>NC_092411.1:247777909-252727909 GCF_040894005.1 Engystomops pustulosus
CCATCCCCCCCTCGATACAACCTTACGAGGGATGAACAAGAGGCGCTCACTCAGCTCAAAAATGAGTCGGCAATTGTGATTAAGCCATCAGATAAAGGGGGGAATGTGGTCGTGCTGGATAGAGATCAATATGTGGACATGTGTATGAAGATCCTGAGTGACCAACAATGCTATAGAAAACTGTCAGTCAATCCAACAGATGTGTTTAGACAGGAACTTACATTCATCCTTAATCAGGCACTGAGTGAAAGACTCATATCAAAGAATGAGTTTGACTTCATGTGTTCACAAAAATCCAGCACGGCCACCTTCTACTCCCTCCCCAAGGTACATAAGGGGACCTCTCCCCTAAAAGGGAGGCCTATTGTCTCAGGCATCAACAGCCTGACACAGAATGCCAGTGTGTACCTTGACACAGTGTTGCGTCCGTTTGTAGTATCCCTCCCTTCCTATGTGAGGGATACTATGGATGTTCTCAGGAAGATTGAGGATCTCACGCTTCCATCTGGATCATTTCTGGCCAGTTTGGACGTGGAAGCCCTCTACAGCTCTATCCCCCACCATAAGGGATGCAATGCTGTACATGACTTCCTTAAAACCAGAGGATTACATTTTAAGGCCCCTAACGAATTCGTTATGAGACTTCTCGACTTTGTATTGACGAGGAACTATTTCCTCTTTGAGGGGAAATTCTTCCACCAGCTCAGGGGGGTTGCAATGGGGAGCCCATGTGCTCCCACATTTGCAAACCTCTACCTGGGCTGGTGGGAGAGAGAAGTTGTTTTCCAGGAGGAGATGGACAAGTGGACCTCGGCCGTAATTTTATGGCTGAGGTTCATTGATGATGTCCTTATTCTATGGAATGGACCGGTGGATCTCTTTGTTGAGTTTGTGGCCCATTTGAACATAAACGATCTGGGTCTTTTTTTCACATACGAGATTAACCCCAAAGAGATAGCATTTCTGGACATCAAGATTCTACTTAAAGACTCTGGGAATCTGGAGACCCAACTATTCAGGAAGCCTACAGCTTCTAATAGCCTTTTGAGGTGGCAGAGCTGGCATCCGACACCCCTCAAGAGAGGAATCCCAAAAGGCCAATATTTGAGGGTTCGCAGGAACTGCTCTGCCATGAATCAATATCTCGAAGCCTCAAGGGACCTCCAGAAACGTTTCCTGGATAAGGGCTATCCATCTGATGTCCTGAGACAAGCCCATCATTACGCCCTGAACCAGAGGAGACACGAACTACTGGTCCCCAAGAAGAGATCTGATGTTGGACAACAGAAAATGAGGATCATAGGGACATATGATGGATGCCAGGATGAAGTGAAAAGGATTCTACGCAACAATTGGAACATCCTGAGGATGGACAAGGATATCGCTGACACCATTGACACGTTCCCCTCTATCACATATAGAAGGGGTCAGAATATAGGGGATAGTGTGGTTCAGAGCCATTTAAAACCCCTGACAGGACAAAGCACTTGGCTCCCAGATAAGCCCAAAGGGACGTTTCGGTGCAGTGGATGCAAGTCATGTCAGTATATCTGCACCGGTAACACCTTTCAGAGCACTAGAACAGGGAGGACTTTCTATATGAAACAGTTCTCCAACTGTACAACGAAAGGAGTGGTGTATCTACTCACGTGTCTGTGCCAGATCCAGTATGTTGGGCAAACAACCCGTGAAGCGAGAAGGAGATTTAGGGAGCACATTAACGACGTCAAGAATAAGAGAGATACGTCTGTCTCGAGACATATCTGGGAATGTCATGAAGGAAACCATAAAATCCTGCGGTTTCAGATCATTGAGGTGGTGGAGCCCTCACCCAGAGGGGGAGACTTTGAAAGGAAGTTATCCCAACGGGAATCGAGATGGATCTTCGACCTCGGGACAGTCCAACCGGATGGGCTTAATGAACATATTGCCTATGCCTGTTTCATTTAGACATAGAGGACCCTAATCCCCCAATATTTATTCATACATGTTTTGCCTGATGACAAGTTGTGACCAAGTAGGTCCGGGTATTACACCATCAACTTTGTCATTAAGTTATATGAGGGTTCCTGTTCACTCTATGTAATCAAAGGACTTTGCAATCTAATGATTGCAAACACTGTATGTAAATAAACACTTTGCTCATTCAATTCTCGACAGAATTTAAATGTTGTAAATAATGTTCTGACATCTGATTACCTCCTACCAGTGACATACCTCTGGGACCTTTGTGATTTGTATGTGACTCTGTTTACCTCTGTATATTTCCCCTCATTATGTTTACACCTCCGTTTCATCCAACCCACAAATGCAGTATATGTTGAGGGTTCATTAGGGACCGCGATCAAGTACCTCAAGAAACTTTATCGCGATGTAGCGAATTCATGAGGAGGGGGTAGGATACTTTACCTGTAGGAATGCATTGGTTGTCACGCTCCCTGGGATCGGTATGGGTACCCCCACGTTCGAACTCTGTGGCCCCTGATTGGGTCCCCGACCTGTGACGTGCGGAGGATCCCATCGATTGTTGTGGGGAGTGTCCGGTGACGTCAAGCACCCTGGGAACCGCCCCCTCTTCCCTCCTCTTGGTGGGCGGTGCTTAATCTTTAAATAGCCCGGGACGCCGGCATCACGCGCGGCCAAACAAACGCCGGCGTATGTCACCATACTAGCGTGACCGATCCCACTGCACTTTAAGTTAGCTAGCAAGCTGATATCAATGCCGAAGGCTAGTTAAGACAGATGCAGGATAGGGGATCACCATCGTAATAGTCCTCTGATGAACCGCTACCTCAATATACATAGCGGGGAAACGCGTCAGGCATCAATTGACGTATGGTCAGAATAGGTGCAGACCCTCATATGCGAACTGAGCCAAATGCCGAGTACGCGGGTCTAGCACCACTTGTATTGTAGATGAATCGCCTCCAACACTCAGTATCATACTGGCGAGTGGGTTGAGTGATGCATAATTGCACAATGCAGCTCAACCATCTAGCATACAGGAATGTTTAATGTGTTGGAGGGTACACTACAATAAGTGTATGTTTGTCCAGTTTATGTGGCCCTATATAACAATATGATTGTAGGCAGCTCCACTTTTTTAAAATACCTTAATAAAATTTATGAATTTTAATGTCCTTTTGAGATAGTTGTTAATTTAAGGAGTTGGGACATAAACCTTTTTCATTGATTTATTTTTGCAATTTACTTTTGTAAAATCCCTGTGAGGTATGGCAGGTTTCCTTTCGAATAAAGTCAACACAGATTGTTGGTTGGATGATGTAAAAGAGGTGTTCTCGGAGGGGGACTTACCGGTGCAGAGTTTAACCATCAGTATTGCATCGGCGTTTAGGAATCTTACTAAGACTTATAAGAACCAAATAAGGTCATTCTGGGAAACCCAAACTCTGGAAACATACCTTCAGCACAAAATAGTACCTAGAGGGCTGAGGATTGGGTTATTTCCGGCAGCTAGAATTAGATCCCCTGCCTTTATGGTTAAGTGGGAGAAGGAATCCATTGAGTCATCTCTGAGGTTGATGGGGCTACTATTAGAGGAGGAAAAAACTCTCCTAGCGGAAAACACAAAACTCCTGAATGAGGGCATAGAGAACATTAAGAGATTCTCTAACCATCCTGATTTCACCAAAAAGGAATCGATATTACAACAAACAGTGGAAAGATTTATTGCGCATATCAAAGAAAGAAAGCACTTTCAGTTCCGCAGGGACACCCTTGATTTTAAAGAGGGAAGGATCCTGGAATTTCTGGGCCCTGCTCAGGGAGGGACAGAAACGGGTCAATCTTCCTCTGAATACGATCAATCTGACTCTGAGGGTTCACAATCTCGGGACCCAAAGGAGAAGAGAAGACAGTCAAAAAGTCCCAAAGCACCTAGAGGTAGAGGAACTAGAAGAGGAAGAGGTGGTAGGGGTGGTAGGGGGAACACAAACCCTCCAGGAGCGACCTCTGAGAGGGAAGGTTTTTTATCCCAGGGTCCCCAAATCACGGAATACCTCTTACGAGGAAAAAAGGACCAGCAAAAAACCTAGGATATAGGGATCCAGCCGGTAATCCGGACCCCCCAACCACAGATATGCACATTATAAACTTATCCAAAAGGGAACTATCACAATTTGAGGAAAAGGTTCTAATGAAGGGACTGTCATTTGTCCCAGTTCCGAGATATGATGCATTTGAATGGGTCAAAGATATTAACCTGTTCTGTCGTCGTTTGAAATGGAAAAAGTTTTTCAAACTCTATGACAAAAAGAGATGCGAGGAACTGGGATTAGATGAAGCGGACATACCAGATTTTGATAATCTGACAGCCCTGTTACAAGAGTCTGAAAGAACCCCGGGTGAGGGTCCCTTTACTGAACATAAACCCAAATCAATAAAATCAGCCCCTGTAGGAGATTGTTCACCCATTGACGTATTTTTGGAAGTGGTTACTTACCAACTTAAAAATCTGATTAATCCATCCCCCCCTCGATACAACCTTACGAGGGATGAACAAGAGGCGCTCACTCAGCTCAAAAATGAGTCGGCAATTGTGATTAAGCCATCAGATAAAGGGGGGAATGTGGTCGTGCTGGATAGAGATCAATATGTGGACATGTGTATGAAGATCCTGAGTGACCAACAATGCTATAGAAAACTGTCAGTCAATCCAACAGATGTGTTTAGACAGGAACTTACATTCATCCTTAATCAGGCACTGAGTGAAAGACTCATATCAAAGAATGAGTTTGACTTCATGTGTTCACAAAAATCCAGCACGGCCACCTTCTACTCCCTCCCCAAGGTACATAAGGGGACCTCTCCCCTAAAAGGGAGGCCTATTGTCTCAGGCATCAACAGCCTGACACAGAATGCCAGTGTGTACCTTGACACAGTGTTGCGTCCGTTTGTAGTATCCCTCCCTTCCTATGTGAGGGATACTATGGATGTTCTCAGGAAGATTGAGGATCTCACGCTTCCATCTGGATCATTTCTGGCCAGTTTGGACGTGGAAGCCCTCTACAGCTCTATCCCCCACCATAAGGGATGCAATGCTGTACATGACTTCCTTAAAACCAGAGGATTACATTTTAAGGCCCATAACGAATTCGTTATGAGACTTCTCGACTTTGTATTGACGAGGAACTATTTCCTCTTTGAGGGGAAATTCTTCCACCAGCTCAGGGGGGTTGCAATGGGGAGCCCATGTGCTCCCACATTTGCAAACCTCTACCTGGGCTGGTGGGAGAGAGAAGTTGTTTTCCAGGAGGAGATGGACAAGTGGACCTCGGCCGTAATTTTATGGCTGAGGTTCATTGATGATGTCCTTATTCTATGGAATGGACCGGTGGATCTCTTTGTTGAGTTTGTGGCCCATTTGAACATAAACGATCTGGGTCTTTTTTTCACATACGAGATTAACCCCAAAGAGATAGCATTTCTGGACATCAAGATTCTACTTAAAGACTCTGGGAATCTGGAGACCCAACTATTCAGGAAGCCTACAGCTTCTAATAGCCTTTTGAGGTGGCAGAGCTGGCATCCGACACCCCTCAAGAGAGGAATCCCAAAAGGCCAATATTTGAGTGTTCGCAGGAACTGCTCTGCCATGAATCAATATCTCGAAGCCTCAAGGGACCTCCAGAAACGTTTCCTGGATAAGGGCTATCCATCTGATGTCCTGAGACAAGCCCATCATTACGCCCTGAACCAGAGGAGACACGAACTACTGGTCCCCAAGAAGAGATCTGATGTTGGACAACAGAAAATGAGGATCATAGGGACATATGATGGATGCCAGGATGAAGTGAAAAGGATTCTACGCAACAATTGGAACATCCTGAGGATGGACAAGGATATCGCTGACACCATTGACACGTTCCCCTCTATCACATATAGAAGGGGTCAGAATATAGGGGATAGTGTGGTTCAGAGCCATTTAAAACCCCTGACAGGACAAAGCACTTGGCTCCCAGATAAGCCCAAAGGGACGTTTCGGTGCAGTGGATGCAAGTCATGTCAGTATATCTGCACCGGTAACACCTTTCAGAGCACTAGAACAGGGAGGACTTTCTATATGAAACAGTTCTCCAACTGTACAACGAAAGGAGTGGTGTATCTACTCACGTGTCTGTGCCAGATCCAGTATGTTGGGCAAACAACCCGTGAAGCGAGAAGGAGATTTAGGGAGCACATTAACGACGTCAAGAATAAGAGAGATACGTCTGTCTCGAGACATATCTGGGAATGTCATGAAGGAAACCATAAAATCCTGCGGTTTCAGATCATTGAGGTGGTGGAGCCCTCACCCAGAGGGGGAGACTTTGAAAGGAAGTTATCCCAACGGGAATCGAGATGGATCTTCGACCTCGGGACAGTCCAACCGGATGGGCTTAATGAACATATTGCCTATGCCTGTTTCATTTAGACATAGAGGACCCTAATCCCCCAATATTTATTCATACATGTTTTGCCTGATGACAAGTTGTGACCAAGTAGGTCCGGGTATTACACCATCAACTTTGTCATTAAGTTATATGAGGGTTCCTGTTCACTCTATGTAATCAAAGGACTTTGCAATCTAATGATTGCAAACACTGTATGTAAATAAACACTTTGCTCATTCAATTCTCGACAGAATTTAAATGTTGTAAATAATGTTCTGACATCTGATTACCTCCTACCAGTGACATACCTCTGGGACCTTTGTGATTTGTATGTGACTCTGTTTACCTCTGTATATTTCCCCTCATTATGTTTACACCTCCGTTTCATCCAACCCACAAATGCAGTATATGTTGAGGGTTCATTAGGGACCGCGATCAAGTACCTCAAGAAACTTTATCGCGATGTAGCGAATTCATGAGGAGGGGGTAGGATACTTTACCTGTAGGAATGCATTGGTTGTCACGCTCCCTGGGATCGGTATGGGTACCCCCACGTTCGAACTCTGTGGCCCCTGATTGGGTCCCCGACCTGTGACGTGCGGAGGATCCCATCGATTGTTGTGGGGAGTGTCCGGTGACGTCAAGCACCCTGGGAACCGCCCCCTCTTCCCTCCTCTTGGTGGGCGGTGCTTAATCTTTAAATAGCCCGGGACGCCGGCATCACGCGCGGCCAAACAAACGCCGGCGTATGTCACCATACTAGCGTGACCGATCCCACTGCACTTTAAGTTAGCTAGCAAGCTGATATCAATGCCGAAGGCTAGTTAAGACAGATGCAGGATAGGGGATCACCATCGTAATAGTCCTCTGATGAACCGCTACCTCAATATACATAGCGGGGAAACGCGTCAGGCATCAATTGACGTATGGTCAGAATAGGTGCAGACCCTCATATGCGAACTGAGCCAAATGCCGAGTACGCGGGTCTAGCACCACTTGTATTGTAGATGAATCGCCTCCAACACTCAGTATCATACTGGCGAGTGGGTTGAGTGATGCATAATTGCACAATGCAGCTCAACCATCTAGCATACAGGAATGTTTAATGTGTTGGAGGGTACACTACAATAAGTGTATGTTTGTCCAGTTTATGTGGCCCTATATAACAATATGATTGTAGGCAGCTCCACTTTTTTAAAATACCTTAATAAAATTTATGAATTTTAATGTCCTTTTGAGATAGTTGTTAAGAATAGATATAGCTATAACATTTATTGACAAATTCCTAAAATTGTGGCGGATCAAGGGCGTTCTAATCCATAAATTACCTCCTACAAAGTTTGAAGATGAAAAAAATTAAACCATCAATGTTTCTATGTGATAGAAATAATGATCTCTGTTTTGCTCAAAGTTCAATAAAAGCAACACAAGCTGTTATGGAATTATCTGAGTGTGATATAAGCTCTTTGGCTTCATCTAGTAAGCCTTAAGGAACCTAAAGGCATGACAGGACTTTAACCAAATTGATTTGGATGATTTCCTGAAGGCATATTCTAAACATGCACCCCTGTTACACTGCACACAAGAAAACATTTAGAGCAGAGCATTCCATGTAGCATGCACATTTTAAACGGTTAAATTGAATTAAGTGAAATGGAATTTAATATATTTTAATACATAATTTAATGTCCCCCCATGGCTATAAAAAAGTGTTATTATAATAACTTAGCAGTAATTTAATTAAAATACTGTGTGCCAATATATTATTTTCTGCTGGGAATCATATCAGATCATTTCAATTATACATATATATCTTGTAATTTTGCAATTAACCTCCATCTATCTATTGAGAAATTTAAAAAATGTTGGCACACCAAAAATGTAGTGAAATTTATTTATTTTTATGCACAAAGTACAAATATATTGCTTTGGGAATAAAGAAACCCTTTTTTACACTTTATTTTTGGAGTGCCGGCATTTTTATATTTCTATGTTTTAAGGATTTAGCAACTCCAGGTTGTCCATCCCATGTGCCATGTCCAATAACTATATTGCTATTTACACCATTTTTGATGTTCTGGTTGCTATTTTAACCTTTCTAAAGTCACATTTTGGTGCCATAAATGAAAATTAATAATTAAAGTACAACTGTAAAGTATAGAATCTTTTGCCTATCTCTGCACTAAGCAAAAATAAGCAGTTTTCAAATCTACTCTAATTAGCTGCAGATATTTAGCTGCTAGCAGAGGTTTTATCTTGTCCCTCCAGGTTAACCTCTTTTTGTCATGCTTTCTGGTAACCAAGGGAAACCATACAGGATGGCTGGAGAAAAGAGGAAGCTTATTGGGAGGGGCAGTAGGTGTGTAAGAATGCCCTCAGTGCACCGTCCTCAGTGCCCTTAGTAGCGCCCTTGGCAGTCGGCAACTGGTGACATTATCTTATTATTATTTGAATTATTAGTTTTCTTGTGATTTTTTATTTAACGTGAGGCCCGTATCAAGATTCAGGGTCAGTAAACCCCCTGGACCACTGCAGGAGAAGGTACTAGCTGACACCTGGGACTGGAGTCTAAGTGACACCTGGTCTTCACCAGAGCCCACCGCAAATTGTGATGGACTTGCTGTGGCGCGGTGCCACCAGGTCTTTCCACAGGTGTGACTAGCCCGCAGTGGTAGCCAAGGTCGAGGTACAGGTACAATGGGCAGTCTCGTAGTCAGGCACAGCCAGAAAGTCAGGGCAGGCGGCAGTGATGCAAGGTCAAAGGTTGGAGGTGCAGGGTCACAACAGGAAGTTAACACAGAAGGATAGGGAACACTGGGGAATCACAGGGAGAACTTTCTCTAAGGCATATGAGTGCAAAGATTCTGCGGGGAGTGATGGGACCCGCCGGTCTTTATGGATAAGCCGGAAGTGCCGGCACCAATCAGTGGTGCGTTGGCCCTTTAAATCTTCGAATGCCGGAGCACCCTATTGAGCGTGGACACATGTGCGGCCTAGCCAGGACGGGAGCAGGAACGTGGAGAGGTGAGTGCACGAATAGGTGTGCAGTGCCACAGAAAGGGGCACTGGTGCACCTGTGATCCGCGACATGGATCGCATGGGCACCCGTGACAGCCTGTAAAGTTAATCCTTTGGATTCCAGTGGATCAAGGTCACAGCTTAAGGATCCCAATGGCAAGGGCAGGCATGCATTTTCTGGATTGTTAGGTTTCTGGTTTGTTGTATTTTGGCTTGTGATTTGTAGGGGTCCCAACATTAGGAGCCTCACAGATCAGTTTGCTCTCTGCTATACTGTAGATTGGGATAACTTGCAAAGTTTTTAAAGCCTCTTTAAGCTGGATTTTAAATAGAACCTATTGAACATTCATCATTTCACTGAGAATAATAAGATGATGATAATTGGAACCTTTAGAACAGATGAAGGGATTTACAGAGATCTCAATCTGAAGGCAAGCAGGCAGGTTTCGCTTGAGGCACTGTGGTAAATATTTAAGTCTAGCATTCTTGTCCCTTCCCCCTATTTCAAACCTAGGGGATACAAGGAGGCATACAAGGATACTGGGATACAAGGAGAGAAATTGACACAGACAAATTTGTATACCTTTCTATGCAAGGTTAAATTGAATTCCCTGGAAAGGCAAATGGGTGAGCATTGCACAACCCGCCCCATGTCCATAAAAACTCATTGTCCATGCACCATGCCTCACTGTATCATGGTTGTATGCAATAGACCCTTTAATGGGGCCCTGAGCCAACCACACAAATTACAGTTATCTTAAGGCCCAATTAGAAGACTATTGTGCACAACCATGGTATGGTGAGGCCCCCCAAATATGGTTGTCTCCATGAGGCCTAAATTGAAGATTTGCAAAAAGGTAAAGTGCTTCTTTTATTTAATAATTTTTTACTTAAAAACTGAAGCTCAAATTTTAAGATTTTGAAGTTTACATCAAAGTAAAGATGAAATAATAAAATGTACATTCATCAGCAATAAAAGACAAAGTGTTGCTTACTTTCTTGTCGTTTCCATTAGTTAGGTTAAAGTCACAGTCTACATTTTAAAACTCAGCAGTTCAAAAACAGAAAATATTTTATGTCAAAAACAATAGAGAACACAAGATGAATAATTATTTTGAAGAATGTTTTGAATACATATAATTACAAAAATATCTCTAGCATTCTACTAGTCATGAGATAGCATGGTAGCTGTTATTTAGATTAAAGCTTTGTTTGCAATGTGCATTCATCAGATATTTCCCCTTGATCTCTCGAAGGATGAGTTTCTTAGTGCCCTAAGTGATATGACTAATATCAGAAATTGCTGCAAAATGTTCATATCATTCATGCCAAACTCGTACAGAATATCTATTATTAACACCTTTCATTCCATGTTAACCTTCATTAATCAAGCATGGAGTATTGTAGCTTTGTTAATATCTACTATCTGAGCATTAACATCTTGTTTTTCTGACACCGAAATGCAGTAACAACCCCTTTTCAACATCTGCAATCATATTAAACAGCTATTGTACTTATAATGATGTGATACACTTGTGGCACATAAACATTTTAGTCCTTATATCATATTGTTATAAATTCTAAATATGATTATAAATATAACTGTAATAGAAAACTACTGTTCAAATAGATTACAATAATTCACTAATGTAAATAAGATTACATTACTGTGTCAGTACGTTTATCAATCACATGTTCTGTCTGGCTATTCCTCGTAAAAACACTAGTTTACACACCAATGTATTGCATCCTGAAATTAATAAAACACCAAAAAATCAAATATTTCTGGTTAATTGATCTGTCTAATCTGCTCGATAACACAGGGATTTCTGGCTTTTGGCTTTTCTATATACCATTCTGGAAGTCCTATAGACATATAGCAGCATGGTGGCTGGCTGAGTGGGTAGCAATTCTGCCTTGCAGCGCTGGAGTCCTGGGTTCAAGTCCCACCCAGGTCAACATCTGCAAAGAGTTTGTATGTTCTCTCTGTGTTTGTGTGGGTTTCCTCCCACACTCCAAAACATACTGATTGTTGTTTAGATTGTGAGACCCATGGGGACAGGGACCAATTTGTCATGCTTTGTGCAACCAAATAATAATCATTTTTATTATTACTCCAGTGCTCCATTGACTTCTATAGGTGTAGCAGTCACTTAAAGTGAGATAAGGGGAACTTGAGATCCCCCTCTGTGCTGACTCTGGTGGTCCAAAAGCAAAGACTCCTATCCTGTGGTTAGGGGATAAAAATAATTAAGGATAAAACCACTTTAAATACAGAATATTATTTAAAAAATTTGAATACAAAAACTCATCTCTATAGAAGACCTCTTTGTCTTGTATGTCTTGTGGGAATCAATCAATTGTTCAGGAAAAAAAGGATTCTGCTTGGTGTAATGACTCATGGGTCCATAAATATGAAAACTGGTGCAAAGTTCCTTAGTGCAGTGTGCCTCACTAATGTGCAGTTTGCACAAGATAATCCAATAGTGGCGCACGCTCTTAGTAAATTTGGTCAGTTTTAAGGATGTGACACAGTTGCACTTTTTTTTGTTGCATCTTGCTTCATGCTGCTGCGATAGAATTGTGCTGGGTCTCAGTAATAGTAATGTGTCAAAAACACTTACTAGACACTACCTAACCTTTTTTGCTTTTGAGTGATTAAAGATAAATCAAACAAGCCTACCCAACAAAATAAGACAGGTGCAAACTTCTAGACTAAAGATAAATTAGTGCAATGCAGCTCATATTACCGGTTGATATTAGTTGATATTCTGCAAATGAAAACAATGCAGGGAAAAGGCTTTAGGGTTAAATACAACACTTTAATTAAAGATAAGAGAACTGTTAGGCCCCTTCCACACTAGCGAGTGTGATGCGATGAACTCGCATCACACTCGCAACGCAAGCTGCCGGGAACGCACGGCCCGAACGCTGCACCGCGGGAGTGAACTCAGCATGTCAGTTCACTCCCGCGGTGCAGCGTTCGGGCCGTGCGTTCCCGGCAGCTTGCGTTGCGAGTGTGATGCGAGTTCATCGCATCACACTCGCTAGTGTGGAAGGGGCCTTAGGATTAGTTGCAGATCGACCTGGAGTAAGGTAACCTAAAAAAGGATATTAGCAAGAATCACTAGATTTAAATACACAGCATCAATAATTTGTAATGCATAAGTATAAAATATAGCACCAAATTGAAGTGTAAACACTCCCTGAATGACACTAATACCAAGGAAATACTAGCGACTTTTGTTGGGTTTGTCCAGAGATTTTAAAATAAAAAACAGTACCACACACAACCATGACTTCTGCCGGTATTTCAAAATTTATTGAAATACAAAGGGAAAAGCAGCACTCCCTCTCCATTTCAAGGGTTTATTCACATGTGGATACATGTGGATGTGCTTTGTATCCTCATGTGAATAAACCCTTGAAACAGAAGCAGAGTGCTGCTTTTCCCTTTGTATTTGATCTACCTCTGGGGTCTTGGGTCTGACCCTTACCTGCACCCATTGGATATAATCCTGTTTCTCACAGAGCCACCCTTCTTCCTTGTCTTAGCAAAAATAATTGCGATATCCTGAATATATTCTTCCCATGCTCAACTGTGGTGGAGGTTTTTTTTTGGAAAAAAGCAAACATGTTTTTTAAATCCTACACTTATCTACTTAAAAGAGCTACTTGAAAAATATTTGATGGAGAAGGCAGAATTGGCATGTAAAATATTAAGACTAGCAAAATTCCAAAACATATCAGGTTTGATTATTAAGGGGTCTCCATTTAAAATGGGAGGGTGGGGGCTGAGTAAGGGGAGTTTGGAAATAAATTGTAATTACCCTGATCTGGCTCTCCAGTCCCATTGCATAGTCATTAGTCTTGTTTAAACTTCAGTGTGAGCTAGAAGTTAACATTTGCGTACAGTTAAAGTGGTTTTCGGGATCAGGAAAAAGTTTATGTATGGCTGGGGGTGTATGAAAAGAGTACTTATACTTACCTGTCTACAGGCTCCTTTTCTCCATAGGTCTTGCTCGTCATTGCCGGCTTCTGTTTGAACAGCGTCTGGCAGTTCATCCGGCGCTGAAACTCACGTGACAGGCAGCACTAAGGGAACCCCTAAAGAGGTAAGTATAAGATGTTTATTCTTTTAATACACATGTTAACTTTTTCCAGATCCCAGGCAACCTCTTTAACGATGTAACTTTCACAATGATAGCCACAACTCAACTACTCCTACAACTACAATGACTTTTGCCAACTACATTAATCTAGAGAAGCCATATCATGTAGTCATCACAAGTGGAGCTTATATTATGAATTTACAATGAATATATATATATATATATATATATATATATATATATATATATATATGGGATGATATTCAAAGATTTTTCTGTACATTACACAAATTGTATTTTCACTGTTATTCCGAGATTTTTAAGTAACAACTGAAATATTTAGCTGAAACCTTTTAATATAAAATGATATACATCTGTTAAGATCTGTCAGATCCTTAGTAGATGTACATTTTCAATATAGAACTACCGTAAGGTAAGCAATAAGGAGATTAAGATTGATGTCACTAACCTCGCTTTGTATTCACACTGAGTAGACTTTATGTACCTTTCGGAGAGCCATGGAATGTAAATGTGTATTCTAGGCTGCCACATCTCTTAAGATGACAATGGCAATTTTTGTGGATACAGGATATAACCCTTCTAAAAGCATTACATCAGGTCTATAATAGGGGGCGAGGTACATTGATCAGCGCTGACACCAGTTTAGTTACCAGTTGCTGTTTTAAATAGACTACAAAAAAATCCTTTCTGGTAATAAACAAAGCTACATAGGCTTAACATTATAAACTAATTATGTAATGGATCAAGAAGCAATGCTGCGCTGCACAGCTGCTCGGCATAATTGTTACAATCTGATACACCACAAGGGAATCCTTTACATTTTTCCTGTACTCTATATATATATATTACATTATAACTGGGAGGAAACACCACAATTTGCATGTGTAAGATTGTAACGAACACTAATGGCCAACACCTGCGGTTTCTTCACAATACGATTTTGTATTATTTCAAACATACGGTAAGTGAATTTTTGACATTCAATCTAATCAAATCGTGGACTAGCTGTATAAATTGCAAATTGATGGTGTGCAAATATTTCATATTGAGTGGTTAAATTATAATAATAATGTATGTTTGCATAATAAGGTCATTTACAGATGAAGTGGGCAGTGTAATCCCTAGTTATAGAACACACAATGCATTAAGGGATTTAAAAAGTGACAGATTGCCGTTCGGTTAGGCATCAATAGAAGATAGCAGGGTGTCTCAAAATCCTACCTGCGCCACTTAACCAAGTGCTGCAGACTTCATTGCTTATCTATGAAGATGTTCACAATCAGAACTTTGTACCTTTAATAGCGTCTCTATTAGGTACTGTAGTGCTGTCCTATGCAATTACTGCTGAATATAGGAGACTGGAATATCTGTTTGCAGATCCCTTCAATTTCAGCTGCCTCAATGAATTCATAGACTCGGACTATGACCTGCCAGTCTGAGTGGTACTGGGGGAGCTTTTAAAGTAGACAAAAATTCACAAAAGGGAAAAAGAAACACAAAATCTTAGCTATTATAAATACAATAATAAAAAGCGTAGAACCATTTATATAAACCTTTCCTTTGGGTACATTTCTTCGGCCTGGACCAGAACAATGATGAGCACAGGGTCGGGAGGAGGAGGTGGGAGGGGTGAGCGCAACTTCGCCCCTCCTCCCTTCATAGGCAGATGCGTGCCCAACTCGGTCATAGTGCTGTGATACACCATGTGCTCACTGCGCCAGGAGCAGGATCCATAGAAGTCTATGGGGGGTTGTGATCTGGTTGCGTCCAGATCACAGCCCCCATAATGGTTTTCTGAATGAGGCCTTACACATATCATAGTAAATTATTGGCAAGACCAAAATAATGACATTGGGTGAAATCAGCAAGAAGCTTCTAAGTCCCAAACAAGGAAACACAATATAGTAATGATAAGAACAATTGATCTGTAATGTCACAGAGCTCAGCTATTTTTACCAGAACCATCCTATAGTCAAATAGATACACCAAGGGATCTTCAGGGGAAGACAAATGAATGTAGTTAATCTGAGTTATTGAATCAAAAATTCTGAATGAGCATAAAATCAGTCATGAGAATCACTGTATTTCATAAATTTCACCTTAATTAAATACCAACTATTCTCATTATAGAAAATAGTAAATAACACAATACCAAATCGTGAAAATAGGAGGGCTATACATCTGGATAAAAATATTATGTAAGAGAGAAAACATTAGGAAAGTGACTCACAGGAAGAAACTATAAGTATATATTATTCTATCTAAAAAAAGATGGATTTATGGAAAAGTGACATTTTACCAATGTTAAAAGGTTTGAGTAAAGTCTTTTTTAAAATAATTAATTCTAAGGACTGGTTCTAGGAAAAATGCCTTCAGTGGAAAACAATACAATAGGAACAACTAAATTAATGATGAGTGAACCCATCTTCGGGTACGTGCCGAACATTGCTGGTTCAGGTCAGAGGTTCAGGGTTGGCTCCCCTATGCCATTTAATACCTTCTGAGGATCAATGTTTTCTCTTTGTTGCTGGCACTTAAAGGGTTAACACCTGTAATCAGTGCCAGCACTTATCACGGGCGTTACCGGTGGGGGTTTAGGTACTTTAAGAATCAGATTTGGCTGAACAACTGCAACACATCCTTTTCTCCCCATTAATGGCATGTATAACTATTTAAATGTTTTATATAATTTTATAAAATTTGTATCTGTTTGTAATGAAGGGTCATTCAGGTATAACAAACTGGAAGTGATAGGTGTGATGTTCCTGCCTAAAAAGATATGTGTTTTTGGGGGGAGTAAGTAAAGTTATAAATACAGGCGGTCCTCTACTTAAGGACACCCCACTTACAGACAACCCATAGTTAAAGACGGACCCCTCTGCCCACTGTGACCTCTAGTGAAGCTCTCTGGATGCTTTCATTTAGTCCCAGACTGCAATGATCAGCTGTAAGGCATCTGTAATGAAGTTTTATTGATAATCCTTGGTCCAACTATAGCAAAAAAATTTGAAACTCCAATTGTCACTGGGGCAAAAAAAAAAATTGTCTGGGTCTACAATTATAAAATATACAATTTCGACTTACATACAAATTCGACTTAAGAACAAACCTATGGAACCTATGTGGTATGTAACCCGGGGACTGCCTGTATTGAGAAATTACCCAATTGTCTGAGGAAGTACAGAGAACAGGTACAGAGTAAGAAAAGAAGGAAGTTAGATTTGAGTTCAAGATCATTGGCACACCATAGATAATACGTACCACAGTAAACAAAAAACATATGTACAGTGGGTACAAAAAGTTTTGTACTCTTTTCACTCTTTGTTTCATTGCAGCCAATTGGAAAAAAAAAGTAATTTTTTTGCTTATTAATGTACACTCTGTCCCCCATCTTGACAGAAAAAAAACCAGAAATGTAGATACGTTTGCTAACTTATTAAACAATAAAAACTCAAATATCACATGGTGATAAGTATTCAGCCCCTTTGCTCAGTATTGAGTAGAAGCAGCTTGGAGTCTCCTTGGGAATTATGTAACAAGTTTTTCACACCTGGATTTGTGGATCCCCTCCAGTTCCCTCAGGTTGGATGGTGAACGCTGGTGGACAGACATTTTCAGGTCTTTCCATAGATGCTCAATTGGGTTTGGGTCAGCGTCCTGCTTGGGTCGGTCAAGAATCCACTGCTGAAGCCACTGCTTTGTTATTTTAGCGGATTGATTATAGTCATAGTAAACCTTTGACCCAGTCTGAGGTCCAGAGCACTCTGGAAGAGGTTTTTCATGCAGGAAATCATTGTTCTTCAATTGCAACCAGCCACCATTGTATTTGGCTGGTGACGAGCAGTATTTGGTTTTCGCCATACACCGCTTAGAATTAACACCAAAGAGTTTGATCTTTCTCTCATCAGACCACAGAATCTCATTTCTAATAGTCTGGGAATTCTTCATGTGTTTTTTGCAAACTGTATGCGGCTTTCATATGTCTTGAGGGGATGCACTGAGGGGAGACTTCGTTTGGCAGACTCTGCCATAAAGCCTCGACTGGTTGAGGGCTGCAGTTGACTTTGTGGTACTTTCTCCCATCTCCCTACTGCATCTCTGAAGCTCAATCACAATGATCTTGGGGAAAAACTGTGGGGAATGTGGGGATTAAAAGTAGAGGGGCACCTAACTAGGCACACTCCCATATTTAGCCAACAACAAGCCAAGAACCTTGTCCAGGATCTTAACCTTGTCACAATTCTGTTTTTGTTGTTCTTGGGAAGACCTTAGACCACATGATTCTCATATGCTCCTCCATGAGCTGTGAGGCCTTATATGGACAGGTCTGTGCCTTTCCTAATAAAGTCCAATCAGTTAAATTAAACACAGCAGGAATCCAATGAAAGAGTAGAACGATCTCAAAGAGAATCAGAAATAAATTGACAGCATGTGGATTAAATATGAGTGCCACAATGTTACCAGGTGATATTTCAGTTTTTCTCGTTAATAATTAGTAAAATTATCTCCATTTCTGTTTTTTTTCTGCAAATATGGGGTGCCGTGTGTACATTGATGATCAAAAATAAGAACTTTTTAGAGTGAATAATTTAAAGGGGTCTTAATACTTTCCATACCCACTGTAAGTATAGAAAAGTTCCAACAATTAAAAGATGGCAGTATCATTGAGACCAAGAGACGTCTTAACAAGGAGCTGGTGATCTATGATTTCAACCGAAACAAGACATAGGGCTCTGTCACATTGGCGTAGTTTTCACGTCCGTGGTTCAGTGATATCCACGAATGCCCCACTTGGGTGTTTTCCCATTGGCTTATATTTTTACTGATTTGTTGTCCGTCGAAAAAAAAATTATCATGGAAGGCAATAGAAGTCCATGGGTCCACAAAAAAAACTCATGAAACATCCGTTTTTTCTCTGATGAGGCTGAAAAACCAGGTGTGATGTTTTCAAAGCAATGCTAAACCTCCAGTTTTTTTGCGTATACGGAGAAAAAAAACTAAGAAAAACGGAGACACAATGGAGACAAAACACAACGGATGTGCCTCTGAAGCTAAACATCAACGCCAATGTGAAAGAGCCCTAAAGCGATCTTTGCTAGGTCGGACCAGTTTAGACAATAATGAAGATTTCAGCTACAGTCTCCGCAGAAAACCAAATAAAGTTGTTAAGATGAGTCCTTTATATGTCTTCCCCTCCAGAAAACTGTCAAAGAAGGCCTTATCTGTCTGCCCCAATGTTTTTGATATATAACATGCGTAAGGCTCTCTTTGATTTCCATTGGAGATAGGATGCAGCATTTGCCACTATTTGGGCACACAGTATCTTACGTCTCTAATAGTTATATGGAGTATAACTGCTTAGAGAAAAAATGATAACCTACAATTGCTTCTTCTGTGAAATGTTTTGTATATTGATGTATATATGGCAAGCACAAGCTTTTATATGTGGCCTATGGATACATTCAAGACTTTTTCAGATCCGGTGATAAATGCACAATATTTAAACAGCAAAATGTGAACAGAACCTAAACTGTATTATACCCGATAAGTAGAATGGAAATTTTCTCCTTAACCTATTAATAAATATATATTGTTTTCAATCTTTATATAAAGTAATTTTATTATGTAAATGACGTATGATTTATTGTTAAGGATCAGCTTTGGCCCATTTGATATATACAATGTCAGTTCTCTAGATATGGTGTAATATTTCTAGTTTATAGCATTCTCCATATTGAGCCTCATTGTTATTCCCTGTGAGTAGCTGATTTGTAAGGAACAGATTGTTCAATGCTGATGAGCTCAAAGACCAATTTAGCCATTGCTAATGAAGCAAATGAATGAATCCAGATTATCCACTTGAGAATAGCTCTTGAATTCAACTTGAATTTCACCCTTCCTTTATAAGAAAAACCCAGTATCATCAAGATGGTTATAACATTATGTTCTTTACTGTTATATAATCTCTTTTATATTATATTAAAAAAGAGATGAAATACAATATATCCTATCTTGTGACAGTATTTAGTATATTATTCTGGTGAAAGTGTTGTTTTCTTTATTACCATATAACAATCAAGCACCTTCTGTCATAGTGTGTACACTGCTCTAGTCCACGGGCTCCCATTAACCATGGTCAGCAATCCATTCAAATAAGACCAACTGTGCAGTCCAAACTATTTCTTTATATTAATATTGGATGACAATGGACATAAATGGCATATATATACATCACCAATTCCTGGCTCAATATGCTTAAGTCCACATTTAAAAGTCCACACTATGGAATCCTGGCTCCACTGAGACGCCGAACACCCGGTGTGTCCTGTGACGTTTTGGAGGTAATCCCGCCTTCCTCAGACATGCGCATAACCGGTCAGGTAAAGGTATGGTCTCATATGTATTTAAACCCTTACCTGACTGGCATTGCGCATGTCTGAGGAAGGAGGGATTACCTCCGAAACGTCACAGGACACACTGGGCGTTCGGTGTCTCAGTGGACCCAGGATTCCATAGTGTGGACTTTTAAACGTGGACTTAAGCATATTTAGCCAGGAATTGGTGATTGGATTGCACAGTTGGTCTTAGTATTATTTGAATTTGATTGTTTCCTTTATTATACATACAGCCACATGCCGTAGAGGAGGGATGAGCACTGCTCACCCCTTCCCTCTTCATAGAGAAGTGAGTGGCCAGCGCCGTAGCGCTGCAAAATATAGGACATGTTCTATATTTCTAGTCACACATGAGGCTGCGGTCACATGTGGTGTTAAGGGTGCGGTCAAATGTTAACAGTAATTTAATTATGCAAATAACTTCTCCTCAGATGTTGTAATGTGTTGAAAAATCGTGTGACCGCACCCTTAGAAGTAACCAATACATCTAAAAAATTATGTAAATACAAAAATTTATAAAATATTTTCAAAAAATAGGTTACTATTAGAGATGAGCGAGCACTAAAATGCTCGGGTACTCGTTATTCGAGACAAACTTTTCCCGATGCTCAAGTGCTCATCTCGAATAACGAGCCCCATTGAAGTCAATGGGAGACTCGAGCATTTTTCAAGGGGACCAAGGCTCTGCACAGGGAAGCTTGGCCAAACACCTGGGAACCTCAGAAAAGGATGGAAACACCACGGAAATGGACAGGAAACAGCAGGGGCAGCATGCATGGATGCCTCTGAGGCTGCTTAAATGCACCATTATGCCAAAATTATGGGCAACAGCATGGCCATGACAGAGTGACAGAATGAAGCTAGATAGCATCTAAAACATCCAATAATTGACCCTGACACTATAGGGGACGGCATGCAGAGGCAGCGGCAGCAGCGGCAGGCTAGAGAGTGGCATGGCGACATACCCTAAATGGACTCAGGCTTCAAACCAATGGTTGGCAGAGAGGAACCAAAGGAGGTGAGCAAGAAGCGCTCAAATAATATCGGTACATGATAAAAGTTTGCCAGTATATTTTGTGGATTACACAGCAGGGTGGCGACAAAGTTAACATGGAAGCCATGTTAGTTGGATCTTGGCATGGAGCTGGCGCTCCGCTGCCAGGCGAGCTTTCGCCAATCCAAGCCCCTGTCTCAAGGCTACTCCCCAAACAGCACTTCTAAGAACCTTTTGTATAAGATCAAGTGTAGTAGCGTTCTTATAAGTTTAGGATATGGCGGGTGAGGGGAATGTAAACAGATGCGCAAGAAGCGCTGAAATAATATTGGTAAATGATAAAAGTTTGCCAGTATATTTTGTGGATTACACAGCAGGGTGGCGACAAAGTTAACAAGTTTGATGTGGAAGCCATGAAAACAACCCAAAATTCTGCCTGACACAGCTCGTTTGATAAGGGGACCATGTATGGAGGCAGTGAACTAGTAGTAGATTAAAGGTGCTGCAGTTAAAACTACGTTAGTTGGATCTTGGCATGGAGCTGGCGCTCCGCTGCCAGGCGAGCTTTCGCCAATCCAAGCCCCTGTCTCTAGGCTACTCCCCAAACAGCACTTCTAAGAACCTTTTGTATAAGATCATGTGTAGTAGCGTTCTTATAAGTTTAGGATATGGCGGGTGAGGGGAATGTAAACAGAAGCGCAAGAAGCGCTGAAATAATATTGGTACATGATAAAAGTTTGCCAGTATATTTTGTGGATTACACAGCAGGGTGGCGACAAAGTTAACATGGAAGCCATGAAAACAATCCAAAATTCTGCCTGACACAGCTCGTTTGATAAGGGGACCATGTATGGAGGCAGTGAACTAGTAGTAAATTAAAGGTGCTGCAGTTAAAACTATGTTAGTTGGATCTTGGCATGGAGCTGGCGCTCCGCTGCCAGGCGAGCTTTCGCCAATCCAAGCCCCTGTCTCTAGGCTACTCCCTAAACAGCACTTCTAAGAACGTTTTGTATAAGATCAAGTGTAGTAGCGTTCTTATAAGTTTAGGATATGGCGGGTGAGGGGAATGTAAACAGAAGCGCAAGAAGCGCTGAAATAATATTGGTAAATGATAAAAGTTTTCCAGTATATTTTGTGGCTTACACAGCAGGGTGGCGACAAAGTTAACAAGTTTGATGTGGAATGCCCTGTTATAGCTCTTGGGCGGTGTGCCTTTTATCACCTAGGCTCAGCAGTTTGAGCACCGCCTGCTGTCGCTTAGCGACGGCACTGCTGCTGTGCCTAGAGCTACCGACTGATGGCGCCATGCCCACGGATGGTAATTCGGAGGAGGAGGAGGTGGAGGAGGGGTGGGAGGAGGAGGAGGTATAGTAGGCCTTTGAGACCTGGACCCATGTAGGCCCCGCAATCCTCTGCGTCGGCAGTATATGACCAGCCCCAGGGTCAGACTCGGTCCCAGCCTGCACCAAGTTAAGTGTAGTAGCGTTCTTATAAGTTGGGATATGGTGGGTGAGGGGAATGTAAACAGATGCGCAAGAAGCGCTGAAATAATATCCGTAAATGGTAAAAGTTTGCCAGTATATTTTGTGGATAACACAGCAGGGTGGCGACAAAGTTAACAACTTTGATGTGGAATCCATGAAAACAACCCAAATTTCTGCCTGACACACCTCGTTTGATAAGGGGACGATGTATGGAGGCAGCTATATGGACGACTTTTGGAGGTAGCAATGGAGACAACGTGTGGAGGCTGCTATGGAGACAATTTAATTTGGATAGTGCCTGTATGTGGCAGTCCAAAAAAGTTTTCAAACCAGAGGAGCAGGTAGGTGGCCCTCCAGAAAAATGAAATAGATTGAGTGCCTGTATGTGGCAGTCCAAAAAAGTTTTCAAACCAGAGGAGCAGGTAGGTGGCCCTCCAGAAAAATGAAATAGATTGAGTGCCTGTATGTGGCAGTCCAAAAAAGTTTTCAAACCAGAGGAGCAGGTAGGTGGCCTTCCAGAAAAATTGAATAGATTGAGTGCCTGTATGTGGCAGTCCAAAAAAGTTTTCAAACCAGAGGAGCAGGTAGGTGGCCCTCCAGAAAAATGAAATAGATTGAGTGCCTGTATGTGGCAGTCCAAAAAAGTTTTCAAACCAGAGGAGCAGGTAGGTGGCCCTCCAGAAAAATTGAATAGTTGAGTGCCTGTATGTGGCACTCCCAAAAATTGTTTAAAACAGAGGACCGGGTAGGTGGCCCTCCAGAAAACTTAAATGCATAAAGTACTATAGCTAGAGCCAGTGGGCCCTGTCAAAAAATAGCCAGTTTCCTCTGCTTTAGTGTACAAAGAGGAGGAGAAGGAGGAAAATGAGGAGGAGGAGGAGTGCATAAATTATTCAGGTTGAGCTTCCTTCACCTGGTGGAGATTGGAAATTATGAGAAACCCAGGCTTTATTTATCTTAATAAGCGTCAGCTTGTCAGCGCTGTCAGTCGACAGGCGTGTACGCTTATCGGTGATGATGCCACTAGCTGCACTGAAAACCCGCTCGGACAAGACGCTAGCGGCAGGGCAGGCAAGAACCTCCAAGGCGTACAGCGCCAGTTCGTGCCACATGTCCAGCTTTGAAACCCAGTAGTTGTAGGGAGCTGTGTGATCATTTAGGACGATGGTATGGTCAGCTACGTACTCCCTCACCATCTTTCTGTAAAGATCAGCCCTACTCTGCCAAGACTGGGGACAGGTGACAGTGTCTTGCTGGGGTGACATAAAGCTGGCAAAAGCCTTGTAAAGCGTACCCTTGCCAGTGCTGGACAAGCTGCCTGCTCACCTACTCTCCCTCGCTACTTGTCCCGCAGAACTACGCACTCTGCCGCTAGCGCTGTCAGAAGGGAAATAGTGTTTCAGCTTGTGCACCAGGGCCTGCTGGTATTCATGCATTCTCACACTCCTTTCCTCTCCAGGGATGAGAGTGGAAAGATTTTGCTTGTACCGTGGGTCCAGGAGAGTGAATACCCAGTAATTGGTGCTGGAATAAATTCTTTGAACGCGAGGGTCACGGGATAGGCAGCCTAGCATGAAATCTGCCATATGCGCCAGAGTACCAACGCGTAAGAATTCACTCCCCTCACTGGCCTGACTGTCCATTTCCTCCTCCTCCAACTCCTACAACTCCTCTTCTTCTGCCCATACATGCTGAACAGTGAAGGACTGAACAATGGTCCCCTCTTCTGTCTCGCCAACATTCTCCTCCTCTTCCTCCTCATCCTCCTCCACCTCCACCTCCTCCGATATGCGCTGCGAATCAGACCTAAGGGTGCTTTGGCTATCAACAAGGGAATCTTCTTCCCCCGTCTCTTGTGACGAGCGCAAAGCTTCCGACTTCATGCTGATCAGAGAGTTTTTCAACAGGCCAAGCAGCGGGATTGTGAGGCTGATGATGGCGGCATCGCCACTGACCATCTGTGTTGACTCCTCGAAGTTACTCAGCACCTGACAGGTATCAGACATCCACGTCCACTCCTCATTGTAGACTGGAGGAAGCTGACTGACCTGACTACCAGTTCTGGTGGAAGTTGACATCTGGCAGTCTACAATCGCTCTGCGCTGCTGGTAAACTCTGGATAACATGGTTAATGTTGAATTCCACCTCGTGGGCACGTCGCACAACAGTCGGTGAGCGGGCAGTTGGAGGTGGCGCTGCGCTGCCCTGAGAGTGGCAGCATCTGTGCTGGACTTCCTGAAATGCGCACAGATGCGGCGCACCTTCGTGAGCAAATCAGACAGATTGGGGTATGTCTTGAGGAAACGCTGAACTATCAGATTTAACACATGGGCCAGGCATGGCACATGTGTCAGTCTGCCGAGTTGCAGAGCCGCCACCAGGTTACGGCCGTTGTCACACACAACCATGCCTGGCTTCAGGTTCAGCGGTGCCAGCCACAGATCAGTCTGCGCCGTGATGCCCTGTAATAGTTCTTGGGCGGTGTGCCTTTTATCGCCTAGGCTCAGCAGTTTGAGCACCGCCTGCTGTCGCTTAGCGACGGCACTGCTGCTGTGCCTAGAGCTAGCGACTGATGGCGCCATGCCCACGGATGGTAGTTCGGAGGTGGAGGAGGGGTGGGAGGAGGAGAAGGCATAGTAGGCCTGAAAGACCTGGACCGAGGTAGGCCCCGCAATCCTCGGCGTCGGCAGTATATGACCAGCCGCAGGGTCAGACTCGGTCCCAGCCTCCAACAAGTTAACCCAATGTGCCGTCAGCGATATATAGTGGCCCTGCCCGGCAGCACTCGTCCATGTGTCCGTGGTCAGGTGGACCTTGTCAGAAATGGCATTGGTCAGGGCACGGATGATGTTGTCTGACACGTGCTGGTGCAGGGCTGGGACGGCACATCGGGAAAAGTAGTGGCGGCTGGGGACCGAATACCGAGGGGCGGCCGCCGCCATGAGGTTGCGAAAGGCCTCGGTCTCTACTAGCCTATAGGGCAGCATCTCCAGGCTAAGCAATCTGGAGATGTGGACATTAAGGCCTTGGGCGTGCGGGTGGGTTGCACTATATTTCCGTTTCCGCTCCAGCGTCTGGGGTATGGAGAGCTGAACGCTGGTGGATGCTGTGGAGGATCGTGGAGGCAACGATGGGGTTTTTGTGCAAGGGTCCTGGGCAGGGGGCTGACTATCAGCTGACACAGGGGAAGGAGCAGTGGTGTGCACGGCCGGAGGTGTACGGGCTTGGTGCCACTGAGTGGGGTGTTTAGCATTCATATGCCTGCGCATACTGGTGGTAGTTAAGCTAGTAGTGGTGGAACCCCTGCTGATCCTGGTGTGGCAAAGGTTGCACACCACAGTCCGTCGGTCATCCAGTGTTTCCTTAAAGAACCTCCAGACTTCTGAAAATCTAGCCCTCGCCGCGGGAGCCCTCGCCACGGGAGCTTCACTACGTGACACATTTGGCGCTGAGGCACCTGCTCTGGCCCTGCCTCTCCGTCTGTCCCCACCACTGCCTCTTCCAACCTGTTCTGGTCGAGGACTCTCCTCCGTCTTAGAAGCACTGTGTTCACCAGGCCTCTCAACCCAGCTTGGGTCTGTCACCTCATCATCCTCCGATCCCTCAGTCTGCTCCCCCCTCGGACTTCCTGCCCTGACAACAACTTCACCACTGTCTGACAACCGTGTCTCCTCATCGTCGGACACCTCTTTACACACTTCTTCCACTACGTCAAGAAGGTCATCATCACCCACAGACTGCGACTGGTGGAAAACCTGGGCATCGGAAAATTGCTCAGCAGCAACCGGACAAGTGGTTTGTGACTGTGGGAAGGGTCCAGAAAACAGTTCCTCAGAGTATGCCGGTTCAAATGGCAAATTTTCCTGGGAGGGGGCAGACTGGGGGGGAGGAGGCTGAGGTGCAGGAGCTGGAGGAGTGCCGATTTCGGTGACATGGGTGGACTGCGTGGAAGACTGACTGGTGGACAAATTGCTCGAAGCATTGTCGGCAATCCACGACATCACCTGTTCGCACTGTTCTGGCCTCAACAGTGCTCTACCACGAGTCCCAGTAACTTCAGACATGAACCTAGGGAGTGTAGCTCTGCGGCGTTCCCCTGCTCCCTCATCAGCAGGTGGTGTCTCACCCCGCCCAGGACCACGGCCTCTAACCCCTGCAGTAGTTGGACGCCCTCGTCCTCTACCCCTAGCCCTCGGGTTTTTTTTTTTTTTTGTGTTTTTTAGTTTTTAAAACCAAACGATGCTATCCTATTGCTATGGCTATTTTCTAGCCAAGTATGAAAGCACACTGCTATGCCAGATGAGATGACGCTGAGTTATGAAAAAATAAACGTAAAATAAAAAGGAAATGGCAGACTGTGCCTAATTGAAATCAAACCCCTAATAAACTTTCCCACTTCGGTCTTTGCGATGGATATGTGCGTCACTAAGCGCTAAACACAAAGGTCGCAAGTCTCACTACAAATTCCTCACAATTTGGTAGTAGATGCACTGCAGCAAGGACAGCCACCAGCAGATCAACCAGAAATAAAATATATATAACGCTATTGTAGGCGTAAGTAAGCCGTTTGGATTCTCCTATGGCTATTTTCTAGCCAAGTATGAAAGCACACTGCTATGCCAGATGAGATGACGCTGAGTTATTAAAAAAATAAACGTAAAATAAAAAGAAACTGGCAGACTGTGCCTAATTGAAATCAAACCCCTAATAAATTTTCCCACTTCGGTCTTTGCGATGGATATGTGCGTCACTAAGCGCTAAACAGAAAGGTCGCAAGTCTCACTACAAATTCCTCACAATTTGGTAGTAGATGCACTGCAGCAAGGACAGCCACCAGCAGATCAACCAGAAATAAAATATATATAACGCTATTGTAGGCGTAAGTAAGCCGTTTGGATTCTCCTATGGCTATTTTTTATCCAAGTATGAAAGCACACTGTTATGCCAGATAAGATGACGCTGAGTTATTAAAAAAATAAACGTAAAATAAAAAGAAACTGGGAGACTGTGCCTAATTGAAATCAAACCCCTAATAAATTTTCCCACTTTGGTCTTTGCGATGGATATGTGCGTCACTAAGCGCTAAACACAAAGGTCGCAAGTCTCACTACAAATTCCTCACAATTTGGTAGTAGATGCACTGCAGCAAGGACAGCCACCAGCAGATCAACCAGAAATAAAATATATATAACGCTATTGTAGGCGTAAGTAAGCCGTTTGGATTCTCCTATGGCTATTTTCTAGCCAAGTATGAAAGCACACTGCTATGCCAGATGAGATGACGCTGAGTTATTAAAAAAATAAACGTAAAATAAAAAGAAACTGGAAGACTGTGCCTAATTGAAATCAAACCCCTAATAAATTTTCCCACTTCGGTCTTTTTGCGATGGATATATGCGTCACTAAGCGCTAAACACAAAGGTCGCAAGTCTCACTACAAATTCCTCACAATTCGGTAGTAGATGCACTGCAGCAAGGACAGCCACCAGCAGATCAACCAGAAATAAAATATATATAACGCTATTGTAGGCGTAAGTAAGCCGTTTGGATTCTCCTATGGCTATTTTCTAGCCAAGTATGAAAGCACACTGCTATGCCAGATGAGATGACGCTGAGTTATGAAAAAATAAACGTAAAATAAAAAGTAAATGGCAGACTGTGCCTAATTGAAATCAAACCCCTAATAAATTTTCCCACTTTGGTGTTTGAGGGGGATATGTGTGTCACTAAGAGCTAAACACAACGGTAGCAAGTCCCCCTGCAAATTCCTCACAATATGGTACTAGCTGCAAATAAAAAAAAAAAAAGTATAACGTTATTGTAGCCCTAAGAAGGGCTGTTGGGTTCTTGTAGAATCACTCCTGCCTAACACTATTCTAATTGAGCAGCCTAACGCTTTCCCTGACCAGCAGAAGCTCTCTCCCTAACGGCATCCAGACACAGAATGATCCGAGCAGCGCAGGCAGGGGCTAGTCTATTCCAGGGTCACCTGATCTGGCCAGCCAACCACTGCTATCGACGTGTAAGGGTACCGCGTCATGCTGGGTGGAGTGCAGAGTCTCCTGGCTTGTGATTGGCTCTGTTTCTGGCCGCCAAAAAGCAAAACGGCGGGAGCTGCCATTTTCTCGAGTGGGCGAAGGATTCGTCCAAGCAACGAGCAGTTTCGAGTACGCTAATGCTCGAACGAGCATCAAGCTCGGACGAGTATGTTCGCTCATCTCTAGTTACTATGAAAAATTTTAAACATTTAAAGCATGTGAAATAATTCCAAATTACAACAGGGTCCATGAAAAAAATCCTTCCTTTGCACCTGCCTGGACCAGGTGCAGATTTGCTTCTAAAAAGTCGCAAAAATAAGCAGAAAAAAAAAAGTGATACATAAGTGAAAAGTTGCACAGAACATCTGGAAAAAAAAGATACACAAGGCACACGGCAAAGGTGCAGAACAAGACGTACTTGAAAAGCGACAGCAAAAGTCGTAAATTAATATTTTTTTTACGTTTATTTCTTTTTAGAACTTAAAGTAATCTGGCAAAGCAGTGTGCTTTCAGTGTAGGCTAGAAAATAGCCATAGGAGAACCCCAACGGCTTATTTAGGCCTACAATAGCGTTATATTTTCCTTTTTTTTTGGTTTGCCTGTGGCTGGGCTTGCTGCCATTAGTAGTGCAGCTAGTACCATATTGTGAGTAATTTGCAGGGAGACTTGCGACCGTTGTGTTTAGCTCTTAGTGACACACATATCCACCTCAAACACCGAAGTGGGACAATTTATTAGGGGTTTGATTTGAATTAGGCACAGTCTGCTGATTTATATTTTTTTACGTTAATTTCTTTTTATAACTCAAAGTCATCTGGCAAAGCAGTGTGCTTTCAGTGTAGGCTAGAAAATAGCCATAGGAGAACCCCAAACGGCTTATTTAGGCCTACAATAGCGTTATATTTTCCTTTTTTTTGGTTTGCTTGTGGCTGGGCTTGCTGCCATTAGTAGTGCAGCTAGTACCATATTGTGAGTAATTTGCAGGGAGACTTGCGACCGTTGTGTTTAGCTCTTAGTGACACACATATCCACCTCAAACACCGAAGTGGGACAATTTATTAGGGGTTTGATTTGAATTAGGCACAGTCTGCTGATTTATATTTTTTTACGTTAATTTCTTCTTATAACTCAAAGTCATCTGGCAAAGCAGTGTGCTTTCAGTGTAGGCTAGAAAATAGCCATAGGAGAACCCCAAACGGCTTATTTAGGCCTACAATAGCGTTATATTTTCCTTTTTTTTGGTTTGCTTGTGGCTGGGCTTGCTGCCATTAGTAGTGCAGCTAGTACCATATTGTGAGTAATTTGCAGGGAGACTTGTGACCATTGTGTTTAGCTCTTAGTGACACACATATCCACCTCAAACACCGAAGTGGGACAATTTATTAGGGCTTTGATTTGAATTAGGCAGAGTCTGCTGATTTTTTTTTTTTTACGTTTATTTCTTTTTATAACTCAAAGTCATCAGGCACAGCGCAAAATCCAGTTGTGTGCTGTCAGTGTAGGTTAGAAACTAGTCATAGCAATAGGATAGCTTCGTTTTGTTTAAAAAAAAAAAAAAACAATTTAAAGTTTACACTTTAATTTGGAAAATGTTTAACCCGAGGGCTAGGGGCAGAGGATGAGGGCGTGGACGTGGGCGTCCAACTACTGCAGGGGTCAGAGGCCGTGGTCCTGGGCGGGGTGAGACACCACCTGCTGATGAGGGAGCAGGGGAACGCCGCAGAGCTACACTCCCTAGGTTCATCATGTCTCAAGTTACTGGAACTCGTGGTAGAGCACTGTTGAGGCCAGAACAGTGCGAACAGGTGATGTCGTGGATTGCGGACAATGCTTCTAGCCATTTGTCCACCAGTCAGTCTTCCACGCAGTCCACCCATGTCACCGAAATCAGCACTCCTCCAGCTCCTCCACCTCAGCCTCCTTCCCCCCAGTCTGCCCCCTCCCAGCAAAATTTGGCATTTGAACCGGCATACTCTGAGGAACTGTTTTCTGGACCCTTCCCACAGTCACAAACCACTTGTCTGGTTGCTGCTGAGCTATTTTCCGATGCCCAGGTATTCCACCGGTCACAGTCTGTGGGTGATGATGACATTATTGACGTAGTGGAAGAAGTGTGTAAAGAGGTGTCGGACGATGAGGAGACACGGTTGTCAGACAGTGGTGAAGTTGTTGTCAGGGCAGGAAGTCCGAGGGGGGAGCAGACTGAGGGATCGGTGGATGATGAGGTGACAGACCCAAGCTGGTTTGATAGGCCGGGTGAACACAGTGCTTCTGAGACGGAGGCGAGTCCTATAGCAGAACAGGTTGGAAGAGGCAGTGGTGGGGCCAGACGGAGAGGCAGGGCCAGAGCTGGTGCATCAGCACCAAATGTTTCCTGTAGTCAAGCTCCCGTGGCGAGGGCTAGATTTTCCGAAGTCTGGAGGTTCTTTAAAGAAACACTGGATGACCGTCGGACTGTGGTGTGCAACCTGTGCCAAACCAGGATCAGCAGGGGTTCCAGCACTACTAGCTTAACTACCACCAGTATGCGCAGGCATATGAATGCTAAACACCCCACTCAATGGCACCAAGCCCGTTCACCTCCGGCGGGGCACACCAATGCTCCTTCCCCTGTGTCATCTGCTAGTCAGCCCCCTGCCCAGGACCCCGGCCCAAACACCTCCCGTGTGAAAACCCCATCTTCGCCTCCACGATCCTCCTCAGCATCCACCAGCGTTCAGCTCTCCATACCCCAGACGCTGGAGCGCAAAAGGAAGTATAGCGCAACCCACCCACACGCCCAAGCCCTCAACGTCCACATCTCCAAGTTGCTTAGCCTGGAGATGCTTCCCTATAGACTGGTAGAGACCGAGGCAATTCGAAACCTCATGGTGGCGGCCACCTTTCGGTATTCGGTCCCCAGCCGCCACTACTTTTCCCGATGTGCCATCCCAGCCCTGCACAAGCACATGTCAGAGAACATCATCCGTGCCCTGACCAACGCCATTTCTGACAAGGTCCACCTGACCACGGACACGTGGACGAGTGCTGCCGGGCAGGGCCACTATATATCGCTGACGGCACATTGGGTTAACTTGGTGGAGGCTGGGACTGAGTCTGACCCTGGGGCTGGTCATATACTGCCGACGCCGAGGATTGCGGGGCCTACCTCGGTCCAGGTCTCAAAGGCCTACTATGCCTCCTCCTCCTCCCACCCCTCCTCCACCTCCTCCTCCGAATTACCATCCGTGGGCATGGCGCCATCAGTCGGTAGCTCTAGGCACAGCAGCAGTGCCATCGCTAAGCGACAGCAGGCGGTGCTCAAACTGCTGAGCCTAGGCGATAAAAGGCACACCGCCCAAGAGCTATTACAGGGCATCACGGCACAGACTGATCTGTGGCTGGCACCGCTGAACCTGAAGCCAGGCATGGTTGTGTGTGACAACGGCCGTAACCTGGTGGCGGCTTTGTAACTCGGCAGACTGACACATGTGCCATGCCTGGCCCATGTGTTAAATCTTATAGTTCAGCGTTTCCTCAAGACATACCCCAATCTGTCTGATTTGCTCACGAAGGTGCGCCGCATCTGTGCGCATTTCAGGAAGTCCAGCACAGATGCTGCCACTCTCAGGGCAGCGCAGCGCCGCCTCCAACTGCCCGCTCACCGACTGTTGTGCGACGTGCCCACGAGGTGGAATTCAACATTAACCATGTTATCCAGAGTTTACCAGCAGCGCAGAGCGATTGTAGACTGCCAGATGTCAACTTCCACCAGAACTGGTAGTCAGGTCAGTCAGCTTCCTCAAGTCTACAATGAGGAGTGGACGTGGATGTCTGATATCTGTCAGGTGCTGAGTAACTTTGAGGAGTCAACACAGATGGTCAGTGGTGATGCCTCCATCATCAGCCTCACAATCCCGCTGCTTGGCCTGTTGAAAAACTCTCTGGTCAGCATGAAGTCGGAAGCTTTGCGCTCGTCACAAAAGACGGGGGAAGAAGATTCCCTTGTTGATAGCCAAAGCACCCTTAGGTCTGTTTCTCAGCGCATATCGGAGGAGGTGGAGGAGAATGAGGAGGAAGAGGAGGAGAATGTTGGCGAGACAGAAGAGGGGACCATTGTTCAGTCCTTCACTGTTCAGCGCGTATGGGCAGAAGAAGAGGAGTTGGAGGAGGAGGAAATGGGCAGTCAGGCCAGTGAGGGGAGTGAATTCTTGCGCGTTGGGACTCTGGCGCATATGGCAGATTTCATGCTAGGCTGCCTATCCAGTGACCCTCGCGTTCAAAGAATTTATTCCAGCACCGATTACTGGGTATTCACTCTCCTGGACCCACGGTACAAGCAAAATCTTTTCACTCTCATCCCTGGAGAGGAAAGGAGTGTGAGAATGCATGAATACCAGCAGGCCCTGGTGCACAAGCTGAAACAGTATTTCCCTTCTGACAGCGCTTGCGGGACAAGTAGCGAGGGAGAGTAGGCAAGCAGGCAGCTTGTCCAGCACTGGCAGGGGTACGCTTTACAAGGCCTTTGCCAGTTTTATGTCACCCTAGCAAGACAATGTCACCTGTCCCCAGTCTCGGCAGAGTAGGGCTGATCTTTGCAGAAAGATGGTGAGGGAGTACGTAGCTGACCATACCATCGTCCTAAATGATCACACAGCTCCCTACAACTACAGGGTTTCAAAGCTGGACATGTGGCACGAACTGGCGCTGTACGCCTTGAAGGTTCTTGCCTTCCCTGCCGCTAGCTGCTCCGAGCGGGTTTTCAGTGCAGCTGGTGGCATCATCACTGATAAGCGTACACACCTGTCGACTGACAGCGCTGACAGACTGACGCTTATCAAGATGAATAAAGCCTGGATTTCTCAGTATTTCCATTCTCCACCAGGTGAAAAAAGCTCAACCTGAATAATGCATGCACTCCTCCTCTTCATTGTCCTCCTTCTCCTCCTCTTTGTACACTAAAGCTATAGCACTCTATGTATTTAATTTTTCTGGAGGGCAACCTACCCGGTCCTCTGTTTTAAACAATTTTTGGGAGTGCCACATACAGGCACTCAATCTATTTAATTTTTCTGGAGGACCACCTACCTGCTCCTCTGGTTTGAAAACTTTTTTGGACTGCCACATACAGGCACTATCCTAATTAAATTGTCTCCATTGCAGCCTCCACACGTCGTCTTTTTAGCTGCCTCCACACGTTTTCTCCATTGCTACCTCCACACGTCATCGCCATAGCTGCCTCCAAAAGTCGTCCAAATAGCTGCCTCCATACATGGTCCCTTATCAAACGAACTGTGTCAGGCAGAATTTTGGGTTGTTTTTATGGCTTCCACATCAAACTTGTTAACTTTTTCGCCACCCTGCTGTGTAATCCACAAAATATACTGGCAAACTTTTATCATTTACCGATATTATTTCAGCGCTTCTTGCGCATCTGTTTACATTCCCCTCACCCGCCATAACCCAAACTTATAAGAACACTACTACACTTGATCTTATACAAAAGGTTCTTAGAAGTGCTGTTTCGGGAGGAGCCTAGAGACAGGGGCTTGGATTGGGAAAGCTCGCCTGGCAGCGGAGCGCCAGCTCCATCCCAAGATCCAACTAACATAGTTTTAACTGCAGCACCTTTAATCTACTACTAGTTCACTGCCTCCATACATCGTCCCCTTATCAAACGAGCTGTGTCAGGAAGAATTTTCAGGTGTTTCACCAGATACATAGTGGAACTCGGCCCATCTGTCGCCGCCATGCTGGAGACCTGAAGTTGCAATCATAGCAGCGCAATATGGATGCCCCATACTGTCGCTCTTAATCATGGAACCATTTCCGAAAAAACAATTAAAAATAGAACCACTATGCTATTCCATTATTCCTAGGTGAAATATTCAAACGACCCGGCCTGTTTGAAAATTATAATTTTTTCAAAGTAAACGCTTCTGGCCCCCAGGCCTATTTTGGGTGGGGAGGAGCCGAGAGACAGGGGCTTGGACAGGCGAAAAGTTCGCCTGGCAGCGGACCGCCAGCTCCATCCCAAGATTAGGCAGCCTCAGATGCATCCATGCATGCTGCCCCTGCTCTTTCCTGTCCATTTTGCCTCCACGATCCTCAGTAGCGTCCACTAATGTCTCCATGCGCAACTTTCAACTCTCTATACCCCAGACGCTGGAGCACGAGAGGATATGCAGCACATCATCCCCTTATCAAACAAGCTGTGTCAGGCAGAATTTTCAGGTGTTTCACCAGATACATAGTGGAACTTGGCCCATCTGTCACCGCCATGCTGGAGACCTGAAGTTTCAATCATAGAAGCAATATGGATGCCCCAGTAGTCACTCTTAATCATGGAAGTCGTCTCTATGGCTGCCTCCATATGTCGTCCCTTTATCAAACGAGCTGTGTCAGGCTCATTTTTCGGGTGTTTCACCAGATACTTTATGGAACTTGGTCACTATGTCGCCACCATGCTGTGTTATCGACTAAATATACCGTCAACCTTTTGTTCACATAGGAAATCATTTCAGCGCTTCTTGCTCCCTCCTTTGGTGAAACCTGAGTCCATTTAGGGTATATCGCCATGACACTCTCTAGCCTGCCACTGCTGCCGCTGCCTCTGCATGCCGTCCCCTATAGTGTCAGGGTCAATTTTTGTATGTTTTAGATGCTATCTAGCCTCATTCGGTCACTCTGTCATGGCCATGCTGTTGCCCATAATTTTGGCATAATGGTGCGATTAAGCAGCCTCAGAGGCATCCATGCATGCTGCCCCTGCTGTTTCCTGTCCATTTCCGTGGTGTTTCCATCCTTTTCTGAGGTTCCCAGGTGTTTGGCCAAGCTTCCCTGTGCAGAGCCTTGGTCCCCTTGAAAAATGCTCGAGTCTCCCATTGACTTCAATGGGGCTCGTTATTCAAGACGAGCACTCGAGCATCGGGAAAAGTTCGTCTCGAATAACGAGTACCCGAGCATTTTAGTGCTCGCTCATCTCTACCCATAACCTGTGATATTTTTTTTCTCCAGAAAGTCATCCAGGCCTCTCTTGAACATGTACATGTTCAGAGTCCGCCATAACAACCTCCTGCGGCAGAGAGTTCCACAGTCTCACTGCTCTTACAGTAAAGAATCCCTGTCTATGTTGTTTGTAGAATCGCCTCTCCTGTAGGCGTAGGACCTTGTCCTGGTCACAGGCCTAGGTATAAAAAGATCTTTGGAGAGATCTTTGTACTTCCTGTTCAGGTATTTGTACATTGTAATGAGGTCTCCCCTCAGTTGTCTTTTTTCTAAACCGAAACCTATCATCCTATCATTGTATTCTAGTCCCACCATTCCCGTTATAATCTTGGTTGTTCTCTGTTCCTGGATACGTTCTAACACTAGTCACAAAATCTATACACTGGTGCCCAAATCTGTACACAATACTCCATGTATGGTCTGACCAGTGATTTGTATAAGCGCAAAACTATGTTTTATCATGAGAATCTATTCCTCTCTTGATACATCCCTTCATTTTATTTGCTTTACTAGCAGCTGCCTGGCTCTGGTCACTAAAATTAAGTTTACCAAGTTTATCAGCTTCCACAAAACCCTCTATAATATTATGCTAACCTCCTTTACAGAGCTTATTATCATCTGCAAATATTGAAACTTAATAGTATATTCCCTCTATGAGGTCATTAATAAAAATATTAAAAAGAAAGATCGGGTTGACCGAGTACTTGGAGAGGCTCTGGCAGTCACGGTCCACATTTACACCAATGACAGAGTAAGAGGTAGTTGGAAGGTTCACAAAAATTATTTCAGGGACTTCATGGACCTCAAAGGTACCTGTACCCAGGGCCGGATTAAGGTTGGTGGGGGCCCCTGGGCGCAGAATATGGTGGAGACCCCCATTGAATGTAGTCCAGACAGGGAACAGCAATCGCTATATACCACTCCCCAGCAATAACCATATACAGCCTCCCCAGCAATCACTATATACAGCTCCCCAGCAACCACTGTATTTAGCTCCCCCAGCAATCACTATATACAGACTCCCCAGCAATCACTGTATACAGCTCCCCCAGCAATCACTGTATACAGCTCCCCCAGCAATCACTATATACAGCTCCCCCAGAAATGACTGTATGTAGCTGCCCCAGCAGCCACTGTATACAGCTCCCCCAGTAATCACTATACACAGCTCCCCCAGCAATCACTGTATACAGCTGCCCCAGCAACCACTGTATACAGCTCCCCCAGAAATCACTGTATACAGCTAACCCAGCAATCCCTGTATACAGCTCCCCCAGCAATCACTATATACAGCTAAACCAGCAATCACTGTATACAGCTCCCCAGCAACCACTGTATACAGCTCCCCCAGCAATCACTGTATACAGCTCCCCCAGCAATCACTGTATACAGCTGCCCCAGCAATCACTATATACAGCTCCCCCAGCAATCACTATATACAGCTAAACCAGCAATCACTGTATACAGCTCCCCAGCAATCACTATATACAGCTCCCCAGCAATCACTATATACAGCTCCCCCAGCAATCACTATATAGAGCTCCCCCACAAATCACTCTATACAGCTCCTCCAGCAATCACTATATACAGCTCCCCAGAAATCACTATATACAGCTCCCCCAGCAATCACTATATAGAGCTCCCCCAGCAACCACTGTTTACAGCTCCCCCAGCAATCACTGTATACAGCTCCTCCAGCAATCACTGTATACAGCTCCCCCAGCAACCACTGTATACAGCTCCCCCAGCAATCACTGTATACAGCTCCCCAGCAATCACTATATACAGCTCCCCAGCAATCACTATATACAGCTCCCAGTAATCACTATATACAGTCCCCTATAACAACTATATACGGACCCCTATAATAACTATATAGAGTCCCCTATAATAACTATATAGAGTCCCCTTTAATAAATATATAGCTGTATTTTGGGGAACATGGCCAGAAGGTTGGAGGAATGTTTAAACTAGAGGCATTGGGTGAGGACAACTACACTTGTACAGAGCAAGACAGCGAAGATATGGAACTGAGAATAGTCACAGTGCATGGAAGAAAAAGGGGAGATGGGGTGAGATCAGTGAATAAGAACCAGAGGAGTAGGGGTAGGGATTAGTGTATGTACACTAATGCCAGAAGCCTCACAAACAAAATGGTGGAACTGGAACTCTTAATGTTGAAGGACAAATATGATATAGTGGGTATCAGTGAAACATGGCTGGACAATAACTATGGCTGAGCTGATAAATCTCTCCCAAAAAGTTTTCCTTGTTTATTGTCAGATTCAAACTGAGTCTTAGGTAGAGGTTTTCTTCTATGCCTGATATAGATGGGATGAATAAAGCTTATGAGCAGGCTAAGTGGGCAGGCTACCAAATGCACTTGTCACTGAGATTCAGTTACTTTTCAACATTTACCAATCTATATTTATTTAAAATTTGGCCAATGGAAACATTCAATTTGTTCTCACATTAAAAATCCTAGTATGTTAGAAGATATTTTAGAAAATATGTTAACTTGATGACATCTGCAATGCAGTGGTGTGTGACAAACCGATGCGTATGCCTGATAATCCAGACAGATAAAAGCAACTACACAGCAATTTTGCACCTGCAACATCTTGGCTATTTCTTTTTTGTATGTTTTTTTAATGAATGTCATGTATAGTCACAAAACCTTTCATAAAAAGTCATTTTACATCACCTTATTTTTAGCAATTCTCTAAGACCTGTTTGACAAACCAATTTATTACAGGCAGTCCCCGGGTTACCTACAAGATAGGGTCTGTAGGTTTGTTCTTAAGTCGAATTTGTATGTAAGTCGGAACTGTATATTTTATAATTGTAACCCCAGGCAAATTTTTTTTTGTTCTCTGTGACAATTGGATTTTAAAAATTTTGGGTTGTCTTCAGAACAAAGATTTAAAATAAAGTTTAATTGCAGAAACTGTTATAGTTGTTCATTGTAGCCTAAGACTAAAGTACAATAAAATTACCAATATCCAGAGGTCCGTTTGTAACTAGGGTCTGTAAGTCGGGTGTTCTTAAGTAGGGGACCACGTGTATATCATAAAGCATATATTACTTTTTTTATTAGGACATTTTAACATTTCAGATCTCATCAATGAATAATAAGAACATGTTTGTACAGTAAGTTCTAATATGTTTGCATAGCTTCATCCAAAAGCACAAACCTCTCCAATACCTATTAGCCCTTGAGATAGTTTATAGATTTCATTACCAGCAAGAGCCTTAAATAATTTACAACTTTGTTAATAGCATTGTAAACACTGCACATTGAACGTATTTCTAACATTTCATGTTACGTATTTTAGGGATTCTTGTGTTTCCCTTAGGTTTCTGCCTATGAATCATTAAAACATGTTGAAAATACATAATTTACAGTTGCTAAAATTGCAAATAATTTATGAATGAATCAAATACATTGGAAAACAGTTGTCTAGCTAGCTATGAAAACGCAAGATGAGGAAATGTGAAAAGGAATGACGTTAAAGGGCTCAAAGGGGATTTCTAGAAAATATTAACGACTTCTGATTTGGATGGGGATTAAATATTAGATTACTGGGGGTTTACTCTTGGCACCGCTGACGTTCTGCTGCTAGAAGCACATAAAGTTTCAGCTCCGCTGTGGCATCATGGTTCTCTACATTAGTTTGTATGTACACAGCAGCAGATAGTCCTGATCACTTAACAGGAAATCAGTCTATTGACCAGGCAAAACGGAGTATAGATACGTAAGCAATTGCCTTTAAATATTTTATCTAAAACTTAACATTTAATAATAGTATATATTAAAATTGTCTCAGCAATGAAATACAAAAACAGACAAACACAGAAGTATTGTCAAACCTAGTCGGGGACAATAAGCACAGACCAGGACCAATAGTTCTGGGCAAGGGAGCATCCACAGAGTTAAGGGCGTAAAAAATGCCTAAGATGTGCAATACGGTGGTACGAGAGAGGGGAAATTATACAAGTGTTGTGTAGAGAAAGAAAGGCTTAATCTCAACAGTCTTCATTCCAGGTACAGCAGACATATGGTTAAGCTCTCACCTGTCTTCATCCAAGGAACGGGAGTAGGGAAGTGTACTGTAGCGTTGTCCTAGTATACCCTACTTTAACTTAACCCTGATCCCTTGGAATAGCTCCCGGCCCTTACAAGGGCGGTCTCCAGTCTGCCCCTAAGTGAGGCTATTATGCCTTAAAAACTAGGGGATGCAAAGAAAATCAAATCAACTTCCCTACGCGTTTCATGTGCCGGTCATGGCACACTCCTCAGGGGAATAATGTGCAAAGTTAGGTTGGAAAAATCAGCTTTAGAAATATAATGGACATCGGCCCATCATAAAAACGGGAGACGGGCAGTGGCTTGTACTCCCTGTGTGAGCATGGACCCAAACGCTAGGCTCAGGACGGCGTCGGCGCCAGAATCACTGCGCACGCGCCTGAAATAGGCTGAGACACGCCTCCTGCACGTGACCGTGTCGTACGTCATGAACCCGCACGTCATGGTTATGGGAGGAGTCCAGGTGACGGAGTTGCCGAATGAAGATTCAAGCTAACCCGCCCTGTTTCTGACATCACCGCACCTTAGCACGCCCATCGATCGCGACGGGTAAGTATCAGATTACTTGTAAGGGGGGATGTATGCCTCTAATCATGCGGGGACTCAAAGAGGGAGTCTAGATACCGCAGATTTAAAAATGGGTGTTACCTGGAAGGGGGGGCAAGGTTAGCCTATAATTACGCCGGACCAGGTAAAACTCCCCAAATTCGGACCACTAATTGAGGCTTCTAGCGGGGGTCAAAAATTGGTTCTAGTTTATTTTGTTCCGTACTTAACGTACTGAACTATGGCCTATAGTATTCTAGAAAGTTTTTGCTTGGAACCATTAGAACTGGTACTTGAGGAGAGAGGGGTTTATGTATAGGAACTACAAAGAAAAAAATAGAGATTACGCAGAGCTAAAGCGCTTCGTAAAGGGAACTAGGAGGGAAAGAGGTTAAGTTTTGAAGATGACTATCTAATGGTTGACATGATTAGACCACCTTAGAGGATTCGTGAGATAGATATGTCAGGACATCGTTAGGTGAATGGGGTATGCGGAGTAAAAGTATTATTGTATGTATTCATGCCTTACAAAGAAGAGTGGACGTTCGTTATAGGTTAAACCTCTAGTTAGGCATGGCTAGAGGAAACTTGCGAAGGTCAAGATTTCATTTAGACCTTTAGGAGCAACCGTATCTAGGAGAAAGATCCATCTTGTTTCTTTTTGCAAGATGGTTTTATCCCAGTCACCTCCCCTCAGGGGTCTGGGAACTGCCTCAATACCGTGAAACCGTACTGATGACAAGTCCCCATTGTGGACTAGATTGACATGGCGGGCCAATGGTGTGTCCCTCTTATGGGTTATTTCACCCAGATGGGCTCCAATTCTTCGCCTGAATTTGCATTTTGTCTTCCCCACATATTCCATTTTGCATGTGCATACTGCTCTGTACACCACTCCCTCCGTTCTGCAATTGATAAATTGTTTGATCTTGTAATTAACTCCTGTAACAGAAGATGTAAAGAATTTGCATCTCAAGATGTGGGAACAGGCAATGCAGCCACTACATCCAAAATTACCTATAATGGTTGATCTTCCTAACCATGTAGGTTCATGTTCCTCACTGAAGTGACTGCGGACAAGACGGTCTTTTAAGGAACGACCCTTCCTGTAGGTAACTGTAGGTTTTGAGCTGATCACGTCCTTAATGTCAGGGTCCATCAGAAGGATGTCCCAATGTTTCTCCAGTACTTGTCTCGCATCATTTGCCCCATTGTTAAAAGTGGTGATGAGTCTAATGGTCTTATCGTCATCCTTTTTGCTCTGTTTCCTCAGAAGGTCACTCCTATCCCTATGAAGAGCTTCTTGGAAGGCTGTCCTGAGGATTTTGTCAGGGTAGCCTTTATCCCTAAATCTCTGACGTAAGTCCACTGCTTGTTTAAGGAAAGTTCTGGTATCTGAGCAGTTCCTCCTAAGTCGGAGGTACTGCCCTTTAGGAATGCCCCGTTTGAGAGGGACCGGGTGGCTACTTTCCCACCTTAGCAGTGAGTTTGTGGACAATTTTTATATATACTATTATTAAATGTTAAGTTTTAGATAAAATATTTATAGGCAATTGCTTACGTATCTACATTAGTTTGTACATTTATATGCTCGCTAATATCTAGTACTGGTAAAGGGTTTAATTCAATCACAGCAGAGGATTGATGCTCTAATAGTCTGCACCCTCAATATGGCCCCTACTTGGACCCCAATAATACTTCAATTCTTTTTCAAGACATTTTAAAGAGCTACATGCCTGAATTATTCAATAACGCAAACCACAGACTATAATTTTGTGGTCCACAGGCATATGGGATGTCTCTCTCCTGCAACGTATAGGAAAATCGACATGTGAATTCATAAACAATGGTCGCAGGACCCCCACTTTGTCCATAAATGAGGATCAGATTTGGGACCTGCATTTATTAGACATTTGTGGTTATTGCATAACAACATTTGATAGTAATACGAAAAAACATTTGGGCTAATTTCCAAATAGTCTGCCTTGCTGTGGATTTCTAATACATAAACAGTGTTCCTGCACTTGCTTTCACATGGCTTTTCATTGCTTCTTCTTGTGATACTTATACAAGTAAACCTATATATATATAACCATGTATGTAAGGTTTATGTACTGCTGATATTATTTTTTTTCCTTTCATGGATTGACATATCCAAAGGTGCAGGCCATATGATGACCTGCTTTGACAAGGGTCAAAGTCAGGGATCAGAGGTCAGGTAGACTCTTGGCTGTAATATACAATTATATAGTTGGACAAAAACGAGGCAAAATATACAATTTAATGACATTTGAGGATATTTGTATATATCAAATTGAGAAATATTACTATTTCTGGACCAAATGTTTTTTAATAGGTGTTGGATGCTCCAGGTAAATAAATCAGCATGAATACCTCGAATATGCTGAAAAAAACAAACTCAGCTTATATTAAAAAAAAAACCAGTACTCACCTTTCCGATGCCCCCTGCAGGTATTCTTCTCACTTCTGGCAGCGGCAGGTCCATGTGTGTTGCCAGGCCGCGCACACACTATGACAACAACAGCCGCTGACATCATGGTGTGTGTACCGAGACCCCCACTAGTGTGTGCGCACGCACACTATAGTGTCATATGGCTGACACACTATGGTGTCATATGGCTGACATCATAGTGATCAGCGTTCACGGACCTGCCACTTCTGGGGCACTGGAGTAAAGAAGAGGATCTGCAGGGCAGCAGAAAGGTGAGTATTTAGTTTACTATTTTTATATAATGGGGGCTTGCTGGTTGGCTATATACAAGGGGCAGGTGCTGGCTATATACAATGGGCAGGTGCTGGCTAAATACAGGGGGCAGGCTGGCTACATACCGGGGGCTGGCTGGCTATATAATGGGAGCATAAGATGGATACATACTGGGGGCATGAGTAGTCTTGCTATATACCGAGGAAGGGGGCAGAGGGCTAGCTGTATACTGGGGGCAGGGGGCCGACTAGCTATATAGGGGGGGGGGCAGGGGGCTAGCTAGCTATATCCAGGGGGGAACACTGAATAGCGATATATTGGGTGGAGACTGTGAACAATGCATTTCCCACCTTAGGCTTATACTCAATAGTTTTTGTGGTAAAATTAGGTATCTCGACTTAAATGTGGGTCAGCTTAAACTTGAGTATATGCATACTGTATATATCTGCCTATGACTCATTAAAACATTTTGAAAATACATAATTTACAGTTGCAAAAATTGCAAATAATTTCTGGATGTATCAAATACACTGGAAAACAGTTGTGAAAACGCAAGATGAGGAAATTTGAAAAGGAATGACGTTGAAGGGATCAAAGGGGGTTTCTAGAGAATAATATTAACTTCTGATTTGGATGGGGATTTAATATCAGACTGTTGGGGCTTTACTTTTGGCACCACTCTAATACATAGCACTGGTAAAAATAAAAGATTTAATCCAATCAAGTCATAGGATTGATGCTATGTACTCGAGTATAAAGAGACTCAATATCAAATTCCAAATATTCTCAAGCTTCTGAATAGTGACTAGCTGCTATAATGATAATAGTCCATCTATTACCCCCCCCCCCCCCCCACATACACACACACACTGGCACACTGTTGGCTGTATTTACTAAGAGGCTCCACCACATTTGTAAATGCAACGTAGCCACCTTCGCTCTCTCCCAGGTTAAAGCAGGTAGTACCTGGTGGAAATTTCAGACAATATTAACCCTAGAATGCATGACCATAGAAATCTACACTATTACATACCTGGGGCCTTTTAGGCCCATGTGCAAATAACATGGAATAACTCAAATAAAAATACTTTTTAAAGTTAGGATGCATTCCTACTAGCGCTGGTGTCTCAAATAAAAATACTTTTTAAAGTAAGGATGCATTCCTACTAGCGCTGGTGTCTGCCGGGAGGGGATCTGTAATGGATCTGACCTCCTGGTGTCCCCAGCAAAGGCTGGTAGAATCCGGGCAATCCGGCAGCCTAAACTGGAGTTACCAAGAGATTATATCCATTACGGATCACCTCCTGGCAAACACCAGCGCTAGTGAGAATGCATCCTAAGATGTGAATAATTCAAAACATTTTGTGCAAAAAAAAAAAACAAAGTAACTGAACGGGCTTAAAACGCCCAATATACTCATTCGATATAACTCTTTATAATAACGTTTTTTTGTCTAAATTTTTTTTTTTTATATAAAAGTTGCAGTAAACATGCTGCAGGAATATCCCTTTTCAAAGTTTCCTTTTCGAATTTACTTATGACCGCAAAATCATTCACATGTTATCTGTAATTCAACATCTGGAAGATGAAATTGTAGTATTTTACACGGGACTGTCTATCAAAAATGATTGCTTTGATTTCTTGGTCAGTCAAACCCCTGGATGTAGACAGTGTCATTGTAACCTTAGAAGTCAGTAAACTATAATGAAAAAAAATGATTACAATAAGGGTTGTAGACTCTTTGTTAGTGTCTGTGCAGCCCCCTCCTCTCACCTTCAGCAGATCACCACTTTCTTTTAGGTGAAGTGGAAATCTTTGGATTTTTGGAGCTCAGAGTTTCTTTTTCAAGAAACAAGAAAACTGACTCCTTCCTCCTTCCTGTTCAGGAACTATGATGATGTCAGAGAAGCATGACATCACGAGGTAGCCTCCTTCCCAAGATCACATGACCATGTACATAGGCACAATCCACACTCAGTCATACAGACTAAGGCTACATTCACACGACCATATAGGGGACATATATACTGCCGACGTATATACGGCCGATATACGTCCCCCATAGACGGCAATGGGCGCACGGCGCCCTACGGGAGCGGTACAGTTCAGCACACGTGCGGCACCGTACCACTCCGTACCCGGGAAAAAGATAGGACATGTCCTATCTTTTCCCGTAATACGGCGCGGTGCGCCATTTATCCCTACGAGAGGTGCGGGGGTGAGCTGCGCTCACCTCTTCCTCATCTCCCCGCGTGCTGCCGTTGCTCGCTACGGCACGGCAGGCAACGGCAGTGTGAATGCAGCCTAAATCACAGTTTTCCCCAGCAACAGAAAAGACAAAAAGACTTAGGATTACATGTAAACCTAGTACGGGCCTAAAAGGCCCCAGGTATGTAAATATGGGGTATTCACAAAAAAGAGTTATTGTACCGAAATGCCTGTAACATAAAAATATATGAACAACTGGAAATGACTAACAACTATATAACTGAGGAATACCTAGAATTTCAGAATTCTAACTAAAGTAATCTTGCGGTAAAAAGAAAAAAACTAACAGAGCGGGCCTGCGAGGCCCCAGGTATGCATTCTAGGGTTAACTAAGGTGGATGGTGGTGCTTTTCTTCTCTCAAGGACCCTTGTTCTTAGACTTGGCCACATCTGACTATTAAGAGAGTTGAAAGATGAGAGATTAAAGACCAGATTTATATTAAATGAGGGTCCCTGATAAGTGAAGAAAAAAGTACTTTTCCATGAAGAGATGTATTAAAAAGTTTTCCATGTTTACTTTTCCTACTTATCTATGCAATGTTACTAACACCTTAAATAGGGCTGGACACATCAATGGAAGCTATTTTGAGACATGCAAATCTATTTTTCTGTTTCTACAATGAGAACTTAAATCAGTGTGGAACTTGGAAATCAAACTCAAGTTTGCTTAAGTGATTTAATTTACAGCAGACAAATCTTACTTTCCCCTATGGAACAAAAAACAGTTTTAGTATTGTTGAGTATTTTGGGAAATTATTTTATAAAGTCTGATGATGGTTAATGGCAAACTAGGCTTATATTTTAATTTCAGCTAAAATACATAAAGTAGTAAGTAAAATATGCATAAGTATTATATTAAGGGCTGCACGTAATAGGCTGAAAATTGTGAAAGATTTGGAGAACAGTAGTAATCAGAACAGAATAATTTTATTCTGATGAAGCAGACCTATTATTCATGCAAAGACATATTCCCATCACATCACACAATCTTATAGTAAAATTACTGGTAGAGTATCTGCAGCACCGACAGGAAGAGGAATGAGGAGGCATTTTTCCAGCCATGGCACTTCTCAACATCTACAATCTAACACATTTATGCATCCTTATAATTGCTATTATTCTTGTTACCATCTCCTCTTTCATAAATAGGGAAAATTGGTGGTTAGTGTAATAATTTAGCAAAAAAGTACAGAAAATAGAAGGTTGATGCAATAAACTTATCTAGATTTTTTGAGGGATTTTGAAGAAACCCTTTGGTGCTCCGGCAGGGGGGGGGGGGGCATAAAAAAGTGTACTTATCTTATTCCAAATCCATGTTCTCTGGTACTTCCATTTGTTGGCATCTTCTCCCTGCAGTAAATCTGGTCTTCATGGGATTGGCTTGGTTCCAACTGTGACCTACACAGACAATGTGGCATCACCACTGTCTTCACAAGTGAGGAGTCCACAGATTGGCTGTAGCAGGTTCTGTGACCCCCACAATACTTCACCTGGAACTCACCTAGAGATGCATGGTCCTTTACCTCAAGTGTCAACAGTACACATAGGCAAGACATAATCGGGAAGGATGAACCAGCAAATTAAACATCTGTTGAGTTGGAATGAAGCATGTAAGATCTATGGATTCTACTTTCTTTGCATTGATGGTCATGTGATGTTTTGAAGATAAAATAATGAATCTACCATTTTATACTTTCCCTTTGTGGATTTCTTGGTCTGTACTTCCTGGATATGTCTTGTCTATATTTTATTGCCAGCTTGTTTTCCATAAAGGCAACAAACTATTTGTGCCATCAACAGATGAGCTGCATTTTTCCCTCTACAGGAAACAGCTGATTGGAAGGATTCCAGAATGTTGTACCCCCGCCCCATTGATCTTAATAACCTTTCCTATCATTAGGTCATTAATATTGTTATTTTTAAATTCCCCTCTAAGTAAAATATAGCAGCATTATTTACCATTCAGTGCTATTTAATAAAAAATACTTTTGCTTTTAGGCTTCTTTAGAAAGAAGGGCTATTTAGAAAGAGTGGGGGAATTTATCATACACTAGGGCAGTGGTGGCTAACCTATGGCACTGGTGCCAGAGGTGGCACTCGGAGCCCTTTCGGTGGGCACTCAGGCCATTACCAGAGAAGACTCCAGCTATCTTCCTGCAGTCCCAGACAGCCCAGGACTTGCTGTGTACAGATATATTTTAAAGTGACAGCTCTACCTGGGACTATTGGAGGAGTGGGAAGGTGTGGACAGATCTGGATTATCATTGTAGCTACTGCTCCAGCAATTCTTCCTGTTTAGGGGACCCTGGAGCAAAGCTACAATGATTATCCAAATTTCTTCTATTTTATGCTTTATTGGTATCAGAAGGGAGTATAAATCTCAAATAAAATTTTTGTGTTGGCACTTTGAGATAAATAAGTGAGCCTTGGTTGTAGTTTGGGCACTCGCTCTCTAAAAGGTTCGCCATCACTGCACTAGAGCATGGTGCACCATGGTTCTAGAGGTTCCAGCCTCCTGATTCATCCGGTGGGTGTCTGTGCTGCCAGGCTATAGCAAGTGCACAGGCGTGTGGCAGGAACACTCCGCTGTTGGAAAAGGGCCTCAGAGGGAAAAGGTGGTAAAATAGTTGCAATTCCTGGCCATATACCAGGAAACGTGACTATTTCAAGGTTTGTAAACTATTTAATTATATATTATTTTACATTATTGAGAGTTCAAATAATTATCATTTCTGTGTAGCTTAATATTTAATGAATAATATAAAATATGTTTCTTAACCTGAAAAAGTCATATTACATCTTCTTTTACCAGTATAATCTTATGGATTTAACCACACATTTTGCATTTTTGATTTGTTGTAATCATTTTCATTGGTGTAGAAGAAGCAGCACATAGATGTAAGTATAATTATGTTGTATACTATTGTTTTTATGGTCCTTACACTGAATTTAAAAAAAAACAATTGCTACAATAACATTACTACACATATGCTACAAAAGGTGCTTTGCTTATACTACACAATACTACATACTATCACCCGTCTTATATCAACGCTGAAAGTAATGAGATTCCTACACAGCACAATATATGTCCAATCAACATGACTGCAGGGATATTGTATCTGCCCTATTTCTTTGCAATTACTTCACTATATATATGGCTAATGTCACATGTGTGATAGTATTAATGTTTTATGACCAGGTTAGATTGAATGTTGAAGAAATGTACGAGGCTGTATGTGTGTTCTACAGGGTAGAAGATGTATTAGATAAACAACAAGTGTTTTATTCTATGGTTTAGACAGTGTTAGTTCATCTTATCTGTTCAGGATGGCAAAGAGACTTTTGAGATCTAAATAGCCATGGCGTTATCAAAGACATACAGTTCTATCACAGTTACGGCTTATGATTACACATACTCCTGTCACACAGTTGTAAAGTAGAAGATGACCTAGCCTCTCTGCATATTTAGTAGCTGAATATAGAGGAAGATCATTACACTGTATGTACTCTCAGCAGGCAGAAGTGGGACTGTATTTAGACACCCATGTGATGCTGACCTGATGAATCATGGGATTGATTGCTGAAAGTACAAAGATTTAAAAAAAAGCAAATGTTCAAAATGATTTCTGACTAAGAAGCACTGCAGGCAATAGAGGATCTTTTACACTCTACTAGAGATGGACAAATCTATTCATTGGTGCATAGATTCAGTAGGAATATGCCATTTTTCAGGCACCAAAGTGAGTCTAAACATTTTCTGCTTGACTTCAGACAAATATTCTAAACTGGTGGTTGACTACTGATGTCATCCACCCCAGAGTTTAGGAAGGGGATATGGCAAAGGAAAAAAAATTCCAAAATGGGGCAGGACCTTTTCATATAAACTCTGGGGCACATGTATTTTAAGTCTGGCTTTGTAAGCCTGCTTTTTGTTTTGCTTTTCTGCCCTTTAGATGTATCTTAGTGTTTTTTCCTTATTAAAGGGGTATTCTCATTTATTAAAAATATAGCATTTCACAACTATAATTCCAACCTTTCTTGCTGTTTACAATTTGGTTATCTGACTGGAAACTCATGACTATGGTTGGCAGATTCCAATGGCTTCTCTTGTATTACAAACACTTCCTGTTCCAGTGGTAGCATGCTTCTACACTCTTCTCAGCAGCTGTAGAGGGGACAGCAGCAGCAGCAGCAGCACTACAAACAAGATAAGGTCATGATCCAATGGGAGGTGGTAAAAGAGCCGTGTTGACTGTGTGTTTTATTGATTAGTTGAAGCAGCAGAGTTGAGTGTGTCATTGTGTCTTATATCATTTTCATGACTCAGATACTAGTAGACTGTTCAGAAGCTAAATGAAAGTGTAGTTAAACCCTGTACGCTGATAATCTAAGCACATTGTCAGTACAGAAAATTTCATAGCACAGAGGAATATTGTAGTGTCTGTTCAGCTAGTGCCTGTCTACTCTGCTGAATCTTACTGCTGACGTTTGAGGAGTTGAGGTCTTTAGTGACTTTGTGACTTTTTTTGCAAAAGTCTCATAAAAGTGTAAAAAAATTCACAGACAGGGTGGTTTTGTGCTAAGATCTGCAACTTTTTGCAACCTTTTTAAAACGGCACAACTTTCACTGTAAAAGGGAACTTTAACTCAGGGAACATGGCAGATAACTTGACAACTTTGAAGGGAGGTTGGCTTAGGTACAAAAACAGACAATGGATGTAATTTATCATGAAGCCATCCTTTATAAAAAGTTCTATTTCTGTCTTTGGAGCTCCTCCGCTGCCAGATTCCTTAAAGTGGCTTTGACCCTTGATAAATCTGCTGGCAGTTTCTTATGCTATTGCAACAGTCGTCAATTTGTGACAAAACTTACTACTAAATGGAAAGTTACAAATCATAATTCAGTCATATTGTAAAAACTATTCTATCCAAATAATACAATTGGTGTATGCAGGGTCGATGTCAAAGTCACTTTGCACTGTCCTATGTTCATTTGGCGCAATGGAAAGTTGCACAATTTTTATGTGACACAGCAAAATGCAGCAAAATTTTTTATGGTAGTTAAAAGAAATTATGACCCTTAAACCACTGCGTCGGAAAATTCACTAAAAATGTCCCGGTCATTAAAGCCTTTCCAGGCCTGGTCAGTGAGGAGTTAATTAACTGTACGTGAAGTAGATATGTTGAATTTTTGTCTGCAAGTCCCATCCTTCCGATTTGCAGGGTGCCAGGAAGGCTGCTGTGCCCAAGGTTACATCGTACAGAAGTGCCATGTTGATTTATAGTACAGCAGAGGACAAGGGCAAGGTGGAAGGAGAAGACTGTGGAACATGTTTTAAATAGCAAAAGCATTTCTAAAGTAGATATTTTCATTGCAAAATTGTACATCCAGAAATCTCTTGGAAAAACAGTTAATACACACACATGCATGCAATGAATTTCAGAGACATAATTTTATAAAGTAAGTTGTTTGGGTTGGCTTGTCAGGTTATCTGAAGGAGAAAGAGAATTGTCAAAGGCAATAGAGTCAGTCATTATTGATCCATTAGACTCGGGGAAGTCGGGGCAGATGACTTTCTTCCATGTAAAATAAAAGTGATATATTGAAAGCTGACATGAAGAAATCGAAAAGGATACATATATGGTTTCCAGTTACCTTCTTGGAGAGAGCTCAATGTGTTTCGCCGTAACTCATTTTTATGATTATGTGCTTGCCATTTTTTTCCCTGCCCAGTGCAGTTTGTAGAATGACTCTTTTAACACTGATAATAAAAATCCTCGAGTTCTGCTGGAGTTCTTGCTGATTACGTTATCAAACATGTCTAACAGATAGGACTTGAAGCAGATAAAAGTATGAAGTCCATGTCACATTAAAGTGCCTTTGTATCTTCAGCCTTCAGTCAATATAGAAATAGTATTTCCATTTATCACATGGAGAGTTCATCAAAGAGTGTAGTTCATGTATCATCATAACACATAGTTCATTAAAGGATATGTATAGCCCATGCTGTGATTATTATGGTGAATCCCTATTATATGTGCACTCCAAGTTTATTGACCTGGCTAAAGGAACTTTAACTTCAGCAGCAAAGTGCTTTACTTATTTCTTTAAAAAGCAAAAATTAAATATTTCAGCATAAACTTTGAGAAGTTCTCCTTCCCACCCTTCATCTACCCTGTACAATTACAATTGCTGTTCATTGATCAATTGTTTGGTCAATATTCCTTTGACCCTCCAGGTATAGATTTATTTAGGGCTTTGGACCAGTTTTCTGTTGGACTTTGCATGTTCATTTCAGTGCAAACTGCTTGCATATGTAATTAAGAAGTGTCTGAGACACATTTCTTTCACATGCATTAGACATCATGTGACACTAATTAGGGGGCGTTCTGGTGCTCAGTTTTTGCATGCAAGGTCTGTTGCACGCCCTATGTTACAGGTGCATCACAAAAAAGTTGGCAAACTCTGTTGGGCTAGCACAGGGAAGTGCCAGATTCATGATTTCTGGTGCACGTTCTTAATGAATGTGTTGCACACAGCATTATACACGGGCAGAGCACTTTTAGTGCAGTTTCCCACATTCTTAGTAAATGTGCCCCATTATCTCACACATGTGAATGCCCCTTTCACATTTCTGGAAGTATTTATTTTTTTATGGGCAACACTAAAGATACAAAACATTGAGAAAATGTAAAATAGTCAGTGTAAGTTTAGTATGTTGAGAAAAGTGAAGAAGTAGAAGTGTACAAGTTTATAGCACTACCTTAGCTATTTTGGGCACAGAGGTCACCAGAGGTTCTCAGGTTACAGGCACTGGAATCCTTATCCACTCCTCCAATGAGCTAGGGCAGTGGTGGGGAACCTATGGCACTGGTGAAAGAGGCGGCACTCTAAGCCCTCTCTGTGGGCACCCAGGCCATCAACCCAGCATGAAGTTCACCAAACAGGACTCAAAGAATCTGCCTACAGAATTTTCCTACAATGATAGGGGAATTTGCCCTCCTCTTTTCAACTGCGTTGGTGTCTTTAGGAGGCTGAACGATTGAAAGTTATCAAAGAACAAGGAGAAATAATTACTGCTAAAATGTGATGGCCACCATGCTGCAGTTCAGTTCAGTTTTTGGATGTTGGCCATCTTCTTACAGCCTAGGCCATCTATACATAGAGCAACATTTTCCAACTACTTGCTGCTAATAACAACAGCTCAGGTAAAGTTGGGGCCCCCATAATCCTAAAAAAATAGACAAAATAAATATTCACAATCAAAAAATAAAAACAAATAAGAAAACAATTGGAACTAAACAGAGGCAACACAAAGTCAATAAAATAAATTCATTAAATTAATTTACATAAAAAGGAAACACATAATAATCTTGCCACAGGCGTTTGGCCATTTATGATCCTTGTTCGGTAAATAAAGAATTTTTCTAGATAAAGTACTGCATAGAAATGTTAGCCAGGATTTGAAGGAAAATAGCATGTAATCGACATATATAAAAAATCTTTCAAGTAAAAATTTTCAGCTGAACTGGTTATTCATCAGTTGTCATTAGAGAGAGTTCCATTAGTTGTTCTGACAAGGTCCATGACCCACAGCAGAGGACTGTGAAAGCAGAGTTGTGGAAGGAATCTTGAAATGACTGTTGTGTTTGATAAAGATACGGTGGAGCAGAGAAGTTTTTCTTCTTCAGTGAGCCAAAATTTAATAACATGACTAGTTTAAAATGGAGCCGGCACTTCAATATTTGCATTAGCATATTGTGTTTGCCTTGCATTTTTACATTTGCATTCTTTACCCATGTGATTTCCATTTTAACGAGTGAGATTTTTTTATACACACTGGGATAAAAATGGATTTAGCATGTAATTCTGAAGTCAATCTGAATGTACTTTTTATGTGACCATTCAACCAGTGCTAAAATTGGTAAGAAGAACAAGCTTTAAATAGAGGAATGATTCATTTTTATAAGAAGGATAAATTTGCTTAAACTGGTATAAAACCCAGTAGACATGAAAAAGAAGCTTATTAGTGACAATCATAATCAACAAGACTAAGACGAAAGTAGTCTAGCCAAAGATGTCCAGTTTTAACCAAAGAGGCAGGATAACAAAATAACACATTCTCTAATTCAGTGTTATTAAAAAAAATACATCATTTCACAGATATAATTCCAACCTGTCCGGATGTTTACAATTTGGCTGAATCAGATCTGACTCATCACTCTTTTTCTATGTGTCAGATATTAGTAGAATGTTTAGAAGCTAAATGACAGTTCAGATAAACCTGGATCCTAATACTCTAAGCACATTGCTATCACGCAGCATCTCATAGCACAGAGGGATCATGAAGTGTCCACTCCGAGAGTCACCGCCTACACTCTGTAATTTTACACTAACCATTATTGAGTTATGGAAGCTAAAACATGAATTAGGCTGCATGCACATGAAAGTGTGCCTGCTAGGCATTAGCCGGGTGGGCATATGTTCAGCGCCATGGAGAGGAGGAGGGGTGACGTAACGGCGTAGGGCCGTAACGTGGGGAAAGGTAGGACATGTCCTATCTTTTTCCTGTGTATGAAGCAACATGGTGCTGCACATGTGCTGCACCGTATCTCTCCGTGTGTATGTCATCCCCCATACGATAGTGTGAATGCAGCCTTAAACTGAGTAAAATTGTAGGAGTTAATAATTATCTTTATTTTGTAAACATTACTAAGGGATTAAATTATGAGAACTTTCTTTCATTACAAGTAATCAGAGGAGGAAGCAAATCAGAAATAAAAGTAAATGGTGAATGGAACAAAAGAACATCTAACACTGAGTAACAAAATAACAATCTGTGGTCAAGTCTAGATCCAGGGAAACAGCCAAAAACTACCGAAGATCCCTTGCCTAACTTACATCATCATTGAACCCAAGAAATATAACTATTCATATTTTTCCACTATTTTAGTGTTTAATTTTGCCATAGTAAAACAATCTAAGATCCTGAAACTCACTTTTTTGGCATAAAACTTTCAGCTTTGCTGCATGTACTAAAACTCAGCTGACCCTTTACCTTTATAGAGGGGCTTGGGTTATGAGGACATCTCTATAGCACTAACACATTGCTTTATGTTCACTTTCAGCCCCTTAACACAAACATACATACAGTACATACACACTCAAACCCTGTGGCTCTGTCTGAAAAACTAGTAGAGCAAAATTTTAACTCTTCCAATAAGGTCATTCCATGAAAAGTTTTAAAAATAAAAAATAAATAGGTTCACAAAAATTACAAAAAATATTTTGGGGCAGCTTTACTTTTTATAATATTCCAAAATTATAAGCTGAAATATGACATTGTAAGGTATAGTAAAGCATCATAAACATGTCTTTCTTGAGAAAATATATGCCTAAGATGACTGAATGACTATGTTACACATTGAGTGTGCCAATGAGACCCATTTCACCCTGAATTTAAAACTTTTCCACCCAGCACCTGCCATTTAATCTTAATATACAGTTCTCTGCTTAATACAAGTCAAGAGATTGAACCTTGTGGCCAATGTGCACCAAAGTGGTACGGTAATTAATGTAATATAAAAATGGAGATTTCAAAAGAAATATATATATAGCAAGGCTCTTTACCGAAAAGGTCTTTTGTTTAGTTTATATGTGACCCAAGCACCAACAGATCCATTTTAATTTTGTGCCAAATTGAAACTAAAGTTTGCGGCAAAATATTTGGTTTAAAGTAAGCAAAGCCTCCCAGGAAGAGGACCTATGGTTGAACCAAAGTATCCATGGTTGGAACACATTTATCACCCAGAATGATTACTTATATGTTTGCCATTTTGGCCTATAACTAAGCTGTTTTAAGTGTAACTAAATAATAATAGTAAACTTCAAGCAAAGCTACTTCTTCACTCTTTGTGCCTTTTTCTTTTTTTTTTTTTAACTTTATTTTAAGTACAAGGTACAGTCATATAAGATGAGCAATTAGCACAAAAATCTTAGCATAGAATAATTACATCACCCAGTGATGCAAAAACACAATAAAACAAATAAGTGGGAGAACACTCATTCACCCAAACAGTCACACCTCACACAGATGGAGCTATTCCTCCTCCCTAGGCAAAGTATTCTGGGCTTCCTACCCACAATCTTTGTGCCTTTTTTCTTCCTTCTTGCTCCTGTAGTGAGCAGTCTATTAGAAGTCATAAACACAGCATAGAACAAGGAAAGGAGGCTGAAGATTAGCTGTTTCCATACGTAGAGTATATTTATCTTGTTAATTTAGATTTGAAAGGGCATTGCACTATCCAGGGACTGTCTCTAAAGAGTCATCAGACACTTTATCAGGTTCCTTTATCTGACAATGGATACAGGAAACTGATTTACTCAAACTCCTTAAGTATGAAAGGCAGAGGAAAATTAAGGACAGATGAACCGATTTCTTTAATAAAGTATATAGAGGCGGTCCCCTGCTTAAGAATATCTGACTTACAGACGACCCCTACATACAAACAGACCCCTGGATTTTGGTAATTTGCTGTACTTTAGCCCCAGGCTACAATAATCAGCTATAACAGTTATAAAAGGTGTCTGCAATGAAGCTTTATGGTTAATCCTGGTTCTTATGACAACCCAACATTTTTAAAATCCAATTGTCATACAGACCCAAAAAATTTTGCCTGGAGCTACAATTATAAAGTATACAGTTCCAACGTACATACAAATTTAACTTAAGAACAAGCCTGCAGGACCTATCTTGTATGTAACGTGTGGACTGCCTGTATCAAAGTTTACTATTATCATCTGCACTATTGATTTATACATTTTTTGAAATGTTTAGCTATGCTTTAAATTTTAGACCATATAAATATAAATACCCCTTTCTATCACTACAACCGACTTGAATGTAAATCATTTTTTTCAATATTTTTTTATATTGTGTATAGTGTACAGGGCCACAACTGAGTTTCCCTTTAAGATACTATGATTCTAATGGTACGTTCCATTATCGGGGCATCAGTGACCTGTCAGACAGTATATCTTGATTGTAATTCCAGTAAATGTCACTGCTTCTAAGCTTTATGTGTTGTTTATTCCTCATGTCATATACTGAAAGAACTGGCTGTTTGCTCCTGCCTTCGGCTGCTGGGCTGTATTCTGACCACGTACAAGGAAGTAGACAGGAAAAAGGGCCCATCTTTATACATTTCTGGATGATATATCACCAGTTCGTTTCCATTCAGTGCCTTGTGGGATTCAAGCAATTTTATGGCTGGGATGCAGTGTGCATGTGCTGATTATTATTCATACCATGCCATTTTACAATATCACAGTCATTGTAGAAACAGAATGGTAAAATGATTTTATTGAATGGCATCCCTAGATGAAAATTATATCTATGGGATCCTTTTTCTTGATACAACATCCCAATAGCACTTATCATTTTTCTGAATATTAGTTTTTATTCTTTCACAAATGAAGTGAGTCTTATCGCATCCGAGGAAAGGTTAATATGTTGCTTGCCGATGCCGTTCAATAAGTTTGGCCCTTTCACAATCTAGTATTTTTATAATATTTTCCTTATTCGACAGTGGAAATTCAAATACAATTTTATTTATAATGAAGACAAAAAGCCAAATATATTGACCTGTGTATTATATAATGTAGATTTGCTTTGGATTCTTGAATAATGGCTTCATATTCGAAATGACCTTGTTTCAAGGTCAGACCACAAGCGATTATTGCACCATACATACAGTAAGCATTATGCTAAAGGTAACATCAGGAGCTCTCAAACTATTATATATGTCACTATAAGCAGGGCTATCTCATTTAGCGAAAGGGCCGCATCATATTTTTAGGAGGAACATACATGTGAGGTAGAGTGAATGTTATAACATCCAATGTGAGAGGGGCTGAGAGGGGGCCATTGAGAGCTGCATTAGAGAATAAACTGCAGAGAAACACATACATGCTGAGAGCCCCTGTTTGATTATTGTAGTGAACCTGTTTTTCATATGGTTGTATTTACCCATTGGGGCACATTTATCAACTACAGTGCAAACCGCATTATGTGCAGTTTGCCTGTGAAGTGTGCAGGTTGCACGCATGTTTTATGGCGCCCGTTTTTCAAGAATCTGGGGCTCCCTGCAATGTTCCAACAGCCTTTTTTGGGTGCACCTTTAACATGGAGTGTGCAACACTTCTGCACGGTCTGACTGAGCACCGGAATGCCTTTCATGTGCAGAGATTTGTGCAGCCATGACACAAATAAGTAGCATGCAACACATACATGTGTAAGCAGTTTGCATGAGAAAGAATGTGCAAAGCCCGACAAAAAACTGGTGCAAGGGCCTAAGTAAATGTGCCCCATTGAGTCTGATGTACCTTACCTTGGATGTCACTTTGGCAGAATATCTTGGCCCACCAAATTTACAACAACTGAATGCTAGTTATAGCTGAAATCTAGACCTGCCTGGAACTGGCATAGATTTCCATTCCAACTTTCTGAGAAATTCCTAAGAGGTCGGAACATGACACAGGTTGAATCTATGTCCTCGCATCTACTGATACAGATGTCAATTTCAGCATGTGAGTGTCACAGCAGAATTACTAAGTTGGAACTTCTAATTAATTCTGACATGTGACGTGTTCGGTTTGCAACTCACTAAGACTTGTGCACAAAGAGCCAGTCCCAAAACATTGGGGCACTTTTACGTAGAACAGTGCAAACTACACTATATGCAGTTTGCCTGTGTAGTGTGCAGAGGGCACCAGTCTCAGTTTTTTTGGTACCCGTTCTTCATAAATCTGGCACCCTCTGCACAGCTATGATAGAGTGCACCACTTTTTTGGGTGCACCTTTAACAATTCTGCCAGAATGCCACCTTCAGTTCAGAAACTTGTGTTGCATGAAGAATATATTAATTCCTTATTAAAGGAAACCTGTCACCAGAGTGCTATTTTTATCAGGGGACAAGTTGCTATAAACAAGTACTGTACATACCAAATATGTTTTTGAAAAAATGTCTGAGTTATAGGGTATTTGAAATAGAGTATGTGAAACTTTCCCAAGCTCCCTGCCAGATGCTGAAGTCGAAACCCAGGGAGGATAATTTTAATGACAACTTCCTTCTGCTCTGCAATATATTCACTGCTCTCCTAGTCACTCATGGCTCCCATCCCTCTCCCACATCCTCTCTCTCATTCTCTTCTTTCACTAAGATGCTGGCGAGCAGTGAGCTCACACGTCATCAAGGGAGGAAGGGGCAGGAGCCAAGAGTTACCAGTAGAGCAGTGAATATATTACAGAGCAGACAGAAGTTGTCATATGAAATTTCAGCATCTGGCAGGGAGCCAGGTAAAGTTTCAGATACTTTATTTCAAACACCATAGAACGCTGACATTTTTAAAAACATATACAATAATTTCATTTATCTTTATAATTTATTTTTCTTCCTCTTTTTTCTGTCTTTTTTGAGGCAATGGGGCATTGCAATTTTTCTGTCTTTTTGGGGACATTTTGAAATGGTGACTATTTTGAAATCGTCAGTGAGACACATTTATCTTCTATTTCAGATGTGCTAAATGCAGCAAATGACATTAATCATTTCAAATTGTCTAAAATTTGCAACATTTTTTGGCGCAAAAAACTCCAGACCAAGCCATACTTAAGGAAACCTTAGAAAATGTAAAGAAATGACTTGAGACATTTGTGCGACATTTGTAACAAATGTCTCAAAAAGAGATCTGAAAAAAACTCATTTAACACAAGAAAAAAGTGAGACTGATAAATTACCAAAGAAGCAGATGGAAAAACGACAGGCAAAAACTACCCAAAATACACAGAGATAAAGATAAATGACCCCCTTTGTTTATAGCAATCTACCCCCTGATAAAATAGCACTCTGGTGATAAAATATGATCATTTTAGCCTAAAATGTTGTTACTATACAGTAAGATGAATTTTGTTCTTGAAAATACCAGTAAACATTTTTATGTTGCAGTCATAAATTTCTTTTTTTTATTTCCAATAGAATATTATGTATTAAATTTATAGACATAAATACATGAATTTATATTTCAGTCGTTTTTAGTACCGTACAGGGGAGTTTTTTATTTTCTTAAGCCAAAGTAAAAAGAAGACAAAATAGTGTAATTACTTTCTCTCCAGAGATGTCTGTAAATCAATTGTTCTTTAATACTAATAACAGGACATTTGGGAAGGTACTGAGGAGCTCTACGTATCATTCATTGGATTGTTATTGTTCCCATATGCACTGTTCATACAAGTGGAAACCTTGTAAAGCAACATATTTATCAATATGATATAAATGGAACATGTAAATTATTTAGTACATTTCTGGTGCATAGTGAAAAGAGTTATAGAAGTAGTAAAATAATAAGATTGTAAGACAAGGAACAGTATGTATGTGGGTATAGTACACAGCATATAAATTATATAAAAACATAGAAAAGAAGAGGTTGACTGCTCCCTGGAAGTCAAGATTAGAAGTTTCATTTCTCTGTTTAAACAGTCAATGGATGAAAATGGCAAAGGCTTCTTTTATCTAGAAATACATTATTTGTTCCCCTCTTAATGGTTACAAGCCTGGGGAGAAAAGATAATTACACAGATCTCTGCATCTATTAATGTATTGATACTTAGCAGTGACCTTGCTTCTAGACTATCTTTATTACCTGCTGCTCAAGTAATGGCAACATGTTCTACAAGTGTCACATCAATCTCTGGCTTGGAAGTGAACATACACTCACTATGGCCAGTGTGTGCAGGTTTTCTTCTGTGGTAATGGTGTAATATAATTCTGTACGGGAGATTTATGAAGACTGGCATTTCCTACCTCAATCAGTGAAGAGTGAAAAGCTTCCAGCACTGGAATGTTGAAAAATTGGTAGTAAAATTACTTATTTTTTGTTTCATCTTCTTAAAATCTTTCTATAAAAAAGCTTATAGTCCATCATGATGGAAAGGAAGTTGTGGGTTACGCGTTTCAAGCTCTAGCGTGAGCTCTTGGTCATACCTCAGTCTTGATGTCCTCCATCTACTGTGCACAGGTGCACCTCCACCTATCATGCAGCTGTGCACCTACTAATACATTGGGTATTTCTTCTACTCTCCATGCATCAGAATCTTAGTTGTGTGAAAACTAGGATCTGAGGTAGATTTGAGCAATGAACACACACCAGTCTTATGATTTACAACAGTTTCCAAATTATATTCAAAGGTGACAGATTTCAGCTCTATGTGGTGTCTGGTACTAAGCCTTTCCCCCAATGTAAATGTGTCAAAAACCTCAAATTGTGGAGCACGGCCATAAGATACACACGTTAAATTTATCATAAATTCTTTACATTTTTAAATTGATAAATCGTTTAAAAAAATAGCTCTGAGGGTTTCACAAAGTAGAATTGTACAGTAATTGCAATTATTTCTGTTGTTATTTTATGTGTTTGTACGTTGGTATTGATGTCACCATAGTGTCGGCCTTTATTCTACAGCTGCTTTTTCTTTTTATTTTGAAAAATACATTTTTTATTGAATTTTTGTTCAAAGAGATAGAAGTTATATACAGACATAAGTAAAGTTATTACTTTGATCAAGCCTGGTATATTCCATTTGTATATAAATGATAAAGCTTCCCTTTCTTTTGATGATGATGATATTTTTTTTATGTAGAGCACCATTAATTCGATACAAAAACTACAGTGATCAGGAAACAAGTGGAAGGAGGACCCTGCCCATAAGGGCTCCCAATCCATAAGGGAGAGTAGACATAAGGTGAGGGAGCAGATTGTAATGTAGTGAAGCAAAAGATCCTGTGAGGAGTGGAGAATATGTGTGGGACAGCACTGACTGATTAGATCTGAGATACATGGAGAGGACAGGTTGTGGACGGCTTTGTAGGTCATGGTTACTATATTTAACTCAATTCACTGTGCAATGGGTAACCAATAGAGAGACTGAGATAGGGAAATTGAGGAGAGAGATGGATTAGCTGGGCAGCAGATGTCACCAAAGTATTTGATCCTGTTCACAGGTTAGGTACAGTGTCTGTCTTTATTTCTAGCAGGTCCTCCATTATCATGTTCACCTCTGGATGTTGTGTCTTACACGACCTGTATTTTCCGCATCATAGGATGCTGCCAGCTGGAGAAAGATCTGAACCACACATCCACGCATAATACAATATTTTTTGCCACCAGGCCACATTAGGTGTGGAAGCACATGAAGTCCACCAGAGCCACAATACAACAGCAGGAATCAAGAACCCGCAATCCCCCTAGTACCTATACTGGTATGCTAAGCCCCCATGGTTCTGAGCTCCGGATCCCCACAGGAAACCTCTGCACCACAGAAACGATGGACACCGTGCTGTACTGCACCGTGTGGTGCAAAACCATTTATTTTACAATGTCATTTGAGCTTTTATGTCCTTCTTTCATCTTGTTTTTCTCACTTCAGCCTACATTAACAGTCTCAAGAATACCAATACACCATATACATGAATATTAATCCAATATGAAAAAAATGTGTCACTTAAAGGGCACCTACCACCACGAATCTACCTATAAAGGTAGATCGGGTGGTAGGTGGATGTATGGGACGTGAGGATAGCCCTTTTTAGAGCTAATCCTCACGTCCCCGCTAGCCTAGCATAAACTTTATTGCCCTAATATGTTAATTTAATTAAGCGGCTACCGGGGCGTGGAGTAGCCGGACACGAGGCTACACGGCGCGGCTACTCCACGCCCCAGTAGCTGCTTTCCCCCGCCTACCCTGTGATCTTCGGCGCGCAGCTCCTGGCAGCTGCGCGCCCTCGTCCGAGAAGCCGGAGTTCTGCGCATGCGCAGTAACTCCGGCCTCGTTCCCGAGATCACGCATCTGGGCCGGAGTTACTGCGCATGCGCAGAACTCCGGCTTCTCGGACGAGGGCGCGCAGCTGCCAGGAGCTGCGCGCCGAAGATCACAGGGTAGGCGGGGGAAAGCAGCTACTGGGGCGTGGAGTAGCCGCGCCGTGTAGCCTCGTGTCCGGCTACTCCACGCCCCGGTAGCCGCTTAATTAAATTAACATATTAGGGCAATAAAGTTTATGCTAGGCTAGCGGGGAAGTGAGGATTAGCTCTAAAAAGGGCTATCCTCACGTCCCATACATCCACCTACCACCCGATCTACCTTTATAGGTAGATTCAAGGTGGTAGGTTCCCTTTAATACCTTGAGTACTTTCAGCTTTAGCATCTAGTCAATTTAATTCTGATAGAAGATTTCTGATTGCCTCTGCTTCATACATAGAATGACACAGACGTGAATTATATTACAGAAACATCTCTTTCAGGGATGACAATTTTTCAGCAATGGTGCTGATTGCTTAGGTGGTTAATGTACCATTTCGTAGATTATTCGATCTAGCTAGCCCAATCTCTAATGAATGAGAAAGCTGGCTCACCCCTCTATAATTACTGAAGTTTGCTTTATAATACAGTCACTGATCATTGCAATGTTTTCTATATTTATGCTAATACAGCAAAGATGCAATTTTCTTTACCAATCTAAAGCTAATGGCAATGAGGTAACAGGTTTCCCCAGGCAATTTGGTTCCTTCAAATATGTGCAAGATAAAGAAGAGTGCTTACATCTGATTAATCACAAATCCATACTTCTCAATAGCCTCATTATTTGCAAAGAAATGGAGGTTATGTGATTTGCATAAAAAGTTTCTATGCAAATTTGCGCAGTTCCTAGTGTCATAAATATCAAACTTCTAACATTCTATCAAAATTCTTCTAACATTTACCAAAAAGTGGCCCTTATTTAATAAAACATACCGATAACTGTTTTTAATAAGATAGTTTAAAATGAAAAAGAAAACTGGAATTATATAAGTTTTCCTAATATAATGGACCAGAGTGCTTGGGCTTTATTATTATCGTGGCTTGTGGTTGATAGCATCTGGCAAAATAACATTTTTATTGATCCAAATTTTGTCTATTGTATGAGTATTTTTATTCCTTGTTACGTTTTATTTGTTTATTTCACTTTTTTATCTTAAACTTTTAACTGTTGTGACAATTTATTTGGATTTCTAGAAAACCATATACCTGATTCTACTTGACTTGTCCTTGTTCTTCCCGGCCCTAAGTTTTCTAATTATACCTATGAAAACTTTCACATACTGTAGCTGAAATCTTTTCAACTGTAGAACTTTAGTAGAACTTTAAAATGTACAGTACTACATGTTCTGTAGTAAATGTGCTAATGTACTATATCTTTAGAGGTAGAGGTATATAAACTACAGAATGTTGAGGTGATGTCTTCCATTTTCTACATTTCAATGTTAGAAAAATTCTATATTTTGAGACTAGAGTACAAAAGAAAGTACAGTTCTACTTCTACAGTGCACACAAAGAGGACCCTGTTCAACATGTATGTGTTAATCAAGTTTTTGATGCAAATTTTAAAATGAAGATCATACCAGGATGATCGTAAAATGAGAGGAATTATTTGTTTTTGTAAATGTTATATTTTTGTTTTTTTACTATATTTAATTTATGATGTTTATGGTTAAAGCTCACTGGTCAATGGAACCAAGTACTCACAGTATGCTTGAAGTAATAATTTCGTACAACTAAACATCTACAAGTTGTAACTACTGATAAGCGAACATGAGCCGTAATTTTTGGGCACCGATCATTGCTCGTTTGGGTCCCGAAATGCAGATTTCAGGCAGAAGATCGTATTTGGTACTCAGAGCCCTCCCCCTCCCCCCGGTAGTTAGCTTTTTAAATACTGCTGGCAAAGCCATGTGCTGCCATTTTTCATAAAAAAGAATAAAGCAAAGCAGCACTCACCAATGTGTTTGTTCTTTTTATTCAAGACTTTAGCATGACAGACAGTGTGCAAGCCGTGGCAGGCAACGGGCTGTTTGGCGCTAAGCGAGCGCTTCCCCTAGCTTTTGGCAAACCCATTTGTTGCCATTTAAATGCTAGTGGTGTGTGAGCTGCCATTTACACTAGGTACACTGTTCTCTAATTATGTCATGGGGAGTGAGGAACCTACGGAAAATGGCAGTGAACAGTGCCGGCAACATTCAAAGAGTAACACCCAACGATAGCAGGTTTTACAAGCTTTAGGATTTGATAACCAAACCCAAACATGACTTTCAGAAACTTAAACAGGTCCACTCATCCCTAGTTGTAACATGTCTACTTATAAAGTAAGGGCATCATTTTTATTTATTTCACTACTGAAATTTCAATTTTTAAAAATAAGGCTTTATTGTGTAATTTTCACAATACTTTCTTGAATTTGTTTTAAAGACAAAATCCATTAAAGGGTATGCCCACAAGGACAAGATTCTTAAATATACTTAAGATAACAAAATAACATATTCTCTCTTACACAGAATTGAGATAGCATATAGAAAAACAAAGTAGAACTTGGAAACAAGCGGAACTTATGTGTGTCTATATTGTCTGGTCACAAAAGGGTTATTTTTGACCTGTTTAGTTTCAGTTCTGACAATTGCTTTGGCCCAGATTCTTCCCTCAGCCTATATTCATTTAGATGTCCCTATTCTGTTCCCTTTTATTGACTGTTTCTATCACATTTGCATTTCCGTGGGGAAATCTGATCGAGAGAGTTTCTGCTAAAGAAGTGGCTTCAGTTAATATGATTAAACAGATTCTCGGTAAATAGATATGGACTTTGTAACAGTTATATGTTTCAATCTATGGCTTCTATCTTTTCCAGGTTTATGATTGCTTGTTCCTAGAACAGTAGCCCATTAAAAATAGCATGTGTGATGAAATAACTAAACAATGGATTGTTCTAATGTCTAACTGAGATTTCGATGAATTGCTGAATTTCCACAAAAACAGTCAGCCCCCTCTTTACTCACAAGCAGTATAAGGCTCATAGCTTGACTTACCTTCATGCACTGCACAACAATGCTTTTAGATGGACCTTAGCAGAGGAGCCCAAAGTAGAAAAAAATTGGACAGTCAAAGCACAGCACTTTGGCTACGGCTAAACTCACCACTTGTGATTAACTGTGTAAATGCCACCAGAAAAGTCATATGGGGTGGTTAAACTGATCCATGCCAGTGATGCTACAAACAGCTATATTGGGAGGATTGGAGCTCAATAAAGGATATGGACTTTGGAACTGCGGTTGTATGTGTAATGAAGGGACTGGATTCAAACAACACAGTGAGCTCTGAACTAAGCCCCCTCAAGCTGTCACCTGCTAACTTGCCTCTGCGTATTCTAGGTGATACGGGACAACTAGAAGCCAGTCCCTTCCTGCACCAAAGTGAGAACATGAAACAAGATTTATGAATTACACAAAAAAGAGGTCAGAGGTCTGGGTCACAGAGGAATAATGAAAATTCATGAGCCAAGATTGGAAAATCAGAGATGCAGAAGAATAGCACCAGAATACAATGTGAAGCTAGCCAGGAAATATAATCAGCAGAAAACTAGTTGTGAATGGGATCTATTTAGGTGGCCAGATAACCTCAGCCCCAGATGATTGTAAAATAGCTAAGCTACAGGGGAACTAGGTGTGATGCAACTAGTCTCAATACAGCCAGCAACATAAAGCACAGTTCACACTGATAAGTCAAGTGAAAACTTAAAGAAAAATAAAACACCTCAGAAGCTGCAAACATCAGATAGAGAAAGATACTGGCATAAATGTTACAATATGTTTCATTCTTTGGCATCTCTTTTATTAATTTACCTATTTGGCTTTTTTGTGATTGTGCTAGAAAGTTATCATAGAACTTTGTGGGGAATGGAGTGTATATCTGTCACGTCCGTGCCAAAAAGCTTCACTATCCATAGGTGGCGTTAATATGTGTGTGAACTGCGCCTTAGTTTTTGTTTTGTTGACTGAGCCACACCCTGCTCCTTGTATTTCAGCCTGCAAAGCAAGGGTTACTTGCCTGATTGACAGTTCCTCCAGTGTCCTGCTGGAGGCATGTCTGGGACCTACCTTAAATACCTCCTACTCCCCCCAGACCTGGCTGGTTTTTTCAGTCTCCTGTGATCTCTAGTTTCAGTCCCCTGTGATATCTAGTTCAGTCTTAACCGTTTATCTAGTGGTGGTGGTTGCGCAGTTGCTGGGCAGGTGCTAACAGTATCATTGTAGTCACGTCAGATTTTTATCTATAAAATGCCCCACAATTTTTCATCTGCCGATTTGCACCAGATGTGCACCTTTTTTTTAAACTTTTTGGACTCCAGAAAGTTTTCAGTGTATTGAAACAATAAAGTTTGTAACAATAAAAACATGACTCTAGACATATACTGTACTTTAGTTTACAGTCATAGTTGCTGATTTTAGCAGAACATATCAACCATCTGTTGTATATGGTGTTTTTCTGACTTTCTCTGAAAAAGTATAGATTAGTCAGATTTTAACTTGCTAGATCAGTGGTAGCGAACCTATAGCACAAGTGTCATGGATAGCTTTCTATGTGGGTACTCAGGCCCTCACCCCAGCAGAGAGTTTGATAGACATGTCCATAGTCATCCTCCTGCAGTCCAGGATGTGCCCAGTATGCGCCTTGTTCAGTGCTATTTGTAAGCAACACATCATGAGTTGCCTGGAACTTCTTCTCCAAGCCCCATATTTCGTTCAGGAGACCCTGGAGGGAAACAACAATTATTATCTGATCTTTTGTCTCCTCCTTCTTTCTACTGTATTGGTGCCCTCAAGAAGCCGATACAATTGAAAGTTGTGACAGAACATGAAACAATTATTAACTACCTAAATTGGTGTGTTGGTACTTTCCAAACATTAAGTGGGTTTAAGCCCTTTAAGTGGTTCGCCATTACTGTGCTAGATAATTATATAATAGGGAGGATAACCCCGCTACAGCATTTGACCCCCTACAATTAAACACACGTACAGCTCAACCAAGTTTTCATGTTTATGAAGAGGTCAGGAGACATTGTTAACAACTGAAATTTTTCTAAAGTGTATGCTCAAAGCATAAGGCAAAAGTTGTTACTCTTTTAAACCAAACTTACACCAACATCAATGTCTACGTACGGCAATAACACACTGTTTCTTACAGGTGTAAACTTTGTACTGAAAACCAATTAAAACTTCAGAAAGTGACAAAGAATATGCAGCATTGGGATCAGTAAAAGTCTTAATATAAGGAGCTTTTAATTGTAAGAGTTTATTTTAATTAGCCGCTGACATCCCGTTTTAATAAGGCTATCACAGGCTGATTAAATTGTCTGCACAATGACATTCACTCTCTGTCTGTGATTTATGGTCGGAGATCATTATAAATAAAGTGTTTTCTGGTAATTACTTATTCATTTGGAGTAGTTTAGAACTGGGTATAAATATGATGTCTTTCAACCTTGACAGCCATTAAGCAGCGTTGAAATTTCACAGATGGTTTATACAATCACTCATTCTTAATAATAATTGTAGCACCATTGAAGCACAAATTCAGTTGTTACACTTGCTTTGTTTAATATGTATTGAATTAATCACAATGAAACAAAAGTGACTTGAATGGTATTTAGTTGTATGAAGCGGAATATTTTCCCTTCTCCGTTCACCCACTCCACAAGAAAGAATGTTGATAAAGTCAATCTCAACTCCCAAATGAGCTTAGAATCTTATGACAACTTTTGACAAATCAATGTTGAGCAATGTATTAAATAATTTAATATTTTTATTAAATACAGACATTATTACATAGAAGATAACATACTACACCTCAATATGTATCATGTGTTACGTTAAAAGCTCCATGCACTCTTACACAGACTTACATATGGTTCCTTCTAGCGTGTGTCAGTTAGGGAGTTTCTCATTCCTACTATTATCCTGGTATGCAATAATGACACAACACCATCACCAACATCACACCTAATCTGCTTCTGCTTTCAACTTTATTCAATGTTATATCAATTGTTTTTCTAATGTCACTACCATTACAGCACCATCAAAAAAGTCCACAAAATAGTCCAAATGACTCACTAAGAGTTCAATAGAAGGATATCCGCCATAGGATCAATACTGTTCACAGATCAACGCTGTTAACGGAGAGGTGAAGCATTCTTAAAAAGGGGTGGAGCCAGGGGCGTAAGAGAGGCAGCGCCACATAACTGACTTTTGAATGGGGTCGCCCTACCCCCTCAGAAAATATACATATTTGTGTACTCACACATTTATACACTCTTACACACATTTATACACTTAAATAGTTCTCTCCTAGTAGCTGCTGACCACATGGGAAAGTAAATGGCTGAAATTGGGGATGAAAGATCCCTAGTCATGTCGGCTCTCCCCTCCCTCTCCCCTGACAAACTGTATTCAGCATTGAGCCAAAAAAAAATAAAATGTAGCTATAACATCCATTTAAATTGTTTTTCTTTTAAACTTACAGCCAAAAAGTAACTTTTGTGTGGAATAATTCTACTTTTTGAAATACTTAGATACTTTTTTTTATATAAATGTGTAACTGAAGCATTGGAACAGAACATTAGATAAAGCCTGGGCATTGAAAAGCAATTTACTCTGTGACAGGACAGCTGTCTGATTTGATTTCGGTTGGATTTCACACAGTCCACTAGAACTGATATCAACAGGTTCACTCAGCCATAGCGGTGGCCTCATATTCGCAGTCCTGTCTGCTCTTGCATCGGTCATTAGAGCATTTTGCACCATGGACATACACATTTGCAAACCAATGGATTTCTACAGCTACAGTTCTGACCCCTGAATGCCTTGGTGAATTCTGATGAAGGAGCCTCTTGTAACATTATGATGATGAACACAGAACCTTGCTGTACATTAAGGCTTTTTTGTTTTTTTGCATCCCAACACGTTTTAATCACATAAGAAAACTGACAAGCCCCGGGACAAGTGCAGGCAATGTGTCTTTTCACATTACCATTGCAATATGCAGAGAGTGAAAATTGTGTCTACAAAGCGATCTGCACCATTTCATGCCTACTCCTAAATATGCAATGAATTTTGATGGGTATGATTAGAAGTGACAAAACAAATGTAAAGAAGCCATGTTTGTTGATTAAGCAATTCTGTTAACCCACTTTCGGTAAATATTTCATTCCGGCATTACATCTAGCAATTAGGCAGATGGAGCAGAAATGCTCGCAATTTCAACAACATAAAATATCGCCACTGGCTTATTATTTAAAGACACACAAACTCCCAAACAGCAACATGTTGGAACATTGGTTGCTTGTTATGTTTAGTAGGGAAAATAATGATTTTTAACTAGTTTTTTGTTTGACATTTTATGAATTGTGCAGCTTTTATTTTCATAATAACCAAAGCAAAGTTTGCCTATGGGTAACACAAGACCTGGACTGTGTGTAAAACGTGACATGATAATCATAACGACTGAAATGAAGATTATCTTTTTTATTTCAGAGAAGTAAGAAATGTTTACAGTTCCTTTTTGCTCACAGGAAGTCCTACGGTGTATCTCGTACTGGGGACTATTGAATGTTCAAAACCAAAGTTTTTTGTATTTTGTATTTGATGTATACATATTACAAACCGATAAAAAGAGATTTAAAATAAAGAAGTATTATAGCAGATTTATTCCATTCTTTGTCCATTCTCTTGAAATAATGTTCTGCATCATCACTGGTAACTTACTATATCATTATCAGGTTCTTCAGAAATGCTGTGTCCCCTATAGTAATCTATCAAATAAAACAGAAAATCAACCAAGCAATACTCTTAACAGTTTCTCTATGGTCTCCATCCGTTCTACCACTTTCACTTTTTATTAGTCGACCATATTGGCATGTACTGTAATCTAGGTCTGCTCTAGATGGCTAGACAAATATGCTGGCCCTACCACAGGTAGAGAAACACTGCCTCAAAAAAAAAAGTAAAATCAGAAAAATGTTACTTGTAGAAAAATTAATAAAAATTAATTGAAGTTAAAAGCATCTGTTTTAAAGGCACTATTACGACCTTGATAAAAATATTATTATTAATCTTTATTTATATAGCGCCATCAAATTCCATAGTGCTTTACACATCACAGGGACATACACTCACCGGCCACTTTATTAGGTACACCATGCTAGTAACGGGTTGGACCCCCTTTTGCCTTCAGAACTGCCTCAATTCTTCATGGCATAGATTCGACAAGGTGCTGGAAGCATTCCTCAGAGATTTTGGTCCATATTGACATGATGGCATCACACAGTTGCCGCAGATTTGTCGGCTGCACATCCATGATGCGAATCTCCCGTTCCACCACATCCCAAAGATGCTCTATTGTATTGAGATCTGGTGACTGTGGAGGCCATTTGAGTACAGTGAACTCATTGTCATGTTCAAGAAACCAGTCTAAGATGATTCCAGCTTTATGACATGGCGCATTATCCTGCTGAAAGTAGCCATCAGATGTTGGGTACATTGTGGTCATAAAGCGATGGACATGGTCAGCAACAATACTCAGATAGGCTGTGGAATTGCAACGATGCTCAATTGGTACCAAGGGGCCCAAAGAGTGCCAAGAAAATAAATATTCCCCATACCATGACACCACCACCACCAGCCTGAACCGTTGATACAAGGCAGGATGGATCCATGCTTTCATGTTGTTGACGCCAAATTCTGACCCTACCATCCGAATGTCGCAGCAGAAATCGAGACTCATCAGACCAGGCAACATTTTTCCAATCTTCTACTGTCCAATTTCGATGAGCTTGTGCAAATTGTAGCCTCAGTTTCCTGTTCTTAGCTGAAAGGAGTGGCACCCGCTGTGGTCTTCTGCTGCTGTAGCCCATCTGCCTCAAAGTTCGACGTACTGTGCATTCAGAGATGCTCTTCTGCCTACCTTGGTTGTAACGGGTGGCGATTTGGGTCACTGTTGCCTTTCTATCAGCTCGAACCAGTCTGCCCATTCTCCTCTGAACTCTGGCATCAACAAGGCATTTCCACCCACAGAACTGCCGCTCACTGGATGTTTTTCCTTTTTCGGACCATTATCTGTAAACCCTAGAGATGGTTGTGCTTGAAAATCCCAGTAGATCAGCAGTTTCTGAAATACTCAGACCAGCCCTTCTGGCACCAACAACCATGCCACGTTCAAAGGCACTCAAATCACATTTCTTCTGCATACTGATGCTCGGTTTGAACTGCAGGAGATTGTCTTGACCATGTCTACATGCCTAAATGAGTTGCCGTCATGTGATTGGCTGATTAGAAATTAAGTGTTAACGAGCAGTTGGACAGGTGTACCTAATAAAGTGGCCGGTGAGTGTATAAAAATATAATATTACATTTCAGAGTACAAACAGTCAAATGGAACAATAGGGGTGAGGGCCCTGCTCACAAGAGCTTACAGTCTATGAGGATAAGGGGTGACACAAGCGCTTACAGTCTATGACAGTGACAGTGGCGAACATATGGCACGGGTGCCAGAGGTGGCACTAAGAGCCCTCTATATGGGCACCCTTGCCATCAGCCAAGGGCAGGGCTCGTGAGACAGAACTCAAGGTCTCTTGCAGTCCGAGGCAGCCCAGGACCCTATAAGTTAGCTGCAATGATAACCAAATCTTTTTCTTCTTCTTTCTACTGTATTGGTGTCCTCAGGTGCCTATACAATTTAAACGTGTGACAGAGCAGGGAGTAATAAGTAACTGCTTAAATTATTGCATTGGCACTTTGCGAAAAATACGTGGGTTTTGGTTGTAGTTTGGGCACTCTGTGTCTAAAAGGTTTACCATCATTGGTCTATGAGGATGAGCGGGTGCATAGCATTTGCATAGCATAAAGTAGACTGCCACCGACAGGCAGACAGTCCCTGAAAGAGACAGCCTGAGACAGTCTATAGATACATATAAAATATTTTTTTGTTAACCCATACTATTTTATTGTAGCTAAGAGCAGTTATTTACTATCCCAGGCAACACCGGAACCCACAGCTAGTTTAAACAATAAAATTTATTTTCTGAAATGGGAATACCCTTTTAAGGTAAAATTCTTTGAAAGGGGAATTAGGCTTTCTAAAGCAGTAGGGGTAGTAATAGCAGTGATTTGTATCAATTTATCTATGTGGTGTGTAGAGTAATGAAGTGGAAGAGCCATGGAGGACAGAACCAGGGTGCAGTGATTTACACGCTATCAGGGGAGAAAAGACCAATCTGCCGTTAATGGCCCATTGTCACCATTGGAGAGGTTACTTTGGGGTCGGAGTAATTGATAATCTGGACATTAACATGATCGTCTTTGGAGAATAGAAATATATATATCTATATTTACAAAAATTCTGCATTTTATAGATGTCCAAAGTTAATTTCATGGTCTTTATATGTTATGGATTTTTCCTTGTAATAGTGCTCATTGTCTGAGCACTTTTTGTCAGAACACTGAACATATAAATATGGAGATTCATGGAACATTTGATACAAATATGCAGAGCTCGGATATCAATAGTAGCTGTAATAAAACTAATGCTCAATTTAATTTGTTTTTCTCATTTTGCTGAATGTCAAGGCAAAATGAAAATTTCCCTGCATGGATCATTAATAAGACAAATCAATATGATGTAGCATAAATATAGGATGACAAAATACATTGTGATATGTGTATTTGTTCCAGGAACACATAGGTCAGTTGCAAGATATACATAAAGTGGGTTGGAATATCATTCATAGTGTACCCCTTGATCATTTTTTCATGGTACAACTAAAAATTCTAACACTGTACTAATAGATCCAAGCACTGTTGTAATCTTCTTATCCTTATCCTTCTAAAATCAACTTCAAAATTAACTGTGATCTGATTGTCAGGCGACCCATGTCGCGGGCAGACCCGTACTCCGCTCCGGTCCCCAGCACTACCCCGTTACTTCCTCACCTCTCCACGGTCCTGCTCCAGATCCAACAGCCTGGCACATGTGTCCCCGTCTCTTAGGGCGTGCGCTCGCCGGCGCTCAAAGATTTACAGGGCCAGCACAAAAGCTGGCCATACCCAGCATTCTCTGTCAGATCTTTTTGCTATATGCCTCAGAGAAAGCTTGTTTCTTTGCCTAGTGCCTGTCTGTTGATTACGCTTTGTGACCCCAGTTCTGTTCCTGACTTTGACTCTGTGCTGCCTGCCCGGAATAGGCCAGAATATAGAAATATCAATGTCCGCACATACGGTAAGTACATCAAGAAGAAACCCACCCCCCCTCTTCCACCCCCCTTCCCCAATACCCAAGCTGGAGATGGGAGAAAAAAAAAAAAAGGAAAACAGATAAAATTTCATATTATACCTTCCATTCATCACATATACCGTGGAGTCTCCTGCCGCTTGTTAAGTCATACGACTTAACCCCTTAACGCTGAAGCCACTTTTCACCTTCCTGACACGGCCCATTTTTTAAAATCTGACATGTGTCTATTTAAGTGGTTATAACTTTGGAACGCTTTAACATATTCAGTTGATTTTGAGATTGTTTTTTTGTGACACATTGTACTTCATGTTGGTCGAGAAATTTAATCAATATATTTAGTATTTATTTATGAAATAAATGGAAATTTGCCAAAAATTTGGAAAAAAACAATGTTTCCAAAATTCAGAATTTTCTACTTTTTGGAAAGTTAAGTCATATCACTAAAATAACTTGATAACTAACATTTTCCATATGTCTGCTTTAACTTGGCAACATTTTTCAAACATCTTTTCCTTTTTTTAGGATGCTAGGAGGCTTATAACTTTAGGTGCAATTTTTCAGATTTTCACGAAAATCATCAAAACCTACTTTTGGAGGGTCAGTTTAGTTAGAAGTGACTTTATAAGGCCTACATGACAGAAAACCCCCACAAATTACACCATTTTAGAAACTACACCCCTCAAAATATTCAAAACAACCTTTGGGAATTTTGTTAACCCTATGAGCGTTTCATGAGGGTGAAAGATAAATGAAAGTGAAATTACAGAAATGTAATTTTATCTTACAATAGATTCATTGAACACTAAAATTTGCACCTTCACAATGGGTTAAAAAGGAAAATGCATTTTACAATGTTTAGGGCAATTCCTCCTGAGTATTCCAATACCCATTTTGTCACTGTACCCTGCTGTACGGGCACAGGGGGGCACTTGGAATGGAAAGAGCGTTGTTTCGCTTTTGCAGGGCAAATATGGCTGAAAAAGTTTTCATGTGTCAGGATGCATTTGGAGAGCCATAATGGTACCAAAACAGAGGAAAGCCCCAACAAGAGACACCATTCTGGAAAGTACACCCCTTGGAGAGTTTAGCAAGGTGTAATTTGTGTAGTTGCCCCAACAGGTGTTTGATTCAATTAGGCCCCAAAAGGGAAAAAAGGTGAAAATGTTCTCAAAAAAGTCACTTTTACCCCAAATTTTTGAAAGCCACAAGGGATAAAAGATGAAACAACCCCCATAAATGTGTAGAACTATTTCTCCTAAGCACAGAATTGCACCACTTGTGCATATAAAATGTTGTATGGGTACACAGTAGAGCTCAGAAGGGAAAGAGGGGCTTTGGCCTTTTAGAAGCCAGATTTGACAATCATCCTTTACAAGTGTCAGGATGCATTTGGAGAGCCCTAGTGGTACCAAAACAGAGGGGAACCCCAACAAATGTCACCATTTTGGAAAGTGCACCCTTTGGAGAATTTAGCAAGGTGTAATATGTGTATTTTCCCCCACGGGTGTTTGCTTCAATTAGGTCCCTAAAAGGAAAAAGATGAACATTTTCCCAAAAAAGTCACTTTTACGGCTAATTTTTGTATCCCATAAGGCATTAAAGATGAAACAACCCCAAAAAATGTGTACTAGCATTTCTCCCGAGTATAAAATTGCCCCACACATGCAAATAAAATGTTGTATGGGTACGCAGTGAAGCTCAGAAGGGAAAGAGGGGTGTTGGCCTTTTAGAAGCCAAATTTGACAAACATCCTTTACATGTGTCAGGATGCATTTAGAGAGCCGTAGTGGTACCAAAACAGAGGGGAACCCCAACAAGTGTCACCATTTTGGAAAGCACATCCCTTAGAGAATTTAGCATGGTGTAATATGAGTATTTGTCCATAAAGGTGTTTGATTTAATTAGGGCTTAAATAGGACAAAGGTGAACATTTTCTTATAAAAGTCATTGTACCCCTAATTTTTTATAGCCACAAGGGATAAAAAAAATGTAATAACCCCCCAAAATGTGTAAAGCTATTTCTCTCGAGTGTAGAAGTAGCTCACACGTGTATATAAAATGTTGTATGGGCGCACAGTAAAAGGAAAGGGGGAGGTTTGCCTTTTAGAAGCCAAATTTGAAAGAAATGTTTGACATGCATTTGGAGAACCCTAGTGGTATAAAACAGATAAGAATCCGAAAAGTGACCCTAATTTTTGAACGCACACCCCTTAGAGAATTTTGCAATGTGTAATATATGTATTTGACCCTACAGGTGAATGATCCAATTAGGCCCTAAACATTAAAAAGGTGAAAATTTTCCTATAAATGTCACTTTACTCCTAATTTTTGTAAGCCACAAGGGATAATATATTAAATAACCCCAAAAAAGGTGTAAAACTATTTCTCCCGAGTGTAGAAGTACCCCACATGTGCATATAAAATGCTTTATGGGCGCACAGTAGAGGAAAAGAGGGGTGTTTGTCTTTTAGAGGCTAAATTTTACAGAAATCCTTCACATGTGTCAGGATGCATTTGGAGAGCCGTAGTGGTACCAAAACAGAGGAAAACCTGAAAAGTGACCCTAATTGTTGAATGTACACCCCTTGGGGAATATAGCAAGGTGTAATATGTAGTGTAATGTAATACACGTGGTGAAATGAGCATTTTGAACATATAGGTGGTTTCCAAATATGATGTGCAATGGAGTCCAAGATGGAAATTGCAATTATTTATGGAAAGTTCAGTGCCCGTTATGTGGCGCCCCTTATGAGATAATCGAGGGGTATAGGGAGCAACGTGACCCTCCAGTTGTTACAATTATTCATTTTACTGAATTCACAACAGGTTGGGCGTGAATTGTGAATGTATTGCGTATAAGGAGGTGGAATATACCAAGGGACCAACTAAACTTTTGTCACTCTGGAGGTGTCGCAGGTCTCTTAGTAGTATGTAGTGTCCATCCTAACTCCTCTTTTGGAACAGACTCTTTATTGAGTCCTACCTTTAGAAGCAGCAGAATTCACCGGGAATGCTGCCCTGGCAAAATACAGGAACATCTAAACCAGAGGTACTGGGGCCGCGTCCTTCTTGTCCCAATATTAGTTTCCTAATATCTTCCTCTTGAAAACTGAGAAATGATACGGCAGGACCTGCACATTGGAACAGCTCATAAGAGTTGTACAGCATAATCTGTACAATGTGCACGGCCAGCGCTTTTGTACCATATCTTCGTTTTTCGTAGGGAAATTATCGCCAAGTGTTGCTCTTATTCACCCTAGCGATGCCCATTGTGACGAATATTGCTGCTTTTGGCTGGACCAAATCGACCAGCCAATAGCAGCAAACATGGACAGAGGGGGGCAACAAAACCCCTCTGGACCGCAAGGCAAAATTGGTGGCTGTCAGGAACAGCCGCCACCCTGCCCCGATCACTGTGTCTACAGACATGGTGACCGGTATTACTGACGTCATAAGTAAATTCGCTGCTATTGGCTGGTCTGCATTGATGAGCCAATAGCACCGATCATGAACTGGGTGGGGATGCGGGGGGACGTAACCCTTCTGTTCCATGGGGCAGGATGGATGGCTTTCAGGATCAGCCGCCATCTTGCCCCGATCAATGTGTCTGAACCGTGTTGGCAAGTCACTACCCGCCGCACCGTTCTATTACAACGCGCGTTGGGAATAGGCTATGCAATCTTTATTTTTTAAGCAATTTAGACAAATAAGGGGTTATTTTTTGCGAGACGAGATGCACTGTAAAAAAACCTTTATTTTAGAGGGTGTTTAGCTTATCGAAGCAATTTTATTAACTTTTTTCGTGTGGAGGAAAATAAAATCATCAATTCTTGTTTTGGATTTTTAGCATTTTTTTGGGGGGGTGTTCACTGTAGCATAACAATAATATATTATCTTTATTCTACGGATCACTACGATTACGGTGATACCTCATTTATATAGTTTTATTTATATTTGTCCAATTTTATTGAAGGAAAACTAGAATAGAAAAAATTGTAGCCTCAGTTTCCTGTTCTTAGCTGAAAGGAGTGGCACCCGCTGTGGTCTTCTGCTGCTGTAGCCCATCTGCCTCAAAGTTCGACGTACTGTGCATTCAGAGATGCTCTTCTGCCTACCTTGGTTGTAACGGGTGGCGATTTGGGTCACTGTTGCCTTTCTATCAGCTCGAACCAGTCTGCCCATTCTCCTCTGAACTCTGGCATCAACAAGGCATTTCCACCCACAGAACTGCCGCTCACTGGATGTTTTTCCTTTTTCGGACCATTATCTGTAAACCCTAGAGATGGTTGTGCTTGAAAATCCCAGTAGATCAGCAGTTTCTGAAATACTCAGACCAGCCCTTCTGGCACCAACAACCATGCCACGTTCAAAGGCACTCAAATCACATTTCTTCTGCATACTGATGCTCGGTTTGAACTGCAGGAGATTGTCTTGACCATGTCTACATGCCTAAATGAGTTGCCGTCATGTGATTGGCTGATTAGAAATTAAGTGTTAACGAGCAGTTGGACAGGTGTACCTAATAAAGTGGCCGGTGAGTGTATAAAAATATAATATTACATTTCAGAGTACAAACAGTCAAATGGAACAATAGGGGTGAGGGCCCTGCTCACAAGAGCTTACAGTCTATGAGGATAAGGGGTGACACAAGCGCTTACAGTCTATGACAGTGACAGTGGCGAACATATGGCACGGGTGCCAGAGGTGGCACTAAGAGCCCTCTATATGGGCACCCTTGCCATCAGCCAAGGGCAGGGCTCGTGAGACAGAACTCAAGGCCTCTTGCAGTCCGAGGCAGCCCAGGACCCTATAAGTTAGCTGCAATGATAACCAAATCTTTTTCTTCTTCTTTCTACTGTATTGGTGTCCTCAGGTGCCTATACAATTTAAACGTGTGACAGAGCAGGGAGTAATAAGTAACTGCTTAAATTATTGCATTGGCACTTTGCGAAAAATACGTGGGTTTTGGTTGTAGTTTGGGCACTCTGTGTCTAAAAGGTTTACCATCATTGGTCTATGAGGATGAGCGGGTGCATAGCATTTGCATAGCATAAAGTAGACTGCCACCGACAGGCAGACAGTCCCTGAAAGAGACAGCCTGAGACAGTCTATAGATACATATAAAATATTTTTTTGTTAACCCATACTATTTTATTGTAGCTAAGAGCAGTTATTTACTATCCCAGGCAACACCGGAACCCACAGCTAGTTTAAACAATAAAATTTATTTTCTGAAATGGGAATACCCTTTTAAGGTAAAATTCTTTGAAAGGGGAATTAGGCTTTCTAAAGCAGTAGGGGTAGTAATAGCAGTGATTTGTATCAATTTATCTATGTGGTGTGTAGAGTAATGAAGTGGAAGAGCCATGGAGGACAGAACCAGGGTGCAGTGATTTACACGCTATCAGGGGAGAAAAGACCAATCTGCCGTTAATGGCCCATTGTCACCATTGGAGAGGTTACTTTGGGGTCGGAGCAATTGATAATCTGGACATTAACATGATCGTCTTTGGAGAATAGAAATATATATATCTATATTTACAAAAATTCTGCATTTTATAGATGTCCAAAGTTAATTTCATGGTCTTTATATGTTATGGATTTTTCCTTGTAATAGTGCTCATTGTCTGAGCACTTTTTGTCAGAACACTGAACATATAAATATGGAGATTCATGGAACATTTGATACAAATATGCAGAACTCGGATATCAATAGTAGCTGTAATAAAACTAATGCTCAATTTAATTTGTTTTTCTCATTTTGCTGAATGTCAAGGCAAAATGAAAATTTCCCTGCATGGATCATTAATAAGACAAATCAATATGATGTAGCATAAATATAGGATGACAAAATACATTGTGATATGTGTATTTGTTCCAGGAACACATAGGTCAGTTGCAAGATATACATAAAGTGGGTTGGAATATCATTCATAGTGTACCCCTTGATCATTTTTTCATGGTACAACTAAAAATTCTAACACTGTACTAATAGATCCAAGCACTGTTGTAATCTTCTTATCCTTATCCTTCTAAAATCAACTTCAAAATTAACTGTGATCTGATTGTCAGGCGACCCATGTCGCGGGCAGACCCGTACTCCGCTCCGGTCCCCAGCACTACCCCGTTACTTCCTCACCTCTCCACGGTCCTGCTCCAGATCCAACAGCCTGGCACATGTGTCCCCGTCTCTTAGGGCGTGCGCTCGCCGGCGCTCAAAGATTTACAGGGCCAGCACAAAAGCTGGCCATACCCAGCATTCTCTGTCAGATCTTTTTGCTATATGCCTCAGAGAAAGCTTGTTTCTTTGCCTAGTGCCTGTCTGTTGATTACGCTTTGTGACCCCAGTTCTGTTCCTGACTTTGACTCTGTGCTGCCTGCCCGGAATAGGCCAGAATATAGAAATATCAATGTCCGCACACACGGTAAGTACATCAAGAAGAAACCCACCCCCCCTCTTCCACCCCCCTTCCCCAATACCCAAGCTGGAGATGGGAGAAAAAAAAAAAAAGGAAAACAGATAAAATTTCATATTATACCTTCCATTCATCACATATACCGTGGAGTCTCCTGCCGCTTGTTAAGTCATACGACTTAACCCCTTAACGCTGAAGCCACTTTTCACCTTCCTGACACGGCCCATTTTTTAAAATCTGACATGTGTCTATTTAAGTGGTTATAACTTTGGAACGCTTTAACATATTCAGTTGATTTTGAGATTGTTTTTTTGTGACACATTGTACTTCATGTTGGTCGAGAAATTTAATCAATATATTTAGTATTTATTTATGAAATAAATGGAAATTTGCCAAAAATTTGGAAAAAAACAATGTTTCCAAAATTCAGAATTTTCTACTTTTTGGAAAGTTAAGTCATATCACTAAAATAACTTGATAACTAACATTTTCCATATGTCTGCTTTAACTTGGCAACATTTTTCAAACATCTTTTCCTTTTTTTAGGATGCTAGGAGGCTTATAACTTTAGGTGCAATTTTTCAGATTTTCACGAAAATCATCAAAACCTACTTTTGGAGGGTCAGTTTAGTTAGAAGTGACTTTATAAGGCCTACATGACAGAAAACCCCCACAAATTACACCATTTTAGAAACTACACCCCTCAAAATATTCAAAACAACCTTTGGGAATTTTGTTAACCCTATGAGCGTTTCATGAGGGTGAAAGATAAATGAAAGTGAAATTACAGAAATGTAATTTTATCTTACAATAGATTCATTGAACACTAAAATTTGCACCTTCACAATGGGTTAAAAAGGAAAATGCATTTTACAATGTTTAGGGCAATTCCTCCTGAGTATTCCAATACCCATTTTGTCACTGTACCCTGCTGTACGGGCACAGGGGGGCACTTGGAATGGAAAGAGCGTTGTTTCGCTTTTGCAGGGCAAATATGGCTGAAAAAGTTTTCATGTGTCAGGATGCATTTGGAGAGCCATAATGGTACCAAAACAGAGGAAAGCCCCAACAAGAGACACCATTCTGGAAAGTACACCCCTTGGAGAGTTTAGCAAGGTGTAATTTGTGTAGTTGCCCCAACAGGTGTTTGATTCAATTAGGCCCCAAAAGGGAAAAAAGGTGAAAATGTTCTCAAAAAAGTCACTTTTACCCCAAATTTTTGAAAGCCACAAGGGATAAAAGATGAAACAACCCCCATAAATGTGTAGAACTATTTCTCCTAAGCACAGAATTGCACCACTTGTGCATATAAAATGTTGTATGGGTACACAGTAGAGCTCAGAAGGGAAAGAGGGGCTTTGGCCTTTTAGAAGCCAGATTTGACAATCATCCTTTACAAGTGTCAGGATGCATTTGGAGAGCCCTAGTGGTACCAAAACAGAGGGGAACCCCAACAAATGTCACCATTTTGGAAAGTGCACCCTTTGGAGAATTTAGCAAGGTGTAATATGTGTATTTTCCCCCACGGGTGTTTGCTTCAATTAGGTCCCTAAAAGGAAAAAGATGAACATTTTCCCAAAAAAGTCACTTTTACGGCTAATTTTTGTATCCCATAAGGCATTAAAGATGAAACAACCCCAAAAAATGTGTACTAGCATTTCTCCCGAGTATAAAATTGCCCCACACATGCAAATAAAATGTTGTATGGGTACGCAGTGAAGCTCAGAAGGGAAAGAGGGGTGTTGGCCTTTTAGAAGCCAAATTTGACAAACATCCTTTACATGTGTCAGGATGCATTTAGAGAGCCGTAGTGGTACCAAAACAGAGGGGAACCCCAACAAGTGTCACCATTTTGGAAAGCACATCCCTTAGAGAATTTAGCATGGTGTAATATGAGTATTTGTCCATAAAGGTGTTTGATTTAATTAGGGCTTAAATAGGACAAAGGTGAACATTTTCTTATAAAAGTCATTGTACCCCTAATTTTTTATAGCCACAAGGGATAAAAAAAATGTAATAACCCCCCAAAATGTGTAAAGCTATTTCTCTCGAGTGTAGAAGTAGCTCACACGTGTATATAAAATGTTGTATGGGCGCACAGTAAAAGGAAAGGGGGAGGTTTGCCTTTTAGAAGCCAAATTTGAAAGAAATGTTTGACATGCATTTGGAGAACCCTAGTGGTATAAAACAGATAAGAATCCGAAAAGTGACCCTAATTTTTGAACGCACACCCCTTAGAGAATTTTGCAATGTGTAATATATGTATTTGACCCTACAGGTGAATGATCCAATTAGGCCCTAAACATTAAAAAGGTGAAAATTTTCCTATAAATGTCACTTTACTCCTAATTTTTGTAAGCCACAAGGGATAATATATTAAATAACCCCAAAAAAGGTGTAAAACTATTTCTCCCGAGTGTAGAAGTACCCCACATGTGCATATAAAATGCTTTATGGGCGCACAGTAGAGGAAAAGAGGGGTGTTTGTCTTTTAGAGGCTAAATTTTACAGAAATCCTTCACATGTGTCAGGATGCATTTGGAGAGCCGTAGTGGTACCAAAACAGAGGAAAACCTGAAAAGTGACCCTAATTGTTGAATGTACACCCCTTGGGGAATATAGCAAGGTGTAATATGTAGTGTAATGTAATACACGTGGTGAAATGAGCATTTTGAACATATAGGTGGTTTCCAAATATGATGTGCAATGGAGTCCAAGATGGAAATTGCAATTATTTATGGAAAGTTCAGTGCCCGTTATGTGGCGCCCCTTATGAGATAATCGAGGGGTATAGGGAGCAACGTGACCCTCCAGTTGTTACAATTATTCATTTTACTGAATTCACAACAGGTTGGGCGTGAATTGTGAATGTATTGCGTATAAGGAGGTGGAATATACCAAGGGACCAACTAAACTTTTGTCACTCTGGAGGTGTCGCAGGTCTCTTAGTAGTATGTAGTGTCCATCCTAACTCCTCTTTTGGAACAGACTCTTTATTGAGTCCTACCTTTAGAAGCAGCAGAATTCACCGGGAAAATGCTGCCCTGGCAAAATACAGGAACATCTAAACCAGAGGTACTGGGGCCGCGTCCTTCTTGTCCCAATATTAGTTTCCTAATATCTTCCTCTTGAAAACTGAGAAATGATACGGCAGGACCTGCACATTGGAACAGCTCATAAGAGTTGTACAGCATAATCTGTACAATGTGCACGGCCAGCGCTTTTGTACCATATCTTCGTTTTTCGTAGGGAAATTATCGCCAAGTGTTGCTCTTATTCACCCTAGCGATGCCCATTGTGACGAATATTGCTGCTTTTGGCTGGACCAAATCGACCAGCCAATAGCAGCAAACATGGACAGAGGGGGGCAACAAAACCCCTCTGGACCGCAAGGCAAAATTGGTGGCTGTCAGGAACAGCCGCCACCCTGCCCCGATCACTGTGTCTACAGACATGGTGACCGGTATTACTGACGTCATAAGTAAATTCGCTGCTATTGGCTGGTCTGCATTGATGAGCCAATAGCACCGATCATGAACTGGGTGGGGATGCGGGGGGACGTAACCCTTCTGTTCCATGGGGCAGGATGGATGGCTTTCAGGATCAGCCGCCATCTTGCCCCGATCAATGTGTCTGAACCGTGTTGGCAAGTCACTACCCGCCGCACCGTTCTATTACAACGCGCGTTGGGAATAGGCTATGCAATCTTTATTTTTTAAGCAATTTAGACAAATAAGGGGTTATTTTTTGCGAGACGAGATGCACTGTAAAAAAACCTTTATTTTAGAGGGTGTTTAGCTTATCGAAGCAATTTTATTAACTTTTTTCGTGTGGAGGAAAATAAAATCATCAATTCTTGTTTTGGATTTTTAGCATTTTTTTGGGGGGGTGTTCACTGTAGCATAACAATAATATATTATCTTTATTCTACGGATCACTACGATTACGGTGATACCTCATTTATATAGTTTTATTTATATTTGTCCAATTTTATTGAAGGAAAACTAGAATAGAAAAAATTGCATTTGTTTTAGTATTGCCATTTTTATAGCGGCATAACTATAGTATTTTTTGACGGAGCTGGTTGTGAGCTTATTTTTTGCGTGACAAGCTGTTCTTTTCAGTGGTATCATTTTGGCACTTGTAACTTTTTCTGATCACTTTTTAGAACATTTTTTGTAAAGCAATTTGATAAAAAGTTTTAATTTTTGGCAAGTTTTTGGGTTTTTTTTTTACCACGTTCACCTAGAGGGTCCAATTATGATTAGGATTTATTGTTACGATTGTTACGGACGCGGCGATACCAAATAAGTGGGGTTTTTTTGTGATTTAGTGTTTTTTATACTTTATTACTTGTGTACAGGGAAATGTGGTGTTTGGGGGGACTTTCACTTTCTTTTATTATTTATTTTTATTTTAAAAAACCTTTATTTATTGTTTTAACTTTTTTTACAGTTAATGACATCTAAGCTTGAACAAGTGATCTTCTTGTTCAAGCTATTTTACAGGTTACACAGTGCAATACAGATGTCCCGGGGCTGCGATCGGAGCAGCGGACCCCCCCGGTAAGCACCTCGGGGGGGTCCGATTTACCTTTCATTAGATTTAAATGCCTCCGACACGCCGCGGTCACAGGAACATTTTTTTTTAATAACATCCAATTGAAGAAATGTTTATATATGGAAGATTAGTGAAACTGAATGTGAATGCCCAGACGAGAAGACCCCTTTAACTCTATACAGGCAATCCCTGGATAACCTAATCTCCTCAGAGAGACTAAATATCAAGGGAAATTTGTTTTAAGTAATTAAAGAGGTAAAGATTCTGCCCTTTTCTGTCTGTAATGGATGGACTGCGGAAGGCTTTCAGATATACTGCTCACTAATGGAAAAAGAGCAGAAAAACATCACAGAGAAGTTGCTTTCTTTAATAAAGTACAGTAGAAATTTTACTTTTATCACCTGCTCTATTAATTACTAAATAGAAATAAAAAATCTGCTTCAAAGACTTAGTCATGCTTAAAATATATTTTAGATATTTGAGCAGCTTTCTAAAGATATACTTATAATTGTCATGGGACCAATAGTTTGTCTAAATCTTATGATGCCTTTAAATGAAAAATGTTTGAACAAATGTTAAAATTGATCGCTTAAAAATTCTTGTGAATCACTTAAATGTATTGATCTATTCAATTGATGACTGTCTTTCATCTACATAGGGATACATCACTGACCTGCACAATCAATAGTTTTCTGGTGACACAGCAATGTGTGGACTTTCTATCAATAAGCATTGTCAAACCTAATAAGGTCATAGAGAACAATTTATAGAATTGTGCATTAAAGCTTTCTTCCATGTCTATGGTTTGTAGTAGAATTTATTTATTAGATAATAATATGACTTTCTTTCTCTCTATATATAGAAATCTATTGTAGAAGAGTGCATTAGTGCAAAAGGCCACTCACAACACAAATAAGTGTCTTAGTGGAAGAATTATCCTTTTCCCAAAAGGGTCACTACATTTTACCCCATAGAGGTGTCTGATGTGACCTCACCCCTCCAGCCTCTAAAGTTGACTCATCTAAGGCAAACATGACTTTTCTTTGCTCAATTTCACATGACTTTGGAGTTGATTTACTATGTGTTTAGAGGAAAGATTCCACATACAAAAGGGAACTCTAGAAAGTATATGTCATACCCTACCTGAGAATAGTTATGGGGATATTCTCAGATAGGGTATGACATAAACTTTCTAGAATTCTCAAGTTTATGTGGAATCTTTCCTCTAAACATATAAAAAAATCTCCTCCAAAATCATGTGAAATTGAGCAAAGAAAAGTCATGTTTGCCTTAGATGAGTCAACTTTAGAGGCTGGAGGTGTTTTGTCACGTCAGGCGCCTCTATCTTTGGTTCTATAGTAGATTTAATAGCTTATTTACATATTACAGATAAGAATCTCATCTTGCATATCACATCAGGCTTGTGGCTTGTGGTGCTGTAACCTACCGGACCGGAGATACTCACAGTTAAATAAGTAGGGATACAGTTGTTTCTTAATGTATAAATGCTGCTCATATTTTGGCCTATAGAAAAATTATGAGTGAATGTACGTAATGTATACCGAATGGGACATCTCTTTTTTAATTTTACTGCATAACAATATACACACATCTATAATCATAGATATAATCACACTACACATATAAGAAAAGCAGCCCTGTAGCCCTGGATTAATTTTAATGTGTAGAATTGATGCCTTTAAAATAAAATTGAGAAGTCCTTTTCCTATGTCACTTTAAAATAAAATTGAAAATGCAATGGTCTTCTATGAGGCTTTACACTATATCCCACATTTATCATTAGTGAGGTTTGCCTCACGAAAGTACAAAATGTGTCAGATTATTGAAGATTGGTGCACTGTCTTCAATAATATGGGCACCATGCACAGGTCAATCGTAGTTTTTGGGGAACTCAGTTTACGGCAGTGCACCACAGTTATGAATGATAGATTTGCTCCTGTATTTCTGAATAGGATAAAAGGACCCTAACAGTAATGTTCAAGTTAATTCCGTACATTGCGGGTTTGGGTCCTGAACCTGGACTTCAGCCAGAAGTTCAGATTCAGCATTCAGTTACACCCCTGCGATTGGGATGGATGTTACTGGGGTGCATGCTGCCAATTTTCTTAGGATCGTTGCTCCCAGGCATACAACTTTGCCGGCGGCATTTAAAGGGTTAAATGGGATAGCCATTCTTTTACTTTTTCTTTTAAGTTTCCTATGTGCTTTTGCTGCATTAATAATAATCCCTAAATGTTCATCAAGAGATTCAGCATTCATGATACTTACTTTTAAGCTCTTTATAGATTCTCCACGAATCTTTGCTTACATTTCTAAGCACTGATAAATAGGAGAGAGCTACAGGAGGAGATTATAATTCATCCTGCTCTCCCCCTCCCCTTTCCCTGTGTCTGTTAATGAGACTGTGATAGAAAGAGTGAGAAACAGGAAGTTATGTGAGCATGCAGAGGGAAACATGGTGAGAGCAGGAAAAGGCTGAATCACAGGTGGCAAAGGTACAATACATATACATGCAGAGACATGTCTAATGCAAGAGATATATTTTAAAGTGGCCAATTCCATTAACACCTGCAGATGTTTGAGGGTTTGATTTCAGGTAGGCAAACCTAAACTTTCATTCAAGGGTCAGTCAAACCCAGTCTTAAATGACTCCACTCATTACTATTAATATACTGAATGTACATTTTAACACATCTAATTTACACTTTCATGTGACTTGAATTAGATCATGGGTTTTGGATCTGAAAAAAAAAAGAGAAATAAGTGTTTTGTCAGAGAACCCCAGGGCTCTGGCTAGAGGGAAGTGATGTAGCTCAAAGAATGAGAAAAGACAATAGGTGTAGCTAACCTTGTAGCTTTTCCGCCTAATTTACATATTTCTAAAACGATGTTTTAGCATGGAAGGAAGAGCTGGACAATAGGTGGCACGTGTAGACATAGCCCTATGTAACATAACAGTTACAGCTCATTTGGATGGGCATTTTTGATGATCTGAATGATATCTGTATTTTTCTGCAGATAGCAGACAGACATACAGAATCATTGGGGCACATTTACTTACCCGTCCTGTTGACGCCGCCGATCCGGAATGTCCGACGAGGATTTGGAGCTGCCGCGATTCACTAAGATCGTGAGTCCAATTTTCTGCATGTATTGCTTCCCCGCTAAGGTCTACCGGAATTCACCTTCTTCTTCCCGGTGCATGTGAGTGCTGATCTTGCGACACAATTTCATTTTTAAATTCCACGATTTATCTGAATCAGTCAGGTTGTCTGACGGCCACGCCCCCGATTTGTGTCACATGAAATCCAATCGCGTTCGCCAAAAACCAGGGGCAATTCAGCACAAAACGAAAAAAATCGGGAAACCCAACGGAAATGCGTCCGACGGACCCTCAGTAAATGTGCCCCATTGTTTTCGATGGGTCTGTTTTCTATGGGTCTGTTTTTTCTCACGGGTGTGTGGACCATGAGAAGAATGCACTATTTATTTTGCACAGGTGGACACCCGGACATCCATAGAAGTAAATGTATCCGCAAAAAGAATGTATGGCACATGGATGACTTCCATTTACAGGATGTGCTTTCTCAAATGTTGCTAGGCAACCAACTGTAAGGAAGTAAATTAGAAAACCACAGGGCGAAACAATACGGACTACACATGGATATCACACGTCCACATTTTTTGAAGGAACACAACAGACACACCAGTGAGCCCTTAGTTTGGGTTAGTGAATCGAAGTGACAGATTCCCTTCAATAAGTGTCATAAATCCAGTTCAATATTATGTCTTCAAAGGTCTGCAAAACAAAACAACTGGACGGACACACATAGACACATAAGGGATATATCTTTTAAGAAACTGCGTCTTTCTCCAAGGAGGAGGAGTACCTCACAGCACCTAAGTCCCCAACTATCAGCACAGAGAAGACTGGAAACTAGAGATACCGAGGGTTTGGTAGAATATAAAGATTATGCGTCACACAATCTATTATTCTTCATGTACTGTACACACACTGGGCTATTGATTCCACAACGTCTATGGAAAGGTTAGGTACAGTATGCTTTGAGTCAATGTTTGCTATATAAATTTAGATCCAGAAGCATCTACTGTATATATTTGAGGATACTTTAACAGAGTATACAAAGTGGACAACCTTTTTGATTAGATAATCTCAGGGAAAGCGGAGGAGGGTTCATCTGTTCACCATTGTGCCCCTGATATTTTGGCTGATTGGAATTTCCTCTCTTTAACAAAATCATTAGTATTGATTGTTGTTCCCAATTTGTTGGACTCATTTATAAGTTACCATTTCCCATCAAACCTATTCCTTTATTTTACATGTACATGGCAAATGATGCAGACATCATGATCGCTACTTTTACTTTGTGTTCTCATGCTTAAATACACAGCTATTAACTGTCTCTATATTATCTTAGTCATCTTTCGTCATTCATAACTAATTTGTAGATTTAAATAGTAGTGACACCTCTGTAAATGAATAGAGAATGTGGTAAAGAAGTATATTATGAAGTTTACTGTTGAAGGGAACCTGTTTGTCAAATTAACCCTCAAAACTAAATATATTTTCAGAAACTGCCATTAGTAACCAATGCCCACATCCCTACATTGTTTTTTTTATCCATGCCTTTAAACTTAAACCTTCAGTTTCTAAAATTGTATGCAAATCACGTGAGGTGCGTCCAATCATCGTCTTCCCTGATACTAAGTCCAGCTAATTCATGACTCTCCTGTACAGCCATGCCTCCCATATGTTGTGTAGCTCCTGCTGACCTCTCTGCTCTGTGATCTCCATAGTCCTTGTGCTGAGAGGAACTCACCTGCTGCTCCACTCCTCCTCCTTTTTGCTGTACTATATCTAGCTTGTGAGTGGAGCAGTATGGTAGTATACGGGGATTTTCCTCCTCATTCATTACAATATAGTAATTGACATTGTAATCAATGGGTTAAAAAGAGACAGTCTTCGGAAGACCCAAGGCTGTCATGGTGACCGATCACCACCACCCAATGTCGTCACAGGGAGTGACGATCTTCACCAGGATGGCAGTGCCCATCCCCCGCCAATTTTTTTAAGCAGCCGGAAGCTTTGCCAGTGGCGATGGACGGGTTAACACCCGCGATCTGTGCTAGCATAAGTGTTTTCAGCAAAGACTTATTGGCTATGGAGAGGGCTCAGCCCATGAGCCATCTCCATGCACACGCACCCGACATGTCACATGTCGGGAAGGGGTTTAATATGTGCTCTGAGGTTTGATTGGTTACGTTACTATAGGCAATGAGTATACGACAGTTTATATGTTTGGTAAGATGGATGGAGATACAGAGATAGCTGGAGATTTATTAGAAATGTATGAGGTAAAACTGTTCCAGTTGCCCATGGAAACCAATAAGTATGAGTTGTTATTTACTAACCTGGGCAATTCCAGGAGAAACAGCTAGTCTTCTATAAAAGGTAGTGATGTCAGTATTAGTGAGAGAGAGCAGCTGACAAGTTCCCTTTCAGTAAAGCAGCTTCATAGTGCCTTATTATGCTTTGTCTTTCTCCAGTAGTGAGCAGTGTATCTGAAGTACTGTACAATGCATAGAGACAAAGAGGATAAAGATTAACTTCTTTCCATACCTAGATAAAATAGGGTGGATTTATCAGAGCTTGTGTGCTTGGAATACGGAGTACAATTTAATTGCTGCCCCTTGGCCTTTGCAATGTCCATCATCTTTGCCAGTTCCTGGAGCAGGCTAAGGCACAGTTCTACACCATGTTGGACCTGACATAGAGCTGCCCACAGCTGGAGCCTCATGATAGATCTGAAGGGTGCTGAGGAGCAGGGGTTTATATCATATGATGGCACATGAAGCACCAGTGATATATCCCCTCTTATATCTCTAAATACATTACAGCTTCTTGGCATTCAGAAAACAAGCCGAATACTACAATCATAATACTTTACAACCAGACATAAGCAGGATGTGCAATGTGCAATGTTAGAGAAAACATTTGCCTTTGATACGTGTTATTTACTACAACTATATAATTGTACTTATCTAAAAATAGCATGTGACATTTTTATACTATTTTTGAAGCACTTACATGCCCCCCTAAACTTTTACCAGATGCTGTCACCTGAGGAGCACAGAACACACTGACTTGATGCTCAGTGAAATGTAAGATGTCACAGCAGATGCATGCTGCTCTTCAGTTCAGCCAAGCAGGTGGCATTGCCTTAATATACTGTAGTGACACTTAATAAATTCTACCACCAGCACAGAGAAGAGACTACAACATCTGTAAGGTTTATTTCTCTTTTTTGAGATTTCCTTTGTTTTAACAAGGGATTATAGTAACATGTGTCTGATTTTAATAGTCAATGGTCACATTGCCCCATACTGTACCCAACAGACACAGTGCCTGCCCTACAGTATCAAACATCACATTACCATAACAAGAGTAGGCAATAATCACAGTGCCTGCACCCAGTAGCCTATAGTCATACTGCCTGCACCACCAAAGCCAACAGTCATAGCACTTGCCCCACATTAGCCAAAGTCGTAGTGCTTTCCCCAGTAGCCAATAGTCATAGTGCTTGCCCATAGTAGCTGATAGTCACACTACCTGCACCACAATAGCCAATAGTAAAAAATAAAAATAATACTTACTTTATTACATCATGTGGCTTCTTCTCTCTTCTATTGGTGCCCACTCCAATGCAAGAGTTGCCAGGGCAGGTCATGGGCCTCAGCAGCCTTGGACCCACTGCAGGCATATGCATCATAACACATTGTCTGTGCCATGTCCACTGCATCTTACAGGCCGCTCACTGGAAGTTGAAAGCTCCCCTGCTCTGCCGCAACACACATGGACTCAAGATTAAAACAGAGGGCTATTAGTAGCTGTAAATGCATGAATAAACTAAACATTTGTAATGTAATTCTCAGACCACTTACAGCTGTGACAAACCCCCCAGTAATCACATGAACATACTAAACATTCACCTATTCTCTAATCGCTGGTAGCCCCAACACACAGGCACCAAGTGATTAGTTAATTATGTCCTAAAATATAGATAAGTGATATGTGTGACAAAACAAGTTAAAGACAACATATTATTACATTTAGCAACAGATAGTTATTTGCAAACAAAGGAAAACTATTATATAATTGAGATAATCCATAGAGCCATAATACCAAATGACCCCGAAGGAGCCAGAGACACGGTATAATGACATCACTGTGTCTCATCCTGCACAACAGCAGGAATTAAGAGGTGACGCAGGAAGGAAGGCAGGTGGGGGACTAGGGGGGACATCAATTGTTTGGGGGATCGATAAAGGTCATCAATTGCTGGGGGGCCATGGGGGACATCTATTTCCAGGATTGCTGTAGGGACATTAATTATTTGGGGGCACATCCATTGCTGGGGAGCTGTGGTGGATATTGTATACTGGAGAGTGTCGGGGACATTACTTCCTGGAGGCATAACTTACTGGGGGCTGTGGGGAAATTACTGATGAGGAGCTGCGGGAACATTACTTACTAGGGGCTGTGGGGACATCACGTAATGCTGAGACTTATTTCGTTTAGGAGAATTAATTAGTGGGGACATTATTTAGTATGGGTATTATTAGGTGATTCCTTTCACTACACATGATTAGAAAGGGACCACAGGGGCATTAAGTATAGGGACATAATGCAGTGTAGGGTAACATTATAGGGGCATTAGCAGAGGCCACATGTATCAGATGCATTATTACATGTAAGGCCACATGGAACATTATTAGGTGGGTGGCACAATGTGGGAGCTGTAATGTAAAGTAAATGACCCATGTATTGTGGAGGGACAATAAGTGTTGGGGGCCACAATGGGGACAATCATAAGTATATGTATATATGTACATGTAATGCCATAATTGCAGGCATAATAAATTGTGGACTTTCTGTGTAGCCACATTACAGTATTTGGAGGGAGAGTGTGAGGGGTAGCAGCAGGATAACACCATTATGGGACCGAGATGTAGGAACAATGAAGAACATAAGGGGGCACATTTACTAAAAATGTGGGAAACTGCACTAAAAGTGTTCTGCCTGTGTATAATGCTTGGTGCGACAATCTGTCACTTTTGAGCACTGGCCCAACAGTGTTCACCAACTTTTTTGTGATGCACCATTAAAATAGGGCATGCAACGGACTTTGGCTAGTGCAGCTGTGCAACAAAAGGGTCACTTAAATACCTGTTTAAACTAAAAGAACATGCAAAGTCCATCTGAAAACTGGTCAAAGCCCTTGGAAAATGTGCCCCAAGAACTCCACAGGGAGTACACGTGTCTGAAGAGGAGACATGGTGATGCTGGACCTAATGGAGAAGGAGAACAACTACAGTCCAAGGACACATCACCTACAGTCTCTGATGGAATAGGTTAGGATTCCTCCTTTATTTTCAGTTGGTTTTGACAGAAACTCATTTGAGGAGGGTTATGTATGGGAATGTATATTAAAAACACCCATTAAAACAAGCAGAAATGGTGAACATATACAGTAATATGATCCCTCACACATAATGAAGCATACAACTAATATAACAAATTCAAAACCACTGGAATAACATAGCTGAAAACAACTACCGATACATCACCAATTGTAGAGTTAAGGTGCAAGTGCACAAAGCAGCTAAAACGATTCACAATACCGAATGTGGAAAAAATGGCCAAAATCCTAAAATGAGTAGACAGAAATTTACAAATACCATTATGTCACGTTTCTTTTAGGGCTGTATGAAGCGGGCTAAGGCAGTTCCATGCACAGAGGTTATTATGTTATGTAGCTAACACCCACGATAGATATTACAGACAGCTGACAGCCACCACTGATTTCTATTATGCCTGGTCACAGAGCATGTAGCACCATATCTCACCACACTCTGAACTAGCCAGATGGTCGCTCCTCCAAATTTTATTGCAGGTTCTATTGTTTCCACATTTTGTAATGGGATCACCCAGCTCCTATGGAGATAGGACGGGTTCCAACTCCACCCGACCAAAACAACTTCCTGTAATTCCCCCTGGAGACCCTGGATTTCAACAATATCAAGTCTGACATGAATAGACAAGCCTAGATGTCTACCATAACCACCTTTTTGAGGGCCTTTGAAAATTGTTTCCACGTAGCAATATTGATTGTGTTGAAAGGAAAGAATGGTCTCACCAAATATTGACTCAAATTCTCTTTTGTTCAATCACTTTGCATGTAGTTAATATTTTTAGCGCTTTTATGTATTGAAGGATTCTTTAAAGAGCTCCAGAGATGTAGTAGGGAGATGGGAGAAAGTTCCACAAAGTCACCTATCACTGCACGCTCCACCAGTCGGGGTTTTATGGCAGAGTGTGCCGACAGAAGCCTGACCTAAAGCCAATTAAACATTTCTGGAAAGACTCAAAAATGGCTTCCACCAACATTCACCATCCAACCTGAGGGAACTGGAGAGGATCTGCAGAAAAGAATAGCAGAGAATCCCCAAATCCAAGTGTCAAAGCATCATTCCCAAGAAGACCTATGGCTGTACTAGCTCAAAAGTTGCTTCTACTCAATACTGAACAAAGGGGCTAAATACTTATGACCATGTAATACTTCAGGTTTTCTTGTTTAATAAATTAGCAAAAATATCTACATTTCTGGGTTTTTTTATGTCAAGATGGGGGACAGAGTTTACATCAATGAGCAAAAAAAGAAGAACTTTTTTGAACGTGCTAATTGTCGGCAATGAAACAAAGAGTGAAGATTTTAAGGGGTCTAAAAATACTTTATATACCTTAATACTGTATATAATATATAGTAAATATGGTATTACTTTGTCTGGCTATTGTTCGACATAGTAACTGTCGCTGTAATCTTATTTTTCACAGAAAATGCATCACTCCATTGGTTTTCTCAGAAACATTTTGCCGTTAAAGATTTCTTTGCAGGTTTTTTCTTTTTGTGTCTTATCCTTTTTAAATTCTCTAAAGACTTGTCTTGGTAAACACATTTCAGTGACCCATTTCTAAAATGGTAGGCTGATAAACTGTTACATACTGCATGTGTAAACACAGCTGTGTCTCTGGACTTTCCATTTTCCGCAGGATACATTCTTTTGTGCATGAACCGCTATATTTGTGTGTGAATCGTAAAAATGCAAACCAGTGACAGAAATATATTTCATATAGGAAGAGAATTAAAATGCAAGGATGTAAGATATTGGGGCAGATTTACTTACCCGGTCCATTCGCGATCCAGTGGCGCGTTCTCTGCGGTGGATTCGGGTCCGGACGGGATTTATTAAGGTAGTTCCTCCACCGTCCACCAGGTGGCGCTGCTGCGCTGAAAAGCATTGGAACGCGCTGGAGTTCACCGGGCCGAGCTGAGTGAAGGTAAGTGCAAGCTCCGCGACAGATTTTTTGTTTTAAACGCGCCGGTTTTTCCAAATCCTTCGGGTTTTCGTTCGGCCACGCCCCCCGATTTCCGTTGCGTGCATGGCAGCGCCGATGCGCCACAATCCGATCGCGTGCGCCAAAATCCCGGGGCAATACAGGGAAAATCAGCGCAAATCTGAAATATTCGGGTAACACGTCGGGAAAACGCGAATCGGGCCCTTAGTAAATGACCCCCCCATAGTAAATATTGTAATATTCCTTAAAGGGACATCTTCAAGGTAACAACCATGCTCAAAAAGGTTCCATATTCCAACATTATATTTGAATTTGTTCCTCTGGGACAACAGTATTGAAGAACCAGAGGCTACTGGTTAGAACTGTCCAGACCTCTGTGGGGTTTTCCCTCTTTTTAGCATTGTGGCATAATTTCCCAGACTGCCATGTACATCAGCAAATTGCTGAGTGTGAGAGACATTTATTTATGTGTTTCAACATTCATTCCATCTTTTTGTTAGATTTCATGGCCTGCTATCAATCTTACAATGTTCCAGCAAAACATCACATAGGCAGCTAGAGCCGGTCTGCCCCCATGTGGAAATAATTTGTGGTATAGTCCATTCAGTGTCATACAGCAAACCTGATACATAATACGATGCCCACTAGAGATATCCAGTAGTTATGTAATTTTCAGGTGGGGACACTATGGGGCACATTTACTTACCCGGTCTCTCAGAGTTTCCGAAAGTGCATTGTGCAACCGGAATGCACTCTGCCGCGATTCACTTAGAATCGATTTCCGATTTCCAGCATCTGTCGCTTCCACGCTGAGGTCCGCCGGAGTTCACCTTCTTCCTCTTGGTGCATGTAAGTGCTCGGCTTGCCACACAATTTTGATGTTAAATCACGGGATTTTGTCCGAATCCGTCGGATCGTCTGACGGCCCGCACCCCGATTTGTGTCGCATGAAAGCTGGAACGATTGCGCCAAAATTCGATTGCGTGCGCCAAAAACGCAAAATCTAAATTGTTGGAATGTCCAATGAAAGTGCGGTCCCCGGGGCCTTTAGTAAATGAGCTACTATGACTTCATATGACTGCACTCAAAAGAATGACCCAAGAATCCAGGATTTTCTGATAATAAGCAAAACTACACAAGGTTAAATTATACTGGTGAATAATGACATAATAAAAGAAAAAAAAAATTATTTAATTTATTTTACAATTAATATACAGGCGGTCCCCTACTTAAGGACACCCAACTTACAGACAACCCATAGTTACAGACAGGCCCCTCTGACCTCTGATGAAGCTTTCTGAATGCTTTACTATAGTCCCAGATTGCAATGATCAGCTGTAAGGTGTCTGTAATGAAGCTTTATTGATAATCCTTGGTTCCATTACAGCAAAAAAATGTTTAAACTCCAATTGTCACTGGGGCCAATTTTTTTTTTGTCTGGATCTACAATTATAAAATCTACAGTTTTGACTTACATACAAATTCAACTTAAGAACAAACCTCCGGACCCTATCTTGTACGCAACCCGGGGACTGCCTGTAATCATATTTCTTACATAAAAGTTGAGGCACCCAGTAAGACTCAATTGCAGCTAGTAGTTGCCTGTATATACATAACTGTATCTGCATCTTTAGGCCATAAATACAATTGAATTCCAAGATGAGGCTCAGTGTGATGCAAAAGTTTATCAGATTATATCAGCTCTCCCACTTTACAAAGCTCAAATTCTGAATGAATTATAAAAATGTGCTTTTGAAATACCGTATATACTCGAGTATAAGCCAACCCAGTATAAATCGAGGCACCTAATTTTACCACCCAAACCTGGGAAAACCTATTGACTCGAGTATAAGCCGAGGGTGGAAAATGCATTGGTCTCAGCCTCCCAGTATATAGCCATCCAGCCCAAAGTAGTATACAGCCTGCCAGCCCCCCTGAAGTATACAGCCTGCCAGCCCCCTTGAAGTATACAGCCTGCCAGCCCCCTTGAGGTATACAGCCTGCCAGGCCCCTTGAAGTATACAGCCTGCCAGCCCCCTTAAGTATGCAGCCTGCCAGCCCCCTTGAAGTATACAGCCTGCCAGCCCCCTTGAAGTATACAGCCTGCCAGCCCCCTTGAAGTATACAGCCTGCCAGCCCCCTTGAAGTATAAAGCCTGCCAGCCCCCTTAAGTATGCAGCCTGCCAGCCCCCTTATGTATACAGCCTCCAGCCCCCTTAAGTATGCAGCCTGCCAGCCCCCTTGAAGTATACAGCCTGCCAGCCCCCTTATGTATACAGCCTGCCAGCCCCCTTGAAGTATACTTCCTGCCAGCCCCCTTGAAGTATACAGCCTGCCAGCCCCCTTAAGTATGCAGCCTGCCAGCCCCCTTGAAGTATACAGCCTCCAGCCCCCTTAAGTATGCAGCCTGCCAGCCCCCTTGAAGTATACAGCCTGCCAGCCCCCTTGAAGTATACAGCCTGCCAGCCCCCTTATGTATACAGCCTCCAGCCCCCTTAAGTATGCAGCCTGCCAGCCCCCTTGAAGTATGCAGCCTGCCAGTCCCCTTGAAGTATACACCCTGCCAGCCCCCTTGAAGTATACAGCCTGCAAGCCCCCTTGAAGTATACAGGCTGCCAGCCCCCTTGAAGTATGCAGCCTGCCAGCCCCCTTGAAGTATGCAGCCTGCCAGCCCCCTTAAGTATGCAGCCTGCCAGCCCCCTTAAGTATGCAGCCGGCCAGCCCCTTAAGTATGCAGCCGTCCAGCCCTTAGTATACTGCCAGCCCAGTTCGCAAAGCACATTAAAAGAAAAAAAACCTTCCATACTCACCTACAGGCGGCTTCCTGATGCTCCGTTTCCCACGGCTGGTCTCCAGTCTTCTCTGTGTTGTATCAGCCGGCAGATACGCGTCCACGGGATCTGTCGGCTGGTGCACAATATCACGTGGCGGTGTTGCGGACGCGTCGTGGATAAACTCGGCTTATACATGAGTATATGAGGTATCACATTTAGGAGAGGTTGTTTAATGCAGAAATGGCATATGTGCAGCTTCTTGTGATGGCATTCCACAAACTGAATATAATCTTGACTTTTATGGATACTTTACAAAGGGTATAGAACTTTTTAATAGTTTTTTATTTTTTTTGCCTCGTTTCGGGATTTTTAGGTAATCCATCAGAATGTGAATATTATTTATTGCTATTTGTCTTGTGCCTCACTTGTGTCTGAATTAATACATGTGCAGATGTCTTCTTTAGCCCTTTCATGAACTTTTCCAGAAGGCTTCTAAATCTGTAACGTAAAATGAATATGAAGATACAATATTTCTGTAGACATGTGCACATTACGGATTCATCATCATTGCTAAATTATTTTTATTAAAATTCATAAGCTGATTCACATCTCATGAAATTTTCAATTTACGTAAAGGAAATTTACTCGAAATTTTGAGCACTTAAAGGGTGTCTACCTGGAGTTTAGCCTATACAATCTGCAGGCAGTTTTAGGTATTGTCCCTGGGGATTTAGGTAATTAGACCTTTCTGTGTGTTGTTAAATAGCAGCAGGACTGTCAACAATTAGCTTATATTCCAGAATTGTAGCTAGACTTCAAGCACTGAAAGGGATCTCCTCAAACTGCTGTCTTCTTTGATCTATGCATTTCACTGCTCTCCAGCCCCTCCCTTCTGCTGTAGTAACCAGAAACCTGCTATTGCACTTACTCAGAGCATAGGGGAGGGCTGTTCTGTGAGATATTACACAGTAGTGCACCCAATGCACCAAGTTTAATGCTCCATTAAAAATACATGAAAAACTTGGGATACATGTAAAAATAACACATTTCAAACTGCACACATTTGAAGTTATTAGTCATGGAAAAAGAAAAATTAATTTTAGAAATAATTTTACTGGTTGTAGATTTATGGCTGGAGGGGGAGTAACAATACAATACTGGCAAAAAGAAAGTCTTTTATAAACTTTCTATCCACTGAACAAATAACGGCACTATGTTGAGGACTTAAAGGGTCAGAACCAAGTTTGAATGTAGGGGATAACAATGGGATAGGGTAGGTTTTGTGTGCTGGGACCATCATCAATCTTGGGGGCCTCTTTCTCACTGATTGTGTTCTGCTGATCCATACTAGAACTATGCTGAAGCTATATTGGATTAGCTTTCTACAGTCTAGTGGTCGGCCCTGAGCTTGAAAAAAACAAAATGCAACTACCCAAACAGTAAAGAGTTAAAAATATTGTAAAGTATTTAGTAAGCCATCAATTGGGCAAGTTGACATCATAGCTAGACCCAACTATGAGAGACAAAGTGAGAAAATGCATCCAGAAAATTACATTGAATGATTTTTATCGAATTTATTTGCAAATGATCGTGGAGAATAAGTATTTGGTCAATGTTAGCAATGACAGAGGTTTCAAATGTTTTCTGTAAGTCTTCAAAAGGTTGGCACACGCTGTTGCTGGTATGTTGGCCCATTCCTCCATGCAGATATCATCTAGAGCAGTGATGTTTTGGGGCTGTCGCTGGGCAACACAGAATTTCAATACCCTCCAAAGGTTTTCTATGGGGTTGAGATCTGGAGACGGGCTAGACCTCTCCAGGACCACAAAATGCTTCTTATGATCCTCTCCACATTGGCCTTGTGTACTGTCACGTTGAAAAACCCAGCCATGTTTCATCTTCATTGCCCTTGCTGATGGAAGGAGGTTTGCACTCAAAATCTCATGATTAATGGACCCATTTATTCTTTCATGTACACAGATCACTCGTCCTGGTCCCTATGCATAGGAGCAACCCCAAAGCATGATGTTTTCACCCCTATGCTTCACAGTAGATGTGGTGTTGTTTGTGCGCAGCTCAGCATTTACTATCCTCCAAACATGAAGAGTTGTGTTTCTACTAAACAGTTCTACTTTGGTTTCATCTTACCATATGACATTCTCCCAATACAGTTCTGGAACTGCTCTTTGGTAAACTTCACATGGGCCTGGATAAGTATTAGCTTCAGCAGGGGGACACTTCTGGCACTACGGGATCTGAGTCCCTGGTGGCATACTATGTTAATGGTGGTAGCCTTTGTGCATTGGAGGAGCCTCATAAAAAAGAAGTTACTGGTCTGTGAAAACCAGAAATCTTGCTTGTTTGTAGGTGACCAAACACTTATTTTTCAAAATCATTTAAAATGTAACTTTTTTTGGATTTGTTTTCACATTTTGTCTTTCAGAGTTGAGATCTACAATGTCAATTAAAGGCCTCTCTAATATTTCTTAAGTGGGAGAACTTGCTGACTACTTTTTTCACCATTGTACAAGAAATGTTTTTTTAATTTATTTATGTGTCACCATATTCTGCTAAAACTTTTAATTTTTTTATTTAAAAGATCATCATAAGGGTTTTATTTTTACAGGATAAGATGATGTTTTAATTGGTACAATTTTGTGGCACATCCACCTTTTTAAATAATTTTTTATTATATATTTGGGAGACAGGCAGCACAAAAATTACAATGTTGGAATGTTTTTTTTTCTAGCCCATAATATCTTCTTAGCTAAAGCTGTTACAGCTGAGACAATATCCATTATATTTTATTATTGAGAGGTTTTTACACAATAAATATTTAAGGGATAAAGGATAATTTTTTGTGTTTTTGTTTATTATTTATAATCTTATGTGCACAATGCAATAACATTTTCTTTAGTTATTTATTTTCATTTCCCACAGGGGGGCATTCAATCACTTGAGTGCCTTTAAAGTACATTATAATACTTCTGTGTTTCTACTCACTGCTTCCCTGTAGACCCAGCTTTGGCTGGGCCTAATAGACTTTAATATTTGGCAGATTCAGACCGCTATTTCAATCCCAGGCCTTTGCTTTGCCGTTGGCCATGGGGATTAAGGAGGGAAACTGCTTTTCTCATTACCTTTACCGGTGGTGCTGACCATTGATCACAGCAGTTAACCCCTAGGCGCACCAGGACGTTATAGTACGTCCCCGGGGCTAGATGCTTAGCGCACGGGGACGTTCTATAACGTCCTGCTTCTGGCACCGGCTCACGAACGGAGCCGGTACCAGAAGCAGCGGCTGTCAGCTGTCTAGTACAGCTGACAGCCTGCGCTAACACCCGCGATCGGAGCCGGCTCCGATCGCGGGTGTTAACCCCTTACACGCCGCGGTCAAACAAGGGTGTTTGCGCTGTGGATCGGATCCCCCGTGCCGCTTACCGGGGGATCCGATCCACTTCTGGGCAGCTCCGAGGACTGGCATGTGCCCCGGAGCTGCCCGGTCTCCATGGCAGCCAGACCCCTTCCGGGTCTGGCTGTAAACTGTCTGAGCATGCGCAAGCTTGCTCAGACAGTTTACACTGCTCTACAATAAAATAGTATTGTAGAGCAGTGTATTGAACTTAAACCAGTGATCAGAGCATCACTGGTTTAAGTTCAAGTATGTATAAGTGAAAATATGCAAAAACACTTAACACTACACATTATAATAAATAAAAAATAAATACATAAAAATATAAGCCCCTAAAATGTCACTTTCCCATAAAAACACTTAATAAAGTATAAAAACCACAAAAACACAAAAAACCCCGCATATTTGGTATTGCCGCGTCCGTAACAATCTGTATAATAAAACAGAATCGTTACTGGACCCGCACGGTACACGCCGTAGAAAAAAACCCGCAAAAACGTTCCGAAAAAAGATAATTTTTAATTATACCCTATCAAAAAATGCTCTAAAAAGTAATTTAAAAAATGTTATGCACTCCAAAATAAGCCCACTAAAAAGAACAACTCTTCTCGCAAAAAATAAGCCCCCAACCAGATTTGTCAGCCGAAAAATAAAAAAGTTATGCATATGAAAAGATGGTGATGCTAAAATGAACAAGATTTTCTCCAAATTGGTTTTTATTCAGTACAATTGAATAAAATACACAAAACCCCCACATATTTGGTATCCCTGCGTCCGTAACAATCTGCATAATAAAAAAGAATCGTTATTAGATCCGCAAAGTGAACCCCGTAAAAAACAAAACAAAAAAAAGCTCCAGAAAAAAGATCATTTTCAATTAATACCCTATAAAAATGCTCTAAAAAGGGATTTAAAAAAATGTTATGCACTCTAAAATAAGACCACTAAAAAGAACAATCCTTCTCGCAAAAAATAAGCCCTTAAATAGATTTGTGAGGCAAAAAATAAAAAAGTTATGCATATGAAAGACGGTGATGCTAAAATTAACAACATTTTTGCCAAATTACTTTTTATGCAGTAGAAATGGGAAAAAAATAAAAAATCTATATAAATGAGGTCTTTTTGTAATCGTGGCGACCCATAGAATAAAAATAATATACTATTTTTATGGTATGGTAAACGGGCAAAAAAAAAACCCATAAAAATCTTCCTGAAAAGTGATGAGTTTCATTTCCTCCACCAACAAAGAGTTAATAAAATCTCACCAATTGGCCTATAGATTCCCCCAAATTACGTACCAGAAAAGTGCATCTCATGTGGCAAAAGAAATAAGCCCCTATAGGTCCACATTAAAAAAAAAGAAAAAAATTATAGCCTGTACAATGTGACATAGAAAATCTGCTCTGGATGGCGCCTCCTTCCCTTCTATGCCCGGCCGTGCGCCCATACAGCAGGTTACCACCACATATAGAGTATCGGTGTACTCGGGAGGAATTGGGTATCAAACTTTGTGGAGCCTTTTTTCATTTAATCCATTGTAAATGTTTAATTTTCCACCCAAAATGGGTGTATTGTGAAAAAATATTACAATTTGCAGACTGCACCTCCATTTTGTTTTAACCCCTATAAAACACGTAAAGTGTTAACAAACTTCTTAAAAGTGGTTTTTCATACGTTGAGGTGTGTAGTTTCCACAATGGGGTAATTTACGAGTCTCGCTATTATTTAGGCCTCTCAGTGTCAATTAGAAGTAGAGCAGGTCCATCTAAATGCGGGTTTTGGTGATTTTACAAAAAATGTGAAAAATGATACCTAAATTCTGAGCCTCATAACATTCTAGTAAAATATGTGGAATCTTAAAAAACCATGCCAACATAAAGCAGACATTTGAGAAATGTAAGTTATGAATTTATTTGGGAGCTATGACTATCTGCATCAAAAGTAGAGAATTTAGAACGTTGAAAATAAAGAATTTTTCCAAATTTTTTCCAAATTTTGTTTTTTTTCATAACTAAACACAAAAGATATCATCCAAATTTTTAAACTAATTTGAAGTACAATGTGTCACGAGAAAACAATCTAAAAATCCCCTGGATATCTCATAGCGTTCCAAAGCTATAACCACTTATAGTGACACAGGTCAGATTTGAAGAATGGGGCCGCGTCCTTAAGGCCAAAATAGGCTGTGTCCCCTAGGGGTTAAGAAAAACTGCCCTGATTAGAGTTTTTGTGCGGTTAGAGATGTGACTTCTGTTGTTTATTGCACCGGTACACCATCAGGTGCCGTGCAATCTGCTGGATGAACATGTTTATCCATGGGCTTTAATTGTCCGCTAATCAGGACGATCATGCGCTTTGTGTGTCGTCAATCAGCTAAATTTGGATTTTGCCACCTAATATTAAATTAAAATTCAATGTATGATACATCAAAGTATTCTAACTGGTTTTAAGTCTTTAAGGATTGTTTATGTATTAAAAATGTCTGTAATTTACATACAAATCCCTTGAGTATTTCTTCACAAAGTGTATCTGTTATTTAATAGCGAATGCTAATATTTTCTAGCTACTGTGTAGCTTTTACATTATATATGATATTCATGAACTATATCTTCTGGGAGATGTGTGATAGCATTGACCTTGTTGAAATAGGTTCCATGTACATTTCAAGTGGCTTTCTTTGGAGGATTAAAATGTAAAGTAGTTCTCTCCTGCACTGCTGGAAACAGTCAAAGATGTGGAGGATACAACAGTTGTATGAATGATTTACAGCAAGGCCGCATTAGCATATTCATGTTTGCAAATTTGTTTTGCAATTGTAGAACCCATACTTTACATTTTCAGGCATGTGGCATAATGGAATAATAGGAAACGAACTGAACATAGATATCCTATAAATCTATCATATACATACCATAAATTAGTACTAATAAAATACTGCACAATACCCCATGTCTAATTACAGAGGTAAGCCGGAAAGGTAATGAACTGTATTCAACTTATGTGGGGAGGGGGGAGACGAGCCAAGTTAATGAAGTGCAACTTTTGGTAAGAATAATTTTTTAAAGAAAGCTAAAAGAAACATTAAAGAAAATCTCCTGAATTCATCACTATTTTCCTCCTTGCTGTATATACTTGCCTTCTTATTTCGCTGTTTTAGAGCAATGAGATAGAACGATGAAGTAATGTTTTGGGTAAATTATCATTTCAGATTCTGTCCGATTCTGCAAACATATTTCACACCTCTCCACCTCTGTCCCCAGTCAGTTTGCTTCTAGCAAACACTTCTTAGTTATGCAAAAGTAGATCTTCCACTGTATTCAAACTATTGCTGATCAGTCTATGGACATTGGGTGGAGAAACTATACATATTCCTCGAACTTTTCCTCATTTTTACACGTTACTACAACAAACCTAAATGTATTTTATTGATATTTTGTTTGATAGAGCATCACACACGGGGTCTTTTATCTATAGTCGGTGCATTTGTGTCTTTTTTTAGTTTTTCTGGCTTTTGGACATGATATCGATATATATGTTAGAGGGTGACACATCAGGTATGGGAGTCTGTTTTGCTTTATTGCATTTTTTTTAACTCCTTAGCAAACAGGTGCTTTTTGGTTTTTGCATTTCCATTTTTCACTCTCCACCTTCAAAAATCTATAACTTTTTAATTTTTCTATGCAAAGAGCTGCATGAGGGCTTATTTTCTGTGCAACAAATTGCACTTCATAGTGACAGTATTTGGTATTCCATACTGTGTAAGTGGGAAAAAATTCCAAACGCAGTTAAATTGGTGAAAAAATGCATTTGTGCCATTTTCTTGTGGGCTTGGATTTTATGGCTTCACCCCAAATGACATCTGCTCTATTAGTTAGGTCAATATGATCATGGGGAAATGAAATATATAGAGGTTTATTCTGTTTTAATACATTTAAAACATTAAAACCTTCTGTACAAAAAAAATTCTTTGTTTCGCCATCCGCTGGCACTAATACATTTTATACTTTGATTTACAAAGCCGTGTGAGGTGTATTTTTTTGTGGCATGAGATGATATTTTCTTTGCTACTATTTTGGGAACAGTACAATCCATTGATAATTTTTTTAGGAAATTTTTTGTATGTTGCAAAATGGCAAAAAAAAGTCACCTTGTATGGAGAGGGCTCAGCCCATGAACCCATATACCCAAAGCTGATGTGTGACTTTAAAAAGTCACTCAAAAGTCAAATATTTCTCTGCTATACCTTCTAAACTTTTTCCTACGCTTGGCGGGATTGGAGGCTTTTTTGTGTCAAAATTATGGCAATGTCGACTAGAACTGGACTAGACAAGTGAAAAAGTTACAATTTTTGATGTAAATATGCAAATGTCACAAAAAGCAAAGAGAAAAAAACTAAGATAAATGACCAATATAGATGGCCAAAGTTTCGAGAATTTCTGAAATTTTAAGAATATAATGTGCTTTTGAAAACTATTTCGAATTTAAAAGCTGACGTGCAACCACCTCTACTCTGATATGTCTACATAAACTCTAATAGGGGTATTTATCATGCTGCATATACCAATTTATGCTAAATGGGAGTGACAAAGTGGAGGTTCACCAGCCGGCCACATCAGCTCTATCTGTCTCTATATATTTGGCATATTGCGCATCGGTAGGGTAGAATCTTGACTGCTCCATGATCTGTCTGTTTGTGATTTATTTTCAATATAGCTACAGCTGTTTTGTAAAGGCCTTGTAAAGGGTTTGTTAGTGAACAATCACTATTAGAGATGAGCAAGCACTAAAATGCTCGGGTGCTCGTTATTCGAGACAAACTTTTCCAGATGCTCGAGTGCTCGTCTCGAATAACGAGCCCCATTGAAGTCAATGGGAGACCTGAGCATTTTTTTTGCTAAAACAGGACAGTAAAAGAACAGTGCTTAATTAAATATTCCAGATGTTTCCTGATGTTTTGCTTGTTAGAACACATTGAAATAACACTATTCTTCACTTTGCAGGTGTGCGCGCGGGTCTCCCGCTAAGTTCGGAGATGTTCCGAACATCTGGAATGTGAAAAATATTGTTCTTTCAATGTGTACTGCACTTAAATGGTCCTGTGTTCACTGTTTTTATTGTTTTAATTCTATTCTTCACTGTGCAGAACACATTGAAAGAACAATATTCTTCACATTCCAGATGTTCCGAACATCTCCGAACCTAGCAGGAAACACGGGCGCACACCTGCAAAATGAAGAATAGTGTTATTTCAATGTGTTCTTACAAGTAAAACATCAGGAAACATCTGGAATATTTAATTAAACAATAAAAACACTGTTCTTCACTTAATTTAATGCTCGATCGCGAGTAGGGGAAATACTCGTCGAGTAACGAGCCGGTCCGAGTATGCTAATACTCGACCGAGCAGTATACTCGGACGACTATACTCGCTCATCTCTAATCATTATCATATGGACCTAAGAACACACCTTAAGGATAAAGTTGTGTCAAAGTGTATTGCAGAGTTTGGTTCAAAAAAAATATGCTCTGAACATCTCACAGAGCACTGTTCAATCCATCATCAATAAATGGTAGGAGTTTGGTAAAACTACTAACATAGCATGACAGGCCGCCCACCTAAACTGACAGCCCAAAGTCACTTTGGAGGAGCACAACTCAGGTGAGATAATTTGTCTACATAAAAACTGTAAAAAGTATTATTTGCACTTTCCATAAAGCTATATATGGAAACAGAAAACATGGAAGAAAGAGCTATGGTCTTGAACTTTTTGGACTAAATACCAAAAGCTGTATGTGGAGGAATGCAAACAAACCATCCCCACCATGAATGAGATATATGCTGGATTATAGGATCTTTAACTTTGGATCCCTGACACCTAGAATCTCTTGGCAGCTTGGGACTGAAGGAAAAGCAAGAACGCGTGGAGAGGACCGGATTATCTTTGAAGGTCCTCCTGCTGGCCCTACAACTCTTTGTGTACTGCTACAGTGATAGTCTGGATTTGCTCTCCTACTTTCAATTTGTATCGGAGGCAGGTATGATTGAAAGTTAAGGGAAAACAGTTCAACAAATAAATAATTAAATTACTACTTTTACTGCCGATCTTTGATAAATAAGTGGCTTGTGGTTGTAGTTTGGGCACTCGGTTTCTAAAAGGTTCGCCATCACTGCCATAGGGGATTTGTGGCTTGACTTTCACACTGTTCACAATCGTTCTCCAGCCAACGATTGAAGAATGAGAACAATTTCTTGCCTTTAGATGTTCAAAGCTGTTTGTTTACAGAGGCCGAAAGAGCCATGCCAACCCCTGCCACATGCCTGCTACAGCATTAATGTTGGTGTGTAGCAGGCGTGTAGTTTTGGAAGGGATGGCACTGAATAGCTTGGCTTGCTCTTTGTATGGGACATTGTAGAATGCGACTAAAAAGTTTATAAATGTAAAACATTTGGGAAATTTACTAAAAACCTATAAGGAAATGTTTCCTTTTTGGAACAGCATATGTAAAAAGAAATAATAAATTATTAATAAGGTGCATAGCCTCTAAGTTAGATAAGTAAAATGTGGTTTTCTGGGACATTTTTTCCCCACATCGCTTTAATAGATGATACAGATTCTAATAATTATGCTGAGATATTTATGTCTACTGAGAAATCAGGACACGCATCTACTGAAACAGATTCTGCTGCAGTTTTTCTATTGTTCTGCATGGCTCTAGCTTATTTTTATCAAACACCATTATAAAATGTGAAATTGATATGAAGAGAAAACAATGTAGGGGCATCCTAAATGTTCAGAATTTTTTTTAGCACTTGGCAAATCTATCCTGCATTACTTGGTCTTTTAACCCATATTTCAAAAATAAATCCTCCTAATCTTCTGTTTGACCTTTAACCAGTAGAAATACTTTAAGCATTTTTAACTATCTAAGTTACAGGCGGTCCCCAACTTAAAGACACCCGACTACAGTAGGACCTCACTGCCCCTTGTGACCTCTGGTGAAGCTCTCTGAATGCTTCACTCTAGTTCCAGGATGCAATGATCAGCTCTAAGTTGTCTGTAATGAAGCTTTATTGATAATCCTTGTTCTCATGACAGCAAAAAAAAAATTTTTAATATAGGGCCACATTTATCACTCGTTTTTTCTGTTGTTTTTGCACCTTTTCATTCAGGTGCACCGTTTTTGCGCCATTTTTGCGATTAAACGTCAAACTAGCCGTGCAGCAAAAATAACCAGCTTTCCCTCATCTATCTTACCAATCCAGATGTTTTGCTGCACCTAATGATATTCATCACTTGCAACGTTTTCATTTAGGCGCAAATACGGGCGCAAGAACACTCCAGCCCGAAGGTGGCTTTATCTGAGAAGAAAGCACTGAGCCCCTGTGCAGAACAGCTCATTACTAGCAGCAGAGCTCAGCCAGGCACTAGAACAGTGATGGCGAACCTTTTTGAGCCTCAGTGCCCAAACTTCAACCAAAAGCCACTTATTTATTGCAAAGTGCCAGAGTAGCAATTTAAGAAGTAATGTATTTCTCTTTGTTCATTGACAACTTTCAATCCTTCAGCCTCCCAAGGACACCAACGCAGTTGAAAGGAGGAGGGCAAACTCATCTATCATTGTAGGAAGATTCTGCAGGCAGATTCTTTGAGTTCTGTCTGGTGAACTTTTTTCTGGGGTGATGGCCCGGGTGCCCAAAGAGAGGGCTCCGAGTGCCGCCTCTGGCACCAGTGCCATAGGTTCGCCACCACTGCACTAGAACCTATAATAGATACATGAGATACACTGCAGACAGGAGCTGCAGACTCTATTTACAGTTCATCACCTTCTATTTACAAAATATTGTGCAAAACACTGAGCTCACAGCAAGAGAGAAGAGAAGTTTGCGCAAGTTTGCAGAAGCTTGCAGATACTACAAACAAGTGTCCCCCATGTAATTCTGCACAGTGTCTGAGGGGGATATTGTGCAGAATTACACTGGGTGCAGGGTGTCAAACACCTGGGTGCTGCTGTGAGCGTTATCTTCATTCTGGGCTGTGGGAGAAGCAGAGAGGAGCTTGTAGCAGGATGACATGTAAGTGCCCGAATCTAACATTGCGCCTAAACTGTTTTAAAGTAAAGTGATTAATAAGAGGCAGAAAGTATACTTATCACAGATGGTTGTAGCTTGTGATAATTCTGGCAAAACAGTGCGCCAGAATTTAGGAGCAACTACTACACTTAGGCGCACAAAAGTGATAAATGTGGCCCATAATTGTTACAGGGACAAAAAAAATTTGTCTGGAGCTACAACTATAAAATATTCCTATTCCGGCTTACATATAAATTCAACTGAAATTCAAATATTTTCTAAGTAGGAAAAAAGTTCACCTTTACCCTCCTTTCCTTATCCCTACACTATTTCCAGAACTTTTGATCACTGATAACTACAGGAGAAAGAAGGAGCAAATAAAGACTCAGAGAAACTGTTTTAATTCAAGTGCATCAAGTTCAATCACCTGTTCAGTTTATTCTGCAATTAAAAATAAAAGTGCTTAGGTTTAGGTATAATATAATGTGCACTCACCCACTTGGGTTATGTTTTGGTATAGAAAGAAAGACCATTTTTATTTAAATTGTGGCAGCACGTGTGCTCATATAATGTTTCTCTGTAAAATACTTCCTTACTACAGATATAAAATGGGGAATTATTGGAGAAGTAACTGGAAAGTAATATCAACATAGGAAACTTTTTAATAACTCCTCTTTCCCATTTTGTATTTACCCCCCCCCCAGACCTTTAATAGAAACAGTTTAGATAAATGTAAAATGATAAAATTTACAGAACAATCCAATAATCTCACCTATCCACTGGTGATAAGCTACTCAATATTAGGCTTACACATATTTAATGGTGTGCACTTGCCATATGTACCGGGAAAGATCCTGGTGTTTGCATCATCCATTGGCGTTTATTCACTCACAAAGGTGGATCTATATACTTCCATTAGGCTAATCTGAGTATATCTGGCCAAACTAAAGCAAACATTCAGCATCAGAGGTATTTTGCAATTGATTCATTGTTCTTATGGTGTTCCTGCTGGGTCATCAAAGGATGGGGGATACAAATCTGTTTGCCATAGTCAAGGGGTCTGTGGGCCCAGTTATTTATAGGGTCAATTTACAGATATGCCCCCAATAGTTATGTCTTAGTCAATGCAGCTACTAGTGGGAATATGTTTACAGGCGGTGCCCTACTTAAGGACTCCCGACTTACAGATGACTCCTAGTGAAAGACGGACTGCTCTGCCCCTTGTGACCTCTGGTGAAGCTGTCTAGATGCTATACTATAGTCCCAGACTGCGATGATCAGCTGTAAAGTGTCTGTAATGAAGCTTTATTCATAATACTTGGTCCAATTACAGCAAAATTGTCCAATTGTCAGTGGGACAAAAAAATGTTTAGTCTGGATCTACAATTATAAAATATAGAGTTTCGACTTACATACAAATTCAACTTAAGAACAAACTTATGGAACATATCGTGTATCTAACCCGGGGACTGCCTGTAATCGCTTTGCTTTGCATATGAACTAAATACATGGATATGAATAGGCAAAAACAACAACATTGACTACATTACACTTTGCTTTGCCTTGGATTTCTCAAAACTAATGTGTATGCAGTTTCCAAAACTTGGATGAATATTCAGTTTGACTAATGCAATCCCATATCTTAATTAAAACAATACATTATAAATTACCTTTGAAAATCAGAAAGCGCTTCAAGTAAGATAATATTTCTTTACAATGTGAGTGTACAGGGATTGCAAAGGTCAATGTATTCTCAACACATTTTCAAGAAATCTATAATCCTTATTGTGCCGATTGATTTGCCTTCTACTGAACATGTTGCTTTAGTGCAACAAACATCAATCTGAGTCTCATGTCCCCAAAACAGCCTGTTTTTAACATTTCCTGCATCATATTTACCTTTCCACAATAATTTATAGCTTGTACAGCTCATGCTCAATATGTTTTGGCTTAAACCTTTGAACTTTAAATTAGCTATTTCTTCAATAAAAGCTACAAAAAAGTTTTTTACTTGTATAAACACTTTTAATTACTTTTCATGAACTGATTTCTCATTTTACTTTAGAGCTGTATTCACAATTCTGCAGGTTAACATGGAAAACGCCATATATTGGTAACAGACACAATTCTTAGCTTAGCTCTTATAATTCAGTAAGACAAAATTTCTACATAAAGTCTAGTGAAAAAAAAAACCATTAGAGCAAGTTCTATACAGATATTATTCTATGAATAAATGCTCATCATCCTCTGTTCATAAAGTGCAGTTGATGATGTACTGATAAGTGTCATTTTGTTCCATTCTGTCCTTGATTGTCTGAACACTGGTTTATAACTTGCTAGTAGCGTTGATTGATTTCCACCACACCTATCTGTCTCATGTGAAATCTGCTCTGGTTTGCTAAAAGGTAACCTGTTGTGATGGACAGAATATTTGTCACCCTCATTGCTGCCCTCTCTGTTGACAGAGAAGTGATCCAGTCATCTTCTGGACCATAACTTTGGCATCCCATTAAAGGTTTTATGAACTGTTGCTCTTGGATTGCTGTAGTCGTGTACTCAACTAGCTAGTGTTCATTCTGTCTTCAGTATTCAGGTATCTTTGATGGTTTTTCCTAATTCTCTGACTGTTGGCCTAGTGATTTTTTACGTCATTGTCCATTTGGATATGACCAATATTTAGCTACCATTCCTCTCTGTTTGTATTGTTCTGTCTTTGTTTTGTGTTTCCACAGAAAGGTAATGTTGACCAGTTGTCTCCTATCACTTAAGGTAGGTAGGGACAGCTGGGAAAGGAATTTTGTCTCAGGGCCCACGGTTTTTGTATGTATCAAGAGTCCTTTCTCTGATCCTTTGTGACAACCATCTCTGTAGGGGACCATTTTTTCAATACAATTTTGTATAACTGTCTCCCCAAAGTTACATTCTATATTTCTTTTGTTCAGATTTGCCTTATGTAAGAATAATTCCTTGTACACCTTAAGATTCAATCATGCAAGTTCTAATATTTCCGAGGTGGGATACATTCTCCAGATTCTTGAAGACATTATTGATAATGTTCTCTCTGAGATAATTGTGATTGAACATCATTAACTGCTACAATGAAATGAGAGCTCTCTGAATGTAATTCCCTATTACTTTTTCTTTATTCACATCCTGTTAAATCACCAGTTTCATCTAATTCTCAAGTACATAATTTTATAGAAAACTGTACAGGAGATTTATGAAGAAACGTGCATTTGGATGTAATAGCAAATTTTGAAATTGAGGTTTAAAAGGCTATGACATATCAATCTTATTAAAGAGGCTATATAACCATTTTTGGTACACATGATTGGTCTAGATGTACACAAGTCATTCCTAGTATATCAGACCACAGTTATTGTTCTGCACTATTAAAGGGGTTGTCTGGTGCTTTTGTCATTTTTTTACTATAGACTTATCAATACGGTTGATCAGCAGTTACTATTTGGTGGTTAGAAGTGGGTGGTTCAATTTAGGGAATCACAGAGCTGCTAAGCTACAGTACTCTGGTTCTCCTATGATAAGGAGTGTGAGTCTTCTGCAGTTCTAAACTGATTGATGTAAAGTTGGTATCATACCTCCCACTGTTTGGCTGCTAATGACAAAACCAGGTGGACCATCTAGGTAAATGTCCCTAGTAGAAACTTATTTCTGCGAGGGAAAAACTAGGACCAGTGATGTTGTTATTGTGATAAGCAATCTCCATGTCAAACACAAGGGACACCCAGCTCCCACAGCACGGACCCTTCCTTTGACTTTGACCTGAGTTAAGTCATAGTAACTGTTCAACACAATCCAGCTATTTAGTCCAGATGTCAATTCTATCCAAAAATATACATCGTCCACATTCAACACATTTTGGACAACGTATTTTTCGGACTATAAGACGCACTGGACCATAAGACGCACCTAGGTTTTAGAGGTGGAAAAATAAGAAAAAAATGTGTTTTTCCCCAAATAGTGTGCTAAAATATTTAATAAAGTAACAGTAAAGTAGCAGCGCCTTACGGGGCGGTGCAGCCATGTTTCTCTTTGGAAAGGGGTAGGGGCGAGCAGCCCTCACCCCCTCCTCCGGGCATCAACGTGTGCCCCCCGTGCTACGTACGGCGGGCACACGTTCATGTGAATGTAGCCTAAGGGGACTGTGTATGGGATACTTTTATTAGGGGCCATTGTGTGACATTTGGTGAAGTTTTAATAGTGTACTGTGTTCGGGGAGAATTAATGGGGAGACTATATTAGGGGACATTTTATGGGACACTGTTACCTGATGCTGAAGGATGACTCCCTTGCTGACAGTACAAGTGTTCTGTCAGATTCAGCACTATACAGAACACTTGGTGGTAGGGGGGGGGGGCTTGCAATCTATGAGGAGGGGAGGACAGGAGGTGACAATACTTGTACAATGGCCCAAGAGCTTACACTCTATGAGGAGGAGGACACAGGAGGTGACAGCGCTTGTATAATGGTAACAAGAGCTTACAATCTATGAGGAGGGGAGGACAGGAGGTGACAATGCTTGTACAATGGCCCAAGAGCTTACACTCCTATGAGGAGGAGGACACAGGAGGTGACAGCGCTTGTACAATGGTAACAAGAGCTTACAATCTATGAGGAGGAGGAGACACAGGAGGTGACAATGCTTGTACAATGAACACAAGAGCTTACAATCTATGAGGAGGAGGGGACACAGGGGGTGACATAGACTGTAAGCACCTGTGACCTTCTACAAGCAATGTTTGGGAATTGTTCAGTTTCACACACCTGTGAGCACAGCACAGCAGGCACAGGAGCAGAGACTCCAGCACTGGTCACAGGTCCTGTCCCCTCTTTAGTGGTATTTGATGGCCCTACAGCAGAGCAGCTGGGACTCTGGGAGAAGGCAGTGACCTGTCTGGCATCAGTCACAGTGAGAGCTCGGTGCTGAGGGGGCGTGGCTTCGGCTTCCCTTCATCTGATAACCTGGAAGTGGTGTCACAGTCTGTGTGCCCTGCACGAGCTCCGCTGCTCATAGAAACTAAGAGGCAGCAGCTGTGTGTGGAGCCGAGCTCAGCACTGCCCCTGCGCTTACTGCTATGTGCTGTCCTCCATTCTCTCCTGCAGTGGAGGGCTGAGACGCCGGCACTCTGTACATTTGGACTATAAGACGCACCACAGTTTTTTCCCCATCTTCTGGGGAAAAAATGTGCGTCTTATAGTCCAAAAAATACGGTACATCCTAAGTCATGGAACATGACCATGATCCAGCCTCACCAAGACCTTTTACCATACAACCTACAGTCAGATCTAACTTGACAGGAGGACCAACACGTCATAATCTTTGATCTCTTACTTTGAAAAAAAATTTTCACTAATTTGTTGTTTTATGGTGAAGGCTATATCATGTGAAAAATTCATTGACAAATAGAAAGAGAAATAAGAATACAGAATGTGTGTGCCATGTTTTCTGATTGGATACAGATTGGATTGAGAATGCTACACTGAGCACCACCACCATATGAGTGTGCAGTTTCTACTGTTCCAGATATTAGGAAGTAGTTACGTCCGAAACACATTGGATGTGAACAATGAATATTTTTAAACTGATTAAATAAATACTGTTGTATTTATTTAATCTGACGCCTGGACTAAATAGCTGGATTGTGGTGAACAATTACTATGTTATTTATTACACATTGTCAAATCACTTAGGTACTTGGTGCCATTGATGTCTCTGTGCCCTACTCCTCAGGCCAAGTAATATAGTGCCCCCTATTTATTCAATGTTCATCAACCCCAGTGGTCTGAACAAAGACTTTTTCCTTTTGTAATTTGTGAGGAGCTGAGGTAAGTTCTTGATATGGGTTAAGTCAATTTGAGGGTCAATTGTGCTTGGCCGGTAGATTTATTTGAGGGATTAATTCAGATATTGTATTGTATTATAATTTTACCAATGTCTCCCAATTTTTATATTCATGAATCATTGAGGGCATCTGTAAATATACAGTATTGCTTATTATTCTGCACTGATTACAAATTACATCATATCTTCTTTTCCATTAATAAATATAGCGGTTTTATAGACACTGGCGATTTCTATTGGATTACACAGTTATAAATTTACCTTGGGATGCGAACAAAAAAAATAAATATTATGCATTTACAAAAAAAGGAAAGCAAATAAAGTTCTAGGCCGCAGGCAACGTATGAGGAGAGCTAGGATTCAGATCTGGACAGGTTCTGTACTGATCACACTGTATTTTATTAAGTTGAGAATCAATGTTGCTTTATACACATATTTGCAAATATTATTTTTTAGTATGTTTGCTGTATCCAAATGGAGATATGTTTTCCATCATAATAGCATTTCCAAATTCAGTGTACGACGAACTACAATCAAGACTAAATTTGGAATGTGGGAGTCCTTCACAGGTCTTAGTTTAATGGCATATGCTGTTAATATGTGAATTATAATTACGTAAATTGCATTGTTATTGCCACTGTAACAGGACAATGTTATAGAATAGGGAATGCAAATATTTAACAAAACAGCCAGGTCAGTGGTGAGGGGGCTAAGTTGCTATGAAGTGAGATGAGCATCTTGCCTCAGACGGCAGATAGAACAGCCCTAAGGGGAGCAATGCCAATGGTGGATTACATCAAGAGAGATTGGGATGGCAGTCTGGGGAATGAACGACTGGGGGAGGGCCCATGGGCACTCAAATCATTCTCCAGAAATACGAATAAGCCAAGCACTGACAGGTAAATACTATTAGAAAAAAACATCAATTGTATCTGTGTCTTTAAGAGCAGTGTTGGTTGGTGCATGTCCCATGATCATATACTAATGTGGATACATTTATTTCACACACAATCACTCTAAGGAACATTTATTGCCCTGGATCTGTTTTATTACAGAACAATATCAGGGAGCTAACATTACCATGAAATGTCAGATTAAATATGTTGGTCTTTTACTAGCAACTTGAAAATGTGTGAAAGACTAAAACATATCATTTAAAGCCGTTACTAGTAATAAAGTGTTATGTGAGCCTGTTCTACTTGACAAACAACTGTGAAATCTGCACATAAAGTTTCAATTAATGACCTTCAATAAGGCAATTTGTATTCTTTTGCAACAGCACAGAAGAAAGGGTTATGGCATCTACATGCTGAGACCGAGGAATCAGGTCAGTGTTAGTGCAGACATACTGAGCTTTCTATGAGTTTGAATTGACTATTTCCAACCTATATGTACTCTATATGGACATTAAAAGACTGTTTCTGCCTTCTATCGTGCCTACACACTCTTATAATATAAGCTCTACATGTGTATTTATTTATATCTTTTAATTATTTAAATGTTAATCGATTATTTATAAAATCTTATATGGTTAGAGACATATTTTGCTGTAGAGATTTATGTAGTTTGGTGTTTATATCCATATATCCATAAAACAATTCAGCTGCACCAGTTAAGAAAAAAATCGGGTGCTCAACCTTCAGGTTTGTTAAATCCTTTCACATATAAAATCAAAAAATGGTGGCACTCCAAGTTCTTGTGAAAAAGGAATTCTTTTATTCCAAAAGCACTTGTGAAACCCCTGCGGTTGATGCAAAGCCCGCCAAGGTCCTGGCTTGGTCCTTACACAGATACAAATTGGTAAAAGCGAGCAGCACTCCAAAGGTAGAGTTCAAAAGTTGGTAATCTTTATTGAGGCAAGTGGCAACATTTCGGTGTTAGACACCTTTTGTAAGGTATATATACACTCACCGGCCAGTTTATTAGGTACACCTGTCCAACTGCTCGATAACACTTAATTTCTAATCAGCCAATCACATGGCGGCAGCTCAGTGCATTTAGGCATGTAGACATGGTCAAGACAATCTCCTGCAGTTCAAACCGAGCATCAGTATGGGGAAGAAAGGTGATTTGAGTGTCTTTGAACGTGGTATGGTTGTTGGTGCCAGAAGGACTGGTCTGAGTATTTCAGAAACTGCTGATCTATTGGGATTTTCATGCACAACCATCTCTAGGGTTTACAGAGAATGGTCCGAAAAAGAAAAAACATCCAGTGAGCGGCAGTTCTGTGGGCGGAAATGCCTTGTTGATGCCAGAGGTCAGAGGAGAATGGGCAGACTGGTTCGAGCTGATAGAAAGGCAACAGTGACTCAAATTGCTACCCGTTACAACCAAGGTAGGCAGAAGAGCATCTCTGAATGCACAGTACGTCGAACTTTGAGGCAGATGGGCTACAGCAGCAGAAGACCACACCGGGTGCCACACCTTTCAGCTAAGAACAGGAAACTGAGGCTACAATTTGCACAAGCTCATCGAAATTGGACAGTAGAAGATTGGAAAAACGTTGCCTGATCTGATGAGTCACGATTTCTGCTGCGACATTCGGATGGTAGGGTCAGAATTTGGCGTCAACAACATGAAAGCATGGATCCATCCTGCCTTGTATCAACGGTTCAGGCTGGTGGTGGTGTCATTGTGTGGGGAATATTTTCTTGGCACTCTTTGGGCCCCTTGGTACCAATTGAGCATCGTTGCAATGCCACAGCCCACCTGAGTATTGTTGCTGCCCATGTCCATCCCTTTATGACCACAATGTACACAACATCTGATGGCTACTTTCAGCAGGATAATGCGCCATGTCATAAAGCTGGAATCATCTCAGACTGGTTTCTTGAACATGACAATGAGTTCACTGTACTCAAATGGCCTCCACAGTCACCAGATCTCAATCCAATAGAGCATCTTTGGGATGTGGTGGAACGGGAGATTCGCATCATGGATGTGCAGCCGACAAATCTGCGGCAACTGTGTGATGCCATCATGTCAATATGGACCAAAATCTCTGAGGAATGCTTCCAGCACCTTGTTGGATCTATGCCACGAAGAATTGAGGCTGTTCTGAAGGCAAAAGGGGGTCCAACCCTTTACTAGCATGGTGTACCTAATAAAGTGGCCGGTGAGTGTATATATATATATATATATATATATATATATATATATATATATATATATACACAAAAAAGTGGCAGCACTCCAAAATAGAAACAGCCCTTACACATTGGAGACTTTCTCAAGCTTATATATATATATATATATATATATATATATATACAGGCAGTCCCCGGGTTACATACAAGATAGGGTCTGTAGGTTTGTTCTTAAGTTGAATTTGTATGTAAGTCGGAACTGTATATTTTATCATTGTAATCCCAGCCAGAACTTTTTTGGTCTCTGTAACAACTGGATTTAAAAAATGTAGGATTGTCATAAGAATCAGGATTAACAATAAAGCTTCATTACAGACACCTTTAATAAACGTTACAGCTGTTTATTGTAGCCTAGGGCTAAAGTACAATAAATTACCAATATCCAGTGGTCCATTTGTAACTATGGGTCGTATGTAAGTCGAGTGTTCTTAAGTAGGGGACCGCCTGTACATAACCCGGCAGTCCCCGGGTTATGTACAGGATAGGTTTTGTATGTTTGTTCTTAAGTTAAATTTGTATGTAAGTGGGAACTGTATATTTTATAATGGTAACCCCAGCCAACATTTTTTTTGGTCTCTGTGATGGGATTTTAAAAATGTTGGAACCAGGATTAACAATAAAGCTTCATTACAGATAACTGTGATAACTGTTATAGCTGTGTATTGCAGCCTAGGGCTAAAGTACAGTAAGTTACCAACATCCAGAGGTCCGTTTGTAACTAGGGATAGGGTGTTCTTAAGTAGGGGACCGCCTGTATTTGTTTGTATGTGTGTATTTATATATACCTTTTAATATTATATGTATATTATATCATGTATATTTATATGCACATTCAAAAGGTTTTGTACCTATATATACTATTTGTTATATGTACTCTTCTTTTAGCTAAATCCACTGGAAAAAGGGGTTGTTTTGGACCTCAAAATTAGTTGTGGTTTGCTTTATGTTAAAGACAAATAAAGTTCACCATTTTAATTTCCACTTTGTGTGCACCTGCTTCCTACTCCTATATGAATGGAACACATATGTACAAGGTTCGGTCCTCTCTCTGAACACATCATGATATAGTAGAATACAGTTCTGCTTACTGATAGGACTCATTATTAGCTCTCTGGGAGACTTAGCTTTTTGCAATGGTAGGACTAAAGAGTGCATATATAGTAAGTTACTGAATGAATGTCTAGGGTAATCTTTCCCTGGGATCAGCAGGAGCACTTTGTCATGTGAATTCTCAGTGCCAGCATTTCTTGTGGACAATCCACTGAGACTTACCTTAAAATTTCTGTGATGGCTAAAACCCTTTCATGAGGGTTTGGATGTGAACGGCAATATAATAACTGAAGGGTAGATATAAGAAGGTCTGTTGTTATCTGAGATTTCAATGTGTGTTAGGAATAATATTATCTGTGACAATATAAAAATAAGAAATAAAAATGATATAAAAATGTATAAATAATAACAATAATAATATTGCAATAATGATGATAACATTGTCCAGTATTTCGCTGCATCACAGCTTTCCTACGCTCTGCAGTTGCCGTGTTTTTAGTCTTGTAGTAACGCAGCACAGCCTCAGATGAAATAGGTTCCCGCATCCATTGCTTGTCATTGATACTCATTAGTGACTGCAGATGTTCACAACCAGGGAGCTATAAAGAGGGGCACATCTAAATTGCAAGTTATTGGATGAAGAACATTACTTTAATTCATTATGTGCTGTATCTGATCAATGTAGGTTCTTCTATAGCTTAGGGTTTACTGTCTGTGAGGCTTGGGATCACACATTTTATTGGCTGCAGGGAGCTCCATTAGGTATGATATATAGCACTCATGCTGTACAGACAATCTTTGAATTGCCTTCTAATAAAAGAAAAATTGATGGAGAAAGAAGTTACATACAACAACTTCTACAGATACACTGCCAATAGTAGGGAAGGACGCACGTTAAATACTAACAAAGAGACAGAGGAACAGTCTCAACCGTGTTCTGCCAGGTAGAAAGTATCATAATGTACCATCCACTGGATATTCCATACAAGTCTGATTGATGTCAGAATAATAATTAACATTGGGGTCAATATGGTACTGGTGTCAGGAATTGGAAATAAGAAAATAGCTGTTCCGTAGGTAACCAATTGTACAATGATATTTACCTTAATAGCTGCGTACCATGTGTTTCCGGGTGTGTTGGAGGTGTTCTTCATGTATTCGGTTCTGACATACAGTGTGAGCAGGACTTGGCTGACATGCACAGTGAGGAAATGTAGCGTCTTTTGAATTACTTTATAAGCCAAGGAGCCATTATAAAGTAAAATAAGTATTCACATGTCTAGAAACCAGGGATATAGAATTTCTGCACATATATTGACAAGACAAGAATTGTTTGGGGTTAGCTAAATCTGACTCCCTATGTTGACCCTCATGACTTTCAATGTTGGGAATCCTCTTGGAGCAATTCTACATTGCTACAAGAGGATTTTGAACTTAGGGTATGCTTGCTCTAATATATGCAAGCATTTCTTCAAAAGGTCTTGTGTTACCTGGTGATATTGTAATGCAACTTACTTTGGGGGGTTTAGCTTCTCTTGTGGTCAATCTTCTACTAACTATAGTGCTTTTCTCACTCTCAAGAAGGTCAGAAGGATAGTTATATTGGAGTAATCTATTCACCATCTCCCCAAGTACAGTTTCCCTAGAATTTGGCTTTCATACTTTTCGTTTTACTCTCTGGGGCTGGGAGCAAAATATTGATTTTGTATGTGGCCTTTGGGTGACTATTCCACAGATGTAACAAACCGTCTGTAAATTCTGTCAGTAAATTACCTCCATTGGAGGTAAATGGTTAAGTCTTGATTTGATCCAATGCTCACCAAGGTGTCCAGTAAGCTAACTTCTCAAAACAGGAAGTAGTCTTCCTGAAGAATAATCTCTAATAAATTCATTACAACTGCTGTGTTGTACTTGTATAGAGACAATTGACTTCCCTTAGACATCCAATGGATACCAGTCAGGTGGAACATGTTTAAATCTATACCAATAGATTAATAATAAAACAATACCCATCAAGGCATTGCATGGTGCACCAAATGAGACAAGGGATAGAAATTAATATTTTATGGAGGGAAAAAAAGGAATAGGTTACCAAACTATGTTTATATGATTCATAGTAGCAAAAAATACTACATCATTTTTGATGGAATTAAAGGAGATCTAAATCTAAAATTGAAATGGAGAGGAGAAAGTAGATTTTGCCTTGTCAGCAAGTCCATAGTCTTTTTTATAATAAATTGGAAGCTACTGGCGCACAGTGGTAGTAGGGAGGGGTCACAGAGGTGGCAAGCTAAAATTAGGAGTTTTAAACAGCTCTGGGCAAGCATCTCTTTTCATTTGAAAAAGGGGTTCTTAGCAACCCCAAAACACCTTTGAGACATTTCTGAAATAAAACTCCTAATTTTAGTACACCACCTCTATGACTCCTCCCTACTACTAGTGTGCGCCAGTTGTTTCCATTTGCATGTCTCTTTAACACAATTCTATCCAGTGTGGCTACTGTGATTTAAAGACTCCTTGGCAGGCAGCACTTATGTTACCTTTATGAGGCTAAACTTAGAGTTGTGTCTGAAACCTAGCACAACCAAATCTGGTGAGCCTCTTTCCACTTCCATTGAGCATAATCTACAACTTACTGCAGAAACTACTACTATGAGTGCTTTGTCCTCACTCTTTTGCAAAAAAATTAGGCGCCTGTTTTGGAAATCGTATATATATATATATATATATATATATATATGGCAGAGGATCTTCTTGGACAGAGATCTTCTATGTCATAAAGTGTACGTGTTTTACACAAGTGTATTTCTTGCTACTATACAATGAATCCATAGCAGTCCTGGTAGGCTCACACCTCTCAATTGTAAATGATTGATGTATTAAGTCCATATTACATTTATTCTGCTGCCACTGGATCAGTCCTGTGTTCCTCTTTTTTTTCTTGGCTCTAATGAAGTTGCTTTCTCTATTTCTAGGCTCTTTCCTCCATATTTTCTTTACTTTCTGTGACAGGGGCATTCCTCAGCACAGTTTCTGATATTTAACCCCTTACCGACACCCCTTGTCCAATAGTTTTTGATACTCTTCCAAGAAATAGGCGGTGGGGTCACTCCAAATATGTTTATAACATTGTTTATTGGAGATTTGCCATTTGGCCTCCCTGATGTCTTCTTCCTGTGACCATAACACAACATTCCCCCTTATCTGATTTCTTGAAAACTACATCCTGTCATTTTCTCATTTCACAACTAGCTTGATGTCCCTCTTTAGTGAAATTGTAAATATTCTTATTGTCTTCTAATCTCTCGATATCACGAGATACCCTCTACAGTATAAAACCCTTACAGGGGGCAGACATCAAAGGAAGGCATTGCTTTGTAATTTGGGGTCCATTTTGGATATAGAAGACTGAGATCCTTCAGCCCAATCGGGCACTAGGCCAGATTTATTTTCTTCCATTAATTTTCAAGCATGTGTATAGCATTATCATTTTTTACATCAGAGTCTGCATTCACAGTATTTCCATTTTCAGTATCAGTTTTTTTTATTGCTGAAGATCTTTTTATATCTAAGCTTCCTCCCAAATAGTTGTAAATTATCTCAAATTTGTTCAGAGATGTCGTTTAACAAAAATTAAAGATTCTTCACACATATTGTTCTTCACATACTATTGTAAAGAACACCACTCTGCACTAATGTCTTCGGATAAGCTAGGAGATGTATGCGAACATCTGCAGTGTGTTCTTCACTGTGTTCTTCATTGTGTTCTTCACTTAAATGATCCTGTGTTTACTGTGTTCTTCACTGTTCTTCACTGTGTTTCCTTAAGTGAATGCTCGTTCTCGAGCAGGCGCAATACTCGTCCGAGCCATTTCGAGTACGCTAATACTCGCTCATCTCTATAACCACCTATAGTATCAACGTTTTGTAAAGATAAGGGAAAAGATGGGGGGAAAAGAAGGGAAAAAGTTGTGAGTTAATCACTAAAACTTCACTTTTATTAATTATTTGCAAAGATAAAATTGTATTTCTTTGGTATGTTGTTGTTCACCATCCATTCTAAGCTTATCGTCGATAACGACTTATACTCATAGAGTCATCAACCAGGTCCATACTTATCTTTGATTAAAATAAGATTATGGGCTGTTTTTTTCCTCCATAGGTCTATGACCACTTCTTCTGATTTTAACAGCTTGTTAACACATGCAATTCTAAAATGCAATGTTGACAGCATTATAAATAGGCAAATTTCCTCTTCTCGGCTGTTGTGATGAGTTTGAAAACACACGTATTACCATGTGTGACCCCAGCCTCATATGTCGTCATCTCCCTGGGGTGTGACTAGAGTACTAGAAAATGCAGACAATGGTCTCAAATCCAAAATTTACAGTAGTGTCCACTCCTGCATATAACCCCAACCCACCCCCCTCCCTACACACACACATGGCCATGTTGATTAGAGACATTTGCAACAAAAAGTCTAAAAAAAAGCCAAAAGTTGTGTTGGCCAGGATAGGAAAAACTAAATATGTATCAAAAGAAAAAAAGAAAAGATCAAACATAAGTCGCAAAAAAGATCTACCAAAAGCCTCAATTATACACCAAAGAAAAAAAAGTAAGATACATGTCCCCTACTGGATTGCTTTCATCACATAGGGAAGTAGAGGCTACTACATCTAGGTATTCAGGTGTTCACTTGAGCTCTGATTTGTCTATTTCCTCTTTCTTGTAAAACTTTGATGTTTAGTCATTTTAATAGCAATCCTGTTAGGATTGGTACACAAAAGACAGGGGATAGTGTGCCCTGAGCTTGCCCCAACCTCTGTCCCTTCCTATAGCCCCCCCACGCTAAACCGTGGGGCGACTACTTGAAGACTCGAAATATTCTGGGTAAGTGTGGGAAGGGGAACACAAACAGACTGACAAACATAAAACATAAAAGAATAGTAAACAAGCCGGAGTCACAACTAGAGGGTACGTCAAAAGCAGAATCAGTAAGCAAGAGTCAAAGTCCAAAACTAGCCGAGTTAGCAACAATATAGATACAGATACAGAGCAATACAAACTAGCAGCAACCAGGTGGAGAAAGGGATTTTCAAACACTGGCACTGGTGACTAGTGAAGCTGCAATTTATGCAGCCAGAACTCCACCTCCAGAACCTGATAGGTGCTGGACAGCATCTGGGAATTAACCCCTCATGGTGCAGAAACAACCAAGCACCAAGCAGAGGTTCAAAGTCCCAGCCACTCCTAGACAGCGCGAGATCTTAGCAGCCGCTGCCCAGGACGAGAGGTGGAGTTTGCGCGGATACGCGCCGGGGTTCGGAGAACGCTGCTGGTACCACCAGAAGAACCAGAAGTCCCAGCAATCTCCCTAGCGAACCTGACAGTACCCCCCCCCTGACGGGGGGCCTTCGGACCCCTAGATCTTAAAGATGGCTTCTGAGGGTAGGTCTGATGAAATAACCTGAGTAACCGTGGAGCATGAACATCTCTAGCCGGAACCCAAGACCTATCCTCAGGACCAAAACCTTTCCAATGGACCAGGTACTGCAGGGAGTTACCTACCCATCTGGAATTCACCACCTTTTCCACCTCAAATTCCAGATTCCCCTCCACAATAGATGGAGAAGGAGGGTCAGAAAGAGGCAAAACAGGCTCAACATAGCGCTTCAGAAGACTCTTATGGAAGGTGTTATGGACCCGCCACCCTGCTGGAAGTGTAATCTTGAAAGAAACCGGGTTAACAATATGAGTAACAACAAACGGACCCACAAACCTGGGCGCAAACTTCAAAGAGGGGACCTTCAATTTAAGGTTTTTAGTAGATAACCACACTTTATCCCCCACCACAAACGTATCAGATTTAGTGCGCCTTCTTTCAGTTTGTTGGACCATAGAATTTTGTGCCCTCTGAATATTCTCCCGAACTTGTGACCAGAGCGAGCGCAACTTGGATGTAATGGCTTCCGCTCGAGGAATATTAGAGACAGGCACAGATGAAAAAGAGAAACGTGGATGAAAACCATAATTGCAGAAAAACGGAGATACCTGTGTGGACGAACTACAGTGGTTATTAATAGCAAATTCTGCCAACGGAAGGAATTTCACCCACTGGTCCTGACTGTCCGAGACAAAGAGTCGCAGATATTGAATCATCTCCTGATTCATTCTCTCGGACTGACCATTAGACTCAGGATGAAACGCTGAGGAGAACGACAGATTAACTTCCAGTCTAGAACAAAATGCTCGCCAAAATTTGGAAACAAATTGTACGCCCCTATCTGACACAATATCATCTGGTATACCATGGAGGCGTACAATGTTCTGTATAAACAAATCAGCCAATTCTTCAGCTGAAGGTAACTTTTTTAATGGAACAAAGTGTCCCATCTTGGAGAAACGGTCCACTACCACCCAAATCACTGTATAGCCTTGAGATGCTGGCAGATCAGTGACAAAATCCATTGACACTTTAGACCATGGCCTGGTGGGAACTGGAAGCGGAAGAAGAGGCCCCTCAGGACGTCTCCTGGGAGTCTTTCCTCGCGCACAGACCTGACAGGCTTGGACAAATGCGTGCACATCCTTAGTCATGTGAGGCCACCAGTAACTTCTCTTTAAGAGATCCAAGGTACTCCGCATTCCCGGATGACCTGCCAATACTGAGCAATGCGTCTCCTCCAACACTCTCAAACGACAAGAAAGAGGAACAAATAATTTGCCTTCCGGAAGGTCTTTGGGTGCAGATTTTTGTCCTGCTAAAATTTGAGAGGAGAGGTGGGAGGAGACAGCTGCCAACACAACACCTGGAGACAAAATATTACTGTCCGTAGTCGCTGGAAGCTCAGGAGTCCCGAAGCTACGGGACAAGGCATCAGCCTTCACATTTTTTGACCCAGGTCGGTAGGTGAGCACAAAATTAAAGCGAGAGAAAAACAAGGCCCACCTAGCCTGACGTGAGTTCAAACGCTTAGCAGTATCCAAATATACTAAGTTCTTATGATCTGTGAGCACAGTTATCGGATGAAGAGCTCCTTCCAAAAAGTGTCGCCAGACCTCAAATGCCCACTTAATGGCAAGGAGCTCTCGATTACCAATATCATAAATCCTCTCACAAGAGGAAAACTTTCTAGAGAAATATGCACAGGGCCTAAGTCTGGTGAGAGTGGAGGACCCCTGAGACAACACTGCACCTACTCCTACCTCAGAGGCATCAACCTCCACAACAAACGGTAGAGAGAGGTCAGGTTGAACCAAAACTGGGGCTGACGAGAATGCCGCTTTTAAAGTTTCAAACGCTGAGCAAGCGGCAGGAGACCAGTTGTTTGGATCAGCACCCTTACGGGTTAGATCCGTGAGGGGTTTGGCGATCACAGAAAAGTTCTTTATAAAGTTCCGATAATAGTTAGCGAAACCTAAAAATCGTTGTAGGGCCTTAAGATTGGTAGGCCGAACCCAGTCCGTGAGCGCCTGAACCTTACTCGGATCCATCTGTACATCAGAGGGAGTCACAACATAACCTAAGAAGGAAACCTTCTGGACGCAAAAAACACACTTTTCCAGCTTAGCGAAGAGGTGGTTTTTGCGCAACCTGGTAAGTACTTGGCGGAGATGTTGCTGGTGAGAAACCATATCAGGAGAAAAAATCAAAATATCGTCTAGATACACCACCATAAACACACCGATGTAATCATGAAAGATGGAGTTCATAAAGCCTTGAAAAACCGCTGGGGCATTACTCAAACCAAAGGGCATAACCAGGTATTCAAAGTGCCCCAAAGGTGTATTAAATGCGGTTTTCCACTCATCCCCTTCTCGGACCCGAATCAGGTTATAAGCCCCTCTGAGATCTAATTTAGAGAAAACTTGGGCCCCAGAAACCTGATTTAAGAGATCCGGGATCAAGGGGAGGGGACCTGAGTTTTTTACCGTTATCTTATTTAATTCTCGATAGTCAATACACGGCCGTAAACCACCATCTTTTTTCTCCACAAAAAAGAACCCGGCCCCAGTGGGCGACTCAGAGGGACGAATATGTCCGATTGCCAAACTCTCATCAATATAACTCTTCAGTGCCTCCCGTTCTGGTACCGACAAGTTATATATACGACCCTTTGGCAATCTAGCATCAGGAAGAAGGTCAATTTTACAATCAAACTCCCTGTGAGGAGGAAGGACTTGGGACAAGGGTTTTGAAAACACATCTGAGTAGTCCGAGAGAAAACCTGGAAGACCCTGATCTTCCGTCACTACTGTACATAGTGAAATTCTGGTCAGGTGCTCCTTACAGAGAGGACCCCAATGAACCAGCTCCAGAGTTTCCCAATTAATTACCGGATTATGGATCCGGAGCCAGGGTAGACCAAGAATGACATTTTCAGACAGGTTTTCCATAACTAGAAAAGAACACCATTCTTCATGCATAGCTCCTACCATAAGCTTTATCTGCGGGGTTCGGAATTTGATCAACCCTGCCTGTAGAGGGGTCAAATCCGCACCCGACATCTGGATAGGAGTGGACAATGGAATCAATGACATGCAAAACTGAGAGACAAAATTATAATCGATTAAATTAGTCGCAGCACCTGAATCCAAAAAGGCGCGACCAGTGCAGGAAACAGACTGAAACTTAACCGTACAAGGTAAATACATTCTAGACACAATAGGGAGTACCTGAGCTCCTAAGCAGTCCCCCCGACTACTGCTTAGGAGCGGAAGTTTTCCTGCTGCTGCCTCTTGGAACAGGTGTTGATCTGATGATCAGGACTTCCACAGTAGAAACAAAGATGGCGTCTTATTCGATGTTGCTTCCGCTGTGCAGGAGAGATGCTATCCAGCTCCATGGATTCCAATTCTGGACTACCTGGAGACGGACTGGCCGCTGGCTGACAGTCCGAGGACACCCGAGGTGATCGCCTGGATCTTAGGCGACGATCAACTCGGATGACCAGAGTCATAGCATCATCTAATGTCTGAGGCTCGGCATAAGCTAAGACTAAATCCTGTACTCTGTCTGACAGTCCGGACATAAATTGGTCTTTTAGGGCGCAGTCATTCCATTGAGAGTCAGTCACATACTGTCTGAACTGGGCACAATAATCTTCTGCTGTCCGTTTTCCCTGACACAGAGATCTAAGGTGGGAAACTGCAAGTGCTCGGCGGTCAGGTTCGTCATAAATCTGGCCTAAAGCAGAAAAAAAAGCGTCAAGAGAAGAACGGGATGGAGAGTCAGGTGGGAGAGAAAAAGCCCAATTTTGCGGATCCCCACGCAACAGGGAAATTACCACGCCCACCCTTTGAATCTCTGTGCCCGATGAACGAGGGCGTAAAGAAAAGTAAAGTTTACAGCCCTCCCGAAATGAAAAAAATTTCTTACGGTCACCAAAAAACACGTCAGGGAGAGGAACCTTAGGTTCAGGCATGGGTGGCAGTGGATCCTGCGGTGATGTCTGCCGTGGAACCTGCATAGATTCCTGAATTTGGAGACGGGAAGCTAGATCCTGAACAAGCTGAGTTAGGGTCTGGACCTGAGCGACCACAGCTGACAAAGGCTCCATGGAAGGAGAGAATGTAGCAGGTCGGATACAGGATGCAGACCTATGTGTGGCCAGTGTTTCTGTTAGGATTGGTACACAAAAGACAGGGGATAGTGTGCCCTGAGCTTGCCCCAACCTCTGTCCCTTCCTATAGCCCCCCCACGCTAAACCGTGGGGCGACTACTTGAAGACTCGAAATATTCTGGGTAAGTGTGGGAAGGGGAACACAAACAGACTGACAAACATAAAACATAAAAGAATAGTAAACAAGCCGGAGTCACAACTAGAGGGTACGTCAAAAGCAGAATCAGTAAGCAAGAGTCAAAGTCCAAAACTAGCCGAGTTAGCAACAATATAGATACAGATACAGAGCAATACAAACTAGCAGCAACCAGGTGGAGAAAGGGATTTTCAAACACTGGCACTGGTGACTAGTGAAGCTGCAATTTATGCAGCCAGAACTCCACCTCCAGAACCTGATAGGTGCTGGACAGCATCTGGGAATTAACCCCTCATGGTGCAGAAACAACCAAGCACCAAGCAGAGGTTCAAAGTCCCAGCCACTCCTAGACAGCGCGAGATCTTAGCAGCCGCTGCCCAGGACGAGAGGTGGAGTTTGCGCGGATACGCGCCGGGGTTCGGAGAACGCTGCTGGTACCACCAGAAGAACCAGAAGTCCCAGCAATCTCCCTAGCGAACCTGACAAATCCCCTTTCTGCACAGTATAATATAATGTTGATATGACATTCTATTTACTGAAAAGAGTTATTTACTGAGCTAAAAAAATGTTGGCAATCTCAAACATTTTAATGAAGACATCCTTTAGTGCAGGCGCTGCAATCTTATTCCAATGTTCTACCCCAATTATTGCATTTTTCAGAGTATTTTCAATCTCCTGTCATACTGTGTATTGGTAAAACATCCGAACAAACTTTCAGATGAATGCTTGACGAGGTTTTCCCATCTTTAGAGAAATATAAAAACACCAGCAAAAGCCAGGAAAAAAAAAGAGCTGTTACATTATTTCAATACTATAAGAAAGAAGATGCATATGGATTATATACTGACAGTCACTGGGTTACATACAAGATTCTGTAGGTTTGTTCTTAAGTTGAACTTGTACGTAAGTCGGATTTGGATTTTAATAATGTTGGATTGTCATAAGAACCAGGACTAACAATAAAGCTTCATTGCAGACACCTTTGATAACTGTTACAGCTGATCATATTAGCCTGGGGCTAAAGTACAGTAAGTTACCAACATCCAGACATCCAACATTCTAGTTTGTAACTAGGGCTCATCTGTAAGTCAGATGTTTGTAGGGAACCGCCTGTACTTTATTTGAGAAATAAGCAAAAATTTTAAAATACTTAATAATTCTCCAATTATGTTGTATGGGCTCCAGGATATCCTTTTCTAAGGATCGGTGCCAGTAACTGCATATTCCAGGTGAGGCAGAACCAATGCTTGGCAGTGTGGTTATATTACAAGTTTATCCCAAGAGTCCATACCACTTTTAATACGTGACAAGATCCTGTTGGCTTTAAAGGCAGACTTGGAAGTGGATATGGAGCTTGCGGATAAGTTTGCCTTTGTTCTAACAATGCCACATGCTGTATCTATCATGGTTGATAGATTTTAAAGTGGACACTGCCCTGTAACTTTAACCCCTAGATGCAAAGCAAAGAATAATGTAACATACTAGATGTATACTGGATTAGAGATGAGGGAATCTATTCATTGGTTTCTAGATTTTGTATGAATCTGCCAAAGAAATTCTAATATTTTATGCCTTCTTTCAAATTAATCTTTAAAATTGGTGGTAAGCAAATGCTGTTATAAATACCAGAGCTTAGTAAGATGGACAGGTGAGGAAAATAAAAAGTTAAAAAAATTACAAAAACAAGATGCTTTTACTGAAAAGCTTTTTATCCTGTGTTTTAGAGGATAAGGAATCATATACCAATTTAAAGACATTTAGAGGACCATCAGTTCTGATTAAATATCTGTGCCATAACCAAATGTTTGGAAAATTCGGCAAAGTTCCAGTGAAGTGAATCTTTAAAAATTTGCTCATCTCTGTGAGTAAATAGAGTTCCTCAATTTTGTAGCCTCCTGAGTGGCTACCTTTAGGATTTGCCCGCTGTTGTCCTCTTCTGGATGGTAATTGCTATGTAGCCAAACATGGCATCGAAATAAGAAGGAAAACCAAGGATCTCACAAGGAAAACTTGAAAGATGGGTACAGCTATTGAGCATTGTTAGGGTTGGTTACACAAAAGACAGGGGAAAGTGTGCCCTGAGCTTGCCCCAACCTCTGTCCCTTCCTATAGCCCCCCCACGCTAAACCGTGGGGCGACTACTTGAAGACTCGAAATATTCTGGGTAAGTGTGGGAAGGGGAACACAAACAGACTGACAAACATAAAACATAAAAGAATAGTAAACAAGCCGGAGTCACAACTAGAGGGTACGTCAAAAGCAGAATCAGTAAGCAAGAGTCAAAGTCCAAAACTAGCCGAGTTAGCAACAATATAGATACAGATACAGAGCAATACAAACTAGCAGCAACCAGGTGGAGAAAGGGATTTTCAAACACTGGCACTGGTGACTAGTGAAGCTGCAATTTATGCAGCCAGAACTCCACCTCCAGAACCTGATAGGTGCTGAACAGCATCTGGGAATTAACCCCTCATGGTGCAGAAACAACCAAGTACCAAGCAGAGGTTCAAAGTCCCAGCCACTCCTAGACAGCGCGAGATCTTAGCAGCCGCTGCCCAGGACGAGAGGTGGAGTTTGCGCGGATACGCGCCGGGGTTCGGAGAACGCTGCTGGTACCACCAGAAGAACCAGAAGTCCCAGCAATCTCCCTAGCGAACCTGACAGTACCCCCCCCCTGACGGGGGGCCTTCGGACCCCTAGATCTTAAAGATGGCTTCTGAGGGTAGGTCTGATGAAATAACCTGAGTAACCGTGGAGCATGAACATCTCTAGCCGGAACCCAAGACCTATCCTCAGGACCAAAACCTTTCCAATGGACCAGGTACTGCAGGGAGTTACCTACCCATCTGGAATTCACCACCTTTTCCACCTCAAATTCCAGATTCCCCTCCACAATAGATGGAGAAGGAGGGTCAGAAAGAGGCAAAACAGGCTCAACATAGCGCTTCAGAAGACTCTTATGGAAGGTGTTATGGACCCGCCACCCTGCTGGAAGTGTAATCTTGAAGGAAACCGGGTTAACAATATGAGTAACAACAAACGGACCCACAAACCTGGGCGCAAACTTCAAAGAGGGGACCTTCAATTTAAGGTTTTTTGTTGATAACCACACTTTATCCCCCACCACAAACGTATCAGATTTAGTGCGCCTTCTTTCAGTTTGTTGGACCATAGAATTTTGTGCCCTCTGAATATTCTCCCGAACTTGTGACCAGAGCGAGCGCAACTTGGATGTAATGGCTTCCGCTCGAGGAATATTTGAGACAGGCACAGATGAAAAAGAGAAACGTGGATGAAAACCATAATTGCAGAAAAACGGAGATACCTGTGTGGACGAACTACAGTGGTTATTAATAGCAAATTCTGCCAACGGAAGGAATTTCACCCACTGGTCCTGACTGTCCGAGACAAAGAGTCGCAGATATTGAATCATCTCCTGATTCATTCTCTCGGACTGACCATTAGACTCAGGATGAAACGCTGAGGAGAACGACAGATTAACTTCCAGTCTAGAACAAAATGCTCGCCAAAATTTGGAAACAAATTGTACGCCCCTATCAGACACAATATCATCTGGTATACCATGGAGGCGTACAATGTTCTGTATAAACAAATCAGCCAATTCTTCAGCTGAAGGTAACTTTTTTAATGGAACAAAGTGTCCCATCTTGGAGAAACGGTCCACTACCACCCAAATCACTGTATAGCCTTGAGATGCTGGCAGATCAGTGACAAAATCCATTGACACTTTAGACCATGGCCTGGTGGGAACTGGAAGCGGAAGAAGAGGCCCCTCAGGACGTCTCCTGGGAGTCTTTCCTCGCGCACAGACCTGACAGGCTTGGACAAATGCGTGCACATCATTAGTCATGTGAGGCCACCAGTAACTTCTCTTTAAGAGATCCAAGGTACTCCGCATTCCCGGATGACCTGCCAATACTGAGCAATGCGTCTCCTCCAACACTCTCAAACGACAAGAAAGAGGAACAAATAATTTGCCTTCCGGAAGGTCTTTGGGTGCAGATTTTTGTCCTGCTAAAATTTGAGAGGAGAGGTGGGAGGAGACAGCTGCCAACACAACACCTGGAGACAAAATATTACTGTCCGTAGTCGCTGGAAGCTCAGGAGTCCCGAAGCTACGGGACAAGGCATCGGCCTTCACATTTTTTGACCCAGGTCGGTAGGTGACCACAAAATTAAAGCGAGAGAAAAACAAGGCCCACCTAGCCTGACGTGAGTTCAAACGCTTAGCAGTATCCAAATATACTAAGTTCTTATGATCTGTGAGCACAGTTATCGGATGAAGAGCTCCTTCCAAAAAGTGTCGCCAGACTTCAAATGCCCACTTAATGGCAAGGAGCTCTCGATTACCAATATCATAATTCCTCTCACAAGAGGAAAACTTTCTAGAGAAATATGCACAGGGCCTAAGTCTGGTGAGAGTGGAGGACCCCTGAGACAACACTGCACCTACTCCTACCTCGGAGGCATCAACCTCCACAACAAACGGTAGAGAGAGGTCAGGTTGAACCAAAACTGGGGCTGACGAGAATGCCGCTTTTAAAGTTTCAAACGCTGAGCAAGCGGCAGGGGACCAGTTGTTTGGATCAGCACCCTTACGGGTTAGATCCGTGAGGGGTTTGGCGATCACAGAAAAGTTCTTTATAAAGTTCCGATAATAGTTAGCGAAACCTAAAAATCGTTGTAGGGCCTTAAGATTGGTAGGCCGAACCCAGTCCGTGAGCGCCTGAACCTTACTCGGATCCATCTGTACATCAGAGGGAGTCACAACATAACCTAAGAAGGAAACCTTCTGGACGCAAAAAACACACTTTTCCAGCTTAGCGAAGAGGTGGTTTTTGCGCAACCTGGTAAGTACTTGGCGGAGATGTTGCTGGTGAGAAACCATATCAGGAGAAAAAATCAAAATATCGTCTAGATACACCACCATAAACACACCGATGTAATCATGAAAAATGGAGTTCATAAAGCCTTGAAAAACCGCTGGGGCATTACTCAAACCAAAGGGCATAACCAGGTATTCAAAGTGCCCCAAAGGTGTATTAAATGCGGTTTTCCACTCATCCCCTTCTCGGACCCGAATCAGGTTATAAGCCCCTCTGAGATCTAATTTAGAGAAAACTTGGGCCCCAGAAACCTGATTTAAGAGATCCGGGATCAAGGGGAGGGGACCTGAGTTTTTTACCATTATCTTATTTAATTCTCGATAGTCAATACACGGCCGTAAACCACCATCTTTTTTCTCAACAAAAAAGAACCCGGCCCCAGTGGGCGACTCAGAGGGACGAATATGTCCGATTGCCAAACTCTCATCAACATAACTCTTCAGTGCCTCCCGTTCTGGTACCGACAAGTTATATATACGACCCTTTGGCAATCTAGCATCAGGAAGAAGGTCAATTTTACAATCAAACTCCCTGTGAGGAGGAAGGACTTGGGACAAGGGTTTTGAAAACACATCAGAGTAGTCCGAGAGAAAACCTGGAAGACCCTGATCTTCCGTCACTACTGTACATAGTGAAACTCTGGTCAGGTGCTCCTTACAGAGAGGACCCCAATGAACCAGCTCCAGAGTTTCCCAATTAATTACCGGATTATGGATCCGGAGCCAGGGTAGACCAAGAATGACATTTTCAGACAGGTTTTCCATAACTAGAAAAGAACACCATTCTTCATGCATAGCTCCTACCATAAGCTTTATCTGCGGGGTTCGGAATTTGATCAACCCTGCCTGTAGAGGGGTCAAATCCGCACCCGACATCTGGATAGGAGTGGACAATGGAATCAATGACATGCAAAACTGAGAGACAAAATTATAATCGATTAAATTAGTCGCAGCACCTGAATCCAAAAAGGCGCGACCAGTGCAGGAAACAGACTGAAACTTAACCGTACAAGGTAAATACATTCTAGACACAATAGGGAGTACCTGAGCTCCTAAGCAGTCCCCCCGACTACTGCTTAGGAGCGGAAGTTTTCCTGCTGCTGCCTCTTGGGACAGGTGTTGATCTGATGATCAGGACTTCCACAGTAGAAACAAAGATGGCGTCTTATTCGATGTTGCTTCCGCTGTGCAGGAGAGATGCTATCCAGCTCCATGGATTCCAATTCTGGACTACCTGGAGACGGACTGGCCGCTGGCTGACAGTCCGAGGACACCCGAGGTGATCGCCTGGATCTTAGGCGACGATCAACTCGGATGACCAGAGTCATAGCATCATCTAATGTCTGAGGCTCGGCATAAGCTAAGACTAAGTCCTGTACTCGGTCTGACAGTCCGGACATAAATTGGTCTTTTAGGGCGCAGTCATTCCATTGAGAGTCAGTCACATACTGTCTGAACTGGGCACAATAATCTTCTGCTGTCCGTTTTCCCTGACACAGAGATCTAAGGTGGGAAACTGCAAGTGCTCGGCGGTCAGGTTCGTCATAAATCTGGCCTAAAGCAGAAAAAAAAGCGTCAAGAGAAGAACGGGATGGAGAGTCAGGTGGGAGAGAAAAAGCCCAATTTTGCGGATCCCCACGCAACAGGGAAATTACCACGCCCACCCTTTGAAACTCTGTGCCCGATGAACGAGGGCGTAAAGAAAAGTAAAGTTTACAGCCCTCCCGAAATGAAAAAAATTTCTTACGGTCACCAAAAAACACGTCAGGGAGAGGAACCTTAGGTTCAGGCGTGGGTGGCAGTGGATCCTGCGGTGATGTCTGCCGTGGAACCTGCATAGATTCCTGAATTTGGAGACGGGAAGCTAGATCCTGAACAAGCTGAGTTAGGGTCTGGACCTGAGCGACCACAGCTGACAAAGGCTCCATGGAAGGAGAGAATGTAGCAGGTCGGATACAGGATGCAGACCTATGTGTGGCCAGTGTTTCTGTTAGGGTTGGTTACACAAAAGACAGGGGAAAGTGTGCCCTGAGCTTGCCCCAACCTCTGTCCCTTCCTATAGCCCCCCCACGCTAAACCGTGGGGCGACTACTTGAAGACTCGAAATATTCTGGGTAAGTGTGGGAAGGGGAACACAAACAGACTGACAAACATAAAACATAAAAGAATAGTAAACAAGCCGGAGTCACAACTAGAGGGTACGTCAAAAGCAGAATCAGTAAGCAAGAGTCAAAGTCCAAAACTAGCCGAGTTAGCAACAATATAGATACAGATACAGAGCAATACAAACTAGCAGCAACCAGGTGGAGAAAGGGATTTTCAAACACTGGCACTGGTGACTAGTGAAGCTGCAATTTATGCAGCCAGAACTCCACCTCCAGAACCTGATAGGTGCTGAACAGCATCTGGGAATTAACCCCTCATGGTGCAGAAACAACCAAGTACCAAGCAGAGGTTCAAAGTCCCAGCCACTCCTAGACAGCGCGAGATCTTAGCAGCCGCTGCCCAGGACGAGAGGTGGAGTTTGCGCGGATACGCGCCGGGGTTCGGAGAACGCTGCTGGTACCACCAGAAGAACCAGAAGTCCCAGCAATCTCCCTAGCGAACCTGACAAGCATCTTCTGAGGAGCAGATACCAGCTGCCTCACAGTCATTGTCCTGTTACATCTTTAGAGATTCATTTACAGAATGTTAATCATCTAGTCATCTGGTCATTTTCTGAACGGCCATAAGACAAAGTTAGACATGAAGTATGTAGAGATACAATAATATTAATGGCAGCTGAAAGGGCAAAATGGAGGATTAGCTAACATTGTTCTATGTCCCTCCCTCCTACATGACCCAAAATGTTAATTTTTACAAAGTCTACTGCAGGTTTTATAATGACAATTTGCATATACTCTAGAATGTTATAAAGAGTGATCACCTTAACAGTAATTAATTGCAAAGTCAATATTTGCCTAGAAAATGAACTTTTTCCCCCAAAACACATTTCAACTTCATTGCAGGCCTGCCTTAAAAGGAGCAGCTAACATTGTTTCAGTGATTGCTCCATTAGCACAGGAGCGGGTATTGATGAGGACAGGGCTGGAGATCAATCTGATTAAGTAAGAATTCTCCAGTTATGGGGTATTGGCTCCAGGACATCCTTTTCTATGGATCGTTGCCGGTAACTGCATATTTCAGGTGAGGCAGAACCAATGCTTTGCACAGTCCAAAATGGAGGCTGGCGCTTGGCATCATTATTTCTCTTCTGTTAACCATGGTTATCTCTGAAAAAACACATGCAGTCATCATTGCACTGCACAAAACTGGCCTAACAGGGAAGAGTATCGCAGCTAGAAAGATTGCACCTAACCCAACAATCTATCGCATCATCAAGGAATTCAAGGAGAGAGGTTCCATTCTTGCCAAAAAGGCTCCGGGGCACCCAAGAAGGAACAGCAAGCACCAGGACAATCTCTTAAAAGTGTTTCAGCTTCAGAATTGGGCTAACAGCAGTGCAGAGCTTGGTCAGGAATAGCAGCAGGCAGGTGTGAGTGCATCTTCATGCACTGTGAGACAGAGACTCTTGGAGCAAGGCCTGGTGTCAAATAGGGCAGCAAAGAAGCCACTTCATTTCAGAAAAAACATCAGGGACAGACTGATATTCTGCAAAAGGTACAGGGAGTGGACTGCTGAGGACTGGGGTAAAGTCATTTTCTCTGATGAATCCCCTTTCCGATTGTTTGGAACATCTGGAAAGCAGCTTGTTCGGAGAAGACAAGGTGAGCAATACCACCAGTCTTGTCTCATGCCAACTGTAAAGCATCCTGCAACCATTTATGTGTGGGGCGGCTTCTCAGCCAAGGGAATCGGCTCTCTCACAGTCTTGCCTATGAACACACTTCCATGAATAAAGAATGGTACCAGAATGTCCTCCAAGAGCAACTTCTCCCAACCGTCCAAGAGCAGTTTTCCAGCACGATGGAGCACCTTACGATAAAGCAAAGGTGATAACTAAATGGCTCAGGGAACAAAACATACAGCTCATGTGAAGATATAATATGTGTGTCATTCTCAAAACTTTTGGCCATGACTGTAGATAGAAAGATAGATAAAACTTTATTAATCCGCAAAGGGCGATTTCTTTTTGTTTCAGCAACACATAAAAACACACAATACTAGTACATATACAAAAATATACATAAAACAGAGAAACACGGAACACCATACCCCCCAGAAATTTAGCAAGACCAGCAAGCTCTTGGCTTTATAATGCATTTGAAAAGGGGACAAAGAATTTACAAAGTTCTTTACAAATTTTTATCTGTATATACTGCCCACTAAAGTGACTTCTTCTATTTATTAATAGTGCAAACAGTGGATGCGTCAGGTCACTGATAATTCTCAAAAATGTTGCCATAACCATTTTGTTCCATACTCTGCTAAAGCAATTAAGGGGGTGTTCCCATTTCAGCAATAAATGTTATTGTTTGAATAATAAAAAGTTATACAATTTTCTAAAATATTTTCCGTATCAATTCATAACAGTTTTATAAATCTTTGCTTGCTGTCCTGCTATTGGAAGCTTCATTGTTTCCTGCCAGTGGACAGAAATCTGACCATGGTCACACAGGTGCACGGCTCATTATAACACACAGCTCTGATTACTCTCTATAATACTAACGAGCCGCACACCAGGGTGGCCATAGTAAGATTTCTTTCCACTGGAAGTAAACAATGAAGCTTTCACAGAATGACAGCAAGCAGAGATTCAGAAAAGTATGAGAAATTGATATAGAAATTATATTGAAAAATTGTATTAATTTTTCATAGTACAAACAATATGTCCAATTGGTAAAAAAAACCTTAAAACTTAACATTTAATAATATACACTTAAAGATAAATCCAAGATGTACAAATAAAATTGAATGAACGCCAATGACAAGATACACCATACATTAAACAATGACGCCTAAATGAAGAATGTCATACCATGTGGCATCCCAGAGCCTCTGCATCAGTATTGGTATAGAGAACCATCAGCAGTACCGATGACATAAAGACAGGTAAAGCGTAGGTGTCGGTGTCATATATATGGCATTTGTATGGCTGGTCGGTAAGAAAGGAATAGGCTGTACTATTGGTCAAAAAGGGTCATCGTGGGATCGAGGTGTCTCCCCCTAATGTGACCCTTGATGAACTGTGGCCCTAATAAACCCTAACACCTCAACTCGGAGCCAAATAAATAACCTGATGTGCCCCCGACTGGAACCTGACCCTGACATTGGCTGTTCATTCAATTTTACTTGTAGATCTTGGATCTATTTTTAATGATTTTATGTTAAATGTTAAGTTTTAAGTTTTTTTCACCAATTGGACTTACGCATTTTTGAACCTAGGTGATTTAATTGGGATGTCTATACTTCCCAATTATTTCTGTACTAAATAATACGAATTTACCAAAAAGGGAATAACCCTTTAAGCTTTCCACGATCATACCACTAGCCCTTTTATTTTCCTTGTCCAGTTTATTTATATCTCTATCACACATTCCAAAGCAAACTATACAACTATCATTGTCTCATAAACCATACAAAGCGTTGGTCATCAAATGACGGTCATTTACATAGAAATATTAGTCTGAACAGTTTATACAAAACTTCCATTGTAAATCTTTGTTCCAAATCAACACCTAAATATTTATATGTCGTGACCCTCTCTACTTTGATTCCACAACTAAAAATCGCTTAATCAACCCCTACTAAAAATCACAATTATCTCCATCAATTTGTTTACATTTAAATAAATCCATTATTAGTACCTCAGGTCACAAAGGCCTCAATGTTGTACTCATCTCCCACATCCCCCCATTCATTTCCCACCACAACAGGTCCTGAAACACCCGCATAAATGGTCTCCATAGATATTAAAAATTAAAGCAATGCTGGTAGCTTACTTGAAATTACAATGTGTTCACTGGTTATGGAGGTACATCTGTAGCCTTAGAGACTGGAGAACTTCCAATGAATGGAGGACATAATAACCTCAAATACTAATTGAAGATCAACTGATCCTGGCGACTGTAGGTAAAAATAAGAACATATCAATGTATGTGCATAAAAATGTATTACCTCTCTAAGTTACCAATATATGAATTGGAGACCCGATTGTTAGATAACATCAGACTAAGGGAACTTGACTACATAGATGATATGCTTTTAGAATAAGTATTGCATTTTGCTTAGTTTAAGAGAAAGTACTCATTGAATGTCAAGTGCAGACAGCCTATAAATATAGAACAATACAATAAATTCAGAGTGGATTAAGGCATAAAATATTTCTGAAAACCATGTTCTACGTAAAATTTGGCGTGGGAAGATACTCAAGATATTTTAGAGCACAATATTATCCAGTGAAAACACTAAGATTTGTTACACTTTATGAACCAGGGGCAAGATGGCTTGAAATAAAAGATGTGTTTTATCAACATTTCCTCACAAAAAAAGAAAATGAAAATAGAAAGGAACTGGAGGAAAAAAATGAAAAACATAAAACACTTTGTACTACTACTATATATTTAATGTGGGTATATCTGACGGCTAGGGCAGAGTAACAATTAAAAATAGGCTCCAATTTCTGGCATCATGACTGTTTCCTGGTCACATGCACTATGTTCCTCCTGGAATTAATGGTGCTCATAGGATCCTATTCAGCCCTATCAGCAGTGGCGTAACTTGAAGCTGAAGGGCCCCAGTGCAAAGTCTGTGCCAGGCCCCCCGACTATAATGTATGTTTTAAAGTAATAGTCTTCTCAAATGGGAAAGTGACACCTTATGGGCCCCTAAGCTTCCAGGGCCCGATCTCACCCACCGCTCCCCCTCAAGTTACGCCCCTGTCTCTCAGTATTACCCCAGCCGCACAATAACGCATATGATGTCCGGGGTAAATGGTACAACCAAGGTGTCAGCATGTAAAACATCAACCCATTTATACCAGCCCGCACAAGCTAAAGGTTTTCATGCTTTTCATGGATATGGTCAATTAAAAATATATCACATAATATATTATGAATATAAATAATACTCCATACCTTAATGTATTATATTTGGTGATAAATTTCCCTAAATATTAAATTTTTATATTTAATATTAACGTTCTCATACTATGCACAAGAACGAATGACCTACAGTACTAAACTCATCTGTCCTTGAGCCCACTTCTATCTCAATTGTGATCAAACAGGATAAATAAGGGTATACAACAATGGGGCACATTTGCCAAGGGTCCGCACACTGCATTTCCGTGGGGTTTCCCGATTATTTCCGATATGCGCCACATTTAACAGGGGTTTTTGGCGCACACGATCGGATCGGATTTTGGCGCAATCATGCAACACAAATTGGGGGGCGTGGCCGTCGGACAACCTGACTGATTCGGACTAAGCACGAGATTTAAAATTCAAATTGTGTCGTGAGCCAAGCACTCACATACACCGGGAAGAAGAAGGTGAACTCTGATAGACCTGAGCGGGGAAGCGACACATGCAGGAAATTGGGCGCACAATCTTAGTGAATCACGCTGGACAACGCACCTCGGGGATCTCGACAGGACTAAAAGTGCCCCAATCTCCTGATCAGCCTAAAACGGCTGTTTGACCACATTTAACCTATTAAAAATTAACAAGTCAAAGCATTAATCCATTAATAGAATAGAATATTCATGTGAATATTGTGAAAAGTCTTTGTTTCAAAGAGTTTTTGAAAACTAAAATAAAGTCCTGAATTCTGTTATCTGACTAAAGCAAGATTTTTTGTCATATATTATACAACTTTGTCGCATTTTCCATGTTTAGTCACAATTTCTATTTCATGTTCTAAAATTCTCAACACTACTATGAAAAAGCTGTAAATCTATGTAGAATAATAAGAACCATTGAGTCTTTCAAAGCATATTTCTTTGTATACATTTATTGCGCTGCCGTATGCTTCTTCCCATTAATGCCATTTATGAAATATTACAACCTCCAGAACATCCGCATTTCTATTTGATTGGTGCCATTTGCTGACAGCCAAGTATTTAAATCAAATGTATTTGTTATATTATATTGTACTTTCACTGTAGCTTGACAGAAGGTTTAAGAAGCTGGATTAATCCGCAAATGATGGAAGAAAAATCCTCCAGAACGTTAGTGTAGCTTAGGCATCAAATAGAATTGTTTCGGCTTTTAGAATTTGTCAGAATAATGTTACTATAGGAGTCTGTGGGAGTACATTTTATTTATCCTTAGACCAAACTTTCCATGGATAATAATTAACTTAAATAGTAATTAAACTAAGTGGTAAGTGACAAAATAACTAGCAAGTAATGTGGCAGATGCAGAAAACAGTATGGAAGCCTCTAAAGTTATGGGGGGTCATTTATCTTTCTTTTTGCTGTGTAATGGCTGTTTTGCGCCTTTTTGGAATGTTACGCCTCAATTTGCTGTGTGTTGTTGCGCCTTATTTATCATTACATTGCGCCTCTTTTCAGATGTTTGCGCATGATTTGTTATACTATTGTGCCTACATGGGCGTAAATAATTGCGCAATAATACGCCAGTCCGGACCGCACTTAGGAAAGGCACTTAGGTGTGACAAGGCTCAAAAAAACCTTCATTTGACAAAGAGCCAAAACGACAAAGACAAATTGACTCACAACAGGCGCAAAAAGAGCGCAGAGAAGGAGGAAATAAGATAAATGACCCCCATAAAGTGTTTAAAGGAAATAATAAAATAATAATAGACTCTTATAATTGTTTTACTTACCGTATTTAAACCAGAATCTAACACGCAATGAAGCTCATTTTCTGAGGGTTGGTCAGACGCATTTCCGTCGGGTTTCCCAAATTTTTCTGTTTTGCGCTGAATTGCCCCGGGTTTTTGGCGCATGTGATCGGATTGCGTACAGATCATGGCCCCATAGTGGTCTAATTTAAAAAAGAATTTGTGTTGCAAGATCAGCACTTACATGCACCGGGAAGAAGAAGGTGTACTCCGGCGGACCTCGGCGCAGCAGCGACACCTGCTGGATATCAGGTGCACGGACCTTAGTGAATCCCGGCAGACCCGAATCAGCGTCGGACCACGCGCCGCAGGATAGCGACTGGACCGGGTAAGTAAATGAGCCCCATTATGTACAATCTGCTCAGCTCCTCCTGCTCTACAATATCAATATATACAAAAAGAGCAAGAGATGTGTCATCTGACAATATACAAAATCACTTTATTGAAGTAACAAAAAGGCATACATAAAATTTATTTGTATCCTGACACAAACAGATTAAAAACAATTAAAAATGTACCAAATACATTAGTAAATTCATTGGCCAGAATTCCCTGTGAGGATAACTGGCAAAACACCTCCTGCACTATAACAGTACTCCAAAAGCACCCATAATCCCTAGTAATCAGAGTCAATGCTGAGTAGAAACCTGAACAATACACTGAACTTCTGCCCCCGAGGAAGTCCCCCATTTAGGGGACGGAACGCGTGGGGAGCCCTCCACCTTCTTCACACCAATCATAGCACCCTAAGGCTATCTGACATGGGATGCCGACTGAGACTTCCCTGACGTACACTTGGACATGTAAAGTATTGAGACCAGTTCACACTTAGGACTTATCTCTGTTGATTTTTTCTACATCAGGTTCTGTGTATTGTTCAGGTTTCTACTCAGCATTGACTCTGATTACTAGGGATTATGGGTGCTTTTGGAGTACTGTTATAGTGCAGGAGGTGTTGTGCCAGTTATCCTCACAGGGAATTCTGGCCAATGAATTTACTAATGTATTTGGTACAATTTTAATTGTTTTTAATCTGTCTATCTTGTCTGTGTCGGCATACAAATACATTTTTATGTATGCCTTTTTGTTACTTCAATAAAGTGATTTTGTATATTGTCAGAAGACACATCTCTTGCTCTTTTTGTATATATTGATTCTAGTTTTGATGTGTTCACAGACACTGCTTGTGACAGAATTTATTATGTAACTGGTGGTTGTGCACGGTCCATTTTTTTAATTTCCTGCTCTACAACATGCTACCAACAGGTAGGTCATGGTACACAATCTTCTTCTGCCAACAAAAAAGAGCAGAGCACTATTTACAATCTACACAGCTCCTCCTGCTCTAAAACATGCTGCCTGCAGATAAGACGATGGGGCTCATTTACTAAGGGTTAGTTTGGCGCATTTTCGTCAGGTTTCCAGACGATTTCCGTTTTGTGCTGAATTGCCCCGTGATTTTGTCGCACACGACAGGATTTTGTCGCATCGGCGCGGGCATGCACGCAACAGGGGGGTGGGGGGCGGCTCATCGGACAACCCAACGGATTCGGACAACGGGCAGGATTTGACATTTAGAATTGTGTCACAAGACACACACTTACAAGCACCGGGAAGAAGCAGGTGACCTCTGCGCAGAAGCGACGGATGCAGGAACTCACGATGCAGGAACTCACTTAGGCGCACAAGCTAAGTGAATTGCGGCAGACCCGAATCCTAGTTGGACAACGCACTTTGGGATTGTGACAGGACCGGGTAAGTAAATCTGCCCCAATATGTACAATCTCCTCTTAACCTTCTGTTCTATAGCTTGCTGCCTGCAGAAAGGACACTAAATACAATCTGCTAAGCTACCTCTGCTCTATAAAGTGCTACCTACAGGTAGGGCATGGTATACAATCTTCTTCTGCCAACAAAAACGAGCAGAGCACTATGTACAACCTGCCCAAGTCCTCCTGCTCTATAACATGCTGCATGTAGATAGTATACCATGTAAAATCTACACAGCTCCTCCTGCTCTAAAACATGTTGCCTGCAGATAGGACACAATGGGGCTCATTTACTAAGGGTCCGCGGACCACGATTCCGCCGGGTTTCCCAAATATTTCCATTTTGCGCCAAATTTCCCCGGGTTTTTGATGCGCGCGGCATATCGGCATTGGATTGCATGCGCCAGAAATCGTGGGGCCATGGCCGTCGGACAACCCGATGGATTCGGACAAACCCGGAATTTAAAAAGCTAATTGTGTTGCAAGATCAAGCACTCTTATGCATAAGGAAGAAGAAGGTGAACTCCAGCGGATCTTGGGGAAGAAGAGACGGATGCAGGAACTCAGGTGCACGAGCTATGTAAATCGCACCGGACCCGAATCCTCGTCGGACAACGCACCGCGGGATCGCGACAGGATTGGGTAAGTAAATCTGCCCCAATATGTACAATCTGCTCAGCACCTTCTGCTCTATAACATGCTGCCTTCAGATAGGACACTAAATACAATCTGCTAAGCTCCTCCTGCTCTATAACATGCTACCAACAGGTAGGGCATGGTATACAATCTTCTTCTTCCAACAAAAAAGAACAGAGCACTATGTACAACCTGCTCAGGTCCTCCTGCTTTATAACATGCTGCATGTAGATAGGGCACTATATACAATCTTCTCAGCTCCTCCTGCTCTATAACATGGTGCCTGCAGATAGGAAACTATGTACAATCTGCTCAGCTCCTCTTGCTGAATAATATGATGCCTGCAGATAGGAAACTATGTACAATCTGCTCAGCTCCTCCTGCTCTATAACCTTCTCTTTGCATGCGGTCTAACACCACTAGCAGATGGTGATCTAGTATAGTAATGTCAAATTACCTATATAAGTAATGTTAAACCGCTTAAATGGTATTCTCACTTTGGCAAATTGGTGATATTGTTTGTATAATGAAAAATGATACCATTTTCTAATATAATTTCTGTATCCTCCCAGTTTTCTAGATCTCTGCTTGCTGTCATTCTATAGAAATTCTCATTGTGGACATAAATCTGACCATGGTCACCCAGGTGCACGGCTAGTTTGTATCATAGAGAGTAATCAGAGCTTTGAGTTATAGCGAACTCTGCACATGTGTGACAATTCAGCTTCTTTTAGAATGACAACAAGCAGAGATCTAGAAATCTCTGGGGAATTTATACAGAAAGTATATTGGAAAATTGTATAACTTTTCATTGTTCAAACAATATCAATTACTCTCTGAAATTGGACAACCCCTTTAAGTGGTTCCCTAGGCTTAAGGTATGGATGAAGTGTTTCAGCTATCACATTCACTAATCACTGTGTATTATCACCAGGTACTGGCTGCTAATATCTGCTCATTGCTTTGGGGAGGGGGATTCTGGGAGTAATTTGAGGACCTATCCTAAGAACAGGCTATAAAAACCTTAAACCATGAAATCCTCATTAAAGTGCATTATTACATCATGTACTTAGATGAGAATGTTTTGGATTATTAATTAAAGGGGTTGCAAAATTTAAGAATATAACAATGTTACATAAAGATGTTGTTGATGGTGAAAAAGTAAATTCTATGGAATTCTGTACAAATGAGCCCATTACTAAAGCCTGAAGGGGATTATTGTAGCATTGCATTGTAGGCTTACAACATCTTGGCTACTGCCTGCAGACCAGCCGGGTGGACTAGCAGAGTGTTTAGCTGCATGCTAATCACATGGAGCCTGAGGAAGGGGTAAGCTTTGTGTCTCAGCCCTGCGGCCAATGCTGAACCTATCATTGTGACAGACTGCGGTGTACCAGCCATCACCATGCTGCCAAATGACATTCCCTTTCTTCCCTTACATCCTCTCCTTTGTGATGTATCTGAGACTCGGAGAGGGCAAAACCTCTTTCCCACAGCCCTTTGAAAAATGCAAGAATAAGATGCATCAACATAAAAGCCATTGATTCTCTGGTGCCAAAGACCCAAAGGTAAACTGCGAATTCATCACGGTGCAACACGTTAATACATTCCTTTTCATGTATTCGAAGGAGAATACCTAGAGAGGAGAATGAACCTCTAATATGGATATGGACAGTATCTACTATTTGTATTGAGTCTCTGGACAGGATTGAGTGTAATGTCAGTGTTCAGAGAAGGATCTGTGGGAGAGAACTTTAACATTTGCATTCCATTTGATGGATCCACGTGCACCGTCAGCATACAAAGGGTTACTTTGACTCCTTATTTCTCCATCAAAGGAGCTCTCTTGTTCATTGGCTGCTAACAAGCTCCCGCCTGCATCCAACCCCTGGACCGCAGCAGCCTCCCAGCAGCACATCTCAGTGTATAGGAATGCAGCAGCTTGGAGTGGACTCTGCACTTCTGGCTGCTTTCTAGCTCAATCTTCCTGCATTGGATGGGAATTTTTTACTATCATGCATACAACACACGAGCATCACTCTCATTATCTTGTCTAGCAGGACATCTAGGGGGAAGCTTGGCTTTTCTTCCAGGGATTATAGTAACCTCATTGAGGAGCTGTTCTCGGTGCTGAATTAAGTGTCCTGCTGTTTTCTACTGCCGGCTACAGTCATCTATCACTTTGATGATTTTAATTTCACAGCCCATCAAAGGAAAAAATGGCCCGGATCAGGTGTATACTGACCGCTGTCTCTGGGTTTTACTTCTGGGAAGCAGCACTCTTGTTAAGGTAGGGTTTCTCCAACTTATTACTCCAACTCCTCACTCTTGTTGTTCCATTGTATTATATTTCTATTTGTCCCCTATGATTTGTAAAGTGCTACCGAATAAGCGCTATATAAATAAAGATTATTAATAATATTATTATTGTTATTATTATACCTTATCTATTATTGGTATAGATTGTAAGGGATCCTGCTGACAATCTGTGCAATGCTCTGTATAGATACATAGATAGCATTCACTATTCAAATTAAGATATTGGATTACGTCCATCTATATATTTTGTATTTTGTTTTTCTGTAGTGTACAGTGTGTGAACCCCTTTTTGCTTGTGCAGCACCACAGAATTAATGGCGCTCTATACATAAATATATACATACAGATACCTTTATATACATTTACATACAACCATACACCAATGTATAAATGCACATGTACATAGATTTATCCATTTATACATATGTATGATTGCTTTGTATCGTACATTATAGTTATACTTATTAGCTCCTTCTGTTAGACTCACACCTGTTACCGCTTTCTGCAATGCCTTATACTGATGGTCACTGCTACTCACTGAAAAGTTAGTTGCAGCTATTGAAAAATTGTTTCTTTACCATAACTTTACATGTGTCCATCTGATAGTGACACATAGGTAGATATGATCGATGGATGGATAGATAGATAGATAGATATGATAGATAGATAGATAGATAGATAGATAGATAGATAGATAGATAGATAGATAGATAGATAGATATGATAGATAGACAGACAGACAGACAGATAGATAGATAGATAGATAGATAGATAGATAGATAGATAGATAGATAGATAGATAGATAGATAGATAGATAGATATGATAGATAGATTATTATTATAGATTATTCCAAAAATATCACGTTTCAGCTTCTACATGAAGCCTTTGTCTATAGATAGATAGATATAGAGATTGATAGAGATAGATAGATATACATTTGTTTCTGGTTTCTATATATAAAACATGCTTTATATATTTACCCAAGATTATATGATATGGAAGATTATATGAAATTCCAATACAATATTGAGATTTCCTCGATTTATGTGCCATATAATGGTCCATCCAGTACGGTATTTAATCAATATTCTGACCTTGATTAAAAAAGCTCTTAGCTGAATATTTTTCACGTGTACTGTAGCCATCCACTTCATTTTAATTAGACAAGATCACTTACCCGTGATTGACAAGCTGTAAAACCCTCTGCATACACAGAGTTTACATATCCCAATGAACGTGAGCCAAATTCGGCTTCATCCAGTCCCACGCTTGTACTACATTTCCGCCTTGTTTACATAGCGGATGTGTTTGTTGAGGGTAAACTACTCTAACTCCTCACAAGTTGCATGTGTCCTCCTGACAATTACTCTTCTATGTGACAATTATTTATGTGTATAGAATTTGCATGGAATAGATTACATTTCAATTAATGTAATTGAATACTACATTTCATAATGTTATCTACCAGCGCTCATAAATAATACATATAAAATGAAGGACTTGCCCCAGTGGCTTTATAATCGAATTTTGTACTGGAATTAAAATGGTAATACAGATTCAAGGTCACCAAGAGCTTTCAGTCCAAATCCAGACTTTTAAGTCTCTAATTCCTGAACACAACCTCAAGGTGCATTACAATATATTGTTTTATGTGTGTCAATGTGTCAGTGACTGCAATCAATAGGAATTAGGATTCTCGCTGGTTACAGATTTGAATTGCTAAGAATTTTACTGTGGATTGAATTGTGTACTAAGAGCCTTCACATGATGCATTGACTTGACAGATGTTGCCTTGGAGGTATAGAAAAGGTATTTTATATATTGTTGTGTCAATATGGTTAATACAGGATTCACATTAGAAGAATGACCAATACATTGGGATGTAGTAATGTAGGGATACATGGTATCATTAGTAGTCTATGGAGAGGTCTCCAATTTGATTGTGCCATGAGTCCATTAGACTTATATACTAATTCATCTTATATGTTGAAAGAAAACCGGTTGTAACTTTGGTAACTCCTATATGAATGTTGTTATCAGGTTCTGCTGAGTTTTTTTTTCTCCCTACAATAGAAGTGCTGAGAGGTGCTTTTATATATGCACACAGTGATAATAAACCCCTGATTTATTATGGTACAATACATCAATACACTAAGTGTTAATTTCCCAGCGCTCCTGCAATCCCTATGTGACTCTTTCAGTAATTCCATAGAGAATATGAGAAGGTTACTGGGTTAATCCAATGTAGCTGAATGCTGAATGCAACCTACTGATTTGGTATGACATGTCACCAGCCTGCAAGAATATAATACAACCTCAACTTGACTTTTCAAAGATGTATACAGTATAATGTTGAGTATATAAAGAAATCATGGGCTCAGAGAGAACGTAACCAAAAAGGAAACCTTAAAAGCATAAATCACAATAGGTGAAAGAAAATTTTCCCAACCCCCAACAATGGGCTTTAACATTCTCCTTTATTAATGTAGTGGGAATATAAGTTAGATGGGACTACTTTGTGATTCTGATTTTGAAAAAAGTTCAACCTTTACAAATTTACATTATTATTATTACTATTAAAAAGACGAAAGTCACTAGAAACTTCATTAATCTTTACACTTGTTGAATGACCTTATATCCTCGAGTATAAGCCGAGTTTAAGCCGAGGCACCTTATTTTAACACAAAAAACTGGGAAAACCTATAGATCCAGAATAAGCCTAGGGTGGGAAATGCATTGGTCATATCCTCCAGCCATTGTGTAGCTAGTTAGTCCCCCCCCCCAGTATATAGTTAGACAGTCCCTTGCCCTCTAGTATATATATTGAGCCAGCCCATGCCCTCTAGTATATAGCCAGCCAATGTTCGTTAGTATATAGCCCGCCAGCCCATGCCCCCCAGTATATGGGCACCCTCTGACCCAAAGTATATAGCCAGCTAGCCCATGCCCCCCAGTATATAGCTTTCCCATTGCCCCAGTATATACCCAACCCATGTCCCCCCATTATGTATCCAAACAGCCCTTGCCTCCCAGAATATTGCCAGACCCTGCCCCCGAGTATATAGCCAGCAGCCCCTAGTATATATATCCTGCCAGGCCATGCCTACTAGCATATAGTCTTCCCTGCATTATATAGCCAGCAAGTCCAGCACCCAGTATATAGCCACCAGCCCATGCCCCCATTATACATCCTGCCAGCCCCCTGTATATAGCCAGCCCATGCCCACTAGTATATAGTTAATTCCCTACCCCTCAGTATATAGCCAGCAGCCCCTGCCCCGAGTATGCCAAGCCTTTTAAAAAAATTAACTATGTACTCTTTCTTATGGTGCTCCAAGAACCTGGCACTCCCTAATGATGCAAAGTAGATGCAAAGTATTGTTTTATTGTAAAGTATGGTAATTCACAACATTGTAATCTTTAGGTGAGTGGCATAACTAGAAGCTGATGGGCCCCAGTGCAAAGTCTGTGCCAGGCCCCCAACTATAATGTATGGTTTATAGTAATAGTCTTCTCATATGTGAAGTGACACCATAAGGGCCCCCTAAACCTCTTGGGCCCGGGTGCGATCGCAACCTCTGCACCCCCTCAAGTTACGCCACAGGTTTGGGTCCAATAAGATGTGTGGCCATGTGTCTGTTTGTATATAAATGCTGCATGGTAAACGTCACATCCATGACATGTGACCGCAGTAGTCTCTGTATACAGTCAGAGTCCAGTAAGGACGGGTGATGCGTGCAAGAGCACAGGGGTAAAAAGAGGTTACTATAACTACTTTTTTAAAAATTTTACAACACCCTCAGGTAGTCGCCAAAAACCTTTCAATTCTGAACAACCCCTTTAAGTAAGGAGGAATGCATGGGCACAGAATCAATGTAAAGGCCATAAACAGTGGGAGCCTCTTACTGTAATTCCAGGATCAGAGGAACCTTTATATAAACTCACATGAATTTAATGATCAATCGGAGCTGAGGTTTCTAAGGAGCCCACTGTCAGCCAGTGGTGTAGTTGTAGGGTACTCAGAACCTACCATGGCAAATTTCACAAGACGGTTAGTGATTTCTCGTCCTCTCCATCAACACCCCCTACACCACCATTGTTGGGACAACACTGAGTTAAATCAATCATGACTAAATCATTAATGACCTGTTTCTCCAATCCAATAGCAGTTGTAAAAGGTCTTTAAAGGGGTTTTCCCATCAGGGCATTTACATTTAATTAAATTAATTTGCCATACGTAAACATTTCTTCGATTGGATGTTAATAAAAAAAATGTTCCTGTGTGAAGATAATTTCTTATAAATGTAGCCATGTTGTCCCTTAGAAACGAGATAGCTTCCTCGGATACGACCACCTCACACTCTGGCAGCGGTGGCCAGACATGCGCTATAGAGTCCTGCCGGACCACCAGGATTCAGCAATCATTACCACAGGACAGATGTGGGTCATGTAGTAACTCCCGGACATTTTATATACAAAAACAATTTCTTTCTTTGTGCAATCCCTCCAGCAGAGGTGGCCGTATCCGAGGAAGCTATCTCGTTTCTAAGGGACAAAATCACTACATTTATGAGAAATTATCTTCACACAGGAACATTTTTTTAATAACATCTAATTGAAGAAATGTTTATGTATGGAAGATTAATGAAACTGAATGCGAGTGCCCAGACGAGAATACCCCTTTAAGCCTTAAAGGGAACCTGTCAGGCATATCTAACCCCCAAACCAAAGGTCCTACCTCATTTACTATAATTAAAATTGCAGCATAAAATTAACCCCCCGCTCTACATTGTAATCCTGTGAATTGAGTCAGTCGTGTCTTCCTGTACACACGCCCCCTGCTTGCTTCCTGCACATATCATTCACACCCTTTCCTGTTTTGCAGCTCAGCAGGAGGTGTGTACAGGTGGTGGGCCCCTCTTTACTGGAGGAGGAAAGGGAGCTGCAGCCTGACTCAGGACAGCTCAGGAACGCCCACCTGACTCAAATCACAGGATTACAATGCAGACTGCGGGGTTCATATTATAAGTCACAGGAGCCGCTGACTCATTTCAATCCTGCACAGCAACTCACTACAGTAAATGTGATAGGACCTTTGGTCTGGGGCTCTTGATGTGCCTGACAGGTTCCCTTTAAGAAAGGTCAAGAACATTTCAAATTAAAACCCGTTTAATAAAGCTAGAAAAAATGTTGACAGCTTGAACTTTTCTAATAATTATAAGATGAAATCCCTGTGTTATTACGGTGGCTGAAATCTTTTTTTAACCTCAGAGATATTTCTACACTATCCTTATTATTTAACTTCCTTATTAGTTAACTGGACATTCATTACTCAATACCATTTCAGAATTCATCTAGGTTTATTTGAGCTAATGAAAAGGAAATCAACCTGAAAATAATCTCTTGACATGACGCAGTAACACGAGAGAATAATGTCAGTGCACAGGACCTCTGCCAGTTTCCTCATTAAAGAGGCTCTGCCCTCCTGTAGACCACCCAATCCCCTCTGGACAAAATCAGAGAAGAGATTTTTATTTCGGGTAGAAATGTAGAAAAAATGTTTTCTGTTACTGTACCATTGAATCAATGGCACACTGCAGTGATGATTCACTTCCCATAAATCTCCCTCCTTATCTACCAGGATCGGGGTACTCTGTAAGGCACTGATGGATAATTGGCAGGAGTCCCAGCTCTCAAAACCCCTTTGATGGCATCTTCTGACTTGTTTCTGTGACATGTCAGGACACTACTTTATAGATGAACCCTGAAATACAATTCATCTTTACAGTTTATACTCAATATCCATCAAAATCCTCAACTGATCTAGTAAGATAAATGTCACCATGATTCACTGTCATTAGCTTCTACAACTATTTGTTATCATGGGTATAGTATGGTAGTTTTTTCTGGATATTGTTAAATCGGTATTCACATGAAGACAAGTCTTATATATGTACTCAGTATAACAAAATAACACATTCTCTAATTCACTGTTATTAACAAAAATACAGCATTTCACAGATATAAGTCCAACCTGTCTCTATCAGTCCTGCTGTACACAATTTCAGTTGCCCCTGGTTTCCCACCCTGGATCTTCTGACTTTAGGGTCGGCAGCCATCTTGCTTTTCTGTCTGACGACCGTAGAAATATTCTCTCTCTCTCTACTCTTTGACTCTAGCTTGCATACCACGATGGATCACACACTGATACACATTTACTAAGGGCTTTGCGATGCACTTCTGTCGGACTTTGCACATTGCACAGGTATTTAAGAAATGTCTGTCCTGCGATTGTGTCACATGCAACCAATTTGGGGCGCAGCTGCACTAGCCTCCTTGAGACACACATTAGGGGGCGTGCTATCGGTGGGTCCAACAGATACGGACCAAGCGCCGTATTTAACATGCAAATTGTGTCACACACCCTATGTTATAGGTCAGTAATGGCGAATCTATGGCACGAGTGCCAGAGGTGGCACTCAGAGCCCTTTCTGTGGGCGCCCACGCTGTTGCCCCAGGAAAGAGTTTAGCAGACAGGACTGGAATCTTCCTTGTTCTCAATGCTGTTTTAAGATGACACATCCTTGACTGATTAGAACTACAGAAAGAGTGAGAAGCTGTGAACCGAGCCAGGTTATCTTTTGATGGCCCCATGATTCTTCCAGTACAGAGAAACTCTGGAGAGAAGCTATAATGATGTCTGAATTTACTCTCCTGCTTTCAACTATATTGGTGTACTCAGGGTGCCAGTACGAAGAACATGAGGAAATAAGTTACTGTTTAAATTGTCAAGTTGGCACTTGATGGTAAATAAGTGGGTTTTGGTTTTAGTTTGGGCACCCAGCCTTTAAAAGGTTCGCCATCGCTGTTATAGGTGCACCACAAAAAAGATGGTGAATTATGTTGGGCCAGTGTGGGGAAGCGACAGATTTATGATTTTTAGCGCAGGTTCTTAATGAATTTGTTGAACCCAGCATTATACCCAGAAAGAACATTTTTAGTGCGGTTTCTGACTTTCTAAGTAAATGTGGCCCACTGAGTTCCTGCCGGCAGCAGCGTAAGAAGTATAAAGCTACAGACAGATAAGTTCTTTATCTGGGGAGGAAGGCACAACAGAAGTATCAGTGTGTTGTGGAATAGCAGAAATGTCGCAATCCTGCGATGCGTTGTCCGACGAGGATTCGGGTCCGGCACGATTCAACAACATCATGCGACCGAGTTCCTGCATGTGTCCCTGCTGGGCCGAGGTCTGCCGGAGTTCACCTGCTTCTTCCTGGTGCATGTGAGTGCTTGATCTTGCGACACAAATCCTTTTTAAAATTCAGCGGTTTGTCCGAATCCGACGGGTTGTCCGATGGCCCGTCCCCTTGATTTCTGTCGCGTACAAGCTGGTGCTGATGCGCCAAAATCCTGCTGCAATTCGGCGCAAAACAGAAATATTTGGGAAACTCAACGAAAGTGCAGCATTCGGACCCTTAGTAAATGAGCCCCATTGTGTGTAATATGCATCTCATGGCTCTCATCTATGATCTGTCTTATCTATCTTTCTATGTATCAGATACTAGTAAAACATTCAAAGTGAAAGTGAATAAACCTTGTACCCTGATCATCTAACCACAAAACAAGTTGGATCCTAATGTGTCTCCCACACCCTGTGATTTTGCACTGACCAGTTTAGGGAGTAACAGGAGCTAAAACAGCAATAAAACTAAATAAAACTGAGTAAAATTGCAAGGGTTAAAATTATCTTTATTATGTTAACATCACTAAAGGATTAAAATTTGAGAATTTTCTTTCATGGGCAAACTCCTTTAATCAAACAAATCTGACACTTTCTTTCAATGAAGAACTCTTTGTACCTGGATCAAAAGAAGCTGTTAATTAAACGGGCAGTCCAGATAACAGAAAAACATATGATTCAGAATATTATACAATATAAGCCATTTATACCTCAATGATCACCACTGCCTGAGGATTGGCTGCCGCAGTCACATGTCCTAAGTCCCGGAAATCATTAGATCAGTCATAAAGGCATAGATAAGAAGGGAACCAAGCAATGTTGGAATGGAAACTGGTGCATATCACTTTTTTAAATATTTTGCAAGATTTTATAACTTATAAAATTCTTCCAATGAGCCAGATGGGCTCTTAGCGGTGTTAGCAGAGGTTCTCCATGCTGCAGGTTCACTGGCTGTTACATTGTCTCCCCACCCCTCTGATATGTCACTGCAGAAGAGGCGGTTCCAGATCCTGCACAGTGTAACAGCCTGTAAATGCATTTAATACAAGAGGCATGCAATATTAATGCTAAGATTTACAAAACACCCTGGGATGTACAAATCCCCTGACTCATGAGGGCACAAGTATCAAACCTTTGGCTTTTCTTTTTCTTTATTTTTTGGGACTTTTCCTGATAGCACCTTTTTTTTCACCAAAGACAGTCTCCCTTCAAAGTTGTCTAGCTTTCTACAGTGTTCCCTGAGCTATCATCTGAATTTGGTACAATTCTACCCTGACAAGTGAAGAAATTAGATTAGAGCCTTTTGGACTTTTTGCAACTTTAATTTTAAAGAGTCACAAATTCACTAAAGACCAGACGCTACATGTACCAATAAAGAATAACCACTAAAATACATCTGACCAGCAGAAAAGCCCAACAAATGGCCAGACTAATGATACATGTGCCCTACATTGATACAATTATGGAAGACATTTATGAAAGTTTCAGTGAATAGACCAGCGCAGAGTGACTCTCCACAGTCATATTCTGGGGCAGATAAATCCTGCTGGAGATTTATCCCAAGTAGTTTACAACTGTAGAGTCGACCTTATACCTGCTATTAGTTGGCCTAATTTCCGATTGGTGCATTTTCACGGTGCATGGACAATGTCTCTCCCCTTTTTCCAATACCATTGCCACTTTTCATAAAAGTTGTAAAACTGTCATGCAAGGCATTTCAGGTGAGAATAATTCCAGGATTCTGACAAATGAATAAATTTCCACTAGTGGCTACCTGGAAAAACGAAACTTAAATAAAAATAGTGCATCTATATTTAAAGATAAAGAATAGGGATGTTTTAGGCCCCTTCCACACTAGCGAGTGTGATGCGATGAACTCGCATCACACTCGCAACGCAAGCTGCCGGGAACGCACGGCCCGAACCCTGCACCGCGGGAGTGAACTGACATGCTGAGTTCACTCCCGTGGTGCAGGGTTCGGGCCGTGCGTTCCCGGCAGCTTGCGTTGCGAGTGTGATGCGAGTTCATCGCATCACACTCGCTAGTGTGGAAGGGGCCTTAGTGTCCCTTTTATGTTCATGGTAGTGCCTGATCACTGGAGGTCCGACCGATCTAAGGCCTCATGCACATGACCGCCTGGGAGATTCTGGCTGGCGCCTGGGCTTGGTACGGTGAGCACAACAAGTGCAGCTATGGACTGGTGGGCATATGTTTGTGTGCATGAGGCCTTAAATGGCATCTTCCACCAAGATGAAGGATGACAGTGTGTGCCCCTTCTGGCAGGATCTGATTCTTACTTTAGCTTTTCCTAGTTTTAACAAAAAAAGTTATGAAAAAATTTAAGTTATAAAAAGTTATAAAAATGAAACATCTATGGAGTTTGGAGCTCCTCAGGCTCATTGCATAATTTCCTGCAGAGCCTCACCCCACAGAGTAAACACCCTTTTTTCAGAAAACTGTTTAAAAATGGTCTAAAACCTTCAATAAACGTGGCTCGGGTGTAAATTAATCCATTATTCTGGCATAGACAGATTGATACATCTCTCCAATAGTTGGGTATCTGAGGTGCAGATAGAGATACAGCCAATGATATTTTTATTTATTTGGCTCAGAGAACCAAGGGCCTAATGATGTTTGAAAGACATTAGGGCACATTTACTTACCCGTCCCTGCGCGATCCCCTAGGTGCGTTGTCTGACGATCCACAGCTGCCACGATTCACTTAGATCGTGCGCCCGATTTCCTGCATGTGTCGCTTCCCCGCTCAGGTACCTTCTTCTTCCCAGTGCATGTAAATGCTTGGTATTGCGACCATTTAATTGTTAAATCCCGCGGTTTGACTGAATCAGTCGGATCGTCAGACGGCCCGCCTCCCGATTTGTGTCTCGTGAAAGCTGGCGCAATTGTGACACAATCCCTGCGCAATCCCAGAAAAGTCAGAAAACCAGACGAAAATTCCCTTAGTAAATAAACCCCAATATTCTTAAAATAATTTAAAAATTCATGATTCTAGGTACTATAAAAGTGGGGAACATATGGTATGGGTGCCAGAGGTGGCACTCAGATCCATACCTGTGGGCACCCAGCCCTTGGCACCAACACAGAGTTCACCAGACAGGTCGTATGGCATCCTCCTGCAGTCTCGGATAGCCCAGGACTTGCCACTCTCAGAGATATTTTATAGTTGGGACCACAGGAGGAGTAAGGAGGTGTGGACAGGACTGCATTATAATTGTATCTCCTGCCCTACCTGTTCAGAGGGAATGCTACAACGATAAACTGGATCTCTTCTACAGTTTTAAATGGTTTAGGTGTGGTACAGACCCCAATATGATTGCGAACTGTGGCAGAGCGGTTAGAAAATGCTGCTATTCATTGCTGTGTTGGCATTTTACGTGTGTTTTGGTTGTGGGTTGGGGCATTAGGTCTCTAATAGGTTCATTTCAGATGGGAAAAGTTTGCCCATCTGAAATGACGCTTCCCCTTAGATTTTAAAAGGGACTAATTTCTGGCAAAAAGTGACTCTTCTCTCCTCCATATGACTTTGAAAGTGATTTTTTTATAGGTAAACTGTAATATTTAAAGGAAATCTACCACAAGGATCAAGGATTTTAAACCAAGCACACTTACATGAAGGTGCATGCCCCCTCTGTCAGGATCTTGTTGGTTCTTTCCCCATTTCCATTAACATGACATCTAGAGCATATATTTCATACCTTACTAAAGGATAATAGAGTTTTAGTGGAAAAATCTTTTGATAGGCTATTATTGCCCAACAATTATCCTTTATGGCTATCCAAGTGAATGATAATGATTATTGATCCATAGACTGTACATCTGTCCTTAGCTGTTCCCTCTGTGAAACCAGATCAGCGTGTGCCCGAGGAATTTACTCAGTTTCTTGGGTTCAAAGGTGTTAAACATAGCAAGTATAATGTGATCATACATTACAGTTGTTGTAATCACGGTAGGTCACACTCCCCATTATCTGGTTATTACGACCGGTAGGGGTTCTTTGGGTCACCGGTCTTTATATGGCTGTCACTGTAATTTCTAGTGTATTTGTGTGATGCCTAATTAAATTAACAGCAGCAAGCATATAGGCAACCTCTACATCTAAAATTCTGAGCTGACGGCTTTACAGATGAGGAAGGTTTGTAGCCGTCCAACTTGTAGTTACAGTTTATTTAGTCTTAAAGAGGACCTGTCACCCATATAAAGGGCAGTAGCAGCTGCTTACTAAAGTAGCGTTATCTCCGAGTTATACTGGTAGCGTTATCGGAAACCACCGATAGCACTAGCAGACACTGCCACGATGTACAATAGGAATTATTAATAAGTATTCATGAGGGGGCGGTCCGAGGTGCTGCTTCTGCACTGGACCGTCCCTCCAACTCCATAGGCCGGCGGTGACTTTCAGGCTTGATGCGGCAGTCACCGCACCTAATTCCTCCCCCTCATGAATATGACGGACCGCTTTGAACGGTCCGGCGTTACTATTGTACAGCACGGCAGTGTCTACTAGTGTTATCAGAGGTTACCAATAATACTAGCAGTGTAACACTGCTTCATCTGTTGTAGCACTAGGAGCTCCTTACTTTAGTAGGTAAAAAAAAAAAGGGAACCTGTAATCAGGTACACATGGTTGTTCCTGGGTTGTGCTGAATGTAGTTCCTAGATAAAAAAAATTAGATTTCTCCCTACCTCAAACCCAAGGTTTTAAAATACAAAATCAACTTGAATCGTAGATTGAATTAATAAAAATTTTCTCTGGGAATGTGAATCTGCAATAAAAAGGGGGGTTCACATTTAAGGAGGACCTGTCACCTGTCACCCCACCTGTAAAATACAATATTGTCCACTTAGAGTTTTAGGGGCCTGTATATTGGAAACAGTTTATACCTTTCTAAACATTCTGAAAACTTGTTTACACTCCCTTCAAGTTTAGTGTGTGGGGATCTGATCCATTTATACAGCAATGTTAATGTTTAGTCACTGAAAAAATGAGGTCAAGCTAGCTGAAAGTACAGGACAAATGTGTATTAAGCCATTTTGGGGGAAAGCAGCTTACAGTGTCTGCTCTCACAGTATTTAACCTAAAATATATATTTATTTAAAGTTTTGTGTATAAGGCAGGTCTTGTTTATGAAGGACGTTAAAGCATTTTTATCGGATATTAAGGATTAATGATGAAAGCACTCCCACAAATGTTATGTTGCTAATCATCTGCATCAGAAATTAACTTCAATGTTGTAGCAATGGGGCACATTTACTTACATTCCCGCTGGAGTTCACCGAAAGTACATTGTCCAACAATAATGCACTGACGCGATTCATCAAGATCGTGCGCCCGATATCTTGCATGTGTCACTTACCCGCTCCGGTCCGACAGAGTTCACCTTCTTCTTTCCGATGCATGTAAGTGCATTGTCTTGCAACACAATTTGAAAGTTAAATCCCGCGCTCAGTCCGAATTAGTCATATCATCCGATGGCACGCTCCCTAAATTGTGTTGCATGGAAGCCAGCGCAGCTGCGCCACAAAAGTATCACGTGCGCCACAATCCCAGTACAGACACTTCTTAAATAACTGTGCAAGCCATGTAATCCTTGAAAAAGGTGCACAGTCCGACGAAAGTGAGCAGCGCGACCCCTTAGTATATGAGCCTCAATGTTTTCAACTTTTGACTTTCGAGCTCCATTTTTCGCCATCCACTACAGCTTTGAATGTGAGACTCCCAAGATATTATAGACAATCGTGTTGGTTATCTTATTCAAAAAAATTGACTTGCAACTATTTAGCATATGCTTAGTCTTGTCATGTAATTGTATTCTTAATATTTAGCTCCTAAAAATCTAAATTCTAATTTTGATCTATTTGATAGTATTTTGTAAATCCTATTAGGGAATGTGAGTACAGGTTGTAATTTATCACATACAAGAAGAAAATGATTGTTCCGTCACCAGGAGCAAAACGGTAACAAAGCATCTACATGACAAGACATCTACAGAACTAAGCATATGCTATGTGATTGCCAATATGCTTGTCTATAGAATGAGTGTAGTCTCACGTTCAAAGCTCAAGTGGAAGTTGAGATATCGAGCCCAAAACTCAAAATAGTTCAAAACATTGCTAGCGTTTTACTTGTCACTGTATGTGGGTCTAATTGTAGTAAAACAACTGCTTTCAGTAATTTTTTTTTCATTAAGAATTTCCCGGTTTACTTGTTTATTTTACACTTACAATGAATTAATCTTATTCAGTGTGCAAAAACAATACTTAATGGGGCAGATTTACTTTCCCATATCTGTCGCAATCCCTGCTGTGCCCTGTCTGACGAGGATTCGGGTCTGCCACGATTCACTAAAGTCGTGCGTCCAATTTCCTTCATGTGCTGCTTCCATGCTGAGATCCGCCGGAGTTCACCTTCTTCTCCCCGTTGCATGTAAGTGCTTGATCTTGCGACACAATTTCGTTTTTAAATTCCGCGGTTTGTCCGAATCAGTCGGGTTGTCCGACGAACGCCCCCCGGTTTCTGACGCATCAAAGCCGGCGCCGATGTGCCACAATCCGATTTTGTGCGCCAAAAACCTGGAACAATTGGGCTCAAAAAGGAAATATTCGGGAAACCCAACTGAATCGCAGTCCGCAGATCCTTAGTAAATGTGCCCCAATGTGTCCTACTGAGCTTAGTCTATTTGCAGATGATTCACAATGGCGCAGATTTTAATCATGACACCAGAAGTCCTTATTGTACCGACTATTGTTAGTAAAGGGGGATACAGATTTCGTAGATTAATACAACTGTATTAGTGTATTACGATTTAAACAAATTCTGATATTCCATGGTTGTATATTAAACAATATATTACATAATGACACAGAACAGGCTGCTTGTTACAGAAATATTTAACCATTATTTGTAAGCGCCGAGAATTTTACTCTGATACATTCCTAAAATCCCCCTTTAATCAGGGGAAAATATTTTGTCGTCTCACTGGGGGAGAATCATTATGGCTTCTCTGCCCATTTTATGGTGGAGAAACCACATGAAACTACTCATCCCTGCCAGCTTTGTCCACCAATAAAATTCTAGTAGCATTGACTCCTGATTGTACAATAGGTGCAATACAGTAACATTCCTCCTTAACACAGTGTTGTGTAGGTACAAACAACCTATTTGCAGGAGTGTTATCAGGAGCCAGATCCAGTTTTTACATTGGCCTCTAAATCAACAAGGACTTTGTCAAACACCTTATCTTTAGCAGGGGAGCAAACAGGTGACCTCATCTGAGGTTTTGAAAATACCTGGGCACCTTACTGACCTCCTCAACTATCACATAGGTGCTGATGCATCTTCAAAGAAGGTCTGACAAGACTGGACTTGATGAAAAGAGTTCCCACAATAGAAGCACAGGATGTTCCCTCTACGAAGATCTCTGCATTGGCTCTCAAGGAGATTCCTTTAAAGTATCAGACCTAATCTGAACTGATTCCAAAGAGCATGATCATTCCTGTCTCAGGGAACACCACTTCCTTAATTCAGTGCAATAGTCCTCACCTGGACATTTGCCCTAAGGTATTGAGGCCAACTGACGTTCTGCATATGAGGCCTCGTCATGTTTCTCATACAGCACATCAGACCTTATGAATCAACAGAGGCCAATTCATTAACATCAATAGCCAGAGAAAATGCCTAGTCTGAAAAGAGCCCCACACAATTATGCCTACCCTTTGGGCATCATTACCAGAAAATTTGGGTCTTACATGGGAATATAACTTGCAGATTTCTCTGAAGGAAAAGAATAATCAGGTAATATAGCTTCCGCTTCTAGCACTAACTGACCAGAAATGTAAGGGAGGAGCTGTTCTTGCTGATTCACACGTTCAGCCACATGCTAAACCATTTGACCACCTATCAAGCCTTACAAAGTTTTGTGGTTAGGGACTTCTGGTTGATGTTTCCTGTACTAACTGGGTGTACAGAAAGGATAACAAACACAGAGGGACAATACAACATAGAAGACAGAACAAGCAATGTCAAAACCGTGTCAAACCCAAGATGGCGGTACAGCACTGAAACTAGTGGCAAAAGAATAGTCAAGTGAACAAGCAGAGGTCAGATACACAAAGAAGCAAAAAAAAGTAGTAGAAACAGTAGAAATAGCAGACACAAATATCACAAGACTGAGAATTAACTGGACAGAATATAAAGGGAGTAATGGACACCACCCCCAGCATTGACTTGTTCAGTTATCCATGAATCAAGCCATAACTTCACACAAAGCAAACTCAAACTCACACTCAGCTTTCCACAAGGAAAAGATGCTGAAAAAGCAGCTGTCAATTAAAGGCAGCCCTGAGTGTGGTCTTCACAGAAGCCTGAAATGTGCTCCAATACAGTATACTGCAGAACAAATTAGCAAGCTCTGATACTCGGCCCCTGCCAATAAACACACGTCAATCTTAAAGGCAATATTGTTGAGTTGATCAACCAGACCAGTTGATCTATTACTCAGATTCTACCAAGCGGAAAGTTTTGGTGGTGTCTAATGCTTACTGTTGCAGAAGCCATAAAATATTGAAAATGAAACAAATTCAGAGAAATTTCATTTTTGTATTTTCATGTTTTTACTCCTCATAGAGACTTCAGGCTTCCATAGCAACAGATTATCGCCCCCCCCCCCCCCCAGTCACACAATGGAGGGGGACAATCCTTGCCAACATGTTATTTTGCAAAGATGGAGAGGTAAAACATTTGAATAAATATAATTGAAGAATAATAACTCATTCTTAATTCAGGGCAGAGACTCACTAAGACCTTAGTCTCCTGGCCATATTTTGAACTGTATCTATAACAAAGTGACAAAAAGGACCAATGAAATACATGTTGTAATCCATATGATGTTGGGCAGCATCCACTATTTCTGTTCATATTTTAGAGTGTAAAGACAGTGTCCAAGTTTTTCATATCAATAGACATAGGAGCAAATGTATCCAATGTGACAGCGCACAGTTAGACTAGACAGTGTTATACTGCAAAGGATGTTTCACGGTATCCAACTCTATTGAAGTCTAAGACCATCTACTCATCCTTTTTAACGGCTATTAGTTGGCTTCATTTATGCTAGAAACTTTGTTAAAAATTCTGGCAAAACCAACTATTTTATTCCATTAAAATATTTTCCCTTAAAATTTTAAATAAATGTAGTGCTAAGAATTTAACGCTGAATTCCGTTGCAAAAAGATAAATCTACTCCATAGACTCAACAAATATCATCACTTTGTAGAAAATACAATTTGGATGAACTTCAATAGGTCTATGTGAATCCATCAGTTGTAAAAGATACTGCCCTGAGGAGCGTTCCATTCAATCTATTTGCTGAATTTTATGGCCGACCATATATTTCAGTAGCGAGGAGCAACCACTATATGTCCCCTGTGGCGGATCACTAGGGTGACAGTGGGGAATTAAATTCTATTCTAATCATAATTGTGTATCCACTTTTTTATGTTGGGAGGGTGGGAGGTACTCAGATACCAAATTTGGATCCTTCTATATTAAACATTTGAAATTTTCTGCCCATGTCCGATGTGATTTTGTAACTCGTTACATGTTTTTTTTTAACATAACCTCCAGGATTTTCATTCATCCAGTGATATGAAATGTCTGTGTGAAAGTGACAGGTACAGACAGGGTTTTGATTAACTGTCAGCTCTAAGATGTGTTCTTCTTTTATATATTGTGATCTCTGTCTGTTCTGCAGCCAGTATACAACCACCGATAGCCACTAACCGTCACTTCTTAAAGCATAAAAAACAAATATTGGATTTACTTCTCATCACATATTTTTTTGGTATAAAGAATCAAATCCTAAATTTATTAGAAATCCTGTTCTGAACAGGTCACTGGATGGATGTGTGGGGAGCGTCAGAGTAAGTCCTTGTTCAAATAAACTTCTTTGAGGAATTCAATAATTAGACTTGGAATGAGTTAATTAATTATAGTGGTTGTACATTCATTTAGTGGCGTGTAATTATACAACAGAAGATTTTCAGTGATATGCTAAATATAAACTTGGAAATAAAATCTAGTTTACGTAAAATCTGTCTACAATTAATTCTAGAAGTTGTTCTTAATCATCTTGATAAAACAATCTGATGTATCTTTAATTGTTTTTTAATAGTTTTTATATTAATGATTTATTTAGTACAGCTTTAATTTGTTATACAAATTTTTAAAGACAATGTTCTACGTTTTGGAAAATATACAGCAATGAAAGTGACTCATTGGATTCAAATACTATTTCCTCTTGGTCAATTAAAAAGAAACATTTACAAACTACTTCACCCCCAGTTCTTTGCACCATTTACTAGGTCCTATTTAACCAATTTTAGAGCAGTTAGAATTTTTTTTCTAGGAGAGCCTATGGGACAGTTGAATTAGAAACATGGATGCTGAAAATACTATTTATTGCTCAGGGACAGTGAAGACTAGAATAAAAATACGACTTATATTATTATTATATATACGACGTATATTTAGTGGAGGAACACCTATAGATTGGATAGTACCAAGTTTAAAACAGGATGTGTGCCAGCTCACCCCTCCAAGAAAATTCTGGTGCACGGACTTAGCCTGAGGCCAGGAAGGGAGAAGCATTGACGAGAAAGAGTGAATCCAGCACGCAAAACGGGTTCTTCACCAATTCAATATTTATCATTAGTTAAAAGAGGTCATTCAAGACATAATGACAAGTACAGAAGAAAGAACAGATCAATGCATGCCAGTTATCTAAAGTCAATCAATACTGAGGCTTTAGATAGCCGAAATGCGCCAATCTGTCCTTTCTTCTGCACTTTTCACAATCTATTGGATGATTGTTTTAACTATCGAAACTATCGAAACATTGACTAAGAATCGGTTCTGTGTGCTGGATTCACACTTTTATGGCAAGTTCGCGAGTTATCCCTGATCCACAGGGTATAGAATTACAAGCTGATTGGCAGGAGCCCCGATATCACGAGAACTTTGTCCTGTTCTTACTTATGGGTGGAGTGGCAGAAGGAGCATGTGTCCTGCTGAGATAGTAGAGCAAAGCTCAGCAATTTCCGACACAGAACTGATTAGCAGCATCAATTAATTATGCACCACTTCCATCGTGGTTCACTAACAGTTATTCTGCTGTGATGGACCAAATCCTTATCCTATCAATGTTGACCCTGGGCTTGTCTTCCTGTTTGTTGCTATTGTCTATCAATTTGATTTTTTGTTGCTCTCTAGTCTTTTGAACTGGCTCTGGCAACATTTCTAATTTATTTATTTATTTGTTTGTCTTATCCTGGTCTCTTGTTATCACTTATTATTAAGCAGGGACTGTAGCCCAGTTACTGGCCACTGCTGGTGGTTACTGGTTTAGATTAAGTAGGTATGGAAAGTCTGATGGATTCAGTGGGTAGCACTTCTGCCTTGCAGCGCTGGGGTCCTGGGTTCGAATCCCACCCAGGTCAACACCTGCAAAGAGTTTGTATGTTCTCTCCCTGTTTGCGTTGGTTTCCTCCGGGTACTCCAGTTTCCTCCCACAGTCCAAAACATACTAGTAGGTTGTTAAGAGTGCGAGCCCCATGGGGACAGGGACCAATTTAACATCCTTTGTGCAGCGCCGCATAATCTGTGTGGCTATATAAATAAAAAATCATTATTAGTGATCACTTCTGTATCCTTCTTTCTGTTCCCAGTCTGTCCCTACTCTTGTTTTTGCTATATTGATTCTATGGGAAGTGTGGGGGGTGCAGTGCTGTACTCTTACATCCAGTGTTTTCCCATATATTCCATGCAGCAGGAGCTTTTGCAGTGCAAAGATACTAGGTAGAAATGAGAATGCATTCAATATCTTCTGCTGAACATTGCATGAAAATAATAGGTAAACAAAATATTATATTGTTATTAGAGATGAGCGAACACTAAAATGCTCGGGTACTCGTTATTCGAGACGAACTTTTCCCGATGCTCGAGTGCTCGTCTCGAATAACGAACCCCATTGAAGTCAATGGGAGACTCGAGCATTTTTCAAGGGGACCAAGGCTCTGCACAGGGAAGCTTGGCCAAACACCTGGGAACCTCAGAAAAGGATGGAAACACCACGGAAATGGACAGGAAACAGCAGGGGCAGCATGCATGGATGCCTCTGAGGCTGCTTAATCGCACCATTATGCCGAAATTATGGGCAACAGCATGGCCATGACAGAGTGACAGAATGAAGCTAGATAGCATGTAAAACATCCAATAATTGACCCTGACACTATAGGGGACGGCATGCAGAGGCAGAGGCAGCGGCAGCAGGCTAGAGAGTGGCATGGCGACATACCCTAATTGGACTCAGGCTTCAAACCAATGGGTGTCAGAGAGGAACCAAAGGAGGTGAGCAAGAAGCGCTCAAATAATATCGGTACATGATAAAAGTTTGCCAGTATATTTTGTGGATTACACAGCAGGGTGGCGACAAAGTTAACATGGAAGCCATGAAAACAACCCAAAATTCTGCCTGACACAGCTCGTTTGATAAGGGGACCATGTATGCTTACAGTTCATGCCAGTCGCTGCACTGGCTGCCAGTCTCCTTTCGAATACAGTTTAAAATAATAATAACCCTCATCCATAAAGCTCTGTATAATGCTGCACCCCCCTACCTCTCCTCTCTTATCTCAGTCTATCGCCCAACCCGTGCTCTTAGATCCGCCAGTGATCTTAGATTAACCTCTACCCTAGTGCGGACCTCCCACTCGCGTCTCCAAGACTTCTCTAGAGCTGCACCAATTCTATGGAATGCTCTGCCCTGGACTATCAGACTAATACCTAACCTCCAAAGTTTCAAACGTGCTCTTAAAACCCATTTCTTTAGGCAAGCCTATAACACTCATTAACTGCATGAAGTTTTAACTCTTCTACTAACCCGTCCTGTGTCGTCCTCCCATCTGTTATCCAGCAACCAACAGGCACCAGACTTCTCTGCAGTCCCATTCACCCTGGACCTGGTATATAAGATGACGGCTGAGTGGTTCAAGCGACAGCAATTCCATTTATTATATTTTGTTCTATTCCCTAAGAAGAATGGCTTGACCGTTAAATATTCTTTTACCTCGTGTTACCCCATCATCTTCATAAACCGTAAGCTCTGGCGAGCAGGGACCTCACTCCTGTTGTTCCATACAAATGTTGTGCTCTGTTACAATACATTTGTATTTGTTTCCTATGATTTGTAAAGCGCTACGGAATATGATGGCGCTATATAAATAAAGATTATTATTATTATTATTATGGAGGCAGTGAACTAGTAGTAGATTAAAGGTGCTGCAACTATGTTAGTTGGATCTTGGGATGGAGCTGGCGCTCTGCAGCCAGGCGAGCTTTTGCCAATCCAAGCCCCTGTCTCTAGGCTACTCCCCAAACAGCACTTCTAAGAACCTTTTGTATAAGATCAAGTGTAGTAGCGTTCTTATAAGTTTAGGATATGGCGGGTGAGGGGAATGTAAACAGATGCGCAAGAAGCGCTGAAATAATATCCCTAAATGGTAAAAGTTTGCAAGTATATTTTGTGGATTACACAGCAGGGTGGCGACAAAGTTAACAACTTTGATGTGGAATGCCCTGTAATAGCTCTTGGGCGGTGTGCCTTTTATCGCCTAGGCTCAGCAGTTTCAGCACCGCCTGCTGTCGCTTAGCGACGGCACTGCTGCTGTGCCTAGAGCTACCGACTGATGGCGCCATGGCCACGGATGGTAATTCGGAGGAGGAGGAGGTGGAGGAGGGGTGGGAGGAGGTATAGTAGGCCTTTGAGACCTGGACCGAGGTAGGCCCCGCAATTCTCTGCGTCGGCAGTATATGACCAGCCCCAGGGTCAGACTCGGTCCCAGCCTGCACCAAGTTAAGTGTAGTAGCGTTCTTATAAGTTTGGGATATGGCGGGTGAGGGGAATGTAAACAGATGCGCAAGAAGCGCATGATGCGCATGGAGCTGGCGCTCCGCTGCCAGGCGAGCTTTCGCCAATTCAAGCCCCTGTCTCTAGGCTACTCCCCAAACAGCACTTCTAAGAACCTTTTGTATAAGATCAAGTGTAGTAGCGTTCTTATAAGTTTAGGATATGCCGGGTGAGGGGAATGTAAACAGATGCGCAAGAAGCGCATGATGCGCATGGAGCTGGCGCTCCGCTGCCAGGCGAGCTTTCGCCAATTCAAGCCCCTGTCTCTAGGCTACTCCCCAAACAGCACTTCTAAGAACCTTTTGTATAAGATCAAGTGTAGTAGCGTTCTTATAAGTTTAGGATATGCCGGGTGAGGGGAATGTAAACAGATGCGCAAGAAGCGCATGATGCGCATGGAGCTGGCGCTCCGCTGCCAGGCGAGCTTTCGCCAATTCAAGCCCCTGTCTCTAGGCTACTCCCCAAACAGCACTTCTAAGAACCTTTTGTATAAGATCAAGTGTAGTAGCGTTCTTATAAGTTTAGGATATGCCGGGTGAGGGGAATGTAAACAGATGCGCAAGAAGCGCTGAAATAATATCCCTAAATGGTAAAAGTTTGCCAGTATATTTTGTGGATAACACAGCAGGGTGGCGACAAAGTTAACAACTTTGATGTGGAATCCATGAAAACAACCCAAATTTCTGCCTGACACACCTCGTTTGATAAAGGGACGATGTATGGAGGCAGCTATATGGACGACTTTTGGAGGTAGCAATGGAGACAACGTGTGGAGGCTGCTATGGAGACAATTTAATTTGGATAGTGCCTGTATGTGGCAGTCCCAAACATTTTTCAAACCAGAGGAGCAGGTAGGTGGCCCTCCAGTAAAATGGAATAGATTGAGTGCCTGTATGTGGCAGTCCCAAAAATGTTTCAAACCAGAGGAGCAGGTAGGTGGCCCTGCAGTAAAATGGAATAGATTGAGTGCCTGTATGTGGCAGTCCCAAAAATTTTTCAAACCAGAGGAGCAGGTAGGTGGCCCTCCAGTAAAATGGAATAGATTGAGTGCCTGTATGTGGCAGTCCCAAAAATGTTTCAAACCAGAGGAGCAGGTAGGTGGCCCTGCAGTAAAATGGAATAGATTGAGTGCCTGTATGTGGCAGTCCCAAAAATGTTTCAAACCAGAGGAGCAGGTAGGTGGCCCTGCAGTAAAATGGAATAGATTGAGTGCCTGTATGTGGCAGTCCCAAAAATGTTTCAAACCAGAGGAGCAGGTAGGTGGCCCTGCAGTAAAATGGAATAGATTGAGTGCCTGTATGTGGCAGTCCCAAAAATTTTTCAAACCAGAGGAGCAGGTAGGTGGCCCTCCAGTAAAATGGAATAGATTGAGTGCCTGTATGTGGCAGTCCCAAAAATGTTTCAAACCAGAGGAGCAGGTAGGTGGCCCTGCAGTAAAATGGAATAGATTGAGTGCCTGTATGTGGCACTCACAAAAATTGTTTCAAACAGAGGACCGGGTAGGTGGCCCTCCAGAAAAATTAAATGCATGAAGTACTATAGCAAGAGCCAGTGGGCCCTGTCAAAAAATAGCCATTTTCCTCTGCTTTACTGTACAAAGAGGAGGAGAAGGAGGAAAATGAGGAGGAGGAGGAGTGGATCAATTATTCAGGTTGAGCTTCCTTCACCTGGTGGAGATTGGAAATTCTGAGAAATCCAGCCTTTATTCATTTTAATAAGCGTCAGCCTGTCAGCGCTGTCAGTCGACAGGCGTGTACGCTTATCGGTGATGATGCCACCAGCTGCACTGAAAACCCGCTCGGACAAGACGCTAGCGGCAGGGCAGGCAAGAACCTCCAAGGCGTACAGCGCCAGTTCGTGCCACATGTCCAGCTTTGAAACCCAGTAGTTGTAGGGAGCTGTGTGATCATTTAGGACGATGGTATGGTCAGCTACGTACTCCCTCACCATCTTTCTGTAAAGATCAGCCCTACTCTGCCGAGACTGGGGACAGGTGACAGTGTCTTGCTGGGGTGACATAAAGCTGGCAAAAGCCTTGTAAAGCGTACCCTTGCCAGTGCTGGACAAGCTGCCTGCTCGCCTACTCTCCCTCGCTACTTGTCCCGCAGAACTACGCACTCTGCCGCTAGCGCTGTCAGAAGGGAAATACTGTTTCAGCTTGTGCACCAGGGCCTGCTGGTATTCATGCATTCTCACACTCCTTTCCTCTGCAGGGATGAGAGTGGAAAGATTTTGCTTGTACCGTGGGTCCAGGAGAGTGAACACCCAGTAATCGGTGCTGGAATAAATTCTTTGAACGCGAGGGTCACGGGATAGGCAGCCTAGCATGAAATCTGCCATATGTGCCAGAGTACCAACGCGTAAGAATTCACTCCCCTCACTGGCCTGACTGTCCATTTCCTCCTCCTCCAACTCCTCCAACTCCTCTTCTTCTGCCCATACACGCTGAACAGTAAAGGACTCAACAATGGTCCCCTCTTGTGTCTCACCAACATTCTCCTCCTCTTCCTCCTCATCCTCCTCCACCTCCACCTCCTCCGATATGCGCTGAGAAACAGACCTGAGGGTGCTTTGGCTATCAACAAGGGAATATTCTTCCCCTGTCTCTTGTGACGAGCGCAAAGCTTCCGACTTCATGCTGACCAGAGAGTTTTTCAACAGGCCAAGCAGCGGGATGGTGAGGCTGATGATGGCGGCATCGCCACTGACCATCTGTGTTGACTCCTCAAAGTTACTCAGCACCTGACAGATATCAGACATCCACGTCCACTCCTCATTGTAGACTTGAGGAAGCTGACTGACCTGACTACCAGTTCTGGTGGAAGTTGACATCTGGCAGTCTACAATCGCTCTGCGCTGCTGGTAAACTCTGGATAACATGGTCAGTGTTGAATTCCACCTCGTGGGCACGTCGCACAACAGTCGGTGAGCGGGCAGTTGGAGGCGGCGCTGCGCTGCCCTGAGAGTGGCAGCATCTGGGCTGGACTTCCTGAAATGCGCACAGATGCGGCGCACCTTCGTGAGCAAATCAGACAGATTGGGGTATGTCTTGAGGAAACGCTGAACTATCAGATTTAACACATGGGCCAGGCATGGCACATGTGTCAGTCTGCCGAGTTGCAGAGCCGCCACCAGGTTACGGCCGTTGTCACACACAACCATTCCCGGCTTGAGGTTCAGCGGTGCCAGCCACAGATCAGTCTGCGCCGTGATGCCCTGTAATAGCTCTTGGGCGGTGTGCCTTTTGTCGCCTAGGCTCAGCAGTTTGAGCACCGCCTGCTGTCGCTTAGCGACGGCACTGCTGCTGTGCCTAGAGCTACCGACTGATGGCGCCGTGCCCACGGATGGTAGTTCGGAGGAGGAGGTGGAGGAGGGGTGGGAGGAGGAGGAGGCATAGTAGGCCTGAAACACCTGGACCGAGGTAGGCCCCGCAATCCTCGGCGTCGGCAGTATATGAGCAGCCCCAGTGTCAGACTCGGTCCCAGCCTCCACCAAGTTAACCCAATGTGCCGTCAGCGATATATAGTGGCCCTGCCCGGCAGCACTCGTCCACGTGTCCGTGGTCAGGTGGACCTTGTCAGAAACGGCGTTGGTCAGGGCACGGATGATGTTGTCTGACACGTGCTGGTGCAGGGCTGGGACGGCACATCGGGAAAAGTAGTGGCGGCTGGGGACCGAATACCGAGGGGCGGCCGCCGCCATGAGGTTGCGAAAGGCCTCGGTCTCTACTAGCCTATAGGGCAGCATCTCCAGGCTAAGCAATCTGGAGATGTGCACATTAAGGGCTTGGGCGTGCGGGTGGGTTGCACTATATTTGCGTTTCCGCTCCAGCGTCTGGGGTATGGAGAGCTGAACGCTGGTGGATGCTGTGGAGGATCGTGGAGGCGATGATGGGGTTTTTGTGGCAGGGTCCTGGGCAGGGGGCTGACTAGCAGCTGACACAGGGGAATGAGCAGTGGTGTGCACGGCCGGAGGTGAACGGGCTTGTTGCCACTGAGTGGGGTGTTTAGCATTCATATGCCTGCGCATACTGGTGGTAGTTAAGCTAGTAGTGGTGGAACCCCTGCTGAGCCTGGTTTGGCAAATGTTGCACACCACAGTCCGTCGGTCATCCGGTGTTTCCTTAAAGAACCTCCAGACTTCTGAAGATCTAGCCCTCGCCGCAGGAGCCCTCGCCACGGGAGCTTCACTAGTTGACACATTTGGCGCTGATGCACCAGCTCTGGCCCTGCCTCTCCGTCTGGCCCCACCACTGCCTCTTCCAACCTGTTCTGGTCGAGGACTCTCCTCCGTCTCAGAAGCACTGTGTTCACCCGGCCTCTCAACCCAGCTTGGGTCTGTCACCTCATCATCCTCCGATCCCTCAGTCTGCTCCCCCCTCGGACTTCCTGCCCTGACAACAACTTCCCCACTGTCTGACAACCGTGTCTCCTCATCGTCGGACACCTCTTTACACACTTCCACTACGTCAAGAAGGTCATCATCACCCACAGACTGTGACTGTTGGAAAACCTGGGCATCGGAAAATTGCTCAGCAGCAACCGGACAAGTGGTTTGTGACTGTGGGAAGGGTCCAGAAAACAGTTCCTCAGAGTATGCCGGTTCAAATGCCAAATTTTCCTGGGAGGGGGCAGACTGGGGGGGAGGAGGCTGAGGTGCAGGAGCTGGAGGAGTGGCGATTTCGGTGACATGGGTGGACTGCGTGGAAGACTGACTGGTGGTGGACAAATTGCTCGAAGCATTGTCAGCAATCCACGACATCACCTGTTCGCACTGTTCTGGCCTCAACAGTGCTCTACCACGAGTCCCAGTAACTTCAGACATGAACCTAGGGAGTGTAGCTCTGCGGCGTTCCCCTGCTCCCTCATCAGCAGGTGGTGTCTCACCCCGCCCAGGACCACGGCCTCTGACCCCTGCAGTAGTTGGACGCCCACGTCCCCGCCCTCGTCCTCTACCCCTAGCCCTCGGGTTAAACATTTTTAAAATGAGAGTTATAACTTTATTTTTTTTTTTACTTTTTTTTTGTTTTTTTTTGTGTTTTTTTTTTTTTTTTGTGTTTTTTGTTTTTTTTTGAGTTTTTAAAACCAAACAATGCTATCCTATTGCTATGGCTATTTTCTAGCCAAGTATCAAAGCACACTACTATGCCAGATGAGATGACACTGAGTTAGTGCCTAATTGAAATCCAACCCCTACTAAATTTTCCCACTTCGGTCTTTGCTATGGATATGTGCGTCACTAAGCGCAGAACACAGCGGTCGCAAGTCTCACTACAAATTGCTCAGAATTGGCTAGTACATGCACTGCAGAAAGTACAGCCACCAGCAGATCAACCAGAAATCAAATATATAGAACGCTACTGTATGCGTAAGTAAGCTCTTTGTATTCTCCTATGGCTATTTTCTAGCCAAGTATCAAAGCACACTACTATGCCAGATGAGATGACACTGAGTTAGTGCCTAATTGAAATCCAACCCCTACTAAATTTTCCCACTTCGGTCTTTGCTATGGATATGTGCGTCACTAAGCGCAGAACACAGCGGTCGCAAGTCTCACTACAAATTGCTCAGAATTGGCTAGTACATGCACTGCAGAAAGTACAGCCACCAGCAGATCAACCAGAAATCAAATATATAGAACGCTACTGTATGCGTAAGTAAGCTCTTTGTATTCTCCTATGGCTATTTTCTAGCCAAGTATCAAAGCACACTACTATGCCAGATGAGATGACACTGAGTTAGTGCCTAATTGAAATCCAACCCCTACTAAATTTTCCCACTTCGGTCTTTGCTATGGATATGTGCGTCACTAAGCGCAGAACACAGCGGTCGCAAGTCTCACTACAAATTGCTCAGAATTGGCTAGTACATGCACTGCAGAAAGTACAGCCACCAGCAGATCAACCAGAAATCAAATATATAGAACGCTACTGTATGCGTAAGTAAGCTCTTTGTATTCTCCTATGGCTATTTTCTAGCCAAGTATCAAAGCACACTACTATGCCAGATGAGATGACACTGAGTTAGTGCCTAATTGAAATCCAACCCCTACTAAATTTTCCCACTTCGGTCTTTGCTATGGATATGTGCGTCACTAAGCGCAGAACACAGCGGTCGCAAGTCTCACTACAAATTGCTCAGAATTGGCTAGTACATGCACTGCAGAAAGTACAGCCACCAGCAGATCAACCAGAAATCAAATATATAGAACGCTACTGTATGCGTAAGTAAGCTCTTTGTATTCTCCTATGGCTATTTTCTAGCCAAGTATCAAAGCACACTACTATGCCAGATGAGATGACACTGAGTTAGTGCCTAATTGAAATCCAACCCCTACTAAATTTTCCCACTTCGGTCTTTGCTATGGATATGTGTGCCACTAAGAGCTAAACACAACGGTAGCAAGTCCCCCTGCTAATTCCTCACAAAATGGTACTAGATGCAAATTAAAATAAAAAAAGTAGAACGTTATTGTAGCCCTAAGAAGGGCTGTTGGGTTCTTTGAGAATCACTCCTGCCTAACAGTAAGCTAATAGAACAGCCTAACGCTTTCCCTGAGCAGCAGCAGCTCTCTCCCTAGCGGCATCCAGACACAGAATGATCCGAGCAGCGCGGGCAGCGGCTAGTCTATCCCAGGGTCACCTGATCTGGCCAGCCAACCACTGCTATCGACGTGTAAGGGTACCACGTCATGCTGGGTGGAGTGCAGAGTCTCCTGGCTTGTGATTGGCTCTGTTTCTGGCCGCCAAAAAGCAAAACGGCGGGAGCTGCCATTTTCTCGAGCGGGCGAAGTATTCGTCCGAGCAACGAGCAGTTTCGAGTACCCTAATGCTCGACCGAGCATCAAGCTCGGACGAGCATGTTCGCTCATCTCTAATTGTTATCATTTAAATATGGAGTGCTGCCTTGCTTTTTATCTATGATCTCTATTATGTTAATGTCATCACTGATTGATTAAAATGTAAAACTACAATCCTATAAGTGGGGCATGACATAAATACATGCAGTACTGTATATGTGCGGTGAGATTGAAAATATCAGAATTGCAAACAGCAATCTAAAGAAAAACATAAAAATTTAGAACAGAAACATTTAGCTACTATGACATTTCCAAAAAGCACAGGGTTACGGACTCAACTACTTTGTATAAAGATGTGTCAATCTTTCTGGAAATTTGTTTTGAATAGAACAAAGTCTTTTGAAAAGAGACTTTCCTCTTTAGAACATACAGTACACACAATGAGTAACAGCAAAGTCTCAATGTTCCTGTAGTTTATTTGCTGCATGTGGGTGAGGAGAAAAATCACATCTAATATGGTGGCATTGCTCAACCAAGTAGGGTAGTCAGCAGCTACCATGTCATGGTTTTTATTGCACTGGTTTCAGGAGAAATTGGAATATTGAAATGTATCTGCGAAAATAAAAGGAAAATAAAACAATTTAATATGACATCTAAAAGAGTATATACCGGGGTATTATGTTTTTTGGAGCAACTATGCACTTTCCATCATCAGCCCCTGTGCAATGATCTGGATCTTTGCTAGAGTGATGAGAACTAGTTGATAATTCTTGGATTAGGCATGGTGTGGGTGACATATGATCCGGAAGGGTTACAGAGACACCAATGTGAAGAAATGTTGTATGGCAGAAAACATTACCATGCAGGTGATCTCTACAGATTCAGCTGTGACATTAAGGCTGCATTCACACAGCCGTGTGGGGGGCGTATATATAGCCGACATATATACGTCGGATATATGTCCTCCATAGATAGCAATGGGCGTACAGCACACGTTCCGTACCCTGTGAAAAGATAGGACATGGCCTATCTTTTCCCGGTATACGGCACCGTGCCGCCTGTTTCTCTATGGAGAGGGGCAGGGTTGAGCGGAATCCACCCCCTCCTTCTCTCCCAGGGGCCGCCTTGTAGCGAGCACACTTTAATTTGAATATGGCCTAAGAGAGGGAAGCAGTGGATTATTCATTATTTTGTGACACTCACTGCAGGTATTGTCATTAAATCAGTATTTCATCAGTCGGGGATAGGTGGGAGTCACCCAGACACTGCATCAATAAACTATTTAGTCAGTTTTCCAATGCTGAAACTGTACAGTTTATCTCCTATTCAAGTGCTGGAAGCAGAGCTGCTATCACCCAAAATATTTGCTGTGCAGTGCATGGAGCCTTCTATATCCAGCTTCATCCCTTCCCAGGCTTCAAAAACAGCTGATCCATATGAAGTCTGGGTTTTGAACCTCTGAGCTTAGCTTCAGGTTGTGCAAGAAATGATGATACCTTCTGATAGATCAAAATAATAAATGCAGTGATAGAACAGAGTCTGAGTCTGAGCTTTGAACATGGTCGTAGGTTGGTGTTGGCCTTTGTGGAACATCTTTCAGTGTCTTTTTTATATTTGTTTTCTGGCTTAACAATTCATTAACCCCTATGGATTCTATGTACTAAAGAACATGCTGGTGCTATTAGTTGGTGCTATAGCTGTACAGTAAAAAAAAAAAAACATTTTAAGCAGCTTGCAGTCTTCTTTATAAGTTTGATTACTTGAAGGTTTTTGTAAACTTTGCATTTTATCTTCTAGTTTGGTTGCCACCAAAGAAACAGACAGTGCTCGATCCCGTAGTCCTCCAATGTCACCGTCGGATTTTCTGGACAAACTTATGGGTAGAACATCTGGTTATGACGCAAGAATAAGACCCAACTTCAAAGGTAACATTTTTTTAAATTCTGCATTCAGAAACATTTTAAATTACATTTTTTTCAATGGAATTACAAGCTTTTTTTCATATATGCCTTCAAGATATTCTAAGTCTTTTCAATATTTAGTAAGCAATTGATGCAATCATTAATTTATTCAACCATTTGGGACTAACTGTGGTGAAAACAATGCTGTAGGGGCTCCTTATAATAAAATAATATGTTGTTTTTATGTAAATTCGGACTGAAGTAGCAATAATGAACTACACGGTACATGGATTGTTCGTTCTATTGAATTTTTGTTAGTAAACATTTCTAGCGTAAGGAAATAACATGCGCCTTGTGGCGAGAAAAGAGATTTTTTTTTTCTTCTAATTACTTGTTTTCTGGCCTGGAAGGTTGTAGATGGCTTTTATGAGTTAGTTAATGAAATAAAGCGGCTTCTATCCATTGTGTAACCTTTTATGAGGTCAGTTAAGTAAGCGATGCAATCTTCATCCACAGAGGAATATTATGTACCTGCATAAATGACCACAGGATGAAAGTCAATTGAGTTTTCATAATGAAGCTCTGAAAATAATGTTGCCGTCGTCACCACTGCTAATATCTTCTCTAATCTCTGAGCATCACATTATTGCAGCAGTCACTTCTTTTATTGCTTTGTCCTCATGCATATTAAATAGAACAGCAATGGAATTCATCTTTCTCGACGGTTTGAAACCCAAAGAATATATGGCAATTCTTTACAATGCTGCTGCATACTGTAGGCTATAAGATTCACCGACAAACTATTTATACTTTATTCATTCATCTTACAACACTAAAGTAGGCTGATGTAGAGTTTTATGAAATTATAGCAATAGAACAAATGTGACTAGTTAAATAGTAGTTATTGAAAGGACATTCATCCATACTGGTTGGACGCCAGTCATTAATCCCTATTATGAGTATTTATAATAGATGTATTTAATGTGAAAACCTCTTTAAGGCATATTGTTTAAGATTTCTCATCCTCTATGCTATCTTCTTTGTTATGCATGATTCAGCTGAATAGCTTCACAAGGGCAGCTGGAGACTAAACCATTTCTGCCTGCTGGGAGGACAGTGTGATAAACCTTCACACTGTATTCTTCTACAGAATCTGTGAGATCTAAGTGTACAGTCAGGGGGCTAGGCTGTTACCTTTATCATTATAACTGTGTATCTCTGTAGTTGTGGTATGTGCCATGGAAAGCCTATGTGTTACAGCGCAGACAGCTGAATCATGAGGAAGTGAGGGACTTGTTGTAAGATGCATAAATCCATGTAATTCTGAGCAGGTCACAATGATATCAGACAAAATAAGTGACAAAAAGGAACATACTGGGAGGCTGGAAATATAATAAAAGGGAGGGGAATATCAAAGTATCTGATAATAAACTTCATTTTTATTCATAAATTTGTGGTCTTTGGTCAAAATAATGTGATTTTCTATGAAATATTTTGTCTTTATTTATATACTCGTGTATAAGCCGAGCTTTAGAGTACAAAAAATGTCCTGAATAACTCCAGCTTATAGACGAGTTAATAAAAAAATAAACTTACATACTCACCTTCTGTTACTCCCTGATGCTCCGCATCGCTCCTCTTCCTTCTCTTCTTCACTGGTAACAGAGTGGGCAGAGACACGTCGGTGCACACTATGACATCAGCATTGGCTTCTGACATCATAGCATGAGCCGGCAGTCAGAGCAGACAATGAAGGGCAGGGCATTATATTATGAGGGGGGCTGCAGGGCATCCCATTAATGGGGGGCTGCAGGAAATTACATTATCTGGGAGCTGCAGGGCCCGACTTGCTACTCAAGTATAGGCCTAGGCAATAGATGTTGGCATAGATTACTGATTTAACCTCCAACAGTATCCTGGTGCAGGCTATAGTAAATTTAGATTAACCAAAAAGCAAAATGTCCAATATATATATAAATATATAAAATATAATTTCTGTTATTTCCTTACTGAAAAGCACATACATAATGATAAATATTAGCTTAAAAATTAGCTTATAGTACAAGACAGGGATGGGGTAAACCTTGGTAATGTAGGCAAAATGCTTTATGGGAAATGCACAAATATCCTGATTGTCCTCTCATTGTTTATGACTAGCTAGACTCCCTCAATGTATGATGATCTGGATCACAAAGTCTTCTAAAGTTCCGAGTGATACTTGCATTGCTGGGCTCAGGTTCCCCTTTACCCAACACACGTTTCACATTTGCTTCTTCAGGAGGCTATGAGCAATTTCTGTAACATTCGGTATGTGTTTTTAATGCAATGAAATAATAATAATTATATTTTATATTTACACATATTAGCCCACATTTATTAAAGCCCCTGCACCAGTTTTTCGTCTGACTTTGAACATTATTTTTAGAGATTAATTTCTAAAACTGCACTATACCCGACGCAATACAGAATTCTGCACTCAAAGGGGCTTCCGGTGGACAGTCAGACAATGGGGCAGATTTACTTACCTGATCCAGTCGCGATCCTGCGGCGGGTTCTCCGACGCTGATTCGGGTCCGGCCGGGATTCACTTAGGTCCATGCGCCGATATCCACTAGGTGTTGCTGCTGCGCCGAGGGCCGCTGGAGTTCACCAGAGTTCACCTTCTATTTCTTGGTGCAGGTAAGTGCGTGTCAAGCGACACTTTTTAAAAAAAAAATCATGATTTTTCCGAATCCGTCGGGTTTTCTGGCGGCCACGCCCCCCCCCCCAATTTCCGTCACATGCATGTCAGCGCCGAATCGCTACAATCCGATCGCGTGCGCAAAAAATCCGGGGTAATTCGGTGCAAATCGAAAAATTCAGGAAACCCGACGGAAAAAAAAGCGATTTGGGCCATTAGTAAATGACCCCCATTGCGTCACATTTATCATGCAGAGAATTGTGTCGCACACCCTTCATTAATCTTGTGCTCCCTGCACTGCTTGGGAAATGTGCACGTAATTTTTTTGGTGCACCTTTAACATAGGGCGTGCAACACAATTCTGTTGAGTCGCTATAATAAATATGGCGCATGGTCCTACTCTGCACCGATAAGCTCCCTCCAGTGCGCTATAAATGTCGACCGCTGTGTTTTGGAGATATGTAACCTACTAGTATTGGAGCAGTGTAGTAAATTTAGATGCCTCTGGTGTCCGCCAGGTGTCCCACAACCGTCATACCAATTTTTCAAATAAGTGGCATGAGGGTGGTGCGAAGGGAAAAGGTCGCTGTGCACCAGGAATTGTAATTTTTCATGCCCTGCAAACCAGTACACTGGCATACATTACATGATAAATACCCCCTGTGTCTGTGTAATCTATTCAGCTCTAGTTTAATGAGGTATTTGATGGTGTGTTTACTCTTAGGCTGCATTTGGTTGGGTTTATATAGTCATTTTCTCTTTTCCTGGGCTGAGTTCTATTGTAATTACTATAGTGATTGTCTTCACTCCCAGACTGTGCTCTAATGATGATGCCGTCCTCTCAATGTGTCAACTCACTTCAGCTCTTCTTTCATAGACTATTTTTTCATTGAGTCCCTTGGTTTTATTTCTTGGTGTTACATTATCTGGTGTTAAAGTGGTTGTCTGCTAAAAGAAAATTGCTTGCAAATGCTATCTTTTTGTAGTATAAATACTTTCAGATGTCAAGTTATTACACATTTCAACATCTTCCTTTATTTATTTTATCCGCACTTGAAAAGCCAATTTTTTTACACATGAAAAGATAGGTTCCTCTCTATTTAGTGTGAGGAGTGATTTACCCCCCAACACTCTCACACTGCTCCTGAAATACCTCCAAATATTTCAGGCATGATACACTTATTTTGAACCGAATACTGCTGACATCTGTGACTACATAGTGTGATGAGACACAGGATGGGATACTGTATACTTCTTTAGAAGCTTTGTTTATTGGCAACCTCTGAGTTAATAAAAGACACACCTGTGGATATTTTTAAGATACACCTGAAACACTCTATTTCTTTGTGTAACATCATGGAAACGTCTAAAAAAAATCAGCCAAGATATCAGGAAGAGAATCCTGGACTTGCATTAGTCTGTTTCACCCTTGGGTGCAATTTCCAGATACCTAGTGGCAAATTCATCTGTTCAATTATACGCACGTACAAACAAGATAGGAATGTCCAGCCATGATACCACTTGGGAAGGAGAAAGGTTCTATGTACCATGGCTGAATGTTTTTTGGTCTGAAATGTGCATATGAATCCAAGAACAAAAGCAAAATACCTTGTGAAGATGCTGGTTGAAGCTGCTAAGAGTTAACCACAGTGAATTGAGTACTGTACCAACATGAAGTAAAGGCATCTCGGCCCAGAAAAAGTAATTACAGGGGGTCCCCTACTTAAGAACACATGATATACAGATGATCCCTAGTTATAAACGGACCTCTGGATGTTGGTAATTTACTGTAGCCTTAGGCTACAATAATCATCTGTAGGAGTTATAAAAGGTGTCTAAAATTAAGCTTTATTGTTAATCCTGGTTCTTATGACAACCCAACATTTTTAAAATCCTGCTGTCACAAAGACCAAAAGAAATTTGGCTGGTGTTAAAATGATAAAATATTCAGTTCCGACTTACATAGAAATTCAACTTAAAAAACTTAACAAACCTACAGAAGCTATCTTGTACATAACCCGGGGACAGCCTGTACTCCAAAAGAAACAAAAGAATTACAAATGCATATGTGACTTGTCTGTGTTACTCACTCCTCAGATCTTAGCCCCCACCTTTGTGCTCCTCCCTCTTGCTCCTTCACAAAGGTGAGCTTGTGAGCTGACATCAGTGGGGTAGGGAGGAGCTGTACAGGATCACATTAGTGGGTGCTGAGAGCTGAGGAGTTTGCAGTACAGACAAGTCACCTGTTGTTTTTTGAAATGCATCCAAACCAAAGCCCAACCCCTGTGACTACACAGTGGATTCTGTCAGGGTGCAAGGTAAGTTATAACACACAATTATATTGTAATGCAAATGCGTAGAAAAAAACAGAAAGACATATTTGCACTGCAGGTGTCATGGGCTTCTACAACCTGCCTTTAGTGAAAATTAGGTCCCTGGTGAAAGGTTCCCTTTAAGCAACATCTTCAGACATCAGCTAGGAAGTTAAAGCTTAGGCGATAATGGATCTTTTAAATGGCCCGCTACTGCCAGAATGGCTTAAGTATAACAAAGTCCGTGTTTTGGAGGGGCCATCACAAAAAAAAAAAACTTAAAATGCAGGTGCAAGTAAGGCAGGAATGCAGCCAAATTCCTAATGTGAGCAACTTGTGGAAGAATGATCACATTGTTAGAAACAAGTCATACAGTTTAAGGCCAATAGTACCAAATACTAATGAAACATATGTAAAATATTGCAGAAAGTAAGAAAAGGCTCACAATTTCCCTCTCTCATTATGCTGTCATTTAGCAAATATATAATTTTGGTTCTCCTAATTAAACTGCACCAGAAAAAGTTTATTTTGATTTAATGTCAAATAGTGAGAAAAACATGAATATGTGCCTTTTTATATGGTGTATGTAGACTTTTGGTTTCAGTTGTATCTTCAGTATGTTTACCAGTACCATAGAATTGTAGAAAAAAATAAAAACTGAAAGCAAGGTATTAGCATATACAGTACATATACATATACCAATACTTTGTGTCTGTAAAGAAGAGTATTGCAATATTGAAGAATATTGCATCTACGGATGCTCTGCTCCTATGATAAGAGAAATCTCCTGGTAAGAAAGTAAGGGTTAAAAAAGGCATTTAAGAGGATGACATTATATTCCAAAATAATGTATCTATTTTTTGCAAAACAATTGATTTTTTTGTCATTCCCTTAAAGGAGGTTTCTAGGCATGAACTGTTAATTGTCTAGACTGGCACTGCCACCAGTCAACTTTGTGCAGTTCTTGTGGTAGCACTATTACATAGTCGACTGGTTCTTTACTATATGGCCCGTAGTAAGATTCACTGCAAACAGCTGATTGGTGGGATCATATCCTCATATGGCTCAGTTCCTTACATGGCTTATAAATAGGTCAAAAATATGTTTTAATAAATACCAATAATCGTACCCACTTCTTAAGTGACAGGCCACTATGCTATGCAAACAGAGAATACCAACAAGAAGCATATGAGACCATGTATCATACTGCCAGTACCAAAATACAAAATATAAATCTTTATTAATACATATAGACAATCAAAAATTGGACATTAAAAACATACACATTAAAACCATAAGAACAAACAGCACGGTGGTGGTCAATGCATTAGCCATAGTATAGAATAATACGTCATAACAATCTACAAAATTGATCCATGAATGTAAAAATAAGGGCTGTACCGAGCACAGAGAATATAAACTACATCACAGTTAAATACCAAGTGTCAAAGTATTATACCTGTGCCTCAGGTCAAATTAGCCCCAGACCACCACCACAGCACCCCAGCTGGTTTTGTGTGTGAGGGTAGATATATCCTCCCCCCGCCTTGCCACAGCACACCCCCTTGGGGAAGCGACGGCGAAACGCGCGTCAAAAAAAAAATATATATATATATATGTTTTGTCTATAAGAAGTTTCTGGCCCAATATACTGGAGTATATGCCAACCCAAGTATAAGCCGAGGCCCCTAATTTTACCACAAAAACCTGATAAAATATATATTTTTTTTACTCGAGTATAAGCCGAGTTGGGGTTTTCAGCACATTTTTTTGGTGAAAAACTAGGCTTATACTCGAGTATATATGGTACATTTCCCTTCTCAGGTCATCAGTATGTCATCAGTGCAGCTCTAACACTTACACGCATGTATACTCCATGCACTAGAACCTATAAAATAGATAGCAATGAATGCGTAAAGCTCTGACCACTGTATATCAGCTGCAAAAGGGAATTACACAGAAGTAACAGGAGCATCCGTCCCCGGTCATTGCTGCTTTGACAATAGACAGAGCCTTCTGCACTCGGCTTTGTCCACTGTCCAGTAAACAGTGTGATACCAATATCTCATCAACACCACATGCAAATCCTCACAAGCAAAATTATAGCAGAATAACCCGTTTCCTTTTTATTTCCTTTTAGTAATTGGCAATTTGTGTTCTGAACTAGAATATTTATTATCACTGTTCTTTATGACACAATGTTATGTTTTATTCATTGTGCAATTTTTATTCTATTTCTCTTGATGCCTTCATAGAGGGAACTTCTAATTATGTTTGCTGGTTTATATATTTTCAACAAAAAAAGCTCTTAATTAAAACCCCGAATGCAGGAGGGATGTATTGTAGTGTTATCGACCTGCAGCAGCGGTGTCAAACATAATTTTACCAAGGGCCAAATCAACCCTATGGTTGGCTTTTTACTGGGCCAATGGCACTTTATAATTGTAACTTAAAGGGGTATTCCAGGAATAAAAGCATTCTTCATATTCAAATGGGTCATTAAATACAAGCTAATATTTAATTAGCTGTTATTTAAAATTTTGCTCCCCTTAGCAGACACATGCTGTGGTCATAAGAGTTAATAGAGAATTAAAATGCTACTGACCCTTCAATCAGTCTCATGACTTTGTCCACGTGAAGGAAACACAGGACAGAAGATGGCCGCTGGTCACATGTCCACATCACATGCTCTGCACCTACCTGGGAAGATCATGTGATCACCACTATGTTTGGCTGTTGTAGTTTGGTTACAGTGCATCCAGTATGGCCGGTGTTGTGGTGAGGCCTCATCTCAGTGATATAATGTGCAGTGATGGCAATTACACATCATTACTATGGTAACAGAGCAGGACTGTCTGTTACATCATCACTAGGAGTAGTGCATGACAGGGAGGAGCGGTTACTGAGAACTCATGGGAGTATTAGTTATAGATGGCGGCCATCTTGGTGATAACTCCGCCTACTTTAGAAGACCATATTAAAGCTCTATTTTATGATTGATGACATTGTGATTTGTTGTATTCATTTATTTATAGCATTATGGGTTTTTGCATCAGAAGTTTATATTACCGGTATACCCCTTTAACTAAAAAACTCTTAAAAAGCACTCATTAGTTCCCAATACCCAAACCAATTTCTTGGTAGTAACATTCAGAGCATGGAGGGGACATGCCTAGCTGACTTTATGTGTTTCGAGCTAGGAGCAGGACCACAGTATAGATCAGGCCATGGCTGTTGAGACAGTGTGTTTGACATGTGCGTCCTACAGTACTATGCTATATGACTCAAAAATGCCACATTTAAACCATTACCTGCTTAATATTTTAGTAAAGCAGTGAACATCTTACAAGTGTAAATGCAAAGGAACATACACATAAAAAGTAACTAAACATCATTTTAAATGTACAAATAGAAAAACCCAATCCTTGTGCATAAAATATTATTTACATTATTAAGAAGAAAAACCCATAATGTGATAGCATAAAATGTAGAAATACTTGCTGTATTATCACTATATAAAGCATCTGGATAGACATACCCTAATATAACAAGGTCCAGAGGAGTGTAAACTGCAGATAGACTCCAATAAGTATTATATAAAGAAAGCTAGTTTTTTCACGTTTTAAACATCAGCCATGGTCAGACCCATGGATAAACGTGTTTCTAGATAAGAACATATCTTTATCCATAATGCTGTACAATCCCTTTTAATACACTTCCAGGAAGTTTGAACACTGAGTCACCATTGTAGTTCATTGGCTTTTATTATTTGGTCTTGCATACCTCATCATTGAAATCTTATTAGAAAGACATCACAAAAAAAATCTACAGTCACATTGAACACATGAAGGGAGATTCATCAATCTGTCTACGCCAGCATTCTGTAGTAATTTCCATCTAAACGCCACATCTATTAAGGGTTTTAGACCATTTTTGGACTTGGCCAAGAAGGGGGTGTGATCTCAGGAGAGGGGCCATGTCTGTCAGTCAGTCTGTCCGTCAGAAAATTCTGGCGTAAATTAGACCAACTAATAGCTGCTGTAAAGTAGACTCCACAACTTCAGATACATCATCCATTATGCAGAATATGACTGTGGAGTCTCTACTGGTATACATCTCCCTCATTGTATCATGTTTTTGATGCAAAAGCTGAAAGCAAACCTGTCATCAGGATCACACATTTTCACCTTGTGATAGTTTCTCATATCCTTTTAAATACTAATTCCCAATCTGCTTGTATCACTAACATTATTAGATCTACTCAGTTTTAAAAGTTAATAACAGCGAGCACTTGTTAGCACTTGCGATTATTTTGCCCTCCCCGCCACCTCACGCCAATGGGACATGAAGGGGTGTGATGGCGTGTGTGCGGCCGGCCAAGCGAAGGGGGCGGCTGGCTGGGAGTGGGCCGGCGCGGGCACTCACTGCTGCCGGGGACTTTTCATATGCGTAAAATAAATGCTGCGCAAATGCCTGCTCCGATACATCAAGAGGTGAAGCTTTTTAGAGTGTAGTAAACAAATGGTATACATACGTATAGTCTAGACAACTATACCACAATATTTATTGCATTATTATTTCTTGTTTTACAGGACCTCCAGTAAATGTCACCTGCAATATATTTGTTAACAGCTTTGGATCAATTGCCGAAACAACAATGGTATGTACATGGTATAAATATGAATGTATGAACTGATACTTCTCCAGAAATGTTTACCGAATCTCTACCAAAACTCGAGAGATCCATTAAGCTTGAAGCACAAAAATTTGGAATGAACACTGAAGTCAAGTCCCCTTGTCTCCACATGCCCCCTTTGCTGTGACGCGCCTCCTTATATATTACATGGCCCTCTATGACGCTGCAGCCATCCTACACCCTGATTTAGAGTATATGCACATGTCAATAAGTAGGGGAAGTAGAAGGATATGCACTTTTGTATAAAATCTCAATGGCTAAGTATCTAAGACTACAGAGTACCCTCTTACGGCAGCTATTCATAGATTTTGCGGGGCAATACATATAAAGGGGTATTCCAATGAAGACAAGATTCTTAAATTTACTCAGGATAACAAAACAACAGCATTTCACAAATATAATTCCAACCTGTCTCTATCAGTCCTGGTATATATTTTGGTTGTCCTGGCATCCGACTTTAAATTTTCTGACTATGGTCAGATTCTTATCATGAATAGCTTCTCTTGTCTGTATGCTGCAGTGTGCTCTGCCTCCTGCCCCCCCTCCTGCTTGACTCTGTGTTTTATTCATTTGGTGAGGAAGCAGAGCTGAGAGTCATTGTTCTGTATCTAAAACCTGTATCCTGATAATCTAAGCACATTGTCAGCACACAACATCTCATAGCACAGAGGAATCATGAAGTGTCTGCTTAGAGAGTCCCCACCCCAATGTTACACTGACCAACACTGAGTGATAGGAGCTAAAACAACAATAAAATTGAGTAAAATTGTAAAGTATGGGGGTTAAAAATTATATCTATTGTGTAAACCTAACAGGAGATTAATTTGAGAACTTTCTTTCATTGGCAAACCCCTTTAATGGTTAAAACAGGTTTCAGGGATTGATCATTAATAATACATTGTTGGAGGGGATGGTGCTCTCGATAATCAACTGCTTTAAAGAGAATCTGTCAGTTTTTTTCACTATTAATAGCTGCAGAAAAGAATTATTTGTGTTAAAAATGTACTTTTGCTGCATCCTTCTGGGTATGAGAATGTTTTATGTTTAGATCAATTGTTTTGTGAACATCTATATATAATTGAAAGAGTATAAATATGTACAGTACAACATAATAGATCACTTGGATCTATCCACTAGGATTTTGTCCCCTTTTGTTTTCTGTGCCTCATTATGCAAATCTCATTATGAAAATGTGTTTGTTTTCATACAACGCAGAGACACAGTCAGATAGGACACAGCTGTTGATTTTCCTGGTCATTTCAATTTTGTAGGCACCAAATGTTAATGAAAACAATTCGGGCAACCAACCAACTGCTATGGCACATACTGTAGCTGATAAAATGTTAGAAATGTAGCTAAAGGAAAAGAAGTGCATGATGTAAACACAGAATATTTGGAAATATCCATAAAAAACAATGGGATCCATCCTTTTGCTGCAAGGTCTATACCTAATATGCATCAATGAAGATTGTTGATATTTAATGAATAATGAGGCGATATTGAAATGGAATCTGCCAGTAGTTTGAGTATGCTTTGGTAGCAACAGGACTGTGAAAAGTTTTCCAGGATTTGCCCAAGTGCATTGGAGTTGGGCCCTCACTCTGCTGTGCTCTCTGTATTAAATGGAATAGGGAGAGGGGGATTGTGGTTGTTTTAAAGAATAACACTGTGGCCCATCTGTCACCACCGGCCTGCATCGAGTGCACTTTCGTCTATGTGATGTCACTGCTGAGCCTCTGATTCGAACAGACAGGGGTGTTGACGTCTTTGTTCTGATCAGGAGCTCTGGACAGGGGTGAGTTTATGGTATTTGTTAATATATTTTATTCCCTGGCTCTATATGGAAATAACCCTGATTGTGGGCGATCCCTTTAAGGTGTTCTGTAGCTCCTCCTTCAGTTTTGAGTCATTGCTGTAGTATTCAACCAGAAGCCTGTTACCATTTTACATGCAGAAGAGGGGAGAGGCTGTGGATCCATTTAATGAATAGAGGACTGTAACGTGATCACAGCCCTGCTGCTACTGCAGAAATGTTTGTCCATTTTCTACAGTCCTGCTTCTACTAACATATATAAAGGCATGGCTGCCTGTGTGCAAAAAGATGTGATTGAAGATCCTATTAAATGTATTTACCACACTTTTGAAGACAGAACTTAATGATAACAACATAGGGAAAGCCTTTGTCCTTATAAACAGATCATAACCAATCACATACTGAGCATACAAAAACATTATATAATTCATCTAAAGATTACACCGTTATGCCCCTAATGGCTTACACACAAAGATGGTTTTAGTAAAACTAACCCCACTTAAACCTAAACAGTACCTTGTGCTGTAGTTTATAAGTGTTTAAATTATGCTTATATATCATTTACTGCAGTCAGTTTTATTGCTCCACTCTCCATCCTAAAATCCAGTCCAGAAGGCTCAATCATACAGTCCATTTCCGCCTCGGCCCGACTTTGAACCCTGTCCCTATGACATCCCTCTACTCTCAGGAATGAGCAGTTTGATGACCTCTATTAGCCGACAATGCACAGTGCTGGCTTCTCAGTGTGGTGGAGAGCACAGTAGTCTCTATATGGCAAATTGGCCACATTGGATGAATTATAATAAAGTTAGAATAATGGATAAATAAAATTTTAAAAACTTTGTTATCACTGTAATTGTAGAAAAGAAAAGTACAAAATTGCTTCCCTCCGGCTTCTCCTTGCTTGCTCCTGCATTGATTCTTAGGTCTCTCATTATGCACAAATAGGAAAAGACCAGTCAATCATATCCTGATACCCGTTAATTGAGAATCTGTTGACAGGTTCCCCTTAATGTAAACGTCAGTGGTGGTCTTTATGAGTGATGGGTAATAAGTCATATTTCTGAATTCAGGTTAAAATTCCTGACTGCATAGTGGATGGGGAAAAGCCACAGTGGACATCACTAGAACCATGAAAGTGAGAATTAAAAATAATGGCCAAAAAAAGCCTTGAATCAAAGCTTTCTATAGGCTCAGTGCATCGATTTCCACTCCATGTATTTGTCAGAGGTGCACAGTGACTTAGAGAAGTAATGTTATAATTATACTGGATCTGGTGATCTTCATGACCTTAGGATGATAGCGATAGCTCAACAAACCATTGCAGCCGATGTTTGAATTAACATGTCCTATAAAGACAGGGTAGAAGTAAGACTTGTTCAGCTTGCGGTTAAGTGCCTGGCTATTTCTGGAATTTTAGGAGAAAGCAAATATGTGCAAGTCATGGAGTCTTTGCCAGGAGGAGAACCCCTATGAGCCGAGGTAAAACCTGCATCTATTACACATTTATGATGTGTTTTTAGAAATACCAACAATGTCTCATTAGGAAATATCCATTTTAAGGTTATAGCCAAAATTATTTAGCATACGGTATGTTAATGCTTATCGTGAGTCAAAAAAAAATTTCACTAAATTTCAGGCTACGATGTGCAAGACAATCCATTCATTTCCAGGCCAACTGATAAGTCATGTACAAGGGGCTCCTGGTTTCAAACTTTAACATGTGGCAAGGTCTCTCCCAGGAAAATGTATACAATGGCTTGGTGTTCTTAATGCTGGTACCTTCAAATTCTAGGAATTCTATATGCTAATTATATTTACCTTGTAAGACCACCCCCTTAACATCAAGCATGACTTTCTAGAAGCCTAATGACATGATGTAAGGTTCACATTCTAGGCACAGCTTCATTACTAAACTGATTCCTCCTTTTACACCCAATAAGACATCTCCTTGCCCCCATGATAATAGACATTGATTATGTAAGGTGTGGGATGTGTGTGTGATGTAAGGAGGCCGGAGCCACCAGATGTATCCAGTTCGGCAAAGGAGCAGGGATTTCATCATAAACTGGCACACCTAGCACCAACATATGATAAATAAATTACCTGCTATGTGTACATCATGCCTTCACTAGCTCTCATATACAGGCACAGCTTCACTCCTGAATATTTCCCCTTATGGAGACTATTAAAAAAGCTTTGCCATTCTGAGGGCAGACCCTCTCCCTTAGCCCCTCTACAGATTCTTTTGTAAATGAGCTTGTCTCCATATCTGCAATCTAAAACAATACAATATATATGATCTTACCCTTTACCCTACCCCTGTGAAAGAGTAAAGGTCAGGGGTGTAACTATGGGGCCCTCAGTGTCAGGGGGCCCCGTCATCCGACCTGACACAATAAAGAATGGAGGATGTGCACCATTATATCTATATTGTACTGCACATGTCCAGCATAATATGTATATAACATATACTGTGGTGTATATATGTATATATCTATATATGGTGTCTGTATACACTGTTTGTGAGTATGTTGCATATGGCACTGTATGTGTGTGTATATGTAAGGGGGGCCCCATACAGTACCCTGCTAGGGGGCCCTGTCTCTCCTAGTTATGCCGCTGGTAAAGGTAGCACATAACCGTGAGAAGGTTGACTTTGAATCTCTCTCTGAAGCAACAGGACAGTTGGCTAAGTGAAGGAGTTATACAGATTGTGTAAAAGAAATCGGCTAGAAAATCTTTAATGAATATCTTTAATATAGAAAGTTTCTTTATTTAAGGACAATATAAAATAAATCTTTGTGCAAAATCAAATTGTTAAGACAAATTATGTGTAAAATTATCATTTTAAGCGCTGTACTTACCTTATCTTTATCTGCATAATTTTTTCCATTCTTTACATTCCCATGTAATCCGTTTACATCTACCGTCTGGGTCTGTGGCTTCCATTGTGATTTTCTTTGCCATCCATCACTCAGTCCTCATTTGTCTTTGACTTCTTACAACTGGGGAAGCTACACATACGTAAGTCAATAAATAATGCATTGAATATAACATTGTGCGGTCCAAGGCGTTTTTTTTTCTCCTGAGCTAAGACACCTAAAGGTTATTTGAAAACCAAGCAAGCGTAGAGGTTTGATGGATCTTATATGCATAAATCATTGCTGGCGCTTGGCACGGACTTCAGAACGCCCGTAATGATGTTAGACGTTAACATACATTGTGTAACAAATGGCATGGCCTTTTATCAATTAAATGTTTAATACATTAATTCTCTGTAATCTCGGCATCTATTAGCATAAACCTGGGAAGTGCTGACATGCCGCTCCATGACAAATTGTCTTGTGCAATTTAGCGAATACACTGGATGGAACCTGCCGCGGAGGGCATCATATTGTAGCTAGACCGCGGCCCTGAATCACTGAATCAATTCTGAACGCAAATCTTTGAGATTCGACTGAACAACAGCTGCTTAGTTGCTGCATGGGCAAATTAATCTATTCAAATCCCACAGCTGAATCTCCCCTTCTGCATTTTAAGCTGACTACATCATAATACAGACATACAAGCATACTAACCCTCTCACTGCTGAGATTTACAGAGAAATCATTACTTCCCATGTCCTTCCTTCTAATATTCTCGTCATGCAAAAGGATCAGGGGAAAAAATAAGCAGTTATCTGTTTGGAGCAGGGCAGCGGAGAAAATTACATTGAGGAAAATCAATGCTTTGTTTATGCATTCAACTAAAGGCAAATCATAGCTGGAAGACAAATTGCTCCGAGGGGTCAGAGTACGTTCCAATATTCACAAGTAGATGGCTTTCCATTCGATGACAGCACATAATAGATTTGCAAATGATTGACTACCGGGGGACATATTTGTTCAGTATGTCTTACCTTTGCAGAATACAGGTCGGATTGTTACTTATGGAGAAAAGGTTTCATATCCCTGAAGTCAATTTCCTCTAGGAAATATATGGCCTCGACTTATATAGTCATTTAATATCCTATCTCTTATAGTTTGTCTTCTCTCATGGACCACTCACAATGATGGACAACCACTCGATGGACAACCACATAGCAATGGCGGTGCGAATAGGGATTCTCCCTTATCTGTACAGCATATGTGAATGTACACAGCTAGTCTATTCAGTATATAGAAGGTTTACTATGTACAATAAGGGTATTAAAAATTACATGGTACATGGTAAGTCAGATCTGGTACTATGCTTTTAAACAAAACTCAATGTGGAGGGACATGTGTCATGCCTTATTTGTAACACTGGTTTGCATCTATTTTTCTTCCATAAGTTGAAAAGTTTTGAAGAAATTTAGGTTTCTTTTTTACTAACCCACTACAACATGTTGTGGCAAGAGCATTTACAATCTTTCACAGCAGGAAATGGTCATGAAATCTTGTTAGAATCTACTCCACCCCACGTGCCTGGTCATAAATTAGGTGATACCTATGCTATCTGTAATATAATATATTCCCCCAAATAAGATTGGACATGACTGGAGAACATGCGCTAAATTTTTTAATAACTTGGTACAGGATGATCATACTGATCCTAAATGCGGAATCCAGCTCCTGCAATGCAAAGGATGAACTCATTCTCAAGCAATAGCTCAATTGCATCTAAAATATTGCATCTTATTTTTGCGTAGACAAGAGTTGCTTCAGAATGTCTGAACTGGTCTTACATTCCTAGTGCATTGCATCAACTGTACCAAATGCCAGACTATGGAGACTTCAGGGGTAATTTATTATAGGATTTCCACCAGTTTTTTTTGGTCTAATAAACAAAACAGATGGTGTGCCAAAAAAGGACTTTGCCACCCAATTAATAAATGACTTTCCAGTGTTGCCTAGAAGTTTTAATATAAACTCATGCACATGTACGGATTTGGGTGCCTTGAGCTAGCCACACAAATAGCGGTTGATTCACAGCCCCATTGATCTCAATTGTGCACATTCACAGTGTGGTGAGGCAGGTGGTAAACTTGCTTTTTGTGGATTTATGCTAAGTGGGGCATTTATTATTGATTTTACACCATTTTTTTGTTGGGCAATCCCAGGGTTTTATCTATTGTGTCTGTACTGGCAGATACCTGTTACAGTTATGGATCAGTTCAATGCAGAGAACTGAGAACACAGCAGTGTGAGAACATGCCCCATTGCATTTGGAGAAGCTATGACCTTGAAATACAAAACCATTTATCACACTTACTGAGCCATTAATAGCATACAAAAAAATTATGATGAAATATCTGTCCAGGACATTTTGAGGGGCATTCATTATTGATACTGCTCCAGATTTTGATAGATTTGCAGCAAAAAAACTGTTTAAAATTCAGACACATTTTTTTCAAGTTTTTATACCATTTTGTGGACTTTTTTCTGACTTGTCCGAAAAAAGGGGGCACAGTCTTATGAAACGGGTGTGGTTTGCAGAAGGGGTGAGGTCATATTGAATCAGTCCATGCACCAAATTGTGGCACACAGTTTAGACCTGCTAAAAGCAGGTCTAAAAGTAAAGCAGTCTTATACTGCGACAGATTCATGATCACAATTATGAATTTGGCGCAGCACTAGAGTAGTGATGACCAGCTTTGCACTGTTGGAACCTGTGACACATTAATGAATTCCCCTCTTTGTATGACAGGTCCTCTGCACCAGAGAACTCCAAAATTATTAGAGAGTCTTGGCACAAAGGAAACCAATAAGTAGTTTTACATTCGCCTAAAGTGTCAAATTTATTATTAAAGGGGTATTCCCATAACGACAAGATTCTTAAATATACTTAGGATAGCAAAATAACACATTCTATAATTCATTGTTATCAACAAAAATACAGCATTTCACAGATATAAGTCCAACTTGTCTCTATCACTCCTGGTGACCGTAAATCTTCTTTTGACTATGGTTGGGCAGGTCAAATTCTTCTCATGAATAGCTTCTACTGTCTGCACTCTGCAGCATCAGTCTTCCCCTGCCCCTCCCCCTTTCATTCCTAGACAAGCTCACATACAGACTCTTCCTGCCAACAACAGTATGAGGAGACTTTCTCTACAATCTACAGATAAGGTAAGATCTTTATAGCAGGGGAAAGAGTCATAGCAGAGCTGACTGTGTGTGTTATAGCTGAGATACAGTAGAGCAGAGATGTAGCAGAGTTAGAGAGTTTCTATGTGTCAGATACTAATAGTGCATGTGTGCCGCCATTTTCCCTAGGATTGTCGCTCCCTAATAAAGCCACAGAGAATGATATTCCGATGGAAAATTGCAGTGCACAGGTGCTGTCGGCCCTTTAATGTCAGTGACAATCTTCTGGGCAGCATTTCCAGGGTTAATACTCTGGCACCAGTCATGAGGGATAGCAGTGTGTTTAAGTTCGAGTACCCAAAATCGAACTTCTGTTCAAGTTTCAATTGAACTTGCCAATTCCGATCCCAAATGGGTCCACTGTCAATCTGTGGAATAGCCTGCCTCAGGCGCTTGTCACAGCGGGGACAGCAGAGAGCTTCAAGAAGGGTCTAGATGCCTTTTTACACCTAAATAACATTGATGGTTATGTTATATACAACTGTTTCCCCTAAATCCCCTCCTCATCCAATCCCTTCCCTTCCTTGGTTGAACTTGATGGACAAGTGTCTTTTTTCAACCATATAAACTATGATACTATGATAATAAAGTACCAGTAAAGTACCATTTAAAACTAGTAAATCTTTTTTCTAGAAGAAGGAAAATTTCCTTTTTCTGCACGTGGGATTCCAGCCTAGAAATGTTTTCCTCATTTGTTGAATAATGTCAAAATCCTTGCAGTACACAAATAATATGTTTACTGTCATGTACGGTACAGGGACTTCGTGTTGGCTGACAGGAGACTTACTCAATGAATATCCATATAGTATCACCTGCCTGTGCAGGGTTGTCACCATCTCAGTATGTGTGCTGAATTAAATAAGCACATGGGGCACCACCTTGTAAGAAATACATGATATCATTATATACAGTGACATTTCAGAGCAATTACACTGGAGCTTTGTGACTGGGAGGCCAGACCCTTCTACATAATAAGCATATTCTGTTGGCTATACTTGAAATTATGTTGTACCAGGTTTAACCACAACATGAATATTCCACATAGACACAAACAATGTAATAATCACCTAACATTGCAGATAAGGCAATACATTAAGAGTGTCGTACACTGTATGTTACAGGGGTCCTTTGACACTAGCCAAAAAAACTAATGGAGCAAAATGTCATAATATTTGGTTTTCTATATGAATGTATAGTGTAGTTGACTACTCTATACAATTCATAGGCATCCAGTAAAAAAATTATAATATGGAATGTTGTTTTAATAAAGGAGGGGCTAGAGATGAGCAAATCATTCAAGATTCACCTTGCTGAAACTTTGATGAATTTTTCCTCTATATGGTCTAAACCAATATTGTCTTGGAAATTGGTATATAATGCTCTCCAGTCCTCTAAAACTCTTGTTCCTTTGAGCATAATTTGAAGGAAGAAGTCTGGGGGTGTCGGATCTAGAAATCTGGTTGGCTTTGTTGATGAAAAAAGGACTACATTTCTGCCATCCTCCTTGCATTTGACATGTTCTTCTTGTTCTTATCTTCTTGGAAGTAACCTACTCACCGTCAGTAGGGCAGTGATGGCAAACCTTTTAGCAGCCGAGTGCCCAAAAAGCAACCCCAAACCCCCCTTATTTATCGCACGGTGCCAACCAAAAATTAAAGCAGTAACTTATTGCTCCCTGTTCTTCAACAACAGTAGAAAGATGGATAATTTGCATAATTTTAGCTTCTTTCCAGTGTCCCTCTGGACACAGAATCGTGGGGCCAGCAGAAGGTCCTCCAAAGATAATTCGACCCTGTCTATTCATTCTCCCTCTTCCTACAGTAACAAGTAGTGAAGTAAGTACGAAAATATGACTGAAAGCAGCATCTTTAAAGTTGCCTGCAACTTCAGGAAAATTCTTGAGTCTTGTCTGGTGTGCTGGGGCAATGGCCAGGGTGCCACAGAAAGGACTCTGAGTGCCGTCTCTGGCACCCGTGCCATAGGTTCGCCACCACTGACATAGGGCATGTGATATGCTTCTGTCGGACTTTGCATGAAAAATCTTGTGCACCGTCCATTTGTGTAACGGAACGCCCCCTTTGGAAATTTCAGGTGAAGAATAATGCAGCAGCGCAACAAAACGGTGCAAGCAGCTTGCACAGAAAAGAACGTGCACAGTCCGTCAGAAAACTGGCGCACGGCCCTTCGTAAATGTGGGCCATGGAACCCTGCCTTACCCTGAAATCATGTGATATCCAGTATTCCTTCTTTGTCCCTCACAAACACCAAACAGATTTTTTTAGCTCCTGAATGACAGTGACACAATACACGTGCAATTCTGCAACTCTTTGACACGTAGGATATGATCGAGCTGGCTCCTGTGTGAGACGTCTCAGAGGTTTCTTAGGCAACTGTTCCAGATGATGTTTCACAACATTGACTGTGTCCTGACATTTTCTGATAGCCTCTGCCATGAAAAGGAATCAGTGATGCTGTCATTTCCCATCTTCAGTCGATCTTATGAATATACACCATCATTCTTCCTGCATTCACTCTGCCATCCCTAAAAGGGGTTGGCCACTCTACCTCATGTTTTTTGTAATGTCTGAGTGCGCGGGGGGGGGGGGGTGATATCTGGTAGTTTGCAAATATACATCTATTAAAATTTCTGTTCCTCTATCTTGATATGTAAAGTGAAGCCTCCTGTCTTTTACCTCATCAGCCTGACATTCCTGTCCATAAAATGGCTGCAGATGGAAGGTCTCTATATGTCCTAGAACAATCTTCCTGCCAGGACCTTATGACCTTATGATCTTATGCCAGATTAAGGTCCTGAAGGGGCAATTGTATGTGGACAGTTAGGGATCACATGACCCTCCATCTGCGGCCATTTTATGGACAGGAATGTCTGGCTGATGAGGTAAAAGACAGGAGGCTTCACTTTACATATCAAGAAAGCAGAGCAGAACTATTAATAAATGTATTAATAAATTGCAGGGGCATCGTGACCTGTTCAGGGCTTATTGTAAAATATTCGGGGCCTTTTTCACATGAAACTCTCCACCCAATTTGTGACTGTCTTTATGTATGAGTTAATAATTTCTGTACTAAATTACATAGTGCCATTTCTTTTTGGTAGTTCACAATCGGCTGTATTTAAAACCGGCTCATCGCTGGGGTATTTTTAGAATATAATTCTCTCAGAATAGAAGCTATGAAAGTTTTATTTTAAAAACTCAGTTCTGTTTCCTGCAATAACAAGTTTTAACTTTTGAAAATAAATGATTTATATGTGTTATATAAGATGTTGTCATTGTTTCATATATTGTATTGTCATTTTCCAATTCTTGGACCCCAGTGATGACAGTAACATAGACCTGCATGTGCCATACTGAATGTGAATAGACCAATGGTGCTTGTACTTGACCATCGCTCCATTTATTTTATAGGACTGCAGTAGCTGTGCTAGAGGTCTCATAGAAGTGAATGGAGTGGAAGTTAAACAGCCTCATAATGTGGGGAGATTTATCAGAAATGTCTGAGGTAAAACTGTTCTAGTTGCCCATGAAAACCAATCAGAGCTCAGCTTTCATTTTATAAACAGCTGTGGGGAAATGAAAACTGAGCTCTGATTGGTTGCCATGAGCAATTAGAACACCTGCTCTCAGATGCTTCTGAAAAATCATTGGGTAAACGGGCCACCTATGGGAAGTTGTGGGACACATTTTTCTGATCATCGTTGGTCCCATGTGGTTTGATCCCCAACATTCAGACACTTATTCCCTGTCCTATGCTGTGGAGAGAGGATAAGTGTACCTCTGTGATGGTGGGTAGTACGATGACTTGACTCACTATGAAGGCGTATGATGGCACAACCTACATAGAAGAGCATTATCATCCCTAGCGGACACAAATAATACTATTTAAAACTTCTAACATTTGATCGTATTTTATTATTATTTGCATTTTACAGATGCACTTTCTATTAAATAGAGTAGTTATTGACCTAAACGTCATCTATAAACTTTGGATTGTTATTGATAGTATAAGTCTAATACTTTAAGACTTTCTACTACTGAATTTTTAGGGGATCCACATGTTCTTTTCTCTTCTCTTCAGTTTGAGCCCCAGCACATAAAAACATTTTTGTTATTTAGAATCATTAAAATTTAAAATCTAACTTATTCCAATATTATTGGCCTGGGGTGAGCCTTATAGGTACCTACCGCCTCCTGATGTTTGGCACTTAGCAATCGGTGTCTGGTTTCTGTTTTCTACAACCTTAGATTTAAAGCCCATTTCTTCTTGCTGTGAAGAGGTGATAAGAAGAATTAATTGGTGTTATTTGATTTATAGCTGAAATAAATCATCACTTTAAGGGAACATCAGGGCTCTCTCTATTATGTAGCTTTAGTGTTGCAGAAATAATTCATTCTTGTAATGTGCAACTAAATAACTAGTTTTCTTTACAAGTATAACTGGAAGGTGTTTTGTTTTGTTAATTCATTACGTGTGCAGGCCAACTTGCCAGATATAAAATGTCTTAAGGGGAGTAGTCCCCTTAATCTGCTGACACCGAGTTGTTGACAAATGCACTTTGATTTTCTACATATTTTTAGATTTTTCTCCATTATATTATTTCAAAGATATCCCAGTATTATCTGTATGCTACAGAGCCAGTTGGTGCACCAAGGTCATATTCTCAGTACCAGCAGGACTTCCATTGCCACTTAAATCACCAGCTTTTTCTTAAAGTGTCACCATATGTTTTTCCAAAGACAACTCTCCTAGGGGGCGTGGCCTGACTGAGCTCTGAGACTGATGCATGTGAGTGAGCTCCGTCTCTTGACCTTCCAGCGACTATCATGAGTCCCAGTGCTTACGAAGTGGAGATCTCCTACACCGTGCTCACATGCAAGTGATCAGCAAAAGCGGAACAAAGTGCTTTACAGACTTCACAAGACATTCTCCTGCCTCAACCTCAACACAGTACAGCGTGCACGCTCCTGCCTCTCCGTCCTCTCCAAGAGAGGAGTCAGCTACCGACTGTGACACAGAGGCATGTGAAGCATCTCCACCACAAGAGGCATCCCATTTTAACCCATCTTCGGGTTGCAGCTCCGGTAGGCCAAAGCCCAGATAAATGGGTTCAGAAGCTTTCTGGCGACTCAGCAGGCCTTAGAATTCTTTATCAAACACATGATACTGGGTCTTAAAGGGTCCCTGCAGAGACCTCTCTCAACTCACATCTGCTATGCAGGTATCAATTGATGACTTGGCAGGTTGTGTTGACCATCTAGAAAATAGGATGTCAAAGATGACTAGCTCTCATAAGGAGCATAGATACACATTACTGCCTAGAAGAGGAAGTAGAGGTGATGGCATTAAAAATGGCTGATATGGATGACAGGGGAAGGAGAAATAATATAAAATTTAGAGGAATCCCTGAATTGGTCTCTCCGGTCGAATTGAAAGTCAACTTGACCCAAATTCTAGCAGCAGTTCTACCAGATACACCACCTGCTGAATGCCTGATACGTAGAAAGAGCACACAGGCTCCTGAAGACGAAGGCATTGCCTGAGAATCGGCCGTGTGACGTCATAGCAGGGCATCTCTTTGCGGACTTATCTCAAGCCACTTTCCACGCCAGAAAATGGGGTTTGCCTTTGAAACTACTGACCCGCAAAGATGGAGTCACTCATGTCCTGCTCAATTCTGATGAAGGTCTGCACTGTTAGCTGGATGGGGCAAGCCGGACCTGTCACAGCCACAGCAAACCTCTTGTCAACAGAAAATCTGGCTATACTGGGACACAGCGTGACTTCTGTTCTACAGATGAAATATACTTCATTGTGTGACCTAAGTGAAGCAGGTCGAAAGGCCACAGGTGGGATGTAACCCCAATGGTTGTATAGAGCTAGGCATTGAAGTCAAGCTCTTCTCACCTCAGAATGAAGGAGATCTGGTTAGCGATGTGTTTGGATGAAGAACCGTTACAATAACAGTGAAGAGGGCATTCTGAAGTGAGGAAAGCTCAGGAGGATCTATGGGTGGCCCATAAAATTGCTATAAGGGGTACACTGGTGCAAACAAGTGCTCAGCTCAACAGAGCTAAAGAAATAAAATAGATGAGAGCATTCAGAAAATTAAAGCCCTGGAGAGAGACCTCCAAGCAAATAGTTAGAATTAACTACTGCGAGACAGGCATTGCAGACGGCCCTTTTGTCCCAAAATAACAAATAAATTACCTCTATGAAAGCATCATTCTATTCCTCATTTAATAAACCAAGCAGGCTGATGGCAGTGCAGTCCAGGCCCTGAAGGATAAAAACATCAATCCCATTTCTTTACCACAGAAAAACTCTTCCAGTTAAAGAATCCCACCCTCAGAAGATCTCAAATACGTTAAGATGTTTCTATAAAGATCTTTATAATTTAAAATTGGACAAGTTGACACATCTCCCAAGCCCAGAGGATATTCAGTCATATCTGACCAAAATAAAACTTCTCCATCTCAACTGAGCAATTACATTCCTAAATGCTCCCATATCACTCTAAGAACTTACTGAAACAATAAAAAGCTCCAACTCAGACTTCTAAGGCCTCCCATTCAACAAATCTGGTGTAAATTCACCACACAGTGGTAACAAGATGATACCTCACTACCAGCAAATTGGCTAGAATCTACCCAAGTTCCCAAGTGAAATGTTGGAGAGGTAGTTCTGAAGAAGGAACCTTGCTCCATATATTTTGGGGTTGCTCCCGGTTATTAGCTTTCTGGGAAGCTGTCTTTGACTCTAAGGTCTCTTCAAGATGTATAATTCTCAATCCTGCTTTAGCTGTAATTGGGGTGGGGATGAAAGCAGTGCCGTTATGCTCTTGGAAATTGGTTGCTCATATTTTTCTCACTGCTAAGCTCTTAATGGCTAGAAATTGGAAATCAGACAGTCCCCCAAATATACACTCACCGGCCACTTTATTGGGTACACCTGTCCAACTGCTCGCTAACACTTAATTTCTAATCAGCCAATCACATGGCGGCAACTCAGTACATTTAGGCATGTAGACATGGTCAAGACAATCTCCTGCAGTTCAAACCGAGCATCAGTATGGGGAAGAAAGGTGATTTGAGTGCCTTTGAATGGGGCATGGTTGTTGGTGCCAGAAGGGCTGGTCTCAGTATTTCAGAAACTGCTGATCTACTGGGATTTTCATGCACAACCATCTCTAGGGTTTACAGAGAATGGTCCGAAAAAGAAAAAAACATCCAGTGAGCGGCAGTTCTGTGGGCCTTGTTGATGCCAGAGGTCAGAGGAGAATGGGCAGACTGGTTCGAGCTGATAGAAAGGCAACAGTGACTCAAATCACCACCCGTTACAACCAAGGTAGGCAGAAGAGCATCTCTGAATGCAAAGTACATCAAACTTTGAGGCAGATGGGCTACAGCAGCAGAAGACCACACCGGGTGCCACTCCTTTCAGCTAAGAACAGGAAACTGAGGCTACAATTTGCACAAGCTCATCGAAATTGGACAGTAGAAGATTGGAAAAACGTTGCCTGGTCTGATGAGTCTCGTTTTCTGCAGCGACATTCGGATGGTAGGGTCAGAATTTGGCGTCAACAACATGAAAGCATGGATCCATCCTGCCTTGTATCAACAGTTCAGGCTGGTGGTGGTTTTCTTGGCACTCTTTGGGCCCCTTGGTACCAATTGAGCATCGTTGCAACGCCACAGCCTTCATGAGTATTGTTGCTGACCATGTCCATCCCTTTATGACCACAATGTACCCAACATCTGATGGCTACATTAAGCAGGATAATGTGCCATGTCATAAAGCTGGAATCATCTCAGACTGGTTGAACATGACAATGAGTTCACTGTACTCAAATGGCCTCCACAGTCACCAGATCTCAATCCAATAGAGCATCTTTGGGATGTGGTGGAACGGGAGATTCGCATCATGGATGTGCAGCCGACAAATCTGCGGCAACTGTGTGATGCCATCATGTCAATATGGACCAAAATCTCTGAGGAATGCTTCCAGCACCTTGTTGAATCTATGCCACGAAGAATTGAGGCAGTTCTGAAGGCAAAAGGGGGTCCCACCTGTTACTAGCATGGTGTACCTAATAAAGTGGCCGGTGAGTGTACATCTTCTTAATAAGTTATTAGCAGAACACTACCCTTACAAGAGACTATTAGCATAAAGAGATGGGACCTCTCTTGTTTTTCAAAATGTGTGAAACCCATGGATAGCATGGCCTTATGACCTAGATTCTTGTAGTGACTTTTATGGTACATATGATTGAGCCCTAGGATTTCCTTGGTGAAATTGTTAATGCGTTTTCCCCGTAAGAGAGACGAGTCCAGTCAACTGATTTCTTGACCTTTGTTTTTTATGCTCATTAAGTTGTTGTTATATCTGGTATACAGTCTAGTCTGCAGAAATTAAATGCAACTGCATACTTCGCTATCCATTTATGATCGTATGTATGCAATCCAACATTGTTGTTGTATTAAGAATGCTCATGGTCTGCTTGTATTTATATACTTTTTAATTGTAACTGATACCGCCTTTGTATTTTTGTAACAAATTCTATAAAAATGTATTTTAAAGAAATCACAAATCTCCTGATTGATTGGGCATTAGTCCAGGCAGGAATAGCAGTGATCTGGATGCTAAATATAGGACCTTGATACACTGACGACCTCATTTACATACAGATTTAAAAGAGAAATGGTATAATGGGTAGAATTAATAAAGGAATTTTTGAAATCCTTTCAATTAATGCATTTCTCTACATCATGCTGCCAACAGATTTTAATGCCCAGGGAGATTCACTTAATGGATCAATAAAAGTTTTATTTAAATAATATTCAAAACTGTATATTCTAAACATCAAACAGCTCAATTAAGCTGATTGAGACATTTAACTGAACCAATAATGGTGAGAGTAGAAAATAGGCAAAATCAAATTAATCGGTATAATTATTTCTTTGTGTAATAATAAAGCCAAAGTAATTGATTTAATAGTAATGAGAAATACAACTAAACCTAGTGAAGAACAAGAAGGGGAAGGGGAGATAGGGAGGGTAATAAAGATAGGAAGTTGGTCTAGGGGACCCCAAGGTAACCCAAAGTTTGAAGGAGTTAGAGTTCCTAAAAGTTAGCCAAGGTGTCGAAGTAGAGTAGAAAACAGACATCTTATCCTCATCTCATGCCTTCATTTCCTCCATTCTCAGAATGTGATTGACACCCGCTACCCAGCGGGCTCTGGACAGAGCTATAGGTGATCTCCAAAAACTAGGTACGGTGCGCAACAAATGGGCAAAATTGTACTGACATTTCCACCATATTTCCAACACTTCTCCAATAGCGTTGGGGAAGGTTTGATGAGTCCCATGTCTCATGAGATTGCAATGAGATTGTGTGTAGGCATATTTTTTGACAAACAGATTTCCTGGAAAGGAAATAAGCGATACTCTGGGTGAAGAAAATGGGGCTAAAGAGTTTATTAAATAGCATAGTTGACAGTACTACAGCCATATACCCAATGATCCCTGCTAATATTGTACTAAGGAAATGTATACCATTGTTGACGAAGACATCTCATCCTGTGGAGGATTTTTGTAGGCAGACCCAAGAGAGTAAATGAATGGAGAAAAGTATTAAACCGAGAGTGCAGACACTGTTGTTTAAAGGAAAATCTTCTCAACAGCCCCAGGATCCCAGAGAGAACCAAGAAACTTTAATGTCTACTGAGGAGGGGAATTCAAAATACACCCAAATAATGGGTAGGTGCTACTTCTCCTACTACTACTACTACTTCTCTTCCAACACAGAGTTTGCTTTCTTTACGATGAAATAGATTAAATACACTAGTGGCCATAGAGGCCCTGTGGTACATTGCAAAATCTGGAAGCCCCACTCTACCAGAATGCTTAAGGTATATGAGGATGTTTCTGCTGTTCTCACTTCAAAGGTCATGCATGGTTAACTGAGAAGGAAACACATCTGCAACTAGGTTTTCCAATATGGAAAAGGAAAACAACCCCTCCAGCGCTCCTTTAGGTCCAGTGCTCTGCTCTCAAGAAACCTTCTGACATGACTAGCAAAACCAACATGTCCTTTCCAGAAGGAGAAAACACTCAACTGTAGACAGCCGTGTTACTCAGGCATTGCATCTTGTCAGTGCATTGAAATGGATGAGGCAGGTAAATATCCCTCCTTAAGAAGACTACCTTTGCAGTTACCAATGACATAGTAGAAGCTAACCATTATGGTTAGCATAATTATAAAGGTTTTCTCTCTGGCCAAATGCAGTTTTTGTCAACAACTACTAATAAAGTCAAGTAAATCAACTGAAAAAGTTACTGAGAGGTAAGGAGCTCATGTACCTTTTTAGATGACCTATTACTTTCTGTACAAACTGGATCTACAAACCTAATACTGCCATGTTCCCGTTACCGTAGCTGCTAACAGTAACATTCAAAATGTTTGTGTGCAACAATATAAAGGGAACTCTTTGTTATTTTGCTTTCAGTAAAGTTTTTGATAAATATTTCTGTATTATTATTTTAAGCTGCACCTTTTCCACTATTTCTATGGGGAGAGCCTTTCATTACTTTGCTCTTATTGAGACAAATCTTATGAATTATTTATTCTGTATTTTTTTGTAGGTACAGTCTTGTTGTTATTGAGTTAGTGGATTTCAGAAAGTGCTGATGTGTGTCAAAAATCTCAAGCAAAACAGAGAAACACAGGACTGATTTCCAGACATTCTGTCTATTATATGCTTGTAATCATTCAGGAGACGGATATTCCTAAGAATGCAATAACAATAGACATAATCTCCTCAAAGTAATATACATTATACAGCTTTATTGTATTTTATGTTTTCATCTGCAGATTTTTCTTTGCTTGGATTAACATTGCAACTTAGAATCTATTACTCCATTATTTTGTTACAGTGCGGTGACTGTATATGGAAACAATTACTGAATAACAGTAAAATAAGTACAAATATAATATAAAGGAAATCTTCCATCAGAACATTGTAAACAGGGGACACTTACTCATAGATTCAGGCAATGTGACTGTGGTAATCTTCTTATATTTATTATCCATGACTTCCATCCTTCTAAAATCAACTAATTAACCGGAAGAGCTCTGGTGGGCTTAAGCAGAGCCACTCCATGATGTATATTTACAGGCTGTTACACTGTGAAAGGCAGTGGAGGGGCAGATGTGCTCCTGCTCAGTGTAGTGTAGCTCAGGTGCACATTTTAGTGTACAATTTGGTGTAAAAGGAGGAGGCACAAAAATAAAACAGAAAGGAGACCAGAAATGAAATTATAAATCCCCACAATGATAGTATCTTGCCAGGTCTTAATTGTGGAGGGAATACACAATAGTCCTCTTCAGTCTGGACTTGAAATGAAGTCCCGTCTTCAGGTGTAGAACAAGTCAAGTGGAGGAAATCTGGCCAGCAGAAAGTTCAGAAAAAAGTCCTGCTTACTGTGACATCACATAAACCTGAGGATAATCTTGCAATTCTATGTGTTTCAGAAGACACAACTTTCTTCACCAGGGATAATAATGACATCCTGATGCACCAGTAACTTGGCCCAAAAAGGAAAATATAGGCATCACCACTTTGCAGAGGATGTGAATAGAGGACCGAGTATTACTCTATTTATTAGTTCACACTTATTCCTGACACCAGGGAACTTCTTGATCTCCCCAGATAAGCCAAAAAGATAAAGTCAGGGACGTGTGAGTGATGAGCTAGTGCTCCGTATCACCTATGTATCGCCCCCGTCTTGTTTACGCGGGTGCTAGGGAGCTTGACCATGTATAAAAGAGTGTGCCGTGACTGTCCTGACTCGAAATCCTGACAGCAAGTGTATGAATCCACTATCTCCATGTGCTATAGTAGACTGTACTGAAATGACCTTATTGCTTCAGTCTCAATAATTAGATAGATAGATAGATAGATAGATAGATAGATAGATAGATAGATAAATAGATAGATAAATAGATAGATAGTGAATCTATCTCTTTACAGTATAAAGTCTCTTTGGCTTTTAAGTATTAAATATTTCAATATGCTTAGAAAGCTTTATTTCTCCTGATCAATAGGTTATAAAACATCACATGCCATGAAACAACTAAGCTAAATTGGACTCAAGGGTCAATATGTTAACATTTTTATGAGGGGCAAGATCAGGTCAGATGCAGCGGGGAAGGTTGTCAATATATGAAATGAGTTATCAAGCATTAGAAGTATTGAAGATTTCAAGCACCATGTATACCAAGGCTTTAACCCTAATATCTCTAATATATCATTCTATCATCTTTTTCATAGTCTCAGTGGTTCAAAAAGCTGAGATATGATTTTCTGTTGACAGCTATGTCACACTGGAGAGCTGGTGATTTCATCATCTAAGAATATAAATGCTAAGAGGTCAAACATCATCTGCTGTGCTCTCTCTCTTACCATATGGTGAGGGGGGAGTAAGGAAACTTATCATTCTAAAACAATTTTTAAATTTTTTCCACTATTTTTGAAATAAATTAACATACAATGAGGGAAACGTAAAGTTATTTAAAAGGTAACTAACAGTTCAACAAAATTTTTTTAAAATGAAATAGTATAAGTTAATATTAGAAACAAAGATGAGCAAATCTACTTGTCAATTTTTAGATTCAGTATAATTCTGTAGATTTTCTGACACTTCATTGAAATGAAGGGATTATAGAACAATTTTCAGAACAATAGAAGTAACATCGGTGCAGACAATTTTCAGAACAATAGAAGTAACATCGGTGCAGACCAAAACTCCAGCGCATTAATTCTTGATTGAATCTGTAAGGAGGGCCTTGTGATATATCTTTTATATGTTTTTTTCTCTATTTGTCAGGCATTACTCATACCTTCCTTCACAGAACATGTTAGTTCTCAGTTGTAAGGATATGTTAGGATGATTCCTTTATTTGCTATATTGCTATATTGCTATATTGTGCACCCAAGTGAATTCTATGCCATGTTCGCTCTGGTATAGGATTATGCAAGCTATAGTAAATGCACCACACTGGGGTATCCTCTCTCTGGCCCTACCTCTCCTTGCCCCAAGTAGTGTAGTGGGATAAAAAAGTTACAATTTCTGGAATTGCAGCAACTGCTGGTTTTTTTTGTGGCTTTTAAGTTACAAAACATATAAGCCATAATGATTTCCCCTAATAAGCTCAGGTCTTTTTGTTAGTTTACAAAATATATTTCCACTGACTACTAATATAAATCATTGGGAAACAATATTTTATAATGTTTTACTATGTAGAAGATTTATTGGGTATTAAGGCATCTTTAGACATCCTTGCTGTTCACAAGACCCTCACAAATTTGCTCATGTGCTCTTGCTTTCCTTTCCTTGTAGCTGAACATATACTGAGATGTGTTGTATCAGATGAACAGTTTTTCTAAAACACACAACTTTGCAAAAATGCCACACAGTGGGGCAGATTTACTTACCCCGCCCATTCGCGATCCAGCGGCGCGTTCTCTGCGCTGGATTCGGGTCCGGCCGGGATTTATGATGGTAGTTCCTCCGCCGTCCACCAGGTGGCGCTGCTGCGCTGAAGTCCGCTGGAATGCCTCCAAATACACCGGCCTATGCTGGATGAAGGTAAGTGAAATTTTCGCGACACAAATTTTTTTTTAAATGCGGCGGTTTTTCCGAATCCGTCGGGTTTTCGCTCGGCCACGCCCCCCGATTTCCGTCGCTCGCATGCCGGCGCCGATGCACCACAATCCGATCGCGTGCGCCAAAATCGTGGGGAATTCAGGGGCCAATTCAGGGGAAATCGGCGCAAATCGGAAATATTCGGGTAACACGTCGGGAAACCGCGAATCGGGCCCTTAGTAAATGACCCCCAGTATCTTTCCTGTATGAGTATATACTCCAATATACTGTAATTCTGTTGTAAATAGCAGCTAAAAAAAGGTTTTGCTGGCATGTCTTGATGTTCCCAATAATGTTACCAACAGTAATGTAACTAACGTCACCAGAGGTGACGGGACTGGCTTTTAAAATAACAACTGGTTCTGCGGGAAAAGGAAGGTTTTGGATGAAGCCTCTCTTGCTCCCTGTCCACCCCTTGGTGAGATACAAGCTCTCATACTGCTACTGCTATCATACTGCTCCTCTCAGTCTAGTTCCTTTACCACTAGTTAAGCTGAAAAGGGAAGAAAGTAGACTGAGGGGAGGAGAACAAGGTCGGACAGTGATGAGTTACTCGTAGTATTAAATTGGTCTCATGAGTTACGTTATTGGTGGACCATCTACAACCATAACGAATTATAGAGAAAATTATAGAGAAAAAGACACAGGAAGAAATATCCCTCTTCTTTTTAGAAATGATGTTCAAAATACACATTCTTATACATATTTTACTTTCTTTTATATTCTAAGAATTTTAAATAATAAAATATCTAGAAAATATCGGAACTTTTTATATTTTATTCTTTTTTTTACATCTGTTGTTCACTCATTTTTTTTAATCTGTTGTTATTTTTTTCTCCAGTGCATTCATTTGAAATATAGCTGTGGGTTAGGGTCGTTCTCATTTTCTTTGTATGGATGGTTCTGGGAAATATGACCTACGCTATTATTGACTACACATACAATACTGTAAGACTCTGTTTCCCTTAGTAACAGGGAATGGTAATGAATAACACTTTGTCTGGGGCAATTAAATAGCAGTCATTTTGCCTTCAATTGGACCACAGAGTTTACTTCATCATCTCTGAGGGATAATACAATAACAAAGAAACTATTCTCTTTTATGATTCGAGGCACAACATCGGTTCAAAACAGCATCATAAAGGCTGGGAGTTATTTAGAAGCCTGGCGCATCACTTTCCATCAATAATAATTCCTTGCTTCGTTCAATGGATACAGAGTTAGGATTTATGTACATACTGCCTGTGGTAATAGATCACACGGCTAACCATGAAGCTATGCATTTGTTAGTAAACAAGGACACTGTAATATTCATATAGATGCAGGGTTTCAAGCTAAGTCTAAATTATTCAGACGTGTATTAAAAGCGGAAACAAATTATAATAAAAAATTTGCCACAGATGTTAAAATCTTGTTATATATGGTATAAAATATATGTCATGTTTAGCATCTCCGGCAAAGGGACTCCGCAGGGACTACATTATTTGTAATCTTTAGAATTGGAAATATGCAAATTCCTGTATGTAGAAGATGAGTATGTGAGGTTTGCATTGATTGAAAAGCTCCTAATGAACACTTTCTAAGCTGTTGTGGGTGCCTAGTGGCAATAAAGAGATCGGAATAGGAGGGATAAACTGCACAAATGAATGTCCTGGGCACATGGGAAACATGTTCATTGCCACCAGGACCACATTCATTGGACCAGAGACTATGTAGAGTGGGAGATCAGGGGCCAGTGGGGTACGGTTTAGGTATAGAAAGATTTTCCCGGTACGGGGGCAGATGAGGCTCCAGATGGCAATGACACATGCCAGGCTTAAAATATAATCCTAAAGAGGTGATGATTTTAGATAACCAATCCTTGTCACCAAAAGGCAAATGTTGAACTATAGCAAAATATCATAAAAAATCTTTAAAAGCTGATCACCTTGTGACTTGCCCATTGAAAGGAGAGGTAAGGAAGAACCAACATCCAGAAAATACTGTATGACTTATATTGTATATTGATGAGTGGACCCATAAGAATCTGGGTTCGGCCGAACCTAAATTCATAAAAACTGTCCAGGTTTGGTTAACAAACTCGGACCCCAACCTCTAATATCCACTATTGCTGTTCGCGATTTGTGTCCGCTTACCACTAACACTGTATGGGTTATTCAGCAGCATTTATGTATTGAACACTGGCTACACCAGCATCAGTATATGGAGGATGATCATAGGGTTGGATGAATAAAGCACTTGGCACAGGAAATAGACAGCCAACATTAGTAAATGATCTTAGGTTTGGATGAATAAGACACTTGAATGAATCAATTATATAAAACATGATGGAGCAATTACAAGATTCACAACATCATAAAATGTTCTTAATACATAGAATCCCCAGTAAATGCAGTGAAGTGCAATGTAATCACATATATAAAATGGTGAGAACACAACTGTAAAGAAGCTCGTGGTTTTGACTCTCTTGTGCACCTTGTGCATCTCTTGTGTTGTGTGTACTACCATTTGATAATAATTATCTATTCCTCCTTTCACAGGGGACGCCAGCCTTTTTTATCCTTAATTGGGTGGCTGTCACGTCTCGCTGCCTGCTAGGATTAGTGTTGTGGTTGGAATTTAATTGAGAATTAAAGGCGGAGGAGTCCATTAACATTGCCTTTTTATCACCTCATCCTATATTCAAGGCACTGAATGTAGAAATATAAAAGTATATATTTTTCACTGGAATATATTTACTGGACATTGCATATCAGGGAGGTATAACTACAATGTTCTGTGTTGGAGCATACATAAAAGAGGTTATTTGTGCTAAAAATATTGATGACCTTAGGATAGCTTATCGATATCAGATCACTACCTATCTGTCAGCTGGAACCTGCACCAATCACTTATTCTCACTAGCTGAGGTGCATAGAATTTTTTTTTCTTTCTTTTTTGGGGGACCCTGGGGATTTAAGTTAGTGTAGCAAAATGAAAAGATATCACTGAAACCATAGGTGGCTTTTAATTTTTTGATAAATTACTTGTATTCTATTCTAAGATTGTATATATGGTTAGTGGATGAGGAGGGTCAGGGAGTAAGAGATCTCCTTACGTAGAGTTTACCAATTTAGACCGCCCTGCAGGCGTGTGGAGACTTATAGCCACTGATGCTCCACTAGGGGATACTGGGAAATATAAAAATAATTTTTTCATAAAACCTAATAACATGATGGGGGATTAAAGCCAAACCAGTCCATGTGGTTGCGTCTCTTCAGTACAGTGTAGGTAAGAGTTTTCTGAGGATGCATTGTATGTTGATTTGATTTGAACTGTCTCATTTTTGCACTAATAAAAAAATTGCTCCATTGGCTTTATTCCAAAGAAAAATCCAGGTTTGAAATATTTTGAAAGCTTTTAGCTACTAACTATGCACATCCAGCCACTCCCACCCCCTTGTCCGAGAGCCGATGAAGTCACTCGGCTCTCCTGAAGTCTTGTGAGCGCTCGTCTGTAAAGGAAGCACTCATCTGCAAGCAGGGACTAGCGTTGCACTCACAAGACTTCCCAAAAGCCTTGGGAAGGGGGTTGTGAGTGTATGACTATGCTAGGCGTGCATAATTAGTAGCTAAAAGAGTGCCTAAGGGGTGCTAAATAACAGATTTTTCTCTGGAATAAAGCCATTGCAGCACTTTTCACTATGTAAATACATTTTCGTGTATGTGATTAGGAAAACTTTGCCTCAGTGCTACTTTGAAATGCAGCTCTTTATCCATTAATGCCGGACCTACAAGAAACCTAGTAATGTGAAGTGGGATATTAGCCAATCCGTAATCTTTTTCCAAATGGAACAGACTCCCAACTGTGGACAGCACTGTTTCAGTGCTTTAGCATCTCGTCAGCACAGTGTCTTTGCATTCTAGAAGGAAATATGCAAATGAACACTGAGACGCAGTTTTTTTTTTTCATAAATATTATACATGTCTAGGATGAAAAGATCTTCCCGGGGCATGTGAGTGCTGATCTTGCGACACATTTCCTTTTTTAAATTCCGCGGGTTGTCCGTCTGTTGCATTCAAGCCGGCGCCAATGCGCCACAATCCGATCGCGTGCGCAAAAACCCCTGTTGCAATTCAGGGCAAAAGAGAAATATTCAGTAAACCCGACAAAAGTGCGGCATTCGGACCCTTAGTAAATGTGCCCCAATAAGCATATACACCTTATTTATCATTAGTCAGGCTCCTTGGGACAGTTCTATTTCTATTTTTGGAGCTCCCCTGCCCATTCACTAAGGTGGCTTTGGCCCTCTAATAAATGTTCTTGTGGTCTACTTTCTGACTAGGATTTTTTTTCAAAAAGTAAGAAAAAGTCTCAAAATGCATCCAAAGCACATCCATCAGCAGGGGACTGGAGTAACCATGAGACTTTTTATAGGACTATTTGCAAAATAGTGGTCCCAGTGTTAAGGCGCCCTGCAATAAGACATTGATGCTGTGCTCTAATGAAGTCTGTGGCTGGGTCCTAAGGGAGATTGAGGTTCACTCAACACTAATAGTGAATAACTGTAATTTGTAGCAAAAGTCTTTTAAACATTTCACTTCTGATCATCGCCTCTAATGAAAAATTAACACCCCCCCCCCCCTTTAAAAAGAGATCATTTTAATTTCCTCGCTGAATGAATGTAAGAAAATATTTGAATAAATTTCTCATATTTGCCTCTGATTCAAGATTCCACTCTGACATATAAGTGGATAAATGGGTAATGAATATGAATAAATTATTCTTGGTTTTTAAAACTGCAGGATATGAATGAAAAAATAATCAAATGCAAGTACGGGTCTATTAAGGATGAATTATGGATGGCATGCTGCATTTGATGTGTTCCAGTAAATTATGCATTTCATGGTGATGCATGGGATTGATGTGCTGCTGTATTTCTAACATTGCAAAGTAAAGGAAGCAGAAGTGTGAGTGCCGGGGACATTGCTCTATGTAATGAAGAATGACACATGCTGGACAGATTGACTCAAAGGCCATATTAGACTACATGAATGAAACATCGAAATGACATTTTTAATAATAGTGTTATGGGGGCAGATCCTCCACTATATTTGATACATTCCTTGCACACCAAAATTATGTTTTCATAAAATTGTAACATTGCATAAATTTGGAAATAAGAATTACATTGCTTTATGACAAAAGCCTGCAATTATTACTGAGAAATACTGCACTTTTAATATTAAAGGGAGCATGTCACTAATAAGCCTCATAACAAGTTCCCATAGCACTGTAATAACTTGTGCTCACACTGCTTTTAGCTAAAAAATGCATAGTTCTTGAAAATGAAGTTTGTAAACCTACCTGGCGCCCTGCCTAATGGAGGAGGGCATCCCAAGGGTGAATGCTATTCATGCAGGGCAGTGTGTCTCTTACTGCATGCTCTTCCCCCCTCCCTCCCAGTGCAGAGCAGAGGATGACTCATCACCCAAAGGGGGACTTGCCAGAAGATGTGAAGCAGACATTAGGTGAGAGAAACACAGCCCGCTCCTTCAGGCAGGGTGCCAGGTAGGCTTACAAACTTCATTTTCTAGGGATAGGAACTATGCATTTTTTTAACTAAAAGCAGTGTGTATAAGTGCATAAGTTAGTATAGTGCTATGGGAACTTGTTATTAGGCTTATTAGTGAATCTGGTGACAAGTTCCCTTTAATGGGTAGTTAGCCAGTGAGTAAGAAGAATGAAAAATGCTTCTCTTTAAATTGGGGTTATTCTCAGATCTCTCCTTGTAAAAAACATGCATGCAATTCATGGGAAAAATCTAGGGGAATATAACATCTCTAACAAAGATCTGTTCTGGAACACATTTGTTTTAAGGGGTTTTCCAGAATTTATCGATCGATCGCCTATTCCTAGGATTTATTAACAACATCAGGTTGTTGTTCAAAAAGACTGCAACAAGCAATTTCTTCGTATTCTACCAAGAACGGTGCCATAAATTGTAATGTGATTGTGCTTGATTTTGTGACTTAGACCCAATCAATTGAAAGGAATTGAGGCCATGTGACAATGGATGTCAAACATCTGGTGGTTGGGTGAATAACGACTTGGTGCCCCAACAGTTTGATCATGCTCATAATCCTAAGGATAGGCAATCAGTTTAAAAATATAGTGATATATGTATTTATAAATATAAGTGAAGAAAACCAAGTCTCCACAGGGGTGCAAAGCCTCCATAGATCCTGGCAAGATCCTTGTGCAGCAAAAAAAACGTAGTCAGTACTCCAAACTTCCAAAAAAATTCTAAGGGGTCAAGTTTATAGAAACAATGTTTTTGGTGTGAACCACCTTCATCATTATCATCTATAAATATAAAGAAATGTTAGCAATGTATCCTAGTGATAAACAGACCCATTAAAATTTTGGTTTGGTCAAATCTAAAATACTGTCTGGGTCGGGTAATGAACATGGACCCCAACCAGTAATACCAAAAGTGTTTGCTGGCAGTGAAGTCAGGAGTTATGCGCCAAACAATCCTGCTGGCACTCCACACAACGTCTTGGTGGAGGGACAATCCTTTTCAAAATGACAGTGCCATGCACCACCAGCAGATGCTTGTGCTCGTGGCCATGGGTAATTTAAATTCTCCGGGCAATGCTTGTGGTTTATAGATGCCATCAGTTGCGTTAACAGTTGAGGTAAGTTAACCTGAACCCGTCCATGAACTTCATTAAAAGGGGGATATGGTGATCTAATCTCAATCATGTAATACTCCTTAAAGGGCACCTCTATTTGTGTCACATATTACCTTAACATATGACCTAATAGGGGTAGTGTCCAGCATCATAAGCATGCCCTTCTTGAAAAACATGGTCTGAATGCATATTTATAGACAAATTTCATAGGATAGGGTTATAGGTATTTTCGTATGGTTCTGTTAAACTTATTATGTTTTACCACTTAATGCCTTCCTCACTGCTTTGATTAATGGTTTTCCAGTTCCTGTGTGAAAATTAAGTAACACAGGGCACATTGAACCCTATGACCACATCAATAGTGCACCAAATGCTTACTTGCATATAATTAAAGTATATACTGCATCCAGGCCACACATTTTCTAAGGTATGCCATGCTTCTAATGTAGGACATCTATGATCCTGGACTTGACAGACTTCATTAGGTCTCATCCACATTGATTCTGCTTCAAATGGTGTGGATTTTCCATCAGAAATTTTAAGGTGGAATGTCCTGTGTGGATGTACTTTACCCAAAGGGTGATCTTGCTGTTAGATATTTCCTTAAATGTAGCAAACTGACTTGTTTTGATACTTAGTTGATGCTGGACCAATGATGGACCAACAGAACAATATCTGTTGTACATCAAAATGTCATGGTTCTCACATTACGCTCAATATTTACAAGATTTTATTGTGTATCGGCTGGAATTATAATCTTACAGTAGATATAACGTAGGGAGCAGAGGCTTCTATTTTTTATTTTCACCAGACCTTTGTATATGTAAAGAAGTGTGCAGTTGATAATGTAGAACATGTCCTAAAAAAAAGTGCATGATGTATGTAGAGATACGTAGCTGTGTGACTCAGTCTAATTTGAATGTAGAAAAGATTGCCCTCAGCAACATCTCCATTATACAAATATTTGTCATACAGAACGTCAGAACATCATAAAAAGGATTCCAGCAAGTACAGAGCAAGAAATAATTACATAGTGTATCTGTGTCTGTAATGAGGCAACCTAAGGCAACAAGCAGCGGCATTTCTCGGAAAGCCAAAAAAAATAGAATATGAATATGTAAAAACTAACAATTTTACTGATGAAAAAGCTTTAAAAGTAATAATTACTTCGACTCTTTCCCAAAAATGATAAAACTGCTGTGAAAATCAGCAGTAATAGGTTTTCATGCATGACTGCTCATCTCAAATGTGGTTTATAATAACTTCTTAAAAACAGTGCTTGTATAGGATAACAATGTTAAGTGACCAAAATGTTCTAAAATATGCACAATACATATTTGGGTTTTTATATTTTTTGACCATACAGCATATACAGAATATATCCACATTTGAGTCAGTAAGTCACTAGATTTTCAAGATTATTCATGGTTAGAGTAAATGATCCAAGATACAATTTGTAGAAGTTTTCTTTTGCCTGTAGAAGAGGGCCCCCTCCACCCCATCCAATATTAAAAAATATCTGGTTATTTTGATATCTGGTGTGAAGAAACACAATTTTTAAGTGTCAGGTCCTGCTTTGTAACAGGTGACTGTGCCCCTGATGCTGCCCCCTATCTTGCTGCAGATGGTCCTGCCTGAGGCAAGAGGCTCAACTTATGGCTGGTGCACCCTTGACCCTATGATCACTTCTAAAGAGCCTAACAGCGTTACTACATGCCCTATAGACTTTGAAAGGAGCAGTAATATGCAGATAACCCCTTACCATATTGAGGTAGAATAGTGTACTCAGGCTCCTCGTTCTGGAACTGAGAAGTGAAGGTCTGATCATTGAGGATTACAGCCCCTTTATGTACATCAAATCATCAGTCCACTTTTTGATAGTTTTCTATCTTTACTTAATTACTTTAAAATGACTCATTGTTTCACCTATAATTACTCTTCAAAAGCATTTTCTCACCAGGGGTAGAATATATTCGAATTATCATAGTTTTTATTAGACATTCAACTGTGAGCCTCTAAGAAATCGAACTCCATTTCCACTTATCTCAGATATTTAAGTTTTGTTTAATTAGCATATGTGAGTGCCAAAACTCCATTATTTAATGAGTGATATCACTTGCACAAGACATCAGATTTGTAGATTCATTTCATCGACTGTAATAAGTAGACAGAAGAAGAGCAGAATGTTTAATCAACACAAAATGCAAATCCTAATTGTTCTGATTTAATATAACTCTCCTCGCTGTCGTCTTTAGATATTAAGTTTGCTACAGTCAATGGCATATGAAGTAATCTTTTGTAGGTTTACAGAATGTGAGCAGATTTCAATTACCGCTAAAAAGCAAAATGGTTGTGACAAACATGAACAAAATCCTCTTCTTAAGCTGCATAATAGAGATTTGCCTCCGCAAACACTGCAATATGTAAATAAAAGGCATAGAGAAGCCACCGTCTACATTGTGTATTCTATGTGTGTGCGTCAACTTTCACAGGCTCATGCCGAGACCAGTAAATTAGAAATATGTGGCCCCGAGGTAGAGAGATCACAAAAATATATATTTAATCAACTTTTAAGATACCAAAATACACAAACTTTTATTTTGTACATACAGTCTAACACTAGCCATACACATTAGAAGTGCATTGGCTGAATCCACTGATGGTGAGTTGGCAGTAGACCTCCTTATGTATATGGAGGGTCTACCAAATCTTCCTCAAGAGCTGATAAAAATGTAGGTATCTGGTTTGCCTCATCTTTTGATTGGCCAAATTGAGTTTGGATGTCTATTGGCTAGTCAAAAGATTTCCCACCGATAACCATACTAAAGTTTATGGTGTCCTTAGACTTTCTTAGCAATTGCTGAATTACTTTCCTGGTTTATATGGTAATCTACAGGGGGTGTAACAAGGAGAGGCAGGGCCCCATAGCAGACTTTTAGGTGGGGCCCCCATCCAGCTTAAAAATATACATATACACATCATATATACACACACATACAGTGCCATATACAGACACATCAATTTCCACACACATATACAGTATATGTATGTATATATATATATATATATATATATATATATATATATATATATATATATATTGCAAGCAGTTCCCAGGTTACATTCAAGATAGGTTCCATAGGTTTGCTCTTAAGTTGAATTTCTATGTAAGTGGAAACTAGATCCAGACAAAAAATAGTTTTTCCCCAATGACAATTGGGGCAAAACAATTTTTTGCTGTAATGGGACCTTGGATTATGAATAAAGTTTCATTACAGACACCTTACAGCTGATCATTGCAGTCTGGGACTAAACTAAAGCATCCAGAGAGCTTTACCAGAGGTCAGAGGGGTCAGAGGGGTCTGTCTTTAACTAGGGGTCGTCTGTAAGTCGGGTGTCCAGTGAATGGTCAACACGCTGTGTGGGGTCTTATGGATACATTACCAGGGGTGTAACTACAGTGGTAGCCCACATAGCAGCCACTATGTGGACTCCCAGTGTCAGTGGGCCCTGTCCCCTGACATGACACTAAATAATGGAGGATCTGCATCATTATATACATATTACATATATATACATATTGAACAATGTACAGCATAATATGTATATAACACACATGTGTTACAACGGCTAGCACACTACGATAATATATGTTTGTGTCACAGCCTGTAGGTTTGTGTCAGAAATCCCCTTAACGAAGTGTGAACAGAGCTAAACCTATAATCGAGGCTGTGTACACTCATAACTACAAGTCAGGGTTTTATCTACTGGGATTTAAGGCTCATTCACATGGAAGACTTATACGCACATGAAGATCCTGCAGTCCAAAGGTAGCCAAAGGCTTTCTGTGAGCTCCCATGTGCTTTCCAGATATATATAGTACAGTGTTGTTTTCATAAAGTATATGAACTCAGAATGTCCTGGGCTTAATTTCTAATATTTTTAGCAAACTTTCAGCATGAATCCTAGCAAACTAAGGGTGAAATTAAACGGTTGTGGCTGTGACGCAGCTGAGAGGGGTCTGTTTTGCCAATTAAGTAGTTGTGACCATAATTCTTAACGGAAGTATTATTTAGTAACAGTTTCATGTACAGTTATCAACAGACTGTTGATAACTGTTAAGACTAAATAATAATTCTGTTATAAATTATGATAGTAATTACTTAATTGATGCGGCCGGCAGGAACACAGCCGCATCTCAGGCGCACCGTTTAGTTGCAACCATAGTCTGTCCCAGACAGAAGGGTGGATTGTGAAAAGACAACCGAAATTAGATGTACTCATTGAGGTTTGCATTTATAAGGATATCTGTGTAATACAGCATTTGATAGATTGGGGCAGATTTACTTACCCCGTCCGTTCGCGATCCAGCGGCGCGTTCTCTGCGGTGGATTCGGGTCCGGCCGGGATTCACTAAGGTAGTTCCTCCGCCGTCCACCAGGTGGCGCTGCTGCGCTGAAGTTCCCCGGAGGCGCGCTGGAATGCCCTGAAATTCACCGGCCTATACCTGGTGAAGGTAAGTGTAATTTTCGCTACACATTTTTTTTCTTAAATGTGGCGGTTTTTCAGAATCCGTCGGGTTTTCTTTCGGCCACGCCCCCTGATTTCCGGCGCGTGCATGCCAGCGCCGATGCGCCACAATCCGATCGCGTGCGCCAAAATCCCGGGGCAATTCAGGTACAATCGGCGCAAATCGGAAATATTCGGGTAACACGTCGGGAAAAAGCGAATCGGGCCCTTAGTAAATGACCCCCATTGTGTCAGGATTGTTTTTCCTTTGGATTACATATGAATCCAGGGGGAAAAGCGTGGTATGACTCCCTATGGAGGAATACAGTGGTCCATACAATAGGTTTCATTGTATGCTAGATTCCCGAGATAAATTATGGATGATACATAATGGGGCATATTTACTAAGGGCCGTGTGCTAGTTTTCTGGTGGACATTGCATGTTCTTTTAGGTGCAAGCTGCTTTCATGCGACACAAATTTCTGCACTGAAGGGGTGTTCCGGTGCTCAGTCAGACCGTGTGCCAGATTTATCATGAAAAAAACTACATAAATGTGTTGCACGCCACATGTTAAAGGTGCAGCAAAATAAATTGTTGCACTCTCTCAGGGCACGCGGTCGTCGCTAGATTCATGAAGAATGGGTCACCAAAAATTATGAATCTGGTGCCTTCTGCACACTACACAGGCAAACTGCACATAGTACAGACTGCACTGTTCTTAGTTAATGAGGGACAATATTTGTAAACTCCTTTGTATGGTTTAGTCCAACAGCAAAACGCACAATGTTCTCTATTGTATGACAATTGTTTCACTTATAGATATTTAACAATAGAAATGATATATGTTCCTTCCCTCCACAGGATTATCGCTTGAATATCTTTCTGCGGCAGAAGTGGAATGACCCGCGCCTCGCATACAGCGAATATCCAGATGACTCATTAGATTTAGATCCTTCTATGTTGGATTCTATTTGGAAACCAGATTTGTTTTTCGCTAATGAAAAGGGAGCAAACTTCCATGAAGTAACAACAGATAACAAGCTTCTGCGGATTTTTAAAGATGGAAATGTTCTATATTCTATTCGGTGAGTTACACCATTTATTTGATAACAAGTGTTTTAAAAGTTTGGTTTAAGGTGCAAACCATTTTTTAAGTTGTAAAATGAGGAAGAAGTGAATCCTGTGGGATGTCCACTTATGGGTGGAGGGGGGTTTTCAGAGAATTTATTGGACTTAGGTGGTTTCAAATGTATTAGCTGTGTGAGCAAGACTAATTACGAACATCAAGGAATACATTGATGACCATTTAAATGGACCATGTAAATGCAAACTAGGAGAAAAAGTTTCAGATTGTTCACAGTGATGGAAACTGAATGAGAATTCCTAGGCCAGTGATGATGATTTTTTGAGAGACTGCCCAAACTACAACCGAACTCCATTTCTAAATGTCAATCCCTTCTCTGCTACAGCTTTAAAATCTTTTAACATCCTATGTTTACCTGGCAGATGAGAAACCATGGTCACAAAGGTGGCTATCCCAGGGTAAGGTTCACCCATTGCACTGTGGTTGGGCTGACCACTGTGGTTGTAATAATTGTATCACCCTCGCGAGGACACTGATAACATTAAAAGAAATAAGAAAAATTCAGGGTCTCCGGAAGAGGAAGAGTAGAAGGGTCTAGAGACAGAGATCCAAAGATTATCCAGCCCTGTCCACATCTCCTTACTTCTTACCTCCTTCTAGTTAGCCCAGAATGTGGCAAAAAATATCCCTAATTAGGGCACTTCTGAGTGCCACAAATGGCCTATGCTAAGCTTTTTGATGGCTTATCTTCTATTAAAAAGTGGAAAAATGTTAGCACAGCACAGTACAGCTTAAAGAGAACCTGTCCTTAGGGACTGGTGGCTTAGTGTCCCTTTAGCTCATCCCTCCATTGGCACTTTGGGCACATGCGCAGTGAAGCCGGGGTGTAGTACGCCAACTTCACTGCTTGACTGCGCAGGTGTGGGGAGCACCGGAACCAGGTAATGGTAATTAATGTTTTTTTATTTTAATAGAGGGTATCAGGGGACATTCTAAAGGATGATTTGAGACATGTGGGTGGTTTAGTGTCCCAAATCGTCCTAACAGGTCCCCCTTAAGCAACTTTTCTAAAGCACATAATAATTGTAGTGTGGGAATTGTAGGCCACTTTGTGGTGCAAGATACACCAAAAACACCATGCTGGTGCATTTTCAAAAGTAAACCTGCTGCATTGTATAGCCAATTATAACCGTTCGGTAACATATAACAATGCAGTAAGAAATTTTTCATTATCAAACCACTATCTCACCATTTTATACAGTTTACATTTTTAGAAGAAGCGTAAAAAAGAAAACTCCTAGTAATGAAAGAATAACTCTTCGGCTTAGATGTCTCCTTTAGTGAAGAACAGTAGATATTGGATTATACACTGCATCATACAGGAAGTCACAAGAGATACTTATAAATAGCACATATGTGTACGCGGTATGAATATGTTATCCTACTGTACTGTGGACTAATGAGGGTTTAGCAAGCGCTTTTGTGATGTAAATATATTTCACCTCCAGTAAAAGAAAGGCACAATGTCATTAGAAGGACATCATTATAAAAGTGTTCCATGTATAGGAAATGTCATGAGTAGCCTATGGCTTTACAGAAGCAGAGCAACAGCGACGTTCCCTTCAATGTGTCCTTTACTATCACCAGTAGAACAGAAATTCAGCTGGAAGTGAATCAAAAATCAAAGGACTAACGGGATTTAATGTCATCACAAACATAGAATACTGTAGGTTGTAAATATATAGAAATATATTTTTATAACTTATTCCCTACCGCCTACTGACTAAAGACGTCAGCAGTAACGTCTTTAGCGCTGTTTCTCCTTAGAGCTGGAGTGGGATCAGACACAGACAGAGACACTGGGGAGATTGTAGAAGCGGTTTACTACCACTTAGCAGAGCCGTCACTGCCGCCAGCATTATGGACCCATTAGTCATGTGATCGCTGGGTCTTCAAGAGTTATGCAGAGCTGCTGCGTCTGATTAGACCCAGTGATAGACTTTTTCCCCAAAGGGGGGCATTTTCCCCTGTCACTGTAGCTCCTATAGCTGCCACTGTAACAGTGTCTCCAGTGTCTTGTCAGAAAATGTTTTAATTCTTTTTTATTATTATATAATTATTTGTATGTTTGCACTGCATATTCATGTTTTAAATCTTTAAAACTTAATAAGTCTTCCTGAGTGGTGGTGACATTACCAAACTATTTAAAAGTGGAATGGGAGGGAGGAGGTGTATAGTAATATACGCTGGAGTCATGCATAATTAGGAGGAGAGGAGAGTGCAGGGCAACCTGTGTGATGTACACAAGAGCGCCTGAGATGAATTTGCATAATTTTAAAACATGTTTTCTGGCATATATACGTTGAGCTGCAGGTATGTGTGGAGTTTGGAGGGATACTGGTACTAATTTCTAAGGAATCTTATTGCTAATTGTTTTTTCTATATTCTTGATTATATATTGTTGAGGAATTTATCATTTACAATAGGCACCTATTGTCTTCTATAGAAAGTAAAGTATAAGTAAATTATAGGTGGTGGCAGCACAATTCTGTAAAGGAACTCTGGCAAACCACTAAGGCAGGTGTGGCAAAAAAAACTAAAATATACTTACCCTGCTGCAGCTCACAGTTAACACAATGCACTGCTACTCCTGGTAGGACACACCTGAGATTTCCTTCGGACAGTCCTTGGTTATTGTGTCCATAATGTCAGATATGTCAAAAGGAAACAAACATGGTTACAAAATGACAAGATTTCATATCAATGAATGTAAATACTGATTTGTGCATCTTTAGACCATTTTTACTTTAAAAATATGTTTTTATTCAAAATAAAAATATGTTTTATTGCATTCTAAATGTAATAGATCTTCATCTAGATAAACATAAACCAGCAAAAAATTGTATTCCACCAGCAAGGGCTACCATGACATATATACATCATATACTTAACAAGTTACTCAACTCAAACTCAACACGGTACATAGCACATTCATTTTCAAGTTGACTTTAGCTACATCCATTTCATTATGAATCCATTGCAACTGTTCTTTATCTAAAAGAAATGTATAGAACCAGATGCTTTAGGCTCTGTGTAATACACAGGACATCAGCATGTGTCTTTCCAGATGGTTCTCCTTTGGCTGTCAGGACATGCTGGGAGTTGTAGTTTCCTGACATCTGGAGAGTCACAGGTTGTTGACCACTCGGGAACAGAATAAATTAATACAATGTATTTGATTTGGTGAATTCGATCTTTATCTGCCTAAAATGTTTCTATTTTATAGCCTATTTCTAATAGCTAAATTGTGTAAAATGAAAATACATTTAAAAAATCCCACTGACTTACAAATATAAAGTTGTATTGCATAATTAAATACAATACAAGTTTGTAATACACTCATGTACTTTAAAAAATCTACGGTCGGATTCATGCCTTACAAAAGCACCGTAAGGCAGGATCAGGCTTTTCCTAAATATTATGTTTTCAAAGATGCTAATGAGCTCCAAGTGCTCAGAGGGGCGTCATCAGAGCCTGCCCCTCCTTCCCGGATATGTCTCATTTTTTCTCTTTGCTTTTCAGGGTACAGGAGGATATGCTATTTAGACATCCTGCTCAAAGCAGAAAGAAAGGGAGGCAGAGAAACAGGACAAATAAACTTTTTTTCTTTTATATTGATGTGCACTTTTATCAACTGCACCATGATTTATACAATTTACCCCAAATTTTTAGGATATATGTTCTCTTTTTGTTGTTTCATAGAAACATTTGTATTTACTAGAGTAAGATCATCTGTGTTGGTTATGTGAGGTGCTACGAGCTGTGCCCTTGAGGGACACATGACCAATCTGTGTTTAGAACTGCAAGAAATTTATATAGAAATGATGATATGAAACTGGAAAACTTTTTCAGATATAAATAGTCAACTTCAGGTTACTGTCAAGTCCCCTGGGCAGTTCTTATACAGATTATCTATACTCTCTTTTACTAGGCCAGAAGACATTATTTCAATAACATTAAACCCTGGAAACTCAGTTTTTTTTGGGGGGGTGCATTTCAGTTTTTTACCTTCCTCCTTCCCCAAGCCAAATCTTTTTTGTGTACATCTGTGGGAAGGCTTGTTTTCTGTGGCACAGATGGTACTTTCTAGTGGCATCATTTAATATTCTGTGCCATCTACTTGGGGAAAAAATCCAAATGAGGTGGTATTGGCAATAAAATGCTGTTGTACAATTTTTTTGATTGGTTTGGTTTTTACAGTTTTTACTGTGCGGTACAGATGACACAAACTTTTGTGTTCCCATATTCGGATGTCTGTAACTTTTTCATACATTTGTATACAGAGCTGGTTAAGGTGTGATTTTTTTTGCGGGATGGAATGATGTTTTGAATTGAACTATTGCCGAAAAAAGTGCCAGTTTGGGCATTTGGATATTCTTTTTTCATTAGGGTGTTCAGAGCTGGGAATAATGATTTTTATATTTTGATAGATTAGACATTTTGGGATACTGGGATACTTAACATGTTTATTACTTTTTTGTACTTTACTAACTAAAGTGGTGTGATTTCAATATATTTTTTCATATTTTTTACAACATTTTTTTAATATTTTTTCAGGTCCTCTTGGATGCCTAAACTTTAGGTGGTCTGACCCCTTATACAATATACTGCTATATAACTGTATTGCAGAATATAATAGAGGCAGTCCCCGGGTTACTTACAAGATAGACTCTGGAGGTTTGTTCTTAAGTTGAATTTGTATGTAAGTCGGGACTGTATATTTTCTAATTGTAGCTGCAGCCAAAATTCTTTTGGTCTCTGCGACAATTGGATTTTAAAAATGTTGGATTATCATAAGAAACAGGATTGACAATAAAGATTAATTGCAGACACAATTGATAACTGTTATAGCTTTTTATTGTAGCCTAAGGCTAAAGTACAGGAAATTACCAATCACCAGAGGTCTGTTTGTAACTAAAGGTCACCTGTTAAGTAGGGGACCGCCAGTATACTGACTCAGCAGACTGAAACTTAGGACCCCTGTTGGCAGCTATGGGAGCCTTTTACAGGTTTCCCAGCAGTCATGGCAACTGAGTAGCAGCCTCCAATGATGGTACAGGAGGCACCACATGGCATTTAAAGATGGCGGCGCCCATCGGAAGCACTGTTTCAGTAGACACCAAATGCATATAGAGGGGGGGGTCAACCCGTGAGTGTTCTCCACACGCCATTTACAACAGCCACCAGCTGAATACTGTTTAGGTGATGAGTAGCCTTTAAATCTGACTAAACGTATAGTTGAACCTATTTATTCACTTATAAGACTGTAACTGTCAAGTCCCAATAGATTTTGTTTGAGGTTACTCTAATTGGTAATGGGTTCCAGAATTAGCTGTGCAAAGTGGTTTGCTTATAAAATATTACAAGAACTGAAAGCTGCCATAAACTATGCAGACAAATATATCTAAATAGTTCTGTATCATTACCAGATTATCAGCAGGACCCTGCTTATAAAGGATGCAACAATTTCTTACATTAATATTGTTCATTATTTCAGGCTGACGCTTACACTGTCCTGCCCTATGGATCTGAAAAACTTCCCTATGGATGTGCAAACCTGTATCATGCAATTGGAAAGCTGTAAGTGAAAAGGAACACTGAGTCTAAATTACAAGTCAACTTTTTCAATTTACTACTAATACCTTATCATAAATATTCTACTTACAGATTTATCCCACTAAAAAATGGATTTGTATAGGACAGGTCATGATAAATACCATATTTGGGAGTCTGATACTCGACCCCCTGCCTATCACCTAAACTGAGCTCCATTCTCTGTCTAGTGGCCAGGGACACTAGATTGCAGAAACTATAGTCCTCACTCCTAAGACTTCATACTACTGTTATTATTCTGTAATGTCTTATTTTAATTTGTATATCATCCCTAAAATCTGTAAAGAGCTGGGGGATTTGATGGCGCTATATAAATAAAATTATTATTATTAGTGGGGCTTCTATTTACTTGATTAGGGGAATAGGAAGACACTGAACACAACAGTTCTATGCCATAGAGTTCTGTCATGGTTAGTACAGCCTTAAACTCCTGCTTTAGCAGACACAAATTTGTCGATGCCGTATCACAGAGACTAGTAGTGTTGGGCAGCAGTGCCCAGAGAGAGGTGAGTATAAGCTCACTATTATTTTTTACCCCATGGTGCAATATGTAAAAAGTATTTCAATTCTGGACAACACCTTTAACCCAAAGTGTAAATAATTTTATGATGTATGTTTTTTAGGAGCGCATACAAAGAATTTGTGTAAATCCCGCCCATTATGCTGTCAATATAAATCTTTGTGATTCACTCAAAGCAAATCTGTTATGTTAGGTTTAGAAATAGGCTTAAAGAGAATTTCCAACAATAAAAAATAGAAAGAACTAGAAGTCCTACCCCGATGCAGTAGCTGCCAGCTTGTGCTACCCAGCAATGCTGGTCCTGTCAAACAAAAAGTGGTAATGTCACCTTAATTGCACAAACCATGGCTGAGCCAATCACTGGTCTCAGCAGTCATTGGTCTATGAACTTACAAGAGAGTTGAAGCCAATGATTGGTACAGTCGTCATGTACACAATTAACACGACACACGCACTTCCAGGCCAATAGAACTTTTTTTAGAGTTTTTTTTTTTTAATTTTTACACCATTTTTGGGAGGAAATTTCAGAAAGCCCCTTTAAGACTAAAATATTTCGAATTATCCTTTATTAACACTTTTGATAAATACAACAGAAACCTGTATAATTAATTTCTCATCTGAGATGATCACATTCGCATTAGTGGAAGAGATTTTGACATAGCAGTTGTTTCGTGTCAGATTAATATTGTTGGATTTGGGATGTTTCTTCTGGCAACTGTTGACATGCTTCATATGATAATCAGTATTACCCACAGCTGTTTTTCAATTGACTACACACCATACTATTGAGTATCAAAGTATTTTATGTGGAGTCAAGTATATAATTCCAAGGCAGTGCTCAGGGAACCAGAAAACTCATCCGTGACGCTACAACAGAGACCTTCATGGAGCCATTAAATGGCTATTTATCTTCAATGTTTAATTATATTTAGAAACAAGTCTTTGTTTCTACTTAAGGAAAATACAGAAACAATTTATTAGTCATGACACAGCCGTCATATGACAGATTGATCTGTAGGATATGCTATGCTTGTCTTCCAGTTGGATACACAATGAATGATCTCATTTTTGAATGGCAAGAAAATGCACCTGTACAGATCGCAGATGGCCTGACTCTCCCACAGTTTGTCTTAAAAGAAGAAAAAGATTTACGTTACTGTACGAAGCATTACAATACAGGTAATTCTCTCCTGTTCCATTTTCCAGATCCTATTATTGAACTAAAGGTCATGCACAAAATAATATTATTCCATTTTATTATTCACTAATAAAAATTTCAATGTAAAGTATATGATCTGTATGATTAATAAAAGACGTAATTCCCACATGCTCTTTCCTCTTTATTATAGGTAAAAATGCAAATATCAATAGATATGTTTATATTGATTACAATCTTTGCAATATAGTTGCTCCTTTTTACATAGAAGTACTGTAAATGCCATCAAACAGGGTTGTCATACTCATTTTCATCTCTGCCTTGCATGTGCTTAACAAATTGTGAGACCATATAAATATAACTACCTCTTTAGAGTTAAACAAGCTGTTTAGCTGTAGGGTCATATATAAAGTATTACCTTTACAGTATTTGAGGGAAACCATAGGGCAGAATATATTGTTAAATAACCTTAAACTTTTCTGTTCCGCCTGCCTAGAACATTTTCTTCTTTGGCTTGTTCCCCTATTTGCTGCCACCAGTATCATCCATAACATAACATATTTATTAGATCATTATCAGCCGAAGACAATGCCTCTAGCTCTTCTCCCCTCAACCTTATCATTGCCAGCAATTCCCAACCCAAGGCATTCTCCACATTACTGCCCGTTCTACTCTTGTACCACACATTTCTTGCACTCCCATTCCCTATCACCTCAGTACCTCTCACCTCTGTTCTCCTGCCCCTCAGCTCCCTCTGTTCTCACCAGCTCCCTCTGTTCTCACCAGCTCCCTCTGTTCTCACCAGCTCCCTCTATTCGTACCAGCTCCTTCTATTCTCCTGCCCACAGGCTTCTTTTGTTCTCCTGCTCACCAGCTCCCTCGGTACTTTACCAGCTCCCTCTGTTCTCTCCAACTACCTCTATTCTTACTGGGCTCCCACTGTTCTTACCTGCTCCCTCTGTTCTCATGCTCAACATTTTCTTCTGTTCTCCTGCTTACCAGCTCCCTTTGTTACCCTGCTCACTAGTTACCTGTGTTCTCCTGCTCCCAAGTTACCTCTGTTCTACTGCTCCATAACTCACTCTGCTCTTACCAGCTTCTTCTGTTCTCCTGCTCACCAGCTCTCTGTGTTTTCACCAGCTCCATCTCTTCTTACCTGCCCCCCTCTGTTCATTTTGCTCACCATCTCCCACTGTTCTCATGCTCACCATCTCCCACTGTTCTCATGCTCACCATCTCCCACTGTTCTCATGCTCACCATCTCCCACTGTTCTCATGCTCACCATCTCCCACTGTTCTCATGCTCACCATCTCTCACTGTTCTCATGCTCACCATCTCCCACTGTTCTCATGTTCACCAGCTCCCTCCGCTCTCATGCTCACCAGCTTCCTCTGTTCTTGTGCTCAACATTTTCTGCTTTTCTCCTGTTTACTAGCTCCCTCTGTTATCCTTCTCACTACCAATCTCTGTTTTCCTGCTCCCAAGTTACCTCTGTTCTTCTGCTCCATAACTCGCTCTGTTCTCACCTGTTCTTCAGCTCACCAGCTTCTTGTGTTCTCCTGCTCAGCATCTCCCTCTGTTCTTACCAGCTCCCTCTGTTGTCACCAGCTCCCTCTGTTGTCACCAGCTCCCTCTGTTGTCACCAGCTCCCTCTGTTCTGATCACTGGCTTCCTCCACTCTCTTTGTACCCAGCTCCCATTGTTCTCTTGCTCACCAGCTCACTCCAGCAGCTTAGTACAGCTCACTCCAGCAGCTTACTAAATGCATAACTCACACTAATAATACTGTATACTAGATAGTAGTGAATGTTGGGTCAAGTGACTCACCAATGCTGTCAATTCGTATGGCAGACCGTGTAAAATTAGTTGTCTACTGAACGTGAAGCTGTAAAAATATTCTGTGTAGAGTATGTGTGTGGAGAGTATTCTGGCATAAACTGCTATGGATGCAACTCAATAGTGAGAGATTACCCTAGAGCGTTATTTGTTTGTGTCCATGATCTATTAAAAAGTAGTCTAATGATTCCAATGTATCCTCTAGACAAAGGTTACAATGATATGTCTGACGAGTGGGACCCCCAACATCCAGAAAAATGTATTATATCAATAAAATGTGCCTTTATTTAATTGAAGTAGCTGCTAAAGAGAAAGTAAGATTAATGCAAATAACCCCTTTTCTACCAGTCAGCATAAAATACATCTACTGGTCACCAAAGAGGATATGGAGAGGTATCACAGGCTAAGCCCTGTCCATTCACGGAATGTTAGCTGTATTTTACAGAAGATAGATGCCCCTAACTGCTGGCAATAACAACTGTAAAAAAAAAAAAAAAGCATAAATAAAAAAAGTGTCCAAATATATAAACTCACACTTTTTTCCATTTCACGTACCACAAAAAAAATGTTTTTAATTATCTAAAGGTTATACAGTTGGTAAAATAGCATCAATGAAAAAAATCATCTCATCTTTCAAAATCACTAATTGCCCAAATTTTAGGAAATAAACTATATAACTTGGGTATCTCTGTGATCGTACTCACCCATAGAATAAAGGAGATGTGTTAATTGTGTCAACTGGACTACACTGCGAAAGTCATTAAAACCCTTAAGAAAATGTGTTCACCTGAATTTTTTTGCCACATTCACCAAATTTGGAATTTTTTTCCAGATTCCCAGTACATGGCACCAGGAAACACAGTTTGTCTTGCAGTCAACAAATGCTCATACAGCTTTGTAAACTGTAATAAGTAAAAGATGTAGCTTGTGGACGGGGACAGGGGAGTGAAAAATCAAACAGCAAAAACTCAGAAAAGGGTGATCCATAAATGGTTAAAGAAGTGGAAGACTGACTGCTAACATTTGAACAGGAAGCATTGGACTCCTGCTGTCATAATCACTAAGGTGGTCTTGTGGCTGTACCCACTGATCAGCAATTGGTTCACTTTAACTACAGTGTCCTGATAACTATCCATACAACACCCATTACAGTATAGTAAAACCTTGTTGGACACTATCTGCAAACCATTACACAATATACTTTAGGTGTATTATGCATTGTAGAGCTAGTGAGGGATAGAGATACAGCATATACTATATTAACAGATGCTAGGACTGAACATACAATATTACGGTGAGACATCCCAGAGCATATTACATGATAGTACATGACAGGCAATGAAAAAATTCTAAAATAGTGATTTACATATTCTAAAATAGTGATTTACATAAGATGATCTTAACACAGTGTTTCAATTAGAATGTTGACTGACCATGATTAATGAGAAATGACTCTTAAATAACAAAGTGAATATCTCTATGACATTGTATAAATCCATTATAACTATTAAGCTAAGTACAGAACTACCCCCCACTTTCCCCAGGCTAATATTATACACTTCAAATCCTTAACAAAACTCTCCAAACTACTCATTGGCAAAGTTAGGGATAAGTATATATGGAGGATAGACGCTAAAAAAAAATCTCCAAGTAATCTTCACCATAGTTAATTTTACTGAAACATTATGAACTGAAAATATATGTCTTAGCTGGAATATTATGGTGCAGGTCATCCACAAACAGTGAGTGACCATGTAAGCAAGTTATTGCTAAAGCCATGGTACACATTTAATATAAGTTGCTTAAAATGGCTTATTTGGCTTTTTTCTACTGATCATTGTCTAAAAATGTAATGGAAACAATTTTTGTAATGACATATGGAATATTTTGGTCTAAAAAAGTTGTGATGCTTTCAGTTTGCCAAAAATAACAAGTATATTAAGAGATGATCGGTTGGCAGCTGCTTCTCTCCTGTGCCACAAATTTTGACAAACTGTGAAGCCCCACTATGAAGCTCTGGGCCCACACTACAGATTTTGAGACTTTTTGCCCTTTTTGCTGAACATGGGGCACATTTAAAACAAGTGGATGTGGCGGGCCAGGGCTTACCTGGCATATATTTTATTTCTGGGGCATATGTGCTTTGCTGGAATTACTGAGAGATCGAAAAATCTCTTAATATTTCTTGTGTGTTATGTACCCAGTGTGTTTATATGAAGAATAACACTATTTCTGGATAATATATGATTTATCCTGATTTATCCTGATTTATAATATATAATGTATCCTGAATTTCTCTGAGATAGTTCCTTCTTCAGGCTCTCTGTGGGATGTTCAGTTTTCCCCTAGCTGGTGGGTACTATCCTAGCTGCTGTGACTCCCTTCTCTTTAGAACTTTTATGTAATCTGATACCTTTGTACAATTCTGTCCATCTTTCAGCAGAGTAATGCCCCTTTTACCCCTATGAATAGAGGTAGCACGAGGAAGGCTATGTAAGTAGAGCAACCGTCTCTGGCCTCTGATGAGACAAATAACAAAGTTTCTCATATTCACTTGTACTGTTGATCTATGTAAATTTCTGTGCTTTTTTTGTTTCACTATTTTGAGTGTTGTTTCTACACGGCAACCACTTTCCTTAAAAAGACTTCTAAAATTATTTTGACAATAATTCTAAATAGTACCATTTTCTGTCGATGTAATAATGGCAGGTGTGTTGGTTATGCAAAATAACTTTAACTTGTCACAGTATCAGTACTAAAGTCTACATTCTATTCCATTGTAAGGAACTTAGATGACCCTAGAGAGACATCTGAGGATTCTTGCTGGCTGGTTTTCAAACGCACAGAGTTCTCCAGAATATGTAAAAATGTAGACTAGCAATTATATTTGAAATGTTAAAAAAAATGTAAAAAATATCATTACCCATTTTAGCTTTACAGTTATTTTCTTTCTTTTTTTGCCTTTAGGAAAGTTTACATGCATTGAAGTACGCTTCCATCTGGAGAGACAGATGGGATACTACCTGATTCAGATGTACATCCCCAGCCTTCTGATTGTCATCTTATCATGGGTCTCATTTTGGATAAACATGGATGCAGCTCCAGCCAGAGTTGCCTTAGGTATCACTACTGTACTGACTATGACAACGCAGAGTTCTGGCTCCAGAGCCTCCTTGCCTAAGGTAAGCAACATAAAATCATAGTTTATCCTTCTTATACTAATTCTAAGGACCCTACTGCATACCCTACAGATGTAGCAAGCATATTAGCCTTACGGTTAATGAAAACTGCAAGATATAGTATCTTTCATTAAATCTAGATATGGTATGATTTTTTTTAATCAGCAAAAGAAAATATGGTAAACATAAAAACTTTAGCTTAAAAATAGATCAAGACACCTTTGATGGCTACAATTTGATTGCTAAAATAATCCAATCAAATCAAACACAGAAAAATATTGGTTTCATTTATGTAGTTAATCAAATTCTTACAGTCTTTAAACAAGGCAGCTTTATGTCAGGAATGTTTCTATAATGAAAACCACAGCTTTTGAGTTTTTTCCATAGTGACAGGTGAAAAGTAATATTCAGATAAATCTACTTAAAACATATAAACATAAAAAATTTTATTAATCAGAGCACACATGCCAGTTTACTGGTGTATAAGCCCTAAAATAGTTGCAATTCCTTGTTAACTGTCAGGACATGTGATTATTTTCCCCCTTACACCACCACTATGCCAAGTGGGTGTGGAGGGGGCGTGAAAGGGTCTACACCAAGCAGTTAAGTGGGTCGTCATTGGGCCACATCTGCACACTAGATATAACTTGCACCTGTTCTACCAAAAGTTATAGTGCAGTTCTATAGGCTTGATCTGTATGATATATATATATATATATATATATATATATATATATATATATATGGGATATAAGAGAATTCTTGTGGGGTGAGGAGCAAGGCTGAATCTCTTCATATAGCCATACTCACTCTAAACCCCAGCCTTCCTGAGTGAGTGGTTAAAAATGTACCTCAAAGCCACTGTCTCTCTCATCTGCTCGCCCACTCTCAGGAATTCTCTTCAGGTTAGCAGTGTCAGCCTCAGTGAGGAGGTGGGGTAGCTTGACTGTATACTGCAGCTCTCCGCCTCCATAACTGGAACTTAGGACATCAACAAACATCTTTTTTAGAAGAATACTGGCTCTAATCCCATAAAAAAACATTTGCAATTGATATTTATTTGGTATAATATCTAAATTAACATGTTCTCATGGTTATATTTTGGACTTCATATGAATTATTTCATTGAGGACTTGGTAAAGATAGTGGGGGTCATTTACTAAGGTCCCGATTCGCGTTTTCCCGATGTGTCACCCAAATATTTCCGATTTGCGCCGATTTCCCCTGAATTGCCCCGGGATTTTGGCGCACGCGATCGGATTTTGGCGCATCGGCGCTGGCATGCACGTGACGGAATCGGGGGGATTCGGAAAAACCGCCGCATTTAAAAAAAAAATCTGTTGCGGAGCTTGCACTTACCTTCACTCAGCCCGGCTCGGTGAACTCCAGGGTGTTCCGATGCTTTTCAGCGCAGCAGCGCCACCTGGTGGACGGCGGAGGAACTACCTTAATAAATCCCTGCCGGACCCGAATCCAGCGCAGAGAACGCGCCGCTGGATCTGCCCCAGTATCTCACATTTATCAAGAACAGTGCGAACTGCACTCTTGCAGTTTTCCTGTGTGTAGTGCAGAGGGCGCCAGACTAAAGAATTGTGGTGCATGTTCTTCATGAATCTGGCGCCCACTTCACTGCTCTTCACTGCTCTGAGTGCACCAACTAGTTTTTTGATGCACCTTTAACACACTTCTTTTTGACTTTACATGATAAATGTAGCGCACGGTCCGATTGTGCACCGGAACTCCCTTTTCAGTGCAGAAATTTGTGTTGCATCAGGAATAGTGCAGGCGTAACACAAATAGGTCACGTACGACACCCATGTGGCACAGACACTTCCTAAATACATGTGCAAGCAGATTACGCATAAAATAACATGCAAAGTCTGACAGAAAACTGGTGCAGGGACTTTAATAAATGTAGCCCACTGTGTGTTTGTGTGTGGAAAGGCTTAGTCCTTGCTTTGCTTTACTCCCTCCCTACCAAGAGAATACAGGAATCTGTTGTTAGAAAAAGCAGCACAAGGGTCATAGCAAAGCATGAGGATAAACAACATGGAAATTGTTCTGTGTATAGCCTGAAGCGTTAATATAGCAAATGCATTACTGAGTATTGAATATGTAGATGTGTTACATATGTTTTCCTGTAATATTAGTAGGCTAAAAGGTTAATATCAGGCAGTATAATATACCAAGCACACAGAAGTTAATCTGCTTATTTAATATGAAAACTATCATAGATATTATACTTTCTATACTATCACAAAGGAACAGCAGCAGACCTGATCGACAGTGTAAAGCATGTAAAAGGGGAGACACAGGGGGTCATTTACTAAGGGCCCGATTCGCATTTTCCCGACGTGTTACCCGAATATTTCCGATTTGCGCCGATTTTCCCTGTATTGCCCTGGGATTTTGGCGCACGTGATCGGATTTTGGCGCATCGGCTCCGGCATGCACGCGGCGGAAATCAGAGGGCGTGGTCGAACGAAAACCCGACAGATTCGGAAAAAAACGCCGCATTTAAAAAAAAAATGTGTTGCGAAAATTGCACTTACCTTCACTCGGCCCGGGTCGGTGTATTCCAGTGCGTTCCGATGCTCTTCAGCGCAGCAGCGCCACCTGGTGGACGGCGGAGGAACTACCTTAATAAATCCCGTCCGGACCCGAATCCACCGCAGAGAACGCGCCGCTGTATTGCGAATGGGCCGGGTAAGTAAATCTGCCCCACAGTGTCAAAGTATCAGCTCTGATGAAGATCATAAAATGAGCTGGTTACTCAGTGTCATTGTACAGAATACCCATCTAAAAGGGGATGTCCACATCTGTGTATAAATAATCCCCAAGGCAAAAGGTAGATTGATTAACCGATTAGATAATAGCCTTCATTTCTTTCCAACTATCGTGATATAGGTACCGCTATAGGTAGGTATCTGTGTGTAAGATATTTTGCTTGATCTTCACTTTTTCTACATAACTATTTCAGAATTAGACATGGGCAAATCATTCAAAACTGGGTTCAATTAATTTTTCTAAAGTTGTGGTTCAGGCCCAAACTGATGTTACTTCAATTTTTCTGGAAATTAGTAATATAACCCCCTCTAGTTCGAACATTATTTGGCACATTTACTCACCCGAGTTCACTGAAAGTGCATTGTCCGTCTATTACGCTGAGTGCGGCGATTCACTTAGATCGTGCACCTGAAATCATGAATATGTCGCTTCCCCGCTCAGGTTCGCCATCTTTTTTGTGGTGCACCTTTAGCAATTTGACACAATAAGGGCACATTTACTAACCCATCCGGAGGAGGTCACCGAAAGTGCATTGTCCGACCGGAATGCACCCCTTCGCGATTCACTTAGATTGTGCGGCCGATTCACCTTCTTCTTCCTGGTGCATATAAGTGAATGATCTTGCAACACAATTTGAGTGTTAAATCCTGTGCTCAGTCCGAATCAGTCAGATCGTCCCCGGATTTCTGTCGCGCGAAAGCCGACGCAGCTGTGCCACAAACTGATCGCGTGCGACACAATCCCCTTTTAAATACCTGTTACAGCGGTGCAAATGCCAAAAACATTGGAAAATCAGACGACAAATGTGGCCGCGGACCCTTGGAAATTAAGAACCAATCAGTAGGACCGTCCGACAGCACGCCTCAAAAGGGTCGTGTATGACACAATCCCACAGGAGATACTTCTTAAATACCTGTGAAATTTGTTTTAGCCATGAAGAAAGTGCATGGTCTGACAAAAGTGTGCGCACAGCCCTAAATGACTCCCTATTTCTTTGTTATTGTTTAGTTTTTGTTTCTTCAATACTAAGTTCCTATCTCATTTTGTGCCTTTTATACAATTTTTCAGTCAATGGACGATGCTCCTACTGTCCTGAAAATATATAGAACCCCCATGTTAGGGTTAACTTTAGTGTTAGGATTAGCATTCAGGTTAGAATTAGGGTTAGGGTTTACCCAAATCCTAAAACTAATGGTTGATCATTTTGAGATTTTATATATTTAATTATTTACAACCTTGTATTTTCTTAAAGGTGTCCTATGTAAAAGCTATTGACATCTGGATGGCCGTGTGTCTCCTATTTGTGTTTTCTGCCTTATTGGAGTATGCAGCCGTCAACTTTGTATCCAGACAGCACAAAGAACTTCTAAGATTCCGACGTAAAAGAAAGAAGGAGAAGGTATTTTATCAGAATTTTCTATGACTGCTTAGTTGATTTGGTGCGTCTTAAAATTTTTACTGAAAAGTAGATTATTGGTTATTTCAGTTTTAGTGAATTTTATGATTATTTATTTATGTGAACATATAACTATGAGGTATTTATGAACATTACACCTATTCATCTATTCCATATAGGAAGTGTGAAGATAAAGATTTTCTGTTGGGGGCACATTATTTGTCAAAGTCAATTTGAACACATTTTTTAACCAAATTTTACACTTTGAATCAAAACTGCATGAAGGTGTCTATGTTTATAAACTCCTTAATTAGATTTTGAAAATGGGGCAAGTGTCAGAAAATAAAAGTTTTGCAAGGGCTTAGCATAATTCTTTATACTATAATTTTAATTTTATTTGTACACGTCAGTCAAAATTGTAAAAATTGCTCTGGCCAATAACACAGCAAAATTTCCAGAAATTCCTGCCACGGAAAGGGTTAAAAATGTTAAAAATTCTAAACATTCAAACATACCCTTTAGGCTACCAATTACGAAGCTTAGAAATTTATGACCTTGCAATTGCAGGGCTTGGACTAAGTTTAGGCGTCATAACCATCCATGTGATACCCGATATCAGTGTGAAACTTACCAATTGTGACTCTTGCTAATTCATCTCTATTGTAATGCAAGCCATCAGATCCCATCATTCAGTTGTCACAGGGCCGGATTAAGTTTGGAGGGGGCCCCTGGGAGCAGAATCTAGGGGGGCCCCCACTGAATGTAGGCCAGACAGGCTACATATTTAACATTCATATATATATATATATATATATATATATATATATATATATGTGTAAAAGTTTCGAGCAGCACCGCAATACTGGTGGGTGCAGTGTCCCTCCTTATTATTATTCAGTTATTTATTATTCAGTAATCCATGTAATAATTGCTGCGACCTTTAGTCAGTGATCCATTAGGCAGGGTCCTCCCTATGTAATCTGTTAGACAGGGTCCCCACTTACTAATTCGTTAGGCAGAGAGCTATAGATGTGCATGCAAGTGATTACATACCAAAACCATATTGGCTAATCATTCCGTAGCACTTTACAAATCATAGGGGACAAATACAAATATAATATTACATTACAGAGTACAAACAGTCATATGGAACAATAGGAGTGAGGACCCTGCTCACAAGAACTTACAGTCTATGAGGATGAAGGGAGTAACACAAGAGGTAAAAGAGATCTGGGCATGTCAGCCGACTGCTCCTAGAAGTGATGGGCAGCGGTAGTGCAGCCATACGTGCTGTTGCTGCTGGTGAGGGACACCCTTAGGAGTAAGTTTGTGGGGGCCCTCCCTATAATCTGGCCCTGAACTGTTGTCAGCTGTCTTGTAGATATTGTAGGTGTTTACTTCAAAACTCAACGCTGTTAAAAGAATTTTCCAACCAAATTGACAAATCAATTAGACAAGGCCATTAATATCTAATAAATGGGGTTATCTATCAAACTTAGGCTGCATTCACACGAACCATGGGCCGTACCCGGGCAGGCATATGACTGGCGCCATGGAGAGGAGGAGGAGTGGTGACCCCTGCCCTATCCATAGAAATGCACAGCATATGGGCTGTACACACAGGGAAATATAGTACATGTCCTATCTTTTTCCTGTGTACGCACATGTGAGTGGCACCGTATCACTCCTTATGGCCATTGCAGTCTATAGGGGACTTAGCATGCTTTACTCACCGTCGGGGTTTTATATCATTAGACGGCTCCTTGGGACAGTTCTATGTCTATTTTTGGAGCTATGTGCACCAAAATGCATTATTACGTCCTGTTGCTGTGGGCGGTGTATAGAAAGAGCTCTTGGGACGGAGATCTCCCCATACACAGAGGGTGTCAGCTGCATAATATACCTGACCTGCATGGTACTGTTGCGGTCAGCGCTGGCACCGAACACAGCAGTTAACCTGTTAGGTGCCATGGTAAAATCCAACCACAGCACCTAACATTGCTGCTGATGGGCGCCCCCATCTCGGATGGCCTATCGCTGCCTCCCGTACAGCAAAGTGTGAAAAAGTTATTTGCCTCAGAATAATGGCAAATATTTGTTTTGTAAATAAGATTTACCTTTTTTTAAATCTACAAAAACCTAATAAAACCTATAAATAGTAAATTTGATCCCTGTAATCGTATCAACCCAAAGAATAAAGATGAAGTGTGCTTTGGAGCGCAGAATTAAATTGTAAGGGTTAAAGTGGCTTTGATAGTTTAATAAATATTCTTAAAGTCTACTTCTTAACAGTCCCAGCACATACACCAGGGTGTCACGGGTGCTCCCGCGATCCCTGTCTCGGATCATGGGCGCACCCGTGTCTCTCCGTGTGCCCCCAGGGCCAGGCGCCTCTTACCTCCCCGGCTCGCTAAGTTTTAAAGGGCCTGCCCCTTTCTGTGGCCCTTGCCGGATCTTCAAGCCTTCCACTGAAGAGAAAGCTCCTGTGTGATTCCTGTGTATCCTGTGATTCCTGCGTTCCTGTGTGTCAGTCCCTTTCTGTGATTCCTGCGTTCCTGTGTGCCATTCCGTTCCTGTGATTCCTGCGTTCCTGTGTGCTAGTCCATTCCTGTGATTCCTGCGTTCCTGTGTGCCAGTCCATTCCTGTGTGCCAGTTCGTTCCTGTGTTCCTGACCTGCGTGCCAGCTCCTGCGATTCCTGAAGTGAGTCCTAGTGTGCCTTCCTGTGCTATTCTCCTGCTGTCAACCCAGATACAGACTTTTTCCTGTATTACTATCTTGGCAGCCACCGGGGGCTAGTCGCACCTGTGGAACGACCCACGCAGCAAGCCCTTCCCGCTTTGTGGCGGGCTCTGGTGAAAACCGGGTGCCACGTAGACTCTGGTCCCAAGTCGGCTGGTACCATCTCCTGTGGTGGTCCAGAGAGTCCACAGACTCCCAGCCCTGACAGTAAGATCCGGCCATGGACCCCGCCAAGGAGCCACGTCAGATACTGGCTGTACTTTCCAGTGTTGTTGCCCGGCAGTTGCAGCAGATTGCTGCCCAAGGAGAACTTTTAGGCCAACTCGCTTCCACTCTCCAACAGCTGCTTGACTCCTGGCCTCTGCATCAGTCCACTGTGACTACTCCTGCGGCAGTTCCAGCAACTACCCCTGCAATTTCTCCTGTCATCCCAGCTAGTTCACCGGCACCAGAGCCTAGGCTGAGACTGTCTATGCCTAACAAATACAGTGCAGAGGATTCATCACCCTGTGTTCGCTGCATATAGAGTTAATGTCATCTCAGTGATCCAAGGTGGCGTTCATCATCAGCCTCCTCACCTGGAAGGCCCTGGCCTGGGCTACTCCTCTGTGGGACAGAAATGATCCAGTTACGGCCACCCTTACCAGCTTCCTGGCAAAGTTATGGTCCGTGTTTAAGATATCAGCACGAGCCTCCTCAGCGGAAACAGCACTCCTGAATCTACACCAAGGAGACTCATCTGTGGGTGAATACGCTGTCCAGTTCCGCACCTTGGTGTCTGAACTCTGTTGGAACGAGGCGGCCTTATGAGCAACTTTTAAGAAAGGACTGTCCTCACGGGTAACAGATGCATTAACTGCCCGTGATCTGCCGGCTACTTTGAGTGGTGTTATCACCTTGGCCACGTGGATAGACGTGCGGTTGTTGGAACGAGCTGAAGAGTTGCAGCACGAGTGACCTCTATTCCGGCTTCCATGTCTGCCCCGGTTGGCTCCGGTCTTCCAGAACCCGTTCCAGCCCCCAGTCGTACAGTCTGCAGGTGAGCCTATGCAGGTTGACAGAGCTCGACTTACGCCTGGGGAACGATCCAGACCTCTGCCTGTTCTATGACAGTCCTAAGCACCTCATCGGGATTTGTCCTGTGCGTCCCCAATGTCCTGGAAACGCCAGCACTTAGGGCTTCTGGGAGAAGCGTCCCTAGGTGTGAATTCAGCTTCTCCACGTCTGACTATTCCAGTGCTCCTCAGTGTTGGCACCGGTGCTCCGATGCATTCTTGGACTCTGGTTCCGCAGGGAATTTTGTTGATGCTGCTCTGGTCTCCTGGCATCACATTCGACAGTTTATTCCCCATTTCTCCACTGTCGTGGCTCCCATCGTGGCACTTACTAAGAAAGGTGTCAATCCACGTGCCTGGTCTTCTACAGCTGAAGAGGCCTTCTCCAAGTTGAAGTCCACTTTTGCCTTGGCTCCAGTCCTCTCTAGGCCTAATACGAACAAACCTTTTCATCTTGAGGTCGATGCATCCTCCATAGGAGTTGGAGCGGTGCTCTCCCAGAGAGGGCCCATGCGGCTTCTTTTCCAAGACCTTTTCCCCAGCTGAAAGAAATTATTTGATTGGAGACAGAGAGCTGTTGGCCATCAAGCATGCGCTAGAAGAATGGCAGTATCTTCTGGAAGGTGCTCTCCATCCCGTGAGCGTGTACACTGACCACAAAAACTTCTTTTACATCCAGACAGCCCAGCGCCTGAATCCCAGGCAAGCCTGGTGGTCATTGTTCTTTTCCCGTTTCGACCTGCGAATACATTTTTGTCCGGCTGGCAAGAATGTCAAGGCTGATGCCCTGTCCCGGGCTTTGGATGGAGAAGTACCGGCTCCTTGGCACATAATTTCTCCGGACCAGCTTGTTGTTGCAGCTCCAGTGGATCTTCGGCAGCTACCTCCCGGCAAGACATATGTTAGACCTGCTCTCTGGAGGAGGATTTTATCTTGGGAACATTCTGTGCCTGCAACAAAGCCTCTCATCTCAAACCGGCTGGATTGTTACTGGTGTTGCCGATACCCAGTCGCCCGTGGTCCCACGTGGCAATGGACTTTGTCACCGATCTGCCTGTCTCCTCGGGCAGTACTGTCATCTGGGTGGTGACAGACCGGTTTTCAAAGATGTCCCATTTTGTTTCCCTTCCAGGTCTTCCGTCTTCCCCACAGCTTGCCAGTCAATTCTTTAGACACATCTTCCAGCTGCACGGTCTTCCGATACACATCGTGTCCGATCGAGGAGTCCAGTTTGTATCAAAATTCTGGTGTTCCTTATGTAACCAACTGCAGGTCAACCTTGACTTTTCTTCTGCCTAGCACCCGCAGTCTAATGGCCAAATGGAGAGGGGGAACCAGACTTCTACTTCTGCTACCTCCATCACTTTGTTTCAGCCCATCAGGACAACTGGGCTGACCTACTACCTAGGGCTGAGTTCTCCTACAATTCCCTGGACTCAGGGTCTACTGGCTCGGCTCCGTTCTTTGTGGTCTATGGACATATACCTCGCCCGCCTCTTCCGTTGTCTACTCCCTCTGATGGTATGGTACTCCTCCAAATACATACGGCTTAAGATACCCAGCTACAAACTTGGCCCCCGGTTTCTTGGTCCCTTTGGGGTAATTCAGCGCATCAATCAAGTGGCCTACAAGCTCCGCCTTCCTCCATCTATGCGCATCCCAAACTCCTTTCATGTCTCCCTCCTGAAGCCTGTCATCTCGAGGCGGATTCCCCGGATGTCTATGAAGTTAAGGAGGTTCTGGACATGAAGATCATAAGGGGTAAGCGGCTCTTTCTGGTAGACTGGAAGGGGTTCGGGCCTGAGGAGAGATCCTGGGAGCCCGAGGAGAACATTTAGTATCGGACTCTCCTCCAGAGATTTCTTGGGACCAAGAAGAAGAGGGGGAGGCCAAAGGGGGGGTACTGTCACGGGTGCTGCCGCAATCAATGTCTGGGATCGCAGGTGCACTCTTGTCTCTCAGTGTGCCCCCGGGGTCCGGCGCCGCTTACCTCCCCTGGCTCCAGCGGCGATCTCCGCTGCTCCCACGGCTTGCTAAGATTTAAAGGCCAGCGTGCCGATAATTGCCGCTGGCCTGGTATAGGTTTCTGCCCCTTCCTGTGGCCCTTGCCGGATCTTCAAGCCTTCCCGTGAAGAGAAAGCTCCTCTGTGATTCCTGTGTATCATGTGATTCCTGCATTCCTGTGTGTCAGTCCGTTCTTGTGATTCCTGCGATTCCTGACGTGAGTCCTAGTGTGCCTTCCTGTGTTATTCTCCTGCCGTTACCCTGGGTACAAACTGTCTCCTGTATTACCTTGGCAGCAACTGTGGGCTAGTCGCACCTGTGGAGCAACCTGGTGGTATACGCAGGAGCAAGCCCATCCTGCTTTGCGGCGGGCTCTGGTGAAAACCTGGTGCCACTTAGACCCCAGGTCGGCTAGAACAATCTCCCGCGGTGGTCTAGAGGGTCCACAGACTCCCAGCCCTCACACAAGGGACTAGCATAACTATAAGACTTTTTGGGAATGTTTTGTAAAAATCTCAAGTAATGAATCGGGCTTTGCATGCCAGTATAGTGAAGTGGCAAAAATAGCTCTGTGAAACTTTTCAGTTGAAAGGTCCCAAAAACCTCAATGTGACTTTTTTGAGAAATCATGATTCTGTCACTTCCCTACACTGGCCCGACAGAGTTCCCCAACTTGCATGTTAAATCTGGTGCACGGTCCGACTGAGCACCGCAACGGCTCCTAATTTGTGTCGCATGGTGGCTAGTGCAGCTGCACCACAAAAGGCTCGCGTGCAACACATAATGGCAAGGACACTTCTTAAATACCTGTACAACCAGTTTCCACTAGAAAGAACCTGCAAAGTCTGACAATAAACTAGCGCAAGGGCCTTAGTAAATGTGCCTCAACAACTGTCAGCCAACCAAAAGGTCAACCTCACAGCTCTTTCTTTCTTAGTATTGATTAGAGTCTCAGCACTTAGAACCCTTTTTGAGAGTAATTTAATTTCCCATGATCCGCGGCTCATGTGAATGAATACAACAGTCTGAGGTCTCCTCCAAGCTGGTAGCCTTGCATCCATGTACAAGACATCACCTTCGTTTCACAATATATGTCAGCACGGAGTACAATTGGCCCTTCTCCACGCAGAAGAAAGGTCCCGATTTTAGAAGAATATTGGAAAGTTGTGCTGCATTCTTCTTCTGCACAAGCAATTGATTTGTATTTAATAGACTGACACTCCGTCCTTGAGAATAATCTCTAGAGAAATCTTTATAGTGGCAGTCTTCATAGAAAGACCCAGCAAGTTGTTATCAAGTGTTTAGTCAAAGGTTTATGATACAATACTCAAGGAATGAAAAGCATTTTCTCTAAATTGCTTTTTATCAAAATTCCACAGCTGAATAAAATATTGATTTGTTTAATAACATGCACCAGGCAGAGAAGAGTGCACACAACAATGCATTGTTACCAGGCTTATCATATTATCATATGAAAGAATAAAACAAGCAGAAAATAGCACTTTTCTTGCTAGTATTTAAAAAAGAAATAAAAATGTTGCCTATAGTTATGGTCACATAAATACCTCAAGCATTTGACATATTTGCAACACAAACAGCAGCTAATTCACTGCCCGATTACTTTCAATCGGGCTCGGTCATATACCATGAATTTACCAACTAACGGTGCTGCAAAGGGTAGGACATGTCATATTCCTGCCCTGTTTACTTCCCTGGTAGTCATTTCCTATTGATATCGGCAAGGTGAGCGCCACTCACTCGCCGGCGTCCGGTGGGCCCGGAAATACATTCCCATGCTTGCAGCCTGCAGAATTCACACGTTTGTGTAGATGGAGCTTCAATTGGTGTGTATGGAGAGGATCCAGGAGCTGAGCCCCTCTATACAGGGCTGTGTTAACCTTCTAGATGAGACACCTAAACAGCTGTGGTGCATCTCGCAATGGAATTTAGCAAAATTATGTTTTTTTGGAAAGCTGTTTTATGCTGTTTACTGTATCTTCAGCCCCCATGTAGCATGAAACCTGCATCATGTCAATTATTTCTTAGGTTTGCATGCAGTATGTGGATGGGATTTTTAAAGAGACTCAGTAACCAGCTTTTACACCACTAAACTACAAGCACCCAGTTGTAAGTTGTAATATATCCTTACTAGTATTCCCTCTTTTACAACAAAACTTACCTATTTACCTGCAAATGAACTCAAGAGTCACCCTCTGCCTCAAATATCACTACAGATGCCCATATCTTGGGTTCTAAAGTACATATGATTAATTTTAGGTGTGATTTAAAGATATGAATCTCATTGGAACATTAATACGCATTAGAATTGTGGTTCTGTATGTTATAGAACTGGACATACAAGCAATTGAAGACGTGGTTGTAAATATGAGTTACAGATAAAAATCCCCTCTATCCCTATATCTCTGATTCTGTAGCTCACAGAACCACAAACCTGATGTGATTTGAAAGATGATATCCCTATAGTCAGGCACCAGGGGTAGTGGACCCACTGACGTAAGTCGACCGGAATCTAAGTGGTAGCCGGTTTTTACCAGAGCCCGCCACAAAGTGGGTTGGACTTGCTGCGGTGTGGTACCACCAGGTTGTTCCACAAGCGTGACTTTGTCCACGGTGGCAGCCAAGATGAAGTTCAGAATCGTAATGCAAAATCATAGTCGGGGATAGGCAGGAGGTCAGGATGGGCAGCACTGATTCATTGTTGGGTATGAAACAAAGTCAGGACGGGCAGCAAAGGAGCGTAGTCAGAATCGGAATTTAGAAGTCAAGGGCATCTGGATTTCTCAATTACTTTATGGTACAAAGATCCGGCACTGTGTGTAGGGAGAGATTGGATTATAAGGAATTCTGGGAATGGCCAGCCCCAACCAATGGAGCACTTGCCCTTTAAATCTTCTGAAGCTTGCACGCGCCCTAGGGACCGGGACAAGCACGCATGGCCGCCAGACCAGAAACAGGAGCGAGGACAGGTGAGTAGGATACATGAGCTCACAATGATCTGTTGCCTTCTACACAGTCAGTAATGTTTTTAGTTTTTCAGCTATTTGCCAAATTACCAAGTTCATGTATTCAATAGCGTAGAAGCTTATGGTTACAATTGACTTATATGTGAAAACCAACTTGTATAGGTGTGAAGCAATAGAAAGGTCTTTGTGACTACTGTTTATAGAACAATATGTTATATTTGGTCAAGATAGGCTACAGATTGTAGTAGAACTTGTATTTATGTTTTTTTTTTTTCATTTTTGCTTTAATTTTTTGTTGTAATGCAAGAATGTTAAGCAAGTGGTCGGTGAAAATGAGAACCTAGGCAATTTGCGTTGTAGCAATGGCATGAGAAGTGCTGGACCAACATATGGGACACTGGCTCAAGTCAACAGTACAAATTTCAGGGTAAATTATGTGTATACAGGATCTGTGACTATCCAAGATACTGTGAATGAATGAAGGTTTTAGCTGGTCATAACCTTCATTGCTTTCCATATGTGCTAGCTGTTAATACCAAGGTACCTGTCCTGTTAAGTTCTCTATTCCGAAAAGAATTACTGTTACACATTTTTTTACAAAAACATATGGAGGTGATTTATCATGCAGTAGTGCATGGTGCAACACTGCATGACGTGTCCCCTTACCCCTCCTTGGCATATGTGGAGGGTGGCCTACTGCAGAATTGAGCTATAACCTGCAAAAGGCACAGGCTATAGCTATTGCGCTGACACGGGGCAGGAACACCCCAATCCGACCCACTTTAGCACCCAACACAGACCGTTTCACTCCCTTATACACTAACATGACTAACTCTAAGTCCCTATGACCATTGGTATAATTTGAAGATTAAAGTTCCCATAATCCTGCCAAAATATATAAGGACATCTCATACACTTTGGGCAAAATACATCTTTTACGAAAATTAGTTTTCCCTGCAAAGCAGCAGAGGGCACAAGAGGCTAATTTATAAATCAGAAATCTCTCTATTTCCTAGTAATTCACTTATTTCCAAAGCTTTTAGCTTTTAGATGGGATTCATGCTGCTCATGGCTTTACAGGAGAGGTACCTCATGGCTTCTTAGAAACGATTTATGTACTTGTCTTTAGGAATTTGTGTAGCTGCTTTTGCTGTGTCTATGCTTTATCACCCTATTAAATGCATTTGTAGTTTTTCCAAGCAACAGCATCTTCTGTGAACTTTTATTGTAACGTGTCAGCATTATTTTACAGCTTATTATAAGATGGTAAAAATTGCTTTAATTACTTTTACATTACACAGGAAAGGTCATAAATAATACATTGTACATAAATTGGGGAGGGTACAACAGTTGAGACCCCCAGAATAATCTGATTCTAGTTCCAAAACGATAAGAGTGGAACGTAGCCATGTGGTCCTGCTCTGTTCTTAGTGGTAGGCCTTGGGAACTGCTTCCTAGCTTTGATTGAAGTCCATAAGAACTGGATGTAGACAACTATTGGACTTCCATCAATTTACTATTAAAGATCTATACTATGGAAACCTTTTCAAGCCTTCATTTCAATATGATCAAAAAACTTGTAAAACTTGCAAAAGATCAATTATTTTTTTCTAGCTTGAAACCATTTATTTGGGTCATATATGGGATCTATAATCCTTTGCAACGCACCCATGTGAGGATGTTTTAATTGAAATTATAAGAGCAGATAAAGGCAGGAAGTAAAATAATATATATTCCATTAATTCTGTAATATTTGGTGTAGGTAATGTTCCATATAGGATGTCCCCCTAACATTGTGGAGGCAATGGAGACATAATTAATTTCCCATGCTTTTAGCAAAAAAAAAATTTTATACTAAATCAAATTTATTTATTGCTTTTTTTCTGGGTCTAGATGCATCTGGGGTATTGTGACCAGTCTTATCATAGCACCTTCCTATATACAGAATAAAAATAACACTGATCTATTGATTTCTGCCCATTAATATTCCCATTATGCTCCTCTTCCCCATCTTTCAGGTTCCTTCACATCACTTTGTCTTAGCATTTAACAAGTACACCACTCAAGTTTATCTTAGTGATGGACAGAAAACCATTAACTTGAGTGTAAATATATGTATTATCATCAAGGGATTACTTCTCAGAAGCTCAGATGTTACACAAAAACATGCAATTGGAGGGTTTTTCACAAATGTATCGGTCATACGGTCAAGATAAACCCTGGTGCTCCGTACAAGGTCAATACATGATGATCTGCTATGACTCCTTACAACATTGGGAAACAATAAACCAAGCTTTATGCTTTTGTGTAAACCCTATTCAATGCATTTTAGCCAGAAGTAGGAAACAGATGAACGAGCCTATGACACCAAGAGCATATTGTGCCTATTTAAAATAATGAAATACAGGCGGTCCCCTACTTAAGGACACCCGACTTACAGACAACCCATAGTTACAGACGGACCCCTCTGCCCACTGTGACCTCTGGTGAAGCTCTCTGGATGCTTTAAAATAGTCCCAGATTGCAATAATCAGCTTAAAATTGTCTGCAATGAAGCTTTATTGATAATTCTTGGTCCTATTACAGCAAAAAAATTTGAAACTCCAATTGTCACTGGGGCAAAAAAAAAAAATTGTCGGGAACTACAATGATAAAATATACAGTTTCGACTTACATACAAATTCAACTTAAGAACAAACCTACAGTCCCTATCTTGTATGTAACCCGGGGACTGCCTGTAAATATGTAATCTTATCCTAAGTTGGGATAAATAACTCACTTCTTCCTTGCCTTTATTATTATAGGCTTGTTTTTTTTGTAGGAAAATACACACCACACAACAATTGCAGTTACGTCAAAATTGTGGGGTATTACCAAATGGACATTCATTATTAATTTTATTCATCTACCATACATATATGCATTTCTTCACTTGGATTTTAATACAACTAATGCACCTGTATCATGATAATTTCCCAAAAATGTAGCCGTGTTGTAAATTAGAAACAAATGATTGCTGTCCTTGGATACAACCCCAGCAGCAAAAGTGATTGCACAAAGAAAAAAATAGTTTTTGCATATGAAAGGGCTTGGAGTTTCTGCATGTCCTGAGGTAATGAGCACTGAATCGAGGTGGTCTTGTGCCTCTATAGCACACACCCAACCATCACTTCCAGTTTGCAGGGTTGATCGTATCCAAGGACTAATATCTCGTTTCTATAGGATAACATAGCTACATTTATGGGAAATTATCTCCACATAGGAACATTATTTTAATAAGATACAATTGAAGAAATTCATATTTAGCAGATGAATTAAATATATTATTTGTGCATATGAACACGTGTATATATCATCATCTATATCACATAAGTAGGGTAACTGTCTAAGGGAGTCTTTCCAGAAAACCAGGGTATTTTGAAATCCCTACTTGCTCCTCAATTACATACAAATGTATTTCTTTGGCATGGTGCTGCTACTGGAGGCAGTAAGAAGTCCGCAGCAGTCTTACACCTCTACTGCAAACCCCTTCCCATGTTTGGCTAATTTTTAAACTATACATCATAAAATGAGACTTCATCCTGCCTGTATTCCACGCACCAGGGATCCCCTGACAGATTTACTTACATAAAAAATAGTGCACACCACTGACTGATATGGAAGAGAGACCATGCTATTATCACATTACAGATATCCCATTACTACTGTGAAGGTTAGCATCTTATCTCTGTCCTTGACATTGCTGGTCACGGTCTGTCCAGGTTAAAATATCCTTAGACTTGTCTCAGTGGCCGTTTAGATGGGTGACTAGATAAACAAAAATATGATGTATTGCTATTTATTTTTATTTTAGAAAAAGTAATACATCAATTGCGTTATTGTGGTCAAAAAGATTTTTTTTCATCTAATGGCATACTACAACGTAATAAAAAAAAATCTAATCAAATCATTAAAAAATTCTTACCTCTGTCATTGCAGGATGAGGATGTGAGAGAAAGTCGTTTCAGCTTTACAGCTTATGGTATGGGACCGTGTCTACAAGCAAAAGATGGAGTGAATCCGAAAGGACCTAACCAAGCACCACCAGCACCAAAAACCCACGAAGAGATGAGAAAAGTATTTATTGACAGAGCAAAAAAGATAGACACAATTTCTCGAGCTTGTTTCCCATTGGCCTTTTTAATATTCAACATCTTCTACTGGGTGATCTATAAAATCCTACGACATGAGGACATACACCAGCAGCAAGATTAAAAGACTAAATGCTGGAATGTCAAGATATCAACGGTAGGGTTGTACTTAAAAGTAAGAGTATCAACATCATAGTTCCGTTTTTCCCCTCATAAATATGACGTTTTTGTACAGAAAATAATTACACAATCTGATGGTACAAACACAGCTACAATATACTGCCAACTATTTTTACGAGCTAGAACTCAGAGGTGACCGTACACAAAGCGATCTGTTTTTTAGGAGAGTTAATTTAATATACACTGTTTTACACACAACTGGACCAAATAGGTTGTAGATTTTACAGAGACCACAAATATATCTACATTTTTATTTCAACTTTGTGAAAACCTTGAACTACTGTTTTTGTGTAGAAACTATTTTTTAATTATGATTAATGTCGCATTTTGTACAAAAACAACATTGCTTAATATAAAGACAAACTACTTAGAGTGCATATATAAAATATTAAATAATTTTAAAAAACTAATACAGTTCAAACCTTCTTCATTAATATCAGATCTTTTAAGCTAAAGAACTAAAGATTTCCCTGCAACATTCCAAGACTTGTCAATTGTTATATTAGACCTTAATACTTGTATAGTTGGGCAACAGAGAATATACATTTACAATAGCAAAAACACAAAATATCAGGAAATATACATTTTCAGGAATAAAACATAAAAAAGTAATGGTTTTTTTTAAAAATGACAAATCAATAAATACTTGATAAAAGCAGGAAAGAAAATAATTAATGCTGAAGCAAAAAAAAAAAGGTAACCGGTTACCCATATGAACCAATCAGATCGCTTCATTCGTTTTCAAAATGATCTCTGAATTATGAAAAGTGACATTTGATTGTGACTATGGATAATACTATTGTTTTGAACTAGTTTTGATAAAATAAACTGCCAACCACCCAAGTGTTATAGAATGCAGAAAACATCTCTCTGGATGCTTTACCGTAGTCCCAGGCTCCAATGATTAGGTGTAAGGTGTCTGTAATGAAGCTTTATTGATTATTGTTGTTCTTATTACAACACAAAATTTTGAAATTGTCACAGGGATAAAAAATATTTTGCCTGGAGTTACAATTATAAAATATATGAGTTCCGATTTACATACAAATTCAACTACAAGTACAATCCTAAAGAATCTATATTGTACGTAACCCCGAGACTGCCTTTATTATTAAATGTATCTCCTAGAACTGATGAGGCATTTGCACACAGTTTTCTGTTGGCCTTTGCATGTTCTTGTTAGTGCAAACTGCTTGAACAGGTATTTAGGAAGTGTCTACGCCACATTTAGAGGGCATTCGAGTGCTCAGTCGGACCAAGCACTAGATATAACATGCAAAGTTCGACACACTTATGTCACATGCCATATGTTAAAGGATATCTACCAACATTTTCTTGGTGGTAGACTTATAGTCCTATAGCGCATCCTTGTTACCTGCAGGGGATGACTGAGCCTTTTTTGGCATCCTCCGGGACCTTCGTCAGAGCTAGAAAATAAGGTTATAAAAATATTTAAATGATTGTCTCGTGGTTGCGTCGGCCGAGTGCCTCCTGGCTCCTGTGATACCTAATTTGTGCACGCCCCACGCTTCATTGTTATGCACCCATCCCAACCGTCTCTGCAACCAGACAGCTGGGGGACGTCACCAGCAAATACGCATGTGACTGATCAGATGGATGTGACGTCCTTAAGCCTACTAGTGGCCACAGTGTGTTCTACTGAGCAGCAGCCCGTCTGCCCGTGTTCTGCTGGAAGGTACGGCTGTCCACACATCCTCACATGTCTAATAATAATCGTAACAACCCTCCCAGTGCTCTCCAGTAACAGCAGGGTGCCGCTCAGCAGAACACACTGTAGCCACTAGTAGGTTAAAGGACCTTTACTGACATCACAGCCATGTGATCAGCCGACGCGACCCTGAGCGCCTCCGACCTCCGGCATATTTGAACCTTATTTTCAGGCTCTGACAGAGGTCCCAGAGGAAGCTAAAAAATGCTGCAGGTAATGAGGGTGAGTTATAGGACAGTCTACCACCGAGAAAATGGTGGTAAATGTCATTTAAATGTACACCAAAAAAGTGTCCCACTCTGTTGTAGCAGTGCAGGGAGTGCCAGATTCATGAAGAACGGGTGCCAAAAATCCTGAATCTGGTGCACCCAGCACACTACACTGGTAGACTACATATTGTTCAGTTTGCATTGTTGTTAGTACATGTGCCCCAATCTATAATGTATTTTATATGTTTAGATCACTCAGTCTTTATCTGGATTCTTCTTTAAAATGGATTATAAAGCAATTTTTATCTACCGTAAATTTTTATAGTAATTCTACCATCCACATCCATTTTTGGATGCATTTAATAACGGTTGTAGTTTGTGAAATCTGATAACTGATCCACCTCTTTAGGGAGGAACACTGATTTTCACATTATTACAGAATGAGATATACAGTAGATGGAAGTATGCTGATATAATTACATTTTACTTTAATGTATATGTATCACTATATACATATTGTTTACTTTTGTAATTTGAGATAACAAATATAACATAAAAACACCACATACCAGTTCGGTGGTGTTGCCTATGTTCCCAAATAAGAATAACAAAAAAGTTGGTTACTTATAGAATGTCTATATAAACAGAGGCAATGCAAATAAAAATAATACAAGATTCAAAAATGAACTCATGTCAAAGTTTACGCTAACCGATACAGGATTATATTATTATATATAATAAGAGCCACAAAAAAATCAAAAAGCCTAAAAAAAAGCCACTCAGGTAAACATATCCTTATAAAAACTGCCAGTCCTATATTGTGCCAGTAATGCTGATATTCCAGGTGTCCTCAATGCACAAGATGTTTCTACCATTTGAGAACATCACAAATCACACCAAGATATTGATTATGTTTATGACGTATACAGCTAGCAAGCTACTTTTGTACACTTTTTTTTATCATTTACATTAATTTATCTATACATTATATCTGAAAGTGATTTTTATACATTCAAAATATTTCGTATGAAAAGAATATGATGTAAATCAAAGGATCACAATAAGCAGTGAACACATGGGACATCCTTAGTAAACTGTACAAAATACGACAATGTTCCTCAATATTCCCTGTTTCTTTGGTTGAAGCTTACATGGATTTCATAGTTTCAAAGTCAAACATCATGGAGTCAATCATCCAAAAGTCAATTTGTAGAAGTTTTGCAGAATTTGTGGAAAGATTTGTTTCAGGTCTTAATCAAAAACTATCCAAACCTAGGTTGCTACAACTGTATTGGAAATTGGAATATAACTCCCTATAAGTCTATAAAACACTTTATATTTTTTTTTTTGTAAAATTTTACAATTTTTTTTTTATTTACACTGGTTCATTACCCCTCCCCAAACTCTAAGATGAATGACTAGGATTAGCTTGCCAATATTTTGAAAGACTTACCCAAAGCCAATGAAAAAAGACTTGGATTCAATTCTGTGCATGAAAAATGTACCTACAAACACACAAATTTTCACATTTCAAATTCTTAACACTGTTATTCAAATATTTCAAATTGATTTCATAGTAATGTCACCATATATGTTGGTCTATGATCTCATACAATTGTAAACAAATGTTTGACTGTTAAAAAAACTTTTTAAAGGAAATCTACCACCATGATTTAGGATTGTAAAACAAGCACACTTGCATGCTGGTGTGTCCCCTCTTGCGGGACCTGTTCTTCTTTTAGCGTCTTAAGCCTATGTTTTTATGATTAAAGGTTTTGAAAATGATGCAAATGAGCCTGAGGGGCTCCAGGCTCAATATATGTCAATGGAGCATGGAGCCTCTCAGGATCATTTGCATAATAATCTTTTTTAAGAAAAACAAGGGCTTAATGAAGCTAAAAGAGGAACAGATCCCGATTGGGCACACACCAGCATGTAAGTGCACTTAGTTTACAATCCTTTATCCTGGAGGTAGATTTTCTTTAAATATACTAATGTTATAAAACTTTTGTACAGGACGCAAAGATATCCAACTACAGTCAACTTGTACAGATCTTTATTTTGTATACACTTTTATTTTTCATACTTAATATATTGTTAACCTATGTATATATATGTTATACTATACTTAATTATATTTGTGTTGTTATTTTGTGTAAATGATGCTAACTATATTAGGCCCCTTTCACATGCATGTTGTGGGGACATATGTCTGACCGGATCTCCAAAGACGCCTTTGGTGCCCAGACGTGCTACGGTGAGCCCACATGTGTGCCACTCTACTGTGCATGGGAAAAAGATAGAGTATGCTCCATCTTTTCCCATGTTTACAGCCAGGTGCCATGGCTCACTATGGAGAAAGGAGAGAAGTGCTCATCCCTCCGCCCCTGCAGCGTGCCACGGTTTGCTCGCTTGGTGGAAATAAACCATATATTATATATTTCTAGACTCTACAAAATCTAAACAGTGTGAATAGAAGACTTCTGATTGTCCTCCGACAACATAGGTCAGGAGAACGAAAGATTGGGTGTGCTGGTTTTCCAATCCAATTCTTTTCCTCCAAGGAAATGTCAACAACTGTCATTGCAGGTTATTACTCTTTTCCCAATTTAAGAACCATATACTATTGTCACATGTTAGCAGGAACAGCTATGGAGATAGTGGTTGAAGGACGGAACATTAGCCATCAGTTATCTTCTGTGCATGGCTGATGCAATTGTCAGATTGAATGTCGTACATTAGTAGTAAAAAAAATGGAAGTAATTTACTAAATAATGAGATAATTATTCTCCCCTCTATGTAACATCAGTATGTAAAGCATATAATTGTTTAAGACGTTAAACACTATTGTAGTATTACTCAAGAACGTAGAGTACGTAGTAGATCAAGAATGTACTTCATTCAGATCTACCATCTACTACTTCTACTTGTGCTGCTACCACCACTACTACTGCATCTCACTATTACTTGTCAGTATTATTTTTGTAGAACTTTAGACAGCCTAGGTCAGTGATGGGGGACCTTTTAGAGGAACAGTGCCCAAACTATAGCCAAAAACCCAGTCCAGGGTCCCCTTGAATATAAAGAATCATGGGGCAGGAACTCCAATCATAATCCAGCCCTGTCCACACCTCCATGCTGCTCCAGTTGTCCCAGGAAGCCCAGGATGCCTAGAGTCACTCTGTATGGGAAATTATTGGGGTGATGACCTAGTTACCCAAGCAGATGGCTCTGAGTGCCACCAGCACTGCCCCAGGGACATTTTTTGGTTTAATTAGTGTATTTTGGTTGAAAATTATTTAGCAATGTCATTTTACGAAATACATTGTACCATATTTCATTGATACAGTATGCTGTACAAAAGAAAAAAAGTATTTTATGGTGAAATCTATCAAAGGCTCAGTAGGACAGCTAATTCTTCAGCCTTTTTCTCATCTCTCCTTAACAATTTTATTAATTGAACTATCAGAAATCAACTAAAAATATTGTTCAGGACTCTGTAGTGTGCTATGTACTAAGATACACAATCTAAAGAAGCCAAATAAAAAAAAATTACATGGAGTAACAGAATGCCCCAAAGGTATCAATAGATTTTACATTATGATTTCTTTTGTGATGTTATAGGCAAAAATGTCTTGTATCACCACTAGGACAAAGAAGGCTTCAGGAACTCCCTCTTAAAGAGCACCTTTCACACATCACACATGTGAAGATGGACATACCATTCTGTAGGGGCTGCCACACAGATCCATGGGTACTTTGTAAGAAGATGAGATATCAGTCCAGGTATCTGACCATTATAATCCTCTCTACAGTCAGAAAAGAGGTGCTGGGAGGGAGCATGTGTTATGCTAATCTTCCCTAGCATGAAAAAGATTATCATAATCCGTGCCCTACCTCTGCTCTAGCTCCTCCTTTCTGACAGTTGAGAGGATTATAAATAAACATGGGGGCTAGAAAGGAAATCCAAAGTGCCCTTGAATCTGTGAAGCAGCATAGTCTCTAATTTAGTTTTTCGTGCAATTTTAATTTGGCCCTTTAAAGTAAATCCTTCTGTTTTTTTCTTTGGTTTATTTCCCTATATGTTTCCCTTACTGTAAGCGAAATGCATCTAAATGTAAACGTACAATAACCCAGCTTTATTATACTATAATGTGCACAGTGCATCTCGACAGTTGGACAGTAACAGCTTGCAATTATTATAACTTATATGAAATTCCTTTAAACACAGCATTGATTTATCCTATCCTTATTACATATAAGAGAAAAGCCTGAAGCATTGCGGTTCTTTTACGCTGAGCACCTTCACATTTTAGCAACGTTGAATTAGTTGTTAAACAAACTGTTTTCACGTGGTAAATATTTATTATATATTTTAAGAGCAAATTCAATTCCTAAGTTTTTATTAGGATAAAATTTTAAAAAAAATTATATTTTTGTTTAAAATAAAGATTTGTTTGCTCATAACAAAGATTAACCAATAATGTCTTATGAAAATATGAGTATGTAGATACAAGGCAAAACCCTATAGAGTTACATGCTTCCATATAGTTCCAAAGCGTTATCCCATTTTCTACCCTAGAAAAATGAGGAATGTATATCTCACATAAATGTATTGAATAATGTTAACAACAGAAACTACTGAAAAATAACAAATTCCTTAAAGAACATTATTGTGTAAGTTATTAAAGGAAATGCTTTAATAATCTAATTGATAGCCCATGGGGGTCATTTATCTTATTTACCCCTTCCCTGAGCTGTTTTTGTGCCTTTTATGAGTTTATTTTTAGCACCTGATTTGTCTTTGTCAAATAAAGTATTTTTTTGCACCACATTGAGCACAAATTTTAAAAAGGCGCTATTTTGTTTCTAAGTATGTTTTGTTCCTAAACATGGTCAGGACTGACGTGTTATTGCACAATTATTTGCACCCATATCAATGTTAAATAAGGAGCAAACATCTGTAAAAAGAGGCAATGTAATGACAAATAGGGTGCAACAACACACAATGGCAAACTGGCACACATGGCAAACTGTGGCGGAGCATTTCAAAAAGCCCCAAAATAGGCGCAAAACAGCCATTACGCAGCAAAAAGACGCAAAAATACCAATGGAAGGAAAAGATAAATGACCACCCATGGCCTTTCATATCTTCTATACAGTACTGACCTCCCAAGCTTTCTTGCTTAATATCAAGGTTACAGAATTTATCATTTGTTCTTTTACCTTCTCTATTAGTGGAAAAATCTAAGAATAAAAAATAGATGTTCATGACATCTGACCTGTAATCACGATGTTTAACAACTCTTGCTGACCTCTTTTTATTGTGTGGCAGGCCCTGTATTTCTTTGTGATTTTTAGATTAAGGACATACCTCACATATCGTTTCCTCTGACATAAAAGATATGAATCTAATTTCTTGTCCTTGAGAGAATGAAATACTTCTTAAAGGAATATTTCCTATACTATGTGTAACCGATAGTTACACATTTTTCTATTATACTTTCCAGTTAAATTCTTAAAAAAAACTAAAGATCTCAGTTTAAGGTGGAAGAGAGCTTACTAGTATAATACATATCTAGGAACTGCACAGCAATAATAAATAGAATTAGTTAGATTGAAGGGGCGGTCCACTTTCAAAAAGTAAATGTTATAGTTTGTATAATGAAAAGTCACACAATTTACAAATCTACTTTCTGTATAAATTCCTCATTGATTTCTATATCTCTGCTTGCTGTGTATCTGGCCATGTACCTTTGTGACATCACATGACCAGTGATATAACGAGCCGTGCACCGGTATGACATCACATGACCAGTGATATAACGAGCCATGCACCGGTGTGACATCACATGACCAGTGATATAACGAGCCGTGCACCGGTATGACATCACATGACCAGTGATACAACGAGCCGTGCACCGGTGTGACATCACATGACCAGTGATATAACAAGCCGTGCACCGGTGCGACATCACATGTCCAGCGATATAACGAGCCATGCACCTGAGTGACATCACATGACCAGTGGTATAACATGCTGTGCACTTGTATGACATCACATGACCACGGGGCAGATTTCTATCCACTGTAAGTAAACAATGAAGCATCCTAAAAAGCGACAGCAAGCAAAGATCTAGAGATCAGCAAGGAATTGATACGGAAAGTATATTGTATGCTGTCAAAGATTTATTTGCAGAAAATGGACAACCTTTTACAATATAGTTTCTCTAAGAGAAAAAGTTAAATAAAAAATGCTGCTAAAATATATTTACAGTTATAACATTTAAAACCAAAATAATTAAAATTGAACAAGAAAAAGTCTAAGAAAGTATAAAACAATATGGTACAATCAACTAGCAAAAAGTTTAAGGCTGGATTCACACAGCCGTTGCCCGAGGTGCCGTAGCACGGCGGGCACAGGGCACATGTGGGGAGAGGAGGAGGAGGTGAGTGCTGCTCATCCCCGCCCCTCTCCATAAGGATATATGGCGCATGGTGCCGTATGCTGTGAAAAGATAGGATATGTCCTATCTTTTCGCGTGGTACGGAGCAGTACGGTGCCGCATGTGTGCTGCACCGTACTGCTCCAGTAGGGCGCCGTGCGCCCATTGCCGTCTATAGGGGAGGTAGATCGGGCGTATATACGCCGGCCGTATATACGTCCCCCATGCGGCAGTGTGAATTAGGCATAAGAAAGTATTAAATAATATTGAAAAATAAATTAGATAAAATTCTAACAAAATATGAACCAATGTACCTGGTTTGTGAATATAAGATTTTTTTTTAAAGAGCTAAATTATATGTCTTCCTAAAATGACTTTGCATAGATTAAACAATATATGTACATAAATATATTATATTCTCTAGCTTAGCAATAAGTGACACAAAATGTAACTTTCCAAAATAATGTTGCTATTGAATGTAAAACTAAAAAAGAGATAAAACAATATTAAGTAAAATGTAAATAAATTACACAAGTAACAGATATTTAATTGATATTTAATGCCTTACATTGACATTATGAATTCTGCTATACAATGGCATATCAAAAGTTGTTAATCAAAAGTATGAAATATCTGTGTCTGTAGGAATTGGTACACTTCCCGAAAGTGTCAATATCCAGAAATCATAGCATCTCTCCTGCCCTTGGTTAAGACTGTATAGGAAATTATATTCCAATATTGTTACATGTGCTCTTAACCACAAGCAGAATTATAACAGGTATATATCAATTGAAAAGAAAAGGTCCCAAGTCCAAACCCAAATCACCCCATAAGTAAACATAGCACTAGTGCCTAACTTTCCTGTATTTCTTGCATATCTGTTATTTTATCTTATGCAAATTAGCTTCTCAGTGCACAAGGGGCAGGGCCAGCAGTATGGTTCCAGAGGATTTGGTACCTCTCCCAATGTACCATGATGCTCATCTGTATAAAGTAAAAAACATAGGGGGGATTATCACGGCCTCGCCACGCTTGTATACTGGCATACAAAAACCTGGGATTTAGTTGTAATTCCTGGCACAGAGCCTGGAATTGCAACTACTCCACCCTCTTTGCCGATTGGGCAAGGAGCGGGTAGTGCCAGGCTGTGGAGTGTTTCAGTGGGGGGCTGCGCACTGCCTGGTCCTGGTGTAACATGCCCATGACACCAAATATGTATTTGGAGGGAGGAGTCTTCGTGTCCAGTGGGTGCCATGGGTCTAGGTTTGAATCATAAGGTGGCGCATGATGAGCCAGCAAATGATACATTTTCCTCCTAATTTTCTATACAAATGACAATTTGGAAGAAAGCACAAAATTCATTTTTGAGTTGATTTGGGAGCTGTAGGCTTAAAATCTGTATTGGAATAAAGTTTGATTTAAAGGAGTGATACGTGAATATGGAGAACCTCCATGGATCGGGACCGACATAAGAAGAAAAGAACACATACTTAACCCACTACTTTTTCAATTTCGGGTGTTACTCCATAGGGTCTTGTGACCTGCTTCATCTTAGGGTACATTCAGATGGCCATCTGGGGAAATGTATATGTGGCCGCAAATTTGCGGCCAGATATACGTCCCCATAGACGGCAATGGCGGCCCGTTGGCAATACTATGCCACACATGCTCTATCTTTTCCTGTGTGTGCGGCCGTGCAACGCTTTTCTCTATGGAGGGGTCACCTCCTCTGCCTCTCCAGCGCACAGTGATATGCCAGTTGGGCGGGCATACGTCTGTGTGAATGTACCCTAAGAATGGCCTCCTCAGATCAGGGGACAACACCAGAAGTGAAATCCCCTGGAAAATGGAAGTGACATTCCATGTTCAAGGAGGCCATTCATTGGGTGAAGAGAATCCTGTGACCCCCCCCCCCCCTCCAAATTTCCAATTATATGCAGACCCAAAATCAGAAGTACCAGAGCTGCACCGAAACTAGGAGCTGGAATGAAATAAGTATTTGTTATTTTCTTTTTACTCTGGCCCCAACTTCCAGAGTAATCTCTAAGCGTTGGATTGACCTTTGGGTTCTGAAGCAGGTACACAGGGACTGAGTAAGGGCCATACCTAGGGAGGCTTGGAGGAAACAGTGCTAGAAAGATGGTTCTGAGGGATTGTCCTTCAATTTCCAAAATTTAGTTAGAGATTAAATTGCAATAAACTTAAATTGCAGCTTTTTTGTGTTGAGTATTTTATATTAATTTTATTCAGCTTTAAATTTGTAAAACAATTGTATTAATTAATAAGAGTAAACAATACCAATATAACAAAATGTTGTCGTTTTCTAATTTTTTTGGTTTAGTTCTCCAAACAAAATTTTTATTTTATTCTAATTTTATGAAAGCTTTGTATCAATAGTAGGAACACAATTAGGATCTATTAAGTAAACTGCACTTAAATTCTGGTAAATACTCTTTACTAAAATAAAGTACTACGAGAAAAGTTAAAATAAAAGTTAAATGTTTCCACCTTTATGCCACTCTTGGTAAATCTGCTCTTCTAAAAATATGGAATAGAAGGTGTTGAATGTGTTGAATGTGACATGGAGCATTTTTTCCATTGTAACAAAATCTTTGGGGGGAAAAATTGAAAAAATATATTATGTACCATTTGCTTGCAATGCTTGAATTTTATTGCACTTATATATTATGTTGGTGAAATATGCAAGAACAAAAAAACCATTAAGTTTTTATCTTCATATATGCATATAAATATATATAAATATAAATGGTGTTTGTTGGTAATTCCACTGTAAATGGCATTTTCAGAGCGGGGCAAAATATGTATGTGTTGTATAGACATGTGCCATAAAAAGTGTAGGGGGAAGAAATGACTGCTGGGTTGGTAGTTAAGAAAACTGTATTTTAATATATATATATATATATGTAATTTATCAAACTCATCGAGGGCCAAAAACATGCTGGTTGCTTATTTTTGAGAGGAATTATTTTGATGTTTGCTCACTTTCCCGTGCTAGAAACACTGCATGCTTTATATGATGTAATTTTTCCATTTACTTCTAGCAGACCAAGCCTCAAAAGTCTAAAATCTAAACAAATGCCATTGCTTATTTACTGATGACTGTAAATATTTTAATGTAAAAATAAATTTTCTTTATTACTAAATGTGTGGTTCTTCCTGTTCTTCCAATTACGTCACTAAGCAAAAAGTATCAAATTAAACAAAAGCAGATGGAAGCTCCAAACAGCAGTTTGTTATGTAATGTTCTCCGACTGCGGCCCTCCAGCTGCTGCAGAACCGCAACTCTAAGGCCTGATTCATCCAATAGGAATATCACCCATCGATGTTCATTTTGTTAAAGGACAGCACACGGTTACATTTAATGCAATATGATTTAACACATCTATACACGGGGCCTTTGTAAATGACCTTTGTAACTGATCCATAAAAAAATGAAAATGTCTTCGTTTTGTCCCTCTTCCACAGATCACTCATAGGGGCAGACATATCGGGGGACATTAATCATAGTCTGTTAGACTGTTTTGAGCGTCTTTTAGCGCTAAAATATGGCGCATCTCGTTAATTTGGCGCATTTATGCGCCATTTTCTGGCGCACGGCAAAGTTCGGCACTTAGTGGTTCTGAGTACCTGCGCCTTATCTGACATAGTAAGGGCACATTTACTTACCCGGTCCAGTCGCGATCCAGCGGCGGGTTCTCCGGCGCTGATTCGGGTTCTGCCTGGATTCACTAAGGTCCGTGCGCCGATATTCACCAGGTGTCGCTGCTGCGCCGAGGTCCGCCGGAGTCCACCTGCTTTTTTCTGGTGTATGTGAGTGCTTGATCTTGCGACACAAATGGCTTTTTAAATTCTGCGGTTTTTCCGAATCCTTCGGGTTGTCCGGTGGCCACGCCCCCTGATTTCTGCCGCGCGAAAGTCGGCGCTATTGCGCCAAAAATCGATCGTGTGCGCCACAATTCCGTGAAATACAGCGCAAAGAGGAAATATTCGGGAAAAACCCGACGGATTCGAGGCTGCGGACCCTTAGTAAATGTGCCCCAGTGAGTGCGTCTATACAGATGTTTGCACGAGATCTATCACAAAATTGTGCCTAAAAAGGCGCAAAAAAGGCGCAAAAATGCACCTACTCTGAGCAGGTGCACTTCCAAAAAACTTCCCTTTTCATTACTAAAAACATACATTTTAGGTTCCCAAATGAAAAATTCCCTCTATGCAACATGGAAAATACTTTTTAAAATGTAAAATTTCTCCAGTAACGACTTCATCACTTACTATGGGATCATCTCTGGGAGTGATTATTATCTTACTGTACAGATCTGAGAATATTATCAGACTCCATTTCATGTAAATTACAATAAAAAAGGAAAAGACTCATTTCAGCAAGAATTTTTTTTTTTTTTTTAACATCTCTGTAACTTTTAGTCCCTGCAGTTACAGCAGAATGATAGTTTTTTTGTGCAGAGATGAAGCCCTGAATGTTCTGTCACATTTTCTCAGTCTTCTTTCATTATTGCTCACAAATGAGATTTAACAATTTGCGACAAATTAGGCGCAAATTTAGGCGCAAATGAATCGGACATGAGACAATTCCAAAGTGCATTTACTAAGGCAGAACCAGATCCATCATAGATCAGGAGCCAAAAAGAAAAACAAACCAGGCGCAAAAACAGGCGAACCTGAGACCCACTATGATTAATGTCCCCCATCATGCCTTGTGCAACAGTTTTTTGGCGTGCAATGTATTAACAAGTTGCAATTCTTGGCGCAAACCACAGAATTTCCAACTTTTTTCCTGCGCCCTGCGCTACTTTAAATTAGTGGGGGCAATTGGGCAGGGAACAAGGGGGGCCAGGTTATAACACAGGGGCGCATACTGGAAAAGTTGTACTTCTCAGTTAATTTATTTATTATTTAATGCCAAGTACTGGAAAGCTGGAAAAAAATCCAAATGTGATAAAGTTGGGGAAAAAACGCATTTACCTCAGTTTTTATGACTTTCACTGTGCACGCCAAAAGATAAGTCTACTTTATTCTAAGGTTCGGTATGACCATGGTGATACCGATGTTAAAAAATGAAAACAATGTGTATAAAAAAATATCGTAACTTTTATCGTTCCTACCATATACTGCAATACTACTGTATTGTAGTACTGTATATGGCATATTTACACATGATTCATTATAATGTGCCACTGGCATCGCCACTCACCTATGATAGGGAGCAATGATCGAAAACAAGATGGTGGTGCCCATGTACCACCTGACTTTGACAGCCGCCGCTCAAAGGGGATACACCCTGCAATATGCAGCAAACCCCATGTTCACCCCGTGAGCCCTCTTTGTACATCTTTCACAGCTTGCCCTGGGAGTGTGAAGAGGTTAATGGGCATAAAAAAACTGCATAAGAAAGAAGCTGAAATCAATGTGGGTAACTGAAACAATAGAGAGAGAAAACATGAACTAAAAGTAATAAAAATGTGATGATGTATTGAGAAATTTTAAAGAAAAAAAATACACTAGGAGAGATAAGTAAGCAAAATGTGGGTGTTATATGGTCCAAAAACTGGCAAACATGCCCTGTACAGCATTTTTTGGTTTATATACTTTTGCAATAGTTTTGTGAAAAAGGGTTTATTTGAAATGGATAACTGTGCAAAGCCGGGAGGACGTGCAACAATATAGACAAGAATATAGCCCGGATCGGTCACAATACAGTGACACATCTTGCAAGTCAATGAAGGCCACGAGGCGGCTGCAGTTTGTGTGGCCAATTCACTGCCACCATAAATGGTCTTGTGAACTTATTTCGATAAATCTTGCACAAACATTGAGAGTTACAAGATTTTGACCAATAAAAGTGAAAATAATAATAAACTGATAGGGAGAACTTACAAATAGAACTTTTAAAGTCAGTTTTGTCAGGGTCTGCAGTGTTTTATTTTACCCACTTCTAATGTGGATAATTATGTAATGGTTTCTAAGAGATGCTTTTCTGGTACCATCTCAGTACAGCTTTACTCAGGGCCTAAGAAGATTCACCCCTGTGAAACAATCTTATCAGCTTTTGTAAAGAGGTAAGTTCCAACCCGATACTGGGTAATGCGTTGGGGGGAATGTTTGTAACGCAGCTATGAAAAAAAATTGAAAAATAATGATGTTTCCTTAATGCCAAAGCTGACCTTGACCTTCAGAGGTTAAATTATGAGTAACATAATAGTGTCCTACACTGATCCTAATGCGCTCCAATCCTGTGGTAATAAAGTGATTAAAAATGGAATCATATTCTATCTGTCAGAACCAAAAAAACAGCAATAACCGCAAAGCTAGAAGACCAATGACTTCCAACAGTGTAATGTTGTGTAGGGAACAAGCAGACAACGTATAATTATTGCAGTATGTGACATACAGTGCAATATTTAACCTCACGTTTTCATCGTGTGTCATGTAAGAAGAAAATGTTGCTCAGCCACTTCTTCAATAAGGCCATTATACATGCCCAAACGAACACTCACAAGTATCCTCTAAAGTAGACATTGCTGTGACCACTTCTTTTTCTATAGCTCGAAAAGTTACGGTATGACTCACCTTAGAAAATCTCTAAGTCAGCAGTAATGATTTCTTACATGGAAATAGATTTGTAATGTCGTAATGTCAAGATCATCTGTAACCAAATAAATAATGTGTTGATGGACATCACTTGAACATTGAGTAAGCTTTCAAAAAACTTCCCAGTCCTATTCATTGGTAATTATATGTACACAGGGATGATAATGGCTGGATATCATACTTATCCTCTGCATCTTTGGAGTTGCGTAACTGAAATGGGTCATCATGACTGTTCATCAATTTTTCATGTTTTTTGCTAGTACATACATGCTCCAGGTAAGCAAACTAGTATTACTCAATCTAAAAGTATCTGCAATCAAAAGTGGGATGTTTGGGTAGCTCTATACATATAATCTTTACTTATATTCTGTAGTTCTTGAAAAAAATTGAGCTGTCGTTTATCGCTAGGTCAAAAAAATATTGCTGAAGTTACAAAGTTTTGACAAATTAGGCCCAGCTCATTTTATCACGACCTGTATGAGAGTTTTTTTGTGAAACAAAGACAAAAATGATGAAGCTCACCCGTTTTGAGCTAAAAATGGGGAGCCTTATTTAATTTTTGCCCCAATTTTCAACACTTTTAGAAAAAAGGGCTTAAAAGGGTATTCACACAAAGACAAGATTCTTTAATTTACTCAGCGTAACAAACACATTCTCTAATTCACTTTTTTAACACAAATACAGCATTTCGCAGAAATAATTCCAAATGTCTCTAACATGTCTCTATCTCTACCTGGTGTAACCAATTATAGTTGTCTCTAGATAGGACCGTAAATCTTCTGACTATGGTGGGATTCTTCTCATGAATAGCTTCTCCTCTCTGCACACTGCAGTGCTCTGCCCACACTCTGGAATCTTTCACTAGACCACTGAGTGATAGGAGCTAAAACAGCAATAAAACTGAGTAAAATTGTAAAGTAAGTGGTTAAAAATTATGTTTATTGTGTAAACATCACTACCGGACTAAAATTTGAGAAGTTTGTAGCACAGTCGGCTGGATAAAATGATCACGAGACTTGCAGACAGCTGGGTGACATCTCCTGCTGTCTGTACATTAGTGGGTGGGACAAGGGGGGAATATTGAGATCTGGGGCGTGCATAATTTATGAGCTGCCAGAGCAAAGAGGTGACATCCAGTGACATCACTCGGAGATCCTCAAGCTCATTTCCATATTTTTAGTTTATTCATCTCTCTTCATTTTAGTTGATTTTTAGTTTATTCATCCCTTCCTGAGATAAAAAAAATACTATTATCCCCTTGACAAGATAACAAGCAGGTAAGTGTGGGCAGTCTACCATGAGTAAATCTGATGGTAGATATCCTTCAAAAAATGAACAGCATCTCTGTGACAGCATCTCTACCTGGTGTAAACAATTATAGTTGTCTCTAGATAGGACCGTAAATCTTCTGACTATGGTGGGATTCTTCTCATGAATAGCTTCTCCTCTCTGCACACTGCAGTGCTCTCTACCTCCTGCCCCTCCCCACAGCATTACAAGACCAGCTCGGACACAGGCACTTCCTGCTGGCAAGCAGCAGTGCCTGGACTTACTCAAACAGATAAGGTCCTTACCTGGGAAGGGGAGAGAAGCAAACAGCAGAGCTGACTCTGTGTATGCTATAGGTGAGTTAGCAGACCCGAAAGTGTCAATGTGTGTTATATCTATCTCATGGTTCTCATCATCTCTGATTTTTCTCATCTCTCTTTTTCTTTATGGCAGATGCTAGTAGAATGTTCAAAAGTTAATATATATGTAGATAACTTTGTACCCTGATAATCTAATCACATATTCAGCTCACAGGAATTGGTTGCTTAGAGAGTCCCTGCCCACACTCTGGAATCTTTCACTAGACCACTGATTGATAGGAGCTAAAATAGCAATAAAACTGAGTAAAATTGCAAAGTAAGTGGTTAAAAATTATGTTTATTGTGTAAACATCACTACCGGACTGGGGCTGGGGCGTGCATAATTTATGAGCTGCCAGAGTAAAGAGGTGACATCCAGTGACATCACTCGGAGATCCTCAGGCTCATTTCCATATTTTTAGTTTATTCATCTCTCTTCATTTTAGTTGATTTTTAGTTTATTCATCCCTTCCTGAGATAAAAAAAATACTAGTATCCCCTTGACAAGATAACAAGCAGGTAAGTGTGGGCAGTCTACCATGAGTAAATCTGATGGTAGATATCTTTCAAAGAATGAACAGCATCTCTGTGACAGGCTGGTGGGGAGTCATTGGGGTTTATTTACTAAGGGTCCGCGGACACACTTTCGTCACACTTTCCAACGTTTTGCACGACTGTGACAGGTGTTTAACAGGGCATTGTGTCACACGGAATCTAATTTTGGCAAAGCTGCGCTGGCTTTCATGCAACAGAAATAGGGTGGAGGAACCACGGACGATCCGACTGATTCGGACTGCGCACGGGATTTAACTTTCAACTTGCGTTGCAAGACCAAGCACTTACATGCACCAGGAAGAAGAAGGTGAACTCCCTCAGACCTGAGCGGGGAAGTGACACATGCAGGATATCAGGGACACGATCTTAGTGAATCGCGGTAGAGTGCCTTATCGTTAGACAATGCACTTTCTGTGCACTCCTCCGGACGGGTAAGTAATAGTGCCCCATTATGTAGAAAACAACCGAAAAATGAGATGTAAGCCATACCTTTTACCCTTGTTTAATATCTCATAGCATCTTTCAACACAAGAAACAACAGAACATTGTGTGAAATAAGGATCATGCAGAATCATTTTTGGATTATATCTCACTGTTTCATATCATAGTAAAATATTATTGTCATCAATATTTATCATTTGCTTCTAGAAGAACTATAACCTATCATGAACTGTTAACTTTACTTCTTATTTGGATTGCAGGAAAATGCTTTTATTTATCACCGTGCCCTTAACAAATATTATTAAATGTGCAGGTAAAACTAGTTTCCATTGACCTTTATATATATTTGCTATTAGATAAGTAACTGAACACACAGGCTGGTGAGGTAACCAGACAGCCCACACCTATGCCAACCATATCCAGTGCCCTCACTATATCACAGTTCACAGTGTTCCTCTTTTCAACATTGCTGACTCAGATATTGACCCCTAAATCTTGCCAGTTGTAGTCAGTGTCGTATGAGAATTAAAGAGGAATTTGTTAAAGAGAAGGTTGAGCTCAGAAGATTGTCCTCTATCTGCAGTTGGCATATTATATAGCAGGAAAGGCTGAACAGACTGTGCATAGCGTCCTATCTGCAGGCTGCATGATATAGAGCAGGAGGAGCTGAGCAGTGTGCACATAGTGTCCTATCTGTAGGCAGCATGTTATAAAGCAGGAGGAGCTGAGCAGTGTGTACATAGTGTCCTATTTGCAGGCAGTTTGCTATAGAGCAGGAGGAGCTGGATGATTGTACATAGTGTCCAATCTGCAGGCAGTGTGCTGTAGAGAAGGAAGAACTGAGCAGATCCAGTGAAAAAGAGATTTTCTACCACTCTCAATGCTACCTTTTGTTTTTAAAGGTTTTACATTAAAGCATTGTCACGCTGGAGACAATTTTCTTTTACGCCTTGCAACATGATCCATGCGTTTTAGCTAAATCTTAGCCTTAGTCATGATTTGATGCATTCCCTTATTCGGTTTCCTATAAATAATGGCTGAACCATAACACAAGCTCATTTACCTCTTCTGTCACCCCCTCATCCTCATAGACTGTACGCTCTTTTGTCACCCCCTCATCCTCATAGACTGTAAGCTCTTGTGTCACCCTCTCATCCTCATAGACTGTCAGCTCTTGTATAACCCCCTCATCCTTATAGACTGTAAGCTCTTGTGTCATGCCCTCATCCTCATAGAATCTAAGCTCTTGTGTCACTCCCTCATCCTCATAGACTGTAAGCTCTTGTGTCACCCCCTCATCCTCATAGACTGTAAACTCTTGTGTCACCCTCTCATCCTCATAGACTGTAAGCTCTTGTGTCCCCCCTCATCCTCATAGACTGTAAGCTCTTGTGTCACCTCCTCATCCTCATAGACTGTAAGCTCTTGTGTCACCCTCTCATACTCATAGACTGTAAGCTCTTGTGTCACCCCCTCATCCTCATAGACTGTAAGCTCTTGTGTCACACCCTCATCCTCATACACTGTAAGCTCTTGTGTCACCCCCTTCATCCTCATAGACTGTAATCTCTTGTGTCACACCCTCATCCTCATAGACTGTAAGCTCTTGTGTCACCCCATTCATTGTCATAGACTGTAAGCTCTTGTGTCACCCTCTCATCCTCATAGACTGTAAGCTCTTGTGTCACCTCCTCATCCTCATAGACTGTAAGCTCTTGTGTCAACCCCTCATCCTCATAGACTATAAGCTCTTGTGTCATGCCCTCATCCTCATAGACTGTAAGCTCTTGTGTCACCCCCTCATCCTCATTGACTGTCAGCTCTTGTGTCACCCCCCATCCTCATAGACTGTAAGCTCTTGTGTCATTCCCTCATCCTCATAGAATCTAAGCTCTTGTGTCACCCCCTCATCCTCATAGACTGTAAGCTCTTGTGTCACCCCCTCATCCTCATAGACTGTAAGCTCTTGTGTCACCCCCTCATCCTCATAGACTGTAAGCTCTTGTGTCACCCCCTCATCCTCATAGACTGTAAGCTCTTGTGTCACCCCCTCATCCTCATAGACTGTAAGCTCTTGTGTCCCCCCTCATCCTCATAGACTGTAAACTCTTGTGTCCCCCCTCATCCTCATAGACTGTAAGCTCTTGTGTCCCCCCTCATCCTCATAGACTGTAAGCTCTTGCGTCACCTCCTCATCCTCATAGACTGTAAGCTCTTGTGTCACCCCCTCATCCTCATAGACTGTAAGCTTTTGTATCATCCCCTCATCCTCATAGACTGTAAGCTCTTGTGTCACCCCCTCATCCTCATAGACTGTAAGCTCTTGTGTCACCCCCTCATCCTCATAGACTGTAAGCTCTTGTGTCACCCCTTCATCCTCATAGACTGTAGTATCTTGTGTCACCCCCTTCATCCTCATAGACTGTAAGCTCTTGTGTCATCTTCTCATCCTCATAGACTGTAAGCTCTTGTGTCACCCCCTCATCCTCATAGACTGTAAGCTCTTGTGTCACCCCCTTCATCCTCATAGACTGTAAGCTCTTGTGTCACCCCCTCATCCTCATAGACTGTAAGCTCTTGTGTCACCCCCTCATCCTCATAGACTGTAAGCTCTTGTGTCACCCCCTCATCCTCATAGACTGTAAGCTCTTGTGTCCCCCCTCATCCTCATAGACTGTAAGCTCTTGTGTCACCTCCTCATCCTCATAGACTGTAAGCTCTTGTGTCACCCTCTCATACTCATAGACTGTAAGCTCTTGTGTCACCCCCTCATCCTCATAGACTGTAAAGTCTTGTGTCACCCTCTTATCCTCATAGACTGTAAGCTCTTGTGTCACCCCTTTCATTGTCATAGACTGTAAGCTCTTGTGTCACCCTCTCATCCTCATAGACTGTAAGCTCTTGTGTCACCTCCTCATCCTCATAGACTATAAGCTCTTGTGTCATGCCCTCATCCTCATAGACTGTAAGCTCTTGTGTCACCCCCTCATCCTCATTGACTGTCAGCTCTTGTGTCACCCCCCATCCTCATAGACTGTAAGCTCTTGTGTCATTCCCTCATCCTCATAGAATCTAAGCTCTTGTGTCACCCCCTCATCCTCATAGACTGTAAGCTCTTGTGTCATTCCCTCATCCTCATAGACTGTAAGCTCTTGTGTCACCCCCTCATCCTCATAGACTGTAAGCTCTTGTGTCACCCCCTCATCCTCATAGACTGTAAGCTCTTGTGTCACCCCCTCATCCTCATAGACTGTAAGCTCTTGTGTCACCCCCTCATCCTCATAGACTGCAAGCTCTTGTGTCCCCCCTCATCCTCATAGACTGTAAACTCTTGTGTCCCCCCTCATCCTCATAGACTGTAAGCTCTTGTGTCCCCCCTCATCCTCATAGACTGTAAGCTCTTGCGTCACCTCCTCATCCTCATAGACTGTAAGCTCTTGTGTCACCCTCTCATACTCATAGACTGTAAGCTCTTGTGTCACCCCCTCATCCTCATAGACTGTAAGCTCTTGTGTCACCCCTTCATCCTCATAGACTGTAGTATCTTGTGTCACCCCCTTATCCTCATAGACTGTAAGCTCTTGTGTCACCCCATTCATTGTCATAGAGTGTAAGCTCTTGTGTCACCCCCTTCATCCTCATAGACTGTAAGCTCTTGTGTCATCTTCTCATCCTCATAGACTGTAAGCTCTTGTGTCACCCCCTCATCCTCATAGACTGTAAGCTCTTGTGTCACCCCCTTCATCCTCATAGACTGTAAGCTCCTGTGTCACCCCCTCATCCTCATAGACTGTAAGCTCTTCGGTCACCCCCTCATCCTCATAGACTGTAAGCTCTTGTGTCACCCTCTCATACTCATAGACTGTAAGCTCTTGTGTCACCCCCTCATCCTCATAGACTGTAAGCTCTTGTGTCACCCCTTCATCCTCATAGACTGTAGTATCTTGTGTCACCCCCTTATCCTCATAGACTGTAATCTCTTGTGTCACCCCATTCATTGTCATAGACTGTAAGCTCTTGTGTCACCCCCTTCATCCTCATAGACTGTAAGCTCTTGTGTCATCTTCTCATCCTCATAGACTGTAAGCTCTTGTGTCACCCCCTCATCCTCATAGACTGTAAGCTCTTGTGTCACCCCCTTCATCCTCATAGACTGTAAGCTCTTGTGTCACCCCCTCATCCTCATAGACTGTAAGCTCTTGTGTCACCCCCTCATCCTCATAGACTGTAAGCTCTTGTGTCACCCCCTCATCCTCATAGACTGTAATCTCTTGTGTCACCCCCTTCATCCTCATAGACTGTAAGCTCTTGTGTCACCCCCTCATCCTCATAGACTGTAATCTCTTATGTCACCCTCTCATCCTCATAGACTGTAAGCTCTTGTGTCACCCTCTCATCCTCATAGACTGTAATCTCTTGTGTCACCCATTCATCCTCATAGACTGTAAGCTCTTGTGTCACCCCCTCCTCATAGACTGTAAGCTCTTGTGTCACCCCCTCATCCTCATAGACTGTAAGCTCTTGTGTCACCCCCTCATCCTCATAGACTGTAAGCTCTTGTGTCACCCCCTCATCCTCATAGACTGTAAGCTCTTGTATCATACCCTCATCCTCATAGACTGTAAGCTCTTGTGTCACCCCCTCATCCTCATAGACTGTAAGCTCTTGTATCACCCCTCATCCTCATAGACTGTAAGATCCTGTGTCTCCCCCTCACCCTCATAGACTGTAAGCTCTTGTGTCACCCCCTCATCCTCATAGACTGTAAGCTCTTGTATCATACCCTCATCCTCATAGACTGTAAGCTCTTGTGTCACCCCCTCATCCTCATAGACTGTAAGCTCTTGTATCACCCCTCATCCTCATAGACTGTAAGATCCTGTGTCTCCCCCTCACCCTCATAGACTGTAAGCTCTTGTATCACCCCTCATCCTCATAGACTGTAAGATCCTGTGTCTCCCCCTCACCCTCATAGACTGTAAGCTCTTGTGTCACCTCCTCATCCTCATAGACTGTAAGCTCTTGCGCTACCCCCTCATCCTCATAGACTGTAAGCTCTTTTGTCACCCCCTCACCCTCATAGACTGTAAGCCCTTGTGTGACCTTTTACTATGTGTGACCTATAATAATAATAAATAATAATTCTTTATTTATATAGCGCACACAGATTACGCAGCGCTGCACAGGCATGTCAAATTGGTCCCTGTCCCCATGGGTATGACTACCTAGACTGGTTTGAGACTGCTTGTACAGTACCTGGTAATAGACCTGTAATGGTGAGTAATGACCTATACAATGACCTGCAATTTAGTATTTGTCTTTTTGATGTGAACAGGTGTCACATCATGAAAGACTACAATAACCAGCTGCTATAGAGCACCAGTCCCTGAGAACATCTATGTATTGATCTGTTTCTGTGATATCCATGAAAGGAATTGAATGGATCTCTATGATTAATAAATGATTGGTTAGATAAGTAGTGTAAAATGTGAGATCTGTGTGCTGCAGTAGTGTTATATTTTAGCATTTGTAGAAAATGAATTAAAGCTTATCATAGAGGAGATATATTTTCCCATCCACTTTTGTCGGGTTTTCCGAATTTTTCCACTTTGAGCCGAATTCCGACGAAATTTTGGCACACACGATCGGATTTCAGCGCAACTGCGCCGGCTTTCACGCAACAGAAATTGGGGGCCGTGGCCGTCGGACTACCCAACGGATTCGGAAAAAACGCAGAATTTAAAAAACGAAAAGTGTCAGAAGATCAAGCGTTCACATGCACCGGGAAGAAGCAGGTGAACTCCGGCGGGCCTTGGCACAGCAGCGACACCTACTGGATATCTGGCACACAACCTTAGTGAATGCCGGCAGAACCCCAATCGTCGTTGGAGAACACCCCGCGGGATCGCGACTGGACCGGGTAAGTAAATGAGTCCCAGTGTCCTGTCTGCAGGCAGCATGTTATAGAGCAGGAGGAGCTGAACAGATTCTGCATAGTGTCCTATCTGCAGGCAGCATATTATAGAGCAGGAGGAAAGCACAACATGTACAAAAGTGAATCAGACATGGATATGATTATCTGAAAGGGCACAACAGGGAAATTTCTAATAAACCTTTTATACTTTCCGTGTGACCATAGTTGTCACTAAGAATTTTGAGCCCCCCTGTGACAAATTTCATGGGCTCAGGGCTGTAAAAAGATAGTGGCCTCCCAAATGCTCTAGAATGTTCTTAATCAGCTGATTAGTGCATAACTACAGAATTATAACAACTGTAAAATAACTAAGCGTATCAGATTGGGACAGTACTAAAACCAGTCTTATTACATAGATACAGGACCAGAACCAAGATTACTACATAGATATGGTACCAGAACCAAGATAACTACATATAAACATAATAACTAACCTACAAACATTACAAAAAACACTGTTTCCCTTTCAAAAATCTTTTTTTAGCAATATTGTTCAGTTCCTTTGACTATTTTAAACTACATAAGCTTCACATTCCCTAAATATATCTAGACCAAAAACAAATCTATACACAAACTGGAATCCAATAAGCACTTATATTGGGGCACCCCAGAGTAGCCAAGTCCCACAATAACCAAGTAACAGTGCTACTGACAGTAGACACGTAACAGTGACTCTCCACAGTAGCCAAGTCAAAGTGCCCCCCACTGTAGCCCCATCACACATGTCCCGCACAGTAGCTAACTCACAGTGCCCCTGAAAGTACCCAAGTCACGGTGCCCCCACAGGACAACTCACATTATCCCACACAGTAACCATGTCATGAAAAAATAAAAAATTACATACTCTTCTTCGCACAATCTTCTTTACTGAACAATGCAGGAGACAGGCATAGAAAGACTTGATCAGGGACCTCTTCTGGATGGGGCCGTGACTGGAGCCCCATTATTTCCCCCCGTGATGGTGGCCCTGCCTCTGGCCAAGACAAGGGCATCCTCTACACCTAGAGGAGAGGCAGTTCTTTGTACATGTTAAATAGGGGTCAGGGTTTCTTTCATTAGAGCAAACATATAATATGTTCTGGGAGTAAAACATTTTGTTAACCTGAATTTTAATCCAGGAAACTATTCTGACTACCATATTGGGGTCATAGAGGAACTTTTTCCCTAATTTGTGACAATTGGAGTGTCCCAATGTAGCCTTTTTTTACCTTCCCCTGGAACAAAATACTAAAATTATAGGTCTGACTTTTCTACTATAATACTATGAAGTGCTTTTCACATTGGGTAAAGAACAGATCTCCCTCAGCTGACAGTAAGGACTACATATAAGGCAAGAACCCAATCATGCCATTGCCCTATAGCTGGCTGTCTAGGATATTCTTGGACTATATTGGTACTTCAACCACCACTAAAGCCAAATCCACCCCAAAACAAACCTCAGAAGTTTCCTTCTGATTAAGTTAAAACCTACAATCTCTATAAAGTGAAGGATCACTGGGAAACAGGAAAGGTTATAAAATGCTGCAACTGTATATTCAACACATCAAGTTGAAGTTTATTCCATCTGTACTATTATATGTATAGCCTTGTGTAATTATCCTTCTGTAGTTCTGTTCTAAAATGTTGTGTGTATGACTTTCTATTAGTAAATGTATGAGATGTTTTCATTGCTGCCTCGTGAACTATAGTCAGTGCAGCAGGATGCAAGGTTCCTGGTACAGCCTGTCCTGTGACATCACTGTGCTGGGTGTAAATGAATATCCTGTGCTTGTAGAGATGCCATTATTAAGTGACTATATCAGTGTAGCTATTCATACGGCATATTTAGTTTTCTTAGGTCATAGTCTGCATGGAATATCAACAAGCAATGTGTCTCAGGGTATCTAAGCTATGTAACCCCAACTGAAATAACTGACAGTAAACTACCTCTAGAATACAGCATTGAGAGAACGCAACCCAAATGGACATATTGGGGCAGATTTACTTACCCAGTCCTGTCGCGATCCTGCGGTGCGTTGTCCGATGAGGATTTGGGTCTGCCGCAATTCACTATTCTGCCGCGATCTAAGATGTGCGTCCAAGTTCCTGCATCCGTCGCTTCTGCGGCAAGGTCCGCCGGAGTTCACGTGCTTCTTCCTGGTGCTTGCAAGTGCGTGTCTTGCAACACAATTCTAAATGTTAAATCCCGCACTTTGTCCAAATCCGTCGAGTTGTCCGACGGCCTGCCCCCCCATTTCTGTCGCGTGTAAGCCGACGCCGATGCGCCAAAATTCGATCACGTGTGCAAAAAACCCCGGGGCAATTCGTCATGAAGCGGAAATCATCGGGAAACCCGATGAAAATGCGTCAGACGGACCCTTAGTAAATGAGCCCCATTGGGTAACCACAGAGACACAAAAATGATTCTACAAAAATTCCTTTATATTTTTTTGTAAAATTGGTGTCAACACTTCCATAGATACTTATTTGATATAATGAGTACATTAAACCTGTTCATTTTAAAACTGTTAATAACACAAATCCATCTTAATGTCTGTCAAATATGTGCTTTGCGCCATTTGCAATACTTTTTAATGGATGTTGAAGGAAACCTGTCAAAATTTTAGCCTAATGACAGGTCTGCACAGCCATTTTAATACTATATCCCAATGTGCTTTTGTAATTAACATTACTGTATTCATTTCTTTACACAGTATTTAAAATTATACCTGGATCCCTGCCAGCAAACCACATTGAGTTATGGTGGAATCTTTCTCATCATAATTATCTCCTCTCTGCTCTGCTGGCTTTACCTCCCTTCCCACTCCCTCCTCCCTCATGTAGCTGTTAGCTGAGCCCTTGCTCCAAAAAAATTTTATCAGCTCACGTCTGTAGGTGGGGGTAGTGGGGGGGGGGGGTAGATGGGGAAAGGTAGCAGAGAAGAGATGATAATGATGATGACCCAGGAACTCGAACACCACCATGACATGATCCTCTTTGTTTTCATGAAGTCAGGTATGCTTTTATATACTTTTAAAAGTGAGTGGAACCAGTAATGTTAATTATAAAATGAGATACACAAGAAAATTGTATTAAAGTATCAACCCTTCTAATGTAGAAAATCTGCTGTGTAATTAAGGTCGGCTTCAGGTTTCAGTAGGCCCCTGGGTGACAGAGACTCACTGGGCCCTTTTCAGTGAACTCACATGGCGGCATTAAAAATTCAGAAACTAAAACAGTCTCCTGTTCCCTAAAATACTTCCTAGTTTATCATCCCAAACAGCCCCTCATGGTTATTTTATATAATGCCCCCCTCACCCACTATGGATTCATTAGAAACAGCCCCCTTCCCCCCCCCCTCCCCTGGATTCCTTATGTGCAGCTTTACGTAGGCCCCCCAGCAGCTCTGGGGCACTTGCCCTGGTATGCCCAGTGCTGATGCCGGCCCTGTGTGTAATACAATACTATAGCACAGTAATACAGTGTAGTATTTTCACAATTTTGAAAAATTTGGATAAATTTTGGAAAAATTGCAACAACTTATGCAGATTTTCCCTGTGGTCTTTTATGAAGATGAAGAACCTCATCATTGTCCACAACAATAAAAAACGCCAGTGTGCCATCCTTTTCTCTGATGGACCATATGCCCGCTCCGTTTAAACGCAATAGCCATTTTCACAAACCCTTTGTCCATTCTGTATTAATTTGTAAGGAATGGTTGCAAGGATACAATCTCAAAACTCATCCATATTTTTAATGAACAAGTGAAAAAAAAAGCTACCATATTAATGAAACTTGTCTGTTAAAAATACACAATTAAATCCATTTTCGGGGGGTAAAAAACGTCCATATTTCATGGAAAAGAATCAGCTCTGTCATTGGGCATCTACAATTAATCTTCCATATCTTCACTTGTTCTCTTGATTTATGGAAATTTCAACAAGAAAGTTATTATTTGTTGTAATTTGTCTTTTACTTTACTGACTTATGTGGGATATTAGCCTAAATATTTCCATTTATATAGTCATGTGTAATGCAGCATCTCTTCACAAACAGGTCCTGCCTGTAAGTCGGCTTCATCTGAAAGCATTTATTTGGTAACAATTAAAACTATTATAATCCATGAGTCAGAAAGGACAGATAGTTTTACCAAAAAAAAGTACTGCCCCGAGGATTAAAAAAAGAATAGCACTCATCATATATAGGCGGAGTGACTGGCTACACTCATAAAGTGATGGCTGTGGTATTGAAAGATATATTTATAATCTGTCGAACCTGTTATCAGGCGAGAGCAATAGCAAATGTTTACAGTTTCAGGACTGAAAACGCCTATTTCGTAATACACAAAGGGAGTCTACCTCAAATTACTCACACTCCATGTTTAGTGCCACCCACCCATCTGTTTCTTATATCATAATATGTCACAGATGTATCTATTGGCAATTATCTGGACCAAAGAATACAAACTCTTGGCTGAAATTTAAAGGGGTGCTCCAGGACTTTTTAAATGATTACATGTCCGTAATATTAATTCACTTGGCACCCCCATGCCCACATCAGCCATAAAATAGACTATAGCGATCTAATGAGCACTCTGGCTTCCTTAGAGTCTACCAAGTACAGCACTTTACATTGTATAGTGGTTGCTCTTAGTATTGCAGTTCAGTCCCCTTCAGTATGAACAGTCGATGTTACATATGAATGTGACATTATGGGGCACATTTACTTAACTGTCCTGTCGTGATCCCCGAGGTGCAATGTCCGTTGAGGATTCGGAGCTGCCGCGATTCACTAAGATCGTGCGTCCGATATCCTGTATGTGTAGCTTCCCCGCTCAGGTCCGCATGCGCCAAAAACCCCAATTAAATGCGGCGCAAAACTATAAAAGTTGGGAAACCTGACGAAAATGCAGTCCGCCGACCCTTAGTAAATGTGCCCCTATAGGCCTGTGAGGCAAAAGAAGCAGCACTCACTGAAAAGAACTAATCTATAAGGGTGTTGGATATATTTCTTCTATGTTTAGGATCCATTTCTGTTTTTAGCTTCAAAATGCATATTAATGACTACAACACTGCAATAGACAATGGCCCCAAGGATAGAAATTTCAGTGTCACCTTGTGGGCAAAAGTGGGACAAAAGGGTTCCCCTTCCTCATATGAGAACAGTACTATTGAAATGTTACAGACCGTGCTCCAGGTTTTTCCTAGTCAGAGCATCTGACACGGTATACCACCTATAGCTAGAAGCCAAAGACAGAAAGATGTATTCGGGACTGCTATGGCTTTTCTAAGACCATAGAGACATATCAATATACAAAAATAAGGGAGCTTTATAGAAAATCCAGTAGGTATGCCAATAGTGTTCAGACATGTCTCTCTCAACATGCTAAGCATGTGAACAATGCAGGGGGTACAGAGATATGCATCAGGGAGAGTGCACACCACTAGACAACTCACTAGGCTCACAGACAAGCAGCATTAGGATGAGGCTCTCACAAATCATTTCTACACCTTTTGAACATATAAAAAGGATGAACTTGTCTCACAGTAAGGGCTGTTTCACTGGAACGTGTGCACCCGTGTATTTGTGCTGCATGGTGGCACGTACCACAGGCACACAGAGCAGAGGATGGGAGTCCCTCGATTACATAGCAATACAATGAGGGACGTCCCTTCTGCCAGACGAACAGCCGTGCGGGAATTATAATAGCTAATGGGAACCTGTCATCCGAAATTTGCCTAATCAACCACTACCAATATGTTGTCAAGCAGTTGAACAGCTTATAGATCATTTTTCTTTCATGACCCAGCTTGGTGGCATCATTCAGAAAATTAACTTTGAAGTGAGATGTACGTAAGTTAGAAGTATAAAGTCAGGGAGGCGGAGAGTTTAACACTGAAGTCAAGCTCTCCCTGCCTCTGAACACCTCCTCCCCTGTGATTGACATCATGCGACAGACTTCAGGAGATTTGATCAATGATGTCCCTGGACACAGGACCATAATTACTGTGAAGGAGGCATTTTAAGACACGGAACGCTTGGCCCTCCTTGACTTCATAAAAGAAATGTACATTTCACTTCCAAGTTGATTTCCTGGATGATGCCACCACAACCAGCCATGAAAGAAACATCATCTAGAAGCTGCTCAGATGCTTGACAACATACTGCTAATGGTTTATTAGGCCAACTGATGACAGGTTCCCTTTAATATAGTTTTGGCACGGCTGTTTGGCCAGCAGAGTGAACGTCTTTGCATTATATTTCACCCGTCAACTGCAGCCCATGGGAATGTGCCACCATATGTTACGTATAAATGGGCTGCACTCGTTTGTGAGAAACAGCCAGTGGTGTAGCTAGAAGCTGATGGGCCCCAGTGCAAAGTCTGTGCCAGGCCCCCGACTATAATGTATGGTTTATAGTAATAGTCTTCTCATATGGAAAAGTGACACCTTATGGATCCCCTAAGCCTCTTGGGCCCGGGTGCGATCGCAACCTCTGCACCCCCTTAAGTTAAGCCCCTGGAAACAGCCCTAAGGGTGAGGTGAGACTCAAAGAATAAGTAAAGTCTGGTACTTACCTCCTGAAAAGCAACAAATTCAGCAAAACTTTTCTACAAGTTTATTTCTATTTTAAACGACATCCTAGTAGGCAAGGAGTTTGTTTTTGTAGATGTGAACTGCATGATCAAGATACTATATGATTCCAACACAATGATGGCCCTTTAAGGTCCAGCAGATGACAATAGATCTTCAATGGCTGTAGATCTCCACAAGGAGTCTTAATTCAAGGACTTAGTCCTTAGCCTCCCAGCCTCTTAGCCAAACCTGTCCTTATACTATACTGAATAGATGCAATCATGTCAAAACAGCATTGTCTACAGTTGGGAATAGATACACTGGTTTCACAGTTATGTGCATCGAGTCACTTTTTTAAGAAAAATTTCATCAAAGTTGCAAATATTTGAGCAACCCTTTCTAACTGTTTTCCTACTCCAGAGAAGAGTGAAGTTATTTTTTTTTTTTGCACAAATTTTTAAAACATCTTCATTACAAAAATAAATCAGGCACAACACTTGGTCATAGCAAACTTTTCTGGGGAGCAGAGGGGGAGGGGGCAGTCACAAAAAAGCACCATAAAAGTTGCAAAAAAAGGGGAAGAGGTGTTTTTTATTGGATAAGGAGTCTTCTTACTTCCCTAACCATTACCATTTAAAATGAGATTGGAGATAACAATGGTGGGAGGCTCAGGAAGTTGCAGTCTAACATGAAATGACATCTGTGGTCTGCGGTCTTGGGTACATCACATCTTACCATTAGTATGTAGTATGTAGAGAACACAACAAGCACTAAACAAAGCAATTATTCTTACAGACCATTACTCAGGCTCACACTAGTGGTGTCACCCTAAGGCTCCCTTCTCCACCATAGCACTATGGCTACTACAGCGCTAGATCCACCAGTGCTTGTAGGTTACATTTCATACTATTCAGACTCACATGGGGGGTCCATAAAACCTCTATACAAATGGAACATTCTTGTTCATCCACTGATAATTCTTATGACCTTCGGCACAAGATAGATGCCAAGTGACCGCTGGGGGTCAATAGATATTTAATGGAGTAGAGTCACACATGTGAACATTAGTTTCAAATCCCTTGTGTTATTGGAGCAGTAGTAGACTCATGTGTTCCTCCTATGTGACAGAGGGTGGATTGTTCATAACTGAAGCTGTAGAAGTAAAACCGGACAGTTTTTAATATTGCACATGACCCCTTTCTTTTACACAGGAGACTCAAAGACCCTATTTCTATTATTGCTGGGGATGGGGGCAAGTGGTCAGACCCTAGTGACCAGACTCTTATACCCTACTATATGGAAAGTGGAAAACTCTGTGTTATATCAAAATGTTGATGTCATCTCAAATTCCGGCTTTGAGACACAGCCGCCGCAGAGACACAGATAGGAAAGCTCTGCTGCAGGAAGAAAGGGGAGATTGAGATTTTTATCCCCAATTTCACTGCAGATGGGTTGAAAAAGGGGCATGAGTGATGAGGGCTAAGGGGCACATAAGGTGTGGGAAAGGGTACAGAAATGGAAACAAGGTGGGTTACTTGAAGAGAGGCACAAGGTGGGGGGGCTACAGAGAGGGGGCATTTTAGATGGGGAACAAGAGAGAGGAGAAAATTAGGGAAAGACGGCTACAGAAAGAGGGGCCATTATAAGTGGTAGACAAATGAATTACACAATGTGGGGGTCATTAGAATGAGTATTATACATTGTGGGACACCCTGTACAATTGATTGTTATATTCACATATCTCAATGTACAGTCATGGAAAGGATGGGGATGGGAGATAGTAAATAGTTTGCTATGAGACTTAATAATCTCTAGAAGCACCACTGAGTAAAAGTTAAAGTTAACCTAACTGCAGTTGATTTTTGTGCCTCATTGGGGCTCATTTATCAACAGTAGTGCGGTCTGTACTATGTGCAGTTTGCCTGTGGAGTGTGCAGGGGGCGGCAGATTCATCAACTGGTGCACTGTCTTCATTAATCTGGTGCCCCCTACACTGCTCTGGAAGTGGGCACCATTTTTTTTTTGTGCAGCTTTAACATAGCGTGTGGCACAATTCTTTCATGTCGCTACAATAAATGTGGTCCACAGTCTGAATTGGCACCGGAACGCCCCTTTAGGTGCAGAATTTTGTGGCATGCCGGGGGCACAGTGCAGTTTGCACCCTCTATTCAGCGCAAAATCAGACAGAAAATTGGCACAAACGCTTTAATAAATGTGGCCCATTAAGTTCCCAGCTCCATATGTGTATAGCAGCGAGCCGGCTCTATGGGACAGTACAGCAGTAATCGTTCAGGATGACGCAAAGCTAATTGCTGTATTATTTCTGTCATTTTTGGTGAGCGAGCAGCCTGACTTCATAAATGGATTGTTCTGAGAAATTTCTGGGTGAATTGGAGGAGCTTTTTTCTCCGTACTGGATAGAAAAGTTGGCAGAATTTATTCTTGGCTGTCACAAGTGAATTCATTATTTGGGACATGAAAAGCAGAAAGAGATTAAAATAAATGGGAGTTGAATCACAGAGGGAAGGACATAAAAAAGCTGAATAAAATCACACAGCCGCTCAGGGGAAATCAGCAGCAAAAAAAGTGAAAGACAAAAAAAAAGTTATTCCAAGCTGATCTCATACATATAGATGCAGCAGAGCTGAGTTTGTCAGCTACTGGAAATAGATCAGGGGTTTAGCCTTTGGCAAGGAAAGAGTTACAGGGCAGGTAAGGCTGATGGTGTGAAAGCTGCCAGAGTTACCTATAAGCTGCAGGCAGCTTCTGTCCCCTCCCACTTGTAAAAAGATTGAAGGGAAGGAGGGCAGAGAGATAAGACACAGAGGACTCCAGAGAAGGGGAAGCACATTCATCCAGCCTTGGAGGAGGTGACTGCAGCCCTGGGCACAGTGACACTGGGAGACAGAAGCCATTCATCACATACATCTGCAGGCACCAGGCTCTGGACATCATGTATGCCAATGGGAAGGTGGCACTGGTGACTGGCGCTGCACAGGGCATTGGCAGAGCCATGGTGGAGGAACTTTTAAACAAAGGAGCTGCGGTAAGTTACTATATGTTATGTATGATCATGTTCTGCCAGGAGATGATATACATTCTGTATACTGAGCTGAGAGAAGTCCTGGCCAGCCTGGCTCCCTAGAGGGATGCTGCACTGCTGGGAGTTGTAGTTCCCCAGGAGGTTCATTGCTCATAAGATGATAGAGCTGTAGTTTTTATTTTTCAGGTAGAGACTTTCCCAGGAGAAGCTCTGAGTCTAATGTGAGACTGATATGCTGTCTAAGCTGAGACTTGTAGTCCCACAGCAGATCATCTTTGATGAGATTGTAGCGATCATCACTTACTGACCAGTATACAGTGTATACCAGTAGTGTATTCCTCAGCTGGATATGCCTTCTACAAGATCAATCCTGTCACTTGTAGTTCCACTATAGATCATTTCTGAGACTTGTAGTTCCAAAAGCTATATAGCATGTAACAATTCAGAGATCATTGCTGAAACCTAAAGAAGAGCTACAAATAGCATGTTCATTCTCAGAGATCACTGCTGAGACTTGTAGTTCCATAGACTAAAGGAGAGCTATATAGCATGTTCATTCTCAGAGATCACTGCTGAGACTTGTAGTTCCATAGACTAAAGGAGAGCTATATAGCATGTTCATTCTAAGAGATTATTGCTGAGACTTGTAGTTCCTTGGGTGAATAGTGAGAGATTGTATCAGAGATCATTGCTGAGACTTGTAGTTCCATAGACAAAAGAAGAGTTATATAGCATGTTCATTCTAAGAGATCATTGCTGAGACTTGTAGTTCCATAAACTAAAGAAGAGCTATATAGCATGTTCATTCTAAGAGATCATTGCTGAGACTTGTAGTTCCTATGGTGAATAGTGAGAGATTGTATCAGAGATCAGTGCTGAGACTTGTAGTTCCATAGACTAAAGGAGAGCTATATAGCATGTTCATTCTAAGAGATCATTGCTGAGACTTGTAGTTCCATAGACTAAAGGAGAGCTATATAGCATGTTCATTCTAAGAGATTATTGCTGAGACTTGTAGTTCCTTGGGTGAATAGTGAGAGATTGTATCAGAGATCATTGCTGAGACTTGTAGTTCCATAGACAAAAGAAGAGTTATATAGCATGTTCATTCTAAGAGATCATTGCTGAGACTTGTAGTTCCATAAACTAAAGAAGAGCTATATAGCATGTTCATTCTAAGAGATCATTGCTGAGACTTGTAGTTCCTCTGGTGAATCGTCCGAGATTGTATCAGAGTGAATTTCTGTGACTTATAGTTGCATAGAAAGAAAACCTTTATTCCATGTTTAAATTCAGAGTGTATTTCTGAGACTTGTAGTTCCATGGAAAGAAGACATATATTATGCTTAAATTCAGTGTATTGATGAGGCTTGTAATTCCGCAAGAGGATAGCTATTAATACCCTCTCAAAGTGCATGGCTGGGACTTGTAGTTCTTGAAGTAAGGAGTTAAAGTTTTCTTTTCTCAGAATAAATCCCTCACACTTGGGGTTACACAGGTGACGAGTTATGGATTTCCTTTCAGAATTTATGTTGATACTTGTAGTTCCTTGAAGAGTTGTATAGTATTTCTTCTCAAAGTTTTCTATCAAGACTTGAAATTCCTCAGGACGTGAGAAGCTGTAGAATTCTTCCTAGAAATGATTGATGACCCCTGTAAATGTATAGTAGCAGATAATGGCTGTATGTATAGTCCCCAAAGGTATTAGTGAACGATTTAAATAAATGCTGCAGTAGTAAAAAGTGACTAATAGATAGGTGACTATATGTGTACTCTCTTATTACTAATCTCTGCAGATATAAAGTACAGTAGTAAATAGTAACTACATATACAGTATATACTCTAAAGGAATTATTACTGAACTCTGCAGATATACAGTAGTACGTAGTAGCTATATCTATACTCTCAGGACTCATTACTAAACTATGTAAATATAAAGTGCAGTAGTAAATAGTAACTAATAGATAGTAACCATATACATACTCTCAGGACTTATTCATCACTTCTGTTAATACATAGTAGTGGATAATAACTATATGTATCCTCTCAGTACCTGTTGATGACCTCTGTAGATGCATAGCATTGGATAGTAACTATGTGTATCCTCTCAGTAACTATTGATGACATCTGTGTATATATAGCAGTGGATAGTAACTATATGTATCCTCTCAGTTACTATTGATGACCTCTGTATATATATATAGCAGTGGATAATAACTATATGTATACTCTCAGTAACTAATGATGACCTCTGTGTATATATAGTAGTGGATAGGAACTATATGTATCCTCTCAGTTACTATTGATGACCTCTGTATATATATATATATATATATATATATATATATATATATATATATAGCAGTGGATAATAACTATATGTATACTCTCAGTAACTAATGATGACCTCTGTGTATATATAGTAGTGGATAGGAACTATATGTATCCTCTCAGTTACTATTGATGACCTCTGTATATGTATATATATATATATATATATATATATATATATATATATATATATATATATATAGCAGTGGATAATAACTATATGTATACTCTCAGTAACTAATGATGACCTCTGTGTATATATAGCAGTGGATAATAACTATATGTATACTCTCAGTAACTATTGATGACCTCTGTAGATATATACTGGTAGATAGTTTATGTGTTTCTATGTTATGTTTTCTCTCAGGACTTATTACAGAACTCTGCAGATATACGGTAGTAAATAGTAGCTATATGTATGCATGTGTGTAGCCATATGTATGCATGAATTAGAGTTCTTTTACATTCTACATTTCCTCATTGCTGACATATTTTGCTATTTACCATATGGAATCTTTACAGCTGGAGAACTACACACTCTGTATAACCCTAATACTTGTAGTATCTCACCAGATTGTAAGCCTTTTAAACATGCTTGTAAGTTTTTTTGTATTTGTGACTCCTGTAGAAATGGATGTAGGAGCAGGAATCTATGTAAAGGAACACATGGGATGTATTAAAGCTGTTCTGTATCTATAACCATATTACACTGTATACAAAACATACATTATGCTAAAATACTATACAACTCTCTTACATATGCATCGCCTTTATTTGCATTATAGTAAGTCCACCTTTGCTTTTGTAGCTAAAACAGTTCTCTTACTGGCCCGAGGCCAAGACAAGCAATATAATGTTTTCAAAGGGAAGTTTCAGTCAATAATGAAAGTAGAACTGCCCTTAAAGCACCAGTCCATGTAGCTGCTGGCTGCCAACCTTTGTGTCAATTGTTGCATAATGTTTTCCCCCAGTCTTATGAATTTGTGTAAACTAACAAAATTTTATACGAAATCTACCATCAAAATCCATCATGGTAAACCAGGGACGCTTACTCATAGATCCAGGCACTGTGACTTCCTTCTAAAATGAACTTTTAAAATTATGCTAATTAGCCAGAAGGGCTACTGGAGGGGTCCCAAGAGCCCCTCAGATTCAGAGGCTGTGCTGCAGATTCAGAGGCTGTTATATTTTATCACCCTGCACCTCTGCTTCCACAGCACCTCCCCCTCCCTCTGGGAAGTGCTTTTGCACAATGTTACAGTCTATGAACCTGCAGCATGGAGGGGCTCTGGGAGCCACCCCATTAGCCTTTCAGGCTCATTTGCATTATTTTCAAAGTTGATTTTTAGAAGTAAGAAGTATTACCACAGTCACAGTGCCAGGATCTGTGAGTAAGTGTCTCTGGTTTATCAGGATTATTTGGTGGTAGATTTCACAATTAAACAGTGTTTTGCAGCTTATCTATATTGACGACTTATTGGGATTGGCCAACAATATCAGATCAGCCCAACTACTATACAAGTGAGGCGCTGTTCTACAAGCTCCATGTCTTGTGTTGATTTCGGGCCCAAAGATTGAATGAATGTCCATAGTTACAAACTCCCACCAATCTGATGTTGATGATCATTTATAGCATAATAGAGGAAAGCCCTTCTAAACATAAGATTCTTTTAACAATGTATTTTTCTAGCATTTCTGATACAATTCTGTTATATCTGGGTATATTCATATGTAAGCTTCACTTGTACTCCATTCACTTCTATGGGGCTACCGGAAATGGCTGATTAGAATCAGTTACAGCCCCGAGAGGATCTTGCAGACCCCCTTTCTAGTAATAACTAGATGCACCAAAAATAAGTGGTGCCAAACGTGTCTGGAAGCCACCTATATCATATTTCAATTGTCGGTGGCTGAGAGGGGAGCTCTTCTGCCTTGCAACACTGGAGTCCTGGGTTCGAGTCCCACCCAGGTCAACATCTACAAAAATTTTGTATGCTCTCTCTGTATTTGATTGGGTTTCTTCCGGGTACTCCGGTTTCCTCCTATACTCCAAAAAAACATACTGGTAGGTTGATTAGATTGTGAGCCCCATTGGGGACAGGGACTGATTTGGTATGCTTTATGCAGCACTGCATAATCTGTAGGCGCTAAATATATAAAGAAACATGTGTTAGAAAACAATCTACAATCTTCTCTTCCACCCATGTTTTTCCATACTGAATACAACTCGTTATATGTTATAGAATAGGCAGTTGTATCACACAAATGGGAAATCATGGCAGGATCTTGTGCCCAGTCCTTGCGGTGGCTTTGGCACAACTTCAAACAGGAGACAGTAACCTCTAAGACAAATCCTTTGATCCTCCAAGTAGAACTTTCCTGTCATCCTCTGCAATGGCTGTTAGTTTTTCTGAAATCATTTTACTGTCTGCTCTGCCCTTACCCTTTTTCACATGGAAATGGAGGGAATTAGGGAGAGAGAAGAGAATAACAATAGTTTGTTGTCAACTCGGGGCAATAGACATCACTGTTATTTGCAATGCAAATTGTCAGATAAGTCCCAGGACAGCATCTACTGTATTGTATCATTAGAAGATTATTTTTGCATGCTTGAGATTATCAGCTAATATTATAATGAAAGGTCTTCAACAAGCAGGACACATAGGAGGTAGACCTCACCAGCTCTGCGTCCATGTCATAAATGTGATGGGATGGGTTACATATGGGGAGTCATATGTTCCCCATTTTAATAAGGCAACAGTTGTGCTACTTGTTTCAAATTCTATGGGGTTGACACTGAGCACTGCACTTGGCTATGTACAGCAGTTCTGTATATTAAAGGAAATCTACCATCAAAATCCGTCATGATAAACGAGGGGCACTTACTCATAGATCCAGGCACGGTGACTGTGGTCATCTTCTTATATTTGTTATCCATGGCCTCCATTATGCTAATGAGAATGGCTATGGGGTGCCCCGTCCCACTTTGTGAGATTACAGGAAACAGAGGCAGGAGGGAAGTGCCGAAGGAGCACGGGGAGGAGGCGATACATAATGGAGGGGCTCTGGTAACACCCCCAGTGCCTTTAAGGTTCTTTAGTATAACTTTAAAAGTTGATTTTAGAAGGAAGGAGGCCATGGATAACAAATATAAGAAGATTACCACAGTCACAGTGTCTGGATATATGAGTAAATGTCCCTGGTTTATCATGATGGATTTTGATTTCTTTTAAATGAAACAGAAATTGTGATGTCAGCTCCTTACAGATAAAGTATAATACGGTAATCGATTGAGGTACCAGTAGTCAGATCTTCACCAATTAGACACTTATCACCAATACTGTGGAGACAACCCCTTTAAGTAACCTCTGCATTACAGATATGCTTCCTGTATCATAAATCTGCAGGTTTTCTAATACATTAAGGTTTCCTAGTATAATTTTTTATCCTTTTAGTTATATGGTCGTTAAACAAACATAATAATAGTGCATGTACCAAAGTTGCTTTGTATTTTGGCAGGATAATGACTTCCAAGGACACTAAAATCTAACCATTCATAGTTTTCATAGCTGATCAAGTTATCCACAGTTATGAAATGTGTATTGCCTTTGGCTGCTGGAAATACACTGGTAACACAGCTGGTTATCTAGTGCTGTGCAATAGCATCAGCAATTCTTCCTGTTACTGAGTGTCCTCCATCATGACCTCAGCAGCTCGGGATCTGTGTCATCTAATAACATGGCCTATTCCCTAGTGCACATTGTTCTCCTCGCAAAACCACTGCCTATTACTGTGGAAACAGTTTGGTATTTTCCATCCCAAAAGCATGTGCCAGGTAAAACAAAATATAGATGTCTATCCATGCAAGTGAAAAATAAAGTACATAAAACTTTTGTGTGGAGGAGGTTTATAGGAAACTAATAAATTATTTATATACCATTTCACAAAGAGACTATTTAAGATGAGTTACATACAGTGCCTTCTCCGGGTATCAGTAGGCCCCTAGGCGACAGAACCTCACTGGGCCCCTTTGCAGTGGCATTAAACATTTAGAAACTAAAACAGACTCCTGTTCTCTGGTTTATCATCCCAAACAGTCCCCTCATGGGTATTTTATACCCCCTCATACCCTAGGGATTCATTGGATACAGCCTCCCCTCACCCCCATGGATTTCTTATGTACAGCCTTATGTGATCTGGGCTCCGGCACTTGCCCAGGTATGTCCAGTGCTGGCGCCGGCCCTTGCGACATAGACTTGGATTATAATAATTATGTTAAATTATTAATTAATAATAATTATGAATGAATAACCATAAATAATGTGAAAATAATATGAAATGGACATATTTTATGGAAACACAAAATGAAAATTTAGATCAAAGTGAAAGTAAACATTTTGGGGCACCCGGAGTTCACTGAAAGTGCATTATCCGACTAGAGTGCACTGTGCTGCGATTCACTAAGATTGTGCGCCTGATATCCTGAATGTGTCACTTCCCCGCTCAGGTCTGAAAGAGTTCACCATCTATTTTGTGGTGCATGTAAGTGCTTGGGCATGAAGCACAATTTAAAAGTTAAATCCCGCGCTCAGTCCAATTCAGTTGGATCGTCTGACTGCCCACCCCCCAATTTGTGTCCCAGGAAAGCCAATGCAGCTGCGCCAAAAAACAATTGCATGCAACACAATCCCAGCGCAGACCCATGTTAAATACCTGTGCAAGGCTTGTAATCCCCGAAAAAAGACGAACATGCAATCTGCGACACTTGTGCAATTTTGACCATACGTTATATAATGTCTTGTTTGTATATGTATCCTATGATCTGTAAAGCGCTATGAAATATTATGGCACGATATAAATATTTATTTTTACTATTAGTATTAATAATTATAGTTGGACAAGTTGGAAAGTGTCAGTCCCCTGTGTATCAGCGCATCACCTACCTCGTTTGTAGCTTGGAGCAAAACCACAGATTGGCTTCTAGGTCACCTAAAACTCTTGATCTCAGCCCCAATGATATGTACATTTACTGGCACAGTTAGGGATGTGACACTAGCTAGGTCTATTTTTTGTGGTTTCTTCTTCCTTTAAGTTAACAATGGGTCAATTAATTTGTTATGTGTGAACAGCATCCAAGTTTTGTGTGACATTCTTCTGGCACACAATGGGTGAATTAACACATTCGACCTGCAATCAGGAAGTACGTTTTTTAAATGGAATTTTCTACAAACCACAGTGAGCCTCCTATTTCTACGCCGGGGGGGGGGGGGGGGGGGGGGCGAAATGAAACGTGCGCCTAAACAAAAATTTGCACCAAATCTTAAATCATTAATTCAGTTCAGTATTGTGAAAGCTAGTCTTAGTAAATAATGAATTTGGCGCATTTTAAAGTGATTTTGCCTTTTCCTGTGTTCATTTGGCACAATGGAAAGTCGCAAAACAATATTTGTACCACAACAGCGCCAAAACACTGCATAGACAAAAAAGACAATGATAAATTCCTCCCAATGCGTCTATTCTCAGTTTAATTTAGTTGATTGATGGGACCTTTGGGACAACTTACAGAAGTCCCCGGCTGTATACACCAGAACCGGTGACTTGAGGTCCTTCATTTGGACCCCTATAAACAGACATTTATCCCCAATGTTGTGATACCATCTTCTGCAGATTTCATTATATTTGTTTAGAAGAATTATGCATTTATCACCATTTTTATGTCATATCAATGGACTTTAAGCTTGTTTTTGGGGGTAAAATGGCCTTTAAAATGTAAGCAGAGCCTAAATCAGAGTCCAGTGATCTACTTATCTCCTTGCATATGGAAGTGTTCTATTTCTCAATATATAAAATAGTATATATTCCAAATATCTATTGGTATAAGGCGTGCATTCAGACAACCGTATGGGGGGACATATGTACGGCTGCAAGCTTTTGGCCGTACATACGTCCCCCATATACGGCAATGGCCGCCCAGAGCAATACGGTTCCACATACGTGTGACACCGTACCACTCCATACACTGACTTGTCCTATCTTTCCCCGTGTGTATGGCCTGTATGCTGTGCATTTCTATGGAGAGGGGAGGGGTCACTTATGCGCAATGGCCTGGCGAGCATACGTTTGTGTAAATGTAGCCTTAATGGACATCCGCCAGGATTAAGGATTGTAAACTAAGCCCACAGACATACTGGTGTCTGCCCCCTCTGGCAGGATATGCTCTTCTTTTAGCTTATTATGCCCTGGTTTTTAAGAAATAAAGGTTTTAAAAAATATGCAAATGAGTTTGTGGAGCACCAGGCTCCATTGACATCTATGGAGGGTGGAGCCCTTCAGGTTCATTTACATGATTTTTAAAACCTTTTTCTCATAAAAACAAGGTCCTAAGAAGCTAAAAGAAGAGCAGAATCTGCCAGAGGGGGCACACACCAGTATGTCTGTGGGCTTGGTTTACAATCCTTCATCCTGGTGGAAGATGACCTTTAAAGTATAAAATGACATTTCAAATGAAAATGTAGAGACATATTTATAAATGAGTTAGTGTCTCCTAGTCATAATGTACAGAGATGTTATTATGATAAAAAAGTTATGTTTCCCTATTGACCAGGTCTAATACTATATGTATTCATGGCTTGATGGAACTACTCCATGCAACCAAGAACATACAAAGTAAATAACATACCTAGAACTTTAGGTGAATGAGCATAGACAAAGCTTGTGAATCAATGAGATAAGGTACTCCCCAAAAAACTCAAAAATTGCTACGGCAAACATTGCATACCGTGAAATATGCGTCCTTAAAAAATGTAAACACACCGTCGTCTTCATGCTATCACATCTGGAAGCAAGCTTGTACAAAATACTAAGCCCTCAAGACAAGAATAAGCTGCAGAATGGAATGTGGAATTATCTGACAGTTTAGAGGAAGTCGAGAACGACATAAACGGAGACAACAAACATACACAACACGAGTAAACACGAGCTTATTGGGGTGTGATATGTAATGAGATCAATGCTCTATTAGCTTCCAGTGTTCGTGATCCTGAGACATATGCGTCATAGGATAAATCATTTCATGAAGTTGTTGGAATGTACATAATGTGCAGTGCTAGGCCGGCTGATGTTTTTGGAGCAGATTGTACTCCATGTGTTATTAGATGGATCTTAATACAATGATAAATTCCAACTCAAGTGAGATGCATTGCTCATGCAGTGCTGGCAGGACAGGATGCAATCACTAGCGTACAAATTACTATTACATCATCGTTGTTACGAGCTGTGTATTAGGTAGGATTAGTAATGATTTCACATGTCCTCACACAGTCACATTACATAAGCCATTGCACCCAGATTCCTTATTGTAAGAAGGGCCCAGAAGGCACTTTGACTCTTGAACATTTTGGGGCAGATGTATCATTATGCAGGATGTTACTCCAGTTATGCTGGAGAGTCTTAGGAGCTCTAGGGCCACATTTATCAGGGCTTGTATACCTGAAATCTGATGCATAAAGTGCATAAAATTAAGTGTTGATTGATCCAAAAAAGCATATATGCTAGAGTATAAGCTGAGTTTTTCAGCACAAAAAATCTGCTGAAAAAAACAAACTCAGCTTATACTCCAGGGGCTGAATTCATAGTGTGTGCCCCGCCAGCACACAAGGACCTGTCGCTTGCTGCTCACATGAAACAAAAAGAAGAAGTGCAGCTGGCATCGGTAAAGCGAGTACAAAGTTTATTTTTTTAAGTACTGGGGGCATGTGCTGGCTGGCTATATACAGGGCAGAAGGGTGCTGACTATATACTGGGGACATATACTGGCTGGCTATATACAGGGCAGAAGGGTGCTGACTTTATACTGGGGGGCATGTGCTGGCTGGCTATATACTGGGGGGGGGGGCGCGGGATAAGCCGGCAGAATATATACCGGGGACATGTGCTGGCTGGCTATATACTGCGGGGGGGATAAGCCGGTAGAATATATACTGGGGACATATGCTGGATGGTTATATACTGGGTGGAGAATGGTACCAATGGCTTTTCCACCCAACGCTTACTACTTACTACTAATATACTAAAAGGATATCTATTACCAGATCAAGGATTGTAAACCAAGCACACTGACATACCGGTGCCCTCGTTTTTAAGAAAAAGGGGATTTTAAAATGAGCAAATAAGACTGAGGGGCTCAATAGGAGTTAATGGAGCCTGGAGCAACATTTCAGGCTCATTTGCATCTATCTGGTGATAGATGTCTTAAGTCAATGGGTTTCCAAGTTTTTTATGTTAAAATTAGGTATTTCAGCTAAGGTAATTCTCTAGTTTGCTTGTTTATGTAGCCCGGATATAATCTGCATCAATATATAGAACACAAGTCCCCAACACTCTATTCTTTCAAAGTCACATTTAACCTTGAAAAATATGAGAAAATATGTTTTAAATGTAAATTATTTTATGGAAATGCCAAGTGTTTGGATATATTTTAGAGTGACACACAGACATTTTGCCATTCAAACTGGCAATATTTTATGGTCAATATATGTTTACAATATTGTCACAGTAGATATGGTATTATACCCAATGTTAATATCCTGAAATTCAGGGTTCCACAACTTTCTGATCATTTTTTCTCCATAACTTTTTGTGGATTGGGTAATAGAGGCGAGTAAGGGAGCCTCTGACACAGATGTGGAAATAGCCATGTAATGTTTGGCACACTCAAGTCTATTCCCTATTTGCTAATGACACATTGCTCCATGTGTTTTCTGCATGTCTATATTCACCCATTTTTTTTATTATAAATATCCTGTATAATCAGTTTTGTAAAGAACACATTTCATGTACACTATAAATAGGACCTCAGGAATCTTACTTGTAGAACCAGTTATCTTCATTAGTTAGAAGAATGATGTCTGTGCTAATAAATTCCAAGCATCAATATTTGTAAGCAGCTGCAGGTGTGGTGGTGGTGGAGTCCTTCCAAGCATGACCCGGTCTCCCTGTCCTATAATTCCATATAAATGTTCCTCTGTAGACACACATATCATGAACAAACATCTTGTGTCCGTCTTGTGCAACCTAAAAATAAAATAACATCAGGGAACATGTAGTTTCTATTAGTCACCAATGAGACCATTAAATCACCCAGAGAAAAAGCCTTTAAAATATTTTACTGACATGTTTGGAGAACTACGAGGAAGATCATTATTTTTACTCAAAATTTGTGAGAACTGAAAGTGGAAGTATTCAAAAAAAAGAAAAGGTCACCGTCAGTTACCACATAGAATAGTAACCCTTTCAGGAACATGACATTTTTTGGTTAATAATACATAAGGTTGAAAAAGTTCAGGTCCATCCTATAGACCTACAGTGCTGTCCAAATGAAGGCAAAAAATCCTGTAAGGCTTTGTCAGTTGGCCCAAAAATAGCATCAACCTTCTATCTTGGTCCCATAAAAAAATTATACTTTTGCTTTTAATAAAGGCATCCATGCCCCTCTTGAAATATATACTGTATGATCTATCATGATAAGTGCCTTGACCAAAGGTCTAGGTCTATAAAGGTCATTAGAATTATTCCTTTACCTTCCATCTAGATATTTGTATATTGTAATGATGTCCCCCCTCATTCCTTTATCTTAACTGAATAACCCCAACTTTGATATTCTATCATTCATTATATTTCAATTCCTCTTTTCCCCTAATAATCCTGGTTGCTCTCTTCTGCACCCATTCCAGTTCTACTATGTCCTTTTTATATACTGTGCCCAAAACTGCACACACTATTCCATGTGTTGTCTGACCTGTGATTTGTATAAGGGCAAAACTATGTCCTTATCATTACATCTGCTTCAATGCATAATTGTACTTTTTCGTTTGGTCAATGAAAAACTTTTCCATAAGATTTCAATCTGGTGTTTAGTCAGTTTGAAAAAAAACATGCTAAAAAAACTGATGACTGTAGTCCAGGTTTTCTATGGCAATGGATCAGTGAAAAACACATTTCACTTGGAGTACAATGCATCCGACATGTTCTCATAGACATGTATTGGGCATATATCAAGCCCTATACAAATGTTAAAAAATTGTGTGTGAAAAAAATGCATGTCTTGCCAAACACATTTAAGGAAATCTACCATTTTAAATGGGTCATTCTAAACATACCGTTACACAGCGCTAGGTAAGCCGATGCTGGAGGTGGTCGTGATATGGCATGGAAATGGATTTATCAATAGGCATATGACCCCATTCAGCACTCCTGGGCTTTTGACACAGGGTACTTGGCGCTTGGTCCCGATCATAACAATGTACGTGCCTTGCGTGCTTGAAACTTCTTCCCCTCTCGCTCGATCCCAAGAGCTGGTGACGTCACCGAGTTCTCGGAAGCACTGGTGCATGCTCACTGTATCTTCATTTCGCATGGCCGCAGATACAGTGCGCATGTGCCAATGCTCCCAATGCAGTCCGTTTTTTATTGCGCAAATTCGGAAAACCTGTCAAAAACGGATGCAAAAAACGGTAGAAGTTTCAAGCATGCAAGGCGCATGCATTGTTATGAATGTGCCCTAGCACTAAGTGCCCTGTTTCAGGGGCCCAGGAGCGCCGAATGGGGTCATATGCCTATTGATAAATCGATTTTTCATTGAAACTGCAGATTTCCATGCCATATCATGACCACCTGCAGCATCGGCTTACCTAACGCTGTGTAACGGTATGTTTAGGTCAGAATGACCAATTTAAAAGAGAGTTTACTATCCTCCTCTGTATTACCTGTTGACTTTACAGAGCTTAGTGTAATCCATAAATATTGAAATTCTGCTGCTTCTATGGCACCAAATTGGTAACTGCAAACTAATCTGATTGTGTACTATTAATGACAAGCCTCTGTTTTCTAGCATTCATCCAACTGCTACACATATTTTCCCCTAATCCCAGTAGTCTCATTTTATGTAACAATATTTTATGCGGCACTGTATTAAATGCCTTGTAAAAGTCTAGATGGACAACATCCACAGCTTCCCCCAGGTCCAATCTAGAACCTACCTCCACATAGAAGCAGATCAGATTATTTTGATGGGGCCAATGGCTCATAATTATGTTGATGCTGTGTAATAAGTTATTACCTTTGGGATACTCCAGGTTTTGTGTTAACATTTTTTTTATCTCCCATAGTTCTGTTAGTATTTTTCAATTTATTATTCTCGGGATTCTGATACTGTTGAATGTAAGAACATGAAGTGATATAGACTTAGCTATATCCATACTATAGTGGGGTGGTACTTCTGGGGACCCCAAGTCTTATGTATGACACCATATGTCTGCTTACTGTTTATATTGCACTTTTCTTGTTACAGACTGTACGGTCTTTTTGGTACTTGGAGGGATCATGGCTAGTATTTTGGGGGGGAATAAATATTCAGACTTATTATAAAAAAACTCAAGTGTTTTCATGTGTTTTCTTGTGTAGTTGGCAATGGTGGATCAAAACCGCATAGCAGGTGAACAGTGTAAGGCCGTCCTCGACGAGAAATTTGGAAGTAACAGGACGCTGTTTATCCAGTGTGACGTCACCGACCAAGAACAGCTGAGAGGTGAGGATCAATGCCTCTGTGTGCAAGAGGGTAGGTTGTAGAGGCATTACTGGATTCTCAGTAGTGGATTCAATTGAGTTATATACAGAGGTGTTATTTTTTATCGTATTCTTGTCTGTGATGAAAATTAGGTAAATGCTGCAAAAGAGCTCCTGAAAATCGGCACATGTCAATCTGTTAGTAGAGTTAGTGCCCCAAATGAGAATTGCAGGATTTAGTATTTTAATAAAATATAGGAAATGTTTCATATGATTTTCTTTTGTTCATTCTAAGAATACCGTAATAATGGTCTTTAGATTGTGACAATATATTCTGCAAGACTTCATATATTTTTCTCAAGGAAAGAGGACATATGTAACTTTATGTGCCACATTTATGTTGTAGATGCTTTTCAGAAGACAGTAGAACATTTTGGAAGGTTGGACATCCTGGTGAACAATGCTGGAGTCAACAATGAAAAGGACTGGGAGAAGACTATTGAAGTTAACCTGGTAAGTTATAAACTACACAAATGCTTGAAGATGGTCTATTCAAACAGTTTTCCCAAGAATGCCACTTATACATCTTCCATATAAGAGGGGGTAGAGATTTCTGGGATACAACCACCTTGAGTAAATTAAGGTGTTCTACACATGAACAACCACCAATCTATTGGACTGACAGAGCATTATATTTGTCTCCGTTATTCCTATGGAAGTAAAAAAAAAGTGTTGGTCATGAATATACACTAACTCTCCTTTCAAAAAGGAAACTTGGAGACCACCATTCTCATGATCAAACAGATCCGTTCGATCTGAGCAGACACTTATCTCTAGAAAGAGACACCTGCATTGTGATTACTGGGGTCACTATGTGGATGTGTGTTCTTCATGGTAATACCCGCTTAAAGCAGCAGCTACATGCATGGACAGTACAGAAGATTGGAGTTATATGAATCAAATGTATATAAGTGCTGCAGACAAAAATATCAATATAAATCATTAGCTTCACAGTTATTTCTATGGAACGTGAGGTGACTTATGGGTGTGACCACAACTCTAAGGCACAAAACACTCTGCAATGTGAATGTGGGGCAACATAACCTTCCTTAAAGTAAATTAAGCATCAAAATCCAGCATGATAAGCGATGGACACTTACTCATAGATCCAAACACTGTGACTGGGGCAATCTTCATATATTTGTTATTCATGGCCTCCTTTCTTCTAAAATCAACTTTTACAATCATGCTAATAAACCCGAATGGCTCCTGGGAGTGTTACCTGAGTCCCTCTGTTCTCTCGTTTCATATGAATCTCATCCCCTGCTCCCTCAGCACTTCCCCACTTCCTCTCCATGATGTAAAATCACTGCAGCAGAAGAAGTTTCAGTATGAGCGGGAAAGTGCTCCTTACACAGTGTAACGGCCTGTAAATCTGCAGCACAGAGGGGTTCTTTTAACCCTTTTAAGCCCTTCTGGCTTATTAGCATCATTTTAAAGTATATTTTAGAAAGAAGTAGGCTAGAGATAACAAATATAAGAAAATTATCACGGTCACAGTGCCTGGATCTATGAGTAAGTGTCACTGGTTTATCATGTTGAATTTTATGGTAGATTACCTTTAATGGCTCATTGGAGGATATGGTCAAAATCATCTTGTCATTCCATCCTTAGAGGTATTCACATTCATGAAGAATAATAATTGTATATACAAAAAATAGAAATTCCTATCCAAAAAAATGTATTGTCTTGGGCTCATTATGGGAACGGCACCAATTTCAAGCCATGGACACACTAGAAGCGCAGTAAGAAGTCATGGATTTTTGGAAACATCTTTCGTCCACACAATTACTTTCTATTTTGTACACTGGAATAAACAGGGCAATAATATAACACAGGAAATATTCCAGCCATGTGCTCATTTACATTCTTCATGTGTGCGGCTTCAGTGTTATCTGAGACAACTATATAGAAACATGCAAATCTCAGGGCCTTACCGGCTTAGCTGACTTCTTTGTAGAAACACCTTCGCCTGTCAGAAGCCTCCAGCCACATAGATGAATTATAGAGAGAAGATAATGAAGGGTTTGCAGAAGTTCCTATTTTTGATATGTTTAATTTTTCCATTGCTGATCATCTGGTCTGCTGGAGGGCAGAATATAGAAATCTGACATTAATAATATAGATCAATTTTACTATTCTTTAGTCATTTTTAAAAATTTTAAAAACCTGTTCGGATCCAGTACTGAGCCAGGACCCCAACCATTAACACCCTCGATTGACATTGGGATTTAAACCACGCCACCATTATTGTGAGGGTTGTCTCTACCGATGACATTAACGGAGAGCAACGATCCTTCCCAAAATAGCATCTCCGCGCGATTAGTTCTGGCGCACCCCTGGGGAAGGTAGATGATGGTGCACACAACCAATTTAGATGTCGCTGACGACTTTACCAGCAGTATTCAAAGAGTTAGTGGGCGTTGACAGTGGGGGGTTGAGTTTTGGTATCCAAACCAAGACTTTGTGGCTTGGGTCCGCTCAACACTAAAATTCTATTTGAACCTAGAAAACCTAGGCAAAATAGACCTGACCAAGCATGATGATCAGAATTTTTACTGTGTATACAAACCATCCATCAATGTCACTTTGTCCATAAATTCAGACGTGGTGTGTAAGTACAGAAAATTTGGCAATCTCTAGAAATAAACAGAATACATTCCTGCATGGACAGGTTCCTCCCTTTACAACAGTTACATTAAATCATATTTGTAGCTTCTAGTAAGCCAAGGTATCATTCTTTCTATTATGGCTAAATTCTTTTACGTTATTATCTTTGCAGGGTTTTCTAGGTTATACACCTCCACCTCTTTATTAATGTGGTGTAAACATATAACTACTGCTAGTGTAACACTGTGCAAAGCCAGATACATGACTTCTGCAAAAAGTCTCATAAAAAGTCTCATAGTTACTCCAGGCACTGCTGGCCTATGTACTTTTTATGCATTTCGAGACTTTTTGGAAAAAAGTGCTACAACAGACACAGCAGTGTCACACTGCTAACATTATCAGAAACCTCCGATAGACAATCTCTCGCGCTGTACAATAGAAACCGCTGAACCCCGCTGTAAGCACTCGGACGTATTCATGAGGGGGCGGTGACTGCGGCAGTCACTGTCGGCCTATGGAGTAGGAGGGGCGGTCCGGGGGTGAAGCAGCGACCCCAACGACCCCCTCATGAATACCCCTGACAGCTTACAGCGCAGTCCGGTGTTTACTATTGTAGAGCGTGGCAGCGTTTGCTGGCTTTATCGGAGGTTTCAGATAATGCTAGCAGTGTAACACTGCTGTGTCTGTTGTAGCTTACTTTAGTAGAAGCAGTTTTTACAGGTGACAGGTCCTCTTTAAGTTGAATTTGTATGTAAGTCGAAACTCTATATTTTATAATTGAAGCTCCAGACAAAATAATTTTTTGTCCCAGTAACAATTGGAGTTTCAAAATATTTTTGCTGTAATGGGACCAAGGATTATCAATAAAGCTTAATTACAGACACCTTACAGCTGATTATTGCAGCCTGGGACTATAGTAACATCCAGAGAGCTTCACCAGAGGTCACAGGGGCAGAGGGGTCCATCTGTAGCTAGGGGTCGTACGTAAGTCGGGTGTCCTTAAGTAGGGAATCGCCTGTATGTATATCTAAAACTGTTTCATTAACAGTTGACTCAGATCCTCCAGATGGCTGTTTTTGGCATTCGCTTCTTCAAATTGTTTTAAACTTCCATGTTTGCTTTTATCCTTCTATTAAAGATTTCTTCCTTTTGACCTTTTCATTGTTTGATTTTTATTCAAACAAACTTGCAATGAAAGTGCAGATCTGGAATATGAGGTAAAAAAAGCGGATGTAGTTTATCAATTCAAAAACAAAATCCAAACGAATATCACAGGTGCAATAACAGAAGAATGGCCAGAAGATGCATTACTATACTGTGACATTGATAGTTATGAGATATAGACTCATCTGGCTGTGATGTCACTGGCTCTGAGCTAAGATACTTATATACATATATGATATACATTAGACAATGGGGGTCATTTACTAAGGGCCCGAATCTTGTTTTCCCGACGTGTTACCCGAATATTTCCGATTTGCGCCGATTTTCCCTTAATTGCCCCGGGATTTTGGCTCACGCGATCGGATTGTGGCGCATCGGCGCTGGCATGCACGCGACGGAAATCGGGGGGCGTGGCCGCATTTTTAAAAAAAAAATGTTACGGGACTCGCGCTTACCTTCACTTAGTCCGGCTTAGTGAAGATCAGTGCATTCCGGGGAACTTCAGTGCAGGTGGAGGTCGGAGGAACTGCCTTAGTGAATCCCGGCCGGACCCGAATCCACCACAGAGAACGCGCCGCTGGACTGGGTAAGTAAATCTGCCCCATTCTCTCATTATCAAGATCAATAAAATCATGGATGGTGTTTTTATAAATCATACAAATTACTAGAAATCATATTAAAAAAAAAAACATTTTCAATCTAAATGTAGCTTTTGCAGCACAGCACCGATCCACTTACTGAGTAAAACTCACAGTACATAATTCTTATACAAGGGAACAACCCAAAGGTAATTTCACATGTCTCTAAAAACATTAAGCGGGTGTCGTAAATAGATTAGCGTCTATGAAATATGATAAAAGTTACCTTTAACCCAGTTAGAGAACTTTCCCAATATAATGGTTGTTGATCTACGGGTTGTCATAAGTTTCTGGAATACTTAAATCTCTGTATCAACAAGGTTAAGATGCCAAAAACACATTCTGTTCAGACACGTAAGGAATTACTGATCCTGGGCGATCTACGACAGCCTCTGACAGTCGTGACTGATTTCTAATAACCATGTAGTCACAAGAATAATGTGGAAATGTAGGCGCTACACATTAAGGGAAGTTGACATTTACATAAGACTAGTTAGTTACTTTGTCATCGCATACCTGATGTAGTTCCTCAAAACTAAATATATTTTTTAGAGCTAAATCCAAATAAATAATGTGTAATAGGTTTGGGCATCATAACACTGCCTTGTATTATTGCTTATTATTTGAAAATGTTGAATTATATTTTTCTCCCAAAATGTCCCCCAAATCATAACCAGAAAATGTGTTTAAATGTTACATATAATACAACCAAAATCTGAACTCTAAAACACTTAATATTTTAATAAAATGTTGTTACATCTGTGTCGTAGTCTTCGGTTGTCCGTACTGTTAGGCTCAGCCGGTGCTTTTCAGTCGGAAAAGTGCCTGTCCCCCTCCTATAGCACTGGGGTGAATGTCAGCTGTAACCAGCCAACTTCCAAAGTGCAGCAGAAAAGATTCAGAGTCTATTGAGTACATTAAAAATGGCAGATTTGGCCCAAATCTATGAATTTTGGAATAGAATCGCTCATCTTTACTCGAGACTCTACATAATATTTTATAAAAACTTTCACCAATCAGTTTATGTCGTGTCTAGTTTATATAACTTCATTTTAAATAGCAATTCGCTGGATCATTTATACATTTTTAGAAATTGCCTAAAAAACGCTATGCCTCCGCTGGCTTATAGATATCTTTCTGATTTGTTTTTCTTTGCATTTTCCCTTTTCCGTCTGATGTAAACATTGGATGTTAGTTCCTGTAAAATAAACCATTGGAGCTTCCTGTTGACCTGGGAATTCTCATATCCGGCACTTTCTATTTCAGATCTCGGTTATAAGAGGAACCTACATTGGCTTAGAACTTATGAACAAAAAGAATGGAGGTCAAGGTGGAGTCATAATTAACATATCATCTCTGGCAGGTACTATAATGATTCTATTAATTGGTCATATTATACATATTGTATTAAGTACTTACAATACATATTGTATTAAGTAAATATATATATATATGCATAAGGGATGTAGAGATGGTCAGATCCAACCACATATTGTCCAATGCTCACTTATTCTGAAGTGTACAGCCGCCTCAATTGCATGGTGGAGGTGTCGGAGTACAAGTGAATAGGATCTGAGCTGCAGCTCCCTGGCATGGCTCATTATATTATATGACCTTCTTCTTCTGGCTCCATCTACCATGGAAGTTTGAGCATCTATAGACAGATGATAGCCACCAGGATAGTGCTGGGTACAAATGTTCCATCCTCCCCAATCAGAAACACATTCATACAGTTTATAATAGGTTAGAAGGAAGAAACAAACTATCAATCAACAAATTCACTTTATACAGTACATTTTAGCTTCAATAACATATTCTGTAAAGTGGCTTGTCATTGTGTAACATGTATCCACTCAGATCATAAAACCAAATAAATAAATAATAATAAATCTTTATGTACAGTATATACAGGGTCTGCTCCCGGTTTCAGTAGGTCCCTGGGCGGCAGAGCCTCAGTGGGCCCCTTTGCAGTAAACTCACTTGTAGGCATTAAAAATTCAAAAACTAAAAGAGTCTTCTGTTCCCTAGTTTATGATACCAAACAGCCCCTCTATTGTCTCCATGTAAGCACCCTTCACCCACTATATATTCATTAGATACAGCCTGCCTCACCCCATGAATTCCTTATATACAGCCTTATATGTGCCCTCCCAGCAGCTCTGGGCCCCGGCACTTGGCCAGGTATGCCCAGTGCTGGCAACGACCCAGCCATCATATTCTGCAGTACTTTACTGATCATGGGGGACATATACAAATAAAATAAAATTACAAAATAATAAGATGGTCAGATGAAACAATCGGAATGAGGACCCTCCTCACAAGAGCTTACAGTCTATGAGGAATACTAATAACAAAAACATTATTAATCCTAATACCAGCGATGCCACCAGTGGTGTTTTCTATGTCTGCTTTTTATATACTGTATACATGTTATTCCTCTGAAACTATCCTCAGCTCAACTCTTATCTAGTTGCTACACTCATACTAAAAGGTCATGTAATATCAGTTTGGAGCAAAGCCAATGCTACTGAACAGTAGATATTCCTGGATTACAGCGCAGTGTACATTCGAGAGATCATAGTCAGATGTGACTGTTATATAAATGTAGGCGACAAATAAGTGAGGTCGGCATAACCCGGCTAAGTCTTTGATAAGAAGTTCATCAACCATGAGCACTGGTCAGAATACATAGAGAAGAATGTTATTTTATATATTATACCATTCAGGTCATTGTATGATCATATGGAATTCTGGAAAAGACTTGGGGGCCCACTACTATCCTAGCAATAGCTAGCACATTCCTAATGGTCATTATATGTGCATGTATGGAAATGACCATTGTTAGAGGTTCATTAGGTGGTGAACAAGACAGCAACATATGATGGGATAGAAATGTAAAGTTCTAAATTCTCCTAGTCGTACTAAAAAGGATTCCTGGGACTGTCATATTGTATTCTCCCTGGTAAGACACTATATACAATATATAGGACACTATGAACAATATGTTCAGCTCCCCCTGCTCTATAACATGTTGCCTGTAGATAGGACACTTTATACAATCTGCTCATCTCCAGGTCCTGTAGATACCTCACAGTGTACAATGTGCTTAGCTCCTTCTGTTCTATATAATGCTGCCTGTCGATAGAAGACTGCATACCTTCTGCCCAAGTCTTCCTGCTCTATAACATGCTGCCTGTAAGTAGAAGACTGCGTGCCATCTGCTCAGCTCCTCCTGCTCTATAACATGCTTATTATTTTAAGAATTAAAGGTTATGAATACTTTCTCTCATCACAAATGTTATCTTTTGATCTGTCTGTCTGTTATACTTCATATTATTATCACTGATTGCAGACATCTGTAAATCAAGGAATGTGAAGAATCCCTAACATTAGAGATTCTACAAGTGTTACGTATCTACTCTGATTTATCCCTAAACGTCATGGGAGAAGCTCATACATTCTCAGTACACAAACAATATAGGCAAGATAAATACCTGTAATTAATCAACAAATAATAATAACACTGCAAAAAATCAATGGTGTAATAAACACATTTCAGACCATATGTATCATTTATTATTTAGCAACTGAAACTCTGCTGCAGTGACTGGTGACAAACAGCTTGTTGACATGATCCCATTAGTCATCTGACATTTGTCCAAACCCTTTGTCATATATATTATAAATAGTACAGGTGGAGTATTTATTCTGAATAAAAAAAATTAATTAATAATTAATTTTGAGAATTGCATTGTGCAAGCCTCAGTGTTGATTACAATATATATTTACAATATATTGTATTTTAGGCTTTTAGGGTTAAAAGCCATAAATATATAGGAAAAATCTAGTGCAAATGTAGTGGTCTTGTCAATTCTTTTAAAGGGGTATTCCACGAATCAGCATAACTCATTTTCAAAAGGGTGACTTAAATATAAGCTAATATGTAATTAGTTGTTATTTCAAATTTTGCTCCCCTCAGCAAAAAAATGTTGTGAACACACACTGTAATGGAGAATTAAAATATGCTACCCTTTAATCAGCCCGTTGATTTTTTCCCAGTGGAGGAGACACAGGGGAGAAGATGGCCGCTGGTCACATGTCCTGCAACTGCCTGTCGTAGAGGGGTGCGTCAGCCAGCGGTGGGGGCTTCGTGCTGGTGTTCATTTGAAAAACTAGCAAACTTCTCCCCCTTTGAGAGAATATGAAACTAAACAGATTCAGTCACAGCTGAAATTTTAGCTAGAATTTAACATTAAAGCTGTCTACAAATATATTAATAGTATCTGTTACTAGCAAAATATATCTACAAGATCACAACGATATAAATTTGTAAAATATGTGGTTAAAAACTCAATACAATATTGAAACATAAATAACAATTTACAACATACACATAGGGGTATTTATCAGGACTTCTGCGCCAGAACACTAGTGTAAAAGCCCTAAAATAATCACAAAATCTAGTGTATCGCTAGTACTTGCGATTATTTTCCCTCTTTCGCTACCTCCATAGGGAGGTGTGGTAGGGGGTGAAGGGAGGCGTGGCCGGTGGGAGAGTGGGCTGGCTCTGGGGCAGGCCTGTCCACCATATTGTCTAAACTGTTCTGGGCATTGTTAATGTTTTTACAATTACAAGGGGAGAATAAAGACTTCCTGGTGTAGCAACCTATCAGAGCCCATGTTATAGTTTACCATTTAGTTTTGATCTAAACCCACCCCTCCTCCCCTTGAAATCTTGGGCAGCATGGCCCCTCCTTATCTCCGTACATTAGGCCTTGTCATATTAGTAACTAGTCTCACTTCTGTGGTCATTGCTGGGATTAGTCATCTACTGACTAATAGTCAAATGCTTCCTATGTAGGAGGAGATTGACCTTAGCTACCTCCGTAGTCAGCACAGATATAAATATACTTATAACCGGGCATATTGGAGAATGTTTCCTGGTTATAATTTAATATGAACCATATTAATAGTTACCATATGTCTCATGATGTGTACTGGAATCTGGGACCATAACATTTCTAATGTATTGACCCAACATTACTGGTTTGAGCTACTGGGGTGGAGGGGAAGGGGGTTCATTTACCAAAAATAATGAATTCCTCTCTATATTATCTCTGGCTAGTTTTTGCCCATCTTTTTTCCGTCTGCTTTCTTTGGTAATTTATCAATCTCACTTGGTCCTTGTGTTAAATGGTTTCCTTTTTGGATCTCTTTTTGAGACATTTGTTACAAAAGTTTTCCTTAAGTGTAGTTTCGTCTGGAATTTTTTGCTCCTAAAAATGTTGCACATCTTAGACAATTTGAAACGATAAATGTAATTTGCAACATTTATCTGGAATAGAAGATAAATGTGTCTTAGTGATGATAAACAAATGTCCCCAAAAAGGCACAAAAAATTGCAATGCACCAAAAAATGTCTCAAAAAAGACAAAACAAAACAAGAAGAAAAATAAAGATAAATGAGCCCCATAGTCTTGTAAGTGTGATGTCGCTGTCCCCTACCGGCCTTAATGGTCTCTGCTGAGCATATACAATACATGGGCAGGATAGAAAGGCCCAGTCTGATACATCTTTTTAACAATATACAACATACTGTATACTGGTCAGAAAGAGGCAAAAAGGAAACCTCCATCTCCATTGCTCTAAAAAAGAAAATACAGGCAGTCCCCGGATTACATACAAGAAAGGTTCTGTGGGTTTGTTCTTAAGTTGAATTTGTATGTAAGTCAGAACTGTATATTTTATAATTGTAACCAAAGTCACAATTTTTTTGGTCTCTGTGACAATTGGATTTTAAAAATGTTGGGTTGTCATAAGAACCAGAAGTAACAATAAAGCTTTATTGCAGACACCTTTAATAGCCATTACAGCTGTTTATTGTAGCGTAAGTCTAAAGTAGAGTAAACTACTAACATCCAGAGGTCCGTTTGTAACTAGGGGTGTTCTTAAGTAGGGGACCGCCTGTATTCATAAAAATACTAAACTAAAACCTTAAACTTGCCCTGGTCCCAGATCCCGAAGTTACAAAATAATTTACAGCGCAGACATATGGATGGCATTCTCCTTTATCTTTACTCCAGTTTATCTTCTCTTATACAAAGTTTTATTTTATAACAGCGTAGATATCCATGTATTTTTTAGTTATATTGCTTGTTCCTATTACAAACTGTAATGGTGTTTGCAGTAAAGATAAGGCAGATACAATGTTGGGTAATCCCCTGCAATTCTGCAGAACTGTAATGTATCTGCGCTGTATGGGAGCCTGTGAAAAGCCACAATTTTCAAGCCTCAAGTACATTACTTATATCTTATCAGCTGGAAACAACACTTCCTACAGCAACCCCCCAGTGCAAGTGTAAAACGCAATAGCCTTTCCTTCCTCCCAAATAATATAGTCTGGAAAATTACATTTCGACTCGTTGCTAGAGTGCAAATAATAGTTAGATATGTATTTGTAATGCATGTGGTGGACTCTAGTAAATTGTCCTTCCATGAGGATTTCCCTGGATGGCTGCTGGGAATATAAAAAAGCCAAAGCGCCATCTGCAGTCATTCAAGGTTATGTCATTGATCTACGCACATCACTGTGACCAAAAAGCAGATTGGTAGCAGATTATTGATTACAATGATATTTATTACCTTTATCATAGGGCTCACACCTGCCGCCTACCAACCGGTGTACTCTGCATCCAAGCATGGCGTAATTGGATTCACAAGATCAATAGCGGTGAGTATAATGTAGTATATAAATTATTGTGCGTGTATTTATGTAGATATATAGGGAAATAACTCTTCTTTATGTGCATACACTGTGGATAGTCATGTCAGCGTTATCCCTAGGAGCTCCCATACATGAGATACAGGCAGTCCCTGACTGAGGGTGCGGAGGCGTTCCACTTGCAATGCGTTTTGAAACTAAATGCAGCCGGAATGGGGACAGGCTTGTGTGGATCACATCTACTTTTCAGAGGAAACACATGCGATCACAAGCACCATGAGGGAGATTTAACACTGCTTCTACGCCACTTTTTTGCTGTGAAATAATCACAAATTCTAATTTTCGTCTCGGGGAGCGTGGCTGCTATCATACACTATCATACGCCGGTGTATGATCAAACTCCCCCATGTGTATTGTTTATATTGCATTTCAAAATTCATTGCAAGCGGAGCACGTGTCCGCACCCTGACATACGACCCCTAGTTACAAACAAACCTCTGCCCACTGTGACCACTGGTAAAATGCTCTGGATCCTGCTAATTTACTGAAATTTATCACCTGACGACAACAGTAATCTGTAACAGTTATTAAAGGTGTCTGTAATGAAATTTTATTGATAATTCTTGTTCCCATGACGCCCCGACATTTTGAAAATCCAATTGTCACAGGCACAAAGAAATACTTTTTCTGGAGTTACAATTACAAAACTCAACTTAAGTACAAACCTACAGAATCTTGTGAAGAACCCGGGGACAGCCTGTACATTTGATTAGCAGGGCCGGTGCCAGCACTGGGCATACCTGGGCAAGTGCCAGGGCCCAGGGCTGCTGGGGGGCCCACATAAGGCTGTACATAAGGAATCTATGGGGTGGGGGCTGTATATAAAATAACCATGAGGGGGCTGTATATAAAATAACAATAAGGGGGCTGTTGGAGATGATAAACTAGGAAATATTTTAGGGAACAAGAGACTGTTTCAGTTTCTGAATTTTTAATGTAGCCATTTGAGTTCAATGCAAATGGGCCCATTGAGACTCTGCCGCCCATGGGCCCACTGAATCCTGGAGCCGACCCTGTTGATCAGCCAACAGATGTCTGCCCATTCTCCCAGTTGTACATCAGTTTTCAGCCCATCTTAGTTTCCATGTGTAATAATAGAGAAAGTTGCTGCCCTTTACTCCGGATAAGTAAAGAATCGGCAATTGAAATTTGTTTTGGGTGATCCTTAGTCACAATTACCTCTAAGTGCAAAAAGTCGAATGTTACAATTGACCTCTAAGTGCAAACTTAGATTATCACCATGACTGATAGTGATGCTATCTTTGTTGTATCTTTTGATTATCTAGTACAATTTTATACTATCTATTAGTTTGTTTAATTTTGTTTTCTTATTTTCCAAATAAATATGTAGAAAGATTATGGCACAGATGCTTGTTTCAGCCTTTGGGGGGGGGGAGGCACATTTTTATGGTTCAATGAAGGTTTATTGATAACAGAATGTAACAACAGTGCAAGAACCAGGGGACCTACAAAGCGGTCAAAGTGTTTGGGAGGCAGCCCCATAATGCAGTGTAGAATAGAAGCATGTAACGCTTTTAAGGCACATTTTTAATAGTGAACATGTCCTAGTGTGTTAGTGTTTATCCAGGGTGTGAATTTTGTTAATATTTTTTTAAATTTAATCCAACTTTCATAATAATTAGATAATTATTCTTGCTAGAACAGCTACAGCAGTGTGACCTACAGCTCTTCATCTTCTTGTCATGAGATTTTCTCTTTTATAATATGTAGGTGTACTTCTCTCGGCATCACACTTCAGCCCCTAAAGCAGTAATGTTGAACCTTCTAGAAACTGAGTGCCCAACCAAAACCATGGCATTGGTTCCATAGTGCCAAAATGAGGATTTAAAGCAAACTTGTCACCAGGAACGTCATTGCTAGCTGGTGACGGGTTCCAATAGCCTGTGCTATGCAGATTTAAGAAAAATATACCTTTGTCAGCGTTCTGAATCAATTGAGTATTTTATTAAGCTTTCATAGTTTCATAGTTTATACGGTTGAAAAAAGACACTTGTCCATCAAGTTCAACCAAGGAAGGGAAGGGATTGGATGAGGAAGGGATTTAGGGAAAACAATCCTATATAGCATAACAATCAATGTTATTTAGCTGTAAAAAGGCATCTAGACCCTTCTTGAAGCTATCCGCTGTCCCTGCTGTGACCAGCGCCTGAGGCAGGCTATTCCACAGATTGACCGTTCTCATAGTAAAAAAGCCCTGTCGCCTCCGGTGATTAAACCTTGGTTTCTCCAAACGGAGACTGTGCCCCCTCGTCTTTTGATTTGATTTAATCTGGAACAACTTACCACCATATTTTTTGTATGGACCATTCATATATTTATATAAATTAATCATGTCCCCTCGTAGTCGTCTCTTTTCCAGACTAAATAAATTTATTTCACATTACCTAGCTCCTTGTCAGCAGTGTGTGGTGAGTCCCGGGGGAGAAAGCAGCCGCAACAGCCTCTGTCTCAGTCCTCTCCTCCCCACTCATCCAGCTTCCTTACTCCTCCACACTTCCTGACACAGGCACACAGGATACTGCAGCTTCCTCTTCCCCGGGACTCCCCACACGCTGTTGCAGACATGTTCGTTTTTAGTTGCGGCCTACCACAGCTTTCAATCACATTGGCGTCCTGAGGACATCAAACTATAGTTGAAAGAAGGAATGGAGATTTGGATTATCAGTGTAGTTTTCTTCCAGCTGCCTAGGAGGAGGCGTTGAGTTGAGGCTAGAGTACTCACAGTGAGGACCCTTGAGTGGGTCCTCTGCCACCAATGCCATAGGTTTGCCATAACTGCCCTAAAGTGTAACTGTGAAGAAAAATCCAATTAAAATACTGCTGAAGTATTTTCCAGATTTACCTGTGCAGTTACTGGAGTTGTGAAAATTAGAATATATGAAAATGCAAGAATACCATAGTTATTTCAACAAGATTTATAATGCAGGATAATGTACATGTACAATATGTTATGGTGATCATTCACACACGGTCGACAGGACCTCTTTGATTCCGTGGTGAGTATTGACTGTAGGTTGTAGTGCGTTACACAGAATAAGTGTCCTCTTTTTATCAGTGACCTTACAAAGACCCCCAGGCCTGCTGTACTATATAAGTCTAATATAAGTCTAATATACATGAAAAAGTAAACTTTAAAAAAAGAACTTGGTCGTAGATCATCTAAGGGCCGGTTTTACTTCAGTCCATGTGGGGCCCGGATGTTTGATGCATTTTTCATTTATTGGGCCTGTACCTGTCTCCAAAAAGTCAACATTTAACAAAAGTCTTAGAGAAAAGAGATTCCTAGAAGGGGTTAACTGGCTGACTTAGTTATGTCCTTTGCTGCATTTGCACAATACACAGCTGCCGCTCTGGAGTCGGGCCAAATACTTCTACTTCCCTAATCTAGTAACATTTTATCGAAATCTGTGTGATATGTCACAGTAGCTGGATCAATATTTATGCCAAATTGTTGCATGGGACCGTTGTGGTGATAGACAACCTTATTTATTGTATAGGCCTCTCATTAGAGCAGAACCTGGGGATTTGTAGACATTGATCAAGAATTTCTGGGCGTTTCATGGCAGTGAATAAGTCTTGAAATCCCAGTCAATCTTCCTTTTTCATGCTTAATCAACCATAAAGGCAGGAAGCCTAATTCACTTTCTGCTCTTGGGCTGTGACTACTGTTGTACATTGCAGGACTCTTATACAGTAGCTATAACACCATGCATCCATAGTATTGAAATATACAGATATACAAAGTCATATTTGACGCAAAACATAAAAATAGAAATTTTGTAATCCTGTATGAATCCTTTTACCAGTGTGCTCATGGTGGGCATATTATAGAGATAAAATACATATAAAGATACCTATAGATATAAAAAATGGCTCCATAGGTTTAGTTATTCAGTACAGAAAACTTAAAAACAAAACAAGACCAATCAAATAAGTGCCAAAAAATGATTCACCAGCTCACCTTTCCCTCAATTGCAGGCACACATGTGGTTTGGATAGGCACGCGCCACCTTGCTGCTTAGGCGTAGTAAATTCCGGTACGAAAAAGGTCACGGTCCAGCCAAGTATCTCCACCTTCACATATCTTTATTTAGCAAATCTCCATTAAAAAGTTCCAAGACATGGATAACGTCATCCATGTCTTGAAACTTTTTAATGGAGAGTAGCTAAATAAAGATATGTGAAGGTGGAGATACTTGGCTGGACCGTGACCTTTTTCATACCGGAATCAAATAAGTGCACATAAAATAACAACTAAAAACCTACCTATTAATTGCTTGCTTTTATATATTGTTAGCTACCCAGCATAGGCTGGGTAAATAGGCATTGAATACAGTATATATTAAATTGCAGTAGACAAGTATGAATACTATGCAGAAATAGGGGAACATTTTGTTAATACACAAAGAAATTTAAAAAAAAACTTAAAGATCTAATCATGTAGGTCCAGGACAATAAAATATTTGGTCTATGAGATCTTTGATCATATCGTGATGTAATAATGTTCAGTTAACAGCCGGCATTAATCAGTTCCTATAGCACTATGGTAACTAACACTAACACTAACACTGTTTTTAGCTAAAAAATGCATAGTTCCGATCCCCAGAAAATGAAGTTTTTAAGCCCAGCTGGCACCCTGCCTGAATGAGGAGCTTGTCCCAAGGATGTTTGCTATCATGAAAGGCAGCTGACCTCATGTTTGGTCTTCCCCCCTCCCACCTACAGTGCAGAGCAGAGAATGACGTATCAAGGGAAGGGGGGACTTTCCAGCAATAATAAGGTGTGAGACATGCTGCCTTGTATGAACAGCACACCCTTGGGAGACCCCACTCCTTCAGAAAAGTTGCCCCCGTATTCTTACAAACTTCATTTTCTGGGGATAGGAACTATGCATTTTTAGCTAAAATTAGTGTGTGCATATGTTACTATAGTGCTAGGGGAACTTGTAATTAGGTTTATAAGTAAAAATCTGGTGACATGTTCCCTTTAATGATGAAAGTAACCTTGGCGCCTTCAATGTCATGATTCAAGCAGTCTCTTCACAATGGAGCTAGTAACAATGATGCTCTTTGGCTTTATCTGTGTTTTTTAATATAGGTTATGTAATCACTGTCATCCACTGAGCAAATAAAGCAGACGCTGGGAACAATTTGTTCTGTATTTGATTGCTTTGTGCCAAATAAAATGGAACTTTCACAGTACAAGTAAATGATTACTGTGTTTAAAAGCAGCGAAAGTTATTAGTTCTGGAAGCAAGGTACAGCTCACAGCGAGGATCAATTCCTTACAAATTAGTGTCTTGATGTTTATACACAGTCACATCCTGACAGTTAGACAATGGAAGTCTCACTGCTCCTTATAATGATTCCTGCTTATAAACGCCATTTGTCAAACACTTTGGTTTGTACAATTTCCTGTACACCTACAGAGCAACTGGAATATCCTTAATTACCCAATTTTATAATTTAAAAATGTTTAATGTTGGAAGTTATGTATACAGAAAATATCCTAAGAAATATGTTAAATTCTGATTCCAGTAAAATTTTAAACCACTATTATACCTAAATAAAAATCCCTAAAAAAGAAAATATTGGGCATAAACAATCTATCCTTTGGGTGGCATGTCTATTTTACTTAAAGGGAATCTGTCAGCAGTTTTGACGATGTAGACAGTGTTGGGAAGGAAACCTGGCTATGTTTTCTTAGTATCACTGTGAAACAATGTATTTATATTCCAGGATTGTCTTCTGGGATTCAGCGTGCCGTAAAAATAACATGTCATATTTAGGAGATCAGTGTTGACATGCAGCTCAAGCTTAGGTTTGGGGTGTATGCCAATAGTGTTTATTCACAAAAAGTAAAACTACACATTTCAGGGCCCCTTGCCTCCAAAGCTAAAAGTAGTGTTTTAAAGAATACAAAAAAGGGGGTGTGTAGTACAAACCCCAAACCCAACTACAGCACAATAAACCAGAGCAAAAAAAACATAACCTTTAATGTGATAATATAAAATCCACCTATAAAAACTAACCAATTGAATACAAAAAATACGCCCAAAGCACAGGAGACAAGCTCCTATCACACATGTTACATCCCCTCTCGAGGATCAACATACCTTGTTAAATGTGTTATGTCCAGTACGCCAACTTGAGCTCCGAAGTGTAGGAGTTTCAGGTATACCAAAAGAGGGAAGAGAGTGTGGTAGGAGCTTGTCTCCTGTGTTTTAAGCATATTTTTTATGTTCAATTGGTTGTTTTTTATAGGGAGATTTTATATTATTACATTAAAGGTTATAAAACTAGCGCTGTGATCCACCTGGTGCAGTTAGCCGAGCGCCTTTGGGACCTAATGAAGGGAACAGCGTATTCCTGAAATGTGTTGTTATCCCTTTATTATACCCTTAACGTGAGCTTGAGCCGTACATCAATACCTACCTGACTTTCTTTACCAACATCCCAATTTGTACCTACCAATCTAATACCTTTGGCAATGAGGAGACACTGTGACTATTATTTGTTTTAACCGTGAATGTGAGTTGTTCCCTGCACTACAGTACTTTATCTCTAGTTCTGCGAACCTCAAAAAACATTTACTTTACATACGCGCTTGTGAATGATTTTGGCAGCTACTTCTTTCACCTTTGTACGTCAGATCTAGTGGCAACAAAAGTTAACTGATGTTTGTTCTTGACTAAGCACAAAAGATGATAGATTTAAGATTCTGTTACTGACAATACTTAACTAAGGGAACATAACTTCAGAAATGGTGTCAACCAAGGTGAAGAGTGACGTATAAATGAAATCAATTATATAGTCATGTGTAAATCTAATGAATCATCACCTAGAGCCTCATTGCTTTCATCCACAAATCACTGAGGATTGTTATTAAAGGCAATGTGTCACCAGTAAATTACCATATATTCTCGAGTATAAGCCTAGTTTTTCAGCACAAAAAATGTGCTGAAACCCCAAACTCGGCTTATACTTGAGTAAAAAAAATACATATATCAAAACTCACCTTTCCGGCTTCCCCCGCTACTGGCTATATACTGGGGCAGGGGGCTGGCTGTATACTGGGGCAGGGGGCTGGCTATATACTGGGGAATATGGGCTGGCAGGCTATATACTGGGGGCAGGTGCTGGCTATATACTATGGGGCAGGGTCCGGCAGGCTAAATAAATGGGGACTTATACTCGGGCCTCGGCTTAAACCTGGGTTGGCTTATACTCGAGTATATACGGTACCTATTTTTAACCACTTGTTATGAAGAACATATTTTATATTTTATTTAATAAAAAATACTATAACTGATAGTTTTCACTCAAGCCACTTGCACGTAATAATACACTGATAATTCCTCAGGAGTTTTCCATGCAGCACTAAATTACATGACAGACAATTACATGGCACAGACAGCAATAGAAGTGAAGACTTGCATAGAAGACATCATATTTACATCACTACTGATGGTGATAGATGAGGCCATAGTGCAGTGGCCCTCAGAGGCCTCTCAGTGAGATAACAGCTCTTGCCTAATAATTCCCAGGCATTCCAGGACATTTTAAAGCGACACATCCTGGACTGCAGGAAGAATAAAAAAGGGGGTAAAGGGTTGGATTATTTTTGGAGATATTGGAGCTCCTTCTTCAGCTCCACAATCTCTTCTGTTTCGAGGAACCTACATGATTAAATTGCCATGTTTAAACATTGCGATAAATGGGTTTTGGGTTTTCAGTTTGGGCACTTGGACTTGGTTCTCCATTACTGCCATGGTGTATTAACACCTCCTATCTGCATATAGCATGTCCAGAAAACTGTTCATCACAGACCTTAATAAGTCAGATCCAGTCCATTGCCCACTATGACTATTTAACAATAACTGTAAGGGTTATCATATTTAAAAGGTTAGTAGCCAGGATCTGTTTGGGGTTCAGGTTTGGGACCTAAAATACCCAGAATGCTTAACCTATGCTTTTGGCTGAATTTTGGGACCCGAACATTGGGGTGCAGGTCCATTCATCACTAGTTATTAGTTAATATTTATGACATATCTACTGAACATGTCATATGTGTGCTATATAAATAAAGGAATGATTATTATTATATGTCATTTCATGCTTTATAGATGCAGATCCTACTTATGTGAATTCACCCAAAACCATAAAAGCTGTGCCCTAGCAGTGTAACACTGGTGTTAATTGGGCCCACCAGATGAAATCATTCTTGGAGCCCATTCTCCACCAATCTTTAGATACTGTGTTTCATTTCGGTTGTCTTTAATTATTGTGTAACAGCCTGGGCACATTGGAGGATTCTTAGACTTGTGGGTAAGTCAGACACTGCTCCCTACATGGCCTTTTATGGCGGTGTGGCTTATGGTGGCAGATTCCAGTTGGAGGATGAATTGAGAGGCTCTCTGCATTCAGTAACATAGGCCATAGAGAAACTGCTGAGTAAGCAATCTTTTTGTGCCTGGACATATCACAGAACCCATGTCCTTGATATACATCCTGTTTCCATAAGTGTTTCTAACATTGATCAGACATTCATAGCATATCCCTTTATCATAAACAACTTTATATTTATCTTTGAGCATCCCATGATATTTCTTCTCTTCTACAATTGATTTTATAGGGCAAATAAAGGGACAGAATGCTCAATTTTTACACCAATATTCCTTGGAAATTTACAAAGCTACATTTCAGAACAGCTGGTCATTAAACCTTAAGCGGTCAGGTCACTAGAATACAATCTTCTGACGATTACTCAGGAATACTTGAAAGAAAATATTTTTCAGAAACCATGTGATAAGAGACAGGCGTCGCCTACTCGGCCTGCGGTGCCTCAGATTATCATATACTTGTCACAAGTTTAGGAACACTCGCCCCTTTCTTGGAAAATAGTACAAGCTGATAAACATATCCTTTGTACTATTATCTTTTACCTATAACTCTAGTAGCTATAGGGGATTTAGCGTCTTCCTTAACGCTACCGAGACTATGGTCAATATACTTTGAAGACCATGTGAGTAATAGAATTTTATTGATTTTGTGTCTCAAGATTTTAAATTATATTTCAGACTTCTCTAGGTATATTCCATTAAAGCATGGCGTGTACAGTAAATGAAATAATGAATAATGGTGCAGTCCCCGATACTGCTCCTTATACCGCCACGCTTATTAGCTCTTCCATGAAGGTGTTTATTCTACTTGTGACAAGAAGTAATGCATTTCGAGGTTTTTACTTGTGTCAAGTAAAAACAAATCTTTCAAAAAATCCTTGATCCCTTTAACCATGATTGCATCATCACTTCGGGTGATTTAACATGGCTGCTTTTGACCTTTTCATAGAACTGCAAGCAGAACTGAAGCCTAATCTTAGATCCAGGCTGTATGGTCATCAATCAGTATCCAACACAGAAGAGAGGGTCATTTGTTAGTGTCACCCTACTATATGAAGATATATTAACCTGAAATAACAGCCGAAATGTCAGCATGTTATAAAACCTACCTTATTCACCTACCTTATTCTGCTTGTCTCTAGGTCCTATAATAATATAATAAAATAAGAACATGGGTAGCGACCCCAGTGGTTCAACCGGTTTAGCATGCGGTACTTATAAGAACATGGTTTCCCTAGATTTCGATTCACCTGGGAGTTGAATATGATTTGTTCCCAACTTAACAATGTTATATATACTAACCTGTTACTTCCTTTGCCACCTTTTCTGTGGACAGGATAAAACATTGACAGATGTGAAGATTTCAGTGTTCAGCCATTTTAAACCATAAAATATATACACAAAAAAAGACAAAGAAATTGTGTACTTTCCCCTCATACGTCTTAATTGTGAGACGGACCAGTTGACTGGACACAAGGTTTATTGAATGTTTATGGACAGTTCATTATTGTAAATTAATGTTCCTTTTAAAAGATCATTATCTCTGCTGAAAATTACCCCCCCCATCCTCCTATTCACCTCCACTACCCCCCCATTAAACCTCCAATATCTCCCCCCATCATGTCCCTCCCGCAACCTCCCCAATGTGCGAACACTAAACTACCTGTTGTGATAGCTGCTTGAATATGTAAATCTATATATCTTGTGTCACATTATGTTCCTCAACTGTAAAATCACAATAAAAAGATTTATACAAAATAAAAATTATAAAAAAATCTGAGCTCTTTACTTGTCACATTTATTTATGGATTTATTGTTCCATAATCCTTACAGAGGGCAGCCACTAAGCAGTTCATTGTATGTACAATATGCCTCCTCCCGCTACTGTCTGGCAGCTGATTGACAGCTTTCTCACTACACCCATTATGAGGGAGAAACTGTCAATTAACATCTCAGAGCTAATACACATTAATACTTAAGTGACAGACTTCAAAAATTGAATAACCAGCTTAGTGGACGTTATACATATTTATTTTGTGCCTTTAGACTTTTAGAAGTATTTTTGCCATGTCCACTCTTTTTTCTTACTGATGTTTGTCGGAACATTTTCTTTCCGCTTGAGTACTAGATAAGTCTGTAAATTATACCTCATTTTATCATTGTTTTCCTTTTGAAACTAGAAACCAGCATGAGATTTTAATCCTAAATGTATACCGTTCTTTCTACAGGCGCTGGCATCTATCGGAAACTATGGGGTGCGGGTAAATACAGTGTGTCCGGCATTTGTAGACACTCCCCTGCTAGAATCCATTGACAAAGAAGAAAATATGGGAGAATACTTTCAATATAAGGATAACATAAAAGACATGATGAAATTGTTTGGAGTGCTTGAGTAAGTATTAACATTTGTGAAGGTTACAGATCGATTTTGTGTTTTTTTTCTTAAAGGGGGTCATTTTTAGTTAGATTTTTAAATGAAAAATTGGAAAGTTGTTTAATGAGCCAGAGAACAAGGATGGAACTAGGAGAGAGAAATATGAAATATATTTAGTATGTTCATATATTTTGAATATACAAGTGGTATATTTTAGTCGTGGTAGGAACTGACATTAAAAAAGAACTGAAATTGACATGAATTGAAGGAGTGTCTGTGGTTACGGCAATGGTCATTATGGGGCATCAATAGCAGATTTGAATATGGGTGGTTTGGGCAAAAGCTTGGGGCCGAAGGCTCCTAGGGGGGCTAACACCACCCACTACCTCCAAAGGTCCTTTAAATAGAGAGGTGAAAGCTTACCAAAAGGACCCCCTCCTTCTTATTGCAAGAAGCTTGGTTCTGGGACTTTATGTAGGCAGTAAATGTTAAACCATTTGACTTGCGGGCAAATACAGGTAATACAGGCCATTACCTATGGCAAACTTAAAGGGGTATTCTCGTCTGCCCAGATGGGAATGCCCCTTTAATCCAGCAAAGAAAGGCACAGGGCTATCTCCATCCATCTCCATCCAATATGTTGTATAGGCCCAAACAGCCACCTAACTATATATCGATTTCTAATTCTGATGGACGGCCATTGGTTGCCAACTGTCCAATATCCTCCAGCAAGTATTGCTGAATTAATGGGACATGAACAGTACTCATGAGTGTTGGATGCTTGCTTTGGGAATTGTCCCACCAAGCATATCTATGATATGGTTACATGGAACAAGTGAGTAAAAAGCCTGGACAACTTCTTTAAAATATGAATATTTGTACATACATATAAAAGGTTATCCAGAACTTATTTTTTTTATACAAGGCTAAGGGGGCTTTAAAAATAATTAAAAACAAATACTCACCTCCTCAGGTTCTCCCTTTCTCCTAAAGCACCGCCCGTCACTGCTGGACTCTATGGGGGTCATTTATCTTATTTCCCCCTTCTCTGAGCTCTTTTTACGCCTGTTGTAAGTCTACTTTTGGCACCTCATTTGTCTTTGTCGTTTTGTTTCTTTGTCAAATGCCGGGTTTTTTTGTGCCTTATTAGGCGCAAATTTAAAAAATGGCGTTGTTTGTTTCGCAAATCGTACCATTGCCTTTCCTAAGTGTGGTCAGGACTGGTATGCTATTGCGCTATTATTTGCTCCCATATTGGCGCAGTTGTATAATAAATTGGGTGCAAACATCTTTAAAGAGTTGCAATGTAATGACAAATAGGGCACAAAAACACACGGCAAATTGAGGCATAACATGCCAAATAAACAAAGAAAACAAAAACAGAAGGAAAAGACAAATGACACCCTATGTGTTTACCGAGGCCGGTGATCTCATCTTATTTACTAGTCCTGATAAGAAGCTAAGCCCCAATAGTCAGGACAGTAATGCCAGACTCCCTATACAAACAAAATCCTGGCAGTGTCATACGGCATAGCTGGAGAAAGGTAGCACCGGAGGAGGAGAAAAGCAAACGGTCTGATTGTGGAGCAGCACAGCGAGTATAATGGATCAAGTCCAATGGTAAGTGCTCGCCTCCAACAAACCCTATCCACTGGTTTGTAAGGTCAGATATCCAAAAAAATGCAATGAGGCAGCACTCCAGTAAGTATAAAGGTATGCTCGAAACGTTGCACCTTATTTTGCCATGGGTGAATAGAGATCACCTTTATACTTACTGGAGTGCTGCCTCATTGCCTTTTTTTGGAGGAGGGGAATATATATTTTTTATTATTTTTACAGTCAGCTCAGCCTTGTATAAAATAAAACTCCTGGACAACCCCTTTAATTATACCGGATTTGAAAATAGTCTATTAAAATAGCTGAATAATGTAACATGTATTATAGAGCAGTGTATTTCATAAACCACAGCTTTACCCTATACTAAACACTTGGAATACTGAGCATATTTCTCATGACTTGTATCCATATGGTTCACTAGATGTATATCTCATTAATCATTGTTTATTGTATACTTGGCGAGCAATAGTGAATATGCTTTAACATTATTTGGCACATATAACAATTGCCATTTCCTCCCTTGGGTCTCTTTTGTACTTGATTTGTAGCTGGTGATAAACTTAAGGAGACGTCTATTTAGAAGCAGAGGAATTATTACAATTTCGCTTATTTTGTTGAGTTCAAACACTGAGCAAAGAGCTGACGCATCATTAAATGTTAAAATGTTCACAATATTTTTCTTGATATTTTGTCAAAATTCCCCTTTGCTTCCAATGTTTGCACATTATACTTTATCAAACGTTATCTCATCCTTCCTTCAATTATGTGTGCTGTAAAGAATACTATCTTAATTCTGGAGCCTTGGCCCTGGGGAGTATCCTGTACAATATATACACACACACCCTGTATAGAGTTTTGTCTCCTTTAAATAGATATTTGGCATTAAAATATATATATTTTTTACATCTGAAAATATTTTATAGTTTATAAAAATAAATAAATAAATCTGATCCTTTTATCATTTAGTCTTTGTATTCCATCTAGTTATGGTCCTATAATTTATAGCTCCGATGACTAGATGATTGCTTCTGATCAATCTGCTCCCCTCCTCCTGCTCTATAACATGCTTCATGCAGGTATCATACTTTTTACAATTTTCTCAACTCATCCTCTTCTATATTATGCCATCAGAAGAAAAGACAATGGGGGGGAGCATTTATTATTGACTTTTAGATGGAAAACCGGCAGATTTTTTTTCCCCATGCTGCACCTGTTGCGCCTTATTTATGAAGTGTTGGTGCCACAATATTGGTGCTTTTCACGAACTCCTGACCGCATATTTGTCGGACTTTCCAACGTTTTCTAGCGTCTGGTTTTGAGCCTCTGTGACAGGTATTTACAGGGGATTGTGTCACACGCGATTGGATTTTGGCGCAGCTGCGCTGGCTTTCATGCAACAGAAATGGAGTGGTGTCGCCAGACGATCCGACGGATTCGGACTGAACGTGGGATTTAACTTTTTAAATTGTGTCACAAGACCAAGAACTTACATGCACCAGGAAGAAGAAGGTGAACTCTGGAGGACCTGAGTGAGGGAGCGACACATGCAGGATATCGGGCGCACAGTGAATCGCGGCACAGTACATTATCGTCGGTCAATGCACTGTGAACTCCTCCGGACGGGTAAGTAACTGTGCCCCTTGTTCAATCAGCTTAGACCCTCCTGCTCTATAACATGCTGCATATTAGACTGCATTTTTGGTAAAAGTCTCTCTGTTACCTGTGCGTTACAATGTAGTTATTGTATTTATCTAACTTGTATTAATATCTCTTTTTTTATAGTCCATCTCTCATCGCTCAAGGACTGGTTAGACTCATAGAAGATGAAACAGCCAATGGTGCAGTAATGAAAATAACAACATCTCGGGGAATTCATTTCGAGGAATTCAGTGCTCACCAGAAGACAAAAGTGTGAGGCTACATTCAGAAGATCAATTATTGTTGAACTATAGATAAATTACATATTCCTCTTTCTGAAGAAGCCATTTTTTCATAAAATAAGCACAAGCACAAATGACACGGATTGAATAGTGTCATAAAGATGAAAAATCCTTTGCATAAATTGAATGTATTCCTTTGATCTTTGCCAGTCTAACATTCTGCGCTGAGTAATTTTTTGTATATCTTTGAATTGAATGATGATCTAGAGCTTTCCTGATTGTTAAAGTTTCAAATATAGACACATAAGTATTGATATAATTTTAGCTTCCATCGCCCGCCTCTAGAGGGAGCTTCATAGCCCATTGCATACTGGAATATGATTGAGTTTGGTGTATAAACGGAATAAGCTTCTTATACAGAGTTCTACAATTTTATCCTCTAACTCTGTCTATGCTGGGAAATTGGAGCAATGTAACGGAATAAAAAGTGCTTTAGTTGCAAGAAAAGATATATGATCAAACAAATCAGCCCAAAATTATGTTCAGAGGTAAAAATGCATCATACAATTACTCAACTACACAAATAGTTTCATACATATAACATAAGCTTCATAGTAGTCAATGAAGAGTCGAGTTTGCCTGGCGTTTTATTGACCTTTATGGAATTTGTGGGACAATTTACAGGACAGATCATCCCAGAAATCCCATTCACTACAAATCAGTGAAACAGAAAGTGCAGTTTCCAATTTTGCTAAATGAATGTGTATCTTAGCTATAGTTTAATGTGATGTAAACCCAAAGATTGATTTGTATATTTCAAGAGGGATTCCTTTCTGTATGTATAATGGCCTTGTACCATAAATCCAGAGCTTCTTCTGTTCGAATGGAAAGGTAATCTATACCTTCATCTGTACCATGCATTAAAGAGAATCAAGCTATGTACACATATATATAAATGTGACATATAGATGTAGCCACCGTTATCTGGAATCTAATGATACACTGCAAAAGCCATTGGAGTACTCAAGTAGTCAAGATAAAGTTTTCTACAAATGATTACCGCTATGTAACTTGCTAAAAGTCAAGTTGACCTTTGCTCGTCTGTATAATACGCTTTAATAACCCTTCTTTTTTATCAGGTGGCATCAATGTCATAGGTGGGATGTATCCTGGTGCACCCCTCCCACCAAACTGGATATATCTGGAGGCTTTGGCCCCCTGATCTATCTGGCGGCCGGTGTGCAGCCAGGCAATTCTATGCCAGATCTTGCCGGGGATGGCCCCTCACACCCCTCCCCTCCGACTTGGCACAGAGGTGGTGTTAGGAGCAAATAGTCTCAATTCCTGGCCATGCGCCAAGAACTGTGATTATTTTGAGGCTTTTACACTACAAAACTGTATGCCTTCTTTGTTAAATGTGCAGCAACCCATGCCTGGAGGCGCCTGTTATTAGAGAAGGTAGCCCACCCCCGTAGGGTATTCATGGATGGTACTTTCTTCTTCCTTAGTGATTTGTTATATATCATAATGACTCTTCTGCCAAACATTTTAGAGACACTAGAGATGCAACCTTCCCTTCCTTTCAACTTGGCTGGATACGTCCGGATTTCATGCTTTGGTTGTGATATACATTGCAGCCTGCCGGGTTTGTGCTTTGTGCCATAATAATGCATTGTGTTTCTGTTGTAAGAAATTATAGTGATTTCCAGATTTAAGCAAAGCCAAGGTTAGACACATCGGTATAATAAGACCAGTTCCATTGCAGTGTCCTTGAACCACCCTAGATAAACTGTCACAACAAAAGATTTATCATATTTTAGCGGAACGGGATAGCATTTCATTAGTCTTGAATGCATTCAGTCCCCTCTAGAGGATAATGAAAATTGATCAAATCTAATGCTAGGAAAAAAGTGTCTGTATTGTCCTCAGCGCCTCTCCAGTTCTCTTTATCCACAAGTCCTATGGAAAATTAAATCAGCAAATTGATTGATCGCAACGGGCAAGTAAACCACTTTATCCTGAATTACATATTATAAAATATACCCCGTGTATTAGATGTGATGTGTGCATTGGTATTGACTTACACATTTTATACTGAGAATATCCAAAAAAATGCCATGAGCACTCCGGTAACTATAAAGGTGATCTTTATTCACCCATGGCAAAATAAGGTGCAACGTTTTAGCGCATCTATAGAGCCTTTATCAAGAATGCTTGATAATGGCTCTATGGATGAGCTGAAACATTGCACCTTATATTGCCATGGGTGAATAAAGATCACCTTTATACTTACTGGAGTGTTGCCTCATTGCATTATTTTTTGGATATCTGAACTGGTGGATTGGGTTTGTTGGAGGTGTGCACCCACCATTAGACTCTATCCATTATACTCGCTGTGCTGCTCCACAATCGGACTGTTTTGTACCGAGAAGGTATTGACATATCAGAAGTTCTAGGTAGATGAACTGTGAAAATAGCTGAGCCGATGCACAAGTGGGATTTTATAAAGGGATTCCTAAAACACATAATAAAATCCATAGTATACACTCCGACACTGGCCGTATAGGTTGTGGCACTTTCTAGTCTTACAATTGCCAACCAGCAGACAGGGGAAGTCTTGATACATTCATTGTTAAATATTGTAGCAAATGTACATATTTAAGTTATATTCTTCGTGATGTAAGGAATATGCTGTGATATTATGTGTGAAGTGTCTCTGTGTTTTTTTTTTAATATATATATATGTTGTGATTTTCATGTTGGTTGTCTATGTCAATTTGTCTCAAAATAATAGTTTTATATAGTCTCAAAATATCCGCAATATGTGACACATTACTCAAAATCATGTAAAAATTGTTCATGCAGTTCAATAAAAAAACGTATGCCACTAAATCCTTTGACCGTTTTTTTTTAAAATATGTTGTAAAATGTACAATTTTAGCTTATGTTTTTAGACTGAATTAGAAATCAATGTGTAGCACTGTGGAATCTCTGTGTGCACTATTTAAATAAAGGCATTAATTATTTATAATTACAATTTATCATAAATTTTTATATTTATAAAAAAATTTAGTTAAAAATCCGATTGGACAATCCCTTTTATGTTGTAGTATGTAAAGTTATTGCCTCTTTTATAGTAAATATGAATTTCTATTTTACATGTCTGGTTAGTTTTAGCCTGGAGCTAAAAATAACTGTTATTTTATCTTATCAACCGTCTTGTACCATGGAACTCTGCAAATCATATTAGCTGAGGCTTGATGAAATGTCTTGACAAAAACTCAATTATTGTAGAGTTATGTGTTGATAGAAACCGGCTGTACTTTACTCGGAAAAAAGAATAAGAAAAATATAAACATTCCTTATCATGAATGGCTGGGGAGTACATTGTTTTCATTCAGTATTCTCACGCATCTCTCTCAACCATCAGTTTAAAGCAGAAAAACTGATGCATATCACAGTCATAATGAGCCCCAGTGTAACAATCGAGAAGTTCTGCTGAAAAGGTAAAACATAACATTTCAAAAATAAACATAGATTTAGAAAAATTAAAATAACAATAATCTGGAAAACAATTACAGGCGGTCCCCTACTTAAGTACACCCAACTTACAGACGACCCCTAGTTACAGACGGACCTCCCTATACACTGTGACCTCTGATGAAGATTTCTGGATGCTTTACTATAGTCCCAGGCTGCAATGATCAGCTGTAAGATGTCTGTAATGAAGCTTTATTGATAATTCTTGGACCCATGAGAGCAAAAATTTTTGAAACTCAAATTGTCACTGGGGCGAAAAAATTTTTTTTGTCTGGAGTTACAATTATAAAATATAAAGTTTTGACTTAGATACAAATTCAACATAAGAACAAACGGATACCCCGTAACCCGGGGACCGCCTGTGCAACAAAAATTTAATTTTAGCCATGGAACAAAAAATAGTTAAAAGGATGAAGGTCTGTATGCAAATGATCCTGAGGGGCTTCAGGCTCCATTAACACCTATGGAGCCTGGAGCCCTTTAGGCTAATTTGCATACAGACCTTCATGCTGGTGGTAGATGCCCCTTTAAAGCATATTTACAGTATCCTGTTTTAATAGTTTGTTGATGCAGTTTGTAAAATTGTGTGATTAGTGGAGGGTTTCTAAAGGCTATTTAAAACCCTTTAAAACTGAATTGAAGATGGTTTTGAAACTTTTTTTTGGAAAACTGTTGTTAGGTTTGTTAACCATCTTCCAAATTTCGCATTTTGAAAATTGCTAATTTTCCCAAAATGCTTCCAAGATTCCAATTTTTAACGATTAATGCTCAACAGTAATTAAAAAAAAATCCCATTCACAGCTCTTTCACACTAGTGTTGTTTTTTGCATCCTTGATTTAGTGATTTTTATCCATTCCTTACTGAGACATTGGGGGAAATTGTACAATGTGTCTCAGGTTCTGCCAGTCTCTAGCTGGAAAACACTTTTGATGTGATGATGGTGCAGTATAAGACTGTTGGTTCTTACGTTAGACCTACTTTTAGTTGGTCTAAACTGTGCACCAGAATTTTGGGCACATGGACGATTTCCTGCAGGCCACACCCTTTCTCACGAGGCCACACCCATCTACCAAAGGTCACGTCTGCTTAATCGGGCAAGTCTAAAAGCCTTGATAACACTGGAGCAAGGCATTTTAGACAGTTTTGCGCAAAACCACCACAGGTGCATTTATAAATTCCCCCCATTGTTTTTTAAGGGTGTTTTCACATTTCTTTTTTTTTTTCACTGATCCGTGATCCTGATTTTTCATTGAACCTGAACTTTTTTTCATTGAACCTAAACTTTTTTTCATGCATGCCGATCATGGAAGGAAATAGAATTCTAAGGGTTCCCATAAAAACTAATGACGTGGTCGGTTTTTTTTTTACTGATGATCCTGGGAAACCCGTCGTTATGTTTGCTTACCAATGTTAAAACCTTCACCCCCCACAGCTTACCTCTTAAAAAGCAAAGGTTACATTTTTAATGTTGACCTTTAACATATCACTTGGTGACCGGTACTATAAGCTTTTGCTTGCAGAGGGATGTAAACAGTGAGTTAAATGGCCCCTATGCTATATCAGTATGCATTGTAACAAGTCTAGATGTCAAGTGAGTAAAAGGTCAGCAGTGATAGACTGACATCCTGTAGTGTCCCCTGTTATAGGAGCATATCACCCACGACTATGAACTTCACACTTATCCTAGCATCATAACAATAGAATTATCATTTTTTACAATTCTGATTTTTTTTTCTAATACCACTTCTTTTGGGCAGTTTTCAACATTCTAAGCATTCATCTATTTCCAATATTTCCTAAGGCAAATTCGGACATGTCAATAGTAGTTCTATACCTAAAACCCAACAAAGGCTCAACAGAGAAAACATTGACATAAAAGGGCAGCTAACTGCATGTCTGAATCCTAACATTCTCCCCAGTTTAATACTGAATTATGCTGAAGGCTTTCACAGGTCCAATCTCTCCCAAGAAATTCAACTACATTAACCTAACCTGCATAATTTGAGTCACCATCACAAATTTCTTACATAAATATAATATGAACTGCAGCTGCAGGGAAATTGTAAGAAGCATGAACTTATTCTTCAAGTATAGAGCATGTTTGTGGATAGGCTCACCGTACGCTCCAAGACTCTAATGGAATACATCTGTCGATACTGGCCACGAGCTCTGTATATTAATGTTATAAGCTCCAAACGCAGATTACAAAGCATACAAAAAATACAGCTGTACTTCTCAAGCCTTGCCTCAAGCAAAGGCAGGAAACTGAATCCACAAACTTTCAAAAAGTGACAAAGAACCAAAGCCTTAAAGAAAATCTACCATTTGCTTTTATGCATTATGAATCAAACATGCCTTGAGAATGCTTTTGCTACACTGATGCAGAAACATATCTTGTTTAAACCTTGAGCCAAGTGGTTTTGCTGTAAAAAATAATTATAAAATTATGATAATGAGGCTTTGTCGCCCCTGTGGCTGGCCGGCGCTTCTCCTCTTACCCTAATCATGCACTGCTCCAGCCTTGTCCTGCCCAGCATAAGCCAAGAATACGTCACCACTGTGTTGTCCCTAACGGGCAGAAGTAATCAATCGCTGCTTCTGTGTATGAGTCATCCAGCTCAGGTTGACTAGTCCTGTCTGGAAAGTTCAGGAACCTCAATGTGTAATGTGTCTATGTAGGCACCCATCTTTCCCAAGGTCCTGAATTTTATAATAGTTTTTTCAGCAAAACCACTCAGTGCAGGGATTAAGCAAGATATGTTTCTGCATCATTTGTAGCTACAGCATTCTCAAGAAATGTTTGGTTCACAATTAGAGATGAGCGAGCACTAAAATGCTCGGGTACTCGTTATTCGAGACAAACTTTTCCCGATGCTCGAGTGCTCTTCTCGAATAACGAGCCCCATTGAAGTCAATGGGAGACTCGAGCATTTTTCAAGGGGACCAAGGCTCTGCACAGGGAAGCTTGGCCAAACACCTGGAAACCTCAGAAAAGGATGGAAACACCACGGAAATGGACAGGAAACAGCAGGGGCAGCATGCATGGATGCCTCTGAGGCTGCTTAAACGCACCATTGTGCCAAAATTATGGGCAACAGCATGGCCATGACAGAGTGACAAAATGAAGCTAGATAGCATCTAAAACATCCAATAATTGACCCTGACACTATAGGGAACGGCATGCAGAGGCAGCGGCAGCAGCGGCAGGCTAGAGAGTGGCATTGCGACATACCCTAAATGGACTCAGGCTTCAAACCAATGGGTGCCAGAGAGGAACCAAAGGAGGTGAGCAAGAAGCGCTCAAATAATATCGGTACATGATAAAAGTTTGCCAGTATATTTTGTGGATAACACAGCAGGGTGGCGACAAAGTTAACATGGAAGCCATGAAAACAATCCAAAATTCTGCCTGACACAGCTCGTTTGATAAGGGGACCATGTATGGAGGCAGTGAACTAGTAGTAGATTAAAGGTGCTGCAGTTAAAACTATGTTAGTTGGATCTTGGGATGGAGCTGGCGCTCCGCTGCCAGGCAAGCTTTCGCCAATCCAAGCCCCTGTCTCTAGGCTACTCCCCAAACAGCACTTCTAAGAACCTTTTGTATAAGATCAAGTGTAGTAGCGTTCTTATAAGTTTGGGATATGGCGGGTGAGGGGAATGTAAACAGATGCGCAAGAAGCGCTGAAATAATATCGGTAAATGATAAAAGTTTGCCAGTATATTTTGTGGATTACACAGCAGGGTGGCGACAAAGTTAACAAGTTTGATGTGGAATGCCCTGTAATAGCTCTTGGGCGGTGTGCCTTTTATCGCCTAGGCTCAGCAGTTTGAGCACCGCCTGCTGTCGCTTAGCGACGGCACTGCTGCTGTGCCTAGAGCTACCGACTGATGGCGCCATGCCCACGGATGGTCATTCGGAGGAGGAGGAGGTGGAGGAGGGGTGGGAGGAGGAGGAGGTATAGTAGGCCTTTGAGACCTGGACCGAGGTAGGCCCCGCAATCCTCTGCGTCGGCAGTATATGACCAGCCCCATGATCAGACTCGGTCCCAGCCTCCACCAAGTTAAGTGTAGTAGCGTTCTTATAAGTTTGGGATATGGCGGGTGAGGGGAATGTAAACAGATGCGCAAGAAGCGCTGAAATAATATCCGTAAATGGTAAAAGTTTGCCAGTATATTTTGTGGATTACACAGCAGGGTGGCGACAAAGTTAACAACTTTGATGTGGAATCCATGAAAACAACCCAAATTTCTGCCTGACACACCTCGTTTGATAAGGGGACGATGTATGGAGGCAGCTATATGGACGACTTTTGGAGGTAGCAATGGAGACAACGTGTGGAGGCTGCTATGGAGACAATTTAATTTGAATAGTGCCTGTATGTGGCAGTCCAAAAAAGTTTTCAAACCAGAGGAGCAGGTAGGTGGCCCTCCAGAAAAATGAAATAGATTGAGTGCCTGTATGTGGTAGTCCAAAAAAGTTTTCAAACCAGAGGAGCAGGTAGGTGGCCCTCCAGAAAAATTGAATAGATTGAGTGCCTGTATGTGGCAGTCCCAAAAATTGTTTAAAACAGAGGACCGGGTAGGTGGCCCTCCAGAAAAATTAAATGCATAAAGTACTATAGCTAGAGCCAGTGGGCCCTGTCAAAAAATAGCCAGTTTCCTCTGCTTTAGTGTACAAAGAGGAGGAGAAGGAGGAAAATGAGGAGGAGGAGTGCATAAATTATTCAGGTTGAGCTTCCTTCACCTGGTGGAGATTGGAAATTATGAGAAATCCAGGCTTTATTCATCTTAATAAGCGTCAGCCTGTCAGCGCTGTCAGTCAACAGGCGTGTACGCTTATCGGTGATGATGCCACCAGCTGCACTGAAAACCCGCTCGGACAACACGCTAGCGGCAGGGCAGGCAAGAACCTCCAAGGCGTACAGCGCCAGTTCGTGCCACATGTCCAGCTTTGAAACCCAGTAGTTGTAGGGAGCTGTGTGATCATTTAGGACGATGGTATGGTCAGCTACGTACTCCCTCACCATCTTTCTGTAAAGATCAGCCCTACTCTGCCGAGACTGGGGACAGGTGACAGTGTCTTGCTGGGGTGACATAAAGCTGGCAAAAGCCTTGTAAAGCGTACCCTTGCCAGTGCTGGACAAGCTGCCTGCTCGCCTACTCTCCCTCGCTACTTGTCCCGCAGAACTACGCACTCTGCCGCTAGCGCTGTCAGAAGGAAAATACTGTTTCAGCTTGTGCACCAGGGCCTGCTGGTATTCATGCATTCTCACACTCCTTTCCTCTCCAGGGATGAGAGTGGAAAGATTTTGCTTGTACCGTGGGTCCAGGAGAGTGAATACCCAGTAATCGGTGCTGGAATAAATTCTTTGAACGCGAGGGTCACGGGATAGGCAGCCTAGCATGAAATCTGCCATATGCGCTAGTGTACAAACGCACAAGAATTCACTCCCCTCACTGGCCTGACTGTCCATTTCCTCCTCCTCCAACTCCTCCAACTCCTCTTCTTCTGCCCATACACGCTGAACAGTGAAGGACTGAACAATGGTCCCCTCTTGTGTCTCGCCAACATTCTCCTCCTCTTCCTCCTCATCCTCCTCCACCTCCTCCGATATGCGCTGAGAAACAGACCTAAGGGTGCTTTGGCTATCAACAAGGGAATCTTCTTCCCCCGTCTCTTGTGACGAGCGCAAAGCTTCCGACTTCATGCTGATCAGAGAGTTTTTCAACAGGCCAAGCAGCGGGATGGTGAGGCTGATGATGGCGGCATCGCCACTGACCATCTGTGTTGACTCCTCAAAGTTACTCAGCACCTGACAGATATCAGACATCCACGTCCACTCCTCATTGTAGACTTGAGGAAGCTGACTGACCTGACTACCAGTTCTGGTGGAAGTTGACATCTGGCAGTCTACAATCGCTCTGCGCTGCTGGTAAACTCTGGATAACATGGTTAATGTTGAATTCCACCTCGTGGGCACGTCGCACAACAGTCGGTGAGCGGGCAGTTGGAGGCGGCGCTGCGCTGCCCTGAGAGTGGCAGCATCTGTGCTGGACTTCCTGAAATGCGCACAGATGCGGCGCACCTTCGTGAGCAAATCAGACAGATTGGGGTATGTCTTGAGGAAACGCTGAACTATCAGATTTAACACATGGGCCAGGCATGGCACATGTGTCAGTCTGCCGAGTTGCAGAGCCGCCACCAGGTTACGGCCGTTGTCACACACAACCATGCCTGGCTTCAGGTTCAGCGGTGCCAGCCACAGATCAGTCTGCGCCGTGATGCCCTGTAATAGTTCTTGGGCGGTGTGCCTTTTATCGCCTAGGCTCAGCAGTTTGAGCACCGCCTGCTGTCGCTTAGCGACGGCACTGCTGCTGTGCCTAGAGCTACCGACTGATGGCGCCATGCCCACGGATGGTAGTTCGGAGGAGGAGGTGGAGGAGGGGTGGGAGGAGGAGGAGGCATAGTAGGCCTGAAACACCTGGACCGAGGTAGGCCCCGCAATCCTCAGCGTCGGCAGTATATGACCAGCCGCAGGGTCAGACTCGGTCCCAGCCTCCACCAAGTTAACCCAATGTGCTGTCAGCGATATATAGTGGCCCTGCCCGGCAGCACTCGTCCACGTGTCCGTGGTCAGGTGGACCTTGTCAGAAACGGCGTTGGTCAGGGCACGGATGATGTTGTCTGACACGTGCTGGTGCAGGGCTGGGACGGCACATCGGGAAAAGTAGTGGCGGCTGGGGACCGAATACCGAGGGGCGGCCGCCGCCATGAGGTTGCGAAAGGCCTCGGTCTCTACTAGCCTATAGGGCAGCATCTCCAGGCTAAGCAATCTGGAGATGTGGACATTAAGGGCTTGGGCGTGCGGGTGGGTTGCACTATATTTCCGTTTCCCCTCCAGCGTCTGGGGTATGGAGAGCTGAACGCTGGTGGATGCTGTGGAGGATCGTGGAGGCGACGATGGGATTTTTGTGCCAGGGTCCTGGGCAGGGGGCTGACTATCAGCTGACACAGGGGAAGGAGCAGTGGTGTGCACGGCCGGAGGTGAACGGGCTTGGTGCCACTGAGTGGGGTGTTTAGCATTCATATGCCTGCGCATACTGGTGGTAGTTAAGCTAGTAGTGGTGGAACCCCTGCTGATCCTGGTTTGGCAAAGGTTGCACACCACAGTCCGTCGGTCATCCAGTGTATCCTTAAAGAACCTCCAGACTTCTGAAAATCTAGCCCTCGCCGCGGGAGCCCTCGCCACGGGAGCTTCACTACGTGACACATTTGGCGCTGATGCACCTGCTCTGGCCCTGCCTCTCCGTCTGGCCCCACCACTGCCTCTTCCAACCTGTTCTGGTCGAGGACTCTCCTCCGTCTCAGAAGCACTGTGTTCACCCGGCCTCTCAACCCAGCTTGGGTCTGTCACCTCATCATCCTCCGATCCCTCAGTCTGCTCCCCCCTTGGACTTCCTGCCCTGACAACAACTTCACCACTGTCTGACAACCGTGTCTCCTCATCGTCGGACACCTCTTTACACACTTCTTCCACTACGTCAAGAAGGTCATCATCACCCACAGACTGCGACTGGTGGAAAACCTGGACATCGGAAAATTGCTCAGCAGCAACCGGACAAGTGGTTTGTGACTGTGGGAAGGGTCCAGAAAACAGTTCCTCAGAGTATGCCGGTTCAAATGCCAAATTTTCCTGGGAGGGGGCAGACTGGGGGGGAGGAGGCTGAGGTGCAGGAGCTGGAGGAGTGCCGATTTCGGTGACATGGGTGGACTGCGTGGAAGACTGACTGGTGGACAAATAGCTCGAAGCATTGTCGGCAATCCACGACATCACCTGTTCGCACTATTCTGCCCTCAACAGTGCTCTACCACGAGTCCCAGTAACTTCAGACATGAACCTAGGGAGTGTAGCTCTGCGGCGTTCCCCTGCTCCCTCATCAGCAGGTGGTGTCTCACCCCGCCCAGGACCACGGCCTCTGACCCCTGCAGTAGTTGGACGCCCACGTCCCCACCCTCGTCCTCTACCCCTAGACCTCGGGTTAAACATTTTGAAAATGAAAGTTATAACTTTAATTTTTTTTTAACTTTTTTTTGTGTTTTTTTGTGGTTTTTTGTGTTTTTTAGTTTTTAAAACCAAACGATGCTATCCTATTGCTATGGCTATTTTCAAGCCAAGTATGAAAGCACACTGCTATGCCAGATGAGATGACGCTGAGTTACGAAAAAATAAACGTAAAATAAAAAGTAAATGGCAGACTGTGCCTAATTGAAGTCAAACCCCTAATAAATTTTCCCACTTCGGTCTTTGCGATGGATATGTGCGTCACTAAGCGCTAAACACAACGGTCGCAAGTCTCACTACAAATTCCTCACAATATGGTAGTAGATGCACTGCAGCAAGGACAGCCACCAGCAGATCAACCAGAAATAAAATATATAACGCTATTGTAGGCCTAAGTAAGCCGTTTGGATTCTCCTATGGCTATTTTCTAGCCAAGTATGAAAGCACACTGCTATGCCAGATGAGATGACGCTGAGTTACGAAAAAATAAACGTAAAATAAAAAGTAAATGGCAGACTGTGCCTAATTGAAATCAAACCCCTAATAAATTTTCCCACTTCGGTCTTTGCGATGGATATGTGCGTCACTAAGCGCTAAACACAACGGTCGCAAGTCTCACTACAAATTCCTCACAATATGGTAGTAGATGCACTGCAGCAAGGACAGCCACCAGCAGATCAACCAAAAATAAAATATATAACGCTATTGTAGGCCTAAGTAAGCCGTTTGGATTCTCCTATGGCTATTTTCTAGCCAAGTATGAAAGCACACTGCTATGCCAGATGAGATGACGCTGAGTTATGAAAAAATAAACGTAAAATAAAAAGTAAATGGCAGACTGTGCCTAATTGAAATCAAACCCCTAATAAATTTTCCCACTTTGGTGTTTGAGGTGGATATGTGTGTCACTAAGAGCTAAACACAACGGTAGCAAGTCCCCCTGCAAATTCCTCACAATATGGTACTAGCTGCAAATAAAAAAAAAAAAAGTATAACGTTATTGTAGCCCTAAGAAGGGCTGTTGGGTTCTTGTAGAATCACTCCTGCCTAACACTATTCTAATAGAACAGCCTAACGCTTTCCCTGACCAGCAGCAGCTCTCTCCCTAGCGGCATCCAGACACAGAATGATCCGAGCAGCGCAGGCAGGGGCTAGTCTATTCCAGGGTCACCTGATCTGGCCAGCCAACCACTGCTATCGACGTGTAAGGGTACCACGTCATGCTGGGTGGAGTGCAGAGTCTCCTGGCTTGTGATTGGCTCTGTTTCTGGCCGCCAAAAAGCAAAACGGCGGGAGCTGCCATTTTCTCGAGCGGGCGAAGTATTCGTCCGAGCAACGAGCAGTTTCGAGTACGCTAATGCTCGAACGAGCATCAAGCTCGGACGAGTATGTTCGCTCATCTCTATTCACAATGCATAAAAACAAATGGTTGATTTCCTTTTAAAAAAGAGAGAATTAATAAAATCATTAAATTGCTTTCTTTTATTTTATCCATTTTGGGTTTTTTTTTTATTTAGAATTTTTTTACATACAAAACATCTAAATAACAATAACAAAATCTTCATCTCCTGATGAAGATTTTAACATTCCTTCAGCATGAGAGTGATGTGTAATGTACCCCTAACACTGGAAAACATTGAAATATTTGTTAAGCAACCTCATAAAATAGCTGCTGTCTACTAAAGTTCCCAAAAAATAGGAATGCTGGTAGTGGAAGATTTATTTTGATGTGTGGCTTTGGTGGAGTTTTATTTGTTGTGCCAAGTCTACATAAACCTGCCAAGTGTACATGTACTTGCCGTAGACATGTTTTATTCATCATCTCTTTCATGCTAAAGCAAACCACATTCACAAATGTACATAACAATAACAATGACTTCTTTTCCTAGTCATGCTCTCCATGTTATGGTTCCCATAGATTGGTTATACAGGGGGGGCATTTATTATCCACTTTTAACCAGAAAACCAGCAGGTATTTTTCCCCCTTGCTGCGCCTCTTGCATTTATGGAGAGGTGGTTCCACAATATTGGTGCTTTTCCGACACTCATGACTTTTTTTGGGCACAAAAATGTTACGCCACTTGTAAATATGACACTTTATTTTACGGCGCTTCTATTTTTCTGACTGGTTTTGTGGCGCAATTATTGATGCACAATTAGAGCAGCTTAAAGCTTGTCTACCAAGTTCTATTTCACCTTCATGAATGGTGAGACAGTTCTAAACCTTATTGTTCGTGCGCCAAATCATTAATCCCTTACACCACAAACTTCCATCCTACTGAAAATTATAGCACGCTTCCAGCGCCACTCTGGTTCAAATTAATAAATGCCTCCCATAAATGCCTCCCATAGTGTCCTATCTGCAGTCAGGTGCCCGCATTTATTAAAAATAGTGCTGTCTGTACTATGTGTTGTTTGCCTGTGGAGTGTGCACAGTGCGGCATATTCATCAAAACTGGCGCACGGTCTTCATGAACCTGGCGCCCCTTGCACTGCTCAGGAAGTGGCACCATTTTTTTGTGCACTTTGTTCATGCTGCAGAATTGTGGCAAATGTTAGTAATAAATGTGGCGAAAACTCCAACTAAGCAGTAACACGTCCCTTTAGGTGCACCTTGTCGGACACAGTGCACCTGGATACATCTTGATTCTATGTCCAATGTGACAAGTTCCTTATTACAATCCCATACAGAACTCTAGTCTAGAACATTGTTTCCCTCATCTCTGGATTTATAAATCTTTCCACCCCATCACTGCGCTTCGTGTTCATGTATTACATCTTATATTTCACACAAGAACCTCTTACTAAATGTAACTTCAATCCTTTGGGTGACGTTTGGCAAAGCTCCTGCAGAAAATACTATTATGTCTTCCAATTTTTATTGAATTAAAACAGAATTTTCAAAACCATGTGTTAATATTTTACAAACTACTAATACCCTTCCAAGTGCTGTCAGGATTCTACTCGTCTGCTCTTTTCCATTCCTATCTGATTCCAAAAAGTGTAATGATTCATTGATTAAAACATCACTTTTGGACTAAATACATAAAACATTAAATAGTAGTAATATGTTACTGGCGGACATAAAGGTGGGGCATTTATAAATTTGGGTGTAGGGTGGCGCTGGAAGCGTGCTTTATTTGTTGCGCAAGGATTAATTTTGTCATTTGGTGCACAAACCAAAAGGTTTAGAACTATCTCCTCATTCAAAAATGAAATAGGACTCCCTAGACTGCTCTAATTGTGCGCCAAAAACTGCGCCACAAAATGAAAAATAGAAGCGCAAGACAAGTGACGGATTCACACGCGGAGCCAAAGTTTTGCACCGAAAAAAAAGAACAAGTTATGAGTGTCGGAAAACCACCAAAATTATGGCGCCAACACTTCATAAATAAGGCATTAGAGATGTAGCAAGGAAAAAAGAATTGCTACCAGTTTTCCGTTTAAAGGGCGATAATGTCCCCCATAGTGTTTTCTCCATATCAAGTAAGTTAAGGAATAGGGCATATGCTAAAGGCTAATGGGGGCACAAACGTAATAGGCTCATTTACTATGGGTTGCGCCTATACTTTTGTCGGACTGTGCACTGTTTTCAGGGCTAACATGGCTTGCACAGGTATTTAATAAGTTATGCCCTGGGATAGTGGCGCACGTGATGCCTTCCATATGACACAAATTAGGGGGCGTGCCGTCAGATAGTCCAACTGATTCAGACTGAGCACGGGATTTAACTTTCAAAATTGTCGCAAGCCAAGCAATTTTGTTCATCTTATTTTGAAAAATCCTACTTTAAAGGATTTTTCCAGGAATTCTGAAAAACTCCAGTGTTGCCAGTAGAGCCATAACTAAAGAAAGTATATTAACCCTGCTCCAGCTCCCTGTTTCTGAGTTGTGCTGGTACTTTGGCACAGATGGGTTGGCAAGAAGTACCAGGGGTGACAGGGCCTGTTTTGACCTGTTTGACCTTGTTTGGTAAGAGGGAGTGATGTCTCATGGTCTTAGGAGGCCACCGATTGGCCATAGTGAGTTATGTGATCCTATCACTCCTTTGAAAGCCTTAAGTGCTGAAGACCAAAAGTAGCAGCATGTTGTATGGACATTGTTGAAGGATCATGCAAGGTAAACCCAAGTTATATCAAATTCAGGGAAGTAAGATGCATCATTAAATACCAATTTTGCAGACATGTGGAGGCAGGAAATGTAGCAACTGTGTTTTCCAGCATGCTCCTATCTTCAGTTCTATAGTACTAGAAACATGTTTTTCGAGAGTTCTCTGCTCATTTTCACATGAAATAGAGGGAGATTTTTTTTCCTTTTTATCATTTTTCATTTCATAGACTACTTGAAGGGGTTAGTAGTTTAAACTTTTAAGTAGATGAGACTATTTCTAACATAGCCCTATTAGAATGAAAGGGAACTTGTCACCAGAGACCTAATTTTCACTAAAGACAGGTTACAGAAGCCCATTATAGCTGCAGTGCAAATCTGCCTTTCTGCTTTCTCTGAGCATTTGCGTTACAATATAATTGTGTGTTATAACTTACATTGCACTCTGACTTCTGGTTGGGCTTTGGTTTGGATGCAAAAAGAACATGTGACTTGTCTGTGCTGCATACTCCTCAACTCTTGGCTCCCACCTTTGTGCTCCTGTAAAGCTCCTCCCTCCTTCTCCTTCACAGAGGTCACAGCCTGGTGAGCTGACATCAGTGGGAGTGGGAAGAGCTGTCCAGGAGCACAAAGGTGGGGGCCGAGAGCTGAGCAGTCTGCAGAAAAGACAATGTAGTTTTTTGAAATGCATCCAAGCCAGAGCCCAACCTCTAGGACTACACAGAGGACTCTGTCATGGTGCCTTAATGCATATGTATCACACTTTCAGTCCCACATTTGGTTGTGCCATTAACAACTTTAGTGATGGTATATACAGCTGCAGAAAAGGAGAAATCCCTACTTGTTACATCCAGTGACTGCAGGCGAAGTGTCCTCCATCTTCTCCATTAGGCATCACAACATCTTATGTTAATCATTGTCCCTACATCTTGGTTTCCTGACAGTGTTATCCTGCTACTGCCCCTTACAATCTCCCCTAAATACTGTAAGGCTGCGTTCACACGTTTGCCTTGGATTTAAACAATACAAGACACCAGTGCTCATTAGTGATCACATAGGTTTTACTGGAAAGGCATATGCAATCAAACTAAGGTCCGTCCTAGTGCCACGTGTGAAACACACCCAAGTAATATGCCCCACACCATTGCCCCTAATAATGTGCCCCTCACAGTTACCCCCAGTAATATATCCCACATCGTTACCATGCCCCTCACAGTTACCCCCAGTATGTGCCCCATGCAGATTCCCCCAGTAATATGCCCCTCACAGTTACTCCCAGTAATGATTTTACCATGCCACCTGTATTTTACCTGATGGATGCCCTAAAAATACAATAAAGGCGGTCTTATTCTGCAAATAGCTGAATCCAGAATCTTTTTCCTTATCGTGGACCCCCAGTAATGTGCCCACAAATTTACCCCCAGTTATATGCCCCACACAGTTTCCACCAGTAATTTGCTCACACAGTTATCCCCAGTAATGTCCCCCACAGTTTCCCCCAGTAAAGGGCCCCACACAGTTACCCCCTGTAATGTGCCCCACAAAGTTGCCCCCCATGTTCTCTCCCTTCCTTTAGTTCCTTTCATGTTTCCCCCTCACCTCACTGGTGCAGCTCTGTGCACTGCTTTCCCCTGTGGGTCATGTGATCATGAAATTATCATCGACATATTATCCCAGAGGCGAGGACCTGTATGGGAAAGCAGTAATGCACACTTTTTCATCACGATCTATGTCCTGAGGATACAGATAGTGATGAGAGTGGGGAGGAATACCCAGAAAGAGGGACAAATGTCCTGCTGACCTGGGGAGATCCAGGGCTCTGGCCAAAAGATCCATTAGCACGAGCGCTGGATCTTTTCAACTGGCGTCAGACCCTGGTTTAAGGTAAGTTATAACACACAATTATATTGTAATGCAGATGCCTAGAGAAAACAGAAAGGCAGATTTGCACTGCACTGCAACCTGTCTTTAATGAAAATGAGGTCCCTGGTGACAGGTTCCCTTTAAGGATTTCAATTTCCAATAAATTCTATACAATCCTGCAGCATATCGCTGAAAATAAAACCCAAAAACAAACCAGTGTTTATAGTTTACCTTTATTGTTAGTTCATATAAGGAAAATTTCACAAAATAGAAAGAATACAAATAAAGAATTGATGTTTTCAGTAGTACATGCATATGCCTCAATGACCAACCAGGAGACCACAGATTTATATCTGTGGAGGTAATAGTATATCCAAATTTATCAAGTGCAAGTGATGAATAAACTGAATAGTTTCCAACTGGCTAAAAACATCTAAGTATATAGGGCCACATTTATGACTCGTTTCTTCTGTTGTTTTTGCGCCTTTTCATTCAGGCGCACCGTTTTTGCGCCATTTTTGCGACTAAATGCCAAACTAGCCACACAGCAAAAATAACCAGCTTTCCCGCATCTATCTTACCAATCCAGATGTTTTGCTGCGCCTAATGATATTCATCACTTGCAACGTTTTCATTTAGGCGCAAAAACACTCCAGCCCGAAGGTGGCATTATCTGAGAAGAAAGCACTGAGCCCCTTTGCAGAAGAGCTCATTTCTAGCAGCAAAGCTCAACCAGACACTGCAGACACTAGTACATATAATACAGACATGCGATACATTACAGACAGGAGCTGCAGACTCTATTTACAGTTCATCACCTTCTATTTACAAAATATTCTGCAAACTCCTCAGCTCAAAGCAAGACAGGAGAGAACTTTGCAGAAGTTTGCAGAATGTTGCAGATACAAGTGTCCCCCATGTAATGCTGCACAGTATCACCAGTGTATCTGAGGGGGTTACTGTGCAGAATTACAGGGGTGCAGCAGGAGACCAGCACTGGGGGATCCCCTCCAGGAGAAGCCACTGATGAGGAGGTCACTGGGTGCAGGGTGTCACACACCTGGGTGCTGCTTTGAGTGTTATCTTCATTCTGGGCTGTGGGAGAAGCAGAGAGGAGCTTGTAGCAGGATCACATGTAAGTGCCAGAATCTAACATTGCGCCGAAACTGCGCCAAAATTTCGCCTAAACTGTGTTAAAGTAAAGTGATTAATAAGAGGCAGAAAATTACCTTATCACAGTTGGTGATAATCCTGTCAAAACTACACTTAGGCGCACAAAAGTGATAAATGTGGCACATAGTTCATTACAATATGTTACCCATAGTGAAGGGTCAATTGAGGTGGGAATGAGGCACCCAACCGCGCCTTTCGCATACCCACGCTTCTTCATGGGGACATTGGTGAATATGTTGTGTTGTCACTGGTGTCAATGTTATATGACCTGTCCAATATCCTTTACTTATTACAAGATCAATCTTGTGCAGGTTCTGTATCTGCTTGTCACAGTTGCCCAGTGGCTATGATGTCTTCCATACACAGCACACAGAAAGAGGTGGAGATTCTGCTCCTATATATATTTACAGCTATCCATCATAAACAGCAGCAGCATGAAGATATTACGCAGCAGCACTGAGTGGTTTATCATTTAATCAAATCTCTCTCCGGCAGCTTCTCTTTCTCCTTGTCCTCTCTCCCATAATGGGGGGACATTCATCATACAACAGTGTATATTGATACACACTCTGCTGGCCAGAGCCTCCTGATGTGTCCAGAGGCCGGCTGTGCTGGCCTACAATTCTACACCAGGCAACATTTTTAAGACTTTATTTTGTTTTTATAAAGCCTTTTTTTCCTTTTTTTTAATTTTACTTTGTCCCACAAGAGGACACTAATATGATATTGCTATTATCTCTTATATAATGCACTGTGCATTATATATATGTAGTGCAGTGCCTAATATCTTCCCTAACTCTGACTCGAGTATAGGCTTGGGGTGGGAAATACATTGGTCACAGCCTCCCCTAGTAATGTAATGCCCAGCAGCCTATACAGTAATGTAATGCCCCATGTTTCTTCATAATGAAATGCCCTGCAGCAGCCCCCCTAGTAATTAAATGCCCTTCAGTTCCCCTATTAATGAAATGCTTTGCAGACGCCCTATTGAAATGCCCTACAGCCCCCCATTAATGAAATGCCCTGCAGTCCCCCAAATAATGAAATGCCCTGCAGTCCCCCCATTAAAGACATTCTCTGCAGATCCCCTAATGAATTGCCCTGCAGTCCTGCGGTGTATAAAAAAATAAACTTACATACTCACCTTCCTACGCTTCCTGATGCTCCACTTCCGGCTTCCATCTTCTCTTCCCTCGTAGCAGAGTGGGCAGAGACTCGTCCATGTGCTCTGGCCGCTGGCGGACACTATGACGCAGTGGTATGGGCTCTACGCGCTCTCCCATGAGGGATGAGAAGCCTCGGGGAGCAGAGGGGAGTGCTGGAAGGTGAGTATAAGCTGAGATGGCTTTTTTTGGCCAGGAACTAGTTAACCAACAGATCATTTGATTTTTCTCGTTCCTTTTAATGGTAGTATAGCCGTCAGTCAGGACAGCTTTAGCAAAGCTTCACTATTGTGCCCCTCTTTCAAGACGATTATTAGACATGATGCTTTTTCACATCGCCCTCCCTATGCACTATACATTTCATCGCTCAGACTAAATCATAACGGACAGTAATCAATGTGTTTTGAGATTGCTGCCACATCCTAAAACTCCTATTAGCAGTGTATAGGAACGATCTTGTCACCTAACAGGTTAACAGGACTGCACATAGTAGCATGTCATGGGAGGTGTGACCTATAACCTTTGGCACTACTCACAAGTAAGTGTGCATGCGCTGGCTCAATCAGCCGAGAACCTGTGGGGGTTAGGGATACCCATAATGACTCCAACCATCGTTTGAACCTGGGTTTTTTCTGAATGACATAAACTGGGTAAAACCATTCCAATTTTCTACTTGGCATTAGTGTTTACAACACAGTGTGGCCATTTCAGTATATGAATCTGGCATGTTCTGTGATGTGATTGGGCAGGACTACTGCAACCTGTACCATATGCTGATCTTATGTCCGGTTACATTCTTGTTTTTAACTTTGAAGTGTCACTTGGTTATTATTAAGTATGAAGTAAAAGTTTTGTTTTAACTCTTTCTCACCATTTGGCTGTTGCTATATTTTCTAAATGTTGAAAGTGAGATTTCACCTATTTTTCCTGAGCTTATATTTATGTGACCTCCCACACACTTCATACTAAATATCTTTCTGTTGATTAGCAGAAACATTGCTGCACTGGGTAAATAAAAGTATCAATATTTTCACTTTCATTTTTTCGGAGTACAGTATGTTTTTGCATCTTGTAACACTGAATTGTTTGCTGAGATGTTCTCTTTAAGCTGTGCTGCTGTTTCCTTCTTTTTAGTTCAATAGATAAATAGGTAGATAGATGATAGATAAATAGACAGACAGACAGACAGACAAATAGATGGATAGATAGATAGATAGATAGACAGACAGACAGATAGATAGATAGAAAATGGAAGAAGCGAGCAGCACTCCAAGGTTCAGATAAGAAGTTGGTGATCCTTATGGAAAAATGTTTCCAACACCGAAACGTCGCCACTTGTTTCAATAAAGATCAACGTAAGGACCAAGCCAGGACCTTTGGGGGCGCTGCACCCCTCTTCTAAGGGAGTTTTTTTAAACTGTGCCGACTTGTATTCTACTACTCCTACATTTTTGTTGGATAGATAGATAGATCCAATGAAGGCAGAATTCCTATATTTGAAAAATGAGGGTGAATCTTTGTTCCATAGCGATGTTGCAGTGATACAATACACCTTTCTTTTTCTATTTTCTAGACAGATAGGTAAATAGATAGAAAGATGGATCGATAGATATTCCCTTCATACTTGCTTGGTAACTTTTGAAAATGCTTTGGTAACCTCCTCCAAGGAATAAATGCTTGTCAGCTTCCACTGCCTAAAGGTATTGCACAGGAAGACAGAGCAAACATGAAAACATTGCTGAACTTACTACCTGGGGGAGAGTAAGTACAGTGAAGGAAAGTCATCTTAAGGTTAAGAACAATAGAATTATTTTGTGTTTATGTTTGAGTCCATTTCATTTATGTTTCCTGACCTTCTTGACGTTGCCTCCATGCACCCATCCAACCCTTCATTACCAGACATGGGCATAATACATTTATACACAATATTGTTCAGGGTTTCTATGTAATTCCTGACTGCAAATGTCAAGAAAGAGAAAGCTTACAAACAAAGCCCTTTTTTCAATCACACGCTCTCAGTGGGGATCTCCTTTAATAAACCTAATGCAGTTGCTTTGCTGAGCTTTCCACTGGGGAAGGTTACATAAATAACGGAATATATAACGGCCGCTGCTCTTGTTGCTTTGTGTGCATTCATCATTTATCACAGAATGCTTCTCACATTCCTACATTATTAAACTTGTTTTGGAATGCATAGTTATTAAAATCATAAAATGCAGACTAGGGAAAAAAGACTAATTTATTCAACAGATTAATATAAAACTCCAGCCTGGCTGATCTAGCTACAAGTACATGTACTTCATGTAAATGTTTATTATTCCATGTCTGACCTATCCAGAATCCTAAAGGTGTTGGTCACTTTTGCTAAACTTTAACAGGTAAGTATAGGACCATAATAGGGCTCCCATATTATACATACCCTGGTAAAATTTACCAAGAGACGAGGGTCACATGACATCCAGGTAGCAGGACTCTGGACTTCCTGTGACTTCCTGTATCCTACAGGCTTCCAGCACATGTCTTTCGTACAGTAATGACTGCATAGCTCCATGCATCCACCAGATACCAGCAGGACAAAGGATGTCACAAGAAGTCCCAGGACCTACTGTCAAGGTAAACCTAGTTGGTAGATCAAATCCTGTCATTTCTACTTGTCTTATTTTCCTAAAAAGTACCGTAACAGAGAATACATTTTAAAATGGCGCCGGCATCGTGGACCCCACCTAAAACTTCGAGGCTAAGGAATTTCAGGAATTCCCCAAGGTGACGTGAGCATGAGACAGCAGAAAACTCTCCAATCAAGAAACTACACGACCCGAGATGTTTCATATGTTATGCTTTGTATGATCCTCCTTTTCTACTTTTTCCTGCTTCTCTATAAAGACTGATAGAACAAATAAAACCTGCGCAGTGCTGATTTGCCCAAGGCAGTAGCATGAGTGAGACTTGAATCAGCAGTTGTCTGAGTCATTCCTTGCAATGTGCAATCATGCTTTTAACTAATTTGAAACACACGACCAACGCACACTAAAAGAGGGTATCATAAATCCTCCCCTAACACTGCCAACATGGCTTTTAGTAAACTTTAACAAGTGAAGTCTTGTTTAAGTTTACAAACTGCAGTAGGTGCAATTTGACTCACTAATGTGAATCGTGCACCACATCCATGAAGACAAGAGCACGTTCTTCATGAATGTGACGCACACTGCACTAGACCCAAGCACAGTTTTTTCTAGTGCACTCAGTTTAAGAGACGTGCGCCAAATTTCTGTCTGACTTGTTGATATAAATGTGGTGCTCGGTGCGAATCCCCACCGGAATGTCGTGAGGTGCGGTGTCACGACATGCATTCTGCCGCCGCAACACAATACTGTTGGAAATGCAAAATAAATAAATGTACAATCAGTTTGCATATGTGTTTATGTGCAAAGTATGTTAAAAAAAAAAGTGGCACAGGCCAGTGAATAAATTTGGGCCTACTTTTTTTTTTTTTGATGTTTAAGACATAAAATAAAAACCATTCTCCAATTTGTGACTATACAAATAGTATGATAGATTTGCAAATGTAGACATAATAGTAACATATAATACTGTGTCTGCACACAGCTCCAACATATCTTCCCACGGTCAGATGACAAAAACAAAGATTATATGGCCGTGCATCATAGTATATGTAATCTAAGGGAAACAGACAAAAGAGAGGAAGCAAATAGTTGTGTTCATTGGAGGTTATATATATATTTGTCTTACTTAAAGGAAATCTACCATCAAAATCAAGCAGGAGAAACCAGGGACACTTTCTCATATGTAATCTTCTCAAATTTGTTATCCATGGTCTCCTTTCTTCTAAAATCAACCTTTAAAATTATGTTAAATAGCCACAATCACAGTGCCTGGATCAATGAGTAAGTGTCCCTGGTTTATCATGCTTTATTTTGATGGCAGATTTCCTTTAAGAATCACTATATTTCACTGATGCATTTTTTGGATTGACTTTTTAGTTGTGGCATGGTGGCTGAGTGGGTAGCACTTCTGCCTTGCAGTGCTGGGGTCCTGGGTTCTAATCCCACCCAGGTCAACATCTGCAAATACTTTGTATGTGCTCTCCGTGTTTGGGTGGGTTTCCTCCCACACTCCAAAACATACTGGTAGGTTGTTTAGGTTGTGAGCCCAATGGGGGCAGGGACCGATTTGTCCTGCTTTGTGTAGTCTGTGTGCGCTATATAAATAAAGAATTATTATTATTATTGTGTTTTTAGATTTTTTACTTTCCATTGACATTACAAGGACCGTGCTCCACATAGTGTAGAGTTCATGCAGTAAAGCGTCAGTAATGCTTATGCCTATGGTCGCTCATTAAGCAGTGAGTAAGCACTGAGAATACAGTCACCATGAGTAAATTACCGTAATTACCATAGAAACTGGTTGCTATGCAAATAACATGACTAATACTGAATTTCATAATAAGGAAAATGTACTAGATGAATAATTCAGAGAAAACTAGTTTATTTGTTTCATTGCCATAACACATATGCAGCTCAGTTGCTGGCAGGGCAGAGAAATGGGATGCGCTGTATTATAATAAGAAAATTACAATTTCATTGCTCTATATTTGTGAGAAGAATACTTATTATAGTTACAGACCATGAAGCAAACTGAGATTTGCTATTATTTTCCTTACTATAGATACACAAGAGTAGAATAGCAGATCTGCTGAATATATGAAAGTATAAGTATACGAAAAAACCATATGGCAAAACAAAATAGGTAAAAATTCCAAACTTTTACAAGGAAACATTAATAAACAGTAATCCATGGGAAAGCAGGTAACACATTTTGGAGGGGATTCCGATGTGTTGTTACAATGTATAAACAGAATTATTGCACTGTATGCTGTTGTCACGGGTGACCCGTGTCCTGCTGTGCCACACAGCCCCCTGTCTGGTTCTTGTCACGGGTGTCCCCGCGATCCATGTTGCAGATCGCGGGTGCACCCGTGCTCCGCTGTCCTGCCCTGCTCCCTCTCCTTTTCACTCACCTCTCCAGGCTCCTGGCACCACTCTGGTCCCGGCGTGTGGTCCGCGCATCTCCTTCCTTCCCGGCCGCACGCTCTCGCTGCTAGGGCGCACGCGCGCGCCTCTTCAAGGATTTAAAGGGCCAGCATCCTCCTTATTGGCACTGCCATTCCCGGCTCGGCTATATAGCCTGGCTACTCCCAGCATCCCCTGCCGGATCTTCAGCTCATTCTTCTGAGGAGAAAGCCTTCTTGAGCGTTTCCAGACGCCTCTGAGTTCCCGTGTTCCCGGTTTCCTGTGTTTCGTGGTGTTCCCTTGTTCCATGTTATCCTGTGGCGGTCCTGTTATCCTGTGGCGGTCCTGTTATCCTGTGGCGGTCCTGTTATCCTGTGGTGGTCCTGTTATCCTGCGGCGGTCCTGTTATTCTGTTGTGGTCCTGGTATACTGTGGCGGTCCAGGTATCCTGCCAGCCATCAGCGGTCCTGCCAGCCATCCGTGGTCCTGCCAGCCATCCGTGGTCCTGCCTGCCATCTGTGGTCCTGCCTGCCATTCGTGGTCCTGCCTGCCATTCGTGGTCCTGCCTGCCATCCGAGGTCCTGTCTGCCATCCGTGGTCCTGCCTGCCATCCGTGGTCCTGCCAGCCATCCGTGGTCCTGCCAGCCATCCGTGGTCTTGCCTGCCATCCGTGGTCCTGCCTGCCATCCGTGGTCCCCGTGCCCCTACCTTGGCTGCCACCGCGGGCCTAGTCGCACCCGCGGAGCGACCTGGTGACTCCTGCTGCAGCAAGACCATCCCGCTTTGCGGCGGGCTCTGGCGAAGACCAGGAGATCACTTAGACTTCGCTCCCGGGTGCAGCTAAGGTTGTTATCTCCCGCGGTGGTCCAGGGAGTCCACTGCTTGTCCCCTGAGATTGTGACAGCTGTATGGAGAAATCTAATGTACAAGGTATGATAAATTACCTCCAGTCTTCTTTATTGCATGGTGTATAATTTTAGATGAGCACCTACCATATATACTTGTGTATAAGCCGAGTTTTTTAGCACAAAAAGTGTGTTAAAAAACCCCAACCTGGCTTATACTCGAATTTATAAAATAATAAACTTGTATACTTATCCTCCGATACTCCCTGCGGCTCCTCTTCCTTCTCAACTTCGAGTCTATCAGGAGGGCAGAGATGCGTTCATGTGCGCTGCCTGAGGACACACTATGATGTCATCATCAGTGACACCTCCACATCATAGTGTGTGCGCAGGCAGAGCAAAAGGACACTTCTCTGCCCGCTTGATAGACATGAAGACGAGAAGGAAGAGGAGCCATGGGGAGTGTCAGAGGATAAGTATATAAGTTTTTTTTTTTCACGTACAACCAGGGGCACTGGAGGGCATTTAATCACTGAAAGGGAAGCCCTGCTGCTGCAGGGCATTTCATTACTGGGGGGCTGCTGCATGGGGCACTTCATTAGTGTGGGGGCAGGTGGCTTGGGGCACTTAATTACTGAGGAGCAGGCTGCATGGGGCACTTCATTAATGGGGGGCAGGCTGCATGGGGATGTTCATTGCTAAGGCCCAGGCTGGATGGGGCACTTCATTACTTGGGGGCAGGCTGCATGGGGCACTTCACTACTGGGGGGCAGGCTGCATGGGGCACTTCATTACTAGGGGGGCAGGCTGCATGGGGCACTTCATTACTTTGACGCAGGCAGCATGGGACACTTAATTACTGGGGGCAGGTTACAAGGGGCACTTCATTACTGGGGGAACAGACTGCATGGGGAATTTCATTTCTGGTGGGGTAAACTGCATGGTGCACTTCAATACTGGGGAGCAGGCTGCTTTGGGTACTTCATTACAGAGGGACAGGCTGCATGGGGCACATCATTACTAGGGACAGGCTGCATGGGGTACTTTAGTACTGGGGGGCAGGCAACATGGTGCACTTCATTACTGGGGAGGCTGCTGGGCATTTCATTACTTGGGGAGGCTGTAACCATTGCATTTCCCACCCGAGTCAATTGTTGTTCCCAGTATTTTGTGGTAAAATTAGGTGCTTCGTCTTATACTCCTTATGGCTAATACTCAAGTATATACAGTAACTTAGAAATCAGGGGTCCCATCTGGAGACAAACATTTTTTGTAAAATTGGCATGCGTCAACTAAATACACAAACGTGTTTGTGTAGAAACAAAAGTGCGCTGAAGATTGTGATATTTCTTATCTATTGACAATATAATATACAATTACTGTATATTCCCTGCACTGTGTATTGAATATAACAAAAACATAATGATAAAAACATAGTAAACCATAATGAGAAATAATCTATTGTGCATAGGTGCAGTGATTTTATTAATAGTATAAAAGAAAGTCATCTATATCAGTGTCATATTATTCAATTCTGTCGAATTACTTTAGCACCTATGGTAGGATTTCAAGGTGCATCATCATCTCTCTTGAAATTACTGGCGCTCCCCTCATACTGTAATTTTAACATGAGTTATATATATTGATAAACTTACGGATACTTTCTTGTGCTTTAATTGGCCAGGAAATAATGAGAAAAAACTCACCCAATATTGTGAACCATGCACAACATAAAATCTCAATATGCCATCTGTCTAATGTTACCTCTTTACTCAAATGCTCTCTAGCTTGCAGAAATCAATAGTAAAATAATAATAATAACAGACATCATCCACATATTACCTAAAATACATAAAATGTTCAGACTGTTAAATAAAAAAACAAAAAAAGATCGCCTGAATCTACCCGTCTTGTATCTTAACTGTATATACCTGTTACTGAAGTGATGGTAACCGCTGTTACCGGTAGGGGATAATTGTTCTGAACCCAAATGGGTCCCCTCATCCCTACTCTTACCACATATTATTTAGGCTGGGTTCACATCTTGTTTTTTTCCATCCTGTGTTTTGCACAGTTTACACAAAAAACTATGCCCTTGTCTTCTAGTAAAAGTCTATAATCATGCTCAACATATACATCAGGGGCTCTCCAGGCATATACGTTGAGTGTATCACAAAAATGAGGTGTGAATCTGGCCTAAGATGTAAGACCAGTTAAGATTTTTTTCATATCTTCATTGATGTCTCCTAGAATCTGTCTTTGATTCTGTAACTACTACAAGGGGTTTACATAACAGTAGTAGATGGTCTTGTAACTTGAAATACCATGTACTGTAACCTATAAAATGACTTCTGATACCTCTAAAAACTCACAAATATACTTCTCATCTTACATAACAAAAGGAAGTCAGAGGAGAAAAAACAAGAATCAGTGATTCAGAGTTTCAGAGCGGGAAGCTTAATATAAATGTCCTTAATATTGGCCATTACATTGTATGTATAATAGTAGACAAGTGGGAGCAATTTAGTGACATATTTTCAGCACATTAGTGTGGTTACTATACTGCTGTAGGATGTATTCTTTAATAGTGGGTTATAATAAACAGTAATTTCATATTCTCACCTAATGGCAGGTACAGTATATAAAAAGTATATAAAAGTATCCATGACTCCCTACCAGCAAACTGAATTGAGACACAGAGTCATCATCATTATCTCCTCTCTGCTCTTACAACTCAACTTCCTTCTTTTCCCTTCCCACCATCCTGCAGACAAGCAAACCTCTGTCAGCTCATGTCTGCATAAGAGGAGGGGATAAAGATAAAGATGATGACATCTAAAGGTATACATCTATTACCTTTTAAATGTGAGTGGATTCAGTAATGGTAATTAAAATATCAGGAATTGGTATTAAACAGGCTCGTGGAACCTGCTATTAGGTAAAAATGTGAAATCCTGATGACAGGGTTTCTTTTAGAGCTAGAAAGAGGGTATAATAGACCTACTGACCTGCTTCAGATATGCAATAAAATAGAACAACTCGTGCTCCGCTGTCCTGCCCTGCTCCCCCTCCTCTTCACTCACCTCTCCAGGCACCGCTCTGGTCCCGGCGTGTGGTCCGCGCATCTCCTTCCTTCCCGGCCACACACTCCCGTTGCTAGGGTGCACTCGCGCGCCTCTTCAAGAATTTAAAGGGCCAGCGTCCTCCTTATTGGCACTGGCATTCCCGGCTTGGCTGTATAGCCTGGCTACTCCCAGCATCCCCTGCCGGATCTCCAGCTCATTCTTCTGAGGAGAAAGCCTTCTTGAGCGTTTCCAGACGCCTCTGAGTTCCCGTGTTCCCGGTTTCCTGTGTTTCGTGGTGTTTCGTGGTGTTCCCTTGTTCCGTGTTATCCTGTGGCGGTTCTGTTATCCTGTGGCGGTCCTGTTATCCTGTGGCGGTCCTGTTATTCTGTGGCGGTCCTGGTATCCTGTGGCGGTCCTGGTATCCTGCCAGCCATCTGAGGTCCTGCCAGCCATCCGTGGTCCTGCCAGCCATCCGTGGTCCTGCCTGCCATCCGTGGTCCTGCCTGCCATCCGAAGTCCTGCCAGCTATCCATGGTCCTGCCAGCCATCCGTGGTCCTGCCTGCCATCCGTGGTCCTGCCTGCCATCCGTGGTCCCCGTGTGCCTAGTCGGACCCGCGGAGCGACCTGGTATCTTGCGGGCTCTGACGAAGACCAGGAGATCACTTAGACTCCGCTCCCGGGTGCGGCTAAGGTTGTTATCTCCCGCGGTGGTCCAGGGAGTCCACTGTTTGTCCCCTGAGATTGTGTATGGAGAAATCTAATGTACAAGGTATGATAAATTCCCTCCAGTCTTCTTTATTGCATGGTGTATAATTTTAGACAAGCACCTACCATATATACTTGTGTATAAGCCGAGTTTTTTAGCACAAAAAGTGTGTTAAAAAACCCCAACCTGGCTTATACTCGAATTTATAAAATAATAAACTTGTATACTTACCCTCCGATGCTCCCTGCGGCTCCTCTTCCTTCTCGTCTTCGAGTCTATTAGGAGGGCAGAGATGCGTTCATGTGCGCTGCCTGAGGACACACTATGATGTCATCATCAGTGACACCTCCACATCATAGTGTGTGCGCAGGCAGAGCAAAAGGATTCGTCTCTGCCCGCTTGATAGACATGAAGACGAGAAGGAAGAGGAGCCATGGGGAGTGTCAGAGGATAAGTATATAAGTTTTTTTTTTTCACGTACAACCAGGGGCACTGGAGGGCATTTAATCACTGAAAGGGAAGCCCTGCTGCTGCAGGGCATTTCATTACTGGGGGGCTGCTGCATGGGGCACTTCATTAGTGTGGGGGCAGGTGGCTTGGGGCACTTAATTACTGAGGAGCAGGCTGCATGGGGCACTTCATTAATGGGGGGCAGGCTGCATGGGGATGTTCATTGCTAAGGCCCAGGCTGGATGGGGCACTTCATTACTTGGGGGCAGGCTGCATGGGGCACTTCACTACTGGGGGCAGGCTGCATGGGGCACTTCATTACTAGGGGGGCAGGCTGCATGGGGCACTTCATTACTTTGACGCAGGCAGCATGGGACACTTAATTACTGGGGGCAGGTTACAAGGGGCACTTCATTACTGGGGGAACAGACTGCATGGGGAATTTCATTTCTGGTGGGGTAAACTGCATGGTGCACTTCAATACTGGGGAGCAGGCTGCTTTGGGTACTTCATTACAGAGGGACAGGCTGCATGGGGCACATCATTACTAGGGACAGGCTGCATGGGGTACTTTAGTACTGGGGGGCAGGCAACATGGTGCACTTCATTACTGGGGAGGCTGCTGGGCATTTCATTACTTGGGGAGGCTGTAACCATTGCATTTCCCACCCGAGTCAATTGTTGTTCCCAGTATTTTGTGGTAAAATTAGGTGCTTCGTCTTATACTCCTTATGGCTAATACTCAAGTATATACAGTAACTTAGAAATCAGGGGTCCCATCTGGAGACAAACATTTTTTGTAAAATTGGCATGCGTCAACTAAATACACAAACGTGTTTGTGTAGAAACAAAAGTGCGCTGAAGATTGTGATATTTCTTATCTATTGACAATATAATATACAATTACTGTATATTCCCTGCACTGTGTATTGAATATAACAAAAACATAATGATAAAAACATAGTAAACCATAATGAGAAATAATCTATTGTGCATAGGTGCAGTGATTTTATTAATAGTATAAAAGAAAGTCATCTATATCAGTGTCATATTATTCAATTCTGTCGAATTACTTTAGCACCTATGGTAGGATTTCAAGGTGCATCATCATCTCTCTTGAAATTACTGGCGCTCCCCTCATACTGTAATTTTAACATGAGTTATATATATTGATAAACTTACGGATACTTTCTTGTGCTTTAATTGGCCAGGAAATAATGAGAAAAAACTCACCCAATATTGTGAACCATGCACAACATAAAATCTCAATATGCCATCTGTCTAATGTTACCTCTTTACTCAAATGCTCTCTAGCTTGCAGAAATCAATAGTAAAATAATAATAATAACAGACATCATCCACATATTACCTAAAATACATAAAATGTTCAGACTGTTAAATAAAAAAACAAAAAAAGATCGCCTGAATCTACCCGTCTTGTATCTTAACTGTATATACCTGTTACTGAAGTGATGGTAACCGCTGTTACCGGTAGGGGATAATTGTTCTGAACCCAAATGGGTCCCCTCATCCCTACTCTTACCACATATTATTTAGGCTGGGTTCACATCTTGTTTTTTTCCATCCTGTGTTTTGCACAGTTTACACAAAAAACTATGCCCTTGTCTTCTAGTAAAAGTCTATAATCATGCTCAACATATACATCAGGGGCTCTCCAGGCATATACGTTGAGTGTATCACAAAAATGAGGTGTGAATCTGGCCTAAGATGTAAGACCAGTTAAGATTTTTTTCATATCTTCATTGATGTCTCCTAGAATCTGTCTTTGATTCTGTAACTACTACAAGGGGTTTACATAACAGTAGTAGATGGTCTTGTAACTTGAAATACCATGTACTGTAACCTATAAAATGACTTCTGATACCTCTAAAAACTCACAAATATACTTCTCATCTTACATAACAAAAGGAAGTCAGAGGAGAAAAAACAAGAATCAGTGATTCAGAGTTTCAGAGCGGGAAGCTTAATATAAATGTCCTTAATATTGGCCATTACATTGTATGTATAATAGTAGACAAGTGGGAGCAATTTAGTGACATATTTTCAGCACATTAGTGTGGTTACTATACTGCTGTAGGATGTATTCTTTAATAGTGGGTTATAATAAACAGTAATTTCATATTCTCACCTAATGGCAGGTACAGTATATAAAAAGTATATAAAAGTATCCATGACTCCCTACCAGCAAACTGAATTGAGACACAGAGTCATCATCATTATCTCCTCTCTGCTCTTACAACTCAACTTCCTTCTTTTCCCTTCCCACCATCCTGCAGACAAGCAAACCTCTGTCAGCTCATGTCTGCATAAGAGGAGGGGATAAAGATAAAGATGATGACATCTAAAGGTATACATCTATTACCTTTTAAATGTGAGTGGATTCAGTAATGGTAATTAAAATATCAGGAATTGGTATTAAACAGGCTCGTGGAACCTGCTATTAGGTAAAAATGTGAAATCCTGATGACAGGGTTTCTTTTAGAGCTAGAAAGAGGGTATAATAGACCTACTGACCTGCTTCAGATATGCAATAAAATAGAACAACTCGTGCTCCGCTGTCCTGCCCTGCTCCCCCTCCTCTTCACTCACCTCTCCAGGCACCGCTCTGGTCCCGGCGTGTGGTCCGCGCATCTCCTTCCTTCCCGGCCACACACTCCCGTTGCTAGGGTGCACTCGCGCGCCTCTTCAAGAATTTAAAGGGCCAGCGTCCTCCTTATTGGCACTGGCATTCCCGGCTTGGCTGTATAGCCTGGCTACTCCCAGCATCCCCTGCCGGATCTCCAGCTCATTCTTCTGAGGAGAAAGCCTTCTTGAGCGTTTCCAGACGCCTCTGAGTTCCCGTGTTCCCGGTTTCCTGTGTTTCGTGGTGTTTCGTGGTGTTCCCTTGTTCCGTGTTATCCTGTGGCGGTGCTGTTATCCTGTGGCGGTCCTGTTATCCTGTGGCGGTCCTGTTATTCTGTGGCGGTCCTGGTATCCTGTGGCGGTCCTGGTATCCTGCCAGCCATCTGAGGTCCTGCCAGCCATCCGTGGTCCTGCCAGCCATCCGTGGTCCTGCCTGCCATCCGTGGTCCTGCCTGCCATCCGAAGTCCTGCCAGCTATCCATGGTCCTGCCAGCCATCCGTGGTCCTGCCTGCCATCCGTGGTCCTGCCTGCCATCCGTGGTCCCCGTGTGCCTAGTCGGACCCGCGGAGCGACCTGGTATCTTGCGGGCTCTGACGAAGACCAGGAGATCACTTAGACTCCGCTCCCGGGTGCGGCTAAGGTTGTTATCTCCCGCGGTGGTCCAGGGAGTCCACTGTTTGTCCCCTGAGATTGTGTATGGAGAAATCTAATGTACAAGGTATGATAAATTCCCTCCAGTCTTCTTTATTGCATGGTGTATAATTTTAGACAAGCACCTACCATATATACTTGTGTATAAGCCGAGTTTTTTAGCACAAAAAGTGTGTTAAAAAACCCCAACCTGGCTTATACTCGAATTTATAAAATAATAAACTTGTATACTTACCCTCCGATGCTCCCTGCGGCTCCTCTTCCTTCTCGTCTTCGAGTCTATTAGGAGGGCAGAGATGCGTTCATGTGCGCTGCCTGAGGACACACTATGATGTCATCATCAGTGACACCTCCACATCATAGTGTGTGCGCAGGCAGAGCAAAAGGATTCGTCTCTGCCTGCTTGATAGACATGAAGACGAGAAGGAAGAGGAGCCATGGGGAGTGTCAGAGGATAAGTATATAAGTTTTTTTTTTTTTTCACGTACAACCAGGGGCACTGGAGGGCATTTAATCACTGAAAGGGAGGCCCTGCTGCTGCAGGGCATTTCATTACTGGGGGACTGCTGCATGGGGCACTTCATTAGTGTGGGGGCAGGTGGCTTTGGGCACTTAATTACTGAGGAGCAGGCTGCATGGGGCACTTCATTAATGGGGGGCAGGCTGCATGGGGATGTTCATTGCTAAGGCCCAGGCTGGATGGGGCACTTCATTACTTGGGGGCAGGCTGCATGGGGCACTTCATTACTGGGGGGGCAGGCTGCATGGGGCACTTCATTACTGGGGGGGCAGGCTGCATGGGGCACTTCATTACTTTGATGCAGGCAGCATGGGACACTTAATTACTGGGGGCAGGTTACAAGGGGCACTTCATTACTGGGGGGACAGACTGCATGGGGAATTTCATTTCTGGTGGGGTAAACTGCATGGTGCACTTCAATACTGGGGAGCAGGCTGCTTTGGGTACTTCATTACAGAGGGACAGGCTGCATGGGGCACATCATTACTAGGGACAGGCTGCATGGGGTACTTTAGTACTGGGGGGCAGGCAACATGGTGCACTTCATTACTGGGGAGGCTGCTGGGCATTTCATTACTTGGGGAGGCTGTAACCATTGCATTTCCCACCCGAGTCAATTGTTGTTCCCAGTATTTTGTGGTAAAATTAGGTGCTTCGTCTTATACTCCTTATGGCTAATACTCAAGTATATACAGTAACTTAGAAATCAGGGGTCCCATCTGGAGACAAACATTTTTTGTAAAATTGGCATGCGTCAACTAAATACACAAACGTGTTTGTGTAGAAACAAAAGTGCGCTGAAGATTGTGATATTTCTTATCTATTGACAATATAATATACAATTATATTCCCTGCACTGTGTATTGAATATAACAAAAACATAATGATAAAAACATAGTAAGCCATAATGAGAAATAATCTATTGTGCGTAGGTGCAGTGATTGTATTAATAGTATAAAAGAAAGTCATCTATATCAGTGTCATATTATTCAATTTTGTCGAATTACTTTAGTACCTATGGTAGGATTTCAAGGTGCATCATCATCTCTCTTGAAATTACTGGCGCTCCCTTCATGCTGTACTTTTGACATGAGTTATATATATTGATAAACTTACGGATACTTTCTTGTGCTTTAATTGGCCAGGAAATAATGAGAAAAAACTCACCCAATATTGTGAACCATGCACAACATAAAATCTCAACATGCCATCTGTCTAATGTTACCTCTTTACTCAAATGCTCTCTAGCTTGCAGAAATCAATAGTAAAATAATAATAATAACAGACATCATCCACATTTTACCTAAAATACATAAAATGTTCAGACTGTTAAATAAAAAAACAAAAAAAGATCGCCTGAATCTACCCGTCTTGTATCTTAACTGTATATACCTGTTACTGAAGTGATGGTAACCGGGATAATTGTTCTGAACCCAAATGGGCCCCCTCATCCCTACTCTTACCACATATTATTTAGGCTGGGTTCACATCTTGTTTTTTTCCATCCTGTGTTTTGCACAGTTTACACAAAAAACTATGCCCTTGTCTTCTAGTAAAAGTCTATAATCATGCTCAACATATACATCAGGGGCTCTCCAGGCATATACGTTGAGTGTATCACAAAAATGAGGTGTGAATCTGGCCTAAGATGTAAGACCAGTTAAGATTTTTTTCATGTCTTCATTGATGTCTCCTAGAATCTGTCTTTGATTCTGTAACTACTACAAGGGGTTTACATAACAGTAGTAGATGGTCTTGTAACTTGAAATACCATGTACTGTAACCTATAAAATGACTTCTGATACCTCTAAAAACTCACAAATATACTTCTCATCTTACATAACAAAAGGAAGTCAGAGGAGAAAAAACAAGAATCAATGATTCAGAGTTTCAGAGCGGGAAGCTTAATATAAATGTCCTTAATATTGGCCATTACATTGTATGTATAATAGTAGACAAGTGGGAGCAATTTAGTGACATATTTTCAGCACATTAGTGTGGTTACTATACTGCTGTAGGATGTATTCTTTAATAGTGGGCTATAATAAACAGTAATTTCATATTTTCACCTAATGGCAGGTACAGTATATAAAAAGTATATAAAAGTATCCATGACTCCCTACCAGCAAACTGAATTGAGACACAGAGTCATCATCATTATCTCCTCTCTGCTCTTACAACTCAACTTCCTTCTCTTCCTTTCCAACCATCCTGCAGACAAGCAAACCTCTGTCAGCTCATGTCTGCATAAGAGGAGGGGATAAAGATAAAGATGATGACATCTAAAGGTATACATCTATTACCTTTTAAATGTGAGTGGAATCAGAAATGGCAATTAAAATATCAGGAATTGGTATTAAACAGGCTCATGGAACCTGCTATTAGGTAAAAATGTGAAATCCTGATGACAGGTTTTCTTTTAGAGCTAGAAATAGGGTATAATAGACCTACTGACCTGCTGCAGATATGCAATAAAATAGAACAACTCTATCATGTATACTGTTTACTTTACAGGTAGCAGGTCTATATTTTAAACTTAAAGGGCATTTACCTTCAGGATCAAGGATCAAGAACACTAACATGTTGGTGCATGTCCCCTCTGTCAGGATCTGCTCTTCTTTTAGCTTCATATACTCTTATTTTACAGAAACAAGGCTTTAAAAATTATTCAATTTATCCTGAGGGGCTCCAGGCTCCATAGATGTCAATGTAGCCTGGAGCCCCTCGGGCTCATTTGCATATTCCATAAAAAAGCTAAAAGAAGATAAGATCCTGCCGGGGTAAGGGGTGGGGCACACACCAGTATGTCAGTGTGTTTGGTTTCATCCTGGTGGTAGACATGGGTTTTACAAGACAAGCTCACACACAGACACTTCCTGCTAGAAAGCAGCGTTCACAGACTTAGGCCCCTTCCACACTAGCGTTTTTTAACGCGCGAGTTCTGCGCGTGCTTTTGAAGCGTAGAACTTGCATTGCACTCTGTCCCATTGTTTCCAATGGGTCTTTCCTCATTTGCGTTGTTTTTCACGCGCGTGCTTGCATTTGCTTTGACACGCGTCAAAATCGCAGCATGCTCTACTTTTGCGTTTCACGCGCGTTTTTCCCGCCCCATTCAAGTCTATGGAGACGCATCAAAAATGCATTGCACTCGCAAGCATTGCAAGTGCAATGCGAGTACAATGCGTTTTAAATGGATGGGTTGCTAGGTGACATGAATAATTCCCCTGCTCGAGATCGAGCATTTAATTAAAAAAACACAGTGAGGAACAGTGAAGAATAGAATAAAAACAGTGAACACAGTGAACACAGGATCATTTAAGTGAAAAACACAGTAAAGAACACAGTGAAGAATAGATTACAGATGTTCGGCACATCTGCTTACTTGTCGGGGGATCATATACGCGCAGAACAGTGAAGAATAGATTGCAGATGTTTGCATACATCTGCTAACTTTTCAGAAGACATTCTTTTTCAATTAAATAAAACATTTTATTCCCGAACCATGGTCCCTTTGAAAAAGTCCCATTGACTTAAAAATGACTCCAAGGAAAAATGGAACAAAAACGCAGCCAAAAACGTCAGTTTTTCACGCATTGCACCCTGACGTGAAATGCAACGCTAGTGTGGAAGGGGCCTAACTCTACAAACTACAGTCAAGATAAAGTCTTTATAGAAGGGGAAGGAGGCATATAGCAGCGCTGAAAGTGTGTGATAAATGTGTGTTAGCATAGTGTTATTGTGTGTGACATCCATCTCATGCATCTCATCATCTCTCATCTCTGATCTGTCTCATCTCAATTTTTCTCTGTGTCAGATACTAGTGAATGTCCAGAAGCTAAATTAAAGTGTATATAAACACTGGACCCTGATAATCTAATCCCCTTGTCAGCATGAACCATCTCACAGCACAGAGGGATCATGAAGTGTCTGCTTAGATAGACCATCACCGAATTATAGGAGCTAAAACAGCAAAACAAATGAGTAAAATTGTAAAGTAAGGGGGTTAAAAATTATCTTTATTGTGTAAATACCACTAGGGGGTTATCATTTGAGAACTTTCTCTCATGGTCAAACCACATTAAACTCCAGGACTTTTATCTATCTAAGGGGGAAAGTAACCGACCCTAGGTACTACTCTTTGGGGGTCATTTATCTTTAGTCAGCACATTTGTGCGTCTTTTCTTGTTTTTTCCAGGTTTTAGACTTGTTTGATGTATCTTAGAGGTTGATATATTTGGCAGCTGAGTCTATGGGGATTTTGCAACTTTTTATTATTAAGTCACACAAAAATCTCAAACTGTTCTGCAACTTATTATAAAGCTTCCTACATGTACTTATGAGTAGAGATTACTTGCGACTTTTTAACCTCAATTTGTGCCAAAATTGCCACTTTTCCATACCTCCACATCTGGATTTTAAAGATATATGAAGCATAACAATGAAAACTTTGGTAGGTGATTGGAAAAGTTGCAAATTTAGCCGCAAACATAACAGATGTGCCAATAAGAGTCGCAAAAATAAGAGAGAAAAAAAGAGAAAATCCTAAGATAAATGACCTCCTCAGTTTCTATTGGCTCCTATTTATTCACATATTCATAGTTCTGTGGCTGTGTAGTGGTACAATAGGCATAAACAATAGATAACATAGCACATGAACTACTGATGCAGGTGCTACTTCACAGTGAATGATCCGGGCATGTACAAGAAGTTCTCTCTTGGCGGTCATGTATGATGTGTTCTTTGAAGTCATATAAGGCATTAACACTATCTTGAATAACATTAATGGAAAATCAATTCATAGCCATGGATTTAAAAGTCCACAATATCTTCTTATAAAAGCAGCAGATTTCAATCTCCACCTAAATTTACATAATTACGGAGCAATGAGAATTCTGGAACATAAGTGCATAGTCATTTTGTGTTAGAGATGGATTGAAAGCTTGAATAAGTTTATTTCATTTGTCAGATCTTTCCAGTTTTCTTGAGAAAGGGAATGTTCTCCTGAATTATCCCTTGGCTTTAGGTAAGAGAGGCATCATAGAGGTAAACCATGCTCCTGATGACAGGTTCCCTTTAAGGAAACAGCTATGTGTCACAAGTGCTCCTGCGACCCATTGCCCCATGCTGCCCGCCAGCGCCACACTCGCGCCATTTACCCGTCCATGCTCCTGCTCCCGCCCCAGCTTCCAGCACGCGCACCCCCGTCTGCTAGGGCATGCGCGCGCCGGCGTATGTAGATTTAAAGGGCAAGTGCATCGCAGATTGGCGCTGGGAATTGCTTGGATTACAATAAAAGCCGATCTCTCCCAGCATTCCTCGACGGATCTTCGTGCTATATGCCTAAGAGAAAGCTTGCTCCTTTGCCATATATCTCTGTATCGATCTCCTGTTGTGGTCCTAGACCTGTTCCCTTTTACGCTCCTCCGCTGCCAGCCGTGACCTTCTGCCTCTGACCCTGAACCTTTGCCACCTGTCTTGACCTCCTACCGGTCCCCGACCACGAACCTGCCTTCTGACTCTGTACCTCGCCTTGGCTGCTACTGTGGAACGCCTGGGTAGTACCATGCCATAGCAAATCCAACATGCTTTACGGCGGGCTCTGGTGAAGACCGAGTGCCACTTAGACTCCGGTCCCAGGCATTGGCTTACTCATCGTCCACGGTGGTCCAGTGGGTCCACTACCCCTGAAGCCTGACACTATGTTAAAATAGTTCTGTTTTTTTATACATCTAAAAAGGAAACTTACAGCTTGTATTTCAATTAGTCATGCATGAAGATTTGTAAGCTATGCCTCTATTCTTTTATGTAGACTGTATTTTACCAAGGTGTCATTGTAACGCTCCTCGCAGCTCAGTGAAGTACATGTCAGATCTTGCCTTGCCCCACTTGGAGAAGAATCAACAGCTCCTGTCTGTCTAAGCGATATTGTGGAAACTTTTAGCATGCAAAGACTATTAGAAATATGTTAAAAGATTTTATCTATCAAAATATGAGTGTGGGACTCAAAGATGCTGATTGCAAAATTACTTTATATCTTCTATCCTCATCTTTTGTAGCCACAATATTCTAGAAGTCAATCATTAACTGCAACACAGACACTATCCTGAAAGACTTTTCACATCAGAAGTGTCATGTTTAGTGACATCCCTAGGTTTGTAACACTTCATTGCTCAAATACAATTACCGGTGGTGAGAACACAGTACGGAAACAATACTGCATTGTAGAGATGGATATTATAATTTTTTTTACACTTTTAAGTCTTAAAGGAAATGTAACATCAAAATCCATCATGATAAACTAGGGACAATTACTCATAGATCCAGGAATTGGGACTGCAGCAATCTTCTTATATTTCGTATGCCTGGCCTCCTTTTTTCTAAAATCTATTTTTAAAATTATGCTAATAAGTCAGTAGGGCATGTTACCAGAAGCCCCCTCCCATACTGCAGCTTCACAAGCTGTTATACACCCTCTGCACTTCCTCCCAGTGAGCACACAGAGAGAGGGGGGACGTGCTCCTGAACTTTGTAACAGTCTGTGAAACTACAGCAAACTTTTGTCTCATTAATTTAAAAGTTGATTTTAGAATGAAGGATAAGAAATATAGGAAGATTACCACTGTGGTCACTGTGCCTGGATCTAGTGCCCCAGGTTTATTATGCTTGATTTTGATATTTGATTTCCTTTACACTGTTAAGATTTTTTTTTTTATTTAATGCATCTATAAAGAAGTAGACTTGAATAGTTACTTGAATATTTACTTAATTATAAGCATGAATTGTTCTAACTAAACATGATAATACAATAACACTAATAATCAGAATAATATAACTTCAATTAATAATAAAACTACATATAGAGATTGCATTTCCATTGCAAAGCCTCCAGTGACTATGAATCTCCATAGTTACTTTTCTCGAAGGCACTTACCATTCACAATCTCAGCCTGTGTCATGGTGACATTCTATTTCCCAGACTAAATGAATTACAAATCAGTTTGCAAATCACCCAGAAAGAACTGGGAACTTGTAAAGCTTCATGGTGGACGACAGCCCAGGACATGCTCTTATCTGAAGTGGCGTATACATCAGTGATTCACATGCAGGTATGTGAAAAAAGTATGCCTGGCCTTAACTGAACCTAAAAGGAATTTTATATGTAATTAAAGGAAATCTACCACAGGGAATCTACTTTCCCATAGTAGATTCAATGTCCGGGCAGCAGCTGCATCCAGTTTTTCTGCAGAAATAAAGTTTAATATTTCAATATGCAAATTAAATTCTAAGGCTACTGGGGGTATGAAGTATCCTTGTTTCGGGGCGAAGGCTACTCCAGACCTCCAGGAGCCACTACCGACCCTCCTCTAGCCTCTTTGCCCCATCTCCGACATCATTCGAGCTCTGCACAGTAGATCGCTGCCGACACACCATCAGCAACCGAATGGGAGCTACTGCACATGTGCAGAGCATCCTAGCAGCAGGCTCTCTGTCGGCAAAAAGCTACTGCGCTTCCACAAAGCTGAAATGTTGCCGGAGATGGAAGCGGGGAGGCAGGTCAGTAATGGTTACTGGGGGCTTGAAGTAGCCTTCACACCCGGAGCTGTCTAAGGCTACTCCATGCCCTCAGTATCCTTAGAAATTAATTTGCTTGTTGAAGCATTAAACTTTATTTGTGCCGCAGATGCATCCCTGGATTAGTAAAAAAAACAGCATGCAGCTGCTGCCCGGGAGGAGAATCCACTATGGAGAATCTCTCAGAAAGCAGATTTATTTTGAAATCCATCAAAATATATGTAAGATGAATTTAAAAGGTACTTCATATATTATTAGGGAAATACAAGATTTTTCCCCATTTTAATTGACCTCAGACGGTATTGATTTCCGCATCCAATCATGTTTATGTGCAGTCCAAGCACTGAACATGTTATGTTCGTTTTCCAGTGGACATGTAAAACTCTTCATTTCAATGTAGCATTCAATGTAACACTCCATACACCCCAGCAGCTGCATTCTTTACATTCTTCTACTTTCTTACAATTAGTTACAGCAGATTAAGCAGGTTCTACTTGAGCATCCTGGAAGAGTGCCATATTTAAAGGGGTTGTCCACTTTCAGAAAATAACTGATATTGAAAAGTTATAAATGGCGTAAACGACACATGCAGGATATTGGGCCCACAATCTTAGTGAAATGCGACAGAGTACATTATCGTCGGACAATACACTTTCTGTGAACTCCAAGAAACGGGTAAGCAAATGTGCCCCAATATCTGTAAAAAATTAGCAAATTGTCTAATCACAATACTGATTCAGGAAGGATCACTTGTGACTACTCATTGGGGCACATTTACTTACCCAGTCCTGTCGTAATCCCGCGGTGCATTGTCCAACGAGGATTCGGGTCCGGCGCTATTCACTAAGGTCGAGCGACCATGTTCCTGCATCCGTCGCTTCCGCGCTGAGATCCGCCGGAGTTCACTTTCTTCTTCCTGGTGCTTTTTTAATTTCCGTGGTTTGTCCGAATCTGTCGGGTTGTCCGATGCCCCCCCCCCCCCCGATTTCAGTCGCCAAAATCTGCGCCAAATTCTGATCAAGTGCATCAAAATCCCAGGGCAATTCGGCGCAAAACGAAAATGCGTCCGACGGACGCTTAGTAAATGAGCCCCATTGTGTATAAGTGCAATCCAGTATTGATAACACTAAATTAGAAGACAGAATGGGATTCCAGGTGGAGAAATTTAGGAACTATGCAAAGATCCTAAATTCCAGAGTAACAAAATGAAGGCAAGTAACAACAAGACTTCCTGGAATACACAGCCTTACAATGACCAAAAACAGTGTCTTTGTGTCCTAGTAAGGCAAGTTAATCCATATTAATAGTAGACACCAAAACCTTTATACTTGTCTTTTATTTTGGATTTATCTCTTGTAGTGACCTAAAAGGTTCAGAAGAATTTTGTTAAAATCTAAATGTCTTTTTAGGCAAAATAAACAGTATTAAGTTGTGTGAAGCTGTTTCATGCATCAGTGACTTATAGTAGAGAGAGGTTTATCGGCTGTATTCAATGAAGAGATATTACACACTAGTGTGCAGGGGGTGGGCAATAATAGTCCAACAGGCGAGTGGTATCAGTACTGAGGACGAGTTGGGTGGTCACAACGGCTCTCTCATGGAATATGACCTCTTTCCACACCCATCAGGGCTGAAAGGAACAATGTAAAAGGGGTAGCCCGGTGGTATGGATCACCATGGGGCACATACAAGTAGGAGGCAGTGTTGTTCCCAAAAGGGAGATTTATCATAAGTCTCTTAGAGTAGAACTGTTCTATTTGCCCATGGCAACCAATCAGAGCACAGATTTCATTTTCCCACAGCTGTTTATAAAATTAAGCTGAGCCCTGATTGGTTTCCATGGGCAACTAGAACAGTTTTACTGCAGAAAATTGATGATACATTTCTCCGTCTCCAGCAAAACTACAGGGATACTGTGGGTGAGCTTTAATATTAACCCCACTGTGGGTCACTAAAAGTGAACAAGATTTCTCCAAGTCCTGTTGTAATCCTGGAATATAGTTTTTTATTTTCACAATCTTGCTGCTACTAACAAAGTTATGGGTACCCAAAATTGAATAATGACAAAATTGTTATAATTCCTTGATATGTGCAGTCCCACCTTTAAACAAATGTAAGAAATGTGTTCAATACTTAAACGTAATCTACCATTTGTTCAAATCTTGGTTAATCCCTGTGCGAAGTTGTTTTGCTGATAAAACATATATAACATAATGATAATGAAGCTCTGCCCCTTCTATATCTGCTCTGGTGCTTGATTTCCCGCTTCTCATAGCAGGAGAGTTTTTCTCTGATTGCATCATCATCTCCTGCAGTTTTCTTCCTGCCAGACAGAATAATCAATTGCTGCACCATCCCCCAGCTGCTGTGTGTGAGTGATCCAGGTCAGGTTGATTAGTGCTTGACTTACTCATACTAGTTACATGCTGACTCAGCTTTTCCAAGGTCCTGAATGTTATAATTGTTTTTTCAGCAAAACCACTCAGCTCAGGGATTAACCAAGATATGATCGTGCATCAGTGTAACTACAGCCTTCTTAAGGTTTGTTTGCTTCATAATGCATCAAATTAAATGGTAGGTTTCCTTTAAGACTCCTAGACGTAGACCCACACCAATAGATAATATATGATATATTGGGTATATTCTGAGGATATCTCATCATTGCCTGTAATGGTAATGTTGCTTTAACCCAGAACCTACCCATCAGGTAAGGACATCAGGCAAGGACATCGAATGAATTTACCTGGGTATTAGACCCTTGGATGTGAAAAACATGCACCATATTTAAGTTTTGTCCAAAAAGCTTAAGGAATTTTTTCCTAATATAATTAATCTGAATTGACATTGACTTTATATCAGCAGGTTGTTCTTTTTAGATTAAATCCACAGTATAATCAACATGGGCTAAATACCAAAGGTTTACACCAATTGGAAATTAATATTGCACTTCTGACTTACAATTATATAACTTCCTTTGGAAAATATGACACGATTATGAAATAGTTCTTTATAAGAAAAATGACATGACTGAGCCCGTTGGAGGATTTATGGTCTATTGAGAAATTTGGGTTGAGGTTGATATTACAGATACCAGCATCACACAACACCTGAAGGCATCCTGACTGACAAGATAGACTGTTAAGTGCCCCAAATTACCTACTTGCTGTACAAGTGTCAATATTCTACATGTTCCAGCCATAGACCCTGTAGGCACCGGGCTCGTCACCACCAGTAAGTGTATAGTTTTCTGTATGGTCTCTTGATTCAATAATGAGGCTCTTGGGTTACAATTACTGTGAATTTTTCACAATTTTTTCACATTAGTGAGATATTGGCTAGAATGCCATGAGGAAGAGGGTACCTCGCTAACTGCAGATTTTCTATTTCTAGCCCTTGTATGGGTACAATAATACTAAAAGTAGTGATACTACAACCTCTTAAAAATTGATCCTAATAATGATAATAATAATTCTTTTTTTATATAGCACACACGAATTACGCAGCGCTGCACAGAGTTTACCAAATCGGTCCCTGTCCCCATGGGGCTCACAATCTAATAAATCTACCAGTATGTTTTGGAGTGTGGGAGGAAACCGGAGGACCCAGAGGAAACCCACGCAAAGAAGGGAGAGAACATATAAACTCTTTGCAGATGTTGACCTGGGTGGGACTTGAGCCCAGGACCCCAGCGCTGCAAGGCTGTAGTGTTACCCAACATGCTGCCCCTACTGCATATCATGAAAAACCATTGTACACTCTGTACTTTACTTACAGAAGTTTGAAGGAGTCAATGCCCCAAGTTGATCAGTGTGGGTATCCAGCCCCACAAGTGTCCTGAATCATCACTCACCCGGTCTGAGATTTGTGCTTTCCACTTTATAGGGAGAGGAATATTTGACATTTTGCAGGCATATCCCTTAATTTTCAAAAATAAAACATAGATAAAGTGAAGGCCAATCCAAAGTAGTAACAGTTGTGTGACAAACAGAAAGAAGCCAGCAGAATGATACAGGTATAGTTGTGATTGTTATCAAAGGGTCTCTCCAAATGTGCTAAAACGATTTTTTTGTCAGTAACTTTATAGTTACGCCTTAAAGGGGTATTCTCGTTTGGGCATTCACATCCAGGTTCATTAATCTGCCTTATATAAACATTTCTTCAATTAGATGTCAATAAAAAAATGTTACCTGTGTGAAGATAATTTCTTATATACGTTGTAATATGGTCCCTTAGAAACCAGACTGTGTCCTTGGATACGACCACCTCTGCTGGAATTATTGCACAAAGAAACAAAAAGTTTTTGTATATGAAATGTTCTGGACTTACTGCATGTCCCACAGCCGTCCTGTGGTAATGATTGCTGAATCCAGGTGGTCAGGCAGGGTGGTTAGGCAGGGCCATTGATGCCAAAATGTGAGGTGGTTGTATCCAAGGAAGCCATCTCGTTTATAAGGGACAACATGGCTACATTTATGAGAAATTGGGAATGTCGGGAATGTCTGATGAAGGAACTTCACAGAATTGGGACTGACACTGCCCCACCACGTGTCAAGCCGAATATAGTATCTCTGCCTGAGGTCAATACATGTGATTTGATTTGAGGTAGAAAATCTGGGATGTGGAATGCATATATGTCATGAGACTAGCAAATTTATTTGAAATATATCCCAGAATGATTTGACTCTTGTAAACTTGTTTGATCCATTTCAAGTATATGTGGACTATTTTTATTTAAAAGTTACAATTTAAAATATGCTTCGCTTGTTATATTCCTTACCATCAAACGTCCGGGGTCATTGACATCAAGATTCAGCAGGAAATTTGGAAGATATGGCGAGTCATCAGGGCTAAGTTGCACATGGTGATTCAGTTTTTCTTAATCTAGTTTCTTGATATGTGCTCCCCTTCTATTGAGTGATAGTAGGGGGTTATTTATCATTGGTTTTCCATAGCTTTTTGGCGTAAAAAGTCTCAAAGTAGTCGCATTGAGGCACATTTTCACTGCTAAAAAGTCTCACAGGACTACATACACCTCTTCATTAATGTGGACTAAACATAGAACTACTGCTAGTACAACCCAGTGCAAAGCCAGATTCATGACTTGAGACTTTTGCAAAAAATCTCGTAAAAATTCTCATAGTTACTCCAGTCCCCTGCTGGTCTATGTGCTGAGACTTTTTATGCATTTTGAGACTTTTTGAGACGGAAAATAGACCATAAAAACATTTATAAAAGGGCCAAAGTCACGTCAATGAATCTAATGGGCAGGTAAGCTCAAAAATAAGACATAGAACTGTCCCAAGGAGCCGCCTAATGATAAATAACCCCCATAGTCAGGATATCTTAAATCATAAAGGCTCACAATGTCAATATTAGTGCTCTTTTTATTGAAGACTACTTTAGTAATGTTGTCTATGGACAAATCCATGGCACACCATACTCAACACCATCAGGAGCAAATATTAGTATCTTTGTGGTTTTACCTTCATTTGGACAAAATGTTTCTGATCCAATTTCACAGCACTGGATTTACGATCTTTTGAGATTAGAAACTGACATGATAGCTCACTAAAATTAGCTTTAGCCCCTGTTGGCATAGCTTGGTACATGGTTAGCTGAGGCTGTGTGCCAAACTTATGGTGAGGCCTGTATCATATGATAAATTAAGTGCCTGCCGCACCAAGGCAATAGGGTATTTAGAACGGGTTGTAGTTGACAAATATAGTTTCCATTTCCTAAAATATAAAGATATCTATAGAAATATTAACACATAGCTATATTCAGACACCAAAGACACCACTTCACTTTTCAATGAATAATCAGTCCCTTTGGAAGCTAAATGCTCTTTAATATAAAAATTGAAGATAACAATGGCTTATATATTAGAAACATAAGGGCAGGGCAGCCAAGTGAAAAAGGGATTCAGCCCTAATACGGGTGCACGATTCAACCGATCTGACCTACAACATATCAAAAGTTTTTTTTAATGACAGTTACTCTTTAATGTTTAATAACGCAATTTTCACATAAAATAGTACCCACCACATGTATCCTCAATGCATCCAAAAGCTCCAACACATTCCTCTGGTTCAGCCAGTCATTGGGGCTTATTTACTAAGGGTCTGCGGACGCACTTTCGTCAGACTGTTCACCGTTTTCAGGATTTCCACAGCTGTGACAGGTACTTAACTGGGGATTGTGTCACATGTGATTGGATTGTTGCGCAGCAGCGCTGGCTTTCATGTGACAGAAATTGGGGTACGTGCCATTGGACGATCCGACTGATTCGGACTGAGCGCGGGATTTAAGATTCAAATTGTGTCTTAAGACAATGCACTTACATGCACCGGGAAGAAGAAGGTGAACTCCGGCGGACCTGAGCGGGGAAGTGACACATGCAGGAAATCAGGCGCACAATCTTAGTGAATCGCGGCGCAGTGCATTATCGCCGGACACTCCGTACCTTGTGAACTCCAGTGGCGGGTTAAGTAAATGTGCCCCCCTGTCTATGGTAGGTCCCATTGTTTGGCTGCAGTGGTAAAAAGGGGTTCAGGATGTCATCAATGGACAAGGAAATGCAAAAGGGCGGAGGACCAGACAGCATCAGCAGGATCTGATTTGAGGATCTGTGAGGTGAATATGGAAGAAAAACATTTTTTAGTTCATACACTGGCTCTACGGGGTCATTGAACATGTAATTATATCTCTGTGTATAACCACTTCAACACCAAAGATTGTTCTATTGGGAATGTCACAGATGATGACACATTTCCAAATGAAATAATATCTACTTAGGTTATGAATAATTCTCGTTTTCTTGAATTTCTTTCCAGTCTCCAATATTCCACACCCTAGACTGTGTTATGGCTGAAAGCAATGTGTTACTACTTAACCAGAACAATGTGAGATTTTCAGATTTTTGGCAAATGGAAAACTAAAAAATAAACATGTATATACCGGTATATCCCATTACACAAAATGTATTTTTCTATAACACATTAACATATTACTGTACACACTTTTGTACTACACTACATTTTCTATAACCTGCAAGATTTACTGTACGCTGTCAGGTAACAAGCCATCTCTTTCCCCAGGCTGAAACTAATTAGAAAAGTGTCTCTTTAGCGATCCAGGGAACAGAATTATTGGCAGTTCTTCTGCTTTGATTGTTTCCTTACTGTTTGCCACAGTATGGCCTGGCCTTCATAATAACTCATAATGCCAGGATCCATGGACTTCAGTACAATTACTACGTTCAAAAGACCGTATTAACAATGGTTTATTGTTATAGCTCAGCTCCTCCTCTGCAGGAAGAGTTCAGCAGCCTCAATCATCAAAGGAATAACATGAAGCCAATGAGCCACATGCAAAATCTGTACAGGCCCCAAACCATCAAGTGTTATTTATATTACTGGTCACTTTAGGGCAGGTTTACTTACCCGGTCCATTCACGATCCAGTGGCGTGTTCTCTGTGGAGGGTTGGGGTCTTCTGGCGATTCACTAAGGTAGTTCCCCCGATGTCCACTAGGTGTCGCTACTGCGCTAAATTCAGTCAGAGTTCACTGAAGTTCACCAAGCCAGGCCGGGTGCAGGTAAGTGTGTGTCAAGCGACACATTTTTTTTTTTTTTAAATACGGCGGTTTCTACGAATCCGACGGGTTTTCCGATGGCCACGCCCTGGATTTCCATCACGTGCATGTCGGCGCCGATGCGCCACAATCCGATCGCGTGTGCCAAAATCCTGGGGCAATGCAGGGAAAATCACCACAAGAAGACAAGTGCAGCCGCACACTAGTGCAAAGTCCGACAGAAAACAGGCGCACGGCCCTTAGTAAATGTGCCCCAAAGTCTTCAAAAAAAATAGCAATGAAGCAGCACTCCATTGAAAATATAATAGTAGAAATATTGGGGTACAAATATTGATAAAAATGAAGCCCGATTCAGACTTATCAATATTAATGGAAGTGTTGATAGTATGCTTTTTGGCAAGAATGGTAGTTTATTGTCAAGAACGTAACTCTAGGCTATACAGGGGGTGCATTTCCAACCTGGCCCAGGAGACTTATGTGTTCCATAACATACTGTATCTATGTCTCAAATGATATAAAACAAACTACAGTGAGTTTTTATATGGTGTTTTTAACACAATTTCACTCTCTAGAGGTATCCAGAGGTGATTGTTGGTATTATTGACCAGGACACTTAGAGTTAATATATATTATTACCGTGATTGGTGATTGATGGTTCTGTTTACAGAGTCTGGAGGAGTAAGTTCTTTCAGGTGCAAACTGCTAGCACGTGAACCCTTTTGTGGCACAGCTGCACTAGCCACCATGCGACACAAATTAGGTGATCGTTCTGGTGCTGATTCAGACGGTGCGCCAGATTTATCATGCAAAGTCCAACAGAATTGTGTCACATGCCCTGTGTTAAAGGTGCACCTGTCCCTGTCGGGGCAGTGCAGGGAGATCCAGATTCATGCACAACATGGCAGAAATCCTGAATCTGGCGCACATTGCCCTGTACACAAGCAAACTGCATTTATTCCAGTTTGCACTACTCTTAGTAAATATGCTCTGTAATATTTTCAGCTGCTTTACTGCTAATTTTTTTAAGACTTTTCCTGGCTTGGTCGGCTGTTGGAAGACCTGCACCCTCCTTTTCTTCACAAGTGCTGCTCCCATCTTTTTGTTGTTTGATTTGTATGGATTGATATAGTGGGGCACATTTACTAAGAATAGTGCAGGCTGCACTTAATGCAGTTTGCCTGTTTATAATGCTGGGTGCATCAGATTCAGGATTTCTTCAGGAATTTGCCGCTTCCCTGCACTGCCCTGACAGAGTTCACCAACTTTTTCTTGGTGCACTTTTAACACGGGGCGTGCACCACAATACTGTCAGTTTTTATATGATAAATCTGGCACGCGGTCCGATTGAGCACCGTAACCCCCCCCAAATTTGTGTTGCATGTTGCCTACTGCAGCTGCGGCCCAATTGAGGTGTAGACAATTCTTAAATACATGCGCACCTAAAAGAACGCGCAAAGTAAGTCAGAAAGAAAAGTGGCGCACAGCCCTTGGTAAATGTGCCATGAAGTGAGCTCTTTGTTAGATCTGTGTCTGAATTTCTATCTGTTTGTAGTCAGAACAGTCTTCTCGTGGATGGGACACATCCAGCTCTCTGGAGTGACAACGGTTCACATGTTATCATTCTCAGAGCTCCGCTCTCACATGGACCTGAGTTCCTATTCAGATAAATATTCTGTGTGCCATACTCAATGCCGGTTAAAGTCTTCTTTGCCATACTGGCTTGCTATTTCTGTACTTCTGGTTTCCTATTTTTGGCAATCATTCTTTGATTACTCTTTCTACCTGCTATTTTGTGTCTTGTTAGCTACATACTACTACTGACCTTCCATTTGTGCTATTTGCTTTTTGTCTTGTTTAGTGGCCACACTTTAGTGAGAGGTGGGACCTTCTACGTGGTTGTCCTGTATCGACTAGATTACATAAAAGCAGGCAGGCAGGGCTGTTTGGTGGCTGGACTTTTAGGGTTCACTGTCTTGTTTTTTGTCCTTGAGTCCAGTGTATACATTACACTCTCATTTTATGTCAATGGCCAAAAAATATTGCATCAATTTTAAAATATAAAAAAAGTAATAATACCTTAAATACACCAAAAAATTCCATAATCCAAATGATCCAAAACACCTGCTACTAAGAATGAAGCTTCTGCTTAGATGGTGTGGGAACATTTGAGAATTGGTAAGAGTATAGCAAGTCTTGTAGTCAAAACAAGTCAGCCAGAAATGTTCTGATAACTAAATGTTATAATAATAACCCGTTCTTGAATCACAATAAAACCTTTGTAAACTATCTCCTGATTAGACGACTGCCTGCTATGACCTTGGACTGACCTTTATTCTATGAATGCGACTTGGATGTTTACTTTTTGATTGAGAACGGCTTTTTATCAAAGAAAGTCAGGAAAATGCACAGGGAAAGCACTTATCTCCAAGAAAAAACTTCTAGTGTTCAGTAGGTGTGGCGGCTGTCGTCACTTTGATTGAACAGTCTGTCCAAAATCCTTTTACATCTTGTGCTTAGAACGTACTGATGTGATCCTACTATTGTTTAGAGAGGCATCTGACGTTATGAGCGCACAGAACATCGCTGGCTGGGAAAATAGGAGCTTGTGGGATTTTTATGCAAATGCTCTTAATTGTTTTAAGTTTGCTTTGTGCGCCTGCAATCAGAATTCCTAGAGGACTTAGGTAATTGTTCCTTTATACATTAGGCCGTACCGTGTCATTTCAAGATTTCCTATTCATTTCAACAGCTCAATATCTCATTACATTCAGGGAATGTTCTTTTAATGTGCCGGTTTTACAAACTAGAAATCCCATTGCGGAAGAACAGGAGAGAACAGGAAATGCAATGCCACTCAGCCGCTTCGACTACTACTACTAGTGCATATTGTCCTAGATAAGGGGCGTTTGCTCCACACTCACATGAAAGTCTATGAGTTATTTTCGCCAAATTCCTTTTCTGATGTTTTTTTTCACCACGGGAACAATTTGTACAGAGAAAAATATATTATCCATTATAACAAAATAAATCCAGGTATTGCCCATAATGGGGTCTTCTCTGAGGTCATCCGTTATATGCTGGATACACAATAATGGTGCTATCGTCAAAGAAAAAAAAAACTGAAAGACACATTTTCTGATTACGACCCATTGTTCTGACAGATTGTAGCGCTAACTGCATTTACTGTGCGTTCTCTAAAAAAAAAAAAACTCCTTATGACACCACTAATTTTGACGCTAAATATGAAGGTTTTTTTAACCACATTGCAATTTCTTTAACTGATTGATTGAGGATTGTGATCTGTATTTTGAGATATATTTTTCTGGTAGTCTGAGTATTTTCCAAGCTGTTTTCCCTGCCAGTGATCCTCAGAGGTAAGTGCCAGCACAGGCATCACCTGACACCTAGTAGGGTTCTAACGGGTAATCTCTGAAATGCTGATATTAAAAGTATTATAAATGTGGTAAAATGGTAGATTTTCTCCTTGGGGATATGCAAAGACTGGGGGGGGGGGATTATAAAAAGGTAGCCTGTGCCACACCAGGGCCATCCACTGGATATATCAAGAGGTCTACTACATGCCCCTCTATGCCCACATGGGGCAAAAGAGTTGCAATTATTTGTGATATGCCAGGAATCTCCCACTATACTTTTCTTACCAACATTCATCTGTTCATTAACACTTGAGTGGAGCTTTCCGTTTATTCACCAACATTCAAAAGTGAACATTTTCCACGCTTTTAATAACTGTATGACAATTTAGGTATAATAGTGCTGAAGCTGAATAAACTATTGTAATATTCTCCCAAAAAAAAAACAATTCAGGCCCATTACATACATGATATAAATAGTTGTGAAAGTAATACCAGTGATTATTTTTGTGAATTTTGCTTCCTTACGGTCTTCAAGAATGTTATGTAACCCAAACTGTGATTCCCCAACTATAAAACCATCTATACAAGACAAGGGACAAGTTGACTAAGAAGGGAGAATATTACTAACAATACCACCAGATAACCTAAACAAATCCCCCTCTATTATGAGCCAGAAAATATTTAGCGGAGTGTCTCTCAGAGTTTTCTGAACCCAGACAACAAACTTTAGCATAGGCACAAAAGCAGCAAGGCTAAATATATACTCAAAATGTACAGAAAAATGTAACATACACTTTGTTAAAAGCTGGAATTTTACAAAAGGTTTTTAAGAATCTGTTTTATTGTATAATTTCAGTTTATAGATAGCAGAATCTGGGCCATCTGACAGCCCCCCAAGTCATTCCATTTATGATGATTGTGTTTTCATTTTTTGATGAATTATTACTAGCAATGTTCTCATTAGCTGCTTCTGATGTGATGTATAACTTCTACATTAGAATATCAGATTATTGTTCTCAAATGAGAGTTTTTAATCAAAGAAATGTACAAGAATTAAGAATACATCAAGTTTAATAATTTATAGTATTCTGTTAATAGACCTCTTGTAAAAAAAATTCCAATATTTCAAGTCTCGGCCTAAAGGCACACCATATAGATTTTACGAGAGTTTATAAAAATCAATGATTTTTTTTTTTGTCAGGTGAAATTGAAACAAACAGGTTTTTCTTTTTTATTTTAAAGAAAGGTTTTTTTAAAAACAGCAAATTAAAAGTGTCCAGAATCTGGTTTCATCAGAACTTTGTTTGTGCCAATGCATAATGTTAGCATAAAATACCCAAAACAAACATGTTAAAAAACAGTAATAGAGCGTGCTATGGAAAAGAATAGACAGGTAACACAAAAATAAGAGTCATCGGAGGAAGAATTTGAGCCATTAATGGGTCTGCTGAAGGGCAATTTGTAGGTAATTTGTTGTACAGGACCTATTTTAAAAATTGCCCTTCCCCCATACATGGGGGGAGGGTTGGGGGTACAGAAAGTATTCAGACCCCTTTTAAAATTTTCACTCTTTGATAAATTGCAGCAAATTGGTAGGATCAAAATAGTTCTTTTTTTGCTCATTAATATTCACTCTGCTCCCCATCTTGACAAAAAAATAACAGAAATATAGATATTTTAAGTAATTAATTAAACAAGAAAAACTAAAAAATCACATGGTCATAAGTATTCAGACCCTTTGTTGTGACACTCACATTTCATTTCTCTATTCATTTCCTTCCGATCTTTCTTTAGTTTCGATAGTTCTACTCCTTCATGGACGTCCAGCTGTGTTTAATTAAACTGATTGGACTTGATTAGGAAAAGCACACATCAGTCTTTATGAGACCTCACAGCTCACAGTGCAAGTCAGAGCACATGAGAATCATGAGGTCTAAGGAACCGCCCGAGGAGCTCAGAGACAGAATTGTGGCAAGGCACAAATCTGGCCAAGGTTACAAAAGAATTTCTGCAGCATTCAAGGTTTCTAAGAGCACAGTGATGCAGTAGGGAGATGGGAGAAAGATGGGAAGTGGGAGAAAGTTCCAAAAAGTAAACTATCACTGCAGCCCTCCACCAGTCGGGACTTTACGGCAGAGTGTGCTAGTGGAAGCCTCTCAAAGTGCAACACATATGAAGCCTGCAAACAGTTTGCAAAAAAAAAAAACACATGAAGAACTGCCAGACTATGAGAAATAAGATTTTCTGGTCTAATGAGATGAAGATTGAACATTTTGGTGTTAATTCTAAGCAGTATGTGTGGAGAAAACCAGGCACTGCTCATCACCTGCCAAATACAATCCCAACAATGACACATGATGCTGGCAGCATCATGCTATGGAGGTAGGGACAGGATGATTGATTGAAATGGAAGGAAAGATGAATGCGGCCAAGTACAGAGATATCCTGGATGAAAACCTCTTCCAGAGGCTCTGGACCTCAGCTTGGGTCAAAGGTTCACCTTCCAACAGGACAATGATCCTAAGCATACAGCTAAAATAACAATGCAGAACAACACTGTGACCATTCTTGACTGGCTCAGCCAAAGCCCTGACCTAAACCCAATTGAACATCTCTGGAGAGACTTCAAAATGACTATCTACCAGTATGACTTACCACCAGTATATTGGTATCCAGCACTCTGCCCCCTGTGTAGTGTGAAGATACCAAGAAAATATACAGCTTGTCCCACAAAAAATAAGCTCTAAAACTGATAAAAATGTTTGCCCATTAATACATAGTGATGCAAAAACAAGCAAATTTCTCACAAAATGAGTTGCATATTCTACAAAGAATACACTGCAATGGTGATGACCCATAGAATGAAGATAACACATTATTTTCATGGTATGGTGAACCATAAACAAGAATTAATGATTTTTTAACCACCACCAAGAAAGAGTTAATAAAATCTGACTATTAGAAATGATGTACCTGAAAAGTGGACCTCTTCCGCAGAAAAAAAAAATCACCCATATGACCAAATTACAAAAAAATAAACATTTTATAGCCTGTAAAATGTGACAATGCAGATCTGCTCTAAATGACGCGCCTTCCATTCTATCCCGGGTCGTGAGTCCATACAGTAGTTTACCACCACATATGGGCCTCATACTGTTTAACATACTAAATGTTAAAAACTTAAAAGTTCAAATCACCCCCCTACAAGTCATATAAAAAGTAATAAACATTAAAAATCACAGACACAATAGGTATCTCCGAGTCCCCAAATGCCCGATCTATCCAAATATAAAAACGGTTATTGCTGGCGGTGACCCCCATAACGGAAAATAGCGCCCAAATGTCCGAAATGCGACTTTTACACCATTTTACATCACATAAAAGATTTAATAAAAAGTTACCAAAATGTTGCAAAATCCTCAAAATGGTAGCAATGAAAACCTCAGCTCATTTTGCAAAAAATGACACGAATTACAGTTCCGTGCACCATAGTATGAAAAAGTTATTAGCTTCAGAAGATGGCGAGATTTTTTTTTCTTTTTTTTCACACAATCGTTTAACTTTAGAAAATGTGTCAAAATGCAATAAAACCTGTATAAAGCAGAGGTTTTATTTGGAGTGCACGGTGAAAGTTGTAAAAACTGAGCCCACAAGAATGTGAACGTGATTTTTTTCCAATTTTTCCACATTTGGATTTTTTTTCCAGCTTCCCAATACACGGAATAATAAATAATATGACTGGGAAGCAAAATTTATTATGAACAAAATAAGCCCTTACACAGCTCTGTACACGGAAAAAATGAAAAAAGTTATGGATTTTTGAAGGTGAAGAGCAAGAAATGGGCCAAAAAATCCTGCGTCCATAAGGGGTTAAGGGTTACATATTGTTACCTTTTTGACAACAGTATTGTATATTTTGCACAATACTGTTTAGTGTTTATTTATATACTATTTGCCCCTAAGGTTGCTTTTCTGTGTGTGGAGCATTTCATGTAGCCATAATTTATCAAAGCTCTATATTCAGAAGTATCTAAAATATATGTCGCAAATACAAGAGAACAATCTACACAGGGAAAAGACTGCGGGAAATAATAGATGAAACATTCAAGAAAGTGTAAATAAGGCAAATGCATAAACCCTGGCATAGATTATTCTTCACATGACTAATTCCCCTCAATGACTTGTACAAGTGCACCGCAGATTTACAATCATCTTCATTCATGACATCCTTCATGTTTGCACCACAAGACTAAGACACAGCAGATAATGAGTGAAATAAATTACAGGCATAAAGTAGATGCAGTATTTCTTGGCTCTTGTAGATGGAAATAATCCCAGTGAGGTGTGAGTCATGTATGAAGCGTGGAGAACATCACTTCATGCTAAACATTGCTACATTCATATTACATGTACATACTGTACAAGAGAGAATAATTATAGCATATTGTTAATTCACTATGAGAATATGAATCATCTCCTGGATGTGAGTGATGATGAGCAGACCATTCTGTATTTGGGTCCAGGAGATTCGGGCAAACCTGGACCAAAAGTCCAGGTGCATGGACCTGGATCTGAATCCAAACACCCATATTAACCCTTTAAATGGGTCCGCTCATCCATTGATAAAACCCCAAATTGGTGCTGACACCCATCATGAGTATAACCATTTCCATGCTCCACCATATTGCCTGGGATTGTCACTCCGAGTGACAACTTTTTAGCAAAAATGGTGGTGGCCAATTGCAGGCCGGGGGCAGCATGTCCAGCATAACGCCACCGATGGCAGGTGTTACTGGTGGGGAGTGAACTTCCAAATGAAGTCTGGATTTGTGTTCTGCAAACCCGGACTCACAATGTTTGGTACAAACGCGAACATTTCGGTTTGGGTCTGCTCATATATACCCAGGACACATCACTGCTTTATGCTTATACTAGGAGCTCTCTAGTGATGGCAAGGGGAATCAATCATCCATCCTCTGTGTTATGACTTTTTGTCCATTCAAAGTTTCGGTAAAAGAGATTGCCCCTTCTGCTATGGGCTGGATATGTGATTCTAATGATTCTCTTTCAAATCATTAAGCAAAAGATTTTAGACATTTCAGTATATAAGTAATATCATTAAAAAGTATGCACCATTTCAGCCACAGCCAATGCTTTCTGTATCTTTCTATTTATATAAGGTACTTAGGATAGCTGCACTGCTCTCTCCTAAAAATACATAGAAGAAATATTGTTTGGATAGTTCATTATATATTTAGCCTGGAGACCCCTTTAAAGGTTACTGGTATTTCAGAGAATTTGTTTGAGAATTTGTCAAAAGTCTGTTCCCTTATAAAGAATGGCTGGACCATTATATCTCTTGTGTCACCCCCTCATACTCATAAAATGTAAGCTCTTGTGTCACCTCCTCATCCTCATAGACTGTAAGCTCTTGTGTCACCTCCTCATCCTCATAGACTGTAAGCTCTTGTGTCACCCCTCATCCTCATAGACTAAGCTCTTCTGTCACCCCCTCATCCTTATAGACTGTAAGCTCTTGTGTCACCCCCTCATCCTCATAGACTGTAAGCTCTTGTGTCACCCTCTCATCCTCATAGACTGTAAGCTGTTGTGTCACCCCCTCATCCTCATAGACTGTAAGCTCTTGTTTCACCACCTCATCCTCATAGACTGTAAGCTGTTGTGTCACCCCCTCATCCTCATAGACTGTAAGCTCTTGTTTCACCACCTCATCCTCATAGACTGTAAGCTCTTGTGCCCCCCTCATCCTCATAGACTGTAAGCACTTGTGTCACCCCCTCATCCTCATAGACTGTAAGCTCTTGTGTCACCCTCTCATCCTCATAGACTGTAAGCTGTTGTGTCACCCCCTCATCCTCATAGACTGTAAGCTCTTGTTTCACCACCTCATCCTCATAGACTGTAAGCTCTTGTTTCACCACCTCATCCTCATAGACTGTAAGCTCTTGTGTCACCCCCTCATCCTCATAGACTGTAAGCTCTTGTGTCACCTCATCATCCTCATAGACTGTAAGCTCTTGTCTCACCCCTCACCCTTATAGACTGTAAGCTCTTGTGTCACCCCCTCATCCTCATAGACTGTAAGCTCTTGTGTCGCCTCCTCATCCTCATAGATTGTAAGCTCTTGTGTCACCCCCTCATACTCATAGACTTTAAGCTCTTGTGTCACCCCCTCATCCTCATAGACTGTAAGCTCTTGTGTCCCCCCCTCATCCTCATAGACTGTAAGCTCTTGTGTCACCCTCTCATCCTCATAGACTGTAAGCTCTTGTGTCACCGCCTCATCCTCATAGACTGTAAGCTCTTGTGTCATCCCCCCTCATCCTCATAGACTGTATGTTCTTGTGTCACCCTCTCATCCTCATAGACTGTAAGCTGTTGTGTCACCCCCTCATCCTTATAGACTGTAAGCTCTTGTTTCACCACCTCATCCTCATAGACTGTAAGCTCTTGTGTCACCCCCTCATCCTCATAGACTGTAAGCTCTTGTGTCACCCCCTCATCCTCATAGACTGTAAGCTCTTGTGTCACCCCCTCATCCTCATAGACTGTAAGCTCTTGTGTCACCCCTCGTCCTCATAGACTGTAAGCTCTTGTGTCACCCCCTCATCCTCATAGACTGTAAGCTCTTGTGTCACCCCCTCATCCTCATAGACTGTAAGCTCTTGTGTCACCCCCTCATCCTCATAGACTGTGAGCTCTTGTGTCACCCCCTCATCCTCAGACTGTAAGCTCTTGTGTCACCCCCTCTTCCTCATAGACTGTAAGCTCTTGTGTCACCCCCTCATCCTCATAGACTGTAAGCTCTTGCGTCACCCCTTCATCCTCATAGACCAGTGATGGCTAACCTATGGCACTGGTGCCAGACGTGGCACTCAGAGCCCTTTCTGTGGGCACCCAGGCCATCACCAGAGAGGACTCCAGGTATCTTCCTGCAGTCTCAGACAGCCCAGGACTTGCTGTGCACAGAGCTATTTTAAAGTGACAGCTCAACCTGGGACTATTTTCTGCTTTATTGGTGCCTCAGGTGCTGGTATCAATGAAAACTGTGACAGAGAAGGGAGTATAAATCACAAATTAAATTTCTGTGTTGGCACTTTGCGATAAATATGCGGCCCTTTGTTGTAGTTTGGGCACTCGGTATCTAATAGGTTTGCCATCACTGTCATAGACTGTAAGCTCTTGTGTCACCCCCTCATCCTCATAGACTGTAAGCTCTTGTGTCACCCCCTCATCCTCATAGACTGTAAGCTCTTGTGTCACCCCCTCATCCTCATAGACTGTGAGCTCTTGTGTCACCCCCTCATCCTCAGACTGTAAGCTCTTGTGTCACCCCCTCTTCCTCATAGACTGTAAGCTCTTGTGTCACCCCCTCATTCTCATAGACTGTAAGCTCTTGCGTCACCCCTTCATCCTCATAGACCAGTGATGGCTAACCTATGGCACTGGTGCCAGACGTGGCACTCAGAGCCCTTTCTGTGGGCACCCAGGCCATCACCAGAGAGGACTCCAGGTATCTTCCTGCAGTCTCAGACAGCCCAGGACTTGCTGTGCACAGAGCTATTTTAAAGTGACAGCTGTACCTGGGACTATTTTCTGCTTTATTGGTGTCCTCAGGTGCTGGTATCAATGAAAACTGTGACAGAGAAGGGAGTATAAATCACAAATTAAATTTCTGTGTTGGCACTTTGCGATAAATATGCGGGTCTTTGTTGTAGTTTGGGCACTCGGTATCTAATAGGTTTGCCATCACTGTCATAGACTGTAAGCTCTTGTGTCACCCCCTCATCCTCATAGACTGTAAGCTCTTGTGTCACCCCCTCATCCTCATAGACTGTAAGCTCTTGTGTCACCCTCTCATCCTCATAGACTGTAAGCTCTTGTGTCACCCCCTCATCCTCATAGACTGTAAGCTCTTGTGTCACCCCTCATCCTCATAGACTGTAAGCTCTTGTGTCACCCTCTCATCCTCATAGACTGTAAGCTCTTGTGTCACCCCCTCATCCTCATAGACTGTAAGCTCTTGTGTCACCCCCTCATCCTCATAGACTGTAAGCTCTTGTGTCACCCTCTCATCCTCATAGACTGTAAGCTCTTGTGTCACCCCCTCATCCTCATAGACTGTAAGCTCTTGTGTCACCCCTTCATCCTCATAGACTGTAAGCTCTTGTGTCACCCCTTCATCCTCATGTACGCTGTCATGTAATATTATATTTGTATGTGTCCCCTATGATTTGTAAAGCGCTGCATTTAATGGAGCTATATAAATAAAGAATATTATTATATTAACCCCTTGCCGCCGAAGCCACTTTTCACATTCCTGAGATAAGTGGTTATAACTTTGGAACGCTTTTACATATCCAAATGATTTTGAGATTGTTGTCTTGTGACACATTGTACTTGATGTTAGTTAAAATAAATTTTTTTTATATAAAACTGAAGTTTGTGAAAATTTGGGAAAATTCTCAATTTTCGAAATTCAAAATATTCTAGGGCACATTTACTTACATGGCCGCTGGAGTTCACCGAAAATGCATTGTCCGAATATCATGCAATGTGCCGCGATTTTATTAACTCTTGAATGTTTGGAGGAAAAGAAAATCGTGAATTCTGGTTTCTTTGCTTCTTGTATTTTTTAGGGGTCGTCAAACGTACCATAAAAATAATATATTATCTTCATACTATAGATCATTACGATTATTGTGACACTTCATTAATATAGTTTTTTTTAATATATATTTACAATTTTACTGCAGAAAAACTAATACAGAGAAAATTTCGCCATCTTTTCGGAGACATAACTTTAATATTTTATGGTTGACAGAGCTGGTTTTGGGCTTATATTTTTGTTGTACCATTTTGGCACACATAACTTTTTATGATCACTTTTTGGAACATTTTTGTGAAGGGATTTTATGAAAAATGCACATTTTTAGTTTTTCAGGTTTTAGGTTTTTCGATTTTGTTTTTACGGGGTTCACTGAGCTGGTCCATTAATGTTTCTGATTTATTGTACAGATCATTATGGATGCGGCGATACCAAATATGTGTCTTTTTTCATATTTTTTCAGAATTTTTTTGTGTTTTTTAGTATTTTATTAGATGTGTATAGGTAATGTTGGTGTTTAGGGGACTTTTACTTTATTTAAATAATTTTTTTATTGAAAAAACTTTATTAAATGTTTTAAACTCTATTTTTTTCTTCTTTTACATGTTGGTTTGAACAAGTGATGCTCTGTTTGTGTGCATGTGCCCTAACACAGTTTAAAAAAAAAGTATTACACTGTGTTACGGCTGGGTACTGCTAGGAGGCAGGGCTGGCCAGTGGTAGACATGCATTGCCCAGTCTGGGGGCACTCGGCAGACCCCGCACTGCCATCGGACCTCCCGAGTAAGCAGCGGCGGGGGGGGTCTGATTCACTTCAGAAGCCGCTTACAAACCGTATTACAAGCGGGTGTCTGCTGTAATATACAGCTGACACGGCAGCTTCTGGCACCGGTTTAAGTATCAATCCCCTTATTTACCCATGCTTGAAAAAGGAGCGCTTCTACGCCGAAACGTTGCACATGGAATAAAGCTTCACCCGTTTCCACGTACCCTGGAGTGCTGCCTCTTCCTTACGGTTCCCTTATTTACCTAAAAATCTTTTTTACTGTTGAAAACTAGCAGCCACCATCTTGAGCAGAACCGAACTGCAATGTACAGCCAGAACTTCGGGTTTGGTTTGGTGAGACACTAATACGGATCAAAGGAAGTGAGAGCAGAGATTGGCCGCATCCACAATGATAGGGGAATGTGATCAGGGTCCCTGCTTATCATGCTTGCTTTCTAGATGGTAGATTTCTTTTAATTAAGTAACAATTCTGGAGCATTTTTTCTTACATCTCTGCTTCACTCATCAGTTATTTCTCCTAGAACTGCATCGATAAATTGACAGCGGGTATTAGTGGTTGGAGATGTGACTCAGCACAGTGTGACATCCAATCATATCTGCAAGAATAAGACTGTGTTAACGCCCGGTTGTCAAATTAGTCATTGATTTTTTTTCTAAAGGTAAGATAAGAGATGAGAGATAACATAAGAGATGAGTTCTTAGAAAATAGAGATTACGTGGCTGGGGAATATGAGTAGATACTAAGATAGACAAGACAGGAAAGATGCCGGGGCCTCGTTCTTTAAAATTGCTTACAGAAAACTAGGAGTACAAAGGTTTATTAGAGCTTCATTAGAATTGTCAATCATGTGGTCTCATCAAATGCAGGGAGATGATTTTTGGAGAAATAGAAGGACAATTTACAGGTTAACACAATGGAGCAAACACTACAAGATGTTCCCATATTCCACGAGGACAGACTTAATTAGAAATAAAAAATAATAATTACTTCCTTGCTTTCTCAATCACCAGTCCAAAATAATATTGGATATTTGAGAACACTGAAAGTCTTGCATCTTACTTCAATATAGTGTCACAATACACATGGCTTTATTTTCTATAATAGCCTCAGTACACCCCAAACTCTTCAATCCTCTTAGAGGGTAATACGGAAATATATCACATCACAACCGGACTACAAATCTATAGATACTGATCCATTGTATAACCAAGCCTAAGCCTACTCATTTATAGAGATTGGCGTTCCTTTGTTGAATTTATCATTGTAATAACTGTAATGATGTTGTACTGCCACCTTGTGGTAGAATCTGAGAGTAAACTCATCTTGCAAGTGCAATACTAATATGTGAAGCAAAATCATATAAATATCAACTACCAATAAGGGCATAACCAAGACTTTGTCATATTGTGCCCCCTACACACTATATATATATATATATATATATATATATATATATATATATATATATATATATATATAGATAGATAGATAGATAGACACAGAGGTAATCCCCGGGTTACATACAGGACAGGTTCTGTGGGTTTGGTCTTAAGTTGAATTTCTATGTAAATTGGTATATTTAGTAAGTGTAACTCCAGACAACGTATTTTCTGTTTCCTGTGACAATTGAATTTTAAAAAATGAGTTTCATTGCAGAGGGTCTAAAGTACAGTAAATCTTCAGCATCCGCAGATCCTCACTAGAGGTCACGATGTGTATAGAGGGGTTCACCTTAAAGGAAACCTAGAAGCTGATATCTACCTATAAAAGTATATCTAATTGTAGGTTGCCACCTACATTCTAAACCCTAATTTATGTTTCGATAATACTAGACTACTATAACTATATTTATCTAACTAATATGCTAATTTCTGTAGAGGCTACTGGGATGTGGCCTCTCTGTTTAGCAGGAGCATAGGTTACTTCACGCCCCAGTAGCCTCTGCTGTCCCTGCCTACCTGTGCATCTCCCATACCATGCCTCCCATTGGCTTTGGAGGCGATGGGGTGCCCTTTGTGCCTTTTCTCTGCAGAGATCAGCATGCCAAAGGCTGTAGCCTCTTAGGGATCTCCACCAGGTCGAATCTTTTAGACCAGATCTGACTTGGCAGAGATTTCAGCTATAGTCTCCCAGTTTTCTAGCAGAGATTATAGTAAATATGGTGGACTGAACAGAAAATGAAAAGGTATTTTTGGTAATAGCAGTAATTAATCAGGCTCTTGAAATCTAAAAGTAGGAAAGGGAATATTGCATATAAAGGGTTAGGTCTATTCTTATTACTGCACAGAAAAGTCCTATAAAGCGTTTCCAATACTGGGAAACCACTTATACCATCCCTGCTCTAATCTTTGTGGAGGGGTATGATAGCACTCTAGCATACCTCCGAACCGTCCTGGATTGGGCAGGACAGTCACCTTTTTTTCAGCACTATCCCACCATCACAAAAGGCTGGGAGATTGTCCTAAGCTACCCCTGTCTCCCCCAATATGTTCCGTCTCCCCCTGGTCCAGTGTATAAAAGCTGTAGAATGGCCAAAGCATCAAGGGCAGGAGGAGGTGGGATCAACTCTAGCTACCTCCTCAAATGGTGTCTGGACAAGTCATGTGAGGAGGGCTGCCCCCTCCCCCTCCCAGAGTTACAGTCTGAGTCTAGGAGAGACAAGAGAACTGCTGCGAGGGAACGAGGCAAGGTAAGAAATAGAGGGGTTTTTTTGTTTAATAACCACAGGGGGCCTCAGGAGAAGGCTAGATTACAGGGGGCCACGGAAGGAGGCTGGAGGACAGGAGGAGACTAGAGGACAGGAGGCCATAGGAGGAGGCTGAAGAACTGCCGGCTACATGAAGAGGCTGGAGTACAAGAGGTGGCTAGAGTATAGGAGGCCAGAGGAGGAGGCTGGAGGACAGGATGGTGTAGGAGGAGGCTGGAGGACAGGAGACTAAAGAAGGAGGCTTGAGCAGAAAAAGAGGCTGGAGGACAGGAGGAGGATGGAGGATAGGAGGCTACAGAAAGAGGCTGGAGGAAAGGAGGCTACAGGAAGAGGCTGGAGAACAGGAGGAGGCGACAAAAGGAGGCTGGAGGAGAGGAGGGGACTAGAAGACAGGGGTCCACAGAAGAAAGCTGAAGGACAGGATACTACAGGAAGAGGTTTAAGACAGGAGGCTACAGGAAGAGACTGCCAGACAGGAGGATGCATGAAACCTTGGTGGACAGGAGGCAAGAGGAGGAGGCTGGAGGACAGGAGGAGGCTGCAGGATAGGAGGCCACAGGATGAGGCTGGAGGACATGGGAGGCTGGAGGACAGGAGACTGCAGGAGGAGGCTGGAGGACAGCAGGAGGATCGAGGTCAGGGTGCCACCGGAGAAGGCTGGAGGACTGGAGGCCACAGGAAGAGGCTGGTAGACAGGAGGCTACAGAAGGAGGCTGGAGGACAATAGGCTACAAGAAGAGGCTGGAGGACAGGAGGCTACAGGAAGAGACTGGAGGACAGGAGGCTGGAGGACAATAGGCTACAAGAAGAGGCTGGAGGACAGGAGGCTACAGGAAGCGACTGGAGGACAGGAGGCTGGAGGACAATTGGCTACAGGAAGAGGCTGGAGGACAGAAGGCTGAAGGACAATAGGCTACAGGAAGAGGCTGGAGGACAGGAGACTACAGGAAGAAGCTGGAGGACAGGAAGCTACAGGAAGAGGCTGGAGGACAAGCGACTACAGGAAGAGGCTGGAGGACAGGAGGAGGATGGAGGACAGGAGGCTAAAGAAAGAGGCTGGAGGAAAGGAGGCTACAGGAAGAGGCTGGAGAACAAGAGGAGGCAACAAAAGGAGGCTGGAGGAGAGGAGGGGACTAGAAGACAGGGGTCCACAGAAGAAAGCTGAAGGACAAGATACTACAGGAAGAGGTTTAGGACAGGAGGCTACAGGAAGAGACTGCCAGACAGGAGGATGCATGAAACCTTGGCGGACAGGAGGCAAGAGGAGGAGGCTGGAGGACAGGAGGACAGGAGGAGGCTGCAGGATAGGAGGCCACAGGATGAGGCTGGAGGACAGGGGACTGCAGGAGGAGGCTGGAGGACAGCAGGAGGATCGAGGTCAGGGTGCCACAGGAGAAGGCTGGAGGACTGGAGGCCACAGGAAGAGGCTGGTAGACAGGAGGCTACAGAAGGAGGCTGGAGGACAATAGGCTACAAGAAGAGGCTGGAGGACAGGAGGCTACAGGAAGAGACTGGAGGACAGGAGGCTGGAGGACAATAGGCTACAAGAAGAGGCTGGAGGACAGGAGGCTACAGGAAGCGACTGGAGGACAGGAGGCTGGAGGACAATTGGCTACAGGAAGAGGCTGGAGGACAGAAGGCTGGAGGACAATAGGCTACAGGAAGAGGCTGGAGGACAGGAGACTACAGGAAGAAGCTGGAGGACAGGAGGCTACAGAAAGAGGCTGGAGGACAAGCGACTACAGGAAGAGACTGGAGGACAGGAGGCTACAGGAAGAGGCTGGAGGACAGGAGGCTACAGGAAGAGGCTGGAGGACAGGAGGCTACAGGAAGAGGCTGGAGGACAAGCGACTACAGGAAGAGGCTGGAGGACAGGAGGCTACAGAAAGAGGCTGGAGAACAGGAGGCTACAGGAAGAGCCTTTAAGATTGATATTACGCTGTGCTTGTGGGTGGGTCAATGGACGGGGTTTAGTAAAAAGGGGTAGAGTCTTTTTGTCCCTCTTTCTCTCGGCCACAAGTTGGGAGGTATGCTTTAGGATTCTTCTTCACTGCTATCAATAACTTAGTTAAATACCTCATAAGGTTGAAAATGTTTCAAGTCTATGAAGTCCAACTTGGAAGAAAGGCAAACAGTAGCAGAACCCCCTCCCCCCAGATCCTTGATTCCTTGATCAATTGCTCATTCCTGGCTTATTTACTACTTTACTACTACTGCAGTGATGTTCTGGGAAACCTCTGATTACATGAAGGTAACCGAAAAAACCTGGGCACTAATGGTTTGGAAACACTGCCATAAATGTGTATTTTCATTGAATAATAGTAAAAAGAAGAAGAAATCATAACATGGTCATGACAGTCTGCGATTAATATTCTATGAAAGAACCCAGACTTGCATGTGCCATAAATAGTGCTTGTACATCTTAAGACTTCCACACGTGGCAATGTTTTTTCTACTATTATACTTAGCAATGTCTACACAATTTCTGCAGTCTTTTCAGTTGTTGATTTTAATCATTTTTTTGTGAATCTTTGAGGCTGATCACTAGTTTTCCATCACTGTGCTTCTTCTCTATACTTGAAAATTCTTCTTTTATAAAATCCTCTAGATTATCAGTGCACAATAACAGGGTTAATCCTCTGGCTCCATAATCTCTCAGGAATTCAGAGGGATGATCTATGGAAACTATGTGGTTTTCTTGGACCTCCTGCCATATGGTGAGGACAGGTGTCTTGTGTCATTCATCTGCATTGTGAGTTGCTGGAGCCACTTAGAATTGCTTACATTCATATAGACAAAATCTGATGTGTAGATCTGCGTCAGTCCTGTAGGATAACTGACACCAAAAAACATTTCAGTAATGCCCCTGTCTAACACATAGAGGCTATGGGAAGCCCTCTTTCCTCAAAGAGTGTCCCTGACTATGAGCTGACACATATGTGATATATAGTAGAGAAGGACTTTTCATAGTAGTTATCTACTGTGTTGAATGGGTTGATAATACAGTATTCAGCCAAAGCTTGGCCTAGTAGGAAAACCCATTAAACATGAAATTCATTCTGTGCAGAAAGCAAAGGTGAAGCTGGGAGGTTACTGAGAAAATCTGTGACCCTTATTAAACTTCCATTATCTTGCTCTGCCCTCAAGATATCTTAGAGAATGGTCTATACATTGGAAATCTCCCAATAGACTCGATTTGAGAACTGGATTTTGGAAGCCACAATGTATCACAAATGCATCCACATAATACTATGTTTTCTAAGCAATTACTGGGATAGTGAGACCAAGAAAGATATAAGAGAGGGGGATAAGAGCAGGAGAAAGAAAATGTGGCAAAGGGGGAGATTTATCAGAAGTGTCTGAGGTAAAACTTTTTTAGTGGCCCATGGCAACCAACCAGAGCTCAGCTTTCATTTTATAAACGGCTGTCAAAAAATGCAAGCTGAGCTCTGATTGGTTGCTATGGGAAACTAGAACATTTCTGCTATAAGAGACTTCTGAAAAATCTCCCACAAAGTGTGTTGTAAGACAAAAATCCTGCCTCTATTCAGTATTCAGTGGGGAGGCTGAGCTGCCATACAATATCATGCCAGGCCCTGACTTGAGCAACCACTGGCTGTAGCTAGTGCACAAGCGTGTGGCAGGAAGGCCTCGCAGCAGCCCACTATGCCAACAGAAGCTGCCCCCTTCATGCCCACTAGGCTTGGAGTGCTGTGAAGAGGTAAATTATTGCAATTACTGGCAGATCGCTAACAACTGTTTCACAGTGTGGCACAATGACAGAGTGTGGAGGGGGTGGCAGCAGCAGAAGGTCAGAGAGTGGCACAATCACAGTGTGTGCAGGTGGGCGGCAGCAGTAGCAGCAGCATGAGGCCAGAGAGTGGCACAATGACAAATTCTAGTGGTGGCAGGAACATGGTAGGCCACAGTGTTGCACAATGAGTGTGGAGGTGTCAGCAGCCGCAGCAGGAGGTCAGAAAGTGGCACAATGAGAGAGTGTGTAGGTGGGTGACAATTCCAGTCCCTGTTAAAGATGGTGGGAGGCAGATGGAGCAACTGGCAGCAGATGTGTGGCATCAGGTGGGTGGCAGCATCAGAATAGTGGCTGAGGCAGGTAGTTAGAATCTAGACTCATTTCTCAACATTTGAGGGAGGCGTCATGGCTGATCTAATCTGATACATAAGGCATCGGTGTGTTGAAATCCTGGCCGATCCACGCCTCATTCATCTTGACAAAGGTCAGTCTCTCCACATTACGGGTGGACAAGCGGGTTCTCCTTGGGGTAATGATGGCCCCCACTTCACTGAACACCCACTCTGATGCCACACTACTGGCCGGGCAGGACAGCTTATCTACTGCAAACTCTGCAAGTTGCGGCCACACATCAAGTTTGGCTGCCCAGTTGTCCAGGGGATCCTCTACCTGGGGTGGTAAAGTGCTGTCCAAGTAGGCCACCACCTGCTGGTGCAGGGTCTGCTCCATTTCCTGCTGCTGCTGGTGGCGGCTACCCTCCTCAGTAGGCGGGTGAAGGAAGGTGCTCATTAAGGACTCCAGACTTAAGCTTCTGCTGATGGAGCTGCTACTGCTCTCCCCCCCGCTCCTTATCTCCCTACAGCAGCCGTGGCAGTAGTTCGTCCTTGCTGTATAGTGGCGCTGTATAGTAGCGCTGAGCCCAGACCACCTAGTATATCTCTGGCTGAGGGAAATGAACAGTACAGAGGCTGGTTGAGGACAGACGAGGACCGGTGACCTGCTCCTGGGCCATGCCAACTAAGGGTTGTATCTGACAAACCCACAGACTCTTGGCTGGGGTTGTCAGATGTGATTTGGGAGGAAGTGGATGACCTAGTCAACCAATCGAGAACTTTTGGGTTGTTCATCAACACACTGCCGCTAGATGACACCGGCAGTCCTGGCCTCACAGAGTCAACCCTGCTGCGATGTCCCCTTACTGTGCTGCGACCTCTGCCTGCTCCACCTGCCACCTCTCTGGCTGACATATTGGTCAATTAACTATGTTGATTTGACACAGATTTCTTGATATCAACTTTAGCAACCAAAAGGAATTGAAATTTGGGGAATACAGAACCCCAAAAACTGACTCCCTGGACTTTGAGAAAAAAAAACCTTCACCAACTATGTGGATTTGACACGGATTTCTTGATATCTACGTTAGCAACGAAAAAAGAATTGAAATTTGGGGAATTTAGAACCCCAAAAACTGACACCTCGGACTTGGAGAAAAAATCACTCCATCAGCTACTGACGCTAGGGACAGCACATGCAGTGTGAAATGACACGATTGCAAATGGCCATCTGTTTTTATAGGGCTGTGACATCACATAAGCCTGCCGGCCGCTAATTGGCTGGCATGTCTGCATGTGATCAAGAGTGTTCCTTTCTTCTTCCCATAATTCTCTTCCCCATGTAACAAGTTGTTCTTGCGGCCATTTTGCTAAAAAAGGGGGGGGGATTCGTTCCCGCGAATTACTGTAAACTTCGGATTCATGCTGAACCGAAGTTTTCCTGAAATTTGAAATAAATTCCACTCCTTTTGAATTGATTCGCCCATCTCTAGATATAGCACAACAAGCAGGGTTTGCAGTAGAATTAATACAGTGGCGTAACAGTGACGTACCCACTATGGGGCCTGCAGTGTCAGGGGGTCCCGAGCATCTGGGGTATAGGGTGTCTATATGTGTATATGTTGTATGTATACTGTATGTGTGTATATGCTATTGTTTGTAAGTCTGCTATGGGGACATGCTTGTCCTAGTTATGCTCCTGAATTAATAAGAGGCAGGAGCCCCTGGTGATTTAGTTCCCTGCATCTGAAGAAAGTAGGAAGCTGTGTTTAAAGGGGATGTTTTATAGAAAAGCCATGTGCCTTAGAAAATGCAAATGTGAATATAGCTTAATGTATACAATATATCAAACCTCCTACCAGTAATGGTCTAATAAATGCCTTCTAACTCTTTAAGATGATGTTTACATCAGTATTTACTGCTTGTAATGCCAGAAAGAGCTCAGCAGTAAACTTATATTCTGCAATGTTTTTCATAAAAACGACATGAACAAGTCATGTACACTGATGCTTATTAAATTGCAATAAACTACCATCCTTCTTGCAATACCTGTAAGACAAGAGGATCATATGAGGAAATATCCTGTACGAATGAAGGATAACCTGCCTGCGCAGGAAACATTATTTACCATAAGCCAATACATCTGTTCCTCTGTCTTGTTACCAACACATCCATAAGAGAATCCTCAGCTGATCCATATTTCATAACCAAATAAGACATACAGGATGTAGATTCCATTGTCTCTTTATCTGGTAAACCATACGTGTTATTACATGTGTATTCATTCAGGGTGTTACTACAAAATATAAAGGCATGGGAAGAAAAAATACTGCAAAACTGATGTCTATGTTTCTATATTTTTTTAGGAATCTGACAGAATTTACTAACTGAGTTATAGGCACAACACAAAAAAGCTATGTGTATTCAAGATAAAATTTAGGTAAAAATAATACAGGGGTATTATTTCATGATGATATGTATGGTTGTGGTCATCCTCTGACACATCCTGAAAATTCCTATAACAAAAAGGTTTCCTCTGCCCATTCACAATCCAACTCATAACAACAGCCATATAGGCTTAATGGGGTTGTCAGTGAGTTGCAAAAAATTAGGAGCCGGGTTGGGCAGGTTTATTTTAAAAAAACAAACATGTACTTACCGCCTCTATCACTCCAGAAGTTCCATGCTGCGGGCTGTCTGTAAATAAACAGAGGCATGGAAGCACCGATCAGAAGGACCGTAGTGGAACATCGGGAGTGACGGAGGAGGTGAGTACACATTTATTTTTTTAAGCCCACTCCAGCCCAGCTCCTAATTTTTTGCATCTCTTGGACAACCCCTTTAAATAGAGGTCAGCAGCACAAGTCCCGTGGCATATTGTTCACTCTTTACACAACAAAAAAAAAATTAAATAAATATATATATATATATATATATATATATATTTTATGAAGTTCCTCCCTCTACCATAAAGTGTAACCGCCATTTGCAATCATTTTAAAATTGTGTGTGTGGGGAAGGCAGCGTCATATCAGTAAAGTGGTGCATTTCACGCGTTGCATTTCACGTCAGGATGCAATGCGTGAAAAACTGACGTTTTTGGCTGCGTTTTTGTTCCATTTTTCCTTGGAGTCATTAGCGTTTTTGCGTTTTTCACGCGCATGTTGTTCGCGAATTTTTGCGTTTTCGGTGCGTTTTTCACGCGCGTTTTTTAAGTCAATGGGACTTTTTCAAAGGGACCATGGTTCGGGAATAAAATGTTTTATTTAATTGAAAAAGAATGTCTTCTGATAAGTTAGCAGATGTATGCAAACATCTGCAATCTATTCTTCACTGTTCCGCGCGTATATTATCTCCCGACAAGTTAGCAGATGTGAAGAACAGTGAAGAATAGAATAAAAACAGTGAACACAGTGAAAACAGGATCATGTAAGTGAAAAACACAGTGCAGAACACAGTGAAGAATAGATTACAGATGTTCGGCACATCTGCTTATTTGTCGGGAGATACGCGTGGAACGGTGCGAACAAAATAGCATGTGAAGAACAATATATATGTGTGAAGAAGACATTGCAGATGTATGGAAACATCTGATTTTGGAACATCAGCACCGGCTTGCACGCGACACAAATCAGGGGGCACCGGAAGAAGAAGGTGAACTCCGGCGGACCTTGGCGGAGAAGCAACGGATGCAGGAACTCAGGCGCACAAGCTTCATGAATCGAGCCAGGCTTAATCTTCACCGGACCTTCTGAATCGGGGATCGCAACAGGACCAGGTAAGTAAATTTGCCCCATTGAGTCTAACTGCAAATGAACCAGCATACCTTATCTCATGTTTTAAAGAACACACAAAGAAACGGGGACAAAGTACAAAACGGATATGGATTAACGGGAAAGCTATACAAAGTTGTCACGGGGTTAACGGCTCTGGCAAGATACAGGGTTCCAAATGCCGGTTGGATGCAGAGTTCCAGAGGTTGCTGAGATGCTGGGTTCCAGACACTGGTGAGGTGTTGGGTTCCAAAGCTGCTGGCAGGATTCAGGTTTCCAGAGCTGCTGGCAGGATTCAGGTTTCCAGAGCTGCTGGCAGGATTCAGGTTTCCAGAGCTGCTGGCAGGATTCAGGTTTCCAGAGCTGCTGGCAGGATTCAGGTTTCCAGAGCTGCTGACAGGATTCAGGTTTCCAGAGCTGCTGGCAGGATTCAGGTTTCCAGAGCTCCTGACAGGATTCAGGTTTCCAGAGCTTCTGGTAGGATTTAGGGTTCCAGAGCTGTTAGCAGGATTCAGGGTTCCAGAGCTGCTAGCAGGATTCAGGGTTCCAGAGCTGCTAGCAGGATTCAGGGTTCCAGAGCTGCTAGCAGGATTCAGGGTTCCAGAGCTGGTAACAGGATTCAGGGTTCCAGAGCTTCCGTCAGGATTCAGGGTTCCAGAGCTGCTGGCAGGATTCAGGGTTCCAGAGCTGCTAGCAGGATTCAGGGTTCCAGAGCTTCTGTCAGGATCAGGGTTCCAGAGCTGCTAGCAGGATTCAGGATTCCAGAGCTGGTAGCAGGATTCAGGGTTCCAGAGCTGCTAGCAGGATTCAGGGTTCCAGAGCTTCTGTCAGGATCAGGGTTCCAGAGCTGCTGGCAGGATTCAGGGTTCCAGAGCTGCTAGCAGGATTCAGGATTCCAGAGCTGGTAGCAGGATTCAGGGTTCCAGAGCTGCTGGCAGGATTCAGAGTTCCAGAGCTGCTAGCAGGATTCAGGGTTCCAGAGCTGCTAGCAGGATTCAGGATTCCAGAGCTGGTAGCAGGATTCAGGGTTCCAGAGCTGCTGGCAGGATTCAGAGTTCCAGAGCTGCTGGCAGGATTCAGAGTTCCAGAGCTGCTGGCAGGATTCAGAGTTCCAGAGCTGCTGGCAGGATTCAGGGTTCCAGAGCTGGTAGCAGGATTCAGGGTTCCAGAGCTTCCGTCAGGATTCAGGGTTCCAGAGCTGCTCGCAGGATTCAGAGTTCCAGAGCTGCTGGCAGGATTCAGAGTTCCAGAGCTGCTGGCAGGATTCAGGATGCCGCACCCAGCAGCTGACTGGCCAGTCCCTGCATCCCCGATCCCACATTAGATACAGCGCTAAACTCCACAGTGAACCACCCAGCTTTCTTTGGGTACTTAAAGGCCGCTGGGGGTGGCTCACAAACCGGCATCCAGAGTCCAAGCAGAGGATCAGGGGCATAACTACAGTGGTAGCAGCCATAGCAACCGCTATGGGGCCCACAGTGTCAGGGGGCCCCAGCATCCGACCTGACACTAAAGAGTGGAGGATGTGCATCATTATATCCATATTATGCTGCACTTTGTACATCATAATATGTATATAACATATACGTGATGTTTAAATGCTGCATCTGTGATGTGTATGTGTTGTATGTATATAAGGTGTATGGCGTCTGCATATACTGTATGGGGGATATTTATCATACGCTGGCGCTCGTGTGCCAGCGTATGATCGCCCTGCCGCTGCAAATTCGCAGCCCGATACATCAAGAGGCATCTGCCTCTTGATGTATCGGGCTGCCAGCAGCGCAGCGTTTATCCTTCGCCGGGCACGTATGAAAAGTCGCCGGCAGCAGCGAGTGCGCAGGTGCGGGGACAGTAACGCCCCGCGCCGGCCCACTCCCGTCCGCCCGCGCCCCCCGCTTGGCCGGCCGTGGCCCCCCTTCACCCCCCTTCAAGCCCCACTGGCGTGAAGGTGGCGGATTGGGCAAAATAATCGCAAAAGCTAACAATAAGCTAGCATTTGCGATTATTTCAGGGCCTCTGCGCCACTGCCCCTATGTGTGTATATATGCTGTGTTTGTAAATGTCACTGTATGTCTGTGTGTATGCTCTATATGAGCATATGTGCATAAGTGTATAAATGTGTGATTGTAACTTGCATATGTGAGTATACAAATGTGTATAATTTTCAAGTGGGAAGGGGGGCCCTATGCCGAAGCCTGCTATGGGGCCCTGACACTCCTAGTTACGCCACTGCAGAGGATTCTTACATCTTAACAGTATTTTGAATATCTGATTTAGAGATAGATGAGAGATTATGTGAAATAGATAGATTACAGATTATATTTTCATTTTATAATTTCTAATACAAAATATGCGCAAACTTCAGAGGATACACAGCTCACCTGGATACAGCCGGCAAGTTCCCCAGAGCATTGAAGCACGGATCCACCTGGGCCTCAGTTATGTTCGGCACAAGAAAAGATTAAAATAATCCAGCTTCTAATAAGCTTCTTAAGAGGAAACCTGAATACTTTATTACCAATGTATTAAAAATATAAACGTGGAAGAGCAAAAAAAGGCAAACACAGCCTACACGTAAAATATTAATCATTCATTGGGAGCTGGATTATTTTCATCTTTTATAATACAAATCTTTTATTTCCCTTCTAGTAGACTCTACCTCTTTAAAGGGCTTTCCCACCAATTAAGGACTGCTGTCTATGTGGCATACTGTGGCATTTATTAGACCATTCACACGTCTACGGTTTTACTACAGTTTCAACAGAAGAAGCGAAATTTACTGCCTCGCTTTCTGAAAATGTGTCTGGAATTCTTTAGTAAAATGTCTAATTGTTTATTACTCTATTTAGAGATCTCTGTTTAATGTTTAATGATCTGAATCCTGTACAGTATTATACAAGGTGCTTTAGGGCAGTTCAGTGACAGGTTCGCTTTAACATGATATGGCTTGGCCAGCTCATGAAAACATAAATAGTCAATATGTCTAATAATTTAGGTATCACTGGCAGCTGGGCAGCATGTAGATACAAAATGCATAAACTGTATGTAGAACATATTATGGATAGACGGATGGATAGATAGATATGAGATAGATAGATAGATAGATAGATAGATAGATAGATAGATAGTAGCATAAATACATTTGATCTTAAGGCAAGTTCCACAATAATCGAAATCCATTTGATTTAAGACATGAGGTCACAGCTTCAGGCGAATTCCTTCCTTCTTTAACAAGGTTGATCTCTGCTGCTCTGGTGGTCTTGTAGCTGTGCATTGTGTAAATTATGGTCCTTGTACTTCTCCATGTTAGGCCTTTGCATTTCTCTAATAATCACCCCATTACTTGCTAAGCACCTTCAGGCCCATGGAACTGTTTTAAGAAAAGGCCTAATTAATTTAAAGGTAACCCTATTAAAATATATGTCAAGGTAGCCCGGGAGAACTGAAACATGCCAGCCAATAAAACCCTACATATTGGCCATATTAAAGGTAGGGAGCACAAAGCCTCTAATTATCAGGCCTACTAATAGACCACCTACCCAGCCCAGGAAAATCTTAAATGTGTTCACCATTATTACAAGGCTAGCAGCAGAATTTATCTTACCTGACAGTAGTCTTTTAAGTTCATGAAACTACTCAATAATTTATTAAACCATATATCAAGTACTGTATTCAAGTACCCTTGGTCTTCTATTAAACATTTGTTTTATGCATGAAATGAAAAATTCCTTAACTTTACTCTTTAAACATTACTATTTATTTCAGAAATCTAAAATAGACATAAGAAAAAAAAAAGTCTCTTCTTTTGGGGGTACAAAGGGTTTTTTTCATTACTAATTTTTTCTAATATAAAAGAGCCTTGAATGGCTCATTAGTATGGGTACAACATGACATAAAAGAGCATATAAAACCTTCATTTAAAAAAATGTCCACGTCAAGCAACTGATGATTTTAAGCAATTGTTAAATTTTGCTTACAATATTACAGCAGTACAGTAAAGCACTAATCTAAAACTATTAAATAAAAATAAAATTCAAATCTCAACAAGAAATAGGTGCTACCTGAACCTTTAAGAACTTTTAAAAATACACCTTAAAAATTCTATTAAAACTGGGCAAAAGGTAGCCAGTTGAGATGAGTAGACCCAAAGTGTAGGTTGAGGTTCGGCATTCAGGCACGTTCCTCCCACATTGAACATATTGCCGAATTGGCTTGGTAGCCAATGAAAAATGAAAATGAACATCCCTAATGAATAGCCATGGCAATGATTGGCTATGATTGGTGTACCCCTGGCCAATCATAGCCATGGCTAGTTGTTAGGTGCGTTTATTTGCCAGATGCTGCTCAGGAAGCCAATCCAGCAATAGATTGGGTAGAAGGTGTCTGGGTGCCGAACCTAACCTTGGGTCCGCTCATCTCTAGTTGCCACTAATGTATCCCCCTAAAAGATATGAGGAATGCCAAATAGAGATCATAGGACAATGATATTTTTCTTAGCAACCCCTTGAGCAAGTGCCGACCCTCAAAGTAGTCCAGTCACGTCCTCTAACCCTGCACTGAATGTTATATGCACTATAATCTCTAGAACTTTAATAAAGTGTATTTATAATTAGAAACAGGAAGTGCTGTTATTATATTTCATTCTAGACGAATTTTCATTATAGAAAATTTTAAAGATTCCTTATTATTATTCCTTGTGATTAATATTATATTAGGGGAAGCCTAATTTTCAGCACATCCACCAATCACCGAATGAATGGGGCCACAGCGATTACCCTGCATGCTCTTCATTGTCTACTAGGCCCAGCATTGCACATATTGGTAGAGCAGAGCACACTACTTATGCTCAGGGTTACAGAAAAGTGACCAATGGAAGTGATGAATAAAAGACCACATGGTTTGACCCAACACCAAGGACCCCTCAATCAACTGATCAGTAAGCTTCTGCACTCCAAGCACCATACAAGTCTCCACTTCTATACATAAGATTTTCTAATACATTAATACAGAATCACATATTAGGGAGCCCTCAAAATTCTTAAGCCAATAAGAAAAAAGTAAAGCCTATTAACCTACGGGCTCTATAAATCCACCTTTGGTTTAATCATGGCCTAAGGAGCAGGGAAACACATGGTTAAGCCCCTAATTGACATGGATACAGTATACTGGGAAATCATATATAGGTTACTATTGACACCGGATTAGAGTGTACATAGAATTTTCAATGTGTAATTTCATACAATATAATTACAAAGCTTCTGGTTAGTTATTGAGCTTCACATTTCTGTATATTATTGTTTATTCTTCCATAACCAGGATATGATTAGTAATTAGCTCTAGTTTGTCAGAAAATATAATTACACTACATTTCTATAACACCCCATGACACTTGATCATGCTAGTAAAATAATAAAAAGTTTTCATTTTTGAGAGGTTAAGTGCAAGAGAAATTATCTTGACAAATGGAGGTCATTCAGCGTTCATTACAAATAATTGCTAATTACAGTAATTATGGCTCTGGTTATTCTCTGATCATGTGCCTCTAAAAATTGAAAACATTGCATTTGCTACAAGTTATTAATTTTCACACAAATTATGAGTAAATAATAAATGTGAAGAATGAAGTGGTACAGACAAATTGCCTCTTCAAAAAAAAAACCAATTGTAAACATCGAGCATTGATTTTATTAATATTCTTGTTTGGCAATTTTTTTTCTTTTAACAAATTGTTCAGTTAAAAAGAAAATGAATGTGAAAGTACATAAAAAAGAAAGAAACAGGCAGTCCCCGGGTTACGTACAAGATAGGTTCCATAGGTTTGTTTTTAGTTGAATTTGTATGTAAGTCGGAACTGTATATTTTATCACTACAGATCCTGACAAAAAAATATTTTGCCCCAGTGACAATTGAAATTTAAATTTTTTTTTGCTGTAATGGGAACAAGGATTATCAATAAAGCTTTATTACAGACACCTTACAGCTGATCATTGAAGTCTGGGACTATAGTAAAGCACACAGAGAGCTTCATCAGAGGTCACAGTGGGCAGACAGGTCTGTCTTTAACTAGGGGTCGTCTGTAAGTCGGATGTCCTTAAGTAAGGGACCGCCTGTATAGTCATTAACACATATACTATGAGGTAGGTAAACTTTTTAAATTAAAATATTATTATTATATGCATTGCCAGCACTTTATATACTAATACAGCAGCACGGTGGGATCGAGCCTACAAACGATCATAAGACAGATTTCAGATGTGGCAGGTTTCAAATATTTGTAAGTAATTATAAGATTGACTTAAAATACTATATAATATATATACTCGTGTATAAGCCGAGATTTTCAGTACAAGAAATGTGCTGAAAAACCTCACCTCGGCTTATACATGAGTCAATTAAAAAAAAAGAACTTAATACTCACCCTCCGGTGTCCCCGATATTCGTTGCGGCTCCCGGCCGCTCCCGATCCCCGTCGCGGCTCCCCGTCGCGGCCTTCCCCATGTAGTATACAGCCTGCCCCACGTAGCATAAACTCAATGCTCACCCACCGGTGTCCCAGATGTTCGTTGCGGCTCCCGGCCACTCCCAATCCCCGTCGCGGCTCCACGTGTCTCCTCTTCTATCTTCTCTCTTCTCTAGCCGGCAGAGTCGCGTCCATGCGATCTGCCGACCGTCACACACTACGATGCGGCGCTGTCGCTGCTGATGACACCGGAGGGTGAGTATTAAGGTTTTTTTTTTAAATTGACTTGCTAGAGAAGAGAGAACATAGAAGAGAGAAGAAGCCGCCGGGAGCCGCAATGGGGATCGGGAGCCGCTGGGAGCCGCGACAAAAAAAAAAGATTTAGTCATTTTTAGAATATAATTAAATAAATAAAATAAAAGTCCCAATTACACATAAAATGCAAATAAAGTATATAAAACACAAAAACACGTACATATTTGGTTTCACCGCGTCCGTATCAATCTGTACAATAAATCTAAATCAATATTGAACCCGATCGGTGAACAACATTAAAAAAAACTCGAAAAACTTCCCGTAATATACAATTTTTCATCAAACACCATCACTAAAAATGTTCTAAAAAGTGATCAAAAAAAAATTACGTTCCCTAATATGATACGACTGAAAATAACAACTCTTTTCGCAAAAAATAAGCCCTCAACCAGATCTGACAACAGAAAAATACAGAAGTTATGGCCCTAAAAAGTTGTCAATAGTAAAAACAATGCAATTTTCTCCAATATAGGTTTTGCTCAGGAAAATTGAGCAAAGGTAAGAAAAACTATATAAATGAGGTAACACCGCAATCGTAGTGAACCAGAGAATAAAGATAAAATATTAGTTTTACATTACAGTGAGCGGGGAAAAAAAATGCTAAAAATCCAAAATAAAAATTGATGATTTTGTCTGTGTCCCCCTTGAAATAGTTACCGTAATAAAATCTCATGAATAAGCTTTAGACTCCCAAAATTAATTACCTATACATTGTATCTCATCCCGTAAATAATAAGCCTCATATGTTCGCATTACCAAAAAAAATAAAAATGTATAGGTCGTACAAATCTGCTGTGAAGGGCGTCTCCATTCATTCTATGCCTGGCCTTGCGCCCATACAGCAGGACACCACCACATATGGGGTATCGCTACACTCTGGAGGAATTGGGCATCAAATGTTGCATTCCAAAAAAATTCGAAAGTTTGTAAATCGCAGGTCCATATTGTTTTAACCCATGTGAAACACTTAAAGGGTTAATAGACTTAATAGAAGTTGTTTTACACACGTTGAGGGGTGAAGTTTCTATAGTGGGGTAATTTATGTGGTTTTACAAAGTCACTTGGAAGCTGAGTTGTCCCTAAAAATGTGAGTTTTGGCAATTTTCAAGAAAATGAGAAAAATCACACCTAAAGTTCTGCACCTCATAACATCCTAGAAAAATGACCGGATGCATAAAATATCATCTCAGCATAAAGAAAACATTCCATAAATGTTAATTATCAAGCTTTTGGGTAGTTTTATTTCCTGTCTGGAAAGCAGAACATTTCAAACTTGGAAAATGAAGAATTTTTACAAACTTCTGCCAAATTTTAACTTTTTTTCAGAACGAAACACAAAACTTATCACTTAAATGTTGTAACTAACATGAAGTACAATGTGTCACGAGAAAACAGTCTCAAAATCACCAGGATATGTTAAAGCGTTCCGAAGTTATAACCAATTATCGTGAGACATGTCAGATTTGAAAAATCAAGTCTGGTCATTGAGCTGAAAACTGGTGTCAGTGATAAGGGGTTAAATAAAATGTCATTATTTGCATTGCTTTATAAGCATTTTTAAACAAAAACAAAAATAGGAGGTGCCAGATTATGTGATAAATCTGGTGCAGTGTAGACAAATAGCTATGAGGATAATAGGAGAATTCAGAAAAAAAAATTGACATGCTGCTCAATATACATTTATGAATGGCAGCAGTGTTGGATTACAATATAGGCAGTTTGGGTAGTAGCCCTGGGCCCAAGTCTTCAAGGGGGCCCATGACCACCCAAATTACAAACCAAATTCACCCATGAAATCCTTCTACATCTGTTCCTGCTCTCACATGTCATATCAGGACCTTTAAAGGCCCTCCAAAGGTCCTCACACCACAGATTGAAAGCAGGCAAAAAGGATGAACCCACCATACATCAATAAGCTGATTCCAGTACCATATGTAGGAAGTGATTTGAGACTTGTAGGTACTATAATAGTCATACAGCCCAGGGCCGTGGCAGTCTTAATCTGCCCCTGAATGGATGGTGGTGAAATTGGATGGCAAAAGCAACTAAATATGGAGAGGTGCGTAAATATATAATAGTATATGTGATAAATACAACTTAATGGGGCAGATTTACTTACCCGGTCCATTCGCGATCCAGCAGTGCATTCTCTGCGGTGGATTCGGGTCTTCCGGCGATTCACTAAGGCAGTTCCTCTGACGTCCACCAGGTGTCGCTGCTGCGCTGAAGTCTGCTGAGGTCCGCCGGAGTCCACGATCCATTGCTGGGTGAAGGTAAGCGCGTGTCCAGCGACCCTTTTTTTAAAAAAATGCGGCGGTTTTTCCAACGGTTTTCGTTCGGCCAAGCCCCCCGTTTCGACGGGAAAACGCAAATCGACCCCCATTGTGCCACATTTTTCTTTTTCTGTACGTTACCATACATTATCAATACTGGCTTACCACTATGATTTTATTTAGACATTTGTTTTGTGAAAAACATTTGTGAAAAATGAATGTCTATTCCAGGATTGTAGCTGAAACTTACCTAAAAGAAAGCTGCACCAAAAACTAAATGAGTGATATCAGGGTAACCGTTTCATTCATTTTTATATTGCCATATTTTATGAAAGGCAGCTTTGGTAGCTCATATGGAATACATGGAGAACAGTAATACACACAATAAATTATGGCCAGGGGCCCAAACAGAATTTGCATTGGGACCCAGCAGCTTGATGTTATAGCTCTTAAAAGAGGTTTATTTTTTATAACAAAAAATTACATTTTCAATAAAATTCTGTAAGTGTCACAATTATTTTTCTAGCATGGCATAGTGGTTTGTAACAATTATGGAAAAAAGGTAAAGGCACATATAAAATAATAGTATCAAGCCCTCAGGTCCCGGAGCACATCTTCTAGGTGTTTGGCTTCCAACATTACAATAAGATTCCTATCAGTTGCTATCGGTTACAGCACACCTCTCCTGTGTTATTAAACGAGCCATATGAGGTCTTCTATAACCTCAAAATATCATGATTGAAAGTATTAAACATGAAAATGTAGCTATAGAAGTCGGAATACTGATTTATTGGGCATAAAATAGAACCCTAACGCTAAAAGTCCTCTCTTCCCCATTTATTTTTTGACATTCATTTAAGGTCGTTTGAACTGGAGGTAAGCAATCCATTAACTGTTACACTAACAAGTGTTAATGTAGTTCCTGTCTTTCCTCTGAAGGCCTATAAAACCTTGGGGCTTTTAGGATTTACACATTCTCATAAATCTTGTATCCAGGTGTTTCTAAACCACTTTCCGTAATCAGAAATGACACTGCTCTTGCCCAAATCTGGTTGAATTTCTTTCAGAGTGCATAAGATGTTTGCGTAGGCCAATTCTCTAAAGAATGGGCGTCATGACTGAAAGCAAACTTTGTGACAGGTTTTCTTTCAGCCTGGTTGTCTAATGAACCATGAAATAGGGCTAAGATATACAGCTGCGAAAAGCCTACAAAAATTGTAATAAATGAGATACAAGCACCTTCCACCAGTATGTTTTCTTCTGGGTGAAATATGAGACACGAATTCCAAGGTAACGTAACTGTAATCCTTTTACTTGGAGCTCGAAATGCTTTAACTCATTACTTTCGGGTCAGAAGTTACTTTTCTTGATTTATATTAAAGGGGTTGTCCGAGAGTAATGAAAAAAAAAAAACTAAAGGCGGCTGGATGGGGCTGCTTAAAAAAATAAAGATCTACTTACCTTCCGGTGCCCTCCGGTGTCCCGCGCTGCTGTTGCTCCGGTCCGGGCGCCATGAAAACAAACATGGCCGCTGGAGCAGCGCAGGACTCAGCTTCCGACCGGAACTGACAACCTTCCGGCCCCCATACACAATGCTGTGAATAGGGACGGGCAGGCGTGGCCGGCCACGGCCTGCCAGAAGCTGACTCCTTGCTGCTCCGGTGGCCATGTTTGTTTACATGGCACCTGGGAACAGAGCAACAGCAGCACGGGACACCGGAGTTCACCGGAAGGTAAGTAGATCTTTATTTTTTTTAAGCAGCCCCCTCCGGCCACCTTTAGTTTATTTTTATAATTACTCTTGAAAACCCCTTTAAATAAACTGAGCTTTAACTTTCAAGATTCAGTCTTACCGGTACTTTGCATAGTGCAATAAAAAGTTACTTTCTATCTCTGCATACATAATTATGAGCTATAATTGAACTAACCTTATAATTGGAATCCGTTATATCATTTGGGGCACCTATCATATCCAAGACCGCTAAGTGGTTATACGCTTCATGTCCGGCTAATTAGAAGGAAATTACCTTTAATGTACATAGCAGAATGTTAATGACCCAGAACCTAAATAGGACATGCAGACACTAAGCAATGGAGTAAGCTACTCAAACACTCAGTCCATCATTAGCAGAGATGTCAAAGGGTAAAGTGTTACAGTCATAAATAAATCTGGAGTTATGTGATATGACAACCAAAGGAAAAGGTGTCTTTTAGGACAAGCTTAGTCTAAACATTGATGGCAGACCGGTTTACAAAATTGGCCTTCGTTCCTAAAGAGGTTCTCCAAATGTATTTCTACAAATACTGTATATGGTTAATGCAGGAGTTTAAGATGGAAAAAGTGAAGTGTATGTTCTTTCCACTCTTCCTGTCCTCTTGCAGAGTTTAATGACAATTTTGGTTTGAGGAAAAGACCTGATCGATCTACAACCAGTTACTGGCCATCAACATGATTCCTAAGAAACCAATCAAAGCACAGCAGTAGCAGGACAGTCACATTGCCCTTCGGCCTCATATTTACGACCATGTGCTTCATCTGGGCCGGAATCCTGGTGAAGCTCCATTGGAAGCTAAGTGACCGCATTGCAAATCAATCCAAAGATAGGACCTGCTCTATATTTTGTGGCGCGGTCACCCGGCTCTATCACTGTGACTGGTTCTAATAGACCTCTAATGGGGATTCCTGTAAGAGGTATCTGTCACCAATTAGACAATGTAAAATGACATTGTTATTAAAGGTTTAGGATGTTAGCTCATGTTAGCCAAGGGGGTAGTGATCTGTTTGCTGTATGAAAACAAAATGTTAGGCAAAGAACTCAGTTGACTTTATTCAAGGTAAAAGGCAGTAGAATGAGATTTAATTGCACAATTCTCAGGTCCAGATTGAAGAGTTAATTTTTATTTTATAAAAAATTAATTTGCTCAACTTGCCATTTCTTTCATTAGGGAGAATGGGACCAGTGTGGATGTGGGACACTCACAGATCAGCACAATGGGGCTCATTTAAAAAGGGTCCATCAGACGCATTTTCATTGGGTTTTGTGCCGAATTGTCCCGGGATTTTGGCGCACGCGATGGGATTTGGGCGCATTGGTGCTAGCTTGCACACGACAGAAACCGGGGGCGGGCCGACGGACAACCCGTCGAATTTAACACAGGATTTGTGTCGCAAGATCAAGCACTCACATGGACCAGGAAGAAGCAGGTGAACTCCGGCGGATCTCAGCACAGCAGCAACACATGCAGGAACTCGGGCGCACGATCTTAGTGAAACACGCCGGACCCGAATCCGCGTCAGACAACGCACCGCGGTATCGCAGTGGGACAGGGTAAGTAAATCTGCCCCATTATTCCCTTTCCTGTGGATAGGGGATATCCTTACAACATAGGACAACAAGTGCTTGAGCTGTGGGTAGGGAAGAGGGACTCCAAAACGTGAAAGGATTTTAATTACTCTTTAATAGTGATCAGCTGCCACTGATTCCCTAGATCAGTGATGGCGAACCTTTTAGCGATCGAGTGCCCAAACTGCAAGCCAAAACCCACTTATCTACCGCAAAGTGTCAACATGGTAATTTAGAGCAATATTACCTACATAAGGGCCAAATAATACTGCCACATGTTTACCACCACTATTAGTATGCATAACACAGACATATACAGTGCACACATATATACAGTATGCATGAAACAGACATATACAGTGCACACATATATACAGTATGCATAACACAGACATATACAGTGCACATATATACAGTATGCATGAAACAGACATATACAGTGCACACATATATACAGTATGCATAACACAGACATATACAGTGCACATATATACAGTATGCGTAACACAAACATATACAGTACACACATATATACAGTATGCATGGCACATATATATATATATATATATATATATACACTGACCGGCCACTTTATTAGGTACACCATGCTAGTAACGGGTTGGACCCCCTTTTGCCTTCAGAACTGCCTCAATTCTTCGTGGCATAGATTCAACAAGGTGCTGGAAGCATTCCTCAGAGATTTTGGTCCATATTGACACGATGGCATCACACAGTTGCCGCAGATTTGTCGGCTGCACATCCATGATGCGAATCTCCCGTTCCACCATATCCCAAAGATGCTCTATTGCAGTGATGGCAAACCTTTTAGAGACCGAGTGCCCAAACTACAACAAAGACCCGCTTATTTATCGCTTATTTACCGCTTGTTATTTATACTCCCTTCTCTGTCACAGTTTTCATTGATAACAGCCCGAGGACACCAATAAAGCAGAAAATAGTCCCAGGTAGAGCTGTCACTTTAATATAGCTCTGTGCACAGCAAGTCCTGGGCTGTCTGGGACTGCAGGAAGATACCTGGAGTAATCTCTGGTGATGGCCTGAGTGCCCACTGAAAGGGCTCTGAGTGCCACGTCTGGCACCAGTGCCATAGGTTAGCCATCACTGCCCTAGATTATGTCATTGTCACCGTACTCGGCGGAACCTGAAACTTACAGTAAATCTACCATCAGGTGCAAGGATAGGTATCCAAGCACACTTACATGCTGGTGTGTGCCCCCTCTATCAGGATATAATTATAATAATTCTTTTATTTATATAGCACACACAGATTACGCAGAGCTACACATTATATGCTCTTTTGTTAGTTTGTAGAACCTTGGGGGAGATTTATTAGAAATGTTGGAGAGCCAAACCTTTCCAGAGCTCAGCTTTCATTTTCCCAAAGCAGTTTATAAAATGAAACCTGGGCTCTGATTGGCTGCCATGAACAACTGGAACCCCCCTCCCCCCCCCTGGTTTTTATGAAAAAAAAAAAAAAGTTTTACAATTCTGAAATGAGCCTGAGAAGATCCAGGCCCTGTTGACATCTATGGAGTTCGGAGACCCTGAGGTCTCAATTGCATAATTTTTTTAAACATTTTTCATTTCATAAAAATAAGCTAAAAGAAGAGCAGATCTTGACAAAGGGAGCACACACCAGTATGTCAGTATGTTTGGTTTACTATACTTCATCCTGGTGGTAGGTGTCCTTTAACAGATCCGCTCATCCCTATTCATTAATGTGTCAAAAAAGTCCATGGCCAGATTAAGGCCATCTCCACATCATTGGCCTGCGGCCTGAAAAGGATCCAACAATAACTGTAATACCAAAAAACAGCTTGTAAAATATTATATTACAAAAAACAGTCTTTATTCCTTACTTATACAGGCAGTCCCCGGGTTACATACAAGATAGGTTCCATAGGTTTGTTCTTAAGTTGAATTTGTATGCAAGTCGAAACTATATATTTTATAATTGTAGATCCAGACATGTACATACATTTCTTCTTGGGAAGTATAATATCTATTCCAAGCAAGAAAATGTCATATAGGAGGTCACACATATGATGATATGACCAGCAAGCTCTCATCTCCTGTGGGCATCAGCACTATCTTTCCTGTAAGACGGACAAGGCAGAATCCGGTATTAGAGCGCTCAATCTCTTCACCATGTGATTTGATATTGTAAGCAGGTAATATAAGAAGGGATTGAGGCACCTGAGCAGTAAAGTGATCCTCCTTCTCTCAGAACATTTTGGATTCTCCATATTGTTCCACTTTGGTTATGTTCAAAAATGAAATTTTACACATGTGAGAACGATCATCGCAAATCCATCTGCAGGAATGTGATGTAAAAGTGCATCGCACGGAAGAAGATCGCTTATATAACTTATTACTTCAGCTGCGGTGAGAGTCTGAAGTTATCTCTGCTGTCATTCCCTGTCAGTTTAGATGAAGAAGAAGAGCTACAAAACAGACATTTGTGGGAATGAAACATGTGTTACTCAATATAGGGTAAAATTCCACTAATCCAGTGCTGGGTAACCTAAAATAAATTTTAATCCAGAATATATTTATAGTCCAGAATAGGACCATAGGAGGTGTAGCCATGGGGCTTACAGAAGTAGGACATTAAAGAGGTTGGCCACTTTCAGTAAATAATTGATATTATATGTGCAATAAAAAGTTATACAATTTTTCATTATACTTTCTGTATCAATTCTTCATGGTTTTCTAGATCTCTGCTTGCTGTTCTTCTATAGAAAGCTTCTCTATTTATTTCCAAAGGATATAATCTGTCCGTGGTGATGTGACGGATATGCAGATGCAGGAGACGTATTATTATCACTGAGAATAATAGGAGTTGTGTGATAATAACAGCTTGTGCACCTGCATGTCCATGACATCACCATGGACAGATTGGGGCAGATTTACTTACCCGGTCCGTTCGCGATCCAGCGGCGCGTTCTCTGCGCTGGATTCGGGTCCGGCCGGGATCAACTAAGGTAGTTCCTCCGCCGTCCACCAGGTGGCGCTGCTGCACTGAAAAGCATCGTTCCGCACTGGAATTCACCGAGCCGGACCAGGTGAAGGTAAGCGCGTCCCAAGCAACACTTTTTTTGTTTTAAATGCGGCGGGTTTTTCCGAATCCGTCAGGTTTCCACTCGGCCACGCCCCCCGATTTCCGTCACGTGCATGCCTGCGCCGATGCGGCAAAATCCGATCGTGTGCACCAAAATCCCGGGGCAAGACAGGGAAAATCAGCGCAAATCGGAAATATTCGGGTAACATGTCGGGAAAACGCGAATCGGGCCCTTAGTAAATGATCCCCATTGTATTCACTGGAGTCAATAGAGAAGTTTCTATAGAAGCAAAGCAAGCAGAGATCTAGAAAACCATGAGGAATTGATACAGAAAGTATATTGGAAAATTGTATAACTTTTCTTTGCGCAAACAATAAAAATTGTTTGCTGAAAGTGGACAGCCCCACCAGCGATAAGTGGATAGCCACAAGTGGATAGCCCCACCAGCGATATAAGAAAGTAGAATCACTAGGATTACACTTTATACAGTTTCCTTTTTCTTTTAATGCACCAAAATATAGGGGGACATTTACTTTCTCGTCCCATTGCGTCCGCCGATCCGGAATGTCCGATGAGGATTCGGAGCTGCCGCGATTAACTTATAGCGTGCATCCGATTTCTTGAATGTGTCACTTCCCCCGCTGAGGTCCGCCGGAGTTCACCACCTTCTTCCCGGTGTACGTGAGTGCTGTTCTTGCGACTCAATTTGAATTTTAAATTCCGCAGCTTGTCCAAATCAGTCGGGTTCTCCGCCGGCCACGTTCCCCCCCCCCCGATCTGTGTTGCATGAAAGCCGATGCGCCAAAATCTGATGGCGTGCGCCAAAAACCCCTGTGAAATTCAGGGCAAATCGGAAATAATCAGGAACCCCGACTGAAATGCGTCCGACGGACCCTTAGTAAATGTGCCCCATAGTGTTTGCATTGGGACCAGTATCGTTTTCTCATATTGGACAGTATAAGTATAAACCCCACCACTGGAACCTTTACCAATTGCTAGAACAAGAATCTTTTTGAGCAACACAAATATTACATAGCGTAAATCCGATCAATCGGGGAAGTCGCCAGATAGAAGTTGAAAATGTCCTGCTTTACATCAGCTGCTTTTTGCTTTTTTAGTCATTTGAATGTTGCCAAGAGTTTTGTTTTCTGTTAATTAATTTACTAGAACTCAGAACACGTCATCAATGAGCATGTAAGTTTGGGACATCTATTATTAGTAAATCTGATGGTAGATGTTCTTTAAAGCTTCTCAAGGGAAAGGAAGAGTAGAGGCAGGAGGGTGTAAATGGTAGGTGGCAGCATAGCTTGGAGGGTGCAGTGGATGACAGGATGCACAGGGGAAGGGAGGGCAGGTACTTCATGTTGCTGCTGCCTTATCCGTGTCTCTATCATAGTCACTATGAGTGCCAAAGATTATTTGCATAATAAAGAAAAGGTGATTTTATGACAATTGATGTATGGATCAACAACATAAAGGCTGGGATGGAATTCTTGTGAGCTTCTATAAAAGGTAGTGATGGCAGAAAAAACAGCTGCCAGGTTCCCTTTAACCACCAGGGACCTCATTTTCACTGAAGACAGGTTGCTGGAGCCCATTAGAGCTGCATTGCAAATATGTCATTCTGCCTTTTCCATTATAATATAATTGTGTGTTTTAACTTAACCTTTGCACCCTGACAGAATCCTATGTTATGTCCCTGTATGCATTTCAAATGACTTGTCTTTGCTGCTGATTGCTTTCAGCTTTCAGCCCCACCTGTACTCCTGTACAGTTCCTCCCTCCCCACTGATGTCAGCGCACTAGGTTATGAGCTCTGTGAAGGAGCAGCAAAGAGAAGCTGTACAGGAGCACAAAGGAGGGGGCTGAGAACTGAGAAGTCTGCAGCACAGACAAGTCAAATGTTTTTTTTTAAGCAGCCAAACCAAAGCCCAACCCCTGGGACTACACAGAGGATTATGTCAGGGTGCAAGGTAAGTTAAAACACACAATTATATTATAATGCAAATACTTAGAGAAGACAGAAAGGCAGATTTGCAATTGGAGCTATGATGGACTTCTACAACCTGTCTTTAGTTAAAATGAGGTCCCTGGTGACAGGTTCCCTTTAAGGACAAGGATATAAATGAAATGAAGGAAGAAGCTTGGTGGCTATGGCTAGGCTTGCATCTTACTTACGTCTCAGGAAAAATGCATGAAATCTTCAGTGTATATTGCGATAAAAGCAATTTATCTTTTTTGGAAACCAATAAAAATAAGAGATGGATGAATAGACTTGTTAAAAAGGGAAATACATAGTTTTCATTTTGTTTTTCTATTTCAAAGGTACTTCCCTTTAATTATGTTGATTTCGTTATTCCATCTTACTACACCCAGAGGCAAGTGTACATGGCTGAAAGTGTCCTTAGGACAAATAAAGAAGAATATAGGGGTCATTTACTAAGGGCCCGATTCGAGTTTTCCCGACGTGTTACCCGAATATTTCCGATTTGCGGCGATTGTATCTGAATTGCCCCGGGATTTTGCCGCACGCGATCGGATTGTGGCGCATCGGCGCTGGTATGCACGCGACGGAAATCGGGGTGCGTGGCCGAATGAAAACCCGACGGATTCGGAAAAACCGCCGCATTTAAAAAAGGAAATTGTGTCGCGGAGCTTGCACTCACCTTCCTCCAGGATAGGATCGTGAACTTCAGTGCATTTCAGGGAACTTCAGCGGAGCAGCGCCACCTGGTGGACGTCGGAGGAACTGCCTTGATGAATTACGGGGAAAGTAAATCTGCCCCTATGTGTTCACAATTCACCCTGGAAGCATTAGGTGCCAACTTGAACATTTGTTAAAGGTTTCAGATGTGCCTGCTGCTGTGGTGAACCACGGCTCCTATTCTGTTGCTGATCTTATAATTGGGGGCTTTTAGCAGACAGCTTGAGTTTTATGTCCAAAGTTCAATATTTAAAAGGCTCACATGAGAAATGAAAAGAATAACATTTTAGTACATACTTAAACAGGTTCTGGGATATAGAAAGATTGATCTAATCTGTAATACATACACCATCTGTAATTTTTAGCAGAACATAACACTGCGAGAGAACCATGGACTTATCTGAGCATATAAAGCATTTTATGGGTTTGCTGGGAAGCAGATCAGTGTTTAGGAAAGGATTAGACCAGGTCCCCGTTGGAGGTTATAACTCATATCCATTTATTTGATGATTTGTTCTTTTATTCATATAAAGTAGAACTCCAGATTTGTTATTTCAAAATTCAGCGTTTAAGCGTATCGGTGAGGAACTCAAAAATTTTATGACACTTTAAAGGAAAAATTATTTGCCATTATTTACAAAAGGGATGTAATGATGTTTGCCATGCACGCAATGAGGATTATGGGCTAAAAAGGGTCGAATAAAGAAATGGGCACATGGCACGAAGCAGACAATATGTATAGCTTTCTATAGTATTAGCCCAGTAACGTGTTAATACAATTATTATTTTATGCAAGTGGTTTTCACATATGCTCACATAACACACAGCGGAATATTTCCAAGCATATGCTACCTTTCGGACCATATGGGAGAAGTAAATTCTCTTCGGAAACCTGGGAAATTCTTCTTTTATTTTCAGCTTCATTTAAAGAGAGTAGTTTAATAAAAAGAATGGCCCACTGTGTTACAAAAGGGGTTTTCAAAGTTATCACAAATTTGAAAATCCCATCCACAGACCCTAACACATATTTTGAACCCATTTCTGAAAAAATGGTTGCCTATTTCTATGATCCCAGCATAAATATTGCTTATTTCCTGCTGTGCTTATTTACGTACATGTTGAGACTACCATTCCAATGACAACTTGCACAGAAGTGTAGAGGGAGATCCACTTCCCTCTCAGCTCTTGCAGTGTGAGAACAGAGATCTGGGACTTGTGCATTAGCTCCATAACCTTTTCTGTTCCAGAGGGGAAAATACTGTAACTCCAGGGCCTGGTCCATGACAGGAGATATACACTCACCGGCCACTTTATTAGGTACACCTGTCCAACTGCTCGTTAACACTTAATTTCTAATCAGCCTATCACATGGCGCCAATGCATTTAGGCATGTATACATGGTCAAGACAATCTCCTGCAGTTCAAACCGAGCATCAGTATGGGGAAGAAAGGTGATTTGAGTGCCTTTGAACGTGGCATGGTTGTTGGTGCCAGAAGGGCTGGTCTGAGTATTTCAGAAACTGCTGATCTACTGGGATTTTCACAACCATCTCTAGGGTTTACAGAGAATGGTCCGAAAAAGAAAAAAAATCCAGTGAGCGGCAGTTCTGTGGGCGGAAATGCCATGTTGATGCCAGAGGAGAATGGGCAGACTGGTTCGAGCTGATAGAAAGGCAACAGTGACTCAAATCGCCACCCGTTACAACCAAGGTAGGCAGAAGAGCATCTCTGAACGCACAGTACGTCGAACTTTGAGGCAGATGGGCTACAGCAGCAGAAGACCACACCGGGTGCCACTCCTTTCAGCTAAGAACAGGAAACTGAGGCTACAATTTGCACAAGCTCATCGAAATTGGACAGTAGAAGATTGGAAAAACGTTGCCTGGTCTGATGAGTCTCGATTTCTGCTGCGACATTCGGATGGTAGGGTCAGAATTTGGCGTCAACAACATGAAAGCATGGATCCATCCTGCCTTGTATCAACAGTTCAGGCTGGTGGCGGTGGTGTCATGGTGTGGGGAATGTTTTCTTGGCACTCTTTGTGCCCCTTGGTACCAATTGAGCATCGTTGCAACACCACAGACTACCTGAGTATTGTTGATGACCATGTCCATCCCTTTATGACCACAATGTACCCAACATCTGATGGCTACTTTCAGCAGGATAATGCGCCATGTCATAAAGCTGGAATCATCTCAGACTGGTTTCTTGAACATGACAATGAGTTCACTGTACTCAAATGGCCTCCACAGTCACCAGATCTCAATCCAATAGAGCATCTTTGGGATGTGGTGGAACGGGAGATTCGCATCATGGATGTGCAGCCGACAAATCTGCGGCAACTGTGTGATGCCATCATGTCAATATGGACCAAAATCTCTGAGGAGCTTCCAACACCTTGTTGAATCTATGCCACGAAGAATTGAGGCAGTTCTGAAGGCAAAAGGGGGTCCAACCCGTTACTAGCATGGTGTACCTAATAAAGTGGCCGGTGAGTGTAGTATTACCCTTATATGATGGCCCTGGGTGCAGCTCAGTCAATAAAGAAGCACAATTTCGTCCTCTAGAGCATCTATTTAATCTTTGTTCAGACATTACTCTCATCACAGTAAGGCTGCATTCACACAGCCGTATGAGGGGTGTATATACGGCCAACCTATATACGGCTTATATATGTCCCCCATAGAGAGCATAGAGAGCAATACTGTTCCGCAGCCAGCGCCATGCCCCATCTTTCTCTATGGAGAGGACGTGGAGAAGCCGACGTGTGCTCGCCATGCTATGGTACGGCAGGCCTGCTAGGACAGTAACATTACACTCCAGCATTACATCATGCCATAAGCATAGCTCTGTTCCTACACTGTTAGATTGGAATACATTACAGTGAAGTGTGTACATTATTAAACCATATTTGCCCACATTTGGCAGGCCACCTAAAGCAGAGCGGCATGCAAAGTACCACACAGATTTTCAAGGATGGCCATGCCTTCTTTTCTTTTTAAATGTGATGTCCACTTTCAGCAAATAATTGATATGGTTTGTGTAAGGAAAGTTTACAATACAATTTCCAATATACTTTCTGTATCCATTCCTCACAGTTTTCTAGATCTCTGCTTGCTGTCCTTCTATAGAAAGCGTCTATGTTTACTTCCAGTGGATAGAAATCTGTTCATGGCCATGTGATAGACACGGCTTTGATGACTCCTTGTGATACTAACGGCTCATTCACCTGCGTGTGAGGGGGGGGGTTTAGATGCTGTCTGGTGTCAAAATTTCATAATCACATATGCATGCCCACCATAACTCCCTGTGTGCCTAGCTCATATTGTCCCATTACCTGAAGTACCTCCTTCCTCCACTTATATTGTCCCCTTTCCTGCAGCATGCCCTCCTCCAAAATCCCCTTTTCTTTAGCTGCCACCACCCTCTCCATCCAATGTTCTCTTTCCCAGCCCAAATATCCAATACTTACCTTCGTCGTTCCCCTGCAGCAGTCTTCTCTTCCGCATTAATGCATGGTTCTATTGTCAGGAGACACAATATGATGACATCATCACGTGCGCCAGCAATATAGCAGTGCATTAATGTGGAAATGAAAAAAAGGAAGAGAAGACTGCCACAGGGGAACAGGGAAGGTGAGTATTGTTTTTTTTTTTTACAGAGAATGGCCGCAGGCTAGAACCAGGTGTTCCACGGCTCGGCCTTGGTTGGGGAACACTGGCCTAATGGATGAATTTTCAGCAGCGGTCAGCTGCTTACGAATCCCACTTTTTGCACACGAGCCAGCAATCCGACTCCTCCTCTATAGTGCTGCTCGCCGAAGTCTCGCGATAGCACGCGCAGCCGCCATGAGACTTCGTCGATGTGCATGCTCTTATGCTCCTGAAGGCTCGGTGACGTCATCGGCTTTCAGGCGCGAACAAGGGAGGGTGGGGGGAGGTGGGGTCGGCACTCTGTATGCCTCCCCTAGTATGCTAATGCCCAAGCGCTGTGATGTAGAGTCAAACACCTAGTGGGTTATTAACGAAAATATGTTCCTGCACCACCTCATCTCGCCTTATGTGCAGGTTAGTGTGGGTCATAATGCCCATTTCAAAGTGGTAGGTTTCTTTTAATGCTGTGCACTTAAAAAGGCGTGTTGGTGCGTGATCCTAGTTTGCGCCACATTTATTACTGGGGCACAATTCTGTTGCATCAACATGAAGAGAAGTGCCCCCCAAAAAATTGGTGTGACTGTCTCACATTTTGTAAACTGTCCAGATGACTGACCCTTTCAACACCATTAAATAACCATATATATTTAACTGGCTGCTCCAGTTTTCTGTCTAAAATTGCACATGAAAGAAGGTTGAATCTGCTTGCACATGTATTTATAAAGCGTCTGCGCTAGTTTTGTGTCACGGCTGCATTGTGTCTGACGAGAGAAAAATGTGCACCTAAAGGGGCTGTTAGTGCTTAGTCGGAATTTGTGACACATTTAATACAGTGACTTGTCAGAATTGTGCCACACGCTGTATGTTAAAGGTGCACCTAAAAAAAAAAGATGGTGCATACTTCCCAAGCAGTGCAGGGGGTGCCAGATTATGGAAGACCGTGCACCACTATTCAATCAGGTGTTCAATGCACTTTGTACCGTTTGCCTCAGTTTTGATAAATCTGGACCAATGTGTCGCAACTTGCACAAAGAAAGTGCAAACTAAAACTAGACACACTGCACCAGTTTTTATATATCTGGGATCATATGTTAAAAAGTCTCACTAAGGTTTTACATGATGACTTATAACAGCTATGGGTAGTGCTCACTGGCTTAAAACACTGGTTTATTTTGTTTTAAAGGGGCTTTAATGGTTTATATTTAGATCAGTGGAAGAACCTTCCTAGCATCTACTCAAGTTGTTTGGCAGAGCAGAGGATGACGACAGCTGAAGGGAGGGGGGATGAGGGACATGTCAGCAGAGAAACACTGCCTTGCATGAATAACACCCAGCGTTGGGACTTGCTGCTCCTTCACGCAGGGTGTAAGGTAAGCTTACAAAGTCCATTTTCTGTGGATAGGAACTATGCACTTTTTAGCTAAAAACAGAGTGGGGAAGGGTTAGAATAATGTTATGGGAACCTGACAATAGGTTTATTAGTGAAAATCTGGTGAAGATCTGAACTCCCCTCACTGGTCCCAGAAATAGTACCATTCATTTGTTAGTGGCTGCATCAGCTATTACAGCTATGTTTTTATTACAGAGAACTACTGCACCAAGCACAACCAATAGTCCAAGTCATTTACAGTCTGCTGAGCAGTGAGGCTATCAATACCACATTCCAATAATCTGACCTAATAAACAATGATCAATATAGCAGTCATTGGCCCACATTTTTCATATTGCACTATTAGCAGTTTGCTTTTTTTTTTTCAATATGTGTCAGGCTGAACCACTTGCAACAAACCTGACCACGCTTTTTAGATAATAATTGAGATTGACGGCGCAACATCTTTAGTAGCCGGTCATCTTCCCAAATACAAAATCTTTGGGTACATAACTGCAATACGAATATGTCCACCAATACAGAGCATAACCAGGGGAGGCAGGGCCTCATAGAAAACTTCTGAATGGGGCCCCTCTAACCCCTCAGAAATTGTATATATTTGTATACTTATGCATGCACTTTTATACACTTACACAGATCTGTCCCAGTTGCTGCTCGTCACATAGCGGAAGTACATGGCAGGAATTAGATATGATAGATCCCTAGTCCTGTAGTTTTGTTGGCCCCGATATTTCTTATCTGAGATGCTGATTAGTGCTGTGTACTGTGGAATATGTACAATGTGAAGCATAATACAGTATTTATCTAATGGTACACATATTCCATTCGTTAGTGTGTCAGGTTGAATACTGGGCCCCCTGATACTGTGGGCCCCATGGCAAGTAGTATGGCTGCTACCGCAGTTACCCCACTGCTCCAACATCTGGTGTCAGGGAAGGGTTGGGACATCACCAGTAGATGCTGATATTAACAGAAGCAGCTGATATATTTGACAGGCTTACAAATAGACTCCCAATGTATTTTAAGAGATGGTAATTTTAGAGCAAATCTTAAGTCAGATAGCTAACTACATGCATTTATAATACATTACAAATTAATACAAAATTTAACCAGTTATATATCAATTGCTTTGGTTTTACTCCAACACCAGAACTGTTAAGCAAACATTTAGACATTTGGTTTCTGAGCTTGATTTTTATACGTTAAACTTGGGGATTTAAGCCTAACCCTGACATGTACATGTGACAGCGGAAACATTTTCTAAACCAACCAATAAACCAAGTGACAATGGAAAACATGGTTCATAATTTATGAGCTCACTTTAGGCAAGAAATCTACAGGTCTAAGTCGGTAAATCTCCCTGCTTTGTATAATGACCCTTTTACTAGGGGAGTCAGAGAGAATAATCCTCTTATAAATCCTGGGACTTGTAAAGGGCAGGATGTTATTTTTTTCCTCTTCTCTCTGAAAACCAGTGCAGTTTAACAAGACTGTTTCGGGGCATATTTTAATGCTGATCTACTTAAACAAGAATAAAGATAACCCCGGGTTAATGGAAACAAATTAGTTTTTGCCTTTTTTGTCACAAAATGAATCCTCCTGGTTTATCCCTACTGTACACGGCTGGTTTTTCGGAGAAATGTGTCATTATGCTGGACAGGATCTGGTATTTTAATAGAACTACTGGGTCAACTAAAGTAAAACAAACCTTTACAGAGATTATAACACATTCTAAGAGATGTGATACCACGAATACTACAGATACCACGTGGCGCAGATAAGGTTGCAGTCGCATGTGGTCATGGTTCTAGATGGAGCCCAAAGCCGTGTAAACCTGGAACGCATTAAAGAAGCATATAATACACAGAACAAACACTCATCGCCACCCAGCAAATATATATAAAAAAAATTTAAAATATTATTTAGGGTTTTATTTTTAGCTGCATTTTAATGCCATTTTTGAATTGCAACAATTGCAAATATTGGCAGTCATTTATCTTACAGTACAGTGAGGCCGTTGTGTTACAATATGAGTGGCTGCACTGCAAATTACAGACGTTCCTCAGGTTACGTACAAGATAGACAAAACCTATAGATACCAATGGATCAAAAGAGTGTATACATGTATGTCAACTTACACAATGAAGTACTCAAGTTGAATCTGTATATTTAATAATTGTAGCTCCAGACAAATTTTGTTTTTGTCCCAGTGACAATTGGATTTTCAAAATAATTTTCTGTAGCATGAGCGCTTCAACAGACCTCACAGTGGGCAGAGGGGTCCATCTGTAACTAGGGGTCGTCTGTAAATCGGGGACCGTCTGTATAGAGGTCGGGCTCCTATGGAAAAGGGAGCAGTGCTGACTCTTCCATCTCCACCTGAATAAAACGAGCCACATACGTTGCCCTGCATAGTGGATGGAAATTATATACACCTCATGTCCTTGCAGTATAACATTTCTGGACTACCCCTTTAATTGTACACGATGACTGAGCTTCTCTTATGGGCCACAATATGAATGAATGGCTTGTGAGTACTGTACTGAGGCCAACAAGTTGCAAAGTAAATAGGACACCAGCTGTTGTAGAAAACCCAGGGACCGGAGATGGAACTACAGGCAGTCCCCTACTTAAGGACACCCGACTTACAGACAATCCATAGTTACAGACGGACCCCTCTGCCAACTGTGACCTCTGGGGAAGCTCTCTGGATGCTTTACTATAGTACCAGACTGCAATGATCAGCTGTAAGGTGTCTGTAATGAAGCTTTATTGATGATCCTTGGTCCAATTGTCACTGGGACAAAAGAAAAAAATTTGTCTAGAAATTCAATTATAAAATATACAGTTTCGACTTACAAATTCAACTTAAGAACAAACCTCCAGACCCTATCTTGTATGTAACCCGGGGACTGCCTGTATAGGTCTCCAACAGATATAGATTATTTCTATTGACTGCTACAATTAAAAAACTGAAAGGATAAGAAATAAAAACACAAAAGAAAACTTGGACTACCTTTGACTTGAGAATGTCGTGTTCTGTTACCATCACATTCTTTCCACAAGATATCTACAGTCGTACAGCCATTACAGCCATGTATAGCTCTCTTATCTTTTGTACATGAATAGTAGGATCATAAAAATATTAAAAATGCCAAACTAAAATTCCACTGATGCTTAACATATTATAGCTTTTTTAAAAAAAAAATTCTTTACCTGAGCGTAAACATGTTTTATGTATGGACCATGCAACTCAAAGAACCTATTACTCAATCTACTGCTCTAGGGCAACCAACACGGAACCTCATTAGCAAATACAAAACTGAGCACATATTCACATTGTGAATACAGGCGGTCCCCTACTTAAGTACACCCGACTTACATACAACCCATAGTTACAGACAGACCCCTCTGACCTCTGGTGAAGCTCTCTGGATGTTGCTATAGTCCCAGATTTCAATGATCAGCTGTAAGGTGTCTATAATGAAGCTTTATTGATAATCCTTGGTCCCATTACAGCAAAAAATGTTTTAACTCCAATTGTCACTGGGACCAAAAATTTTTTTGTCTGGATCTACAATTGGAAAATATACAGTTTCGACTTACATACAAATTCAACTTAAGAACAAACCTCCAGACCCTATCTTGTACGTAACCAAGGGACTGCCTGTACTTGTTTTATGAACTGGAAGCCCAAGCGCTTGAACTGGAAAATCAAACAACTTTCTGCAGCAAGTGAATCCATCTTTGGAAATATTGGTGAACAAGCTCTACATTTCAGCAATTTATCCAGCATATATTCATTTAACCCCTTAACGCCGAGGCCCTTTTTTGTTTTTGCGTTTTCATTTTTCACTCCCCACCTTCAAAAATCCATAACTTTTTTTTATTTTTCCAAGTAAGGAGCTGTATGAGGGCTTGTTTTCTGCATAGCAAATTGCACTTCATAGTGACGGCTTTGAATAACCAGATACTGGTAAACAGTACAGAGAAAAAATGAATTTGCGTCGTTTTCTTGTGGGCTTGGATTTTACGGCTTTCATTAAGCGCCTCAAATGATATGTCTACTTAATTCTTTGGGTTGATCCGATCACGGGGATACCCAGTTTATAAAGGTTTTATAATGTTTTCATACATTTACAAAAATTAAAACCTCTAAATAAAAAATTCTTAATTTTCCCATGATCTGGTGCTATGTAATTTTTTGCAACTTTTGAAGACATTTTCAATGCTACCATTTTTTTGGACTGCACAGCATTTTCAACACTTTTTATAGAAGTTTTAATATTTTTTAATGGCCCAAAAAAAGTGACATTTTTGACTTTGGGCGATATTTTCCATTGCCCAAAAACCAGGCAAAACCATTATTATAATTTGATAGATCGGACATTTTGGGATGTGGCGATACCTAACATGTTTATGATTTTTACTGTTTATTTATATCAGTTGTAGGGAAAGGGGGATGATTTGAATTTTTAGCTTTTTTTAAAAATTTTTTTACTATTTTTCAGATTAGGGTACTTTAACCCTAGGTTGTCTGATTGTAATACATGATAGGTAGGATCAACGTGCAAATCGCACATTGTTATACATAGGGGAAAAGAGATAGCCTCAAGTCTTTGTGTGACCCGAGGCTGTCATAGCAACGGATCGCTGCTCCTCGATGTTGTTATGTAGAGCAACGACCCGAGCCAATATGGTGGCATCCACGTGCCACCGGCTCTTTAATGCGGTGATGGACGGGTTACTACGCAGCAAACACTTACCAGTTATGGAAAGTGCTCAGCCCGTGCGCCCTCTCCAAACACCAGCAGCCGACGTATGAGATACTGATGCGTAACGTAAGGGGTTAAATAAATGTTATTTGATCAAACAATTTCTGTAATGCTGCATTCACACAACCGCCTCTGGTGCGGAACAGTGAGCACAAGGTATGTTCACTGCACCGTAACGTCAAAAAGATGGTGCCGCATGGCCTGCTCTGTTTCTCATGGAGAGGGCAGAGGTGAGAAGCGCTCCTCTCCAGCGTGCTATGATGCATATTTATTTGAGGCATGTTTATCAATGGGCTAAGGCTACCCTCACAGGTTTTTTTGGATGTGTACTAGCCATTGTCTCTACAGCTAGTCCCCATGCACAGGGCGGTTGTTTCCACAGTCCTGTTAATGAGCCGACCGACTCAGGGTCCTATTCATTTCCGAGTTTGCAGATGGGGCCTTTCATAATTGTACTCAGTGTTTGAGTTGTGCTTACACGCCGATGACTGTGGCCCCGCAAACAACGGACCATGAGGCGGTAGGCATAGCACTCCATCAAAGAAGCAAGTGCCCTCACCACGCAGACTCCAGCTGTATTATGCATTTTTTTCCTTGCAGAAGCTTTTCCAAAGCTCCTTTGACATCCAAAGTTTGAGTTTCTGCGAATAAATGATATTGTTTGTATAATGGAAACTTTAATATATTTTTGGTATGCATTTCTATATGCGTAACATATAAACCTTTTTAACAACTGCTTAACCAAGTTAGGATGCTGTCACTTTGTGACCATCAAAATTAAAGGGGTAATCCCATTTCGGAAAATTAATGTTCTTGTTTGTATGATAAAAAAATTATACTTTCTGTATCGATTTCTCATGGTTTTCTAGATCTCTGCTTGCTGTAATTCTAGGTTTACTTCCAGTGGACAGAAATCTGACCATGGTCACACAGGTGCACGGCTGGTTAGTATCATAGAGAGTAATCAGAGCTGTGTGTTATAACGAGCTGTGCACCTGTGTGACCATGGTCCACCTGAAACAAACTAGGAAATTTCCTATAGAATGACAGCAATCAGAGATCTAGAAAACTGTGTGGAATTGATTGAGAAAGTATATTGGAAAATTGTATAAAACTTTTAATTATTAAAACAATAACATTTATTTGCTAAAATGGGAACACCCCTTTGTAACAGCATGAGAAACCAGGGACACATTCACACGACCGTATGATTTCTCCAGTCCCGTATTTACGGGCCGTATATACGTGACGTTTTTCATCCGTATGCAGCACGTATGTAACCCGTATTTTATACGTCCCCATAGACTTCTAGGCCATACGGAACTGAAATACGGGAGAAAATAGGACATGCTCTATATTTTTATACGTCCAGTATACGGTACGGAGTTAACAACGGCAATATAAATGGTCAGACGTATTGTCCATTGAAATGAATGTGACTGTATGTAATCCGTAAAAAAAACTGGTACGGTACAGATACGGCCGTTTTCATACGTCCATGTGAATGTAGCCTTATTCATAGATCATTAGCATAGTCACCGTGCCTAGATCTATGAGTGATTTCCTTTAAAAAGAGGAAATGTCATGGTGATTTGGGACACTAAACCATCCATAGGTCCTTATGGACCGGTGGTTTAGTTTCCCAAATTAGCTTTTAAGGGTCCCTATGTGCCCGCAATGAAAAAAAAACAAAAACAAAGTTGAACTTACCTTGACATGAGCCCGATGAGGTGCAATGGACTCTTCTCTTGAGCTCGTCATAGTTATTCAATGAAGCTGGGCACAGTATCCCTGCTTCATTGTACAAGCACAGTGAACCCTCAGTGTATGCGTCGGCTTCACTGCACGGCTGCGCAGGAGCACCGGACCGAGGCAAGTGAGGTTTTTTTATTTTAATAGCGGTTATGGAGGGACTTCATAAAGGGTCATTTAGTTTTATTTTCATTACTCTCGGGCAACCCCTTTAAAAGATAGATTCTGTAGGTTTGTTCTTAGGTGGAATTTGTACGCAGGTCAGAACAGGTATAAGTTGTACATATGTATAACTATAAATTTTTGTCCCCATGACAATTCGATTTCAATATTTTGGGTTGTCACGGGAACAAGGATTGTTAATTGAAACCACCTTTAATTACTATTACAGTTGATCATTGCATCCTGGAGCTGAAGATCAGTAAATTATCAGCATCCAGAGGTCCGGCTGTAACTAAGGATAATCTGTAAGTTGGGAACTGCCTGCACAACAAGTTACCTTTTTACCAGAATCAGTGATCACCAACACAGATGTGAATGAAGCCTCTTGTCAGACTGTGACATGCATTTCTCTGCTCCAAACAAATACATATTCCAAAAAGTAATAAAGCTGAGCAACACATGGGCAAGGTGAGAAAGTAACAAGCACAGGATATTTAGGAATTTTCCAATACATTTTAATCTATGTTTTCATTTAAAACCCAAGGACTCTCACTTTTTTCTCATTACACCCTCCACAGAAGGACAGATGGCGGGTCGTCAACATCCATGAATAATAAAAATCAGAGCAGAGGTGTATGGGAGCGGGATGCAAACTGTGACCCGATAGGTGACATAAAACTGTCAGATATGATTAAAGGGGCAGGAATGGTGTCACTACTTAGAAAAATACTTTATTTTACATATTTCCAAACAAAAAGCATATACATCATTACAATGGGGGAAAGAAATACTCCACACTGCTATGTGCAACTAGAAAACTTCAGAAGTCGCGAGGTCTCTTCCAACCTTAAAAGAGGAATAAAAGAAGGAAATCGGTTATGACACACGCGACAAAACACTGATGGATATATCACATGGTGCAGCTACACGGGATGGGTTATGTGATATAAAGCCTACAATGTCTCTCACCACAAGTGTTAGCTGACCAGACAGTGTAATATTACATTCAAGTGCAATAAGCGCTCTGCATACCCCTATAGTAATAGGTCCTCAGGACTCGGCTCTTGGAGAACTTATGGTTACTTACATTTGAGTTATTCTGTCCATTCTTTCCTTTGTGCTCTCCTGTGGACACAAATACATAACATATTAAAAACTTTTGATCATGTTACGAGTTTTAAACTTATTCCCCATTTATAGGATAGGGAGACCGTGCTAATCTGTTTGGGGATTTGCCCAATTCACTGCTTATGCTGCTCCAGTCAGACCAGAGAATAGAACACCATACTCACTGTTGGGGTTGTATTTGGCAGGTGATGAGCAGTGCCTGGTTTTCTCCTCACATACCACCAGAATTATAGACCAGAGAATATTATTTCTTATAGTCTGGAAGTCCTTCATGTCTTTAAAGGGCACCTACCACCACGAATCTACCTATAAAGGTAGATCGGGTGGTAGGTGGATGTATGGGACGTGAGGATAGCCCTTTTTAGAGCTAATCCTCACGTCCCCGCTAGCCTAGCATAAACTTTATTGCCCTAATATGTTAATTTAATTAAGCGGCTACCGGGGCGTGGAGTAGCCGGACACGAGGCTACACGGCGCGGCTACTCCACGCCCCAGTAGCTGCTTTCCCCCGCCTACCCTGTGATCTTCGGCGCGCAGCTCCTGGCAGCTGCGCGCCCTCGTCGGAGAAGCCGGAGTTCTGCGCATGCGCAGTAACTCCGGCCAAGATGCGCTATCTCGGGAACGAGGCCGGAGTTACTGCGCATGCGCAGAACCCCGGCTTCTCCGACGAGGGCGCGCAGCTGCCAGGAGCTGCGCGCCGAAGATCACAGGGTAGGCGGGGGAAAGCAGCTACTGGGGCGTGGAGTAGCCGCGCCGTGTAGCCTCGTGTCCGGCTACTCCACGCCCCGGTAGCCGCTTAATTAAATTAACATATTAGGGCAATAAAGTTTATGCTAGGCTAGCGGGGACGTGAGGATTAGCTCTAAAAAGGGCTATCCTCACGTCCCTTACATCCACCTACCACCCGATCTACCTTTATAGGTAGATTCGTGGTGGTAGGTTCCCTTTAACGGCAAACTGTATGTGGCTTTCATATGTTTTGCATTGGGGTTCTTCTTTACTTTTCTCACAAGGCTCTTATCCTACAATTGCTTAGTTTGGCTGGATTGCCAGGTCGAGGAAGAGTTTAAGGATTATGGAGATCACTGTGCTCTTAGGAACCCCTAATGCTACAGAAATTCTCTTGTAACCTTGGCCAGATCTGTGCCTTGCCACAATTGAGCTCCTTGGGCAGTTCCTTAGACCTCATGATTCTCATGTGCTCTGACGTGTACTGTGAGGTCTTATAAAGACAGGTGTGTGCATTTCCCAATCAAGTCCAATCAGTTTAATCAAACAAAGCTGGACTCTAATCAAGGAGTAGAACCATCTCAAAGACGATCAGAAGGAAATGGACAGCATGTGAGTTAAATATGAGTGTCAGAGCAAAGGGTGCAAATACTTATGATCATGTGAGATTTCCATTTTTCTTGTATAAAAATTTTGATGTTAAGTAAAACATTGATTTACGAAGTATGGCTGTCTATAACGGTCTCTGCATCCGCACTTTGATATCCGATTGGGCTCTGCACATCAAAACTCATCCTGTGCTCCACTGACTTCCATGGTACTTCTGGCACTGCTCACAGGACAAGCTAATACTGGAAATCAGTTTCAGAGGGCAGATAAGGGGGACTTGTCCTCTGCTGATATCACAGGTGTAGGAAATGATTAGCTGGGGAGAGAAAATGACTGGAGAGAATTCTGATAGCCTCCTATATCTTATTTTTCTAACCCATAAAATACTGTATGACATACACTCACCGGCCACTTTATTAGGTACACCATGCTAGTAACGGGTTGGACCCCCTTTTGCCTTCAGAACTGCCTCAATTCTTCGTGGCATAGATTCAACAAGGTGCTGGAAGCATTCCTCAGAGATTTTGGTCCATATTGACATGATGGCATCACACAGTTGCCGCAGATTTGTCGGCTGCACATCCATGATGCAAATCTCCCGTTCCACCACATCCCAAAGATGCTCTATTGGATTGAGATCTGGTGACTGTGGAGGCTATTTGAGTACAGTGAACTCATTGTCATGTTCAAGAAACCAGTCTGAGATGATTCCAGCTTTATGACATGGCGCATTATCCTGCCGAAAGTAGCCATCAGATGTTGGGTACATTGTGGTCATAAAGGGATGGACATGGTCAGCAACAATACTCAGGTAGGCTGTGGCGTTGCAACCATGCTCAATTGGTACCAAGGGGCCCAAAGAGTGCCAAGAAAATATTCCCCACACCATGACACCACCACCACCAGCCTGAACCGTCCATACTTTCATGTTGTTGACGCCAAATTCTGACCCTACCATCCGAATGTTGCAGCAGAAATCGAGACTCATCAGACCAGGCAACGTTTTTCCAATCTTCTACTGTCCAATTTTGATGAGCTTGTGCAAATTGTAGCCTCAGTTTCCTGTTCTTAGCTGAAAGGAGTGGCACCCGGTGTGGTCTTCTGCTGCTGTAGCCCATCTGCCTCAAAGTTCGACGTACTGTGCGTTCAGAGATGCTATTCTGCCTACCTTGGTTGTAACGGGTGGCGATTTGAGTCACTGCTGCCTTTCTATCAGCTCGAACCAGTCTGCCCATTCTCCTCTGACCTCTGGCATCAACAAGGCATTTCCGCCCACAGAACTGCCGCTCACTGGATGTTTTTTCTTTTTCGGACCATTCTCTGTAAACCCTATAGATGGTTGTGCGCGAAAATCCCAGTAGATCAGCAGTTTCTGAAATACTCAGACCAGCCCTTCTGGCACCAACAACCATGCCACGTTCAAAGGCATCAAATCACCTTTCTTCCCCATACCGATGCTCGGCTTGAACTGCAGGAGATTGTCTTGACAATGTCTACATGCCTAAATGCACTGAGTTTCCGCCATGTGATTTGCTGATTAGAAATTAAGTGTTAACGAGCAGTTGGACAGGTGTACCTAATAAAGTGGCCGGTGAGTGTAGATTATGTGGAGGTTTGGTCCCTATGGACGTTTAGAGCGCAACTAAACTTAAGACAAAATTGTTTAAATGAATAGTGCAGATAATAAACTTTGTAAAAGACTTTATTAAATCTGTTCCTTTGCGCTGGTTTTCTAGATGCCTTCTTGCTGTCATGCAAAAGAAAGCTTCATTGTCCACTTCCTGTAGCTTGACACCGGTCCACAATCATGTGATGTCACACAGGTACACGGCTCGTTATAACACACAGTGTAATCAAAGCTGTGTGATGCTAACGAGCCGTGCACCTATGTGACATCCCAAGACCATGGGATGTCACTTTCACAGAAAGTAAAACAATGAAGCTTCCTGTGGCATGGCAGCAAGCAAACAACTAGAAAACGGTTAAGAATCGATACAGAAAGTATATTCGAAAACTGAATAACTTTTGATAAACATCAATTATTTGCTGGAATGTGCTTAAAGTGGACAAACCCTTTAAATCTTTACAGATCTGAATCATCAATGTAAATATTGTCTAGGTTAATCTATAGCCTACTTTCCTCACCTCTATGCTGTGCATGGCACTCGCTACAGGAGAAAGAAGCAGAAAAAAGGCTTTACTTAAAAGGGGTTTGTCCATGAAAGAAAGTTCACAAATTTTAATCCCCTTGTGATATTTACAGAATAAAGATAATTTTTAACCCCCTTACTTTACAATTTTAATCAGTTTTATTGCTGTTTTGACTCCCTACGCTGGAGTGTGGACTCTCTAAGCAGACACTTCATGGTTCCTTCTGTGACAACGTGCTTAAAATTATCAGGGTACACTTATATTTGGCTTCTGAACATTTTACTAGCATCTGACACATAACAAAAGACAGACCAGAGATGAGATCCATGAGATGCATATAAAACACAATAACACTCATCTCTGCTAACTCATCTAGAACACACACAGAGTCAGCTCTGCTATATGCCTGCATCCCAGATAAAGACCATATCTGCCTATAGCTTGTAGAGTAAGTTTCTGCACACTGCTTCTTAATAGCAGGAAGTGCCTGTGCCTGAGCTGTTCTTGTAATGCAGAAGGTAGAGAGCACTGCAGTATGCAGACAAGAGAAGCCAGAGGACGAGAAGAATCCAACCATAGAATATTTACGGTCGAATCCAGGGACAACCGAATTGTAAACAACAGGACTGATAGAGACAGGTTGGAATTATATCAGTGAATCAGAGAATGTGTTGTTTTGTTATCCCGAGTATATTTAGGAATCTGGTCTTTATCGGTAGAACCTGTTAATGAAGTATATTGCAACGTTTACTATTATCAGCTTCTCTATTTGTTTCTGCAATAATAAAAAAAAAAAAAAACACTTTAAAGGGAACCTGTCATAAGATTTTAAGTTATCAATCTGATGACAGGTTTCTATAGTATACAAAAAAGGTATAAAGTTTAAAAGTCTACCCGGCTATACTGTCAGTATGTGCAGGCTGCACTGCTAAGTGTTCACTGCTGACGGCAATGGGGGAGGAGGGAGCTGCAACAAGGATACATGTGAATGACTCTCTGACTCACATGCCCCGTGCACCACCCCCATGACTCGCCCTGCCGTTTAACAGGCAGACAGGTAGACTTTTAAAGGGAACCTGTCACCAGGAGACCCATTTTTAGCACTCCCCCAGTACCCACAGAGCATAGTACATACACTGCCAAAGTGTTTTTGTATAAAAAAAATGGTTTTACAGAAAAAAAGATATGTTATATTGTACCTTTCATTAGCATCTGCTGTGTGACTAGGCAGTTGCCAATTGGGAGGGGCTGGAAAGGAGCAGCCCCCCCCCACCCTTGGGAAACATGTGACTATTTCAAATATATGAATAACTCCCCACACTCGGGATTGGCTGTAGAGGAGCAGGGGGCGTCGCTAAGCCCAGTGATGGGTGTTTTCATATATTTGAAAAGGTCACATGGAGAAGCTGTTCCCCAAGGGTGGGGGGACTGCTGCTTTCCAGTCCCTCCCAAAAGGCAACTGCCTAGTCACACAGCAGATGCTAATGAAAGGTACAATATAACAGATCTTTTCTTCTGTAAAACCTATTTTTAATACAAAAACACTTTGGCAGTGTATGTACTATGCTCTGTGGGGACTGGGGGAGTGCGAAAAATGGGTCTCCTGGTGACAGGTTCCCTTTAAACTTTATTCTCTCTGCAAAACAGCAGAAAGCTTTATTTGAAAAAAAAAAAACAGGTATGATTTCTACCTGCTGTATACTATATAAACATGTCATCAGATTGATAACGCAAAACCTGATGAACGGTTCCCATTTAAAGCTAAAAAAAAGCTTACATGTAGTGCATAGATAGCTAGTCACTAATGGTTGGTTGGACTCTGGTATGGAGCTCACATGATCTGCCAGCTGTACCTACCTGTGAGTCTTCTGTAACGTTGCTATAATTCATGACAATGGCTGCGGGTGAGGAGCCTGCAGATAGCAGAGAGCTGTATCCAGACGACTGATGATTGTTTTCTGGGATATCTGCCTTGATGTTCGAACCTGTGAAGAAACATCCATTTTTAAATAACCTTTGTCTATTTACAGGTTCAGCCATCAAACAGCGTGATTTACTACTAACCACTAGCAAACAGTGTTTATACAGCACCCTACAGGCCCAGGTCCACCCCATTGCTAAATTATAGACACTAGAAGCGATACCATGTGACCCTCAAGAATGTGCTGATCGCCTGACGAGATAAGAGACGCAGAGATAAACACAACCGCACTACTGTTTGCATGAAAGGGTGACATATTATTTTCACATATTAAAACTGTGAAAAGTTTTAAACATAGGCAGAAGGAGTGCAATGGTAATGATACATCTTCAGATCTGCTACATCAATCGGGCCAGATTTCTCCTTACAACCAGTAGATGGCGGTAGAACTACACAAAGGGAAAATCAGCCGCTTATAGGAAGAAATGACGGCAACTTAAATAATGTGACTACAACAAGCCTAGAAAGTGATAACCAGCATCCTACATCCATGTATAAATGTAGGGTTATTGCTAATAAAACATTTTGTGGGTCAAATATGTAAATAAGAACTTGAAGGTATTATTCCAAGTATAAATTATCCAGTAATCACAGGATAGGGGATAACTAGCTGATAGGTGAGAGTTCAACAGCTGGGATCCCCACCGATCACGATAATGGGACCCCCAGCGACCTCTAAAAAGTAAGCATTCAATTCTATGGGAATGACAGAAATAGACTGCTCTCACCTAGTGCTGACCGCTCTCATAGACAATGAATGGAGTGGTAAAACGCATGCTTGTCCTGCCAACCCACGCATAATAATACTCCATTATTTATATAGCGCACAGAGATTGCACAGCTCTGCACAGAGATTGCACAGCTCTGCACAGAGACTGCACAGCTCTGCACAGAGATTGCACAGCTCTGCACAGAGATTGCACAGCTCTGCACAGAGATTGCACAGCTCTGCACAGAGATTGCCAAATAAGTCTCTGTCCCCAATGGGGCTCACAATCTAATCAACCTACTAGTATGTTTTGGAGTGTGGGAGGAAACCGGAGGACGCAGAGGAAACCCACGCAAACATGGAGAGAACATACAAACTCTTTGCAGATTTTGACCTGGATGGGACTTGAATCCAGGACCCCAGCGCTGCAAGGCATCAGTGAGTACAGGATCCGCGATCTCCAGAGCGGGGGTCGTGGGGCTCCCAGAAGTCCGACCTGTACTGATCAGAAAACTGAAATACTAGGGACATCCCCTTTAAAGGGTTGGTGGCTGCTTAGTGGCATTTAAAGCACAACACCCGTGTAATGGTTGTAGCTGTTATTGCATTTTAATTTTATTTTATCCGTAAAGTCTTGGAGTTTAACCTCTATATAATCTACAGGATTTGTACTGTACATCTTCCCCATCTTAGACTAGAGACACACTGCAGTAACAAGATCTGGGGCTTATTCAGATGGACATGTCCATTTCACATCTGCAAAATACATACATACAGTTTTCATGTTGTGGAAGGATAGTATCCGCATCATTTGTTTTCAAAATTAGATGGGACAACCCATTAATAAAAAGTACTGCCTGTCTCCCCACTAATATATGGGTCAGTTAAAAAAAATAGATATCATAAGCCCATAGAAAATAATGGGTCACTATGCCATCAATAAAATTCCCTGATGGCATACAGAGGTGAAAAACACTTGCTTGGATAAGCCCCTAATCTAAATACACACAGATTGTGCGGTTTTCCTAGAAAAGGACCACTCCAATCAAAGCCAATTCATTGAATAATGCTTAATGCAGGGCCTATTATATTCCTAGAACCATGATAAAGTCTAGAGTCGTGCTCCTCCCTTCAGGCCCTGCACAAGGTATAATTCAATGAATCCGCTGTAACTGGAGTGTTAATAGGAGAGCAATCCCAGATTTTAGGGTAGTGACAGTGTATTACTATATATACTCAAGTATAAGCGGAGTCTTTCAGCACAAAAATGTGCTTAAAAAAACAAAAAAAAAAAACAGCTCAGCTCATACTCATGTGTATATATAAAAAAAAAGTAATAAAAAAATATACTTGCCCTCCAGAGGTCACCTCCATCTCATCTTCTCCCTGCTATGTCTATGTTCTCTGCCCCACAGTGATGTAATCAGACAAAGACACGACGCATCATACTGTGCGCGAGGGCAGGGAGAATAGGCATGCCTCTGTCCGTAGATGAAGGCACTGCCAGAAGAGTACGCCAGGGGTGAGCGCTGGAGGGAACCACTAAGTTTATTTTTAGTTTTCCCCAGTTTTTTGGGGTAAAATATGGTACCTACCTGAGAGCAGGGCGACACCCTCCTTATGAATATGATAGCTACGGTCTGAGCAATTCAGATTGTAAGATATTATTGGAACTCATCATTTATTTAGGACATCCACCATCTGTTTACTGATGGTACATGTGTCCTAGTAAGAAGCTCCTATTATTATAACTCTATATCTAACATAGGGTTAAAAAAGTTATGCACTCTGGCTACGTCATCGGAGCGCCTCAGGGAGATAAGTATTTTAATGTATGCACACCCCCACATAGCGCTAGTGGCCCTGCCGCATCCGCACCCCACCCCAAACGCATAGACACATTTGTTGGGGGGGGGGGGTGCATACATTAAAATACAAGGCTCCCTGAGGCCCTCGGAGCGTCCAAGCTAATTTGCACAACTTTTATAACTGTATATTTTAGCAATTACGAGAAATATAGAGTTATAATAAAAGAACTTCTTATGAAGACAAATCTACCATCACTAAACTCATGGTAGATGTCCTTTAAGATACCAGTAACAATGGGAGGATGCCTTGAAGACAAGTTGCATGTCAGTGTCGGACATAAAACAGCCGATATCTGCTTGGAAAATTAAAAAATAATAATGGATTACCTTTTCTGTCAGGAAGAAAAAAAAAAAAACCTAAAGACCGGCATGCTACATCTCGACGCCGTGTTCACTACAGATGTAGCACAGTGTGAGAAGATGGATCTACACGACACTCACCAGCAGGTCCCTCATTTGTCATTCTGCTTGATGTTCGCTCCTCGCTTATTGATGTGAACTCCGATGTCAGATCCCTCTGGAAAGAGTAGGAAATGGTGTAAAACAGAGAATGAACTACTAATTAACTTGAAAATATACATTATAATAAAGGGATTATTTAGATTACTACTTTTCGTTCTTGGCTTAAATGTATATGTGAAACACAGCACCAGCCATAGATGTTATTACGTGGAATAAACCTGAATATAATGTTGGGTGATAGCCTGACATTCTGGATCAGTCCTTCTATATGGACCTGTGAAGTTCAGCTAGTTCCCGGGGGGGGGGATGTTATCAATGGGGCGATGGAGATCCCCTGTTAGATCCCCAGATAGGAGGAAGTGCAGGTGATGCCAAGAAGTTCCTAGTGCAAACAAGAAACATGCACCTCTAAACAGACACCTATCTCCACCTTCATCTCTCGGGACAGCAGAATTTCATGTTGCTGTAGTAAAGACACAACAGTAGCCTCTAGCGACTCCTACCACATGACGTTACTTCTAGCATTGCTCAGGAGGATGGGTACCAGCATAATATCAGCAGTGATGAGGCGGCTCTTTAGCCGTCCGTGAGGAAGTGCCATTTCCATTTTATGACTTGACTAAATCATTAACAAAAAGCCACAAACCTTTTTTGGCTGTAACAAGCGATCTGTTTCCAGGAGAAGGACGCGGCTGAGAAGGTTATTCCAGTCCGTCTCATCAATGATGATTTTCCCTTTCATACTGGTCTCCAGCGCCTGCAGTCTGTCCTCCATCCAGTCCAGCCTTGAAAGTTTCTCTTGACATTCAGCAAGCTGAGCCTTCAGTACATCTATCTGTGTGTCCCTTGTCACCTGCAATGGAACAAGCGCTTTACATTTCCCAGAGTAGATTCCCATTAGCATGACTTCCCAGAGCCGTCCTATAAAGACAATTCACAAGTTCCCTACTGTCACCGTGTCAGAAACTTTACACAGACCCTAGAACTGAATGGCCAGTGGAGGGCACGTATAAAATGCAGGGATGGAAGGTACGGCCCCCAGCGCAAATCATATTCTATAGTGCGCCATTACCCTCCTATCACTGATATGTAAGGGGTATGAGATAAAGGACCAGAAGACAAAATTTGAGAGAAGAATGGCAGATTGTAATGTAGTTTAATATATCTCTGCTCATTCTGGAACTAACAGTCCCAACACCCTCCCCCCCTCTCGGTTACAACAGCTGCCGCAACCCCATCACTCCCGCTTACAACAAACTCCCTCTTGGTCAACACAGCCCCCCCCCCCCCCATCCCAATCATGAAATATTATTCCAATAGGAGTATATGAGAGGATGTAGGATATCAGGGGAGAGGATCTTCATCTTACCCCATTCTCACACGGATCTTCAGTTTCACAATCTGATGTAGAATTGTCTTCTTCTGCGTGAGACACAGATAATTCAGTAGCTGCGGGCAGAGATGATGGCTGGAGGTCGCAGCCTGTATGACGCTCCACCAGGATCCTTTTCTATAGGATATAGAAGTACACAAGTAAATATGGAGCCCTGCTGCAGTCTTCCTGCTGTCCTGAGGATTTCTGTGCGGACCCCTCCATGCCAACATTTTTAGCAAGTGGAATCGGACCCGTGTGCTGGTCAGATCTCGCAGACAGGGCACAGTGCAGTGCACGGGCTCCGGCTGTAACCATAAAAATGCAACATATTATACTACCATATTCAACAGAAGGCCCACTGAGTATATGTATAGTTTTTTAAACTATACTATATAAATACCAAATAACTATATAAATTTGGTAACTCATGATCGCATCCCATGACCCAAGGAATAAAGTAGAGGGGTCATTTTGAGCGCACAGTGAAAGCCTTAAAAATTGTGTCCAAAAGAATATGGCACAAAATGTGTTTTATTTCTACAATTTCATCACATTTGGAATTGTTTTCCAGCTTGGGGGGTGCTCCATCACAATGCAACTGTGAATCTGCAGTACGGAGGGGCTCTTGCAACATCCCCCCCAGCACTAGTTCATTTAAGAAGGAAGGAGACCATGTATAACAAATATAAGAAGATAACCACAATGACAGTGTCTGGATGTATGGGTTCGGGTGCATAGTATCATAGTTTATACCGTTGAAAAAAGACACATGCCCGTCAAGTTCAACCAAGGAAGGGAATGATTGGATTGGATGAGGAAGAGATTTATGGGAAACAGTGTAAAAACGCATCTAGACCCTTCTTGAAGCTCTCTACTGTCCCTGCTGTGACCAGCGCCTGAGGCAGGCTATTCCACAGATTGACAGTTTTCACAGTAAAGAAGCCCTGTCCCATGATTAAACCATGTTTTCTCCAGACGGAGACAGTGCCCCCTCGTCATTTGATTTGATTTAATCTGAAACAACTTACCACCATATTTTTGTATACACCATTCATGTGTTTATACAAATTAACCATGTCCCCTCGTAGTCATCTCTTTTCCAGACTAAATAAATCAACTTGTTTTAATCTTTCCTCATACAGAGACCCTCCATACCCCTTATCATTTTTGTGGCTTTTCATTGAACCCTCTCTAGCTCCAGGGTCTCCTTTTTATGGAAAGGTGCCCAGAACTGGATGGCATGTTCAAGGTGAGGCCGAACCAATGCCTTGTACAGTGGTAATATTACATCCCTATCACGAGAGTCCATCCCACTTTTGATACATGAAGCCGTGTTCCTGGTTTATCATAATGGATTCTGATGAAAGATTTCCTTTAAGATTCCATTACTTCTGACTGCCTGGACTACTGCAGATCCACAGTTGTGATTGTTTTCCCCTGCTCCTCAGCGCCCCCAGCCACGTTCTGTGCTGGTAGCAACCGTGCAGCATGACAAAGCACGAGAAGATAAACATACAGAAATAAAACAGAAGCTCAATACTTACCTGATTTTCTTTATCAGGCTTTATTGATGGTGGCACACAAGTCTCTTCAGGGTAAAACGCTTCACATTTATCCTTTATTGCAGTTATTTTCTTAATCGGCTGCAATTTAGCCTTCAGGAAGGAAACACAAATCAGATACTCAATAAAAAAACAAAGTAAATATAACAACAACATAAGACTCTACGCTGCTTATTTATTATTGCGCGTCTCTCTCGTACTCAAATGATAAAGATTGGGGAAGTTCTGGATCCCTGACAAGCTTTTATTTATCTTAAAGGGGGTTAAATTTAGCACAAAAGTTGCACATTTTTGAGCAGCCCTTACTAATCTTACGCCAGGGGGGTCAAGTTCTTTTGCACAAAAATTTGTGCCATTTTACAAAACCTCAACCTCTGAATTCCAAAAACTAAACCAGGCACGGCAAACTGCAGGCCAGGGGGAAAAGTCGCAAAAAAAAAAAAAAAGATGCAAATCCACAAATGCACCCAAAACAGTTGCCAAAAAGTACAAAAAAAGAGAAAAGATGTGACCCCAGAAAAGTCTCTAAGTTGTATATTATTATAACTTTATTTGAATAAAGTGGGACACATGTACTAATAAAAATGTGCCAGGAATCTCAAACATCTTGTTCTAAAACCAGCTCACATGCTGTACCCCACAGTAATAATTTGCTGTAAAGGAAACCTACCTTCCAAATCCATCAAGATAAACCGGGGACACTTACTCATAGATCCAGGCACCATGGCTGTGGAAAACTTCTTAAATGTATTATCCATGGCCTCTTTCCTTCTAAAATAAACTTTTAAAATTATGCTATTGAGCCTGGAGGGCTCCTAGGGGAGTCATCAGAGCCCCTCCTTGCTTCAGCTTCACAAGCTGTTACACAGTGCACAAGCTTTTCCACCCCATCACTCTGTGTGCTGAAACTACCATAATTATAAAAGTTGATTTTAGAAGGAAGGAGGCCGGAGATAACAAATATAAATAAGTATATTATCACAGTCACAATGCATGTGTCTATGAGTAAGTGTCCCTGGTTTATCCATGCTTGGTTTTGACTTTCATTAAACTTAGAAGGTAAATCTGATAACATTGTGTTCAACTGTATTGCCCCCTATGAACCAAAAAGGGTTCCATTTACTTCCAGACGAGTTCTGGGGCGGCCATTTCCGACAGTCCCATATCCATATGGGGTACTCCCGGGCCTCCTATTTTATGACTACTGGGGGTAGTCATCAGCCAGACCACCTAAAATCATGTGGATATGGGACAAATGCCTTTACGATTTGGCTAGTGAGAGTACAGTGGGGATCTTAATTCACACTATATTAGTCTGGCAGGAGTATATTTTCCATCCGGCATGTTTTCTTTTGGTAGACGCATATATTTTATATATGACATCACATATTGTATCTACATGGTAGAATTAGCTGCGGTGGAAATGGATAAATAATTTTCTAGGATTTCAATAAACACTAGACTAATAGAGTTACAAAAGAAAATATCGGAAAAATCAAAAGGACTGAAGCCAGGAAAAACACTGGATAAATAATCTCCGGGCGTGTAGATGTAGAACATGACAGAACAGATTAGGTGAAGAATGTGTAGTACAACCCAAAGCTTAAGTTTACAATGAAAATGACTTAAAAGGAAAATAAATAAAAACAAATCCTTGTGCCATTGCTTCGCTATGGAAGTCCTGCTCTGGATGTTACATTCCCCATAATAAGGCGAGGTTAATGGGAAAATTGGAACCACATGGACTTCTAAAAACAAAATTACACTTCCTAGGCCACAAACAATTTCATCAGCGTCTAATGGACTCCAGAGCGACTGGACAACGAGACTGTGCAAATCCACCATGGGGAGGTTCCCAATGTTTGGAATATACACCATATTGTAAGATAGACATGTAGAAGAAAACATCATTATCCGCCTAAAGGAGGTTGTCCATCAGGATAAAAGACTGACGAAAAGCGTTAGGATGGGTTAAAAATCATAAAAAAGTAAGACTCAACTTATGATTTCCCCATGACTGCTGTTCTGATGTCTTCCAGTTCTGGTCCGGTCTACTCTCTGAACCAGATTTTAAACCTTTAAACTACTACCCCCTTCAGGTAGGATATGGAAAGTCCTAATTTATCATTAGTATTTTTGTCTAGGATTGGTGTCGTTTTGGCACAAGTGGGATTTTATTCAGTTTTTGTGCCTTTTCATTGCGACAAATGAAATAGACCATTTCAAAGTGATTTTCACATAAACCTGATTTGCTCCAAATTCATTATTCTGCCTTCGCTTATTCCATGCTTTAAGACTGCATTTATGTGTCTATGTTGCGACTTTTTGGTGCATATTTTAGTGCAAAATGACTCCAGTAACCCCCCTGGCATAGAAATAAGACAAAAAGCCCAACCAAATTTATCAAGGCCAATTGCTCTTTAGAGGGACATGTTCGCCAAAAAAAGAACATTATGCAACAAACCAATAAAATATATAGACTTGATAAATTCAGATAAAACAAAAATGGAATTGAATACAGGCAGTCCCCGGGTTACATACAAGATAGGGTCTGGAGGTTTGTTCTTAAGTTGAATTTGTATGTAAGTCGAAACTGTATATTTTATAATGGAAGTTCTAGACAATTTTTTTTCAGTGACAATTGGAGTTTCAAAATTTTTGGTGTAATTGGACCAAGAATTATCAATAAAGCTTTATTACAGACACCTTACAGATGATCATTGCAGTCTGGGACTATAGTAAAGCATCCAGAGAGCTTCACCAGAGGTCACAGTGGGCAGAGCGGTCTGTCTGTAACTATGGGTTGTCTGTAAGTCGGGTGTCCTTAAGTAGGGGACCGCCTGTATAGACAATCAAGTCAAAGACCCCCACTTGAAATCTTGCCCTTTAACCTGTAAATAAATCTCCTCCAAAGGCATGTGAACATGAGCATAGAAGAGTCACTTTAAGAGGCTTCAGGGGGAGAGTCACTTCTTCAGTTCTATAGCACCTATAAACATGGGTTTGGTGTTATATTGAAGATAAGTATCTTATCTTTCAGGTCACTGGTAATTTTAAAGAGAACCTGTCACCACATTTTTCACAAATACAGGTAGGCACAGGTTCCCATAGACACCTTTCTTTTAGCTAAAAATTATTCCCCTGAGATTCCCATATATTCAACTTTATAGTTTTACCTGGTATCTAACCATCGCTACAGCAAGTCGAGGTGGACGTGGCTCCTTCCCATCCTATTTCTGTATGCAGCTGTAATTTCTTGAAAATCATCACAGGTCCTATAGCTTTTTAGAATTAGAAAACTGTACACCAAGCATATATCTCATGAAATCACAGCAGACTGCATGGAGAGGAGTATAAGTCCATGCAGGCTAATGTGATTGTTTGTGGTCAGATATGTAAATGGGGTACAGTTTGCTAATGTTAAGTAGCTAAAAGACCTATGATAATGTCACCCTGATCACATGACATTAGGCCACGCCCCTCGACCTGCTCCAAAGATATATAGATACCAGGCAAGATTATAACTCTGATTTTATGGGGATCTGAGGGAAACTATTTTTGGATAAAAGAAGGGAGTCCGATAGATACTAGGGCTCTATAGGAACCTGCTACTAGCTGTATTTGTGAAAAATGTGGTGACAGGTTCCCTTTAAGAGCTGCAACCTTCAGCTCACATTTACAACAATGGGGCACATTTACTTACCTGTCCGACGAAGTTCCCCAAAAGTGCATTGTCCGACGAGAATGCACTCTGCCGTGTGCCAAGATTGTGCGCCCGATAGCATGCATGTGTCGCTTCCCCGCTCAGGTCCAACGAAGTTCCTCTTCTTCCTAGTCACTGCAAGTGCATTGTCTTGCTACACAATTTGAAGGTTAAATCCCACGCTCAGTCCGAATCAGTCGGATTCTGATACATAAAAGCCAGAGCAACTATGCCAAAAAAACTATTGCGTGCGACACAAACCTAGCGCAAAACCCTGTCCAAAACATGCAATCCCCGAAACAGACGAACAGTCCGACAAAAGTGCGATCTGCGACCCTTAGTAAATAAGCCCCAAAGTCTTTAAGTGTCTTTAAGTTTCCGGTTCTGTAGAACCACAAGCCTAAAGCAATGTGAAAGATGAGCTTTCTATCTTTATCACCAAAACAGGGGTTCGTTGTACCCCCTAATGAACAGAGCACCTGGTGACACATGTACCTATAAACCTCTGTGGCGCTGAGGGAGATAGCCAAGAGCAGCAATCCTCTACTTCTATCAACACCATAGACAGTGAATGGAGGAGCCAAACCATTCATATTAGGTACAACAGATCACCGTTATAGTGCGGGGTCCTGACACCGGGACCCCCACCAATCAGCAGGTTGCCCCCTATCCTGTGGATGTGGCTGGACGTCCACCTTAATTCAGAAAGTTGAGCTAGAAGCAGAACTAATGTGCAAGTATTTTCACATGTTTTGACAACTTTTAGGGTTCATTCAGATGGTTTTTAAATCCACTTTTCTTTTTTGGAGATACCATATGGTCCAATTGATTTCTATGGGTCGGTTCACATGTCCGTTTCGCTTCACGGATGTGCAGGCTTTGAGTAAAGAAAATTACATGATGACATAAAAACAGATGACATATGGACATGGAAAAAAAAAACGGATGCAGATACAATACAGACAGCACACAGATAACTTTGTCACCATCTTTTGCGGAAATGCAGCGGACACGCCCATCTGAATGAGCCCTAATCATGTAATGATATATCATTATTAAACTATTAGAAGCTGCCAGCATGAATGGGCTGACTTGATTTTGGTAAAAAAGCCATGATACATAAAATTTGGTTAAATCCCTCACGTACCTTGTTTTGATTTGCGATTCCTTTATGTTTTTGGACCACGCAGTCAATAATGTCACATACTGTCTGTATCCTCCTCTCAGAGAATCCACACTGAAGGAATTGCTGCTTTGTCAGAACAGGTTTGTAATGGAAGACGTCTCGGAGAACCTGCAAGAACAATGGTAAAAGGAATTGAGTTCCAGAGGTTTGTTCAATCCAAGGCGACCCCTCCTACACAGGCAGGTCAGACCCGGAGGACACTGTGTATAAGCATTCACCTTGTACACTGCATCCATGAACCTCAGGTCACTCTTGGCAGACAGCTCGATGTCTAGTGACACTAATAACTCGGCTATGTAGGAGGAGTAACCAGTGAAGGTGTAGCTGAGGATGGGGAGCGATGCCGCCGGGTCTCCTTTCACCAACCTTTATGGCAGAAATAAAAGTTAGTAAGACTAAAATAAAACAGAAATACCAATTTATAATGTAAAACTATGGGAACCACTAAAATTGCACTGGTAAGTGAGATCTCTTCATTGTACTGCCGCTCAGCCCCCTCCCCTATACTGTAATATCTAACCAGAAATCTGCTCTTATTCAGGAGAGAGAGTAGGGGCTGTGCTTAGTGAAGACATCTCACACCACAGTGCTCCAAGTCCAGCTACAATGCTGGAATATAACTACATTTTTCACAGTCCTGCTGCTACTAACGACATACATAGTTATGGTTACACAGATCTCCAGGGCCTATACCTAACTGTCTACAGCCTTGTACGGTCAAAATTTCTGGCAGCCTCCTTTATGTAGGATTAACCCATATCACGAGCTGCCTAAAGTCATATTTGCTATAGAGCGTTAGGGCACGTGCACAAGGGACTCAGGACTCCAGTACATAATACTGGGATTTCAACATTTCCACACTGGCTCAGATAATTATAACATATGGGGGGAAGAGGAAGAGGGGGGTTCAAGAGAAAAACATCTTTATGATGAAAATATATTAAATGGAACGTCAGATAAACTAACCCACACTAACTAAATATATCATCAACAATATACTGTATATGTACAACTATCCTTATATTGTTCCTTCCCATGATTGAAAAGTTCTGCCATCTACCATCTATGCAAATGACCCCACAGGAGTCCAATCATCATTTTTTCTCTGAGCTATCTCCAGTTTATTCATTCCTGCTCAGCTGCCCCACCAGCTCATTCCCCACTCCCTCAGGAATGAAAGAGACAATGGCTGGGTGACTTGCTGAAGAGAATTCCTGAGGGAGGGGTGAATAATGAGCTAGCTTCTCTTCAGCAAGTCAATCACATACAGACAACGTCTCTCTTGTTCCTGAGGGAGGGTTGAATTATGCTGCAGAGTCAAGTTCACTCAGCTGAAGCGAAAGCAGGCCCCTTGTCAATCATAGACCTGGAGGAACGGCTGAATTAGAAGAACATGGAGAGCGAGCCAACTTTACAAACGGACTGTGGAACTTTACAGGCATGTGGAGGAACAATATAGGGATAGTTGTACAATAGCAGTTTTCAAAGATATGTTTAGTTAGTGTGGTTGAGCTTAAAAGCAAGGTTCCCTTTAACTTGTCTTTCTTACCCGGAATAGTCGAGGTCCCTGGGATAATTTAGGAGCCTTAGCTTCTGCTCCAGTTTACGGAGGACACCTTTCACATCTCCTGTGGTCATGTTGTTATCTCAGCACAGCCTGGAAATATCCTGGAAAACAAGTGGAATGTAAAGAAAGCAAACAGTCCAATTTAATAGTAAAATCCAAATGACTAATTTTTTCATCAGTTTAATTGTGTATAACGGACATCACAAAAGGTTTTATGCAGGTTGAGGGATTGTGTCAGGTGATGAGTGACTATGACATCATAACTGCTTATATCAGGTGAGCAGCCGTGACATCACAACTGATTATCACCAAGTAAGTTGAACATGTTCTTGCTGCGACATCACACATGACTTCCAATCAAGAATATATTGCTGGGACATCACAAAAGACGGACATATTGCTGGATTGGATTGCGGTGACATCATAGGAGAATGTCCATGACACAACAAATAGGTACAACGTATTTTGGTCATTTATGTCACTTTGATGTCATAGAAGTATTTCAGCCTGCTGTGACGTCATATGTACATAATATGACAATGGTCAGTCTGTGACATCACACTGGATTTTGGACAAATAATCGCCTTGACATCACAACCTTTCCAATCTAGCAAATCACTGCGACATCATAAATGGGATCAAATCAGTCATAGATATTTAACATGGGAAAAAAGAGGTTCTGCAGCAGCTCATGTAATATATAGATACAGAATATAATGTTACACTACTACTACACAGGTGGTAGAACTACAAGTCCCAGCTATGACCATTGTGGTCCCGGCCCCTCACCTGCACGTCCCCTGATCACGGTCTCTATAACGGCCGCAGCTCCGGAAACGCCGCGTTCACTCACATCAACATTCACAACTCCCTGCAAGTCAGTCCCCGCCTACCACAGACCTCTCACCCAATCACTAACCTTCTGTGTTCAGCGAATAACGCTCACGCTTACGTATCAGCTGTGCCGCGGCATAAGAGGAAGGCTGTGATTAGCTCAGAGTAGTAGGGGCGGAGCTTGTGTGGACGTTTGACGGTTGGGCGCCGGTTGGTGCTGAATCGCGGCAGTGAGTGGACGAGCAGCAGAGATGATGTTACGTTCACTGACTGTCAGCGCGGATCTGTACTGCAGTCAGGAAGACAGAATAGAATTCCCCGGCTTTTACACGAACAACAGTATACAACTAATAAAACGCGGAGAGTCATCAGGGATTTGTGCGGGTTTGATGCAGAGTCATGTGAATGCGGTTTTATACTCATGTAGAAAAGAAAGGAAATCTACCATCGTGATAAACCAGCGACACTTACTCATAGATCCAGGCACTGTGACTGATAATCTTCTTATACATGTTATCTGTTATCTCCTCCCTTCTGAAATCAACTTTTATAATTATGCTAATAAAGGAATGCCTGAAGGGATCATGTGGGTGTTACCAGAGCCCCTCTGTGCTGCACACTGTGCAAAGAGCACTTCTCGACTCCCACCGTGTTCTGAGTAGTGCTGCGCCGCCTCTTGTTCGCAAACCATGTGAGCCAATGCCTCACTTTATCCTGCCCCTAACTGACTCACCAAACCCCCTTTAACCGGATACAATCGGGTTAAAAGTGGTGTGGGGGGACCGACTGGCTTGAGGCTCCCTATTATAAATTTAATATGGAGCCGTTCAGAAGTGCCGGCTCTTATTGAGCCTAACCTAATGATTCAGCTCACTAAGAAGACCTGTAATTCCCATGACTAGTTCTGAGACTTCCTGCACTGCAGTGAGCTTACATCAGGCAGAGGCTGGGGAAAGTGCTGAGGGAATAGAGGGGAAGACATTGTAACAGCCTGGGAAGCTATAGCCCTCTGGTAACACTATAATTTTAAAAGTTGATTTTAGAAGGAAGGAGGCCATGTATAACAAATATAAGAAGATTACCACAGTCATGGTGCCCGGATCTTGGAGTAAGTGTCCCTGGTTTATCATGATGGATTTTGATAAATTTCCCTTAACCAATCATTCTACGGGTCCCTTCACACCTATGCTCGCTTGGGAGTGTGATGGGAATGTCACAAAAGGGGGTGGTAAATCCGTGTTGGTCCACTCAATACAATTGTATTGGATACAATTGATCCCTTCTTACAATTTTTTGGATCCTAGCATCAGGACTCCCATCAGTTGCTTATCTTCTATCCTGCGGTTAGGGGGTTGCATTAGCTATGAGTCGCGGACCACAGGATCCTGAGAGATGTTCCCTCATAGGATTGTCGGGTGCTTTAGGAGGCTATGACTGCACTCCCAGACCTGCCACGTTGTGCTCCTCCCCTAGTGACGCAAGTGTAGTTGCTACATCAGATTTGTCCCCCTTGTCAGATGAGGCATCTTTTTAGTACCACCGTGCATGTGTTGCGCCCATTATTTTGTGAACCCCCCCCCCCCCATACATCAAATATACCCCCATATGAGAACCACATCCCCAAAGCATATATCAATAATTACATTGTGACCCACCAATATATACCGGTATATACCTACCGATATATACTATCGCTGCAGAATATGATGGCGCCATATAAATAATAATAATCTTTATATAGCTCCATCATATTCCATAGCGCTTTACAAATCATAGGGGACATAGACAAATATAATATTACATTACAGAGAACAAACATATGGAACAATACGAGTGAGGGTCCTGCTCACAAGAGCTTACAGACTATGAGGATGAGGGGGTGACACAAGAGCTTACAGTCTATGAGGATGAGAGGGGAGACACAAGAGCTTACAGTCTATGAGGATGAGGGGGTGACACAAGAGCTTATAGTCTATGAGGATGAGGGGTGACACAAGAGCTTATAGTCTATGAGGATGTGGGGGTGACACAAGAGCTTACAGACTATGAGGATGAGGGGGTGACACAAGAGCTTACAGTCTATGAGGATGAGGGGGTGACACAAGAGCTTACAGTCTATGAGGATGAGGGGTGACACAAGAGCTTACAGTCTATAAGGATGAGGGGGTGACACAAGAGCTTACAGGCTATGAGGATGAGGGGTGACACAAGAGCTTACAGTCTATGAGGATGAAGGGGTGACACAAGAACTTACAGTCTATGAGGATGAGGGGGTGACACAAGAGCTTACAGTCTATGAGGATGAGGGGGTGACACAAGAGCTTACAGTCTATGAGGATGAGGGGTGACACAAGAGCTTACAGTCTATGAGGATGAGGGGGTGACACAAGAGCTTACAGGCTATGAGGATGAGGGGTGACACAAGAGCTTATAGTCTATGAGGATGAGGGGGTGACACAAGAGCTTACAGGCCTGGAGCAAGGCTAAAATGATAATCCAGATCTATCCTCACCTTTCCATTCCTCCTGTAGTCACAGGCAGCACTGTTGTTTCAGATAGCACTGATCGCAGAAAGTCCTGGGCTGTCTGGGAATCCATGAAGGTTCCTTGTGTCCTCTTTGGTGATTGTCTGGGTGCCCACAGACAGGGCTCTGGGTGCCACCTCTGGCACCCGTGTCATAGTTCGCCACCAGACAAAGCCTGTGTCTATCAGTACTATAGTCAGTCACTAACCTCCTAGTGTGAGACAGCTCTCAGCCTGTGTAGTGCTATATCCAAAGTGTCAATAAACCGAATAAGCCTCCTGTGATGGAGAAACCAGGGTGGGGGATGGTTATTGTCAATTATTATTAATGTGAAGCATTTTCTTATGAGAAACATTGCTGCTGAGTGCAGACAGTTTCACCTGTAACCAAAGTCCTGACACGCAGGAAACCAGGGGTGATTCTTAGAACATCCTAAACATGAATGTGTCCTGATATAACCTCTGCACTGAAGGCAGTGTATTGTGCCTGGAAATTCCTTCATCCTAGACATCTTCGCTATTGGCGTTCTCCCATTGCCAAGTGAATTGAATATAGAGATAATGCTGTGCCTGTGCCTTTACTGCTGATGTGTGTAGCAGAGTCAACAGGCGCCATGTGATGATGGCATCTGCTTGCCGATTTCAAAACAATACATCACAAAAACAGAGGATACTACCGCTGCTGTGGGGGAATGGGGAGAGGTAAGTATCTGTAATATATATATATATATATATCTGTTACCTATAGATATACACTCACCGGCCACTTTATTAGGTACACCTGTCCAACTGCTCGTTAACACTTAATTTCTAATCAGCCAATCACATGGTGGCAACTCAGTGCATTTAGGCATGTAGACATGGTCAAGACAATCTCCTGCAGTTCAAACCGAGCATCAGTATGGGGAAGAAAGGTGATTTGAGTGCCTTTGAACGTGGCATGGTTGTTGGTGCCAGAAGGGCTGGTCTGAGTATTTCAGAAACTGCTGATCTACTGGGATTTTCACGCACAACCATCTCTAGGGTTTACAGAGAATGGTCCGAAAAAGAAAAAACATCCAGTGAGCGGCAGTTCTGTGGGCGGAAATGCCTTGTTGATGCCAGAGGTCAGAGGAGAATGGGCAGCCTGGTTTGAGCTGATAGAAAGGCAACAGTGACTCAAATCGCCACCCGTTACAACCAAGGTAGGCAGAAGAGCATCTCTGAACGCACAGTACGTCGAACTTTGAGGCAGATGGGCTACAGCAGCAGAAGAACACACCGGGTGCCACTCCTTTCAGCTAAGAACAGGAAACTGAGGCTACAATTTGCACAAGCTCATCCAAATTGGACAGTAGAAGATTGTAAAAACGTTGCCTGGTCTGATGAGTCTCGATTTCTGCTGCAACATTCGGATGGTAGGGTCAGAATTTGGCGTCAACAACATGAAAGCATGGATCCATCCTGCCTTGTATCAACGGTTCAGGCTGGTGGTGGTGGTGTCATGGTGTGGGGAATATTTTCTTGGCACTCTTTGGGCCCCTTGGTACCAATTGAGCATGGTTGCAACGCCACAGCCTACCTGAGTATTGTTGCTGACCATGTCCATCCCTTTATGACCACAATGTACCCAACATCTGATGGCTACTTTCAGCAGGATAATGCGCCATGTCATAAAGCTGGAATCATCTCAGACTGGTTTCTTGAACATGACAATGAGGTCACTGTACTCAAATGGCCTCCACAGTCACCAGATCTCAATCCAATAGAGCATCTTTGGGATGTGGTGGAACGGGAGATTCGCATCATGGATGTGCAGCCGACAAATCTGCGGCAACTGTGTGATGCCATCATGTCAATATGGACCAAAATCTCTGAGGAGCTTCCAGCACCTTGTTGAATCTATGCCACGAAGAATTGAGGCAGTTCTGAAGGCAAAAGGGGGTCCAACCCATTACTAGCATAGTGTACCTAATAAAGTGGCCGGTGAGTGTATATAGGCAAGTATAAATTTTCTTTTATTAAGCATCAACTAGGAGGAGCTGTATAGGGAGTGTTATATAAGGGAGGCTGCTGGGGGGTAATATATGGGAGAGCTGCTTGGGGAGTAATATAAGTGGGGGGCTGCTAATGGGATGTAATATTATGGGGAACTGTTGAGGGTAATATATCAGAGAGCTGCTGGAGGGAGTAATATAAGAGGGAGCTACTGGGGTTGTAATATGAGGGGGTGCTGGTGGGGGTGTAATATGAGGGGAGCTGTTGGGTGTAATATTAGGGCATGCTGGTGGGGGTGTAATACAAGGGGGTGCTGGTGGCGGTGTAATATGAGGGGGTGCTGGTGGGGGTGTAATAAGAGGGGGTGCATGGTTGGGGTGTAATAAGAGGGGGTGCTGGCGGGGGTGTAATATTGGGGGGGAGTTGTTGCTGGTTAATCTGAGGGGATGCTGGTGAGGGTGTAATAAGAGGGGGTGCATGGTTGGGGTGTAATATGAGGGGGTGCTGGTGGGGGTGTAATATGAGGGGGTGCTGGTGGGGGTGTAATATGAGGGGGTGCTGGTGGGGGTGTAATATGAGGGGGTGCTGGTGGGGGTGTAATATTGGGGGGAGTTGTTGCTGGTTAATATGAGGGGGTGCTGGTGGGGGTAATACTATAAGAGGGATCTGCTGTGAAGAGGAACTGGGGGCACAGTATTAGATTTATTAATTTCCTCCCTGTGTATTGTGACTTGTGTGTCCGTGTCCACCTTCTGAATACAATGATCGGCAGCAGTTCCCTCCCCTCTTTGTGTGACTATGGTATCTCCCTGTGCACTGGGGGTGCGGCTATGACTAGACGTGACGTCACCGCCCAGTAATGTGTCCTGTCACACAGCACAGGCTGGAGGAGCCAGCACACACACAATGGGCGGGGCCTGAGCGCCCAGGAACAGGAACACCCCGAGCCCTCAGTGTTACCAGAGTAACACAACTCTTCCCATAGGACGCAGCGCTGAGGAGAACACTTTTGACCCAACCACCTTGCCGTAGTGGAATGACATCAGAGTCACATGACCTAGTAGGGAAAGAAAAAAAAAAAAAAATCAGTGGAGGTTTAGGAGGCTGATAGCTCGGTGTGCGGAGGAGCGGGGCGGCTCGTCTCATGGGATCGCGGTGAGTGTCCGCCTGGGGACTTGTACTGTCCTGGGCTGCTGTACACACTGCAGGGAGCGCCTCGCCAGCCCTCAGGCTGTCACTGGTATTGCAGCTCAGCTCTGTAATACCTCACATGACCTATGCATAAGGAGTGGCGCTGTGCTTTAGTCACCTTCTCAGTGATATTTCCTTGGTCGGATCTTCATGGGGGAAGGTTTTGGGGTCCTGGGAGCAGCAGTCATCCCTCTGCTGGAGAGATTCTCTTTAAAATTGATCTTATCTGTCATTAGAAGTGTCACCAACAAGTGCAGCAGTTACATAGTCCCCCACACTGAACAGCGCCCCTATATGTATGCACACCCCATGTCACCCCCAGCGTCACTGTGTCCTGGACAGCGCACCCTCTATGTATGCACACCCCATGTCACCCCCAGCGTCACTGTGTCCTGGACAGCGCACCCTCTATGTATGTACACCCCATGTCACCCCCATTATCACTGTGTCCTGGACAGTGCCCCCTCTATGAGCTCATACCCCATGTCACCCCCAGCGTCACTGTGTCCTGGACAGCGCACCCTCTATGTATGCACACCCCATGTCACCCCCATTATCACTGTGTCCTGGACAGCGCACCCTCTATGTATGAGCTCACACCCCATGTCACCCCCAGCGTCACTGTGTCCTGGACAGCGCCCCCTCTATGTATGGACACCCCATGTCACCCCCAGCGTCACTGTGTCCTGGAAAGCGCACCCTCTATGTATGGACACCCCATGTCACCCCCAGCGTCACTGTGTCCTGGACAGTGTCCCCTGTATGTATGCACACCCCATGTCACCCCCAGCATTACTGTGTCCTGGACAGCGCCCCCTCTTTGTATGCACACCCCATGTCACCCCCAGCATTACTGTGTCCTGGACAGCGCTCCCTATATGTATGCACACCCCATGTCACCCCCAGCATCACTGTGTCCTGGACAGCGCCCCCTCTTTGTATGCACACCCCATGTCACCCCCAGCATTACTGTGTCCTGGACAGTGCTCCCTATATGTATGCACACCCCATGTCACCCCCAGCGTCACTGTGTTCTGGACAGCGCCCCCTCTATGTATGCACACCCCATGTCACCCCCATTATCACTGTGTCCTGGACAGTGCCCCCTCTATGAGCTCATACCCCATGTCACCCCCAGCGTCACTGTGTCCTGGACAGCGCACCCTCTATGTATGCACACCCCATGTCAAACCTTGCGTCACTGTGTCCTGGACAGCGCACCCTCTATGTATGCACACCCCATGTCACCCCCATTATCACTGTGTCCTGGACAGCGCCCCCTCTATGTATGCACACCCCATGTCACCCCCAGCATTACTGTGTCCTGGACAGCGCTCCCTATATGTATGCACACCCCATGTCACCCCCAGCGTCACTGTGTCCTGGACAGCGCCCCCTCTATGTATGCACACCCCATGTCACCCCCATTATCACTGTGTCCTGGACAGTGCCCCCTCTATGAGCTCATACCCCATGTCACCCCCAGCGTCACTGTGTCCTGGACAGCGCACCCTCTATGTATGCACACCCCTTGCGTCACTGTGTCCTGGACAGCGCACCCTCTATGTATGCACACCCCATGTCACCCCCATTATCACTGTGTCCTGGACAGCGCCCCTTGTATGAGCTCATACCCCAGCGTCACTGTGTCCTGGACAGCGCCCCCTGTATGTATGGACACCCCATGTCACCCCCAGCGTCACTGTGTCCTGGACAGCGCCCCCTGTATGTATGGACACCCCATGTCACCCCCAGCGTCACTGTGTCCTGGAAAGCGCACCCTCTATGTATGGACACCCCATGTCACCCCCATTATCACTGTGTCCTGGACAGCGCCCCTTGTATGAGCTCATACCCCAGCGTCACTGTGTCCTGGACAGCGCCCCCTGTATGTATGGACACCCCATGTCACCCCCAGCGTCACTGTGTCCTGGACAGCGCCCCCTGTATGTATGGACACCCCATGTCACCCCCAGCGTCACTGTGTCCTGGAAAGCGCACCCTCTATGTATGGACACCCCATGTCACCCCCATTATCACTGTGTCCTGGACAGCGCACCCTCTATGTATGAGCTCACACCCCATGTCACCCCCAGCGTCACTGTGTCCTGGACAGCGCCCCCTCTATGTATGGACACCCCATGTCACCCCCAGCGTCACTGTGTCCTGGAAAGCGCACCCTCTATGTATGGACACCCCATGTCACCCCCAGCGTCACTGTGTCCTGGACAGTGTCCCCTGTATGTATGCACACCCCATGTCACCCCCAGCATTACTGTGTCCTGGACAGCGCCCCCTCTTTGTATGCACACCCCATGTCACCCCCAGCATTACTGTGTCCTGGACAGCGCTCCCTATATGTATGCACACCCCATGTCACCCCCAGCATCACTGTGTCCTGGACAGCGCCCCCTCTTTGTATGCACACCCCATGTCACCCCCAGCATTACTGTGTCCTGGACAGTGCTCCCTATATGTATGCACACCCCATGTCACCCCCAGCGTCACTGTGTTCTGGACAGCGCCCCCTCTATGTATGCACACCCCATGTCACCCCCATTATCACTGTGTCCTGGACAGTGCCCCCTCTATGAGCTCATACCCCATGTCACCCCCAGCGTCACTGTGTCCTGGACAGCGCACCCTCTATGTATGCACACCCCATGTCAAACCTTGCGTCACTGTGTCCTGGACAGCGCACCCTCTATGTATGCACACCCCATGTCACCCCCATTATCACTGTGTCCTGGACAGCGCCCCCTCTATGTATGCACACCCCATGTCACCCCCAGCATTACTGTGTCCTGGACAGCGCTCCCTATATGTATGCACACCCCATGTCACCCCCAGCGTCACTGTGTCCTGGACAGCGCCCCCTCTATGTATGCACACCCCATGTCACCCCCATTATCACTGTGTCCTGGACAGTGCCCCCTCTATGAGCTCATACCCCATGTCACCCCCAGCGTCACTGTGTCCTGGACAGCGCACCCTCTATGTATGCACACCCCTTGCGTCACTGTGTCCTGGACAGCGCACCCTCTATGTATGCACACCCCATGTCACCCCCATTATCACTGTGTCCTGGACAGCGCCCCTTGTATGAGCTCATACCCCAGCGTCACTGTGTCCTGGACAGCGCCCCCTGTATGTATGGACACCCCATGTCACCCCCAGCGTCACTGTGTCCTGGACAGCGCCCCCTGTATGTATGGACACCCCATGTCACCCCCAGCGTCACTGTGTCCTGGAAAGCGCACCCTCTATGTATGGACACCCCATGTCACCCCCAGCATCACTGTGTCCTGGACAGCGCACCCTATATGTATGCACACCCCATGTCACCCCCATCATCAAAGTGTCCTGGACAGCGCTCCCTATATGTATGCACACCCCATGTCACCCCCAGCGTCACTGTGTCCTGGACAGCGCCCCCTCTATGTATGCACACCCCATGTCACCCCCAGCGTCACTGTGTCCTGGACAGCGCCCCCTCTATGTATGCACACCCCATGTCACCCCCAGCGTCACTGTGTCCTGGACAGCGCCCCCTCTATGTATGCACACCCCATGTCACCCCCAGCATTACTGTGTCCTGGACAGCGCACCCTCCATGAGCTCATACCCCATGATACCCCCAGCGTCACTGTGTCCTGGACAGCGCACCCTCTATGTATGCACACCCCATGTCACTCCCAGTGTCACTGTGTCCTGGACAGCGCCCCCTCTATGTATGCACACCCCATGTCACTCCCAGCGTCACTGTGTCCTGGGCAGCGCACCCTCCATGAGCTCATACCCCATGATTCCCCCAGCGTCACTGTGTCCTGGACAACGCACCCTCTATGAGCTCACACCCCATGTCACTCCCAGTGTCACTGTGTCCTGGACAGCGCACCCTCTATGAGCTCACAACCCATGTCACTCCCAGCGTCACTGTGTCCTGGACAGCGCACCCTCTATGAGCTCATACCCCATGTCACTCCCAGCGTCACTGTGTCCTGGACAGTGCCCCCTCTATGAGCTCATACCCCATGTCACCCCCAGCATCACTGTGTCCTGGACAGCGCACCCTCTATGAGCTCACACCCCATGTCACTCCCAGTGTCACTGTGTCCTGGACAGCGCACCCCCTATGAGCTCACACCCCATGTCATTCCCAGTGTCACTGTGTCCTGGACAGCGCCCCCTCTATGGGCTCACACCCCATGTCATTCCCAGTGTCACTGTGTCCTGGACAGCGCCCCCTCTATGTATGCACACCCCATGTCACTCCCAGTGTCACTGTGTCCTGGACAGTGCACCCTCTATGAGCTCATACCCCATGTCACCCCCAGCATCACTGTGTCCTGGACAGCGCCCCCTCTATGTATGCACACCCCATGTCACTCCCAGTGTCACTGTGTCCTGGACAGTGCACCCTCTATGAGCTCATACCCCATGTCACTCCCAGCGTCACTGTGTCCTGGACAGCGCCCCCTCTATGTATGCACACCCCATGTCACTCCCAGTGTCACTGTGTCCTGGACAGTGCACCCTCTATGAGCTCATACCCCATGTCACCCCCAGCATCACTGTGTCCTGGACAGCGCACCCTCTATGAGCTCATACCCCATGATACCCCCAGTGTCACTGTGTCCTGGACAGCGCTCCCTCTATGGGCTCATACCCCATGTCACCCCCAGTGTCAGTGTGTCCTGGACAGCGCACCCTCTATGAGCTCATACCCCATGTCACCCCCAGCATCACTGTGTCCTGGACAGCGCCCCCTCTATGGGCTCATACCCCATGTCACCCCCAGTGTCAGTGTGTTCCATCCTCCCGCCCCCAAATCTCTGGGAGGGATGACCGCTCTAGTTAGCCACAATTTGAAACATTCTTCCAAAGCGAAGAAAAAAATAAGGTTCAGATTAATTTGATTGAGAGAGTCTAAGAACCCACGGATTCGCTCATCTGTAATGGACATGTCTCCTATAGGTCATCAATGGGATTAAAGGGATTGTCTACAGCAATGTGTTCATGTATAACCTGTCTCTCCACACAGACGTCCCCTGTATGGTACTTCTGTTGTACGATCTATAGTCAGGACCACTCTCCTGCCTCAGTTGGTGACATGTCATTCCTATGGAGGTTACCGCTGAGGCCATGGACCTGCCTATAGAACAGAACTAATGGATCTGCAGATTCTCTTACTGGAGGATGTGCGTGGGAACGGGATATTACACATTGCAGCCCCTGTAGTGTGGCCTTATCTGTTTTTTAAAGGTAGTCAATGACTGACACTTCTATTTTTAGTGGGCTAAAAAAATCCCTGCCCTATCCTGCTGCTGGTCTCAGCTCCTGAAATATCTGTCACTATGTTCAGTTCATGGAGCTCCCAGAGTACAATGTAGCATGCTCCCAGCTTGTCACACGTGATGACATATCTAGCTCAGGCCGTGGTGGCCTCTCTGCATTCCTTCTATATAGGTCATCCTATAGGCACACACCTACAGCTGGAATGACTAGGGATGTGTTATTGTGTTACAGGTATGTGTTTTCTAGTTATTATTGTACAGTAGGCAGGGGCCATGCTGCATCAGACTACTGCACCACAGGGAACAAGGTCATGTGCGCCAAGTGTCGCCTAGCAGCCCTGTCCTTGTTGCCTCCCTTTCTCTCTCAAATGTTCCTAAATGATAATCATACAGTTGATGCCGTTGGAAATTTTTTGGGGGAAGAGGGTTGCCCATGACTTATATCATAAAACATCTGCTATTCGGATATGTTCCTTATATGGACACTGACGTCACTGGGAGCATCCCCGAGCGTGCATTCAGCAGAGGCCGGAGATGGATTCACACAGCCTCAATGGAGGCAATGATCAGGTTATGATAAATTATAATAATAGACAATTTTATTATACCCCGACGGAGGAAAAGAAAGTTGTCACAAAAGGCCATAGAGACACATTTTAAATACATTACAAAAATACCACGGACATACAACATATATTATGTGATTTGCGCTGAGATTATGGCCCCCATAAATGTATGTAATTTAATAATCCTGGAAGATAACTTGTTAAAAACTTTATTCAGTAATATGTAAATTACCTGCAGAGGCTACTGGGGTGTGTACTAGCCTGGTGGGGCACTGGGAGTCTAGGCTAGTACACGCCCCAGTAGCCTCTGCAGTTACTTTACATATTACTAAAATAGCAAATAATAATAACAATAAGTTTAGATTAGGTTCCAAAATGATTAAATTACAGATCAGGGCAGAGACCGGCAGGAGGAATCTACCATCAGATCTACTTCTCATAGTAGATTCCTCATGGTAGGTTTCCTTTAAAGGGTTTTCTCAAGTTTTTGGAAAACCCACTGGTGCCTGCGGGAGGTGTAAAATAAAGAAAGAAGACCTCCTCGCCTGTACTACACACGCCGTCCCATGACCCCTGTTACCTCGGCCAGAACAGGGGCTCTGAGGCTCTGGTGATCATAGGAAGGGGAAGGAATATGGGCAGCCAAGGGCTGGGGCTAGATGAGAATTGTAATCATCTTATCTTTTTAGTTTTTTTGTTTTCTATGATATAAATCAACCTCCCCATTAGATGAGATGGATGTGCGTGTAGCGAGAGAATTGCGGCGCTCGTTGCTAGAGGCCTAATTTACATCCGGGCTTATCTCCATTAAATCCTAGGATGGATTAAGATAAATGAGGTCACGCAGCTTTATCCATATGGATTGTTCTCAGTATAGTTTTCATAACAAATATATTGTTCTTCTGTGCAACCTCTTTATGAGACAAGCGGCGATTTAGGAACTTCTTTGGCCCCTATGTATAATATATATCTATGTACTATTTGTAGCTGTGCGTCTGATATTAGTCATCTAGGACCTGCCGTGCAGTAATGTTATGACACATATTGGGTTTTCTCTAGAAATGAAAGCTGACAGATGTGTGATTTGTAAGGATGAAATTCTATTAGCGGGTTATGTGTATCGCTAATGCAGCGGTCATGCGTCAGCGCGTTCTGTGTGCTACGCTTGTGTCTCTTATTTTATCTAATTTTATTCATTTTTTTTGGCCCAGTGGGAGATGAATCTCACACGAAGTAGAAGCAATGTAATCAGATGACCGATATAATGGGCACAGGCTACAGTCTATTACCAATGGTCAGTCCATAGAAATAGGTCATTAGTGGGGGATTGGGGGATTGGTTACACATACTACCCCTGCTGATCACTTGTCATAAAGTAACCTCAGAGTTCAGCCCGGTCTGAAGTGTAGTGGTCTCCTGGCTGCCCTGCGGGAGAAGGTCTCATAGAAGATAAAGGGAACCTGTCAGCAGAAACTCTCCTAATAAACCACTTACAGTATTTTCAAGCATTAACATCTTCCAGGTCATGTTTCTTTTATGGAAAAACATTGTGGCAGCAGGTAGGAAATTTTAATTTGAAATGAGATCTAAATTGGTTGTAGAAAGTCAGAGGCAGAGAGTTTAGTACTAAAGCCATGCTCTCCTCTCCTCCGATCATTCCCTGCAATGTAATTGACGGTTCTTTATACAGGGACATCACTTCCCAGCAGAGGCAACATCTGGAGGTGCGGAGAGCTGGACTTTAGTGCTAAACTCCTTGACTTTATAGAACCATTTTGCATCACACGTCAAAGCTAATTTTCTGGGTGATGCCACCACGCTGGGCCATGAAAGAAACCTGATCTGGAAGGTGCTAAGCTGCTGGACAACAGACTGCTAGTGCTTTATTTAGCCAATTTCTACAGAAAGGTTCCCTTTAAACAAAATCTACCACATGGATGCAGTGTTATACACCAAGCACACTCTCACACTGGTGTGTGTCCCCTGAAATAGGATCCATTCTTCCTTTATCTTCTAGTGGACTGGTTTAGGAGGGAAATCACTGTAAAATTATGCAAATGAGCCTCGGGGGCTTCTGTTTACATCGCAGAAGCCCTTTAAGGCTTTGTCATCTGCTAACTATGCACGCCCCAGTACGGCATTGCCGCCGGCCCCCTCCCTTCCCCCCGCCAGAAGAGATGGTGACCTCATAATTAGCAGATAATGGAGCAAGAAGGTGCTTCTGTGATGTAGACAGGAGCCCCTGAGGCTCACTTGCATAAAGGCAATTTTTCTCCAAAACAAGTCCATTGGAAGATAAAGGAAGAATGGATCCTGTTACAGGGGACACACACCAGCATGGAAAAACATAAGACTGCACTTCCCAGCCCATGTATCAGGCTGTCTTAAAGGGGTTGGCCACTCTCTTACATAAGTTGCCCTTGTCAAGTAGCAGGTTCTGTGCTTCTTCTGTAGAGGAGGAGCAAAAGGCGCCAAACTTCGACTTCACAATGAAGGAGCGCGGCGGGATCATTTTCTCATTGTGAAGCCAGAGTTCAGCGCATGCGCAGAACTCCAGCTACACAAAAAGTATGCCGAAATGAAGATAGGAGCGCGGTGCGGACGTCCTGGTGGGTGGGATTGGCTACAGGGGTGTGGTATAACCTCTGCTTCAGCTGCACGGTACAGCTACTCCACGCCCAAGTAGCAGCTACTAAACTGTAAGTAGGATCTACCTTGTCAGGTAGTTCCTTTACGTTCGGTCTGCTTTAAGTAAAATCCTCAATAATAAAAATAATCTTTATACAGCGCCATTAAATTCTGTACAGCTTCACAGATTCTAGGGAACATATACAAATAATATAAGACATTACAGAGTAATAACAGTCATATGGAACAATAATAGTGAGGGCCCTGCTCACAAGAGCTTACAGTCTATGAGGATGAGGGGGTGACACAAGAGCTTACAGTCTATGAGGATGAGGGGGTGACACAAGAGCTTACAGTCTATGGAGGTTACACAAGAGCTTACAGTCTATGAGGATGAGGGGGTGACACAGGAGCTTACAGTAAATGAGGAGGAGGGGGTGACATAAGAGCTTACATTCAATGAGGATGAGGGGGTGACACAAGAGCTTACAGTCTATGAGGATGAGGGGTGACACCAGAGCTTATAGTCTATGAGGATGAGGGGTGACACAAGAGCTTACAGTCTATGAGGATGAGGGGGTGACACTAGAGCTTACAGTCTATGAGGAAGAGGGGGTGACACAAGTGCTTACAGTCTATGAGGATGAGGGGGTGACACGAGCTTACAGTCTATGAGGATGAGGGGGTGACACAAGAGCTTACAGTCTATGAGGATGAGGGGGTGACACAAGAGCTTACAGTCTATGTGGATGAGGGGTGACACAAGAGCATACAGTCTATGGGGATGAGGGGGTGACACAAGAGCTTACAGTCTATGAGGATGAGGGGGTGACACAAGTGATTACAGTCAATGATGATGAGGGGGTGACACAAGAGCTTACAATCAATGAGGATGAGAGGGTGACACAAGAGCTTACAGTCTATGAGGATGAGGGGTGACACAAGAGCTTACAGTCTATGAGGATGAGGGGTGATACAAGAGCTTACAGTCTATGAGGATGAGGGGTGATACAAGAGCTTACAGTCTATGAGGATGAGGGGGTGACACAAGAGCTTACAGTCTATGACAGTGATGGCGAACCTTTAAGCGACTGAGTGCCCAAACTACAACCCAAAACCCCCCTTATTTATCGCGAGGTGCCAACCAAAAATTAAAGCAGTAACTTATTGCTCCCTGTTCAACAACTTTCAATCACATTGGCCTCCTGAGGACAGCAGCACAGTAGAAAGATGGAAATTTTTCATCATTTTAGCTTCTTTCCAGTTTCCCTCTGTACATAGAGAATCGTGGGGCCAGCAGGAGGTCCTCCAAAAATAATTTGACCCTGTCTAATTCTCCCTCTTCCTACAGTCCCAAGTAGCGAAGTATCAAAATATGACTGAAAGCAGCATCTTTTAAGTTTTTCGGAACTGCAGGAAGATTCTTTGAGTCCTGTCTGGTGTGCTAGGGCGATGGCCGGGTGCCCAACGAAAGGGCTCTGAGTGCCGCCTCTGGCACCCGTGCCATAGGTTCGCCACCACTGGTCTATGAGGATGAGGGGGTGACACAAGAGCTTATAGTCTATGAGGATGAGGGGGTGACACAAGAGCTTACAGTCTATGAGGATGAGGGGGTGACACAAGAGCTTACAGTCTATGAGGATGAGGGGGTGACACAAGAGCTTACAGTCTATGAGGATGAGGGGGTGACACAAGAGCTTACAGTCTATGAGGATGAGGGGGGTGACACAAGAGCTTACAGTCTATGAGGATGAGGGGGGTGACACAAGAGCTTACAGTCTATGAGGATGAGGGGGTGACACAAGAACTTACAGTCTATGAGGATGAGGGGGTGACACAAGAGCTTACAGTCTATGAGGATGAGGAGGTGACACAAGAGGTATAAGAGTTTATAGTCCCTGTATTCTTTGTAAAGGAATGGAATAAAAATAGTGTGTGTGTAAATAATGATTTATTCCTTTGCATGTATAGATAACCGTGCCTCCTCCTATTATTCCTCCAGAGCTTAGCATGAGAACCCCGTTGATCGGTCGCTGCTGCCAGAAGGGCATGAACACACCCTGAGGAGCTCTAGGGCTGCGCTGTATCTTCCATATTGAAGTAAGTCAACATTTTTGTTTTATTTGGCCATGTAATACAGTCGCTGCACTAGAAAGCAGTTTTTCTGGGAAGTTTCTCTCATCCACTTCCTTCACACTTTTACTATTTAGGTACTTATTTGGTAGGGTTGGTGATCAGTTTAACCCCTATAGCCAAACGGCTATACAGGCAGTCCCCGGGTTACATCCAAGATAGTGTCTGGAGGTTTGTTCTTAAGTTGAATTTGTATGTAAGTCGGAACTGTATATTTTAGCATTGTAATCCCAGCCAGAACTTTTTTGGTCTCTGTGATAATTGGATTTCAAAAATGTTGGATTGTCATTAGAACCAGGATTAACAATAAAGCTTCATTACAGACACCTGTGATAACTGTTACAGCTGATTATTGTAGCCTAGGACTAAAGCACAATAAATTACCAATATCCAGAGGTCCGTTTGTAACTAGGGGTCGTATGTAAGTAGAGTATTCTTAAGTAGGGGACCGCCTGTATATGTCCTATTTGCACATGCCCTGTGCAGAAAGGCCGTTTATAAACGCCATGACAGTGATGGACTTCACACGGGTGTATCTCTGGAACCCTGGCACCTAGAAGAACAATGTATATGTCATATTAAACAGATGAATGCATGGTGTATTGTGTATTGATGCATAACAGAACCAGAGATATCCATCCTTAAAGTTGTACTGAACAAATTATTTTTATGTCCAGCTTTCTATTCCCAATAGAAACTTTAAGAGTGACTATATTCGGTTCTTTTAAGCATCAATACACGATCCATATAATCTCTCTCCTGTTTAATATGACACCAGAATTGTGTTTCTAGGTGCAAGGGTTCAGGAGATATAGGAGTTTGAAATGAGCCCCTCACTCATTTAAAAAAAAAAAAATTGGAAAAATGACAAAAAAGCTTATTTTTTTCACATGTGTAAACAATTATTGGCAAATGTTATAAAGGAAAAAAAATATGTAATTAATAAAACTATCCTATCAAGTTAAAGTCTCACATGTCATGAAAAGAACAAAGAGAAAATGGTTATGATATGTAAAGCTTTTCCAGAGATCTCGTCGTTTTAAAGAAGCGCAAAAATTAACCTGGACATTCAGGCACCAATGACCATCAGCCATGAAGGGGTTAAAGGGAACTTTCTATTTCATTAAGTTGACCTCACTTGCTTGAGTTCTAGGTTTTTAAGGTCCCCCTAGTAATCAATGCAGTAAGTGAACCCTGGCAGGGTATAAAATCATAGTGCCGATCATAGTAGTAAACATTGTGATAAAGAAATCTGTCCCTGTGTCCTTCTTTCCCCTCTGCCTTTCTTCATTATTTAAGCAGTTTGTGTAAATCAGACGTCTTTCCTGTATCCATTGACAGCTGAGAAGTAAAGGAACCTGATAAAGTTTCTCATAACTGATTATAGGCAGCCCCTGGATACTGTAATCTTCCAGAGCTGAATCAACAAGTGAAATATTCTCTAGACATGGAAGGAGTCACTCTTTAGCCTCCTTTCCTTATCTCTGTTCTGTGTGTGGGATTTTAGATACACTGCTCACTACAGGAGAAAGAAGCAGAATAAAGACACAGAGAATCTTTTCTTATTGAAGTATATAACAAAGTTTATTATTATCACCTTCTCTATTCATTTCTGCTAACAAAATTCATCCTTTGCTTTGCAATTATTAAGATGTGGACTAATAATCCACAGCAGTTGTCATGCATTGGGCTTTTTATGCAGCATTTAAATACCATCAAAACCCATCATGATAAACCAGGGACACTTACTCATAGATCTAGGCAGTGTGACTGTGGTAATCTTCTTATATTTGTTATCCATGGCCTCCTTCCTTCTAAAAGGAATGTTAATGAGCTGAAAGGCTAGCAGGGGGTGTTCCCAGAGCCCCTCTGTTCTGCAGATTTACAGGCAATTACACTGTCTTCCCTCCCCCTCTGCTCCCTCAGCACTTCCCACTGCCCGATGTAATCTCACTGCAGCAGAGTGAAGTTTCAGCTCCTGTACAGTGTAACAGCCTGTGAAGCTGCAGTACGGAAGGGTTCTGATTATGTGCCCCAAGATCGTCAGGCTCCTTAGCATCATTTTAGAAGGAGCCAAGCCATGGATAACAAATACAGCCGGGTGTAGGAGGGAAAAGTCCATTGTCCTATATCTTGCACGACACCCACCCGTTTCGGTCTTGTTGCCAGGAGACATTGGGGCAGATTTATCAAGCAGTCTGAATGTCAGAATATTTCCAGTTGCCCATGGCAACCAATCACAGCTCAGCTTTCATTTGACCAGTGCTCATGAATATTTTAAAGGGGAGCTGTGATTGGTTGCCATGGGCAATTGGAAATATTCTGACTTTCAGACACTTGATAAATCTGCCCCATTGTTACCAGGTGCCATAGATGTCTATGGGGGATGTAATGCGGCCACAAATTGTATAGCTTTATCAATGGGCCCCCATACTTTCATGTGCATGGAGCCTAACAGTCTGTAAAGCCAGAGGGCAGAGGGGCGATGGAAGCCTCTCAGGCTCATTAGCATAGTTTTAAAAGTGGATTTAGGAGGCCAGGGATAGCAAATATAAGAAGATTACTACAGTCACGATGCCTGGACCTATGAGTAAGTGTCCCTGGTTTATCATAATGGATTGTGAAGGTTGTTATACTATGTGGCATGGGGGAAATACTCAGCGGCCACCCCCTTCTCCAGTGTCTGTATTGCATATGTATGTCCTGACTTTCCCAGCTGGCGCTGATACGTAGTCTTGCAGCTGTCGGGAGACATGTGTAACCAGTGAAGAGATGGGGAGCTTTGGGAGATTTATATTTTCGGTCGCTAACTATAGATGACAGAATGTGAAGCACTTTGTGGGCACATTAGGAATGAGCATACACCTCTTACTGGAGGGCTGACCCCAATGTCTTATTCTCCTGATGGGCAGCGCAGTGACACCTTGTGAGGGGCTACAATCACCTTGGGAAAATGTTGTATCAAGATTTCAAGATCTCTGCTTGCTGTTATGTAATTAAAGCTTCTGTAACTACTCCTAGAGTCTAATATTGTGCTTGTGGTCATGTGATGAGACCTAGATCATTAGAATACATGGATACACGCAGAGGAAGGCTACACACAAGACCAACCCGATACTCATCTGTGAACAGACGTTAATGTCCTGATGTTGGAATATAAAATAGAAAACCTTGAAGTGTGACTGTCGCTATATAAACCTTCCCCCAATGACGTCAGGTATTTGTAGCACCCCCAGCCTGCAGTCTTGGTTCTCTTTGTTCTCCGTGGTCCTTGCATCTGTTTACTGTACCTTTTTCCTGGTCCGTCTAAACAACGTTGTACTCGTACCCTAATGTAAACAGCCTCTACCTCACTTCACCTCTGCGGCTGTCACACATGGACGGGACAGGGGGGTCTGCACAGTGTTACAGGCCTCCGCCGCCTCTATTTAGATCTATTTAAAGCGCACCCTCCGTGAAAACACGGCCCTTCTCACTTCTCTAAGCATGTCTACGAGTAATTCGGAACATAACAATCTGCATTGAAAATGTGGAAAATATATTTCTACTGATAAACTTCTTGTTGCTGTTGAGATCAGGGAGTGTAAGGGGTCTGACAATAGTTGCCCCCATGTTATAGCCAAGTACAATAATCTACCAGATTAACTTGCCCAGACTAATACACAGACTATGAAAACTCCATCTAGACCAGGAAACCTGTCTACTCTAAACCATCGACAGATCCTTTTGGACCAGTGGTTAAAGGAAATCAACCGCTTAAAAAAAGGGCTAGAAATACTCGCCCCTGCTCCTCTTCACCTTGATCCCAGCGCTGTCCGTCGCTAGTCTTCACACGTTGGGCTCACTTGAAGATTATAATTAGCAGCCTGAGGGGATGAGATGCCCGGTGCTCTGGGCTGCTAATTATGCATGCCCCTCCACCTCCCTGTCCCGTGCTGGGAGCATGGGAGAGCGAGGTTGAAGTCACAAGAAAGGCTTGTGACACATGCCTCTCGCCATGCTCGGAGGGGGAGGTGTGGGGACTTACTTAATAAGCAGCCCGGAGCGCCGGACATCTCATCCACATGCTCCGGCCAGCCAATAACTTTCTTTTCATGGTGATCCCGGCGTGTCAAGTCTAGCGACGGACAGCGCTGGGATCAGGGTGAAGAAGAGCGGGGGTGAGTATTTCTAGCCTTTTTTTTTAAAGTGGTTGATTTACAGTATTTTCGGACTATAAGGCGCACCATCAATAAATGCCTGCTAAAACGTCTAGGTTCATATATAAGGCGCACTGGACTATAAGGCGCAACTTTGATTTCTGAGAAAATCAAAGGATTTTTTGTGCGCCTTATAGTCTGAAAAATATGGTACCTTAAGTGTCCCAAATCGCCCTTTTGCTTCACCTTAAAAACTTACCCTCATCACTTCAGCTTCTACATACACTTGCTTGTAGGTAAGGTGCTAGTGCGATGAAGCCAGAGTAGTAGCACCAGTTTCAGGAGTACAGAGATGAGTCTGATGCCGCCTAGACAAGTGCATGTCCTGGGCAAGGAGTGGGCTGGCTATAGGTTCCTGGCACAGGTTATAGTGCATAATTCGGGTCAGAGCCTCTTAGTATGTCCATGTGGTGCGCAAAGGGGATCACAATAGTTTCAGTAACCTGAGACACTCTATTGATCCACCCTAGAGCAGGGGTCACCTCTCTTATCTCATCCCAGCTAGGATAGTGAATGTAAAGCCGCCCCTATACCCTGCACAGTATGTTCTATTCCACAACGGAAATATGATGACTGTAGCTGAACGCAGATCACTCACTCTGGGACCAATGATTAGCAGAATTTTAATATTTCATCTTTCCGAAATGTGAAATATATTATGGATTATCAGCATCATGTCAGCAGGATCCAAGGAGAGGACACTTCAAAGATGTTTCTTGTACAGCGCGTACTCTGGAAAGTTTACTTATTGGACGGCATTCTTTAAATATTTATAGCCGACATCATCCTGCAGGAAACGCTGGAGCTTGATGTATTCAAGTCATCAGACATTGATTCCTGAGTAGACCCTTGATATTTAAAGAAGAATATCCTAAACCTAACCCCACACCTTCAGACTCCTAGACATTATTTGGGCTACATCGATTTCTCGTTTTCTGGTTACAGTCAGGATATAGGCCAGGAAAACACCTGATGTATAGGCTGAACGTATTCATAGGCACATACTGGCAGGTGGATCTACTGTTTTTGCCTCTCCCTGCACAGTTTGTGTAGAATCCTGTAGAAAACACGGGATGGAAAGATGCGGCAAGCTGTGTCTTTCCATCCTGCTGAGCAATGTATACGCTCAGCAGAGACCATAATAGCCTACGGGAGGCGGATGCGACAGTACTGCATCCACCCATGGCTTCCCCTGAGTGTGCACTCTGAAGGAGAACACCCTGAATATAAGCAGCAGCCAATCTCTGGTTATTTCCAACGGTGACTCCTCCTATTAAGGGGAGGGGCAAGACGACATATGAGCATACAGTGGGATACGTTGTAGCCCAATGTTACTGTGACATATCTTTAAAAAAGAGGGCTACAATGTGTGGTGAATGTAGCCTTACTAAGAGCAAATAGTTGTGTTATGGAAACTCCAGGAACAAAAGAGATTTACTGCATGTTCAGTGTATCATGGCGTTAAATGGAACTTTCTCCAACCCCTATTCTTTACATCATTCAATTGGTGTCACTCCAGTGTTTCTGTCACAGGTTGAATCTTTTCCCTAGTCCTTACCGCTCCTGACCAGGACCATCCGCCCGACAGTAGAAAAATCAGTAAGCATAGTTTTGGGGTCTTTTTAGTACACAATATATTAACAAGGGTCTACATAAGATGAGTGGTCCTTGGCTACAGCAATTAGCCCCACCCATCTGACAGTAAAAAGATAAAATTATTGACACTTATTACTCAGGAACGGCGAGGACTACAGAGAAAATTCCAAGTATAGCACAATCTGCAGAGTATTACCTATAAAGACTCAAAATTTGGAGTTGATGGAGGTGGTGAAAGGTCCCCTTTAAAGGGGATTTCCTACTATAAAAATGATGAAACTTAGAAGGACACCTGAGTGCTCCATAAGATATAATATAGTAAAGTATAACTAAAGAGTCCCCCGATGTGTACTTGGAGACCTCTGGGTAGCTCGCCATCTGATGATCTTGGGGTATGTGAAATTTTCATAAAATTTGTCATCTTTTGAGAATATTAAAGTAAAGATTTTTTCTTATCAAACAGGGATCACAGATGGGTCAAGGGCTCTGGAGAGTTGCAAGAAACCAGCAATTCCAGCAAGGATACCTAGATCCGAGCTTCTTGTCGGCAGAACATGACAGCAATATGAACCACCGGAGACACACACAGGGAGGCATCGATCTCTACCACCTACTGAAAGCAAGAAAAGCAAAAGATGAGCGAGGATTTATCAATCTGGAAATGCTGCCACCCGAGTTAAGCCTTACCATATTATCCTATCTCAATGCAACTGACCTGTGCCTGGCATCCTGCGTGTGGCAAGACCTGGCGAATGACGAGCTGCTATGGCAAGGGTGAGAAATGCGGGCGAAGGCTTATAGGACGGACGTATGGATGGGTTATGTGTGATGTGTTACTAAGCCGAAAGGTACAACTGCTCCTGTTGTATTCGGCAAATGTAAATTACAATTGGAAGCGCCCTACGTATCCACTAACTACCACTCACTGGTAAAATGACTGAATGCCATGCATTATAGGGGCAGATTTATTCACCGTGTCTTAAAGCAATGGTGCTGCACATGTGGCGTTTACATAGCATTATGAAACACAATTCAACAGTTGTGGAAAGGAGATTTGCCAAATTTCATTGCATTAACATTGCGTTAACATCGTGTTTATTGTAAACACATTATTAACGCAATGCAATTTGGCACATCTCCTCTCCACAACTGTTTAATAGCGTTTTGTAAAGTGTAATGGGAACACCCCATGTGACGGCACCCAGAGAGTGCAAAGTTATTGTGCCCTAAAACGCGGTTAAAGGACCTAAAGGGGTAAGATATAATGGAAAGACTTGCACCTGATTTTGGCTAACAGTAAGGTCCTTTCATACTTGCCGTGTGGGGACGTTTATATAGCATGCCAAGGAAAAGATGGAGCATGCTCTATTTACCCCCTGTTTACGGCCGGGCGCCGTGCTTCGCTATGGAGAGTGGAGGGGAGAGCAACTCCGGAATTTCCTCCCAAATTCTTACATAAACAACCCTGTAAAATCGGCCCTAATTCCTTTTTTGTGCTATTCCTCTTTATTGGACAGTGCAGTTGTATAGACTGATAACAACACAGTATAAGAGGGGCAATACTCTGCAACACTAGACGGACTCTACTAAACCTTACAGTCTCTGTGCATCAGGAGTCACAAGGGATTGGGGCGCGAAGCGGATTGTGGATATTTCAGTAACATTTTGTTATATCACCATGATCAGCCAGTTTACAGATACAAACAGTCCTTGGGTTGCTAATGTTACAGAATGGCTCTGGGGTCGTTACCGGAGCCCCTCCATGCTGAAGCAGCACTTCCCCATTTCACTGTGTGCTGAAACGTCATGTGCTGCAGTCAGATTACATCCGGCAGAGGTAGCGGGGGAAGTGCTGAGGAGCAGAGCGGAGAGTGAGACAGTGTGACAGTCTGCGATTCTGCAGCACGGAGGGCCTCTGGTAACACCTTCCAGAGCCTGTCTTACTCATTAATATAATTGTAAAAGTAAATTTTAGAAGGAAGAAGATTAGCGCAATCACAATGCATGGATCTATGAGTAAGTGTCCCTGGTTTATCATGGTGGATTTTGATGGTAGATTTCCTTTAACCCTGTTGTACTGACCTCCCATACTCTTTCCATTATTACCTTTATGGACACGTTGATAATTTGCGCCTATGAGGTAGGGGTCTGGTCTTGTAGTATTAGGAGGAGGTCCAGCGCTCTCATGAATGGGGAATGCTGGGAAGTGTCCAGTAACCCTCCATCTAAACATATTAACCTCCTCCTCATGGGGAGCGGATACATGTGAGATGTGGACACGAGATCAGATAAGCGCACGAAGCGAGTGCCTCCAAGTATCCGTGGACGGCTGCCAGGTCTTAATGTAAAAATCCTTAATCCGCCAATGACTGTTTTCTCTGCAGCTCTTATGTTTCTTATTGATGACATGTTTAGTTTCTCCTTCCATTTCCTCCTATTTTATGATAAAATATGGAAACGCTAATGACCCATAAATATGACAGGGCGCTGAGCGGACTGCGGGATATTCCCGGAAAATACCTTCCATGTTGTTTACGCTGGAGCCCTTGTAGTTCAATGACCTTCCTTTATGTATCTCTGGCCAGGATTAGATTACTGCTGCATTAACCTTGAGAGAGTCTTACGTGAACTTCGCTCCCGGCCTTTCATGTGATTGAATTGTACTCTCTGTTGTAGACGTCCTCGTAGTCTTGTAGGGACTGCACTTTGTATGTGTATATAACAACTCATCCTATTCAGAGTATTGTAGTACTAGAATTAAGCGCTTACATTTAGGGGGTCTCCCTGGTAAGACCATCTCTGATTGTAAGAATAGATACACACACCCTACTTCCATTAATGAAGACTGTGGGACTGACGAAGATAGTTAATTATCTACATTGGACCCGCAAAGTTCGGCTAGAAAAACATCCTGCGTGTCCAGATTAGCTGCAATGGGCCCCTTGTTCCTCCCATGACTGGTAGGACCCCCCAGCGATAAATTATCCTAAATAAGTTAGGTAGTTATACATTTTATACCTCCCCTGTTAGGATTCTGTGCTACATTACAATGGGATATTCTCCTCTCACAGTGATTGAGGTGACAGATTCATTATAGAGAAAATCTGATGTCAAAATCAGCCCGAGACACTTACTCATAGATACAGACACCGTGATTGTAGTAATCTTCTAATATTTGTTATCCTTCTAAAATAAACGTTTAAAATTATTCTAATGAGGCTGGTGAGCGCTGGGGTGTTACCAGAGCCCCTCCTTGCTACAGATTCACAGGATGTTACACTCCCTCCCCTTCTCCCTCAGAGCTGGCCCCTTTCCTCTGCCCGATGTAATCTCATTGCAGCACAGTAAGTTTCAACACAGAGTGGAAGGTGCTCCGGCACAGTGTAACAGCCTGAGAATTTAAAACACAGAGGGGATCTGGTAACACGCCTATACCTTCAGGCTCATTGTCATAATTTTAAAAGTTGTTTTTTTGAAGGAAGGAGCCCATGGATACAAAATATAGGAATATCACCACAGTCACGGTGCCTAGATCTATGAGTAAGTGTCCCTGGTTAATCCACTCCTCTCCCCACCCATGTAACCTAGAGGGAAGGCACAGACAGGAATTGCGACTCTTAATGGATTGTACGCCGAAAAACTGAATGATGCCCTCCATAGGGTACAGTAAAAAATAAATAAAACCAATGTCATAATATTAAGTAATCGGAGCATAAACTGTATATGCACATTAAAAATGTCAAAATGACGTACGTCTCAACCCTTGGCCTTTTGTGGTTGTGGTCTGCTCCTACACCATCTGACACTGGCAAAACGGATTGGACAAGAACGGAAAGTGTAAGGAAACTCCATCCATAGGAAACATTCAGTTGTGAGTTTATCCGTAAACCGGAATAACAAAAATAATGCACAATACACAGTTATAAGAAAATTAGGTAACTGGTGAGGGTCCGACCTCTGGGATACTCGCAGATCATGACATTGGACCCCCAGCAATGCAATGACGATGGTTCCCGATTTCCGTAATGGCTGCATCGGAAGTCGAGCATGTGTCCCGCTGCTCCATTCAGTAATATGTGTTGGAAATTGCTGAGCACAGCACTCGATATCTCCAGCAATACCATTCACTGGGGGAGATTTATCAGACTTGGTACAACCCCTTTAAACTGGAACCCCCACTAAGCTAAGATTTCCATATACTGAAGGATTTTGTTGGCTTTATTGCCATAACTGGCTTTTTTCTCCCATATTCCCTGTTGTCTTTGACTACTTAATACTCCCAACCTCTAGCATTTGTCTCACATGTTACATATTCCATTTTATTCTTTGATAAGGGGAGGGATATACAGGTTCACCTCTTATAGACTGATTTGCCTAGTATGGGATTTACTTTCCTTTTAGGTCTATTATGTAGGGTATGGAGCCAACACATACATCCTCGCTATCTTCACTGCTTTGCTTTAAAGACGTCTTGTGTTACTCCAGTGATAATTACACGGCACGATTCTATGGAAACTGAGCTCCACAGATTCTCCAGAGAGGTTTGTGGTTTGAAACTATTTGGGAACAGAGGTAGGATCCTAGGTAAGAACAGTGGGAAACTGTACTCTAAAAATACCCACAATATCTGAGAGTCGGACGTCAAAGGTCAATTATGCTGAGCTAGAAAGCACCAACGCTGAAGTGCTCGCCATGATTTTAGGCCACTGCTCCGATTACCTAAAGTGATTGATGGGGAAACATGAATGATTGGAATCAGATGTGACTTAAATACCACAATATATGGAGGACTTATGCCTAAGAATGCAAGAAATGCCCCTGGACGGGGAATAAAGGGGCACCTGATATCATCACTTGTAAGTTATGTATCTAACCTTAGAACACTCTACAATCCCATTATATTCACACAATATACGTATTCACACAAGTCCATGATGGAATAACAAAACATTTCTTCATATGTTAAAAAAACGTGAAAATGTCCAAAGAATATACAAATGCCCCATTTCATGTTACCTTTTACATTTCCTGTGATCCTATTTTGCCTCCTTAAATTACAGTAAAAATTCTGAAATGTACAAAGAGAATAAGTACGTGTGAGTATTCTGCTTTTTATTTACGGGGCCGATGTATCCAGCCTTGTGCACCAGGTTTTTGTTGGCACAAAAGGACCCAAAAGGTTGCAGTTCCTGGTGCATGCCAGAACATTTGGAACATTTTGGCCCAAGGTGCGCAGGGGACTAATTTTGATTAGAAAAATTTATTCTGCACCAAAAAACTGGTTTAGGTTCTAGCCGAAATCTACACCAACTACCCTGGACACCAGGTCCGGGTATCAATAAGACTGGTACACAATGAGTGATTTAAGAAACGGGTCTAATAAATGAATGGATCATGTGTTTTTTTTTTCGTGGATCCAGGACGACAGACTGAACAAAATGTCCCTGAGAACAAAGCCTTATGGTCATGTAAAGATAGGTCATCTTTCGTGGTCCAATTCCACCTGAATTTAAAAAAATAAAAAACACACACAGACCAGTGCTCTTTTTGCCATTTTTCTCCTATCCAGAAAAGATATGGCGGTCCATCCGGTCCAATTAGTGGTGCAAGCAATGTCAGTCGGGACCAGCAGTTGGCAGCTGCCGATGCTCATGGCAGAGACTGGGGAGGCTGCCAGGGCGTTTCGGGCTTCCTTCTTATGTCACATATCAAGAAAAGTAAAAATAATAATAATGAAAAAGAATTCTATCATGTCTTGTCTCATTTACCCCTTATATACACTTAGAAAACACAATAAAAATTATTAAAGGAAATTTATCATTTAAATAAAGCATGATAAACCAGGGACACTTACTCTTGGATCCAGGCACCGTGACTGTTACTAAAGGCAGTGGGGGTGTTATCAGAGCCTCTCCACAATAGCATCACATGCTGTTACACTGTGCAGGAGCGCTTCTCCCCTCCCACTGTGTGTTGAAACTTTCTCTGTTGCAGTGAATTTACATCAGGGAGGGTGGGGGGAGACAGCCTGTGAAGCTGCAGCACTTAGGGGCTCCGGTGACACCCCTAGGGCCCTTCTGCCTCATTTGCATAATTGTAAAAGTTGATTTTAGAAGGTAGGAGTAGGTCAGGTATAACAAATATAAGAATATTACAGTCACGGTGCCTGGATCTATGAGTATATGAGTAAGTGTCCCTGGTTTATCATGATGAGTTGAGATAACCAATACATTTCTATGTTTTTTTCTTTTATAGAGATGTATACAATTTGATGATTTACATAAAATATATATATTTATTTTTATTTTTTTTTTCTTGCCATGTGAGATTACCCAGAAGCCATTAGTTCCTAGTGTCCAGCGCTACCACTAGCCTCACATCTGATAACATGGAGCCTCCATGTAAATAAGAATCCACAATAGAAGAATAGAAGTCTCCTTCCCGTCTGTCATCGTTGTGCTTGGTAGATATTCACTCCATACATCACAGGACACCACTTAAATGTTTTTTTCTTGAGCTGCTGAATTTCCTACCAGACTTTATCTGCAGGTCTCCGAATGTTTGGACTCCTGTAATGTGAATAAAAGCTCTAAAAAGAATAATAATCTCTCTATAGACAATCGTCTGTTTTTACTGCAGGAGTCTCAACCTACTACAGAGTCCAGAGAATAGAAAAAAAGTCATTTCATGTTCAATCTATTAATCCTATCATTTGGGGTAAATCCAAGCAGTTGTTAATCCTCCTAGGCTCTCCATGTCCCATATTCCAACATCTGTTTTGGAGCCGCTCCCATTATTATGTCAGATTGGAGCGGCCGCTAGGATACCGCGTCCCTGTATCTTATTAGTTTGTGATGTGTTTGTTATTGGCAATGTTATATCTCCATTTCCTGTCGCGCTATCCAAAAAAAAGCGTATTTCGACATTTGAGATCAGACTTTGATCTATCGGGGGTTGGAATAATTTCCTGCAATTCTGGATCATTTCCACTTATTTTGAAATTGGATTCACAAGACTTTAGTTATTAATGTAATCTTCTAGTCTACCGGGAAGACTTTCATGAAATTATCCTTAACCTCATCCCAACTAATCCTAAAGGTTATAGCAAAGATTATGATATAGGGTCAAGGAATAAGAAACTTCTAGGTGTCTTCAGGGCTTACGTCGGCCAACATGGAGATGCCACAATGTCCATAGCCTTCAGAGATGGTAGCGGTGTCCTCATGAAGTTTTTGCTTACTTGCATCTGCTTGTCCTACAACTGTGCTCAAGGCTTACACCGGTTTTTGGAGAAGTTCAAAATCGCCCACAAGTAAAACCAGCATTCTGATAAAGGAGCTGAAACGTTGCAGTATGGTAGTAAAGTAATCCACTTTCTGTTTTCGAATCCATTGGAGTGCTGCCATTTTTTCTCCCTAGTCTAGTTATAGCATTGGTAAATTTCTAGCTGTACCGGAACATACCGAAAAAGCTACTATACGCGGTCCAGTTGACGGACCTAGCGTCCGGCTTAATAATGAGGGGGGCGTTCAAAGCACTCCCCTCTCTTCAGCTTCTCTCGGGGCCACCACTCCCACACCTGATGCTGGCGGTGACTGCAGTCACCGCCTCCTCAGACTGCCCCCTCATGAATATGCTGGACCGCCGGATGCTAAGTCTGTCGATCAGACCACTACGGACCTCAGTGTTTCACAGCTTTTCTATAAGTTCTGATAAAGCTAGAAATTGAACATGCTATAACTGTGGGAGGGCTAGGGAGATTCTTCCTTTATACTGTGCAGCTAGATGTTTTATTGAGCTGACAGGTCCTTTATAAGGATTAATCAATTCCTGGACTTCTATTGATTGGTGCAGATGATCGTTCGTTTGTTTTTTGTTTTGTTTTTTTAAACAGTTTTTAAACACTAATTCTTTATAAGCTTTCTACATATACCTTTCCTGACTTTCATTTTAGAGAATACTCAGTTTTGGTTATAGGTAAATGAGCTATGGCTGTGGCCATGTCCGTTTTCTTTACTCTAAGCTACTCAGCACCTGCCCTTGCCACATTGATTGAGAATCTTATTTATAAAACTTAAAAAAAATGGACTTCAAGGGGTTGTCCAGGAATGAACATGGTTTTATACACAGCTGGGAGGGATTTAAAAATAACAGAGTCACCAGTCACTGCCGGTTTACAGAGGCCAGTGCTGATTAGTCAGATTAGTCAACTTAGGAGGCTGAAAGAAGTACCATCCAGTGTGGAGCGGTCATAGCCTCTGGATAAGCCGCCCTGTATTGTCCTCCTTCCCCACACTACTAACATGCTAGTATGCTCAATAAAAAAAGAACATGATTCCACAATTGGGGAGTCGGTGCCGTCCTTTCAATACTTAATTTTCCCTGTTACTAGATATTTATAATGGACTGAACACCGCACTTTTTTTTTTTTTTTAGATTCTCATGAGCCAATCCCAATATATTTCAGCACGTGGCGATTACTCCTGTTGTAATTTGATTGTAAGTCTAAGTAGCGCCACTCGTCGCTGTAAACGACGGATTTGTGGTCTGTTGCTTGCGGCCCATGGGTCATTATTGTGTAAGGTCCGTTAACACGCCAATGAGGCAATAGGGACTGGCAGAGCAGCACACAGGGGCAGGAATAGACCCTACATTGAGTGTTGTGGGTGAGGCGTTTCCATTGAATCCACGGCTGTGTGTATGAGCCCCTAGAAATGGATTTGCTATCCGTAGACTGAATGGATAACACATAGAGAAGAAGAAAGTCCATGAGTGTGAGAGCCGAGCCTGTGTACCTGTTTTCCTCATATTGCTTTATTTTACATTCTTCAGGTTATGCAAGTCCACCTGGGGCCATTGTTCCATCTACAATAAGAGGCACCCGCCAGGATTCTCATATCGGAATCTCTACATGCGCTTGGACGAAGGAAGTTTAACTTTTAACGCTAACCCACATGAGGTAACAGAGGGATCACATTGCTCCAAAGAAAGGAATTTTCAATACAATTCTGAGTTTTCATGAAATGTGGGGATTTTTTTTTTTTTTCTCTTTTAGGGGATTGAATATTTTTTATCCAGGGGTATACTTGATGACTCGCCAAAGGAAATCGCAAAATACATCTTTTATACCAGAACTCTCAACTGGAAGAAACTACGGATATATCTTGATGAAAGGTAGGTGGGGGGGGGGGATTTATTGCTATTTCATACCAGGAAGAATCCAAGGCATCCTCCCTAATACTTGTTGGGTTATAGCAAAAGGGTGAGGATTCTTCTAAAACCTGGACATATATTGAAGTCTTTATTAAGGTTTCAGTAAATACAGAATATTTGCAGCAGTTTTTTACCTGGGGTCACTGTCTCCAGTCACTCCCACCTGCCTGTATGTCGTATATCTCATTTATACCCATGTCTTAAGGATGCATTAGATCTTTACATGAGTTTTGTTTCTATAAATGGAACATCTCAGATATAGGTATGACATATCCGTACAGTACTTCCTACACAGAAAACTGAAGAAGCAGAATCTGATGGGAAGAAGGGGAAACTGTAACACTCTTACTTTTACTGCAGGAGTCGTGGACACCCTCTCCAACCATCTACTCCCCGGTCTTAAGTGATTAAGTCACATTCATTGTGCATGTGATGTTTAGGCCAGTCTCTAAACACAAACATGACAGCCGATGTCATGGATTGGCCATGATGTCCTCGTGTGCAATGAATGTGATGTATCACAGGCAACCGATTGGAAGCGGAACTGTTGCCAGGGACCCCCTCCGTAGGGATACGTATAACGGCTTCCTCTATTTTGCCCTATTTATTCTACTTTCTTTAATTCTTCAGTTTTCTGGAATTTCACTCTAAATCTTTTAATTATTGTAGTCCATAAATTGGCCATGTGCATTTACTGCCTGAATAATAATCCCTAATGTTCATCAAGTGATTCAGCATTTTTTTTACTACTTGCTTTAGTGCTGTCTGCAGACTCTACAAGATTCTTTGTTTACATGCATGAGCTCTTGAATGGGAGGAGCTGTAGCATGAGATTTTTTTTTTTTTTTTTTATTTTTATTATGAAAAAATATAAATACAGATCAATCTTTATAACATTATATCATGTGCACACCAAGGTGAGACAACTCTATTTACTAATTCCAGCCAATTTTATACATTTTTAACCCCCCTCCCCCCTCCCACCTCCCAAATGGCAGGACATGTAGCAGGAATAAATAAAGTAAATAAGGGCCACCAATGCAATTGGTGATCCAGGTACTGACATATAACAAAATTTGTTCACACCTGTTACTCAAATAGCTTTCTCTCGTTATCCTCTAAGTTTTCAATCCATTTCCTCCACTTTTTCCAAAAGCCATTCCTCTTCCCTTTAGATATATTATGCCTCTGTTCATGTTTCAAAATTTTTAATGTATATCTTAACCACATAGTTAGGTTGGGTACTTTTTCCGACATCCACATAGATGCAATTATTTTCTTGGCAATTAATAATAATAACAAAACTTGGTATTTATATATTCCAAGTTCTTGGGGATCTTCTAGGTACCCCAATATACATAGCTTAGGTTCCAATTGGATCTCTATTTGGAATATATCCGCGATCTTATCTATAACCTGTCCCCAGTATCTGTATAACTTGGGGCATCTCCACAGCAAGTGGAATATGTCGGCATCTTCTCTAAGACATTTTGGGCAGCGTGAGTCATTTCTACTTCCGATCCTTTTCAATTTTTTAGGCGTCCAATACACTCTGTGCACTATAAAATAGTGTGTCTCTAGAAACCCAGGATTAGATGAGATTTTTTGCATGTTCTTGTTCATGGAAATCCACCCTTCTTTTGTAGTATTACCAATATCCTGTGTCCATTTTTCCCTACTCGTGATGGGGTGTTTCGCTACTTCCCTACTTTGAAGGATCTTATATACTACCGATATAGTTCCTTTTATTGATGTTCTATTTTTTAGAGCCTCATATATTGCTGATTCGCCCGCTTCAAAGTCTACGACTTTTGCATGTTTCCCTATAATTGACACCAATTGCAGGTACCTAAATTCATCTCCGACCCTTTTTCCCAGTTCTTTTTGAAGACAATCTAGATTTTTCATCCTTCCATCAATAAATAAATCCCCTATTGTTCTTACTCCTCTATTCTCCCAATAGTTTCCTTCCTCTGATACCAGGGCCCCATCCAGATGTTGATTGGCCCATAATGGAGTAGAGGGTAGCATCCTAGTTCGTCCTTCTATTTTTTTTATCATGTCCCACACGTATTGGATTGTCCTTAGTGTAGCCATATGCTTATCAATCCCAAAAAGACCAGCCTCTAGCAATTGGAATACATCCTTGTTCTTCATAACTGGGTATGCAGCTAAGATCAATTTTGCCATCTTTTGGTCATGCCATTTGACCAATTGTTGCAGTTGGGCTGAATAGTAGTATGATCTCATATTTGGGAGCCCCATACCTCCCTGCTCTCTCGAGTACTGCAAATATTTTTGTTTGATCTTAGCTCGTTTCCCTTGCCACACAAATTCACCTATTATTTGTTCTAATGTATTAAAGATAGCATTTTTAATCCACACCGGGCAGTTAATGAATATGTACATAAGTTTGGGTAGTATCGCCATGTTGACCAATGCAATTCTCGCCGTGAGCTGTATAGGTAGTTTTTTCCACATTTTTAACTTAGCTCTAATTGTATGGATGACTGGGATCACATTAAGTTCCACATATTTATTCATATCTCGACTCACTCTGATACCCAAGTATTTAAAATTGTCTTCTGAACCCAATACTTTTAAGTCTGTTTTTGGTAGGTTATTTATGTTGTCTAGTGGGAGTATCATGGACTTGGTCCAGTTAATATTTAGCCCGGAAAATTTTCCGAAGCGGTGTAAGATTTCCATGACTGCCGTCAAAGACTCCGCGGCGTTGGACAACAACAATAATACGTCATCGGCAAAAAGCACGATTTTTTCCTCAATTTCCCCAATTTGGATGCCCTTCACTCTCTCCTCAGATTTTATTATTAATGCCAGGGGCTCAATCGCCATGGAAAATAACAAGGGGGATAGGGGACACCCCTGTCTTGTGCCCCTGTAAATATCGAAGCTTCCGGAGATCTCCCCGTTTATCTCAATTTTTGCTCGTGGTCTATTATATAATATCTGGACCCATCTAATGAAACCCTGGCCAAAGCCAAAGTTTTCCATTATCGCCCACAGGTAGTTCCACTCGACGCTGTCGAATGCTTTGACAGCGTCGAGGGACACCACTGCTCTATCATGTCCCTCCACATTCATACATCTCTGGATGTTAAACATAACCCTCCGAAGGTTCATGGAGGTAGATTTCCCGGGCATAAACCCGTTTTGATCATCTGATATAATGGATGTTATAATTTTCCTGAGGCGCTCAGCTAAGATTTTTGCGATTATTTTATTATCAAGGTTGATCAGGGAGATTGGGCGATATGATCCTGGATCTAGTGGATCTTTGTCCTGCTTTTTAATTAGGACAATCAGGGCCTCGGACATAGACTTTGGCATTTCCCCTGTGTAAAAAATATCTTGTATGACCTGATATAAATGGGGAATAATTAAGTCTCTATATTTAATATAGATTTCCGCGGGGAGCCCATCTAATCCTGGAGCTTTACCAGTTGTCATATTATTAATGGCCCATTTTATTTCCTCTTCTGTTATAGGTAACTCCATAAATTGTTGTTCTTCTATTTGGAGTTTGGGTAGTTTAATTTTTTGTAGGTACTTTTCTAACTCTCCGGGGGGGTATATTGCTTTTGTATTATATAAATCTGCATAGAAGTCCAGAAAAACTTTACTAATACCTTCATTGTCTGAAACTATACTGCCCTTTGGATCCCTTATGGCTGATATGTAGGAGGCTTCACTTTGGTTTTTAACCAATGCGGCCAAGATCTTCCCTGATCTACTGCCTTCCGAATAAATTTTATCATTGGTTCGTGAATGGATCTTTTCTACTCTTTGTTGTATTTCTATTTCATATATAGCGATGGCTTCTTCCCATTTTAATTTGTGTGTTTCACTAGGATTGTTAAAATAACTTTGTTCACTTTCCATGACCATTTTTCTTACTTCTTCTATCCGTGCTAGTCTTTTACCCTTTATAATTTTACCCTGTTGTATCATTAGTCCTCTAAGAAAACATTTAAATGTGTCCCATATAACTCCCCACCCACCCCCTCTACTATTGGCTTCAAAAAACCCTTGAATATTATTATGGATATACCTGTGATCTGTGATAGAGTTAATAGTGTATGGGTGTACCCTATTTCTTACCTTTTTTAATCTACCAACTTCCATTTGTACATGTATTGGGAGGTGATCTGAAAAACCCCTCACCCCGTGTGTAATTTTTTTGACGTGTGGTAGAATAAGCTCATTTCCCAATACATAATCTATCCGTGAAGATATTTGGTGCGTTTTAGAGTGGCATGAAAAGACTTTAGCGTCTGGGTTTCTATCCCTCCATATATCTATCCATCCAACTTCTCTTGTGAATTTATACAATATTGTGTCCCTTGCTACCTCTCCTAATTTCCTCGCCCTAAACCTATCTAATTTCTCCGACATCACCATATTTAAATCGCCCAGCAAAATCATCGGGCACCTGTCAAAGTTTATACAAAAGTTATTAAGTTTAATCAATACTTCCAGTGAGGAGGGTGGTGGGATATATATTCCTGCAATAATTAATTTGACTCCATATAGAGTACAATACAAGAACACATATTTACCATTATCATCTATCCATTTATCGTGGATCTCAATTTTAATGTTTTTATGTATAATTATGGAGACACCTCTAGAGTATTCCGAGTGCACAGAGTGTAGTAGCATGAGATTTTGACTCATCCTGCTCCCTCCTCTTCTCCTCTCCCTGTGTCTGTCAGTGAGGACAGAATGTAATAAAAAAAAGACACAATGAGTGATGCCACTAGGAGGGCTTTAGAGCAATGAGAAAGAGGACAGCATGGTGAGAGCAGGGAAAGGCAAAGGTACAGGCATATATACATGCTGAGACATGTCAAGTGGAAGAGATTTATTGATAAGGGGCCAACCCCTTTAACATTAACGGGGCTTGCTCACTAAAATGTAACACTTGTCCAGGTTACTAAAGGAGGACAATAAATAAAATGTTTTGACGAATACAAAGTGGTTGAAGTGGATATAGAAATCTAAGGCTGTGTCCATAACTCTATTAAACTATGTAATAGAAGAGCAGAAACCTAGAATAGATGGTAAACTGAAGATGGTAGATGCCACACAGCCTTTTGTTACATTTCTGCATTTACCAATGTTAACAAATGATTCGGCTTATTTTATTCATTTGGTTGATTTTTTTCCCCTAGGAGAGATGTATTGGATGAACTTGTGACCTTGCACAACTTCAGCAATCAGTTTCTACCAAATGCACTGAGGGAGTTTTTTCGGCACATACACGCCCCCGAAGAACGAGGAGAATATCTTGAGACACTCATCACAAAATTTTCACACAGATTTTGTGCTTGCAACCCTACACTAGCACGAGACCTCGGTCTAAGCCCTGGTAAGCCCGGAAAAGGAAAATCCAAAAAGTTGATACTTTCTTTTTATTTTATTTTTTTAGTTTATTTGAGAACATGCTCATTATGTATGATGCATCATGTAAAAGGAGATCTGGCCTGAATAAGAGTTTCCGAAAATCTTTTGGTCTTACTGAGAATTTCTACTGTAGGTGTTTGTATTAAAACAGATATGAATGTGGAGTCTTTTTACTCTGCAGATGTATGGGTCTAAAAGTTAGGGCTCATTCACATGGCCATGTTCTCGCCCCGGATCGGATCCTGGGCGTGCACAGGGTCGCGAGGGGGAGGGGTGAACACTCTTCACCCCTCCTCCCTTTAAAGGCAGATGAGCGGCCACCCGATGCAGTGATTCCCTGTGCACTGTAATCGGGAGCCCTGAAGGACTATGGGGCCGTGATCTGGTCACAAATCATGCAACCAGATGATGGCACCCAGTACGGCCATGTGAATGACCCCCCTACTCTGTTCTTGTTCTGAGATTTGCCAGATTCACAAAATACAGGAAATGCTCCTACTGCCATTTATCAGTTGTATCTAACCTAAGTCGGTGATTTTACACATACATACAGGAAAGTACTGGGCACTGTCCTTGACAACATAGTGTAAGTTAATCCCCAAAATTGGGTTGGAGAGTGTTTGCCGGTCAACATTTACTGCTACTCTCTACCAAGGCTGAAGGTCTCCTCTACGAAGGGTATCTGCACACAGTGATTATTGCATCAGGAATTTGAATCCATGTGTGTCAGCCATAAGTAGAAGCTACACAGAGAATAGGTAATAATAAATAAAATAATGATTCTTTATTTATATAGCGCACACAGATTACACAGAGCTTGTCAGATTGGTCCTTGTCCCCATGGGGCTCACAATCTAAACAACCTAACAGTATTTTTTAGAGTGTAGGAGGAAACCAGAGGACCCTGAGGAAACCCTTGCAAACTCGGAGAGAACATACAAACTCTTTGCAGATGTTGACCTGGGTGGGATTAGAACCCAGGACCCCAGCACTGCAAGGCAGAAGTGCTACCCACTCAGCCACCGTGCCGCCCATAGTATAATAGAATGATCCGTATCTTGCAGATACACCAAGACTTTTCTTACTTACTAGGCAAGTGGCCAAATCGGAATTCCTTGTCATGTAATGTAAGGACCCTAAACAGATTTATAGTTGACTTACAACAGAAATAAAGTGTTCAGCCAAAAGTAGTCCACTACCACCATACATCAGGAGCATCAGTGAGACCGATACTTATTACTTTTAAAACCAACACTTAGTCTATTATCCAACTTTTTCTCTACCGGACCTCAAAAATAGAGAAATATTGTTCTTTATGTTCTAAATAAAATGAGTATTTTACATTTGTGTATTGACCACATATTAGTCTATTCTGTTTCAGTAGTGCAGGAATTACTTCAAGTAGAAACACATGGAGACGGACTGTAGTGTAACATAATGTAATATATAGTCCAGCACATCCCACAGATCTTCTTCTGTCACTAGGCCAGGTTTGGCAAGCAGTAATTCATATCCGATTGTGTGGATGCGAGTATCATAAGTCATGGGGTTTTGATTGTATAAGCCATAATGTTCCTGGTACTGCCAGACTGTATACACTCCACAGGTTTATTGCATTTTGATTTAGTACAAGTATTTTCGGTTCTCTGTCTTTTTCCTGTATTTTTGTAGTTGAATGTCCTTGTGTCTATGTCATGTCCTCTGCTGACTTGTAGTAAAATAAAACTTTTTACATAGTTATGTGTTTGCTAACACCTGAGCTTAACCATAGTCGGGTTTTCTTTAAATTTAACTTTTTCACTATTCGATTAAAAGTATATAAGAATAAATATATCATCATATATAATATAATATAGAATAAGTATATAAGAATAAATATATCATCATATATAATATAATATAGAATAAGTATATAAGAATTGTATTGGCTCTTACTATTTGCCAGTTTGGAGCATTTTACTTACATTGCAAAGTGATATGCAAATAAGTTTTCCAGTTTGGGACAAGAAAACCAACACCTCTTTTGCCACCTTGTAAGGCAGCCCCCTTAACCTCAAGCATGACCTGATTGTGTGTCTTCTGTACAGTGTAGGGGAACCGGTTTAGCTGAGTGAGCGGCTTTTGACTAGGGTCCGGAGGGAAAATTTATGTTCATATTTCCCAGAATGCCCTAGTGAAGCATCAATGGCTAGAAGTCTCCACAACCCTACAAGGCAGTCTTAATTGACAAACACTCCATAAGGAGAACTCTTACTACTTGACTCTGGTGCAAAGTAATACACACTTCTGCTGTGCCAGATTTATCCGTGTCTGATGCAAGATAATAAATCTGTCTAATCTCAATGAGGGCCCTGCCCTCAAGAGCATGAAATTTATGAATTGAGGCCACAAACACTTTTGGCAAGTCCATGACCCTTAAACCCTTTCACAATGGACCAATGTATGTTGGACGGTCATAAAGCGCACCCTCTCCATAAGCGGCTGTGTAATACTGCTACGGCCTAGTCCTAGTATAAGACTGTCTAGTCGTACTCTGCACCTCCTATTAGTTTGCTTACTTTATACCAGTATTTTTGGCGCACAGACCTATTTGGCACGAGGCAACACCCTCTTTTCACAGGCCACACATCTTTTGTCCAGCCGTCGTAGGAGAGCTGGAAAACTCTCTAAAACCCTTTATAAATGGTGCAAGTACAACAGAATCCTGTGGTAGACAGTTAATAACTGGGAGCTTTCCAGCTGTTTACACCGAGATTATCCATAAGATGTGGTGCGAATGTAGTCTTAGTATTGGTTCCATTTCTTGTTTTTTTTTTATCTTGTACATTATCTGTTTTCTATTTTTATTAATACATGCTTTTCTTTTCTAGATGCAGTGTACGTGCTCTGCTATTCTCTGATTCTTCTTTCCATCGATCTGGCCAGTCCTCATGTGAAGAACAAAATGTCAAAGAGAGAGTTTATCAGAAATACACGTCGTGCTGCTCAGAATATTAGCGAAGAATTTGTAGGGCACCTCTATGACAACATATACCTTGTCGGCCATGTTGCTGTGTAGTAGCTGAACTCTCGTTTCTGAAATATTAGACTACTACTTCTACTACAACTCTCCAAAGCGTTAACCCAGTTGGCAAATATGGGGTTAAGATAGTGCTGGTCATTCTAACCTCTGTCTACACTCTAATGATGTGTTCTGTCATTTCTTAGCAATCTACTTTGAATAGCGCAAGGTTCTTTTCCGAATCATTTTTTTTATGACTAGATTTGCTTATCATGTCTCGCACATAAGGGTGCCATTAGACTGACCTAGCCATTAATGACTGTTATACTGACATTACAATGTAGGCCTTCTTCAGGGTGTTGGATCTAAACACTAGATTTTGTTTTTTGTTTTTTTTGGAAAGCATTTACCAATGCATTTTGTTTTTTAATATCTTGTAATTTGTACATACTAAACTAAAGAGATTTATAATCCTAATATAAATATTAAATATGTAAAGTATTTTAACTAAAGATTCTGCGTTTGGTGATTTTTACAGAGTGAATGTTGCATTTTTGATCAATCCAAAAAAAGGCGGAGCGAATGTTTGTGATGGGTTCACAATTCCATTTACTATATACAAAAAAGGTCTCGGCGAAACCCATTTACTGCTTGGCTTAAACTGACACTTAAATTAACTCACACTATCTAAACATATCTTTGAAAACTGCTAATATACATCTATCCCTATATTGTTCCTATCCATGTCTGAAAATGTCCACGGTCTGTTTCTTAGGTTGATGTATAATGAAGATGACCCCATGTGAGTCTGATCATCCTCATTCCCCTGAGCTGTGTCCAGCATATTCATGTTCTTCCTGCTCAGTTGCGACTCCAGCTCATTCCCCCTCACTTGGGGATGACAGGGATGCTGGCTGTGTGACTCACTGAAGAGAATTCCTTAGAAAGGGGTGAGCTGATTTCTCTGAAGTCAATCACATACAATCAGCATCTCTTTCAACCCCCTCATTCACCCCTCCCTTATGAATTCTTTCTAATGTGTCACACAACCAGCATCCCTCACAGAGCTGAATTTACTGGGCTGAAGAGGAAGCAGACCCCTGTCAATCAGGAAGCTGGAGGCACGGCTGAGCTAGAATTCTGTCCCTTAAGTGGATCCCTTTTTCCCAAAGTTTGGAAACCACCATCGATCTATAGTTCATCAGCTTCATTACATAAAATGATCCCTTCTATGTGATTGCTGTGCATTTCACTTTCCGTCTGTTTGAGACTTCCGTACTCAACCATTTCTTACCAACGTGTCCCAGGCCGGATAGAAGGACAGCAGTGTCCCCATTGACTCCCGCAACAGAGTAAATGAGGGGTAAAATTCACCCCATATATGGAAGATGTTTGAATGTTGTATTTAGCTGGAAGTCCATTAACCTCTGCTGGTTCAGCCTTAGGATGGAGCGATTGGGCAATTCCATCCCAATAATATTCCGAAGTCATCTATTAAGCAACCATTGTTTTTTTGCAGTGTGGACAGGTAGAACTGGCTGAGTTACAAGTCAATTTTTCTGACCTAAATAAAGGTCAACCATGCAACTTTCAGAATATACAACAACCTCTACAAAACTATATTCTCTCTAGTAAGTATATGAATATACTAAACTACTATACTAAACAAATTCTAAAATAATAATATGATTATTTGCAGGCAGAGCAGCAACAGTGGACTAGATTGTGTCCAGCATATTATAGAGCAGAAGGAGCTGAGCAGATTGTACAAAGTGCCCCATCTGCAGTTAACATGTTATTGAGTAAGAGTAGTTAATCAGATTGTACACAGTGCCCTTTCTGCAGACTGCATGTCATAGAGCAGAATATTATAGAACAGGAGGAGCTAAACACATTGTATGGAGTGCCCTATCTGTAGGTGGCATATTATAGAGCAGGAGGAACTGAGAAGATTGTGCATAGTGTCCTCTCATCAGGCAGAATATTATAGAACAGGTGGAGCTGAGCAGATTGTATACAGTGTTCTATCTGCAGGCAGCATGTTATAGAGCAGGAGGAGCTGAGCAGATGGTACATAGTGTCCTACCTACAGACAGCATGTTATAGAGCAGGAGGAGCTGAGCAGATAGTATATAGTGTCCTATCTCCAGGCAGTATGTTATAGACCAGCAAGAACTGAGCAGATTGTATATAGTGTCCTATCTGTAGGCAGCATGTAATATAGTAAGAGGAGTTGAGCAGATTGTATGTAGTGATCTTTCTGCAGGCCACATATCATATCATTACCTGTCTTTTACAGTACGTGCAGTTTTGCAGCTCACAGAACCACAAGTCTGATGAGATTTAAAAGATTCCAGCAGCATATTTCTAGCTATTATAGAACACAAGATAGGGGCTTCTGAAGTGACACTACTCGTGTAACCACTAAACTTGACTCATCTCATGTGAAAATGGGATGAGAAGAGTCATATTATCCTGACTTTGAGGGAGATCTTTTATAGGTTAAATTTGTGAGATTTCATATAAAATGGGGAATTCTAGAAAGGCATGTCATACCCTTCCAGAGGAGGCTGTTAGTTTAATGAGGTAAAGCCTGGTGACAGGTTCCCTTTAAGTGTATAAAGACATGTTATTTAGAATTATTTCCCACTTTATATCAACTTGTTGACCTCCTCCTGCTCTATGACAATGGGGCAGATTTACTTACCCGGTCCATTCGCGATCCAGCAGTGCGTTCTCTGCGGTGGATTCGGGTCCGGCCAGGATTCACTAAGGTAGTTCCTCCGACGTCCACCAGGTGGCGCTGCTGCGCTGAAGTTCCCCGGAATGCACTCAAGTTCACCGGCCTATTCCTAGTGAAGGTAAGTTTCGCAACACTTTTTTTTTTTTTTTTTTTTAAATGTGGCGGTTTTTCTGAATCCGTCGGGTTTTCGTTCGGCCACGCCCCCCGATTTCTGTCGCGTGCATGCCAGCACCGATGTGCCACAATCCGATCGCGTGCGCCAAAATCCCAGGGCAATTCAGGGGAAATCGGCGCAAATCGGAAATATTCCGGTAACACGTCGGGAAAACGCGAATTGGGCCCTTAGTAAATGACCCCCATTGTCTTCATGGCAGGTTCACTTATAAAGGCAACATACATGTACATCAATATATCAACTTTTATATTGGACCTTTGTATACTTTACGAACAACCTTTTTTTTGTTCCATTTTATTCTTTTATTTATTGATTTTTTTTTTTTTCTTAACCACTTAATTTCTCATCTCCTGATAAAGGTTCAGTTTCGCCTTTAAAGGTCCTTTTACAATCTCCCAAGTCCAATTAGAGAGACAAAGGACAGGCACAGAGGATTTCCTGCTTGTCCCATGGGTAGATTAGACATTTTGTTTGACAGAAGGTGGAATTTCAGGATTCTTGGGCTAGGAAAATGCAGTCTTGATTCTTTACTTTTCTCCGTTTAAAACAATTTCAAACTAAATTAACTTCTGGTTTGGAAGAAGAAGGAAAATGTTTTCCTGGAAGAAAACACTCAGTGCAGTTACTGTAAATTTATGCAAACAGCGGTAACCGCAACTCGGGTGAAACGGCCTGAAAAATAGTAACGTGATCCCTACGTTTTCTTTTTGAATGGGGAAAGGAGGAAACGTTCCTCTGAGAGCAAAGGTTTCTCTCTTGGAGGAGAACGTGGTCGTCTCATTCATTTTTTGATGTAATTTGTATCCTGACTATTGTTTGTTTTTTGTTTGTTTTTTTACGTTTGAAAGATTTTTTAAACTTAAAAAATGTAACAAAAATAGAAGAAAAAAAAAGCGCACACAGCTTTCTGGGAGGGAAGTAGTAATTGCAAATCTTGGCTTTCTTCTTGCCAACGAGAGACAGGAAGGTTGGATTTAATTTAAAATGATTAATGAGATTTTCTCCGGCTCCCTGCCTTCAGCATCGCTGCAGTATGTCAGCACAACAACCCGAAATAACTGGACGCCACTCTGTCGCCCAAAACAGTGTTCTCAGAGAAAAATAAACGACCTAACTCATGCCAGGTACATCTCAGTAGCGTTGTCTCCGTATTGCTGACAGCTAATGTCAGTGGGACCTCACAGTGTTTAACCCCAGTGACTGACGTTTAGCACCAATAGACTTAGCGCAGGCAATTAGTGGGATAATTATTAGTATTTATGAACTAAAAAAAAAATTTCACTTCCACAATTGAAACTTGTTTTTTGGTTATAACTTGGCAAAGAGATTTGTATTTAAGGAATAGTATAAATATATGAGGGCATTGGTAAAAGAGTCATTTTACATCACCGGCACCAGACAATCGTTCTCGACCCATGAAAAACGGACCACACGCGGACTGGATTTTTACGGAGTGAGGACAAGACACAAGAAGAACAGCAGCATCAACCTGGAATCATGAATACAGTTCACTGCTGCTATTTTGGGGGAAGCAGGGACTCTGTGAATCATATTTCACTGTGATGCAAGGAATCCCATCCTCTTCACTGTGGTAAGGCTGTTAAATCTGACCAACAGAGGGTCCATTTTTCCTGGCCTTAATTTATGTTCTCTTCTTGTTCGCTTGGAACTACCCAGGAACAGGGTGAATAAATTGAGGCATATTTACTACGTTAAATGTGTCACCATTTTGTCTTACTGTGGCCAAACAAGAATTTTGATGGGTCCGCTCATCACTAGTCATGACTTAAAGTGTGCCAACATGCCCTAAATATTATTCCAGAATCTACTAGATGTAGTGATCCAACAGCTGCACAAATGATTATTGTAATACAGGCGGTCCCCTACTTAAGGACACCCGACTTACAGACAACCCATAGTTACAGACGGACCCCTCTGCCCACTGTGACCTCTGGTGAAGCTCTCTGGATGCTTTAAAATAGTCCCAGATTGCAATAATCAGCTTAAAATTGTCTGCAATGAAGCTTTATTGATAATTCTTGGTCCTATTACAGCAAAAAAATTTGAAACTCCAATTGTCACTGGGGCAAAAAAAAAAATTGTCGGGAACTACAATGATAAAATATACAGTTTCGACTTACATACAAATTCAACTTAAGAACAAACCTACAGTCCCTATCTTGTATGTAACCCGGGGATTGCCTGTAGTAGAATAGTTTTAGAAGGGAACCTGTCAGGGGGATTTGCGGTTGCGCCATACCTACTGCACACTTTCACTTAAGACTGCATCAGTACGTACCGGTAGATATATAGTTTTTTTGCAAGAACTTAGGCCACTAGCAGAATAAAATTTAGGGCCATAACATTTTCTGCCATACAAGATGCTCTATATATAATAAGGAACAATTCCAAGAACGGTGTTATATCAAGAAACTGAAGATAATTTAAGTAGTTCCCAAAGATTGTTAGACATCGCTCTAAAGAAAAACCAGGAGATACCATGATATGTGCATGATTTGGCTCCCTTCCTTATCTATCTGCAAGACATTGACCCTTCATGTGCCCCTGATGAACTAGGATCCAGCCTTTGTTCTCCAGGGTCATAACCCTTTTGATAAGAGCTTGTAACGAAATGCTGCCATACTCTTCCATGAACCTTTGATGTAGACATATTACTTGTATTCTACAAAGCCTGTATTCCTTCTCGGACATTCTTCTAAACATGACAAATGTTACTTGGAAGAGAAGGCTGAAGCTTTGAACATTCTGGGATCACGTCTAGGTTGATCAGTGCAATCACGGTAATAGTGTCTTCTTATGGATCATATATTGGAACAATATGCTGGAATAGGAGCGACACATCTCATTCCAAACTCTGTTTCATTATTGCATTTTTTTATTTGTGTAAAATCCTTTTAGAAATTGTAATATTTTTATCCATCAAGCTGGACACCAATAATCCCATATTAGGGGGATTATTTCTTTCTGAATGTCTCACTGCACAGGTGATAAGTAAGCTAAAGAGGCAGTGGGGAAGGGTGAGACAGTGTAATAGCCTATAAAGCCAGAGGGACTAGGTTACACCTCATTAGGCTCATTAGCATCATTTTAAAAGTTGATCATAGGAGGAAGGAGGCCACGTTTTATCAAAAAGTGGGAGGGGAAGTGCTATTGCACAGTGTAACAGCCTGGTAAGCTACTACATGGAGGTACTCTAGTAACTTCCCAAAAGCTCATCTGGCAAATTAGCATAATTATAAAAGTTGAATTTAGAAGGAAGGAAATCATAGATATTACCACAGTCACAGTGCTTGGATCAATGAGTAAGTGCCCCTGGTTTGTCATGCTTGATGGTCATAGTACATCAGCCCTACTGTCCTTTACATTTTGGAATCTTGATTTAAAAAAACAAAAACTGGTTAATCAAATACAAAAATTTCAGATGTAAAACTAATGGATGACTATAGAATAGCCTCTTCTTCTGTGTTTTCTTCCCTGGAGCCATGTAAAATATAAACACTGATAAGCACTGCTTATCTGCTACATCCTTGGCCACAGTAAAGTGGACCAAGGCAATCATAATTTTTCATGTGGATTAACAAAGATTGAACTTTGATCTAGTCTCAGTGGTCAAAGGGTTAAGACCCCTATAAATAACAGCAAGTGTTATAAATCCTCAGCTTGTCAAGTGCCCTATTGATAGTAAACTATGAAAATGGGGGGGGGGGGGGGGCTTGTGACTCATCAATGGTCCATTGAACATTGCCTCACTGTGATATGTAGAAAATATAATATACACACTTTTTTGGTCTCTGTGACAATTGGATTTTAAAAATGTTGGGTTGTCATAAGAATCAATATTTACACTAAAGCTCCATTACAGACGCCTGTGATAACTGTTATAGCTGTTTATTGTAGCCTAGGACTAAAGTACAATAAATTACCAATATCCAGAGGTCAGTTTGTAACTAGGGGTTGTATGTAAGTTGAGTGTTCTTAAGTAGGGGACCACCTGTAATGTAATTATAATGTAATATAAAAAGATAACATATATGTCCTATGTCTGTTGGAATACTTTTGGATCTTGTCAGATGACAAGTTTTAATGAAACCACAATACATATTTGCTAGAATTGCTCTCAAATTCAGCACTGAACAGGGTAAGGATCTGTCTCGTGATACAATGGGGCTCATATACTAAGGGGCACGCGCTGCACTTTTGTCGGACTGTTCGACTTTTTTGGGATTTCCACGGCTTGGACAGGTATTTAACAGGAGTCTGCGCTGAGATTGTGTCGCACGCGATCGGTTTTCGGCACAGATGCGCTGGAAGTCATGCAAAACAAATTGGGGGATGCGACTGATTCGGACTGAGATCAGGATTCAACTTACAAATTGAGTCGCAAGCCCAAGCACTTACATGCACCAGGAAGAAGAAGGTGAACTCTTTCGGACCTGAGCGGGGAAGCATCACATGCAGGATATTGGGCGCACGATCTTAGTGAATCGCGGCACAGTGCATTATCGTCAGATAATGCACTTTCGGTGAACTCTGGGGACGGGTAAGTAAATGTCCCCCAATGACTCGACATTCAGGAGCATTTGGACTGAAAGCCCACTGCAGTGACCAAACCTCTCAGCAGAAAGAATCAAAAAGTTAGACTCACCATTGCTGAGGAGCATATTGATTGGACAGAGGAGAAGTGGTCCATAGTTCATTTTAGTGATGAAAACAAGTTTAACTTATTTGGATCTGATGGAAAACTTTGGGGCACATTTACTAAGGGCCTTGCGCCAGTTTTTTTGTCAGACTTGTCACGTTTGCCGAAACAAATTAGGAGGTGGTGCACTCTGTCGGAGCAGTGCCGAGGGCACCAGATTAATGAAGAACAGGCATCATAAATCCTGAATCTGCCATTTATTGCAGTTTGCACTGTTGTAAATAAATGAGCCCCATTATGTTCATCAACAAACTATGGAAAAGACTGAACCCAAAGTGTGTAAAGAAGTCAGTGAAAGGTGGTGGAGGAAGTGTCATGGTTTGGGGAATGTTTTCTGCAGCAGGATTTGGATTTTTCATACCGCTTCATGGCAGAGTGAATGCAAGTGTGTATGAGAACACTTGGTTTCTTCCTTGCGTTCATTACTCAATCAGCCAACAATTTTAATTCAAGATAATGCCCCCTGTCATACAGCATAACATGTAAAGCCAAGGGACATGGCCGCCATCATGGGGGGAATTCTTGAACTGCAGTACTGGGCCCAGCCATTAGATGGGGCACGAGATGCAGTCTGACTGTTGATAGCAATTGGCACTGTGTACATCTGAGAATCACACACTGCAGATTACTGGATGAGGGCAGCAATGTTACAGCTGCCTGCATCTTTTGTGTGACCCAGGAGTCACCACAGTCGTTGTGGTTGTACAGAGTAGTGAAGAATGTGGGAATAAGGAGGAACGGGTTGCAGGGAGCACAGAGGGGTGAGCATTCCTTTTTGCTGTGCCATGACTACCTATCTACTGGAGGGCATCTGCTGTGGCTAATTACCTACTGGGACTGTGTGCTGTGGGTATCTATATACTGGGGGCATTTGCTGAGGCTACCTTTCTACAGGGAGGCATGTCCTGTGGCTACATATCTACTGGGGGGCATGTGCCGTGGCTACCTATCTACTGGGGGCATGTGCTGTGGCTACATATCTACTGGGGGCATGTGTAATTGCTACCTATCTATTGGGGGCATGTGCTGCGGCCTCCTATCCACTGGGGGTATGTGCTTTGGCTACTTTTCTACTGGGGGGCATGTATGATGGCTACCGATCTACTGGGGGAATATGCTGGCGCCTCGTATCTAGTGGGGGGTGTGTTCTGTGGCTACCTATCTACTGGGGGGCATATGCTGTGGCTACCTATCTACTAGGGGCATGTGCTGGGGCTTCCTCTCTACTGGGACATGTGCTGTGGCTACCTATGCACTGGGGGCATGTATGTTGGTTACCTATCTACTGGGGGAATGTGCTGGTTACTCCTATCTACTGAGGGGTATGTGCTGTGGCTACTTTTCTACCGGGGGGCATGTATGATGGCTGCCGATCTATAGGGGGAATGTGATGGGGCCTCCTATCTACTGGGAGCATGTGCTGTGGCTACCTATCTACTGGGGGACTTGTGCTGTGGCTACCTATCTACTGGGGACATGTGCTGTGGCTTCCTATCTACTGGGGGCATATGTGATGGCTACCTATCTACTGGGGAATTGTGCTGGGTACACCTATCTACTGGGAGGCATGTGCTGTGGCTACCTATTGAATGGTGGAATGTGCAACCCAAAATTCATGGTTGTGGCTCAGCTAGGGGATACTTTTTTGACATCTTAATAATTATAATGAGGATGTGTTCAGATGGTGCAGATATTTGTAACATATCTGACTTTCTCAAAAGAATTGTATAGTAAATTCTGGCTTATTTTTTAAAAATCTGCATTTCCTAAAATCTACCAAGCCAAAGGATGTTACTTACTGCATAATTCATATAAGTTCACATGCAAGTCTTGTAGAAGAACACAGTATGGGAACGGGTCATTAAAGTCCACTTTTTTGTAACCTTGTAAGTGTCAGCTATTTGGTAAACTTGAGATTAATGCTGAGCAGGGCTGGGGCTCGTGTGACCCCGGTGTAATGGTTTGTTTGTTGTGTCTCCAGCTCTTTGGAAGTTCTGAGAAAGGTATACAGATGAAGAAGATGATAGGAAGGCTTGAGACTGCACATACTCCAAGACAAAATGGGGAGTTCTTACTAGTCAGCACTCAACACATGTATGTGGGAGGAAACTAGACTCCTGCCATGGGAGCATTTAAGAAATGTAGCAGCTTCTCTGTTCATATATCTATTATTATATGCAAAATGCTCTGGGGGGAATTCATTAATATGTGACCCCAGGTCTGTTTTTGGTGCCCAACTTTAGGGTTTTTTTGGACCGAGATTTTACATTGTGGCACACAATTTGGTACACTCTAAGAAGAACAAGTGTCAAAATGACAAACCACATTCATAAAGGAGTCAAGAAGTTGGTAGACTTGCTATTTGTTGCTCGATTTATGTGCCATCAAAAAAGTGCCTGGAAACTAGAAGTGCAGGAAAAGTTTTGGGATTCAAAAAAATAGCTGTGCTCACAGTGACAACAAAAATAGGCGTGTCAGAAAACGGAGGTTTTTGCGATGCCTCACTATATCTATTTAATTATTTGTAGAGGCAATCTATGTTAAACATTTTGCAAATTTTGAATTTTTATAACATTTTGTCCAATTATGAAAAGTAGATAGGAAAGTGGACATATCAAATGTGACCTTTTAAAGAATCACAAAAATTTTGGAGTAATATCTCACCAGTGCAATGCTAGACTTATCCTTCACACACACAAACAGGCAACAAACGGATTGGTGGTTCCTTATCTGTGGCCCATGTGTCCTTAGACATATGAGATCCACTCATGTCCTGTAGAACCCCAAGAAAGACTGCTTGAGCCTCAAACTTGGGCAAGAATAGGACCTGCTCTGACTTTTGCAGCTCAGGTCACACACTGGGAGGATGAAACCATGGTCATGTCTGTGAGCCCATAGAAATGTGGACTTGGGTCCATGCAGAACAGCATCCCTAGAATGGAGCGAGCAGAACACTTCCAAGGAACTTCATTCAGAGAGAAAAGCCACCAGCACCAGACTGGAACAGCAATCTGATGCCACTTTTGGGTGGAGATTAGGTGTTCAAAAAAAAAGCTTTTTTACCAATGAGTCTTTCACAGTATAAAGAAAATTAGACATTGATGTACCGTATATAATTGAGTATAAGCCGACCCGAGTATAAGCCGAGGCCCCTAATTTTACCACAAAATACTGGGAAAACCTATTGACTCGAGTATAAGCCGAGGGTGGGAAATGCATTGGTCACAGCCTCCCCAGTATATAACCTGCCAGCCCCTGCCCCAGTGTATATAGCCTGCCAGCCCCTGCCCCAGTGTATATAGCCTGCCAGCCCCTGCCCCAGTGTATATAGCCTGCCAGCCCCTGCCAGACAGATCGCACAGAAGATAAACAGGGGTCGCCGGAAAGGTGAGTTTAGATATATTTATTTTTTTGATTCGAGTATAAGCCGAGTTTGGGTTTTTCAGCACATTTTTTGTGCTGAAAAACTAGGCTTATACTCGAGTATATAAGGTAAATAGGTACAACAAGAGTCAACCAAATGAATGATTGCCCATCTGAACTATATATTGGAGTTGGAGGAGAGAAGTATACAGCATTTCGAAAAACACCTTCTAAGGTTTCTTTCACATGGCACTATAGAGGTCAGTATATTGTATCAGTATTTATCAGGATCCTACACACAGAAAAGGTAAAAAGCGGTCCATAATACTTTCCCCCTGTAGGGTTTTTTTTATGATTTAAAATACTGCACATAATACTACCATGTAAAAGTAGTCTAAGGGACAACCACAACTTGTATTGCTTCTTCATTATTAGTGATGAGAAGATCCAAACATTGCAGCTTCAGGTCCCCGAGCCTGAACATTAGACAGAAGTTTAGGTTCGGTGACCTGGCTCCACTGCCACCGCCTCCCGCACTTAAAGGACACCTGTCATCAGGTCTGTGTCACTAGTCTTGTCACTACTACCTGTTGGAGCAGCTCACAAGGATCCCATCCCAGCCTTTATCTAGTTATTTCATACATTATTCCATGTAAAATCATCTATTTTTTATCATGTAAATGAGGCTGGTCACATGGTCAGAGGCAGTGATGTCACCCCTGTTCCCCCTCCCCTCTCCTCCCCCTGCTCATGTCTGTGTGTAATGTATAGTAAAGTATTGCTGGTATCTGTGCTGCATCTGCTGACATGCTGCATCCTCCTAATATACAGGTGAGAGACACAGACATCAGCTACACATGAATCTGACATGTTCTGCTGTAACATGGCTGCCTGGAGCTGCTGTATATCTCCTATACACACACACATGCACACACAGGCAGCAGGGGGCGTGGCCACCAGCACCAGGAAGCACATCATTATACAGCCTCACACCATTATACAGGCTGTCAGTCAAGCACTGGGGGTGTGGCTGTGCCTCCCACTCATGAATACAGTGGACAGCTTGAATATGCTAATGCTTCATTGGACATTTCACAGGTCATTTGCATACAGATTTAGGACCTCATTGCTTAGGTTTACAGGCATGTAGAGGGACAATGAAGGGATAGAGGCAATGCTCTCTAATGGCAGTTTATGAAAATATATTTAGTTTAGGGGGGTTATTTTGCATGACGGGTTCTCTTTAACAGTTGTGATCATGGATGCTACCCCTTAAATGGCAAAGCCAGTCAGGGTGGCCATTCAGGTTTACTACCTGAACCAGTCTGCTCATCCCTATTCATCATATCTTCCATAGTTAAATAATCTCAAATCTATTTACTGAGCGCATAATGACATAGTGACATTTCATTTGTTATGTATCCCTTCTAATATAACTGGACCTTAATGTATATAATTAAAAGATATCAGAAAAACAATCAGGCATTGTTAATACCCCAAAAATGTTTGAGTAAGATAAGTCTGTGATCAGGTTGACCAGTTGTATAAGAACTTAAAGGGGTATTCTCGTCTGGACACATACACACATACACACACATATACACATATACACACACATACACACATACATACACACACACACACATACATACATACATACATATATACATACATACACATTTCTTCAATTATTAATGAATTTCTGTTATTAAAAACAATGTTCCTATGTGAAGATATTTCCCATAAAATTAGTCATATGGTCCCTTAGAAACAAGACTGTGTCCCTGGATACGACCACCTCTGCTGGAGGGATTGCACAAAGAGGCAAAAAGGTTTTTGCATATGAAATGTCCAGGCGTTAATACATGTCACACACCCGTCCTGTGGTAATGATCGCTGAATCCAGGAGGTCAGGCAGGACTCTATAGCGCATATCTGGCCACTACTGCCAAAATGTGAGGTGGTCGTATCCGGGGAAGCTATCTCGTTTCTAAGGGACAACATGACTACATTTATGAGAAATTATCTTCACACAGGAACATTTTTTTATTAACATCCAATTGAAGAAATATTTATATATGGCAAATTATCACATTAATTAAATCTGAATGCCCAGATGGGAATACCCCTTTACAGCCCTCACATAGATCAGAATATAATCTCACCAATTTACCAATTTCGGCAAGCTCAACCAACCATCGAATGTGTATGGGGCTTTCCAAATATCTTCCTACAAGAAATGTTGGTGGGATATACGGATCGGACAAACTTTTGCATTAAAACAGTGTTTCTATAAAATAAACTATAATAATACATTACAAATGAATATAAAAGCTTTAATTAGAAACAATAGAAATTAGCATCTGGTATCTAATTGAGCTTAAAAGGTAAGTAAACAACATGCATGTCACCCAAACCCATCATTTTTTATTAAATTGATTGATCTTCTAATGTGTTAGAGGGTGCCTCCACCTTCTCCCTATGGAATATATAAAGGGATCTGTACTACTGAATACTATTATAACATCCTCTGGAGGTGTCTGGCACCTGCTTATTACCCTCTGCCTATTATGAACAAATAAACCTGATGGATTTGAAGAATGCTTTATGAAATCCATCATAATATTATAACATTTTTCATAATTTAGTGTGAACTGTAATGAGGACAATCCATCAACTGTTCATCTTGATCCAATCTGTTGTGTCTCATTGTGCTTTCACATAAAAAAATGAAAAATATCATATAACACGGTTCTTTTCATAAGATTAAAAAAATGTAAAATTATCAATATATTATATTTAATATATTATAACAATTTAATAAATCAGTAGACATAGATCTGACATGGAACCTTTAAAAAAGTTATGACCGACTTTGACCAGTGTGACCAAAGCCAATGTTTTAATATCATTATTGTTAAAGGAGTTGTCCAAAAACTGTTCACCCGTTCACTCCCCATATAATAATAATAATAATAATAATAATAAAAATAATCTTTACTTATTCTCCTCATGCCATCCTCTTTTGTGATGACATGTCATATATATTAGTATCACAGCTGGGTCCAGTGATTTACTCTGGTGGCACCAAAGTGCAGGGAATAAACATATGAATATTAGAATTCATAAGAATTTAATAAAATTTTTAGCATGTTAGAAAATTCTCTGCTTTTTGAATATTATTTTAGACATGTCAGACATATCACAGGTCCAACATACGGTATTGCATCTTGGTTCTCATAGAAGCCGTGGCTCGAATCTGAACAGAGGGGCAGATTTATCAAGCTGTCTAAAAGTCAGAATATTCTTAGCTGCCCATGGCAACCAATTACAGCTCAGCTTTCATTTTACCAGTGCTCATGAATATAGGGGAGCTGTGATGATTCTAACTTTTAGACAGCTTGATAAATCTGCCCCAGAGTCTTTAATCCTTACTAGCTTCTAGACATTGTGACATTTACTACGAATGGTTCAAACGTGTGGCTTGCCTGTGTATAATGCAGGGTGGCCAGATTCAGGATTTTTGGCGCCTGCTCTTAAAGTAATCTGCCCCCCCCCCCCCCTTGCACTGCCCCTACAAAGTGCACCAACTTTTTTTCTGGTCTATCCTTAACATGGGGTGTGCGACGGATATCTTTTGGATTTTCATGAACGCACCCTAATTTGTGTTGCATGATGACTAGTGCAGCTGCGCCACAACAGGGCCGTGTACAACACAATTACGGTGAAGACACTTCTTAAATACGTGTGCAAGCAGTTTAGACCTAAAATAACATGCAAAGTCCGAAAGAAAAGTGGTGCAAAGCCCTTAGTAAATGTGCCCTTGCACTAGTCACCTAGTGTCAATGAATTACCCCTTTAAAGGAAATATATCATAAAAACCATCATGACAAACCAGGGGCACTTACTCATAGATCCGGGCACTGTGACTGTGGTAATCTTCTTATACATGTTATCCATTGCCTCCTTCCTTCTCAAATCAACAGGCTGTTACATTGTCTCCCTCACCCTCCTCAGCACTTCCCGCTCCTCCTGCCTAATGTAATCTCCCTGCAGCAGAAGAAATTTTAGCACAAAGTGGGAGTGGAAGTGCTCCTGCACAGTGTAACAGCTTGTGTAGCTACAACATGGAGGTTCTCTGGTAAGGCTCCCAGAAGCCGATCTGGCTAATTAGCTTAATTATAAAAGTTGATTTTAGAAAGAAGGAGGCCTTTTATGAAGATTATCACAGTCACAGTGCCTGCATCTAATATTATCAAGGAAAATAATGAATATATTGCTCTTTTATGGTGTGATCTGTGGCAGCAGCTGGCATGGTGGGCACAGCAGGTGTAGCATGTGGTTCTTTACTGCTTGTATAAATGGCACCTTGGCTTCCTCTGGTAGGCTGCAGGGAACCTGCGAGATCTTTATGTCCAGGGTGTGGATCTGGTTCAGCCTGTAACAGTATCCTCTGTGATCTGTGTATTATGCCACTCTGGAGAACATTAACATTTCTCATCAATGAAGCAGTCAGCACTTGGCAACACTGCCTGGCATTTACAGGGGATGAGATTCCTCAGCCATAAATATCTGCAACATATACATGTACAATATGTGAGAGTATTGTTATTACACCAACAGCTACAAAATACTAGTGGACCAGTATACAATGCAGCAGCCATGTACCTGCAGTATATGTCTATGTATGAATGTAGAAGCAGGATATGTCTCCATGATAATAAATATACACTATATACACTATGTGAATGTGCACCTCATGTATCTATATAATAAATATAAACTATATGAATGTTTCCAGTATATCTCTATATAATATTTAATATACAATATATATGAATGAACACAGCATGTATCTATATAAAAATTATATACTATATGAATGTATCCAGTATATCTATATATAATATTTAATATACACTATATAAATGCACACAGTATATGGTTATATAACAATAAATAAACACTATGCAAAGGTAGAATATTCTACTAACTGTACACTGTAATAACTGTCCATAATGTACTCTGTAAATTGAAGTCCAAACAGTATTGTAATCAACTGTGTGTGTGTATATATATATATATATATGGATAGTATGTACTAAAATAAATGTCAAATGTCTGCAATTGCAAATAATAATAATAATAATAATAATAATAATAATAATAATACTTTAAAAATAAAAAGCAAAATAACATACCACAGAAAACTCTGCAGTGCACAGGGTTAATAAATAAATAAGCGATAATGGTAAATAATTATCATAAGCTTAAAAACTGTTAACCGTGTAATAGTAAATATTTCTACATGATAAACATTAACTAATGTACAATGTTTACAATATTCAAATAACATATGTAGCACAGTGCACAGTACAAATGATGAGTATGGGAACATAAATCATATAATCCTGCACAGACTCTGCACCTGATGAACTATCGGCAACAAATATACAACATACAGATAGAAAGGATTATAATAACTGTAGACCAACTTTATCAGGGAATGTGTTATCCTTATATGACTACTACATACATGAATTAAAGCAAGTACAGCTAAATCAAAAATATAGTTGCTAAAAATTTTCATATATTATAAATAAGAATTATATTAATAATACTAATAATAACAACAATTAGAATCCTAATGATGATTTAACCACAATCATAATTATTGTAAGGATAATAGTTATATAATAATGCATTTCTAAGTGAATCTAAAAATAATACTGCATAAAATATGTGCCAATTTTTTTATTTGTTTTTATTTCAAGGTATTTTGATGATATTTGTTGTCAGTGTTTATGTGAATTCACACACAAATATATGGCATCTGTTTCATCTCAATGCAATAGCTAAACTAAAAAAGGTTCGTTTTGATAAGTAGCAGATTTTCGGGTTTCTCCTTAGGTTAGGATTATTTTGAGTGATTCGTTTTCAACTGTAAAATTGTTTTTTCTTAGAACATAAAGGAAAAATGCTAATTTTAATTTCAAACTATACATTTATATATGTTACTTTTTTAGTATAAAGTGATATCATATATTATACATTCGCATTATCTACAATATGGCTATTTATATTATTATTAGTTTTTCTGTTTTAGGACAAGGTTTCTAGTCTAGTCCATAGTTGTTATTGCACATGTCTGATGCCAGTGACTGACAGCTGGCTGGCTCTTATTTTGGGGCTAGGACTAGAGGGATTACACATATGACACATTGACATGCACTAGGACTGACAATGGGGAATACTATGTGAGCAGAGAGCTGTGAATCAGCCCCATTGCCTGCACCCTGAGAACTGTCAGACACGTTGCAGCCTCGCAGCTGAGAATAACCATTGCTGCTTTGTTGTATAAAGGAGCTGATTCATCTACTACACAAAGACCTATAAAGTTCAGCAGCTTTCTGCACGCAGGTTCCTCTCTGGACCCGGCTCTGCTGACAAGATGGATTTTATGGAGAGAAGTTAGACCATGTAGTAGGAGTTCTGCATCATTTATAGTGTTAGTAATGCTGAACTCTCAGGACTTCCACTTCCCAAAATAGTAAATGCAATCTATCTTCTAATGTAATCATCCCTCTCTTTTATTCTCTAAGTACTGGATGAACTGCTGAACGCTGACCTGAGAAACCAGAGGAGGGTAGGACATGTGCTGCCCTATAATACAAAGAGAAGAGCCATGCAAAAATGTACACAGAGAGAAGAAGATATACATAGAGAGAAGGATACACAAACTATATATACACAGAGAAAAAGATCCAATGATGGACAGAGAGAAAAAGAAAAAAAGAGAGAGGACACACAAATTATATACAGGCAGTCCCCGGGTTACGTACAAGATAGGGTCTGGAGGTTTGTTGTTAAGTTGAATTTGTATGCAAGTCGAAACTGTATATTTTATAATTGAAGTTCTAGACAAATTTTTTTTTTTGCCCCAGTGAAAATTGGAGTTTCAAAATTGTTTGCTGCAATGGGACCAAGAATTATCAATAAAGCTTCATTACAGACACCTTACAGCTGATCATTGCAGCCTGGGACTATAGTAAAGCATCTAGAGAGCTGCACCAGAGGTCACAGTGGGCAGAGGGGTCTGTCTGTAACTAGGGGTCCTCTGTAAGTCGGGTGTCCTTAAGTAGGGGATCGCCTGTACAGACATAAAGGTCCAAAGATGTACAGAGAGAGGAAAATATATATAGAGAGAGTGGAGAAATATATATAGAGAGAAAGGATACACAAAATATATATATGCAAAGAGAAAAAGATCCAGAGATGGACAGAGAGAAAAAGAAAAAAAGAGAGACAAGGATACACAAAATATATATCCAGAGAAAAAGGTCCAAAAATGGACAGAGAGAAGAAGATAGAGAAAAAAGGATACACAAAATATATATCCAGAGAAAAAGATCCAAAAATGGACAGAGAGAAGAAGATAGAGAAAAAAGGATACACAAAATATATATCCAGAGATAAAGATCCAAAGATGCACAGAGAGAGAGGAGAATATATATAGAGAGAACGATACACATAATATATATATCCAGAGAAAAAGATCCAAAGATGCAGAGGAAAAAAAAGATAGAAAGAGAAGGATACACAAGATATATATCCAGACATAAAAGTCCAAAGATGTACAGAGAGAGGAAAATATATAGAGAGAAGGATACACAAAATATATATCCAGAGAAATTGGTCCAAAGATGCACAGAGAACAAGATATAAAGAGAAAGAAGAATACAAAAGGTAAACAAAGACAAAAAGATGTCTAAAGACAAAACAAAGAGAGAAAAAATATATAAAGAGAAAAGATTGAAAAAAGGTAACTACCGAAACGATTTACCGAGATAAGGACATATATAGAGATATAAAGAGAAAGGGCTACAAAGATATACAGAGAGAAAAATAAACAAAAGATATAGAGTAAAAGAAATAAACATACAAGAGAAGAACAACATAAATTGGGTCGTTATAATTTAGTGAAAACTAATAATGTTATAAGTAATGGTAACAATCACTTTTTAGTTCTGTCACTATATTAGACAGTCTATTTAACTCAAACTTTAGGTAAATAGCTTGACTTTTGTTTACATATTGATATGTAAACAAATATACATACATATACATACTACATATCAACTAATGCAATATATATATATTCACAAACATAAATATGATTGTCAATGAAAAGTTAATGGAGATTAACTGTAAAATTTTAGACTTCAGTAGTCAGTGACTGGTTTTATCCTTCTTTATCAAAATAAATCTGATTTACAGATTAGATTTTATTGGAATGGTTCTGTTCCACATAAAAGCTTACACTTTTTTCTCAGTGTAAATATGATATTACTTCGGCTCGGTTCACACTACCAATCAAACCTCCATTCCTTATCTCTGTTAAAAAACAAAAGTAAAGAACATAGGTTTAACATTTCAATTAAAAATCCTGTTGACATCAATGTGAATTATATGTAATCTGTTCTTTTATGTATTATTTTTACGGAAAAAATTGCGGCGTATAATAGATAGCTGCTTAGTTGACCATAACGGATTTTCAATTGATATGTACAACCGTTCATGACTTGTTTTCTAAAGGAGGTAAGGGAAAGAGTTTGAACACTAGTGTGAACTAAGCCTTATTAATAAAAAACTGTGATAATAAAAAAAGAGAATATTACACTACTCCAAAACACAAAGGCAGTAATACAGAAAGACACTCCGGGGAAGATTTTTCAACTAAGATTTTTCAACTAATGTAGACCAGAGTCAAGGCTACCATTGAAAAATATGGTATACCAAAATATGGTATAAAAGGGGTTTTTGGCGCTTGGCAATTTCCATCAGTTCCATTGAGATGTGTGGAGCAGAAAGGGCATGATCGGCCATCTGCTCCGTTACTCTCATGGAGTGACAAGATGTCCGACTGAGCTAAAGGGGACCCATCGGACCCCTCGTTTTTGTGATCTCTGGGGGGTCTCATCGCTAAGACCCCCACGGATAAGTAACTAACTTGAATTCGTATCTTCCTTGTACTGTATTTTATCTAAAATTCTTGAAAGAAGCTTCAGACATGGACACCGCTCCCTCCTGTTGTCACCATATAGGATGGGGGTCTGACTTTTGGGACCCGCTTTGATTGTCAGAATAGGTGACCACATATATTGCAGATTTCCATTATCAGCTCGCGTGAAAGTCATGCTGGAAGTAATTATCAATGGAGCCGGTATCAAAAAAATTCAATAGCTGTGTCTGCGTGGGTCTCCTCCGGATCCTCCTGTTTCCTCCCACACTCCAAAAACATACTGGTAGGTTTATTAGATTGTGAATACCAATTCACCAGATCCTAAATGTGCAATGCACGGCCTGCAAAACTCAAATCTAAATGTACCTATCTACAGACTATGCTAAAATTTGTAAAGACATATAGCCATAAATCACAAACTGAATTATCAAGGATACATATTTTATTAACATATACTGTACAACAAATATCGATAGTACGGTCATCACCATAAAAAACAATCCACATATCACATAAGTACATCAATGGTCAATCATATTTGAAAGTAAATACTAATCAAAATGGTATATTGGCCACTCAAACTGTTAACTTACAAAAAAAAAACATTTTTACATATGAATAAAGAGCTGGTGCATATTGGTGCAGACTATATATCAAATACATGTATACAAACACAATAAAAGTGCTTAGTGCATATCAGAAAGTGTTTAAATATACCAACACAGCTGCAGATGGACACAATTAAACCACAGAAACCCGACGAGCGTTTCGCCGTTGCTTCCTCAGGGGGTACAGATTTTTATTAGATTGTGAGCCCCATTGGGAACAGGTACCGATTGGCAAGCTCTGTGCAGCGCTGCGTAATCTGTGTGCACTTTATAAATAAAGAATAATAATTATTATTATTATTAATAGTCTTGAAGTCATCTTTTCTGCCTATCAGAGAACTCCAATTATGATGCTCCATTTAAGCGACATTAGGCTCAGGTCACACTTCTGTTCGGCAGGTTCCATTCTCCCTTCCGTTATGAAATAAAGGAAAATATAGCTCAGCAGCCAGCGCCTTTTATTCCCCTATTAAGTAAACTTCCATACATTAAAGTCAATGGAGAATAGAAGGTGAACTGAGACTTCACCTTCCATTCTTATTTTCTGTTACAGTTTTCCCTAAAACAACAAAAGCCATTTACTGTGCTCTGTAACGGTGTTGACAAAATGGGTGATCCATAACAGTAGAAGTGACCCTTATACTGCTTTTAATTCGTGGTTGTTGTGGTTTTATAACCACTATAACCATTTATTCTTTATCCCCAGGAGATATATATATCTAATCTATGGTATTCTGATGACTCAGGCCCCATTGCATTCACAAAATGGGTGTTCTAAATGCCCAGTGTGAATAGAGCTGCAGTAATATGACCACTGTGCTATGAACATCTATTGGACTGACACAGTTGGACTTGGACCAGACTACCTCCCTCTACGAAGGTTTATACAAAGATAGCGGTAAAACGGAATCTCAGTATCATGTATCAATCTGCTCAGCTTATTTTGCTCTATAACATGCTGTCAGCAAATTAGACTTATTGTACAATCTGCTTAGACTTTTTTGCTCTATAACCTAGTACCAGCAGAATCTAAAATCGGCTTACCCCTTCCTGCTTTATAACATTCTGCCTGCTAATATAAAACTATGTACAATCTTCTCAGCTCTGTCTACTCTATAACATGCTGCCTGCAGATAGGACACAATATACAATCTGTTCAGCTCCACTTGCTCTATAACATGCTGCCTGCAAATAGGAAACTATGTGTAATCTGCTAGTAGGACATGGGACATCAAATAAGTGAATAGGAAACTTTATCAAGGAGAGTATAAAATGGTTGACCCCATAAGAGGCCAAACTCTCTGGCTGCAGTGACAAACGTCAACGCTATCACAGGGTGCCAGAGGTCATCAGGGAGCCCCCTTCCTTTTATGTAGGTCCTTAGCTGCATATAAGATTAGATTTCTCCATTTGATTAGATTACTCCATTCAGGGCAGATGGAGCAGGGACCAGTCTGTGTATAACAGTTGGTCTTGTGCTGTTGAGCAGTCGGGTGCACTAGAAGTGCCAGTACCTGCTATTAACTACAAGCATGCAAATAAATGGATTCTACCACTTCCACCAAGCATTATAATCTGCTGCCAGCGAACTTCACTGTGACTCACAACCAAACTTACTTCTATTACTGCACCCCATAATGCCATTTCTGAGATATTCCCACTTTAATCTGTATGCTAATTAGGTTTTGTCCTCAGCACCTGCGGCACTGGTATTCTGGTATTCCTGCCTAAGTCACCTTTCACTTCTCCCAGTGTCTCTCCATGCTTCTCACTAGACAGATCTTCTGCTTATCTGAGAGGCTGGTGGTCCAGGCAGTGCTGAGGACATAACCTTGGTGCAAGAACTGCTTCATTAGCATACAGATTAAAATATGAATTTCTTAGCAATAGTAAAATTTACAGAAACAAAGGTATTTTTGATATCACAGAGAATTTATAGAGTTGGTTCTTAGTAAGCCCCTAATAATCCTGTTTTTCTGTACTCTGTATTCTGGTATTTTGATCTTCTGTTCATATTCAGACTATCCTTTTGCCTTTTGATTTTGTACTGCTTTGTTTGTATTGTCTTGTCTTTGTCTCCATGTTTTGCAGTTTGATGCAGGAAGGGAACATCTAGTTGTCTCTTACTGCTTAGGGTAAGTGAGGCATGTAGGTAGGGGCAGCTAAGATAGGAGTTTAGTCTCAAGGCCCACTTGCTCTCTCTGTGTCAACTGTTTGTTTCCAAAGCCTGCATTCCACAGTTTTTTTTCTCTCCAGAGATGTTTGATTGGATTCAAGTCCAGGATCTAGCTGGGCTCTACAGATAGATCTTTCCTTCCTATGGTTTGGTTTGTGCTTTGGTATGCATTGTAGCTATGGGTTCTTGCATATACTAGGGCTGGTCTCTACAATTCATATCTAAAGAACTGTATTTACTACATGTGGACCCCAAAGATGATGAAGAGAAATATGAAAACCTCCTGCGCTAAATTGTAAGTGTCATATAAAGGATCTGAAATTTGTTTCCTCCATACATTCAAGAGAGCCATTAAAAAGTGACAATGCAAATCTGTTCTGAATGGCGCACCCTCCCTTCAATGCCCTGGCATGTGCCTATACAGCAGTTCACCACCACATATGGGGTATTCGCGTACTCAGGAAAAATTGGGTATCTAACTCGATTTGCGATTTGATATTTTATCCACTGAAAATGTCTACATTTTTTGAAAAACACATTCATTTACCCCAAAAAATGTTTAAAATCACACCCTATTATTTTTTAATGAAAATATGAAAAAATACACCTTATGCTTGAATTTCAAAAATTGTGGTTATGGTTATTGATTTTTCAATGTTCTCTTCCTTATTGATTTGTAATCATGAACAGTCATGTGCCATGTAAAGCCATTTGAGCCTAGGCAACCAGCAATTAAATGCGGTCTCATTACTTCCCGGAGCTGCGCTCTTTTCACTTTTATAACTCAGTCCTGGTCGCCTTGAATCCGAACAATACAGAAAAGTTCAGGTGAAGTTCAGAAATTACATTATCTGATTAAGCCTGTGAGGTCATGTTTTGTTTTCTGCATATATTCTACAGATATGTAAAGAAAGTAAAGGATTAACCACGATTTTGACAAATAAGATTAATACTATTGCATCGTAATAGCAACAAAGGAAAGCAACTCACAACTCTTATGTATTTCCCTTAATACATGTATAATATCCCACATTTATTATTTGTTTGCATACACACACATCTAAATACTCCGGGGACCAATCAAGTCCTTCCTGTAATAATGAATATTATTGTGGATTTCTATATATTAACAGCCTGGCAGCATGTGTAGTCGTAAAAATCAGATATTTACTTTTCTTCCACCAATGCTAAAATGAGCTGCATTGCCACTATACAGACCATTTGTGGATAGGGGGTTTCTGAGATTGCATAAAAAAGTAAACATTTTCACATTTAGCATTTAAAAATTCAGAAATCCATAGATTTTCATATTTTACACTGATGAAGATTAAAGGGAACCTGTCACTACATTTTCCACAAATACAGTTAATAACAGGTTCCCACAGAGTCCTATTAACTAACTGACACTCTTCTTTTAGCTTAAAAATTGTTTCCATCACATCCCCATAAGATCAACTTTATGTTATTGTACCTGGCATCAGAGAGGATGTGTCTGGCTCGGCTGACCCTTCCTATGTGCTCCTCCGCGTGCCATATGCCTCCTCACAATTCAGCACTTCATGTGATGCGACCAGGGTGATGTCATCTAAGGTCTGTTACCTAGTAACAATTGCAAAGTCTACCCCATGTATATATCTGATTACATGAAATCACAGCATACCTTTATGGACTTCTACTCCACGGTGGCAGGCCCCGGATTTCATGTGATCAGATACATACATGAGTTATATGACTTTGCCCTGGTCACATGACATGAAATGCTCAAAGGCGTAACAGAACTCTCTCTCAACATGTGGCACAAGGTACCGTGTAAAACATATGATACAGCATTTTCTACCATTATTAATAAAAAATTAGATCTGTATATATCTGTAGTTGAATATTGGCAGACTCACCTCAAGTGAGTTGCATATAAGTTTAGAAACAGAATTTTTAACATTTCAGCCATTAAAAGGAACCCTTAATGGATAAGGAAAATTATTTAATCATATGTTTAATGATATATTTATTTTTGGTGGGTTAATTTAAATAGTAGGTTCCCTTCAAAAGGTTTGAAATACCTGAACTGTGCCAAACACCAGTGTCCGTGGATCTATAACTGTCCACTAGGGGTATAAAGGAGCAATGTATACAGTATAAGTTCTGTACATTCCCTAGCCCAAAATAAGGATAAATCTAAAGGAGATGAACATGGAAATATTTTCTGCTTTTAGAAGCTCTTGTTGTGATCTTTAACCTCATTCCATCCCATTCCACTTAAAGGGACAGTATCACCAACTTTCACCCCACTACACTATGAGCATCTTCAGGTTGGGTATGAAATGTCCTTTCTAAAATAACCCCTTTTATTTGAAATCTCACCCTTTTACTCTTTTATGAAAAAAAAGAGAGATGAGCGGCTGAAAGGTGATCGGTCTGTGCCATTTTAAGCTGGGGAATGACTTATGGGTAGTGCAAGTGAATATAATAAACTGCTTCTTCCCGACCCCTTTCTTCTCCCTCTCCTCTCTCTTTATCAATCTTTCTCTATAAAATGTAGCTTCAAACTCATCTTCCTCAAGCAAGTTTGGGCTTTTGTTGGGAGAATTCTTCAATATTCATCACTATATAGAGGGGAGAAGGAAGATAATGTAGTTCTGCAGATTGAGGGGGAACAGGCACAGAGAAACATAGAAAAACTAAAATTACATCTCATCTCAAGAGCTTCAGTGTTATCTTTACAGGTTAGTAGTTCTCTATGATGGTTCACATTATAATACTAAAGTCTCTGATTAAGAGTTAGAGAAGCAGATTTCTAGGTAGAAGCTCCAGACAGTTTTCTCACAGTCAATTACATGGTTAAGCACTTAGGTATATTGGGAATGTGCAATTGTAAAATTATATAAAAATGTCAAATAAAAACAAAATAGGCAATGACAGATATAAGGCACATATAAGGCAGCAAATATAGAATGTAGGCAGGAAGTGCTGGTATTTTAATATATTTTATTTTTCTTAATTTAAAGGGAACCTGTACCCCATTTTTCACAAATACAGCTAGTGGCAGATTCCCATAGAACCCTATTAATCAATACTACCCTACTTTTAGAGCAAAATTGTTTCTCTCACATCCCCAGAAAATCAACTTTGTTATCTTACCTGGCATACAACCAGATCCAGCAAAGAGTCGGAGGGGTCTTGTCCTGCTTGGCTGAGTCCAGGGGCCCCCTTCCATTTGTCATTTGACCAACGCGATGTCATCTTAGATCCTTTAACCTCTGACCTCTGCAAAATGTACCCCATGTGTATATCTGATCACATAAGATCACAACATGCCTTCAAGGAGGCATGGGGAGGAATAGAAGTCCATGGAGGCATGCTGTGATTTCATGTTATCAGATACATACATACATGGCGCAGATTTTGCAAATGTTATGGGTCATCAGATGACATCACCCTGGTCAGATGACATCCTGAATGGTGAGAAGGAGGCAAAGGGTGTGCATAGAAGTGATTGGAAGGGCTGCTGGACTCACCCCCATCCCCCCGGCTGTCTGTTGGATCTGGTTGTATGCCAGGTGAGATAAGTTGATTTTATGGTGATGTGAGGGAAACAATTCTTAGGTAAAAGAAGGATGGTCTATGGGCAACTTTCACTTGCTGTATCTGTGAAAAATGTGGTGACAGGTTCCCTTTAGTAAAATAGAAATTAATGAAATATATACAGATAGATGAAATATCAGTATTTGCTTATCTGTTTCATTCATACAATCAGACTGCAGATTTATAAAGTGTTTTTTTATGTGTCATATTGGGGTATTGTATGGTATTACACTTCCAACTCTTAAGACAGGAAGGCCCAGTGTTATGTACAAGATAGGTTCTGCAGGTTTGTTCTTAAGTCGAATTGGTATGCAAGTCAGAACTGTATATTTTATCATTGTAATCCCAGCAAAAAATTTTTTGGTCTCTGTGACAATTGGCTTTTAAAATTTTTGGGTTGTCATAAGAACCAGGATTAACAATCAATCTTAATTGCAGGCACCTTTGATAACTGTTATAGCTGATCATTGTAGCCTGGGACTAAAAACGTGTACGGTAAATTACCAACATCCAGAGCTCCGTTTGTAACTAGGGGTCGTCTGTTAGGAGGGTGTTCTTAAAGGAAACCTACCACTTGTAGTGGCAGGTTTCCGATGGCAATACCGAGCACCAGCTCAGGGTGAGCTGGTGCCGGAGCTTATTTTAGTTAGTGTTTTAAACCGCGGTATCGCGGTTTAAAACACTTTTTAAACATTATAGCTGGTGCAGGCAGGTACGCGCTCGGCGCTTACCGTGCGCGCGGCTACATAGGAAGTGAATGAGAGCCGCGTGCACGGTAAACGCCGAGCGCGTACCTGCCTGCGCCGGCTAAAACGATTAAAAAGTTTTTTAAACCGCGATACCGCGGTTTAAAACACTAACTAAAATAAGCTCCGGCACCAGCTCACCCTGAGCTGGTGCTCGGTATTGCCATCGGAAACCTGCCACTTCAAGTGGTAGGTTTCCTTTAAGTAGAGGACCGCTTGTATGTGAAAAGTTAAGTATGGACCTGTAAGTACTCTATTAGGAGACATACTGAATGTTACCTCCAAATATACTGTCATCTATAACAACATAACACAAGAGTGATATTGCGTTACATATTTTTATCTGCCCTAAGGAATGACGTAAAACATAACTAATATCTTAATGTTCTTTCGTAGAAAAAAATGGCATGTGAGATGTGCATGTGAGATATCAATGAAAGATATTATTATTTATTATTAGAACACCATTAATCAGTGGTGCTGTATAGTCAATAAGGGGTGATGGCTCACAATCTATTTGGTAAAGAGGGTGTCTACAGTACAGGTGATGAGCACCCGATCCTTGGCCATCGCATATCAGAAGAAAGATCTTCACTGCTGCTTCATTGTAACTCAATAGTATTAGCAGTGTTGACAAGGGATGTACAGTATTTGGCCTCCAATAGACTCTGAATCAGGCATCAGTACTTCTGAATGGGGGGTAATTTTCACATGCTTGGTGGGACCCTCACTGATCTAACAATGTTGATTTAGACCAGTAGATGGTGATACATTTCTAAACCCTTTAAGTCCCGACAGTCCCAACTGTAACAAAAAGTGTTCATAATTTTGTAAATAAAGCAAATCAATTTTGTAATCTACTATTTCCAACATTCTAAATGTATGACCTGTTGGGCCACAAGCCGAGATGAAGGCTACCAAAGATAAAAGGCTAATTTCCAGGGCATGGAGTCAAGTTTCAACTTCTCAATTTTTACTCCACGCCATGGAGGAGACAATCTAGGGCATTACAATGCTACAAATGAGCTTCAAAAATTGCTTGTCTGGCCTTTGGCTAATTATGAAACTAAAAGCCTTTAAATTAACCTCTTCTATTTATTTTGCTTTATTGAATGTGGGCATTTTGCATACTGTTTAGTCAATCTTGTCATTTTTACTGTCTGCTCATAAGAGCTATGTAGTCCAGAAGCAGCCAGTCAGAAGGGAGGACCTCTGTTTGTTTAATTACTTCCTGAACGACTCGTTTTGTCTTATTGGTTAATCTACTTTTAAATAGGCAAACCTTTCAAAGAAAGCATAATTGTTTGGTTACATTTACTTCCTGGGCTATATATCATGCCTATCAAAATTAAATGTTTCCAACATACCTCCATGAACCTCTAGAGCTTCACATCAGTCTTCTAATAGGTTTAACATTTCGCAGGGACCTTTTAAATCTGTTGGAAAAAAAAAATGTAAAATAATACACAGCTAATAAAAACAGTTTGTCAAAGTGTTCATAAAACTGGGTATGTTGTAAAAGTAACAGGGTGTAATTACACATCAACCTAGAACATTGTTTAATTTTTACCATTCACACGGACTGGAGAAAGACTCATATATCAATTAGTCAATGTATATACATGGAGTGGGCACATTCCATGCAGCCTAGCTCATAGTGGAAGGTCCGATGTGACAGTGATGTACACATTGAAAATACACTTAATGTGGCTTCTATATGAAGGATCGTTTAGGAGTATTCGCATACAATAACGTCTTTGTGTTGTGGAAAGATTAGATATATGTTTTCGGAATGAGGTCATTGTGTAAGCATTAGGTTTGGTAAAACTACACTTACATTTCCCATAAAAATGCCCATTGGGCTTGACAGATGGATTCACTATCAAAAAATGTTACGGCAAGGTTAAAACATATTTATCAGGGATCCAGATTGGTCACTAAATACGACTATTTTCTGGCAACTGAGCTGTTGCAAACCTTTACAGTACAATTTAGCTTGGTGCTGAATGATAAGGACCAATGTAGAATCTTGTATGGAAATTGCAGCCGTCTGCCAGGAAGCTATGAACAGGGTGCAAGGTGACTTCCCAAAATGAACTCACCCTTTGGTGGAAGCACTATGCAAATTGATTTATACCAGCCGAACTACAGATACCCAGCAGTACAGTTGTTTAGGGGTTCTTGTCCCTCATCGGTATAGAGAGGGGTTATAGAATGGCTGAATCAGTGGAAGGTTTGGATAGGAGGTATATTGACTTTTACTGAATAGACACAGCACATTAAAAAACTTACTTTTCCAGCTATCCCATAACCCTGATCTAAACTAGTATAGTTCAAAAACCCCAAAAAGAGCTACAGACCAGTGTCTTTGGTTTGGAGGGGATGTGTTATAGAAGTCTACCACCTCCACTACATGTTAATATCTGCTGGCAGCATGTTTTATAGAAATGCACTATTATTTCCAACATGACTTTATTAATTTTTGTGCTTAACAAACCATTTCCAAGGTATGCTTAAAGGAAATCGACCACTTGCTTTTATGCATTATGAACCAAACATACCTTGAGACCACTGTAGCTACACTGATGCAGAAACATATCTTGTTTATTGCCTGAATAAAACCGCAGTGGTTCTGCTGAAAAAACAATTATAAAAATATGATAATGAGGCTCTGTGACTCCTGTGGCTGCCCCAGCACTCTCCTCAACCTAATTATGCACTGCTCCAGCCTCGCCTAGCAAAAGCCAAGAATACATCATTACTGTGTTGTCCCTGATAGGCAGAAATAATCAATCACTGCACCCCCCAGCTGCTGTACTGTTGAGTTATCCAGCTCAGGTTGATTAGTCCTTCCTGGACAGTTCAGGCAGTTCTTTTATGCACGCATCCTTCCTACACCCAGCTTTCCCAACGTCCTGAATTTTATAATTGTTTGCTGAGCAAAACCACTAGGTTCAGGGATTAAACAAGATATTTTCTGCATTAGTGTAGCTACAGCATTCTCAAGGTATGTTTTGTTCACAATGCATAAAAACAAATGGTAAGTTTTCTTTAATTTAATCCTTATGCTAATGTAGCAATTATTGCCCTCAGATGTGTCCTCAGCACTTTGAACGCTTAGGACACCAACTTCCTCATTAGCATATGGATTAAACTGGAAATATCTCGGAAACTGCATAATGGATAGAAATAATAATGTTATTTTTTAAATCCCAGTGCATTTCCCAGGTAGTAGAATCCCTTTACTTTGCAAAATTGTTTTTTCAATCATTACTGGAAAAATAAATCCCTTTAATGACAAAAAGTTTCCCACCACAGCAGCAGAAAAAGGGGAATGTTCTAGAATAGCCATTACAGGCTCCTGACAAAAACATCAATAGCCCAAGCAACAGATGGACAAAAATGTAGGATAAGGGGATTTCATGCAAAGAGGAACGGGCAGGTTTGCTGTTTCAATTCAGTCATTCATACGAAGGGTGACAATGCTAATAGCAATTGGCAATATGTACGTTTGATCCAAAAAATACTTTATTATATCATTTATTGCTATAAATGAACTATAATGCTGCAATATATACTTGAGGCCACATTCACACGACTGTATGGGGGATGTTTGTACAACCGCAAGCTTGTGACCGTACATACATCCCCCATAGAAAGAAATGGCCGCACGGAGCGATACGTACACCACTCCGTACACGGAGAAAAAGATAGAACATGTCCTATGTTTACGTACACGGCACATTCTCCATGGAGGATTCGGGTCTTCCGGCGATTCACTAAGGTAGTGCGTCTGATGTCCACCAGGTGTCGCTGCTGCGCTGAAGTCTGTCGAAGTTCACGATCCGTTGCTGGGTGCAGGTAAGCGCGTGTGTCGAGCAACACTTTTTTTTTTAAAATACGGCGGTTTTCCAAATCTGTTGGGTTTTCTTACGGCCACGCCCCCCGATTTCCTTTGCGTGCATGCCGGCGCCGATGCGCCACAATCCAATCTTGTGCGCCAAAAATCCAGGGCAATTCAGGGAAAATCGTCTCAAAACGATAATATTCGGGTAACCCGATGGAAAAACGCAATTCGGGCCCTTAGTAAATAGCCCCCATTGACTTTTGGACCCCCAATGCTTGCAGAAGATGTTTTCCCCTAATATCTATACTGAAGCGGCTCTGATACTGGAATAGAAAGTTGTAGTAAATTTATTCTCTAGAACTGCAGTCAAAACACAGAGACAAGTCTCATAATAGAACACAGGTTGAACCTGGAATCCCTGATAATATATGAGTCAGTGGGGAAACAAGCGGAGTTCATACAGTGTTTTCTGACAGGATGAGACAGTAATATGTAAAAAGAAGTACGTGTTACACATATTTATAGCGCAGCTTTATCTGAATGAGGAGCCTTTTTAATAGCTAAGGCATTCCGCTTAAAGTGATAAATACTGTTTTCTCATTTAAGGGGGATGAAAGGAATAGTGCTCCACGGGTATGATCACTCCTGGGTTATAATACAGAAATTCCAAATTTTTCTTTTATATAAAGATGATAAAGAAGATAAAGAATGATACAATTAAAGGAGGATCATTTATCTTTCATTTTCTTCCTGTTTTTTCTGTCTTTTTTGATACATTTTTTGGCGCATTGCAAGTTTTGTACCTTTTTGGGGACATTTTGAAATGTCAGTAAAACACATTTATCTTCTGCTCCGGATGTGCTAAATGTCGCAAATGACTTTTATCATTCCAAAATTGTCTAAAATTTGAGACATTTTTTGCTGCAAAAAAACTCAAAATTAAACCAGATTTAAGGAAAACTTAGAAAATGGAAAGAAGTGACTTAAAACATTTGTGTGACATTTTTGAGACATTTGTAACGAATGTCTCAAAAAGAGAACTGAAAAATAAAAAAAAATTTAACTCAAGGAAAAAGTGAGATTGATAAATTACCAAAGAAGCAGACGGAAAAAAGACAGGCAAAAACTAGCCAAAACAAACAGAGATAAGATAAATGACCCCCAAGGTATACTAAATAAAAAGTGCAAAAATATTAAGAATATAAAAAAAAAATGATATAAAAAAAGAAACTGTACCTAGGGATTCACACACTGGGGGTCATTTACTAAGGGCCCGATTCACGTTTTCCCAACGTGTTAGCCGAATTTTTCCGATTTGCGCCGATTTCCCCTGAATTGCCCCGGGATTTTGGCGCACGCGATCGGATTGTGGCGCATTGGTGCTGGCATGCATGCAACGGAAATCGGGGGGCGTGGTCGAACGAAAACCCGACGGATTCGGAAAAACCGCCGCATTAAAAAAAAAAAAAATCTGTCGCGGAGCTTGCACTTACCTTCACTCAACCCGGCTCGGTGTATTCCAGTGCGTTCCAGGGAACTTCAGCGCAGCAGCGCCACCTGGTGGACGTCAGAGGAACTGCCTTAATAAATCCTGGCCGGACCCGAATCGCGAATGGACCGGGTAAGTAAATCTGCCCCACTGTGTTTGACATCTTAGAGGGGTTGTCCGATTGTTAATAAAATTCTGGAGCCAGGCTGGGGGGGGGATTTAAAAAAAAAACAAACCCGTACTCACCTCCTCCATCGCTCCTGGTGTCCTGGAAGCTGAACCCGGCAGAGCTGTAGACAAACAGGGGCACATACCCGCAAGACGGCAGCGCGGGACATCAGGAGCGACTGAGGAGATGAATACAGGATTGGTTTTTTTTAAAACCCCTTCCCAGTCCGGCTCCTAAATTTTAAAAACAATCGGACAAACCCCTTTAAGGTGGAAGCCTATTTGGATTTTCAGGACCACGCATTTTTTGTTTGTTTTTCCATCCTCTTCCTCATTACAAACCTTTTACGAACAAAAGCAATGTGGGGACTTGTTGTTTGCAGTAAGAGTTGTTTTTACTAATGGCAACACAAGTAAAATAACACAGTGATTGAAATACATAACCTCTTTCTTGGGGGAGGGTGTGGCATCTAATAGCAATACACAGCTCAACAAAAACTATAAAAACATGTTAAAATTATTCTGTAGGTTAGTGCAATGAAAGAGACTTCAAATGTGTATCAGTTTTCTAATGATTTACTACTTAAACATAAAAACAACCTTTTTAGAAAAATTCATTTGTTTGTGAGCTATAGCCTTTTATGCGTCCATCAAAAGTGCATTATAAGTGGTTTTGCTGGATACGAGAATGTTTTAATTGGTAATCACTTTGGAGCACATCTGACTTTTTGTTTGCTTTTTCTTCCATTTTTTGGGAGACAGGAAACACAAAAGTGTTGACTGTTTTTTAAGCCTTTCACAGTACAGTTATCTTACCATAATAACAGATGCAGAAATATTCATTTTGTGGGATTTTTATTTTATTTTTACATATATATATATATGATTTATTGTGTTTTTATTTATTTTAAGTTGTATTTTCTCAAACTATTGTCTCACTAAGGGATCTTGCTTGATCAATTTTAAAATATACTGGAATACTTTCCTTTTTCGTCATTCCACTACTCTTCTCACTTAGTGAGCACTGCTAGATACATATATAGAAATCTTATATTTTAAATTATGAAAATGTAATGCGCTTACAAAGGACAATCGAATGGTTACTCGATGATCTGTATCACTGTAAGCACATAGGGGACCTCTCCTGTGTGCAGAGTGCGCCAGATTCAAAAATTTTGGCGCATGTTCTTCATGAATCTGGTGCTCCCTGCACTGCCCTGACAAAGTGCACCAACTATTTTTGGGTGCAACTTTAACATGGGATGTGTGATACACCTCTGTTGGGCTTTGCATGATAAATGAGGCGCACACTGTGCATCAGAACTCCCATTTCAATGACGAAACTTGTTTTGCATGAAAACTAGTGCAGCCGTGACGTTTGCGTGCAACACATATGTGTCTCGGACACATAAAAGATGTGCAAAGTCCGACAAAAAACTTGCGCTAGGTCCTAAGTAAATGTGCCCCACTGTTTTTAATGTACATTGCAATGTCAACTCTTCGGTATTCTTTAATATGATATATTTAAGTATTGGTAATTGGCTTAGAAACAGACTTCTCCATGTGCTGGATACACCCTAAAATGTAAAGTCCATTTCACACATGTGTTTGGACCTCTGTTATTATCTTCACTCACTAAGGTGATAATAATCTAAATGAATCCTTCAAAATGTCCACTGATTTTAAATGGTCTTTCAATGGCTTCTGTCCATTTCTGTTGGTCTTCAGTTATCTTGAGAAACAAAAAATTCCGCTGCAGCTCCCGGCCACTTTTCTGGTCAAAGAACAAAAACAATAACGTAAGCGTTGCAAATGGGCACTAATGGTAACCAATAAAAGTCCAATGAAATCAGTAGTTATGTTAAAGGATCCATTAGAGTTCCCTTATTATTGTTTTAGTGACTGTAGATAATATTAGAGGTCTGCACGCAGGTGTGAAATGGGTCTAATTTATCAGTTTTTATTAACTGTTTACAATTAATGGCAAAAAGAAAAACATATAAAATTAAAGTCATTATGTTAACATTAATATGATTTATAGCTTAAACCTCTAGTACAAGAATTAACCCCTTAATGACCGCCCTATCGGGTTTTTACGGCGGTCATTAAGGGTACTTCTTCTGATGCGACGCCTTTCTACGGCGGCGCATCAGAAGAAGTTTTCGGGACACCGGGTCTCGCTGGTGCCGGTGTCGGGCTGTGATATCACAGCCCAGACCCGGCACTAACACCCGGGATCGGAAAAACTCCGATCCCGGGTGTTTAACCCCTTACACGCCGCGGTCAAGCATGACCGCGGCGTGCAAGTGTGTCCCCCGTGGATCGGACCCCCCCGGTGTGCTTACCGGGGGATCCGATCCCTCCTGCCGCTGCCCCGGGTTCCGACGAGTGACCTGGGGCTGTCGGCTCCTCTTCTCACCGGGTCTTGCCTTCCTGGCAGGACCCGGCTGTAAGTAACTGAGCATGCGCAGCACTATACACTGCAATACAAGTGTATTGCAGTGTAAAGGCTTGAATAAGCGATCGGATGATCGCTTATTCATGCCAAGAAGTAGAAAATGTAAAAAATTAAATCTTTTTATAATATAATTAAATAAATAAATAAAATAAAAGTCCCATAATCTCCCCAGTAACACATAAAATGCAAATAAAGTATATAAAACACAAAACACGTACATATTTGGTATCACCGCGTCCGTATTAATCTGTACAATAAATCTAAATCAATATTGAACCCGCTCGGTGAACTACGTAAAAAAAAAAACTCGAAAAACTTCCCATAATATACAATTTTTCATCAAACACCATCACAAAAAATGTTCTAAAAAGTGATCAAAAAAAGTTACGGAACCTAATATGATACAACTGAAAAGAACAACTGTTTTCGCAAAAAATAAGCCCTCAACCAGATCTGACAACAGAAAAATACAGAAGTTATGGCCCTGAAAAGTTGTCAATAGTAAAAACAATGCGATTTTCTCCAATATTGGTTTTGCTCAGGAAAATTGAGCAAAATAAGAAAAACTATATAAATGAGGTATCACCGCAATCGTAGTGAGCCAGAGAATAAAGATAAAATATTATTTTTACGTTACGGTGAGCGGGGGGGGGGGGGGGAATGCTCACAATCCAAAATAAAAATTGATGATATTTTGTTTGTGTCCCCCTTGAAATAGTTAATAAAATCTCATGAATAAGCTTTAGACTCCCAAAATAAATTATTTATACATTGTATCTCATCCCATAAAAAATAAGCCCTCATATGATCGCATTACCAAAAAAAATAAAAATTTATAGGTCGTACAATGTGACAATACAAATCTGCTGTGGATGGCGCCTCCATTCATTCTATGCTCGGCCGTGCGCCCATACAGCAGTTTACCACCACATATGTGGTATCAGTACACTCGGGAGGAATTGGGCATCAAGCGTTGCAGTGCGTTTCATCATTTAATTTATTCTGAAAATGTCAGTTTTGGCCTAAATGAATGTATTTCCAAAAAATTTCCATAGTTTCTAAATCGCAGGTCCATATTTTTTAACCCATGTGAAACACTTAAAGGGTTAATGGACTTAATAGAAGTTGTTTTACATATGTTGAGGGGTGAACTTTCTATAGTGGGGTAATTTATGGGGTTTTACTATTATTTAGGCCTCTCAAAGTCACTTGAAAGCTGAGTTGTCCCTCAAAATGTGAGTTATGGCAATTTTCATGAAAATAAGAAAAATCGCACCTAAAGTTCTGCACCTCATAACATCCTAGAAAAATGACCGGAAGCATAAAATATCATCCCAACATAAAGCAGATATTCTGTAAATGTTAATTATCAAACTTTTTGGGTAGTTTTACTTCCTGTCTGGAAAGCAGAACATTTCAAACTTGGAAAATGAAGAATTTTTACAAACTTTTGCCAAATTTTCACTTTTTTTCAGAACGAAACGCAAAACTTATCACTTAAATTTTATAACTAACATGAAGTACAATGTGTCACGAGAAAACATTATCAAAATCACCAGGATATGTTAAAGCGTTCCGAAGTTATAACCAATTATCGTGAGACATGTCAGATTTGAAAAATCGAGTCTGGTCATTGAGCTGAAAACTAGTGTCGGTGATAAGGGGTTAAATAACCATTCTCTATTTAAGGTCGATTTTGGGTCATAGTGTTTTTACCAAAAAATCTTCAAAGGCAAAAAAAGCTCACGCGTGACACCTGTGAATCGGCGGGAGGCGCCTGCAATGAACATGTAAGAGGGCGTGCATATATTATTCAGTGGCAGAGCCAAGAAGCGTTTCTGTGATGTTTCCAAGAGTGCCTATGACTCATTGGATTATTTTTATGATGTATTTTTTAAGAGAATCCTGGACATATGAAAAGCAATGTCATCCCCTGGCAGACATAATGACCAAAATCATCACTGATTTCACAGCCAAAGCCTCTCTAAATTTGTTGGAAAATCCATCTGTCCACCTTCAAGATCATGGGTAGCATCTGTATTTTGTACTTGGTTTGCATTCTGGACTGTTCTGTGCTTCATCCCACTCCTCACTGTCTTTATTGATTGCCCTCACACCCATCCCCTCTCATGTAGACTTTGACAGATAAGATAGCTGTGATGGACAGATGCCCCCTTTCAATTACTTTTTGGACTGGGACTCTGATATCATATAAGAGATTTGTCTGCCCAATTCCCAGTGATGGCTATAAGTATTCTTTGGAACCTGCAGGCATTTCCTGGACTTCTGCATTATGAATTCTTTGATCTATTACCCATTTTCTGGCTTAATTATGTACTGCATTGTCCTCTTGGTTTTGACCCATATCTGTACAACTTTTGTTCTGTGTTTGTTTTTTCCTGTTTGTGTCTCTGTGCCTTCTCTTTGCCGTAGGAAAGGAATGTTGAACAGTTGACACCTTCTGTCTGGGGAAGGATGGGCAATTAGATGAGGGTAAAAAACAAGAATAGGTTCGGCGCCAAAGTGGGAACGGGGGATGCTAACAATCTGCGTGGTGTCGCTGGTATAAATAGTCGGTGACCTGCACCCCAACTATAAAATAGGTTAATTTATAAGGTAACATGAACAAACATAAAAACAAAAATGTATACCTGCGCCAACCTATATGTACATAACACACTGCAGCAAGACAGTACTAGACCATTCAATTTCCACACCGGTACTAGCACATTTATGTTGATACCAACTATGTTGATAGGAACATCACTACGAACCTGCTTGTGTTGGATACAAGTAAGATTTCTTGCGGAGAACGACTTGTAACATCACTCCTGGGATATTGAAACCTACGTAAGGAGCCATCACCCACTGAACGCTTGGACTTACAGCTGTATCCACGAAAAGTAAGCTGGACATGATCGTTCACCTATAGGTACCTACACACATCTATTGGTTGCTGTGAATTACTTACATTCTCTTCTCAAACAACCATACTAGTTTCGTTTTGAGTTTGTGGTATCAACATACATGTGCTAGTACCGGTGTGGAAATTGAATGGTCTAGTACTGTCTTGCTGCAGTGTGTTATGTACATATAGGTTGGCGCAGGTATACATTTTTGTTTTTAAATTAGATGAGGGGTCCAGATTTAAAGGGGTATTCCAGGAATAAGTATAATTCATATTTAAATTGGGTCATCAAAATAAAAGCAAATATGTAATTAGTTGTTATTTAAAATTTTACTCCCCTTAGCAGAAAAGTGTTGTGGATATACACTATGATATGGAATTAAAATGCTACTGGCCCTTTAATCAGCCCTGTGACATTGTCCCTGGGTAGGAAACACAGGATAGAAGATGGCTGCTTATCACATGGCTCCATCACATGTCCTGCTCCTGCCTGGTCTGGTCATGTGATCATCACTAAGTTTGTCTATAGACAGTTGGTTGCAGTACATCCAGTAAGGTCAGTGTTGTAGTGAGACCCATCTCAGTGAGGTCATGGGATGGCACTATGGCAGTTATACATGATGTGCAGGGATGGCAGTTATACATCATTGCCATAGTGGCAGAAGAGTCTGTTATATCATCACTGGAGCATAGGATAATAGGGAGAAGCTGTAACTGAGAACTGAGGGATCATGAGACTTTGTAGTTGTAAATGGCAACCATCTTGGAGATAACATTATGTAAATCATAAAAGCAAACTATTTAAGCTCCATTTTGTGATGAATGACATTAAGTTCTGTAGTATTCATTTATTTATAGCATTATGGGTTTTTGTATCAGATGTTCATATTCCCAGAATACCATTTTAAGCCTCACTGTCTGTCCTACCCTACGAGCCTTGTTCATTCCCTTATGGCACCATTACAAGATATGTTCAATCCACACTAGTCAGGGGCATAATTACATTCGTAGTGGTCGTAGCAACTGCTATGGGGCCCGTCGGGAAGAGGGGCCCCTATTCGTCCGTGTGTCCCAGTCCCCCATTTTGGCGCCGGGTGCAGTTATGCCCCTGGATGTATTGGGCAGGGTAGTGCAGGGGTACGCAGGGATAATTCAGTGGCGGTCACCACCCACTCCATCGTGCAGCAGGCTCTTCTGTGCAAGAGCAAGGGAGGGGAGGAGACTGTCTGCCTGTAGCCAATCCCGGCTCTGGATGTCAGCACCATGGGAGACTAAGCTTCATACAGAGGAAAAGGGAATATCAGCACCTGAAGCGAAGGAGCAGTCAGCAGTGTCCTTTATAGCAGATCCTGAATCAGACAGAGATAAGTCCTCCCTCCTTCCAGTGTCTTCCTGGTACAGTCTTCTTTAACCATTTAGTGTCCTGTGTGCAGGAGCAGCTATGAAGCACTCCTGAGTTTGTCCCTAAAACACATACAGACCCCTCTGCATCATATCTTCTCCCACCACTGCATTTCTGCATTAATATGAGGTACGTAAAACTAAGGACTTGTAGGGGTTGAGAGCCCCTTCCAAAACTTAGCTATGGGGCCCACTCATACCTAGTTACGTCACTGTCACTAGCATCACCTGCCATTTGTAGTATTTTACCCAAATTAAATAGAGTTCCAAAACTTTTGTGCATTTTAATCCCATTTTATTCCCTATAAAACAATTTGGACATCTTTCTGTTTATACACAGAAAATAAAATTAATGGTGTTAAAGAGGAGGCAGCCACATTCTACCTGACTGCTGCGGAGAGATTATAAGGAAAGTAAAACAGCTGGAATGGGATATTATTAAAGGAAATCATTTGGCAGCAGCCACATTTGGGTAAAAATGTGCACTACCCCGAAGAAAATATGAATGGATCCAATCTGCTGCATACTAAATACTTGCCTCACATGCCTTTCATTATAATTTAGTTGTGAGAAGACATATGTTATCTATGTATTCCAGTGTCACTGACCTCTGACAGCAGTGTTATTTAGCAAATGCAATACCTCATGTGCCGTATTCACATCAGAAATTACAGAGCAGCTGGATTCATTTGTAAATATACTCCATAGGGAGAAATATTACCTGCAGCACTAAGAAATAATGGCAACAATGACCCTAACATTCCTGCACTGGATCATAGAAAGTTCTAAAAAGTTCCTTCTACTTTAGTTGTTTGCTTCCTTATAATGAAAGTATCGATGGCCCTAAGTCATTAGGTTGTACAAGAGCCAACACTTACGTATATGTATCTTTCCATACTGTGCAGTATTACTCACACGTCAGGAGGATCAAAAAAGATACAGGTAAATGTGCGTGCCAAGATCCAGATAATAATATGATGAATGTTTGACAAATGGTCACCAAGTTGTGGCCCGTTTACATACCCCTCTGCCCATTGTGACCTCTGGTGAAGCTCTCTGGATGCTTTACCTTAGTCCCAGGCTGCAATGATCAGCTGTAAGGTGTCTGTAATGAAGTTTTATTGGTCCTTGGTCCAATTACAGCAAAAAAAATTTAAACTCCAATTGTCACTGGGGCAAAAAAAAAAAAAATTTGCCTCGAGCTACAATTATAAAATATACAGTTTCGACATAATAATTTAACTTAAGAACAAACCTTCGGAACCTATCTTTTATGTAACCGGGGACTACCTGTACTAAAGAATCTATACAAGGGACACTTACTCATAGATCCAGGCACTGTGACTGTGGTAATCTTCTTATATTTGTTATCCATGGCCTCCTTCCTTCTAAAATCAAATAATTATACTAATGAACCAGAAGAGGAGTTACCTGAGCACCTCCATCTTGTCACTTCACAGGATGTAATGTCACAGCCCCAGTGGAAGTTTCAGAACACACTAGAAGGGGGGTAGTGCTTTTTACAGTGTAATAGCCCACAAAGCTGCAGCATGGTGGGCCTCTGGTAACACCCATAATTAACATTGTTTTTAAAGGAATCCTACCATCTCGGAGCTACCATTTAAGGTAGATCCGGTGGCAGGTTCATCTAATAAATTATAATCGGAGCCCTTTTTAGGGTTAATCCTTCAGTGGCCGCTAAGTTTGGAAATGTTTTATTATGACAAATGGTCACCAAGTTGTGGCCCGTTTACATACCCCTCTGCCCATTGTGACCTCTGGTGAAGCTCTCTGGATGCTTTACCTTAGTCCCAGGCTGCAATGATCAGCTGTAAGGTGTCTGTAATGAAGTTTTATTGGTCCTTGGTCCAATTACAGCAAAAAATTGTGAAACTCCAATTGTCACTGGGGCAACAAAAAAAAAAAATTGCCTCGAACTACAATTATAAAATATACAGTTTCGACTTACATACAAATTCAACTTAAGAACAAACCTTCGGAACCTATCTTGTATGTAACCGGGGACTGCCTGTACTAAAGAATCTATACAAGTTTCTAACAGTAATCTACCATTAAAATCCAGTATGATAGTCCATGGACACTTACTCATAGATCCAGGCACTGTGACTCTGGTAATCTTCTTATATTTGTTATCCATTGCCTCCTTCCTTCTAAAATCAAATAATTATACTAACGAACCAGAAGAGGTGTTACCTGAGCACCTCCATCTTGTCACTTCACAGGATGTAATGTCACAGCCGCAGTGGAAGTTTCGGGAACACAGTAGAAAGGGGGTAGTGCTTTTCACAGTGTAATAGCCCACAAAGCTGCAGCATGGTGGGCCTCTGTTAACTCCCATAATTAACATTGTTTTTAAAGGAAACTTACCATCTCGGACCTACCTTTTAAGGTAGATCCGGTGGCAGGTTCATCTAATAAATTATTATCGCAGCCCTTTTTAGGGCTATTCCTTCAGTGGCCGCTAAGTTTGGAAATGTTTTCTCACCCTAATATGCAAATATGTGAAAGAGGCTACTGGGGCGTGGAGTAGCTGGAGTTGAAGCTTCACGCCCCAATAGCCTCTTTCCATCCTCCTACTATGAGATCTTCAGCGTGCAGCTCCTGGCAGCTTCTCGCAGTAGCTCCAGCTTCAGAGCCAAGTATGCACAGTCGACAACTCCAGCGCGGACTGAAGATACAGTAGGAGGATGTGAAAAGGCTACTGGGCGTGGAGTAGCCGCACCATATAGCTTCAGCTCCAGCTACTCCACACCCCAGTAGACTCTTTCACATATTTGCATATTAGGGTAACAAAACATTTAAAAACTTAGCGGCTACTGAAGGATTAGCCCTAAAAGGGCTCTGATTATATTTATTAGATGACCCTACCCATGGATCTACTTTTATAGGTAGATCCAAGATGGTAGGTTTCCTTTAAGAAGATTTTCACTGTCATGGTGCCTGGATCTATGAGTAGGTGTCCCTGATTTATCATGCTGGATTTTGATGGTTGATTTCCTACCGGTAACCAACTGGTAATCCACAAAAATACAAAAAAATGCTGTGGCACATCCAAAGTAAAATCCAAAATTAAAACCTCATACACATCATTGCAGGATAGGTGAGGCCAAAAAATACCTACGCGTTTCAGCTCAACAGAGCCTTACTCATTGTATACAAAGAAGACATAAGCTCAACAGAGCCTTACTCATGGTATACAAAGAAGACATACGTGTTTCAGCTCAACAGAGCCTTACTCATGGTATACCATAAGCAAGGCTCTTTTGAGCTGAAACGCGTAGGTATTTTTTTACCTTTACTGCAATGATGTGTATGAGGTTTTAATGGATTTACTAATAAATCAATTTTGGATACTTTGGCTTTTCTTTGGCTGCGCCTCTCCCATTTATTGGTGGATGTCATCAGGGGGTGTTGGCTGATCAGTTGCCGTGACTCCCAGGTCTGCAGTGATGAAATTGGCAATTTTAAAACACCTTTAGTGGTCTTAAAAAATTGGAAAAACTGTATTTCCCAGAAAACATCAATTTTTCATTTGTTTTGAGGGCCTCTTAACATGATTATGGTTGTAGTTGGTTGAATTATGTTTTTTCCCATTTTTCCCTCTTTACAACTGTTAAGTATTAACTGTTACAGTGTAGGCTCTACAGCTTTAATCATCAGATGAGAAAGTCCTTATATCATATTTCTGTCCTTTGCCATTTCTGCAGTATGGGAAATTCCGACAACATACAGGCCTATTTCATATGCATCTGGCCTAAAGCCCCTTTCACATGGATACAGCTCCATAGATGGTTATGGTGCCCAGCCTTGGTACCGGTGTGCCACCGTATCGTGCACAGGAAAAAGATAAGTCTCTATCTTTTCCTGTATGTACAGTCGGGGGCGCCATGCCTTGCTATGAAGAGGTGAGGGGTGAGCAGCACTCATCCCTCCGCTTCTCCAATGCATGGTGGTATGCTCAAGGGGGCTATGGCCAGACTATCATAGTACATGTGAAAGAATCCTAAAGAAGATACATTTTTAAGGGTAATTCAATTATTACATAAAACTGGTTAGGTCAGATGATATTTCCTCCGTAACTGCTATGATCTGTTATCTGTCTTTTACCGTAGAATCCATTTTTCTCATAAATAGGATCCATCCCGCGGAAGCATTTCAGTATTCAGATGGAAAATTCTATATTTGTCATTAATCACTTCTCTTATAATGTAAAAAAGATTACGGTTTACGCACCCTGGTGAAGTGGGAAAGAATAACTATACAAGCAATGGTTTTTAAAAAAACACAAAAAATTCCAGCATATGGGAAGACCTTGCATCATATTTCTGTATAATAGGAGGACTCCTTTTCTTTGAAAGGTGTGCAGTCCGTGGGATCAGCCAACGTACACACGTTCATGTGCATCTGGCCTTCATGTGTCCCAGAACAGTCTGTTTGGCAGATTTTCAGAAAAACATTATTTGTGCTATTTAACCAGCTTCACCCCAACTCATTCTATCATAGAGCAACTGTTGTTCTAGTCTTGTGCAAGGAGTCATATCATCTGTTGAGATACTGTGAGATGAACCATCGTGGCTCATGGTCATCATAAACACATATTGAGGGGCGTTTATTAATTTTGGTACAGGGTGGCGCTGCTATATTTTTCAGTAGGATATAAGTTTGTTGCGCAAGTTATTAACCGCGTATTCACGGCGGTGGTCGGGTCGTGCTGTATGGAGAGGGCTCACGGGCTGAGCCCTCTCCATAGCCGGTAAGTCTTTGCTGCTGGCAGCCTCAAAAGGATAGCGGCGTGACGTCATCGGGGAGTGGCGATCCGTCTCCATGGTAGCCTCGGGTCTTCCGAAGACCCGAGGCTATTTCGTTTTAACCCCTTCATTACAATGTGCTGATAGCACATTGTAATGAATGAGGAGGAAACTCCCCATATACTGCCATTCCGTAGTATGGCAGTATATGATAGGATAGATCAGACAACCTAGGGTTAAAGTACCCTAGGGAGTCTGAAAAATAGTAAAAATAAAAAAAAGTTAAAAAAAAAAAATTATAATAAAAAAACCTAAAATTTCAAATCACCCCCCTTTCCCTAGAACTGACATAAATATAAATAAACAGTAAAAATCATAAACACATTAGGTATCGACGCGTCTGAAAATGCCCGATCTATCAAAATATGATAACAGTTTTTCAATACGATTAACCACGTACCGGTAAATAGCGCCCAAAGTGGAAAATGCCCCTTTTTTGCCATTTTGAAAAATATAAAAAAATCTATAAAAAGTGATCAAAAGGTTGTACAGTCCTAAAAATTATATCATTGAAAATATTATCAAATTTCGCAAAAAATGACACCACCCACAGATCCGTATAACAAAGTATAAAAAAGTTATTAGCGCCAGAATTTGGCAAAATCAAAAAAAATAATTTTTGTACAGGAGGTTTTAATTTTTGTTAATGTATGAAAACATTATAAAACCTATACAAATTTGGTATCCCCTTAATCGTACCGACCCAAAGAATAAAGTAGACATGTCATTTGGGGCGCTCAGTGAAAGACGTGATATCCAAGCCCACAAGCAAATGGCGCAAATGCGTTTTTTCACCATTTTCACTGCATTTGGAATTTTTTTCCCACTTCCGAGTACATGGCATGGAATATTTAATACCATCTCTATGAAGTGCAATTTGTTACGCAGAAAAAAGCCGTCACACAGCTCTGTACATGGAAAAATAAAAAAGTTATAGATTTTTGAAGGTGGGGAGTGAAAAGTAGACATGAAAAAACAGGAAAGGGCCCTTAACCGGTTAATGAATTAGTGCACGTATTAAAAGGTTTAGTACTCCCTAGACTTGCTTTTAGCTGCTCAAATTTTTTGCCACAAAACGAGTCACAAAGAAAGAAGCGCCAGAAAACACCACAATTTACGCCCAAAAATAGCACAAGTCAAGAGTGTCAGAAAAAGTAAAAGAAAAACAAAAAAAAAACAGAGCCAGTTTTCAGTTTGAGAGGCAGTAATAAATGACCCCCATATAGTATCTTTGGCTTTGAATGGTCTCATTCAGGTCTAGAGTCTAGAAATGTAGTATTGTAATTCAACTTCGGATAAAAGTAAAATGCATAGGCCGAGTCTTCCAGAATGAGCGCTGCTTTCTGCAGTGGATCCCTATTTTGGCTTACCAAAAGATGTCCCTCCCCTTACATTTATGATGAACTTCTAGTGTTTCTGCTGGCTATTACTATGTATTACCGTCCCACCGTATAATTACAATTTTTTATCATAATATCAATTTGTAAATTATAAAATGTGACCAAAACATATTTGAGTTCAAAAGTAAAGTAATGACCACCAACTTCTCCATTGGGGAAATGACACCTCGGTGCACATAAGGAGAAGTGTTTTTTTTTTTTTGCATGAATACCTCGATTTCTTTCCACGTTCCAGCTGTGGGTTTTTATTTGCATTTACACTGCATCTTGAGATCAGCTGGATTTTCTCTGGGGCTCTTTTAGAGGGTTTCCTGCGCAATGTTCACTGCCGCACTAAGATGACCAGAAACACTTGTAACGCTGCTCTGATAATAAAGGGGGGCAGGTGCTGGCCTGAAAGTGGAGACATCTTCCACAACTTTAGGAAGAAATTCACAAATTGGAAGAACTTAATTCTTTTAAAAGACAGATTTTCCAGGATGTTGTAGACATGAAAAGAGTCTACGGATCCTGGGCATGTACGATAAATGCGAATGAGACAAGTCACTGGTACTGGACCACCCTATCCCTGAAGCCTTACATAGCAAAGAGTTTTATATTAGTGAGAACTGGCTCTATGTAGGTTGTAGGCTTTCAAAAACAGTTGTTTTTTTTAGGTTGATTTTTAAGATTGAGTCTAATTGGGTTCAAGAGTATATAGTTGAAATTGTGGAGATAATAATGTGATGATCAGGTAAGAGCAGATAGTTAGGTTTTAACTTCATGACAGACACCTCACAGCTGATCGTCTAGGACTAAAGTAAGTCATCCCAAGAGCTTCACCAGTTCACAGTGGACAAAGAGCTCCATCTGTAACTAGGGGTCGTCTGTAAGTCGGGTGTCCTTAAGTCAGGAACCGTCTGTAGATTAGTACAAACTATTCCAGGCACGGTTGCAGATGACTGGGATATTTCCCTTCATTTCAGGGGGTATTTATTTCTTTTTTTTTCCCCACAACCTCCTCAGCCTTAACCACTCGCCTTATGAGAAAAAAAAAAAAACAATCCTGCACCCTCATCCTCCTAAGTACTACTCTCTCCCAAACTATCCTCCCCCCAACCCTTTCTAGCATAGCTAATTCCCACTACATTCCAATTTAAAATCTTTCTTCTTTAAAATAAAATTAAAACAACTTTCCCAAATTTCCATGCAAATTATTAGACCTTCTGCCGTCCCATTGAGTAATATCATCTTTTCATTTTGCAGGACATAATTAGTCCTCCTTTTCCACATATTTATTGATGGGGCTTTTTATCCACTCACCTTTTAGCTATACACAATCTGTCCAGAAATGGCATCTTCTTAACCATTTTCATCGACCTACATGTGTCCCAATCAGATTCCAACAAACCCAAGATGTCAGTTCCAATATTACTTGTCATTTCTACCTGATAGCATTCCTTGATCCCTAGCTAATATTACTTGATATTTAGGCAAAACTATAAAATATGAAGATCATCGTCTCCCTGCATATCACATCCTAGACAATCTGAACTCATCTGGTTGGAGAATTTTGAAATTTTTATTGTAAATGTCTTTGATAACATTTTTTATTAAATTCTCAGGGCAGTGAGTAGCAAGTGACAGGATTGGCAGAAGGCAGAGGTGGAGGGGTAGTGAGGGATGATATGGATGAGAATATGAGGGGAATATACTGGCGTTTTTGTTGACTTAAAGTGTAGGTAAAAAATTGGGTAACATTTACACCAGAGTCACTGGAGTTCACTGAAAGTGCATTGTCCGTCTATAATGCTGCGTGCGGTGATTCACGAAGATCGTGCACATGAAATCATGAATGTGTCACTTCCCCGCTCAGGTCTGACAGAGTTCACCGTCATTTTTGTGGTGCATCTTAAACATAGCGCGTGCAACACAATTTAAAAGTTAAATACCACGCTCAGTCCGAATCAGACAAAAGTTGAGAAAGCCGAGCAGAGAGTAATTAAGTTTCTGTTCATAGTTCCACAATTATCTACATTGGATGATTGCTCTACAACCTAAAGGGGTTGAACCTACTTAGGAAGTTATCGCCTATCCTTAGGGTAGGAGATAACAAGGAGATCACTTCTGGGTACTGAAACACATGAAAATTCTGTTTGTTTATCCAGCCAAATACAAAGGTCGATACAAAATGGAAGAAGTATCATTAATTAATTTTGGAACTAATTTCCATACTCTGCTCTGATATGCATGATCTGAGTATTGTAATATTTTTGTCATATTACCCTATATACCAGTGATGGCGAACCATTTAGAGACCAGGTGCCTAATCTGCAACCCTTATCCACATTATTTATTTAAAAAGTGCCAACACAGCAATTCTAGCATTAACTTATTAAAATATTCTTTCTCTGTGATGTAGCGCAGCTTTCAATGGTCCTGAGGACACCAATATCGTTGACAGAAGGAGGGAAAATTTGGATTGCCATTGGAGCTTCCCTTGACAACCCACTGAACAGGAAGAATTGTGGGGCCAAGAGCAGGAGTTTCAATGGCTCCAATGAAAATCCCACCATGTCAACATCTATTCTTCCTGCAGTCTAACTTTAATATAACACTGAGTGTGTCACGTCATGGACCTGCAGGAGGATCTCTTAAATCCTGTTTGATGAATTCTGTGCTGGGGCAACAGCCTGAGTGCCCACTGAGAGGGCTCAGAGTGCCACCTTTGGCACCCGTGCCATAGGTTCGCCACCACTGCTATATACACTACAAGCAGTCCCCTACTTAAGAACACCCAACTTACAGATGACCCCTCGTTACAAACCAACCTCTGGATGGTGGCAATTTACTGCACTTTAGTCCCAGGCTCTTGGTTCTTATGACAATCCAACATTTTTAAAATCCAATTGTCACAGAGACCAAAAAAATTTTGTCTGTGGTTACAATGATAACGTATACAGTTCCGACTTACATACAAATTCGACTTAAGAACAAACCTACAGAACCTATCATGTACCTATATGTATGCATATAGAAATGGTGGAAAAATTGTGGCAAATATGTTACAAAATAGAAAACGCCACCAAGTAATAAAAAACACTTAAAATGCATAAGTGTCCAAAGTAGACCAAGGTAGAAATTTTCCGAAGCTATGGAAATTTTGCTTTGGAATGAATCTACCATCAATATCAAGCATGATAATGATAATCATAGATACAGGCCTCATGACTGTTAGGATCAGTGGATCCTCTGGACCACCGCGGGAGATGTAACTAGCCAACACCCGGAACCGGAGCCCAGCGGCACCTGGTATTCACCAGAGCCCGCCGCAAAGCGGGTTGGACTTGCTGCGGCAGGATACCAATAGGTTGTTCCCAGGTGTGACTAGCCCACGGTGGCAGCCGAGGTCGAGGTACCTTAGCGGATGACAATCTCGTAGACAGGTCCAGGCACAGGGTCAGGGCAGGCGGCAGAGATGCAACGTCAGGTCCAAGTCCGGGGTCAGCAACGGGAGGTCCAGGCAGGTGGGAACGGGAACACAGGCACACGGAACACAGCAACACGGAGGAACTCAGGTAACACAGGACTCAGGAGCGGGAACACACAGGAATACACAGGAACGCAGGAATACACAGGAACACAGGAATACACAGGAACGCAGGAATACTCGCTTGGAAGCTTTCTCTAAGGCTATGAGGCACAAAGATCCGGCAAGGAACACAGGAAGAGGCAGATTCTTAAAGGTGAGGTGTTCAGCCAGTGCACCAATTAGCGGTGCACTGGCCCTTTAAATTTTCGGCCGGAGCCGCGCGCGCGCCCTAGGAGGCGGGGACGCGCGCGCACGGCAGTCCGAGGAAGACCAGGAGCCGGGAGAGGTAAGAGACACCGGGCAGCACCGGGGGCACGTGAAGGAGCACGGATGCGCCCGCGATCCGTGACAGGGATCGCGGGAGCACCCGTGACAGTACCCCCCCCCCTTCGGCCTCCCTCTCTTCTTGGGCCTGAGAAAACGTTATCCTCTGGCTCCCAGGATCTCTCCTCAGGACCAAATCCTTTCCAGTCTACCAGAAACAACCGTCTACCTCTCACAGTCTTAGTATCCAGGATCTCTTTCACCTCGAAGACATCGGTGGAATCAGCTTGTGGTACCAGAGGAGGAGTAATTTGTCAGTTGAAGCGGTTGAAGATGACTGGCTTAAGGAGAGAAACGTGGAAAGAATTAGGAATGCGCATGCTGGGAGGCAGACGCAACTTGTAAGCCACCGGGTTGATGCGGCTGAGAATTTCGAATGGACCCAAGAACCGAGGTCCCAATTTATAGCTCGGGATCTTCAGCCGAACATACTTGGCGGACAGCCAAACCTTGTCACCAGGAGCTAAAACAGGGAATGGTCGACGTCTTTTGTCTGCTTGACGCTTAGTCTGGGCTGTAGCTCGGAGCAATGAGGTGTGGACTTGCTCCCAGATGGCTTTCAGATCACGTACCAGGTCCTCCACAGCAGGAACATCTGCAGATGTAGGTAACGGAAGAGGAGGCCGAGGATGCAGTCCATAGTTAATAAAAAAGGGAGCAGAACCGGCAGAAGTGGAGTCCAGGGAATTGTAAGAGAACTCCGCCCATGGTAGAAGAGATGCCCAGTCGTCCTGAAGGGCAGAGACGAAATGGCGGAGATAGCAACCTAAAGTCTGATTCACCCTCTCCACTTGGCCGTTAGTCTGTGGGTGATAGGCAGAAGAGAAGTCCAAGTTCACCTGCAACTGGTTGCACAAAGATCTCCAGAATTTGGACACAAACTGAACTCCTCGATCCGAGACGATGTGCTGAGGGAGACCATGAAGCCGGAAAATATGCTGGAAGAAGAGGCTGGCGAGACGTGGAGCAGAAGGCAAACCTGGTAGAGGGACAAAGTGAGACATCTTCGAAAAGCAGTCAGTCACCACCCAGATAACGGTGTTGCCAGAAGATGGCGGTAGATCCATAACAAAGTCCATAGCCACATGAGACCATGGGCTGGTAGGCACGGGTAACGGCAACAGAAGACCAGCAGGTTTAAGTCGTGAAGGCTTGTTGCGGGCACAAGAGGCACAGGAACCCACAAAATCCCGAACGTCCTTGACCAAATCAGGCCACCAGTAGAATCGGGAAATTAAGGCCACAGAGCGCTGCACCCCAGGGTGCCCAGCCACACGAGAAGAATGTCCCCAGGTCAGAATCCTCTTTCGGAGACCAGGTCGCACATGAGTCTTGCCGGGAGGCAGCTGCCGGAGGTCCACCGGCGCAACAAGCACAAGTCTTTCTGGAGGAACAACATGCCTCGGGGCAGAGTCCTCCCCCATAACATCAGAAGCACGGGACAAGGCGTCAGCCTTGATGTTTTTCTCTGCAGGGCGAAAATGGATTCGGAAGTCAAAGCGAGAAAAGAAGAGGGACCACCGGGCTTGACGTGGATTCAAACGCTGAGCCGTCTGTAGGTACTGAAGGTTTTTGTGGTCCGTGAAAATGCTGACTGGAAATCGGGCTCCCTCCAGCAGATGACGCCACTCTTCCAAAGCCAGCTTGATGGCTAGAAGCTTCCGATCTCCAATGGAATAATTTCTCTCCGCGGAGGAGAAGGTTTTGGAGAAGAAACCACAAGTGAGTGTTCGTCCCCTGGGACCCTTCTGGGTAAGGACTGCCCCAGCACCCACAGAGGAGGCATCAACCTCCACCAGGAACGGCTTTTCAGTATCCGGTCGGGTAAGGACTGAAGCGGAGGAAAAAGCAGTTTTTAATTTCGTGAAGGCTTCTTCTGCTGCTGGTGGCCAGACACGGGGATAAGCATCCTTTTTCATAAGCGCCACCATCGGCGCGACCAAAGATGAGAAGTGTGGGATAAATTGCCAATAATAATTAGCAAAGCCCAGAAATCTTTGTATAGCTCGCAGTCCCACTGGGCGTGGCCACTGAAGGACCGCAGATAACTTGGCAGGATCCATCTGCCAACCCCTATCAGAAATTATGTAGCCGAGGAATGGAAGGCTCCTCTGATGAAAGTGGCACTTCTCCAGCTTGGCATAGAGGTGGTTTGTCCTGAGGCGACTGAGAACCTCCCGTACATGAGACTGGTGGGACTCCAGATTGGCAGAATACACAAGGATGTCGTCCAGGTACACCACGACACAACTGTACAATAAGTCCCGAAAAATATCATTTACAAACTCCTGGAAAACGGCTGGCGCATTACAAAGTCCGAAGGGCATAACTAGATATTCAAAATGCCCATCACGGGTGTTAAAGGCGGTCTTCCACTCGTCACCCTTCCTGATGCGGATGAGGTTGTAGGCCCCACAAAGATCCAATTTGGAAAAAATTCTTGCACCCCGCAGACGATCAAATAGCTCCGTGATAAGCGGCAGAGGATAGCGGTTCTTAACGGTGACCTTGTTAAGACCGCGATAGTCTATACAGGGGCGGAGAGAGCCATCCTTTTTAGTGACAAAAAAGAAACCAGCGCCAGCTGGCGAGGAGGATTTGCGGATGAAACCTCTTTGCAGATTTTCCTTAACATATTCCGACATAGCGGCAGTCTCAGGAACCGAGAGCGGATACACCCGACCCCGTGGTGGAGAAGATCCAGGCAGCAGATCAATGGGGCAATCATAGGGACGATGTGGAGGAAGGATCTCGGCTTGTTTTTTAGAAAACACGTCTGCAAAGTCCCGGTACGGAGCTGGAAGTCCCTCCAGAGGCTTGGGAGACAAGGTAGCAGTCCTGACAGGAAGCGGATGTGGAACCGTCATGCAGCGTGAGGGGCAATCCGGACCCCAACGGAGAATCTCCCCAGAAGACCAGTCCAGAACAGGGGCATGATGCTGCAACCAGGGGAGACCCAGCAGGAGAGTGGAAGTGCACTGTGGCAGCACAAAAAAGGAGAGTCTCTCTTTATGCAATGCACCAACTTGAAGGAGCAGGGGTTCAGTGCGAAACCAGATAGGCACGGAGAGAATCTGGCCACTGACTGAGGCAATGGACAAGGGCTTCTCAAGACGAACCACCGGGAAGTGATGCAGGGCGACCAGTGCAGCATCTACAAAGTTCGCTGTGGAGCCCGAATCCAGGAAAGCGGGAACCTGGACCGGAGTACCGGTGCCAATGCTGAGGAGTACAGGGAGAATCAAGCGTGGAGAAGCTTTATTCACACCTAGGGACGCTTCTCCTGAGAAGCCTAGGTGCTGGCGTTTCCCAGGCGTTGGGGACGTACAGGGCAAGTCCCGACGAAGTGCTGTGGGCTGGCACAATACATGCACAAGTTCTCCTGACGTCATCTGGAACGCTCTTGTAGAGTGAGCCGGGTTCGGTCAACCTGCATGGGTTCCTCAACAGAAGATTCAGGCGGGACCTGGAGCGGCCTTTGGAAGACTGGCGCCAGGCGAGGAATGCGTCTAATGCGGCCTTGGGGATACTCGGAGCGTAGTTCCTCAGCTCGCTCCTTAAACCGAACATCAATTCGAGTGGCCAAGGTGATGAGGTCACTCAGAGTAGATGGAAGATCCCGAGCTGCCAGTGCATCCTTGACCTGCGCAGAGAGCCCTTTCTTAAATGTAGCGATGAGGGCTGCTTCGTTCCAAGCAAGTTCAGAAGCCAGGGTGCGGAATTGAACTGCGTACTCTCCCACCGATGAGTTGCCCTGACGCAAGTTCAACAATGCAGACTCCGCAGAGGAGGCTCGTGCTGGTTCCTCGAAGACTGACCGGAACTCTGACAGAAACGCAGTGAGGCTAGACACAGCCGGGTCATCTCTGTCCCAAAGCGGAGTAGCCCAGGCCAGGGCTTTCCTGGAAAGAAGGCTGAGGACAAATGCCACCTTGGACCGCTCTGTGGCAAATTGCAACGGCATGAGTTCTATGTGCAAGGAGCACTGGGTTATGAAGCCCCTGCACATCTTGGGATCTCCATCATACTTGCCGGGCAAAGAGAGGCGTAGCCTGGGTTCAGCAGCAGGAAGATAAGCCGGGGTAGCAGGGGTCGCAGCGGCCGCTTCTGGAGACGGTTGCTGATGTTGGGTAGCAAGTAGTTGTTGTAGCATGGCGGTGACTTGCTCTAGCTGATTCCGCTGTGCTGCAATCTGCCGGGACTGGTGGATCACGATGGTGGCGAGATCAGGCTGACTGGGAGAAGGAGCCTCGGCGGGATCCATGGTCGGATCTTACTGTTAGGATCAATGGATCCTCTGGACCACCGCGGGAGATGTAACTAGCCAACACCCGGAACCGGAGCCCAGCGGCACCTGGTATTCACCAGAGCCCGCCGCAAAGCGGGTTGGACTTGCTGCGGCAGGATACCACTAGGTCGTTCCCAGGTGTGACTAGCCCACGGTGGCAGCCGAGGTCGAGGTACCTTAGCGGATGACAATCTCGTAGACAGGTCCAGGCACAGGGTCAGGGCAGGCGGCAGAGATGCAACGTCAGGTCCAAGTCCGGGGTCAGCAACGGGAGGTCCAGGCAGGTGGGAACGGGAACACAGGCACACGGAACACAGCAACACGGAGGAACTCAGGTAACACAGGACTCAGGAGCGGGAACACACAGGAATACACAGGAACGCAGGAATACACAGGAACGCAGGAATACACAGGAACGCAGGAATACTTGTTTGGAAGCTTTCTCTAAGGCTATGAGGCACAAAGATCCGGCAAGGAACACAGGAAGAGGCAGATTCTTAAAGGTGAGGTGTTCAGCCAGTGCACCAATTAGCGGTGCACTGGCCCTTTAAATTTTCGGCCGGAGCCGCGCGCAGCGCCCTAGGAGGCGGGGACGCGCGCGCACGGCAGTCCGAGGAAGAGCAGGAGCCGGGAGAGGTAAGAGACACCGGGCAGCAGCGGGGGCACGTGAAGGAGCACGGATCTAAATATAAGAATATTACCACAGTCATTGTCACGGGTGCTCCCGCGATCCCTGTCACGGATCGCGGGAGCACCCGTGACAATGACTGTGGTAATATTCTTATATTTAGATCCTTCCTCCTGAAATAAACTATTAAATTTATGGTTATGAGCCAGGAGGACACTGGGGGCGTTACATGAGTGTCTCCATTCTGCAGCTTCACAGACAATTACACTGTGCAGGAGCACTTTCCTCCTCCCATCATAAAGATACAGCACAGAGCAGCTCTGGCTGACTCGTTAGCATAATTTATAGTTTATTACAGGCAGTCCCCGGGTTACATACAAGATAGGTTCTGGAGGTTTGTTCTTAAGTTGAATTTGTATGTAAGTCGGAACTGTATATTTTATCATTGTAATCCCAGGCAGAGCTTTTTTGGTCTCTGTGACAATTGGATTTTAAAAATGTTGGGTTGCCATAAGAATCAGGAGTAACACTAAAGCTTCATTGCAGACACCTCTGATAACTGTTACAGCTGATCATTGTAGCCTAGGACTAAAATACAATAAATTACCAATATCCAGAGGTCCGTTTGTAACTAGGGGTCATATGTAAGTCGAGTGTTCTTAAGTAGGCGACCGCCTGTAGTTAAATTCAGAATTTTAGAAGGAAGGAGGCCATGGATAACAAAGACATATTACCACAATCATAGTGCCTGGATAGTGTAGGACATCTACCACCAGGATGCAAGATTGTATGCAAATGAGCCCTTCATTAATACCTATAGAGCCTGGAGCCCCTCAGGCTCATTTGTATACAATCTTTCATCCTGTTGGTAGATGCCCTTTAACGAGCTGAGTTTATCATGAATTTCTACTCACCTTTTTATTACTTTTTAAAAAAAAATTCTATGAAACTTCACAGTAAAGGATTAGTTCTTAGCGGAATGTGTTGCATTTTCTTATTTAAAAGAAAACCCCACCAATCCGACAATATCAAAAATGCCTAAACAGCCTTTATTACAGAGAAGGCACTGGTAACACTCCCAGTAGTGGCAGCATCATTGCTGTATATAAAAGGGGGACCAGCTTATAGTGATGGGGGTCTATGTATGCTCCCCTGACTTCTAACCTTCCGGTGGCCATTGCTAAGGCACATGGTTGTGTCACGTTTATATGACACAGGTTATCTCATGTCTGCAAATTCTAGTGACTCCAGTACAAAACATCTTCCACCTCCAAAAGCCTTGCCCCCCTCCCCGTAGCCACAAACAAGTTGTCTACATTATTGTCATCTGTGTAAGTTATGGGAATTTTTCCACATTGCTAATATTTGTATAAATAAAGGCAGCCTGACCCTTATACATCTTCTTCATCCATCTCCTGACAAAGCACAAGCTGCTATTAATGCAGAAGAAGCACTTTCTAATGTTCTTTAACCTTCTGCCATTTGGACTCGCTTTCCCAAACAGATATGTTTGAGTAAGTGGCCCATTAACATTATAGGGATGGAAATGCAGCTTTTTTTTTACCATTAGACCTCTCGCTAGATAATGCCTAGGCTGATACTACGGCCACTTCACAAAGCGAAGGCTACTGAGTGGATCATGACTCCAGATCAGCGCCAGTTCCAAGTTCTCCACAGTCTAAGTAAAGCAAATGTCAGACAGTGTTTATACAATGTTAATCAGCATAGTTAATGTAAAATACACCAGCATGAATTATGATAAATCTTCTGACTAGGGATAAAGATAACACGTGGAGGTGGAAGCAGAGGATATCTTTCCAAAGGAGAAAATTGATGAACAAGCATTCCCTTCTCATGGCCTTCCCTGGGCTATAATTTATCTTTAACCACTGGGATTTTCTATTCCAGAGAATGGAATGTGTGCATCCAATGAACTCGCATGTAAAATATGTTTGTCACTCTTTTCAACTTATGTTCACCTTACAGTAGGAGAGGAGCGGTGAGAGGGCTCGATCCGGTGCTTATGGCAGCTCTGACATTTGTGAGCTGTCTTGGATCAGGATTTTTATTGCACTAAGTTGCCATGTTGGGTGAAATGTTGATAACACGTCCTCATGAACTCAGTAAGAGAACACAGCAATACATACACAGCAATGGGTGTCTACTCGTTTTTCTATAACTTGTGACGTAAAGGGATTCTCTTATATGAAAATAAGAGTAAATTGTACCGGATGGTGGTGCCAAGGATAGATATTAGAAATTATTAAGGTACAGAGGATCACACATATCATTACATTTTTCTTATTTGCACTTACAGTATTAGATGGGGTAAGTGATAGGGATGCTGCATTGAGGCAGTAGATTTACTCTTCTTGTTCCTCGATAAGGTGCCTATTATGATAGCAAAAAACATAGGGACAAAGTTAACACGTTATTCTAGGATCAGGGAATTAAAACGGTGTCAAAGAGAAGTTACAGAACCCCTGCAGCCAATCAGTGTTCTCAGTGGTCCCCACTCCACTAAAAAATGTGACATCACCCACTGAAGCTGCCGATTGGCCGTGGGACAAGCCCATGACAAGAGATGAGTAAATCTATTCATTGGTTCATAGATTCGGTATGAATCTGCCTTTTTTCAATGGTACATTGATTCTAAAGACACCCCAAGCAAATATTATAAAAACGTTATATACCAAAGCTTCGAAGAGTTGAATCTTGTTTCCACAAGAAGCCGAAGTACTGTTCGTATACTTCATAATTTTTTTTTAGTTAGGCCAAAGAGTGATATACACTAGGGATGATGCATAATACTAAAGGAACATTGGAAGTCAAGTCACTAGACCCAGAATTACAACTAAAGAGAGAAGATATACTGGGAATATAGAAGTGTGCACAAAACCTGAAAGTAAGAAGGAGGTTAGTGTAGAAGTCAATAAAAGTAAAATCATACATACAAAAACACATACACAGAAGTATTTAAAGACTTTTCATAGGTAAAATGTTCAAGCTTTGAGCTACAAATATAATATATAACGTTTTCATTCTGGTTAAGCCCTAGTCATTTTATTCTGATAAGTGAGTGTGTTTCTAATGGACAACCTGCTGTACAACCTGTCACAGAACAGTGCTCTCATACATTTACATGTTTTTGGCAAATATGTTGAATACTTAATAAGATTAAAGGGGTATTCCCACAAAGACAATGGGGCACATTTGCACTCTGCCGCGATTAACGAAGATCATGCTTCCAATATCCTGCATGTGTCGCTTCCCCGCTCCAGGTCTGCCAGTTTCACCTTCTTCTTCCTGGTGCATGTAAGTGCTCGGTCTTGCGACACAAATTGAATGTAGAATCCCGCGCTCAGTCTGAATCAGTCGGATCGTCCGACGGCCCGCCTCCCATTTCTGTCACTTCAAAGCTGGCGCCGCTGCGCCAAAATCCGATCGTGTGCGACACAATCCCCTGCTAAATAGCTGTCACAGTGGCGCAAATCCGAAAATGTTGGAAAGTCCAACTGAAATACAATCCGCGGACCCTTAGTAAATAAGCCCCAATACTCTTAAATATTCCCAGGATAACAAAATAACACATTCTTTAGTTCACTGTTATTAACAAAAGATAGAGTATTTCACTGATATAATTCTAACCTGTCTCTATCAGCCCTGGTTTATACAATTTTGGTTTTCCCTGGATACGACTGTAAATCTTCTGACTATGGTTGGATTCTTCTCATGAATAGCTTCTTATGTCTGCATTCGGCAGTGCTCTCTGCTTTCTGCCTCTCCCCCTGATTACAAGACTAGCTCAGGCACAGGCACTACCTGCCGGCAAGCAGCAGCATGCAGAGAATTACTAACTACGAACACTAAGGTCTTTATCTGGGAGGGAGGCATATAGCAGAGCTGAGTGTTATATATGAGTTAGCAGAGACTTAGAGTGTCGTTGCGTTTTAAATCCATTTCATGGATCTCATCATCTCTCATCTCTGATCTCATCTCGATTTTTCTGTGTCAGATACTAGTAGAATGTACAGAAGCTAAATAAAAGTGTATATAAACCTGGACCCTAATAATCTAAGCACATTGTCAGCACACAGAATCTAACAAAACCAAGTGTATTTCCCTCTCTTTCCTCCAGTGATCCAGCATTAGGTTACTGGGCAGTGTTAAAGAGTAAGAGAGTAATTATCAGATTTCAGATGATTTTTGATATTTTGTGTGTGGGGAGTGTTGTGAACATTTTTCTATTAAACCTTATTAAGAAATTCTTCTCATGCCCCATGCAGCCGGATAAACGTGTTGGGGACACGTTTATCCGGCTGCAAATTTGCTGTTGCATATATGTCCCCCATAGACGGCTATGGCGCCCGGGCTGGGTAACGTTCCAAGCCGTGCCCATACAAAAGATAAAGCTTGCTCTCTCTTTGGTAGCAAGAATGGCCAAGCGGTGTGATTTCCTATGCAGAGGAAAGGGATGAGCAGCAATCACCCTTCCTCCTCTGCGGCGTGCCAACATGTCCTTGCCCGCGCTACGGCCGGGTGAGCACGCATCCATGTGAATGTACCCTTAGGCTACATGCACACTGCCGTGTGCCCGCCGCACTGTAGCACGGTGGGCACACGGCAGCGCAGGGAGAGGAGGAGGAGGTGAGCGCCGCTCAACCCCGCCCCTCTCCATAGGAACATATGGGCCATGGCGCCGTAATATGGGAAAAGATAGGACATGTCCTATCTTTTCCCGGGCTACGGAGCAGTATGGTGCCGCACGTGTGCTGCACTGTACCGCTCCCGTACCATGCCGTGAGCCCATAGAAATGTATGGGGGACGTATATCGCCCGTATATACATTGTTACTTCTATGTTGCTATGGCAAATCTTTCTACAGGATTGTAGATGGGTCTCTCTCTCCTGTTCTGTTTATGTTAACCATTTCTGCTTTCCTCCTGGCTGCAGTATGCTATGAGTAGTACCTTCAATGCATCACATGACTGAAAAAAAGTTTTAAGCTACATATGGAAACACAAAAAACTGAACATTTTATATTATGTTATGAAACAATAAAATAAATAACCATATTTGTTATCGCTGCATCCATAACAACTCAGACGATAAATCTAAATCATTATTTATTATAAAGATTCCTGTATGTTCTACTAATATGTATCATAATGTTAGAAAAGAGGTTGCAGCCGGGAGGGGGAGGGTAAAGTGTGGATGGGGATTTTTATTATTATATGATGATTATGATTGTATGTGTACAGGAAATTTTTCATAACATAAGTGCCTGAATAGGTCATATGTTTGTATGTTTTTTTATATTGAAATGTCTTACAAAAAAAAAACCTGCACCAGATGATGTTTTCTCAAATAATAATTATTGTTTTTATTTAAATGAAAAATCAAAGAAACTAAAAAAATAATGTAAATACATTTTTTTTAGTCACCATACCTCAAAAACAATGAAATGTACAGTGATCAAAAAGTCACTCATAGACCAGATTGATACCAATGAAAATTAGAGCTCATGCTAAAAAACACATATATATATATTTTTTTTTAGTTGTTTGATAGTATAACATTAATAAAAATAAAAAAAAGCTATATAAATTAGTTATCAACAGGACCAAGCCCTTAACCACAATAATGCTAATACAGTTCTTAAAGCTACACTCACACTAACGTGTTCCCGCCGTACAATAGCACGGCGGGCGTGAGCGCTTCTCACTCCTCTCCACACCGATGTATGGCGCACGGTGCCGTTATACAGAGAGAGATAGGACATGTCCTATCTTTTCCCTGGGTATGTAGCTGTATGGTGCCGCACGTGTGCAGCATAGTACTGCTCCATACCATTCCGTGCGCCCATTGCCGGCCTATGGGGGACGTACAACAGCAGCCATATATACCAGCCGTCATACGAATGTAGCGGAATTTGTATGTAAACAAACCCTGATCCTAAAGGAAATCTACCCCCGTAGCCACTCTGTGATCTAGTTTTACAGGCTGTTACATTGTCTCACCCTTCCCATTGAGCACTTCCTGCACTTCCCTCAGTCTCATTAATATTATTATAAAATTCCTCCTTCTGGCAGGAACTGAGAAGAATCATCACGTCACTGTGCAGGGAATCAATTGGCCTGGAACCCCCTCTTCCTCTTCCACCATTGATATGTCCACTCAAAAATATATGCATTCCCTGTTGCGTTTTCTCATCATCCCTGTGAGACCCTGCATGGGCAGTACGGTGGCTCAGTGGTTAGCACTACAGCCTTGTAGCGCTGGGGTCCTGGGTTCAAGTCCCATCAAGGTCAACATCTGCAAAGAGTTTGTATGTTCTACTCCATGTTTGTGTGGGTTTCCTCCCACACTGCAAAAACATACTGGTAGGTTGATTAGATTGTGAACCCCATTGGGGACAGGGACTGATTTGGCAAGTTCTGTGCAGTGCTGCGATGTGCGCTATATAAATTTAGGCATTATTATTATCCCACTATTATGGAAGCAAATCTCACCACCGACAACGGCAATGTGGATGGTGCATTACCTTATGTACATAGAAGATCTCACCTTCTTCATACAAGGGACCCATGAGTGGTTCTACAAAACCCGGCAACCCTGGATCCAATTCCAACAGTATCCTGAAAATGTAAGGTTGTTATGAAACCCCTAAACTGCATAATCCTGCCTGGACGGGACATACGCCCCTTCTCCCCCTGCCCCCTTCCCTCTTTCTATTCCCTTTGCCTCCCACTCTCAGCTCTGACTGAGCTTCTTTTCTTTCATTTAGTTTTTCTACTGAGCCCTTTTGGGGCCACTGGGTTCATTGTTTAGTTAAAATGTTTAAAAGGCCCCAAAAAAGATGAGTGAGCAGGTTGGCCATAAATGTAGACCTTTATTTGACTTATACACAACATGCTGACATCAGTGATATTGTATTGTATTGTATGGTATTGCGCTGTACATAGACTTTTTATGTATCTATATCGTCGGTGAACTGTAGAAGTTTGCATTTTTGTTTCTTGGCCTCCTGCCACCAATAAACAAAATCATAAAAAAAATCTATAGTTATAAAAGTTAATTTTAGAAGGAAGGAGGCCATGGATAACAGATATAAGAAGATGACCACAATCACAGTGCCTGGGTCAATGAGTAAGTGTCCCTGGTTTATCATGATGGATTGTTATGGTGGCAGTAGGGGACAGCCTGTTTGTTACTTATGCAATGCTATAAATGGATCCTCTCATCACTGAGCCTGGAAACATGTACTTTCTAACCTGTAACTTCTTGTAGGTCTGAATAACTCATTTCATTATCAGCTGAAGTTTTATTTTCTTAGATGTATGAGCTTTGCATTTCTTCTTATACCTGAACAGTTCTGTATTTTTAGGTTGCTGGGGAAGTCAGATAAAGTCCTGGTCACAGGCACATCCACCCTTTCCTAGTCAGAGCTCTCATCTGCTATCGCTACTGCACATTTACTAGGCCCTTGCGCCAATTTGTTTTTTTGCATATTCTTTTTAGTGCAAACTGCTTGCACAGGTATTTAAGATGTGTTTGCGCCACATTTGAGTCGCACACAACCCTTTTGTAGCGCAGCTGCATTAGGCACCACGTAACACAAATTAGGGGGTCGTTCTGGTGCTCAGTTGGACCATGCGCCAAGTTTAACATACAAAGTCCATCAGAAATGTGTTGCACTTCCTATGTTAAAGGTGCACCAAAAAAAAAAAGTCGGAGCAGTGCAGAGAGCGTTAGATTCATGAAGAAGTGCCCCAGAAATCCTGAATCTGGTGCACCCTGCACACTACTGCCAGATGCACTAGTCTTAGTAAATGTGACCCAGACGTCTTTGGACTTTTTCCTTGGACTTTTCTCCAGCTCTGATTAGTATTGTAAGGACATCGCTGGCCGGATTACTTAGAATTTATTCTATACATGTTTTTAAAATGTCAGTGCTGTAGGTTTTATTTCTAGAGAAGACCTGCTGGGAAAATGCAGCATTACATATTCTGGGTTATTCTGTCCTACAATAAAAGGGGGATTTACTTATAGGATTTCTGTTTTCTTTTTTTCTACCTACATAAGTTCTTAAATAAATAATGTTTTTTTAATTAATGTTTCTTTTGTGAACTGTAAACATTTTAATAGTATGTTTTTGGACTTATAAAGTGTGTTGGGGAAATATGAAACTGCCACTAGGTGGCAATAGTGTCTCCCTAACAAAACAGAGAATATAAATGCATTGTATTAAGGATGGGATTGAAACCTTCCTAAATCCATGGATGTTAAACAAACAAGTTATCATCTGGTTTTTGATATGCCGCACAGAGAATGTATAAAATTACACTATTGCACTCGGGGGTTAATCTAGTGAGCTAAATGCATATATTTATGCTTATAAAATATATACAAAAATGAAAAATATAAGACAAACGTGTTTCTATTTTTCCCCTTCTTTCTCTCTCTACAGCAGGAAGTTGGGCAGGTTGAGTTGGCCACATGCATAATGAAGTTATTTATAATAAATGCTTTGTAACAATAAAAGTATAAATGTAAAAAAAATAACAAATTAAACAATTTAGCTACCTCTGGGAAGGACCAGAATCTGATGATTTCATAATCTCCAAATGGCAAAGGGGAACCTGTCAGGACAATTTGGGACACTAAATCACCCACAGAGCGATAGATTAGTGTCCCAAACTGCCCCATATAATTTCTTAAAGGGAACCTGTCATAAGATATTGGTCTAATAAACCACTACTGGTATGTTGTCAAGCAGCTGAGCAGCTTCTAGGTGTTTCTTTCATGGCATTATGTGGTGGGGTCATGCAGAAAATCAACTTTGAAGTGAGATGTAAATTGGTTTTATGAAGTCAAGAAGGCGGGGAGTTTAATACTGAAGTCAAGCTTTCCCAAGAATGTCCTCTTCACTGTAATTGATGGCCTGTTTCCAGGGACATCATTGATCAGATCTCCTGAAGCCTGGTGCATGATGTCTATCATATAGGTGGAGGTGTTCAGAGGCAGGGAGAGCTTGACTTCAGTGCTAAACTCTCAGCCTCCCTGACTTTATACATCCAACTTAGATTTTACTTAAACGTTGATTTTCTGGATGATGCCACCACACTGGACCATGAAAGAATCAGGATCTAGAAGCTGTTCAACTGCTTGACAGCATACTGGTAATGGTTTATTAGGTCAGTACCTGATGACTGGTTCCCTTTACTTGCAAAGTGTAGCCAGATATGAAATGAAGCCGTTGCATTATCCCAGCTTCACCGACCGCATTGTGAGAGGAGGACTTACATCTAGGTAAGTATAAAATGTTTTTGTTTTGTTTTTTCTCCATGTACAGCCCTCATACAGGTGAGGTCAAAGAGGACCCGTAGTTGGTTTAGGGTCCCAACCTGACAGGTCCTCTACAAGGGCTGTACCTATAATGTAATGGTTTGTTCAAGGGTGCATGGCAGGATTACAGGCTCCCCAAGCTAATTGATGCTCATGCGGAGCAAAGACTATCCTGTCTGGTCCAGTTACACATTTGTGCTGTGACACCGCACATTACCCAATACATGTGCCTACTAATCACTGTCCTTGTGGGTAATTTACTGGTGTTATCAATATCAATATCTTATACCTCCTGAGAAATTCTGGGCAAACCCTGCATTGCGGACCTTATTCCCCTCCCTGCCTGTAATCTAGTGTCATGTTCATGGTTCTAGATCTTATTGGTATAACATTATATTAACTATATTATGTAATGTGTTCCCCTATAATAGCTGTTGGTTTATACAAAAAAGGGGGTGAAATTTCCTATACATATCATAGATCATTTTTGAATAATGTTACTATAGGTTACTATAGGTATGACTTCACTTCCAGTCTCGCGCGTGGAGTACCGTGGGAGGTTACCTAGGTAGGCATGTAACACCTTACCTTCCTAATGATATGTGGGGTTACAAACCAGACCCACTGGTCCTCAGACAAATGATATTGTTGTCAAGTCTTTTCAAAAGCCAGCAGTCCAAGTCCCCACCATTTGTTCAGCAGGGGGAAGTCCTCCATCCAAATGGTCAGGAGGGACTTGTATGTGGCCTGTTTCCCTGAATAGAGACTGGCCAGGGAAGTTTTCAGGAGGGATGTCATACGGGCTGTGGGAGTGTGTAGCTAACTGGTTCCTTGGTGAGCCTTGGGTGTGCTCCACTTAGCTTTTAACTAAATCTTCTTCTGCCTCCTCCTGGTCCCTATTCTAGACTACAAACTGCTCAGTACTGTCCATAACATTGGCAACAGCATTAGTTCTGACCCTTGTCATCCATGCAGCTGTTGACCACTGAAACAAAACTGCAACCTAAAGTACTTACCGTATTAATCTCCTATATTAATAAACAAAAAGTTAGTTATTAGTTAAGCCTTTGTGCTTGGAACACTGGAAAATGAGTGGAGCAAGCCACCTACAGGTCTCTTCCAGTATGATGTTCTGCGGTAATCACCCTCAGAAGGGAACAAAAACCCACATATCAAACCTGGGCAGTTAGCTCCTTAGTTGGACACTCCCTTTTTGCCCCAGCACATTTTGCCCTCAGCTGCTATGCTGTAATAGCAGTTCTCCATGGTCCTAGGAGAGATTGAAACCCTGGTTGAGGGTTCATCCTTCTGACCAGATCCTGGAAATTTAGCCAACACCAAGCTAGGTTGCATCATAACTCCATAACTTCCTTATGCAGTTTCGGTGCCGTAAGTAAAGAAGTACGGTTTTTAAGCTGGGCTGGTTTTCTTTAAAAAAAAAACAAAAAACTGTGCTTCCAGCGAGTCTGCTGAAGGTGAGAAACTTTACTCCAGAGCATTTGACGTGGAACCCCCTGCTGTGCCAGATGTGCTGGTCTTCAGCAAACCTGCAAACAAGGTCATATTTCCTGACTTGACATGTAACCACATTCTAATATTCCACACATCCAGTTTCTGTAGTTTTAAGGTTGCAGCCCACTGTAACTACTAACAGTCTCAGTGTCGGTGTGAGAAGAAGGCTTTCCCAGTTAATTTTCAAGGCATATTAAATACAAGCACAATAGATGCCCTATCAGGTATCACCCTCAGTGTACAATTTTGAGTACATAGTAGCATGGTGACTTGGCATTGTTGGTTAAATTGTAGGGGTTTAAGCTGCTTCATCCGCCAATAGATAGATGGTAGTGGTGGAAAAGTGGCATTCATTAATTGGCAAACCATCTAAGAAATGAGTAATGCTAGATTCTCCACCACCCTTAGGGTGTTTTACATTAGCGATTTTTTCATATCAGTGATATTTCACTGAATCCATTTTGGCTTATGGACACATACAGATTGGTTTTCTCTTCCTGGCATCAGAGATTTTCACTGTTGCCTTATTGACCCATTCCTTTCAATGGGCTTGTTCACACTTCAGTTTTCGTCAGTGATCAGTGATCAGTTTTGAACCTTTTCTTTTTGTGTTCACTGGCAACAGTGGATCAGTTGAAAAAAACTGAAGTGTGAAAAAGCCCATTGAAAACAATGGTTCAGTAAGGCATCAGTGAAAAATCACTGAAGCCAGGAAGAGAAAACCAATCTGTATGTGTCCATAGGGTGAAATGGGTTCAGTAAAAAAATCACTGATGTGAAAAGAAACGCCAATGTGAAACCACCCTAAGGATGGTGGCCAATCCTAGCATTACTCATTTCTTAGATGGTATGCCAATTAATGAATGTCACTCTTCCACTATTACCATCTATCTTTTGTCAGATGGAGCTAAAACCCCTACAATTTAACCAACAATGCTAAGTCACCATGCCACTATTGTACTGTACAAACGATAGATCTCCATCACATGCGATACCTGTGTGGACATGCCAATCAACAGTTGCAAAGTTGACTATATACACAGAGGGAAGACATCAAAGAGAACATGAATATTGGTTCTTCCAAAGACTGTGATTTCTTGAAAATTGCATATTTACAACATCACAAACTCATTCACGTCTGCCAAGAAGGCTGGTCAGTCTCGAAAGACAAATGCAAGACAGGTCAGGATAATGCAGAGCATCTCCAGGGGTAATCACTTTAACGCTGTAGCTGGAATTACTTGCCAGTAAAGCACTAGACAGGGTAAGGATTTGACTCATCATACAGTGTATCAACATTTAAGAGCACTGAAAGCTCACTCTGCAGTGGCCAAACCTATAATTGGTAGAAAGAATCAAAAAGTTAGACTCACCTTTGCTGAGGAGAATGTTGTGTGGACAGCTAACAAGTGGTCCACAGTTCATTTTAGTGATGAAAGCAAGTTTAACTCAACCCAAAATGTGTAAAGAAGTCAGTTAAAGGAGGTGGAGGAGGGGCCATGGTTTAGGGAATGTTTTTTCTCATACAGCTATATAACACAATGAAAGTAATTATGTATCAGAACCTTCTTCAACAACATGTGATTCCTTCCTTGCATTCATCACTCAATTAGCCAACAATTTTAATTCAGGACAATCCCCCCCTGTCACACAGAAAACCAGGTAAAGCAGTTCCTTAAAACAGAAAAAGCATTGAAACAAATTGGCCGGTCCTGATCGAAACCCAATAGAAAACTTCTAGAAAATCCTTGGTGATAAGGTTATGTCCATGAAACCCACAACAGTCACAGAACTGTGGAAGGGACTTGAAGAAGAATGGACCAAAATCACACGAGAACTGTGTGAAAGACTAGTGATGTCCTGTGGCCACATATGTGCAAAAGTCATTCAAAGCAACTTCCTACTGATTGGTGACTATTAGAGATGAGCGAGTATACTCGTCCGAGCTTGATGCTCGTTCGAGTATTAAGGTACTCGAAACGGCTCGTTGCTCGGACGAGTATTTCCCCTGCTCGAGATCGAGCATTTAATTAAAAAAACACAGTGAAGAACAATGAAGAATAGAATAAAAACAGTGAACACAGTGAACACAGGATCATTTAAGTGAAAAACACAGTAAAGAACACAGTGAAGAATAGATTACAGATGTTCGGCACATCTGCTTACTTGTCGGAAGATACGCGCGGAACGGTGCGAACAAAATAGTATGTGAAGAACAATATATATGTGTGAAGAACACATTGAAGAACACGGTGAGCAGGACAGAGACACCGGGGAGCAGCACAGAGACACCGGGGAGCAGCACAGAGACACCGGGGAGCGGCACGGAGACATCGGGCAGTGGCACGGAGACATAGGGGCACGGAGACAAAGGGGCACGGAGACATAGGGGCACGGAGACATCGGGGCACGGAGACATCGGGGCACGGTGACATCGGGGCACGGTGACATCGGGGCACGGAGACATAGGGGCACGGAGACATAGGGGCACGGAGACATCAGGGCACGGAGACATAGGGGCACGGAGACATAGGGGCACGGAGACATAGGGGCACGGAGACATAGGGGCACGGAGACATCGGGGCAGGTGACATCGGGGCACGGAGACATCGGGGCACGGAGACATCGGGGCACGGAGACATCGGGGCACGGAGACATCGGGGCACGGAGACATCGGGGCACGGTGACATCGGGGCACGGTGACATCGGGGCACGGAGACATCGGGGCACGGTGACATCGGGGCACGGTGACATCGGGGCACGGAGACATCGGGCAGCGGCACGGAGACATCGGGCAGCGGCACGGAGACATCGGGGAGACTTCAGTGGAAGAAGAGCAGCGTATCCCGGGACAGCGTATCTCCCGACAAGTAAGCAGATGTGCCGAACATCTGCAATCTATTCTTCACTGTGTTTTTCACTTAAATGATCCTGTGTTCACTGTGTTCACTGTTTTTATTCTATTCTTCACTGTTCTTCACATCTGCTAACTTGTCAGGAGATAATATACGCGCGGAACAGTGAAGAATAGATTGCAGATGTTTGCATACATCTGCTAACTTATCAGAAGACGTTCTTTTTCAATTAATTAACACATTTTATTCCCGAACCATGGTCCCTTTGAAAAATGCTCGAGTCTCCCATTGACTTCAATGGGGCTCGTTATTCAAGACGAGCACTCGAGCATCAGGAAAAGTTCGTCTCGAATAACGAGCACTCGAGCATTTTAGTGCTCGCTCATCTCTAGTGACTATGTAGCCTTCAGAAAAGGTAGTTATCTTTCTCTGTGCTAAAGTCATTGCTGTTATCATCACATTTTTAAGGCTTATTAAAATATTTTTTTGTTGATCTACTGTAGAAATTGGAAAACATTGCTCTATTGGCATTGTGTACCCCTTACTAAAAATCGACCAAATGCTTATTAATGGAGATTACATTATTTCTGAAAAAAATCAAGTGACCATATATTGTCTTCTAATTTTAATCTCCAGTGCATAACTATCATTTTTAATGTATAAAATTGCATTATAGAACATTTCCGAATCCATTGATTCACTATGTTTCTCTTTCTTTCTCTTCCAAATTCTATCTTTTAGACTCTATCCTCTTAGTGAACAGGAACTTTATGTTCAATTAAAGGATATCTACCACCAGGATGAAAGACTGCATTCAAATAAGCCTGAGGGACTCCAGGCTCCAAAGGTGTTAATGGAGCCTGGAGCCCCTCAGACTCATTTGCATGCAGTCTTTCATCCTGGTGGTAGATGTCCTTTAACCCCTATGGGACTCAGCCTATTTTGGCCTCTAGGGCACGGACCCATTTTTTCAAATTTGCCCTGTGTCACTATAAGTGGTTATAGCTTTCGAATACTATAATATATCCAGGGGATTTTTATACTGTTTTCTCGTGACACATTGTACTTCAAATTAGTTTAAAATTTTGGATGATATCTTTTGTGTTAATTATGAAAATAAACGAAATTTGGCCAAAATGTTATTTTTAAAGTTCTAAATTCTCTACTTTTGAAGCAGATAGTCAATGCACCCAAATAAATTGGAGATTTACGTTTTGAAGATTCCACATATTTTACTAGAATGTTATGAAGCTCAGAATTTGGGTGCCATTTTTCATTTTTTGGGGGAAAATCACCAAAACCCGTATTTAGATGGACCTGCTCAACTTTTAATTGACTGTGAGAGGCCTAAATAATAGCTAGACTCGTAATTACCCCATTATGGAAATTACACCCCTCAACATACGAAAAGCACTTTTAAGGAGTTTCAATTTTTAGGAAGATTTTTTGTGTTTTTTTTTTGGCTGTTTACCATACCATAAAAATAGTATATTATTTTTATTCTATGGGTTGCCACAATTATGAAAATACTTCATTTATATAGATTTTTTCCCCCCATTTTTACTGAATAAAAAGTAATTTGGCGAAAATGTTGCTAATTTTAGCATCATCATCTTTCATATGCATAACTTTTTTTATTTTTCGCCTCACAAATCTGGTTAAGGGCTTATTTTTTGCAAGAAGGATTGCTCTTTTTAGTGGGCTTATTTTAGAGTGCATAACATTTTTAATCACTTTTTAGAGCATTTTTATAGGGTATTAAAAATTATCTTTTTTTGGAGTTTTTTTTTTGGGGGGGGTTTAATGGGGTTCACTAATAATGATTCTGTTTTATTATGCAAATTGTTATGGACGCAGCGATGCCAAATATGTGAAGGTTTTGTTTATTTTATTCAATTTTACTGAATAAAAACAAATTTTGAGAAAAATTTGTTCACTTTAGCATCAACATCTTTTCATATGCATAACTTTTTAATTTTTGGCTAACAAATCTGATAAGGGGCGAGAAGAGTTGTTTTTTTTTTCATTGGTCTTATTTTAGAGTGCGGAACATTTTTTATCACTTTTTAGAGCATTTTTTTTAAAGGTATTAATTAAAAATTATCTTTTTTCGGAACGTTTTTTTCGTTTTGTTCTCCTGTGTTTATGGTTCTAGTAATGATTCTATTTTATTATACATATTGTTACGGACGCGGCAATACCAAATATGTGGAGTTTTTTTTGTATTTTTGTGATTTTTATACTTTATTAAGTGTTTTTATGGGAAAGTAACATTTTAGGGGCTTATATTCTTATGTATTTATTTTTTATTTATTCTAATGTGTAAACTTTAGTGTTTTTTTACCTTTTTTTACTTTTCCATACTTGAACTTGAACCAGCGATGCTCTGATCGCTGGTTCAAGTCCAATACACTGCTCTACAATACTAATTCATTGTAGAGCAGTGTAAACTTTCTGAGCATGCAGACGTATGCACAGACAGTTTACAGTCAGACCCGGAAGGGGTCTGACTGTCAGGATCATCGGGCAGCCCCGGGGCACTCGGCAGACCTCGGGGCTGCCCGGAAGTGGATCGGATCCCCCGGTAAGTGGCACGGGGGATCTGATCCATAAGGGGAAGACCCTTACACACCACAGTCTTGCTTAACTGCGTGTAAGGGGTTAACACTCGCATTCGGAGTCTGCTCTGATCGCGGGTGTTAGTGCATGCTGTCAGCTGTAAAAGACAGCTGACAGCCATGCTTCTGGTGCCGGCTCTGTTCATGAGCCGCTGCCAGAAGTGGGACGTTATAGCACGTCCCGGTGCGGGAAGTATCTACCCACAGGGACGTACTATAACTCCCTGATGTGCCTAGGGGTTCAGTTTAAAACAGTTCTGTTGTGTCATTTTACCTCAGTAGAAAATGGAAGTCGTTCCATCAAGATAACTGACCTTTTCCCATTGAAAGGGATAATTACTTGTGTTTTCATATTCCAATTAAAATCGATCTTAATATTAGCTAATAAAAACTAAAGCTTCAGATCCACATTCCAACTAATAGTTTTATAGATTTCACATAAGGCACATAGTCACATAGATACCTAAATACTTTTTTCCTGGTTTCTCCTCTGTGCCATTCATACACTGGATACTGTCAGTCACTAAGTTGGATCATCCATTGCACTTTAAAGCACAGAATGATCTGGAATGCAAAGAACAGGTAGGCAATTCATATATATTTCTTATTAATCTTATTGTTTTGCTTCTCCTGTTCTTAAAGGACATCTTCCACCAGGATCTAGGATTGTAAACTAAGCACACTAACATACTGGTGTGAGACCCCTCTGGCAGGATACACTCTTTTTTTTAGCTTCTTCTGGTTTTAACTAAAAAAGTTTTTACAATTATGCAAACCAGCCTAAAGAGCTCCAGGCTCCAGAGGTTTTAATGGAGCCTGGAGCCCCTAAGGATTATTTGGATAATTTTAAAGCCTTTTTTTTCTTAAAAAGCTGAAAGAAGAAGCTAAAAGAAGAAAATATCCTTCCAGAGGGGCCACACACCAATATGTAAGTGTGCTTGGTTTACAATCCTTCACCCTGGTGTTAGATGCCCTTTAAACATGCTTCCTAGAGAGTGGAAATATTCCCTTTAAAGGGAACCTATCATCAGGATTTCACATTTTGAAATCCACGTAAACTTTAATAACTGAATAGAACTAAATTTTTATTATGCAAGAAGATTGATAATTAGTATTAAACTTCCATTATGTCATTGAAAATCTGATAACAGGTTCCCATTAAGTAAAATAAATTCAGATCAGGAAAACCAGAATGAACAAATTAAAAAAATAATTAAAATCATAATTTTAATTAAAATAAAAAATAAAAAAGGATTTCGACCAAAATAAAAAGCAATATTAAAAATAGAGCACAGAAAACAATTTTCTTACATTGGTTCAAACCAGTTGCATCACACAAAACTTTATTTGTATGTCTCTATGCTAACAGCAGGGTGCTTCTTACATGGGAGCGGTGCTACAAGTGGCTGGTACTGATGCTGTGTGGGTATTTAATGGTGTCATGTGTGGAGTTGTGTATGGATCCTACATGATCTAGATAGGAATTAGATGGACTAAAAGTTTCAATCAACCCCAATTCCTCCCGTCTTGCGACTAACTCGCTTTGCTTTGTTCTACAATAAAAGTGTTAAGCGTATTAGATCTTAGGCCATGTTTTCTTTGGATGTGAGTCACTTTTTGCACATGTGCCAAGCCCTGTGCTGTCATGAGCTTAGCTGTCAGTGTATGTTTAATGGCCAAAGGAAAGCTTAGTCATGATGCATCATGACGTCCGCACTGCACCAGTTTATTATTGCTCAGTGTCTTGGTTACAGCCACAGAAGAAAGATGAAAAGGAAGGCAAATGGAAGTGTTAAGAAAGCTGGAGATTATTAAGACAACTTGTATAGTGAGTGCTGAGTGTGCATCCAAATTACCACTGGGCTCAGTGAACATATTGGTATTTAGTGAATGTCATAAGCTTAAGTTTATTATTTGTGACCCTGTAGAAATACCTTCCAATTACAGTTATTTGAGAGATTTTTACAGTTACGTTCACAGTTTTGATGTGTGTTTGGTACATTTTTGTTACTATTTAACCCCTTCTTAACAACATGATGTACTGTTATATAATGCTGTCACTTAAGGTGTATGGAGAGGGCTCCGGGGTTGACCCTCTGTCACTCCTATTTTTTGCTGTAGAACTTTGAATCTGGATGCACAGCCTCAAGGTTCTCCTGCTAGATCCTGAAAAGGCAACATCACATGGTCTTCCCCTCTCTCCAGAGTGTGCAGGGAGCAGCAGGCTCTAGAATCTCCTCCTGCTCTAGAATTCCGTTTCTTGTGTACACACAGAGATAATGAGCGCAGTTTGAGGATATGACAATTGATGGGTTAAATTAAGGATAGCAAAGAAGCTGCTGGATTCATGAAGGCAATAGGCAAAGTTGTCCTAGATGGTGAGAGCTTTTGATTTGTAAAAAAAAAATCTAGACAACCCTTTCCTGTCCCATAGGGAGACATTACCTAAAGGGGCGCAAGTGCATAGTCAGACCGTGCAACAGAATTCTGTTTGACATGCGCCACAAGTGTGCCTGCACCACAATTCTGTAGCATGAAAAAAGCAAAAGAGCAAGGAGGGCCAGGTTCATGAAGAATGTGCGCCACAATTCATGAACCTGGTGCACTGTTTTTGATAAATGTGGGACAAAAGGGCTCATTTACTAAGGGTCTGCAGAGCGCTAAATCATGGGGTTTCCCTACGATTTCCGATTAGCGCCGCATTTACCGGCGGTTTTTGGTGTACGCGATCGTATTTTGGCGCATCAGCGCCGGCTTTCACGCATAACAAATCGGGGAGCGGGCCGACGGTTGATCCGACGGATTTAGACAATCACAGGATTTAACATCATAAATTGTGTCGCAAGACAGGCACTTACAACCACCAGGAAGAAGAAGGTGAACTCCGGCAGACCTCAGCAGGGGAAGCGACAGATGCAGGATCTCAGGCGCACGATGTTGGTGAATCGTGCCGGACTTCATCTTCGTCGGATCGGGGATCGCAACAGGACCGCGCAAGTAAATGTGCCCCAAAGTGTTGAGATATGCTGCATGGAGCTGAAGATATCTGCTGGAAAACTCAGCAGTGATAAGTTACGTCGGAGAGATGTTGTCATGCACATCTGAACCCAGTGTAGAAGACAGGTAATCTGTGAGGTACTAGATCTTGTTCTGTCTGAACAGTCCTGTAATCCATAACTATCTAGGTTGTAAGACAACCATCCTCATGTGTAGTGTGATATCTCTCAACAAAGCCCAGCCACCATCAGAAAGGTGTAATTGTTATAGCATCCCGAGCATGTATACCCTAGCACTGCTGAAAGAACATTCTCAAATTTCCATCCCATAGTGATGCTTACACACAAAAGATCATTTTTAACCCTTTACGTTACAATTTTACTCAGTTTAGCTCACTCAGTGATGGTCAGTGTAAGAATCCAAGGTGTGGGCGGGGATTCTCTAAGCAGGCACTTCATGATTCCTCGGTGCAGTGTGCTGACAATGTGCTAAGATTATGAGGGTAGAAGGTTTATGTACACTTTAATTTAGCTTCTGAACATTCCACTAGTATCTGACACTTGGAAAGAGAGATGAGACAGATAAGAGATGATGAGATCCATGAGATGCATATTACACATGACATTCTTCCCTCTGCTATCACAGCCATTAGATACTGTCAGCACCACTATATTCCTCCCTCCGTTGGATAAAGCCCTTATCTGCCTGTAGCTTCAAGCTACACTCTCCTAATGCGCCGACAGGTCAGTGTGTGTGAGCTCGTCTTGGAATGCAAGGGTCGGGGCTAGAGGCAGAGAGAAGCTCAGTGCAGCATCAGACAGAAGAACAATATGTCTGCCCGACCCTAAAGTCAGTAGATCCAGGGTCGGGTCCAGGGGCAACCAAAATTGTAAACAGAGGCACAACCTGTGTCCCTTAAGAACTGTCTCTCGGCCACAGGAGTCGCATGGCGGAATGCTTAATATCCTGAGTACATTTAAGAATCTTATGTTCGTGGAAATACCCTTTTTAAGGCGTAAAAACAAACAGCTTTAGCTTCAAATCTACTAAGGTGTACTTAGACATTACTTTTTTGGCAAGAGGGGTATGATCCCTAGTCAATAGCACTTTTACAAGATTGATGTATGACTGTACAAAAGATTCCCTGACCTAATGTTACCACTGCAGCCAGGGAAGGAGATAGGTATTCATTTCTTATCTCATTGCCAATGCCTAGAAATTCCCTGATCCCAGCTGTCTCAATATAGGTAAAATTTCTATGTTGCAGTAGGGTGAGAACCCAGAATAAATTTCACTGGTGGGCCCAAGGTACAAAAACCACTAACTCATAGATCCAGGCACAGTGACAGTGGTAATCTTCTTATATTTGGTATCCATCGTCTCCTTCCTTCCAAATCAACTTTTAAAATTATGCTTATGAGCCTAAAGGGCTATGGGGGAGTTATCAGAGCTCTCCATGCTGTAGCTTTACAGGCTGTTACAGTGAACAGGAGCATGTCTCACCCTCCCCCAGCTTATTTGGCTGCACTCCCTCACTCTGCCTACTGTAATCATACACAGCAGGAAGGGGAAAGTGTTACAGCCTGTGAAGCTACAGCACAAAGAGCCTCTGGTAACACCCCCTAAGAGCCCTTCTGGCTCATTAGTATAATTTTTAAAGTTTAAAATAAAAAAGATGGTCTTGGATTTTCACTCACTAAACTGAATGCAAGCATTTGATAATGTCTGATAAAGGAGGGATTTTAAAGTTTGACTCCCCCCACGAAAATTTCTCGTAAAGTAAAACGTCTGTAGTTATGTATGTGATCTGAGAATAAATTACTGTATACAGTATTGTTTATGGCTAGGATTTAACTACAACATACAAAGCAAAGCTCCGATTCCAATAACACACACATAAAAGCATTGGAGATGACTATTAATCATGTACATTAACAGTACTATAAACATGTGCTTTTTATTTGGCAGTTGTATCATACAAAAGAGAGAGACTTTGGGAATAAATTGTCTATTTTATTCTGTTTATGAATGCTAATAATAGAAATTACATAAAAAGTAAACGCTTGAAATTCAGAGGATAACTAGCAAAGGCTAAGCCCTAAAGTCACCATTTTAATGTGGTTCCCCATTAGCATGAACATTTTACAGCTCCATGTGAAAGTGAATGTAAGGAAACACTTGTCTTGTTAAGTGGTTTAAAGGGAGTTTTTTTTCTGACCCTCCTCAATCCCCATTGAATAAGCACTGAGCTGCAGTACCCTGGTACCACCACTAATTATAGACAGCATTACAGGTAGTTCCCAGGTTATGTACATGATAGGTTCTGTGGGTTTGTCTTTAAGTTGAATTTGAATGTTAGTTGGAGCAGTTGTGTTCTATAAGTGTAAGTCCAGAAAGATTTTTTGTGACCTGTGACAATAGGAATTTAAAACATTTTTGGTTGTCATGGGACAAGGATTGACAATTAAAACCTAATTACAGATGCAACATCGGAGCCTGACCTTTTGGTTTGGGGACAGCTGGATTCCCCTGGTACTTGAATGGCCTAGCACTCAGCTGGATCATGTTCACTTGGTCCAGGTGGAACAGGCCTCGTCCACACTGGGCAGATTTTCAACAAGAGGGGTGCAAGAAAGAGGGAGGAGCTGTGGATGGAAGTTCTCCATGGGGCACTTATGTATGCGTGTATAAGGATCCCTGGGTAGATGGTAGAGGGGAGGCCCTTGATGTTAGTAGTTTGCATGGATGACACAGAGAAAAGGGATGTAAAACATCAACTCACGGTTCCTTTATTTAAGAACATGAACACAGCAAAGGCAACAGGCCAAGGTAACAGTTCAGTCTTTCCAGGTCCAATGTAGCTGGTTGGATTTGTCAGCCTAGTTCTTGAGGTCGGAGAGGTTAAATCTGCTTTAGTAGTGGTTCTATGCAGGCACTAGAAGCAACCGCAGGCCCGATAGATGCAGGCAATTGGGGTCATTTACTAAGGGCCCGAATCTTGTTTTTCCGGTGGGTTACCCGAATTTTTCCGTTTTGCGCCGATTTAAAAAAAGTGTCGCTTGACACGCACTTAACTGCACTCGGCCTGGCTGGGTGAACTTCAGTGCATTCCGATGAACTTCAGCGCAGCAGCAACACCTAGTAGACATCGGGGGAACTGCCTTAGTGAATCGCCGGAAGACCCGAATCCTCCACACAGAACGTTCCGCAGGATCGCGAATGGACCGGGTAAGTAAATCTGCCCCAATGTGTCTCGACAGCAGGGCTCAGACACATCTGCTTCTCAGGAAGAGTGGAACTTGCCTCTCTCTCAATCTATCAAGAACTTCCCAGCCACAAGTGCTTTTATGAACTTCCCTTGGGAGGTGGCAAGTTTCATTATCCTACCAGGAATCTTCTTACAATATGGAATGAACATTAATAAACATGACATCCTATTGGTCAGTATGTAAATAGAATGCAAAAATGTCCTCCTCGGGCAGGTGTTATGCAGGGGCAATACCAGATATAGACAGTAGCTGACCCTCAGAGGTGATCAGGCTCTTTTGGACACATGAAATCTAAATGGAGCAATACTTCTTAATTAAAATGCATTGGGCAGGCCATTACACAGACACCTAATGAGAAGAATAGGCAGTTCCCGAGTTATGTACAGGATGTGTTCTTTAGGTTTGTATGAAGATGAGTTTGTATGAAGTCTAAACAGATATTTTGTATAATTGTAGCTCCAGACAAAAAATTTTTTGTCCCAGTGACAATTGGATTTACAAAATTATTTGCTGTCTTGGGACCAAGGATTATCAATAAAGCTTCATTAGACACCTTACAGCTGATCATTGCAGTCTGGGACTATAGTAAAGCATCCAGAGAGCTTCACCAGAGGCCACAGTGGGCAGGGATGTCCGTCTGTGACTAGGAGTCATATGTAATTGGGTGTCCTTAAATGGTTTGTCCAGCGACAACAAGTTAGTGCCTATCCACAGGATAGTGGCGAAGTTGCTTATTGTGGGAGTCTCTGTGATGGGAACCCCAGGGTTTACGAAAACGGCCGTCCAAAAAAAGAATGGAGCAGCCAGTCACAAATGCGCGCTGGGCTCTATTTACTGCCTATAGAACTGACAGAGATAGCCAAGTATGATGCTCAGCCATCTCCTTATGCACCATAAAGATTAGTAGAGAAGCAGGGTTCATGTGTGACTGGCTGCTCTATTGATCTGGGGTACAATGGGGGTACAATGGACACTGTGGTGGTCCCATCACTAAGACCCCCACTGATCAACAAGTTAGCACCTTATAGTGTGGATGGGGTCACACTTGTTGTTACTGGACAACCCCTTTAAGTTGTGGACTGCCTGTAAGGTGACTTCTCAAAAGTGAGATTTCATGACCTCAGCTTCAGCTCTACAATGAACATGTACCTAATGCTGTTGGAGCTCACTTGCTCCTGGTGGCCAGGACCACCCACATGACCAATGAAATTGTACGCGAAAACGTAAGGAGACTCGCCTGTCATTACACTGCCTTAAGATCACATTCTTACCTCCCTTACTGCCCCAATCTTATTCTATTCTAGTATCAATTCAGAAACCTGTATCCTTTTTTCAATGTGTAGATGTGACTCATGTGGCTGTCAATTTTCACAAATGTTTCCTGAACCTAGATAGATAGATAGATGTAGGATAACCGTTTATTTCATGTATGTACATGTTTTTCTGTCTAGAATGGTAAAATATTGTAACCTACAGACCTGATTGGTAACGCCACATTATATCCCAGGAAGTCAAAGAATAAGTTAATTGTCTTTGATGACAAAGACTTTGTGTTGGTAAGAATGCCAACATCTGCTTAGGCAGCAGACATATAAAAACAGTGTGACAAACAAGACCATTAAACAATCGGATTTTCTTGTTGGGAGGGTTGCTTGCTGTAGGGGAGAGTATTAAAATGTAGAATTTGATAGTGTGTCTTAAAGTTTTAATGATGTGTTCATGAATATAAAGCATGCGTGTGCTGAGCGCTTTATGTTGTCTTTTCTACATAATTAGTTCTATCTGTTTTATGAGCTTACTGTTCTTACCTTCATCTCATGAATATGTTCCAATTCACCAAGTCCCCACATTATAATCATCTACAAATACATGTTTTCATCTTTTAATTTCCACCTGCAACTAAGGTATAAGTCTACTGCCTCATCCAGATCTTTAAAAAAACGTTGAGATTGTGGTTTATCTTGTTATTGTATTGCATTGAAAAACCAAATCTAACGAAGAGATACAAGTGTCAGGATTCAGGGGTAGGGGATCCACTCTACCACCGCGGACGATGGCGTAAGCCGGCATCTGAGACCGGAGTCTAAGTGGTACCTGGTTTTCACCAAAGCGGGTTGGACTTGCTGTAGCCTGGTACCAACATATCGTTCCACAGGCACGACTTGTCCACGTTGGCGGCCAAGGCAGGTTACAGAGTCATGAGGTAGAGCCGGAGTCGGGGACAGGCAGGAGGTCAGAACAGGCAGCACAGCATCCGAGTTGGGGACGTAGCGGAAGGTCAGGACAGGCAGCACAGGAGCGAAGCCAGGAACAGAATTGAGGTCACAATGGGAAATCACTATAAACGCAGAGGAAAAAGGGAACGAGCTTTCTTAATGGCAACGAGGCACAAAGATCCGGCAGGGTCATAGGAAGAGGCTGGCTATTAAACAGGTCAGCAGCTGGCAAGTGCCAATTAGCAGAGCATGGGCCCTTTAAAATTTACAACTGCGGTGCATGCATGCCTTGGACGGTGGGGATGTGCACACTGAGCCGCGGGAGATGCCGCTGGAACCTGGAGGGGTAAATGAGGCAGCAGGCACAGATGGGCACATGGCGGCACACGGGTGCGCCTGTGACCCGAGACATGTGTCGAAGGGGCAACAATGACAATAAGTAGCCCTGAAAACTGTTACTGTCAAGTAAAAGACAAGATACCAGCTACTGAAGAATCTCAACTATTATCTCTTTATGTCCAGTAGCTAACATGTTACAAGGTTATTTTTTCCTTACACATTATGGAGCATCAATTTATGATAAAGATTGGACTCATTGAAAAGTAATGAAATATTTGAGGATACAATTAGTTTGTGGGCATTTTATATAACACAATTACAGAATATATACAGAATATATAGAATATATAGATTTAGGTACAGTCGGTGCAGTATGCTTTGTCATTGCTTTCATTATAATAGACATGATCCTGTTCTTATATTTCACATATATTTATTTCTGTAGATCTTTCTTTCTCTCTTGTTTCCTTTTTACTTTCTTTATTGTTTTCTTCCGGGCCGCCAGTCTGTCAAAACTGGAACTAACACCCAGTTCCTCTCTAAGACCACTATTGTTACATGCGTTTAACCTTTACTACTCAAAGGCTCGGCCGATGATCCACTTTGAAGTGTTGTGACTTGGACCTGATAAAGGGAACGGTGCATTCATGAAACGCGTTGTCCATATCCTTTTACTGGCCTTTTTACCCTTCCAATTCTTCTCTGTCTCATCCAAGCATCATCAGTTTGGACACCAGGAGACGCTGCAAGTTCACCAAATTTAATTATATTCTAATTATAACAAATTTATCCTTATATGTACTGATACACTTTAGATTAATGTGTTATTTCTATTGCACTGTTTAAATCTTTACTTGTTTTATGGAACTTGACTAATGCAAACCCTGCTGTAATCGCACAACTTTGCTTGCCTAGCAAATAAATCTTGCCATTTGGATAAAGTGTGCGGACTGCTAATATAGATATAAGCCAATAAACTCAATAGTTTTAAATTAAACACATGATTTTGCATACTAAGGCAACTCTTTACTGGTGGTTGCCCACATTCGGCAGTGATGAGTTGAATTGTGTGCATTCTTTTATAATTTACTTTACGTTTATAATGAGAAGTATAAATGTGTGGAGCCAACCCTGCAATGTTTGGATCTCCAAACGCAGACTTCGGCAAGAAGTTCTGGTTTGGCATTAGTTCATCCCCCTCTCTGATTGCTCCGACCGCAGGTGTTTGCAATTTCAATGCCACAATTTTCCAGAAGATTGCTGCCATTGATGTCATTGGAGAGCAACAATCCACAGGAAAATGGCAGCCTGCATGTGCTGCCAGTATACAAATGTTGCCGTCAGCTTTGTCCATGGCATTTAAACAGTAACACCCATCGGTGCCAGCAGTGGGAGTGAACTGATTGCAAATGTATTTATGAAGTGTTTTTGACAGTATTGGGCATTCCAGCCATGCACTACATTTATCATGCAGAGCCCAACCAAAAAAAAAGTTGGTACACTCTGTCGGAGCAGTGTAGACGGTGCAAGATTCATGAAGAACAGGTGCCACAAATCATGCATCTGGCGCACCCTGCACACTACACATTGGGGCACATTTACTTACCTGTCCTGATGCGTTCCCCGAAAGTGCATTGTCCAACCGGAATGCACTGTGCCATGATCCACTTAGATTGTGCGCCTGTTGGCGCGGATGTGTTGCTTACCTGCTGAGGTCCGCCGAAGGTCACCTTCTTTTTCCCGGTGCATGTAAGTGCTTGATCTTGTGAAACAATTTGAAAGTTAAAGGGGTATTCCGGGAATATGAACATCTGATACAAATACCCATAATACTATAAATAAATGAATGTAACAAAACTTTGTCATTAGTCACAAAATGGAGCTTAAATTGTTTGATTTTATAATTCACAAAATTTTATGGCCTCTCTAAAGTTATCACCAAGATGGCTGCCACTGGAAACTACAAGTCCCAAGATCCTTTAGTTCTCAATAACTCCTCCTCCCTCTTGTGTTCTGCTCCCAGTGATGATCTAACAGGTTTTCTTGCTCTGTTACCATAGTAATGATGTGTAACTGCCATCACCACAACACTGGCCATACTGGATGCACAGCAACTGACCGACTACAGCCTAACATAGTGGTGATCACATGACCTGCCCAGGCAGGTGCAGGACATGTGATGTGGACATGTGACCAGTGACCATCTTCTGTCCTGTGTATGCTCTGCAACGGACCGTGCGGAGGAAATTAACGGACTGATTAAAGGGCCAGTAGCATTTTAATTCTTTATTATAGTCTTTGTCACCAGAATTTTTCTGCTAACGGGAGCAAAATTTTAAATAACAACTAATTACATATAAGCTTTTATTTTAAGGATCCATTTATATATGAATTATGCTGATTCCTGGAATACCCCTTTAAATCCTGCGCTCAGTCCGAATAAGTCAGATTGTCTGATGGCAACCCCCGCCTCCCCCCTCCTGATTTCTGTCGCATGAAAGCCAGCACAGCCAGTTAAATACCTGTCATTGCGGCACAAATCCCGAAAACGTCAGAAAATCCAACGAAAGTGCAGCAGCAGACCCTTAGTAAAGTGTTTTTGATACATTTGAACCTATGTTTTCTGTATGCAAATGATTTTGACATTATTGTTGTCTAAAAAACTTCTGATGGATTTGGTAACAAATACAATATATCTGTACTAACAAGCCCTATACACGACTTATAATGAACTCTGACACTGTATGTTATCAGATAATACTAACACGCACCGGTCTCGGTGTAAAGTGCCAGGCAGCAGATCCACAGACAAGAGCATTGCATCCATATCTTTTCTATCAAGCTTTCATCCCTGGCTGCAATTTGTTAACGTCTGAAGTTTTAAATAATGAAACTAGAGGAGTTACACTTCATAAAAGATTTCCTCTTTTATAGGTCTTTTCCTGCTGTATCCAGTTTACAGGTTCCTTGATTAAATCCATTTGTGATACGTTGTCCTTTCATCCATTAGGTGTGCTGCAAGCCACAAATCACTCCCGCAACGCTCCAGACAATACTTACAAGTCTCTCCTCTCATTTAGAAATGTCATTCATATCATCTATTTCCTTTTTCCTATTTGCTGTCGTGATTATTATCTTCATCAACATCACCTAATCTGGAATTTCTTGCCTAAAATACAATGCATAAAACTTTTGTATTGTGTGTGTCAGGCGCTATGACTCTACAGATGATGCATGAAAATAACACTCTATTAAGACACAAGGAAACAGGTACCAACCAGGCCACATTGTTTCACACCCTCTTCTTTTTAGAGAGAACATGAGAAGTTGTGTAAAAATAATACTTTCATATTAAACTTCTCTACCCGCTCTGGAGAGAGAGCGAAAAACTTCAATTGACCTGTTTTTAGAATGACTTAGTATCAAAACTTTTTAAAACCAGATGAAATGCTCAGTTTATTCTAAATTCAAAGTAAATATATGATGGTTCCGACTATAGCACAGATCAAAACTATGTGTATATAGACACATACATTTTTTTAATCAAATTTTATTTAAGATTTTTGCTTTACTTTTCCACTTTTTTTCTGTATTACTATTCTGTAGTAAACTCAACGAGCACATCTTGGCTTTATCCATTGGCGCAGGTAAGGAATATCTGGGAAGAAACAGAATAACATTTTAGGACAAATAAATATTAATAATAATAATAAATATATTATCATTCTACAACAAGTAGCTGTAAAAAAAAACCTGTTAGAAAGTATAGTAAAATAGATATTAAAAAAATCTATACTGTATGTACTGTATGTCTTGATACTTTACATTCTGGACCCACTTTTGATGTTTTTGTCTTATCACAATTGTAAATGATTATTATCAAATGATAATATAAATAAAAGGCATATAAAAATTTATTGAAGTCTACTGTGTAAGATGATGAATTTTCCTTTGGAATAATGACGCTAAAATATCAGTCTGATATGTATTAAAAAAAATGCTAAACTATTATGGGGATGAAAACCTTATTGGCTAACCCAAATATAGTATATATTCAAGCTTTTGGGGAACACAGGCCCCTTTATCAACAGGTTTACATGAACTATAATACTTTAGGCTTTGTTCATTTAAAAGTATTTGTTGTTGCATAGATAGTTTAGTATTATAATAATGAAAGCATCGAATCCAAAGGAGTCAAAATGCTTTTTTCAACATAGAACAGTTAGAAAGCTTAGATTGAGAGGTAAAAGATCTTCAGGTTACAGTCTGAAATTAATTTTGAGTATTAAATCATGCAGGATGTTTTATGCACAGTGGGCCCTCTTATTACATTTTATTGAATGTTTTATCGATTTGAAAAGCAAATATTATTTATTCAATTTTTTTCCAGTAATATAAGCAGAATAACGCTAATTTACATATTCTTAGAGTAGAGCCAAAATCTATCTATCTATTTATCTATCTGTCTATCAATTCTATCTCATATCTATCTTTCATCTATTATCTATCTAGTTCCTATCTGTCTATTTTTCTATGATCTATCTATCTATGTATCTATCTATGTATCTATTGTGTATAAATAGCGTCTTATTATAAAGGACTTATTTACCTATTGTATCACCTCATATTTTCTCATAGATTATCAAAAATGTCTAAAATATTCCTGCCTTATTGTATTTTAACCCAGTGATTTGTCAGATGGGGGTTATATGGTATTGGCTGGCACATGCAGGTAGAAGTTGCTAATTAAAGGGTTATTCTCATCTGGACATTCACATTTAATTTAAATTAATCTGCTATAAACATATATTTCTTCAATAGGATGTTATTAAAAAATAATTACCTGTGTGAAGATACATTCCCATAAATGTAGCCATGTTGACCCTTAGAAATGAAATAACTGTCCTTGGATATGACCACCCGCACTAATGGCCAGACATGTGCTATTGAGCCACGCCTGACCACCTGGATTTAGTGACCATTTCCACGGGATAGCTTTGGGACATGCAGTAACTCCTGACTCTTTCATATGTAAAAACTATCTGTTTATTTTTACAATCACTTCAAAAGCTGTGGTTGTATCCAAGGGCAACAATCTCGTTTCAAAGGGACAACATGGCTATATTTATGGGAAATTATCTTCACACAGGTACATTTTTTTTACTTAAAGAAATGTATATATATGGCACATGTATTAAATTAAATGTTTATGCCCAGATAAAAATAGATAAAAAAAATAGGTTTTGTCTAACTTATTCAGTATATTTTAAATTAAAAAAATGATCTTGATGGATACTTTTAATTTCTAATCTGCCAAAGTCAATTAGTTTACATTATTAGGAGACATATTGCCAAAAAAAACTGTATTGCGGACAAATTTAATTTTAATTCATATATACAATATTTTCATTCAGTGCATTTTAGATTTTAATTTGGTAACTGCTCCAAATCAATGGCACAATTCAATTTTAGCATGAAAATGTTATGTAGCCTTATTTACTAGTCTTATATACTTATGTGCTGTTATATAGTCTTATTTTGCACATATTTTGCGATTTTATGAAAAGAATGCCATGTACTCTGTGAAATATCCAGTATTATAGATCTAATACATAAATCACTTCATCAAACTTCCCTTCTCCCTTTATTTATTTGGGCTCCTATTATATGGAGCATTGGGCAAAGTAATTGGTTAAACTTCTATAAGTTGTAGAAGTTGTTGAGTGAGGCTATTGGCAATGTTGGCGAGTATGTTAGGACAAATTAGCCTGTTTTAACTAGGAGCCTTTCTTTTTCACGCTTTTAATGAAGGCCAATGCCACACACTAGAATACTTCTCACCTCATTACTACTCATAAAAAGCAATGATCCATTCAAAGGCCATATGAGATGTAAAAGAGCGCAGCCCCTCTCCATCCAGCACATAAGAAAGAGCTCTTCTCTCCGCAGCCTTTGAAGTCGATCATTAGGATGTTTAGCAGATAAAAGAACTCAAACACTTATCTGCATAATCTCACGTCTGACAAATGTTCATGTTTCCCTCTTTTCATTTAATTCCGTGTGGCTGGTGCCCAGCGTCAGTAGTTTGATTGTGATGGTTAAACGTCTGAGACGCAGCTTTCATTTAGCAAGAAAAAGGACATGTTTTAAATAAAGATAAATGAATGTGATGGCGAAACGGAGCCCGAAACCTCAAAATCATACATTATTACCATTCGTGCTCTTTCCATACAAGCCAGGACTTTATAATATTTCATATTCTTATAAACACTGTAACTTTATATCTTTACATAAATGTAATGACTTTGTTACATCTGAACCTGTTATTACGCGCTACAAATTATTTATGAACTGGCGTAATCTGGAAGTATCAAATAAAACTCGGCATAAAATACAGGCAATAAAGTAGGTCAATAAATGTATTCATGAATTTGGCATCAATACCAGCAACATTAAGGGGGAGGTAGCATTGTCCTGTAGGGAAAACTCTACCAAAGACTACAACTGTCTCTGTGACTAGTAACTGCACCAAAAATCTCATGTGTGACTGAAGCCTTAGAAGTACTAAGTCAGGTGTTCTTAAAGAGGGGACCGCCTGTGAATGTCTCATGTCTTTTATTTTTATTTTACCTTTTTGTTTTACCAATTCTATGTGATAAAGGTTATTTAAAAAAAAAAAAAATTAAAAATGTTCTAGAAGCCACATTGGACGAGTGTTTACGGAAAAATTTAATAGATTACACAGTGTTTTGGAAAAGAAGAAGCACAACCCCCAGAAACCAAATTCTGCAATATTAAACTGTTTCTGTGTACATGGTACATAATGTTATTACCCGGCCTTATCTAGGCCTCCAGCTGCATGATAAATCTATCATTCAATTATTTGCCCCGTAATAATAAAGAAATGACTTTGTTCATCCTGTCCTGGATTATACAGAAATGTTGACAAGTCTTGTGTGGAAAAATGGTTTATATATTCTAGTGGTTGCTTTTTGGGCCAGTTTGCAAACCAGCATTGGTAAATATTGTTAGATTTGTAATTTTTTTACTAGTTAAAATTAATTATAATAATAATAGGAAATTCATGTCATTTTCTCTTGATAGATCTCCATTTAAAATAATGTAGGAATAGGAAATTAAATACTATTCGCTATCAGGATTTGAATGTGTTCTTTTAAAAGATTTTTGTAAATATTTTATTTATTTGTCTATCTAGGCCAATTGTATGGCTGGAGTCGGGAAATAAAGTAGCACAATGACACTACAAGGGAAGTATTGTACCTCAACACTTCCTGGAAAATGAAAAATTCTGAAAATTTTTCTCTCATCAATTTCAGCTGCTATAAAGCACATACACCCAGCTGTAAAGACTACCTAGAAAGTTCAGAAAATAATAAATCTCCAATATTTCCGCACCGATACTCACATGTGACACAGTCCCTTTAAAGTTATTTCTGGGGCACTATTCCAATGAGTAGGTAAAATGTGCCACATTTATTTATAAGAACCTAAAATTTGACACAGATTTTTACAAAAAAGTTTATAAAAAGGTACAATGACGCATTCAGAAAAACATAATGGCCACCATTTATTAAAGCTTGCACGTTCTTTCCAGCGCAAAATACTTGCACATGTATTTATAAAGTGTCAGCGACTGCGCTATACCCAGTGCGACACAAAAGTTCTGCACTGAAAGGTGCGTTCTGGTGCTGAGTTGGACCGGGCGCCACATTTATCTTGCAGTGTCTGATAGAATTGTGTTGCACACCCCATGTTAAAGGTGCACCAAAAATGGTTGGTGCTATCTGTCGGAGCAGGGCAGGGGGCGCCAGATTCATGAACATGCGGCACAATTCCTGAATCTGGCGCACCCTGTACACTCTACAGGCAATTAATGTGGGCCATGAAGTGTCCACTGTAGATATGTGCAGATTATGTAATTTTACTACCGGAGGTACAACTTTAAATCTTACCGTCATTGGCCTTTTCCATTTTTGCATTTTTGCTTTTTTACTCCTCGTCTTCCAAAAGCCATAACTATTTTATCCCACTTACAAAGCTTTATGAGGTTTTGTTATTTGTGTTACAAATTATAAATTCTAGTGTTAGCATTTGATATCCATGCAATGTACTGGGAAGCGGAAAAAAAACAAATGCAATACAAATGACAAAAAAGAAACACAATTTACATAATTTCTTGCAGGGTTCATTTATATGACTTTTACTTTGCAACCAAAAAGACACATCCCTTACATTCTTAGGGTCGGTATGATCACAGAGATACCTGATTTATATAGTTTTTTTTTCTATTAATACCTTTAAAAAAATGTAAATCTATTGAAAAAAATGCTGTGTCGCCATTTTCCGACACTGCAAATTTTTTATTATCATTATTCGATATGCTGTGTAAGATGTCATGTTTTTAATATCTATTTTTTATTTTTGGGGATTGTATGACCCTTTGAGCACTTTTTGTTAAAATTTTTATGTGTGGCATAAAGGCAAAAAATGTATAACTTGGACATTTGGGCACTTTTTTTTTCCATTTCAGGGTAGTTATAGTTATCATATGCTAGACATTCTAGGATAGCAAACATATTAGTGGTTATTTTTGTTATTTTTATTATTTAAATTTTTTTTAAATTTCTGTGTTAGGGTGATGGGAGTGATTTAAAATGTTATTTTATGCATTTGATTTTAAATATGAGTCTCCCAGCTGCTCTTGTGGAAGGTCGCTGTCTGCCAATAAGCTCATGTGGTAAACGATACTGTCCAAAACGATCGCAGATATTGGTCCACTAAGTAATACAGCAGTTACCGATTCTGCATGGAGTGGGCTGAGCCTATTAACACCATTGCACTCTACTACTATAGTGAGTGAAGTTGAAGTTTTGAAGCTTCTGGGCCACAATGCCACTATAATGTATTGTATAGAGTACTTGTTTCCTCATATGGGGAAAAGATGTCCTATGGACACCCTGAAGCTCCTGGGCCTAGGTGCTCCCTCTACCAACTATCAAATTACACTCCTGCTGACTATATATAATTAACTTCTGCTATATGGGGGGATTAAAAGTTGTTTATGGTTAAATATATCAAATTATATTGCTAACAAGGGGTTCAACCACAATTACTTTACTTGGTGAAGCTTTCAAATAAAAAGTATGGATACACTTTATTATTTCTACACCACAACAATAATTAAGAGAAAATACGGGAGCAGGGAACTCACTCTACATATGGTTGCTTGACATTTTTCATTTTCTGTTATACCCTGATAGAAAAATGGTCAACTAAATCTTGAGACGCTAAACAGATATGCTGAGTGTGTATTGTCAGTAGTCTCTTGCCTCTTTCCAGTAGCTGATGTAGCAGGAGAGTTTCCAGATAGACAAGAGGCCATGTGATAAAGTGTGAAATTGCCAGCAGTAAACTATTACATATTCAGTGGTGTATTCTTAAGAGTCAATGAGGTGCCAGTCTTTACAATATATATTACTCTATGTACATAATTTTACATTTTAAATGTTGATGCATATTAGAAGTTAAAGGGGTTATCTGCCCTTTTAAACATTTTTATATAAGGCTTGGGTTGGTCCAAAAAAACAACATAAATATTATACTCACATCCTCTGGCGCTGCAGTTCACCAGTGGCACAGGTCATCATTATTGGCCTTTTTTTGTTTACAGAGGCTGACGCTCCTATCTGGACTACTGCCACATGCCTGCCATATTGAAATGGATGCCGTAACAGGTGAATGGCTGTGGACTAGACGAGAGTGCTCACCTATGTTAAAACAAACAAAGGCCATCAGTTGCCGGGGGCACCACAGGAGAACAACAACACAAAAAGACAAAGTTCCAGCTCCAAAAGCAATCCACGGTGATCCATTAAAAATCCAATTTCATTAAAAATGTTTTAAAAAATCACTACAATCCACCATGATATGGCATGGGTATCATTCACGCTGCCTACTTGTTTAGAAATAAATCATTACTTATGGCTTGGTCAAGCGTGATTTTGTGTACTGGTGCACATGCCCATCCTGTGCTCCACTCATTTCTCTAGGGTTAAGGGAGGCATGGTCAATCTGGCAAGCTTTGTGCAGCGCAGAGGGGCTTATTCACAGCGCCGGCTGAATATATGTAATATTCGGCCGGCGCTTTCAACCAGCCCCCTCATGAATACGGCCAACTGCCAGGGCACAGGATACGAGGATCCGACCTCTTATTTGGTAGATTAAAACTAACTTGCCAACCTAAATTATTTTTTTTAAATGTCATTGCTAGAATAGGGATGGGGGAGGATTATTGGGGGGCATATTTGGTGGGGGTCTTTTGGGGGAGTGACAGTTCCTCTTTAAGTCACACTCATTTCTGTTGTTTCCTCCATACACCTGTTGGTTGGAGAGACAATTGTGGATAATCAGCTTTTGAGTTGTATTAAAATGACTGAATCCCAGCTGAAACAGGAAATCAGTGAAGCACCTGCCTGGTATTTTCTGTGTTCTGCATGTTCTCATTCCAGCTGCACCTGCACGTGTGAGGGGGAGGAGGACAACTTCACCGAAGGAGAAAGTAACAATTGTATTTAAACCAGATTGATAGGGAACAGATCTCCCTGGATTCATGAACTGTGACAAAACATCTTGTCTATTTTTAAGATAGATCATAAATCAGTCCCTAAGTAATGGACAAAGATGACACCATTAGTGGGAATTTAAGCGTAGTTGTAGGATTTGAGTCTCAAAAAAGCAAACTTTAGACCGGTCATGGAGTAAGATGGGGCCTGCAATAACTTGGGAACTTTGCAGAATCTTTGGTGGAGGTCTGTATCCCTTGTGCTTCTTTTGGCAGCTTCCTTGTATGCAGAAGATTTCGAGGGAGGTTTTGTGGTAGATTAAATCAGTTGCGTGAAGGTCAAAAACGTGTTTCATTGCTCTAAAAGTACAATCATATAAATTAGCAAAATAAAGCATTGTAGAAGTGAAAGTTAGCTTGTAAATGTAATTTCTGAAGTGAAACAAATCACATCAGTGACTGCTTTGAGTCATCCCACTTTTCCTCTCTTGGTTTTATAGTTCTTATCCAAGGTCCGCTTATATCTCTTAATCACGTTCTAGTTAACTAGGCAGGAAATTGGAAAGTTGTCTTCACATGTTATGCCAAAAAAACCTAATGCTGATTCTCTTCTCAGCCTTAAAATCTTAGCACTTTTAGAGTTTCAGTATATTTTTTATGTAAAACATGTTTATATTGATCATTTTTAATGTAGCTCCATCATGCAATAAAGTATATTTTTGTTAATCATTTATAGATAAAATCTTAATTTTGAAACTTTAGTGTATCTAAAATAAAAATTTATAAAGAGCAAAAATCTCTTTGGAAAAAATTCCAAATGCAATGAAAATGGTGAAAAAACGCATTTGCGCCATTTTCTTGTGGGCTTGGATATTACGTCTTTAACTGAGCACCCCAAATGACATGTCTACTTTATTCTTTGGGTCGGTACGATTAAGGGGATACCAAATTTATAAAGGTTTTATAATGTTTTCATACATTTACAAAAATGAAAACCTGTACAAATTTTTTTTTTTTTATTTTGCCAACTTCTGGCGCTAATAACTTTTTTATACTTTGGTGTACAGAGCTGTGGGTGGTGTAATTTTTTGCGAAATTTGATAATATTTTCAATGATATCATTTTTAGGACTGTACAACCTTTTGATCACTTTTTATAGATTTTTTTTATATTTTTCAAAATGGCAAAAAAGTACCATTTTTTACTTTGGGCGCTATTTTCCGTTACGGGGTTAAACGTATTGAAAAACCGTTTCGGACGTGTCAATACCGTGATGTGATGTGTTTATGATTTTTATTGTTTATTTATATTTATGTCAGTTCTAGGGAAAGGGGGTGATTTGAAATTTTAGGTTTTTTTATTATAATTTTTTTTTTTAACTTTTTTTTTTTTTATTTATAATATCCTACCATATACTGCCATACTAGTATATGGGGATTTTCCTCCTCATTCATTACAATGTGCTATCAGCACATTGTAATGAAGGGGTTAAAACGAAATAGCCTCGGGTCTTCGGAAGACCCGAGGCTACCATGGAGATGGATCGCCGCCCCCGATGACATCACGGGGAGCGGCGATCCCAGGTAAGATGGGCGCCGCTATCTTTTTGAGCTTTGCCGGCAGCCCACGCTGTGTGCTAGCACCGATCGCGGGTGTTACCGGTAAGCCTTTGCTGCAATATGCAGAAAAGACTTACCGGCTATGGAGAGGGCTCAGCCCCTGAGCCCTCTCCATGCAGCGCGACCCGACCGCCGCCGGGATTACCGGCGTATAAGATGACCCCAGACTAGACAGAAGATTTTTCTGTCTTCAAAAGTCGTCTTATACGCCGGAATATACGGTACATATGTAGATCTTAAAAAAGAATGTACTCCAATTATCAACTAAAATTCAACCACACAATCCAAATGATAGAAACCCAGTCTAAAACTTAACCACTACTTATGATTTATACACTATATTGCATAAACACAGGCAAAAATTATAAATATCACAATGTGGGCATGGGGGTTGCGTCACTGATTTCATCTTTAAACCAAGATTTAGCCTTTCTTCTCTTGCTGATTGGCAGTGGGATGCTTGAAGACCATGATATTTCAAGTTGTCCATCCAGAGAGACGAAACCACCCTGATGTACGATTCCACAACAAAATACACTACTCACAAAAATGTACAGAAATGTAGTGGGATTGTTTCATTGAAGACACCGGTACTTGCATTACCAAGTAACTATTCGGTGACACACTGTTCCCCTAAAAAACCCACCCTAAGAGCTCCAAACCTAGATGACTACCACCTTGTCTTTAATCTGTCCCTAAAATATGTGTTTTCCAATACTGGGTACAACCCATTTGTCATAACGCTCAAATTGCAAAGCACTTGTCCATTTACAGACATGACACATTTTGTTTCTTCTTCAAAAACCTATATAGAAAATAGGCAGAGTACCATGAAGAGTTCTTATAAAAAGTACAGAATTTTATTTAATATCTTATTAATGAATAGTAACAGAATTTTGGGAATGAAAAACTGTACTGGAAGGACACAAAAACATCCAAGGGACTTGTGGGTACTGCCGGAGAATAACAAATCATTAGTAAAGATCTGATATATGGTTATAGGCTGCAATACGAAGGGTACATAAAGTTGTCACTACTTGTACATACAAGGTATAACAATGCTACATACTTAATTTCTCCTCTATCTGTGACTACTGTTATAGCCTATATCACATGAGTGTCTATTTATAACAATTCTGTGTATTTATACCTGTAGTAATAGTATCCCATATCCTCTCAAATGTCTGTGATGTGCATTTCGGCAGGCTGCCTTTATCAAGGGGCATGGTCTGCCAGGCAAAGGTGAGTATATAAAGCCATATATAGCCAATAGGAGCAGTTGTTCTTACCTAATATGTATAAATAAGGGCCAGTGCCTTTCTATTGGGCGCATGTCATCGAACATGATGTCGGGCTCCGCCTACCCAGTCGCTCCAATCATGTGATCCGGACATGTGATGCTTTGCATTACTTCAGGATACACATTGTATCGGGCGCCCTGGGCGTCAGAGAATGGAAGTCTATCTGTGCAGGGCATGAACGTCGGCGCCGGGGAGAGGAGGAGGGGGTGAGCACTGCTCACTCCTGCCCCTCTCCATAGAGGTACAGTTCGCATGGCACTGTATTCCGGAGAAAGATAGGACATGTCCTATCTTTCTCCCAGCTATAGAGCGGAATGGTGCCGCACGTGTGCTACGCCATACCGCTCCCGTAGGGCGCCACAAGGCCATTGCCGTATATTTGTCAGCTGTATATACGTCCCCCATGCGTTCATGTGAATGTAGCCTAAGACGGCATTGCCCATGCCAAATTTAAGCCAAGTTCTTTATGGAAACTCAACATCAGGGTGTTCTTATGAGGTCAATAGACATTGGGGCATATTTATCATTCTGTCTAAAAGTAAGAATGTTCTTATTTGCCAATGTCAACCAATTACAACTCAGCTTTCATCTTACCATGTGAATATTTTAAAGGGGAGCTGTAATGAATTGCCATGGAAAACCCCCATTGTCCATCATAAAGAATATCCATCTGTACAATAACCATATATCACATCTTTACTGATGATTTGTTATTTTCATGGCAGTACCTATGTCTCTTGAATGTTTTTGTGTCCCTCCAGGACAGTTTGTCATTTCTAGATGTCTGTTCCTATTCATTAATAAGATATTGAATACAATTCAGTACTTTTTATGAGAATTTTTCATGGTACGCTTTTTTCTATATAGGTTTTTGTTCTATTATGCCAGTCATATGAAATAGTGCAACATGGAGGAGTATTAGAGCGCATAATGACTACTAAGACAACAAAATATAGTCCACACTTATATAGGTGCTTTAGTGTTGTTATTAAATGAACAATAGATGTAAAAGAAAATTCCAGGTCTGTAGTTTGTTCCTAGATGCTATGTTGACCCCTTACACTTTTTTTGTTTTTTTACTGCTCTCCTTCTGAATACTTTAGCTTTCTTTTGTTTCCATTTACAGATATTCATGAGGGTTTGTTATGTGCTGTACAAAGTGTAATTTCTAGTGGCACCATTAATATATGTATTGCAATGTACTGGAAAGCAGGAACAAAGTTCTAAATTCAGTGAAATTGAAAAAAAAATTATATATTTTTTTTGCCAGTTCCTCACGAGCTCCGTTTTTACAGCATTCGCTGTTTGATCCTAACAACATGTCCCCTTTATTTTTGGGCCAATACAGTCATAGAGATACCAAATATATATTGTTTTTATTATGTTTTAAATCCTTTAAATAATAATAATAATTCTTTATTAAAAACCATTTGAAAAAAGAAAACATTTAAATAAAACATATTCACTATTGAAACATCCATTAATACCACTTTGCTAAATAGGAAACCTTTGTCATTGCCATTGTGTTAATAATAATAATAATGATAATAATAATAATAATCTTTATTTATATAGCGCCATCAAATTCTGTGTCGCTTTACAAATCATAGGGGACATATATAATATACAAATATAATATTACATTACAGAGTACAAACAGTCATATGGAACAATAAGAGGTGACAATATGCATGCCTTGAATCAGGAAGGTATCGGCCACTTACAAATTTCTGAATTCTTCTAAGTTCTTCTATTGTTACTGTTATTATTATCATTAAAAGTTACATTTTAGATTTGGTGTCTATTTGGTTCGTGCGGAACTATATATGTTTTATGAATTTTTAAAAATGTTAAAGTTTTGATCTCTGCCTTAGTCACTGAATAGGTATGCCCCACACTGAAATTTTAATGTATCCTTAGAGTACCTATAGGAATGGGTTGTCAAAGAGCAATGAAGTATTTGATTTTTTTATTTATTTTTACAAGCATTTTATTGACATTTTTTAACATTCTTTTCAATAAAACACACACATGTGTTTATTTCCCTCGCAGGGGATATTGCTGTATGAAGTAAAATGTAGAAAATCAAAAGAAAAATAGTACTTTGTACCTGGTATCAGCTTCGAGTACAACTATAAAGCTAACAGATGTCAGGAAAACAGAGCAGAATACCCCAAGTTATCTGGATTGTTGTATTTAGAGGAGGTTGCTAAACTAGCTAAACTGTATATATATATATACAATTTGTCATGCTTTGTGCTGCGCTGCATAATCTGTTTGCACTATATAAAGAATTATATATATATATATATATATATATATATATATATATATATATATATACACATATATTTATATGTATGAGAATTGTTCAATAAGCACTAATGTTAAAAATGACACCATTTTTTTAAAAAAAACAATTTTTATTTTTCTTTTAGAAAGAAAACACTTCTCCCAATGTTCCTGTCATTTTTTTAACCCGTCCAAAATATAGGATTTGTCGAACTCACTAAAATACACCTCTGTCTCGGCGATGACTTCCTCGTTTGCGCTAAAAAAATTTCCCACGAGCCATTTCTTCATGTTAGGGAACAAGAAAAAGTTGCAGGGTGCCAGATCAGGTGAATACAGGGGGGTGCGGAAGCAACTACGGATAAAAGTGCTGATGAATGTGCATCATTTTGAAACAGCTCCTGTTTTGCCAAATGCAGCTGTGTCTCCTTCAATTTTTTGAAGTGGTCGAAGCAGTCCAATAACTCACTATAGTATTGTCCAGTGATCATTCTTCCTTTTTCTAAAAAATCCATGGGGATGACGCCATTAGTATCCCAAAAAAATCGTCGCCATGAACTTTCCGGCCAATGGGACCGTCTTTACCTTCTTTGGAGCAGATTCACCGGGAAAAATCTATTGTTTTGATTGTTGCTTAGTTTCTGGTGTGTAATGATGAATCCAGGTTTCATTACCGGTGACAACTCGACACAAAAATCCTCTGGATCTCGCTTAAATTGCTCCAAATACTTCTTCGAAGTTAACAGCCACATCCGCTTGTTGTCCACCATGAGCAATTGTGGCACCCTTCGGGTACCTCATTAAAAATGGCTATTCGACCACGTTTAAATTCGTTGAACCAATATCCAATTGTCGTCATAGATTGCGAAGTGTGCCCATAAACAGCATCCAAGTTTGCTTTTATCTCCTCACATTTTTTCCCACTCAAAAACAAAAAGTGAATTACCGAACAACACTGCTCTTTTTCCATCTTAGCTATGGAACATCTTACTTAAATGGCTGCCAAATCCAAACTAACCTATCAATCAGCCTGTTTTGCCGTGGTTTGATAGATGGCCGCACATGATGATAACACAGTTTCCCTCAGGAACGCCCTCTGTCGTCAAACATGGGTACTTATTGAACCACCATTGTACACATACTATAATAATATTACAATTATTACACATACTATATATTGCACAAAGTAGATTTTTACTACTGAAATAATCCCTGTGGAAGTGTATAGAACAATGAAATACCTAAAATAAGCCTAGCATAGATTAGATAACTGTTCTCCAACCTTCCCACACATATATGCAGGTTTTGCTTGGCTGAGTGTGCATGTCCTCTCAAAAGAGTGAGGGAAATATACCATGGACAGACATCCCTGGCAGCGGATTATCTTCATTGAGAACAGAAAGATTGGGCGCATGGAAACCCATCTGTCTGAAAATTCCCCTTTTCAGGCGAGGGGTTGAACACTCTCCTGCTCCATTCATTGTAGATGGTAGTCTAGTCTCATTGAAATTGGGAGACATTCATGTATAGTGTAAGGTAATGGCTAAGCACATCTTAGTTACTGGTTAGACCCTGTTGGCCAGGCAGTCTCGGTAGAACTAGTCACATGCTTTAAGGGTTGAATACACTTGGAGGAATAGGGGTGGCTGTAAAAGCGCTTATACTTAATACCACCGACACTCCTGTTCTCACTCACTGCCAGGCCACTGCCTTTGTTTACAGAGGCCGGGACTCTTGTTCCAACCAATGCCGCACACCTACTACACACTGAAAATAAGGCTGTAGCAGGTGCGAGGCACTGGTTGGGTTTGGAGTGCTGGCCTCTGAAAGCAAAGAAAGGTCTGTCAGTGATGGGCACCATCACCTGAGAATGGGAGTACCAGCGGAGGTAAGTGTAAGCTCTTTGTTATTTTTTTATCCCCCAGCTGTGTATAGAACATTTTAATTCCTGAAAAACTCCTTTAAATAGATTTTCTCTGGTGGAACTTGGGTTGGTAACACACTGTAAGTTATATAAGTCATGTTCTGGTTGGTGAGGTCTAAGTAAAAAGACTCTATAGTTACATAGCACATTGTGGTCTTTGACTGAAAAATAAAGTTTATAGCTGTGGAACAAAAAGTGAAAGGGTATTAAACTTGCTCAGACATCTAGTCAACCTGCTCTGTACTGATAAGGGGTAAGGTCTCCAAAATAGTTCAAGCAGGTATCTCTGATGTGGATTGTGTGAACTCATTTGTGTAAGTTGTAAGTTTACTCAAGGGCGAGCATTGTCTGAAAAACTATTCTCCTTATATCACTGGGTCTCTCAAATGAAAAACATCACCCCTCACCGAAGTAAAACAAAGGAGAAATTGAAATTTGGTAAACTAGTTTTTTTCCCCCCAGAAAAGAATGTAAACTTGTATAATGTCCAATAATTTCCCAGAACCTACGTAAACAAACCTTATTTACGCGACTGAATGTCTTCACAACACATATTGGTGAAATATTTTAAACATATTGGTACCATATCTTGTTGGGGTATACAAAGACTGACCTGTGCTTATCTGTTGCATCTTCATGTTTCTGGACTATTGAACATTTGACATGTGTTTTACAATAACTCAGTATGAAGTCGAACACGATGTTTAACGCAACTCGGATTCTTATGGTGGAATGAACAAAGTCTTGATGAATATTGCAGGACGGTTATATTTCAATGGCTTCCTTCTTGGTAGTTCAATTTACAGAACTTGTAAAATAATGGCATTAGATAACATACAGGGCAGAATTGAAAGAATTGTCCACCGATGATTATTGATGGGGATCTGCTGTTGTTCTTGTCTATGATACAATAAACTGTTTACATAGAAATTCTTTGTTGCAGGTTTTAAATCGTGTGCGGCTCCCCACTTCTGATGTGTGCCTGCCAGCTGCCAGACACAGAGGTGCTTGTGCTCTATATGATTGAGCTAATTAACAGTGGAAAATGTCAGAAGGTGACAGCAAACAGAGACTTCTTGCCCTCAGGTCAGAGCTGGACTACTGAGACTTACTCCTGATTTAACAGTATAACTAATAAAGATAGTGGTCACACTACTTTCCCATTTTGGAATGGATCACAGACGGAATATAAACTTGGCTACTACTTTTTTGAATGAAATCTGGAAGTAAAAAAAATTATTTTGAATTTCAAAAAAAACATGGCATTTTGAAAAAAATTACTTTAAAGGGTATTTTAGTTTCTAAAATGTCCTAATCCCTGACAGAGATCCATAAGCATTTTATCCACAGACATGTACAGTCATGGCCAAAAGTTTTGAGAATGACACAAATATTATATTTTACATGATCTGTTTCCCTCTGATTTGTCAGATGTTTTTATCACATACAGAAATACAAGTGCAATCATATTATGAGTAACAAAAGCTTTTATTGACAGTTAGGCTATATTCACACTGCCGTTGCCCGCCCGTACCGTACCGTAGCGGGCAACGGCAGTGTACGGGGAGAGGAGGAGGAGGTGAGCGCAGCTCACCCCCGCCCCTCTCCATAGCAACCTATGGCGCAAGGGCGCCGTATTACGGGAAAAGATAGGACATGTCCATAGAAGTGTATGGGGGACGTATATCGGCCGTATCTCTATGTTTTGTTTCTACCCAAAATCTCTATGTTTTGTTCCCTGAGCCATTTAGTTATCACCTTTGCTTTATGGCAAGGTGCTCCATCATGCTGAAAAAGGCATTGTTGATCACCAAACTGCTCCTGGATGGTTGGGAGAAGTTGCTCTTGGAGGACATTCTGGTACCATTCTTTATTCATGGATGTATTTCTATGCAAGACTGTGAGAGAGCCGATTCCCTTGGCTGAGAAGTTACCTCTTTAGAGATAACCATAGTTAACAGAAGGGAAACAATGATGCCAAGCACCAGCCTCCTTTTAAAGTGTCCAGTGGTGTGATTCTTACTTAATCATGACAGATTGATCTCCAGCCCTGTCCTCATCAACACCCACATCTGTGTTACTGGAGCAATCACTGAAACTATGTTAGCTGCTCCTTTTATGGCAGGCCTGCAATGGAGTTGAAATGTGTTTTAGGGGAAAAAGTTAATTTTCTAGGCAAATATTGACTTTGCAATTAATTGCTGTTAAGCTGATCCCTCTTTATAACATTCTGGAGTATATGCAGATTGCCATTATAAAACCTGATGCAGTAGATTTTGTAAAAATTTACATTTGTATCATTCCCGAAACTTTTGGCCATGACTATATGACATATTCCAAGTCTAAATGTTGGATTGACAGTTGCTCTCTCCCTCCTTGGAAAGGGTCCCCCCTCAACCCATCTTTAGAACTGAGGCTGTGAGTGTATCGCATAGAAAGGCCATTCACTCATTTTCACTATTGGTATCCCTGGTATGGATTTTGTCATCAATTTAAAGTATTTATTCATGACCAAAAGAAATGGATCTGCAATTCACACATGTCATTAGTAGTGGACATACCCTATAAACAAAAGAATTGGGACACATTAGCGTTTATGACATCAGATTCTAATTCCTTTATTTTTCCTTTATTTTTATATAGCAGACACAGATTACGTAGCCCTGCACAGAGCTTTCCAAATCAGTCCCTGTCCCCAATGAGGCTCACAATGTAATCAACCTACCAGTATGTTTTGGAGTGTGAGAGGAAACCAGAGGACCAGAGGAAACCCACAGAAACATGGAGAGAACATTTAAACACCAAAAAGCTGGTCCTCTCTTTAAAACTGAAACAACTCTTCAAGCAAGGCTTTCTACAACATTGTGGGAATCTTAATTCGCATTTGTGAGCTCAGACACTGTTGTTAGATGAGAGGGACTGCCTAATAATATCTGTTCTATTCCATCCCAAAGGCATTGTTGGGACCAATTCTTCCACACTAAACTAACATAGAGATAACTTTCTTTGTTTGAACTCTTTAAGACAGTTCTGCTTTGCCAATTAAATCTGCATTGCAGGCATGTGGAGTCTTTGACAGCCATAGATGCTCCACTAGGGGATTTTGGGAAGTATGCAAATACATTTTCTAGGATGGGATAAGGAAAACATTGCCTCTGTAGCTACCTTGTAAGACAGACCCCTTAATATTAAGCATGACTTTTAGTAAACCTAAATACATGATGTGGTAATTAAACTGAACCAGTATATCCAGAAGGAACAGACTCCCAACTGTGGACAGCACTATCTTTTATTCTTCTTCAGCATAATGTAGGGCATCAAGGTCTTCACACACCAACAAGGCAGCCTTAATTGGAAAATTCTCCTTAAGCAGAAATCTTACTTTCCAACCCAAATAAAAAGCCTCTCACCATTTTTAAACCAGTTGTCTGCACCATATTAAAGAGATGCAAAGACATCGGAAGGAGTCTGTTCCTTTTGGAATAGATATACTGGTTTGCGTTTAATCCTGCAACATGGTATTAGGCTTCCTGAAAGTCATGCTTGATGTTAAGGGGGCTGCCTTACAAGGTAGCTATAGAGGCAATGTTTTCCTGTAAAATGTATTTGTTATGTTGAAGCATAAAGCTTAACCTTGACTTGGAGTTACAACCAAGCAGGTAAATTTCTCCAGGAATGTATTAAATCCAAGGATAGGAAAGTATGTCTAGTGCTACACCTGTGGTGGAATTGTACTTTACACCATTCTATGTGTAGCTTGGTATTGTGCTTGTTAATGTAAGGCAACAATTATGCACCTCAGCACTCAATTACCCCGCTCTGTTTCTTGCTATTTTTCTGAATGCTGCCTCATTTTAATCCTACCACTCCTGATTGATGGTTGACTATCTGGGAGGGAGGAAAAAGAGTCTTATTACAATGATGACATCCTATTATGAAACCATGAAAGACCCATCCTTCATGGTTATCTTTCAAGGCAGACTGCAAGACTATTGCCCCAATACTTTTGGCCTCCTCTTGAGGACTAGAATGAGCATGCACATCTGGATTAGCAGGAGATTGGTTGTAACATACTGCTGCATTCGTCCTGACCAGAAAAAGCTCAGTTCAAGGCTTTATCACTCTTTATCGTAACTCCTTAGTTGACAGGTGGCACCACAACACGATCGGGTATCGTACGGTTACTATGGCGGCTGAAGGCCTGATGGGAAGCTCTAATAACACTCTCTTGAGGAATAAAAAAGTTCTAGCTCTTCTTTTTGTGGGGACAATTAATAATAAACAGTAATAAAACATGTGCTGTACATATACAGGCAGTCCCGGGTTACTTACAAGATTGTGTAGGTTTGTTCTTAAGTTGAATTTGTATGTAAGTCGGAACCATATACATTATAATTGTAATCCCAGCCAATTTTTTTTGGTCTCTGTGACAATTGGATTTTCAAAATGTTGGGTTGTCATCAGAACCAGGATTAACAATAAAGCTTCATTACAGGCGCCTGTGATAACTGTTATAGCTGTTTATTGCAGCCTAGGACTAAAGTTTAATAAATAGCCAATATCCATTTGTAACAAGGGGTAGTCTGTAAGGCGGGTGTTCTTAAGTAGGGGACCGCCTGTATTTAGTATCTCAATAACGCTAACTTACAGAATAACTTATTCTAATTTTTATACTGTAGGGGGAATAACATAAACAATTTAATTCTAAAAAACTAGTGGTGGAATAGCAATTGTATTCCTTCCTCCGCAAAAAAAGTTATTACATTTTCAACATTGTGATAATTTTACCCAAAATTCAACTTCTGATCAAATGCAGCCTTGCAAAAACAAGTCCTCATATGCCTACGTCCGATTAAAAAAAAAATAATAATAATGTCTTGTGGAAGCTGAGCATGGAGTAAAGAGTAAAAAATGCTTTGTCCTGAAAACTCAAACAGGTTCTCAAAATAAATAAATAAATAAATAAATATATAAAGCAATATATATTCTAGTATTCACATGTAAAGGTATATATCAATACCCTGCAGCAAAAACACCCCAAAGTTTGTGGTATAACAATCTGCTAAGCAGATCCACATGCTGATGCAACTCTCAGCCAATTACATTTATGAGCATGTCTTTAATAAAAGGGATTGTGTTATCTGCTCTATTGGGTCTGATACAAACTGAGAAAGAAAATTGACACCTGCAAACATCTTTACCTCCAGTGACAAAATAAGATGCAGCCTGCAAGCCAATGCTTTTACTTTGCAAGAAGTATATTTACAGTTCTCAAAAGTAAGTAGATAAGATAACACTGAAGTTCATTTATAAGCCAAAGAATTCCCATGGTTCTCTAAATTGTGTACACACATATTGGGGCACATTTACTAAGGGACCGTCGGATGCATTTCCGTGAGGTTTCCGAATATTTCCGATTTGCACTGAATTGCACAGGGGTTTTTGGCGCACGTAATCCGATTTGGGCGCATCAGCGCCGGCTTTCATGCAACACAAACCCGCGGAATTTAACAAATCAATTTGTGTTGCAAGACAAGCACTCACATACACCGAATGGTGAATGAGCTCAAGAAGATGGTGAGCTCCGGCGGACCTGAGCGGGGAAGTGACACATGCAGGAAATTGGACACACGATTTTAGTGAATCGCGGCAGCTCCGAATCCTCGCTGGACAACGCACCTCGGGGATTGCAAAAGGACGGGTAAGTAAATGTGCCTCATTATGTGTAATGTGGTCGTATTTCCATTTTGTGTTATGTCCAATATTTTACAATATAATGGTTCTTAGCAGCGAAAATAATTATTGTTAATAATAAATATGCAACATACTATGAGGCACATTTACTTATCAGTCTGGAGGAGATCCCGAAAGTGAATTGTCCGTCGACAATGCACATCTGCTGCGATTCACTAAGATCGTGCGTCCGATATCCTACATGTATCGCTTCCCCGCTCAGGTCCGCTGGAGTTCAACATCTTCCTCCCAGTGCTTGTTAGTGCTTGGGCTTGTTGCACCAGAAAAAAGTAGTATGTGGAGTACTTCAATTGTATATACATAAACGTGGTGGTCTAGGACAGGAGATCCTCCAATTCTCCCTTATTACCGCATTCTATGAACAGTGTCCAATTCAATGACCACACATGCAATTTAACAAAAGAGATTACTTTTACTTCAAAACTTTAGCTTATACATCATGTCTGAGGAAGGGGGCGTGTCCCTCGAAACGTCACAGCAAACATGGTGTTCACTAGATCGTGGCTCGGCGTCTAAGGAGTTTGTGTCTCTGCCCTAAGGATCAAGTAAAGTGTGAGTCCGAGTTCATTTTGCTATGATTATATCTCGTTGGAAGAAAAAATAGTAAATAATGCATTAGAACGTAAATAAACTCCTACGATCCAAGGTATTAATATTTATGCAAGCTGAATAGGATAAGTACAAACTATCATGTAACTATCGGTCTTGGGACAGACAAACACTTTGAACAAAGAATGTATAAGCTGAAGTTTTGAAGTAAAAGTGTTGCATGTGTGGTCATTCTATTGGACACTGTTTATAGAGTGCTTGGGCTTGTGACACAATTTTTAAGTTAAATCCCGTACTCTGTTGGATCGTCCGATGGCTTGCCCCACGATTTCTGTTTCATTAAAGTCGACGCAGATGTGCCAAAATCTGTTCGTATGCGACACAATCCCCTTCTAAAACCCTGCCCCAGCTATGCAATCTCTGAAAACGCCGGAAATGCGACCGCAGGACCTTAGTAAATAAGCCCCTATTTCTTTATACATATATTGTAACTGTTAAATTTATGGAAAAGCTTTGCTTCTGAGAAAGAAATTAGTTTACTTTATTTTCAGTTACTGAAAATGATATACAATCCTGTGAGCCTGTCAGATACAAGATAGGAAACTGCTGGCTGAACTCAATGGGGCAGATTTATCAAGCAGTCTGAAAGTCAGAATATTTCCAATTGCCCATGGCAACCAATCACAGCTCCCCTTTAAAATATTCATGAGCACTGGTGAAATGAAAGCTGAGATTGGTTGCCATGGGCAACTGGAAATATTCTGACTTTCAGACTGCTTGATAAATCTGCCCCACTGATTTAGTTTGGATCAATTAACTATATGTTTATAAAGGTCATTGGGGCTCATTTTTGTCGGACAGTTTGCCTTTTTCGGGGATTACACAGTTTGGACAGGTATTTACCAGGTGTCTGCACTGTGTTTTGTGGTGCAGCTGCGCTGGCTTCCATGCAACACAATTGGGGGGGGGGGCACGTGCCGTCGGACCATCTGACTGATTCGTACTGAGCGCAGGATTTAACTTTTAAATTGTGTTGATACATGCAGGATATCGGCGCAAGATCGTAGTTTATCGCGGCACAGTGCACTATTGTCGAACAATGCACTTTCTGTTATCTCCAGGGGCCCCATATGTGACTTTTCTGTAGTGATATATTGGTTCAAAATTAGGAATGCTTGTCTTCAAAGTTTTACCTCCCTAGATGCATTGACAAAAATCTACACTTGGACAAACTTAGCCAATTTGCCATATTATCATAGGAACACTAAATAAGATTAGAAAAAGACATCAGTCCATCAAGTGCAACCTATTAATTCTACATTATACTGTGTTGATCCATAGGAAGGCAAAAACCCTGCAAGGCTGATACCAAGTTTTATTCCCAAAGTAATGATAACTATCTTTATTTATATAGCACAAACATATTCCATAGCAGTTTACAAATCATAGACATATATAAAAATAAAATAACACATTAGGGTGCATTCACACACCCGTTATGACACATGATATTATGGCATCTAGGTCCTGCATGAACATGTTCAAATTATCAGCCATTACAACATGTTGTGAAAGAGAGTTCCACAGTCTTACTTGTCTTACTGTAAAGAACCTTTGTCTATGGTGATGGTAGAACCGCCTCTCTTCTAGGTGTAGAAGATGCCCCCTGTCTATGGTGATGGTAGAACCTCCTCTCCTCTAGGTGTAGAAGATGCCCCCTGACTGTGATGATGGTAGAACTACCTCTCCTCTAGGTGTAGAAGATGTCCCCTGTCTGTGGTGATGGTAGAACTACCTCTCCTCTAGGTGTAGAGGATGCCCTCTATCTATGGTAATGGAAGAACTTCCTCTCTCTAGGTGTAGAGGATGTCCCTGTCTATGGTGATGGTAGAACCTCCTTTCCTCTAGGTGTAGAGGATGCCCCCTGTCTATGGTGATGGTAGAACCTCCTCTCCTCTAGGTGTAGAGGATGCCCCCTGTCTATGGTGATGGTAGGATCACCTCCCCTCTAGGTGTAGAGGATGCACTCTGTCTATGGTGATGGTAGAACCACCTCCCCTCTAGGTGTAGAGGATGCCCCCTGTCTATAGTGATGGTAGAACCAGCTATCCTCCAGGCGTAGAGGATGACCCTTGTCTATGGTGATGGTAGAATCGCCTCTCCTCTAGGTGTAGAGGATGCCCCCTGTCTATGGTGATGGTAGAACCTCCTCTCCTCTAGGTGTAGAAGATGCCCCCTGACTGTGATGATGGTAGAACTACCTCTCCTCTAGGTGTAGAAGATGTCCCCTGTCTGTGGTGATGGTAGAACTACCTCTCCTCTAGGTGTAGAGGATGCCCTCTATCTATGGTAATGGAAGAACTTCCTCTCTCTAGGTGTAGAGGATGCCCCTGTCTATGGTGATGGTAGAACCTCCTTTCCTCTAGGTGTAGAGGATGCCCCCTGTCTATGGTGATGGTAGAACCTCCTCTCCTCTAGGTGTAGAGGATGCCCCCTGTCTATGGTGATGGTAGAACCACCTTTCCTCTAGGTGTAGAGGATGCCCCCTGTCTATAGTGATGGTAGAACCAGCTATCCTCCAGGCGTAGAGGATGACCCTTGTCTATGGTGATGGTAGAACCACCTCTCCTCTAGGTGTAGAGGATGCCCCCTGTCTATAGTGATGGTAGAACCAGCTATCCTCCAGGCGTAGAGGATGACCCTTGTCTATGGTGATGGTAGAATCGCCTCTCCTCTAGGTGTAGAGGATGCCCCCTTGCCCTGGCCACAGGCCTAGGTATAAAAAAAAATGTTTGTACTGTCCGTTCAGATATTTATAAATTGTAAAAATGTCTCCCCTTAGTTGTCTTTTTTACAAGCTAAATAACCCCAATCTTTGCAATTTATTAATGACAAATATATTAATATTAAATTGATATTAACTAATTGTGATCCCCAAGATAATATCCCACTCCAAAAGACTATTAGCACTTGTACCCATTCCTTTGGACAATGACACTAAGGTCTAGGTATTATAGGACCAAAGTCTGAAGTCATGCTCTCCTCCAGGCTCTAATACTAAATCAGGCAAAACATTTTATACCCTACCTGAGGGAGCTAGTTAGTGGTGGATTATAATATAGGCTAAAGCCTCCTAGGGGGCCCTTGGCCACCTAAACCACCCAACAACATTTTATACTAAAATGGAACTACACCTATGAAATCTTCATACATCTGTTCCTGCTCTCAATACACATGTTCACAAGAGCCATTTCAGGACCTCTAAAGCTCCTACAAAGGTCCTGAATCCGCAGGTTAAAAACAGGCAGAATGGATGTACCCTCCATTCTCTGTGAAGTTTGATTCTAGTACCATATGTAGCAAGTGATTGTAGGGGCCCTTAATATTCATACAGCCCAGGACCCATGGAAGTCTTAATCTGCCCCTAGGGCTAGTAGTTTAATGGGGTAAAATCTGGTAACAAAGCTACTAAAACATAGAACTAATTTCCAACAAAAAGAAAAAAAAATTGGTGTGTTGCTTTTTTTGAATGTCCATATTTGCATAATATACATTTTTATAGTAAAGTCCAAAAAATAAGTAAAGTTATCAATTCTGAATATGATATACATCTCTTTTAGTGATGTGATACCCAGATGTGCCGGTTTGGGACTCTTATTTCTATAAATGCTGCCGGCAGAATGTCACATGGGAAAATGGTTCCGCACACACACTGACGGAATTTAAAAGCCAGTGGCATTTAAAGAGTTAACACCTGCAATCGGTGGTAGCGCCGACAGCAGGTATTACAGAGGACAACACTGGAAGGGAAGTCCTCTGGATGAAGCTGGTTCTATGACCCCCCTACAGTCCTGAAACTTGAACTTCTGAAATCACATAGGAACCAATAGCTCAAATGGGATAAGTGTATGTTTTTTTTAATTACCCCAACCCTGGCTCCATGGGCCTTTTCTTCTAATCATGGAAAAAACCCTTTAAACTTGGTTTATGCATGCCTTCAACTAGATGAGTCGAGCTGTTCCTTATTGGGAAATTAGTCACATTTGTATATTACTTGACACAAATACCCTGCATGCTCCATAGGGTAGGATGAGGATAGGATCCATGCTCATAATTTGTAATTAAATTTTTTTTGTGTAGAGTCATATTAAAAAACAAAAAAAAGGTAAGCAACTTAGTACTCACACTAGCCAAACTAATTATCAGTGGGCATAACTGTATGACAATAGTTATGGGATAAATGTGTATAAGTGCCACAAGTACACGATGGATTAAAGGCTACGGGGCCATCACTTCTTTGCTTAGGGATTACCATTTATATGGACACTGACATTTTGCCGGTTATGCCATAAAAGTCTGATAGGTGGAGTTTTATCTTCTGAAACCTCTATATTTGAAAAGAATAAGAGTTCTCCAACTCACATTTAGCCAGGTAAAGTTGTTACTCTTTTTCTACCTGCATTAGCCTAAATGGAGATAAGCTTTAAACAGAGCCCACATGAAGATAAAAGTTGCAAAATTTATTTAAACATCTATAAAAAATAGTTGCATGACAGAGGAGTCTGCATAGGGTAGTTTGAGGACTGGATACATGCCTACGCATCTCAGAAATCTCTTTCCTTATTCATGGCTTATTCACTGAGGTTCCACGGAAGAACTACACGATCCAGCGTCCAGGTAAGCTGACTATTTTTTTCTTCATTAAATGAAGACAAAGACCTTGTCATCCACAAATTGCCAGACACTTGAATGGAAGCCCAAAATACCTAATATTTCAATGGGGTTCCCTGGTGCCTGTCTTTCTAAATTCAGGCACTTCAGTTTCATCATTGCTCTTTTCCGATTACAGAGCTGAATTTATTGTAGAATGATAAATTCCTATTTTTGGTCACTTTTTTAAAATTTCTTTTATACTTTATTGTGAACGCTAATTTTGAGAATGGAACTCTTTTCGTACCTTATGGGGCACATTTACTAAGGGTCCACAGACCGTATTTCCATTGGGTTTCCCAACTATGTCCGATTTGTGCCACATTTAACAGGGGGTTTTGCCGCATGCGATTGGATTTTGGCGCAATCGGGCCGACTTTCATGCGACACAAGTCGCGGGCGTGGCGGTCGGACAACCCGACTGATTCGGACTAAAAGCGAGATTTAAAATTCAAATTGTGTCACAAGACAATACACTCACATACATCAGGAAGGAAATGGTGAACTCCGGCGGACCTCAGCGGAGAAGCGACACATGCAGGATATCGGGCGTACGATCTTAGTGAATCATGCCGGACTTCATCCTCGTCTGACAGTCCGGATCGGGGATCATGACAGGACCGGGTAAGTAAATGTGCCCCTATATCTTGTAGCTTGGTAGATACTGATGATTAGTACTAAGTATGTAGATGTGTTTTTATTGATGATTGATATGTATGTATGTAAGCAAATAGATAGATAAAACTTTATTAATCCTCAAAGGGGGAAATTCTTTTTACTTCTTTTCCTGTCCCACTCATACACTTAAGCTGCTTGCATAATGCATGTGTTAAAGTAAATTAAAGCAGAACTTATCCTATCATCTGTTGTCCCATTGAGCACTATTTGAGGTCAGGTCCTCCTTGCACCAATGACTATTGCTGACTGCCACACAGAGGGACCATTGCTGATTGACTTTGGAAGGTCATGGGCGAGGCAATGACCTGCATGGAAACAAAGATGGAAGTTATACTTTTTAATTTACTCTAACCATCGTTTATTTTTTGTAGGCTAACGCATTTAGGCTAAACTCATTTACATAATGAAACGTTAGGCATTTTGGACTTTCATTTTGTAGATGAGAAGGTCCTTGTCTTGAAAAAGAGTAACAATATTTTATTTTTATCAGTTCTTAGTAACTGACTTAAAAGATAACATATTCCATGTTCTGTATCTGTGCTCCATGACCCACCAATGATTACTTATATATTTCCGAGTCTGATCCTGATCCCGGAGCATGCTCTACGCGCATTCACATCATTCATAAGGCATTTTTGCCTGTTTGATAATCTACAGAATATTGTTTTATAATGGAAAGCACTTATAAATATATCAACCAGGAAATAGAGCCAATGACCCATTAGTTATACTTATTTCCTAATTGCAGTGGGAAGCATCCTGCATGTTTAAATAAATATTGTTAACTCTGACCCCTTGGTTTGCCAGAACTGATAAGACAATAGTTTGACCTATACGAGGCATGTACATCATGCGTGAGTATGAATACAGCAGGAAAACAGGAAACAATAAATCAGAAATTAGGGCACTGATTGTTGTAGCTAATTGCATCAGACCTCTGCTTAATTTCTCACTCTGTCATCTTAACCTGATTTTCCTTGCCAACAGACTTTCCAAATTACTCACATCAAGTATACACAAAAATTATAAGGTTTCTCTACGGTGACTGACAAACGAATGAGATCTATTCCTAAACGGCTGCATTTGACACTTAACAGATACCTGCAAGATCTCATTAATCTGCTTTTTTGGTCTTCTCTTTGTCGTCAGGCAGGTGCATTGGGTTTGATGTTATCTCATTATTAACAGCCTGTAATTGGCTGAGATCTTTAAAACGCGTCATCTTGCATTAGCTGATGACATGAGTTATTTATGTAAGTACCAGGGTAATTTCAGATCTCATTCATCATTCAGCGTCGTACAAACAGTACAATATAAATTTATAGATTGAACATCTGGATGTATTACCTAAAACAGTGAAAATGACTATCATTCCTATTCATAGAAAGCACTTTTTTGTGAAGTTATATAGAATAAAAATCTGACTTGTAGTCACAGAGAATGGACCTTTGTGTCCAATCCCTGACTAGCTACATACAGCTGATTATTAGAGATTGCAGGTGCCATAACCACATCAATCTGATATTAATGAGCCCCTTTAATAATAACCTGGTAAACTATAGAAAAAAGTTCCAGACAATGGACCTTCATGTCCAAATCCTGAGTAGCTACATATAGATGATCAGTAGAAATTGCGTCATAACCCCATCAATCTTATATTAATGAGCCCCTGTAATAAAACCTGGTAAACTCTTAAAAGTAGCACTGGACACTCTTGAAAGAGTTAGAAAAATGATGGGCTGAACTCTCCCCATAAGCTACTATACAGAAGCCTTTCAGTGCTGACCTATTGGCTAAGATTTGTCACCTCCCTTAATTGGGCCCCCGAACCTGGATATCAACCAGAAGTTTGGTATTTTGGCCCTTCCCTTCTGATAACCCCCACGATTGGCGCCAGCACTGATCATTAATGTTAACCATTAAAAACTTTGCTGGTGGCCTATCACAGAATGACCTGGAGGCAGGATCAGATTGCAGAATATTGTAGATATTCTGCAATATCAATCAATTAAAACATCAGCTCATGATGCAATAAATAGCACATTACACAGCTTTGCAGACTAAAGTATTGTACAAAGATTTACATTTTTAAAAAAATATAATAAAAAACTATAGAAATGTGGTGTCCCTGTGATTGTACTAATCCAAAGAATAAAGGGGATGTGCCATTTGGACCATACAAGAAAAGATATAAAAAAAAGCCCATTGTATAATAGCACAATGCATTTTTTCTTAAATTTCCCTACATTTGGATTATTTTTTCATGCATGGAATATTAAATTGTATTCCTAGAAAATATAATTTGTTACACTGTAACAAGCCCTCATTCTTCTCTATAAATGGGAAAATAATGGCGTTTAGGTGGAGAAAAACAAAAAAATGGAACAGCAAAAATGGGGGGCTGGTTAAATGAAAGTGGGATTTCTACATATATTCATTTATACTACATCATAATACTATGAAATGACTACTTCATTATAAACCTTCAATCCATTTATATGAAAATGTGCATTTCAGTGCAGCATGGGCAATGGCTAGAGGTTCAATGCACCCTCTCTCGCCCAGTATGACAGAGGGAGCAGGACATTGCACATTAAAGCTGAGTAGGAGGCCCAGGGTGGGAGAGTGAGCAAGAAAGGGTGCACCCGTTTTCATCTCCAGACCCACGATGCACCGAAAAGCTAATTTGCATACAGATAAAAAAATAAGATTTCTCTTCATTCAGGCTGGAGATTGGTATGCCTGTGCTACAGGGAACCTATGCAGAGCAATATGTTAGTCTGTATGTGGCAGGAAAGCCCTAAATATGAAATGCTACAAGTCTACTGTAGTTTTAAACTATTTATCACATTATTAGAAGGGTATCTTTATGCATCTTTAGGTTTCTTTATCTGGAAACCGCTTGACATACCCCAAAATCCATGGTTTTAGTTTATTAATAGAATCGTGAAACAGTTTGGGACTGACAAGTACATGAAAACATAAAGTTACTTGTGCCACTCTTGCTATCTTGCTAGGGCTCGTGTCTTTACAGTTTACTAGTAAGTCACGTAAACTCAAGCCAAGTATCCATTGGGTCATTGACTCTTCCTTTTTCCTGTCTCACTTGTATGATTATAGGATGGGAACATGTGATTGTGCCCCATCTCATGCTTCCTTCCAAAATGAGGAAGAGAAAGTATTACTACATGGGTTTCCCACAGACTATTTATCCTCTATCCACAGTTCATGAGTCGTACACAACTATGTAAATAAGTCAAACAGCAGACAGGGGAACAATTGGTAAAACTCCTACCAATCCGGCACTAATACTCTTTACTGCGTGTAAGAGTCGTCCATTTGGGAAAACCAATTTAATATTATTATTATTCTGTTTATATATACAAAATTGAAGGAGTTGTCCATGTGATAAAATTATTAATTATCATAAAGTGTTATTATTCAGAAAATATTACTGTATTTATTTATGATGCTTCTATTTTTATGCTTTGTTGTGACCACTCCAGTCTTCTGGGATAATGACCACCTAGCCAATTACGTACGGAGGTCTACTATGATCTTCTATCATTTATTGCTAAGGCAGATCTTCTTTTATTTTACATACAGTGGTCAGGCTGTCCAAGGGTGCAGTTCAATGTGTGGGATTTGCCTTCTCATGTCAGCCATGTCAAGCATGTTACTTCTGTGACTAATGGTAACGTTATAAATATGCAAATGAGGCTGCTGTGCCTCAAGCTCTATCTCCATAAAATTACAACTCACCCTGATACACTTCCACTGTCCAGCTTCTTCTCTCATGCTTCCCTCCTGAGTAGGGTGAGAAGGGAAGCAGGAGCCCCGAGGAGCTCTGCCAAAGCACTTCATACTAATTTGCATATTTATAAAGTGTAAAAAAAAAAAAAAGGAATGGGTGGCATTTGTAGGCATAGTCCTACATAACACAGCGGTTAGTTTGTGTAGGTAAATGAAGGTGATTCTAAACTAAGCTTTCAATAAAATAAAAGTCAACAGTGAAGATGATAATAGTAAACTTTGTAATATACTTTAGTAAAAAAAAATATTCTTCCATTATTGAAGCAGTGTCTGTATCCACTGACAACTGAGAGATAAAGGGACCTGATAAAGTGTTTAATTACTTAACTCTTCACAGACAGTCACTGGATAGTCTTATCCCCACAGAGAGCTCATCAAGAGATATATACTCTAGGTATCCAAATTAGTCTTCTTATCTGCCTCAGGTAGGCAGGACCTCTGGTAGTTTTCAAATAAACAAGCAATAGCAGAAAACAAAGAAGCTACTTTCCATAATGAAGTACAGGCGGTCCCTTATTTAAGAACACTCGACTTACATACGACTCATAGTTACAAACGGACCTCTGGATATTGGTAATTTATTGTACTTTAGTCCAAGGCTACAATAATCATCTGTAACAGCTATCACAGGTGTCTGTAATGAAGCTTTAGTGTTAATCCTGATTCTTATGACAACCCAACATTTTTAAAATCCAATTGTCATAGAGACCAAAAAAGTTCTAGCTGGGATTACAATGATAAAATATACAGTTCCGACTTACATACAAACTCAACTTAAGAACAAACCTACAGACCCTATCTTGTATGTAACCCGGGAACTGCCTGTATATTGTATATTTCTGAAATAAAAATTGCTTCAAAGGTTTAATATCTATTTAAAGCTTCTGGTAATACAATATACATTTTAACAAGTGATTTCACACTAATTTCCCTAAAGTTAAAAAATGGAAAAAAAAATACAGATAACTCATTGATTGTACTTGTTGATGTACTTTCATTTATTTAATCTTTTAGTCTTTAAAGTTTCATTATAGAGCTATTTTTTCTAGTCCCAGTCTAAATTGTTGTTGTAAAATATTTTATTATTTTATTTTATTATTTGATGAATTTTGATATTTTAGACTTATCACTCTAAATTATTTACTATTGTGCTTTATTATTTTGTTTAATTATTTACTGAATTTGGATATGTTAGACTTATCACTGTTAATTATTTACTATTCTGCCAAATTTAGCACACATAGCTACCACAGTGCATTTCACATCACACCACACCTACTCAGCTTTGATGTACACAGTACATCACACCCCTCTATGCCATTCCTCTTCACAAGTCAACTACTGCAACATTGTAGTCTCTTCTTCATTATTACTGGGTGATGGATGTCCTTTAGATGTTCTTCTTGGATGTTCTTTAACTTCCTCGATGATTTGTTGCTGTGCTCTTTGAATAGTTTTGGTCACTAACCTCTGCTGAGAAAATTTACTACTGATCCACATCACCTCTATACTGAAACCATAGCTCTCACTACAGTTCAACCCAGATTCGTAAAAGCTATTTTCTAATCATTTCCAGGCATAGATATTTCCATTTTTCTGCTTTTCTGGAATTTGGTTTGATTGTTTGTGTAAGAGCTTTTTAAGTTCTAAAATAAGTCAACTTGGTTTAACTATTTAAATGAACCTAATAGTTGCAATTTAGATGCTACCTTTAGTCTTTATCATTCTAAAGTTAAAATGGTTAATTTAACAGGAAGCTTCATTGTTTACTTCCTGTTGACATAAACCGGCTAATGGTCATGTGATGCCACACAGGTGCACGGTTCATTATAGGACACATTACTGATTACTCTATGTTGTACTAAGGAGCTGTCCACCTGTGTGACATCACATGACCATGAACCATGGTTTATATTAAAAAAAAAAAATATATATATATATATATACTGTATATATATACACATGCAACACTGATTTTTTTCAGTTTTTGTGAAACAAAATATCTACTATATATAAGGCAAATTCTGTTTTAGCTTTGACATTACTTTTGTTCAATCTGGATTAACTGCAACACTTCTGTTTATTGCATCAGTAATATTAGACATTGTTTAAAAAATTTTAAACAATAAATTGTGGAATTCCAGTTCTGAAAAACCTGGTTACTATGACATACTGGATTAAGAAACATAAAGGAAGAAACATAAGAAAGCCACATAAAAAATAGTCCTCTCTAATAATGGTCTCTTTTTTCTGGCTGTTTGTCCTCTCTACTCTTGTGCACCAATGTATAAATTTGGTGCAAATTAGGGGAACGCAAACTCAACAAAAACTCATTTTGAAATAAATCATGATTAATCATCCCGATTGGTTTTCCATAAGCATCTTCACTGGGTTTAACACTGATTGGGTGTGAGTGTGAGTGGTTTACGGTATGTTATGGCCATTGAAGGGCAAAAAAGTATAAGGGCAATAAAGAATATTGTTAAAAATGGTTACAAGCTGACGGAAGGCGATGGGATGTGTGATAGTGTGGTGATACGCGGTGTATGTGAGAAAACGTGAGTCTTAATAAGTATGTGTGAGGAGTGTGTCATCTGCACTCTGTCAGTTACACTAGCAATCTGTGTCTCTGTGATGCAATACACACTTACTTCACTGGATCACATACTAATTGGACGTTAGATTAATATCTCAATTCATCCTGGAATCACCAGGGACATTTCATCTCTTGTAGAGATTTTGAAAGCAATCTGAAATGAATGTGATGAACTTCCTTCACGTTTCATTGAGGGGCACACACTCAATATAATATGAGCATAGGACATGCTTTCAACTGTCAGCTCCTAGTCATGTGGCACCTCCATGTCTTCTCCACCAGATTCCATACATTTCTTAGATTGTTGGTCCTAATTTATTCTAGCCAACACTAATCTTTGGCCCTTTGGTCCTCAATGCCACAGATCAATAGTTCAGAGTTCAAAGGGATATCACTGACAAGAGCATGGGACATCTCCAACACTCGCTGGGCTTCTGTTCCAGTAAGAGAAAACTGAAAACACTCCATCAGGAGCATAATGCCTAGTTTTATTGTAGGAGTCACAGGTGTCACAATAAAACAAATTCGATGAATTATTTCCTGCTGCTAAAAGAAGAAAAAAAAAATTAACTCTTGTTCTTTTATAACTACAAACTTCTCTTGACAAACCTAAAAGTGCCAAATGTGGTTTCCATTTGCTGTTTTGGGATTTATTTGTGTGTGCCAAAGTTCAGGTGTGCCAGCTCTTTGTAATAAGCTATTTGGATGAAAGCTTGGCTAGCTCAAAGGATTCTGATGTATTTTATTGCTGCCTTTTAAGATTATTGTTTAGAAATACCAAGTCTAATTTTGAAATCAATTAGCCATACGTTCTGATGAGGTGTTGGCCCAGCTCAAGTTCACACCCGCTGTCCTCAGATTATTGTTAAGTTAACTCAGGTCCTGTAATGCCACAGCACGTACGAGCATCTGGCCTGCACATGTTCTATATATTGAGAAAAGGCAGATAAAATTTCACTGCCAAAGCACACTTAAAAAATAAGTCGGAGATTGTTAGCTTTGCTGCTGTTTTCCTACAAATTGTCCTTAAATTATTTAAGTTATTATCTTATCTTGTCCAGAGTTTTCACCTCCTTTGAGTAACTTGCTCTGCACATGTAAGTTGTTGATCCGCTCGGCAGCACAACCACGGTCCCCATTACTCCATTATGCTGCTTGACAGTTCATGTTTAAGGCTTATCCACATGAAGCATAGCGGCACTTTTGTCAAGTTACTGTGTAATAAACATCACTTATCCCTTCGTCTGCGGCGCCTGGGCGGTAGCAACCTTAAATGTTTATAGCAGAAAGCCCAAGTCTTTTACTTTCTCCAGAAGAAGTCATATTCATGAAATAAGAAGTATACCTAGATGTAGGTTTTATGTTCTTTTTGAAAAAAAATTTTGAAAGCAAGTGAGAAAATATGTGTTCTCACCTGTGTGGTCAGAAAGGGCATGATTACGCCTTAGGGACCAAAGTAAAATGAGGTTGGTGGTCTCAGTCACCTAGAGACCACACACAGACACTGCCAGGTCTCTGGAACAACCGGCAGCTTCTATTGTGAGGGAGATAATTAAAAGTTTCTGCATGGGCTCAAACATTTTCAAAATTGCAGAAAAGTTTGTTTAAAGTTGTGTTCTCTGAAACATAATCCTAGTACAGTACTAGCCCGATGCCTGTAAAGACAGAAAAGAAAAATGGAAAAAAAATTAAACATTTTGTACCCTATCGACGTTTTATGTTCATGTTACATTGTATAATAGGGCGTGAAAGATATATATCTGTGTGATATTAACAAGTTAAGCAGTTCTATAATAAAGATAATTTACTTCCTAAAAGTAGAGATCAGTCATACTTATAGGTGACACGTGGTGACACTTACTCTGAATAAATAGAATAAAATGGAATGGAATTAAAGCAATGTGATAAAAGTAGCGTATACCAGCAAAACAAAAAAAACCCTTAAATCTTGCAATGTAAATTGGCACTAGATACTCAATTTACACTTTCTGCTTTGGTAGAGAGATACTCCTCCACTCAGTCTTGGGTGGATGAGACAAGACAGAAGAGTCAGAACAGAATTGGATTTTAAAACTTCAATTGCAAGTATACTATAGTATACTATAAAGATACCTGTACACTAACAGGGGCCTGCATATACTACATATACGCCCTGAAGAGGTTAAGGCTGTATGGAGAAGTCTCACATGGTGTCACGATTAAGGACACCTACGGGTATCAGAAAAGTGTGGTCAATGTGGTTAATTGCTTTGTGGTTACTGGATGTTCTAAGTATGTTCTAATAGTACTAGAAGTACTTACCAGAAGTACCTACTGTGAGTTCATTGAACTGGACCTTGGATTTCATTTTCTCTTAAAGTTAACAGCTTTTACAAGGGGGTAAACTTTGCTCTAAGCATGTATCAAACAGGAAATGGTGAGCTGGAGTCTTGAATGTTTATATATGAGCCTCTCCATACAGGGCAGGAATCTACTGTATTATACAGTAGACACCTGCCGCTAACTGCCACGATTGGTGCCGGAAATTAATATTGCCAATTAACCGCTTGGGTCCCGACCATTTTACCTATACAGGAGATTCACATGGGTGCCACCATAATGCTGCCAATCAGCACCCACCTTTACGTCATCGGTGGTTACTTTTTGGTTACCATGACAAGGAGCTCTTATGGCTGCCAAATAAGACTCTCTATTACAGCTTGACAGAGGTAGACTGTAATAGCAGACCTGTATATTCACAATATATTGCAATACAATAATATTGCAGTATGTTACATGAGCAATTAGACCCTTGGTTTTAAACACCCTAGGGGACCTAAAAAGGTAGTAAACAAAATATAAAACTAACTTTAAAAAAATATTTTAAAAAATTAATAAATAATAAATATGTTAGGTATTTACACATGCCAAAATGCCTGATAAAAATATCAAAATAATGATCTCTTGTGGTGGACCATTTACAAAAAAAATCGTTCAAAATGTTACATGTTTAGGTTAAGAGGGGAACATTATTATATTTTACATTCTTTCACCATAATGATATAAGAGTTATCTGTTTTTGGCCCGAGGCTACAATCAACTCCTTTCTTGTTCATCTTGATCAATAACACAAAAGATGGATATAAGGAAAAGTTTGAACAAACCATTTATGCACTGGGCTTGTCAAGTCTTTAGAGGATTAAAAACAAACACTAAAATACTAAACATAAAATAAAACTGTATATCAAAAATAAAACATACTTTTTGTAAATCTTAAGTCCTATTTACTTATTGGAAAAGCATATTAGAGCATTCGGTATCTGACCTACGAATTGTGAATATCGTGTGTCAAATTCTGCAGATAGACTGAAACTTAACAAATCAATTTGTTTCTGTTTTACACAAAGATGGTCTTGAAGTTATGTCACTATATATTAAAACACAACTTCCCTTATTGTAAGCCAAAAGTTATGATGAAATGGAGCCATATGTGATCTTCTGACCCAACATCCACCATATGGTTAGAAGGAACTGGGAGCTTCTGCAAGTATGCAGAGCTAAGCATATTATTAGAAACCCTTACATTAATACAATACACATATGGACATATATGCAAACAAATAATAATAAAAGCTGCAATTTCATACTTACTTGTACAACGCACTGTTTCCAGTTCTTGAAATAGAAAAATATCCAGTCATAAACAGTTAATAGAATATAAACGTAAAGTTAGCCCCTTAAGGATTAAGTTCTTTTTCATTTTTACATTTATGTTTTTTATTTTCTCACATTCCAAAATCCATAACTTTGTTATATTTACATTTACAAATGAGGGCTTATTTTTTGCAGAACAAATTGTACTTACTAGTGGCACCATGAAATATATTGTACAATGAACTGGAAAGATTTAAATAGATTTCAAATGCTGTGTAATTGGAAAATCAGTTTCTTGCAGGCTTTTAATGTGCAGTCTAAATTATATATCCCTGTAATTTTTTTGGTCAGTGTGTCCATAGAGATTCATAGAGAAATTTATATATAGATGTAGCACTGGTTTAACGGCTACCCAGAGGTGATAAAGCACCTAAAGTCATGTTAACCAGTGCTACATTTTGGGATATTGGGTTACCTAATGTATTTTCATGTTTATATTTGCATTCTAGTAATACTACTACTGTATTTTAGTACATTGTTAATTTATTTCACCCTGCTTTTGGCTGGGAAACTTTAAAAGTCAGACGGGAACAGGGATCAACGGAAATATGATACAACTAGAGATGAGCAGACCTGAACTTCCCACTCAGGTTTGGGTGTGTGCCCCTCGCGATCCAGACGTATTGCTGGTAGGGCTGGTTTAAAGGCCTTGTAACAAGGGTAACATCCCCTGGCCACCCTTGGGGAATACTCCTGGCCAAACAATGATTATCTGCTATGAGTGTTAATATACTGCAGAACAGCCAATCCAGCTTTATGTCCAATCATGCGCCACTCTCCCAAATCCTGAGCCGAACGGGATGTTTGGATCCATTCATCTCTAAACCCCACCCATCATCACCATTTGGTATTATAATTTGGTTAGCTTTATACTACCACATCCTTATATTTTTTTATCTACAGGTTATATACATATTTATAAAGATAAACAAAGGAGTCATCCATCATCACCAAAATATAAAAATATATTAAATAGGTTTAAAATTGTGCAAAGAAAATTGTAGGCAATAGAAAATTTATGATTACTAAAGACACTGGCAGGTATGTCTACTACACACCAAATTCTTATATAGTAAATGCAGGAACTACTAGTAAAAAGCAAACCGAGCATGTAATAATGGAGATCAAGCTAAAGCAAGTAATATGAGAGCAGGTGAAATGCAAAAATATAATATTACTGATAAATGTGAAAAATGTGCTAAGAAGGAAAATTAATATTCTAAAATGTTGTAAACCTTATCACATCAACCTAATAGAATATGACTAATTATAACTAAGGCGAATGTATGAATATATAGTGACACATATATATATTTGTCATTTGTATTTTTAGACCCCATTGGGAATCCTTGTAATTTCTGTCCTAAATCTAAATAAGTGGGAGAAGATGATCACTTCGACCAATTTGCCAATAGAAAGGGAGTCACCATTGCTGTCAAGGTAAGCATTCATTGTGAATACATGTCACTGTTGGAGATGGGGGTCCGTATTAACAACAACAGGCATGTCTTCTGTAGGTATGTCTATGATTGGCTTAGCTAGACATATGCATTGAAAAAGCTGGGCCACAAGTCCAGACGCATTTCACACAGGAGGAAGCTAGGGAGCGCTTGTTACTCATCATAGGTTCAGTCACCTAATGTACCTAGATGTATAGAAAATGCCCCTATCATTAGGGATAGATGATATCTGAAATAATTGCCCTTATTAGGGCACCATGAAGAATTGCATGAGTGCAGGCATATTTCTTACTGATTATACAGGATTACAAAGCTATACTTGCAAATACCGGACCTGATCTCTGTTTGGTATTCTGCCACAGAAAAGGCATAAATCATCTTCAATCATACCTTGTTTGCAAAGTTGCTCCTGCAAAAGAATATTGTGCTTTCATATGTATTTCAGAAAAGTTTTGTCAGAGAATATTACACTTTTATACATACTTTAAAGAAGTGTTGTCAGAAAATATTGTGCTTTCATACATACTTGAAAAATTTTTTATAATAGAATACTGCGCTTTCAGATGTAGTTCAGAACAGTTTTGTCCGAATATTGGGCTTTTATTCATACTTCAGAACATTGCTGAAAATATTGTACCTTCAGACATACTTCAGAAAAGTATTGTCAGAGAATATTGCACTTTCATACTTACTTTAGTGGCATGCAGAAGTGGAGAAAAAAGGTTAACACAGCACAGGCAATGTAAGACCAGTAGACATAAGATAATAAGGTAACAATGTATGGGTGACGAGTTTTAGGCATAGGTAGAGCTGCTGCAGAACACCTGATGACCGCTGTCAGGCCGAAATAGAGGACATAATGCAATTGGGATCAGGTTGGAAAAATAGTCAGGCTAGTGTCACACTGCTCTGGTTCAACAAAAAGTTTATTTAGATAGAGTTGGACAACGCGTTTTGGAGGTGGACTACCTCCTTCGTCAGGTCCGAGAGTACAAAATCTGTGACATAGAGAGATCCAAATGTATATACAGTAAAAACAAGTTCATTACAAATAATTAAAAAATATATTGAATGAATAAAATAGTATCAGTAGTTATTGCTACTGATACTATTTTATGTTAAACTGTATGAATGTAAAGAACAATTACATGTTATGAAATTTGCATCAACAATGGTCACCTTTTAAAGTATACAGATATTTATTCATTTATTTATTCATTCAATATATTTTTTAATTATTTGTAATGAGCTTGTTTTTACTGTATATACATTTGGATCTCTCTATGTCACAGATTTTGTACTCTCGGACCTGACGAAGGAGGTAGTCCACCTCCAAAACGCGTTGTCCATCTCTATCTATATAAACGTTTTGTTGAACCAGAGCAGCGCGACGGTAGCCTGACTATTTTTCTAACCTGATCCCAAATACGTACTTTAGAACAGTGTTGTCAGAGAATTTTGCAATTTCATACGTACTTTAGAACAGTGTTGTCAGAGAATATTGCACTTTCATACGTACTTTAGAACAGTGTTGTCAGAGAATATTGCAATTTCATACGTACTTTAAAACAGTGTTGTCAGAGAATATTGCAATTTCATACGTACTTTAGAACAGTGTTGTCAGAGAATATTGCAATTTCATACGTACTTTAGAACAGTGTTGTCAGAGAATATTGCACTTTCATACGTACTTTAAAACAGTGTTGCCAGAGAATATTGCAATTTCATACGTACTTTAAAACAGTGTTGTCAGAGAATATTGCAATTTCATACGTACTTTAGAACAGTGTTGTCAGAGAATATTGCAATTTCATACGTACTTTAAAACAGTGTTGTCAGAGAATATTGCAATTTCACACGTACTTTAGAACAGTGTTGTCAGAGAATATTACACTTTCATACGTACTTTAGAACAGTGTTGTCAGAGAATATTGCATTTTCATACGTACTTTTAAACAGTGTTGTCAGAGAATATTGCACTTTCATATGTACTTTAGAACAGTGTTGTCAGAGAATATTGCACTTTCATACGTACTTTAGAACAGTACTGTCAGAGAATATTGTGATTTCATATGTACTTCAGAACAGTATTGTCAAAGGTGGTGGCCAATGACAGCAATGTGTAACGGTAAGCCCGTAGCTTATGTAGCTTTTTTCAATTCCAAATTTGACTTGCTGGGTCTGAACACCCAGAGGGCCTTTAACCTCAGTGATATAGTTTTTTTAATTATATGTTTTAATTTTTTTTTTGTAAGTTATGTTATTATTTCATGTACTTTGCCTAGCACATTGTGGGTTGGCAGTTGACCACTACAGCCAATCAGCTGAGAGGTAAAATTCCATACTACCTGGCACAATGCCTCAATGAGGGGAATCATCATCCTAGTAGTACAGAATGCTACTGTTGGTTGTCTACTATCAGCACTGGATCTTTAGGTAAAGAGAGCTTTATTATGTTACCAATGCATGTTGGACAGTGCAATTATGGCAATTCCAACTTCATTTAGCTTTTTGATGATTTCCTACTTTCTAAAAAATATTTTTATATTGGCCTATTCTAAGATTCTAATCATTTGTTTTTCCCCCACATTTGGAACAACATAAAGGCCTGATGATTTGGAGGATGGGAGGTCATTTATATTGGCATAATGTTTGTATACATACAATTTTACAAATGCATTTTATTCAGTTTTCTAAGAGAAGAGGTGGCATCGACTAAATTTAGGGCTGTCATTTACTTTTGAATGGCAACATTCTCAGTGAGGCGGTATAGGTGAGGCCAACTTTATTCTGTATGTCAGTTTCGATACAGTTATACCAAATTTGAACATTTTCATGTCTCTGCAAAGATGTTTAAGGTTATTTTAGTGTGGCAACCTGAATCTATCAGCACCATGTTGATGTACATACGGTACTACATTTTTTTTACGGTACTACATTTTTCATGACTTTTTATGTTGCATTTTGGAAAGTTCACCATTCAAGTTAACACATTGAATTAGTTTATATTAGGAAAATATGGACTAAGGAAAACCATGTCTCTTTTAGATAACTTTTAAGGCAGCTCCCTTGGCATCAGGCATGACCTACAAGAGGCCTTACATGATACAGGATTAAAACGAAATCAGTATATCTGTTTTAGAAGGAACAGACTCCCAACTGTAGACAACACTGTTTCAACCTAGTTGAGTCTCCTCAGTACAGCAAAGGGAACTGGTTTGGCTGAGCTCCACTAGAGGGATTCTGGGAAAATATGAACCCAACCTGAACCTATACATAATTTCAACTGGTCTGCTCATCACTAGTCATGTAGATATTTCCATTATATGTATTTAACTTAATACTGTTTTTATAATGAAAAGTTGTACAATTTTCAAATATACATTCTCTATCAGTTCCTCACTGTTTTCTAGACCTCTGCTTGCCGTCATTCTATAGGAAGCTTCACTGTTTTCTTCCTGTGGATAGAAATCTCTCCATAGACACACAGGTGCACGTGCACCAGCGTGACATCACATGACCAGGTTTCTATCAACTGGAAGTAAACAATAAAGCTTCCTATAGAATGTCAGCAAATATATTGGAAAAATGTATAACTTTTCATAGTAAAAATAATAACATTTATTTGTGGAAACTGGAAAACATTGCATCTCCGTGAGGATTCTTTTCACTTTTTAGCACAATATACTGGAGACAAAACCCTGTTGACTTAAAGCACGCCTTTTTTTTGTACCAGTTGCAAAAGTTTCTAAAAACTGTCTAAAACTCTTGATAAATGTGCTGCAATGTGTTTTAGACAGTGGGGCTTATTTACTAAGGGTCCGCGGATCACATTTCCGTCAGACTTCCCAACATTTTTGGGGATTGCGAGGCTCTGGCAGCTATTTAGCAGGTGAATGTGTCGCACGCCATCGGATTTTGGGGCAGCTGCGCTGGTTTTCCGAAATCGGGGTCGATCAGTCGATCCGACTAATTCGAGCTGAGCGCAGGATTTAAGATTCAATTTGTTTCGCAAGATCAGGCACTTACATGTACCGGGAAGAAGAAGGTGAACTCCGGCGGACCTGAGCGGAGTTTCAACACATGCAGGATATCGGGCCCACGATCTTAGGCCCCTTCCACACTTGCGTTGCAGATCACGTCAGAGTTTGATCAGGGTGCGATCAGGGTTTGGTCAGTGAAAAACTGACATTTTGCATCAGAGTTCAATCAGTTTTCAGTCAGAGTTTGTTCAGTGTCTCAGTTTTTCATGCGCGTTTTCAATGCAATTTCAATGCGTTTTCAAGGACTCGGGACTGAGGTTTATCTTTTCTATGGCAATTGATATGTGCAAAACACATTGCACTTGCGTGTGTCTCAGAGTGCAATGCGTTTTTGATGCATCTCCATAGACTTGTAGGGTGCGTTTTTCACACGCGTGACTTGCAAAAGTAGTGCATGTCCAGATTGAAACGCGCATTAAAAAAACGCACGTGTGTGCGTGAAAAAAAATGCAAGTGTGAAAAAGCCCATTGATTACAATAGGTCAGGGTACAATGCAAGTTCTGGCCGTCAAAAGCACGCGCAGAACACGCGCGTGAAAAACGCAAATGTGGAAGGGGCCTTAGTGAATCGCAGCAGACGGACAATGCACTTTCGGGAATCGCGTAGGAAGGGTAAGTAAATGTGCCCCAGTTTGTTGTGTTGCAAATACAGGCATCAGATTTAGAAATATTCCCGTATAACTTTCTCATCATACAATAAATGTATTGTAATAAATAAATATGGTATAATGGGTTTTTTTCTTTCTTTAAATGAATGTGGAGGTACATCATCCAGGACTGCAGCACTACAGAGTCTGGTAGTAGATTACAATATAGAAAGGTGCCAGGATTATCTCTGTCAGAGACTCAAAGGTCATGCTATACTAACAAGGCCAACCAAACCAGCAATGATAGAAGGCAGCTGTTGTCATTTTCACATTCCCACTGATCATACCTGCCCGTAACAATGAGGCAACCATGCTCTAGTTTATACAGTGCAGAATTTATTTTGTTTATTTCTAGGGGGCAATATTAGTTCCTAAAATATATATTTCTCATGCAGCTCTTAAGAAATCTTAACTTTCTAAGGAAGCAAAATTATGTCATAATATCAGAAGGAAAATATACACACCATTAATTGTATAAAAATAAAACCTGTCTAGGCTTACTTGGCAAAATATGGAAATATGGCAATACAGGGCATCACACAAATATGTTTATTAAATCATTATTCCCATCTGAACATTCACAATTCATATAAATAATCAGCCATATATATACACTGTATATATACATAAAGTACCCGGGTTACGTACAAGATAAGGTCTGTAGGTTTGTTCTTAAGTTGAATTTGTATGTAAGTCCGAACTGTATACTTTATAATTGTAACCCCAGCCAAATTATTTTTTTGACAATTGGATTTTAAAATTGTTGGGTTGTCATAAGAACTAGGATTAACAATAAAGCTTAATTGCAGACTCCTGTGATAACTGTTGCAGCTGTTTATTGTAGCCCAAAGCTAAAGTACAGTAAATTACCAACAGCAGAGGTCTGTTCTTAACTAGGGGTCGTCTGTAAGTCGGTTCTTCTTAAGTAGGGGACTGCCTGTACATTTCTTCAATTGCATGGTACTTAAAAAAAATGTTCCTGTGTGAAGATAATTACCCATAAATGTAGCCATGTTGTCTCTTAGAAATGACATAACTGGCCTTGGATACAACCAGCCCCGCACTTTTGCAGCAGTAGCCACATATGCTCTACTGAGGCACCTGACCACCTGGATTCATTACCATAGGACGGTTGTAGCACATGCAGTCACTCCTGGTCATTTCATATGCAAAAGAAATTTGTTTCTTTTTGCAATCAGTTGAGCAGCAGTGGTCATATCCAAGGACAACAATCTCATTTCTAAGGTACCATAAATGAATTATACCTGCAATGGTGTATACAAAATATTACAGAATAACTTGTATCTTTAAACTTTAGTAATCTCAGTCCTGTACTCCTCCACCTCTCTTCATAGACTGTACCAATAATGTTTTCCCCGGAAGTTGATATCTGGACTTTGTTTCCAAACCTTTTTGACAGTTACCCGGCTGCAGGTCTTTGAGCCTTTGAGCAAAAGACAGAACATGTTTTCAAGAGTCCATTGCAGGTCTAATTTTTTGGACTCCGTACTGAATCAATGCCTGCAGCTTGAAATCTGAAACATGACATGAAAACAACATTAAAAGGGACATGAAAAGTGTGGGAATTGTTTTGTAATTGTGCTCCAGATCATTGACTCAAGATGAACTATTTCTCTCCCTTCTTTGCGTGGGTTTCCTCCGGGTCCTCCAGTTTCCTCCCACACTCCAAAACATACTGGTAGGTTGAATAGATTGTGAGCCCCATTGGGGACAGGGACTTATGTAACAAGCTCTGTGCAGCGCTGTGTAATCTGTGTGCTCTATATAAATAAAGGAATTATTATTATTATTATTAGTCATTCTGTTGTTAAAAATCCATTAAAAAGAGATGATGAAATAAGAGATGTGAATGGAGCCTTATAGGCACACTGCATGCATGCATTATACAGGTTAGCTTATGTTGGGCCACACTTAACATATGCTACTCTATCATACCATAAATGTAGACTAGTCGCAAAATCTAGTTCATCATGCATACAATTTATAACAGATTATTAACGCACAGCATTTTCTGCATAATACAGATTAGTTTATTATGTCCCACATACAGTATTTCATCTGCTCCACTTATATAGCATTATTGCGGACTAGCCACCAAATGTTTACCAACATGCCTAAATATTTCTTCTCTCAATAACTCATATTATCTATATAAACTATGTTATTTGTTGAGTTTTGTTTTGAACCTTAAAATGGTCACTAACCTTTAGCAAACTTTAATGTAAATCAATGACATGGTCATATATCTTCTAATCATTTAGTTACATATTACAGAACTATCAGATTTTTTTTTCATTATTCCTTTGCCATGATATAAATATGATTGTGCTAATTTACAGGCCGATATTCTATATCAATCTGAGACTCGAAGTGCCATCGTATTACCATCCTTCACTCCCTCCACAGGATACCTGTTGCTCAGTGTCATCATCTTGAAGAGTAGCTTAAAGAGGTCAACAAGGTCAGAAACAGAAGAAAGGAATTTGGTTTTATGGAAGACCTTTCACACCAGGGGTATCAGACACTATTTAGTTAATAAATCCAGTGTGTAACTGGTATGCAGGTTATCTCATCCCAACAACCCCATCTTCCTTCACACAGAGAAACTATGGGGATTCTTATGCCCTGCAGACAAATACATGAGATTGAATAAATTATCTGCATTTGGGAGCCTACATTGGGAAACAAGTCTTGCATAAGACAATTATAGAATTAAATACAGAAATTTGAGTAGTATGGCTCTGCTTCTTGCATCACCCTCTTCCAATTCTCTATTGCAGTAGTGGCGAACCTATGGCACGTATGCCAGAGGTGGTACTCAGTGCCATCTCTGTGGGCACCCAGGCCATCCCCAGGGGAGTTAATGTATCGTCATGCAGTCCCAGACAGTCCAGGACTTTGCGCTACCTGGGTTAACAGGAGGAGTGGGAAGGGTGTAAACAGGTCCAATTTATCATTGTAGCTCCTTCTCCAGGCCCGAAAATTCTTCTCTCTTCAGGGCACCCTAAATTTTTTTTACTACTTTGTACTGTAACTGTAAGTTGCTCCTTAAATGGCCATGTTATCAATAAGTAGGTTTTGTGTGTGGTTTGGGCACTCACTCTCTAAAAGGTTTGGCATCACTTCTATACTGCATTATCGTACAAGATAGCAATGACTCAACATACTAAGCTTTTCTTGTTGCTTTATAATAGTGCCCCTTAATGACCAGTAATCATGTGAAGGGATTCAATAAGCAATGTCCCAAAGAGGTTCCGATAAGCAACGTCCAAAACAATCCAAAGATAGTTTTTTTTCCAACAGCTTCTTTGGCAAAACTCAGACATCAGACTCAGACATCGGGTAACTATCTCTTATTGGGTTTTTTATCACAATGAATGGCAGAGGTGGTGGGGTATGGAGGGCACATTATCTGAGCTTCAATTCTTTTAATACATTTTATGAATTCTTATCAGCATCTATGTGTGAGAACCAGATTATCAAACGTTTTAAAATTAACCAAATTATTTTAGTTGCTAAAAATTAGCAATAAAAAACATGTATAATGACACGTAGGGTATAAATCTGATTCAAATCGTTACTTATACAATGTACTTGTATATATACGAATGATAAGAAAGCATTTATAACCATGCTACTCAGGGCCGGATCATAGGCGGGGCTCCCGGGACTCGAGCCCCGGGGCCCCCACCATCTTGACCCCCCTAGGGGCCCCCACCAGATCGCGCCTCCCGCGCCCCCCCTCATAAGCCGCTGCGCCGCACGTCGCCCCCAGGCAGAGGAGAGCGCCTCTACGCCCATCTGCCTGCACAACCGAGCCGCCTCCCAGCGCATCCACCCCCCTACATGGACTCCCCGCCCACCCATTCTGCTACATGGTGAGCCGCCCGCACTTCGGCACAGGCGACTCCGCCTCCGCGCCCGCCAACCCCCGCCTCCGGCAAAGGTGACCCCTTCCCGGCCCGCCTATCCCGCCGCCATGCATGACAGAGCCGGCCCGCCCAAACAAGCAACAACACGGCCGACCCCGCAAACCCCGCCCCCCGCTCGACATCACCCCCGCTCCCCGCCCCCCGCTCGACATCACCCCCGCCCCCCGCCTACCTGCTCCCCGCTCAAACCACCACCCGCCCCCCGCTTCCCGCTCGGACCGCAACTACCGCCCCCCCCCCACTCGGACCGCCCCCCCCTTCCTGGCCGAACAAACGACTGACCGACTCCCCCCCCCCCCCCGCGAACAAGCACCGGCAAGACCCCCCACCCGCCCGAACAGGCATCCGGTCACCCTAAAAGGTAAGTATATAGATATGTATTTTTCTGTGTGTATATATGTATATACGGTGTATATAGGTATATACAGTGTATATGTGTATATATGTATATGCTGCGTGTATATGTATATACTGAGTGTATATGTATATATACTGCGTGTATATGTATATATAAACTGCGTGTATATGTATATATATACTGCGTGTATATGTATATATATACTGCGTGTATATGTATATATATACTGCGTGTATATGTGTATATACTGCGTGTATATGTGTATATACTGCGTGTATATCTGTATATACTGCATGTGTATATACTGTGTATAGATGTATATACTGTGTATAGATGCATCTACTGTGTATATATGTATATAATGTGTATATATGCATCTACTGTGTATATCTGCATATATGCATCGACTGTGTATATGTGTATATATGCATCGACTGTGTATATGTGTATATATGCATCGACTGTGTATATATGCATCGACTGTGTATATATGCATCGACTGTGTATATATGCATCGACTGTGTATATGTGTATATCTGCATCGACTGTGTATATGTGTATATATGCATCGACTGTGTATATGGGTATATATGCATCGACTGTGTATATGGGTATATATGCATCGACTGTGTATATGGGTATATATGCATCTACTGTGTATATGGGTATATATGCATATACAGTGTATATGGTATATATGCATCTACAGTGTATATGGGTATATATGCATCTACAGTGTATATGGGTATATATGCATCTACAGTGTATATGGGTATATATGCATCTACAGTGTATATGGGTATATATGCATCTACAGTGTATATGGGTATATATGCATCTACAGTGTATATGGGTATATATGCATCTACAGTGTATATGGGTATATATGCATCTACAGTGTATATGGGTATATATGCATCTACAGTGTATATGGGTATATATGCATCTACAGTGTATATGGGTATATATGCATCTACAGTGTATATGGGTATATATGCATCTACAGTGTATATGGGTATATATGCATCTACAGTGTATATGGGTATATATGCATCTACAGTGTATATGGGTATATATGCATCTACAGTGTATATGGGTATATATGCATCTACAGTGTATATGGGTATATATGCATCTACAGTGTATATGGGTATATATGCATCTACAGTGTATATGGGTATATATGCATCTACAGTGTATATGGGTATATATGCATCTACAGTGTATATGGGTATATATGCATCTACAGTGTATATGGGTATATATGCATCGACTGTGTATATATGCATCAACTGTGTATATATGCATCGACTGTGTATATGTGTATATCTGCATCGACTGTGTATATATGCATCGACTGTGTATATGGGTATATATGCATCGACTGTGTATATGGGTATATATGCATCGACTGTGTATATGGGTATATATGCATCTACAGTGTATATGGGTATATATGAATCTACAGTGTATATGGGTATATATGCATCTACAGTGTATATGGGTATATATGCATCTACAGTGTATAGGGGTATATATGCATCTACAGTGTATAGGGGTATATATGCATCTACAGTGTATAGGGGTATATATGCATCTACAGTGTATAGGGGTATATATGCATCTACAGTGTATAGGGGTATATATGCATCTACAGTGTATAGGGGTATATATGCATCTACAGTGTATAGGGGTATATATGCATCTACAGTGTATAGATGTATATACTGTGTATATATGCATCTACTGTGTATCTACTGTGTATAGATGTATATACTGTGTATAGATGCATATACTGTATTTATACACGCATATATTTATATAAGCATATATGTGTGTACATTTATATATATGTGAATGATGTGGTTTTTGTATTTGGTATGTATGTATTTGCTGTATGTGTGTATATACTTTGAGTTTGTATATACTCTGTGTATTGGTGTTTAAATGTATATGAGTGCATAAATGTGTGTGTATAAGTGTATACTTGTACAGGCGGTCCCCTACTTAAGGACACCCGACTTACAGACAACCCATAGTTACAGACGGACCCCTCTGCCCCATGTGACCTCTGGTGAAGCTCTCTGGATGCTTTACTATAGTCCCAGACTGCAATGATCAGCTGTAAGATGTCTGTAATGAAGCTTTATTGATAATTCTTGGTTCAATTACACCAAAAATTTTGAAACTCCAATTGTCACTGGGGCAAAAGAAAAAAAATTGTCTAAAACTTCCATTATAAAATATACAGTTTCGACTTACATACAAATTCAACTTAAGAACAAACCTCCAGACCCTATCTTGTATGTAACCCGGGGACTGCCTGTATGTATATATGGGTGCAAGTATACAAGTGTACAACTTTATGTGTGTGTATATAAGTATATAAATGTGTGCAATTGTATAAGGGTACATTCACAAGAACATATGGGGGATGTATATCTGGCCGCAAATTTGCTACCGGATATACTTCCCTCGAAGGCGTCTATAGCGCCTGGGCTCGGTACAGTGAGTACCACGAGTACTCACTGTTTCGTGCTGTGGCTGCAAAAGAGAGAGAGCGTGCTCTATCTATGGCCGTAAGAACGACCATGCAGCTCTATTCTCTATGGAGAGGGGAGTGGTGAGCCTCGATCACCTCTCCTCTTCTCCAGCACGCCAGATGTGTGCCTGCCAGGCTATAGTCTGGCCACCACACGTTTATGCGAATGCAACCGACATATGTTTATATTTTTTTAAGGGGAAAGGGGGCCCCATGCAGAAATCTGCTATGGGGCCCAATCTCTCCTAGTTACACCACTCCATGGGACTGCATGGCTGTGCTGGCTGAGGTGTATGTTACATGGGACTGCATGGCTAGTGTGGCTGAGGTGTATGTTACATGGGACTGCATGGGTAGTGTGGCTGAGGTGTATGTTACATGGGACTAGTATCTGGTAGGGGTGAAGGATGTAAAGATGTGTTACTGGGTATGAGGCGGCTGTATGTAGCTGTGTTACTGGGGGCGAGGCGGCTGTATGTAGCTGTGTTACTGGGGATGAGGCGGCTGTATGTAGCTGTGTTACTGGGGATGAGGCGGCTGTATGTAGCTGTGTTACTGGGGATGAGGCGGCTGTATGTAGCTGTGTTACTGGGGATGAGGCGGCTGTATGTAGCTGTGTTACTGGGGATGAGGCGGCTGTATGTAGCTGTGTTACTGGGGATGAGGCGGCTGTATGTAGCTGTGTTACTGGGGATGAGGCGTCTGTATGTAGCTGTGTTACTGGGGGGCGAGGGGGCTGTATGTAGCTGTGTTACTGGGGGCGAAGCGGCTGTATGTAGCTGTGTTACTGGGGATGAGGCGGCTGTATGTAGCTGTGTTACTGGGGATGAGGCGGCTGTATGTAGCTGTGTTACTGGAGGTGATGCGGCTGTATGTAGCTGTGTTACTGGGGATGAGGCGGCTGTATGTAGCTGTGTTACTGGGGATGAGGCGGCTGTATGTAGCGGTGTTACTGGGGATGAGGCGTCTGTATGTAGCTGTGTTACTGGGGATGAGGCGGCTGTATGTAGCTGTGTTACTGGGGATAAGGCGGCTGAATGTAGCTGTGTTACTGGGGATGAGGCGGCGGTATGTAGCTGTGTTACTGGGGATGAGGCGGCTGTATGTAGCTGTGTTACTGGGGGCGAGGCGGCTGTATGTAGCTGTGTTACTGGGGATGAGGCGTCTGTATGTAGCTGTGTTACTGGGGGGCGAGGGGGCTGTATGTAGCTGTGTTACTGGGGATGAGGCGGCTGTATGTAGCTGTGTTACTGGGGATGAGGCCGCTGTATGTAGCTGTGTTACTGGGGATGAGGCGTCTGTATGTAGCTGTGTTACTGGGGGCGAAGCGGCTGTATGTAGCTGTGTTACTGGGGATGAGGCGTCTGTATGTAGCTGTGTTACTGGGGGGCGAGGGGGCTGTATGTAGCTGTGTTACTGGGGGCGAAGCGGCTGTATGTAGCTGTGTTACTGGGGATGAGGCGGCTGTATGTAGCTGTGTTACTGGGGATGAGGCGGCTGTATGTAGCTGTGTTACTGGGGGTGATGCGGCTGTATGTAGCTGTGTTACTGGGGATGAGGCGGCTGTATGTAGCTGTGTTACTGGGGATGAGGCGGCTGTATGTAGCGGTGTTACTGGGGATGAGGCGTCTGTATGTAGCTGTGTTACTGGGGATGAGGCGGCTGTACGTAGCTGTGTTACTGGGGATGAGGCGGCTGAATGTAGCTGTGTTACTGGGGATGAGGCGGCTGTATGTAGCTGTGTTACTGGGGATGAGGCGGCTGTATGTAGCTGTGTTACTGGGGGCGAGGCGGCTGTATGTAGCTGTGTTACTGGGGATGAGGCGTCTGTATGTAGCTGTGTTACTGGGGGGCGAGGGGGCTGTATGTAGCTGTGTTACTGGGGATGAGGCGGCTGTATGTAGCTGTGTTACTGGGGATGAGGCGGCTGTATGTAGCGGTGTTACTGGGGATGAGGCGGCTGTGTGTAGCGGTGTTACTGGGGATGAGGCGGCTGTGTGTAGCGGTGTTACTGGGGATGAGGCGGCTGTATGTAGCTGTGTTACTGGGGCGAGGCGGCTGTATGTAGCTGTGTTACTGGGGATGAGGCGGCTGCATGTAGCTGTGTTACTGCTGGGATAGTAAAAAGTATGGAAGGAGGACGTGTGTGTACGCTACACTTAGTGGGGGCCTCCACCAGATTTTGCGCCCGGGGGCCCCCACCAACCTTAATCCGGCCCTGATGCTACTGCTATTCATTCTATCTCATACTACAACAATTTATAATGAAACTAGTTGTAATAGTTGGTCGGATGTCTAGAATAAAACAGTTATAATAACCTGGATGATCTTTTCTCATTGATGCAGTCAAATGATCATATTTATTTCAGCTGAATTTCTCAGAAATCCATCTGTTTTTATTTAGCACAGCCACTAAAACAATGAACCCTTTACATTAAAAGTTTCATGTGTTTGGGCAATGTGTGTGGTTGGCCATTTTAATTAAGAGGTGTGTAAAGTCTATTTCTCCAGAACCTGAATAGTAGAACTGATACCACCTGCAAAGACTTTAATAATTGTAATTGGCTCTTAATAGCTGGTAGGTGTCTGAATACTGGATGACAAGTTTTATCATGCTAAACACTAAAAGGTCATCATTCAACAAATTAATATCTATTTGTATTATCCACAATCATATCATAGTCAGTGCTTCTATGTCACCAGAATATTATTATGAAAAGATAAAACGATAAGGTCCAACGAACTCCTATTGTAACATCAGATCAGTAGATTTGGTTTGCTTACAGTCGTTGACTTCTTTGAGCAAAAATTGACTGTACTACAAGTTTATGAATGTTTTAATGTATAATTATGACTTCTTTTACAGGTGTCAAAATGGACAGGTTAGAAAAAATAAAGGGACTGTATGTATCCTGCCTTGCGTGCAAGTTGTTTTTGGCATACAAAAAATTTAAAAAGTCACAATTCCTGGTGCACATCATGTGATTTGCTATTTTTTGCCACTGTTGCCCCACTTTAAAACTGAATGTGTTTATTAAAGGGGTTGTTCGAGATGGTAAAAAATGATATGGCCGTGTGTGGGCTGCATAAAAAAATAAACATTTACTTACTTCTGTGGTACATCCCAGTGTCCCGCAGGTCCCTAATCCCAAAAAACAAATTAAAAAAGGGGTTAAAACAAATTACACCCACAAAAGTAAACATAAGGACTGCAGCACCTGATAATGCCGACAAAAAAATACACCTATTAAGCTTTTTCCACCGCCACTGATGATCAAATATATATACAAAGAATATGCACATGTATGCTAATATTGTCAATGCCTGAATCTGCCAAAGAGAAAAAAAAAACACAAACACAAATAATGAAATATATAAAGAATGTATCTAAATAAGTGGGCACATTTACTAAGAATGTGGTAAACTGCACTAAAAGTGCTTTTTATTAAGATCATGCACCATAAATCATAAATCTGCCCCTTCCCTGCACTGGCCCAACAGAATTTACAGACTTTTTTAGGGTGTGTAAAGGATTTTGCACATCAAATCTGGCTCACAGTTCAACTGAACGCCAGAACGCCCCCTAATTTGTGTTGCATGACGATTGGCACAGCTGCGCCACAAAAGGGTTGTGTCAGTCATAATTGTGGTGCGGACATTTCTTAAATACATGTGCAAGCAGTTTATACCTAAAAGAATGTGCAAAGTCAGACAGAAAACTGGCGCAAAGCCCTTAGTAAATGTGCCCCAATGAGTCCATGTCCATGTATCGCTGAATAAGTACAAATACCAAGATCTCCAGAGATTCCAAATACCCAGCGATTATATTCTTCGGTGCTGTTGGACCAATGGGATCTTCAGGTTTCATCTTTGGCCACCCATTTCCAGTTGATCTTTCCGTGGACATTTCTTTCTCTTGGTGCTATATGTATTCCTTTTGTATATATTTATTATTTATTTTGACTGAATCAGTGCCTATATTAATATATATTTATATTTTCTTTTTCTTCGAGGGGGGGGGGGCGTAACTGCTCTGTCAATTGGCCATTTTTGATCAGGAGTATTTTGTGGTGTGTGTTTACATGTGTATGAGTGGTTTGTGGATATATTTATATGATTTTTATTGCAAAAGAATTGCACATTGAGTGGGTATAAAAATTATATGAATTATTAGAATATTTATTTTTGTTTTTCTTTTCTTCTTTCTTTTTTTCTTTTATGTACGACAGTGGTATATTTAGGGTGGGTCTTACGCATTTGCCCTTAATGGACTTATGATGGGCACGGTATTTATATATTTGGCACACTTATTTGATAAACCAGTGTATATGTTGATATTACTATTCTTTGAAGTTTTATATGGAGGTATCTCTATGTAGGCACTATATCTTTTCTATAGTTACACTATAGTTAGGCACTTTATGTAAATAATAGATTTTCTACGTAGTATAATATCTTGTATGACATATATAGCAGATAAGTAGGTGGGGCCCACGTAGTTATAAATTCTTCAGCTACTGGAACTTTTTAAATCTATTTTTGCAAAAGGTATTTCACACACACAGCACTTTGACATATATATTTGGTCAATTTCTAGAGAGCAGCACATGCGCAGTACATTTGACCATTGAAGTTATTCTTTCATGCGCACGCACAGCATAATGTGTAACATGACAGGCGCCGCCATTGCTGAGCTCATGGCATGACACAGCTGCAACTTCCCCTCATTTGACACCTCAAGATATTTATATGTGGGCACTAGATACATTAGGTACCCATGAAGAAGCTGTGGTTCGCGGTGATATGCATGGGGCACTTTCAGCCCTTGTCACCACCCACTGTCCGAGACATATTCTAACTATCTATGGCAGGTGTTCATGCATATAGCCTTCTGCTGGCATTTGGATCAGGTCTACTGGAATGGCAGTCTCCAGCGATCTTGGTATTTGAATTTATACAGCAATACACCATATATAGACATATTGGGGCATATTTACTTAACCTTTCCATGGAGTTCACGTAAAGTGTATTGTCTGACGATAATGCACTGTGTCACAATTCACTAAGATCATACACCCGATATCCTGCATGTGTCACTTCCCCGCTCAGGTCCGCTGGAGTTCACCTTCTTCTTCCTGATGCATGTAAGTGCATTGTCTTGTGACACAATTTGAAAGTTAAATCCTGTGCCCAGTCCGAATCAGTTGGAGCGTCTTACGGCATGCATTTACAAAAAAAAAAGAAAAATTATGAATTTTTCGAAAAATTTGCCATTTTCAAAATTCGAAATCATCGCGTTTTCAGGCAGATAGATTTATCACCTAAATAACTTGCCGAGTAACATTTCCCATATGTCTACTTTACATTTTCATAATTTTTAAAATGTTTGGATAATTTATTTTGACGTCACGCGGCTTACAAATCGAATAGCGATTTTCCGTATTTTCAGGATTGACTATTTTGGGGATAAATACTGTTTGAAATTAAATTTTACATATTTAGCATTAAAACCACCCTATATAACCAACCCATTTTCAAATCTGCACCCCTCAAGCTATCAGAAACAGCTTTTATGAAGATTGTTGACCCCTTGAGATCTTCATAGTAATTGAATCACAATGGAGGTGAAATTTAGAATGGTCAAATTTTGTCGGTTAGGCGTTCATTTAGCCCTAAAATTTACAATATTTTCAAAACATAAAAAGAGAAAACCCACCATACAATTTGTTCTGCAATTTCTCCTGAGTACAGAGACCCCCCCCCCCCACATGTGGCCTTTACTTTTATGGGTGCACAGCAAGGCGCAGAAGGGAAGGAGCGCCCTGCAGCTGCCAGGATTTTAGTTTCCACATTGGCCCCTTTTGAAGGCTATAAAATTTTAGCTTTTTCGTTATTGGGGCCATGTGACGGCAATTTCTTTGCGGGATGAGATGCTTTTTCCAGTGTTACCATTTTGGGGTTGGTATCACCTATTGTTGAAAATTTAGGAACTTTTTTTGAGGTCAAGAGTAGAAAAGCATCAATTCTGTACTGGATTTTTTACTTTTTTTTTTCGTGTTCACCATAAAGCCTAATAATCATATTATCTTTATTCTATGGGTCGATACGATTACGGGGATACCAGACATGAATGTTTTTTCTTATGTTTTACTAAATTTGCCAAATAAAACCCTAATGTGGGGGAAAATCTATCATTTTTGCATCACCGTCTTCCAAGTGGCATAACATTGTTACATTTTTGGCTACAGAGCTGGTTCATGGCTTGCTTTTTGCGGGACATGTTGTGCTTTGCAAAAGTATCATTCTGGAGTATATATGTTTTGTTGATCACTTTTTATTGCATTTTTAGTGGGATTCAAGGTAAAAATCATAATTTTTGGCAGGTTTTTAAAGTTTTTTTTTCGCGTTCATCATATGGGTTCAATAGTTATTTAGTTTTATTCTACGGATTGTTACGGACGCGGTGATTCTATATGTGGGGTTTGTGTTATGATTTAGACTTTTTTGAGCGTTCTATGTCTCTTTATATGTTTTGGGGCTTATGGGCATTTTTAGTGATTTATAAAGTTATTTTTATTGTCATAGCAGCGATCAGAACCCCTGAAAATGGTGCGGGGGCGGTGATCGTGGGGGAAAGACCCCCTGAAGGCAGGTTAAATGCCGTGGTCGTGTTGACCGCAGCATTTAACGGTCGACATTTACCGCTGACATCCCGCTACCCCCGATGCTGGTTCGGCTCCTGTGCAGAGCTGAACTGGCATCGTCTCTGCGCAGTAACTGTACTGCATTGAGCGCTATTCGCGGGACTCAGCGCAGTACTGCTACGGCGCAGAGCGCTAAGGGGTTAAGGGGTTTTGGGCAAGTCAGATGAAGTGCACCACGCGCGAAACAGCTGTCATGCATTTTACCCTTGTGTGAGTTTTTTGGCGTCTTCCCTCCCTATTGAAGATGTTACCTTACACCGTGTTTTTGTGAGTATGTTTCAATAAACTGGACTAAAGGAGAAGCTGTGGTGAGTGCCGTTCTACTGTTTTTCCATATTGTTACCTGCTACTACTTTTTTACGGAATTAGAGCACCACCCGACTCCTGCAAGGCCTTGTACACAACCAACACAACTCTGACACTGCAAAATAACCCCAAGCTCATGTGTTCAGTAGTGCCCTCAGTGTATACCCTTATTTGTATCCCATAAATTTATATATATTACCGTAAATGACGTAAAACGATGCATGCCCCTGTGCCAGCGGTTATATTTGTTTATAACACTTTGTGAACCATAAAAGTCATTAACATCATTAAACATGTTTGTCAGTTGGTAGGTGAATTATACAACAAACACGTCAAAAATAGCATCACTATGGCCCCAAACATAGCGTAAAAAATACAGGATTTTGACACTTAATTAATTTGAAGGCTGTGTAATAGAGTTGATTCAATGAAACACGTTTCTTTATGTAAATGCAGCAGCTGTTATGTCGTAGACCAAAGAGAAGAAATGTGCAGGGAATATATTTCACCATAATTAAAACTGTAATAGTATTTTACTACATGCTCCAAAAATAAAAACAATCTCCTTCTTCTTCAAAAAAAATATTTAGAAGGTTTTATATATTTAGTTCTCTCAGGAAGCCTAAACTAGCACATTTTCAGTGATATTACCCCCTTATCTCTTTCAGAAAAGAACTGAATTTCTTAGTGTTCAGGGAGAGTCTGAAGAATTTTGTATTTATTCAATCAATTTTCAAAACTTTAAAGGAAACCTACCACGTGAAATAGTAGTTGTAAGCTTCAAATACCGAGCACCAGCTCCGGCATATTTTCGTTATTGTCATAAACCACTGTATTGCGGTTTAAACACTTTTTAATCTTTATATGTGAAGCAGCTTCGGCACCCCATGCGCAGGACCGTGCGCGCCTGCATAGGAAGTGCCGTAGAGCCGGTGACGGTCACGCGCGTGGTGCACCGAAGCAGCTTCACATATAAAGATTAAAAAGTGTTTAAACCGCAATACAGTGGTTTATGACAATAACTAAAATAAGCTCCGGCACTAGCTCACCCTGAGCTGGTGCTCGGTATTTGAAGCTTACAACTACTATTTCACGTGGTAGGTTTCCTTTAAATGAGGAAAATAGGAAATATTTATAAACCAGTTAAAAAGTAGAATATTTAGAAATGTGTGCCAAAACGTCTTCAGTTACGTCTTCAGTTACGTCAGTGACGTTAGGCACTTTTACAACCTATGCGACAAAAGTGTTCAAAGGCAGGGGTTTTGCTCCATGGGAAAATGTGCGGCCTTAGGCTCCTTCTATACTCTTGAGTGTGATGCGATGAACTCACATCACACTCACATGCATGCTGCTCGGATCACATGGCCCGAACACTGCACACCGGGAGTGAACTCAGCATGTCAGTTCACTTCCGGTTTGCAGAGTTCGGGCCGTGCGATCCAAGCAGCATGCGTTGCGAGAGAGACTTGTGTTTAGCTCTTAGTGACACACATATCCACCTCAAACACTGAAGTGGGACAATTTATTAGGGGTTTGATTTGAATTAGGCAGAGTCTGCTGATTTTTTTTTTTTTTTACGTTTATTTCTTTTTAGAACTCAAAGTAATCTGCCAAAGCAGTGTGCTTTGAGTGTGGGCTAGAAAATAGCCATAGGAGAACCCCAACGGCTTATTTGGGCCTACAATAGCGTTATATTTTCCTTTTTTTTGGTTTGCTTGTGGCTGGGCTTGCTGGCATTACTAGTGCAGCTAGTACCATATTGTGAGGAATTTGCTGGGAGACTTGCGACCATTGTGTTTAGCTCTTAGTGACACACATATCCACCTCAAACACCGAAGTGGGACAATTTATTAGGGGTTTGATTTGAATTAGGCACAGTCTGCTGATTTATTTATTTTTTACGTTTATTTCTCTTATAACTCAAAGTCATCTGGCACAGCACAAAATCCAGTTGTGTGCTGTCAGTGTAGGTTAGAAACTAGCCATAGCAATAGGAAAGCATCGTTTTGTTTGAAAAAAAAAACACAAAAAAAAAAAAAATTTGAAGTTTACACTTTAATTTTGAAAATGTTTAACCCGAGGGCTAGGGGTAGAGGACGAGGGCGTGGACGTGGGCATCCAACTACTGCAGGGGTCAGAGGCCGTGGGGTGAGACACCACCTGCTGATGAGGGAGCAGGGGAACGCCGCAGAGCTACACTCCCTAGGTTCATCATGTCTCAAGTTACTGGGACTCGTGGTAGAGCACTGTTGAGGCCAGAACAGTGCGAAGAGGTGATGTCGTGGATTGCGGACAATGCTTCTAGCCATTTGTCCACCAGTCAGTCTTCCACGCAGTCCACCCATGTCACCGAAATCAGCACTCCTCCAGCTCCTCCACCTCAGCCTCCTTCCCCCCAGTCTGCCCCCTCCCAGCAAAATTTGGCATTTAAACCGGCATACTCTGAGGAACTGTTTTCTGGACCCTTCCCACAGTCACAAACCACTTGTCCGGTTGCTGCTGAGCAATTTTCCGATGCCCAGGTTTTCCACCGGTCGCAGTCTGTGGGTGATGATGACATTATTGACGTAGTGGAAGAAGTGTGTAAAGAGGTGTCGGACGATGAGGAGACACGGTTGTCAGACAGTGGTGAAGTTGTTGTCAGGGCAGGAAGTCCGAGGGGAAAGCAGACTGAGGGATCGGAGGATGATGAGGTGACAGACCCAAGCTGGGTTGATAGGCCGGGTGAACACAGTGCTTCTGAGACGGAGGCGAGTCCTATAGCAGAACAGGTTGGAAGAGGCAGTGGTGGGGCCAGACGGAGAGGCAGGGCCAGAGCTGGTGCATCAGCGCCAAATGTTGCCCGTAGTCTAGCTCCCGTGGCGAGGGCTAGGATTTCAGAAGTCTGGAGGTTCTTTAAAGAAACACCGGATGACCGACGGACTGTGGTGTGCAACCAGTGCCAAACCAGGATCAGCAGGGGTTCCACAACTACTAGCTTAACTACCACCAGTATGCGCAGGCATATGAATGCTAAACACCCCACTCAATGGCACCAAGCCCGTTCACCTCCGGCCGGGCACACCACTGCTCCTTCCCCTGTGTCATCTGCTAGTCAGCCCCCTGCCCAGGACCCCGGCCCAAACACCTCCCGTTTCTTAGCCTGGAGATGCTGCCCTATAGGCTGGTAGAGACCGAGGCCTTTCGAAACCTCATGGCGGCGGCCGCCCCTCGGTATTCGGTCCCCAGCCGCCACTACTTTTCCCGATGTGCCGTCCCAGCCCTGCACAAGCATGTGTCAGAGAACATCATCCGTGCCCTGACCAACGCCGTTTCTGACAAGGTCCACCTGACCACGGACACATGGACGAGTGCTGCCGGGCAGGGCCACTATATATCGCTGACGGCACATTGGGTTAACTTGGTGGAGGCTGGGACCGAGTCTGACCCTGCGGCTGGTCATATACTGCCGACGCCGAGGATTGCGGGGCCTACCTTGGTCCAGGTCTCAAAGGCCTACTATGCCTCCTCCTCCTCCCACCCCTCCTCCTCCGAATTACCATCCGTGGGCATGGCGCCATCAGTCGGTAGCAGTGCCGTCGCTAAGCGACAGCAGGCGGTGCTCAAACTGCTGAGCCTAGGCGATAAAAGGCACACCGCCCAAGAGCTATTACAGGGCATCACGGCGCAGACTGATCTGTGGCTGGCACCACTGAACCTGAAGCCAGGCATGGTTGTGTGTGACAATGGCCGTAACCTGGTGGCGGCTCTGCAACTCGGCAGACTGACACATGTGCCATGCCTGGCCCATGTGTTTAATTTCATAGTTCAGCGTTTCCTCAAGACATACCCCAATCTGTCTGATTTGCTCACGAAGGTGCGCCGCATCTGTGCGCATTTCAGGAAGTCCAGCACAGATGCTGCCACTCTCAGGGCAGTGCAGTGCCGCCTCCAACTGCCCGCTCACCGACTGTTGTGTGACGTGCCCACGAGGTGGAATTCAACATTAACCATGTTATCCAGAGTTTACCAGCAGCGCAGAGCGATTGTAGACTGCCAGATGTCAACTTCCACCAGAACTGGTAGTCAGGTCAGTCAGCTTCCTCAAGTCTACAATGAGGAGTGGACGTGGATGTCTGATATCTGTCAGGTGCTGAGTAACTTTGAGGAGTCAACACAGATGGTCAGTGGCGATGCCGCCATCATCAGCCTCACCATCCCGCTGCTTGGCCTGTTGAAAAACTCTTTGGTCAGCATGAAGTCGGAAGCTTTGCGCTCGTCCCAAGAGACGGGGGAAGAAGATTCCCTTGTTGATAGCCAAAGCACCCTTAGGTCTGTTTCTCAGCGCATATCGGAGGAGGTGGAGGAGGATGAGGAGGAGGAAGAGGAGGAGAATGTTGGCGAGACAGAAGAGGGGACCATTGTTCAGTCCTTCACTGTTCAGCGTGTATGGGCAGAAGAAGAGGAGTTGGAGGAGTTGGAGGAGGAGGAAATGGGCAGTCAGGCCAGTGAGGGGAGTGAATTCTTGCGTGTTGGGACTCTGGCGCATATGGCAGATTTCATGCTAGGCTGCCTATCCCGTGACCCTCGCGTTCAAAGAATTTATTCCAGCACCGATTACTGGGTATTCACTCTCCTGGACCCACGGTACAAGCAAAATCTTTTCACTCTCATCCCTGGAGAGGAAAGGAGTGTGAGAATGCATGAATACCAGCAGGCCCTGGTGCACAAGCTGAAACAGTATTTCCCTTCTGACAGCGCTAGCGGCAGAGGGCGTACTTCTGCGGGACAAGTAGCGAGGGAGAGTAGGCGAGCAGGCAGCTTGTCCAGCACTGGCAGGGGTACGCTTTACAAGGCCTTTGCCAGTTTTATGTCACCCCAGCAAGACAATGTCACCTGTCCCCAGTCTCGGCAGAGTAGGGCTGATCTTTACAGAAAGATGGTGAGGGAGTATGTAGCTGACTATACCATCGTCCTAAATGATCACACAGCTCCCTACAACTACTGGGTTTCAAAGCTGGACATGTGGCACGAACTGGCGCTGTACGCCTTGGAGGTTCTTGCCTGCCCTGCCGCTAGCGTGTTGTCCGAGCGGGTTTTCAGTGCAGCTGGTGGCATCATCACCGATAAGCGTACACTCCTGTCGACTGACAGCGCTGACAGGCTGATGCTTATCAAGATGAATAAAGCCTGGATTTCTCCGGATTTTCATTCTCCACCAGGTGAAAGAAGCTCAACCTGAATAATGTATGCACTCTTCCTCCTCATTGTCCTCCTTCTCCTCCTCTTTGTACACTAAAGCAGAGGAAACTGGCTATTTTTTGCCAGGGCCAACTAGCTCTAGCTATAGTACACTATGTATTTAATTTTTCTGGAGGGCCACCTACCCGGTCCTCTGTTTTAAGCAATTTTTGGGAGTGCCACATTCAGGCACTCAATCTATTTAATTTTTCTGGAGGACCACCTACCTGCTCCTCTGGTTTGAAAACTTTTTTGGACTGCCACATACAGGAACTCAATTTATTAAATTTTTCTGGAGAACCACCTACCTGCTCCTCTGGTTTGAAAACTTTTTTGGACTGCCACATACAGGCACTATCCAAATTAAATTGTCTCCATAGCAGCCTCCACATGTCGTCTTTTTAGCTGGCTCCACACGTTGTCTCCATTGCTACCTCCACACGTCATCGCCATAGCTGCCTCCAAGAGTTGTCCATATAGCTGCCTCCATACATGGTCCCCTTATCAAACGAGCTGTGTCAGGCAGAATTTTGGGTTGTTTTCATGCTTCATGTCTTCTTGCTCACCTCCTTTGGTGAAGCCTGAGTCCATTTAGGGTATGTCGCCATGACACTCTCTAGCCTGCCGCTGCCTCTGTATGCCGTCCCCTATAGTGTCAGGGTCAATTATTGCATGTTTTAGATGCTATCTAGCCTCATTCGGTCGCTCTGTCATGGCCATGCTGTTGCCCATAATTTTGGCATAATGGTGCGATTAAGCAGCCTCAGAGGCATCCATGCATGCTGCCCCTGCTGTTTCCTGTCCATTTCTGTGGTGTTTCCATCCTTTTCTGAGGTTCCCAGGTGTTTGGCCAAGCTTCCCTGTGCAGAGCCTTGGTCCCCTTGAAAAATGCTCGAGTCTCCCATTGACTTCAATGGGGCTCGTTATTCGAGACGAGCACTCGAGCATCGGGAAAAGTTCGTCTCGAATAACGAGTACCCGGGCATTTTAGTGCTCGCTCATCTCTAGTTGTAAGATCAGGTCAGCCGGTTTCCTGATGTGTCCTGAAAATGTATGGCACAGACATATTACACTTCATGCCTATACATTTGAATATGTAACCCATGGCCTCCTCCTTCCTGAATGCAGAAGGAGGAGTGAACACCAGCGGCATCCATCAGTTGCTGCTAATTTAAAGGGTGTTTTCCAAGTGATTTTAATGTCGTTTTATGGACAGCGACATCACCAGGTTCCTACCCCTTGCTGAGCAGCGTATTCTCTCAGTAGAGGCAGGGGGGAGATGCAATATTGCTGCATCCGCCCCCCATAGAGTTCAAAGGCCATCCCCTGCCGGTATTGTCTATGGGTATGCTCACCACATACCATGGGTACTCACAGCCAGCGTATAAAAAAAGTCAGATGAGAACCTAGTCCTGGAGGGTTTTTTGGCCACAAAATCCTCTTTCTAACAAAACTTGAGCTATTGGCTCGCCACCATCTGATAACAAAATATTCTTCAATAATCACACCAACAGTATAAAAATTACCTTTAATATTTCAAGGCAGCTCAGGAGGAGAGTGAATGCTGGAAGGATATCTCTGAAAATTTTACTGTCAACATAAAAGAGGCTAAAAAATCTGCAAGGAATGTCAAAATATCTAATAGCATCATATGAGAATAGAGGTTATGGCAAAAATACCATTCAAAACATTTTTATTTTACAGATCAATCCCTTTCACAGGTATTTCTAGACCATTTTGATATTGACAGCATTAGACCTCTAGCAGTCTAACACCCAAACGTTGGGTGATGTTGCTGACACAAGAGCAAGCAATGTCATCAAATACACACATATTGATGGTTTGAGAACACAGTGATCTGTTCTGTACCAGTTACCAGTTGTTCAATTATATGCTTTGGTCAGATTTGGGAAAAATAATGTATGCCCTAAATATATTTTATACTTTGCCATATAAACTATTATATCATTGTTGACATATTATTTATAAAGGAACCAATTTGGACGAGGCTACACCTTTTCATATTTGCAAATATACAGTTTGACCCGAGCCTTGACTGTTTTGTGGGTTGATGAGAGCGCCACTTTGCAAATCTTAACATTACTAAATACTAGAGATGAGCGAGCACTAAAATGCTCGGGTGCTCGTTATTCGAGACGAACTTTTCCAGATGCTCGAGTGCTCGTCTCGAATAACGAGCCCCATTGAAGTCAATGGGAGACTCGAGCATTTTTCAAAGGGACCATGGTTCGGGAATAAAATGTGTTAATTAACTGAAATAGAATGTCTTCTGATAAGTTAGCAGATGTATGCAAACATCTGCAATCTATTCTTCACTGTTCCGCGCGTATATTATCTCCCGACAAGTTAGCAGATGTGAAGAACAGTGAAGAATAGAATAAAAACAGTGAACACAGTGAACACAGGATCATTTAAGTGAAAAACACAGTAAAGAACACAGTGAAGAATAGATTGCAGATGTTCGGCACATCTGCTTACTTGTCGGGAGATACGCTGTCCCGGGATCCGCTCCTCTTCTTCCACTGAAGTCTCCCCGATCTCTCTGTCTCTCTGCCCTTCCCGATGTCTCTGTGCCGCTACCCCAATGTCTCCGTGCCTGTCGCTGCCCCGGTGCCTCCGTGCCTGTCGCTGCCCCGGTGCCTCCGTGCGTGCCGCTGCCCCAGTGTCTCCATGCCTGCCGCTGCCCCAGTGTCTCCGTGCCTGTCGCTGCCCCGGTGTCTCCGTGCCTGCCGCTGCCCCAGTGTCTCCGTGCCTGCCGCTGCCCCAGTGTCTCCGTGCCTGCCGCTGCCCGATGTCTCCGTGCCTGCCGCTGCCCGATGTCTCCGTGCCTGCCGCTGCCCGATGTCTCCGTGCCTGCTGCTGCTTGATGTCTCCGTGCCTGCCGCTGCCCGATGTCTCCGTGCCTGCCGCTGCCCCAGTGTCTCCGTGCCTGCCGCTACCCCAGTGTCTCCGTGCCTGCCGCTGCCCGATGTCTCCGTGCCTGCCGCTGCCCGATGTCTCCGTGCCTGCTGCTGCCCCAGTGTCTCCGTGCCTGCCGCTGCCCGATGTCTCCGTGCCTGCCGCTGCCCGATGTCTCCGTGCCTGCCGCTGCCCGATGTCTCCGTGCCTGCCGCTGCCCCAGTGTCTCCGTGCCTGCCGCTGCCCCAGTGTCTCCGTGCCTGCCGCTGCCCGATGTCTCCGTGCCTGCCGCTGCCCGAAGTCTCCGTGCCTGCCGCTGCCCAGGTGTCTCTGTGCTGCTCCCCGGTGTCTCTGTGCTGCTCCCCGGTGTCTCTGTGCTGCTCCCCGGTGTCTCTGTGCTGCTCCCCGGTGTCTCTGTGCTGCTCCCCGGTGTCTCTGTGCTGCTCCCCGGTGTCTCTGTGCTGCTCCCTGGTGTCTCTGTCCTGCTTACCGTGTTCTTCAATGTGTTCTTCACATGCTATTTTGTTCGCACCGTTCCGCGCGTATCTTCCGACAAGCAAGCAGATGTGCCGAACATCTGTAATCTATTCTTCACTGTGTTTTTCACTGTGTTTTTCACTTAAATGATCCTGTGGTCACTGTGTTCACTGTTTTTATTCTATTCTTCACTGTTCTTCACTGTGTTTTTTAAATTAAATGCTCGATCTCGAGCAGGGGAAATACTCGTCCGAGCAACGAGCCGTTTCGAGTACCTTAATACTCGAACGAGCATCAAGCTCGGACGAGTATACTCGCTCATCTCTACTAAATACGTGTTATGCAAATTTCTGAAGTGCTAAAAAGCTGATGTAACAGGTCATACATCAGTAACATTTGGCAACTGAACAGTCATTTTTCAGAGTAGTCATAAAACAAGCAGAATACAAGCATTGCAGTGTTCCCCTTCAAGCAGTCTATTGTCATGTGACCTCCGTTCATCTGACATCATTACTGATATAGCTTTTGCTGTAAAGCATCTGATTAAGGCTTCCAGCCGTAGTGGAGCCAAACTAAGTAGCCTGAGTGAGGTTACTAGAGAAAATTAATTTATCAGTGCTACAAGTAGGTGAGTGTTCCTGCTAAGAGAGTTTATGGAAGACTCGATCTGAAATTGTTGTTGATGCTGTAATGGGAATTTCTGGATGCATGAGAAGAGGTTAAAAACAATGACAGACAAAGAAATGAACATTAAGATGATTTGTCCTTGTAGGCAACACATTTATTTTTTTTATCACAGATGTTTATCACAGATGAGAACCTATGCCTGATATAGGTTAATACACCAGAAAGTATAGCAGTAGCTAAAAAGACTAAGGCAATAACTATATAGATTTTCCGGAGAATTTTTTTTAAATTATAGGGGTGGTTTGAAGTTTAAAATTACATTTTTAGGGTTCAACTGCTGGGACCCCACTCATCATTAGAGGGAGGTTGGGTCACACTGTCCCAGTGCAGTTCAATTATTTATCTACAAGATTTCTGGAGAATGCTGAATCATAGCACCTGAAACGTAACTCAGGAGTTACCTGGTTAAAAATAGTTATAGCAGAGCTGGAGAGAATATTTGACATCAATTCCAGCTAAGCCTATATGATGCTGTTGGCTTCTTCCTAGCCTGAGATCCATCCTGTTATATCTATCAGCCCTTTTTGTAAAATTATTTTCTGCTGAAGTGTGTGGCATCCTGGGTGTGACATCATCTAAGGGCACAAAGACCAGAGCAGCTTCCCTCACTTCCCATAAGGCTGATCTCTGTAATGCATTATTATTACCCGCAGCCCAGGCTGAATCTTTTCCATAACATTGGTTCTGTACAACATAGATATAACCCTCACCTGACAGATTGTTGAGGGTCAATTTTATATCCAAACATCCATAATAACATTTACACATTACAGTTAGCGTGACCTATACATGTAGATTATTGTACACACTTACATATACACCTATGCAGTGTTATACATATAGAACTATAATTTAACACATCCTTATATATAGTCCCCACCAAGAAGGATGTTTCAGCCAGGCTGTTCAGCAGATATAACTCTCCTCCACTTACCAGGACAGTGGGGGATGGGGTATACAGTGAGCAGAGGAGACATAGCATACATAGAAGTAAATAGTTTTCATTCTGTCTATAACATTGCTGTGTTGATTCTACCTCGTTCTCTTAAGGAATAAGACAAGCCTTGCAGAGAGATGGAGGTGGTTTCCAGAGCAGGACAATGGATGATATTCTATGCACACTAGATTATTACTGTGCAGCTACAGGAGAGTTCGGAATATAAAAGCAGAGTGTAGACTGGAGAGAGCAGACATGATGGCGCTGCTTCCTGTAATCACTGAGCAGAGAAGGAGGATCACACTGCATAGTACCGTCCACTCACTCTTAACTGTCCCTCCGGTCCATGGAGTTTACAGATTATCCTTCGCAACGAAAATTGATGGAAGAAGGTAGAGAGGCTGAGGGAGGCAGAAAACAGAGAATTAGCAAAGAAACAGCTGCAATAAGGTAATGAATGTATATTGGAAAAATATTAGTTCTAGCTATTGCAGCTATAGGAAAAACTTTGTAAACATTACAGTTATGCTGTAACTATCTCCAGCACTTCCAAAGTGAATGTAAGGGCCACAGTATTCAGATGGGAGCTGGGACTCCCTTTCTCCAGATCAGTGGAGAGTCCAGAAGTCAGAACTCCTGAATGGGAAGTTACGGTGATAGATATAGGATAAGAAAAATCAATCTGATTCATGGGGTCTGACTATTGGGACACTGTATAAGACCATCAATGAGGACAAATAGTTCTGTCCCCCCCCTTAATGGAGCAAGTTGGAAAGGTGCATAACTGTACTACTTATTTTCTATAGGTGAGAGAATGCTAAATGCATCACTCTGCTATCTTCAGCATTAGTATTAACAATGAATATAGTGGCTGTTCCATTATCATAATGAGTGGAAGTCTCAGCAGTGCCATATATATATCTATGGATATTGTCTTACTATAAGTAGATTCACCTTTCAGAGTCATACCACATGCAATGATAATGACTTGAATTCTGAAAAGTGAGTTCTACAAAACAGGAAGTGTGAACTTATTATAAGTCTATGGCCAAAAAGAAAACAGATTTCATAATTTTTCTCAAATCAAAATATACCACAAATTCTCATACTTTTTATAAATGACATTAATAAGTAAATCAGTAAGTACATTTATAAAATAATAATACATTCTAATCATTAAATTCTTAAAATTCCTAACTCTTTACTGACACATCTCATAATGGCACTGTGTTGGTTGAGAGTATGGGAAGGGTTTAGAAGCTAAGAATCTGGTACCAATTGCAGTTGTTCAACTGTTACATTAGGTTTGGCTGCAGCAACTAAAAAGTGGTGGCAGCCATTTTAGTTGCAGCAATCATTGCGATTACAGTCTGCAGGCCTGTCATTCAATGATCCAGAAAAAAGTTCAAAGATCCAGCTCTTCAACAGATCAAAACCGCCTTTATTATATTACATCCATGGTGTCCACAGGTAAAAAACTGGTAAGTAACTGAACAGTCAGTGGGGGTCATTTACTAAGGGCCCGATTCGCGTTTTCCCAACGTGTTACCCGAATATTTCCGTTTTGCGCCGATTTCCCCTGAATTGCCGCGGGATTTTGGCACACGCGATCGGATTGTGGCGCATCGGCGCTGGCATGCACGCGACGGAAATCAGGGGCGTGGCCGAACGAAAACCCGACGGATTCAGAAAAACCGCCGCATTTAAAACAAAAAAAGTGTCGCGGAGCTTGCACTTACCTTCACTAAGAATAGGCCGGTGAACTTGAGCGCGTTCCGATGCTTTTCAGCGCAGCAGTGCCACCTGAGGAACTGCCTTAATGAATCCCGACTGGACCCGAATCCACCGCAGAGAACGTGCCGCTGGATCGCGAATGGACCAGGTAAGTAAATCTGCCCCAATGTGTTTCTAGCACCGTAAAATGCTCTTACTCATGACAGAGGTTCCTAGCAAACACCTGGGAGTTAAATGAACCCGGCGTTTCCGTTCCAAGGAAACGCTCATCTCCTGCTACAACCTTGTTTACAGACCACATTAATAAGACTAAACTATAGATTAGATAAGACTAAAGAATAGATTGCAAAATGCATAAAATATACAGAATACAACATATATATGAATAATATCCTTCTATGGTTGTGAATGCAATATACATTTTATAAATACATTTCTGTAGTTTCTGGTTATTGTATCCATGGGACACCGGGGGAAACCAGCGTCATGTATTACCAAGGAAACATGACGCTAATCCCTTCACTTGGTCACGTGTTCATCTCATGTGATCCAACATGGGGTCACACAGACAACCAGTCTCCATGACAATCTTTCACGGGATGTCTTCACAACCAGCAGGTGCAGGTCCATCCAGGACCAACCAGCCGACGCAATCTCTTCCTGAAAGGTATGTAAATCTTAATGATAAGCTTGCATAGGGGTGACGGTTTGTCGAAGGACGGAAACCGGTTTGTATAAAGTCTATAAAAATGGATAAAAAAGTAAAACATTAAAATATGTAAACATTTCTGTTCACATAAACTACAAATTGCACAAATATTTTACACCATTTCAAGGTTCGGGTTCAAGACGGCATAAGGTTTGTGTGAGGATATTTAGTAATGGCATATTACTTGGGAGTTCACATTGAAAACTATTTTCAATGTGAAAATCCTTTTTTAGAGACTTTATGCAGACCGCTTTCCATCGTTTGTTTCCATCGTTACATTCAATGATCCCTATCATATGTGGTGCAGGACAATAAGGAGGTAACAAAATCACAAAATACTTCAAAACTTTAGTATTGGAATATTTTATATGAGCAAGAAAATTAAGTTTTAAAAAAAAGAAATGCAAAAATGAAGGAAAATGCAAATTCAAATTCTCCTTTTCCATAGAACACATATATAAAAAGAAACAAAAATATCTGTAATCTGTTACCCATAAAATTTGCTCTGAACACAGATCAATACACTGAAAAAAAAACAAAAAAACTTTTTTTAAAAGTAGGTCTTCGACAACACAAAGGGTCATTCCTAGGCCTGGATGCGGGAACTCTCTTAGTTGTTCTTAACATATTTTTCACATATTTTTTTCATGATACATGTGGTATTACAATTAGCTGTTCTTAAGGGGTTAATGTTTCTATATAAGGGTGTTTTGTATAAGCACACATTGCCTTTTATCTGTATCACACTACAAGTGTCTAAATGTTACTTTTGCAATCTCTTCACTGTCACCCGCAGGATGTTCTGGCGCTTCATGTTTCACTATCTGGCAATGTTATATCAAACTGAGACAATTGTCCAAATAATGGTCACACTCAAGCACCTCATCAACTTTCTTCTACACATAACTTCCCTATCAATGTAGCAAGGCACTGATGCTACACAGAATATGTGTTACTTGTCATTAAGAAGTTATTCACCATTAATTGGAGATTGAGTGATTAAAGGGGTTGGCCACTTTACCTCATGTTTTTGTAATGTGTGTGTAAGTGTGGGTTCGGGATATTAGGGAATTTACCGATATACATCTAGTAATAGAACTTCACCACTTTTTTGAAATGTAAAGAAAGACCCTGGTTCAGAAATATCTTTTCCCACTTGAACTGCCATTCCTGTCCTTAAGATGGCCACAGATGGAGGGTTACGTGATCCTTAACTGTCCATGACCAATTGACCTGTCAGGACCTTACGATAGTACTCTTGAATATAATATAAAGTTCCTTGCAGGTCACTTGGTCATGGTTGGAAACCACATGACCCTCCATCTGCGGCCGTTTTATGGACAGGAATGACAGTTGATGAGGAAAAAGACATTTCTGAAGCAGAAGGCTTCAATTTACATTTCAAGAAAGCAGAAAAGAACTATTAAAGGGGTTGTTCAGTTCCGGCCGGACCCGACAACCTTCCGGCCCCCATACACAATGCTGTGTATAGGGACGGATAGGCGTGCCCGGCTACTGCCGTCCGGAAGCTGAATCCAGCGCTGCTCCGGCGGCCATGTTTGTTTACATGGCGCCCGGACCGGAGCGACAGCAGCGCTGGATACGGGAGGGCACCGGGAGGTAAGTACATCTTTATTTTTTTTAAGCAGCCCTGTCCCGGCCACTTTTAGCTTTTTTTAAAGAACTCGGACAACCCCTTTAATAGATGTATATTGGTAAATTACCCAATATCCTGCCACCAGCACTTACACACATTACAAAAACCTAAGGTAAAGTCTCTAATCCCTTTAAAGTTAGCACAAATTTATAATAGCAATATTCATTTACAGCATTTTCAGGATGCAGATGGTAGATGTGCAGACAAAATCAGATATCACAGAATAAAAAAATCTAAATATTTTAGCAATAGAAATACCTGCCAATAGTGGTAAAGTACATGTATCATTAAAATGAAGAACTGCCACTTGGTTCCTTCAGTATTGTTATCATTCTTAGGCTGGATTCACACTACTGTTGCCCGACCTACCGTAGCACTGCCAGCAGTGCGATATGTGCGCTAAAAAAATTAAGATTATTATTTTTGTTGTACAGCGATAAGAAGCAAAGCAGAAGTTCTGGGTACGTTAGGTTGGTAAGCCGTATTAAATTCCCATATTAGCAATTGTTTCCTCCTCTCACTATTGTAGGCCCAGTAGGGTTGGAATCATTTCTAAGACGCATGCGCCAACGTTGGTTCAGCTGTGGCATTGAAATAAAAAACAATCATGACCGATGCCACTCGTGATCTGAGCAGCCCCTGCTCCCTCTCCATACTGCCTGATTGACACTGCACAAAACTATTACGGCGCATGTTGTTAAAGAAGACAATGCAATTTTTTTTAAAAATGCTGATAAAATTATCCGTCACGTTTCACTTTGTGAATATTTGCACCAATCTTACGTTAACAAAAGTTTCCGTGAGTGTAGTTTAGGAATCTAAGGGAGGAATCTACAAAAATTAAAAGAGTAGCAAATTTTTGATGGTTTGTAGTAATTTCTGTTACCTTTGTAAATGAATTCACTAGGTTTTATATTTGCAACAAATGAAAGGGATTTTAATGTAAAGAATCAAAGCAGGAGAAATCTTTTATAGCGTTTTTTTCTAGAAATATTTGTATTTTTAGATGGGTCAACATGTATCTTTTTCCTTTTATCTGGACATGAAATGGTGCAATTTGCAATGGAGGTTCTAAGCCGAACCTACATGTCTATTATAAACAGATCCTATGGTGAACATTGCAATTACTGCACAGGGTCTGCTCAAGGTTTCAGGAGGCATGTATGCAACAGAGCCTCAGTGGGCCCCTTTGCAGTGAACTCATGAGGTGGCATTAAAAATTCATAAACTATTAATTTACATGAAGCCCCCACATAGTTTAAATATATACAACCCCATCATTGTCCTATTATGTACAGCCCCCCTTAGATTCATTATATACAACCCCTCCCCACCAGACACTGCCAGGCTCCTGGGGACTGAGATACGGCCATGTGGGCCCCCCTAGCAGCTCTGGGCCCCAACACTTTCCCAAGTATGGCAGGTCCTGGCACCATCCCTGTTTCTACATGCTATACATGTACTTTTGAGCTTTCCCTTCTTTTTTTTTTTTTAAATATTTCACCAATTCACACCTGGGCCTAAGGGGTTCTAATGGGCAATAGCATTGTAAAGAGCATTTTGAAGGTCAGACTGTTGTTGATGTTGCTCTGAATAACAGGAGCCTCTGAGATGGCCTGGTAAATTATGGATTTCCTTATAAAGTTCATTTTCCTTTAAGAATTGATGTGTTGTCTGCAACAAGCAGTCTAGTAACCTAAGAATTTGTTATTTATGTTATGTGACACATTACTTAGATGAGGCTGCTATGAAGGAGTGCAATAGTGAGCCATGAATACTTCAGCTGATAAACCGTCAGCTTTTCACCTACAGTACTAGAGTTCAAGACCACTTAGCTGCCTTAAGTGAAATTAATTTGGCAATGTCAACTATGTACTCAATTGATAATAATCCATGTAATAAAGATGCCAGACATATTTTGTCCTTCTATGGTGTGATTTGTGTCAAGTGTAAATCCCACGTCTTCGAAACATCTTTACATTAGTGTAGGGGTGTTTTATGCAATGGACTTTTACTAATGATGTCTCTAGTGTAATGACCAAACACTTTCAATGAAAAAACTGTAATTGAAATAAAAAAACACTCAATATAATTTATCAATTGTTTCCATGGTCACCGGTATTCTGATTTATTAATATATCACTATTATATTCTGCCGTGCTTTACAAATAATAGGGAACATATACAAATAAAATTAGACATTACAGAGAAATAATATGGTCAGATGAAATAATGCTTGCTCCCAAGAGCTTATAAGGATGAATTGATGACACAGGAAGTATAAGAGCTTTTACAATGGTCCAGGTTTTATTAGGTTTGGAATAAATAAGTAAATAAATTGATTTAATAAATAATGCCGCCTGAGCCAGTCTATAACCACTGTCTTTGTGTATAGAGTCCATGCTTGGCCTCCAGAATAACCAATGTATTAGTTTCGGGTGCAGAGGGATAAAATACACAGTTTTGTGATAGGCAGGGCTGGCATTAGGGGGCGGCAAACTGGGCATTTACCTAGGGCCCCCTATCCTAAAGTGGCCCCCTGTATGTGGACTTTTGTGGGCAGAGAATGTATTTCTCTTTTAATACCCCTTGGTTAAATGTCCCGGTGAAGATACATATGATGTGTCTCCTGTCTATATATTCACAAAGACAGCTCAACAATGTCTTTTTTGTAAACAAAAATCATCAATTTTATTTAGAATCAGACCAATACAAAGACATACATTTAAAAACATTTAAAATATATAATGTACACGAGATACAGGGCGGTGACTCTGGTATAGGGAGCAATATCACTCAATGTGACTGTTCATAAAATTGTCTTATTTTGGGGCCTCACTTTTAGTTTTGCCCAGGGCACCACTTTGACCACTAAAGCCAGCCCTGGTGATAAGAGATAAGATTTTAGGCCATATTAGAAAATGTGGGGTAGGACATTCCAGAGAATTGGTGCAAAAGTTCCTGGAGAAATTAGTTTGAAGTGCGAATAAAAGAAGAGATTAAAGGAAACCTACCATTTCAAATGGTAGGTTTAAGCTGTAAACACCGAGCACCAGCTCAGGGTGAGCTGGTGCCGGTGCTTAGTTTCGTTAGTGTTAAAACCGCGGTATCGCGGTTTTAACACTTTTTAAACTTTATAGCAGAAGCCGCTTCGGCGCTTCTGCTATAAATGCCTGCGGCATTTCCTATGTAGGCGCGCGCACGATCGTGCGCACGCAGCGCCGAAGCAGTTTATGCTATAAAGTTTAAAAAGTGTTAAAACCGCGATACCGCGGTTTTAACACTAACGAAACTAAGCACCGGCACCAGCTCACCCTGAGCTGGTGCACGGTGTTTACAGCTTAAACCTACCATTTGAAATGGTAGGTTTCCTTTAATCTCATATTGTTGGATCTAAGAGCATGGGATGGGCGATAGACTGAGATGAGGGAGGAGAGGTAGGGATATGCAGCACTGTGCAGAGCTTTGTGGATGAGGGGATTAGTTTAAACTTGTAGATTGAAGAGTAGAGTGCTTGGTAAATCGTAGATCGATTAGTATTGATTAATCAAAACAAGAGTGAATTAGAACAATTCGAGCTGTAGAGGTTTCTATGGCCAGGAATCGTCAGGTTCTGGCTGCCTCAGAGTTCATGTCAGACCAATTATTAATTGTCTTCTTAATGGCCCACATTTACCAAAACTATCGCAAAAGTGTAGTTTGCCCATGGAGTGGCGAACGGTTTTCATTAATCTGGCCCCCTTTGTACTGCTCTGGAAGTGTGCACCATTTTTTTGTGCACTTTGCAGAATTGTTGTATACCATTAACTTAATTTCATACTTTAATTAAATCATATAAGCAGTATGGCCACATGAATGGTCGGTATGGACACAAAAAAAAGTTTTCCTTGTTGGAACAAGGATAACCACGCCTCTTTTGCTATCTTACTATCTTGTCGTGGGAATAAAGCCAAATCAGGGCAAATGCGGTACAAACTCACAAGACAGTAAAATAGTCAGAACACAAGCCAAAAGTGGATCAGCAAGACTAAATTCAGCAGAGAATTTAGAGTGAAATGCAGTTTATCAGGAAGGCAAGAAGCATGAGAGCTGTCAAGTAATTGGAGAAAGAGGCACTGAAAAGATAGATTTGTATTAAATGTTATCGTTGAAAGTTTGCTGAAAATGGAATGATCATGTTTTTTCTTGGATCACAAAATGATTTCTTTAAGATTACAAAAACAAAGACAAAATGGTTTATTGTAAAACTGCATGAAGGTGCTGATGAATGTTACATGCTAGAGAAACTTTTCGCAATGTTCCAGATGTTCCCTTTTGGTGAAGATTTATGATGCATTTTGTGATATAATGGGGTTTATTTACTAAGGGTCCGCGGACCGCACTATCGTTGGAATATCTGACAGATTTAGAAGGGTCTTTTTTGCGCATACGATCAGATTTTGGCGCATCGGCACCAGCTTTCATGCGACAGAAATCGGGGGGCGGGCATTAAGATATGACGGATTCAGACAAACTGCGAGATTTAACTTTGAATTTGTGTCACAAGATCAAGCACTTACATGCACCGGGAAGAAGAAGGTGAACTCCGGCGGACCTGAGTGGGCACAGTGCAGGATTGTCGGGCAACTCAAACAAGTAAGTGAATGTGCCCCAATATGATTTTATTTTATTCATTTTTATTTGGGCTAAAATTTTTCTGAAATACCAACTGGCTAATGTTTATGTACATGATAAGAATTTTTTTCACAGTATCTCATGTGAACAAATATACCAAAAATGTATTTTGAGACGATCTTGGTGCTATATCAATTCTGAATACTAAGATCCTACTGTGCATGAGCAGCGTTACAGGTTTACTGTCATTAACATCCTATAACCTCTGCTGCAGGAGTGCTATCACTAGTGTTACTGAATATACCATGCTTTATACCTTATTAGTATTTTGCTGTGACTAAACTATTTTAACTTTAGCAAATACTTGGATTGATGGGGTTGAGTCTGATTTAAAGTGCTGCATTACTGGGAAAGTACAATTCCCAGAATCTGCTGTCACCATAGGAAGAACTGAATCATCTCCACCAGAGTTTTAAAATCTGATTCTTCTAATCCATGTTATCATCACCTGACTAAAAGGCTAGCCCTCATGTCTGGTTACTAGGAAGATGAAAATCATCTGTCTGATCTGTTTGGTCTAAAAATCACTTTTATTGGATTTTTAATAGGTGATTTGTGAACTTTGCTCTTTTCTCTCCGCTCGAGCAGCTCAGTATGTGTTTATATTGAGACGTGATGTTTCACAACTGTGAGTTGAGCTCCTAGCGGAAATGCTATCATTGTTGCTTAAACAAGACTAATAAATTATTTGGAAGCTATTAATCACAATATTTTGCTACTGCAGTAAATTATTTAATTCCTTCATTGTGAAATTATAGCCATCAGAGATGCCGACAAGTTCAAGAAATATTCAGTTTAAGGTAATGTTTTCATGATGTTTGTATTGTCTGAAATAAAGTTTTAATTAACTGTATTATGTTTGCTTAGAAAAAGAAATTTCTGTGAAAAAAATCATGAAATCATACTTATTTAAAACTTGGCCACAGTCAATTCTTCTGGAGCAGCACCATACATGAACATCATATTAAGATATCAATAGTAGAGTATACCTGCGCTGGCTAAGAAGAGTGTATATGTGTGTATTATATACAAAGGGGAGAACTGAACTTCTTACACCGACGTTAACTCTAAAAAGACCAATACGTTGTACTTGGTGAGGCACTGACCTGTGACACCAATTCCATTGGGTTTCCGGAGGTCTGATAGGTGTATACAGCAGTGTATTTTCTTGAGTTATGTTAAACGCTATTGTTCCCCGTTGTGGTCCACGCAATAGTAGAACAGTAGTGAAGCCCCGGCCGGCAGTTTCACTGTTGACGTCACCCAGAGGTACGGATTGTCCAGAGGGACATACAGGAGTTTCCACCAACGCGTTATCAGAAGCAGCAGCTTTCTTCCTCAGGGTAAAGTTCCAGTTCCAGAGGAACTTTACCCTGAGGAAGAAAGCCGCTGCTTTCGACAACGTGTCATTGGAAACTCCTGTTTGTCCCTCTGGACTATCCGTACCTCTGGGTGACGTCACCGGTACATCCGTTTGCTAGTCAGACTTAGTGAAGCTGCCAGCCAGGGCTTCACTACTGTTCTACTATTGCGTGGACCACAACGGGGAACAATAGCGTTTAACATAACGTGAATCTGGACTCAAGAAAATACACTGCTGTACACACCTATCGGACCTGCGGAAACCCACTGGAATTGGTGACACAGGTCAGTGCCTCACCAACGTATTGGTCTTTTTAGAGTTAACCTCGGTGTAGGAAGTTCAGTTCTCCCTTTTGTATATAATACAAACACTCTTCTTAGCCAGCGCAGGTATACTCCACTATTGCTCTCTTTTATAAAATAGCGGTGGAGAGGCACACCACTGATACCAGCGACGGCATTGGCCCTAATCATACCTTCAGCGTACGCCTGTGGGATTTTTAATGTACTCATATTAAGATATGTATATTCACTTTATATTTCAATTTTTTTTTGTTTCAAAAGCAGTCAAAAATGAAAATTCCTTTAAATTCCTGTGCACAATAGTTGCACACCTATCACAAGATGCCCAAATTAGAAATAAGAAAACAGAAGGATTGAAGCCAAAATGCTACATGAGATGATGTTTTCTTATCTCTGACTTAGCTCGGGTTCAAATCTCATTTAATGCTTTCATTGTATGGATAAATTGGGAGGACTCCTTACATTAACCTGCACATTGGGCAGTGTGATACGTCATCCTGCTCCTCCCACTCCCACCTAAATGCGAATATCAGCAGCAGCCAAGGATTGTTCAGGGTGTTCCCCAGTGATTTAGCTGTCCTTATATGGAGTATATGCTCAGCAGAGGCTGGTGAGGGATGCAATACTTTACATCCATCCCCCTTTGCCTTCAATGGCTGCTGCTGAGCGAATATGTCACTCAGCGCAGGGGGGGTTTTGCTGCGTCCATCATGTGTTTTGTATAGTATGTAACATGTAACAGATTGGGCAACATTTACTAAGGGGCCGAATCGCGTTTTTCCACCAGGTTTCCCGAATTTTTCCGATTTGCGCCAAATTGCCCCGCGATTTTGGTGCACGCAATCGGATTGTGGCGCATCGGTGCCGGTTTTCACGCGACAGAAATCGTGGGGCATGGCCGTCAGAAAACCTGAAGGATTCGGAAAAGCAGAATTAAAAAAAAAATTTGTGTTGCAAAAATAGCACTCACATACAACGAGATGGAGGAAGTGAATTCCAGTGGACTTCAGCGCAGCAGCGACACCTAGTGAACATTGGGCGCATGACCTTAGTGAATCCCGGCAGAACCCGAATCAGCATCGGAGAATGCACTGCTGGATTGCGACTGGACAGGGTAAGTAAATCTGCCCCATTGTCTCCCAGTATATGTCTTAGTATGAGCTCAGTTTATATGACAGGAGCTTTCCTAGCATATAAGTTAAGTGTATAAATAAAACGAGCTGTGAATATAGACTTTTAACTACAATAATTAAAGAGGACAGTTAGGTGTATAAAAATGCCTTAAAAGGAACCTGTTGCCAAATTTTCACTAAAAGACCTGATATCAAATTCCCATAGAACTATGCTTACTATTGCCCACACTGTTTTTACCTAAAAAAAAAAAAAAAATACTATCCCAAGAAAATGAACTTTGTAAACCTACCTAGCACCCTGCCAGAAGGAGCAGCGAGTCACATGGGGCCTGTGTTACTTATATGAGTCACTGTGTCTTTTTCGCATCTCTCTGCCAAAGGGAGGTCGAATGAGCACAATGTCAAAGACATGGGCTGATCACTCAGTGATTCGCATAAATAATAACTGGGAATCTGAGGAATAGCATACCTCAGAAACTAGTCACAGCAGGAACAGAAGACTGCTTAAAAATACCCTTAGATTTCTTCTTACAATAAAATAATAATGATGCCTATGTTATTATTCAGAAATCTTGTTGGCCATATCAATTTCACCCAGTTTTATAAAGAAAACACTACAGAAGTAGCAGTGACACAAGTAGATAGACACAAGCACATTTGCATCTATAACAGTCTTGACTCTTCCATGAAGTCTCCCAGAGTGTCTGATATTTTGTGACAATTTAGCCTAAAGACTTTTTGTATAGTCTGGCACTGATCTTAAACAAGAATGTCTACAGGCCATGAAATTCATTTACCCATTTGTTTTTTTTTTACAAAGATTGCTTAAACACAAACTATTCCAATAATACTGGAAGACTACAGTTCTCTAATTTATACAGTGGGTATGGAAAGTATTTAGACCCCTTTACTTTTTTTACCCTTTTTTTTCATTGCAGCCAATTGGTAAGATCAAAAAAGTTAATTTTTTGCTCATTAAAGTACACTCTGCTCCCCATGGTGACAGAAACAAACAGAAATGTAGATATATTTGCTAATTTGTTAAACTGACATATCACATGATCATAAGTATTCAGACCATTCTGCTGCTTCATTGGAGCTGAGTTTAATTAAGATGATTAGACTTGATTAGGAAAGGCACACACCTGTCTATATAGGACCTCACAGCTCACAGTGCATTTCAGATCACATGAAAATCATGAGGTCTAAGGAACTGCCCAAGGAGCAAAGAGACAGAATTGTGTCAAAGCACAGATCTGGCCAAGGTTACAAAAGAATTTCTGCAGCACTAAAGGTTCCTTAGAGCACAGTGGCCTCCTTAATCCTTAAATGGGAAAAGTTTGGGACAACCACTTCTCTTCCTCAAACTGGCATTTGGCTGGCCCAACTAAGCAATGGTGGGAGAAACGCCTTAGTGGGAGAGGTAAAAAAGAACCTCAAGATCACCATGTCTGAGCTCCAGAGATTCAGTAGGGAAATGGGAGAAAGTTTCATAAAGTCAACTTAAGCCTCCACCAGTCGGGGCTTTATGGCAGAGTGTGCATAGAAGGCATGATAAATGCCCCCACTGAGCTTATACACACAAACCATTCTGCTGCCTATGGTTTTCCATAGAAATTACATATCTGTGTTTTGCACTTATTAAAGGGAGATGTAACCATATTATTTTCGGCTTATAGTGCATACACAAAGCAGTACGGCAAACCTTTAAAGTAGTACATGGTCATCTATTAAGGCAGTTTGTTTTTGCAGTTCAATGACTCTGCATGCACATTACAAGCTGAATTATTTTTCTCGTGACAGCTTTGATCAGAGACGTTTCTCCTTTCCTGGTGGCCATTTAGTTCACTTAAGAAAAAAGTTAACAGCACCCAGAAGGCAGATGAACAGAAACAGAGATTTAGCAAGTAATATTGCAAACGACAATCCTGTCGAGATCCAGGGTAACTGGTGAAAGTTTCTGTTTCTTGACATTTGTCAGGATCCCCCCTGGTGCGCAGGTGGAAGGATTGCTAAAATTAGAAACAAGTGTTCAGACGGATCTGATGAAGAAAAAGTGTCCATTTTGAATTTCTTCATATATATCCTAGCTGCTAATTTTCAACAAATATATGAATCAGATGTTCACCACATGATTTTTTTTTTTTTTTTTTTTACTTTTACTACCTATCAAAAAAGGATTTAGGGAGTTTCGACAAGTCTCCTGCAGGAACTGGAACTGGAAAACATTATTAAAACATTTGGTAACACTTTATGTTAAGCGCTTCAGCACTGTATTTGCGTTGTAGACACTCTGTAAATATCTATGTATCGTATGGGGCCATGGCTTTAGGTGTGTAGTGTGAGATACAATGACTGACATCATATAACTAGTAAGCAATGTGACAGCAGCAGTAAGAATACCATTTGGTAAATCCTATAAAATCATGACCCAGTGTAGTAGGTTATTAGACTGACTCTTATTAAAAGGTCTTTCTATAAAAGAGATAGACAAGAGATACCAGGAAACTAACAGCATTGTGTAGGACTCTTCATAAACTTGCTGTACCCCAGCTGTCTATTTTACAGAACGTTCTATAGAGAGAGATAATGGGGCACATTTACTTACCTGTCCTGCGTGTTCACTGTTGTGTGTGAATACACACCAAACGAACCTGCTCAAAACTCCAGGTGCATGTCCTGCGTGTTCCCCGAAAGTGCATTATCCAACCAGAATGCACATCTGCAGCGATTCACTAAGATCGTGCGCCCAATATCCTGCATGTGTTGCTTCCCTGCTCAGGTGCGCCAGAGTTCACCATCTTTTTCCTGGGGCATGTAAGTGCTTGATCTTGTGACACAATTTGAATATTAAATCCCGTGCTCAGTCCAAGTCAGTTGGATCATCCGACGGCCCACCCCCAATTTCTGTAGCATGAAAGCCAGCGCAGCTGCACCACAATTCGATTGCGTGCAACACAAACCCCAGTTTAAATATCTGTCACAGCGGCGCAAATTCTGAAAATTTCGAAAATCCGACGAAAGTGAGATCCGTGGCCCCTTAGTAAATTTGCCCCAAGGTATGATGATATACATGTATAGATGCAAATTAACTTCTTCCAAAATTTGAATCAAAGATCTAACAAAAAATGCCTTTACCCTTGTTTTGTTACGAAGTGAGCCAAATTTCAGATGCTTTAAGCTTAGTAATTCATATAAACTATTTTACTACCTGCTGGTAAATCTGATGACATAACAATATTGTGTTATTATTAGCGATATTCTAATAAATTCTCTAAATTAAGAATTAGAATTTTTTGCATTACACAGTGTTAATCTGAACCCACTGCTGATAAGATCATCGAATGTAAAGAGTAAAAGTAACTTGGTATCAGAAAACACAGTATATAATACCAGACTAAATTACCTGGAGCACAGGCCTGGTGGTAGCCTTCTCCGCTGTCAGATGATGGTCATAAGTGATATATGACTGGTGAGAGGAGTATTTAGGGTGAAGTGTTTACTGTATCTGTAAAATTCCCATGGAGTTAGTACAGTAACTTCCCAGACGTGGGAACACAATGGCATGTAGATGGTGCTGCTAAGTGATGGGATTTATTCTCCTGTCATTGTTTCCTATATGCTTTTTACCATCTTTATATATGTTATAAGATATATAATTCCAAATTTAGGATTTAGATTTCTGATTATAATTACTGTAATAATACTGTTTAATGATTTTCATAACGATGTTGAGAAATTAGTGAAAATTCCACATTATGGTATAAAGTGGGTACGGACCCTTCTAAATTTTTCACTCTTTGCATCTATAAATCACACATCAGTTGCGGGTATCCGGGGAGGACTCACAGGCATATTGCAGCAAACACTCACCGTTAGCAGCACCAATCGTGGGTGTTAACCCTGCGGTTGTCGCCGGCAAAGATTGGCTGCCATCTCGGCTTTGATTGTCGCATCCCGTCATCTCATCTCGCAATGCAAAAAATGACAAGAGAAACAGCTCCATACGCTGAAGTATGAAATAGTTGGCAAAATAAAGAACTTTTTTTTGTACCGCAGCTTTTAATTTTTGTAAATATATGAAAACATTATAAAACCTATATAAATTTAGTCTCCCCATGAATAAAGGAGACATGTCATTTGGGGCACACTGTGAAAGCCGTAAATTCCAGTTCCACAAGAAACTGACCAATTTCACTGCATTTGGAAATTTTTTTTCGCTTCCTAGTACACAGCATGGAATATTAAATACTACGAAGTGCAATTTTTTTACCCAGAAAGCAAGCCCTTACACAGCTCCTTACATGGAAAAATAAAAATTTATAGATTTTTGAAGTTGGGGAGTGAAAAATGAAAACTCAAAAAAAAAGCGCATTGGGGGGTTAAAAGAGTATTCCCCCAAAGACACAGATATAATTCCAACCTGTCTCTCTAAAGTAAGCAGCTCCTAGCGCTAGCCCATTTTTAGCAGTGATAAACTGTTAGCTTTATTGGAACTCTGCCACATAGAACAATAGAAACACCTGACGGTGCTCAAAGTGGTCCGGCATATTTATGAGGGGGCGGTCTGAGGCGCTGCTTCTCCCCCGGACCCTTCTCTCCCACACTATAGGCATTGACTGGCTTCATGCGATAGTCACCGCCTCCTAGTCCCACCCCCTCATGAATACCACTCTGAGTGTGGTCAGGCGTTTCTATTGTTTTACGCGACAGTGTCTTCTAGCTTTATCGGAGAGTTTTGATAAAACTAGGAGTTTATCACTGCTAAAAATAGGCTAGTTCTAGGAGCTGCTTACTTTAGTAATTAACTGTAATTAAAAAAATACAGCTTTTTAAATATAATTCCAAACTGTCTCTATCAGTCCTGGTTTACACAATTTCAGTTGCCCCTGGTTTCCGACCCTCTATCTTCTGACTTTAGGGCCTGCAGCCATTTTGCTTTTCTGTGTCGCGCCGTGGAGCTGAGACATTCTCTGCAGGGGACCCTCCCCTTGCATTCCAGGAGCTCACACTGATACAAACTGACTTCCCGCTGGCAGCAGCAGCGAGAGGAGAATTACAAGCTATAGGCATATAAGTTCTTTACCTCGGGGAGGGGGAGGTGCATCAGATCTTATAATGTGTGTGTAGCTGATATGTTGCAGAGCTAGATAGTGTCATTGTGTAATATGCATCTCATGGATCTTATCATCTCATCTCTGACCTGTCTATTCTCTCTTTCTATGTGTCAGATACTAGTACAATGTTCAAAAGGTAAATGAAAGTGTATATAAACCCTGTACCCTGGTAATCTAACCACACTGTCAGCTCACAGAACTAGATGGATCATGAATTGTCTGCTTAGAGAGTTCTCACCCATCCTCTGACAATCACTGAGTTATAGGAGCTAATACACCAATAAAACTAAGTAAAATTGTAATGTTAGGGGTTAAAAATGATCTTAATTGTGTTAATATTACTAGGAGTTTGACAACTGAGAATTTTCTTTCATGGACAAACCCCTTAAACTCTCTCTCTCTCTCTTTTAGAAGCTTTACAACCTGATGAATATGTCCTACATTTCAAACTGATACAAGAATTGTATATCTATTTCCTGGTTTGGTAAAATACTAATAAAACCTATTGTAACAATGTGAAACACTCTGCAGGATCATGTAGGACAGTATAGAACATAACTGACCAATACTAATGTAAAAAACCATTTGAGGAGCAATTTTGCTCTATATGTGACCTTGTCTCTACTCTTGCTCGGCTTCTCCATGCTCCTCCTCACTCCCTACTCCATAGACAAATCAGCAGATACCTCTGTTTGCTGCTATGTGCAGGAAAATGCATTTTTCTCTTACAACAATTGTAGTTTGTTGGGTGGCACGGTGGAATAGTGGTTAGCATTACAGCCTTGTAGCACTGGGGACCTGGGTTCCCGTCCCAGGGTCAACATCTGCAAAGAGTTTGTATGTTCTCTCCGTGTTTGCATGGGATTCCTCCAGATCCTCCCGTTTCCTACCACACTCCAAAACATAGTGGTAGGTTGATGAGATTGTGCTATATGAATAAAGAAATTCTTATTATTAGTTTGTGTCTTTTGTACTTATTTGTTATTATCTTAATGAAGGCCATATAATGAGAGAATAGCGAGAATATTGTCATAGGGGCCTGTCCAGACAATACGTCCCAACTTCTTTCCATGTAGGTCCCTAGAGGGAAGTTGTCCTAAGCATAGTGTTGAACTAAACCAGATAACATATTTTAAAACACTGTGGGTATTTTCACTCTTGAACCCCGTGGGTACCTTTAGATTTTACGACAAGGACATCCCATGTATTTAGTCCTTGAGTAGTCTCTGTTAGCAACAACTGATGCAAAGATGGACCATTGATGACTGTGCTTTGGCTGAAGTACTTAGGTTTGCCATTTCGGAAGCCAAAAGATTGTTCAGGCACAAACATGAAGCACCATGAGCAGAGGAAGGGAAGCTATGGATGGAGAACCAGATGATCCAAGTGGCAGAGAAGAGACGGGGGATGATCACAGAGACAGAGTGTGGTAGAGAATTGAGGGCTCCTAGATGCTAAGGATTAGCATGGGATATTACATTTTTAGGGTATGTTCAGACTAAACAGCCTGAGTGATTTTTATGGGGGCTGTCCAGACTACAAAGCTAGACTGGTGGATGAAGATAAATTTTGGTGTGAATACACATTTCAACTGAATCATTATTTAACAGACAGATAATGAATTGTTAAAACATGAAATCAGTGAAACGAATTCCTTTAATGCACATTACCAGACAAAACATAATCTGATGAAGAAACTGGCGTATAACCAAAGAGAGTTCAATGTCTCTGTACATACAGTTGTGAGATCTCATTGAGGTTGACTACACAGAACATAGTTATTTTTTTCTGGCTCACCCATTGACCTTAGTTTGAACCACATGAATCAAGTAACTTCTGAAATGTAGTAAAGATCTGCTGTTCTCTGGTTTCTGATACAATGTTTGACTAGTTTTATAGGGCGGACTGTAAATTGTCCCATGCACTGTATCACTGTTCATGGCTTCTGAGAGCGTTTTCCTCAAATGGCCCCACTGTATCTGTGACCCTATTATGACATTTGTGTTAGGTGATTAATTACAATTCAAGGGCAGAGAACTAATTAAATGTCTCCCATATCAATACACAATGGTACAATTCACGCAATTTAGCCTAAATATACAAAATTAGATGTGGTAATATGTAATTTGTTAGGGATCTTGTGGTCAGCTATCTGTCATACATACTTTACTACACGCAACCTACTCAAAGAAATAGAAATAACTAGAAAAAAAAATGTCTGGCCAAGTTCAACTTCTATGATGTATTAAATGCATTACCATATGTTATGTAGACATTTACTGGATCTCTCTTTGTAGAAACTAATAAATGTTCATCATATAATGCATCAATCTTGGGAATTATTAAGGAAGGTTGGTTCAGATCCTAAAAATGTCTTCATTATTGGACAGATATTATTATTAATAAAATAAAAAATATAAAAAGGCCTTGTCTAGGTCAAAGCTTAAAGGGGTAGTCCCATATCGGCAAATTATTGCTATTATTTTTATGATAAAAAGTTAGACAGTTTACCAATATTCTTTCTGTATCAATTTCTCATGGATTTCTACATCTCTGCTTGCTGTCATTCTATAGAAAGTTTCTATGTTTACTACTTATTGAGAGAAATCTGACCATGGTCACACAGGTGCACAGCTCGTTATATCATAGAGAGTAATGAGAGCTGTGTGATATTACGAGCCTTGCACCTGTGTGACCATGGTCAGGTTTCTATCCACTGGAAGTAAATATAGAAGCTTCCATAGAAGGACAGCAAGCAGAGATTTAGAAAACCATGAGGAATTGATTCAGAAAGTATATTGGAAAATTGTATAACTCTATTGGGGTTTTGTACTTACCCTGATAAAGATTGTCATTAATGGCCAACCCCCTTAAATAGGTAAACAGGAGCCACTTATCATTAGTAAATGTGAGCTGGAAACTATGTGGAACATTCATCAATAGTTGTACTCCAGTTTCTTGGCTTACAAGCCCTGAAATAATAACACCTACTATCGAACCAGTTGAATGTGAAGGGAAGTCACATGTTGTTTTTTTGAAATGCAGCCAAACCAAAGCCCAACTCCTGGGACTACACAGAGGATTCTGTCAGGGTGCAAGTTAAGTTATAAAACACTATTTTATTGTAATGCAAATGCTTATAAAGGGCAGAGAGACATTTTTGCACTGCAGGTGTAATGGACTTCTACAACCTGTCTTTAGTGAAAATAAGGTCCCTGATGACATGTGCCCTTAAAATGATTCACAAAAGAGTCACATTTTTGTCCTTAAAAAAACATGAAAAACACATATGCAATATCTCTTCTTTGTATATGTTATAAGGACCTTTCATACATTAGAAGCTCATGTAGTAAAGTGTATTAAGTAGAAAGGATATAGATGGTGTTTATTGCACAGCTTTTTATTGTCTGGCTTATACAAGGGCAATAATCATCTACTCGGCATGTGTGACCAACAGTACTGAACACAATAGGGCAGATTTGTTAAAGGTGTCATAAGGTAAGATGGTGCACAGCCAAACACGTCAGTCTTATGCTTCGCTAGATTTATCAGTGTCTGATGTGGGATGATAAATCTGGGGTAAGACCCTCTAGTTGCACTTTTCACTTCCTATTAGTTTTTGACTACAGCTTCATGCCTTTCTCATTGATGAATCTGTCTACACTATTTGAAGCCAAGCCGTTTCTAGAGCACAGTCTGGAAAAGTTTCCAGCAAGTTGTAATGTAACTCTAATGTGGCGTACGCCATTCTTTCTGGTGCGTGGTACAACAAGTGTTGTTGGTAAATCTACCTGAATAAGTGGGAATGCTGAAGAGGAATTATATAACAGTGGTGCCAACTCGCAACGACGTTCATGGTTCAGGATTTTCATTCCGCCATGCAACCAAGACATATTACTGGATTGTCAGGCAAACAGGCAATCTGGAAAATTGACACCTGTAGCAACTAGCCATTGCTATGGTTGGCCAGGAGGACACCCTTGGCAACTAGCCATGGCTATGACTGGCCAGGGGGAGGTAACATCCCTGGAGAGCTGGGTAATGATACATTTGTGAGTCTTATAAGTAGCAGCAGGACTGTGAAAATAATAATAATAATAATAATAGAGCTAATAATAATTAAAGTATCACATCCACTACATTTACTTACACAACAACATGACATAGACAGATATAAAAAGACATAAAAATATCTGATATATTCATCTTACATGCATATGTTTGTCTTACTGCTCATGTTCAAAATGTATGCTTAGTCCAGGATTGTAACTGTACTTTGGGCCATCAGGTGCACTGGTGTGTGAGATCTCTTCATTGAACATAGAACAGATCCTCTCTCCTGAGTAACTAATTCATAGCAGAGGGAGGGGCCAGGATATGTTCAGTAAATAGATCTTACACACTAGTGCACACTCTGTGAATTCCCCTAAATCCAGCTACACTTCAGGAATAAAAATGCAGATTTCCCAATTCTGCTATAATCAGCACACACAGATTTGGTTACATAGATTGCCTTTAATGTGAACTACATATTAAGTACACTTTCCTATTTAAACCTTAGTTGTAAGATGTATATACCCTAACCTCTGACTATCTATTTTGGATTTCCTTTCCTTTGACATGTGGTCGCAGCCTATGTAGAATGAATGCTGGCTTCATGTAATATTTCCCTTCCTCTTCAGTCTCACAACAAATTATTGAAGTGGCATAATATTTGGACAAGTTGACCTGTGTTGCTTTTTAGTGCTAAGGAGACCGATGGTTATTTTTCCTCTTTTCTTGACATTTGTAATACATTTGGTGTAAATAGTGCAACAAGCTAAGGTCACTGGAATAGCAGAGGAAGAAGATACATGAACCAGCTGTCTTACAAGATGTCTTAGAAGGGTAAAAGCCTGGTTACTGAACTTCCAAGAAAAGAGAACGCGGGACTGAACAGCTGGGAGATTATTATCCCCAATAATATTGGACTATAAATTCTAATGATTTCAAAGGTCCAAGTTTTACCAGTTTAATACACTGCCTCGCGTCTTATTACTGTATACATGATTCAGATACAAACAGGTTTATTTGCCGTGGACTTTTCAAATGCTTTTGAATTGGGTGAAAAGTCACACAGTAACATACATTAGTAATTAAGATAAAGATGATATATTAGAACTAGGGAAATTTAATAACTAGTGGAATATCAGTGTAAATTATTTTCACATTCTGTAAATCAGTAGTATATGTGACAAGATAAGACTCTCATATATCAATTGAAGTGAAAATATTGGCTCCCTACATATGGTAGCTCCCTACACAAGTCCGTGGTCCCTCCTCACCTGCCTGCAAGGTCTTTCTAGGTTTTGAAACCTCTTCAGTCACCACCAAAGTATCAGCTAGTGGACAGCGGTAGATAAAACATATATATAATATTCTCACTCCAGAAGTTTTCCATAAAGACTGGATTACCAGCATACAGATGTGTTCCTTTTGACGTTTTATCTTGTTCTAAAATAACTTAATACAATTAAATAAATTTGTCATTGATCTTTACCAGTTGTCTGGTGTAAAAGAACAACAGTTTTTGGCTATCCCAAAGGGGGCATGGTGAGGTTGTGGATGGGGCCACTATGCTCCACAACCACCAAACTCATATTTTTTATAACACTTTTCTGGTCATAATTATGACTGATATTTATAGATTTTCCAACTTTTAGTTGACTTCATTTTCATTTTACGCTTTTTATGAGATTAGTGCCACCATTTTTCTAAAAATACTTTTTAGAAAAAAAGTATAGGTTGGACTTAATAGACCTGCATCTTTTTCCAACCTTGTATATTATGACACTACAATTCCCTTTGTTACTAAAGATGCAATCATGGAGGGGGAGCACTTGTATGCTGTCATGCTACCCTGCTTGCTAACTGCCACTGCCACTGCAAATCTGACCCCCCTCGGGAACAGGGGGGTTGAGAGAGACACTGGTTGTGTGTGAGACTCACTGTAGAGAATTCCTAAGGGAGGGGTGAATGAGGGAGATGATTTTTTTTCAGCGATTCACACAGTTATGTAGCTGTGACAATTCACACACAACCACTTTCTCTCATTCACTCCTCCCTCAGGAATTCTCTTTGGAGTCTCCCAACTCCCTCATCACCCCTCCCTCAGAAATTTTCTTCCCCAGGTAAGCAGTTTCAGCATCAGTTAGGGAGTAGGGTAGCGTGACTTTATTCTGGAGCAGCCCCGACTCCATGACTGGATCTTTAGTAACAGAGTGCATCAATAGTCCTCTCTAATCCTATGGATGGAGCCATCAGTATAACATGTATGAAAACATTACGGTGTGGGGTTTGTGGAGGGAAGCTGCTGGTTACCTCCATTTAAGGGCATTAGCATCAGAGCTTACTTATCCTTACCCACCACCGGACCTCACATTTTGTTAACAGGTTATGTTTTTTTATTCAGTTGCAAATTCAAGCTGAAGGTAAAGGGAATATGGCTTTTAATACAGCTCATCATCAGGGATCCAGAGCTTTGAGAAGGAATGTAGTGATGTCAAATTGAAAACAAAAGACAATAAAGGTTTATTAAATTGTGTCTATAAAAATGCTACAAAAGCAGCATACATTATTGATGATGATGACTGCTTTACAGGCCATGGAGTACCTTTACAAATAAAATAAGACATGACATAATAGAAAACAATAGGAATGAGGACCCTGCTCACAAGAGCTTTACGATCTAGGAAGAATGAGCAGCACAGGAGGTTCTTGTACAATGGTCCAGCCATTCTTCATAAGGTATAATGACTCTCAATATTTTATGTTGAAAGTTTTGCCAAATATTCATGTGGGATTCATCCCATAAGTAACATCTTCCTTCTGGTAAATGCTGGCAGTAAATAGACCTGAGAACTGTTCTTGGACATGAGAACTCTGTGTCTGTGCTGGCCCCTGATCTGAAAGGTTTTTAAATGATTCATATTTAGTATTTCTGATCACAAACCTGGTGCAGTCAAGAAAATAGTAAGTGCTAAGAAAATCATTGACATTACAAGAGCAACAACTTTCTTGGCTTTCTTGACTACATCCGAGATGCTCCCAATCCCACTGCTCTTCTAGGTAAGATGTTATTTCCATAATACCTAAAGAACGCAATATCATAGAAAAGATATTGTTTTGAGATTGCACTAAATAAAGAGACACCGTGAAGAGACACCCAGATATATAAAACGTGGTGTAATCTGCCTTACTCCTGTGCAGGTTGAGCCAGATAATTAAATTGTGGTGCATGGTGTTTAGTCTTCATTGCTATGGAAAGTGTGGACACAGTAGCACCTTTTTATTTTTGGGGCACTTTCATTGTAGACCTTGCACCAAAATTGTGGTTTCAGTAATAAATGTGACGCAAACTCTAAGCAATACTGCGTCCCTTTAGGTCCAGAGTTTTCAAAACTGTCCAACAAAGCTAATTCACTACACAAAAGTGATGCAAATACTTCATTAATACATGTGCCAGCTCCAAAGATTTAGTGCAAAGGTAGACAAACAACTGGCACAGAAAAGGGCATACAACTTATTGCTTATTGTCTTATATTCTAGGCTCTTCAGAGTAGCCACCCTTTGCTTTGCACAATCTTGGCATTCTCCTGATAAGCTTCAAGAGGTAGTCACCTGAAATGGTCTTCCAACAGTCTTGAAGGAGTTCCCAAAGATGCTTAGAACTTGTTGGCCCTTTTGCATTCACTCGGCAGTCCAGCTCACCCCAAACCATCTTGATTGGGTTCAGGTCTGGTGACTGTGGAGACCAGGTCATCTGGTGTAGCACCCCATCATTCTCCTTTTTGGTCAAATAGCCCTTACCGAGTCTAGAGGTGTGTTTAGGGTCATTGTCCTGTTGAAAAATAATGATAGTCCAACTAAACACAAACTGGATGGAATAGCATGCTGCTGCAAGATGCTATGGTAACCATACTGGTTCAGTATACCTTCAATTTTTAATAAATCCCCAACAGTGTCACCAGCAAAGAACCCCCATATCAACACAGCTCCTCCTCCATGCTCCATGTTAGGAACCAGGCATCTAGAGTTGATTGGTTCACCTTTTCTGCGTGGCACAAAGACATGGTGGTCCACTGGTCTGGTCAATGCATTCAATTGTGGAATCACAGAAATTAAAACTCCAATAAATCCTATTATTGGTGATGGTGTTAACAAAACATATTGGGGCTTATTTACTAACGGTCTGTGGAACGCACTTTCGTCGGATTTTGAAGATTTTTGGAATTTGTGCCACTGTGACAATTATTTATAAGGGGATAGTTTGTCGATAGTTTGTCGGGATTTAATATTCAAATTGTGTCGCAACCAATGCACTTAAATACATCGGGAAGATGGTGAACTCCGGTGGACCTGAGCGAGGAAGCAGGAAATCGGGCGCACAGTCTTTGTGAATGGATGAACTCGGTCGGCCGGGTAAGTAAATGTGCCCCTTTAAGTAAATTAGGGTAATTTTGAAAGGACAAAAAGTTATACTTAGAAACAAAAACAGTTTTTGCATCTAATAAAGTTTGATGACTTTATCTCTTGTAGTGTCTCCATAATATGAGTTGAATAATACACTGTATATAATACCATGACCACAATCAAAGAAATGTAGAAATTGTATAAACAGAAAAAAATAATACTGTTCAAAATAAACGACCTCAGAAAGTCCTGGAAACTTGTGTTATGACAAAATTTTGCTTTATGTGGGATTTCTTTTTTAAACACTGACAAGTTGCTTAAACTCCAGAGGAACATTATGAAAGTCCTGTGTCTCGGCCAAATTGGCTTTTTCTTGTTTCCACTGGAGAAGTCAATGATATCTCTGTATAAATACAAAACACTTTCTTCAAAAGGGAAATTTGTGAAGATAAACTGCACAGTGGCTGCCCATTAAAAGGCTGACTATTACTTTAACAGAAGTAGGTGAAGGTTATCAGAAGGAAAATATGGAACATTAGATAAAGCTGCCCACTTTGAGTGATTGCTCTATTCAAGGAAAGATACTCCTTGTGTAGATAAAATGGAAAACAAAAGACAAAACAGGATTAATAAATGATGTCTATAAAAACACTACAAAACAAGTGCACATGTCACTTAACAGTATTAACATTTGGCTATAAAATACAAAATTAAAGAGATTGGTCTCATTAAATATTTTGGGGCTCATTTACTAAGGGGCCGAATCCCCGCATTTCCCGAATATAACCGTTTTGCGCCGTTTGTCCCTGAATTTCCCATGGGTTTTTGGCGATCGGATTGTGTAGCATTGGCGCCGGCTTGCATGCGACGGAAATCGCGGGGCGTGGCCGTCGGAAAAACCCGACGGATTCGGAAAAACCGCGGTATTTTTTTAAAAATTGTGTTGCAAGATCAGCACTTACATGCACCAAGGAGAAGAAGGTGAACTCCGGCGGACCTCGGTGCAGCAGCAACACCTAGTGGACATCGGGTGCACGGACCTTAGTGAATCTCGGCCGACCCGAATCAGCGTCGGAGAACGCGCCGCTGGATCGTGACTGGACCGGGTAAGTAAATGAGTCCCAATAAGTCTGTATGCATTTGGAGATACTGTATTAAGATCACAAGGTTGCAGGTCCTTATTAAGCTCTGAGACAGATGGCACAGCTTTATACCATTGATAATAGTTATAGCGGGCAGATCAATTTCTCCCCCCCCCCCCCACCTCGGTAATGGCAAACATACTATGCTCACAACTTGCTAAAGCAACCAATAACATATTTTTATCACAAATCAAAAATAGCTCTTGTTGTGTTGGACAACTTTGCCTATTACTTTTATTATCTATATCCAGAATGATCTTTTCTATCCTCCTCAGTTTAGCCCATCACCACAGTAGTCTTTCATATCTTACCGGTTTTCGCTGTGACAAATATCTGTTTGCCAAGTCAGATAAAGCAAACAGCTCTGTAGTTAGATGGAGAGTCTTGTGTCTGTGCAGCTCTGTGAATGCAGAAGTTTCCTACAAAGAATAGGAGTGGCAGATGATCCCACCATTCCCTGTTTCAACATCTCAGATGGTGACATAGACTCCTTCATTGTTTGTAGTTCCCTCCTCCAGAACCTTCTCTCTAAACACTTTATCTAGGGAAGCTGTTAACCCCCTAGTGCTCTCATGTTTCAGATAATACACTAGTTTCCACTATTTAAGGCATGTTCAATGCTCCTGCATTGAAAAAAAAGCTTCCAGACCTAAACACAGTATAGGTCCCTTATGTAAAGACTATGCAAAGCACCATGGAACTTGTGGATTGTCCAAACTGAGCTCTCATAGAAATTATGATCTAGTATGGTGACACCTTTCTATGGTGAAATATTATGTCAGCATTTATTATGTGTCCTTCTATCAACAAACAGGCCCATTGCAGTAGTGTTATCAGTGATAATATCAAGATTACCAAGATTCATGGACAACTGCAGGCTAGAATCTTATCGTCTTTAGCAACTAATTCAGGTTCTGTTTTGGAATCAATGGAGGGTATTTATCACAATGTTGTCTGATTTAATGTACTATCTGAGTACAGGTAGTCCCCGGGTTACGTACAAGATAGGTTCATTGGGTTTGTACTTAAGTTGAATTTGTATGTAAGTCGGAACTGTATGTTTTTTATAATTGTAGATCCAGACAAATTCTTTTTTGTCCCAGTGACAATTAGATTTTCTAATTTTTTTGCTTTAATGGGACCAAGGGAAGTGGAGGACCAATATAAAACTTAGCTTTTAATACAAAATATACTAAAAAATATTAATATAAAAATGAGAAAACGTATCAGTTACCAGTGTTCGTGAAGGTGATGCCATATAGTGGGTATAGGCACTGGTGATGCCGAGTGGCACTCAAATTTCTAGGTATATGTGGTTTTGCAATGGTTATCCCCTACTCGGGATGCCAAATGTTGTGCAGAGAGAATACCGTCTGTAGATAATGTATCGATGCTCACAGATGATGTTAGGTGCGGAAACTCTGAGAGAACGAGACAGGGTAAGAAAGGGGGGGGGGCACTCAAGGCTGTAGAGTGCGGGGTGCCCTAATACACCCTAGTATTAGAGATGAAAGGTCCCTGTCCAACCCTTCGAACCTCACCACGGAACCGCAGCCCTAAATGGCTGCCTCTCCGTCTGGAACCTGTCCCTGTCAACGGCCCTCTAACCCTAATTCAGGGGAGGGGAGGAGGGGGGAGGGAGGTAACCAGAAAAAATCTTTTGTAATGCAACAGGTACCCAATCTATCTAGAGGGGAAAATTAGATGTGTCCTCTATTGTGAAGATAGTGGGCATTAATGGCAATAGGCAGGTAAAGAATATATAGCTGCAGGGTCACATCTGGTCTTGAGAACCCTACATGTCATGTTTCGCCTCTTCAATTGGACTCATCAGGGGCAAAAGGAGACCTGGTGGAGAAAGTTACATAGGAGAAGTTTGTAATAACCTTCCACAGTGAGAATACAAGCCTGCATGCTAAAACATATAGATATATATATTCTTACCAGAATAACCTGCTTCAAAGGCCTATGTAGATGTGTCGGCTGAGGACAGCAAAGTGATATTAAATAATCTGTAACAAAGTGCAGCAAACTATTTAAGGAAAGATGATCAGTCAGTGCAGACACTTGTTGTACTAATGATGATTGCAAACAGACAGATGTGGTCCGCAGCGAGATCAATCATACCTTGAAATGAATCAGGGCAATGGCCGGATCGAGAGGGTCCGTTCCAGAAAATGGTTGGCGGGGACCGTAATAGCCTGGACTTAGAAGCGCCAAGTGCTGCGATTAGCGTCCGGCGTGGTGCCAGAGATGTCATTGGAGCACATGAGGCACACTCGAGCACTGGTGAGAGGCCCGCCCTTTTGTTGGGGGGAAGCGTCATCACTATGCCCCTAAGGGGCGGGATCTGTGTGCCTAATTTGGGCTACAGAAAAATGGCGCCCAGAGTGGACATGCGCAGAACGGGCGCAGGGGAGACCCGCGACGGAAACTGGCGCAGTTCTTCGCGGCATGTGCCCAATTATGCACACCGCCGCCCCAGGATGCATCAATTCATGCGCATCATCACCCCAAGGGAAAAATTCTAAAATGTGGGCAGGCGGTAAGGGGCACAGGTAGGTGACCCTTATAAGGCCAGGAATTGGCTGCAAGGAGGACTAAGTGTGCAGGTATCTTGTGAAAACAGGATTTTAAAAGATACAAGTGAAAACGTATTTAAGGTCATAATCATATGAGAGAATAAAAGTCACGTAAAGTGAGACTAGCACAACCATAAGTCGACATGTATAACCCATTAGGAGATAGTACTTATATGGATAAACCTTTTTAAAGGTGGTACTGGAATGGGCACACTCATTATTACGGACCAGAATGGATCAGATAAAACAGGCAAAACTGAGTTGCTCGTTTAAACCCGAGGGGGACATAGTTTTAAGGCGGTAAATCCATTGGGCCTCCTTCTGCAGAAGGATACGGTCCCAGTCCCGGCCTTTAATGGGACCAAGGATGATCAATAAAACTTCATTACAGACACTTTACAGCCGATCACTGCAGCCTGGGACTAAAGGAAAGAATTCAGAGAGCTTCACCAGAGGTCACAGTGGGCAGAGGGATCCGTCTGTAACTAGGGGTCGTCTGTAAGTTGGGTGTAAGTAGGGGACTGTATGTAGTACTAGAAACCAGGCAACATGGTGATAAGCTCATGACTTGATGGATTTGAATATGGAGACCTCATGTTTATTCTTACCTTTGCTGTGGAGGGACACACTGACCCAAATGCTGGATGCACAAGATGGAAAGCCATCCCATACAACATTCAGTGACCCCTGGGAATATTAGAGAACAGCACAGTTATTTATGTAGGAGATTTTGACTTGTCATGTCATGTCAGAGCTTTCACCCAGAGCGAGGGGTCTCCATGTAAGTCTCTGCGGGATTGCACCGCATTTATTGCAGTCAATCATTTATGGGATTTGTTGGAATGCCAGTGTGGTATCTACAGGTCCAGCTACAGGCAAGTGTGTGATGGGATACCATGCCTTCAAGCCCTACCATACATCATCTTCTATCCAGACTAGTGGAGGCCTTATAGAGCCTATTTGCACAATATTTGTGCAATATCCCCAGTAAACATACATTTTCAGTGCAATTTTGTCATTCCAACTCCAGTTTTGTGTGTTATTTTTTATATTTCATTTACAAGGATAGATAAATAGCAAGAAACTGTTCCATTTATATTTTGGCACCGAATCAATACATTGACTTCATGGATCATCAGTGAGATCATTTTTAACTTCTTCCAGAAGTCAACTTTTAATAATTATTATGACAAAATTTTATATATGTTTTCATAATTGTTTATGCAGTAGTTAGAATAGACATGCTTGCACAATATAATGTATTTTACTTAACTCTACAATTTAGGAAAGTCATTGTTGGCGATGTCAAAGATTTCACTTATGGCAAGTGATACATTTCCAGTACATCACTTAGACATTACTTTTAGACACTCTGTCCTTGACATTGTTGCTCATCTTCGTGTTACATTATGTACAGTTATACTTTATTTCCATTTGCAGTGGCTCTTAATTTCCATATATGGTGGTGGTGTTATTATTCCATGCTGTGAGACTGAGTATGTCACGTTGGTGATGAACACAAACTGTCTAAAACTGATCTTTCAGCAGAGCTTCTTGGGGAGAACATTTCACAGTTATAAATGCAAAGATTTGTATGGTCGATTCTGAAAAAAACACTTGGGTTTGTTTGTACAAAAACATGGTTAAAACGGTAGTCTGAGAATGTTGCTACAAATTAATTACCTGCATATCTTAGCAAACGTTATGGGATGTAAGTGGAAAGATCAGCAGCGTTTTACAATCTTCCTTAAAAGGTGACCTATATACTTTGACATTGAGCATGTATGGCTATAATTATTACCCCTTATTTGTGAAAAGCAAGGGCAGAAGTTTATATGTTCATTTTTCAGGATGAATTGTATAATTTTTTAAGACAAAAATACTAAACTAAGAATTTTTGGACTTCTACGTTCAGATAAGTATTACATTTGGCTGTGCTCTCACTCTCAATTTCTTGATGGTGCCTGCCCAGGGGCCATCCTGAACCATGGAACACAAGAACACATATATTCTGAAAAAGTCCTGTGAGACTTTTAGAAATATTACTTTTAGAAATAACATGGGGGTCATGGTGGAAGGAGATGAGGAAAGGGCCAATCTACTGAATGTCGCCTTCTCAAGTGTCTTTACCCAGGAAAATTCCCTGGTGGGAGACACAATGAGGAATAATGTAAATTCTTTTTGGAATGTCAACAGTTTAACCCAGGAAGAGGTACGGCGCCGTCTCGCAACCACTAAGATAGATAAATCACCGGGGCCAGATGGCATACACCCCCGGGTTCTGCATGAATTATGTACCGTGATAGACAGACCGTTATTTTTAATATTTGAAGATTCACTAAGCACTGGTTATGTTCCACAGGACTGGCACATAGCAAATGTGGTACCAATATACAAAAAAGGATCAAATAGCAATCCTGGAAATTACAGACCCGTGAGTCTAACTGCTGTGGTGGGGAAAATATTTGAGGGGTTTATTAGAGATGCTATCCTGGAGTATCTCACTGTGCACAACCTTATAACCCAGCGTCAGCATGGGTTTATGAGAGATCGGTCCTGTCAGACTAATCTGATTGGTTTCTACGAGGAGGTAAGTTCAAGACTGGATCTGGGGGACGCTGTGGATGTTGTATATCTGGACTTTTCAAAGGCATTTGATACCGTGCCACATAAAAGGTTGGTATATAAAATAAGACTGCTGGGAATAGGAGAAAATCTGTGTATTTGGGTAAGTAATTGGCTTAGTGATAGAAAACAGAGGGTGGTCATTAATGGCACATTCTCAGATTGGGTTGATGTTACCAGTGGAGTGTCACAGGGGTCAGTATTGGGGCCACTTCTTTTTAATATTTTTATTAATGACCTTGTAGTGGGTTTACACAGTCAAGTTTCAATATTTGCAGATGATACTAAGCTGTGTAAAGTAATAAATACTGAGGTCGATAGTTTAGCATTACAGAGGGATTTGTGGAAGCTTGAGGAGTGGGCAGAGCAATGGTTGATGAGGTTTAATGTAGATAAATGTAAAGTTATGCACTTGGGCCATGGAAACAAAAAGTATAATTATGTTCTAAACGGTCAATTACTTAGTAAAACTGGAGCTGAAAAGGACTTGGGGGTATTGGTGGATGGTAAACTTAATTTTAGTGACCAGAGCCAGGCGGCTGCTGCTAAAGCAAATAAAATTATGGGATGTATCAAGAGAGGAATAGATTCTCATGATAAAGACATAGTTTTGCCCAAATACCTGAACGGACAGTACAAGGATCTCTCCAAAGATCTTTTTATACCTAGGCCTGTGACCAGGACAAAGGGGCATCCTCTACACCTAGAAGAGAGGCGATTCTACCATCACCATAGACAAAGGTTCTTTACTGTAAGAGCAGTGAGACTGTGGAACTCTCTGCCGCAGGAGGTTGTTATGGCGGACTCTATGTACATGTTCAAGAGAGGCCTGGATGCCTTTCTGGAGAGAAAAAATATCACGGGTTATGGGGATAAAACATTTATTTAATTCTTAAAGGTTGGACTTGATGGACTTGCGTCTTTTTCCAGCCTTATATACTATGATACTATGATACTATTGTTCAATAAACCATAATGATAATATTACAATTACATCATCACCCACCTACCTACACACTTAGAACTTGGAGGCCGTGATGTAAAATGTAAAGCTTCTTATGTTTGTTCAGGGTCAGGAAGTATGAGTTCTCTTTATGAAGAAGTATGAGTTCTCTTTATGCTAATTAAGGCCAGTTATATCACTGGGGAAACAACCTGAACATTGACCGCAACCACTCACTGGCTGTTGCCTATGTTTCCTCTTCCTGACGCTTTCATGCAAAAAAGGTAAGGAGATGGAATACATATTCTATGTGAATACAGGTTGATATGTACAAGCCCTCTACTGCAAGGGCAAGTCTGGAATCCACCTGACGTATCCTTACATGGAGGTTTACAATGTGGTGCGAATGTAGCCTTTGATAAGAAGTAATGCTAAGCTAATTGTCTAGTTAAACAATGGGACTATTATGGTTATTGGTTACATGCATGTTTACATATATTAGAAAGAAACTTTTTATCCAGCTCTCCAAAAGAAGAAATTCACCTTTAGTGGACAATACACATCTAGCAGTTTCCATATATTGACAAGGCAGAACTTAGACACTTTCCATATAAATCTTTGATCAATGCCTTCTGTAGACAAACATCTCTATGCATTATTAAGAACTGTGACCTTACTGAAAGCTCTGGGCAGGATATGGTATTTATGAGGGAGGATACAAGGATTGCATCTGAACTGTTGAGGGAGGATATCCCACTCATTTTTCGAGATGTACATTCTCTTATCATGGGTGATGAATAAGCTCTGAAAGAAGATAAGCTGCATAAAGTTGTAAATACTCATAAAATCAGACATTGTGAAAGAGTGGAATATGGTAATGGTAAATAAGTGTAAGTGTGCTCTATGGGTGGAATTGTGAAATGCATAAACTGACCAGTTAAGCAAGAAATATCTCCCTTATGACTATTAATTGTATAATTCTATGAATGGGTTTGTCTGTTGTCCTAGCTCATATTCAGGATGAACGGTAGCTGAATGACCAATATTATTCCTTATGTTGAGATGTAAAAATTCTAGGATTTACAGTAGATCTGTTCTAACAAATAAGTAAAGGTGCCTAACCTAGTAATTTAACATATTAATTTACTGTGAGCCATGTGTGAAGTCAGGTGCCAAAGTCTTAACTTTATCAAAACTAGACCCTTTAATAACTTGTAGACTTCAATTCCTGATTCTTGTAGATGTACTTCTCTCTGGTCATTTGAAGTTGACATTATGCTTTGTGAGTACTACTGTACGCAGTAAATCTAAGTAACATGTAGTAACACTAAGTAACACTGAACGAATAATGTGATTTTTTTCTGATGATTTTTTTTCGGATAAAGTTTGAATTGATTCATGTACCATCCATTTATGTAAAATTTATATTTACCTACATTACTATTATTATTTGTATTATGTTGCTTTTGTGCATTTAACTGTTAATACACACAGATTTCAATTCCAATTGTACTTGAGGAAGGGCCTGATGTCCAAAACACGTATACGTGTTGGATAATAATCTACCCTACCTTTATCCATGGAGTAAGTTATTAGCAGCTCCCTGCCAGCTACTTTTCATGGTTTCCAACCACGCTACTCATTGGGGCACATTTACTTACCCAGTCCTGTCGCGATCCCCGAGGTGTGTTGTCCGACGAGGATGAAGTCTGACACGCTTTACTAAGATCGTGCGCCCGATATCCTGCATGTGTCGCTTCCGCGCTGAGGTATGCCGGAGTTCACTCTATGTGAATGATGTCTTGTGACACAATTTGAATTTTAAATCCTGTGCTCAGTCCAAATCAGTCAGGTTGTCCGATGGTGACGCCCCCCTAATTGTGTTGCATGAAAGTCGGTGCAATTGCGCAAAAATCTGATCGGCACGACAAAAATCCCTGTTAAATGCGGCGCAAATCGGAAATAGTTGGGAAACCCGACGGAAATGCGCTGTGGGGACCCTTAGTCAATGTGCCCCATTATCTATACTGGGGCTTTATTTTTCTTCAATGACCGCTCCGGACAGCTGAAGTGCAGCTACTATCTCCATTTGAATGTTCTTCTACATGCTTGCATTGAGCCAACCAAGGTGAGCATGTTTCTTGGGGGTAACATATTGTTCTCCCTAGGCATTTTTCCTTGTTACGGTTTATGATCATTACTATTTAACAATAATAGACAAGGTACCGTCCTCTTGGTGTCTCCTCTTGTCTTTTTGTATTCATTTTTTCTAGTAATCTTATGAAATGAGGAGTTATATTTGAGTTATGAAAATAGGATTTGTTCACCGGTGTCTTCTGTCCGAACCTTTTACTTATGTGCTGATATTGGACAATAACTGAACAAGGAGTAATTTTCTAATCATGTCAATGTGTGAAAGGTTTGATTGGCTTATGATTATTCACTATTACAGTAGTTTATTAATATTTTACTGATCCCAACCAATTTTCAAATATAATAACTTTCACTGTTTGCCACTTGTGAAAAATATCTAGACCACATCTAACTCGAACCACCCAAAGTTCTGTGGGATTCTCTTTCCATCTCATGATTATATGTATCTTAAATTTCAATGTTTCTACTTTAGGACAAAAATAATTATAAAGGCAAAATTAAAGGCAAATCTTTATTTACTAAATTCTCAGGCAATTCTATTTATCGCTACAACGTGTGACAGCTTTTTTTTTCCATTTCTCTTCCAACATGTTTTTTGGCTGCGCCCAGCACAAATGATAAACAGTTTCGTTGAAAGTATCTCACAGGAAAATATGTGGAAACTTTAAAAGGAATATTTCAAAGATCATCATAGATTACATTATGACACAATATTTATTCTTTGCACATTAAGTGACATATTGCCAGGCAGGTTATTAGGGCAGTCGTCCATTTTTATAGAAAACCTACTTTGTTTGGCATTAATTGAGTTATTGAGGCTTTTAGAGTCAGAGTGGAGCTAAAAAACTACCAGGCAGTAATGATCGTGTGAAAGTTGCCGTCATGGTCTACACGAGCGTCTCACAACCAATTTTTACCGTCACTCTCACATTAAACTATAAAACACAACAGAAAACATATTTGCGATTATCTTTTGTACTTCTATGTAATCTAAAGATACATTATATGTTTCTAATAATCTATTATTTTTTTCCAACTGAATCTTTGAAAGAACAGCTTGCATTTATAATCGGTACAATTTATCACCTATCCCCAAAGTACTCTGCCGTTGAAATGCCTGACATATATATTAGGTGTTGTGGATTTAGCAAAAATTGAATTATAAATTGCCTTGCCAGCTTTTGCCTCTGGAAATAATGAAAAAGTGAGCCTAAAGAACATTGCCTTGAAGGATTTATTTTTAAGTGGCTTTTGAGAAAAACACAACTAACACGGATTGATCAGACTGAATCTCAATAAGTTAATGTATACTTGGCCTCAACAACATAAAAACGCTCTAAGATTTGTAGATGAAAGGCCAAACTGGTTGCATGGGAATTTCCATAAAAATAAGCCTATTGAATAAAGGATCAACAGACCTTGCAGTGTGCTTGTATTCCAGGGAACCGATCCCAGTAACATGTGCAACAGTGTTGCCATATTTTTTCTACCTCGAAATAAATGTCATCCTAGTGTTCTTTCTTTTCTACCTCCATGAAATATCAAGTCCCAATAAATAATAGTAAAAAAAAAAGTCTCCTCTGGCTTTTTACAGTTACAGATCCTAATGGCACGTCATAAAAGGAGTTTTATTAACAATGGTAATGGCTTGGTAAAAGATTATTTTGCTCAGGCATTAAAAAAGGTCAAAATACAGCTTGGTGAGTAACACTCAATCATTAACCAAAAACTCAACTCAAAAGCTTGATGCATTCTGTTTTTAATGGCAAGATTAAACAAAAGGCATCTTTCCACAATAAGGAGGGCTTTGAAAGATATCGAGAAACAAGGTCGCTTTCACAAAATAATCTGGCCAAGATGTTAAGAAATATTGTAGAGTGCACCATATGCTCAGTGAGTCAAAGCTGACAAGTCTTAAGAGAGACAATCATTTAAATATTTGGTAAATAGAATATAGGGTTGTTTTTGTAATTTTTAACAGCAAATTTTGTAAATAAATACAGTAAAATTTAGATTTACATTACCTTTTCACATCAATGTATGGTCAGGTTTCAAATAGAGATGAGCAGGCCCAAATCTGAACTGTTCACTGCCACCTCCCTACCCTCGCTGGTAACAACTGCAATCAGCTCTGGCACCGATCACGAGTGTTACCATTGAGTGGGTGCAATGTTCACATTGAGTGGGTGCAAACCTGCAATATTCACCCCTAGTTAAGACCCATTTAAATATTATTTTGGTTCTTATCACAATTATTTTACATTTCATTAATCAACCATCTCATAAACCCTTTAAAGTGTATGTGATTATTTTTTCAAATGTATTTTTTCCATACGCTCCCTAAAAAATTATAACTATCCTATTTCTCCATCTTCAATCAGTGACAGTGCTGCTCAGCGTTTTCCATGTCTAACAGCGAGCACCCAGTTAACTGTTCATTGAGTTACCACCTCTATAAAAGTAGATGTTTCTTTATCTCACCCTTCGCAGAATGAGTAGAGGAGCTCCACTATGTCTACTCCAATGAAGAATTGTTTGCGGAAGTAGCACAGACTAATGAAAAATTCATATCTACTTGGTAGTGGTGGATACTCTTTAGGGACTCCCTGAGCCATACTCAGCTATTTGTGTGAACTGGAGAGGCCTTTTCAATTTGCAAGATTTGCTCCCACGGACTAAGTAGGGTGGACAGTAGAAAACCTCTTCCTTCTAAAGAAAGCAAGTTTGTATCTGAACAAATCTCCTGATTTCTGTAACAATATATTTTCTATAGACCACAGTGGGCAAATTTGGCAATAATCAACATCACCAGCACCTCATAGCAACTGTCAATCAAGGTGGTAGAGGGGTAATGCTTGGGCCTGTCTTGCAGCCACATAAGCTTGGCACCTTTATTTCATTGAGTTGACATGTACTCCTTTATATAGCAAAATAGTCAAGTGTGATGGCATTTATTCACTAGTTGGCAGCAAATGAAAAGAATCCACCTGTTACAATAGCCCAGTCAAAAAGAAGACTTTAACACAATAAAGCTAAATTAGGAATCTACCTAAATTCCTTTAGATTTGATCTTTACAGAACAGGAAGTCTCCCTCTATTATGAGACTTAGTGATCAGAACAAAAACATGAATTCACAATAACTGCTAATGTATATAGTGAAATGAAAAATCTGTGTGCGTGACATAAAAGGAAAGGAAAAACATTGAAAATTTATTTAAAACCATGTTTATTAGAAAATAGGCCATTTCTGATGACAGATTCCTTTCAAAACACAAGAAGAATTTTAAAAAATTATACAAATTACCCATCCTAGTGCAGGAGATATTTTTGGCTAATTTGCATAAAACTCGACCAACCTAGGGCATTTAACAATTTTACAGAATTTATCCGATTATAATTTTTTTTATTTCTTGCAGTCAGAATGACAATGGCAGACACTTCCCATCATGTAAATATCAGACATATTATGGAGATTTATCATACGCCTGCGCAGGCTATAGGTAGCTTGCCCCCCCAGCACGACCCCCTTCATGCCCATCCATGACCACTTGGTGTGGAGGTTGTGTAAGGGGGAAAAGTCCTGTTGTACGAGTCCTGGTAAATCTGCCCCTATGTTTTCCATGAGTTTTCCATTATTCCAAAGTTACTCGAACCTGCAAATGGAGCTTTTCCAAAGAACATTTTTACAATATGTGTTCTGGCACAACATGTAACCTAAATCATGTTTTCAAGCAAAAATGGGCACCATGGCCAATTAGTAGACAAATCTGCTCCCGTGTGTCAAGCTATTCCGACTACACGTCATTTCTAGAACCCTGTATCAGAATGTAGCCAATTTACTGTTGTTTTTATTCCTGGCTTAGTATACTTGCCCCCTCATTACTCAAGATTCAGCAGTCATCTCCGAAAAGTTGTTTTAAAACCTATGATACGTTTGAAATAGCATTAAATCCTCCCAAATTAATCACACATATCCCTTCAGGTGCGCACTGTTTAGCATATCCAGTAGAAGTAATCCTGCAGTGACCGCAATTCTCAGTTTAGTGAGTTTATTTTTACTGCAGTAAAAAGTTGGCAGCTCAGAATGTTCTACAGCTGTTTCTGCTGAACTGTGGTTCACCATGGATGTGTCTATTTAGTTAAAAAAATGTTCACCAATAAATCAAAATGTTTCCTGTGCCTGAAAAAGCATTGTACTGTAGTGTAATATAAACTTACTTTCACCTCATTTGTAGAACAATATGACAAAAAAAAATCCTCAATTGGGTCAGCAGACAACTTCTTGCTCCTTCCTTAAAATATACAACATTTTAAGGGGCTCTGTGTTTTTTTCTTCACCTGTAATGACAATGTATACTCTAGTTCCGTAGCACCTGCTATGCAAGGGAAAAAGCATCAATATTTCTAAGCTAGCCATTTGTTAGATGAGCATGTATATGTCTATAAAAATTTACACTAAACATCTGTTGTTCCATTTTTCCCCTTTCTTCTACTTTTCCAAACATTTCAGTATTTAAAATTCCCTCATCGATAAATTTTATAATATTTTAAACAATATTTCCCCTTAATTTACCCCCTTAACAACCAGGCCCTTTGTGTTTTTGCATTTCCATTTTTCACTACCCGCCTTCAAAAATATGTTACTTTTTTATTGTTCCATATAAATAGCTGAGTGAGGACTTGTTTTCTGTGTAACTAAGTGCACATCATAGTGACAGTATTTAATATTCCATGCAGTGTACTGGGAAGCAGGAAAAAAATTCCAAATGTAGTGAAATGAAATTGGTGAAAAAACACATTTGCACCATTTCTTGTGGGCTTGGATTTCACGGCATTCACTGTGCGCCCCAAATGACATGGGTCCGTACGATCACAGGGATACAACATGTTTATAGGTTTTATAATGCTTTCATAAATTAATAACTTTTTCATACTTCAGCTTACAGAGTTGTGTGCAGTGTAATTTTTTGCGAGATGAGATTACGTTTTCAATGCTACCATTTTAAGGACTGTATTACCTTTTAATCACTTTTTATTGCATTTTTTATATGTTGCAAAATGGTGATGAAGGGGCATTATCGACTTTGGGCGCTATCTTCCGTTAAACGCCAGAATTAACTGTTATTATATTTTAATAGATGTGACATTTTGGGACGTGGCAATACCTAACATGTTTAAGATTTTCACAGGTTTTTTTAATTTTTATATCAGTTCTAGAGAAAGGGGGTGATTTGAATCTTTATGTGTTATTTATTTTTTTACTTTTTATTTATTTTATATTATTTTTCAGACCCCCTAGGGTACTTTAACCCTAGGTTGTCTGATTGATCCTACCATATACTGCTAGAATACTGTATGGTGATTGTCCACATCATCTATTACAATGTGCAAATTGCACATTGTAATAGATAGGCTAAAACGTATAACCCAAGGCTGTTATGGTAACAGATTGCTGCTTCCCGATGATGTCATGGGAGCGACAATATAAGCCAATGCGGTGGAGCCTCTTTTTACCTGCCGGCAGCTATCAAAGGGTTAACACCCATGATCGTTGCTACCAACATGCAGGAAACATCCACCTTTTATGGAGAGGGCTCATCCCATGAATAGAATCTGAGCCCTTTTTAGGGCTAATCTTTCAGTCCCCGCTAACTTTTGAAATCTTTTATGACCCTAATTTGAAAATTTCTGAAAGAGGCTACTGGAACGTGGAGTAGCTGGAGCTGAAACTACACGTTGCGTCTACTCCACGTCTTAGTAGCCTCTTTCGAACATCCTACTGTGACATCTTGAGTGTGCAACTCCTTGAAGCTGCGCACTCATCCGCTCCCTGCATATACTATCTATACGTGGTGGCTGCACGTACTCGGCTGTCAGCCAGGTGAAGCTCTCTTGATATGTAACTTTAGTCTAAGATGGCAATGATCAGCTGTTACGAAGCTTTACTGATAATCCTTGTTCCCACCACAGCATAAAATTCCAATCAAATTACCACTGGGACAAAAGAAAAAATTTTTGGAGTTACAAGTATAAGATATACATGTTCTGACTTACATACACATTTAACTAAAGATCAAACCTAAAGAACCTATCATGTACATAACCCATTTGATGGCAAGTTTGATGGCATGGGGCATCCTTATCCTGCATCAGCCCCTTCTCACCTACTTGAATATGGAGTTGATGGTGGGGGAAACTAGTTTCAATTCCTTCACAGGAATTGTGACTTTATCAAGGCTTGCCAGGCAGTACAAGTCTTGCTAAATCCCCTCCCGTGAGTGTAGAATGAATACTTTGTTAAAAGCTCTTCACCCTGGATGTTTATTGATTGTTAATTTTGGTTAATTTTTCACCATGTAGAATCACTATCTGGTTAGCTCCCGAACCTTCATGTATTGGTCATGGTAATAAAGAATGGAATTAAAGGCAAAACAAATGTTTTAAAATTAAAAGTGTTACATATTATTTATTACTTTGTTTGGATATTTTTTATACATATCATTTAAAATTATTCTAGGAATTATTAATTGAGGTTTTGTTCTAGACCAGAAGCGTTTAGATTGCTACTTTGAGCACTAATGTTATAATATGGTATATGCTATAATACCATACTATTTTATGCACTAAACTTTTGTTTCCAGGTTATATATGCTCCATAATGTATCTCTGTTGGGAATATTGACTACTACATATACATATACTTTTGTTTGGAGCTATATGGTTACATTACCTGGTTTCCCTCCTCCTGATTCATGCTGTGTATGGTGGAAGATGTGCACTGTACAATGTACAATGTGCAGCATATTGGGGCAGATTTACTTACCTGGTCCATTCGCGATCCAGCGGCGCGTTCTCTGCCCTGGATTCGGGTCCGGCCAGGATTTAATAAGGTAGTTCCTCCGCCATCCACCAGGTGGCGCTGCTGCGCTGAAAAGCATTTGAACGCGCCGGAATTCATCGAGGCCGGCTGAGTGCAGGTAAGCGCGTCCCGAGCAACACATTTTCCGTTTTTAAATGCGGTGGTTTTTCCGAATCCGTCGGGTTTTCGCTCGGCCACGCCCCCCCCCCCCCCCGATTTCCGTCGCGTGCATTCTGGCGCCGATGCACCACAATCCGGTCGCGTGCGCCAAAATCCCGGGGCAATTCAGGTACAATCGGCGCAAATTGGAAATATTCGGGTAACACGTCGGGAAAACGCAAATCGGGCCCTTAGTAAATGACCCCCATTATGTATATAAAGATGCACATCCTCCATTCTTTGGTGTGTCAGGTCTAATGCTGGGGCCCCCTGACACTGCGGGCCCCCTGCTATGTCTGCTACCATTGTAGTTACACCCCTGATGTTCATTTCTTCTTTCTGTGCATGTAGTCCACAGATGTTGACTCAGATGTGCATGTGGAGGTCATATGGCACTGTATCCAAATTATTGTGTTCTCCATTGCTGTACACTGAGATGCAATGAAAGAATAAACCTGGTTCAGTCATTATAGGTTGACAAATTGTTGAGAATAGCTCAACGACATGAACACTTTCAGCTACTGAAATGTATAAGAATAGCCTTAAAAGCTGTCTAACTGTAGATAACTGTAACCCACAGGACTATCCATAGACTTTTATAGCTTTTAATTTATCAAAGGAAATAATTAGCACTCATTGTGGCAGCCCGTGATGGAATTTATTCATTTGGAAACCATGAGTTTCCTGTCATTAAAACTACATCATGTCCTTCCTTCTCTATTAAACTTCAAGTCCGGGCAGTAAGAAGTTACTAAAAGGAAATGAAGAGTTTTTTTGGCACGGTGCCACAGGGATGATTTAATACAATAGAAGATAGCAGGCCTAGAGTGCATGTCAAGAAGTCGTCTGCTCAGCCATCTCCTGTGCTCCAGATTGCCTTCTCTTTCCAAACTGGTTTCTAAGTGGGGGACACACATTCAAGATCTGTTGTTGGGTTTCCTACAAAATATTGTTATGGGAGAATTGGAGTGATTTGTAGTCATTTTAATGAAGTAATTTGATGTTATGTGGTCTGTTACACTACAGCAGGCCGCTAATAAATGTGCCTTGTGCATATACATATATAAATATGTTTGAAATTATATTAACAAAACATTACAGCAACAAGCTCTAATCTGTATACAACGGACAAATCATCTATTAATAACAGTGTAATAGTACACAATGGGAATGTAAACCCAGCTTTTATATCATTTTTAATTTATGAAAAGGTAGTATATTATATTGCCTGTTAGGCCACATACACGTCACACAAGAACAACACTATTTGACATTGAGCAAGTTGCTCATAAAAGCAGTATTATTATTATTTATATTAATTATTATTAATTCCATGGTGATGTACAGTCAATAAGGGGTTCACAAACATTACATTAAGACAAGTACAAATACAAAAACTGCAATGATCATGAGGCAAGTGGAAGGAGGACCCTACGCGCGAGGGCTCACACTTTATATAGGAAGGTAGATGGAGCAGCAGATCTTATTATAGTTGTAACCACCAATGTCCTTCTTCCATTTTTCGTTTCAGTTTTTTGCTCCTCTTCTTTCAAAAGCTAAAAACTTGTTATTTTTAAATATACAGTGACATGTGAGGGTTTTTCTGTATATCATATAGGGGCAGATTTACTTACCCGGTCCTGTCGCGATCCAGCGGCGCGTTCTCCGTCGAGGATTCCGGTCTTCCGGCAATTCACTAAGGTAGTGCGCCCGATGTCCACCAGGTGTCGCTGCTGCGCTGAAGTCCGCCGATCACGTGCGCCAAAACCCTGGGGCAATTCGGCGCAAAACAGTAATTTTCGGCAAACCTGACAAAAAATAGCGATTCGGACCCTTAGTAAATGACCCTCATAGTATAACAAATAGTACTACATAGCATTCCTTGATGAAATTCCAAATCCATTGAAATTCATTGTGCGCTCCAAATGACACCTCTCTTTTCTTCTTTGGGTCGGCGCAATGGCAGAGATACCATATTTACTTATGTTTTATTGTGTTCTACTGCATTAAAAAGAAATATGAATCTTTTGCTCTTCCGTACTATGGTGGTGCTCTGTAAGGTATAATTTTTTTTTGTGGGGTAAGCAAACATTTTCATTTATACCATTTTAGGGACTGTAGGACCTGTCTACTGACCACATCTCTGTTTGTCCTTTTGCTATTGTGCATTGGTGTCTCTTGACCTGCCTAGGTCCACTGTGACTTTACAGAGACAGCAACCACATAAACAATTGATTTCTAATAACCGTAAGACAAATCCATTATGACACTTTGGGCCTGCAACCCAGGATTACAATTCCTTCTAGTTTCTTTCTGGTTCTCCAACTAGCTTCCATTAGACTGCTGATAAATTTCTTTTTAATATGGAATGGCTGATGAATAGAGATGAGCGGCTTTAAACTTTAAGTTTTGGGTCCAGTGTTTAGGTGTGCCACCCTAGCCAATTACAGCCTAGGCTAGGGGCATCAATTTGCCGGATTGGCTGCACGGCCACCAATCCGTCAATATGTGCGGGTTGTGTGGGATGCACCCAAACCTAGTCCCGAACTTAAAGTTTGGGTCCGCTCATCTCTACTGATGAACAATGATAAATATTTAGTATGTTTTTATTCAAAGGATTAATTAGCAATTCCATTGGGTTGTCTCAGGTTAGATTTAATCATGTAACACACAAATAGTCACCATCATTACCAAAATGCATTCTGCTGCTAAGTGTCTTGGTGATTCACCAGGTAGGATCTTCTTCAGTACTTTTACAGCATTTTAAAGTATATGGTATTTGCTATTAAGGGGTTATATTTTCTTATTAACATATCTATATTTTGCTTATCTTAGGCAACATAAAAGTGTCCATATAAAGTGTGAAGGCTGCACTACATGTTTTCCAGCAATAAAACTACTCTTAGCATCTGTGAGGAACATTTTTAGACAATGGTCAGGGGCCACTTCATGTGCAAATTCACCTGTTAAATCGTAATAGCAATGACCCCTTCTTTATGTTTTGCTTCCTCTAATGTCCAGTGACATTATGTTCTTGGAAGCAAATGAACAGATTATAATAATCTGATTTTTAGTTCAGTTTATGTTTGAAAGTATTAATGTTTTTTTTACCACTAGGTTTCATTTTTGCTTCTATTTAAAAAATTACATTATTATATTAAAAATGCATGAACATTGTAAATTAATGAAATTTTAAAGAATAATTTTAAAAAAACCATAGCTGTTTCCTCCATTGCGGCATCATCCTCTGTCTGTACAGTGTGAAAGAGGTTGTGCTGATGTGTGTGTTTTATCTGTCATTCTTAGTGTGAACAATGGTTTATGTTTACTGGCAATGTTAATTGAATTGCACCACATCCATCATTCTGCAGCTCAGTTCTGGTTCATCAACAGGTAACACGTTGTGACTGATAGAGCTCTGTTCCAATTATTCTCGGACTGTGGTTTTACATAAATCCTCATCTCACAGTTTGTTCACTGCCTGCTATATTCTCTGTTTCTAGTAAGTTCCTGGTATCTTGAAATTGTGTTTCCTGTTTTCTGATGTTTGACCTTCTGTCTGTGCTCGGGCTATGCTCCTGCTTTGTGATTTTGTACTGTTTTGCCCATTTTGTGACACAACTCTGGAGACTATTCTTCTGTGTTTGTATTGTCTTTCTCTCTATGTTTTGCATTTTGGTGCATGGAGGGAATGTCTTTTGGTTGTCAACCTTTTAGGCAGGCAATAGGAAAGGACAGCTGGGAAGTGCATTTAATGTTAGGGTCCACTGTCTGTGTCACCTGTCAGTACCCAGTGCCTGCATTCATAATCCATAAAATAATGCAATATGGAGCAGATAATGGAGAATTGATGTTCCTCATTGATGTTCCCCATCAAGTCAAATATACTTAGAGGCATCAGCCACTTATTATATTCAGTGCACCCAGAGTCATTCTACACTAGACCCCACCGAGTCCTTCCACGTCCACTTGCCCTGGACATGGTGCAAGGGAATAAAAAGTTGCAGTTTCTGGCCATGCACTTTATCACGATTTTTATGCCTATACAAGACGTGATAAATCCCTCCGAATATTTATCTTGGGGCTCTGCTCACATTGTTATTGCTGTCTTTTTACTGAACAGGAGTGACCAGGCAGAGATTACTGCTGCATAGATGAAAATCAGATAGTGGTGTGCTGGCAATAACATTATAGAAATATTGCATATCATATGGTACTGCTACAAAAGCGTAGGCAAATTGTCAATGGCGTATTCAGGGGGAAACTTACTTTCTCAGGAAAATTTTCAAGGCATATCTGCCATGTCTGATAGTAAGGTGTCCCTACCTCTTGGAACCACATCTATTTCCAAAATGAGCCCTCGAGCCATGTCCTTGACTCTTTGAATTAAAGAGTAAAGGGTATTAACTGATGAGGGAAGAAAGAGATGAATGAACCAAAAATATAATGAGTATAATGTGCAATACAAAAACGTTGCAACTTGTATCACATGTAGTAAAGTTTTCTTTGAAAAGTCACTTCATAGGTCAACTTACAATGTATAAGTCAAATTATTGATTGACACCTTATGTCGCTGAAAATATTAGCGTACCTCAAAATCTGCCTTCATGTAGCACAATATTATTGCAAAAATACATTTTAACACATTTGGTCAAGTAACATAGAATTGTGTTTCCCATATTTTTTTACTTCCAAGGGATAAATGGCTAAGAGACCCTTATTTTTTTAGACTCTGCAACATGTGTTTTGCACATAAAGTCTCCTATTTGTGATTTACATGCCATTTATTGCTAAGTTTTCTAGAACTCTGTTAATTTCCAGAATTATACATTTATAAATTTGTCAGCAAACTCCAGGCAAACCCATCAGCAGTTTTAGTTCCTGGAGTACTTGCAATTAAATATTGCATTCCATTCCTGTCTAGGTCAAGCAGCATTCCTTGTAGGCTTATCAGCTTGTATGTAGTGCAGGTCAGAAATATGTGATGAATGAAAGGTGAAATTAAATCAAAATGTAAATCTCAAGGGACCCCAGTTTTCTACAAGTGAAATTTATTTTTTATCTATCTTGCATATATCATATCCGTATTATGTGTGTGTCAACTACAGGGAACAAAATATTTCTAAATACTTGTGTAAGCACAGTTGACAAAACGCTGCTGGACATTTTGTTAATGAGTAGCAACTGCATTTCCCACACTAGGCTTATACCCAAGTCAATAAGTTTCCCAGTTTATTTTGTGGTAAAATTAGGTGTCTCAGCTTATACTCAGGTAGACTTATACTCGAGTACATGTGGTATAAAAAAAAAAGGAGGAACTATAAAGTGGAGATACAGTAATGGCAAGGGGTTACATAAAAGAGATCACTCTAAAGGGGGCTACAGAAAATAAAGGGGTCACCTTAAAGGGGGGGGCTAGAGAAAAGGAGGTATTTTAGATCGGGGGCTGCAGGAAATGACACATTATATTGGTTGGAGTTAGATATGGGATATTTGCTGGGAATGCAATTTGTTTTTCCAGGGAACATGGTGCAGCCAGCCCCGAATACAAAAAGGTTGGGGACCACTGGTTTACATGACATGTTTCATTTCAATCTAATGCAAAAATTTAAAAAAAATGTGAAGTGAAACTAAAATTCATAACCAAAATTTGGAGGAAAGAAATAATGAAATTATTTTTTCATGGTTTTAAATGTAGTTTTTTTGCCATTTTTTGGGCCTATATACACAAAGATATTTTCTGTTTTTAAGACATTGGGGCACATTTACTATGAACAGTGGACACAATTCTGTTGGACTTTGAATGTTAAATATGGTGCACGGTCCGTCTGAGCACCGGAATGCCCCCTTCAGTGCAGAAATTTGTGTTGCATGAAGAATAGTGCAGCTGCATGACAAAATATTAGGGCACATTTACTAAGGGTCCTACGGCCGTGATACTGTTGGGTTTTCCCAAATATTTCCGCTTTACGCCATTTTGCACTGAATTGCCCGGGTTTTGGTGCACGCGATCGGATTGTGGCGCCGCAACAGAAATCGGGGGTCGTGGCCGTCGGACAACCCGATGGATTCGGACAAACCGCAGAACTTAAAAAAAGCATTGTGTCGCAAGATCAGCACTTACATGCACCGGGAAGAAGAAGGTGAACTCCGGCGGACCTCGGCACAGCAGCGAAACCTGCTGGATATCGGGTGAATCCCGGCAGACCCAAATCCTCGTCCGATAATACGCAGTGGGATTGCGACTGGACTGGGCAAGTAAATGTGTGTAATTGTGTCTTGGGCACTTCTTAAATACCTGTGAAAGTAGTGTGCACCGTGGCATAACTAAAAGCTGATGGGCAAAGTCTGTGCCAGACCCCCAACTATAATGTATGGTTTATAGTAATAGTCTTCTCATATGGGAAAGTTACACCATAAGGTCCCCCTAAACCTCTTGGGCCCGGGTGCGATCGCAACCTCTGCACCCCCTCAAGTTACGCCCCTGCGTGTGCACTAGAAAGAACGTGCAAAGTATTACAGAAACCTGGCACGCGGAGCTTCGTAAATGTGCCCCATTAGGCGTGGTGTTGCAGGAGAAATGCAGTCGAAAAAGTTATCATTTACACCCGAATGCTGAAATTCTGAAATATTAGGCTCCTGGTTTTAATTAGATTTTAGTTTCTTGTTCATATATCATGTTGAGATTTAGTGTAGCATATATTTCTCTAGATGGTCATTCTACTATGACTAATAAACATACGGTACTATATGAAAATCCACTAGTCGAAAAATGGAATGGAAGACTGTGTGTTGTAGCATCAAGGTACAATATAGTTGTTAAACCAGGAGACATAGAGCACTTCAGCACTCGTCAGTTGTCCATCCAAAGTGTGTGTATGTATAGACACCATATACATACTAAGACATTCCTTGGGGTAAATGCTTAGGTTTTTGACGTATTCATAAAGCTTGTAGATGTATTCAGCTCAGAAAAAATATAATATATCAATATCTTTAAAAAGATATAATATTAAACTAAATGGAAATCTAAGTATGTATTGATGACATTTTGGAACCTCTTAGGAGCCTTCACACGTTTCACACTTTAGCAGCTTTGTAGAATGTGAATGGCAGTCACAAATCTACGTCTCCAGCTACAGGAAAGATTTGGTTTATCGGAACAACAGAGGAATGATGACATTGCTATTTTGAGGTATTGCATCACACAGACAAGCACTGGTATTTACATGTCAAAAGTTCATATCACTTATGGGATATCTCGGGTTGGCTCTCCGTACAGTTGTAATGATGTTTAGGTGTGTAAACAACATGTCCATCTTCTTGACATTCTTCCTAAATACAGATACAGTGAACTTATGATATAGAGGGCCAGAATCCAGAGAAGTTACACTATTCTAGACCAAACATGACTGATAAAACACTAACTATGAACTATAAAGATCTTAAAAGTTCCCATGCCCAGAAAGTTACAATTTTCTATACAAATTTTTCAACACTTGAATCAAGTGTCTTTTCTTCTTTTTTTCTCAGTTTTTTTTCCCAGCATTGATTGTGTAATGAATTTGACTCAGAATCGAGTTCTCGGGCCACACCTTCAGTGGTTGCCTACACAGTTATTGGCTGAATTTATCTATCCATCTTCCCAATGCTTCTAATACATGATCTTCAGAAAAGATGTGGGGATTGTACATACTCCACCAATTGTAAGTTCCACCAGATTTGGAAAGTTTTGACAAAATGAATCTAATATCACATATGCACCTTTTAAATGATGAGATATAAAACAAGAGTAACATCTTACCAGTCCCCTGCCAATCCTATACTTCCTGGATTCTTCGTCACCCTCTGTTTTTACTTCTTCAGTGATGATATATTGATATAGACACGTGACCACTGTAGCCAAACACTGGAGTGGGAACATGTCATCACCACTGAGATGGCGATATGTTTATTGCAGTGGCAACATGTGCTTTGTCAATAAGTCACAGCTGAAACATAACTTTTAAGAAGTTGGGATGAATCAAAACAGAAGCAAAAGATCGGTAATTTCAGTATTACATCTTTTTATTTAACAACATTGTACATTTTAAGTGGCTGAAAAAATCCCCAAATAAATATAACAAACCTCACTATTAAATATTCAAATAACTCTACAGTGCCAAAGTCTGTCTTTTAAAACAAATAGGATGGTCCATTTTCACTCCTGTCAAATTCATCTGCAGGAGAACGGAAACGGATTTAACGTGGCTTCATGAATGGGCCGTTGACATATAGGGGCACATTTACTTACCCATCCGGTGGAGTTCACAGAAAGTGCATTGTCCAGCGATACTGCACTGCGCTGCGATTCACTGCGCCTGATGTCCTGCATGTGTCGCTTCCCCGCTCAGGTGTGACAAAGTTCACCTTCTTCTTTGTGCTGTATGTAAGTGCTTAATCTTGCGACACAATTTGAAAGTTAAATCCCACCCTCAGTCCGAATCCGTCGGATCGTCTGACGGCACGCCCCCGATTTCTGTCGCATAAAGCCAGGACAGTTGCACCACAATCCGATCGCGTGTGACACAATCCCCTGTTATATACCTGTCACAACGGCGCAAATCCCGAAAATGGCGGAAATTCAGATGAAAGTGTGTTCGCAAACCCTTAGTAAATAAGTAGTTGGGAACAAAAGTATTTAATCAGTTCTCCTGAAGTTGCGCAGAGGTCCTGATAAATATCCCCCATTGTGTTACATGATTGTGTTACCTAGCAACTGATCTGTAATTTTCATTATATCAAAGGCCTCATTTAGAACCTTTTCTAAAACTAATTTCTATTTACGACAACGCCCTTTAGAATCCTAATTTTAAAACGGAAGAAAAAATTGTATACGCTTAAATTTGTTGTCTGATCTATTTACCAGAAGTCTGAAGAGAGCCATGAAGGCTTTCCAGTAAACATACTCAGAGAAAATATGAGATTTTGATCCCTTAGCAAATGTGTTTTGCATTAACATTATTATTCTTAATACAAAGAAAACCCATACTTCAATTTATAACAAACACAAAGCCAAGAGATGAAGCCTATTTGTTGGTTTCCATCAATAAAATTTCTTTCAGAGAGGAGTAAAATGGAACAAGCTAATGTTAAATCAGTACGCTGGACTATTCTCTTATTACAGGGGATTTGGCCTTTATGGCATAAGCCTTCTATTGTTCACAGAAACAACAATAACTGTGTTTAACATAGCCCTGATCAATGCCTGCCCTTAATATGTATGAAATCATGAAACAAAGATTATGAGTAATTATGAGTAATTAATTCAGGTGTATCGGGGGTATTTCCATACTTTGATTTGTTGCTGCACATCCAGAAATGCAGAATTAAAAAAAAATTAAAGATTACATGGTAAGTAGAGATGAGCGAGCACTAAAATACTCGAGTGCTCGTTACACGGTTCGAACTTTTCCCTGTGCTCGAGTGCTGGTATCGAAGAACACATTGCAGATGTTCCGTACATCTGCTAACTTATCTGAAGGCATGCGTGCCGAGCGGTGTTCTTCACAATAGTATGTCAAGAACAATATGTGTGAAGAACACATTGCAGATGTTTGGAACATCTGCAATATGTTATTCACTGGGTCGGACTGTTGGTCCTGCTCCAGCCCGCTCCGCTCCAGCCTCCACTTCAGCCCCCGCTCCTCTCCTCCCTGCCTGCTCCGTGATGCCCGTTCCAGCCCCCGCCCGGCTCCATGATGCCCGCTCCGTGATGCCCGCTCCAGCCCCCGCTCTGCTCCGTGATGCCTACTCCGTGATGCCCACTCCAGCCCCCGCTCCGTGATGCCCGCTCTGTGATGCCCGCTCTGTGATGCCCGCTCTGTGATGCCCGCTCCGTGATGCCCGCTCCGTGATGCCCGCTTTAGCCCCGCTCCGGTCCGCCATGCCTGCTCTGTGATGCCCGCTCCAGCCCCCATTACGCTCCTCCATGCCCGCTCCGTGATGTCCACTCCACTCCTCCATGCCCACTCTAGCCCCCGCTCCGCTCCACTTCAGCCTCCGCTCCTGCATGCCTGATACAGCGTCGGCGCTCGTGTCTTCGGCTAAGTTAGCAGATGTTCGGAACATCTGCAATGTGTTCTTCACTGTGTTCACTGTGATCCTGTGTTCACTGTGTTCACTGTTTTAATTGTATTCTTCACTGTTCTTCAACATCTTTTCTTAATTAAATGCTCGATCTCAAGCAGGGGAAATACTTGTCCGAGCAACGAGCCGTTCCGAGTACTCACCCCTAAGGTTAAGTGATTTGTTTTCATCCTATCCGTAGTTTGGCTACAAAAAAATCAAAAACCTAAATGTAGAAGCAATGCAATTGTTATTATTATTTATCTACAGAGCACCACAAAAACTACAGAGATCAGGAGACAGGTGGAAGGGGAAGACATGTGGGAGGGTTGATGGAGACATGAGGTGAGGGAACCCTTTGCGTAACTTAAATCTTTAAATACACTGCAATCTCATAAATGGATGCTGTCCATATTATTACCCATAAGAAGAGATGAGCTTTAGGTTCGGCATCCTATTTTCGGCAGTTATGTCTAACATGGACATGTTGTCTGATGAGCTGCATGACAGTCAATCCCGCAGATTTATGTTCCTAGAAACTAGGTTTGGCTGTGATTGGCCTGGTGTGTTCACCTGGCCAATTACAGACATGCTGGGGGGCATAAAGCTGCCTGATTGAGTGCTCTGCAGCCCATCAAGCAACATGCCCGGGTTAGGTAGAGCTGCCAAACGGAGGACGCCAAACCTCAAGTTCAGGACCACTCATCTCTACCCATAAGACCATGGAGACATTTATTATTGCTAGTATAGTTTATGATAAATTGGAGACATATCAATTTCAAATTAAGATTAAAGTGTACCCAAGTACTCCTCAAATCCTGAATGTTCTGTGGACTTTAGTTCCTTTCATAGATTTTGTATCCATGTCAAGTGATTGGCTGGGCCATTCTAGCAGCTTTGTTTTCTAGCAGCTATTTTCAATTTTTTGCTCAGCGATTGGGTCTTATCATAGTATCATAGTATATAAGGCTGGAAGGAGACGCAAGTCCATCAAGTCCAACCTTTAAGAATTAAATAAATGTTTTATCCCCATAACCCGTGATATTTTTTTCTCTCCAGAAAGTCATCCAGGCCTCTCTTGAACATGTACATAGAGTCCGCCATAGTCCGCCATTGGGTGGTGAGCGGACATTCAGTCCATGGGGGATGAGTGCAATACTTATTCTTTGCACCCGCTGATTCCAGTTATTTCTGTAGCTCCCATACAAAGGTCTTTGGCTTTTTTACAACTTTTCTGATAATTCCACTCATTCCTCTGTTTGAAATCTTGCAGGAGCACGTAGTTGAGGGGATTATTGCCCCAACAGTACTCATTGGTGTGTACTGTAATTCTTATTTCAAATTGAAACTAATGCTGCAACAAGCACCCAGCTATGGTCAAGATGGCACTCGGCAGTGACACCCGTCACCACAGCTGGGTGGGTAGAGAGGCAAACAACCATTTACTAAAAGTTTCAAAAATGACAACTGCTTTAATACTGTGGTAACATTGTTGAAATGGGGGTCTAGGATTTGAACCCAGAGTTACAATGTTTTCCGCATGTCTTCGTGGTACTCCAGTTATCTGTATACTTCAAAGACATTGAGCAATGATAAGTTTATTGGCTTCCTATTATATTTACCCCAGTGTAAGAGATTTGGATATAAAATTATAAACCCTGATGGGGACCGAGACTGATGGATCCACAAAAACATTGGAAGGATAGAGACAAAGCTCTCTATACAGCCTCTCGTATGATATGGTAAAATGAAACCAGGCGTGACACTAACTAGAATGAAGACATCCTACTAGGCTGCATTCACAAAGCACAACAGATAGGGATATCCATTTATTGTGTAAAGCTGATTTTATGAAGAGATAATACTAGCACAGAGTGCAGATTGAGCCTGAGGCTCCTAAAAGATAATAGGAACACAGATACATAAATACTAACTGACAGCAGATTTGGACCATCTGGCCCTTCTAATCAAGCTAATTTCCTATATAATGTAATGACAGAATCCTTGCCTCTTTTCATGCCATATTCCACCTTTTATCCACAATCTGTTTTGACAGTGAGCTTTTTTATCCAAACCGTATAGCTATTAATCTCACTTATATTCTCAGTGTAGATGACGTAAGTTATAAGAATAAGTCTAGATACTTACAGAAATTCAAAGATTTGACTTAGTATCAGCTGATTATCAGCTACAAATCATGTTTCAGTGATTTAGCTAACGTGACAATAGAATTTTGGTAGTGACAAAAAATTAGGCTCTACAAGAGCGGACTATCTTTATACTGGCCATAGTCACTTGAAATGGCTATTATACCACAATTTGGGGTACAGATATCTAATTATGAATCTGTAAATATTAGTTGTCGCTAGTTGAGCTTTGTGCAGCACAGACATGTATTTACTGACCCACTTTGGCAGACACAGTGGCCCGCATTTACCAAAAACAGTGCAGTTTGCCTGTACAGTGTGCAGGGAGCGCCAGATTCACGATTTGTGGTGCCCCATCTTCTGGAATCTGGCACCCCGTGCCCTGCCCCAACAGAGTGCACCGCCTTTTTTTTAGTGCACCTTTAACAAAGGGCGTGCACCACATTTCTGTTGGACTTTGCATGATAAATGTGTCACATGGTCTGACTGAGCCCTGAAACGCCCCTTTTAGTGCAGAAATTTGTGTCGCATGAAGACTAGTGCAAGCCACGCCAGGAAACTGTCGCCTTTGACACAATGTGGAACAAAACAATTTAAGACGTTTTTTTATGTAGACCACATTGTGACTGTGTTTAAATCAAATATAGACCGAGAGAAAAATTGTTCATGTGTCCCAATTGGACAATTTTTCTCTCGGTCCACAATGTGGAACACACACTTCTTAAATACCCGTGGAAGCAGTTTTCAACTAAAAGATTGTTCAAAGTTTGCCAGAAAACTGGCGCACGGTCCTTAGTAAATGTGGGCCAGTAAATGTGGACCAGCTGACACTCTATTGTAATATCTGTGGTTAACCCCTGTGTTATGGTAACTCCTTTGTTAACCACTTAAAACCTAGCCCACATGAGCCACTATATGATCAAGTGCCTGCACAATGATATCCAAGTTGCCACCCTGTTGGATCCACGCTACAGGGATAGCATATTCATCATTAATTACACTACTAGAGCATGAAGCAAAAATTATTTGGAGCATGCACAAATTGGTGGAGGCGTTCCCAACGCACAGTCTGAATAAGTAGGTATAGAGTGAAATACTGCATCACCTGAATTTAACCTTGAAGTTGTCGAATTCCGCAGTAACTGAGCTTATTGGGGTTTTCTCATGAAAGGAAATTCTCAAATCTCAATCCCATAGTGATGTTTACACAATAAAGATCATGTTTAACCCTTTACATAACAATTTTACTCAGTTTTATTGCTGTTTTAGCTCCTATCACTCAGTGAGGGTCAATGTAAGATTCAAGAGTGTGGACGGGGACTCTCTAAGCAGAAACTTTATGATTCAAATTAGTGCTGTGAGCTGACAATGTGGTTAAGTTATCAGGGTACAAGGTTTATATACACTTTCATTTACCTTCTGAACATTCACTAGTTTCTGACACATAGAAAGAAGAGGAGACATATCAGAGATGATGAGATCTATGACATGCATGTTACACTGTCAGCACTGCTACATATCAGCTCTCACACTATGAGATCTCCTGTGCATCCCTCCCTGGATAAAAAACTTATCTGCCTGTAGCTTGCAGCTTCTCTCTCCTCACGTGGGAAGTGTTTGCTGGCAGGAAATGAGTGTCTGTGACATCCATTATGGAATGAAGGGGGCAGAGCTAGAGGCAGCAGGGCCGGATTAAAGGAGGGGCTCCTGGGGCTCTAGCCCCGGGGCCCCCACCACTTTCACTTTTTAAGGGGCCCCCACCAGTCAGTCGATCACTACATGCTGCTGCCAAAACAGTGCATCAGCAATCTCCCCCAGCGATGGCAGCTGTGCCTTCAGTGGCCGGCGGCTGCCTGAAGAGCGAGGAAGAGCATCATGGGATCCCTGGAAGGGAAGGTGAGGGTAAGTATTAAGTTTATTATTTTGTGGCCATTTTCTACAGGGGACTGGCAGCTAAATTCTACAGGGGGCTTGTGGGAGTATACTACAGGGGACTGGTGGCTGTATTCTACAGGGGGCTGCAGGCTATAAACTACAGGGTCTGGCAGGCTATATACTAAAGAGTCTGGCAGGCTTTATACTTCCAAAAACATTGTTGGAAGGGCCCCCACCAGTTTGTGCCCAGGGGCCCCCACCACCCTTAATCCGGCCCTGAGAGGCAGAGAGGAGCTCATGCACCGTCAGACAGAAAAGCAGGATGGCTTCCCCAACCCTAAGCCAGAAGATACAAGGTCAAAAGCCAGGGGCAACTGAAATTGTGTACCAGGTCTGAAAGAGACAGGTTGGAATTATATCTGTGAAATGCTGTATTTGTTAGTAACAGTGAATTAGAGAATGTGTTCTCCTGAGTACATTTAAAAAAACTTGTCTTTGTGGAAATACCCCTTTAAGCTTGAAATTGTCACATACCACAGTGCCTGGATTTTAACCACTGAGAAAGGGTTTTTCATCATGTTTTTCCATCTCTTATTGAATCCTCTACGTTCATCTGAACATCCAGTGCACTTTAAATTATTAACTATTAACTACATTTTTTTAAGTTTTTTTATTTTTTTTTTTTGCTATAATTTTAAAGTGAACATGTCATCAAAAATGTAATTTTTAGCTAGTAACAGGTTCCAATAGCCTATGCTGTGGCAAAAATGCCTTTGTCAGCATTCAGAATACTGTCTCTTCTTTAGAAAACTTTCACATTACCTTTATTAGCCTGTGTCTCAGTCCCCTTGGTGCGGATGGTGTGGAAGAGAGGACTGAGAAACAGGCACACAGGCTGCTGCAGCTGACACCTCCCCCTTCTTTTCCTCCCTGGGACTCACCACACACTCCTGGCAGGAAGTTAGGTAAGGTGAAATAAAGTAATGGTAGTTTTCAAAATCTAGACAAAGATATTTTAAAATCAGCATAAAATAGGCTAGTGAAACCTGTCACCTGCTAAAAATGACCTTGGTGACACACTTGACAAACCGAATTTCAACAAACCCCCGCATCACTACTCATCATTAAAGTGATTTTCCTTCGAAAGAAAATTGTCACATCTCAATAAAGATCATTTTAACTCCTTACTTTACAATTTTACTCAGTTTTAGTTCCTATCACTCTATATGCTGCTCAGTATAAAATCCCAGGGTGTGGGTGAGGACTCTCTAAGCAGACACATTACTATATTATCCATCTAGTTCTGTGGGGTGACAACGTGGTTGGATTATCAGGGTACAAGGTGTATAAGCACTTTCATCTGGCTTCTGACATTGTACTAACACACTGACACATAGAGAGATGAGACAGATCAGAGATGCATGAGATGATTACACAGAGGCAGAAAGACCATTACACTGGGAGCTCTGCTACATCTCACAGACATGTGCCTGCATCCCCCTTTCACTGGGTCACTTATCTCCTTGTAGCTTGTTGTTTGCAGCCTCTCTCTCTCCTCATGATCTGCTAGCAGCAAGTGTCTGTGTCTCAGTGTGAACTCCCTTCAGGTGGCGTGGCTACAGATAGTAATCTCAGCAGCACAATCTCACACAAAAATCCAAGATGCTGCCGAACCTAAGTGAGACGTTACTGGGTCTTGTCTAGGGAAATTGTGTACAGCAGGGCTGAAAGAGACAACTTATATCTGTGAAATGCTGCATTTTTGTTAATAACAGTGAAATAGAGAATGTTTTGTTTTGTTATTCATATAAGAAACTTGTCTTCATTGGAATACCCCTTTAAGTTATATTAATTATTTCTGAGAAGGAATATCAAAATATCAAAAAATGCAATTCCATCATCCGGGTACATGGAGAGAGCTCACTGGCTGAGCCCTCTCCATAGCTGGTAAGTCTTTGCTGCATATTGCTACATATTGCTGCATATTGCAACAAAGACCTACCGATCGTGGGTGTTATCCCCGCGACCGCCCCAGCAAAGCTTCCGGCGGCTTCAAAATGGTGGCGGGGATCTGGGATGGCGGGGTCAAGAGTCCCGGGACTCTTGACTCCAATACCTGATACCTGGTATCGCGATTATGTAGGTAAACCTCTGGTTGTATCATCTTTTAGATACTTATGTTTTGTACACCATACTTTGGTGTATTATTGTATTACTTGTACTAAACATTTTGTTACCTAAATGACTACATTTTGCCTGGTATTACTGTAAAACTGGTATATGTGGCAGGGTATTGGGGTCCTGTAGTATGTGTTAAGCAACGATGTGTGCTTTTTTAAAATGTTTTTAATTTATTTGGATTAATTAATAAAGATTTAATATGAATTTGGACCTTATGTGGACATCCGCTTTTCTCTAACTTTATGAGCACTCTTTACTGGATAACCCCTATAGATAATATGATATCGCCAGCAAACCGTCAGAGGCATGAAAAAATGTCCCTATTATGTATAAAATCAGCATTAAACTGGAATCACACATGTAACTGAAAGATAACTATAATCTTAATGTGAAAAATAGCTATAAAAGAGAAGTTCTAAAAAGGGGTTGGCCACTTACCTCATGTTTTTGTAATGTGTGTGTGGGAGGCAGGATATCAGGTAATTGACCATTATACACATATTTATAGTCCTGAATCAATTTCTTGATATGTAAATGAAGCCTCCTGTCTTTTACCTCATCAGCCAGACATTCCTGTCCATAAAATGGCCGTAGATGGAGGGTCATGTGATCTGTAACAATCCTGCTGGCAACTCCAGAAATGTCAGAATATTATGAATACAAAATCCCTGTAAATCCCCTTATTTTTAATCTGGTCATACACTTCATTTTTTACAATTTTCATGATTGGGGTGGAAATATCTTTTAATAAGCAACAAGCATGAGATCAACGTAGTTAGAGTGTCTGTGACTTTCCGATACTCGGTGTAGAGTTATATTAATAGATACACACAAGATAGATTAGCCAGTTCAGCATGGCATCACTTTTCCCATGAAGAGATGAAGAGACCAAATAAAATCCGTAATTGCTTTCATCAGATCTATTCTCAATCATTGGTGGAAGCCTAAAATAAACAACAATGTAAACATTTCCTCCTACTGCCATGACACAAGCCACCGATAAGCAACTATTAAGACTCTAGCATGTGAGTTTATCAAAGGGAAAACTGATAATCCTGTAGACTTCCGGACAAATGTTCTCTAATATAAAGAACAAAGTATCTACAAATATGTAGCCATGTGCCATGTGAGAGGTCAGAGGATATTTATGGCTGAATCACATATACAGTTTTTAGTTGAGACCCCATGCACACGCTGTATGGTTTTTTCTGTTCTGTTTATACGGCTCTATTATGGCCGTAAATACGGGACATATTGCAACAGTATGGTAACGTATTGTACTGTATCCGTACTGCATCTGTGTAAAATACAGTGGGCTGGCCTGTAATGGATGGCTGACTATTGGCTGGCTGACATAATGAACCTCCCACTGGTTCGGGATACCGCACATGTATACGGCAGCTAATGGTGCACAGCCGTATGCAGCACGTATTTAGCCCGTATTTTATACATCCCCATTGACTTCTATGGGCCGTACAGAAGACAAATAAGGTGTAAAATAGGACATGTATTTTTATTCGTCTCACTTATGGTACGCTATGCACTAAAGCTGTTTTGTTCCAGAGACTGAAATAAAGAGAAACTACATTTTATTTATCCTGGTGGCTTCTTCCGAGTGCCAAACCTTTTGCTTACCTTTTGCATTGCTTGGATTCTATGGTGTGGATGTGGTAGCATGCACCGAGGCTGAGACCAGGGAAGCTGAGATTGTCTCCTTTTGGGTGAGCTGAACTTTTAACCGTCCGGTGTTCTTAAGTTTTACGGTATGGCACGTGACGGTGGACAATACGGCCATGTACATGGATGGCCGCATTGCCCATTGGAATGTGCTGGAGAGGAGGAGGAGGTGACCCCTCCATAGAGAAAAGCGTGCACACACGGGGAAAGGTAGAGCACGTTCTATCTTTTCCCCATGGACGGTGCATACCACCGCCAGACCGCCATTGCCGTCAATCGGGACGTATATGCAGACGCAAATTTGCAGCTGCATATACATCTTCACAGACGGCTGTCTGAATGTACTCTAAGACTGTAGTTGCATACAACTTGATTGAACTGTTGGCTAAATATATAGGAAATGTATCTAGATGGATTAATGTTGCAACCATCCATATACAATGGACTTGCAACAATGTTATCCAGCAGTGTCAATTTGTAGTTGTAGCTATTTAGTTCAACTACAGGCGGTCCCCTACTTAAGAACACTCGACTTACATACGACCCCTAGTTACAAACGGACCTCTGGATATTGGTAATTTATTGTACTTTAGTCCTAGGCTACAATGATCAGCTGTAACAGTTATCACAGGTGTCTGTAATGAAGCTTTATTGTTAATCCTGGTTCTAATGACAACCCAACATTTTTAAAATCCAATTGTCACAGAGACTAAAAAAGTTCTGGCTGGGATTACAATGATAAAATATACAGTTCCGAGTTACATACAAACTCAACTTAAGAACAAACCTACAGACCCTATCTTGTATGTAACCCGGGGACTGCCTGTATATGAATTATTACAAAATGTTGACCGGAGCAATCAACAACTATATAACATTCCAGGCATACAGCCTGTATTATAGCTATCACTGACTGCGGTTCAGAGCTATGAGCCCATAAGCTGACTGTACAGGCCGTCCCCTACTTTAGGATACCCAACTTACAGACGAACCCCAAGTTAAAGACGGACCCCTCTGCCCACTGCTCTCTGGATCCTTTAGATTAGTCCCATGCTGCAATGATCAACTGTAAAATGTTGATCATTGTCAATGGGGCAAAAAAAATTTTGTCTGGAGTTACAATTATAAAATATACAGTTCCAATTTGCATACAAATTCAACTGCAGAACAAACCTAAAGAAACTATCTTGTACGTAACCCCGGGACTGCCTGTATTTAGTTGTCCACAAACATTTTTAGCTGAAAATACACACTATTAGCCTCCTAATTGAAGGGGTTTTTTTAGTATGGAGGGATACGGTATAAACGCTGACCTGGAGACCACATCTTAAATATTGTAAATATTCTATGCCATGAAATAATCTATGAACTTTTATAGGTTTTAAGCCTAAAAGAGAACTTCCTATTCATTGACACGGCACACATTGAAATGTCCATAAAAAAGCACAACTTAAAATGGACAAATTATTTTGGGAAATGTAACGTGAAGAATTTTGTCAGTAATTTGGCCAATTTTTTCTTTAACCTGTTAGTCTGAGCTGCTTCTTTAAATGGTGTAAGTGCTTCCAGGTGACACATGTGCTTTCTCTCTCACATAGAAATACACTAAATCCAAGTCTTTGGTGTAGATTTATCTCATGATGCTTGGTCTTAGCACTTTCTAAATCCTATTTGCATGAAAGACTATAACACATAATGTTGGCTTTTGTTTAAAACAATGTAATATGAGATATAAATCCAGTTCAGATGAGATGTATCTTAGAAAATATACTATAATTTGGACACAAAGCAAAATGTTTTCCTTAGAAAAATGAAATAATATAGACATAATGCACATGAAAATCTACTGGAGTGCGCAAGTCTATTTTCAAACATTGTTTTTTTTTATGGGATACATCCAAAATAAATGAGAACAAAATCGCCATGTTCTGAAAATAGTTATAAAATAACAAGAAATAATGATGAATTGGCACGAATAATAATCCCTTTATTTGTATAGCGCACACAGATTACGCAGCGCTGCACAGAACTTGCCAAATCGGTCCCTGTCCCCATGGGGCTCACAATCTAATCAACCTACTAGTATGTTTTGGGGTGTGGGAGGAAACCAGAGGACCCGGAGTAAACCATGCTCTGTACAGCATTTCTTTGCCACATACCAATTTTAATGAAGAGGTAATGGTGTCAAATATCTATGGACTGGCTATTTATAATTTTCTCGTATTAAAAATGCGTATTTTGATAGAAAGCACTTCCTAGGAGGAGAAATTGAAGCAGTAATCTTTATTGCTTTAAAAAATGTACAATCATTTATCTGGTGTATGTTATCATTCCATTCTATGCCAGTTAATAGTTGGCATTAGTTTGACTTATTGGAACTTATTAAGACTGTCATAACGTCCCCCAGTCCATGCACAGCACACTGAATATACTGAGCATCTTATTACATTGTGTACAATACTTTAGTACCGGAATAAAGTCTATACCAGGTCAGACCTTCATAGATTTCAGCTATTACGTGTGTTGGTATTTCAGCACAGGCTATAATAAATTGGGTGGACCAGGGCGGGTTAGGCCCTGTGTAACAAAGGGATTCACTGGGCCAAACTTACAATCACTAAATGGAACTCAGCATGTCCATTTAGTTACGTGATTATCCATGGCCTCCTTCCTTCTAAAATGAAGTTGTTGAATTATGCTAATGAGCATATGGGCTTTCCAGAGCCAATCTAGAGCCCCTTCCCCTGCATTTCCTGCTACTGACATATTACTCAGGGAGGGAGGGGGGAGAGAGTAGGAAGGGGAAGACACATTCTGCTCTTTCAAAACACCCTTGCTCAGCCCGCAGGCTGTATAAGCGTGGGGGCTGCAGGACTGGCCGTGCTCTGCTCCTTTAAGGGGCACGGACCCTCCTGCTCTCCCCCTCCCCTTTTCCCCCGCTGTAAGTTCTCATTGGTGGCCAGTGAGTTCCGCTGGCCACTGGGGGGCAGCGGGCCAGGATACTTATTCTTGAGCGCGGAGCTAGCCAGCCTCTTTGACTGCTCCGCGCTCAAGAGATCCTGGACCCGCAAGTATAATGGCGGACCCCGCGTTGTTGGCTTTATTGGAGGAGAAGCTGAGGAGAGAGGGCTCCGGCTGGTTAACTCCGTTGCTGTCCCAGCCGGCTCCCTCTCTCCCCGTGTCGGCTCCTCCGGTGCCCGATCCCCCCGCTGCCCGGCCTGCACGGCGCGGTCGTGCGCCGTGCAGGCTTAGTCCCTCCCCCATTAAGACTCGGAGCCGAGCGCGGGCTCCGTCTCGGAACCCTGCCTCGGCTCCGCGGCCGGCAGAGCGCATGTCGCGCTCTGCTAAGGCCAGTAGCCGTGCGTCGGCCGCAGCAGGCGGGCCGACGCCGGCAGTGACAAGGTCCCCGCGTGGGGAGGAGATGCAGGGCACGCCTGCTCCTGCGTCTCCTCACCCAGTTAACCTGGCTGTGCCTCCAGGCGCAGCACAGGTTACAGCAGCTCCCCCTGCTGGTTCCCTGCCCAAACAGCCTGGCCGTTTAGCTAGGTGGTTTGGGCTGGGTGCCAGCAGTGATACAGTTACAACAACACATACTGACACAGCCCCCGCTTCCGACACACGCATGTCACATAGTGCGGTGGCTCAGCAGCCACCGTTTGCACCAAGCACCACACACCCCCCTTCGTCCACATTCACCCCCCCGCCCCCCTCCTACCCCTCGGGTCCTGCCTTGGAGGGTGACGAGGTCGATAGTGATGAGCCCGCGGACCGCCGGCACGCTGTTTCAGCGGCCGGCGCTCCGCGGGACCGGCGCGACAGGGGTCATAGCCGCTCCAGCGTGGCCTGCAGCTGTTCGGAATTTCCGCAGCGTGGGTGCCGCTCGGGGGCTGGGCCTCGGCCGCACAGCCCGGAGGGACGGTGTAGACACCGATCCCGATCTTCCCGTTCCTTTTCCCGCGCAACTTGGGTGAGCCGTAAGCGGTCCAGGTCTCGTGACAGAGACAGCAGGCGGTCTGGTAGATCCAGCTGGGGCCGGACTTATTCCAGGCGCTCTTCATCCTCGTCCAGCGGTGGTCACACCCGCTTCAGAGAGAGGCGGTCGCGGAGACGGCAACACTCTTCTACACCTCATGGGGTGGAAGAGGCGAGGGTACCGCCAACGGTCCCATCCTCAGCGTTGCCTAGCGCACCCATGGCGCCTCCTCCTACAGTGGTTCTACAGCAGGTCGTTCCTCCAGCGGGTGAGTTGTCCTGTGAGACTGCATGGAAAAAATCTGCTATTGCTGGTGATGATGTGGTGGGCGCCCTTAAGGCGGTTGTGGCAAGAATGGAGGCTGGTGCCTCCGGGTCGTCCCCAGGGGCGACATCGTTACCGCCTGTGCAGGCCCCGGGGTCAGCAGGGATGCTTTTTAGAGATTCCTTGTTTTGTGGCGTAGCTCCTTTGGGCACGCGGGTGGCTGATGACCTCCGGGAGAAAATTGTTAATTTTGAGTACATTGATATTTGGTCATTGTTATCTCCTGATCAGTTGACGGTAGATAAGGAGAAGCGTTTTGAGAAGGGTGATGACAAGAAGCCTAAGGTCGCAAGGACCTTTGGTAATTGGCTTCAAGCTTTTGCGGTTATGTCGAGTATCATTGTGCGACAGAAGCCGGCCTGTGCGCAGGATATGTTTGTGTATTTGGATACTATATATACTGCGCATAAGTTGCATGGCGGTTCAGCTTGGTGGAGATATGACGAGGAGTTCCGGCGTCGCTTAGCGGCGAGTCCGGAGGTTGGATGGGCGACTAAAGCGACTGATGTTTGGATTCAGTTTATGATGACACAGAAGCCGCAGGCTCCCTTTCCTTCGGGAGCCGTCTCGGGCTCACGGTCCGGGGCGGCTTCCAGGCGTCCGGGATCCTGTTGGTTGTTTAACGAAGGCCACTGCCGCTTCTTTGCATCCTGTAAGTTTAAGCACGAATGCTCCATTTGTGGCGGGGCCCATTCCGCTCTCCGGTGTTTTAAAAGGCAGAGAACCCCTGCGAAATCTTCCACAGCTGTCAGGGGGGAGGACGCCGGTTCGGGTGCAAAGGATGCGGCCGTGGTTAGACAGTTACCACCTGAAACAGGAGGCAAAAGTGCTGCTTGATGGTTTTACCTTTGGTTTTGTGATTCCGTTTGTGCCGCGTGACGGTTTGATGTTGTCAAACAATCTTAAATCGGTTAGGGACAACGAGTCACTGGTTGAAGAAAAGTTGTTAAAGGAGGTTGAGTTGGGCAGGATGGCGGGCCCCTTTTTGTTGCCGCCTTTTGAAAACTTGCGGGTCTCCCCGCTTGGTTTGGTCCCGAAGAAAGAATCGGGTAAGTTTCGCCTGATACACCATTTGTCGTATCCGGAGGGTGACTCAGTCAACGATGGTATTCCCCAGGAGGAGGTGGCTGTTTCTTACACTTCTTTTGACAAAGCGGTTCTCCTGTTGAATAAAGCCGGTCCGGGGGCCCTTATGGCTAAGTCGGACATTGAGTCAGCTTTCCGCCTCCTCCCGGTGCATTCGTCCTGTTTTCATCTACTGGGTTGCAAAATTAACGATTCTTTCTTTGTGGACATGTGCCTTCCCATGGGTTGCTCTATATCCTGTAGGTTTTTTGAAATGTTTAGCAGTTTTTTGGAGTGGGTTCTTCGTTTTGAGGCTGGTTCGAATTGGGTCATTCATTATTTGGATGATTTTTTGTTTGTGGGTCCGAAGGACTCTCATGAGTGCTTGAGACTATTGAACATGTTCCGTCACTTCGCAGAATTTTTTGGTGTTCCTTTGTCAGCAGAGAAGACGGAGGGTCCCACTCACCGTCTGACCTTTCTGGGTATTTTGATTGACTCAGAAGGAATGACTCTCAGCCTCCCTGCTGATAAATTGGAACGTTTGCGGGGTGACATTGACTTGTGCCTTTTGTCCGATAAAGTGACCTTGCAGCGACTGCAGTCTGTGCTGGGCCAGTTGGCCTTTGCGTGTAGAATTTTTCCCATGGGTAGAGTTTTTGCCAGGAGGTTGTTGCTGGCTACGGCCGGTGTTGCGAAGCCATATCATCATGTGCGTTTGACGGCGGTTCTGAAAGACGATTTGCGGGTCTGGAGGTCTTTTTTTTTTGACGGATTATACTGGTGTGTCAGCATTCCTTGAACAAGAGATTGACAACGCTGACTTGCAGTTATTTACGGACGCGGCAGGATCGGTGGGGTACGGTGCCATATTTGGTAAGCAGTGGTCAGCGGAGCGGTGGCCGCCACAGTGGTTGGAGAGGGATTTCACAAAGAATTTGACCTTGCTAGAGCTCTTTCCGGTTGTGGTGGCTGTGGAACTTTGGGGTCATGAGATGGCAAATAAAAGGATTCGTTTTTGGTCGGACAACGAAAGTACGGTCCGGGCCCTGAATGGTCTCACCTCCAGTTCTTTGCAGGTTCTTGCCCTGCTTAGGCATTTGGTTCTGCGATGTTTGCAGTTGAATATAGTCTTCAGGGCTAGGCATGTTCCTGGCGAGTTTAATGTGGTTGCTGATGTGCTATCTCGTTTTCAGCTACAGCGTTTCAGGGATTTCCACCCCCTGGCGGACCCGGAGGGGTCCCCCTGCCCCCCCTTCCTGTGGGACCTGGTGGTGAACAGTTGACACCGTTGATCCAATCCTCATTGGCGGAGAGCACCTGGAACAGTCATGGTAAGGCGTGGGGCGAGTGGTACAGCTTGCTGTCAGAAGAACGAGGGGATCGGGTAACAGTAGCTAAGACTACTACACTGCGCTACCTGTCCTGCCTACGTGCGCAGGGTCTGTCGTTCACAGCAGTTAAAAAACGATTGGCCGGGGTTTCCTTTGTTTTTAAATTGTGGGGTATTCAGGATGTCACTAAGGATGTTCAGGTTCTTTTGCTGCTGCGGGGTTGGGGCAAGGAGCCGGTGCGCAGGGATTCCCGTAGACCCATTTCTTTTGCGTTGCTACAACGCCTATGTGCTGTCGCGGTGGATGTATGCTCTTCACCGTTTGAGATCTTATTGCTTCAGTGCAGTTTCGTGTTAGCGTTCTTTTGTGCCATGCGAGTTAGCGAGTTAGTGGCTGCTTCCGGCCGAGTGCAGGCTGGTCTTGGGGAGGGAGATGTTTTGCTAGTCGGGGATTTTGTCAAAGTGTTTATTAAACGGTCTAAGACAGACATATATGGCTCGGGGGTTTGGTTGTTGGTTGGGAAAGTAGGTGGCCCATTTTGTCCGGTTCATTTACTGGGTAGTTTTATTGCGCAGCGCCCCGCAGCTCAAGCCTTTTTGTGCCATCAGGATGGGTCTCCTCTGACCAAGTTTCAATTCACTTCGTTGTTCAGGAGAGCGTTGTCCTTGGCGGGTGTCCCGGCGGCGGAGTTTGGGACACATTCATTTCGGATAGGCGCTGCAACGGCAGCTGATGCTGCTGGTCTTTCGGACGGGGATATAATGCGTATTGGCAGATGGAAATCTGATTGTTTCAGGCGTTATGTTCGCCCAAATTTGTTGTTGGACTAATTGTTTTTTCTTTTTAGGTTTTCCCCGGCCTAGGGTTTGGCTGGTCGGCCACTCCTATATATATTGGGCGGCTCGGCGAGCAGCAGTTCGGCCGGGAGGTTTAAACCTGGGGAACGACATGTGTTCAACACGTCTGGCGGAATTGATTTCAGTCATGAAGTCGGACTTTGAGCGTTTCGCAGTTTTCTTCCAGGACTTGGTGGTGGTATGGTCGGAGATCGTGCCGCGAGGAATCTGGAATGGTGCCCGTAACCCAGAATCCATCGAAAGGGCAAGGAGGATGCTGAATATGAGGGTTGCGCGTTTTGTTAGGTCCAGGTGTGGGGTAGTGGTTAGGCATCGGCAGCTGGAGGGAGATAATGCAGGCCTCATGAGGGAGGACGGTGTTCACCTCAATGACAGCGGCCTGGATATTTTCCTTTCTGGTTTGCAGGACGCTATCGAGAGGGCCTTATTCCTTTTGTGTGGGGGTCGGAGCACAGTGTAGGGTTACACTGTTCTCCTAGTGGCCTGTGGTGGAATCTTGACCCTCTCGGCGGTTAGTTAAATCACCTGACGGAACAACTAGGACATGCCCCCGCGGAGGCGGGGCCAGGCATGCAAGGTGAAGTTAGGGTAAGGGTCAGGGTTCTTCCCACAGGTCATTTAATTTTTGTTATGTAAATAATAAAGCTGTGGCCGACCCCCTGTTTTTTATCCCAAGAATTGGTAGTTGCGTTGGTTTTTGGGAAGGGGGGAGTGGGGTACATTTTTGGTTGGGTAACGTTAATACGGTCAGTCTTGAAGCACTAAGGAGCTCTGGGAACACCCCAGAGAGAAATCAAGATTATTAGGGTAATGAGGCCACTACAATGATAGATGACCAAACTTGTGGTTATTCAGCTTAAGATGACTCAGGAGAGAAGTCATTTCATTGTACAAATACCTGAATGGGCACTACAGAGACATCTCAAAAGATCTTTTCATACCAAGACCTGTGGCCAGGACAAGGGGACATCCTCTATGCCTAAAGGAGAGGCGATTCTACCATCACCATAGACAGGGGGAATCCTCTACACCTAGAGGAGAGGCGGTTCTACCATCGCCATAGACAGGGGACATCCTCTATGCCTAGAGGAGAGGGAGTTCTACCATTACCATAGACAGGAGGCATCCTCTACACCTAGAGGAGAGGCGGTTCTACCATCACCATATACATGGGCATCCTCTACACCTAGAGGAGAGGCGGTTCTACCATCACCATAGACAGGGGGCATCCTCTACACCTAGAGGAGAGGCGGTTCTACCATCACCATAGACAGGGGGCATCCTCTACACCTAGAGGAGAGGCGGTTCTACCATCGGCATAGACAGGGGGCATCCTCTACACCTAGAGGAGAGGTAGTTCTACCATCACCATAGACCGGGGGAATCCTCTACACCTAGAGGAGAGGCGGTTCTACCATTGCCATAGACAGGGGCATTCTCTACATTTAGAGGAGAGGTGGTTCTACCATCACCATAGACAGGGGGCATCCTCTACACCTAGAGGAGAGGAGGTTCTACCATCACCACAGGCAGGGGGAATCCTCTATGCTTATAGGAGATGCGGTTCTACCATCGCCATAGACAGGAATCCTTTACTGTAAGAGCAGTGAGACTATGGAACTCACTGCCGCCGGAGGTATTTATGTCGGACTCTATGTACATGTTCAAGAGAGGCCTGGGTGCCTGGGTGCCACTAGGGAGGAATAATATCACATTGTATGGGGATAAAACTTTTTGTTAGTAGTTTCTGTTGATCCAGGGAGTTATTCTGACCACCATATAAGGGTCGGAAAGGATTTTTTTTTCTGCTTTGGGCCAAATGGCTTCAGGATTGCAGGGTTTTTGACTTTCAACTCAATATAATGTATATGTTGGACTTGATGGACTGATGTAGTTTTCTAACCCCTTTTACTATGAAACGATGAAATATAAGATTATCACAGTCACTGGTTTATCCATGCTTAATTTTAGTGGTAAGTTGCCTGTAAGTTCTGAAAATCCTACGAGTTTGTATGACATTTTCCTCATTGTGTGTTTATTTGCTTCAGCAGGTGACCTACTGTCATACTCTAGAGACAATGCCCAGGATATAAATTTGAATTAAGCACATTAGCAGCAGATACACATAGAGTGGATTGGGTATTGTGGCAAATTTAACTTGGGTTCCCTCCTGGTGCTCGTTCATGTACCATTCAATCTCCTTAAGAGGAAAGCAAGTGCTTACTAATATTTTCACAAATCTTTTTAAACAAGAGGGGCTTGTGTTGGTTTTCCCTTTTGTGAGGTGGCCATGTATGTGTTCACGCTACCTATGAAGAAGAAGGATGGGGCAACGTGATTTAGTCCCATTTGCTTATGTTCTCCTTGTGTTCTTGATTAGAATATTGGTAAAAGTTCAGAATTTTGGAAAGTTACCTTGTTTTCTTAAATAAACCCATAATATGGGTTGCTAAGACAGCAGTTAAACCTGTGCTCTATGCATAAGACAATCAGTATTAATATTTAATAAACTATATAATGTGTCTTGCAAGAAACCTCCTGGAGAAATCTAGAAATGAAATGTTTCCCTATGAGACTATCGGAGAACACTTTGTGGTAAAAGGCCCCTAACATGGGGTAAACGTCATCTTGTTTCTTTGCCAACAGTTTGTAAGGGAAAAAAAAAGATTTTTTTTTTTGTGTTTGCTTTTTACTTAGTACCTAATTTTTACTTACTTTATTTTATTTGAGGTTCATTGTAACATTAAGCTTAGGTCAAGTTTAAATTTCAGTAAAATCTCTGTGATATATTATAATTATTTCACTTATAGCAATGATTTATTGAGTGATGACCTATAAATCAGTTTTATTGGTTTTGCTTGTGTTATTAGTAGTTTATTATTCAAACCATAACAAATCAATTTATGAGTAGATCAGTACAAGGTCACAAAGTCTTTCCTGGACTCACATTGTAGAAGAAATCTATAAGGCTCTAGAGCTGGGATATTTTGACAAGCTAGAAGCCAAATTTTGATTTATATTTCATACTTAGTTTCTGAGTTAATATTCACTCACCAAGAGGCTGCCAAATGAAAATCATTAGAAATATTGCTCTTGAAATGTACTCTTTGCCACCCACTTTTATTAATAGTTACCACAAATCCGAAATAATAGTGAGGAAAAGCTTACAAACATTTATGGAGAAAATAAACAGAACATATGTTCAATGTACATAATATTGTTCTACCATACACTTGCTCAAGGCTTTGTTGTGTGAATAAGACCTTATACACAGTGGACACTATTGGATTCCCACATATTGTTCAAACTGAGCTTTTCTAGCAATATATAATTTTTGGGGTATATTTACTGCTCATTTAAATAATCTAGAAATATTCATTTCATGCAGAAAACAATTGAAGATGCCAACTAGACCAATAAACTGTAAAGTGGGAATTTAGGGCCCATGATCCATGAGTGAGCTGGCTGAGTATACAGCTGTTCTTGAACAATGTTTTTTTTATCAGATCATTGATATTGAAATGAAAATACAAACATTACAGGTTTTTAGCACAAAACAATATCAAAGAATAAACCCTTCCCTCTTCCCCCATCCTCCGAAAAACCGAAAAAAGGAAAGAGTAATGGAGGACTTCAGCGTCTAATGAGGAGTCAGTACCCAAAGCCAACAAGTATGGATACAAAAGTACATACAGTATACAGATTGTAGTTCCACAAACTTTTCCAAAACGATACAAGTCATAGGAACAATTTATACAAGAGTAACAATATTGCTACCTCTCATGGTTCTTGTACAGTCAAGAAGCAACACTCCCGATGATAGGCCAGGGACATCTAGCCAAGGAACCCGGATTAGCTCAAATTTATGAAAGGATTTTCCCTCCTGGTATATCCCACATTCCAGATGAATAATATTTTTAAGCCTGGTTTTTAGCATATGTATGGGATGGTGAGATAGAATCTAACCAATGTAGTGCAAGCTATTATTGTGTCTGAAAAAGTACCCCAAGGATCCCTACCACAAGGGGGAAACCATGCCAATATCAGGATCTAGGATGCCTACCAATGGTTCTGCTTTCATCTGAATCCCAAATACTTTGTAGATTAATTCCATCACTTAATTCCAGTAGGGGCCAATAACACCACACACCTACAGCATATCTAGTAAGTAGGACAAGAACTTTTAAACTAAATTGTACTATATGCCAAATAAATGTATAGGCACACATAGACATTTTGTCTGTTCTTGAACCAAAAAGTAAGACCACAGTTTGTAATATTTCTGACCTCTCCAATGTATTGGATATCAATACAACATTTGTATGAGAATCCTATCAGTTAAATATTTAAGGTACACATTAGTTTCTATGATGTTGCAGAATCCCTCAAATGTTTATAAGTACCTAAAGCCAACAAATATGGATATAAAACGACATACAGTATACAGAATGTAGTACTACAATGGTCAGAGTTTATCTTATCTATCCAGAGTTCAGAGTCTATCTATCTATCTATCTATCTATCTATCTATCTATCTATCTATCTATCTATCTCTTATCTATCTATCTCTTATCTATCTATCTCATATCTATCTATCTCATATCTATCTATCTATCTATCTCCTATCTATCTATCTACCTATCTATTTATCTATCTATCAATCTATCCAGGGTTCTATATTATACGTTTTAACAATACAGGTATTTACAAGAACACAGATCAAGGAATATTATCAAGTACAGTAGATCACACCACAAATTCAGTGTATTACCAATACATCAATATATAATTTCCCCAGTCGACTGCGCTATGCTGTCATCATCTTGGTCCTATGTAAAATGTACTTTAAGCTAAGTTTTCCCCCCTCCCTCTCCCCCAGAGGGTCCACTGGCTACCCAAACAAACACACAAAAAATTTAAAAAAAACCTTTTCCTTCCCTTTCTTCCCTCTCCCAGATTCCCTCCCTACCTTACTTTCTTCAACACCACTTATCCCAACATTTTGTTCTCTTAGACCCCAGTGTTCTGTTCTTAACACAAATACCTTCATATTTTTTAATTTGGCGAGAAAGATAATACCAATTTTCACTTTTTGGGTCGTCCTTGGAACCCCATTTCCGGGCTATACATAATAATGCAATGTTCATTAGTTTAATGATCAGATTTCCATATTTTCTCTTTACTGTGTCCTGATCCAGAAGACCAAAAATAGAGATGGTAACCGTCTGTTCCAAGGAGATATTAAGGGTAGCCGAGATCTTCCCAAAGATCTCTTCCTAAAAAGTTCTAATACCTGGGCATAACCAAGCCAAATGGATAAAGTCTGCTTCTGCAGATTGGCATTTCCAGCAATCTATCCAGGGTTGTGATGAAAAAATTGCAGGTAAACTTTTTTCCATCATCGGAGCAAAGTTTCAGTTGTTATACATGAGCCTTTCTCAAGCTAATATCTATCTATCCATATATCTACCTATCTAATATCTATCTATCCATATATCTATCTATCTATCTATCTATCTATCCATATGTTTATCTATCTAATATCTATCTATCTTATCTATGTATCCATATATCTATCTATCTAACTAGATTCAAAGAAAAAACAGCACTCACACAGGCAATTGATGAAAGATGGTGGGTGGATCCTTTATTCCATAAAGTGCAACGTTTCGGCTCTACATGAGCCTTTCTCAAGCCTTATGTAGAGCCGAAATGTTGCACTTTATGGAATAAAGGATCCGCTATCTTTCATCAATTGCCTGTGCAAGTGCTGATTATTCTTTGGATATTTTTGGAGGACCTCAGACCCGGTCCTAACATACATGCACCCATCATTTTGGACTATTGTTTGTGCTGCTTGGACTCTTTCCTTGTGTATCTATCTATCTATCTAATAACAATATTTTATATTCCTACATGTATATGCATATATTAAATGTGTATAATAATTTATAATATTAGATAATATAGATGATTAGATGATTAGATATTATCTAAATTGCAATCAGAGTTGGATGAGAGTCCTGAAAAATAGAGGAACAGGATTTGGAAGTTGTAAGAGCCCTGATTATACATATGTGTTTAGCTTCTATATAAATGGCATTGATGACATCTATACTTAGTGCTTTATAATAACATAATAACATAATACCTTTTTTTCGCCTTTTAAAATCTTTTTTCTTTCTATAATCCCTTTTTTTCCCCCTTTTCTCGGAACCCAGATGACTTCTAACTGTTTCAGGGAAAACAAACACGGGGCACATAGCTCCCGCTTGTCATTTATTTGTTTGTAATTAAGGGATAATTTAAGGCGAGCTGATTGCTCTTAAACATATTTAACATATAATAATTACGAAGCTGGAGCCATGAGCAGACACCGCCAGGTTTTTCAATCCTTACTTAAAAAGAAATCCATCAAAAAGGGCTGACATCCATCTGCTGCTCATTGAATACTGTGCTACAGTGCCAATGACTCTGTGCCTTCTAAGTAATGGTGCAAGGACCTAGACTAAGTGTTTAGTAAGTGCCTTTAGGTAGTGAGACACTAGTTTATTTGTTTAGGCAATAATTGTCTTTACTGCCTCCAGGCGAGGGTTGGCTGAAATAGTTACTATGTTTAGAAACAAGATTGCCCTGTCCAGGCAGCCTGTCACAAAGGTTCAACTTTGTTATATCTTTGTTTATTTCGAGCCTACCATTTTCCAAATTTAGCTCACCAACTCTTTGTGGGATTGACTGAAGTGCCCAGTCTGGACGTTAATGTGAGGACACAATGATCTTCCACGTAGACGTAGAGGAAGGAGCCATTGTAATAACTTTTAGAGCTGCTTAACACTGATTAATGAACATGGAGCTTGTTATTCTACACCTAGGAATGACATTGCCTCCATTATATGTTGCCTGGAGACAGGTACGAAAACATAAAAGTAGTCATGTATCTCTGCACACAATGCTTTAAATACGTTTTATGTCTCATAATTGTATATGTTTTATTAATAATGTTTAATACGTCACTTATAACTCATATACTAATGATACTTTTGTTGATTATTTATTTATATACCTATTATATCTCTGAATATACACACATTTAATATACTCTTGTGCAAACAAGAAATAAATGAAATATAACATAAACACATTTGACTTTTAATAAAGATAATCTCCTTATGAATTGTATAGATGTGCAAAATGCTTATAAAAAGTATTTTTTTTCTGAAACGAGAACACTAAGGGCCTTACTAAATGGGGGAGTTAATGATTTGTGGTTTTTTATTCCCCTTTTTTCCCATGTTTTACTGATTCCTCTGTAATGTTGGTTGGCTGCTGTTATTTATCAATATGGTGGAATTGATGAATTTTGAATAAAACTGTTGTATAAATCCACTGAATTTTCTCACCTTATTGTGACCCTGGGAGTGCAGAACAAATTTGCCCAATTTTTAAAAGGTACAATATGGTGGACATGTCCAAGGATGCAAGCTGTTTGGTCTCATATTGTTTTTCTGATTTACCCAATACTCCATATATCAGTGGGATTGTAACATACTGCTATCTTTCTGGAAGGACATAGGAATCAAGCACACAAAACTGTGTTTGTATTTTAGTTGGGATTCATGAGGTTTTCAATTGTAAGTCCCTTCACCTCTTAGTGGCCCAAGTTAAAGCCAGGATCTCAAAAGTGATGACCTATGACAAAATTTCAGCCATAAGAGATGACAAGATAGAAGCCTATTCAAGAACATTGGATTGATGATGACCTCCAACAAACCAAACCTGTCCTTAATACTAGCTCCTTTGGACCTTCCATGTGTTCTGGTGTGGACCCTCCTGGCTACTGCCTGTCTTTATCTTCTGGTGCGTTCACTTAGAGCCAAGCACACATTCAACCACCCTCAATTCCATCCTATATCTCCCTTGTCCAATGCCTGTGTTTATTTGTTAGTTAACTTTGATTATTATGTTTATTTGTTGAGAGGTTATCACCTTGTCCGTTCCTTTTTGGTTGTCTTTTATGACTATTTGACCTTTCTTTATTAGGCCCTCTGATTAAGTATCTACTATCTCTTCTTTCACTCCCTGCAAGTGGTTACCAGGTATAATACATGCATATTACCATCATATTTTAGGCCTGGAGGCACACATGTTGTGCATTCCTGTGGGGGGGAATGTGACTGTATTTTGCCTACTTGTTTTTTTTTTTTAACTCCACTAATAAAAAAAATATTGAAACTAAAAAGGCACAATCAATAAATTATCCAAATCAATCATAAATTTACTTCTGATTGTCTTGTATTGCAGCTCAGGCATATCTACTTGAAAAATAAGAGGCACAATATAAGTTTTAGAAATATGCTAAATAATGCTAAAGACATAGGGGAGGGAGAGTAATCCAGTGAATTGTGCAAGAAAGTTTTTTGTGCCACTGCTCAATTTTCATTAAAAAAATTTGCAAATGAGTTTTTTTGGCTTTTTGTTTCATCTTTTTCTGCAACATTTTCAGCTAAAGCTAGCAGTGGGTGAACTAGGATGTCTATCAGGGGGGGGTTCAGTTTACTTTGTGCCAGTAAATCCCTCATTATTGCATAAAATGTCAAGTAAAAATTTTTATTTTTAATATCATGGACTTCTGGACTGATCTACTTTCATCCTCACAGTTTGAAAAAGTAACAACTTTTGTGTCATTGGGGGACATTAACCCCTTAAGGACGCAGCCATTTTACAGCTTAAGGCTCAGCCCGATTTTTTGGATTCTGACCTGCGTCGCTTTATATGGTTATAACTTTTGAACACTGTTACTTATCAAAACGATTCTGAGATTGTTTTTTCCCCACATGTTGTACTTCATTTTAGTGGTAAATTTTGGCAGATAAGTTTTGCGTTTATTTACAAAAAAAAGAAAATATGATAAATTTTTTGAAAAATTTGCCATTTTCGAAATTCTAAATCATTGCGTTTTCAGGCAGATAGATTTACCACCTAAATAAGTTGCTGAATAACATTTCCCATTTGTCTACTTTACATTTTCATAATTTCTGAAATGTCTGGATAATTTATTTTGATGTCACGCGGCTTACAAATAGAATATCGCTTTTCCGGATTTTCAGAATTGACTTTTTTGGGGATAAATACAGTTTTGAATGAAATTTTACATATTTAGCATCAAAACCCCCTATATAATCTACCCATTTTCAAATCTGCACCCCTCAAGCTATCAGAAACAGCTTTTACGAAGATTGTTAACCCCTTGAGATCTTCATAGTAATTGAATCAAAATGGCGGTGAAATTTAGAATGGTCATACTGTTCCCTTATACGTTCATTTAGCACTAAAATTTACACATTTCCAAAATATAAAAAGAGAAAACCCACCATACAATTTGTTCTGCAATTTCTCCTGAGTACAAAGACCCCCCACATGTGGCTGTGACTTGTTTTATGGGCGCACAGCAAGGCGCAGAAGGGAAGGAGGGCGCTGCAGCTGCCAGGATTTTAGTTTCCTCATTGGCCCCTTTTGAAGGCTATAAAATTTTCGCTTTTTCGTTATTGGGGCCATGTGACGGCATTTTTTTTGCGGGATGAGATGCTTTTTCCATTGTTACCATTTTGGGGTTGGTATCACCTATTGTTGAAAATTTAGGAACTTTTTTTGAGGGCAGGAGTAGAAAAGCATCAATTCTGTACTGGATTTTTGACTTTTTTTTTTTTGGTGTTCACCGTATAGACTAATAATCATGTTAGCTTTATTCTATGGGTTGATACGATTACGGGGATACCAGACATGAATATATTTTCTTACGTTTTACTAAATTTGTCAAACAAAACCCTAATGTGGGGAAAAATCTATAATTTTTGTATTGCCGTCTTCCAAGTGGCATAACTTTGTTACGTTTTTGGCTACGGAGCTGGTTGATGGCTTGTTTTTTGCGGGACATGTTGTACTTTGCACCAGTATCATGTCTGAGTACATATGGTTTTTTGGTCGCATTTTATAGCATTTTTTGTGGGATTGAAAAGGTAAAAATCATAATTTTTGGAGGGTTTATAACAGTTTTTTTTTACGGCGTTTATCGTGGGGGTTCAATAATGATTTACTTTTATTCTACGGGTTGTTACGGACGCGGTGATACTATATATGTGGGGTTTGTGTTATGATTTAGACTTTTTTTTTGAGTTATATGTCTCTTTATATGTTTTGGGGGTTTGGGGCATTTTTAGTGATTTATGACTTTATTTTTTTATTGAATAACTTTTTTTTTTACTTTTTCACTTTTATACCATGGGACATGAAGAAGCAATCATCTGATTGCTTGTTCATGATAATATTCTGCAATACTCATGTATTGCAGAGTATTATCAGTGTCAGCCTATGCACTTGCATAGGCTGGCACTTTGCCAGTAAGATGACGTCACAGACGCCATCTTACTGGCAATTCTTGCTAGTAACTCTGGGGTCCAGATCGGACCCCAGAGTTACTATAGCAACGATCGGCGCCCCCCGAAAACGGTTCGGGGGGGCCGATCGTGGGGTAACGACCCCCCAGATACTTGTTAGATGCCGCGGTCGCGCTGACCGCGGCATCTAAAGGGTTAGGCACCCGCGATCGGAGACAACTCCGATCGCGGGTGTTACACTGGGGTGCCGGCTATTAGTTACAGCCGGCACCCCGTGTTTCCCGATGCCGGTTCGGCTCTGATCCAGAGCCGAGCCGGCATAAGCGCCGTGGCGGATATATCCGCCACTGAGCGCTAAGTCACTGCGCTCCGTGGCGGATATATCCGCCGCGGAGCGTGAAGGGGTTAATCATAGTGGGTCTCAGGTTCGCCTGTTTTTGCGCCTGGTTGGCTCTTCTTTTTGGCTCCTGATCTATGATGGATCTGCCTTAATAAATGCACTTTGGAATTGTCGCATGTCCCATTCATTTGCGCCTAAATTAGCGCAAATTGTTAGATCTCATTTGTGAGCAATAATGAAAGGAGACTTAGAAAAGATGACAGAACGTTCAGGGCTTCATCTCTGCTCAAAAAAACTATCATTGTGATGTAACTGCAGGGACTAAAAGTTACAGATATGTAAAAAAAAAATAAATAAATTCTTGCTCAAATGAGTCTTTTCCTTTTTTATTATAATTTACATGAAATGGAGACTGATAATATTCTCAGATCTGTACAATAAGACAATAATCACTCCCAGAGATGATCCTATAGGAAATTATGAAGTTGTTACTGGGGAAATTTTACATTTTAAAACTGGTCCGAAGTATTTTCCATGTTGCATAGAGGGAATTCTTCATTTGGGAACCTAAAATGTATGTTTTTAGTATTGAAAAGGGAAGTTTTTTGGAAGTGCACCTGCTCAGAGTAGGTGCATTTTCTGCGCTTATTTTGTGCCAAATTTGTGATAGATCCCATGCAAACATCTGTTTAGGACGCACTCACTGGGGCAGATTTACTTACCCAGTCCATTCGCGATCCAGCGGCGCGTTCTCTGCGCTGTATTCGGGTCCCACTGGGATTTAATAAGGCAGTTCCTCCGCCGTCCACCAGGTGGCGCTGCTGTGCTGAAAAGCATCTGAACGCGCCAGAGTTCACCGGCTCGGGCTGAGTGAAGGTAAGTGCGTCCCGAGCAACACATTTTCCGTTCTTAAATGCAGCGTTTTTTCTGAATACGTGGTTTTCGTTCGGCCACGCCCCCCGATTTCCATGCCAGCGCCGATGCGCCACAATCCGATCGTGTGCGCCAAAATCCCGGGGCAATCCAGGTACAATTGGCGCAAATCAAAAAATATTCGGTTAACACGTCGGGAAAACGTGAATCGGGCCCTTAGTAAATGACCCCCACTATGTCCGATAAGGCGCAGGGACTCAAAACCACTAAGTGCCGAACTTTGCCGTGCGCCAGAAAATGGCGCATAAATGCGCCTAATTAACGAGATGCGCTAAAAGACGCTCAAAACAGTCTAACAGGCTATGATTAATGTCCCCCATTGTTTTTACATCCGTCTCTAGCTGACACTTGGTCATGATAGATCTGCCAAGGAATTCTATTTTCTTATATCAAGCAAATTGCGTATTATCATGTATGATCATGTATGTTGTAACTAGAGTAGAGGTCCCTACATGACAGGTTGAAAAAGTATAGCAACATTGAGCTAAAAACATCATAGATTGGTAGGCATACAACACCAATGCATTTCTAGCAGCACCTTACTTAATTTAGATCTCTATTCTACGTGGATAGTAGATTGGTAACTCCTATTTTCAGTCTTCTGCTAATAACTGGGCCCCATGGGTGCTGATAGTAAAGTAAAAATGTGGAGTCAATACAAATATCCCAGTAGGGAGAAAATTCTGTCTATGCTTTCCATACAGGGGGTACATAGCTTCAGTATATTAGCTAAAGCATTTCAGAATATATAAGCTAAGTGAGATAGAACTGAAATGTACTACTTTTATTGTTCTATTAATATTTACCAAAACATAATGGGGGTCATTTACTAAGGGCCCGATTCGTGTTTTCCCGACGTGTTACCCGAATATTTCCGATTTGCGCCGATTTTCCCTGTATTGCCCCGGGATTTTGGCGCACGCGATCAGATTGTGGCGCATCGGCGCAGGCATGCACGCGACGGAAATCGGGGTCCGTGGCCCAACAAAACCCGACAGATTAGGAAAATCCGCCGCATTTAAAAAACAAAAAGTGCCGCGGAGCTTGCACTTACCTTCACCAGGAATAGGCCGGTGTACTTGAGTGCATTTCAGCGGACTTCAGCGCAGCAGCGCCACCTGGTGGACGTCGGAGAAACTACCTTAGTGAATCCCGGCCGGACCTGGATCCACCACAGAGAACGCGCCACTGGATCGCGAATGGACCGCGTAAATAAATCTGCCCCAATGTCTCCATCAGCACCTCCCTAACACATAGTGAGGATAGATAGGGGCAGGGTTGCCATTAGAAATTTTGGGGCCCCTGACTTGGAAAATTTTATTACTATGTTACATCGCCAACATATAATAAGATTATCATGGACCCTGGAAAGAGACTGCGGCCACCCCAACAGTCTAGAGTTTTTTAATGGTCTGACATTTAGTGCATAAAAGCATTTTCCATAGAAATGTTACCGAAATCAAGATTTCAACATAGATACAGGACTGAAACTAACATTTCTACATAAGTTCCCGGGACCAGACCCAAGATTACTGCACAGATATGTTACCAGAACCAAGATTACAACAAACCAATAGATATGTGCGGTTGCACAACGAAATTTATGGGTGTTAGGTAGGATTAGGGTTTCCACCCCAAATACTTCAAAATTAAAGAATAATCCCAGCACTCCTTGGGATATATAATGCCAAGTGAATAGTTTATTTACAAGTAAGTGATCATATTCAAATTAGTGAAGTTTCGGCCAAACATAGGCCTTTGTCAAACACAGATAGTAGTAGGGAACAAGTTTGGCTGGCCCCGCATGCGCTCAGGTATTGACACAGTGGGACAGATTTACTTACCGGGTCCATTCGCGATCCAGCGGTCCGCTGGAGTTCACGATCCTATTCCTGGTGAAGGTAAGTGCGTGTCCAGTGACACTTTTTTTTTTTAAATGCGACAGTTTCCCCTAATCCATCGGGTTTTCGTTCGGCCACACCCCCCCCCCCATTTCCGCCACGTGCACGCCGGTGCCGATGCGCCACAATCCGATTGCGTGCGCCAAAAACCCAGGGCAATTCAGGGAAAATCGACGCAAATCGGAAATATTCGGGTAACACGTCGAGAAAACGCGAAACGGGCCCTTAGTAAATGACCCCCAGTGTGTCAGGAAATAACGCTGTGTCAAATGTCCCTGTGTCCCAAAATGCAAGGCATATAAAAGTGATCATCCCATGTGGTAAATCTTTTAACTTTTTCATACTTTTTAAAAGTTGCAATAATGATGATCAAAAGATGATCAAAACATCATACAGTTCAAAAAAATGTTAGAAAATATTCACATTTTTTAATATATTAAAACATTTCAAAAGTATATAATGTGGTATATATGTGATCGTACCAACCGAGGGCTAGCATAGGGCGTTCCTGCCCTCTGCCTGGATACTTTTTGAAAACCTCTGGATTTTAAACAAAACTTCACCAGATCGGTCCTTGTTTTGGCGCAGCTGGCCGACGGATTCATCAAGTGGCCTATACCTCTTAATCTATCCACTAAACATGTGGTGTGGCATTTTACATACACTGATGCACAAGCGCTGCAGTAGAAGGAGCATAAGGATTGATAAGTACGATTTCCACCAATATATCTTTAGGAAGATACACTGTGATTAAATTCCATGAAAATAATATGTGACCTGACTCCTCAAGTTCATGTCTTGGCTTTCAATGTCTAAAAATAGCCCTTAGCTCTTGTATGAAGAATGGGTAAATGTATGAAACAGTGTATGTCAATAAGGAATGAATGTGTTGTGGATTTGCTGACGCTGATTTGCATTATATGAGCCCTAATGATTTTGTATGACATGAACCATTGGCCCAGGGACCACAAGTGGTCTACAGGATGATTCCATGCATGTCATGTATGTCAATGTCAGACGGCTGCTCATATGTGCTTTCATGTAAGAGAGAAGAGTCCGGTAGCAAGGGAGCAGGAATGGGTGGCCTTGGGCAGAATGTTGTAAACTAAACTTAGGTCACAATGTGGCATTCAGGAAAGGAGGTAAAATGGTGCCAGGCATGCTATCTTCACAGTTCTTCTTTTACAAAAATAGCACAATTGAAATAACATCCTTCTCATTAACTACATGAGATGGCCACATGCATACTTGATCTTAGGGCTGTGTAATATGTAAAAATTGAGCACCTCAAGCAAAGATTTGACCCTCACCAAAAAAATAAACAAAAATAAAAATGCTAAGATGAATGGCGCTCTATTTAGTGCAGCTTTCCTCCCCTTTGTTACAGTCTTTGAATTCATACAACTAAAGCTGAATGCAGTAACTTTTCTTCCATCTGAGTCTTTGGTCTATAAGAAACTAGTGATTAATGAGGAATAGCAATTACAAAAAGAATGCTAGCTGTGATGGGCTGGCTGGCTAATCAGACTATGGCACGCAACCTAAACATTAGAGCTGTCAATAGCTGGTCAGAGGAAGCTGGAGAGGCCAAGTATCTTTGGCTGCCTTACATTGAGTCATAGAATTCAAACAAGGCCCCAAGTCAAAGTAATCTCAGCGGCGGTTCTGTTTTCCAGCTTGTGATAAGCTTGTCTCTTCCTAGTCTCGGGTACAGCTCTGCAGTCAATGCTTTTGCCCACCCAACAAACAGCTTTAATAAGAACTACTAGAAGACAAATAACGTATTCTTCAGGGTAAGTGAATGAATCATGCTAGTAGCAGGCTGCTCATACAGCGCAGGGCGGTAATATGCGCTGCTTTAATTAGTTTTGGTGCCATGTAATTAGTGTAGGTCAACAATAATTTGATTTTTTAAGGGCTCATTCTTTTTTGCTTAATGTGCTAGGACCACCATGAAAGATTAAAAAGACAGTGTGGAGAATGTACATATTCATCAATGGTTGGAAAGATGTTATTATTTTCTCAAATTCTTTTTATCCAATGATAAAAAAAATGGGAGGTGCTAGTTAGTTTTATCCAAATTTATATAATCTCCATATGACCTAAAATGAACTAGATAGATCAGCCTCTAAATGGTGAATTACAATATTAAATCAGTGAATTCAACCTCCGAAATAAGCAATAAGTATTCTAAAATGAATAAACCTTAAAAATCCCCCACCGATCCAGTGCAGACAGTCTTGGGGTTTCCACAGGGTTAGTTTTCGAGAGTCCAGCGTACTGTATACAGCCAATCAGTGGCCTCAGGAGTCAGGTGCCCAGAACACATAGCACTGGAAACATTGGGGCTCATTTACTAAGCGCCCCGTGGACCGCACTTTCGTTGGTCCATTTTGCGCCGCTGGGACACGGATTTAAAAGGGGGTTTTGGCGCACACAATCTGATTTTGCCGTCGACTTTCATGCAACACCAATCGGGGGACGGGCAGTCGGACGATCCGATGGATTCGGACAAACCGCAGGATTTAACTTAAAAATTGTGTCGCAAGCCATGCACTTATGTACACCGGGAAGAAGAAGACGAACTCTGGCGGACCTGATCGGAGAAGCGACACATGCAGGATAACGGATGCTCGATCTTCATGAAATGCGGCAGAGTTCATCCTTGTCAACAGTACGGATCAGGGATCGCGCAGGGACCAGGTAAGTAAATGTGCCCCATTTTAACAATCCCTTCTCCACGGCCTCTAACCGCTTGCTTACTTGGCTTGATTTCTTACTTTTCTACTCTGTTAAAGAATGCTTATTTATAAATATGTTATAGTATTCTTATTTAGTTTTGTAAATGTTGAGTTTTTTAGGGAAGGCAACTCATATACATAGTATGGTTAGTACCAGTTTTTTGCTTATTCAAGGGAATTCGTCATCTTAAAATAATAAAATAGATTTAAAATAACTAAATTTTACCAGATTTTGGTATCATTCTTTGTTGGCCTAAAGAAAAAAAATCAAGAATCAAAGCTTTGCACATCATGACATAGGCAACCAAATTGTATCAGAGTTTAAGGTGTATATGAATGAAGGTTGGGAGAAGCAAAAATAGTTTCTGTATTCAGTGTATAAAAGTACAAAGCAATAGTGTAGTATTTCACAGACAAGCCAGAAACCTCAGTACATGTAACAAAGACAAAACATAACATAAAAAGAGAGTATAGGGGGAAAAAGGGAATGAAAGTAGGGGCTGCAATGCAACACAAGGGAACAAGTTTGTGGTCAGCAGCAGGGATGATTGGAGTGCAGTGAGAGTGGTAATCAGGAACGGTTCCAGATGAATAAAGCGTGGATAAGCCCAGGGACTGCCAAAAGATCATCCATGGCTCCCATGTACGTATATGTGCCTCGGTTTGGCCTTTATCGACTGTGAACGCCTTCATTCTCTGCAGGAGGAGAATATCTCCAAGCCAGTCAAAGACAGTAGTTTCAGTAGTTTTCCAGAGTTTGGGAATGATTTGATTTTTGACCAAAAAAAGTACAATTTATTTCTATGTAGTTAATCTGACCGACAAAAATAATACCGACAAATATTGGAAAAGAACATAAACCTATTTTACTTTCCATATGTAACAATGGAACACATTTAGGAAGTATAGTTAAACTGAACTTTTCCCCAGATTTTCTGTAATAAACCTCATGACCGGTTCTTATAGGCCTATGCTAACTATTTCCAACAAAGTTTTTAGATTAAAAAACGCATACTATGTAGTTTGTAAGCCTATCTGGCATCCTATCAGGAGCAGCAAGTCACAAGGGAAAGTCATGGTGTGACTTAGGCCATGTCTCAGACATCTCCCTCACTACCCTCTCCCTTTGGTTGATGTCATCCTCTGCTCTGAAGGGAAGGGGAATGAGGGAGATGATGGAGACTTGGGCGGAGTCACACACTGACTCACACACCCCTTGTGGCTAGCTGCTCCTTCTGGCAGGGGGCCAGATAGGCTTGCAAAGTAAAGTTTTTTGGATAAGAAATATGCATTTTTTATCCATAAAAAGGTGGACAATAGTTAGCATAGTGTTATGGGAACCTGTCATTAGCTTTATTAGTGAAAATCTGGTGACAAGTTCCCTTTAAATGGGGTTTCCAAGCTAAATCAAAATTGTGGTAGGTGTATAACATGGAAGTTAATAATGTATCTATGTGTCAATTCTGTGCAAATTATTGCTCGTATGTCAGGCATATAAATGGAGTCCTGACTTGCACAGACCAGTGCATCCCTATGGTGTTGAAAAGTTGGTACAGGTGGAGCTTGGCAGAGAAAGTAACAGGCCCTTTGTTGTACTCTAGATGCAGACATCACAAGCAGCTCTCGGCTGGATTGGAGCACAAGACATAAAAGCTCTGTCCTGTACCTGTTCCTATGATAAACTACATAAAACAATGGAGAGTAGAAAGAAGAATCTGAAATTATATTTTTACCAGGTTGCCAGTCATTAATATAAAGAAAATTAAAGGCAGAATAAGCAGCTAGTATAATCTATAGTTGTAGCAGTGACTGTTGAGTCTGCACACTACGATGTGAAATAAGGCCTAGTAAGGAGTAGATTGTAAGAAATGTTTCTTTATTGACTGGGATACAATGCAAGAGTTGAGAGGGATGCGGAAGAGAAGGGGAGCTCTACATACAACCTGCTGTGCAAGCCATCATGAGAATTGTAGGCTTAGGCTCATTTCCCACTAATGTTCCTTCCCTCCATTAAAAAAAAAGGCATGGATAACAGATCCATGCCAAACTGACCATAACGGGTGACATAAAATCTACATTGATGTCAATGGGATTTGTAACTGATACGTTAAACCTCTGTTAAACCTCCATTCTTCACTATTTTAACAAAGGGAAGGAACGGAGGAAGGAAGGGTAGTGTGAATTTAAGTAATAACTCGGAAAACCCCTTAAACGCTATAAGTTATCATAGGGGTGAAATTGTTAGTATTAATGTTACTCAGCCAAATCCCAGACAATGGGGCTCATTTACAAAGGGTCGCGGACTGCACTTTTTCCAGACAGTGCGCCTTTTTCAGGCATTACATGGTTTGCACAGCTTTTTAATAAATGTCTGCACCGGGATTTTTGCACACGCAATCGAATTTTGGTGCAACTGTGCTGGCTTCCATGCGACACAATTTTGGGGGCCTGCCATCAGACTATCCAACTGATTCAGACTGAGTGCAGGATTTGAGTTTCAAATTCTGTTTCAAGCCCAAGCACTTAGATGCACCACTTAAAAGATGGTGAGCTCATGCGGACCGGAGCGGGGAAGCGACACATGCAGGATATCGGGCGCACAATCTTAGTGAATCGCGGCAGATGTGCATTATCGTCAGACAATGCACGTTCGGTGAACTCTGTCTGACAGATATGTAAATGTGCTCCAATATGTTTTGGATGTCTCAACTTGTAGTACTAAAGATTGTTAAGAGCCGGATGATAAAAAGAAATGTTGGAAAACAATAGAGAGTACAGTTGCTACACAGTATTTGCTTTGTAGGATTTGTAGCTTTTACTATATATGCAAGAAACATTGTAGGAGGTAATTTGATTTAGAACAGTTTTTTTAGTGTCTTTTAATATTATATTTATTCTAAATTACATTTTCAATTTTATTTTTATATAAATGCCCATAAATAAGTCACAATAACAGGTTCTCTGAAAAGTGATGATGGAAACATCTTTTTGAAATAATAATCAAAAACAATAATAAGAATGAAAATAATAATAAATTACTAGTGACAATGCATTTGGCCTAGAGTACAAAATCTGTAACAGAGATCTCAGTCACTAGGTGTCATTTATAAAAATGTTGTGTCCTTGTGTTATAGTGAAGTCCTTGGGGTAATCTCAGATCCTAGTGGTCATTGGCAACTGGTACCTCTGCACCCCCAATGCCTAAGCCAATAAGTTATTCCAGGAGTCATAGCAAAGTTACCACTAACAATTGTTAAATATAACTTACAATGTGAGACATCTCCATTGTTTACTTTTTGGTGAAGCCACACTCTTCATCTGGCATCTACTTCTTAGGCCCCATGGCATGCACACAACTGTATTGGAGCCGTGATGCGGCCAGATCACAACCTCCTCAGAGGTATATTACATGTGCTCAAGGTGCAATGTGTTCTGCGTACCGTGACCGGGCTGGGCAGCTGCATTACAGAACATAGAGTAGGATTCCTGCATGGGTTTGCTGCTAGGCCTCTCAGCTTCCTATGGAGAGGAAGCTGAGGTTTCGGCCCGGTGAAGCATAAGGTTGTGTGTATAAGGCCTTACTCCTACATTACTCCGTAAATGATCTGGGTGTATTGTAGAAATCGTTGAACTTGCTGCCTCTGTGTTTCCACAAGTTTTTGACACTTTGGAAACTATCTTTCATATGGAGGTTACTGATAGAGGGCTCTGTAATGATATGTTCCTCCTAGTGTATGTTCCTTCATATTTTGGGTGACATGGTTAAAGGGAGAAAGAAAAGATGTGAAAAGGTGGTCTAGCTTTACAAATAAGGAAACATTTAGGAACGTTGTTAATGAATCTATTAGTAGTGTGAATAATTGAATGTTTAACAAACAATTGTTACAAATAATTTGTAACGTCCCTGCCTATGTTGCATTATCCGTAGTTTGCGGAATAGAGGCGTTTATTTGTGTGTGAATTGTGGCTTACTGCTTGTGTTTGCATTATCTGAGCCACACCATGCACCTTGCATTTTAGTCCTGCCCCGTGAGGGTTACTAGCCTGATGGACAGTTCCCCAGTGTTCTGGGGCGTGTCCGGGATTGTCCTTATATACCTGCCCATTCCCATCAGACCTTGCTGGTTATTTTGAGTCTTGTCTTACCTGTGTATCTAGTTCAGGTTTACCTGTCTCCGTTTGTCTGCCTGTATCTTGACCTGACCTGTGTATATCCCGCCTATACCTGTATCTAGATCTGACCTGTGTATACCTGCCTGAAGACCTTTATATATCTGTTGTCTGTCCCTGTCTCAGTCCTGTGTTTGTATTCTGTGCACCAGTGTGAACACTGACCTATATCTGTATTCCGGTTACCTGTCCGCTCCACCATCCTGCAGCTGCCAGACAAAGTAACTCTTCCCTGTCATCTTGTAGGTTCACTCAGGGACCGTCAGTTAGGTTCCTGATAGTGGGTTCGCCCTTGTCATGGCGGTTTATCTGCTTTAGGCAGGGCCTTAGTCCGCAGGGACGTCACAGGGTGAGTTCGCCACCACTTACCTAATCTGACAGCTAGCACCAAGCCTGGTTGTGGGTGCGCGGTTGCTGGACAGGTACTGACATAATTGTTGTTTGTGTAAGGAAAAGTTATAAAATTTTCCAATATACTTTCTGTATCAATTCCTCATGGTTTTCTACATCTCTGCTTAATGTCCTGTTATAGAAAGCTTCTAGGTTTACTTCCAGTGGATAGAAATCTGTCCATGGTCATGTGATGGACACAAGCCCTTTGTATCATACGACTCTGATTACTCGCTGTGATAATAGCGACTTGTGAACCTGCGTGTCCATCACATCCCCAAGAGATCTAGAAAACCATGAGAATTGGATACAGAAAGTATATTGGAAAATTGTATAACTTTTCCTTACACACAGCCTATCAATTATTTTTGGAAAGTAAATGACCCTTTTAATTATGTTCCTAGGATAGCCTTAATGAGACTGATGATTTCTTAGTGCCAGAAGATGTTGAATATTGTATTATTTATCTGAAAACAAGCTCAACAACATTGTACACATCTTTGTCCAGCATTGGCTCATATTGTGATGTACTACATGTCACAGCAGTTACTTTACTGTTTGTCAGATTGCTCACCTTCTGTATCAGGCAGAGACTTTCATCAAAGCCAAACAAGATCATTTACTCATTAATTATTTACTTAATTACCCTGATGTTTATTCTTCATCTATAAAGACTTCATAACAAAAGAATAATGTCTTCGTATTTGGCATTTCAGTCCTGGGCTCATTAATGTCATCATTATCAATGAGATGATTTAATAAACTATTACAGCAAAGAAGCTCAAATCCATCATGTTAATCAGAAACTTGGGCTTATATTACATTTTTTCAGCTATTTTTAGTTCACTAAGCACTAATGGCCAGTGCATTATCATGACTCTAACACAGATATAGTATTATCAATCATTAAATGGTTCTCAGTGCCCATGATATTTGTCATTTAAATTAAAGATTTGGCTTAAGTCTATCTTTTCGAAAAGATTAGAAATTGCCCGTAGAAAATGCCAGCACTGACTGATGGTGCCAGGTCGAGCAGCTCTAGGGAATATCATTTCACTCTTTCTACTTCGCCCTATCACCTGCATCACTTCTACCCATGCAGGACAAAATTCAACTAATATTACATATTGGCACATGCTCTAGATATAAGGACATGGTGTGATTCAAGAATGCTACAAGATGTACTTGCAGACCCAAAAGTATGTTGAAAACCCACAAAACCCTGAAGAAAGTAGATTAAAAAAGACTACATAGGGTTTTTTGTATAGTCTCTTACCTTGGAACCACATCAAAGTGCATAAGAACCATTTAGTGTCTGTACTCATCTTTTTGTAGGTTGAGTATATGTTTAATGAATTAGTCTCTCTTTTATGATCTCTCTCTGTTTCTTTTGTGTACCTTTTGAAAATGTATAAATAAAAAAAAAAGTTTAGAATTCTTAGTAAAGATGATTTATTTACTATTTAAGATGCACTGATATTATTATAAAGATACTTGACATTTTTGACATAGACAGAAAATAATTTTATAGTATAAAAGTATAAGCAGACCCGAGTATAAGCCGAGACCCCTAATTTTACCACCAAAACTGGGAAAACCTTTTGACTCGAGTATATGCCGAGGGTGTAGTATATAGCTAGCCAGCCCCATATAGTATACAGCCAGCTCCCATGTAGTATACAGCCAGCCCCATATAGTATACAGCCAGCCCCCATGTAGTATAAAGCCAGCCCCAAGTAGTATACAGCCAGCCCCATATAGTATACAGCCAGCCCCCACGTAGTATACAGCCAGCCCCCAGTATACAGCCAGCCCCCACGTAGTATACAGCCAGCCCCCATGTAGTATACTGCCAGCCCCAAGTAGTATACAGCCAGCCCAAGTAGTATACAGGCCAGCCCCATATAGTATACAGCCAGCTCCCATGTTATATACAGCCAGCTCCCATGTTATATACAGCCAGCCCCATATAGTATACAGCCAGCCCCCATGTAGTATACAGCCACCCCCCATGTAGTATACAGCCACCCCCCATGTAGTATACAGCCAGCCCCCATGTAGTATACATCCAGCCCCCTGCCAAGCGCATAAAAAATAAAAAACTTAATACTCACCCTCCGGTGTCTGGATAGTTGGCGCAGGTCCCGATCTTCGGCGTGAGGCTCCTGATCTTCGTTGTGGTTCCCAGACGCTCCTCTTCTCTCTTCTTTCTTCTTTCATTTCGAGCCGGCAGAGTCACATCCATGCGATCTGGCGGCGGGCGCACACTATGATGCGGCAAAAAAAAGACACCCACAAATGTCCTGACTAAAGATAATTGACCCCCAAACACAGATGTTACCTATAAATTGGGAATACTGTCTCATGCAGTGGCAAACCTTGGGGGTATTGGCCCCTCTAATCAACTACCAAAGGCCAAGAAAAGTAATTTCTGTAAAACTCCTTTAAGATGATCCCCTCCTTAGTGTGGGACCTAAACCTATGAAAACCTACAAGACAACTCTAAGGATCCCATGAATTTATTTCCATTTCAATCCAAGGTTTTTGTACTGTGAGCTCAGCAAAACACACATGACAGTCTTTGTAAAAGCTGTTGTGGATTTAGTGCTGTGTAAAAAATATTTAGGTTTTTTTTCTTTAAATCAAAGTCATTTTGTGGACATTTCCAAAATCAGAAATTGTTGGAAAAGCTAAATAGCATTGCTGCCAAAAATGCAGAAAAGCTGGTGTTCATTAATATCTATGCCAACATTTTCACAGATGCTTTTCAATTTAAAAAGTTTGTGCTGGCTGTTTAAGTGAATAATAAGGATCAAAATATTCAAGTGACAATTGTAAATGCTTTGAAGACCACGTAGAAGATGAGTAGCAACAGATGGATTCACTTGAATAAGCATTTCTGTTGTTTAATATGGATATTCACACATTACTCAGCCAGTTATATTACACAACTGAATGTATTGGTTAGAAGCTTATGTCATTTTTAATGTGGATCAGAATGTGTTTATGAAATTAGATCCAAAGCTCGATCATGTTAGCAATGGGTGTTTCTATAGACCTCAAAGGGAACCTGTCATCAAGAAGGTTTTTTATATGATAATAACCTCCTGCATGTTGATTTCAAAAATACCTTTGTCATGCAATTGAATAATTCCAGTGTTTTTTAATAGTTTCTTTAAAATTACCTGGTTCCCTGCCAGCAGTGTGTACTGAGTCCCAGGGGGAGCAGTTCAAATGGCATGAGTTGTCTTGCTTTTAATGCCTCCTCCCCATCTTCTCACTCATCACCATCCCCTCATTCTGCCTCTCCCATACTTCTCCCCCATTTACGTCCGCTCCATGCCACAAGCAATTCTCATTTGAACTCCCCCCCCCCCCCCCCGGTCTAATTACACACTGCTGGCAGAGAGCCAGGTAATATTAAAGAAATGGTCAAAAAGCACTGTAATTATTTAGATATACGACAAAGACATTTTTGAATCAACATGCCAGAGGCTATTGGAACCTGTCATCATGTAAAAATTACCTTCCTGATGACAGGTTCCATATAAATATCTCAGGGAAATACAGGGAAATACAATCTGCCATACAGAGTGCTCATATGAGCTAACAATATAGTGAGTAAATGGCACTTATACAAATTGCTCAAGCGATCTCAAAAGGGTATGTGTACATTTCTACATTGATACAGGTAAATCAATTGTCATTTATAAAGTCTTCTTTAGGAGTAAAAAGTAAACAAATGAAAAATATGAAGGGAAACATATGCATGGTATATATGGCAGATTGATGTGGGTGATTTAAAGATTTGAGAGTGTCAGGGGAACTCCCAAATGTTATGGCAACTGATGGAAGATCTCTGATGACATGCTCAGCCACTATTTGGTGGCGTGCTTAAAACTAAACAGGTTGGGAAAACAACATGGGATGTATCTCTTCCACCACACTTCTGGGCTAATAATAGATGATGAAAACCGGTGTCAGTTCACACTGTGCGTCTTTAGACAGAAACCTTTTCAACCGAGTGTACTGGATAGCCAAACTCTTCTGTGTCATCTGGCTTCTCTTGACCTAGGTTTAGGTGGAATCTGAAAAGACACAGTCGGCACGACTGTACAATCCGAATAAGATTTATATCACGTAACATACGTTATAAGAATATATAACATGCATATCATATAAAATCAATACTCCCAGATCACTGAAACACATCACCCAACCCTAGGTTTCACCTAGCTGGCTTCCTCCAGTCATTTTTCTTCCTTGTATTTTACTGTTAAGGAATTTTTGTACGACCTCCTCAACCCATCTCCAATGGGATCTCCAGTTCTAACACCCACGCTGCATGGAGAGAGCTCAGTCTGTGAACCCCCATCTATGCAGGTTAATTGCACAACAATGTACCAATGTTCTGTTTATCAGTTGCTAAAACTGCTGGTGCTGAGTGTTGGACCCCCTACCAATCCATCACAAATATTTATTAGCCCAGGAAGGACCTTTACAATTTGAGTTTTGATATGGTAGAATGTAGCCAGATCTTAAATTAGAGTTCTGTTTTGTGGCTGTATCTTTCGGCTAGCGCTACTGTGCATCTGTCTGATTTAAGATAATTTAAGATAACCTTTGACAGAACGAGCCATGGGGAATAGTGCAAGCTTCTGGGACACATGTATGGTGCCAGAGTTTACACACCCTGTAAATATTTACACAGTCATCTCACTACTGTCATCTTAATAAGAAATACAATGGAGAGATGCATATCAAAATGTATTTTTGCAATGTGACTCTCGGACGCCAGTGCATAATCTGTAACATAGGCCCCTAACTGCAATGTAATATTCAAGAGAAACTGAAGAATCAAAATGTAGTTCAAAGTGTAAAAGTTTAAAAGAAAAATAGTACCAGCTGAGATTTCGTGTGTTGTCCATTTCTCTGAAGATCGGTGTTGCAATGGGAGATCCATTGTTATTTTTGCCTCTAATATTCTAGATTTAACAGGTAATATGGTGCATTGTCCAGACATTTCAGGAATGCCTACCAAGACTAAGGTTTTCATTCGTCATAAATTGTTTGATAAAAATCTTTGTGATCCACATACTTTTAGTGGGAGATAATTTAGAACTAGTGGGGTCAAAAATGTAGAACTGTAGAATCTGTGGGGATGTGGTCAGGATGCACACCTTTACCAGACCTCCAATTATAATGTATTATTTGCAATTCTGTTTAATAACATTAGAAAGAGACACCTTATTGGGCCCTCCTGTCCACTCCCCCTAAAGTTATTCCCTTTTTGGAGCATTAAATGGGGCCGGGAAGCATTAAACATAAAAATATAGGCAGGGATTGCCTCCTTATGATTGTTTCATTGAGGGGACTTCAACATAGATTTCTAGGTCATGCAAAGTCCATGAACATCACCTAAATATGATATAGCACTGTCAGAAATTTCCAGTAATTGAGAATTCTGATAACCTCCCAAAATCCAAATGTTGGCATGAATTTAAGGAATCGTCTTTAAACTGTTTAATTTAAACTGTTAAACTTGAAACTCTTGAATTTAAGGAATTGTCTTTAAGCGTCTCGTAAGAATAAAATAAGTAAGAAAATGTTAACGTTATGTGAGCTCTATCAAGGTCCAGCGAGAGAATTCTTCTAATATCTCAGGACATTCTTTAGAACAACTTTGTAAGAAGAGTTACGGTTAATTTACAAATTAGTATACAGCCATTGTATGTGCCCAAGAGTTTAAAACAGATGTTTTCAATGGGTGTCCTCCATATGATAAATCTGTTATTGTGTGTTTCAATGGTTTTGGCTAAGTTTAGGTCCAGATTACTTCAGAAAATATTATTTGGCTGCTTTGCATAAAACGAAATATAATATGTAGAAATGTGCCAAGAAAGAAATAGCATTGATTCTTCAGTGTCATAGCAGAGAGCTGTGAACTGATGTCATAATTGTCTTCAATAATGTTCCTAGAAGGCTTCGTGAAATGTGTTCCACTTACATGATATCATCTGTGTATATTTGTGTGTACAATTTATATCAAATTTATACAATTCTGCAGGTCTTATTTGTAATTTCGGTGCATCTATGAGTCTTACACTTCTATTCCAAAATATTATTCTATTTTCTATGCCATCAACTCATTAGGGTCAGGTTGTGCCAATTTTTTGTGGAGTGAGCGGTGTGAAGGCGTGCCAAAACCTTTTTCACAAATAAATGCCAAAATTCACAGCTCCCCATTGTCTGACTTTTTGAAGTCACTCACTGTCTATATCCTCCCTAGGTGAGATTAGTCATTTTTCATAAATCAATTTGAAACATTTTCCTTTTTTTGTAAAGCAGAAGGTTCTTAACTAGAGATGAGCGAACATACTCGTCCGAGCTTGATGCTCGTTCGAGCATTAGCGTACTCGAAACTGCTCGTTGCTCGGACGAATACTTCGCCCGCTCGAGAAAATGGCAGCTCCCGCCGTTTTGCTTTTTGGCGGCCAGAAACAGAGCCAATCACAAGCCAGGAGACTCTGCACTCCACCCAGCATGACGTGGTACCCTTACACGTCGATAGCAGTGGTTGGCTGGCCAGATCAGGTGACCCTGGGATAGACTAGCCGCTGCCCGCGCTGCTCGGATCATTCTCTGTCTGGATGCCACTAGGGAGAGAGCTGCTGCTGGTCAGGGAAAGCGTTAGGGTGTTCTATTAGAATAGTGTTAGGCAGGAGTGATTCAACAAGAACCCAACAGCCCTTCTTAGGGCTACAATAACGTTATACTTTTTTTTTTTGTTTGCTTGTGGCTGGGCTTGCTGGCACTAGTAGTGCAGCTAGTACCATATTGTGAGGAATTTGCAGGGGGACTTGCTACCGTTGTGTTTAGCTCTTAGTGACACACATATCCACCTCAAACACCAAAGTGGGAAAATTTATTAGGGGTTTGATTTCAATTAGGCACAGTCTGCCATTTACTTTTTATTTTACGTTTATTTTTTCATAACTCAGCGTCATCTCATCTGGCATAGCAGTGTGCTTTCATACTTGGCTAGAAAATAGCCATAGGAGAATCCAAACGGCTTACTTACGCCTACAGTAGCGTTATATATATATTTGATTTCTGGTTGATCTGCTGGTGGCTGTCCTTGCTGCAGTGCATCTACTAGCAAATTGTGAGCAATTTGTAGTGAGAGTTGCGACCGCTGTGTTTTGCGCTTAGTGACGCACATATCCATCGCAAAGACCGAAGTGGGAAAATTTATTAGGGGTTGGATTTCAATTAGGCACAGTCTGCCATTTCCTTTTTTATTTTACGTTTATTTTTTTAATAACTCAGCGTCATCTCATCTGGCATAGCAGTGTACTTTCATACTTGGCTAGAAAATAGCCATAGGAGAATCCAAACGGCTTACTTACGCCTACAGTAGCGTTATATATATTTGATTTCTGGTTGATCTGCTGGTGGCTGTACTTGCTGCAGTGCATCTACTAGCAAATTGTGAGCAATTTGTAGTGAGACTTGCGACCGCTGTGTTTTGCGCTTAGTGACGCACATATCCATCGCAAAGACCGAAGTGGGAAAATTTATTAGGGGTTGGATTTCAATTAGGCACAGTCTGCCATTTCCTTTTTTATTTTACGTTTATTTTTTTAATAACTCAGCGTCATCTCATCTGGCATAGCAGTGTGCTTTCATACTTGGCTAGAAAATAGCCATAGGAGAATCCAAACGGCTTACTTACGCCTACAGTAGCGTTATATATATTTGATTTCTGGTTGATCTGCTGGTGGCTGTACTTGCTGCAGTGCATCTACTAGCAAATTGTGAGCAATTTGTAGTGAGACTTGCGACCGCTGTGTTTTGCGCTTAGTGACGCACATATCCATCGCAAAGACCGAAGTGGGAAAATTTATTAGGGGTTGGATTTCAATTAGGCACAGTCTGCCATTTCCTTTTTTATTTTACGTTTATTTTTTTAATAACTCAGCGTCATCTCATCTGGCATAGCAGTGTGCTTTCATACTTGGCTAGAAAATAGCCATAGGAGAATCCAAACGGCTTACTTACGCCTACAGTAGCGTTATATATATTTGATTTCTGGTTGATCTGCTGGTGGCTGTACTTGCTGCAGTGCATCTACTAGCAAATTGTGAGCAATTTGTAGTGAGACTTGCGACCGCTGTGTTTTGCGCTTAGTGACGCACATATCCATCGCAAAGACCGAAGTGGGAAAATTTATTAGGGGTTGGATTTCAATTAGGCACAGTCTGCCATTTCCTTTTTTATTTTACGTTTATTTTTTTAATAACTCAGCGTCATCTCATCTGGCATAGCAGTGTGCTTTCATACTTGGCTAGAAAATAGCCATAGGAGAATCCAAACGGCTTACTTACGCCTACAGTAGCGTTATATATATTTGATTTCTGGTTGATCTGCTGGTGGCTGTACTTGCAGCAGTGCATCTACTAGCAAATTGTGAGCAATTTGTAGTGAGACTTGCGACCGCTGTGTTTTGCGCTTAGTGACGCACATATCCATCGCAAAGACCGAAGTGGGAAAATTTATTAGGGGTTGGATTTCAATTAGGCACAGTCTGCCATTTCCTTTTTTATTTTACGTTTATTTTTTTAATAACTCAGCGTCATCTCATCTGGCATAGCAGTGTGCTTTTATACTTGGCTAGAAAATAGCCATAGGAGAATCCAAACGGCTTACTTACGCCTACAGTAGCGTTATATATATTTAATTTCTGGTTGATCTGCTGGTGGCTGTACTTGCAGCAGTGCATCTACTAGCAAATTGTGAGCAATTTGTAGTGAGACTTGCGACCGCTGTGTTTTGCGCTTAGTGACGCACATATCCATCGCAAAGACCGAAGTGGGAAAATTTATTAGGGGTTGGATTTCAATTAGGCACAGTCTGCCATTTCCTTTTTTATTTTACGTTTATTTTTTTAATAACTCAGCGTCATCTCATCTGGCATAGCAGTGTGCTTTCATACTTGGCTAGAAAATAGCCATAGGAGAATCCAAACGGCTTACTTACGCCTACAGTAGCGTTATATATATTTGATTTCTGGTTGATCTGCTGGTGGCTGTACTTGCTGCAGTGCATCTACTAGCAAATTGTGAGCAATTTGTAGTGAGACTTGCGACCGCTGTGTTTTGCGCTTAGTGACGCACATATCCATCGCAAAGACCGAAGTGGGAAAATTTATTAGGGGTTGGATTTCAATTAGGCACTGTCTGCCATTTCCTTTTTTATTTTACGTTTATTTTTTTAATAACTCAGCGTCATCTCATCTGGCATAGCAGTGTGCTTTCATACTTGGCTAGAAAATAGCCATAGGAGAATCCAAACGGCTTACTTACGCCTACAGTAGCGTTATATATATTTGATTTCTGGTTGATCTGCTGGTGGCTGTACTTGCTGCAGTGCATCTACTAGCAAATTGTGAGCAATTTGTAGTGAGACTTGCGACCGCTGTGTTTTGCGCTTAGTGACGCACATATCCATCGCAAAGACCGAAGTGGGAAAATTTATTAGGGGTTGGATTTCAATTAGGCACAGTCTGCCATTTCCTTTTTTATTTTACGTTTATTTTTTTAATAACTCAGCGTCATCTCATCTGGCATAGCAGTGTGCTTTCATACTTGGCTAGAAAATAGCCATAGCAATAGGATAGCATCGTTTGGTTTTAAAAACTAAAAAACACAAAAAAAAACAAAAAACACAAAAAAAAGTTAAAAAAAAATTAAAGTTATAACTCTCATTTTCAAAATGTTTAACCCGAGGGCTAGGGGTAGAGGACGAGGGCGGGGACGTGGGCGTCCAACTACTGCAGGGGTCAGAGGCCGTGGTCCTGGGCGGGGTGAGACACCACCTGCTTATGAGGGAGCAGGGGAACGCCGCAGAGCTACACTCCCTAGGTTCATGTCTGAAGTTACTGGGACTCATGGTAGAGCACTGTTGAGGCCAGAACAGTGCGAACAGGTGATGTCGTGGATTGCCGACAATGCTTCGAGCAATTTGTCCACCAGTCAGTCTTCCACGCAGTCCACCCATGTCACCGAAATCGGCACTCCTCCAGCTCCTGCACCTCAGCCTCCTCCCCCCAGTCTGCCCCCTCCCAGGAAAATTTGACATTTGAACCGGCATACTCTGAGGAACTGTTTTCTGGACCCTTCCCACAGTCACAAACCACTTGTCCGGTTGCTGCTGAGCAATTTTCCGATGCCCAGGTTTTCCACCAGTCGCAGTCTGTGGGTGATGATGACCTTCTTGACGTAGTGGAAGAAGTGTGTAAAGAGGTGTCCGACAATGAGGAGACACGGTTGTCAGACAGTGGGGAAGTTGTTGTCAGGGCAGGAAGTCCGAGGGGGGAGCAGACTGAGGGATTGGAGGATGATGAGGTGACAGACCCAAGCTGGGTTGATAGGCCGGGTGAACACAGTGCTTCTGAGACGGAGGAGAGTCCTCGACCAGAACAGGTTGGAAGAGGCAATGGTGGGGCCAGACGGAGAGGCAGGGCCAGACCTGGTGCATCAGCGCCAAATGTGTCAACTAGTGAAGCTCCCGTGGCGAGGGCTCCTGCGGCGAGGGCTAGATTTTCAGAAGTCTGGAGGTTCTTTAAGGAAACACCGGATGACCGACGGACTGTGGTGTGCAACATTTGCCAAACCAGGATCAGCAGGGGTTCCACCACTAATAGCTTAACTACCACCAGTATGCGCAGGCATATGAATGCTAAACACCCCACTCAGTGGCAACAAGCCCGTTCACCTCCGGCCGTGCACACCACTGCTCCTTCCCCTGTGTCAGCTGGTAGTCAGCCCCCTGCCCAGGACCCTGCCACAAAAACCCCATCGTCGCCTCCACGATCCTCCACAGCATCCACCAGCGTTCAGCTCTCCATACCCCAGACGCTGGAGCGGAAACGCAAATATAGTGCAACCCACCCGCACGCCCAAGCCCTTAATGTCCACATCTCCAGATTGCTCAGCCTGGAGATGCTGCCCTATAGGCTAGTAGAGACCGAGGCCTTTCGCAACCTCATGGCGGCGGCCGCCCCTCGGTATTCGGTCCCCAGCCGCCACTACTTTTCCCGATGTGCCGTCCCAGCCCTGCACCAGCACGTGTCAGACAACATCATCCGTGCCCTGACCAACGCCGTTTCTGACAAGGTCCACCTGACCACGGACACGTGGACGAGTGCTGCCGGGCAGGGCCACTATATATCGCTGACGGCACATTGGGTTAACTTGGTGGAGGCTGGGACCGAGTCTGACCCTGCGGCTGGTCATATACTGCCGACGCCAAGGATTGCGGGGCCTACCTCGGTCCAGGTGTTTCAGGCCTACTATGCCTCCTCCTCCTCCCACCCCTCCTCCACCTCCTCCTCCGAACTACCATCCGTGGGCATGGCGCCATCAGTCGGTAGCTCTAGGCACAGCAGCAGTGCCGTCGCTAAGCGACAGCAGGCGGTGCTCAAACTGCTGAGCCTAGGCGATAAAAGGCACACCGCCCAAGAACTATTACAGGGCATCACGGCGCAGACTGATCTGTGGCTGGCACCGCTGAACCTGAAGCCAGGCATGGTTGTGTGTGACAACGGCCGTAACCTGGTGGCGGCTCTGCAACTCGGCAGACTGACACATGTGCCATGCCTGGCCCATGTGTTAAATCTGATAGTTCAGCGTTTCCTCAAGACATACCCCAATCTGTCTGATTTGCTCACGAAGGTGCGCCGCATCTGTGCGCATTTCAGGAAGTCCAGCACAGATGCTGCCACTCTCAGGGCAGCGCAGCGCCGCCTCCAACTGCCCGCTCACCGACTGTTGTGCGACGTGCCCACGAGGTGGAATTCAACACTGACCATGTTATCCAGAGTTTACCAGCAGCGCCGAGCGATTGTAGACTGCCAGATGTCAACTTCCACCAGAACTGGTAGCCAGGTCAGTCAGCTTCCTCAAGTCTACAATGAGGAGTGGACGTGGATGTCTGATATCTGTCAGGTGCTGAGTAACTTTGAGGAGTCAACACAGATGGTCAGTGGCGATGCCGCCATCATCAGCCTCACCATCCCGCTGCTTGGCCTGTTGAAAAAATCTCTGATCAGCATGAAGTCGGAAGCTTTGCGCTCGTCACAAGAGACGGGGGAAGAAGATTCCCTTGTTGATAGCCAAAGCACCCTTAGGTCTGTTTCTCAGCGCATATCGGAGGAGGTGGAGGTGGAGGAGGATGAGGAGGAAGAGGAGGAGAATGTTGGCGAGACACAAGAGGGGACCATTGTTGAGTCCTTCACTGTTCAGCGTGTATGAGCAGAAGAAGAGGAGTTGGAGGAGTTGGAGGAGGAGGAAATGGACAGTCAGGCCAGTGAGGGGAGTGAATTCTTACGCGTTGGTACTCTGGCGCATATGGCAGATTTCATGCTAGGCTGCCTATCCCGTGACCCTCGCGTTCAAAGAATTTATTCCAGCACCGATTACTGGGTGTTCACTCTCCTGGACCCACGGTACAAGCAAAATCTTTCCACTCTCATCCCTGGAGAGGAAAGGAGTGTGAGAATGCATGAATACCAGCAGGCCCTGGTGCGCAAGCTGAAACAGTATTTCCCTTCTGACAGCGCTAGCAGCAGAGTGCGTAGTTCTGCGGGACAAGTAGCGAGGGAGAGTAGGCGACCAGGCAGCTTGTCCAGCACTGGCAAGGGTACGCTTTACAAGGCTTTTGCCAGCTTTATGTCACCCCAGCAAGACACTGTCACCTGTCCCCAGTTTCGGCAGAGTAGGGCTGATCTTTACAGAAAGATGGTGAGGGAGTACGTAGCTGACCATACCATCGTCCTAAATGATCACACAGCTCCCTACAACTACTGGGTTTCAAAGCTGGACATGTGGCACGAACTGGCGCTGTACGCCTTGGAGGTTCTTGCCTGCCCTGCCGCTAGCGTCTTGTCCGAGCGGGTTTTCAGTGCAGCTGGTGGCATCATCACCGATAAGCGTACACGCCTGTCGACTGACAGCGCTGACAGGCTGACGCTTATTAAGATGAATAAAGCCTGGATTTCTCATAATTTCCACCAGGTGAAGGAAGCTCAACCTGAATAATTTATCCACTCCTCCTCCTCCTCATTTTCCTCCTTCTCCTCCTCTTTGTACAGTAAAGCAGAGGAAACTGGCTATTTTTTGACAGGGCCCACTGGCTCTAGCTATAGTACTTTATGCATTTAATTTTTCTGGAGGGCCACCGACCCGGTCCTCTGTTTTAAACAATTTTTGGGAGTGCCACATACAGGCACTCAATCTATTCAATTTTTCTGGAGGGCCACCTACCTGCTCCTCTGGTTTGAAAACTTTTTTGGACTGCCACATACAGGCACTCAATCTATTCCATTTTTCTGGAGGGCCACCTACCTGCTCCTCTGGTTTGAAAACTTTTTTGGACTGCCACATACAGGCACTCAATCTATTCCATTTTTCTGGAGGGCCACCTACCTGCTCCTCTGGTTTGAAAACTTTTTTGGACTGCCACATACAGGCACTATCCAAATTAAATTGTCTCCATAGCAGCCTCCACACGTTGTCTCCATTGCTACCTCCAAAAGTCGTCCATATAGCTGCCTCCATACATCGTCCCTTTATCAAACGAGGTGTGTCAGGCAGAAATTTGGGTTGTTTTCAAGGATTCCACATCAAAGTTGTTAACTTTGTCGCCACCCAGCTGTGTTATCCACAAAATATACTGGCAAACTTTTATCATTTACCAATATTATTTCAGCGCTTCTTGCGCTTCTGTTTACATTCCCCTCACCCGCCATATCCTAAACTTATAAGAACGCTACTACACTTGATCTTATACAAAAGGTTCTTAGAAGTGCTGTTTGGGGAGTAGCCTAGAGACACGGGCTTGGATTGGCGAAAGCTCGCCTGGCAGCGGAGCGCCAGCTCCATGCCAAGATCCAACTAACATAGTTTTAACTGCAGCACCTTTAATCCACTACTAGTTCACTGCCTCCATACATGGTCCCCTTATCAAACGAGCTTTGTCAGGCAGAATTTTGGGTTGTTTTCATGGCTTCCACAACAAACTTGTTAACTTTGTCGCCACCCTGCTGTGTAATCCACAAAATATACTGGCAAACTTTTATCATTTACCAATATTATTTCAGCGCTTCTTGCGCATCTGTTTCCATTCCCCTCACCCGCCATATCCCAAACTTATAAGAACACTACTACACTTAACTTGGTGCACGCTGGGACCGAGTCTGACCCTGGGGCTGGTGATATACTGCCGACGCAGAGGATTGCGGGGCCTACCTCGGTCCAGGTCTCAAAGGCCTACTATACCTCCTCCTCCTCCCACCCCTCCTCCACCTCCTCCTCCTCCGAATTACCATCCGTGGGCATGGCGCCATCAGTCGGTAGCTCTAGGCACAGCAGCAGTGCCGTCGCTAAGCGACAGCAGGCGGTGCTCAAACTGCTGAGCCTAGCCGATAAAAGGCACACCGCCCAAGAGCTATTACAGGGCATTCCACATCAAACTTGTTAACTTTCTCGCCACCCTGCTGTGTAATCCACAAAAGATACTGGCAAACTTTTATCATTTACCGATATTATTTCAGCGCTTCTTGCGCATCTGTTTACATTCCCCTCTCTCGCCATATCCCAAACTTATAAGAACGCTACTACACTTGATCTTATACAAAAGGTTCTTAGAAGTGCTGTTTGGGGAGTAGCCTAGAGACAGGGGCTTGGATTGGCGAAAGCTCGCCTGGAAGCGGAGCGCCAGCTCCATCCCAAGATACAACTAACATAGTTTTAAGTGCAGCACCTTTAATCTACTACTAGTTCACTGCCTCCATAATAATAATAATAATAATCTTTATTTATATAGCGCCATCATATTCCGTAGCGCTTTACAAATCATAGGAAACAAATACAAATGTAATGTAACAGAGCACAACATTTGTATGGAACAACAGGAGTGAGGTCCCTGCTCGCCAGAGCTTACGGTTTATGAAGATGATGGGGTAACACAAGGTAAAAGAATTTTTAATGGTCAAGCCATTCTTCTTAGGGAATAGAACAAAATATAATAAATGGAATTGCTGTCGCTTGAACCACTCAGCCGTCACCAGGTCCAGGGTGAATGGGACTGCATAGAAGTCTGGTGCCTGTTGGTTGCTGGATAACAGATGGGAGGACGACACAGGACGGGTTAGTAGAAGAGTTAAAACTTCATGCAGTTAATGAGTGTTATAGGCTTGCCTAAAGAAATGGGTTTTAAGAGCACGTTTGAAACTTTGGAGGTTAGGTATTAGTCTGATAGTCCGGGGCAGAGCATTCCATAGAATTGGTGCAGCTCTAGAGAAGTCTTGGAGACGCGAGTGGGAGGTCCGCACTAGGGTAGAGGTTGATCTAAGATCACTGGCGGATCTAAGAGCACGGGTTGGGCGATAGACTGAGATAAGAGAGGAGAGGTAGGGGGGTGCAGCATTATACAGAGCTTTATGGATGAGGGTTATTATTTTAAACTGTATTCGAAAGGAGACTGGCAGCCAGAGCAGCGACTGGCATGAACTGTAGGCATACATGGTCCCCTTATCAAACGAGCTGTGTCAGGCAGAATTTTGGGTTGTTTTCATGGCTTCCACAACAAACTTGTTAACTTTGTCGCCACCCTGCTGTGTAATCCACAAAATATACTGGCAAACTTTTATCATTTACCAATATTATTTCAGCACTTCTTGCGCATCTGTTTCCATTCCCCTCACCCGCCATATCCTAAACTTATAAGAACGCTATTACACTTGATCTTATACAAAAGGTTCTTAGAAGTGCTGTTTGGGGAGTAGCCTAGAGACAGGGGCTTGGGTTGGCGAAAGCTCGTCTGGCAGCGGAGCGCCAGCTCCATGCCAAGATCCAACTAACATAGTTTTAACTGCAGCACCTTTAATCTACTACTAGTTCACTGCCTCCATATATGGTCCCCTTATCAAACGAGCTGTGTCAGGCAGAATTTTGGGTTGTTTTCATGGCTTCCATGTTAACTTTGTCGCCACGCTGCTGTGTAATCCACAAAATATACTGGCAAACTTTTATCATGTACCGATATTATTTGAGCGCTTCTTGCTCACCTCCTTTGGTTCCTCTCTGCCACCCATTGGTTTGAAGCCTGAGTCCATTTAGGGTATGTCGCCATGCCACTCTCTAGCCTTCCGCTGCTGCCGCTGCCTCTGCATGAAGTCCCCTATAGTGTCAGGGTCAATTATTGGATGTTTTAGATGCTATCTAGCTTCATTCTGTCACTCTGTCATGGCCATGCTGTTGCCCATAATTTTGGCATAATGGTGCGATTAAGCAGCCTCAGAGGCATCCATGCATGCTGCCCCTGCTGTTTCCTGTCCATTTCCGTGGTGTTTCCATCCTTTTCTGAGGTCCCCAGGTGTTTGGCCAAGCTTCCCTGTGCAGAGCCTTGGTCCCCTTGAAAAATGCTCGAGTCTCCCATTGACTTCAATGGGGCTCGTTATTCGAGACGAGCACTCGAGCATCGGGAAAAGTTCGTCTCGAATAACGAGTACCCGAGCATTTTAGTGCTCGCTCATCTCTATTCTTAACCCCCGGTCTACAACATTTGTGTGGTATTTCAAGCAACCAGTGGTTCTAAATAGTTAATTGCCAAAAATAGGGTATGGAGTAATATATCAGATCAGACTTACTAGTCTTAGGGAGTTACCACGTAGCCATAGTGATCAATAAAATGTGCCCATGGTACCCTTCTTCATATTTTCTGGGATTGGCCCAAAATTTTGCTCTACTAGAGAGAAGTGTGGCTGATTGTATATCATTTGTTATATGCAGATCCAAAAGCTTTGTAGAAGACTTATAGGTCATTTGTTAGATTCTTAGATATGTTAGCTCTATCTTTCAAGTACTAAAGATTGTTTGTATGTGCAGTAGTTCACTATTAAGCTTTTATAACATGTGGAACCCTTGCTTGGGCACTTTCCCAAACGTGACAGGTTATAGGTTTACCTAAATATCTGAACATTTGAAAATCTGGGGGACACCTACTTATTCAGTGTATCCCAATGATTTTCATATCTTTTTCTTTTGATTTAGATTGGACAGTTGTGTCACACACAAGTTAGATTTTTTTTTTTTAAAGAATAAAAAAACAATATTCCGGTGATACATTCTCTTTATTCCACTTGGTCTTGATTTCAATGTATTTCCATCTCAGTTAAAGATGGTATTATGGAACCAGTTGAATACTGATTTTCTATGATGTTTCCATAGAGGTAAATAGGACTCATGGAAGAAGTTTCTCTAACTTTGGGAATTATGTACACACCAATGAAAGGTTGAGATGGGAAAAATCCTGTAAAGAAATTTGCGTAACATGTTATCTTCCTTCATCCATGATAACTGCGAGAGGGGGCGTCTAACCACTGTGAACCCCAGTAATCATGAAAATAAATGGCCTCTGTACCCCATTTCTACAGTCACAAGACTGCGGCCAGAATGGAGTGATGATCTGGCATGTGCACAAAGTCTATGAAAATGATGAAGACGGTCAGGAACTGTACTTGTAAACTTATTTAAAGGAAACCTACCATCAGGAATCTACCTATTAAGGTAAATCTGATGGTAAGTTCCTCCTTCTGTCCTCAGCACAAAACTTTCTTTTTTATTAATCCTTAAATACTTTCTAACCTGAAACAAAGTTGATCAAAAAATATTTTTTTTTTATCAAACTTCTGCTGTCCCTACCTCCTTCCGCATCCTAGTTGTGCTTCTGATAAATCAATGTTTAAAATTATGCATTTCCAAAACCCCTTTATGGTGTAGCTTCACAGGTTGTTACACTGCCTCCCCCCTCCCCCCACACTGTGTGCTGTAACTTCCTCTGCTGCTGTGAAGTTATACCAGGCAGAGGGAGGTGGAACTGCAAGAGGAGTAAGCGGGCAGAATACAGAATGGAGGGGTTCTGATAACTGTACCCAGAGCCATTTTGGCTCATTAACATAACTTAAAAAGTTGATTTTACAAAGAAGGAGGTCATAATTAACAGATATAAGAAGATTACCACAGTCACGGTGCCTGGAGCTATGAGTAAGTGTCCCTGGTTTATCATTTCTGATTTTGATGGTAAATTTCCTGAAATATAAAAGTGATTTTTATTTGAGGTACAGTCACTAATCAATCATGGAAAATGAAACACTGACATCTTTTAGCTTCCTTATAGTGATCTGGAATTTAACTGGTTAATTGTCTAACGTAGGTTGACTAGCCACAAATTTGACAAATAATATTACGTCTAACCACAACAGAAATGCTATGATTTAATCCAATTGGTTTTAAATTTATGTTACTGACAAGGTCCAATATTAAGAAATAATAGCACATGTTAATTTGTAATAAAATCACGACATCGTACAACCTACAATCTGCCACTTACAGGGGAAAGAAAACTTTGCTGAAAACCCATTCACTCTGGAAACGGCTCCAAAGCACCATTTGTTCTTCAGAAAACGAAATCCTGTCCTAACTGCTCATAAAATGTTCCCTATAAGTGTTTATAATAGCTAGTAAAAAGAACAGCAATGTGTTTCTATGTAAACATATCCAAATGTAAAAAAAAATTCCCATAGTTTATCATAAAATCAAAGGTATGTATGAAAAGGGGGGAAAAAACTCTATACCCTGGCTAACAAAGCAAATTAATTAAAAAACCATGATAACCACATATTGACTTTTCCTAGTAAAAACAGGATTTTTATTTTATTATGGTGGAAAGAAATGGTCTCAGTCCAAGCAAATGTCAAGCCTCACTTTAAAATATGGATATTTAAAGAGGGTATAATACCGAGGAGTCTCAGACTATTACTGTTTCTTGGTGAGAACGTACAGGGCTGTTTTATGTAGCTTTTGACAGAGGATTTAAATTCGACTTGTAACATGTATGGTGTGACTACTGCCTGTTTAAGGAGAGGGAGAAACACCGCAAAAAGTTTGACTTATAGTGAGGACACTTTGTAGCGGATTACAGAAGGTTTGAGGCTACGGCTGTTTCAACATTCCTGTATTTTTAATTTTTTGTATTTTTTTTTTTTAGAAAAACATTGAAATCTTTAAAGCTTTGTTCTGAGGTTTCACTGTCAACCTAGGAAGGATAAAATATTAGTTCCATATTGGACTCATTGGCTCACTTGTAATATGGGATACATATGCTGAGAGTTGACCAGTCCCCTATGCAAACATTGCACCATGATGCATCGAACTGACTGCTACCCAAGAAGATCTTATTTTTTTTTTTCGATCACTCCAAACAAAAGATTTTCTTCCAGACTGATGTGTTTCTCTGCCACACTGTTAACCATCAAAGTAGTCCTGTCCTTCCCAACTCTCTATTTTCACAACAGGATATCTGGTTTCTTTTATGAGGATACAGTTATGTTAATTTGGTTTAGTGGTTTGTTGGAGGTAAGCAGCCTCTTCACAACACAAACACCAAAATCCCCTTAAAGCAGTTGCCTGTTAATAGCTGCGGTCTGATTGGCAGATTTGCATTGTAAAATGTGATTTTTGGTTGGATAAATATGTTTAGTCTGGTAAGCACTTTAGTGATTGAGTGTCTGTTAATGGATGACGGTGGATTATGGTGGAACCTCTACAGGCTGTCACTAAGCACTTAGAGAAGTGAGAGGTAAAAGCAAAATTAAAAACAATCTGGCACCATGGACACAAAGAGGATTTACATCTTCAGGGATCATTTGAAAAAGTGTGAATTTAAATCCCTTGGTGTTTTGCTGAGAAAATGAATATGGGATGTTATATATATGGATGTGCTGGAATCTAAACATGAGTAAATATTTGTATGTTATATATTTGTACATCTATCGATATTACTATTACTAATTACTAATAATTATAGTAATGGTATGACATAAACAACACAATATCATCCAATTAGGAATATGTAACACAGGCAAAAATGCTTTACTTACTAAATTTTACTCTTCTTTTATGATAGTAATAGACAGTTGGTTTTAAAGCGTAACTGTAAAGTTAATGATAAAAAAAGTTTAAGCACAGCTGCAGAGAGACTTGGCTAACAATTCCAACGATACCTGTATCATGCTGCTGGCTTCTTCCTAGCCTGAGATATAAACTGTATATTTAACATTAGATTCAGATTCAGCTATTCCTGTTGTGGGTGGGCACGTCCAGGTAGTGACATCAACTAGTATGTTTTAATTGGCCGATCTGAAGCATTTGATGAGTCACAAGCTTGTGACATCAATAAAGGTGCTTGGCATCACATTAAGTACTTTCAAATGATGTTGAACTTGTTTGTAATTGGACAACCTGAAGCATGTGATGAGTCTTGTGACATCACTACAGGTCCTACAGCCCTTCTCAACAAGCCTCCTGTCATCTCTAGCTGTACTATATGGTTTCCCATGGGTCCCAGAAACCATGGCAAATGGAGATTAGCCTGGTATATCCGACAGGACCTAGTGTACTCACACCAATTCTAGTTCCGACCCATCTGCACTGACCAACTCTACTTGGCATGGAGGTGGTTTTAGGGAGGGGGATAGTTGCAATTCCTGGCTGTGTGCCAGGATTTGCAACTATTTCTAGACTTGTATACCAGACAACTTGCAAGCTTTGATAAATTCCCCTCAAAATATTGTTATTCCGATTTGGAAACTCGAGTAATGGACTGCTATCATCAGGATGAACTACAATGTAATGTTTCATGGTGTCCATTGTAGTAGCTGATTTTGCAGAAAGAAAGTTTTGCAGAAAGAAACTTCTTTCCATCTCAGATATTTATGGAAGACCCGCAGAGTAAAAACAGGCTGTCTGAAATCCACATGAAGTTACATAGTTATTTAAATAGTCAGTGGCTTGGAAAAAGACCTAAGTTCATCAAGTTCATTTCAAGCATTTTACACATGTAAAATGGGTTTTCTGGGAAAAAAATATTAAGATTATGTAGGTGGGGGTCTGACTCCTGTTGCCCCTACAGATCAGGTTTTCTCAGCGGCTGATTAACAGAGACTGGGGCAGGAAGCAAACAGCTCCATTCTCTGTGCAGTGGTCAGACAAGGTCACTACAGAATGGGAGTTAAGTTGCAGTGACTCAGCTCAGCTACTACAGAGAAGGAGCTTTCTGATTCATGTTATATTTTCTAGTGTTCGTCATCTCCAAAATCTGAGTAAGAGCATGTTCGATAATTTTACAGTTAGGACAGTAAAGCAATTCATCTAAGACTTGAGACAAAATTGCACTTCAAACCAATAGCAGTGAGCCTGTGTTCTTCCATGTTTACAAGAAACGAATCTCATGATATGGGGGGGTCATGGGGGGGTCATAGACCCCAATCTCACAGTAACCATGGAGGTGGTCAGACCTGCATGGCTCCCTAAGTATTCACTATCATATTCCAACACTGCTTACTTCTCATACAAGTATATACAGAGAGACACACACATCCACCTCTCCATTCACTGGTCAGGTGTGCATTGTTGCCTACTATATCTTAATATCAGCAGTACATTGAAAGTCTTATCTTTTGCTTCCACATCAAATTCACAGTTATCCATATATTAAGCTTTTTGAGTACTTGGTTTTGTTTTTGCATTTCTTGCATCCTTTTTGTGGAGGAAACTGCCTCAATTTTGTAATTGATCCATATTCAGTTTCTAACTTCTCTGAACCATTTCTTACACCTGCTTCACAAGAGAGGTTTTACTACTGTATCCCAAAGACCATTTTAAAAACTTGCTTTGCTAAGTGGGTTCTCAAAATATACAATAGGACCCTGAAAAAATAGACAAATGTATCACTGTTCTCAGAATGGGCACATAGGTTCAGTATTAGTTCTTAAAAACCTATTAACCTGGAAGAATCAAGTCTTGACGGTCATTGTGCAGAACTTTTATCTCCATCTTAGCAGTTGAGAATTTAAGACCTTATAAAATTCTTCTTATCTTCTAAATATCTTCTTCTATACATTAGCTTTCATTTTTAAGTGTCTTCTTTATGTTCCTGGAGCAAAATTAGCTCAAAATGTCTTTTAGATATAAACCATAAACTAAGCAAAAAGTGTTGTTTATAGTCCAGTAATATCAGATAAATATTTACTTTAACCATTTCATGACAAAGGGTCATTGTAAGGTTGGGATCACATCACATTTTATGCATATGCTCAGAGAATACATTAGCAAAGCCCTCGATGGATACACTGAGCGTATACATTGAAATATAGTGGCTGACGGAGGCATGGATGTTGATCCTGTCTGACCACTATAAGTAGGATACGCCAAAAAAGTCATCCTGCTGCCTGCGCATACATAGCTCAGTGGAGAAAATAGAAGGCTATGGAGATCGAATGCAGCATATTGCATCCCGCCCCCAACCCTTGCTGTGAGCAGATACGCCACTGAGCAGGAGGGGAAAGGGAGTAACCAGTGATGTCAATGTCCATATTAGGACAGTGACATCACTGGGGAAATACCCCATACAAAGTAATAAAATTGAATAAAAATGTACCAAAAAAATGTTAAAAATATGTACAATGTCAATTGGACACCCTTCTTCTGGGTCATGTACATATGCAAATAGGGGTGGACTGGGAAATTGAAGTGGTCCTGGAAAGAAAAATAAAAGTGATCCCATGTCATGAGTGGGGCAAAATAAGGTAGGTGGAGTTTGCACAAGTGGGAGGGTTAGAAAACTATGTCATAGCCACATTCAGAGGTCAGCGGTGACATGATGTTGACAGTAGCACTACTAAAACAGCAGCAGTAGCAGGCTGTATTAGATGTGGCCACTGTCAAAGCCACATTACCACTGGCCCTTTTGGAAAACAAACAGGAATTTGCACTCTTGTATTTTTGCATTCTTGTAAATATAAATATATATATATATATATATTTGTATACATTCACATGTAAGCTACAGTCACACACATGTATACACTCATATAAGCACACATTTATAAAAATACACATGCTCATTTATACAATCTTATACACATTTATACACTCGTAGGTACACATTTGTACACAAATAAAGTATATACTTTTATACATACAGTATATACACATCTTATACACACATAGAGTATATATACTTCTTATACACACATCAAAAACACACAAATAGTATATACACATCACATATATACACTTACATAGAATACCATATACAGACATACAGAAAATGTACACTCATACAATATATACACACCACACACACATAAAACATATATAGACACATCATATACACATCGCATATAAACACATACAGAGCATATACACATGACATATATACACACATATAGAGGATATACACATCACATATACACACACATAAAATAAATATACACACACAAACGTACGTACCCTGTTGCCCCAAAAATAAGATAAAATCAATTTTTGCCCCTACAGATGCACTAGGTCTTATTTTCAGGTAATGTCTTATTTTTCCATGAAGAAGAATTTACATTTATTGGTGAACAAAAAATCTACTTTTAAAACATCCTTATAACTCTCCAAACTCTGAACTATTGGAATAGTTTAGCAATAGCACTTTCCTTAAATGATCACTTCATGTCCATGTAGCTATTTGTAGCGCATTTGTCCTGCAACAGTCAGTGATTTTATTTCTGCAATTCTTCACCCATGTCACAACCTCTTGCAGCATCTACATCAAAAGATCTACTAATACTAATGTACGGCTTGGGGGGAGATATAGCAATGTCTGCCACTAGGTCTTATTTTCAGGGGAGGCCTTATATTTCTAAGATGGAACAAAATTTTACTAGGTCTTATTTTCGGGGGATATCCTATTTTAGGGGAGTTAGTGAAAATACAGTAAAAAAATACACAGCGCATCAGGGGTCAAGAGAAAACACAAAAAGGACAGGTCACAGTCGTTAGTAGGTAATTCTGGTGATGTAGGTGAGCTGAGGTCTAGCTGCGTGGTCCTGTGTCCCGATCCGGCTGGTTCGGGATTGGGAATGTACAGTGGTTTGTAAACAATCAGGACCAATGACCGTGCTTCTCAGGATTAACAAGGCTTTTATTTACATGTATTATACTGTATGATTGCTACACACAATTATAATCATATTATACCTGCCAGATGGCAATTGGCCCAACAGGAAAAATCCTTGTGGTTTACATTGCCCGTCCATCTCTGGATGCAGAGTGTACATGTACTTCTACAAACTGTTGTCTCCATCTTACAGGCTGGAGAGCGGCTCACTTCAGACTGCTATGTCTTCTAAACCACAGCACCTAGAGTCACAGGTGATATTAAAGTGGAGAATTTCCCCTTTAATATCACATTAAAGTTACAGTCTGGAATGGAGAGCTGTACATAAACATCACATTTCTTACTACAACTTTAATAGCATTTCTGTGACTGTTATAGCATTTTCTGTGAATAGAAACACAAAATCACAGTCCAGAAGATATAGCTGTTCAAACTGTGCCTCCGTCATGACGTCCTTACACGTCCTTACACGTCCTTACACGTGCTTTCTACACAGGATATGTGCAACATATATAGCCATATAAGGGGTAATAAATATTGTAATAAACAATATAAAATATAGCACAGCAATAGTAGAGTATTCAACAGCAACAATAATAAAGAATTCTGCTTATATGATATTTTCATAACATTTATACAATAAAATGGCAAACATTTCCAAACAACAAGAATTATTTTTCAAAGACTTGAATCTATAAAGCCCCTGTGCGTTTTTTAAACTTAAAAAAATTCAAGTTAATTGCCATAGAAAACTTTCTAAAAATAATAAGGTAAAAGAAATAACAGCACCAGCGTAATATCTAAACCGGTACAATAACAAAGAAAGAAACGCCGTGTAAGAAGTCTGATTCTTCTATCAAGAGGAAGCAGCTGCAACAATGATATTGAATTCAGCCTTACTCTCGTAGAGCATCAACCAATCTCAGAACGGACAAATATTAGATTTGCTGAGGTCTGCTGACATCATTGAAAGAGATAAACATATTAGAAGGAGTGGAACAGCTTGTTGTTTGAGAGGTTGCCAAATAAGATAAGTGAGTGTCAAAGTGGAAAAAGTACACTGGTCGACTATCCTGAGGAACACTGACGTGGCTGAGGGCTGTGACTCACTCAAGTGTCATTCTAAACATAACTTGTCTGGAGCAAGTGGATTTAAACCCTTTCTACTTCCAAACAGCTGCTTACAGCTGGGAACCGTGTGAAAGTTTCTAGAGTTTTCCAACTATAAATAGCCAGGATCCGCATAATCCGCTGCTTGATTTACATCCATCTCTAACTTTCTTTACACCGAAGGCCAATGTTTAATTCTATTTTATCAAGCAATTGTTGAGAAAGTTTACATGAACCGCAGCCAAACACAGATAAACCCTTTAATTAGAAGTTCATTGGATTCGGAGAGACCTAAAGCAAGTGCATCAGCGTTTGACCCTTAGGCCAAGAAAAGCATTTATTTTGTGGCACAATTTTGGCAGCAAAAGCATTTTTGACTGTGTGGTATAATTTACCAGCTTAAGGGCTCCCGCTACTCCAATCCCCTAAACAAATGAAGTGACACAGCGTCAATGAATCAAGCATCACTGTGTACATAGAATTGCATAGTGTTTATCAAAACCCACTTCCAATAAATAAAGGAATCACCTTTTTAGCCAAAACATATATAAGAAAATGACAGAGATTACAAACAAAAGTGAAAGATTGGTGCAAAGAAAATCTTAAAAGAGCTCTGTTCATAAAATAACAAGGGAAAGGGATTTTTAAGGTGAGAATAAAGTACGGTTTCGAAGAGAACATAGTCATATAGAATTTAAAATGATAATCACCATTAAAAAAAATCACAATAAATGCACAATGCATAGTAAAAAAAATCACACACTGACCCTATTTTTTTGAACTTGTTGATAAATCCCCAGTACACTCCTTATTTGGCTACCACACTCTCAGGGAGCTTTATGCTTATATGCTTTGGTAGCCTGAGACCCTCCCTCTGCTTTCAAATCTCCCATCCACCAGAACGGGGCGTGTCTCATATTACAAAAGCAGCATAGAGTAGTCTGAGAAGAGTAGAGGAGCAAAGAGAAGAGTGGATTGAGAATCAGATGAACCACATCATGCATTTAAACCGATTATGCATTTTTTGGTGAAAATCACTTTAAAAATCAAACAATAAACTCAAATCGATCAACGATGGTAAAACAAAGAATCTCATGTGCCTTCACACAGGGGTTTTCAGCGTGCCATTACAAATAGCCTTATGCTAGAATATATATACAGTACAGGCAGTCCCCTACTTAAGGACACCCAATTTACAGACGACCCCTAGTTAAAGATGGACCTCTCTGCCCCCTGTGACCTCTGGTGAAGCTCTCTGGATGCTTTACTATAGTCCCAGACTGCAATGTTTAGCTGTAAAGTGTCTCTTAAGAAGCTTTATTGATAATCCTTGGTCCCATTACAGCAAAAAATTTCGAAACTCCAATTGTCACTGAGGCAAAATAAGATTTTTTTTTACTGGAACAGATTGTTTTTTTTTTACAATTGTAAAATATACAGTTCCGACTTACATACAAATTCAACTTAACTACAAACATTTGGAACCTATTTTGTACGTAACCCGGGGACTGCCTGTATATGCTAATTAGCCTCCGGTGCTCTGTGACCTACATAGAGTCCCCAAGGCTAATAATTATGCACACCTCCAGCATTGATAGTTATCTTCCACCTGCTGGAGCCAAGTGGTGTCGCGCAGGAGGCGTGCATAATTATTAGTCATAAGCCTGTGTTACTATCACTGCTGGAGGTGGTAATAATTATTAGCCTTGGGTGCTTTTTGTACGTCACAGAGCACCTAACCCTTATTAGCATATTTGTAGAAGTCTTTTACACAGGAACGCTGGGCTGTCAAGCTTCAAGGTGAGTGCGATACCAGCTAAAAGACACCAACAGGTAAGTACGTAATAGCTTAATTAACAACTACGCAAGCAGAAGATTTACTTTAAAGGAAATCAACCACCATTATTGCAGACCAATCACACGTACATGCTGTAACCCCTCTGTCATGATCCATTCATCTTTTAGCTTCTTATGCCCTTGTTTTTACAAAAAAAAGGCTTTACAATTATGCAAATTAGACTGAAGGGCTCTGGGCTCCATAGCTGTTAATAAAGTCCAGAGCTCTTCAGGCGCATTTGCATATTTTTTTCACCTTTTTTGTAAAAATGTGGGAATAAGGTGATAAAACAAAAGTGAATCCTGTCAGAGCAGGCAGGCACCTGCAACTAAATGTGCTTGGTTTACAATCTTTGATCTGGTGGTAGATTTCCTTTAAACCCCATAACAAAGGTCTTATATTTTAATATTTGCTATTATTCACACTCTTTATGAAAAGTACAATGATGCATGTAACTATTAAAACACATCTAGAATTATGTACAGAAAGTATTAGATGCTGTGGATCCCTTCTGCGGAGCATAGTCTGGCAGCTGAAGTGACTGGTCATTCAGCGATGACATCAACAAGTCACAGCATCCAGAGGAGTTTATAAACATCAAGTCGCAGTGTATGTACAGTGTAGTGTAAGAATACTGAAAGAAGAATACATTTTGGAATTGCAGCAATATCCACGGAAATACTCTGTAAACTATTGCAATTCTTTAGTTATAGATGCAGAGAAAATAGTAATATATGTTTTTTCATCTGCCCATAAACTACTCAAAACTGTTTGCCAACTTCTTAAAAAAAAAAAGACAATCTTGCAACATCTGCTCCCATTCCTTTCATAATTGAGGAACGTCATCAATGCTTTTCATTTCCACATTTCAATAAGATGAAAGTGTATTTCACGTGCTCCGTTTCATAGAATGTTGATTTACAAGTTGTTACTATTTCCTTTTCTAAAGCTTTGAGTTGGAAATAAAACAAAAGCTAAATGTTTTCTAAAATTTCTGAGGAGTTGATGCTCTTCTATGAGTTTTAGACTTTTTCTTTGTCTTATTCACATACCATTATAGATAATATAACTGATCCCCCTGATTCGTCTATATTATGTTACACTGAGGTTCTAGTTTAATTAGGTCACACACATGAAAATAAGAAATTGTCAAATACCTGTCCAGACTTGTCCACAACCAGACTTGGCGCAAGCTGTCAGAGTGGGTCAGTGGTGACAAACTCACCCTGCGGGCAACAGCCCTGCCTACAGCAGCTAAACCACCCTGATAAGGGGCAAACAAACTATCAGGAACCTAATGACAGACTCTGAGAGGCCCTGCAAGTGGATAGGGAGAAATTAATTTGTCCAGCAGCTGCTGGATGGTGGAGCAGACGGGTAAGATGAAGCCTGAGACAAACCACTTGTCAAACAAGGACACAGAGGAACTAACAACAGATACAGACAAACAAGTGGGGTCAGAGAGAGCCAGGTCAAAACCAAGATGGCAGGGGATCACTGGAGAGAGGTTGAGTAAATGTAGCTAAGGTCCAATACTCAGAATAGCAAAGTAATAACGTGCAATTTTTGGAATTGGTATGAGGAGACTAGTAGAACTACCATGGTGTAATGGAGCTGGGCAGGTTTTCAAATGAGTTCCTGCCCCCAGCAGCTGACTGGACCAGTGACCCATCAGGGCTGGGCTGCAGTGCAGGTATAGTTCAATCTGTCCCAAAACTGCAGTAACCTTGCAACGGTTCACACACACAATATACTGAGGAGAATCAACACCTTCTAAGCTGCAATGCAGGCACAGATGTTACACAAATAATATCTTAATAAGGGGGTTTTGTAAGCAAAGCAAGTTATGACCTAACTTGCTGATCTTTGGGGGTCCAGCCATTTTTCTATACAGTTATTAGTTATAGTCCTCATGCAATTATTTGCTGTCTCTACTGGCACAATTTCTTACATCATTGCTGTTATTGGCAGAATAATAATAATTCTTTATTTATATAGTGCCTACAGATTATGCAGCGCAGCACAGAGTTTGCCAAATCGGTCCTTGTCCCCGTGGGGCTCACAATCTAATCAACCTACCAGTATGTTTTGGAGTGTGGAAGAAAACCAGAGGACCCAGCGGAAATCTATGCAAACACGGAGAGAACATACAAACTTTTTGCAGATGTTGACCTGGGTGGGATTTGGACCAAGGACCACAGCTATGCCAAATGTTAATGTTGTGGCAAAAGGGTGGTTTCCTGTCTGCTTGTGTGCTACCACAACCGTGCTAAAACAGACCGTGCCACTACTCTCCTTTTCTGATCTGTGTCATTATGAACCTAATGATGACTGTTTTTCCAATCCATACAAAGTAATTAGAAAGTCTAAGCACAGTAAGATGCCTTCTGCTAACAATTGCAAGTTTCTTTCCTTCTTTCTTTGTTGAGTTCTTAGCGGTCAACAAAGCCGCTATTCTCTGCCCCCAAAGTTTTGGGACAGCTAAGAAGTCTACAAAGGAGGAACATGGACAGAAATAATTGTGCTGTCACAGGAAGAAGAATTATCAGTAAAGCTTCATTACAGACATCTTACAGCTGATCATCACAGCCTGGGACTAAAGTAAAGCATCCACAGATCTTCACCAAAAGTTACAGTGGGCAGAGAGGTCCGTCTGCAACTAGGGGTCATCTGTAACTTGTGTGTCGTTAAAGGAAACCTGTCATCAGAAATTGACATAATAAACCACTAACAGTATGTGGGCAGATAAATCAATTAAAATATAACTTTTAATGGAAACACATATCATAAGAATCTAATAGGGTATACATTAGAGAAATTAGAAAAATGTGGCATTAAAAACACATTACCAGAGATAGATGCTCAACAGGGCGCATCTATTGGTGTCCAAATCCCTCACCAACTTAGGTTATTGTGTATCTGAGAGTAATCAAGTACCTGTTCACATGACAAGTGAGTCATGATACTGTGAGTCTTAAAGACACCAGGAGGGGATTTGAGGATGGTGTTTATCCAGCCTGTATGGTGTTGTGGGGTCCTTCAGAGACTTTATTCGTTGGAGAGTGAAAAAATAAGTTGGTTAGGCTGCGTCAAAGTGTAAGCAGTGCTGGAACCCCCACAGTTTGAGAAAACGCCGGTCCTTAGTCAGATGATGCAGACGGCCGCTCGGCTCCATTAATCTCTATGGAGCTGATGGAAATTGCTGTGCGCCGCGCTCACCGATCTCTGTCAGCTCCATAGAGATTAATGGAGAAGAACGGTCATGAGCGTCCATCTGCTCCATTAGTCTGAGGAGTGGCGAGGGGTCCGTCGGACCCGTCGTTTTTGCGATCTGTGGGGGTCTCAGCACTGAGACCCTGCACTGATCAGCAAGTTAGGCCCTATCCCGTGGGTAGGGCATAACTTGTCTTCATGGGAAAACCCCTTTAAAATCTCCACCTCGTTGACTTTATATAACAAATTTAGGGCTCACTTCAAAGTTGATTTTCTAAATGATACCACTACACTGAACCATGAAAGAAACAAAACTACGAGGTGTTACTTTGTTTGACAATATTCTGGTGGTGGTGTATTAGGCCAAGTCATGATGACGGGTTTCCTTTTAGTCAGGGATTGCCTGTACTGTGCTTTTGGATTTTGCTCAGTTTTTCCATTAATAGTAAACTAAAAACTAGACTTGAAACTAGTTTTCTGTGACATTCAAAATGTTGTCAAAGTGAACTGTCTGAAACAGCATTTGAGAAACCATTTCTAAAAGAAGACTGGGAAGATTAAAACAAAGCTTTTAAGAAGGAGCTACACTAGAAAAGCCCTCCATGTCCTCCACAGCCTCCCATTGCCATCATGAGAGGCTAATTCTGATTTGTTTGATATAAAGAAGCAATTGACTGCACTTGGCAAGAGACGACTGTTCTAAAAGTTTATCCAGCTTTTCAACCACAGTAGCCAATGTACATGCTGGCCAGATGTTTTCTTATCAAGTCTATTGTGCAAAATGCAGGTGAAAAAAATCTAGGATAAATCCTGCTGTGGAGTAAGAAGAAATGGGAGGGAAGAAGGAAACTCTCAAGGATCCAGTCTTTTTAATGTTTTGTATCATATGTTTTTTTTATTCTTATGTGGATACTGCTGTATGAGGTTGTATATGTTGTATTAGTTTTTTCAAGATTAATGTCATTTTTTTAGAGGTTTCCCACAGGTTCACTGTATTGTACAGTATTGGTGCTTTTTACCTACTTTTTTCTTTTTTAGTTGAAAGTTCAAACATAAACCATTTACTATTACAAATTTTATATGTACATTTACTTTTTTACACTTTACTTTGGTGATTATAAATGATAGTTATTTTATGGGGGTAAGTCATAAAACGATGGCATATTGGGCACCAGTGCTTGACATTAACCCCTTCCCTTTGCACTTGTTAGATGTTAATCCTTCCCCTTTGCTTTAGCCTCTTGGTATATCCAGTGAATGGCTGGACAATTCTATACTATCCATTACTGCACAGACTGATACATGCCGCTCCATGACCACTTGGAGTGGAGGTGGTATAAGGAGAGAGATAATCACAACTCCTGGCATTGATAACCCCCCCCCCCCCCATGTGTTTAATGGTTATGGAGATTATGGCTTCTGATTCACTTGGAGTCCTGAGAATACACTCCTAACATCAATATATAAGCTAGCTACAATGGAAGATGGGCAGTGTTGTATACATGTTATGGTGTACAATCTGCATTGTAACATTTATTTAATGCACATCCTCCATTATTTAGTGTGTCGGGATTCCCTAACACTGCAGGCCCCATGGCAGCTGTTATGACTGCTACCGCTGTAGTTACACCCCTGCTTCCAATCATTTAAATAGCATTAGGTATGATACATTTAAACTTCACAAGTGAATACATTTTAAAACCTAGGAAAGGAAAAGGAGATTTCTTAAAGGGATTTGTCATTGAAAGACAGTTCTCAAATTTTAATCCTCTAGGGATGGTTACACAATAAATAACATGTTTGACCCCTTATATTGTAATTTTGGTTAGTTTTATTGTAAAATTCCTCAGTGTGGGCTGGGACCTTCTAAGCAGACACTTTATGATCCCAGTGTGCTGAGACTGTCCTTAGATTATCAGGGTACAGGATTTATCTACACTTTCATTTAGCAACTGAACATTCTACAAGAATGTGACACATAGAAAAAGAGAGATAAGACAGATCAGGGACATGAGATGGATATACAACACAATGAAACACCCACCTCTGCAGCCTCATCTAAACAATAAATGAGCACTGCTATGTCAACCCCTCCCCAGGATATAGAGCTTATCTTGGTTGTAGAACAGCTGCTGCTGTGTCCTGTCCACGGTGTGTAGAAGCATGGAATTGCCTCTGTCCGTAGTGTGCACTCTGCCTCCTACCACTTCCCCTTCTCCTGCAATGCAAGATAAGCTAGAGGGAATTGATTTTAAGGATCCAGGGACAGGGACTGACAGAGACAGGTTGGAATTTTATCTGTGAAATGCTGTATTTTTGTTAATAACATTGAATTAGAGAATGTGTTCTTTTGTTAAAGTGAGTATATTTAAGAACCTTGTATTCGTGGGAAAATATCTAGAGGCTAAACCACAACTCACACTGTACTATATAACATCAAATATATACTGAACAATTTATACAACAAGGTAAACTTATTATATTGTTTCAAGCTTCATATATGCAGTAAATGCTGCTCCTCTTTTATTTTAATTTTATTTGACTTCCATTATTATCTCATCCTATTTTGTTTAATGTTGTGCACTTTCTAAGAACATGCTTGTGCCACTAGCGTATTCCATAACTTGCAAGACTTAAACTATGGACACATTTATGTTAACATGTTCGGTTTTAGTACTGTATTGAAAAAAAAATAATTAAAAACATAAGAATTAAAAATAATTATGGAGATTACACACATATCTGTATTATTTTATAGTTTACATTTACAATGTTTATAATTTTAGTATACATGGTGTCATATTTTAGGCTTTCCCTTTTTTAGTGCCTTCTTTGGATATGAAAAATATTAAGCTACAGATAAATATATTGTGGCATACTTTCAATTGAATTGAAATCGACCTTCCAAATCAAGAATGAGAACCAAGCACACTCTCTTACACTTATGCCGCATTCGCACGACTGATGTAGGGACAATGCAGCCAGATATACATCCCCATAGGGACCTATAGCGCCCAGCCATGGCATGGTGAGCACAACGTGTCTCCCGTTTGGATACTTTGCAAAAAAATGTTACTAAAGATTAAGCTTACAATGTGTAACAATATTACTGTGCTCATTCAGGTATTAGAAGATCTTGGTCATGTAATGGTTAATGTCTTTGTGAGGTGCACCAGTCCATTATGCCCCCCCCCTTCCTGGAAAGTACCACATCTGTCCAGTTAATTATAGGCAGAGTTGCTTTATCATTGAGGGTATTGCACCAAGAAACAGGTGCTGCTTCTTTAGATTTGCTTTATTGCCAATGAAGTGGTTAAAGCAAAACATTTTAGCTTCACAGTTTTATGCTGTAACCTGATTAAGCGCTTCCAGCTACTGGAAAATCAATGGGGCACATTTTCTTACCTGGACCGATTTCAAGCATCTATCGCTTCCTCGCTCAGTTCCACCAGAGTTCACCTTCTTCTTCCCAGTGTATATAAGTGCTTGGTCTTGCAACACAATTTTAAAGTCACATCCCGCGCTCAGTCCGAATCTGTCAGAACGTCTGACCGATTTCTGTCACAATTCGTCGCGATTGCAGCAAAATCTGATCGAGTGCGACACAGTCCCCTTCTAAATAGCTGCCACAGCGGCACAAATCCCCAAAAATTCTAAAAAGTGTGATCCGCGGGACCCTTAGCAAATAAGCCCCAAAATGTCCTAAACCAAGAAATCTACAGCTGAGCCTCAATTTGTCCCCTCATCTGCTCTCCCTTTGCCTGTTTCCTTGGTGTATAGTGAAGTCTTTCTGCCACCTCAGTTGTTTATTCAATCTTTTGCATAGATTAATAAAACTTGACCCTTAGCATTAAGGCTGAATAATTTTTATACTGTAAATAAGAATAGTACTTTATATTTTCTTGTCTAGTTAAAAAAAAACCCATAGCAGATATTTAGCAGAAATGTCTGAGAGTTATACTGTTCTAGTTGCCCAAGGCAACCAATCAGGGCTCAGCTTTCCTTTTTCCACTGATGTTTATAAAATGAAAGCTGATTTGTTGATACGGTACTGCTCTCCGATACTTCTGATAAATCTCCTCCTATTTTGTCTTTAATTCCTAAGCTTTCATCAGTGGATGTACTTGCATTGTCTACCATGTCTGATATACATCTTAAAATAATATTCTAGAAAATATTATCAAAACATATATACACTAAAAAGCTCAGCTTGTTTCTATTTGTGTCTCTCTGCTCTGGAAGCCAGTTCTATGTTTAACTCTTTGATATAGTTTTGGGCTAGACGATACAAGAACGAAGTTATACAAGTAAATGAAGTTACTACTATGTTCCCTGCTGTGCCATCTCTGAGCAATGGGCTCCATGCTGCTTTTTCAATAATGTGATTTCTGTGCCATTACTGAAGCTAAAGCCTACAACGCCCTTGCTTCAATTTGCACCTCTAAAAACATTCTACACACAATCAATAATTATGTTCATGGTCTACAACTTCTAACTATACCATGAAGCCGTAATTGTTTATGTACTTCCTATTGGCCACCGTTGATACAATTTACTAATTTAAGTCGTCATCTAATTGTATGTGGATTTTTGTAGAAATTGTTGCACTTGTACTATTTTGGGATATCGCGGCAAAAACAATGAATTTAAAACTTAACTTCTAATAGAGTAAAATAATTAAATATGACACCTTATGACATCAACACAGAATAAAAATATAAGCTAACAACGTCTTAAATGTAGAACAAAAGATGTTACCTGCCATAAGAAAAAAATCTGCTCTAAGGACATCTACCACCAGGAGGAAGGATTGTAGACCAAGCACACTTACATGCGGATGTATGTCCCCTCTGGCATTATCTGCTCTTCTTTAAGCTATGCCTTTTAAGAAAAAAGTTTTCAAAAGTATACTACTGATTTTGAGGGGCTCCGGACTACATTAACACAGATGGAGCCCAGAGCCCCTCAGGCTTATTTGCATAATTTTAAAAGCCTTTTTAATAAAAAAAAAACCAGGGCATAACAAGCCAGAAGAAGAGCGGATCCTGCCAGAGGGGGCACACACCAGTATGTCAGTGTTCTTGGTTTGCTTTCCTTCATCCTGGTCCTGGTGGTAGATGTCTTTGAAAAAAACTAAAACCAATATGTACAAAAATGGCTGGGTTCATACAGTTATAAATTAAAGGGTCTCACCACTGTTCAATGTTAGTATCAGGAGGTCAACGTGTAAAAGCCCAAATGTCTTAGAAATTACCTCTTTTTAGGGATTAGCTTCAGTGGGAATTTAAACCAGGCCAAATCAGGGTTTTAACCCAACTACTAAACATGTAACTTCCCCTGTCCCATCTTAACATAGTCCCGAGTTTACCCTTACTGTCCATTAATAAGCATAACCCAAGGCATTTACCCCTGTATTAGGGGACTCAAAAAGCTGCTTGTCATGTTGCTGATGTCATGAGAGGGGCAGATCTATATCATATTACCTATTGTTTGGTGTTGGAGTTTGGTGTTGCAAGTTGAAACAGTATTTTTTTTGTGTTTTACTACTGTGTTTTAGCACAGTAAACACTTTTTAAACCCTAATTTACTTTTGCGTTGCCAGTTTCTGGGAACTAACTTTCTCTTGTTTGTAAATCACCAGAAGAAGGAAAACAAAAAATGCTTAAAAGTTTTATTCTTGTCCCACATTAAATAACTGATGAGAAGGCCTTTGTAAAAATACTTACCTTTCTGAAAGCATCTGTACACTTTGTCCAGTTTGTAGATGGCCTTTCTTTTCTAGGTTGCAGAACTTAAAGCGTAACCGTCATTTGAGGTAATTTTTTTTTTTGGGGGGGGTAGGGTGGACATAGGGAACATTATTCTAATATACACTCACCGGCCACTTTATTAGGTACACCTGTCCAACTGCTCGTTAACACTTAATTTCTAATCAGCCAATCTTATGGCGGCAACTCAGTGCATTTAGGCATGTAGACATGGTCAAGACAATCTCCTGCAGTTCAAACCGAGCATCAGTATGGGGAAGAAAGGTGATTTGAGTGCCTTTGAACGTGGCATGGTTGTTGGTGCCAGAAGGGCTGGTCTGAGTATTTCAGAAACTGCTGATCTACTGGGATTTTCACGCACAACCATCTCTAGGGTTTACAGAGAATGGTCCGAAAAAAGAAAAAACATCCAGTGAGCGGCAGTTCTGTGGGTGGAAATGCCTTGTTGATGCCAGAGGTCAGAGGAGAATGGGCAGACTGGTTCGAGCTGATAGAAAGGCAACAGTGACTCAAATCGCCACCCGTTACAACCAAGGTAGGCAGAAGACCATCTCTGAACGCACAGTACGTCGAACTTTGAGGCAGATGGGCTACAGCAGCAGAAGACCACACCGGGTGCCACTCCTTTCAGCTAAGAACAGGAAACTGAGGCTACAATTTGCACAAGCTCATCGAAATTGGACAGTAGAAGATTGGAAAAACGTTACCTGGTCTGATGAGTCTCGATTTCTGCTGCGACATTCGGATGGTAGGGTCAGAATTTGGCGTCAACAACATGAAAGCATGGATCCATCCTGCCTTGTATCAGCGGTTCAGGCTGGTGGTGGTGGTGTCATGGTGTGGGGAATATTTTCTTGGCAAACTTTGGACCCCTTGGTACCAATTGAGCATCGTTGCAACGCCACAGCCCTACCTGAGTATTGTTGGTGACCATGTCCATCCCTTTATGACCACAATGTACCCAACATCTGATGGCTACTTTCAGCAGGATAATGCGCCATGTCATAAAGCTGGAATCATCTCAGACTGGTTTCTTGAACATAACAATGAGTTCACTGTACTTAAATAGCCCCCACAGTCACCAGATATCAATCCAATAGAGCATCTTTGGGATATGGTGGAACGGGAGATTCGCATCATGGATGTGCAGCCGACAAATCTGCGGCAACTGTGTGATGCCATCATGTCAATATGGACCAAAATCTCTGAGGAATGCTTCCAGCACCTTGTTGAATCTATGCCACGAAGAATAGAGGCAGTTCTGAAGGCATAAGGGGGTTTAACCCGTTACTAGCATGGTGTACCTAATAAAGTGGCCGGTGAGTGTACTTCACTGACAAATTCAGCTTAGTCTGTAAAAATAAATCCAGCTACCCCCTCCCATAAAGATGTGTATTCCAGCCTGTACAGTGTATATATGGAAGCTGCATGAGTTCACATCTAATATCCCTGTGTTTGGTTAAACAGCTCTGAGATGGAAGGATTAACCCCATAACTTTCAGCTTGATCTTTAAAAATAAAGCTAATAGTATACTGCAAAATTTCTTAATTTAGTTCATTAGAAAAACTTTCACAACACCATACCCCCCACACACAAACATACAATATCAAAAATCACACTTTAAGTGGCTTGTGCTCTTTGAGAATGATCTATCAATGCATAGAAAATTGATAAAGGTATTGGCTTCACAATAAAAGGGGTATTCTCATCGGGGCATTCACATCCAGATTTATTTCTTCAATTAGATGTCATTAAAAAAAATGTTCCTGTGTGAAGATAATTTCTCATAAATGTAGTCATATGGTCCATTAGAAACAAGACTGTGTCCTTGGATATGGCCACCTCCGCTGGAGTGATTGCACAAAGAAACAAAAAGTTTTTATATATGAAAGGTCCGGGAGTTACTCTATGTCACACAGCCATCCTGTGGTAATGATCGCCGAATCCAGTTGGTCAGGCTGGACTCAATGGCGCATGTCTGGCCACTGCTGGCAAAATGTGAGTTGGTTGTGTCCAAGGAAGCTATCTCGTTTCTAAGGGACAACATGGCTACATTTATGAGAAATTATCTTCACACAGGAACATTTTTTTTAATTACATCCAATTAAAGAAATGTTTACATATCGCAAATGAATTAAATTAAATGTGAACACCCTGATGGGAAAACCCCTTGAGGGTCCCATCATGAGTGTCCTATTGAACCGAATGGAGATTTTGCGTTAGTGAAGAATTATGTACGTCCTTAATTTGCCGCAATAGCCCGTTTAATCTTCTTTCAATCCTTTCATTATTTTTCTTCCTCTATAGTTCTCTCTTTTGGTTTTTACCTAAATAGATTTTGGTATTCGTGCACACAAACTGATCTCCAGCCAACATCTAGCTTGCTCAAACATCCTATAAATTTACTAAACTGGAAGAAATTGTGAGAAGAATTCTTACACATTAGATTAATTTTGAATCCCTATGAATTTCTGCCCAAAGAACACAACAAGTAAAGATAAAGTAATAGTTTTTTATTTGTTCACATTTTCATGTATCCGGATCATTTCTGCTATTACATTTTTACTTAAATACATATTTTCAATATCAATTTGTTTTGGGTTATGGAGTAATTGCAAATAACTCACTCATGATTAACTGCTACCCTTCCATCATCTAGTAATAAGGAATTACGTTAAAAATAGATCAGGAGTGCAGCTGCATTGACGACACAGGTCATTACAGTTTGTATGTGCCAAGAGCTTGGTGTTAAATCATTGTTAGTCCGTAATATAAGTTTTATGGTTTTGTTTTTCCTCTGGAGCACAGTGCATGTAAAAGATGCCAAAAGGGCATTGTGACCCCTTTAATTCTATAACCTCTAGTTTATTAGCCTATTAAGGATCTTGTAGCAGATGTCTGATGATGATGGTGCATGATAATTATAGTGCAGTACTACAGACAATTAACATATTATGAAGATCTAAGAACCCCCTTGTAGGTTCTTATTTTCTAAGCCAAGATTTCTCTGTTTTCTTACTAAAAAAAAAAATTTTTTTAATAAATAAGAACTGTGAGACCCATGTGCTCGGCACTTCTATTGTGAGGGGAATAACTCAGATACATAAAAGTCCTTCAACTCTTTAATGTAACAAATGTGAAATTGTTAATATGATGAACTGTTAATTTTCTTTTCCGACACTGCAATGTGGCCTTCAATTTAACCTCATGATACAGACTATATTATTTCAGTAAGCAGCCGATCCAACAGAAATATTATAGCACCTTTATCATTTTTAAGGGGTCATTTATTTATTTTATTAGCATTTTATATGAGCACATGAACTCCTGCTATTTTCTTACATACAAAAGTGCAGCTGATCACTTACTGAACATTACTGTGGAATGGTATAACCCACAGATAGTGCTTAATTACAAATTATTAGGGCTATCTAATTTGGACAAATCAGGAAATCGTTGTGCGACATGCAGCTATGCATACATACAGTAGCTAGTATGGTTAAAAAAAGACAAAACGGTAAAGGAAAAAGCTAATTGGCATGGCTGAAGGGAAGGGATATGTAACAAAATGTTATATTATTGCATTAGAGGCATCAATGCCGATTTTGAAGCCTTCTGCTGTTTCTGCTGTGAACAGCTCCCAAGGCAGGCAATTCCACAGATTCAGATTTATTTTGAAAAAGAAACCTTACCATTTTTGTTGTACAAACTTGCAGATATAGTCTTTGGTTACATTTAAACCAAGTCACAGTTTGGTAAAGATATACAGTTTCAGGTTGGAGTGCCCATCAGTAAAATCTTTTCATGAGCCTCAGCACTGTACAGCTACATGAAAATATTACCCACTATCCATATGAAAATTCCTAAAAAATATTGGATCCATAGCTTGCTTTTTTAGCTCTTGCTATGGATTGTTATGTTCCTAGGAGCCCTATCAGTATCCTGCTGACCTTTGCTTTTAACATAGGCCTAAACTCTTTGATCCAGAAACATAAAGTGGTCAGACTTGAATATACTGCAATGATTAAGAATTCCCAGGGAAGAAGGATACTGGTGGCTACACATTATATTTATATGTCTTCTCAGTCACTCAATGCATCCACAGTATCTAACCTGATCCCCTGCAAAACACTGCAGGAGCAATTCAGCGAGTCCTAACTAATACTTCTGAATTTTAGTATATTGTGCCTGTACTTACAAAGGGGCAGACTTACACATTTTTTGGAAAAATAATTATCTTTGTTTTCAGTCTGCTCTGAGAAAATGAAAGCTGTACTGCAATATATTACTCTGGGCAAGAAAGTCAATTTTTTTCTTAAAGAGAACCCGTCATGCAAAATAACCCCCCTAAACTAAATATATTTTCATAAACTGCCATTAGAGAGCATTGCCTCTATCCCTTCATTGTCCCTCTACATGCCTGTAAACCTAAGCAATGAGGTCCTAAAGCTGTATGCAAATGAGCTGTGAAATGTCCAATGAAGCATTAGCATATTCAAGCTGTCCACTCTAGAAAGAAATTCACCTCTGCAGGTAACACTTAAAGGGGTAGTCCACTTTCAACAAATACCATGTATACTCGAGTATAAGCCTAGTTTTTCAGCACAAAAAAATGTGCTGAAAACCCAAACTCGGCTTATACTCGAGTAAAAAAAAAATATAGGTTTTACCAGGTTTTTGTGGTAAAATTAGGGGTCTCGGCTTATACTCGAGTATATACGGTAATTGATGCACCTAAATCATACAAAAGTTACCTCCTCCATCATGGAAAGTTTCTGTGTACCCTCCACTTATCTTCCACATCTAAGATCCCCAATGTAATAAGATTTGGAAAAAAAATAGAATAGTTAGAATAGTTAATTGGTGGAGAACTTTCCTTGCAATGTTCCTGGGTACTAGGCCCCTGCCTAAAGCAGTTAATACCACCCTGATAAGGGTGAACCTATGACTAAGAACCCTTAGAGACCCTGCAAGGCGGGAGAGAACTTACATTGTCTGTCAGCAGCTGGATGGTGGAGCGGACAGGTAACGGGAGTCAGAGACAGACCAGTGTTCACATAATAGTAGCAAAATTTGAACAAACCAAAAGAACAAGGGAAAAATGTATATGTTTTAGTAAGTATGTGCGCTGTGGCCTATACTATAACCCTATATGGTTTATCACCATGTGGCTTGTTGGTAACAATGAAAACAGCCTATTGTTCTTCCTAACTACTAGGAAGAGTTTTAATCCAACAAAAAGCTAAAGATAATGCAAGAAAAATATGTAAGTAGTCAGAAATTGTTTAATCCAAAATGTTTATTAGTGAAGAAAAAATACTGGTTAAAAAACTTGGCCCCAGCGCAGGGGGACACAAGGCAAAAAGTTGAATTCCAGACAAACAGATCAGGTTGTTAGACAGCATAAATGAATAATAAGGCTACAGTGGCCGTAAACATGTATGCACAATGTAGAATGGGAAGCATGGCGAAGAATACAATTGTGAACAGATGACAATGGTATGGTAATCATTAATATAAGAGCGGCTTACCCATGTTAAACCTGATCGCTGCCTGGAAGACAACAGCCCCGACGCGCGTTTCGGCTGGTTCACAGCCTTCATCTGGGCGTGAATTTGACTACTTACATATTTTTCTTGCATTATCTTTAGCTTTTTGTTGGATTAAAACTCTTCCTAGTAGTTAGGAAGAACAATAGGCTGTTTTCAGAAAGGCATCAAAGCAATTACTGAATTCAAGTCGGGTTGCACGAGGAGAGATAACAAGATACAGACAGGCAACACAAATAGACAACACAGACAAGTGAAGTCAGGCAAAACTTGGTCAAATTTAAGATGTAGACACAGCACAGAATCAAGAGGCAATGGAATAGTCAAATAATAATTAGTCAAGTAATTAGTCAAGAAACATAGCAGCTACTGGGTTGACTGTCCATCACTAAAGCCACAGCTGAACACAAACTAATGCACAATGACACAAAAAGGGATCCTAACAGGCAACTGTCTGTCAAAGCCAGCTCTGGGTATGGTTACAAGCACAAGTCAAGGAGGCGGGGAACCTCAACCATGCAATCAAGCTCCCTCCACCTCCTCATAGACGCAACTTGCCTGCATGTTAACTCGTTGGATGGAGAAAGTGATTTTGGCACCCAGGAGCATTGATCAGAAGTTGAGTCATTAGATCATTAGGAGGTGGAGGGAGCTTGACTGCACGGTTCAGCTACCAACCTCTTTGACTTTATCTTAGTGACTGAATAAAAATTTACTTTGGAAGCATGGGGCCACCTGGAAGAATAAGAAAAGCAGCAATTGCACACTAAAGTTGCACATTAAAGTATAGAACAAGGTATCATTTAGAGTTTTTTTGGGCACTGTTGAGGGGCCAGGTTTTCTTTAATTTCCCCTTCCTCTGAATCAACAATCAAATAAAACCAAAGAAACTAATATAATAATAAACTACAAACAAACTACAATGCAACCAAACACTACCCATACACTGTGCGGACTCATTCTGCTGCGTTTCTTGTGTTACTTTGGCAGCATGTCAGACTCCTGAGTGCTCTTTAATTTGAACAAACTGCGACTCTTACAATGAGCTGCAGACCTCTCTGTAGAAATTAGTAGTTCCAGCTCTTTAAATTATCCTGCGCCACACGTTCGCCTCCCATGCTGCCTTTGAAAGAACATTTATATGTTTCTGGTAGAATTCAAGCATAGCTGAAGCCAGCAGGTGATTATACACAATTACAAAATGAACCAAGTTCTTATCTTTTTTTTTCCTTTCTAAGAATTCCTGGGAGGTTTCGGACTGCGGCTTGGATTTGAGCCTTTTCCTAACATAGCAGATTTCATTCTAGTTGTAGAAGGAATCACACAGTGCACAATTCTTTTAATATCATAGTTGCTTGTATTACTTCAATATCTAAACAGCTGTTTCAAGGTTCTGTAAATCATTGGTAACATGTATATATTCCAGAGCTCACATTGATGCATTGCTAACAACACCATGACTTCATTCATGACTTCATTGGTAGAATTTTGTATTGATTTATTTAATTATTCTTGGACTGAAAGAATGCCAAACATTTAAAGTTCATTTATAATAAAATCTACATGGAGTCAGATTGGAATATCATCATGGGGATCATCTGGCTACGTTGTACCTGGAGACATCACCCGTTGGGTATTTTGCAAACTGGAAGATTAAAGATGTGTTCAACTTAGTTGACCAATGGACTTAAATTTCATTATATATTCCATTCCAAAAAATCATAGACCAATAGTGGGATGCACAACATGACGGTGAGTGAGGTATCAATTAAATTGAAGAGCACAGATCAGACATAAAGTGCACATTACATCATATTCTCTACTAGATGGAGGGATGCAATCAATATAAAGGGCCAATGTAGAGAAAGTACATCATCAAGCAACGATGAGTCCCAATACTCTAAGTAAGAAAGAGAAAGTACATGCAAATTCCAAAAAATCAACTACCTTGCCAAATTTTTGCCGTAGTTTATCATAAAGGTTCTTCTCTTATACTTTGTTATTTATGTAAAACAGAAGAAAAGAAGACAGCAGATGCCGTTTCGGGCGCCTTGCAGGGCACAAGTAATCAAAAAATTAGTAAATGAAACATTCTAATTTACAATAATACAGTTCACATGGAAAAACAATAAAGTGGCACATGGCTGACCACAGATAAATGACACCAGTACCACCACGGAGAAGAGGAAGCAAAAGGGGAAGGAAGGAAGAGGGGTAGAGAGAAAAATAGGGAGGCTGTAGAGAGGAAAACATCAGAGAGCAGATCCACTCAATGGCACACTAGGAGTAAAGTGTATTCCAAGGAACTATGAACTACAAACATGGGGATCCACAGAGAGGCCCAATCTGTATAACCCTCTTTTCACGTGATGTGAGGCCATCATAAGGTCTATTACATGGTTATGGTCATTTTGCTGTTCATTATAGGCTAGATAGGTTAATACTATGTATGAGACATACAAAGTATAAACCTATCTAGCCTATAATAAAAACGTATCAACTGTCCTCCATTTTTTTCCTAAATTAAACTATTTTGCTTTATAAAGGTGCATCATCACCTTTGAAGAGCCATAACTTTAATATTGTTTTCTTAAATGAACTCTGTTAGAGCTTGCTTTTTGGGGAAAAACCTGTTTTCATTTTGCTATTTTAAAATTATTGAGAAATGTTATTTTAAATTTTGTCGTCAACAACACCATTTTTTTTGTTTTACTCCTACGGGCTATCAGTTTTTACATGGACCACTAAGCCTAATAGTAGGCTCACACTTTTCTGGACATCTTATCATCACAGGCAGAATTATATTTTCACAGCATGGCAGACAGATAAGATGATGACTATGGCAAGATTTTGATCAGCATAAAGCAATCTGCATCTATGAAGGGTGCCCTAGCTTATTCACATAATGGACAATTCATTTCTAGTGATGAGAAAACCCGAGTTTGGGTCCGTGCCAAACATCATGGGTTCGAGTCCCTGTACCTGAACAAGGACTTCAGCCATAAATTTGGCTCATCTGAAAAAGCTGGTTGATGAGCTGCTGATTATGGACATGGCTGTGATTGGTCAGGCATGACACATGACCTTACTGTATAAGAGACAGGGTTACCTGTCCCAGCACCATTACAATCAGGAGAGGCTGCAGCTAGAGGTAGAGACAGTCAGACAGCAACATTTAGGTAGAGAAAGGTGAAACATTGAGGCACTGCTAGAAATATTTAAAAAATTACCCTTTTCAGGGCAATGAAAGTAGAAGTATGTGTATACACATGGCATCTTCTTGCACAGTGACATTAACTGCATGTATAGACTCGTACCATCTTATAGCACAATAAATGTATTTGTATAACCAAACTGTCTCCTAGCGCCATGTCTATAACTGTGTATGAATACCCATACTGTCTTCTACCTGCATATGTATGTATACTCATATCAATTTTTTCAGGACAATTGTCCCATCATTACCCCGATTACAGCTCCATTATAGTCCTTACTAACTTCATTTTACTGCAATTTTTGGGTCATAAAGTTCAGACCCATCTTTGTTTAAATGAGGTTCGGATTCCCGATCTTTTGTTCGAAGTTCGGCTAAACTTGTCAAATTTGAACTTTGAGAGGTTTGTTCAACTCTATTCATATTGTGATAACATACCTATATATTCTCTTCTATTTTATGATCTAATATTACATATTACAATCTTACATACTTATGATCTAACATTATTACATTAGTATATCCTAGTATTAACAAAATTAGCAACTCCTCAACTTCACTGTTAATAGAAAACAGGCCGTGAGATGTATTACTGGTGTTACAGAGATGTTTTGTAGGTGAACTCCAAAAAGGAAAGCCAAGAAACAAGAGAAAAGTAAGAGAAGGAGAACAAGTCAATTCACAGGTTGTTAGGGAAACATAATTAGGTAACATCATAAAAAATGGTTCTGCACGATTGCATGTCAAAAGTAAGCAGGTATAATAAAAAACTGTTTAATTTACTCCATGCCGACCTCAGTACAAAACAACTGTTGTGTAGAAACCTAGTGGTAAAGACAGGCTGCATATTTCTCCAGTCTGGAAGGATGCAATCTAACAAAGGGTTATGTAGCCGTTAATCTTCAGACTAGTCCTGATACGGGTGTAGCAAGCCTAAAGAGTAACACGTCTGTAATATAGTATTCTAAGTACCATTCTGATTATTTTTTATAGATAAAGGCATACATGGACTATATATATATATATATATATATATATATATATATATATATATATATGTGTATATCTATATAGACATAGATAGATGGGGAGATAGATAAATATATGAAGAAAGGCTGACAACATTCCAAAAATCTGTGAAAGTTCAGGTGAATTTTATTTTATGTGCAGCAATGATTTATATATATTTATATATAGGGGGGGGATGCAACCGGTTTTCAACGGGCTGATTGTTAAAATTATTGCTGGATTGCCAAGCCGGTGGGAAGGAGGACAGCAAGCCAGCTTCCACCCCTTACATTCTGCAGCAACACTCCGCTGCTCCCCTGACATCACACGAGCCTCCCACGTGGGCATTTGGTCTGGATGTTGAAATGAAAAATCTGTGACAAATACAAGGACAGAATCCACTGTCAAACTTCACTACACAGATTTCAACCAACATTCCCTATATTCCGAGCGGGTTGGTCCGTGGTTAGTATATACTGAGATTTTTGTTCCCTTGTAGGCTCTGTTTATAGGCATTATTTGATGGGCATACGTAATAATGGCCCCTTTCCCTACCTTACTGTGTGGTCTTAGTCAGAGCTGTATATTGTTCTTGGACTGATTGTGGTCTTATTTACTTAGCACTTTATTTTATGCTGGGAACATTAATGATCATCTCTATTCTGTTTACACTTGGGCCATGTGGAATGGCATGTCACTTTTATCTACTGTGTATTGTTATTGATGATAATAAAATTTATATTTTTACTAAGTGATTTAAGGCATGTGTTGTTATTTTTTTTTATATATCAATGGGTGTAGTTGATTGATTTAGGGGTTTAGTGGATAGCCCTATACTTCCACCTCTATCATTTTTCTTTGGTGTGCTCACATGTTGTAATGTATTATAATATGGGGAGCTTGGGCAGCAGCCTGGGGTCCAGGATTTAATGGGGGAGGGGGGGGTCACGGCCATCCAAAGTACTCACCAAGTTTTATACTGCTTTTCAGAAAAGATACATAGAACTGCCTAGCCCCAATGCCAAATCTTTACAATTGGGGCCTATTTAGGGCACTTTTTTAGGAAATCATCTACTCAAATGGGGAATTCTTATCAATTATGTGCCCCATAACTCCTAGGTGTGGGTTTGATGGCCTCCCTACACTCTTTCAAGTCCCGCAATGTTGCAATATTGAGACAATAAGGAAAAGGCCCTCCAGCCCTGAATTTCTGATACACGTATATAGCACATCACATACCTCTACACAAGAACACTTCAACGACATCTAAAGGTCATTAGCCTACAACAATGATCTATGACCACACTTCTCATGCCTGCATAAACTACATAAGGGCAGGCCACAATATTGTTTCTCCTTGCCTGGTTTCACATTTATATTCAGGTCCAATCTGTTAAGAGATTAAAAAAAACCATTAAAATGCCATACTGACTGATAAAAAACTCAATACTTTGCTTTTGTATCACGGACAGTTTAAATGTGTCAAACAGGACAAACAGAATGGTTTCCCCTACCTACATCTCCTCCTTTAATCAGCTTTGTTATGATACAAAATGTAGGTCATAAGTAGAGATGAGTGTGTCTACGTGTTTATTTCTATGAATCTGGCCATTTTTAGAGACTGAATTTTGTATATAAAAGAGTAACTCTAATGTCATCATGGTTTTTACCAAATTGACATATATGATCCCCCCTTTTTAAAAAACAGAATGATACCCATATTGTCTTCCTTGCCATTTTCCTGCAAGTAAATCCACTGAACACTGCATAGTTTACACATACAATGTATATAATGACTATCCTGGCAGCTTTCATCACATGGAAGAGCACATAGATTGTAATAAATACTAGAAACCAGCAGTGAAACATTTACCTGAAGTTTATAGTCTTTGTTGTGTGAGCACTTCTCTGTTATCCAGAAAGCATCTAGGGAGCAGAAGGTAGAGGGGGTGCTGCATAGGAGTGTATGACACAGAATGAGGTACATAGAGACATAGAAAGCTCTGTAGAATCACAGATGGAGGGACTGATAGGAAACGGGAGACTTCTGAATCCACAGATCTGTATAGGCTTAGCTACACAGACAAATCACTGTCATGTGACCTCCTCTGCTTTTTCCAGCGTGAACAGGGGGCAGTAGTTCCTTAAATCTGTGAGTCCATAGAGTGTCCATAGAGTTGTTTACTATACTTTTCATAGAGCTTATACTGTAAGCACAACCAGGTGAAGCAGCTACTTTAAAAATAGGCCAAACTGAGGAGGATATCAAAGTTACTGCTGGATATAGGTAGAGTTGTTCTACATCCAAAGAGCTTTTGGTTGGTGGAAAAAAAATATCTTTAAAATGTTACTTAATTCCTAGTTTCTCTTTCAGGATGCATTGTAAGTGGAAGTCATCTTGCTATTGCTCTATATTCTCTTGTCAAAGTGATTTACTTTTACAATGTGAAACATTGAGTAGAATCATTGAAAAGTTTGTTTCTGTGAATGTAAATGACATAGATTCCTCAAGTGTTATTTTTGATATAGTGCCACACGGGAAGTTGCTGTATAAGTTGAGGGATAAAAGTCTATGAGAAACTACTCAAATGTGGATAAAAGGCTGGCTGAAGATTAGAGTGCATAGATTTGTTATTAATGAACACGTTCCAATTGGACTCAAGTCATTTTACAATCATTTGAACATTTCATGAAGTTGGATTTATAGTTTGTATATTAGGGTTTTCCTAATATTCCAATTTAATTCCATCCAACATATTCAAAGCAAATATTTTTCCAATACTAGTAGGTCAAAACAAGCAATTACTATAGGAGGTAAAAGTCAAATAAATGGTTCAGTAAAAGTAAACCTTAAGACAGCCATGAATCTTTTAGACATACTTTTTGTAGTGCTTGATTCTTAAAGGAAATCTAACATCAAAATCCAGCATAACAAACCAGGGACACTTGGTAATAGATCAAGGCACCGTGACCTTGGTAATCTTCTTATATGTTATCCTTGTTCTCCATCCTTCTAAAATCAACTTTACGCATACTAATAAGCAAGAAGGGCTCTGCGGGGTGTTACCAGAGACCCTCCATGCTCTGTCTTTAGAGGCTGTTACACTGTCTCCCTCTCCCCCTGCTCCCTCATCACTTCCCTCCCTTAGCTTTATGTAATCTCAATGCAGCAGAGGAAGTTTCATCACACAGTTGGAGGGTGGAAATAATATAGCACAGTGTAAGCTGCAGCACCAAGGGACTCTCGTAACACCTCAAGAGCCCATCCGGCTTCAATAGCATAATTTTACAAGTTGATTTTAGAAGAATGGAGGCCATGGACAAGAAATATACAAATATTTCCCCAGCCACTGTGTCCTTGTGTCCCTGGTTGGTCCATCCTTGATTTTATGGTACATTTTCCTTTAAAGGGGTTATCCGGGTTTAAACATTTTTTTATGGCCGGGCTGGGGAGGGCTATTTAAACACAATAAACATGTACTTACCTCCTCCGGTGCTGCCGATGTCCCGCGCCGCGGCCCCTCTTCTCCGTGCGCCGGTTTCATTACACCGGCGCACAGGGAGCTTCCGGCCGGCCGGATGCTCCCATGCGCACCATCTCTCAGCGCTTACAACGCTGAGAGATAGGGACGGATGGGAGGAGCCGTCCACAACGCGGACCGGATGCTCCCTGTGCACGGCCTCCGTGCCCCTGTTTGTTTACAGGGGCACGGATCGAAGTGACCGTGGCGCGGGACATTGGCGGCGCCGGAGGAGGTAAGTCCATGTTTATTATGTTTAACTATCCCTCCCCAGCCCGGCCATAAAAAGATTTTTAAACCCGGATAACCCCTTTAAGTTTATTTTTTACTTCTATACCTACACTAAGATTTTATTTTGGTCTACGTATGAGGCTTTCATATTGTATAATATTGAATTATAAATAATTTTGTAAGTCTTTTTTATGATGGTTAGAAACTAAGAATACCTGCTTGTAGATTATTTCTTCTCTAGACCAGACATGTCTTTTATATTTCTTTTCTCCATTTGTTATCACACTGAAAATCCATCTTTAAAAATTACCTCAGAAGTGTTTTGGGGGGTTTTAACAAAGCCCCTTTAAGGTCCTTCTTCAGATACCCTCATCACTTCCTCTGGACTACCTACTCATAGCTTTGTCTCTCTTCTGCTTGATTAAGTCCCATGCTTTGGCAGTTCATCACTGAATGCTATGCATCACTGGAGAGATAGAGGGAATGCGCAAGCATGGGTCTTGCATCAAAAAGATGTATTTATAAGCAGGCTATCATCCCGAATAAGTGAACACCCGGGGACACACTTTACAGTCATTTGCCTATTTTTAAAAAAATGTATTTTCTGCGGTGATAGAAATATATAGGATATGCCTGGGTAGTGGAGAAATGAGCAGGTTTTCTTTGTTTTGGTGGCAAATTTTTCCTACTTATTTAATTTTTTTAAACAATAGTTTTTATTTGGTTGTCAAAGTATAACATAGCAAAAGGCTGCAATATGACAATATCATCACCTTCTCATGGATTGGTAATGATATACATCAACGCAATCTTCATTAATTAATTAATTAATTGAGCAGTGTAATATTGATAAACATAAATGTGAAAAGAAAAGGGTAAATCTTTTTGGACAATAGTTATTCTCTTATAATAAAACAGTAAAAGTTTACCAAAAACTTTTGACTGTTACCAAGTCAACAGAGCAGGAATATATTGTAATTTTTTAACGAGTTTTTAAGAATCTTATAAAGGAAAAAATGTGCTTGGAGAAGATGCGGAAGATGAGCGGATCTTATTATGGTAATTAAGCAGTTTACATATTGTTCCCCCTCATTAATACTTTTCATATAGTACCCTGCCATCGATATCACAGTAAGTGTACCCTTACCTGTTATTTTCATATAGTACCCTACTTATCAGTTATTTTAAATATGGCTGGGTACTCCTAATTAATTAATTTAAACACTAATTAATTTTTTATCAATATATAATGTTTCCCTTTTTTTATAAAGTGCCACCTTTTGGTTTTATGCTTAATGTCCCCAAATAGCTATTTTATATATGGTGCAGTGAAAAACAACAGACCAATCAAATGAGTAATTAATTAGGGATACATAGTTTGTACAAGGAAGTCATCATGTTTTCTAGTCAGCCGTGGTAGCCAATATGAAAACGGGAAATGTGTGTTAGTTTGTTACTGTACTTGTTCCATACTACAATATATGTTCTGCATTAATTGCACAGACTGTAAAAATTGTCCTTTTTTAGTTTCTGTTTATATCATGGACAGGATAACAGACCATCCAAGTTCGGTTTTTGCCCAATCGTTAATGGTACCTGCTACCAGGCCAGAAATTATACCAGCAGGGATATGAGCAAACCCAAATGCTGAACACAAATTCTTGTTGAACATTGCAGTTCTGGTCTGCTCATCACTCAACATAAACATCTATAATAAATTTTAGATACAATTTTAAATAATTTGTGTAATATCATTTGTCAACTTGCCTAAAATGTCTTAAAAAGAGGAGACCTTTTTTGATCCCAAGAAGTGTTAACAAATTTATTAGGCCTTTGATCCTTTGCATTATCTCAGATGAGACACAACGAGCTGTCTTAACAATAAACTAAGTGTGAAGACAGCTTATACAAGATGTGATGTCACTGCTAAACTTAAACTTGTCTAATCTTAAAGCAATCACATATAATGTACAATGTAATTAAGACCCCCCCCCCCTTAAAACCATCACATAAAAATGTATCTTTCTAGATGTTTGCATTCTCATTTTGTTAATGTCCAGCCTTTATTTACTTGTCTATAAAGGAGGTGCCCCTGTGATTTTCTATTCCTGTCGTAATAAAAATACTTGGCCTCAGGTTATTCGCCATTATCAGGTGCCTGCTCTTAAATATCCCATCTCGGTAATTCATTTCCTTTAACTTTTAATACATCCCAATAAAAGACCAAAGGAAACATTTCAGAATCTACATTCTTGAGGCATTCTTTTGTGGACTGTATAATATATTATAAAGCATTAAAGCTTTAGACATAAGGTCTACTATGTTATTTGTGAATGTAAAAACAAATAGAAATACAGTATACAATCCACAAACAAATAGAAATATAGGCAGTCCCCTGGTTACATACAAGATAGGTTCTGTAGGTTTGTTCTTAAGTTGAATTTGTATGTAAGTCAGAACTGTATATTTTATAATAACAGCTCCATACTAATTTTTTTGGGTCTTTGTGACAAATTTTGGCTTGTCATAAGAACCAGAATTATCAATAAAGCTTATTTGCAGACACCTTTGATAACTATTATAGCTATTTATTGTAATCTAAGGCTGTAAATTACCAACATCCAACGGTCCGTTTGTAATTAGGGGTCGTCTGTAAATTGGGTGTTCTTAAGTAGGGGACCGCCTCTACAGCGTATAATACACAAACACTTCTAAACAATACATTGGTCTTCTATGTGACCAAAAGATTAATGTTTTTGCATTTTTAAGGGACCTAGTATTATAGCTTTTTCTTGCTGAGAAATTATTATTAAAAGGGAGGATCCTTTTAAATCAATTGAGACAGCAAAAAGCAAAATAAGGTAGTGTTCAGATTAGTGCAGGACAGAATGTAAACTAAGTACAAAATCACAGTAGCAGCACACATTCTGCCATAACCTATAGGCTCAGGGTGGCACTAAAGCCAAAACAGGCACAGATTTTACAGTAGGCTGAGAAATATTTGAAATCTCCTGCACAAATAGTGTCAAGGTAAGTATTTACAAGCTTAAAAGAATAGTACAGGCGGTTCCCAACTTACGAACACCCGACTTACAGACAACCCCTAGTCACAAACGGACGACTGGATGTTGGGAATTTAATGTACTTTAGCCTTAGATTACAATAAACAGCTATAACAGTTATTAAAGGTGTCTGCCATTAAAATGTATTGTTAATCCTGGTTCGAATGACAATCCAACAATTTTAAAATCCAATTGTCACAGAGACCAAAAAAAAATTGTCTTGAGTTACAATTATAAAATATACAGTTCCGACTTATATATATAATTCAACTTAAGAACAAACCTACAGAGCCTATTTTGTATGTACCCAGAGGACTACCTGTATTCACAAGCAATTTTGTAAAACTTGGATTACTTAATTCAGAGTTTCATTACAACAAGTTAACAAGTTTACTTACATGTTCCCAATCATACTAGATTCTTGCTCTTTTTTACGTTTCCACTCTACATAGACCTCTCTAGCCGGTCTAAAATAATTCAATTTTCCAATCATCAATTGGCAATAGAGAACTCACTACAATGAGACCATAGATTAGGGATTTAATTCAGTTTGAAACAATAAAAAAGAAAAACAAATAGAGGTTTTCTTTAAATTAATTTTCTTTAAGAACATGAAATAACAGTTTATAGCATGATGAACTTCATTAAACTTACTACATTACTACATATTTTAATACCGTGCAAAGTACGTGCCTAAAGGAGTTATGGAAAAGAATCCGAATTTGGAAACATCACTGCTACAATAAAAGAAAAGAGAGTCATTTGTATCCGTGCCATTTATTCCAGGAGTTCCAAAGTCTATGAATAAGTTCTGTATTTTATCGCCAAAGTTATGCGTCACTCTAGTTCTTTCAAGCTAAAACTTTCCAGGTGGCGATACAAAGATCGATTGTTGCCCAGGTCGGTTCAAGTTATCAGGCCAAGTGTCAAGAGATCATCGCAGTGGTCCTTGCTCTTTCAGATATGCAGACAGTCCCCGGGATACGTGCAAGATCGGGTCCGTAGGTTTGTTCTTAAGTTGAATTTGTATGTAAGTCGAAACTGTATATTTTATAATTGTAGTCCTAGACAAATTTTTTTTTTTGCCCCAGTGACAATTGTAGTTTCAAATTTTTTTGCTGTAATGGGACCAAGGATTATCAATAAAACTTTATTACAGACACTTTACAGCTGATTATTGCAGCCTGGGACTATAGTAAAGCATCCAGGGAGCTTCACCAGAGGTCAGAGGGGACAGAGGGGTCCGTCTTTAACTAGGGGTCGTCTGTAAGTCAGTGTCCAACTAAGTAGGGGACAGCCTGTAATCAGAATATGACATTTCAAGTGCAAAGTCTTGTAGAAATGATTGCATTATTTATATGAGATGGCCTTAAATAAATGTGCAGGAAAATTTGGATAATAGGTTTTGGCAACAATGTTGTATAGTAATAGAGTCACAGAAGATAAGATGAAAAGTTGACTGCTAATGTCAATGTCACATTCAGGTAGGTGGCAGGAAGTGGATTCATATCCAGGGTCAGGGATTTTAATCCTATAATCATCATAATATTTATGATGTATTGACCTACAAAGTAGAATTCTTTAAGCCACCACAGGAAACTGATACTTTAACTGTAACATGGTTATATACTTTTCAGTTATTTTATCATGATAATCAAATTCCACATAGTAAATTTAAAACAGATTGTTAATGAAAATGTTATAGGTTTATGCACATGTCCTTGGGGATCATTTCTTCAATGTACAAAAGTTTATAAATTTATGGTGATTTTAAGCGAAATAGCATTTCATGGAAATTTCAATGCCAACAATTATATAGAGGTCCAAGTTTAAGGGAAATGCTTTGTCTTGGCCTGTCAAGTGAATCGCAGCATAGATTGCAGCACATTGTTGACTTATTGAATGAGGGCCAGCTCTCCGAAAACCTACCTAGGGATAGTAATAGATATGACTGACTTCAGCTACTAAATTTGCCTTTTGCTTATTTCCACCTAATCCGAACTGAAATTTTACAGTATCTGCACACAATCTACAAATTTAATAGTGATTACCCATTTTAAGATTGTCATCACTTTCAATTTTCACTTTAGAAAAAACACATGGGAATGGATATACATTTAGGGTGACATTTCTTCTCTTCTATGGTTTATGTCCTTCTATTGTTCCACTTAACCTCATATTTAGATGACAAGAGGTTGAGCATATCTCCAAGACGAATACAATTGGTTGGCTGGTTACCTATACAAGATAGGTTCTTTAGATTTGTTCTGAAGTTGAATTTGTATGTAATTGGATACAGGTATATTTAGTAAGTAGCTCCAAGCTATTTTTTTTTTTTTTTTGGTAATGAAAATGTTGGGTTGTCAAGGGAATAAGGATTAATAATAAAGCTTCGTTACAGACACCTTTCAGCTGATCATTGCAGCCTGGGAGTAAAGTAAAGTATCCAGATATCTTCACCAGAGATCATAGTGGGCAGAGAGGTCCATCTGTAACTAGAGGTTGTCTATAAGTCGGGTGTTCATAAGTTGGGGACTCCTTGTATACATTAATTAGGTTGACAATAAACATTATACCTTATTACAGTTATGATTCTCATTGGGTAGATAAAGCAAATCGCAGATATATTTATGACAATACTTCAATAATTAAAAAGCATGAAAAATGCCTGAAATGCAGAATCTACAAAATACTATCATTGACTGGAGGCTTTTTATGCAGTGGGTCAGTGTAGCAGCCTATAGCTGACAGTCTCAAAAATACGCTCAAGAGTATTTTTGCTCAATTATTTGTGCCTTTTTAGTCACAAAAAAGGTTAAATCAGGTTAAACATCTGAAAGCAGATGAAACACAAAAACAAATTAGGTGCACACAAGGTTTACTACTTCATGACAAACTTTTGTGCACTGCTTGAAAAAGTCACAAAAAATGTCAGAAATAACCTAATGTTTTCAAAAAGTCACTAAAATACAACAAAAAATGCATCTGTCGTAATATATGAAAATGAAAAATATTAGAAGTATTTTAATTGAACTTTGGGGCACATTTATCAAACATTGAGTTAAGTACGCTAAGGCAATGCCCAGGCATGGGGCAGAAACATCCTCATTGGCCCCGCTCAAACGGAGTAGAGGGCTGAGGGCTGGTTTCAGAAGTACCAGCGTCATAAATCCCCCTCTCCCATTGCACTCATAATAATATGAAAAAAGAAACGTTTTTCCTTTTATTTAAAAACAATAAATGATACAAAAATTATGTGCTACCAAAACCTATTTCAAAAAGTTAACATGTGAAAACTGTGAAAAAGCTGACATTTTTGGTGGCTTTCCATCCTGCTGAAGTCTACACCAGATTTAACCAGAGCAGAGTACAGTACCGGAGAATCTCTGGAGCACTGGCAGCAAGAAAATTAAAGGGGTATTCCAGGAATATGAACATCAGATACAAAAACCTAAAATGTTATAAATAATGAATACAACAAAACTCAATGTCATGCATCATAAAATAGAGCTTAAATAATTTGCTTTTATGATTCATAAAATCTTATGGGCTTTCTAAAGTAGGTGGAGTTATCTCCAAGATGGCCGCCATCTACAACTACAAGTCTTATGATGCCTCAGTTCACCGCTCCTCCCTCTTATGCTCTGCTCCCAGTGATGATGTAACAGACTGTCCTGCTCTGTTACCATAGTAATGATGTGTAACTGCCATCACTGCACATTATCTCACTGAGATGGGTCTCCCCACACACCGGCCATACAGAATGCTCTGCAACCAACCGACTACAGCCAAACATAGTGATGATCACATGAGATGCCCAGGCAGGTGCAGGACATGTGATGTAGACGTGACCAGCAGCCTCTTCTGTCCTTTGTCTCTTCCACAGGGACAAAATCAATGGACTGATTAAAGGGCCAGTAGCATTTTCATTCTTCATTACATTCTATGTCATCAGCATGTTTCTGCTAAGGGGAACAAAATTTTAAATAACACTAATTACATATTATCTTATATTTTAATGACCCATTTGAATATGCTTATTCCTGGAATACCCCTTTAAGACTGTTTTTCAAAGAGCCAGTCTATTAAATCATCCCATTATTGTTTTTTAGAAATGATAACCTAGTCACTATGTATTAATAAATCAGAGTCAATAATAAATCAAAGGACTAGGAAATTGGTTTTTAATTAGTCTATGATATGACAAGAGACCTCCACTGCAAGCAAAAGATGGAAACAATGTTAGATTTTTATATCACATTAATACCAACCGAAATTATTTTCTTAAAGGGAACCTGTTACCAGGGACATAATTTTCACTAAAGACAGGTTGAAGAAGCCCATTACACCTGCAGTGGAGTGCTTTCCCCAAGCATTTGCATTACAATATAGTTGTGGGATATAAACTACCTTGCACTCTGACCGAATCCTCTGTGTCGTCCCAGGGGTTGGGCTTTGGTTTGGATGCATTTCAAAAAAACAACATGGACTTGTCTGTGCTGCAGACTGCTTAGCTCTCAGCCCCCACCTTTGTGCTCCTGTACAGCTCCTCCCTCCTCCTCCTTCACAGAGCTCACAGCCTGGTGAGCTGATATCAGTGGGGGAGGGAGGAGCTATGCAGGAGCACAAAGGTGGGGCAAAGAGCTGAGCAGTCTGCAGCACAGTCAGCAAGTCACATATTGTTTTTTTTAAATGCATCCAAAGCCCAACCCTTATGACTACACACAGGATTCTGTCAGGGTGCAAGGTAAGTTATAACACACAATTATAGTGTAATGCAAATGCTTACAAAAGGAAGAAAGACATATGTGTAATGCAGCTGTAATGGGCTTCTGTAACCTGTCTTTAGTGAAAATTAGGTCCTTGTTGACAGGTTCCCTTTAAAACAGCTGTATAGAAAGAAATTAGGAATCTGCTGACATTATATTTGGCAAGATATCTACTTTACAAAGGGTAAAAGCTGTTCTCTGTTTTTGCAGCAATTACTCTTTAATTCCTTTCCCAGCCCCTTCCCTGTAGGCAGGACATGCACATAGATCGACTTTGGGAGAGAAAAACGCTTTAAGATCTTTTACTCAAGGCTAAAGCGATTGCATCAGTTGTTATACTTTACAGGTAATGGAACATAATAAGATTATATCAATAACAAGAGAATCGGATTGTTACAATTGTTATGTCGTGTTTTAACACAGAATCATACAGTGTTTTCGCATATGAAATCCAAATACATTCGGATTACACACTCCATTATTAATCGTGTAAAGAAATAGCACAGCATTTCCATTATTAATAAGACAAGTAACAGAGGGTAACCTTACATACATGAAAGTATTTGGAAAACAGAAAACTTTGCATTCACCTTCTATTTTTACTTTACTCCGTTATGGTATAACTGAAAGCCCTGATGCAGGTGTGAACTGTCTTAATTCCACCAGTTTTTGCTCTATCTATAGAGTGAAATGGCCGTAATTGTCCTGCCTTTTTCTTCATTGACAGGTATTGTACAAGTTTATTCCGGTAGAAACGGATACTTAAGGGGCTACTAAATATTTAAATGGATCCTTTACCACCTTCACAAACTCCAACTTTTTGAATGTTTTAATAGATGGAAATCTTCAGATTCCAGTGAAGTAAGACCTTTTTTTCTAGTCGCTATCAATAGAACATTTTCTGTAGCCACCACCTTTCTCCTGTCAGCTGAAGCTGCATGCTCCAACCGAGGATGGCCCCCTCAATAGTAGTTAGACTAATTACCATAAATGGGTGCCAAAGCTAACAGCAGTGCTGGCTATAGAAAAAAAAATTTAACTGTGCCTGTGGGCTGCAATCTATTGAACAATGTGAAGAGTTGGATTTAGTGTAGATGTTTTTTTGTTCTTAATATCTGCTTGTACACTGTATTTGGCAAGTTCAATAAATGCTTTCACATTCACTTAAGCTTTAATCCTTACCAGAGTTTTCAGTGGAGCACGCATGGCCTTTAACTTCTTGCTGCCACATAACTTTGCTTCTATTGTGTTTCCATTTGTAGATGTTTAAGGCCTTGTTTTTTGCAGGAGCCATTGTATTTTCTACTAATACCATGAAATATTCCATGCAATGTACTGGGAGGTTGGAAAAACAATTAGAATTGAGATAAAATTGACAAAAATAGCATTTTCTTTAAAATTAAAATAAAGGTCTAAAAGTCTGAATTGCTCTTCCTGCCAATTCAATACCCATAAAAATTGAATAAAAAGGAATAAACAGGTTGCACAGCTTCTAAAATGTTATCAATGGAAATTTCAGATTCTTCTGCAAAAAATGAAATTGGAAGCTGTGCGTATATCATTTGAGCACTGAGGCTGGAGATTACTACAGCAACATGGTGTCAGGATTTCCTGTCTAAAACAGTAACATTAGCTGAAACTGTTTTGTACTTTTTGTTTCTAGAAAACCTGACACTTTTACTTTTTTATATTATGAACTAACATATTATAGTATTATAAGATATTATATACCAAAATTGAAAAAAACAGAAAAGCAGATGTGATGAAATAAATATGAGACTTTATTTAATTCAATGTCAAATTAAAAACAATTAAAAAGTCCCTAAGCAGGGAAAAAGAGACCAAGATCCCCCAGTAACCAGCTTATAGAAAATATTCACCAAATATACAATGTGACATGATACAATGCTATTGACAGGTAGTAATGCAAATAAGGTGCAAAGTTCTACAATAAATAAGTCCCCTAGTGGGAATAGAGACAGTAATATAACAAATTACATTACCAAAAAAATATAAGGTGCAAGGCTGGAAGAACCGGGAGATCACATGTGCCCCACGCGTATCGCGTGCCAAGCGGGTGGAGGGTGATACGCGTGGGGCACATGTGATCTCCTGTTTTTTTTAAAAAGAAGCATTCTAGCAACATCACTCGACAAGCTACAAAAGACACAGATGAACAGAGGTAGCTATGCCTTGTGAATGTAAGAATCTGTTAAAATTTTCACAGAATTAACTTAAATCCTTTCAAATAATACTTCTTCCCACAATATGTGAATGTTTGAGGCATTTCAGATTCCTTACTAAGACTGAATGAGTGAACGGTGAGAGGATTAGATGTAATTGTGGAAATGTACCTAATTAACACTTTGCCTGTGAAGTGACAGAGTCCTTGTAAGGATTGTGGCAGCCATTGGTGCCTAGGGCGAAAATATGTTCCACTTGTTGGAAAGCTAAGAAGGCAATGTCCCCCTACTACATGGTCATTAAATGTGTCCTCGTGGAAAGAATGAAAGACTTAGAAAATGTCTGCTTTTTTATTATTTCCATAAAGGTATAGTTAATAAAAGGCTGAAAATAAAATGTGTATATTTATACAACAGATTTAATTCAGCAGTGAAAAATTTTGGATTTGTGCACTAGGCAATAAACACCCAAATTATAAAACAGTATTTAAACCGTACAAAGTGTTTTCCCCCTTCCAGATCTTGGATGTAGCATATTTAGCACATTTGCTCCAAGTTGTCGACGTTTTCAAAGGGAACCTATGAAAAAAAATTCTGTTTCAATTTTTTTTAATTTACTTCCAGCAGCTAAATCCATCCAGTATAAATTACCAATTTTGAGACCAGATTGAGAATTGGTAACTCATAGACTGGGACCTTAAATAGGGACCCATCTAACCTATCCTGAAGCCCAAACATCCCTTTAAAAAAGTTATTCAAGACCCTTCACTAACTTTGAAAACCTGACTGTCCCCTGAAACCTAATTTTTGGTAACAGCAATAGTTGTAGCCATATGGTCCCTGATGTCAGTCTTTCCCGTCACATACTTTCTGCCTAATCTTCTCAGCTACTTGATGTATTCTAGTCCGCATCCCTGGCTCTAACACAATACATGTCACGGTGCACCCGTGCCTCCGTCGTGGGCACCCCTGCGATCCATATCGCGGATCGCGGGTGCACCCGTGCCTCTCTTCGCTGCCCCGGGCCCGCTTCTGTGCACTCACCTCTCCTGGCTCCCGCTCCCGTCAGGACTAGGTCTCAAGATTTAAAGGGCCAGCGCACAGGTGATTAGTATTGGTCATTTCCTGTCTTGTATATAACCCTTTGTTTTCCATCATTCCCTGCCGGATCTTTGTGCCTCTTAGCCTTAGAGAAAGCTTCCTAGCGAGTATTCCTGTGTTCCTGCGTATTCCTGTATTCCTGCGTTCCAGTGTATTCCTGTGTGTTCCCGTTCCTGAGTCCTGTGTTGCCGTGTTACCTGCGTTCCTCCCTGTTGCTGTGTGCCTGTGTTCCTGTTCCCACCTGCCTGGACCTCCTGTTGCTGACCCCGGACTTGAACCTGACGTTGCATCTCTGCCGCCTGCCCTGACCCTGTGCCTGGACCCGACTACGAGTTGTCATCCGCTAAGGTACCTCGACCTCGGCTGCCACTGTGGGCTAGTCACACCTGGGAACGACCTAGTGGTATCCTGCCGCAGCAAGTCCAACCCGCTTTGCGGCGGGCTCTGGTGAAAACCAGGTGCCGCTAGGCTCCGGTTCCGGGTGTTGGCTAGTTACATCTCCCGCGGTGGTCCAGAGGATCCACTGATCCTAACAGTAAGATCCGGCCATGGATCCCGCCGAGGCTCCTTCTCCCAGTCAGCCTGATCTCGCCACCATCGTGATCCACCAGTCCCGGCAGATTGCAGCACAGCGGAATCAGCTAGAGCAAGTCACCGCCATGCTACAACAACTACTTGCTACCTAACATCAGCAACAGTCTCCTGAAGCGGCCGCTGCGACCCCTGCTACCCCGGCTTATCTTCCTGCTGCTGAATCCAGGCTACGCCTCTCTTTGCCCGGCAAGTATGATGGAGATCCAAAGATGTGCAGGGGCTTCATAACCCAGTGCTCCTTGCACATAGAACTCATGCCGTCGCAATTTGCCACAGAGCGGTGGCATTTGTCCTCAGCCTTCTTTCCGGGAAAGCCCTGGCCTGGGCTACTCCGCTTTGGGACAGAGATGACCCGGTTGTGTCTAGCCTCATTGCGTTTCTGTCAGAGTTCCGGTCAGTCTTCGAGGAACCAGCATGAGCCTCCTCTGCAGAGGCTGCATTGTTGAAGTTGCGTCAGGGCAACTCATCGGAGGGAGAGTACGCAGTTCAATTCCGTACCCTGGCTTCTGAACTTGCGTGGAACGATGCAGCCCTCATCGCTACATTTAAGAAAGGGCTCTCTGCGCAGGTCAAGGACGCACTGGCAGCTCGGGATCTTCCATCTACTCTGAGTGACCTCATCACCTTGGCCACTCGAATTGACGTTCGGTTTAAGGAGCGAGCTGAGGAACTACGCTCCGAGTATCCCCAAGGCCGTGTTAGACGCATTCCTTAGCAAACCAAAGAGAAAAAAAGGGGAGGGGAAAATGAAAACTGAAAAGACGTGAAATAATATTGAAAAAGTGCAGAGCTTTATTGAAATACAAAAAATATATAGGATAAAAACATAATCTAAAAAACAAATTTGGAGGTTGGCTGCAGGAGACAAAAGTTCATATAAACCAGGAGCCAGAGAAACAGGTAATTATATCATATCGTGAGAGGCATGTTAGTAACACAACAATTGCACAGTGGCAGTATGTATGCCCAAAAGCATTAATACTAGTCAAATGTTACCAGCAGCATCTGCAACATCACATGGAGACAGTTTACACAGATTGCATAGTAGCAGTATATGTGCCCAAAAGATTGGCGATATTAAGGTAATGTTGACATAAAGATCATCAAGTGACTACATAGTCATTAACCATGGCAGATACACATCATAAAGAATGCAAAAGCCTGTACTCATAGCTACCTGGTCACTAGGAAGTACCCCAACGCGCGTTTCAACCCGCCGGTCTTTCTCAAGGGGTAATATGCCATAGACCGCGTCATGTGATCTCAGCGACCCGCCTCCCGGCTCGGAAGATGCAGGCCAGCGGCCGGCTGTCATGCGCACTAGGTGAATGGCCCAGAGGAATGCATGGTGTCAAAGAGGTGAGTATTATTATTAGCAGTCGCTGTGACTGTGGAAAATCTCAGGTGTAAGTGAATAAATGTGCTTCCGAGCCGGGAGGCGGGTCGCTGAGATCACATGACGCGGTCATATGATCCGCCTCGGTGACGTCATCGCCCGTCCCGGCCGGCGTTGCAGACACATGCCGACAGCCATGCGCCACATTCCCAGGTGATCTTCAATTTCCGGCATTTTCATTGGTCAGACAGCATTTAAATACTGGGCTGGGTCTATGGCATATTACCCCTTGAGAAAGACCGGCGGGTTGAAACGCGCGTTGGGGTACTTCCTAGTGACCAGGTAGCTATGAGTACAGGCTTTTGCATTCTTTATGATGTGTATCTGCCATGGTTAATGACTATGTAGTCACTTGATGATCTTTATGTCAACATTACCTTAATATCGCCAATCTTTTGGGCACATATACTGCTACTATGCAATCTGTGTAAACTGTCTCCATGTGATGTTGCAGATGCTGCTGGTAACATTTGACTAGTATTAATGCTTTTGGGCATACATACTGCCACTGTGCAATTGTTGTGTTACTAACATGCCTCTCACGATATGATATAATTACCTGTTTCTCTGGCTCCTGGTTTATATGAACTTTTGTCTCCTGCAGCCAACCTCCAAATTTGTTTTTTAGATTATGTTTTTATCCTATATATTTTTTGTATTTCAATAAAGCTCTGCACTTTTTCAATATCATTTCACGTCTTTTCAGTTTTCATTTTCCCCTCCCCTTTTTTTCTCTTTGGTTTGCTGATCTATATGTGTCATAAGAGGGGAGTCTATATTCCTGGTACAACTCTTATCTGTATGAGCAAGGGGGCGTTGCTACCCCGCTAATACATATATTCTTCATTTATTGCATTTATTGTGATAATTAGACGCATTCCTTGCCTGGCGCCAGTCTTCCAAAGGCCGCTCCAGGTCCCGCCTGAACCTTCTGCTGAGGAACCCATGCAGGTTGACCGAACCCGGCTCACTCTACAAGAGCGTTCAAGACGCCGACAGGAGAACCTCTGTCTGTACTGTGCCAGCCCAGAGCACTTCATCGGTTCCTGTCCTGTCCGTCCTCAACGTCCGGGAAACGGCTTCTTGGGAGAAGCGTCCCTAGGTGTAAGTACAGCTTCTCCACGTCTGACTCTTCCCGTGCTCCTCAGCGTTGGCACCGGTACCCAGATCCAGGTTACTGCCTTCCTGGACTCGGGCTCTACAGCGAACTTCGTGGATGCAGCCTTGGTCTCTCAGCATCACTTCCTGGTGGTTCGTCTCGAGAAGCCATTGTCTATTGCCTCGGTCAATGGTCAGATTCTCTCCGTGCCCATCTGGTTTCGCACGGAGCCCCTGCTTCTGCAAGTTGGTGCCCTACATCAAGAGAGACTTTCTTTTTTTGTGCTGCCCCAGAGCACATCTGCTCTACTGCTGGGTCTCCCCTGGTTGCAGCTTCATGCCCCTGTACTGGACTGGTCCTCCGGGCATATCCTCCGTTGGGGACCGAACTGTGCTTCACGTTGTATGCAGATTCCCCGTCCGCTACCTGTGAGGACTTCGACTCTGGCTCCCAAGTCTCTGGAGGGTCTGCCAGCTTGTTATCGGGACTTTTCGGATGTTTTCTCCAAGAAGCAGGCGGAGATTCTACCACCACATCGTCCCTATGATTGCCCTGTGGATCTTCTTCCTGACGTCACTCCTCCCAGAGGTCGTGTCTATCCTCTTTCTGTACCTGAGTCTCTAGCCATGTCCGACTACATCAAGGAGAATCTGCAGAGGGGTTTTATAAGCAAGTCCTCCTCTCCGGCTGGCGCAGGTTTCTTCTTCGTTACCAAGAAGGACGGCTCCCTACGTCCCTGTATAGACTATCGTGGGCTGAATAAGATCACTGTAAAAAACCGTTACCCCCTGCCGTTGATTACAGAACTCTTTGATCGCCTACGTGGTTCCAAGGTGTTCTCCAAGCTGGACCTCCGTGGTGCTTACAATCTCATCCGGATCCGCAAAGGTGATGAGTGGAAGACGGCGTTTAACACCCGTGACGGGCACTTTAAGTATCTAGTAATGCCCTTTGGACTGTGTAATGCCCCTGCTGTTTTTCAGGAGTTTGTGAACGACATTTTTCGGGACCTTCTTTATACATGTGTCGTGGTCTACCTCGATGACATCTTGGTGTACTCTCCAGACCTTGAGTCCCACCAGGCACACGTACGACAAGTTCTAGGTCGACTTCGTGCCAATCACCTCTATGCCAAGTTAGAAAAATGCCTGTTTCACCAGCACTACCTTCCTTTCCTCGGTTACATAATTTCCGACAGAGGCCTCCAGATGGACCCCGCGAAGCTGTCTGCAGTTCTTCAGTGGCCACGTCCAGAGGGTCTCCGAGCCATACAGAGGTTCCTGGGGTTTGCGAACTATTACCGTCAGTTTATTCCCCATTTCTCCACTGTGGTGTCCCCCATCGTGGCGCTCACCAAGAAGGGTGCCAATCCACGTGCCTGGTCTCCAGCTGCTGAAATGGCCTTCTCCAAGTTAAAGTCTGCTTTTTCCTCGGCTCCCGTACTCTCTAGGCCAGATACGGACAAACCCTTTCTTCTGGAGGTGGACGCATCCTCCATAGCTCCATAGCTGGAGCGCTGCTCACTCAGAAAGGGGCCAAGGGCCGAACTTTGACTTGCGGTTTCTTTTCCAAGACTTTTTCTCCAGCTGAGAGAAATTATTCCATTGGAGACAGAGAACTATTAGCCATCAAACTTGCTCTTGAAGAATGGCGGTATCTTCTGGAGGGAGCTCTCCATCCTGTTTGTGTGTACAGTGACCACAAGAATCTTCTGTACCTCCAGACAGCCCAGCGCCTGAATCCCAGGCAAGCCCGGTGGTCTTTGTTCTTCTCCCGCTTTGACTTGCTGATTCATTTTCGTCCGGCAGACAAGAATGTCAAGGCTGATGCTCTGTCCCGTTCTTCAGATGTTGTTGGAGATGAACCAGTTCCTCGGCACATAATTTCTCCTGATCAGCTTGTTGTTGCATCTCTGGTGGACCTTCGGCAGCTGCCTCCTGGCAAGACGTATGTTAGATCTGCTCTCAGGAAGAGGATTCTGTCTTTGGGACATTCTTCTCGTCTGGCTGGGCACCCTGGGGTGCAACGCTCCTTGGCCCTCATCTCCCGCTATTACTGGTGGCCAGACCTGGTCAAAGATGTTCGGGAGTTTGTGGGATCCTGCTCCTCCTGTGCCCGCAATAAAGGCTCTCGTCTCAAACCGGCTGGACTGTTACTCCCGTTGCCGATACCCAGTCGCCCGTGGTCTCACGTGGCAATGGACTTTGTTACTGATCTGCCTGTCTCCTCGGGCAATACTGTCATCTGGGTGGTGACGGACCGGTTTTCCAAAATGTCCCATTTTGTTCCCCTTCCAGGTCTTCCGTCTTCACCACAGCTTGCCAGTTTGTTCTTCAAACATATCTTCCGTCTGCATGGCCTTCCGCTTCACATTGTGTCCGATCGAGGAGTCCAGTTTGTGTCTAAATTCTGGCGTTCTTTATGTAACCAACTGCAGGTCATCCTTGACTTTTCTTCTGCTTACCACCCTCAGTCGAATGGTCAAGTAGAGAGGGTGAACCAGACTTTGGGCTGCTACTTGCGCCACTTCGTCTCAGCCCGTCAAGACAATTGGACTGACCTTCTACCTTGGGCTGAGTTCTCTTACAATTCACTGGACTCGGGATCTACTGGTTCGGCTCCGTTCTTTGTGGTCTATGGACGTATTCCTCGCCCACCTCTCCCGCTGTCTACTCCCTCTGTTGTCCCTGCGGTGGAGGATCTGTTGCAGGATCTCAAGGCTGTTTGGGACCAGACCCGCCAGTCCCTTCTACGAGCTTCAGACCGTACCAAGACGCAGGCTGATAAAAGACGTCGAGCTCCTCCTGTCTTCTCTCCTGGTGACAAAGTATGGCTATCCTCCAGATACGTCCGGCTTAAGATACCCAGCTATAAACTTGGGCCCCGGTTCCTTGGCCCCTTTGAGGTAATCAAGCGCATTAATCAAGTGGCATACAAGCTCCGCCTTCCTCCATCTATGCGCATCCCGAACTCCTTTCATGTATCCCTCCTGAAGCCAGTCGTCTTGAACCGCTTCACCCAGCAATCCCCTCCTCCGGCTCCTGAGGCTGATTCTCCAGATGTATATGAAGTCAAGGAGGTTCTGGACATGAAGTTCGTAAGGGGTAAGCGGTTCTTCCTTGTAGATTGGAAGGGGTTCGGGCCTGAGGAGAGATCCTGGGAGCCTGAAGAGAATATTTTTGATCGGACTCTCCTCCAGAGGTTTCTTGGGACCAAGAAGAAGAGGGGGAGGCCGAAGGGGGGGGGTACTGTCACAGGCACCCCCGCGATCCATACCACGGATCGCGGGTGCACCTGTGCCTCCGTTGCGGGCACCCCCGCGATCCATATCGCGGATCGCGGGTGCACCCGTGCCTCTCTCCGCTGCCCCGGTCCCGCTCCTGTGCACTCACCTCTCCTGGCTCCCGCTCCCGTCCGGACTAGGTCTCGCGCGCGGCCCCGCTCCCTAGGCACTGTCTCAAGATTTAAAGGGCCAGCGCACAGGTGATTAGTATTGGTCATTTCCTGTCTTGTATATAACCCTTTGTTTCCCATCATTCCCTGCCGGATCTTTGTGCCTCTTAGCCTTAGAGAAAGCTTCCTAGCGAGTATTCCTGCGTTCCAGTGTATTCCTGTGTGTTCCCGTTCCTGAGTCCTGTGTTGCCGTGTTACCTGCGTTCCTCCCTGTTGCTGTGTGCCTGTGTTCCCGTTCCCACCTGCCTGGACCTCCTGTTGCTGACCCCGGACTTGAACCTGACGTTGCATCTCTGCCGCCTGCCCTGACCCTGTGCCTGGACCCGACTACGAGTTGTCATCCGCTAAGGTACCTCGACCTCGGCTGCCACCGTGGGCTAGTCACACCTGGGAACGACCTAGTGGTATCCTGCCGCAGCAAGTCCAACCCGCTTTGCGGCGGGCTCTGGTGAAAACCAGGTGCCGCTAGGCTCCGGTTCCGGGTGTTGGCTAGTTACATCTCCTGCGGTGGTCCAGAGGATCCACTGATCCTAACAATACAATTACCTCCAACCATATACCTGCTGAAACACATTGATACTAAGTAGCAGGAAGTGTTGGCCTGTAGGACAGGTAAGTATAGCTTTATTTGTTATACAGATTGCCCCAGTTACTGAAGGCCTGAAAATATGAACCTCCAAGATTTATGAAAAATAGTTAGTTGAATTTATTCATAACCTGCCTTGTTCAATGAAAATCAGGAACTTTTCATAAAATGTGCTGAAAGTTTCCTCTGTTTGCAGTCAAGCATGTCTGAACCGACTGCTCCATTATGGTCTATGGCTATAAATCATTCTTGCTGAATGATTCTTTTTCATTTCTGAGTAGGTTCCTTTTTTCAGTAAACTTAGTCACTTAGTGTTTGCACATGAAAGAAAGTCCCCAAATCTTAATCCACTAAAGATCCTAACATTATAAAAAAAAGTTTTAACCACTTACAATTTTGTTCCGTTTTTCTGATGCTTTTGCTCCTATCACTTCATTTGCTACTCAGTGTAAGGGCTCATACAGACGGCCATCTGTGGGGATGTATATGCAGCCGCAAATTTGTTGCCGTATATACGGCCCCATAGACGGCAATGGCGGCCCGGCGCTGGTACGGGCAAGCTCTATCTTTTCCCGAGTCTGCGGCCGTGTGCCACTATTTCCTATGCAGGGGGGAGAGGTAACCTCCTCCTCCGCTCCAGCATACAGCTGATGGGCATATCACCGTGTGAATGTACCCTAAGATTCAGCTCTGTGGGTGGCTCTGGTGGAGATGTCACATGGTACAGAGCAGGAAGTTCCTGATTCCTCTATGCTGTGCTTGTGCACTAGAGGTCCCTGTCCCCTGTTGCTTTGATTCCCAAAAATGCTTGAATATCAAATATGTTTGCATTGTTGCATATGTTGCCGGTTGCCCCATTCTGTTGCCAATGGTTAGCGTTTATTTGTAGTAGTATTATTATTGTTATTAGTATTTATTATAGAATTGCCTGCACATTGAAAAAAAAACATTTTAAGGCTCAGTTCACACTACGGTTATGATTTCCGTTTCTAGTATCTGCCTAGAAAAGTAAAAAACTGAAATAGAACGGATCAGTTTTAAATCCCATTGAATTCAATGTAAATTTTTACATCATCGGTTGTCATCAGTTGTACAGTGATCCGTTATGCTTCAGTTTTTTCACAGATAAAAAGACGGAGCATGCAGTACTTTTTTTCAGTTTTAAAAAAAACTGATTCAAAACGGATGGTGCCAAACTGACCACAACGGATGACATTAAGGTTTTTTTACATTGAAGTCAATGGGACAGGTAGTAAGTGTCTGAAGAAATAGACAGATATAGACAGAAATAGTTAATCTATAGATATAAAGATAGAAAAAGAGATGATGGATAGATTATACTCTAGATAAATGAGAGGTAGAGAAAGAAAAAAGGATAGGTAGGCAAATAAAAATAAGAGATCAATAGGACGACAGGTAATTAGAAATGAGAGATTGATAAGTAGATAGGGAGATAAATAGATAGATAGATATGAAAGCAATCAGTACTCCAAGGAAAAAGTGGTCCTCTTTTATTGCATATGTTTAAAATACAGCATTCAGCCCAATGTGAGCCTTTTTCAAGCTTGGCCGAAATGTTGCTATATTTTAAACATATGGAATAAAAGAGGACCACTTTTTCACCCAGTTCTTGGATTCCTTTGAGTGCTGCTTGCTTTCATGTCTATGTGTTGGAAGACCTGAGGCCTGGTCTTTTTGATCTTGCACCCACCTTTACTAGATAGATAGATAGTTAGTGTCAGTTAGTATCTGTTTTTTTATTTAAAGAATTAGTTTTTTAATTACACTTTACTTTGACTTTCAATACATCGATCTATAGTTATATAACTATAGATCGATGTATTGAAAGTCCACGGTGAACTGCGTATTGTATTGAAAGTCCAAGTAAAGTGTAATTAAAAAACTAATTCTTTAAATAAAAAAACAGATACTAACTGACACTAACTGAAAGACAAGTGTCCATTTTATTAACAAGGAAACCTTAAGGTATCAGTTAAATAAACGGACACTGGGGGTCATTTACTAAGGGCCCAATTCGTGTTTTCCCGACGTGTTACCCGAATATTTCCGATTTGCGGCGATTCTCCCTGAAATGCCCCGGGATTTACCAACTGAAGAAGGATCCGTTCCGGATCCGAAACGCGTCTTGGTCTTAAAATATTTTTATTTATTTATCGAATAAACCACTTTTGAACGTAGTCTTTGTCCATAAAGATCAAAGGGATAGCCTACCAGGTTTCAAGCAACGGAAACCCTCGACTGCATACTTCTTCACCGGAACCTCCGCTGAATCTATACCCTGAAGGCTGCACCCGTTCCACCCGATACGTGACGATATGTGTTGTGCCATTAGCACAACATAAGAAGGTGAGTGCACATTTGGCTTTAGCACTAAACCACTATCTCTGAGAAGACTCTACACATCGAGCGCCCCCGCTCTCTCCTTTCCCCTTTTCTTCCTCTGCCCCGGGATTTTGGCACACGCAATCGGATTGTGGCGCATCGGCGCTGGCATGCACGCGACGGAAATCAGGGGGCGTGGCCGAACGAAAACCCGGCGGATTCGGAAAAAACGCCACCTGGTGGACGGCGGAGGAACTACCTTAATAAATCCCGGCCGGACCCGAATCCAGCGCAGAGAACGCGCCGCTGGATCGCGAATGAACCGGGTAAGTAAATCTGCCCCACTATGTCATCAGTTACTGTCAGTTTATCAGTTATTTCAAACGGATATTCCGACGTACGTGTGAACTTAGCCTATCCTGAACATCACCTTTCCATACACGTTACCACAGGCAAACAATTTTCTTATGTGTCAGGTGACACAAGTGTCAAGTATATTCCTTATCTACATGGCTACCCTTTATGCTCAAGGGACATAGCCCTCAAAAGAAATTTATGGAAGCAGAAAACAGGAAAGCCCTATAGAGCAGCCAGCAGTCACAGGGATCACAATAGCCAGCAGTCACAGGGATGCCCCCCACAGAGTATCCAGCAGTCACAGGGATGTCCCCCACAGAGTATCCAGCAGTCACAGGGATGTCCCCCACAGAGTATCCAGCAGTCACATGGATGCCCCCCCCCCCCCATATAGTATACACCAGTCACAGGGATGCCTCCCACAGAGTATCCAGCAGTCACAGGCATGCCACCCAGAGAGTATCCAGCAGTCACAGGGATGCCCCCCACAGAGTATCCAGCAGTCCCTGGGATATCCCCCCCCACACACAGAGTATCAAGCAGTCACATGGATGCCCTCCATAGAGTATCCAGCAGTCACATGGATGTCGTCCACACAGTATCCAGCAGTCACAGGGATGTCCCTCACAGAGTATTCAGTAGTCACAGGGATGCCCCCCACAGAGTATCCAGCAGTCACAGGGAAGGCCCCCACACACACACAGAGTATCCAGCAGTCACAGGGAAGGCCCCCACACACACACAGAGTATCGAGCAGTCACATGGATGTCCCCCACAGAGTATCCAGCATTCACAGGAATGCCTCCCCCCCCCCACAGAGTATCCAACATTCACAGGAATGCCCCCCACAAAGTACCCAGCAGTCACAGGGATGCCCCCCACAAAGTATCCAGCTGTCACAAGGAAGCCCCCCACAAAGTATCCAGCTGTCACAGGGATGCACCCCACAAAGTATCCAGCAGTCACAGGGATGCCATCCACAAAGTATTCAGCAGTCACAGGGATGCCCCCCACAGAGTATCCAGCAGTCACAGGGATGTTCCCCATAGAGCAGTGATGGCGAACCTATGGCACTGGTGCCAGAGATGGCACTCGGAGGCCTCTCTGTGGGCACTCGGGCTGTCTCCCAGCCACAGAGTTTACCAGACATGGCACTTTCCTGCAGTCTCAGGCAGTCCAAGTAGTGCCCTGATATATTAAAGTGACCCATCCTGTGCTGCCTGGTCCTGTCCGAAGAGTGAGAAGGTGTGGACAGGGTCGGATTGGAGCTCAAAGATTCTGGTAGCAATACGTTTGTTACTGCCTAAATTGCTGTGTTGGTACTTTGGGAAAAGCTAGTGTGTTTTGGGTCTCATTTTGGGCACTCGATCTCTAAAAGGTTCGCCATCACTGCCATAGAGTATTCAGCAGTCACAGGGATGTTCCCCATAGAGTATTCAGCAGTCACAGGGATGTCCCCCATAGAGTATCCAGCAGTCACAGGGATGCCTCCCACAAAGTATCCAGCAGTCACAGCAATGTTCCCCATAGAGTATTCAGCAATCACAGCGATGTTCCCCATAGAGTATTCAGCAGTTACAGCGATGTTCCCCATAGAGTATTCAGCAGTCACAGGGATGCCCCCCACAAAGTATCGAAAAATCACAGGGATGCCCCCACAGAGTATCCAGCAGTCACAGCAATGTTCCCCATAGAGTATTCAGCAGTCACAGCGATGTTCCCCATAGAGTATTCAGCAGTCACAGGGATGCCCCCCACAAAGTATCGAAAAATCAGAGGGATGCCCCCACAGAGTATCCAGCAGTCACAGGAATGCCTGCTCTAAAGTATTCTGACTACCACAAACCTACACAACAGTTCTAGTACAATTATATTTACTCCTTTGATTAAAGCCAAGAAGATATTTATTTTTCCTTGTTTTATTGGTATATCAATTATAATAAATGTCTTACAGTCACTTTTCTTAATGGGGTTTGGACGTCAGCCCTCACCAATCAGAGATTCATGGCCTTTCCAAAAACTTTAATGAACAGAAATATATCTATTGATATTATTACTCATCTATTAATTATCAGCCTCTTATCTCTCTACTATTTACACCTAGTGAGAGGTCATTTTGATGAGGTTTGACAAAACGTGTAAACCTCTACTGCCCTAATTTGCTTTCTCAACTGTCCAATTACATCTCAGTTTCAGATATAAATGGCTACAATTGTATCCGAATTCTACCCATGACATCTGTAACCTATGTGTTGGTTACATATAGAGTATTGCATACCTCACTCTGTCAATAAACATTGTTCAGTCATCTCACGGAAACAACCCCTAATGGAAAAGGAAGAACATTTATCAAACAAACCTATGTTAAGAAGAAAAAGGGAAGAAAGAAAGGAATTATAACAGATGAAACTCGCTTAGGTTTTAGGATGGGGGATTAAATGTACAGAAAATGTTGGACTACTGCCATGACCCCCATTATATATCCGAGTCTTTCTCTCCCTCACATTGCACTTACTGTAATTGTAATACATTTAGTAAATTGAAAGAAAAAATGATGTGTAATTTGTTTGCCTTAGATGTAATGCTATGTCAGTCAATGATAGGCAGAACGTATAGTAGGACAATTAGAACTGCCCTACCCACTTAAGCAAATGGACAGCATTCATCATGGTCAAAACAAAAGAGAAAGACGGAAAAGAAAGAGCATTATGGGCAATGAATCCTACACTTCATTCCAGTGCTTTGCCAAATATAGGAAAGCAAGCACCCGCTGACACGTCTAGCAGCGAAGACATTTTAGATTGCATTAAATATTGCAGTGAAAAATGATTTGGCAACATTCCAACAATAAGGAGTGTTAATGTTGGCACTTCCAGTGTGTACTTTAATGGTAAATTGTTGTAGCGTTTATTTGACATGGAATACCCATAGAATTGATGAGCATAAACGGAAGACGTTTTTATTGTGCCATGTTACCTTTTTCAGCTATACTTACTGAGCTTTTAAATCTGTAAAGTTTACACAAACAGCCACCTGCGCTCAATCGGTGAGGGATTTTCTTATAGATCGCTGGTCATAGGACAAATGTTCTGTAAACAGACGCAAGTTGTTTTGAGTATTTTGGGACATAGAAGAAGGAACTTAGATGACCAGCAATGTTCTAGTCATCCACGTTGAAAGTAACAAGAGGCACAAAGAATATGAACGGTAACTCCAACTATGGCTAAACAAACTTTTTTTAGGTAAGACAGTAGAGTAACTTTTTAGTTTACTTATTTTGATCTAAAAATAAAGGGCCACATTTATCGCTTGTTTTTTCTGTTGTTTTTGCGCCTTTTCATTCAGGCGCACCGTTTTTGCGCCATTTTTGCGATTAAACGCCAAACTAGCCGCGCAGCAAAAATAAGCAGCTTTCCCTCATCTATCTTACCAATCCGGATGTTTTGCTGCGCCTAATGATATTCATCACTTGCAACGTTTTCATTTAGGCGCAAAAACGGGCGCAAAAACACTCCAGCCTGAAGGTGGCATTATCTGAGAAGAAAGCACTGAGACCCTTTGCAGAAGAGCTCATTTCTAGCAGCAAAGCTCAGCCAGACACTGGAACATATAATAGATACATTAGATACATTGCAGACAGGAGCTGCAGACTCTATTTACAGGTCATCACCTTCTATTTACAAAATATTCTGCAAACTCCTGAGCTCACAGTAAGAGAGAAGAGAACTTTGCACAAGTTTGCAGAAGTTTGCAGATAAGTGTCCCCCATGTAATTCTGCACAGTGTCTGAGGGGGATATTGTGCAGAATTACAGGGGTGCAGCAGGAGACCAGCACTGGGGGATCCCCTCCAGGAGAAGCCACTGCTGAGGAGGTCACTGGGTGCTGGGTGTCACACACCTGGGTGCTGCTGTGAGTGTTATCTTCATTCTGGGATGTGGGAGAAGCAGAGAGGAGCTTGTAGCAGGATGACATGTAAGTGCCCGAATCTAACATTGCGCCTAAACTGCGCCAAAATTGCGCCTAAACTGTGTTAAAGTAAAGTGATTAATAAGAGGCAGAAAATATACTTATCACAGATGGTTATAGCTTGTGATAATTCTGGCAAAACAGTGCGCCAGAATTTAGGCGCAACTACTACACTTAGGCGCACAAAAGTGATAAATGTGGCCCAAAGAGTTTTGAAGCTACAACATTGACAGTAATTCACTTAAGTTTAGTTGCTGGTCAATCAAAACATTTTGGTTGAAAATGAAAGTAAAGTATATAGAATAATGTGCCTCCGTTGCTATCTTAAATAAAACAACTCCCTTGTCTGACTTTCTAGAAGTCTGGGCGTATCATGTGGGATAATAGCCAAACAAGTAAGTATTTTGCAAAATGAATCGACACTCAACTGTACAGTGGACACCACATTTTCAATGTCACTGCTATTGTTAGTAAAGTTATTGGAAGTGGCTTGGCAAGATGATATACTATAGATGTACTGATAACATAAACAGAGCTGGGTGCAATGTCCTGATGTGACTTTCGTGGCCATGTCATGTCCCTAGTCAGACATAGAAGTAGGAGGAGCTGCCTGGGACTTGAACAGGACTTTGCTTCAGTCCCAGCTTCCATGTTGCATGAGTACTTCTGATCTTTACTCCTTGTGCCTGGCAGGAAGTGTAGGGGTCAGTGACATCCTGTAGTCTGAGGAGGCACAGATTGGCTGAAGAAGATCCCATGACCCTCTGGCACTTATGGCTGGACGCAGGTGCCTGAGACTAGGATTGCAGGAACCAAGGGCTTGAGCAGGGTAATAAAACTTAAAGTTTTAGGGTCAATAGATTGACCCTTCCTTTATATATAAATCGGTATAACACTGCCTACACTATGATATTACTATGTAGAATACCGTCTACTTTTCTTCCCCCCCCTGTCCAGGTACATTTGCTACCTATTGTTTAAAATAAAAATTATTTGAAAACATTCATTTTTTATTTGCCATCACTGGCTCGGTCCCAAGACTCGAATGAAATTTTGTTTCTATGTGTTTATCAGATCCCTGATGAATTTATAAATGAAACATGTCTGATCTAATCTAATGTGAGGAGAGGTAGCAGTAGTTAGTGTAATTGAGAGATAGTATAGATAGAGTCTAGTGCTTTTCTATGAAGACTATACACCAGCTTTAAATATGCTTCTCATACTACTGTTCAATTCACATATAATAATAATAATCTTTGTTTATATAGCCCCATCAAATTCCGTAGCGCTTTACAAATCATAGGGAACATATACAAATGTAATATTACATTACAAAGAACAAACAGTCATATGACAAAAGAGCTTCCATCCTCATACAGTGTTGATCGGCAGTGGGTTTCCGAATCGCCAAATGCTTCAAAAACTTTTTAGCGGTGGACTGTTACACTTAGTGAATTACCCAGCTCTTAAAAGTATCTTTAATAAAGTTATGCTCAAAAGTTTGCATACCCCTGCAGAATTTTGGCTATTATTATTTTATTTTTTTTCCACTCATTTAACTCTTTTTTGACTTATGGCTAGGTTGGGTGAAACCATTTATTGTCAAACTACTGTGTTTTTATGTTATCATTTTGATTGAGTGTAAAATTGATGTTAATTTGTCACATTATTGGCAGCGTGTAGATGCTTTCTGTCAGGTTCGCTGGGGAGAATGCTGGGACTTCTGGTGGTGCTAGTAGCGTTCTCCGACCTCTGGCGGGTATCCGCGCAAACTCCACCTCTCGTCCACTACCAGCGGTCTCTGGCGTGCGCGCCGGGCAGCGGCTGCTAAGACCTCGCGCTGTCTAGGAGTTGTGTTCTGAACTGCTGGGACTTATTGTACCCCTGCATGGTGCCTGCTATTGTGCTTGGTTATTCTGCACCATGAGGGGTTAATTCCCAGAAGTTGTCCAGCTCCTATCAGGTTCTGGAGGTGGGGTTCTGGCTGCATAAATTGCAGCCTCACTAGTCACCTGTGCCAGTGTTTGAATTCCCTTCATCACTCGCTCGCTGCATTAGGTTTGACTTGCTCTGTGTCTGAATTGTTGTGATCTCGGCCAGTTTTTTGACATTGACTCTTTGCTTACTGATTTTGCTCTTGACGTACCCTCTCGCTGTGACTCCGGCTAGTTTACCATTCTTTTGTGTGTTATTTTTGTCAGTCTGTTCGTGTTTTCCCTTCCCACACTTATCCAGTGTATTTCGAGTCTTCAAGTAGTTGCCCCACAGTTTAGCATGGGGGGGCTATAGGAAGGGACAGAGTTTGGGGCCAGCTCAGGGCACACTATCCCCTGTCTTCTGTGTTACCCAACCCTAACACTTTCAGATCAAGTAGAAAATAGAACTTTGTGTATGGTGAATGTTACAATAGGGAGGTCAAATAATAGAGGAAGTATTATGGGTTCTTTGTTTTGTCTTTTATCTTAAAATCTAAAAGAACAGAGCGATTCCTGGATTTGATGGTGAATGATTATAAATTATTACTCACATAACAGAATTGCATGAGTAATCATTTATAATTATTCACTGTAAAATCCAGGAATTGGACTGTTCTTTAAGATAACAGGCAAAACAAAGAACCCATAATATTCACTGAAAAAAAGCCAAGAAAGACAAAATTCTGCATGGGTATGTAAACTTTTGGGCGCAACTGTATTTTATCACTAGTGTTGAGAGGACTTGAACCACAAAGTTCAGGTTCGTACCAAAGTTTTTGTGTTCGTGTGCCCCGAGGCCCAACCCCAAACTTCATTTGAAAATCTGGTTGGGCTCTGAGTTTATGGCCCTGATCAGTACTGGTCCCAATAGTGGGCATTAACTCTTTAAATGCCATTGGTAGAATCACCAGCAGCACTTAAATAGTTGCAGCCGTGTGTGACAGCACTTACATTTTGGATCATCAATCCCCAACATAGATTGCTTGTGTTACTCTTTTTTGTTTTTCAATTCACTGGGTCCATTCATCACTACTAATCACATATCCCTTCCTTGAATATGAACCAATAAAATAGCCCTAAGAATTTTTCCAGATTTCCTGGAAAACCAATTTAAGCTATTACTGGAGGTAACTGTGATAATTCTTTTATATCTCAAAGTAAATAGATCCATAGCTTCGATTTACACTAAAGAAGTACTTCTTTAAGTACTTCCGCAGAGGTAACAGTGGATATCAACACATTGAAAGTTGTGTTAAACTTCAATCCAACAGAATATAAAGTTACAACGATCCATTTGTCCTTTGATGATAGCTCAGTACTAAGACTCAATCCTACAACAGCTTAAGAGATCAAGCATGTTACCATAAATTAATAATGGAAATCTCTCTTAGAAGTAACCTGGGGAAATGTGCTTAACATGTGAAAAATGGGCCCCTGGTGATAGAAAATGGGAATATTAAGTGAGATACTAGATCCATGTACAACTCCTCAATTTTAGTAACACAAAGCAATGTAGCAAAAGACAAAGTGTCAAGTGGAAAAAAAAAAACTAAAATAGATCTGACATCATTTATGACACAACCATCACAAGCTCAGTCCATAACAATCTGAATAAACAATCTTGTCTTTTCCAGTACAAGGTAAATCTGCTTTGATAAATGTCTTCACCTTCTCCAGCTGAATCATGTCAGAAGATTGCTTTTTTAGGGAAATGACTCTTGATTGAGTGTAAAAATTCTGTTAATATGTCACATTATTGGCAGCTTGAAGATGTTTTCAGATCCAGTAGAGAATGGAACATTGCGTATGGTGTATGTAACAATAGGGAGGTCAAATAATAGAGGAAGTATTATGGGATCTTTGTCTTGCCTTTTATCTTAAAGAACAGTCTGAATCCTGGATCTGACGGTGAATATTATAAATTATTACTCACACAATTCTGTTATGATAGACCAGTTCCGTATCATTTGAAGTTCAAAGCAGGTACATTTTTAGGTTGCTGTACAGCATATTGCTGAGGGCTTTACAAAGCTGACAGACACTGCGATCAGTTACAGAAAATTGTTCACCGAAAATCTACAATAATTAAAAAATGTTATTTGTTTCTGGATTGAATATTAAATGGTGACACATTCCGTTTAAAGAATCCAAGCTTTATGATAGTGCCATATAATATCTTCTCCCCTCTCTAAATATTGAAAATAAAGGGTTGTTAGGGATCAGAGGCCTAGAACTGCTACAGGTTAGCTCCTGGAAACTTTGACTCATGTCCTCCTGTCCCAGATTCACATGAAGGACTTCTCTTTAGAATAAAGGGTCCAGAGTCCCCATACAAAAAGGGTCACTTTTCAATCAACACACAAAAGGCACCTCCTCCAATAGGTGGAGCCTAAATGTTAATGTTTCTCTTCTCTGTTGTACAGGAACTATCTTCCTCCATGACTCTATTTTCTCTTCTGGAAAGCCTGACCCTTATCCATTCTTTCTTATCTAACTGCTGCCTTCTCCAAACCCAGATCCACTTTGACTATTCTTTATCTTACATCTAGTTCTTTGTATCAGCATCCCCTGACCCACCAGGACAAGCTGTCACCCTCTCTCGGCGAGGTAGTGGTTTTATGTCCTCATTCAAGTGAAGTCTGGGATGGTTGATTACATATTTGAGTTTTGCCTTAAATCAAACTGGACAGATGGCACAGTGGTTACAAACCTACTATGTGTTTTATCTTTGTTTGCTTTGTTTCATGGTCAATTAAAACAATACAATGTTAAACTAGTCTATGTAGAGATGCATGCACTGTCCTTTCAAGATAAGAGATGAAATGGACTGCATTAGTTCCAGGAGGGAAGCCCCTATTTAGAATTTTCTTCCACAGAGTTTTTATTAACTTAAAGGAAATCTACCATCAAAATCAAGCATACTAAACCAGGGACACTTACTCATAGATCTAGGCACTGTGACTGTGGTCATATTTGTTATCTATGAAGAGCCACCGGGATGTTACCAGAGCTGCTCCATGCAATAGCTTCACAAACTGTCTCATTCTCCCCCCTGCCAACTCAGCACTTTCCCCCTATCCTCTGCCTGACAGTGGGAAGGCCTGTGAATCTGCAACCCAGAAGGACTCTAGTAACCCAATAGGAGCCCTTCAGGTTCTTTACCATTATTTTAAAAGTTAGTTTTTTAAGGAAGGTGCCATGGATAAAAAATTATGAGAAGATTACCACAATCACTGAGCTTGGATCTATGAATAAGTGCTTCTGTTATTTTAGGATGGATTTTCATGGTCGATTACTTTTTACTAGTAATTAACTCAACTAAGTTGGTAAAACTGACTTGATCTGGTTATTTATATTATATGTAACTTATTTTCTATATATAACACAATTAATTATTGAAATACAAGCATAGGTGATCATGTTGGATTAGTGCTACACAATCTATTATCAAAATTCTGAAGGAGGATACTTTCAGCACAGTTTCCTGCAACGATCCTAGACTAAAAATTCCAACAAAAATGGAGAGCGATGGACATATAGGGGCACATTTACTTACCCAACAAAGTTCACCTAAAGTGCATTGTCCGTCGTCTACGGACTGTGCCGCGATTCACAAAGATCGTGCACCTGATTTCCTGCATCTGTTGCTTCCCCGCTCAGGTCCGACGGAGTTCCCCTTCTTCTTCCCGGTGTATGTAAGTGCATTGGTTGTGACACAATTTGAATATTAAATCCCGCACTCAGTCCGAATCAGTCGGATTGTCCGACGGCCCACCCCCCCAATTTTGGTTGCATGAAAGCCAGAGCAATTGCGCCACAATCCATGCATGTGACACAATCCCCTTCTAAATGCCTGTCACAGCGGCTCTAAAATCCAACGATAGTGCGATCCGCGGGTCCCTTAGTAAATAGCCTCATAGTATTATATCATGTTATCATGAGATGGATTTGTATTCAGCATCAATTCTATTATTCTGTCCTTTCAACACAAGAGTAAACTGAGATTAATGCCACAAATGTGAACTAGCCTTAAAGGAACAGTACAATCTGCTAGCAGCATGTTATAGAGCAGGGTGAGTTAAATAGATGATATACAGTTTTACATCATTCCTGTTTAACAGATTTACATCATTCCTTGTCACTTATTTATAGGAAATGTTTTCTCATTCTGACCTTATAAATAATGGGGCAAGACCTTCTCAGTGATTGTGAGTTATCTGTATCCACTCAGCCAAACCAGTTCCCTACACTGTACTGGGGAGACCCAATCAGGTTGAAAAAGTGTGGTCTACAGCTGGGAATCTGTTCCTTCTGGAATAGATATATACTGGTTGATTTTAATCTTGCATCATGTCATTAGGCTTCCTGAAGGCCATGCTTGATGTCAAGGGAGCTGCCTTACAAGGTAGCTAAAAGAGGCATGGGTTTCCTTATGCCATCCTGGAAAACATTGCATATTTGTGCAAAGTCCCAGTCACAGTACCGTGCAAAATTTTAGGTTGGTGTACAGAAAATGCTGCAGAGGATGATTGCTTTAAAAATAGAAGTGTAAGAGGAATTGTTAAAAATCTTCAACAGGCAATCCAATCCATACATGTACCCCATGTAAAACTATCTTCAATGTAAAGGAAAGCAAATGGACACATATAGCAGTGCTTGTGCACCAGTTTTCTGGCTTAAAAATAGGCTCTCAGCATGCGTCCAGGAATTGCACCTATTCCCCTACTTTCACCACTTCCACGCCAATTGAGTGTGGAGAGATGTGAAAGGGGGCTGCCCAGGGTATCAGTGGTCCAGCTCAGGGTGTTCTTGGCATCAGACCTGGGGTAGAAGTGCTCCAATGGAGCAACGCTGCTACCCAGCGAATTTATCAGGAGGCCGGAGCCTCCTGATAAATCCGTTTGATGCAAGGGTACGGGGCATTACGGGGCATCATCACAGCTGGCACACTTATGGGCCGCAGAGTCCTGAAGGTGATGAAATTGTCAAGTGTGTCTGGGATTACATGAACAGACACAAGCCTGCATCCACAGAAGCTCTGAGATCAATTCTCCAAGATGTATGGAACAACTTCCCTGCAAATGTCCTCCAAAAACAGTGGTTAGTTCTCCAAGATGTATGGAGCAACCTACCTACCAAGGTCATTTAAAAACAAGCAAATTTGCAAGTGCATCTAGAACAAATGACTCAGTTTGAAAGGTAAAGCATAGTGGCCTCAAGTATTTTATTTACATTTCTTTTGTTCATTGGCCTTGTTCGTACTTCGACGGAATTTTACTTTACTGCCTAAGACTATTGTAAAATACTATCCAGTGAAACTTTTAACTACACTCATAACAATAGAAGGATAAGGGTAATAGATATAGAACAGGGTAAACTAATAACATTTAAGTTATGCTGAATTGTTTCCTACAAAACTATCAATCTGTTCAGCTTCTTCTGGTCTATACCTTCTGCCTGGAGCTTGGACGCATTTGCAATGTGACAGATTTACTTTTACTTTTATGTGAACCATATGCCATAGGTTTTGGATCTGGCCAACAAAGACACCAATGCTGCCATAGGGCACTTTCACATTGGTGTTGGTTCTCAGCTTCAGTTGTGCATCCATTGAGTTTGTTTTCCACGGATTACAGATCAATGAAAATTCAAGCCAATGTGAAAACAACCATAGAAATCAATGGCTGTGTAAATCCATGAACACTTATGGGATTGGGGTACAGGACAATTGTGTATAAGGGTCACACATTAAAAAAGTTTCCCTCACCTTCCTCCTTGTCTCTCCTTTTTTGCCCATATCTATCGATATATGATCTATTTTATATTTCTGCATCTATAAATCTACCATCTTTCATATTTATCTTCTATCATCAATCTACCTATCATCTGTCTCTCCTATACAAGTCTCCTACAGTCCCATATTACACATTCCTTACCATACTACTGTTTGTAATCTACAAAGTGTTATTATTGTGCTGGACTAAAGGAGCATCTTACTTACTGTAAATGTTCATAAAATAGTTTTATATTGGGGCCACACTTTAAATTTTTCCCAGGGCCTCATGCCGGTCTGGCACCAGCAGCGCGTTTTCCTGGGCAAGTGCCAGGGCCCAGAGCTTCTGGGGACCCACATACTGAATCGTTGGGGCTTTATATATAATAACTAGAGATGAGCGAGTATACTCGTCCGAGTATACTGCTCGGTCGAGTATTAGCATACTCGGACCGGCTCGTTACTCGGACAAGTATCTCGCCGGCTCGAAATCGAGCATTAAATTAATAAAATAAAGTGAAGAAAAGTATTTTTATTGCAAAATAAAATATTCCACATGTTTCCAGATGTTTTAATTGTTAGAATACATTGAAAAAACACTATTCTTCACTTTGCAGGTGTTCTCGCTTGCCTCCCGCTAGGTTCGGAGATGTTCGGAACATCTGGAATGTGAAGAATATTGTTCTTTCAATGTGTTCTGCACTTAAATGGTCCTGTGTTCACTGTTTTCACTGTTTTTATTCTATTCTTCACATTGCAGGTGTTCGCGCGTGTCTTCCGATAATGTCGGAGATGTGCGCGCACATCAGCAATGTGAAGAATGGAATAAAAACATTAAAAACTGTGAAAACACGAACATTTAAGTGCAGAACACATTCAAATAACACTATTCTTCACATTGCTGATGTGCGCACACATCTTCGACATTATCGGAAGACACGCGCTAACATCTGCAAAGTGAAGAATAGTTAAAACAGTGAACACAGGACCATTTAAGTGCAGAACACATTGAAAGAACACATTGAAAGAACACTATTATTCACATTCCAGGTGTTCCGAACATCTCCGAACTTAGCGGGAGACACGCGCGAACACCTGGAAAGTGAAGAATAGTGTTTTTTCAATGTATTCTAATAATTAAAACATCTGGAAACATGTGTAATATTTTATTATGCACTGTTCTTTTATTGTTCTATTTTATTTAAAAAAATGCTCGGGTCTCCCATTGACTTTAATGGGGCTCGTTATTCGGTACGAGCACTCGAGCATCGGGAAAAGTTCGTACCAAATAACGAGCACCCGAGCATTTTAGTGCTCGCTCATCTCTAATAATAACCATGATGGGGCTGTATGAGGTAATAACCTAGGGAATATTTTTTGGAACAGAAGACTATTTTAGCTTCAGAATTTTTCACGTTGCCACGTGAGTTCACTGCAATGAGGCTTACTGAGGCTATGTCGCCCAGGGGCCTACTGATACCTGGGGTCGACCCTTGCCCCACTTGTCTAAAACTAGCCCTGGCTCTTACCATTCATCTTGGACACCTATTACTGCGGTAGTGGCTTTTCTATTAGTAACTGGGAACTTGTAGGAGAACTTGAGGTTTCCAGACCCGAGTATGATCCTGAGGGTCATTTACAAGATGTGTGCTTTTAATGGCAATTTGTATTCTAATGACATTTTTTGAATTGCATATTTTGATCTTTTTGCACAACCCTTTGCCTTGGTGGTTACATTAACATTGTACTGTGTGTTATCCCTGTACTATCATCTCACAGGTGGGGGAAGCGTGGCCTATAGGTCTGTGTGGGGGATGGAATAAAGTGAAGAAATGCATCGTGGTGAGTGCTGCCTTCTTTGTACAATCATTTGAAGCCAAATATTTACTAAATATTTAAAAGTATTAAATACAAATGTATATATTTTAATAAGACTTCGGTAATATTAGAACCTGAATAGAAATAATGAATCATTGCATGTCTATGACATTAGATGTAGGTTATATCTTAACTTGCCTAAGATTCATATTGTAACAAGATCCAATCAATTTCTCCTACAGGGAATGGAAACTTGTCATCTTTGTGAGAATATTCACCTCATCACCGACTTTTAGACATGCCTAAATTCTTATTGCTATTGCCACAAAATAACCTTCATGACAGGTCCAGGCTTTCAGACTGTAAAACAAGTGCAGAGTCACTTCTCCGACACTTTCTACAATCTGTATGAACACAAACACCTGTGTGATTCTTTTAGCAGATGTTAATCCCCAACTTCTAACAATGGGTTTATTGCATGCCTCCATTTTTGGTTCCAGAAGACAGTTATCCAGCCAATTACCAATTATACTTGCTACATTTTATCATGAAAAAATCCAAAAGAAGTATTGGCGAAAAAGAAAAGATGATTGTGCTGACTTATAACATTCACTGGAGATCAACATTACAGAATAATAGACAATCAGTTTATTTTTCCAAAAATAATGTAATTTCCATGGATCAACATTTGATGGATTTATGTAAGGGGCATAGAACAGTGTTCTACAAAATTTTCTAGCTATATCAACATAAAACCTTTATTTTGAAAAAAAAACTTGATAATTATTATTAGAGAACAGAGAAAGATTATAATTACATTTTTTGAAGGTTACAACATTAACCAATCAGTAGGAAGTGCACAGGCCTTTGCTTTGACTGACTTCAGCACATATGCATCCACAGAACATCACTTTTCTCTCACACTGCTATGGTGGGATTCTCAACCACTTCTCTTCCAGTCTCTTCATGGTTCTGTGACTATTGTGGGTTTCTTGGCCCTACCTTTGTCACTATGGATTTTCAATAAGTTTTCCATTGGGTTGAGATCAGGACCCAATGTTGGCCATTTCATTTCTTCAATATGACATCGTGCATGAAAATTGTTGTCTGATTGGGTGAAGAACGCAAAGAAAGAACCATGTGTAGTTACACTTGCATTCACTCTGCCATGTAGATATGTGAGAGGTCCAACTCCTGCTGCAGAAAACATTCCCCAAACAATGGCACCTCCTCCACCACCTTTCACTGACTTCTTTACACACCTAAAGTACAACTGTAAATTGCAACAGTTGCAATGTGAAGTATATAGGTAGCACTATAAATAAACTGAAGACCCGAATTGATGAGCATTTGTCCGATATAGAAAATAAGAATACAGGAGTTTCAGAAGCAGCATGTCATTTTATTGAATTTCACGAATGGAATACTTCCACCTTCTGCTTCTCTGGGATAGCAAGGTTGTTTAACCCCATGAGGGGAGCCAATTGTAAAAACTAGTAAGAAAAAAGGAATCCCTCTGGATTTTGGGACTGAAAAATAAATTTCCACATCGTATTGATTTATTTTTAAAAATTAATGTATTAAAATGTGTATAGGTGTTATTGTTCAAAACTGGTAAAAATAGAAAATAGAATTTAGTGATTGGTTCTGACTTGTTTTAAATTGGGTGGATTTAAGAAATTTTATTACAATGTGCTGGATTCAAAAACATTTTTGAAGCATATAAAAACTCGGCACTAAGCAAAAATAGGCTATTCTCTGTTTTACTCTAATTACCTATCTGCATGCATTGGGCTGCTAGCAGAGGTTTTACCTTGTCCCCTGAAGCTTGTGTCCTTTTGTCATGCTTCCTGCTAACCGCTAGAACCCAATTTTTATCAGTTACTTTACAGTTAATAATATATACTACTGTTGTATTCTTTAGTTTGTACTTGTCTGAGTCCCTGATCCCATCTAATATTTTATCATGCAGAAGGCAAAGGCATCATCAGATATATTTATATACAGATACTATGTTATTCATTTAAATTAATTGGTATAAAAATACATATTTTCGTGCCATACTCCTATACGTCCAGTAGGCAGCATCTTACACAATATGCTTCCTTCACTTTTAGGCTGCCTGGTGAATAAAATATTCAACTTTCAAATTACAAAATTAAGGGGTTGGGAATTTTAATAGTAAACTTCTTGTAGTAGTAAAAAGCAATGATACTTATCATACAGTTATGTATAGAACAGTTTATATAGAATCAATCACCTAATAATAACGCGACTTATAATCTCTGCAGGTCTCCGTGTTGGTTTTTGTCTCGGATCGTCAGAAGATTGGGAATCGGTCTGGATAATAGGTAATTACTACTGTACATGCGTTTGTTAGTATTGGCTAAACAAGAAGGAAACATGTCCCTTCTATGCGTAGAGCCCAGCGTGCAGTCAGGCCTTCTGTGCACGGCAGTCTATGTTCGCTCTAGATTAGTAAACAGCCTGAAATAACATATTTGCCAGGATCACATAAATCATGCTATAAACTGTTTGTTGCTGAAACTGTCCAGATTGATGAAGTGACCTATCCTCCACAAGTAAATCATTTCTGCAGAAAGCAACACTTCAGAGCATGTGTAGTTCCCCACACTACTTTCCAACATGACTTGTTCTTCATCAGAAGCTGTTTACCCTTTGCTGTCCAGACAAAGCAAACTTTGAAGATTCATTGGAGCTGGGAGCACCGAGAGGGGATGACACCTTGTAAGTTATGTCCCTCTGCTTCCAATACATCCCACTTTTCCTTACTCGGAGCATTTCCATTGATGTGTAGTACACACTTATCCATTGTTTATGCCCCTTTACCATTTTGTGTTTCAATTTTTTGCTCCCCCTACTTTCAAAAACCATAACTTCTTTATTTTCCATGTACAGAGCTGTATGAGGGCTTGTTTTCTATGTAACCTATTGTACTTTCCAGTGTCACTATGTAATATCTCATGTAACGAACAAATGCAGTAAAAGTTGCCGAAAAAATGCATGTGAAACATTTCTTAATACTTTTTAAAAAAATACCAACTGTCAGTCTATTATTAGGTTAAGGGCCCAGAGTGCAAATTGCAGGATACTGAAATTTTTATAACATATAGAAAAAAAGAAAAGCAAAATGTGGTCAACAAAATTAGTTATTTTCTGGTTATGCATTAGGGGAAATGTGTTGCAGTGCAGGTCATTCCATTTGTAACATTGTCTCTGCTTTTATGTCTGTGCACTCCAAATGACACCTCCCCTTTATACTTCAGGTCAGTACAATTACGAGGATACCACATTTATATATAAGGTTGATTATGTATTAATACTTTTTTTTTTACTTATCTTATGTCAGAAAAATTTATTAATTTTGTTTTTTTCAAATTTTTTTATGGGATATGCTGATATTTTTATTGCTAGCATTTTGGGGATTTGTAGGACCGTATGAGCAATTTTGTGACATGTTTTATGTGTTGCAAAATGGCAAAAAAAAGTGGCAATTCGGACATTTTGAGGTTATTTTTCCATTACAGGTTTCACTGTTTTGAATAATTATTTTTATATTTTGACAGATCGGGCAGTTTGGAAAGTGAGGATACCTAACATGTTTATGTTTGTTTGTCTATTTTTATTTCTGTTATAGCGAAAGGGTGTGATTTTAGGGGATTTTTGTCAACTTTTTTATTTTTACTTTGAGCCCTCTTCATACATCCTTCACAACAACATTGTGGCGTATAGATCCGTGATACATAGACATGTGTCGTTAAGATGTTATATGTTAAAACTAGATAAAGAAATGCTTTTTTCTTTCCTTTTCTGTTTTATTTATCTGTGGATGTTTTAGTTTTCTGCCCTTGATCACAGAGGCAGCCATCTTGCCTCTGCTTTAATAACAGGATTTAGTGAGCAGCTTTAGTCACATAAACTGTGAAATACTGGAGCAGACTCCATAAGGTCTATGGAAGAGCTTTGTTAATTGGTCTTCCACTTACTAAACTCTCTCCTCTACAATCCATTCTCAATACAAGTATTTCTCTAAACTGTGCCAGTCACTGCACTGGCTGCCTGTATCCCTCTGAATACAGTTTAAATTAATCACCCTCATCCACAAAGCTCTTCATAAGGCTGCTCTACTCAATATCTACTCTCTTATCTCACTCTATTGTCCAATCCACGCTCTTTGATCCACCAGTGATCTTAGATTAATCTCTTCCTTAATTCAAACCTCCCACTCACGACTCCAGGACTTCTCCTGGGCTGCACCAAATCTCTGGAATGCCCTTCCCGGTCTATTAGTCTAACAACCCACCCACAAGGCTTCAAACATGCTCTTAAAACCCATTTATTTAGACCAGCCTATGATACTCGCTAACTGTATGCAACTTTAACTCTTTATTGACCAATTCTGGGTACTCCCCCTGTCTGTTATCCAGAAAATGCTTCTCTGCAGTCCCACTGACCTTGGACTTTGTATATAAGATGGCGGCTGAGGGCTGGTTCAAGCAGCAGCATTTTTATTTATAAATTATTTTTAATCCATTCCCTTATATAAATGGCTGGACCATTATACAAGCCATTATACCTCTTTTCTCACCCCCTCATACTCATAGACTGTAAGCTCTTGTGTCACCCCTCATCCTCATAGACTGTAAGCTCTTGTGTCACCCCCTCATCCTCATAGACTGTAAGCTCTTGTGTCACCCCCTCATCCTCATAGACTGTAAGCTCTTGTGTCACCCCCTCATCCTCATAGACTGTAAGTTCTTGTGTCACCTCCTCATCCTCATAGACTGTAAGCTCTTGTGTCACCCCCTCATCCTCATAGACTGTAAGCTCTTGTGTCACCCCCTCATCCTCATAGACTGTAAGCTCTTGTATCACCCTCTCATCCTCATAGACTGTAAGCTCTTGTGTCACCCCCTCATCCTCATAGACTGTAAGCTCTTGTGTCACCCCCTCATCCTCATAGACTGTAAGCTTTTGTGTCACCCCCTCATCTTCATAGACTGTAAGCTCTTGTGTCACCTCCTTATCCTGATAGACTGTAAGCTCTTTTCTCAGATCCCTCATCCTCATAGACTGTAAGCTCTTGTGTCACCCCCTCATCCTCATAGACTGTAAGCTCTTGCGACCAGGGCCCTCACTCCTATTGTTTCATATGACTGTTATTACTCTGTAATGTATTGTTTTATTTGTAAATGTTCCCCAGAATCTGTAAAGCTCTATGGAATTTGATAGCACTATATAATGATTATTACTATTATTATTATTATTATTTGTAGATGGGTTCTATGTAGGGAGGAAGGATAGATAAGATGTAGGATCTGGGGTTGTTAACTTTTGTTATAATCCTGTATGTGAGGTAAATGAAGTGACTGCTGCAAAGGAGAACCCTTCAGAATTAGCAATAGTCAGTCTATTATTAGGCTTAGAGTTAAAATTGCAGGTTACTGAATTTTTTTAAATATATAGAAAAAAATTAAAGAAAAATTTGGTTACCAAGAGTCAGACAAGACTAGTCTTCTGCTGTGCAAGACGGTGGAGTCTTACTTTGCACTATCTACTAGTGTTTGGGCCAAAATGTGTAAAGTGATTAAAGTTGTTTACATTTCTATTCCTAGGTTTCCATTGGGCAGCACTAAATATTTTTGTATGGACACTACTGATCATGTCATCATCACTTAGTGATTATGCCAGCAGGTACCACCATAGGAGTTGAATAATGATTCATTTTTGTTTTATACTTGATTTTTTCAAGGTGCATAATTCCATTATATAAGAACATTAACTTATTACCACACACTGAATAGGTGCTTGATTTTGATGGTACATACTAAAATCAACATTGATTACAAATAAAACTAGATTAAAAATCTAAACACATTAGATAAGCCAAGCATGGTATCATAGTAAAAAAGGTTAGAAAAAGACTTCAGTCCATCAACTCCAACCTATTCATTATATTGCATTGATCCAGAAGAAGACAAAAACCTTGCAAGGCTGATGCCAATTGGCCCAAAGCAGGGAAAAATATCTTCCAGACTCCTAATATGGTTGTCAGAATAACTCACTGGATCAACAGAAACTACTAACAAAGTTCTATTCCCATAAAATGGGATGTTATTGCTATATGAAAATAGTATACAGGCAGTCCCCGAGTTACTTACAAGATAGGTTCTGTAGGTTTGTTCCAAAAAAGACACATAAAACAATTATTACTATTACATATCCAAAATAGTATGTCCGGAGCACAAAACATAATACAGCACATATTGCAAATATTCACTTACTATAGCATGGAAAACAACCAATCCAGTAATAGAACATTATTTCTTCATGTTCCCCATTTATACCACATATTTTTTAATCAATCATATTTACATTTATAACATCATTTTGCTGTATATCCTAAATACTCTTAAATAATAACCTAAAACCTACCCACTCTGCCGGGGGGGGGGGGGGGACACTAGAGTTTTGTTGTTCAGTTTTTAATCTGACCCTGCCCGCCACCCATCTCCCATGTTTTCTCCCAAACGACGGGGAGCCTATTTTCCTCATAGCTCTTAATTTCAACCAGGGCTGTCCATTGCCTGAAAGTTGGTGAATCAGACTTCATCCAAGACCTTGCAATCAGTACTTTTGCAACCAATGATAGCTTACAGATCATTATCTTTTGAAATTTTGATATCTTATACATTTCTTCATTCGTAAGGTCATTTATCACTAGAACCACGAGAGAGCACGGCAAAGCAACACCCAGGATATCAACCATCGCGGCATGTACCTTGAACAAAAAATTTCAAGAGCTGGACACCCCCAACTCAGTCGGCTTGCCCCCTGGCACACTTGGGACAGGCAGAACTCCATCCCATTCCCCAGTGAAGGTGTATAATAAAGTCTGTGAACATAATTAAATCGTATCAATCTGAGATTCATATTTAAAGAAGACCACACAATGTTACGATATACTTCTGACCAGTGAATTGTAACATTAAAAGAAGCATCTCTTTCCATGTGTTTCTCCACATTAAATACCACATTCCGTGAATTTTCAACATTAAAAATTTTAAATATTTTAGAGATAGTGAGTTTCCCCTCACACTTAAATAAAAGCTTATCAAAAATAGTATTGTAATAAACAATAAAACAAGTTTTGTCTTGAGTTTTAACATAAGCATTCTGTATTTGCATATAGTGAAAAACAAACCTATTCCCCATGGGATATCTACTTTGAAGTTCCTGAAAGGGAATCAATGTCCCGTTATCAAATAAGTGTTGTACCTTTGTGATACCCATTGTCTCCCATATCTGTGTATCTATCATTCTAAAAAATTACTCAAAATTAATATGATATATTATATATACATATATATAGAAAAATTAAAACAATGCATCTGCACCTTTTAAGAAAAAACAGTATTTTCCTTCTGGTCTAATGTAGTTACCTTATTTTTTAATAGTATGGGCATTTTCACATACTTAAACACACAAAAAAAGAAGATATGTATATATGCAAAAATATAAACTTTATTATTAGTCAAAGTTAAAATCATTTAAAAATGTCCCAGCAAAGGGGAAACCACAAACCTCCCTCAGAATTGCCTAAACATTTTTTTTTTATTTTAAACTATTGTATGTTACTAAATATATCTCAAATATATATATATATATATATATATATATATATATATATATATATATATATATATATATATATATTTCTTGCCATATGTTAACCAATTCTAACAGGAAAAATAAAATAAAATAGAATGTAAAAAAAGATTAGCTGCCTGCTCAAGGTTTATTACGATGTGAATATGGAAATACACCTATATTTGTTCTGTAGTTTGGTTCTTGAGTTGAATAGGAACTGCTCTTTCTTTTGCGGTGCGAGTATTCGTCACATTCACGGCATGGTAATGCACATGCTCAAAAGAAAGCAACAAACCTGCCTGATATAGGCCAATGGGGCCGGGAGTTAGCCACAGTTTGCTCAGCTAGCTCATGTCCAAAATGCATGGTCATGTGCATGAGGCATAAATCCAGTAAAAACGTTTTTTGTCCCTGTTACAATTAGATTTTCAAAATTTTGGGGTGTCATGGGATCAAGGAGTAATAATAAAGTTCTACAGCTCTACAGTTGATCATTGCAGCCAGATGGTAAAGTCTAGTAAATTAACAGCATCCACCGAGCTTCACCAGAGTGGGCAGAGAGATCCGTCTGTAACTAGAAGTCATCTGTAATTTGGGTGTTCTTAAGTCAGGACTGTCTGTATTTCTATTTGCTCAACATGGATTTCTAATAGTTTTATTATACAAGGAAGAGGGAGCATACAAACACAAAAAATATTACCAAAGCTAAAATAATTAAAACCATTTTAAGTCTTCTGAATTTTAATATGATATTAAATACTGTGCAATGTCTTGAAAAATATGAAAGGATGAATTTCCCAGTATAAAAGATTTACTATTTGCTATGCTTTAAATAAATTCCTCCAACACCTCTGGGCCATAGTTTTACTGCAGTATACACAAAAGGGCATAAATCTTGTTGCAAAAAAATCTATAAATACAACTTGCCCTTCAACATTTTATGGAATTGTTTTGTAGGAAAATGAATGATGGGCAAGATAGTTATAATGATTTACCTTTGTCTTCTGGTAATTGTAGATGATAATAAGTCTTTGGGTTATTGTACGCTATGGCAGGACATACACTTGGCATTCAAAAATGACTAGATGGTAACATCTAATCTGTCCTGGAAGTCAAGTTAAATTTATGAATTGTCTTCAAAGAAATACACGAGAGTGGACTATAGTTCCATTGTAGCACACAAGTAATTATCTACACTTATTTCAATTTTACAATGATCTATCCAAGGAACATAAAACCTTTTATGGGAAAAAGTGGATAGTGTTTATTTTTAGTGTTTATTCTTTATTTTTACTGTGGGTCATGTGCAATATCAACTACTAGTAGTTGATCAAATTTGTTCTGTAAAAAGTTTTACGAAAAGCCAACCCACACACATGGCCCTTTGGAGAATATTCCATTTTGTTATCAGTTATTGCTATCCATGAGTGAATACCCACTAAGCAGAGTGTTTTTTTCAAAATACAGTCTTAGAATTGGGTCCAGGGAGTAAATCTGGATATTACAACTGTTTGTTGTGGCCAATGTGCACTAGGAAACACCATTATTATTTGTACATTGATCTATACATTGGTTGCAAACTGTTTATTGAACAATTGAGGCTTAAATACAATCAGTATATTTTACATATAAATATGGAAAGCTATAAAAATGTAACTTCTTATAATAGGAGCCCATCAAGAAATATTAAAAACCCAACATAAACTGTATTTATTGCCTATTTCTCATAGTTCAAAGTTAGGGTATGCATGCAGCCAAAAATCTAGACTGGAGAAAGAAGAATCTAAATTGACAATGGCCCCTGTCATTGGTGTCCATTGTCAAGATGCTGATCTAGAATGCCATTCGATTTATTCTAGCACAAAAGAAACTGGAAGCTATTTTCTTGTACTATAAAATAAATTTGCCATAATTTCCAAGGAAATTATCATGATAGTTACACTTTATTTTTCTGTCAACGTGCGTTTCTTTTATTCACCATACTCTGCAATGGTTAACTGTTCCTTGTTCTTGATAATTCTTCCCTACTTCACCCAATACAAAGTTGCTCCGGGGACCACAACCGAGGGGGTGTAAGGGTGAATATAAGCAAATTAATTCAATTATCTGCCTCAGTTCAGTTAGAATCAATTGGAATGATTCTCAGGCGGTCTGCAATGCTTGAATGTTGCTGCATGTTCCATGTCATAAAGAGTACTGATTAGTGATCCAGTTGGGTTTGGAGAGTAGAGCACCTTAACGTGAACACCCCACCATTTTTGCTGCTACCCATGATGTAATCAGCTTTGTCGGTAGCATTTAAAGGGTTAAAAACCCCAATCAGCAGTCCATCAACCACCTTTTCCTGGTGAACCTGAATGCTGAACCCAAACTTCTGGCTTAAGTCCTGGTTCAGGGACCCAAACCTGCAAAGTTCGTAATGGTCCCTAACATTGTGGTTTGGGTCCCCTTATCAGTAATAAAGAGTTCCTCTCTATTAAGCACCTACATAACATTAATGCCTTTCATGAAGTCAAGCTCTGACAGTGGATTAGGACACATGCCTTTCCAATGCTCCAGTTCTCTAATACATGTACCAAATATGAATGGCTTGCCAACTAGGTATTTTAAGGGATCTGTTTATCTACACTTTTACTTTAATATATACAGGCAAAAATATATGGTTTACTCATGAGCAGACCTGTTCAGGTTTGGGTTAGCTGAGTTCAGCCGAGCCTTGAACAGAAGTTCACTTTGGGTACCCGAATCAGAACATTCCCCAGCATTACCCGTGATCAGTGTGACTTTGCGGACACCATTTAAAGGAATGGGTTTGCTCTTCACTAGTTAACACCTGTGATCAATGCCGGCACTGATTGTGGATGTGAAGCCTTTAAAATCCCCACCGCCATTTCCTTTGAAACCTCCTCATAATGTTATCAGGGAACAATGATCACATGGAAAATGGCGATGCACCTTTGGCAGTCAAAATGCAGCTGCCCGCTCAAATGTGGCATTTAATGGGTTAATTCCACTGGCACCATTGTGGGTGGTAGCAGTGTGAACCTGAATGCGAACCCAAACCCCAATGTTTGGGTCCATGTCAAACATTGCAAGTTAAGGTCCCCGAGCCTACAATGTTCAGCATGAACAAGAAATATTACATATCGGTCTGATCATCACTAATACAGTTATTTCCAGCAGATAAGCTACAATCAGAAAAACATTCATCCCTTACTTATGCTCATGTATTACATTTGTCACGCTCCTCTGCATGGTGTAAGTTAATGGATAACATGATTGAATTAAATACTATAGTAAACATCATTGTCTTTCCAGTAGTTTTACAGTATCTACTGTAGTGAAATGTTATTCTAATCAAGTCAACAATAGATCATAGCTTCATTACTGTATGTGGCAACTATATTTACTCTTACAACTCTGACAAAACACAGACTGACCTAAGGTAATGAATCATGGAGAGAGAATCTCAACCTGCGTATTTGCGCATTGCTATATATCTAGTCACTTAACTATTGCATTTATTCCCTTTCCCTTACTAGATCAGATTAGGAGCAGACTCTACGGCATTACTCTTTTAGTGTTTTACGTGCCTCGATCTTGCTAAAGACAAATGGGATGTGTTTTCCCCTTTCCTTCCAAGACCTCATTCCAATCATATTTTTCAGAAGTAGAAAAAAAAATCAATATATCCATACTTGGAAAGAGAATTACATGATCTCATAGCTATGACTTCTTTTCCTGTTAAAAGTGTAGGCTAGACTAAGGACAGCTGAAACACAAACACGTGAGGCTAGAGAGGCAATGGAATACACAATACTTCTTCCTGAGTTATTAATGTTGACTGAAGAAAGATAGTGCATGTGGGGTTTTATTTCGGTTTTATCAATTATATATAACATAAAGAGAATTTTAGTGATTACTTGACCTTGAGAAACAGAGACTGCACATAACTTAGTTGTGATGCAGTCATGGGTGCTCCCGCGACCCATACCGTGGGTCGTGCGCTCACCCATGCTTCTTACCTGTCCCGGCTCCTGTCTTGCCTCCCCCAGCTGTGTGCGCGTATTCCCAACTCCTAGGGGGCACGCACGCCAACTTCAGTAAATTTAAAGGGCCAATTTTTAGAAAACTATTTAAGCCTGCCTCTTCCTGCACACCCTGCTGGATCTTTGTGCTAATGCCATTGAGAAAACTGTTTCCTGTGAGTAATTCCCGTGTATTGACCTCTCTTTGTGACCTCGGACATGACCCTGACCTTGCTCTTTCGCTGCCAGCCTTGACCCTCTGCTCTGTCCCTAACTTTGCATCTTTGCCACCTGCCTTGACCATCTGCCTGTCCCTGACTACGAGATTGCCTGCCATTCCTGTACCTCAACCTTGGTTGCCAGCCCTGTGGAACGACCTGGTGGCACCTCGCCTCAGCAAGACCATCCTGCTTTGCGGCGGCTCTGGTGAAGACTGGGTGCCACTTAGATACCGGTCATAAGCGTTGGCTTGTGTCATTGTCCGCGGTGGTCCAGGGGGTTCACTAACCACAAGCCTTCACAGATGCTTTTTTATTGTAACACAATTTTTAGAAAAATCTTTAGGACTCAAAATTTGTGTTACAATAAAAAAGCATCATAAATAAGCTGTGCATAGTCCCTGAAATTATTATCCCTTGACTGTAGAACACATTTTTCCATGGAAGTGCCTATTATTATAATGACCTTGAAATAGTTCATATTAGAGATATGATAGTTCATGAATGGAAATCAGGTTTCTTGCAGTAAATGTTCCATAATTAGGTTAGGCCCAGGTTGTATGGTGCCTTGTAAAATAAAATATAAAAATAATAAGTCACCGCAGTGGAGAATATTCCATTCCTAGTGTCATCCAGCCAGTCTAAATGTGTTGGCGACACTGGTAGAACATCACAGACAATGTCATCCCACTTTCAGCATCATGGAGAAGGTTCCTAGTAAGACTTCACTAAGAACACTAGAAGCTAGAGATGAGTAAAATGTCCAAGGTTTACTTTTCTTAAACTTAACAGAATTTTCAAAAATGTTGAATCTATTCGGTCCAACCTGTTTCTCCAATTGGACATTGGTATGTAACACCCTCTAGTCCTCTAAGACACATATTTGTCATTAAAAGCACCTATCTTGTTATGTTTTTAAAAAAAATTCCCTCTCTAGGCTTTGGGATGAATGATGGCAGCGGTGGTTGAAAGGAATCTGAAAAGATTTGGCTGATCTCTACCAGAAGCACAATACTATTTAACTATATCTGCATAAGTATAACCTCACATGGAATCATATGAGGCTCCTTGCCATTGTCGAAAAGGCTGGCTATGTTCCATGCACACTGTTGCACTGGGTGCCAGTCTGAATTGGGGGACAACTTCTGGGCGGCCTGGCACGCCCACCTTTCCGCTGTACCAGTATCATATCAGGCACGGGTACAGGAGGAGCTGAGCTTCCAAGTCCCTACAAACAAACAGGGGCATGGATCTGATATACCGTGGTGCAGGACACCAGGAGCACCATAGCAGGTGAGTACAGCTTAATTTTTTTAAATGCCCTCCCCAGCCCAAATGCTGCATTTGGGACAACCCCTTTTACTATCTGCCTGATCATTTATTAATAATTTATTATTGCTGTCTTGAAGATTAAAAAACTGATGAGAAAAGGTTTCCATAAAGGGAATCATTTACCTTGATACCTTTGATACCTGGATAGGGAGCCTGCATTTTTTGTTTATTTGCTTTATGGCATTAAAATATTTTTTCAGTTTTTTTTATTCATAAACATTTGTTTAATTAGTGAATTACTTTATGAAATCATTATTTACATTTGTATTGATCCAGTATGTGCATATGTAACCTTCTTATTTTCAAGTACAATAGGGAGAAGGCTTATGTAACTAATAGACTAACAATCTCAAGACTACCTTTAAAGGGGTTAGCCATGAACAATTGCCCTGCCAGGACCTTATCATAGTATTCATAAATATAAGATCAGGGTCCTTGCAGGGAGAGTGTTCATGGACAGGTAGAGATCACATGACCCTCGATCTGCAGCCATAGCAAAGCCGAACTTTCTCATTGATGTTTATTGGTAAATAACCTAACATCCTACCCCTTGTAGTTACATACACATTACATAACACGAGGTATAGTGGCCAAACCCATTAAATATTTATAAATGAAGCCAAGCGGGAAAAGATCCATGAATACTAACGTATGTGCGACCAATAATCTTTTAATGTCACATTCTTTTGTTGTCACATTAATTGTTACTAATTGGTAGAGAAACATATTGTTTTATCATTTCAGATCTATTGGATGGTCACATGATCATAAACTATAAGGCCTAGCCACGTCACCACTTAAGAATGTGCAAATCTTGCTTTACAAACCATGTCCAGGATAACCCTGTTTCATGTTCATTTTGTATATATAATAAGAGTAAGTTTCATAAATAACATTAATTTGTAAAGAAATGACGAGGACTTCCAGGGCTAGAGTTATAGGACATTTTTGTTTCAGAAAAATGATCTTCTTACAAGCTCATGGACAGTATTATTTCCTGCATGTGGCTATATAAATATTTGTGGATATCATTTGTTTTCAAATTTCCCCTTTAGATCCTTTAAGCCTTAGTATTTTACAACCTGCTTTAACTTATACTACTACCCTCTTAGCCCTCTGACCTATCTTCTCTCTTATTTCTGCACTTTTCTGCTTGCTCTTATAGCTTCCTGATATTCCTCCCAATATACATTTATTTTACATATTTTATTGTATAAATTTGCTGAATAAGCTCCACAGAACAACTGAAAGAGGTTACAGGTACTTACAAGCAGACCCCTTTAAATTAAAAGTAGCTGTATTTAAATGACCACCCACGTGCCACCATTTTGGGTAGGGTCATCACTGTGATTACTTCATTGGGGAGCAGCAATTGACCCTAAAAGGGCTAGTGCCGGCAAGCCGAACCTGGACCCTAACTTCAGATGCAGCTTTGCAGTTCGGGTCGGCTCAGCACTAGTTCCAGGTGTTTTTAGTTGTCCTATATTATGTTCTTTATTTCTTATAGATTTCTTTTGGGGCAGAGCCCAAAAAATGTGTAAATGCAAATGTTAGACTGTAGAGTTGAGTGAAAATTGAGATAATTGAGTAATAAAAACTCCATGGGAGTGATTTATCTTAATTTTTTTTAAATGTTTTCTTTTATATAAATGGCAAAACCCAGTGTCAGGCATGGATGTTTGTGACAATTGTTTGATTTTGTACAAAGTGCTGTTATACTTTTAACCTTTGTGAGTTATAGAAATATTTTTACACCAAATATTATGGTTCCGTTTTTCTTTACATAGCTTCTCCTAGGGAGCTGAAAATTGCAGAGTGGAAAAATGCATAAGGATTTCTGCTACTATGTGAATAGTTCCCTAGGAGACTTTGGGCCTTCAAAAATTAATAGCACTTGGGATGTAGAACTGCTTTACCTATATCTAGCAGTTTATTTGCTATCCTCTTCAGTTTAACCTGGCTCTTAAGGGTCAATGTGGCGGGATATCTTTCATCTCCTTTCCCGATGCTGAGAGGTACAAGGCAGGGATGCCCCTTATCCCCCATACTCTTTATTCTCGCAATAGAACCTTTAGCTCACCTGATCAGGTCAAATGAGAAGGTGAAGGGGATAGTGGTTGACGGTGTGTCACATAAATGTGCTCTCTTCGCAGATGATATCCTATTGACGTTATCTTCCCCACTCACCTCGCTCCCCAACTTATTTCAGATACTAAATAAGTTTTCGGCTATGTCGGGCTTGAAAGTCAATCATGATAAATCTATGGCTCTAAACATTTCTGTTCCCCCTCCAATGGCTAAATTGTTGCAGATAAATTTCAAGTTTCAATGGAGAGAGGATAAGCTTCCATATTTAGATATGTTTTTGACCACTTCCATTGATACTTTATTTTCAGCCAACTTTAAGCCACTGTTCCATATGCTGAGAAGGGACATGAATAGGTGGGCAAATTTGAATCTTTCATGGGTAGGCCGTATTTTGGCCATAAAGATGACTCTACTACCGAAAATGCTTCATTGTTTTCAGACGGTCCCGATAGACATACCTATTGCTAGTCTAAAAGCGTTACAAAGAGATATAAATAAATTTATATGGGGACCAAGGAGAAGTAGAATATCGGCAAACACATTATACACCTCCAAGACACAAGGAGGTCTAGGGGCGGTTAACATAATTAAATATTATTATGCGTCTAGTTTGTCCTTCCTGGTGACCTTACATAAGAAAGAAAATTTACCTCACTGGACGCAAATTGAACAGTCCGCTTGCCCGCAGCTGTTGATAGACGCTTTGCCTTGGCTGAGACCCAAGGAGAGACCTTTGATCATGAGCCCACTCCTCTCTTCTATGCTACCACTATGGGATAGAGTCAAATGTAGCTTTAGACTAAAATCACCTCACAGCCCGGTTGCTAGATTATTGAATAACCCCAGATTTATCCCTGGCCAACAATCCTGTCAATTCAAATGGTGGACAGATAAAGGTTTTTACCGTATAGGGGACTTTTATGATAGATTAGGCCTCAGATTGCTGGAATATTACAAATCTAAATATGACATGCCAGAAAGGGAGGTGTTCAGGTTTCAATAGATACATCATTTCCTTCAGATCCCAAAAGACTCATGCCCTGATATCATAGTACACAGGGGGGGATATTTATCAGGACCTCTGCGCACCACTAGTGTCGCAGAGGCCCTGAAATAATCGCAAATGCTAGCTTATTGCTAGCTTTTGCGATTATTTTCCCCAATCCGCCACCTTTACGCTAGTGGGGCGTGAAGGGCGGGGAGCGGCCGGCCGAGCGGGGGGCACGGCCGGACGGGAGTGGGCCGGCGCGGGGCGTTACTGTCCCCGCGCCTGCGCACTCGCTGCTGCCGGCGACTTTTCATACGTGAAAAGTCGCCGGATGCGTTTTTTTCTACGCCTGGCGTAGGATAAATGCTGCGCAACTGGCAGCCAGATACATGAAGAGGCAGAAGCCTCTTCATGTATTGGGCTGCGAATTTGCAGCGGCGGCACGAGCACCAGCGTATGATAAATATCCCCCAGGGTGTTTGAAGGTTTATGTCTGACAAAGGCTGGACTTCCTCATATCCTTTCTGCCATTTATCAAATTCTTAATGACCAATCTGAGAAATTGGGATATATGTTAGCATGGGAAAAAGACTTAAATATGACTTTTTCTCTAAGAGAATGGCAAGACATGGCAGAAAACACAGCAAAAATTTCTATAAATATGACACTAGTGGAAGCTAACTATAAAGTACTACTCCGCTGGTATATGGTCCCAGCTCGTATAGCGCAAGCAGTTCCTACCTATTCTCCGTTGTGTTTTAGAGGCTGTGGTATTGGGGGAGACTTTATAATATGTTATATTCTACAACAATGATAAATCTGACATTATCCCCTAGCCAAGCATTATTGAATGAAAAAATTCCGGGAATTTCAGCTTCAGCAAGGAGGTTTTTATCTTTTTTTTCTAGCAGCAAAAATTGCAATTGCTACCTCTTGGAAGAAGGCCATGGTCCCCATGGACTTGATTAAACACAAACTAATGTGGATAATGGTGAATGATAAGCTTTATTGTTCAGTACAGGACAAAATGACATTATTTAATGAAACATGGCAGATGTGGATTGCATACCAATCAAGAGTTTGACCCCAATGATGACATCTTGGTTCTCGATAGGATCTCCCCCCCCTGACCTTCCTATTTCCCTTCTCTCCCTTGTGTTCTTTCCCCTTCCCTTCTGTCTTATAATGAAAATAGCTGTTTACATGGAGTTATAATGTATCCGGCAGGTCCTTTTGTTTCTATATGGTAGCCTTGTCAGACTAGCCGTGGTGTGACTATTGAAATGTACGATGCTTGCATATGATACCCCCTCCCCTTCTTTTTCATTTCTGTACCCCTTCCAGAAATTCATGAAAAACTTAATAAAAATATTGTGAAACAGTTTAACCTGGCTCTTTCACTAGGTGCTCTGCTGGCTTTGCTGGTCTCTCTCATGAACTGTACATTTCTAAACAACATATGGAGTGAAAGAGAGGAGGGCAGCTGCTCCCTGCTAACAGAGGAGGAAGAAGGGGGAGATCATGTGACAGAGCTTTCTCTCTCTCTGTGTAGCAGAGTTGAATGTGTTCAGTGATGTGGATATAAATGTCTCATACACATAATAGTGAACTACAGGATCTACGCTGTTCCTTATCAGTCCCTTCATCCCAGTCTGTGATTCTACCGCACTTTCTCTATCACTCTTTTCACCTCATGCTGCACCCCCTGCACCACCTTGTACTCTGCACTATAAGATCTGTGCAGAGAAGCTATTACTCCTTAGTGCTCACACTGCACAGACTTGATTGATTTCTGTCAATTATTACATGTTCCATGCTCCTCCATGTGATGGAATCTGCCAGACTAGTTGCTACACATCCTGAAAGTACACTATGCAGTGTTAATTGGATTTACTTGTTGGAATCGAAGTGGATTTAATGCTAAATTACTAAATAAGAGAAAACAGCATCATGGGATCTGTAGGCAGATTGTATTGGAATCAACTTCCGGGCTAGTACAGGAAGAAGTTAGTCTCCCCCACTTCACCTCTGGTGAGAAAGATTTTTGTCAAACACTTTCAGAAAAGAAAATGCAATAACTTTGGAACAAAAACGACGAACATCAAAAAATGGGCATTGTACTGTTTGTTTTGAAAGGGGGAAGCACATAAGAGAATTTGGTCAAATCATTATAACTAGGGAGTTACACTTTAAATATCTTTTGACTATTTACTTACTTGATTTTACCAAAACTCATAAGTGCAGATGGATACGTACCATTGATGAAGATCAAAACTTTCTGGTCCCTGGCGATAGCAGCGTGACTTTTATTTCTCATTAATGTTGTTTCAATGAAAGGTTCTTCAACTAATCAAGCAAAGCCTATGAAGATGAAACTGCCAGTACATGTGTCAATAAATCGTTGATAAACATTCTAGACCGAGTAAAACCTTATTTGGCAATTACTATAATCTTCAATTGTCTTATTCTACCAAACGCTAATATATTTCAAATATTTTTACTATAAAAGCAAATCTTTTACCTTAGCTTCCACTAGCAATTAGTTAGCTCCAAGGTTGAAGTCAATGCAATAAAAATGTTTAGATTTCACTGTGGCTCATTTTTATTTAAACATCTTTACAGCTATTTACATAGTTGAGTAGAATGGCATCTGCATCACGGAACATAGTGCTACTTCTACATAAATATTTATTTCAATGAAATACAAGTTCAATTTAGTTGTCAAAGAGCAGCTCAGGATAAAATATGTTATGATTGAGGGTTAATAAAATGCATTTAAAGACAATGTTCCACTTAGTAACAAGACCTGCACCTGTAAATAAGACAAAAACAGACTTTTTAAAAGAAATTTTAACAAGAAAAAAAAAGTTTACCTTATTAAAGAACTTGACACTTTGGGGGGGGGGGATCAATCATGGCTTCTACGCCAGTTTTCTTGCATACAAGCCATGAAAAAGTCACAGCTCTAGGTGCTCCGACAGGAACTGCTGCACCCCCCCCCCCCAACGCCACCTCCTCACCAAGGGGGTGGGAAATGAGAGAGGAGGAACAATAGTGGGCCAAAACAGGGAGGGGCATTGGCTATAGTTTGTGTCAAATTTCATTCGGGTGAATAAATGTGCAACCGGTTTATCACAAGACCAGCACCTCTTAGTATATTTGCCACTTTATGTGCCAGCTGGGGGTATCAACACTGGCTCCTGATTCTCCCAGTTATGACAAATTATAGTATATATAAGAAATATAGTATATATATATGAGAAATATGAAGGAACTATGCATTGTAGAAGTACTATAGTCTATATACGGTGGTAGGATACATCTTACAAAAATGACATCACATAGAGAATATTGTTTTAATGTTTATTGTACAGTAAATGACTGTGTATTCATAAGACATCAGTTTCTAAAGTGGCTTGCAAAGGTAAATGATGTTACACAATCCATTGATGAATTGTTAAATTATCCGTTGGGTGAATGTTTTTTACTTACTAAACTCATACATGCCCCCATTTACTGCTTTAAAACATCTCAAATAGAAAATAAACCAACTTTTGGACAAGTCCTCGATCAATTTGCTGTACACAACACCCATGTAGTCTTATGTTTTTCCAAGGTTACAGACTACAAATATAAAAAAGTGCAGTCAGACTGTGCAGCCTTCCTTATATATTTCTTGAACACAAACAAAAGAAAACAAACCTGAAAGGTGTAAAATAGGCTCTTATAAGGGGACCTGTGACATTAAACATGGTGTCTGATATCCAGGCAGGGGATCATATACTGTACATCCATGAACTTACGAGGCATAGGAGTCCAAGCACAAGAATATACATATATAAAATACAAGTCATACTCAACCTTTTCCAATTAATCTATAAATCAGTTCTCTGAGCTCCTACTGCAGTTTATCCTTGAATGTAGGATGTATGCATGTAAGGGATGATAGGTTCCCCTTTAAGAGGTTTATTTGATGCATGTTTTGTATTTTCTCCATCACTGACTTTACATGCTTAATAAGTGTAGCAGGACAGGTCTGTTTGTCACTTATCTACAGTATGTGATATACATGAATTAGAGTCTGCTAATAGTGTTATTTAACCAATTGGCTGGCATGTGTAACTCCTACTTCGAGACCTGCTATGAATATATTGTGTGACCGATGGATTTGTCCAATTCAATATTGTTATGGCCAGTTAGTCATTCTGGGAAGCTCCACCATATTACTATTTTCACTAACTGACCTTGCAGTCTAGGAGGTCCCTCCTCACGTCACAAAGATTTGATATAAAGACTCAACATACATTCTTATGAGTAGTCTTAGCCGGAACAGAAGACATCTGCATCCATAAGAAACTGCTAATTCAACATCTGGGCCACCAGAAATGGTGAATTAGGCTCCTAAGACTGAAACTGAAGTCATCTCATCATTACTGCAGCAAAGTACAATAAAGCATTCTGTTTTTGAATCAATTGTGTTAGTCTATCATTACAAAGCGTCAACCCCTTTTATTTGTATCACAAAATACCCATTTGCCTACATTAAGGAACTAAAAAAAACTTTGACAAAACACGTGGCTGTGGTGGGGAAAGGCAGAGCTGGGATGCTGTTTTTCTGTATCCATCTGCTTGTTTCCCCACCAGATTTATTGTTAATTACCAAATGAAAACAAAAACAAAAGGATACATGCCAATTCACACAATAAAAAATAATTTTATTATAGTTAGAAAGTAGCAAAAAGGATGAGTACACAAGAAAATGGTGCTGGCAGCAAACAAAGTCTTGTATCTAGATCTAAAGTATAGTACAATTCAACATAAAACAATGAATATGAATAGCAAAAAGTTACCAACAAACAGAAGCAGCCATTGAATAGACACAATTTGAATTGCCAGCACCAGCCCCAACACATGTTTTGGTCGAAAGACCTTTGTCAAGGGGTGGTACTGGAGAATGTTGTCTTCTTATATAAAGGAACTGTGGACCAATGAAAGCTCAAATTAAGACCACAATGCCCACTTGTTGCTCACCACATCTTAGGGCATCTAGCATTGCTTATGGCAGGCAAAACAGGCCAGAGCAGCAGACGCGATCCCAGGGAGTATGAAATGCTGATGATTGTGAGAGGTGAAAAACAAATGTTAGATGAATACCACAAGTAATAATGCCAGAGCCCTCAATGGCAAAGACCATGATGCCTATATTAAGATCGGTCTTCAATCTCTATAAATAAAAACTGTAACCACCAGGAAGCATTCAGCGTCTTCTGATAAATGATGAATCAAAAAGGAGCAGAATAACCAGATATAGAGTTATATTGGTTCTGCATATCATTTATTATATACCCTGTAGTTCATCTACTCTCGACCTCTTATTGTTGCTATTGGGGAACCTATATATTCTTTTGACATATTTCAGAATTTTTGTTCTCTTAATGAACTTTTTTTAAATTTGGGGGAGGGATCGCAGCTTGTATGTCTGGAAACTTGTCAGGTTTTGAACCACCGTCCTGTGGCCTTTCTAGTCGGTTCTCTACCACTGTGCTATGTAGCATGATTGTTTATACCTGTCTTTTTGTTGATGGTGTTTCTTCATTACCTGCTGGGGTTTTTTAGTCTCAGCTGTGGTGATCTGTATTATCTTATCAGGAGTAGTCAGGCTCTATTTAATGCTGTTTTTTTTCATAGCTATTGTTGTATCTGCAGCTTATACCTGGCTCTGTTCTGTAGATATATCTGTACAGGCAGTCCCCGGGTTACGTACAAGATCGGGTCCATAGGTTTGTTCTTTAGTTGAACTTGTATGTAAGTTGAAACTGTATATTTTATAATTGTAGTTCCCCAGTGATAATTGGAGTTTCAAAATTTTTTGCTGTAATGGGACCAAGGTTTATCAATTAAGCTTCATTACAGAAACTTTGCAGCTGATTATTGCTGTCTGGTACTATAGTAAAGCATCCAGAGAGCTTCACCAGAGGTCACAGGGGGCAGAGGGGTTCGTCTTTAACTACGGGTTGTCTGTAAGTCCGGTCTCCTTAAGTAGGGGACCGCCTGTACTTACTAAGTAGCTTGTTTCTTTGACTGTGGTGAGAGATTCTGTGAAGTTTGTCTGTTCTCTTGCATGCACTCAGCACTTTCCTGTCTGTTCCCCTATGTTTGTGTTTATGTAATCGTATGTGCCTTGTGGACCTGTCTGGTTGTCACCCATTATTTATTTCCGCTCTATTGCCCTTCTTCCTGCTTTCAGTCTCGGTTGTGTGTTTGTCTACATGCTCATTTTCCCTACTAACTGGAAAGGTCTTTGTGTTCAGAGAGAGAGAAGTTGTCGAGTCCGGAGCTAGTCCGGGTAAGCTGACTAACACCCGTAGGCAGGGACTAGTTTAGCCTTAAAGTAAGGTAGTTTTCCCTTCCCTGTTTCCCTTGTTCTTGCTGCTCTCTTTATATGTTTTCCTGCTTCCTTGCAAACCGTGACAATACTGATGTACCAGCCATGACCTAAATCCCTTTGATTTAATCTGTACACTAGGCTAAGGCGCCGGAGCCTTTGGCTATATCCAGCATGGCTTAGGATCAGGGTCAATATCAAGTTTGATAAACCTGTCCTACTGTATTTTATTTTTTCAGTATTGGTGTTGGTCTCATTATTTGGGCTTATTCACATGGCCATCCCCATAGACAGCAATAGCAGCACGGCTGGGATACGGATATCAATCCGGGCCGTACACCGCAAAAAGATAGAGCATGCTCTATCTTTCAGCGTGTGTGCGGCCGTGTCCCGCTATTCTCTATGGAGGGGGGAGGGGTCACCTCCTCCTCCACTCCAGCACACGGCGGTATGCCGACACGGCGGGCATACCGCGTGTGAATGTACCCTTTAGTGTCAATATTTTGTATTCTTTGAGAGTCTCCAGACAACTAAGTTTTAATTATTATTGTTTGTACTTGGAATTATGTCTTTTATTCCTCATGTCTATCTCTATTTTCTGTTTATACTTAAGAACAGATAAAAAAATTAAAATAGGTGTTAAAGTATTAATTCATAACTATTTATTTATGAATATGCAAATTTATTATTTGATTAATAATCTTTTTTTTAATTTAATTATATTGTACTAGCTGTAGCTCCCGGCATTGCCCAGGATAATATATAACTGCTCTTACACAAAAAAAACATAAAACATAACATAAAATATTTTATATCTGTCTATTTCTAGATCTATCTATGTCTCTCTAGATCTATCTATCTATATCTATCTGTCTGTCTGCCTCTCTCTGTCTCTCTCTCTATGTCTGTCTGTGTCTCTGCCTATCCATATTACCTCACACATGAGCTGTCTTATACTCATTGCCTATAGTAACCAATCAAAGCTCAGAGCTCATATTACAGACCTATGGCAAAATAGAAGCTGAGCTGTATTTGGTTGCAAATTTGGTTGCAAATTTAGACTCAAATCTTAGTCTATGACGTTCCCTGAGTAACAGGGCAAAATTTGGTGAAGGTAAATGTGACACACATAGACTCCGCTTTACATATTAGATAAAATAAATCAATTCCTGAATTTAAACTTAACTTTTATAACCCTTAGTGAAAAAAATAGTGTATTAGTCCAATGCACCTGCATTTACCAAAAAAGTATATATATATATATTTCAATCAGTCATTGCTATTAAATACACAAGAACGGCAGATAATTCCCCCACAGCTTTGAAGTCAAAACTTCCTACTATGATAAGTAGATATGTGTAATGAAATTAAAACCTTGATAAATGTCCTCTTAAAAAATCTTTATCAGTCTACGGTTTTTCAGTTGTGTGTTATAATTAAAATACATATATCACCACCTATCATCTACGTTTTAGGTCACTGCTTTGTACTAAGAGAGAAACTTGAAATTTCAGCAAGGAACGTTAGAGAGGCTTTGCCTAATAATCCTGTCCATCTTGATTTTATATGAAGTCATTGTAGTGGAATTCCCAGAAAATGATGTTGATATTATAATATCTCAAAATGTCTACTAACTATACTTAATGTTAAAGAATGTTTATTTCATATATGGGAAAAAGATTACATATTATACTGGTTCTATAATTTTTGGCTTTATTCCTCAAAATATTTAAATCATTCTAAAATGTCTTAATGAAATGCAGTCTACCAGGTCACAACTCACCTACAAGTAAACACTCAGTTTTGTAGGGCGCTTTATAAGATGTTCAGACATATCTTTTCAGTTTCACAGTGAACTGTCATTTTAGAGAAAATTCAATATTTATTATTATGCAAATTACCTTCTCAATGGTATTGCGAGTAGTGATGTAATGATCGGTCAGTGTTATCTATATAGAGATCATTGGACAGGGAGGGGGAGGAGATAAGCTGTGACATCATCTATTGTCAGTAGTGATGTAATGATGGGTCAGTGTTATCGATACAGAGGACATTGTACAGGGAGGGGGAGGAGATAAGCTGTGACATCATCCATTGTCAGTGGTGATGAAATGATGGGTCAGTGTTATCTATATAGAGGTCATTGTACAGGGAGGAGGAGGAGGAGATAAGATGTGACATCATCTATTGTCAGTAGTGATGTAATGATGGGTCAGTGTTATCTATATAGAGGTCATTGTACAGGGATAGGGAGGAGATAAGCTGTGACATCATCTATTGTCAGTAGTGATGTTATGATGGGTCAGTGTTATCAATACAGAGGACATTGTACAGGGAGGGGGAGGAGATAAGCTGTGACATCATCTATTGTCAGTAGTGATGTAATGATGGGTCAGTGTTATCTATATAGAGGTCATTGTACAGGGAGGGGGAGGAGATAATCTGTGACATCATCTATTGTCAGTAGTGATGTAATGATGTGTCACTGTTATCTGTATAGAGATCATTGTACAGAGATGGGGAGGAAGTAAGCTGTGACATCATCTATTGTCAGTAGTGATGTAAGGATTGGTCAGTGTTATCTATATAGATAGGGAGGAGGAGATAAGCTGTGACATCATCTATTGTCAGTAGTGATGTAATGATGGGTCAGTTTTATCTATATAGAGGTTATTGTACAGGGAGGGGGAGGAGATTAGCTGTGACATCATCTATTGTCAGTAGTGATGTAATGATGGGTCAGTGTTATCTATATAGAGGTTATTGTACAGGGAGGGGGAGGAGATAAGCTGTGACATCATCTATTGTCAGTAGTGATGTAATGATGGGTCAGTGTTATCTATATAGAGGTCATTGTACAGGGAGGGGGAGGAGATAAGCTGTGACATCATCTATTGTCAGTAGTGATGTAATGATGGGTCAGTGTTATCTATATTGAGGACATTGTACAGGGAGGAGGAGGAGATAAGCTGTGACATCATCTATTGTCAGTAGTGATGTAATGATGGGTCAGTGTTATCTATATGCCAGTATTAGCTTCTTTTGTAATCCAGTCAATGTTATCTGCAATGTAAATTAGGTGAATGTTGCAAAGTAAATTCCTACAAATTAGGCTCAGTCTAAAAGTTAAAACATTGCTGTATTTTAAGAAGTTCAATAAAAAAAATATTCAAAGGAAATGTTTATAAAATTATCATTATATTGTAACATATAAAACTTCATTTAATAATTAGCCAATTTTCTGGTGACAGAAGTGTACCCCCAGATTTCACTGCACCAGTGTAATAGCGTTAGCTGGGACCTTTACCAATGAGGCTCCATCACCATTGTACCAAACATTGTGCAGTCTACGCTTAGCTTCAAGTGTCAGAATGCATAATAAGTCTATTAGTTGTACTGTTTGTGACATCTATAAAAATGGTTTTATAATGTAAATAGTCTGTGAGATCTGGGTTATTCCTGGCATTTCAGAGCTTGCAACTCTTTATGACTTATTTAGTTTTTCTATGGTTTAAGTTTCTCTAGTCTATTAATTCATGACAAATTGCATAACTCCCTGTTCAGCTAAGGTAAACTTTATTGTTCCTGTTTATACCTTATCTTTTATATAGTCAATGCCTGGGACTTAATTATAAACCCTGACTGCGGCTGCTGAGCTAAGGTATTTTAAAATCAATTATAAGGTAAGTCGATATTATGCTACCATATCAACTTCATTGGATAGATACAAGTTGAAACCAGAAGTTTATTTACAATATATAAATAAGACACATATGCATGTTTTTCTCATTATCTGAAACTAAATCTTTCCCGTTTTAGGTTAGGATCATCAAAATTTATATTTGCGGGTTGAACTTGCTGCGGCGTGGTATGACCAGGTTAATACACAGGCGCAACTTTGTCCACGATGGTGGCCAAGGATTAGTATAAAGTCATAAGGCAAGATCGTGGTCAGGGACAGGCAGAAGGTTGAGACAGGCAGCACAGGATCAGAGTCGGAACATAGCGAAAAGTCAGGACAGGCAGCACAGGATCAGAGTCAATAACGAACCAGGGTCACAAGGGGAATTCCCAATACAAGCATAGGACATCAGACAAAGCTTTCTCTAAGGCTGTGAGTCACAAAGATTCGGCAGGGGACACAAGAAGGGGCTGAATATTTAACAGAATTGGCAGCCGGCTAGCGGCAATTATCGGCATGCTGGCCCTTTAAATCTCCAGAAGCCAGCACATGCGCACCCTAGGAGGCGGAGACAAGTGCTGGAACTAGGGAAGGTGAGACAATACAGCGATTTACCACATCGGTTATTGGCATACTCGGATGAGATTGGGTATCAAACTTCATGGGGAATTTAGGTATTTTATCCACTGAGAATGTGCACATCTTTTGAAAAATTCCTTTATTTAGCCAAAAAAATGTAAATTTCAAAATTGCACCTGATTTTGTTTTAATCCCTATGAAACCCTTTATGAAGAGTTAATAAATGTCATAAAAGTTGTTTTACATACATTGAGGGGTGTAATTTCTAAAGTGGGTTATTTTATACTGTTTTACTATTATTTAGGCCTCTAAAAGTGACTTGAAAGCTGGGCAGGTCCCTCAAAAGTATGATTTTCCATTTTTTCATAATTTCACAATATTCATAATATTCTTTGAAAATGAGAGGCCACATAAAAAAAGCCATGTCAACATAAAGCAGACATTTGTTAAATGTTAGTTATCAAGTTATTTTGGTGTTTTGTCAGAAAAGTAGAAACTTTGAAAGTTTTTGATAGGTTAAAAGGTAATATCCGAGTTAAATAGAGACACATCTGTGGGTGTATTTTAAGGCAAATCAAAAACACACTGCTTCATTATGTTACAACATGTGAAAGTCTAAAAAAATCGACATAGGAGGAAGAGAATTGTGGACTTCCACAAGTCAGGTTCATCCTTGGGTACAATTTTCAGAAACCTGAGGGTGCCTCGTTGATATGTACAGACAATTATTTGAAAATAAAAAGATGGGAATATCCAGCCATCATATTCTTCAGGAAGTAGATAGATTCCCAGAGATGATCGTGCTTTGGTCAGAAATGTGCATGTCAACTGAAAAACAAAAAGCCTTGTGAGGTGCTGCTGAAGTTGATAAGAGTTATCCACAGTGAAATGACTACTGTATCGACATGGAGTAAAGGCCACTCTGCCAAGAAGGAGCCATTACTCCAAAAGAAACATAAAAAAAGACTAATGTTTTTAAATGCACACAGTAACATAGACCTTAATTTTCAATGTGGTCTGATGTAACTGTCATTGAACTTTTAAGGATAAAAAAGTCAATTGGGGATATTTATCAGAAGTGTCTGAGAGCAGAACTGCTCTAGTTGCCCATGGCAACCAATCACAGCTCAGCTTTCATTTTCTCACAGCTGTTTATATAATTAAAGCGGGGCTCTGATTGGTTTCCATGGGAAACTTGAACAGTTTTACCTCAGACACTTCTGATAAATTTCCCCCAATGTTTTGGAGGGGCCATCAAAAAGCTCTGATCTCAATCTTTTTGAAAATGTATGGGCAAAGCTGAAAAGGCCGATGCAAGGAAGGCGACCTACAAACATGGCGCAGTTACACCAATTCTGTCAGGAGGAATGGGTCTAAATGTTGTAGTATTGGTGCTGCTTCCCTCTATCTGGAAAACACTCTCTGCCAGGAGTCATATGATACACATAAGGGAAACACAGTTGTGCCAGTTTTTAAATTACTTTATTTTTACCCATCACATATTTACCAAACTTATATTGGTTTGTTTTAATAGCTTTTTGGAGAAAATTGCTTTCTATTTGACAATAATATCTGGAATGTTGGGATGGGGTGTTTATAATGTATTTATGATATTTTTAATGATATGTGTATTTTATGGAAAGGGAGGTGATTTTTTAAAGTTTTTTTTCCCACGTTTCTGTTTTTGGACCCTAGGGGGGTGGGCACATTTAATGTACTGCAATACAATTTAAGAGTAGGCTATTGTCAATTTGCTGGCTCCCATTTTTCTTTCCCTTTGGGATCTTAACATGACAGGAGCTTGTAAGAGGCTGTAAAAGGACACCTGTCATCAGGTCTGTGTCACTAGTCCTGTCACTACTACCTGTTGGAGCAATTCACAAGGATCCATCCCAGCCTTTATCTAGTCAATTCATACATTAATCATTCTAAAATCATCTTTTCTTTATTATGTAAATGAGGCTGGTCACATGGCCAGAGGCAGTGATGTCACCCCTGTTACCCCTCCCCTCTCCTCCCCCTGCACATGTCTGTGTGTAATGTATAGTAAAGCATTGCTAGTGTCTGTGCTTTATCTGCTGAGATATAGACATCTGCTAAACAAGCACCTGACATGTTCTGCTATAACATGGCTGCCTGGAGCTGCTGTATCTCTCCTATACACACACAGGCTACAGGGCTCGCCAGCACCAGGAAGCACATGTAGGAGCCATTACACCATTATACCTCACACCATTATACAGGCTGTCAGTCATGTGTATAGGAGTATCTTATACACACACAGGCTCCAGGGGGCGCCAGCACCAGGAAGCACATGGAGGAGCCATTACACCATTATACCTCACACCATTATACAGACTGTCAGTCAAGCATTGGAGGTGTGGCTGTGCCTCCCACTCATGAATAAGCTGGACAACGTGAATATGATAATGACTCATTGGACACCTCACAGGTTTAGGACCTCATTGCTTAAGTTTACAGGCATGTAAAGGGACAATGAAGGGACAAGGCAATGCTTTCTAAAGGCAGTTTATGAAAATATATTTAGTTTAGGGAGTTATTTTGCCTGATGGGTTCTCTTTAAGGCAACCAATCATCTCCCTATGATGACAGCTCAGAGGGCAGGTGATCAGATGGCTGTGGCACTTAAATGGTTAACCCCTGCGATCCTTGCAGGTGTAAAAGGCTAGTGTCTGCTGTATAAGTAGCAAACCCACCCTTAATGAAAAAAACCTTCAGTCCTTTCAATATAGGTTAAAAGTTTTTTTTTTTAAGTCTAAAATTCTTGGGATACCCCTTTTAGTAACTCTTTTTACTACAGTACATCTAAATGCTTAGAAAATACAAAACGATATCTCAGGGCTGAATGTATTCCCCCAAATCATCTAAGGTTTAGAAATGTATTTCTACATTTGAATATTTACAATTGTGATTGTGGCAGCATGGGGTTAATTCCTTTTGGAAATCCTGCTATTCCCAGATCTAGGCACCTCTAATGCTGTTAATTCAGTGCATGTGACGGGTACCAATTCCTGGTAAAAGGTATTAGGCAAGGGCTCACAGCTGAAAGCATTTATCCAATTCCAATTATTATTTGCGAAGGTAAACATTAATAGCAACGTTGTTCTGGTCGCTACTGTTTCCAATAATGATCCTGCTTTTAAGTGTAATTTCTTGAATTAAAAACGGAATTTATTACTGAAGCGTAATAGCAATGCTGACGTGTTTGCCATTAACTGAGGCTAAGAGCAAATGCCACAATTATTTCTTGTTTGGCATAACTTTTGTTTAGAACGTTATTTTCACAGATTAGTAAAAGCGCATACTGGGCATATTTCTAGCTTGTAATAACCTGAACAATTCATATAACAAAAAGCAGAAAAATTTTTAGTTTACATTTTAAATGGTGTGTTGTGATATATTCTGAGGTGAAATCTATTCAGTTCTCCTGACCCCTTTGTAAATGTAACAGTATAGGGATCCAGGGAGAAGAAGCCCCTTGATCCATTTCTCCTAAATGTTTGTTGGATCAGCATCTGAAAAAGCAAATACAATATCACAGTGAGGTGCTGGTGAGTAGCACAATGCCTACTGCTCCCCTTCCTACCATTCAGAGCCTCCTCTGTGATACATGGGGCTCCCTTTCTTTAATATTCAACAAGTTTTTAATAAGTCAGTGGTCCATTGTTTGTACATCAGAAATGATGCATTATGGGACTTGAAATGTTCATTTTCCAGTAGGTTTAATGTTTCCTGATTGTAGTGGTGCTCAGAATGGTAGGAGAAGGTTAAATACCTGCTGCTCTTAATCATTTTATTGGCCAGCTATAAAGCTTCATTGGGGCTGGACTTCTTTGACATTTATTGGTTACCTACTGCTTTGGTTTTCTTGACCAATATTTGCCTCATGACTTTGTTTTATATATCTGACTATTCCCTGGACTATACATCTTTTACATGCCGGTCTTGTAACCCAGGGGATCATCATCTAAAGTAGTTGTCAAGTAGTCAGAGAGATTGGGGGCTCACTATTCCCCTCCTGACTGAGGAGTACTCTTTTGATTTTGCATATATTCTCATTGCAAGCTGTTTCAGAGCTTGTGAGTGGAGACGAAGCTGATGTAACTTACATAACCCTCTCCGCTCTGCATAAAGTTTTAATGTAATCTGACATCTCAGTGGCCTTCTGTCTATCTGGAATTCAGCAACTGATGTAACTATTTCTCATTAAATACACCATTTCAGAAGCTAGTCAGACCTGGTCAGAAAGAGTGTTTCCTGCAAAGCCTAATCCTCATTGGCAGGGGCATAACTACAGGGGTAGCAGCCATAGCAGCCGCTATGGGGCTTGCAGTGTCAGGGTGCCCCATCATCTGACCTGACATTAAAGAAAGGAAGATGTACACCATGCAAATTGTACAGCATATACATAACATATTTGTGATGTATATAGGCTGTATACTGTATGTGATGTGTATATTCTGTATGTGTATATGGTGTATGGTGTATATACTGTATATTGTATGTGTGTACATATGTTAAATGTCTGTTTGTACCTAGACACCCATCCGATTCATAGCAACAAGGACAAGTTTGATTATAAGGTAGTTTTGATAAATGTTTTTTTTACAATACTGACAAGCCGGTTTGTGTAATTTGGGATTTTTAGCGGTTTTATTATCAGAAAAGCAAAACTAGCCACTGAGTTATCCTATATTGTCAGTGCATTGGTTCATATTTCACAGCATTTGAAAAGATAAATAGACGCATTCACATTCCTCTTTCCCATAATTGGTCAACTATCTCAAGTCTTCAAATGCTAAAACATGTTGCTTTAGGGAAAAAGTTGAGATAAGTTTTGACCTCAAGGACCTCTTCTTAGTTCACATTTTAAGTTTTCACATAACAAAACATTTAAAAACATTTTGTATAAAATAATTTCCTTTTGATTAAACCATTTCCTTTTGTATTGATTATAATATTAACCCCTTACCGACATGTGACATACTATTACACAACAAGTCAGCTACCTACGGGTGTTTGGAGAGGGCTCAGCATATTGCATATTAACACCCAACGGTGCTGGCACCGTACCTGGGTGTTAACCATGTAAACACCTCCAGCAAAGTTGCCAGAGGCATTTAAATCCTGGCGGCACGTGGGGGCATCATCAAGTATAAGAACGCTGCCCCCTGTGAGGTCAACGGAGGGCAGCAATCAGTTGCCATGAGAGCTTTGGGTGTTACGAAGACCCAAAGCTGTCCGGTTTTAACCTTTTGTTACAATCTGCGATTTGCACATTGCAATGAATGATGAGGAAAATCCCCATAGACTGCCATAAGTAGAATGGCAGTATATGGTAGGATCAATTAGACAACCTAGGGTTAAAGTACCCTAGGGGTCTGAAAAATAGTAAAAAAAAATTGTAAAAAGTTTTTAAAAAATTATATTAAAAAAAATAAAATTTCAAATCACCCCCTTTCCCTAGAACTGTTCTAAATATAAATAACCAGACAAAATCATAAACATGTTAGGTATTGCCGAGTCCAAAAATGTCCAATCTATCAAAATACAATAACGGTTATTCCCAGTGTTTAAATAGCGTCCAAAGTCAAAAATGCTACTTTTTCGCCATTTTGAAAAATATACACATTCAATTAAAAGTGATCAATAGGCTGTACAGTCCTAAATGTGGTAGCATTGAAAACATCAGCAAAAAATGACACCAGACAGTGCTCCGTACACCTAAGTATGAAAAAGTTCTTAGCGCCAGAAGATGGCAAAAATGAAGAATTTTTTTGTACAGAAGGTTTTATCACACCAACACAAAGAATAAAGTAGACATGTCATTTGAGGCGCTCAGTGAAAGCCATAAAATCCAAGCCCACAAGAAAATGGTGCAAATGCGTTTTTTCACCATTTTCACTGTATTTGGAATTTCTTTCCCGCTTCCTGTACACGTCATGGAATATTAAATACTGTCACTATGAAGTGCAAGTATACTAGTCAGTATCTCCGATTCTCACCTGTTTAGGTGTTTTTTAAGAAACATGTATGTTAAGAATACAGACAACTTAATTTTCCCGGAATGTCAAAAAACTAAAATTAAAAAATACCCCAACATTTCCTCTCTTCAACTTGTTTTTCTTTGTTCATATATTATTGTACTGGAAATAAGAAATATACGGTACAAAGAGATCTCTTCCACTGGATCCACCATGACCTTTCTTCTCCTCCATGTTCTCCAATGTCTTCCAAGCCCTAGCAGATGCCTTCCTCCAATGTCTTGTCTTCCAATGTCTTATACAGTATGCTGTAGGACTAAACCATGTATAGTCCATATATCAGATGCAAAGATGGAACAAATCTGCAGGAGAATAACACCATTGTTCTCCATATGATTTCAACATGGCGGTGTCAGGACCCTACAAAAAATACTGCAGAGTGAAACTGTTTTTGGCTGGTATTAAAGTAAGTACCAGCAGTGTACCAGCACAGCACTTTACAAAGGACTGTTTCTTTTTTCAGGATTAGTAGATTCAGTAGATTTCAGTAGAGTTTCAGGAGTCCAATGTACATGCATTTAGCTGTCAACCACAAGCAGTTCAGTAGCTGGAGGAAGACCCCGTTGGTTACCCTTTATGTAACAAATGGTGTCAAAAGAATTCAAATTGTATACTATGTTTAAAATCATGCCGTTTACAGGCAGTCCCTGGGTTACGTATGAGATCGGTTCTGTAGGTCTGTTCTTTAGTTGAATTTGTATGTAAGTCGGAACTGAATATTTTATAGTTGTAACCCCAACCAGAATTATTTTGGTCTCTGTGACAATTGGATTTAAAAAATGTTGGACTGTCATAAAAACCAGGATTAATAATAAAGCTTTATTACAGGCACCTGTGATAACTGTTATAGTTGCTTATTGTAGCCTAAGGCTAAAGTACAGTAAATTACCAACACCCAGAGGTCTGTTTGTAACTAGGGGTTGTCTGTAAGTCAGGTGTTCTTAAGTAGGGGACTGCCTGTATATACCTGTTTGAGTTATAAAAGGGAAGCTTTAAAGATTGTTTTAGAAGAAAAAATATTTTATACATGCATATATTTATCTTGATTTTACTACAAAGGATCACTTATCTCTTGTGCTGACAGACACAACTGGTTAGGAGTATGGGATTTTACCCTCCCCCTGGAGTCTGCAGTGACTGCTCTCTTCTTTACTCACACAGATACAAAGCCAGTCCATCCCATTCCGGCTGTTTGTGGGTGACAGCTAGTGGCGTAACAAGACACCAGTGGGTCCCAGTGCGGAATTTGGATGGGTACTCCCGTATACCTAAACTCTTGCTGATACATCCCGACCCACGCATTACATTGGAGAATACACATATATGGTACATAGACATACACACATACTTTTCAGCAGCAGCCTCATAAAATGTCCAGCACCTCATCCATGGAATATCCAGAATGCTTCTTTATTAATTACATGTCCAGCAGCCTGCCCTCGCTAATTAAGAGTTCAGCAGCAGCCTCCCTTCAGTAATTAAATGTCCCGCTGCAGCCTACCCTAACTAATTGCTCTCCTTGTTTGTGTGGGTTTCCTCCGAGTCCTCCGGTTTCCTCCCACACTCCAAAACATACTGGTAGGTTGACTAGATTGTGATCCCCATGGGGACAGGGACTGATTTGGCAAGCTTTGTGCAGCGCTGTGGAATCTGTGTGCACTATATAAATAAAGGAATTATTACTTATTATTAATTGCATGTTCAGCGGCCTCCCTCCAATCATGAAATGTGCAGCAACCTCCCCTCACTAATTAAATGTCCAGCAGCGTTCCCTCACTAACTAAATGCCTAGTAGCCTCCCCTCATTCATGAAATGTCTTGCATCCTCCCCTTACTAATAAAATGTCTAGCAGCCTCCCATCACTAATCAAATACCCAGTGGCCTCCCCTCACTTATTAAATGTCCAGCAGCCTCCACTCATTCTTGAAAGGCCCAGCAGCCTTATTCCCTCACTAATAAATGTCCAGCAGCCTCCCCTCAATTGGGAAATGTTCACCAGCCTCCCCTTTCTAATTAAATGTTCACAAGCCTCCAATTTGGAACAACCCCTTTAAGGAACAAGATACGAAATCAAACAATTTGGGCACAACAATATTCAACAACAACAAACATGTAAAACAACAATATTTCTGGCACATCGAGGCAGCATCGTGCTGGTGTACAAATCCTTCTTTAGTGATAAATATGGTGAAAACAACACATCATATACAGAGATGCATAGACTGAGAAGGGAATAATGATTATTTCTCTTACTCCTTGTGACTTCCAGAAAGATATTTTCATTTTAGCTTGTATGACATGGACTACTACCACAATTAAGACAAGGTGAGTCAAAACATGTGGGTCACTGGATATGATGTGCTGTTTTTACTATGTTGAGCAATATAGAAGGACTGGTACACCAGCATAATTCTGCCTTTATATGCCATAAGTATTATTGTTTTACAAGTGTTGGTCTCTTGTGCTTTCTGACCACAACCAAGCACCAAGGATTATACCAAGGTGTCTCTACTCTATGGAAAATTTTATTTGCCCAGATGCAACTTAGACAAGTAAGTATTTACATAATACTGGATACTGCACTCTTTGGGTTCTCTTCCAATATATAACTGAATTTGACAATATAATGCTTTCCAGTAGACCCACTGAACACTGCATTGTGTACAAACAAGATGAATATAGTGCGTAGCCTGGCAGCTTTCATCACATGGATGAGCATGCAGCATGTAATAAATAGTAGAAACCAGCATTGAAATAGTTACAGGAAGTTTATAGTATGTATGTGCGAGCACTGAGGGTTAATAGCTTTTCTGTTCTAATAAGTCAATGACCTATTTTTCATTTATCATTGGATTTATTGAAAATAAAACTTAAAACATGAAGCTTTTGTAAATGAAATCTGCCATCAAAATCCATCATGATAAACCAGGGACACTCAATCATAGATCCAGGCACTGTGATTGTGGTAATCTTCTTATATGTGTTATCCATGGCCTCCTTCCTTATAACACCAAGGAGCCACATTTGTGTTAGGGCACCTTTGTGCTCTCGCTTCATATATTGTTACACTGTGCAGGAGCACTTCCACTGTGTGCTAAAATAGTGAGATTACAGAAGACAGAGGGAGTAAGGAAATGCAAGGGAGCTGGGGGCAGAGAGCTGCCAGAGCATGGAGGGATTATGGTAATGCTCCCAGAACCCTTTTTGACTCATTAGAATAATTTTAAAAGGTGATTTTAAAAGGGAGGAGGCCATGGATAACAAATATAAGAATATTACCACAGTCACAGTGCTTAGATCTGTGGGTAAGTGCCCTGGTTTATCATGATGGATTTTGATGGTTAATTTCATTTACAATTTATTTTCCAATAAATCCAATGATAAAAGAAAAATAGATCATTGACATATTAAAACAGAAAAGTTATTAACCGTTAGTGCTCGCACATACAGACTATAATGATTTTGGATGCAATATAAAGAATGTCGTATATAAGTATATGTTAACTCTTCTTATAGTAACACCAAAAGTTATAAATTCTATTGGCGAAAGTGTTGAAAAGAAAAGAACTAAAAAATAGAAAGAATGAGAAAACTTCATAGAACAAGACAAGTTCTAAGCTCGTTTTGGTGAAGTATTTGTCTGCATTATGTAAATGGAGATGTTTTCTGCAGTGGTCATCCTGTGACATGCTCTGAGTAGTCCACCTTAAAGGTTATGATCATAAGATCCTTTATGCACCTATCTTCCCCTAGTGAGATTGCGCTGGGAGCAGTCTAAACAACATGCCACAGCGCCTTAGTGTTCTGTACTCCTAGTCCCATCTGATACTACTGAGTGATATATCACCAGGCACAGACATAAACTAAACATATATGACCAGGAAACTGAAGTGAACAGCAATGTGGTTCTGAATTTATTTTTTCTTCCTTAAACAGTTTTTAAGAGGATTTAAACAAGAGTGAAACAAGAAAAAGGCAGCTGTGGAAAAAGCAACAAATCACGGCCCTTAGACACATGCAGGGAAAATATGGCAGGGTACTTGGGCCTAATCATGCATTAAACTATGGTAATGGAGGTGCTTGAGCTGAAGTGTGTTAAAGTTAAGTCTCTAACTGCAGCTAATACTGGGGATGAGGTAAATAAGAACCATGACTGCACTCCTATACATCACTTTATAAAAATGTCGGATTTTCCCAAGCCCGTGCCATAGCTTGGCCATAATGCTCAGGAGGAAAACAGCCCAGGCACTGTACAAGTGGGGGACTTGCCCCCATGACTCCGCAGCCACAAGCCAACCTGTAATTACAAAGCAAACACGGATGAAATATTGGATCGGTTTCACTAGTGACAAGATCTACGGTTTTTGCCGCCAATTTGTTTGTGCAGCACTATTTAAGGGCACTTGATTGAGGAAATGTTGAAAATAGCAGTTAGGGTTTCCCTAATGAGACCTCTAGAGGAAACTAAGAAACATTGAAGGCTCAAGGAAGATGAAGAGCCAAAGGAGGGGGGTATTAACCCCTTCAAGCCTTCAAGACTGCGGCAGGAGGACTACAGCTTACACACATACATACCCATACATGTATGCCAACATTTTGCTCTGTTGTATGTGTACAATAATGTATGGAAAACACAAATATAATGCATTGATGTGCAACACAAATGGTGCAAGTCATGCAAATATAAAAAAAGCTAATAATGTGGAAATTAAAAAAATGAAAAGAAATGTATTTTTTTATTGTGATCTTCTATGGCGATAAGCATAATATGCGCTTATATAAAACAGCGTAACATTAAATAGTAGTATACAATAAATATACAGCCGAGGCCTTGTATATAGAAGTTTACAATCAAATTCTAAATACAAAAGTAGATAAATTCACAGTTTGAATAATGAAGTGAGGTTTGGATTTAAGGTTAAACAGATTTACAAAGTTCAACCAAGATTTCAAATTTAAGGTAAAATCATTAAAATTACAAAAATGGGGGGATATATCAGCGTATGCTGCAAACCCCTGACACCCACTGGATCTATTAGAAGGCTCCGGTGGAGAGGACGGAGTAGATGCGTATTGCGACTAAATCACAGGTTTAACAGCAATATTTAGACCTACAAGCTGTGATAAATCCCCCCCCCCCCCCCCCATTGAATGGTCAACAGATATATGCTGGATAAATAATTAGAAAGAAAGATAGATAGAAATTAGAATGTAGATGAATAGATAGATGGATAGATAAATTTATAGAAGGATAGATATTAGGCTCATTTCACACTGCAGGCAGTCCCCGGGTTACGTACAAGATAGGGTCTGTAGGTTTGTTCTTAAGTTGAATTTCTATGTAAGTCGGAACTGTATATTTTATCATTGTAACCCCAGACAAATATTTTTTGGTCTCTGTGACAATTGGATTTTAAAAATGTTGGGTTGTCATCAGAACCAGGATTAACAATAAATCTTCATTGCAGACACCTGTGATAACTGTTACAGCTGTTTATTGTAGCCAAGGGCTAAAGTACAGTAAATTACAAACATCCAGAGGTCCGTTTGTAACTAGGGGTCGTCTGTAAGTCGGGTGTTCTTAAGTAGGGGACCATCTGTATCTCCATTAAAAAAGGAAAGAACAGAGGTTTAACGGAGCTTTAATGTAAGAATTAAAAATGCCATTGACATCAATGCAAATGTTGTGTCATCTGTTATGTTCCGTTTAGGCAAGTATCCGTAATCTATGCGTTTTTTGGACTTAAAAAACTACAGAAGCTGCAGTCCTTTTCTTCTGTTTGAAAAAAACGCATGAATAAGGTATACCTGCCAAAGTGACCATAACGGATTACATACCCGTATATACTCGAGTATAAGCCGACCCAAGTATAAGCCGAGGCCCCTCATTTTACCACAAAAATCTGGTAAAACCTATATTTTTTTACTCAAATATAAGCCGAGTCTGGGTTTTCAGCACATTTTTTTGTGCTGAAAAACTAGGCTTATAATTTAGTATATATGGTATATTAAACCTTCGTTAAAACTCTGTTATTATGGGACAATAGTGTGGAATTAGCATGAGATAGATAGATTTGAGAAAAGTAGATCGATAAATTTATAGATATATGTAAGATAGAGATAGATATATAGATAGATATGAAATTTGCATAACATATCTTTGTTTTTCATGCCTGTATGTACATTTTACAATTCTATATTCTATTGATATCTTACATTTACATTCATTTTGCTGACCATGTTTTTGTGTTTCTGAATTAATTTTCTGCATTGTCTATAGAGATTTATATGAGATTTTTTTTTTGTTTATACTTGTATATTGTATTTATATTGTTTTTATATATTTAGCAGTAAATATACCTGGATGTCTACTAAATATAAAGTGCACCTTAGTGGGTAACAACAGACATGTTTCTAGAACACAAATATTACAGTACTGAATGTGGAATAATCAGAGATCCCCAGGGCAATAGGGGATTGGATATGTATTGCTGCCTTTTATTCATAGAAATGAAAAAAAAAACATTCAAGAACATTATATATTACACAGAGTTATAAAATATACAGCACAAAATGAGGCTTTTATCCTCTGAATTTTAGGTGAATTCACCTTTTGCCCAGATGCAGATAACTTACATAAAATGGATATATATTCCCAGATTTAGACAATCCCTGTCAGATACTGACTGCAGTCTGTCTACAATATTTCATATCACGTTTGATTACATATTTTATGATATCAGTCAATAAAACTGATATAAATTGATTTATATTATGCCAATTCTGGAATACTCTGGAATTGGATGTATCCTAGTGGGCATTATTGGTACTGCAATTTTCATAAATACACTAAGACTTTATAGTGCATTCTGTATACATTTTTCCATGGTTGGCACAATTTATATTTTGTGATTATTAGCAGTAGTAGTTTTAGTAGTAGTAACTCTAATTTACAGAAACATATTGCAGTATAGACACTTATCTATGGAAATATGGTTCTAAAATTTCTGCTGATAATTTCAGTATAGATAACAATGTACTGTAGGCATTGTAACAGAATACAAAATAAAGCAGGTGCATTATGAGTATTATAGTTAAAGCACCTGTGACAGTAGTGGGTGGGCGACTAGAACCAAAATTGATACATTATGTCATGGCACAAAAAGTCTATTAAAGACATAAATTACTCAAGATTCACCTTATTTTAATTCTTTTCATGGAAGAACAAATCAATAAACTGGAAACAAAAAATATGTAAACCCCAATGATGATGGATCTGATGCCAAAAGCTGAGGACTGCTCTTCTTCTTGTCTAATCAGATGCAAGGAATAGAATTAGGTTTGCAGAGAGTATATTGTGTGTACCCTGTTTATATTGTAGCAGCCCTGTCCTCAGTTGTTTTATGGCTATGCCTGGCATGTTACAATACCCAGAAGGTGCTTGTTTAGTACACAAAGATAACATGTATTTTTTTGTAAGATGTTTGGTCATTTATAACATCGTAGCTGTGGAGCTGGATGCCCCATTACCCCTGTCTTACCCCCTGCACTGCAGAGCTTAGCCCTGTCTTACTTTATTTGTATGGCTGAAATGCAGCTTGAAAGGAGATCAGAGGGTGCAGGAGGCTTGGTAACAGGGGGGTGACCAAATGACCTATTGGCTGATTATATGTCATTAACTGGAGACTCCACTGGAGTATCTAAATTACCAGGAGGACCTCACTCAGCCAGGTCAATTATCCTCCATACATTCACCACAACTCCTAAAAATACTGAGTTACCATGTGTCTCACCCTAGCCATCCCGACTGCCGGCTACTGGTACCAAAAAAAAGCAAATACATAAAATTGTAGAACCAACTCCCAAAAATCAAGAAGTGTCTAGCCAAAAAAATACCATGATCAGTTTATACCCCGGCGATTACAAGATTATTATGAAATATTTCTAACCCAACCTAATGAAGGATGAGAATGAGAGGAAAAACTGGATCGCTAGATGGGTGGAAAGAAATCGGGATAAAATAAACATATATATATATAATCAGAAATCAATAGCTGTAAAAAGAAAGAAAGATAACGATTGCCAGACTAGAAAACAGTATAGATAGATTAGATAATATATAAGATAATATAAATGGAAAGATAGATATATGATTGACTGCCTGTTTGATAGATATAATCAATAGAGCGATGTGTAGATACATGTATAAATGGTTGTAAATAGATCACATATATAGATGGATCGATAAGGAGATGATAGATAGATAGATAGATAGATAGATAGATAGATAGATAGATAGATAGAGAGATAGAAAGATAGAGATAGATAGATAGATAGATAGATAGATAGATAGATAGATAGATGATAGATAGATAGATAAAAGATAGATAGATAGATAGATAGATAGATAGATGGAGAGATAGATAGATAGATGGAGAGATAGATATGAGATATATACCACACAGTGACGGTAAATCTATTGTGATTTGTGCCTAAACTGTCAAATAAATACATGGTAACAATTTTATATTATTTGCCGCATTATATTTATTTCCGCATTCAATCTTTTAAAATATAGAAATGTTGCATGTGACATCCTCAATAATAATCAATGATAACAAGCGACCAAGTGATAGCTACAGTGGTGGAAGCAATAGGAATAGTAATGGTGGCAGTTACAGTGATAATAAGTAACAGCAGTAGTAACAGATAGTGTAATTCTAACAGTATACAGCAACAGTAGCAGTCACAATAATAGCAACAGAAGTAGTAGCAGTAGAAGTACCAGTTACAGTAGAAGTAGTAGTGGAGGTAGTAATAGGAGCAGAAGTAGTTATTGCAGTAGCATTAGTAGTACCTCTGTATTATATAACAGAGATTTAGAGCTGCACTATGGTCTTCTATTTTTCTTATTTGTTAAGCATATTGGGTATAGATAAATAGATATAGATAAAGTCAGATTAGATTAGGGAAGTATGAATGTCTACATCATGGGGCTGACGGGATGCACCTGATCTACACTGTAATTACTCTCTATATATAAAGATATATAAAAAAAACATGGGATATTATACAGTATATAACGATCTGGGATATGTGGCATTACACAAGGAAAAATAAGCTTAATATTTTAGACAAGGATGAATATAATTTATATGCGGAATATCTACATGGAATATATGAGATATACGGGACACATGAACCAATGTGAGTTTTTCGGCCTGTAAATGAATTAGCTGACCATATCCATTGACTGTACAATCTGTCAATATCGGTGTCGTATCGATTACGATTTGTCCTAGCATACAGAGGTGGAAATCTAAGGTTCACAGCTTCAGTTTGGGGCGTTTCATGTCACAAATATGTGTCTTTGATGTCTTCGCAGGGCGCAAACTACAAAGTGACACATTTATCATCCTGACTGACGAGCTGATCATCTCAACACTAATATCTCAGCCTCCAAACCATCACCTCAAAGAAGATTGTATCCTCAGATACAGACATTCACATGTTTGTGAGAGCCAGTGCCCCTAGCCTGGAACATGTCTGTGTGCAATGCGGAATAACTAGAAGTCTCAAATCAAATTGGAATTATTTAACTATCAACTAATATATATATATATATATATATATATGTAGATAGATAGATAGATAGTTCGATAGTATTTAAAATATATTTGAATCCATGTGTATCATTTTCACGTCTGATGCAATAATATTTAATATTCTGCAACAATGTATTTAGATGGAATGAGGAATAAAAAAAACAAATCTGCATATAAGAATAAGCACTAATGAACTATTCTGACTACCTATATACAATAGCATGAATGCATGTTATTTCTATCATTATTATTATTATTTGTTATTACATCTGACCATGGCTGCTCTCAGATTCCTAGTCATCACCAGTTCAGTCATTTGTGATGTTTTTCAAGTTCCAGGCTGAGGAATCAGTTCCCATTAGTTTATAGAGACTAATGCAGCATTACATAATGTGTCAGTAATATATAACATGTAATGATGATGACATTACACTAGTGGCTAATGGAGAAGTTCAGGTTTTATGGCTTCTTACTGTTTTCACTTCTCTCCTTTCTCTCCTTGCAGTAGATGTTATCTGGAGCTTGTGGTTTATTAGAAAGAAAAAGCTTCTTTGCAAAATGGAGAGAGAACAGGATTGTATCCTACACACAAAGGAAATGAACATTCGTCCTGCTGCCACCTATGGCAAAGCTGAGCTGTACCAGGGTTCACACTGCTCTTACTCAACACACAGTGCCCAGTCCTAAGGGTCCAGCACATCATTACATTACACTGTGTACAGTCACCAACTATAGCTCTATCTATCTATCTATCTATCTATCTATCTATCTATCTATCTATCTATCTATCTATCTATTATTTATCTATTATCTCGCTATATTTCTATTATCCATCCTCTATCCATTATTTGTCAATCTATGTATTTATTTATTTATTTATTTATCTATCCATCCATCCGTCCATCCATCTATACACATACTCATTAAAATATTGCAGACAGATAGACATAAAATATAAATACACATTTTAAGTTTTGTACTTAGGATTGATGCCTGATATGTCAATGCCACGTTCTCCTGTAATTGAATAATATTTTAGAACTTTTATAATTGTTAACATTGTATTATTAATTTATACTATCAACTGTGTTTCTAATAATTATATACTAAGCACATACCGTCATAATGCATTGTCGTAAATACAACCTGCTCTGATGTATTGACCTAATATTATTTACTTAGTGTTCTCCATTCCTTCAGGATTAATATAGGAGAATTGAGTTAGATAGGTTCCTAGTAATACACAGTATCTAAAACTTTGAAAATTAGCGGATTTGATATATACCACTTGATACATAGGTCCAAAAAAGTAGGACGCACTCCCTAAAAAAATGAAAAAAAAATAGGAGTTTATATCATCTTATATGCAACCTTTTTCAGGCTGACTGAAGCTGATTTTTGCACATGTGGTGAAAAAAACTCCTTAATCGTTTCACTTTATTGGTAGTGCTGCCTTCTCTTTTGGACTTTTAAATTCAATACTTGTTTTGGGTAAAGCTTAAGGTTAGCACCCTATCTGTTCTGCTGTTGCTTGTCAATTTTTTCCAATTCATAAATAGATATATACTTGATTAAAATAGATTTTGTAGTTATAAATATATATATATTCTGTAGATATGATATGAGATAGATAAGTAGATATATAAATGATAGATAGAAATATAGATTATGTACATAGATAGATGATAGATATAGATCGATAGATATATTCTGTAGATAGGTAGGTAAATATTCTGCAGATACATCTGATAGATGATATGAGATAGATAGATAATTGATATATAGATGATAGATAGGAGATATATAGTTATTAGATAGATAGATATGAGATAGATAGATATAGTACACAGTATACAGTGCATGTTATTATGACATTTACAGAACATTAAAACATAAATTATAAATATATCTATATAAACTAAAAAAACAACCTTTGTTTGCGAAAAAAATAAAAGAATAATAAATCCCTGGCTCCTGCACATGTTGCATAGAGAGATATTTCATATATCAGAAACGTACAATACATTGATACATTGATAGCAAATATCTCCAACTGCCCCTATCCAATCCCTTTGATTATTCATGCAATAATCCAGTATATTATATATGGTTGCTGCACCCCAGTTTATCCCCTCCATAAATACTGTACCTCTCCTGCAGTGCTGTACACACATTATACAGTATATGATAGGACAGTGTACAGCATGTGCTGCACTCCTGCATTAACCTCTGAGCCATGGTGGGTTTTTTTCTTGTTGTAATGATATTATGGATATGCTGGAGCAGCCAATCCTGGAGGAGCAGCCTCACAATTAGCAAAAGTCAACATCAAAAAGGTTCATTGCTGCAGATGAAAAACCCTCCCCCTCCCTCTGTCCTGATTGGCTGGAACAAGCTCTGACGACATATATTAACCCAAGCTGCTTCCCTAAAGATGTAGCTGTACATGGAGATCCTACATGGACACAGAGCCAGTGCATGCAGAGCTATGGGGTGCACACAGGAGCCTGGGAGGGAGCACTAAGCCACAGTCAGGCCCTGGCACTGGCACTGGCATGCTGATTGCCTCTGGATTGATGGTAGATCTGCAGCAGGAGATGGATGCCAGCTTACAGTGAGAAGCCCATAGGGGACTATGGACAAGATCTGCTGTAAGTAACACATGGGAGGATTGCCCTGACCCTGCACTGCACCCATGACTATCCCCATGCCCCTCAATACTTGAATGATCGTGCACCCTGCTTAGATCGTGCATATTTCTTCACTGTGTATTGTTCATTTATGGAGATCTGGAGCTAGACCAGACCTGCTAGCCCTATAAAGCCAGACCTGCTGTGGAGAAAGACTTGGACCAGGGTGCAGCTGCCATGAGCCTGGTTGGAGGTTTCCCTCACCACCCGGTGGTCCACCATGATGGTTACCCCTTTGCCGCTGCTGCAGCCGCCGCCGCCAGTCGCTGCCATGAAGAGAACCCATATTTCCACGGCTGGCTTATCAGTCACCCCGAAATGTCTCCCCCCGACTACAGCATGGCACCGTCCTATAGTCCGGAGTACGCCAATGGTGCGGCTGGCCTGGACCACTCCCATTACGGGGGTGTCCCGGGAAGCGGGGCCGGTGGTTTAATGCAAAGGCCTGTGAAACGGAGGGGAACAGCGAACCGAAAGGAGAGGCGCAGGACTCAGAGCATCAACAGCGCCTTCGCCGAGCTCCGGGAGTGCATCCCCAATGTGCCCGCAGACACCAAACTCTCCAAGATCAAGACATTGCGCCTGGCTACCAGCTACATCGCCTACCTCATGGACCTGCTGGCCAAGGACGACCAGAACGGGGAGACAGAGGCCTTCAAGGCGGAAATCAAGAAGACAGATGTCAAGGAGGAGAAGAGGAAGAAAGAACTGGTCAGTACATGGGAATAATAACATGGATATACAGATACATGTCATATAGAGAGATAGAACATAGATAGGTATTAGAGATAAACAGATAGATAGATAAGGAATAGATAGATGGGAAATAGATAGATCGATAGATAGGGAATAGATAGATATAAGGGATAGACAGATAGATAAATAAGGAAAATAGATCGATAGATAAGGAATATATAGAGAATAGATTAGATATACGCATGGATAGTAAGGTAGATAAATCGATAGATATGTAGGTAGATAAATTAATGGATAGATACATACTACATAAATAGAGGTCTAGATAAAGAGATAAAGAGATAGATAGATAGATAGATAGATAGATAGATAGATAGATAGATAGTTGATACATAAATAGAGGGCTAGAGAACGAGATAAGAAATACATAGATAGCTGGATAAACAATGAATACACATACAGACAGATATAAAGATAAATACGTATAGGATATTAACATGGGAAATAAATAGATAAAGGTATATGGATGGATAGTAACGTAAATAAATCGATAGATATGTAGGTAGATAAATTAATGGATAGATAGATACTATATAAATAGAGGTCTAGATAAAGAGATAATAAATAGCTGGTTAAATAATAAATAGATATATAGATAGATAGATAGATAGATAGATAGATAGACATGATGAGGTAGGTAGATAAATATATATGAAAAATAGGTAAATACAATTTTTTTTCTAGGCTAAGGGTGGATAAAATATACATTTACTACTTGGAATAATATCTAAACAGCTATAGAACAGTGTGGATATAATGATAACACAATATAATCACTAATAAATATATTACAATCTTGTCAACACCCTAAAGTAAACAGTAACATAACTAATGTAGCCAAGTACATGGTGTTTATTTATATATTACTAAACATAAAATACTGAGATACATTGTACAAATAAAATACAATGTTTAAATGTGAAAATATAGGAATGGGATTATAAATACAAATTTTTACAATGTATCTGAAACACTAAAGAAATTACTAAAATTAAGCAAAAATGCTTTTATGTTATGTTATTAAATAAATAGTACTACATAGATGTAGATAAACTAAAAATGACTGACACGAATATGTTTTAATAGATTTATATATCTGGTGACATATTATTTTTCTTGCTGGATATTTAAAGAATATTTACTACAATTATAGTTTTGTTCTACAAATATTATAGTAAGGAAATGAATGGGTTTATTAGTGGAGTTTATGGATTTATGTTCCAGCAATCTCCATATATACATGTGAGTAGATCATGTCCAACACAAACTGCTGCTGTCATCCATCAAATAGGAATATGAGAACTTTACTTATTGCATGTACATCTATCTGTATATTATACTGTGGCTCCAGTTCCTCGCAATGTTTACAGAATTTCATTTTACCCTGTCTGAAATTATTTAAATAGAATTAATCAAGTCTGCACAAAAGATAGATATGTTTTTATTAGGCATGTAGATAGATAGAATTACATTGTTTTTATTAGAAATATAAATAGCTGTTGTTTTATAAGATATGTTTGTGGATAGATAGATATTTGATGGATATATAGATGGATATATAGATAATTATTTATAGAATGCATAATACACTATTATTTTACTACTACTACTATTATTATTATTTAATATAGTTACTTTTATTATTATATTGTGCGGTAGTGTTCACATTTGACTGAAGTGAAGTATTCCAGGGTAATTTTGATCCAAGGCCCTGATGAGGTCCCAGAAAAATATACACAGCCCACGGTGTATCATGAGATCACACATTGATTTGTCCTAAACTTATATGACAACGTTTATTGTTTATTGTTTGAAGATACAAACTTAATATAATACATCTTTTTTTTTTCTTTTTCTTTTTCTTGCCTGTCCTGAAACAGAATGAACTCTTGAAAAGCACAGTTAGTAGCAATGATAAGAAAACTAAAGGAAGGACTGGCTGGCCCCAGCATGTATGGGCCCTGGAACTTAAACAATGATCCTATGAACTGCAGGACTGAACGAAGACTCTATAAATAGACAATAAACTATGTATGGAATGGTCCAGTTTATTTATGTGCAATCCCCCCTTCCCTCCTCAATGCAGCCCTCATTGTGGATGTGTGTAGAGAAGCATTCCATTATATGAAGAGGAATAATCTACAGGTTGGTCATGTATGACAGTATGTACATAGAAATCATGACTCCCTGGCAATGTTTTCCTATGTATGTTTGTCTGTGCAGTGTACTTGCCCCATGGGATTATTAGAAATGAATATACCTTGAGTATATTAACCATGTCAGTGCCAGGGTGGCCTGCGCCTGGCTGCAGTGCAGTGTGTGCTGTGGGCCCTCTGACAACAGGGAAGACACCATTGTAACGTTGTTGTCAGAGATGTTCTTGTTGTTGTTGTTGTTGTTGTTGTCCTTGTGCTTGTGTAACATTTGAAGGTGTTTCGGCTGTTTGTTATTGTGCACTTCTGTCCAGAAATGTGGAGTATAATTAATATTTGAAGGTGTAAAACATTGTAAGTGATCAATAAACCACTGAGTGTCTTTTTTTGTATATGATTTGTTAATTTATGTGAATTTCTCATAGGCCTGTGTGCACAGATTCACATACAGTATGGGAATAGCTGTATGGGCATAACATCATTAAGTGTAGCTGCATATATATAACAAAAACGTGTAAATAATTCTACATTTATTACAGGTACATGTGTAAATATTCATGGAGCTGCACACACATTAAACATACCTGTGTAAATACTAAACTGCAGGTCGCTGAATATTTTTCTGTGTGCAAGTGTAAACACTTGTTGATACTTTTGTAACTCATTCTACTGTATGTGTGTGCATACATTGCAGTACATGTACATTTAGAAATATGAATATACACGTAGTTGTGGAAATATAATACATGCTATATATATATATATATATATATATATATATATATATATATATATATGTGTAGTTGTACACAAATTATGTGTGCTAACCTATATATGTAAGTGGCATTCTGTAGGTGGCTGTACATATACTGCACGTATATGTGCAAATATGCACACTTATGTAGCTGTACATATATTTTATATACATATATATGTTAAAGTGTATGCTACTTTACATATATTACAGATTTGTTACAGTAAATGGCTGTAGAAACCTATGTGTCCATAATCATGTATATATATATATATATATATATATATATATATATATATATACATATATATATATTATGTATGAACCCTTCATATTTAGCTGTGGATATATTACATAATATTTAAATTTAGACGTAGCTGTAAATATATCACACATCCACTGTATGTGTTCATCAGCCACGAAAAATATTAATATAATTTATTTAGCTGTATGTATATAAGTATTTATGTAAATATTCTAATGAGGCTGCATATACTATTATATAAAGATATATATTTGTAGGTTCACAAAATGGTATGCACTTGCAATAGTCCCTGCAAATACATTCCAAATCAAGTTAAAAGAAGAGTAAACATTCTATATATATGTATATTTCTATCATTTTATTCTATGAATGTTCTTGACACGTTGGTTTGCTTGCTCTCCAGGATCTTGTAGTCTCTTCTAAAGCTCGTGTGTGGATTCGCAGCAAGCCATAAAAAGATAAGAGGGGCCTAGCTCCAGGTCCACATGTGTAGGTTGAGGGGTTAGAACAACTCAGTCAGTGTGCAGTGCCCTTTGCTGTCAGGGGTCAGGGGCCAGTGCTATGGACTTATGTGCAGGAATACACTTGCTTGTGTTTACCAATGTATTCTCTACAGTCACAGCTTTGTATCTTCTGCAGGGGGAGAGAACTGGTACACAAATCATATATATATATATATATATATATATATATATATATATATATATATATACTTCCAAACAGAGTCTATTGTATTTAATGTATATATATATATATATATATATATATATATATATATATATATATGTGTGTGTATATTATTCAAACCCGTGGTTTTTCATGCCCGCAGATAGAAACTCCTATATTATTTTAATAACTCCTATATTTATTTTAAGTGGAAATCCAAACATCTAATCTGTCTTTCCCGTGTATATAAATAAATATACATTCAGATAGATAGATATGGGATGGACATATAGATAAAGATCATAGCTAGATAGAAATGAAATTTATAGATGATAAGAATATATAGATGTATAAAGAAGATAATTATATAGATCGATATATGTCAGTTATTACTCTGTACATTATTTATATATTATTCCCTACATATCAGTGTCCATACATATATAATACTTATACACAATATTGGCATTGTATAGCTACTAGAGAATAATAATAATTGAAAGGCGATTTGTTTCGGCTTTGTATCAGTAAAATTAGCAATGATAATTATTCTGCTCCAATACTATAACAGGCCTCTATAGAGAAATTTCCTGTAATGATTAGAAGTGAAAAGCTGTGGATTGCTGTAGTAGTAGTTGTAGTAGAAGCAATAGTCGTAGTGATAATAGCATTAGTAGTAGTAATGGGAGTAGTAGTAAAAGTAGTAGTTGTAGTAGTTGCAGTGTATTTGGCAGCTGAGGAAATCTGTATAATTACTGGCTAAATGTGGATGTAGCCTGGTGCACAGAGTAATCACTCTCAGAGTAAAATCTCAAGAGCCCTAGACAGGCCGGAGCCAACAAAAATGCAGCGTTTGACGTTAAAAGCTAAATGGTGCAGCAGCTCCTGCATGGAGGGGAATTGATGGCTGGATGTGGTGTCAGTGCAGTGGCCTCCTAAAGCTGGTCCACAGCCTGATAAGAGGAAGCCCACTATCTCACACACTAATCCCTTCCTTCACATCCAGGAGTCATGTGCAACTTATACACTGCAATATAGTCATAATATAATATTAGTAATGTATACACTGTCCTGCCACCAATTGTTATAGATAAAAAGGACATTTTAAAGTTTTACCAAAGACAATTGAGCACTTGATTTTGTTGATTATAAAATTATTATTCATATCTCAATCATTATTATTGATTTTTTTTAAAATTTTATTAATATTATTGTTATAATGAATTTGTTATAATTATAATGGTTAGCTACTTATTTACACGTTCAATAACTGTGTAATGCATTACCGTGCATGTATTATCCATCTGACCAAATTAATCCAAATCAATTTAATTTACAACTATATTAAGGAAGTTTAACCATAACTTTATGGTAGAAATAGATATTGTATACAGTTTACTAAATGTATGTATGAATGTATGCATATAAAATATATAAACAATATACATATATATACATATATATACACATACATACATATGAATATTATTTAAGTATAATATGTATTTTTATATATATATATATATATACATACAGCAGCATATATACATATACACATTCAGGAAAAAACGATCTGGGAAAGAAGTTATTTGAGAAAATGAGTCAGGTCTGGCTGGGAAAGCATGATTTCATGGGTTTATTGTAGGGTGATAAGACTCTTTATCAGCTTCCCTAAACAGAGCCTGTAATGCTGTGAGCACCCAGCTCCAGCCACTGATAGCAGCACCAGGGTCACTGGAGGAGTGAGAAGAAGGCTGCACTCTCCTGAATGTGTCTTCTGGTAATAACTGAGGCTGTCACAGGCCTCTTGAGATGAAGTCTTCAGCATACAGCCTAAGAAATAAAGGAAGAACCGGTTTGTACATATTTCAGACTGCCCCATGCCCCCTGGAGTGGGTAATTATTGTTAATTTGTTATTATTGTCAAGATGGGGTCAAAGATAGATCTAATGAGTGTGTCCTATTGAAGAGGTACATAGGTAAAAGACTTTTTTGTCCTGCGGGCTAGAAAAAAAAATACTTAAATATAATTGCCAAAAATGCAAAGAAAATATGACTCTAATCATCATAAGACGCAGCTCAATGATGGGAGTAATAGATACTAATTGTGAGTGCAAAAGGAGCACTTGCACAATGCAGTATCCTTGTAGTGATAGCTATTATATGAAACTATTTATTATTTTCTCTGCAGTTGGATGCAGACTATTGCTCCCTTTTTCAGGTACTGAAGCTGAGTATAGTGTTATTCAACAAAGATTTATTTGGCACCAACATATTCAAAAGTGCTTTACAGATCATGCAGTAAATATACAAACAAAATAAGAAATTGTAGATAAATAACATGATCAGGAAATGCCAGGAAGGGTCCTGCTCCCAAGAGCTTACAATCTATAAATATTAAAAATTGTGTATACTCTAATTAATATTCAGTGCAAAAAACAATCTCCCACAATATTTACTTACATCTGTGTGAATGATAGGAGCAGCTCCATTGTAAACATTTGTATCATGTTTTACTATTAAAAAGCTACAGAACCTATCCCAACAGGATAGCTGACATAAAAAGAATAAAATGAAACAAAAAATTCTTATGTGATATTCATGTAGCAGAGATGAGTCTGCGGTTTGGATATTAACTGTGTGTTATCTGTGTTTTATTAGTGGAGTGTAAGCAGACCTACGCAAGGAGTCATTGCTATGCAAAAAAAATAAAAAAATCACTGTGTGGTTAGGAATACATTTTTCATCTGGTGTGTACAATTCATAAAATAATCCTGGAGCTTTCAGTACTAGATGCAGAGCAAATCAAGGATACCTAATAGTGAAGTAGTAATAATAATAATAGTCATCATAATAATGCACCACCTACACTACATATACAAAAAACAGCAGCCATACAAATGGATTTATTTCCTGTTAATTCTGTAGCCCTATAATATTCTACATGTATCCACTGACACCAGAGAACCAGAGAGAACATAGTATCCAAGTATTTATTATGGATTCTTTTCTCTATTTTTGGGTTTGGCCCATTTTTGATATGTATATAAAATTGTATATATATATATATATATATATATATATATATATATATATATATATAATGAGTGCCAATACATGTGGACGTACACTGATATATTGTGAGTGCCATCTGGGAGTGATTAGAGGCCACATCCCTCCTCCTCCTCCTCCTCCTGCGCCTGCTGTATCTGTACTCAGGGCCTATAGACAAGTTGACGTCAGATCAGACGCCCCGGAGCCATCCTGCTCTTGACTTGGGTGTAATCATCAGCTCTCTGCTCTTGTCCATCCTATTCCTCCAGCAGGAATGCGGATACAGTGCCACCATATGCAACGCAGGGTTTTTACTTTCACAGGTTTGCAGCCAACATATATACATTCCCCTCATCCCGGCATCAGTCCCAAGGGAATACATCATTCCTTACTGTAGTGAAAATAAACAGTCGGCCTTGTATCTTACAGGCCCCCTCTTTATATAGATCCCAATGAGTGGCTCAGGTCCAAGGTACACACAGGGCCCTCTAATAGCCAACAGCAAACTATTAAATAAAAGAGACTTTTATGATAATTCCTGTTTAGGGAAGATGTGTTTCTAATCATCACACAGCTGATCTCAGACGATAATTATGCTGCAAATTTCATGTGAAGCTTGATGAGAAATGTGAAGTTTATTAGGAAGTGTGGTTACTCCCGGGGTGCAGCACAGCTTAATGCACCTGTCCAGGTACAGGTTACCGGTCTGACGCCCACAATGCATTATTACTGACAATTAATCCATATATATATATAATATATATAAACCTTTAATAACATACAAAATATGTACAATTTTAAAAGAAGGTTCTAGATCGCATGATGCAACATAGTCAAGTCGATATATATCCAGGAGTGGGACAACGCATACTTTTCTAAAGTAAACTCAAAATAAATATAATGCATATCTATCCTAGATATATATAAAAAAAAAAGCCATAGCAATGGTTCCCACTGATGTTATGTTCAACATTTGAAGATATTGGATCCATTCTTTTTCCCTTTCATTAAAATAAACTGTTAATAAAATACTGGCGTTCATCATAATACACGGTCGGAAAGTAAGAGTTCTCCTTACGAAGACTTTGCCAATTAAGGCTGCCTTGCAGGCAGGTAGAGACTTAGAGCCATTGATGCTCCATTAGGGAATTTTTGGAAATATGCAAATACATTTTCCAGGATGGGATAAGAAAAACAATGCCTCTTTAGCGATTTGTAAGGCAGCTCCCTTACCATCAAGTATGACTTTCAGGGAGCCTAATGACATGATGTAAGATTAAAGCCAACCTGGATATTAATTCCATGCTGGATGATAAGGGAGCTGCTTTCAAAGGTAGCTAAAGAGGCTATGTTTTCCTTTTCCCATCCCAACTTATTTGGATATTCCTTATAATACAATATAAGGGAAATTGAATTCAGTTTTACCAGTTTTAGACTTTGTAGGAACACACATATGACAATATTCAGACTCAGCCCCCAGAACATCAGATAATCCTCCGGTGGACCCAGGCTCACTAACCCAATAGACGACCCTAGAGGTCCATCAGAAAACAGCACGATTTGGAGGCTACAAGGGTCTGTCTTATAAGATTAGATAAAGAATGAGCCCCCAGGAAATCTGGGGACCTCAATCCGAAAATGACAAGTGTGCAGTTGTCAGAAATTAAATGATAATTTTGTCATAGAATAAAAGAGGAACATCACAGCAGTGTGAAAAAATATAAATATTTCAGATAATACATTCCATGTATTCCATTGTATTAAGTAAATTTATATACAGAAACACAAATGACAATAGGAAGTGAAAAACAAGCTTTGGATGGTGCTTATTCTTTTTATATGTATGTCCACTTTTGGGTATTTAATTATGATTGTCTTTTCATTGGTAACTGTAATGCAGTCATGGAGATCTGTGTAACCATACCTGTATGTTGTTAGTAGCAGCAGAACTGTGAAAATGCATTTATATTCAAGGATTTTAATTGGTTTCTAACTTCTCCTTAATGTATTGCTGCTACTAACAACACATGAACAATAGCAAACACTGTCTGCAGCTTTGTATGGTTAAAAAATGCAGGCTTATTCCTTTAAATCTGCAGCAGATAATGTTCAAAGTTTAGTTGGTCATTATTTCAAATTTTGCTATGAAGTCCAATGGTTACTCGCTACATGCTCAATATACAGACGGTCCCCTACTTAAGAACACCCGATTTACAGACGACCCCTAGTTACAAATGGACCTCTGGATGTTGGTAATTTTCTGTACTTTAGCCCTGGGTTACAATGATCAGCTGTAACAGTCATCAAAGGTGCAATTAAGATTCATTATTAATACTGGTTCTCATGAAAACAAAACATTTTTAAAATACAACTGTCATAGAGAATAACATTTTTTTTACTGGGGTTCCAAATATAAAGTATACAGTTCCGACTTACATACAAATTCATCTTAAGAACAAACCTACAGAACCTATCTTGTATGTAACCCGGGGACGGCACGTATCATAATCCCTTTGTACTGGTGATTTAGAAAATTCTGCAGCACCAGTTAACAAACTAGAGGGAACATGTTAATGTACAGGTTTAAAATAAACAGAGGTGACACAAAAGGTAAGGTCTTTATTTTGTACAACAGTCCAGCCATGTGTTATACTGAATAAGGCAGAAGACCTACAGGAGCACAAGACCCTCACCCAGAGATTTGTGGAGGAGCTAGAAGTGCATCAAGGTAAACTGTGGGGAACAGGGATGAATAAAGGAATAAGGTTCTATGAATTATAGTGATAAAAAGGATAAAAAAGTGAAAAAATACTAAAAAGTGATCAAATATCTTAGGCTAAGTTCACACCATACTGTTAAAACCCCCGTTCCTTAACTCTGTTTAAACTCTGTTTAACTCCAATTAAAAAATCTCATTGACATCAATGTAAATTTTATATGATCCGTTAGATTCCGTTTAAGCAGGAATCCATTATCCAAGTGTATTTTAGATGGAAAAAAATTACAGTGTTTGCAGTACTTTTCCTCCATTTGAAAAAAAACGTATGGATAACAGTTACCTGCCTAATTGGCACATAACCTAGGACCTAAAATTTACATTTACATTTATGTCAATGGGAGTTTTAACTGATACGTTAATCCATTGTTTTTTTACCTCTTTTAATGAAGGTAAGGAATAGACATTTGAACGGTAGTGTGAACTTAGTCTTAGAGGGAAGACTCCTAGAGGGAATACTCCTTGCACAGTATAACAGCCTATTTAGCTACAACACTGAGGGGCTCTGGTAACATCTTCCAGAGCCCATCAGGTGCATTAGCATAATTTTAAAAGTTTATACTTGAAGAAAGGAGGCCATTAATAACAAATATAAGACAATTAGCACAGTCAAAGTGACTGGATCTATGAGTAAGTGTCCCTGGTTTATTATGAGGGATTTTTTATGGTAGATTCCTTTAAAAAAAGAAAATATATATAAATATAAATAGAGAAAGAGAGAAAGAGAGATAGATAGATAGATAGATAGATAGATAGATAGATAGATAGATAGATAGATAGATAGATAGATAGATGTGAGATTTGGGTTAGTCAATTGGTCCCTGTCCCCAATGGGGCTCACAATATAATCAACCTACCAGCATGTTTTGGAGTGTGGGAGGAAACCTATACTATTGGAGTGCTGCCTGCTTTCTTTTCTATATAAGATAGATAGATAGACATTTATCTTATTTACCCCTTCCCTGAGCTTTTTTTGCACCTAATTTGTCTTTGTCAATACAAGAAGTAGGACTTAAAAAACCACACAGGTGATATCAGTTCACTACATCAAATTATGATTAGTATAAATTCCCCTGCAAAAAAACATGTATAGGAAGGGTGAACTGAAGCTTATTAAAACATAACTTTCAATATATTCAATAAACGGTGATAAAGTACTTCAGACCAGACTCACACTCCATCTCATAACACCAGAAGAAATGGAGAGCAGTAATAAAACAGACTATTTTACTATCAATACACAATGGATAGATCTCAGATTAAAGGATAATAATCCAGAAAGATCTCACCCATGACCAGGAGTCAGGAGCCATGGAAATTGAGCAGGAATATGGAGCGGAAGGGGGTCCCAGACCAGGAGAAGATGAGGGCACTGCATCCAGGTATCCCTAAAGCTGCTCTGTCCCTACTCCCCAGAATAGCTCCTGTCCCCGGAGATCCATAGAATCTAAAGGTCCCTAGGATTGCCGTAGAATGCCTTCCCAACGTGTTTCCAGATCTGCCATCCAGGAGGATCTTTTATCAGGGGAAATAAGACAAAATGTATAAATAATGTCAGGTTGGTCACGCCATGGACAGTGGTCCTACAAAGAACACAGTAGTGCATCTTAGTGGCTGATGGAGTGTGAGTCTGGTCTGAAGTACTTTATGACCTTTTATTGAATATATTAAAAGTTATGTTTTAATAAGCTTTAGTTCACGCATCAAGCGCATCGGACTAAAATAAATGACCCCTTTGATATGTAAATTAATGATTTGTCATAATAAATGTAAAAACGGACAGTAACTGAAATGTCTTCAGTTATGTTCACTTTATTTATCATCCATTTTTTTTAAAGGCGATAACTAAACGTAAATACTGATGGTAGTAGTGTGAACATTGCCCTACAAGCTCTTTTGAGGTACTGTAAAAGTATAATATCTACATATCAACATCCGATACAGGAACTCGTCTATAATTATCGTTTAAATAATCATTTAGAACTTTATTTAGAACTTATTTTTGAGCAATAATTTTAAGCGGCCAATTTTGAGCAAAATTTTTGAGCAAAATTTACTTCAGCCTGGTAATAATTTTGTACTAATTCTCTTGTTTTCATTGTACCTTTACTAATCTTATTAATTGTATTCATCTTTACATCACTCGTGTATATTTTTTGTATAACTGTACACATATCAGAAAAGAGGTTACACATTACATTGTATGTGTCTTTGGTCTACACTTTCAGCCAAACATTTTAATTAATTTTTTTAATAGACATAATACAATATTACATTTTGTGTGGATGGTGCCGGAAATAGATATCCACCTTTTCTTCTCTAAAATTCTCTAATCTATAATTAATCTGGTAAAGTTCACTCAAGAAGAACTAGTGTAGCATGAGATAAGTCTTGGAGTGGAAAGTTCAAATTATGGAACATGGGAATGGACTCATATATGTACAGTATTGTATTCATCTAACTTCCCCCTGCATGGTCCAGACAAATCCAAAGGAACTGATGCCGCAAATGATCCCATAGATTTGTAATGCGGACATCCACCACATCAGTTTTGGGACCAGATGTCTCTTTTCGCCGGAAAGAAAAAAACTGCATAACGAAATGTCATTAGAGTTTGGATGCAGCACTTGTAGTCAGACACCAGTGATATATGATGGCAGAGATGATATAGGAGATGTAGTGTAGTACAGCTCTGTAGAGATTGGGAGTGATAGTTATAAATAATAGTTGCCATCACTGGCACAGGGTAGAAGGCTGGATAGGAAGATGATTCTGACAGCTGGACCTAAGATAGATTCTAGAGTTTCGAGAGGAGATGATTGATTAGCAATGAGTTAGAGAAATCTGGACAAGAAAGTCCCAGAATAACAATAATGGTTTTGGCTGTTCCCACAATAAGCAAAAGGGCGGATTCTGGAGATAATTTTAGGATGCAGGTGACATGAGTATGCAAGGGATGTGATAGAAAGAGTAAAGGGAAGATTTATGAGGCCTCATGGAAGTGACTTTCGTATGGCTCTCTTTCAATGAATCTTCTTCAAGAACTCTTGTATAGATGGAGCCCATTTGTGAAGGGAGAGCAGCCAGGCATGTGCAGCAAACTCACCAGTCCCACCCTCCCCTTTCTCCTGCAAAACTTCCCACGGCATCTCATGGCAGCATTTTATCAGAAATTTTTTAGCACACAGTGGGTGGGGCAGCAGGGGGAGGGGGAGACAGCTTAACAGCCCATGAAGCTGCAGCATGTAGGGACTCTGCTAATGCCACCCCAGAGCCCTTCTGGCGTACTTTTAAAAGTTGATTTTAGAAGGAAGGAGGCCATGGATAACAAATATAAGAAGATTACTACAGTCACAGTGCCTGGATCTATGAGTAAGTGTCCAAGGTTTATCAGTTTTGATTTTGATCATAGATTTTCTCCAAGGCAGGGTATAACTGGGGTAGTAGCAGAGGATGCAGATGGAGATAAGACATATTTTACCCATTGATGGAGTCCGGTATTTTAAGAAATTTTTAAATATAAGGAAGACAAATGATTTCCCAGGACTATTGGAACATCCAGAGTGCTCCGGTGCATAATATATGAAAGCATTAATAGCAAGCATGGGAGAAAAGAAGAAGGAGGAGCAGGGGCATAGCTACAGGGGTAGCAGCCATAGTAGCTGCTATGGGGCCTTCAGTGTCAGGAGCTCCAACATCTGGGGTATTGGCTGTGTATTGAGTGTGAATAGGCTGTGTGTGTGTGTGGTGTGTATGTATATAATGTATTTGTATGTGTGTGTATACGCTGTATGTCTGTATATGGTATGGTATGCATGTATGTATTTGCTGTATATATATATATATATATATACACACTCACCGGCCACTTTATTAGGTACACCTGTCCAACTGCTCGTTAACACTTAATTTCTAATCAGCCAATCACATGGCAGCAACTCAGTGCATTTAGGCATGTAGACATGGTCAAGACAATCTCCTGCAGTTCAAACCGAGCATCAGTATGGGGAAGAAAGGTGATTTGAGTGCCTTTGAACGTGGCATGGTTGTTGGTGCCAGAAAGGCTGGTCTGAGTATTTCAGAAACTGCTGATCTACTGGGATTTTCACGCACAACCATCTCTAGGGTTTACAGAGAATGGTCCGAAAAAGAAAAAACATCCAGTGAGCGGCAGTTCTGTGGGCGGAAATGCCTTGTTGATGCCAGAGGTCAAAGGACAATGGGCAGACTGGTTCGAGCTGATGGAAAGGCAACAGTGACTCAAATCGCCACCCGTTACAACCAAGGTAGGCAGAAGAGCATCTCTGAACGCACAGTACGTCGAACTTTGAGGCAGATGGGCTACAGCAGCAGAAGACCACACCGGGTGCCACTCCTTTCAGCTAAGAACAGGAAACTGAGGCTACAATTTGCACAAGCTCATCGAAATTGGACAGTAGAAGATTGGAAAAACGTTGCCTGGTCTGATGAGTCTCAATTTCTGCTGCGACATTCGGATGGTAGGGTCAGAATTTGGTGTCAACAACATGAAAGCATGGATCCATCCTGCCTTGTATCAACGGTTCAGGCAGGTGGTGGTGGTGTCATGGTGTGGGGAATATTTTCTTGGCACTCTTTGGGCCCCTTGGTACCAATTGAGCATCGTTGCAACGCCACAGCCTACCTGAGTATTGTTGCTGACCATGTCCATCTCTTTATGACCACAATGTACCCAACATCTGATGGCTACTTTCAGCAGGATAATGCGCCATGTCATAAAGCTGGAATCATCTCAGACTGGTTTCTTGAACATGACAATGAGTTCACTGTACTCAAATGGCCTCCACAGTCACCAGATCTCAATCCAATAGAGCATCTTTGGGATGTGGTGAACCGGGAGATTCGCATCATGGATGTGCAGCCGACAAATCTGCGGCAACTGTGTGATGCCATCATGTCAATATGGACCAAAATCTCTGAGGAGCTTCCAGCACCTTGTTGAATCTATGCCACGAAGAATTGAGGCAGTTCTGAAGGCAAAAGGGGGTCCAATCCGTTACTAGCATGGTGTACCTAATAAACTGGCCGGTGAGTGTATATATATATAGTATATACTGTGTGTCTTTGTAAAGCACATGTGTGACTATACAAATATGTATATATTTTTTTAAATGGGAAGGGGGCCTGTCCTAGTTATACCCCTGAGAGGGAGGGAGTAGGAAAGCATACATAACCAAAAGGTGACAGTAAAGCGGTAACATAGTCTTGCTAGGATGTAAAACAGAAGTATAAAATGTATAAATCTGGTCAGAATTTTAAAAGATTTTAACATATACTAAAGACATAAAGGTAATGTGTAGCACTTAGCCTAGTAAGGTATAAATAGGGTAGTGATAAGAAAACTGACTGGTCTGATATAGGGAGCATTTAAGCATTGTTAGTTGCCATATATGAGTATCATTCAGCCCACATATGATTGTGATCAGATTTTCCATGGCAGCATTCTGGAATAGATGGCAATAAGGTGGACTGCCATTTCCTAGCTATGTGTACTCTAACGACCATCAATATCTGAAAAGCTAACATTTTGTCCTCTCTGTTAAGATCCTCCTAGTTTAATGAAAGCTGACAGGGTCAGCTCAAGGTTTCAATAGGCCCCTGGGCGGCAGTGCCTAAGTGGGCCCCTTTGCAGTGAACTCACGTGGAGGCATTAAAAATTCAGAAACTAAAACAATCTCCTGTTCCCTAAAATATTCCCTAGTTTATCATCTCAAACAGCCCCGTCATGGTTATTTTATACACACTATGGATTCATTAGATACAGCCCCCTCAAACCCATGGATTCCTTATGTAAAGCCTTATGTGGGCCCCCTAGCAGCTCCGGGCCCTGGCACTTGCCAGGGTATGCCGAGTGCTGGTGCCGGCCCTGAAAGCAGGGCAAAGCCAAGGTGGGGTGTGGATAGCTCCACATTTACAACATGCATGCAGTGGTGTACCAATATCATTTGGGCATCTGCAAGAGGAGTCAGAATCTGTAGAATAAATTCTAGATCATTTGTATGGGGTACAATACCTTTATAAAATCTTTCAAAAATGTAACGCTACTGTCCTAGATGATTGATGCAGTGGGATGACTCGCCATTGTTAGGGGGAAAAAACTAACTTTGCATTACTCGTTTCTATGTCGGAATAAATAGGGGGCTACTTTCAGAGATAGGTTTTAAAACTACATTATATATTACAGTCATGAGTCTGTTTTTCTTATATTAAAGTTATTCTACTATAAGAGTAGGAATCAATGCTATAAAACGCTGTATGTGAATCCAGCTCTGATAATTAGAATAATAAGCATGATAACGGCAGAACACTAGGGAGCTGTATAGCAGAGAACTGGATCCAGTGTATCCCAGCGCAGAGTCCTCTAATCCTCAGTACTTAGCAATATCCAAGGATTTATTGAGTGAGAGAGAAGCCCCAATCCGAGACTTGCAGGATTATTAATGTCTTAGTTGCCAGGAACAAGTTTGTCATCAAATTTATAAACTGAAAACTACAAAGATGCAGATGGTAAAGAAAACGGAGAGAGGTAATCTCCCAGCAGCAGCACGGGGCGCACTACATTCTCATGTACATTGCAATCATGTTACCGATTTATTAGAATACGCAGCTATTTCTGCATGTGATGTTCTCTGCTGTAGTGTTGTTGTGTGACCTGACAGACGCAGTGTTCCAGATTAAAAGGGTGATGTATATAAACAGCATCATATGGCCTGTACTACTCAACACTACATCTGCATTCTGTAATGCATTACCTTTAGTTTGCTCAGCGTTGTGTAGAATCGCCAGCGGAAACGGACGCCAGAAACGGTCCCATAATATTTGACTGAATGAATATATATGACAACTCCTCCTGCTCTATGACATGCTACCTGGAGATAGGACACTATCTATTATCTGTTCAGCTCCTCCTGCTCTATAACAAGCTGCCTGTTTATAAGACACTATGGGGGTCATTTACTAAGGGCCCGTCGCGTTTTCCCGATGTGTTACCCGAATATTTCCGATTTGCGTCGATTTTCCCTGAATTGCCCCGGGATTTTGGCGCACGTGATCGGAGTGTGGCGCATTGGCGCTGGCATGCACGCGACGTAAATCGGGGGCGTGGCCAAACGGTAACCCGACGGATTGGGAAAAACCGCTGCATTTAAAAAAAAAAATTGGTTGCACGGGCCATACTCACATGCACCACGATGAAGACGATGAACTCCGGGGTACCTCGGCGGATTTTGGCGCAGCAGCTCCACCTGGTGGACATCGGGCGCAGGACCTTCATGAATCGCCGGAAGACCCGAACGCTCGTCAGAGAAGCTGGAACGCGAATGCACCGGGTAAGTAAATGTGCCCCTATGTATAATCTGATCAGCATCTCCTGCTCTATGACATGCTACCTTTAGATTGTGTACTCTGCATAATATACTGAGCTCCTCCTGCTCTATATCATATTGCCAGAAGATAAGACACATAGGGGCACATTTACTTACCCGCTCCATTCGCGTTCCAGCGGCGGCTTCTCTGACGAGCGTTCCGGTCTTCCCGTGATTCATGAAGGTCCAGCGCCCGATGTCCACCAGGTGGCGCTGCGGCGCCGAAGTCCGCCGAGGTGCCCCGGAGTTCATCGTCTTCATCGTGGTGCATGTGAGTATGGCCCGTGTGACCAATTTTTTTTTTTTAAATGCGGCGGTTTTTCCGAATCCGTCGGGTTACCGTTCGGCCACGATTTCTGTTGCGTGCATGCCAACGCCGATGCGCCACAATCCAATCACGTGCGCCAAAATCCCGGGGCAATTCAGGGAAAATCGTCGCAAATCGGAAATATTTGGGTAACACGTCAGGAAAACGCGAATCGGGCCCTTAGTAAATGATCCCCATAGTATCATAGCTTGGTCTCTCTGAGGTGAACTTTAGAGACTTTTGACGGCTAGTTTTTGCACCTTATGTATGATCATGTCTTTTTACTTGTAATACATGTTCAGTTTTTCCTGCAAATGTCTCAAATCCACATGGACACAACCCTCGTGAGGGGTTATATACAGTAGAGTACACAAGCCATGTGACGGGTATATACAGGAGAGGACACAAGCCATGTGAGGGGTTATATACAGTAGAGGACACAAGCCATGTGAGGGGTTATATACAGGAGAGGACACAAGCCATTTGAGGGGTATATACAGGAGAGGACACAAGCCATGTGAGGGGTTATATACAGGAGAGGACACAAGCCATGTGAGGGGGTTATATACAGGAGAGGATACAAGCCATGTGAGGGGGTTATATACAGGAGAGGATACAAGCCATGTGAGGGGGTTATATACAGGAGAGGATACAAGCCATGTGAGGGGGTTATATACAGGAGAGGATACAAGCCATGTGAGGGGGTTATATACAGGAGAGGACACAAGCCATGTGAGGGGGTTATATACAGGAGAGGATACAAGCCATGTGAGGTGGTTATATACAGGAGAGGACACAAGCCATGTGAGGGGTTATATACAGGAGAGGACACAAGCCATGTGAGGGGGTTATATACAGGAGAGGATACAAGCCATGTGAGAAGGTTATATACAGGAGAGGATACAAGCCATGTGAGGAGGTTACATACAGGAGAGGATACAAGCCATGTGAGGGGGTTATATACAGGAGAGGACACAAGCCATGTGAGGGGGTTATATACAGGAGAGGATATAAGCCATGTGAGGAGGTTATATACAGGAGAGGATACAAGCCATGTGAGGAGGTTATATACAGGAAAGGTCACAAGCCATGTGAGGGGGTTATACACAGGAGAGGATACAAGCCATGTGAGGGGTTATATACAGGAGATGATACAAGCCATGTGAGGGGGTTATATACAGGAGAGGACACAAGCCATGTGAGGGAGTTATATACAGGAGAGGATACAAGCCATGTGAGGGGGTTATATACAGGAAGGGATACAAGCCATGTGAGGGGTTATATGCAGGAGAGGATACAAGACATGTGAGGGGGTTATATACAGGAGTGGACACAAGCCATGTGAGGGGGTTATATACAAGAGAGGACACAAGCCATGTGAGGGGGTTATATACAGGAGAGGATACAAGCCGTGTGAGGGGGTAATATACAGGAGAGGATACAAGCCATGTGAGGGGGTTATACACAGGAGAGGATAAAAGCCATGTGAGGGGTTACATACAGGAGAGGACACAAGCCAGGTGAAGGGAATACATACAGGAGTGGATACAAGCCATGTGAGGGGGTTATATACAGGAGAAGACACAAGCCATGTGAGACACAATATCCACGTTCAATATTTGTTATATACGGGAGAGGACACAAGCCATGTGAGGGGGTTATATACAGGAGAGGATACAAGCCGTGTGAGGGGGTTATATACAGGAGAGGACACAAGCCATGTGAGGGGGTTATATACAGAAGAGTACACAAGCCATGTGAGGGTTTATATACTGGAGTGGACACAAGCTATGTGAGGGGCTATATATAGGAGAGGATACAAGCCATGTGAGGGGATTATATGTAGGAGTGGACACAAGCCATATGAGGGGGTTATATACAGGAGAGGATACAAGCCATGTGAAGGGGTTATATACAGGAGAGAACACAAGCCATGTGAGGGGTGATATACAGGAGTGCATACAAGCCATGTGAGGGGGTTATATACAGGAGAGGGCACAAGCCATGTGAGGGGGTTATACACAGGAGAGGATAAAAGCCATGTGAGGAGTTACATACAGGAGAGGGCATAAGCCATGTGAGGGGGTTATATACAGGAGAGGACACGAGCCATGTGAGGGGTTATATACAGGAGTGGACACAAGCCATGTGAGGGGGTTATATACAGGAGAGGATACAAGCCATGTGAGGGGTTATATACAGGAGAGGACACAAGCCATGTGACGGGGTTATATACAGGAGAGGATGCAAGTCATGTGAGGGGTTATACACAGGGGAGGATACAAGCCATGTGAGGGAGTTATATACAGGAGAGGACAGAAGCCATGTGAGAGGTTATATACAGGTGTGGACACAAGCCATGTGAGGGGGTTATATACTGGAGAGGATACAAGCCATGTGAGGGGGTTATATACAGGAGAGGACACAAGCCATGTGAGGTGGTTATATACAGGAGAGGATACAAGCCATGTGAGGGGGTTATATACAGGAGAGGATACAAGCCAAGTGAGGGGGTTATATACAGGAGAGATACAAGCCATGTGAGGGGGTTATATACAGGAGAGGACACAAGCCATGTGAGGGGGTTATATACAGGAGAGGATACAAGCCATGTGAGGGGGTTATATACAGGAGAATATACAAGACATGTGAGGGGGTTATATTCAGGAGAGGACACAAGCCATGTGAGGGGGTTATATACAGGAGAGGATACAAGACATGTTCAGGGGTTATATACAGGAGAGGACACAAGACATGTGAGGTTTTATATACAGGAGAGGACACAAGACGTGTGAGGGGTTTATATACAGGAGAGGATACAAGCCATGTGAAGGGTTATATACAGGAGAGGATACAAGCCATGTGAGGGGTTATATACAGGAGAGGATACAAGTCATGTAAGGGGTTATATACAGGAGAGGACACAAGCCATGTGAGGGGGTTATATACAGGAGTGGACACAAGCCATGTGAAGGGGTTAAATACAGGAGAGGATACAATCCATGTAAGGGGGTTATACACAGGAGAGGATACAAGCCATGTGAGGGGTTATATACAGGAGAGGAAAAAAAACATTTGAGGGGGTTATATACAGGAGAGGAAACAAGCCATGTGAGGGGTTATATACAGGAGAAGATACAAGCCATGTGAGTGCGTTATATACAGGAGAGGACACAAGCCATGTGAGGGGGCTATATACAGGAGAAGATACAAGCCATGTGAGGGTGTTATATACTGGAGAGGACACAAGCCATGTGAGGGGGCTATATACAGGAGAGGATAAAAGCCATGTGAGGGGTTATATACAGGAGAGGACACAAGCCATGTGAGGGGTTATATACAAGAGTGGACACAAGCCATGTGAGGGGTTATATACAGGAGAGATACAAGCCATGTGAGGGGGTTATATACAGGAGAGGACACAAGCCAAGTGAGGGGGTTATATACAGGAGAGATACAAGCCATGTGAGGGGGTTATATACAGGAGAGGACACAAGCCATGTGAGGGGGCTATATACAGGAGAAGATACAAGCCATGTGAGGGTGTTATATACTGGAGAGGACACAAGCCATGTGAGGGGGCTATATACAGGAGAGGATAAAAGCCATGTGAGGGGTTATATACAGGAGAGGACACAAGCCATGTGAGGGGTTATATACAAGAGTGGACACAAGCCATGTGAGGGGTTATATACAGGAGAGATACAAGCCATGTGAGGGGGTTATATACAGGAGAGGACACAAGCCAAGTGAGGGGGTTATATACAGGAGAGATACAAGCCATGTGAGGGGGTTATATACAGGAGAGGACACAAGCCATGTGAGGGGGTTATATACAGGAGAGGATACAAGCCATGTGAGGGGGTTATATACAGGAGAATATACAAGACATGTGAGGGGGTTATATTCAGGAGAGGACACAAGCCATGTGAGGGGGTTATATACAGGAGAGGATACAAGACATGTTCAGGGGTTATATACAGGAGAGGACACAAGACATGTGAGGTTTTATATACAGGAGAGGACACAAGACATGTGAGGGGTTTATATACAGGAGAGGATACAAGCCATGTGAAGGGTTATATACAGGAGAGGATACAAGCCATGTGAGGGGTTATATACAGGAGAGGATACAAGTCATGTAAGGGGTTATATACAGGAGATGACACAAGCCATGTGAGGGGGTTATATACAGGAGTGGACACAAGCCATGTGAAGGGGTTAAATACAGGAGAGGATACAATCCATGTAAGGGGGTTATACACAGGAGAGGATACAAGCCATGTGAGGGGTTATATACAGGAGAGGAAACAAAACATTTGAGGGGGTTATATACAGGAGAGGACACAAGCCATGTGAGGGGGCTATATACAGGAGCGGATAAAAGCCATGTGAGGGGTTATATACAGGAGAGGACACAAGCCATGTGAGGGGTTATATACAAGAGTGGACACAAGCCATGTGAGGGGTTATATACAGGAGAGGACACAAGCCATGTGAGGGGTTATATACAAGAGTGGACACAAGCCATGTGAGGGGGTTATGTACAGGAGAGGATACAAGCCATGTGAGAGGGTTATATACAGTAGAGGACACAAGCCATGTGAGGGGGTTATATACAGGAGTGGACACAAGCCATGTGAGAGGTTATATACAGGAGTGGACACTACTGTTAGTTTGGGATTTAACATGTTGCATTTTTAATGCATTTTGAAACCTATTAAAGCAGCTGAGGAGAGGTGAATTTCCTAATTACATTACTGTTAACATTTGAATTTACAAAATGCATAGTAAACTCAATTTTAACACATGCGTTAGCATGGCATTTATATAGCGTTTTGTAAACGCAAATGTTAACAGTAATGAAATAAGGCAAATCACCTCTCCTCAGCAGTTTTAATTAGTTTCAAAATGCATTATAAACGCAATTAAACTGCTACGTGTGACCTCACCCTTAGAAGTAACCAATTAAAAAAAAATGCAAAAATTTAAGAATTTTGACAAAAGAGTTTACTGTGCAAAATGTTAAAGCATGTGGAATAATTCCAATTTACATGTATAAATCGTGTACATGAAAAAAAAAAATATTTTGCACCTGCCCTGGACCAGGTGCAGAATTGCACCAAAATTGGCGCAAAAACGGCGCAAAAAACGGCAAATGTCGCTAAAATTAGACAATTTGGCTAGCTGAAACTATGATACATGTGCCCCTATGTATAATCAGCTCTTCTCCATATGCTCTATAATATACTGCCTACAAATATTTGACTATGTACAATATACTCAGCTCCTCCTGCTCTATAACATGATGCCTGAAAATAGGACAGTATGTATAATCTGACAAGCTCCTCCTGCTCTGTAACTGAACACAAACACGGTACCACCCAGAGTGGTGAGGATGTTACCATCAAAAACCTAGGTGTTTATTACAGTTAATATATGCAGGCATTAAAGAGGGTATGTCACCCCAAAAAGAACCCCACCAAATATGCCCCCCATAATCCTCTCCCCAGCCTCATTCTATATATGCCAAATTTATTTGAATTTATGTTGGGAAAGTTGGTTGTAACAGATCTGACCTCTTACCAAATTAATCCTTGTATCCCCTGCGCTGGCAGTCGGCTTTATTCATGAGGGGGCCGGTAAGAGTAGCCGGCTCTCCGAGAATTGGCCGTGCTGTCAGTAAGCACAGCGATTGAGCAACATATGAGATGCTGCCGGTTACTCTTACAGGTTCCCACTGACAGGGGCGTGGTGGGGGACAGCTTGGTTATGGTGCTGTATTTCTGTATAGGCATTGGTTCTGTGTTGTATTTATATACTGAACTCAGTGCTGGTGTTGTATTTATAAACCTAAGTTTTGGTGCAGTATTTATTTACTGATCTCAGTTTTGTATTAAATCTATATTTTATGGTTAGTTCCATTGCTGTATTATGTACTGAACTGGTTCTGGTGTTGTATCTACAGGATTTATAAAAACACCAAGGAAGGAAGCAGCACTCCAAGATAAATAGTGAATGTTTATTCCACCAGTGGTAAAAGCTACGTTTCGGCTGACTCTATGCAGCCATTCTCAAGCATAGTGAAACAGTGATACAGGGCGGGTTTAAATCCCCCGCAGGATGTGACATCATGATTACTAAAACAGGTGGTGTGATAATGAGTTGCTCAAAATCATGCTCAAAAAACATATATAAAAGGTATATACAGCATATCAATGCGCAATATTATTACATCATATGATCATAACACAGTGTCGAGTGTACAAAAAACAGTGTAGCCAATCGATAGTCCCCCGCACGCCGTCTAGCCACAGTGTGTAAACATCATGTTAACGCATGTGTAAACATCATGTTAACACATGTCCTGCACCAGTTGCTAAGCAACATGACACTGCACAGCGAATACAATAAAAAAAAGTAAATAAAGAGAAGCGCACTCAGTGCCGGAGTACGACTTACTGCGCCAACAACAAACGGAGGCTCATCCTTACCAAAGGTAGAGGAGATCCTGAGGTGATAGGCCAAGGCGGTGTGATTGCTATGCAGGGCTGTGATCAGCTCAGCTGCGATCCACCATGTCACATGGCTTTGTCAAATTCTCAGGGATCGGACCCGCTATCGCGAGAACTACCAGGTGGGACGGCAGACATCTTTGAAGTGGGCAAGCGCACATTTAGCTAATGAGCAATAATACGGGGGATTTAAACCCGCCCTGTATCACTGTTTCACTATGCTTGAGAATGGCTGCATAGAGTCAGCCGAAACGTAGCTCTTACCACTGGTGGAACAAATATTCACTATTTATCTTGGAGTGCTGCTTCCTTCCTTGGAGGTTGTATGCATATGGGATCCTGAGTCAGTTCCTTGAAGCCTGCACCCACATTGGATTTAATCCGGTTATCCACAGTGCTGCTCCTTCTACCTATTTATCTTACAGGATTTATAAAGATATTATAATAATAACTCAGGAGGCTATATATTATAGTTTGAGAGGCACTGGGCAATTTTCAATTAAATGTGGCCACTGTAAAAAAATTAAGTTAATTAGAGGGGAGCTATGTAGCTAAGGGGGCCGGAGAAGCACAGACTAATTCATCCTGAAGTACTGTATTTCATTTATTTAATTGGAAGCGGGGGACACCAAGTACATCGGCTTTCTGTAACTGCTCATAGTGTTGTTGTGTGAGTAGTGTATGTATGATACAATAGGATGTGTGAGTAGTCATGCTAGGCTTTCTGTAGCTGCTCATAGTGTTGTGGTGTGAGTAGTGTATGTATGATACAATAGGATGTGTGAGTAGTCATGCTAGGCTTTCTGTAGTTGTACATAGTGTTGTGGTGTGAGTAGTGTATGTATGATACAATAGGATGTGTGAGTAGTCATGCTAGGCTTTCTGTAGCTGTACATAGTGTTGTGGTGTGAGTAGTGTATGTATGATACAATAGGATGTGTGAGTAGTCATGCTAGGCTTTCTGTAGCTGTACATAGTGTTGTGGTGTGAGTAGTGTATGTATGATACAATAGGATGTGTGAGTAGTCATGCTAGGCTTTCTGTAACTGCTCATAGTGTTGTGGTGTAAGTAGTGTATGTATGATACAATAGGATGTGTGAGTAGTCATGCTAGGCTTTCTGTAGTTGTACATAGTGTTGTGGTGTGAGTAGTGTATGTATGATACAATATGATGTGTGAGTAGTCATGCTAGGCTTTCTGTAGCTGTACATAGTGTTGTGGTGTGAGTAGTGTATGTATGATACAATAGGATGTGTGAGTAGTCATGCTAGGCTTTCTGTAGCTGTACATAGTGTTGTGGTGTAAGTAGTGTATGTATGATACAATAGGATGTGTGAGTAGTCATGCTAGGTTTTCTGTAACTGCTCATAGTGTTGTGGTGTGAGTAGTGTATGTATGATACAATAGGATGTGTGAGTAGTCATGCTAGGCTTTCTGTAGCTGCTCATAGTGTTGTGGTGTGAATAGTGTATGTGTGATACTATAGGATGTGTGAGTAGTCATGCTAGGCTTTCTGTAGCTGTACATAGTGTTGTGGTGTGAGTGGTGTATGTATGATACTAAAGGATGTGTGAGTAGTCATGCTAGGCTTTCTGTAGCTGTACATAGTGTTGTGGTATGAGTAGTGTATGTATGATACAATAGGATGTGTGAGTAGTCATGCTAGGCTTTCTGTAGCTGTACATAGTGTTGTGGTGTAAGTAGTGTATGTATGATACAATAGGACAGTGATGGCTAACCTATGGCACTGGTGCCAGAGGTGGCACTCGGAGCCCTTTCTGTGGGCACTCAGGGCATCACCAAAGATGACTCCAGGTATCTTCCTACAGTCCCAGACAGCCCAGGACTTGCTGTGCACAGAGCTATATTAAAGTGACAGTGCTACCTGGGACTATTTTATGCTTTATTGGTGCCTCAGGAGCTGGTATCAATGAAAACTGTGACAGAGAAGGGAGTATAAATCACAAATTACATTTCTGTGTTGGCACTTTGCAATAAATAAGCGGGTCTTTGTTGTAGTTTGGGCACTCGGTCTCTAAAAGGTTTGCCATCACTGCAATAGGATGTGTGAGTAGTCATGCTAGGCTTTCTCTAGCTGTACACAGTGTTGTGGTGTGAGTAGTGTATGCAGGGCCGATTCTAGCATATTTGCTGCCTGAGGCGAATATTAAAATGCTGCCCCCCCCCCCCCGCTCCCTGTTAAGTAAATGCTGAAAACTTTACTAACAATTAACAATCCCACAGGCAGCTCCCTGACACTGTGTGACTGGCTACAGGTTCTTGGAGTCATTAGTGGCATCTAGTACCTTATAGATGACAATCTCTTCCATCAGGAGGACTTTATTCCTGGTTCTCCAATCCATGACGTATCACTGCTGAGTTCACGGCCGGCTATCTTCAGCTCCGTGCAGCATCTCCACCCAGCGTCCCTAAAAATACCACAGTCACTTACAGTATGAAGTCTCCTGGATAACAACACTGCGCTCCTAAATAATATATACCCCTCACAACACAACTGATCGCACTCTCCCACATATAAAACATCCCTTCATTATATATATTCTACTGAAATTATAGCATACACAGCACCAATCAATATACAACACCCCCAATTTATTAATACAGGCCCCTAACATTTAACTTAAATTATGCAAAGTAATCTGTATCCTATAACTAATATATCGCACCCTGTTATTATGTTACATGAATTTACATACAGTGCAACCCTGACCAATGTGAATATATAGCACCCCCTAATATACAGCCCACCCAGCTTAGTAATATACTGTATCCCATATACAGCCCCCTCCCAGCTTAGTAATATACTGTACCCCATATACATCCCCCCAGCTTAGTAATATACTGTATCCCATATACAGCCCCCTCCCAGCTTAGTAATATACTGTACCCCATATACATCCCCCAGCTTAGTAATATACTGTATCCCATATACAGCCCCCTCCCAGCTTAGTAATATACTGTATCCCATATACAGCCCCCCAGCTTAGTAATATACTGTATCCCATATACATCCCCCTCCCAGCTTAGTAATATGCTGTACCCCATATACATCCCCCCAGCTTAGTAATATACTGTATCCCATATACAGCCCCCTCCCAGCTTAGTAATATACTGTACCCCATATACATCCCCCCAGCTTAGTAATATACTGTATCCCATATACAGCCCCCTCCCAGCTTAGTAATATACTGTATCCCATATACAGCCTCCCTGCTTAGTAATATACTGTATCCCATATACAGCCCCCCAGCTTAGTAATATACTGTATCCCATATACAGCCCCCCAGCTTAGTAATATACTGTATCCCATATACAGCCCCCCCAGCTTAGTAATATACTGTATCCCATATACATCCCCCAGCTTAGTAATATACTGTATCCCATATACATCCCCCCAGCTTAGTAATATACTGTATCCCATATACAGCCCCCCAGCTTAGTAATATACTGTATCCCATATACAGCCCCCCCAGCTTAGTAATATACTGTACCCCATATACAGCCCCCAGCTTAGTAATATACTGTATCCCATATACAGCCCCCTCCCAGCTTAGTAATATACTATATCCCATATACAGCCCCCCAGCTTAGTAATATACTGTATCCCATATACAGCCCCCCAGCTTAGTAATATACTGTATCCCATATACAGCCCCCCCAGCTTAGTAATATACTGTACCCCATATACATCCCCCCAGCTTAGTAATATACTGTATCCCATATACAGCCCCCAGCTTAGTAATATACTGTATCCCATATACAGCCCCCCAGCTGAAATCTGGACCCATATAAATATATAAACCCCCCCCCCAGGAAAAGAATAATCTGGCCTCATACAATATATACAGCCCGCCAGTATAAAATTATTCTGGCCCCATATAATATATACTGCATCCCCCCCAGTATAAAACAATACTGGCCCCACAAAATATATACAGTGCCCCCCCCCCCACAGTATAAAACAATTCTGGCCCCAGAAAATATATACAGTACCCCCCCCCCCAGTATAAAACAATTCTGGCCCCAGAAAATATATACAGTACCCCCCCAGTATAAGACAATTCTGGCCCCATAAAATATATACAGTACCTCCCCCCCCCAGTATAAAACAATACTGGCTCCATGTAATGTATACAAAACCCCTCCCCCCCACAGTATACAACAATTATGGCCACATATAATGTATACAGTACTCCCCCCCCCCCACGATACCTCCCCACTCCCCCTTATTAGCCACATAAAATAAATGACAGAAGAGGAAAAATAATAAAATACATACTCACCTGCAGGCGGCTGCTCCCTCTGAGCGCGGGTCCCGTCTTCTGCTCCCTCTGAGCGCGGCTCCGCACAGTGACACAGGCGCCGTGACGTCATGACGCCTGTGTCACTGATTAGAACGGAGCGACGCAGCAGCCGGAAAGGCGCTGCGTCGCTCCGCATATAAATCGCGCCTGTGTCTTAAAGAGACAGGCGCGATTTATTTAGCTAGTGGGCGATTCAGGCGTTAACGGGCGCCCGAATCGCCCTTTACAGGGATCCGCATTCTGCCGCCTGAGGCGAGATTTTCATCTCGCCTCATGGCAGATGCGGCCCTGAGTGTATGTATGATACAATAGGATGTGTGAGTAGTCATGCTAGGCCTTCTGTAGCTGTACATAGTGGTGTGAGTAGTGTATGTGTGATACTATAGGATGTGTGAGTAGTCATGCTAGGCTTTCTGTAGCTGTACATAGTGTTGTGGTGTGAGTAGTGTATGTATGATACAATAGGATGTGTGAGTAGTCATGCTGGGCTTTCTGTAGCTGTACATAGTGTTGTGGTGTGAGTAGTGTATGTATGATACAATAGGATGTGTGAGTAGTCATGCTGGGCTTTCTGTAGCTGTACATAGTGTTGTGGTGTGAGTAGTGTATGTGTGATACAATAGGATGTGTGAGTAGTCATGCTAGGTTTTCTGTAGCTGTACATAGTGTTGTGGTGTGAGTAGTGTATGTATGATACAATAGGATGTGTGAGTAGTCATGCTAGGCTTTCTGTAGTTGTACATAGTGTTGTGGTGTGAGTAGTGTATGTATGATACAATAGGATGTGTGAGTAGTCATGCTAGGCTTTCTGTAGCTGTACATAGTGTTGTGGTGTGAGTAGTGTATGTATGATACAATAGGATGTGTGAGTAGTCATGCTAGGCTTTCTGTAGCTGCTCATAGTGTTGTGGTATGAGCAGTGTATGCATGATACAATAGGATGTGTGAGTAGTCATGCTAGGCTTTCTGTAGCTGCTCATAGTGTTGTGGTGTGAGTAGTGTATGTGTGATACTATAGGATGTGTGAGTAGTCATGCTGGGCTTTCTGCAGTTGTACACAGTGTTGTGGTGTGAATAGTGTATGTATGATACTAAAGGATGTGTGAGTAGTCCTGCTAGGCTTTCTGTAGCTGTACATAGTGTTGTGGTGTGAGTAGTGTATGTATGATACAATAGGATGTGTGAGTAGTCATGCTAGGCTTTATGTAGCTGTACATAGTGTTGTGGTGTGAGTAGTGTATGTATGATACAATAGGATGTGTGAGTAGTCATACTAGGCTTTCTGTAGCTGTACATAGTGTTGTGGTGTGAGTAGTGTATGTATGATACAATAGGATGTGTGAGTAGTCATGCTAGGCTTTCTGTAGCTGTACATAGTGTTGTGGTGTGAGTAGTGTATGTATGATACAATATGATGTGTGAGTAGTCATGCTAGGCTTTCTGTAGCTGTACATAGTGTTGTGGTGTGAGTAGTGTATGTATGATACAATAGGATGTGTGAGTAGTCATGCTAGGTTTTCTGTAGCTGTACATAGTGTTGTGGTGTGAGTAGTGTATGTATGATACAATAGGATGTGTGAGTAGTCATGCTAGGTTTTCTGTAGCTGTACATAGTGTTGTGGTGTGAGTAGTGTATGTATGATACAATATGATGTGTGAGTAGTCATGCTAGGCTTTCTGTAGCTGTACATAGTGTTGTGGTGTGAGTAGTGTATGTATGATACAATAGGATGTGTGAGTAGTCATGCTAGGTTTTCTGTAGCTGTACATAGTGTTGTGGTGTGAGTAGTGTATGTATGATACAATAGGATGTGTGAGTAGTCATGCTAGGCTTTCTGTAGCTGTACATAGTGTTGTGGTGTGAGTGGTGTATGTGTGATACTATAGGATGTGTGAGTAGTCCTGTTAGGTTTTCTGTAGCTGTACATAGTGTTGTGGTGTGAGTAGTGTATGTATGATATAATAGGATGTGTGAGTAGTCATGCTAGGCTTTCTGTAGCTGTACATAGTGTTGTGGTGTGAGTAGTGTATGTATGATACAATAGGATGTGTGAGTAGTCATGCTAGGTTTTCTGTAGCTGTACATAGTGTTGTGGTGTGAGTAGTGTATGTATGATACAATAGGATGTGTGAGTAGTCATGCTAGGTTTTCTGTAGCTGTACATAGTGTTGTGGTGTGAGTAGTGTATGTATGATACAATATGATGTGTGAGTAGTCATGCTAGGCTTTCTGTAGCTGTACATAGTGTTGTGGTGTGAGTAGTGTATGTATGATACAATAGGATGTGTGAGTAGTCATGCTAGGTTTTCTGTAGCTGTACATAGTGTTGTGGTGTGAGTAGTGTATGTATGATACAATAGGATGTGTGAGTAGTCATGCTAGGCTTTCTGTAGCTGTACATAGTGTTGTGGTGTGAGTGGTGTATGTGTGATACTATAGGATGTGTGAGTAGTCCTGTTAGGTTTTCTGTAGCTGTACATAGTGTTGTGGTGTGAGTAGTGTATGTATGATATAATAGGATGTGTGAGTAGTCATGCTAGGCTTTCTGTAGCTGTACATAGTGTTGTGGTGTGAGTAGTGTATGTATGACACAATAGGATGTGTGAGTAGTCATGCTAGGCTTTCTGTAGCTGCTCATAGTGTTGTGTTGAAGATCCTGTCTGTGCCCTGTGGTGCTGTCAGGAGTGACAGATCCCAGATGGAACAGCTACTGTATGTGAGATTGAGTTTCTCAGCAGAAAAGTCTTTGCCTGCCTTCTAAACGTCTTCAAAAAGCTCCTCTAGATGCTCCTGATCACTGCTACACAATGATAACTCTGTAGACACACTTACCGTCTGCTCAGGTCCTGCATTAATACATGTATTTACCAGCTTTGTAATGGGAGGATCAACAAGAACCCACCTGAGACCTGATCCTCAAGGAACCGAGAAGAAGGAATCTTCCTGGGAGCTGGTAAGTCACCCTCTATATGAAGAGCTATAGTATTATTCTCTTATTGCCTATGTAGAATATAGGAAGGGTTAGAGCCCTCAGCATATTATAAAATAGCCGAGTACTGGGCTAAATACATACACATATGTATATGAAATTACAACTTCTAAGATTTACTTGCCTAATAAAAATTGCTAATTAATAATCATAGTAGAAATCAATCACATAGAAAAATTCTAAAAATTTTTTTACATTTAAATATCCTATGATGCGACCATTTATCTACATGCACAATTCTCCGAACATCAGACATCACATATATGCACACATTGGGACATGCACACACACAAAGATGTCACCAGCACACACTGAGATGTTACATATATATACATATATACACAGACATCACATTATATACACACAGACAATATATATGCACACACATGCCTCACATATATGCATACACAGATATCACACATATGCACACACAGACAACATATATGCACACACATGCATCACATATATGCACACATAGACATTACATTATATTCACACATAGACATTACATTATATGGACACACAGACATCACATATATACACACATAGACGTCACATTATATACACATTTGGGACATGCACACACCGACCTGTACCCTTTGCCCTGTGAGAAGGAAGTTGCCTGTAGCTGGGGCCTGATGTTCTCCAGTTTTAGTCAGATCATTACTACACACTTCCTTACAACAGATTTGTGTTTTGAGAAGAAACCACATAAAACTCCTTCCCTTAGTATAAAATACACCAGTGAATCCAATAATCGTATGCCAGGAACATAGATGTAACCTCAACCAGAGGTACTGTGCCAGTCCAGGATGCATGCCCCGTACAGTGCCCACTCAGGTGCCCCCCTGTTGTCTAGAGCATGGTGTGACCCTGTGCTGTGTACATCGCCTCCCCTTCTCCATACTACAACCTAATTTAAACAATGTGCTTGTTTCTGGACCAGCACTGCCCAGCTTCACATGAGATGGCAGGCTGTATGAGAGGTGTAATTATGCGCCTGCTGTGTGTGGATGCACTGGGGACAGACCTCCCAAGTGGCCATGGTCTGGGGGTCGCAGTCAGGGGCTCTGTAGTTCTGCCCTCTGCTCCATGGAGTTATAGTGGATTACAGACAATGCAGCCCTTTGCAGCTATATTTACTGATGCCTTCATTCATTTCATCAGCAGCTTGTAAGATCCCACATTCTCTACCAAGAGCGATGGGAAAAAGAAGAAAAGGGCAATAAAATGCATATATATATATATATATATATATATATATATATATATATATATATATATATATATATAACAAAACGGAAATGAATGTATGATTATTACAAAATGTAAATATCAAACACTTCTGCTTCATTCATAAGTGTAATGTCATAATAATAATATTAACAACGATTATAATAATGTAATATTTATACAATTAATGTATTTATATAATGAATATATTGCATATATTATTTACGTAGCAATAATGATATAATATAATAACATCCTTCTACAATACCTGGAAATGAAATATTAGACGCCCTCCTTCTATAGAAAGATCTGATCAATACTTTATTTCCGCCGGTCGTCAATTTTGATTCAATTATATACAATATCACATAATGAAAAGATAGATACTATTTTTGATTATATCATACAACATAATTTAACATGTTAAATAAAATAAATATTTTACATCGAATTATTTTCTAGTTTGATCGTATTTTATAAACCTATTTTTTAATTTAACACCAATGACCAAACTCCAACTTTCTCTGAACCTTTTATAAGATATTTCTTTATAAATCTGCTGGTATGGAATGGCTTGGTGTGTGATTGTTGATGTCTACATAAGATAATATACATACTAGTCACATAAACACAATGCAGGATATGACACCATGTAATAGCACATTATAGAACAGGCTCCCTGGCTCCAGGTAATAACTATAATGGGCTGTTATTTTTGTTGATCGCTTAGACCTGACACCCAGTGACCTCTGACTCAATTAAAATCATTTTGTATCATCTATGAGGGAGAAAATAAAGGGGAGCTCTTCCTATGTGTCTGATGCTGGGCGGATAAGGGCAGATCACACATATCACACATAGTGCAGACACATCCCTGGACTCATCAGGTCGCTGCAATCCTAATCTCTCTATATGATACAATAAGTACATTATAGCACTGTCATAAGAAGACACAGACATTGTTGGCACCTAATAAAGTAAGGACACCGGCTGCAGCAGACATGATCTATTACTACAGGGCTGCTGCAGACAGAAAACTGGCGGCTGCACACAATCCTCAGGACAAAACCTATACGAAGAAACCTCCCTGATCTATAAAATGGTTAATATTATTATGTGATTACTAAAAAACCTACAAGAAGATTCCTCCCTAATCTATATAAGGAATAGTACTATACTATTAGGAATAACTAACCTGTGAGAAGAGACCTTCCTGATCTACATAATGGATACTATAATAATCATATGAATAACTATCTAAAGAAGATCCCTCCCTGATATCCATATTGGATATTATTATGATTACTATTATATCATTATTGCCAAAAAGATATTGGATATGATATTATTTATATTAAATTTAAACAAGATTTTTTTTTAAATATAGAATATTGCCACGGAAGGGATTTATGACAAAAAAAAAATAAATAAAATTTCTTTAACATAATATCTAGGTGACTGTTTCGTGTATTTTTGTAAAACTTTTATTCTACTTTGTAAATAATTCTCTTTAAGAATATATGTATCTAGAGCTATTTTGTTTGTTAAACCGATCCAATCATAAAATGATTTCTGTTTGGTATTTATCTCATTGTAATTGGCTGTATCCATAGAGTCCTTTATGTAGTATTCTGTTAAGAAAACCTATTTGTTCTTTACTGATTTTCTTTACAAAATATGTGTAATAGATGTAGAGAAAACCGCTAATGTGCATTCATTTATCAAATTCCATTTTCTATCTGTCTATTTATCTGTATATGCATATGTCTTTCTGTCTATCCGATTATTATCTATCTACGCATCTATCTATCTATCTATCTATCTATCTATCTATCTACAGTATCTCTATCTATCTATCTATCTATCTATCTACAGTATCTCTATCTATCTATCTATCTATCTATCTATCTATCTATCTATCTATCTATCTATCTATCTATCTATCCCTGCATATCTATCTTTCTATCCTGTTCTACTCATATTTGTTCTACTCATATCTTTCCGTCTATCCTATTATTTTATCTATCTATCTATCTATCTATCTATCTATCTATCTATCTATCTATCTATCTGTATCAGTCTAATTACCTATTTGTGTGTTGTATCCTATATCTCTTTTTATTATCAATAAAATAATGTATAAATAGATTAATGAACGCAAGTCGGATATAGATGTAACATAGATATGAATAAGATGCAGTGCTCGTTGCACACAGAATTCCTGTAATTGCCAAAATAATCCTGGGATTTTCGGGGACATTTTGTTATCTTACCACATGTAATAACGCTGCACATAAAGCACATTATCATTCAACAGAAAAATAACATAAACTAAAAAAAATTCTAACCTTAAAAACAATGGAAAATATCTCAGATTTATTGGGTAATAATTTAAGTAAAAGGTCGTAATATCGATAGATATTTTTTTATATTACAACTTTTGGTTTTCAGATTTTGTGTATCATGAATTTATTTGTGGTCACATCAATCGAGTACATTACCATAAAAGATATTATATGTGTCATTGTAACTGTTATATGAAACTGCAGTAAACTATTTTATTTCTTGATTTAGAGATAATATTAGTTATACTGGGTAGAGCTGAGGTCTGGGTCTGTCTGGTGTTTGCCCCCACAATATCTCCCATCAGTCAGTTCCCTCTCTAGAGACCCCTCTCTATGTAACCTGAGGCCTGCACCCAGTAATGCCAGGAGCCTGGTAGGTGACACCAGACAAGGGCTCCACACTCATCATTATAATCCACATTCATGTCAGGGAATAATAGAGAAATATGTCTTTATTTCCCTTTCCTGGTAATAGGATCATCCCAGGCAACAAGTGCTCTATTCTCCTGCTAATAATTTACTAGCAGTTAATATTAATTCGTATAAAGGTTCAGCAGGGGAGTTAATCATAATAAACACTCTGGGGGATTAACAGTAACAGGACACGTGGAAATAAAAATATAGGAAAGAATTCATGGCTGTGTATAACTCTCATCATCCCTAATGTATAGCATTGCTGCACACTAGGCACACACTTATCTCCTGCCTGCAGATCCATACTGAACACTCTGGCGCCACCTTCTGCTCATGTGTGGTATCATCTTACATGTTAGGGGCATTTATAGTCAGGGGGGGCTGTAGGTTTAGGGGGTACAAAAACTCTAGACGTATCCCCTTTGAAACAACTATATAATCAAAATATTAAGTGCTTCTTGTATTCTATCCACATATAAAATACACAATAAGAAAAAAAAATCAGATGACTCAGGACTATTCTATACAATCTCATTGCAATGGTATCAAGATCCCTAATTAATAAATCTGACTAAGGTCAAGACAGGTTGTACTATAAATATTTTAATGTTGAATATAATAATATTTGCCAATATAGATAGTAAATATAATGATATGGGATAAATATAGGATTTATTGGTTGAACTTGATGGACACTACCGTATAAACCTCCGTTTTTTACCTCAGTCTAAATAACGGTGGTTTAACATATCAATTAAAATTCCCATTGACTTCAATGTAGATTTAATGTCATATGTTATGGGCAGGTATACATTATCCATGCGTTTTTCTCAAACAGAGAAAAAGTACTGCAGCCACCATCATTTTTCCATCAAAAAAACATGCATAACTGATACCTGCCTAAGGCTAAGTTCACACTACTGTTCAAACCTCCGTTCCTTACCTCCTTTAAACAGAGTAAAGAACAGAAGTTTAACATATCAATTAAAAATCCCATTGACATCCATGTAAATTTCCTGTCATCCGTTATGTTCCGTTTCGGCAGGTATCCATTATCCGTGTGTTTCTTTGAAAAGAAAAATTATGAAGGCTGCAGTACTTTTTCTCAGTTTGAAAAAAACGCATGGATAACGGATCCCTGCCTAATTGAACAGAACGGATGACATAAAATTTACATTGATGTCAATGTGATTTTTAATTGATACATTAAATCTCCGTCCTTTACCTTTCTTATGGAGGAATGGAATGGTGATTTGAATGGTAGTGTGAACTGACCATAACAGATGACAGAAAATTTACATCAATGGGATTTTTAATTGATAAATTAAACTCTTGTTTTTTGACTTTTTTAATGGAGCTAAGGAACAGAGGTTTGAACGGTAGTGTGAACTGAGCCTAAGTCTCTTTTCAACCTTTGAAACTTAACATATAGAATTGTATAATAGTAATAATAATAATAATAATAATAATAATGTAAATAATAATGTGCGTTTCTTATAAATGGGATACATACCAGGTCCATAGTCAGCAATTATATAAGAAACCAGTACAGTACATTTATTTATGTATTTTATCGATTATGTGCATTTTACTAGATAAGGTCTTCTTCAAGACACAATGGGAAAGGATCCAATGACTTCTAAGATGAGCAGGATAACGATATCCCTGCATATAGTGTAACTCAAACCTGGTCATTTGAGAAGAGCAGAGACTTGAAACTGACATTGACCCCAGCAGTGTCACTATTAAGATAGTATGGACCCCATTAATAATGTGGAGACATACTGGTTAGTCAGGTCCCATTCAACCGGTTGTATTTGTATAGCCTGGAGCTAATAAGGGTCTGATGCCTGGTCTCAGTGTGAAGAGGCTGACTTCAAAGACCAAAACTATTTAAGAAATTGAAAAAGTAAAAAATTTATATATATATATATATATATATATATATATATATATATATATATATATGTATATATATATATATATATATATATATATATATATATATATATATATTTACATGCTCTCTGCTTGCTATCTTTATGGCATGCTTACAATGTAAAGATATTGGGAGCAGCTATTCAATCCAATAGGAAATTATTTCCCATAAAAAGTCATTTTAGCAAGAAATGGTTGCAGGAAACGTCCTTTGTTATCTGCTTAGTATTTACAGTTTTCTTGTATTCCTTCTATCTTGTAATAATGTTTTTGTAGAGATAACTTCTTGCACTTCCAGACATGCTGGCAATGGGCTCCTTATCCCGATATTTCTGGAGCCTGCCAGGGACCATCCATCAGCATGTACTGCACCTCTACTGACATCAGTGCTGAACCTGGTTTGGAGATGGTGGCTCCTATTCCCTCTGATCCGTATATATAGGTGATATCTGTATATACATAGGACTTGTTCAGGATATATTTTTTTTGTTTGTGTTTCTGATGTTACTTTTGTAAGTGAATGCATTCTAAAGGGATTGGAAAACAGATATGTAAAAGATTTGGATCTGCAACAATTTTCTATATTTTTTTCAATCTGCTCCCATTGCTTAGACCTAAAGAAGTTTTTGTATTTCATCAAAATATCATAGAAATAACATTACATTTATTTTAATAATATTATAATAATAATAGATATTTTTGTTAATCCTTTAGGGCTAAGAGGTTTCACACAGTATGTTTTTGTCATTACAGGTTCCTTTACAGGTCTTATGCATTTCTTCATAGAATCTGCTGCCAATTTGTAGATATCACATTACATACAGGAAAAATCTATGGTCTTTACTGTATGTATAAAGTAACTTTTTGGTGGCTCAATATCGGTGCATATTGCATGAGTTTACCCTAACAATAGTCAAAAGGTGTCACTGGTCTTGTTGTTTTAGCCAAGTGTCTATGGATATGAGTAAAATAATAATAGAATCACAAGTTTAAAAAAATCATTCTCAAAAAGTCACAACCTCATTTCACCAGTAGAGATAAGCAAATTATCCAATCAATTCCTAGAAGGTACGCTTTTTAAAAAAATATAAATGTTTTTTTTTGTCTGAATGGCGTTAGTTTAAACAATTGTTGCTCTTATTTTCCTGAAAAATTGGTATATAACCCCCTCTAGACCTATAAAACACAGATTTTTCATGAAAAGCTCCGGTCTCATTTTGTAAAATTTTTAAGAATTTTTAACATTTTCTGTTGCCCATCACCACCCTCCCTGAACTCTGGGATGAATGGCAGCTGAATATTACCAGATTCATCCAAGGTGAAGCAGGAAAAAAAATTCCATTTTGATTTAGTGCTTGAAATATCAATAATAATACCAAGTCTACAAACCAACCAATACATTTGCTCATCTCTCATCACCAGGCACAAAAACCTAAGCAGCTTCTCCTGTAGCTGTAAATGTAACAGAAGAAAAATGACAGCAAAAACAAACTACAATAAGGTCCAAAATACTAAATAAACTGAAACATGTAGGTCAATATTTTATGGAAGGAACTATAAAATCTTTTACAAAAATATTGCTACAATTGTATTCACCAAAAAGCAAATGCATAAACAAAAATGAATAAACTGGCAAAAATGCATATGCAGTATGTCCAGGCTTCTATGCTGTGTCTCCTGGAGTCCTGGTAAACAGCTCATACATATACTCCAGGGTTTGCTAATGATACATTGGAATGTGGCTGGAGATAAAGCTCTCATTTGCAGCCGGGTAATTGCCTGTAATGCTGCACTGTTTATGATACACTGATACAGAAAACAAGCGCTGATATTTTCTGTTTGTTGATTTTAGGAATCAGAAAGAAGTTTAACACTGGTAGATATTTCACATTCCACTTCTGATCTGTCATCTGTGCATCATGGTCTGTGGGAAGAAATTAGGAATATGAATATTGTGTGTGTGTGTGTGTGGGGGGGATAACATAGGCAGATTTTCAGAAGTTCATGTAAGGTGAATTATGACTATAGGAATCACTGGGGTGTCGGCTGCATTGCTACTAGTTTTATTATTTGTATATTTTTCTCATTTGTTTTCATTATATTATATTTTTTTATGTTCATATTGCATTGAGGGTACAAAAGTCAATTGTATTATAAACAAGGGATCTGTTTTGTTTTTGGGTTTGGCTCTTTTTTGCGGATCTAAAGATGTAGCCTTGACAAGTTGTAAACAACATGACTTTGTAAATATGTCTGTTACTGTTGAAAATAATGGAAAAAAAAATGTTTTGGAAAAAAAAAAAGAAAAAAGTTCCAGCCTTGCCTTTGTCCGAACAACCCTTTGTGGCCACAGTTGTCGGTAAATTGGTGAAAAAAAATCAAGGTTCAATGTGTTTGGCCTCTTGAAAGGAGAACCAAAGCATAAAATAAGGAAAATTTTACAGGAAATTAAGAAAATTGAGGCAAACTAAGGCTCAAATCTGCCCTTGTGATATCTGTTGTCATAGGAGAGCAATGGGCTTGGGCTCATTGGATCTGGTGTATCACAGACATCAATGGCTTTAAGGGGATCCCCATGATTCTGATGTCCTTCATCATTGGGTCTTGCATTTTACAGGGCAAAGTAAGGTATGCAGTTAGGGTAGTGGTTCCTAACAGATCCAATGAAATTCAATGCAAACCTGGACACAGCCTGAGGCCTCCTTCATGTATATCTGACCCAGGCCTTTCCGCACTTCGCACAAAAAGAGTAAATATATCCCATTGTTTCCTAGACCGTCAGTTTTGTTTTTGGCAGCATCCGTTTTTCTTGCTGGATGACTCTAAGAACCAGGTAGAGAAATTATGGATGATTTGATGATAATAATTATTATCAGTCATAAAAAATAGATATGAACAATAATAACTACAATAATATTTATAATAACCATAATAATGATGATGGATAAATGTTTCAATTTTAACAAACTATTGATAAAAATTGAACAAATAATATAATAATATATAATAATAATTCTTAAAATATTTCTATAAAAAAACACTATTAGGACTGTCAGCAGTCTGTAATGTAAACCAATGTTTATAAAACTCCTGGTAACATAAATCTTCTGCACTGTATGAGTTACAAGGTGATGATTTTTATATAAGGTATTAATGCTATTGGAAATATTCAGTAATTCCTCATTTTCTTATACAGCAAAGGTTTTGTTTCATGACCAAAGTATGGGAAAAAATGATTTATTTCAATTTAAGATAAGTTGTCAAAAGTTTGGCTTCTCTTTCCTGTATTCAAAAATATGATCTGTTTCTATTTCTGCACTTGTAATATTTTGGCTATTTTTACTTTTACGTAAAACATTTTTCGAGCAAAGTTTGATGGGTACTGTAATGGATGCCTAAATGACCCCATTACAGTCAATGGAAGGACCTTGGGATACATTGTTGTTTGTCATTAGAAGGATCCATCTCTATTGTTGTTTCTATTGTGTTCTTCTGATCCTAATGAACACTGTGTGAACTCAGCTTTAGTACTGTGACTATAATGCTGACCTTTCAGAATTTTTGCAATATATATTGACTCGAATTAACCTATATTTTCCAATTGTAACTATAGCCATTATTTCAGTGTTAATAATAATTCATTATTATATATTACAGAAAAAGAGTCCATGGCTCTCGAATTTTACTTTCATGTTCTCTCTGTACTACTGTTTTCAATATTAGTGCTTTTAGTCTCACGCATGGACATCTTTTCCATCTCCCATTACTACTCTTTAAAACTGTTATACGGAAAATGAGAAACTGAAGATTCATCAAAAAGTCATAAATAGGTCATATGTTTTATATTGAACCCTGAGCTTTGTACAATATTGGAGGGATGTGTTAACACTTTTGTGGCTGTTATATAATGTCATGTGTATGCTACTTATATACTAGACTGTAGAAGTTGTTGTCACTTTATAAACTTATAATATGACAATTTCCATCTTGATAGTAAGTCCAGAAGCAGGTAGTAGTGAGTCCACATATGGCCTCATACTAGTGCCAAGTCGGCTGTATGTTGCTGTGAGCCACAGTAATGAACGCATTGAGTGATCTGGGCTTATCTCTCCCATTTATTTGCAATTAACTATTCATGTAAAACATTATAGTTTAATATTATGGCTCAGGCTTACACTCTGGGTGGAGGTGCTGACTTTCATCAAGTTGTGTCCCATTGACCTCTATAGACTGGATCCAATGATGAGAAGGACACTTTCACTAAGGAGCTTACAGACCAGTGTCATTAAGCGAATATCAACAAAGGGATCTTTGTGTTAAGATATCAGGACAGGTTTTATGAGCTAACAGTTATACACAGCAAAGCAGCTTTACGCTGCACAGACGACACAGCAGCTATATGCACGCCTTGATACACAGGAGAGCAGCAACTATCAATAAAAGATCCACTTTATAAGTTAATTATAATTTTATTTCCAAACAGAAATAATTTTGACACTTAATAATGTAATTAAAACATCTAAAATAAAAGTGAAATGAATAAACTATTAGACAATAAAATCACAGACAGTAACACCGTATCTAGAATGGACAAGGTCTGGCAATCAGGGATACATTGCATGATAACAATTGAATAGCATTTCTAAAAATTCTAAATATGCATTTCCAACATAAAAAATGACAACTACGGTAAATATAATGATTATGCAATAAAATATCAGATTATTATATAATATTTAAATGTATTACACATGTTTAAAAAAAATGGATTGAGCAATAACCTCATTTGCAATTTTGTAAGAAAATAATGTTTTTCTTTTTAAATCATTTAATTATATTTTATAAGAAAAATTGTATGCCTCTCGATTAAATGGGAATACTTCATAGTTTAGTTTTGAATCATTTTATAAAATTAAATGAATTCTTACTGTTCATACTAATACATACTGTCCCTGTAATTTAGAAATTTGCTTTTGCCTTGTATTAGACAACTTTTTTTTAGGACATGGGAATAGGGCTTTACTTTTTATTAAGAAGTTACATTTTTCTAATACAAAATGATACACATGACACAAAAGCTACTGGATAGTTTACGCTATTGCCTGCACAAATTTAATATAATTAATAACTTTTTTGTTAAAAAATAAAAAAATACTACAATTGCCTTGTTAAAGAGTGTAGGTTAACGTCAATGGAGTTGAATTAAACAAACCCCATTTATTAATCTAAGCTTTACAAGATAAAACCGTAGTTTTATTTAGTACAGGCAGTCCCCGGTTACATACAAGATAGGGTCTGTAGGTTTGTTCTTAAGTTGAATTTGTCGGAACTGTATATTTTATCATTGTAATCCCAGACAGAACTTTTTTGGTCACGTGTATAGGTAAAGATTTTGTAAATAATAAATGATAAAATTAGAAATTTAAAATTATTTCATTCATCAATATTTTAGTCATTGGTGTTTCCAATATACTATTTTACTAAATGTTTTATATGTGATATATTGCATAATATATTACGGTATATCTTTTGGATGAATTGCAAAAGAAATAAATTAGAAGCAAAATTTTTTGCAATTGTACTACTGTGTCTAAAGCAGGATACTGTAATAAACATTTGATACAAAAGTATCTTTGTATTAATTTCGTTGCCACAATTTTGTTGGCTTATTTTTTATTTTTTTAGGATTAAAAATGTTCCTTTTATCTATATTTTCTCCTATGTCGCAGATACCATTTCTGATGGTAACATAATTACCTAATGCAGTAATAACAATGATATTGCATTTCATGTTCAAAGTTAATAGATATGCTCCTGGCAGATTTACCAAAGCAGACCTTTGTCTGAACACCCTGTAAGTTTATTGCAATTAAATAACACATTTTTCTTTTATTTCCCAGGTCTGTATGACCATTTTAATAATTATAAATGGAAAACACCTTCTCACATCTATAATTCTATAGTAAATAAGCTCAGTCTATAAATCTGGGTGTAAATAAAATGTATAGACTATGAATCAAACCCATTGTTCATTGTTATTGTTTTTTTTTTCTATTTTAAGGGTAAATCTTAGGACACAACAGTGTATTAAGATATTTTAAGTAAAATGTAGCATGATGTTCAGAATTCATTAAAAAAGAATATATAATAAAAAAAGAAATATAATTAATAATAATAAATAATAATAATAAAAAATAATTGTACACTTTTTTGTTACTATGATAGTTTTTGATTCACTGGATAATATTTTGGGGCATTTAGATTTATATTGATCTAAGTGGAGTTTGTAAAACGCCATATACATGCTACCAAAAACAACATCATGGAGATAAAAGAAATCTTATAATATTATTTTACAAAGAATAGATATATCTGTATGTCTGGACCACAAGGAGGCGCCATTGTAAATCTAGCAGTCAAAGAGTTAAACCTCCTATACTTTTTCACTTCAATGAGCCTTAAGTTTTCACTTTCTTGACAAACACCTCATTACACGTATAGCGCGGCGTCCCCCGGTGTTTATACAATGCTGCAGGTGGCTGGGACTGAGTGATAATGTTAAATAAATCTCAATATATTTTACCCAGATTCAAAGATTTAACATATTCCTGTTACTTCATGTTAATATAAGGATCAAGTGCGTGTAAATGTTTACACCAGTTGGCCAAGTACCAAACATAATCCCGGTTCCCTTGTTTTTTTTTCATCCTAAAATTTTAGGTCGGAGTGGGGGAAGGGAAATAGTGTGTGTGTGTGTGTGTGTGTGTGTGTGGGGGGGGGTTTAAAGAGAATGTCAACATTTTGTATGTGTTTCTAAAGTAGATATAGAAGATCATATTTCACAAATAATTCGAGGTAATGGACACAGAACAGAAAGGATTCCAAATTTACAGGACCGCAGAGGTTTGCATGTCACCATGGCAAGAAGAAGCGTTATTCATGTGTTTATTATCTGCGATTTACATAGTGCTGACATATTCTGCCTCACTGTACACAGAACACATTCATTACAGATACACACTCCCACAGTGCCCCCTACCATGTATCTATCTCTTTATCTTTCTCCCTCTAATCCAAAATATCCAATAAACTAGATTTTTTTTTCCATTTATTTGCATAATTTTGAATAACTTTGCGTAATTAAACCAGGTATCCACAGCATTGTCAGAATAAGAGATGTAGCTATGATGAGTAAAAGTTCTGACGCTGGACGTTTCTGACACTTTATTCGTTTTCTAGGCCTCCATCTCCAATGCAGAACTCTCAAGAGTAGTCTAATTTAAGTCATTCATTCTTTTAATTATTCTCTTATTTTAGATATATTACATTAGTCAGGCAAGAGACAAGTAGCACACAGATAGATGGGTGAATGACTGCAATATCAGACTACACAGAATGTGTTGTCTGTTACCATGGAGACACACAGCTTTGAATTTAAAAACAAAATGGTAGGACATTTTAAACCAAGACCATTTCCAATAAGAAACATAAACATATACATAATGATGATACCATTCTCTATGCATATGTTAATTGGCTTAGTCTTACTTTTTTTTTTTTTACCTTTTGATATATCCAAAATTAAAAATAAAAAAAAATAGAAATCAACTGCAGGGAAGGATGTGTTACGGACAGACTATGAGATTTTAGAGGCTGCAAGATTTGAAAACATTTTATTTTTTTATGCATTGTAGCATTAAAGGACATCTACCACAAGTTTATCAGTGGTTGACTGTCCTATAATGCCTGCTTGTTACCTCTAGGGCAGTGTTGGCAAACCTTTTAGACACCGAGTGCCCAAACTACAACCAAAACCCACATATTTTTCGCAAAGTGCCAATGCAACAATTTAGGCAGCTCTTTAAAATGTTTAATTTGTATAGGCACCTGAGGACACCAATACTGTAGAAAGAAGGAAACAAAGTTTGGATTATCATTGTACCTTCCTTCTAGGGCCCTGGGCTGCCTGGGACTGCAAGAAACCTTGAGTCCTGTCTGGCAAACCCTGCCATGGGGTGATGGCGCGGGTGCCCATATAGAGGACTCCGAGTGCCACCTCTGGCACCTGTGTCATAGGTTTGCCCCCCTTCCTCAGCAAGAAATTGAGCCTCTATATTAGCCAGAACACTACTTAATTTATGCACACCCCCGCTTAATTGAAATGCACCCCTCCCATCTCTCGATGCTGTCACCCGGAAATGTCCGGAAAACTCGTGCGATCTTCTAACTCGCGCAGCCGCACTGGAAACCTGCACAAGCTAGAACATCAGAAGATTGAATATTTCCAGACAGCCGGATGATGTCACCGGTTGTCTGGCCAGAGCGACTGGCAGGAGGGGGTGCATATCAATGAAGTGGGGGCATGACTAATGGTGTTTCAATGGTTTGCACTACAGCCTTGCAGCACTGGGGTCTTGGGTTCAAGTCCCATCCAGGTCAACATCTGCAAAGGGTTTGTAAGTTTCATCCGGGTCCTTCTTTTTCCTCCCACACTCCAAAACATACTGGTTGGTTGATTAGATTGTGAGCTCTATGGGGACAGGGACTGATTTGGCAAGCTCTGTGCAGCACTGCGTAATCTGTGTGCGCTATATAAATAAAGCAATTATTATTATTAAGTAGCGGAGGAGCCATGATGTGCTCAGGTGACTAATTTGCATATATTTACTTTTCTAGCTCAATAGATAAAAAAATACAGCTTCCAAAATAAAGTCCACGTAAAGACAAAAAGTAGCAACATTTATTTTAGCAAATAAAAAATATAGTCACACAGCAAAGGAGTATGCATAGAATAGTGAAAAGACAAGATTCTAGCCTACACGTTTCGAAAATCCCTTTCCTTATTCAGCCATGAATATGAAGATCTAGCTGAGGATGCGTAAATTATCCCCTAAAGGTAACGAGCATGCATTATAGAACAGTCTAACCGATAAACTGTCCTTTAAAATAGATCTGATGGTAGATTTCTTCTGCAAGTCTCAGTCCTGATCTTCAATTTACTAGTCCTGTAATCTAATCTTATTACTTAAAAAAATAATATAAGTGATATTGAATTAGTAAATTACCTACAGAGGCTACTATTATTACTGAAGCCAGCATGGGAGCAGAAGCTACTGCACATGCGCTGAGCTCCATAGAAGCCACAGGCACATCTGGTACTTGGGGGCATACTGAGGACAAGGAAGGAGGTGACACTGCTAAGGCTACTGATGTTGTACTATCATTAATGAAGCCACCATGGAAGCAGAAGCTACTGTGCATGCGCTAAGCTCTATAGCAGCCACCAGAGCATCGGGACCTTGTGTGTAGTCGCAACATGAAGAGGAGTTCACTAAGGACAAGTAAGGAGGCAGCACTGCTAAGGCTACTGACCTTGTACTATCATTACTGAAGCCAACATGGGAGCAGAAGCTACTGTGCATGCGCTAAGCTCTATAGGAGCCACCAGAGCATCTGGACCTTGTGTGTAGTCAGGACATGAAGAGGAGTTCACTGAGGACAAGAAAGGAGGAAGCACTGCTAAGGCTACTGACCTTGTACTATCATTACTGAAGCCAACATGGGAGCAGAAGCTACTGTGCATTCGCTAAGCTCTATGGGAGCCACCGGAGTACCTGGTGCTTGTGCGTTGTAGCGACATGAAGAGGATCTCAGTGAGCACAAGGAAGGAGGCGACACTGCTAAGACTACTGGGGCATGGAGTAGCCTTGGCTCCTGATGCTCGGCCAGGATAGTATACACCCCAGTAGCTTCTGCAGGTAATTTACATTTTACTTAGAATAAGTTTTTAAACAATTAGATTGAGACTAGTAAATTAAAGATTAAGACTGTGGCTGTAAGAATCTACAATCAGATCTACTTCTGATGATTTGTAAAGTGCTGCCGAATTTGATGGCGCTATATAAATAAAGATTATTAGAATTATTATTATTTTGACAAATTTCTGATGGTAGGTTTCCTTTAAGAAAATATTTTGATTCCATTTTTAAAGCTTTAAAACAGCCCAAACAGTCCATTTGCACTTGCTCTCCAATGTATAAGCACTGTATGATAGAATCTGTTTTGCACAACTCTTGAAATAACATACACATAATAATAGTGATTTTTTTTTGCTTCCTGCAACACATCCATGTAATATGGTACATTCATTTTATGTGGCCAGAGTGTTGATGGGACATTAAATGTAGTGTAGTGTGGAAGTGAAATTGCTCAAACCATGTAAAAGCGCATTTTATTTGGCTATATAATCTCCCTTTTGGCAGGCTCACATCTCCGTCCAACCTTTAGATCACATACACTAAAGTCTATCCAAATGCTGTATGGCTCCCAAAACGTACAGCTGGGGAAATCACATCCTAAACTGTACACACAGAGTAGTCAGCGACCAAAACCCACAATATTGCTTGTCAAAAAGCCCTTTTAGTGCAGAATCATGTTTGACTTGCTCTGGGTGTGAGGGAGGATAAACATAACGTTAAAAATGATGCTTTCCTCACACTTGCATTAAATAGTGGCGAGCTCTTCTTTATTTATATGCTACATAAACACCATTTAGTGGCGTTTATTTTGCCTGAGCTTCTGCACATTGGAAAGGTTGGCTAAATAAGGTTGGCAATTTAGTAATGTAGGAAAGTGGAGCAGGAGCTAAGAGTCCAAACAGGATTCTGTGTATACAGAGACTTGTTCTCCGGTAATGAATTTATATTTTAAGTCTATAAATAAATCCCCATGGTGAAATAATATATATTGAATGGATAAATGAAAAGATGAAGAAAAACAACTGGTTACTTAGATACAGGGAATGTGTGAGCTGCCTATGACCCCTCTATTAGGTACTGTACTATCTCTTCAGGTTTAAAGTTTCCAATGCAAAAGTATATATACAGTATATAGGGAGCAAAAAGATAGAAGAATGGAGAAGAGGAGCTGCAGGGAGCTCTTGAAGGTGTGTAGTTTATTTAGTGGGGGCAGTGGTCTGCTGGCGCCCCTTGTTTCTTCTACCCCACCCGGTGGAAGACATGGTCCTGGTCTGTGGGAGCAACAAAATTAAGTGAGTCTACACATGCAGCTAGTTTTGTTGATTTCGAGGCCTTCAATGAAGGGAAACTCTGCATTCAGCTCAGCCACAGGCCTGAGCTGAAATAAAGGATACAAAGAAAAACTATTCTTGGTGTATCAGAAATTCCATCTCCTTTATTTTAGCTTCAAGGCATCATATAAAACCCAAACCTCACATCCCAGCAGTTAGTCTTATGCTTAACTTCTGTTCTTGAGATAGGTGAAGGTCCTACAAATGGGGTCCATATCTATCATGTGTGTGAGACATATGTCATAAATAAATACTATGAGAAAACCCCTTTAAAGTGAATCCACCCTGAAACTACATAGTTTAATTAAAATTTAATTAATTAAAGTTAACCTTCCACCAGGATCAACAATTGCAATCCAATTTTACAATTTAGAGGATGCACCTGTGTGACATCACATGACGAGAGACAGATTTCTATACACTAGAAGCTGTGATGTGTTATGGGATGTGGGAACTTCTGGGACGTGAGGTTGTGCAACAACACAATGGTCAAATCCTTGCAATCGTTCACATTATTAGCATTAGCATGATCCGAAATTTATCAGCTATCATCAATTATCTACTAACTTTATAACAGTACTCCTGACCTATTATGCCTCAGAGTGCATTTTGCCTGCTTTCTTTTGCAAATTGTTTTCAAAATTTAATAAAAAATATATCCTACATATCTACAGGAGATCCCCGACTTAAGGACACCTGACTAGTTACAGACGGACTCCTCTGCCCTGTGTGACCTTTGGTGAAGCTCTCCGGAGGCTTTACTATAGTCCCAGGCTGCAATGATCAGCTGTGATGTGTCTGTAATGAAACTTTATTGATAATCCTCATGCCTATGAATGTACAATTGTGAAAATCCAATTGTTACTGGAACAAAATAAAAATTTTGTCTGGAGTTATATTTATAAAATATTCCTCTTCCGACTTACATACAAATAAAACTTAAGTACAGATTTATTAGATGTCTCTTAGAGTAGAACTGTTCTAGTTTCCCATGGCAACCAATCAGAGCTCAGCTTTAATTTCCTCACAGCTGTTTAAAAAATTAAAGCTGAGCTCTGATTGGTTTCCATGTATCTTGTACATAACCTTGGCACTGCCTGTATTTACTGCAATTGTTAGGCTGTACAATAGGCCTAATAAAGGATAACTATTGCTAATTGAGAAGGGGATTTCTGTGCAGCGTATACAACACAAACAGAACAATACAACACAAAATTTCTATAGTAAACATCATTATTACATCACTACTAACCAAAGATGATGTCACACCTTATCTACTCTTCCTGTCTTCACAGGACATGCCTAATAAACTCTGCACAGACGTGATGGAGTTGGCTCCAGACCACTGCTGTCGATGAGGATGAGGTTGCTGATTCTTGTGATTGAAGTTAGTAGAGTTTAGACATGACGGAGGCCTCCTTAATCATGGAATAAAATACTAAAAAAAATAAAAACAAATTAGAATGAAAGAAAAATTTGTGACACATTCCTTCTAAGAGGAAGTCATGTGCTAGAAAATAATGTATGCAGAATTGATTGACAAAAAAAAAAGTTTGTGTAAAATTGGACATAATTTATAATCAAGTGTAAGTAATGGATACAAATTTAGCAAATCTTTATACTGCCTGTTTATGCTGCTCTAAGGCTCAGTTTACCCCTGGATCGGCGGTTCCCGGTAAACTCTCCATTTTAGGAGTGTGTAACAGAAACTATGAAGGTGAGTGAAAAGACATCTTTAGTTCCCCATTGACTTCCATGTACAGTTGCTTGTCCTAAATTACAATTCCGTTATAATAATAGCAGAAAAAAAGACAAGGGCAGCTGCATTTTTCTGTTATTTCATAACGGAAGGGGGAAGGGAACCTGATGAATACAAGTCTGAACTGAGCCTAATATGTGTAGCTACAGAATGTTCACAATGAGAGTTCAAGTCTTGAAGTGACTATGCACATTAGGGCTTATTCAGATGGCGCGTGTCCGCTTTGCATCCTCAAAAAATCCAGACGTGTGATGTCTTTGTTCAGTCAGTATTGCATCTGTTTTTTTTTCACATCTATATGTCATCTGTTTTTTTCACATCCACCAAAAAAAACGGATAGGTTCTAATCTACTCTTCGCCCTGCCCTATTGGTTGCCTACCAACATTTGAGAAAAAACGTACCCCATACGGATGTCATCCATGTGCAGTTAATTTTTTTTTACTTCTATGGAGGTCCATGGGCTGCATTTGAGAAAAATACAGTAACTTTTGTAATTTTTCTCTCACTGTCTGCACATTCGTGAAACATAATAGACATGTGAACAGACCCATAGGACTCAATGGCGCAAATTTACTTACCTGGTTCTGTCGCGATCCCCGATTTGGACGGTCTGACGAGGATGAAGTCCGGCACGATTCATGAAGATCGTACGCCCGAGTTCCTGCATCCGTCGCTTCTGCGCCGAGATCCGCCGGAGTTCACCTTCTTCTTCCTGGTGCTTGTAAGTGCACATCTTGCGACACAATTCTAAATGTTATATCCCGCGCGTAGTCTGAATCCATCGGGTTGTCCGATGGCTTACCCCCCAATTTCTGTTGCGTGCAAGCCGGTGCCGATGCACCAAAATCCGAACGCGTGCAACACAATCCTCGGCGTGATGCAGCGCAAAACGGAAACTGCCGGAAAACCTGATGAAAATGCGCTCCACGGACCCTTAGTAAATAAGCCCCAATGAGTGTGTATGCCATGCGCAAAAAACCCTGAATAGCATACAGATGTCAAAAATGAATGAGCCCTTAGACTGAGGATGACTAAACCACACACTTTGGCTGACTTTGATAACGATTTATCATGTATTGGGCAACCTGAATAGAAGGATTGCATATGTACAGCTCTCTTCAGACTTCAAATCAAGTGGTTTTCTGGGGGTCAAAAAGCTAAAAGTACTAGACTAGTGTACACATACAAACAGAGATATTCCAGAGGTAACACAGCTGACGCAAGGCGATACATGGAGGTATTAGCAATACACAAGTGGCTATTCTACATATAATACAGAGCTACACAGCTCGCAATATTCTAATAGGTGATGTAATGATAAAAATCACAGCTGAACCTTCCCCAGGGAGACAAGCTGTCTGTGGAGATCTGGCCATACTTCCCCTTCCAAACAAGAACAATTGTCAGAATCAAGTATTTACACATTCTAAGCATTTAATGCAGGTTTAGGGAAAGAATGTATCTGCGGCCAAAGAGATCAAAGAATATTACAGCTAATGTATGGATCACAGATGTTTTCACTGTCTTTTCCTGCCAAAATCTGTTTTTATAGAAATGTTTATGCTTATAATAGTGTGTTAAGTAGACTGCATGTAGCTCTAACTGTATCCTTTTACATGAAGACTGCTGGGAGCTGTACTGGAGTATGTTACCAGGAGAGATGTCAGCCCGCAATTAGAAAAAAATCAAAATTACACCAAGTTTTGGATAAGGGATTAAAAGTTCTCAACCTGCGCCTGGACAAAAGTCTGAAAATGGATGTAAGTAGTTTGACTATACTGGCTAAATATTGGCTATTTTTTATATGTATTCCTCTTGGAGTAGGACACTTGATTGAACCCTTTACCCCCCAATATAATGTACACAAGGGGGATGCTGTCAGTGAGTCAATAGAAAATGTTATTTTGTATGTTATGTCCCATGATGCATTGTTTCTGACTGCCATTTTCCCTGGAGGAGCTAAAGGTAAGGCCATGTGGTTTGGTATTGGGTCAGTCGAGACACAGTAGTAAACCTCCCTGAAACGTGTCCAGATTAGGTTTCAAATTGAAGGTTGAAATACACTTGACTGCTTGATTTATACAGACAACAATGGTCTCATAGGCACAGATATTATAATTATACAATAATTTTCCCTATGATAATAATGGGATGACTACTAAGAAGTGATCTTTGGATACCAGGAAGTGTAAGTCTACTGTGAGGTGTAAAGGTATAATAAAAAGTGTTTGAGCTCAAGATTTTTTTGTATAATACAGTGACATTGCCAAAAAAGTAAAAATTTCACCAAAATTTCATATAGACAAAGCATTTTTTTACTATACTACGGAGAGATTGTTTCTTTTAATTTTAGTGTAAAAAATAAAATATGGTGCCAAGAAGAACACTTATCATCACATTTTTATAGGTGGCCAATATGACATTGACTGTGTGTAGGGGGGAAGAGGAGGCAGCTATTTTGGTTATAGAACCAAAAAAAGAGATGTATGAAATGACACTCCCTCTAAATTCTCTAGACATCTTGCTTCCTCTACAGAATGGGGATTAAGAAACCATGCAGAAATTCCATTGACTTCATGGGCCACTACATTCTTTTGGGGTACAATGGGGGTGTAACAGACCCCTGTTCTCGTGATCCATAGGGGTTCCATCACTGGGACTCCCACCACTCAGCAAGTAATCCCCATCCATTTTGTCATTAGACAACCCCTTTAAATAAAACTCATAACCCTAAATAGAGCTGATTTACCCAAAGTGCTTCACCCATCAGATTTTAGTCCATAAACTACCAGTCCCCTTAGTAAAAGCATGAAATCTCCATCCTCTGGAAATTTTTTTCAAAATCATGTGAAAATGAACAGAGAAGAGTCAGTTTTTACCCAAGATTTCTTGAGAATTTAGATGGAGTGTCATTTCATACATCTCTTTTTTTGGTTCTATAACCAAAATGGTTGCCTCCTCTTTCCCCCTAAACGTTTTCCCGACATGTTACCCGAATATTTCTGATTTGCGCCGATTTTCCCTGTATTGCCCCGGGATTTTGGCGCACGTGATCGGATTGTGGCGCACCGGCGCAGGCATGCACGCAACGGAAATCGGGGGGGGGGGGCGTGGCCGAACAAAAACCCGACGGATTTGGAAAAACCGCCGCATTTAGAAAAAATAAAGCCGGCGAATTTCAGTGCATTCCAGCGGGCCCCGGGAAACTTCAGCGCAGCAGCGCCACCTGGTGGACGTCGGAGGAACTACCTTATTGAATCCCCGAATCCAGCGCAGAGAACGCACCGCTGGATCGCGATTGGACCGGGTAAGTAAATCTGCCCCAATGTCTTATTGGCCACCTATAAAAATGTGATGATAAGTGTTCTTCTTTGCACCATATTTTAATTTTTTTACACTAAAATTAAAAGAAACAATCTCTCCACAGTCTAGTAAAAAATGCTTTGTCTGTATGAAATGTTTGTGAAATGTTTACTTTTTCTGGCAATATATTATACAAAGAAATCTTGAACTCAAAGACTTTTTATTATATCTTTACACCTCACAGTAGACTTACAATTCTCGGTCTGTAAAGATCACTTCTTAGTAGTCATCCCATTATTATCATAGGTAAAATTATTGTATAATTATAATATCTGTGCCTATGTCATCCTCTGTTTTAATGATTATCTGAGGATGCACTGATATCTCAGTTGTTTTTGTTCTGTTTTTTGGTTAGTGTATTCCTTGCCTTGACAGCCTTGCTTGAATTGCATGACACCTGTCTGTCTCCTGCAAATCCAGCACTGAGTTAAGCTGCTGTGATTGACAGAATCCCTCTCCAATCAACTTCTGGATGGATTCTCTTATAAACTCTTCCTGATCTGTACTCTTGGCCTGCTATATCTTATACTTAGCCAGATACTGATCTCACTGCCTTTTTTGTTCTGATAACTCTGTTCCTTTGCCGGACTATCCTATTTTTGCATTTGTCATCTTGAATTGGCCCTGTTCATGGACAGTTTCCCTCTCTTGTCTTGTCTTTGTCTCTGTGTTCAGTTAGGAAATGTTGACTAGTTGTCTAGATATTGCCTATGGTAGGCTGGGCAAGTAGGCAGCTGGAAATGGGGGTGTAGTCTCAGGATCTGCTGTCTCTTTCAGTATGTTCAAGCATTTACATAATTCATTAGAATTAATGGTCACAGCCACATTTTTTTCCAATGAAAGGAACATTAGTAGCAGTACTCACAGCATGCTCACAAACCCACATGTTTCATTTTTGTAAAGCATATCTGTTAAAAAGAAGCCATTGTTGTATACAACATGCCTGCATCCAGGACGTTGTGCTCTGCCTCAGGTTTTTTAAAAATTGTCCACTGGCTAGTAGTGATGAGCAGATGCGAACCCACAATTTATTCACAAGTTTGTGTTTGGCTCACCCTACCCTCCATCTAATACCCACACCCACTGGTCGTACTTAAATGGAGACAAAGGGTACGCCGCCATTTTAGCTGAATCTGAACTTTAACGGGTCCACTGACCCTACTTACTAGCTCATACTAGACAACGGTAAAGTAACATTTCATTTATATATTGCACACATAGCACCATACCAATAGCTAAACTTTACGAGTTTGAATAATAAAAACAATCACCGAATATACAAAAATTAAAAAAGAACAATGATCATTATTTTGTTTTAATTAGTGAGTTATAAATTATACATTGTAGTAGTGTAGTGGACTCATGGATCATATAGACTTAGGCCCCTTCTACACTTGAGTTTTTCACGCGCGTTTTCTGCGCGTGCTTTTGACACGCAGAACTTGCATTGCACTCTGACCCATTGTAATCAATGGCCTTTTTCAGACTTGCATTTTTTTCACGCACACACACATGTTTTTTTTAACACACATTTAAATCTCGGCCTGCTCTACTTTTGCAAGTCACACGCGTGAAAAACGCACCATACAAGTCTATGGTGATGCATCAAAAACGCATTGCACTCTGAGACACACGCAAGTGCAATGCAAGTGCAATGCGTTTTTCACACATCAATTGCCGTAGAAAAGATAGAGCTCAGTCCTGAGTCCTTTTCACGCGCGTTATCTGCGCGTGAAAAACGCATTGAAATTGCATTGCAAACGCACGTGAAAAACTGAGACACTGAACAAACTCTGACTAAAAACTGATTGAACTCTGATGCAAAATGTGCGTTTTTCACTGACCAAACCCTGAGCGCACCCTGATCAGACTCTGACGTGATCTGCAACGCAAGTGTGGAAGGGGCCTTAGTCTTTTAGCATTGTATTGCCACATCTCCATGATTAGCCTAGACACTTGTGGGTGTTAGTAAAGGCTTTGTACTTGAGCCTGCTGATGTAACCATCTATAAACACAGTGATAGGAGTTACTAGAGGCTGAATCCCACATAATGAACAGCTACATAATTAAATCATTTCTAAATGCTGGTTGTGTAGTTTCTTCTCATGTCCTGCCAACATTTTTTTCTTATTTAAATTGCCATAAATTTACATCATGAACAGATTTGTGGCGTCTATAGTGTACCAGATTAACTGACATAAAAGTGTTTCCTACATTTGATGCAGACAAAAAAGAAAATAAGGAAACCCATATACTAGGAACTGTGCTCCTTGTGGGATTACTCAGTGGAGGATTGGCGTTCTCTCTCATAATATCAAGGGATATATCACAAAAAAAAATCACACTCGTGAAATGATGTTTCCGAATCACAACAATATTACAGGGTAATTAAGCAGCCTAAACGAAGACTGAACACAGAATTCTACAAAAGTAAAAAAAAAATATTTCAGCACTTCTTCTCCTTTCTCTCCTCCATTGCCTTGGCCACATTCTTGACAAATTAGAATTGAAGTTGTTAAATTTTATAGGTCAAAAAGTAAAACCTATGGTTCAATCAAAGCATATATAATTTAATGCATCTAAATATTTAAAGATGACCATAGATTAGTAGATTGGAGATTGTACCTTTGGCTGGTATTGAAAACAAAAACCTGAAAAGAAAAAAAAAAGTCAGGTACAGAAGGTACAATTAAAGTGTAGCTAAACATATAATACAATTGCATGAATGAATAATGCAGATGATAATAGTAAATTTGCAATGTACCCTATGAAATAAACCTATTGCTGTGTCCTTCTTTCTCCTTTGCCTTTCTTCTTGTATTAAACAGTTTCAGTAAATTAGCTTTCTGTCCTGCATAGGGACCTGATAAAGTGTCTAATGACTTAACTCTATATAGACAGTCCCTGGATAGTCTAATATTAAGGCTCCTTTCCTTGTCTCTATGGGAAATTCAGATACACTGCTCAATACAGGAGAAAGAAGGAGCAAAAAAGGCACAGCTAAGCTGTTTCCCTGTTCTATTATTTTTGTTTAATAATAATAGACTGTGACACTGTCTAACCACTGTTATGAATGCCATAATGTGTTGGCACAATAATTTATATCAGCTTTTAATTTAGAGTTCAGGAAGGATTGAGGAATAACTCTACGAACAGTGATCTAGAATTTTTTTGCTGCAGTTGTGTTGAGCAGGGATCTATAAATTCACACCATTACTGTATGTTTTGATACTCCTCCTTCTTAATAAACCACACCCTTTTTTTCAAAATTGGTATCAAAATAGTAATATGGCAGAACACTCCTCCCCCAAATATGGCCAAAGATAGGACTTACTCTATATTTTGTGGCATGGTTGCCTGACTGGATCATTGTGCAGTCAGATACGGCGTGATCAATGCACTGTGACTGGGTATAACAGACCTCTATGGGGGCCGTGCTATGGCCACAAATTTTACGCCCAGATCACTGCTCCCAATATATTCTTGGGCATTGGGGCTTAACTTTGATGTAAATTGTATATTGTCACAAATCCAGCAAAAATTCTGACAATCTCCATCAAAGCCAATACTTCCTGTAAAATCCCAATATCTTCCGCTAGACCCCACATTCTCTCAGCTGTAGCAGAAAAGTGTGTGAAACATATATTTAATATGATACAAAGCATGCATGGAGGGTTCTTGGTGAAAAGTTTTATGGAAAAACATCTGAAATCGGTCATTTATCTCATGTCAACTTCACAAAAAAAGGATAAACAACAATGTTGTGCTAATTCCTTTACAGTTCCTAGACTAATCAATAAAAGGCCCGGAAGAAGGATCAAAAACATTGAAACCAATTTCAGCAGAATGACTAAACTGCAACACATCAATAGGAGGTCAATCAGGAAAGAGGAAAAGAACCTTATATTGTATACATTAGTAAATGCATTCCATTCCATTGTTATTATTTTATATCACTTAGCGGCTCATATGTGACCCATTTTCATTTCCTCATCTTTAAGACTAGTTGAGAGGGGACATGCTATCAGTCCTAAGACATACAGCATGTCTCGCACCACTTCAAACGCGCTCTGAAATCCCATTTATAATAACAGACTGATCTCATTCACTGCACCAACTGCTGAGGAGAAAGAGAGAATAAGCACATATGTTTTATGTCCGCTGCTGTGACTGACTGTAGCAGGCCGATAGGAGAAATGTAGATGCACCCCTCCCGCTATCCCTCTGTATCCTGCCATCCACAGTGCCCATACAGAACACAAAGTTACGGTAATCAATGTAGTCAAATTTATACTTTAGCAATCCCAACCGCTAGGCCATTAGTTTGGTCAACTGACCCACTATTGGAGAGAACCGACCTATGTATGATGTATGAACTGTACAGTCAAAAGTAGTGGAAGCGGATGGGGGAAGTTAGGCATAACCACCCCCCCCCCTCCTTAACCAACAAAAAGAAAAAAGTCTCCAGACAAAGGGCGCTTAATCTGACCAAAACATGGCTAACCGAAGCATGAGCACTTGATAAAGAACAGTGCTGCCCTGTCAATGACGCTACATACAAGTAAATAAACCACAATGAGGAACACATTCTCTCGCATGAAAGGAATTACGTGGAGCAGCTGAGCAGAGAAGAAGAAAAATATGCAATGCGTAAAACTGTATTTTCCTGTAACAACATTTTGTTAAGAGAATAAGCCCGACTCATTTTTCATTATTATGGTGTCATGAATTTACATTAAATAATAAGATTTATTACATCAGCTGTAAAAGTTTGAAAACTTTAGGAAACAACAGTTTATGTATGTTCAGAACGTGTTTACACAGGGATATATTACGGGATAAGCTCGGGGCGGGTGTCCTTTTTCAAACATGGTCATTTGGAAATGAAATATAAATATTTCTGGTCTTATCCTTTGTATAAATATTTGGAAGATTGTTGAAATAATTAGGCAACAAAGTAGCGAATAAAAATCATTATGTAATAACCTCTATGAAGAGAAATATGAGAGTTTATTACTTTGCTTAATTTTTCTAGAGATCTGCATTTTAAGGCCCATTGTTTTTTTAATTAGATGGTTTTTATATCTTTAATTTTTTTTTTAAGGATATGTTTGGCAAAAAAAATCCACTGCAATTTATGGAGAAAATGTAAATGTGATGTGGGTGCTATTTCTTCTACTGTTTTTTCTTCTACTGTTTTTCTTGTATCAATTTCATATTTTTCTTCCCCTGTTTTTTTTATACTACAGGCAGTCCCCAGGTTACGTACAAGATAGGGTCCGGAGGTTTGTTCTTAAGTTGAATTTGTATGTGAGTAGAAACTGTATATTTAATCATTGTAGATCCAGAAAAAATTTTTGGCCCCAGTGACAATTGAAGTTTAAACATTTTTTTCTGTAATGGGACCAAGGATTATCAATAAAGCTTCATTACAGACACCTTACAGCTGATTATTGCAGTCTGTGACTATAGCAAAGCATTCAGAGAGCTTCACCAGAAGTCAGAGGGGTCTGTCTGTAACTATGGGTTGTCTGTATTTCAGGTGTCCTTAAGTATGCGACTGCCTGTATTTGCAACTTTTTCTCCTCTGTTTTTTTTGTATCATTTACATGTTTTTCTTTATGTTTTTTTATACCCTTTGCATCTTTTTCTTCTTCTATTTTCTTTGAATCATTTGCATCTTTTTCTTCATCTGTTTTTCACAGGTTTCTGGGCTCTGGTATTTGTCTTGTTGTTATTTATTAAACTGGTGCAAGGTTAATGTAACATTGTCAGCACTGAAGTTTGTGTAATTTATTAAATAGGTGCAGCTACACATCACACAACTTTGTATGGATTGTATTGGAGACAATTGATGTCAGACGTTTGTTCAATTTTCAAAAAGTGCACGTAATGAGAATAAAACCAATAAACTGCTGCCAAAATTTGTCCAAATCAATATTAAATGAGATGTAAATGATAAAAACCATTGAAATTGTGCAAAACACAACAAAAATTCTTGAAAATTCCTCTTAATGACTTCTGATTTGACATCTAGCTGCACACTATAGAGAAGGCCAATCTTGAAATGTTATTTCTTAGAATTTCACTCCAAAAAGTGCCTGCAAAGGCTGAGCTCACAATCTAACCACTTCTCCTGCTTCCCTGAGCTGCATTGTATATAGTTATAGCTGGGGACATAACTAGAGGGGTAGCAGCCATAGCAGCTGCTTAGGGGGCCACAGTGTCAGGGGGCCTGGCCAGCCAATCTGCCACACAAAATAATGGAGAAGCTGCACAATTATATACATGTTATAATGCACATTGTACAGCATAATATGTATGTAAACAGTTCACATCTTGCACAGTACACACCTGAGTGGAAATCTCAGATATGAAATAACAGGGGAGTGTACAACAGTGGGACGAGGAATTTGATAATAAGACCATATATATGAAGTGTATATGCTGTATGTGTGTATGTGATGTGTATATGCTCTATGTGTGTATGTATGTGATGTGTATATGCTCTATGTGTGTGTGTATATGTTATGTGTATATGCTGTATATTTATTTGTATATACTCTATAAATGTGTCTATATATGTTATGTGTATATTCTGTTTGTGTGTATATGGAAGGTCTTACAACTCTTTTTTACAGGAGGCAGATTCTCAGCATTTTTTGTAAAAGGTGGAGGGAGCCACAAGCACACAGCTCCATTCACCACGTAGTGGCTGTTTTGAGCTACTGCAGGTCACAGCTCCCATTCACTTTGAAGGGAGCTGAGGTTGTGGATGGAAAGTAGAATATGATTATAGATCAAATAAAATTTTATGCCATAGGCCTCTGTGAAGAAATGCAGCACACTTCAATTTGGAAATGTTTGCAGTAAACGGTCTGGGAGGTAAGTTCCATAGATTAGTCATCTGCATCAACTGCTCATTTAATTTTTTTTTTTTTAAAACTCCCCTTATTATCATTATCCATACTTATTTCTTATTAAGCTCTCCTACAATGTCATTATAATTATACTAGAAAAGGACCTAATACTCAGTAAGGCCAGTGTTTGCCCATGGCTGTCTATTTCTCCCTGGCACTGAATGACTTCAGATTTTATATTCACCACTTTGTTTGGCACAATGTTTCCACATGTTTTTGGGTCAATAAAACTCTCATAGTAAAGGAAAACATGTGGGACATTAAAATAACGCTGAATGGTTTGGATTCTTCCTTGTATTTGTCAGACACAATTTGCAAATTCTATCTCAGTCTTTTTCCACATCATGGTTGAGGGTTCTTGAAGCATCTGAAGTTCATATAAAATAATGTGTTTACCCAGATTAATCCATTCATCTGCAGGGAAGTAATTTAATTAAGTGTCCTCCAAATGAGGAACAAGTTGTAATTTTACTGGGAAACACATGAAGGTTATTGTTATTTTACTGTCACTTGGAAATAAGTTCTGGAGCTGAAATTGATACGTACCTGATACATACTCATTACTGATCCCTTAATTAGCATTTGTGACCACAAAAATGTGAATATCGGTGTTCATTATTTCTAGTTAAGTTCTCTTTTTAAGGCCATGTTTACATCTGCTTTCAATATGAGCTTCCATCAGAAATTGTGTCAAAAATCACAACATCAAAGTAGCATTTTTTAATCGTGTAAAATTCCGGACACAATAAAATAAACCTGACACATCCCATTATAGTCACTAGGGGTCAAACAGCAAACGTTTCTATCCATATTGTAATGAATTTCCCCATGGAAAATTTTTATCATGGAGAAGCCTTATTGTAACTAATGTTTATATTACATTCCATATCTTTCAAAAGAAATTAATCATAGAAATGTCAATGTCAGAATTTACATAGATCTACATAGCATTAAGATGTAATAGGGGAAGTTCTGCCGAAAGTGTTACCTGCTGGTTTAAACATATACAAGTGGATCAAAAACCCTAAGGTCTTCCTTGACAACCACCTTTTCTTCAATCAATGTCATATTTCCTATGAAGGCCAACATATGAATCTACAATTGAGCCATAACAACAGTGGGGACAGCTCAAGTTTGCTGAATCCCCTTGCAGATTTATTGTACATAAATGGAAGAAAAATTACTATCAGCCTCAATTCATAATGGAAGACTAAGGCCACTTTCACACTTGCGTTGCAGATCACGTCAGAGTCTTATCAGGGCTGCGATCAGGGTTTGGTGTTTACTATGCATTTTCAATGCGTTTTTCATGCTCAGATAGTGCGCTTGAAAAAGACTCAGGACTGCAATGTCAATTAGCTGCCTCTAAAGCCAGTAGGATCTTGTCATGTATCAAAAGTGGTATGGACTCTCGTGATAGGGATGTAATATTACCACTGTACAAGGCATTGGTTGGGCCTCACCTGGAATATGCTGTCCAGTTCTGGGCACCGGTCCATAAAAAGGATGCCCTGGAGCTGGAGAGGGTTCAACGTAGAGCCACAAAAATGATAAGGGGTATGCAGGGTCTTAGTTATGGGGAAGATTAAAACAACTAGATTTATTTAGTGTGGAAAAGAGACGACTACGAGGGGACATAATTGTGGTAAATTGTTTCAGATTAAATCAAATCAAAAGACAAGGGGGCACTGTCTCCGTCTGGAGAAAACAGGGCTTTTTACTATGAGAATGGTCAATCTGTGGAATAGCCTGCCTCAGGTGCTGGTCAAAGCAGGGAGAGCAGAGAGCTTCAAGAAGGGTCTAGATGCCTTTTTATACCTAAATAACATTGATGGTTATATTATATACAACTGTTTCCCCTAAATCCCTTCCTCATCTAATCCCTTCCCTTCCTTGGTTAAACTTGATGGACAAGTGTCTTTTTTCAACCGTATAAACTATGATACTATGACTGAGCTCCATCTTTTCTATGGCAATTGATCATTGAAAAGTGCATTGCACTTGCATTGGACTTGCATGTGTCTCAGAGTGCAATGTGTTTTTGATGCATCTCCATAGACTTGTATGCTGAGATTTAAATGTGTGTTAAAAAAAAACATGCATGTGTGTGTGAAACAAAATGCCAGTCTGAAAAAGAGCATTGATTACAATGGGTCAGAGTGCAATGCAAGTTCTGCGCATCAAAAGCATGCACAGAACACGTGTGTGAAAAACGCTAGTGTGAATGGGGCATGAGTTAATTTTTGGCATACAACTCATTAAAATCATACATTAAAGGAAATCTACCATTTAATGCAGAAACAGATTTTGTTTAATCTCTGAGCTGAGTGGTTTTGTTAAAAAATGTTTTTATATAATTCAGGACCTTGGGAAAGCTGGATGCCTAAAGTACATTAGCTTCCTGAACTATCCAGACAGGACTAATCAACCTGAGCTGGATGACTCATACACAGCAGGTGGGATGATGCAGTGATTGATTACTTCTGCCTTTCAGGGACAACACAGTGATAATGTATTCTCAGCCTATGGACAAGGCTGGAGCAGTGCATAATTATGGTGGGAAGAAGCACCGGGGCTGCCACTGGAGTGACAGAGCCTCATTATCATAATTTTATAATTGTTTGAGCATTCTTCAGGTATGTTTCATTTATAATGTATAAAAGCAAATGGTATATTTCCTTTAAAGGGGTGGGCAAGACCCATTTTACTGTATGTATACCAATGGCAGCAGTTATTTGCATATGTAGAAAAGAGACTGATCTTATATATTCATATTAACTAATAGGAGTAAGGCATTTAAGTAGAAGCATGCCATAGTAGAAACAAAGGCCAAAAAACATTGAAAGCAAAAACAGCAGTGAGCATACCCACAAAAAAAGATCAATGTCTCAAAAACTTGTTATCTGCCCTTGACTATGATGTCTCATGGTGTTCACAAGTAAACTAACTGCATGGCTTCCTATTCTTCTGGAAATGCTGCCCTTAGGTCATTGAGGTTCTGGGGTACAGAGTTTTGAGCCTCTACACAGCAACTCAGTGGAGGTTTTTAGTGGGATTCAGGTCTGAAGAAAGTGCAGGCCACACCATTTGAGGTTCCTCAGTCTTCAGCATTTTCTGACAATTCGACCTTGATGAAGATGCAATTAGGCCTGTGTTGTCCATGCAGAGTCACAATGACTGGATTTGTGTAATTCAAGTACTATGGGCTTGTCACTATGCTGTTTAAATGTGAAGGACAGTGTTAACTAAGCACAACTGCCCACAGTGTACCACCACCACCACCAAAGGCTCATCTGATAACTACAGTAGCAGCTACATAGCGCTCTCCTTGATGTCTCCAACATTGTTGGTGGCCATAATTTCAGCTCAATGTCAATCAACTTTCATCAGCAAATTGCATTGAGATCCACTGGTTCCTTATGCAGGGTAGATGCTACCTGGCCCATTCAGGATTGTGGTGGTGGGGTCAATGTGGGATGTCTGTGACTCTTCCAGTCTCTCTGTATTTCTTTTGCAACCTTCTGATGACACTCTGTGACACTATAACATCATTGATTTATATTGTTTATACATATGGTTATTGACTGGTAATTAAAGGTAAGAAAAGGGACTCAGGTTGATCAAGTCCAACCTAAAATCCTACCTTGTTGCTCCAGAGTAAAGCAAAAATTTCCTTTCTAACTCCAAATATGGAAAGCTGAATAAATCCCTGGATTAACATCCCCTCTCGAGAACTATGGTACTTATAAAGTGGCATAATTCCGCAGTCTCGCTAGGTTTCCAAAGAAGAGGATATTTATAATTTTTATAGTCACTGTATTAGTAGAAAGCAGAAAGGTCTCTGTAATGTCCATTCATGCATTGTACTTAAGCCTTTTGAACAAACCCAAGTTTGACACCCTGTATTCTCAAACAATGTGAAAAACACACACTCAGGAAATTTCCTATGAAATCAATTAAACTCTGTATAGAATCTTCAAAAAACAGCACAAGCAGCACAATGAGTATCGGGGATTAAGTTGCAGGTCTCAGATACACCCAACTCCTAGTATATTGTAAAGTAGATTGCCAAATAAACACAGCAAAGGAGCACTCCTGGAAACTTCAGGCATTTTAGGCACACGGTTTGTCATGATCAGTGGTAGTGGGCCCTTTGTACCACTGCGGATGTTAGCCGACACCTTGGAGCGGAGTCTAAGTGGTACCCGGTTTTCACCAAAGCTCGATTCAAAGCGGGATGGACTTGCTGCACCGTGGTACCACCAGGTCGGCAACACGGGATCCGAGTTGTGGAACATAGCGGAAGGTCAGGTCATGCAGCACAGGAGTGCAGTCAGGAACAGAACCGGGGTCACAACGGGTATTCAGCAGACAATCACAAGGCATAGGTTCAAAGATTTCTCTCAGGCACAAGGTACAAAGATCCGGCAGGGAATGTGGGAAGAGGCTTACTATTTAATGGATACCAGATGGCCAGCACCAATAAGCGGCGGGCTGAAGCTTTAAATCTCCGGAGGTCGGGGCTCGAGCCCCTGAGGGGCGGAGTCATCGCTGGAATGTGGCCAGGTGAGACAGTCAACCACGGGGGTCCTGGGAGCAGAGAGGGGCACGAGTGCACCTGCAACCCAGGACATGGCTCGCAGGAGCCCCGTGACACAGGTACAGCATTTCAGCTTTTCAATGGAGCAATTTTCAAGCATGGGTATATAACCCCACAGTTACATGATGGGTATTTAACCTTACAGGAAGTGACCTCATCATGGTGTTAAGTTACATAACATTATACAATATATCCATTTTTATACAAAAATATAATGAAAAAAGTGAATCATAGTGACCATATAATATACAATATATGGTATGTCATAATATAAAATATTCACTGGGCGGCATGGATAGACATTCACACTGAGTGTGAATGTCTATGCTGCCTAGTGAATGCTTTATATTGTCATATATCAGATATTGTACACAATATATCAGTGGTGGCAAACCTAGGGCACGGCTACCAGATGTGGCTCTCAGAGCCCTCTCTGTGGGTACCCAGGCTATCACCCCTGCAAAATTTGCCAAACAGGACTCAAAGCCTCCTCCCAGAATGTGCCACCCAGGATGTGCCAATTGAAAGTCGTGACAGAGAAGGTAGCAAAAAAATTATTGCCAATTTGGGATGTAGTTTAGGCACGCATTGTCTTAAAGGTTGGCAATCATTGCTATATATGGTCATGATGATGCACTTTCCTTTATGTATATGTTATATAACCTAACACTGTGATGTCACTGATGAGGTCACTCATCTCATGAAACTCTGTTTGTATATTTGAGGAGCTTATATGATGCACCTGTACCATGGGTGAATAAAAGGACTGAAGTATTCCTAGAGTGCTGTTTGTCCACGTTTATTTGGCTATGGACTGTATCTTCTGTGTAATTTTACTCTTACATCTTCAATCTTATAAAATGGTGGAAAAAAAAGGAGCTTTGGGCGACGGAAAGTGTAAATCCAGGTCATGACCATTTTTTGTATCAACTAAGTCTACTCATTCATCTGTAAAACCAGCCTGGATTCTGACTAAATTCTTTCCTCTGAGACCTAGAATATCTTCTGTTTCAGCAAAAACCAGAGAAGTAGGATTATGTGTATTATGCAGATTACAGGCCTAAGTGCTTGACAAAAGCAAGATTTGTTAGAATTCAAAGGAAACTCTCTGTAAAATAAGATGATAGCACAGTCTATAGAGATTCTGAAACCAAGTAATCTTTAATAAAAAATAATGTATTTCGTGTAAGCCACCTCTTTGTCTTGGTGAATATTTTAGAGATTTATTCATATCCAGTTTGGCATTGCTATACACAATGGGGCAGATTTACTTATACGGTCCTATCGTGATCCCGTGGTGCATTGTCCGACGAGGATTCGGGTCTGCCGCGATTCACTAAGGTCGTGCATCCAATTTCTTTCATCTGTCGCTTCATCCGCTGAGAACCGCCAGAGTTCACCTTCTTCTACCTGGTGCATGTAAATGCTTGATCTTGCGAGATAATTTCGTTTTTAAATTCCGCGGTTTGCCCGAATCCGTTCGGTTGTCCGACGGCAAGTCCCCCCCATTTCTATCGCATGCAAGCCGGCGCCGATGCGCCACAATCCGATCGCGTGCGCCAAAAACCCAGGCCAATTCGGCGCAGAAAGGAAATATTCTGGAAACCAGACAGAATTGCGGTCCGCGGACCCTTAGTAAATGAGCCCCATTGCTCTCATCTTTGCTCAAGTTTATTGGCAAAGAGTAGGCACACAACACATATAACAAAAACTGGATAATTTTTCATGTTTTTTATAAAATGCATTAAACTTAACTTTTCATTAAACTTCCAAGAAGTTGATAAACTGTACACTCTTTTTTGTGAAGGCCATATCTATAGCTAATCTGCTCCTTTGTCTACAGAATAGCCACAAATACTGTTACACTTAGGGTAAATTCCTATATGCAAGGTTTCTTTTTCAGGATACCCCTGTAGTAACTATTACAAAATGAGGGGATATATAATATTACATGATTGGTTTTTAAAATTGCTCTTAATCCAGGTGATTGGAAGCAACAACTAATTGGTTAAGTAACTGATCATTGCACCCTCCATAGCCTTTATGATACATTTCACTGGATATACTGGGATCATGGGATTAAAGGGGTAAACACAATTAAGACACATTTGGCATATCCAGTGGATTTGTCTCATGTCTAAAGGTTTCAACCTCCAGGACCTGCACCAACCTGGAGAAGACGGATTCCCAAAAGGGGTTGTTCCTGTAACAGTGGATGGACAGACCCATGTATGTACATGGCTACCTCTTCACCTTAAAGTGGTGGCAAGTAGCTGACTTAAAGGATGGAAAAATAGGTTCACCACATACGGTGCCCTTCATCTTTAAAACAAGAAAGGATTAGATTGGAAACTTTATTATAATACTCTCCCACTTTCTGTGTTTTCGCATTTCTTAAATCAAAGGGATGTGCAGAGTCTTTTCAGCTACGTGCAGCTATTTGTTCTAAAGTCAGTAGTGATCAATATCACTGTATTTTATCTTTTGGACAATTTGACCTTTTGGCCAATTTTGGAATATAGATATAGTTCCAATATATCTATAAATGAATTAAATATAACTACAATTCCTACGATGGGCATTTTTAAAATAAACACATCCAAATATACACTGACATCAAGTCAGTATAGAAAGTACAGCATTGTGTTTGAAATGAGCAGCTCATTGTCAGAGAAAAGACAAGCGACAAGCATTCAGATGTATCTGTAGGTGCGTGTTATTGACTTATCTAGGTCTCTAGCAACACAGAGTTGTCAAAAAATGATTCTTCCTATATAACCCAAGTCTACACAGCACAGCTAACAAAAGAACAGTGAAAATAGGAAAAAAACCAGAGGCTAATAAAAAATATTAATTGCTGATTTCCTTTAGTCAGTCACATAGAAATACAAATTTATTTTTTAAACTGTATTTATTGAAATTTTCGAATATTAAACGAGATCCTTAAATAGTATAAACATTAGGTCAGAAGATCTGGGGGGGGGGGGGATACAGGACTTTTAGTGGTGTAATGTAGTAAACTTTCTTGTTGTGTTCTGATTCTGTTTTGCACTATTTGGGGAAGGGGGAGGTGCAATAGGGAGATAAAGCACAAAAAACATGTAATAAAAACAAACCTAAATAAAATGAAACATTACGTGATACTGCTCATCATCAATTCTTCATAATGTCAACCCAGGAAGGGTATTGCTCAATAGCAAAGTCCCATGAACCTTTTTGATCAAGTTCTATCAAAGAGTTTACAGTCTTTTCTAACCAAGTTCTTTTAGGCGGTCTCCTCTGAGCCGTTGCTCTTACTACCGCACTGTTGTTGAAAAAATATTATTTTTATAGTCAATGCTAGAAAAAAATGAAAAAAAAAACTTTAATAAAAATACAGTTATAAAATAAGAAAAAATATTATTTTAAAAAATCCCACCTCTGTTTTTCAAAACTATAATCCTGTTCTGATTCAGTTACTGCCAAAGTCTAGACAACAAAGCTAACAATAGAACTGTGGAAACTGAACAGAACAAGAGACCACTAATAAAATTTGAACATAACAAGAGACCACTAATAAAATTGAATGTTTATTTTCCTTATATGGTTAGTCACAGAAAAATATTATTTAATAAAAACTTCTCTGTTTTATGTTCATATAAAGTCCCAGTCTACACAGTAAAGCTAACAAATAAACTGTGAAAATAGGAAATAACCAGAGAACACTAATAAAAATGTAATTTGTATCTTTTTTGAAATCCTCTTCTGCTTCATATCTGTGATGAGTTATCTGTATGCATGTGTGGTACCAAACATTTTAAGTAGTTAAACTATTTTGCCATCAGTTTCACACCAAGGCTTCCATTTCATCCTTTCGTTTGATATTCCTCTTTAAATAAAGTCTAACTCTATATGTGTTATGTTCTTGTGTCAGCAGAACACACAGCAAGATCTGAGCCGTGACAAATAATCTTGCACTTCTTGTCTTCCTCACACGGCTGTCTACACTTTTATTACAGATCGAAAATAAGTCAGGGAAGCAGAAATGTAATTACTGGTATCAAACTGATTCATAGGACTCTGTAAAACTAGGCTCCGAGAATGTGTTGACTCAATGCGTTTCAGCATTTATACTGTGTCACGAAAACAAGTACAGCACAATAAAGCCACAAAGGACGCTATTGATTTACCACCTAGGAGACATGAAAGCTCCCTGTGACATTAAGCTGTAAGAAGTAACAGCCGAGACAAGAGGAAGTGTCGTCTGTGAAATGATAATAAAAAGTAAACATTTTAAGCAGAATTTAATTTATGCCTAACATGAGGGTAAATCATGACCCACTAAGTGTTTGTTTTTCTTCCTTTATTATGAGCATTAAAGGGAAAACTATTTTCCTTGAGAGAGATGGAGAACTTTGATGCCATTTTTCTCCAGCACATAACATTTATGGCTTTGATGAATTGCTCTCTTGAGGACCATTTTCCAGGCCGCCCAGGAGGAAACATGGTGCTACTTCAGGATGGGGATCAGCGACAAGTAAAGGTGAGTCACGCGCAGGCAATAGGCTGATACCAAGAAATCAATCATTACTCTTAGCATGTGTAACTCGTTACAGGAAAGTAATGAATCCGGAAATAAATTCCCTTATACAACATTCTGAATAGAATAGAAAGAGATCTACATTCTACCTATTAGACATGGCTAATAATGCATAATGGAGATGTACTATTCAGTACGGATCTGGTGATGTGCAGGCACGGAATCAAATCAGAATTTTTTTGAAATTAAATATTTTATTTCTAAATTACCAGAAAAGTTTACAAACAGTAGAACTATACACAATTCTTATAGGCAAAATAAAAAAAAATTCTTGAGAAACCGCATTGTAAACCAGATTAATCATACAGTAAAGCACAATTCATCCCCTCCCCCACCACCCCAACTACCTGCCACCCTCCACGAGGAGAAAGAAGAGAAGGAAGGAAGGAAGGAAAGAAGAGAAAAAAAAATTAAAAAATTAAATTTCAATATTCAGCGGTCATTTTCAGACCTAATACACCAATTCTTTTTTCATTTACCCCTCACAGCCATTCATTTCTCTTTTTACATTTCTCTATCTCTGCCAAGAATTCTCCCACGGCCAGGGCCTCCGAACAGCCCCACTTACGTGTGATAATTAATCTTGCTAAGAGAAGAATTTTATTAACAACAAACTTTTTTCCCCTTTCACCCATACTTAATTCATAAAGGCCAAGTAGTACTGCCTGAATAGAGTAGGGAATCTTCACCTTTTGGTATTCTCCAAAAATAGAAGTACCTTAGACCAGTAATAGTTCAACTTTTGGCAACCAGATGCCACATGTAGGAAATCCGCATTCTCCAGACGGCATCTCCAGCACCTTGAGTTATCCTTCAATTTCATCCTAAATAAAAGGAGAGTATTATAATTGATGAACATAATTAAACTGTACCATTATATGGTTCCAGGAGAGGGAAGACAACCCAATACCCCTATAGACTTTTACCAGTCTACATTGGTCAATTGTCCCACTTGGTCAAGCCACTTTTTCTTAGAAGGGTGAGTAACTCCCTTTGCAAACCCGTGAATTAATTGTCTATATAAGTGTGACATCACCTTATTGAGTGTCATAGAACTAATTAAAAATTCTATACCTACGTCTGTGAACAAATTGAACCTACATTTCTCAGCAACCGAGTTGCTGAAGTTAAATAAATCTAAGAAAACTTGAGTAAAACCCACTAAATCAACTAGTGAATTACTAAGAATCTGTGAAAAAAGCTAACCCCGTTTTTTATCCAATATCCACTATCTGGAATGGATCTAAATGCACCAATGCACCAACTCCTATCCAACAATACTCCCATGTGAATACTTCTATATCTATTATGTCTTAATTCCCCACTTTCCAACCAAAAGAGAGTAGATAGATTCCCTAGTGAACTCACTTAATTCAATTAATTTCCCAAAAGCACTGCAATCTCTCCTTGAGACCAGAAAAGAAAGCTGACAAAGCAACAAGGTAGCCAAAGAGATATGGGACCCCTAAACCCCCTTCTTCAGCGGGACAGTAGAGAGAGGACATACTAATCCTAGCACATTTTTTCCCCCAAATTAATCTCCAATCAACCCCTCCAACAATCTAAACAATTTCTGGGGGAGCCATACCGGAGAGACCGGTAATGGTCCTAAACCAAGATATTTAAAGGACTCACCCCTTTTGAGAACCATAACCTGATTTCCACCCTCCTGATCGACGTTATCTAAAAGGAGAAAAGTCGACTTTTTCAAGTTGATTCTCAAACCGGAGAAAAATCCAAACCGATTAATAAACTGGATAACATCCAGTACAGTACTACCTGTATTCTGAATTGTCAGCAGAATATCATCCACATAGAGTGATATCTCCCCCCCCACAACTCCAGGCCCTTATCCACTCTGATACCCTTCACCCCATCTGCATATCAGAGAACAACCTGTGGAGATTAAATTCTGTTCCCCTAGATGGAATAAATCAGTTCTGGTCGGATGGTCAATGAGGGAGATCACTTTTTGAAGGCTCAACGAGAGAATCTTTGCTAGAATTTTTATATCGGAATTTAATATTTGCTAATTTGCTTCAGATGAATCATGTATATATGATAATATTGTTTCTCTCAAGAACCTGTTAAAATGTCCATCAAGTTCAATGGACTTTCAATGCTTTCTTCTATTTTCTGTTTGCACCACATCCGTTGGGCTTCCATTATTATTGTAAACTGAAAATTGAAACAATTGTGATGCCAATGGGGCATACCCACTGGTATAGCCTCCTGGCTGATGATTTTGAAGTTCTTTTAACCCCTTAGTGACACGGCCTAAAAAGGCTCTAGTGACTGGGGCATTTTAGCAAATATTCGTACCCAGTGGTTTGAGAGCTATAACTTTTTGTGTGTGCTGCTATGATAAATAGGGCCTGGGGGAGGGAGACCTTATACTACCCAAATTCCCCACTTCCCCCCAGCCCCATTTAATTAGCCTAATTGAGCTAGCAGTTACCTGGCTCAGGAGGGTGCCAAGCTTCAAAGAATCTCCGCAACTGATTTGTCTCCATGGATTTCCCATCCATTTTCGAACAGGAGCCAAAGAGTCATAAAACTCCAACCAATAGGTTGAAGAGGGACAGTGTTGGAGTTATGGTCCATTTCAGCCCAAGGGCAACTACTATTTTGGATTACTTATTGTCAGGAAATCACAGTGGTCCAATTCCTGAGGCTCTAGCCTCAGCCTTGGGTCCAGAGATATAAATATCTCTGGGTAGAACCATATCAAATGGGAAAGGGTTTGTTATCAATGCGATCCAGGGATTCACCCAGATCCAATGATACCAGAACTATTACCCTACGACTTCCCCTTTAGAAGCTATGGGACCCATAAGCCCTCCTGTTGGGTGGACACCTAATATAATAAGACACCTCTAAGGCCACATCATCTTTCACCTGGTGGAAATCTTACCATCAACAAGCGCGGGGAGGATCTTAAAGTGTGGGCTATCCATTGCCATTGGCCCCCCACACAAGGTAACTAGCTCACTAAACTGCTGAGACTTGTAGTGCTACCTGTGTATTTGTACTTTTTTTTACTGTATATATGTATTGTGTGTATTGTATTGTCTAGTCTGCCCTTAAGGCAATTAAATATAACATTTAACCTGTGTTGCTCTTGTATCTTGATTCATGAATCTCACTTCCGTGTCTCGGTTATATACATGCTCCCTACATAATCTCGTTACGGACCGGGCTTATATTAAAAGAGAACTGGTAGCAGCTCCTTGGGTTCAGGGTTGTCATTTATTGTTGTGCCATGTCCAGAAGTTGTGTGGACAACTTTAAATCACTTCCTGCACCTCACAGAACCCGTGTATACCCTTCAGGGGTCCGAAAAGCCACAGTTTCCTTCACATTGGTGGCTGCACGCACGGGTTCTTAGAGGCGCAGGAATTTGAGTAGTATAAGGTCTTCCTCCCCCAGGCCCGATTTATCACAGCTAGCTTAAAAACATTTTTGCAGTGTTTTTTTCGGGACATATAGAGCTAGTTAAAACATCATAAAAGTTCAAAGATTTTTTTTCATCTTTAGTGTTATTTGGGATTAAAATGGAAAAAAGTTTTGTAATTTATAGTACACATTTTTTTGATTTTCAAATTAACTCAAACTGAACATTATTAATGAATTCCCTATTTTGTTTTGGTTGTTTTGATATAAAATATGCATAGTCTTGGGAGCGACAGGTATTTAACAGCCAACTGTGTTGCACATGATTGGATTTTGGCTCAGCTCCACCAGCTTTCATGGAACAGAAATCGGGGGGCGTGCCATCGGGCGATGCAACTGATTTGGACTGAGCGCTGGATTTAACATTCAAATTGTGTCGCAAGATAAAGCACTTACATGCACCATGAAGAAGAAGGTGAACTCTGGCGGACCTGAGCGGGGAAGCGACACATGCATGATATCGGGCGCACGATCTTAGTGAATCACGGCAGAGTGCATTATCATCGGATAATGCACTTCCTGTGAACTCCTCTACGAGTAAGTAAATGTTCCCCTTTATGTCCCCCATGAGCTCCCGCGGTTAGTGGAAGAGAACAGTAGAGAACTTCAGCAACATCTAAAGACGCCGCTGTAGAATCTGGACCTGCACCCGTTGACGCCTAAAGTTAGCGAGCGAGCAGAGAGGAATTAAAGAAACACTGGCCAAGAGGTGCCAGTTTGGTCACAATTATTCACTTTACAGTTGCACCATCCAAACAGAAGAGGCACAGTCACTTTAAATGTAGTCCACCACCTCCAAATTCCCCAACTAAATCTAGCAATGTTTAGAGAACTTTATAAGATTCCCAAACATATCTTCCCTATTTTCCTATGATCTGTCATTTTTAGGGAAAAATCAGTTTATATCTTTATACAAATTAACTTCTTGGTTCACTAGGGAGGTGGCTGCGTCTGCTGCTGCACCTGTTTCCTTCTTTCTGTGTTACTCTGCACCAATCAGCAACACCACTTTACAGAATGGTCCATAATTATGAAAAGTATTACAATCTGTACTAGGTGCAGTTTACCTCATTAATGTGCAGAGAAAAGTGGCATATTATTGAATACCGGCGCACGGTCTTCCATAATCTGACGCCCCCTGCAGTGCTCGGGTTGTATGCAGCAACTTGACAAAGAGTGTGCAACACAATCCTGTCAAGTCGCAGTGATAAATGTGGCGCACAGTCCGACTCTGCAGTGGAATATCCCCTTAGGTGCAGGATTTTGTAGAGCTGCGAAACAAAACTGGCACAAACACTCCATAAATACATGAATATGAATATAAATACATGAAATACATAAATATTGAAATATATCTTATGATAGTATTTATCTAGATGGCCTTGTTTTGTATATAATGTCATTTCACTCCATCTAGAATATGTATAGGAGCCAGTAAACAGTGTAATGGGTTACTTAAATGGTGACCCACTTACAATCATTTTTCTCTTATATTACCATAGTGCAGGTCATTTAACATTATTCCTGCTACAATACCAGAATCCAGGTATTATTACCACATTGGGGCATATTTATCAGGACCTCTGCGCACCGCCAGTGGCGCAGAGGCCCTGAAATAATCGCAAATGCTAGCTTATTGCTAGCTTTTGCGATTATTTTCCCCAATCCGCTACCTTCACGCCAGTGGGGCGTGAAGGGGCGTGAAGGGGGGGCGCGGCCGGCCGAGCGTGGGGTGCGGCCGGACGGGACTGGGCCGGCACGGGGCGTTACTGTCCCCGCGCCTGCGCACTCGCTGCTGCCGGCGACTTTTCATACGTGAAAAGTCGCCGGCTGTTGGCATTTTTTCTACGCCAGGCCCTGCGCTGCTGGCAGCCCGATACATCAAGAGGCAGATGCCTCTTGATGTATCGGGTTGCGAATTTGCAGCGGCGGGGCGATCATACGCTGGCGCACGAGCGCCAGCGTATGATAAATTTCCCCAATACCTCTAGTATCTAGAAAAGTGGAAAAGATTCTGCAATAATGAAGGTCTACACTAGGGGGAGACAAACATCACTCTTCAGACAGACTACACAGAGAAGTCAGAACAGACTCCTTGCAGAAAAGGGCTCAGTTATTGGGAACATGTGTATGTTACTGTTTACTGTAATAGAAATATTATTTTGTTGTTATTTGATATGACTCATTCTGTAAATTTTATGCTTTGTTCATGTAACCTTTTTACACTGCATTTGGTATTTAATAACTGGGTCAATACCGCAAATTCAGCAGATTTAGCAAACACAAAAGCAAATCCTGGTTGATATATTGGAGAGAATATTTACACAACCTAGCTTTAACAAATAGCTGGCTTTATTTAGGCTAGAATCTCTCACCTGCTTATCAATTTATTAAGAGTGGGGGGATAGGTCCAAACTGGCGGGGATGGGGAGATTTACATGATTTCTCTACCAGAAAACAGGCATAGTAAATCTCCCCCATTGTTTGGGTTCCAATTGCCCAGTATGCCTAAAGGGTTAATAAACCTTATGAAACCATGAACTTTTCCTTACATATGTAGGCAGATATCAGTAAACTGTGTAATATTCTTCAGTAAAGTAAAACGCTTCTATTTATTCTTCCTTTCTTCCTGCACCTAGTAGTGTATCTAAAACACTCAGTTTAGGGGAAGATATAAGGTGACTTATCTCCTTCAGGTACTTTATGGACTAAATGCTGAAGGCAGCAGCAAGTATGGGAGGAAACATGAAAAGAAGAGCGCAAGATTCAAATGCAGAGAAAACACTGAGGTATCTCAAGAGATACTAATGCACCTTATAAGCGTCTTGTATTAGGGCACATAATATTTTTTTTTTAAACTGTTTTATTGAAAAATATGCATAAAATCAGACAGCACATATCTCGGGTGCAAGCGAGGCAAAATGTGATACATGACTTATTAAACCACATTTTTTCTATACAAGAATCAAAAGTAGTCCTTAAAAAAAAATAACAATCAGGAACTCTAACATAAGTTCCGGTAGACAATTACATATTATTCAAAACCAATAAATTGACTTCCATCTGCGTTTCTAGTGACTTATTAACAATATATAAATTATTAATTAGTAGACCATCTACTCATTGTCGGAGTACTTCATCCATTTATACTCGAGACTAAGTTATCTGGTGTGTATGACGTGAGGGGGGAGTCACACCAGTCCCGCCACACTTTATCGAATTTCGCTGCACAGCCTCGCTTTTTGTACCTTCTCATAAGGGAGTATCTGATTCACCAATTGAATCCATTGGGAGAGGGAGGGGGTAGAGTCTCCCATCCACTTCAGGGCAATAGTTTTCCTGGCTAAAAATAGTGTCTCACGCAAACAGATTTTTTCGTGATGTGTCCAGGCTTCCTCATCAACAATACCAAAAAGGCAAGTCAAGGGGGTCCTAGAGATTGGCTTGTTCATAACTTGAGATAGCAAATTAATCACTGAGTTCCAGAAAGCCTCTATACAAGGGCATTCCCAGTACATCCCAGAAATCTGCTGGAAGATGCAAGTATCTTAGGCACTGGGGAGATGCTAATCGTCCCATTTTAAATAAACGTAGTGGAGTTAGATAGCTTTGGTGTATAATATGCAGCTGCGTAAGTTTGTTATTGATGGCGGGTGAGACATGTAGGTGAGACTCCAGGACCTCCTGGACCAGCTCATCATCAAGTTCCGGGATTAAACCCTTCCATTTGGATACTACTGGGAGAGGTGCCCTGTTAGCCTTACGTCTATAAGGTAGGAATATATAGTGGAGATGATACCACCCAGACCCTGTGATCTGATGACTCCGATGAGAGGGTATGAGGAGATGGCGAGACAGGGATTGGGGAACTGTGTTTGTATCGCGTGTCTCAATTGCAGATACTTATAAAAATGTGACCTCTGGAGTTGATATTGCTCTTTCATTTGGTCGAAGGACAGGAGAACATCATCCTTATAAACCTCACCCAGTGTGCATATATCCTTAGAATTCCACCATTCTCCCTCTTGGAGATGTAACAGTTGAGGTAGACTCTCGTTATGCCAGAGAGGAGTTTCAGAGGGGGTGTTATTGTGGGGGATATTAGGGTAGCTTCTTTCCATACGATTTTAGCCACTTTTTGCATAGGTAGCAATTTTTTCTCCGGGTTGCTTCCCGCTAAAAGGGACCAGAGACTCATCAACCCTAAGTAATCAGCAAGCCTTTTCTCGGGGTACGAGAGAGGGATATGTGTTAGCCATGGACTTAGAAACTTAAGCTGACCTGTCAAGTAATATAAGAAAAGATTAGGTAAAGCCATACCGGCCTGATCTCTAAGTCTTTGCAATTTTGCCAGTTGTAATTTTGACCTGGAGGAGCCCCATATAAATGTAATTATCATAGAATCTAAGGATTTGAAGAAATGTTTTGGAATTGGGTAGAAGATATGCTGGAGAACATATAAGCATTTAGGGAGTACTACCATCTTAACAAGGTTTATGCTACCTGCCACTGACAAGGGAAGGGAAGACCAAGTTTTAAATTTATCCCTAAAGTATCCTAATAACGGGAATACATTGACCTCCAAGGAGAGCTTAGGAAATTTAGTCAGTATTACTCCAAGATATTTGAATTTCTCCATAACTAGCAGATCTATAGCCCCTGTTGGGGGGAGGGGGTAGTGGCCCTTTCTGGGGATAGGTACATTAGGCATGACTTGCCCCAGTTAATTTGGAGACCAGAGTAAGATCCAAATTCGTTTATTATGGTTATTGCTCTAGAACAGGGGTCTCAAACTCGCGGCCCGCGGGCCAACTGCGGCCCGCGGGACAATATTTTGCGGCCCCCACCTGCATGGAGAGGGCAGGTCGCGCTGCATGGAGAGGGCTCACGGGCCGAACCCTCTCCATAGCCGGTAAGTCTTTGCTGCATATTGCAGCAAAGGCTTACCGGTAACACCCGCGATCGGTGCTAGCACCGATCGCGGGTGTTTTGACAGCGATGGCTGCCGGCAAAGCTGCCGGCAGCCTCAAAAAGATAGCGGCGCATGGGCGCCGCCATCTTACCTGGGATCGCCGCTCCCCGTGACGTCATCGGGGGACGGCGATCCGTCTCCATGGTAGCCTCGGGTCTTCCGTAGACCCGAGGCTATTTCGTTTTAACCCCTTCATTACAATGTGCTGATAGCACATTGTAATGAATGAGGAGGAAAATCCCCATATACTGCCATACTGTAGTATGGCAGTATATGATAGGATCGATCAGACAACCTGGGGTTAAAGTACCCTAGGGAGTCTGAAAAATAGTATAAATAAAAATACAAAAAAGTTAAAAAAAAAAAAAATTATAATAAAAAAACCTAAAATTTCAAATCACCTCCCTTTCCCTAGAACTGACATAAATATAAATAAACAGTAAAAATCATAAACACATCAGGTATCGACGCGTCCGAAAATGCCCAATCTATCAAAATATGATAACGTTTTTTCAATGCTTTTAACCCCGTAACAGAAAATAGCGCCCAAAGTCGAAAATGGCACTTTTTTGCCATTTTGAAAAATATAAAAAATCTATCAAAAGTGATCAAAAGGTCGTACAGTCCTAAAAATGATATCATTGAAAATATTATCAAATTTCGCAAAAAATGACACCACCCACAGCTCCGTACACCAACGTATAAAAAAGTTATTAGCGCCAGAAGTTGGCAAAATCAAAAAAATAATTGTTGTACAGGAGGTTTTAATTTTTGTAAAAAACATTATAAACCTATAACAAATTTGGTATCCCCTTAATCGTAACGACCCATAGAATAAAGTAGACATGTCATTTGGGGCGCTCAGTGAAAGACGTAATATCCCGCTTCCAAGTACATGGCATGGAATATTTAATACCATCACTATGAAGTGCAATTTGTTACGCAGAAAACAAGCCGTCACACAGCTCTTTACGTGTAAAAATAAAAAAGTTATAGATTTTTGAAGGTGGGGAGTGAAAAATGGACATGAAAAAACAGTAAAGGACCCGTAACCGGTTAATCCCCTTCCCTCCGGTACTTGAAGAAGATGAAGTCGCCGCTCTGAACGCACTTGGTGCAGGTCAGAGCGGCGACTTCATCTTCTTTGATGGGAGGCAAGTACCGGGGGGGAGGGGGGGATGGAGTGTCCCTGACTGGGCTCAGTGCGGTAGGAGCTTGGGACCCCTCGGTGCACAGGACGCGTTCATAGAGAAAACATGTCTCCCAGCTTGGGGCTTTCCTTGCGCTGGGAGACGCCATGACATTTGAATCTGAATAATGATATTTTGTAAGCGCATTTTGTGCGGAAAACTTGATGCGGCCCAGCCTTACCCAGAATCTACCTCCAGCGGCCCCCAGGTAAATTGAGTTTGAGACCCCTGCTCTAGAAAGAGAGCTATCAGGTTGTGACATGAACAGGAGGAGATCGTCGGCATATAGTGCCAAGTTCGTAACTTAATGGCTAGTGGTTCTATCGCCAAGGCGAAAAGGAGTGGGGAGAGTGGGCAGCCCTGCCTGGTTCCCCTCTCAAGGATAAATGGAGTGGATAGCAGACCGTTAACTGATACTGAGGCTTGCGGTTTTTGGTAGATTATAGAGACCCGTTTCCTGAATCTAGGTCCAAACCCAAATGACTGTAATACTCTCTGCAGATAATTCCATTCTACGGAATCGAAGGCTTTGGCCGCATCTAATGAGGCCAGGGCCCAATCTGCTTTCTCGTCTGACCCTACCTGAAAAATTATCTGTGATCTACGTAGATTATCTGATGTAGACCTGTCCGGTATGACGCCCGTCTGGTCTGTATGTATTAATGCAGTAATGACTTTATTTAATCTACAGGCTAGGATTTTAGTTAAAAGTTTATCATCTATATTTAACAAAGAGATGGGTCTATATGAACCGCATTCTTTCGGATTTTTGTCAGGCTTAAGAATGACCACTATATTAGCCATGTAAAAGGAGTCAGGGAGAGACCCTTTCTCCAAGGAGGTCTGAAACATCTGTAGCATCGATGGCCGGAGGACGTCCTGATATTGGACCCACATTTCCAATGGGAGGCCATCAGGTCCAGAGGCCTTTCCTCTAGCCATTAATTTCAGGGCCTCCTGCAATTCCTCGAGTGTAAGGGGAGCATTAAGGAGGTCCCGGTGGTCCTGATTAAGTTTTGGACATTCAATTGCATCTAGGTAGGTGCCTATCTCATCTAATGAGCAAGTAGTCTGTTTGGAGTAGAGCGCTCTATAGAACTCTGAAAAAGAGGTTAATATCTCATCATTGGAGGTAATATCTGTTCTATTTGAGGAGGTCAGTTGTAATACTGCAGGGGAGGCTGTATTTTGATGTATCAGGTGCGCCAGTAAACTACTCGACTGATTCCCCAGTTCAAATTATTTCTGATGCGCAAAAAAGGATCTTCACTTGTCCTTCTCATATAACTTGTGTAGATACTGTCTACCAGTGGATAGCCATATCACCTTGTTTTCCTCAGTGGGGTTACCCGTGTATGCCACCTCCAAACGCGCGCACAGCGCGCCTAGTTCTTCTTCCTCTCTACGGGCATCCCTTTTAATGTGGGTGATTGCAGACTGCAAGCATCCTCTGACATAGATTTTCAATGCATCCCAATATATGGAGTGCGAATCTGACATATCATTATTCGCTAAGTATTCCTCAATTAAAGCAGGGGTTCGGTCAGTGGCAGGCAGGAGAGAGAACCAAAATGGATGTATTTTACATGGGGTAGTATAAGTGTGGGTTATTGGGAACCTAAGTTCAACTAAAATAGGGGTGTGATCTGAAACTCCTCTTGGTAGGTGATGAGCACTATGTAGCAATGCAACCGAGCTGCTATTTCCACAAACGTAGTCAATCCTTGAAAGAGTCTCTCTACCAGGGGTGTGACATGTAAACTCTCTAAGCTGCGGGTGCAGTCACCTCCAAAAGTCAATCCACCCAAGTTCCAACATCAGCCGGGCGAGCGGGGTCTGGACATCCGTGGGGTCTGATATGGGGTCACTTCTAAACCTGTCTAGGATGATGTCGTAGGTGGCGTTAAAGTCGCCCATACAAAGCAGGGCTTCATGCAATACAGTCAAGGCGGCAATAGGTGGGTTATATATGCCAAGAATCACAAACTGGCGGCAGTTAACCCCTGCCTGGACAAACAGGAATCTACCCTCTAGATCCCGCTTTACCAGCCCTGGTTCCCATCGTAGCGACCGGTGAACCAGTACTGAAATCCCTCTGGAGTGTGAGGTGTGTGTCGAGTGCTGGGACCACTGTATCCAGGGTCTATAAAGTGACCTAGCCATTGCTTGAGTCAAATGAGTCTCCTGTAAGCATATAATGGACGGTGCGTGTCCCTGTATGCATGATAGTACTATATTGCGTTTCCTAACATCTCCCAATCCTCTCACATTCCAGGAGAGTACTTTAAGTACTTTAAGATGGAATAAAAGTCTTATGCGATCACAAATAACTAGATAATGCTTAACAGGAGCATTTTAAATAAAGCTCCAATGGAGCAACTAAAAGCGGCTGGGTTTACATTCCAACTAACCACTTATAATCAGTACAGGATAGCCTGTGTTACAGGTAACCTCGGTAAACACAAGCTATCACTCCCAGGTAGAGCATCACCTCATCTCAATATTAATGTATAGACCATACAGAATGGAACAATAAACAGCATTCTGTCCATATCCGGAGGGCACATGGCTTGGTTGTTACATTAGACTTGTAATTAACACCCTATTTGGGCAAAATATAGCCACATATACAAGTAATATGAATAACCTAAAAACCTTCGGGTATGTCGAATATCCCTAAGGTATTAACAATATAGGATTAGTAACTGGGCATGCAAATTAAGCAATGGGTCATTGAATCTTATATGTAACGTAAGTTATACTTAGCACATTTAGATTCAAGAGTCCTCTTGTAAAGCTATACGTGTAGACCCATGGTGGTGTGGATCAAAATGGCGATGTCAAGGCCTAGGCGGACGTCTTCTGGTATTTAGCCAGTCATCAGCTTCTGTTGGAGAGTTGAAAAACATCACCCGATCTTCGTAGATAACTCTTAGTCGAGCTGGAAAGGCCATGGAATAGGAAATCTGTAGCTCTCGGAGCCTTTTCTTCACTCCTAGAAACGTGGCGCGTGATTTTTGCAGAGCCGCAGAAAAATCTGGGTACATCGCTACATTGCTGCTATGGTAGGTGATAGAACCAGCGCATCTAGCCGCTCCCAGAATAGCATCTCTGTCCTTACTGCATAGTATGCGCACCAACATAGGACGTGGCGGGGCTCCTGGCAACGGGGGTTTTGCAGGTAACCGGTGTGGCCTTTCCACAGCATATAACGATGAAACAGATAGGTTCGGGATCATTTCTTTGAACCATGATTCCATAAATACAATGGGGTCGGCACCCTCCGATCTTTCTGGAAGTCCCAACAATCTGATGTTATTCCGCCTTCGGCTACTTTTTCTAGGGTAGCCAGCTGCGCCGGTATCGGAGAGCTATCATCTTCCATCTGGGATATGCGCTCCACCGCGTCTTTGACCCGGTCCCTCAGTTTTTGCATATCCTGGTGGATTAATCCAACATCTACCCGGATCTCCTCTATTTTTGTGGTTAGGGATACCGTGGATTGTTGTAAAGCTGTTAAAAGCTGGGCTGAGACTTCCTTTAGCGAGAGTTCTGGCTCATCTTCCGTAGCTGAGGAATCCTCAGGTTCTATTGCGGCCCGCTCTTGCCGCGAGCACGAGGCCGCGGCGCCATTTTGGGTCTCCACTCTGGCGAATCCTTTGAGCCTCTCTGCAGCCCCAGAATTTCGAGCCTTGCTCATGGTGCTTACCCCTCGGCTGGAGGAACGCCTGACCCGTGACCAGGGTATGATTGCGGTCTAAATTTCGGCAGGATTATATCAATAAAGTATGTTCAGCGACGGAGCTCCTCTCAGATGCGTCTGCTCATACCGGAAGTCAGGTGACGCCCCCCCCAGGGCACATAATATTTAGTATCGTGTTTGAGTGCAGCAAGCGGCATGGATCTCAATAACGTCAGTGTCCAAGGTTGCAGCCCATTAGAGGAAACATCACTGGGGTTTAGTCAAGAAGGATCCACAGAGGCAGCAACAATTTAGATGCAGGCTGTCTGTTAGGCTGGTTCCCTGGAATATTCCAGAGGTAGAGTAATAAAAGTTATAAAAGTCTCTGCCTCAGGTTCTGGGTCTTTTATGACTAGGTCTATGAGTGGAGAAATTTGATAGAGGGGACCTACTGCTCATTTGTGTTGCTGATGTTGCAGACTATTGCTGCAGTGCTGAAGAACAGTTTCAGCCCAAACATTCAAGAGAAAGATTTTGCACTACCAGCCTTTCATCTACGCCTTGCATGCCATCAGTATGGAAAGTTGTTATTACTGCAGTTCTAAAATAAAGGAAGTGTAAGTTATTTCATCATTTCCACTCTGCATGTCCATGTCCATGTCTAAAACCTCTAATATCAAAGGCCTCCCCAGTATTATAAGCCAAGACCATTACACCATTCACCGGGAGTACTCTCTGCCCTCGTACATCATTAGACCTTGTTAGACCTATTGTCGGTAGCGTCACAAACAGCATTTACTTCCATGTCTTAAACTAGCTTTATTGAACAGGTCGCCCTAAAAAGATTACAGGAAACCTACAATCACGGATATACCTAATAATTTACTTGAGAGGCTACAGGGGGCGTGGAGCAGCCCCTGCACAACTTCTCCACCAGGGCCTGACCTTTTGGCTTGGAGGCAGCAGGATTTCCCCTAGCTCTCGACTAGGTCATGGTCTCTTGGTATAGATGGAACACGTCTTGTCCACGCCGGGTAGGAATCCAACAGATGGATTGCAAGAAGGAGGAAGATCCAGTGGTAAAATGGAAACAGTTCTCCCTGGGTATGTGTGTGAGGATCCCCGGGTAGATGGTAGAGGGGAGGCCAAGGTAACAGTCTTAGGCTACATTCACACGAACGTATGGGGGACGTATATACGGCCGACGTATATACGGCCGATATACGTCCCCCATACACTCCTATGGGCGCACGGCACCCTACGGGAGCGGTACGGTGCAGCACACGTGCGGCACCGTACCGTTCCGTACCCGGGAAAAAGATAGGACCTGTCCTATCTTTTCCCGTAATACGGGGCCGTGCGCCATTAATTCCTATGGAGAGGGGCGGGGGTGAGCTGCGCTCACCTCCTCCTCCTCTCCCCGTACACTGCCGTTGCCCGTTACGGTACGGTACGGGCGGGCAACGGCAGTGTGAATATAGCCTAACTGGTCCAGGTCCAATGTCGCTGGTTCAGAGTGTGAGCAAATGGTGATCACAGCCTAGTTTTAGGCTGGAGAGATGAGGAGCTGCTTCAGCAGTGCTCCAAGGCAGGCTCTGGTAGGACTCAGTGCTGCAGGCAGGACCAGTTCTAGACAAAGTGGGGCCCTAGGCAAAACTAAAAGTGGGGCCCCAAAATAAAACAGTTTTATGACCATTCACAGTCAGTTGGAGGTTCCCTTTAGTATGGTAAAACAAACTGTAAAATGGGAGAGTTTTAAAAGAGATAGATAGATTTGGGGAGATTGACGGGCAGCGCGGTGGTTCAGTGTTTAGTACTAAAACTTTGCAGCTCTGAGGTCCTGGGTTCAAGCCCCAGGTCAACATCTGCAAAGAGTTTGTATGTTCTCTCCGTGTTTGTGTGGGTTTCCTCCGGTTTCCTCCCACACTCCATAACATATTGGTAGGTTGGTTGGTTTGTGAGCCCCATGGGGACAAGGACTGATTTGGAAAGCTGTGTGTCTGTAGGCGCTACATAAATTAAGAAAAAGACAAGAGCTAGAAAGCAAGCTATGAGTCAGCACTGTTTTAGGAATTTGCAGATATTTGCAATATTTGCATGTAACTATAGAGTTGTGGGCCACAAGAAAACCCTCTACTGGTGGGGTGTAGATACTCCAGCCTGAAACTGCATTCATCTTAAAGGATTGTAGCTGGACTCAACTCATCTCTTGAGCTCTGAGTAAAATCATTATCAAGCTTTTTGTTAGATATTAGCCCAAAGGCAAGTGGCAAGGAAGAAGATTTAATGCAGATATCAAAAAGCACAGAAGTATGAGGAAACACTCCCAGTGTTCCAAGTCCAGCTTCAATCCTGGAGTATAGTAAATTTCCACAGTCCTACTGCTTGTAACATTTTTTTTCTTCCAAGAGGCCCTGGGACTATACTGGGGCTGTGACTATACTAGCAGGCCCTGGGACTATACTGGGTGGGCCCTGACTATACTATTGGGGAGATTATACTGGGACTAGGCCTGTGACTATACTGGTGGGCCCTATGACTATACTGGGGGGGTAGGTCCTGTGACTATACTGGGGGGAAGGCCCTGGTGGATTATGGTGCGCATGTTTATGAATCTGGCATACTTTGTGTTGCTCTGGAAGTGTGTACCAACTTTTTTTGATGCACCTTTACCATAAAGTCTGCAACACAATTCTGTCAGACACCGCATGATAAATGTGGCGCATGGTTCAGAATTTAGTGTTGTATCGAGATTAGTCCGGCAGTGACACAAATGTGTTGTGGATATTTCTTAAATACATGTGCAAGCAGTTTGCACATTCTTTACAGTGCAAAGTAAGAAAGAAAAGTGGCACAAAGGCTTTAATAAATTTGGTCCATAGTCATTAGTGCGGTCATAGTGAGTATTTTTTTTAGCGCCTTTTAAATTATGTTCTTAGGTCTGCCCCTTATTTTAACATGTTAGTGGATTTACAGCCACATGTCCCCTACCTAGGGATTGCAGTACAGGACTCTCACCTAAGTTATTCCAACTAAGATTTTTTATAGCAATGTATTTATGTTTCATAGTGTTTGTATGGAGCGTATTTTGGTGCTGAATTTCTGTAATGAACGTGTCATTGTTGAAGCTTGGTTCTGGCCCTGTATTTATATAGTGAGCTTGTCTAGGTGCTGCAGTTATGTACGGAGCTTGGTTCTGGCCCTGTAGTTATATAATTGACTTGTCCGGGTGCTGCAGTTATGTACGGAGCTTGGTTCTGGCCCTGTTTTTATATAGTTAGCTTGTCTGGGTGCTGCAGTTAGGTATGGAGCTTGGTTCTGGCCCTGTATTTATGTAGTGAGCTTGTCTGAGTGTTGCAGTTATGTACGGGGCTTGGTTCTGGCCCTGTAGTTATATAGTGAGTTTGTTTGGGTGCTGCGGTTATGTACAGAGCTTGGTTCTGGCCCTGTATTTATTTAATGATCTTGTCAGGGTGCTGCAGTTATGTACAGAGCTTGGTTCTGGCCCTGGATTTATTTAATGATCTTGTCTGGGTGCTGCAGTTATGTACAGAGAGCTTGGTTCTGGCCCTGTATTTATATAATGAGCTTGTCTAGGTGCTGCAGTTATGTACGGAGCTTGGTTCTGGCCCTGTAGTTATATATTTGACTTGTCCGTGTGCTGCAGTTATGTACGGAGCTTGGTTCTGGCCTTGTTTTTATATAGTTAGCTTGTCTGGGTGCTGCAGTTATGTACAGGGCTTGGTTCTGGCCCTGTAGTTATATAGTGAGTTTGTTTGGGTGCTGCGGTTATGTACAGAGCTTCGTTCTGGCCCTGTATTTATTTAATGATCTTGTCAGGGTGCTGCAGTTATGTACAGAGCTTGGTTCTGGCCCTGTATTTATTTAATGATCTTGTCTGGGTGCTGCAGTTATGTACAGAGAGCTTGGTTCTGGCCCTGTATTTATATAATGATCTTGTCTGGGTGCTGCAGTTATGTACAGAGAGCTTGGTTCTGGCCCTGTATTTATATAATGATCTTGTCTGGGTGCTGCAGTTATGTACTGAGCTTATTTCTGGCCCTGTATTTATAGCGCACTTCACTGTCTAATGTTAGATGCTTCTAATAAATCTGCCAAAACGTGTTTAATATTGCTGAAGGTCATTTACATGTTTTACACTTCAATTAGGAGTAGTCTGGTAGTCTTCTCGTTACATGAAGGGTGGGCCACACAAAAATTTTCTCTCGTGGGGCCAGTGAGTTCCTTTATGTAACGTTAAAATTCAGCCTCCTTCTCTTACAGCTTCTGCTCATCCTACACATAAAGTTCCTTCTTACTTTTCCTGTCTGAAGGTTGCGCCCAGAGCCAGGGATCACAAATTCCTTCTCCATCTCCTGGGTAGTTTTAGTTCTGACTAGTGCAGGACTATAAAAGAAGAATATATTAAGATTATCTATGCACTGAGCCTATACCGTTTTGTAAAATCACATTTCTTACACCCATTTCTATACACTGTCACATGCTGGTTTTTATGCCGCTCCTCATGAACTCCCCCCAGTCCCATTTTAATTTTTCCTTTATTTGGACCAGAATGGATTTTAAAGACATGTATATTGAAAACTTTAGATTTTATTGCATTACTAAAATGTTTAACAAAGACATAATGTGGCTTGACAAAATATGTAAGCCGGTGTGCATTATCTCCTTTCTTTGTTCCTCCTCTTGCTTCTTCTTTTCTCCTTATTCATAATATAAGGTCTCATTCATCTCTGAGGATTAAAAATACAGTTATCATTATCAATCACAATGACAGCTGGTTTCATTCGGGCTATGTTGGGAGTCCCATCCCGCTACTTACTTTTCCAATAGGCACAGTTGAAACGGCTTTTGGTTTGTCCCTTGCTGATTAACTTGAAGTGATGATTTTGTCTATCAAAAGATGCTACTTTGAATAACTCGTATCCAGGAATGAGGACCTCTTTTTGCCATTTAGAAAATGAAAACCTCTGCAAATCAACTCCCAAATTTGTTTGCATTGTGAAGAAAGATGATTTGCCATATCCTTTAGCTACTGCTTCATCTAACGAGCTTGAAGTAAACTGACCAAACCTGATGACACCCCGGGATTCACTAGGTATGAATTTAATATCCTTCACTCCTCTATATACCACATTTTTGCTTTTGTTGTATAACTTCTGTATGGCTATAGTCAGGTAATAATGCATTGCTTTAAATTGGAATTTATTCTTGTAATTTTGGACTGATTTGCCCACATCTCTGGTGGCTTTATTGAAATCACTATACAAGGGACCTGTATAAGCTACCAGTGCCGTCCCATGCTCATCTCTAAATCCTTTTGGAAGTTTGCTAAGTGTGGGTTTAATTTTCGTCCAGTGATCTATGGCCTTTTTCCATTCTTCTGCAAAAAGAGAATTGAATGCATTTTCGTTTTTTAGTATTTTTGGGATGATCTCATTCATCTTCGTACGACAACCTGCATACCGATCGTCAAATATCTCAGGATCGTCAGTCAGTTTTACCTCCTAGAGAACAAAAATACCAGATTAAAGATTCAGGCATAGCAATAATAAAGACCACCTCCGCTGACAAGGTTTAAATGTATCTCTATGTACCTAAGAATTTACTCAACCAGTTTTCTTGTTATCCTACTTTGTACTGATAAGGAAACAGAACCTAAAACCATGTACTGTTCATCGAGAAACAATATCCATCTGGTTATGGATCTGTAATAGACTAGAATGACATCTGCTCTTTATATTTCTAGTGCCAGTGCCAGATCTTTAGACAGTTGGTCACCTACAAATGCCAGTCTATTTTTTTCCTGTATGTAGAAACTTCATGATATTTCAGGTATATTGAAGGGATCGAGTTGGCAGGGTTGGCTTTGGATACTGCCCTTGTAGAGTTCAGAGCAATATTTAACCGTTTTAGGACACATGAAGTTCAATTGCAGGATAAGTAACTTTGGACATGGTCGTGGAACACTCTTTTCCCTTGATCTGAATGTGTTGCAAATGAATTAACAGCTATGATACAGTTACACAGATACCACAAGACCCCCCAGCCAGGAAGACTTCTCTATTTATTGGTTAGCATTAGCACTTTTACTGGTTTACTGGTTTTAAATCATATTAATAAAGTAAAATCTTATTTTTTCACTGTGGGTTAACTGCTCTTCTACACATGACATCCTCTTTATCATTCAGCTCACCCACTTTTTCATATTTAAAAATTTTACACATTTTATGAACATAAATTGAAAGAATTACCTTTTCTATCCAGTTAACTGAATTTATATTACAGATCAGATAAAGACTTATAAATACCTGGGCCTGGTGCAGGTTCACTTGAAAAGCAAAAAGGATGAGTAAACTCACGCTCCACGGATTCATTTTATATTTGTTAAATCTGAAAAAGATATTTACTGTCAGTATTCACAGTATTAGGTGGGCATAGACATTTTAAGCTCTATGTGTTATTGCCATGTATTACTAATGACAAATTCATGGGATATATTTTATAAACAGACAAACAGGGATACCACATTCTAATTATATGGGTGGTGCTCATTGTAGGATTCTCATTCCCATGTTGAGTAGATCTGGAGGCAAGGCACACACCATGATTGTGACAATCTTTTTGTAGACAAAAGGTACAACAAAAAAATTATAATGTTGGGTCATCTCAGCCTTTATCAAGTGTGATCTGTGTCTGTGTAGGTCAGAATGTTGAGGCAGCATGGAATAAAACATCTTACCCAAAGGGACTTCCACAACTCTGGTCAACTCTCTGTATGCTCGTTCAGATCTAGGGACGTGACTATTAAATATTTACTTTTACTTCCTTATTGTTTAAAAATGTCAAAGTGAAAAGGCAATATTTTATTGATAAAATAGGTATATGGATCAGAGGTCTAAAATACTGCCCTGGGTACTACAGGATATATAGATAAATATTGTAGAAAGTATATAGTTCAGCATATATGTCAGACTAGGCCACCAGTGAAAGTGATCCTAGTGGCCCTCGCTATTGCTACATAGAAATATTACCTGTACAGACGGTCCCTGATGTAAGGATATCCGACTAACAGATGCCCCCTAGTTACAGACAGACCTCTCTTCCCGCTGTGACCTCTGGTGAAGCTCTCTGAAAGCTTTGCTTTAGTCCCAGACTGTAATGATCAGCTGTAAGGAGTCTGTAATGAAGTTTTATTGATAATCCTTGTTCCAATGACAGTAAAAAATTTTGAAAATACAATTATCACTAGGACAAATTTTTTTTTTCTGGAGTTACAATTAACCCCTAGGGGACTCAGCCTCTTTTGGCCTTAAGGACGCGGCCCCATTTTTCAAATCTGGCCTGTGTCACTATAAGTGGTTATAGCTTTGGAACGCTATGATATATCCAGGGGATTTTGAGATTGTTTTCTCGTGACACATTGTACTTCAAATTAGTTTAAAAATTTGGATGATATCCTTAGTGTCCAGTTATGAAAAAAACGAAATTTGGCAAAAATGTGGAAAAATTCTTTATTTTCAAAGTTTGAAATTCTCTACTTTTGATGCAGATAGTCATAGCTCCCAAATAAATTCATAACTTACATTTCCCAAATGTCTGCTTTATGCTGGCTAGTTTCTTAAGATTCCACATATTTTACTAGAGTGTTATGAGGCTCAGAATTTAGGTGCCATTTTTAAATTTTTTTGGAAAACCACCAAAACCCGTATTTAGATGGACCTGCTCAACTTTTAATTGACTGTGAGAGACCTAAATTATGAAAACTACACCCCTCAACGTATGAAAAACCACTTTTAAGAAGTTTGTTAACCCGTTAGGTGTTTTATAGGGGTTAAAAAAATATGGAGGTGCAGTCTACAAATTTTAATATATTTTGACAGCACCCTCATTTTGGGTGGAAAATTAAACATTTGAAATGGATTAAATGAAAAAGGGCTCCAAAAGTTTGATACCCAATTTCTCCCGAGTACACCGATACCCTATATGTGGTGGTAACCTGCTGTATGGGCGCACGGCCGGGCATAGAAGGGAAGGAGGCGCCATCCAGAGCAGATTTGCATTTTCAAATTGTACAGGCTATAATTTGTTTCTTTTTTTAATGTGGACTTATAGGGGCTTATTTCTTTCGCCACATGAGATGCACTTTTCTGGTACATAATTTTGGGGCATCTATAGCTAATTGGTGAGATTTTTTTAACTCTTTGTTGGTGGAGAAAATGATAATTTTTAGGAAAATTTTTTTGGTTTTTTTGGTGGGCTGTTTACCATACCATAAAAATAGTATATTATTTTTATTCTATGGGTCGCCATGATTACGAAAATACCTCATTTATATAGATTTTTACATTTTTTCCCCATTTTTACTGAATAATAAGTAATTTTGAGAAAATCTTGTTAATTTTAGCATCACCCTCTTTTATTTTTCTGCTGACAAATCTCGTTAAGGGCTTATTTTTTGCGAGAGGAGTTGTTCTTTTTAGTGGTCTTATTTTAGGGTGCGTAATTTTTTCGGATTGCTTTTGTATTTTTTCCCCCCAGAAATTACTGTGCAGGTACAGTGGTAACAATTCTGTTTTATTATACAGATTGTTACTGATGCGGCAATACCAAATATGTGGGTTTTTTGTGTGTTTGTGTTTTTTATACTTCGTTAAGTGTTGTTATGGAAAAGTTACATTTTAGGGGCTTACCTTATATACTGGAGTATAAGCCTAGTTTTTCAGCACAAAAAATGTGCTGAAAAACCCAAACTCAGCTTATACTCGAGTAAAAAAAAAAAAATACCCCTGCATATCTTCTATGCGATCTGTCCGCCAGCTGCAGCAGGCTATATACACTGGGGCAGGGTCTGGCAGGCTATATACACAGGGGCAGGGTCTGGCAGGCTATATACACTGGGGCAGGGGCTGGCAGGCTATATACACTGGGGCAGGGTCTGGCAGGCTATATACACTGGGGCAGGGGCTGGCAGGCTATATACACTGGGGCAGGGGCTGGCAGGCTATATACACTGGGGCAGGGGCTGGCAGGCTATATACACTGGGGCAGGGGCTGGCAGGCTATATACACTGGGGCAGGGGCTGGCAGGCTATATACACTGGGGCAGGGGCTGGCAGGCTATATACACTGGGGCAGGGGCTGGCAGGCTATATACACTGGGGCAGGGGCTGGCTGGCTATATACACTGGGGCAGGGGCTGGCTGGCTATATACACTGGGGCAGGGGCTGGCAGGCTATATACACTGGGGAAGCTGTGACCAATGCATTTCCCACCCTCGGCTTATACTCGAGTCAATAGGCTTTCCCAGTATTTTGTGTTAAAATTAGGGGGCTCAGCTTATACTCGGGTCGGCTTATACTCGAGTGTATACGGTATATTTTAATTTATTTATTTTTTATTTATTCTAATGTTTAAACTTTAGTGTTTTTAATTTTTTTTACTTCTACAAACTTGAACTTGAACCAGCACACCTTACAGAATAAAGCATCAACATTTTTATATTTCATTTTTATTTGTATATTTTATTGTATTCTATTTTGGTCAAGTACATTATATTAGAGTATATAGCTCTTAGAACATAGACTTCATGGGGGACATTTATCACTACTTCTATAGTTTTCTGGCGTAGAAGCAGAAATAATCGCAAATTCTGCCACAGTGCAAGAAATTGAGATTAAAATTGCGTAGAGGGGCACTGCAGCTGCTGGAAGAGCTGCATTCTTTTGAAAACCAGCAAATTTTTGCTTGTTCGATTTTTAAATTTGGAGGTTTTTACGCATAACTATGCCCAGCAGTTTTATCTTTGATGCATCTGGCCCTAAAACGGGGACCGTGGTCGCTATCATACGCTAACAGAGGAGTGCTGGCATATGATAAATCTCCCTCCCATATTTTTACCTATTATTTCTACATTGTCTAGTCGTGACAAAGGTGTATTCACACCAAAACATTGCCATATTTGAATAAAACTCACCTTTGATACTGAAAATTGGAGTGCTGCCTACCTGAACGACCTGTTACCATGAACAACCAAAAAAAAGTGTGAAAAATCCAAAACAAAAATTTGTCTACCTTGAAATAGTTAATAAAATCTCATGAATAAGCTATGCCCAAAATGAAGTATCTGGATAGCGTTTCTCATTGTGTAAAAAATAATCCCTCATATGTCTGCTTTACCAAAAAAATGGCATACACAGGAGAAATTGGTTACCAAACTTTTCATCATTTAATCTGTGCACTTGTGTGACATCACATGGTCATGGACTGTTTATTACCCACATAAATTAAACAATGAAACTTTCTATAGTGAGACAGCAAACAGACATCTAGAAAACAGTGAGGGATTGGTATAGAAATTATATTGCAAAGTTGTTTTAACTTTTCATTACACAAACAATATCAATTATTAGCTAAAAGTGAACAACTTTCACATGCAGCTGCAATATTCCAAAAAAAAAAAAACAAGAACAATTTGAGAGAAGATAAAGTGCTACAGTTTCCACTTATAGTAAAAAAAAATCCACTATTGAACATTGCATTGTAGTGAACATAAACATTAAAGACAAAGTTATTCACATTCTCATAAATTGAAAAATCGCTACTAAAATCATCAAAACAGGTAAAACTGTTCTAAAATTCTTTGAAATTATTTTTCTGTTCAGCAGGAGCGCACTGAATGTAAGGGATAACACTTTGAGATTCAAGCACAGTAATTAATGTTAATTCTTTACTTTGTCCTTGGAGAAAATATTTTTAGAAGTTTTAAGATTCTCTCTGAGTGATCTGGTGAGCGTTCAGACTTTCAGGGTCCTTAGTTTAACCTTGATTCAAAAATGTTAAATATTATATTTTATTACATCTCAGCTATTTGGAAACTAGCTAGAGGATTTCATAATAATGCACAAATAAAAAACAACAATAAATGATAATAACAGTCAACAAGTGAGTAATGTACTGTATAGTGAAGGACTATTTTTACATGCATCATGCTCCAAGATTACAAGCTAAAATATCTTACCCAAAGGGACCTCCAACTCTCTGGTCACCTCTCTGTTTGCTCGTTCAGATATAGGGACACCACTTTTAAATACTTTCACTTCCTCATTGTCTGAAAATGTGAAATCGAAAAGGCATCAGCCAGTCTTATTATGGTAAAATAGCCATATAAGTCAAAGGTCTAAATTACTGCCCTGTGTACCACAGGATATATGATAAATAGCTGTAGGAAGTGTGTAGCTCAGCATACATTTCCTCAATGTCATATTGGGCCACCATAGAAATGTTACCTGTATTGCATTATTAACTCAGGAATTTCGGGGAATGGGAATTGCTGGTGGATGGGCTTCGGCAAGGGATGTGTCAGCACACAGCACTTACATTATCAATTACCAGTGCTGACAACTTTGGTAATAAGTGATAACAATTACCATCTCCCAAATTGGGGTCACCGTGCTACAGAAGGTAGACTTGGATCACTGACACTGTGTGACTTAAAAACTACAGTAGTTATACACTCAGCGCTAACTATACCGGTCACCAAATGCTGACAACACTAATAATTTGGTAACAGATGAAAGTAACCATCCACCACCATTGGTTCATTGCTCTACAGAAAGTCAACTAAAAGGTGCAGAATTCTATTTAGTGCTTTTCAGTTATTAGTCTAAACTGTGCTATATTCATGAACTGCTGCTAATCTGTAACATTTGCTCTGGACCAGTGAGTGTTAAGGCTTGTACCCCTTAAAAGTTCAGCATCTGTTATACCTGGAGAACTCTAATATAAGCCATGCATGCACCGTCTTTCCTTTCTAGTCAAACAGTTTTTTGATATTGGCCCCGTCTTTTCTAATCTCCTTTTGATTCTGTACTTTACATTGCTATCTAGTTGTGACTCCAATTGTTGAATTGTTGTGTTATTTGTTTGTCTGTCTTGTTATGTGTTTTCACCCTGGTGCAGGAAGAGGCCAATGCCAAGTTATTGGCCACTATTTTTGGTAGACCCGATAAGCAAGAAGGTGACAGTGTGAGGCTCTTGGTCCTTGTTCATGTCCTGTCCTTACACTGACACTATACTTTCTATGCCTGCAATGTGCTATTTGTTATTGTTTTTAATCTAAATGTATTGTGGTAAGGGCACATTTTAGTGATGATAAAAATATAAGGTTCACCACCTAATATAATCAAATTCTGATAAAAAGGACAAGATGAGGGGAAAGGGATATGTTGTGAGTGTGTATATATTAAAATGTAACCTTTATTTATTCACTTAAATATAACCTGTATCTCAGAAAATATCAATAAAAACACTGTACATATCAGTGAGATATTTGTGTATGTTCTACCACACAGTATTCTGACCATTCGAGAAATGAAGTTTAGGATTAGAGAACAACTTCATAGTATCCAGAACTATGACAAAATGAAAGCTGAAGCTATTTAACAGAATACACGATTCCAGCCAACACCAATTGCAAAGACAAACCACAACTATAACCCCAAGGCTTAAAGAGTGGGCCATCACCCAAATAAGCCTAAGATTTGAGGGGGCATCTGGACACTCTGCTTCTTTGAACTAAGAGTAAATGGATAAACAGAATGGGGGAGTCTGAGACCTAATGGCCTTAATGATTGTTTTAGCTTTGGATGTTTTAATTTATTTTTTAATGCCTCAGTATGACATTTATTAGTACTTAGAGTACTCTAAGATTCTAAAAAGCACAGTTTTTCCAAATGGCAAAATTTTACTCTAAATGGGCTGGTAAGTATCCCCCAAGAACCTTAGAAAAGTATATTGAGAAGCTATCAGGCCCTGGCGATTTTACCTTAACAATGTTCCTTTTAGATTCTTTGATTTCAGATTTTCTAATTGGAGCATTTACTTTTCCTAAGTCTTCCTTTAGGATTTCCAGTAGGTGGATATTTATTTGAAAATTTCTGTCCTAAGTTGGAATTATTCTTATTTTTATTCTTATTCTGATGTGAAGAATGGCGAAGAAGAAAATTTCAGGACATTAGGTCAGGGCTTGGCACTTACACTCAGGAGTGGAAAACCTCTGATCCCAATGTTTGACCATGGTGCCTAAGCAGGTACAGAGGGTGAACACTCTTTATGTCACCCTTCGGCTCCCCGCAGCAATGATCGTGTGGTGCTGATGGTATTACATAGCAGCTCGAGGCCCAATGAAGAGCCCCAAGGCTGCCTTTGTTACAGGTGCAGGTTCTGGTGCCGGCGTCTAATTTCTGGCAGCAGAATATGGGCTAATATACAGTTATCACGTGGTGTCAGCTGTTATATACCCTTCTGTTACAAGCATGACCATTGAATATAAGGGGATAGCTGCATATCCCCCAACGGATCAGATCCCCTTCAGGGTCTGACTCTAAACTGTATGCACATGCGACTGCATGTACAGACAGTTTACAATGCACTACAATACATTACTATTACAGTAGTATTGCAGTGCAGTGTCTTGGATTTGAACCAGTCATCAGAGTATGAACCAGTCATCAGAGCATCCCTGGTTCAAATCCTTATCTATATAAAGCATAAATAAAGTAAAAAACAGTTCTTAATAAAAATAAAAAATAAAAGAATAATTCCAAAAGTTCCAAAATCCCATAGAAAAACATAATAAAGTATAAAAAACACAAATACACAACTCCCTCCCCCCCCCCACACACATATTTGATATTGTTGTTGAACCCACTAGGGAATTGCTGTATGAAAAAACGCAAAAAACGTGTCGTAAAATATATTATTTTTCAGAAAATACCCTCACAAAAAAATGCTCTAAAAAGCTATAAAAAAAATTTAGATGACCAAAATTATACCTCAGAATAAACAACTCACAAAAAATAAACCCTCAACCACATCTGACAACATAAATATAAAGAAGTTATTCCTCTGAACAGTTTCCAATACTATAAAACATTGCGATTTTCTCCAATTTTGTGTTTGCTCAGTAAAATTGTGCAAAAATAGAAAAAAACTATAGAGGTATAAAGGTATAGATTTTTATGTCACCGTGAGCAGCAAAAAATAAAGTGAAAAATCCGAAACCAAAATTATTTTATTTAAAATTATAAAATGATTTTCTTTATGTCTACCTTGAAATGGTTAATACCATCTAATAAATAAGCTGGACAACCCTGATATGTCTCTATTACCAAAACAATTAAAATTTTATAGTTTGTACAATGTGACAATACAAATCTGCTCTGAATGACGCTGTTTCCATTAAATACCCTGCTGTGCCCGTACGGCAATTTACCACCGCATATGAGAACATGACAAAATGATAAGGTTATGACAATAAAAGCCTTACCATTACCTTCATTCTCAGTGCGCCATTCGGTTAGATCCTATATCCTACTTCCTAATACGAGAATCCTGTCCAGTGTGGCGACTGAACACAGTCAGTACCAGAAGTCACATATTCATGCAATAAATAGTGTTGTACCTATTTATACCACCACCTTAAAACGATGAGCATATTTTCACCTCTTTTTTGTGATAACATATCCTATACGGTATCACACTATGGGCTCTTCCCCGTGGCCTTTTCCTCTCTGAAACTATGTAACAGATACTAAGAATGGAAGGTGAATGGAAAGTTTTCAGTTTACCTTCTGTTCCCCACTGAGTTCAACATACAGGTCGCCTTCTTTATAACATTGGAAAAAGTCACATTGGGGCACATTTACTTACCTGTCCGAAGGAGTTCACAGAAAGTACATTGTCCGACGATAATGCACTGTGCCGCGATATACTAAGATTATGTGCCCAATATACTGTATGTGTCACTTACCCGCTCAGGTCCGACAGAGTTCACCTTCTTCTTCCCGGTGTATATAAGTGCTTGAACTTGTGACACAATTCAAAAGTAAAATCCCGCGCTTGGTGCGTCGGATTGTCCAACGGCACGCCACCCGATTTCTGTTGCATGAAAGCCGACGCAGCTGCACCACAATCAGATCGCATGCGACACAATCCCCAGTTAAATACCTTTCACAGACGCGGAAACCCCAAAAAACGCTGTAAGGTCTGACGAAAGTGCATCAGCAGACCCTTAGTAAAGAAGCCCAATTGGCTGCTGCAGCACAGCTTATCGCAACGCAGCTTAAGCTGCCTCCTGCTGGCTACTACTGTGCAACATGGAGCACCAGCTTGTTGATCTCATTTGTGCGACATGGAGCACCAGCTTGTTGATCTCATTTGTGCGACATGGAGCACCAGCTTGCTGATCTCATTTGTGCAACATGGAGCACCAGCTTGTTGATCTCATTTGTGCAACATGGAGCACCAGCTTGCTGATCTGCATGGTGGAGAAGGTTGGTGATAGGGTGAGAGTGCCAAGTTGGTGCCACAGGGTGGGGGAAGGGCTCAAAAGAAGGAAACAATGCACAGCCACCTAAAGCAGCGGCATCTTGACGGGGCATCTGTCTAAGTTCCAGTACGTCTACAACATGTAATGTGGTTAGGTGATGGAGGGAAAAGGTCAGCCGCATAACTACAATGGTAGCAGCCTTAGCAGCGGCGTGAGGGCGTGAGGGGATCTTTGCAACTGGGGTATTGGGCGTATACTGTATGTGTGTGGTGTGTATTTAATGCATGTGTATGTATATGCTCTATGTATATATATGGTATTGTATGTATGTGTGTATTTTCTGTATGTATGTATGTATATGTGATGTGTATATGCTGCATGGATGTCTATGGTACTGTATGTATGTGTGTACATACTGTATGTATGTATATGTGGGTATACTGTATGTATGTTCATTCTGTATGTGTGTATATGTCTGTATGTCTATATACTGTACATATAAGTATATTATTGTGTGTTTATATAAGTGAATACTATGTATATTTTTCTAAGGGGGGAACCAATTCAGAAAACTGCTGTTAGGCGTAGCCTTCCTGTGTGAGAAGGAAGTCAGTACAGATATAGATACGTTGTGTGATTTTTTTAGTTCCACATGTAGCCACACGTACTGACACAAACCATGATCAATTTCAGAAGACAGTTAAAACTGAGAAAAAAAACAAGAAAAATTTTAGAGGTGATAAAGTGCTATAGTTTCCCCTTGCAGTAAAAACATCTATTATTGAACATTACATTGTGTTGACGATTAACACTAAAGACAAAGTAATTCGCATTCTCAAAACAAGTTCTTTGAAATAATTTTTCTGTTCAGCAGGAGTGCACTAAATGTAAGGGATGACACTTAGAGATTCAAGCACCATAATGAATGTAAATTCTTCACCATGTCCTTGGAGAAAATACTTTTAGTTGGGGATCCCCTCTGAGTGATCTGGTGAGCTTTCATACAGTAAAGACTTTCAGGGTCCTTAGATTAACCTTGATGAAAATATTTTAAAATATATTCTATATTCTTAGTTATTTGGATACCAGCTAAAGGATTTCTTAATAATACGTTAGCAAAAAAAAACAGACAATGACCAAAGTGTCAGTGTGCTACATTTCTAAGCTCTACTAACGTGATCCCCCAAGTAGTCAATGTATACTGCCAGTAATAAATATATACAGACCCCCAAGTAATGTATAAAGTTGATATGGAAAGTATTCAGGACCCTTTTTTACTCTTTGTTTAATTGCAGCAAATTAGTAAGATCAAAAAGTTATTTTTTTTGCTCACTAATGTACACTCTACAAGTTTTTCACACCTGGATTTGGGGATCCTTTGCCTCTTCCTTGTAGATCCTCTCCAGTTCCCTCAGGTTGGATGGTGATTGTTGGTGGAAGCCAATTTTAAGTCTCTCCAAGATGCTCAATTGGGTTTAGGTCAGGGTTCTGGCTGGGCCAGTCAGGAAAGGTCACAGAGTTGTTCTGAAGCCTCCGCTTTGTTATTTTAGCTGTGTGCTTATGGTCATTGTCTTGTTGGAAGGTGAACCTTCTGCCCAGTCTGAGGTCTGAGGACATGTGGAGGCAGCTATGGAGACGACTTTTGGAGGCAGCTATGGAGACGACATGTGGAGGCTGCTATGGAGACGACGTGTGGAGGCAATGGGGATGGTTATGGCACTCGAGGTGAACGTAAGGAGGTGAGAAAAGAGGAGTGAAAAGATAGATTTTAGAGGTAAAAGGTTATAGGTTGAAGGTTGCTGCAGTTAAAACGATGTTAGTTGGATCATGGGATGGAGCAAGCAGTCCGTTGCCAGGCGAGCTTTCGCCTGTCCAAGACCCTGCCTCTTGGCTCCTCCCCACCCAAAATGGACCTGGGGGCCCGAAGCGTTTACTTTGAAAAAATTATAATTTTCAAAGCAGACGGGGGCTACAAACAGCATTTCTAAAAAACCTTTTGTGTAAGATCAAGTGTAGTACTGTTCTTATAAATATTTGGCCTGGTTATGGCGGGGAGGGGAACGTAAAGAGATGTGCAAGTAGCGCTGAAATAATATCAGTCAATGATAAAAGTTTGGCGGTATATTTCGTGGACAACACAGCAGGGTGGCCCTCAAGAAAAATAGATAAAGTGCCTGTATGTGGCAGTCCAAAACAGTTTTCAAAACAGAGGAGCGGGTAGGTGGCCCTCCAGAAAAATTAAATAGATATAGTACTATAGCTAGAGCCAGTTGGCCCTGGCAAAAAATAGCCAGTTGCCTCTGCTTTAGTGTACAAAGAGGAGGAGAAGGAGTAGAATGAGGAGAATGAGGAGGAACCGTCTTGAGGAACCGCTGAACTATCAGATTTAACACATCGGCCTGGCATCAGGTTCAGTGGTGCCAGCCACAGATCAGTTTGCGCCTTTTATCGCCTAGGCTCAGCAGTTTGTGCACCGCCTGCTGTCGCTTAGCGATGGCACTGCTGCTGCGCCTAGAGCTACCGACTGATGGCGCCATGCCCACAGATGGCAATTCGGAGGAGGAGGAGGGGTGGGAGGAGGAGGAGGTATAGTAGGCCTTAGAGACCGTGACCAAGGTAGGCCCATCGATCCTCGGCGTCGGCAGTATATGAGTGGCCCCAGAGTCAGACTCCACCAAGTTAACCCAATGTGCAGTCAGCGATATATAGTGGCCCTGCCCGGCAGCACTCGTCCACGTGTCCGTGGTTAGGTGGACCTTGTCAGAAATGGCATTGGTCAGGGCACGGATGATGTTGTCTGACACGTGCTGGTGCAGGGCTGGGACGGCACATCGGGAAAAGTAGTGCGGCTGGGGACCGAATACCGAGGGGCGGCCGCCGCCATGAGGTTGCGAAAGGCCTCGGTCTCTACCAGCCTATAGGGCAGCATCTCCAGGCTCAGTAATTTGGAGATGTGGACGTTGAGGGCTTGGGCGTGTGGGTGGGTGGAACTGTATTTCCTCTTGCGCTCCAGCGTCTGGGGTATAGACAGCTGAAAGCTGCGCATGGAGACATTGGTGGACGCTGTGGAGGATCATGGAGGCGAAGGTGTGGTTTTCGAGCGGGAGGTGTTTGTGCCGGGGTCCTGGGCAGGGGGCTGACTAGCAGAGGCAGCAAATGACACAGGGTAAGGAGCCCGGCTGGAGGTAAATGGCCTTGGTTCCATTGAGTTGGGTGTTTAGCATTGATATGCCTGCGCATACTGGTGGTGGTTAAGCTAGTAGTGGTGGAACCCCTGCTGATCCTGGTGTGGCACAGGTTGCACACCACAGTCCATCGGTCATCAGCTGTTTCTTTAAAGAACCTCCAAACTTCAGAAAATCTAGCCCTCACCACGGGAGCTTCACTACGTGAAACATTTGGCGCTGATGCACCAGCTCTGTTCTCGTATAGGACTCGCCTCCGTCTCACAAGCACTGTCTTCACCCGGCCTATCAACCCAGCTTGGGTCTGTCACCTCATCATCCTCCGATCCCTCAGTCTGCTCCCCCCTTGGACTTCCTGCCCTGACAACAACTTCACCTTTGTCTGACAACCATGTCTCCTCATAGTCCGACACCTCTTTACACACTTCTTCCACTACGTCAACAATGACATCATGACCCACAGACTGCGACTGGTGGAGAACCTGGGCATCGGGAAAGAGCTCAGCAGCAACCTGACAAGTGGTTTGTGACTATGGGAAGGGTCCAGAAAACAGTTCCTCAGGGTATGCCGGCTCAAATTCCAAATTTTCCTGGGAGGGACGAGACTGGGGGGAAAGAGGTTGAGGTGGAGGAGCTGGAGGAGTGCTCACTTGGGTAACATGGGTGGACTGCATGGAAGACTGACTGGTGGATAAATTAGTTAAAGCATTGTCCGCAATCTGCGACATCACCCGTTCGCACTGTTCTGGCCTCAACAGTGCTCTACCACGAGTCCCAGGACCATGGCCTCTGACCCCTTCATTAATTGGATGCCCACGCCCACGCCCACGCCCTCGTCCTCTACCCCTTGGCCTCGGGTTTAACATTTTCAAAATTAAAGTCTATTTTATAGACAAAACAGAAATATAAACTGTAATTTTATTTTTTTTTATAGAACAAAACTTGCAGGAGAAATCAGACAGCAACCACATAAGATGATTGCTATGGCTAGTTTCTAACCTACACTGACAGCACACAAAAGGATTTTGTCACTTTTGAATGCTAATATAGCCCTAACAAGGGCTGTTGGGTTCTTGGAGAATCACTCCTGCCTAATAGTAAGGTTCTTTTAGAATTACTCCTGCCTAACAGTAATGTACTAGAACACCCTAACACTATCCCTGACCAGCAGCAGCTCTCTCCCTAACGGCATCCAGACAGAGAATGATCCGAGCAGCGCGGGCAGGGGCTAGTATATTCCAGGGTCACCTGATCAGGCCAGCCAACCACTGCTATCGACATATACGTGTACCACGTGATGCTGCGTGTACTGCAGAGTCTCCTGGCTTGTGATTGGCTCTGTTTCTGGCTGCCAAAAATCTAAACGCCGCGAGATGCCATTTTCTCGAGCAGGTGAAATAGTCGTCCGAGCACCGAGCAGTTGCGAGTATGCTAATGCTCGAACAAGCATCAAACTCGGACGAGTATGTTCGCTCATCTCTAAACCTAAACAGAATTTCTTATGGAAGTATGTGATAATATTACTACTCTACAGTTTTTTTCTATTTTCTTTCTTGTCTTTCTTTGTGTTGTTTCAATCATGTCCTGTCTTGAGGCTCCATTTGGCCAGAGCAGATGGCTGAAGGGGCACATTGCTTTACAACCAGCCAGGAAGATGAGCTGGGCAGTGTGTCTCCAAAACCCCAGGGAGCCTCCTTTTGATCAGAGAAATGCTTTTCACTAACCTTGGGCACCGTGTGGTTTAGGAAGGTGGATGAAAGGACCAGCAGACTATGTGTTTTTTTCCCTCCAAAACTCAGACAATGGGAAATATCATAGCTGTCCATAACTGGAATAAGGTAATGAAAATATGGTACGCAGTTGATTGGAAGCAATAGCACAATTGTGCCATCTTCCGATCAAAAGTTATGGGGTTTTAATAGAAACGCCAGACCCAGAAAGTACCTCACTAATGGGAGGGGGATAGAAAAACTCCCCCTCACGGTGACATCACAGCCAGGGGTGGGGGTCAAAAATCCCCTGGGTTTAAACCAGTGAAGCAGCCACATGGCTTTGGTTCAGTTTGAGGATTCTATTACACTAGAAGACTGGATCACTGTCTATGCCCTGTCCTCAGGCCAAAGAATTTCTACCTATTTAATTTTCAGTTTTTTGTTTCCGTTTTCTCTAACTGTTTGTAAGTATCGTATGTGTATTGATTTTAACTTTTTCATTTTGTCAGAAAATTTTATTCTTTGAGAGTACTGTATTTTTTATGTATGTTAAAGTGTTACTTTAGTCTCTATTTGTAGCCTTAAAGAATCTGAGTCTCCGAAGGGAATTACGTTACCAGAGGTCATTGTTAGCATAGTCTGTGTAGTAAGCGATTGCATGTGCTGTGTGAATTCATCATTTTAATATAGTATAAGTAGTAAGTGCATGTGCTGAGTTATCATCAGGGTGCATTGTCTGTGTGGTTGAGGTGCCTACGGCCTTCTTTGCGGGAGTAACTCGTGAGTAGTGGCAGGGTGGACTGGGTGCCAAGATTGCCTGGAGTAAATTTATCGTTAGGACGCCATTTTGTGGAAGTAGGCGGAGCTTAATGGCTAAATTCTGGGACTCCATAGAGTAGGTGCACCCCGTGTTTGGACTCCAGTGAGTGGGGTTCGTGACAAAGTATATTAGAAAAATGTTCACAACCCTCCTCTTCCCACACCAACAATGATCTCAAATGACTCTTTAAGAGGATTTATGCAACCCCTCATAAATTCTTCCCATAACTATTTTCATTTTTCCATATTTTGTTCCAGAATAGATTTTTAAAAAAAACATATATTGCAATCTAGAGATTTAATTGCATCATAATGTGCTGAAAGATTTGCAGTTATAGCAAAAACATTACACTTTTCTAAATTGGTTTTCCAGTTTTATGTAAATAAATGCAGTCTGGGCATTATGTAACAAACTCTCAACTCTGATAAGTGGTAGGACAGGTATCGGATAGAAGTTATGTAGGTAACCAGAAAACCTTATTAATGCATATTTAACATAATGGCAGGTAAGCATGGAAGCTTAGATGTACAAATTGCAAGCGGGTGGACATTATCTTCTTGCTTTGTTCCTCCTCCTTCTTTTCTCCTTCTCCAGCTACTAAGCATTAATCTTCTGAGCAATTGGGTGAGATGCTGAGGGTTAAAAATATAGTTCATTATTATCAGTCAAAATTCAGGCTGTTTCAGATGACCCCGGTCTGTCTGGGATTTATGGAGCATGCCGTGTCCTTTATCCAGGGCTGACCAATGTGCTGGAAATCATAGTGATATATGATGTATTGAAGGTCAATTATCTTATCTATGTTTGTTTTGGCTAGTTTTTACCTGTTCTTTTTCCAACTTCTACTTTGGTAATTTATCAATGTCAGATTTTGCATTTTTTTTTTTACAAATGTCTCAAAAATGTCACACAAATGTCTCAAGTCACTTATGAATAGCTCCCATCCCATGCATGAGACTGTGGTGGCATTGGGGAGCACCTTCAGTGACCGACTGCTTCACCCCAAGTGTGAGAAGGGAGCGTTATTGGAAGTCATTCCTCCCTGCTGCGATCAGGCTGTTCAACAGGCCCAAACAGAAGTAACCTGTTCACAGCACCTAACCAGTCCCTGCAGGTCCCATCCACAGACTGAATATCAAACTGCCGATCATTGCTTGCGTTTATTTCTCGGCTTCTGATCCCTTTTTTCTTTATGTTCATTTATCCCTAATTTTATTGTTCTGTTATTGTTTGTACTGTACTCTCTGTATTCTCTCTGCTGCTATAACCCTGTGAATTTTCCCACTGTGGGACTAATGTGTATATATGCTTTCTTCTACAATATAATACATCACTATGTTGCTCTGTATCCCATCTTCTGCACTTTGGTCTGTACATGAAACAGGACACTGCACAGTCCAACTACCAGATCCCTCATGGAGGTTATGAAATGTTCTTTATAAAATTCCCTCTTTTCTGAGAAATCTAATCATTTATATGTAACAAATCTCCTCTAAAGTCAGGCAAATATGACTCTTTCACATGAGACGAGTCAAGTTTAATGGTTGAAGGGGTGGTGTCACTTCAGAAGCTGGTGTCATATTAAAGATAAATATCATATCTCTCAGATCACTTAGGCTTATGGCTTTTGGGGATACAGAGATATTAGATAGCTAAAGACACAGTTATAAATGCAAGCTGCATATAAAGATTCAGTTACTGCCTGTATCTATAGCTCACAGAAGCTGTAAGCTTAAAAGGATCAAGGTGCTGTAGAACTGAAAATAGAGGCTTCTGAATTGACACTACCCCTGAAACCATTAAAATTGACTTATCTCATGTGAAACTAATTAAGAAAAGTCAGACTTTTAACCCCTTACCAACATGTGAAGTAGTATTATGTCACGTGCCGGGTGGGGGTGCATGGAGAGGCTCAAGGGCTGAGCCCTCTCTATAGCAGGTAAGTCTTTGCTGCATATTGCAGCAAAGGCATACCGGTAACCCCTCGTGATGGGCTTCAAAAAGATGGCGCCGCATGGGCGAAGACCCAAGGCTTCTCCGGGTTAACCCATTCATTACTAAATGTGCTATCAGCACATTGTAATGAATGAGGAGTAAAAGCCCCACTGTAGTATGGCAGCATATGATAGGATTGTACAGACAACCTAGGGTTAAAGTACCCTAGGCAGTCTGAAAAATAGTAAAAACCTAAAAACTTAAATCCCCCCCTTTCCCTAGAAATATAAATAAACAGAAAAAAATCATAAACACATTAGGCATTGCCACGTCTGAAAATGCCCGATCTATCAAAATGTAACAACGTTTTTTCACTGCATTAAAAAAATTCAAAATTCTATAAAAAGTGATACAAAGGTCGTACAGTCCTAAAATTGATAACATTGTAAACGTCACCAAAAGCCGCAAAAAATGACACCTCCCAAAGCTCCGTACACCAAAGTATAAAAAAGTTATTAGCGCCAGAAGACGGCAAAATCCACCAAATTTTTTTGTACAGGAGGTTTTCATTTTTGTAAATGTATGAATACATTATAAAACCTATACAAATTTGGTATCCCCATAATCGTACCGACCCAAAGAATAAAGTAGACGTGTAATTTGGGGTGCACAGTGAAATCTGTAAAATCTAAGCCCACAACAATACGGCACAAATGCGTTTTTTTACCAATTTCACTGCATTTGGAATTTTTTTCCCACTTCCCAGTACACGGCATGGAATATTAAATCACCACATGGGAATATTATACCACCATTTTGAAGTGTAATTTGTTACATAGAAAATAAGCCATAACACAGCTCTGTACATGGAAAAATAAAGAAGTTATAGATTTTTGAAGGTGGGGAGTGAAAAATGAAAACGCAAAAACGAAAAAGGGCTGCGTCGTTAAGGGGTTAAAGAGATTATTTTTTATAGGGAAATGGCTGAGATTTCGCATAGTAGAGAAAATTCTAGAAAGGACATTTCATACCCTACCTGAGGGGGTGATATTTTAGTGGGGTACATCCTAGTGACAGGTTCCTTTTAAGTTGAGTTAATTGCTTCAATGATTGTATTTTTTCTCACCCACATATGAAACTTACCTTTCCAATAGGCGCAGTTGAAACGGCTTTTGGTTTGTCCCTTGCTGATTAACTTAAAACGATGAATTTGTCTATCAAAGGATGCTACTTTGAATAACTCGTATCCAGGAATGAGGACCTCTTTTTCTCCGCCGTAGATTGAAAACCTCTGCAAATCAACCCCAAAATATGTTTGTATTGTGAAGAAAGATGAATTGCCGAATCCTATAGCTACTGCCGCATCTACAGAGCTTGAGGTAAACTGACCAAACCTGATGACACCCCGTGATTTACTGGAAGGTATGAATTTAATATCCCTCACTCCTCTATATACCAGCTTTTTGCGCTTGTTGTATAACAACTGTATGGCCGTAGTCAGGTAGTAATGCATTGCTTTAAATTGGAAATTGTTCTTGTAATTTTTGACTGAGATGCCGACATCTCTGGTGGCTTTATTGAAAGCTTTATACAAGGGACCTGTATAAGCTACCAGTGCTGTCCCATGCTCATCTCTAAATCCTTTTGGAAGGTTCTTTAGAATTGGTTTAATTTTTCTCCAATAATCTATGGCCTGACGCCAGCCATCTGAAAAAATATAATTGGATACATTTTCCGATCTTAATATCTGTGGGATGATCTTGGCCATCTTCAAACTACAACCTTTATAACGATCGTCAAATATCTCAGGATTGTCACTCAGTTGTACCTCCTAGAGAGAACAAAAATACCAGGTGAAATACTTAGACATAGCAATACAAAAGACCACCTACATTGACAAGGTGTAAATGTACAGTCGAAATCAGATGTTTACATACACTATATAAAAAGACACATATGCATGTTTTCTCACTATCTGACATAAAAACAGAATACTATATATACTTGAGTATAAGCCGAGTTTTTTCAGCACAAAAAAATCTGCTTATACTCGAGTCTATAAAAAAAAGTTAACACTGTACTCACCTTTCCAACGCCCCCCTCAGGTCCCTTTCTTCCGTCCAATGCTCTGGTGCCTCTTCGGATCCTCTTCGGGTCCTTCCACTCCTTTTTGGCTCCTCTTCGGGTCATTCAGCTCCTCTTCGGTTCCCCTCTCGATGAGGTTCCCCTCACAAACAATGACGTTGGCAAGTGGTGACGTCATTCTGTGTGCCGGCCGAGTGTGGGGACCCTTAGAGGAACCGAATTACAGGTGTGCATACTGGGGAGCATGGGCTGGCTATATACTGGGGGGGATGGGCAGGCAGGCTATATACTGGGGAGGTGCTGGCAGGCTATATACTGGGGGACAGGGGTTGGCAGGCTATATTTTCCACCCTAGAATTATACTCGAGTCAATAGGTTTTCCCAATTTTTTTGTGTTAAAATTAGGTACCAGGTCAGCTCATACTCGAGTATATATAAGCCTTTACTGTTTTAGGTCAATCGAGTTAAATGGGATCGAGTTAAACAATTTTGGACCATCCATATAATTATGTCAAGTCTTTGGAAGCATTTGATGTCCTGTCCTTCCACATAGTCTAAAGCTATAGTATGTCAGTGTTTGTACATAACATATGGAAGTCTCTGCTGCAGGAGGTTGTTATGGCTGATAATCTGAACATGTTTATGAGGGGCCTGAATGTCTTTCTGGAGGGCATAAATATCTTAGGTTATGGGAAAATAATTACATAGACAATTACAAGACAGTGACTGGTTTTAAAAACAAAATCTTTAGATTTTTCCTTAAAATATGTTAAATATTTTATTTAAATAAATTGAAATAAATATTGTGAACCCTTCAATTTATCAGTAATGAGAGTCGTGTAGATACCTGTGCCAGATGAAACTTCACGTGAAATACAAAAAGGATGAGTAAACTCGCGCTCCACTGATTCATTTTATATTTGTTAAATCTGAAAAAAATTTTTATTGTCAGCAACATTTTTATGATTCAAACTGATTTACAGTATAAATAAGAAATACCCACCTGTGTGCTGTGTGTTAAACCCTTTTAAAGGTGCACTGTGCCTTTTCTTCCAATATTTTGAAAAAAATGCATCCATAATACTAACCAAATAATGATATAATGTTTTAAACTACAATACAATCATGCAACAGCCAGAAAATATTAGCATAAGCACCACATCGTGCTCACATAATTAAGATTTACAGTAATCTAAATGACTGATTTAGTCATTTATATAATTCACTTTAAAAAGAGTGGATCTCCTGCTATTTTCTAATTGTAGATAAAACAAAAGAAAAGCTAAAGTTTGTACAATCCCAAAGTATACTAGACAGAGAGTTACACAAAATAATAGTAAAGATTTCCTATGCCACCTTATTTGTGCTTACACAGAATAAACACATGAATGGGCATTTCTCGGTAGGCATCATTGATCGCCAATAGATAATGATGGACGATTTCTACAACTTGAAAACATTTAGTGATCATAAATGGAAATCCCTGCAAATTCATGCATCTATAGATGCAACACTGATACAGTTATGTATATTTTTAAATAGAGTGAACCACATTTGCATATAAATCATTTTTTCATTAATGTCCAAAAACTTAGGAATACAGACGGTCCCTTACTAAAGAACACCCGACTTACAGACGACCCCTAGTTACAGACAGCCCTCTCTCCCACTGTGACCTCTGGGGAAGATTTCTAAATGCTTTACTATAGTCCCAGACTGCAATGATCAGCTTTAAAGTGTCTGTAATGAAGCTTTACTGATTATCCTTGTTACCATTACAGCAAAAAATTTGGAAACTCCAATTGTCACCGGGGCAAAATTTTTTTTACCTGGAACTACAATTATAAAATATACAGTTTTGACTTACATACAAATTCAACTTAAGAACAAACCTATGGAACCTATCTTGTACGTAACCCGGGGACTGCCTGTATAGGTATTTCCAAACGTAAGGATGTGATCGGCTGTTATCCACCTGTATCAGAACTTTTGTCTTAGACTATTTCTACATGCATCGGATTCCTATATTATGTGACAAATCATCTTACCTGAAGGGACTTTCACAACTCTGGTCAAGTCTTTGAATGCTCATCAGATCTCGGGATTTCACTTTAAAATACTTTTACTTCCTTAATCAGATATACTGTCCTATCGCAAAGCATTATCAATTTCAGAAGAACAGAGATTAAGATGTAAAAAACACTGGAGAGCTGATTAAGTGTTGCCGTTAGTTTCCTTCTCAAGTGTGAAATGTACTATTGAATATTAAATTGCATTGAACAGAAACCTTAAAGTATAAGTAAACTTTCAACAAAACTGCCTAAAAGAATAGTGCAGATGATAACAATAAACTTTGTAATATACTTTGTATGAGAATTCTTTCTTATTTAAGCAGTTTGTGTAAATAATTGTACAGTCCTGTATCCACTGACCGCTGAGAGACAAAGGGACCAGATGAATGACAACTCTACCGACAGTCACTGGATAGTCTAGTCTAAATCATTAAGGGAAATATTCTCTAGGTGTGGAAAGAGATCATTAGCCTCCTTATCTTTCTAACTTGTTGGACTTCAGGAAGATTTCAGATACACTGATCACTGCAGGAAGAAGAAGCAGAAAAAGACACAGAAAAGCAGTTTTTCGTGTTGCAAGTGTTTACTATTTTCACCTACATTATTTATTTCTTAAATGAAAAAGTAGCTTCCAAGCTTTAGATAAAATCTGAAGTCAAAGTTGTGATTCCTAAACTGAGAAATTGTTGGCTAAAAATCATCAAAACAGGTGAAACTGTTCTTCTCCAGCCTTATATCACAACCCATGCACATGTTAAGTGTTTGAAAGAGTTCATTTAGTCACTTGTGTTTTTCCATACAATGTAAGTACAACAAATCACAGCATGTGCGTTTATTAAGTAATTTGCACACTAAGATTTTTTTACTCTGCCTCTTTTGTAAAATGAAGAAAAATGGAAATGAGCAAAAACATGGAAGTACAATATATATATATATATATATATATATATATATATATATATATACAATTTAATACAAAGGGATCACTCCTTTAACATTTCTGTACTGTTGAGACAAATGTATTTAACATCACAGGAATCGAGGAAATGAGAGGTATGTATTTTCATTCTGCAATGACACATAGTACTGACATCCATGCATCAAAGGATTGTTCTGAAGATATCTCTGCGCAAGAGAAGAAAAGAAGGTAGAACACGGCTAAGGGATCAAGCAGTGTAAGAAATGTTAATTCTTCACCATGTTCTTGGAGTTAATATTTTCAGAAGTTTCAGGATTCGACAAGGACCTCAAATGCAGTTTTCTCTGAAATACTACCTGTACCACGTGCCACACCAGAAAGGTAGCAGGAGATAAGGGAGGTAACTAAGTGGCTCAAAACTTGGTGTAGGAAGGAGGGGTTTGGGTTCATGGAGAACTGGGCTGACTTTGGTGTCGGCTACAGGCTCTACAGTAGGGATGGGCTGCATCTCTATAGGGAAGGTTTGAATAATTTGAAATAAATGTTTTAGTGATAGTGAGTATGTAACTTGTCCGTTGAGAAGAGAGATAAGCTCTGCTCTTATCTCAGACATTACATTTCCTACTGACCATGTGCTATGACTGATCATATACAGAATAATAACTCAAACAAGATATATACACTGGATATAAAAGCCTTTGTCCGTCTTTGCTTTACCTGTGCATCCATTGTAAATCTGGATCAGATATCATGAACAACTGTTAACAAACATGATTTCATCACGTACAGCTTCTCGTTACATCTGAGCACCTACAGGCGGATGTGCACATGAATGTATATCAGAGTATCAGGCAGCAGAGCTAAAAGAACGATGAAGCGCAATGTTCCAGGTTACCAATGAAAATTCATAAACGGCAACTTTAGACATTTCTGATGAGACAACTAAAACAGCCTGCCCATAGCAATAGTTTGGTGACCTCATTTCTTGTAGGTATGATGGCTGGTCCTCTTTCATGGTTAATACTAATCATAAAATATGATGTAGGAAGAGTCACATGAAAAGGATGTTGACTTTAAACGGGACGTTTCACCAGAAAATGACCAATTTTATAAAAGTTTATGTTAAACATTTATTTAGAAATTTATTGCGGACTTTTATTTTTCATTTTTTCCCTGTCACTATCCAAATGTATTATAGCTGCAATATTTACTATAACCAATTTCTAGAATAGTCCAGGCATCTTCTAGACTATTGTAGTCTGTGGTCAATACGCTGGAACGTCGAGGAGAGGAACTGGTTAGGGCGCAGCCCCTAAAACCATGGGTAGAAAATAGAAATAAACTAAATTTACAATGAGAAATTGTAAATAAAATAGCAAAAAGTGATATTTTATGGTTGGAATAAGTAAGAAAGTAATTAGTTATACATTCCCTTTATGGTAAATAGGGTTGATTCTAGAATTGTAAAAGATCCACGCACCAAATTTGTATTGGACATTCCCCTAATATCACATGTAGCTGCAGAAAACACAATAATTCATACCAATTATATCCAATGTCTACAGGTGATGGCTCCTGGGTTTGCAATTGTTCATGTTCCTTTACCATTAGACCCACCATGACCATGTTTCTTCATCCAGCAATACACCATCCCTGTGGAGTTGACCGCAAAGAAATTTTATGTTCGCTTGTCACTCCCTCCACTCTAGTCCCCTAAAAGTGTTAACCTGCTGCAACCCCCTAACACAGTGCCCCCCCAACTACTGTAATAGTACTATACAGAGAGCCCTCTGATAATACTAGTACTGCTAAGTGTACCCCATTCTGGACCGACAATGTTAAATGCCCTTATTGGGATCCTCTACTGCATAATGCCATCCATTGTGGGCCTTACATATTAGAATCCCACCAATTTTGACCCTAAGGCATTTACCATCTTAATTTTTTCCCTTAAACTATAAAATGATGCAACCACATTGTGGCCCCCACATAGTAAAATACTTCATGTTCTGGCACCAACACAGTATACAGCTCCCATTGTAGTGTAGTAATGTTATTGTACCTCGTCAGGGTCCCAAGCCACTCAATGTAGCCACATAGGCTCAAAGATAGAACAGGAAGCTGACAACTTCTTCCTCCACCACTGTGATCAGCTTTGTAAAGGAATGCTACCCAGTTAAAGTTGGGGAATGCTGTCTGGACAGCAGGAACATCCAAGGCTCCAAACTGGTAAAGTTAGCTATAGACTTTAGATATTGGTAGGAGTATTGTCTTGTAGAAGCCAAATGTGGGGCAACATGGATCAGATAAATTAATAAGGACTGTGAAGCTTCCTTTCACTGTGATGGGAAGTAAAGGAATTACTGTACTTACTCATGTGTAGATCACAAGGAACAGTCTCTATGTATCTGTAGCATGAAGCCTTCTATGAAAATATTGCATTCTAGGGCACAAGCAATTTAAACTAAAGAACACTAGAGGGCTGAAAAAGGGAAGAAAAAAAATAAATAAAAAAATGTAAAAAATTCAACAAAAATCATAAAGTTATTGCCACAGCAGAAAATATCTAGATAATTATAATTTTAAAAACTACTCCAAAAAATAAATAGGATCACCGCTTTTCTACCCTTTTGCCACCCATAAAACATTGAATCAAAGTACTGTATATACGCGAGTATAAGCCGACCCAAGTATAAACCGAGGCCCCTAATTTTACCACAAAAATCTGGGAAAAGCTATTGACTAGAGTATAAGCCGAGGGTGGGAAATGCATTGGTCACAGCATCCCCAGTATATAGCCTGTGGACCCTGCCCCATAGTAAATAGCCAGCACCTGCTCCCAGTATATAGCCTGCCAGCCCATATCCCCCAGTATATAGCCGGCCCCCTGCCCCAGTATATAGCCAGCCCCAGTATATATCCAGCAGCGGGGGAAGCCAGAAAGGTGAGTTTTGATACATTTTTTTACTCAAGTATAAGCCGAGTTTAGGTTTTCAGCACATTTTTTGTGCTGAAAAACTAGGCTTATACTCGAGTATATATGGTAATTACTTTTCCCAAAATGTATCAATGAAAAATACAACCTGTCCCACAAAAATACTGATTACACAGCTCCATTCATGGAAAGAACAATGTTACACCACCGTTTGGTTCAAATAAATCCAAAGAAAGTCAAAAGTCAAAGAAAGTTCTGAATAAAATAGGTAAGTAGACTATTTATAAAATTTTAATTTATTAGTCTACCTATTGTATTCAGAACTCCATTCATGGAAGTATTAAAAAAGTAACAGGTCTCAGAAAAGTTATATGAAAATTGTTTCTCTGTTTTAATTATATTAAAACATAACAAAAACAATATAAATTAAAGGGGTTATCCGGGTTTAAAATTTTTTTATGGCCGGGCTGGCGAGGGCTATTTAAACATTATCATATACAACAAACCTGCTGTCAGGTTCGCTAGGGAGATTGCTGGGACTTCTGGTTCTTCTGGTGGTACCAGCAGCGTTCTCCCAACCCCGGCGCGTATCCGCGCAAACTCCACCTCTCGTCCTGGGCAGCGGCTGCTAAGATCTCGCGCTGTCTAGGAGTGGCTGGGACTTTGAACCTCTGCTTGGTGCCTGGTTGTTCTGCACCATGAGGGGTTAATTCCCAGATGCTGTCCAGCTCCTATCAGGTTCTGGAGGTGGAGTTCTGGCTGCATAAATTGCAGCTTCACTAGTCACCTGTGCCAGTGTTTGAAAATCCCTTTCTCCACTCGCTGCTACTAGGTTGTATTGCTCAGTATCTGTATCTGTATTGTTGTTACCTCGGCTAGTTTTTGACTTTGACTCTTTGCTTACTGATTTTGCTATTGACGTACCCTCTCGTTGTGACTCCGGCTTGTTTACGATTCTTTTGTGTTTTATGTTTGTCAGTCTGTTTGTGTTTCCCTTCCCTCACTTATCCAGCGTATCTCGAGTCTTCAAGTAGTCGCCCCACGGTTTAGCGTGGGGGGGCTATAGGAAGGGACAGAGGTTGGGGCAAGCTCAGGGCACACTATCCCCTGTCTTTTGTGTACCAATCTTAACACCTGCACAGCTAGAAGGTAATGCAAAAATATCTAGAAGCGGCCAACACACTAAAATGTCAAATTGAGCAAACAAGAAGAACCAAGAGAAGTGTGTATAGGCCAAAAAATTACAAATCTTTATTAACTATTGACACCACACATAACAAACATATAAAAACACCTAAAAAGTACATACGTACATATATCTTTGACCCATGTATTGAGATCACAATAGATCCATACACAACACATCACCCAAATAGACAATGGAAATGTTGTCCTATAGTTCCTATCAAAGGTAATGATTGAGTGGGAACTTGAAATAATTCATAGAAAAAATTTGAAATAAGTATATATAATTTCCCTTTTAGCAATAGGCATATGATGCTATAGGAACAAGAGGCACACTCTGTGAAAAATAGTTTGATCAGAGGTACATAATTACCCATCCAGGATAGTTTGAGATGGACAGAGCGTGCATGGAGGGTGATGTGGGCGAAAATACCCAAATACCCTATTTAAACATAATAAACATGTACTTACCTCCTCCGGTGCTGCCGATGTCCCGCGCCGCGGCCCGTCTTCTCCGTGCGCCGGTTTCAGTACAAGGGTGCACAGGGAACTTCCGGGCGGCCGGATGCTCCCATGCGCGCCATCTCCCAGCGCTTTTAACGAGAGATAGGGACGGATGGGAGGAGCCGTCCACAACGCGGACCGGAAGCTCCCTGTGCGCGGCATCTGTGCCCCTGTTTGTTTACAGGGGCACGGATCGAAGTGACCCCGGCGCGGGGCATCAGCGGCGCCGGAGGAGGTAAGTCCATGTTTATTATGTTTAACTAGCCCTCCCCAGCCCGGCCATAAAAAAAATTTTAAACCCGGATAACCCCTTTAAGTATCTCAGTAAAACCTTAAATAAGACATAAATATAACACATTATATAAATTAATTATCCAAGTAGTTAAAATTACATGAGAAATAAACATAATGGGGCATATTTATCAGGACCTCTGCGCAACGCCTGAAACCATCGCAAATGCTAGCTTATTGATAGCTTTTGCGATTATTTGCCCTGATACGCCACCTGCACGCCAGTGTGGCGTGAAGGGAGAGGCGCGGCCGGCCAGAAGTGGTTCGGCGCTGGACATTACTATCCCCGCGCCTGCGCACTCACTGCTGCCGGTGACTTTTCAGATGTGCCCTGATACATGAAGAGGCGGAAGCCTCTTGTTGTATCCCGCTGCGAACATACGCGGGCATGAGTGCCAGCGTATGATAAATGTGCCCCAATGAGTAATTTTTACCATAGAAAAAATCATGTTATGATACCAGAACAAAAATGGTGCATCTGAATTTATTTCCAATTCTATTTTTCTGAATTTTTTCAGCCTTCCAGTATGTTGTACCATGACATGTAATGTTAAATGTTAACCTTGAAAGTGTCAAAAGTTGAGATGAATGATATAAACAAGAAATCTCTGTGAATTGTAGTAAATTTGTAGTCAATTCGTACAAGGCCCTCGTGTCCACTTTTAGAAATAAAATAGAATTAAAGGTTTTTTTGTTACTTCTCACAATTGGTTATTTTTACAATGGGTCATCAATATGAAATAGTAGAGGTTCGACACCAGGTACTCCAGTGGGCGGTGGGATCACAGGGTTTTAACACCATGGAAGAAGGGAAGGCTGAGCTCCATCCACAGTGTAGAAGTTGTACCATGTTACTGCTGTTTTGCAGGTCCTTTAATCAGCTGATCGGCAAGAAATGAGCAAGTCCATGAGATTACAACAGGCAGAGGGAGATAGAAGTAATGAGGGAGCAGGGGAAGACCGTATAACCACCTGTGAAGCTGTAGCATTGAGGGGCTTGGGTAATGCCCCCATGTGCCCTTCTGGATCATTAGCATCATTTTAACAGTTGATTTTAAAAGGAAGGAGACCATCGATAGGAAATATAAGAAGATTACCACAGTCACGGTGCCCGGATCTATGAGTAAATCTCCCTGGTTTATCATGTTGGATTTTAATGGTAGATTTCTTTTACTTATAGTGCAATATCAATCCCTGAAAAGCCTCATAATGATCCAAGCAAATGATTTGGCCTTCTGCCATCTTAAAAAAAATATCAGTTGTTGAAAAAGAGGCTGGAAGCCGCCTGACATTTCTGGCAAGATGTAATGTCACCTACAGGCAGGGATATTAATTTATGGTGCTGGTGAATAAAACAAGTAGCAGGTTAAAATCACAAGTCTGACAAGCTGAGCACTTCCTAATTATTGCAGCCCATTTCAAAGTCCACCTTTACTAGTATTAACATAACATAAATATGTATTATAAGACATTTACTGCACTTTTTACATTTACCAGCTGCCAATATAAATAGAAATTCAGAATTATTAGTCAGCCCATAATAGAAAGCTGCAGCGCAGGGTGAGGGAAAGAGGAAAATTGGCAGATTACCACAAAAAACAAGGAGGTAAACTAGTAATTAGCTGTTTCTTGAAAAGTGTCCTTCTTCAGGACTTGCTAAGTAATACCTGCGCTGCTTTATTACATGACACATACAATATTTTATTACATAGGGCATTCACTTACAGACGATGGGCTTTATAACCCATAGAAACAGGTGCAGTTCTGTAAGCACAAATACACATAACAATCCGTGGAGAAGACTATTCTTACACCGTGGTCTAGGACTAGGAGCTCTCCTGTTGCTCCATAACCACTCAAATGATTAGTGTCCAAAAACAAAATTGACCACAATAGGTATCACGTTAAATATATAATTTTACTCCAAGATTCTTCATAAAACGTTCATTTTCAATCGATATGTCATAAAACTTTCCAAGTAATACAACTGTAGCTTGCAATTTTAGACCCCAAACACTGTGAGTTATTCAATGTTCATTCATACGCGTAGTAAAAGTCCATCTGATAGATATCCGATATCGGAGGAAGGGGGCGTGACCGCCGAAACGTCACAGCATAGCACTTGTAGCACTTTCGGGAGGCGTCTGATGGAGTAGTCGTCTCTGTCTTTACATCAAGACACGTGAGTTGTATATATCGGATATCTATCGGATGGACTTTTACTACGCTTATGCGAGTATGAATGGACATAATTCACGGTGTTTATGGTCTTAAATTGCAAGCTAACATTGTATAACTTGGGAAGTTTTATTGCATACCAATTGAAAATGTGAACGTTTTATTAAGAATCTTGGAGTAAAAATATATATTTAACGTGATACCTATTGTGGTCAATTTTGTTTTTGGACACTATTCATTTGAGCAGTTCTGTAAGCAGCATCCAGCGTATGATACAAGAATGCATGTTTTCTGTGGCCTGGGGTGTCCATAGGAGGCTTTGAAAGCCAAGATAAAAGTGGCAACTTAATTATAAATGGGATTTCCAATACATTATATTCATAACACATACAAAGATTGGTCTCATACCAATCTCAAGAAGAGCGGTCCGCTACCCCCTTCCTGCAGCTAGAGTTTGCTGTGCTGCCACTACCCAAACCTTTGAGAGTAACAAAAATAGCCGAGCATATGGACTCCATTATTTTCTATGTTTCTAAAAACTTGAATTGATAGTCTATAGGAGCAATAAAAATGTCCCTAGGATATAGGGTAGCGTATAGGCTATAAAGGCTAACCCTACAGCTTTATCGTTGGCTATTTTTGTTGCTCCCTTAGATTTCTATGGAGGGAGGGTACACATCTGCTGTAGACTCTCAATTCAGGTCTATTTGAAATGCTAAAAACAGCCAGGTCTAAAAGTTCAGCTAATTTCATTGCTCCCATAGGATTGAATGAAACTCAAAAATATTAACAATCCAATTCCCAAATCCCAGGGGTTCAGCTTAGGGGTGTATTTTACATTAACACTCATCAATAGGCATAATTACATGAGAGCCAGAACACTCCTCCATGTCCATACATTGGGTGGACGCTACAGTAGACAGTGATACAATGCATTGTTGAAATCATTAATGGACTGTGTGACTGCTATGTGATCAAACTATTATTAGCATTTTTTACATGTGTCATGATTTATAAAATTTTTTCTTCAATGGACCACATTTATCAATAGTGATGCAAATGTGCAGGGTGCAGCAGATTATTGACTGGTGCACGGTCTTCACTGCACTGCTCAGGAAGTGTGCACAATAATTTTTTGGGGCATCTTTAACATAGAGCGTGCAACACAATTCTGTTGAGCCGCTGTAATAAATGCGTTGCATGGTCTGAATCAGCACCGGAACGCCCCTTTAGGTGCAGAATTTTGTGATGTGGTGGACACAGTGCACAAAACTGGCGCAAACACTTTAATAAATGTGGCCCAATGGGATTTGGGTCCCGCACGATTAACTAAGATTATGCGTCCGAGTTCCTTCCTCTGTCGCTGCTGTGCCGAGGTCCGCCGGAGTTCACCTGCTTCTTCCTGGTGCATGTGAGTGCTTGATCTTGCGACACAAATTCTTTTTTAAATTCTGTGGTTTGTCCAAATCCGTTGGGTTGTCTGACGGCCATGCCCCCCAATTTCTGTCGCGTGCAAGCTGGCGCCGATGCACGAAATTCCGAAATATTTGAGAAACCCGACGAAAGTGCGGCGTTCAGACCCTTAGTAAATGAGCCCCAATGTATCTGTAAGGGTTCCATTTTTCAGGACATGTTGCAGTGTTTACCGGCACCATTAGAGGGAATATATATCTCATAGATTAACTTTTATTGACTCTTTCTAGGAAGAAAAAAGCAATTCCACCTGTAACATCTGAACAGATCCTATAAAGTAACAGAAGATGAAATGCTGACTATGATTTTGTTCTTAGTGCATTCTGTCTTACACTAGTCTAAACACTGCCTTATTTCACTCATGGGTTTCTCAATTGATTTCCACCACACCCACTTGTCGCCTGTTGACTTTGTTCTGGGCTGCAAAAGCTAGTCGTGATGGACTGATACCTTCTCCTTTCACACTCCTCCCCGTTTTTTCTAGATGTCAGAGGATCATTCCAATGACTTTCTACTTTCTACAAGTCTAGCTTGCTAGTCTTGCTAGTGTTTTGACCACCCGATTGTATCTTGATTCTGTACTGCTTTTTCCTCTTGACCTGTATTTGTACAACTATTCTTCTGTGTTTATCCTGTTTTTGTCTCTGTGATTCACTTTGGTAGAGGAAGAGAATGTCGACTAGTTGTCACCTACTATTTAAGGTCTAGCTTTAGGGCTCACTGTCCATGACTGTCCTTCCTTTCCCATCTTTCCCATGTTCATTTCCTAACAGCAGCATAACTACATCCTTGTCTTTTTACACTTTTAGATTCACCTCGTGGTGAATACATCTACATGAATAAAACAATACCAAATAAAGCCCAAATCAAAGTTTTACCACTTTTGCCCGATAAAATTTTTGGTTTCTTTAACCTGTAACTGTATTTTCTGTCAATGGTATTGTGTGAGGTCTTTTATTTTGCAGAAAGACCTGACATTATTATTAGTGGGGAAAATAAATCTGTTTCATACTTTCTGTAAGGTACAAAAAAATTATCTGAAGTATCACTAAATAGTAAATGGAGCCAAGTTGCTCATTTGGAAAAGGGAACACAGGGACCCCTTTCATAAAAATGAAGATCCAGCTCAACATTCTCCTTGTAATGTGGCAAATTTTATAAGCTGTAAAGCTCGTCTTAACATCGGGTACAAAACATACATTACCAGTAGGACGTTGAGCTGGATGTTCATTTCTGCAATCATCTTTAAAGAGGACTGCCGCATAGTACACTGTGTTCCAAATTATTATGCAAATAATATTTTCTCATATTTTTCCAAAATTATCTATATGAATTGCAGTCATTGTAATTTTTCAACTATTCGAGTATAATTGAAATTGTTTTTGAACAAACTGCCTATGATAACAGTATATATACTGTATATTTTTTAAAATAAATACTCAAAATGCATGTTCTAAATTATTAGCAGAGTTTTCAACCTTTTAATTTTTTTTAAGAACAAAAAATGGTCATTTGTGACATTATAAGCATTGGCAGGTTATTACAAACTGAAATCAAACAGTTTTCAAGTCAAAAATGTATTCTAGGTGATGTTACATTCGCGCATAGGACCCCTTGTTCGAAAGGAGCTTCTGAACTCTCTCGTCCATTGAATTTGTCAGTTTTCGCATGGTTTCTGCTTCAATTGTTTTGCATGAGGACAGAATACCCTCCCGGAGCAGTTGCTTAGATGTGAACTTCCTCCCGCCATCATAGATATTCCTTTTGATGATGCCCCAGAGGTTCTCAATGGGAATGAGGTCAGGGGAGAATGGGGTCACATCATAAGTTTGTCCCATTTTATGCCTATAGCAGCCAGAGATGCAGATGTGTTATTTGCAGCATGAGACTGTGCATTATCAGGCATGAAAATGATCTTGCTGCGGAATGCATCGTTCTTCTTCTTGAACCATGAAGGCAGGAAGGGCTGTTTCCGAAAGTCCACATACATTATGGAGTTTGTCTTTACCCCTTCAGAGATCCAAAAGGGGCCGACAATGTCACTCCCCATGATTCCAGCCCAAAACATTACTCCACCTCCTCCTTGTTGGCGTGGTTGCCATGTTTGCATGAGGTGTCCACACGTGTGTGTTGTGAATCAGCTACATACTTCTTGATTGTAAAATGATCACGAAAAAGTGTCTTGGCAATGTTGATTGTAATCATGCCTTGACCTAAACACTCCACAATTTGATGCTTCTCAGCAGCCGACACATCCTATTTCTTTCCCATGTTGGCTGAAAACGTAGGCTGCTTTATAATGTGGGACAGGTTTCTTAAGTAGTCTTGCCTTTAATTGGACACACCTGCCAAACTAATTGCTTTCAGTGATATAAAGAGCCCTGACACACATCTCCACCAATGAGTTTAACTGACAAACAGAAAAATGACTTACCTTATCACTCCTAAAACCTTTTTGCATAATAATTTGGAAGACAATAGAAACACCGGACTGTGCTCAAAGCTTTAGTAAGTAGTTCCTAGTGTCTTTTTTTATAGTAGACAGGTCCTCTTTAAGGCAATAACTCATCCATTATGTTTGAAATTTTATTTTTCCATACAGTTTTACCAGTTAATAAATTGCTTCTGGTTCTTTGTATGATTGTGGATATCTAATTTACCATTAAACTTCCAGCAAACTAGTGGAACTCTCTTCTGCCAATGAATCAATTGCTCTCACTGGACTATCTATAAAGAAGGCTTGTGTGTAAGTCTGGAAGTGAAAAGATCATGGATGTTCTAGGGATTGGAGGAGGTTGAAGAAGCCTGTTATTCTCAGCTACCTCTGGCAAGAAGTGAGGAGTTGTCACTGCTACAGAAACAAAGCTACATTTATACTTCTTGCTCAGAGTCCAGGCAGCCCACTCCTCCGTCCTAGTATTCCTCTTTGGCCGCATCCCCAGCACTGTACCTCATCCTGTACACATTATAGCAGCACTGAACTACCAAGTGGTCTACAGGACGAATATCAAAGGAGGAGCAGGTAAGCTCTGTATCCATCACTGCATCTACACTACATCAAAGGATGCAATGGATACAAATGTAGCAGAGATTAATGTTCTTAGTTATCCCTAAATTATATGTGCATTGTGACAAAAACTTTCCTGCAAGTCCATTATTTACTGTTTCAAAAAAAATTATTGATAATTGTGCTGTAAATTATCATTGGGAAAAGAAAGAATATAGCAAAGTAGAAAGTAGAAAAGTTGTGTTAGAGAGTTTGTTACTGTTTTAGAGTGATAAAATCTTTTAAATAATCTTGTAGGAAAGTAGAAGTTGTATTATTATTTCTCTTCTATTTCTTCTGTACATTGTTTTACTTTTTATATATTATTCTGCCACAATCAGCTAAGAGTAATTGGGGCAGATTTATCAAGCTGTCTGAAAGTCAGAATATTTCTAGTTGCCCATGGCAACCAATCACAGCTCAGCTTTAATTTTACCAGTGCTCATGAATATTTTAAAGGGGAGCTGTGATTGGTTGCCATGGGCAACTAGAAATATTCTGACTTTCAGACAGCTTGATAAATCTGCCCCAATATGTAATTTAAAAGCAAGCTATCACTTACTTTATAAGAAGAATCATCAAAATTAACTGTAAAATGTTATATTATGTTAGTCAGCCATTCTAAACCTAAATCTGACTTAATGAAATAGAGTGTAGTATCAAGGACTTTATGTTGCCTGCCACTGGAGCTATCTTCTGCAGTACTAGCACCAGTCATTACATTTATAGCCTAGAGCAGTGATGGCAAACCTTTTAGACGCTGAGTGCCCAAACTACATCCAAAGCCACATATTTTTCGCAAAGTGCCGATACGACAATTTAAACAGTAACTTATCACTTCCTGCTCTGTCACATGTTTAAATTGTATAGGCACCTGAGGACACCAATACAGTAGAAAGAAGGAGAAAAAGCTTTGGTTATCATTGTAGCTTCCTTCTAGGGTCCTGGGCTGCCTGGGACTGCAAAAGGCCTTGAGTCCTGTCTGGCAGAGTCTGCAGTGGGGTGATTGCCTGGGTGCCCATATAGAGGGTTCTGAGTGCCACCTCTGGCACCCGTGCCATAGGTTTGCCACCACTGGCCTAGAGCTTTGACTAGTGAAATGTACCAGTTAAAATTGAATAGAAATGCCTGTTAAAAATGAAATATTTGGAGCAACAGCAGCTTAAAGGGGTTGCCCACTATTTAACATAAATTGCCCATGTGCCTTTACTGCCTTAATAATAATCCCTGAATGTACAGAAATTGATTCATCATCCCTGATGCTTCTTTTAGTGCTGTCTGTAAACTCTCAGTGGATCTTTGTATACATGTCTTCATGAGCAAGAAGATTGCAACTCAATCTTGGTGTAGCATCTCTTAAGGTTTAGATAATTATATTAATATATTTGAGGTTTAGGACTCCGATATGCTCAGAAGGTAGGTAAACCAACTTCTATGTAAAAAATGGTTAGTGCTGGGCACAATAACATTTGCACCTGTTTCTGAGATACACCGGAGTGCATGGACAACCAGTGATCCATTTCATTACATGGAAAATAAAGAAGGAGGTCTTTATTCAAAAATTCATTAAAATCCTTGCTAGTAGTGTAGCCATGGAGAGCAGAAGAAGAGTGAAGAAATCAGGCGATACCTTTTTGAGGCTATCGAGAAAACTAGTTCTCTTCGTCTCACATGATAACATTGCACATACATTGTGTTCAGGCAGACCAATGTACAATGTACAATGTACGTTGGATTTTACAGATACAGACTGTTTTTGTGTCTTACATAATGTAGGCACAATAATGGCACAGCTACATGACTGGAGACGCTGAAATTATCTAAGATTTTGTCAAAGTTAAGATCTGACTGATCTAGACTCTTGCTTTTTTAAATGCAACAACCTGTGATAACGTTGGGGCTTGAACTTCATGCTCTCTAAATATTAGATAGCATCGCTAAATGTGGGTCATTGTGAAATGTCAAATTGGTCTTTTTTCCATCTACATTTTTCTGTGTGACCCTGTCTTATCTAAACTGATTTCAATGTATAACAGTGACTTCTGATGCTGTGAGTTCCAGAATAACCAGATCTCTAATGTCTGTACTCAATGCTAAAGTTCTGTAGCTCACAGCATCATCAATGACTATTCCATCCGTTGCACAAGGCTGTTGTTTTTGGACTTTTGCTAGTCATTGATTCACCTGTGCACCTGTGTTTGCCGAATATATTTCTATTAGCTCACACAGCCATTTCCACGCCACCATTTATAAGCCAACTTTCCCTGCACTGCCCTGACAGAGTGCACCAACTTATTTTCTTGCACCTTTAACATAGGGCGTGTAACACACTTCTGTCAGACTTTGGATGTTAAACCTGGGACATGGTCAAACTGAGCACCCGAACGCCCCCTAGTTTATGCATTACAATATAATTGTGTGTTATTGTGTGCACCCTGACAAAATCCTGGGGTAGTCACAGGGTCTGGACTTTAGTTTGGATGCATTTTAAAAACAACATGTGCCTTGTCTGTGTTACTCACTCTTCAGATCTTAGCCCCCACCTTTGTGCTCCTGTACATCCTGGTCAGCCTGACATCAGTGGGGAAGGGACAAGCTGTACAGGAGCACACAGATGGAGGCAGCCTGCAGCTCAGTCAAGTCACATGTTGTTTTTTGAAATACATCCAAACCAAAGCCCAACCCCTGTGACTACCCCAGGATTTTGTCAGGATGCAAGAGTAAGTTATAACACACAATTATACTGTAATGCAAATGCTTAGAAAAGGCAGAGAGGCATTTTTGCACTGCAGGTTTCATGGGCTTTTATAATCTGTTTTAGTGAAAACGATGTCCCTGGTGACAGGTTCCATTTAACTAGAGTCTTCCTTGTGATTGTTAGTTCAATAATATTAGCCGTCTGGAAAGTTTATGCATTAATGTGCTTATTAGAATGAACACAATGGGGCTTATTTACTAAGGGTCCGTGGAACGCTCTTTCGTTGGCTTTTAGAAATTTTCAGGATTTGCACCGCTGTGGCAGCTATTTAGAAGGGGATTGTGTCGCACAAGCATATTGGATTTTCGTGCAATCGCACCGACTTTCATATGACAGCAGACAACGCATAGCGGGGATCGCGCAGGACCTGGTAAGTAAATGTTCCCCAATGCAGTATAGACTAGAGGAAAACAATACAGTAATTCTCATCCTATTTAATCCATTGTATTATGGGGAGAGAAACATTTCATATACTTTTATTTGAATGTTAATACTTGGAAAAACATAATTGTAAGAAAGTCTATTTTGGAATGGAAAAAGCTGCTGAGGTATTTTACATGTACGTAATCCATTAAGTTTTCCCTGATGTCTCCTGCTGTATAGCACACACAGTACACACGCCATTTTTAAGGAGTGAGAACAGATCCCTGTCTGGCACTTTTAAAGGTGTAGGACGAGTATTAGGCTGGATTTTATATGGCTTTCTAACATTTTTCTTGTTTTTCCACTTCACTTCTGTTAACACAAACTTGAGTGGAAATATGTTTCTGCTATGAATATCCTGTAAGGTTGGGGCCTATTGCCAATTTGCCTGTGGCTGCTACATTACAATCATCAATGGCCAGTGGCATGACGTCTCTAGAGTACATTGAGGTTTTGATCACATCCCATCCATACAATGTGGGTGCCTGCTGTATTATACCTTAAATGTCACTGTTTAGAATTAGCAAAATTTGACGCTGTTAACCTTTTTAGTTGAACCCGACCACAGTGCTTTAATAGCAGTGACGCATGGGCACAGCCAGTGTCGGACTGGGATACCTTGTGTCCACCAGTAAAATCTGATTTGGGGCCCGCCACAGCTATAAGTTTGCTACATAATCTATTGATATAATCATATAAATAGTACATAGTATAGTTGAGTTGCTCAATGCTAAATATATGTATAAATTTACATTTACCTTGTCCAGCACTACTTATGCAGGCCCCGGGGGCCCACCTAATTCAAGGGCCCATCGGTGGATCCACCTATTCACCTGTGGGCCAGTCCGAGCCTGGGCACAGCCATCTTTGGTTGCCATATCAGCTGGAAATCTTGTTCCTGCCAGGGTGAAAGATAATAACCTTTACATATCTTTACATTTTATGTAAGCCTTTACATATTACTGTAACCGCAAAATAAAAATCATAAAAACAAAGCCATAAAAAACTGACGCGGCAGCTTTTTTCTCAATTCTATAACGTTCATAATTTTCCAGCTTCCTGGTACATTGCATGGAATAAATTTGTGCAGCTGATCATTTTTCCTGCCATGGCCTCTATAGGTGTAATTTAGCCATTAAAGGGCTTGGCAACTTTACCACTTGTTTTTGTAATGCATACTAGTATAGGGGGCATGGTATTAGGTAATTTACCAATATACATCAATTAAAAGTTCTGCTCTGCTTTCTTGATATGTAAAGTGAAGCCTCCTGTCTTTTACCTCATCAGCCAGAGATTCCTGCCCATAAAATGGCCGCAGATGGAGGGTCACGTGAACTCTATCCATGAACAATCGCCGGACGATTGTTCATAGACAGTTAGCGATCACATGACCCTCCATCTGCGGCCATTTTATGGACAGGAATCTCTGGCTGATGAGGTAAAAGACAGGAGGCTTCACTTTACATATCAAGAAAGCGGAGCAGAACTAGTAATAGATGTATATTGGTAAATTACCTAATATCCTGCCCCCCACACTTACACACATTATAAAAACATGAGGTAATGTGGCCAACCCCTTTAATTCTGTTGGGGCAGCTTACGAGATCCCCTATTTGAATCCCATTTTCTCTCGTTTACAGGCAGATCTGTCGCTGTGTGCTATTATTACTTATACTGCAGAAACTCTGTGTTTGCTTATATTGGCCACTTTTCCTGTTTTATTTTGTAGCAATCACTGTAGTTAAATCATATCCAAAAACAGTATGTGGCGCCCGAAAGCCTATCCGCATCCACTGCTTCTGCCTGGATGCATAAGAAAATAAGAGTACTGTACTGAAATATGAAGGCGTACAAGCAATATAACCTATAAGTGTTATTTCTTTGAGGCTTTAAGGAAACGCGAAATGTAAGCGCTCATTCTCACTAGGCTTTTATGTTTCAATATATTCAGAAGATGAATACAGAGCATTTTCTGAAGCTCAGCGAGGTACAGTAAAAGGGTCTGAAATATCTTACAGTCAAAGGAAGAGTTTCTCCACAGAGCTGCAGGAGTTTCGTGGTATAAAACACCGCAGTGAGAAATGGGCTCTTATCATAATTCAGCATTTTATACAGTATGCGCTCATTTACTGCTACTGCTATAGGATATTGTGCTGTATTACACAAAGGACAGCATTGTCTATCTTATGTATATTTTATAAAACATATATACATAGACTGTTTAGATACATACACACATAACATACACTCACCGGCCACTTTATTAGGTACACCTGTCCAACTGCTCGTTAACACTTAATTTTTAATCAGCCAATCACATGGCGGCAACTCAGTGCATTTAGGCATGTAGACATGGTCAAGACAATCTCCTGCAGTTTAAACCGAGCATCAGTATGGGGAAGAAAGGTGATTTGAGGCCTTTGAACGTGGCATGGTTGTTGGTGCCAGAAGGGCTGGTCTGAGTATCTCAGAAAATGCTGATCTACTGGGATTTTCACGCACAACCATCTCTAGGGTTTACAGAGAATGGTCCGAAAAAGAAAAAACATCCAGTGAGCGGCAGTTCTGTGGGCGGAAATGCCTTGTTGATGCCAGAGGTCAGAGGAGAATGGGCATACTTGTTCGAGCTGATAGAAAGGCAACAGTGACTCAAATCGCCACCTGTTACAAACAAAATAGGCAGAAGAGCATCTCTGAACGCACAGTACATCGAACTTTGAGGCAGATGGGCTACAGCAGCAGAAGACCACACCGGGTGCCATTCCTTTCAGCTAAAAACAGGAAACTGAGGCTACAATTTGCACAAGCTCATCGAAATTGGACAGTAGAAGATTGTAAAAACGTTGCCTGGTCTGATAAGTCTCGATTTCTGCTGCGACATTCGGATGGTAGGGTCAGAATTTGGCGTCAACAACATGAAAGCATGGATCCATCCTGCCTTGTATCAACGGTTCAGGCTGGTGGTGGTGGTGTCATGGTGTGGGGAACATTTTCTTGGCACTCTTTGGGCCCCTTGGTACCAATTGAGCATCGTTGCAACGCCACAGCCTACCTGAGTATTGTTGCTGACCATGTCCATCCCTTTATGACCACAATGTACCCAACATCTGATGGCTACTTTCAGCAGGATAATGCGCCATGTCATAAAGCTGGAATCATCTCAGACTGGTTTCATGAACATGACAATGAGTTCACTGTACTCAAATGGCCTCCACAGTCACCAGATCTCAATCCAATAGAGCATCTTTGGGATGTGGTGGAACGGGAGATTCGCATCATGGATGTGCAGCCGACAAATCTGCGGCAACTGTGTGATGCCATCATGTCAATATGGACCAAAATCTCTGAGGAATGCTTCCAGCACCTTGTTGAATCTATGCCACAAAGAATTGAGGCAGTTCTGAAGGCAAAAGGGGGTCCAACCCATTACTAGCATGGTGTACCTAATAAAGTGGCCGGTGAGTGTATATCTATTAATAGTTCTACACTGTTTTCTTGATATGGAAAGTGAAGTGTCTTTTACCTCATTAGCTGACATTCCTGTTCCAAATGTCTGCTGCCTTGGAGTCATCTTTCACTCTGCCTTATCCTTTAAGCCTCATATTCAGGCCCTTACTACAACCTGTTGCCTCCACTTCGAGAACATCTCTCACATTTTACCCTTCAACCCAATAAAACCTCAACCCCTTCCTCTATAAAACTGCTAGTCCATACCCTCATCATCTCCTACTTGGACTACTGTCAGGTTCCAGGGGTAGTGGACCCACTGGACCACAGCGGATAGCTGACACCTGTGACCAGAGTCTAAGTGCCACCCGGTTTTCACCAGAGCCCGCCGCAAAGTGGGTTGGACTTGCTGCAATGTGGTACCACCTGGTCGTTCCACAGGTGCAATTTTGTCCGTGGTCTCAGCCAAGGCGGGGTACAGAAAAAGAAGACAGGTTCGTGGTCGGGGACAGGCAGGAGGTCAGGACGGGCATCACGGGATCAGGGTCAGAGGCAGAGCAGAAGGTGAAGGCAGACAGCAGAGGAGCGAAACGGGAACTGGTCTGTGTCCCTAGGAGACGGGGACTCGCGTGCACAGCCACCGAGCCAGAACCAGGAGCGGGGGCAGGTGAGTCGGAACTATGGGGTGCTGGGGCACATGGAGGAGCACGGGTGAGCCCGCGACCCGACACATGGGTTGCAATATTTTTCTCTACAGTCCCCCAGCTACCCCCCCTCCAATCTATCCTTAACTTGGCTGCCCATCTAATCCCTCTCTCATCGTGTTCTTCCTCTGCCTCTCCTCTCTGCCATTCTCTCCATTGGTTAACCATGACTAAAGCCGTCCACAACCTTTCCTCTACATATTTCTCTGAACTAATCAGCCAATACCAACCCATACATAAACTACGTTCTTCACAAGACCTTCTGCTTCACTTTTTTACCATCTGCTCTTCTCACCAACTTCTCCAGGAATTCTCCTGTGTATCTCCCATGTACTCTCTACCTCTCTATCTCTTGTTCATGTGTCTGCTTGTAATTAATTGCACCTGTAAGCTCCCTCCTCCTTCTCCCTTGCTTTCTTCATCCAACAAACTGGAGGGGAGTACACTACAAATAGCAATCCTCTGAACCGTGGCACCTAGGAACACAGTTCTGATGTCCTTTTAAAGGATTTTGTTTCTAAGTGCCACAGAAGAGATATCCAAAGTTAAAGTTTTAGTTAGGAATGGAAGCTGTCAAAGAAAATTAAACTGCTGACTGTAACTTTCTATATGACACGGCTCAGAAGATAAAGCCATTTGTAACTAAAGCTTATTTTCAGGGTAAAACTTATATTTCAAAGGGCTGAAAAATCATGCTATTTTTGGTGGTAGGCCTTTTTTTTCTGGGGAAGCACTGTATTATAATTTCGGGGAAACCTTTGTCTGATGAACTTCTATCTATGAGCATGCTGATACTTTTTGAATGATGCTTTTGAGTTCACAATGAGGGCACTCATTGCCTTTTACCATGCATTAGGGATGCCATTGCCATACCATTGCTTATGGGATGTATGGGTACAGTGGGTAAGTCTGTTATTGTACGATGTATGATTTACATATCTTTGGTATGAATCCTGAAAAACAGTAAAAAAATAACTCACGACTTTAAGTATTCATGATACAAGTGAGAATTGAGTAAAGTGAATAAATATTAATTAATTGTGATCTATGTGGTTTAATGAAACCTTCCTTTATTCTGCACTTGCTCTCCCCATCTGACAGCCTTTGCCTAACTGATACTAATGTAACATAATTACGGTAAGTCTTGTCTATGTTCTTAGCTTTGTGGCAGATAAGCGCACTGGGTGCTATTACAAGTGAAGTACTATACATTTGAAAATCATCATTATCATATTTATTATATGGCTCTATTGTTGTACAGTGGCCTAGCCGAAAAATGTAAGTGTAGACTCCAGAGGAGAAGAAATAATTTATAGGCCGAGCGTCTGTCTTCCTATCCAGTATGAATAATGATAATCACATTCTGTTTAGGTTTCCGTTCTTAATGTATTCAATCTTTCATTACATTTTGTCTGCCAGTTTTCGCTGCTATTGTGAACAGCGGAATATAATTACATGTTGTTGATTTTGATTCAGATCTGGTTGCTCAGTCGTCTGACACTAATTGTTGGCTGAGGTTATATAACTTTTCTCTTCCGATGTCATACAGGCCTGGTAGCAGTGCCAATAAATAGGTAATATCATAGATTGGCATGGTTAATGTGTCTTGGCCTTTTATTCATATTAATGGAAAAAGTTCTGCAATGCAAGGCTGAATATTAAATATGTGGCAACACGGGAAGAGAAATGACTATCCACAGATCAGAGGTCAGAATGAAAATTGTCTTGAGGTAACTAAATGCAGCGTAGTTTGTCTTGGATCCTCTAGTATGTATGGGGCAATGAGGAGCAATAATCAGGAACATAATATTCTAGGAACATTTATTCTTGGTTATTGTCCATTAATTGATTGGTCTATATGGGATGATCACTGTTGCTCTATATATTTGCTGGCAGTACATTATCCTATAGAATAGTTGATTTTAGATATACCCAAAAGTACTCCTCAGAAAGGAGAGAAGAGGCCTGACCAACAATTTGTAGAGTAAAAATATACTATACTGTACTTTATTGACATAGGTACATAGAATAAAACATGCATCGTTAAATCATTGTGTCCAATAAATGTATGCAGTACAACACAGACTTAAAAAAAAAGTCAAACCTGGAGAATGTCAGGAGATATGTAAGTTGTAGGAAAGGAAACCCACCTAATAAATGTGCACTGGCTCACTCAAGTGAGGCTTGATAAATATATTACAACCTAATGGACTGTGCCATATGTTTGGTATAGGCTAATATAGACCACCAGCATTAAAAATCAAGCCCTTACCATAAAGTACACACTCGTATTCTCCAAAGTCCGGGATGACTCCTTCCCCGATGCACGTTTGTCTCGTAAAGAGCCTTCGTCTGGGGGTGGCATCATCCCGGTCAAGGGTCAACTGATAAAGAAACATGGGGCCAACAAGCTTGCGCCATGAGATACCCCAGTTTTGAGAAAACGTCAGTTTTCTGTTCTGAATTTTTGTTTAAATTGATTTCAGATATGGTCAGCTGACTAATGGGCCTTAAAGGGACACTGTCACTAGCTTTTACACCATTAAACTCCCAGCCCTGCTGCTTAAGTAAGCAATGTGATTTCTAGAATTCCCTCTTTTATTTGTAAATGTAAAGATGTCTATAAATTCAATTAAAGGGGCATCTGAAGTGGCGCTCCACCTTCGGCCTCTAAAAGTGATTCATCTAAAGCTCATTTACTTATGAATTTGGGGGTTATTCTTCTTTGTAGGTATTAAAGCAAAAAAAAAAAACATAAAAAGGAAACATTTACAAAGAAAAATGTCAAAGGACATTTCATACCCTACCTGAGGGGACTAGTAGTTTAGTGGGATAATATCTGGTGACTTTAACACAAGAACTCAATTAAACCTATATACAGTAGATGCCCTGGTGGCACAAGTCCATAGAAAATTTTTAAACGGGCTGGGTATTCTTAAAGATTTTTGTAATGTAATTTCATTAATCTTTTGTAAAGATTAATGTAATTAACTGTGGGGAGTAGTAATGAATATATACCTTTCGTCAAATCGACCACTTTCTGTAAAGTGACAGGCACCACGCTCCCTTACCCCTTTTGTCAAACGTCCACCGCCTGTAAAGTGACAGGTACCACGCCCCCTTTGATTCTTTCGACCTATTACCCCTCCCTCCCTTTTTATCTTATGTGCTTCTAGTGGTCTTAAAGGGGTTATCCGGGTTTAAAAATTTTTTTATGGCCGGGCTGGGGAGGGCTAGTTAAACATAATAAACATGGACTTACCTCCTCCGGCGCCGCTGATGTCCCGCGCCGCTGATGTCCCGCGCCGCTGATGTCCCGCGCCGCGGTCCCAGACGCGCACAGGGAGCTTCCGGTCCGCACTGTGGACGGCTTCTCCCATCCGTCCCTATCTCTCAGCGTTGTAAGCGCTGGGAGATGGTGCGCATGGGAGCATCCGGCCGTCCGGAAGCTCCCTGTGCGCCGTTGTTATGAAACCGGCGCACAGAGAAGACCGGCCGCGGCGCGGGACATCGGCAGCACCGGAGGAGGTAAGTACATGTTTATTGTGTTTAAATAGCCCTCCCCAGGCCGGCCATAAGAAATTTTTTAAACCCGGATAACCCCTTTAATTCACGTATAAATTGAATTCAAGCATAAATTTAATATACATTGAAATTCTGTGTGATCTGTAGCAGATTGATATTATCTTGGTTGTAACACAAAGTTTAATAATGTAATTGTGTGTGAAGAAAAAACATTTATATAATGTTTAATAATAGATAAAATAGCAGCCTACAAAAATATAACAGAGACGCCTCAAAGTTTAAACGCATTTTTTGAGCAAAAATGTACACAGCAAAGAATAATAAGATGTATAAAACTATTGAGCAAAAATGTATATAGCAAAGAATAATAAAATGTATACAACTAGTACAGACAATTGCATAAATCTGATACAAAAGAACAATATCCCAGTCATTAACATTCAACAAGAATTTTGGAAGAGAGCAATATTTACAGACTTAACCACGCAGTTTGTAATAAGGTTAGAACCCTTTTCTTTGGGAGTAAACTTCCCTGTGTTATCCCTGTTGGGGTGGATGAAATGGACAGGCTTCTTGCATGTAGGAGTGAATGATCACTGATGGTTCATTCAGTGACATTTTTATTTCTTCCAGATTCTCTCGCGTAGTTGAATTACCCACAACTGTAGAGGGTATATTTAATTCAGCCATGGCCTGCATAACTGTGTCCCATTCAGTAGGTATTTTGTATTTTGGCAAGTTGTGACTCTGGGTTGTATTGCGTGTCAGGTCTACCTTGTTAGAGCCAGGGACAACATTACCTTTGTAAATAAATTCACCTTTATCATTCCACGTTGTAATGTCATGGTTTTGGGCCAGTTTGTTTAGCAAGAGGCCTGCATTTTTCTTAGGAGGGTCACATTCAGGTGAGATCTTCCCTCAGCCTCGGTCTTGTTTCTAAACTTAACAACCCCAAATTTAGTAATCTATCATTGTTTTCTAGTCCCACCATTCCAATCCTTCATAAACCCATGCTGATGATGGGTTGTAAGGTTATGTACAGTGAGATACTCAAGGAGAGCATCTCTCAAATATTTTCCCCACAGAAGTTAGACTCACAGGCCTGTAGTTTCCAGGATCGCTTTCTGGTCCTTTTTTGTATATTGGCACTACATTTGCTATGCGCCAGTCCTGTGGAACAGAACCTCAGACCTAAAGGAATCTTCAAATATTATAATAATGGTCTGTCTTTTACAGTACATAGTTCATGCAGTACCAGGGGGTGAATGCCATCGCGGCCTGGTGATCTGTATAAGTTAGAAGTAGTAGAGGCAGTGCCGTACCTCTTCCTGGGTTAAACTGCTGACATTCCAAAGAGAATTTATATTATTCCTCATCATATCTTCCATCATAGGATTTTCCTGGGTAAAGACAGTTGAGAAGGTGACATTCAGTAGATTGGCCCTTTCCTCATCTCCCTCCTCCATGACCCCAAGGTTATTTTCCATTTTTAGTTTCTTATTTATATACTTGATAAATAATTTGGTATTAATTTTGCTCCACTTGTTAACATTTATCTCAGTCTCTATATTTGCTGCCTTTTTACATTTTTTTACAGAATACATTTTTCTCTCTATAATCCTGTAATGCCTCCTCGCTACCTTCGTGTTTTAGCACCTTAAAAGCCTTATCTTTCTCACTTATTGCTCTCCTTACAGTACTAGTTGACCACATTGTCTTTTTTTTTGTTTCACTTATGTTTTTACCACATGGTGGGTGTTTCTCCCGGCCTATTTTAGAATATTTGTCAAAATGTCCCTTTTTTGGGTGCTTTTGTCTTTGAGAACATTGTCCCAGTTTATGCTTATAAGGTATTAATTAGGCAGCACCTTTGCTATCCTGTCTAGATAAGCAAAGGTGAATGTCTCAGAGACCAATAATATACCTCCCACACCATATACAGATTATGCAATAAAACCCCCACAAAAGAATATCAATATGAAGTCTCACTTTTGACACTGCACACACTTAGGATCACACTTGTTTTTCTGTTTGCTATTGGATAGGTTAGGTGCCAAGATAAGCCACTGCTTTCACTGCAACAAAGATCTGTCTTTGATGCTGCCCCACAATAAAGCCGTGTCATCAGAATGTTCTAAATGATCATCCAACTACGTTGTTGATTTTAAGAAAAGCTCGGAAGTCCTCTGACTGCTAAATATGTGGGAAATCGCTAAATGTAAGATTCGATTCACAGCCAGGTACAGCATAACTGGTGCATGATCTGAAAAAAAGGTTATCGGGTGGATACAGACCGAGTGAAGAGTGTCCATCAGGGAGACAGGCAGCAATAACAGGTCTATTCGGGGAAAGGTATTATGTACAGCTGAGACATAGTGCTAGCTCTTTCATGGGGTATAGCAGTGACCTGGAGGACGGTGTCAATCTACTGTTTGATGAAGAGCGGTCAAGTGTGGAGTCATCACCGGATTAAAGTCTCTACTATCAGGTTTTGTGAATCCACTTCCGGCATCATTTTAATCCTTTTAGGGAAAAAAATCCGGACAGGTTTGGGGCGTAAATGTTCAGTATGTTGGGGGGTCCCTGCTATAAGCACTTTGAATAGTAAAAAATGCCCCTGATCACACCCGCTTAAACAGCCAGTACCTCATAGTTTAGGCCTTTTTAAACAAAAATTGCCATCCCCTGGAGAAAGACATATAGCAGGCTTTAAGTGAGCAAAGTGCTCATGCTTCCAATACCCCCCACATTCATTTATTGCGTACCCTTCAGAAAAATGACTATGACTATGATATTCATACTTTGTTTTGCAGAGATTGTGATCATACCATCTCAAGATGGAAACGAATAAGATACACCTGTGTGTACCGGTACCTCCTCATACATTCTTCCTCTCCTCCACACCATTCCCCTTCTGCCTGCTCAATGCACATGGCACGAAGTGGGGAGGGACATGAATGAGTGTGGAGGAGTTGAGACTGACACAGGCACACACAGGCTGCAGCTGCCCCTCCCGGAGAACTCATCACAGGCTGCTGGCAGGAAGCCAGGTGCTGTGAAATAAACTACTTAAATGATTCAGAATGCTGACAAGTACATTTTTAAAAATCAGCATAGCACAGGCTATTGGAACCTGTCACAAGCTAAAAATGACTTGTCCTGGTGACTGACTTTCTTTAACAATTCCAGGAATAACATTACTTAACACCACTTTTCTAAACTGAGAAGTGTCAGAACAGATGTATATTTAAAAGTAATTATGCTAAAATATTGGTTTATTTACAAATAGAAAAAGTAGCTAAAAGAACAGGATACACTTGATCCAGCAGATACTAGACACAGACACTATGCAAGAGTCATCAGTAGGGTTGAGCAGACCTCACCCCCAAAAGTAACACCCGAGATTGCTGCAAGTGGGGCACTTATATTCTGCGCATGTACTTTTTAGGGCTAATCCTTTAGTGCCCATAATCTTTTAGAAAGTTTAATGGCCTAGATATGCAAATTTTCTAAAGAGGCTATTGGGACGTGAAGTAGCTGGAGCTGAGGCTACACGGCGCGATTACTCCACACCCCAGTAGCCTCTTTGATCCTCCTACCAGACATCTTCAGCGCGCAGCTGCAAGAAGCTGCGCGCACTCGTCCGCAAAGCCGGAGTTCTGGGCATACACAGTAGCTCCAGATTTGGAGCCGAGATCACCCCGCCCCTGGCCTGTGTTCTGCGCATCGGCTTCGCAGACGAGTGCACGCAGCTCTTTGTACTACTCCACACCCCAGTAGCCTCTTTAGAAAATTTGCATCAAGGCCATTAAACTTTCAAAAAGATTGTGGGGACTAAAGCATTAGCCCTAAAAAGGGCTATCCTTACATTCGTTCGATGCACCTACCACCGGATCTGCCTTAACCCCTTCCCGGGTCCCGGTGCATGGAGATGGCACGCGGAGAGGGCTCGCATATAGCAGCAAAGGCTTACCGGTAACACCGATCATGGGTGTTTTTACGTCGATCGCCGCCTGCAATGCTGCCGGTGGCTTCAAAAAGATGGCGCCGCCATCTTGCCGTGCATCGTCGCTCCCTGATGATGTCACGGGGAGCGGCGATCCGTTGCCATGACAGCTTCGGGTCTCACGAAGGCCCGAAGCTGTCTCGTTTTAACCCATTCATTACAATGTGCTAATTACACATTGTAATGAATGAGTAGGAAAATCCCCATATACTAGGGTGTCTGAAAAATAGTAAAAGTAAAAATAAAAAAAAGTTAAAAAAAAATTATTATAAAAAACCCTAAAAATTCTAATCACCCCCCCTTTCCCTAGAACTGATATAAATATTAATAAACAGTAAAAATCATATACACATTAGGTATCGCCGTGTCCGAAAATGCCCGATCTATCAAAATATAATAACGGTTTTTCACTGCGTTTAACAGAAAATAGCGCCCAAAGTCGAAAATGGCCGTACAGTCCTAAAAATTATAGCAATGAAAACTAAAAAAAGGCCAAGTCGTTAAGGGGTTAATAGGTAGATCCGTAGTGGTAGGTTTCCTTTGCTACTATATAATATCACAGTGCAAAACACTGCTATAATTCGGGTGCCAAAAAAATGCCCCCGAAGTGTTTAAAATACACTATCACTGTATCACTGAGACACAATGGTTGGATCAGTACGTCTTGAGAAATATAAAGTACTCTTGCTGTTCTGTAGGCTTTTTGCCCAAGTAAACAATTTAGATGCCATGTGCCAAAAACTAATGTAAAATTTAATTCTAAGGTTTATTGTTCGTTGTCTTTCGAAAACGAGAACATGTGTATAATTTTATCTTGATCAGGCTGACACCAGCACTTAGTTCTACCAAGCTCTTATTGAAATACCATGTGCTAATACAATAGGACATCAATGATTCATGTTTTCTATTGAAATAAAAGCTCTACATTATTAGCATTAGGCATCAATATATTTTATAGAATTATGTCTGTGATGTTTCTTCACACAAATCTCATCTTTTCTTCTGGATCTCAATTGCATGCAAAAAAAAAATATACATAATTGGATTTTACCATGTCCGTTACTTTTGTTCTTGGGGTGATTCCTCTCCCTACTAAGAACATGTGTATACAGTAAGGTAAATATTTGTATGGGGGAGGGGGTTTCATATGCTCAGCCAGATGTATGATCAGCTATAGAACAGTTAGTTAATGGTGGTGGATGATACCGGTCACATTCTACGAGGCCACCTACATATATTGAAAAGTGTCCTTGAGATTTTGTATCATGGATATGCCATTAAAATCCATCAGGGGCATGCTTGCCATGATAAAGAGTGTTCCTTAAAGTTGAAATGTGAAGGCTTGGTTCCTACTTAAACACACAGTGATGCCATAGCAGATGTCTGCTTTTACCATGTAACATGTGGATTACCAAAGAATAATGTTTTGGAGTGGAAGATCCTCAGTGCCGGAGTGAATTACTTTTTGGGTACTAATTGTACAAAAGTCTGGACACACTCCTGAGCACGAGGTGAGCCATTGAAACAATATTTTTTTCTATATGGGCTGGCAGGCTATATACTGGGGGGCCATAGGCTAGCAGGCTATATACTGGGGGGGCAAGGGTTGTCCGGCTATATACTCGGGGCCATGGGCTGGCAGGGTGTATACTGGGGGGGGGGGCAGGGGCTGGCTATACACTGGGGGGCAGGAGCTGGCAGGCTTGGGACTGGTGGATATGGTCTGGAAGGCTATATACTGCAGGGAATGGCAGGCTATATACTGGGGGCAGGGGCTGACAGGCTTTATACTGGGGAGGCTGGCTATATACTGCCGGGGCTGGCAGGCTATATACTGGGGGGCAGGGTCTGACTATACTGGGGGCAGGGGCTGGCAGACTACATATTGGGGGAAGGGGGCTGGCTATATACTGGGAGGCAGGGTCTGACTATACTGGGGGCAGGGGCTGGCAGACTACATATTGGGGGAAGGGGGCTGGCTATATACTTGGGGGGATGAGGCTGGCCAGCTATATACTTGGGGGGGAAGGAGAGTGGCTAGCTATATACTGGTGGGGGAGGGGGCTGGTCAGCTTTATACTGGCTGGAGTCTGTACCGATGTATTCCCACCATTGGCTTATGCTGGAGTCAATAGGTTTTTCCAGTTTTTTGTGTTAAAATTAGGTACCGCGGTTTATACTCGGGTCAGCTTATACTCAAGTGTATGCCCATGCCCTTGTTTTTTCATATGGATTTCCAAAGCTCCTCCAAATCTAATTACCAGTAGTTGTAAAAAGGTTTTTTGGATGATTTTATTTCTGTAATAAATTTTTGACTATGTTTTTCATAAGGTACTTGATGTGTCTGTGTTGTTTTTTTTTTAAATCCTCACTATTAGAACAGAAGGAATGGTTTTCTACGAACATCAATAGGACTTTTTGCTTGACTTCCCACGGAGATTGTGTTGCCAAAAACACTTAAAAAATATTGTGTGTCAATATATCCTCAATCCAATTTCTATGTGACGTGTGACTGAGATAAGACTGGAAACATTTTTAAACTTTAAAAAAAACCTATTTATTACATTTTTATACATCAATTCACTATAAGAATATAGTAACTTTTTTGGCATTAAAAGTGTCAGGTAAAGAGTTTGATATATTGGGGGGCAATTATCAATTTTGGAGCAGGGTCCATGTTTTTGTGTACATATCGTGCTATAATTTATACTGGGATGTTAGATGGTGGTGCAAGGGGTTAATGAATTAGCACATGACCGAAAAGGGTTAGAACTTTCGCCAAGTTCATGAAGATGAAATAGAACTCCATAGACCGTCTTTTTGCAGTTGTAAGTGTGCACCAAAAACAGTGTTGGGAAACTAGAAGTGCTGGATTTTGAAATTTGCGTCCAAATAATTAAAAGACGTAAAGACAAATATTGAGGCGTCAACACTTTATACATAAAGCGCATCAGGCGCAGCAAGGGGAAAAAAACAAAACACCAGTTTTCTGGCGGAAAGTCAGTAATAAATGGCCCCATATTGTGTCCATGTGGTTTTCCAGTGACAGTGCTGAGGAAAAAAGGAGTTAATGATGATATAGAATTGTAATTATTTAACAGGTAGAAAAGGAAATTATGCCGAAAAATCAGACACTTTCTTCCATGGGACAAAAAGAAGTGATAAATGGCAAGCATTCCTAGTCCTCAGCCTTTGCTAGATAGTTTATTCTAGTGTTTTGTCTCTAAAGTGCATTATCCTCTCTGCACAGCAGGTGGCGCTGCCGAGCCCTCTGTTTTTGCATGGTATAAAGTCACCAGACAAATAGATCTACTTTTCAGGCTTCACCAAAAAAGATCTGTTGAAAAAAAAAAAAATTTTTTTAAATTTGTAAGCTTAATAAAAAAAAAAACTTTAAGGGAAGTAATAAAACAGTTTTTTGTATATATTGACACCTCTTTCAGGGAAGGTGTCCAACGATATGACCTATTTATTAACAAATTGCTTTTATAAAAAGGGGATACAAAATAAAATATGTATTTCCCTGCTTTAGTTCAAACATTGCGGAGATGGACACACATGTAACTGTAAGCTCTTGGGAGCAGGACCCTCACTTGCATTCTTCCATCTTATTACTCTGTATTGTCTTATTTTTACATATCCCCCATGATTAGACGTCAGCGGGCCCAGGTCTTTAGACTTGCTGCCATTTTGTACTACTCCCGCACTAAGGAGAACCTAGGGAGATGCAGTTTATTACTGCTTATCCCTTCTCCACTCCTCACATCATCGCACTGAAGAGGAGGGTCACAGGTCAAAGGTGTCACAGGTCCAAAGTGGTTGTGAACCAGAGCTGCTGGGTCTGATTAGTCCCAGTACAACTCTGATCAGCATCAGCCCCAACAGGGGGTTGTCTCCCCTTGTAACTGGGGCTCTTATAGGTTCCTCCATTACAGGGGAAAACTTGTTAAAGAAAAAAAATATATAAAATTGCAAAACAAATTTTTGAAAATGTCCCCCAGGGGGTCGGTCTTTTATGACCTAATGGGGGACAAATAAAGTAAAAATACACACACAAAAAATATTGATGAATATTCAGAAAAATGCATTTACATTGCCCAATATACAGTAATAAAAAAAACAACAACTCACGCTTCAGTACAAAAAACATCGCCATAGTTTTATCATTTATCAAAACGACTAAAGTAAATTAGGATTAATAGAATTCATTAATAATGTTCATTTTGAGTTAATTTGAATGACAAAAAAAGCCTTTTTTCCACTGTTAACCCAAATTAACTTAAAGATGAAAAAAAATCTTTAAACTTTTATTACGTTTTAATTAGCTCTATGAGTCCCAAAAAAATGCTGCAAAAAATTTTAAGGTTGTATGCAAACCCAAGTACAGAAATTCGATAAAAATATCCCGGCCATTAAAGCCTTTAATGGGCCGAGTCATTAAGGGGTTAAATATTGGTTTGTCTTTTACAGTAATAACAGAGGCATTTTTTCCTTATATTTCAGGTGGAAAAACGATATTACATATCATCCATAATATGACAATGAAGGCTGTGCAAGTAGCATTATTGTTATATGCTGTGTGGGAAACCAGCGCCACCCCTGTAGGACGCCTCTCCTGTTATAAGAAGATCTTAAAAGATCGAAACTGTCATAATATTCCTGAGGGAGTAGAAGATCATCCTCCTGTGAATGGATACCCCCAGGACCACTTTTGGGAAGGAGCAGGATGTGAGATGGTCTGTTACTGCAATTTTAATGAACTGCTCTGCTGCCCAAAGTAAGAATCGTCCTGTCTTGTTTATGACTATTATTATTCTTATTAGTTGATTATTACCTTTTACCTCTAGACATTTTGTCATTTTTAAAAGTCAAAACTCAGGCGTTTGCTTTCTACAACAGAAGGACATATTCGGGTTTCTCTAATATGTACACTGAGCCTGATGCAAAGCCCAAAGCGAAATCTGCTTCTCCACATTTCACTTTTAATGACCTTTTTCTTTGTATTATATAATCAACTCATAAATATCGCAAGACGTTTCTCATAGAAAACTTACAGGCGGAAATTCATTCTTTTCATTTTGTATATAACAACACATAGGAGGAATGCTGGAATTGCTATCTATATGAATGATGAGTTTTGTTACTAAACATAAAAATAAAATGTGGCCCACATTTAGACAGTGAGCGCAGCCTAACCAGCTCAGTATAAGTGATTGTACATTACCTGCTTTGCCTGATTAAATAAAGACTTGGAGCCGGCGGGAGGCATCAGTCATACACCATCAATCAATGGACTTCTATATTTGTTACATCAATTTAGATTTTATACCTAGCAGAAAACTAACACTGGGGCCGGTATAGATTTTCGGAACAGTACCGGAGACTGTGTGTGAGATATATGCTGTGCTGACATAAAGGGAAGCATTACTCAGGTATATTATCTATCTCTAGGTAGCAGGATACATAAATTCAACTATTAATAACTGATCCATGTGTACCCTGTGTGCTCCTTCATCATTTTACTTCAGTCAAAACATGTCATTACAAATCTATTCTCGCATTATCTATTCATAAACCAATACGGCGGAAGAAGATGCTGAAAAACACAGGAACAATGGAAGCAGCAACAGTTAGCAGAACCGAGGGTTACAGGACACTAGTGCTGAACCGGCCATTATAGGGGTCCTTTAAGCTATCTGAACATGATGTGGAATCAGTGGCATAACTAGAAGCTGATGGGCCCCAGTGCAAAGTCTGTCCAGGCCCCCAACTATAATGTATGGTTTATAGTACTAGTCTTCTCATATGGGGAAGTGACACCTTATGGGCCCCCAAAGCCTCTTGGACCCAGTTGCGACCGTATCCTCTGCACCCCCTCAAGTTATGCCCCTGTGTGGAATACTAATAGAAGCAACAGGAACCAACCAAATTTTCTCCATTTTTGTTGCTGGAAAGGGGGTGGAGATCAACCTTTAGATCAATTTTTAGTGACAATTTTTCAAGCAGTGTAGTGAATAGACTATGTTGCTATACTGAATACATATTCCTGCTTCATGGAATACGGCTATAGTGTGTTTTTGTGGAAAGTAATTAATCAGAGAAGCAACCTGAATTCTGAGTGTGTGCCTCTTAACTGCATTATGCTTAGCGACCCTATGGGGGGCGGTGATACGGACGCACAATTTGAGACTGTGTCTCGGCGTCCATAGAGGTCTATAGCAGTCGACTTTCTATGGATAGGGGAGTTGTGAGGAGCGCTCACCCTCCCTCCTCCGGGACAAGCAGGATAGTTATCATCTTCCTTCACGTATGGTTTATTGTGTATTGGCCTCCTTAGGATGCCAAAACAATTTAAAGCTATGTCAGGCAAAATGGGCCTCAAAAATTTTGAATCTGGACATAAATAGGGTATAGCTTGTGTTGAGTGATAAATATCTTTGTCGCAGGCAGAGGAGCGACAAAGACTCATTATCCTTCATAATCCTTAAATGGAAAAAGTTTGGGATGACCACAACTCTACTTTGACCTGGCCGTCCAGCTAAACTAAGCAATCATGGGTGAAGAGCCTTGATGAGAGAGGTAAAGAAGAACCAAAAGATCACTGTGGCTGAGCTCCAGAGATGCAGCAGGGAGATGGGAGAAAGTCCCACAAAGTCAACTATTACTGCAGCCTCCACCAATCAGGGCAGAGTGTGCCGATGGAAGCCACATACAGTTTGCAAAAAAAAAAACACATGAAGGACTCCCAGACTATGGGAAAACAGATTCTCTGGTGTGATGAGACAAAGATTAAACTATTTGGAGTTAATACTAAGCGGTATGTCTGGAGAAAACCAGGCACTGCTCATCACCTGCAAATACAATCCCAACTGTGTTTTTCAGCTGTAGGGACAGGACCACGGGTTCACCTTCCAACAAACCAATGACCCTAAGCACACAGCTAAAATAACAAAGCAGAGGCTTCAGAACAGCCCGGAACAAGCCCAGAACAAGCCCGGACCTAAACCCAACGTTCACCATCCAACCTGAGGGAACTGGAGAGGATCTGCAATGAAGAGGCAGAGGATCCCCAAATCCATGTGTGAACAACTTTTATCATTCCCTAGAAGACCCCTGGCTGGAGTCTGAATACTTCCTGTACCCAATGTAAGGATGTAAGCATTTAGTTCCAATGAATGTGGATGAACTTTTTGTTCATGCTCAGCAGTGAAGCTCCTCCGCTACAGATCAGAAGGGAAGGAATGTCTGAACTTCTCTAATAACTGCTAGAGTGATCAGGAAAAGAGCATTAAGGAATGATTGTCCAGGGAATGTTCTCTCTGTATACTGCTTTATGTTTTAGTTTGATTTCATGTTTGTAGAGGTTAGCTGCTTTGATGGATTCTATTCACTTAATATAGAATATGAGTGGAAAACTGTTTTCTAACATTGCAAATTTAGAAATACAGAAACACGCACATGAAAAAGTTGCATAGATATAGAAGCCTTCATGTTATGTAGCACTGCTTAGACTATGCAGCATTATGATGTGAAGCACCTAGTGAGCTGTTCCCAGAGAAAAGTCTGATATTGAAAGTTCAACCATTCATGAGGCAATTCCTCTATATCGGGAAATATAGTGATAGAGAGGCTGTTCTCTAGCCTTAAAATAATCAGGTCAGACTTGAGGTCCACCACGAAGGAGGATCTGATAGAGGCGATGTTGTTTCTAAGAACAATTTCGTAGACTCACCAAACAAATATTATTCACTACATTTTTTTGAAAACTTTTCTTTTCCACATAGCATTTTGCATAATTACAATTTATAAGTTATAGCTCTAAGGTCGTATTCCAATAAATATTTTTATGTACTACCTAAATAACTGTAGTACTGTGATAAAAACATATATTATTACTGTAAATTTATCAGTTAAACATGGCCCATGTATGTCGGAGTCAGAGTCAGGGGAATTGAGGAGTCGCATTGGAGGTTTTGATTACTGACTCCACAGATCTGCAAGTTAACCCAGAAAGGCATAGAACCCTATTTTCACTCTAGGACTTTAAAGGAAATCTACCACTTGGATGCAATGCAATGCAGTGCTAAACCAAGCACACTTGCATGCTACTATGTGCCAATTGAAACAGGATCCATTCTTCTGTTTGCTTCTAATAGATTAGTTTTAGAGAAAATATGCAAATAAAGCTCAGGGGCTCCTGGCTCTGTCACAGCACCCCCTTCTGGCTCTGCTAATTATTCACACCTCCACTCGGCCCTCTGGCAGGGGAGGAAGGAAGAGGGCAGAAATGCTGAAGAGAGGTATGAATAATTAGTAGACAACAGAGCCATAAGAGGCTTCTGTGACTTAGCCAGTAGCCCCTGAGACTCATTTTAATATTATTTTTTTTCTCAAAAACTAAGTTAATAGAAGCAAAAAGTAGTATGAATCCTGTTTCAGGAGGCACACACCAGCATGTTAGTGTGCTTGGTTTACAAACACTGTACCCATGTGTTAAATTTCCTTTAAGAAGGGACTGCAATTCCAATAAACCCCACAATATTGAATGAAATGTGGAGCCGTTATATTTGTTTCTGGTTCTTTCCCGCTACGCAAAAGGCTTTCTTATTTATTAGTAAAGTCAATTGATACCAGAAGATTTACACTACTGACCTAGCAAGTTCTAGAAACTGAATGAACATTATGTACATTTTGGACTTGTTTTTAATATGAGGGTTGTTAATGTAAGGAAACCCACACATAGAAAATTAAGATTTAAAGGAATAAAATGTACAGACTTGAGAATAGTGTCTTCCGATACCACTGGCACAGAGGTTTAGTAGAGGCACTGTCCTTCCCGTATACCAGCAGTTACAGTCAGGCTATTTGGCTGTGTGAGCAAAACTGAAGTGCTATTATGTCTTCACAATGATGCCTCTGTTTCTTTCCCCTAAAGCATCAGCTGGTGAACATGCCCAGAGAGCAGCCAGCGTGTATTAGCTTGCTGTCTACTATGTCCTGAAGTGCCACAATGTTGCTTTCACAAGCATCGACTTCAACAGCTTTCTTGTATTAAATCACATCCAGTAACATGAACCACAACCATATAACCATTGCAACGGATTAACTCTTTTTGCAACTTTTTTGTCTTGTAGAGAGATTTTTTGGGGGCCGAAGATTTCCTTTGTGATTCTTTGTAACACCCACTGATAAAACAAAGCCGCATTATGTCGGAGAAAGACAATGACTGACATAGAAACTGGGAAGATCTGGAAGTGAAAGACCCCTACAGTGATTGCGGCCGTTATCGTCTCCTTTCTCTAGAATTGCTCTATGGCACCAGTAACAATACATAGTTCAGTATAACACTGCGGGCACTTGGAAAAGCTTAACCCTGCTAGAATCAAGAAGTGATATATAAACAAAAAAAAAGCCTTGTTTGTTCAGTAAGTGATGGTGACGTTTAGGAAAACGCTGCCAATGAATGTTATTCTCCTAAGTAACCTAGTAATGAAATTAAGGTAGTCCTGGAATGTATTATCAGATTCTATTAAATACATAGGAGGTATAAAACAGCTACTGTGGCCAAGTTCAGGATGTCCAAAAAGATGACATTCATTGTGCACAATCTTTACATCTGTAGAGAGAAATTCTGCAATTCTTTTGAAATCCCATATTCCTCCCATCAGTGTATCTAACCATTGAACAAACTTTGCATGATTAATTAGTTCTTTGAATGTACTCTAGGGGTAATAATGTTCCTGACCATTATGTGACCTTTATTTTCCAGCATCTCTCATCTCTGTAAAATTCTAGTATATCCCATAGTATATGAGCCTGTGTTAGCATGCCCTTTTTGTCTAGTAAGGAGTCTCCCAGCTCCTGCTAGTATTCATGACCAGAAGAACTACAACACTCAGTAGTTTATGAAAACATTGTATTAACTCCTCCGGCAGCATACATATATATATACAGTGTCCAGCACAGAATATAGTCATCCAATAGTGCACATCATGTCCAGAAAACATGGGGCAATGCAGGCTGTAGACTTAGAACCATCGACAAACGATCCAGCTTATTCAGTCCAGACGTCAGGTCAATAAAAATTGATATTGATTTTGTCATCTTTTAAAAGATACACATCGTTCAGTCCCAACAGGTTTCGGGGGTGAACACGTCCTAATGGAAGGATGTGTTAATCTATGATTAAGGGACGTGTTCATGTCCGAAACGCGTTGGAACTGGATGATGTGTATCTTTTAAATAAATATCAATTTTTATTGACCCTGACGTCTGGACTGAATAAGCTGGATCGTTTGTCGATGGTTATATGATCTGATTCAGGTGAAGGGAGGATCCATGCTTCTGGAACCGAGCGTCCTAGGTGTTACTGGAGACAACAATCTTCACCTAGGCTGAAGACATACATGGAGCTGTTTAGCTGAGCAGAGACGACATCAGAATTCTTTTATATCTTGGCCAGGTTTAGGTCACTCCTCGCCGATTCACACCTTATTCCCGTCCACTTTGCATGGAAGTGGTGTAAGGGGATAAAAAGTCAGAGTTCCTGCCTGTGCACAAGGAATTGCAACTTTTTCATGGCTTATAGACTGTAAGCTCTTGCAACAGGGACCTCGCTCCTTTTGTTCCATATGAAACTTTGTACTCTGTCATGTTTTATTTTATTTGTATATGTCCCCTATGATTTGTAAAGTGCTACGGAATATGATGGCGCTATATAAATAAAGATTATTATATTATTATTGAACATGATAAAAGTGGTGTACAAGCTTCGATAAATGCCCCGCTCTGGAAGTAAGTTTGCTGTTGTTTCTAAAGTGGGGAGAGGAGACATGTGCAGGCATTTATTAATTTGAGTGCAGGGTGGGCGCAGGAAATGTGCTATAATTTTCAGTGTTATGTAAGTTTGTGGCGCAAGGGATTAATGGGGCATGAACAAAAAGGTTTAGAACTGTCTCCACATTCAAGAAGGGGAAATAGAACTCCCTAGACAAGCTTTTAGCTGCTCCAATTGTGCGCCAAAAATTGAGTTTGAAAAAATAGTTAAAAAAATAGAAGCACTGGAAAAAAGTGTCGGATTCACAATTTTGCACCCCACAAAAACCAAGTTGTGAGGTTTGGAAAAGCACCAATATTGTGGCGCCAAAACTTCATATAAACAAGAGGCGCAGCAAGTGGGATATAAATTTCCACCAGTTTTCCATTTGAAAGTTGTTAATAAATGCCACAATGGCTTCATTGACATCACAAAGCTGACAATTTATTGGTTATTTCATCCCTAATTTGTCATTGTATTATGAATGTCTTATTTATGTACTTTGTGTATTAAGCCTATTTATGTCAAAATAAACCTTTATATAGCAAGACTGAGGCCCCTTTCACATTCGTTTTCTGCTCATGCTTTTGACGCGTAGAACTTGCATTGCACTCTGACCCATTGTAACCAATGGGTCTTTTCAGACTTGCATTTTTTTTCACGCACACACAGGCGGTTTTTTAAACGCGTGTTTAAATCTCAGCATGCTCTACTTTTGCAAGTCACGCGTGTGAAAAACGCACCATACAAGTCTATGGAGACGCATCAAAAACGCATCGCACTCTGATACACTTGCAAGTGCAATGCAAGTGCATTGTGTTTTTCACGCATCAATTGCCATAGAAAAGATAGAGCTCAGCCCTGAGTCCATTTCACGCGCATTTTCTGCGTGTGAAAAACGTATTGAAATTGCATTGAAAACGCGCGTGAAAAACTGAGACACTGAACAAACTCTGACTGAAAACTGATTGCACTCTGATGCAAAATGTGCGTTTTTCACTGACCAAACCCTGATCGCACCCTGATCAGACTCTGACGTGATCTGCAACGCAAGTGTGGAAGGGGCCTTATTATATTCAGTAGAAGCAGTAGTGTAGCTATGGGGGTTGCAGTTGCAACAGGCCTCTAAGTCAGAGGGGCTGAGTGATCCCCTAGGTTTCCCTCTCCTGACACAGAATTTGTTCTACAGAGGAGGAAGGGTGGCTCTATACAATATTTGATGGGGACAGTATATTATTATTATGTTATATAATATATTATATTATGTATATAATGAATAATATAATTATTAACAATACAGAGAGGAGAGTGTTGTATATGTATATATATGGTACCATCTAGGGGGTGTCCATAGTTATTATTAATATTGTCAGTATTTTTTGATTGTGTATTTTTTAGATAATTTACTAGATAATTTCAGTAGTTGGATATAGCAGGAGATCAAGGGGTGGGACAAGTCCATCAAAACTTTTAGCCCTTGAATGGATTTGGTTAACTTTTACACATGTGATCTGTTACAGTTCAAGGTTCTGTCCACTTTCTGGGCACTGATGACCTCTGCTGGTGAAATGTATTCACACATTATTGTGCACTTGAAGTTGGAGCTTGGGTATTTGGTTTAGAGACAGTATGAAGGGTTATATTAAACTGGTTTTGTGGTATTGATGGCCTGAGCTTTGGTCACTACACCATAGCTGACTTAACTTCCCATATTTGGGGGCCAGGTGTTGCCTACTAATGAGTCACCCAAGGGCAGGCGTCTGTCTATCTAGGGTTCATGGAGTTGAAAGAGGGAAATATTGGATTTCATTATGCACCATTATTTGTTCCCACAAGCTGATGTCAAAGAGTTTGGAGGCAGATTTTTGCTCTTTCCCATTAAAATAAATGAAATTCAGCAAAGCAAGGGGATACCATTATAAGGATACCGTACTAAGATATTTTTTAAACATTTTTACTTATTTGGCTATGAGCTGGTTGATGGCTTGTTTTTTGCGGGACATGTTGTACTATGCAAAAAAATTATCACTCTGGAGTACATATGTTTTTTTGATCACTTTTTATTGCATTTTTTGTGGGATGAAATAGGTAAAAATCATAATTGGTGGGTTTTTAACGTTTTTTTTTTCTATGGTGTTCATCAAGCGGTTTCAATAATGATCTTATTTAAATCTAAAGGTCTTTACTGACATGTTGACACTATATATGTGGGGTTTGTTTCTTTTCATGTTTATGGGGCTTATGGGCATTTTTATGAATTTATTTTTATTTAAGTTAGAAGTTAAGTTCATGGGTCATGAACAAGCAATCATCTGCTTTCTTGTTCAAGATAATACTCTACAGTATTAATGTATTGCAGGGTATTAGCAGTTTCTGCCTATGCACATACATAGACTAACACTGTGTCTTTAAGATTCCGTTGTAGACAGCATCTTACAGGCCCTGCCTGCAGACAGCTTGGGGTCCTGATCAGACCTCGTCGCTGCAATGACAGCGATCGGCGTCCCCTGAAGACATCACGGGGGGGAAGGGACGGGCGATCGCGGGGGAGGGACCACTGTCAGCCATTTAACGGCTTAGACACCCACGATCAGAGCTCACTCCGACCATGGGTGTTACACTGGGATATCAGCTGACAACTGGTGTATTCCAATGCCGATATATAAGAGCCAATATATAAGACGCTGAACGCTAAATTATAATGTTCAGTGTCCCATATTGGACACAGAGCGTTAAGGAGTTAAATTACTGTTTTAGGGTACTAAATATCAGATCATTTAAAAACTCTAGACCTTTGGGAAGCCACAATCTGTTTTCTACCATAAGAGTAAAATAAAAAAAAACGCATAAAAAGCTTTAAATATAAAATGTCTATAAAGAGAAAGGTAAAGGGAGGACAAGCCTCACAGCTTTACCATAAAGCATCCACTCCAAACATAAAGAAATATTGGTATTGAATGATATATAGGCCACATGAAAAAGATTGGACATCTTGGAATTATTAGTAAATTAGGAGAAAATAGGGGGCACTCGGATTTGAACCAAGGACCTCTTGATCTGCAGTCAAATGCTCTACCACTGAGCTATACCCCCTTTCCATGTAAATGCAACACCTGTTATTTACCTGCAAATCCTCCGAGCTTAGGTAAACAGGATATTTACATGAGAAAACTCCTAGGAAGGAAACATGATCCTCATTGTACTGTTTCATTAACTGTTTCTTTAGATGCTACTTTTACTATGTATCTAAAAGCAATCTAAAGAGAATATTGAGCAACTTCATAGATTGCTTTACTTATAATAGACTGGCAAATAGTAAAAATGCTAATTCAGCTGATCAGTAATAACATATATATAGTAACCTTTATGAAATACACCTAAATGTATAGGGAAATGGCTGATAACCCCATCCTGTTATAGAAGTTTCCCCCTGATGTATGCAATGAGGTCTACACCAGCATACAAGAATCTCAGTATAAGGGTCCATGCACATTAATGTATTGGGGACATATAGTTGTCTATGGCGCCCGGGCTCAGTACGTTGAGCACAACGTGTGTCGGGGCGGCAAAAAAGATAGAGAGAGTGTGCTCCATCTTTGGCCGTAAGAACGGGCGTGCTGCTCTATTATCTATGGAGAGTGAAGGGGCAAAAATAGTTTAGAAAATAGGACCTGCTGTATATGTTTTATGTCTCGCTCACGGTATGATACCATGTCCAATACGACCATTAAAATGGATGGCTGTATTGCCTATTGTAATGAATGTGGACGAATGCTACAGATATATACACTCACCGGCCACTTTATTAGGTACACCATGCTAGTAACGGGTTGGACCCCCTTTTGCCTTCAGAACTGCCTCAATTCTTCGTGGCATAGATTCAACAAGGTGCTGGAAGCATTCCTCAGAGATTTTGGTCCATATTGACATGATGGCATCACACAGTTGCCGCAGATTTGTCGGCTGCACATCCATGATGCGAATCTGCCGTTCCACCACATCCCAAAGATGCTCTATTGGATTGAGATCTGGTGACTGTGGAGGCCATTTGAGTACAGTGAACTCATTGTCATGTTCAAGAAACCAGTCTGAGATGATTCCAGCTTTATGACATGGCGCATTATCCTGCTGAAAGTAGCCATCAGATGTTGGGTACATTGTGGTCATAAAGGGATGGACATGGTCAGCAACAATACTCAGGTAGGCTGTGGCGTTGCAACGATGCTCAATTGGTACCAAGGGGCCCAAAGAGTGCCAAGAAAATATTCCCCACACCATGACACCACCAGCCTGAACCGTTGATACAAGGCGGAATGGATCCACGAAATTTGGACCCCACCATCCGAATGTCGCAGCAGAAATCGAGACTCATCAGACCAGGCAACGTTTTTCCAATCTTCTACTGTCCAATTTCGATGAGCTTGTGCAAATTGTAGCCTCAGTTTCCTGTTCTTAGCTGAAAGGAGTGGCACCCGGTGTGGTCTTCTGCTGCTGTAGCCCATCTGACTCAAAGTTCGACCTATTGTGCGTTCAGAGATGCTCTTCTGCCTACCTTGGTTGTAACGGGTGGCGATTTGAGTCACTGCTGCCTTTCTATCAGCTCGAACCAGTCTGCCCATTCTCCTCTGACCTCTGGCATCAACAACGCATTTCCGCCCACAGAACTGCCGCTCACTGGATGTTTTTTTTTTTCCGGATCATTCTCTGTAAACCCTAGAGATGGTTGTGCGTGAAAATCCCAGTAGATCAGCAGTTTCTGAAATACTCAGACCAGCCCTTCTGGCACCAACAACCATGCCACGTTCAAAGGCATCAAATCACCTTTCTTCCCCATACTGATGCTCGGTTTGAACTGCAGGAGATTGTCTTGACCATGTCTACATGCCTAAATGCACTGAGTTGCCGCCATGTGATTGGCTGATTAGAAATGAAGTGTTAACGAGCAGTTGGACAGGTGTACCTAATAAAGTGGCCGGTGAGTGTATATATATGTATATAGTTTTCAGACATTCGTGTGCATGAGGCCTAACTGACACCAATAACTGAAGACCTAACAGACATGTGAACTGGGCCTTAGATGAAACAATAGGAATGAGGCCCCTGGTCATAAGAGCTTGCAATCTTTCAGTATCTACTATTTGTTTGTTGTCAACCCTAACCTCTTTTGTAGGAGACAAATGCTTCTGTAAGCCCTACATATCTTTAAGACTATCTGCAGATTCAGTTCATGGCTGAGAAATTTACCCCAGACATTGTTTGCTTTCTGATGCAATTTTTGCCACAATTTTGCAGCGGCTGAAAAATCGTTTGTTTTCTGACTAATTTTTTGCCACAATTTAGCCACGGCAGGAGGGCACCATGAGGGCAGTAAGCGGATCTCGTACGCTACACTGCTACTGTAATATACTGCAGATCTTCGGCACAGAAATTCTACACAGAAAACTTATACCCAATAATGAAGCACGTGAAACAGGATCGGGGTAGGAGAAGGAGTTCGGTATCTTTTGTGTCACCATCCCCCATTCCGTTCACTGCTCTGCTGCTCAACATTAAACTCACAATCCTCAAGTATTAGGCCAGTAAGATGGTAGATGGGGTGAAGGGGATGTGTGACAATGCATCATCACTTTTCACCTGCACCACAGCTCCTGGAGCAAAGAGGACTTGAAGACAAAGAGGAAAAAGGTAATAATCCCTGTGACTTGGCTATTTTTCCCAATTTGACTATGTGACTATTGGTTGCTGTGAGGGGCTCTGGTACTATATTGGCTACTGTGGGAACATTGTTACTATAATATAAACAATCTTTATGAAATACAGAAATGCATATCGCAATTAGTCACCCTGATCTAAAATCAATTAAAATAAGCAATGGTAGTGGTCATGGTCCACGATATTTTCAACTAAATTAAGTAAAAAATGATCGAAAAAATACAGAACAGGACTGATTTGGCAAACTCTGTGCAGCACTGCATAATCTGTGTGTGATATATAAATACAGAATAAAATAATAAATAAATAACAATATAAGACCATGGTAACCCTGATAACCCTATTGGGAATATCCAACATATACATAAATAATATCATTGTATACCTGCTAGTAACCATATAAAGACAACACAGTATACTCACCAAGGAGTAACAGACGAAGGCCCAACAAAGGTCACACCAAATCAGTACCCTGACACACGTTTTGCCGTCAGCTGTTTCAATATATTGGCTACTGGGGGGAAACCTTTACTCTATTGGCTACTGTGGGGTACTGTTACTATATTGGCTAATATTATACAATATATATCCTCTGTGCCATGACTATCCATTCTTATCTTCTCTTATAAGGGAGACCTACATGGAGAGAGCCTAATACTGTACGAAATGTATTATTCAGCATCAGACACTGTGATAAATCTGGTGCAGTAGACAGCTGTCTCACCCTGCTTGGTCCTGGTCCTGTATCTTTGCAGTAATAGTGGTTCTGGTGCTGTATATAGTTGTCTCACTCTGCTTGGTTCTGGTCCTGTATCTATGCAGTAATATTGGTTCTGGTGCTGTATCTATGTAGTAATCTTTTTTTCTGCTAGTAAGGTATCCATTAAATAACCTTGAGTCTGGTAAGGTATCCATTTAGTAACTTGGTTGTGGTAATAGTTCTTGTTCTGGTAATAGATTTGAGTAGTAAGCTTGGTTCTGCTGCTGTATCTCTGTAGAAAGATTGGTACAGGCATTGTAGCCACAATCTTTTTACGGTCTATGGCCTGTTTGATATCATAAAATTAAGATAAAAAACATGAGGTTAAAAAGCTTTCAAAATAAAATGTGCATGTAGCAAAGGTAAAGGGAGTACAAGCCTCACACCTTCACCACAAAGCGTCCACTCCAGACATATAGCAATATTGACAATGAATGATATATAGACCACATGAAGGAGATAGGATAGCTTGGAATTATAATTATACTAGGAGAAAAATAGGGGGCACTCGGATTTGAACCGAGGACCTCTTGATCTGCAGTCAAATGCTCTACCACTGAGCTATACCCCCTTGCTGTGTGATGGAAACACCGGTTATTTACCTGCAAATCCTCCGCGCTTAAGTAAACAGGATATTTACATGACAATACATCCTAGGAAGGCAACATAATCCTCATTGTTCTGTTTCATTAACTGTTTCTGTCAGTACTTAGAATGTATCTTTAGATGCTACTTGTAATATGTATCTAAAATTTATCTAAAGAGAATATTGAGAAACTTCATAGTTTGCTTTACTTAAAATGCACTGACAAATAGTAAGAAATCAGATTCAGCTGATCAGTTATAACATATATAGTAGCATTATATGTAAGGGAAAATGGCTGATACCCCCATCCTGTTATAGAAGTTCTATGTACATATTTCCCCCTGATGTTGGGAGATGCAATGAGGTCTACATCAGCATACAGTACAAGGAGTCTTGTCCTGAGAGATACCGTGCATAATCCGACCCAAGTATAAGCAGAGGCCCCTAATTTTACCAGAAAAAAACTATAGCCAGCAAACCCCCAGTAGTATATAGTCAGCAAGCCCCCAGTATTATATAGCCAGCCAGCCCCCTCTAGTATACAGCCACCCTGCCCCTTGTAGTATACAGCCAGCCTGCCCCCTCTAGTATACAGCCAGCCTGCCCCCACTAGTATACAGCCAGCCCCCTCTAGTATACAGCCAGCCTCCCCCCTCTAGTATACAGCCAGCCCCCTCTAGTATACAGCCAGCCTCCCCCCTCTAGTATACAGCCAGCCTGCCCCCTCTAGTATACAGCCAGCCAGTGCCTGTAGTATATAGCCAGCCTGGCCCCTGTATTATACAACCAGCCCAGCCAGCCCTCTGTAGTATACAGCCACCCCACCCAGCAGTTAAAAAAATTTAGCTTATATACTCACCCTCCGACAGCCTCGATACGCAGCGCTGCTCTTCCCCCGATGTCAGCGCCGCTCCTCTTCTGTCTTCCCCGCGCCTCCCCTTCTTTCTTTGGTAACAGCCGTGTGACTCTTCTATAAGCCGATGTGAGGTTTTTCAGCACATTTTTTGTGCTGAAAAAAATTTGGCTTATACACAAGTATATATGGTAATTGTCCAGAATCTCAGTATAAAAATATTAGAGTAAAAGGAAATGAAAAGGTCAGTACAATATAAATCATAAATAAAGTATAAGATACAGCATTGCTTAATAGCTGATACTGTAACTGACAGGGTTGTCAGGAATCGGAGGACATCTCTTACATGGGTTATATGATCTGGATTTTGAGACAGCTATAGGTTTATAATACATTGTGTAGTATAGCAGCTATATATCATTTTTGTTATCTAAGTATTTCCAAGTTTAGCATTTGGTATGTGAACTGTGTAAAACAATTTTGATGTAAAATTAAAAGCAGGGGCACTCGGATTTGAACCAAGGACCTCTTGAGCTACAGTCAAATGCTCTACCATTGAGCATACCCCCACACTGACACATAGCTTTAATTTGCCTCACAAAAGTATGGGTGATGGGATGGACCCAAAAAAGGTATTTGCACCATGTTTGCACATTATCAGCCTGATTTAAGTTAAGTCCTGTCTCTCCATTCAATACTATGGGAGCTCTTGGAAATGTCCCCACTTTCATCAAAAATACTAGATGCAACGCATTGTGTGAATGCGCCCTCAGGGTCACAAGGCAAACGAGGTGAGGCGAGGACTGATCGCATATACATTTCCATACATTTCTTCCGAAGACCCAAGGCTATGTGGATTTAACCTATTCATTACTATGTGCTAATTGCACATTGTAATGTATGAGGATGTAGTATGGTAGTATATGATAGGATCAATCAGACAACCTAGGGTTAACCCCATAGCGCAATAAGACGTACCCTTACGTCTTACTGCGCATGGGGGAGTTTGAAGAGGGCTCACGGGCTGAGCCCTCTTCATACTCACCGGGCATTTGCTTCATAATGAAGCAAACGACCGTCGCTAACACCCGCGATCGGTGCTCGCGGGTGTTAACCCTTTGATCGCCGCCGGCAAAGCTGCCGGCGGCATTAAAGAGCCGGCGGCGCGTGGGCGCCGCCATCTTGGCTCCGATCGTCACTCCCCGTGACGTCACCGGGGAGCGGCGATCCGTTGCCATGACAGCCTGGGATCACACAAAGATCCGAGGCTGTCATGATCGAGGCTATCTATTACAATGTGCGATCTGCACATTATAATAGATGGTATGCAAAATCCCCATATACTGCCATACTGTAGTATGGCAGTATATGGTAGGATCAATCAGACAACCTAGGGTTAAAGTACCCTAGGGAGTCTGAAAAATAGTAAAAAAAATAAATAAAAAAAAGTAAAAAAATAAAAATTATATTAAAAAAACATGAAAATTCAAATCACCCCCTTCCCTAGAACTGATATAAATATAAATAAACCGTAAAAATCATAAACACTTTAGGTATCGCCGCCTCCGAAAATGCCCGATCTATCAAAATATAATAACTGTTTTTCACTCCGTTTAACCCCGTAGCGGAAAATAGCGCCCGAAGTCGCAAATGCATTTTTTTGCCATTTTGAAAAACAGAAAAAAATCTATAAAAAGTGATCAAAAGGTTGCACAGTCCTAAAAATAGAAGCATTGAAAACGTCATCAGAAGTCACAAAAAATGACACCACTCACAGCTCCATACACCAAAGTATGAAAAAGTTATTAGCGCAAGAACACGGCAAAATGAAGAATTTTTTTTCTGTACAGGAGGTATAATTTTTGTAAATGTATGAAAACATTATAAAACCTATACAAATTTGATATCCCCGTGATCGTATTGACCCAATGAATGAAATAGACCTGTCATTTGGGGCGCACAGTGAAAGCTGTAAAAACCAAGCCCACAAGTAATGGCGCAAATGTGTTTTTTCATCATTTTCACTGCATTTAGAATTTTTTTCCCGCTTCCCAGTACACGGCATGGAATATTTAATACCATCACTACGAAGTGCAATTTGTTACGCAGAAAATAAGCCATCACATAGCTCTGTACACGGAAAAATAAAAAAGTTATAGATTTTTGAAGGTGGGGAGTGAAAAATAAAAACGCAAAAACGAAAAAGGGCCTGGTCCTTAAGGGGTTAAAGTACCCTAGGGAGTCTGAAAAATAGTAAAAGTAAAAATAAAAAAAAAGTAAAAAGAAAAATTATGATAAAAAAACCTTAGAATTCAAATCACCCCCCCCCCCCTTTCCCTAGAACTGATATACAGTAAATATAAATAAACATTAAAAATCATAAACACATCAGGCATTGCCACATTCGAAAATCCCTGATATATCAAAATAAAATAACGATTTTTCACTGTGTTTAACCCTTTAAGAGAAAATAGCACCCAAATTTGAAAATGGTACTTTTTTGCCATTTTTAAAAATACAAAAAATTCTATAAAAAGTGATCGGAAGGTCGTACAGCCTTAAAAATGCTAGCATTGAAAACTTCATCAGAAGTCACAAAAAATGACACTGCCCACAACTCCTACACCAAAGTATGAAAAAGTTATTAGTGCCAGAAGATGGCAAAATCTAAATAAAATTTTTGTACAGGAGGTTTTAATTTTTGTAAATGTATGAAAACATTAAAAAACCTATACAAATTTGGTATCTGACCCAAAGAATAAAATAGACATGTCATTTGGGGCTCACAGTTACAGCCGTAAAATCCAAGCCCACAAGAAAACGGTGCAAATGCGTTTTTTTCACCAATTTCACTGCAATTTTTTTTCCTTCTTCCCAGTACATGCCATGGAATAATAAATACCATCACTATGAAGTGCAGTTTGTTACACAGAAAACAAGCCCAAACACAGCTCTTTTTGTGTAAAAAAAATAAAAAGTTATAGATTTGTGATTAAGGGGAGTGAAAAATAGAAATGAAAAAACAAAGAAGGGCCAGGTCCTTAAAGGGACCTGTGGAAAAAAAGGGGGTTGTTCCAGAGAAGAGACTAAGATAAACGACCACAATAGACTATAATTCATGGGGATCTGTGAATATGGGATGCTAGTCCAGTGATGGCCAACCTTTTGAGCTGGGTGGGTCATATTTTTTTGCTTTACTTATAATAGACTGGCAAATAGTAAGAACTCAAATTCAGCTGATCAGTTATAACATATATAGTAGCATTATATGTAAGGGGAAATGGCTGATACCCCCATCCTGTTATAGAAGTTCTATGTACATATTTCCCCCTGATGTTGGGAGATGCAATGAGGTCTACATCAGCATACAGTACAAGGAGTCATGTCCTGAGAGATACGGTGTATAATCCGACCCAAGTATAAGCAGTGGTCCCTAATTTTACCAGAAAAAAACTGGGAAAACCTATTGACTCGAGTATAACCCGAGTTTGGGAAATGCATTGGTCACAGCCCCCCCCCCCCCAGTATATAGCCAGCAAGCCCCCAGTAGTATATAGTCAGCAAGCCCCCAGTAGTATATAGTCAGCAAGCCCCCAGTAGTATACAGTCAGCCCCCTGTAGTATACAGCCAGCCCCCTGTACTATACAGCCAGCCTGCCCCCTGTAGTATACAGCCAGCCAGCCAGCCCCCTGTAGTATACAGCCAGCCAGCCCCTAGTAGTATACAGCCAGCCCCCAGTAGTATACAGCCAGCCTGCCCCCGCTAGTATACAGCCAGCCCCCTCTAGTATACAGCCAGCCTGCCCCTCTAGTATACAGCCAGCCAGCGCCTGTAGTATATAGCCAGCCTGGCCCCTGTATTATGCAACCATCCCAGCCAGCTCTCTGCAGTATACAGCCACCACACCCAGCAGTTAAAAAAATTAAACTTATATACTCACCCTCCGACAGCCTCGATACGCAGTGCTGCTCCCCTGATGTCAGCGCAGCTCCTCTTCTGTCTTCCCCGCGCCTCCCCTTCTTTCACATTTTTTATGCTGAAAAAAATTTGGCTTATACATAAGTATATATGGTAATTGTCCAGAATCTCAGTATAAAAATATTAGAGTAAAAGGAAATGAAAAGATCAGTACAATATAAATCATAAATAAAGTATAAGATACAGCATTGCTTAATAGCTGATACTGTAACTGACAGGGTTGTCAGGAATCGGAGGACATCTCTTACATAGGTTATATGATCTGGATTTTGAGACAGCTATAGGTTTATAATACATTGTGTAGTATAGCAGCTATATATCATTTTTGTTATCTAAGTATTTCCAAGTTTAGCATTTGGTATGTGAACTGTTTAAAACAATTTTGATGTAAAATTAAAAGCAGGGGCACTCGGATTTGAACCAAGGACCTCTTGAGCTACAGTCAAATGCTCTACCACTGAGCTATACCCCTACACTGACACAAAGCTTTAATTTGCCTCACAAAAGCATGGGTGATGGACCCAAAAAGGTATTTGCACCATGTTTGCACATTATCAGCCTGATTTCAGTTAAGTCCTGTCTCTCCATTCAATACTATGGGAGCTCTTGGAAATGTCCCCACTTTCATCAAAAATACTAGATGCAACGCATTGTGTGAATGCGCCCTCAGGGTCACAAGGCAAACGAGGTGAGGCGAGGACTGATCGCATATACATTTCCATACATTTCTTCCGAGGACCCGAGGCTATGTGGATTTAACCTATTCATTACTATGTGCTAATTGCACATTGTAATGTATGAGGATGTAGTATGGCAGTATTTGATAGGATCAATCAGACAACCTAGGGTTAAAGTATCCTAGGGAGTCTGAAAAATAGTAAAAGTAAAAATAAAATAAAAAAAGTAAAAAGAAAAATTATGATAAAAAAACCTTAAAATTCAAATCACCCCCCTTTCCCTAGAACTGATATAAATATAAATAAACATTAAAAATCATAAACACATCAGGTATTGCCGCATCCGAAAATCCCTGATATATCAAAATAAAATAATGATTTTTTAAATGTGTTTAACCCTTTAAGGGAAAATAGCGCCCAAATTTGAAAATGGTACTTTTTTGCCATTTTTAAAAATACAAAAAATTCAATAAAAAGTGAACGGAAGGTCGTACAGCCTTAAAAATGCTAGCATTGAAAACTTCATCAGAAGTCACAAAAAATGACACCACCCACAGCTCCGTACACCAAAGTATGAAAAAGTTATTAGTGCAAGAAGATGGCAAAATCTAAATAAAATTTTTGTACAGGAGGTTTTAATTTTTGTAAATGTATGAAAATATTATAAAACCTATACAAATTTGGTATCCCCCGTGATGGCACTGACCCAAAGAATAAAGTAGACATGTCATTTGGGGCGTACAGTGACAGCCGTAAAATCCAAGCCCACAAGAAAACGGTGCAAATGCGTTTTTTTCACCAATTTCACTGAAATTTTTTTTCCTTCTTCCCAGTACATGGCATGGAATAATAAATACCATCACTATGAAGTGCAGTTTGTTACACAGAAAACAAGCCCAAACACAGCTCTTTATGTGTAAAAAAAATAAAAAGTTATAGATTTGTGATTAAGGGGAGTGAAAAATAGAAATGAAAAAACAAAGAAGGGCCAGGTCCTTAAAGGGACCTGTGGAAAAAAAAAGTGGGTTGTTCCTGAGAAGAGACTAAGATAAACGACCACAATAGACTATAATTCATGGGGATCTGTGAATATGGGATGCTAGTCCAGTGATGGCCAACCTTTTGAGCTGGGTGGGTCAAATTTTTTTGGAAAAAATATGAGCATAACTCGGTTGGTGTATCACATTGGTTGGGTCAACTCTCCTGCTGAGAGCATGCATGTGAACAGCGGATATCTTACCCCTTCGATAAGGAAGGGTCCTGCAACACCTCCAGATGTCATCAAAAACACCTCAGCGTGTCACCTCTCACACGCCTGTTATGGGTCAACCATTATTAGTTTACACTGTTACAAAGTTAAGCCTCATGCAGACAAACATGAATGGCAGCCACGAGGAAGCCGCTCCCTCACAGCATTTGCGTTTTAAAATGCAACAAGTGGCCTAAAAGGGGTTGTCCACTTTAAGCATATTACAGCAAATAAACACTGGTCCATAGTCACGTGATGTCACACAGGTGCACGGCTCATTAGAATCACACAGCTCTGATTACATTGTGTCTTATGACGAGCTGTGCACCTGTGAGACATCACATGACCATGGACCAGTGTTTACGTACAGGAAGTAAACAATGAAGCCTGTTGCATGACAGCAAGAAGAGATCTTGGAAACCGTAAGGAATTGATAGAGACAGTATATTGGAAAATAACTTTAAATTATATGCTAGAATGTGCTTAAAAGGGACAACCCCTTTAATAACCAAGTAAAGTCCACACCTCAACCCAATTGTATTACTTAATTTGATTCATTTTGATCTCTTAAGGGGCCAATATTCTTCCTGACTGATGAAAGAGAGTAATAAAAATCGCAGGCTACAGGCAGTGCGCAGGAACGTCCTACGCCCCCATCACAACCCTCCCCACCCACTTGGCATGGAAGTGGCATAATGGGGGAAAATAGGTGCAATTTCTGAGTTTGTACACCTGATTTGAGGCTTGAGAACAACAACAAAAAATCTTTGATAGAGGCTATCGAGCCAGGCGCTTAGGGCTGTACACAAAAAAATTAAATAGAAATTGTGGGGGAGGGATTGTTGAAGAGTCTGCCCCCCTTGCTGGATAGTGATCCAGTGAAGTGCAATCAATAGGGGAAAAAATTGGGTGAATGTATAGACGCACTAGATCCACATTGAAGATCGTAATAAATTAATTGAAAGCTTTATTGATTATTAATCAAGCATTCAATTAATTCATTACTATGTTCAATGTGGATGTAGCGTGTCTATACACTTACCCCGTTTTATCCCAATTTAATTTCAGGCCTGATATAAGTGGCTCAATTACTTAAAATTATTCCTGTGAAGGTAGTTCTATAAAATAGTGGTTCTTGGGTGACGGTGGGAGGGGGAGGGTGTTAATTTCTCACAAATTTCTCTTCCATTATAAAACAAATTTACCAAAATGGAAAAACTATACAAATCAAATTGTGTAAATTTTCTTATTCCCACATATACTACATGTATATTTATCTCAAAATAATAATGCCTCAATATAAATGGCCTCATCCTCTGCCCTGCTCCTTCAGCACTTGTACAATGAGCAAGAAGTGCTGAGGAAGCAGGGGGGAGTGAGACAGTGTAACAGTCTGTAAAGCCAGATCACAGGTGGGCTAGGGTAGATCCTTAGACTCATTGGAATGATTTAAAAGTTGATTTTGGAAGGAAGGAGGCTATGGATGACAAATATAAGAGTCACAGTGCTTGTATCAAGTATCCCAGGATTATCTTGATGGCAGATCTCTTCATTTTTATTTTTTAAACAAAAATTAAACTGTGTGAAAAATAAGAGCAATAAAAAAGAGAACTTCATTCATATTTCTTTTTTGTTTTATTAAAGCTGTCACAATATATTATATTCAGGGTGATCCAGAGATTTAAAGTCACTAACATTAACCATTTCATGCCAACGACATTTCAAAGAACTAAAATCCCCAGAAAAAGAAAGTGCAACTTCTAAATTGTTCTATCATGATAGCAGAGCTCTGTGCGACCTATAGCATTGGTGCATGCTATGTAAGAAAAGTCACTACTGAAAGCATATGGAGCCCGACAACTTGTTGGAATATGACTGGAATAGTGTTAATAACAACATGTTCTAACAATCTGGGAGGGGGGGGGGGGGGCAACTTCCACAACAACAGTGTGTATGGGATTGGTTTCCCTGGTAGAAGGTGTATGGTAATACAATTACCTCTGTACCATATCCTACTACAGAAATAAATTGTAATTAACAAAAAAAAAATTACAAAAACTACAAATTTTTATAATTTTTTTTTTGCAGTTATATTTTGTAATAAAGCAACAGCAGGGGTTAGAGATGCTTTCCATACAACGGTGTCAAGTCATACTCTGTATAGCATTATATGCACAGATTTACTGGATATAATCCATTACTAGGTCTAATCTCTAAAGGTGCTCTAAACAGAAAAGTTGACATAATAATAGACTGCTAGAAAAACTAATGCGACTTGAAATAATGTTCAAAGAATGATCGGTGATCGATATGAACTAAAACGAGCAATTGCTGCATCTACAAAAAGAAGAAAAAAAAAAAATGTGTTCAGCAGACAATCCTACATTTAATGGTTGTTCAACCATTTGCCTATGGATGGCGAGCCCAAGCCTGATGCCAGGGAGAATCAGGTCTGTTAGACTTGCTCTGTGCACCTGTGAGACGTACCAAACCTAGAAATGTTGAACTGAACATGGATGAAGTCCCCATCCTTCAGATACAACAGGAGGCTCATGCCACCAAGCAGGTGACTGTGCCGGAGTACAGTCCTACACAAGGTCCTGCCTGGCGTAGGATTGTGCTATAGCCTGCAAACTATAGGTCTGATTAGTGTAGCAATTCTAGGGTTTCCCAGTAAATCCCACAATAGGATGTTACACATTTGCCAGACCAAACTCACTCATGGACAACAGGTTTTAAAAAGACTACAATATTGATTGCCAATATATTTATAAAGTTTTGTATTGTTTGGATGTATCAAAAAAAGAAAAAAGAAGCAACTGTTCATATTAGTGTAAGGGCAAATTTACACAAACGTTTGCCCGCCATACAGTAGCACAGCGGGAATACGGCGGCGCACAAGAGAGGAGGAGGGGGTGAGCGCTAACGCCCCCACCCCTATCCATACAGATATATGGCGCTTGGTGCCGTATTATGGGAAAAGATAAAACATACCCTATCTTTTCCCGGGCACAGAACGGTACGGTGCCGCACGTGTGCAGCATTATACCGCGCCGTGTGCCCATTACCGACCGTATATACGCCCCCCAACGGTCGTGTAAATTCAGCCCAAAAATCATTTGTGTATTCCCAGCTTCTATTCATAGCCATGTGTCTCCATGCTGCGTAGTCTGTTTCTGCAGTCATACTTCTTTATATCTGTTCCTAACCCTTTAATACCTTCAAAATATGAGGTAGAGGATGGAGAGAAGTAGGACTGCAGGATCCAACTTTGAGGTTTCGTTCCTTATAATCCCTCTTTTATTTGGATATATATGTTTGTAAAGGTTTTATTTAAAGAACAGATCAAATATAGCTATACAAATATGTATAGGAGTGCAAACACATTGAGCCCGGCTGTGAGCAGGGGAATGGGCCCCCTATGAAACAAATGTTTATGATCAGATCATAATATACATGTTATCTCAGCCATAATTATAGAAGTCTATAGAACTCCTTTAACAATCTGTTAAATTACAACGTCTCCAATTTACTTATATTTAATATTTTTTATTAAAGGAAAACTACCATGAGGGATCTACTATCAGAAGTAGATCTGATGGTAGATTCCTCCTCCCTACCTCTGCCCTAATCTGTAATTTAATACTCCTAGAACATAACTTGTTAAAAACTTTACTTTAGTAATATGTAAATTAACTGCAGAGGCTACTGGGGCGTGTGCTAGCCTTGACGCCCAGTGCCCTGGCAGGCTAGTACACGCCCCAGTAGCCCCTTCAGATAAAAAAACTTTATTTTAGTAATATGTAAATGAACAAATTAGGTTTGGCTCCAGAATTATTAAATTACAGATTAAAGCAGAGAGACAGGAGGAATCTACCATCAGATTTACTTTTGATAGTAGATTCCTTGTGGTAGGTTTACTTTAACTATAATTTAAACTTGAAAGACAGAAACCAGAAGGAGGATTGTGAACTATTGCTGTGTCAAACCATTATGTTGTCAGATCATACTAGTCAGTCAATGTCATGCACAAAGTAAATATCCCTACAGATTAGGTTCAGGAAACAGATCTCCGATTTACATCAAATAACGTTTCCACAAAAATCACTAAAATAACATTGAACTATTTACAAATGTCCTTCTTTCCCAAGGCTTGTGTAGGCTGCAAATGTCCATAAATAAGTTCCATCTAATGGAGACCGCCGTCAGACTTGTGATCCAATTTGTTCTTTTCGTTCTTGACTGAGCAGATGAAATATGTAAGAGTGTCCTTTTCATTCACTGGGAGCGTTCTGAAGTGACCGCCGATGATCTGCGGAGATAACAATCAACAATATGTTTTTGAGATTGTGTGCTGCAATATTGTCAGATTGCTAGGTAAATTGTTCACAAGGACAAGAAGAACATCAAGCTGCGTATCTGGTTCTCAAGATTATGTAAAATGAAAAAAGATAGAACCTTTAAAATTCACAGCAAATTAAATATGTAAGCAAAGGAACCTGCACACAGCTAGAAATAATTTATCCGTATAACTAGTTTGAGGAATATTCCTAAGCATATGTATATATTTGTCACCTACATTACATATTTAGCAAATGTAAGATAATAAAACAAAGATAAGGATTTGCAACTTGAAACACCAAATATAGGCAGCATTGAAAGTGAACCGGTCACCAGGAACGTGATTTTTAACTAGTGACAGGTTCCAATATACTATACTATGCTCATTTCAAAACGTTCTATGTCAGTGGCAAGTTTATCTGAATGCTGCCACTACTTTATAAAACTTTATTTCACGTTACCTGGCTCCCTGCCAGCAGAATGTGGTGAGCCCCGGTAGCAGCTAGTGTCTCCTCAGGCTTTCTTCCTCTATTCCACACCATCTCCCTCCCCTGCCTGTTCAATGCACATGACAGGAAGTGGGGAGGGGTGAGGGAGCTGTTTGGGTGTGGAGGAGAGGAGACTGAGACACAGACTCCTACCTCCGCCCCACTTGCCATCGGGACTCATCCTATGCTGGTAGCAGGGAGGCAGGTAAGGGGAACTAGATTTATAAACTAGTTGCAGTATTCAGAATGAAAAAGGCATTTTTAAAATCAACATAGCACAGGTTATTGGAACCTGTCACCAGCTAAAAATAACATTCCTAGTTTTCTTTAATAGCAGTAACGCCGCTGATTCTTGTACAGAATTTACTATAACACTACCATTAGTTTCAGCTGTCTATCAGCTGGGCAGTCCTCATCTGGAGACTAATCCTGACCCATCTAACTTTAGAAGCCATAATAAGCTTGAATGTCTGATTTCTAGGTAAGTTTAACTGAATTCTGCTGCAGCAAAAAAAAAAAAATTATATATACCGTATATACTCGTGTATAAGCCGAGATTTTCAGCACAAAAAATGTGCTGAAAAACCTCGCCTTATACACGAGTCAGTGATAAAAATAAATACATTAATACTCACCCTCTGGTGTCCCCGATGTTCCTCGCGGCTCCCGGCGGCTTCTTCACTCTTCACTGGCCGGGAGATCGCGCTGGCCGTCGCACACTGTGATGCGACGCTGTCGCCGCGGATGACGTCATCAGCGGCGACAGCACGGCATCACAGTGTGCGACGGCCAGCGCGATCTCCCGGCCAGTGAAGAGTGAAGAAGCCGCCGGGAGCCGCGACGAACATCGGGACAACGGAGGGTGAGTATTAAGTTTATTTCTTTATCTGTACAGGGACTGCTGTATACTGCTGGGGGCTGTGCTGTATACTGCTGGGGGCTGTGCTGTATACTACATGGGGGCTGGTTGGCTGTATACTACATGGGGGCTGGTTGGCTACTACACCCTCGGCTTATACTCGAGTCAATAGGTTTTCCCAGTTTTCGGTGGTAAAATTAGGGGTCTCGGCTTATACTCGGGTCGGCTTATACGGTATATAATTCTGTGGTACTTGTTGTACCCATGAAAAACCAAATGGCATTAATTGCTGCAGCTTTAAAAATAGGGGTTTTATTTTCTGTGCAGCACATGGATGAGGTGTTGCTGCAGACATGTCAGTGGAAGCTAATCTGCTGAGAGTTACTCCTGTGGGAACTAACCATAAGGAAAATAAACTAATATTAGCTGAACAAACAGTGACTATTATATCATTTCTACAGCTAAGCTCTTAATATTTCTCAGAATTTTATTTTAAATCCATCATGATAAACCAGGGACACTTACTCAGATTCAGGCACCGTGACTGTGGTAATCTTCTTATAATTGTTATTCATTGTCTCCATTCTTCTAAAATCAACTTTTTAAATTATGCTAATGTGCCTGGAGGGACCTGGGTAAAGCCCCCATAGCACTTCTGGTTCATTAGCATAATTTAAAAAGTTAAGAAGATTACCACAGTCACGGTGCCTGGATCTATGGATCCCTGGTTTATCAGGCTTCATTTTAATGGTAGATTTCCTTTACGGATTTAACGTTACTTCCTGTGGAATTAGAATGCTAGATATAAAAGGAAGTTGCAACCTTTGTAGACATAAAACTAAGCAGCTCTAGTGCTAAAACAAACGCAGCAGTGTTACAATGTTAGTGTTATCGGAAACAAACAATGCCGCGATGTACACTGGATACACCGGACCGCTCTCAAAGCTGTCCGGCGTATTCATGAGGGGACGGTCTGAGGCACTGCCTCTTCCCCGGACCGCCCAGCCCTCTCCATAGGCCAGAGGTGCAGCAATTGGCAGTCCCCACCCCTAAACCCGCCCTCTCATCAATACGCCAGACCGATTTGAGAGCAGTCCGGCGCTTCCAGTGTACAGCGCAGCGGTGTTTGTTAGCATTATTGCAGGTTTCCGATAATGCTAGCATTGTAACACTGCTGCGTTTGTTTTAGTAACTAGTAAGTAGCTCCTAGTGCCGTTTTTGAGGGTGACAGGCCCTATTTAAAGTTCTGATAAAAACATAATGAGGTGTTATCTACATTAAGACAACTTACCTCAACAAGCTGCGCTTTATTCAGACCAGGCCTTGCTTGAAGTTTGAAATGCCTCTTATATCTTCTCAATGTGTTTACTTGCAACTGAAAGAGGTCCACCTAGGAAAAAGAAGGGGGGGGGGGGGAGATTATCAGAAAAAAGCCAGCAATAAAGAAAAAAATAAAAAGAAGAAAAAAACATCAGAAAATTCAAGGTTATCATCAGGACTGTTTTTATCCCTTAGGATGTTATCTTAAAAGTGAACACTAAAAGTAGCCTTCAAAACACAGGAAATCTGCTTCCTTTGCCCTAGACACTTGTACAAAGCGGTTTGATTTATTATTTATCCAGTTGGACTTTTTTGTTTTCTCCTTTTCTGAAATACAGCTTTAGAGACCCAACATGTGCTCCGGTCTCATCATCAGCTTAATTATTATTAACACTATTTAACGAGGCAGTGACACCCCCCCCCCCTTGATACCCAAGAGGCTGAAACTATGTATGTGTCTTTCATACCAGCGACCATTCGGGCTATTTTGTGTGTGAATTGCTGACCTGCGCTGGCCCCGCCCCCTTGGCGTGGAGGCGGTGTCATGGAGAAAATAATTGCAATGTCTGGCGGTTTGCTATGCATTGCATTTATCTCAGGGCTCGTATGACAGAAAACTGGTGTGCAAGGCCTGATAAATGTCCCCCATAGACTGTACAGCCCATGCCGCACCCTGGGCTACACTACTATATATTCTGCCTAAACAGGTAAGGGGGGGGGGGGGCAGCTAAGTCCACTTATAAGAGAAAAAAAAAATATATAGAAAATGATAAAATTCTTTGTCCAATTCTAGAAGCATTGAGTTATCTAGGAAACGTAACCTACATAAAAAGATCACCAAACCCTGTAGCCAATTATTGTGAAAGTCTTCACTACGTCAACTTTAATAGAGGTATTTATCATAATTCCGAATATAGAAGGAAAACTGGTAGAATTATCACTGGCCGATGTCTTCATACAAACCGTATGTATTTTAATAGCTTCTCTGGACTCTCCTTTGTACAGGCAGAGCCTCAGAAGTCAAACTATCAGATACTTTCTTCATAAGCTTTCCTTACAAGAAAGAGGTTTTCATCTAACAGCCAGAGTCTTTACATAGACAGACAAGACCAATTCTTCACAGTCCAAAAAAGAAGCTGAAGGCCATGGGGCAGAGTCATTAACTTGATCTCAACACAAAAGTGACACAAGACTTTCATCTGAAACCTTCCAGAAGCAATGGACAGACTGAAAACATATTCAAAGTAACTACGCGATGGTTAGAAGTCGTACCTCTGGCGTATCGGCGTCGTGAACCGGGGAGTCGGCCTCGTCGTCATCGCTACCCTTTCTTTTCCGTCTGTTTCTCACACTCTGGATTAAGTTCTTGTGGTAATCACAAATGTATAGATGTCTTGCCTACAAGTAGAAAGCACAACATGTATGATACAGGCATTTCATAATGGAAATCAATAGTAATGGCAACATCAGAAACGGTTTTACTGTAAAGAGGTTTTAAGAATTTTTTTTCCAGGTTGGGTTAATTTAAAAGATCTAGCACCAGGATGAAAGACTTGTAACCCAAGCACACTGACATACTAGTGCAGTGATGGCGAACCTTTTAGAGACCGAGTGCCCAAGCAACAACTAAAATTCACTTATTTATCGTGAAGTGCCAACATGGAATTTTAAGCAGTAACTTATTACTACAGGCGGTCCCCTACTTAAGGACACCCGACTTACAGACAACCCATAGTTACAGACGGACCCCTCTGCCCACTGTGACCTCTGGTGAAGCTCTCTGGATGCTTTACTATAGTCCCAGACAGCAATGATCAGCTGTAAGGTGTCTGTAATGAAGCTTTATTGATAATTCTTGGTCCAATTACACCAAAAATTTTGAAACTCCAATTGTCACTGGGGCAAAAGAAAAAAAAATGTCTAGAACTTCCATTATAAAATATACAGTTTCGACTTACATACAAATTCAACTTAAGAACAAACCTCCAGACCCTATCTTGTATGTAACCCGGGGACTGCCTGTACTTGTTCTTCCACATATTTCAATCGTATCAGCCCCTAAGGCCACCAATACAGTTGAAAGAAGGAGGGAAAATTCAGACTCTCATTGTAGCTTTTCTCCAGAGGAAGATTTAAGGGTCCAGCAGGATGACCTCCAAAGATAATGCAGCTTCCACACCTTCTTACTATTCTTGCAGTTCCAAACAGCCAATGGAGTGTTTCTTTAAAATAGCGCTGAGAGCAGCATCTCTTAAGTTTCCTGGGAAAGTTCCTGTCTGGTGAACTCTGTCCTGGGGTGAGAACCTGAGTGCCCACAGAAATGGCTCCGAGTGCCACCTCTGGCACCCGTGCCATAGGTTCGCCACCACTGTACTAGTGTGTGCCCCCTATGGCAGGATCTGCTCTTCTTTTAGCTTCTTATGCTCTGTTTTTTATTTTATTTTATTTTTTTTACAAAAAAAGGATTTTAAAATTATGCAAAAGAGCCTGAGGGGCTCCAGGCTCCATAGTTTAAGCTCCATAATTTTTAAATCCTTTTATTCTTAAAAACAAGGGCATAAGAAGCTTAAAGGACATCGACCACTAGGATGAAAGACTGTGTGCAAATGAGCCTGTGGGGCTCCAGGATCCATTAACACCTATGGAGCCCCTCAGGCTCATTTGCATACAGTCCTTCATTCTGATGGTAGATGACCTTTAAAGAAAAGAGAATCCGGCCAGAGGGACACACACCAGTATGTCAGTGTGTTTAGTTTACAACCCTTCATCCTGGTGGTAGATATCCTTTAAAGGAAATTGTCCATCAAAATCCATCATACTTACTCACAGATCCAGGCACCCTAGCTGGATAGACTTCTATGGGAGGGCAGAGCTGCAAACACGGCCAAGAATAGGACATGGCCTGAGTTTTTTTTTCCTCGGGGGCAATAGACTGTGTGTATGAGCCTATAGCATTACCTAGATACAATGTATCGTCTCCTACAGAACTTCCAACACATAGGGGGAGCACTTACCAACACCAATTACTGTAATTACTGTGTGTGCACCATAATACTATTACAATACAATAAATTCCAAACATGGGTGTGTTACAATGGTCTAGATTTGGCCTTAATACTATGGTTTTTGGCTGCAAAATTTAACGCTGGGGTAACGCAGCAATTCCACTACTTACACAGAGAGTTTTACTGTGCAGATAGATTCTTAGTCCATTATGTTATACATGTGTACAATCTGCGAGTGCTGGGGTTTTAGATTATAATAATGTTCCACTAAAATCTGTTTTACCAATCACGACAAATCCCCAAAACCATCTTCTATCCTGCAGTATTGTAGGTATAAATACAATAATAACAATAATGTCAGGCATAAGGATGTGTATTTCGTTCACTAGGAGAACAGTTCATAAATAAAAGCCGGAGCTCCTGGCGGGAATCGCTGTTTGTCAACATAGAACCTAAATCAACACAAAGCAATGGAACCAAAATAATTTGGGAGAGAGAATCTGTAATCATCTTCCTATATAAATAGCACATTATAAATACACAAAAGGGCAGGACGACTTGCTGCAGAACAACCAAAGAAATTCTGGGCCCCCAGAGGTGTAACCTGAGGATCCCTAATGTAGAACCTGAGCCAGCCCCCTGACAGTCACTATAAACTGGAAGTATACTGTGTGCTGCTTTTATTTGCTCATCATTGACATGGGAAACAAAGGGGGGGCATTTATTTTTTGCGCTATAGAAGGTTGTGATTTAGCAAAGAGGTATAAAGGGTTAATGCCTCGGGTAGGGTGCTAGTCTCAGTGAGCCCCACACACAATACCGGTACCGATGTCCTGATCCATGTCATATTTGTTAGCCCAGTATACAGAGAACATCACAGTGTATTCATCTGGAGCAACAGCATCAAAGTGTCAGACAACTAATTCCACAATGGAACTACAAATCCCAGGATGCAGTGCGGCTGCCCGCTGATCCATAGTAGCGGAGTCCCAGCAGTCACACAGCCCCATGTGACAGTGCAGAGATTATGTAGTGAACACTTCCTGGTACTAATCCTCCAGTACACAGCACAGCCCGGCCTGAGATGGCTGATCCCAGAGAACAATAGACTGCAGTCACCTGTCACTCCGTGTATAACCCTCATACACACCATGTACCGCAGCCCCCCGACCTGTCAACTGGTATCTACCGCCCGTCTATAGCACATACCCCGGCAGGAAGCAGTAACACAAGTGTCTGGACAGCCTGGTGCCCGTATCTGTAGGTGTGCAAGTACTGGGAATATGCAGCATGTTTATACATAGAAATACGTATAGGAGAGTGCGAGAGCTTGTCCTAGTGCAGTGATGGCTAACCTATGGCACTGGTGCCAGAGGTGGCACTCGGAGCCCTTTCTGTGGGCACCCAGGCCATCACCAGAGATGACTCCAGGTATCTTCCTGCAGTCCCAGACATCCCAGGACTTGCTGTGCACAGATCTATTTTAAAGTGACAGGGCTACCTGGGACTATTTTCTCCTTTTATTGGTTTCCTCTGGGTGCCAGTATCAATGAAAACTGTGACAGAGCAGGGAGTATAAATCACAAATTAAATTTCTGTGATGGCACTTTGCAATAAATAAGCGGGTCTTTGTTGTAGTTTGGGCACTCAGTCTCTAAAAGGTTCGCCGTCACTGTCCTAGTGTGTGTATCCAGCCACTGCGTCTATTGGGCTTATACTCAGTGTATTTCTCTATGGCTATACATGCAATGTATGTGTTCCCATATGTTTCCACAAGTCTATAAACATGCAGTGTGCCTGTATACATGCATTATTCAAGAGCATCCGAATGGGGTGCGTTGATGTTCTCCTCAAATTTTGGGACATGAGACAGGCGCCGACTTACTCGGAAACTTTTCCTTAAAAAGACTTTTTTTTTAATTTAAGCCATAAATGGCAATAAAACAATAAAAAGTTCTTACAATTACAACATGGCATCGTTACATGTATCAAAATGAGTTGTGCCCTTCATGCACAACTCTCAGAGGTGAGTGGAATACCACAACATTGATATCCACATTATCAAGGGTAATACACCATAGCCCTCCGTCTCCTCTTGTCTCTCCACCCCATTCCTATATCTTGTATACACGCCGTGTCTTCTCCCCCCTATGCGTGTATACACGCAGTGTCTTCTCCCCCCCTGTGCGTGTGTATACACGCAGTGTCTTCTCCCCCCCTGTGCCTATATACATGCAGTGTCTTCTCCCCCCTGTGCGTATATACATGCAGTGTCTTCTCCCCCCTGTGCGTATATACATGCAGTGTCTTCTCCCCCCTGTGCGTATATACATGCAGTGTCTTCTCCCCCCTGTGCGTATATACATGCAGTGTCTTCTCCCCCCTGTGCGTATATACATGCAGTGTCTTCTCCCCTCTGTTCCTGTATACATGCAGTGTCTTCTCCCCCCTGTGTGTGTATACATGCAGTGTCTTCTCCCCTATGTGTGTATACATGCAGTGTCTTCTCCCCTATGTGTGTATACATGCAGTGTCTTCTCCCCTCTGTTCCTGTATACACACAGTGTCTTATTTCCTATGTGTGTGTTTACATGCAGTGTCACTTCTCCCCTATGTGTGTGTATACATATGTCCCCCGTGTGTGTATACATGCAGTGTCTTCTCCCCTCTGTTCCTGTATACACACAGTGTCTTATTTCCTATGTGTGTGTATACATGCAGTGTCACTTCTCCCCTATGTGTGTGTATACATATGTCCCCCGTGTGTGTATACATGCAGTGTCTTCTCCCCTCTGTTCCTGTATACACACAGTGTCTTATTTCCTGTGTGTGTATACATGCAGTGTCACTTCTCCCCTATGTGTGTGTATACATATATCCCCCTGTGTGTATTGTACTCTGTGTATACACATGTAGAGTGAGAGGAGCCTCTTGCAATGCGGATGACTAGTTTGTTGTTGTTCCTCCCCACTCCCGGCCTCATGTCTGGCTGTAGTCAGGCACTGATCCCAAACTCTTCTCATACACCCAGCGGGCACCCAGTAATACAGCGGGCACCCAGTAGCAGCAGGGTAATACAATGGGCACACGGTAGGTGCAGGGTAATACAATGGGCACACATAACATACACAATGAGCGGCACTTACTGTTTTGTCCAGGTCGATCTTGACTTTCTTCTGGGAAATGCTCTTCTGGATCCTCTTGCTGAAGCTGGCATTGCCCGCAGGCCGGGTGCACCTCTCCCCCTCGTCCCGTAGACAGCACAGCTGCCCGTTCAGGGGTCCCAGAGCCACCGGGGGGGCTGCGGCGGCTGTCGGGGAGGTCACCTCTCCCCCGCTATCCCGGTGTGAGTCGTCGGAGGGGAAGCCGTTCATGGTGTTAGAGCTGCGGTCACACGTAGATGCGGTGCTGAGGAATAACGCAGGCGGCTGTGCGCTCACTATGTACCTGGCATGTGTTTATAGTGTCTGGGAATCAGCGCATTACATTCATTGCAAGGTTGTATAGGCCCCGCCCCCTATGCAACCAAGTCCTTCCCACAGCCACTCCCCTTACAAACTGCAACACAGCGCAGGGTGAATAACAAACTTGTGTGTGACAGCAAGCAGTGGTACTGACTGCAGCCAGGAGCTGCCGGGGATCTCAGCCCTTATGCAGGGCACTAGACTGGAGGATCACCAGGAGCTTGTATCAGGATACACAAGCTCTATGCATCAGAGGTTGTAACTAAATTACAATGAAATATATAACATGACCCCGATGTGTGAATAGACACTGGATACACCAGCAGATTACATTTATTATGTGTTCTGTTGTTTAATGTAAAGTGCATCAGCTATAATAGAGGTAATCCATATCAGATCAGATCCTTATATTTCCCTACTTTGTGCAAATTGCCGGGTTTTTTTGCCTTCTTGTGGATAAACTCTGTACAACTCTGTATAAAGTAGAATTAATTGGTTGGACTTGTTGTTCCAACATCTTTTTTCAACTTCTCTACTATGATTGATCAGCAAGCAGCAGCTCTAACACAAAGAAGAAAGCTGGAAGCACAGCTCTGTTCTCTGTGTATTGGGGTGGGGGCTTTGTTTCTAAGGCTTAAAACATTTAAGTGTTTGCGGACCATGAATCTTGGACCATGAGGTGGCAGGATTTCATGGACTGACCACAGCACTGAATTTTAATTAGAATGACAGCTCAGCACTGGAAATCAGTGGGGAAGCAGGGACTCCATGCATCATGTATAATCATGATGCTTGGAGTCCCCTCCTACTACAGTGTTCAGTCCATGAAATCTCACCACCACCACTTGCGAGATTCATGGGACAACCACTGATTATGAGAACAGGAACCCCAGACACCAATAGAATGGGGCTCCCGTTCTTACAAATGGGTGGGGTGTCAGGTCAAGTATGCTTCCTGCAACTCCATTCAGTACTATGCTGGGAATTGCTGAGCACAGTGCTCAGCTATCTGTTCCACTCTCATGGGCAGTGAATGGGAGGGCCATCTGTCTGACCCTCACTGATCACCTCCTGACTTGGTATCATTCTCAGCTTCCTTACATTTGAACAGAAGCTGAGCTGCAGTTCTCAGGTTTTCGACCACCTTGCTCTGTTCTCTGGAGGACGCAGGAATCAAATGATTGAGGAAGGTCAAATACTGACCCCTCACTGATCTGAGATTGATGTCCTTTCCTATAGATTGGTTGTAAATATCAATGCACTGGAAAACTGGTTATAAAAAGCACATTCACACATTATACATATCTATCCACATGTCTGCAGCTGCTACTGTAGTAAATAATTCTTAACACAAGGGTCTCAGTACAAACTTTGAGCAAATAGAACACAGCTACTATCCACTTCCTGGTGACTTCATACTGCTCAATGTAAAATGCCCTTTATGACTTATAATGCTGAAAGTATGTCAGGTATGACAGATCTGTCATACACAGAGGATACACAAAGCATAACCAGTGCTGCTAAGTGTTTGCGCTGTGCTGTAGTATGATGCACATAACAAAAAAACGTACATTCTAGAAAGAATTTTAGATTCTATACTGAATTTACTATTGGATATTCTGTTTGTCATTGCAGCCTGCTTGGGGCAGTGTTCAGCATCCTGCCAGATGTGAACCACAAAATAGGAAACAGCAGGTAACCGAGGTCTATTATATTGTCTATTGTTTACATAATAATCAAATAGAAGGGCCACACCATATCCCTGCAAGATGTCATTATCCAAAATGTATATCCTACAACGCAACATTTTACATAGGGTTACACATATTGGACTAATGCTATGTGGATATCACAAAAATATGACTTACAAACACTCCAAAACATACTGGTAGGTTGATTGGATTGTGAGCCCCATAGGGACAGGGACCGATTTGGCAAGATCTGTGTAATCTGTGAGCGCCATATATATAAAGAATTATTATTATTAAGTAAACTTGTACATTTGAACTTGTATTTTAATGATTTAAGCCATTAAATAGCATTATAGTTCTACAGTCTGTATAAAAGGTCACTCTACACCTATAATATATGGTGGCATTATAAGTGTCCTTTATGTTAAAGAACTAACAACAGCTACGGGGTGTGACATCAACATCCCACTGGAGCAATCAACATATATGCCATGCAGGTCCTTACATAGACCCTGGTATGAGAATACAAAGAATGTGACATGCCCTGAGCACTGCATACCCATTGTAACTTACCCTGCTATTGCCATTGTTGGGATTTATATAAATATATTTTCCCATGTATAGATATACATCTTACACACAAAAATTCCCCTGCCGGTGCTCCGACGCCCGTATATACCTAGAGGGTCCTATATCTTTTGCCATAGACTCCACCTGTTTTCTCCTGGTGGAGAAGGCATAAGCATTCTTACCCAATTTAAGTGAATTTTAGTTAGTAGGTCCATGTTTCCTTATGGATGCCACACTCAGCCATAGTCAGGAATGGATTGAAAAAAGGAGTAGTAAACCACCATTGTTATTAATATAGGTAATTTAAAGTATATCTCATAGATCCAGGCACTGTGACTGTGGTAATCTTATACAGACAGTCCCCGGGTTGTGTACAAGATAGGGTCCCTGGGTTTGTACTTAAGTTTAATTTGTATATAAGTCGAAACCGTATATTTTATAATTGTAGATCCAGGCAAAAAATAATTTTGTCCCATTGACAATTGGATTTTTAAAAATTTTTTATGTATTGGGACCAAGCATTATCAATAAAACTTCATTACAGACACCTTACAGCTGATCATTGCAGTCCTGGACTATAGTAACATCCAGAGAGCTTCACCAGAGGTCACAGTGGCCAGAGAGGTCCGTCTGTAACTACGGGTCGTCTGTAAGTCGGGTGTCCTTAAGTAGGGGACCTCCTGTATTTGTTATTTATGGCCTCCTTCATTCTAAGATGACATTTTAAGATAATGCAAATTAGCCAGAATGACTCTAGGGGTGTTACCAGAGCCCTTCCTGCTGAAGGTTCACAGGCTGTTACACTGTCTCACTCTCCCCCGTGCTCCCTCTCCCTCGTCCTGCTGTAAGCTAATGGCAGTAGAGGAAGTTTCAGCACACAGTTAGGGTGGGGGGAGGAGGTGGGTGCTCCTACAGGGTCACAACTTGTGAACTTGCAGCATGAAGGGGCTTTGTAATGCCCCCCCCCCCCTAGAAATCGTATGACTCATTAGCATAATTAAAAGCAGGATTCACATTACCATAGAATTTAGTTATCTATATTGTGCTGTAAGTTACTGCCTTTAGACATAAATATGTATATGTAATATCACCCTCATTTAATTCAAGATTTGTCATTCACAAATTGTATTGTATTCCATTTTTTTAAAACATATGTTAATAATATACTGTATGTAAAATAACATTTATTGTTATATTGTAAAAATCTATTGGAGTACAGTAGCTTTAATGCAATTTGTCTGTCGCGACAGGTTTAGGAGCAGTGTAAACAAAACCATGTAAAATGTGTTGGATTTGTCTCCCAGTGATTGTTACACTGTCTTGGAGATAACATTGCTCATCCTGCACAATGGTGCCTTTGTCCGACATGAGAGAGATGATTGGGGTCTAGATCCTGATTAGTCCTGCTAGAGAACAGCTTATGTTTATGACATGCAGTTCTGTTACATAATAATGATCATGTAACCTTCAACACACTTAGGCTGAGTTCACACTACCGTTTAAATCTCTGTTCCTGACCTCCGTTAAAAAAGGTAAAGAACCCCCATTGACATAAATGTAAATTTTATGTCGTCCGTTATGGTTAGTTTGGCAGGGATTCATTATCCGTACGTTTTTTTTCCAAACGGAAGAAAAGTTATGCAGTCCTTTAATTTTTTCCATCAAAAAACACATGGATTAAGTATCCCTGTCTAATCGGAACATAACGGATGACATCAAATTTACATTTATGTCAATGCGGTTATTATTTGTTACGTTAAACGTCTGTTCTTTACTTTACAGATGTAAGGAATAGAGATGAGCGAGTATACTCGTCCGAGCTTGATGCTCGTTCGAGTATTAAGGTACTCGAAACGGCTCGTTGCTCGGACGAGTATTTCCCCTGCTCGAGATCGAGCATTTAATTAAAAAAACACAGTGAAGAACAATGAAGAATAGAATAAAAACAGTGAACACAGGATCATTTAAGTGAAAAATACAGTGAAAGAACACAGTGAAGAATAGATTACAGATGTTCGGCACATCTGCTTACTTGTCGGAAGATACGCGCGGAACGGTGCGAACAAAATACTATGTGAAGAACAATATATATATGTGTGAAGAACACATTGAAGAACACGGTGAGCAGAATGGAGACATCGCGGAGCAGCACAGAGACACCGGGGAGCAGCAGCACAGAGACACCGGGGAGCAGCACAGAGACACCGGGGAGCAGCACAGAGACACCGGGGAGCAGCAGCACGGAGACACCGGGGAGCAGCAGCACGGACACATCGGGGGAACAGCAGCACAAAGACATCGGGGGAACAGCAGCATGGAGACATTGGTGCAGCACGGAGACATTGGTGCAGCACGGAGACATTGGGGCAGCACGGAGACACCGGGGCAGCACGGAGACATCGGGGCAGCACGGAGACATCGGGGCAGCACGGAGACACCGGGGCAGCACGGAGACACCGGGGCAGCACGGAGACACCGGGGCAGCACGGAGACACCGGGGCAGCACGGAGACATCGGGCAGAACGGAGACATCGGGGCAGCACGGAGACATCGGGGCAGCACGGAGACATCGGGCAGAACGGAGACACTGGGGCAGCACGGAGACACTGGGGCAGCACGGAGACACTGGGGCAGCACGGAGACATCGGGCAGAAAGGAGACATCGGGGCAGAAGGGAGACATCGGGGCAGAAGGGAGACATCGGCGCAGCACGGAGACACCGGGGCAGCACGGAGACACCGGGGCAGCACGGAGACACCGGGGCAGCACGGAGACATCGGGCAGAACGGAGACATCGGGGCAGCACGGAGACATCGGGGCAGCACGGAGACATCGGGCAGAACGGAGACACTGGGGCAGCACGGAGACACTGGGGCAGAACGGAGACATGGGGGCAGCAAGGAGACATGGGGGCAGCAAGGAGACATGGGGGCAGCACGGAGACATCGGAGCAGCACGGAGACATCGGGCAGAACGGAGACATCGGGGCAGCACGGAGACATCGGGGCAGCACGGAGACATCGGGGCAGAACGGAGACATCGGGGCAGAACGGAGACATCGGGGCAGAACGGAGACATTGGGGAAGCACGGAGACATCGGGCAGAACAGACATATCGGGCAGAACAGAGATATCGGGGCAGCACGGAGACATCGGGGCAGCACGGAGAGTGCATTTTTCACTTAAATGATCCTGTGTTCACTGTTTTTATTCTATTCTTCACTGTTCTTCACATCTGCTAACTTGTCGGGAGATAATATACGCGCAGAACAGTGAAGAATAGATTGCATACATCTGCTAACTTATGAGAAGACATTCTTTTTCAATTAAATAACACATTTTATTCCCGAACCATGGTCCCTTTGAAAAATGCTTGAGTCTCCCATTGACTTCAATGGGGCTCGTTATTCGAGACAAGCACTCGGGCATCAGGAAAAGTTTGTCTCGAATAACGAGCACTCGAGCATTTTAGTGCTCGCTCATCTCTAGTAAGGTTTGAAGGGTAGTGTGAACCGTGCCTTACATGTGCAATTTTATACATTTCTATGAATATAGTCATTCTGAAAAGCGCTCATCAGATTGCGTAAAATAGCAATTATGGAGTGTATAACTCTACATTGAGTTGTTCCTCTGGTATTCTTTCTCAAAATATATAAATACATGTAATAATTTATTCATAATCCAATCCATTATATTTAATGATGTGGTATTAAGGGAACTACAACCAAAGGCAAGTCCAACATTCCCGAAATTTTGATAAAAGAATAAAAAGTGAAGCTTCTACCTCCAAGGTTCCAGATTCTTTATTCTAGTTACGGAACAATACAGATTTTGGGGGGAAAAAAGCTCCAGAACTGCTATTAAATGCGCCTAAACATCTCTGTTTATAACTATTGAGCCGAGTGTTTCTCTTGTTTGCGCTAGCATTAAGGGTTATTTGCGAACCCCATTCTGTTTTAATAGTTTTTATTGGTTAACAGATAGTGAACCTCTACAAGCAGACCATATATCATCAATTCAAAATCACCAAGCTATATGCTCTAACAGTGCAGGACCCCATTCTAATAGTAAGTGGGTGTCCCCCCCCAGTCGTAAATAAGATGTCCCTGTATTTATCTGTTGTTTTAAAGGTTTTTTTTAATATCCTCTGATGATCACTGCCTAATGTGTATAAAATGCTGTGAATTTTCTGTTTCATGCATAACATCATGTCTGAGGAAGAGAACTAGTATTCTGGAAAGGTCACCATCAAATATACTCAGTTAGCCTCAGTATTGCCTGATTTCTTCACTCTTCTTCTTTCCCCCAGTCCTCAGACACTTATCACCTATTCTATGGTTGTGACTCTGTTTCACCTCCTCCTCACTGTGGTCATATAGCGAGAATTATCAATCTAGTACAGGCAGTCCCCGGGTTACATACAAGATAGGGTCTGTAGGTTTGTTCTTAAGTTGAATTTGTATGTAAGTCGGAACTGTATATTTTATCATTGCAATCCCAGCCAGAACTTTTTTGGTCTCTGCGACAATTGGATTTTAAAAATGTTGGGTTGTCATAAGAATCAGGATTAACACTAAAGCTTCATTACAGACACCTGTGATAACTGTTACAGCTGATTATTGTAGCCTAGGGCTAAAGTACAATAAATTACCAATATCCAGAGGTCCGTTTGTAACTAGGGGTCGTATGTAAGTCGAGTGTTCTTAAGTAGGGGACCGCCTGTAATGAGTGAGGGCCCTAGCAATCTATCTCCTGTCCTGTGAAAGTCTGATAAATGTCCATTGTGGAAAAAACGTCTTCAAACAGTCCATAACAAAGAAATCTTATACAATAGATTTTCTCAGTAAATATTTTGGTAGAGATTAAGGAACAAGTTACATACTGATAGCAGCCCATGAAGATACCGGTAAGTAAAGATGTCAGACCCTGCAGACGAGTATATATTTACTGGTAGTAGAAACAATCATTGGTCATTCCCAATATTTGTCCCCTATGAAGGTGCTAGCTATCATCATTTACTTGTCTTTGGGAAATCACATTTTTCATGTGTCACCTAACTCCCAGCATATCCCTAATGAGGGTCTGGAAGACCGAAAAGTCACTTATGGGTTGATGCTTCAAAAGGTTTTTTATAGGGCTGTCTAGCGATAGCTGAAATTTAATCTCTTACATTAGATCCAAATGAATTGGATTGAAAAATATGAGCCATGGTGAAACTGGCAATAAATTGGTAAGGGTGCTAGACTAAGGATACTTAAGTGGGGAAAAAAGTCTTTGTTGATAATATCTTGCCAACAGATAAACACTTTTAGGGTGCGGTCACACGTCGCGTTTAACGCATGCGTTTAAAACCGCATTGCCATAGCTGGAGAGCGATTTGCCTAATTAAACAGCTGCTAACACCTGTGTTTACAAAACGTGTTTGTTAATGGATCGTTAACACATGCGTTAACATCGCGGTTAACGCATGCGTTTTGTAAACACAAGTGTTAAGAGCTGTTTGATTAGGCAAATCACTCTCCAGCTATTCCAATGCGTTTTTAAACGCATGCGTTAAATGCGACGTGTGACCGCACCCTTACTGCCAAATACACTAACCCTGCCAGGGGCGTGGTGTCAGTAGAATAAATTGTAAGTAATCTTTAAATCACATGTGTTAGGCCCCATACACAAGAGGTGGACCAGCACTGCCCAACAGTAACCACTGATCAAAACATGCCAAAATATATAATCAAAAGCCACAAAAAGAACAGAGGCATGAAAAATAGATCAAACAAATAATATCTTTATTAATAGAAAAATACACCACAAAACATGCTTAAAAAAACCTTTAAAAATTGTGAACGAAGTCACAAATGAATGACATCCTCGGGAAAGTGCTCAACACATGATAATGTGCACTGTTCCCATAACTCCAGCTCCCCCTACTGGCCACAATATAGTATACAACAATGTACAGAAATAAATATTATCAATGGTGAGCTAATCAAATCTTTAGACAAGTCCATACAAATGCAGGATAACAAGAAAAAGAGGGGTGAAACACAATAATGGATGGACACACAATTCAAGGATCAGCACAGAACCATGTACAAATAAGAAAGTTGTATACCTAAATGCTCAGGCCATGAGAGCGGGGTGCTGGGGATAGATGCGTGTTAGGCCCCATGCACACGACTGTATAAAAATGACTGTGTATACGGCTGGAATACAGCCCCATGGATTCCAATGAGCAATACAGCCATCCATGTACATGGCCATATTGTCCACTGTACCATACTGTACCGTTAGCGAGCCGTATAAAAATTTAGAGCATGTCCTAATTTCCACCGTATTTCCGTTCCGTATGGCCTATAGAAGTCAATGGGAACGTATGAAATACGGGCTAAATACGTGCTGCATCCGGCTGTGCACCATATACGTGTAGGATCTAGAACCAGTGGGAGGTTCATTCTGTGAGCCAGCCAATAGCCAGCCTCCATCACATGCCAGCCCACTGTATTTTATATGGATACGGTGCAATACGTTGCCATAGAGCCGTATATACAGAACAGAAAAGACCATACGGTCATGTGCAAGAGGCCTAAGGCTGGGTTCATGTGATATTTCTCTCCAGATGCCATCTTGTTTACCCAGACACCATCTAATCCGTTGTCATCCATTTCATGATTCAGCCGCCATCTTGTGTAATCCGCCTGCTTCTACTACCTCTGCTGAGAGCATATACATCGATCGGCAGGAGGGAGCGGGATGGAAAGATGTAGCCTCTGTCTGCCACTAAATGTCAATGTATATACTCAGCGAGTACGTCGGGAGCTTTCCCAACTTATAGTGGTGTGAACCCAGCCTCAGTGTGAATGGGAACATTTTTGATCAAAAGTAAAATGACTATATACTGCAATACAGCATGGAATAATGAATAACCTCACTGAGAAGTACAATTTGTTACACAGAAACTAAGCCCTCACACAACTTGTACACAGAAACATGAAAAAGTTAGACATTTTTGAAGGTGTGGAGCAAAAAATGAACTAAGAAAAGGCTGCAACACCTGTAGTAGGACCACTACTGTCTACTTTCTATTCCTTTCTCTCTGTATCACCTGCTGAGAACAGTTGATTGATGGGGGGAAGGGGGGGGGTGATGGGTGTTGGATTCCCACCAATCTTATATTTAGGTCCTAGACCATTGAAAGATTATTAATATTTTATTCCTGAAAACACCATTAACCCTTAAGGACACAACCCTTTATATTTTTGTGTTTCCATTTTTCACCCCCCACATTTAAAAATACCTAACTTTTCTTTTTTTTCCGTGTGCAGACCTATATGAGGGCTTGTTTTCTGTGTAACAAATTGTACTTCCTAGTGATGGTGTTTAATATTCCATGCTGCGTCCAAATCCGGGTGAAATTGCTTAAGAAAATGCACATTTTGTTACATTGTCTTTAAGGCCTTGTTTTTATTTCTTTCACAGTGCACTTCAAATGACACCTCCCTTTTTTCTTTGAGTCTTTACAGTCATGGAGATACCAAATTTCAATAGGTACTGTTATGCTTTTGTAGATATGAAAAATCAAAATCTTTGGTACAAAAAAAAAATGCCATATTCTGACGCCAAAAACGTTTTCATATTTCAGTGTATGGAGTTGTGTACAGTGTCATTTATTGAGGATGAGATCATGTTTTCATCGTTACCATTTTGGGAACTCTATGACCTTTTTTAATCATTTTGTAAACATTTTTATGTGTTGCAAAATGGCAAAAAAAGTGGCAATACGGAAACTTTGCCACTATTTTCTACTACGGGGTTTACCATCTTGAATAAACAGTTTTTATATTTTGATCGGACATTTTGGGATGTGACCATACCTAATGTGTTCATGATTTTATTTGATGGAGTCTGATCCTTCCTAACATATACTGCAATACTATTAGCACACATTTTTAGATTGTGCTGAATGAATGGCCTGGGAGATTCATGTAGACCCCCGGTTGTCACAGAACGGATTGTTGTCCCCAATGGTGTCAGGGGGCAATACCTGCATCAAAATGCCCCCAGTGGCTTTGCCAAGGGCAATGAAATGGTTAACACCCGTGATCGCGGGTGTTAGTGGGGGATGTTTGCTGCATTTTGCAGCAAACACCCAGTGTATATGAGCTCTCTTCATACACCCACTGCCGCACCAGGGTGTACAAATGTGGCAAGGGGTTTAAGTTAATTGAAAATATATTTAATCCCCTCCATCGGTTTTCTGTATTTCTGGATGGGGAAAAATAGTATAGAAGTTTGCTTATTGGGTTTAAGCACAAATTATAGATTTTTTTTTTAAATGTTTGCATCACCTGTATTGTGCCATGTGTTTTCTAACACAAGGTAAAAAGCCACCCTTATAGTGTACCTAGTCATAGTCATAGTATATAAGGCTGGAAGGAGACGCAAGTCCATCAAGTCCAACCTTTAAGAACTAAATAAATGTTTTATCCCCATAACCCGTGATATTTTTTCTCTCCAGAAAGTCATCCAGGCCTCTCTTGAACATGTACATAGAGTCCGCCATAACAACCTCCTGCGGCAGAGAGTTCCATAGTCTCACTGCTCTTACAGTAAAGAATCCCTGTCTATGGTGATGGTAGAATCGCCTCTCCTCTAGGCGTAGAGGATGCCCCCTTGTCCTGGTCACAGGCCGAGGTATGACAGGTACCTGTCATTTTAAAGGAAACCTACCACTTGTAGTGGCAGGTTTCCGATGGCAATACCGAGCACCAGCTCAGGGTGAGCTGGTGCCAGAGCTTATTTTAGTTAGTGTTTTAAACCGCGGTATCGCGGTTTAAAACACTTTTTAAACTTTATAGCCGGCGCAGGCAGGTACGCACTCGGCGCTTACCATGCGCGCGGCTACATAGGAAGTGAATGAGAGCCGCGCGCATGGTAAGCGCCGAGCGCGTACCTACCTGCCCCGGCTATAAAGTTTAAAAAGTGTTTTAAACCGCGATACCGCGGTTTAAAACACTAACTAAAATAAGCTCCGGCACCAGCTCTCCCTGAGCTGTTGCTCGGTATTTTCATCGGAAACCTGCCACTTCAAGTGGTAGGTTTCCTTTAAATATGTTTTGTAAATGAATAGTTCAAATTTATATAGGAAACTTTGTAATATTTCTTATCAAAGTAAAATGCATGTGCATATCTTATGAGGGGGGACGAAGAAATTTCTCTGAAACATGCATCAGGTTTGGACACTGGATATGCACCCCCTATCATATCCCTGTGCTACTCTAGTGACTCAGACATTGCTAATTTATTTATTTTTTATTCCTGTGTGAATTGATTATGAATTATTTGCGTATCCCAAAGATCAGGATTTAACATATGAACTATTCATTTATGGCATATTACCCCAATATATTGGTTCATTACACATATTACTTTTAAGTGTTTTATATTCACTTATACATTTTAGATTGGGAGTCCATGGTCTGTTTCTGCTATATGAGCTGTGCCCTGTATTTTTAATCCTGTTTTGCTTGAATACTCTAATAAAGATATATATTTTCATTGAAATTTTTTTGACTAGTTTATACTCTTTTTTTTGTTCTTATTGTGGTTTTTACTGATTTGTATAATATGTCTTTGTAGTTGAAAGCAGTCAAATGACTTGTGTGATGTAATTATCTCTCCCTCATTGTTATGATGGCAGTCACTCTAACCATGAGGAATAGTATTTCACTCGAAACGTGCAGAATACAGTACAAGATTATGGGATGTTTTAAACAAATAATTTATTAAAGAATAAATAATTTTATGAATGTTTTGTATTTTTTCTTTTGTTATACCCTACAGTCAGAGGGATCTTCTCATAGAAATCACCAGCTACAGTCACAGGTGAATACCTCTGGGCGTTTTACATTTTTTTGGTTGTATATAAGCCAACTTGTAGGCGTAAACTTAGGTTACACAGTCTAAAGATGTATCAGCCACTGTGATAAACTTGTTGCATTTTTAGGCAACTCTATCATACCTCCCAACTTTTGTTGAGGAGAAAGAGGGACAAAACTGCGGCGCGCGTAGCGCGCCGCGGCGATTTTTTTACCCACAGAAGCCACACCCTAGCCCCGCCCCCTAACCACACCCCCATGGCCACGCCACTGCTCATACCTCCAACGCATCCACTGACACCAATGTATATATAGCAGCAATATACATATATATATATATATATATATATATATATACACGGATTAACCCCACTGGCACCAATGTATATTTATGTATATAATTGGGGGGCATATTCCACTCCCCCTAGACAACGAGCGTGTCCCCCCTAGACAACGAGCATATCCCCCCCCCAGACAACGAGCATGCCCCCCCCAGACAACGAGCATGCCCCCCCCTATACAACAAGCATGCCCCCCCCTAGACAACGAGCATGCCCCCCACTAGACAACGAGCATGCCCCCCACTAGACGAGCATGCCCCCCCCCTAGACAAGTATGTCCCCCCCCCTAGACAACGAGCATGTCCTCCCCTAGACAACGAGCATATCCCCCCCCTAGACAAAGAGCATGCCCCCCCCTAGACAACGAGCATGTCCCCCCCTAGACAACGAGCATGCCCCCCCCCCAATGGCTGCGTGCCCTTTTTTGTGTGTTTGTGTTATTTTTGTCTTCCAGGACCGTGCCTGCTGTGGACTACTTCAGATTCGAAGGATTACGTCGATGACCGACATTTCTAACAAATAAAATGGCCAATGAGGGTGTGTCTGCGTTCTTTGTTCAATTAAACTTATATTTGTTAAAAACGGTGTGATTTATTTTTTTGCGACACTCTTCATAGTTTGCCATAGTAGTGGTGCCGGCTAGGTGACGGTGCTCATTACTAAGGGCTGGCCTTAGTGTTTGCCTTAATTTTTTTGGCAAATTCACACTAACGCCCATACCATTACCCCGGTACCCACCGCCACCAGGGGTGCCGGGAAGAGCCGGGTACAAACCAGTACCTGACCGTCTATAGATGGTCAGGTAGTGGGGCGGCCGCAGGCTGTTATTGTTGCGCTGGAATAGCCCCCTAACAGTGGCCTATCCCAGCTCAGTAATGGCAGGCTGCTGCTGCTTTTTTGTATCTGGCTGATTTGAAAAATAGGTGGAGCCCCATGCCATTTTTTCTTCAAATTTTTGACAAAAATATGCATGGGGTCCCCCCTTACAAGGGGGCTCCCAGGCTGTTTCCCTCATTTTTAAAAAAAAATGGAAAAAACCGGCATGGGGTGCCCCCTATTTTTCAAATCAGCCAGATACAAAAAAGCAGCAGCAGCCTGCCATTACTGAGCTGGGATAGCCCACTGTTAGGGGGCTATTCCAGCGCAACAATAACAGCCTGCGGCCGCCCCACTACCTGACCATCTATAGACGGTCAGGTACTGGTTTGTACCCGGCTCTTCCCGGCACCCCTGGTGGCGGTGGGTACCGAGGTAATGGTATGGGCGTTAGTGTGAATTTGCCAAAAAAATTAAGGCAAACACTAAGGCCAGCCCTTAGTAATGAGCACCGTCACCTAGCCGGCACCACTACTATGGCAAACTATGAAGAGTGTCGCAAAAAAATAAATAATCACACCGTTTTGTAACAAATATAAATTTAATTGAACAAAGAACGCAGACACACCCTCGTTGACCATTTTATTTGTTAGAAATGCCAGTCATCGACGTAATCCTTCGAATCCGAAGTAGTCCACAGCAAGCACGGTCCTGGAAGACACAAATAACACACACTGTGGCGGATGCACTGAATTATTGTGACATGCACCCGCTCAATAAGATGTCCCCAAAATGGTATTAATTTAAGTGTCATCTCATACCGCATAAATGACACCTTAAAGAGGACCTGTCACCCAGAAATTCGGCACTAGATGTTACTAAAGTAATCAGCTCCTAGTGCTAAACCAAACGCAGCGGTGTTACACAGGAACCTCTGATAACGCTAATTAACACTGCCGCGCTGTACACTACAAACGCCGGACCGCTCTCAAAGTGGCGTATTCATGAGGGGGTGGGATTGTGGGCATGACACGCGGCAGTCACCGCCGGCCTATGGAACGAGCGGGGGCGGTCAGGGGAAGAGGGACCGCCCCCTCATGAATACGTCGGACCCCTTTGAGAGCGGTCTGGCGTTTCTAGGGTACAGCGCAGCGGTGTTTGTTAGTGTTATCAGAGGTTTCCGGTAACGCTATCAGTGTAGCACCGCTGCGTCTGTCTTAGCACTAGGAGTAGCTTACTTTAGTAACATCTCTGGGCGCGTTCACACGGTGCGTTTTGGTTGCGTTTTCATTGCGTTTGAAATGCATTACAACAGCTGAGAGGCGATTTGCCTAATTAAATTACTGTTTACGCTTGTTAACGCATGCGTTGACATTGCGTTTAGAGTGCGTTCTGTAAACGGAAACGTTAACAGTAATGTAATTAGGCAAATCGCCTCCTCAGGTGATGTAATGCGTTTCAAACGCAATGAAAACGCAGGACATAACGCACCGTGTGAACGCGCCCTCCTAGTGCTGTTTTTCAGGGTGACAGCTCCTCTTTCCACAGCTCCGCACACCAAAGTATAGAAAAATTATTGGCCCCAAAATATGGCAAAATTAAGAATTTTTTTTCTACAAAAGATTTACATTTTAAAAAAAAATCTAAAACACAATAATTCTTTTCAATGTTACCATTTTTAGGACAGTATGGCCTTTTAAACAATTTTTTTACATGTTTTATATTTTTTGCGAGAAGAGTTGTTCTTTTTAGTGTCTTATTTTAGAGTGCAGAACTTTTTTTTATCACTCTTTAGGAAATTTTTTTTAAAGGTATTTATTAAAAATGATCTTTTTTCAGAAAGTTTTTTCCTTTTTTTCCCTGGCGTTTACTGTGCGGGTCCAGTAATGATTCTGTTTTATTATACAGATTGTTACGGACGTGGCAATACCAAATATGTGGCGGTTTTTTGTGTGTTTTATACTTTATTAAGTGTTTTTATAGGAAAGTGACATTTTAGGGGCTTATATTTTTATGTATTTATTTTTTATTTATTCTAATGTGTAGTGTTTAGTGTTTTTACATGTTTTTACTTTTCCCTACTTGAACTTGAACCAGCGATGCTCTGATACACTGCTCTACAATACTTTTTCATTGTAGCGCAGTGTAAACTGTCTGAGCGTGCAGACTGGCAGGGACATCGGGCAGCTCCGGGGCACATGCCAGTCCTCGGAGCTGGCCAGAAGAGGATCGGTTCCCCCGGTAAGCGGCGCGGGGGATCCGATCCATAGCGGGAACCCCCTCACATGCCGCGGTCATGCTTGACCGCGACGTGTAAGGGGTTAACACCCACGATCGGAGTCGGCTCCGATCGTGGGTGTTAGAGCGCGGTGACATTGCGATTATTGCAGGGCTTGTATGTCACAATGCTGACATACAAGTCCTGATAGATGTGTCCTGTCACCCAGCACACACAGCTACAGGTTACTGTGAGGGTCAGGCTGTGTCCTACCTCATCTCTGCTGGGGAGATGCTTCTACTGGACGTCTGCAGCTCCTGAGGGGGGTAAGCCATCACACAAGGTGCTGCTCTCTCTGTGCTGCCCCCTGCACCTCCACAGCTTCAGGAGAAGGAGCAGAGGAGTGTGCAGGGTCCATGGCCGGGGCACATTGCAGCCTCCCTCCTCACACATCACGGCAGCTCACACAGGAGGGGAGGAGGAGGGGCCGTGCTGTGCTCTGAGGTGCTGGGAGCTCAGGATCTCCAGGTGACACTTCCCCCCCTGATGTTTCCTCCTCACACATCCCGCGGCAGGGGAGGGGGGGGGAGGAGGGGTAGTGCTGTGTGCTGGGAGCTCAGACTTCACAGCCTCCGCGCTGCCGCTGTGTCTCTGCAGCCGATCTGTGTCCCGGGACCAGGAGACGGGACTCAGTCTCTTGGCCCGGGACAATGCAGGGAAATCCGTGAATATCTCTCAACCTCCCGGGGCGGCGGGACACAGCTAAAAAATCGTGACAGTCCCGCCGAAAGCGGGACGGTTGGGAGGTATGAACTCTATGTTTGTCCTATCTGAATCCTAAACAGGATTAGTAAATGTACCCCATTGTGTACAGCAGGACCAGACACAACCATAGCATGCTCACAGATGTAGCAATGTGACTCGTAGACGTTGCATCAGTTTGATGTGTGGGAGGGCTTCATGACGATTGTGTACACAGAGGAGTTTGCAATGAGAGGAAGCAGCCTGTTCCTGTTTGCTGTCTATCTGTAGTATTGTGCGTGCTAGTAGATAATTGATATTTTCTAAACACAGAGTTGAAAATGAACAATGGAAAAGTCACATAGGAGCGGTCAAAATGTAGACTATACTATGCTTTTTACTTTTATAGCTATGGCATAGCGGTTTTAGTCTGTTCACATTCATTGATTCTCTTTTTTCCAGGTTTCTGTTTTCCAGGTTAAAATACCATAGCATCTTTTTTTTTTCTTAATATATTTTATCAACTTTTACCATTTTACAGTTATATACAAAACTATGTAATTTATACATTGTAAGAAAGAAAGATTTTTATCTCCAACATAATTTTCATATATCCATCCTCCTTTACCCACCGCAATGGGAGGAGCACACTAATACCATTCCATTTGGATGTCATATACTTTTAAGGGCGCCTTTGGCACGGTTGGTTCCAGATTTCAGTGGACCCCAGGTTTCAAAAACTAAAACAGTCTCCTGTTCCCTAAAATATTCCCAACTCACCCCCATGGATTCCTTATGTACAGCCTTATGTGGGCCCCCACCAGGAGCCCTGAGCCCCAGCACTTGCCTGGGTATGCCCAGTGCTAGCGCCAACCCTGGCCTTTGGTGTGTAATTTTAAAATTTCAAGGTCTAAAGGGAATATTTCAGCTCTGTAATATGAATTAAATATATGAGCTTATTGCAGATTAATTTCTCTGCATCACATATATCCCTTTCTTGAGAAAATATATTGTCTGAATCCAGGTAAATGTTTTTAATTTTACTCCATATACAAATGAGCATTTTGGTGCCACATGGGCAGAGCCGCATGGCCCAGCAACACAGTTTTGTCAAGTTGTAAAGGAGCAGGGGACGGGGAGTGAATCTGGACAATAGAGGGTGCAATGGACCCTAAAGCCGTGACCATAACACGCTGAAATGTCCATCTCAGAAGCAAATAATTTTGAAAATGATCAATTTTTCTAAAATGTTGCCATTTTTTTTAAAATAGATAAACACAAAACATATCAAGCACAGAATGACTGTAATATGAAGTACATGTCTCAAAAAAAATCTAAAAATCATCATAACCATGTGAACTTATTGATGTCAGATTATAAAAAAAGAGTCTGAGCTACAAAATGGCTTAATGGGGTTTCATGAGTTTTCTAGGAGATAATTTATTCTCATGTTTACTCAATATCAACAGTAGCTTATTTTTTACAATGCTTGGTATTCATTGTTCCTACTTCGGTGACTGCTCTGGGATCTGGTCTGGGAACGGGGGAACTGGACTAAGGTAAGATTTTTAATTTATTTCCCCTTGCCTCTGCCCTGCGGGGGCATACATAAAGCACACATAAAGCACACATTTTGGCAAGATAATACAGATGTTAGGGGAAAAAAAAATTCTGTGCTCACAAGAGAGATGATTTTACGCTGACCCTGCCCCTCCGGTGCATCCAGGTACTTCAGGAGGCTCTGACCTCTTGATGTATTTGATGGGGCAGATGCATTGAACGCCTGGTGTATATTTGGCCACAGCCTACAAGCTCTCACTCATAAAAGTTTGCTGGCTGTAGTGAGTGTGCAGGCATGGGGCAGGTACACCCACCACCGGTCCACTACACCGTGGACTGCACCCCCTGCACACACTAGAAAGCTAGCATAAAAGCCATGATAAATCTCCCCCTCAAGAGTATACTGTGGCTAAACAATATAAAACAATGCATCTGATGGCAATATAGCCATCAGACCCATTAGACCCATTAGGAAAAACTTTTCAGTGGAATTGTATAGAAGAAATATATGCAGAATAAACAAAATGCATATGAAGATTTTCTAGTATTGACAAAGCCTGCCTTTCACATCGCTATCCTCCCTACCACGGTCGACTCCAAGTCTCAGTAGCCCCCTGGGTGACAGAGCCTCAGTAGGCTCCTTTGCAATGAACTCAAATGGCGGCATTAAAAATTCGGAAACTACAACAGTCTCCTGATCCCTAAAATATTCCCTAGTTCATCATGCTAATCAGCCCCCTCATGGTTATTTTATATAAAGCTACCCTCAGTGTGCCCCTCCCCCCCCCCCCCAGCAGTTCTGGGCCCTGGCAATTGCCCAGGCATGCCTAATGCTGGCACCAGCCCTGCTCCCTACCCAGTAATAATAGTCTGCTGGAATACTACCACGGTCTTTCCGAAAGTACATCATTTCTGTGATTTTGATTCTTTTTAGAGCTGGTAGGTACCGAACTGTTTCTTTACATCACCAGTGAGACGCTTGGAGGTCAGAGCCCAATTAATCTGTACTGAGCAGCAAAACGCTATGTACTTAGGAGGATTACCTTTTGAAGCCTGCAGCTGATTAAAGGATAAAATTACATTTTTGTAAGAAGCCGGTCCCCAGGAGTGGCTGAAATTTGTATTCATCTATTTTCACAGGCTTCCAAATAGTTTTACATCAAATTCATTCATCACTGACAATTTAGCTGTGACCTTTAATAGATAAAATATAACCTTATAACTCAGAATTTATATTCTCTACATTCAGACAGAATATTCTTGAAACTATATAATGTACAATCAGTGAAACCTTTTTGAGATGGCCACCCAGATTTACAGAGAAAAAAAGGTCTGTTTTATGGGGGTGGTGATCTAAAAAAAAAGGTTACGGGTATGATGTCTAATGGAGGCAGAAAACAGGCGACAAAATTAAAACAAACGACAAAATTACTGTATTTTTCAGACTATAAGGCGCACATAAAATCCTTTGATTTTCTCAGAAATCAAAGGTGCGCTTTATAGTTCAGTGCGCCTTATATATGAACCGTACTTACACACAACAGCTGCCTTGAACTGTGCACAGGTCTGCCACCTGCTGGTCATTCATCCTTATAATCTGGTGCGCCTTATATATGAACTCAGACTTTTAGCAGGCATTTATTGATGGTGCGCCTTATAATCCGGTGCACCTTATAGTCCGAAAAATACTGTAGTCCTAGATTAATAAAACACATTCAACCCAGCCCCCATACATACCGTACCCATTGGTGGCACCCTCTCTTACTTCTTACTCCTCCTAAACACTCCATTACTCACAAGGCTTCATCAATCTTGGTTGTTAACCCTTGGTTCTTACAATGCACGACTATATACTTCAGTTACTTCTTAATGAAGTTACTTCATGAGAGAACACAAAGCTTTATGGGAAGTGAGGGAAGATTATTTATTAAACTTCTGGGCAAAGATGGGAAGAGGTTAGATCCAAGGGAAGAAATTTGCTCCTCAGCATACAAAAAATATGGAAAAAAAAATCTTGGTTCCTTTATTTAATCCATACTGGTACAAAGATAAAATCAAATAATGGCATGAAAAGTAGACAAACCTACGCGTTTCAGACCCTTAATCATTATTAGACTCTGCCCACCTCTCTGCTGCTGAGGAACATTTCTGACAAGTAGCTTCAGAACAGAAAATACCATATTCTAATATTGACATAATATATATTTAAGCCATTGGTTAGCAACTACTCAGGGCCTATGCCCCTTAGTTCCGTAGATGGGAAATCTTAATGCTAATACATGTTGGATAATAGTATGCCTCCAACTCACTTTATAGGGTTTATATAGAATGAACTGAAATGGAGAATGGCATCTAGGCCATCTGTTCAACAAGTACTGTATTATTAGGCAAACATTTCCAACATCTCCAAAATGCTGTAGAAGGTTCTACCAGTAAGGTGGATCTGCTTCAATTGCAATGGGAAGGGGTTGGCAACTCTTCCGTAATATCTGAGCTCTTGTACCTATTAAAAAAAAAAAAAACTGTAAGTAGAAACGCCTCATTACAACCAGTGCAATACAGTGTTTGTGTGAAAAGATACAGAAATAGTGCCGGATAGACAGTATATACTGAAATAGTGGCAGATAGACAGATTCCACAGAAGTAGAACCCGATTGTACCCCAAATAGTAGGGCTCTACAATCTTAATATATAGTGACACGGTGACGATGATTAAGTACCACAGTAATCGGTTACTATACATTAGGCATGGAGCAGAAAGAGCACACATAGGATTGTGCATGGATTGGTGCTCCTATCTAGACAGAGTTGTGTTTTTCAGAAATGTCCATAGTATAAAACAGCTGATGGGCAGGGTTGTTGAGTATCACATCCCTCCAAAGCAGACCGTGTTATTCATCCTGTATGCAAAGCAGCTCATTCTGAGAAGTCACCTGAAGGAACAGGTACGCTTTACTGCAGCCGCCTGATCATGGTCACAGAACAGGATCTAATCCTGTGCTTGACTCTAATTATAGCATATAGTTCTTCTACGACTTCTGTGGAACCGGCCAGACATGAATGAGGCACAGTGCCAAGCGTCTTGATAAAATGGAGATAATTCTGATAGCGACACCTATGACTAAATATGCAGCCTTCACATAAAAGGTGAAACATGTACTTAATTCAAATCTTAAAGGGGTCATTCCAATAGAGAAATTGCATATTTACACTACATTCAGTAGATCAGTCACTACTAAGTGAAGTGGATTTAAGGGGATTTTACTTTTCATAAGATAGAGGATAAATAGGTAATTGGTGAGGGTCTGACACTGGGACACCCACTAATCTTAAGAATGGGATTCGATGGGAAATTAGCATGTGTCTAGTCGCTCATTTGGATGGTAAGGGAGTGTTGGAAATTTCAGAGCACAGCTCTCGGGTATCTCTCATTAACTATCTATGGGAGTAATAGAAATAGCCGGGTGGTGTACTCCAAAATTTCTGCGACTACCACACAATTCAATGGCGGAGTGGAATGCATGCTCAACCTGACGCTTCACCCATTCTCCGATTCACTGGGGATCAAGTTCTTGTGCCCCTCACTGATCAGCTTTATATCCGCTATCCTCTGTATAGGGGATAACCGAAGTATGGCAACATCATTTGTGATCTACTGACATTAGCCCCTATTTATTAAAGAGTTTGCACCAGTTTTCTGTCTGACTTTGCACTAGAAAGAAGGTGAAAACTTCTTCCACGTGTATTTATGAATTGTCTTGGCCAATTTTGTGTCGCGGCTGCTCTGTGTCCGACAAGACAGAAAAAAAGTGCACCTAAAGGGACGTGTTACTGCTTAGTCAGATTTTGCGCCACATTTATTACTGACGTGCGCCATAGTTCTGCATGAATAAATTGCACAAAAAAAAAAATGGTGACACTTCCAGAGCAGTGCATGAAGACCGTGCACCAGTTGATGAATCTGGCGCACCCTGCACACTCCACAGGCAAAGTACACATGGTACGGACTGCAATAGTTTAGATAAACTTGGGACATTGGTTTTAAATGCTGCATCAAAAAAAGTTGCCATAAACATTGTTGAAACGCATATGAGATTGAGCCAAGCGCCTTTGAAACGCAATCCAGACTGAGCGTGTCAACGCAGCCTCAAGTGGGGAAATGGAAAAATAACTCCTTCAGCAACTTCCCACTTAACCTATCAAACATAAATTTTATTTAATTTTTCTTTTTTTATTTTACACATTGAATTTTTAGAAAAAGATGCTACAGTATAGAGTTTACGCTTACAGATCTAGGCTCTCTTTATTTACACTAAACGTAGTTTGGCCAGCAGAGGGAGCCCCTTGTGCTTTCAATGCTCCAGTATAGTAGAAGTTTCTGTCTGTTGTCCACATAACATGTCATTTATATGCATGATAATAGTAACTTTTGTATCTTTTATTACCAGTAAGTTGTAAACATTAAACAATCACAGGGTAGATGAATAGGTTGAGGTATTTATATTGTTCACCTGCTGTCTATAGACCTGTACATTGGGGTCATTCATTTCATGTCTGTATGAGATCCATGATTTGTGCGGATAGCATACTGACCCTTTATTTGCAATGATGTGATTCATATGTCTGTTATTTTTTGGCAGACTTATATTCCGGTTGAAAAACAATTGTAGCTTGCAAAATTTCTTGTGGTTGTGGGCCACAGACTTCTGTAAAGTCAATTGGTATGGAAAAAATGACGGCATCCAGATGACGTGTGTGCGGTCCATTTGTTCTCAGATAATGCTGATGAACCAGGTGTTATGTCATCTAATTGTTACCAACATCCGTGTTTTTTTTTCTGAAGATGTGACGGTTGAGAAAAAAAATGGATGCATATACAATACTAACACAACATGGCCTGCTAACTGCTGCCGTTTTTACGGACACGCAATAGAGATGCAAGTGTGAATGAGCTTGGTGCTAGATGCACATGACGGCGCACGGCTGCACTAAATGCATCAGGGCCCAACACCGTGTTATGTGCCTTTTTCTACACCAAAAAAATGCAAGAATAGAGATTATTTGCATTTTGTTCTTAGATCGGAATGTAATTTTGATCTTTCTCTATCCAAATTTGATTGGTATTATAGCCGCAGTCTGGGAGAAAATAAGCACTCGCCAGCGTGCCGTCAAAAATTGACCGTGTGCCATTGGCTTATAGAACAACCAGCAGACGTTTGCACTAAATGCAAGACTTTTTAACAAATTCCCACGGCTGATATTTTTTTACGGGTCGTGTGGCCATTTTTCACAGATTATTCAAAGAGTATAATTTATTAGAATTCATAAAAAAAAATGTATGTCATGAAAAACTGACTACAATCTTAATACTTTACAATGATATCAACCCCTTATATACTAGTTATTGTTGGCCACTTAAAATGTAAGAAAAAAAAGTCAAGTCTCCTTATGGCAGAACAAAGAAACTCAGAGAGGGCAGCATTGTGCTCTCCTCTGCAGTAGTAAGGTATATGTTTGTAGACTGTGGAGACGCGAGCAGAGGAATGTAGACTATGCGCCTGGTTTACAGCACTGAGTCACTGCAGGCTGCTCTAATGATGGCTGGGACATCACTCAGGCTTTAAGGGAAAGGATCATTAACCTTCCATCCATCACTTTGTTTCTACTGATCCCTCTCAGGAAGGTGGAGGGGGGCTTATTACTTCTGCCTTGCAGTGTTTCCTGTGTAGGACTGAAGTTATCATACATGGCTTTATGTTATATGGTAAGAAGCCATGGAATACAATTTTATACTTCAGAAACTTAATATGAGTGTTCTTTTCGGTGGTCTTATTCCGGGATTTTTTTTTTTTTTTTAGCAAAGACTAAAAACATACATTTTGCCACACAGTAAGGCATTCACACGACCGTATGGCGTACGTATGTATGGCCATACATCCTCTCCATCGCAATGGATGCATGCCCGCCTGGCTGCGGCCTGGCAGGCGTACGTTCGTGTAAATTCAGTCTAAGCGTTTGGCGTGTGGCTCGGGAATAGTCCTGGAGATGTGCATGAGGGGTTCGACAATAATCTAATATCACAGGCAGATCAAAGAGCATGCACAAGGCGCAGACAACAAAAAATAAATAAAAAAATGCCAAAAAACTGTCAGAAAGCCAGTAATAAATGCCAAATGTGGTGCAGTTCTACAGGACGCAAGCTCAATGATGACAATTGAAAAAGACAGGATCTGCTTTATCTTTTTCATCTCAGGTAATCGGTTCATGCGCGTGGCTGTGGAATCCACGTCTTTGTGCATGAGCCCATAGAAGTGCATGTGGACGTGTGTAAGTTGTTGGAAAAATGGAGAAAAACCTGTGTCAAAAACGCACCTTCCATAACACAGATCCGCATTAAAAACATACACTGAAACAATGCGTATTTGATGCAGTTTTGCATGCAGGTTTTCTGTATGACAGTTTGCAATGTGCACAAATACTCTTATAGACCCTGCAAAGTGAAAGAGACAAATTATGTCATCCACAAGTTTCAAATACCGGTACATTAATTAGCATCAGCCTGCAGCCGAAACTGAAAATAAGAATATTATTATTTTTACAGCCCATTCGCATCAGTCTGGCACCCGTTTGTCACAAATCTTAATAAACTACAGCCTATGAGTGTTTCTTGAAAATGGTTATGACTAGGGCACGCTCTGCTTTTTGGATCGGTTGCAATAAAACCCGATTGTCCCAATTTTAACTGATGTGTGCATCTGCCCTTAGTGTTTTTCATTCATATTTTCTCCTAGACTGCAGTCACAATCCCAATCAAATTTGGATACAAAATATCCAAATTTGGAGATTCTTTATGCCATCGCTGCTGGTTTTTTTGGCATAGAAACCACATGAATCTCCCTCTCCCACTAGTTTTTGGGCTTCTCCGACCCACACACCACTCTGAGCATGTAAAGGCGGAGAGCAGGCAGGAAGGGGGAGGGGTGAAGACCGGGTGGCCATGTGGTCCGCCACATTTAATATAGTCTCACCAGGATAATACCAAGTCTATAGCATAAAACTCCGGTAGTTCAGACCTGGACCACTGGTAGAGTTTGAACCCATATTTACCAAGAGGCCGGAGCTTCTAAGTGGATACGTGTGCCTGAGCGCTGGCGGGGGGATTTTAATACTTTAGTAAGCAGCTCCTAGTGCCTTTTTTATTGGTGACAGGTCCTCTTTAAAGCTAGGTGGACAAAAATTCATAAAACTCGACTTTTACTTTAGAATAGTTTAAAATCCTTCATTTTGAAGAGGCAACCATAGTGCAGGATTAAGTAGAAAAATACACCACAGAAAAACCACAAAAAAGCCACAAAACACCACACTTTACATCAGTTAATGAATCTTATAGGTGCCAATACACTGGTGTTAGTATATATCCTGAAGGGGTTGGTAGATGAAGGTATGGGTATAAACACACACCCATCAATAAATCAATGTACTCAGATATGTACCATATATAAATATACATATATTTACATTTCACAGGAGCAAAAATTGCATAATTCAATAAAATCGGAAAGATTTCATCAATCCAGATGATCGATATGGTGGGAAGAGCGGGGGAACTTGTTTAGGCCACTCTTGATGCCTATAAGTCCCTATAGCTCATATCCCTAGTCCCACAAGGACAGTCCTAGATAACTTGCCCTTACATCTACCATGAACCTTATTTCTTACTTTCCCGATTTGTTTCCTCCCCGTCCATCGGATTCATCAGGGGGTACAACAATGGTGCGGCACGTGGTTTCCTATTAGCAGGACGAGTGTGGCAATAGCATGCAGGCTGATCAGTGGTGTGGCTAAATGTAGGACTGTTGTTGAGGTCTAACACATTGGCCATATTTCATCTATTCAATTACAGTGACCAAACATTGGATCCATGGCCTGTTATTTGTGGCCCCTGTGTCATCAGTGTGTGAGGAGCTCTCCCACGCTGATGATGGTAGATCAGACCGAGCCACAAACACTCTCAGGAATAGGACCTGCTCTATATTTTGTGACCCACAACAAGCTGTGATTATGAATAATATTGAATCAACAGATTCACAGAAAAAAAATGAATTTTAGTGCATGTATCCTAAGTCTGTAGAAATTTCATACACTATGTTGCTACTGAAACTTGGCTGCAGTTTTGACATAGTTATTTAAGCCAAACCCAAAGTGGATCTAGCAGGAAGAAAAAGTATAAATGCCTTTACATTTCTGGACATAAAACAATGGTTACAGAAAATACACAATGCAAAAATAGTCATAGAACATTACAAATTTTTTTTTTAAGCTTTGAATAGATTAGGTCATGGTACAGGCGGTCCCCTACTTAGGAACACCCGACGATAGAGACGACCCCTGGTCACAAATGGATCTAGGGGTCTTCGTAATTTAATGTACTTTGGCCTTGGGCTACATTAAACAGCTCTAACCGTTATCAAAGGTGTCTGCAATTAAGATTTATTGCTAACCCCAAAAAATTTTGACTCGGGGTACAATTATAAAGTATACAGTTCAGACTTGCATACAAATTCAACTTAAGAACAAACCTGCAGAACTTATCTTGTACATAACCCGGGGACTGTCTGTATTATGTTTCTTATGCGTAATTTAAATTGTAAATGTGTGTATGGATAATTGATTAATATAAAAACTGAAAAAATAAGGTAACACCGTAACATTCATTTTGATTTACATGTGGCATTTATTGGCATTAAGTTATCCTAGAACTAAAAACATATGAAAAGTCAACCTACGACTAATAAATAGTTAAACATCACAGTATATTCGGAATCCTCTATTGGAAAGGAAGCATTAGACAGTGCTAAAAGGGTTTCCCGCAACCTCAAATTTGCAGGCATATGTTTCAGAACTGTGACATTTTTGGTCCCTGAGATAAGCTCTCGGAGACAACTCCATATGGATTTGCTATGTTTATTAGCACATGGTAGACAAAATCTGATGGAATTGTGCCAGACTGCAGCGAACTGATTGTGCCAAAATCTAATTCATAGCAGGGGCAGAAAAATGTAAATGAAAAATGTAAAACATGGAAATACAGTTTTCTTTAGGCTACATCCAGATGTACATTTTTATAGTTCATTTTCTACCATGAGGTTTGATTGAAAAAAATAATCCACGAATTTATCCACTGTACTGCATAATCATATATGGTTTTTGGTCATGTTTTTGTGTAGGTAACCTTAGGGTAGATGGGTAGATACATTTTTTGTATCATTCTTCATTGTGTAGATTACAGACTCTTAAAAATGAGAAATCGAGAACAGAAGCAATTCTACAAAACTGATAAAAACAGCTAAGTAGTTCAAAGAAAATGATTATACACAAAGCTAGCAGGTTTCCAGAAGTAGGTTGTTATGATCCAAAAACGGGTCGCACCTGGTATTAGAACAAATACAGAGTAAAGGATATACATGTGGTCCCCTACTTAAGGACACCCGACTTACAGACGACCCCTAGTTACAGACGGGCCTCTCTGGCCACTATCACCTCTGGTGAAGATCTCTGGACGCTTTAATATAGTCCCAGACTGCAATGATCAGCTGTAAGGTGTCTGTAATGAAGCTTTATTGATAATCCTTGGTCCCATTACAGCAAAAAATTTGAAAAATCCAATTGTCACTGGGACAGAAAAAAATTTTGTCTATAAAATATACAGTTACAACTTACATACAAATTCAACTTAAGTACAAACCCAAGGAATCCCATCTTGTATGTAACCCGGGGACTGCCTGTATTGACAGGAATGCTTTAGGGAGGTCTATCTGTACGGCCAGACATACGTCTCCCCTAGGTGACAATGGCGCCCAGACTCGGTACAATGAGCAATGAGGCCGAAGAAGAAATACAGGCATTACCTGGAAATGGTGGATTAATCAATAAAAAAACAGAGGGGGAAAAGGAGTGACGTCCGTATTATAACAGATAGGACATGACTGGACTAAATGCCGTTCTTTTTAATGGATCAGTGCACGATTCTGTGTAAATGACTATAGTTTATGAGGATCTGTGAGAAATGAATGACGGACAAATTGGATGTTATTCTCTGCAGATTTTTGCGGCTTGTTTGCGGGGTGCTTTAAGGGAAAACACACAAGAAATTAAAATTCAGCAATGCAGTTTTTTTTCCAGTACACGGCTGCACTAAATGCAATACCTTTTAATGGATCAGCAACCACATTTGTTTTGTTAAATAGACCATATGACTGTTGCATTAAATTTATTACGACTGTTTTTTTACTCCTGTTGTAAAATGTCCCTCCATGCCTGCCCACAGCGTCCCTGATTTACTAAGTTCTTAGATTTGGGGCGCTTCTCCACCAGGTCGGACTCTGATTTGGTGAAGATTGTAGCTATAGTCACCACCAGAAAACTGTCGGAGACTGTAATACATACAGCAGGCTGCAGTGTTCACACCCACGCCTGCTTCCTTCCCGCCCCTCTCTCCGCCCTGACATGCCCAATGTGGCGTGCAGGGTGGAGAAGCCCAAAAAATGGCGTAAATGGGGCTTGATGTATGGCCTCTTCGCTAGTTGTCTGGTGGTGAAAAAAGCAAACAATGCCTCAAATTGCATCCTGATTACTAGGATACACTTTGGATTTTTTAAGGGACAGGAAGAAAACGGATACCAGGCGTATGCAACTCGGTCATGAAAAAGCGTACGTTAATGTCCTTTATTCACGGCAGAGATTCAGCTCGGTTATGGGCATTAAGCCTTAAGGTATGCTTACTCATAACTTTTAACATTTTCTAAAGGTAAATTACATAAAGACATACATTTTGTACAGTGTAGAGTTTCAATTTGCAGTGTGTCAATTTATGGTAAATGATTTCACCCCTTAGGCTCCTTGCACACGGTGAGCATACAGTTGGGAACAGGCGCTGCTCGCCCCTCTCCTGCCATAGAGAAACGGTCTCCCGGCGCTTTAATACGTAAATATATGAGACATGTCCTATATTTTTCCCTGTACGGTCAATACAATGTAGTAAGACCGCATATGCTCATCACACCGTCACCGGGCGCCATAGGTGTCTATGGGAACCAATATCTGTCTGGATATCAGTCTCCCACACCTGTACAAGTGGCCTAATGCTATGCTAAGCTAAAATATCCCATAAACTGACCTGCTGTGTAGATTATCCATTTTCGTTGTGGATTTCACTTTTTGCAGTCGCAAGATAGAAAGTAACATTAACTTTCCTAAATGAAATCAAGGGACTTCATGATCCATAACCATTTTATTGCAATGCAAAGAATGAAACGCAGCTGAAAACCACAACGGAAACTAGTGATTTTAAGATTTTCCAGTTATTTCACATCTGAAAGATTCTCATATGTAAAAGTGGATGTTTTCTTCCATTTCCCACTGCTTATTGCTCATATTGGCATCCATTTTCATGGTTCCTCATAAACTATAGTCTATAAGTAATGGTTTTGACTATAAGACATGCACTACCTACTAACAGATGGGTCGCACGGTGTGTTAAAATAAGCTCCTTGGTCACTGATCTCTTTAAAAAAATATGCATTTAGTACAGCTGTGTGCCATCTTATAAAAGAGCCTTTACGGTTAGGATTCCACAATGGACACCAAACGGCTGCACTTAATCCAATACTCTTTAACGGATCTGTGCCCGCTCCCGTTATTTTAACGGTCCGTGCGAATGATCAGTTAAAAAGTAGTAACTTCCTAGTCAGAACCTTTTTTTTTACTAAAATTTATGATGATCCATCAAAAATGTACAATCTATTGAGGTAAATCGTCTGTGAAAAAATGGAGGTTAACGTGTGCAGGCAGCATTATACCTCCTCTGTGAAACAATGAGAGTTCAAGCAGTTACAAATTGCCCAAAAATTTTTTCCATGTCCAGAACATGAAAATTACAGGAGTTAAAAAAAAGTTCTGCTTATAGATCACACTTCTTGGCAGCAGAAAGTATCCTGCATATAAAATTATATATAAGCGAATTACTATGTATGTAATGTAACTTTGTAGAGTCTTTGCTGTGAACAAAATATCTTTGCTTTTACAGTTTTTTTTCCAGCAGAGTTTCCATAGATTCAACTTTCAAAGTTTTACAAGAGCAGCGATGAATAGTTGTAACCTTCCATGCATGATCCTACAATAAATGTGCGATACAGCTATTCATATGGGTGCACGGCTGTGTGTTTATATATAAACGCTAGGTGTTGTGTGCATATGGCTGTTCATTGTGTCTCTGGTGTGGAAACTAGGTCTGTCCTGGAGACAATGCACAGTGGGAGACTCCTGAACACTGGGAAGAAAAGGGTGTGTGTGTGAGGTGTGGACTGCAGGATGCAGATCATGCTATGCAGCTCAATGGCAATATAAAGAAACAAAAGCTGAAATGCTAAAAAGGGGCAAGGTGAGACTTCTGAAGGCTTCGTCAAGTCTATTCACGGCTTCGCATGCTTAGTTATCCGGGAGCTAACACTTAGAAAAGGCAAATGTTGTCAGAAATACATTATACAGCATATACATTCCAAAAGTTACCAGCACAAGCACTATGAGCAGAGGTGGCTTGCCTTAAGGCCTGACCAAAAACAAAAAAAACATTGGGGTTCATTTATTAAGGGTTTTGTGCCTTTTGTCTGGCATTCCCAGAGTTTTCTGTTCCGACAGATTTACATACTTGGCGCTAAAAAAAAAAGGAATCTCTCCGACACTCACAACTTTTTTTTGGGGGGGGCACAGCTTTTGAATCCCAACACTTTTCCTGCACTTCTTTTGGGCACATAATCAGACAACAAAAAGCAAATCCACCAACTTCTGAACCCCCTAATGAATGTCGTGTGTAATTTGTGACGTCGATTTCTTCTTCTTAAGTTGCACCAAATACATTTAAGCGTTTTTTTCCACAAAATAAGATAGGCCCTATCCACAGGATTGGGCCTAACTTGCTGATCAGTTGGGGTCTCAGTGATGGGAATCACTGAACGGGGGTCAGCAATCGACAATCTCCGTCAGCTCCATAGATATGAACCTGGCAGTCCGACCATATGTGACCGGCTGCTTCTAGTGATCACTGACCCCCAGCGATCAGCAGGTTAGGCCCAATCCTGTACATGGTTGGCGCACATTGCCCGCGGTCAGTAACTTTTATTTATGTATTTACTGTTACATTAGAGATGAGTATATTGAAATAATTTATAATTAAAGTTATCATAATATAAGAAAGTTCTGTTCCCTTTGCATTCCCTTCACATGTATGAGAGACATATACACAGTTAAGTGTGTTCTTCCTGTTTGTTGGAGACCATATTGCTGAAAATACATAGCGACATGAGACAAATTCATTACATCCTCTTTAAATTCTATCGTTTTATGTATCAGGAAAACATTTTCAAACATCCAGTTTTTAAAAGGTCCTTAAAGGAAACCTACCACTTGGGATAGGGCTTATAAGCTGGACATGCCGTGCACCAGCTCAGGGTGAGCTGGTGCCGGCGCTTATCTCCGTTATGTTTTTAAATAGTTTTAAAGTGTTTTAATAGTTTATTAATGTTTATATCCTTACTGGCTTTCCCACACCGGGGTCCGCGCTCGGCGCACCATGCGCGCTACCACTTCCTATTCAGATGCACGCACGGTCGCGCGCATAGTGCGCTGAGAGCGGACCCCGGTGCGGGAAAGCCAGTAAGGATATTAACATTAATAAACTGTTAAAACACTTTACAACTGTTTAAAAACATAACGGAGATAAGCGCCGGCACCCTGAGCTGGTGCACGGCATGTCCAGCTTATAAGCCCCATCCCAAGTAGTAGGTTTCCTTTAAATCAGGTAAAACAACCTCAATATACTTCACCGTATCATTTATTTAACTAATATGAAGCCAAATTGGAAGCTGTGAGAAAAACTAAGTACCCCCATGAATCAATAGCTTATATGGTCATCCATGGCCAAAAACTCACGGCTGAAACCTGGTTTCTGTTGTGGCTTTTACTCACAATTAAAATTCCCCAAATAGAATTGTCAGCAATGATTGACACATTGATGAAACAGTTTATAAATTTGGCACATCCTGCAGTCTGTGGAGCTCTATCAAGAGAGATATTTTTTTAAATTCAGCTTTGTGAGAGGCTTATATAAGGATACACCAAGGTCACAACTGTTTTATAAATTTGTCCTGAGTTGTTGCTCCATTTTGTACATCATTCTTATTGGAGGGACATTTTTGCAACTTTAGAAAATGTCACAGATGAATCTGGCTTTACAAACCAAATCTGGAGTGAGTGGCTTTAACAAATATGTCAATGGGCAACAAGTATCAATCGCTACTTGTAGTTAAAAAAAAGGTGCAAACTCACAGGAATGAATAGATGTGATGGCCTGCTGGGCCCTTTCATGAGTTAGGTGCACACTGTGCCAGCACAAGGGGTATCAGGGCCAGCATGGAAAACACTGGCCTTGATACATGTCCCCCTATAAATCCAACAAATTGCAAATGAAAATTTTTGACTTTCTGAAGCCACAATATTGTAACGCATGAGAAACTTTCTACTACTAACTTTTACTAACTAAAGTTACATGATGATAAAGTTACTCCTGTAACTGCTGAAGCTGCTCATTGACCTGGATCACCCAGGTACCAGGAGTGTATATTTTTATTATTTGATGTCCCTGTACATCTTTGATTTTAAATAATAATCTTTATTTATTTATATATATAGCTCCATCAATTTTTGTAGAGCTTAACAGATTCTGGGGAACATACAAATAAAATAAGACATTACAGAGTAACAACAGTCATGTTTTTAGTATCATTTGGGGTTTTACAAATAATTTTAATTGTTTTGTGTTACAACTTTTGAAGAAGTGGAATGCACAAAAACCTTTTCATTATTTACATGCACCCCATCTGCGACTATTCACTAGACCAGTGGTTTTCAACCGGGGTTCTATTGAACACTAGGGGTTCGGTGAGTTGGTCTCAGGGGTTCAGTGGAGCCTCCGCCACGCAGGTAAAGACACACACATATATGATCTGTCACTAAAGAAGTGTTCGGTGAATGTGCGTATGAAACTGGTGAGTTCGGTACCTCAAACAAGGTTAAGAACCACTGCACTAGACTGTACTGAACTGTACTTAGTGTACAGCTTCTGATCTATGCAATGTTGTAAACAGTAAAGAGCTTAGGATCTGGCTATATATATTTTATCAACACTGCAGACCTATACAATGTCCAACACAAGCACAATACAGACATATGTAGGTCCAGATCCACACTGCTTCTCCCCGAAAAGCAAAACCCCCAGGTCCACTCCTCACATATGCAATCCAAAAAAATATTTGATGGCAATATATAGATAAGTGTTCACTATAGCTTGTTAGGAGTATAATCTTTTCTTCCATAATGATATCAGAGTTCTTCGATTGTGCTCATTTTTGGCTCAGTCCTCATATAGTTCAGGTTTCATTGAAAATGATTCAAGACCCCGCAGGGCAGACGTGTAATACACATCCCTTGGGCCCAAATTTACTCAAAATTTAAGAGGATTTACTTTTTCAATTCACTCCCCATTCATTCATATCATTTACTTAAGTGGACTGAACTAATCGGGCAGTAATAGCTTTTAGTGCTTGATATCATATGATACAATAGCGATGGCGAACCAAGTGTCTGGGCGTCCGATAACTCCTGCCTGGAATTGTATGTATATCTTCCTCCTTGTGCTAGTGGTGTCTTGTTTCCAGTCTATGACTATTAGGCCCGTTCCACACTTGCGAGTGTGATGCGATGAACTCGCATCACACTCGCAACGCATGCTGCCGGGAACGCATGGCCCTGCACTGCTGCACACCCGAAAGTGTGGAACGGGCCTTAGTCCCTTGTTGGACATATACATGAAATGTTAGATTGACTACATGTGTGGCACCGTACCACCGCCGTGCCGTCATGGACGGCTGGGTGAATGAGCCCTTAGGCTACATTCACACTGGCGCAAGGGGGAGGTATATACGGCCGTAGTATATACGGCCGATATACTACCCCCATAGACGGCAATGGGCGCACGTGCGGCACTGTACCGCTCTGTACCTGGGAAAAAGATAGGACATGTCCTATCTTTTCCTGTATTACGGCGCCGTGCGCCATGCATCCCTATGGTGAGGGGCGGGGGTGAGCAGCGCTCACCTCCTCCTCCTCTCCCCGCGTGCTGCCGTGTGCCCGCCATGCTACGGTACGTCGTGTGAATATAGCCTTAGTCGGTATGTGTATTTTGGCAGGGAACCCACTCCTACTCCCAACTTTTTTGGTGATTGAAACAATAGTGTCAATATTATCTAATCCCACAAAACTGTTGAAGGAGATCCGCACCACAGCCCACCTCAGCTCTTTTAAAACAGTAAGGGGACTATGAATATGACCCCAAGTGACCCAAGAAAACCCCTTAAATCTACATTCCAATAATAATAGTGTCGGTACCCCTCTCTCTTTTTTTTTTTCTTAAGAAATATTGGATTACAGAGGTGGAGGGGCAAATTTTCCAAAATAAAATGTGGCTAATGCATCTAATCTTATTGCACATGAACCCACACTTTTAATAAGTAAATTGTGTACATGTATGAACATGCTTGTTTCGCCTTTATATTAGGACATTGATGGGGTTGCCCTACAGTTAATATACAGGGTAGATTTTCGCTTCTCCGAAAGACATGTGGATTCTCTTTGTAGCAGTAAGTGACTTGCATAAAGCCAACTCCCTGCTTGTGTCTGAGGACATGAGTGAGCAGGAAATGTGCTGGGTTTCAGTTTACACAATTGTAAGTCAATGAAAGAGTAACACAAGCCTGGGGGGAGGAGTAAGGAACAAAGAAACAGGAAAAGCAGCTGCCAGCTCCGCACTGGACACATTCCCAGAGTTTGCAAACATCTTCACTAAAGTCAGCGCCAGATTTATTAAATAAAATATAATTTTTTTTCTCGTTGATACATAAGTTCATACATGCTAGATAGAAGATCTAGGGGACAATGACTCTTACTGTATTCCATTATCCCTGCTTTCCCCTGTGATCACATTGTGCTGACATGGACCTAATTTGAGTCATTTTCTCCCTTCCCTGGGTCACCCCCGGCTCCATTGCGGACAGTTTATGAGCATATGGTAAGCACTGGCTACATTGTATTCTGCACGATTGTCTAGGCCTCTACCAGGCTCGTTGCCCGTGTGAGGAGGCATTGGGGACGTCGCTGCTTTCTTATTAAGATTTTGTGGTAATTGCTGTAGTTGTATTCTGGAATGAATATGACGTGTTACAATTTGTGATTTCCGAAAATTAAACTCTGAAGATATCTCTGTCACAAAGAGTCATTTCCAGTCGTCAGCCTGGTCATGAATGAACGCCGTACTCTTATGAATGTTCAAATCAGTCACATCCTACCATAGTAAAACTGGAAATCTCATATTGAGAAACATAACAGGAGGTTAAAGGGGAATGATCAGAAACATTGCTGCAACAAGGCCCCATTCACACGACCATATGGGGGACGTATGTACGGCCAGAAGCTAGTGGCCATACATATGTCCCCCATAGACGGCAATGACCGCACGGAGCGGTGCTGCATACCGCTCCGTACACGGGGAAAACATAGAACATGTCCTATATTTCCCTGTGTTACAGGCAGTGTGTAGTGGATCACTAGGGAGAGGGGAAGGGTCACATCTCATCCTCTCCATGCCCGGCTGTAGTGGGAATACGTTGGTGTGAATGCACCCTTATGTGTATGGAGGCTCAATATGGGACGGAAGGATCGATCACGTTGAATTTCTATATATGATCACTTTGCGACCAGCAGAGGTGTCTCTCTCCACTCCAAACACTTGCACGCTCTCTGCTGAGTCGGAAGAAATAGATGTCGTCTGAAAATTAAAACTATTAAAGTTGACTTGTTGACTATTGTTATTTTTGTCCGTGTGATATATTCTACATCCCGCCATTTTTGCAATGAATCAGTGTGGGAGCCTACTGTCCAAACTACAAATACTCCTGCAGGTCCAATTCCTGTCCGGGTATAGCTTATTATTAACATGAGATAGTTACTGGGTATCCTCTAACGTCTGTAATGTCTATAGAGGCTCTTAAAGGGGTTTTCCAACAAAGAAAAGTTAGGCCCTATTCACAGATCATGAAAACGAGGGGTTCAATGGGGTCCCATGTACCTCCATCGGACCCCTTAGTCACTCCGTCGGATTAATGGAGCAGACCGCCACACATGGCCGTTCTGCTCCATTAATCTCTATGGAGCTGACAGAAATTGGCAAGAGCTGCGCTGAGTGGAGTTGTATATAACATATCATAAAAGATGATATTTATCTACCAAAAAAGCAGCTTATCCTAAAAACTGTTAGCCCCCTGTACACATTGCTATCCTGCTGTTGTGATCATTTTCCCATCATTTGAAATCTTATGGTCTCATGTATCAGATCGTAGGAATGTAGAGGGTCCTGCTTCACATCTGAAATGATATAGAAGATAAAAAAGGAAATAATGAAAAAGTACTGTGCATGACTGGTGTGTATGGAGCCATAGAGACCCAAGTACAAACTCCATGCACACAGCTCTCACATACCATGATGATTCCTGGAGTCGCGCATACACAGCAATACACCACATAATAATCTTTCCCATGCCTGTATGTATCTTTGGAGGCAGGGGCAATTCATCCCCTATCCACAACTGCTTGGCCTGTGAGAGATTACAAGAACGAGGGTCCTTGGTACCCCCTTATCTTAACAGCAGCGGTTATGAAGGCTCCAATCATTTATATGGTACTTAGCTATTTCTAGCCATCCCACAAATTTGATTTCACCAGTGTTTTATTCCTTTTTTTTAAGTTTTAACAATAAAGGTAACATAGAATGGAGACAAAGTCCCATATATTCACGGTAAGCGATATACCTAGTGTTCCATACATTAGACTGTAAGCTCTTGTGTTACCCCCTCAACCTCATAGATTGTAAGCTCTTTTGTCACCTACTCATCCTCATAGACTGTAAGCTCTTGTGTCACCCCCTCATCCTCATAGACTGTAAGCTCTTGTGTCACCTCCTCATCCTCATAGACTGTAAGCTCTTGTGTCACCCCCTCATCCTCATAGACTGTAAGCTCTTGTGTCACCCCCTCATCCTCATAGGACTGTAAGCTCTTGTGTCTCCCCTCTCATCCTCATAGACTGTAAGCTCCTGTGTCACTCCTCATCCTCATAGACTGTAAGCTCCTGTGTCACCCCCTCATCCTCATAGACTGTAAGCTCTTGTGTCACCCCCTCATCCTCATAGACTGTAAGCTCTTGTGTCACCCCCTCATCCTCATAGACTGTATGTTCTTGTGTCACCCCCTCATCCTCATAGACTGTAAGCTCTTGTGTCACCCCCTCATCCTCATAGACTGTAAGCTCTTGTGTCACCCCCTCATCCTCATAGACTGTAAGCTCTTGTGTCACCCCCTCATCCTCATAGACTGTAAGCTCTTGTGAGCAGGGCCCTCACTTGTATTGTTTCATATGACTGTTGTTACTCTGTAATGTCTTATTTGTGTATATCCCCCAGAATCTGTAAGGCGCTATGGCATTTGATGGCGCTATATACAGATCATTATTATATGCTGGGCGTCCAGATAATAGTGTATTTTATAGACTGAATGTACCCAGGCAATAGGGGCCTAGGGGTGTATTTACATTCTGAAAAACCTCATGTGAAGTTGTATTTCCCCCTGGATGGATCCTGATATAGGGTTTCCATCACGAAAAATACTGAAACTGCAGAGAGTGGCCATATCTAGATCATCTATGATGAATACAGGCTCCACAGCAGAAATACACATCAGATTTTATTATAATATCATGTGAGGATACCCTTATTAACACTATGTAATCTATAATGGATTTAAGCATCAAAACCGTCACATGTGAATACAGTCTTAGATGGCCGAGCCTTGCATTAGAGTGATGTGTATTATTGGTAAAGGAAGCACTAGATATATATTTATGCATTTAATATCCCTCCACAGAAGTCTCCTGGCAGAGTTCGCTTCATATATGGGTCACATGCGAGAAAAAAACCCACAAAAGACGAGCAGGACCACAGGACGGTCAACGCAGGAAACCGCTGCGGTGTGAACAACTACGTGTGTGCGACCGAGGAGACCGCTAATGGAGATACGTAGTGTATAGACCAGGCTATGGCAGATAACATAGGCTCAATACGAGGGGCATGAGGCGCCACACGCTCTATTGTTTCTCTATAGCGTTTATTATTGTTGCTTTTCGAAAAGCGCGGCCGAGGCCAGCTACAGCCAATCGGCGACCAAACACGCCGCAGGAACCAATCATCGCCACACCCGCGAATTTTAAAACCTCCAAGCAGAACCAATCAGATGAAGCGAGCCCGCCCCCCGGCTCTCTTTAACCGGTTTTAACTAGAAGAGAGTTCAGCCGTTTCTGCCCCTCCTACGACGAAGGGGATGTGGGCGGGATCGGCAGACAAACATGCTAGTCAGTAGCACCCGCCTCTTTTAGTGACGCAATAAACATTTTAAGCCAATGGTTTTTGGTGGGCGTCTCAAATGTGCTTCCGAAAAGAGCCGCGCGTCCAATAAGTGCGCTGGGGCGACTGTAATCGCAGTATTCAGCAGGTTGCTGTGAGAGGTACAAGTGTGGAAAACAAGGCTGTATTGCGTCCCAGTTAAAGCATTTCAGTGCAGGAACACACCCGGAGCGGTCACCCTCTACTGCCTCACAGCTCAGGTAAGTTAGCGCGCTTTACTCTCTGCTGTAGTTTTATACTATAATCCTTTCTCTATCGCTTTTCTAGTTTGGTTTATGGGAACTTTTATGCTGTTTTGGTTTCTGCTTTTTGTGGTGACTCAGTAAATTTCGTTACTTTTAACTTTTAGTGTTATTTGAGGCGATATTTCTCCTCATTACGCAGTTAGCCGGGGAGGTCAGCCCGGCCCTGGTTTTCGCTCTGCTGCCGGTATAAGGCGCCTCATGTCTGCCTGAGGTAATGGCGGCGGCCGGTGTGGAGTAATGTCGTCTCCTCAGGGCCCCGGGTTATTCTATGTCAGAGAGGAGGGGCGGTCACGTGTTTGCCGCCTTCGCACTTATTAACGGTCGTTAACCCGTTGCTGGCTGCTCTCTGCCGCGGCCTTGAGGTGAATGGCGACGGTTAGTTAGTGATTTGGGCGGGAAGCCAGCGCTACGTGTGCGCGCCTGGACGAGGGCGGCCATGCCTCCACCTCAGCCACTTCCTAGTCCGGGCTCCTCCCAGATCCCGCCCTCTTATTTTCCCGGGTTTTACGTCGTCGTGTTACTCATCCGCTCCTTCTCATCTCCAGGTACAACATGGGTAAAGGAGATCCTAACAAGCCTCGGGGGAAGATGTCCTCCTATGCCTACTTCGTGCAGACCTGCAGGGAGGAGCACAAGAAGAAGCACCCGGACTCCTCTGTAAACTTCGCAGAGTTCTCCAAGAAGTGCTCTGAGAGGTGGAAGGTGAGGCCCAGGCACTTATCCTGTAATATTACTCACACATCCTGTCGTTGGGACTCGCTTACAATGTATTTTTATTATTTCCTTAGACCATGAATGCCAAGGAAAAGGGCAAGTTTGAGGATATGGCGAAAGGTGACAAGGCCCGATATGAAAGGGAGATGAAGAACTACATCCCACCAAAGAACGAGAAGAAGGGCAAGAAGAAGAAGGACCCCAACGCACCAAAAAGACCACCGTAAGTATCTGAGGCCTGAATATGACAATCTCTCTTCTTTTGTATTTTTGAGCTGGTATAAGAATCTACAATGCTCCTTGTTACTCTTGGGCCTAGTCTGGAAATGTATAATGTGGAAGATCACTATAAAAGGACATGGAAACATGTGACCCACCTAATAGCTGGAGGTCCTGTAAGCCATGTATGTGGAGATGCCTGTGGATGTACTTAACATGGGGAAAGCTGTATTTAATTGTATGTTGTAATTCATTGATCCATAGTTAACATCTATGCTTTTTCTCCCTCTTGTAGCTCTGCCTTCTTCCTCTTCTGTTCAGAGCACCGGCCTCAGATAAAGAGCGATACACCTGGTCTGTCAATTGGTGACACCGCAAAGAAATTAGGAGAGATGTGGGCTGAACAGACGCCGAAGGACAAGCAGCCATATGAGCAGAAGGCTGCAAAACTAAAAGAGAAATACGAAAAGGTAAGATCACTTAATCTTGGATGATAAATGTACATGTTGGCCGTGGTGTTTTCTGTATCCCGGAGTTACCCTGTAAAAACACTAGCTCACTAGTTAGACTATACCTTGTGCCTTCAGAGCTGGAGTTGCACAAGTGACTTGTAATTTAACTCAAGCCAAACCTTACACAATCTTTGTTTTTGTAGGATGTTGCTGCATATAGGGCAAAAGGCAACAGTGATGCCGGAAAGAAAGTTACTAGCAGGCCAGCAGCCTCCAAAAAGAAACCCGAGCCTGAAGATGATGACGACGATGAGGAAGATGATGAAGAGGAGGAGGATGAAGATGATGATGAAGACGATGATGAATGAATGCTTTGCCCGCTGTATAAATTGTGTTGAAGCTTTTTGTTTTGTTTTTTTTGCTAAGAATGTGAACTCAAGTGCAGCTCATTTTGTTAGCTTGGTTATACAAACTGTACAGAATTGTGTATAGGTAATGTGATTTCTTTAGGGAAAGCCTATATTTTAATATAAGGAGTAGCTGGAGGGCTGTTAGAGTTTAAAGCTTCTTATGTGGGATGTTTCTGCATATTTAATGGATTCTAAGGGGAGCCCAATGTTATGACACCCTATATACTTTAGTCCTGTAGACCTGGTGCATTGTACTTTTTTCTAACTTTTTTAGCAACCTTTTTTTTGTAATAAAATTATATATAATTACTTCTTGCTGTTTGCCTTGTTTGTAGTGCGTAAAATGTTGGGTTTCCCCCACACCATGGAGAGATAATTTGGCTTTCTCTAGCAAAATCACTAATAGACAGCAGTGATTGTGAAAATGCATTTATTGCCCTTAATAGAGATGGTGGTGGAACACTTTTTTTTTTTTCTTTTTCTCTTTTTGGAGGGGGTGGGGTTCTCAGAAGCCTTAAACTGCCGGAATTCATAAAATGATGAATGTACATGCATGTCCTACAACATGTTTTCTCAAGTGCTTATTTTCAAATGGTTAATTAAAAAATACTAATGCAGATGACAGATGTAGGGAGGCCACATGACTGACAATCTTAGTTTTTTTTTTTTCCACCAATTAAATTCCTGTGGAATAAAGTATACCTTTCCTCCTTTGTTACTCCCCTACATGGGCCAGCTCCTGCTGTTGCAGAGGAGCAGGCCTTTTGTGTTTATTCAGAAGATATCAGGCCTTCAGGAGTGTTCAGTCAGTACCATATCCACAATAGAGCTGATCTTTCCTGGGTTGAATGTTGGCCAAAATTTTTCACCACTAAATGTGTATGATGGGGAGGCAGGGATTCCTAGTATATGCAAATTTATTGCCTGCAAAAAGAATAAAGCTCCTGTTTCGTTTGAATTTTAATATCTATGTTTTTCTTTGCTTTGGGGAACGCTCCTGCTCTATAAGATGCTGCTTGCAGATAAGACTACAATCTGTTCTGCTGTATAAAAATCTTAACCACAGTGGTGGCACTTGGCTCTCCTTTACCAGACAGGACATTGTTACATTACCATCTGATTTATAATTGGAGATACTACTTTGAGCGCCTTGGAAGAGTAAAACAATGGTAATTCAATTGTACCCCTCTTATTGGTAATCTCTCAGGAAACTGCCAAGCAATGATCTGCTGCTTGAAATGAAGCATGTTGTGATGTATAAGTGGGTATGGGCACTGCTCTCTACAAAGGTTTTCCTTCACATCTTTTCATGGATCCTGTTATTAGGGTTTCTTTTTAGTGTTGTATATGGGTGGTCTATTTGGGACCCTAATCAAATACCTGATTACAAGGTGGGAAAAGACCCAACCTATAACACTAAAGAAAACACAGACAAAAAATTTAAAATATTTATTCTTGCACCTAGAAAAACAAGCAACCCCCAAATTAACAGGAACACCCCAATACCCATAGTAAAATGCATCAGTATCTGTACAATTTCTACAGAAACATACAGTGTATCAAAATCTGCATAAATCAAACTAAAACATGGAGAAAATGCATAGTGGTGGTCTCATCATGTAAAGCATAAAAAGCATGTGGTCTCTTCCAGACAACAGGACATCACAATAGAGCAGGGGCCTGCAACCTGCACGACTACAACTCCCAGGTGTAAGTGCTCAGGGCATGCTGGTAGTTGTAGTGTTAGAGATGTTATAGTGCTATGGCTTGCAGACCACTGGACTGTCTCACTATACACATGGAATTCACAGATTACATACAACGCGTGTGTCCTCTACATCTAGTGTATGTCATCTATGCAATATAAACCATAGTCTTTGTAGCCATCTCCAAAATTCTAAGGTTGGACATTCCATCCTCTGGGATGTATATAGTGAACGCTGCATTATTCAGTGGGATTCTCACACTAAGGACATTGTACATATACAGAATATCCATATAACATTGTAGTATTAGCCATACAAGATCAGACCGACAGTCACCAATAAGTGACCCCAGCACAGGAGGGTCATATCACATAGGATGCCCATGTAACCATCACTTATAATAGTCACTATCATCTTTGGTTTTCTTGTTGGATATTAGACAATATAAGGTTTGTATTGCTTTCAGCCTACTCTGTTGTCTCTTGTCAGCCACCTGTGTACATTAGGAGTAAGGTATTGTCCCTGTATATGCTTTATCATCTTCTATTAGTTACATCCAAGTTTCAGTATCTCATGTTATTCATGTCCTACGTTCTTTCTGATGGTAGACTGCCCAAACTTACTTCGCGGATGCATATTTCTAGTATAAGGACCAGGTTTTCTAATTTCCAGGAACTGCAGGATTCACCTGAAAAAGAACATATGAAATATGCTAATGGCTCCGAAAGTCTAATTAAATATGCACACCTTCAGTCTCTAAAGTTGAGCCGGGTCCTGCCTGTTGATCCTGAAACAGCTGGTGCAATCACCGACTGGTCCTGCCCTCCGGTGACGTCACAGGCTGTGGGGGCGTGCAGATTTCTGAGCCAAGAGCTCTGGCTAATTAGCATATTTTACATGTTCTTATTTGTGTGTATCCTGCACATCCTGGAGATTTAAAAACCTGTTCTTGATACTACAAAATATATTGGTCAAGTACTATTATCAGGAATTCAGATCAGAGATCTGTGCATCCAAACATTGATGTGTATTGTAAGTAGAAGCAGAATTGTACATTTTTTTTAATATTCCGGTATTATAGCTACATTCAGAGCACACTGTGTGCTGCACAGCCCCTACCCCCTGCTTTGAGTCACTGCTATAGCAGCTTCTGTTTATATACTACAGCAGTTGTTTAAGGGCTAGGGGCTGTATAACCATAAAGGTATGGTCACACAGCTTTCCAGGGCCAATACCTAACACTGTAGTAAATGAGATAAATGTGTCATTGTGCAATATTTTCTGCAACAAAAAAAAAGTCTATTGTGCATTTGTTCCCAATCTTGGAGCCTGGATGTAGGGCTGAGACTTATATATACTTTGCTGCAGACTGTACAGAGAACAAAGGTTCCTGCTCCAGCCAGTTGTCTTACATTTAGGCAGATAATAGTGGGAAGTAGGATGGGGACACACAAAGAAAGAAAATCTAAGTTTCTGTTTTACGTTTATTGCCAGACAAATAAGGACAAAAGGACTGAGGAGATGTAGGGGGGGGGGGGGGGCTATTGTTTAAAAATATTATTTTCTGTATTTAGAATATTCTGAAATTTTTGTATTAGTTTTTTAAAGGGGAGACCATCAGGTCATTAGGACCACATAATCGAAGCAGAAGTTTACAATATGTAAATCACCAGACTAAAGAGTGTCATGGGCTCCAGCGACATGTTCCCTCCATCCTGCTTATGGTGATGTTTGTTCATGATCAAAACTGGTTTGATTCTAATATTAGGCTGCGTAAGGACAACGAACACATTGTATTCCCTCTAGAGAAGGATCGATTTTACAAACAGCTTCATGTTAAACCCAGCTCGATATTAAGATATTACAGAATGTTTATGGGGGTAGAGTCATTGCTTCCTGGAAGCTGGATAACATTTTAACACGTGTATAAATGACAGTGAGACAGATGTCCTAAAATCCTCAATAAATAAATAAATTACTAGCACAGTACCATGATGGGGCTAACGACCTCTAACCTCTACATCAAGCGGGATTTATTACCTACAAAGTGTCAGAAAGTAGCACTTATACCGCCGGTCACGTGATAATGCGGAGATCAGACGCCAGATCTCGCTGTCAGTCCTACACCGTGTGATATTATCCATTATCCTGCAATCGTCCTGTTATTTGTTATCTGATGACGGACTGGGAGTCACAAGACCACGGGGAGTATATATTCACGGTATAAATCCCACCCACCACTCACAAGTTGTAGTATAAAATATGCTGTCACATCTGAATAAAAATAATATATGTCATGGAATTTACCATAGAGTCTAAAAGGAACCTCACAGAACTGCAGGCGTCTTATTGAAATATCCTCCATGATAAATGTATGGCTGTATATCACACACAGCGCACTCTGCCATGGATTTATAGCTCATTGTATCAGCCCGCCACGTGTAACCCTCCAACAGCAGCTTCTGGATACTCCTCTGTCTTGTATATACTACGAGCAGCTCGCAATGTGTTCCCATCACCACAGGGGAGAACGTTACCGTATGAGTAAGACGCATGCGCCGCCTGCCTTGCCATGGAGTAGTGCGTGCCGTCACCACAATGTATTTAGTTATGAGACAGTTTAACCTGAGATTAGCTGAAGTCCACGGCCTCAACTTTTCCAGTGTCGTAAAACAACACGAAAAGAACATGATATTCTGTCACTAACCAGAACCTTGTGCGGAGTGTGAGGACATGTTCGGAGTGTTAGGAGTGGACGTAGCGAGGCTATTATACAACCTGCACACAAAGTTGCGCCTTTAGAAGACGTCAATGATAATTAAGTGCGGGCTCCCCATTAAGAATTATGGCCGATCCCTTACACGCCCTATTGCATCCATCAAACATTCGGCAATTCTCTTCTCCTATGACACACGGTCATCATATAGATATACTATACAAAAAGAAATAAAGAGGCACTAAGATTTTTCAGATTTTTCCCCATTCAAAACAGCAGCACGGACTAAAAAAAAAAAAGAAAGAAAGAAAGAAGCCACCATCACGCAAAAGAAATCGTGGCAATGCTTTGGAAAAAGGAAAGTCAAAATCAAATGGAAATCTAGTTAGTCACCGAGACGCGGGAATCAAATGATTTTTCAAGTGTGTGTTTTGCTTTTTTTTTTTTCTTTAAAAAAAAAACTACCTTTCCAGCCCCTGAGTTATAATCCCAAAAATTATTGTCTTTAGCTTTGTTCCTACAAACAGAGCTAGAAGCACTTTACAAACATTATCTTGGATCAAGATGATGTAAACGTGTAAAAAGTTTAAGGTAAAAGCAGTCTTGTAAACATTGACTGCAGGATGACCCCCGTCCTAGTCCTGCAGATAGGTCTTCACTCTGGACGTTGCGTCTTCCAGGTCTCGTCTTCACGTCTTGTCCTTCCAGTTTTATACACTAAGGATGTTGTTCATTTCCCATTTCTGTGAAGTTTTGCTGGAGTCGCAGTCTGACAAGAACACTTTGTGAAGAACCTCGGAGCGATCCAAGCACTTCCCGGAAGGGATATGGGTGAATCTGTGTATGTTCTAGGGGACACAAACAGGGTTTTCATTTTCACTTCTACCAACATTAACACATTTCATGAAATGTATCTTACCCAAAGCTCTAGCCCTCGATTCTTTCTTTGGTTATGTACTAATGCCCCCATAATAGCTATAGAAGCCAGTGAGGCAAGAAACAAAAATAATACATTTTTTGACTTGGTACCTGCGCTGACAGAATAGTGTGTAATATGTGATAGTCGGATTTTGAATGAGGGAGTCTAATATATCGTAATACAGGTGTTTGGTTCATGCGGTGTACTAACCTCAATTCGGCGGTGTTTTCCAATTGTTGGAATCTTTGTTCGAAGTTTGCTTCTTGTTGTATTCCTATTGTGGCCACCTTCTATGCATGGACCGATGACATTAACGATGTGGGTGCTGTTTTTTCACTGTTGCACGCTCTTACTCCTCTAAAAATCCACGAAATGACAGATCAGTATGCAGAGCCCCGGCCGGCGGCTCCACTGAATCTGTTTGAACGGAGGTACTGGTGACGTCACCTCCAGCCCTGAGGAAGAGAGCCGTAGCTCTCGACAACGCGTCGGTGGATTTTCAAGTTTGTCCAACTCGACTATCCGTACTGAAGGTGACGTCACCAGTACCTCCGTTCAAACAGATTCAGTGGAGCCGCCGGCCGGGGCTCTGCATACTGATCTGTCATTTCGTGGATTTTTAGAGGAGTAAGAGCGTGCAACAGTGAAAAACCAGCACCCACATCGTTAATGTCATCGGTCCATGCATAGAAGGTGGCCACAATAGGAATACAACAAGAAGCAAACTTCGAACAAAGATTCCAACAATTGGAAAACACCGCCGAATTGAGGTTAGTACACCGCATGAACCAAACACCTGTATTACGATATATTAGACTCCCTCATTCAAAATCCGACTATCACATATTACACACTATTCTGTCAGCGCAGGTACCAAGTCAAAAAATTTTTACAAAGTGTTTATTTTAGTAGTAGTGGAGAGGCACACTACTTGTACCAGCGAAGACCCAAAACAAACAAAAACTAGTAACCATTTAAAACTCACACGATACTACAGCAGCGCCAGTGTATTAATAGTATTCTGTTTCAAAAATAATACATACTGACCCTGTTCTGGTTTTGGGCCTGGTGCCAGACTAGAAGTTCTGTGTTCAAAGAACCCACTTCATCCAATAACTAGCCACCAAGAACATGGGAGATCAAATCTGTTTTCCACTGGACTTCACTTCCATTGTTATCCCATGGTCCTAGAAGGCCAGTCATTGGATGAGACGGGTCATGTGACTCCCTGGAGCTTTCATTTTGGTGCAGCTCTGAAACAGGAAATCCCAGAGTGGGGCGAGTATTTGTTCTCACGGCCCCCTGGGTGTTTTCAATATTCATGAAAAACATCTTAAAGAAATTTACTGTGAAAATCAGGTATGATAAACCAGGGACACTTACTCCAGGCACTGTGAATGTGGTAATGTTACCAGTGTCCCTCCATGCTCTGGCTTCACAGGCTGTCACACTGTTCCCCCCTCCCCTCTATCAGCACTTCCCCTTCCTGATGTAATCTCACTGCTGCACAAGAAGTACAGAGGTGATTGGGGGGGGGGGGGGGGTAATGCTCCAGAACAGTGTAACAGTCTGAGAAACTACACCTTGGAGGGGCTCTGGTATCAACCCCCAGGAGCCCTTCTGATTCATTAGCATAATTATAAAAGTTTATTTTCGATTGAAGGAGACCATGGATAACAAATATAAGAATATTACCACAGTCACGGTGCCTGGATCTACGGGTAAGTGCCCCTCGTTTATCATGGTAAATTTCCTTTAAGGTGTTCATACATATTAAATTAAGCTTAATTCAACACAATAGTGTCACATAGTAACCCATTCATTGGCTTACCTTAAAATATTGCCATTCTTTGTATTCATTTAAATTACAATGTGTGATCATGGCTGCGGTGCCATCCTGCCCTTTGGTCAGACACTGGTCGTACTGCATCAACTGGTTTGCCTCATTTATCCGGAAAAGCTGAGAAAGCAAAGCAGCATTTTTGTTATTATTATAGTAGGTCTGACCATACACATCAGGGTGCTTCCACCCCCCATATATAAGCCTGCTAGCCTGGACCATGCATCTTATTATCCTGATATACACTTCATAGGAAAAGCAACAATAACATCATAAGGTAACAGACTTCACTATAGACTTAGTACAGGTCATTTTCTTTGCCATGATTTCCCATAGTGAAGGTTCTGGCATATAGTGACACACAGGCCCTATGAATCACAGGGGGCTCCGTGCCTCATACTGTCATCAGGAGATCGCTTACTGATCTCATATATGTAGTATAGCAGGGGCGTCATATAGTAGCAGGGGCGTATCTAGGAGAGGTGGAGACCCATAGCAGACTTCTGCTATACATAGGTACCCTTACCCTTATAAAAATAGCACCTGCTATGCCTGCTGATCTTGTAGTCACATCCATTGTTTCTACAGTAATAACATGGAAATACAGATATATATATATATATATATATATATACAGCTCCCTAATACTCCATGGATGATCCATACATCTCACTTACCTGGTTGCCGCCCATTCTATGGCATGGGCCAAGCTCCACCAGACCTCCGTTTGTATGGCCCATGCTGTCAATGCAATAGTTGGAATCTAAACCTCTAATCTGTAAAGAAAGAAGTTCAAAATGTTATTTTCATTCAATTCTTCAACACTTGAATAGAAGTTATTAGCTGACCCATCAGCCATGCATGATGTGCGTCATACTTTCTATGATACACATATGTATTATGCATTATACAGTAAAAAGCACAAATACTGAAGCACTTGGAGGTCTATTAGGTTGTATGTGGATTTTGATAACTGGATGCATTTATCTCAGGTGAGCCTAATATGTATGGGAGGCTATACTATAAGAATATGTGACCCTGAGATTCCAGCTTGTAAACCACTAGAGCCATCACAACATCGTCATCATGGAGGTGTTTCAGGCTTCCTTCAGAGTGATGCTTGAAGGATTGTAGATAATATATTCCACTAGAGGTCAGGGCGAGGAAAGCCTCGTGCAGCAAAGAATTCGGCAAAGTGAATGAGCAGTGCGTGTCTGTACTTCTCAGGTCCACAGCAATAAATGGATATCCCAACCACAGCTTATTGAGTGCTGGGCCTGGACCCAAATTACCAACTAGAGGAACACAACACTGGATGCAGGAGAGGAGTAAACAGCTCAATTACCGTCATGTAGGAAGAAGTATGGAAGCTGCTGCGGAGAAACATACAGTATTTTTCAGACTATAAGGCGTACCGGACTATAAGGCGCACCATCAATAAATGCCTGCTAAAACGTCTAGGTTCAGGGCGAGGATTATAAGGATGAATGACCAGCAGGTGGCAGACCTGTGCACAGTTCAAGGCAGCTGTTGTCTGTAAGTATGTTTCATATATAAGGTGCACTGGACTATAAGGCGCACCTTTGATTTCTGAGAAAATCCAAGGATTTTTTGTGCACCTTATAATCCGAAAAATAACTGTGTGACAGCAGACAGGACACTGCCATGAGCTGCAGCTCAGTAATACAAAAAAAGCAACTAATAATTTGGACATGAATGATGGAGTACTCACCTCTCCCCAGTCCACGTTTTTAGGCGGGAGGGGATAGCTCTTGGGGATATCGTACGCTATCTCCTCCATGAACCATTTAAAGCTTTTGCAGTTGTGATCCTCTCGGAACTTTTTCAACTCGCTTATGTCTCCGTAAGCCAAAGCTTTTGTTTCGGGACGACTGGCGTAGAAATAGTCTTTGTACTCATCCCACCAAACCTCCACAACTCTTACATAGTTCTGCAAGATGAAGCACAAGGTGGTTAATGTGCCACACAATGACAAGTATTCTATGTGTTTCTGCCAAGTTTTTTTTATAAAAGGCAATTCATTGTGTAACACTGGGTTTAAATGATCACAAGGTTAACACACTGTAAAGGTGAAAGCGGAATGTGAACGCTCCCTTAAAGCTGGTCTTTCCCACTTAAATTTAGTTTCAGTGACTAGTGAAAATATATTGTTGGGGGCTCTACTGCCGGGACACACCTTACACTTTAAAATAGGAGTCCTGAACCCCTCATTCTTACTTACAGTGTGACTTGCGTTAACATGTTAAGCACATGTTATACCTCCATCTAATGTCCATAGCGTGGGTTGTCGGGGGTGTAACTAGGAGAGGCAGGGCCCCATAGCACATTTCTGAATGGGGTCCCCCTACCCCATCAAATACATATCTGTATACTCACACATTTCTATACTCATGCACAGACATTTATACACTAATACAGTACTGTTGCAGTAGCTTCTGACTTGATACTTTTCCACAAGTGAAATAGTGCACATCCAGTGCAGCGTACATGAGCAGGATCTTCTATCACCGATGGATGTGCTGCCTCCTCCATACAATCTTATTCAGTTTAGTAATTTGAAGAAAGAGAAGAACAACTTAATGCCATATAAGGGTGCGTTCACACGTGGCAGTATCGCATGCGTTTTCAAACGCATCAGAGAAGCTGAAAAAAAGAGATTTAACTGATTCAATATCTGTTAACATTGTGCATACATTTTGTAAACACACTGTTAACAGCTACGTAATCAGGCAAATCTCTTCTCAGCTGTTCTGATGCGTTTGAAAACGCATGCGATACTGCCACGTGTGAACGCACCCAAATACATCCAGAGAAACAGCAAAGACACTCAGTGTACAGAAGACACCAAGAGCCTCTGATGTTTTTTGTTTTTTTTCCAGCATTTCATACTTAGCCAGTATAAGCCGGAGTCTATACAATTACCTATGATTTCTTCTCGCAGGGACGACAAGTTGTGGCAGGATAACTCTGGCTCTTGCTTTCGTAGGAAATAAATGTGGATTAAAAGGGATGTCCAATTATCCTGCCACAACCTGTCAAGCTTCTCAGCAGCATCTTCACTAAACAAATTACAAGTGGGAGCTACACAGACCAGGAAGCATCCGGAGGTGCAATTTAGTCCTTTCCTTAAAGGCTCAGAAAAAAAAAATATATATATATTTATATACACACTTGTAGATTTATGTGTGCACACTATTATATGTGCTTATGGGAGACTACAATGTACTAACAACTCTAAAGCAAGATGATAAGGGGAAAGAACGTATGAAGTACAGATGATAATTCTCCTTTTCTATCAAATCCACTTCTAACGCTGCAACACAAACTGAACATGTGTCCTTTCCTTTCACTGTATCAATAGCCGTACGGTCATCAGCTGTTCCACATTTGTCCACTTTCAGAAACCCCCAGAACAGCTGCTACTATTACTCCAGGGGGAATGTAATGTTACATGTCAGCTATTAAACTGTATCTCTGATTAAAAAACAACTCTCCATATATCAGTAGTGAAGTAAGTATAGTAAAGAAACTTTGTAACTTTTCTTATTAGGTAAAAATGATCATACTCCCCCCCCCCTATCTATTGCACTGAATCTACCCATAAAATACATACGGTACATAGAAATCCTCCCAGAACAGCTGCTTCCTACAGAAGTCTATGCAGAAGAAGACTGGCTGCTTAATGGTTTCCCATACACTGTAGCATATATAGAGCAGCATATAGGACAATATACAGCAATACTGAACAGTGTACCTGTGAATCCAGCACATTGGCAAGGAAAACATTCCATTCCATTGTCTGTTCCTATCTCTCCCTCTACAGCTCCCTCTTTCTCCTCCTGCCCCTCTTTGTATACTTCAGTTGGCAGAAACCTTTAGGGCGATGGGAGACGTGCAGTCTTGGCTGCGTTTGCAAACGCAAACCCAGACCAAGCCGCACCCACCGGGGCGGGCCGAGGCCCGATAGCATCAATGTTTCTATGGAAACGCCTGCGATCGGGAACGAGCCGCCAGTGTTTCGCTTTAATTTAATGCAAAACACCTGCGGCTCGTTCCCGATTGCAGGCGTTTCCATAGAAACACCAATGCGATCGTGCTGCGGCCCACCCCAGTGGGTGCGGCGTGGTCTGCATCTGTTTTTGCAAACGCAGCCAAGATGGCACATCTGCCATTACCCTTAGGGTGCAGTCTCACTGGGTGTTTTGGTTGTGTTATCATTGCATTTTGAAATGCATTACAACAGCTAAGGAGAGGTGATTTGCCTAATTACATTACTATTAACTTTTGTGTTTACAAAATGCAGTGCAAACACAATGTTAACATGTGTTAACAAGAAACACACGTAAACGCATTGTCGACACGTGTTAATATAACATGTTGTAAACATAAATGTTAACAATAATGTTAGGCAAATCACCTCTCCTTAGCTGTTGTAATGCGTTTCAAAACGCTATGAAAATGCAACAGAAAAGCCCCATGTGCCCGCGTACTTAACCTGATTTCTTAGAAATGTTTAAAATCCAACTCCTCCCTAGAAATTGATTTTTTAGCAGCCAATAGAAAGTAAGTGAAAAAAAGCAGCGGGAAGAGAAGAAATGGCTGATAATTAGAGAAAAGGCCACTCTTCTCTAACAAGATATATTACAAAGTTTCTTAGCGTCATCTGTACTGTAGAAAGGAATTCCCAATCTGCTTTTATAATAAATATTAATGCTTTAACTCACTTTTAAAAGTAAGTAAATGTATGCCTGGCTCTCTGCGAGGAAACTACATGGAGTCCATGTGTCATCATCATTATCTTCTCTCTGCTAGCTCTTCCTTCCCCCTCCCTCATGCAGCCATAAGCTGACCCTAAAGCAAATCTCGGCCACCTCTCATCAGCAGGTGGGAGAGTGCTAGCAGAGCAGAGAAGTGATAATGATGATGACATATGGACTCGGACGCCCCATGACGTGATCCAGTTTGCTGGCAGGGAGCCAGATATAACTTTCATTGACTTGTATAAGCGAGTGGAACCAGTAATGATAATTATTTGAAAATGTGTGTTCCTGATGAAAGGTTCCCTTTAAACGAACAGCTGACTCTCTAATATATATGGCAGGCGGAGTCTACCAGAACATCTCTTTGCGAGTGGTCTCTACTTTGTCCAATTTCATTACACTACAGAAAACCAATTAGGAGACAGCGTATCCTCTGATGAAAATCCAAAGTGATGTCAGCATCCAGTCTATTAGCATTTTATTCTTGGCCGTCTTCCACGAGGCTGTCATAAATCTTTCATGTACTGTACAGTAGTTTTATCATATTCAGTAATCCAGTATATTCAATTATGTCTTATCGCATCCCAATAAGGTCACTTCACGGTTAAAAATCACAGTTTTTCTAAAATAAATTTACCTTGAGTGTTGGCGATGATCCCACGTAAACTGGGGGAGGGTTTCCTTGCCACCCATGAAGTCGGTAGATGTGACCTACACGTGAACAGGGTGTGAATAATAACTTTCCTCCACATTGCCAGATCTGTAAAAAAAAACAGGATCATAATACAACTCATGTTATCCAGTTATGATTGTCAGATGACAATAATGTATTATATATCGTAGTCTAAGAAGTCAGATAGATGTTATATTATTAGTATTGTTATTCCCTTATGCTATAGGTAACATGTATAAGGGAATTTCTGCCAGGACAACCACTTATCATTATTAAAGATCATTATTTTCAAGATACTACTACTACTACTACTACTACTAATAATAATAAATAACAATTTAAGTAGAAAAAGCTAAAAAAGATCTCTCACTCTCTCTGTATACATATATCTATATCTATAGATCTCTCTCTCTTATATATATATCCTAGAACCCGGGCACACAGCGGTGATATCCACCCCCTGTATAATCCTGATATAATAGCCGAGTCCCTGGCATGGGATAATACACTGTACATAACAAGTCATTACTCGGCGCTGCTGTTGACTACTCTGTATAAATGACACGCTCCGTGGCACTTGCTTGTTACAGGCGTAGCCTTCAGTTTAACTGATATGGAAAAACACAAGCGCAGCCATAACACGGCTGTTCTCTATGCCTTGCTGACTCTCACAAGTGAAATCCTTAAAAACAGAGGCTAATGACTGGAACCCCCCCCCCCCCCCCCTCTCTCATAGCTATAAATACAATCCAGTAAGTGACACTAGGCCGGCAATAACAGATACTATATCCAGCCCTGACCCGGATTATTTCCTGCTTTATCTCGCTAGTGCGACTACCACCCCGCCAGCGGGATCATGGGGAAGGCTGCTCCCCTCTGCTGGCACAATGGGAGGAAGAGCTAGTTCTGGACTGTGTGTAATAGATATCAGACGCTCTTATAGACAGGACACTACATGGCACTTTCACCGTTACAAATGTTCAAGGGGAACTTGTCACATGGCACTTTTAGTTTGATCTGTAGGAAAATTAAGTAGTATGTTATAAAGCAGGAGGAGCTGAGGAGACTGTACAAAGTGCTCTTTCTGCAGGCAGCATGTTATACAGCAGGTGGAGCTGAGCAGTGTGTAAAATCTGCAGGCAGCATGGTTTAGAGCAGGAGGGGCTGAGCAGATTGTTTATAGTGTCCTGTATGCAGGCACCATGTTATAGAGCAGGAGGAGCTGAGGAGATTGTACATAGTGTCCTATCTGCAGGCAGCATGTTATAGAACAGGAGCAGCTGAGCAGTTTATACATAGTGTTCTATCTTGAGGCAGCATGTTATAGAGCAGGAGGAGCTGAGGAGATTGTACATAGTGTCCTATCTGCAGGCAGCATGTTATAGAACAGGAGCAGCTGAGCAGTTTATACATAGTGTTCTATCTTGAGGCAGCATGTTATAGAGCAGGAGGAGCTGAGGAGATTGTACATAGTGTCCTAACTGCAGGCAGCATGTTATAGAGCAGGAGCAGCTGAGCAGTTTATACATAGTGTCCTATCTGGAGGCAGCATGTTATAGAGCAGGAGGAGCTGAGGAGATTGTACATAGTGTCCTAACTGCAGGCAGCATGTTATAGAGCAGGAGGAGCTGAGCAGATTGTACATAGTGTCCTAACTGCAGGCAGCATGTTATAGAGCAGGAGCAGCTGAGCAGTTTATACATAGTGTCCTATCTGGAGGCAGCATGTTATAGAGCAGGAGGAGCTGAGGAGATTGTACATAGTGTCCTAACTGCAGGCAGCTTGTTCTAGAGCAGAAGATAATGCATAGTTTTGCAGTGTAACCTGTCATTTATTAATTTAAATATCTAATCATTCCAGGCTTAGGAGTCCAAAGCTAAGCAGTTGACAGCTTTCCCTGTTAGCGAGTGTGTACTGAGAAAACTGGCAATGGCTGAGCAGAACCTCCTACTGGACAATCCTAAACCTTAAATTAGAAAACATTTAAATGAATACATTTCTATTAAATGTTACACAAATATCTACATATCAATCTGTGAATCTAATCCTTTTCTATAATTTGCTGCCTGTAAATAGGACACTATGTATAATATGAGCGGGGAAGTGACACATGCAGGATATCGGGCGCACAATCTTAGTGAATCGCGGCCCAGTGCATTATCATCAGACAATGCACTTTCTGTGAACTCAGTCGGAGGGGTAAGTAAATCTCCTCACTATATACAATCTGCTCAGCTCCTCCTGCTCTATAACATGCTGCCTGTAGATAGGACTCTTATGTATAATCTGCTCAGCTCCTCCTGCTCTATAACACAATGCCTGCAGATAGGACACTATGTACAATCTTCTCAGAATCTCCTACTCGCTTTATAACACACTACCTGTAAATAGTAAAACTATGTACAATCTGCTCAGCTCCTCCTGCTCTATAACATGCTGCTTGCAGATAGAACACTATGTACAATCTGCTCAGCTACTCCTGCTCTATAACATGCTGCCTGCAGATAGAACACTATGTACAATATGCAATGCTCCTCTTGCTCTGTAACATGCTGCCAGCAGCTTACACAGCATTCATGAAGCCAAAATCAGTTGTTTGGGAAGTAAATATGGTTTTTCTTATAAATGAGCTTGATGGACACTATTTATATAAAATAAATGTCAATTGTTTATTATCATCATGTGGTTTCCAGGTCCCAAATTCTGTACTGACTAACTTTACCATCAGATCTCCAAATTTCATGCACATGTTTACTTTTTTTAAGATACAGTCTTCCTGCAGCTGTCACTGAAGAAACTCTAGCAGAGCAGTGCACACTGTCACACATTCATCTCAGCCACAGCACTGTGCAGCAATCTCCCCAACTCCCTCTAGTGGCTGCTGAGGTAACTGGAAGGGAACCTGTCACCTACTATTCCCCCACTAACATACCAGCCCCCCTCAGGTAGGGTATAAAATGTCCTTTATAGAATGTCCTCTTTTATGTAAAATAACACCCATTTACCTATAAAAAAATCTTGGCCAAATTCATATAAGAATAAGCAGAAAACTCATCTTTTGCCAGAGATGAGTCAGGTTGAGAGGCTGGAGGGGGAGATTCAGTTGAGACGCCTATAACTTGCGTTCTATAGCAGCTAGAACCATTGTTCGGAGGTTAGATTAAAGAACATTTCTCTCCGGTCCTGTATCTCTCAGAAGCAGAGATCTGATGCTATTTGAAAGATGACAGTTTTCCATTCATTTGCACACTTTTGGAACTCTGCATCAGGATAAGTAATCTCCAGGAGCTCTACAGCTATAGTTATAAAGTGTTTGAGATTATGTAGTGTAAAAGGGTTGTTTAATACAAAAAACAGGACTATATTTAACTCTTAACCCCGTCCTGTCCTAAGCAGCGCCTCCATTCCCTATTTGTAGGGATTGCAGTAGTGACAGCATGTCGACATTGGGTCACCAGTTTTACCCCATTAAACTAGCAGCCCCCTCAGGTTGGGTATGAAATGTCCTTTCTAGAATTTCCATCTTGTGAAATCTCACAAAGATTTGTTTACCAATAGAAAATCTCCCCTAAAGTCATGTGATCAATGAGTAGAAAAGAGTCATATTTAGAGATGAATCAAGTTTAGAAGTTGTTACTTCAGAGGCCCCTATCTTCTGTTCTATAGTAACTAGATAAGTGGCTTTTATGTCATATTAAAGATAAGAATCTCATCTTTCAGATCACGTCAGGCTTGTGTGACCTACAGAACCAGAGATAATACAAGCTGCCGATAAAGATCCAGTTCTTACCTTTTTTCATCGATACTGTAGCTCACAGAACCAAAAGTCTGATGCGATCTGAATAAGATCCCAATTTAAAGTGAGTGCAAAGACTTAAAGGTAATCTGATTTAACCAGAGTTTACCTCCATTAAACTGGCAGCCCCCACAGGTAGAGTATAAAATGTCATTTCTAAAATTCTCTCTTTGTTGTGGAATCTCACCTATTTACCTATAAACAAAACCCCACCTCTAAAGGCATGTGAAAATAAGCAGAAAGGAGTCATATTTTGTCTGAGATGGGTCAAGTTTAGAGGCTGCCATTTCAGATGTTCCCATCTTTGGTTCTAGTTTACCGTAAAACATCTCATCTCTCAGGTCGCATCAAACTTGTGGCTCTGTGAGCTACAATATCGATGATTAGGGCAGTTAAAAAAGGTGAGAATTGGATCCTTACCTCCAGAATGCATTCTCAACTATGTCGTCATTGCATATATCTTTGGTTTTGTAGACCACACAAGCCTGACATGATCTGGAAGATGATATTCTCATCTTTAATATGACACCAAAGCCATGGTTCTACATATTGCAGAACAGTGTCACTCCCCCTGCATCCTCTAAACTTAACCCATCTCTGGCAAAATATGACTCATCTCTGCTCGTTTTCACATGACTTTGGAAATTTTTTTTTAAATTTAAATAAGTAAATTATGAGATTCCACAAAAAAATAATTTTATACCCTATCTGAATGGGCTGCTAGTTTAATGGGGTAAAATCTGGTTAAATCAGCTTCAATTTCAGTGTTTGCACTGACTTTACATTGGGATCTAATTAGCCTTTCTAAAACTTTATCATTTAAAAACTGTGACACTCCTCCCCTTATTAGACCTTGTGTTAGTATTTAGCATAAGAACATATTGTGCCGTGTGTGACGGGGCCCATTCCCAGGCAGTACACCATCCACATTCGTGTGTGAAAGCAGTCAATGATGATTCTGCTATTACACTGTCACTCCCTCGCTGGAGCATATTCTCTGTCTGCTCTGTACAGTTCTGTTCCATGTCCCTGGTGTGCTGGAGGGGATACAGACAATGGAACAGCTTGCTGTAATTTGCATACAGGAAGGATATTACTGTTAACTAATTATAACTTAGACACCAGTAGCTGAAGTATTCTAGTTTTTTTTTTCTAAAACAGAACAAAAAGCAAATCATTAGGTTTAGAAACAAGACATAAAGAGACGGCAGCAACGAGAAAACCAAATCAACACAAACATTCCCATCAGCAGCGCAACCTGCCTGGTGCTAGACTTGCATACAAAGTCTGGAGTTTATTTATTTATTTTGAAAAATTGCTGTTTTCTCACTTTTCTACTATTTGTCTATAAAAAATAAAACACAATCGGTAACACAAACATCAATCAACAAAGCCTTCATTAGTCTTCAATACCTTGTAGGAAATCTCAAAGTTCTCTCCTCCCCAAATCTGAAGACCGGGGTCATAAAGACCCAACTCAAAGAAGAAATCTCTCTCAATAGCAAACAATCCTCCGGCCATGGCAGGAGACCTAGATAACAAATGCAGGAAATAAAACTTTTGTTCTGGATGACAATAATAGTAACATCATTATTATTAGAATCGGACAAGGCGTTATCAAGGCAAGAGTGGGGGGGGGGAGAATCTAGAAGAATGTAGCAAAGATGGTTATGGAAGGACAAAGCTGCACATGAGGAGGTGCTGAGGTCACTGTCATATACATATAGATTCCATTACATCTGCTGATGACTGCATATAGTGGGGATGAAGGGTGGGATTGAGTCTGATCTATAAAGTGTTCCACGCCCTATATCCCTGCTTATACCCCTGACATACAGTACTGTGCAAAAGTTTTATGCAGGTGTAGAAAAAATACTGCAGCATAAAAATGTGTTCCAAAGTAAAGGCATTCAAAATTGAGGAACCAGGAGTTCTGGAAATGATGATACAGCCTCCCCAGAAGCCCGATCTTAACATAAAGAGTCTATAGGAGTTAACTTAAAGTGATGGAAGTAATTGATTAAGCCTAAATCCACAGAAGATCTGTGGTTAGGTCTCCAAGATGTTTGAACTGGTATCCCTGACAAACTTCCTGCTGAGATCCTCCAAACCAACATGTTTGGAACAAACTTCTTGCTGAGTTCTTTCATACGAAGATGTTTGGAACAAACTTCCTGTGAGTTCGTTAAAAAAAAAAAAACGGTGTAGAAGGAATTGATAAATCTAGACCAGTGGTTGCGAACCTATGGCACAGGTGCAATTTCTGTGGGCACTCAGAGCATCATCCCAGGACACTTCATTGACTGTTTGGAACTCCAGGAAAAATGAAAAGGTTTAGACAGAAGATCTTTGGAGGTCCTCCTGTTGGACCAACCATTCTCCCTGTACAGAGAGACCCTGGAGAGAAGATGATAGTCTGAATTTGCCCTCCTTCTTTCAACTGTATTGGTGGCATCAGGCGGCCGATACAATTAAAAGATGTGGAAGGTAGCTATAAGTTACTGCTAAAATGCCATGTTGGCACATCAGGGTAAATAAGTAGATTTTGGTTGTTGTTTGGGCACTTGGTCTCTTAAAGGTTCGCCATCACTGATCTAGACTATTAACACTTCTACTTATGAAAGCATTTTTATATTTGCAGCTTTTTTTCCTCCACACCGGCCTAAAACTTGTTCCCACTACTGAAAGAAGTGATGGCGTGAACAGAGCCTTTACTATACTAGAATACTAGGTATGGGTATTAGTATGGCATAGATTAGGCATGTGGTGACTAAATAGCTGAGCATTTGTAACTATGAATAGGATGGAGAAGGTACAAATCTTGTGTATAACAATTACAAGCATTATGCCCATACATCTTACCTTGCCTTAAAGGGGTTGTTCACTTTCAACAAATAATTGATATGGTGTGTGTAAGGAAAATTTATGCAATATACTTCCTGTATCAATTCCCTGTGGTTTGCTAGATCTCTGCTTGCTGTCCTTCTATGGAAGCGTCTATGTTTCCTTTCAGCGGATAGAAATCTGTCCCTGGTCTTTTTATGGACATGCAGGTGCACGTCTCAGTACTCTCTAGGAAATATCGAGGAAATTGATACAAAAGGTATATTGTAAAATTGTATAGCATTCCCTGACCACAGCCAATAATTGATATGGTTGGCTTTCATTGTTCTCTACGTTTAATCAGTGTGATGTCTAGATCTCCAGAGTCCCAGCTCAAGTTGGATATTATATGTGTCATGGAATATAAGCTACTTCTATGGCTGCATTTACACAAACATATGCCCGCAAGGCTATGGCATGGCGGGCATGCGGACGGCACCATAGAAAGGAGGAGGGTTACATGGGGAAAGATTGCACATGTCCTACCTTTTCCCCCATGTACAGAGTGTAAAGAGTATCGCTCCATGCGGCCATTGCCGTGTATGGGGGACATATGTACGACCGCAAGCTTGTGGCCTTACATATGTCCCCCATACGGTAGTGTGAATGCAGCCTAAGAAATTCCATTCTTTTGCAGTCTTTTGTATTTTAATATGTCCTCTGACTATACTTTCCCCTTGACAGTGAGATGCACCTCTAGGTTTGTGTAGCACATATGCAGGGTTAGTAAAGGGGAGGGGGGGAATATTAGTGTATTATAATTAGAATGAAGCTAGAAGTTCTGTGCATAGAGAATATGAGAGAAGAGTCCATGACCGGCAGAGAGGACTGGCAGTGTGGTCCGGACATTCATCACTGCTAGGTCCAGGAAAAATGGAGTCCCACTTAGCCAGAAATAAATGCATATGTTAATTGGTAAATGCATTATAAGGTTCACCAGTCACCAGTATATTATCTCCTTACTGAGGGATATATTTATAGTGACAGAAGAAGATTATACATATAAAGAAAGACAAGTGACTTACTTATGGGGGCCTCTGATTTCCATTATAGAAAGCATATATGCTGTTCAGCACAACATATATAGCGAGACATAGGGACACGAGACAATATGTAACCCATCATGACATGTATTCTGCCTCCATATAACATACAGGATGAGCTATGTGATGGTTTATATGGTTCGGAACAGAATTTCTCTCTACAAAGCAGAGAAACATGTGACAGGACTCCTAGGAGAGACTGTAAGAGTCCGCCCCATACAAAGATAATAAAAGACTGGTGGCTAAGTGGGACACTGCAGGAAGGCTGATAGAGATGGATCAGTACATTGCATGGAAGCTGTTCAGTGATTACCGATAAGGCTCAGTTTTTGTTTTTCTCATATCCTTTTCTTTTTTGGTCAAAGGCACCCGCTTCCATAGCATACTCCAATCCCATGCTCCTCTAGCATACCCATCTTCATCACCTCCCCCTTGTGGTAATAAATGATAATTGTTGCCATCTATGACATCTATCAGAGGTACAGTGCATGCGGTTCTGTCGAGTGGTGGTGATGCGGGATGAGGGATTGACACGAAGGACACACACAAAAAGAATGATGGAGAAAGGGGAAAAAAAAAGGGACAAAAACAGAAAAATAAATATTTAGACACACGTGAACACAAGGGGTTAAATACACATTTCTTTACCAATATGGTTCAGTTCTATGCTTTCGCTTGGCCTTTTCTCTGTCGCTTAATGGAATTCGTTTCCATAACATGCTCCAGTCCCAGGCCCCTCGAGCAAAACCATCGCTATCCCCACCTTGCTGTGGCTCAATGGTATAAACATTGCCATCAATGTAATCTATTAGCGGAACAGTACAAGCAGTTCTGCCAGGAGTCCAGGAGCCAAAGCCAATTCACAACAAGAAAGGGCGTGTAACGTTAGAGATAGAAAGTGAGAAAAAAGCAATATCATTAGACAATAGCAAACACTATGCAGAAACAGAAGTATTAACCGTTTGTTCTGTACATATCGTGTGAGCCACATGATAAACATCAAGAGATATCCTGAGCATCAGTTACGTTAAAGGGGTTTACCAACGTTTCTAGTTATCCCCTATACACAAAATAGGGGGGAAACAAATAGATCAATGAAGAACACGAGAACGGGACCCCCTAGCAATCAGAGAACTGCATCCTGTTCTCATTAATGGGAGCAAGTGGATGAGAGTGCGGAGATAAACTAGCGCTTTGTTCAGCAACTTCTGACGCTCCCATAGAATAGAATGGAGAGGTAGAAGACGCTGGCTGCTAAACCGATTGGTAAGAACTTGACTCACGTTCTCTGGAGTGCTGGGGGTCCCTTTGTTGTAATTAGTGGGGGTCCCAGCAGTCAGACCCTCATCCATCAGCTTTTAACCCCAATCCCGTGGAAAGGAGACAACTTAAAAAGTTGCTACAACCCCTTTTAACATAAAGTTTAATCTGTGAACATTATAGAACAGAAATTACAGTAAAAGATGAGCAGATTAATATATAGATATGTAGATAAAGATTCCATTTAACTTAGTTACTAATGGAAATCCCCGCTCTTTTGATATTTAGGAGTCCAGTGGGTGGTCCTACCTATTGATTGCCAGCTTTCTTTGTTCATATGCTCATATAGCAAAAGCATCAAATCACTAAATGTGACAACACACTGACTCCTAAGCATCAAAAAGCATGGATTTCAATTAACAAACTTTTATAGAATGTTTTCATGTAAAATTCGCTTAGCCCCTTAAAGGAAATCTACCATCAAGCATGGATAAACCAGGGGCACTTACCCATAGATTCAGACACAGTGAGTGTGGTAATCTTCTTACATGTATTATTTAAGGCATCCTGCATTCTAAAATCAACTTTTTAAATTGTGCTAATGAGCCTGAAGGACTCTGGTAAAAACCCCAGAAAAAAACCCTCCATGCTGTAGCCTCAGAAGCTGTTACAGTTTCTCACCTTCCCACATATTCCCCCAGCACTTACCCTCTCTCTGCCTGCTGTAATCTCACTGCAGCACATTGTAACAGCTTGTGAAACTGCAACACTAAGGAGCTCTTGCAACACCCCCTTTAAAAGTTGATTTTAGAAGAAAGGAGGCCATGGGTAACACATATAAGAAGATTACTGCAGTCACAGTGCCTGGATCTATGAGTAATGTCCGTGGTTTATCATTATGGATTTTGATAGTAGTTTTCCTTTAAGTATGACAGAATGAGATTGGATAACATTAACTTGTTATATTCCCTTTTATTGTGGTTTTGCAAGTTAGCCCATTCCTATGGATTAAAGAGGTTTTGCCAAGTTGGGTTCAATACTATAGTAGCGTCCAGAATTGGCAAGCACAGCGCTCAAGTATCTCCGACACTCAGATTCACTAGAGCTGGAGATATCTGAGGGCTGTGCTTTGCAATTTCCAATTCTCCTACAGCATTAAATTGAGCGGCAAGATGCATACTCCACCCTTCTCCTACATCAATTAGGAACAGGAGCCCCATTCTTGTGATCCAGCCCCCACCGATCAGGTTCTTATCCTGGGATAACTTGGTACAACCCCTTTCACTTTCTAAAGCTAACTAGAAAATGTTTTACATTCATTAGTAGTCATTCTGTATGGTATTTGTATAGTTACTGCCCACATAGACCAGAAGTTATCCAGCGGATGACATCCTATATATGCCCTATATGGGCAGATTTCTATACCTGATACAGAACACGTGTATGCCGGCTATAAGTGCGCTCTTTTCATGGCTACACCACAATCTTCCATCGCTCTGTGGTTTCATGAGAGGGGTGCAGGACATAAACAGTGATTTAGAAGGCCATTTATTTAATCCAATGTTACAAGTGTGCGGGGAAATTAACTCCTATACAAATCTCAGCAATGAATGCACGTTCAGCAATAAACGGGGAATGCAAAACTAATCACAGCACATCCCTGGAAATAGAACATTTTCCAAGGAATCTGCAGCCCACACTGTTAACCATAATCAAATCTCGCTTGCAAAAACTGACAATGAAATTTTAGAGCTGTGCCAGCAGCGCTTCCTACTATTTCATTTCACTTTTGATTTGACGTTAGATATAAATCTATTCTCCATTAAGGTGTAATATGTGCGGTCAGAAAGCTTCCTTTGTGTCAGCACTAGATGAATATCTTCCTGTAATATATCCAGCAGTAAGATGGCCACACTCTTGTCAGCGGCAGCTATTCTCCCTTATCCCACCATATACATGCAACCTCGGGTCAGCCATGCGTGCATGTGTTCTCAGTGGGACACCACTAGCAGGGGCTTATCTCCTTTGATAACAAAGCACTGGACATGTTCAAAGCCAACATGTACAATCCAATTTTTATCATCTGTCAGGGCAGAGCCAGTGACATTATATATATATAACCTGGCAATACATGGGAATGGGAGGGTCAGGCTAACTTTGCTGTAATATGTATGGACACCTATCCATATAGCAGGGGTGACAGGTCAGGAACGAGTTGTATAAATGAAAAACCGAGGAGACAAAGTGTATTCTGCGGTCAGTTAAGTCAACTGTGCCAGATTTATCTGATGTTATACAGTATATAAAAACTATGATATATCTATGTATATATGTATAAAACTATCTGGCACTTCTTCTTAGGAAACTGTTACTAAAGAAATCTAACTCTTCTTACATTTAAAGTGGAAAAAGCAGTGAGCTAGAGACATGAATGATTTGAGAGAAGACATGATAATCACGCTGGACTCCTGACCCATGAGGCTGACCCAATTACCGGCCACAGGACATCAGAGCCTGGGCCCGAATATATGTCTGGAAGAGCTGTCAATCATTCCGTGTAATTGGCCGACACTGCAGCGCACCAAGACTTTGGCGTTACAAGTATTACAACGATCTGCTGCAATGTCATGGGGAGCATTTGAACATATTATATATATATATATTTATTCTCAATTCTAATTTTCATAGGTCTTAGGGTCCACACACACAGAAGCCAATGCCAGACACCTCCTACCACTTAGTGGATAAGACTGACATGTCTAATTCTGACATGTCAGGCTGTCCCTAGAGACTGAATGGCATGGCCTGAGTGTGATGTGAATGCAAAAGGTCACCCTAAATATTCATGTGTACTTATACACACCACAGAAGTCCATGTGTTAGAAAACACACATCATATGCTGTACATTACATGTCCTGTAGTGACACTGCTAATGTAAAGTTTCATTCCCCACATGTGTAACACTAGGAGGACATGTACACAGCTCATCACATCACATAGAGAATATACGTTACCTGTCTTTGGCTATAGGAGCTATCAGAGGGGCATACCAATTGATTCCCACTTCACAGTGTGCGTCTAGATAAATTAACACCTGCAAGAGATCAGATAGGACATTACAGATAAAGAAAAATGATTAATGCATTGTAAAAGCAAGGGTCACTTTCAGAACAAGTGCTTGTGCTTATATATGCGGATTAGTATTAGATCTGCCAATTATATTCCTCCTATAATGTATTTATCCCAAGGTTTTCCCCTTTTCCTACATCCCATTTTTCCTGGAGCCAGTGGTTGGACACTTACTGCTATGAAGTCTACAACAAAATATCGACTATAATTATCACATTAAGTAGTGACCGACGCGGGGACAGCAGGAAGTCGATCAAAAGATTATTAGGGGTTTTTGACCAAGCATTTAAAACATTTTGAGACTTTTAATTCTAATTACTAAGCCAGATACATTTTTAACCCCTTAAGGACACAGCCCTTTTGCTCCCTATAGCCCTTCATACTCATTAGCATAATTTTAAAAGTTGATTTTAGAAAAACTCAGGCCATGGATAACAAATATAAGAAGGTTACCACAGTCACAGTGCCTGGATCTATGAGCAAGTGTCCCTGGTGTATCATGATGGATTTTAGATTTCCTTTAAACTTACTAAAAATCAGGATCCCACTTTATATGAATATTTAGTTTGAATATGTTTTGCCTGGTTAAATACAATATAATGTGCTATATAGAGTATATGACCGGACCGCATACTACTTACCTGCCCTAGTTTGGCTTTGTGGGCTCCAATGCTTCTGGCTTGTATAAGCCCCTCTCTGCGTTCATTTCTAAACACCTTCACCAGCCCGTTCCATTGCTTGATATAATTGTCCAGTCTTGCCTTTAAATGTTCTACAATAAATAATACAGCAAAAATGTTACCAATATCTCTTGGTCCAGGCTATGATGGAGATGGCAGTAACAGGCCAGGACTCAGGACATGCAGGATTGTGTCTTATCAATGATGCTATTAGCACTGAACCTGGATGAAATAATCCATCAATCCTCGGAGATATGAGAGTTCTCACAATGCTCCCAGGATGCTTTCTATTTATATATACATTAATTTCATACATTTTTGGAAAAGTTTCTTTAGAACGAGAGGAAAGGTTGAAAAGTAATCTTTCCTCAGAAGTTAAAAGAAACCAGGGGCACTTACTCATAGATCCAGGTACTGTGACTGTGGTAATCTTCTTATATTTATTATCCATGGCCTCCATTATTCTAACATCAACTAATGAGCCACAAACGTCTGGGATAAAAGGGGGCATGGTGACATGATAGGGAAGGGGCTACGTGACCCATTGGCTTACTTACAACTTATCACTACACAGTGTAGCAAACATGCTGTGAAGCTCGGGTAATGCCTCACAGAGCCTTTCTGGCTCATTAACATAATTTGAAAAGTTGATTTTAGAAGGAAGGGGACATTGGATAACAAATATAAGAAGATCACCACTGTCGTGGTACCTGGATCAATGAGTAAGTGTCCCTGCTTTATCATGATGGATTTTGATAGCGGATTTTATTTAAGACTTAGCTGTATTGTAAGAAAAGAAGCAGAGTGTCAGACACAACCTTCACAGTCCCAGACAAGGCTCAAGGTCTGTAAAGTAGATAATCGTTGTGTCTCACTCTAGGCTAACATGTAAAAGTAGCTTCATTATCAGCTGCCGTGTGCTACATCAGTCTCTCAGGGAGACATCTGGGTCCTACAGTAAAACACTAATGAGTTCCTATCACCACCACTACCAACACAATTTATTACATTTCCTATAGGTAGGTTTTGCAATGACATTGAGTAACCGTTAAGGTGCAGGGGTAAGAGGAGACTGTACTATTTGGCAGCCCATACCAGTCACAAAGCCCCCCGATTGCGGTGGGTATACTCCTAGCGATCACATGGTCACAGTGGTTAATTTGACCCGTTAATTTTTAATCTGTTTAATTTACAACTAATATCTTATGCTGAATCATTGCTGTTACATGACTGTTATAGCGCGATCCCACCTATTTTGTCCAGTCCTGGTTGAACAAAACAGTTGTAGAGCTTGTGTTCTTATTGGCCAAGAGAACTGCTGGATTCACTCATCTGCTCACATACAAGAAGAGTTTTTTGATGGCACTGACCTACTGAGCATGTGCGACCACTATTCACTGGACTTACTAAATGGATGTTCCAAAAAAGTAGTGAAAGAATTAAGGAAGAGAAAAAGAAAAACAGCAGCCATAGCAGCAATACAGAGGAGAATTCTGTCCAAAATTTTCAAATTAAAAATGGTTACATTTGGCTGAAAAGAATTGTCTTATTGTAAAAAAACAAAATAACTAAGAAAAATAATACCCAGTACATTTATAGAGGCATCTGGCCTCTATCAGGCCACAGTTATCCTATGAACAAGTGAATTTTAAGCTATTGTAAAGGTGATGTGGTTACAGCGGAAATAGATTCTTTTTCAAATGTTCTATTATTTTGCTGATGGCTGAGCACAGAAAACGTGGGACAAGTGGTGGCAGCAGTAACCCGAACTCACTTGTAGCCAGACTGAAAGTGATCCATACACAGACTACACCAACAATGTCAGGCAGAGTGGTAGCCACCATAGATGTCAGATGGCCAGCCAGGCTGTGGAGCCATCTAAATCTTCAATTTCCCTAACAATTATAACTTCACAAAAATGGTAATGACTACGGCTTTTCCCCGTTTTCCTGGTTGCTCTAGCAGTTCTACCATGAAAGCTGGCGTTTCTGCCCAGTGCCCTTTTCTTCTGATCTGTAGCAGAGGAGCTTCACTCCTGAGCACATACATAAAGTGCAGCCACATTCATTCATGGATCTCTGCTTAATACACCCTGCTAACATCAGAGTCCAATAAGCGCTAACCTAACTGATGGATGTAACCTAACTGATGGATGTAACATAACTGATGGATGTAACCTAACTGATGGATGTAACATAACTGATGGATGTAACATTACTGATGGAAGTGTTCACTGGTGCAGGAGCCCGGGTAGCTGTGAGTGCAGCTGAGAAGTCCTCGCAGCTCCCGGGTCCGCTCCTGCCTCCGCTCTATGTCTTGACTCCAGATTCTGGTAAAATGCACCAGCACCCAGAGTAAAAAGGCCCCAAGTACTTGTCAGCTGTACTGTACTGCTCCCGGGTGCTCTCTGCTCATACAATCAGTAGCTGAAGTGCGGTGCAGGCAGCATAAGAGGAGCCAGGAAAGGAGAGGATTTATTTGTTTATCTGCTCTGTGTGTCTCCAGTATTGTTAGTTGTTTGCTCTGGGGGTCTCAAGTATTATTCATTTTCTACTCTGGGGGGGGGGTCTCCAGTATTTGTCTGTTCTGGCCTCTCCAATATTATAATTGTCTACTCTGGGGTCTCTCTATTATTATCATGGTCTTCTCTGAATGTAGAATTTGGTTGCTTGGGTATTTATTCCTGTACTGTGGTTCGTATAATTCCTAGGGAGGCATTTTGTACTGTGATTGTTGGTACATGTAGGGTGCTGATTACTGTTGTGGCCCCTTAAAGTTAAGTGGTCCCTTGGACCAATAAATGTTGCTCACTAAATCCTTAGATCAGAAATAGAAGAGACATTTAAAACGAAATGTATAATTTTTATGACATATATTTGTGGGGTCATAGTCGGCCCATTTTATCACAACTCTGACTCCACCAATATGGTCAGCGACTCCACAGCCGTGATTGGCAGTGATCTCTTGTCCAGGATGGGTTTTCCTAACCTCAATTGACTTAGGAGTTTTGGAGCAGAACCCACCTTTGTTACTGTAATCATCTATCATGACAATCTCAGCCAGGTATCTTCTCGGCGTCCTCTTGATAACACTGTGAACGGTCCTCATGAGTGTAGACCAGCCTTCATTATGAAAAACAATGACCACGCTGGACGTCAGCAGGTTCTCATCGTAATGCCAGTACTTGCACCTGGAAATGACAAGTTACAATCGTTATTAATTGTAATGACCAAAACAGTACATCAATCACTACTAGCCCGGCTCTACAGACGCATATATCAGAGAGATAAGCAGCGGCCAGACATGAGTAGCGTCACCTATCTATCCAGGAAATCACTCCTGACACCTTAGAACCATGGGGATTAAGACTGGACATCCCATAACATATCAGACACTAGTTTTCTAAATATTATAATTATAGCAACACAATATTTAAAGAGGACTTGTCACCCATAAAAAAGCACTAGGAGCTGCTTACTAAAGTAAGGAGTCCTTTCATCATACAGAAATATGATGCATGGAGTCTCTGTCAGCAAATCTGCAGCGCTGACACAATAAGAACTGTTTGCTGCATTTACACAAACGTGTGCCCACCCAGATATGTCGGGCGAGCTGGAGAGGAAAGGTGAGAGCTGCTACTCTCCATTGAAAATAGAGTCACACAGCTGTTTTTACAGATGAAGATAGAGCACACTCTTATCTTATTTGCAGCCACGGCGCCATAGACGACTATGGGGGACATATATTTGTCTGTATATTTGCAGCCGTGTATATCCCCCACATACGTTCATGTTAAAGCAGCCTTACAGTTTGGCGCTGCAGTTTGACCAGCAGACAGGGATTCTTCTGTTTGTTGCATAGACTTATGTCCATATCCATACAAAGGTCCTATCCATTCTGTAGCCGGCATAAGGATGCCCAGTCTCCTATCTGTCTCCTGTCCTGACATTGTATTCTCAATAAAATAACGATTCTGAGTCATTTTTTTCTTATACCACCAATATGTTCTGTTTGGCTACAAAATGTATATATATAGTGACAACTGGGTTTTACCAAACTCTTTTGACAAAAAGTGTGTTCCTAGGCAATCTTGTACTGGCAGCACTGATCGGACCATGGGGCACATTTACTTACCCGTCCCGTTGCGTCTGCTGATCCGGAATGTCCAACGAGGATTCGGAGCTGCCGCGATTCACTTACAACGTGCGCCCAATTTCTTGAATGTGTCGCTTCCCCGCTCAGGTCCGCCGGAGTTCACCATCTTCTTCCCGGTGTATGTGAGTGCTGATTATGCAACACAATTTGAATTTTAAATTATGCGGTTTGTCCGATGGGCACTCCCCCCAATTTGTGCTGCACGAAAGCTGGCGCCGATGTGCCAAAATCCGATCGTGTGCACCAAAAACCCCAGTGCAATTCAGAGCAAATCGGAAATATTCGGGAAATCCATCGGAAACGCTTCCGACATACCCTTAGTAAATGTGTCCCAATGTCCCCAACTGGTAACACGTTCATTCTAAAAATTGAGTAGGAATAACAGAGGGGCAGTGCAATGAGCAGATCCCCCCACATCATTATATTAATAGATATTGTACTAATGCTCCTCTTTACCACAGCTGTCTGTTATTTTGCAGTCAGACCCTTTCCTTTCTTTTTCTAAATAAAGAATATTTTTATGTAAGTGATATAAAGGATAATTTGAGTCGTGGTAACATGTGAGTATATAGGAGCGGAGCTCTCACCCCGGCGCAGTGATTATAGTAGTGCTGGGCGCAGATCCCTCCTAATAGAGCGCAGAGCACATAATTATCTCCCCGCACACTCGCTCACTGTTCCTAGTCAAAGGCCTCCTCTCCCAGCCAGTGCATTAAAGGAGAACTTGTAAGTACATGATTCTGCCATATGAAAGAGTCAATATGAAAGCTCCCCCAGAGATTAAATGTGGCATATTGTGGATGTGTATAGTGTAAGTGCCAGCAATCTTTCCTGTCGGCGCTGGAGAGCCGTGTTTGTCTTCGGTGCCCTTCACTAAAGGACATTGGCCTGCGATTATGAATGGCGCAGATCAAAGCTGGAATACATAAGGGGAGATTTATCAGGGCTTATTTACCACAAAACTGCTGTAGAAGCCCTGCAAAAATCGCAATGACTTGCAAAACGCCAGCAATTGCGATTATTTTCCCCTTCACGGCATCCAGATGACAAGTGTGTGTGAAGGTGGCGTGGCCGGTGACACTACCCTGGTCATGGGAACATTCACCTACGATGATTGCATGGTTTTTTTTTTTACACATACCTACGCCAGCTAGTAGTCTCTTGATGTATCCGGAACCGGAGGGGCGAGTTACATATGATAAATCTCCCCCTTACAGTGTGTCCCCCATAAAACTTAATGCCTCCCTGCACTTCTTGCTGATGTACAACACCTTGATCATAAGTGGAAATCGAAGTCTTGCTCTTCTGTAACTTTTGTACTTGGTCTAAATTCAAATGAAGAGTTTCTTAAAGGAAATCTACCATCAAAGCCCATCATTATAAACCAGGGACACTTACTCATAGTTTCAGGCACCATAATTGTGGTAATTTTCTTATATTTGTTATCTATGGCCTCCTTCCTTCTAAAGTCAACTGTTAAAATTATGCAAATGAGTCTGCAGGGTTCCTAGAGTTCTTACCAGTGCCCCTGAGCTGCAGCTATCATTTACTTCCTCAGAACTTTCCTCTCCTTCACTGCAGCAGAGGAAGTTTCAGCACACAGTGGGAAGGGGAGCCCAGGAGATCTCATTGGCACAATTAGAAAAGATTTTAGAAGGCAGGAGGCCATGGATAAGAAATATAAGAAGGTTTCCACAGTCACAGCGCCTGGATCTATGAGTAATGTCCCTGGTTTATCATGATGGATTTGAACGGTAGATTTCCTTTAAAGGGGTTGACCAGAATTAGGGATTTCTAAATATAGGTCACATATATACATCACTTATATATAGGTGATATATATAGGGTATAAAAATAACAGACGCACAATACTCACCCCTCTCATGTTCCAGTCCCTGTCGGTCTCTGTTTGAGGCTCAGACGCACCCGCTACAACCTGCAACTGCCTCTGTAACAAGTGGGCACAGCTGTCTGCCAAGCCTCTGTATATAGACACAGGTCAGCAGTGACTTACAGCGCTGCGCTGATGCATCGCAGAGGGGTGAGTATAGCACAGTTATTTTTATACTCCACCTCCCTAGGACCTACTTTTCAAAATTCCTGAAAATACCTTTAAGATACATTTGCAAAGCAAAGTTTAAATCACTGACCCGCTCTAAGGGCTTTTGCCAAGTGTGAATGTTACCCCCTATCCACCAGGGGTAACAAAGCAATGGGTAGGAGACCAACCACTGAGATCTCCACCAATCACAAGATCCGGTGTTGGGATGGAGCCCCCCCTGCCCATGGTCCGTATTAGCCTAGCACACACCGCCATGTATTTCTATTAGCTCATCCTCTTTGATGTGCCGCCTTTTCTATTGTCGTCGGTGCGTGAGTGGACCTGATGAAACAAGGGCCACAAACAACCCACCACTGAAGAGAAGAAAGCCCAATACATATCTTTTGGTTACTAAGCAGCTGTGTATGGCTAACTGTTTTTTGGGTTTCGTAATGTTATGAAACAAAAATCTGTATTGTATTGTTATATTGTTGATTTAAATATAATATCACAAGTAGACCTTTTTTTTAGAGCTATTTTTCTTGATGAATTTTTAAGTCCTATAATTTTATGTGTATTTAATAAAAAAATGGATGTTTATTTTTCATAATATCCTGCGCCTTTTGTATATTCACTGATAGCTTTGTCTGTAGCGGGAGCCATCACACAGCAGGATACTTTCATTATGAAATTGTTCTTCTGTGACCGATCCCATCAGAAGGGAATAGACTGGGAGCGCTGCAGTCTCTTATACATTGTATAGCGGCGCTGCTTGTGCTGAAGCTGTAACCAGGCCACGTGATGAATACAGGACATCAGCGGCTTCTGTGGCACAAGCCAGGCTCATCTTCAGGCTCTGATCAGCTGGAGCGCCGACTGCTCCGACATTGATCACTATTGATCTACAAAAGATACAGAGATTTATCAGAAGTGTCCGAGAGCAGAACTGCTCCACTTGCCCATGGTACCCAATCAGAGCTCAGCTTTCATTTCCCCACAGCTGTTTATAAAATGAAATCTGAGCTCTGATTGGTTATCATGGGCAACTAGCCTGCTGTTTGGACGTTCAATAAAGAACTGTAAGTTTATTTGCATAACATGCCTATGTGTAATCCCTGGATGGCTGTATCACCACCACGAGCCCCCCATCCTCCATCACCCAGGGATCCCTATATGCACACACCACCCGCTGGAGACCAGCCGGGCTGTGGGACAGCCCTCCGGTCCCCATACCAAGCACTGTGACATCAGCATGCCCAAGGCCGCATAAGCCAGCCACTCCGGTATTCTGGGTCCCGGCTGCCCCAGCCAACGAAGAGAGGCCAGGCCCCGGTGGGGGATATTACACAGTTTGCATCTGCTCTAATAGTGACTAATAAACCATAGTGTACAAATACTAAGCAGACCAGTGCCATTCAATATGTATACAGAAACATGCAGGTCTGTGTTACTACATAGTACATCCAGGATCAATGCTGGTAAAGTTCACTGGGATTTTCCGTTCAGACAAATTCAGTGAGTCAAAAGTGCAAAATGCAAAAATAACCTCACTGTGCGATGAACAACAAAAAGTAAATCCTAGTAATAACATAAGTGCATATAAATAAGCCCAGAATTAGAAATACTTTACAACCGAGAACGGTGACTCAAAGCATAGCCACACACTGCTGGTAACAAAGAGCAGAAACCATCTGCTGTACATTGTACATGTGCGGAGGGGGCCTGGAGGAAGCCCACAGCCCGGGCCTTGCCGAAAAGAAGAGGGAGAATAAAACAGCCCATACAGAGGGAAGACAGACAGCAACAAATGTCTGATTCTTATAGCAGCCATAAAAGCCGCCCCTTGAAAATTAATCTGCCAGCAAGGCCTGGTATTTGCAAGCATCTGAAAACAATCTATTAGTCTGTTTTTAACTCGATGGCTTTTGAGTCGGCTTTTAGTAGCCATAATGCAAACTAGGAGCACATCCCATCCAATTACATGTACTTCAGCGCCGCGCGTCCTGGAGGGACGAGACCTCACAAAATGTAAATTAAACAGCAGAAAAATATTCAGCATCCCCAGCAGATGCAAAATGTATCTGTAATGTAGATGACAGGTCCTGGCACAGACTTATAACCTATTCAGGGGAGATGAAGGCATAAAATCTAAAATATGACATCAATCTTCTGCATAGAAATGGATTTTATGTATGACATAGCTGCAGTCACTGCAGAACTAATGCCGCTGTAATACTACTACTGCTCCTGGTAGTAAGGTATTAATAACGGATGAATATCTGCACCCATCATAGTACATGCAGTTATATTCCAAGGATAAGGCCCCCTGCACACAACCGTATACTAGCTGTATGTACGGTAGCTAGTCCATCAAGTCCAACCTATAAGATTCCCATAACATGTGTTATTATTGCTCTCCAGAAAGGTATTCAGGCCCCTCTGGAACATGGACAAAATATCCACCATAACAACCTCCTGCGGCAGAGACTTCCACAGTCTCCCCTTAGTCGCCTTTTCTCCAAGTTTAGTAATCTTTCATTGTATTCTAGTCCCTCCGTTGACCTAATAAGCTTGGTTGAGAGTCAGCGGGGGCCCGACCCCTGGGCCCGCATTGATGATATCAGCGAGTGAGTGGAGACAGAAGCAGAGAGCTCCAAGCACTCTACGGAGGCCACACTCATCTCATCTACACTGCAATGAGAAAGCCAGGACAATACAGTGTATGGAGCTATCTACTTCTGCCTCCATACACTAAAGCCCAGATCAATTATTATGGATGTGCCAGTTTTCTGTTTGCAACTCGACAGAATTCTGCTGCATGTTCTATGTTTCCCCATGGGGCTCACAATCATCCTACCAGTATGTTTTTGGAGTGTGGGAGGAAACCAGAGGACCCGGAGGAAACCCACACAAATACAGAGAGAACATACAAACTATTTGCAGATGTTGACTTGGATTGGACTTGAACCCAGGACCCTTAGCACTATGAGGCTATAGTGCTAACCACTGAGTCACCGTGCTGGACCTGTGGGAGAGGTTTATCAATCTGTTCAGACCAGTATTCTGGAGTAATTTGCACCTGAAATTCCTTGTGCCATATTTATTAAGGGTTTTAGATTATGTTTGGGCATGTTTCCATCTTATTAGAAAGGGGCCTGGCCTCAGGAAAATGGACATAGGGTAGTCCGTGCGCCAGAATATTCAGTCGGAAACTAAACCAACTAATAGCAGGTGTAAAGTAGTAGTGTCCATAATCCAGCAGGATTAATCTGGCGCAGGATAGGACTGTGCACTTGTCTATTCACCAACACTTCCATAAATCCCCCTGCGTATTAAACCTTTCTGCTCCTTACAAGTTAATGGCTTCAGGTACATTACAGAGCAGCCGTCATCACTTCTGTTATTCCTCTTACACATTTTAATAAATCGGCAACAGTTTCTACAAGGTATGTGACACTGTGACCTCCGATTACAACTGGAGAGCCCCCCCCTCCATTATAAATCCCAGTCATCAATTTATATTTCTACTTTCTGGAAGGAATAGCAGCACTAAGCAAAGATGCCCCAGGTTTTACTCCTACTCACAAGGGCAGCTCAGGGTGAGCAGTGATGTAACTTGAATATGCAAGGCCCCAGTGCAAAGTCTGTGCCAGGCCCCCGACTATAATGTATGGTATATAGTAATAGTCTTCTCATATGGGAAAGTGACACCTTGTGGGCCCCCTAAACCTCTTGGGCCCGGTTGCGATCGCACCCTCTGCACACCCTCAAGCTATGCCCCCAAGGGTGAGTCTTTAAAGGAAGTCTACCATCAAGATCCATCATCATAACCCTGGGGCCTCCGTGCGGTAGCATAACAGGCTGTTACACTGTGCAGGAGCACTTCCCCCTCTCTGTGTGCTCTCTGCTTGAGATTACCATCAGGCAGTGGGAGGGGGAAGTGCTGAAAGAGTACGAGGAGGGGAGACAGTGTAACAGACTGTAAAGCTGCAGCATGTACCATTTTGTTACACCCACTAGAGCCCCTTAGGCTCATTAGCATGATTTTAAAAGTTGATTTTAGAAAGAAGAAGGCCATGAATAACAAATATAAAAAATTAACACGGTGCCTGGGTCTATGAGTAAGTGTCCCTGAGTTATCATGATTGACTTTGATGGTAGATTTCCTTAAAGTCTGTTTGACGTTTGTGCATCAAAAACATCAAAAAAGTATATGTCAGATGTACCATAAGCTTCAGGTCACCTGACAAACACCAAAAAAAGTGTTGGCCATCTTTGGGCCGGGGCCCTCTGCAGTCTGCATATTTTTTTCTGTAGTGTAAACTATTCAAGACGCTTGTATTCAGCCGTTCAGTAATTTGATGATGTACAGTGATATTGAACTCGTGCAAATACCAATGTATAAGGTCATAGCAAATGTCCATCAATGCAAATGTGACACGTCCAGCAGAATCAATTACAGATCAATAGTGAACGCTGCATTACTCTTGTAACAAAACAAAGACAGAGGGGCATAAAATGTGATGTCTTATATTAGGACCTCAGAGCAGCAGTGCATTACTCTCTGTTATCCAATGCGTTGAAGGTGGACTGGAGCCTGATACCAGCAGTGCACATAATAACATAATAAACTTGTGAATCGAGGATGTGCTGCGGACTAATAAAGAGAGAGCACAGGTTATGTCTTCGGTGTGATAAATATCTGTACTGTGCGTATCTGAGCCGCAACGCATGAAACCATCACCACTGCATCTCAGTGGTTTCGGGAAAATCTGTTGCTGATTTCCATTAGTGCATCCCATTCGGCCTTAGTGTATATATTAGGTGTTAGGAGAACATTCTCAGTAGCTACAGTGTTTCCACTGGTCATGATGTGCAGGTGACGTCATCTAAGGTCTTGTTACACTTGTACAGTGTACCCCATGTATGTATCTGATCACATGAAATCACAGCAGCCTCCATGGAGGATGGGGAAGAATTGAAGTCTTTGGAGCTGTGATGACACCATGATACTGCCGAGTGATCAGATACATACATGGGGTAGATGTTGCAAACATAACTGGATAAAAGACCTTAGATGACATCACTCTGTTCACATGACATACTGAAAGAGGCATGGGATATGGGAAGGTGTAGGTGGGAGGTGCCAGATTAGCAGGACACACCCCCTCTGATGCCAGGGAATATAACATCAAGTTGATTTATTGGGATGTAAGGGAAACCATTTTTAGCTAAAAGAAGGGTATCTGTTAGTTAATAGGCCTCTATGGGAACCTATCACTAGCTGTATATGGGAAAATGTGGTGACATGCCCCCTTTAAGTCTGTGTTGCAGTTCACACATTGCACTTGAATCACCCTTTGAAACAACTACATAAAGGAGGAAATCCCGGACGCTGATGCATTTAGACCTAAACGCGATCATTTGGGAACTGACAACACGTGTTTTGCCAGTTAACAGTGAAACTGTAATAAATAATAACACATTTTGAAATATTATAGGGAAAGAAGAGATGGAGGTAAGTACAAAATGTGTACTGGCCAAAAGAGGCTCCTACAACCCCATAGTATTGCCAAGCTAAGGTCCGACTGGACAATTCTATAAAACCTATTATTACCCACTGAAGGGAAAAATCAGACCCAACAAAATATACAATGCAATAATCTTTATTGAAACAAACTCATAAATATGTTGTTAAAAAGCAGCAAGTAGATCTGACACACACAGCTACTTACCCCTGGTGGGGCATTTTACATAAGGTACAAACAACTGTATATAACATAATAATAATAATAATACTACACAGAGTACAGGAAGTGTAAATTAATGTATGTGTAAAGAAACGGACCCGAGGGTAGACAATGAATAGCTAACACGCACCCATAGTTTTCACACAATGCCAACGTAGGACCCGGGGTAATGCTGTCCCCGTGGCGCGTTTCGGCTACTGATAGGCTTCGTCTGGGGGGAGGCTATCAGTACCCTTCAGTGGGTAAAAATAGGTTTTAAGTGAAGCTGTAATGAAGAACAGAAGAGCGGCCATGATAGTGATTGTTCTCTAGGAGGGTAAGATGCTGCAGTGAGATAGTCATTAGCATCGCTGCACGGCACTACGGGTGTCCGCCACATACTTTTTATGACATTTCCAGAAAATAGAAGATCACAGAAAGATGTTTCTATAAAAATATTACTGGGAGCAGCGGGCGCAGGGAATGTATTATAGGACATTGCCAATCTCAGCAGCTTCTACCTGTGCGTGTACTACACATACACATACACAGGACTCCTCTCATGACTAGGGTTCCTCCTGAAAGTGCATGAAAACTGCATTCAACCTGCAATGTCTCATGGCCCATAAGGCTACACAGGCAGTTACATAAAAGATAGGTTCTATAGGTTTGTTCTTAAGTTAAATTTGTATGTAAGTCGGAACTGTATACTTTTTACCAAAATCCAGAGGTCAGTTTGCAACTAGGGGTCATCTGTAAGTCGGGTGTTCTTAAGTGAGAGACCGCCTGTATATACTATGAATTTCTCCACTGTGACTAATAAAGGATTATCTTATCTATATATATGCTGCATCTCATATACACAAAATTCAGAGAACTTCAGCTCATCGGCCGTGTAACCAGGTCCTTATAACCTTCTGAGTGTTAGAGTGTGCATGTACATGCTGGCATTGGAAGGAATAGCTCATAGGACGGCCTTGTTGTACCTAATATCTCGGGAAGGACTTCACTGCCCCTCTGTCTCCATTCAATGACTACAGAGGTCACATAAAATATTCCAGAAATATTTCCCTTCCATAGTTATATGGCTGAGGTCTCTGTTAGCCTCTGATCTGTAGCAATTAGGATCTGGAGACATATAGGATACCTTACAATAGTAATGAAGGTGTCCTTGACTAGCTCAGCAGAAATCCTGCTAGATAATTGAGAAACCCATCAATAGGGCAGGATGGTAGATTTTTCTGCTAACATAAGCATTTTATAGTCTATAGATTCAAGAAAAGGGGAAGGGTCACAAGTAACACGTGTATTAGGTAATGATTACTTATACCTGGAGGAGATAATAGGGGCTTTAGGCCTGGTAAAAATAATATTGTGACCTACTATACAGCGCCCATACATTCCTGCTAGAGCAGTAATATCAGATAGTATGGAGACCATATATAGGAATGGTGGTCCATGTATGTAATGTAATCACTACATGTGGGGGAAGGTGTCTATGAGATAAACCACTCTAAGCTATTCACATAGGACACTTGTAGACGTGATCGCTGGGGGTCCCTGCAGTCAGACCCTCATCCCCTATTCTATGGATTCTCTTAATGTTCCAAATATTTATATGACATATATGTGACATTCTACATCATATAGACTGTAAGCTCTTGGCCCTCACAGCTATGGTACCATGTGAGCATGCTATTACTGTTATGTCTTGTTGTATTTGTATATGTCCCACATGATCTGTACAGCGCTGTAGAATATGATGGCGCTATACAAATAAAAATGTATTATTATTATTATTCATGCAGTGGTACTTACTAGGCCTATTAGCTTGTTAGCTCTACCCAATTCAGTCTCACCCCTGTTGTAATTTTTTATCAATATTTAAGTTTAAAGATATAAAGTGACCTCACTCCTATTGTTCCATATGACTGTTTGTACTCTGTAATGTATTATTATATTCGTATGTGTCCCCTATGATTTGTAAAGCGCTACGGAATATGATGGCGCTATATAAATAAAAATAATTATTATCATATGGACAATGAGCTCTGTGTCCTTCAGACATTAGATCACTGCCACCAAGCAGTGAATAGCCCCTCCCAGCAGGACGCATATAGGTCGCCATCTTGTGGCAGCATTTGTAACTACTCCACAGCATACCGGTCATAGAAATGATGTGCACACTCGAGACAGGGTTATAAAAAGTGAAATAACCTTTATATTTTGATATTTCATTGCATTAAATGGATTCCGCACATTATTTTTTTATATATAAAAGAATCCAAAATATAAAAAAAGATGTATGTTACTCTCCGGGATGTGTGATGGTGACGCTGTGATACTGAGGAGGAGCGGATTTGTCATCGGTGTGATAGGACAGTCATGTCAGCCTTTGGTTATCTCAAGGAGCCAAAGGCTTTTGAAATGTTAAATAGACTTTGATCACGACTTGTTTTGCTACTTGGAGACATCAGCTTTCAAAGGCAAATATGTCATTTAAAATTTTTTTTTTGGAATATATCAATGTATGCTCCTGTCGTAAGGATAAAATTCATAGTGATGAATGTATCTATTAATGTATCTATAATATATGAAGTGAATAGGTGAAAATTCCTATAGGACTGCTGGCAGGTAGAGGGTCGTACACTCCGAGTTACTAGGGCTCCTTGCTACATGCTCTAATACTCCATGCTACAATACCAGATGTTTATTGTTTTCCAATTCAAAGGAATTTCCAAACTACTAAAATTTATAAAAATTAGAGATCAAGCTAGGCAGAAGTCCTGAAGAACTGTTACAATAACCTTGATGTATACTGTCAGTATCATAGTGACTGAAAAAAGGTCCTATAAGTGCACTATGGGCAGTCCTTCCCCCTAAAGTGTTCCTATCACGAAAAGGGAATCTGCCACCAGATTTTACCCCCTTAAACTATTAGGTTGGGTGTGACATTTTATTTCCTAGAATTCCCTCTTTTATGTGAAATCTCACCTGTTTATCAACTTTATCAAAAAATATAAAGATGAGAAAAGTCATCTTTTGTCTGAGATGAGTCACTTTTAAAGGTTGCAGGGGGATGCCCATATCTGCAGTTCTGTACCTAGAAACATGCTTTCATTGAATTTCATCTTTCAGATTGTGGTTCTGGGATCTCCAGAACGGCAGCTAAAGAAAGGGAATGGGACTGGATCTCTATCTGCAGCTCATTTTTCTAACTATTTCTTTAACTCTGTATCTCTGGTAGTTTACAGAACCAAAAGCCTGATGTGATCTGAAAGATGAGATTCTTATCTTTAACATGACAACTCAATCACAGCGCTATATAACGGAAGATGGGGGCGTCAAACAACAACCCATCTCCATTCAGCCTCTAAAAGTGACTTATCTCAGGCAATATATCTCAGGCTCCTTTCACCTCGGCACAGGCTTATCTCAGGCTCCTTTCACCTCATTTGCATATGACCTTTTATAGGTAAACATGAACAATTTCACATAAAAGAAAGAATTCATACCCTACCTGAGGGTGCTAATGGGTTAAGTGGGATAACATTTGATGACAGGTTTCCTTCTTTACAATCCCTCCTTACTGAATGATGACTGTAGCAGAAGCTTAGAATTGCCACACAGAGTAGAGGGGAGGGGCAATGGAGCACTTTAGGGTGAAGGACCGCCCTCGGTGCACTTCTAGAAACACCATTTTTAGATCATAGGACTCCTACCTGTTTATTTATTTTTAAAGAAAAATATATCTCTAAAAGACATTAAAACAGCCCTAAGTGTAGAGGACTCCAGCTGAAAGCCCATAGCCTACAAATACATCACATCTGCACTGTTTATAGGGACATGTATTGGTCTTCATCTGGTGAATATAAATGTGCATTTCTCGTCCTATGATATCATTCGGGATGTAACAATCGTGGTGTCGTTTTTTCTAAGAATAACTGACAATACTGAGCGTTAATCTGAGCAATTATACTAAAATCTAGGTCACATTTTCATTGCGGTGCCGTGTCTCCAGCTTGATACTAGCACAAGAGCAATGTCTGTCAGGACTGAATGTTATAAAGAACGTAATGGAGGCAAAATATGCAAACTCGGATTTTCTACCGCTCAGCACTCTGCATTGTTATATGAGTATTGCTCCACTGAGAACAATTACTCCTATTCAACATCCAGCAGCAAGTGGCAGACACAACAGAATATCACGTATATCACAGGTTACTAGCCGGATTACAGCAGCCATGTCCCTAGCAGCCCATAGGAAGACACCGGACAGTATGCTCAAGCTTAAAGGAACACTAACCATATAAATACTTGCTAAAGAAAAAATATATATATATACACTCACCGGCCACTTTATTAGGTACACCATGCTAGTAACGGGTTGGACCCCCTTTTGCCTTCAGAACTGCCTCAATTCTTCGTGGCATAGATTCAACAAGGTGCTGGAAGCTCCTCAGAGATTTTGGTCCATATTGACATGATGGCATCACACAGTTGCCGCAGATTTGTCGGCTGCACATCCATGATGCGAATCTCCCGTTCCACCATATCCCAAAGATGCTCTATTGGATTGAGATCTGGTGACTGTGGAGGCCATTTGAGTACAGTGAACTCATTGTCATGTTCAAGAAACCAGTCTGAGATGATTCCAGCTTTATGACATGGCGCATTATCCTGCTGAAAGTAGCCATCAGATGTTGGGTACATTGTGGTCATAAAGGGATGGACATGGTCAGCAACAATACTCAGGTAGGCTGTGGCGTTGCAACGATGCTCAATTGGTACCAAGGGGCCCAAAGAGTGCCAAGAAAATATTCCCCACACCGTGACACCACCACCAGCCTGAACCGTTGATACAAGGCAGGATGGATACATGCTTTCATGTTGTTGACGCCAAATTCTGACCCTACCATCCGAATGTCGCAGCAGAAATCGAGACTCATCAGACCAGGCAACGTTTTTCCAATCTTCTACTGTCCAATTTCGATGAGCTTGTGCAAATTGTAGCCTGAGTTTCCTGTTCTTAGCTGAAAGGAGTGGCACCCAGTGTGGTCTTCTGCTGCTGTAGCCCATCTGCCTCAAAGTTCGACGTACTGTGCGTTCAGAGATGCTCTTCTGCCTACCTTGGTTGTAACGGGTGGCGATTTGAGTCACTATTGCCTTTCTATCAGCTCGAACCAGTCTGCTCATTCTCCTCTGACCTCTGGCATCAACAAGGCATTTCCGCCCACAGAACTGCCGCTCACTGGATGTTTTTTCTTTTTCGGACCATTCTCTGTAAACCCTAGAGATGGTTGTGCGTGAAAATCCCAGTAGATCAGCAGTTTCTGAAATACTCAGACCAGCCCTTCTGGCACCACCAACCATGCCACGTTCAAAGGCACTCAAATCACCTTTCTTCCCCATACTGATGCTCGGTTTGAACTGCAGGAGATTGTCTTGACCATGTCTACATGCCTAAATGCACTGAGTTGCCGCCATGTGATTGGCTGATTAGAAATTAAGTGTTAACGAGCAGTTGGACAGGTGTACCTAATAAAGTGGCCGGTGAGTGTATATATATATATATATATATATTTTTTTTTTTTTTTTTGGGTCGGTCTAGTGTGTGTAAGATTGTTCTTATTGGTCTTGTTTTTATGTATAATTATAAGGTACAAAAGAATTAAAAAAAAAAAATATATATATATACTTGGTTAGGCTTCTTGCACACTAACTTATGGGGGAATGTGATCCGGCCACACAATCTCCGTCTATGGCACCCGGTCACGGTGCAACGAGCACATGCTGTCTCACAGCACAGTACCGAGCCGGGCGACTGGATGCAAAATTATAGAACATATCTTGTATTTTGCTGTATTACGTTGCCTGTCACTCAGCTTTCAATGGAGGGGGAGGGGGAAGTGGTGAGGAGTGCTCACCCCTCCTCTCTCCTGCACCCTGCTGTATGCTTGCCCAGGCTAGTGAGAATGCGACCTTAGGCTCCAGTATTTTCTTGCAGAGAAAAATTGTGTCCTGCTTCAGCTGAAGAGTAACTGCACCTAACCAAAGCATAGGGCTAAACATCATGGTGTCCTACTGAAGACAGCACATATAAGAGACTGCTGCTCCAGCCAGTTGTCCAGAATCCTGTCATAGAACTAGGAGAAAGCATCCATAGTTGAGCTAACAAACTTATCCATATCCATGCGTCTTTCTCAGCTATAATTCTAACAAATTTCGGAGAAGTTTCTGAAAGTAGAAATCCTGAAACACCAACTTCCATGGGAGTTTCCTTGGGATGTCTTCCTTCAGAATATGCTACAAGTCTTTTCATTATCTCACATTTTGACCATGTGTGTATGCTCGTGTGGCCTGATTTTTAAATAAATGTAATCCCCTTTCCTTATGGCATAAGGAAAGCGATGAGCAGGTACTAGTATTTGTGAAAGTGATCCAGTGAGACCGCCCGTTGGACTCCCAAACGTAACTACTATTGATGGAGGACTTCTTATATGTCGGGAAGTAAGAGTTTTAAATTGATGATAAGGCTGCCTTGTAGGTATGTTGAGATTTATAGCCATGGATGCTCTACTAGGGGATTCTGGGAAAATAAGTTTTCCAGGATGGGATGAGGAAAACCACGCCAAGAAATCAAGCATGACCTACAAGAAGCCTAATGACATGTGCAACATCCCCCATCGGGGGCCTAGCCTTGTCTTGAGGCCTGGAGACAGCCCGGGGCCCAGAATACCGGAGTGGCTGGCGGCTGCGTCCTAGGGCGCACTGATGTCATGGTGCTTGGTATGGGGACAGGAGGGCTGTCCTACTGACTGGCAGGTCTCCAGCAGGTGTTGTGTGCAAGAAATTTGGAGGGAGAGGCTGATGTACTGGATCTCCCTGGGGCAACCTCTGAGTGTCTGTAGGATGAGTCCCTGGGTAATGGATGGGGAGCCCGTGATGGTGAGACAGCCGTATCCAGGGATCAGACGGAGGCAACGTTGTGCAAAATAACTCACAGTTCTTTATTGAACAACAGCAGGCAATGGGCCTAAACGGTCAACAGCACATTCGGATTACTGGAGTGATCATGGAGAGTGGTCCTCAGGAATAGGGCACCAGCATGGTAGTAGATCCAGGCTGGGATGGAGCTGTGTCCAAACTGTGGAAGCTGCAGCTCTGGATTGGAGTCTCCCGAGTCTGGTCCTGGGATTAGGTTAAGTGTCAGTACTGAAGGTGTACTAAACACTGTCTCTCTCTCTCTTCCCTCAGTCCATGTGCTGAGAGCATGTGCTCTCAAGAGAGTTGGTGGTCCAAGAGGCTGTGTTCCTCCCTGCCCAGGGGTTTTATTCTCAGGTCAGGTGGTAGCTTCTCTCCAATCACACTCCAGTTTACAATGAAGCAACAACAGTGCTCAATAACTTACACCCACTTAACTATTGCCTGTTCAGGCAGAATCTACAGCTGCTGAGATCTCCCTGCATTATCCCTCGGGCGAGTTGCGTAGGCTCACCAGATGGATCCTGACAGGTACAGGGACCTATTCGCAACTTCTACCTTGCCTATACGTTGGCAGGGGTGTTGCACATGAAGCGGGATTAAAACCAAACCGTTCTTGAAGAAACAGGTTCACAACTGTAGACAGCACTGTTTCGACCTGCTTGGGTATCTTCAGTAAAGTGTAGGAACTGGTTCGGCCGAGTGAGAAGCTTATGACTAGGGTCGGAAAAGTAAGAGTTGTCCTTATGGAGACTGCCAATTAAGGCTGCCTTGAACTTCAGATCCAGCAATGTAACAGTTAATACAGTGCGGTGTTGCAGTTCTAATGACAAATGGTAAGCGCTTACATCATATTTCTGTAGGATGCAAGGATCCCCATCCTGTGCCAGGTGTACCACTTGCTGTACACGCTCATGTGCAGTTAGCCTTATACTGAACCTTTTCCACTAAACAATGTATCATCAATGTGACCAGGTCCTCCTGCTCTATAACATGCTGATCAAATACTAGAGCACCTGATCAATGTGACACAAGCGATGGAGCGGGCTGACAGATAAAGTGTTGTCTGCACTGACAGGTGACCCATTCCTGATATAATCAACGTATTCATCATCTGATGAATAAACCTGGTAATTCTATTGTCACCTTGGCGTCTCACAGGATTATACGTCAGAAGAAAATATGTCAGCGATCCCCTCCCTTTCAGCAGGTGCGGCGGCCTATATATAGTAATTACTGTGCCCTGCAATCCTGCGAGAGTAAGATTAATGGAGCTAATTACACATAATGCCTGATATACCTGACCTACATGAATACAAATATCATTACAGGGAATAACCTCTTCCCCGCTGTCACCTCCTCCTCCATGTGTGACTCCAGGCAGCCGTGTACACAGGGTGACCTTCATTTCATCTGTGCTACATTCACCATTACACCCAATAAACTCCACCGCTCTTTCCATACTCATTTATTAATATTTCATGACAAATATCTACATATTTTATCTATCGCATATTGAATGATGCTTACACTACAAGCAGCGTAATAGATGCTGTATTGTTGGAAATTGTTCAATCTTCACGACTTATACTTTTCCATAGGGTATCCATCCTATCAGAATCCTAGGACAGCAGTGAAGACTGAACCAAAGTGTGACACCGAAAAGTTCCTCCATTTAACCTCTGCGTTGTGGAGTGCACATGACTGACATTAGTGGTCACCTACCTTCTGTACAGGGGACCCCCATACTTCAGCTTAGAGAAAGAGCCGTCTCTTTTTAGTAAACTGAGCCAAATCATCCAGCTCACTAAGAAGAGCCGGATTGCCCATCACCAACACCGTGCAGAGCACTTCCCCCTCCAACCAGTGAAGCTGCAGCATAGAGGGGCTCTGGTAACAAATTAGAATTCCCAGTTTTGTGAAATCTTGACTATCCTATTTTTAAAAAAATTACTTCCAAGGTCACATGAAAATGAGAAGAGTCACTTTTTGCCTAAGATAAGTGTATGTATAGAGGCTGAACTGGGAGCATCACTTTAGGACGCTCCTATCTTTTGTTCTATAGTACCTAGAAACATGCTTTTGGTGTTATATTGAAGATAACAATCTCATCTTGCAAATAACATTGCAGTTACAGAAAAATGCCAGGATTGGATTTTTATCTGCAGCTCACATTTTCAGCAATGTTTAACTTTCTGTATCTCCTGTACTGTAGATCGCAGAAACATAAGCCTCATGTGATTTGAAAGACGAGATTCTTATCTTTAAAAATCCCTAAACAGTAAGCAGTGACTTCTCTTGTCCGACCGTGCTGGACTTATGCAAAAGACTCAACAAGGAATAACCAAGAGACAGCGCAATGTAGTGTCATAAGAAGAGATAATCCAGCACTTTAATATTATTAGGAATAAACAGACATGTCTCAAGAGCTGTCCGGACCCCTTTAACCACCTGCGGTAAAAAAAACAGGGTGGAAAGGGAAAACTAGGCGGCAGTGAGGGAATTCTGGAAATGACTAAATTGCTTGTTCCAGTTCAATTACTAATGCGGCTTTCTGTGACAACATTTTGCACCACAACAGGCCGGCTCTCCAAGGGTGTACGGAGGAGGAGGATGGTGACACGATCTATAAATAGAGCAGAAAGATGGCTAACCAGTCACACCGTGTGTACATGAGGCAGGGGTACAGGGCCACATACGTATATGGGTGGCACCATGAGAATTTTACCTCAGCCTATATAATCATGCAAAAACATATTCATCAATTGGTATTCAGGGCGAGTTACATTTCATAAGGTGTGAGAGCGAGATGAACTAGCTATAAATAGGTGAGACGCATAGGGATTCAGTCTTCAGAGGCGTAGTATACTGTATATATATATATATACACAGAAGGATCTGATGGAGAATCAGAGCCTGGCCCTGGCTATCTATTAGTCAGTCACCACAGTGAGGGCACACAAGTCCTGCTGTCTGTGTGGCAATAAGCCCCTATTCCCTTCATACTATTAGATGGGAGGTGAATATATATCAGGTACTGAGAGTGCCGATCCGTAAACAGCTAGAAAACGTCTCACACATCACATAGCAGAGGTCACAAAATGCTTGTGTAGTAATCCACCTCACAAATTGCCTCATAAATATTTAGCGAGCAAAACTCAATGGCGCCGTGTCATTACTATTCCTGTAACTCCTCACAAAGTGTCCTGCATTCATGAGAGAAACATGAAAATGTATACACAGAAATGTGTGCATAACCCGCATCAGCCTGCAACAGTGTAATCAGGAGACACAGGACCTGCAATCAGGAGACACAGAATAAGGAGACATAGGACCTTCAAATCAGGAGACACAGGACCAGGAGACATGGGACCTTTAATCAGGAGACACGGAACAAGGAGATATAGGACCTGCAAATAAGGAGACAAAGGACAAGGAGACATAGGACCTGCAATCAGGAGACAAGTAACCAAGAGACATAGGACCAGGAAATATAGGACCTGCAAATCAGGAGAAACGGGACCTGGAGACATAGGGCCTGCAAATCAGGAGACACAGAACAAGGAGACATAGGACCTGCAAGTCAGAAGACACAGAACCAGGAGTTACAGGACCGGGAACCATAGGACCTGTAATCAGGGGACATGGGACCTGGAGACATAGGACCTGCAATCAGGGGACATAGGACCCACAATCAGGAGACACAGGACCAGGAAACATAGGACCTGCAATCAGGGGACATGGGACCTGGAGACATAGGACCAGCACTCAGGAGACATAGGACCTGCAATCAGGGGACAAAGGACCTGAAGGATCTAAAGGACCATAGGTTCCACAACCAGTAGTCACAGGAAAGGTTCCCCTTAAGTAAGTCTTGTAATATGGCAGGGGCCCACAGAAGAAAAAAAAACACAGGATAATGATCACTTTGACATCACTGCCAATTTGGACCTCCTGGACTGATTTTATCTCCCTTTGGAGGACCCAGCCTATGACCTGTTTTTTTGGCCTGCGTCTCCAGTCAAGTGTTAATGTTTTTGTGATAAATGTACCATAGCTGCTGCCATCATGGTTGGAATGACATGGGTGTGACATGACGTCTGCAGTCGGGCACACCCTTCTTCAAATGTGAGGCACAAGTTTGTCATCTGGTTGGTATTTGCTGACCTGCCTGCAGAAACTCGAACTCTGCCTTACAGAGTGAGAAAGATGTGATTTTTCTTCTAGAAAATACAACAAGGAGTCATTTAGACCAAAGGGAAAGCTATAAAACAGAATATACTAAATGGGAAGAGCAGGGAGATCTATTATCCAGTGCTGAATCATACTGTCCGCTCACAGCCAGGTACCAGGCCTGAACACCACTCTATGTGGAATACAGAACACATAGCTTACATTATAAACACGTCCTAAACATAAAATATAAAGGTGTTCTATGGATAATATAATATATATATTATATTCCATGCATTCCCTTAGGCTATGTTCTCATCATGAAACCAAAAACACAAAAGATAGAAGCTTGTCACCAAAAAATGTATAGTTAAAAAATTATTATCTTTATAAATGCAAAAAAGTGTAAAAAATGCAATACATTGAAACAGCACTGAACGGCACTTTGTAAATACGAAATGTAAGTATAAGTACCTTATATACTCGAGTATAAGCCTAGTTTTTCAGCACAAAAAATGTGCTGAAAAACCCAAACTCGGCGTATACTCGAGTGAAAAAAAAAAAAATATATCTAAACTCACCTTTCCGGCGACCCCTGTATATCTTCTGTGCGATCTGTCCGCCAGCGGCGGCAGGCTATATACACTGGGGCAGGGTCTGGCAGGCTATATACACTGGGGCAGGGTCTGGAAGGCTATATACACTGGGGCAGGGGCTGGCAGGCTATATACACTGGGGCAGGGTCTGGCAGGCTATATACACTGGGGCAGGGGCTGGCTGGCTATATACACTGGGGCAGGGGCTGGCTGGCTATATACACTGGGGCAGGGGCTGGCAGGCTATATACACTGGGGCAGGGTCTGGCAGGCTATATACACTGGGGCAGGGGCTGGCTGGCTATATACTATGGAGCAGGGGCTGGCTGGCTATATACTGGGGAGGCTGTGACCAATGCATTTCCCACCCTCGGCTTATACTCGAGTCAATAGGTTTTCTCAGTATTTTGTGGTAAAATCAGGGGCCTCGGCTTATACTCGGGTTGGCTTATACTCGAGTATATACGGTACGTAATAGTTTCAGTAACTGTGCCAAAAACATATGATTACAAGTACAAGGTATACAAAATACTGTTTGTACAATTTGCTCCAGCCTTCTTCCAAGGAGTTAATGTTCACATCATGGTTTTTGGCCTCCGTATATATTCGGGTATAAGCCGAGTTGTGCCAACGCTCGTCGTAGCTTCTTCTCTCCCAGTGGCTTCCAGACAGAGGCATGTCTGCCCGCACTGCCTGGAAGCCACAGGGAAAAGAAGAAGTCAGAGCACCGGGGGAAAATAAGGCTCTGGGCATTTCATTATTGTGGGGGCTCTGCTGGACATTTTATTAGTGAGATGAGGCTGCTAGGTATTTTATTAATCAGGAAAGGGTGTTGAACACTTTATTAATGAAGAGATGGTGCTGAACATTTTGTTAATGAGGGGATGCTGCTGGAAATTTTATTAAATTGTAGCAGCTGCATTTCCCACTCTAGGCTTATACTCGAGTCAATAAGTTTTCCCATTTTTTGTGGTAAAATTTGTGGCTTATACATGGGTTGGCTTATACACAAGTATATGTCAGGAGGACTCCAGGTCTATACAGGCAGTCCCTGGGCTACATACATCTTAGGTTCTGGAGGTTTGTTCTTAAGCTGAATTTATATGTAAGTCAGAACTGTATACTTTATAATAAAACCCCAGTCAAAATGTTTTTGGTCTCTCAATAAAGTTTAATTGGAGATGCCTTTCATAACTGTTACAATTGATCATTCTAGCCTACGGCTAAAGTACAGTAAATTACCAACATCCAGAGGTAGTAACTAGGGGTCATTTGTAAGGTGGCTGTTCTTATTTAGGGGCTGAACTTACTACATCGGTAAATCACTACAAAAAACTAATAAAAATGTATAATGCAAAGTGAGATAGAAAAATGTTAAAACTGTTAGCTAGCAGCCCTGGAGAGGTGTGTAACCATACCTTTGTGCATTGTGTTAGCAGCAGCAGGACTGTAAATAATGCATTTATATTCCCTAAGTTGTAGCTGGACTTGGAGCACTCTGGTTCAATGATGTGTGAGATCTCTTCATCTCACACACCAGTACACCAGTGTTCTAGCTACACTCCTGGAATATAAACCCATATATCACAGTCCTGCAGATACATACCAGTCAGTCCCCGGGTTACATACAAGATGGGTTCCATAGGTTTGTTCTGAAGTTGAATTTGTATGCAAGTCGGAACTGTGTATTTTATCATTGTAATCCCAGCCAGAACTTTTTTGGTCTCTGTGACAATTGGATTTTAAAAATGTTGGGTTGTCATAAGAACCAGGATTAACACTAAAGCTTCATTACAGACACCTGTGATAACTGTTATAGCTGTTTATTGTAGCCTAGGACTAAAGCACAATAAAATTACCAATATCCAGAGGTCCGTTTGTAACTAGGGGTCGCATGTAAGTCGAGTGTTCTTAAGTAGGGGACTGCCTGTACATAAAGGTACGGTTACACAGATCTCCGGGGCTGTTACAGCTCTGTTTAGTTGAAACTGCTGACAGATTCCCTTTAATATCTGTAGTAAAAATGTGTTTACATGATGGGCTGCGTGTCCCATCTGTGTCTCTCGTGTTTCTGCCAAAGACAAGATCTAATCCTTTCCTTTGGGAAATGATTTTCTTCTTTCCTTTGGGATCAGTTTCCTTTTCTGGGAAGAAATATGCAGATTTGGCCATGTAAAAATATTCACTAACCGAAATGTATCTGTCAAGGCCAAATATCCAGCTAATAAGTATACTGTATATTATTAGCTAGAGCCTGTTGCTTCTTCGCTCTATGAATGCATATTTGCATTTTAGCATCTACATAGTCTCCTCATGTAAACCAGTGGCGGAGAGCAGTATGCAGGCAGGGAATTGCAGACACTGCATGCCTAGTAGCCGGGGACTGTGATAGCAGGAGTAATTACCGCCAGCTTATTTCATTAAGCGGTATCAGACATGCAATTATTGTAGTGATGTAATTAAACAACTCATCATATTGCTGCTGCTGAAAGCACCGGCTCTACGGTCGAGCTGTTCCGGGCAGGCTTCATAGCCGAGGCATGATTGACTGGAATATTAAAACTTCTGTTTAGAAGATATTCAATTCAATTTATGAACTCAACAAAGGGTTTGCTGTGATTTGTGCAGAGATGAGTCCTTCTAAGGCGTCACACGGATGGTGGAGGAGGCTGTATGGCGGCACATAGAGCCCCCCCCCTGCGCTGTCCTCCACAATACTGAGCCGTTCTTGTTCTATCGTGCTCGGTCGGGTGCCGTATTGAGGAAATGTCTTCATACTACAGCGTGACATGGAGCGTAGCGTTCATTTTTCTGCCAGGTTTCTACAGGAAAACTTGCGGAGAAAGGCTCAACTAGGGACCTTAGCACCTCTGTACATACAAAACCTCAAGAGATTGGTGTGAGTCGGATCGGCCTACCATGTAACATTTACGGGCACCAATGGTAGAGGTCAAAGGTGTGATCAATACCGAATTGGGTGAGAAACTTAGGACCAGTGATCAGCTCATTTTGGTTGTCTCCATGTAACAGCAGAACAGCTTCCACTCAAATGATTGAGAGATGAGCTGCAATAACTTTGCCACTATTTAGAAATTGATTGCAGATCTGTGGAGGTTAGCAACATACATAGAAGTTAGTAAGCCGCTCTATGGCCCAGTTCACACCTGTGTTTGGAGCTCCGTAATTATCATTTGTTTCCAAACTATAACAATTGCTGTCTAACAGGTTTGTTAGAATGGCCTTCAATGGCTTCCCTTAGTGTCCGTTTCAATCATGGTTGTTAGAGCCTTTGTTATTTGAGTGGAAAAATTTACGGAAGCTGCAGCGCTAATGCAAAGCTAATGTACCGAAAAAATAAAAAAGAGATACCCATAGAGTAGTAAACACACAGTAAATATTAGATGGCCCACTAGTACCCGTCCCCTGAGGTAAGGAGGTTACCTGTGGCAGGCTTCATTTTGGAGGCAGCACAGACTCCTAGGCTCTAGAACACGGAATGTCCAGTGTCGTAGATTGTCAATGAGGAGAAAAAAACGGACGTGAGGCGCCAATCCCATATGTAGAATAGGAATTCTACCAGGGCTATTACCAGGGGTAATGTAATAGCCAAGGGTGATCTGTTTCAAGGGAGGACATCCCCCTTCTTCAGACCCTAAAGATTTGAACATCATATAGTTAAGAAAAAAGTAGGGGGAATTAAGGAAAACTAATAAAAAGCATATAAAAAAATCTAATAAAAAACAAACAAAAAAAGGCCTATATTTACATGTTTTTTATTCGTTTTTCTTAATTCCTCATACTGTTTTCTTAAAGCGGTTTTCCCATGAACAAAAGTTATGCCCTATCCATGGGATAGGGCCTAACTTGCTGATCAGTGGGGGTCTCAGTGCAGGTCACGAAAACCAGGGGGTTCGATCGCTTGGCGATCTCAGTCCAACGGACCCCTTGTTTTCGTGATCTGTGTGGGTCTCAGAGCTGAGACCCCCACTGATCAGCAAGTTAGGCCCTAACCAGTGGATAGGGCCTCACTTTTGTTCGTGGGAAAACCCCTTTAAGAAAACAGTAGGAGCTATAAGAATTACTATATGATGCACATTTTTATATCTCTGAAAATATGAAGATATACATATATATGAAACCTACAAAATAATTATGTTTTCATAGTCACAAAGTGGTTGCAGATTTCCGTCTCTATGTAACAGCATTGTGACCCTGGGACACAGATTTGTAGATGCCATTTGTCCTTGGCTTTTGTGGTATAGATACTATAATACTATAGCTGAAGCCTTCCACTGATCCGTGAAGCTTCTAATACTCGGGGAAGAGCTGCTCCGGACACATACGGAGATCAAATTATTTGCTTCAATGACTGAATTACTAGATCTGCTAGAATGTCAGTAGGAGATGGTGAAAAGCTGTGTGCACAGACTCCAGCGGCCTGTGCTTACACTGACCTCCCTCATCCTATTATTGTCATTAACCCTTACCCCCAATATGTCGTCCTGACCACTCAGCACCACAACACACTCAGCTACCTGTCATTACAGGATTTTCCTCTAAGCCACAATACTCATGACGATTCGGGGTCTGTACATCAAGTGATAGAGGCACTCAGGTATAAATCTGTCCAAACCTGGCTCAGGTCACCGGAAAATATGGTGATTGTGAGCCATATACCACCGCAGCAGAACAGGTTTTCTTGCAGCAGTATCAGCCCATGGGCGGCAGAATAATTATCCGTAGTTTGCATTGTTTTTCCCATTGCGGAGAGCTTAACCTCATGTCTCATGGAGAGGGGAAAAGCTTTCCCAATTAACAATCTATTTCTATCCACAGAATAAATCCTCATACACACCACGTATGATGGGCTAGGCCGCAACCCAGGCAATCATACAGCCGGGACCAGGAGGGGTAAGAGCTCCTCACCCCTTCCCTCTCCATTGAATGCCGAGCGGCTGCAGCGTAAAAGCAGCAAAACATAGGACATGTCCTATACTTTGCAGCACAGCCCTCTGGCTTGGTCACAGGTTGCCATAGACGTCTATGGGGGCATTGATGCTGCTGCAAATTTTGCAGCATTATTACCGTCCCCGAAGAGTTTGTGTGAATGGGGCACAAGGACCAAAAGTCTGATCGCCTGGGGATCTGCCTGGTTGGACCACTACTAATCATAAGAACATGAAAAACAAGAACAGAAACACCTACACTGAGGCTATCTACAGCTGCGAGACAATGAGGGGACATCAAAGACAAGACAACATTTAGAAGGCATCGTTAGGGAACTCTAGAGTGCCATTGCTACTGAGCGGGGTCAGCTTAGGAAATACAGTGCTTCCCCTTATTCTTTAGCTTTCAACCGTCCCAGATCGGGCGGGACAGATGGATTGTAGATGTGACATAGATAGAAATGAAGGCCGACTCCCTGCATCACCATTGAGCCCCTGCCGCAGCCGTGCGCAGCAGAGGCTGATGGGCACAATGTGATGACATCATTGCACCTGCTGGATTCAGCACTGCACATAGGAGGAAGCTGGACTGCTGCGGATGAACAGGAATAAGTGACAAGTTTTTAAAACTAATTATACAGCAAGGAAAGTGGAGGGGCGTCCAGTGAGGGGGGGAGAGATAGGCAACGATAACTGGGGGAGCAGAGAAAGGGGGCATTATACATAGTACTTATGGCAGGTTTAATGTTGTGTGGGAGTTCTAGGGTGTGGGATAAGGTACACGACGAAGGGCTTGGCCTAGAGCACAAAAACACAAGTTTGGAGGCATGGGTAAGGGAAGAAGCAACAGGTTAAGGCCTCAATCACATGATTATTTGTCTCTCCGCTGAGCCTTCCTTCAGAGGGTTATATCTGAATATGGAAAACGAGGCTTTAATGAGACAGTGCCGTCTAAATCCCTACATACAGAGAACGGATGTGTTTAGGAAATTGGCCAAAACTATGAGAAGTCATCCAAAGACCACAAACAAAACCTAATTGAGCGGATGACAAGGAAGGATTTTCATAACAAAAAAGTAATCTCGTGCTCTCAGGTGCGGCACCTAGAAATCCTCCGCATACACTGTTGTTACTGGGATTTGCTAGTCTGTCTTGGTTTAATTACCAGACCTGGCGCGCTGACAAAGCCGGATTGTAACCTGCCAATAGTGCAGATTAGCGCTGGCACATTCATTCCTACACAAAATCCCCCATAACCTGTGTGCAGACTTTCCGCTAGGATCCTTCCCTACACAACTCGTGTTACTGTATCACATCTTACAAGCCAGTTTAAAGGGACATTTCCTAATAAACATTTCTTATAACATATTCGCATATATAGCCTTCAACTTATATACGGTTTGCGAGTTGATTAATGACATTTGGACCACAAATACACACAAGGACGCATTGTTTGCCGTCTGAGAATAGCCTGTGTCTGTAGACTTCCGCATATACAGAATTGTCAGATACATGCTGTGACTTCTTACCATCACAGCACTGTCATCTGTATAGTGGCAGTCCTTGGTATTGCAGCTCAGGTCTATCCACATAATAGGGACTAATCTGCGCACGGACCATGTGACAGTGTCCTGTCAGATGGATGCTGAGCTCATGGAAGCCCAGGTACTGCTTCTAGTACCTGATTGTCGTTGGTCGCGGGTTTCCAGAACACCAATTTAATTATGGCTAGTTCATTCATGGTTTCCAGGGCCATCCTTACCCAAGGGATGTGTTATATCCAAATCGCTGCATTCTTGCATATTAGCCACACCGTTACTTTACATAACAACGTGACTTTGCGGTGTAAAATTACATGTAAAAGGCAAAAAAAAAAAAGCTTTGACAACAAAGCTCAGAGCAAAAACCAGACGAGCAGCATTCCCAGCTGTCCCCTCAGGAGGACGGAGTCAGCCAGAAACAATGTGACGGCCATGGAATCTGTGCGAGCGAGAAGTCACCGCAACACAGAAAGCCAGCACTGAGGCCACACATTCATCTCAGGAGCTGACCACCACATGGCATCTATATAACTCAGGACAACTTCTCCCTGCAACCTGGAGAACAACCTGCACCCAAACACGATTATATCTTCAAATCTTTGTTCTCGCAATCTTATGACTGAGCATGGTAAAAAAATTTAAATGTAGGAAGGAGAAAACACAAATATATGTTATATGACATGATATTACCATTGCCTTGTATAAAACCTTGTAGGGAACCATATGTAGAATTACTAGTACAGGCAGTCCCCGGGTTACGTACAAGATAGGGTCCGGAGGTTTGTTCTTAAGTTGAATTTGTATGCAAGTCGAAACTGTATATTTTATAATTGTAGATCCAGAAAAAAATTTTTTGGCCCCAGTGACAATTGGAGTTTAAACATTTTTTGCTGTAATGGGACCAAGGATTATCAATAAAGCTTCATTACAGACACATTACAGCTGATCATTGCAGTGTGGGACTATAGTAAAGCATCCAGAGAGCTTCACCAGAGGTCAGAGGGGTCTGTCTGTAACTATGGGTTGTCTGTAAGTCGGGTGTCCTTAAGTAGGGGACCGCCTGTAGTACTAAGCATTGCATAGCGTTTGTATACAGCTATCCTCACTCAATAAAGGGCTTGTCTAACAGTTTTCTGGTGTATAAGCCCTGAAATAAACACAATTCCTTACAAATCTTCAGGAATTGTGAATATTTCCCCCTTTACGCCACGTGGTGTGAAGGGATCAGTGGTAGAGAGGGAATAACAGGTCTTCCTGCTCCTGCACCAGTGATATAGCCTGCTCCTGTTCAGGCATAGTAATAAGTGCTATCTACACCAGGGCCAGTGCAGGATAAATCAGGAGGCCAGAGGGACACAGGTTTTATCATACACTGGCACAGCTAGTGCCAGCATATGAATAATGCCCCCTAATGTGTCTTAACAGGAATCCATCACCAGTTTCGATCATAATAAACAACAGACAGTGTTAGGTATCGAGCTCTGTACCTTTGTGTGTGTAGTAAGGAGCAGCAGAACCATGAAAAGTCATCTTTTAACCCCGGTTTCCAGCTTCTGCAAGTTCTCTGGGCTGGCCTGAAGAGTTGTGAGTATCCAACAAAAATGCTGATCCAACTTCTAGCAGAGGGGAGGGGATGTGGATCTGTGCAGAGAGCAGAAAGCTCTTCAGGATGAAGGACCTGCCCAGAGCCCCTCCAAGACCTGCAGAGCTAGAGTATAACTTCACTTTTCACAGTCCTGTAACTACCAATAACACACACAGGTATTGCTACACAACTTTACAGGGCTTCTACCTAACACTATCCGCAGCTTTGTAAAACAGGGACACTTACTCATAGATCCAGGCACCGGGACTCTGGTAATCCTCTTATATTTGTTATCCATGGGCTACTTCCTTCTAAAACCAACTTTTAAAATTAAGATAATGAGCCTGAAGGGCTTCTGGGTGTGTTACCAGGGCCCCCTCTGTGCTGCAGATTAACAGGCTGTTACAGTATGCAGAAGCACTTCCCCTTTCTCCTCCCACTGAGGGAGAAGTGCTAGGGGAGCGGGGAGGTGGCCGAGACAGTGTAACAGCCTGTGGAGCTACAGCATGGAAGGACTCTGGCAACGCCCCCCCAGAGACCTTGTGACTCATTAGCATAATTATAAAAGTTGATTTTAGAAAGGAGGAGGCCATGGATATAAATATAAGAAGATTACCACAGTCACGGTGCCTGAATCTATGAGTAACTGTCCCTGGTTTATCATGATGGATTTCCTTTAAGCCTATATACATTAAACAGACGCCAGAGAAGCCTGACAACTATTTAAGTGCCTGGCGGAGTCCAGAGAACACATTCATGAGCTGCATTTGGAAATGTATTAAAGATGCAGTAAAAAGGATCTTCTCCTGTTTGCAAGATGCCAATACCATGTAATGCTGGTGAACAAAGCAAAACACGTTACTCATTCCCGATCGCAAGTGTTTAGGCCTAAACGCATCTGGATTCGGGAGACTGAGGCCCGATTCACACGCTGTAGGGAGGAGTTTCACCACAGTGTGTGAGTCCGGCCTGACTCTCCCCTCAAAAAATTTGGGAATTTTCGCCTGATCCTTTGTTGTACATAGAGCTTAGTTGCCACCACGTGAGCAGATAACCCACTGACAACATAGAATAAATATACTTGGGGAGGGGAACCATTTAGCCTCCAGTAACCAAAAGTATATGCTTTATTCCCCTCATACGTCATATGATGATGGTGTGTGTTTTCTCTATGATCTGTACACACCACCGTCATGTGTCTATCATGGAGCCAAGACGGGTATGACAGGTCCATTCTCAACTTAGGCCATGACACATCCACATGGCGCTGCAGATGACACCTTTCTAGCGTCCCGCTCATACGGCTTAGAAAAATTTACAGCAATCCACTGCTTTCCGGCAGCAGTTTCCCTCCCTCTTCCACGGTGATTAAGTCACTTATGTTCGGTGTAAACGTCTCTTTTGAAGTGACTTTTGTGTTTGAGAATCTAGCAAATAAATACGTCCGTCCTGTATTACTTCTGAAAGAACAGTGTTAAGTGGGGGTGAGGTAGGAGGGTGCTCAGGGCAAAGTACTAGCACAACGCACCCAGCATGACAGGCCTGGAGAAGAGGGAGCTGCTTTGCTGTAATGTATAATGAAAGAAGCGCAGAATTTTTGTGTTACAATCTATTCTACATTGTCTACAGGCAACGGCTTTGATTTGTAACTCTGGCAGTCTATTATTCCACCGCAGCTGCTTCCCCGCAAAAGAGATGTTACACTTTCTATTGTAAACCATAAATCATGCGGCCATTGATCTGAATGTTTTCGACAGTGGCTGTATGATAATTCCAAGGCAAAAATATTTCCTAATGCAAAGAATGTTTATTCAATGTGAAATACTGCCGGGGTTTATTACTGTACAAAGGAACAGAAAAGATGTGCATTTACATATGCCACTAGTCATGCCAGCCATATACAGGGGTGGCACAAGGCCGGAAGCCAGGCTCTTTACTAAGATCATCGCTTATCATAGAAGGGAGACTTCACCTTGTAACAATGCATCTTATCTTCTTCATATGTCACTTCTTCTCCTTCCTCTACACAGGAGCTTGTGTGGGATCTACCAATTCAATTCCACCAAAATGTAAAACTACCCCCGAACCAACTAAAATAACAGCTGATGTGACCTGCAAATGTACCAGAACCTTCGTTCCTATTCACTAATAAAAGAAACATATGATAATCTCTTAATCTATGTATATCCTGTCAAAGAGCCCAAACTACAAAGACAAGTAGGGTGCAAAAGAAGAGGCAAGAAAAGAGCGCAAATCACAGCGATACAAAAGAAAAATGTGATAAATGACCCCTGTGGAAAAGTTAAAAGGAGTCTACAATTTCGACCATGTTAGAATCTGCAGGCAGATGTTGTAGAGAAATGCACGTTAATTTCAAACATTATTTTATTATTTCTGTTGATTAGTCAGATTTCATGATATTCCCAGATTTAGTCGTATGCTAATGAGGCAGTTGTTGAACCCAAACAGTGTCCTTAGCACCCGGAGAACTGTTATTCCTACCTATATCACTTACCTCTTCTCCCAGTGTTGCCTCCTGCTTATCTGACGCAAGGGTAGTGATCCAGGTGTGCACAGCAGTATTCTGGGTGCTGAGGGATGACTTTGGAGCACCAACTGCCTTATTAGCATATGGATTAAAATGGGAATTTCTCAGAAAAAGCATAATGGAAAAAAAATGAAGATATTTTTGAAATTACTGTGCATTTCTCTACAACACACTGCCAACTATTAGGGGGAGGTGGTAGACTCACTTCAACTTGTGTCATCATAACTTTAGAAATCTAAACTCAAAGAAAATACTTACTCTTCATGGCGCAAGTCGTTGATTGTTCGGTCTAATGAGATCATGTCACTGGCGACCATGTTAAATCCAAATTCTTTAATGCTGGCCTGGATGGATTCTTTGTAGTCTGAACCCAAGATGAATGGCTTTCCTCCTTCTCCCGGTCCACCAACCACACCCTGGGGTTCAGGCTCTACAGTTTCAAAATTTCCCAGCACTCCTGAACGCAACACTGGCTCTGGATACACATGTTTTTGGGGCTTAAAAGTAAGAAACTGTCGTTGCATAACGTTCTGCTGATTATTAACCTTCCCATCCAGTCGGTCTTGATCATTTTGGATCTTGTTCTTCCTCCGGATAGACTCAAGGTCTACTTCTACGCCCTCGACATGGGGCCATGGCACAACGGGCTGGAATTCATTTTTGGGGGCTAAGTTATTTTCCAACTTTCCAGGCTGAGGGAGATTTGCGTTTTCTTCCTGAAAGAGATTATAATAGGGAGTATAAGAAATAGGTTCCCATAGAAATGATTCAAATGGTCCTCTAAAAACCATTATGCACATAACTAGAATTCTCAGCTATGGCATAAAATTTCATTACACCAACGCTGACCTACAGGATGGATGTATTCAGCTACCAGCAAGTAGGTCTTTATTTTGTGGAAGCAATTTGAATACATAGGTCACCCATATTTATGAGGCTTTTCACGAAATTAAAGGTCAGAGAGTCTTTCAAATTGAAGAGCAGGTTTAGAGGCACTTTAGAGATTGTCGAATTGCATGATTACATTGTACTAATATGTTATTAACCGAGCTTCTCTCACTCGACAGTAGAAAGCGATTTGATAATAGCCATGGCTACTACAATGTTCCAAGACCCGACATCCAAATACAAGCCCTCGTAAAGGAACAATCCTGCATTTACTCAATGCTGAATACATATAGACCTGTAGAAATCCTACACAGAACATATGCATCCTGGAGCTAACGGAAGGGGTGAGGGGTTACAATTAAGAGATAGAGAGAGAAGTGTTGTGGACAAAGTGGGGTTTAATCCAAATGTCAGGAAAAATTTGCTTAGTCAAAATGCGTATTTCCTTTGGATTAGGTCTTTTGCGTTCTTATGCGGCTTTTGCGTTCTTATAAGTTTTAATAAAGTTACGGCTGAATGTGGAAAGGAAAACCCGGGGAACACTACATTACATGTCAGGTCATGCTGAGAACCAATAAGCTGCTCTCCATTAACACTTTTCTAGTGTATCTATAATAACTTATCTGCTTATAAAAACAAAGATGTAGCTGTGTGACTATTGGCTACTGGGGGCTGCGTGACTATTGGTTACTTGAAGCTGTGTGACTATTGGCTACTGGGGGCTGCGTGACTATTGGTTACTTGAAGCTGTGTGACTATTGGTTACTGGGGCCTGCATGACTATTGGCTACTGGGGGCTGCGTGACTATAGGCTACTGGGGGCTGCGTGACTATAGGCTACTGGGGGCTGCGTGACTATAGGCTACTGGGGGCTGCGTGACTACTGGCTACTGGGGGCTGCGTGACTACTGGCTACTGGGGGCTGCGTGACTATAGGCTACTGGGGGCTGCGTGACTATAGGCTACTTGGGGCTGCGTGACTATAGGCTACTGGGGGCTGTGTGACTATAGGCTACTGGGGGCTGCGTGACTATAGGCTACTGGGGGCTGCGTGACTATAGGCTACTGGGGTCTGTGTGACTATTGGCTACTGGGGACTGCGTGACTATAGGCTACTGGGGGCTGCGTGACTATAGGCTACTTGGGGCTGCGTGACTATAGGCTACTGGGGGCTGCGTGACTATAGGCTACTGGGGTCTGTGTGACTATTGGCTACTGGAGCACACAAAACTATTGGTTTATCTGGGTGCTGTGGGACTGTGGTCTAATGAGGGCTTTTTGAATACAGGCTACTTGGGGATCTTTGACTGTTTCATTGCCAGAAAGAACTGGGATCTGCATTTTACAACAATGAACAGTGATGGAAACGCATATATACTCTCAGTAACCAAATTTTTGTAACGTTTGCTCATCTTTAGTTACAATCTTTCATCTTATTACAAACAGTGTAGAGAGAGATTGCTGCTCAAGCCAGTTATCTTGGTACTAGACAACTTCACGGTGGATAGAAGGAAGTAAAGCATAACTGACTTTCTGGGACAAGCATTCAGTTATCTCTTACCTAATTGTAAATATGGAATATGAAAGAAACCAGGGCCAATGAAAAGTAGGAGATAAGTAAGAAAGCGCTGGAATACAGTAGATTTTAATTTTATGTTCCTTATGTTTAGTAATCCATACAGATGCCCTTGGCACATGAGGTCTATTCTGTTGCCAGGTCACAGATTAAAAAAAAAAACTCCAAATCAATATTTCCAATTAAAGTATCTGTAAGACATACACTTTTATTCTTTTATTCACACGTGTAATCCTCCGTCTATGGGGAATACAGTAATGGCTGACACTGACCCTGAACTGTACGAGTGACAGCGCGGTGATAAAACACACCCCGCTCTGCTATCATAGGAAATGTTTAAACAGCTCAAGTGTAGTTAAGCACAAAGCAATTGATCGGAGCACCTTAAAGAGGAGACGAACAAAGTGCAATTATTTCCAGATAGTAGCACGTCTCTGAAGTATACTCTTTACTCATTGAAAGTCACTCATTAAAAAGTACTTGATTCTGCAGAGGCCATGATTAATATTAGCTGAACGGGCCCTGACTGGAATATATATATACATCCCCTTCAATATTCCGTACAAAGCAGATTCCTAATAAGTTTCTCTCTAAATCCGGTCATCATGAAATACATTTATTTGGCATGTTGGGACGTCATTGCCACAATCGGTGATGCTATTGTCAGACATTCATAACTCCCCTATTTATGCTGAATTTTTATACACACTATACAGGTGGTCCCTGACTTAAGTACATTGAGTTACAGGCGACTCCTAATTACAGATGGACCTCTCTGCCCACTATGACCTCTGGTGAAGATCTCTGCATGCTTTACTTTAGTCCCAGGCTGCAATGATCAACTATGAGGTGCTTGTAAAGAAGCTTCACTGATAATCCTTCTTCCCATGCCGGCACAAAACTTTGAAAATTCAATTTTCATAGGGACAAAAAAAAAAGAAAAATAGTTTTTATATGTAAAGCGTTTCCAAATATATTGTATAATAAATATAATAATATATACAGTAGGGAAAAAAAATGTATTTAGGCAAAAAAAATGTATTTAGTGCAAGTTCTCCCACTTAAACATATGAGAGGCCTGTAAATGAGATCACTGGTAGAACTCAATTATGAGAGACAAAATTAAATAGGAAATCCAGAAAATCACATTGCCTGATTGTTAAAGAATTTATTTGCAAATTGTGGAAAATAAGTATTTGGTCAATAACAATCTCTCTCATCACTCTCATAGTTGCATTATACCAGTGATGGCAATTACAGGCCTCTCTTATCTTTTTAAGTGGGAGAACTTGCACAATTGGTGCCCCCCACTGTAATATGTTGATTAATGTACCTATTTATCCAGACTGATTCGTACGGGGATGGAGGGGAGTTTTTGGGGGTCCCACATCCATTAAGCCAGTGCAGCTGAAATTGACCAATTTTCATCTAATATGTATAAAGGTCGGGCTAAGAGATGTTGAGAAAATCTCAGGAGCTAATTATTACAGAAGTAAACAGGGAGCAGGCATCTCCATTCCTTGTAATAGTCAGACCAGGTTACTGAACTAATCTGCAGTTCAACCATTTCACAGAGGATGGCGCTATCTGCCACCTGCTCTCTGCTTATCTGCTGATCTGTGTGGGGTACTGGGTCTAGGGACCCCCCACCAATCTGATATGGGGGGGCCTCTTCTATTAATATGGTATAAATATTCTTAGCCCGATGAAGCCCTTTAACAAGGGGGCGCTCATCACCATTTGTTATTTTAAACTGCTTAACAATTATTCCTTTTCTGCGGATCCTGGCTGGAGGGGCATATGAACAAAGCTTTCATTTTTGTCAAGAGAGAGAGGTTTTTTTTTTGTTGTTTTTAAAAGGAATAAAGAGGATTGCAGTTAGCAACAACTAAAAATACATAAAAATGTCCTCAGCGCAAGGTCAAGATTTCGTAACCTAAATTTTCTTTAGAACTTTTCAAGCCCTGCAAAGCAAATAACTTTGAAGCAGCCTTTGAGAACTTAAAGTACAGAATAATGTTTCGAGGCATAAAAATAACCCGGCTAAAGTTTTTCAAATGCGAAGCAATTTGCAGTTTAAGCTTTAAGAAATCTGTCCAGGACTATTTTACGAGCGCCTGCGTGCACAAAAAGCTTCCATATATTCTTCCACCTGCATTGTTCCATTTATAGGTTTAACCGAAAACATTTTATTGCAGACAATAATCAAGACCAACTGCAGCGAGCCGGAGGAGGGAGACAGGATTCAGAATATCTGCTATCTCCACACGGGAAGAAAGAAGACATCCTTAATTAAACTTAGGGGAAATTAAATCTTACAATAACAACCCGGAATAATAAATATTTCAAGAAAAAAAAAAAGAAGTCAGAACAGGATGCAATCTTGGTAATCTTATTAATTAGCAACATTCATATTAAATAAGTGAGATTGCAGCTTCCTTTCATTAACCAAATGTGAAGGAGGGTTATTTCATTGATATAGGACATTATGAATGTCTTGAATGAACACAAGACATGTTGGCACATGTAGACGTCTCTCGACAAAATCACAAAAACTCACTGTTAAGATCATACATATAAGGCCTTACATCCCACATTGAGGTCTATTGTGAACCATCACGGTGTGGTGAGGCACTTACATGCCCCATGACTTTGCCGAGTGGCCACGAAAATTATATAGCAGGTCCTGACTGCCCGAATGGCTTCATTTCCTATGGCACCGTTCACCCTGCCAATGTCCACTGTCCAAAGCGGACCTTTAAGAATGTGTGGAGTGTGAGTCCTTATTTTCCAAGACAACTAGGCACTCCATGATGTTTTGGTGTCACACCCGAGGTTCCCAGTATCACTCCATGGATGACGGATATACCGGCCCTAGCTCTTACTGATCTCCAATGGGAATTCCCATAGGTTTACTTATGGAATGCTGGAAAATCAGGTTTGAGATCACATGGAAGGGTGGAATAATGGACCTCAACCAATCCCACCACCTTAAATAACTTATTGATATATCGGGAAATACTCTGTGGAGAACATGTAAAATTATGTTCAGTATTTGACTATGAGGTGATGCAAAGATAACAGTTGAATAGCCCTGGAACCTGAAATGCACAAATATAATTAAATGTGGTATCTGGTATCACAGTTTTTTTCTCCTGGCTTGTAAAACTCTTGTCCAGCGTGGCATTTCCCATCACCGCTGGTCTCTGTTAGTATACACGCTGCATCACCGGAAGTTTATATTACACAGGTCAACAGAGACGGGAAGCAATGAGGTAGACAGGAGCACAGCACACAGGTAAATATAAGGTTTTTTATTTTTTATAAAACCTGGAGCAAGTACTAAAAAAATTCCAGACATCCCTTTTCACGAGGCGTGGTAGATGAGGGACCTGCTATCAATTTTGCATTGGGGATCAGGAGCATATCATCGATAGTGCCATGAATATTGTATATTGTTATATATTCATAAAATATTACTTGTAGTAATTATACAACTGAAAATCATCTACTTTCAACTATAGGCAAAAAAAAAATATGTTAAAAAACCCATCAGCTCTCACATTGCGTAGCAAGACTCATTAAAAGCTTTTTGGAAGAGATCAGGTTTTATTCTATTATTTTTTTGTCACACGGAGGATTACAGTGACAGGTAACACCTACACAAGATAACACAGGGTGAAGGATTCACAATAGGCGATGGTCACAACTCTCCTCCACCCCCTCTCGAAACAGTCTACAATGTGGCTGCATCTCTCTAAATACCATGAAATACAGCTCACGCAAGATGACTGCTCCAATAAGTATGTACAGACAAGAGAAATAAATACAAATCGACAATAAGAATATGGAAACTTATTAAAAAAGAAAAGGGACACGTTTCAGTATCCAATTTCCGTTATGGTGGCCGTAAGCAGTCATTTTAGACTCTCCAACAGCCATGCATTTTATTTGCAGCACATCCTTCTGCACATGATATAGTCAAAGAAATTATTAACACCTGCTTCTAAGCTGATTTTTTCAGCACAAAAAATGTGCTGAAAAACACAAACTCTGCTTATATTTGAGTAAAAAAAAACAAAAAAACAACACGACTAAAAACAACGTCACAGGCAGTGACGTCAGCCGACACCGCTGCAATAGTATTGTGTGTGCCGGCAGCCGCAAACGGACCAACGTTGAAAAGTAGACTGGCGGGGCGCCGGAAAGGTGAGGTTCAGTTTTTTTTTTAAATCAACTGTCCGGGGGTCCGGCTCCATAACGGGGGCGGGGGGCCGCCTACAAAACAGGGTAGGGGGTTGCCTAAATACTGGGGCACAGGGACTGGCAGGCTGTGCACCGGGGCAGGGGCTGGCAGGCTGTGCACCGGGGCAGGGGCTGGCAGGCTGTGCACCGGGGCAGGGGCTGGCAGGCTATGTACTGGGCAGGGGCTGGCAGGCTATATACTACTGGGGGCAGGCTGACTATATACTACTGGGGGCTGGCTGGCTATATACTACTGGGGGCTGGCTGGCTATATACTACAGGGGCTGGTGGCTATATACTACAGGGGCTGGCTATATACTACTGGGGGCTTGCTGGCTATACACTGGGGGGGGGATATGACCAATGCATTTCCCACCCTCGGCTTATACTGGAGTGAATAGGTACTGGAGTTAATACTCGAGTATATACAGTATTTCTCTTCCGCTTACTGGCACAAGACGTCAGGATGTATCTTGCTCTCCTGCAATAATAATCCTACAGTAAATCTTACAATTCTTCCAATGTCATGACAAAAAGTTGTATCAGAAAAAACTAAGCCTTTTTTATTTTACCGCAAAAACAATCAAAGTAACTCTTGACAAGAATTTATGGCTTCAGTAACAGAAATAAATCACACAAGCCAATACTGGGATCAGATTTATAAAGCTTAAGGATTTCAGGGAGTAAAAAGAGCAGTCAAACATCTTTATCTGTAAATGCAGCAGATCTCCAGAAAATCTCACTCACTGGAGACCTTGGGGAAGCTCTGCACATTACACAATTGGAATACAGCAAAGAAAAGAACCGTACCAACGTGGGCGAGAGGTGCCAGGCTTACTCTGCAGCCACACACAAGAGTCACCTGCAGCTGCCAGCTCCCTGCACATCATCACTAATGAGTTCTCACTAACATACTGTGGATATAACAAGTCTTTAAGTTTAAAGAAAATCTATCACCAAAATCAACCATAATAAACCAGGGACACTTACTCATAGATCCAGGCACTGTGACAGTGGTAATATGCTTATATCTGTTATCCATGGCCTCTTTCCTTCTAAAATCAACTATTAGAATTATGCTAATGAGGCCTGTAGGGCCCTAGGAGTGTTACCATTATCTCATCAAGCTTTAGAGGACACATACCGTAAGGGGGAGATTTATCATATGAAAACCGCGCCTATGGCGCCCGATACATCAAGACACTACTAGCTGGTGTAGTTTTGTGTAAAAAAATAAGTGTTCCTGGTTTATGATGATGCATTTTGATGGTAGATTTCCCTTTAAGGAGGGCGGCTTGAAACATTGGATAAAATAGTTCAAAGTCTACTTAATAGAAGTTCCCGTTGTGATGCAGTGTGAAAGGGGCCTAAGGCTCTATACATATCTCCACTACTAATTTTTGTTGTTGGGCTCCATCCTCTTACTCCATATTCGTCCCCCCACTCTTGACAGACACATGCACGAGAACACTTTCCTTACACAGATGGCAGGATACTAGTGCGACGGCGCAGGGAAAGTGCACAAGATTTTCAGACAGCCGTCTGATGTAATTGGCTGTCTGCAAAGAGTGGGAGGGAATGAGGGACGAATACACAGTAGGTGGGGGGCGGGAATATTTTACTAGACAGTCATGAGGCGCTCAGGTGACATCAGCCTAAGCTCCTCAGACTCATTTATATATTTTTATAAACTTAAAGGGGTATTCTCATCTGGACATTTACATTTAATTTAATGCATTTGCCATTTGTAAACATTTTTTCAATTGGATGTTATTAAAAAAATGTTCCTGTAGTACTTTTGTCCCTTAGAAACGAGATAGCTTCCTCGGATACGACCACCTCAGATTTTGGCAGCAGTGACCAGACATGCGCTATTGAGTCCTGCCTGACCACATGGATTCAGCGATCATTACCACAGGACGGTTGTGAGACATTTCAGTAACTCCCGGACATTTCATATACAAAAACCTTCTGTTTCTTTGTGCAATCGCTCCAGCAGAGGTGGTCGTATCCGAGGAAGCTATATCGTTTCTAAGGGACAAAATCACTACATTTATGAGAAATTTTCTTCACTCAGGAACATTTTTTTAATAACATCTTATTGAAAAAATGTTTATATATGGCAGATTAATGAAACAGAATGTGAATGCCCAGACGAGAATACCCCTTTAATTTCATGGCAATACTGAACCACAGAAAATGAGGAAAAGTGATGCCAGCAACCCCTAGCGAGTGTGCATGTGAGGACAGTTTACCATCTGTAATCTTATTGTAGATGTCCTCTAAGGAGAGAGCTATTGTTTTTAGTAGAAAAACAGATCCATATTCCATTTTTGTGGTCTGTATGTCATCAGTGTGTAAAGCATTGACAAGTCCACAAAAACAGTCTGTGTGTCATTTGTATGTCAGCCATTATTATGGATCCACCAGACAAAACTAGAAATGGAAGGCTGACAAATGATGTCTGTAGCTTGTCAAAACCTTTTCAGGTGTTACCTACCTATAACCCGAACTGCATATGACACCTGTGTGCCATCAATATCTTTCATGTTCTGATAGACTTGTAAATGAAGGCCTAAGGCGCAAATGTGGGCAGGAATGGGACCTCAGAATAAGTTTCAGATCCAACTCGAGGAGATCTTTAAAACCTTTCTTTTTTTGTGCATTTAAAATAAATCCAGGTATGCAATAAATCCACTTGTCTACGCGTTTCGAGCAGGTCACCCGTCCTTTATCATGACAGTCATGATTCATTCATGATTTATTGCACCTGAATTAATTTTATATGCGCAAATAAAAAAAGAGTTTTAAAGATCTCCCCGAGCGGGATCTGGAACTTTTTCCTTTGTTGCTACGCCCGTGCAGTGGGGTGAACCGTGCTTAAGGGGATCTACTACAGGAAGCTTTTGAGCTGGAACATTTACCCTTATATTGCAGGAATGGGACCTCCTCTGAGTTTTCGACAGCCAACACATAGATCTGTGCATGGGTCCTTTGAAAATAATGTGTCACTGTGTCATTCCCTAAAAACCTGATAGCACAAGGACAAAAACTGTTTCATGGCTTCACCATGTAGTCAGGAAAAAATAAGGGAGGGGGGAATCAGCTACAACAAGATGGTCGGAACACTGGCATACTACTACCCCCATTATGGATCAGATTGTTAACTTATCCCACCAAAATGAAAGGGATCAACACGTGTTTCCTTAAAGTGTCCGTAAAAGGAGTCTACCTGGTAGTCCCTTCAGATTGTGAGATCAGCATAATCTGTCATTAAAAAGTTTATGTAAGTTCTCAAAAACTGATCTCATTTTAAAAGATGTTAAACGCAACATTAACAAGTTATTCAGGCGTGCCCAGAGCCGCATCCCATCACCACAGCACACAGACTGTATGAGAACATTACATCTTCTTGCTGTAAGACAGAGTCACTAATACCCAAAATACTACTAGTCATACGCTATATTGGGGAAACTAGCAGAAAAATGGACATTGATGTGCTTGGAAAAAGAAATGATATTAGAAGCAGATGCGCTGTGAAGGGGCTGTACTCACTCTTACATCTGCATACATTCACACTTCTGCCGTGTAGCACTGATCTAATTTTATAGCAAAAAGAGCTTTACTAAAATTAACTGGAAAAGAACTGCCTGATGACAAGCTGCAATATCCCTTCTTTTCAATCTGCACATTCGTACGTCTTGATTCATGGCCAAATGTCCCGCACAGAATCAGTGATACCGCTCCAAGAAAATTCACTTACTCAGGAATGATTATACCGTACCTTATATTTTATATATGAACTTATAGCTTGGCCTAAACTGTAACTGCAAAGGGAAAAAATAAAATGTAATTCAAGCTCTTAGTATTATCTGCATAGGGTTTAGTTACAGTGAAAACACATTTATTGAAAAAGTTTTTTCCTGTAAAAAAATGTGATAAAAGACAACATATCCCCGTTGTTGGCAGCATATTTTCTAAAAAATTGATTGTTTTCTGAAAAAGAGCAGAAGGATGCCATTATATTAGTTGCGTCTTATATGGGGGGGGGGGGGGGGTTTGAGTAGGCAGAAAGAGGTAAAGATGAGATTACCTGCTCGGACATTCACACAGCTAATGGGTGGGGGTTGTGAAAGTCACACCCAACCAAAGTATTTTGCATAAAAACACTAAAAGCTAATATATATGATAAAAACTGCATCTTTTTTCTCTTTGTTTCCATCCCCTTTCTAAAAATCAATTTTGTTTCCCCAAGACTCATCAGCTAATATATGCCGTAAAAAGAAGGATCACGGATACACAAAGTTACCGCAGCTAACAGTAAGTTTTCAACCTCACCAAGTGTGATTTATGCACATTACTATTGTTCTTACTGCTGTATAACATCCTCATCGTAGATCTTTCTCTAATTTTATGAATCAATGCCTGCCACTATGACTCTTCCATGGTGGTCATTCAGTTTTTTCTCGGAGGTCTGAGCAGTACAGCCTGCTAATAAATTTGGGACGCATGTTCTAGCAAAAAAAAAAAATCCCATCAGTTTCTTAATTCTAAATTCCAGATCTAGTTTCACGTAAGTCACAGAGCAGATCTTACAGCCAGTTTTATTTTATTTTACAAGTCTTCAAATCTTTTGCTCAAACCAACATTCAAGCACACAAAGGAAAATGTCTAGACTTTTTATGACCTACAGGTCCGGTGTCCCAGTGGAGCTGCTGTCATTCATAAGCCTTTTATCCTTAAGCTGCAAAGTGACATAGACTGAAACATTTGGGCAACTATTAAAATAAATCCCTTGCCCTCAATGTAAAGCCAAACGAACTAAAGGAAAAACCAACTAAAAAAATGCCTTTAATAATGTAACCCTTATCACTATACTTTGCCATGAATACGTGGGTGACATTTATGAATGGATAACACTGGAACGGGTGGTCCAATAGTGACATAGTTTTGCTAAAGGGGTAAAAAAAAAAATACATTTAAAAAATCAATAGACACATCAGAAATTTCTCACCTTTCTCTATTCTGATGCTAAGTGGCTAACTTATTTATAATTAAATGGCAGGATATTCCCGCTCATACAATAAGTGGATGAGGTTGGTTAGTAATTGGCATTTCTTTTATATAGAAAGCAACAAGGACCAACTAAAGGCCAGTACAGAATGTGGGTGATGTGGGTGTTTACCATTTAAAAAAAAAAAAACTTTCATTATTTTTTAACCCACTTTGAGCTCTTTAAAATGCTTTTCCTGTCTGGACAACTACATCAAACATGTAAGAGCAGCCATATCCCCCTGGTTTCCCACCTTTCTATCATTTTGAGTTTGGATATCTTTATACATATGAGCTATTTCGAAAAACAGAGGTCTTCTTTCTGCACCACATTTCTAACGGAGATGTTTGTGATTTTGAAAAGTGATTGTCTGAGATCAAAGGGGTGGGGACTATAAAAATGACAAATGCACTATACTCACCCCTCTATGGCGCTTCGGTGCCTGTCACCGGCGGCTTCTGTATACAGAGACTCAGCACTGACGTCACTTCAACAATGAGTGCACCCGATACAGCCTGCAACTACAGCTTTAAACCACTGCTGACATTGCATCTCCGTGCCGAACCAGCGTACCAGGGAGAGGTGAAAAAACTGCATCTTTCCCCTAGGACCTGCGTTTTAAAACACCTTTTTATAAAAAAAACCTTTAAAAGGGAACTTGTCACCACATTTTTCACAAAACAGCTAGTGACAGGTTCTCATGCAGCCCAATTAACTAAATGACACCCTTCTTTCTTTTAGCCAAAAGATAGTTTCCCTCATATCACATAAAATCAATTTTGTTATCTTACTTGGCATCAGCAGTGAGTCAGAAGGGGCATATCCTGCTTCGCTGAGTCCCCCGGCTCCTTCTCAGGGTGAAGTCATCTAACGTCTTTTACCCACTATCATTAGAAAAATCTACCTCATGTATGTATGTGATCACATTAAATCAAAACATGCCTCCATAGAGGGAGGGGAGTAGAAGTAAATGGAGGAATGCTGTGATTTCATGTGAACAGATACATAAATGGGGTGGATGTTGGAAATGTTAGTGGGTAAAGTACTTTAGATTACATCAACCTGGTCACATGACATGAAGTGCTCAATGGTAAAAAGGAGGCATGAGACATGGGAGAAGCTGCTGGGCTCGGCCAAGCAGTACATACCTCCTCTGATTTGCTTGATCTCGTTGTATGCCAGGTAAGATAACAACGTTGATTTTATGTGGATGTGAGGGAAACAATTTTTAGCTAAATAAAGGGTGGCGTTTACCGTATATACTCCTGTGTAAGCCAAGTTTTTCAGCACAAAAAATGCGCTGAAACCCCCACTCGGCTTCGTGATGCTCCGTGTGGCTTCTCTTCTTCTTTCTCTCTGCCGGTCTGCGCCCACTATGATGTGGCGGTGCTGCCGCTGATTACGTTATATTGCATGGTCGCGCCTCTGCTGGCTGTCACAGCAGAGAGAAGAAGAAGAAGAGCCGCAGGGACCGCCGGAAGGCAAGTATGTAAGTTTATTTATGTTGTGTTTGTATGTGCAGGGCAAACTGGGGGCTGGTTATATACTACACAGGGCTGTCTATATACCAAAGGGGGCTGGCATATTGTATACTACAGAGGGCTGGCAGGCTATATACTGGGGCAGGGGCTGGCAGGCTATATACTGGGGCAGGGGCTGGCAGGCTATGTACTGGGGCAGGGGCTGGCAGGCTATGTACTGGGGCAGGGGCTGGCAGGCTATGTACTGGGGCAGGGGCTGGCAGGCTATATACTACTGGGGGTAGGCTGTAATATACTACTGGGGGCTGGCTGGCTATATACTACTGGGGGCTGGCTGGCTATATACTACTGGGGGCTGGCTGGCTATATACTACAGGGGCAGGTGGCTATATACTACTGGGGGCTGGCTGGCTATATACTACTGGGGGCTGGCTGGCTATATACTACAGGGGCAGGTGGCTATATACTACAGGAGCAGGTGGCTATATACTACAGGAGCAGGTGGCTATATACTACAGGGGCAGGTGGCTATATACTACAGGGGCAGGTGGCTATATACTACTGGGGGCTGGCTGGCTATATACTACAGGGGCAGGTGGCTATATACTACAGGGGCAGGTGGCTATATACTACAGGGGCAGGTGGCTATATACTACAGGGGGCTGGCTGGCTATATACTACAGGGGCCTGGCAGGCTATATACTACTGGAGGCTTGCTGGCTACATACTGGGAGGCTGTGACCAATGCATTTCCGACCCTCGGCTTAAACTCGAGTCAATAGGTTTTCCCAGTTTTTGGTGGTAAAATTAGGGGCCTCGGCTTATACTCGGAAAGGCTTATACTTGTGTATATACAGTAGTTAATAGGGCTCTATGGAAGCCTGTCACTAGTTATATTTGTGTAAAATATAGTGACAGGTTCCCTTTAATCATAATGTAAAGGGGCAGTGCAGGATAGAAGCTGGCTTTCCATGTAGGGTGGCCCAGGGGTAAATGTGAATATTGCCATGTTTATTGAACAAGTGACACAAACTGCAATGATTTTTTTATTCCTTACAATGATGTCAGATGTAAATGTGCCCTGGAGCTTGAGCTTATTGGCAGACAGGCTATAAAACCCTATCTCAGTGACATTACCAATACAAGTCCTAAGAGATTGTCTCATAATTTATAGCGTTCCAGGAGCTGTGGCCAAGGTTAAGACATCTAAAAGGACGACTATAATGGATATTTTTAATTTCTTCTGGAAATGAGACATGTCAGAGCGGTTTTCTAGGAACAGATGCTGCGGGTCTTCCTCCAGTGACTGACACACAGATCCCAGCGCTCGCTCTGTGTACAACATACAAAGGATGACACAAATGGCTCACGAGTAGCATTCTCGCTTGCAGCAATTGTAGAAGCGTACATACAGCAAATTGTCAGGTCTCTTCATTACACCCGATAAAGCAATGTTGTTCCACGTCTGGCTTTCTAACATTCCCTTGGCCTTGGAGCAAGCTCTGAATCCTGAAAAGTATCATATACTTTCGAGCAACTTAAAGATTACTGTAAAACATCCATAGGGGTCACTCTGAAATTTCAACCTGCAAAATGACAACCAGTGGATTCCAGTAAGCACCAATAGCAGTTCCCCAGTATGTTCGCTGCCTGCATGCTGGGAACCAGTGTAAACCAATGGGTCAGCACCTAATAGGACCAGGAGGAAACCCACGCAAACACGGAGAGAACGTACAAACATTGCATACTGCAATTTTTTTTATCACTGTATGGACATCCGTGATAAAAACAGATGTGTGTACAACCCCATAGTGTCAAATGGGTCCGTGTGATATCCGTAAAAAAACGGATAGCATACAGGTATTTAAATTGCTCTGACAGGTTTTCTTTAAAGGAAATCTACCATCAGAATCCATCATGGTAAACCAGGGACACTAACTCATAGATCCAGGCACCGTGACTGTGATAATCTTCTTATATTTGAGTATGAATAAGCTCGATTTTGATGGTAGATTTCCTTAATGATGAATTTCTACCCTTCTGCCTGATAATTACAGGTAATAAATGAGTAATGCATCCAAAATGCAAACATCCTGAAAAGGAATAATTCAAATAATGATATTCTATTAGAAGAAATAACACGCTCTGATCACTGGCTCGCGGTGGGATCTTTATAGGATATCAGCCCTGGCCTCTATTTTGAGCAGAACAGATTATACAGACAACCATGGTTTGCTGGTCAGTGCTCCCGCTGGAGAAAATCTATCCACATATCATCCTCAGAACTGCATGGGTCCATAGACACTAAAAGAAATCCAAGTTCAGAAATCACAGTATCCATCATTCAGATGCATGAACTGATGGCTTAGGCAACGTGCCACCCATGCAAGACATGTCATTCAACGCGCAGATCCCATTTCAGCTGCAATCAATTTCCGCAACCCCAGAAGGGGCAGCCACATCGGATTGGTTAAAGTGAAATGAGAATGACCGTATCACTCATGTAGCTGTCTGCAGAGCTGCGCCACGGATTAAAATGAAGACAAATTTCCTCACACAAGGCAGAATAATAGGAAAAACAAACCAGGCATAGTGCTAATGTACAGCCGCTGTGCTGCATCCTATGTACCGGCAGATCTATGTCCCCTACATAGATGGCGGCTTCTACCAAACAGCACAAAACTTAAATAAGAGGATCGGAGGAGGCTATATAATAATGTAAAGATGGTGATTAATAGATTAGTAAGCAGAGCCGTGAGAGCAGCTTATAATAGCAGAATCACTATCATAAATCTCCGACATCCTGAGATGTATATGGCCAGATGAAGGGCAAATGAGGTTAACAGCCCGATTTTCAATCTCCGTGAAGTTCCATTACCAAAGAAGAAAAAGCAGAAGAGTAAACATTGCCAGAGAAATGGCTTATGTATCACAGATAATTCACTATCAAGTTTTTTTTGCCCCTCATTAAAGGGATATGGCCATATATATATATACATTGCTTCAATAGTTTTTTTTATTAAAAAACTGTTCCTGTGTGCAGATAATTTCCTATAAATGTAGCTGTCCTTGGATACAACCACCACCACCCTCTTCCAGCAGTGGCCAGACATGCATTATGGAGGTGTCCATCCACATGGATTCAGTGTTCACTACCACAGGACGGATGTAGGAAATCTAGTATCCCCCGCCCATTTTATATGCACACACTCACTGCAGCAGTAGTGGCCGTATCCAAGGACACCAATCTCATTACTAAGAGAGCATATGACTACACTTGGGAACAATTTCTTCACACAGGGACAATTTTTGTAATTACATCCAATTGAATATATATGTGTTTGTTTGTATGTGTATATATGTGGCAAATGAATTAAATTAAATGCAAAATGTTATTTTTTCACATAATAAATATACTGTGCAGAGCTTTGTGGATGAGGGTGATTCAGAGGTCGCACTAACATATTTCCAGAAGGGTAATAATACTCCTCTTACTATTTTTGAGGAGTATTTTTAGCCGGGAAGGAGTATGACATTTTCAGTAATACAAGTATATAACTCATGGCTGTATATAATGTTGATAGACGCTATTTATATAATCTTGTGTCAATATCTTCTGTGTTTAAATAGCAAATTGAGGCAGTTATAGTGATGTTACATCATGCATTGCCCAGACTGGAGCTGACGCCACCAACCCCCCAACCACAGCCGCCGAATCCTCCCACCACCCGACTGTGGCCCGCCGAGACCTCCCACCACCCGACTGTGGCCCGCCGAGACCTCCCACCACCCGACTGTGGCCCGCCGAGACCTCCCACCACCCGACTGTGGCCCGCCGAGACCTCCCACCACCCGACTGTGGCCCGCCGAGACCTCCCACCACCCGACTGTGGCCCGCCGAGACCTCCCACCACCACACTGCGGCCCGCCGAGACCTCCCACCACCACACTGCGGCCCGCCGAGACCTCCCACCACCACACTGCGGCCCGCCGAGACCTCCCACCACCACACTGCGGCCCGCCGAGACCTCCCACCACCACACTGCGGCCCGCCGAGACCTCCCACCACCACACTGCGGCCCGCCGAGACGTCCCACCACCACACTGCGGCCCGCCGAGACCTCCCACCACCACCACACTGCGGCCCGCCGAGACCTCCCACCACCACACTGCGGCGTTTTGGTTTTTTTTTTAGGTTTTTTTATTAATTGAATTTGCGTCTTTGTCACTTTTTACGTGTTTTTACTGTTTATGCAGTCCTGTTTCACATGCACCTCATGCCACCTCAGCACTCGCCAGCCACGCAGTCCCACGTAACATATACCTCATGCCACCTCAGCACCAGACATGCAGTCCCACGTAACACACACCTGCCACCTCAGCACCCGCCAGACACGCACTCCTACGTAACATATACCTCATGCCACCTCAGCACCAGACATGCAGTCCCACGTCACATATACCTCATGCCACCTCAGCACTCGCCAGCCACGCAGTCCCACGTAACATATACCTCATGCCACCTCAGCACCACACATGCAGTCCCACGTAACATATACCTAATGCCACCTCAGCACCAGACATGCAGTCCCACGTCACATATACCTCATGCCACCTCAGCACTCGCCAGCCACGCAGTCCCACGTCACATATACCTCATGCCACCTCAGCACTCGCCAGCCACGCAGTCCCACGTCACATATACCTCATGCCACCTCAGCACCAGACATGCAGTCCCACGTAACATACACCTGCCACCTCAGCACCCGCCAGACACGCAGTCCCACGTAACATATACCTCATGCCACCTCAGCACCAGACATGCAGTCCCAAGTAACATACACCTGCCACCTCAGCACCCGCCAGACACGCAGTCCTACGTAACATAAACCTCATGCCACCTTAGCACCCGCCAGACACGCACTCCCACGTAACATATACCTCATGCCAACTCAGCACCAGACATGCAGTCCCACGTAACATACACCTGCCACCTCAGCACCCGCTAGACACGCAGTCCCAAGTAACATATACCTCATGCCACCTCAGCACCAGACATGCAGCCCCACGTAACACACACCTGCCACCTCAGCACCCGCCAGACATGCAGTCCTACGTAATATACACCTAATGCCACCTCAGCACCTGTCAGACATGCAGTCCTATGTAAAATACACCTCATGCCAACTCAGCACCTGCAAGACATGCAGTCCCATGTAACATACAGGTCTTCCCTGACCTTATCACATCCACTCCTGTCAGGCCCCCTCACCTCCATACACTTGTATGCACACAGTGCCTGTACACGTTCTACTTGCAGCAGCCATTACAGCTCTACTTCCTGTGAGGAGACTGCATAGTAAGCCACGCCCATTTCCCGGAGGCTCCGCCCCCTCCCGTGACATCACGACTACCCGGAGCAGCTCCATTCTAGAGGCTACCAGCGCTGTAGTGTGAGCTGAGCGGTGCCGGCCCGTGCGCTGCCAGTGTCATGTCCTGCACACCATTGCTGTGCGCTCCGGACCGCTCAGCCACACACTACAGGGGATAATTGCCAAGCGTACTTTTACGCTTGGCAATTATTCTGGGGAGTAATGGCGCCTCATCATGCGTCTATGACGCTTGGTGAGGCGTTAATGCGATCTCTGGGGTGATTAATGTAAACTGCATTCGAAAGGAGACTGGTAACCACTTCAGTGACTGACATAGACTGGAGACATTTTGTCTGAAAGCGTTTCGTCTGAAAGACAAACCTGGCTTCTACGTTAAGAATGGATTGTGGAGGTGAAAGTAAGTGGAAGATCGATTAGTATGGAGTTACAGTAGAGTCCCCATTTTTATTTTGCATGGCCTATTTACAGGAACCACTTGAGGCTCAAGTACCTGGTGCAACCCTTGAGAAAGCCACTCCTGGGTCATCCTTCGTGGTGTGCAATATTGGGCCACTAACAATGGACCTGTGTCAACGGTGTGTGAGGTCCAGTCACACTCTGATGACAGTACAAGAGACTACCCAAGCTACAAACATGGGCAGGAATAGGACTTGCTCTAAAATGTGAGTTTGGAGCAGATGATGCATGCATAGGGCGGTGATAGCCACTGCCGTGTGCCCATTGTAATACACTGGTCCATGCACTTGCCAGCTAGGAAATGGCCAGCATCCACTGACCGTGGGTGGAGAATCAGATTTCCATTGGCGTGGAATGACCTTCATCGCTGTTTGTAGGAGATGACTGGTCCGTAAATTTTTTGTAGGAAGATATAGGCAAGTCAAACATGTAGCGGAAAGTTGGGATCACAGTACTAACAACTGTGTGGATCACTTGTAGTACCGTATCCCAGTAGTGTCCGAGGCAATGACAGTGCCACAAAATATGGGACAAGGAGCCCCAAGGAGATCCACATCGCCAGCACATGTCAGGTGCCGAGAGGAACCCTTTATGCAAAAGGAAGGGTACACTATACCACCCTGTGAGAACTTTGTAACTATTCTCCTGATGTTTGGAAGCTGTCAATGCACATAGAGATAAAGAGAAGCATGTCACCCACTGGGCAGTGGAGAGTTCAGTGTCCCAAGATCTACACAAGGAGGCGGTTGGAGGCAAGTAACATTTATTGGCCTATTCCTGCCTTGTATGACTCAGATGATTCTTTTTTATGGGTTATCACGACTGCCTACCTAAGCACATAGTCTATAATTTCCGACACTCTATGCCAGTGATGGCGAACCTATGGCACTGGTGCCAGAGGTGGCACTCAGAGCTCTTTCTATGGGCACTCAGGCCATCACCCTAGGACAGAGTTCACCAAACACTTCCAATCTTCCTGCAGTCCCAGGCAAATTAAGAGATGCTGCTCTCTCAGTGCTATTCGACACTTTGTTGGCTGTTTGGAACTGCAGGAAAGGTGAGGTTTTGACAGAACCGCATTATCTTTGGAGGTCATCATGTTGGACCCGACCATTGTTCCTTTACAGAGAGACCCTGGAGAGAAGCTACAATGATAATATGAATTTGCCCTCCTTCTTTTAACTGGTGGCCTCAAACCGCTAATACAATTGCAAGATGTGAAAGAACAGGTAGCAATAAGTTACTGCTTAAAATTTCATGTTGGCGCTTCACGGTAAATACATGGATTTCGGTTGTAGTTTGGGCACTCAGTCTCTAAAAGGTTCGCCATCACTGCTCTATGCCAGTGGTGGCGAACCTATGGCACAGGTGCCAGAGGCGGCACTCGGAGCCCTTTCTGTGGGCACCCAGGCCATCACCCAGGAATGAAGTTCACCAGACAGGACTCAAAGAATCTTTATGCAGAATCTTCTTGCAACGATAGACAAATTTGCTCTCCTCCTTTTAACTGCATTGGTGTCCTCAGGAGGCTGATACGATTGAAGGTTGTTAAAGAACAGGGAAAAATAAATTGCTGCTTAAATTGCTTTTCAATAAATAAATGAATTTTGGTTGAAGTTTGGGCACTCAGGCTCTAAAAGGTTCGCCATCACTGCTCTATGCTATAGATCTGGATACTTTGCTCTCTATGCCCTGGATACTCTATATTCTACACTAGGCTCTCACCTTATTTTTATTAAGCAAATTCAAGCTCTCTATGAAATATTATCCTCTTTCTTTTACCCACTTTGTGTCTTCAATGTGACCTAGCTGGATGGAGGCTGTGGTTAATGTGATGTAATATACTATTATTATATAACGCAAAACCATTACAAGTAACTACATTGATAGCTGAAGACGTTCCTCTGTAAATAGATGTACCCACTTCACATACAAGGGCACAGCAGTCTAGCGAATACTCTCCCACTCAAGAAATGGAGTCAAATCTTTCATGGGTTAATGTATTATGTATTGATGCTGCCTAAGAAGCAAATCACATGAATGGCAGACAGTTCCCTATTATTCAGAACAGACGGAGCATTGTAAGGATTCCTGTACCATTGCTACCTACAAACAGGACTAGCGAACCCCTGGTGTTCCCATCAATTTACATGTTTGGCTTGTCTGTAGTTACGTCCATAAGGAACGATTGGCAGGCGCCTTTTGAAAAGACAAAAACATCTTATTTATTCCTCATAAAGGAAGTTAAAATTGTGCTATAAAATCTTCTATTACCCCCATCACATTGATCCCAGGAGCATACGAACCAGTCCCTAGCTTCCACAAGAATAGTGTCACAAGTTTTTTTTTTTTTGGCAACAATGTTGTAGCTTCATGCTCCAAATTATAGATATTGCCTGTACTGAAAAAAAACAAGGGCCTCTGCAAGCAGGATGTAATTCTAGCAGATTGTCCACAAGGAATTGCATATGGAGTATCCCCTGCGGAATACAGTATCTGTACTGTGCCGGCAATGGATTCTGCATGGGAACTGACAAAACCTGCCACACGGGAAAGAGAAATCTACAGAATCCACAACAGATAAAAAGCCACAGTCATCTCATGTCCCCATGTATTTCTATGGATAGTGGTTTCCGTGTGTATGACCTCCCAAGCTGTAAAACGCAGGTCCAAGTCCTGTCCATGTTTGCGGCTCAGAAACTTTTCTCTCTTGTTATCAGCACGTGACTGGACCTCACACAACAATGAAACATGGGCAGCATAGAGCAGATCACGTGTCCTTCAATTGTGGTTCTTCTTAGGGTACAATCACACTAACGTTAGCGAGCTGTAGATGGAGAGATGAGCGCCGTGCTCACCCCAACCCTCTCCAAAGAGCAGACATGTCCTATAGACATGTCTTATTTTTGGCTGTGCCATAGACGTCAATGGGGACCAATATGCAGCCGCATATCGGTTCTCACAACATTTGTGTGAATGTACCCATATACAGATAGGCTAACTTGTGGATCAGGGTGGTATATAGCTGTGTACAGCGGTTCATGCCCATATCCACATGCATAAAAAGTTTAATGATTTCAAATTCTGACGTTCTTTCTCCTCAAAGTATTTTTACTTTGAATAAGGTCAAACACAAAAACTCCACCTAGTATTGAGCAATTTTTGTAAAGAATCTGCAAAGATTAAAAGAGTTTTCTGACACTTTGCAAAACCACCCAGGAGCAAAATTTGCATAAAAATAGAGAAAAAAAACCCTATAAAATATTAAAAGTGCTGGTGTCACCTACACTGAGATGGCATCTTTATTGTACAGGAGATTGCTTCCAATGCAAACCAGGAATCTGCCATTGAAACCGTGCTGCATTAATATGTTTGTTTTACCTATTTTTTCTATAAAAACATATTTTAAAGGGAACCCGTCACCACTATTTTCACAAATACAGGTAGTGGCAGGTTCCTATAGAGCTCTAGTAACTATCTGACACCCTGCTTGTAGCTAAAAATTATGCCCCTGAGATTCCCATATATTCAACTTTATAGTTTTATCTGGTAACTAAGCGTGGCTACAGCGAGTCCAGGTGGGCGTGGCCTCCTCGGGCTGAATCCAGCAGCTCCTCCCCATCCCTATCTCTGTATGCTGCTATAATGTCATGTGACCAGGGTGACATCATCACAGGTCCTATAGCTTTTGTAGCATTAGGAGCTGTACACTAAGCATATATGTCAGGAAATCACAGCATATTTTATCACATGAAATCACAGCAGCCTGCATGCAGAGGAGTAGAAGTCCATGGAGGCTGCTGTGATGGTTTTATGTGGTCAGATATGTAGATGGGGTATAGTTTTCATATTAAGTAGCTCAAGGACCTTTGATGATGTCACCCTGGTCACATGATATTAGGCCACGCCCCCCATGGACTCGTTCCAAAGCTGCATAGATACCAGGCAAGATTATAACTCTGATTTTATGGGGATCTGAGGGGAATAATTTTTAGCTACAAACAGGGTGTCAGATAGTTACTAGAGCTCTATAGGAACCTGCCACTACCTGTATTTTTGAAAATAGTGGTGACGGGTTCCCTTTAAAGACGATGGGGGTAATATGCCATGTCTGTCTTTGAAGTTCTGCTGCAGTCAGATTCATTAATGTGGCTTAGGTCATTGATAAAGCTGTTTGCATAGTTCTTATGCTTTTTGATTTGTTTGTGAAAGTCGCATAAAAAGTCGCAAATAACTATCAAAATTCGCAGCACATAGACCAGGGTGGGGGCAGGCATCAATTTGTGCCAAAACAAAAAGTCCCAAACCATGAATTAAGTCCAATTGTGAAAACTAATCTATGCAAATAAGTGACTTTGCACTGTCCTATGTTCATTTGGTGTAATGGAAAGTTGCAAACCTGTATTTGTACCACAACCACGCCAAATATCAAACATATCAAATGATACTTCACCTCCATTGATTTTGATGATCTATCGATAGATATCAGAACAGGTGGGTCCAAGTTTCCAGTTAGTGTTCACAACTTCTGGACCAAATAAACAGAACAGAGTTGGCCGACTCAAGTGACTTGAGGTTGGCCATTAAGTTTAGAGCAGTGGGGTCCGGGACCCGCTCTAGTCAGCTGTTTTCTGTATACAGGCAGTCCACGACTTAAGGACACCTGACTTACAGACAACCTGAATGTTTTACTTTAGTTCCAGACTGCAATGATCAGCTATAAGGTGTCTGTAATGAAGTTTTATTGATAATGTTTAAAATCCAATTATCACCGGGACGAATAAAAAACATTATGTCTGGAGCTAAAATTATAAAATATACAGTTCCGACTTACATACAAATTAAACATAAGTACAAACCTAAAGAACCCTAATCCGGGGACTGGCTGTAGTGTACTGTGACTTTTTACATTATGTAGCGCCCCAGTCTGTACCATTGCATCTATCAGCTGATTGGTGTGAGGCCTGGGTGTTGGACCCCCACAGATCTTCTAATATTCACCGATTCTATAAATAAGCCATTAATTGTCATTTCCCGTAACTTCCTAATACACAATCACAAATCTGCTTCCATGAAAGCTCTGCTTGCCAAGTTTCACATTTACCATTGTTAAACTTCAATTAATAGCTCGGTACACTGTGCATGACCCCTGGAGGCATGTGCTATATTACAACACATTTGATGTTTAAATTACAGGGAGTATACACATAATTTTCCATCTAAAGCCTCATTATGGATATATTACCCACAAAAGACGATTTCCGAGATCCCCAGCCAGTTCTCTCTTTTTAGTTTAAAAACAAAAACATGAAGGTAAAAAATACATTTAAAGGGAAAGTACAAAATATTAAAATAGAGAGAAAGATGACATTTGGGGAACCTTTCCATTTTTTATTGCAGTAATCCATTATTGAAAATACCTTATTATGGCAGTAAAATGATGGGCTGCGGCACAGCGGGGGATGTGTATATGTAGGCGCATTACTGAGGAGGTTTCTGACTTATTATAGTTACCTTGGAGGTCTCTGCTAAAATGGAAAATGAGATATTGAGATTGTACGGTAAATCATTGAAGGATTAAAAATCACATTCACCACCATGTACCATTATTATATGAGGACGATGGGATCTCCATTCCTGTCCGATACATTAACACATTTCTAAATTTTCGCTCTCTTTCTACAAAGTTTTGATATTATCCCCTTTATTAGGGTTAAAAGGACTGTACTAAATTTGCAAGTTAGGGGGCAACAAAGTGATCAATGATGGTTCTACTGCTGGGATCACAGGAACGGGATCCACAGTTCAAGGGTCCTGTCCTCATTATTAAGTGGATTCAATACTATGGGAGTGTCGGACACTGCCAAGCACAGTACTCATTTACTGGCTATGGGAGTGTTGGAGATAGCAGGGAGCTGTGCTCAGCAATCTCTGACACTCCCACAGTAAGAATTAAATAGAACAGTACGATGCATACACCACCTGACATTATACCCATTGGTAAGAACGGGACTCCAATTTATCCGATTTCTGGGAGTCTGTTCATGTAATCAGTGTGGATCCAAGCAATCCGATAGGTAATAACTTGGTACCATTGGTTAAGGGATAACACTCAAATTATGGGTGTCCCACTACTGGAACGCTTTTTTGATCGCATAAATGGAGGTCCTATTCCCGCAGATATTTACAATTCAGTTCAATAGAGCAAAACGTGATTCATTTCTGCCTCTACCTACCTACCTACTGAAAGTCAATGGCATCACTTGGGTTTTGTTGGTATTAATCATACAATGGATCCAGTAGACATCCAGTATAACATGAGCTGAGACGTGAACACCGGTCCCGCTAGTCATCCAGGCGCTTGCCTTAGTCTTGCTCTCAGCATATCCCTGTATCTAGCCTTCTAGCCTTTTTATAATAAACAGCAGAATACTATTTCCATTACAGCACAAATTGAATATTTATAACCACTGGAAATAAAAAAAACAAGCACCGAGATAAATAAAAATCAGGTAGTCGCCAGACAGCTTGTGGCGTATCATCCTGCAGATACGGTCTCCTGCATTACTGTGATGTATACATCATACCTGTTGTGTATACAATGATTATTCTGGGCTATTATTTATTTACATGTTTAGTTGCTGTTCTCCTTTATTGCATTTTTTTTTACAGCAGAATCCTAATTCTCCACCTCATATTTCTGCAGTGGCATTAGACATGTAGCCATGAAGTATCCTAGATGTGATGAAAGTAAAAGCATCATTATGTTATCTGGATCCTGACACCAAAGTTCTCCTTGTTCTGTGTGCCGATTCTGCGGCTTAATTGGCCACCATTGTGAGGGAAAGTCAGCCGTGCGAAACAGACCAAAGTCTAAGTGGCATAGAGGGAGAGATACCGACGAGCAAGTGCAGCCCAGAGAAGACCAAGGTTTATGACCTGATATTTCAAAGGAAGTGAACCCTTCATTTCAAAGTCCCTTGTAAATTGATATAGTCTGCGCACATTGCGGTAAGGTGCTAGGGGGTTTACTCCAGTCCAAATATGCAACATTTCAACAATCTAGAATGTTAACATGACGTGTACATCTTAATATTCATATGCTGTAACCCTGTATGACTCATATGAAGACATACAGAGCTCTTTCACATTTTATATTCTATACAAAGTTTGCTCCATCTGACTTTGTAGGTTTGATCAAAGAGTCCTAGCAGAGTTTTACAATCACATTACAATAACATTAGAAATGCAGGGATATTGTTAGGTTTGCAAAGCATTAAAGGAAAACTACCACCAGGATAAAAGATTATAAACCAAGCATACTTACATGTAAATGAGGGCTCCAGGTTCCATAGTCGTTAACTGAGCCAGGAGCCTCTCAGACTTATTTGCATAATTTGTAAAGCCTTTTTTCAGAAAAAAACGAGCTTAATAAGCTAAAAATAGAGGGGATCTGGGCAGAGGGGGCACAGACCACTATGTACTTGTGCTTGGTTTACAATCCTTAATTACGGTGGTATATTTCCTTTAAGGTGGTGACCACTAAAATTCATGAAGTGCGGTGTTCAGGCCATGGCTCATACTGCTCATATGGCAGATACCACTATCATGTACCTGACACATTTGTGGTAGCCATGATCAGGATTGAGTTTACCTCCGAAACGCGTAGGCTGATGCCCTGACTATCTGCTCTGCCTTTGAATGTATCTTGATACCACCTGATGTAGTTTTTAATGTAGGAAATAAAGTGAGTTGATTTTACCACTTGTGCTATACAAGTGCTATACTCATAATAATGATTATAATATAGTCACTAGTATAGTATAGCAATATATACCATCAAGGGAAAAAGTAACTGATAATGACTATACCAATCTTACAAAAGAGAGATATATATCTTTTGTAAGATTGGTATAGTCATTATCAGTTACTTTTTCCCTTGATGGTATATATTGCTATACTATACTAGTGTCAGGGACCCCGGATGGCTCCTAATAGATACTTTTATATGATTATATTGATTAAGATACATGCATAAAAACTAAATATCTGAGGAAACAGGTGCAGGACACAGGAGCCGTCCGGGGTCCCTGACAAACCAGAATGTTTAATGTAACATATATGCGACAGCCTGACTATATCTGTCCTACACAACAATGCTCTAGTTATGATCGGAGACTGGATGCCAACGATTACCCAAATAGGTATAAGCAGGTCGCAAAGAGTAATAAGTAGATTGGTAGATAAGCTACATATTACAATATAACGGCCCGAATAATGGCAAGGAATAAGAAATTATCCGGACAGCAAGGAAAAACTTACAAGTAATAGGCACATCTGCAGGAAGACTCCAGATGACGACACCTAGACTCGTGTTTCGGCTTTAAAAGCCTTTCCACTTCACAAGACCCCTGAAGTAAGACTTGTGAAGCCAAAACGCCCGCCAGGGTGTCGTCATTCCGGAGTCTTCCTGCAGATGTGCCTATTACATGTAAGGTTTTCCTTGCTGTCAGCATAATTTCTTACTTCTTGCCGTTATATTGTAATATATAGCTTACCTAGCAATCTACTTATTACTCTACTTACTTGGGCAATCATCTCCGATCATAACTAGGGCACTGTTGTGGTGGACAGATATAGTCACACGTGAAGGTGCAACTGTTTCCTCAGTAATTTAGTTTTTATGCATATATTTCAAGTCAATATAATAAAGATTTATACTTTTATATGATGTACGTGCTGTGGCTTGAGTACTTTTTCTAAGATTGGATCAGTATAAAACAGCAGAACAAGGCTTCTTGCACATATACGTGTGCCGTTCCGTTGTATTTTGTGGTCCCTGTATCATCAGTGTGCAATCCTATGCAGAGCGATATGTCTGCTAAAAAGATCCCTATGTCATCCACAATTTATGTCACTCGCTTGTCCCAACTGCTTAAAGGGTCACATGATTGTGGTACCCAGCAATTTATCCACAAGTCACATAGATGACGGATCCCGGAAAAATAAGATTGCCTGCATGGGTCCATTGAAATGACTGTGTCAGGGAGCGATAAATTGGGGATTCGGTAGCAAATTCTACATAGGATATTTGCCCAGTTAAGCTTTTCTGGATAATAATGGACAAAGCATGGATTTTTTTTCTGATATCCTATGAAATAAAACTAGCCCCATATAAAAAAAAATAAACACATAATCTCCCTCAGCCCGACATCTCCACATCTCTGCAACCAATCTCTATAAAAGATGATTTATAAATAATAATAATAATAATGAATTGGAAACAGGGCCAGGGAGCGTTGTGCCTGGCAGCCTCCTTACACTGGAGCTGGCTGCGGCCTGACTGGGAGAACCAGGCAAATTGCTCTCTCTCTCGTGGTAAATGGGATTTGGCACTACTCAGGAGTCGGCTCAAGGAGACTTGCTAATCATCTATATGACTTGAAAAAGAAAGTAAATTTGGATAAATTTATCTTCTTAAAATGCTAAACTCAACAGTTTTTTTTTTGGTTCAGAGGTGGTAAAGATAACAATTCGTAGTAATAGTGAAGACCACACATATATCAGCAGTCGCCATAGAGCTGGACTGTCTCCTTGTCAGTATGAGTAGTGTGCAGGTCACTACTTGCCCAGTACGGACCTCAGACCTACATACAACATACCGAATACCGCTGAGGCCTGTGACTGCCTGCAGAGGTCTCATATGTCCATATACACATCACAGCTCTGCTAGCGCTGAATCACATGAGTATACAGCATATATAGGTTTAATCTATTCTGTGCACTAGGCCACGTTTCCTTATAACTTTGGTAAGAGGACAAGAGTATGAGGAAATCTACTATCAAAACCAAGAATGATAAACCAGAGACACTTACTCATAGATCCAGGCACTGTGATTGTGGTAATCCCACTATATTTGTTATCCATGGCCTCCTTCCTTCTAAAATTAACTTTATAATTATGCTAATAAGTAATAAGGGCCCCCTGGTCTTTACCAGAGGCACTCTGTGTTTTAGCTTTACAGCCTGTTACACTGTACAGGGGCACTTCCCCCTCCCACTGGTTGCTGAAAAATTCCTCTGCTGGAGTGAGATTACATCAGGCAGAGGAGGGAGGGGGGGGAGTGCTGAGAGAGCAGAGCAGTGTGACAGCGTGTGAAGCTGCAGCACAGATTTGATTTTAGAAGAAAAGAGGATGTGGAAAACAAATATATGAAGATTACCAAGTCTGAATCTATGAGTAAGTGCCAATTGCTTATCATGCTCGATTTTGATGGTAGATTTACTTTAACACATTGAGGAGCTCTGTTGAAGAGCTAGTACACCTTAAGGGGTTCGCCGTAGATAGTAGTCAAGGTCTAAATATTCATAGATAAACAATATTAAGTCTGCGCTGGAAAAACGGCAAATAACTAGCGGCCAATAGTAATCTATTGGTTTCCATTTGGATAACTCATGCAAATTCACCTCCACAAACATCATCTACAGGTAGAACATCTCTTATATGACATCTAAAAGGTTCATTAGTGTTACTAGTTAATTGCCATTTTTCCAGAGCAGGTCTTAATATTGGTTATCTATAATTCTTTTTCTATTTAAGGGGAAGTAAGTGGGTTATCCCCATATAGACGAGAGAAGCTACTCATATTGTCTCTCTTATGGTATCCTAATGCATTCTACTTCATGTTTGGGTGTTCTAATATTTTTCCTTACTTAATGCTCCAAGCTGGAAGGTATATATTAAGTATTTTCAAAACCAGCATGACATGGCTCATGTTGGCGCTGTTCAAACTTTAAAATGCTACTTTACACTTAGATGATAGAGATTGAAATGCAGCCTACAGGAGCCTCCCACATGTCATTTATCCCATTGTGAGTGATAGAAAACAGACAGGAATAGCAGGAGTGGGTGCTGAGGAGTGTCATGAGATAGAGTTGTGTTGAATAAGGACACATTGTGGGGAATTTATCACCACACTTTCTGATTTCTTGTACTTCTTTTGAGACTATTTTGTCTCAGTTTAGATTAAAAAAAGTCTCTACTGACGCAAAAAAAGTGTCCAAAAGTAGCACAAGAAACCAGATAGTGTGGTGATAAATCTCCCCCACTGAATGTTCTTACAGTGCTTCCATCGCCCACTGAAGAAAGATATTAGTGGGCGTACGTTCTGTAGAGGCGCCTTTTGGCATTGCTGCAGTTTCTCCTGCTCCTGTTCTGATCGCTGGAGCAGGATCCAACTGTCAGACAAAGCCGGAGACCCTAGGGAGAAGGTAGAAATGGTTAATGATCGCTTCTGCCTTCTTCTTTCTTTATTGTACAACCCTGAAGAAGGGCTATAAAGTGAATGCAAGAACTGGCTCTGAAAGGGTTAAGAAGCTCCTGGGTCTGATCAGAACTTTCCTGGACAACCCCCCCCCCCCCCAATTGGGGGCTTGATTCCCCCTCTAAATAGGAGTCTTATAGATGCCCCAGTTATAGTGGAAAACTTGTAGGAAAAAATAAATAAATTCTACATTACATTAAGGTTTGAGCCCTGAATGCAAATGAGTCACAGGGTGGAGGAATATTCATGCGGGCCTGACCATCCCTGACTCGACTATTGTCTTAAAGGACAAATATATTATACACAATACCTTCATAAGTGTCGCTCAGACTACTGATGTATGTGGGCTACGGAGAGGACATCCTAACATGACCCTTCCCTACCCCTGTGGCTCAGTGCAGGTCACTGATATACAGAGTCCCAGCAGGACATCATAGTCATCTGGTCACTGCTCCGGCACAGAGGTTGGTGGTGATTTGTGGGCATAAATTCTCATGACATGTTCCCTTTAATGGCAGCGCTGCAGATGATATAGCGGTTGTGCCAACATGCCAACTCCTGCCTATAAATAAATAACAGGAGTGGGTCCTCCAAAAGTCAGGAAGTAACGGTAACTAATATACAGTGGAAGCAGAATTGGGGATATAGTTAGTTAGTCCTGCCAACATTGTAATGCTAAGAAGCCAACCCCTATTTATATACCCAATGCCGTATAGCAGTGTGACCTATTCAAAGCTGCTTTGTTAGAGAGATCTTACCCAAAAGACCTCATCATAAGTCAGGGGGGTCAGTCCATTGGGTACCACTGGTCTGTCATGTGACCATGTCACCACTATCATTTTTTGTTTTTCTCTTACAATAGAAAAAGGGAAAACCGGGAAATGAGCAGACCCAAAGTTCAATTCGGGTTTCAGTTTGGTTTTGGATATTACCAGATGGGCCAGGGGGGGCCAATCATGGACATGGCTGGTAGCAACGTGTGTCATATGCCGGATTAGCCGGAAATAAGTCCGGGTCGTGCGGCCAAACCCAAACTGAGACTATGTGTCTTCTCATCTCTAGCAACCTCCAAGCTTGTCCTGAAGGGGTTGTCCTTTTCTTTTTACTCTCTATATACAGGACAGGAGATTACATTCTGGTCTGAGGGATCTGACTTCTGGGACCCCCTTTATTATGTAAATGGGTGGGTGATGTCATACGATCCCTTGTACACCTGCAGGATACATGCTCGATCTGCAGCTTCATCACTTATGTGTAAATATGACCTCTGTTTTCATGATTATGGAGGTCCTAGTAATTCGCACCCCTGCCGATCAAAATTTCAACCCCCATCATGTCAATAAGGAATAAGGGTGAAACGGATTTAAAAATAAATAATTTCACAGTATCTTATAGAATGATAGCTCATATCTTCCGAAAACAGTGTCACCTTGTATTCCATGTTCCAAGATTTGCACATGACATTACAACAGAAAACTGAGAAGTAATGTGAAAACTTCCTGTACTGAATAATAGGATCAGGAAATGATGCGGACATAAGGGAACATGTTTGCGTTACACGTGTAACATACCAGTGCTGAAGTTTGGATAGGTTAATTGTCCTCAACTATTTCCAAGCCGGAAAATAAAGCAAACAATACTTTCAAAGGAACAATATATATGTCAGTGCCACGTGTCCCTAACAAGGTCATTGCATAACCAACCACCACCGCCTTGTAGGAGTTTACACGGCATCTTTATAATGTAACTTACATGTGCAGAACATAAGACAGTGCCACATTTATCCATCATAAAGGGAGAAGTTTAGGTATTACTAAATATTCTTTATCGGTGGAGGCCAAAGCTCCCTGATGGAAATAATACACAGTGATTAAGAAGTAACAGAAATCCCAGTCAGCAGCAGAAAATAGTTGCTGAAATTGCCCAAAATGTTATTCGAGCATCCGAAACAACATCACAAGACCGTTTCACTAGCTCCAATTCACCGCTGAGTCAGCAGAGTTATGCAGATCAGTTTTACTTGGGAAAAAAAATAAAAGCATTTTATGTTAACCGTTAACGCTTTTTTTTTTTATTGTACGGATATCAATTATGAGGATCTGTCACCGACTTTTGGTAATAGCAAAAGCTTGTATTGTAGTTAAAAGTCACTGACCCTGTAAAGGTAACTATGGTCCGTATGTTATATGTGGCGCACAGATTCATTTGTCAGAATCGGTTTCAAGGTTTTGCTTTCACTGGCCCCTGCAGCAGTTTTTGTCTAACTTACTTGCTCCACTTGTACTCCACGACACAACATGTACTCCACGACACAACATGTACTCCACAACACAACACCACATGTACTCCACGACACAACATGTACTCCACGACACAACATGTACTCCACGACACAACATGTACTCCACGACACAACATGTACTCCACGACACAACATGTACTCCACGACACAACACCACATGTACTCCACGACACCACATGTACTCCACGACACCACATGTACTCCACGACACCACATGTACTCCACGACACCACATGTACTCCACGACACAACACAACACCACATGTACTCCACGACACAACACCACATGTACTCCACGACACCACATGTACTCCACGACACAACACAACACCACATGTACTCCACGATACAACATGTACTCCACGACACCACATGTACTCCACGACACAACACAACACCACATGTACTCCACGATACAACATGTACTCCACGACACCACATAACAACATGTACTCCACGACACGGCACCACATGTACTCCACGACACCACATGTACTCCACGACACCACATGTACTCCACGACACAACACAACACCACATGTACTCCACGATACAACATGTACTCCACGACACCACATGTACTCCACGACACAACACAACACCACATGTACTCCACGATACAACATGTACTCCACGACACCACATAACAACATGTACTCCACGACACGGCACCACATGTACTCCACGACACCACATGTACTCCACGACACAACACCACATGTACTCCACGACACCACATGTACTCCACGACACAACACAACACCACATGTACTCCACGACACAACACAACACCACATGTACTCCACGACACCACATAACAACATGTACTCCACGACACGACACCACATGTACTCCACAACACAACACCACATGTACTCCACGATACAACATGTACTCCATGACACCACATAACAACATGTACTCCACGACACCACATGTACTCCACAACACAACACCACATGTACTCCACGACACCACATGTACTCCACGACACAACACAACACCACATGTACTCCACGACACAACACAACACCACATGTACTCCACGATACAACATGTACTCTACGACACCACATAACAACATGTACTCCACGACACGACACCACATGTACTCCACGACACAACACAACACCACATGTACTCCACGATACAACATGTACTCCACGACACCACATAACATGTACTCCACGACACGACACCACATATACTCCACGACACCACATGTACTCCACGACACAACGCAACATGTACTCCACGACACAACGCAACATGTACTCCACGACACAACGCAACATGTACTCCACGACACAACACAAAGTATTGCGGCTGCACTTTATCCGCTGCAACACAAAGTTCTGCACCGAAATGGTTGTTCCGGTGCACAGTCGGACCATGCGCCCCATTTATCATGCAGTGACCGAAAGAATTGCACTGCACGATCTATGTTAAAGGTGCACCAAAAAAAGTTTGTGCCCTGTCAAGAGCAGTACAGGGGCCGCCAGATTCATGAGGAACATGCGCCACAATTCCTGAAGCGGGAGCCCTCTGCACACTGCACCTAGTGCAGTTTGCGATTAATGTGGGCCAGTGTGTGCTCACTGCACCGTGACCAACAGACCTCCATGGGGGTGGTGATCTCGCCACAAATTGGCCTTAATATATCATTGTGTCTGTGCCTGAACGTCTTTGAAGCTTGCACATGTATTTATGAATTGTATGCGCCACTTTTGTGTTGCGGTTGCTCTTTGCCCGATACTTTAGAAAACTGTAAACCAAAAGCGTGTTAATGGTTAGTCAGAGTTTGCACCACATTTATTACCGGGCTGCACCACAATTCTGCAGCATGAAGCAGAGTGGACCAAAAAAAAGGTGCAACTGGTTACATCCTAAAAACATATCACATTTACTAAGAGCGTGCGACACTATTAGATTATCTGGCGCAAACTGCACAATAGTGGGGCACACTGCACTAAGGCACTTTGCACCAGTTTTCATATACCTAGGCCGTAGTGTGGCCAGATTATAAGCCCCTATATAGTCATGTGAATGAGCTCTTAGTCTTAAAGTGCTGACATGCAGGGTCCTTATTGCTCTTGATGAACTGTTTAAAGGGTTTTACCACTACTGACACCGATCCATAAGGTGCCTCATGTGAATCCAGAGCAGGTACGTATGCTTTACCTGTGGTATATTTATATCTACGCGACCACCGGCAAGCACCCTCGATTAACAATGAAATATAAAGATCCTTATTACATAATCTGACAGGGGAGCTGCCCTATTATCAGAATGGCCACTACCAGGCTAAATTTCCAGGCTAATGTCAATTGATTTCCGCCTCTGCCACTTTAGAAAGAAGAGCTGGTTGTGCACACATTTCACCCTACATACATTTTTTAGTCCGCCGTTGTCTTCTGCGAGTACAGCAAAGCTTTTATCAAGGAGTAATGGTGTGTTTAATTAAACAAGCAAGGGTGAACACACAAGAAGACAGAATACTGTCTCTGCATATTTATAACGTACCCTTCCCAGCGATGCCTTCATATATTAGCCCTGGTCTTTAATGTATTCAGATGTCTTGGGTAATATAATAACTTTCATATGACCAGACATGGCTTTTTGCCATATGTAACCTGTGCTGCAGACCCTATGGGGGAGATTTATCAGAAGTCTCTGAGGTAAAACTGCTCTTGTTACCCTTGGAAACCAATCAGAGCTCAGCTGTAATTTTATAAACAGCTGTGGGGAAATAAAAGCTGAGCTCTGATTGGTTTCCATGGGCAACTAGAACAGTTTTACCTCAGACACTTCTGATAAATCTCCCCGAGGGTGCATTCACATGTGAATGCACCCCCAATGATCACAATCTCTCATGTAGGGGGTCTGTATCTAGCAAGATCAGTAGTCACAGCTGAAGACAGCATCACAGCTGAAGACAGCATCACAGCTGACGACAAACCTTTCTTTCATGGTCGTCAAACCTGTCCAACAAGAAGCCCTAGAAGTTTTAGAATCTGTACGCACAAGAAACATTCATCACTAAGACTTTGCACAAATGCAAATTTTGGGGAGGGTCTCCTCGTGGATAAATCCTTTTTAAATACGTAAACCTAATCTGTACAACGCCTCCTGGAACTGTCAAAATAGGCTATCAATAGATCAGACCACGTCACCATAGCTCTGCAGCAGAACAATAGCGTGAAACAACTTTTCTTTACTTAGTACAAGCAGCTCCCAGTTTCAGGTAACAGGTGGGTCCCCAGTAAGGGAAACAAGGTAACAGCCATTGTATAATCTGGGGTTGGACACACGTCGTTTTTGCCAACGCTACACTCCTGATAAATGATTACCTAGACATCATCTCAGTCAGGGAGGACTAATCCCCACAAGCCAACTCGCCTAGAAGTATGTTGCTGACATAACTTTTCTCCCTCCATTGATGACTACATGACCCAAGCTTTTCAGTAATGGCACACCCACACCACCAGTACATTATTACACTTCTCTTGGTAGTTTCTATTCCTCTGAGCACCTAGTGATCAATGCTTTGATGGTGCTCTATCAATCTTTGTTAGTGATGATGTGACTGCCAATCACTGGGATTGCATGCCATCTTTAGTGGCACCACAGACACATAACCACTGGCAGTCTGAAAAATAATGACTTGTAGATGACTACCCAAACATTTCCCATAATTATATTAGATTGATAAAAGACACAAGTCCATTAAACCTATAACTTTAACTCCTTCACACTCTGTGACGGATATATTCGCCACAGAGTTATGAAGGGTTTATGAAGAGGGCTCACGGACTGCGCCCTCTTCATACAGAGATGGGCTTTGCTGCATATCGTAGCACCGATCGCAGTTGTTAACCTCTCCTCCCAAAATGCCAAATCTATCAAAATATAAAAACGGTTATTGGCGGCGGTGACCTCCGAGACGGGAAATGACACCCAAATGTCTGAAATGCGACTTTTACACCTTTTTATATGACATAAAAAATGTCGCACAGTCCTCAAAATGATAGCAATGAAAACGTCGGCTCATTTTGCAAAAAATGACACCTCACACAGCTGCGTGCACCAAAGTATGAAAAAGTTATTAGCGTCAGAAGATGGCAAAATTTTTTTTATCATTTTCGTACACATTCGTTTAATTTTTGAAAATGTATTAAAACGCAATAAAACCTGTATAAATTTGCTATCACCGCGATCGTACCGAACCAAAGAATAAAGTAGAGGTGTTATTTGGACGAAAAGTGAAAGTCGTAAAAAACTAAGCCCACAAGAACATGCCCGCATGTGACGCACATGTGGTTTTTTTTTGGAATTTTTTTCCTGCTTCCCAGTACACGGCAGGGAATAATAAATAACATCACGGGAAAGTAAAATTTGCTACGCACAAAATAAGCCCTTGCACCGCTCTGTACATGAAAAAATGAAAAAGTTATGGATTTTTGAAGGTGGAGAGCGAGAAATGAGCGAAAAATCCCTGCATCCTTAAGGGGTTAAGGTGTTAATTGAGAAGAAGATAATAACTGGCCCGTAGTTGTGTGATTTCCTAATATGGCAGTCAGATTAAATCCCTGCCTCTATGTCCCACTACATGTGATGCTTTTATGAAAGACATCCGGGCTTCTCTTGAATGTAATAAGAGTCCTGTCTATGACGGTGGTGAAACCGTCCTGCATTAGGATGACGGGAATGTCCCCACGTCTTTTACAGGCCTAAGTGTAAAAAGATCATTAGAAAGAACTCTATTATTTGTACTTTGTAGTTACATAATCCTCTATTCCAAATTAATAGCCACAAAGCTGATAAACCTGCATTGTATAGGTGCTTAAAGCATAACTAAACTTTCAATAAAAATGCAAAACTCAAAAGAGCAGATGATAATGTAAACTTTGTAAGACACTTAATAACCAAATTTGCTCCAGTGTCCTTCTTTGCCTCTGCCTCTGACTATTACTTCCCATCCAACCCCTGCGTTCACCAAGCTCCATTTCTTTTTCCATTTCCAACATATGCAAATTAGCCCGTGGGGCTCTGCAGAGCACCACCAGGTTCCGCTCTGATTTAATTTATTCATGCCCCAGGGCAGACGGCTCCACCCCAGGAGCGTTCTGAGAGCCAGTGACATCACTGACTCTGTTTTCAAATCAAGTTAGCCTGCAGCGCATCAAATGTGAAAATCTTGTGCATGCGCGTGGTTAACTGCTTGCTGTCCGGCGGGAGATTTGAAAACCTGTGACATCACCGGCTCTCAAAAGGCTCTTGGGGCCGTGCCAGCCTCCCTGGGGCGTGAATAAATTATATATCACAGCGGGACCTGGTGGTAATCTGCAGAGCACCACAGGCTAATTTGTATATGTTATAAAATGATTCTCCAAAATGAGGCCATCCAGAGTTATAGGAAATGAAGCTTAGTGAACCTGGGGTCGGGGAGGTAAGTGATAATCATATACCATTAGGTAATCTGAGGGTAGATGTCCTTCAAACATAATCTACCATCAAAAGCCATCATGATAAACTAGGGACACCTACTCATAGATCCAGGCACCATGACTGTGGGTATCTTCTTATATTTGTTATGTATGGCGTCCTTTCTTCTGAAATCAACTTTTGTATTTATTCTAATGAGCCTAAGGGGCCCGAGATGTCGTTTCCAGAGCCCCTCACTGCTATAGCTTCACAGGCTGTTACAATGAGCAGAGCAAGTCTCCCCTTCCCCTGCATTTCCTGCTGCTAGATTACACAGGCAGAGTGAGGAGGGAGAGAGCAGGGGGAAGGGGCAGCATGTAGCATTATAGCAGCATGTGTATCAGCAGCACTGAGGGGCTTTGGTAACGCAACCTGGGGCCCTTGAGACTAATTAGCATTATTTTAAAAGTTTATTTTAGAAGGAATGAGGCCATGGATAATATGTATAAGAAGATTACCACAGTCCCGGTGCCTGGATCTATGAGTAAGTGTCCCTGGTTTATCTTGCTGGATTTTAATGGTTTTAAGCCGTTTGTACAGTCCTGTATCCACTGGCAGCTGAGGGTTAAAGGAACCTGATAAAGTGTCTGATGACTTAACTCTTTACAGTCACTCCTTGTCATTTAGGAAAATATTCTCCAGTCATCGAAAATATGATTTGTCGCATTGGAGATTTCCATTTGGCGTTTGCTGGAATAATTAAAAGTTTTATCTTAACAATAACATCAATTGGCCACCCCCAGTCCTATGGAATTGAATGAGGCGAAAATGTGTGGATCCATCTTACACATAGTTTTCTGGGTTTTTTTTTTCCACAATAAAATAAGAACACTTTTACAGGAAAACTTATACTCACTGTCAGAAAAGTAAACCCTCCTGCTCTGTACAATGGGTTGTTCAACGTGACCACAGCGTGTGACACATAATAACAGCGATAATAGCCGCTTGTTTAGATGGGTCAGATGAAGCCATCATTCTGTCTAGGTACATATAGCAATTATCGTTACAACTGGCGGCTTTCACTTGGATCGTTGAGAAAAGTAACTTTTAGTGAGAAACGATATCCAGATAAAAATGGGTTGAATCAAAGTGGACAATCGGTAAGATAAGCCACTGCAGACACTAGTGAATTGTACTGTAAAGAGCCCCTGTCACATCTCCTGACATGTCTAGTAAATACTTTTATCCCAAATTCAAGGGCATATTGTCTTCCATCTGTAACATACACTCACCGGCCACTTTATTAGGTACACCTGTCCAACTGCTCGTTAACACTTAATTTCTAATCAGCCAATCACATGGCGGCAACTCAGTGCATTTAGGCATGTAGACATGGTCAAGACAATCTCCTGCAGTTTAAACCGAGCATCAGTATGGGGAAGAAAGGTGATTTGAGTGCCTTTGAACGTGGCATGGTTGTTGGTGCCAGAAGGGCTGGTCTGAGTATTTCAGAAACTGCTGATCTACTGGGATTTTCACGCACAACCATCTCTAGGGTTTACAGAGAATGGTCCGAAAAAGAAAAAACATCCAGTGAGCGGCAGTTCTGTGGGCGGAAATGCCTTGTTGATGCCAGAGGTCAGAGGAGAATGGGCAGACTGGTTCGAGCTCATAGAAAGGCAACAGTGACTCAAATCACCACCCGTTACAACCAAGGTAGGCAGAAGAGCATCTCTGAACGCACAGTACGTCAAACTTTGAGGCAGATGGGCTACAGCAGCAGAAGACCACACCGGGTGCCACTCCTTTCAGCTAAGAACAGGAAACTGAGGCTACAATTTGCACAAGCTCATCGAAATTGGACAGTAGAAGATTGGAAAAACGTTGCCTGGTCTGATGAGTCTCGATTTCTGCTGCGACATTCGGATGGTAGGATCAGAATTTGGCGTCAACAACATGAAAGCATGGATCCATCCTGCCTTGTATCAACGGTTCAGGCTGGTGGTGGTGGTGTCATGGTGTGGGGAATATTTTCTTGGCACTCTTTGGGCCCCTTGGTACCAATTGAGCATCGTTGCAACGCCACAGCCTACCTGAGTATTGTTGCTGACAATGTCCATCCCTTTATGACCACAATGTACCCAACATCTGATGGCTACTTTCAGCAGGATAATGCGCCATGCCATAAAGCTGGAATCATCTCAGACTGGTTTCTTGAACATGACAATGAGGTCACTGGACTCAAATGGTCTCCACAGTCACCAGATCTCAATCCAATAGAGCATCTTTGGGATGTGGGGGAACGGGAGATTCGCATCATGGATGTGCAGCCGACAAATCTGCGGCAACTGTGTGATGCCATCATGTCAATATAGACCAAAATCTCTGAGGAATGCTTCCAGCACCTTGTTGAATCTATGCCACGAAGAATTGAGGCAGTTCTGAAGGCAAAAGGGGGTCCAACCCGTTACTAGCATGGTGTACCTAATAAAGTGGCCGGTTAGTGTAGTTCCTCTGTTATTCAGCCTAGACAATTCTAAATGCATTAACAAAAAGGGGTGGCAAGAATCTAATACAGTCAGCACAAATTAGATATTTGTACAGGCAACATATGCCCGCCTGGCCAAAACGGTCAAAAACGGATGCGTTTTTAAAGCGCATTTGTTTTTAAAGGGACAGAAAATGCATGCTAAAAAATGCACCAAAAACACAATGTGTGGCATCACCCTTAGGGCGATGGCATTTTTGGTCCGTTTTTAAGCACGGATGCGTTTTTTATTGCGCAAATTCAGAAAACCTGTCAAAAACAGATGAATTTTCAAAAAACGCATGCGTTTTTTAATGGATTGCTTAAAAACGGACCAAAAACGTTTTCAAAACACCACGTGTGGCATCACCCTTAGGCGGCGTCCACACGCAGAATTTCTGTTGCGTTTTGAACTGTAACTCAAGTGCTGCAAGAAGGGGCCAGCCCGATTACAGATGCAATTATAGGGTGCGGTCACACGTCATGTTTAACGCATGCAATATGCAAATGTTAACTATGTTAACCCATACTTAACAATGTGTTAATGGTTGTGCTTTGTAAACACAATTGTAAACAGCTTTTTAATTAGGCAAATCTCTCTTCAGCTTTTGCAATGCCTTTTTAAATGCATGCGTTAAACGCAAAGTGTGACCGGACCCATACTGAAACGCTTGGTATCGGTTACAAGCGCCACGTTTTTCATTGTTTATATGCAAAGCACTTGAAGCACGTTTCCAATCGCAGGTGTTTCAATGGAGATGCAACCAGCGGGTCCCTCCCACGCAGCATTTGCGTTGCGTTTCAAAATGCAACACAATTGCTGCTTGGGAACATGGACTCACGGAGATGAATTGCAATCAATGAAGGGTGATGAGTGTGATGCCTCACATGGCGTTTTGAACCCGTTTTTGGTCCATTTTTAAGCAGTCCGTTGAAAAACGCATGTGGTTTTTGAAAACGCATCCGTTTCTGATGGACTGCTTAAAAACGGACCAAAAACGGGTTCAAAACACCGTTTTTGGTCCGTTTTTCCCAATTATCTTAATAGGTAAACAGGTTGTAAGCAGCCAAATGCATAGTAAACTGCCAAAAACTGACTGAAAACGGATGTTTAAAAACGGATCAAAAACGCCATGTGTGGCATCACCCTTAGACTTGTTATTGTTATTATTAGTTTAATGATAACGGAAGCAAATAATGAGGGTCCGCGTTCAGGTGTGAACTGGGCCTCGACAAATCAAATATAAGCCATAACTGGAGCTATTAATATGCCTAAAATTATTCTTACCCAGTACATTATTGGCATTGTGACTACACCTCTAGATGACTGACCCTATATGAAGTGGCAGCCACAGGGACAGGTCGGAGCAGATAAGAAGAATTTGTCACTTCACACTTTCATCAACTTAGAGCTTCCAAACCCCTTTGGTACCATTCGCAGATTTCTGTCACTGAGAAATCTCTGACAAAACATTCGAAACAATGGACCATTCACAACAATGGCATTTTGCCTAGAATGGTTTGTCAGAGACTTCCAGTGATAGCAACTGCTATGTGGCTGCAGAGAGGAATGAAAAACCTGCCTGCTGGAAATCGCTGGAATAACTATAATATATCAAAGATCAGACAATTCAGTACACAGCAACGGATTTCCAGAGCCGGGACAGCGACTCAATCAAACTAAAGCAAGCGGAAACCTACAGCAGCTCTCAGCCATTAAACATAGTAACCAAGGGTCATGCCACACGTCCCGTTTTCAGTCCGTTTTAACGCATGCGTTTTCAGTGCGTTAAAACGGACTGCAAATGGGACATGTGGCGTCAACCTTAGGCTGCTTTCACATTTTGCAGTTAGAACCGCATGCGTTAACATCGCGTTGTCTATGCGTTTTGTAAACGGAAACGTTAACAGTAATGTAATTAGGCAAATCACCTCATCTCAGCTGTTGTAATGCGTTTTAAAACGCAATGAAAACACAACCAAAGCGCAACGTGTCAACGCGCCCTCAGGTTTAACTGAAATGTGTTTAGGCACCCTAACGGTTACGTTTTGGCAAATACAATGGAATCGCAATGTAACCTTAGCATGTAATCAAGGCTGAAGTCCGTGGAATGCGTCAAAAAAGCAACGCAGGATGCGACGAATCGCGTGAATTCACCCTCAAAGTTGTTCGTTGTTGCATTACTGAGATTCCGGAGTGGAAAGACAAAGGTGTCTGCTTTCGGACAACCCACAATGATCCAAGGTCGGTACATCCCACTTAAACGCGCTTGGGTCCGATGTTCAAAGCACATAGAGGTGTACTGACCCCTGCTACACTGCATGCAGTGACAACCCAAGCCACCAGACTTTCTACACAGTTATCATGACGGGACAACCCCATCAAATGTCATTTCTAGGCAATTATTTCTTTACACAAATTAGCATCAGGTGGGCAGAGGTATATACAGGCAGTTACGGTTACGTACAAGATAGGTTCCATAGGTGTGTTCTTAAGTTGAATTTATACGTAAGTTGGGACTGTATATTTTATATTTTATAATTGTGGATCCAGACAAAAATTTTTTTTTGCCCCATTGACAGTCGGAGTTTCAAAATTTTTTCTGTAATGGGAACAAGGATTATCAATAAAGCTTCATTACAGACACCTTACAGCTGATCATTGCAGTCTGGGGCTATAGTAACATCCAGAGAGCTTCACCAGAGGTCACAGGGGGCAGAGGGGTCCGTCTGTAACTATGGACCGCCTGTATTGGGGGATATTCACTGGGGCAGCATTCACATGTGGTGCTTACATTGTGTTTTAAAACGCAGGAGAGGAGATTTGCCTAATTATGTTACTGTTAACATTTGCATAAAAAATGCACTGTAACGGTTGCGTTTTGTAAAAGCAAATGTTAACAGTAATGTAATTAGGCAAATCTCCTCTCCTCAGCTGTTGAGTTGCGTTTCAAAACGCAATGTAAACGCCACGTAAGGCTGTGTTCACATGTTTTGAAACGCAATCCAGACGTGTGAACGCAGCCTTAAATTTACCATTATATATTCATCGTCCCTGTATAGGACAGGGTAATCTGCTGCGCTCATCTTTTTACTAAAAACTAAACACAAAGAGGGCACTTTTGGCTTTTATTGGGCGAGTGAGCACACGCGGCGTACAATGTACATAACATGATGGATTGTCGCCTAAGGCCGTGTTCACAACGACCGCATTGTGACCACAAATCTCCCTATTGACCTTAAAAGCGACCATGGCGCTGCTGGTTCTGATCCTTAGTGGGGGGTCAGGCTGGGATTTTTGGATTACAATGGATTTGGTCATATTTGCCAGTTCATGATGCTCGTACGCGACAAGTATGATTTTATTTTCCTAATGTTTCAGAAGCCGGTCTATAGAGTACATCATATTACCGCATATATTCGCCGGTAGTGACACCTCTGTACCATAGACTATATAGAGACTACATGACATGAGGAGAACTTGCTGAGTAACTCGGCTCCAGCACACAATGCACAGGGGTCCTGGCACCCCCGCTAATGTTATGGCGGATGAATACACACATCTGCGGGTTACACTACTGCCTAGAGGTCCATGGGCGGAGCGATCTCCCAGCGGGATGTAGGTTCGGTTGTGGACGGTGTAGAGCGGTGTATGAGCAGCAGGCTCGCTCCCCCTCCCGCCGCCCCTCACGGCCATTGGGAGATGTGACGGTTTGTCCGTTGGGGGGCACCAACTACCCAGAACCCCACGGGGCAACCAACTGGAGGCGCCTCCCTCCCCGAGCCCCCGGAGCACGTATAGAGCGCCGCCGTGGCCGCTCTGATGCTGCGCAATACGGCGCCGAGCAGCGGCTCGCGGCATGAAAGCCAATTAAGGCGATTAGCGATAATTAATGAATCCACCGTCCCCCCGGCAGAGGGACCCGGCCTGACAATGTAGCAGGCCCCTGTGGTAATGGAGGTCGGCAGCTAGTAATGACATAGCACGGCGGCACAGCCGCTACTCACCCGGGCCACCTGGGAGTGCGGGGGCTCCGTCCGGCCGGAGGACATGGACGACCAGAGGATGAGCAGAGCCAGGAAAGTGGCGAGCACCAGCAGGCTGCGCAGGAGGAAGCCGGGCTTCAGCCTCATGTCTGTGCTCCGGGAGGCTCCGTGTAGTCACTCACAGGCTGGAGAAAGTGCGGAGAGCGCTGTGTACACGGACTAGTTATGACATGGTACACACAGCGCGGCCGCTATAGATCCGGGGCTGCCTCATCCTCCTCACACTTGTCATACACACAGGTGTGAGCCTCGTCTCCCTCTCACACACAGCAGTGTGGGCTCTATTCTCCTCCTCCTCCCCGTGCACTGTCCCTGGCTCCTTCCTCCTCTCCTGTCCCGCTGCTGCCCCCTGCTTCACCCCGCCTCTGCCACACATCAAACTTTTCTGGCGTCCCTGTGAGGTGTGACTGTCCCCTCGTGTGAGGGGGTCACCCCCTTGCTGTTCCCTCGTGGGAGGGGATGACCCCCCCCCCTGTCCCCTAGTGTTAGGAGGGGGTGACCCCCCCCCCCTCCCCCCCGCTGTCCCCTAGTGTTAGGAGGGGGAGACCCCCCCCCCGCTGTCCCCTAGTGTTAGGAGGGGATGACCCCCCCCCCCGCTGTCCCCTAGTGTTAGGAGGGGATGACCCCCCCCCCCCCGCTGTCCCCTAGTGTTAGGAGGGGATGACCCCCCCCCCCCCCCCCGCTGTCCCCTAGTGTTAGGAGGGGGTGACACACCCCCCCCCCCCCCCGCTGTCCCCTAGTGTTAGGAGGGGGTGACTCCCCCCCCACCCCCCCCGCTGTCCCCTAGTGTTAGGAGGGGATGACCCCCCCCCCCCCGCTGTCCCCTAGTGTTAGGAGGGGATGACCCCCCCCCCCGCTGTCCCCTAGTGTTAGGAGGGGATGACACCCCCCCCCCCCCCCCCGCTGTCCCCTAGTGTTAGGAGGGGGGTGACCCCCCCTGCTGTCCCCTCGTGAGAGGAGGGGGGTGACCCCCCTGCTGTCCCCTCGTGAGAGGAGGGGGGTGACCCCCCTGCTGTCCCCTCGTGAGAGGAGGGGGGTGACCCCCCTGCTGTCCCCTCGTGAGAGGAGGGGGGTGACCCCCCTGCTGTCCCCTCGTGGGAGGATGGGGTGACCCCCCCCTGCTGTCCCCTCGTGGGAGGATGGGGTGACCCCCCCCTGCTGTCCCCTCGTGGGAGGATGGGGTGACCCCCCCCTGCTGTCCCCTCGTGGGAGGGGTGCACAATATGTTTCCCAGACGTGTCATCTGTATTGTATACAGCGATCTCGTGTTTCAATGATCCTATTCCTGTTTGTATTTGTGGCCTGTGCCTTCCCATAGAAGTTTATAGAAAAATATTATGTGAAAAATGCTGATGCCACACAGATGTCGGCTGTATTTGTGGATTAGTTGCTAGGTGACACAAAATTTTAGTGACTGGAACAAGCCCATTACACAATTTGCCAGCCTTTTGTAGCATATATGATGGTAAATACATTGGACATACAGGTAACACACGGACCATATTTGTGTCTATGAGGGGGAGAAACTCTGCTATTTAAGTCAATAATGGGGGAGAGTTATCAGAAGTGTCTGAAAGCAAAACTGTTGTAGTTGTTCATAGCAACCAATTGGAGGTCAGTTTTTATTATAATTGCTGAGCTGTGATTGTCATGAGCTTGCTTGCAGACACTTGTGATAGATGGACAGCACTCGTATGCCTTACTAGTGTGGTCAGTTTTTGTAGCATGTGAGCCACGCTGGGTTGTATCTGTGTTATGGCATTTTTCTATGTGCATTCATTTCTTTTATATTTTACTTACAATAAATCAGCCAAGTTCTTTACATCTTGTGTGTACTGAGCTTAGGCAGGGATTTCCTGAGTCAACCCCTGGCAGAAGCTTGGCATGAAGGGGTGTTACATTATAAGATCACTTACCTATCACAGAGATAATTATTTCTTGTAACTGGCGAAGCCATGTATGTTGTGTTACACAGAATCCCTGAGGGGCTTTTGTTTTGGCATAGTGAAGTAATGTCAGTCCCCTCCAGGCTCCTAGGGAATCTCCATAAGACCACATGTAGTGACACAGACCTGTGTAATACAGAGCTACATGAAGTATGTGGTGTAATTATTCTGTTTACAGTTATGAGCAGGAAGCCTACAGCCATGGAAGTTGGATTTCACTGAACTACTCCGTCCAATACACGCAGAAGACGTTGCTGAGGCAGCTTAATTTTACCCTGTCTCCTCATAATCAAAGGAGTTGCGTAGTTCACGTACCATTCTCCTTACCTTTTATAACATCCACACCATGTGGATAGATCCCGAAGCAGCTGGGAAATGACTGGCCAATCTGTACATTTGGCTAATAGAGCGACCTTTGTGACCACTGAGCTGCATGACCTCTATATCCTGCCTATAATAATATGAGTGATTCTCTCTGGAGTAAATTATTGTGAGCTTTCTAGAAGGGTTACGAGGTCATGCCCACTCATACACACCATCCAAGCCAGGGGAAAAATTTACAACTCAGTCACAGCATAATACTGTACCATGTTGTGGAATTCGATAGCAAAAATTATGGAAATACACAAGGTTTTGAATTGTCCCCTAAGGATGTGATCTCCAGAACAGACACTAGAGCCAGCTTCATTACATTTAATATATAGCTTTCTTACCCACGATTATTGGCTACTTTTATGCATACTGGGAAATTCAGATTGGTAAATGGAACAATAAAAGTCAGAGGATTTTTCACAAATGGATTTCAAATAAACAGCATTTATTATTGGCCTCAAGAGACCTATGTTCTTCCTGCCAAAAGCTATGGAGATTGCGAGTTATTAGTGGAGCAGTACATATGCCACAGTCCCAGGAAGGTGTCATATTATCTCCGCCAGAAAATCCCAATTTTTGTTTCTATGACCTCTTGAAAACGAACAGCACGCACACAAAAAATGCTTTTCATTACTGCAGTTGTTTCTCCTTATTAAAGGAACTCTGTTCTTGTTATGTTTTTTTGTGAAACATAAAGCCAGCCAGGACAGCTTCACTGTTATTTGGCCAACAGGGCATGCATCAAAATTTGAGGTATTTATCAGAGATGGTATAATGGATCGTAAGTAATAAAGGTATTTTGGAAATCAAAGTGCTATTATTTTTTTAAGAATGTTACCTATAACATTTTTATTTTTCTGTCTATGGTTCTATGACCTTTTGAAAATTTTGTCTTTCGGTCAATGTGAAGGCTCTTTTTTGCGTTATTATTTTTATTGGTACCTGTCATAATTTTTCCACAAATACAGCTAGTGACTGGTTCCCCAAGAGCCCTTTTAACTAAATGACACCCTTCTTTTAGCTAAAAATTGTTTCCTTCTCCCACACCTCCATGGAGGCTGCTGTGTTTTCAAGTGATCAGATATATACATGTTAATTTTACTGAGCAAAGGACCTTCAAAGACATCACCATGGTCACATGACATGAAGTTCTGTAGAACTCTCACCGTTCTATTAAGGCAATGTGATGTTTGACTCAATGAGGGACGTTTCGGTCTTAGACCAGTGCAGAGTAGAACTAGACAGTTCTATGCTGCGGCAGATTAATCCCTGTATCTAAGGCTGGATGATTAATCTGGTGCTGTATAAGACTGATAACTTGTACTCCGTACCTCCTTTTAGCTGGTCTAGTTTACTGTTACACAAATGGAATTTTTTGCTGCATGGACTTTATTTTATGGTCTAGCATCCTAGTTACTGAGGGCTTTTTCATAGGAGTCAGGAAAACAGCCTAAGGGCGCGGTCCCAAGTTGCATTTTAGCTGCGTTTGCAAACGCAGACCAAACCGCACCCACTGGGACGGGCCGCGGCCCGATCCCAACGGCGTTTCTAACTTTAATGCAAAACAGCGGCGGCTCGTTCCCGATCGCAGGCGTTTCCATAGAAATGCTGATGCGATTGGGCCCCGCCCCGGTGTGTGCGGTTTGGTCTGCGGTAAGTCTTGTTGAATATCGGCAGGCGGTCCCTAAGTACTAGTTCCATACAGCAGCATGTCCTAGCAGTGAGACCTGTCGGTCAGGAACAAGGAGGCAGGGCAAGGCAAGTAAAATGTTATATGCAGAACTCCATTGATAACATTGGACTCACATCAGGTGAGTTGCATAAGTTTGCAGACTTATTTTTAACATTCCAGCCATGGCAAAAGAACCATTTATGGACAAGGGCAATGTTTCTAATCAGTTTATAATCGGCTATTTATGTGTGATGGTGCTGTCACCAGCTAAGATCACACTGCACACTCCACAGACCAGCTAGGCAGTAGGAAAAAAGTCCTCCAATATCCATCATCCAGCCGTTTCATGCTTTGTGCTGGGTCGAACTAGCAAATAAATTATACAAATATCATTGATTTACATAACGCAAGTATATTAGTGCAGTCACACGTCGCGTTTGACGCATGCGTTTAAAAAACCATGCTGCAACAGCTGAAGATAGATTTGTCTAATTAAATAGCTGTTAACACTTGCGTTTGTTAATAAAAATGTTAGCGCATGTGTTAACATTTGCCTTCTGTAAATGCAAATGTTAACAATTTATCTCTCTTCAGCTGTTGCAATGCTTTTTTTAAAAAAAAACACGTGTCAAACGAAACGCACAATTGCGGCACAATTTGGTCCCTTCTCCCCTTTTCTAACCTAATAGATGCCACTGTTTTGGTATGAGTCTGTCTTGTGAACACTGTTGTTTGGTAATGGCAAAGTCACAGGGATTTGCAGTGCCACCTAGTGGCAGTAATCAAGTGAAGCATCCACCGTATTTGTACAGCAGCTCAAAATGTAACCTACTGCTGCAGCGCTTGAAGCCATGTAGCTTTAGTCACTAATCATCAATACTATGTAGGTGAGTGTAAAGTAGATCTTTAGATATAATTTGCATTAAAAGTACAAACACATTATCTAAAACTGAAAAACTATATAGAAAACTAAAACCATTTGTATTTTATCCTAACATAAGGATGAGGCCACAGAGTAGTCACTGTATGTGCTTTTTTGTCTTCTTTAAATCATATGTCTTTGTTACCTGCTGGTTAGGCTTTAGAAATGAAACAACCAGGATATATACCAGGAAGTCCACCTTGTAGATATCTACGTGGCTGTTAGGTCAGGAATTTTCCACCTGCAGCTACCCCACCCTCTCAGGTGAAAGAGCAATCCTGGCGTTGTCTTCAGATATGTAGCCTTGTACAGCATTCCTGAGAACAGACAGGTGCATCAGTCACTATTTTTTACTATGCGTGTTGTATTATATCACGTTTTTTCAGGTTACAGCTTTGAATATATGTTACAATCATAGCCATATTTGATATAAATATTTAGATTAAAAAAAATAGTTGAGAGAGATTGCATTTCTTTTCCTCTCATATTGGGCTTATTGTTATAGATTGGTAAAGATTCTGTGCCGGTCTCAGTCCTCCCATACCAGTGTCTATGTTTAAGAAATTTTAATAAAAGATATTGTGAACTAAAATAGCTGTGAAAAATGCAAATAAAGTATAAGGAACCCCAGTATAACAATTATTTTAAAGAGATTTTCTTCCTTAATGCATATCTAAAGTCTGTAATCAGCACAGTATTATGGCCCTGGCTTATCATAGTGGATTTCCTTTAACTGGTTGTCGCCAGAGGACATTATAAATAATCATAATTAGCGGGCTGCTAAAATACAAATCATAGAAAGAAGTGTTGTGTCTAGAGATGAGCGAGCACTAAAATGCTCGAGTGCTCGTTATTCGAGACGAACTTTTCCAGATGCTCGAGTGCTCGTCTCGAATAACGAGCCCCATTGAAGTCAATGGGAGACTCGAGCATTTTTCAAAGGGACCATGGTTCGGGAATAAAATGTGTTAATTAATTGAAAAAGAATGTCTTCTGATAAGTTAGCAGATGTATGCAAACATCTGCAATCTATTCTTCACTGTTCCGCGCGTATATTATCTCCCGACAAGTTAGCAGATGTGAAGAACAGTGAGGAATAGAATAAAAACAGTGAACACAGGATCATTTAAGTGAAAAACACAGTGAAGAATAGATTGCAGATGTTCTGCACATCTGCTTACTTGTCGGGAGATACGCTGTCCCGTGCCCCGCTGCTCTCCGTGCCCCGCTGCTCTCCGTGCCCCGCTGCTCTCCGTGCCCCGCTGCTCTCCGTGCCCATGTCTCCGTGCCCCATGTCTCCGTGCCCCATGTCTCCGTGCCCCGCTGCTCTCCGTGCCCCGCTGCTCTCCGTGCCCCGCTGCTCTCCGTGCCCCGCTGCTCTCCGTGCCCCATGTCTCCGTGCCCCGCTGCTCTCCGTGCCCATGTCTCCGTGCCCCATGTCTCCGTGCCCCATGTCTCCGTGCCCCACTGCTCTCCGTGCCCCGCTGCTCTCCGTGCCCATGTCTCCGTGCCCCATGTCTCCGTGCCCCGCTGCTCTCCGTGCCCATGTTTCCGTGCCCCATGTCTCCGTGCCCCGCTGCTCTCCGTGCCCATGTCTCCGTGCCCCATGTCTCCGTGCCCCGCTGCTCTCCGTGCCCCGCTGTCTCCGTGCCCCATGTCTCCGTGCCCCGCTGCTCTCCGTGCCCATGTCTCCGTGCCCCATGTCTCCGTGCCCCATGTCTCCGTGCCCCATGTCTCCGTGCCCCATGTCTCCGTGCCCCATGTCTCCGTGCTGCCGCTGCCCCATGTCTCTGTGCTGCCGCTGCCCGATGTCTCCGTGCTGCTCCCCGGTGTCTCTGTGCTGCTCCCCGGTGTCTCTGTGCTGCTCCCCGTTGTCTCTGTCCTGCTCACCGTGTTCTTCAATGTGTTCTTCACACATATATATTGTTCTTCACATACTATTTTGTTCGCACCGTTCCGCGCGTATCTTCCGACAAGTAAGCAGATGTGCCGAACATCTGTAATCTATTCTTCACTGTGTTCTTCACTGTGTTTTTCACTTAAATGATCCTGTGTTCACTGTTTTTATTCTATTCTTCATTGTTCTTCACTGTGTTTTTTTAATTAAATGCTCGATCTCGAGCAGGGGAAATACTCGTCCGAGCAACGAGCCGTCTCGAGTACCTTAATACTCGAACGAGCATCAAGCTCGGACGAGCATGTTCGCTCATCTCTAGTTGTGTCCTGAAGGCCCTTTTAGGCTGTGTGAAGACACACGTGGCGTTTTTAGGCCGTTTTTGGGCCGTTTTTAGTTAGTACGTTTTTACATAGTTAAAGACGCATCCGTTTTTGGCCGGTTTTTTATTGCGCAATTTCGGAAAACGGACAAAAACGCATGCGTTTTTAACGATGTAAAAACGGCCTAAAAACTCCACGTGTGTCTTCACCCTAAGGGTGATGCGACACATGGCTTTTTTTTTAAACATGCGTTTTCAGTGCTTTTAAAAACGCATCCGGTTTTTTACTGTTTTTGTCCATTTTCCCCAATTATCTTAATAAATACACAGGTTATAGGCAGCCAAATGCATGGTAAACGGTCTAAAACGGATGAGTTTTTAAACGGACTGAAAACGCGTGCTTAAAAATGGACCAAAAACGCCATGTGTGGCATCACCCTTAGGCATTAAGATTCTGTCATTAAATAAGAGCTGTTACAGATTAGCAAGGTCGGTCCGTAATAATAGTACATAGAAAAAAATCGGATCGCTCTCCCAATAACCTGAGTACACTCCTGCAGACAGGCCGTGTGGTGGTGCATGCTACCAGATCCGTAATAATGGACTGCAGAGTGGCCTGTTTCATGAACTGACCACAGTGCCGAGAACGGAATTTCATGCATCAAAGTGATATGATGCAAGGAGTCCCTCCAGCAGCGACCTCTAATCCTAAACCCAAATTGGATAATTGCATGTCTTTCATCTTTTGGTGATAGATCCCTCTTTAAAAATGGACACTGCAATTTATTTTTCACAAATAAGGAACTGAAATGGCAGTATGTACGGTGACCTTAACTAGATTTTCCTTCCCTATTTGCTCCTGTACAGAGAGAGAAGTGCTGAGCGCACTGAATCCTCAGATCTGGCAGTAATGTAAATGTTGGGGCATGCTATGTGCTAGCCTGTGTTGCTTTGCTTGTACAGGGCTTAATATACATGAATAGGGCAATGCTCCGTTTCCTGATATGAAAGATGGCAGCTGTCACACATGGCCAGAACACACTCCAGACCACCACTTAGACCCTCCTAAAGATTTATTATACTGCACACCATATTATTGAGGAGAATTAGAAGCTACTGTCCATTTACTTTTTATTGACCTTCTCTGCGCGTGGAAAGGTTGAGAGGCGCGCTGCAGAGCAGACATGAATACTAACCGGGTTTTATAGCCAAAATGTTCCAAGACCGCAATAAACAATACTTCCACTTCATAGATCCTTCTCTGAGATTGTTTTTCTTCTATATGTATTGGTAACATCTTCAGTACAAGAGGGACCAACAATCCGAAGAATAAACATAAGTTGCTGACTTTTCTGGCACTAACTGAATGTTGGTTTTTGATATTTCCAGGAAGAGTAGGGGAAGTCTCTGTTGTGTAGTTAGATGTGCTTGGACTCCTGCCAGAGTGGAATCGGAAAGATTGTATATGGCAAAGAATAATGAAAATGATATCTAACACTTGGAAGTCTGTAAATAATCATTTTTAAAGTGGAAGTCTAGAATCCATGCTTTTACCTGCGTGTATATATGACAACTGGATGGCAGCTTTCATTTATCACCGCCGTTGGTAACCTCACCATGGTTAATAATCATTTCATTATTTCTGAAGTGTAAATCATCTCCCCAATTTTCCGGTTTATATAAACGTAAGAGAATTTGTGCAAGCAGCAAGCTAGAATACGTGCACACGAATGTATAGTTTTGCCCTGGAGTAACCTTTGTGTAAATGGCCAGTCTCATGTGTGAACTGACCGCAGGTCATATTCCTGCTGAGCCCTTTCCTATTCTCATTGTCGTGTCGTGAGCGGACACCGCAAGCTGATCCATATGTCCAATGTACTCGGTTATTGCCCACGTTTCCTGTGCAGGTAGCTTACGTGTAAGAAAGCTGCAGCCTGATTTTTTAGAGGGCGTTCCCACGTGGCGTTTTTGTCGTGTTTTTAAACACATCCAAAACACAAGTGGATGGGGTCTTGTCCAAAACACACATATCATATGAGTTTTGGCTCCCCCCTTCCACTTGCATTTTGGATGTGTTTAAAAAACGTGACAAAAATGCCACGTGGGAACACGCTCTCAAAGAAGGAGGCAGAGAGTCTAACAGTGAAGTCAAGCTCACCTCACTTCAGAATGCCCTCGTCACTGTAATTGATGGACCGGCATCCAGACGCATCGCTAACCGGATCTCCTTCATAGTGAGGTGAGGAGAGCTTGACTTCAATACTGAGCTCTCCCCCTCCATGACTGTATACAACCAATTTACATCTAACTTCAAAGTTGATGTTCAGAATGTTGCCATCATCACAGGTTCCCTTTAAACACCCACTGACAATGTGGCTTAGCTACAGTCATGAATAAGCAGTACCATAGCAGGTAGAGGGAGGGGGTAATGCTGATGGAGGAGGGTGAGACAGTGTAACAGCCTGTGAAGCTACAGCACGGAGAGGCTCTGGTAACCCTTCTGACTCATTCACATCATTTTAAACTGCTGCATGAGAAAGGCAAGACTTTGTTTTAATTACCCCTGAGGTTTTCTAGTGAAGCTGTAAATTTCATCTAATATGCACGTGGTGTGCGAATTATTAAACAAGCATTGTCCCAGGAAATAAAGTATATATTATCCCTTCTAACAGTATGGAGTATTTCAGTGAAGCACACACATAGACATATAGAAATATTAATAGTTCCCTTACAATGTTTTATGCCTCAGATAACTGTCCCCAAGTCTGGCGATACTTATTTTACTGCATATCAGACTTTACCTCCCCCACAATCCTTTCCCAGTCATCCGTAATCACAGCAGCCATTGTAATTCATTCAGAAAATAACAAGCGCTGTGTGAACAGATGAGAAATAGTTTTTCTTTTAAAGATTACGGATTATTCCTGTGCAGAACACTCATTTAGGGAGTTTACAGATCCATGAGCATAAGAAATATAATAATCTCTCTGCACCATTTAATTATTTAGCTACAGGACTGATATATCTGGAACAGACAGAATTCTCAGACTTTTCAGGGATAATGTATAATCTGTGAGACATATTGCTGTTTCCTCCCAAACTCCCAGAGATTGACTGATGGGTCACCTGGGGACCTATGAAATTGGCTGTAGCTTGGGTGTGTGTGTCTGAATTGTGAGCACTGATGTAATCAGGAACTGCTGGGGCAGAGGGGAGAGTTAAGGCTGCCATGGGCCCTGTGCTGTATGAATATTATATCCCCTACAAGTCTGGAATTCACTTCCTATATATGGTACCAGAATCAAGCTTTGTTGGGAATGGAAGATGCATCCCCTCTGCCTTCTTTCTGTCTGCAGTATCAGGACCTTTAAATGATTTCATGGGTGCAGATCCTTTATATTATCAAATTTGGTGGGTGATTTGGGTGCCCATGGCCCCCCTAAAAGCCTTGGGCCCTGGGCTGCCGCCCAAACTGCCTATGTTATGATTGGGCAGCACGGTGGCATAGTGGTTAGTATTACAGCCTTCTGGGACTGGAGACCTGGGTTCATGCCCCAGGTTCAACATCTGCAAAGAGTTTGTATGTTTTCTCAGTGTTTGTGTGGGTTTCCTGCAGGTCCTCCGGGTTTCCTCCCACACTCCAAAATATACTGGTAGGTTGATTAGATTGTGAGCCCCATAGGGGACCGATTTGGCAAACTCGCTGCGTAATCTGTGTGCACTATATAAATAAAGGAATTATTACATATGCAGTATGGCTTAGTTCACATTGTAAGAAAACATGAACACTTACTTTGTCAAGATCCCCTAAAACAACTAAAAGAGAGTTCTAAAATTTTAATCCCCTGGTGATGTTTACACAATTTTACTCAGTTTTATTACTGTTTTAGCTCCTTTAACTTCACAGGCTGTTACACAGCCTGAAACTTCTTCTGTGGCAGTGAGACTAGATGAGGCAGGAGAGACAGTGTAACAGCCTATGAAGCTACAGCACAGAATGGCTCTGGTAACACCCCAGGGCCCTTCTAGCTCATTCACAAAAATTTAAAAGTTGATTTCCGAAGGAAGAAGATATCTAAGAAATATAAGAAGATCACCTTCTGTAAAATTCATCATTGTATATGAACCCTTAGCAAGACATAAAAGTATGGCACCTGTTTTTAAGCACACCCCTCCGCGGCCCCTAATGTGCAGGTGGTGGAAAGGGGGAAAATAATCGTAAGTGCTAGCAATAAGCTAGCATTTGCAATGTGTCGTGCAGAGACCCTGATAGTTACATCCCACGGACTAAGATAACAATCTTTGCAATGGACAACAACCTGTAGGTTAAAGTTCTGAAGAGGTGCTGGGTTATTAAAACAATGTTACATGTGGCAGTCTTGATCACCTTAGTGTGGATTAAAGAAGGTGTTGAATATATTTTACACCAGCAGATACTAAATGTGTTCTATTCAAAGACTGGGGTTTGTGTTAAAAACCATGTTCAGTTCCAATTAACACTTTACCTCTGTAAAGAGATGCAACTGATAAGCGCTGTAAACATTATGCTTGTTTACGGTTTAGGGGTTGACCACTTATAGAAAACTTTAAAACAGTAAGTATACGACTCTAGTATGGTCACCCATATTATACTTACTCTGTTAAAGTTTACTGTTCACCATTGGGAGTCACAGGTCACATGACCACCCAGGCAGCAGGACTCGGGACTTCCTGCCATGTCCTGTGTCCTGCTGGCTTTTAACAGATGATGGGGACCATGCAGACATTACTATATGCACTCTCACTCTGTCATATCAACTCCCATATTACTGCTTGTAGGGTGCGCCAAAGACATCTACACGTCTCTCAAACCACTCATATGGGTAATGTCTGCATGGCCTCCTCCACCGTCAGCAGGTAGTGTGGTGTTAAAGGATGCCCAAATCCTGCTGCCAGGAGGCACCTTACCCCCAGTTCTCAGCAGGGCATGGAAAGGTTTATAAGGGCATATATAATATGGGTGACCCGATCAGGGTTTTATACTCACCCTATTAAAGGGAACCTGTCAGCAATTGGCCTAATAAACCATTTCCAGAATATTGTAAAGCAGAAGGAAACCTTCTAGTTTTTGTTTCTTTCATAGTCCAGTGTGGTGACATAATCCAGAAAATCAACTTTGAAGTGAGCTGTAAATTGGTTGGTATAAAGTCAAGGAGGTGGAGAGATTAACACTAAAGTCAAGGGGGGGGGGGCTCTGAACACCACCTCTTCTGTGATTGATTTGTGCATCAGACTTCAGGAGATCCAGTTAGTAATGTCTCTGGATGACAGACCATCAATAACAGTGATTGGGACTTTCTGAGGAAGAGGGAGCTTGACTTCAGTGTTAAAATCTTCCTCCTTGACTCTATACAACCAATTTACATCTCACTTTTAGGTTGATTTTCTGGATGATGCCACCACACTGGGTCATGAAATACACATAATCTGAAAAGTGTTCATGTGTATGACAACATATTGGTAGTGGTCTATTATGTAACTTTCTGTTGACAGCTTCCCTTTAAAGTTTTGTATAATAGGCCTTTACTTTACTATTGTTGTGAGGGGCCCAGATATGCCACCTATAGGGCCCCAGATCCTGGTAATGATGGACTTGCTTACAAACATTTGAGCTGGGATTAATTATTATCCTAAAGTCTATCTGAATTACCTAGGCTGCTCCTGTTACATGTAGGTGCATAGTATCAGTATGAGGTAAAAAGGAATGATGTCCTGTCACAGTCCCTGATATTTAACATCACACATTGCTATTTACCAGGGAATGTTGTAAGTGGCAGTATAAGAGCATAGCATTTATAAATCCTGTACTAACACGAGAGCTTTCACTGCATTATTTTGTAGGCTCATCTATCATGAATAGGATTATATGTAACACTATCAGAGACAGCGAGCAAGAGCCAAGGAGAATGAAATATTATATATTGTTGTTTTATTATTTTTTTGTATTTTTTTCTGCAAACAGTGGTACGATATCACACATTTAGCATGACTGTGCTGTTTATCAAGGTGCCTGTAAACTTAAAGCACTTAAATAGAGTTACTGAAAATCTGAAAAATGCCACAGAGTACAATTTCGTAATCCTGTACTATAGTAGAAATAAATCAGTAGGGATTACTTTTGGATGAGTGTTCTGGAGAAGAATGAGAAACGAAACATTAGAAAGCATCACTAAAGTAGTATTCATGTATCTCCTGTGGACTATAACCAGGGTCAACTCCAGGTATCAGTAGGCCCCTGGGCGACAGAGCCTCAGTAGGCCCCTATGCATGGATATTTCAAATACAGCCCACTTACGTTTATTTTATATAAGGCCAGGAGACTCACAGTGTTTACTATCTGGGGCAGATGTGGTTCCCCTCAGCTATTTTTGCCTTATAAAATAGGTTTTTGTTTTAACTGATCAATTTTTCTATGGGTTAATATTAAAGGGAACTCGTGAGGCAAAATAACCCCCTAAACAAAATATATTTTCATAAACTGCCATTTAAAAGCATTGCCTCTATCCCTTCATTGTCCCTCTACATGCCTGTAAACTTAAGCAATGAGGTTTTAAAGCTGTATGCAAATTAAATAAAGCACAGACACTAGCAATGCTTTACTATACATTACACACAGACCTGAGCAGGGGGAGAAGAAGGGAGGGGTAACAGGGGGTGATGTCACTGCCTCTGACCATGTGACCAGCCTCATTTACATAATAAAGAAAATATGATTTTACAATGATTAATGTATGAATTGACTAGATAAAGGCTGGAATGGGATCCATGTGAGCTGCTCCAACAGGTAGTAGTGACAGGACAAGTGACACAGACCTGATGACAGGTGTTTTCAAGTTTCAAGTTTTCATGTCTTTGTAGTTAATTTTTGTGTTGCTACTAGTGCATACTATGCTGTAACCACTTCTAACAGACTTGACATTGCCAGTGGCGTTACAAGACACAAGTTGGCCCCAATGCACACTTTAAATTGGGGTCCCCCCAATCGTGCTGCCACCCCCCACTCCCAAACATTACACTTGAAAATACACATATATGCTGCACCAACATATACTAAAAGCACCATACTCATACACCTAGTATGTAGTGTCCAACAACACTCTCCCTTATAATACTGTCTTACAACCCCCTCATCGATAAGATGTCCAGCAGAAGTCTCCATTCAATGAAATGTCCAACAGCAGCCACAATTCAATACAATGACCAGAAGCAGCCTCCCCTTAATAATAACATGTCTAGCAGCAGCCTCCAATCACTAATAAATTATCAGTTACACTCTCCCGTCGTATAAAAAAAAAATAAACTCAGTACTGCGCTCCCGTACTCCTGCTTCTTATTTTCCCCACCCAGAGACAGGCAGAGACAAGTCTGTGCTCTCTGCCCGCACACACTGTATGTTGTTACATAGACATGCCTCTGCCCAGGCAGTCTGATAATCAATTGTATGTGTGTCTTATTCTTAGGCTGTGGGCCCCTTCCATCCCCGGATCCGGTCAGGGTCACAACCTCTCCAACCACGATTGTTATGCCACTGGACATATATTCTGTTGATAAATTGTATACTCTCAGTAGAGATATTAGCGCACCTTTTGCATAGTGCTTGGGTATGTGTAATCTCCCCCCTCTTTTCACTTGTTTGCTCATATATAAAGGAGAAGCTCTCTTTACTGTTTGCCAAGTGCTCCATTTCTGTGGATTGCATCCAACAACTCATATAATGATTGAAGTCTTGTGAATTCTTGGATAAAGTGATTTTTTTATTGTGCACAGTACTCCACTTATAAGAGAAATATTATTGTGGGTATTGTACACAATAATACACTTCAATAGATTGTTGACCTTTACAGCTAATATAAGATATTACTCCAATAAGACACTCTTTGTAATAAAAATGTTGTGAGAACTGTATTTAATTTTTAAAATATCTGTAATGCATCATGACATGGATTTTATAGGGTCTCTGGAGTGTATCTACAAATTACATGTTGGTATAGCTATGCTGAATACAGTCATTGCATCTTACTCAATAACACTTGAAGTGGCTTTGATCTGAAAAATGTGCAAAACCACAAAAGCAGGACTGACACATCTCCTCATGTTCTGGGGACATTTTGAGTTTTTAGCTCACAGTTAAAGCCTTCAACTAGTCGCAAGGTCTGAATACAGCTCTGACATTGTAGATAAAATTACTGTCCCAAATTGGTTTTAAATGGGTTTAAGGTGTTGATGAACCTGTTGATGATAGATGCAGGTCACAGCTTTGGGATCGGCACAAATTGCGGAAATATTGTTGAAAGATATAATGCAAATAAGTTCATCACAGGGATTTTGCATTATTGCTTTAAAATAGACCCATGCACTGAGACTTTGGTAATCTTCTTTTATTTGTTTTCCATGGCCTCCTTCCTTCAGAAATAAACTTTTATAATTATGCTAATGAGCCAGAAGGGTTTTCGAGGGGCGTTACCAGAGCCCTTCTGTGTTGTAGCTTCACAGGCTATTACACCCCCTCACCTCTGATTCCTCAGCACATCCCCCTCTCTCTGCCTGATTGCACTGCAGTAGGGAAGAATGTATTTATATGATACAAACAAAAATAAATGTTATTATTTTTGTTCAAATGCATTCATAGCCTTAAATCAACTGTGCCCAATGTTTTTTTGTATAAAAATCCAAAGCTCATATCTATTTCCAAAATCATTTTTAAAAAAGTAGCAGGCACCTTGCCAGGACACTCACTGAATCACAAATTGCTTGTTTTCTCCAAAATCTCCGTCAGCTCCCTTATTCCCCCTCCCTCGGGAATTCTCTTCAATGAGTCAGATACCGTCTCCTGGTGACTTTGCAGTAAGGCAAGGTGCAGACTCTGCTTTCCTGGGTGCATTGGGGGTTTATATCATACGCTGGTGCTTGTGTGTCAGCATATGATAGCCTTGCAAACCCTCAGGCGCACCAAGATATAACAAGAGGCTTCGGCCTCTTAATGTATCAGATAGAAATTAGCACAGCGTGGGTCAGGAACTGCCCTGCTGGTGCCACCTTTACAACCCCCCATGGCGTGGAGGTGGTGCAAAGAGTAAAATAATCGCAAGTACGCTAGCATTTGCGATAACTTGTGGGCTTTTACACTTTGTGGCGTAAAATTCCTGATAAATAAGCCCCATTGTGTATATGTTGGAGGCCCCTATAGACCCATCTCAGTGGATCCACAGCACTTTACTTTTCTATGTGACGAGGCAACAAGCCAAGGTAAAGATAAACTGCCTAACAGATTCAGTTTAAGAAAAGTCACAAACCTTAAGTTCTAAAAATATTCTTATTTTATGGGGAATGTCATTATTTAATGACACAAACTTTCAACAAAGATTCAAAAGTAAATAAATGAAATAAAAAGTACAAATATTTCAGGCTCTGCACAGCTGCTCCAGTGTTGGATAACGTGTAAGACAATTAACCTAATGCGATGTCATCTATCTTCCTGTGAACAGAACCCTGTAACCCTTCAGTATATTAATATGGATCAAATTCAATTATGTAAGCGCACTTATCTGGGATAATATGTTTACTCTGACGGATGTGATCCCATTATAGCAGTACATGTATGGGTTTAAGTAATGTGAAGCCCCAGTCCATTGGAGACAGATTTTGTTAATGGCATTTAGGCTCATCATTACAGGGTGACTTAAATAAAAAAAGCACAACGGGGTGAAAAAAAAATCTCTGCCCTTGAAACAATTCCCCAGCCATGTTCTTCTCATACACTTCAACTTGTTATATATCTAAATGAAATATTCATTGACAGCTGCCGCTCTAAGCTGCCTCTGGTTGAACTAATGTAACTCCTTCTAGGCAGCTTTCTGGAAGCAGTAAATTCATAACCACAATGTAACAATATAAGATCGCTGATTGCTGCATTAATATTAATGACGTATTATTAATTAATAATGATAGCAGGTCTGTCCATGTATTCATTATTCTTTATGTGAAATTTACAGCTAGGTAGTTTTATTTTAATTCTCTGCAGTTAATCTACTTAAAAACCTACTTAAAAACCCAGCGCTTTAACCAAATTAAATGACTACTACAATACGTTTCTGAGTATTTTTGATTAGAATGCTACCAGTGTCCTCTTTACAAATACCAGGATATGACTTGCAAAAAGGAAGGCAACTCCTTATATTGCTAAAGGATAAGCCATATATGCTATTCAGCTATTCAAGCATTAAACAAAAGGGGACCACAAAAGGATATAATTTACACCAAAAATCATCTGAAAATATGACACATGTACAAATCTTTATTAAAGCCAAAGATGAACATGATAATTAGACAGACATTTAAAAACATAATTAATAATTTCTTTATTTATATAGACACAGATTACACAGTGCTGCACAGAGTTTGCCAAATTGGTCCCTGTCCCCTATGGGGCTCACAATCTAATCAACCTACCAGTATGTTTTTGGAGTGTGGGAGGAAACCAGAGGACCCGGAGGAAACCCACGCAAAGAAGGGAGAGAACATACAAACTCTTTGCAGATGTTGACCTGAATGGGACTTGAACCCAGGACCACAGAGATGCAAGACTGTATTGCAAACCACTGAGCCACCATGCTGCTCTAATTGACCCCTTAAAGACACAGCCATTTTTGTTCCTTTTTCACTCCCCACCTTCAAAAATCTATAGCTTTTTAATTTTTTATTGCTTATTTCTATGTAACAAATTATACTTCATTGTGATGGTATTTATTATTCCATGCCTTGTACTCGGAAGTGGGAAAAAATTCCAAATGTGGTGAAATAAGTGAAAAAATGTATTTGTGCCATTTTGTTGTGGAGTCGTTTTTTTACGACTTTTCTTTGGTTAAGTATGATCATGGGATACAAAATGTTTATTTTTTTTTTGTTTGAATAGATTTAAAAAATTTTAAACCTTGTGTATGAAAAACAAAAATCAATTTGCCATCTTCTGATTATGATAACTTTTTAAAACTTCGGTGGATGGAGCTGTATAAGGTAATTTGTGAGATGAGCTGGTGTTTTAATTGCTACCATTTTGAGGACTGTATAACCTTGTGATCACTTTCTGTAAAAACTTTTAGATGTGGAAAAGTGCCATTTTGGACTGGTTGTGGAAAGCCAGGGTGGACAAGTCCCTATGTCCTACTAATTTCCCTACACTTAGGGCATCCATATCCTTGTGGCAAGGTTTGTTACAATCCCCTAAATAACCCCCTCAGATATAGAGATGTCCTTCTTAATACCGTCCAACTGACTCAGACTTGGATACATAAGGGTTTACTGACCATAGGTGACCTTCATAAAGTATCAGTTATACTTCCCTTTAGTAAAATCACTTCCATATTTTATATTTCAAATAAAGAATTCTTTAAATACCTTCAGATCAGACATTTCTACTCAGAGCATGACATGGGTTCAACCTATCCTCCGACTCCCTTAGAATCCTTTTTCTATGACCCTCTTAAAAAGCGTGAAGGTGATCTATGGCGCTCTCATAAAAGTCTGATACAGAAGGATCCATTTGCTTTTGTCTCTAGATGGGAAAAGGAACTACACAGCAAATTCTCACAACAGTGGTAAGAGGTGTTCCTTATGAGCTCTTAATCATCCCACTGCATCAACCACTTAGAGATTTCCAGGAAACTATTGTACAGGTGGCATCTGACCCCATTTTGTCTTTCCAAAATGTATCACTCTTCTTCAGCCACATGCTGGAGATATAATAGAGAGACCGGTTATGTCCATGGACATGACCCCTTAGGAAGTTGGATAAGCTGGTGATAAGCTTGAGCAGGACCGTAACTACAGCAGTAGGAGCCATAGAAGCTGCTATGAGGCCTGGAGTGTGAGGGGGCCCCATTATCTGACCTGCCACACTAAAGAATGGAGCATGTGACCCTTTATAAAAGGATAGATTTGTACGACTTGGTAACTAGGTTACGTTCCCATGGATAGCATAACTGTGGTGATCTTAGCGTATAGGTTTATACACAACATTAACCGCTGCCTGTTGTTCAATGGATTAATTTAGCACATTCATCTTTGGCTTTAATAAAGATTTGCATATGTTTTTTCATATGATTTTTGGTGTGCATTATATCCTTTTGTGCCCCCCCCCCACTTTGTTTAATGCTTGGTTTATGTACCCCCCCCCCCTCTTTGTTTATGTATGCTATTCAGACGAATGGCCATCCTATACATAATCTCACAAGAATGAGCTGGTTGTGGTGTAGTTAAGAGAAAAAAAACCTTAGAAAGTCAAATGTCATTAACTAAAAAAAAAAATAATATAAAAATACAACAATGAATGTAAACAAAAGGAAATAAAGTAGTTAAATATTACATTTTTTGCTCTGTGACCAATTACAAAGACATTGGGGCAGATTTATAAAAAGTGTCCTAAGTTTCTAAGTGTCCTAAGTGTCCTAACAGTGCAAGGATAGACCAGATTTTTTCTGAAATAGGTAATTTTACCAGAATTTTAACAGATTGGTGCCATAGTGGAAGTCTATGATACAATAGTGGAAGTTTGGCTGCGCTAATGTACAATCCTATGCCAGGTCCTGTCTGGTGTAGAAATGTACTATCCCCTGAGCCTGTTCAAGCATGAACGGGCACAGGCTATAGTGAGTGTCATTCATGGGACAGAAACACACCCTCCTCCGCCCCCGCGCCAGCCCACTCCAACGTAGAGCAGGGTATTAATAGTATTTCATGGCAGTTTGCAAGAAATTGCAAACTGCTATACAGTGTCTTGAAACCCATAATGGGAAAACGCACCCAGATGTCCAGAACTCCACTTTATTGTTTGCAATTTTGCCTCCCACATAAATTTGAATAAAAAGTGAGTCATTAGTTGTCCAAATTGTATCAACGAAAACATCATCTGATTCCACAAAAAATGTTTATATACGGTATATATATATATATATATATATATATATAAATTTGGTATCTCCCCTGATGAAACTGATTGAAAGAATAAGAGGGAACAGTCTTTTTTGCCAACTCCACCCAAATTAGATTTGCTTTTCCAGCTTCTCAATACATGGGACAGCATATTAAATGAAGCCACTAGAAAGTACAACCTACCTCACAGATAACAAGCCCTCATATAGCTTTGTAAATGGAAAAATAAAAAAGATATGGGTTGTGGAAGGAGCGAGGGAAAAATGTCAACACATAAACCTAAAATAACATGGTCGTAAAAGGGTTAATGAATGTAGCACATTTATCTTTTATTCTGTATCTTTAGTAAAATAATAAACCACATGATGTCTGACTTATTTATGCTCTTACTTCACTCAAGGTTAACTTCTGTTATTTTCACATGAAGCCAACATTATCTAAAATGTTAGAGCTCAAAATAAAAAATAAACAGATGTCTCATTAACCCCTAGGCGCACCTGGACGTTATAGTACGTCCCCGGGGCTAGATGCTTAGCGCACGGGGACGTTCTATAACGTCCTGCTTCTGGCACCGGCTCACGAACGGAGCCGGTACCAGAAGCAGCGGCTGTCAGCTGTCTAGTACAGCTGACAGCCTGCGCTAACACCCGCGATCGGAGCCGGCTCCGATCGCGGGTGTTAACCCCTTACACGCCGCGGTCAAACATGACCGCGGCGTGTAACGGTGTTAGCGCTGTGGATCGGATCCCCCGTGCCGCTTACCGGGGGATCCGATCCTCTGCCGGGCAGCTCCGAGGACTGGCATGTGCCCCGGAGCTGCCCGGTCTCCATGGCAGCCAGACCCCTTCCGGGTCTGGCTGTAAACTGTCTGAGCATGCGCAAGCTTGCTCAGACAGTTTACACTGCTCTACAATAAAATAGTATTGTAGAGCAGTGTATTGAACTTAAACCAGTGATCAGAGCATCACTGGTTTAAGTTCAAGTATGTATAAGTAAAAATATGCAAAAACAGTTAACACTACACATTATAATAAATAAAAAATTAATACATAAAAATATAAGCCCCTAAAATGTCACTTTCCCATAAATACACTTAATAAAGTATAAAAAACATAAAAACACAAAAAAAACCCGCATATTTGGTATTGCCGCATCCGTAACAATCTGCATAATAAAACAGAATCGTTACTGGACCCGCACGGTAAACGCCGGAGGAAAAAAACGCAAAAAACATTCCGAAAAAAGATAATTTTTAATTAATACCCTATAAAAAATGCTCTAAAAAGTGATTTAAAAAATGTTATGCACTCCAAAATAAGCCCACTAAAAAGAACAACTGTTCTCGCAAAAAATAAGCCCCTAACAAGATTTATCTGCCAAAAAATAAAAAAGTTATGCATATAAAAAGATGGTGATGCTAAAATGAATAAGATTTTCTCCAAATTAGTTTTTATTCAGTACAATTGAATAAAATACACAAAACCCCCACATATTTGGTATCCCTGCGTCCGTAACAATCTGTATAATAAAACAGAATCGTTATTAGATCCGCAAAGTGAACCCCGTAAAAAACAACCTAAAAAAACTCTCTCTGCTAAAGATGATTTTTTATTAATGCCCTTTAAAAATGCTCTAAAAAAGTGATTTTAAAAAGTTACGCAATCTAAAATAAGACCACTAAAAAGAGCTATCATTCTTGCAAAAAATAAGCCCTTAAACAGATTTTTGAGGTGAAAAATAAAAAAGTTATGCATATGAAAGACGGTGATGCTAAAATTAACAACAATTTTGCCAAATTACTTTTTATACAGTAAAAATGGGAAAAAATAAAAAAATATATATAAATGAAGTATTTTCATAAACGTGGCGACCCAAAGAATAAAAATAATATACTATTTTCATGGTATGGTTAACGGCCAAAAAAAAAAAACACATAAAAATTTTCCTAAAAATTGATGATTTTCATTTCCTCCACCAACAAAGAGTTAATTAAATCTCACCAATTAGCTATAGATGCCCCAAAATTATGTATTAGAAAAGTGCATCTCATGTGGCAAAAGAAATAAGCCCCTATAGGTGCACAATAAAAAAAAGAAAAAAATTATAGCCTGTACAATGTGACATAGCAAATCTGATTTGAATGGCGCCTCCTTCCCTTCTATGCCCGGCCGTGCGCCCATACAGCAGGTTACCACCACATGTAGGGTATCGGTGTACTCGGGAGAAATTGCGTATCAAACTTTGTGGAGCCTTTTTTCATTTTATCCATTAGAAATGTAAAATTTTCCACCCAAAATGGGTGTATTGTGAAAAAATATTACAATTTGCAGACTCCACCTCCATTTTGTTTTAACCCCTATAAAACACGTAAAGGGTTAACAAACTTCTTAAAAGTGGTTTTTCATATGTTGAGGGGTGTAGTTTCCACAATGGGGTAATTTACGAGTCTTGCTATTATTTAGGCCTCTCAGTGTCAATTAGAAGTTGAGCAGGTCCATCTAAATACAGGTTTTGGTGATTTTACAAAAAATGTGAAAAATGGCACCCAAATTCTGAGCCTCATAACATTCTAGTAAAATATGTGGAATCTTAAAAAACCATGCCAACATAAAGCAGACATTTGGGAAATGTAAGTTATGAATTTATTTGGGTGCTATGACTTTCTGAATCAAAAGTAGAGAATTTAGAACGTTGAAAATAAAGAATTTTTCAAAATTTTTGCCAAATTTTGTTTTTTTTCATAACTAAACGCAAAAGATTTCATCCAAATTTTTAAACTAATTTGAAGTACAATGTGTCACGAGAAAACAATCTCAAAATCCCCTGGATATCTCACAGCGTTCCCACGCTATAACCACTTATAGTGACACAGGCCAGATTTGAAAAATGGGGCTGCGTCCTTTAGGCCAAAAGATGCTGTGTCCCGTAGGGGTTAAGATGTTACACTTTGAAGACTTATACAAAGGTTTTCATTGACTGAAAGACTTAAAGGAAATTAATCACTATGAAAAAGTAAAAAACACCGAAAATACTCAACTACGCTCCTCTTGTTGATCCCGGCACTTGTCTTGACACGGTCGGGATCACCTAGAAAAGAGACTTGTATAAAGCAGCCCAGAGTGTGGGGACAAGATGTACAGTGCTCCGGGCTGCTAATTATGCCTAAGATTCTACATATTCCTATGACGGCAACAATGTCTGAGTGGTCCTATACAGACCAGGTCTACTGTAATTCCTCTTCCTGCACCATTTATAAAGGGTCACTCAGATGGAGCTCTTATAAAGTGCAGGTAGACATGTACAACCCTTTGGGATCTACATGAAGAACTTACCAAAAACAAGAAAAGAGTGGTTTCTAAATATCCAGCACAGAAGTCTTACGAGTAAGTTTTTAAAGGAGCCTGGGAGTCCACTACCTCAGACACCCTGACATATCTAATAACTACCCTTATGATGCCCTAGGTAACCAATCCATTGGACAGTTTCTATGCAATTGAGTCTTTGATCTTTTCTAACCAAAAAATGTGCTTAATTGTCTTAGGAATGGGTGGGTAGTCCATATTGGCCCTAGGGCACATAGTATCTAATCCCCATACATGAAAATCAGGTATGGTGTGCTTATAAAGTGCCCAATATAATGCTGTTTTACTTGTAGGATGATCTGGGAGACGTTAGATAAACCTTAATAATAAAAATTAACACCAGTGTGGTGTATTCTGCAGGAAGCTAGTTATAGAGCAAAAGAAGCTGCACCTACTGATATACTATGTTATTGGAGAAGTTTATGGATAACTTTGAATGTATCCCTTTATATTTCAGCTTTTTCTATGATTAGAAACTGTAATTGAGATAAGGGGGGTCAAATCAGTGATTGCAGTACTTTTTTTCCTCAAAGGGGTAATTCAGTCTACAACAGACCTACAAGAAAAGACCAACTTGATGACCGATGGGGGTCTCAGTGGTGGGGCCCCCACAGATCACGGGAAAGAGGATCCCTTGAATCCCCGTGGACACCAAAAGAATGGAGCAGCCAGTTGCTCTGTTCACTGTCTTTGAAACTGACTGAGATAGCCAAGCTACACTCTATTCTTTTGGGGTACAACTGGGGGGAACAACAGACATCTGTTTTCATGATCCGTTGGGGCCCATCACTGAGACCCCCACCGATCATCAAATCCTGATAGGGGCTAACTTGTTTTGACTAATCAACCCCTTTTAAAGGAGCCATACACAATATCCAGGTAAACTTTGTTTTGTACAATACTTTATGAAAAGTTAAATTGTTGTTGTGACTGGTATATCCAGACTATATTTCTGTGTAATAAAGTGACTTTTATATAGCTCTGTTAATTTAAGCGACATTATAAGTGCACCAAGTCTCTAATGTCTGTTGGTAATTGATGGTTTTGTTAAAAATGTTGTGCTTGCTTAAAATCATAGTTATTGTTATTAATAAACCAAACATTTGCTACAACAATTTGATGGATTATCTTACATTATGGTTTATTTTGTACAAGACAGACTAAATGAATGGCTGTTATTGCATTGAAAGTCAGATTTAGACAAACCAAAAGAAATATTTTTCAAGCTAGAGAACAGTGAAGTCCAGTTATGAAAATACAATGAACGGCATAAAAGGTTCTGTAAGTATCTTTCATGTGAATAGAGTGGTGCATATTTCCTTCCACGGGACTCGGAGCATGTGCTGACTGGAACGTTCGGACTGAAACTGAAACAAAGGGTTTCCTTTGTGGTGTTCCTCCAAAATAAAAAATCTACTTTGAAGTCATCTGTAAAATTATTGTATACAGTATATTACATGGATTATAATACAGGTGGTAGCCTGGGGCTCATGGCCACCCAACAAATTTTATTCTGAGAAGAAACCTTTACCCATAAAATCCTCATAATCTGTTCCTCCTCTCAATACACATGTACGCGAGAGTATTTTCAGGACCTTTGGAGGCACTAATAGGAAACAGGGAGATCTTGTACCTCACTATTCTGTGCAGGACACGAGCAGCCTGCTACATTCACTGTCACATGACCTCCTCCCTGTGAGCCGGGAGCAACAGCCCCTCCCCTCCCATGAAGCCAACTCAGAAACAAAGTGTAAACAAAGTAAGGATTCATAGGGCTTATCAGGACATGTAGAGGAAGCAGCAATTGCAGCAATTAGGCAATCTGAGGGCTATAGCAAAGAAACTACTGGATATAGGTAACAAAGATAATAAGCAAAGTTGTTTTACATCCCAAGAGATATTGAGGGAAAAAAACCTTTAAAGGACACCTGTCATCAGATCTGTGTCACTTGTCCTGTCATTACTACCTGTTGGAGCAGCTCACAAGGATCCCATCCCAGCCTTTATCTAGTTATTTCATACATTATTCATTGTAAAATCATCTTTTCTTTATTATGTAAATGAGGCTTGTCACATGGTCAGAGGCAGTGATGTCAAACCTGTTACCCCTCCCCTCTCCTCCCCCTGCTCATGTCTGTGTGTAGTGTATAGTAAAGCATTGCTGGTGTCTGTGCTTTAGCTACTGAAATGCTGCATCCTCCTAATACACATGTGTGATACAGACATCAGCTACACAAGTACCTGACATGTTCTGGTATAACATGGCTGCCTGGAGCTGTTGTATCTCTCCTATACACACAGGCTGCAGGGGGTGTGGCCACCAGCACCAGGAAGCACATCATTATACAGCCTCACATCATTATACAGGCTGTCAGTCATGTGTATAGGAGTATCTCATACACACAGGCTGCAGGGGACACCAGTACCAGGAGGCACATCATTATACAGCCTCACATTATTATACTGGCTGTCAGTCATGCACTGGGGGTGTAGCTGTACCTCCCACTCATGAATAAGCTGGACAGCTTGAATATGATAATGACTCATTGGACATCTCACAGGTCATTTGCATACAGCTTTAGGACCTCATTGCTTAGGTTTACAGGCATGTAGAGGGACCATGAAGGGATAGAGGCAATGCTCTCTTATGGCAGTGTATGAAAATATATTTAGTTTAGGGGGGTAATTTTGCCTGACGGGTTCTCTTTAAGTTACTCTTTAACTGAAGTCAAGCTCACTACTTCTGAGAAAGCCTCCTCCACTCTAATTGACGGCTCTGCAATCAGGGACATATTTATACAAATCAATTAAAATCTGGTGAATGATGTCAATAAAAGCAGAGGAGCATATGAGGTGCTGAGCTTTCAACCTCCCCGACTTTATAAAACCAATAAACATCTCACTTCAAAGTACATTTTCTGGATGATGCCACTACTGCCATAATATAACAAATTCAAGGCACTTAGTATAGAACAATAGAAAAATTCAAAAAAAAAGTAATATTGGGTTAAAACAAGCCAGTCATGAAGTGGTTCATTTCTGTATTAAATGTAACATGGATGGGGTAATGGGTCTTTCTTTTCCTCCAGCAGAGCTATATCTTTGTATATTAAGAAATCAGGATTTCAAACACCCTTTTAATGTTCTGTTTAAAATCAGGTTATTTGCCAACATGTACACATCTATTATTTATACTACAAGCACAAATATTTATTTAGCTGAATATGCACACCTTCTGCAAACAGGTTCACTCCATGGAAACACATGACCAAATTACAATTACAAATTGGTTTTAATAATAAGGTGTGAGTCGGAGGAAGCCTGGCAACAGAATATATCATAGGAATAGTATGTGCATAGCTAAGACACATCATTACACACGCATTGTATAAAGCTGCAGACTTTTATGCAGATTATAACCTATGCAATGCAAAAGTTGAATACAGGATATATTGTGATTATAATACTTTGGCAAACAGACATATTTAGCTAGCCAATTGTAAAGGTTTACTTAAAAAAGTTATTGTACGCCAGTTTTCTGGTGTAAAAACATTAAAATAATCACAATTATTAGCACACCACCAGTAACTATTTCCTCTTCACGCCAGGTCTACACCAAGTGGTTGTGGAGCGGTGTGAAGGTGCAAATGGTTAAAGAGTGGGCCAGCACGGGGTGTTCCTGCCCGTACTCCCTACTGATTGTGAATATTTAGGCCTGAAAATGTGCAGGCTATAGTACAATTCTATACCAAGCAGGACCTTGCATAGAAATATCCGCCAGCACAGCCGCCCACCATATACGCCAGGAAGTAGAAGCCTCCTGAGCCTTGTGCGCGGCCATATGATAATTGTCCCCCAAAATGAACCAAAAAAAATGGCTGGGCAAACACTTTCAAATATTGCAGCATTGAGTTGCATAGAAGGCAGCACATATACACAGCCCCTTCCCATTTGGTGTGGCCATTCTCAACATAGGTGCAGGTCCCACAGATTATATATTTTGAAATAATTTGCTTATCTTAACGTATTTTTCGGACTACAAGGCGCACCAGATTATAAGGCACACCATCAATAAATGCCTGCTTAAATGTCTAGGTTCATATATAAGGCGCACCGGATTATAAGGCACACCATCAATAAATGCCCGCTTAAACGTCTGGGTTCATATATAAGGCGCACCGGATTATAAGGCGCACCTGATTATAAGGATGAATGACCAGCAGGTGGCAGACCTGTGCACAATTCAAGGCAGCTGTTGTCTGTAAGTATGGTATATTTATAAGGCGCACTGGACTATAAGGTGCACCTTTGATTTCTGAAAAAATCTAAGGATTTTTTTGTGCGCCTTATAGTCCGAAAAATACGGTAATAATGATGGCTATCATTATGTTGCTGATGGTGTCCACCTATTATACTTTCCACTTATAATAATTCCTTTATATATAGTACACACAGAGTACGCAGCGCTGCACAGAACTTGCCAAATCGGCTTCTTCTATATCAAACTGTAGCCACCTTGCAGTTAGTAACTTGTATCTTTTATCCAATACTTTTCATACGGACTGTTCTTTCTGCGGCATGCTGGAGCTGCTTAGCAATCCTATACAGCTTAGGTATACACTCACAAAACATTCATCAATTCACAATTTCCTAGTCCTGAAGTCCTCATTTTCCATATTGTTCTCTCATACATCATACAGAAACAACTGCATGACTGTCGCCAGAAAACAGCAGGGAAACCAGAGCCACAGAGATGAGGTGATTGATCCAAGATCTCGTGGGGTAAGTATAAGTTTTCCACTAGTCAGTCTCACTTTGGCAGACTTGTGACTTTAACTCTGTTCATGTTGAGTAGTTCCATCTTGTTGCTTAGGAACTGTATCTGGCAGTCCTGAATATTTTCTTGTCCAGGTTAAAAAACCATATAACATTTATGTTTAAGGATCACAAAGTTGAATCATGCCTATGATGTAATGATGGTTATGTCTGGGATGTATATACATAGTATGCAGGGATTGTAATAGTTTCTTCTGGGAGCCAAACAGAATTTAAAAAAATAATTATAGGTCTGGATGTAGAGCATGCTCAGTGCGTATTGTAAGAAAATCCTAGATGGAAAATTGACTCAAATTGAAACTTGATTCTGATGCCATTCTACTATCGTGGTACTATTCTGATACTATTCTGATTCTGACGTCAGCAGCGGCGCGTCATACTAGGCGCCGCACAGGAGAAGAACAGTGGCGGCGCCCAACATGATGTTAAAGAAGACAGAAGACGGCGCGGAAGCAAGAAGAGGAGCCGGGAAGCCAGAAGAGGAACCGCGATGACATCGGGGGAGCAGCGCTGCGCATCTGGGCCACCGGAGGGTGAGTAAATAAGTTTTTTTTTTAAATTCTGCGCTGACTGTATACTACTGGGGGCACGCTGTATACTACTGGGGGCACACTGTATACTACTGGGGGCATGCTGTATACTACTGGGGGCATGCTGTATACTACTGGGGGGCAGGCTGGGGTGGCTGTATACTACTGGGGTCAGGCTGGGGTGGCTGTATACTACTGGGGGCAGTCTGGAGTGGCTGTATACTACTGGGGGCAGGCTGGGGTGGCTGTATACTACTGGGGCAGGCTGGGGTGGCTGTATACTACTGGGGGCAGTCTGGGGTGGCTGTATACTACTGGGGGCAGGCTGGGGTGGCTGTATACTACTGGGGGCAGGCTGGGCAGGCTGTATACTACTGGGGGCAGGCTGTATACTACTGGGGGCAAGCTGTATATTATAGGGGGCTGGCTGGCTATATACTTGGCTGGGTCTGTGACCAATGCATTTCCTGTTGTGATTAGTGCAGGAGGAAGTATCTAGTTACATGTTACATGGAATTATTAGGTGATATGTTACAAAGAAATGCAGAATCCTTCTTGGAATATCTTCTCACCAAACTCTGCAAAGCTTTTATTTAACAAAAGATCATGAAAAAGCAAAGCTTAGATGTCATTGGTTATAGGCTATTGGCAACTAAGATGATTTATCTATGACCAATAAATAAATTTAACCCAAATTATTTTGCCACATTGACGTGGGCTTAGATGAGGAAAAATGACGTACGAACCTGCTGTACAAAGTGGGCGCATTGCAAAATATCACACAAACCATCACAAAGTCAGATTCTTTTTATAATCTTTTATAAATGTGGGCACAATACGCCAGGTTACAAGGTCGATGTGCTCTTCTGCATTGCTGGGAGATGCTTGGAAGGATGTTTGCATAGTCAAGGATATCCTCTATGTACAAGTGAAAGGCGGGGAAGAGACCCCCTCCCGGCTATGTACAGAGTTATGTTATTACAGACTGTGTCACACATCCTGGTGTCTCATGTACCTGTTTCTTTATGTGTTTTTCCTCTCCAGTCAATATATACAGTCAATACAGAGAACAAGTAATAGTTTTCTTTTTACATGTTGGCATAGTTGTGTTTAAAAAGTATGTTTTTTGAAATGCATTTAATACCTGACTTTGTAATACCCTTTGAAGGCTTGCTTTAGACAAACCTATTGTTACATCTTCATTATCCTGGCCCTTTTTTGTTTTTTCATTTCCATGTTTCACTCCCCACTTTCAAAAATCATTAACTTTTTTATTTTTACACGTAAAGAGCTCTGTGACAGCTTGTTTTTTGTGTAACAAATTGCACTTCATAGTGATGGTATTGAATATTCCATGCCATGTACTGGGAAGCAGGAAAAAAAATCCAAATGCAGTGAAAATGGTGAAAAAAATGCATTTACGCCGTTTTCTTGTAGGCTTGGATTTTACGGCTTTCATTGTGCACCCCAAATGACAGGTCTACTTTACTTTTTGGGTCGGTACGATCTTGGGGATGCCAAATTTGTATAGGTTTTTTTAATGTTTTCAAACATTTACAACAATTAAAACCTACTGTACAAATTTTTTGGGGGGGATTTTGCCATTTTCTGGCGCTAATAATTTTTCCATACTTTGATGTATGAATCTATGGTTGGTGTAATTTTGTGCGACTTTTGATGACGTTTTTAATGCTACCATTTTTAGGACTGTACGACCTTTTGATCACTTTTTATAGAATTTTTAATATTTTTCAAAATGGCAAAAAGGTGCCATTTTCGAATTTGAGCACTATTTTCCATTAAGGGGTTAAACGCAGTGAAAACCCGTTATTATATTTTGATAGATTGGGCATTTTCAGAAGTGACGATATCTAATGTGTTTTTGATTTTTACTGTTTTTTTATATTTAGATCAGTTGTAGTGAAAGGGGGGTGATTTGAATTTTTTTTTTTATTATATTTTTTTAGCTTTTTTTATTTTTACTTTCACTATTTTTCAGACCCCCTAGGGTACTTTAACCCTGGGTGGTCTGATCGATCCGACCAAATACTACAGTATGACAGTATATGGGGATTTTCCACCTCATTCATTAAAATGTGCAAATCGCACATTGTAATCAATGGGTTCAAACTAGACGGGGAGCGATTATGCCACAGGGAGCGATACTCGTCACCAAGATGGCGGCGGCCATCTTTTTGCTGGTAGCGATCGACGGGATAACACCAATATGCAGCAAAGACTTACCGACTTTGGAGAGGGCTCAGCCCGTGAGCCATCTCCATGTACCTGCATCTGACGCGCGCCATACTGTTACGTACTACCAGGAAGGGGTTAAACAGATCCACAATAGTAACAGATATAAAATGAAACATGATGCGCTGATATGTGATCAGGGATTTATCAGTATTTCAACTGCATTCAGTGTTTTTTTTCTACTATGCAAAAATGCTTCAGTTTTTTAGAAAATAATAACATAATAACATCAATAAATGTGAATTCTAATGGAAGACTGATTAAATACTGATAATTCTAATTTTAGAAGTTAAATCATCAAAACTAGTACAGTGCCAGCAAAACATTTTAACAAGTTCAATTAAGCCACAAATCTTAAAATTCAAGTTTTATTTTGTTACAGTTAGTATTTTGTCTTCTCAGCCTTACATTTTATCACCATCTGTTGTTGTTTAGGCCTGGAAGGATGGAGAAGTAAGTGGGGCTCATGGTTGCCCACGTTATTTTGCTGGAAAGTTTCATTTGAAACTTGTTAATTGAATTTTAAGCACTTTCTATTGGTTAAGGTAAGGGGTATTTCCTGGCTACTCGAAAATGTTAATGTTATGGTCATTGAGAAACTTTGTCATGGTCTTGACTTTGTGGGCTGCAGTTCCATCATTAATCACACTGATTAATGACCCAAAAATAAAGCAAATTTTCTTTTAAAACATTAATATTTCTTACATTCATCTCGGGAAGGATATAGGAATTTGCCCTTCCCATGCTTCCTCTGAATACACCCCACACCAGTGATGACAAACCTTTTAGACACCAAGTGCTCAAACTACAACCAAAACCCACATATTTTTGCACAGTGCCAATGGACACTAATACAGTAAAAAGAAGGGGGATTTCAGATTATCATTGTAACTTCCTTCCAGGGTGCTGGGCTGCCTGGGAGTACAAGAGGACTTGAGTCCTGTTTGGCAAACTCTGCGCTGGGTTGAAGGCGTGGATGCCCATAGAGAGAGCTCTGAGTGCCACCTCTGGCACCCGTGCCATAGGCTCACCACCACTGCCCTACACCATCACACTGTCAGGATGTTAAACAGTCTTACCTGTGCAGTTCAGGTCATACTGCTCATTACTGGTCATACACAGTTATCGGACAAGCACAATCTTTGAGCTTCACATGAATTACAACATGAAAGTTCTTTCATCACTTTGGCTGCATTCCCATTTTGTATATGCTCCGCGTACTGTATATGTCAGGATAGCTCCTAATGTAAATGAGGAGCATATACATAGACATATACTGGCAGACTGGGCACCCTTTTTGCCTCTATCTTCACAGTATCTGCTGTATACTGCAGAAAACACATTATGAAATGATACAGCAAGCTCTGCTTTCCATCCTGCTGAGCGAAATATACGCTCAATGGAGGCCATTGGAGGCAATGGGGGGGGGGGGGATGTATTTCTTACCCAACCTTTGCTGACCATAGCAAGGACAGTAACATCACTGGGGAAACACACAGAACATCAACACCAGGCTGTTACAGTTTTACAAGAGAGCAGCAAGAACTAGGTAAACATGGAAGGGAAAACCGTCCCTTACTCTATGATGAAGCTAGCTCCGGACCCGACAACTTCTCTCTCTCTGGACACAAAATTCTTTCCAGATAGTAGGGAAAAGGACTAAATAATACTCGGGTCAAGTGTTCATAATCCCCCCCCCCCCCCCAAACAAATCAATTGCTGCAAGTAAAAACTTGGCGAACTAGCAATCCCAGCATGCACACAAACATATAACCAAAACTGAATAGAGGAAGGAGGGCAATAGAACGGACGGGAATAATGGGTAACAACCGGAGCAGGTCCAAATACACTAGAAAATAAACACAGACAAAGGGGAACAGACAGGAAAGTGATGAGTGAATACAAGAGAACAGACAAACTTCACAGAATCTCTCATCACAGTCAAAGAAATAAGTCACTTAGTAAGTATAGTTATCTCTACATAACAGAGCCAGGGATAAGCTGCAGATACAACAATACCCAGAAAATACTGAATAACAAAACCAGCATTAAATGGAGCCTGACTACTCCTGATAGGATAATACAGATCACCACAGCTGAGACTAAAAAACAACAGCAACAAAAAGACAGGAATAAACAATCAGGCTACATAGCACAGTGGTAGAGAACCGGCTAGAAAGGACGCTGGTTCAAATCAAATTTTGATTATCTCCCCCATTGAGTGCTCTTTTAAAAAGTGAAATCATGACGCGGATTTTGCAAGCACTGTACACAAAACATTATTTATATTTGGACATGATAAAACAGACGTGAATAACTCATCTGATCGCAACAATTTTCATGCCTGATACAGTAATCACATCACATATTTCCTCTTGCTGAAGCATGTTAGTGGAGTTAATTACATTACAAAGTCATAAATATGTTTACATTGATAACTCTAATAATTTTTTACGGTATAAAATGCAACCCTCTCACCGATGAAGTCACTGGTGGATATAGTTTTTATTTTATTTTTATGTTTTTTTCATTTTCATTTTACAGCAATTCTACTTCAATCCATAATTTTGCTAGAACGTCCTCTCTTAGATACTCTGCTAGTACATATCAAAAAAAGAAAATCTCGAGATACCGTGCAGCTTAGCAAATCTATTTCTAATGATAGAAATTTTATTCAGCAGCCACAAGTTCCATCTTTCTATCCTCAGAGAACCTCTCTATGTGCTTTCCAGAGATCTTTCATCTGCTTCTGGCAATTTATTGTTTGCCTTTGATACGCTTGTCAGGCCCTAGTACTTATCTTCTATGCAGCAAAGGTTTTTTTTCTATATAGAAACATACAGAAGTCCATCCATGGGTATAAAGTGTCTGGCAGCACAATTACAGGCTTGTGCTAAATGCGCTCTTAATAGTAATATTGCATGACTGGAAACAAAGCAAAGGGGTTTTTACTCTGCTATGACTCTGCTCCAGTGTAAATGAAAAGTGGGATAACCATGGATACTTACATATGTTTGATCTTTTCTTATACTCACAAAAACTTTTAAAAAATGTGTTTTTTTTAACTGATACAGTAAATATCACTACACTGGTTGAAGTGTACAGTATATTACTTCTGCAAGTATCTAATATGCGCAAGTTATAACTTTTAACGGTTATAGTAAGTAATGACAAAACTTTTAGAATACAGGAAGTCCCCGACTTACGGACAACCCGTATATACGAACGGGGAACTCGGAACGCCGTGCATGCGCAGTCCACTTCCTGGTTTCTTAGCGCTGCTTGGCATGCTGCGCGTCCTCATTGGGCGGGCGGGTCCACCTCCTGGTTTCGTAGCGCTGCTTGACATGCTGCGTGTCCTCATTGGGCGGGCGGGTGATGACGGGGTTCCTTGGGCGGAGCTGAAGACTGGCGCCGCCATGGAGGTGACGGGGAGCACAATGGAGGTGATGGGGATCCGCTGCCGATGTATACAGTAAGTAATTGCCGGCAGTATCGCGGGGTACAGGTAACTAAGGAAGCGTTAGCTGGTGCGATCTCATGCTTCCTTTGTTACCAGCCAATGCACTAAAAGAACTGAAAGCCGGAGATTGCAGGTAACTAAGGAAGCGTGAGATCGCACCAGCTAATGCTTCCTTAGTTACCAGCCATCCGTGGGCTGTACTAAATTGTCAGGAGTTAGTGTACATCTACAAAATATACCAGTTCCGACTTACATACAAATTCAACTTAAGTACAACCCTCCAGTCCCTATCTTGTACGTAACCCGAGGACTGCCTCTACAGTATAGATATAAAGGGAATCTGGCAGCAGTTTTGACCTTACAACGATGCAAGCAGTGTTAGGTAGCAGCCCTGGAGATGTGCAACCATAAATGCATATTGTGCCTTGTCCCAGTGGTGTGTGGAATCTCTTCATTATAGTTTCTGCACAATATTCTGCTGCACAGCTTCTCGCTCCTGTGAGTCACTGCTGTAGCAGCTTCTGTTTGAATACTACAGAACAACAGTAACTTTGGGGGGAGGAGCAAAGCTCTGTTCAGTTAAGAGATTTCACACACCAGAGCTCCAGTACACTACAATTCCAATTACCATTCTGGAATATACATGCATTTTAACAGTCTTGCTGCTAATTATGACTCACCCAACAGGTTACACATAACTCCAGGACTGCTGCTGAACACTGTCTGCAGCATTGTATAGTCAAATCTCCTCACAGATTCTTAGTAGATAAGCGTAAATTGTGGCAATGCCGATGACTTGACAAACCCCATTGACTGTAAAGGGTTCTGTCAGGTTTCCATCTGCTGAAAGGGTTCTGTCAAGTTTTTGTTTGCTGAGATGGTAAATTGTTAATAAACTTTGAAAAAATGTAATGTAAATATAAAAAACTTTTTAACCCCTTTTTTCCATGTTTAAAGGAAATCTACCTGCAAAATCAAGCATGGATACATTTCGGGGCACTTACTCATATATCCATATCCATATCATACATAAAATCAAATTTAAAATTATGCTAATGCATAGTAACTTTATATGTTACTACATTTTGAGAAGGGATAATATCAACTAATATTCATGTTTTTAACCCTTCTCTATGCAGAACTATCTAAGAACACACTTTGGGCCACATGTATCAATCGTTTTTTCTGTTGTTTTGCGCCTTTTCATTCAGACGCACTGTTTTTGCGCCATTTTTGCGACTAAACGGCAAACTAGCTGTGCAGCAAAAATAACCAGCTTTCCCTCATTTATCATAGCAATCCAGATGTTTTGCTGAGACTAATGATATTCATCACTTGCGACTTTTCATTTAGGCGCAAAAACGGGCGCAAAAACACTCCAACCCAAGTAAGAGAAGAAAGCACTGAGCCCCTTTGCAGAACAGCTCATTTCTAGCAGCAGAGCTCAGCCAGACACTGCAGACACTAGAACAGATCATACAGACATGAGATACTCTGCAGACAGGAGCTGCAGACTCTATTTACAGTTCATCACCTTCTATTTACAAAACATTCTGCAGACTCCTGAGCTCAAAGCAAGAGAGAAGAGAACGTTACAGAATGTTGCAGATACTACTGACAGGTGTCCCCATGTAATTCTGCACAGTATCACCAGTGTGTCTGAGGGGGATACTGTGCAGAATTACAGGGGTGCAGCAGGAGACCAGCACTGGGGGATCCCCTCCAGGAGAAGCCCCTGCTGAGGAGGTCACTGGGTGCTGGGTGTCACACACCTGGGTGCTGCTGTGAGTGTTATCTTCATTCTGGGCTGTGGGAGAAGCAGAGAGGAGCTTGTAGCAGGATCACATGTAAGTGCCCGAATCTAACATTGCGCCTAAACTGCGCCTAAACTGTGTTAAAGTAAAGTGATTAATAAGAGGCAGAAAATATACTTATCACAGATGGTTGTAGCTTGTGATAATTCTGGAAAACAGTGCGCCAGAATTTAGGCACAACTACTACACTTAGGCGCACAAAAGTGATAAATGGGGCCCTTTCTCTCTTATTCCCTTTTATTTTGTGATTGTCTTTTAGTGTTGGGAAAATTGACTGATGCGATGAACATTCGATCCTCTTCGCCGAATGTGACTACACCGCGACCAGAACATGTCCATAAAGTTATATGTAACACCAAACACACACATGTCCTGGAATAAAGTTTTTATTTCCCATCATCCTCCATTATTTACACCGATGTTATGACGTTCTCACTCTCATTCTTATGAAGTGCGGAGGGTTCTGTTATTGTGCAGCTAATACAATGGCGCACATCTAAACGTGACTTTTATTATCTCATTAGCTTGGCTTATGGATATATAGTTATTTATTTGGGTGACCATTTTCTAAGGAACAGACAATGATACATCTGTGTGAATTTTCTGCAGTTCCATTTGCTGCATATTTTGGTGAATATATTGGTGTGGGGTCTGTATGATCTCCTCACATCTTACTCTTTTAGGAAAGTAGATTTTCTTTATATAAGTATCTGGATTTGTACATATTTTAGAGGAAATTTTAAATGTTAATTGCCAAATGCATTGCCTCGTTGTCTGCTTTCAAAATTCTATAGGTTTTATGGCACTTTTTATTCTGTTTTATTGCTATATTTTGCAGGTTGTGACTGTCTAAAAATGTCTAGCTGAAAAGCAGATATCTAGTTATTACAGTTTTAGTGATATTTGTGAACTCTACACATGTCCACGTATTACCTTTAGGAGATGTGTAGGTAAACATTTTCTGTTTGGAGCACATTTTTTGCCATCAAAGTCAAATTTAAAGCATTTTTTATAAAATGTTTCAGTTTGAATCAAAATTGCATGCAGGCGCCTATGTCTTTAAACTCTTTGATGCAATTTTGAAAATCGGACAAGTGTCTGCTTTCAGAAAATATCGGTCCCTCTCCCCAATAGGCCTCACAGTCTAATCAACCTACCAGTATTTTTTTGGAGTGTGGGAGGAAACCGGAGGACCCGGAGGAAACCCACGCAGACACAGAGAGAACATACAAAATCTTTGCAGATGTTGACCAGCGCAGCAAGGCTGTAGTGCTAATCACGGAGTCATGTTGCCCATAAATCTCCCTATCATCTATCTATCTCCTATAAAATTCTCCCATATTACAGTTTGTTTTACCATACTAGGGAGCCACTTCCTGACTGTGACTGGTCATAAAATAGTTTTATTTTGGGGCCCCACTTTTAGTTTTGCCCAGGGCCCCACTTTGTCTAGAACCGGCCCTGGGGACAATGGGTGCAGAGGGAGATCAGAGATCAGTGCCTAAACACTGTGATTCATGTTTGATCATGGGGTGTAAGAGGTTAAACAGTAGGGATTGGAGATTTTCTGATACCGGGTGTTAGTGCCGGGGCTGGGCTGTGATAGCACAGTCCGGCCCTGGCAGCAGCAGCAGCACACAACATCCTGCAATCTTCTTCTGATGCTGCATCATAGTCAGGGTATTGAAGTACCCTCAATGACCGTCGTAAACACCACGGAATATGATGGAGCTATGTAAAAGTGTAGTTTTTTAATTATTTTCTTAGCCACAACAAGGCAACCTAATTCAGATAGACAACTACGCTAATAAGGCAAACCTCACATGGGCCTAGGCCTGCAAGTGAAATCATAGAAGATCCAGTTATACTCACCTGTAATGAAAAACAGCATTGAAGAGAAGTGTAAGTCCAAAATGGAAGAAGCTATGTAAGGTTGTATAGCAATATATCTGCAGTAACCAACTTTGCTCAGTGGCTGGAAGCAAAGTAACCAACTACCATAAGTACAGTATATGTATTATTTTACGTTAAAGGGGTATTCCAGGAATCAGCATAATTCATATACAAGTGGGCACTCAAAATATAAGCTAATATGTAATTAGTTGTTATTTAAAATTTTGCTCCTCTTAGCAGAAAATGCTGGTGACATAGACTGTAATGAAGAATTAAAATGCTACTGGCCCTTTAATCAGTCCGTTAATTTCCTCCGCACGGTCCGTTGCAGAACAGAAGATGGCTGCTGGTCACATGTCCACATCACATGTCCTGTACCTGCCTGGGCAGGGTCATGTGATCAGCACTAAATTTGGCTCTAGTCGGTTGGTTGCAGTGCATCCAGTATGGCCAGTGTTGTGGTGATGGCAGTTACACATCATTACTATGGTAACAGAGCAAGAAAACCTGTTACATCATCACTAGGAGCAGAGTATAAGTGGTAGGAGGAGTTACTGAGAACTAAAGGATCATGGAACTTGTAGTTTCCAGTGGCAGCCATCTTAGTGATAACTCCACCTACTTTAGAGAGGACATAAATTTTGTAAATCATAAAATCAAATTATTTAAGCTCCGTTTTGTGACAAATGACATTGAGTATTGTTGTATTCATTTATTTATATCATCATGGGTTTTTGTGTCAGACGTTCATATTCCCGGAATACCTCTTTAATGTAAATATTGTTCTGTGTAAAGTCTTATTGTAGGTAATTACTGGGGCATTTTGGACTCCTACAAGGCTGGCATTGCGCTTTGATTAGTTTTGTAGTCTCTCATTGAAGATAAAATACTGCATCATCATCACTCAACAGGAAGTCAGGTTTTGGTGAAGGAGAGCCGTTTGGAAGAATAGTGGTTGCTGGGCAGTGGCAGAGGGCTGTGTGCTGGGTGCAGGTCTGAGCTGATGGCAGGAGAAGTCTTCTAGGCACAGAGACTACTTGAAAGAAAGACTTCAAATACTTATACCAGTGATTTTGGGGAGTAGGGGTATAGTAATTGCTTTCTGTTATACATTGTTGCATAGTTCCTCAGGTATCCCTTCCTTTTGTTATTGAGTAAACATTATCCTTGGAATTTAAAGTGCTGTTTATCTGTGTGGCTTGTGTACCCTGTGGGCCCAGCCCTCGGCTCTTACATTGCATGGGCCTAGGCCTGCAAGTGAAATCATAGGAGATCCAGTCATACTCACTTGTAAAGAAAAACAGCATTGAACTCCTTAGAGAAGTATAACTCCCAAATGGAAGAAGCTATACCCATATACAACATCCCCCACCGGGGCCTAGCTTTTTCTTGTGGTCTGGAGGCAGCCGGGGCTCAGAATACCAGAGTGTCTGGCAGTTGTGGCCTAGGGCACCCTGATGTAATGGTGCTTGGTATGGGGACTGGAGGGCTATCCTGCATCCTGGCAGGTCTCCAGCAAGTGGTGTGTGCAAGAAATATGAAGGGAGAGGCTGATGTACTGGTTCTCCCTGGGGCAACCCCTGAGTGTCTGTAAGATATGTCCCTGGGTGATGGATGGGAGGCCCTTGGTGGTAACAGCCGTATCCATGGATCAGATGTAGGCAACGTTGTGCAAAATAAGTCATGGTTCTTTATTGAACAACAGCAGGCAACAGGCCTAAACGGTCTCACAGCAGATTCGGATTACTGGAGTGGTCATGGAGAGGGTCCTCAGGTATCAGCATGGTATTAGATGCAGGCTGGGATGGAGCTGTGTCCAAACTGTGGAAGCTGCAGCTCTGAGTCTCCTGACTCTGGTCCTGTGATTAGGATAAGTGTCAGCATTGATGGTGTACTGAATACTGTCTCTTTCTGTTCACTCCATGTGCTGAGAGAGCTGGTGGTACAAGAGAACTTGCTGGAAAGAGCCCTTGCTCCTGGTCAGGTGTTAGCAACCTCTCCAATCACACTCCATTATACATTGCAGAAACATAATTGGTCAATAACTTACATCCACTTACCTATTGACTGTTCAGGCAGAATCTACAGCTGCTGATTACCTAATGACCCAGTGCTAGAACTTACTAGAAGTTTCATGACTGCCTCTGACAGCTCCTAACCTGGAGAGGGCGCTGTTTGCAACTACCAGCCTGCCCATTTATTGGCAGAGGTATTGCACATATGCACGGTATTGCTGTCAAAGCAGCTTCTACCTTCTCCAGCCCCAAGTTGGGTCTGTGGGATTCTCCTACCAATTTGCATCCAAATAGCTATCTTAGACATTGGCAGATAGGATCTGTACCTCAGCCTGTTATTGTTGCTGTATTGAAGTTCTGGAATAAAGGAACTGTAAGTTGATGTTCTACTTCAATGTTTGATCCCTGGATGGTGCTAACATAAAGGGCTTTCCCTTTACTATCTACCCGTGGATCCCTAACACATGTATACACAAGGGGGCAAATATATCACAGTTTGGTCTCTCTGAGGTACATTTTAGAGACTTTTGGCGGCTAGTTTTTGCACCTTATGTATGATTCTGTCTTTTTACTTGTGATACATGTTCAGTTTTTCCTATCCTGGCAGGCGCACATTTTGGCTTCTTTTTGAGACTTTTTGTTGCAAATGTCTCAAATCCAAATGGACACAAGCCATGTGAGGGGGTTATATACAGGAGAGGACACAAGCCATGTGAGGGGGTTATATACAGGAGTGGACACTACTGTTAATTTGGGATTTAACATGTTTCATTTTTAATGCATTTTGAAACCTATTACAACAGGAGAGGTGGTTTTCCTAATTACATTACATTTGAATTTACAAAACGCATAGTAAACGCAATGTTAACAGTAATGAAATAAGGCAAATCACCTCCCCTCAGCTGTTGTAATTAGTTTCAAAATGCATTATAAATGCAATTAAACAGCTATGTCTGACCTCACCCTTAGAAGTAACCAATAAAAAAAATTCAAAAAAAAAATTCAAACATTTAAAAATTTTGACAAAAGAGGTTACTGTGCAAAATGTTAAACAGTTAAAGCATGTGAAATAATTCCAATTTACATGTTAAAATCGGGTCCATGAAAAAAAAAATCCTTTGCACCTGCCCTGGACCAGGTGCAGAATTGCGCCAAAATTGGTGCAGAAATGGCACATAAACGGCAAAATGTTGCACGGAACATCTGGAAAACTAAGATACATGAGGCACACTGCAAAAGGTGCAGACCAAGGCGTACTTGAAAAAGAACAGAGTTAAAAGTCGCAAAAATGGCAAAGGTCGCTAAAATTAGACAATTTGGCTAGCTGAAACTATGATACATGTGCCCCAGGAGTGCCAATAGAAGAACTACTTCCATCCAACTGCGACCTCTCCCTCTTCTTGCAATCTGCTTGCCAGACTTGCCCAGCACGGAAGAAACATGGTGCACTCGGACCAAGCGACTGTGCCAAGTAAAGCACTAGGCTTTCAAGCCAGCCATTCAAGTACTAGGGCAGTGATGGCGAACCTTTTAGAGACCAAGTGACCAAACTACAGCCCATAGCCACCTGTTTATCACAAAGTGCCAACATGGCAAATTATTCCCTAACTCAGGGGTCAGGAACCTTTTTGGCTGAGAGAGCCATAAGCGCCATATATTTTAAAATATAATTCTGCGAGAGCCGTACAATATGCTTAAAGGGACACTGACAGAACAATGGCTCCAGCAGTCATTAGTATAGCAAGGAGTGTTCCTCCCCCCCTGTACTAAGCTTCCACTGGACCAAAACAATTGTAATTCCCTGTAAAATAAAAAATAGATAATTTACATTCGAGCTTGTCCCAATACAGACGCCAACCAATGCAGAACATCCCTATACATGAGCCAACCGCTGCAGAACATCCCTATACAGACGCCAACTGCAGCAGAACATCCCAATACAGACGCCAACCGCTGCAGAACATCCCTATACAAACGCCAACCAATGCAGAACATCCCTATACAGACGCCAACCAATGCAGAACATCCCTATACAGACGCCAACCAATGCAGAACATCCCTATACAGACGCCAACCAATGCAGAACATCCCTATACAGACGCCCACCAATGCAGAACATCATTATACAGACGCCAACCAATGCAGAACATCCTTATACAGACGCCAACCAATGCAGAACATCCTTATACAGACGCCAACCGCTGCAGAACATCCCTATACAGACGCCAACCAATGCAGAACATCCTTATACAGACGCCAACCAATGCAGAACATCCCCATACATTAGCCAACCAATGCAGAACATCCCCATACATTAGCCAACCAATGCAGAACATCCCCATACATTAGCCAACCAATGCAGAACATCCCTATACAGACGCCAACCGCTGCAGAACATCCCCATACATTAGCCAACCAATGCAGAACATCCCTATACAGACGCCAACCAATGCAGAACATCCCTATACAGACGCCAACCAATGCAGAACATCCCTATACAGACGCCAACCAATGCAGAACATCCTTATACAGACGCCAACCAATGCAGAACATCCCCATACAGACGCCAACCAATGCAGAACATCCCTATACAGACGCCAACCAATGCAGAACATCCCTATACAGACGCCAACCAATGCAGAACATCCCTATACAGACGCCAACCAATGCAGAACATCCTTATACAGACGCCAACCAATGCAGAACATCCTTATACAGACGCCAACCAATGCAGAACATCCTTATACAGACGCCAACCGCTGCAGAACATCCCTATACAGACGCCAACCAATGCAGAACATCCCTATACAGACGCCAACCGCTGCAGAACATCCCCATACATTAGCCAACCAATGCAGAACATCCTTATACAGACGCCAACCTCTGCAGAACATCCTTATACAGACGCCAACCTCTGCAGAACATCCTTATTCAGACGCCAACCAATGCAGAACTTCCCTATACACGAGCCAACCTCTGCAGAACATCCCTATACAGACGCCAACCGCTGCAGAACATCCCTATACAGACGCCAACCGCTGCAGAACATCCCTATACAGACGCCAACCAATGCAGAACATCCTTATACAGACGCCAACCGCTGCAGAACATCCCCATACAGATGCCAACCGCTGCAGAACATCCCTATACAGACGCCAACCAATGCAGAACATCCCTATACAGACCCCAACCGCTGCAGAACATCCCTATACAGACGCCAACCAATGCAGAACATCCCTATACAGACGCCAACCAATGCAGAACATCCTTATACAGACGCCAACCGCTGCAGAACATCCCTATACAGACGCCAACCGCTGCAGAACATCCCTATACAGACGCCAACCAATGCAGAACATCCCTATACAGACGCCAACCGCTGCAGAACATCCCTATACAGACGCCAACCAATGCAGAACATCCCTATACAGACGCCAACCAATGCAGAACATCCTTATACAGACGCCAACCGCTGCAGAACATCCCTATACAGACGCCAACCGCTGCAGAACATCCCTATACAGACGCCAACCGCTGCAGAACATCCTTATACAGACGCCAACCAATGCAGAACATCCCTATACAGACGCCAACCGCTGCAGAACATCCCCATACAGACGCCAACCGCTGCAGAACATCCCTATACAGACGCCAACTGCTGCAGAACATCCCTATACAGACGCCAACCAATGCAGAACATCCTTATACAGACGCCAACCAATGCAGAACATCCCTATACACGAGCCAACCTCTGCAGAACATCCCTATACAGACGCCAACCAATGCAGAACATCCCTATACAGACGCCAACCAATGCAGAACATCCCCATACAGACGCCAACCGCTGCAGAACATCCTTATACAGACGCCAACCAATGCAGAACATCCCTATACAGACGCCAACCAATGCAGAACATCCTTATACAGACGCCAACCGCTGCAGAACATCCCTATACAGACGCCAACCAATGCAGAACATCCCTATACAGACGCCAACCAATGCAGAACATCCCTATACAGACGCCAACCAATGCAGAACATCCCTATACAGACGCCAACCGCTGCAGAACATCCTTATACAGACGCCAACCAATGCAGAACATCCCTATACAGACGCCAACCGCTGCAGAACATCCCCATACAGACGCCAACCGCTGCAGAACATCCCTATACAGACGCCAACTGCTGCAGAACATCCCTATACAGACGCCAACCAATGCAGAACATCCTTATACAGACGCCAACCGCTGCAGAACATCCCTATACAGACGCCAACCAATGCAGAACTTCCCTATACACGAGCCAACCTCTGCAGAACATCCCTATACAGACGCCAACCTCTGCAGAACATCCTTATACAGACGCCAACCTCTGCAGAACATCCCTATACAGACGCCAACCAATGCAGAACATCCTTATACAGACGCCAACCGCTGCAGAACATCCCTATACAGACGCCAACCAATGCAGAACATCCCTATACAGACGCCAACCAATGCAGAACATCCCTATACAGACGCCAACCAATGCAGAACATCCTTATACAGACGCCAACCAATGCAGAACATCCCTATACAGACGCCAACCAATGCAGAACATCCTTATACAGACGCCAACCGCTGCAGAACATCCTTATACAGACGCCAACCAATGCAGAACATCCCTATACAGACGCCAACCGCTGCAGAACATCCCTATACAGACGCCAACCGCTGCAGAACATCCCTATACAGACGCCAACCAATGCAGAACATCCCTATACAGACGCCAACCGCTGCAGAACATCCCTATACAGACGCCAACCGCTGCAGAACATCCCTATACAGACGCCAACCAATGCAGAACATCCTTATACAGACGCCAACCAATGCAGAACATCCTTATACAGACGCCAACTGCAGCAGAACATCCCTATACAGACGCCAACCAATGCAGAACATCCTTATACAGACGCCAACCGCTGCAGAACATCCTTATACAGACGCCAACCAATGCAGAACATCCTTATACAGACGCCAACCGCTGCAGAACATCCCTATACAGACGCCAACCAATGCAGAACATCCCTATACAGACGCCAACCAATGCAGAACATCCCTATACAGACGCCAACCAATGCAGAACATCCCTATACAGACGCCAACCGCTGCAGAACATCCCTATACAGACGCCAACCGCTGCAGAACATCCCTATACAGACGCCAACCAATGCAGAACATCCTTATACAGACGCCAACCAATGCAGAACATCCTTATACAGACGCCAACCAATGCAGAACATCCTTATACAGACGCCAACCGCTGCAGAACATCCCTATACAGATGCCAACCAATGCAGAACATCCTTATACAGACGCCAACCAATGCAGAACATCCCTATACAGACGCCAACCAATGCAGAACATCCCTATACAGATGCCAACATGTGTCTAAGCTGCTGCATAACCTCACATTAATGTAGAAATGCAGTGGTGGGGGAAGATATGTGAGGATGATGCAGCTATGAAGCTCTCAGGAGAGCTTCATAGCTGCACACAGGACACTAAGGGGTTAAGGCAGAGTGTGAGGAGACACTGGGGGGAGGGAGCACTTATCTCTGGCTGATCCCCGGCTGCTGACTCCTTCTCCTTGGACTCCTTCTCCTTGGACTACTTCTCCTTCATGTCTCCGGAGTGTGCAGCTCTCTGGTGGTCTCTGTCTGAATCTCCCGCGCTGCTACATCCAGCCCCGGGATTGGCTGCAGGCAGACAGTCTCCTCCCCTCCCTCTCACACACGGAGGAGACTGCTGCAGGGAAGGAGAGGGAGGCGCCGCCCCTGAATTAACCCCGCGGACCCTGCGCTGCTCTGCAGAATACATCCAGGGGCATAACTACAGCCGGGGGCACAACAGCCTGGTCTTGACAGGCAGCGTAGCAGTTGCTGCGGCTGTAGTTAAGCCCCTGGATAGGAGCCCCGGCTGCGAGCCAGATGCGGCCATCAAAAGAGCCATATCTGGCTCGCGAGCCATAGGTTCCCGACCCCTGCCCTAACTTATTGCTTCCCGCTCTGTTGTAACTTTCAATCATATCAGTGCTCTGAGGACACCAATACAGTAGATAGAATGTTCCCCAGAACAGTAAGAAATGTTTTACCTGGAGAAGAAGCAACAATGATAATTCTGATCTGTCTACACCTTCCCACCCCTCCTGTAGTCCCAGGCAGCGCTCTTTCTTTATTATGACATTTAGCATGACCAGTCCTGGGTTGCCTGGGAGTGCAAGTAGATAACTTGAGTCCTCTTTGGTGATGGCCTGGGTGCCCAGAGATAGGGCTCTGAGTGCCACCTCTGGCACCCGTGCCATAGGTTCGCCACCACTGTACTAGAGGAATTCAGCTGCCCCCAATCCTTTAGGTCTGGCTCCGTTTCTGGATGTTGCATATAATACAAACAATACAATACAAGACAGAATTAATCATCATGACATGATATCGGCTTTGAATTGTTCGATTATTGGGTTACAGACTAGTTGAATATTTTTTACAGACCTGTAACCATACCTTTGATGGGTCAGTGTAGTTAAAGGAACTATATTCGTAAGAAAATCCACAGTCATTTATATATTGGTAACACATAGATTTTGTTGCTTGTGGAAAAAGCGTCTTTTATTGTGAGGGTTTATAAGTTTATATATGTTTATATATCAGCGAAATAGACTAGGTTTTTCACCCTGCACTTTCTAAATTACACTTATTAAGCACCACATACAGAAGCCATTGTCTGCTAATTGGTTGCTATTTTTGGTGGCGGGTTCTCCGACGCTGATTCAGGTCTTTCGGCGGTTCACTAAGGTAGTGCGCCCGATGTCCACCAGGTGTCGCTGCTGTGCTGAAGTTCACCATCCGTTGCTAGGTGCAGGTAAGGGCGTTTCAAGCGACACTTTTTTTAAAAAATTCCACGTTTTTTCCGAATCCGTCGGGTTTTCCGACAGCCACGTCCCCTGATTTCCGTTGTGTGCATGCCAGGGTCGATGCGCCACAATCTGAGCGTGTGCGCCAAAAACCCGGGGCAATTCGGCACAAATCGGTAATTTTCGGGAAACCCGTAAAAAAAAAAAACGATTCGGCCCTTAGTAAATGACCCCCAATGAGTAAATAAGACAGCTTAGGTGTGAGGTAATATGGATAGAGATAGACTGAGGGAAAGAGACAGACAGACAGAGACAGAGGCAATTAGAGATAGTCAGGGAAAGACACTCAGAGACAGAAATAGTCATTCAGATACAGTCAGAAATAGAGAGACTTTCAGAGAGAGAGAAAGATTGATACATATAAAATATTTTTGTTAAACCATTCTATTTGTAAATGAGACAAATATCTTGGCATATCCCAAGCTACACTTACAGTGTGTATGGAAAGTATTCAGACCCCTTTACATTTTTCACTCTTTGTTTCATTGTAGACCAATTGGTAAGATCAAAAAAGTTCCTTTTTTTGCTCATTAGTGTACACTTTGCACCCATCTTGACAGAAAAAAACTGAAATGTAGATATTTTTGATAATGTATTAAACAAGAAGAACTGAAATATCACATGCTCATTAGTTTCCAGTCTCTTTGCTCCTGGATTTGGGGATCCTCTGTCTCTTCTTTGCAGATCCTTTCCAGCTCCCTCTGGTTAGGTGGTGAACATAGGTTGATACCATTTTTAAGTCTCTCCAGAGATACTCAGTTGGGTTTAGGTCAGGGTTGTTCTGAAGCACTTGGCAATTTTCATCCGTTCCATAGAGATTTATGGAGCTGAATGGTCATGCGAGGACGTCTGCTCCATTAATCTGACGGAGTGACGTTGGATCCCTCGTTTTCACGGTCTCAGGACTGAGACCCCCACTGATCAGCAAGTCAGGCCCTACCCGCAGGGGACAACCCCTTTAATCTCCTGTGAAGGACAAAATCTCTCCCCACTTTCATTGCTGCCTTTTTTCTTTCATGTTAGAGAACTTATCCAATCATATTCTGGACCGGGGCTTTGGCATTTCATAAAAGGTTTTGTGCACTAATGCTCTTGGCTTGCTACAGCCTTGTACTCAACTAGCTAGTGTTGATTCTGTATTTTGTTATCCTTGACACTTTGCCTTCTTCTCTGACTATCCATTTGCGATATGATTTTGTTCTGCATTGTCCTCTTGATTCTGACCCATATTTGTCAACTATCCTGTTCCCTTTGTATTATATTGTCTTTGTATAAGTGTTTTCACTAGGGAGGCAACATCATCCAAACTTCTGTCTCGCTTAGGGTAGGTAGGGAAATTAGGCAGGGACAGCTGGAAAGGGGAATAAGTTTTAGACCCCACTCTCTCTGTCTGTTCCCTAAACCTGCACAACAACATGATAATTGATCTATAGACTAACATTTTATTAATGAAATCCAAAATACATAAGAAATTATTTGAAACATACTATATTTTAAGGTATAAGAACAGGCAACTATATTTATTGGTATTTTTTTAAAACCTGCAGTTAATGATTCTAGAATTAATACTGGGTATGTCCAAGCACATTAATATTTCTAAAAGGAAGCATGGGAACATAATCACATTGGGGCAGATTTATCAAGCAGTCTGAAAGTCAGAATATTTCCACTTGCCCATGGCAACCAATCACAGCTCAGCTTTCATTTCACCAGTGCTCATGAATATTTTAAAGGGGAGCTGTGATTGGTTGCCATGGGCAACTAGAAATATTCTGACTTTCAGACTGCTTGATAAATCTGCCCCATTGTGTTGTATTTCATATTCTTTTCATGCCACAATAAAGGGAAAAACAAGATAGAGGAATAATGAAGCAAAATTAATTAGTGCAGTGGGATAACAATAGGTGCAGTAAGAGATTCAGAAAAGTACAATTAAAACACAGATGCTAAAGCAAACTCATCAAAATTTATTTATTTTTATGAGGATTAGATAGAACATGGGGCTGCTTGATTTTAAATATAAAAATATTAAAGGAAAACACTATCTATTCAAGTAATATTTAGCTAGACCCTAGAAAATTACATGCAAACTTAATCTTAAACTTCAAGAAATCCAAGATGGCGCCAAGATAGGTGACTGCTGTATTCTGTGCTCCAGCAATTTTCCCCTTTTTTTTCCCTTTTTCCCTTATTTTTCCCCATCTATCCGCAACAGCTTTCACTGAAACCTTGCTTACCTTGCTCTACGGTAACCTGTGGACCCAAATCAATGACGGTGGAGGACTGGAGTATCAGTGGCCATTGTGGGGGACTTTTTCATAGCGACTGTTCCTGCGCTTGTCACTTCCCAACTCCAGAAACGACTTGATGGACCGCTGCAAGGTCTCGGCCCTCTGCTAGGCCCTAGTGGACAGCATGTGTGTAAGTGAAAACCAAAACGGAGGGAAAGAGGACTGGTGTTCACGACTAAAACGGCAGCACAATGACTGCCGTCGAATGACAGTGGCAAACGGCCTGCATGTGGCATTGGGTAGAGATAAAAGAAAGTGTGGGGCACTTCTCTCAACTCTGGGCATTCCTACCATCAGATGCCAGGGCCACCGGCGCCGTTACCTGACCAGACAGCAAAGGAGTGTGGACACTAGACTGAGTCCATGTATCAATCACTATTTACAAAAAAGGCCATTAGGCCTCACTGAGACTCATTTGTCGTTAAAAATTAACTTTTATTAATCCTTTATTTAAGATATAATCTTATTTATCATATTTTTGTGAGTTTATACAAATCCTAATTAATATTAAAATTGTGCAGATCGTCGTGGAGACTTTAATGTGTGGTTTTTGGGGAATACGGAAGATAATCTTAGAGAGCTTCTAGGATCTCAGAAGGCACCACTCAATGTCACTGTAGCGCTGCTCATATAAAGGGAATGTCCAATTCGGTTTACTGGTGGTGGAGGTTACTTTGTTGCAAATCTCACCTATTCTATGGGTGGATAAGTATCAGTAGTTTAATCACTCAAGTACAAGCTAGAGCGCATACAAAGTATCAAGTTATTCCATCATTTCCACCATCTCATGCGCACAGTAAACCCTGGAATATTTCTCCTATGTGTTTGTATATATTCAAACGCACTCTATCTTGTGGAGTCACTCAGCATATAACCGGTAGTTAACATTCACTGCCCGGTTGCTCGCTCCCTTACAGCATTGTTCAGGACCCGCTCTCATTTGTTAGTCAGACTGACTTCCCTGCGATGTAATTCAATTTACTGCCTTCCTTGCAATATATTTAATTCCCTATTAGGCTCTTCCACATTCCCATTCATACATTTTGAACCACACACACACTTCATCTGCTATTAAAAACTTTTCCACACTAACGCCCCCCCTGACCAGAGTACCTTGAGAGTGCCTGGGAGCACCGACACCATGGTGCCAGCACAGGCCTGATGACTGCCCAAGACACTAGGCTTCAGGTTATTTTATATAAAGCCCCCTTACACCCTATAGATTCGGTAGATACGGACCCCTCACCCTCGTGGATTCCTTATGTGCAGCCTTATGTGGGCTGCTCCAGCCCTGCTGTTGCTATAACCTCAGCCAACTTCAGGGAAGTAGGAGGAATTGCTTACAACATGACTGTTTCTCTCCTGCATGGGTCCTGTCTGCATCACTGCCTCCAGACACTCACCAGATACATCATTTAAAGGGATAGGTTAGGGATACACAAAAAGCCACATGCCAACTGTTTCCAATCAGACTCCAAAGCACAACCATTATGAATATTCCCCCCTTCTATCTGGGTTTGACATAACAGGCCAAATGAATGCAAGTGTGTGATCCACTGGAAGCCAGCAGGACACACAACATAACACAAAGTCCTAAGTCCAACTGCCCAGGGGGGTTTGACCCGGCAAAGAATGGTAAACCTTATAAGTATGTATAATATGGGTTAGGGTTTCACACTTATTATATGCAACGCCTGCACAGATTATTATTTAACCGGGCCTGACATGATACAAAAATGGGTTACAAGAAACAAATGATAATACAATACGAATAACATAAAGGTTAGTAGCTAATTCTTAATTCATTACCACACGTTCAATTCTGAAAGTAAGCTCCATTACTTCACTAGGTTAATTGGCTTCTCTGGTACTTGATATATGATTATATGCCTCAACCACATTTTATTGCTTTGCATCTTATGAAAATGAAGTCTTAAGTAAGAATTACATTGTTTAAATGAAAGATCGAAAAATAATTAGAAATCAGCTGGAATTGATATTCTGCTCTTAGAACATCACTGTTTAAAGCTTTGGTCACGTTCAGGTTTATTGTAGATACAGACCTGCCGGGCTGCTCCCGCTTACAATGCTAATAAACAGCGCTCAAGGACATGTGTATAACTTTCACCCTCGTGTTAGAAAACAGAGCATGCGCCCCCTGTCAGTGACAGCGCTATTATTATAGTGATCAAAGCTGTATTTGTCCTAACATGCTTTGACAAAGGCACTGAATATAGCAGTATTCTCTGCCTGTATGATTAATGCTCTGACTATAATGACATACCTCCCAACTTTTGTGGAGGAGAAAGAGGGACAAAATGGCGGCGCGCGAAGCGCGCCGCGGCGATTTTTTTACCCACAGAAGCCACACCCTAGCCACGCCCCCTAACCACACCCCCTGGCCACGCCACTGCTCATACCTTCAACGCATCCACTGGCACCAATGTATATTTATGTATATAATTGGGGGGCATATTCCACTCCCCCTAGACAACGAGCATGCCCTCCTAGACAACGAGCATGTCCTCCCCTAGACAACGAGCATGTCCTCCCCTAGACAACGAGCATGCCCCCCCCAGACAACGAGCATGTCCTCCCCTAGACAACGAGCATGTCCCCCCCAGACAACGAGCATGTCCCCCCCAGACAACGAGCATGTCCCCCCCAGACAACGGGCATGTCCGCCCCCAGACAACGAGCATGCCCCCCCCTAGACAACGAGCATGTCCCCCCCAGACAACGAGCATGCCCCCCCTAGACAACAAGCATGCCCCCCCTAGACAACGAGCATGTCCCCTAGACAACGAGCATGCCCCCCCCTAGACAACGAGCATGTACCCCCCCCTAGACAACGAGCATGTACCCCCACCTAGACAACGAGAATGTACCCCCACCTAGACAACGACCATGTCCCCCCCCCCTAGACAACGAGCATGTCCCCCACCTAGACAACGAGCCTGTCCCCCCCTGTGGCTGCGTGCCCTTTTTTGTGTGTTTGTGTTATTTTTGTCTTCCAGGACCGTGCCTGCTGTGGACTGCTTCCGATTCGAAGGATTACATCGATGACCGACAGTTCTAACAAATAAAATGGTCAACGAGGGTGTGTCTGCGTTTTTTGTTCAATAAAATTTTCTGAAAACGGTGTGATTATTTATTTTTTTGCGACACTCTTCATAGTTTGCCGTAGTAGTGGTGCCGGCTAGATGACGGTGCTCATTACTAAGGGCTGGCCTTAGTGTTTGCCTTAATTTTTTTGGCAAATTCACACTAACGCCCATACCATTACCCCGGTACCCACCGCCACCAGGGGTGCCGGGAAGAGCCGGGTACAAACCAGTACCTGACCGTCTATAGATGGTCAGGTAGTGGGGCGGCTGCAGGCTGTTATTGTTGCGCTGGAATAGCCCCCTAACAGTGACCTATCCCAGCTCAGTAATGGCAGGCTGCTGCTGCTTTTTTGTATCAGGCTGATTTGAAAAATAGGGGCACCCCATGCCGTTTTTTCTTCAAATTTTTGACAAAAATATGCGTGGGGTCCCCCCTTTAAAGGGGGCTCCCAGGCTGTTTCCCCCATTTTTACAAAAAAATGGGGGGGAAAAACGGCATGGGGTGCCCCCTATTGTTCAAATCAGCCAGATACAAAAAAGCAGCAGCAGCCTGCTATTACTGAGCTGGGATAGGCCACTGTTAGGGGGCTATCCCAGCGCAACAATAACAGCCTGCAGCCGCCCCACTACCTGACCATCTATAGACGGTCAGGTACTGGTTTGTACCCGGCTCTTCCCGGCACCCCTGGTGGCGGTGGGTACCGGGGTAATGGTATGGGCGTTAGTGTAAATTTGCCAAAAAAATTAAGGCAAACACTAAGGCCAGCCCTTAGTAATGAGCACCGTCACCTAGCCGGCACCACTACTACGGCAAACTATGAAGAGTGTCGCAAAAAAATAAATAATCACACCGTTTTCAGAAAATTTTATTGAACAAAAGACGCAGACACACCCTCGTTGACCATTTTATTTGTTAGAAATGTCGGTCATAGACGTAATCCTTCGAATCCGAAGCAGTCCACAGCAGGCACGGTCCTGGAAGACAAAAATAACACAAACACACAAAAAAGGGCACGCAGCCACAGGGGAGGACATGCTCGTTGTCTAGGGGTCAGGGGTAGACATGCTCGTTGTCTAGGGGGGGGGGGAATGCTAGTTGTCTAGGGGGGGACATGCTCGTTGTCTAGGAGTCGGGGGGAGACATGCTCGTTGTCTAGGGGGGGGAATGCTCGTTGTCTGGGGGGGGACATGCTCGTTGTCTAGGGGGGGGGCATGCTCGTTGTCTTGGGGGGGGACATGCTCGTTGTCTAGGGGTCAGGGGGAGACATGCTCGTTGTCTAGCAGGGGGAAATGCTCGTTGTCTAGGGGGGGAAATCCTCGTTGTCTAGGGGGGGGACATGCTCGTTGTCGCAGTAAAGGGGAGGGGTCCTATGGAGCGCAGTAAAGGGGAGGGGTCCTATGGAGCGCAGTAAAGGGGAGGGGTCCTATGGAGCGCAGTAAAGGGGAGGGGTCCTATGGAGCGCAGTAAAGGGGAGGGGTCCTATGGAGCGCAGTAAAGGGGAGGGGTCCTATGGAGCGCAGTAAAGGGGAGGGGTCCTATGGAGCGCAGTAAAGGGGAGGAGTCCTATTGAGCGCGCAGTGAAAGCCATAAAAAACACATTTGATATTTTCCTTCCCGCTTCCCAGTACAGGGCCTGGAATATTTAATACTGTCACTAGGAAGTATAATTTGTTACGCAGAAACAGGCCGCACACAGCTCTGTACGTGGAAAAATAAAAAAGTTATTGATTTTTGAAAGTGGGGAGTGAAATATGGAAACGCAAAAATTGTTCCGTCAGAGTAATGGAGCAGGCGGCCGTGTATGACCATTCTGCTCCATTACCGTCATAGAGCGATGACATGGACCTTATGTGGACCCCAACAGACCCCTTGTTTTCATGATCTATGGGGGTCACATCACTGAAACCCCCACACATCAGCAGGTTAAGCCCTGTCCTATGGATAGGGCCTAACTTGTATTTGTGGGAAAACCCCTTTAACCCCTTAACGCTCTGCGCCGTAGCTCTACGACGCAGAGAGTATAAGGAGTGTATGAAGAGGGCTCACGGGCTGAGTCTTCTTCATACAAGGTGGGGGGTTTTGCATGTTGCAGAAAACCCCCACCGCTAATAACCGCAGTCGGTCATTGTCGCCGGCAAAGTCTTTTTTACGATCGCTGTGCCCCCGAACGTCATCGGGGGCGGCGATCGTTTGCCGTGGTAGCCTCGGGTCTTCTTTTGACACGAGGCTACATGGCTTCTGCAGGTTCGTTACAATGAGCCAGAAGTATTGCAGTATATGGTAGGAGCGATCTGACCATCTAGGGTTAATGTACCGTAGATGGTCTAAGAAATAGTGGGAAAAAAAGAAAAAACAGGTTTTAAAAATAAAAAAAATGTATAAAATATTAAAAATTCTAATCACCTCCCTTTCCCTAGAACGGATATAAAACATAATAAACAGTAAAGATCACAGACATATTAGGTATCGCCGCGTCCCAAAATGCCCGATCTATCAAAATATAAAAACGGTTACGGGCGGCGGTGACCTCCGAGGCGGGAAATGGCGCCCAAATGTCCGAAATGCGACTTTTACACCTTTTTACATCACATAAAAAATGAAATTAAAAATGATCAAAATGTCGCACAGACCTCAAAATGGTAGCAATGAAAACGTCGGCTCATTTCGCCAAAAATGACCCCACCCCCAGCTCCGTGCACCGAAATATGAAAAAGTTATTAGCGTCAGAAGATGGCAAAAATTTTTTTTTTTTTTTTGCACACATGCGTTTAATTTTTGAAAATGTATTAAAACACAATAAAACCTATAAATCCGGTATCACCGCGATCGCACCAAACCAAAGAATAAAGCTGAGGTGTTATTTTGAGTGCACAGTCAAAGTCGAAAAAAATGAGCCCACAAGAACGTGACATGTGCGGTTTTTTAAAAAAATTTTTCCACATTTGGAATTTTTTGCAGCTTCGCAGTACACGGCATGTTAAAATAAATAACATTACGGGAAAGTAAAATTTGTTACGCACAAAATAAGCCCTCACACAGCTCTGTACACGGAAAAATGAAAAAGTTATGGATTTTTGAAGTTGGAGAGCGAGAAATGAGAGAAAAACCCTGCGTCCTTAAGGGGTTAAGGGATTAAGTATATGGTACAATAAAAGCAGAATAGAAGGGCACTGGGGGGGTTAGGGATGGGGGCAGGGGGTCTATGGAGGAAAGTGAAGTGTTTAACCCTTTGCTGCCTGCAGTCACTGTAGAGTACCTGTTATCACACTGCAGCAGCTGCACACACTCGGCTCTGCTTCATCAGACGAACTTCAGTGAGGAGCAGGAGGAGGTGGGGGCAGGGAGCCATTGATGTAGCAGTGCTGGAGAGTTCCTGCCTGCACGGAGGATGATCCCCTGGGGCTGCTGTGCAGGGGCAGTGCAGAGAACATGACACTCTGCACTGCTCCATCCATCCATCCATCCATGTGCCTGCAAGTGGCAGCCTGAGGACAGGGAGGGCTCTGCCTCCCAGGGGAGGGGATGGGGGAGGTGCCGGCTCTGCAGCAGACAGCCCGGGAGCTGGAGAGGAGGAGGACGCTGTACCCCGCCCCCTGGCTTCTCTGTATCCTGAGCAGGACGGGGGCGGGACTCGGGGGGGGGGGGGGGCGGGACTCGGGGGGGGGGCGGGACTCGGGGGCGGGACAAAACGGAAAAATCCGTGAAACCGCAAAAAAAACGGGACTTTCACTTAACGGTCCGTGCAGGCGGGACAAGGGTTAAAAAACGGGACTGTCCCGCCCAAAACGGGACGGTTGGGAGGTATGTAATGATGAGATCTCAACAAGAGGCAAGATAGCTCCTTTATCACAGCACATTTTGAATAAAGATTTTGTAGACCACTAATAGTTTCAGATTTGATATTAGAACTGAAAGCCCTTTATATATGTCGTAATAAAACAATGTTATATACCACCCCAGTACACATACAATATTGTAATATGAATGCATCCATATTCTGCAGCTCTATCTCTGTCCCAGTCCCTGTTCCTATTTTGTGCTAAAGTCTGAAAGCCAAAATAATCTGTCAATATCTATGTGGGAGCAAGCAATAGCATGCAACCCCCACCAGCCAAGGGAGGTATAGTATAGTATAGTAATGGTGCGGTCTCAGGAGCTCAGACCACAACCCCTCTGCCGTTAGTAAAGTACACCTCACTCTGATCACAGCGTTTGTCAACTCAAACCATGGCATCTAATGTTTGACAGAGGGGCGACGCTCCTTTTGTACCCAATTAATGTTTGCCATGATGAGATCACAAGTACTGATGCATTGCTAGTGTAGCTGCAGACCCCCGAATCCACAGAAGTCCATAAAGACAAGAAGCCAGATGTAATAAGTTGCCTGTCATTTAAGGTATAACATATAGCAATACAAATGTGTTGTTTGTATTCTCCAAACGATTGGGACTTTGGATGATAACTAGGAATTTGGATGGCACTAAAAAAGGAAGTTAAAACAAAAAGGTTTAAATAATGAAGCTAAAAAAATGTCCCCACATAATATGCATGGCAAATACAAATAGAAAATAATAAGAAAGAATTGAATAACAGAATTGTACATTTTTTATCACCTCACCTCACAATAAGTTAAATAAAAAGAGACCAGAAAGTCAATGGGGCACATTTACTAAGGGTCCTTACGCCGCACTTTCGTCGGGTTTCCCGAATATTTCTCTTTTGTCCTGAATTGCCCCGGGTTTTTGGCGCACGCGAACGGATTGTGGCGCATCAGCATCGGCTTGCACGCAACAGAAATCGGGGGTTGTGGCCGTCGAACAACCTGAAGGATGCGGACAAACAGCGGAATTTAAAAAAGGATTTGTGTTGCAAGATCAAGCACTCATGTGCACCAGGAAGAAGAAGGTGAACCCCGGCGGACGGTGGCGCAGCAGCGACACAGGAAGGAACTCGGGCCCATGATCTTAGTGAATTGCGACGGACCCGAATCCTCTTCGGACAACGCACCACAGGATTGCAAAGGGACCAGTTAAGTAAATCTGCCCCAATGTATGATAAACCAGAATACTAAACATAGTGCAAAACAACATGCAGCTTATCCTGAAAAAAAAAGCTCTGTAAATAATAAAATAAAAAGTACAGCTACCAGATGATGCAATAGATAGCAGTACTCATATAAAATTAGCTAAATTAACCAATTATGTGCCAAACGAAGTAGGATGAAATGTACTGCTGAATGAATAAATAGAATATACAACTCCAGTGAGGTCAAAAGAGAACCAAATACTTATAAACAAGCCCCCCCCCCTCCTCCCAGAGTTATATCAAGGCAGAATATAGAGAATGATAACAAATGCTGTAAGCAGAATGTACCACAGGACATGGTGTGAACAGCAAAAATACGTCGGGGACAGGGAAATGCACCTCAACTCACGTTAGTCACATTAGTCCCGGGCTTCGGTTAGGAGGTCATTGACGTCCACCTCGGAGAGATGCTATCAAAGAGCTCAGGAAGAGGCTTAACATGAGAGACTGTTATTTACACTAACCACCAGTGAACAAGATGACTTAATACTAAACTGGGATGGAAGAACGGACCCAGATGATGGCCACCACCCATGTGTAAACCACAATAATCAGTATCACTGATCAGGGTCACTGTCACATCTAGTTGATGAGCTTCTCAATGTATGGGATGCATAGTAGTTTGCATTAGCTAATGTATAACAGAAAGTGGATAAGTGAAAAAATAGCAAAATTATATCAAAATTACAACTAAAACTCACTAGACATCTGAGGTCATGCATGCTGAATGGTGCATGAGAGGAGAAACAACCAATTGCTCATCACAGTATTCTGTGTAATTTAAAGTCTAGACCAAGGCGAGGGAGTATCATGGATCCCAGAGTGCGGATCTATTATGATTCCTTTCTCTTCAATATACTTTTCCTATGTCCTCTTTTATGTTGGAGAGGGACAGGGTCTAACATTTTAAATTTGAGTTGTTCCTTGGTGTTTCCTTTATCAATTAAATGTTTAGGGACTTGTAAGTCCTCATGTTTGATCTTTATGGTGTACCTGTGGTGGTTCAACCATGTCTTGTACTCAAGGGTTGTTTCACAGTGGATGTCAATGTCACTGCCACACGTCCAGTAATGTTCGTTATCATAAGTAATAATGAGTAGGTTTGTCAAAATTTGGGTTTGATGGTTTCGGTCATAAATTGGGACAAACCTCATTAAAGTAAATGGGAACCCAATTTGTTACAACCAAACATGGCTGTACAATGGAGGTAGTAAGGTATAGATGGCTGATAAATGAGCTAAGGAAAATATTTTAACTAACAGCAAAACATAAAAAAATAGATAAATAAATAATTTTAAAAATGTATTAAAAATACATAAAATGCTGTTAATGTTATTGAGGTTAAAGCCAATTTGGGTGGCTCTAACTACTGTGGTATTTGGCTATCACAATTTTGAATCCAGCAAACTTGGAATTTCATGGCTTCGAATTTGAATCCAGCCAATGCAGAATTTGACAATTTGACCGGTGCTTTAACTTAGAACTGTATTATGCTAATTGTACAAGACTCATATTGTAATGTAACGGTGTATGATGCAAATAGTACTAAGACTGGTACTAATATAACGTAGAATTAATTGATGCAAATAGTATTAAGACTGATATTGTATGATGTTGTAAATACAAATAGTACTAAGACTGGTACTGTAAGGTTTTATTTAAGATGCTGTAAATGCAAATAGTACTAAAGTTGGTACTGCAAGGTAGTACTGTATGAAGCAAATAGGTAAGTGCTTAAAAAACTAAACATGTGCAACGGCGAGGGTGTTGCACATGTACTTACCTCCCAACACCCGCCGTAGGTAAGTACATGGCTGCGGAAGCAGCACTGCTATCAGATTCCGGCCACGCCTACTTGTCTCTATTCATAGCATTGTATATTCGGGGCAGATGGATGTTGAGGCCAGCTGGAAGCTGAATGCAGTGCGGCTTCTGTGCCAATGTTTGTTTACATGGGGCACGGACTGGAGTGATAGCAGCACGGGATGCCTGGAGGGTGCCGGGAGGTAAGTACATGTTTATTATTTTAAGCAGCCTTCTCCCGGCCACCTTTTTATAAAGTCTCAGACAACCCCTTTAATATCTCACCTTCATTTAAAGTCTTTACCCTTGTCTTGTAATATTAGACAAGTCAAAATGTGATGGCTTTGATAGGGGAAGAATGCATGAGGAGACTGAGAGACAACACACCACATGCTGCTGGCAGGGAGCTAGGTAATGTGAAAAAAGTTTTATAGAGTACTGAAAAGATTCAGACAAAGACATTTCTAAAATCAAAGTACCATAGACTATTGTAATCTATTTACCAGATAAAAATATCATTCCTCGTGACAGATCAACTTCACTGTGACAGCCCTTTAAGATTTTGATGGAACAGCAAACTATACTGAGACTTAAATCCAATGTTGTAATGAAGGGGCACCTGCCAGATCAAAGATGGTCCTACTCATTGTGCGGTGCGTGAAATGGTGAAAAGATCTGCAGTTTCCCCCACACTGGCAGACTCTTCTCTACAGACTCTGCTGTATGAATCCATATGAATCCATAAATACGTGACAATGTCACCATATCTGTATAAACTATGCTGGGCTGGTAAATGATGGATAACTGACTATTTCATACATTCATGTGTATGCAGCCTAAACCGACATGTGATTTACAGGTACCTCACATGTAGTTAAGGTGTTAAGATCAATAACCAGAATGGATCCTTCCAAGAGGAAGTATGATGTAACAATTTGTACCACTTATGATTTGTGATTGACTCTGATATAGGTTTTTCATAGTTACTGTCCGGCTTCCTTATTTTCCATTTAATTTGCTATTACTATTACCTGTTAATAACCTCCTGTGTTAGAGTCATCAATCTTATAAATTAATTACTTTATTTTAATAGATAATAATACAATAGAAAATAAAGTGCTTAGGAGCAGCCCAAACTAACTTTGGGGGACTGTGCAGCAGTGACAAATTAATAAAAAGCATATGGTCTGTTGTAAGTTATTCCCTTTCTCTGTTCAGACATAGGTAAGAAGTCATTTACAATTCGGCCTTTAAAGTCATTTTTTGAGTTGAAGGATTTCATTATCAAATAGCCCTGGATCTGTGGACTAGTGCCAGTTCAAAGTAATCTATTATCTCAATTATCTCAGCAGCCTCATAGCTTTGAATTAAATTACACATGCCTAAAAATAGAGAACTTACAAAAATGGTGTTACTTTACAGTTGTCGTATTAGATGGCAAATGTTAAAGCAAAGCTCTCTCTCACAAATCACATCAGGAAAATACAATTTCAGCAGATGCAAATGAGGCTTATGAGGGGAAGCAATGTTAGGTAGACCTTTAACCAGAAGAGATAAATGTTTTTTTTTAAGTATAGAAGTTTTTGTAGGAGTCCCCATGTACTGTTGAGACTCGCAAAATTTTTCAAATATGTTCAAACATGACAAAATTGGATAAGATTTTAAAATTCTAACATATAGGCCAAATCTTAAAGGGGATCCTAAAGTCTACCATCTCCCAAATCGAACCACATGTAAATCTGTAGTGTGCCCACTTATATAAGTTGTACACCATTTGTTCTACCAGATTCATCCATCTAGCACCCATAGACAGAATATAAACAGATGATCAAACATTGCTTGTAGTCTTTCTTGCTTTAACTTCTGCATAGGTGAGATGCCATTGCAACATCCCCCACCGGGTCCTGATCTGAGAGCTTGAGGCCAGCTGGATTCACCTGGTACCTGAGTGGTACCAGGCTTAGCGCTTACTTAGCTATGGTCGCTTGGACCATGTGGAACAGGCCTTATCTACACCAGGGTGGTGTCCAGGAGTTGGATTGGAAGAAGAGGGAGAATCTGCGGTAAGGTGGAAATAGTTCTCCTTGGGGCACTTTCTGTGTGTTCTTAAGTTGAATTTGTATGTAAGTCAGAACTGTATATTTTATTATTGCAACCCCAGACAGTTGGACAATTGGATTTTAAAATTGTTGGATTGTAATAAGAACCAGGATTAACAATAAAGCTTCATTACAGACACCTGTGATAGCTGTTATAGCTGATCATTGTAGCCTAGGGCTAGAGTACAGTAAATTACCAACATGCAGGGGTCTGTTTGTAACTAGGGGTTGTCTGTAAGTCGGGTGTTCTTAAGTAGGAGACCGCTTGTACAAAAATGTTTTGTAAGCCATTGACAAAAAAGTAAGCATAACAATACCCACTCTAAATCCGAGAGTTTGTTTGCTATAAATTAAATGTGTCCGGGTTTTATTCAGTTAGAAACAATATTGATGTGTACACACATTATAGCCTGTGCTGCCTGAATAATTCATGCTTCTGTGGCAAATTTAATCTTTCCTTTCCTTATCTTTTCCTTAACAGGATGTGGGATACTGGCACTTATCTGTTTATGATCAAGTGTTTAAAATCAATGCAAAATAGTATAACGGTCTACAGTACAAAATATTCATGATATCTAAGGTAATGACCTTCAAGTCGCTATCTAAGTCATTGCTACTATCAAAAATCTGCCACAAAGAAACTACATGACTAAGCTGTCATAAATCTGAGCCCCAGGCAGTAGGAGGTTAATTAAAGTGAACATTTTTACATTAGATTATTTTATATATCAAATAGTATACTTTATAATTGTTATTTGTCATATGATGCTACCATAAAAGACTTTAATATTCAGACCTTTTACCATGTAGTCAGTAGTGGATTATAATATAGGCGGTTTGGTGGCGGAAGCCCGGGGACAAAGCCTTCTAAGAGTCCCATGACCACCAACACCACCCACCAAATTTTATACTGTGAAGGACCCTTACCCGTGAAGTTCTTGATACAGCTGTACCTGCTCTCAATACACATGTACACAAGAGCAACTTCAGGATCCAAAGGTCCTGAAACTGCAGATGGACTGCTGGGACCGGAACCCAGTTTTCACCAGAGCTTGCCGCAAAGCGTGTTGGACTCCACATGTGAGACTTCGTCCGCGGTTGGCAGCCAAGGTGTAGTACAAAATCATCAGGAAAACTCGTGGTCGGGGATAGGCAGGAGGTCGAGACAGCCAGCACAGGATCAAGAAACAGAATCGAGGTCACAATGGGAAACCAGGATAATCACAAAGGGCATGGAACAAAGCTTTCTCTTAGGCATAGAAGCACAAAGATCCAGCAGGGGACACAGGAAGGGATTGGGAATTTATTTGGGAGAGCGGCAGGCCAGCGTCAATTATCAGCCATTAAGTTATCACCTTTGCTTTATGGCAAGGTGCCTCATCTTGCTGGAAAAGGAAAATTGTTGATCATAAAACTGCTCTTGGACGGTTGGGAGAAGTTGCTCTTGGAGGACATTCTGGTATCATTCTTTATTCATGGATGTGTTTTTAGGTAAGACTGTGAGAGAGCCGATTCCCTTGGCTGAGAAGCCGCCCCACACATGAATGGTTGCAGGATGCTTTACAGGTGGCATGAGACAAGACTGGTGGTATCGCTCACCTTGTCTTCTCCGAACAAGCTGTTTTCCAGATGTTCGAAACAATGGGAAAGGGGATTCATAAGAGAAAATGACTTTACCCCAGTCCTCAGCAGTCCACTCCCTGTACCTTTTGCAGAATATCAGTCTGTCCCTGATGTTTTTTCTGGAGAGAAGTGGCTTCTTTGCTGCCCTCCTTGACACCAGGCCTTGCTCCAAGAATCTCTGCCTCACATGGCATACAGATGCACTCACATCTGCCTGCAGCCATTCCTGAGCAAGCCCTGCACTGCTGGAAGCCCCATCCCGAAGCTGAAACACTTTTAAGAGATGGTCCTGGCGCTTGCTGGTCCTTCTTGGGCGCCCTGGGGCCTTTTTGGCAACAATGGAACCTCTCTCCTTGAATTCTTTGATGATGCGATAGATTGTTGACTGAGGTGCACTCTTTCTAGCTGCGATACTCTTCCGTTAGGCCAGTTTTGTGCAGTGTAATGATGACTGCACATGTTTCTTTAGAGATAACCATGGTTAACAGAAGAGAAACAATGATGCCAAGCACCACCCTTCTTTTAAAGTGTCCAGAGGTCTGATTCTTACTTAATCATGACAGATTGATCTCCAGCCCTGTCCCCATCAACACCCACACCTGTGTTACTGGAGCAATCACTGAAACAATGTTAGTTGCTCCTTTTAAGGCAGCCCTGCAGTGAAGTTGAAATGTATTTTAGGGGAAAAAGTTAATTTTTTAGGCAAATACTGACTTTGCAATTAATTGCTGTTAAGGTGAACACTCTTTATAACATTCTGTAAATTGCCATTATAAAACCTGATGCAGTAAACTTTGTAAAAATTAACATTTGTATCATTCTCAAAACTTATGGCCATGACTGTATACAGATTTTTTTTTTCTCTAGTTTTCTTTACAAATGAAACTGCAAGAAGTAATTTACAATTTCTAGTTCATGATTATTTGATTATGATTTTTGGTTCCATTTGATTCCATTTATTTTGAAGTATTTTTAAATACATCTCTTTTTGGCTTTTATTATAGAAAGTCATTAGTTGTGAATGGTGCTTAATGGTCAGTGTGAAACAATGCAAGTGTAAAAAAAACAATCTACCTACTATAGTGCCTCCCCACTTCAGTAACAACATGTGTATTACAATTACATTTACATAATGTTTACCATGTATACCTTAAAGGGGTATTCCGGGAATATGAACGTCTGACACAAAAACCCATGATGCTATAAATAAATGAATACAACAATACTCAATGTCATTAGTCACAAAACAGAGCTTAAATAATATGATTTTATGATTTACTAAATTTATGGCCTCTCTAAAGTAGGTGGAGTTATCACTAAGATGGCCGCCACTGGAAACTACAAGTTCCATGATCCTTTAGTTCTCAGTAACTCCTCCTACCATTTATGCTCTGCTAACAGTGATGATGTAACAGGTTTTCTTGCTCTGTTACCATAGTAATGATGTGTAACTGCCATCACCAAAACACTGGCCATACTGGATGCACTTCAACCAACCCACTACAGCCAAACGTAGTGGTGATCCCATGACCCTGCCCAGGCAGGTAAAGGACATGTGATGTGGACATGTGACCAGCGGCCATCTTCTTTTCTGCGACGGACCGCGCGGAGGAAATTAACGGACTGATTAAAGGGCCAGTAGCATTTTAATTCTTCATTACAGTCTATGTCACCAGCATTTTCTGCTAAGGGGAGCAAAATTTTAAATAACAACTAATTACACATTATCTTATATTTTGAGTGCCCACTTGTATATGAATTATGCTGATTCCTGGAATACCCCTTTAAGATATATTTCTATTAAGTTAAATTAACTGATTTTTAAAAGTGATTTTTCAGTAGACAATAGTGTAAGTTATAATATTAAATATTGTTACATACTTTATTGTGTAACAATACTCCCCTGTCACAATTTTTCTTCTTTCTGTTTCTGTAGTGAGCAGTGTTTCTGAAATCCTTCTCAAGTCCTTTACACATTATAGTTATAAGGAAAGGAGGCTAAAGCTTAACTCTTTTCAAACTTAAAGTATATCTTTTGACAATTCAGCTCTGTAAAATATAAGTCAAGGGATTTTTGTAACTCCATTTGGCAGCCAGTTCCAGAAGCTGGACTTAACAGTGCAGCCCGGGTTGCTAAGTCACTGCCACTCATGCTGTACTGTTACGTCAAATGTGGATAAGGGGTTACATTTTTCAATCTTTGTTTCTTTGAAGGCAATTGGTAAGATCAAAACAGTTCTTTTTTTGCTAATAATTGTATCCTCTGCACCCCATCTTGATATTTTCATATTTTCACACCTGGGGATTCACTGTCCATTCTTCCTCGTAGATCCTCTCCAGTTCCCTAAGGTTGGATGGTGGACAGCCATTTTCAAGTCACTCCAGGGATGTTCAATTGGGTTGAGGTTTTCAGAGTTGTTCTAAAAGCCACTGCTTTGTTATTCTAGCTGTGTGCTTAGGGTCGTTGTCCTGTTGGAAGGTGAACCTTTGGCCCAGTCTGAGGTCCAGAGCACTTTGGAAGAGGTTTTCATCGAGGATATCTCTTTACTTTGTTACATTCATCTCTCCCTCAATTTCAACCAGTTGTCCTGTCCCTGAAGCTGAAAAATATACCCTTAGTCCGATGTTGCTACCACCATGTGTCACTGTTGGTATTGTAATTGGTAAGTGATGAGCCATGTTGAGGCGCAGAAGTGCCTGGTTTTCTCGACACACTGCTTAGAATTAACACCAAAATGTTCATTCATGTGTTTTTTTTGCAAACTATATGCACACTCTGCCATAATAGTTGGCACACTCTGCAGTGTTAGGTGACTTTGTGGAACTCTCTCTCATCTTCCTGCATCTTGGGAGCTCAGCCACAGTGATCTTTTTTATCTCTCTCACCAAGGCTCTTCTCCCATGATTGGTTAATTTGGCTGGACGGCCAAGTCGAGGAAGAGTTATGGTCGTCCAAAACTTCTTCCATTTAAGAATTATGGAGGCCACTGTGCTCTTAGGAACCTTGAGTGCTGCATATACAGACAGATTTATGCCTTTCCCAATCTAGTCTAATCAGTTTAATTAAACACATCTGAACTCCAGTGATGGAGTAGAATCACCTCAAGGAGGATAAGAAGAGACTAAACAGCATGTGAGTTAAATATGAGCATCACAGCAAAGGGTATGAATACCTATGACCATGTGGGGCAGCACGGTGGCTTAGTGGTTAGCACTACAGCCTTGCAGCATTCAGGACCTGGGTTTAACATCTACAAAGAGTTTGTATGTTCTCTCTGTGTTTGCGTGGGTTTCCTCCGGCTCCTCTGGTTTTCTCCTACACTCCAAAACATACTGGTAGATTGATTAGATTGTGAGCCCCATTGGGGACAGGGACCGATTTTGCAAGCTCTGTGCAGCGCTGCATAATCTGTGTGCGCTATATAAATAAGGAATTATTTATGTGATATTTCAGTTTTTCTTGTTTAAGAAATTAGCAAAAAAAATCTACATTTCTCAGTTTTTTTTCAAGATGGGGAGCAGAGTGTACATTAATGAGAAAAAAACAAAACTTTTTTGTTCTTAAAAAATTGGCTGCATACTTTCCATACCCACTGTATGTACCTAAAGGAAACCATATTTATCAAGCATTCTGTACCGCTATAATCTGGTACACAAATTACATCATAAGAGCTCTGTGATATCTGCCAAATGATAAATATTCCCAACTGTTTGCTTCCTCTTTACCAATTTTTTTTCTCCTTGTCATAAATATTTTTCTATGCAGTTATTGTTCAATTTACTTTGGATAGATAGCTGCTGTAAGGGTTAACAGAGGAAAGCAATACAAAAGGTAATGTAGGTCCCAGATTATTTCTCAGACCCATTATGGCCACAAATTTAGTTATTTAAAAGATGTGACTTTCATTAAATCTAAATTGCAGCTTGGAGTATCCTTGTATTGAAGTCTGTGGAGAGTATTTAGTGGTAGCTATAAAAAAATGATATGCCAAGTAACGGATCATGAAGTGTCATAAATGCTCATATGTGACACATTATCTGAAAATGGAAAAACAACCATTTCAACCCAGAGAAAGTAGCATTTTAGTAACTGAACAATTAACATTAATAAATAGAATGAAAAAATAAAAAAGTCAAATAATCAACAGATTTATGACTAGGACTGGAGTGGCTAGCTTGATGGCGGTTTGTAGCCAGGGCCCCATTTACACCCATCAGGGACAGCAGGATGAAGCAATTAGAGGGGGAAGGCCGCATGATGCAGAAGTTTCCCCCTGGGACACTGCTGGTTTAGGTGACAGATCCCTGGAAAATGGTAAGAGTGAGGCCTGTGATGGTAGTGGCAGGCCAGGGATGCACATGACAAACTGAGAAGTTGTAAACTTATGATTCCTTTATTACGAGAACAACAACCACAGCAGATAGCAGACTGACATCAAACTCCTTCCCCTGAGGCCTATTAGGACTGTTTGTTGGCTGGCTGTGGCAGGATAACAGATTACAAACACATAGGGGCAGATTTACTTACCCGGTCCATTCGCGATCCAGCGGTGGGTTGTCCGACGCTGATTCGTGTCTTCCGGCGATTCACTAAGGTAGTGCGCCCCATTTCCACCAGGTGTCGCTGCTGCGCTGAAGTCCACCGGAGTTCACCAAGCTAGACTGGGTACAGGTATGTGCGTGTCAAGTGACACATTTTTTTAAAAATACGGCGATTTTTCTGAATCCGTCGGGTTTTCCAACGGCCACGCCCCCCCGATTTCCATTGCGTGCATGCCGGGGCCAATGCGACACAATCCGATCGCATGAGCCAAAAACCCAGGGCAATTCAGGGAAAAAACGGTAATATTCAGGAAACATGTCAGAAAAACACGATTCAGGCCCTTATTAAATGACCCCCATAGACATAAAGAATGCACAATGTGGATACCCATTCTGCCATTTGGTGGTGTTGTACCATGCAGCCTACCAGAGAAATATATATATATATATATACATTAATATGTATCCTAGGAATATAAAGGAAGGCATATTGAGGAACCGAGAGGGGTGGTCAGCCCCACTAGGTCCCTTGAGCAAGAACTATAGGACTAAATATAGTAATGGCCCAACTTCAGTACATTACACATGGTAAATTTGTTATAGATTTTTATCCATGCATATTATGTTCAGATTTGAAAATCCAAGACATATTTACTCTCCAAAAAAGTTACAACTCATTTCCTACCACAAAATCTGAGGTCCCTAAACTTCCCCATTCATAGCAAATTTTCTCACTTTTTACCTAGACAGGATTTGCATTGCACGAGATGGGTATGAATCATACACAGGCTACAGCGCTACACAATAAATTTTTGCCTAAAGTTACACCTTGTCTCAAAACTTTTTTGCTTTATGTTCAATAGGAAAATGGGTTTAATGCCATCAATGGTTGAGTTAATGACAGTAAATTCAGCGTAACATATAGTTAGGAATAATCATTTGGTTTAATGAAGTGTTTTCTCTACGTATAGCCATAATCTCAGCTAATATCCATATCCAGATATTCATAAAATGTAAGTACATTTCAGCCTTAAATTTTATCATCTGGCCTTTTTTATTATATCCGCAATAACTCTGAGAAGCGATTCCTTTCTTGCTCATTAGAGGCAGGATGTCGATAAAGTTAACCTAGACAAGTAAGAGGGCCTTGCATAATTCATTATGAAAACATGCTTACCTTTAAAATTCCCATTAAGGATAAACATGTCCTTCATTTTATCTCTTCAGGTCTGACCTCAAGAAGTGACAGAATGATTGGTTTTCTCCCACAGACTTTAGAATCTTGCAGAGTCTTATATCTTTCTACAACACTGGTGATAAAACTGATATGGCTTATCAGATTATTAAAGCTATAGTGTGTACAAAATGAAAAAAAGACAGGCAACCACGCGGTTGTATGTAAAAGTATTTAGAATATAAATAGTTTCTCGAAGATTTATATTGTAATTGTTTCCCTATTCATCTACAGGGCAATGGAATACGATAATGATTAAAAGGGGTGCACTGTAGCAGTGGTAGTCATTTGAGCAGCATTTATGTTCATCAATGGGTCAATCCCATTGTCTATAGGGGATATGTGATTTTACTGCTCTAAAAAGCTCCAATGTTTGTAGAGAAAGGGACAGACGGGGGTTGTACCTGATTTGATTGCTGTGGAAATAACTTTTTTTTTAGTGGGGGTCCCAGTTGGATCCTACTATTATTTTCTCCTTTGCTATGCGTCCCAGTGTGCCATTCAATACTGGCAAGCATAGCTGAAATATGGAAAGTGAAGGGAAGTGCCAGAGTCATGCTTTGCACTCAGTAATTTCCGCTACTCCTGTAGTATTGTCTGGTAGCTTGCTCTTCATTCAATTAGTAAGAATAGGAACCCTTTTCTAGTGAACTGCTGGGTCCTATTCTCATGGTCAGTGGGAGCAGGGCCGGTGCCATCACTGGGCATATCTGGGCAAGTGCCGGGGCCCAGAGCTGCTGGGGAGGGGGGGGGGGCCCACATAAGCCTGTTCCTTATTGAATCTATGGGAGGGAAGGGGGCTGTATCTAATGAATCCATAGGGAATTTTATCCATAGGGGGGCTTTTATAAAATAACATTGAGGGGCTGTATATAAAATAACCATAAACTAGGGAACATTTTAGGAAACAGGAGGCTGTTTTAGTTTATGAATTTTTAATACCACCATGTGAGTTCACTGCAAATGGGCCCACTGAGGCTCTGTCGCCCAAGGGCCTACTGAAATCTGGAGCCGACCCTGAGTGGGAGTCTCAGCTGTTGGACCCCCACTGATCAGATTGTTATCCCCTATCCTGTGTATAGATTGTCACTGCGTTTACATGTGGCAAAGTCAGTTTAATGGACACCAATAATAAAAGAAAGCTTTTTCTTTTTCAGTATATTAAAGCGCTTGTTGACAATCAGTAAACTTTATCAGAGTAAGTATAAGCCCCTTAAGCCCCTTCCACACTGGCGTTTTTCACGCGCGAGTTCTGCGTGTGCATTTGACGCGCAGAACTTGCATTGCACTCTGTCCCATTGTATTCAATGGGTCTTTCTTCATTAGCGTTGGTTTTCACGCGCGTGCTTGCGTTCGTTTTCACGCGCGTCAAAATCGCAGCATGCTCTACTTTTGCGTGTCACGCGCGTTTTTCACGCCCCATTCAAGTCTATGGAGATGCATCAAGAACGCATTGCACTCGCAATCATTACAAGTGCAATGCGAGTGCAATGCGTTTTAAACGTAAGGGTTGCTAGGTGACCAGAATAACAGTATTTCCCCTGCTCGAGAACGATCATTTAATTAAAAAAACACAATGAAGAACAGTGAAGAATAGAATAAAAACAGTGAACACAGTGAACACAGGATCATTTAAGAGAAAAACACAGTGCAAAACACAGTGCAGAATAGATTACAGATGTTCGGCACATCTGCTTACTTGTCGGGAGATACGCGCGGAACGGTGCGCCCAAAATAGCATGTGAAGAACAATATATATGTGTGAAGAAGACATTGCAGATGTATTTAAACATCTGCAATTTGTTCTTCACACACATATATATTGTTCTTCACATGCTATTTTGGGCGCACCGTTCCGCGCGTATCTCCCGACAAGTAAGCAGATGTGCCGAACATCTGTAATCTATTCTGCACTGTGTTCTGCACTGTGTTTTTCTCTTAAATGATCCTGTGTTCACTGTGTTCACTGTGTTCACTGTTTTTATTCTATTCTTCACTGTTCTTCACATCTGCTAACTTGTCGGGAGATAATATACACGGGGAACAGTGAAGAATAGATCGCAGATGTTTGCAACTTATCAGAAGACATTATTTTTTAATTAAATAACACATTTTAATCCCAAACCATGGTCCCTTTGAAAAATGCTCGAGTCTCCCATTGACTCGCGCGTGAAAAATGTGCCGAAAACGCAAAAAAACGCTAACAACACGCGCGTGAAAAACGCAAAAACGCTAATTACTCCAAGGAAAAATGGAACAAAAATGCAGCCAAAAACGTCAGTTTTTCACGCATTGCACCCTGACGTGAAATGCAACGCTAGTGTGGAAGGGGCCTTAGTTGGGTCATCTATGTTGTACTTACCCTGGTATAGTTTGCGTAAAGCCATCAGGACTGAAGGGTCACATGAAATGCCGACAGCAGGACTTGGAACTTGCTGTGACTATCCAACGTATTGCAGTCGTTATTGGGATTATGGTTCTGATTGAGAGGGCATGCACACAATAATGTCTGAACACCATCCTCTACCTATAGGACACGGGACATCACAGGAAGTCCCGAGTCCTGCCATGGCTTGAAGAAATGCAGAAAGATAACTTTTGATGAAGCAATCACACAATAAAATCTTGGGAATGGGTACTATTCATCAAAAAATAAATCGAGCAGGATTCAAGCATCGCACCATTACTTAATCAGCTGTACACCTAACAAGCTCTTTTTGTGTGTATCCATGAACATTATGGAAGGAACAGGAGCGTAAAATTAAAGGGATGTTTTGTATATCTTCCTGTGATGTCCCGTGTCCTTTAGGTAGAGGATGGTGTTCAGACATTATTCTGTGCATGCCCTCTCAATCAGAACCATAATCCCAATAACGACTGCAATATGTTGGTAAACATGAGTGTTCCTAGAATGTATTACTATTGCTATATTCAGTAATGTTTGAGTTTTATAATTTCAGTTTTTTCATGTGTTTAAAGACTAACATTTGGAAATAAATTCCCAGAATGCCATGGTCAGATGTTTCATAGCGGGCTGTGTAACATAGCGGGCTACTCAATCGAAGCCTTAGCCCTTAATATATTAAAACTCATCCTGTGGCTGTTGCACTTCCACAGTGTTGGGATTTGTACAGAAAAATTATACAATAAAACAAATTACAGACTTAGGTGTTGTTCCACTTAATGGGTGCTTACACACTTTGGAAAGCAATTTGTTTCACAATGAAAATATATCTAATGGATTTATTTAATGGGATTGAGGTGATGCCCAGTGAACTGGATCATATTTATTTATATGACTTTTAGTGTTGAGCAATTAAACTGAACAGCCGGTTAATGTGGTCCTAGACATTTAACACTGTGATGTGTGACTGTACAGGACTGTGTGATTCCAATGACTGCAAATAGGAAATAAAATAGAACGAGCATAACAAACAAAGGCCAAAACCACCAACCTATTCCCAGGATAAAATACTACACATCAACAACCATTTCCAAAATCATTGAGCTCTAATGGGAATAGAAAACAATGCTTTGTTAAAAAAAAAATTACAAAATGTTCTGCTGCTTTGACTCTGGGGAAATGAAGCCCCATCAAAGACATTTCTATTACTTAGAAAGAATTTTTTGGAAGCTGGAGGCAAACATTGCAACCTCCATGTCACTAAAAAAGATGATGACAGTGAAGTTTCAGGTCAAAAGTTAATTTATATCCGATATAGTCTGGATTTTGCTTCTTAGATGAAGTCAAGTTGAATTACTGTTCCTGTAAAATTAAAGAGAATCTGTAATTGAGGATATAAGCTCCAGTAATCCTACAGCTTGTACCTCAGTGACTCCAGATACCACATGAGTTTATTTAGAGCTTCAAAGCATCTAAACCTTTACAACTTTAAAAGTAAATAGAGGTGTTACATTTTCATATATATCCTATAAACAATACTCCTGTCACGGTTTTAAATAAATAAGCAGACATATGAGCAGTGGTGGAGTATAAGCCACCCACCAAATTTTATACTGAGAAGGACTTTCACCCCTGAAATCCTCATACATCTGTTCCTGCTCTCAATACACATGCACACATGCATTTCCGGACCTTTGAAAGTCCTGAAACCGCAGTTTTCACACATCTTCCACTCCTTAAGAAGCTTGATTCTAGTATTATATGTAAAAAGTGAATTCCAGAGGTGTAGTGGCTATAATAGTCATAAAGCCTAGGGCCCACAGCAGTCTTAAACCACTCCTGCCGGGTCAGGGCTCTGGATCAGGTTGGGGTTCCAGGCAGGATACAGGATTCCAAGTCACGCAGAATAAAGGATCCCGGATCTTGCAGGGTACTGGATCATGTACAGGTAACAGTTCACACTGGGGTTCATGATCCCAGCACAGGCTGCACAGAAGCTTGGGTACAGGTTACAGTTCAGACCTGGGTTCAGGGTACTGGCTCAGGGTGGATATTGGCTCAGATAAAGGTTCCAGTCCAGACTGGGTCTCAGTTCCTGCAAAACATGAACAGGCAGTAGTACTTCAGGTCACAGAAGCACCGGATCAAGCTGAGGAACACAGAGTCAGGTACAGGTAACAGGAAAAGAGGCAAAAGAACCACGGATCACAGCAGTACCGGATGAGGCTGCGGTACACAAACTCAGGTCACAGGAGAAACAATCACAAGCCCTGAGTGAACTGAGCCCTGGGAATTTATCCAGTCCCTGGATGCTGCCCCCAGTGCCTCGACCCTGCATTACTCAACCCATAGCTGACTCCAACGCTCCCAGCAGGGCAGTCCACTTTGTCCTTTTCCCCTTCTTTATCTGCTAGATTGTCAGTTGGCTAAATAAGATTCCCATCTATACTTCACCTTCCCCATACACAGAGAGCAGACAAAGGACAAATGACTATATCATTCGGCTAGGGTGGGAATATAAGAGAAAATAATTGCCCTGCTTCAATTTCCATTCTCCTGTAGCACTATGGCAGGTGGAACATGATTAATACTTGATGGGTTGAAACGCTTGGGTATACTCATGCTCCTTGCATTTTATAAGAATATAAAAATTATAGTCAGCCATTGCAGGATGAGTTCTTTGTTATCAGCTTGATTTTCTGTTTAAGAAATGGGAGTCCTAAACTGAACCATTACCCAAATTTGTTGGGATACCCAAAGCCTGCTGTCGTCCACACTGTGGATCCGTTGCAATCATATGACGAGTAAGCAGGCAGTATAGATAAAATTGGCTGGTGCCAATATGGAATTATTCACAGGAGGAACAACAACCTTCCCTTCTAGTATTAAAGTATCGCCTTCAGCTTATAACATTTTCTAGAGTCAGCAACCAATGACTCTGAAATAGATTAATAGTTTTTATGGAAGATAATTATCTAGGGCCATCTTATCATCTTTTACTTTTTGTTTCCCTAATGGCGTACCTCTTTATTATTCATTTTATTTTGTACATAGCTGAGCTCCTGGAACCCAGCTGTGACAATACTAATTGCTGTATAAAAAGGAGACGATATTTGATGTCAGCACTAAAACAAACCTAATCACATTGAAAGCTCACCCTTACTAAATAAAACATGGATAACAAGATGTTCCATTGAAAGGTTTGGAGACAAGATAGATGTAGAAATCTAAGATCAATGCGGCACTAGATGTATTAAGAAGAAACAACGGGGCACATTTACTTACATTGCCGCTGGAGTTCAACGAAAGTGCATTGTCTGACGATAATGCACTGTGCCGCGATTCACTAAGATCGTGCTCTGAGTGACCTGAGTTCACCATCTTTTTAGTGGTGCATGTAAGTGCTGTGGGTTTGCGACACAACTTGAAAATGAAATCCCGCGCTTAGTCCGAATCAGCCGGATCGTTCAACAGAATGCCCCTAAATTGCGTTGCATAAGAAAGCAGCGGAGCTGTGCCAACAAAGGATCGTGTGCGCCAAATCCCAGCGCAGACACTTCTTTAAAACCTGTGCAAGCTGTGTAAAAGGCGAACAGTCCGACGAAAGTGAGCAACGTAACCCTTAGTAAATGACCCCTAATGTGTCCCAGCCACATATACTGCTTAACGGTATTTACTAGCCACAGTTGCCCCCATAATAATGTATGCCAACCACATGGAAGTGGTACTTCTATATATTGAACTCTATGCCCCAGATTTGCCTCAGGAATGTGCCAGATTATTGAATACTGGCGCACAATCTTCAATTATCTCGTGCTCCCTGCACTGTTCTGGAAATTTGCACCATCGTTTTTTAGGTTCACCTTTAACATACAGGGGCACATTTACTTACCCGTCCCTGTGCGTTCCCCCACGAGAATGCACAGCTGCTGCGATTCACTTATATCATGCGCCTGGTGTCCTGCATATGTCACTTCCCCGCTCAGGTCCTTCTTCCTGGTGCATGTAAGTGCGTGTCTTGCAACACAATTTAAAGGTTACTTCCCGTGCTTAGTCCGAATCAGACGCAGAATCATCTCAGACTGGTTTCTTTACATGACAATGAGTTCACTGTACTCAAATGGCCTCGACCGTCACCAGATCTCAATCCAATAGAGCATCTTTGGGATGTGGTGGAACGGGAGATTCGCATCATGGATGTGCAGCCGACAAATCTGCGGCAACTGTGTGATGCCATCGTGTCAATATGGACCAAAATCTCTGAGGAATGCTTCCAGCACCTTGTTGAATCTATGCCATGAAGAATTGAGGCAGTTCTGAAGGCAAAAGGGGGTCCAACCCGTTACTAGCATGGTGTACCTAATAAAGTGGCCGGTGAGTGTATATATATATACACTCACCGGCCACTTTATTAGGTACACCTGTCCAACTGCTCGTTAACACTTAATTTCTAATCAGCTAATCACATGGCGGCAACTCAGTGCATTTAGGCATGTAGACTTGGTCAATACAATCTCCTGCAGTTCAAACCGAGCATCAGTATGGGGAAGAAAGGTATTTTGAGTGCCTTTGAACGTGGCATGGTTGTTGGTGCCAGAAGGGCTGGTCTGAGTATTTCAGAAACTGCTGATCTACTGGGATTTTCACACACAACCATCTCTAGGGTTTACAGAGAATGATCCGAAAAAGAAAAAACATCCAGTGAGCGGCAGTTCTGTGGGCGGAAATGCCTTGTTGATTCCAGAGGTCAGAGAAGAATGGGCAGACTGGTTCGAGCTGATAGGAAGGCAACAGTGACTCAAATCGCCACCTGTTACAACCAAGGTAGGCAGAAGAGCATCTCTGAATGCACAGTACGTCGAACTTTGAGGCAGATGGGCTACAGCAGCAGAAGACCACAACGGGTGCCACTCCTTTCAGCTAAGAACAGGAAACTGAGGCTACAATTTGCACAAGCTCATCGAAATTGGACAGTAGAAGATTGGAAAAACGTTGCCTGGTCTGATGTGTCTCGATTTCTGCTGCGACATTCGGATGGTAGGGTCAGAATTTGGCGTCAACAACATGAAAGCATGGATCCATCCTGCCTTGTATCAACGGTTCAGGCTGGTGGTGGTGGTGTCATGGTGTGGGGAATATTTTCTTGGCACTCTTTGGGCCCCTTGGTACCAATTGAGCATCGTTGCAACGCCACAGCCTACCTGAGTATTGTTGCTGACCATGTCCATCCCTTTATGACCACAATGTACCCTGTAACATTTGATGGCTACTTTCAGCAGGATAATGCGCCATGTCATAAAGCTGGAATCATCTCAGACTGGTTTCTTGAACATGACAATGAGTTCACTGTACTCAAATGGCCTCCACAGTCACTATATCTCAAACCAATAGAGCATCTTTGGGATGTGGTGGAACGGGAGATGCGCATCATGGATGTGCAGCCGACAAATCTGCGGCAACTGTGTGATGCCATCATGTCAATATGGACCAAAATCTCTGAGGAATGCTTCCAGCACCTTGTTGAATCTATGCCACGAAGAATTGAGGCAGTTCTGAAGGCAAAAGGGGTTCCAACCCGTTACTAGCATGGTGTACCTAATAAAGTGGCCTGTGAGTGTATAAATATATATATATATATATATATATATATATATATATATATATATATATATATATGATTTTATATACCGTATTTTACGGACTATAAGGCGCACCGGATTATAAGGCGCACTGGAATATAAGGTGCACCTTTGATTTCTGAGAAAATCAAAGAATTTTTTGTGCGCCTTATAGTCCGTAAAATATGGTACTTTTAATTCTTTTTTTGGATGAAAAAGAAAAATTAATTATGGAAGTCTCTTTTATTTAATCTGTGGTTATTTTGTAGTTAGGGTTGTTATGGATGCATCTATACCAATTCTGTATAGGTTTCTAGTTTTTCATTTTTGACATAACAAAGCATTTTCTAAGTTTCAGTACAGAAATCTAAAAGTTCAAGGGCAGAAATTAATTAGATAAAATTCCAATGAATGCATTTAATGGTTGGAACCTTGATCTACACATAAATTCTTTGTTTTACTTGAACACTTCAAACAATAACTCGAACAATTTATACAATATTCATAATTTGACTATGGAATCAATATCAGAAAACTTTTGTTATCCTACAATATTCTTAAAGAGGCAACGTTTAACTCTCTACAGGATATGTCATAAATACATGATAGTTGTGGGTTGCACCTCTGGTACTCGCACGTGTCTCATGAATGTAGGTCTGTAAACCCCCTTTCTGTAGTGGGTCCGAACGGAGAGCGTGCTATACATGTGCAGTCACGTTCAACTCAACTTCATGGGAGTATGAGAATATAGTCTAGTCTATTGTTGTCATTCCCAAAGAGTTAAATGCATGCATTGCACACTCTCTATTTATCCAGGCTTATGGAAAGGGGCAGGGCCGGCGCTATGGGTAGGCAAAGGTGGCAATTGCCCAGGGCCCCCTAAAAGGGGAGAATCTCTTCTTTCAAATGAATCTTGAATTTTGTTTCTAGGTGCTCTGGATCCAGAGATATTCAGGTTTAATGTGAGAATATCAGGTGCCATTTATATATAAAAATCACTCCCAACGGCAGTTCAATAATTATTATCTCCATTTTCCTAAAACTTAGTAACACTTTAGATTCATATAAAAGAGGAGACTCTCTTCTTTCATAGGAAAAGGAAGTGAGGTTCTATGTGTCACAGAGCCAGAGATACAGCCCCCTGAAGTGCCCCCCTCCAGATTCTTAGCCATCAGGCTGCAGGGAGCATTTGGTGGACACAGGAGCTGCTGCTCCTCACAGATACTGGAAATATTCACTTTATATGTTACTACATTTTGAGAAGGAATAATATCAACTAATATTTATGTTTTTAACCCTTCTCCATCCAGAACTATCTGAGAACACACTTTCTCTCTTATTGCTTTTTACTTTGTGATAGTTTTTTTTGTTGGGAAAATTGACTGATACGATGAACATTCGCTCCTCTTCGCCTAATGTGGCTACATATTAACACCACGACCAGAACATGTCCATAAAGTTATATGTAACACCAAAACCACACACGTGTTCTGGAATAAAGTTTTTATTTCCCACCATCCTCCATTATTTACACCCATGTTGTGACGTTCTCACTCTCATTCTTATGAAGCGCGGAGGGTTCTGTTATTGTGCGGCTAATACAATGGTGCACATCTAATAGTGACTTTTATTATTTCATTAGCTTGGCTTATGGATATATAGTTATTTATTTGGGTTACCATTGTCTAAGGAACAGACAATGATACATCTGTGTGAATTTTCTGCAGTTCCCTTTGCTGCATATTTTGGTGAATACAGTATATTGGTGTGGCGTATGTATGATCTCCTCACATCTTACTGTTTTAGGAAAGTAGATTTTCTTTATATAAGTATCTGAATTTGTACATATTTTAGAGGAAATTTTGAATGTTAATTGCCAAATGCATCGCCTGGTTGTCTGCTTTCAAAATTCTATAGGTTTTATGGCGCCTTTACTTTTTATTCTGTTTTATTGATATATTTTGCAGGTTGTGACTGTTAAAAATTTCTAGCTGAAAAAAGATATCTAGTTATTACAGTGTTAGAGATTATGTGGATTTATTTATGTGAACAGATCAATGTGGGACATTTGTGAACTCTACACATGTCCATCTATTACATTTAGGAGATGTGAAGGTAAATATTTTCTGTTTGGAGCACATTTGTTGCCATCAAAGTAAAATTTTAAGTATTTTTATGTAAAATGTTTCAGTTCGAATCAAAGTTGCATGAAGCGTCTGTGTCTATAAACTCTTTGATGCAATTTTGAAAATGGGGCAAGTGTCTGCTTTCAGAAAATATCGGTCCCTCTCCCCAATGGGCCTCACAGTCTAGTCAACCTACCAGTAATTTTTTGGAGTGTGGGAGGAAACCGGAGGACCTGGAGGAAACCCACGCAGACACAGAGAGAACATAAAAACTCTTTGCAGATGTTGACCAGCGCTGCAAGGCTTTCTCCTTATCATCTATCCATCTCCTAAAATTCTCCAAAATTACAGTTTGTTTTACCATACTGGGCGGGGGCGGGGGCGGGGGGGGGGTGTCTCTTACTGACTGTGACTGGTCATAAAATAGTTTTATTTTGGGGTCCCACTTTTAGTTTTGCCCAGGGCCCCACTTTGTCTAGAACCGGCCCTGGAAAGGGGTCAGTGATCTTCTATTCCTTGGATAGGTTTGAGTTGCAAAGGTGGTAACCCATCTATTTATGATATTAATTTTGGGAATGTTATACATAGCCTAAATGGGAGAACCCCTTTAAAGGGGAATGTACTTCTCTGCTACCCCAGTACAAATATCATTTATTTGATTTTTTTCCTTTATTCGGTCTTATCTTCTCATCCGGTCTAATCACGCTGATATCAAGGAGACAAATCAACTATGTATTTCCTCCCTGCCACAAAAACTCAGCTAAAAAAGTCAAACCCATACATGGCAGAAATAAAATAAATGTCTAAAACAGCGAAACAGATGTTTTTTTTAAACTATACTACTATATTCTCCTTAGACATATAGTAAAGGTTTATCATTTGGTTCCCACTTCTAGTAGTTTATAACTTTCCTTGTTTTAAACATCAAGAAAAAGAAAAAGAAGAAACTCACTAAAACTTCAATAAAAGTGTCAGAAATTGCTGAATTGCTCTGAACAGTATCAGGTTTCAGGCTTCTTGCTTGAAAACCACAACCAGGGCTGCCTTTGATTGACTTCTCCCTTTTAGGCTTTTTCCCTTCGGGGAAGTTGACTGTGAGTTTGATGGACAGGTTCTCGACAAAAAGTACATTAAATCCATTTGCAGTTTCAAACCTACAGGATGACAAGTATTGAGGGTCAAACTCCAAAAAAGCTTCCTGGGAGAGAATTGATCACGCCTCACTAGGAAACAAATCGACCCTTAGTATTTGTCATTCCCTTTATTGTCACATGCGTATCCAAACTTGTATCCTTAGGGTATATATAGCTGGATTCATTTCCATATTCACCCTATGGTGGGTATGTGGTGTTGAATACACATTTAAAGATGTTGGCCACTTTACCTGATTTTTTTTAATGTGTAAATCCGGGGGACAGGGTATTAGGTGATTTACCAATACACATATTATAGGTTCTGCTCTGCTTTCTTGATATGAGAAGTGAAATTTCCTGTCTTTTCCCTCATCAGCCAGACATTCCTGTCCATAAAATGGCCGCAGATGGAGGGTCATGTGATCTCTAACTGGCGATTTTTAATAGACAGATAGAAATCACATGACCCTCCATCTGCAGCCATTTTATGGACAGGAATGTCTGGGTGATGAAGTAAAAGACATGAGGCTTCCGTTCACATATCAAGAAAGCAGAACATTCAAAATATGAATATTGGTAAATTACCTAATACCCTGCCCCCCAAACTTACACACACATTATAAAAACATGAGGTAAAGTGGCCAACCCCTTTAAATTTCTGGTTATTGAGAAATGCTCTACAATTCCGAATTTTGTACCTGTAATTACATACCGGCATTTAATTATTGTGGATAGAGGTACAGTACTTTCTGTTCATGATGGATTGTTCTGATAGATTGTCAATTTAGATTTTACATAAAGATCTGACAGTTCCATGCAAACTGATGCTTTCCTATATTGTATGATTTTAATAACTGACAGTCAATGTTTCCGAGCTTTTCTCTTTTTGAAAAAGAACTTTATCTTGTTTTTACTTTGTAAAATTCAGTTACATAATTCATTCTATTATTATTATCTCCTAGGTACTGGAGACAAAAGTGTGCTACTTTTCTTTTCACAAAGGTAGTTTAATTTTTTTTTATAAGTACCGGTAGATTATAATTTATTTTCCAAATGCAATAGTTTAATGAAAATTGACCATAAAAATCCCTCATGAAAAATGAGGGTCTATTTCTCATTGATCCAGGCAGTGTGACTCTTATATTATATTTGTTATCCATGGCATCCTGCCTTCTAAAATGTAGTTTTACAATTATGCTAATGAACCTGAGGGGCTACCCTAGCTTCTCTGTGATGTGGATTTACAGACCGTTACACTATCTCACCTTCCCTCCTTGGCCTTTACTTCACAAGTGCTTAGGGAACAGGGGGAGGATGAGACAGTGTAACAGTCTGTACGGGGAGAGAGGGGCGAGGGTAGCTCCTCAGACTCATTGGCATAATTTTAAGAGTAGATTTTAGAAGGAAGGAGTCTATGGATAACAAATAAAAGAAGATTACCACAGTCAACTTGCCTGGATCTATGAGTAAGTGTCCCTGGCTTATCATGATGGATTTTGATGGTAGATTTCCTTTAATAGTCCTATGATATTTTCATGCACCCATATTCATAGCATTCAGCTGTTAAGGTAACACTAAAACTTTACACTGCTTTATTATAATTATAATACAACTTTATTTACATAGCAATATCACATTCTATTTATATGGGGGCATATACACACAAGATAAGACATCACAGGGTAATTACATTGCCACATGGAACAATGGGGGTGAGGGCACTCCTTGCAAGACTTTACAGTCTATAGGGGACATTTATGGGGCATGAGCACCATTTCCGGCCTTTTAATGTATTTGAGCTGTGCTGGCGGACAATCCTACACCAGGTCCTGCCACAGCCTGCGATGAAAGAATGACAAAGAGGTCTGACCTCAGAAAAGTGCGTGTGGCTTCAAGCGGAGAATCCCATGCACTAAACTAATGCAGATGTGCCAGTTTTGGCACAGTTTTCTGGAGTCTAGTCTCACTCTACACTGTTGTCGTTTGCACCAGTTTTGCTAAATCTACCCGGTTATAGAAAAGCAATTGGCACTGGGTTCTTTTACAAAGAATGGAGAGGTCTGTAATTTTTATTTCAACTAAGAGAGAAAGCATAAAAAAAAATCCAGAAAATCAGATTGTATAAATTTTACATAATTAATTAGCATTTTATTCATTTATTATTAACCCCTTAACGCTGAAGCCACTTTTCACCTTCCTGACACAGCCCATTTTTTCAAATCTGCCCTATGTCACTATAAATGGTTATAACTTCGGAACGCTTTAACATATACAAGTGATTTTAAAATTGTTTTCTCGTGACGTTTTGTACTTCATGTTAGTTGAAAAATTTTGGTGTTTTGTTTTGCATTTATTTATGAGAAAATCAGATATTTGGTGAAAATTTGGAAAAATTCTTGATTTTCAAACTTCAAAATGTTCTACTTTTTCCATACATAGTCATAACCGCAAAAAAACGTAATAACTAACATTCACTAAATGTCTAATTTATGTGGACATGGTTTTTTATGCATACTCTTATATTTGTAGGATGTTATGGGGCCTTTGAACGTTAGGTGCGATTTTTCACATTTTCATAAAAAACGCAAAATCCTACTATTGAGGGACCTGCTCAGGTTTTAAATCACTTTGAGAGGCCTAAATAAAAGTAAAACCCCATAAATTACCCCATTATAGAAACTACACCCCTCAACATACGTAAAACAACTTTTATGAAGTTTATTAACCCTTTAATTATTTTACAGGGGTTAAAACAAAATCGGATACAATTTTGAAAGTAAACTTTTTTGGCTAAATGAATGTGTTTTTCAAAAAATTTACAAATTCTCAGTGGATAAAATACCAAAACGCTCCACAAAATTTGATACCCAATCCCTCCGGCGTATAACAATACCCCATATGTGGTGGTAACCTGCTGTATGGGCACACGCCAGGGCATCGAAGCGAAGCTGCGCCATTCAGAGCAGATTATGCATTGTCACTTTTTATTGGCTATACAATCTTTATTTTTTTGGCAATTTGGACATATAAGGGCTTATTTTTTGCGACATGAGATGCACTTTACAAATAATTAATTTTCGTGGGTCATTAGCTTATTGAAGAGATTTTATTAACTCTTGAATGTATGGGTGAAAAGAAAATTGTCAATTTTGGTTTACTTTTTTTTCGTATTTTTTGGGGGTCGTACATCGTTCACTAAAAATACTATATTATCTTTATTCTATAGGTCCCTACGATTACGGTGATACCTCATTTATACAGTTTTTCATTTATTTTTACAATTTTACTGGATAAAAACTAATATAGAGGAAATCTCATTTGTTTTTGCATCGCCATCTTTTCGGAGACGTAACTTTAATATTTTTTGGTTGACAGAGCTAGTTTTGGGCTTATTTTTTATGAGTTGAGTTGTTCTTTTCAGTGGTACCATTTTGGCGCACATAACTTTTTTTGATCACTTTTTAGAACATTTTTGTGTAGAGATTTTATGAAAAATGTACATTTTTGGCGTTTTTTACGGGTTTTTTTTTACGGCGTTCACCGAGCGGGTCCAATAATGTTTCTGAGTTATTGTACGGATTATTACGGACGCGGCGATACCAAATATGTGGGGTTTTTTGGTGATTTTGTGTTTTTTTTCACTTTATTGCATGTGTATAGGGAATATTTGTGTTTAGGGGACTTTAACTTTATTTAATTAATTCTTTTTATTAAAAAATGATTTTATGTAGTGTTTTTAACATTTTTTTATTAACTTTTACAGGTTAGCTTGAACAAGTGATCCACTGATCACTTGTTCAAGCTCTTCTTCACATTACACAGTGTAATACAGATGTATTACACTGTGTAATGTAACACACTGAGCATGCTGCGCATGCTCAGTGTGTTACAGCCGGGTCCTGCCAGAAGGCACGGACCCGGCTCACAGAAGAGGATCGCGCAGCCCCGGGCACCGGCAGTCCCGGGGCTGCGATCGGAGCAGCGGACCCCCCCCCGGTAAGCGCCGCGGGGGGGTCCGATTCTTCTCAAATGCCCCTAGCACGCCGCGGTCAGCGCGACCGCGGCGTGTCAGGGGTTAACACTCGCGATCGGAGAAATCTCCGATCGCGGGTGTTAGAGGAGGGTGTCGGCTATAATATATAGCCGACACCCGCAGCTTCTGGCGCGGGCTCCGTTCTGGAGCCGGCGCCAGAAGCATGACGTACTATTACCGCATTTTGCGGGAACGCACCTCCCGCCATGCAGTAATAGTACGTCAAATGTCGGGAAGGGGTTAAGGATTTGATGCCATAGAAAAATAGAACCTATTATTTGCCACAAAAAAAAATTATGGAGGTCAGACTTTTCCTGCATTTCTTGACCAAGTTTGTATAAACTGCAGCAGGTATTTTGCCCGAGTCTTCTCCAGATCTTTCAGGTTTTGAGGCAGTCGCTGGACAATATTGAGTTTCAGCTACCTCCAAAGATTTCTGATTTGGTTGAGGTCTGGAGACTGACTAGACCACTACAAGACCTTTAAATGTTTCACATGGAGCCGCACCTAAGTTGCCCTGGTTGTATGTTTTGGGTCATTGTCATACTGAAAAAAACAAAAACAACGAAATTCATGCCAAAATTATACTTTATTGTAATAAAAAAAGGAGAAAAAATTCTAAAATCACATAAAAAGTATAGCAATTTACAGTGGAAAACTAAGGCTGACACAAGGAAAAAGTCAATTGGACAGATTAATCAAACTGTCTGAAAGTCAGAATATTTCTATTTGCCCATGGCAGCCAATCACAGCTCATCTTAAATTTTTACCATTGCTCTTGAATATTTTAAAGGGGAGCTGTGATTCGTTGCCATGGGCAACTAGAAATATTCTAACTTTCAGACAGCTTGATAAATCTGCCCCAATATCTAGACATGCCCTCATAGAAAGGTATACGGGAGCTGTACTGATGGAGTTCCAAAATTATAGAAATGAGTCAATATCTAGTGTACCATAGTAGGTAATACAGCGGTATTAAAGAGGACCCACGAAAATGTTATAAAATAGGATATGAAATATCCACCCTACAACAGTTAACAACAATACAACTTGATACCCTACCCTGTGTGCAGACCAGGCCCCAATTGCCTTCTTCTAGGGGTGGTGATGTTTGAAACTGTGCATCACTGGTTAAAAAAAAGGAACTCCCTACCAACCAAAAAATATCCCATGGAGTGATGGAAAGAAACAATATCCAGTAGTTAACTCAAGGAGGTGACGTACGACAGCACATGCTCACATTGTGTGGCGTCAGGGCATAATGGAAGAGGATGTAAACCTATGATATAACACATTGCTGTATTCTTTGAGACTTTGTTCCCAGCCTGCTTCAGGTGATTGACCAAGTCCTCCTGTTTGGTCAGAAATCAGCCCAGAACTTTATTCAGAATCATCTTACCCCACAAGATGAGATCTTGCATGAAGCCCCAGACTGAGCCCCAATATTACGCCAGAATTATTGTGGTGTTCCCTGTTCATGAGAGGTCATTTTAGAGGATTGGTAACAAATAAAAGGGTGAATGAGGATAAAAGGTTGCATATTCTTGCCAGCCTGTCACTCTTACATGCATTAAATAAAAACACTGTGTGCCCACATAGGGAAGGCATGATAAAAGAATTGCAGCAGCAATTAGCCCAACTTGATTCTCACAAATATGAGCGAGCGCTGAATAAAATGAAGGCCACACATTATTCCTTAGGCAACAAAGCAAGTAGGATTTTAGCAAATCAATTGAAGAAAAGAGGCAAAATATAGAACCCCCTTTCTGATTAATTCAAGGAATGAAAAGTTGCATGATCCCCAGCAAATGGCGGAAGATATGGCAACATTTTACGCTATGTTATACAATGTACAGGATGATATCAGTACCAAACAACCCTCTTCTGATAGTATACAGACTTTTTTGAATACGATTAATGTGCCAAGTTTGACGCAAGAGCAGGCCATGGAGGTGGTACACCCTATTTCTAAGACAGAAAGCGATAAAAACATTATAAAATAACAAGTCCAGGACCCGACGGCCTCACCAACGAATATTATGAGATGCATGCCAAATTGTTAGTCACACACCTAACGGCCCTGTACACATCTATACAGTCTTCAGGAGTTATTCCTAAAGAGATGATGCTCAAAGCCATCTCAACCTTACCAAAACCAGGTAAAACACCAGATCATTCCTCAAATTTTCGTCCTATATCACTCTTAAACACAGATCTTAAAATTATATTCCAAAATACTGTCTGAGGGGTTGGTCTCCCTCCTGCCGGGAGCCCACCAAGATCAGATAGGCTTCGTCAGGGGGAGGGTCTCGTCGTTTCATGGATTTGTTGTATTGCTTGGGGAGCACTCGAACGCCTTCTCTGCTAATCTCTTTGTATGCAAAGAAGGCGTTTGACCGCGTACATTGGGGATTCTTCCTGTAAAAGAAGTTTTGCAAAAGTTTGGCTTTGGATCAAAGGCATTGAGAAGTATTATGGCCTTATACACGGTCCCGTCGGCTTTTGTTGACAAAAAGTGTACACTTCAGGAATTTAGTAAAGTTTCATATTATAAATTAATCAAGAATAAATCCTTGATTTTTGGAATTCCTTTAGAAGACCAAGTGGAGACCACTTTCAAATCTAAATATTCATCTACATGGACTGTAGACCACATTCCTTACCTAGGAATACCATTGACATTTCCTAAAATGCATCAGCACAATTGGAGCAGATAAAAATATAGCTAGAACAATACGACAAAGCATATGTGTCATGGGTCGGAAGAGTAGCAGTTAAAAATGATAATTTTGCCAAGAATTACTCATGTATTTTGGAATGCCCCAATTCTACTCTCCAAAGCTTATTTATCAACTTTACAAAGTTACTAAATAAATATGAATGGAAAAACAGTAGGCCTAAACTAGCAGCTACAACATTATATAGAACTCGAAAGGGGTTTTAGGCCTACCTCTCATTAGCAGCTACTATGATGCAGCCATTTTAGACCAAGTAAGGTTGGTGTAGGTAAAAAACCATGGTGTCTTGTGCCTACACCGACCATGCACACTTGCGGTGTGTATCTTTTAATGTATACCTAATATTTATTTAGTTTAACGAGACAATCGAAAACTTGTCGCCGAAATTATCTATGCCAGAAAAATACTTTAAAAAACAGAGAATGTAAACAAGTCAATTGCATGTGTATGTGCCTTAAATGCTGTAATTTGTAATGACTGCACCTCCAATAAAAGTTATTAAAAAAAATAAATAAAAAAAATTAATACCTATCCCCGTCTTCTCCAGGATCCCGGCGACTGGTCTTCATTAAAGGGGTATTCCAGGAATCAGCATAATTCATATACAAATGGGTCCTTAAAATATAAGCTAATATGTAATTAGTTGCTCCCCCTAGCATAAAATTGATGCTGACATTCTAAAGAAGAATTAAAATTTTACTGGCCCTTTAATCAGTCCATTAATTTCCTCCATGTGAAGCAGCCGGAGGACAGAAGATGGCCACTGGTCATATGTCCACATCACATGTCCTGCACCCAGTGCTGGATTAAGGCTGGTGGGGACCCCTATTGAATGTAGTCTAGACAGGGTAGAGCAATCACTTTATACAGCCTCCCCAGTAATAACTATATACAGCTCCCAAAAAATTAAGAGATGAAGAGGCACTGTGAAATCAGATCTATTATGATCAGATCTATTATGAAATCGGATTTAGATCCAAAATTAAGGTGCCGGCTTGTTGAGGTTCGACTCGTGGATCCCCAAAGTTCCAATAATCCAAGGTAGAGAAGCAGCACTCCGTAACAAATAAGTGTTTATTTCACAAGTGCAAAATACAACGTTTCAGCTATCTCAATGTAGCCATTTTCAATTACTTGAAAATGGCTACATTGGGATAGCTGAAACGTATTTTCTACTTGTGAAATAAACACTGATTTGTTACGGAGTGCTGCTTCTCTATCTTGGATTATATACAGCTCCCAATATCCACTATATACAGCCCCCCAGTAATCACTATATACAACCCCCAGCATTCACTATATACAGCCCCCAGCAATCACTATATACAGCCCCCAGCAATCACTATATACAGGCCCCAGTAATCACTATACACAACTCACCAGCATTTACTATATACAGCTCTCCCAGCAATCACTATATACATCCCCCCAGCAATAACTATATATAGCCCCCAGCAATCACTATATACAGCCCATCAGCAATAACTATATATAGCTCCCAGCAATAACTATATACAGCCCCCAGCAATCACTATATACAGGCCCCAGTAATCACTATACACAACTCACCAGCATTTACTATATACAGCTCTCCCAGCAATCACTATATACATCCCCCCAGCAATAACTATATATAGCCCCAGCAATCACTACATACAACCCCCAGCAATATATAAATATATACAGCCCCCTGTAACTATTGTATAAAGCCCCCTAACAATAACTTTACACAGCCCCCAGTGATCACTATAATAACTAACTATATACAGTCCCCTACTATAATTATATAAAACCCCCTATGAATCTGTAGGCGCTATATAAATAAAGAATTATTATTGTATTCACCTCCATTAATAACTAACTATATACAGTCTCCCTATTATAACTAAAAATAACTACCGTATATACTCGAGTATAAGCCGACCCGAGTATAAGCCCAGACCCCTGATTTTACCACCAAAAACTGGGAAAAACTACTGACTCGAGTATAAGCCAAGGGTGGGAAATGCATTGGTCAAACCCCCCCAGTAGTATACAGCCTGCCAGCCCCCAGTAGTGTACAGCCTGCCAGCCCCCAGTAGTATACAGCCTGCCAGCCCCCAGTTGTATACAGCCTGCCAGCCCCCAGTAGTATACAGCCTGCCAGCCCCCAGAAGAATACAGGCTGCCAGCCCCCATGTAGTATTTAGCAGCCCCTAGTAGTATACAGCAGCCCCTAGTAGTATACAGCAGCCCCCTAGTAGTATACAGCAGCCCCCTAGTAGTATACAGCAAGCCCCCTAGTAGTATACAGCAGCCCCCTAGTAGTATCGAGCAAGCCCCTAGTAGTATAGAGCAAGCCCCTAGTAGTATACAGCAAGCCCCTAGTAGTATACAACAGCCCCTAGTAGTATACAGCAGCCCCTAGTACCATACAGCAAGCCCCTAGTAGTATACAGCAAGCCCCTAGTAGTATACAGAAGCCCCCAGTAGTATACAGCAGCCCCTAGTAGTATACAGCCAGCCTGCCCCCACGGCCCTTAAAAAAATAAACTTATATACTCACCCTCCGATGTCAGCGCGGCTCCCCGATGTCGGCGCGACTTACCGATGTCCCCGATGTCAGTGCATCCCGTCTTCTTTCTTCTCCGCGGCTCCTCTTCTCTCTTCCGGCATGGACGCGGCCATGTTTTCTTCTAGCATGCGCATACTATGACGCGGCCGCTGCTGACGTCATAGTATGCGCGGCCACTAAGAAAACATGGCCGCGTCCATGACGGAAGATAGAAGAGAGAAGAGGAGCCGTGGAGAAGAAAGAAGACGGGACGCGCTGACATCGGGGACATCGGTAAGCCACGCCGACATCGGGGAGCCGCGCTGACATCGGAGGGTGAGTATTTAAGTTTATTTTTTTTTTGAGTGGGTAATTTTTTTTTGTTATAGACTCGTGTATAAGCCGAGGGGACGTTTTTCAGCACATTTTTTGTGCTGAAAAACTCGGCTTATACACAAGTATATACAATTGCCCTATAAAGTCTATATACAATCCAAGGTAAAATATTAAAATTATACTTCACCTTCCTTGTCTTGCCTCATGGTGTCCCTTGGAGGTGTACCAAGATGGCGGTGCCCTGCCGACAGGAAGCGGAGTGCTGTCACACATTGCGTTGGTGCCAGCAGCACGGTGTCGCCATCTTGATTTACCTCGGATCATCTAATGGCAGAGCAGGGAATGCATTGTTCCCTGGCTCTACCATAGGCTAAAGTGTCTGCCGACTGCCCGGTACGGTAAATACACAGTCCGGTCCCAAATACACAGTGGGCGACGGCCTAAATCACATTTGGTGGGGGCCCCTTTAAGGGCAAAGTGGTTGGGGCCCTTAAAGGGGCCCCCTGGGAGCTCCCCAGTAATCCGGCCCTGCCTGCTCCTGCTTGGGCACATCATGTGACCATCACTTAGTTTGGCTGTAGTTGGTTGGTTGCAGTGCATCCAGTATGGCCGGTGTTGTGGCGAGACTTATCTTAGTAAAGTAATGTGCAGTGATGACAGTTAAACATCATTACTATGGTAACAGGGCAGAACAGTCTGTTACATCATCACAGGGAGCAGAGCATTAGATGGAGGAGGAGTTACTGAGAACTAAATGATCATGGGACTTGTAGATTCTAGTGGCGGCCATCTAATTTGGTGATAATGATCAAATTATTTAAGCTCTAAATTGTAATTAATTATATTGAGTTTTGTTATATTTATTTAATTTTAGCATTATGGGTTCTTGTAACAGACATTCATATTCCCGGAGTACCCCTTTAAGCTTGACCTGACGCTAAAAGCAGCTACAGAGCATCTGGCACAATGTCCGCCACTCCGGGTTTTAAATTATTCACACCTCCTACGTGATAGATACCTCCCTCTCCCTTGCTGGAGAAAGAGGTGACACATGAGAGACATGGGATGAATAAATAGCAGCCCGGATCACCGAATATCATGCCCGGTGCTCTGTAATCGCTTTTTCTAACTCTTTTTTTTACAGCGATTCCGGCATGTCAAGCTTAATGAAAACTCAGGCCGGGATCCTGGAGAAGACTGCCTAAGGTAAGTATGTGTAGTTTAACTTTACTAGCACATAGTGGTACATAGTGGTATGTTTTATTTTTGAAATATTGAATTCTCTAAAGCATATAGATAATTTTGTTATATTAAGTAAATTTAAATTGCATTAAATCGCTTTACAATTCCTGATTTACTTCTTTAATATTGTGAATTATCCAATTGAGAAAATATCTGCCTTGATATGCAATATTATATTTCTTGACAGCAGGATACCCTTTTGTTCCTCATTCTCTACTGATTTTAAGTTTGTGAAGGCCATATAAGAAGCAAAGATGAAAATCACACAAGTTCCATGGCAGCCATTCCCATATAACTACAGCTAGGGATTGCCAAGAGGATCGTAATGCAATAAATTTCACATTGAACCGGATCGTTCATTACTTTCTGTCTATGCGGTTCAGAATACAGAGCGTTCTCTCCATCCTGCTGTGAATGTAGATGGCATATTGATTTATATTTGCCATAATACTAAATTCCATTTAAAAATATTAAGGGTTATTGTCTGTATTTCATTCTTGGTTACCAGTCAGACAGTGGGAACTGCTTTTTGTTTCTACACATTAATTTAACCAAACTGGTTACTAGCACTGTAGAGTATAGATGCATTATAACTATCATCAATTTTATATTTTCTGTTCTGCTTCAGTCTTAGCCTTTGTCTTTAAGCTTTTACACTAAAAGTCTGGAGAAGCAATGTTTATGTAATCTTGATGTAGTACATCAGTGATTATTCTACCATTTTCTCATTGACAGTACTAACCTTCTGATATATTGCCTGATGCATTCACAGAATTAAAATATATGTTAAAAAAGTGTTCTCTAAATTGCCTCTTTCTATGTGCTGCATTATTTTTGGCTTAAAGGAGACCTATCATCTCGGATCTATCTATTAAGGTAGATCCGGTGGCAGGTTCCTCGGATAAATACCATTGGAGCCCTTTTTAGGGCTAATCCTTCAGTGCCCAATAAGTTTGTAAATCTTTTATTGCCCTTATGTGCAATTTAGAGAAAGAGGCTACTGGGGCGTGGAGTAGTCGGAGCTGAAGCTACACGGCGCAGCTACTCCACGCCCAGTAGCCTCTTTCGATCCTCCTACCCTGAGATCTTCAGCGAGCAGCTCCTGGTAGCTGCGCACACACATGTAAAGCTGCCAGCTCTGCGTACTTGGACAGAACCCAGCACGCACAGCTGTCAGCTCAAGAGTGAGCAACTATCAAGAGCTGTGCACTGGAGATATTGTAGTAGGATCGAAAGAGGCTACTGGGCATGGAGTAGCCGCGCCGTGTAGCCTCAGCTCCGGCTACTCCACTCCCCAGTAGCCTCTCTCACAGATTTGCATATTAGGGTAATAAAAGAACTTATCGGGCACTGAAGGATTAGCCCTAAAAATCGCTCCAATGGCATTTATTAAAGGAACCTACCAGTGGATCTACCTTAATAGGTAGATCCGAGATGGTAGGTTTCCTTTAATCGTTGTTTTTGATGCCTCACACTACTGCATCATATGCATTATTTCAAGGCTCTCATGATGTGTACATTTATACAAGATGCAAACAACTATTTTATGGACCTTTGTTTACAACCACTGGGGGTAATTCATTAAGACTGGCGGTCCTATACCCATATCCACTAAAAGGATCCAGTCTCTCAGGGGATACGTCATACCTATAGACACGGTGAAGATAAGATAAAATAAGAACTGGTGGAGGTCCTTGCTACAGTCTCTGCCGGTTTTCCTCCGCCATCCAGCTCCTTACCCTGACACGTTCATACAGGTGTGTGGGTCGAAGAATGTTAGAAATTTCTGGGCATTGGGATACTCATGTGGTCTCTCTGAAAAAATTTTTTTGGAGAAGCTATAATGAATTTTACCCCATGTGTTACCTGCAGGTTAGCTCAGTTCATGTTTCGATGACAAGTGAAAATGACTGCCCAGGACGCAGACACGAGCAGGAATAGAACAGGAATAGAACAGGAATAGAACAGGAATAGGGTCGTACCGACCCAAAGAATAAAGTAGACATGTCATTTGTGGCGCATAGTGAAAATTGTAAAATCCAAGCCCACAGGAAAACGATGTAAATGCGTTTTTTCACACTTTTCACTGCATTTGGAATTTTTTCCCAGCTTTCCAGTACATGGCATGGAATATTTAATACCATCACTATGAAGTGTAATTTGCCAAAAATAAGCCGTCACACAGCTCTTTATGTGTAAAAATACAAAAGTTATAGATTTTTGAAGGTGAGAAGTGAAAAATGAAAAAAAAAGCCAGGTAGTTAAGGGGTTAATGCCTTTTCTTTTTTTACTTGAATAAAACCATCACTTCCTGAACCCCTCATGTATTTTTAATAATTTTCCTTTTCATTGTAAACCGGATCTTATTTTGTGAGACAAAAAACAGTATAACATACATTCTCAACACACCAGTCAGGACTGGGACTGGGACATTAGATTTGCTGCATTGCTCCTCTGTTAACCTACTGATTTTTACTTAAATATTTATCATCCTGATTTATGTCATGTTTCCCATGTTTATACAGAGCCAAATAATCTATGTTATGCTTCATTTATTCCCTTAAGGTCATTACAAACCTCTCATCTGTCTCATCTGCAATGGCATGAATATGTAGATTATGCCTTAAACCCTTTTATGAAGTGGAAAGCATCTTCCTTGACTTATTCCCCGTTTGAACAATCAGATCTCTTTTTGATTTTAATAGTATGATTCATTTTTGTGTAACTGTATATTATTAATTTTCTGCTTTCTCTCCATTTCCACACAATTTTACCTTGAGGGATTACATTTAAATCTATTATCTACATTTCTATAATCTTCACTTGCCTGTCAGAAGCTTTTTTTTTATTTTTTTGAACACAAATATATATACGATCAGAGGACTGCTTTTGCTGTTTCCCAAAATAAAATTGGAATTTGACAGACTTAATTTCATTGAGTTCTAAGTCCCCCTCACTGGGAATCTCCATAGATAATTACATTTTCCAAGAACAGTGGATATATTATTCATCAAGATCTCATTCCCCTCTATAATTTTGGATGGATAGGGATGTTTTATCAATTTTGCACCCAGTTAAATAAAAGTTTTAAACAAAAAGTTTGGGTTCATACAATATAAAGGTGCAGTTAGGTGCAAAGTAAGTATGATTTTTTTTATACCATTGGCTTCTGTGGAACATGACTGTGACTACTGGCTACTGGGGGCAGGCTCTGTGTTTACCGGCTACTGGGGGCGTCGCTGGGACCACTGGCTACTGGGTGCAGACTTTATGACTACTTGGTGTATTACTGTGACTATTGAGGCAGGTGCTGTGACTAATGGGGGCAGGAACTGGGACTGCTGGCTACTGGGGGTAGGCACTGTAACTATTGGCTACTGTGGAGCAGGCACTTTGTCTATTGACTACTTTGGACAGGCACTGTGACTAATGTCTGCAGAGGGCTGAAGAAAAGCACTGAAACTATGTTGGCCACTCTGTGGGGGCACTGTTACTACATTGGTGACCGTGCGGAGAATGTTACTGTATTGGTAACTGTGGGGGCATGATAGTGATCTTTAAGGGAACAATAGAAAAGTATTAAGTTTGTTATAAGAACATAGAATAGATGATGATGAAGTGAGGAGACAAACATTTTTGTAATGCCAGCTGGGTATAAAAAGAAAAAGTTGAAAAAGACTCCTTTGATCAGACATCATCGGATTTACAGCAAGTGCTGGTATTATACATGCACTCAATATTTAATATTTTGTAAGCTTACCTTGGTTCTATTTTTGTAAACAGAGTTGGGTTCGGGTAGTGTTTTTATGTATTGAACTGGGATCTGGTGCTGTATATATGTACAAACAGGGTTTGCGTGCTGTATTTTGTTATTGGTGCTGTACTTATGAATAGAACTTGATTATTTATGTACTGGTTATGTATTTATGGTAGGATAAAAGCTCTAGTGCTGTATTTAACTTGGTTCTTATGTTCTACCTACCTATCTATTTATCAATCTCTATCATATCATCTTATATTGCCTCACATGTTACCTCACACATAAGCTGTATCTATATCTATCAATCAATCTTTTTATCTCATGTTACCTCATAATTGTTCACATATTACCTCACAAACAGCGTTTTATACTCATTATCTATAGCAACTAATCAAAGCTTAACGACCTGTGGCAAAATAGAAACGGAGTTAAAACTGGTTGCTAAAAGCTGTGCTATGATTGGTTACTATTTGCCACAGCAATTAGCTTTACATGGTGGTAAATTAGTGTATTTTTGAAAGTGCAGGGTAAAATTTTGACTCAAAACTGAGTGAGTGGCTGCTCAAAATTCGGTAAATACAACAGTGCAGATTCTTTTAGCAGACATACATACATACACACATTCAGCTTTATAGTATATTACCATAATATAAAGTGCATTAAATATTGTAATTGTTAATTAGAATAGGTATCATTTTTCCATGCGATTGTAGGGACTACTTGCACCCAAACTACTGAGCCTGATGTGAAATATTTGATTCTCACCTCTGCATAGATCGTTCAGAATCCTGTGTTCCAGACCGACAGCACTACTGGGGATGGACTTTTATTTTATTGGCACATTGGGGCTCATTTACTAAGGGTCAACAGAGCCCATTTTCGTCAGGTTTCCCGTCAATTTCCGTTTTGCGCCTCATCGCTCCGGGGATTGTGTTGCACACGATCCAATTTTGGCAACAGAAATCGGGGGGCGGATACGGACTACATGTGAGATTTAACATTTAGAATTGTGTTGCAAGTCACTCACTTACAAGCACCGGGAAGAAGAAGCTGAACTCAGGCGTACCTCGGCGGGGAAGTGACGGATGCAGGAACCCGGGCGCATGATCTTAGTGAATCGTGCCGGACTACATCTTAATTGGACTGTCCGTATCAGGGATCGCGACAGGACCATGTAAGTTAATTTGCCCCGTTGTTCCACTTTTTATATCTTTATTAAAAACTTTAAGGGATTACATCAGATTTATGGATGATTTTAAATATTGAATCCTGCAATTCTTTATCTGCATCCAATGAGCTTTTCAAAGCTGCATTCAATCTGCAGGAAATGTACTTTTTTTTCTGGCAAGCTGCTGAATTTTTGTTCGGAATTAAGAAAAGCCATACAAAAGTCATTCTTTTCAGTGATTTGGAAAAACACCTTCTGTTAGTAGCCAACAGTGCACCTTCATGTACTATTCTTCAGACTACCCATGACATTTACAACTGCCAAAATATTCTTTTCTCTGTTAATAATAGTTAAAGTACTTATAAATATCAAGTCAGAACCAGTGAATTGAGGACAATGCTATAAAAGCCAACATATCCAGGCACATGTTCAAAAAAGTTTCATTTTTGCAAGTATAAAGACTTTTTGGACTGCAGAAGGTTTTCATTTTTTACAGTTCCTACTGAGGTAACAAAAAGGAGTAAAACTGTTCTAGTTTCCCATGGAAACCAATCAGAGCTCAGCTTTTATTTTATAATCAGCTGTGGGAATATAAAAGCTAAGCACTGAATGTTTGCCGTGGGCTACTAGAACAGTTCTGCTCTTGGTCACTTCTGATAAATCTCCTCCATAATTTTTATTTTTATATCTTATAATTTTTGCACATACCTTCTGGTTTTGTTAATGAAAATTAAAAATTGGAAGTATGTCTTACCTTATAATAAACTATGCAGAAATTAGTGTGCATACATTTTTATTATGCGACTGGTAATCTTAATTTTCTAGCTGCTTTTCCCTCTCCAGTCTGTTACTTTAACCCCTTGATGACGCGCACTGTAATAGTAAGGTGCACATCGGGTGTGGGGACATGGAGAGGTCTCACAGGCTGAGCCCTCTCCATAGCCGGTAAGTCTCTGCTGCATATTGCAGCAAAGACTTACCGATAACATCCGTGATCGGTGCTGGCATGGGCGCCGCCATCTTGCCGGAGATTATCGCACCCCGTGACATTATTGGGGAGCGGCTATCCATTGCTATGACATGTCTTGTTTTGACCCATTCATTACAATGTGCTAATTGCACATTGTAATGAATGAGGAAGAAAATCCCCATATGCTGCCATACTGTAGTATGGCTGTATATGGTAGGATCGATCAGACAACCTAGCGTTAAAGTACCCTAGGGAGTCTGAAAAATAGTAAACATAAAAATTAAAAAAAGTAAAGAAAAAAAATATAATAAAAAAACATCACCCCCTTTTCCCTAGAAAGAAAGAAAATGGCAGTACAGTACACGGCATTCAATACCATCACTATGAAGTGTGATTTGTTTTGCAGAAAACAAGCCATCAAACAGCTCTTTACGTGTGAAAATAAAAAAGTTATAGATTTTTGAAGGTGCAGAGTGAAAAATGGAAATGAAAAAACAAAAATGGGTCAGGTCGATGAGGGGTTAATTGGCAATCCTCAATGTGCTGGTCAGTACAGGCAGTCCTTGGGTTATGTATCGGCTAGCCTTATTAGGTTTGTTCTTAAGTTTAATTTGTATGTTAGTCGGAACAGGTACATTTTATAATTACATTTTTTTTTGTCCCATTGTCAACTGGATTTTCAAGATGTTGCGCTATCACAAAACCCTGGATTGTTAATTAAACTCTATTACAGAAACCTTGCAGCTGATCAATGCACCCGGGGCCTAAAGTAAAGCATCCAGATACCTTCACCAGAGGTCACAAGGGACAGAGAGGTCTGTCTGTAACTAGGGGTAGTCTGTAAGTCGGGTGACCTTAAGCTGGGGACCACCTGTAGAGACGTAGCTGTTGTGACTTAGTGTACCCACTTTCCTCCTCTATGGAGCTTGTATGTAATACAATGTCACAGTGAGTTTCTGCCATCTTGCTAGCAACAAGAAATTCAGCTGAAGGTTTACAATGAAAATCACATTAGAATGGAGGAGGAGGGATAAGAGGACAGTACATAAGAGTACATAAGTGGAAAAAGAAGCACTAAAATATATAATATATTATATATTGTTTCTTGATTAATATAAAGTTTTTAACAAGTTAATCGCTATTTATGTTGAATCAGTTTATTGACACAAAAATACATACGTAAGAAAACGTTACATCCCTATAACAATGAAGGTAACATCAGTATAGAAACAAATATAAAGAAATAAATGTGGCAGTGTACACAAGAGCACTACAATGGGAGAAGGGGGATGATCCTTCTATAAACATAACGTAACATGAAATGAGACAACATATTCATATAAGTTACATGGTTATCGTACTGGGAAGTACCATATTTTTCGGACTATAAGGTCTCAGAAATCAAAGGTGCGCCTTATAGTCCAGTGCGCTTTATATATGAACCATACTTACAGACAACAGCTGCCTTGAACTGTGCACAGGTCTGCCACCTGCTGGTCATTCATCCTTATAATCAGGTGTGCCTTATAATACGGTGTGCGTCTTATACTCCGGTGCGCCCTATAGTCCGAAAAATACTGTATGCAAATATGTTTTCCAAGGTGTTAAATGGAAAACAATGCCTCCTTTTGCTACCTTGAAAGGAAGCCCCCTTAACACCAAGTATGACCTACAAGAAGTCTAAAAACATGATGTGGGATTAAGCCAAACCAGTATATCTATTCCATAAGGAACAGACTCCCCACTGTAGACAGCACTGTTTCCACCTGGTTGGGTCTCCTCAGTACAGCATAGGGAACTGTATCGGCTGTGTGAGAGGCTATTGACTAGGGTCAGACAGTAGGCTACCTTAAAGGCATGTGGAGACTTAAAGCAAATACTTCCCAGAATTCCCTAGTGGAGCATCTATGGCTTTAAGTCTCCACATGCCTTTTAAGGTAGCCTTAATTGGCAATCTCTCCATAAGGAGAACACCTACTGTCTTACCATGGTTATGGTATGGCATAGCAGAGGGATCCCTCACTACCTGGCTGTTTCATAATATTGAGCTATGTGGTTCGCAAAGGACTGCTTCCAGAGGTAAGTCCGGGTCTGTTACCATCTTACCTTTCTAAGCAAGTAAATGTCTAATAGTGATTGTGCGCCAAGGCATAGGACCCAAAGCAAATATCTACTCTGATAGCTATGGACCTGGTGACTCCTACCCATAAGATATCAGAACAGAAGTAAACAACAGGAGGCAAAGACAAAGGGTACGCATACATTCAGAAAAATACACAAAAAAACATCTAATGAAAAGAAGAAAGACTGACTCATAAAAAACATGAACTCAAGGGCTTCTAGAAGCATCTGCCGCTAGTTGCTGTTTAAATTAAAAATGCATCTTTATAATTAATATTGCCGTAATTATACCTACAGATATGTTCAGTTTTGTATTGTTGTTACATTTCTCACAAGAGTAGAAAACAAGTATTTTTGAAAAGTTTTGTTTGATTATATTTAAATTCTGCCTGTCAATAATTGTTTAATATTGTGTCAAGGAGGTGTGGTGGTGACATTTTTGTAAAATGCTTTATTGACAAATTTTGTTTGCCTTAAAGGGATTCTACCAGCATAAAAATCACCACACAAGTAAAACTAGAACTGTGTATGGCATTTTATAAGATTTCTAGACCTAACTTTTATTTTTCGGTCTTATCTATAATCTTAGAGAACATTTAATTTCCATGCAAAATAGCTCCATGGTGCACCACAGGCGTAAGCTGTGCCTGTTTGATTCTTCTCCCCTGCCCAGTAGTGAGGTGACAGATTCCTTTTAAATTCAATGGTGAAGAGAATTCAATAGTGTACTACAGCAGTGATTTTCAACCTTTTTTGAGCCGCGGCACACTTTTTATACTTAGAAAATCCTGGGGCACACCGCCAACCAAAATAGCACAAAATGACACTAAAACAGTCATATTATACATATAGTTAATAATATAGATTCTAAATTTATTTTACTCACTCAGTGTGAAACCTGGGCCTGTTTGGATAAACACAAAAGGGATAGCCTGGCAGGAATGGTGGAAAGACGGACACGAAGCTCTTCCCCAACAGTTCTCAGTTCTCCCTGGTTTTAGCATATGGTGCTATTATGTAGCTCATATTATGTAGCTCATATACTGCAAAATAAAGGGGTACAATGAGAAGTGCTATGGCCATGAGTCCAGAGTACAAGTGCCAGCTCGTATACTCAGCATATCAGCTGGTACTTGTAGTACTCCAGCCTCATGACTATAGTATTTCTCATTTTACATTTCTCTGGGAAACAAAACACAGGGGGCACCATAGTTTGGGGAACTTTCCCCCGCGGCACACCCGACCATGTGTCGCGGCACACTGGTTGAAAATCACTGTACTACAGGACCAATGCTTAGTGTCTCTCTTATCTGTGTTATGGTCTGGTTTAGAAAACAACCAGACCTTTTAATGTGCTTTAATGAAATTTGATGTCACAGTTGCTATGGATTATGGAATTAATAATATAAATATTAACCCGTTAACGCTCAGCGTCCGATATATCGGACGCTGAGCTCAATGACTTAGCGCTCAGCGTCCGATATATCGGACGCTGAGCCCATGCCGGTTCAGCTCAAGATCTGAGCTGAACCGGCATCGGGAAACACGGGGTGCCGGCTGTGACTGATAGCCGGCACCCCAGTGTAACACCCGCGATCGGAGTTGACTCCGATCGCGGGTGCTTAACCCGTTAAATGCCGCGGTCAGCGCGACCGCGGCATCTAACATGCCTCTGGGGGGTCTTTCCCCCACGATCGGCCCCCCCGAACCTTTTTCGGGGGGCGCCGATCGTTGCTATAGCAACTCTGGGGTCCGATCTGGACCCCAGAGTTACCTGCAAGAATTGCCGGTAAGATGGCGTCTGTGACGTCATCTTACTGGCACAGTGCCAGCCTATGCAAGTGTATAGGCTGACACTGATAATACTCTGCAATACATGAGTATTGCAGAATATTATCATGAACAAGCAATCAGAGGATTTCTTGTTCATGTCCCATGGTATAAAAGTGAAAAAGTAAAAAAAAAAATGTTATTCAATAAAAAAATAAAGTAATAAATCACTAAAAATGCCCAAAACCCCCAAAACATATAAAGAGACATATAACTAAAAAAAAAGTCTAAATCATAACACAAACCCCACATATATAGTATCACCGCGTCCGTAACAACCCGTAGAATAAAAGTAAATCATTATTGAACCCCCACGATAAACGCCGTAAAAAAAAAACTGCTATAAACCTTCCAAAAATTATGATTTTTAGCTATTCAATCCCACAAAAAATGCTATAAAATGCGATCAAAAAACCATGTGTACTCCGACATGATACTGGTGCAAAGCACAACATGTCCCGCAAAAAATAAGCCATCAACCAGCTCCGTAGCCAAAAAAGTAACAATGTTATGCCACTTGGAATACGGCAATACATAAATGATAGATTTTTCCCCACATTAGGGTTTTGTTTGACAAATTTAGTAAAACGTAAGAAAATATATTCAAGTCTGGTATCCCCGTAATCGTATCGACCCATAGAATAAAGATAACATGATTATTAGGCTAAACGGTGAATACCAAAAAAAAAGAGTAAAAAATCCAGTACAGCATTGATGCTTTTCTACTCCTGCCCTCAAAAAAAGTTCCTAAATTTTCAACAATAGGTGATAACAACCCCAAAATGGTAACAATGGAAAAAGCATCTCATCGCGCAAAAAAAATGGCATCACATGGCCCCAATAACGCAAAAGCGAAAATTTTATAGCCTTCAAAAGGGGCCAATGAGGAAACTAAAATCCTGGCAGGTGCAGGGCGCTCCTTCCCTTCTGCGTCTCGCTGTGCGCCCATAAAACAAGTAACGGCCACATGTGGGGGGTCTTTGTACTCAGGAGAAATTGCAGAACAAATTGTATGGTGAGTTTTCTCTTTTTATATTTTGGAAATGTGTAAATTTTAGTGCTAAATGAACGTATAAGGGAACAATTTGACCATTCTAAATTTCACCTCCATTTTGATTCAATTACTATGAAGATCTCAAGGGGTTAACAATCTTCGTAAAAGCGGTTTCTGATAGCTTGAGGGGTGCAGATTTGAAAATGGGTTGGTTATATAGGGGTTTTGATGCTAAATATGTAAAATTTCATTCAAAACTGTATTTATCCCCAAAATAGTCAATTCTGAAAATCCGGAAAAGCGATATTTTATTTGTAAGCCGCGTGACATCAAAATAAATTATCCAGACATATCAAAAATTATGAAAATGTAAAGTAGACAAATGGGAAATGTTATTCAGCAACTTATTTAGGTGGTAAATCTATCTGCCTGGAAACGCAATGATTTTGAATTTCGAAAATGGCAAATTTTTCAAAAAATTTATCATATTTTCTTTTTTTTTGTAAATAAACGCAAAACTTATCAGCCAAAATTTACCACTAAAATGAAGTACAACATGTGGGGAAAAAACAATCTCAGAATCGTTTTGATAAGTAACAGTGTTCAAAAGTTATAACCATATAAAGCGACGCAGGTCAGAATCCAAAAAATCGGGCTGAGCCTTAACCTGCAAAATGGCTGCGTCCTTAAGGGGTTAATAATAATAATATCTAAAATATAGTGTACAAAACAATATAAGGTCTGAATGCTTCTAGGGCAAAAGCTCAAATTCACATTCCCCGGGGTCCCTTATTATTCAGACAGGTAGCCTCTAGAGTTCAGGTACAAAAATAGAGTCTAAATTGCTATAGCCAGGGGATGGAAATCACCCACAATTCTGTTTACATATGTTACCACTGAACTTACATGGATCATGCTTAACACCTTCAAGACGCAGCCATTTCGTAGCTTAAGGCTCAGCCCCATTTTTTGGATTCTGACTTGCGTCACTTTATATGGTTATAACTTTTGAACACTGTTACTTATCAAAGCGATTCTGAGATTGTTTTTCCTCACATGTTGTACTTCATTTAAGTGGTAAGTTTTGGTTGATAAGTTTTGCATTTATTTATAAAAAAAAAGAAAAAATTATGAATTTTTTGAAAAATTTGCCATTTTCAAAATTTGCGTTTTCAGGCAGATAGATTTACCACCTAAATCAGTTTCTAAATAACATTTCCCATATGTCTACTTTACATTTTCATAATTTTTGAGATGTCTGGGAAACTTATTTTGATGTCACGCGGCTTACAAATGGAATATCAGTTTTCCGTATTTTCAGAATTGACTATTCTGGGGATAACTAAATTTTAAATATATAACATAAAAAAAAAACCTATATATCAACCCATAGCCTATATCACCGTATAGCCTAAGAATCATGTTATCTTTATTCTATGGGTCAATACGATTACGGGAATAGAATGCTTGAATTATTCCTTACGTTTTACTAAATTTGCCAAATAAAACTCTAATGTATGAAAAAAATCTATCACTTTTGCATTGCCGTCTTCCAAGTGGGATAACATTTTTACATTTTTTTTGCTACGGAGCCTATTGATGGCTTGTTTTTTTGCAGTACATGTTGTACTTTGCAATAGGATCATTCTGGAGTACATATGTTTTTTTTTATCACTTTTTATTGCATTTTTTGTGGGATGAAATAGGTAAAAATCATAATTTTTTTTGTGGGTTTCTAACGTTTTTTTTCTCTGGTTTTCATCAAGCGGGTTCAATAATGATCTTTTTTTAATCTACCGGTCGTTACAGACGTGGCAATGCTATATATGTGGGATTTTTTTGCGTTATATGTCTCTTTATTAATTAATTTATTTTTTATTGAATAACATTTTTTTTTTAAACTTTTTTACTAGTTCCACCATGGGACATGAACAAGAAATCATCTGATTGCTTGTTCATGATAATACTCTGCAATACTAATGTATTGCAGGGTATTAGCTGTGTCTGCCTATGCACGTGCATAAGCCGACACTGTGCCTTCAAGATAATGTCACAGACGGCATCTTACAGGCACTGCCTGCAGGCAGTGCTGGGGTCTTGGACCTCAAGCTACCATGGCAGCAATCGGTGCCCCCCGAAGATGGCGCATCTCTACATCCAATATATATGATTGCTGATGTATGGACTGACTAGCCTCACATCCATATGAACAATGTATAACATGAGCTAAATAGCGGGGATGTGCATGAAAACTGGCCACAAAAAAATTGAATATCAAATATATATCCGTAAACTCCTTACTTTATTGTAATATTATAGCACTAACATAAAAACATTTAAAAACATATGGCCACATGTGCCATAGTACAATGCATGAATGCGTACAATATGTGCAATATGCTGACAACCCCCAATAGGTCCGGTATGGACTAACACTGGTGTGGGTCTAGAAATCCTAATCTGCTGGGACTAGTTATGTATATGCAACATCCCTCACCGGGGCCTAGCCTTTTCTCGGGGCCTGGAGTCAGCTGGGGCTCGCAGTACCTGAGTGGCTGGCGGTTGCGGCCTAGGCACGCTAGTGTCACGGTGCATGGTATGGGGAACCGGAGGGCTGTCCTACAGCCTGGCAGGTCTCCAGTAGGGTGGTGTTGGCAAGAAATGATGAGGGAGAGGCTGCTATAGCGGTTCTCCCTGGGGCAACCCTTTGGTGTCTAGAGTATGAGTCTTTGTGTAGTGGACAGGGTGCCGGTGTTGATGGCAGCTGTAGTAGCAGGGACCAGACGGAGGCAGAGGTTGAACAAAAACAACTTACAGTTCTTTATTGGAACCGACAGGAACCGCAGCAACGTGCCTTTAACAGAGTAGTGTATTGCTGAGATGCAATTGGAGGGAGCCACAGGAGGTAGATCGCCAGCCTGGATGCAGAGGGCAGGCTGGGAGGTAGCTGTGTCCTAATAGGAAGCTTCAGCTTGTCCTGGAGTGCTTCAGATATCACCCTTGAAGGTAGGATGATACCCCTTTCCTCACTAACTCTTATCTATTAGCTCCACTCTTCAGGCAGGGGCTAGGCTCTTCCTGCTCTGGTCTGGTATGCTAGCTGTAAAGAGTTTAGACTGGGGTTACTCCAGTCTGCTTCTGCAGACTCCTAGGTCTGGCTAGAACTGGTCTCTTCTCCCTTCAGGGAGAGACTGCCCTCTTCTGGAAGTTTCCTGACCGGGTCTTGTAACTCCCCTGGTCAGGTGGTGGCTGCTCCTCCAATTACATCTCAGCTTACAGAGAATAGAGTGCAATACATGTGATTGGATGACACATCTTACACCACATAAAACAATTAACTCCTGCCTTGCCAGGCAGGATCTACCACTGCAATGTTCCCCTGTGTCCTATAAGGACTATGTAGTGTGATGTAGTGACATGCTGTGGGGCTGACTAGACCCTACACAGGCTGCAAGCTACATGGTGGGACGTATTCGCAACCACTCCTCTGCCTTGCATCGGCGAGGGTGTTGCATATACAATGCAAATTGATCTAACAAATGAAGTGGCAAGTGCCTATAAAGTGATGAATGTGCATCTTATACCATAAGCAGTCAAACACATGAAGTCCAAACAGCATAAAAATGATATCACCGTGTTAGCGTTGGGGGATGGAAGGTTGTGCCCCACACGTTCCCCCTCCACGGGCTTCCTCAGGGATACCCTAAAGCATAAAAATATATTGCTAACTATTAAGATACCCTCATTGTATCCACCCAATGTGGGGTGATCTCTGTTGTAACATGGTTTTAAAAATGTTTAATAAAACTCTGTGAAACAAAAATGCAGTCTACAGAAATGTTGAAGAGTCAAGTCTTAACTGGAACAGTTACCTTGAGAGCAACCAAGCAACCCAGCAATCTAGTGTCTGACATTGAAGTATTACCGATGTAGCCTGCCTTACGAGTGGCATGCTTTACCAGTTCTGTAATGCCCCACAGTGTTCTATCAACGTGACACAATTTTCTCGTGATCATTGGAGTAATACCTAAATGGGTTATTATGCCAGCATTGAGGCTACATAAATTATCATCCCACTATGTACTGTTTCTTAAAGAGGTTGAATTAAAATAAGCATATGGTCACTAATTAGACCTTACGAGTTTGTTCAAGTTTATGAGTATTCATGACTACTATTATAAGGTCCCTGCACGGAGATTGCTCATGACAGATAGAGCTCCATGATGCTCCATATGCGTCCACTTCATGTCCAGGAATATCTGGCTGATGAGGAAAAACTTTTAATACATGTACAGGCGGTCCCCTACTTAAGGACACCTGACTTACAGACAACCCATAGTTACAGACAGACCCCTCTGACCTCTGGTGAAGCTTTCTGAATGCTTTACTATACTCCCAGGCTGCAATGATCAGCTGTAAGGTGTCTGTAATGAAGCTTTATTGATAATCCTGGGTCCATTATAGCAAAAAAAGTTTAAACTCCAATTGTCACTGGGGCCAAATTTTTTTTTGTCTGGATCTCCAATTATAAAATATACAGTTTCGACTTACATACAAATTCAACTTAAGAACAAACTTCCGGACCCTATCTTGTACGTAACCCGGGGACTGCCTGTACATTCTTCTTTCCACACGTATACACACATTACAAAACTACAAAAAAATTAAGGTAAATTGGCCAACCCCTGTACATGTTTATTACTAATTACTATAGCATGGTATTTTCTTTATACAGTAATAAATCCTATTTAGTAATATACTGGGTAATCTGAAAATTAGTTTTAAGATTCCAATGTCTAGGGCTCTGCGGTAATTTACCAATAACCCTGAACTTTAGGACTGTGGAATATTTATAACTAGCTGTAGTACCCAGGGTTACCAGGGATAGTAAATAACTGTTCTTAGCTACAACAAAATAAAATTAGTTAACAAATATTTGGCACATAAAAAATTGCAAACCAAAGGAATACATTTTCTCTGCTCCTGTATCTGCCACTGTTCACACTACCTTCCCCTGATCCTTTAGCTAGGTTGTTTTTGCTGATGGGGGTGCTAAAGTGATTGAGATCATTAGAAGGCAGCCCTGCATTGGTGAGATCTGTATTCAGCCATGTGCTTCCAAGATTTATGCTATCGTAATAGTGCCCCCTCTCAACACTGTAATTCTGGTATTCTATTCATGAATTACTAAGCTTGGAATAGTCACTGTCTTCATCTCATCCCTTGAATGTGACTGGCATTTCAGAAATTATATAACAATAGATAGATTATTGCAGCTCTGGATGTGACTGGAGTATCAGAATTGCAGCTGTGTTAAGACTGCAGCTCTGGACGTGACTGGAGTATCAGAGATGATCTAATGTCTCTACAAGAGTGCTGGCAATATCATATTAGCTTATACATAACTGTCTTCAATACTAAAAATGTCCTTTGTTGCCTACTGCAACCGATCAATGCTCAGAGCTTACTGTATATTAATGACCTATAGCAAATAGAAGCTGACTTGTGATTGGTTGCTATATAAGCTAACTGCTGCAAAAGCAAACAGACAATGGCGTCTGAAATTTGGCGGTTAGGTTAATCAGCTTATTTTGGAAAGTACAATCTTCTATATTATCCATTATTAATTATTTTCCCTTTTAATCAGTATACTTTTTAATTCAGGGAGGTTATCTAAGAATATAAAATGCTAAATTAATGATTTTTAATATTGTGTTAGATTGCAGAATCCCCCAGGGTGTTGAAATGACAGAACCATGTCACTTTGCCATAACAATGCAGTGTGATAAGGTACCATCTGCAATAAGCCACAGAACACTCCATTGTCTTGATTATTTCCCTGTCTGTTTCGAAGCAACAAAGTGTTCTTTAGATCTCACGCTGTACTATGAGACTGTTTAAAATTCATTAGTCAAGTGACTTTGCATACCTAAAACATCTTTAATTAGACAAAGACAGAGACAGGGAGACTGATTAATCTAATATAGAAAGTATTGTTATAGACACAATACATGTTTCTGGGATGGATGAAGCTTATTTATCATAGTATGACTTTGCAATTGCAGTTTGTTTGTATTATAATAGAAGAATAATTACATAGTAACATTTAAAGCTAGAACAGATATTAAAATTTTGAAGCACCAAATAAGGAATTTAGTAAACAACAGAATATATCATATATATTTTACTTTTAGGTGTACAAGCTAGGAATATGTGATGACTCCCCCACCCCCCCATGCATCACAATGTACAATGTGTCAGTGATTGCATGTTTACAGGCGCTAAGTCCATGCAATGCCATAGTCGTTAGGTCTTAATATATTGGCAGTGTATTATAGATACGTTCACATGAAAGCAGCTTCTAGTCCTATCCTGGGCTGAAGAAAGTAAAAAAGTCAATAAATAAAAATGTAAAAAAATATTAAATAACATTATAATCCCATTATAAAGTCTTCCTTTCCCCGTTAAAATGACTAATTATTAAAAAAACAAACATATTTGATATCACAAAATATTTTTGGTAACAAAGTATTTGCAATGAACCAGACTATATATCAAACTCAGAATTTACCCTGCTCTCTAAAAAAATATAAAATACAGATGGTCTCCTACTCCATCAGATTTACATACGACCCCTAGTTACAAAAGGACCTCTGGATGTTGGTAATTTGCTGTGCTTTAGTCTTCAGCTACAATGATCAGCTGTAACAGTTATCACAGGTGCCTGTAATGAAGCTTTATTGTTAATCCTGGTTATTATTACAATCCAACATTTTTAAAATTCAATTGTCACAGAGGCCAAAAAAAATTTGGTTGGGGTTACGATTATAAAATATACAGTTCTGACTTACATACAAACTCAACTTAAGAACAAACCTAAAGAACCTATCCTGTATGTAACCTGGGGAATTTCTGGTAGTCTGGAGTACAAGCTCTGGAAAGCAATCTCTGCCAGACCAGACCAGGGGGGAAATTTCTGCTACAGTCTGTGCCGGTTTTCCAGCGGAGGCTATAGTAAATTCGACATCCTGGAAATGGGGATTTTTACATGGCTTGTCTGGACAAAGCATATTAAGTTCCCCCAATATGTTTAAAACCATCAGTTGTGCAGATTTTGGATTTACGTTATTGAAAAAAGCACCAACAAAATTATAGAGAAACAAAAGGAATGAAAGGGGTTGTTAAGATAAAAAAATTGATATATGGCTGGTGGGGGCCTTAAAAACAATAAACTACTTATACTCACCTACTACTTATACTCGTTATCCCGTGGCATCAGCCATCACTGCTGAGTCTCTGCTTGTTTAAAGAAGCCGGTGGTACTTTCCCAACCAATGGTGCTCATCTGCTACAACAGGATACCCGGCAGTAGCAGGCGCTGCGGGGGTCAGGACAGATCTGTAAATATACAGAGAACAGGAGTACCAGAGGAGGTAAGTATAAGAAGTTCATCTACCTTTCTAGGGGTGAGTATTGGGTAGGAATGGGGGTGTACCGTAATGGGGAAATAATGGTTTATAATGGTGTATAAATATAATGGTATCAGCAACTGTATATGATTTGTCTGAAATCTAGTATTATGGTTATTACATTCTTTTCAAGCCCCCCACCCCCTCAAGCCAAATATGAAATCCCCCCAACAACCCTTTTAAGTTTATATCATGACGAATAAAGGGTTGATAATAAAGTTGAGGGCATACTTATATAAAAGCTGCAGGTCAAAAATTGGAGGAGCATGAAAACAGAATAGAAAACTCAAGTGGCAATTTTACATTTGAAATATGTTGACCCTTTATTATGTGACCCCATCATATTTTTGTTTAATTTTTGAAATATTCGGAATGCACTTATATTTCTGAACTAAGTGCATTTTCATCGGCAGTAACATTTTTCACTCGTTTAAGGGCTGGATATAAATGCACTGAACTATTTTATATCCTTTGTAAAATGCCAAGTGTGCAATGCATGAATACAGAATATATGAGTCACATGAAAGGGCTGTCTAAACATTTCAGAGCGTGCAGTGTTCAGAGGAGAGCTGAAAGTCAGGAAGGATGTAGCATGGTGAAAGATTCTTATTTATAGCCCAAGGAGAGTAATAAGAAGACAATTTCTAGCAAATATGTCAAACGATCTGTCTAACTACAGCAAATAACCCACTTCAAAAACGAATTAATTTGCCAATAGTTTTGCCTCAGCTTTGAAACTTCATTCTTATACTTACTTTTTATTTAGTTTTAAATATAATTATAACAGATTTTTGTAATACAGATTTTAGTAGTACTTGGTTTATTGTTTCTTCATTGTCCAGCTATTCGGATAGAATGTTAAAAAGATATTTTTGGTCATTTTTACAGATAAATTTTAAAACTTTCCCTTTATAAATCATCATTTACAGTACACAATACATTTTAGAAGTTTTTAGGGACTGAAATGTATCAAACACTACCCTAGGTGATGGCCTCCAACTAGGCAATGGTCTCTAGATTAGTTTCTGCACCGGTGATCCCCACCCTTTTTAGCCCTAAGGATCAGTATAGGGCACTGCAGAAAGTTTGTGGATAAGACTCAGAGAGAGGGGGGTACCTTGAGTCCTAAAGAATAAAGTGTTTTTACTTCTTTACACATCCCATTACCCACAGAAGAAGCAGCCACAACCTGAAGGTGTGGTGGAGGTGCCTGACTTTGCATTTTTATCCCTCATACCTCCCATTCCGTTTGTAAATCTTCAGTAATGTTTTTTGACTGACTCCTCCTCCTAAAAGATCCATGCATTGACTGCTGTTGGAAGAAACGAAAAACTAAAGCCAAGCCAAATCAAGAGAAAGCATAAGAGTCAAAATTGTGATAAAAGAAATAGTCACAACAAACAGATCGCAAGGCTTTACAGAATCAGATGGTCAGAAAGCAGAAGTATGCAACTCAAATCCTGGTGAGACAGAATTATTACCTAGAGTAAGAATACCAAATCAGGGGAATAGAAGTACAGGCCTATGGATAGTTGTGTAGCAGGATACTTAGCTAGCTGAGAAAATCACTCCGGGTTTTAACCCTTACCTACTAGCACTGCAAATAAGGAATGTGACAAATCCATTTTGTATCTGGATTTTACTTTACTTTATTTTGAGTTAGCAAAAGAAAAAATTATTTTTTAATGTTTGTTGGGGCACATTTATCATGAGGCAGCGTATGATGTGTTGACTTCCCATCGGCCACCTCATAAGTCCCAGCGGCTGCTCGCAGTGTGCAGTGCCGGGCAGAGAATTCTATGCTAGGTCTGGCCTGGTAATGCCAGTTTTTTAGCCTGCACCTGAATGAGCACAGGTTTATCTAATGCGCAGACTCAGAGCAGGAATACCCTGAGTCGGTTCATTTTGCCTCCGATTGCAACCCTTTCACTCCTCTCCACACGCACTCGGCAAGCCCATAGTAAGACTACGGGAGTATGTGTTAATAGGGGTAAACTGTGGCAAGTTTCAGTCATTGGACATCTAAGCGGCGGAGGCTCCGTTCCCCCTGCCATGTCCATATGAAGTAAGGAGCTGTACCCCAATCTGGGCAGGAACACAACCTATTTTATAATTTGGGGTGTGGCTTCATGGCACAATTAGAGTATGGTACCGTTCTTTGGGGGCTTAAGCTGGCTGTGTACATGAGGCCTTACCTTGCATAAAATCTTTAATGAAACAAAAAATCTTTGTAGTCCAAGTTAGTAAAATTCCAATCACTTCAGGAAAATATATTTATAAATATGCATGAAATTGAACAAAGATATCATTCTTTCGAATCTACTCCTCTATTATTTATCAAACTACCAATAGGTACTCACTGTTTTGAGAACATATTGCCAAAGTCTTCTAACAACATTGGAAAAAATTGCTGCCATTAGACCTGGCAGGGAACATCCTTGTTGCTTAGTGATGCCTAGGTAGGTAGCACTAGGAATTGTAAAAGTCTTGAAGACTTATCCATTGCCGCCAATAATAATGGCCTGAAAGACAAGGTTTAATCAGCATGCAATATATTTTTTCAATTTCATATATTTCTTAGACTTAAGATTTACTAAGAAATATTTCCAACTGAATCTATTAGAGTTCTGTAGACGGTTGACATTTCAGCTGTTTTGAAGATATTCTGAAAGTTCAGTAGCTTCAAGTCTTATAACTGGCATGTTGTTTTGCTCATTTTCCCTTTTTCTTTTTTTTTTCTGGTTCACTTCTTTCCATTTCTTTGTCACTCTGTAAATCCAGCATCCTGGAGTCGTCACATGGTATTTCGAAAGTCAGTTTCTCCAAGTTCAGTGTCTTTTTTATTTTAAATATTGGATTAACTATTACTTTTAGATGAAATCTTTTTATTTTACACAAAAACAATTGTAAATGTAGAATTGGATTTATTTGGAATCACTGATAGTGATTCTATGGTTCATAACATTTGTGGCCAAATTGTGTCCATTATTTGCAGTACTGTCCTAACTCTCTGGAGCATGGAATTCATTAGTAGTTCACAGTGTGCCTATGTTACACTCTTCTACTCCTCCATGTCAACCCCATGGAGTTGGTGGATGTTAGAGGACTGCTCTTCACAACCTTCCCTTTGAGGATGCCGCACAGATGCCCATTAGGTGTTTGGGTCTGGAGGTGTTTGTCTAGTCCAGCACATAACCCTCAGTTTCTTTAGAAAGGCAGTGGTCTTGAAAACGTGTTTGGAGTCCATATTGCATCAGAATACTGTCCTGTGGCCGAATTCCCATAGGGAAGGGATTATGCTTTGCTTCAGTATGTAAGCATGGTGACCATGGTTCTTTCAATCAACTATCTGCAAGGGGGTGGATAGTCGCCTTTTTACAAAGTATAGCCTTTTCTAATCTGAAACGTGGCTTAGCTAGGAGAGCTGTCAATCTTGTTTTGTCATGTTCAACACTTCTCCCTCTGCTATAGTTATAGTTAGAGAAAGGGGAAAAAGGGGAGAAAGGTGAATCTGAGGGAGATGGTGAGAGAGAGAGAGAAGGAAAAGATAAGGATCCTGGGGAGAATAAAAACAAGGTCTAGAGATAAAAAAGAAGATAGTTTTCTACTAGAGAAAAATAAAAGACAAATGCGTGAAGACAAATAAGAGAGAGGTGGTGAGGGAAGAAGTCAGTCAGTGAAGCCAAGCTATTGTAAAGGACATTCATGAGGTAAAAATGAGACAAAACTGAAGTAAAGTGAACTCATTCTCATTTAGCCAACATTGCTATAGAAATCAGGGAGATAATTTTCTTTACTGAGACAGACAGCTGCTGACAGAGATACAGATATGTGACTGTGAGGTAAACGACTGGTTTACCACCGTTTCTGACTAAAAATATACTCGTTCAAAGAAATATTTATTAATTTCAAGTAAATTTTTTGGTCCGTTGACCGAAGCTGTTGGAATCATTTACAGTAAGCAAGCGAAATAAAAGAAAGATAACATACTGTGACTCATTATTGGTAAACTGAGGTCTTATATATTTCCCCACTGCTGGCATCACTTATGTGGGCCCAAACCATGACTTCGCCACCTGCATGCTTGACTGTAGGAAAGAGACACATGTCTTTATACTCCTCACCTGGTTGCCACCATCTGAGACATGATGACAGTCATAATAAACAATTTCATGCAGTGTCCTGTGGATGGCATCAGGGTGGCACCCACCCCTGTGACCTCTAAAACATTGCAGGCAGCACTCATATCCTGAAAAGATAGCCTGTGGATCTGACGCTGAGCATGTGCACTCAACTTCTTTGACCGAACGTTACAAGGTCTATTATGAATGGTTAGTTGAAATGATATTGCAAAAAGCTATGGACGCTTGTGAGCCTCAAACTAGATTCCTCTTTTTTTCATGCATAGGACACTTTTATAAAGAAATTTTCAGTTTAGGTGCCACTTCTATTGTGTTGCAAATTGCTTTGTACATGCCTTTTTCCAGACGTTTCAGGTCTTCTGTCTGAGGTAAGATATTTATTGGTCAAGGGTTGTAGTTTGTAGGAATTGCAATGTTCTTCTTATTGGAGGTGATATTGTATTTGATAAGTGCCACAGCTTAACAAAGTTCCATTCTTTCTCTCCCTGTCTTATATCATTGGAAATAGGTGTTGTTGTTTTTACAGTATGACAACATTTGGCCTGCTAGGTGCTAGTGTCAGAACCCCAGTACAGGAACACCACGCAGCTGCTATCGGGACACTCAACATAGTGCCTGGGATTGCAACTCTCCTTAGCTTTCCAATCATTTTAGGTTGTCCCTATATCTAGTCTGTAACTGTTACATGTATATTTATATGCAGAGAGATATTTTTTCATTTTAGAGCATTTTTATTAGTTTCTGCAAAGTCAAAATGTACATACACTAAGATTACTATGACTTACATTTTGGAGAGCCCATATGATGAACTCATGTCATTGGAAGCTCCCGATTAATTGGAGGTTAATTAGAGTTAATGAACACTGCTTCTTTGTGTAACATTATGGGTAAGTCTAAGGAAATCAGCCAATATATCAGGAACACTTGCACAAGTATGGTTCATCCTTGGGTGCAAACAAGATGGGAATATCTAGCCATACCCCTCAGGAAGGAGACTGGTTCTGTGTCACACTTAAGGGTATACTGTGATACAAACATACTTCTTGTATAGATCTATAGTACCAGTATAGTACCAGTATAGGTGGCTTATATTTTGTTAAACCTCTGTGCATTATATGTAATAACATATAAGCTTGATTTTCTAAAAAATCAATACACATTGAGCACATGTACCTTTTATTTGGCTTATTTCTTTTCTACTACTTTTTAAACTTTTTCTTGTTGTTATTTATCATTACTCAAATAAAGTATTAACCAAACATGATTTAAGACTTGCTCCTTTCCCCTTTTTGTATACCACAATACACCTGAAATATTGAATGGACATTGATTTGTTAAGCACTACATAATATGATGGTGTTATATAAAATAAAGATTATTATTATCTACTGGAGGTCTGGGCTTCAGGCTGTACATCCATCCAGAATGTATGCAGTATCAAAAAGTATTTGAAATATTAAAACAGGTACACTGAGGACCTCTAGTGCTATAAGAAGATAACTACACAGTACATTACAATCCGATCACATAATAACAGTAAAACCTTCTAAAGACCAAGCTCAGTACTAAAGAAAGTGGACCATAAATTATAATGGAGAATAGAGATGAGCGAGCACTAAATGCTCGGGTACTCGTTAATCGAGACAAACTTTTCCCGATGCTCGAGTGCTCGTCTCGAATAACGAGCCCCATTGAAGTCAATGGGAGACTCGAGCATTTTTCAAGGGGACCAAGGCTCTGCACAGGGAAGCTTGGCCAAACACCTGGGAACCTCAGAAAAGGATGGAAACACCACGGAAATGGACAGGAAACAGCAGGGGCAGCATGCATGGATGCCTCTGAGGCTGCTTAATCGCACCATTATGCCAAAATTATGGGCAACAGCATGGCCATGACAGAGTGACCGAATGAGGCTAGATAGCATCTAAAACATCCAATAATTGACCCTGACACTATAGGGGACGGCATGCAGAGGCAGCGGCAGCAGTGGCAGGCTAGAGAGTCTCATGGCGACATACCCTAAATGGACTCTGGTTTCACCAAAGGAGGTGAAATGATTTCCTATGTGAACAAAAGGTTGACGGTATATTTAGTCGATAACACAGCATGGTGTCGACATAGTGACCAAGTTCCATAACGTATCTGGTGAAACACCCGAAAAATGAGCCTGACACAGCTCTTTTGATAAGGGGACGACATGTGGAGGCAGCCATGGAGACGACTTCCATGATTAAGAGCGACAGTATGGGGCATTCATATTGCGCTGCTATGATTGCAACTTCAGGTCTCCAGCATGGCGGCGACAGATGGGCCGAGTTCCACTATGTATCTGGTGAAACACCTGAAAATTCTGCCTGACACAGCTCGTTTGATAAGGGGATGATGTGCTGCATATGCTCTCGTGCTCCAGCGTCTGGGGTATAGAGAGTTGAAATGAGACATTGGTGGACGCTGTGGAGGATCGTGGAGGCAAAATGGACAGGAAACAGCAGGGGCAGCATGCATGGATACCTCTGAGGCTGCCTAATCTTGGGATGGAGCTGGCGGTCCACTGCCAGGCGAGCTTTCGCCTGTCCAAGCCCCTGTCTCTCGGCTCCTCCCCACCCAAAATGGGCCTGGGGGCCAGAAGCGTTTACTTTGAAAAAATTATAATTTTCAAAGCAGGCCGGGTCGTTTGAATATTTCACCTAGGAATAATGGAATAGCATAGTGGTTCTATTTTTAATTGTTTTTACGGAAATGGTTCCATGATTAAGAGCGACAGTATGGGGCATCCATATTGCGCTGCTATGATTGCAACTTCAGGTCTCCAGCATGGAGGCGACAGATGGGCCGTGTTTCACTATGTATCTGGTGAAACACCTGAAAATTCTGCCTGACACAGCTCGTTTGATAAGGGGACGATGTATGGAGGCAGTGAACTAGTAGTAGATTAAAGGTGCTGCAGTTAAAACTATGTTAGTTGGATCTTGAGATGGAGCTGGCGCTCCGCAGCCAGGCGAGCTTTCGCCAATCCAAGCCCCTGTCTCTAGGCTACTCCCCAAACAGCACTTCTAAGAACCTTTTGTATAAGATCAAGTGTAGTAGCGTTCTTATAAGTTTAGGATATGGCGGGTGAGGGGAATGTAAACAGATGCGCAAGAAGCGCTGAAATAATATTGGTAAATGATAAAAGTTTGCCAGTATATTTTGTGGATTACACAGCAGGGTGGCGACAAAGTTAACAAGTTTGATGTGGAATCCATGAAAACAACCCAAAATTCTGCCTGACACAGTTCGTTTGATAAGGAGACCATGTATGGAGGCAGCTATATGGACGACTTTTGGAGGCAGCTAAGGCGATGACGTGTGGAGGTAGCAATGGAGACAACGTGTGGAGGCAGCTAAAAAGATGACATGTGGAGGCTGCTATGGAGACAATTTAATTTGGATAGTGCCTGTATGTGGCAGTCCAAAAAAGTTTTCAAACCAGAGGAGCAGGTAGGTGGTCCTCCAGAAAAATTAAATAAATTGAGTGCCTGTATGTGGCAGTCCAAAAAAGTTTTCAAACCAGAGGAGCAGGTAGGTGGTCTTCCAGAAAAATTAAATAAATTGAGTGCCTGTATGTGGCAGTCCAAAAAAGTTTTCAAACCAGAGGAGCAGGTAGGTGGTCCTCCAGAAAAATTAAATAGATTTAGTGCCTGTATGTGGCACTCCCAAAAATTGCTTAAAACAGAGGACCGGGTAGGTAGCCCTCCAGAAAAATTAAATACATAGAGTACTATAGCTAGAGCCAGTTGGCCCTGGCAAAAAATAGCCAGTTTCCTATGCTTTAGTGTACAAAGAGGAGGAGAAGGAGGACAATGAGGAGGAGGAGTGCATACATTATTCAGGTTGAGCTTCTTTCACCTGGTGGAGAATGAAAATCCGGAGAAATCCAGGCTTTATTCATCTTGATAAGCGTCAGCCTGTCAGCGCTGTCAGTCGACAGGCGTGTACGCTTATCGGTGATGATGCCACCAGCTGCACTGAAAACCCGCTCGGACAACACGCTAGCGGCAGGGCAGGCAAGAACCTCCAAGGCGTACAGCGCCAGTTCGTGCCACATGTCCAGCTTTGAAACCCAGTAGTTGTAGGGAGCTGTGTGATCATTTAGGACGATGGTATGGTCAGCTACGTACTCCCTCACCATCTTTCTGTAAAGATCAGCCCTACTCTGCCGAGACTGGGGACAGGTGACAGTGTCTTGCTGGGGTGACATAAAACTGGCAAAGGCCTTGTAAAGCGTACCCCTGCCAGTGCTGGACAAGCTGCCTGCTCGCCTACTCTCCCTCGCTACTTGTCCCGCAGAAGTACGCCCTCTGCCGCTAGCGCTGTCAGAAGGGAAATACTGTTTCAGCTTGTGCACCAGGGCCTGCTGGTATTCATGCATTCTCACACTCCTTTCCTCTCCAGGGATGAGAGTGGAAAGATTTTGCTTGTACCGTGGGTCCAGGAGAGTGAATACCCAGTAATCGGTGCTGGAATAAATTCTTTGAACGCGAGGGTCACGGGATAGGCAGCCTAGCATGAAATCTGCCATATGTGCCAGAGTCCCAACGCGCAAGAATTCACTCCCCTCACTGGCCTGACTGCCCATTTCCTCCTCCTCCAACTCCTCCAACTCCTCTTCTTCTGCCCATACACGCTGAACAGTGAAGGACTGAACAATGGTCCCCTCTTCTGTCTCGCCAACATTCTCCTCCTCTTCCTCCTCATCCTCCTCCACCTCCTCCGATATGCGCTGAGAAACAGACCTAAGGGTGCTTTGGCTATCAACAAGGGAATCTTCTTCCCCCGTCTCTTGTGACGAGCGCAAAGCTTCCGACTTCATGCTGACCAGAGAGTTTTTCAACAGGCCAAGCAGCGGGATGGTGAGGCTGATGATGGCGGCATCGCCACTGACCATCTGTGTTGACTCCTCAAAGTTACTCAGCACCTGACAGATATCAGACATCCACGTCCACTCCTCATTGTAGACTTGAGGAAGCTGACTGACCTGACTACCAGTTCTGGTGGAAGTTGGCATCTGGTAGTCTACAATCGCTCTGCGCTGCTGGTAAACTCTGGATAACATGGTTAATGTTGAATTCCACCTCGTGGGCACGTCGCACAACAGTCGGTGAGCGGGCAGTTGGAGGCGGCGCTGCGCTGCCCTGAGAGTGGCAGCATCTGTGCTGGACTTCCTGAAATGCGCACAGATGCGGCGCACCTTCGTGAGCAAATCAGACAGATTGGGGTATGTCTTGAGGAAACGCTGAACTATGAGATTTAACACATGGGCCAGGCATGGCACATGTGTCAGTCTGCCGAGTTGCAGAGCCGCCACCAGGTTACGGCCGTTGTCACACACAACCATGCCTGGCTTCAGGTTCAGCGGTGCCAGCCACAGATCAGTCTGCGCCGTGATGCCCTGTAATAGCTCTTGGGTGATGTGCCTTTTATCGCCTAGGCTCAGAAATTTGAGCACCGCCTGCTGTCGCTTAGTAACGGCACTGCTGCTGTGCCTAGACCTACCGACTGATGGCGCCATGCCCACGGATGGTAATTCGGAGGAGGAGGAGGTGGAGGAGGGGTGGGAGGAGGAGGCATAGTAGGCCTTTGAGACCTGGACCGAGGTAGGCCCCGCAATCCTCGGTGTCGGCAGTATATGAGCAGCCCCAGGGTCAGACTCGGTCCCAGCCTCCACCAAGTTAACCCAATGTGCCGTCAGCGATATATAGTGGCCCTGCCCGGCAGCACTCGTCCACGTGTCCGTGGTCAGGTGGACCTTGTCAGAAACGGCATTGGTCAGGGCACGGATGATGTTCTCTGACACGTGCTTGTGCAGGGCTGGGACGGCACATCGGGAAAAGTAGTGGCGGCTGGGGACCGAATACCGAGGGGTGGCCGCCGCCATGAGGTTTCGAAAGGCCTCGGTCTCTACCAGCCTATAGGGCAGCATCTCCAGGCTAAGCAACTTGGAGATGTGGACGTTGAGGGCTTGGGCGTGTGGGTGGGTTGTGCTATACTTCCTTTTTTTTCTGGGGTATGGAGAGCTGAACGCTGGTGGATGCTGTGGAGGATCGTGGAGGCGAAGATGGGGTTTTCGCACGGGATGTGTTTGGGCCGTGGTCCTGGGCAGGGGGCTGACTAGCAGATGACACAGGGGAAGGAGCAGTGGTGAACGGGCTTGGTGCCATTGAGTGGGGTGTTTAGCATTCATATGCCTGCGCATACTGGTGGTAGTTAAGCTAGTAGTGGTGGAACCCCTGCTGATCCTGGTTTGGCAAAGGTTGCACACCACAGTCCGTCGGTCATCCGGTGTTTCTTTAAAGAACCTCCAGACTTCTGAAAATCTAGCCCTCGCCACGGGAGCTTGACTACGGGCAACATTTGGCGCTGATGCACCAGCTCTGGCCCTGCCTCTCCGTCTGGCCCCACCACTGCCTCTTCCAACCTGTTCTGCTATAGGACTCGTCTCCGTCTCAGAAGCACTGTGTTCACCCGGCCTATCAACCCAGCTTGGGTCTGTCACCTCATCATCCTCCGATCCCTCAGTCTGCTCCCCCCTCGGACTTCCTGCCCTGACAACAACTTCACCACTGTCTGACAACCGTGTCTCCTCATCGTCCGACACCTCTTTACACACTTCTTCCACTACGTCAATAATGTCATCATCACCCACAGACTGCGACTGGTGGAAAACCTGGGCATCGGAAAATTGTTCAGCAGCAACCGGACAAGTGGTTTGTGACTGTGGGAAGGGTCCAGAAAACAGTTCCTCAGAGTATGCCGGTTCAAATGCCAAATTTTGGTGGGAGGGGGCAGACTGGGGGGAAGGAGGCTGAGGTGGAGGAGCCGGAGGAGTGCTGATTTCGGTGACATGGGTGGACTGCGTGGAAACTGACTGGTGGACAAATGGCTAGAAGCATTGTCCGCAATCCACGACATCACCTCTTTGCACTGTTCTGGCCTCAACAGTGCTCTACCACGAGTCCCAGTAACTTGAGACATGATGAACCTAGGGAGTGTAGCTCTGCGGCGTTCCCCTGCTCCCTCATCAGCAGGTGGTGTCTCACCCCGCCCAGGACCACGGCCTCTGACCCCTGCAGTAGTTGGACGCCCACGTCCACGCCCTCGTCCTCTACCCCTAGCCCTCGGGTTAAACATTTTCCAAATTAAAGTGTAAACTTTTAATTTTTTTTTTTTTTGTGTTTATTTTTTTTTATTTTTATTTTTTTTTAACAAAACGATGCTATCCTATTGCTATGGCTAGTTTCTAACCTACACTGACAGCACACAACTGGATTTTGTGCTGTGCCTGATGAGTTTGAGCTATAAAATAATAATAATAATAATCTTTATTTATATAGCGCCATCAAATTACGTAGCGCTGTGAAATAAAGGTAAAAAAAAAAAATATAAATCAGCAGACTCTGCCTAATTCTAATCAAACCCCTAATAAATTGTCCCACTTCGGTGTTTGAGGTGGATATGCGTGTCACTAAGAGCTAAACACAACGGTCGCAGGTCTCCCAGCAAATTCCTCACAATATGGTACTAGCTGCACTACTAATGCCAGCAAGCCCAGCCACAAGCAAACAAAAAAAAGGAAAATATAACGCTATTGTAGGCCTAAGTAAGCCGTTGGGGTTCTCCTGTGGCTATTTTGTAGCCGACACTGAAAGCACACTGCTTTGCAAGATGAGTTTGAGCTATAAAATGAAATAAAGGTAAAAAAAAAAAATAAATCAGCAGACTCTGCCTAATTCTAATCAAACCCCTAATAAATTGTCCCACTTTGGTGTTTGAGGTGGATATGTGTGTCACTAAGAGCTAAACACAACGGTAGCAAGTCCCCCTGCAAATTCCTCACAATATGGTACTAGCTGCACTACTAGTGCCAGCAAGCCCAGCCACAAGCAAATAAAAAAAAAAATTATAACGTTATTGTAGCCCTAAGAAGGGCTGTTGGGTTCTTGTAGAATCACTCCTGCCTAACACTATTCTAATAGAACAGCCTAACGCTTTCCCTGACCAGCAGCAGCTCTCTCCCTAGCGGCATCCAGACACAGAATGATCCGAGCAGCGCGGGCAGGGGCTAGTCTATTCCAGGGTCACCTGATCTGGCCAGCCAACCACTGCTATGGACGTGTAAGGGTACCACGTCATGCTGGGTGGAGTGCAGAGTCTCCTGGCTTGTGATTGGCTCTGTTTCTGGCCGCCAAAAAGCAAAACGGCGGGATATGCCATTTTCTCGAGCGGACGAGTATGTTCGCTCATCTCTAATGGAGAACTTTGCTTTCATCATACTGGCCCACATTTACAAACAACAGTGCAGTGTGTACCTGTGTAGTGTGCTGTGGGCAGAATTTCCAGAAGTTCTGCATAAATCCGGCACCTCCTGCACTGCTCTAACAGAGTGCACTACTTTTTTTGGTCGGACTTTGCATGATAAATCTTGTGCACTGTCCGACTGTGCACCCAGTCCAGAGAAATTTCGCATCAGATATAGAGCAGCCGTGGCACAGTTTGCACATGAAAGAACATGTAAAGTCAGACAGGAAACTGGTTTTAGTAAATCTGGGCCACTGTTTTGTGACATTGTTAAATCCCCATTGTTTTCCCATGATTTAACAATACTGGGGCAGAATTACTTACCCGGTCCATTCGCGATCCAGCGGCGCGTTCTCTGCGGTGGATTCGGGTCCGGCCAGGATTCACTAAGATAGTTCCTCTGACGTCCACCAGGTGGCGCTGCTGCGCTGAAGTTCCCCGAGGCCCGCTGGAATGCACTCAAGTTCACCGGCCTATACCTGGTGAAGGTAAGTGCAAGTCCCGCGGCACTTTTTGTTTTTTTAAATGCGGCGTTTTTTCCGAATCTCTCGGGTTTTCGTTAGGCCAGGCCCCCCGATTTCCATCGCGTGCATGCCGGCGCCGATTCGCCAAAATCCGATCGCGTGCGCCAAAATCCCGGGGCAATTCAGGGAAAATCGTTGCAAATCGGAAATATTCGGGTAACACGTCGGGAAACCGCAAATCGGGCCCTTAGTAAATGACCCCCAATGTATTTTTACATGAAAGAGAATTGTGCTTTGTACAGATCCATCCCTGGTTTATGGTATGTTGAATAAACATGGCTATAAGATTGTGTGCAAACGCACAATGGAGGACAAGTACAAAATTATAAGGCAGAAGAATAGTCAAGGTTCGTGAAAATAGTCAGTTCAGGATCACAGCAAAATTACAGCAAAGTATTACAGAATCTCACAAGGAGCAAGAATACACATTCAATAACAGGTCAAATTGCAACTTCACCCAACGCGGTCTGACCTTTTTCGGGTAGCTGGAAGAAGCCGGGGTCCTCTCTACCGGAGTGACTGGCAATGCGGCCTTGTGGCTAGCGATGATTACGGGGCTTGGTATCAGGAGCACACAGACTGGCAAGTCTCCAGCAGGTGGTGTGCGCAAGAAAATGGAGGGAGAGGCTGACAGAGTAGGTTGTGTGGAAGGAATCCCTGGTGATGGAAGATGGGGGCACCTAGGATGGTGAACAGCCTAATCCAGGGATCACACTAAGGCATGTTGCTACAGAATAACTTACAGTTCTTTATTGGAACAGCAAACAGCAGTCAACAGCTTTAAACATCAGCAGACTTCTGGTGACAGAGGTAGCTGGTTGCAGGCCACAGGAAGTTAATTCCTCACAGCCTGGTAAAGTATCTTCAGGCTGGGCTGGTTGGGTCCTGATGCTGGAGTTCTGTTCTGTTCTGGTCTGGTTTCAGGGCAGCTTGCCTCTGCTTCTTCCTGGGCTGACTTCCTTGACTGTCTAGAACCATGTGCTCCCACCCACATGGGGTTTTATAACCTCCACTTGTGAGGTAGCAAACACTTGTCCAACCAGCTTACGCCTTCCTTGCAGCAAGTACAGAGCATTTAATTGTATTGTTGTATAATTAACACTTAGCCTTCCAGGCAGAGAATTACAGCTGCATATACCAAGTTACCCATGCTAGAGACCTCCTAGTGAGGTGATCAGTCTCACCAGGCAGCTCCTGACATAGAGGGAGAAGTTTGCAACACTTATTAACCCTTTGCATCGGCAGGGGTGTTGCATACTCCCTAAGTAATTGAATGAGCCGCCCACCGCTCAGCTATGGACCTTCTGGGTATACGAGCTGGGGCTGGAAGGTAATGACACAGCCTCCAGACAGTCCACACATGCTATATACTTGGAGGGGCATAAAATAAGTAAAGTGCACTTTAGAAAAGTGCTTTAGCTTTGTGGTTATGTTGAAGACATGGTCCTGGTTAATGGCACCGGGGTTGGTATTGGACTAAATGACATACAGTTGGTAGCTATCACCCTTAAACCAACCATGTACTTAGGTAAGGCAAGTGTCATGTCCTGTAAACCACTCCTTGCACCAAGGCCTTAAATTTGTCCGAAGACCCATCACCTAGGTGGTATAGTCGTAGACCTGTGACATATAATATATAGTATACTTGCCATCTTGTGGTCTTACCCTAGTGTATGATGTCTAGGTGACACTGTTTAGACTCCCCCAGTACCCTAAAGATCCACGGTTTACAGAGGCGACACAAGTATGAAGCTCTGATTTGAGACGTAAGCCTGTAGTCAGGATTGGACATAAACAAATAGATGGTCTGATACAATCTTTCCACATGGCTGGTAAAGCCTATCAAAAGGGCTAATGCAGACTAACATATAGTATTTGGTTACTATATTAGTGCAAACATCTAGTGCAACAAATAATAAACAAGAGTCCTTTTCAACTGAAAGGAAAGACGTTAAGTGCATATCAACAGACCTTTCCCAGAAAAAAATGAGGAATGACTCTCTCGAAGGCCTCACTTTGAGGTGAAAAATCTATGTAATGAGGGGCACAGTCCTTAGGAGATAAGGTAGTTGTTGCATGTCAGGACTCGGGGTCAGTGAACCCTCTTGACCACCGCCTTAGATGGTACTAGCCGACACCTGGGACCGGAGTCTAAGTGGAACCTGGTCTTCGTCACAGCCCGCCACAGAGCAGGATGGACTTCCACAGGTTCCACAGGTTCGACTAGCCCGCAGTGGCAGCCAATGTGGCGGTACAGAATCGGAACCCAGACTCGTGGTCAGGTATAGGCAGGTTGTCAGGGCAGGCGGCAGAGAAACAAAGTCAGGGTCAAGTCCGAGGTCACAACGGGAGAGCAGAACAGGAACGCAGGAGGGAAGCTTTCTCAATTGTATGAAGCCCAAAGATCCGTCAGGGAGCTGGTCTTTATGGGAAACCCGGAAGTGCCAGCGCCAATCGGTGTTGCGATGGCCTTTAAATCTTCAAGTGCTGGCGGGCGCACACCCTAGGGAGTGGGGACATGCGCGCGGCCTAGTCTGGATGGGGGCAGGAGTGTGGAGAGGTGAGTGCGGGCTGAGGGACGGGGCAGTTACGCCATGGAGAGGGACATTGGTGTGACTGCAATCTTCGGCATGGATCGTAGGGACACCCGTGACATTGCATCTGCTTTCAGCAGAGATGCTTTTGAGCACCACTGGGGAGACATACAGCAATGTCTTTGGCTTTTTAATAAATAGAGATAGGATAAGAGTCTCGGGAAAGTCTCTGGCTCCATCAAGCAATGGGAAGTGTGGTCTCAGCCCAACTGAGGATAGCAAAGAAGTAGCATAGTCATAAATACAATGTGGAACAGTAGCTGTTAGGGTTGTAGTCCTTACGCTGGGATAGCTGGTACCCTTGCAGATATGCAGGGGCCTTTCCCTTTTGTCTCCCTCTGAGATCTGCAAAGGGCCTGTTGTGTGGATACCTCTGGTTCTTCACTGCCTTCCTCACAATCAGGAACTGGAATCAGAGGCTCGGGCACCTCAGAGTCAGTGGTGGCAGCAGGCCTAGGAATGGAGTTGCCCTCCAAGGGCAGCAGCACATGGGACTGCAGTATAGGTGATAACCTTTCATGGCAAGAGCTGTAGTGGAGACAAGCATACAGAATTGAGAAACAGTCACTAGATAAACAAAGCTGGGACATGCTGAATATAAGGGGTCCCTGGGACTAGCTACTGGGACTGAAGGCCTAGAGGGATGAAGGAATGAAGACACCTCTTGAGTTGGTTCCTGTGAACCCAGAATATTGGACAATCTCCTCTTGAAATCTCGTAGACTTCAGGGGAGAGACTCTCTCTAACTAGGTATGGCTCATGCTCCCAGAGCCCATCTAGCCATGTAGAAAAGAGGTTTGGCACAGGCATAGCGGTCAAAGTCCTGCTTCTGCTTGCTTTGTGTGTTCTCGACCTTGCTATGTGCGGTCAACAATCTCTCTGGCGTCCTTCAGGTATATTATATATTATATTATATGTGAAAAAAATGTATACTAGTTAAAAGTGTGTGTTCCTGGACCCAGTCAGTCTGGGGAAGCAGCAATTGTGAGTCAGGGGATTCCATGTCTAGAGCCTTACCTGCTGGCAGATGACCATGCCTCCCAAACATCAGGTTGTAGGGAGTGTATCCAGTGGAGCAGTGAGTGGTGTTTTTGTAGAGATAAACCAGCTTGGGTAGGAGATTCGGCCAGTCAGGCCTTTTTACAGGTGGCAAAGTTCTCAGCATGTTGATGAGGTTCTGGCTCATCTTCTTGTAGAGACCAATTTCCATGAGAGTGGTTCTTAGCTTCTTGCAGCCATAGAGATCACACCACTCCTGGAAAAGCTGACCTTTGGTCTGTTTGGATCTTATCCGGGCACCCATAAGGTAGGATGAAGCTTTTCCACGGGGCTGGTGGTCAGGTCCTTGACTGATACAGCCACCATGAACTTGGTGTAGTAGTTCATGATGGCGATAGCGTAGATATAGCCAGACCACTATGACTTAAACTTTATGTGGTCTAGGACCACAATCTCCACAATGGGGTGTAATGGAGCCCTTTGATAATGTCGCACTGCTTGAGCGTTGGCACAGGATGGGCACTCCAGACACCAGGCCTCAATGCTGTGCTTCATGTTTACCCAGTAGATTAGGAGTTCCAAAGTCTCACTGCTCTTACAGTAAAGAATCCCCGTATATGGCGTAGATATTCTCCTCTGGGCGTAGAGAATGCTCCCTTGTCCTGGTCACATGGCTAGACTAGGTATAAAAAAGATCTTTGGAGGGATCCTTGTACTGTCCGTTCAGGTATTTGTCAGGATCGGTGGTAGTGGATCCTCTGGACCACCGCGGACGTTGACGTAAGCTGACACCTGGGACAGGAGTCTAGATGGCACCTGGTTTTCACCAGAGGCATCCGCAAAGCGGGTTGGACTTGCTACGGTGTGGTACCACCAGGTCATTCCACAGGTGCGACTTTGTCCGTAAGAATCGTAAGGCAAGCTCGTAGTCAGGGAGAGGCAAGAGGTTGGTACAGGCAGCACGGGATCAGAGTCGAGGACGTAGCAGTAGGTCAGGACAGGCAGCATGAGAACGGAATCAAGGTCACAACGGGAAATAAGGATAATCGCAAAGAGCGTGGAACAAAGCATTCTCTCTGGCACAGAGCACAAAGAACCAACAGGGTGTACAGGGAGAGGCAGGTTTATATAGAATTCTGGGAAATGGCCAGCACCAATTACCGATTCGCTGGCCCTTTAAATTTTCTGAAACTCCTTAGGAGATGGGGACCAGCGTATGGCCAAAGGACCGGGAACAGGAGTGGAGAAAGGTGAGAAGCACGGGCGTTGCACTAGCGAACACGGCGTGGCAATGGTAAGCCCTATCTCTATATCTCGGTTTGCGGGAGCAACCGTAACTGTATTTGTACAATGTAATGAAGTCTACCTTCAGTTGTCTTTTTTCTAAACTGAATCCTAAATTTTGTAATATGTCGTGTTCTAGTCCCTCCATTCCCCTAATAATCTTGGTTTCTCTCCTCTGCACCCTTTCCAGTTCTACTATATCCTTTATATACCCTGATGCCCAAATCTGCACACTATATTCCATGTGTGGTCTGACCAGTGATTTGTATAAGGGCAAAACTATGGGGCACATTTACTTACCCGGTCCTTCGGAGTTCCCGAAAGTGCATTGTCCGTCCGGAATGCACTCTGCTGCGATTCACTTAGATCCTGCGCCCGACTTCCTGCATCTGTCGCTTCCTTGCTCAGGTCTGCCGGAGTTCACCTTCTTCCTCTCGTTGCATGTAAGTGCTTGGCTTGCGACACAATTTTGAAGCCATCCGACGACCAACCCCCGATTTCTGGCAAAAGAAAGCCGGCGCGATTGCTCCAAAATCACCTTTTAAATTCCTGTCCCAGCAGCGCAAATCAGAAATCGTTGGGATGTCCGACGAAAGTGCGGTCCGCGGGTCCCTTAGTAAATGAGCCCTTATGTCTTTAACATGAGAATATATTCCTCTTTATACATCTGGCTCTGGTCTTTTTCAGCTGCAGTTTTACCAAGTAATTGACTGTTTAGAACATATCTTTTGTGCCCATGGCCCAAGTGTATAACTTTACATTTATCTACATTAAACCTCATCTACCATTTCTCTGCCCACTCCTCAAGCTCCCACAAATCCCTCTATAATATTATTCTATGAACTTCAGTATTAATTACTTTACACAGCTTAGTATCATCAGCGAATATTGAAACTTGACTGTGTAAACCCACAACAAGGTTGTTAATAAAAATTTGAATAAGAAGTGGCCCCAATATTGACCCTTGTGGCACTCCACTGGTAACGTCAACCCAATCTGAAATTGTGCCATTAATAACGACCCTTGGTTTTCCATCACTAAGCCAATTACTTACCCAAATACCCAGATTTTCCCCTATTCCCATCAGTCTCATTTTATGTAACAACCTTTTATGCTGCACTGGTTCAAATGCCTTGGAAAACATCCACAGCCTACCCCAGGTCCAGTCTGGAACTTACCTCCTCATAGAAGCCTATCAGATTAGTGTGTCCAATCCCTCTTAAACCTATGCCGGTGCTGACTTCTTCTATGCTGTTCACATATTTCTACAAGGGCAGAGTATGTTAGCTATCATCTATATACATTTACAGATTTTAGCTATTATAAAGAAGCAGCTCGAGAGGTGTGAGGTATACTGGATGAGCAGTACAGAAAGAAATAGAGGGACAACAGTGCAAGACTAAAACCTCTCATACACTGCAAAGATTGGTTCAGCTGACAGCTATCTCCCCCGACACATGCATGCTAGCTTGTATCTAAAATATGTCTAAACAAGGGTAAAAAAATGTATCTAATGTGTAGTGTTTTTTATTTTTTTCAATTGCAAACCTTGCATGCAGTGGTGTAACTAGAAGCTGATGGGCCCCCGTGCAAAGTCTGAGCCAGGCCCCCGACTATAATGTATGGTTTATAGTAATAGTCTTCTCATATGGGAAGTGACACCATAAGGTCCCCCTAAACCTCTTGGGCCTGGGTGTGACCGCAACCTTTGCACCCTATCAAGTTACACCCCTGCTTGCATGACCTATTCACCCTATATGGCAATATAGCGAAATACATCACAGCTATTTGGTTGCAGGGATATGTTGGGGAATTCTCCCAATATATGCCTCCAACATAAGATTCCAATGATCGAACCTGTACACAGATAAGTTGTATCTTTATATGCACCATACTTTATACACATTGGAGCAGATTTATCAAGTGTCTGAAAGTCACTTGAGAGACTACAACTCAGTGTGTCATATGACTTCAGCACTGCATCACATTAATGGAATTCTGCCGCACCAACTCACCTAATGGTAGAATCCCGCCTCATGGCATATGCGGCTCTTGGGACAATATCCATATGCTCAGATTTCCTTTTCAAGGGGGCCACGAGAATATGCAGATTTTGTAGCCTTATTGCTCTATTTTTTCAAATGAAACTCAATGGTCTCAGGGAAATATGCAAATAAGTTTTCCAGGATGGGATATGGAAAACATTTTGTAGCTACCATGCTTAACATCAAGCATGACTTTTAGGAAGCCTAATGACTAGAGATGAGCGAGCATACTCGTCCGAGCATGATGCTCGTTCGAGTACTAGAGTACTCGAAACGGCTCGTTACTCGGACAAGTATTTCCCCTGCTCGAGATCGAGCTTTCACTTAAGGAAACACAGTGAAGAACAGTGAAGAACACAGTGAAAACAGTGAACACAGTGAACACAGGATCATTTAAGTGAAGAACACAGTGAAGAACACAGTGAAGAACACATTGCAGATTTTTCCATACATCTGCTAACTTATCTGAAGACATTAGTGCAGATAGGTGTTCTTCACAATAGTATCTGAAGAACAATATGTGTGAAGAACACATTGTGGATGTTTAACACGGGTCATTCTCCTTTTTGAAGTTCCACGAATATTCCATTGAATAAAAAAAATGAAGAAACAGGACTGACCTCCTTATGTCTCAATAAAATGACACATTTTATTGCAGAGCCTTGGTCCCCTTGAAAAATGCTCAAGTCTCCCATTGATTTCAATGGGGTTCATTATTTGATACGAGCACTCGAGCATTGGAGAAAGTTTGACTCAAGTAACGAGCACTCAAGCATTTTAGTGCTCGCTCATCTCTACTAATGACATGATGTTGGCATACCAGTATATCTACTGATATACAGATTCGTAATTCTAGACAGCACTATTTTCATGTTTTTGCATTAGTAAAGTGTAGGGAACTGGTTTAGCTGAGTGAGAGGGGTTTGGTTTGAGTCTTGGAAATTTGAGTTTTTGTATTAATCAGTCTTTACCACTAGAGGCCACTCTCTGCCAACCTTCAAATTCATTTTGGCTTCTGCTCGATTCTCACACAAAAATATTTCTAATTTTAAAAACTTTTTCTGAGAAATTGCATGTCACCTTTGTTTCTTTTGATCTGCAATGCATTCCTATTGTCATATTCAACAGATTGCAATTAAACGTGGGAAAAGACATTGGAAGATCAAAGCAAATGTTTGAATTAGGTCTTTGTTAGAATTTTTTTGTAAAGTAGATGCTTCTGTGTGTCTAAAGTGAGTTACATTTATTTATCATGGGAATATCAGCTTTAATAATGGAATTCCAAAGTAATGGTTCATGTGACCGGTACAGTACAATATGTTCTGTATTTCAGTATTCTCTCTCGGTAACCGTTTTTGTCAGGGGCCTATCCACAAGGGGGCAGATTGCCGGTACACCTGGGAACTTATATAGAAGAGTGCTAGCTATTATAGGATAACAGCAATGAGTGTATGGTCAAACCCCCTCCTATTACAAAACAAAATATTGAAATATAGACTACATTTATTTTTAGCAAAAATTATGACAGAACTAGGAGTGGAAGTAAGAGGTGAGTAGTAGGTGAAAAGTAGATGCACAATCGCTGTTGATGGGGAAAACATGGAATCATAGTAGACCCGATCTTGCAACTGTTCTTAACACATTTCGGAACGTCTTGTAATTTCCTCACTCATTCAATGATATATATAACTCCAATCGTGTTGGTATTTCTCTTATTCAATGTTGTTTACGCAAGAACTAACATTTTTCGTTATTGTAGGAAGGTTCTGAAAAGCTTCAAGTTGTGCCACTGGAGTGTAGTTCTTCTTCAGTCCAGAGTAGAAAGGCCATTTAGCCCCAAATGGCCCCAGTCCATTAAAATATTTGAGTCCTAATCCTATGAGGGGGGGCAAGGAAGCTCTTAAAGGAAATCTACTATCAAAATCAAGCAGGATAAACCAGGGACATTTACTCATAGATCCAGGCACCATGATTGTGGCAATCTTCTTATATTTGTTATCCATGGCCTCATACCTTTTAAAATAAACTAACTAAAATAATAATGGGATGCAGAGGGCATTTGGTGACTCTAATAGCTATAATAATAATAAATATATATTTAATATCCCCATAAAATTCTGTATCGGTTTACAATTAAGGGGGACATATAAAAATAAAATCATATGCAACAATAGAACTGAGGGGCCAGCTCACAAAATAATTTAATAAATATAAATTCTGCTGCTTAAACCAGTCATCAGCTGCCATCTTACATACAGAGTCCCAAGTCAGTGGGACTTGTGGAGAAGCCTGGAGCTTGGTATTTGGATTTTAACGCATAGAAATACACAGGATGGGATAGGAAAGTTAGTGAATGTGACAGGCTTGCCTAAAGAGATGAGTTTTAAAAGCACTTTGAAACATTGGAGGTTGGGTATTAATCTGGTAGTCCGGACGAGGGCATTCTAGAGAACAGGTGCAGCTCAGGAGAAGTCCTGGAGATGGGAGTGGAAGGTTCAGTCAAAAGAAAAGAATAATCTAAAATCAGTGGAATATTGAAGGGGTTGGGCAAAGAGTTGAGAGAGGATAGGTAAAAAGGTGCGGCATTGTGCAGAGTTTTGTGGATGAGGATGAAGAATGGAAGTCACTAAGATTATAAGTGGGTACAAATTATTATAAGATGGCACAACAACTTTAAGGAGGAATGAATTATAAAGGAGGGGGTGTTAAAACACCAAGAAGTTAATCTTCAAGTACTTCAAAATAAATTATGAAAGAAAAGCAACATTAAGAGAGAAATGTTAACAGGGTTCCTTTATATTACACATCGAGGACCACATACTGTAGCACATACCGTATCTCTTCTAATAAATACACCCTAAGCTTTTACTGTTAAAAATGTTGCAATGTTTATGAATGATTATAACTTTAGAATTTATTAGAAATGTAAAAAAGTCATAGATTTCTGTTCTCTTAGTTTTCCTATTCTGCAACTGAACTTTGTTGGCGTAGGAACTAGTATTAGTCATATATTGGTATGTATGACAGAGTCTCTGTGGGTTAGATTTCCACCATGCACACAGTAACATGGGTGTGAGACCACAATTTTAAAATCAGATATGAGATTATAAACTAGGCTGCATGCTATGGCAGAAAAGCACAGACATTAAAACATGATTAATGATAAATTATGTCTCATGAGCAAATTTACTAGTAATACATTAACATAACAGTACTATTAAACTTAAAGCGATTTTAATGAGCACCTGTCTCCTCTACTGACATTTTTGTCCCTGTAAATTCCACATGAAATAAATAGTTTCTTTGTAATTCCTTCAAGAAATAAATGTAATGCAGGTAGTCCTCAAGTTACATACAAGATAGGTTATCTATGCTTGTTCTTAAGTTGAATTTGTATGCAAGTCAGAACAGGTATATTTTATAATGTGCACAGAAACACAGTTATTCGTGGTGCACAGTTTGGCTCTTAAGGAGCTACACTCCAGAAATAGGGCGGACATGAAAACTAGTGTCAGGCTATTTGACTTGCGATATGCACATTTTTTATTGACTCTTGTGAGTATGATGAACTTAAATAAATTTTAACTTTGTTGGAACGTACCACACCATCTGCCTGCATATTTTCTTCCAGCTACAATATAATTAAAGGAGGATAATGAAAGTGCGATGGTGCTAGTCTGAATGGTGACATACTTTCAGCAGGAGAAACTGAGGATTAGTGCCGTTCATCGGTGGTTAAAGATGGAATAACGAGGGAGAAGAAATTGGGACCTCCAGTCATAGTTAAATAATTTTCTCTATTTCTGTGGATATTTTATAATGTACCTGTCATAGGAACAAGGATGAATGATAAAACTTAAATACAGACACCTTACAACTGATCATTGCAGCCTGGGACTAAAGAGCTTTACCTGAGGTCACAGTGGGCAGAAGTCCGTCTGTAACTAGGGGTCGTCTGTAAATCGGTTGTCCTTAAATCAGGGATTCGCCATAGTTAGCCAAGTGGATGTTAGCATCAGTTAGTTTTTTTGGAAAGCTTAATGGGGCACATTTACAAAGACTTTGCATATTTTTTCAGTGCAAACTGCTTGCACAAGGGAACCTGTCACCGCTGTTTGAAAAAAAAATTAGCCTCAGACAGGCTCCCATAGAGCCCTTATGGTCTATGGGCACCCTTTTTTTAACTAACACGATCGATGGTCACAAGTGGAGAAAATGAACTTTGATTCTCTGCCTGGTAACCATACGTAGAATCCAGTGAGTCAGACTGGGCTTATTACAAACTTATAAGTATTACAAACTTATATAAATTTGGTATCTCCATAATCAGGACTACAGTCGATTTCTTAAAGATTTAATTCAGTTTCAAATGTGCGGTCATTGAATTACTTTTCTCCTGGAGCCCTTTCCAGCATGACCTGGAGTTTCCTTCCGGTGGTTGCAGAATTTCTGACAAGACTCTTAAGCTCTCAAAATGAAGACGTCCTCCTGGAGCCCTGACTCCACCTCTGGCAGCAGGTTTTCCAAGAAGTGAACCAGAGCAGCAGTTTCCTGGGAACATCTGGCAGGTGGTGCCCTTCCTGGAAATCTTGCAGTGCTAGGACCCACTACCACAGGCAGAGTCAGGGTTCCAGGAGTGCAGCTACTTTTTTGAAAACCCTCAAGTCTCCAACTGGGACTTTTTTTTTATCAAATTCCACTTTCTTCAATTCAATTCACTCATCTCTAATCATACCAAATGTATAAAGAGGTTGTGTCTTCTGGACCAATAAATAAAAGCCATGAAATAAAACCTTGTAAGAAAAGGGCACAACTGCATTTTTTATCAATATTACTGCATTTGAGTTTTTTTTATAGTTTCCCAGTAGATTGCATGGGTTATTATATGCTCCTACTAAAGACCACACTTTATTCAGTAACAATAATAATTCTTTACAGGCAGTCCCCGGTTACATACAAGATAGGTTCCATAGGTTTGTTCTTAAGTTGAATTTGTATATAAGTCGGAACTGTATATTTTATAATTGGGACCAAAAAATAATTTGTCTGGAGGTACAGAGACAATTGGATTTTCAAAATTTTTTGCTGTAATGGAAACAAGGATTATCAATAAAACTTCATTACAGACACCTTACATCTGATCATTGCAGTCTGGGACTAAAGTAAAGCATCCAGAGAGCTTCAGCAGAGGTCACACGGGGCAGAGAGGTCCGTCTTTAACTATGGTTTGTCTGTAAGTCGAGTGTCCTTAAGTAGGGGACTGCCTGTATTTATATAGAGCCTGCAGAAGATATGCCATCAAACATTTATTTATTTTGAAAAGTAAAAAAGAGAAATGCAAAAACAGAAAAAGACTGTACCCTGAGAATGTTAAACCACTATGGTTGTATGTTTAGGGTCATTGTCATTCTGGAAAGGAAACCTCAGCTTAGGTCTTTTGTAGTCTCTAACAGGTTTTCCTCCAGGAGTGCCCTGTATTTTTTTCATCCATCAACTGTGACAAACTCTCTAATTCCTGCTGATGCTTTGTATCCTCACAATATTCTACCTACACCATGCTATGTTTGGATTTTTGTGGATATTGTTTTAGGGTAATGGGCAGTATTGGTTTCCCCCATCCTCTTTAGGGATTTAGGCCTAAAAGTTCCAATTTGGTCTGATCTGACCAGAGCACCTTCTCCAATATTCTCACTGTGCACCCAGTATAGCTTTATGAAAGCTGCAAAGAGGACTTTCAAAAATGGCTTTCTTGTTACCACTCTTCCACAAGGACAGATTTGTGGCGTATATAACTAATAGTTGTCCAGTTGACAGATTCTTCCTCTCGAGCTTTGGATCTCTGTAGCTTCTCCTGGTGATCCTGGGCATTTTGGCTGCTTCTCTAATTAGTCATCTCCTTGTCTAGGTTGTCAGCTTAGGTGGACTGTATGTTTATTTGCATACAATGGGGCAGATTTACTTACCCGGTCCTGTCACGATCCAGTGGCGCGTTCTGTGTGGAAGATTCGGGTCTTCCGGCGATTCACTAAGGCAGTTCCTCCGACGTCCACCAGGTGTCGCTGCTGCACTGAATTTCATCGGAATGCACTGAACTTCCCCAAGCCAGGCCGAGTGCAGGTAAGCGCGTGTCCAGCAACACTTTTTTTAAAAAAAATGCGACGGTTTCTCCGAATCCGTCGGGTTTTCATTTGGCCACGCCCCCTGATTTCCGTCGCATGCACGCCGGCACCGATTCGCCACAATACGACCGTGTGCGCCAAAAACCCGGGGCAATTCAGGGAAAATCGGTGCAAAACGGAAAAATTCAGGTAACCCGCCGTAAAAACGCGATTCGGGCCCTTAGTAAATGACCCCCAATGTTTTTAAAGTTAAAAATAAAGATTACTACTTTCAACCACGTCTTTGAAGCCATTAATTGCATGGCGTTCGGTTATCTGGACTATTTTGGTGTTTATTGGACTTGGAACTGAGTTTGTCCGTGCAAAGAACTTCATAGCCCATGAATAAGCTGTGCTGTGCGGTGAGCTGACTTTTTCTTTTCTTTATTGTTAGAAAGCTGTAAAAAAACGAAGTTCATGAGAAAATGGCTCAACTGAATTTCTTTGTTAATTTTACTGTATTTGGAATTTTTTTGCAGCTTCCTCATACACATAACAGAAAAATTAAATAGTACCACTAAAAAATGCACTTTATCCCACAGATAACAAGCCCTCAATAAGCTATTAAAATGGAAAATATAAAAGATGTGTTTTTTACACTACAGGAAATTAATAAAGAAAATGCAAAAACTGAAAATGTTGTGGTCCTGGAAGGGTTAAAATGTATGGTTATTCAATTCCATTTTTCCAGCGCATAGACACCCATGCTGTCAATGTGATGAACACAGCGCTGCAGATGCTCATGTTGTCTCTGAATTGTAAGTGTAATAAAATAGCCAATTTTTCAGAAAATTGGACACAACACAACACGTGTAAGTTGGGGTAAAGTTGTTTCTGGGACAGCCTTTTGTCAACAGTACAAAGCAGATGGAGGCAGAAAGGAAATTAATGAAAGCCAAGTAAAGTTTATACAGAAGAGGGAAATAAAATTTTACAATCTGATTTTTAAAAGAAGCTTCTCCAATGTAATGTTACTATGGCCAAAATATCTACAGGAAGTGAGAGATGCCAAATACCTAAGAAAAATGAGAAATGATTAATTGTGCACCAAAGAAGTGAAGACTAAATGTAAATTGACCGATACATGAATAATTAGACCAGCAGGCCAGGGAAAAGATGTCTATGAGGTGGAGGAGCATGGGTCTATGAAAAGTATTACAACATAGCAGGGCCAATTCTGCGGTTGTAGGTGAACACTGGGAAATATGCAAATAAGTTTTCCAGAATGGCATAAGGAAAAACAAGTCTCTTTTGCTACCTTCTAAGGCAGCCCCCCTAACCATCAAGCATGACTTTCCGGAAGCCTAAGCTTCAAGGTAGCAAAAGGGGCATGGTTTTTCTTGTCCCATCATGGCAAACTCTTTCTGCAGTATTAGCTCTGATTCATTGAAAGTTAACCTACAGTTATTCACAGCTTCTCACACTACTCAACAGCTCCAAGTGTTATTCACATCTCAGAGTTATGGCCCAATCTCTATTAAGACCGGGGCTTTGAAATCACTTAAGCTCTCCCCATCCTTCCTAGGGTGCTGGTTATAGAGGTTTTCTCAACTAGCTCCATACATTACTTGGGACTGATCTTTTGTTCCTGGCATTCTGACCTTTGGCTCTTGTACAGAATACTCTACTGCCTTGTGAATTTATACTGTGCTTGCTCTCTTTGTTCTGACATGGACCTGGCGGATATTCTTACCTGTTTGTACTGTTTTATCTTTGTCTCCAGGGTTTGCACCATGGTGCAGGGAGGGATTGTCACCTAGTTAACACCTATGGTGGTATGAGTAAATAGGCAGGGCAAAATTAGTGGGTTCAGATTCAGGACTGACTGTAATGTACGTTCATCTGTACCTAGCTCCCTTATTACAGCTATATTGTCACTGTGACTCATTGACAAAAGTTAAATATCTTATTTCTCTGTACAAAAGCCTTTATTATTTAGGAGAGTGATGGCGGACCTTGTAGAGACCAAACTTCAACCCAGAACGCACTTATTTATCGCAAAGTACCAACATGCCAATTTAACACTTTAACAACCTCGACTTTTTTTGTTTTTTCATTTATATTTTTTACTCCCCACCTTCAAAAATCTATAACTCTTTTATATTTCCATGTACAGGACTGTGTGATGGCTTATTTTCTGTGTAACAAATTGCACTTCATTGCGACAGTATTTAATATTCCATCCTGTGTACTGGGAAATGGTAAAAAAATTCCAAATGCAGTGAAAATGGTGAAAAAACACCGTTTTCTTGTGGGCTTGGATTTTACAGCTTTCACTGTGTGCCACAAATGACAAGTCTACTTTATTCTTTGGGTCGTTGCGATTATGGGGATACCAAATTTGTATAGGTTTTATAATGTTTTCATACATTTAAAATATTTTTTTTTGATTTTGCCATCTTCTGGCGCCAATAACTTTTTCATACTTTGCTGTACGGAGCTGTGGGTGGTGTCATTTTTTTGACGACGTTTGATGACGTTTTCATTGCTATCATTTTTAGGACTGTATGACCTTTTGATCACTTTTTATTGATTTTTTTATTCTTTCAAAATGGCAAAAAAGTGGTATTTTCGAACTTGGGCGCTAATTTCTGTGGTTTAACGCAGTGAAAAACAGTTATTATATTTTGATAGATTGGGAATTTTTGGACACGGCGATACCTAATGTGTTTATGATTTTTACTGGTTATTTATATGACTTCTAGGTAAAGGGGGGTGATTTGATTTTTAAGTTTTTTAATATAAATTTTTTTCCCTTTTTTTTTTTTTACTATTTTTCAGACTCCCTAGGGTACTTTAACCCTAGGTTCTCTGATTGATCCTATCATATACTGCTATACTACAGTATGGCAGTATATGGGGATTTTGCACACCATCTATTATAATAGCCTAGATCGTTATAGCCTTGGATCTTTGTGTGACCCGAGGCTGTTATGCTAATGGATCGCCTCTGTGCGGGCATACCGCCGTGTGTTGGAGGTGAAGAGGTGGTGTCTAGAGATGAGCGAGCACTAAAATGCTCGGGTACTCGTTATTCGAGACGAACTTTTCCCGATGCTCGAGTGCTCGTCTCGAATAACGAGCCCCATTGAAGTCAATGGGAGACTCGAGCATTTTTCAAGGGGACCAAGGCTCTGCACAGGGAAGCTTGGCCAAACACCTGGGAACCTCAGAAAAGGATGGAAACACCACGGAAATGGACAGGAAACAGCAGGGGCAGCATGCATGGATGCCTCTGAGGCTGCTTAATCGCACCATTATACCAAAATTATGGGCAACAGCATGGCCATGACAGAGTGACAGAATGAAGCTAGATAGCATCTAAAACATCCAATAATTGACCCTGACACTATAGGGGACGGCATGCAGAGGCAGCGGCAGCAGCGGCAGGCTAGAGAGTGGCATGGCGACATACCCTAAATGGACTCAGGCTTCAAACCAATGGGTGGCAGAGAGGAACCAAAGGAGGTGAGCAAGAAGCGCTCAAATAATATCGGTACATGATAAAAGTTTGCCAGTATATTTTGTGGATTACACAGCAGGGTGGCGACAAAGTTAACATGGAAGCCATGAAAACAACCCAAAATTCTGCCTGACACAGCTCGTTTGATAAGGGGACCATGTATGGAGGCAGTGAACTAGTAGTAGATTAAAGGTGCTGCAGTTAAAACTATGTTAGTTGGATCTTGACATGGAGCTGGCGCTCCGCTGCCAGGCGAGCTTTCGCCAATCCAAGCCCCTGTCTCTAGGCTACTCCCCAAACAGCACTTCTAAGAACCTTTTGTATAAGATCAAGTGTAGTAGCGTTCTTATAAGTTTGGGATATGGCGGGTGAGGGGAATGTAAACAGATGCGCAAGAAGCGCATGATGCGCATGGAGCTGGCGCTCCGCTGCCAGGTGAGCTTTCGCCAATCCAAGCCCCTGTCTCTAGGCTACTCCCCAAACAGCACTTCTAAGAACCTTTTGTATAAGATCAAGTGTAGTAGCGTTCTTATAAGTTTGGGATATGGCGGGTGAGGGGAATGTAAACAGATGCGCAAGAAGCGCTGAAATAATATCCCTAAATGGTAAAAGTTTGCCAGTATATTTTGTGGATTACACAGCAGGGTGGCGACAAAGTTAACAACTTTGATGTGGAATCCATGAAAACAACCCAAATTTCTGCCTGACACACCTCGTTTGATAAGGGGACGATGTATGGAGGCAGCTATATGGACGACTTTTGGAGGTAGCAATGGAGACAACGTGTGGAGGCTGCTATGGAGACAATTTAATTTGGATAGTGCCTGTATGTGGCAGTCCAAAAAAGTTTTCAAACCAGAGGAGCAGGTAGGTGGCCCTCCAGAAAAATGAAATAGATTGAGTGCCTGTATGTGGCAGTCCAAAAAAGTTTTCAAACCAGAGGAGCAGGTAGGTGGCCCTCCAGAAAAATGAAATAGATTGAGTGCCTGTATGTGGCAGTCCAAAAAAGTTTTCAAACCAGAGGAGCAGGTAGGTGGCCCTCCAGAAAAATTGAATAGATTGAGTGCCTGTATGTGGCAGTCCAAAAAAGTTTTCAAACCAGAGGAGCAGGTAGGTGGCCCTCCAGAAAAATTGAATAGATTGAGTGCCTGTATGTGGCAGTCCAAAAAACTTTTCAAACCAGAGGAGCAGGTAGGTGGCCCTCCAGTAAAATGGAATAAATTGAGTGCCTGTATGTGGCAGTCCAAAAAAGTTTTCAAACCAGAGGAGCAGGTAGGTGGCCCTCCAGAAAAATTGAATAGATTGAGTGCCTGTATGTGGCACTCCCAAAAATTGTTTAAAACAGAGGACCGGGTCGGTGGCCCTCCAGAAAAATTAAATGCATAAAGTACTATAGCTAGAGCCAGTGGGCCCTGTCAAAAAATAGCCAGTTTCCTCTGCTTTACTCTACAAAGAGAAGGAGAAGGAGGAAAATGAGGAGGAGGAGGAGTGGATAAATTATTCAGGTTGAGCTTCCTTCACCTGGTGGAGATTGGAAATTATGAGAAATCCAGGCTTTATTCATCTTAATAAGCGTCAGCCTGTCAGCGCTGTCAGTCGACAGGCGTGTACGCTTATCGGTGATGATGCCACCAGCTGCACTGAAAACCCGCTCGGACAACACGCTAGCGGCAGGGCAGGCAAGAACCTCCAAGGCGTACAGCGCCAGTACGTGCCACATGTCCAGCTTTGAAACCCAGTAGTTGTAGGGAGCTGTGTGATCATTTAGGACGATGGTATGGTCAGCTACGTACTCCCTCACCATCTTTCTGTAAAGATCAGCCCTACTCTGCCGAGACTGGGGACAGGTGACAGTGTCTTGCTGGGGTGACATAAAGCTGGCAAAAGCCTTGTAAAGCGTACCCTTGCCAGTGCTGGACAAGCTGCCTGCTCGCCTACTCTCCCTCGCTACTTGTCCCGCAGAACTACGCACTCTGCCGCTAGCGCTGTCAGAAGGGAAATACTGTTTCAGCTTGTGCACCAGGGCCTGCTGGTATTCATGCATTCTCACACTCCTTTCCTCTCCAGGGATGAGAGTGGAAAGATTTTGCTTGTACCGTGGGTCCAGGAGAGTGAACACCCAGTAATCGGTGCTGGAATAAATTCTTTGAACGCGAGGGCACGGGATAGGCAGCCTAGCATGAAATCTGCCATATGCGCCAGAGTACCAACGCGTAAGAATTCACTCCCCTCACTGGCCTGACTGTCCATTTCCTCCTCCTCCAACTCCTCCAACTCCTCTTCTTCTGCCCATACACGCTGAACAGTGAAGGACTCAACAATGGTCCCCTCTTGTGTCTCGCCAACATTCTCCTCCTCTTCCTCCTCATCCTCCTCCACCTCCACCGATATGCGCTGAGAAACAGACCTAAGGGTGCTTTGGCTATCAACAAGGGAATCTTCTTCCCCCGTCTCTTGTGACGAGCGCAAAGCTTCCGACTTCATGCTGATCAGAGAGTTTTTCAACAGGCCAAGCAGCGGGATGGTGAGGCTGATGATGGCGGCATCGCCACTGACCATCTGTGTTGACTCCTCAAAGTTACTCAGCACCTGACAGATATCAGACATCCACGTCCACTCCTCATTGTAGACTTGAGGAAGCTGACTGACCTGACTACCAGTTCTGGTGGAAGTTGACATCTGGCAGTCTACAATCGCTCGGCGCTGCTGGTAAACTCTGGATAACATGGTCAGTGTTGAATTCCACCTCGTGGGCACGTCGCACAACAGTCGGTGAGCGGGCAGTTGGAGGCGGCGCTGCGCTGCCCTGAGAGTGGCAGCATCTGTGCTGGACTTCCTGAAATGCGCACAGATGCGGCGCACCTTCGTGAGCAAATCAGACAGATTGGGGTATGTCTTGAGGAAACGCTGAACTATCAGATTTAACACATGGGCCAGGCATGGCACATGTGTCAGTCTGCCGAGTTGCAGAGCCGCCACCAGGTTACGGCCGTTGTCACACACAACCATGCCTGGCTTCAGGTTCAGCGGTGCCAGCCACAGATCAGTCTGCGCCGTGATGCCCTGTAATAGTTCTTGGGCGTTGTGCCTTTTATCGCCTAGGCTCAGCAGTTTGAGCACCGCCTGCTGTCGCTTAGCGACGGCACTGCTGCTGTGCCTAGAGCTACCGACTGATGGCGCCATGCCCACGGATGGTAGTTCGGAGGAGGAGGTGGAGGAGGGGTGGGAGGAGGAGGAGGCATAGTAGGCCTGAAACACCTGGACCGAGGTAGGCCCCGCAATCCTTGGCGTCGGCAGTATATGACCAGCTGCAGGGTCAGACTCGGTCCCAGCCTCCACCAAGTTAACCCAATGTGCCGTCAGCGATATATAGTGGCCCTGCCCAGCAGCACTCGTCCACGTGTCCGTGGTCAGGTGGACCTTGTCAGAAACGGCGTTGGTCAGGGCACGGATGATGTTGTCTGACACGTGCTGGTGCAGGGCTGGGACGGCACATCGGGAAAAGTAGTGGCGGCTGGGGACCGAATACCGAGGGGCGGCCGCCGCCATGAGGTTGCGAAAGGCCTCGGTCTCTACTAGCCTATAGGGCAGCATCTCCAGGCTGAGCAATCTGGAGATGTGGACATTAAGGGCTTGGGCGTGCGGGTGGGTTGCACTATATTTGCGTTTCCGCTCCAGTGTCTGGGGTATGGAGAGCTGAACGCTGGTGGATGCTGTGGAGGATCGTGGAGGCGACGATGGGGTTTTTGTGCCAGGGTCCTGGGCAGGGGGCTGACTATCAGCTGAAACAGGGGAAGGAGCAGTGGTGTGCACAGCCGGAGGTGAACGGGCTTGGTGCCACGGAGTGGGGTGTTTAGCATTCATATGCCTGCGCATACTGGTGGTAGTTAAGCTAGTAGTGGTGGAACCCCTGCTGATCCTGGTTTGGCAAAGGTTGCACACCACAGTCCGTCGGTCATCCGGTGTTTCCTTAAAGAACCTCCAGACTTCTGAAAATCTAGCCCTCGCCACGGGAGCCCTCGGCACGGGAGCTTCACTACGTGACATATTTGGCGCTGATGCACCTGCTCTGGCCCTGCCTCTCCGTCTGGCCCCACCACTGCCTCTTCCAACCTGTTCTGGTCGAGGACTCTCCTCCGTCTCAGAAGCACTGTGTTCACCCGGCCTATCAACCCAGCTTGGGTCTGTCACCTCATCATCCTCCGATCCCTCAGTCTGCTCCCCCCTTGGACTTCCTGCCCTGACAACAACTTCCCCACTGTCTGACAACCGTGTCTCCTCATCGTCGGACACCTCTTTACACACTTCTTCCACTACGTCAAGAAGGTCATCATCACCCACAGACTGCGACTGGTGGAAAACCTGGGCATCGGAAAATTGCTCAGCAGCAACCGGACAAGTGGTTTGTGACTGTGGGAAGGGTCCAGAAAACAGTTCCTCAGAGTATGCTGGTTCAAATGCCAAATTTTCCTGGGAGGGGGCAGACTGGGGGGGAGGAGGCTGAGGTGCAGGAGCTGGAGGAGTGCCGATTTCGGTGACATGGGTGGACTGCGTGGAAGACTGACTGGTGGACAAATTGCTCGAAGCATTGTCGGCAATCCACGACATCACCTGTTCGCACTGTTTTGGCCTCAACAGTGCTCTACCACGAGTCCCAGTAACTTCAGACATGAACCTAGGGAGTGTAGCTCTGCGGCGTTCCCCTGCTCCCTCATAAGCAGGTGGTGTCTCACCCCGCCCAGGACCACGGCCTCTGACCCCTGGAGTAGTTGGACGCCCACGTCCCCGCCCTCGTCCTCTACCCCTAACCCTCGGGTTAAACATTTTGAAAATGAGAGTTATAACTTGAATTTTTTTTTTAACTTTTTTTTGTTTTTTTTGTTTTTTTTTTTGTGTTTTTTAGTTTTTAAAACCAAACGATGCTATCCTATTGCTATGACTATTTTCTAGCCAAGTATGAAAGCACACTGTTTTGCCAGATGAGATGACGCTGAGTTATGAAAAAAATAAACGTAAAATAAAAAAGGAAATGGCAGACTGTGCCTAATTGAAATACAACCCCGGGCCCTAATAAATTTTCCCACTTCGGTCTTTGCAATGGATATGTGCGTCACTAAGCGCAAAACACAGCGGTCGCAAGTCTCACTCCAAATTGCTCACAATTTGCTAGTAGATGCACTGCAGCAAGTACAGCCACCAGCAGATCAACCAGAAATCAAATATATATAACGCTACTGTACGCGTAAGTAAGCCGTTTGGATTCTCCTATGGCTATTTTCTAGCCAAGTATGAAAGCACACTACTATGCCAGATGAGATGACGCTGAGTTATGAAAAAAATAAACGTAAAATAAAAAAGGAAATGGCAGACTGTGCCTAATTGAAATACAACCCCGGGCCCTAATAAATTTTCCCACTTCGGTCTTTGCGATGGATATGTGCGTCACTAAGCGCAAAACACAGCGGTCGCAAGTCTCACTCCAAATTGCTCACAATTTGCTAGTAGATGCACTGCAGCAACTACAGCCACCAGCAGATCAACCAGAAATCAAATATATATAACGCTACTGTAGGCGTAAGTAAGCCGTTTGGATTCTCCTATGGCTATTTTCTAGCCAAGTATGAAAGCACACTACTATGCAAGATGAGATGACACTGAGTTATTAAAAAAATAAACGTAAAATAAAAAGAAACTGGCAGACTGTGCCTAATTGAAATCAAACCCCTAATAAATTTTCCCACTTTGGTGTTTGAGGTGGATATGTGTGTCACTAAGAGCTAAACACAACGGTAGCAAGTCCCCCTGCAAATTCCTCACAATATGGTACTAGCTGCACTACTAGTGCCAGCAAGCCCAGCCACAAGCAAATAAAAAAAAAGTATAACGTTATTGTAGCCCTAAGAAGGGCTGTTGGGTTCTTGTAGAATCACTCCTGCCTAACACTATTCTAATAGAACACCCTAACGCTTTCCCTAACCAGCAGCAGCTCTCTCCCTAGCGGCATCCAGACACAGAATGATCCGAGCAGCGCGGGCAGCGGCTAGTCTATCCCAGGGTCACCTGATCTGGCCAGCCAACCACTGCTATCGACGTGTAAGGGTACCACGTCATGCTGGGTGGAGTGCAGAGTCTCCTGGCTTGTGATTGGCTCTGTTTCTGGCCGCCAAAAAGCAAAACGGCGGGAGCTGCCATTTTCTCGAGCGGGCGAAGTATTCGTCCGAGTAACGAGCAGTTACGAGTACGCTAATGCTCGATCGAGCATCAAGCTCGGACGAGTATGTTCGCTCATCTCTAGTGGTGTCCCCTCCTCCCTCCATAGAAAACAGTGGTGCATGGCCGCACACTCGCAGAAAGATGGAGCATTCTCTGTGCCATACATGTGTGGCACCGTACCGCCACCGGGCCGCCATTGCTGTCTATGGGGACATATATGCGGCCACAAATTTGCAGCCTCATGTACGTCCCCATGAATTACCGCTAAAGTCCACTGATATGTGAATATTCTGATTAGTTCCAAATGATATATTTTTATATTGATTGTAATTCTATTCATTCTTTACCCTAACAATGACTTTGGTTTAATGATCTAAGTGTGTCTTCCCACATTAATGGCCAGATTATAGCATCAATGAATAATCTGCTGAGCCAGTATACAGCATTGCTGTTACCCTTTCAAGTATTGGCAGATCAGTTCTAATGCAATTTTGGGTTTTGAACTAAATGCTCCTAATATAGAAACCTGACCACAGTCCTCTAAGGTTGGCAGTGTACAGCAACCTTACAGGGATTCCTACCTTAGTACTGCTGGCTGCACTGGTACCATCCATCAAACCACAGCACACTTCTCCAGACAGAAAATTACATGCCGCTGTTATTCTTTGTCAAACTACTATTAACTTTCTGATGTGCACAGAACATACACCCGTTGGATTGGGAAATAATACTGGGGTGGAATGATTAATGTCTTCCCAGAAGAAAGAGACAATTTACAGCGCTGAATTTTCTTTATCACAGACACATTCCTTATACTAAGTGCTGTTATAATGTGATTAGGAGAGAGCCTTATTCTCATCACTAATGGATCTATTCTCCTTTCTACAAACACAATGAGTGGCAGATACAGTTTCTCTCCAATACCGGCAAGGAAAAAGGCGAAATTCAATTAATTTGATCCTGAATAAATGACCTTCGGCAGTCATGCTAGTTTCTATTAGTATAATATGGAAAGAGGAGAAAAACAGTAAGCCGGTAATTTAATGCAAGCTCCAAATATGTCTGGGAGATAAAGCAATTTGTCACTGTATAAAATTCTAGAAATCCAATCCTCAACTAATATACTTAGGGGTCAGTAAAACAAAAACCATTCAGAACATGTATGAAGAACTCTGAAGCTATTTATAAGAGGTAACCTATGCTACACTATCAGGTTATTCCTTGTAATAATATGCCAGTGCACCATTAGGAAGCCTGATGTGTGGCTCAGCAACAACAACAAAAAATGATCACTGTGTAGATTCACAAGTTTAACCCAGGAAGAGGTATGACGCTGCCTCACAACCACTAAAAGGGATAAATCACCAGAGCCAGATGTGATAGACAGACCATTATTTTTAATATTTGAACAGGCGGCAAAGGAGCGTAGTCAGAAACGGAACCGGGGTCACAACGGGAAATCTCAAGAACAGCACTAGGCATCAGAAACAGCTTTCTCAAAGGCGCAAGGCACAAAGATCCGGCAAGGGTAACAGGAAGGGGCAGGGTTAAATAGTTTAAGGGGGAAAGACCAGCGCCAATTAGTGACGCGCTGGCCCTTTAAATTTGCAGAAGCTGCCGCGCATGCGCCCTAGCTGTCGGGGACGCGCGCACACAGCCGAAGGGGATGGAGCAGCCGCGGACGGAGCCGACGCCGGCGGGACAGGAGCCGGACCATTAAGTGGCACTTGCGGCACACTGGCGGGGGACAGAAGGCACGGGTGAGCCCGCGACCCGCGACGGGGGTCGCGGGACCACCCGTGACAGCGGGCAGTACAAGGATCTCTCCAAAGATCTTTTTATACCCAGGCCTGTGACCAGGACAAGGGGACATCCTCTACGCATAGAGGAGAGAAGGTTCTACCATCACCATAGACAGGGGGCATCCTCTACACCTAGAGGAGAGGAGGTTATACCATCACCATAGACAGGGGGCATCCTCTACACCTAGAGGAGAGGAGGTTCTACCATCACCATAGACAGGGGCATCCTCTACACCTAGAGGAGAGAAGGTTCTACCATCACCATAGACAGGGGGCATCCTCTACACCTAGAGGAGAGGTGGTTCCACCATCACCACAGACAGGGGGCATCCTCTACACCTAGAGAAGAGGTGGTTCTACCATCACCATAGACAGGGGGCATGCTCTACACCTAGAGAAGAGGTGGTTCTACCATCACCATAGACAGGGGGCATCCTCTACACCTAGAGAAGAGGTGGTTCTACCATCACCATAAACAGGGGACATCCTCTACACCTAGAGAAGAGGTGGTTCTACCATTGCCATAGACAAAGGTTCTTTACTGTAAGAGCAGTGAGACTGTGGAACTCTCTGCCACAGGAGGTTGTTACGGCGGACTCTATGTACATGTTCAACAGATGCCTGGATGCCTTTCTGGGAGCAAAGATATCACTGGTTATGGGGAAAAAAACATTTGTTTCATTCCTAAAGGTTGGACTTGATGGACTATGTGTCTTTTTCCAACCTTCTATACTTTGATACTATGAAGCTGTAGGGTGAAATATACAAATGGTAAATGCCTGTACCAGTAGACTGTGTCATTGAAAGATTAATTTGCATAACAATAGAACTAAATAATTATTATCTACATAATTGGACAGCTTGCAACATGTCCTACACATAGCTGCTCTTACTTGTGGTTAGGGTTGAGCGAACTAGAACCATATTGTTTGGGTCCATGCTGAACTATGCAGGTTTGAATTCCCAAACCCAAACCTGGACTTCAGCCAGAAGATTGTGTTCAGAGTTTTGAAGGGCTGCTGAGAAGCCAATTCACCGGCTTTTCACCTTAATTTAAGGATGTTTCATTAAATTCTATTAAATTCTATTCATACCTGCTAAAAATATATAAATTTGGTGTCCCTGTGATTGTACCAAATCAAAGAATATATTAGAGATACCATTTGGAGCGCGCAGTGAAAGGCGTAAAAACAGAGCCCACAAATGTCTCAAATGTGGTTTCTTGTCAATTTTACTTCATTTTGAATTATATTTCCACTTCTAAGTACATGAAATGGAATATAAAATACAGTCACTAGGAAGTAGAGTTTGTTAAGCAGAAAACTAGCTCTCAAACAGCTCCGTACAAGGAAGAATAAAAAAAAATATTTTTGAAAGTAGGGAGCGATAAACAGAAAGTAAGATGGAAAAAGCTCATCAGTGGCAAAGGTTTAAAATGCACCTGATACCACATGATAACAAGTTTACAAATTCTTAGGATAAGGGATAGTGGTACCTGAGACCATGTTCACATGTGGCATTTCAGTAGCATTTAAAACGCAATCCAAAGGCTCCACTCGTGATCACATGTTTTGGTAACATTGTGATTTCAACATGTTAACTAAATGTGAAGGACATGCAATTTCACTTCAACATGCGATCGCAGGTGGAGCCTTTGAATTGCGCTTCAAAATGCAACCAAAATGGCACTTTTTGCGGACCCAGGAGCGGACCCAGGAGCTCTACAAACATGTGAAAAATATTCTATAAAAATCTGCCCTACAAAAGTTTAATGGTGCTCTTTCCATTCCGCGCCCCCCATGTGCCCAGACATCCACATGTGAGGTGTCCTCTTAATCGGAAGAAACTGCAAAATATATTCGTAGATGCATTTCCTACTTTTATTATCATAATCTGTTCACACCATGCCGTAGAGAAATGTACTGTGATTCCCAACATACCTTCATTATAGCTCTCCATATTCCCATTTCCGAGATATTCCCATTTTCATCCTTATGCTATTGAGGCAGTTGGTGCACATGTTGTGTACTCAGCATCTAAAGCAATGCTACTGTGTCTGAATCATTGCCTTCTTCTTCCACCATGCTTCTCACTAGACGGACCAAGTCTCCTACTTACCTGACTGAGAGGGTAGTGGTCCAGGCAGGAATAGCAGTGCTTCAGGTAAGTGAAACAACATGCAGCACCAACTACCTCATTAGCATAAGTTTTACAATTTGAATATCTCAGAAACAGCATAATGGATCGAAATAATAAAGTTATGTTGGAAATCAAGGTGAATTTCCCTACAACATGGGGCCAGCAGATTAGTACGCTAAGTTGAGGTAGTAGACTCTCTTTTATTCTATTACTTTAGTTCTAAATGACTGTGTTTAGTTTTGATATTTTTGGATTTATATGTGATTGTTTCATGGCACCAGGATTTCTTATAGACTAACAAGATGTTATGTGGAAGGGAGAAGCAATTTACATCAGAATCAGGGAGCTGAGTTTGAACATGTGTATTGAAGAAGAACAGAGCACATCTGACATTTGCTAAGGAAATAATGTACAGATTCTGCGATACATTAGTATGAACGTGCTTGGCTCCCTTACATCCATACACATGTCCTTATCACAGGTTCAGAGTAATTATTCTATAACAGCTGTCAGCTTTACAAGTCTCACACAAAATACTATTTATGGGGTCTTCTATAAAGAACCACTTTTTTCATGTTTACATTTTTGAATGCAGTTTTTTATGTTTTTTTTGTCGCTCTGCTCTGTAAGCAGGAGTTCAGCAGTGGGTGTATTACCAAAGCCCCATAGGCCAAAGGAGACTGGCATCTGAAAAAGTTATAGACCATGATAAAAGCAGTCTCCCATAGACACCAGTGAGTCACCTGCAAAAATCATTTGATCCTGTGTGGCCTGCCTACACATTTAATAATGCAGGTGTCACCTACCTACGATGATAATGAGATGACCCATAAAAAATTATCTCTGCAAATGTAAGCCTAATACAAGGTTTGACGACTAGATTCAAAACTGCTAAGATAAACATAATGGGGGAGATTTATGACTGCTTCTACGCCAATACAATAGCAACTACGGCACCACCATGCCATGTGGATGTGGGGGGGCGTAGAGGTGCGCGGCAGATGGTATAATGGGCACACAGTGTCTATGTTCATTTGAAAAACCAGCAAACCTGACTGCTGCATTGAGAATAGATTGGAGAGGAGAGGAGTGAGTGGAAGACCGATTTGTAGGGAGTTACAATAGTCTAGTCGAGAATAATTCGGAGTAACAATTAGCATTTTAGAGTTTTCAATTGTAAGAAATGGGTGGATGCTGGAGATGTTTCTGAGATACATGCGGCAAGACTGAGCAAGAGATTTAATACGCAGCACAAAGGAGAGGTCGGAGTCCAGCACAACCCAAAGACAGCAGGCCTGCAGCCGTGATCCCACGGACCAACATGGAGAGGTCAGGGTTGGGTGGATTAGAAGATGGTGGAAAAATGAGAAGTTCAGTCCTAGATTTTCCCCACAGATTTTCCCCACAGACATTCAGCACTCCTGGAGCAGTGTCAAATAAAACGGGTGTGCCAAGGTTGTTTTTCTGTGTTAAAAATTTCAGATAGAGAGTGGTGCCATATCTTCTAGGGCACTTCTGACAGTATGATTATAATGGTTAGTAGCCAGGTGAAGGATAGGTGAAGGAGTAGATGGGGAACACAGCAAGGTTGCTGTGAGTTGGTGAGTATCAATGGCACATGGGTTCTGGTATGTACGATGGGTGGATGGATTCTAAGAACGTGAAGGATTATTAAAAGTAAAAGAAAGAAGCTTATAGTCTGAAAGTGGAAAGGAAGAATTGTTAAAATTAGATATTGAAGAAAGTTGGGAGAAAACCAAGTCGAAGATGTTTTCCTCATTATGAGTGGGAGAACAGAGAGTTATGTAAGACCTAGGGAGGTAGTTATTGAGAAAAGTGGCAGAAGGGCAAATGGCAGTGTTAATAGGTATGTTAAAGTCTCCCGTGAAGATGGTTGAAATCTCACAGGATAGAAGGTGGGGTAGCCAATAGGCACAGTGGTCAAGGAACTGTTAGCGTGATTCAGGAGGATGATATACTACAGCCACACAAAGAGAGAATGGGTTGAAACGTTTGAGGTTGTGGACATTAAAAGATGGGAAACTGAGATAGGTTACAGTAGGAATGACCTGTAGAATGCATTATAGAGAGATGAGTATGCATACTTCTTCTCCCTGCCTATTCTTAGGACTGGAGCGGTGAAAAAAATGTCAGTTTCCATAAGACAAAGCAGCGAGGGAGGCAGAGTAATTCTGCTGCATCCATGTTTCAGTGATGGCCAGCAGGTCAAAGGACTTAGAAAGAGGTCATGAACTGATTCCAGTTTCTAGATTCTAGAGTGGGCATCCGATAGGGCTCATTTAAAAGTGGCTATGGGTGGAGAAGAAGAAGAAGAGGGGGTACACTGAATCTTGATAGGGTTAGTAGGTTCTCTGTGTGAAGTGTTAAAAGAGCAGAAGATTAGGAGAGATGCCCCCCGCATCAATGACACATACAATTGTATTATTCATCCAGAAGGATCAAATGTGGCCCTAGCTTTAAATACATTTAGATAAGTAAACAAAAAGGGTAAATTTAGCTGAACCTTTAATTGCTATCATTTCCCCAAAAAATTATCACACACTGCTTGAATGTTAATAAATATTGTTAATTTTTGGTCTTACGCTTCTGTCCTAAGATGTTGTTACATTCTCTTGCCCTCTAACTTTATAATTGGAAAACATTTTTGAATCTTTCTAAAAAGTCTAATCTATATAACCTCACTTTTCCACCAACTTATTAAATGTTACCTAATTGTTTGCACAAACAAGTCCATAAGGTCCATACAACCTATGTTTTTCTATTTTAAGCGATCAGAATTTCGGCTTATGAGGTTTGTAATTTCCAATTCCTCACAAATTTGTTAAAATAACATAATCAGCAAGTTTTTATAGCATAAATGTTACAGGCATCCAAATTTGTATCAGCTCTTCTATGCTAGAAATTGTACATTGTTAGGCTACATTCACACGATGTATGCCCGCCGTACCGTAGTACAGCGGGCATACATCGGCGCTGCGGAGAGGAGCAGGGGATGAGCGCTGCTCACCCCCGCCCCTCTCCATAGGAAGATACAGCGCACGGCGCCGTATCACGGGAAAAGATAGGACATGTCCTATCTTTTCCCGGGCTACGGAGCGGTACGGTGCCGCACGTGTGCTGCACCGTACCGCTCCCGTACAGGGCCGTGAGCCCATAGGAGTGTATGGGGGACGTATATCGGCCGTATATACGTTGGCCGTATATACGTCCCCCATACATGTGTGTGAATGTAGCCTTATTGTGATACTTGCTCTGAATCCTTTCAAACCTTGTAGAAATCTTGATACAAATAGCATGGAGATATTTACTATGAAAGGCAGAAAAGTAAGTACATATTGTAAGATTATGGTATCTATATTCTATTCTAGCAATACTTCTACTAATCTATGTATATTTATGTACACAAATGCTGAGAATTTCTTTGCACTCCAGGTTCCTTGGCAGAGTGGATGATTTATTAGTATCTGGACATTGCTTTTAACTTACATTATGACTTTCAATAAATTACATTATGAGCTCACTTTTCATTTTCTGCTATAAATATTCACAGGGAGGATATTAATATTCTATCCACCTCCAGATCGTTAGAAAGCGACTCATTTTACACATAAGGTGCACAGGCTGTCGATTTTACAACATCCATGTCCTGTAAGACCAACATAAATTACTACACATAAGAAAAAAGAATTTATCTGAGCTTTGCATGTTTTTCTTAAAGGGGAAAACATTTATCCATCTAGTAAATGAAAAAAGTCCAGAGCAGCACTACAAACAAATGAAGATGGTGGTGCAAAGCCGGAAGATCCGTGGCAGAAGATCTTGTTAAATATATCCAAGAATAGGCAGCACTCGGTTGTTCAATACAAAAATCAAGGGTGACGTTTATTCCATTGCAACGTTTCGGTGGTGGCACCCATGCTTGAGAAATGGAATAAACGTCACCCCTGATTTTTGTATTAAACAACCGGGTGCTGCCTATTCTTGGATACATTTATCCATCTATCTATCTATATATCTATCCAGTATATCCATGTGCCGTGGAAAAAAAAATGATATAGAAGTAGAGATGAGGATCCAGTTTTTGGGTGTATCCTACACAATGGGGCACATTTACCTACCTGGTCCAGTTGCGATCCCGCGGCACGTTCTCCGACAAGGATTCGGGTTTGCTGGGATTAACTAAGGTCCGTGCGCCCGATATCCACCAGGTGTCGCTTTACGCCAAGATCTGCCGGAGTTCACCTGCTTCTTCCTGGTGCATGTAAGTGCTGATATTGCGACACAAATTCTTTTTTAAATTCCGCGGTTTTTCCGAATCCGTCGGGTTTTCCGAAAGCCATCCCCACCCATTTCTGTCACATGAAAGCCGGCACCGATGCGCCAAAATCCGATCGCATGCCAAAATCCCGGGGCAATTCGGCGCAAATCGGATATGGTCGGGAAACTCGACAAAAGTGCGTAATTCTGACCCTTAGTAAATGAGCCCCAATGTATACATATTGCTGGATTAATATTTGGGTCCGCTCATCTCTAGTCACCAGCGATTCTGCACCAGCAATGTCTACAGACTCAAACGATAACTACCTACCATGTGCATTTATATGACTTTATGACTTATGGATCATTTTGCATGACTTATGGATCATTCTCACATCTATAATAATAATAATAATAATAATAATTCTTTATTTATATAGAGCACACAGATTATGCAGCGCTGCACAAAGCACAAATTGGTCCCTGTCCCCATGGGGCTCATAATCTAAACAACCTACCAGTATGTTTTGGAGTGTGGGAGGAAACCGGAGGACCCGGAGGAAACCCACGCAAACACGGAGAGGACATACAAACTCTTTACAAATGTTGACCTATGTTGACTATACTTAAACTGATGGATCATTACATAGTAGTGTATATTTGTACCGCGTTAGCCATGGAGAGCAAAAGAAGAGTGAAGAAATCAGGCGATACCTTTTTGAGGCTAACTGAGTAATGGTTTACACCCTGTTGTCTTCCATGATGCATTGGAAATACTCAGCCTCAAAAAGGTATCAAATCATTAGATTTGAGTAAAACCTACATCTCATCGATAATGTGTGTGAGGCCTTAAGGTCAGAGAACTATGGTACCTATGGGACGAGAACATCTAATCCGCCCGCATGAGTGCTGTTTATGCAGTAATTGGCTTACACCCTGTTGTCTTCCATGATGCATTGGAAATACTGCTTCTTACTTTCCCAGCCGGTGCTAAGCAAATGATACAATTAGGAAAGCAATCAGTTAAAAGCTGGTGATAATAAAGTTAAAGTGCATCCCATGTCTGTGACATCATTATCTCTAGGCATGTTCCCTTGTGCTGTGTCTGAACTACACTACATGACAGAGACCCACCCTAACTGTGCTGTGGATCTTAATATGATTTCCTAGCAAGTAGTGAGAAATGGAAGAGCAGTTACATGAGCAGACCGCCTTGTTCTGTGCATGCACAAAGGTAAGGACAGCTTGACTTCTAACATGTAACCTACTTCTATCATCATTATTCCTGAGAGTACCAGCTTCTGTTATACTTATATGGGGGTCCCTACATTGTATGTGTGCATTATGGATGTAGAATATAGGTGACATGTGGCTTTCGAACACTTGGAGAATCAGCAAAGCCCCATTACTCTACCTTCACCTCACTATAAGGTTTGTTGCACTTCATACTGGGTGCAAAAAAAAACAGATGTAGTAAAGCTAAAACTGACAATTTTTACCAGTTATCAATTATCATGATAGTTGTATTAGGGGTATCCTTAACAGAAAGGCTTAAATCATTAAATGTACCTTGTGTTATAATTTTCTAAAATTATGCAAAAGTGAAATTATCAATAGAGCCCCTGGGCCTGGGTCAATAAAATGTTAAAATGTGATGGTTTTACCTGCAAGATGTGATGATGTTTATCATGTTATCATATGCCAAAAAACTAATTTGCCATCTATCTGTACAGTAAAATCTGCTGTATCTGCCCATTTATAGAATAGGTAGGAATATGTCTTATTGGTTGCAAATAATTCGACAACCAAAAAATCTATTAGGCAGATCTGAGAGGAGTTGTTGTTGCAGCACGTGTTTGGATGTGAGATCTGATTCGGATGTAGGGAGCAGCTAATGTACTGCCTGATACTTTACCTGGTAGAATTATCTTTGTGCAATGTACTGGAATATTTTTGAGAATTTATTCTAATTTTCTCTGATATCCCTTCATAATGTCTGTTAAAAATCTTAGTTGCCTTGTACTGATTTACATCAACCTGTAAAATACAGAAGGTTGGGGAATTGGATTGTTGTAAGGGTGGATGAAGATCCCTCCTACGCTGAATCTACTCCACAGCCCATTGTGCTGTAATGTCTACGTCTCCCTGGAGAGACATTCATATTGACTGTCTGCAGCTAATTGAATGAAGAGGTTGAACTTTGCTACTTATTTCTATTCACTTAATTAATTGTTTTTCTTCTGGTTTTGTATTTCTAACTTCCGTGTAATAAAATATGCAGTAGACTTTGTGTTGTTTTGTTATCTTTTTTACACATCAATTTTACTCCCCATCAAATATTTATGTAAGCTTTTGTGATCAGGGCCCTCACCCTTGTAGTTATGTAATATTATATTTGTATATATCCCTTCTGATTTGTAAACCGCTATGGAATATGATGGCGGTATATAAATAATAATTATTATTATCGCCTTTGTTCTCTTAGTTATTCTAATTGTATTTAGAATACTAAAATCCTTTTAAATGGAAATGCAAAGTTCAGGTTCGGTTCTAAGATAACATCAATTGGTGCCAGGTGTTAACTCTTTAAATGCCACTGACTCCAACAGCATTTAAATCAATGGAGCGTGAGTGTGCCAGCTCTAGCATGCCGTGCGGTGGATCGCCGCTCACCAATGACATCATCATGAGTAACGACCCATCCCAAAATGGCTACACGCTTGCACTTCATTAATTTAATTGCCATTTGCGACTTTGCCAGAGGCATTTAAAGAGTTAAATCCTGGTGTTTCTGGTGGGGATTCAGTTCCGAACACATTCTTAAAATTTCAGCAGGTCTGTTCATCACTACTAGTAATAATATTTAACTGCTTAGAGCTGGACCGATTCCCTCTGTGATAAATTTGATAGAAAATGTGTTACATATGATACCAATATTTCAAATATCATCTAGTCATATTGTTATTTATTCTAATATTATTATTTTTAATTTTAGTTTGAATATTAGTAGTTAATGTTATTAAGATCATCTTATCTGAAGCTTGGATGCTGTTGATCCTTCATAATAATATCCATTCCTATACCAGCCAAGTTCGACTACAAAAATGATATTGCCAATCACTGCAGATTAAGCAAAGACCATTAGTATTCTCACTTTACCTTGAATGACCAACGTTTTGTGGTATAATTTGCATTTCTGTGTTACACATTAACCTCTTAGGACCTGTAACAAGGAATAACATTTTAGAGAATTCCTTTTCGAGAGGTGGTAGAATGACTTAAAGAATCAATTACTTTAGAGGGTATAAAGTAGCCAGACCTAAAATCTGGCTTAATATTAGAGTCCATCTGTCAGCTAGAATGGACTGTACCTTCCTAACTGCATAGATTTGTAAAGAGATTGAAATGATGGCAATGATAAGCCCTTTAAATAATTATTAGCTAATGGACATGGTTGGTAGGAATTACCATTGAATTATGGTGAAACTACTCAAGAAGATGTGTTCTAAGGAACTCTAGAAGGGAATTTATCTGGGGACTCCTACCCCTTGTGTCATCTCCACAATAAATGGGTCTGGAGTAGTAATGGGTTGGGGGTCTTGGGCCCACATTGTAGCAGAATAGTGTAGAAATCATCTAAGTACATCTACCAAGAGGGGGATGTCATGACTTGCAAAAATCACTGGCATTTGCATCAAGCCTTTTCTGTTCATTTTGCCATTTCTGAAAAATTCCTGTTTCAATCTCAATACTAATGAGTCAACTGGTGCACCCAGGGTAGTCCTTAACACTTAGGGCACTGCTTTTAATGCCTGAGCCTCTTTCATCTCCTCCCATTACTGCTCTCTGCTTCTAATAAGATTAATCCCCTGCTTATTAGATGGAAAGGGTATGGTCCAGGCAGGAATACCAGTGCTCCAAGTGCTGAGGCCTTGCTGGGGTGGACCAACTACCTAATTAGCATACTGATAAATATGGGAATTTTTCAGAAAACATAAAGGACAAAAATAATAAAGCTTAGTTAGGAATCATATTGCCTCTCCATGCAACAGGTTGCCAGCAGATTACAATGCCTTTGAAGGTGGTAGAATCCCTTTAAATGTGAAAAAGTTGGGTTCCATTTCAAGTTGGTGTCAAGGAAAAGGCTTGAAGACCAATTTACAAAACTCTTACAGTATTGTTTGTTTTGTAGTTTCCAGTAGATATTACATATTTTATCTTTGGTTGTATGTTTTCATTTCTTGTATTGCTCAATAGAAGGAATGGAAGCCAACAGTTAATCTTTTTATAAGAATGGAGAAAGATAGTGTCCAGCTGGCTGTTTGTCTCAAAAAATTTGGATGCATTTTGCACCACTAAGTGAACTTCCTATAAGAAAGCATAAGACTGTACTGTATAAAGGTTCACCAAGATTTGACTTGGAGAGTTAATAGTAACATTTATAAAAACATGTTACATGAGAGAATTTTATGATATTTCCACCAATTTTCTTTTGTCCTGTTTTATAATATGCAGATGTTGCAGCAATGAATGTTAGTTATTCACATATTACAAAGCAAAAATGTAGTGAAACCTATAACCCAAACTGATTTTTCAAAGCACTATTTCAGACTTCAACACCTTAATTAATGCCTAGATAACAACTGAGACAGAAGTGATTATAGTTTGCAACTACATTAAAATTGCTGATTTTCTGTTTTCCTTGTACATGTAATCTGCTGAACTGTCTTGTATTCCATGTGTAGTAAAGTAACACTCCGCATCTGTTTGAAATCCTGTGTTTGACCCTGACTCTGTTCTATAACTCCATCTATAATCTGCAATTCTGTTCTGGCAATGACCTTGGTTTGACCTGACCCAGACCTGTATTGGTCTGTCTTTCCGGCTTGCACTTTCGGCCATGTCTGTTCTGCCCTGCCCTGACTTCTAACTTGTACCTGGGATACTGTTTGATGGCTGCTTTCTCTGACCCCAGGTTCTCTAACCTGCCTTGCCTAGAGGTAGATGCCTTGTATCCTTCTTGTATTGAAATTCTCATATCTGTGTAAGTGTTAAAGGGTAAAACTGACAGGGACCCCTCCATATGACACAGCATAGATGAGGAATGTCCTATTCCCGGCCATCTTTGCAGTACCTGTGGACATCAGCGAAGTAAGTGGCACTCACCTGCAGATGTCAGGCAAGTCAGTATAGAAGGAAATTATGGCGTTTCACACCAGATGTGGGTTAAAATCCTTTTAGACTTTATTTATTCATCCAAATAGTGCAAAAAAATGGTGCAAGATGGAAATGGCCTACAAGTTTCAGGCGTACACTACGCCCTTACTCATAGCTAACAAGTGACTAGTGTTTAGACATATAGGGGCTCATTTACTTACTCGGTCCATTCGCGATCCATTCGGCATGTTGTCTGATGTTGATTCGGAGCTTGCCGGGATTCACTAAGGTTGTGCGCCCAATATCTACTAGGTGTCGCTGCTGCACTTAAGTCTGCCGGAGTTCACCTGCTTCGTCCCGGTGTATGTGAGTGCTATTCTTGCGACACAAATTTTTTAAAAAATTCAGCGGTTTTTCGGAACCCATCGGGTTTTCCAACGGCCACACCCCCCCCATTTCTGCCGCATGAAAGCAGACGTCGATGCGCCACAATCCGTTCGCGTGCGCCAAAATCCCAGGGCAATTCTGTGCAAATCGGAAATATTTGGGAAACCCGACGAAAGTGCAGTGTTCGGCATGGCACACACATAGATAAAAAGTTAATGATAATAATGAAAACATTGGTATAAAAACATACACAAATCCAAATACTACCACCCATATAGCGGAAATCCAGATCTTATAAGAAAAATACAGGACAAAAAAACAATATTTAAGCTGATAAACCAAAAAAAAATGAATAAATGAGAAGTGTATGGAGCACTTAGGCAAGCCATGAGCAACCGCACATGGCCCATTGCTTGCTGCAAAATGCACATGTTCAAAATCATGAGGCTTTCAAGAGTATTTGTCATTTTAGGTGACTACTGTATATGTTTACTGAGATGAACCTTCCTCTTTTTTCTTTAGAATATACAGGACCAGTTTGGAGAAAATAAAAGTAATGAGAATTTAATAAAGGACCTGCCAGGTCCATTGGTTTAGTGTCCCAAATCGCCCTTGATCAAAAACCTTTTTATTTACCTATAGATGGGTTTGTTGCAAGGCACAAATGAGATTTCATGCTAAATAATGTACAAACACCATATTTTAGAAACAGTTCCTTTAGTTGGATGTGGTTGAGTTAGCCCTAGAGCAAATACAGTACATTACAAAAACCTCTGCTTTTAGCAAGTTAAAGGTTCAGAGTAGATACAGAGAAAGGAAATATTTTAATGAAAGACTTCAGTGTGTGTAGGAAATGTAAGGAGAAGGAGGTTAAAAAGTCTTTGGAAAGAGTGAGTTATTCTGTACTTTTGATTATGACTAATTCTACAAGTTTGACCTTCCTCTTGGAATAACCCATAACTGATGTAATGAAGGGATAGACGGTACAGATTGTTGGACATTATTGTTGTGGACCTTTCCAACGTTGTGGTCTAGGCATATATTTAAAATTCTGAGACAAGCTGCTTTCCATCAGTCATTTTAAACTATCACATCAGCAACTTCTACATCTCTCTCCTGGACTCTCCATCTGGCATGTTTTTTTGTGATGCCTTGTTGAAATTATAATGTTGGTCTTCTCTTTAGTGGCGTTGTTCAACATTAGACCTCAAGACCCCTGTCAGGTCAGTTTTAAAGCATTTCCCCCCCCAAAAAAAAACACCTGGGTCAATTACTAATGTAGTGACATGCTAAGTCATTTGTGTAGTTTTCTGAAAACTTGACCTTTTGAGAATCTTTGAGTGGCATACAAGTTTGGATACAAATTTGTGTTAGGACAGGTTTTCGTTCTTGGTATTTCCCCTCAGTATCAGTCCCTACAAAATAAAGGCCTAATAAAAGTTATAGAATGTCCTTTTCCAAGTGGCAGGATATAGAACTGTAGGTTTTCTATAGTTATTATAGAAATATTCTACTAAATGCCATAAAACTTTGTCAAGATTGAACACATTTTTAAAGGGGTTTTTAAAATGCCCTCACAGAAGAGGTGTGAAAGGGGGGGTGTGGCTATCATATGGTAAATATCCCCCCTAGACCATATTTAGTGCCATGCATTGCCAATATGTATAGTAGCAGAAGCATTGCCAAATATTGCCATGCAGTGGCCATTAGATTGTCACTAGAGATGGTCGAGTATTAGCATACTCGGACCGGCTCGTTGCTCGGACGAGTATCTCGCCGGCTCGAGATTGAGCATTAAATGAATAAAAGACAGTGAAGAACAGTGTTTACAGTGAAGAATAACACATTAAACATGTTTACAGATGTTTTCCTTGTAAGAACACATTGAAATAACACTATTCTTCACTTTCCAGGTGTTCGCGCGTGTCTTCCGCTAAGTTAGGAGTTGTGCATGAACATCTTGAATGTGAAGAATAGTGTTCTTTCAATGTGTTCTGCACTTAAATGGTCCTGTGTTCACTGTTTTCACTGTTTTTATTCTATTCTTCACATTCCACATGTTCGTGCACATCTCCTAACTTAGCAGAAGACCTGCAAACTGTTTTAATGTGTTCTTTCAGTGAAAAAATGCTCGGGTCTCCCATTGACTTTAATGGGGTTCGTTATTCGATACGAGCACTCGAGCATCGGGAAAAGTTTGTATCGAATAACGAGCACCCGAGCATTGTAGTGCTCGCTCATCTCTAATTGTCACCCTTGGGTAAGGAGTGAGCAATAGAGGAACCTTCCTCTGATAAATTTTGCAGAGTTCAGAATCAAAGTCAGTGGAAACTATCTAGCTAGCTTGCCCTAGTAACATTTTCTGTTGTAAAAGAGACATATCAATTGATGGTGTTTAAACTGAGCTGAGAGAACGCCACATGAGTTGTCCTGGCAGAATACAGCGTCTTTGCTATAGGCCATCTTTGTGGATCTCGTAGATCCTATTGTCCCCGTGAGCCTAATGATGTGTTGATAGATGACAGCTGGAGCCATGACAATCAATCCGTTGCATAATTGTTGACGTGATTGGCGCCACAGTCACCTATCATGTCACTTTACCTGCATATATACCAAGATTTATATCCAGATGGTTACAGAACCCTTTATCCTGTTTCTGAACTTCCTATTGTTAAATGTGATCCTTTAAAAGTGTATTTTATCCTAGTAGCTATAAAAGTATTAATGGCATCATGGTGCCCCCTCTTTTACCTCTTATTATAAGCCCACCTTCATTTTTCTATACCTTTGTCTGATATCTTAGGCAAAGTGTATTTAGCTAAGGAAAATAATTGAATAGCTGGTATTTAGCGCTACAAGATAAGTGTATTACAATGGTTATATTGTTCACCTTAATATCAAACATTGCACTATAGGTTTGGAGATATTGCATAACGGGACCGTATTGAAATAAAAACGCCATTGTTTCATTATACGTGGCTACATTAAACATCCAGAATTTGAAAAAGCTGTAAAAACAGCTTTTATCATTGTCAATCTTTCTAGTTTAAAAGGGGACTGTACTATATTTTGAACAATCGTGGCAGTCAATGTAAGTCATTTTGGAAATATGAGAAAGAAAATGGTTTACTAAGCAAAATTCTGCAGAATAATTCTCTGTTCAGGAATACCAGAAGAAGACTGTGACTTGCCAAAAAAAATACCAAGCAAGAAAAAAAAAGAGGAAGAAAGCATCACTTAGGTATGAATAGGATATTTATGCTCCTTGGTCTGGCGGAAATCTTTTATGTCTAATCTGTGAAATTAACTTTGTTTCGCTAATAACAGCTAATTGGTTGTCATTGGGAGATAAAGTTGTGACATTGAAATAAGCTTCCTCTCATGTATTTCCATTTATATATCTGACTTTTTAGGATGCTTCACCATTCATTCACATTACCTGTCTGCATGGTTAGGATGTGCCCATGTATCACGAGCCTTAAGTGGAGCCACAACTCGAAACACTTGGCCACCAATGCAAAATCTGAAGAAGGGCTTTTAAAGGGAACCTGTCACCAGCAGAAATTGACCTAATAAATCACTACCAGTATGTTGCCAAGCAGCTGAACACCTTCTAGAGTATGTATATTCCATGGCCCAGCATGGTGTATATTTGGTAGTATAAAGTCAAGAAAGCGGAGAGTTTCACACTGAGGTCAAGCTCTCCTCACTTCACAATGCCCTATTCACTGTAATTGATGGTCATACACCCAGACACATCACTAACCAGATTTCCTTCATTCTGAGGTGAGGAGAGCTTGACTTCAATGCTGAGGTCTCCGCCTCCGTGACCTTATATAACCAATTTACATCTCACTTCAAAGTTGATTTTCTTAATGATGCCACCACACTAGGCCATGAAAGAAACATAATCTGGAAAGTGTTATTCTGCTTCATAACATACCAGTCACGGTTAATGAAGTCAATTTCTGATGACAGGTTCCCTCTGTCATCCCTCTGTATCTAAGCTGTAGTGTGTCTTAGGCCTCATACATACAAACTGATGCTTGTCCAGGCGCAGCTTGGTGCAGGAGAGAAGAGGGGTGAGCACTCCTCACCCCAACATACAGTTGGCAACCGCTGCTTCTGGTACTAGCTCCATTTAGCAGCAAGTGCCAGAAGCATGACGTAATAGTACTGCAAAATGTGGGAACGCACCTCCTGTCACTCAGTACTACTAGGTCAAATGTCGGGAAGGGGTTAAAGAATATCAACTAGATAAGTACCTTGTACCCAGTATTTGAGACAAAAGTTGTTTTATTCTTCTGGAAATCACTACTCAAGAAAGTTGATGACAGCTGAATTACATAGAGTTATGCAAACAGATCTGGCAAATGTACGTTTCAGTAATACTGGAACATATGTGTGGAAGGATGGAAAAGACTGTTGGGACCATTTAGATTATATGACAAGCATAATTAATGATGAAACCTAAGAAAACCCATATGCTTTGATTATGAAGGGACAATTTACCTAAAAATTAAGATTAAGTCATTCGGCAGGATTTTATAAAGGTCAACAGTCTTACTGAAATCCTGCAGCGTATATGACTAATTGGTGGGCCTTACCTTATGGGGTGTAAGTTGTTTTTGTGTTCTCCTATTGTCGCAAGGGAATTGTATCTTATGGATAAAAATATACTTTTTCATCCATTAACATAACAGAAACCTTAATGAAAACCTTTGTAGTCAAGTAGCGGTAGTACCCAGCATTGCCCAGGTTAGGAGCTATAACAAAATAGATTGGGTTAACAAAAAATATTTTATACATAAAAATCACAAACCAAGGACAGAAATCTGCTCTGCCACTGTATCAGCCCGTGTTCACACTACCTTCCCTTGGTCCAGTAGCTGGGCTGTTTCTCCTGGCAGGAGCACTACAGCAATTTGGGTTCTTAGCAGGCAGCCCTGCAGTTGTGTGAAGTGCTTGCAAATATTAGACTGCATCTCTGCAGGGTGTGCCTATCACAGATGATAAAAAGGCAGATTAATACTCCATTAACATCCAGAGCTTCTGTCACCGTAGATTCTGTAACAGTAGATAGATGATTGCAGCATTGGATGTGACTGGCGTATCAGAAATTAAATAACAATAGATAGATGATTACAGCTCTGGATGTGACTGGAGTAGAGCTACGGTCATCTGAGATCATATAATGGTAGATAATTGCAGCATTCAATGTATTTGGAATATCAGCAGTACTATAACAATAGATAGATGATTACAGCTCTGGATGTGACTGGAGTATCAGTGATATTATAATGTCATAAAAGATATTCCAGTCACATTCAGAGTCTTAGATGATATAACAGTAGATAGATGATTGAAGCTCTGTATATGACAGGAGTATCAGAAATTATCAAACAATAGATTGATGATTGCAGCTCTGGATGTGACTGAAGTATCAAAGAGGGTCTAATGGCAGATATAAGACTACTGCTCGTGATGTGACTGGCGTATCCAATACTATATTATGGGAGCTTGATACTCCAGTCACATTCAAAGCTGCAGTAATCTAAGATGATATAATGAGAGATAAATGATTGTATCTCTGGGTGTAACTGAAGTCTCTGAATTTATACAACAATAGAGATGATTGCAGCTCTGGATGTGACTGGAGTACAGCTCTGGAAGTGACTGGGGTATCAGAGAAAATATAATGGCAAGAATAATACTGCAGCTCTGGATGTGCCTGGAGTGTTAGAGATGATATAACCTCCTATTGATACTCCAATCACATACAGAGATTAAGTTATTTGTGATGATATAACAGTAGATAGATGATTAAAACTTTGGATGTTAATCTTATATTCATAAATACAATCATAAGGTACTGGCAGGGGAATTACTAATGGACATTTAAAGATCACAAGACCCTCCATCTGCAGCCATTTTATGGACTAGAACTTCTCTTTGATGAGGTAAAAGTGAGGAGTCTTCTCTTTTAGTGGAGCATGACAATGATAGCCTCATCGCAAATATGAAGCTAACCTAGCTAAATTGTGTATATTGTTACAATTAAAATGATATTCATTTTAAAGATTCTTATATAATGCAGTGAGAGAACAGCTGAGATGGACTGGAAGGACAGACAAGGACAGTGAGCTTTAAAGGGAACCTGTCACCAGGAGCTTAATTTTCACTAAAGACAGGTTGCAGGAGCCCATTACAGCTTGATTGCAAATATGTCTTTCTGCTGTTTGTAAGCATTTGCATTACAATATAATTGTGTCTTATAACTTACCGGCTTCCTGACAAAATCCTCTGTTTAGTCCCAGGTGTTGGGCTTTGGTTTGGATGCATTTCAAAAAACAACACATGACTTGGCTGCGCTTTTCACTACACAGTCCCCACCTTTGTGCTACTATACAACCCCTCCCTCCCCCACTGATGTCAGTTCACCACACTGTGCAGCAGCAGGAGGAAGGAGATGTATAGCAGCACAAAGGTGGGGCTGAGAGCTGAGGAGTGAGCAGCACTGAAAAGTCACATTGTTTTTTTAAATGCATCCAAACCAAAGCCAATCCCTGGGATTTAGCAGAAGATTCGGTCAGGAAGCCAGTTAACGCATACAATTATATAGTAGTGCAAATGCTTAGAGAAAGCAGAAAGACATATTAGCAATGCAGCTGTAATGGGCTCCTGCAACCTGAAAAAGGGGTCCCTGGAGACAGATTCCCTTTAAGGATAAATCCTCTTACCAGCTGTCCCTACATAATTGTCCTATCTACCGTAAATGGCCAGTGACAACTGGCATGCCACTTCTGCTCCATTAATCTTGATCGAGCTGACAGAAATTGACAAGCGCCACGCTCACCGATCTCCGTCAGCTCCACAGAGATTAATAGAGATGAACAGTCATGCACGGCCGTCTGCTCCATTAATCTGATGGACCTCTCATTTTTGCGATCTGCGAGGGGGTCTCTGTACTGAGACTCCCCACTGATCAGCAAGTTAGGCCATATCCCGTGGGTAGGACCTAACTTTAGTTAATGGGACAACCCCTTTAACTGTTTGCAACCCAGAGCAAAAACCTAGAGACAGTTGGGTGATGTAGAAATCAATTAAGTCAACCTGGGATTAAATAAATCAGTGTTCAGACTTCCACTTCCAATTTGGTTGCCTTACAAAAGTTTTTTCTGGTATGTGCACAAATCAGTATAATTCTGGCACTGCTTTATATTAATTTTGTCCTCAGTAGGTTTTATAAGTAGTGTGTTTTATAAGGTTTTCATTTTTCTAAACATTTTCAGAAAATAAAGATATATAGCCTGAGATATATCTGGTATATTTAACATTACTTCTTATTAAATCAGATTCAGCTATTCCTGATGGGGGTGGGCACTTCCAGGTTATGACAGCCGCTCAGGGCACTAAAGCCAACACAGGACAGCATGTTTGTAATTGGACAATCTAAAGCATGTGATGAGTCACATGCTTGCGACATCACTGTAGGTCTTTTGCCAAAACACTAAGGACTTAGTGTTTGATGCAGGAAAGCATGTTTGTAATTAGAAGACCCAAAGCATGAGGCGAGTCACATGCTTGTGACATTACTAAAAGTCCTACAGCCCCTCCTAACAAGCCTCCCTAGCTGTTCTATATGGTTTCCTATGGCTACCAAACAGCATTGCAAATGAAGATTAGCCTGAGAGGCAAGGTAAGGCCCGTTCCGCACTTGCGAGTATGCTGCCTGCATCTCCCGGCCCGAATGCTGCAAACTGGAACTGAACTCAGCATGTCAGTTCAATTCTGGTTTGCAGCGTTTGGGCCGGGAGATGCAGGCAGCACAGTGTGGAACGGGCCTAACACCTCTGCTAGCTGCTAAACACCTGCAGATAGTTTATAAAAGTAAATTAGATGATTGCTTATTTTTGCTTAGTGCAGAGTTTTCCTTTTTTTTAACTTTGACATCTCCTGTTTGGTTAGTATTAGACTTTAGCAACAACCTATTAGTGGTTATTCATTCATGACAATGTTTTAAGAGATTTCTGCTCTTAAAACAAATCTTTACTTTGTATATGTCTAATAGTCCTGATTAGGTTTACCCACTGAAAGGACTTTTCAACACTTTCACCAACCCTGTTTCTGAAGAGTCAATGTAATTATTCAGATGGACAGTACCAAACTGACTGCTCTAGCACACTGAATTTGATGCTAAGGCACTTAATAAGTATAGAACCAGGGTAGTTTTGCAATACACTTCAATAAAGAATGATGCACAAAAACAAATGTTTCTGTATTCAATCTTTTGTCAACACAGAGTGAATTCACCACTGTATAGACCAATTGGATTCCAATCACACTGTAGCAATGCATAGTGGTTTATTAATTGATACAGTGTGACTGGAATCCAATTAATCTATAGATGTAAGCGAGTTGGGACCCTTTTCAAAGCAGCTGTCATAAACCTGGAGTAATGTGTGCAGAGAAATTTTCTATGCGCTTTACCACTGTATGACATCATACGACATTGGTAATCCAGAGGGGAGGGACAAACAGCTATAGATTGCATCCATTTCAGGGCTCCACCTCTTTCTAAAGCATGAGTGGAGCAAATTTCCTGTGTATATCCACATAACATGCAACATATGCTTACTGTAAGCCGATGGCCAGTCCAATACTGGAAGGGGTGTATCTCACCAAGATTGCTCAGATGTGTGAGATGAGAGTTTGTTGCTCAACAAACGACTAGGTTTGCTGAGCATTGTCTAAGCGCTGTGAACTGGGGTGCTGACTAGGCAGATGTAATCACGCCTTATCTTACAGGTGAACCACAAAAAGCATATTGTGAACAGCAGGATGTCAGATACTATGACAAGCTAAGAATGGAAATCCTTGCTTGGCTGGGGATTACCACTGCTGTCTGTCCCTGGCAAGTTCATTCTTGGACTGACCTGCCAGCTCCAAGATGTACGACCTTATACACCTTGTAAAGATATGGATGGACTCCTGTAGTCCTGCACATATGGTGGAGAAGGTGATTCTAGACCAGTTCATCAGAGCTCTTCCCCCTAAGTGGCCAACCAACTTGTCAACCAGCTTAATATCCAAAGAAACATGAGAAACAGAGGCTACTCTATACAGAAGTGTCCTGAAGCCCCAAATTAAGAAGGGGAAGGCATTAACTGAACTGGCCAAGATCACTTACAAAAGTACAAGTCAGAGCATTTCTTGGGATTGTTGGCTACTATCGTATGTTTGTGCCAAACCTGTCGAAAGAAGAGAAGTCAGTGATGACCCACGGAACTCCGGAGGCAGATAAAGCATTGCAGAGGTTAAAGTTATCTCTATGCCGCGCCTAAAAGCCTGGTCCACTCTCCCCCTGTCTTTGTACGGGCGTATTAATATATTTAAAATGATTTTTCTCCCAAAATTTCTATACCTTTTTCATGCTTGTCCTATACTACTTCCTAAGAGTCTGTTTAAACGCATAGACGTCATTCTCAGGTCCTTCTACTGGCAGAGTAGTGCCCCACGATTCAGTCTAGCGCTGCTTCAGGCTCCCAAGTCTAGGGGTGGACTGGCTGCCCCGGATCTGTATCTTTATTACCTGGCTTCCCAGCTAGTATATGCCCAGTGGTGGATAGATATAGACATGGGTAATGCAGCTACTGCACTGGCTGGGGCCCTGGTAGGGCGGCGGGGGTGAAATTTGTAGGCCAGCTCTTATCCCCGGATGCAGAATTACTCAGCTTTAACGAGTTAAGGGAGAGACATACGGTACCCAATACGGCTAGCTTCCATTACACGCAACTGCGACACGCATTCAAAGCCCAATTCGGCTCCTTCAGCCTGACAGTGAAATTCTCCAAACTAGAGACTCTGATGAGTACACCGGACCTCCCTAAGCCACTCACTCAGTGCTATGCTCTCCTACAAGAGCAAAAGTCCAGACCGTTTGATAGAGCCTGTGAACGCTGGAGACAGGATATCCCTGACCTGTCAGATGATGACTGGAGGGAGGTCGAACTGTCCTACTTCACATCTGTAGTGAGCGCGAGGGACTTCCTGATCCAATCTAAATTCCTCCATCGAGTATATTTCACCCCTGCTAGACTATTCCGCATGGGAGCAATGCCCAATGACCTTTGCTTTCGCTGTCAGGCTGAAGTCGGATCCTTCCTGCATTGTGTCTGGTCCTGCCCTAGGGTCCATGTCTTCTGGTCCGAAGTGCTGGAGTTCCTTAATCTACACTTTGATTTCCCACGCTTACTGTCTCCCTCTGTGTGTCTCCTCGGCATCATAAACGAAGTTGTCAATGGCCACTATGACAAAATTTTCTTTAGGTTTGTCCTATACTACGCCCGAAAAGTGGTGGTGATGACCTGGAAGGACCAGGAGCCCCCTCCATTAAAAAGATGGATACTACTCATTAACAGTGTCATTCCCCACTACCGGTCCCTGTATACCAACAGGAAGTGTCCCCAGAAGTTTGATCGCATCTGGTCCAGATGGTGCGCGACTCCCCATACAGCCTTATAATCACGTGTGATATATACTCCTCTCCATGATGAAGGAGACTGAGCGTGCTGGTATGTGTGTGTGTGTGTGTGTGTGTGTGACTGATTGTCTATGTGTCAATAGTTATTTGTGTAGTATCAAGATGTCTGGCTACAGTATCCTGCTGTTATCTACTGTGTAATATCCCTCAGTTAGTTTTGAAACGCAGTAAGAACCTGACTGTTACCATGGCTGTTGTATAATAATCCTGTAATGGGGGGAAGGAAATATGTAACAGACAATCTTGATCTTCGGTTTTGTTTATTATGTTTGTATAAAATTTCAAAAAACTGCAAAAATAAATACTTTTAAAAAAAAAAAAGTTATCTCTATGCCAACAGCTAGTGCTGATAACCCCTAGATTTAGGAAAGAATTCCTGGTGCAGAAATTTTCCTTGGATGCAGAAAACTGTTCCCTGCTGAGAAAAACTACAGAATTGTGGAAAAGTAGTGTTGGGCCATTAATTGGGCACTGGATGCCCTGGAATATTCCCTGCTAGGCAGTAATTTTAAAGTGGTAACAAAAAGGTTTTTTGCTCCTGCTGGAGGCTGTCTTGGACTATCTGAACTATATGTTATTATAGGTAAGGAAACCAATTTCTGTTTGTTAACTCCCAGATAGGCAGGTGTTTATTTTATGCTTTGTTTATGTGCAGCATTTGAATACCGTTGTTGAAGTGAATAAAACTCAACATTTCGACTGCTAACCTTGGAGTTTGTGTCACCTTTAACCACCCAGCAACCCCAGATCCTGACAACACATAATACAAAATAATGTCATTATTTAATGGCAGTTACCTGTATAAACAATTCTATAGCCCGATGAATTAAGGACTACAGAAATTGCAGTTCAAACCCTTTAGATTAAGAGTGTCCAATGGATCCAATAGACTTCCTTTTGTAGAAATTTAAGTTATATAGTCTTATATTTTATGTTTTGCTTCTAGAAAATGGCCTGAATAAAATATATGACTTAAAATGGTGTATGCTTGATAAACAAATCAGAACTAGACTTCCACAAAAGGAAGCCTATTGGATCTATATATTGGACAGTCTTGGTCTTTTTGTAGTCCTTTATTCATCAGGCTATTGTATTGTTTGTCACAGGTGCTCCCGTGACCCACAACTTGGGTCGCAGGCGCACCAGTGCTCCTCTGTGTGCCTCCAGTCCCCAGTCTCGGTTCTCACCTCTCCACAATCCATCGATGGCTCTGACAGGCCGATAATTGGCGCTGGCTGGCTGCCAATGCCAATTCTGATAAATTCTCAACCCCTTCCTGTCTTCCCTGCCAAATCTTTGTGCGTCACAGCCTTAGAAAAAGCTTGTTCCCATGTCCTTTTCCTTTATAGTGATTTCATGTTGTGACCTTGGTTCCGTTACTGACTACACTCCTCTGCTGCCTGCCTTGACCTGTTTCTACGACTTTGATTTTGTGCTGCCCATCCTGACCTCCAACCTCTCCACGACCACAAACCTGCCTTCTGTTTTTGTACCTCACCTTGGCTGCCTCCGCAAACAAAGTCGCACCTGTGGAACGACCTGGTGGCACCATGCCACAGCAAGGCCTAGCCGCTTTGAGGCAGGCTCTGGAGAAAATGGGTAGACTATGGTCCCAGTTGTCGGCTTACATCACCGTCCGCAGTGGTCCAATGGGTCCACTACCCCTTGAGCCTGAAATTGTTTATACAGGTAACTGCCATTATATAATCAAACTTTGGAAACTTTTTACAAAATTTTTTATTCAGTATACATGAATATATACCTGAGAATGGAGTGGAGCCCTGAAATGGATCCCGCCTGTAGCTGTGTGTTCCAACTGGATGGTTCCTCCGAACAATTCATTTAATATGAACCTTCTCAAGTGTTGTATGTCATATATTGAATACAAAAAGATGTTGTGAATCATTCTTTATTGATGAGCGAGCACTAAAATGCTCGAGTGCTCGTTATTCGAGACGAACTTTTCCAGATGCTCGAGTGCTCGTCTCGAATAACGAGCCCCATTGAAGTCAATGGGAGACTCGAGCATTTTTCAAAGGGACCATGGTTCGGGAATAAAATGTGTTAATTAATTTAAAATGAATGTCTTCTGATAAGTTATCAGATGTATGCAAACATCTGCAATCTATTCTTCACTGTTCCGCGCGTATATTATCTCCCGACAAGTTAGCAGATGTGAAGAACAGTGAAGAATAGAATAAAAACAGTGACCACAGGATCATTTAAGTGAAAAACACAGTGAAGAATAGATTGCAGATGTTCGGCACATCTGCTTACTTGTCGGGAGATACGCTGTCCCGGGATCCGCTGCTCTTCTTCCACTGAAGTCTCCCCGATGTCTCCGTGCTGCTTCCCCATGTCTCCGTGCTGCCGCTGCCCCATGTCTCCGTGCCGATGCCCCATGTCTCCGTGCCGATGCCCCATGTCTCCATGCTGCCGCTGCCCCATGTCTCCGTGCCGCTGCCCCATGTCTCCATGCTGCCGCTGCCCCATGTCTCCGTGCTGCCGCTGCCCCATGTCTCCGTGCCGATGCCCCATGTCTCCATGCCGATGCCCCATGTCTCCATGCTGCCGCTGCCCCATGTCTCCGTGCCGATGCCCCATGTCTCCGTGCTGCCGCTGCCCCATGTCTCCGTGCCGATGCCCCATGTCTCCATGCTGCCGCTGCCCCATGTCTCCGTGCTGCCGCTGCCCCATGTCTCCGTGCTGATGCCCCATGTCTCCATGCTGCCGCTGCCCCATGTCTCCGTGCCGATGCCCCATGTCTCCATGCTGCCGCTGCCCCATGTCTCCGTGCCGATGCCCCATGTCTCCATGCCGCCGCTGCCCCATGTCTCCGTGCCGATGCCCCATGTCTCCATGCTGCCGCTGCCCCATGTCTCCGTGCCGATGCCCCATGTCTCCATGCTGCCGCTGCCCCATGTCTCCGTGCTGCCGCTGCCCCATGTCTCCATGCTCCCGCTGCCCCATGTCTCCGTGCTGCCGCTGCCCCATGTCTCCATGCCGCCGCTGCCCCATGTCTCCGTGCCGATGCCCCATGTCTCCGTGCCGCCGCTGCCCGATGTCTCCATGCCGATGCCCCATGTCTCCATGCTGCCGCTGCCCCATGTCTCCGTGCTGCCGCTGCCCCATGTCTCCGTGCTGCCCCTGCCCCATGTCTCTGTGCTGCTGCCGCTGCCCCATGTCTCTGTGCTGCTGCCGCTGCCCCATGTCTCTGTGCTGCTGCCCCTGCCCCATGTCTCTGTGCTGCTGCCCCTGCCCCATGTCTCCGTGCTGCTGCCCCTGCCCCATGTCTCTGTGCTGCTGCCCCTGCCCCATGTCTCTGTGCCGCCTCTGCCCCGGTGTCTCTGTGCTGCTCCCCGGTGTCTCTGTGCTGCTCCCCGGTGTCTCTGTCCTGCTCACCGTGTTCTGCAATGTGTTCTTCACACATATATATTGTTCTTCACATACTATTTTGTTCGCACCGTTCCGCGCGCATCTCCCGACAAGTAAGCAGATGTGCCGAACATCTGTTATCTATTCTTCACTGTGTTTTTCACTGTGTTTTTCACTTAAATGATTTTGTGTTCACTGTGTTCACTGTTTTTATTCTATTCTTCACTGTTCTTCACTGTGTTTTTTTAATTAAATGCTCGATCTCGAGCAGGGGAAATACTCGTCCGAGCAACGAGCCGTTTCGAGTACCTTAATACTCGAACGAGCATCAAGCCCGGACGAGTATACTCGCTCATCTCTAGTAGAGACCTCCATCTATTGATGATCACAAAATGAAGGAGTGTAATTGTCAGTTTCTAATGCAATTTAAGGACTACTTCCCAATTTATGCATTTAGTTCTCTGGTGTCAGATTGGAAGTTCTGGGATGAGGTAGAGAGCACCACCTGGCTCCACCTATAGAGATCAGAAAATAAAGACATTGGGGCAGATTTATCAAGCTGTCTGAAAGTCAGAATATTTCTAGTTGCCCATGGCAACCAATCACAGCTCCCCTTTAAAATATTCATGAGCACTGGTAAAATGAAAGCTGAGCTGTGATTGGTTGCCATGGGCAACTAGAAATATTCTGACTTTCAGACAGCTTGATAAATCTGCCCCATTGATTGCTTGGGAATGGCAGGGGCTGGAGAGAAAATTCCAACTGCATCAAATTCAGTGCAGTGACACCTACCAAAAGATGCAAACAGCAGGAGTTGGTAAAAAGTTGTTTAATGAACAAGTCTTCTAAAGCCACAATAAAGTTGAAAATCTACCTGGAAAATACATTTTGACCCATGTAATCCCAATGTTTATGTAGTCATTTGTCTCCATTAGTGAGATTATATACAGAATCTCATTGAAAGAAAAACTTTAGCTTGTTTTATTTAGCTGCGCTGGATTGCTTTTCTTAGAGATATACTTAAGATAGCCGATGCTTACGTCTCCTGCCAAAAATGTATTTCATCTGGCTTAGAGTGACTGTAACCCTTGATGTTGCCGTTCAATGTCGTTAAAAAACAATCTGTGTAAATGAATAGGTAAATAAATAAATCCAAACTGTATATTGTGCTCAAAGATATCCTAAACACTTCATTGAAAGTTGACTAAACACATGAAAAACAGTACACATGTAATACACACAGCATTGCTAGCAGAGATAGCGACAAATAAGTTGGGACATTGAGGAGTTTTGGGGCATAATATCTACTAGCATTTTGGTTTCAATATTTCCTAAGAGTAAAACGATTCTTCGAAAAATGTATATGGCGCAATAAACAGTAGAGAGCACATACTACTCTCTGTAGATGAAGGTCTCAGATGATAAGGCCTGGGGAGTGGAGGAGTAGCAGATTTTTATAATACTAAACACACAAAAATAACAATAACACAGACCCCGACCACACACATTATTTCATGTCAAACATTTAGTCACACCATTATTACTTCCTTTGTAATCATGCCCATCCACAGCTGGCTAGTTTTCCACATGAGTTAAACGTCTGCCTCCAAGTTGCTGTTGAATCTCTGGAATTGTACGAGCACTCATTCCCCTAATGGTTAATTTACTGCATTTCATTGTAAATGATCTCATCAGAGACAGACAGAGACGATAGAGGGCCCTTGTGCAGGAACAGTAAATGGCTCCTTGTTATTCCAAACCTTATCAAATAAGTATAACTACTTTCCTCCTCCCTTACAATCTATTAGAACTCATTGGCACTGACATTCATTATCTCAGGTATTCACATATAATTTAATAAACTTTCAAACTCAATTCACCAAGGGCCACATCAACACTATGGTTGCCAATAAAAGGGCCGATGCTACTTGTAAGAAAGTATAAATGTAACATTTTTCCCTTAACCGAAACCACCCCTTTCCCATCGTGTCAGTAACATTTCCTTTTATCCACTAAACACACCCCTTTTCCACCATTATCCTCTCAACCATTCACAATTTCTCCGTATTCCTAATGCCCTATACTCAAACTCTCTCCCTCTCTATTGGCAATAACATTTGGAGCACAGGGAGTAGGCCTGGCTGATGTTTCAGAACAGCTCAATGTGCTAGGGCTGTTGCAGGCTCTTAAGATCCGGCCATGGCTGTTGCTTGCAAATACCGAATGAGGATTATAGATGTTGTCAAACGTGGCCTCAATGATGCCTTGTATTTGACATTTGTGTAATAGAAAAATGGAAGCTATTTTTGGGTTCCAGTGGCTCCCTCACCTACTGCCCCCTGTGTAGCTACACCAGTTTCACCAATGATATATCCAGATTTTATCCACTTGAAGAGCAAACTTGATGCAAAAGGGTCTGCAACAGACCCATCAGGCAAATTCATAAATCTGGACCTTGGGGACCTGCAATAGATCAGATATAGAATAGAGATGAGTGGACTTGAACTTGAAGTTCTGGTCCGGGCTTTGCGTGAGTCTAGTGTGATGCAGAAATATTGGCAGTTGGTAGAATCGTTGTTCCCTCGGGCAATCACTATGGCTAGTAGGTAGGTGAGTCAATTTGCCGGATTGGCAGCATGGTCAACAATCCAGAAATATGTTTGGGACAAGTGGGTCACAAGCAAACCCTGGACTCAAACTTTTAGTTACTGTAGAACAGAGTTTTCATGTCCTTCATAGAACTAATTGTTAATTAATACCCCATTGACAGATGTAATGGCAACAGCCTGTTGTCAATTTATTCTAACATTTCTTGGACAATTAACAGTAAATCTATAATGGAAATATAATGGGAATACAAGTAGGTTCTCTTTAATGATTTACTCTACTGGTCCCTTTTTTAGTGGCAAAATTGTATTCTTTTGTATTATGCAATATTCAGTGAAAACACTAAAAGTGAATATTCCCTTGGATAAGCTAAAGTCTTGGAAAAAACTAGCTCTGCTTTATAGCTGACCTGGTGCAGGTCCTGAACGGTCAAACTTAATCAATACTTTAACAAGTTCACATTTTGTAAAAAAAAAAAAAAAAAAATTTAAGAGAATGTTAACAAAATATTAATTGACTACAACTTCCCCTTTAAAAATTTTTTGGGATCTTTTTTAAACCAACAAATCCAAAGTTGAAAAGAACTTTGCCAGTTCACACATTGAAGAAATAAGTGTATAATATTATCACTCTAGCAGATACCAGATTTTGCTCCAGTAATTATCGAATCAATTCGGTGGTTATATTTCTGCGTGCCATGTCTTTTTCTTTTGCTTACATCTGAACATCTAAGCAGCCTGTCTGGATTTAATCAAAACCAAATGAGGATCCAAGTTCTCAGCCTAGACCAGAGCAGTCAGAAGGAAGTCATTCTACAGAGACAGAAGAGTGAAAAAAATATCATGGTTGACAGTTCTACAAAGCATGAAGACTGAGAGGCTATCCTGCAAACTAGGTGCACAATCACACGGCCGGCAGGGTGTCAGCACAATTCTTCTGGGTCCACTAGGAAGATATGGGCCTAGGGTGAGCGGAACAAATTCACCCAAGAGGTAAAACTGTATGACAGTATCCTGTGACTTCTTTTATTTGTAGCTATTTGTCTTTCTATCTAACTTGGGTGTGTAGGAGGGTTGTGTTTGGTGATGAAACTGCGTTTTTCATTTGAAACATTACAACATGTTACTGTAACTAAGGTATTGGATAGGGCTGACTTTCTAAATATCAGATGTATTTCATGTATGTAGATGATAGAAAGATAGATAGATAAATATTATGGATAGATAGATAACTCTAAATTGCAGAAAGAAATCCTGAGGAGCATAGTTCACGTCTACCATCATTAAATTGATGGTAGATGTCCTTTAAAAGGGTTTGCCCATGAAAGAAAGTTAGATAGATTAGATAGATAGATAAGAAAAAATAGATAGATATCCAACAAAAATGAAGCAGCACACTTGATAGTTGGTGTAAAAGGAGGGTGTGATTTATTCCAAGACACATTGGGGCTTATTCACACTGTGTTGCAAAAATACTTTTTTTCTCTTTTCTAGATAGATAGATAGGATAGATATAAGAGAGATGGTTAAATAGATGCAGGATATATACCAGTGGATGAGCAAAGTTCTCCTTTCTTGTAATATATAGATAAGGGGTAGATAGATAGATAGAATATATCCTTTGATAAGCAAAGACTAACTCTTTTGTAATAGATAGATAGATATAGATAGGAGAGAGATGGAAAGATTTATATGGGATAGATAGATAGATAGATAGATAGATAGATAGATAGATAGATAGATAGATAGTTAGTTAGAGATAGGAGAGAGATGAAAAGATGTATATGGGATAGATAGATATACAAGATAAATAGATAGGAGAGAGATGGATAGATTGATATGGGATAGATAGATAGACAGATAGATAGATAGATATAATATATCCTTTGATAAGCAAAGACTAACTCTTTTGTAATAGATAGATAGATATAGATAGGAGAGAGATGGAAAGATTTAGATGGGATAGATAGATATACAAGATAAATAGATAGGAGAGAGATGGATAGATTGATATGGGATAGATAAATACTCTGCAGTGTAAGTTGCATTCTCGTCACACTAGGTCATTGTGTTATATATCTGTTTAATAAAGCAGTTCAACCCAGAGAGACTAGGAAATTTTTTTTCGCTTGAAGCTGTGTCAGACTCGTAGGCGTAAGCGCCACAGTCTCCTAAATCAAACCTCTGGACTCAGCAGTGAAGATTTTTTCCTCTTCTTATTTTCTTTTTAGAGATTCTGTTTTTAGTTTCTAGTTTTTCCATCGTCCTCCGTCCTTTTAGTATATGCACACTTCTACACGGCAGGAAATACTTTCCTTGTAATCCAGGCCGGCTTCTTGAGGGGCCCATTTTACACAACAGCTTTCTGATTTTGGAAGTTTTTTTGGGAAAACTGTCTTACAGATTTTTTACATGACTTCATGCTCCTGTCAGCTTTAAGGGCTGTTTACAGCATTAGGAAGACTCTGCTTGTAAGATAACAGTCAGTCCTCTACATACTGTACATCATCTGGTAAAGGAATAGGTAAGACTTATTGTCTGCGATATGTATCTCTGGTGTCTAGTTGTTAGTTTGTTGTTCTTGTATGAGAAGCTTCTATCTACTTTCTAATATTAGTCAATATAATGTATGAACTGTGGTTTTTCAATAACTACATTATACATTATCTCTCCATCATATATTTTCGGTATGTCTAATATGTCATGATCAAAAGTACTGTTTCCACTAAGTATAATGTAGCAAGTGATAATATTATTTGCTTTGTTTAGAAGTTTGCAATATCAGTGAAAATTAAAAAAAAACATAGTTCCCTTTTGTATATAGACAAAATTTTCTTTTACATTATTTTTATTTTTAGTTAGGATCGCTTATTTTGTGAAAAATGTTATTGTCCAAATTATATATGAGTGCACTTGACATTTAAAATGATTTTATTTATTTTATTTATCAGTAAACTGATAGTAGACGTGTCTTACTAAGAAGTTCCTGGGGAACAATTTGCCTATTATTAATTATAACTCTATACGCCACAATAGAGTAATAAAAATGATGCTAATCAGTGTGAGGAGCTCTGGCTACGTCACCTCAGAGCACCTTGTGTTATAATTTATTAATAATAAAAATAATGATTGTTTATTTATATCGCGCACACAGATTACACAGCGCTTACCAAATTGGTTCCTGTCCCCAATGGGGCTCACAATCTAAACAACTTACCAGTATGTTTTGGTGTGTGGGAGGAAACCAGAGGACCCGGAGGAAACCCACACAAACACGGAGAGAACATACAAACTCTTTGCAGATGTTGACCTGGGTGGGACTTGAACCCAGGTCCCCAGTGCTGCAAGGCAGAAGTGCTACCCACTCCACCAGCATGCTGCCCTATTCACTCCCCCGTACCATTAAAGTCCTGCCTGGTCCCTCTATGCACTCTTATGTTATAATTTTAATAACTCTAAATTGCAGAAAAAACAGCATACAGAGTTATAATAAAAGAAATCCTGAGGAGCGTAGTTCTTAGTAGTCCTTTAAAGGGGTTTGCCCATGAAAGAAAGTTCTAAAATTATAAGCCCCTAGTGATGTTTACACAATAAAAATAATTTTTAACCACTTTACAATTTTACACAGTTTTATTGATGTTTTAGCTCCTATCCCTCAGTGATGGTAAATGTATAATTCCAGTGTGTGGGTGGGGACCCTCTAAGTAGACACTTCATGATCCCTCTGTGCTGTGAGATGCTGTGTGCTGACAATGTGCTTAGATTATCAGGGTACATGATTTAGTTACACTTTCATTTAGCTTCTGAATATTCTTCTAGTATCTGACACATAGAAAAAGAGACATTAGACAGATCATAGATGAGAGATAATGAGATCCATCAGATGGATATAAAACACAATGGCACTCTCAGCTCTGCTATATCTCATCTATAACACATACAGTCAGCACTTTTATACCTGCGTCCCCTGCCATAAAGATTTTATCTTATCTGTAGTTTGTTTGTATCTGGAGTAAGTCTTTGCATGCTACTTGCCAGCAGGAAGTGTCTGTGATTGTCTGAGCTCCTCATGTAATGCAGGGGGAGAGCGGCAGAGAGCAAATTGGATCCTGCAGACAAAATAATCTATTCATGTGAAGGATCTACCCTACCCGACCATAGTCAGAAGATTTATGGACGGATCCTGGGGCAACCAAAATTGTATAAACCAGGACCGATATAGACAGGTTGGAATTTAATCCACTAACTCTAAACACATTCTCTAATTCACTGTTATTATTTTGTTATCCTTAGTATATTTAAGAATCTTGTATTCATGGGAATAACCTTTTAATGACTTGGGGAGGTTAATTAGAAGACATTTGTAATGTACCTCATTAAAGAAATCTGAGTTGTTTTATTTTACATGCCCCCATATTTCTTAGCAACATTTTAAACCAAATGTTACTAAGGAGAGCCCAGAGCTCTCATGCCTGTTCCATTACTGAGCTTCTCTACCTACAGTCCATTAATACTGGAAGTGTTTTTTCTGTACAAGCAGATGGACTATTGTTTATCAGATAATAAATGGGGGAGCCTTCTAACCTGCTATTTAGCAGATCTTCCATTGCCACCTTTGTTCTCTGTGAGATTGTGCAATGTCTCTTGTGCTTTGTAACATTTAGGGATGGTGCCAAAATAATATATAATCCAAAATTATGAGTAATCCATAATAATCCAATATAATCTCAAATAATTAGTACGCCAGCGATTGTATAAAAGAGGTAACAAAAAATGCTACACATTGTCCCATACTATCACCTCACTGGGGCTTTCTAACACTCACTGTTTTATGTGAAATCTCACCTGTTTACCTATGAAACTATTATCCATAAAAGTCATGTGAAAATGAGCAGAGAAGAGTCGTATTTGAGATGAGTCGAGTTTAGTGGATTCAGTGGGAGTTTCACTTCAGATGCCCCTATGTTTGGATGTATAGTACCTAGAAACAGGATTTAAGGTCATGTTAAAGATAAGAATCTCATCTTTCAGATCACATTAAGCTTGTGGTCCTGTGATCAACACAACCACAGAAACAAAGAGTTAAAAAGGAGGGAATTTTTATCTGCAATTCACATTTCTAACTATGTCCAACTGGCTGTAACTCCACTTCTGTAAATCATATAGCTACAAGCTAAATGAGATTTTTATTTGTAATATGACATCAAAAGTGTTTTGTAACTAAAGATAGGGATATCTGAAGTGACTGACAACAGCCTCTGACCACTTGACTCATCTCAGGCAAATGTGACTCATCTGTGACTTGGGAGGTGATTTTTATAGGTGACAAGTGAGATTTCACATAAAGGATTGAAGGCTAGAAAGTACATTACATACCTTACCTGAGGGGGCTGCTATTTAATTAAACTGAAAAGCCTTTTGTAATGAATCAGTTATCGGTATTACTCTAAAGCATAGTATAATAATGATTCATAAAGGATTTGTTTCTATAATACTTGACTTTATGTGGTGTGATAAAAAAATAAAATAGTAAATATCATATTTGAGAATACTCATGGGCTCTCCGGGTTTTTAGTAAATGAGTTAACAAGACATGATGAGGTCATTCTATGTGGGATGCATCCTTATTTATTCAGCAGACCCCAGAACAGTGTATTAGTGGTCTGCACAGATTTATATACAGTGCACAGAACTTGTGGTGATGGGATGTCTGCCTGTGACTGACCGTCACTACTATCAGGATCAGGGGAAAAGCTTATTGCAACTCTTGCAGGTTGAGTATCTTTCATTATCAGTTTAGATTCTTCTGTACCTATCAAAATGTTGGTATATATGTGGACTTGATCAGGGGCATAACTAGAAGAGGCAGGGTCCCATACTAGACTTCTGATTGGGCTCCTTGCCCACTTAAAATATATACATATTTGTATACTCACACATGCGAGTTACAATTACACATTTATACAGTCATGCACACATATAAAGCATATACACACATATACAAATGCACAGCATATATTCAAACATATAGTATATCCACCTACCATACACCGTATACATATGTATATAATGGTACACATCCTCCACTCTTTAGTGTGTCAGGTCAGATGCCGGGCCTCCTGACACTGCAGGCCCTGGCTGCTACTGCTGTAGTTACGCCCCTGGACTTGATCATTGAGGGTTAGGATGTTGCACTTGTGCTATTATAATGTGTAAGTGGTCTTCTCTGCTAGTTTCATTGTACAACAGAAAATTCACAAAGAGCATACAAGAAATACGTCTTTTCTAAAAAAAAAAAAAAAGGTAACTTAGATATGCATACCATCTGTACAGAATGAGAAGTGATTGCACTTAAGATAATAACCAGTGATATCTTTTCTGAACTTAGTTAGAATGGAGTAAAAGGAGAATACTACAACCCATTCAGCTGCATATTTCTCTATAGCCTCATTTACTTGACTACTTGCTGACTTGCAACTACTACCCCTAAGGGCAGTGTCTAGCATAATTTTCTTAAAAGTGAGTTCACACTTCACATTTTTAACTTTTTTATTTATTTTATTTTTTTATTTTTTATAGTACTAACTACTTTGCATTGTATCAAAGTGTCTTATCCTCAGTGTTGACCCATGAAAAGGGGGCAGTCACTTTTGTGAGATACTGTAAATCTCACTGCCAACTTGGCTCCACTCTATTTCTACCTATTGCCATGCTGTAAAGCATATCCCTAAATATTGAAGTGCAGGCAAGATGGCAGCCTTCATAATGATGGACAGAAATCAGAAGAATAAATATTTTTACAAATAGGAATTAAAAGCAGATTACTAAAAACTTATACATTTTGGCATCTGGTTTTAATAAGTGAAACAGTAAATTGTTAATAAATTCCCTATGCAGGAGATTTGCCTCTACCAGAGGTGTCTGCAGCAGCGTATCCCCCCTCTCTCCACTATACTAAACATACACATCTGGCCAATCTGAATCCATACATGTGCTAGTAGGATAGCTGAGAGGTCTAGCAGATAACTGTTAGCTGAATAAGCATTAATGCCTATGGCTTGGTGTATACTAAGTTTAGGAGTCCAAACCCCAAATTAGTTTTTTGTTCTTTTTATAGTTCTGCAACATTATAAAAATTATAGAAAACTTCTGTAGAAATACAATAGTTAACTATGTACAGAATGGAAATTTGGTGAAACGTTTTTGCTCATCCTTAGACTTTGTGGAGCTGGAATGCTTGTTAATTGCCCAGCGGTGGATCCCTCCCTGGCGACATCAGAAATGATGAAATCTTATAATTGCCTCCACGTTTCCTTTGTGATGTTCTGTAAGAGATTCTCAGGCTGTACCTAAAACTCTTCCTGTGCAGTAAAATCTGGCATGTAACTATTGCCATAGTTTCAGGTTTATGTTTAGATTGTTTTTTCACTTCTGAAGTTTTCATAATAATAGATTCTGTACAAATTTCTACAAGGGGAGTTCTGCGCATTTCAGAAGGTCAGATTGGTGGAAGTCCAGGAGTTGAGACCTCCAGTAATACACTCAATGGATACTTTCTGTTGAGTTTTTACATATGATTGTAAACTTCTTTCCTACTGATAAGGCCTGGACTCCTTTTATTCAGGACTACTTAATTAATTTAAGGAAATAGTCTTTAAAATAATGTTTTTTTCCCACTTGCCTCAAGTGGTGTTAAATTTATAAAGATGTTATAGTACCTACCTGCTACAGTCCAGGGGCGTGGTCTGTTTTGGCTTTAGTGGGAGCAGACTGTAACTGATAAACCTCTGTATAGCAACATAGACTGGCGGTGATGGAAGGCGGTTACGCTAGACCAGTGTTAAGGACTGAGATAAATATTAGGTCTTTATTATTGTTAAACCACTTGGGCCATGTGAAAAAATACATTTCCATCAAGAAGGAAATCAGAAAATCATGGACAACAGTTGGAGGGGCGGGGGGTTTCAGGGAAATGTGGCTGCACCAGAGCCCAGATGCATTATGGAGCACACAAACTGTCTTTTCCCATATGAAGACTTTTTTTATGTGTTTTTGACGAATTCCAAAGGCTTTAGCCTTGATCACCTGCTGAGGTTAACTTGCATTTTAGCAGATGCAGTGGAAACGCAATGTAACCTTTGCATGTGATCAAAACTGACGCATCGTGCAACTCATCGTGTGAACGCGCCCTAAGACACTAGACAAAAAACTAAAAAATTAGAAAGAGAAATCATAAATCCCCCTTGGAGTTTAACTAATTTATTAGTTGCTTTGTAGGTTTCATACAATTTTGATGCTAATGTGAACCTTTTCTGCTTCGCATCACACAAAGCTTTAAAATTGCGGCTAGCTACTGCCGTCATTCCAAAGCGAGATAGTAGCTTTTCATGAAAACTTCTGTGTTAGACTAGAGGGGGTTAATTACCAATCTCCAAGACAACTGGCGCAACATTATTTTGGACCGAATAGTTTCACACACAAACCAAGTTTTATGAGACATTCGGCAAAGCTTCAATGTATCAAAACTTGGATGACTTGCTCATCTCTACTTACACATCAGGGTCACTGATCCTGTATTTTGGAGTAAATGTTGGTGTCACACTTATACATGTTGTATACTTTGTCCTCTGATAAAAGAATATTATACTTAGTGGTTGACAACAACTTTTATAGCCTGGACGCAAACACAATAATATAATAATAGGTCAAACCATGCTATTTGTTCATTTTATAGCAGTTGGATGAAGATAAAGCAGCTCAATACTTGACTCTGTGCTTGTGTCTGATTCTTAACATCAATAAAATGTGTATCTTGCTTTCGGCTGTTGGATGGATTCCCTTTGTGTATTGTGAACTTTTCCAAGGATCACTAGAATCCCTTCATTATTTCTGGTTGCCTTCTGAGTAAACAAAGATTTAGCGAACTTCTAACATTTGTTATCCAATTTTTACTGCATGAAAGAGGTAAATCCAAATTTGATCCAGATTCTTCTTCCAAGCAAAATAATTTTGGTAATGCTTGAATTTGTTAAAGATCCATACATGTATTAATGTATTCCAAATGCAGGCGGTCCCCTATTTAAAACCACCCAACTTACAGACGATCCCTAGTTACAAACAGACCTGTAGGTGTTGGTAATTTACTGTACTTTAGCTGTAACAGTTATCAAATGTGTCTGCAATTAAGCTTTATGGTTAATCCTGGTTCTTATGATAACCCAACATTTTTAAAATCCAATTGTCACAGAGACCCATAAAAACTTTCTCTGGAGCTACAATTATAAAATATACAGTTTCGACTTACATACAAATTCAACTTAAGAACAAACCTACAGAACCTATTCTGTACGTAACCTGGGGGCTGCCTGTATCTGAAAACGTTTGGAGATTGATATTGACCTTGTAGGCAAAATGATACATGACCCACCAAATTGTTAAAAAAGGGGCTAATTTTCTTGAAAATCATATGAAAATGTTATGGAGGAACCACAGGGAATCAGGTATTTGTGTTTATATGTTATATTGTTCTTGAGGTGCAGTTAGAGATTAAGCTATAAAAAAATTTACTTAATTAAAAAATTAAAACCTTTTGTATAAAAAATAAATTCTTAATGTTTCCATATTCTCACACTAGTAACTTTTCATACTACAGAGTACAGACCTATAAAATGTGTAAGTTTTTGCGCTGCATAATGACGTTTCATTAATATCATTTTGGGGACTCTACAATGTTTTGATCATCTTTTAATCCAAAATTACAATGTTTTAATAGATTAAGACTTTTGGGACTCGATGGGGGAGAGTTATCATCAAGTGTCTGAGGTAAAACTGTCCTAGTTGGCCATGGAAACCAATCAGAGATCAGCTTTAATTTTATAAACAGCTGTCGGAAAATGAAAGCTGAGCTCTGATTGGTTGCCATGAGCAACTAGAACAGTTCTGCTCTAAAAGACTTATGATAAATCTCCTCCAGTTATACCTAACATGTTTATGACTTGTTTCGTTTACTTATTTATTATATTATCAGTCATATGGAAAGGGGGTGATATCTCTCTCTCTGTTTTGTTTTTTTTTTAACTAATAACATTGCTAAGCCTTGGGCTTTATTTAGATATAGTTTTCAATAAATTGACTATAAGCAATCAATCTATGCTGATTTTTAATGAAACTGGCTTTATTAAAGAATTACCGTATATTCCGGCGTATAAGACGACTTTTGAAGACAGAAAAATCTTCTGTCTTCTCTGGGGTCGTCTTATACGTCGGTAATCCCGACCGCCCGCCGTGTATTCACGCCGGCGGTCGGGTCCCGGTGCATGGAGAGGGCTCACGGGCTGAGCCCTCTCCATAGCCGGTAAGTCTTTGCTGCATATTGCAGCAAAGGCTTACCGGTAACACCCGCGATCGGTGCACATCGCTATCTCTTTCACATCAAAGAGATAGTGGCGCATGGGCGATCCATCTCCATGGTAGCCTCGGGTCTTCGGAAGACCCAAGGCTATTTCGTTTTAACCCCTTCATTACAATGTGCTGATAGCACATTGTAATGAATGAGGAGGAAAATCCCCATATACTGCCATACTGTAGTATGGCAGTATATGGTAGGATCGATCAGACAACCTAGGGTTAAAGTACCCTAGGGAGTCTGAAAAATAGTATAAATAAAAATTAAAAAAAGTTTAAAAAAATAATAATAATAAAAAAACCTAAAATTTCAAATCACTCCCCTTTCCTTAGAACTGACATAAATATAAATAAACAGTAAAAATCATAAACACATTAGGTATCGACGCATCCGAAAATGCCCGATCTATCAAAATATGATAATGGTTTTTCAATGCGTTTAACCCCGTAACGGAAAATAGCGCCCAAAGTCAAAAATGCCACTTTTTTTGCCATTTTGAAAAATATAAAAAAATCTATAAAAAGTGATCAAAAGGTCGTACAGTCCTAAAAATGATATCATTGAAAATATTATCAAATTTTGCAAAAAATGACACCACCCACAGCTCCGTACACCAAAGTATAAAAAAGTTATTAGTGCCAGAAGTTGGCAAAATCAAAAAAATTATTTTTGTACAGGAGGTTTTCATTTTTGTAAATGTATGAAAACATTATAAAACCTATACAAATTTGGTATCCCCTTAATCGTACCGACCCAAAGAATAAAGTAGACATGTAATTTGGGGCGCTCAGTGAGAGACGTAATATCCAAGCCCACAAGAAAATGGCGCAAATGCGTTTTTTCACCATTTTCATTGCATTTGGAATTTTTTTCCCGCTTCTGAGTACATGGCATGGATCATTTAATAAAATAAAAATTTAAGGTACAGTATAGTAACATTTACAGTAAAATGGACGATGGTAATGTTGTTGTTGTATGCCTTATGTTTATGAGCGACAGTTTTCCTGCTATATACCTGCATGTCATAAGAATTTAAATTAAAAAAAGGACCATGTTAAATTCAAATCTGTTTTTTTTTAAATTTTTACCGGTGTTTTGTATGCGTTGGAAAAGGGGTAGTCTTATATGGCGAATATATCTTAAACTCTATATTTTAAACAGGAAAGTAGGGGGGTCGTCTTATACACCAGGTCGTCTTATACGCCGGAATATACGGTAATGTTTTTTTATGTTTTTATATTTTGCTGGAGTTTTGAAAATAACTTGAAAATTAATCTGAAATATCCCATGTGTGATTTCACTATAGTAAGTTTTCAGCCAAGCATGTGACAGCATTATGGTGGCCCAGGACTGTTTATGCTTGCAGTTTGTTCTTGTTTCCGTGGCATATGATCTAACAGAAGCTTGTTTCCAATTTTATAATGTTGAACATATGTTTATTACAGCTCTTGCCTTATGATGTGTTTCTATGGCAGACTTTGGGTGGATAAGTTGATATACTGTTGGTCTTAATTGACTGTATTAAACACAGGCTAATAAATCTGTTTCCTGGGACAATCCAACACATGAATCAAAATGCATGAATTGTACTTAAAAAAAATGGAACCTAATGGAATTTTCGAAATCTTATGATAAGCATCATATGCGTTATTTAACTAAACAGCACTGTATAAGGAGATGGGAAATTTGTTCTGTAGAGAGAGGACAACATTGGGGCACACGTCAGTGGCGCAGAGGCCCTGAAATAATCGTGAATGCTAACCTATTAGGGCATGAAGGGGCGTGAGGGGGGAGTGTGACCGGCCGAGTGGAGGGGGCCGGCTGACTTTATTTCTACGGCACGAGCGCCTGCGTATTAGAAATGTCCCCCACTGACTTTTTGTGTTGTGTATCAGGTTGTGGTGATATTTTCAAGAATGTCCCAGATGTATTCAATCCACATATAATATCCCTAAGCCCTTAAAGGGAACCTGTCATCAAGAACAGGCACTATAAACCTTACTCACCCCTCACTGTGGCTTTGTTGAAAAGTGCAGTGTAGGGGTCACAACTTAAATCTGCTTCCTACCAGTAAAATCGCTCCTCAAACTTTTTCTGCTGTCTATATTGGCGCCACCTATTATCAATTGACGCCGTCCATTGCTGTTTGGCTCCGCCCTTTGAGGGACAGCATTCTGGTAAGGACAGGAAGTGGACAGGAAAAGGACTTCCTGTCTGCTGAGGCTAAGATATGCAGAGACATGGAGCTGTCAATCAAAAGGAGGAGGCGGGGTTCACTGGAAGCCTGGAGAAAGCATGATTCTTCTCTTCGGAATTGACTCTTTGTGTACTCTTTTGCATATAAGAAAAACAGCTGTAATTAAGGGACAAAGCCTCAGTGGCAGATAATTTTAGGTGATATGGGGAGGACTTTTAACCCTTTACCAGCAGGTATTACTGGTGTGAGGGGGAAAATTCTGGTGACCGGTCCTTAAAGATGTGCATTCATACACAATAATGATACAATGTGCTGTTTCACATAAAAGTTGTTACATTAATTATGGGTAAGAAAAAAACTGAATTTTAATTTTCGCCACTTTCAGACTACCCTTAGATTTAATAAATACCATTGATCAGAAATGAAAAGACAAGTAACATTTTATCTAGTAAGCAAAATAAAGCTGAGACCAAAGTCATGTAAATGTATCCTCAATTATCATAACCTCCTTCTTTAAGAGTCAGTTAACGAAAAATACTACAAACAAGACACAAAACATATGACCAACGACCTTGTAATGAGGCCTCAGGGCATGAAATGATATGAGATGTGTATTGCTTGTAAGAAAGTAGGCAAGATAATGGCCCAGGGGTTATAGAAAGGACATGATAAAAAAAACTGCAAAGCCCTTCCGTGAGAGGTGTTGTACCCAGCCTCATACCGGTCCCATTTTCATTTTTGCAGCCAATAGATCTATACTCTATGGATTGTATCAGTTAGCTCATATACAGGCAGTCCCCGGGTTACATACAAGATAGGGTCTGTAGGTTTGTTCTTAAGTTGAGTTTGTATGTAAGTCGGAACTGTATATTTTATCATTGTAATCCCAGCCAGAACTTTTTTGGTCTCTGTGACAATTGGATTTTAAAAATGTTGGGTTGTCATAAGAACCAGGATTAACACTAAAGCTTCATTACAGACCATTTAGATAACTGTTACAGCTGATCATTGTAGCCTAGGACTAAAGCACAATAAATTACCAATATCCAGAGGTCCGTTTGTAACTAGGGGTCGTATGCAAGTTGAGTGTTCTTAAGTAGGGCACCGCCTGTATATATGTGTAAACCCCTTCATGAGATAAGTCCAACTATGTATATTAACCCCTTCCCGGTGCGCGCCGTACTAGTACGGCGCGCGCCGGGTCCCGGTGAATGGAGAGGGCTCGCGGGCCGAGCCCTCTCCATAGCCGGTAAGTCTTTGCTGCATATTGCAGCAAAGGCTTACCGGTAACACCCGCGATCGGTGCTAGCACCGATCGCGGGTGCTTTCACCGCGATCGCCTCCGGCAATGCTGCCGGAGGCTACAAAAAGATGGCGCCGCATGGGCGCCGCCATCTTGGCGCGGATCTCCGCTCCCCGATGACGTCACGGGGAGCGGTGATCCGTTGCCATGACAGCATCGGGCCTCACGAAGGCCCGAAGCTGTCTTGTTTTAACCTATTCATTACAATGTGCTATCAAAAAAATTATATTAAAAAAACCTAAAAATTCAAATCACCCCCCTTTCCCTAGAACTGATATTAATATTAATAAACAGTAAAAATCATAAACACATTAGGTATCGCCGCGTCCGAAAATGTCCGATCTATCAAAATATTATAACGGTTTTTCACTGCGTTTAACCCCGTAACGGAAAATAGCGTCCAAAGTCAAAAATGACATTTTTTTGCCATTTTGGAAAATATAAAAAAATTAATAAAAAGTGATCAAAAGGTAGCACAGTCCTAACAATGATAGCAATGAAAACGCCATCAAAAGTCGCAAAAAATGACACCACCCACAGCTTCGTACACCAAAGTATGAAAAAGTTATTAGCGCCAGAAGATGGCAAAATCAAAAAAAAAATTTTTGTACAGGAGGTTTTAATTTTTCTAAATGTATGAAAACATTATAAAACCTGTACAAATGTGGTATCCCTGTGATCGTAGCAACCCAAAGAATAAAGTAGACATGTCATTTGGGACGCAGAGTGAAAGCTGTGAAATCCAAGCCCACAAGAAAACGTCGCAAATGTGTTTTTTCACCATTTTCACTGCATTTGGAATTTTTTTCCCGCTTCCCAGTATGCGCCATGGAATATTAAATACCGTCACTACGAAGTGCAATTTATTACGCAGAAAATAAGCCATAACAGAGCTCTTTATGTGGAAAAATAAAAAAGTTATAGATTTTTGAAGGTGGGGTGTGAAAAATGGAAGTGAAAAAACTAAAAAAGGCCAAGTCGTTAAGGGGTTAATGGAGAGAGAACTAGAACAACACTTAGTAAATAACAGAGATTAGATGCTCCGTTCCCTACGGCATGTGATACTGTGGAGGACGGACAACCGATTTACGTGAACTGAAATGACCCAGAACAAATAGCAATGTGACTAGAAGCAGTAGTCTGTGTACTTAATGAGAAGATATGTATCAGGTTTAAAGGTGTGAGTCAAAGGACGTTTCACTGTGTCCCGAATAGTCTGTAATGTGTGTTGTGTATTCTGTGAACTCCTGCCATACAGCTTGGAGGCTTCCGAGGCCTGCAACTCAGAATACAAGGAATACAGCTGCAGGGCACGGAAGATGCACATGTGAAGCATCTGCACAATCATTTTGGTAATAAAGTCATGTAGAAGGTTTTTATGTGACTTTTGAGGAAACAGTTAAGTTACATAGTTACATGGCAGGATTGAAAAAGACATATTCATCAAGTTCAACCAGAAAGGGAGAGAACATGGCTGGAGTGAGGAGGTGTGATAAACAAGCATGCTAGACTTACAAATACTTCACTATTTATTTTATCTTTGAAAACTTATTTATTAGATCCCGATGTTGCTCTGGAAAGTAAATAACTGCTCCTAGCTATAACAAAATAGAATGGGTTAACAAAAATAATTTAGATGTATCTATCTCTCTCTTTACTGTCTCTGACACTCTGATTGTCTCTGACTGTTTCTTGCTCTGAGTGTCTCTGAATGTCCCTGTCTGTATGACTGTCTCTATCACTGACTATCTCTGTCTCTGACCCTCTCTGTCAGTGACTGTCTCTGACCGTCTCTATCTATCTCTGATGGTCTCCGTCTCTGACCGCCTCTGTCTCTGATCGCCTCTGTCTCTAACCTCCTTTGTCTCTGACTGTCTCTGACCGTTCGTGTCTCTGACTGTCCCTGTCTCTGACCGCCTCTGTCTCTAACTGTCTATCTTTAACTGTCTTTGCCTATGTCTGTCTGTCTCTGACTGTCTTTGACCATCACTGACTCTGACTGTCTCTGATTGTCTATGTCTCTGACTTTCACTGACCATTTCTGTCTCTGAGTGTCTCCAACTGTCTCTGTATCCTACTGTCTCTGTATCTGTCTGTCTCTGACTATCTCTGACTCCAGATTGCCAACCAATTAGAGCTCGAGTTTCATTTTCCCACAGGTGTTTATAAAATCACATCTGATCTCTGATAGGTTTCCCAGGACAACTGGGACAGTTTTACCTCAGACATTTCTGATAAATCTCCCCCTATCTCAGTATCCCTATCCATCTTACCTCACACATGAGCTATCTTATACTATAGTAACCAATCAAAGCTCAGAGCTCATATTAATGACCTGTGGCAAAATAGCAACCAATCACTGCTCAGGTTCTAACTGCCACAGCAGCAGCAGCAGACAGTGGCTCCTGTATATGGTGGATAATAAGTGTATTCTGGAAAGTGGGGGGTGAAAATGTTGGCTAAAAACCGAGTCTATGATGTTCCCCGAGTGACAGAGAGCGGCTGTGGAAAATTTGGTGATTGTAAATGCGATGGTGCAGATTCCTTTAACAGACATATACACACATACAAGCTCAGCTTTATATATTAGTTTTCATACATTGCTCCTGTCTTGTGATTTTGTACTGCATTTGCCCTCCTTGTTGTGACCTGGCTCTGGAGACCATTTTTCTGTTTTTGTTTTGTCTTGGTCTCGGTGTTTTGCACTTTGATGCAGGAGTAAATGTTTTTAAGTTGTCTCTTACCACAGAGGGTAAAGCGAGGCAAGTAGATAAGGATAGCTGGAAACTCGATTAGCCTCAGGGCCCACTGTCTTTGTGTGTTTAGTCTGTTCCCAGACCTGGCATTATATATCTAAACAATAATTATATATATTATATATCTATATTATTATAAACAATAATCATATGTATATATATATATATATATATATATATATACCCTTTAAATATTCCTCCCTCTGGTGACTTTAGAATTTAAAACTAAAGTATTTTATCAAACTCAGTGTAGAAGTTCTCTGGCAGTAGTCATTTCTTCGCCAGTCACGCGGACGAGGTTGAGCAAATATTTTACATTTTCTTCAGACAACGTAATTTTTCCAAATTTAATATGGAATGGACTTATGCAACTGCTGGGTTGACTTAGGCTCCATAAGCTGTCTAGTTTATTCTCTAGTGAGTGATTAGTAGTACAGTCATGAGACGTTATAGAATTCAGATCCATGAAATTAGTTATCCTGTGACTAGAATAAAATGAATCCTATTGTACAAAACTTGGCAACTATTATAGATGGATAAGAAAACTGGTTGTTCATCCAAACAAGGGCTGCTGTTTTACTTGTTGATCGTTTGTCAACATTTAGACCCTAACTGATGTGATTTCTTGTTTGGTAGATGAATCTTCACCAGGTCAACTGCACCGCTCTTCACGGCATTCCCATATTGAAATCACATGTTCCTCTGTCTACAAACCTTGTCTGGTGCTGTGCTTTGTGACATGTCTGTAGCTGTTCGGAAGAAAAGCTGGGAAGATCACGTATCTCAATGGATTGGATTGTCTTCTAACACTTCTGGTTGCGATAAATTGTGTTGCCATGGAATTAAAATAGAAAAAATATCAAATGATATGGAAGAACTTGGAAAGGAGGATATAAAGGAGACACATCCTTTACCAGAACACATGTATTTAGGGGATTGTAATGGTTTTTTCGAAGCTAAAGTGCAGAGTTCGAATGAGATGGATGAAAATGATAACTTAGATGAGGAAGACAAGTGTGGGCCTTCAAACATCTTCTCCCTATCTAGTGGAAGAGAACTTGATATCAAGAATGAAGACCTACTGCCAAGTGGAGGTAGAATTAGTTCCTTGGTTACGACCTTACTTGATGAAGATGTTATACCATTGATCAATACCATTGAAACTAGCAAGGTCAGTGATGATGTAGAGGAAGGCAATCGTACAGAAGCTGAAAGTGAAGATATAAACTGTGAAATCAAAGGAGACAGCGTGATTGTTTTGGACAGAATATCTTTCAATGAAATGTTACATGGAAATACAGATTTGGAGGAAGCTCATCTGTCTGGTGAACAGCTGCTACATACCGCTAGAATTGCACAACAAAGAAGAAAATCTGATGGAGTAAAAGTTGCATATGAACGGAATATCTGCAGTGCGGTGCCCACAGATTTTTCTGATAGTTTGCATTTTGGTGCATCTTCCCAACTGGAACCCAAAGCAGGAACAAGAAGCTCCCAAAATGCCCCCCCTCTCTGCAAGGAAACTGGAAATACCGATGACTCACATTCGGATGCCAATGTTGATGTAATTGCATCAGAGGATAGTTTGCAAGGAATAAATTCAGCAAATTGTACACCCACTACTCCCACCAAGGATCATGTGTATAACTGTGAAGAAATTGGTGATCAAGTCAGACTGCGTAGAAAAAAGGTAAGTTTTTTTTATACATTTACATATGTAAAATTGGAAAATGTATCTTACCTCACTAAACTTTCACTGTATTTTATCATGTTGGCCTATGATAGATACACCTTCTTGTAGTCCCCTATTTTCTTATTACCGTAATATAAAACATGTCATTATAAACATTTTGTTGTAAACATTCAGTAAAATCTGGCCAATTTTAATAATTCTTAAAGAATGGTACATTTCTCTTTACTTTATCTGTGATAAAAACCTGATATTTGGAACAGAAAGAAACAACTTGCATGTCTCTGCCTGTAATTTCTTAGTAATATGTGGACGCCACTTTCCTCATACTCAGACTAATACAAGACATTTAATTCTCGTTGACACAACAAGAAATGATACAAATTCAAGAATCGCCATAATTGGAGACATTTAGAGGGTTATTTTCCACTCATTAAGTCTCCTCGGGAAGTAGTCTGATCTAGTCATGTACCTGGGTAAAAAAGTTCAGTTCACGGCTCATTCATACAATCAACTTTGGTTTATGAAACATGGACCATTTGGTGGACACATTTCATGGACCAAACATGAGAGTCCAAGCATCGTGATTACACATGATGTAAGGATTTCCTACATTCCTGCAAGACCATGACGCCATATAGAAAACATGACAATATGGTGCTGTGGTCCTTGTGCGGACTCCTTGCATTGTGTAACTATAATGTTTGGTGTTCCACCTCTGAAACACAGTTACCATACAAACACATTCCTTAAAATGAACCCTAACTCTATTTTTTTTTACTCAATGTATTATTGCTATTTTGTGTTCCATATTTCTCACGTTCTTCTTTTGAACAGTTTTCTTACAATCTTTTGTACATCTGTGAACTATTTTTCTGTCTCTGCAAATGTGAGGCTGGTTATAACTGATGGATTCTGGATTGAATTCCCATTTTTTGGCAGTCATGCGTTTAAACATTATTTACTTTTAATAAAGTACATTGTCAAATCAATAGGAACACTTGTGGGATGGTGCTCGAATACATGTCTTTTGTTATATTGTGTGGAAATGTGGATTTTTGCGGGTAAAGAGAATATTTTGTCTTATCCTAACTCTGGTAAATTAGAAAGATAGTTTACATTTTTGTGATATGTTCATGAAACATTCAGATGTATACAGGGCGGATTAACACTGCCATGTGCCCTGGGTTGTATGAATATAGTCCCTAAAAGTCTGCATATGGTACTAGAATGAAGCTTCTTGGGGAATGCAGGATGAGTCCCTTCTGGCTGCTTTCAATCTACGGTTTCAGGACCATCGGAGGACCTTCAAACATCCTGAAATGTCTCTTGTGTACATGTGCATTGAGAGCAGGAACAGATGTATGAGGTTTTCATGGGTGAAAGTCCTTCAAGTATAAAATTTGGTTGGTGGTTTGGGTGCCCACGGGTTTCCTAGAAGGTTTGGGACCCAGGCTACCACCGAAACCTCCTCTATTATAATTCACTACTGGTTGAGAATATCCACAGACATATCCTGCAGACATAGGCATCAAGTATACATTGTATACTGTGCAAAACGGAGGATGGAAAGATACAGCAAGCTAAGTCTTTCCATTTTGCTTCCACCTGCTGTGCAAAGAATGTGCTCAGCAAAGGCCATTGCAGGCAATGTGGATGGATGCAAAGTATCACATTACTCCCAGTCTCTGCTGAGTGTATACATTGCTTACCAGGAGTGAGGTCACCAGTGATGTCACTGTCCATGTAAAGCCTCATTCAGAGGGCCGTTATGGGGGCCGTGATCTGTATGCATAATTTATGACCAGATCGCTGCCCCTATAGACTTCTATGGCTCTTGTTGACTGTGCGGTGAGCACACAGTGACGGCAGCTGCGCTGCAGAATATATTTTGTCAAATTTGAAGCATGCCCGCTCACCTGCCTATGGAGGGAAGAGGAGTGAGAAGTGCTCACCCCTTCTCCTCCCGGCCCTTTGCTTGTCCGGTATTTGGTCTGGGGGAGTACATGGCCATCTGAATGACCCCTAAGGACAATGACATCCCTAGAAACATCCTGAACACTTGTTCACTTTTTCTTTTGCTTTCAGGGGAGAAGAACAGGATGATGTATCCTGTTGTATGAGCATACAGTGGGTTACTTTTTAGCCCTCAATTGTTAGGACATGTCGGGAACCCTCCTGGTTTTCCGTTACAACGGATTGTAAAAACCAGGTGTGGCTGAAGCCTTACTTCAATATTAGAAGATGCTATAAACATGCAGCTGCTTCAATTAATTACCTTGGAGTTTTGGGAATGGCAGGCACTTGACTCTACAAAAACAAAGTAACAATTATTAGGCAACAAGTATGACTACCTTCGATGGTTGTTTTATTATTTTTCACCAGAGTTTTCCTTTAATGATTCCAACATCCTGATGATATGTGAACTGATCATTTCCTGATGATACATTATACATAACATTTTCTATCTGCACAATTCATTATTTCTGGGGAAGTGATTATAGTGAAGTGCAATTAGATTTTTCTTCCTGCATTGATTTCAAAGGTCAGAGGTCAGTGGAGGAGACAAAACACAGTGTTATAAGGTATTCCTTGGATTTGCTCTTACTTGGGAAGTCCTACCTTGTAGGTTAAAAACGGAGCAGTCGAAGACCCTATTTCTTAACGGATGGTTTGCATTATCCTAAACGTATTTTTTATGTGTAAATCTTTTTTTAGAAAGTGCCATAACCTAACACAGCTAAAATATTCCTCCATAATGTATGTCCTCAGAATCCCTGCCAGACAATTTTATACTATAACCCTAAATACATTTACCATCTATACATTTTTGGCAGCATATGCTTAGCATTTACAGCAGCCTGCCAAATTTGTCTAGACTGTATCTCTACATCATTTTCATTTGCCATAAATGGGAATAGATACATTATTCTGCATATGACCTCAGTCAAGGTTATCAAAGTCTTGTTCTTAGAAAGTCAATTGCTCTATGGCCTCAAAATATATTGGAGACTATTGTAATTGTGCTACATAAAATAGTTCTAACATACTTCTACCATATAGTCTATAAGTCTATAATATGCTACAAAGCAAAAAGCCCAGCTCTTTTCCCTTGTATAGATGGTTTTAGTTTGTATAAGTCAAGATAGTGAACAGGGACGTAACTACAGTGGTAGTAGCCATAGCAGCTGCTATGGGGCCTGCAGTGTCAGGGGGCCCCGGCATCCAACATGAAGAATGGAGGATGTGCACCATTATATACATATTATGCTGCACATTGTACAGCATAATATGTACATAACATGTATCTATCAGTGCATAAATGTGTGCACAAACATGTAAAAATGTGTATATGTGTATGAGTGTATAAATATGTGAGTATACAAGCATGTATATTTTCGGAGAGGGTAAGGGGGCCTCATTCAGAAGTTTTCTATGGGGCCCTGCCTCTCCTAGTTATGTCCTTGATAGTGGGGCACATTTACTTACCCGTCCCGTTGACGCCGCCGATCCACGTTGTCTGACGAGGATTCTGAGCTGCCACGATTCACTAAGATCGCGCATCCAATTTCCTGCATGTGTTGCTTCCCCGCTGAGGTCCGCTGGAGTTCACAGGGCCAACCCAGGGCAATCCAGCACAAAACGGAAAAATTCGGGAAACTTGACGGAAATGCGTCCGATGGACCCTTAGTAAATGTGCCCCAGTGTGTCCAGGCATAAGACCTAAAAAGTCCTGGAGGATAAAACAGGTGATAAATTGTGAGCAAGAATGTATTCAACATTTTAAAATGCATATTAAATACAACTGTAAGCGTTTTACAAGTTTTCTAGTGCTTTTACTTTTTCTTATTTTGGTTGTCAGAACACTGTAGATTCTATCAGTTGTTGATAGTTTATATTTATTTTTACTTTGTTCAAATAACCAAATATTTTATAAAATCATAGAAAAGCCCTTCTGGGTTACATTGATATCACGTTTTTGCCTTATAACGCAGGGAACAGACGCATCCCACTCTATGCTCACACAGTTGGATACTTCCTTCTGTCCCTCCCCCTGAAATCAGAGGGAGGAGTGAGGCATCATTCTGGGTGTTTCCATAGTGATGTTACTCTTCATATATAGACAGTTACATCAAATGGGACCTTATTCGGAGTACACTCGCCCATAGACTTTAATGGCCTCCTACTTTGCTCAGCAGAAGGGAGCAAGATGGAAAAAATGCAACTTGCTGCTTTTTCCATCCTGTGTTTAGCATAGTGTACGACATATACTGTGCATATGGAGGCAAAAACTATGCCTTAGTCTGCCAGTAAGTCTATAGGTATGATCATTGGTTATGCCAATAAGTAAGGTAAGGTAAGTATGCTAAGGTAAGCGCCAGATAAGTATACTAAAAACCAGGGAGTATATAAAGACCTATCAAACAAATGATTTCACATGCGATGCATCTCACCCGAATGGTCTACACCCCCAAATTACTATATTATATAAAGTGGGCTAGATGACATAATCTAAGTCATATGACTGCAAATGCAGCATTAGGGAAGGATGACAATCGCCGTGTCATCGGCATGTTGAGTACTCTCGCGATGCTCTGGTGCACCCGTCAGCTACAGCACAGCTACACAGCTACAGCTGGATTGTCTGGAGCTACACACTAAACATACGTCTTCAGACTTGTGTACATACAAATTTAACTTAAGTACAAACCTAGAGAACCTTGTGCATAACCAGGGGACTACCATTTTTTTCATCCCTCTTCTACACAAGTGTATTTTCTTTTCCTGTTTTGTCTGATTTTTGTAACCTTTAAAGACATTTAAAGGGGGTATGGAGAGGAATTACGGAATGCATACTTCAGAAAACAGCCAGCGCTAATCATCACCATCCCCTTCCCTAGAATTGAATAAAATAATACATTTTCAAAAAATCAAAAAAATGTGATTTGCAGCACATCAAAAAATCTAATAAAATGTGATCAAAGGTTCATGAATTATTTTCTCGCTTCCCAGTAGATGGCATAGAATATAAAATACCTCCACTAAAAAGTACAATTTGTTACACAGAAAACAAGCCCTCATAAAGCTCTGCACATAGAAAAATTAAAAGTTATGGATTCGGAGCAAAAAATGGAAACATAATATCTAGAAAGGACATCAATAGGAAGTGGTTAAATGGAACCTGTCTCCAGGGACCTGGAGGGGGCTGAGAGCTGAGGAGTTTACAGCACAGACAAGTCACCTGTTGTTTTTTAAAATGCATCCAAACCAAAGCCCAACCCCTGGGACTACACAGAGAATTCTGTCAGGATGCCTGGTAAGTTATCACACACAATTATATTGTAGTGCAAATGCTTAGAAAAGAAATATTTGCGCTGCAGGTGTGATGCAACCTGTCTTTAGTGAAAATGAGGTCCCTGGTGACAGGTTCCCTTTAAATTGTTCCTGTTATGATATGTACATCACTATATAATATGTTCCAAATTCATAATGAATCATGATAATCATACTGATGTTAATACAATTCCGTTTCTTGATGATAGGATGTTTAGTCATTATTCTGAATGATCTATTCAAGACATTTCTCTGTTACTCCTCTCAGGTTAATAGCGTTTAACCTCCAGAAATGACTTTCATTCTTGCGGCCACAATAAGCTCAAGGTCACCTCCCAGAAAGACCAGGGTGAATACAGATTCTGTACTGAATATAAAGTGATGCATACGGTATATAGGAAATATGAAATGGAAAGCAGCTAAACCTCTGCACATGGCAAACACATTTTAAGCAGTTCTTGGAAAAAATGGCTCTTTCAGGTACTTGCTGCCAAAACCACTTATTTTTAGCCTCGGACTTGACTTTCAGAATATTGTTCTGTGTGTGGTAGAATATTCTACACATTCTTGTTCCAACACATCAATAGTATAAATTCTCAAATTGGTTAAAAGTTTTCAAGTGTTCTTTACATAAATGTGCATCTGAATAATGGAAGTTTATGAAACTTTATATTTGTTTCTATTTTTTAATCTATTTTCATGATATGCTTTTGGTCCATGTATCGATTTATAATCCACAAAGATGAGAATTTGCTAAAATTTTATTTTGTTTAGGAATGGCGCCTTTACACAGTGCAATATTGGGGGGATATTTTCTAAAATCACTGATTTTAGGAGAGATTATGGCCTAAATATTACATCTTATGGAACATGGCACCAACAGGTTCTCTAAACTATGTGGTTGCATACTTCAGAGAAGACTCGGGTACATGTGTATTAACTTTCAGTTATCAGATGTATTAGATCTATAAAAATGTTTTAAAAAGTTACTGAAACACAAACTAAAGTGCATAAAGAAATTTCAGAACTTTTAAATTTAACCCCTTCCTGATGTGTTCCATACTATTTCGTCAGAATGTTGTGAAGTAGGTATGGAAAGGGCTCACGGGAAGAACCATTTACATACAGGGTGAATGTTTGCTGCATATGGCACCGAATGCAGGTTTTAAGAATATAAATGGTCCTGGCATGCGCGCCGCTATCTTGGATTCAATTGTTGCCCTCCGTGAGGTCGTCGGAGGCGACGATCTGTTGCTATACTAGACTCCTAGGTCTGTCATTCAACCTAACCACCTAGCATCTGCCGGAAACTGCTTGAAGAAATCAGACTTCCAAGGGTTAAAGTACCCTTGGGGGTCTAAAAAATTTTGCATTTTCTTTTTAAAGAAAGTTAAAAAAAAAAACTAAAGGTTTTAATCCCCCCTTTTCCCTAGAGCTGAAATAAAAATAAACAAAAAATATCTTACATGTTAGGTATCCCCGTGTCCCAAAAGTCCAGATTAACAAGACTTAAAACAGTTATTCCAAGCAGTGAACCCCCTAACGGAAAATAGCTCAACTTTTTTGCCATTTCACAATTCAAAATGACAGCATTGAAAAAGTTATTGGCATCGGAACAAAGCGAAATGAAGACATTTATTTTGTACAAAAGGTTTACATTTTTTAGAACTCTATTAAAACATATTAATACCTATATAAATTTAGTATCCCAAAATATAAATAGGAGGTGGCATTTGGAACAAAAATACTGAGCCTACAAGAAAATAGTGCAGATGTGTTTTTTCACTAATTTCACTACATTTTTTTTCTCACTTTCCAGTACATACATGACAATGTTTTGAAAATTGCTGAAAATCCCATTGTCCTTATTATCCATGAAACCACTCTTAACAGATTTAACATTTTCCTAACCAAAGCTTTAATCCCAATTTTCTATTTCCTTACTACACAGTTGTACATTAGAATTATTTTGCACTACCGTTTCATACACTTATGTCTCTAGGCCGTCCTCCTGCCATCCCTTTAATTGTATCCTATAGCCAGATGTGACAGCCGACACAAGGGTTGTGGTCAGGTCCCCACAGACACTCACCCAACACTCAGTCACTTGGGACACTTGAGAGCTGTAGATTTCTATTAATGATCCGTGGCCTTAAGCCATTCATAAAATAAAGTGTGCAGTTCTATCACAGGCCTAGGTTATAATTATTTTGGACGTTTCAAAGATGGCGTCAAAATTTAGAGCTGTTGTCAGGGTACATCTCCCACATAAAAGGCAGAGCGTTCCTCCAAGACATTTAATGAGTGCATCAGTAAGTTATTAAGAACTCATTTTATAAACAGTTGGGTCTGTGATCTACAAATATCAAATAAGCTACAGATGAAAACCTCATTCTGGGGATGAATTGTATCCAGCACATCATCCGGCAGTGCAGCCAGTTATATCTATATAACATACAATCTCTAAACATGCTATGATAAGTTACCATTATATACACTTATTTATTTTATAGTTTTTAAAAGGTCTTGAATACACGGCCGCTTCATATTGGACTACCAAAACATACTGATAGGTTTTAAGGGACTTGCAATCATTGAAATACAGTGTGTTATAGAGCACACTGCAGGCAGTGTGTTATAGAGCATAAGGAGCTGAGCATATACAGTCAGTCCCCAGGTTAAGTACAAGATTGGTTCTGTAGGTTTGTTCTTAAGTTGAATTTGTATGTGTGTCAGAACTGAATATGTTTTTTTGGTCTCTGTGACAATTGGATTTTAAAACTGTTGGATTGTCATAAGAACCAGGATTAACAATAAAGCTTCATTACAGGCACCTTCTATAACTCATAGCTGTTTATTTTAGCCTGGGACTAAAGTACTGTACAGTAAATTTTCAATTACCAGACGTCCGTTTGTAACTACGGGTCATGTGTAAGTTGGGGGACCGTCTTTAGTGTCCTATCTGCAGGCAGCATGTTGTAGAACATGAGGAGCTATAATGTGTACATAGTCTCCTATCTGCAGACTGTAAGTTATAGAGCAGGAGGATCTGGATGATTGGACATAGTGGGGCAGATTTACTTACCCGGTCCATTTGCGATCCAGCGGCGCGTTCTCTGTGGTGGATTCGGGTCCGGCCAGCATTCACTAAGGTAGTTCCTCCAACGTCCACCAGGTGGCGCTGCTGCACTGAAGTTTCCCGGAATGCACTGATCTTCACCAAGCTGGACCGAGTGAAGGTAAGTGTGAGTCCCGCAACACTTTTTTTTTTAAATGCGGCGGTTTTTCTGAATTTGTCAGGTTTTCATTCGGCCATGCCCCTCCATTTCCGTTGCGTGCATGCCAGCACCACAATCCAATCTCGTGCGACAAAATCCAATTCAGGGAGAATCGGCGCAAATCGGAAATATTTGGGTAACACGTCGGGAAAACGCGAATCGGGCCCTTAATAAATGACCCCCAGTGTCTTATCTGCAGGCAGCATAGTATAGAACAGGAAGAACTGCGCAGATTTTAAATAGAGTCCTATCTGCAGGCTACATGTTGTAGAGCAGGAGGAAGTGAGCTGACAGAACCTAGTGTCCTATCTGTTCATTTAGCAATTCATTTAGTAATAAACCATGTAAAGTAGATGTATATAACGTTGCAATTTGCTTTGAATTGATAAATAGGACTCGTACAAATGAAGAGACAATTCTTCCCTGCACTATCCATCAGCAATATTTATTTTTTTACATGTTTTGCATTGTAGACATCACTCAATGTTAGGCTGCATTCACACGACCATATGAAAACGGTCGTATGCTACCGTACCGTTTTATATGGATGGCCACATTCATTTCAATGGACAATACGTCCAACCATTTATATTGCCATTGTTCACACCTTATTGTACCGTATATACAGGCTCATACACCACGGAACTACGGGACTGGAGAAATCAGAGATTCTTGTGAATGTAGCCTTAGTCAGTATTGGTAGACATAGACACAGCTAATTTTTTTGTCCTGTAAGTCAAAGGTTATATATTTGGCAATTTTCCACCTAAATAACTTTACCCTCATTTTGACAGATAAAACTTTTTACACGTAATTAGGAAAGTATGTAGGAAAAACTTCCATATAGGCATTTATTACTTATATTAAAATCATACAGTTCAATGATAAATTATGTGCTGTTCTCCCATGGATTTATGCATGCTCCGGAGCTTGGGCCAGGTCCGCCGGAGTTCACCTTCTTCTTCCCGGTGTATGTGAGTGTGTGTCTTGTGACACAAATTGGTTTTTAAATTCTGCTTTTTTCCGAATCCATCGGGTTGTCCGACGGCTACGGGCTCCGATTTCTGTCGTGTGAAAGCTGGCGCCGATGCGCCACAATCCAATTGTACGCGCCAAAAACCCGTGGCACTTCGGCGCAAAGCGGCGAAAATCTGAAATATTCGGGGAACCCCGACCGAATTGCGGCCGCAGGACCTTTAGTAAATGAGCCCCATTATGTTGGTAATGCCCATGTACCCCAGATGGATTGTATTGTTTCCCCAGTACAGGTTGCTTATTTTGTAGGCATCTGTCCCCCCCCCCTTTTTCTTTTTATTGTATGCATGTCCATATACTTCAATAAAATTATGATCTTATTGTAATTGTTATTGCTTTTCTTTTGATAGGTTTAGTACATAGAGGTCTAGGATATTGGGGAAATATTGGGATGACCTCAGTTTCACCCCATAAGAAGCTCTGATCTCTGGGGTCTTCATAAAACAGATCTGCAGGTCAATTAATCTTCTGTTCATCTTAATTCTTTCAAAATGTTCTGCACATGATGAGACAAGACATTCACGTTTAGGCCAAAATTGTTGCTACAATTAAATTCCTCCAATAAATGTGAATAGTTCAACTAGTGTTTACTCGAGAGACTTGGTATTACAACTTTGTGAAGGTGGTGACTATATATGTAGCAGTTAGTTCTTTAATAACTACAATTCTGATGGTTGATGTGGAGCTTTTGCATGCAGTTGCCCTCTCTATCTCACATTTTCTCTACGGTCACGGAGTGAATTAGTTTGATATAAATAAATAATCACAGGTTGCCAAATAACAATATCTGTGTTTGCTGGAAGAAGAACTGTTTGTGGGTCATACACCCTGTTTAGAGAATAAAAATATTCACAGATGTTACTATTAGCACATCAACAATAGCAACAACTTTAGGGAATAGCGATACAGCTGTGAACTTTACTGAAGATACATCAGCGAGCGGAGGCGTTCTGGGGATAAACACACATAATTATAGGAAGTAGATACAATAGCAGTTGTTATATTTAGGAAGTGTCCACAGTTATAAAACATAATTCTTTAGCAGCTCTGAAGAATTATTGATAAAAAAACAAGGTTAGGCTGGATCACACCATGTTGTGTTTCTCTGTTGAAAGGCTGCCCTGGGAAGATTACCAACGTGTCCTTACGACGGAGGGCAGAGACTTATTCACTGTATATGGTTCCTTCTCCTACCCCCTGAATGTGGGAGGAGGAATGAACATCACATTTGTTGCCGTACGTTGTATAGAATCCTCCCGACGTGTCCTTATAACACAGGGCACAGATATATGCCAGGATATGCTCATACAGCAGGATACTTCCTCCTGGTCCTCCACTCCCCCCTGAAAGCAGTTTGGGGTGTTTCCCCAGTGATATCACCATACTAATTTGACCACGTAAAGCTGCAGACATTGTTGGGTGTGCTGTGTAAAATGCATTTATTGTCTGGGATCATAGCTTAGCTTTGTACACTGTGGTGCACTGGTGTGTGAGATCTCTGAACATGGCTCTACAACCCCACCCCCTACTCTGTATTAGATCTGTAGTGGGCTTCTGGTTAGCCTTTACAGCAGAGAGGAGGGGCTGGGGAGTGTTGAATATATAGATCAAAGAATACAGTGTTCCAAGTCCAGCTACACTCCAATTTCAATGTCCTCCACAAAGGTATGATTACAGTGGTCACCAGAACAGCTACCTAGAGGCTCATTCAGACAGCCGTGTGTGGGCCCGGTCCCAGAGGTGGAGGGTGGAAGGGTGAGTGTTCTTTACCCCTCCGCCCTCCATAGGCAGACGAGCGGCCGTGTCGCAAATCTGCCAAAATATAGGGCATGTCCTATATTTTGCAGTGCAGCTGCCCATCTCAGTCATGGTGGTGTGACACACCGTGAGCTCAAAGCATCGAGACTGAGAGCCATAAACTGTAGGTCTATGGGGGCCGCGATCTGGTCACAAATCATGCAATCAGATCACGACCTACGTAATGGCCTCCTAAATTTACTGTAATGCACTGCAGCTTCGTATAGGTATAACTGCTGATAGACTCCCATTGAGACCATGTAAGTTTTATAACCCATCTTTACATCCCCTGGAGTCTACTATAGCAAATTCTGCATAAGGAAACAGCTATGCTTCCAAGCATAGATATTTATTTTGATAGGAAATGGTTCATATAAAATCCATTACTATAATTTATGAGTCCCTCTGTTTCCATAGTAAAATAAGATTTTCAGCTAAAAGACAGATGAGGGCAGTGCTGTATTTGACCCAGTATCTGTCCATTTTGTTATTCAACAGTCCTGATCTTTTGGAAGTTTAAAATGCTTTGCTGAGCAGTAAGAAATATGTCATCGATAAGCATAGATGTCTTGCTATGGACACACAAGGTATATATGTTAAGGAGGAGAAAAGAAACTGATTCAATCAATCCAGCTCACCTGGTGTTCCACGGTTTCAAAAGAGCTATAGACATAGTCACAAGGTCTCGAAATGCGTAAGATGTGTCGATCTACTACTCTCTGATGTTGCCAATTTGTCTGTTTCTGGTTTTATGAGGAAGAAATAAAGAAAAAGTTTTATTGAGAATTCATCTCTGTGGACTTACTGGTTCATTTTAACAAGCTTCTCCTAATGTTAAGGAGGACTTTTGTGGATTTGATGGTTCTTTATTGTAATTGAGAAACATTTTTGCGCTCAACTCAAAATGTTTTAAGCTTTAAGCCACCTTGTAGCTATATGAACAATTTAATGATGTGCCTGAATTGTAAAGAAAGGGGCAATAGTATTGTAATGATGGGGGTGATGCTCCAGGGCTTCCAGCAAAAGCCCAGATAATAGTCAGTGTTGTACATTGATAAAATCTGGACAGGTGCTGAGGATTGAGCACTGTTTCCAGATCATAGAAACCCTAGGATAATCTAATTGTTCAATAGGAAACATTGCTATGAATATATGGTCTACTGCTGTGTCTATGTACATATACATTGATACTAGTATAGTACATTGATACTGGAATAATGGATACCAGTAGTGGCACAATATAATATTACTGTAGAAGGCAGTAAAAGTCTAGACCACTGCTTCAAGTCAGAAGTTTTCAAATATGACCTTATAACCAATGATAGAATATATTGTATGGAAATAGTTTTTATTAATAAAAAGAGATTAATAAATACACCTATTATAACTTAGAAGAGGCATGCTAACATAGCAAAATGGTATTCCCCCCTATTACCCAGTATCCACAGAAGAGGTCAGAGCTAGAGCTGATGTTCAGGTTCATCGTCAGCAATGTGGCTTTCCTAGCCAATCATCAGCAATGTGGCTTTCCTAGCCAATCATCAGCAATGTGGCTTTCCTAGCCAATCATCAGCAATGTGGCTTTCCTAGCCAATCATCAGCAATGTGGCTTTCCTAACCAATCATCAGCAATGTGGCTTTCCTAGCCAATCATCAGCAATGTGGCTTTCCTAGCCAATCATCAGCAATGTGGCTTTCCTAGCCAATCATCAGCAATGTGGCTTTCCTAGCCAATCATCAGCAATGTGGCTTTCCTAGCCAATAATCAGCAATGTGGCTTTCCTAGCCAATCATCAGCAATGTGACTTTCCTAGCCAATCATCAGCAATGTGGCTTTCCTAGCCAATCATCAGCAATGTGGCTTTCCTAGCCAATCATCAGCAATGTGACTTTCCTAGCCAATCATCAGCAATGTGGCTTTCCTAGCCAATCATCAGCAATGTGGCTTTCCTAACCATTCATCAGCAGTGTGGCTTTCCTAGCCAATCATCAGCAATGTGGCTTTCATCCTTCCTTGAAAGCAAATTGTTTACTCCAAGTTTGTCCTGGAATAATTCTGCACCTTTTTTGGTGCATTTAGCACATCAGCTCCAACATCAATAAATCGGGCAAACATAAAGACAAGGCAAATTTGTTGAACCTCTGGTAACACTGCAATTTTTTCACCCCACATAAAACAGAGACAGAAATTTAGATAAATTACTATGGATTAGTTTTTGCAACTTTATTTATTGCATCCACATAAACCAAATGTAATTTCCTAGTAAAACGGTCCAGTGTCCTAATTCTTTATGTTCCTTGGACATGCATGTGGAAATGTATACCCACAATAAATATGCTGTTCGATATCTTTTGTCAGGTTGAAAATAAATGTTAGTTACATGAATGAAGAATTGTTTGTGTATCAAAGCGATGACTTGGCTCGCTGCAAGGAAAGAGATAATGACTTCAGATGCTTTATGATATTATCTTATGTTATGATCCCTGCAGGTGTCCAGTGCCCATGGGAAAAAATACTGCTGGATCTGTTGTTTCTTTTTCTTCTAATTTTTTTTCTCTTTAACTTGATTCTCTTATTTGCTAGTAACTTCATGAAAATAAATCTACTATAAAGCATCTTAACTTTATAAGAACTGCACAGGTATTTAAGAAGTATCTGCGCTGGGATTGTGGCCCACACAACCCTTTCTTGGCGCAGCTGCGCTGGCTTCCATGCGACACAAATTAGGGGATGCACCGTTGGACAGTCCAACTGATTCGGGCCAAGCGCCGTATTTAACTTTCAAAATGTGTTGCATGCCCTATGTTAAAGGTGCACCACAAAAAAGATGATGAACTCTGTTGGGCCAGTGCGAGGAAGCATCACATCCATGATTTCTGGAGCACATACTTAGTGAATCGCCGCACGCAGTATTATAAATGGACAATGCACTTTCAGTGAGTAACATCATGACCTTGTAAGTAAATGTGCCCCATTGACTGAAATTTATTTCCCTAATAAGTTTTCATTAGAAGTGGTGAGCAGTGAGGATTTATTTTAGGGCGGCACGGTGGCGTGCCGGTGAGTGAGTAGCACTTCTGCCTTGCAGTGCTGGGGTTCTGGGTTCAAATCCCACCCATGTCAACATCTGCAAAGAGTTAGTATGTTCTCTCCGTGTTTGTGTGGGTTTCCTCCGGGTACTCCGGTTTCCTCCCGCCCTCCAAAACATACTGTTAGGTTATTTAGATTGTGAGCCCCATTGGGACAGGGACCAATTTGACATGCTTTGTGTAGCACTGTGTAATCTGTGTGCGCTATATAAATAAAGAATTATTATTTTTTAGCTTGCTTGCCACAGTGCTGGGGGAATACTGTGCAAAATGCGGTGCTGTGCTACTGAAAAGGAGAAAAACTAGCCCAAATATATCAAAATAAAAAAACATATCAATATATCAATATTCTGGCGCCCATGCACTTCTCCGGTAGAATGCACATATTTTTTTTTGGTGCACCTTTAACATAGGGCGTGACACAATTGTGGCAAAGAGAAGTCTCCATGATGTTCTGTATCTGATGGAAAAGGATTGTCACTAGGAGGAGCAAACCAGGAAGAGGGTCAGGACTGACTAGGCCAGGCAGTAAGAGAGGTCTGCACCCTTCTGATGGAAGCCCTGGAGTGCAACACATTCTATAGCTGGGCCAGCCATTATGTATAAGTCCAAAAAACCCTCCTGAGTAGATGATAGAGAGATAAAGATAACTGTGATCAGCCTCTAACAGTGAACATTGATCAAATGAATAGGCCCTTTAACCCATCAAAATCTAGCACCTATCTAGCACCTTACAAAGTACACAATATCCATTGGGACATGCAAACAAGGATGTAGAATGGACAAACAGTGGCAGCAGTATTTGCAATGTTATGGGCTATGTATGGCCAAACCCTTACAACTAAGGTGTAGTATAGACTCTGTTGCTAAATTTTTTATGAAAGGAATGGCCCTAGCATATGGCGAAAAATAATGGTTAAAAAAATTAAGTTACAAATTTGTATCTAACCTCTGCATAGCTGCAAAAATTACAATAGCCACTTCATTGAAGAAGGCGGCTATTCCTTTTCAGTTGGTGAAGACTAAAATGAACTGGATCATGGTTAATGATAGATTGCAGTCTATATTATCTGATAAGGAGTTATTTACTAAAGTCTGGCAAGATTGGGTTACCCACATCTCCACAACTTTGTAATATAGTATACATGTGACTTTCTTTCCTGCTTAAACCCCAGGCCAGGGGATAGTCTCCCTCCCTTCCCTCGTGTTGGGTACAGCCCCTACTGTTTGTCCTCCCTCCCTATATACCTTTTGAGTTGGAGTATATGGATTTGGGTTTGAAAGTCCGCAACTTGTCTCCATTTGAAGATGTGACATATCTTAAACGGGCCTCTGTGTAGGTCTAGTTTTCTATGCCTGTATACTTTTTGTTCTATTGGTTATTTTAAAACAAAACTTTCAATAAAAATTATTAAAAACCAAAAAATTAAGTTTATTGCACATCCTTAAAAACATAAGAAGCACCATAAAAAATTACCGTATATACTCGAGTATAAGCCAAGTTTTTCAGCACAAGTTTTTTATACTTGAGTCAAAAAAAACCAAACAGTGTACACACCTTCCAACACCCCCCGGCAGGTCCTCTTCCATACAGCGATGCTCCAGCATTGGGTCTGTGACCCCAAGCTGTCTGTCGCAGGGGGCTGGCAGGCTATATACTACAGGGGGCTGGCAGGCTATATACTACAGGGGGCTTGCTGGCTATATACTGGGAGGCTGTGACTAATACATTTCCCACCCTCAGCTTATACTCGAGTCAATAGGTTTTTCTAGTTTTTTGTGTTAAAATTAGAGGTTTTGGCTTATACTCGGGTAGGCTTATACTCGAGTATATAGAAAGTTTACGTGTTTTGCAACATGTATATTTCTTAGTCAGTATCATGGACTCAATACAAACTTTTGTTGTACGGATCCAAAAGGTGGCCACTATAGCAGTAAAAGGTTCCAGAAGGTACTTCCTGATGAATTTGTATACATTATCAAAAAAGTAACATTCTAACTATGACATTGTAATATGGAGATAGTCTTCCCTATATTGGCAGGCAGACACGTTACTCAAGGAAATAAAAAGGATTCACCTTGCGCCTTGGAGCCCTAGAGGAGCTTGTAGGGTATCTTTTCCCTATACAAAGAGACTAGTACAGGTTAGGCACTAGGTTACAGCAGTTTTGAGTAATGGACTCTGGCCACAAGGACTCTGTGTCCTTTCATATAGGTAGTGAAATTTTGTGGTCATTATCTCCATTTCATGTTGGGGCACAGATATCAGCTTAAGAAAAAAACCTCTCACATTTCTTTGCCTGCAATACACATTAGTATATTGGGAAAACATAATTATAAGATACTTTTTCTTTTCCTAGAAATTTAGACAATGCAGAGATCCATCAAGACTGGATTCTATGGTACTGCTCATAATGAAACTTGACCAGTTGGACCAAGACATAGACAATGCACTTAGTTCTCCATCGCTCTCCCGGAAACAAGTTTTCAGCCAACGATATCTCCAATCCACACAAGTAAGTAATATATAAGTGAGAGGGGTTACATTTATGTATCAATTTGAAGGGATATCATTTGTCCTATTTGAATAGTCGCTAGTATTACAGCTAACTGCAGTTATTATAGTACAAGTAAACACATGAATTATTGTTATAATATTATATCAAGGAAAATGCTTCCTTCTCTCCATACTTTGCCTATTATAATCCAAATCCGCTTTTTAATCTGAAATCTCTGCTGAATTTCATCTTGCTGGCAATATTGACAGAAACTCAACGGGGGACATTTTTTCTTCAATTTTTGTGACTTTTGTCGTTTTTTCCACTTTTCACAGTGATTATTGCTGTTGTTTCTCAAGTACGCCTTGGTCTGCACCTTGTGCAATGTTTCTTTGGTATCTTTATTTTCAGGATGTTTTATGTAACTTTTCACTTATGCATTACTTTTTTGCTTACTTTTGTGACTTAGGCGCAAATCTGCACCTGGTCCAGGGCAGGTGCAAAGGAAGGGTTATTTTCATGGACTCTGTTTTAACATGTAAATTGGAATTATTTCACATGCTTTAAATGTTTAAAATTTTGTACAAACATATGTTAGGCATTGAAAGTTTGGGCTGTTTTTTTTAAACTTATACATTTTTGCATTCACATTTTATTGAAATGTATTGGTTACTTATAAGGGTGCGGTCAAAAGTAAGCATGTGTTCTCATGTTTAGTTTTTTAGATGCAGTTTTAAAAGCCAAAAGCAGTTGTGGTAATGGGTGAGTTCCTTCCACTGAGAGAAGCTGCTCCTCCTCCTTTTTTCACTCCAATTCTTGTTTTGGACATCGAAAACTGCATCTGAAAAACTGAACGTTTGAACGCACCCTGAGAATAACAGATTTGCCAAATTACATTGCTGTCAACATGGTGTTTACAAAATGTGCATGTTATCATTGTGTTAACACACATATTTGTAAACACTTTAACACATGCTTTTTGTAAACGCAATGTTGACAGCAATGTAATTGGGCAAATCTCCTCTTCTCAGCTGTTTTGATATGTTTGCAAATGTCTGTGTTAACGCCACTTGTGACCACAGCCTCATATGTCACCCTCTACCTTGGGCGGACTAGAGTGCTTAAAAATGCAGGCCATGGCCTCAAATGCAAATTTCATGTATCAATCCTCTTCATGTACACACACTGTAGCTGCTATATTTTGTTGATGGGTTGGGTCCACTCGCTTTAAATAAGAGAGTGATTAGGAAGTACAAGGCATCATATAAAGTTTGACTTGAAGCCTCATTATTTTGACTTAAAGTGTTTTGGAAATTCTCGTGAATGCATCCATGTAAATGTATCCTATAACTTTCTATAATATATTCCATCTACCTGCCAAGTTTCACTGTCTTTTCCAATGGGCTCATCCAGAAGATTAAATTACCGGACTGCTGTACGTCAATGATCTTGCCCCATGTCGACCCAGTGATCTGTTACTTCTCATAATTTTGGCATCTCTCCATAGTCATCATCTAATGCCAGCAACTCACTATAATTTAACTCAAAATCTTTCTTTCCCATACCAGATTATGGGACTAAAGCTTTATCCCCATCAAACATTTATGTTTTGGCAGCTGCTGACACATCTTATGATGCAGGATCATTTAGATGATTATTCTGCCATTTCTACGTTTTCCCATGTGTTTGAATCCAGAATTTCGTCTTGCTTTCATCACGGTTAGTTAAAATCATGGTTGGGTTTGACATTTGGTAGGTGGCAAGAGGGATTTGTGCAAATAGTCATTATCGGAGGCATAATAAGTTTGGCAAGCGTTGGTATAATTCAGGGAAAATCTGTAAAATCACTTCTGACAGTGGAAAACAAATACATCAGAACCTGGACAGAACTGAGAGTTCAGATATATGATGTTACCAGCAGTGATGAGCGGATGCATTAAAATTTGGGTTTGGCCAAGCGAGGCTCAAACAGATGGGACCAAAAATTCAGAGAATGGAGTCTTGTCTTTCTTGTGTGAAGGATGTGACAAAATGAATTTGCGGAATTCATTCATAACACCCGGGGCTCTTGGTTAAGCTGAATCGGGCCCAAACTTCTTCGGATCTGCGCAACACTAGTTACCAGTTATCACAAAAATCACTTGTATGTGGATTTGTAGTTGTAGGGGTGCATAGGTAGCAGTTATACCTGGGCGTATGACCCATATAGCTACTTAATAAAGCGCCAGTATTTCATATGACACATGGAAGGTGGGTAGTTATTGTTACTTAGTTGACACTTACTATAGGTCCATTTAATTGCTGGTGTCATCATTTGATTGTAATTGCAATGGTTGTGGAGAAAAATGTTGATCAATTAAAGTGGGTGCTAGGACCTGCGAATGAGATCCTGACATCATTGTGTGAATGTAGCTGCAAGACACATGAGCACATTACTGCTCCGTTCTCCATTCTCTCTGGGAAAGCTGTACAGTATGAGACTATCTTCAGAAATCATAGAAGATAATTACCGTACATTCTGCCATCACTGTTATTCCCTTAAAGAATAAATGGAGAAGGTATTTCTCATATCTATTTTGTCACTTCCTTAATGCAAGAATGTCAGGATCCCATTTCCAGGATTATTGGGAGTTCCACTTGTTTGATCCCCACCAATCAGCAAGGTATGGCATATTGTCACGGGCACCCCCGCGATCCATACCACGGATCGCGGGTGCACCCGTGCCTCCGTTGCGGGCACCCCCGCGATCCATATCGCGGATCGCGGGTGCACCCGTGCCTCCCTCCGCTGCCCCACTGCTGCTCCGGTGCACTCACCTCTCCTGGCTCCCGCTCCCGTCCGGACTGGGTCTCGCGCGCGGCCCCGCTCCCTAGGGCGCGCGCGCGGCACTGCCTCAAGATTTAAAGGGCCAGCGCACAGGTGATTAGTATTGGTCATTTCCTGTTTTGTATATAACCCTTTGTTTCCCATCATTCCCTGCCGGATCTTTGTGCCTCTTAGCCTTAGAGAAAGCTTCCTAGCGAGTATTGCTGTGTTCCTGCGTATTCCTGTATTCCTGCGTATTCCTGTATTCCTGCGTATTCCTGTATTCCTGCGTTCCAGTGTATTCCTGTGTGTTCCCGTTCCTGAGTTCTGTGTTACCTGTGTTCCTCCCTGTTGCTGTGTGCCTGTGTTCCCGGTCCCTCCTGCCTGGACCTCCTGTTGCTGACCCCGGACTTGAACCTGACGTTGCATCTCTGCCGCCTGCCCTGACCCTGTGCCTGGACCCGACTACGAGTTTGTCATCCGTTAAGGTACCTCGACCTCGGCTGCCACCGTGGGCTAGTCACACCTGGGAACGACCTAGTGGTATCCTGCCGCAGCAAGTCCAACCCGCTTTGCGGCGGGCTCTGGTGAAAACCAGGTGCCGCTAGGCTCCGGTTCCGGGTGTTGGCTAGTTACATCTCCCGCGGTGGTCCAGAGGATCCACTGATCCTAACAGTAAGATCCGGCCATGGATCCCGCCGAGGCTCCTTCTCCCAGTCAGCCTGATCTCGCCACCATCGTGATCCACCAGTCCCGGCAGATTGCAGCACAGCGGAATCAGCTAGAGCAAGTCACCGCCATGCTCCAACAACTACTTGCTACCCAACATCAGCAACAGTCTCCTGAAGCGGCCGCTGCGACCCCTGCTGCTCCGGCTTATCTTCCTGCTGCTGAACCCAGGCTACGCCTCTCTTTGCCCGGCAAGTATGATGGAGATCCAAAGATGTGCAGGGGCTTCATAACCCAGTGCTCCTTGCACATAGAACTGATGCCGTCGCAATTTGCCACAGAGCGGTCCAAGGTGGCATTTGTCCTCAGCCTTCTTTCCGGGAAAGCCCTGGCCTGGGCTACTCCGCTTTGGGACAGAGATGACCCGGTTGTGTCTAACCTCACTGCGTTTCTGTCAGAGTTCCGGTCTGTCTTCGAGGAACCAGCACGAGCCTCCTCTGCGGAGTCTGCATTGTTGAACTTGCGTCAGGGCAACTCATCGGTGGGAGAGTACGCAGTTCAATTCCGCACCCTGGCTTCTGAACTTGCGTGGAACGATGCAGCCCTCATCGCTACATTTAAGAAAGGGCTCTCTGCGCAGGTCAAGGACGCACTGGCAGCTCGGGATCTTCCATCTAGTCTGAGTGACCTCATCACCTTGGCCACTCGAATTGATGTTCGGTTTAAGGAGCGAGCTGAGGAACTACGCTCCGAGTATCCCCAAGGCCGTGTTAGACGCATTCCTCGCCTGGCGCCAGTCTTCCAAAGGCCGCTCCAGGGTCCACCTGAATCTTCTGCTGAGGAACCCATGCAGGTTGACCGAACCCGGCTCACTCTACGAGAGCGTTCAAGACGCCGACAGGAGAACCTATGTCTGTACTGTGCCAGCCCTGAGCATTTCATCGGTTCCTGTCCTGTCCGTCCTCAACGTCCGGGAAACGCCAGCACCTAGGCTTCTTGGGAGAAGCGTCCCTAGGTGTAAATACAGCTTCTCCACGTCTGACTCTTCCCGTGCTCCTCAGCGTTGGCACCGGTACCCAGATCCAGGTTACTGCCTTCCTGGACTCGGGCTCTACAGCGAACTTCGTGGATGCAGCCTTGGTCTCTCGGCATCACTTCCCGGTGGTTCATCTTGAGAAGCCATTGTCTATTGCCTCGGTCAATGGTCAGATTCTCTCCGTACCCATCTGGTTTCGCACGGAGCCCCTGCTTCTGCAAGTTGGTGCCCTACATCAAGAGAGACTTTCGTTTTTTGTGCTGCCCCAAAGCACATCTGCTCTACTGCTGGGTCTCCCCTGGTTGCAGCTTCATGCCCCTGTACTGGACTGGTCCTCCGGGCATATCCTCCGTTGGGGTCCGAACTGTGCTTCACGTTGTATGCAGGTTCCCCGTCCGCTACCTGTGAGGACTTCGACTTTGGCTCCCAAGTCTCTGGAGGGTCTGCCAGCTTGTTATCGGGACTTTTCGGACGTTTTCTCCAAGAAGCAGGCGGAGATTCTACCACCACATCGTCCCTATGATTGCCCTGTGGATCTTCTTCCTGGCGCCACTCCTCCCAGAGGTCGTGTCTACCCTCTTTCAGTACCTGAGTCTCTAGCCATGTCCGACTACATCAAGGAGAATCTGCAGAGGGGTTTTATACGCAAGTCCTCCTCTCCGGCTGGCGCAGGGTTTTTCTTCGTTACCAAGAAGGACGGCTCCCTACGTCCCTGTATAGACTATCGTGGGCTGAATAAGATCACGGTAAAAAACCGTTACCCTCTGCCGTTGATTACAGAACTCTTTGATCGCCTACGTGGTTCCAAGGTGTTCTCCAAGCTGGACCTCCGTGGTGCTTACAATCTCAAACGGATCCGCAAAGGTGATGAGTGGAAGACGGCGTTTAACACCCGTGACGGGCACTTTGAGTACCTAGTGATGCCCTTTGGACTGTGTAATGCCCCTGCTGTTTTTCAGGAGTTTGTGAACGACATTTTTCGGGACCTTCTTTATACTTGTGTCGTGGTCTACCTCGATGACATCTTGGTGTACTCTCCAGACCTTGAGTCCCACCAGGCACACGTACGACAAGTTCTAGGTCGACTTTGTGCCAATCACCTCTATGCCAAGTTAGAAAAATGCCTGTTTCACCAGCACTGCCTTCCCTTCCTTGGTTACATAATTTCCAACAGAGGCCTTCAGATGGACCCCGCGAAGCTGTCTGCAGTTCTTCAGTGGCCACGTCCAGAGGGCCTCCGAGCCATACAGATGTTCCTGGGGTTTGCGAACTATTACCGTCAGTTTATTCCCCATTTCTCCACTCTGGTGTCCCCCATCGTGGCGCTCACCAAGAAGGGTGCCAATCCACGTGCCTGGTCTCCAGCTGCTGAAATGGCCTTCTCCAAGTTAAAGTCTGCTTTCTCCTCGGCTCCCGTACTCTCTAGGCCAGATACGGACAAACCCTTTCTTCTGGAGGTGGACGCATCCTCCATAGGAGCTGGAGCGGTGCTCACTCAGAAAGGGCCCAAGGGCCGAACTTTGACTTGCGGTTTCTTTTCCAAGACTTTTTCTCCTGCTGAGAGAAATTATTCCATTGGAGACAGAGAACTATTAGCCATCAAACTTGCTCTTGAAGAATGGCGATATCTTCTGGAGGGAGCTCTCCATCCTGTTTGTGTGTACACTGACCACAAGAATCTTCTGTACCTCCAGACAGCCCAGCGCCTGAATCCCAGGCAAGCCCGGTGGTCTTTGTTCTTCTCCCGCTTTGACTTGCTGATTCATTTTCGTCCGGCAGACAAGAATATCAAGGCTGATGCTCTGTCCCGTTCGTCAGATGTTGTTGGAGATGAACCAGTTCCTCGGCACATAATTTCTCCTGATCAGCTTGTTGTTGCAGCTCCGGTGGACCTTCGGCAGCTGCCTCCTGGCAAGACATATGTTAGACCTGCTCTCAGGAAGAGGATTCTGTCTTGGGGACATTCTTCTCGTCTGGCTGGGCACCCTGGGGTGCAGCGCTCCTTGGCCCTCATCTCCCGCTATTACTGGTGGCCAGACCTGGTCAAAGATGTTCGGGAGTTTGTGGGATCCTGCTCCTCCTGTGCCCGCAATAAAGCCTCTCGTCTCAAACCGGCTGGACTGTTACTCCCGTTGCCGATACCCAGTCGCCCGTGGTCTCACGTGGCAATGGACTTTGTTACTGATTTGCCTGTCTCCTCGGGCAATACTGTCATCTGGGTGGTGACGGACCGGTTTTCCAAAATGTCCCATTTTGTTCCCCTTCCAGGTCTTCCGTCTTCTCCACAGCTTGCCAGTTTGTTCTTCAAACATATCTTCCGTCTGCATGGCCTTCCGCTTCACATTGTGTCCGATCGAGGAGTCCAGTTTGTCTCTAAATTCTGGCGTTCTTTATGTAACCAACTGCAGGTCATCCTTGACTTTTCTTCTGCTTACCACCCTCAGTCGAATGGTCAAGTAGAGAGGGTGAACCAGACTTTGGGCTGCTACTTGCGCCACTTCGTCTCAGCCCGTCAAGACAATTGGACTGACCTTCTACCTTGGGCTGAGTTCTCTTACAATTCTCTGGACTCGGGATCTACTGGTTCGGCTCCGTTCTTCGTGGTCTATGGACGTATTCCTCGCCCACCTCTCCCGCTGTCTACTCCCTCTGTTGTCCCTGCGGTGGAGGATCTGGTGCAGGATCTCAAGGCTGTTGGGGACCAGACCCGCCAGTCCCTTCTACGAGCTTCAGACCGTACCAAGACCCAGGCTGATAAAAGACGTCGAGCTCCTCCTGTCTTCTCTCCTGGTGACAAAGTATGGCTATCCTCCAGATACGTCCGGCTTAAGATACCCAGCTATAAACTTGGGCCCCGGTTCCTTGGCCCCTTTGAGGTAATCAAGCGCATTAATCAAGTGGCATACAAGCTCCGCCTTCCTCCATCTATGCGCATCCCGAACTCCTTTCATGTATCCCTCCTGAAGCCAGTCGTCTTGAACCGCTTCTCCCAGCAATCCCCTCCTCCGGCTCCTGAGGCTGATTCTCCAGATGTATATGAAGTCAAGGAGGTTCTGGACATGAAGTTCGTAAGGGGTAAGCGGTTCTTCCTTGTAGATTGGAAGGGGTTCGGGCCTGAGGAGAGATCCTGGGAGCCTGAAGAGAATATTTTTGATCGGACTCTCCTCCAGAGGTTTCTTGGGACCAAAAAGAAGAGGGGGAGGCCGAAGGGGGGGGGGGGTACTGTCACGGGCACCCCCGCGATCCATACCACGGATCGCGGGTGCACCCGTGCCTCCGTTGCGGGCACCCCCGCGATCCATATCGCGGATCGCGGGTGCACCCGTGCCTCCCTCCGCTGCCCCACTGCTGCTCCGGTGCACTCACCTCTCCTGGCTCCCACTCCCGTCCGGACTGGGTCTCGCGCACGGCCCCGCTCCCTAGGGCGCGCGCGCGGCACTGCCTCAAGATTTAAAGGGCCAGCGCACAGGTGATTAGTATTGGTCATTTCCTGTTTTGTATATAACCCTTTGTTTCCCATCATTCCCTGCCAGATCTTTGTGCCTCTTAGCCTTAGAGAAAGCTTCCTAGCGAGTATTGCTGTGTTCCTGCGTATTCCTGTATTCCTGCGTATTCCTGTATTCCTGCGTATTCCTGTATTCCTGCGTTCCAGTGTATTCCTGTGTGTTCCCGTTCCTGAGTTCTGTGTTACCTGTGTTCCTCCCTGTTGCTGTGTGCCTGTGTGCCTGTGTTCCCGTTCCCTCCTGCCTGGACCTCCTGTTGCTGACCCCGGACTTGAACCTGACGTTGCATCTCTGCCGCCTGCCCTGACCCTGTGCCTGGACCCGACTACGAGTTTGTCATCCGTTAAGGTACCTCGACCTCGGCTGCCACCGTGGGCTAGTCACACCTGGGAACGACCTAGTGGTATCCTGCCGCAGCAAGTCCAACCCGCTTTGCGGCGGGCTCTGGTGAAAACCAGGTGCCGCTAGGCTCCGGTTCCGGGTGTTGGCTAGTTACATCTCCCGCGGTGGTCCAGAGGATCCACTGATCCTAACACATATCCTAGAGAAAGGTAATAATTTAACCCTTTAAATAGTTACTTCTGAATTGTACTAAATCAGTGTTCACACTGATATCAGGGCTTCAGCTGTCCTGCTCCAATAAAGAAACAGAACACTGAAAGCAACAAAAGAAACAGATATAAATAAGAACAGTGGTCAAAACGCCTCTGTGACTACAAAGGGGCCCATTGGACTTCTTTTGAGTTGTCTGTTATTTCACTGGATATAGGCATTTATAATGGAGCCACCAATGTAGGTGTGAATAGCTCTCTGCACCATCCTGTTATTCGACTCTATCTGTGTCCTCTCTGGACTGGAGTCAGCCAGCGTCGGACTGGCCCACCAGAGTACCAGAGGATCCTTCGGTGGGCCCTGGCTCAACCCAATACTGAACCCCAGAGGTCCATCAGAAAACAACACAATTTGAAGGCTACTAGAGTATATTTCCTGGGGGGATAACAAAGAGTGCACCCCCAGATTGCACCATTGTTTTCACCAATACTCTATTGGGCCAGTCCGATCCTGGTAATTCTGCAATATGCCAATATGCAGCCTTATATATATAACTTTTTAGGAGCATTGGAAATAAGTATGGGTCAGTTGTACTTTGATTTGCACCTAAAAAGTCTCTAATTTGCTCAATAGGGGGCGAAGAAGGTGCAAATGAAAGAAAACATCTGTCTTGCAAAGAAAGATACATTAGCAACACTGCAACAGACACACACACCGGCAAACTTCTTAAGACACTGACATGGGTGCAAAAATGCTGCCAAAAAGGCACAAAAAAATGTGCATAGAAAATAAAATAAGTCAAAATAAAGATACAGGTGCCCCTTGACTTTATTATATTCACATGACTCCTACGGATCGTTATGTTATGTTTGGCTATTACTGTGGAAATTATTATGATCTCAGTGTTTTCTGGTTAATAAATGAAGAATTTCTTAACTTGATTTGTTAACTAATATTAATATAATGAATAAATAACTACTTTAAGATTTTATTTGACTTGTAGCCTGCAACTTCAGAAGTTACCAGAGGAGGGAGCTATAGAAACATAACAAAATCATAATTTTGCTAACTAGTTTGATGTTGTTGAAGAAATTCACAAAATATATCATTAAATCTTACCTGCACATTGACTGCCTGCACTACAATTACACTTCATGAACATGAACATTAGAGAACAGACTTTGCAAAGTTGTAAATTATTTTATTTCATGTTTCTCATTTTTGACTGAGGACGTTTCCTATAGATGAAGAAACCCCTTGTTGTTGTTGCTCTATATGTAAAACTTTCACTCAGCCATAAATGTCTCGGGAATGACATCAGTGCACATCCCTAATCTCTTACAGATGTCTGCAGCTTGTAAACACTTTGCAGGTTAATAAAAGATTACAGGAAATATTAAGCTCTGTTTACTGACAAGCAAATTATGAGCCCAAAGAACTGCAGAGATGCATCAGAGACCTCATCTGTGAGCATCTTCAATTAGATTTTGCTTTGACAATTTTACCTTCAACATAATTTAAATATTTTTATTTTTGCAGTAATATATGGTGCAGTTTGCCTGTGTAGTGTGCAGGGGGCGCCAGATTAATGAATTGTGGATTATGTTCTTCATGAATCTGGCGCCTCCTGCACTTCTCCGGCAGAGTGCACAGACTTATTTTTTGGTGCACCTTCAAGTATATATTTCTATACAACATATTCCATTTGAAGCAATTTTGTCAAACACTGCATGATAAATATGGTGCACGGTTCGGCTGAGCACCTGAACGCCCCTTTTAGTCGCATTGGGTATAATGCAGCGTAGTTCTGGATACTTTATATATATATACATGTACAAGCAGTTTGCACTGAAAAGAATGTCCAAAGTCAGACAAAAAACTGGTTGGGTAAAAGTCCTGGAGTTATGTGTAACCAGTATCGGACTGGCCCAGCAGAGCACCAGAGGATCCTCCGGTGGGCCCTGGCTCAATCCAATGCTGAACCCCAGAGATCCATCAGATTCAGAAAACACCACAATTTGGAGGCTGCTAGAGTATATTTCCTGGGGGATAATGAAGAGTCAGACCTCAAATTGATTTTCCCTGGTGGGCCTAAGGATACCCAGTCCGACACTGTGTATAACCATAACCAAACATGTGTGTGTTGTTAGTAGCAGCATGTTTGTGAAAAATGCATTTGTTTTCCTGGATATTCCTGAAGTTGGCTCTCTCTAGTGCACTGGTGTGTAAGATCTTTTCACTGAACACAGCACAGCCCTCCCTCCCTGAATAACTGCTGTAGTATAAAAACAGAAGCTGCTAGAACAAGAAAGAGATCCTGTGCTGTGTTTTATTGGGAGATCTCACATACAAAATTCAGAAACAATCATTGATTATAGATACATATTTTACAGTCCACACAAAATGCTACTAACAATGCACAGAAAAGATATGGGTACACATCTCTCCAGGGCTGCTAAGACCAAGATTAAATGAGCATAAACAACAGATTCAAACAAGAATAAAACAGAAAAGTGAATGAAATATACGCATGGATCTTAGAACTGATATCTGTATCTTATCTTTTGCCCAGGTTACAAGGTTTGCTTCTGAAAATGCACAAGATATTTCTCCACTGTGTCTTCCGCATAGCAGTATCTCCCAGGTACAGACTGTAGAAGATGCACCAGCAGCTCAGGGGATCGCGTGTGGAGCCAAACCAAAGACTTCGGTAAGCCAAGAAGCTTTTATTTTGATTTTTTGGCACCAAACATAAAGTTGATCTTTTCTTGAAATAATTCAGTGTTAATATAAAAATTGTCTTTGGTTGTATGAAAATAGAATTCTTACACCCCACCATAACAAATATACAGCTGTAATTCCACACAGAGAATATTTCAAGGGATCGTCTGGTTTACACAAACTCCTAAAAACTCCCCTTTAACAGCTCTTCCAATTATGCTTTATGTTTCCTAAAATATTACATGGATCCCTTATAGACCCCCTTATCGGGGGTTACATATTCCATCTCCTCAGTGTCCACCATCCACATCAGCTCCTCCAGCCTTCCTTCACTATAGTTTTCCTCTCATGTTCTCTATATGTTATCTAACCACCCTCCTCCATCTGGTCCTGCTGCGAAGCACAGATTACCCTCTTATAATTCACGTAACTCTGTCTGTCATATTTCAGGGTGTTTCATTTATTGTGCACCATAATTTACATAATTTTTTTTCTCAGGGTCAATACCAATGTAGGAATATCAAATCTATAGGGTTATTTAATCAAAAACTACAATTTTCCTATTAAAAAACATGACTCCATGCAGCTATAAGGACAAAAAAATAAAAATGTTACAGCTTGTTGAAGGCGTTTCCAAAAACCAAGACAAATAATAGTGATAATTAATGATGAGAGGCTTAAAGTTTGTGTTCATAACACAAGCTCAACCCCCCATCCCCCTCAATCGCAGTTGTTAACTCTTTTAAGTGAAAAAGTCACTTAAAGGACATCAACCACCAGATTACTGGAGGTAGAGTGTCCTAATTAGCCTGCTTGTCACATGTAGGGAAATGTGGTGACAGTGTTTATCGTGTAATTCACAATTTTTATTGCAAAAATAATAAGTTTGTGCTGGCGGTGCTCAGGCTAATGGTGCCTGAGTGCCTCTCGCTTTCCCAGAACTTTCTTATATTAATGCGCCCACCCCCCGGCCCGCTATAAGCCTTCTACTGCTTCCAATTACGGACCGAAGGGTGACATCAGAGTTCCCTGGCCAGGGCAGCCTAGACATCATAGATGAGCAGCCTATTTAGGACACTCTACCTCCAGTAATTTGATGGTAGATGTCCTTTAAATGGTTGCACTGACTTGATGTCGACTTTTTGGGTGAGATGCTCGCTCCCCGACGATGTAATCAGGAGCAACGAACCTCTCCAAAATGGTGGGGTGCAATGGTTGTTACTAGTTGAGGTCCGGGTTCGGATACTGAAAAAGATTTTTGGATTTGTGTTCGACTTAACTTGGACAAACCAAAATTTGAATGGGTCCGCTTCTCACTAGTCATATTGTTTATGTGGAATGATAAGAGGTTAAGATGAAAAGTAAATGTAAATGTATAGTGAATGCGTATGTGTGTACTTTACACAGTAGATTTGTACTTTGGGTTACTGGGGTAAAGTTTTGAGCTCATCATGCAATATGTCTTCCACATAACATGATAAGCAATTCCCTAGTTAATACATATATGGCTAAATAGGGGATTATACTGATCCTGTCCATAGACGGCTACTGATCTCCAAATGTAAGCAAACGCTTGAACTACACCGGCATTATGTGTACCACATTGTAGGTATGAAGAACTTTCTACACCGGTGGCTCTTGCAACATACGTGACATAAGGTGACATGAGGCAGAACCTCTACCAAGGCTCCTCTGATGAGAGGCATCAACATCTTAATGATTCTTCCCTGTGTAAATGTTTAGCCCAGTTGTAGATCTGTAACAGGTCAATTCAGACAGGGCATTGCTTGTTTTTCGCAGAATCAATATTTATTTTGTCCAACCCAGTTCAGGTATGAAACATATTTCAATCAAATTATTAAATGTGTTTCAGGGGTTCATACAATTTAGTTAACTAAAAGTTGGTAAATACAAAGGTTTGTATTGAGCTGTGTGACCACAAAAATTTCATCAAAAATGCATCACAAAGTCACTGAAAGAAACCATGGAAAAATGTACTACTAAACTTACCAAAGGAGGATGACGTGGCATATGATCAATGAGACCATAGAAGCCTTAGGTAATAAAGCTATTGTTGATAATGGAAGTATTATGCTGCTTTTATTCTAATATATATCTACTTAACTATGAATTACACAGAGGACGTGTACCTGCAATTACATTATAAACAGGTGACAATTAATGTGTAATGGCCTGCGTGACCTGTCACTAGTTTTGGGGGATGTAATTATCCACCAAGCTCATTCCCATATGACATATGTCTGGTGGCTCCCAAAGCATGCACAGCTCTTCCTTGGTTGGGACACACACACACACATTACACCTTTAGGTGCTTTTCTCCTATTCTAAATCCGTAAGCCTTCATATAGACCTGGTTCTTCCTTTTAAGCTCAAATGGGTTCCACCCTTCTGGGAAGGCTTTCTACAAGGCTTTGTTGGGTCTTGGAATTTTAAATCGTTTGATAATAAATTATAGAATCTTATTTAGAGACCGTGGGTGTCTTTGTGGTTCTTTCTTTCCCCGCATAACTTTCTAATGATCTGATTTAGAGCAGAGATCAATCACTTCTAGTGGTTTTAGTGTACAATCCAAAACACTTACAGAACAACCCACCCAACCCAGCCATGCTTTAGGGACATCGCTTAGAGGCGCAGTCAAAATCGGCTTTGCAAAGCCTCTCCCACAATGTTGGAAGTATACAATTGTCCTAAATGGGTTTCCACAGTTAAAGTCCAAGCAGACCTTTAATAAATAGCATTACACCACTTCCAACTTTTCAGTTGGCACAGGAGTTATCCAAAAGTCTGCCAGATACAGGCGGTGATTTTTTCACTTCACAGAACAGTAATCTCAAATCCCGTGGAGGCATTGAGTTTTACAATCTATGTGATATTTTTCATTGAGCGTAAGTATATAAGGCTTACAGTTTGCTGCTAGACCATGGAGAGGCACTCCAAAAAGCTCCCGGGATAGAGTGAGCAGAGCGTTGGAGACTTTTATTCACTTTGCCCCTCTGCACTCTGCTTGGTAACTTTTCTTGGTTTGTCACTTTGTGTTTCTGTGTTGCCTGAAATCAAACTTAGGCCTCATGCACATGACCATAATAGGGGCTGTGATCTGGACACAAGTTCCACGTTCAGTGTATCAGCGCTGGACGTGAGGATTTCGCTGTATCATGCAACCTAGTGTTTTCAACCAGGCAGCTTAATGTGCCATGTTGTCTCTGGAGCAATGGACAGCGCCCCTCGGGCCAACGCTTCTTACTGTTACATTGGCTTAGAACACTGTAAAGTAAGCTGCAACTTACCACAAGTATTGTCTTACAATCGTATATGTCTATATGTGTGTATGTATGGAACTACGTAACTAGGAAAGGTAAGCAAGTGAGCAACAAGCAAAGGCTGAAGTCTGTAGTTGTTGTCCTGTTGTAATATATATGTAACCGTGTCTGCATCCCTATCTATATGCCTATGTAAAAAAACAAATTCCCCTCCAGGGGATTAATAATTTTCCCACTGTGGGACAAATAATAATAATTTTTTATTTATATAGTACACACAGATTACACAGCGCTGCAAAGACGTTGCCAAATCAGTCCCTGTCCCCAATGGGGTTTACAATATAATCAACCTACCAGTATGTTTTGGAGTGTGGGAGGAAACCAGAGGAAACCCACATAAACACAGAGAGAACATACAAACTCTTTGCAGATGTTGGCATGGAACCCAGGACCCCAGCGCTGCAAGACTGTTGTGCTAAACACTAAGCCATGTGCTTACCCATGTTATGGCAAGGGCAAGCGTACAGCTGTGTGAATGAGGCCTTATGTTGATCACCTGATTGTTGGGTCAGCTTCAGTAGTAAAATCACTCAATGTTAACTCAAAGTTACCTATACAAACATATGCAGTGTCTATTTACCTTGTTTCACACATTTTTAAACAAGCTTATCGATGAGTGTCTAAATACTGGGACCCCAACTGATTATGAGAACCAGATCACCAGCAACCCAGAGAATGGTGGTCCTATATGGGGAGCATGGTGACTCAATAGATAGCACTACAGCCTTGCAGCGCATCCATGTCAACATCTGCAAAGAGTTTGTGTGTTCTCTTTGTGTTTGCGTGGGTTTCCTCCCACAAAACATACAAAACATACTCGTAGGTTGATTAGAATGTGAGCCCCATGGGGACAGGGACTGATTTGGCAAATTTTGTCCAGCGCTGCGTAATCTGTGTGCACTATATAAGAAGAAGAATGCCAAGATCCTGAATCCTAGCAGATATAGTTTTATAGATCCAACATAACACAGGCTTAAACAGCTGAAACACCAAATCAATGTGATCAGACATTCATGGTATATCCAATGCATAGGCAGTGGGAAAATCTGTTGGGTTCCCGTCTAGAATTATCAGTGCCAGACTATGTTGCGCCATGTAAGTCATACATGAAAGTACAAAGTCACATCAACTAAAATAAAAATTGAGTGCAGTTTAAAACTACACTTTCCCCATAAAGATCAAAGGCCAACATGATTAGTCATTTATGAACCCTTTAACATGTTTTGGGTAGATAATACTGTCATTCTTGGATTACACCATTCACAGCAGGAACTAGACTCCATTTCCACATGCCCGCTTTGTTCTGGAACTTGCTTAGACACCACATTATACCAGATGACGTAAGATGGACAGCACCTTGGAAATATGAGCCGTGACCTCTGTTGTATTACGAGGTTCAATTACACTTTCTTGTGTTAAGCTGAAAGTGTTCATGTAGAACGTCTCGTCATCATACCTTTCACTGTACTCTCATTATATCCATTCATAACCTTCTATATCAAGAGCCAATAGTGTTTTATAGAGATTTTGTTGTGGTTACAAGCGAATTACAGTGAGATGCAGTAACAAATGATCATCAGGAAAAAGCACATGTCACATAGTCCTAATGACTTTAAATAATCTACAGTAAAAGAATAAAAAATATAGAATACAGAGGGAGGGATATTTGCTCTGTGCCCTGCCAGGTAGAAACAAAACAGTCTTTAGCTGCCCTCCAAGGATTCTGTGCTGAGGCATGATGGGATTGATAGCAGAGCAAAGAAAAATTATAAGCTATTTCCTGATGGAGAAGTTATATGCTCTGTGTAATTTGCATTACCGGAGCTAGAAGAGTGTTATTAAGACTGAAGCATTGTGTCCCAATGCAACCAGCGCCCAACACACCGCAGGTACCAAGAGGTACCAACCTCTTAGTAATTGTGGAGCACAACTTATGCACAGGAATTGGATTTACACCAGGTTCCACCTGGCATAGATCTGAGTTATACCCTGCGCCAGTATTCTTGCGTCCATTTTTTTAAAAAAGTGGCTTGTTGGGTATAAAAACCAAACATAGCCTATGGCATGTGCCAGATATCAACTTCTTCATACCATGTACAGCAGAAGATGGGATTACAAAGCATGATATGTATCCCAAATGCTTTTTTTAAAGAGATCTAAGCTTTGCCTCTTTTAATTGCTCTGCATATTCTGATAAAATAGGGATTTCTCTGAAAACCCCTTCCTCCTTTAATTTTAGCTCTGGACATGCTAATGAAGCTATCTACTGTCCGGTTAGTAGTCCTGGGATCAAACCGATATTGGGGTTTGGCATTCGGGCTCACCTGAAAAACCGAGCTGTTTGGCTGCTGAGATTTTCACCTTAAAGGGAATTTCACTGGTGACAGGTCTCAATAAGCACTGCAGAGTACATTACATACAGTTAGAATGACGTCTGTGCTCCCCTCCTTTCGTGTAATATCCCCAGAATAAGATTATCTGTCTCCCTGCCAACAAGTCCTGGCCAAGTCCCGGGTGATGCCTCTTGTAACGCTTCCTTGCTCATTTACATAAGTCTTCACTTAGCCCCAACTGGTACTTATTCAATTATTTCTCCTCCCACATCCTCCATGTTTTCATTCCTTCCTCCGACACACAGTTTTCACAGCACAAGGTTTTCACCACAAGGGAAACCTCGCGCCTGCACAGTGAGCCAAACACCCAGGCACCTGTGCACCTTCTCTGCGCTTTTTAATGAGGCACATCAAGCCGCCGAGCAGCGAAATAGGCAGGTGCCAGGGTATATGGCTCATCACACAGGCGCAAGGTTTCCTGTGCAGTGAGCCAACGTCACAGAGGGAGGGATGAGAACATGGAGGATGTGGGAGGGTAAATAATTGAAGGGTAAATAAGTACCAGCGGGGACTGAGCAGAGACTTCAATAAATATAGATTTTTTCATGATTACTACTTATGTTGCATGGAAAAAACTTCTCTTGGGCTTGGAACTACCAGTATTTTGCCTAGCAGATTAACACCTTGCAGATCATGTTTTTTTATGGCCTAGTGTTGTGAAATCACTAAGAAAATTAGCTTCGAAGTGAGATGTAAATTGGTTGTATAAAGTCAAGGAGGCGGAGAGTTTAGCTCTGAAGTCAAGCTCTTCTCACATCTGCTGGGATTGATATAATTTATGAGCCTTTGGCAGAGCTGGTAAAAGACTGTCAGTTACTGTCAGTTACATTGCAGTGAGGCAAACAACTTTACTATAATAAATAACTCTCCATCTATGAGACTTTAAACAACCAATTTAGATCTTATTTCAAAACCGATTTTCTGGATAATGCTACATTGATAACCCACGAAAGAAACATGAACTGTAAGGTGTTAGTCTGATTGATCACATACTGGTAGTGGTTTATTAGGTAAATGTCTGCTGTCAGCTTCTCTTTAAATTTTGCCTATTGTCATTTGATCGTCGTTTCCTGTGTCATCATTGGGGAGCAACAACCCATTTCTATAAAAGTCTGGAGTCTGTACAAGGCGGTGACACACTGTTACATATCAGTACCCAGTTTGCCATATACTGCAATGCTGTAATATTGCATTATATAGTAGCAGCGAAAAGATCCCCAGGTTCAGTTTGTCACTATATGTTCCCTGTTTAAATGGGGAAAAAAAGGTAAAAGTGGTTGAGTCGTGTTCTCTTTAAAGGAAACCTACCACCATGGATCTACCTATAAAGGTAGATCGGGTGGTAAGTGCCTCTATTGTACTTAAGGATAGCCCTTTTAAGGACTAATCCTCACGTCCCTGCAATCTTTTTATAACTTTTATTTCTCTAATATGCAGATGTTCCAAAAAGGCTACTGGGGCGTGGAGTAGCCGGAGCTGCGGCTACTCCACACCCCAGTTGCTTCTTTGATCCTCCTACCAGATATCTTGGACGAGCAGCTATGAGGAGCTGTGCGCCCTCGTCCGCAAAGCCTGCCCTCTTCACATGCACAGAATAGCAGGCCCACGGCTGCGCGGTCACTGCTCCAAAGCCAGGACTACTGCGCACCAAAGATATCTGGTAGGAGGATCAAAGAGGCTACTGGGGCGTGGAGCAGCCGCGCTGTGTATCCTCAGCTCCGGCTACTTCATACCCCAGTAGCCTCTTTAAAAAATGTACATATTAGGGAAATAAAAGTTATAAAAAGATTGCGGGGACATGAGAATTAGCCCTTAAAAGGACTATCCACACGTCCAATAGATGCACCTAACACCCGATCTACCTTTCTAGGTCAATCCGTGGTGGTAGGTTTCCTTTAACTCAAAAATGAAGAGTTGGGTGGATAATTGGAGAATCTGAAACCCCTTGATATATATGGGGTTAGAAAATAAAATAAAAATGACATTTTAATTGTTTTCAGCTGTGTCCCAGATTTCTACTACTAAAAGAATTATGAAAGAAATGAACTCATTAAAGTTATATAAGGACATTAAAGTTTGTCCTCCTATAAGTATGGATTTTACCAAATCATTTTATTAGGAAAGAAACACTAAATAGACATCCCCTGAAAGCCTAATAAAAAGAACCTATTTCTTTCCTCAGCGCAGGCACTTGCTCCACAAGCCTTTACTGTATAAATATTCTGACACAAAAGAAATGATGGCTCTTAGTAGAAAGTATTAAGTCGTGAAGTTGAGTTTGTTTATACATGTGGAGATTAGTCTCTGTGACAGATAACAGCGTTCTTACTGTATAAACACCAGGAATTTCTGAGGTTGATTAGGCACTGCGGCTTTTCCACCTGACCTGACCTCAGATTCTTCTCCTACTGTTTGCACATTAGATCACAGTATTTGTTGTATTGGAAGCAGAAATAATTGGCAAGTTTTAAAGTTTAAAGGAAATCTACCATCAAAATCCATCATGATAAACCAGGGGCACTTACTCATAGATCCAGGTACCGTCAATGTGTTATTTTTCTTATTTTTGTTATCCATGACCTCCTATCTTCTAAAATCTGATTTTAAAATTATGCTAATGAGTCTGAGGTGCCACCCAAGCCCTTATGTGATCTGCTTTACAGTCTGTTATACTGTCTCACCATCCCCCCTGATTCTCAGGACTTGTTCAGGACTTCCTGCCCCTTCCTGCCCCCCCCCCCCTCCACCAGAGCCCTTTGTCTCATTGGCATAATTTAATAAGAAAATTTGATTTTAGACGGATAACAGATATAAGATTCCCATTGTGTCTGGGTCTTTCCGTAAGTGTCCCTGGTATATCATGCTTGATTTAAATGGTAAATTTTCTAGAATCAGAGCTATTCAGATGAGGGCCAAATTGTAATGGTTGGATAAAAAGTGTTTACAAAACAGCAGTTCTTATGGGATCTTTCCTTTATCTATCAAAAGTCTATAGAAAGCAGAACATTAATTGCCAGGATTGCCTATATCTTATCAATTCCCCGGTTTCTCATTTCAATGTACAGGGCCGGCGCTAGTACTAGACAAACGTGGGCAAGTGCCGGGGCCCAGAGCTTCTACGGGGGGGAGGGGGGGTTGGGGTACATAATAAGGCTGTATATAATGAATCCATGAGGGTGAGGGGGGGGGTTCACTGCAAAGGGGCCCACTGAGGCTCTGCTGCCCAGGGGCCTACTGAAACCTGGAGCCGACCGTGGCAATGTATACAACTTTGTTGTACTTTTGTGTGCCATATACCACATAACACATTCAGAGGTCTTGTTAAGTCCATCTCTCAACAAACAAGTGAGACAAAATATTAGGTTTTAATGCTATGGCTGAAAATATAGCATAATTGGTGTGCCTCAATGGGCCTGTGTCTTTTTAACTATGTTGTATATATGGTTTATGTAATTAAAATGATTTCATTTATATTTAGTCCAGATATGTTTTGACTACTTGTCCTGAAGGCCAAATGACAACGTCTAATTGAATTGCCACCTTTGTATACTGGGATTTTAATAGATTATCCCAGGCCTGGTGCTATGTTTCTTTTCACAACATTAGTAAAATAACATGTGACAAAATATTACATTATGCCCAGGCAAGCAACCTGGAGAGTCTGACCTTTCCAGAACATCGTGGGCTAATGGTCTGGTTTTGTGAGCATCTGTTTGCATAAAGCTCCATAGACTAAATAAAGTGAGGCTTCTCCTTGGAGCCACTTTATATAGAATATAAGGACATTGACTTTTGCAGTTGGAACAGTTATTAATGGAGACGGAAAGAGAGGTTCCCAAAATCCCATTTAATGCCCAGCAGAGCTGATATGACCTGAATGTAGGTTGTCACCACATATTTCCAGGGATCTTGTTCTGCCTAAAAGCCACTTATAGGAGTCAGGCTGATGTAAATGTGTAGATAGCATCTATATTCTGCTGACTATGGTAGTTTGGTACCATAATATCAACACTGCTTGTTCAAAGCAAGTAATAACATTTTATTACTGCATATTTATGTATGATGCAAGGACTCCCTTTCCGGTGCAATGTATTCAGTCAATGTGAATAGACCAGCATACAGCTCAGTTTCCATGGGCTGAGTATGTTCGTTTGCAGATAACCAAAAATATTACCCATCTATTACTTTTGATAAATGGAAGTCCTGCCACTAGCACCAAATAGCCTATTCTCTGAAAAACAGTCGCTGATCTCTTTTGCTAAAATTGTGTTCCCTCTTAAAGGTAAAAAAACCTGTGATTGACAATGGAAATCAGTGATCATACAGATGCTGAGCTTACCCTTGATGCATGAAAGCTTTTTTAGCTGGTAGGCAATACAGTAAATGTATAGTAAGTATTAAGAGAAGGCGCGTAACAACAGGGGTGGCAGCCATAGCAGCTGCTATTGGGCCTGTAGTGTGAAGGGGCCCGGCCAACGAACCTGCCATACTAAAGAATGCACCATTGTAGACATATTGGGGAACATTTATTAACCGCCATATGTCAGTTTTCTTTCAGACTTTGCAAGTTCTTTCTAGTGCAAACTGCCTGCACAAGTATTTAAGAAGGGTCACACCACATATGTGTGTTCCTTTTTTGTTGCGGTGACACTATTCTTCATTCCACACAAATTTCTATACTGATGGAAACGTTCCGGTGCTCAGTTGAACCGTGCAGCAGATTTAACATGCAAAGTCCGACAGAAGTGTGTGCACTAGAAAAAAAAGTGCCGCACTCTATCAGGGCAGTGCACGGTGCGCACATTCTTCGAGAACTTTTTTTTTGGTGCACCTTTAACATAGAGCCCTAAACATACTTCTGTTGGACATTGCATGATGAACGTGTCGCAAACTCCGACTGTGCATCGAACCCCCATTTCAATTTAGAATTGTGTGTTGCGTCGGGTAGAGTGCAGACACTTTATAAATATGTGTGCAAGCAGTTTGTCGACCTATGTGTGTATATGACGTGTTTATACTGTGTGTCTAAGTAATGATGTGCATATATATGTGTGTGTGTGTATTTATACTATGTCAGTGTATATAATGTCTATGCACTATGTGTGTATATTTGAGGTGTACATACTGCATGAGTGTGAATATTGGGGGTCATTTACTAAGGGCCCGATTCACGTTTTCCCAACGTTTTACCCGAATATTTCCGATTTGCGCCGATTTTCCCTGTATTGCCCCGGGATTTGGGCGCACGCGATCGGATTTTGGCGCATCGGCATCGGCATGCACACGACGGAAATCGGGGGGCGTGGCCGAACAAAAACCCGAGGGATTCGGAAAAACCGCCGCATTTAAAAAACAAAAAGTGTTGCGGAGCTTGCACTTACCTTCACTAGGAATAGGCCGGTGAACTTGAGTGCATTTCAGCGGACTTCAGCGCAGCAGCGCCACCTGGTGGACGTCGGAGGAACTACCTTAGTGAATCCCGGCCAGACCCGAATCCACCGCAGAGAACGCGCCGCTGGATCCCGAATGGACCAGGTAAGTAAATCTGCCCCATTATGTCTATTCATTGTATGTATGAGTTTATAAATGTATATATGAGTACATAAATGTGTACATATTAGTGTATACATGTATGTAGGTGTGTATGAGTATAGACCTTTGTGTATGCAGATAGTCCCCTACTTAAAGACACCCGACTTTCAGACGTCCCCTAGTTAAAGTCGGCCCCCGCTGACCACTGTGACCTCTGGTGAAGCTCTCTGGATGCTTTACTATAGTCCCAGACTGCAATGATCAGCTGTAAGGAGTCTGTAATGAAGATTTATTGATAATCCTTGTTCCCATTACAGCAAAAAATTTCGAAACTCCAGTTGTCACTGGGGCAAAAAATATTTTTGTCTGGAACCACAATTAAAAAATATACAGTTTCGACTTACATACAAATTCAACTTAAGAACAAACCTATGGAACCTATCTTGTATGTAACCTGGGGACTGCCTGTATATAAATATGTGTGTGTGTGCATGATTGTATAAACATGTATGTACTAATACTAATGTATATATTTTTAAGGGGAAGGGGGCCCCATACAGAAGTCTGCTATGGGGCCCAGTCTGTCCTAGTTAAGCTCCTGATACAGAGAATTACAAGCCAAGATTAATATGAATTAGAGAAGGACCAATCCTAGCACATTGACGTCCTCTTACCAGTGCTGAATACACTCTCCTCATGTTCCTCCTCCTCAAGTTCTTCAGTCTGTGTATCTCTGATTTATGTCTGGTGTACAAAGGTGTTCTTGTCTGTCCTAATTAAAATGATTCATTAGAGCTGTACATTCTCTGGAGTGTGGAAGAGACATTGACTTTACCCTTCTAGCAGTCTGGGTGTTACCATGCATTGTCTGTTTATACAAGGAATTATGCTGGTGTCATCTAAAATTAGACAGCGGCCATATGTTACTGGTGATCTATCATCAACATGTCCTCTATATAAACACACCCTCTTGTCTTCTCCAGAACTCTTCCAGTATACAGTAAATGTCCATGACCTGGAGGGTGAAGGTCTTTTTTTTCTCATATAAAATTTTAGTTCTTTTTTTTTAAAATTGGTATACAATATTTAATATCTAGTATTAAGTAGGATGTTAGGGGTGAAATCAAGAAATGATGTCATGGAGTCTGTAACTTTATTAGCTTAGAGTCAATAGTCAAAGTGATAAGTGGAGGTTAATGTAAAGTAATTTATATCTATCTTTAGCGTAGACAGCTGAATATTAAGTTCTGCGGGACCATATTTTCATGTGTCAAGAGTTTTGATAAGACTTGATGATGGATAAGGGGGTGAGAGCAGTAAACTAACTAATATCTATTACTATGGCAATAGGACTCATCTGGTGGAGGATTATGTCAGAACGGAGTATTGGGCATATTGAAATTTAACATGCCCAATCCTTTCTTACCCCAAAATTATAAATAAGGAACCATTGGTACAACCACATTCACTGAAGTAAGACATTTATTGCTGACTTTGGTCTTATCTGTGTGGGCACCTTCAAGTGAACCCATCGCCAGGACTTACCCTGCTAAGCGACTAGTCTCCACAGGTCGAGTATGACATTTCTAAATTCCCCTTTTTATGTGAAATCTAAAATTTTTACTTATAAAAAAAATCTCCCACAAAGACAGACAAATACAACTCTTCTCATCTCAATTTCATATGAGATGAGGCAAGTTTAGTGGTTGGGGGGGTTGTGTCACTTCAAAAGTCCATATGTCTGGTTCTATAGCACCTAAAACAATCTTTTTGTGTCATCTTACAGATAGGAATCCCCTTCTGTCAGGTCCAGGCTTATAGTTCTTTGAACTACAGAACTGGATATTAAGGCAGTTGAAAAATAGGCAGGAACTGAATCTTTATCTGCAGCTTGCACTTCCAACTATATATTTTGCTGCCTGTATCTCTAGTACTGTACTCATAATCCTGGTGTGATGAGATCCCTATCTTTGATATCACTCAATAAGCATGTGTCTAGGTACTATATAACAGAAGATGGGGGCTTCTGAAGTGACACTACCAGTTCAACCACTAAACTTGGCTAATTGGTGGGAATTCTCGAAAGGTAATGACAGGCGGTCCCCTACTTAAGGACACCCGACTTACAGACAACCCATAGTTACAGACAGACCCCTCTGACCTCTGGTGAAGCTTTCTGAATGCTTTACTATAGTCCCAGATTGGAATAATCAGGCAATAATCTGTCTGTAATGAAGCTTTATTGATAAGCAAAAAATGTTTAAACTCCAATTGTCACTGGGGCCAAAATTTTTTTTGTCTGGATCTACAATTATAAAATATACAGTTTCGACTTACATACAAATTCAACTTAAGAACAAACCTGTACTGCCTGTACATACACTACCGGGGAGCTCCTAGTTTAGCTGGGTACAACCTGGTGACTGGTTATCTTTAAGGATAATAGAAAATAAAAGGTGAAAAATATTGACTGATCATGGAAAGTTATGAACCATGAGACTTCATGTATGTTCTGTGCCATTTTTAATATATCCATTAAAGGGGTTTGCCCATGAAAGAAATTTCTCAAAATTCAACCCCCTAGTGATGTTTACACAATAAAGATTATTTTAACTGTCTGCTTTACAATTTTACTCAGCTTTATTGCTGTTTTAGCTCTTATGACTCAGTGATGTTAACTGTAAAATTAAAGAGTGTGGGTGGGGAATCTCTAATCAGACACTTCATGATCCCTCTAGTTCTGTAATCTGCTGTGTTCTGACAATCTCAGCCATAGCATACACTGTCAGCTCTGATCTACCTCATCAGACAAACATTATCTGTCTGCTGCTCTTGGAATGCAAGGGGAAAGGCTGATGCAGAGAGGAGCTCAGTGCAGCGTCAGATAGGAGAACAATCTGTACTACCCGACCCTAAACTTCCGATTTAGGGTTAGATTCTGGGCAACTGAAATTGTATACACCAGGACTGATAGAGGCAGGTTGGAATTGTGAAATGCTTGTTTTTTGTAAAAAATTAATGTGAATGTGTTATTTTGTTATCCTGAGTATATTTAAGAATCTAGTCTTTGTGGGAATACCCCTTTAATGAACTGAAATTGTATACACCAGGACTGATAGAGGCAGGTTGGAATTGTGAAATGCTTGTTTTTTTGTAAAAAATTAATGTAAATGTGTTTTTTGTTATCCTGAGTATATTTAAGAATCTAGTCTTTGTGGGAATACCCCTTTAATGAGCAAAAAACGCTCATGTACCAATAAAAATATACAATTCATGAATATTTTATTTATGTATGTTTTTTTCAAATGAACCAGACATATAGTGAGGGGGTTCATAGTTACGACAAGTCCATAATGGGATGCCCTTTTTCCATAATGGGATGCCCTTTTTCAGGGTTGAAGCTGAAAGGACCCATATATCATTTGGTTAAGCACAGATTCAAATCCTATTGAAAATACACAACCCAACTACTGAGACTTGAAAAACACATCTTTGGCAATATTTCCTTGCAACTTAAAGGACTGGTCCCTTAAGTTGCAAGGAAATATTGCCAAAGATGTGTTTTTCAAGTCTCAGTAGTTGGACTACTCCTGTGCCTTGATTAAGACATCTTTGACCCTTTGTCCTTTGTTCTCAAAATCAGCAAGGGTCCAAGAGATCAGACCACCTCATACCTATACAGTACTAGCAAAATGCCATAACATAAATAATGTATTAAAAGTGGTTGTGTATGTTACTTATACAGTAGCTGTCCATCATTTGCAATACTAACAAAATTTAAGTTAATAAGCCCATTAAATTGTATAATTCAATAGTCAATTGTTAACTTTCCCCATTCCATAGTTGTTATGACTGCAAGTTTAACCAATCCATTTTTTACTCATTTGGAAGATTTTTTTTTCCGAAAGAGAAAACACATAGGAGATTAAATAGTTTAGGTTAAATCCTTCTCTGGAAAAAGTTATGCCCTTTTTAATAGCTTAAAATGTTTCTACAAATTACTCCAAAACTTTCAGGTGCCTAAATGAAAGAGTAAATTCTAACTGGTGTCTTTATGTGCGATGCATTAGTGAGTGGCAGTGCTACTTTTACAATCCTTCTGCCAGGAAAAATGAATTTATAGCATTCCCCCTATGCTGATGCCTTAATTGTAGATACACAGACTCATTCATCTACAATGTTATGGTTCATTTACGAAAATGTGTAAATGTGGTTAGAAGCACTAAACGTTCACATAAATGTAGAAATCCACAGAAAAGGAAAACCAGCAGCGTTACATTATGTATTAATTATGCAAGGCGAAGGAAAATACTGCAAAGCAGAACAGATTTGATAATACATTTCGGTAGAACAAGAGGCCATTTGTTGAAATTTATAGTCTGGGTCCAAACAACATTATACACCATAAAAGTGATGGTGCATAGCACATTTGATGTGTGCAGCTGGGCCATTTCATCACTGTTTTTGCCCCTTTTCTGCACTTTCATTGACTGAAAATATGATTAAGCAATTACAGTAGCTAGTTTGGTCTGGTAAAATATTAATGAACAATAACTATTATTCACTCATCTATCATCATGATAGTAGTTCCTATACATATATATGGTAGATGGGTTATTGGATAACTGGATCAAGTCAGGTTGTAAATGCATTCCTCCGGGTTGGGGTTGGTAGCTAATGTAGACTATAGGAAAGTATACTGTCAGAACTCTCAGAATTGATATACTGATATACATGTACCTGTTAGTGACTAGATTTTCTGTTCTCTTGAGATTTTATTACTTGAGATACTTACCATTCTGCATGTACCTTGACTACTCTTCTGCATTTTGTACCTCACTGCCGTTTTGGTTTTAACCATGGTTGTTATACTTTGCCTTGTTGTCTGTTTGTTTGTCTTTCTGTACTGTGCACGTATGCAGGTGAGGGACAATTGTTCAGTCGGTGCTTGCGATTTAATGCAGGGTCAGAAAGTAGGCAGGGACAAATGTTGGAAGAAGGGCAGGGCTCACACTTCTTCCCTGTATTGAAATACACTCTATTGAGTTGATAGATTCACATTATATATTGCAAAGCACATGTAAACCCATCTCAGGAGCAAAGTTAAAAAATTTAATTCACAAGTTAAGCTTAAGCCCCTATACAGCTTCTCCTTACACCCATCAAAAGACAACCTTTGTTACATGGATTATAAGGTTAATAATTTCCTGGCAGGGGGTTCAATCCACAATGTATTTCTATGAGAAGCCTTTTTATTCAGGCCTCCTACTTGTAAGCAGGGTCAGGGTGAAACCTGTAATAAGCAGGAGGCATTGGAGGCAGGCTGAAACGGCATCATACAGGAAAGCAATAGGCAATGATGATCTACAGTATCACTTGTTGCCCTTACATAGGACACAGAACAAATTATGTATGAACATTAAAGTGTAAGGTGAATGCATAAAATATTAAAAGAGACGTATATGCCGCATTAGCTGAACAACATCAGGGACAAAAATGAATCAAGAAGATGTGCAACCGATTAAATTCAAATAGAGACAAGTTTCATACAAGAGCATGTGTATTATTTTTTAAAGAATTTGTTATGCTGATATAGGCAAAACAATATAACACAAGTTGATGGTTGTCAAAGAATAATTAACGCACTCCTTTCTATATAGCTGATAGTGTAGTAGACCCATCTGCTGATATAAAAGCCAATAGATAGTTTCACTTGATTGAAGGTTGTGCTTTGTTTTATGCCAGTGAACTAAATTGTAAAGTAAATGTTAGCATTTAGTGTGGAGCCATCCGTTAAATGGGAGCTAATACTGAGGTATGTTCAAGTTCATTAAGTCTTATTGTACTTCTTGTACTACTTAAAAGAAGCCCACTTAGACTGAGAAGAAAGAGAAATCTGTGTAGTGAGGTGAAGAAAACAGCAGGCATTATGTTCATTCTTGGCATAAACTAAATGGATCAGTTCAAACTTGGAAAACTTGGTTTTCTTTTATTGATTTAACATTCTTTTCTATTTTCTTCCCTCTTAAAACTGCCTTAAAGGGAAACCTCAACCTTGTAGGTGATGGATTTTACACTATAAGCAAGGCTTCTTCAAAAAAAAAAATCTATGGCCTGAATGTACAGAACTCTTTATTTATTTATTATTTACTCTATTATTATTTATTATTTATCTGTTTTATTTATACTCAGTGGGCATTTTAGTGCACCATGGACGTGGCCATGACACTCAGCGCATCCACCATTAAGGCCATGGATTTTCTCAATAGAGGCATGCTTATGATGCCGAGTACTTACCAAATAGCTAATCATCAAAGTGTAGGATATGGACTAAGTCAGCATAAATTCTCCCCCAATTCACGTACTCTTAGACTACATTCACACTAACGTCATTGGGTCACACTGGGTCATTTTACTTCTAAATTTATTTCAATAGGTAACAAGTAGGGCTAGATTACACCCCATGTAGCTTACAGCTACAGTTAAAAGGGCAATTAATGATAAAAAGAGGGCATTCAAAAAATGTAATTCTGATGGGTCACCTAAGGCTTTCCATACTTACAAAAAACTTACCAAAATCTGCAAAAAGGAAATCTGCATCTTGTAATATACTAGACTGGCTGAATGTAGACATGATCCAATCTAAGCTCAATAACCTCAATGGGGCTTATTTAGGGTCCCGAGGCCGCATTTCCAACGGGTTTTCCGGCTTTTCGGGGATCGCCGCGACAGGGATTTATAAGGGCATTGTGGCGAACGCGATCAGATCTTGGAGCTGGCTTTCATGCAACACAAATCGGGTGGCGGGACGGTGGACGATCCGACGGATTCGGACTGAGCGCAGGTTTTAACTTTAAAATTGTGTCACAAGCCATGCACTTACATGTACCGATAAGAAGAAGGTGAACTCTGTGAGGCCTGTGCGGCGAAGCGACACATGCAGGATATTGGTTGCACAATCTTAGTGAAGCGCAGCACAGTGCATGTTCGTCGGACATTCCGGATCGGGGATTGCGATGTGGACAGGTAAGTAAATGTGCCCCAATGTGTACAAAGCTCCTGGACTAAATGGGCTACACTCCACAGTTCTTAAAGAACTCAGTTCTGTTATTGCTGTACCGCTGTCTGAAATCTTCAGGGATTCTGTAATGTCTGGTGTGGTGTCAAGTGACTGCCGCAAAGCAAATGTGGTGCCAATATATAAAAAGCAGAGAAGATCTGGAGGTTCACTATGTCGCTGACCTCGTGAAATACGTAATGGACTTGATTGTCATTGATGATGAAAGGTTACTCACCTTGTACGAGATAGAGAGAGTGTATAGAATCCCATATAGCAGCCAACGATCCCCTGATAGTATGCAATCCCCGATCCAGAGTACGGGGTTGCAAAGACAGTATAATAGGAATCCCAAGTGAAAGGCAGGAGTGGATCAGGCGCTTGGGAAGAAAGGCAAAAAACCTCTAGGAACCGGCAAGTTTTAGTTCTAAAAAGTAAGGTTTTTTATTGTGTCTTAAAAGAATTTTTTTTAAAAAACAATATTAAAAATGGTCTATACAACGGGTTTCGGCTCAGTACATGAGCCTTTGTCAGCTGACAGGCTCCAATTGCCGGCAGATGAAGGACATCTATACGGTGGCCGTATATACGTCCCCCAAAGGTAGTGTGAATGTAGCCTTATCTATACGTCCCAAATGCGTAACTAGAGGTGCGTATATTTAGTATGAATCTGCCATTTTTCAGGCATATCCACTTTGCTTCAGTTGAACAGTTAATATGGCGGCTGCCTACTAATGTCATTCATCCCAGAGCTTAGGGACGGGGGAAGGGTGAGCAAATTAATTAAATTTATGAAAAGAGATGTGACCGGAAAAACATGTGTTTTTCAGAGGACTAGAGAGGGGCATATACCAATTTCCAGTGCAGTTAGAGATAAATCAGTTCAGACTGTCAATTTAACAAAGCTTCTGTGAAGCAAAGCTTGGAACGATTAATTTACCTCTATGTGTAATGTAACAGCGATAAATTGATTTTATTTAATTTCTGATTTATGAAATGCTGGATTATATATATATATAATTTTATAAATTGAGGCACCTTACATGCACGTGCCAGAGTCTTACTTATTCATAAAAAGTTACACATTTTTAAGGAGCTGTATAAAAATGACTCCCACCTCCTCAGCTAGAGATAGTGGATAAAATATAAAAAATAATATTAGAAAAGGTGCATTTTTCCTCCATGACCCAGCTTCTGTCTCTGCATATACTTTTCATGGACCCCACTAGCCAAAATCAGTTGATAAAAGCACAAATATTAGACCTCCCCCCAACATCTTTAAGGTTCTTTTATCAGCATGAATCATAAATGGGCCCAAGCATTACAGATATTTTCAATACAGTAAAACCTCTCCAGATGACCACCTCTTTAATAAGACCGCCTCTCTAAAAGACCACATTTTTTTTTATTACCTGATTTTTTTCCCCCCATTATACACAATGGAAGTGCCCTCCTATTAGCAGATCACCCATTTAAATGACCAACTTTGGGCAGTTTGCTCAAAGAGGTTTCATTGTAAATGCTCAGTACTGACAATAGTTTCATCTGTGATCATTTAGAGTCAGACCATCTAGAAAATTCTCTATACATGTGGTTAAAAACTTTGACCGCAACATATTTCAGTTGTATCTGATCTATCATCTATTTATCTAGTTGTATAGTAATTTATGTCTTTACGGGTGTGATTATTCCTCAACACAGACAGGGATCCCTCATTTTAATACCTCATTTCTAAATGCAAACATCTTCTCAGACTACACTAAAATGAAGACATTTCATGTTATTTTTGTACAAAAAAGAGAAACAATTTACAGTATATCCTGGAGAAAATTTCATGTAAATATGGATGCTTTAGGGATGAAATGACCATCTACATTTTAATCATCTCTTCAGGTTCATCTGTTTTGAAAAAACCTGAGAGCTAAAAAGGTTGATTTAGACCAAGGTTGATTTTTTAACTTTTTATGTACAAGAAGTAGAAACAACAATCAAAAAGTTGATATCTGTGAAAAAGTTCATGTGCATATTTTTTTTTATTTTGGTCAATGTTGAGTCAAGGAGATATTAGGTTCGGAAAATTGGATATCATCTGCCTGATCCTATGTTTTTCGGGAGTTTAACTGCTGGAAGGACTTCTTCCCCCGTAAGATACCAATGAGGATTTACTTAAAGGAAACCTACCATCAGAAATCTACCTATTAAGGTAGATCTGATGATAGGTGGCTAGTAACATCCTTTCACTTATAGGGAAATCCTGGGACTCGATTATAGGCCCATGACAGTTCACATAACAGTTCACATATTGCCACATTAGTGTCCCTTTCACCCAAAGTACTTCTGCTTAATTTACATACGATTAGAAAGTTATCTTTAATTTTTTTACAAATAAATGTTTATATCTAACTGAAGATAATGCTGCAACGTAGAACATAGTGACAATAGTGAACTGTTCACCTTCTTGAGATGTTTCATTCGCTTGGTAACATGATACGGAAGAGTCCTGTAAATAAGTAAATCATGTTCGTCTGGACAATGACTCAGTGTTTTGTTTCCAACTTTGACCACCACATGGAAATGAGGTTTCAGTCAATTAAGCTTTTACAAAAGATAGGATTGTCCCTCTGTAGAGTACATCATGTTATTACAAATTACTTCATGACACTGCACAGGGAGGTTACCACTAGGGATGTGTAATGAAAATTGAGTGACTGGAAAGAAGTCACAGACTTTTTGAGTCAATAATTTAGTGATGTGGAATTCATATATTAAATAAGGCATTTGAAAAATTTGGGGAATTGTATAAAAGAAAGAAAAAACTAAACTCAGATCTCTTAGAGGAAACCTACCACTTGAAGTGGCAGGTTTCAGAAGAAAACACCGAGCACCAGCTCAGGCTGAGCTGGTGCCGGAGCTTATTTTTGTTAGTGTTTTAAACCGCGGTATCGCGGTTTAAAACACTTTTTAAACTGTATAGCCGGCGCAGGGAGGTACACGCTCGGCTACATAGGAAGTGAAGGAGAGCCGCGCGCATGGTAAGCGCCGAGCGCGTACCTCCCTGCGCCGGCTATACAGTTTAAAAAGTGTTTTAAACCGTGATACCGCGGTTTAAAACACTAACAAAAATAAGCACCGGCACCAGCTCAGCCTGAGCTGGTGCCCGGTGTTTTCTTCTGAAACCTGCCACTTCAAGTGGTAGGTTTCCTCTAAAGGTCCCTCAGTTTAAACACTTGCGGCGCGGAGGACAGGGGATTGTGATCCCGTGTGACCATATGTTATCATTTCCCCCATCAAACCATTGGCTGCAGTCATATACTATTCATTTATGTGTTCAAATACAACTGGAAACTTGTTTATAGGAAATTGGTCGTAACAGATATGTAATGTAAAGCAGCCCCATTCAAACTTTAGGTTTGCTGCTATCAGCACAGAGTAGTTGAGCAGATTTAAGAGAAATTCAGTATAATGTATTGACTAGTAAATAGATCTTTTTATGCATTGGAGTCCAATGTATTGTCTTACTCAGTGATTCCATTTATATATTCCATTTATCTATATGTTGACTATATTTGAAGGCATTGAGGATGGTACTGCATAGAGGTACATAATGGGTGGAACTGTCTTTGGTACTGGTTGAAGTGTACTAGGGTCTGGTTTGTGGCAAGCTGAATGTGGGTGGGACTGTTATAAGCGGCACAGTACATGACACTGATATTCTGAGCACTATGGATCAAACTGCTTTGGAGGTCACTGTGTATAGCAATGATAGGGATGAAACACTAGAGAACAAAAACTGTACAATACAAACCTTCACTTTTAAGGGGGGGGGGTACATCATGTATGCCATTGATTGAATGGAAAGAAGATTCCCCACTGTAAACCTGAAAAAGGTTTTTAAAGGATAAAGGTAGTTCATATGATTCAATCAATGGTTTCTCTTGCATAGTTTCCTAAAAGAAGTTAAAGCAGTTGACCGCATATAAATTGGTTTATATGTTTGGTGTAATTGGTTACTATAGAGCCCTACTAACTGACACTCTTCTTTTAGCTAAAAATTGCTTCCCTCAGTTCCCCATAAAATCAGAGTTATAAACTTGCCTGGTATCTAGGGATCTATTTAGAGAGCCGGGGGGGCCTAATGTCATGTGACCAGGGTGACATCATCACAGGCCCTTTAGCCTCCTAACATTAGCAAACTGTACCCCATGCACATATCTTACCACGTAAAAAATCACATCAGCCTGTATGGACTTTTACTCCTCTTCATGCAGGTTGCTGTGCTTTCTTGTGATATGATATGCTGTGATTTCATGAGATATATGATTGGTGTACAGTTTGTTAATATTATGATGCTAAAGGATCTGTGATGTTGTCACCCTGGTCACATGACATTACTGCTGCATGCAGAGAAAGCATGGAGAGGAGCTGCTGGATTTAGCCCGCTGAGGCTACTCCTACTTTGACTCTCTATAGACATCCCTGGATACCAGGTAAAATTATATGGTAATTTGAGGGGATTTAGTTACTAGTTACTAGGGTTCTATGGGAACCTACCACTAGCTGTATTAGTGAAATATGTGGTGAGAGGTTTCCTTTAAATAGAAAAAAAATTGTACAAATTTGCTAATATTAGTGGAAAGAATAGGTGGAGCTAAGAATAGCCATATTTAGGCAGAGCTAAAAGATGTCCTTATGGGGTTTAACTAATTAAAACTAAACTCTGATAAATAGTGTTATTTTTATATGTCTTTATTTTCTGATTGTAGGTTTTTTCAAATTATTTTTCTATTTAATATTATGCTGGTAACAATCTTGTCTCCACTGCTGCTAATACGCTTCCCATCAGGCAAAAAGATAGGCAATAGGAACCTGTAGACTAAAGATGTTGAAAATGACTTCTGTGCAAGGGATTTCTGGTTATGCTCTGTAACATAATACTGTGCAGAACAGAAGACCTGCTTAGTTGCGTCCATCATCTATTGTCAATGGTGTATCCTGTGTGATCTATATGTAGGGTCTTTCATAGATAAGTGGTAGGAGTTAAAAAGGCAATATTGCAGGAATTTAATATAGATATGGAAAAGGAATATATATTCTTAGTAAATAATTTCTAAGTAAATATCTTTTACCGTATTTTCCGGACTATAAGGCGCACAAAAAAAGCCTTGGATTTCCTTGGAAATCCAAAGTGCGCCTTATAGTCCGGTGCGCCCTATAGGAGGGCAGCGGACCTACTTACATAGGTCCCCGCTACCGGAGACAGCAGATCTCCAGCGGGAACTGCAGACCACGCGGCACGAACAACTTCTGCCGCGTCGGTCTGCAGTTCCCGCTGGAGATCTGCTGTCTGCGGTAGCGGGGACCTATGTAAGTAGGGTCCGCTGCCATCCTCCACCTCCCCCTCACCTTCCCCGCTCACCTTCCCCGCGATCCGCGTCGCGTCTCGTCCCGTGGGGTCTCCGCTCCGCCCCCGGACCTTCGCCACGCCCCCGACCCTGCGCCTTGTAGTCCGATGCGCCTTATATATGGAATTATTACATATATAAGGCGCATCGGACTAATGCGCCTTATATTCCGGTGCGCCTAATGGCCCGGAAAATACGGTACATAGAAAAAGTTGAGAGTAATCTTCAGAGGATGTGTTTTCATTAATATATAATATTCTATTATATATTATTTTATGCTAAATTATAACACTTTAACCTTGGAGACATAATGTGCAGAAATAATAATTACACAATAATATACTATAATAATATAATAACAAACTGAGCATAAGCCACACTGTATGGGACTGTTTCCTGCCCACACCAGCTTGAAGCTACCGGGTCACACCATATGTGGACATCCTTAACAGCAGTGTGAATGGTATCAACTTCTGGTGACTAACCTGGCTACATGCTTCCTGCATGATGTAAAATCATTAAATTTGGATCCAAACAACTGAAAATGTTAATTAGAAAAACAATGATGTCTAGACACCCCTTTTGCCGTCTGACCACATTACAGACCAAAGGACAAATCACAGCTATTTTCGGAATTAAAGAATGCGACCATCAACAAAAGTTTTCTTCTAAATACTTGAAATTAATTATCAAATAAAGGTGGAGATACATAGTTTTTGTTGATATTTCATGCTTACAGGCGTCTTTCCCCCCCCCCAAAAAATTATTTTTTAATGTATTTCAATTTAATACAATTAATAAAAACAATAACACATATAACCTATTTATTACACCTAGCTTTTTAGTGATTGTAACTGTAGAAGGCTCATGTCCTAGAGCCAAAATGCGTAGTACATATCTTTCTCATTTTTAATATATCACGTTTACTGTGGATATGGCAGCCTTGCCTTTCTCTACCCCAGAGTACCCTTCTTGCTATCTATTTAGCAATATCTTTGGGGCAACAGAATTCTTAAAATCCACCCCATGAATCCTGGGATCCCTGACCTGTGCTACATGATTATATGACTACATGCCTTCACTTCTGTACCACAAAGTGATCAACCAACTACTTGGGTTATGTGCTGTTATAGGTTTGTAATAGACTTCACTTGAATCTGCATTTTCTCCAAATGTTTCCGTCTCCTTGTATTATTACCTGGAGCTGCCATCTTAGAATCCAATCCCCTTTCTAGACCATCTCATCATCCTGGACATAGGATTTCAGTTGGTAGTTAACATCTGCAAAGAGTTTGTATGTTCTCTCTGTTTTTGCGTGGGTTTCCTCTGGGTCCTCTGGTTTCCTCCCACACTTCAAAACATACTGATAGGTTGATTGTGAGCCCCATGGGGACAGGGACTGATAGGATAAGCTCTGTGCAGTGCTGTGTAATCTGTGTGCGCTATATAAATAAAGAAATCATTATTATCAATCACATTGGACTCCTAATCACAAAAAGGTATAAATATTAGCATTAATACCTATGTGCACATACTGACATACTGTACATTAACATCGTATTGTAGTATAGCAAATTAATACTGAAATGTGAAACTCAAATGATAGTCCCTTATAGTAAACAGACAATCCTATTGCTTCAAAAACGGTGCCCTGTGGTGCCATAAAAAAAAAAAAAACAAGTAAACAGGACTATATGAAATATAGTTGCAGTTATACTAAATGTTACTTAAAGGGGTATTCCCACAAAGACAAGTTTCTTATATGTACTCAGGATAACAAAATAACACATTCTCTTATTCGCTGTTATTAACAAAAATGCAGCATTTCACAGATATAAGTCCAACCTGTCTCTATCAGTCCTGCTGTACACAATTTCAGTTACCCTTTGATGACCCAGTAACTTCTGACTTAGGGTCGGGCCCCATCTTGGATGAGATTGTGCAGATGAGATTTCTGTCTGACTGATCAAATCCTGCCAGCACATGGTGAGCAGAGAGAGAGGCTGCAAACTACAAGCTACAAGGAGATAAGTGAACCGGGGAAGGGGGATAATTTTCTTTCCTGGGAAAAACCTTTTTATATACATATTGTTTTCATTTTTAACTATTACTTTATGTGCCATTTTAACCTAAACTATGAGAATAAAACATGTTGTTGATGCTCTTTGTTACTGATCTGTATTCTATTAGAGATTACAGGGTTTCAGGTCCAGCCAAAATGTTTACAATGTCCTTCTTTATTGTAACACAATTTAAAATTCACAGTGGCAATCATGCTAAACATGTTTCAAATGAAGACAACCTTCTTAATCATGGCTAACACAGAAAATAGACACGCAAACATTTATACACGTGTATACAAGACATTTCTCCCACTAGTGACGTAATTGCGTGAGACTTCCGGAATTCCAGAGTAACAGCACTAAGTAACTATTATATCTATCCATATACAGTATATATTTTACGTATGTCAAAAAGAGAATATTACTTATGTAAATAAAAAAATATCCAAAATAAAAGATCAAATATATCAAGGTAACAATATATATATTTGTTAGTCACTCTTGGCTAGTCAAGGAAACCCAGAGAGGCACGGTAAATGGGATATTGTAGTCTCTTGGTGGGAAGTATCTTGATAATTAGATGATTTCCTCACATGATCAGATGTTGTACTCCACCAAATCTCTTCAGCAACCCAAGAGTGTCTTCTGCGCATCTAAAGCAACAATAAAAACAACAACATGGATCTAGACTTGGATCTATTTGATCTTTTTAATAGACATTTGTGACATTCATAAAAATATCAAGCCACATGAATATCATTTATAGGTTGTTTTGCACCTCAATGTACATATATACATATATTTGTCTTTGCAATGTATGGAAGACATTCACTCTAGGCATGAGTAACAGTCTCTTTTTGACATATGTAAAAATATATTTGGATAGATATAAATGTTACTTAGTGCCGTTACTCCAGCGTTCCGTAAGTCTTGCTCAATTTCGTCACGAGTGGGAGCAATGTCTTGTATACACGTGTATAAATATTTGCGAGTCTATTTTCTGTATTAGCCATGATTAAGAAGGTTGTCTTTGTCTGAAGCGCGTTGGCCATGATTGTCCCCGTGGATTTTAAATAGTGTTACAATAAAGATGGAATTGTCTACATTTCGGCTGGACCTGAAACCATTCATTGTATTGTACCTGCCCGAATAGAGGGGTGGTCCGTGCCTTATTGGACATTTTGCTGTGGTTGGAAGTGAACTGGACTCTGTATTACTGCATTCTATAAGACATAACAGCTTACCTCGAATTATATCTGAGCTCCTACAATTCACAGTAGACACTTTCTGCGATAGATGCCACAAGAAAAGTACCGTATATACTCGAGTATAAGCCGACCCAAGTATAAGCCGAGGCCCCTAATTTTACCACAAAAACCTGGTTAAACCTATATATTTTTACTCGAGTATAAGCCGAGTTTGGGGTTTCAGCACATTTTTTTGTGCTGAAAAACTAGGCTTATACTTGAGTATATAAGGTAAAACTAAAAAATAATGCTAGAAGTATACGAAATGTTAATAAATGGTGATGTAGTGAATTGTGGAATATTGTAGTTAAGTTCTGTTAAAATAAAAATTCTCTTTTAGACCTGATTGTTAACAGATGCAGTTCTATGTTTCTTCTATAAGCAGATAGGACAGAAGACACAAAAATATCTACACCCAAGGGATAATTATTTTTCATTTTGTCATCTTTTCATTAAAAAGAATGCAGATTTTTTTTCTTGTTACTTTAGTTCTTTTAGTCCTTTTAATTTGCAAATACGATCACAAGAATTTTAAAACTAATGAACTGTAACTTATTTAAGCAGTGAAGTAATAAAGTAATGATGTGAGGGAGATATTTTATAACAAAAATAAAGCCATTTAATGATGCTTCTGCCCTCACTCCTGACAGGTGACCTTTCCTTAAAAAGAAAAGCAAACATCCTGCCAAATCACCTTGCTAACCCTTTGTTCACTAATCTTCAGTTTTGGTTCTGAGTCAGGAAGCCTTTTGTCCTGAGATTTTCTGTGCCAGATTAGGACAATACTTTAAATCATTTTGTTTTTTCTTTTCGGAAATATTTTATCCAAACAGAAGAAAACAGTCTCCTTCAGTAAATCTAGGGAAATGGTTCTGACTCTGTCTGTCCTATTATTCTCATCTAGATTTGAAGGTTTTTTTTTTTTTCATCAGGATGTTTTCTACATATTTAACACATATGCTGTTATGCAATAGTTATCTTACCGGGTTTCAGTAAAGATGTCCTAATATAGTTACATTTTTGTTGGTTACTTTTGCTGTTCAGCCAAATTGGTCAACCAACGCTTATTACTATGTCTGGTCGTATCATAAATCTCGGAGTACACTGTAGTAAAAGAGGTTTTCAAGGCCCATTAAAAGTTTATAAAGCAACAAAATATTGCTTAATAAAACAAACTACGTTCTACTAACTGCCACTATGCCAATGATTCCATCATTTAGTCATCCATCAGTCGTTGTTTACTCCGCTGCAGTGATGTGTCATAGCGGGTCTAGAACACTGTCAATTTTGTATGGGCTTGAAAAACACACTTATTTTTGTTATTTCATCATACAACATCAGTTACCGTATTTTATGGACTATAAGACATACTTGTGAGCAAGAAAAAATCTTTCCAAAAAGGGCCTGCATCTTGTAGTTTGAATTTCAGGAGGATCCAGCACTGGCAGACCCTCCTGATCACTGTCATGCAGATTGAGTGAAGCGCTCATATGGCACTTCACCCAATCTCTGAGAGAGCAGAACCTCCGAACTGCTCTCTCCCTCTCCTTGAATCCCTACATTAAGCTACAAGGACCTTGCCTGACATCTTCGAATGCGGTCAGTGGAGATATGAAATATAAGGGGTTGAAAGCTGGGGGGATGGGGTCCTGAGGGTATGTGAGGTGTTGTAAATATACAGTAAGTTGTTGAGAGTTAATGGTGCTTGAATCATATACCTGCAGTGGTCAGATTTCATGGATCAACTATAATGCTGATGATGAGACTATGTGCATTATAATGTTATATGATATAAGGCATAGGCATAACTACAGGGGTGGCAGCCATAGCAGCTGCTATGGGGCCTGCAGTGTCATGGGGCCCCGGGATCTGGGGTATTCGGTGTGTTTTGGATGTGAATATGATGTATGTGTGTGTGGTGTGTATATACTGTAGTTGTATGTGTGTGTATATGCTGTATATGGTATTGTATGTATGTGTGCATTTGCTGTATGTATATTTGATGAGTACATGCTCTTTATGTATGTGCATACATAATGTGTATGTGCTGTATGTCTGTGTATATGATACATGGGTGTATACAGTATGTATATATGGTGTGTACATACTGGGGGTCATTTACTAAGGGCCCGATCCACGTTTTCCAGACGTGTTACCCGAATATTTCTGATTTGCGCCGATTTCCCCTATATTGCCCCGGGATTTTGGCGCATGCGATCAGATAGTGGCACGTCAGCGCCGGCATGCACGCGACGGAAATTGGGGGGCGTGGCCGAATGAAAACCTGACGGATTCAGAAAAACTGCCACATTTAAAAAAAAAATGTGTCACGAAAATTGCACTTACCTTCATTCGGCCCAGCTTGGTGTATTCCAGTGCGTTCCGATGCTCTTCAGCGCAGCAGTAACACCTGGTGGACGGCAGAGGAACTACCTTAATAAATACCGGCCGGACCCGAATCCGGCACAGAGAACGCGCCGCTGGATTGCGAATGGGCCGGGTAAGTAAATCTGCCCCACTGTGTGTCATTGTAAACAAAGATGTATATTTTCTGAGGGGGCCCTTCCTCTCCTAGTTATGTCCCTGATACAAGGAGTCCTTTCTTCTTCTCAGAACACCATCATTGAACTGTAAGATTTTAAAAAGATACTTAAAGTTTAAGTGGTTTTGTTATGAACCCTTAAGAAATCTTCTGGCCGTGTCTTATGCTTTTTTGGGACAGTGGCATAAAAAGTCTCAAAAAACCATCAAGAGTCATAGAATATAGACCAGGGTGGCGGCAATTTGCACCAAACCTTGCACCTAAATGAAAAGTCGCAAATCGTGAGTTCAGTCTATGCAAATAATGAAAAGCAAAGGAAAAGCATTTGTACCACAGCTGCACCAAAACAATGACAAAACATAAACAAAGGAACCAATATTACATCACCCACAATGTCTTTGATTTCATCCAAAACAAATTTATGCTATATATTGGAAAATGCATTAATGCTGATGGAGTAACATATGATTTCTGCCGTAAGATAAGACTGACATCTAACCTGTAAAAGTCATGGGGGGACATTTATTTTTTCCCTTATATATTTGCGCCATCATTTGTGACTTTTCCACTCGCCTAGCTAAGTTAGCCACGCCAGAAGTTTCAGCTTTGATATAATGATATATTTTTTTAAAAACAGATGTGGACATTTAATAAAGTCACAATTTTGGAGCAAAGGAACTCCAGTTCCAAGCAGGCACAGGAAAAAATTTGGGAAAGTGGTTGCCAAAGAATGTGCAACTTTTGTGTAATTTTTTTTTTTAAAGGCACACACAACAGACTCTGCTGCCTGATATTCCACCCTCTAAGATAAATGAAACAGGTACAAAAAGCCAGAAAAAGCAAAAAAAAAAAAAATGCACAAATGTCCAGGCTAAAGATAAATGATCCCCATGAAGTCTAACCTGCGGGTGGAGATGGATACTTTGTATTAAGTTAGGGCCTACAGGAAACCCTTAGACATTTCCATTAGCCAATCACTAGAAACTTTTTTTTTTACATTTAATAAACATACTTTACAGTTAAGGTTAAAGGGATACGTTGTAGACACCAGACAAGATACATTTTTCAATTTGAAGATAAGATAATTGAATGTCATAAGGTATTTCACTTTCCAGCCAAATAGCAGTCAGCTCTTCATCATGTAGAAGCATTGCAGCACTTTGTCCCATTGGTATGAATGTTATTTCGGCTGAGTTTTGTTTCCGTAGTAACAAACTCTTTTGTAACATATATAAGATTGCCAAGTATGAGCTCACACTTCCACCAGCGCTACTACTAAATGTGTCTGTATTACGCACATATGCCTATCTATGAGACACATACGACACATACATGCCATTACCGCAAGTCATGAATTCAGAATATTGCTTACTATAGTCATTTAAGAGGACGATATTTACAGTGATAGAAGCAAGAGATGAAGTAGATGAACTAGATTCCCATTTCTGGAAATCTCTACATTGTAACATTGTTGAAACTAAACAGAAGTAGGAAAATAGCAAAGTCATAAGACTGTGTCTACAGAATAGCCTTCCACACAGGGTCGGCTCCAGGTTTCACTGGGCCCCTTTGCAGTGAACTCACATGGCAGCATTAAAAATTCCAAAACTAAACCAGTCACCTGTTCCCTAAAATATTCCCTAGTGTATCACCCCAAACAGCCCCCTCCTTGTTATTTTATGTAAAGCACCCCTCACCCCATATGGATTCATTAGATACAGCCCCCTTTAACCCCCATTGGATCATTTGATATATACCCCCTCACCCCTTATGGATTCATTAGATACAGCCCCCCCCCCCTCACCACCTATGGATTCATTAGATATAGCCCCCCCTCACCCCCTATGGATTCATTAGATACAGCCCCCCTCAACCCCCATTGGATTCATTTGATACATACCCCCTGACCCCCTATGGATTCATTAGATACAGCCCCCCTCACCCACATGGATTCATTATGTACATGGGCCCTGGCACTTGCCCAGGTATGCCCAGTGCTGGGACCAGCCTTGCTTCCACAGATCGATGTTATACTTCCAAATACAGTTACATGACATCACAGTAAGTTTAGCCACCAAAAAATGCCCAAATGGCAAATAATGGTGGCAATATCTCAAAAAGTATGAAATCAAGACACACATGAAGACTATTCTTATTTAGGTTAACAGAGGAAAGGGCTATGTCTGATTGAAGAGACACAGCAGTGAATGGAAACCTACTTTTAGGTGATGCATTATGGGAAAATATAGCTCACAGCAGCCAACCCAGAGGCATTCATGGTTTGCAAATTATAAAAATGCCTGAGAAATTTCAATAAATAGATGGATCTATTGTGATCACCTATAGGCAAACATTCATTGGTCCCGATTTATGAAAATTGAGGCAAAATGCCTGAAGTGTAGTTTCCTCAGTGGTGTGCAAGGTGCAACAGATTATTGAATATTGGCTCCCCCTACACTGTTTGGGGAGTGTGCACCATGTTTTTTTAGGTGCACCCTTAACATACGGCATGTGGCACAATACTGTCGAGTCCCTATATTAAATGTGACGCAAACTTTGACTAAGCACTAACACGCCCACTTTAGGTGCACATATTTTCCCGATATGTCAATACAGAGCAGCTGCAACACAAAACTGGCACAGATACTTCTTAAATACATGTGCAAGCTTCAAAGATGTTCTTTTCAGTGCAAAGTACGACCGAAAACTGGTGCAGCTAATTTAATAGATCTGGACCATTAGCTTTTATCGCATTAAATTAGCAAAAACCCTCAGGTAGGGTATGAAATATCCCTTCTAGAATTCCCTACAGAACTGGGGATATGGGCAATTAAAGAAAAAGGCTGGAATTGGTCTTTTATTTAATATGACATCAAAAGCATGAGAGAGACATGTGACTCTCTGAAGAGGATTTCCTGGGGTAGCACCAGGTTGATTTGTGTCCTGCCTAAGGGAGTGGTTAATGATGTAGCAGTGCTGTGTCACAAACAACCTCTGTTTGTCTCTCAACATTCCAGCATTATGAAGAATTTCCTACCCCTGATAACATCCCCACGAAAACTTTAGGAAGCTGTATATGTCTATAGTTGAATATTGGCAGACAGTCTCTAAGTACTAGTATACTGGCAGCATGTTGGTAACAATGAGACAATGATGCCTTTTAATCATAGTTTTTCCTTTTAAAGTATTCATTTGGGGTGGGTTATTTTGAACAGAAGATTCCCTTTACGGCTTCTAAAGTGATGCTTCCGCTTCAGCCTCTAAATGTGACTCACCTCAAGGAAAAAGGAACTCTTCCCAATTCCTCTTGGGTATATTTCAGCAAATTTGCATATTAATTTGCGGTGATTTTTTTGCAGGTAAATGGGCTAGATTAAGTATGCTAGAAAGGATATTACATCCTATTTTAGGCATTACTTATTGGAAACAGAAAGATCTCTGTTTCTTAAACTACTTACAGACTATAGTTTTGTCATATGACAATCTTATATCTGTACTGTACACATTAGACTAATGTCAAATCCACCCACTGACAGAATATTAAATTGGAAATGCTAAAACTGAAAAATTATAGGTCGTACTTAAAGGAGTTGTCTGGGAATATGAATAATTTTATATATGGCTGGGGGGGGGGGGCTTAAAAATAAAAAATTATTTTTGGATACCTCGCTCCCCATTCCTATACTCCCGCTGAGCCGCCCGTCACTGTTTGTATACAGAGGCTGGTGGGGACTTGAGTCTACTACTTCTGTTTCTATTCAGAGGCCGATACGCTGAAACATGTGCAGTGACAGGACAGCGGGTGTAGACGAGTGTCACCACTGGCTTGTGAACACAAACAGGAGCAGTAGACGCTCGTCTGCACTGGACTCTGTATACAAACTGAAGCTGTCAGTGTCTGGTGGCACCATGGGAGAACGGGAGCGGGGAGAGAGCTAAGTACATGCTCTTATTTTTAGAGCCTCACAGCCATATATAAAATAATTTATGTTCCCAGACAACATCTTTAATGGTTCATCTGTCTTGTTTTCTACCTTATCAACTATCAACTTATCAACATTGCTAGACTGTCCACATTGATGTCCAGTTCATTTTCACCAAAGTTTTTGTCAATACCTGTGTCCTGGTTATTGACTTATATTGAGGTCCTTTTGGGTTCTAACATTGTGAACACTGTGGTAAAATTTAAAGTACTAAATGCTGCATTTCTTTTCCATTAAAAAAATCAATGCAACCAGTGATAGACCCTCCGATACAGAAGAGAACAAAGCCTTAGGCTAAATTTTCCATGTGTTGTTGTAAAGCGTCGTCACTGTGCACATTTTAAAGCAGTTGTCACACGGGTCAGTTATCACTGTGACAGACACATTTTACAGGTGGGTCACAAGAAGATTTAACACATATGGCTTCCAGCTGGCTCCTATGGATAAGCCCTACAGGTTAATAAGGAAAAGTACAACTTATATTTTCTACAGACTCCTGTCTAGTCTTCCCTCCACCTGAAATTTAATCTGTTCACGTCGTTCACTCTTTCCATTAACACTCTCACACCTGAGGCTCCTTAGTGGTGCCAACGCTTTTATCTATCCTGAAACACAAGGCTGTTGTTTTAAAGGATATTTAAAGTTGACCTGTCCTTCAGATCTGAAATGCAATGCCTTGCACAATCCCGTCTCCTACAAAACTGCCAACATTTCTGCACCTATTACATCTACCGGTATGTTCTTAAGGCTTCTTCTCCTGCTAATGACCTAGCCCTCTCCTCCTCTGTCTGACATGTGTCTCCAAGCCTCCCACAATATGAAATGTACTATAAAAACCAATCAGAGCACTGTCCCTCAGTTTTCACCATGCTTAGAATATGTGTATCTTTTTGGATTTCCTTTTGTCTACTACTCTCTGCCGTTGGCTCTGTATACAAAGAGAAAAGAGCCGTGTATCCAAATAGTTATTACTTTTATGGTGAATCCAAGCCTTTACAGATAACATTTTATCGAAGTCAAGCCTCCTGTACTGGTTTGCAAGACTGAGAAATATTTACCTAAGAATATAGGGTTTTGTCTGATTATCTATGTCTGTAAGATGGTCTTAACTCCCGCCACAAAGTAGAGCAGTTTGTGCACACGTCTTGTGCTTTTATAGCTTTCCTGGTCCAGAAAGTGGGTCTTGTGGTAAAATGAAAAAGTTGGAGGTTGTAACTTCAACATAAGGGGTTCACCTTAAACTCATTACTGTGAGCCTTTAACCCTCTGTACAAAATTCTATGAACAAGTGCTTTTCTGAGCAACATATATCACTAATGGGTGCTTTGTAGATATCTGAGACAAGGACCTACAACTTTGTTAGTGTCTAATGCTCGACTAACCTGCTGAGATGCATCTTATTAAGTCTATTTAGACTATTTCCTTGTTTCATTTGGACAAATATGAAAATTAATTATTAATCCATATAGATTTTTCGGGAAAAATCTCAAAATTCTTTCTGGATTGTTTGAATCTATTAGTCTACACAATGGGGCAGATTTACTTACTGGTCCCGTCGCGATCCCGCTGTGCGTTGTCCGACGAGGTTTCGGGTCCTGTGCGATTCACTAAGCTCGTACGCCCGTGTTCCTCCATCCGTCGCTTCTGCCCTGAGGTCCGCCGGAGTTCACCTGCTTCTTCCGGGTGCATGTGAGTGCTTGATCTTGCGACACAAAACATAAAACTTTTTTAAATTCCCGGTTTGTTCAAATCCGTCGGGTTGTCCAACGACCCGACGCCCAAAAAAGCCTGCGCCGATGCACCAAAATCCAATTGCGGCTTCCAAAATCCCAGGGCAATTTGGCGCAAAACGGAAATATTTGGGAAACCCTATGAAAGTGGGGCATTCGGACCCTTAGTAAATGAGCCCCAATCTATCTATCTATCACGGACTGTGCTGGCGGACAATTCTATGCCAGGCCCTGCCAGCTGTAGAAATGTTCCTGAACATCTGCAGGCTTTATCTAGTGCGCAGGCCACTTTACCGCACGGCAGGGATAGCTTCACGCCCCTCCAATCCCTCCTGGCAGAAAAAGAAGTCCAGGTAAATCTCCCCCATTGTATCTGGATCTAACACATGAAAATATGGAAATTACAGTTTTCAGTTTTACAGAATATACATTTGTTGTAGCACAGTATTTAGATTTTTAAGTAAAAATATAATGCAAAAAATATTCTATTTCTTATAACTTTTGGAACATTTTTACAATAAAGCCCTCTTCTGCTTCATCAGTTTTTTTTAAGGGCCACATATTTTGATAAATTCATGCTCTTAGTGTAAATTGTACTCTTAATGTAGATTTATCAACTTAAGAGATAATCTATAAGAATTTTTTTATCATTTTAGAAGTAGGTCATGCTCTTCACATGCTTGTCTTTATGCACATGCTCCAGTTCTTGGTAAGTTTACAATGGTTGACTTTTTTTCTTACAAATATATAGATGTGTTCATATATTATGTATGGACTGTATTTCCCTGTAGACAGTAAGTGTCAGTGTTTACGTGGTCGTCTGTGCATCCCAGCTAAATAACATTCCAAACTTCTACATATGACCTCTCAGGGGAAAGACCAACTCCAAGACCCATACTTAAATGAATACCACAGAGAAGTCTGATGGCCAGGGAGTTAAGAAAGTCAACTAGTCAAATTACGTTTTAATGACTATCAGATGATAACTTGTCACAACAACGGATAATTATTTAAGCATTTCTCACGGGAATGGCTAAAACAAGCCAATGTTTCCTATATACCCAATTAAGGCAAATATATTACTATCTCTTAAAAAGATTGAAGTAGGTTAATTAGAAATAAAGTCAGTCCTTGGGTTACTTACAAGACAGGTTCTATTGTTTTGTTCTTAAATTGAATTTGTATGTACTGTATATAAGTATAACTCCAGACATAAAAAGAAAATTGTACCCTGGATTTTAAAAATTTTGGGTTGACACGAGAATAGGAATTAACTATAAAGCTTCATTGCAGACACCTTCCAGTTGATCATTGCATTCTTGGACTGAAGTAATGTAAATTTCCAGCATCCAGAGAGGTCACAGTGGGCATAGAGGTCCATTTGTAACTATGGGTCGTTTGTAAGTCAGGTGTTCATAATTTGGGGACTGTCTGTAAAACATAATAATGTCCAAGTCTGGTATAAGATTTGGAGATGGATACTACAACATTGTATCTGCTGTTGACAAGGTGTGTTGTGTGGGAGTCTGACAGATGTGACCTCCAGGTTATTCTCAATTTTTTCTTATTTTGGCATTTAAATTACAATAGCATTTTTTTTATTTATTTTATTTATTATTCTGTGTGTAAGTACTGCTGCACCTTCTTCTTTCCAGTGCCACTGAATGCAAATTAATCCAGAAGGGAGAAAGCTGTTTTCTTAGGGCCACCTGTTGGGGGATATGAAAAAAGTTAATTGTGTTCCTTTTAAAGGGACACCAGATTTTATCCCACTAACCTACCAGCCCCCTCTGCTCGGGTATGAAATATTATTTCTAGAATTACCTCTTTTATGTCAAATCTTGCCTGTTTACCTATAATAATAATCTCTATTTGTTGCCTGAATTGATTTAAAGGGGTTTTCCCACAGGATAGGGGCTAACTCGCTGATCAGTGGGGATCTCAGTGCTGAGATTAATGGAGCAGAAAGGTCATGTGCGGCCGTCTGCTCCTTTAGTCTGACAGAGCGACGAGGGGACTGACGAGGGTAAGTAGGACCCCATCGAACATCTTGTTTTCGTGATCTGTGGGGGTCTCATCAATGAGATCCACACTGATCAGCAAGTTAGGCCCTACCCCGTGGATAGGGCCTAAATTTTGTTTGTTAGAAAAGAGGCTAGATGGAGAGCAACACATGAGGCACTCCTATATTTGGTTATTTAGTGACTAGTTAGGCTAAGTTTACATTACCGTTCAAACTTCTGTTAACAAAAGTAAAGAACAGAGGTTTAACATATCGGTTAAAAATTCCATTGACATCAGTGTAAATTTTATGTTATCCGTTATGGTCAGTTAGGGAGGGAGCTGTTATGTATAGGTTTTTTTCAAATGGAGAAAAAGTAATGAAGCCACAGTAAAGTTTTTCGTTAAAAAAAAATGCATGGATAACGGATACCTGCCTAAATGGAGCATACGGGATAACATAAAATTTACATAGACATCAATAGCATTTTTTATTGATATGTTAGACCTCCGTTTTTTACTTTTATTTCACAGAGACAAGAAACGGAGGTTAAAGACATGTTTAGAAATGCAAACTGTAGATAAAGATCCACTTCCTGCCTATTTCTTTAACTGTCCATAATAGCCAGTTCCAGAATCAAATCCTGATGCGATCGGAAAGATCACATTCTTATATTTAATATGACACCAAAGCATGGTTCTAGATTATATAGAACTGAACATGGGCCTCCAAAATTAATTCATCTCAGGAAAAAAACTCTTCTCTGCTTATTTCAAATGACTCATATAAAAAAGCCAGCGCTAGAGAAGATATTTCATACTGTAACTGATGGGAGCTGGTAGCTTAATGGGGTACAATTTTGGTGACAGTGTCCCTTTAAAGGTTTTGCAACCAAAATAACAATAAGTTTCTCCTGAAGGAAGACTCCCACCTGCAGAAAACGGTCTTGTTTCTGCCCTGGTTGTTGCAGAGCAGGTTACTGGATGGCTAGGTAAAGCGCTGCAGAATATGATGGCGCTATATAATGATTTAATATTATTATTATTAGGTATGTATTGAGAGGAATCACCAACACATATACTTCCATCTCCTCTATCATTTTGTACACAGTTTTAGAAACTCTTGCCATTACATACAAAATAGGTTGTTTAGGTTTGTTCGTAAGTTGAATTTGTATGTTGGTCGGAACTGATATATTTTATAATTGTAAATCCAGCAACACGGATTATCAATAAAATTTCATTACAGACACCTTACAGCTGATCATTGCAGCCTGGGAGTAAAGTAAAGTATCCAACGAGTTTCACCAGAGGTCACAGTTGGCAGAGAGGTCCATCTGTAACTAGGGTCATCTGTAAGACGGGTGTTCTTAAGTCGGGGATCACCTGTATAGATTCCATGGCTCAGCCATGGAGTACATGGAGCTTATAGATAAGCAGCTGAAAGAATTGCAAAGTTGTGCAATTAGTTATCTCTATAATGCTTGTGTATAGTGAAGTAAAGAGAACAGCAATGGGCCCCTGTAGAAAGCTTGTCTCCCTCTTATTCCAACCCACTGGGGCCCCCCATTATGGTATGATTGCAGTGCCTTATGTGAGTGTATACAGGGGCGAATTAAGACTGCCCTGGGCCCTGGGCTGTATGAATGTTATAGCCTTTACAAGTCTGAAATCACTTTCTACATACTAGAATCAGCATCTTGGGGAAAGGAGGATGCGCCCCTTCTGCCTGTATTCAATCTGCGGTTATAGGACTTCTAAGGTCCTTAATTGGCTCTTTTGTACTTCTGTATTGAGATCGGGAACAGCTGCATGAGGATTTCATGAGTTAAGGTCCTTCTGAGTATAAAAATTGTTGGGTGGTTTGGGTGCCCATTGTCCCCTTAGAAGGCTTGGGCCCTGGGCTACTGCCCAAACTGGCTATAATATTATCCACTACTGTATATGTCGCACATAGCTAAGCCTGACACCGCCTACCAACAACAAGCACTCAAAGCAGTTTCTTCTCACCAGCACTGACTTCACTGGGTAGACGGTTAGAGAAAGTATTGAAAGAACATCAGAGAATACCATTAAACGTTAAAGTAATATCTATACTCAGGAGCATACTTCAAATTATTTATTTTAAAAAATACCAGAAATTTGATATGTTCTTTGAACATACTTGAATACCATTGACTATTCTATTAAACCTAATTTATATTGTGATACGTTATATCCATTTTATTACATGTAACATAAATTTGAGCATATATATTAATCTCCATAGACCAGTAAATAGCTTAATAGTTACTTTGTAAAGTTTTATTGGCTTTTTCAAAATTCAAAGTTTCATTCAACAGGACAATTTGTGTGGGATTTCACTTACTCCAAAATATTGGGGCACATTTACTTACCTGTCTAAGGAGTTCACCCGAAGTGCATTTGTTACGACGATAATGCACTGTGCCGCGATTCACTAACATTGTGCGCCCGATATCCTGCATCTGTCGCTTCCACACACAGGTCCGGCAGAGTTTACCTTCTTCTTCCCATTGTATGTAAGTGCATTGTCTTGTGACACAATTTTAAAGTTAAATCCCGCACTCAGTCCGAATCCATCAGATCATCTGATGGCCTGCCCCAGATTTCTGTGTCATGAAAGCCGCCGCAATTGAGCCACAATTCGATCACATGGGACACAATCCCCTTCTAAATACCTGTCCCAGCCGTGCAATCTCCAAAAACGTTGGGAAGTCAGACAGTTATTTTTCATGGGGCAGGTATTTTGGAAACACTTCCATTTACAGGCGGTTCCCTGGTTACGTACAAGATCGGTTCCATAGGTTTGCTCTTAAGTTGAATTTGTATGTAAGTCAAGCTGTATATTTTATAATTGTAGATCCAGACAAAATTTCTTTTTGACCCCAGCGACAATCGGAGTTTCAAAATTGTTTGCTGCAATGGGACCAAGGATTATCAGTAAAGCTTCATTACAGACACCTTACAGCTGATTATTGCAGTCTGGGGCTATATAGTAAAGCATCGAGAGAGCTTCACCAGAGGTCACAGTGGGCAGAGAGGTCCATCTTTAACAAGGGTTGTCTGTAAGTTGGGTGTCCTTAAGTAGAGGATCGCCTGAACTTCCGTATTCATCATATATGCCCCCTGCTATGACACAATGATAAGTAAACTAACTATGGACTCCTGTGACTGAGCATGTTATTAAAGGTCTTGGGGCAAGAAGCATTATGTTGATGGATATGGGTTGGGAGTATATCTGAAGGATTAATTTAATTGGTGCCACAAAGTACACAAATTTAAGTTGCATATACCATATGTATCAGACTAAAGCCTTGTGCACACATCTTGGGCCGAGCTCTATCCATCTTTTTGCAGATAACACATGTTCCCTTGTATTTCAATTGCCTCATGCCTACTGCCATGGATTCTGTGCCAACTCATGTCAAGAAAACAAAAGTTAGAGCAGAATCTACTCCAGTCCAAGTTTGTGGACCAAGCAGTCTTTTTCTATTGTCACCTCCGAATTAATAGTTCTCACCTGTCGACGGGCCACAAATAAGGGATGACGGGCCCTTATTTATGGACCACAAACAGCACACACTTGTGTGCCTGTGGCTTCATATAGATAAAAGTAAACTACTTCAGCCAAAACCTATTTTCTTTTGGTAATTTAAAATGTCGTGATCGACGACCAACATCCATCGCGTGGACATAAATTTGATGTATGCACTGAGAACTACCCTTGCTATGTGAAGAAAATCTTAGTTTTATTTTATGGCAAAAAGTCCAGTCTTTGAGTAGACCTAGAAGTCATCATAAACTGCATACAAACAAATGTTTAAACCCTTCCTTGGCTATAAATAAAATTGAAATACACATAGAATAAAAATATCTAATAAGTCACTGGGGAATTTTAAACATTTATTATGTCAGTGGGAAATGTATATTTCCAGAAACGTAAAACAAAATCTTTAAATCTAGTTTCCACTAACACTGTGGGAGGCAGAGCCTAGACCATCAAGATGTTAAGTCTTCAAGTTCTACATATAGAAAGCTATTCAGAAGTGTGTAGGAGGTTAACGTTTTTCTTGGAAAGTAACAGAAACAATCTTGGAGAGGTTTTCTGAATGTAGCCATGTTAGTTAACCTAATATAGTCATTAGTCTGAATGGGTTATGCATTTTCTTAATATTAAGGTCATTTATAAAAATATTGAAGGGATATTTTTAGTTTCTATTTTCTGTATACATACCTATACCTTATGGTAGACTTTTAAACACATTTATCCATGTTCCACCATAAGTATGTAGATGCATTTTATAAAGAACTGATTTTAAATTCTAGTTTGTATTTCAAACTCAAGTTAGACCAACACAGAGGGAGCCATGAAGAAGGAAAGTGAAGGGAGAAATTAGTCAATGTACATCTATGAAAGTTGGGTGACTCGGCAGGTTGGGGATTAACAATATCTTTTAGTTCAAGTAAAATAAGGCAACCTCAATAGTTACAAAGTTTCAAAATTGTCTATTCCATGGAAAGTATTTTTATGAATAGTTGACAGTACCACTTAACAATGATGCCAATATTTTACTGAAAGTAAATGATGGCAGCATTCACACAGTGCCATCACCAATCGCGGATGTTATTGGGAGGTCCGGATCCCAACATGGCCAAACTCAAATTATAACGGATTCACTTATCAATACCTATAACCCTTATCAAGTAATGGGAATATTAAATAAAGGGTATTGTAGATGGAAATATCCACTCAGTCCCTCACCCGATTGCATGAACTTTGTACCCAGTGCTTTTAAGACACCTGCAAAATAAGGATGTCATAGAATACTGACCATTGTGATTGCTCCTGTCTGTCCACACCAAGCAGAAGGTCAGATCAGAGTGGAGCCGCTGCCACAGATGTTATTTGCATTAGTCATGCCTTCATGGACATACAAATTGCTTTAAGGGGCCTGGTAGAGGCCAAAATATCAGATATTTAAGGAAAGCAATTGAAAAATATGAAAGTGCACTGTAAATGTAGAACACTGTACTTCAGAAACACTTTCTTTCAAAAATACTTAAAAGAACATAACATATTTTTTTTTAATTTTAAATATTTTTCTATTTTCTTATAGGCCCTGCCTGTGATTTCAGAAAAGGAGAAAGCTGGTAAGTACATTTCTCTTAGATGCTGGTTATAGTATCCTTTCTCATTAGTGTTTAGCCATTGACATTGACTGATGTGCCATTAACATGACTGAGTTGCATTCGGAGCTTAATACTTTACAAAATAAGGAACTTGTCTGTGGCTATGTAGGTTGTGCTATTTGTATGGGTTATTGTGATTGTAGGTCACATTGAATATTGTTAATATATTTGTATTAGTATATCAATTTGTTTTCTATTATATATTTAATCATTATGGGTTTTCAGGTACAAGGTCTGAGGTAGAAGTGCAAGATTCCTTGTGTGATATACTGCTGCTTTATGCACTGTACCAAAAATAATCGGACATTTACTGTTCCTAATCTAAGGTGGGGATCTATCAAGCGCTAGCACATGGTGTATCGGTCCTGATGTTAACCCCAGCCCACGTCACCAGATATATCTAGAGGCTACTGATATATTTGGCAGCCGGCGTGCGACAGGGTAATTTATTTCTTGGCGCAGTAACTAGAATTGAATTCCTAAAACACACCTTGCCAGCCAACTCCCCAGTCAGGGACCAAACCCTTCTTGCCCCTTTACATCTACTTAGTAGTGAAGTGCCAATAGTCACAATTCCTGTCTGCACGTTAGAAATTGTGACTATTACAAGGCTTTTACACCAGAATACTGGCACACTAGCTTTGATAAATCTCATCAATTTTCCTCTCAATAAAATGTCAACAGGCTGTCCTATCCAAGGAAAATATGGCAATTAAAGTCTGCATTTCCTCATAAATTATGTTTCAATAAGTGATTTAATCAATATGTTTGGGAGCACAAATAGATACTGTTTGTGATAGAAATTACATTTATATAGCAATTAGATTCCACATCATCCCTGATAGTGGGCTGATAGTACTGCATGTGGGCTGCCATGTAGATCTTATATGAAGTATATAGGGATGTAGTTATTTTATACTGAATTTTATGTGAAGCTTGTCCAGAGTTTGAAAAAGCTTTCTTCCAAAAACAGCACCACACATGACCATGGGTAGAGCATAGTTTGCAGCTAAGTTCTGTTCATTTCTATACAGCTGAGCCGCAATAATGGCACCAACTATGGTCAAGTGTCGTGCTGTTTTTGGAAAAAAGCAGCCATGTTTTTTAACATCTAGAGATTTTGAATGAAAACAGATGGAATGGGAAGTGACCTGGCAAACCCTGTACTTCAGTATTGTGGTGTCACAAAACAACAGAAATGTTAAAGTGGGTTAAAAAGTGGCTGTCGAATTTCAATACACCAGATTTATCAACTGCAACCTTGTGAAAAATTGCTGCAATCTTAGAAGATGATGGATTGTGTTCAAAGGGGAGTAACGCCATAGAAGAGTTGTGTTTGACTTATAGGGGTTGTTCAACAGACAATAGAGGCTAAGCTACAGAATTACAATGGGACCCCTGTGAATGGAGGGCTTATGTACAGGCATGACCAGTACCCCACCCACTTCTATGGTGCCCCTCCCATCAGCCGAGTTAAGGTAAATGTAGCTGGCTGCATAGAAAGGCAATCCATTCACAGGGAAATTTTGGCCCAGAGTTTGAAAAAGCTTTCTTCCAAAAACAGCACCACACATGACCATGGGTAGAGCATAGTTTGCAGCTAAGATCTGTTCATTTCTATACAGCTGAGCCGCAATAATGGCACCAACTATGAACCAGTGTCGTGCTGTTTTTGGAAAAAAGCAGCCATGTTTTTTAACATCTAGAGATTTTGAATGAAAACAGATGGAATGGGAAGTGACCTGGCAAACCCTGGCACTCCATTCACAGGGAAATTTTGACCCCCAGCTATTTTTTAATTATGGATAGAGAATAAGTTACTTAATTTGTTGCATAGTTTGCTACTAAGTTCCATTCATCCCTATACAGCTGATCTGTAATACTGGCACCAAGTATGGTCAGGTGTGTTGTTGTTTTTGTAAGAAGCAGCCATGTTTTTAATGTTTGGACAGTTCCTTTAAGAGAATTTGAAGGTAAAACAGATATCTTGAATGGGAAGTGGCCTAGCAAACCGTGTTCTCCTGTATTGTGGTGTCAAAAAGCAACAAAAATGTTTTAGATTTTCACACTTTTACACACTTCTTAAAGTGGGTAAAACAGTGCAAGATGCCGAGCTGCAATATGCCAGATTTATCACGTGCAGTCCAATTTAAGTAAATGTAGCTGACTGCATTTGTCCAAAAGGCACTCCATTCACAGGGGGGGATTTAGACCCCCAGCAATTTGCAAATTATGAGTAGAGGATAAGTTACTTCATTTGGTGCAAATTACAGCAACACTAACTTCAACAAAACTGACTGGACGAACCTACCTTTATAGTAAAGTTATGAACATTAATCTTACTGTTATCTATGCGGGGGCCTACCTAGACAATATTATTCATATTATATTGAGAAATTAAGATTTTATAATGAATTAATGGAATTTAAATTCTTTGCAATGATCTGTAGAAACTTGTTATATTAGATAAAAGCTCTTACTGGTGATAGTTTCTGGTCTTAAGCAGTATAGAGAACATGCAGCTTATGTTCTTCTTTCTGAGTAATATACGATATTTATAGCATTTACATGATTTAACTTACTTACCCAATTACAATACACCATAGATAATGAAAGCTGTTGCTACAGGTGTTCGATCAAAGATCCATTTTTTCAGTCAAGACAAGACAAGTGATGGAACACAGGGCAAAGGGTCATGTACTGTAAGGCCTTTTTCCATAAGAGGAAAACTTTTCTGAGAATAGATGAAAAGGAGGGTGACCGCACAAGCAGGTGAAAGTTAAAAGGTTATTAAGATTACCCATAGACATGTGAGATTGAGTAGGAATTTAAGAAGAGAAATATGTCCAGCTGCAGACATTCATGGAAGAAGAGAGATGCCATACATGAGCTGGTTAAGGTGTAGAAGGAGGATATGAATGTTGAGCAGAGATGCTTATGATATCAGAGCTATGTGAAGATAAGCCAACACCGGCAAGGCCTACCTGCTTAGTTTTATACCCATCCTGAAATAAGTGTCACTACAAGTGTGTAACAAACTCAACCTCCCCTACTGTAATTGAAGGCACATTGGTAAATAAGGAGCTTTTGTTTGGACCCCCAAAATCTGGATAATAGTATTTAGATCTCCTCTACACACTTGGAGGTTTGGTTCGGCTAATCATTGTCTTTATAGTAAATAGGAACGGAGAGAAAAATCTGATCATCTTTCACTCAACATAACCTACACTGTGCTGATGAGATGCAAAGACATTAAAATAGTTGGGTGTCTGTTCCTTTTGGAATAGATATACTGGTTTGGCTTTTATTCTGCATCATGTCATTCATTTTTCTGAAAACATCATGCCTGATGTTAAGGGGGCTGCCTAACAAGGTAACTAAAAGGCAATTTACCAGCAACGACCCTATCAGACTGGCAGAACAGATCTTGAATGATGATGATAGCTACAGAGGGAAACAAGGTGAAGCAGGAGGTGCAAGAAAGAGAGATATCTAGACAAAACTTGAAGTTAATGTGGCTGTCAACTTTCACTAGTAACTCTATTGAACTATCCTGTAAAATATGTTTTTTGGAAAGTTTAGACTTTAACTCTGACCCCATTAATCTGTAATTCTTAGTTATTTGTTTTCCACAACTTAAGGAAAACTTTCCAACCACTTAACAAATAAATTAGAAGTAGCAATCATCGGAGTGTCACTTGTTTTCTACACTAGGTCTCTGACCCCTGCCCTTGCAGACTCATTCATTAGCCATTTATGCCCGAGCCTGATGCACTTTTCTCCTCCTAGTCCCACCTTACCATACGCCCTTCTGACCTTGTTCACTCAAAGCTCCTTAGCATTCCATCTCATTTAGTAATCATGGCTTTAAATCTCCTATTCCATGTCTCCTTTATTATTGGGACTTGATGTTTAGCTCCTGCTTGGCTAATTCAGGCATCCCATGGACAGAAGATTTGATGAAGTAGTTGTTTTTTTGTTTTAACCTGATTGTCTATCTCTAGTAACAACAACAAATATCTGTAATGTAACAACAAATAACCTTAAGCCAAATGCCAACATTATGATCTCTTTTCAAATGGGCATGTATGGGATACTCTTATAGTTTGAAGTGCAATTAAATCCTCTAAATTGCCATATAAACAGTATGTCAAGGTCTAACTTGAAGTGTATGATATACATGCATTAAAAAATCTATAAAGGTCTTAAAATTAGATAAAAGAGGCAGATTCCATTTTTCTAAACAAAAACTATTGATTTATTGATGATCGCCAAGTGTGACCATCAACTTTTATAAAGTTGAAGTTTTGTCAGCTTGTTGATCTGATGTATTCAGGTATAATTTTACTATAAATTTATATTTATAAAGGATCAGAACAATGGATATATAATGTTGCATAAAAATACTGAAAATGTCAAAAAGTACACAAGCAATCTCAATACTTCTGGCATGTACTCAATTTAACACCATGGGGGAAAGACATCAGCATTGCTGCTCATCGTTGCTGTCCACCAATCTGGGTAGTGGCAGCACAGTGGCTTAGTAGTGGCAGCATGGTGGCTTAGTGGTTAGCACTACAGCCTTGCAGTGCTGGGGACCTAGGTTCAAGTCCCAGGGTCAATATCTTCAAAGAGTTTGTATCACTGTGTTTGCATGGGTTTATTCCGGGTCCTCTCTTTTTCTCCCACACTCCAAAACATACATTTAGGTTGAGATTGTTAGGGACCGATTTGGCAAGCTCTGTGCAAGACTGTGTGAATAAAGAATTATTATTAATTTCTAAACAATTTGAAGACCATTACTCTACTTTGGAAAAAAAATGGAAAACATTTAAGACAATTTCCAAAATTGGAAATCATAAAGATCTTCAGCAAAATTGGAAATCATAAAGATCTTCGGAATCTACATGCCTATGTTAAGTTTCCAGTTTATGAAAGTAAAATTTAAAAAACTGAACAGGTATGACTTATTTGGGATTCTGAAAATAACTTGACTGCATATACTGTATTACAATCGCAAAGTTTACACATAATACAGAACAAGACTTAAGTGTAGATGTTGGTCAAAGTGGAAATGTTGTGCCATAATGCACAAGACCTCATACTATCTGTCAAGCAGGGTGGTGAAGGGGCTGATAATTTGACCTTTTGTAACCACAGAAACTTGGTACCTTGCACCTAAATTTAGTTTGACAAGGGTTCCGAGCAATCAACCAAATCTATAACAGAAAAACTTAAAAAAGCTAAATTCCTCCAGAATGATGAGAGAGACTGATAGTTATAAAGGAAGTGATTATAACTACTGCTAATGAGTATGCTAGTATATGCTGTAAGGGGATAATTAGGAGACTCATAAGCATAATTGATAACATAATCACTAAATTCTTCATCTGAGACAGAGACTATGGCGGTCATTTATCATTGGATTTCTGGGGCTTTTTTGGCATAAAAAAGTCTTAAAATAGTTGCATTAAGGTTTTTTGGGACTTTTCATTGCTAAAAAGTCTCACAGGACTATTTTCTCATTTTCATTATTCTGGTGTAAACATAGAACTACTGCTAGTGCAAAGCCATGCAACACTGTGACCTGTGACTTTTGCAAAAAGTCCCATAAAAAGTCTCACAGTTACTCCAGTCCCCTGCTGGTGTATTTGCTGTGATTTTGAGTCTTTTTTGGGGACTTTTTGAAAAATAAAAGTAAACCATAAGAATATTTATTAGAGGGCCAATAACACTTTGATGAATTCGATTGGCAGAAGACCCCCTATATCTAAAATCTCTAAAAGGCCTGACCTGGCAGAGATTCATTTGGGTGGGCTGTCCAGATTTACTAAGAGTCCGGAGCCACTTACAGTGACCCTGGTCGAAGACTGGTCAGGAATATAAGAAAAAAAAAATGTAGTAAATTACAGAAATACTATCACTAAAAACTTTCTCCAGACCAGTGTGGACCTCTGACTCTGTTACACACTAATTCTAAGGCTGGATTCACGTCACATTTTTTATATACTGATGACGAACCAAACATGTGCTACGGCATATCCATTCATGACTGTGAACAGGACGGATGCACAAACAGTTTACGGTTGTTGTCCTGTGCATCTGTATCCTTTTTTTTTGGTTGAGAAAAATGTGGGTTCTTTTGCCCTTTGTTGTTGCGTATAGCTGTGATTTGTCTCCTTGCCTGAATGCTGGCTAGATTTGTGTGCTCCATCTGGTTCTAACTCTAAATAACAATGTTCCAGTTCCAGCATTGATGCTTCCACCTGGTGTCAACTGGTCACTACTGTGAAGGTTCTTGCAGAGGATCCTTAATAATCAGAGGGTGCCATACAGGGGTTGTCCAGAGTTTGAAAAGCATGGCTGCTTTGTTCTAAAATAGTACTACAGCTGGTCATGGTTTGTGCTGGTATTACAACTCAGAAACAAATGGAACTAAGTTCATTACCACACAATACCAACATGGTCAGAAGAGGAGCTGTTTTATGAAAAAACACCAGCCATGTGTTCACCCCCCGAAAAAATTCCTCAATTTAGACTAGTTGCAGCTTCAAGGTTCACAACTAAGATGGCAGCATACCTTCTTGAGCAGTGTGTAATTTAAAGGGGTATTCCGGGAATATGAACGTCTGACACAAAAATCCTTGATGATATAAATAAATAAATACAACAATACTCAATGTCATTAGTAACAAAATGGAGCTTAAATAATTTGATTTTATGATTTACAAAATTTATAACCTCTCTAAAGTAGGTGGAGTTATCATTAAGATGGCCGCCACTGGAAACTACAAGTTCCATGATCCTTTAGTTCTCAGTAACTCCTCCTACCTCTTATACTCTGCTCCCAGTGATGATGTAACAGGTTTTCTTGCTCTGTTACCATAGTAATGATGCGAAACTGCCATCACCACAACACTAACCATACTGAATGCACTGCAACCAACCGACTACAGCTAAACGTGGTGGTGATCACATGACCCTGCCCAGGCAGGTACAGGACATGTGATGTGGACATGTGACCAGCAGCCATCTTCTGTCCTGCAACGGACCGCGCGGAGGAAATTAACGGACTGATTAAAGGGCCAGTAGCATTTTAATTCTCCATCACAGTATATGTGCAAAGCATTTACTGCTAAGGGGAGCAAAATTTTTAATAACAACTAATTACACATTAGCTTATATTTTGAGTGCCCACTTCTATATGAATTATGCTGATTCCTGGAATACCCCTTTAAAATAAGATGGCAATATTGAAAAACAAGTAGGTGACACTCAATGATATTTTCTGTTTTATTTCTGGAATTGAGGTTCACTGTGTGAGTTGGTTATCGTGCCACCCAGAAAGAAATACTGTTCATTGCCTCAAATATAATAAATCTTTTATGCCAAATTATTCTAGGCCAGGAAATCTAAATCTATAAAGAATTAAAAGCCCATTAATATAATTACTTTAAAATATTTTACTAGTGAGTAATAGTTTATATGGTGTAAAAGCCTAAAATTCCAGGCTGATTTGTATCCAATAAAAATGGAATCTACAGAACAGATGTAGAGGTGAATAATTACTAATAAACTTCTAATTTTATTAACACGTGGAATTTTGATTTTCTGATTTCATGTATTTACTTTTAATGGCAAAATATGTTTCCCTCTTACGAAATGTTTTTCCCTTGTGTGGTTTTAACCCCTTAAGGATGCAGCCATTTTACAGCGTAAGGCTCAGTCCCATTTTTTGGATTCTGACATGCGTCTCTTTATATGATTATAACTTTTGAACTGTTACTTATCAAAGCGAGGGGGGACAATCGTGGGGGAAAGACCCGGGAAAGGCAAGTTAAATGCTGCGTCCGCGCTGACCACGGCATTTAACGGGTTAAACACCCGTGATCGGAGCCCACTCTGACCGCGTGTGTCACCCAGAGATGTCAGCGGTAGATCCACTTCTTATATTTGTTATCTAAAATCAACTTTTATAATTATGGTAATGTGCCAGAAGGGCTCTTAGTGGGATGCTGCAGTTATGAGGGCTGTTACACTCTCTCCCCCTGCTCCTGCTCAAAACTGTCCCCTCCCTCTACCTGATGTAATCTCATGGCATCAGAGAAAGTTTCAGCACACTGTGGGAGGGAGAAGTGCACCTGCACAGTGTAACAGTATGTAGAGCTACAGCTCAGATGGTTCTGGTAACACCCTCCAGAGCCCTTCTGACTCATTAGTATAATTTTAAAGCTGATTATAGAAGGAAGGAGGCCATGGATAACAAATATAAGAAGATTACAACTCTCTCGGTGCACAGATCAATAAGTAAATGTCCCTGGTTTATGATGCTGGATTTTGATAAAATGTATTGCATTCACCATGATATAATTTCTCAATCCACTCCCCCCACTAATCCCCTTCCCTCCGGTACCTCACCCTGTTCACTCTCTTCCAATGAGAGAGTCACAAAGGAAGAAGCTTCCAAGCTCCATTTCTCTTCTCACCCCACTACCTGTATCCTCCATTCCTCACATCTCGTACAGTCCCTCTCCCCAGCAGTCATTTCTTACTTCACTAAAATCTTCAATTTTCCTCTCTCTTCTCGTGTCTTTGCCTCTTCTTTCAAGCATGTGGTTGTTACCCCATTACTAAAGAAACCTTCCCTGGACCTTTCCAGTGCTACTAAGTAATATCACTTTCATCTCCACACTTCTGGAACACCTTCTATCTCTCTGACCAACCTTAAGTGTCTCCTTTTCTGGATCTTTCACTTCTCATCTTGCTCTCACTGTTGGGGTTCCTCAGGGCCCAGTCCTAGGTCCTCTTCTCTTTTCCCTCTATACTGCCTCCATCGGACAAACCATTAGCAAGTTTGGTTTCCAGTATCATCTCTATGCTTATGACACCGAGCTGTATACTTCTGCACGTAACATCACCCCTGCCTTAATCCAGAACACCACTGACTGTCTCTCTGCTGTGTCTAACGTTATGTCCTCTCTCTTCTTGAAATTTAGTCTTTCTAAGACTGAACTTCTACTAACTGACCCAACCGTGACTTCTTCATCTCGGTCTGTAGGATCACTATAACACCGAGGTATAATAACCCTCATCCACAAAGCTCTGCATAATGCAGCACTTTCCTACCTCTCCTCTCTCTTCTCAGTCTTCACCCAACCCACGCTCTTCAATCTGCCAGTGAAATTAGATTAATCTGTACCTTAATTTGAACCTCTCATGCACGTCTCCAGGACTTCTCCCGAGCTGCACCAATTCTCTGGAATGCCCTTCCCCAACTATCAGACTAATATGCAACCTCCAAAGTTTCAAACATGCTCTTAAAACCCTTCTCTTTAGGCAAGCTTATCACACTCACTAACTGCATGAAATGTCAACTCTCTCTTTACTAATTCATGCTATGTCCTTCTCCCGTCTGTTATCTGGTAAACACCAGATATGTACCAAGCTCCAGGCTTCTCTGCAGTCACTTTCACATTGGACGTTGTTTCCTATTGTTTCCTATGAATGTTTGTATTCTGTAATGTAATATTATATTTGTATATATCCCCTATGATTTGTAAAGCGCTATGGAATATGATGGTGCTATATAAATAAAGATTATTATTATTAAGGTTGTAAAGTCAGGACACAAACAAGGACAGTGAGCCCTGGCACTGAGACCCCCAATCTGTCCCTACCTATTGATTGGATCACCCCTAAACACAGGCCAATAACTGGGCGACGTTCCCTCCCTGGGTAAGGTGTGAACACGTAACAATACAGACAGACAAAACACAACAAGGTGAGGTATACAATCCGAGTCTGGAACAGTGTGGAATAACAATAGCCAAATCACAATCCAAATAGAGAAGTCAAGACACAGGCAAGAGATCAAAAACCAGAAACGAGAGAATACAAGAGAAGCTACTGAACACAGCAAGATAGCAGTTTGACCAGCAATGAGTCAAGGCTAAACTGGACACTTATAGGAACCTAGGCCCTGGAAGGAGCAAGCAATTAAAGAACCACAGTATAAATTCTTGCAAGACAGAATCAGTGAGGGGAGTGGCAGACATCAGGTCAGAAGCATAGAACCTAGTTCACACTGCAGGATGACGAAAAACTCAGTGTCTCCGAATCCTACCAGCACGGACAGAGGAGACTGCAGGCGCAGACGTGACAAAGGTATTCTAAGTTCATTGCAGTGCTTAGTTATTCATCATGTTTGCAGACAATTGTTGGATGGTCCAAGTGTTTACCTTTATTTCCACAGCCCTGTCTTAATGTATTAGGGGAGATTTTCTTGTTGGTGTTTGCAATTTGTGAGGCTCGGCAACAAACAGGATCAAGTGACCCTTCAACAGCATCTGCCACTGTTCTGTAGATATAATCAATGTGATTGATATATTCTCTTGGGAGCATTCAATGTATCACTGCATTAGTAATGGCTTCCAGGAAATATTAGAATATGTGTCAAAGGGGTTCTTGCTGGTGGAGCAAAATTTTTATTAATGCAGTAAATAGTTTAGTAAACTAAATGTCATCAAGTTTAAGGAATCTTTATGGTCAACACATGTGTCAAGATCTCCTTTACACTAATCAATATATCATTTTGTAATATTCCTCCACAATATTTAGCATTTAAAGGGGTTTTCCCAACTTAAGAAGTGCAATAGGGAATAACAAGGTGACTGACAGGTCCTCCAGCAATCAGAAGACCTTCTACGATCTACAGAATGGGGTTGTTGACTTCACGAAAGGGTGTAGTATGTGTCCTATCGCGCCATTAAATTTTATGGAAGTGTTTGACATTGCTGAGCAAATCACTTGGCTATCTCGCTATCACTTGACAGTGAATGGGATTTCCCAAGATAGTTGAGTTATGTGCAATTTCTGACACCTCCATACTATTCAATGGTGCAGCTTGTTGAGTGATTGACCTGCTGCTCCACCCATTAGTGAGTAAAGGACCCATGTGATCATGGGGTCTCAGCAGCAGACTATTACTGATCACCTTGTTATCCGCTATCCTGTTGATAGGGTGTAACTTCATAAGTTGGGAGAACCCAGGGGTGTGATTCAAATGTTAATAACAGGCTCTCTACTTTGGAAGCAAGAAGTCTGTCAGGTAGCAAGGACCCTTTACCAAACCATAACTACTAAAATGTTGTGTTAACTGCATAGATCCAGAAGGTAGAACAGTTAAAGCACAAGAGCTAAGGTAATGCCATAAATACAGCCCCAGAACAAAGTTCTACACATAAATACTGTACCAGAACCAAGTCTGATCTGAAGAAAAAATGCAAGACCTAAAACCTAGTTAAGTAAATAAATGCAGCAGCAGAACCAAGTTTATTCAGAAAATGCAACACCAGAACACAACTAAATACATAAAAATAGATCACATCGCCTGTGCAGGAGGTGGCTTCTCAGCTCACGTGCAGCAGTCGGGAGGTGGCGGGAGGAGGGGGAGGCTCTGCTCCTTACAGGGAGAGGGATCAGGATCACAGCCTGGCTTCTCACCCCCTCGGCAAGTCGACTGTAAATTTATACTGTAGACCTACTTTGTGGAGCGAGTGAGAACTGATCAGACCCCTACAATATTGTATCTAATTTTTATTATGAAAATTCTTTTTATGAAATTAGCAGGAAGATACAGCACCTGTTCCAAACAACACTATTATACGGTAAATCATCATATCTTTTCTGTTCACTGGAACTAAAAATTCATTTAATAAATTGCTGCATATGTATTGTTCTACCTGGATAATATCACAGTAATCCCCCTTTCTGAAGGAAAAAAACGTCATGCTCCAAAATGATATTATATGTACTAGAATTGCTAATATTTTCTTATAGTGTCATTCTCTGAATTATACATCTGGCACATTTTCCAATGAGTGTCTGTCACTTTAAATTATGAGAACTATTTCTAAAAGCTCTCCAGCCAGAGCAGCTGCTCCATGTCAGGATGTCACCAGGCCTTCAGAGTATTCAGTCTCTAATAATTCCCAGAACTATCTCTAGTATCAACATGTTGTAATTGGTGAGCTTGGCAGGAGGGGCTTGTTTTCCCAGAGAGTTCAAGCTTCTTCAGGATAACTTTTTTTTCTAGCTGTATAAACATTTCTGTTGATCACAACTTTCTTTTAATTTTTTCCCATTTATTCAGGAAAATATCTACACAATTGTTCAAAAATAATTGTAACTGTATAAAATTTTGGCACTTTTATAATAATTATAAAAATATATCCTCAATAATTATATTACATTATATATGTTTTATAGAAATATATTTTATAGAGTTTTACTTTGTACTAGCTGTAGCTCCCAACATTACCTGGGATAGTAAATAACTGCTCTTAGCTATAACAAAATAACAAAAAATATGTATTATATGTATCCATCTCTCTCTATGACAGTCTCTGTGTCTATCTCTGACTGTCTCTGTGTCTCTCTCTGACTGTCTGTGTTTCTGTCTCTCTCTGACAGTCTCTGTGTGTCTGTCTCTCAGACAGTCTCTGTGTGTGTCTCTCTTTGACTGTCTCGGTGTCTCTCTCTGACGGTATCTGTGTTTCTCTCCGAATGTGTGTGTGTTTCTCTCTCTGTCTCTGTGTCTCTCTTTCTGTCTGACTGTCTCTGTGTGTGTCTCTCTCTCTGATTGTCTCTGTAGGTCTCTCTCTTTGTCCCTGTGTCTTTTTCTCTCCAGCTGTCTCTGTGTCTTTCTCTCTGTGACAGTCTCTGGGGGGATTTATTAACAAGCATACAATTCTTCATATCTAGATGTCGGAGTTGTCTGTTTCTCTTGTGGGTCAAAGGAGGGGTGTGAGAAAAGGGGGAGAGGATGAAATCTGGTGGCTCAAACACAGATCATCCAAATATGATATGACTATTAAGTCTTATTTTGTTTGTTTATGCCCCCTATGATCTGTAAACTGATGGCAAATATAATGGCGCTGGATAAATAAAGATGTATTTATTATTGTTGGATAAGTCTTAGGGCTAAATTGAAGGTACAAACACTGTTATAATATTAGTCTTTAATAAAAGTAAAGGTAACTGAACATGCCGATTTTAGCAGCTTACTCCCCTGTCCTGTTTGAGAACATATTCATGTTAGGCTGAGGATGCATGCTCTTTTGAGGATGGGAGTAAAGGGAAATAGTTGCCTCAATAGAGGGGAAGTAGTTGCCCCAGTCCAATACTGGTGCAAAAGTAATTCCTGATCCTCACAAGACATCCTACTATCTGCTCTTCTCGCAACCAGCTCCAGAACTTATACCCTATGTTCTGGAACTCTCTAACAGAATGGGGCAGATTTACTTACCCGGTCCATTCGCGATCCAGCGGCACGTTCTCTGCGCTGGATTCGGGTCCGGCCGGGATTCACTAAGGCAGTTCCTCTGCCATCCACCAGGTGGCGCTGTTGCGCTGAAAAGCATCGGAACGCACTGGAGTTCACCGGCTCGGGCTGAGTGAAGGTAAGTGGAAGCTCCGCAACAGATTTTTTGTTTTAAATGCGGCGGTTTTTCCAAATCCGTCGGGTTTTCGTTCGGCCATGCCCCCCGATTTCCGTCACGTGCATGCCAGCACCGATACGCCACAATCCGATCGCGTGCGCCAAAATCCCGCGGCAATTCAGGGGAAATCAGCACAAATCGGAAATATTCGGGTAACACGTCGGGAAAACGCGAATCGGGCCCTTAGTAAATGACCCCCAATTTGTCAGACTGTCCCCCACCTTTCAAAATTCAACCTAAAACCTACCTGTTTAGAATTACCTGTAACACACAATAACCCCACTATTATGCTCCCTTACCTTATGTTCTCATATACCCTCCCATATAGTTTGAGAGAACCCCATTCTACTAGTGCCAGTTTAGTGTAGTATTTTTTGTCTTTTGGACCTGTCATCAAACGTCCAGTCAGAGTTGGCATTAAGGGAAGGAAAACTGGGCATTTGCCAAGGGGCCCCTGTCCTAAAAGGGCCCTCTGCATGTGAAATTTTGTGGGCAGAGGATATATTGCTCTTTGAATACCCCTTGGTTTCCTTATCATCTATCTCCTGTCTATATATCTATCATCTGTCTAGTTATCTATAGATCTCCATCATCTTTCATATTTATCTTTTATCACCAATCTACTTATCATCTGTCAATCTCCTATAACATTCTCATACAGTCCCATATTACAGATACTTACAATACTACTGTGTGTAACTACAAAGTGCAATTATTGTGCAGAGCTAAAGGAGCCTCTTACGGACTGTGACTGTTCATAAAACAGTTATATTTTGGGGCCCCACCTTTAGTTTTGCCCAGGGCCGCACTGTGTCCAAAAGCGGCCCTGCATACAACACCATTGGTTCTCTATAAATAAATATTAATAAAAATAATAATAAATGGTTGTAATTAGGCTGACAGCTATCTAATATATAGCATGACACTGACAATAAAATGAATAACCCAGGTAAAACATAGTATTCAAAGCACAGGGACATGCACTAGTCTAGATTTGGAAAATACCAGATCATTGCAGTAAATGATGGATACATATATCTAATGTTATTAAAGGTTATTAAACTAAGATACATAATATATTTATAATGTCACATTAGCCAAAACAACCATCTATAAAAGCAATAAAGCAAAAATGTCATTGGAAACATGTGTACAGGAAGTGTGTCGTGTGCAGAGCCTGATATCAATAGACCTTTCATATGCAGCTTATACCTACTAACGTTTATGGCTACAAGTAATGTCCCACTTAAACATGTCCTCGTACAAACACCGTCCAGACATCTTAATAAATATCCTGAAAAGCAGGAAAAAAAAATATTTAAACTCCACGTGTGAACTTGAGTCATGTCTGCACTGCTGCTCTAAGTTATTATAATATTCACTTCTCGAAATGACTCCATGTCTCACATGGACTATGATTCTGTTGACAAAATTGAATCGGGTCAAAAGAATAGTGTTTGTCACTTATTATTTCTTAGGCTGGCAGGTCAGTTCATATTCTAAAATTACTAAAGTTATGTGTCTTTAGAACATAAACATACAGACTTTTCATTAATATTTACATCTGGGAGCTGTAAAATGAAGTGAGTGTCTTACAATGTGGCTCCTGTGGCCATGCAGCGGGCATTGACCAACAGTGTCACCTAATCACTGAGGCTTTGGGTTCTCACTCTTTCTGACTGTCTCTGTCTCTCTCTCTCTCTGACTGTCTCTGTAGGTCTCTCTCTCTGTCCCTGTGTCTTTTTCTCTGCGACTGTCGCTGTGTCTCTCTCTCTGTGACAGTCTCTGGGGGGATTTATTAACGCACTTGTGCCACAAGTCTAAAATGTCTTGCATCACAGTTATCAAGGCTTTTAGACCTTTTTTTGACACTTTCTTGACTTGTCACTCCATTGGTTATTTTATCCCTGTACAGGGATCTGGATTTTACTGCAACATACTTAAAGGGGTATTCCAGGAATAAGCATAATTCATATACAAATAGATCCTTAAAACCCCTTCTGATGCGGGCCGTAACAGTACGCTGCGCGTCGGGTGCATGGAGAGGGCTCTCCATAGCTGGTAAGTCTTTGCTATCCCTTCGATCACTTCAAAAAGATGGTGGCTCTATCTTGGCAAAGATCGTCGCACCCTGTGACGTCAACGGGGAGTGGTAATCGGTCGCCATCGCATGGTCATAAATTGATAAAATAATGTAATTAGTGTTTTTTATACAGAGGAAATCCAACATGGAAGGTCCGATGAGGCAAAAAACCATATGACTGCATAATAGGGTATATTGCTCAATTCTATAGTTCACACATCAATATTAAGTAACAGACAAGTGTCCTACCCATTGTACGCCGTCTATGGCTGCCTCCCGGACTCCCCAACGCGTGTTTCGCCCACGCTTCTTCAGTTAAAGTACCCTAGGGGGTCTGAAAAATAGTAAAATTTTTAAAAAAAATTATCATTAAAAAAACCTGAAAATTCATATCACCATTAGGTATCGCTGCATCCGAAAATGCCCAATTTATCAAAATATAATAACAGTTTCTCACAGAATTTAACCCTGTAATAGAAAATAGCGCCCAAAGCAAAAAATCGCACTTTTTTGCAAAATATAAAAAATTCTATAAAAAGTGATCAAAAAGATATACAGTCCTAGAAATGGTAGCATTGGAAACATCATCAAAAGTCGCAAAAAAATGACACTACCCACAGTTTCGTACATCAAAGTATAAAAAAGTTATGAGCACCAGAAGATGGCAAAATCCAAAAAGCAAAAATTTGTGCAGGAGGTTCACTGCATTTGGAATTTTTTTCCCACTTCCCAGTACATGGCATGGAATATTAAATACCATCACTATCAAGTGCAATTTGTTACACAGAAAAAAAGCCATCACACAGCTCTTTACGTGTAAAAATAAAAAAGTTATAGATTTTTGAAGGTAGGGAGTGAAAAATGGAAATGAAAAAAAACAAAAAAGGGCCAGGTCGTTAAGGGGTTAAAATATAAGCTAATAAGTAAACTCATCACAGTGAAAATAAATTCCTAGATGGTACATTGGCCGAATAATATAAATGTTATAGTTCTTAGAATGTAGCAACACAAAAAAGATTACCACATATACTCGTGTATAAGCTGAGTTTTTCAGCACAATTTTTGTGCTGAAAATTCCCCACTCAGCTTATACTCGGGTTTATAAAAATATAAACAGAGTACTCACCATTCTTAAGCCCCGGGCAGGTCCTATTCTGTCTTTATGTGCGCAGGTGCCGGCTCCAGATCTACTACAGCTCTGTACACACGGCTTGGCTGGCGCACAACTGTGATGTCAGCCGCTGTCCATATTGGGGGCTGGCAGGCTAAATACTACATGGGGGCTGGCAGGCTATATACTACAGGGGGCTGGCTGGCTATATACGACAGGGGGCTGGCTGGCTATATACTACAGGTGCTGGCTGACTATATACTACAGGGGCCTGGCTATATACTACAGGGGGCTGGCTGGCTAAATACTACAGGGGACTGGCTGGCTAAATACTACAGGGGGCTGGCTGTATACCACAGGGGTCTAACTATATACTACAGGGGGCTAGCTGGCTATACGTTACTGAGGGCTGGCTATATACTACTGGTCACTGACTGTCTAGGTACAGGGGCTGTATACTAGGTGGCTGCTGGCTTTATACTGGGGAGGCTGTGAACAATGCATTTCCCACCCTCGGCTTTTACTCAAGTCAATAGGTTTTCCCAGTTTTTGGTGGTAAAATTAGGTACCTTGGCTTATACTCGGGTCGGTTTATACTCAAGTATATATATGGTACTTAGAAAAAAATAATTCACTAAGCTGAGTTATTCATTAAGCTTTATGTACTACACATATGGAGGGGAAAAACAACCCCTCCTACAATTACAGCAACAACAAAATTAAAAGTAATTGGTTTAGGAAAAATGACAATGAAAAAATGTAAATAAATGCTTATTCATATAGAATCCAGGATCAGTGTCAAGGGGTTAAATATCTTTTAAGTTCAGTGTTATAACAAAATACATTGTATATCTTTTTTAAGATTTGTTTTCTCAGGGAAAGCTTTGTATGTGGACTGAAGTGGTAAAAGCCTAAATTTCATCTTAGATGAGCATTTATCACATAAAGTTTTCCTAGGATTATCCAAATACAGGATACGGAACTTTTTTGGCATGTCATATAAAGAGACGACTGTTAGGAATGTGACCTGTTCATCCCTGTAGAAAAAAATCTACACTCCCATGTGGGGGTTTTTAAGATTACAAAGACGGACATTAAATTCATTTAGTGACACAAAATGCAATGCAGAATTAATACTTAAAAAGAAATCTCACATTGTTATATTCGTCTTAAATTCTTTTTAACTATTACTGTGCATCTTAATATCTGAATTAAAACATATTATTTATTATATACTTTATATTTGTGATTTTTCTTTTCTTGAATTTTTTAAATAAAGGAAATACTTACTCATAGATCCAGGTACTGAGACCGAGGTAATCGTTAGACGTACTCCTGTACATTGTAACAGCCTGTGAACCTACAGCACGAAGGGGCTCTGGTAACAGCCCCAGAGCCCTTTTGACTCATTAGCATAATTTAAAGAGTAGATTTTAGAAGCAAGGAGGCCAAGGGTAACAAATATAAGAAGAGTACCAGAGTTACAGTACCTGGATCTATTAGTAAGTGTCCCTGGTTTATCGTGCTTAATTTTGTTGGTAAATTTCCTTTTACAATGGAATTCGACATAAATGTTAATTTTAACTATGTCAAGGATACTTAAAGGGGTATTCCGGGCATAGGAACATCTGATAAAAAACCCCATAATACTATAAATAAATGAATATAACAAAACTCATGCCATTAGTCACAAAATGGAGCTAAAATAGTTAGGTTTTATTAATCACAAAATGTTATGATCTTTCTAAAGTAGATGAACTTATCAACAAGATGACCGCCACTGGAAACTACAAGTCCCACGATCCTTAAGTTCTCAGTAACCCATCTTCTCTCTTATGCTCTGCTCCCAGTGATGATGTAACAGACTGTCTTGTTCTGTTACCATAGTAATGATGTGTAACTGCTATCACTGCACATTACCTTACAGAGATGACATCTCACCATAACACTGACCATACTAAATGCACTGCAACCAAACAACTACAAGAACAGTGTTGATCATATTACCTGTCCAGACAGGTACAGGACATGTGATGTGACCAGCGGCCATCTTCTATCCTCTGTATGCTCCGCGCAGAAAACATTTATGGACTGATGAAAGGGCCGGTAGCATTTTAATTCTTCATTACAGTCTATGTCATCAGCATTTTCTGCTAAGAGGAGCTAAATTTTAAATAACAACTAATTACATATTAGCTTATGTTTTAAGGACCCATTTGTTTATAAATTATGCTGATTCCTGAAATCCCCTATTTTATGTGAAATATCTCCCGATTTTGTGAACTACAGAATCAGAAATACTGGCAGCTAAGGGCCTAGTTGTAAATGCAAACTCTGGATGAAGATCCAGTTCTTGACTATTTTTTAATTTTAATCCAAAAGTCTATCTGGTTCCCAAAAATATAGGTTCCAATCATTTTCTTTAGAGATTTTTTTTGTTTAATGCCATCTTAGGGCATGTTCAGTTTACATTGTGGAGCCGCCTATCGTAAACCAATATGGAAACCATGGCAAAAGTAGTTATCTGCAATGAAACAACTGTTGGCTAAATTTAATTGTTGTCCTAAATTTTTGACTACAGTACTTTGCTTTCCTTTATGGATGTCTTACACAGTGGTTCCCTTGGTCATAAAACATTCTTAAAGTTCTCCCAGCATAAATACCACCTTGTAAGGGTTGTCTAAACCCAAATTAGACAAACCAGCCATAGAATGTTTTATACAAGCTTCTGTGACAGTGCTGGACCCTGTCCCAGTTCTGAAGTCAAGCCACAACAAAGTCACTTACGTAAAAAATGACCTAAAAGAATTCTTTCAATTCCATTCATAATTTAAACCAAGTCTTAATGATGACAAGTCTAGATCCCCCACATTGAAAATCACATCACTTGTCTCTATTAATCCATTATTTGTGTCAGTCTCTCAAATAGAATCCATGTTAAACACTGAGGCTTCCAGAATATTCTGCCTGTGGTCTACAAAACAATACAAGGGAAATGTAACTAATATGACATAACACATAGCACTTCTCCTAATGTGGAAATTGTGAATTTAATTATAATTGTTCTCATAAAATGAAATCCATTAATGGCTACATGTGAGATCGTAGAAACAATGGAGCAAATTAACTAATCCTATCCAAAATATAGACAGTGAAAATCTACACTAGACAGTATAAAAATGATCCAGATTTATCATAGTGAGTGATGTTGGATTATAATCTGGTACATCGTTAAACTGTCTTATTTAGTTGGCCAAAATTGCATCAGATTACTCTTGATCAGGAGGGGAAATATTCTCTTTATGGCCCTGCTGGTCACCTTTTCATGTATAGTGTGTCTTAAAGGTCATTCATGCACTACTGGATATTCTGAGTAAGGAATATGCAAATAAGGTTTGTACTGTATTGACATAAAAACCGCACCGTCTACAGTTGTCTTTTCCGCTTGGAAGCGATTGGGTTGGCTATTATCCCACATCATGTCACAGCACTTCATGTCACAGGTAAGAAATTTATGTAGGAGAAGCTGCCTATAGTTTGAACTTCTCATGGCTGTACCACATCCTGGTGTTTTGTTTCTAAGAGGGCTTAGTATTCATCTAACTCCATCTCAGAGCTTGGGGCATGTCTCGGGTACAGTTTAAGTAATGGGTGGCCAAACTAATCAGCTTCTGGGGTGGCATCCGGGAACTCACTTCCAACTTCATTCATTGCTAATTAGACTTCTTTTCCCGGCTCCTGTTGTTCTACTGTGGTTCCTTTTACAAATACTATTTGCTTCACTATATTGTACCTCCCTGCCATCTTGGTTTTGACCCAGTTAGCCTGACCTCGGTTTTGTTTGTGTGTCACCTGTGTGTTATCACACGGTGACCAAGTAGGCAAGTAAGGAGGTTGTGGGAAGTGCAAGGCTTGCACCTTTACCCTGTCTTGACAGAAGCAATTTAGCAATAGTTGTTGTAACTATCCTATCACACAAGCTCTATGTTCTATATAGGGCATTTATTGTCTTTTTAGGATGTATTTGAACTGTGGTTGGAAATCAGGGCAAACCTATAGAAATGCATAGATTCTCCATTTCAAAATTATTTTTCATTTTAGTATCAATGAAAAGATGTAAACTGACATAACACAAAGCATATTTCAGCACATGTTAATGTCCATAGGGTGAACTAGAAAATAAAAAAACACATAGTTTTAAGTAAAAATCACATCATCCAAATAATCAAAAAGAAACATAGACATCTCAGTAACAAAGGTCTAATGGCAAAATAAGGAGGTACAGATCACTGGTGGTAGAGTGTCCTTAATAGGCTGCACGTTACTTCTATAGGATGGGGGAGCAGTGTTTTACATCTAATTCAGTGTTTTTATTGCTGAAAGAATAACTGTGTAAAAGTGCCGGAGGCGCTCAGGCTGGTGGGCCCGAGCGCTTCTCAGCTTTCATGGACTTTTACATATTCATGCCCCCTGCTGCGAGCCTCCTGCTGCTGTCAGCCAGGGAACTTGGAGAGAGCACACCCCCTGCTCTCTCCATGCCCAGGCACTCTGATGTCACCACCCGAATTACCTGAATTACATGTAAAACATGTCACCCCATCCCCTAGATGTAACAAACAGCCTATTTAGGACACTCTACCTCCAGTAATCTGGTATTAGATGTCTTTAAACATTATATTAATGTTGGATGGATGAGCCCACTATTTTGGATGTAAAAACTGAAGGAATATGTTGAGTTAAGAAGGATCGGTTTGCTACATTTGAATATGATTGAAGGATGGACCCCACCAGAGGTTAATGGGAGTGGCTTAGCTGAGCTGAGGATAAGGAACTATATCAAGGGGCTATAACACACATTTTGGAAACGTCTAAATTGTATGACCAGCCCTAGAGCAGCTTCTATTAAGAGCTGGTCATACAATTTAGACGTTTCCAAAATGTGTGTTTAGTCCATTGCTGTACTTCCTTAACCTCTGATACATATGTACACAAAACCACAAAACACATTTATTAATGTATTCCACTACTATTAAAACATCCATGCATTACCTGGAAAGCCAAGAAGCAGCCATAAGGTTGTCATATAAGTATTTACACATAGGGGCCTAGCTCTCCTCCACATTTACCACTATTTACTTCTGGGTTAAAGATGTAGAAAGTAGAGAAAGAGGCACCAAAATGTCCTCAAAATCTCCAAGAGCCTTGGCAGAATCAGGTCAGAATTAAAAGAGTACCTGGTATAAAGATAATAGAGAATATAAGAACAAAGAGAAAGAGAACACTGGGTCAATGTTCAAAGTTAACACATTTATTGTAAGGGAATTCACACTTTACTGAAGTACAACACTTCAGCTCAGCTTCAGTTCAGCTGATGATAAGTATAATTCTAAAAGAGCAGGAACCTATAGATATCATCACTGTGTCGCCATCTTAAAGAGAAGTCTGACTGGTAGGTTATTGTTAAGGTCTTATTCTCAACCGGCTGTGTTCTCAACCGGAGAGCAGGTGGAGAAAGGAAGGGGGAGTGAGTGCTCCTCACCTCTCCCCTCTCCATTGAAAGCTGAGCTGCGCAGCCTCCCGTCTTGGTCAAGGTGCGGTGAGACATTGGGGCTTATTTACTAATGGTCACAGACCGCACTTTAGTCGTTTTCACAATTTGCACAGCTAAGACAGGTATTTAACAGGGGTTTGCGCCGCGATTTTGCTGCACACGATCGGATTTTGCGCCGGCTTTCATGCTCCAAAATGGGGGGGGGAGGGGTGTAGGCAGACGATCCGACTGATTCGTTTTGAGCGTGCGATTTAAGATTCGAATTGTGTCGCAAGATCAAGCACTTACATGCACCAGGAAGAAGAAGGTCAACTCCGTCTGACCTGAGCGAGAAAGCGACACATGTAGGATATTGGATGCACGATCTTAGTGATTTGAAGCACAGTGCATTATCGTCTGACAATGCACTTTCTGTGAACTCCAAGGAACGGGGTAAGTAAATGTGCCCCACAGTGTACACACTGCACCTTGGCCGGGTGCCATAGCTTTCTATTATGGCTGTGATCTGGCCACAATTTGCGCAGCCAGATCACGGCCATAATTACTGACACGTAAATAAGGTGTTTAAAATAGACAATATCTGGATGTATCCAGGCAAAGTACAAAAACAACATAAATTATATCCAGAAAACTTGAAGTCAAATAATAACGTTATAACTTCTGCTTAATTTCATGCAGTTAAGGTCACCAGGAAACAACTAAGAAACATTACTAGTCCAACCCAAGCATCTATCTATCATCTCTCAGCACGAGCTGACACCACAATAGAATCATTCCAGTATTTTCTTCTATACGTTTCACTAGAGAATCTGCATAGAATTTATGTGGAATCTGTAAAGTGTCCTAATAATTTCCAGAGAGGTGACACGCCTGACCTCATAGCATAAAACCAATGTCAGCAAATCTAGACCAGATGCGGTACCTATCATAATACTTTACAGCACTATCTATTTTCTGGACGTCCATTTCCCATTATGATCTTTATGAAGAACAATGAGGAACGTTTTACACATTTCAAACTGTTAAAAATATTTAAAAAGGAAAATGTCAAGTCAGTAAAAATTTCCTTTCCCCCCTCTAGATATTGGGATATAGTAACCTAATGTGATTGGGAAAGTGTAACAGTCTATGTACAGTATTTGGAGAAGGTCATTGGGGAAAGCTGAAACAGATGTGGACGCCGAGGACGTGAAAGATGATCGCTCATTCCATCTCATGTTTTTATAGATTTTGACAAATTCACAGGGTTCACACATTTTCATTTCCTTGTATAGATGATGTAATGGATATGCTAATTGTCTAAATGGTTCAATGATGGAAATATTCTCTGAAATACTAACTATTTGCCATAATGGATTATTAATGATGCAGGAATAGAAGAAGATATACTGTATGTCACAGTTTCCCATAGAGAACATACCTGTCTTTTGTAATTTGTAAATTTAAGCCAAAAGATGCTGTCAGGCAGGGGCGTAACTTGATGGGGTGGAGAGGGTGCGGCCGCAACCGGGTCTAGGAGGTTTAGTGGGCCCATCAGGTGTCACTTTCCCATATGAGAAGACTAGAACTATAAACCATACATTATAGCCGGGGCCTGGCACAGACTTTGCACTGGGGCCCATCAGCTTCTAGTTACGCCACTGCTGTCAGGATATTCCGCTTTTACCTTAAAGGGAAAATGTCACTCTCCTGTCATACAGAAAGTGAACATAAGTTGTGAAATGTTCACTTTTCTTTAGATGCCAATGATCTTTTGGGGCTACATGGGTGCGGCCAGACGTGTGTCCTATTCCCCTTACCTTTGACAGCTTCCTTGTAAGACACTGCACTTCAATACTATTGCCATGGCTCCCCACTATTCTAAGGTATTACATATAAAAATCAAGCTTTCTCTGTATTCAGGCCACGTTTTCAATTACCGTTACTATTCACATCTTGCAATCCAAGGAAAAGAAATCTACCATCAAAATTTAAGCACTATAAACCAGGGGTAGCCTGCTAAAATCAACTTTAACAATTATGCAGTGAGTCAGAAAGGCTCTGGGGGCATTACCAGAGTCCCTCCGGCTTCACCGGCTGTTACACTGTGTATGTCTTCCTCTCCCTTTGTTCATTTTGCACTTCTCTTTCCCTCTGCCTGCCCCAATGAGAGGGGAGACGTGCTCTTGTACATTGTAACATCCTGTAAAGCTGCAGAACTGGTAACACCCCCAAGCACAATTTTAAAAGTTGCCTTTTGAAAGAAGGAAGGCCATGGTAACAAATATAAGAAGATTACTACAGTCACAGAGTCTGGATCTAGGAGTAAGTGCCCCTGGTTTATACTGCTTGATTCTGATATCCTTTAAAGAGAACTTGTCACTACTCGCAACATAAAAATTACCAGTAAATAGAAATAATAATGACTAAATAGGCTGTAAATTATCATAATCCTCAGTAAATTACAATACTGGCACAGTGTTTTGGAGGAACACAGAGTTATAATAAAAGAATAGTTCTGCTTTGTTTTATGAGAACTAAAAAATTATTATTATGCGTAATTATATAATGAACGCACACGGCTTTCTTATATGATCAGTTCCGTATGGTGGGAATTTGGGTGATAGGAATGTGATTTGGATAAAATAAAATGGTGAAAATATGTTTTATTTGTTTGTTGTAGCATCATATATTTATATTTTGGCCTTTTTTTGTTTGTGTTTTTTTTTATTTCTCAGTCCATACCGGGGCTAATTACCTGAAGTATTTGTCTATTTGCCTTCAAAGTCCCACTCTGTGTGCAGAACATTCTCTTTCACAGAATACTTGAAGGAAGGAAAAAAAAGGTCTTCTTTGAAGTTTGTCTGGTCCTTCATGCCTATTTACATTCCTTTAGTCCTTACACAAACCTTATTGACAGACAGCAGAATAACTCCCAGTTATAACATGTAGATACCTGGGAAAGAACGCTCATTAAAAAGAAAAAAAATCGTTCTTCATTCATCTACTCTCATTTCTTACCAGATTATGACCGACTTAAAAGAAATATTGAGCGGGACTTCTTAAATAAAATAATTGTGAATGGAGACAATTTCATTAAGTTTTCATTCTCTCCGCTTTGTTGACTTGCCGAGACGTCTCATTGTCTCGGTGATTTGTAAATGTTTGATGTACAGTCTTAAGTAATGAATGCACAGTCCCTCACCTGGTGCAAGCAAGATGTTGGCTACTGGATGTAAGATGTGGACTGTCCTGACCCCTGTACAGTTTCACGTGTCAGTAAAGAGCAAGTTTATCTTTTACCCAAATCAGTAAGTTAAAAAAAAAAACTAAAAGAGCTAATTCTCAGAGGGGATTTTGGCATTGATTTTCCATGGGGAAAAATTATTTTCCCATTCAATTCAATAGAAGTCATTTTCTGCATCGGAAAAAGCACTTTTTAACTGGGTGTTTAAGGTCCAGTTCACACCACCGTTTGGGGTGTCCATTGATTATTCCTTGTATTTTTTACAGCAAAAGTATTACTAGTTTTTACTTTTGTCTTTATCAATAACGGACGTGTGACATAAGTGAAACTTGTTCACATGCAAGTCAATGGGGGCGGACGGTAAACCAAAGTTCTAGGTGTCCATTATTGTATTCCATAATGGAATAAAGAAAAAGACACCACGAGTGGTGATGTCAACTTAGCCCTGGGCCACATGGACATGACCATGGTGTCATCTAGGCCACAAACAATGGGTCTATGTGTAACATCTGTGCCCGCTCAGGCTTCAGCTGCATCATCTGCCCCTTAAGTACGGCAGAAAAGGTTCCTTTGACTTCTATTTTATATTTAGTTTCTGTCCTGCACTAGTCTGAACACTGCCTTATTTCATTCCCATCTGTCTTAAGAGATTTTCACCATACCTGTTTGGTTTGCATTGATGTCAAGGGGGTGGTCCAATCATTCTCTGGACCGGGATGTATAAAAGGAGTGTCGGACCACTTCTTAGTGCTTGCTATAATTATTCTTTGGAGCTTTCAAGCATTTTTGGACTTCGGTATTATTTGATCATCTGACCCTCGCTTGTCTTCTGGTCATTCGATTGTCTTGACTCTGTCTGCATTGTCCTCTTGGTTTTGGCCCAATATTTGTCCGAATATTTGTTCTTTATTTGTTTGCCCTGTTTTCTGTCTGTTTTTTCACTTTGGAGCAGGAAGTGGAAGTTGTCACCTGCAGTCTAGGGTAGGATTGGGAAGTAGATAGGGAAAGCTCATTGGGTCTAGCTTTAGGGCTCACTGTCCATGTATGTCCTTTCCTATATTATTGTCCATTTCCAAATAGCAGCATTACAGGCAGTCCCCGGGTTACATACAAGATAGGGTCTGTAGGTTTGTTCTTAAGTTGAGTTTGTATGTAAGTCGGAACTGTATATTTTATCATTGTAATCCCAGCAAGAACTTTTTTGGTCTCTGAGACAATTGGATTTTAAAAATGTTTGGTTGTCATAAGAATCAATATTAACACTAAAGCTTCATTACAGACACATTTGATAACTGTTCCAGCTGATCATTGTAGCCTAGGATTAAAGTACAATAAATTACCAATATGCAGGGGTCCGTTTGTAACTAGGGGTCGTATGTAAGTCGAGTGTTCTTAAGTAGGGGATCGCCTGTACACTGTTTCAGCCTGTGTGTCATCGCTGTGTGAGAGCTGAAAACTTGGGCATGAATAGTACCTGCTCTGAATTTTATTAAGAAGTCGGCTCATACATGGAAACCACTGACATGTGCATGAGCCTGTAGAAATGCATATGGTAACATTCTAGGTGTTGAAACACAGCAATAAATGTAAATGTTGGGTTTTTACTGCTCTTCCATTATTCATTTTGAAAAAAAAACAACATAAACTGTGACGGGGCATTTCACGGGTCCTCGATTCAATAGTCAGACGATCCAGATGCGGCTCAGTTTCTTTATTTGTAACCCATATATACAAGGAAAGCATGGGAGATGGCATCAACTCCCAGCCCAGAAAGCCCCAAGACTCGTCTCTTAGCCTCTTCTCATTCTCCCCCTGGCCTCAGATCATAAAGAGAAGCCTAGAACGGAAACCATCCAATCATCGATGAAAGGGGTTACTGTAAGGAGGAAAAGTTTCTGATGTATTCTTGGCTTACTACTATGGTACAACATTTCTGTGACATTTTGGCTAATAGGAGAGAAGAGCAGTCATCTTACCATGCAGACCATTTGTAGGGAATCATAGACTCAGCACCTATTTTCATTGACCGTATACCATGTTTCCCGTATACCAGTACCATATTAACCTTTGCTTCTAAAGATGCACTGGGTCTTATTTTCAGGGGATGTCTAATTTTTCCATGAACAATTTACATTTATTGTTGAAAAAATAAATCAACATTGATCTATTTACTGTGGTCATGTCATCACATACATCAATATAACCACCTGAATTCCATCAAGAATTTCTTGTGGCTCTATTTCTATGTAAGGCAGTATGGTGGCTCAGTGGTTAGGCCTACAGCCTTGCAGCACTGGCCTCCTGGGTTCTAGTCCCATCCAGGTCACCATATGCAAAGAGTTGATATGCTCTCTCAGTGTCTGCACAGGGAGTGATCTGACTAGCTCTGTGCAGCACTGCGTAATCTGTGTGCGCTATATAAATTAATAATAATAATTATTATTATGTAAAACAATATATGGTTAATTTAATGATTCTGTAAATTAATGAACAAAAAGCTACTTTTTAAATAATGGTCATCATATCAACAACTTATTTATAACTCTCCAAACTTAAAATTTCATACTAAATTTCTATTAGAATCATTGGCCCCAATTCATGTTTAGCACTTTCCTTCAACAACCCCTTCTTGTCCAGGTAGGTGCTAGTAGCATCTGCTGCGTAACAGTCTGTGATTCTTCATGAATTCTTCACCACAACTTCGTCACAACCACAGAATCTAAATGATCTTCTAATACTAATGTATGGCATGGGGGGAGCTGTAGCAATGGCTGCCGCTAGGTCTAAGTTTCATAGCAGGCCTTATATTTCTAAGCTTAAACAAAATTGGACTAGGTCTTATTTTAAGGGGATGTCTTATTTTAGGGGAAACAGGGTACTTGATTGCAATCTACTATAAAATGTTTGAGAATATAAAGGGAACATTTTTATTTCCTGTTCCAAGCTAAATAGGTTTGGCTGTGTAAAAGCCCTTAAACTACAAATGCAAAGGACACCAATGCAAAATCTGTAAATCCTACTAGCATCATTTTAGGCATCATTTTGCCAAAGGCCCTTTGTGGCTTCAGAGCCAATTCGTAACAGCAAGTTAATATTTATTCTTCAAGGAAATCTACCATCGAAATCCAGCATAATAAACTTAATAAATCTTCTTATATTTGTTATCCATGTCCTCCTTGGTTATCCTTCTTTCTAAAAACTACAATGCCCCTGAAGGGCTCTAGGGGTGTTACCAGAGCCCATCCGTGCTGTAGACTCAGAGGTTGTTACACTGTCTCCCCCTCACCCCTCTCCCTTGGGACTTCTCCCCTCCTTCTGCCTATTGCACAGAGGGGCTCTGGTAACTCCCCACCGCAGCCCTTATGTTTATTAGTATAATTTTAAAAGTTGATTTTAGAAGGAAGAAGGCCATGGATAAAATTATAAGAATATAACCACAGTCTTGGTGCCCGGATCATGCTTGATTTTGATGGTAGGTTTTATTTAAGCAAAAAAATCTTATCCCCTACCACATCCATGTTCTGTAGATAAAGAGTTAACCACTTTACTTGATTCCTCTGTTGTTTTTACACTAGTGATATATTACCTATATGATGTTGTACAGGTAATACATTGAGACATGATATACATCTCCCTGCCTCATGAATTCCATGGCTCTCATATATTTCTGTCTCTTATTAATAGCTACTGTGAAATCATAAAATCATGTCAAGTGAAAATATCAGCCTTACAATCCCTGATGTCCTTTAAATCCCTCCTAATCTATGTGCCTATAGGCACTGCATGATGTCACATTTTACTGCCCCCATATGGGATGCATAACATATACATCAATCTCCATACATCTGAACATAGAAAACCCACATTCTCAGACATTTCATATGCCACAAAGTAAAGGATTCAGAAACGAAAAAAAATCCTCTAAGTAGTTAAACGTGCACGGAAAAATCCATAACATTCCAGTGGGTTACCTCAGATGGCTGTGAAAGTAAGCGCCGAGGCCTGTGTCAAGAAGATTTTTTTCCTTTTGGTTGTGTAAGTAACATCTGATGATCTCTGGCTACCTGCTGCTGCATGACCTACAAAGTCTAGTCAGATATGTTCCATTTAAAAAATACAGTGATCTTAAAGGGAAATTAGGGTGCCTTTTAAGGTTCACATCTATCTGGCGCACCCTTCTGCCATGTCTGATATATATTGAGAGCCTACTACCTCTTAATATCTGGCAACTGGCATCTACTCCAGGTCCTGCCTGCCAGCATTGTGCTATAGCCTTAGCACACAAGCTCTTAGTGTTACCGTATTTCTTCAGTAATTGTAATCCAAAACCAAGGGTGATCAAATATACAGAACAGGTGGAAATATTTCCATTATTCCTTATCTTTGTAAGATTAAATGTTGCAACTTTTAAAAGACTCGTCTGGTTCAAAAAATGATTTCTAACATCTAAAAAATTCTGAGTTAGTAGTGGGAGAACTAGAATGTACTGTTAAGCCCCTTCTACACTGGCGTTTTTCACGCGCGAGTTCTGCGCGTGCATTTGACGCGCAGAACTTGCATTGCACTCTGTCCCATTGTATTCAATGGGTCTTTCTTCATTTGCGTTGTTTTGCACGTGCGTGCTTGCGTTCGTTTGCACGCGCGTCAAAATCGCAGCATGCTCTATTTTTGCGTTTCACGCGCATTTTTCACGCCCCATTCAAGTCTATGGGGACGTATCAAAAACGCATTGCACTCGCAAACATTGCAAGTGCAATGCGAGTGCAATGCGTTTTAAACGTAAGGGTTGCTAGGTGACCAGTATAACAGTATTTCCCCTGCTCGCGAACGATCATTTAATTAAAAAAACACAATGAAGAACAGTGAAGAATAGAATAAAAACAGTGAACACAGGATCATTTAAGAGAAAAACACAGTGCAGAACACAGTGAAGAATAGATTACAGATGTTCGGCACATCTGCTTACTTGTCGGGAGATATGCGCGGAACGGTGCGAACAAAATAGTATGTGAAGAACAATATATATGTGTGAAGAACACATTGCAGATGTATTTATATTCACTGTGTTCACTGTCTTTATTCTATTCTTCACTGTTCTTCACATCTGCTAACTTGTCGGGAGATAATATACACGGGGAACAGTGAAGAATAGATCGCAGATGTTTGCAATTTATCAGAAGACATTATTTTTCAATTAAATAACCCATTTTAATCCAAAACCATGGTCCCTTTGAAAAATGCTCGATTCTCCCATTGACTCGCGTGTGAAAAATGCGCCGAAAACGCAAAAAAAAGCTAACAACACGCGCGTGAAAAACGCAAAAACGCTAATTACTCCAAGGAAAAATGGAACAAAAACGCAGCCAAAAACGTCAGTTTTTCACGCATTGCACCCTGACGTGAAACGCAACGCTAGTGTGGAAGAGGCCTTATCCTTTTTTTTAAGCTAAAGTGGCAACAAAGAAGGTCTATTTTTTGGAGGACCTCAGCGTGCATGTGCACAATGGGGGTCATTTACTAAGGGCCCGATTTGCGTTTTCCTGGGCCCGATTCGCGTGTTTACCGAATATTTCTGATTTGCGCTGATTTCCCCTGAATTGCCCCGGGATTTTGGCGCATCAGAGCTGCCCCAATGTGTACAGTCCATTCATCTTCATAGTGAGTGTGTAATGCTTTTTTCCCCCTCCTGGGGCACTGTAGGCAAAGTGATCACAAATGTTTGTGGATATTATGTACATTGTACTCTGTCTATAATGTTTGATCTTGCCCTTCTTCTAGTATAATTCTCTCCAGAAAGGGAAATATATATCCCGCATTAGAGGGGGGTGTATGCAGTAACTATGGGTAGCGATTGACCACATTTATTTGTGGTAATTATTGCTCCGTAATGTGTACTGTTGTCTAGAACCAGGTTTGCTCTTTGGATGACCAGTTATCTAGTTCACACCATTCTGTGGGGTTGATATCCTTGGAGAAGCTATTCATGATGTATTCATGATATATTTGTCTTTACTCTTATTATCGAGGGACTTTGGCTGCCCGGCCATGCGTCTCTTTATAAATACCCTAGTATTTATGCGCCTTAGTTCTAATGGCAGCCGCTGCCTGATGTATATACTGTTCATGCGCAACTGTTAGTTCCGGTCATGCGCAGAGTGATGATAAAGGATGCGATTGCCGACATGTACTTTTCCATGCGGATTTGAGACGGCAGGTACCGTGATTAAATTAATATACCAGCTGTACTTGCACATTGTCACATGACCTTATTGTTTATCACTCATTAACTATGGTATTATAGATTTTAATTCATTCTATGCACTTGCACTTTATTGTTATACCTCATGTTTACATTACTAGACTTACTTTTTAATGAGATTATAACATTTTAGAGGTATTATCTTTGTCACTATGTATGTATAGCCATTCCCATTTTGGGTATATATATATATATATATATATATATATATATATATATATATGTGTTTGTTACTGAATGCACATTGCTTGAGAAAGGTGCACACTGCACCAAAACGTCGCGTGATTTGGAATAAACTTCACTCTCTTATATATATATATATATATATATATATATATATATATATATATATATATATTTAACAAAGTTATTAACTATTCACAAATACCCATAGTGCTCTATCATACATTTATAGGAAAGTTACAAGTTGTAGTCGCCTGCTATGCCTCTCACACATCCAGGAAAGACAAGGTCTGCTCACATTGAAAGTATAACAATGCACTTATTTTTAGATAAACTAAATGATTTTGAATGCCAAAAAAAATCAGGACAAAGGCAATGTTCCGGCTTGAGAACCAATCATAGTCAGCAGTATCTTAACGCATTTACATTGAATATATTCCAGATGTGGAATTTCGGGCCTAACTTTTGTGTGTTTTCTTGAATTTTACTGAGAAAACAGTATGTGTTGGTTAACTTATCATCCTCCAGTTCTCCTTTGTAATTTTCTTCTGTACAACTCATTGCACTGTGACTTATTCTGTCTTCTTAAGTACATGACATTTGTACAGTGGTGTAGTGTTACTATTGTAATGTTATTAGTTCAACCATGTTTGTTATCTAATACTAGTCTTCCGGTGCCGTGAAATGGCCCTGGATATGTTTCTATTTCTGCACAGCTTATAGTTAAATCCATGATTTTATAATTTTTTTCTCCACCTAGGCCATAACTAAAGGGAGACCATAATATATAGTATATACTGTATATATGATGTTGTCATAGACAGGGAATCCTTACTGTAGTAGCAGTGAGACTGTGAAACTTTTTTGCCACCACATCTTCAATATTTGAGAGCCATTAATTGATGATTTTAGAAATTAGAATTTAGGCCCAAAAGCCACCACCAACCTGTTATACAGAACTATGACAAGATCATAATGATGTCCCTCCATATTCTGGAAAAAAGGGCTATGGATGCTGTATTCCAATAGCCTGTAAGTGTCACTTGGGTGGGAAAAGGTGACATTGTGACCTCTCCTGGCTTTGTGGATGTCCTATGTGCTAGATACATCATCACAAGTCAACTGTAGGATGGCAGGGTGACTCTTGAAGGTCACTTATGATGATGTACTAGTCCTGTAGAACATTATTCCACCCAGGAAGGATCAACCTACAATGACTCTAATCCACCCTTATGATATGTAATTTGTATACAGGTCATATGTACTTACCCAGAATGTAGATGGACTTTATTGTGGTCTTGATCTTCTCAGTATCCAGGTAAACGGGTTGGTTGTCATTTTTTCGGGGGTTGCGACCACGTGTGTTATACAATGGGGCAGATTTATCAAGCTGTTTTAAAGTCAGAATGTTCTTAGTTGCCCATGGCGACCAATCACAGCTCCCCTTTAAAATATAAGCACTGGTAAAATGAAAGCGGAGCGGTAATTGTTTGCCATGGGCAACTAAGAACATTCTGACTTTTAGACATCCGGATAAATCTGCCTCAATATGCTGTGGGTACGTTCTGAGCTATAGGTCTCTTGGTATATGACGCTTTATTAATTCTTAATCACAGTATAACATTAGCACTTGCACTTTATATTTTGTTCCATGTATGTATTGTATTTATAGCCTTTACAATAAAAGTTTATTGTGGTATGTTGTGTATATATATGAAATGTAATTGTGATATTGTGAAGTTATTTTCAGTTATATGGTCGCATATGAAATATATATCCTCCCTGGATATGTGTCACAGGAGCACCTGTGTGCCTCCGTTTGCGCCTCTGCCTCACTTACCTCTCCGGGTTTCAGCGGCGTCTCCCGTGGCTCAGCGTACGTGTCCCAGCCTCCTCGGGCGCACATGCACCGGCTCTGTAAAATTTAAAGTGACAGTGCGCCGCTAATTGGCACTGGCCGGCTGCCAATTCTGTTATATATCCAGCCCCTTCCTGTGTCCCCTGCTGGATGTTTGTGCCTCATAGCATTAGAGAAAGCTTTGTCTCATGCCCTGTGCTTGAGATATGGCCAACATGGACAAAGTCGCACCTGTGGAAGTTTGCAGCGGGCTCTGGTGAAAACCACAGACTTAGACTGCGCTCCCAGGTGTCGGCTTATGTCATTGTCCACTTTGGTACAGTGGGTGCACTTCCTGGTGCTTGACAATATGTCACAAATTATATGTGTTTTCTATTTATGTGTTTTAATTAACTGAATAAAAAATATATTTTTATCAAATCTGCTATGTCCATTGCCCGCCAAATTTTTTTTCGATAGGTTGATACCATAGAAATAATGTATAGGCAGAATAAATGTATCATAGGGAAAAGAACCAATGCACAAGATCAAGCATTGTGACGTTCACATGAGTAGGAGTGGAAACAGACATTGTCTGTAAAGTAACTACTGGAGGAAGAATGTTAAAAAGCACAAAAAGTTCACCAAAACTTTGAGATGTTAAAGCAGACAAGAGTTGAAGTATTTCAGGAGGAACTATTTGTTCGGGTTCTTTTGATCTGCTATGTCCAGATGCTCTTCTATAAATCAGGTTTTCTCAAGTTCAGTTCTCAAGGGCAGTATATCGGTCCTGACTTTAAAGTCAACACATTCTGCAGACAGATTTCGTAAACTTTTCTTGTACCTGAAAGAAGAAATTAATGACTGTATATGACCTTTATAGGAACGCAGGAAATGTCGTTTGCTAGTTGTAGGTGAGAATTAAGTGTGTGGAGCATGATGTCAGTAAATATGCTCTCAAGATACATGGGGTGACATGAAATTATCCACAGTTAGCTCGTATTCGAGTTTAAACGAATCTCTTCTATTATGGTGTAAGTGAAGTCAAGGTATTTTTCAGTGATCAGAAACATGTGCACATGACTGAATATGGTTGCCCTGAGCTAGCCGCAGAAATTGTGGCTAGATCAGGGCTGTTATTGACTTCTGTGGGGCATGGTGAGCGCACTTTGTCTCCTCACACTGTGACTAGGTGGGGGACCTCAGCTCCTATCTCCAACCAGCCAAAACGGGCCAAAAACAATTCCCTTGTTTATAGTCTGTTTCAACACATAGCTGTGTGCATGAGGCCTAACTTTTGTACGGTTTTAGTCTTTCCCTCACATTGTACATTAGTACAGTACCCATACTTTTTTCTCTTAAAGCGAACCATCATCAAAAATTGGCCAAATAAACCACAACCAGTATGTTATCAAGCAGCTTCTAGATGATGTTTCTTTCACGGCCTGGTGTTGTGGCATTATCCAGAAAATCAACTTTGAAGTGAGATGTAAATTGCTTTTATGATGTCAAGGAGGTTTAGAGTTCAACACTGAAGTCAAGCTCTCCCTGTCTCCGAATGCCCACTTCACTTCACAATTTACTGTCCTGCTTCCAGGACCTCATTGACTAAATCTCCTGAAATCTGGCACATGATGTCAATCACATGGGAGGAGGTGTTCCGAGGCAAGGAGAGCTTGACTTCAGCGTTAAATTCTACACCTCCCTGACTTTATACAACCAGTTATCACACCTGACTTCAAAGTTGATTTTCTAGATGATGCCACCAAGCTGGGCCTTGAAAACATGACTAGGAAGCTGTTCAGCTGGTTCACAATATACTGGTACTAGTTTATTAGGCCAATTTCTGATGACAGGTTCTCTTTAAAGTAAAAACAGGAAATTAAAAAAAATAACAGATTACTTACCTAGTAAATCCCATGTAACTACTGCCATTGCATCCTAGTGGTCGCCCAGCAATTATGTTCCATACATGCACATAACCACTGCACCCAATCTCTAACTTCACTGCCATTGGCCACAATTACATGGATGTACATGAGGTCAACACCACAGGGCAAATAAAGAAAGACTGTCAGAAACTACCAGGGCAACAACGCTGATAAGTGGGGGCCTAATACATTTTTTAAATATTTTTTGACATTTAAAGAGCAGCAGGTAGCAGTCCTGGAGATCTGTGTTATCATCCCTTTGTGTATGATGTTAGTAGCAGCAGGACTGTGAAATATGGAGATTTCTCACACGAGTGAACCACCAACCAAAATCCTGGAAAATAAAAGCATTTTTCACAGTACTGCTGCTACTGTATGAGTACAGAAATCACCAGAGCAAATATACTGTCTGCAGCTTTATATTTACAATTGCTTACAGGTTCCCTTTAAAAATGGCTAGAAATGTCAATCTTGAGCATCTACATGAAGCAGAAGGTATATGTCTTGGTTTTAAAAATGTGAATAATAATTCTGAATGAAATGAGAATGTAAGTTTCAGAAGTTTTGGGACTCAATGGGTTTTCTCTACCCTGGTCCACACTAGTGTATCCTAATTGAACACTACTAATGTGATACTGGACATTTGCTATCCTAGAGGCAAAGGGGATAGTAGATATACCAGGATTGTCCCAAATTTCAGTCGACAATCCCAGCTATTTGGTTTGTCCTAGCCCTAAAAGAATAATGGTTTGTGGGTCCTCCCATAGGTGGCGCTACAGTGCCCATTCTACAAATAAAATTTAGGTGGAGAAACTCACAATATAAAGATGCTGGGAAAGACTGTAATGCTGTAGTTGAAAAGTAAATGGCACCAAGGATAGTTTAGATTTCAAGGGTTTTTGGTCTCATGTTCAGTTCTTTGAAAGAACTCTTGATGAATCTTTTTTGTGACCTTTTAGCAATAATCCCATCATCAAGCGTGTTCTGGACAGACTGTACATGATAAGCATTAGTCTATCAAAACTGTGCGCATCTTATTGTATGTTTGTAGGTCTTTCAGCAAAAAATTATATTGTTCTTGGAATGAAAAGCTATAAATTTTACAATTTACTTTCTGTTTCAATCCTAACAGTTTTCTAAATCTCTGCTTGTTGTCATTCAACCGGAAGATTCATTGTTTACTTTTTGTGGATAGAAATAAGTCCCTGGTCATGTGATGTCACACAGGTGCACGGCTCATTATACCGCAGAGAGTGATCAGAGCTGTGTGATATAACGAGCCGTGCACCTGTGTGACATCACATGACCACTGACTGATTTATATCCACAGGAAGTAAATAACGAAGGTTTCTGTTGAATGACAACAAGCAAAGATCTAGAAAACCGTGAGAAATTGATACAGAAAGTATATTGGAAAATTGTATGACTTTCCACTATACAAACAATAGGCTAGTTTACAGTTTGCCTTTCGCATGTGCAGGGTGTGGCAGATTACTAAATTGGAAAAAATACACGTCACTCGATGTTTCGGAGCAGAAGTAGGTTACTACACCATATAAATAGAGAAAAGATAACTTGGCACTCCTTATAGGTCAAACATTGAGGAGAATTTATTTAATCCAAATAAATTCTAAATAATAAATAAATTCTCCTCAATTTTTGATCTATAAGGAGTGCCAAGTTATCTTTTCTCTGGCAGATGACTGAATACTGGGGCACGGTCCTTAATTATCTGACGCACCTTGCACTGTTAATGAAGTGCGGAACATCTTTCTTTAGGTCTTACAGAGTGCAACACAATTGTTGAGCCGCTGTATTAAACTTGTCACAAACTCCGAGTGAGCACGAACACTCCCATTTAGATGCACAATTTTTCTGTCTTGTCAGACACAATGGGGCACATTCACTCACCCGTCCGGAGGAGTTCCCCCGTAGTGCATTATCCGACGATAATGCACTCTGCCGCGATTCACTAAGATTGTGCGCCAGATATCCTGCATGTGTCGTTTCCCCGCTCAGGTCCGCTGAAGTTCACCTTCTTCTTCCTGGTGCATGTAAGTGCATTTTCTTGCAACACAATTTTAAAGTTAAATCCCGCGCTCAGTCCAATCGTCCGAGAGCCCACCCCCTGATTTCTGTCGCATGAAAGCCAGCTGCTCCAAATTCCTATCGTGTGCGCCACAATGCCCTGTTAAATACCTGTCACAGCCGTGCAATCCCCGAAAACGTCGGAAAAATCCTACAAAAGTGAGAACCGCGGACCCTTAGTAAATAAGCCCCGATGTAGCCACGATGCAAAACTAGCGCAGACACTTTTTAAATAAATGTGCATTCTTGAAAGGCATTCTTATCAGAAACTGGTGCAGCCAGAATAATTGATTTGGGCCGATATCAATTATTTGACAGTGGACAACCCTTTTAAGATTTTAGGGCCAGAAAAAAACTGAATTGCCAAAATAAATAAATAAAAATTTGGGACAATCCAGGTAAATGTGGGACTGTTGCCAATTTTGCAGGATGCTTTCCCCTTTGTCAGCGTTAATATTCTATTCAACAGTAGAAATATCACTTCCAGGGGAGAATATTGCTAAATATGATGGCAGCTAACAAGGGGGCTGTGTGGCTCTTACTAGAGGGGATGCATTAGTACATTAGTCCTTCTTTTCAGGTACCATATTGTGTATTGTATAATGTACTGACCTATGACCGAGGCCTTAAGAGACATGAAAGGTGATCCTGTAACGTGACTGATGGACTCTCCTCTGTATCTGTGTAGAGCAGATGGCTCCACATGGCCAGGTGGAGCAGAACATATGCACTGATGTTCTCAGATAAGACTGGGATAAGCTGCGGTGAAATTGACTTCATTATTAAATTATAGGATAATGAATTTAATGGAAGGTTACAAGAAAAAATCCATGACGCCAGTGTTCTGTGTACGTTGACGTCTCAGGGACTATAAGGGGTTACGCTGAACGCAGTCACGTGACGTCCTATGAATTCAGCATGCGGAACTGACAGAAAGATTGAATCAAAGCTCTCAAAAACCTCTTAGAAAGAGGCAAAGCACTCACCCCAGGAAGCACCGTGTACAAAAGAAGTAAGTCGCTAAGCAAAGCCCTCCAATTATGAGGAATAAAAGAATGTAAGGCAAAGAGTTACTTTTTCAAGCAGTCGCTGTGTGGTTGTTGTTTTTAGCAAAAAAAAGGCTTTTTTTCAGTGGAAGTGGTTTTACAATGAAGTCCAGGCAGAGCCCCAGGTATTCCATATGATTAGCAGTAAAACTCAACAATAGGAATACTTGGCCTGAAATGTCTTCAGCATTTCATTAGGGAGGAGATTTATTGTGTAGATCTCGGCTGAAATCTTCAAAAATACCTCTTTGATTAAATCACCAGAAAAATAAGTTTCTGATCAGGGAAATGTATGTATTATGTATACACACCTGCATTTATGTATGTATAACATGTCCTGACATTCACAGTATTTGATGCCAACATATTTGGCAACGCTATATCCAGAATTTATAACCTGCCATTAATGGGGCATACAATATATAAAACATATGTACTGTAAGAAGTTGTCCAAATATCTACATCTACATTATAACAAAGTAATAAAGTTATTAGAAAGGTTTAAAGTAAAAAAAAAAAAAGAAGTCCCGTCTCTAGCCTAGACATGTGACCCCATAACTGGCTATGGTAGTCGGCACCACATCCCAGGCACTGATTGCCAGTCACATGTCTGGTTTGGGGTCATTACATCGGGGATGCAAACCGAGAGTGGGTGGAGTCAAATCATTTAAGCAGAAATATAAAAAATAATTGGTGCAAACAAAAAGTAGGTCCCTATCAAGACGGTTGATATTAAGGGGGCTGCCTTTCAAGGTAGTACAAAGAGGAACTGTTTTCCATGACCCATCCTGGAAAACATAATTTGCATTTTCTCAGAGTGGGGCATCTGTGGCTATAAGTCTTCATACGCCTATAAGGCAGCCTTAATTGGCAAAGTTTCTGTACTTTTCTGAACTTTTACTTTCTGACCCTAGTCAAGCCTCTCACCCATTCTAATTCTACAATGTACTGAAGAGAGGCAACCACGTCAAAACAGTGCTTGACCCATCATGAAAAACAGAATTTGAATATTTACTGAACCTAGAGGGATTTTATCTAAGGCCCTTGTATAGACCTCGGTTCTCTGCAGATAACCAAAGGCAAATGGAAATATAGCCCTTACCGCATTATACAAGATGGTGGCCATGCACACCTTTTAGCCAAAAAAAATGTCTTGACTTTTTCATCCATGTTTTTTAAGAACCCGCAATGAAGTCTCCTAAAGGAACCTCACATTGCACAATTTGTTATTTTTACATACAGTGGGTACAGAAAGTATTTGTATTTGACCCTTTTAGATTTATCACTATAATTTTTTTGCTCATCAATGTACCCATCTTGACAGATAAAAAACAGAAATCTAGATATTTTTGCTAATTTATTAAACAAAAAAAACATTGTCATAAGTATTCAGACACTCATATGTAACTCACATGGTGGCCATTTCTGCTGCTTCATGAGATGGTTCTACTCCTTCATTGGAGTTCAGCTGTGTTTAATTAAACTTATTGGACTTGATTAGGAAAGGCACACACCTCTATATATAAGACCTCACAGTGCAAGTCAGAGAACATGAAAATCATGAGGGCAGAGGAACTGTCTAAGGAGCTAAGAGACAGAATTGTTGCAAGGCACAGATCTGGCCAAGGTTACAACAGAATTTCTGCAGAACACAAGGTTCCTAAGAGCACAGTGGCCTCCATTATCCTTAAATGGAAGGTATTTTGTATGACCACAGCTCTTCCTCAAACCTAGCTGTCCAGCCAAGCTAAGCAATCATGTGAGAAACACCTTGGTGATAGAGGTAAAGAAGAACCCCAAGATCACTGTGGCTGAGCTCAAGAGTTGCAGTAGGGAGATAAGAGAAAGTTCCACAAAGTCAACTATCACTGCAGGACTCCCAGACTAAGAGAAATAAAATGTTCTCTTAACAAGGGCCCTTTCAATACCATGACTAAAATATACAACTACTTCACATTACCTTTGCAGGTGCAATATTTGTTTTTATACAAATATTTTTATATTTTTATAGGAACACTACACCTATAAAGATGAAGATGAGAAAACCTACTTTGCATGGTTTCCACAGTCAGAGGACATCCATAATCACTACCCCCTTCAAATAAATGAGGGGGGAACTTGCCCAAAGGTCACATCATCCTATTCTACTACAATGGATGTGCTTTGGAGGATTTTTACTAATGGGCCCCTTCTCCTCTATGTTAAGCTTTGCTGGGTGGTTTACATTAGTCATGGGGATGAAAGAGGCCACAGTATAGAATCCTGTTACTACAGAGTAGCATGCGGTATCCGCTGAGCATTCAGCATGTTCAATTATAGTAAGTCATTGTCATTTTCTGCACATTGGTTTCATTATTTGAATACTTTACAGCTGTAATAGACATTAGATAAGTACTGAGAGGTAAACTTGTACTTCATCCTCAGTTCTAATGTAATGTAGTTCAGCTATACTATTAGTGCCAATGCTGGCAGCTTGTCAAGACCTTGCCTGCAGTATGAGCTATCCTGTATCTGCAGTGAGGACTGCATTGCCTGATTCCTGAAGGATAAGGCTAGCACTGTCTATGAAGACTGTCGGAGCTGAATATTAACACCTTATACTGCTGCTGTAACCGAGAGGTCCCCAATAAATACCCGGGCAGAGACTGATGCAGCTTTTTGGTGCTTTACATAAAATGGACAGACCATTCAGGAACCCTTTGCGGAGATCACTGAGTGACCATATTAGAAACTCTACTGCCAAGGCTCTGGATGTTATCTGGAAAAATGCGAGAGAGAAGCGTCTGGCAGGTGAGGACATTTAAAACCAGTTTAAGGACTAGAAATTAGCTAATTGCTTAAGTGTCTGCAGAGTGGGTAATCCTTATTCCCATCTCAGGGCACCTTATGTGATGCAGGTGGTGCAGAGATGGAGTGAAGGGTTAATGTATGTAAGTACTCTTATCTTGGTCATATTTTGAAGAGATTTAGAAAAGCTTACTGTACCCTGCTGAGGAGAAGACTGCCGTGATTTACAGCTCGCAATAAACCTGTTCTGTTTTATTGCCAAGGAGTGTGTCAGTTGGCATATGTGAGCTATGTAGTGATAAATTGATGGCATTTCCTCTGGCAGCTACACTAGCGCTTTCCATCCCAGGGCACTGTTGACTTTTGCCAGAGCCAGTCTTTTAATAGTTTATTTAAATCTATGACCTCAACATCTGCAGAATGTGGGACGATGAGGAAAAAAAAAAGAAACGAGAAAACGACAGAGGAGTGAAATATCACACATTGATTTGATTAGAAATTCTCCTGTGCCAAAGTGTCTGTCTTTATTCAGACAGGTTCTCTTATGATGAAATGTGGATGTAGGATATACATTTAGTGCTAAAATTCTTGAGTTTTTTTCCCCAGATTATAGATTATGGCAATTTTAATTCTGATTTTCTCTTGTCTATTGTCTTGTCTATTGTCTAAGGTGGAACCGGCTAGGGGAGCCCATATCCTGAGCCATGGTTATCACATTGCCAGGTTGCACCTGTTATACTTTCTATTTTAAATAGAGGTGCAACTAAAGCCATAACTTGAAGTTGTTTGACCCCAATGTAAATTTTGTACCAGACTCCCCCACTAGTCTCCCCATAATGGGAAAAAGACATGGGCCCAGGTGTGACCCTCTGTACCCCATTAAGCTACGACCTTGTATGGAACTAGTGGTACTGTACATGTACATCTTTGACTTTGTTTCTAACAATTTGTTCTTGTATATTTAGTTTAGTATTGTTGCCATCAAATATGACAGGCTAAGTATCACAATCTCAGTTGCCCTCTATTGGTAAAGCTGGTCAATATCATGAGAACAACATTGAATCTGCTGATTTTGGTGGGAACGGCCAACCACTTGATTCAGGGGATGTCACAAGATAAGCAGCTGCCACTGGTGTTTCAGGGTAGCTTAATGGGATTTTTTTCAGGATTAAGTATATACAGTATAAAAAATATATACTTATTGGGGTTGTCCAAACTTTTATGTTTTTTTAACAGAGGCCCTGGGTGGTGTAAAAACAAGAAAGAGGCTATACTTGCCTTTCCCTGTAGCTCTGGCCAGCCCCTTGCCTCCCATCACCACCGATGTTTATATGTATTTCATTTACTTCACAACCATACGGTGCTCCCCCTATGGCCTCTGCTTGTGGCCTATGTAAGCCTTGCACAGGCTGGGGCCAGGACTTGAAGTGGGTGCTTACCATGGTTGTAATGTCACCCATGTGCCTTCCAATATATACAGAGACTGATGGTGACAGGAGGCACTGGGAAGGACCGGAGCACCGGAAAAAGAATTTCTGGTGTGCTAGGACCTTCACAATGGCTATAATTACATGATCAGTGAGAGACATCACATTTTTCTTGTTAGGACCCCAAGTTTACCTATTATGTGCAGCCTTTCATAAGGTTTATATGCAAATTTAAAGTGGACCTGTCACCAGGAATGTAGTTTGTAGCTGGTGACTAAAAACTAAAAATTCCTTTGTCATTGGCAAAGTAGAAGGACATATTGGCAAAGTAGAAAGAAACGATGTCCGCGCTTCAGGGATAACCAGGTAAAAATCAATTCTTTATTTTCATATTCTTTATAAAATCCATATTAGGCAAACTTGTACACGTGTGGCCACCACACGTGTACAAGTTTGCCTAATATGGATTTTATAAAGAATATGAAAATAAAGAATTGATTTTTACCTGGTTATCCCTGAAGCGCGGACATCGTTTCTTTCTTCTTGGAATACGTGCCTGCGGTCCGTGGGGCTTTCTTGATGCATCTCGCGCTGGGAATCAGTGGAGTCGGAAGGTGAGCAGGAACTTTTTTGCAATTTCTTTTTCGATATTGGCAAAGTACCATGATACTTTTTCTTCGTCAGTATTGATGATGGATGGAGATGAACCAGGTCCTGCTTTCATTATGGAACACAAATGGAATCCCAAAATGAGAGCAATATTCTGCTGTAGCAAAAAACCCCCATAATTTTAAATAATATCTATTTCCCAGGTTGAACCTTCACTAAACTCCAGTAGTAAGGCCACTGGCAACAACAACTGCTGGTGACTTATCTTATCTTAGAACAAAATAATTGAGCATCGAAGAATTGGCTTGTCTGATCATTCTTCCTACTAATGTCAATAGGGCTGAAAGTTTTTCCACTAATAAACTGTTTACTCTTATTTATACTACTGGGGGTCATATCACATTGCTGGGGGTTCAATTTCTAGAATTCTTGAAAGTCAGGTGTTTAAAGGTGCCACAAATGCCACTTTTTGACTAATGGACATGATGCCACCAGAGAAGAAGGCACAGCACTTGCACAAGTCTGTGGACCCTTCAAACTTCTAATTAGATTTGGACCCCCACTGTTATCGTACTGATGACCTATGCTGAAGATTCAGTTTCCCGAAAAGCCTCTTTAATGATTGTTCCTTATGCCAGTGACAGTGGGGTAGACAAACAACTTTTAACTGGGCTCCAGGAAAGAAAATATTAAAAGAAAACTTCATGAACATCATGTGACTAAATGCATTTTCTAAGCTAGGTCATCACAAGGTCCTACCAAAAGTCACTGAAGGATCTGAGACTGAATGGTGTATAACAGTTATAGACTATATATTATTTATTATTTCACTGTATCACAACTATGGCATAAAAAAATCTAAAACATGTTTCTTTGTCATATTTTACAACGTTTTGCCCTGGTGTAAATTATATCTTAAATCTAGACCAAACCCTAGCTGCCATATGTTGGATTTAAGTCTTTCCTTTATACAGTACCATTTTTGGATATACTCCTAACTTTGCCTGAAAAACATCAGAAACTAAGTGTTTGATTTATATTTTGGTTTTAACATTTAATACAAATTCATTGTCTGGATTTTCTAACCAAAGCGTCTTGCACATTGTACAGAACTGCCCCATTTCATTCATTTTTAAAAACTGGCTTTTAGCATATGACTTGAAGGCCATATTTTAACTCTGTATTAGTATTGTACTATATACATGGTGTCAGTTATTCAAGACATATTTCATTAAGATAACCTTTGTCCGCTTTGGCTTTGGTAAAGGCATTTATTATGGAAACTCTATAAATCACTGGTCCCAATGTTATCAACTTTGGTTGATGTTGATGGGTGATATTCCAAAAAACTACAGATAAGAAGATAAAATAAGATGGTAAGATTTACAATATAATATCCATTAGACTGACCTGCTAGTAAAACTCTATTGGATGGGCTGTCTTGTTCACTTGTCCATACACTAGGAAATATGTGTAGGAGTATAGGGCTGGAGTGTAGGCTCTGCTATTGTGTTACAACTGTTTGCCTACACTCAGAGGAATTCCTGGCTGTCAGCGTCCCGCTAATAAAAGGCAATGGCTAATAACGTTGGATCCTGCACCATTACAATACACATAATGAGGATTAAAGGGAATCTCTTTGTTTTCTTAATGCATTCTTTAATACACTGAAATACTAGACTAAACGCACTATGGTTTATAATAGTTATATAAGAATAATCTCTCCCAGGGTTAGGCTACAATCGGGAAGTAAGAGCTCTTCTTAAAGTGTCTATGAGGCTTGTGGAGACTTACAGCCAGTGGGGGATCCTGGGAAATAAATAAATATGTTTGCCAGGATGGAATAAGTAAAATAATGCATCTTTTAGCTGCCTTGAAAGGCAGCCCCTATTAAGAATGGCTTTCAAGAAGCCTAATGGCATGATGCAGAATTAAAGCCAAACCAGTATATCTATTCAGAAATTGGCCAACAATTTCAGTCGGTTGTCTGCTAAGGTACAAGGATTTGTGGCTGGTATTTTTTTAAGCATCATTGCTATTTGTGGTCTCAGTTAAATATCCAAAATAATGTAGATTTAGATTATTTAAGATTCAATTTGGTGAAGATTTGCAGATTTTTTAAAAAAGATTTGGATCTGATTCGGGTCTAGTGTTTAAGAGATCTGGATGGGTGTATATAACAATTTTCATGGAAAGTTGTGCAACATTGTTTTATCCAAAGTGTATCAGAAAAAAATCGTATTCAATTCGATATTGGTCAATCAGCAGATTCATACTGAATCTATGAATCCATGAATAGTGCAGGTACAATCCCATGAATCCTACAGACTTGGGTGGGTTTGCCTATGATGCATCTTATGCAACATCGTGGGGCTTGGAAATAAGTACCAAATCAAATGCCAGATCTAACTCTGCCAAGAAATGGTGAATAACCTTGAAACACAAAAACATAAGGTTCCTCGGGGACCAAATTTCTGTGATTTGAACAGCAACTAATCCAAAGCAATGGATAGGAGCAAAGTAACACTTTTCGAATGCTCATAACTCATTTTAACTATTGACCCACAGCTCTTGTAAATTGTATACAGTGCCGTAGAAATCTTCTGTAACACAACTATTACCTGTAATCAATTCTTAACGCTACAAAAAGCCAGGCTGTAGCCATGGCCTTATGCTTTGAGTATCATTTTGGTGGATGCTTTTACGTAATGCTTCATCTCCTCTGTGGTGATGGTGGAGACTTGTTTAGTAGTACAGCTGGTCAATATCCAACACTGAGACACCTTGTGATTGGCTTATCCTTGGGTCCAGAGCAGACAATGCCGTCAATAGCTGTCAATAAAAGTCACTCTACTCAAAGCCAAGAAAAAACAATAAACTCCTATAGACATAAATTAATGTACTCAAATTCGCCAATATCAGTAACATCTGGATTGCTGTGAGAAAGATTAATATAAGATCTATTTTTAAAGCAACACATTGTCCCGAGCTACGTTATTGCCTCCTCATGTACAGTGAATATATATCTAGGGAGAGCAAATTGTTTTGAAGTTCCCATGTAAGCGCCAGCAGATGTGAGCGATTAGAAGCGCATACTGCACCTTCAGCACTATGTCTTTTGGCTCGCTAGAGTGTTAGCATAAACAGATACAACATCTTGTTCATGTTTGACTGGCTGTGTAATATCTCGTACTGCACACGAGCAATACACTTATCTCCCACAGGCTTTTATTCCTTCTCCCACCGAACTATGCACTTCCAAAGTGGGCTCTTAGGCTTGCTCTCCCCCGTGCTTTTGGGTCAAATTTTTGGAATGTTGTACTTTTTATTTTATTTTTAAAGGTGATTAGAGCAGTAATACGACTATCAACATGTGGAATGTTTCATTACATCAGGCCCCGTGTTGATGAACTCCAGATGCTTTGCCTTACTGTCTACCAATGAATACTTTCTCTGCTTATTCGCACCTAGTCCTGAAGGTTGAATGTCTTGGCTAGATCTGTTCAGACTGGTTTTTTCTCCATCATAAATGCTCTTTGGACCTGTTTACATCCCCGTTGGCTATAAGGGGATGCAAAGATAGCCCCGATGCACAAGTATAATTAAAAAGGGTCTCCGCTACCGAAATTTTTTTAGTACTGTTCACAGATGGTGTAAACTCCTGTCTAATGTAGCATTTCCCGTCACCACTGGTCTCTATTGGTATACAGGCTGCAGCACCGGCAGGTGATATCAACAGTGGCCAACAGAAAAGGGAGGCACCAAGCTGGACCGAAGCACAGGAGAGAGGTAAATATAAGTTTTTTCTTTTTTTTTTACCACCTCAATCTAGGACTATAAAAAAAACACAATTCCAGACAACCCCTTTAACGAGGCATGGTAGACAAGGTACTACCAATTTTGCATTCAGGATCAAAAGCACATCTAACTTTTTCTTTTACGAAAAAACATATATTGATGTTCTTCATGATAAAATACTACAATATTGACTAAGTCAGTTACACTGGACTGCAACAATCGACTGAAATAAAAAATATTGTGTAGATAAAGCCAAATATATATCTGTTATTGTGTAATTGTTGTGATATACTCAAGCCAGGTGACACATGACAAAATATATCTCTGCGGTATCAGGGAACTGCCCTGACAGCTGGGATCCATTAACTACTTTTAGCTCCTTACAAACGACAGGGGCCAGTTGCCTGGGGGCCCATGAGGTTTTTGGCATGGGAATTCATGTTGATAGGGAAGTCTTTTTTTTTTGGGTCTAGGCAGTTGAGCTGGCTGATATTATTACACACAATGAAGTCACAGTGTCTATTGGTTAGTGTAAGGTATTGGGGAAGAGGAGAATTTAGGATTGTTTTAGAGGAGAATGTAACACTCATCCCATTGTGTTGGAAGTTTTTCTGTATTAGGCAACATTATTCCCCATGATTTAGGTTGATTGAGCGATCAAACATCAAACGTGCCACTACAGGAGAACAGGGCAGAATCAAGATAATAAATTTGGCGCACAATAGTCTACAACCTTCTGCCTACTTACCATCAGTAGACATTAAATCCCGGCTACGTAATGGGACTCTAAAAGGATCTACAAGTAAACACATTTTACAGTGAATTATAAGGCCCAGACCATATTGAATGGGACAAGACCTTTTGTCAGGCGCATAATGGGCGTTTCATATGTTACAATGTGGACTATGTCATTTTGTGGAGCTGAACTATGTGTGACATTGACAACACAATGGCCTCTCTGTTTCTGAAGCTGTGCTCATTTGTTCTTCTATATGTAGCACATGTCCTGCATATCAAACATATTTTATGATGGTTCTGCATGTCAACAGATTCTGAAACACAGACAACACAACAGTTCAGTTCTGGAACACGACGTTCTCGCCTCAATGTTACTATTACTTGTTATTCCGGACATATATCATGAATACTATAGAAGGAGAAGAATAAGATTAGAGAGTGATTCATAGGATATTTATGTGCTTTGTAATGTTACATTTCACTGGAAATCTTCAGTATATGCAGTCTCTTGTAGCAGTGTATTTTCTATTGTATCACTACAAACAGAAGTTCTAGGTGAAATCCTATAGAAACACAGGTAGGGCAAGAAAAATCCATACAGAACGTCATTTAGAGAACATCTACCACTAGAATGAAGGATTGTGAAACAAGCACAATTGCATGCAGGTATGTGCTGCCCCTCTGGCAGGATCTGCTCTTCTTTTAAAGGAACATGTCACCAGGAGACCCATTTTTAGCACTCCCCAAGTCCCCACAGAGCATAGTACATACACTGCCGGTGTATGATAGCCCCTTGACGTATCCGGCTATCATACACCGATGTATGATAAATAACCGCATCATGTTCATATTGTGAGATGCTGCCTCTGGCCTAAGAGTCCTTATCACAGTGCGGCTGATGAATGTTCACTTTCTGTGCAGAGAAGGTTCAACATTTGTGATGAAAAGTAATTTTAGCTATAGTAAAAAAGGAACATGTTGTTCCTTGCATGATTTATAAAGATTAGAACTAGGTCTATGTGAGTACACTGAAGTATAAATAACACAGTGGAAGGAAGATAAGCTTCAATTTCATTTCCCTCCAGACAGAACAATATCATCTTGGTTTATCTGGAAGGAATATAAGAACGTCTTGGAGCGTCAGGAGCTTTTGTCGTGTTCCCTTTACTCCTTTACAGTTATTTTCCTACAGCTCACTTTGTTTGATACATTTTAATTATAGTAATGATTTGCTTTTACAGCATACACCTGGCTACTGACACATTGTTACACCCTATGGGCATATTATTGAGAAATTTTTTGTCAATTAACTGTGAACCAAAAATGGTGGCTGCTCAGGACCACATTACATATTTGAGCTAAAAGGTTCAATTCTATGCTTTCTAGAGTCCAATTCCTCTTTACTCTTCTCTTCACAAAGCCTTTGAGAGAGAAAAACAGAGAGAGAATAAAATATTTATAGCCTACAAACATTGCATCTTTGTGAAGACCACTCTCATATCCAGAACAGATTTCTTAGCGCAGATTTAGTTTTATTCCATGATCCACAAGAAGAAAATTCAGTTATATTGTGGCTATCTATTTTATTAAGACGATAGATAAGCATGTGCAAATGAAACCTTAAAGGTAACCAACCATCAGGAATCTACCTACTCCAAGACCTAGTTGCCTCTGTGATCCCTCCCTTCCTGAGAATGGCCAACTTGTATCTGGGGTGTCCCTGGCTGCTAGAGTTTTGCGCATGCGTAGAAGCTCCAGGATCAGTGCACGGTGCGAGCGATAATGTGACCATGCAGGCCCGACACAGCGCCAGGCGACATATCGCCAGATGCTACTTGGTGCACGCAGGTAGGGAGGGATCGCAGTGGCTTTTGGGGTGTGGAGTCGTGTTTTCTCCTGCTCCCCATAGAGGGTACCCCAGTAATAAATTAACTTTAGATTAGGTTAGAACTTGTTATTGGGTTAGGGAAGGATAGTTTAGGGTTTAGGATAATAATGGGAAACTACAATCACCTTTAACTAGTCATAGGGGCAAGAAATAGCTTGAACTGGTCATACAATCACCACAAAAAGGCCAGTTGCCCATAAATGAGTGTCAAATCAGTTGATTTAGGTTGTTTTAATCCTAGTGATACCCTGCTTGTGTCAGATTTTCCCAACTACTTCCCTAAAGAGAACCTGTCATCAGCAAGGTCATTTTTACATTATTACAGGGTCCAATAGCCTCTGGAATGTTGATTTAAAAATGCATTTGTCATGCATGTGAATAATTCCACTGCTTTTTAATTGTTTCTTTAATATTACTCTGCTCCCTTTCAGCGGTGTTTGGTGACTCACGGTGTGGGAGGGGGCAGTTTAAATTAGAATTGCTTGTGGCAGTGAGCTGAAGTAAGCAGGGGGAGTGAGCAGGGAAGAGGATGAGGGAGGGGGAGGGCAATGAGTGAGGAGGAGGGGAGGAGGCATTGATGAGAAGATGGCTCATACCATTTGAACTTCCTCCCTCCACCGGGATATATCACACAGTGAGAAACAATTAAAGAGCACTGGAATTATTCAGATGCATGACAAGGGTATGTTTCAAAATCAACATGCTAGAGGCAATTGGAACCTGTCTTCATGTAAAAACGACCTTCCCGATGACAGCTTCCCTTCAAGGGTGGAAATGTATGGTGTGGCCATGGAGCAGCCAGCCACATCCAGTGAAAGAATTTTGCAGGTAAAAAATAACTAAATTTTTATTTAGTGACTGAATCACGTTAATAGTACATGATACAGCCACTAATTATTAATTTTGTAATGATTTATGGGCAAAATCTACTAATTTGGCTGGTGGCATCATAACTGTAGCTGGCTGCAACCTGGCCGCTTCGTTGGCGCATTATGTATTGGCACCCTTAAACACATGCATGAAAATCTGATCACATATGGATGACTTCTGAATGCCATTGTTTTTTTCATGAACCCATTGGCTTCAATCAGAGTCATTATTTTTCTATAATAGGATCAGATCAATGGACCGTTAAGAACATGTGAGATATAAAAGAATACACTATCATCGAGTCAGAGTTCTGTTTCAGTGTATCCTATGTAGACTTGGACAGTACTGGTTGGAGACAATTGATCGTGCACAAGAGACCTCTGTCACAGCATGTATAGCCGGAAGCCGCTGAGGGCATTAGGCTGGTTTCAAGAGGTTATAGACATGACTTAGTGACTGTTTTAAACATTTTAAAACGTTAAAGGGTTAGGGGTCAAAATTGGTTAAGGGGGACAGTCATCTTCTGGATAGATGGGCCCACTTCATCAGGTCCTAAAGGAAAATGGAAGTCCATCCAGCAAGACTGGTAAACTGACCTCAGGGAGTTATATTAGCAAGTTGTAAGATTTATAGAAGTGAACAAAAATTTGCCAAATATACTTGACAGGTTTCAAATAGCTACAATGTGTCATTTGATCATCCATGAGACAATTTAATAAAGTCACACCTCAGTGTTCTTCCATGCAAGGGTCGGGAGATTAGAGCAAATTATCAATGTCTAACTTACATCATGTGGCCCTTTCCTGCACCTGTTATTAGATAGAAGAAATTTAAAGAAAGATTCTGCCAAAAATTTCTATATAATGCTAAATTATTTGGTGTTGTATAAATATAATGTGTAATCTCATGCTGTAGAGTTTGCTGGAATCCTTGAGCTCACTTTACCTATAGAATGGAATGGAAATTGATTCTGGGGAGAAAGTGCAGACTTTTTGGTCCATAAATCCCATTTAGTTTATTAGTTTGCACATCCTTAGAGGTGCTTTGTCTGTGGGTTACAGATATCTGCAAACACAGATAACCCTAGTTTTCTCACTTGAAGTCACTGGAGTATATATTTCACACATTATTACACCCAGGTGCAGCGCACTATAACAACAAGGAAAATGGACCATGTAATGTATACTTTTCTATATAAAACCTTTCTCATGTTAGTTTTCCCATCATAATAACACAGTACATTGATTTATCAGTGTTGTAGTAAATTGCTTAAACCTTCAAGGCAGCAGTATATCAATAGGAATACACATATAATATTGTGTATTCTTTTTAGCTGAACTTGAAGAGCAATGAGAAGGGACTTGGTTACATGGGGTCCCTAATTGTCCCAATACAGCTTTCGCTTTGTGAAATGAGTCTCCATTTCTATGTGCCTTTAAAAGACGTCTTATAAAATTTTAGAACACCAGAATCTAAATGCATTTCTGTAGCCCTGCGGCTTCTCTGGAGCCCTGCTTATGCGAAGTAGCTCAAGGTCTCGCTGTCAGCTTTATCAAAGGCAGACACCTGCTTCCTGCATAGGTATCAGTCAATGCAGAGCGCATGTGCGTGTCTTCGATGAACCTGGCAAAAGAATGTGGAGCTACTACGCATGCCCAGGGCTCCACAGAAGCCAGGGTTGAGCCTGTATTTACTGTGCATGAGCGAGCTAAATAAACAGTTGGGCGGGGGCAGCGCAGGGACGTGGCAGGAGGCAGAGCATAAGAGGCTAGTGTAGCATCGAGAGGCCTCTTAAGGTAATTTGCATATAAGAAAGATAAATGTTTTGGTTGGTTAGACTAGGCAAAGGGATTAGCCAATGACAGTGTAGGGATGACAATAGACGCAGGAATCTACCATCAGATCTACTTCAGTTAGTAGATTCCTGATGGTAGATTTCCTGATAGTAGATTTAGAAAATCATAAACGAATAAACATTATGTTAAGGCTACATTTACACTGCCGCATGGGGGACATATATACGGGCGATATACGCACCCCATAGATGGCAATGGGCGCCGGCGCCCTACGGGAGCCGCACGGTGCACACTCCTGCCGCATGGGGGACATATATATACGGGCGATATACGTACCCCATAGACGGCAATGGGTGCACGGCGCCCGCACACATGCGGCACCGTACCGCTCCGTACCCCATGAAAAGATAGGACATGCCCTACCTTTTCACGGCATATGGCACCGTGCGCCCTTTATCCCTATGGAGAGGGGCGGCGGTGACAGCAACAGCAGTGTGAATCCAGCCTAATACTGTATATTTTATTATATATTTCATGCTAATATAATTATAATGGAATATCTTAGTAACAGTCCTAGGATCAGGACCTAAAATCAATTAAAACATTTAATTCCTACACCTACATTTAGTACCTACCCCTCCCTATACTGTAAATAAGTTCCAGATCCCCTCCGAAAGTTTAGCTCAGCACATTCCCTGGAGGAAGCTGATGGCAAATGGCGCGTCGGTGTGCTGTTAGTTCAATCTGGTGTATTGGGTCATGCAACTTCCTGGTTATTATACTTCTTGGTGCATTTGTTTTGTGGTAATTATGCTTTATAGCCAGTTGGAGTGAAATATACCAATATTATTTGTACATATGATGTCATTGTGATTTCTATGCCCACTCTATGGTGAGTTATTGTTGCATTTATGCATCAACTTGTTAATGCTGTTTACTCTGAATGTGACCACCACCTCTAATATGTTTCAATTCATTTTAGGTCCTTAAAATATGTGAAATTTTAAAATTTTATAAAAAAATATGCATCTAACATCCTTATGGTATCATTTTTATTGTAAAGTGTGGTTCCGTTTTTAGGGACAAGTTGTAGTCTATGGTACATGAACACTTACTGGGTTGTGGGAACTGATAACAATGAAACTTCTCTTGATTGGGCGCTCTTCTTTGTAGATGTGTATTGAGGCAGAATTTACTTACCTGTCCATGTGCTCCAATGTGCGTTCCCTGACTCCAATGCACAGCTGCCGCGATTCACTACGAGCGTGCGCCCGATATCCTGCATCTGTCGCTTCCCTGATCAAGTCCACTGGAGTTCCCCTTCTTCTTCCCCGTGCATGTAAGTGCTTGATCTTGCGACACAAATTCAAAGTTAAATCCTGCGGTCTCTCCGAATCCGTCAGATCGTCCGATGGCCCACTTCTGGATTTATGTCGAATGAAAGCTGGCACCAATGTGCCAAAATCCAATCTTGTGCGACACATTCCCCGGCGCGATCCCCTAAAAGTCAGAAACCCTGACGAAAATGCGCCCGCGGGACCATTAGTAAACAAGCCCTATTGGGTTACATGCCAAGTAGGGCTTCCATTGTACAATTATCTATATTATTAGTATTATCTAAAGAGCACCAATAATTCCATGGTGCTGTACATTCAATAGGGGAGTCATATACATTACATTGGATGAAAACAAATGGAAGTACAAAGCTAGAAAACTACACTGAACTAGAAAAGATGGAACATAGGCGTCTAACATGAAGTGGGTAAAGCCTTGACTGTATGGCATGTATGGATCACCATTTGAACCCCCATTTATCATCAAAACTTTCTCATAGATTGTTAACTATAATATCAGACATAAGGTCTTAAATCATGGACTGTCCAAACACTGTACCCTTAAACATAAAGGCGAAGGAAAGATTACCATTATGCCAATTGACTTCATTAACCCTGGAATCAACAATAGATTTGCCACCTTAAAGAAAAAGGAAATCTATTGGATTTATAAACTTAACACCTTGAAACCGTCTGGACTCAATGAAATGACAGAAACCGTATTAAGCTAAAAATACTGCTGTTTCTTCCCCCAAAAGTAATACATCCCAGTTTGAATATATATCTTCTCCCTCCATTATCCCCATCAATCTTAGCATCCATACATACCGCAATTCCGGCACTCCAGCGCAACACATCCACAGCTCACCATGATTCATTAAATTCTCCTTTCTAGACTGACAACTTGCTTTTTGGTCCCTCCCGGCTTCCGTAGTCTGGTTGACTCGGAGGATCGCGATTAGATCTCTGCGCCGGATCAACAAGATTATAATTCCCTCTCTATATAGTAAAGGCATAAGGTCCGATATCTATTGGTTTTATATGTGTATATATACATCTTACTAATTAAGTATACATTAATTTATTCTATTTAATTTATTTTATTATGGATTTTTCTATTATGTCATCTTTAATATGCATTTTAATTAGGTTGCTTATTTATTTATATATTAGGATGATGATTATTATTATTATTACTTTTAGTAACAATGACTCAAGACGAGTCAATTTTATGAATGAATACAATTACTACAATGTATATGTTTACATAGTGACATCACTCTGATGTCAGCTGGGGGTCATCTTCCCGCCAAGTGATGCTTATAAGCCCGCTTTACCTATGCACTGTATACCTTTTGTAACTGATGAAGAGCCCGGTTCGGGCTCGAAACGCGTCTTACCCAATAAAGGAACTCTAAGTTTATCATATAATACTTGTGAGTATTTGGCGCCGAAATAACCTCCTGAAAAAACCAACACTACCCGATGATGCAGGCTCTATAGACGCCTACTGCTACAGAGACCAGGAAGGCTGCCAGACTCCTATTCACATTTCATAACGTCTTTTAACGTGTTGTACCGGACGTACAACCAAAAAAGGTGAGTGAAACTAATCTTGCTATAAAAACTCACACACCGAAAACAGATCTCACACATGTGGCGCCTGCATTGTCCTTCTTCTTTTTCCTGAACTCATAGATTGTTAAGAGATCCCTTTGGATCATTAGTGGATCCTTTAGCCTTACATTGCACATAGGATTTCTAACCCATGCACAGCACTTGCGGACCTATAAATGGTGGAAGTATAAATTGAAGTTAGGTTGGTTCTCCCCTCCCTGTTATACCTCCACAGGCTTCTTTAGAAAGCTTCTCTCCATTAGGCTCCAGTCTTGCAGATGCATCCTTGGTAAATTAATGGTGCATTACAGCTAAGTAAGACGGTACATTACAGAAAAAAAGCATTAAAAACCAAAGGAGAAAGCAGTAATGAGACATAGACCACTTGGCTTCTGTCCCAGACTGCAGTGTCAACATTTTCATGTCCGCTTAATAAAGATTATGTTCTAGGCCTTTGTAAAGTGATAGCTTTTATCTCTCCGCTATGTGCATCAGGCAGGCTTACACAGCGCAGGCATAAAATACATGCTGAATGGAACTTACACTTGGATTATGATGATGAAACTGAGTTCATGAGGTGGAATAGAATAAGCTAATTGTCAGATTGTTCAGGAAGTCTTGTGGAGGGTCACTAGTTAGTACTAACATGTCCTTCCATACTGATATTGTTATAAGATCTGTTCATATCTGTGTTGAAGGCTTCATTCAAAGCTTCTTTTGTATATCATGTCATATTTACAGGAGCTCTTTTTAAAGATGACCAGAGACAAAGATTTTTTGTTACCCCCAACATGACTGTTTCTTAGTGGTGTGGGTCTCACTCATATTGATTTTATAGAGAATTGGGCAACATGGTGGCTCAGTGGTTTGCACTACTGCCTTGCAGCACCGAGGATCCTCGTTTTAAGTCCCATCCAGGTCACCTTCTGCAAAGAGTTTGTATGTTCTCTCCATGTTTGCGTGGGTTTCCTCTGGGTTCTCCGGTTTCCTCCCAAACTCCAAAACATACTGGTAGGTTATTTAGATTGTGAGCCCCATGGGGACAGGGACTGATCTGTCAAGCTCTGTGTAGTGCTGCGTAATCTGTGTGCGCTTTATAAATTAAGGAATTATTAAAGAATACTTGTTGGTTACAAGCGCTCCTTAAAGGAAATGTACCATAAAAATTAAGCATGATAAACAAGGAACACTTACTCATAGATCCAGGCACTGTGACTGTTGTCCAGGCAATGTGACTGTAATCTTCATATATTTGTTATCCAGCTCCTCCTTTCTTCTATAATCAACTTTTATAATGTTGTTAATAAGCCTGAAGGGCTTTGGTGGGTGTTTCCAGAGCCTCTTAGTGCTGTAGCTTCACAGGCTGTTAAAATGATCAGAGGAAATCTTCCCTCCACCTTCACTTCCGGCTGCTGCAAGCAGAAGGGAGGAGGGAGAAAGCAGGGGGTTGGGTGAGATATGTTCTGCTCATTGTAACAGCCTGTGAATTTTCAGCACTCAGGGACTCTGGTAACGCCCTCCGAGCCCTAAGGACTCATTAGCATAATTGTAAACTTTGATTTTAGAAGGAAGAAGGCCATGGATAACAAATATAAGAAGATTACCACAGTCACGGTGCCTGGATCTATGAGTTAGTGCCCCTGGTTTATCATGATGGATTTTGATGGTAGATTCTCTTCAATTCTGTGCTGTGAGGTCAGTAGCTTTATATTATTAGCACCTGAGGCTATCACTTCCTAGCCTCTCCCATTACTCTTTAGCTTCCGGCTGCCCTCTATAACCACTACTTGGTGAGTGCTATTACTAGTAAAGGCAGGCGATGGAACGTCAGTGCTAAATTGAGCTATGGAGGCAGTGCCCATTGTTGATTTTGCGGTCTAACAAACTGGGCACGAAAGGAAAGATTTCAGTGGAAAGTTTTATCCAGGGGAAAATCTGGATTTAAAAATACAAAATCCTTCTTCTTACTATGTGTAAAGAAAATTGCTGAGTTCAATCTTTTGCCTCTCTGATGGGCAGGTACATTTATATAATAAGCTACAAAATGTTACACTGGATTAGCTGAACAAACTACAGAAAAAGGAAAACACAAAAAAAAAAAACAAATCTGAAAGACCTTGACATCTTAAAACCTCACACACACGCCGCTTTTTTGGACGGGTCACTGACACAGGTTCACGAGTTTCCACAAGACATTGTTATCTATGACAAACTATAAAATGTAAACCGATGTAACTTGTCACTGATAAGAAGATTTACTGCCTACAGAAACATGATTATGTACCAAAATAACAATAAAAAAACATATTCATCCATTAAACACCTGCCTCTCCAATGCCAATAATCCTCTGCACAGATATGCATCTGCCTCTAAACAAGATAGCAGCCTGAAGGAAACCTACCATGAGGAATATACCATCAGAAGTAGATCAGTGCTGAGTGCCTGTATCTGCCCTAATCTGTAATTTTATAATCCTAGAATCTAATTTAAAAAAAAACCCTTTATTTTAGTAGTATGTAAATTGACTGCAAAGGCTACTGGGGCGTGGGGTAGCCTTATCCCCCAGTGCCCGGCCAGACTAGTACACACCCCAGTAGCCTCTGCAGTTAATTTGCATATCACTAAAATTAAGTTTTTTTAACTTAAATTAGGTTAGGTTCCAGGATAATGAAATTACAGATTAGGGCAGATTCAGGCACACACACACTCAGCACTGCTGTATACATATACATACACGCACACAAACACACACAGAACTGCTATACACACACACAAACACAAGCACACACAGCACTAATATACACAAACAGAAACACAGCAAACACTGCTATACACACACTTAAACTTCTTCTTACCCAGTCCCAGCTGGGAGCATGAGAGACCTTGCAGTCATGCAGGAAACATGTTATCAGTCACATGCTTCTTACATCACTCAAGATCCTCTAGTAACACTTGCTGAGGCTCTGCTCTCACGGAGTTTGGGTGAAATGCTTCATAAGCGCTTCACCCGTTTTGGCAGTGCTTCATCCTCCAGACCCTTTTGCTGTGCCAGATTTATTACTGCCATGATGAATTCTGGTGCAGCATAAAACTGTTGGTTCCTACTGTAGACCTACTTTTAGTTGGTCTAAAGTGTGCATCAGAATTTTGAGCACACGGACGATTCAGCAAACCATGAGGCTACGCCCATCTCCCTCGAAGGCTATGTCCCTTAATTGGTCAAGTCAGGAAAGTGCCAAAAAAAAGTCTAAAAGCCTTTGTAAATGTGGCGCAAGGCATTATGGGTGAATCTACCCATAAAAAAGCAACCTAAGCAATAACTGGGGGTTCCGGTGATTAAGAGGAACCCACACTAACATTTTCAGGAATACTTTGCTTTAGGCAGACATAGCTTTCATTGGGGCCCTTAAAATATTACCCACCTTCCTGCATGAACATCCCAGTTACAAACCCTAAGGATTGAACATTTCAAAATATTACTGCTATATTGAAAGCTCAAAATCTAAGCTTAGATATCATCATCTGTCCTGTAACTAGCCGATCCCAGTACAGTGCAGGAAACGTAAATCAGTCATATCTTTTCCTTGAATTTTAAATTCTTGATCTTATGTATAATGACTTGTAAAAGAGGAGATTGATTAGCTTGAGATATCGGATCAAAAGGGTCCAACTCACTTCCAGATTGGGCTCAGGTTCTTATATAGAATGAACCCTAAATAACCTGCAAAAACAACTTGAATTTAATGTTCCACAAATGTCTATTTTTATGTAAATTGATCCTCAAACAACTTATAGGATCTTTTTTTAAATGAAACAACATTTTGATAACTAATTATTTCCCCTATGGTTATATTTTTTGTGGATTTTTTCATCTTTTTTCAATCCTTTTCCCTCCACGGTCATCACAAAGTTCACAAGTTTTAGTTATGTCCACATTGTGTCTGTGTGTCTTCTTTTTGCATCCACAGCCTGTGATTTTGCATGTATAAAGATTCTATGGTTTCCCATGTTTTCTCCTAATGGACCAATTCCAGCTGGCAGAGAAGTCAATAGTGTAATGTGAGTTTGGACAGCAGATGGCTTGAAGCAACTAATTGCCTTCTCCAAACATGTCTAAGCTGTTTTACATTTTTTCATGGTATCTTTATACCTGACATATAATATACTTGTGCTCAGATAAAAAAAATTAATGATTTATCACAGCTGGTTAAAACAAAGGAGAAAGAAACCAGTGATTACTAGGTTAAGAACATAGTGACACGTCTCCACATGTTACGATCTGCCTTGGGTGTCTTTTGACATTTTTATATTATCTATTAATATAATTTAAAAAAATTCAATTTTAGAAAAGTTTGCAAGAATAGACAAAAGTGATTTTATGGTCCCTTGGATAAGAACCGGAACACATACAGTATACTTTTCTGTTAAATGTTCTGCGTACTGAGGAGCCATAATGAGAATGTGTTGAAATATAATTGCCAAATAACTTTCTAGTAATTCTTTAATAATCATCATAAATTCTTAATCAATGTAACACGCTTTAGAACTGCTGTGTGTCCACCTGTCATAGTCCTAAGGCAAAAAGTGATGCCAGTTATACATTTTAACACTGAAAAACAATGGGGGTCATTTATTAAGGGCCCGATTCGCGTTTTCCCGACGTGTTACCCGAATATTTCCGTTTTGCGCCGCTTGTACTTAAATTGCCCCGGGATTTTGGCGCACGCGATCGGATTGTGGCGCATCGGCGCTGGCATGCGCGCGACGGAAATCGGGGGGCGTGGCCGAACGAAAACCCGACGTATGTGTCGCATAAGGACCGCTTACCTTCACCTGGTCCAGCTCGGTGCATTCCGGCGCGATGAGTTTACTTTCAGCGCAGCAGCGCCACCTGGTGGACGGCGGAAGAACTACCTTATTAAATCCCGGCCGGACCCGAATCCAGAGCGGAGAAGCCGCCGCTGGAACGCGAATGGACCGGGTAAGTAAATTTGCCCCAATGTGTCCTGTATAAATTTGAGCTTGGACCGGGTTCAGGTCAACTCTCCCCCGCCATTAATCGCAAGGGTTAACTCTGTAAATGCCACTGGCAATGTCACAAGCGACATTTTAATGGCTGTCAGCACCCATCGCAGGTGTTACTGATTGTGGTCTGGGTTTGGTACCTGAACTTTGTCCCGAACAGGATTTTAAAATTCTGGTTTGATCAGATTCAGGACCACTTACCACTAGCCCTGAATGATACCGGAGTCGTCTTTTATGGTAGGTGGGCTTTGGGTTCTTCATCCATTATAGCTATGGACACATTCTATGACCTTTAAAGAAGGATTCGAGCTGCATAGGTGCAATTATAGCAGCTAAAAGTCGATGAAGACATCAAATGCAAAAGTGAGAAAATGAATAGAACAAAGTAATAGGAAAATACACATTGTCAGCATAGATATCATTTTTAAAACCATCATTTGACATTAGATTGAACAAGTTTTCTTTCCACAGACAAGATCATTGCCCAGGTTCTCCTAGAACAGTGGTGGCAAACATGTGGCACGAGTGCCAGAGCTGGCACTCAGAGGCCTCTCTGTAGGCACCCAAGGCCTCCTCCTTTAGTCCTAGTAAACCCAGGCATGCTGTGACCAGTTCTATTTTCAGACACACATCGTGGACTGCCTGAAACTACTGGAGGAGCTTGAAGGGGTGGACAGAGCTGAATTATTATTGGAGCTTCTTCCCCGCTTTCCTCCTGTTCAGGGGACACTGGAGGAAAGCTTAAATGATAATCCAAATTTCTCCAATTTCTTTCTACTGTATTGGTGTCTTCAGGATGCAGTAGGGAGCAATAAGTTACTGCATAAATTGCCATGTTGCAACAAATAAGGCTTTTGGTTGTCGTTTGGGCACTAGGTCAATCAAAGGTTCGCTATCACTGTCCTAGAACATATTTTTGGAGTTTTCTATGTTCTCTTTACCCGTGTAAATATTATTCTTATCTGGGGTTACAATCAGTACTGATTTCAGTGATGATATAAATGATGAAGGCATAACCAAGAGCTAACCATGCCAAAAATACCCCCATGGCTATTATATTGTCTGATGGGCTGTAATACAGTAAGTAAGTCTGTTGGAGAACCGCTGGGAAAATCTGATGCTCACATCATTCAATACATTTCTCTACTGACATTTGGGAGACCAATGGGCGAGGAGCAACACAATTGACTCATAGATGCCTTTAGTGAACGTTGTTTGGGCACTCGGTCAATAAAAGGTTCCACCATCAATCTCCTAGAACATATTTTTGGAGTTTTCTCTCTTCTCTTTGGTTCTATTTACCTGTGTAAATATTATTGTTATCTGGGGTTACAATCAGAACTGTATTATATATTGTTGTCGTTGGGGTATTTTTGGCATGGTTTGCTCTCTGTTATGCCTTCATCATTTATGTCAACTTTGCGGATAAATTATTTAGCATCTGTGTAGTCGATATAATGGGGCAAATCCTACTATAAATGTGCATCAGTTGTTGAGGTTGGTGTGTTGGAAGCAGGAAAAATGAGCAAATGTGACAAACTAAGTAACTTTGACAATAATTGAATTGTTATATCTAGACAACTGGATCAGAGCACATCCAAAATAGCAGTTTATGTGGAATGTTCCAGATATACATTGGCTAGTACTTTCCAAAATGTCTACGGAAGGTCAGTTGTGCTCTGACACAATGGCCCAAGACTCACTTATCGCAATGGCTAAACCATGAGATCACACAGAATAGCTTTAAAGTTATGGCTGTTTGGCTTATGTATTTACATTCTTAGACGCAGATTTTTCGTCAGTCTCTGCCTAGTTGGATCTTGACAGGATGATTTACGATAATATGTGATCTTCTCATGTTGACATACATCTCATGGTATCTGAATTACAGTAAGTTTTTCAAATAACAGCCATCAGTGAGCAGCATGTAATGATCGTGATGACATTAAGCTCCTTGGGCTTAGAAACTTTAATCCTTCTTTACATCTAAATTAGTAATACTCAGGACCTACATGGGAGAAAACAAGGAATGCGGACCCAGACATTTTACAAAATGTATTATGTTACTCGGATTAAAAAACATCAATTGTAACTAGAGATCCATAATAAAAGTTTTGCGGAACTGAACTGAAATGTTAGTTAAATAACTAAGGGAACCATACATAATACTGTAACTATAAAATAGTTGTAAAAACTAGTTATATTTGTTCCAAAAGGACATTTACTCATAGATCCAAGCACTTTGACTGAGGTGACATTCTTATATTTGTTGTCCATGGTCTAGTTCCTTCTAAAATCAACTTTTATTATTATTCTAATAAGCCTTTAGGGCTCCTGGGGGTGCTACTAGAACCCCTCCATGCCGTAGTTGCACAGGCTATAATGGGGCACATTTATCTAGCTGTCTAAAAATCTTTTTGAGTCTGCCTCCAGGCCATACTTATGTTTTATATTAAAGTGGTCAACCCCTTTAAGGGCGCCATACATATTGGACAACACCACCATAAAATTACACAGAGGAAACCATTACAGAAACATGGGGAGAACACACAAACTTCATGCACAGATTACACCCAGTTGAACTCAAACCCAAGACTCCACCATATCACAAGCCATAGCAAGTCAGCTTTGCAAGCCACTGTGCTAAATCCTCTACCATGATTATATTTTTTATAGACTCCATAAAAAAATTCCATGACCTATAACTCATAGAAACTATGAAAATATTACCCTATTAGACAAAAATATTTTTTAAGACAGAAAGTTATTTGGTAAATGTTCTCGTCAAATGAAGTCTGCCACAAACCTTGTGCAATTGCTCAACATTTGGGTTGCCGGCTGATATGGCACAAGATGTTTTGCAGTGCATAACTAAAAACCATAGTAGTAATTTGTCATGCGACCCTCAATTTCATTATTTATTCTTCAGATGATATTTTCGCACATTCAGAAAAAATATGTTCAATAATTTTGGTGCATGGATTTCAACCAGAAATAAATATAGACATGTTTTTTGCCTTCTACTGTTACAACAATATACTACCCCATATAGTTTTGACCTCCCCCATGCTGCCTTGTTTTTAAGCATTTGCAATGACCCCTTTTGAAGTGGCCCTACTTACACACTGTCATTATGGGTGGTTATGGGTAAAAGGATCAGACAAGTTGAATTATAACATCTCTGCTATCTTCCATGGAGATAATCCGTTATTGGATGTGTATGGTAACCACTTATTGGGGCACATTTGCTAAGGGTCCACGGACCGTATTTCCATCGGGTTTCCAGACTATTTCCATTTTGCTCTGCATTTAACAGGGGTTTTGGGCGCACACGATCGGATTTTGGTGTAATCGCGTCGACTTTCATGCGACACAAATCGGGGGGGGGGGGGGGATTGTCGGACAACCCGCCTGATTCGGACGAAGTGCGGGATTTAAAATTCAAATTGTGTCGCAAGATCAGCACTCACATAAACTGGGAAGAAGAAGGTGAACTCCGGCGGACCTGAGCGGGGAAGCGACACATGCAGGATATCAGGCGCATGATCCTAGTGAATTGCGGCAGACTTTATCCTCGTCGGACAACGCACCTCGGGGATTGCGCAGGGACTGGGTAAGTAAATGTGCCCCATTATCTTTTATGGGGTTGGACCAAATATCTTACTGTCAAATGAGAATTCTGTTGATTATGCTTCCATAGACTATGTTTACATTTTATTTTTCTATAGGTCGGTGGGTAGTTCCCAATGTATAAATGTGTCCTTACTTTACTCCTGCCACATTTACTTTACTCATGCCACAATATTGTCCTGTTGGCATGTGCTGGACTAAATTATACCAACATATACACTAACTCCAGAAGAGGCTCAAAATAAGATTAAAATGAGGAATATGTCGACTGTAAAATATGGAACCCAATCCATGAACTCACCACAGCTTTCCTCTATATAGCAGGACAGTGACTCTACTGTAAATAGTATATCTAGAACACCTTAAAATACCTTTTCTTGACAGTTCTTGGAATGCTAAAAAAAAGATGCAATTGGCTTTGATAAATGCCTGTATGAACCTGGCCCCATGCCCGATCACTTTAAAAGATTGCTTGTACTTCCAGTAACATATCCTCCCCCCTGCAGAATGTGGAAATTGTCTTGCAATTTGTTTTCCATCTACATTTCAAGTATGTGCTGTAATTTATCCGATAAGTGATAAAATCTAATGGTACCAACACATGTTCTGGCAGATAGTATCTAAGCTCACATGCTTAGATATTTCCATGTGTAGCTCACTGATGGCTTATAAATGTTATAAATTATTCCTGTTTACCCAGCTAAAACATTTTTTAATGAAAGTGAAGATGTATCATTACTTTTATACAAGTCCTCAATCACATTTCTAAATGTCTAGGAGGAACTTCAAATTCAAAGAAATCGGAATGTAAGGGCAAAGATGAGGAGACCTGCATCTCTGGATGAGGACCACAATGGAAAACCTTTATTCTTCTTTTATAGTGAGGATAGCCTTGGATATGAGACTACAGAAGTATTTGTATGATGGAAATCTCTATCCACTTCCTCCTAAACATGTTCTTTCAGAACAGGAGAGTGTGCATTTTTTAATAAAATAGGTTTTACCCCTTATGTAAGTAGATATATTGAAAACTCAGGGATCAATATATAGTTGGATTGTCCCAAACCAAATCTGAAAAAAATGAGTGTTGTTATCTTAAACCTAAGATTGTTTTTTTTTACTTTTCTGCTGTAAGCCAAATGGCAATTACAGCATATACCTATCATGTATATAGGAGCAGCTAGTCTCCAGCACCGGCTATGAGACAATTCAATATAGAGGTAGAACCTGCAGAGGGTAAAACAGCTAGATAACTAACTAGTAGAATTGTTAAAAACAGTGCTAGTCCCCATGCCCCACACATTGGACAACATTTTCAAACTAAGATTTTGAAATGGTTATCTTTGCTTTAATTTGGCCCCAGTATTCTACCAAATCCTCCAGGTTATCTTAAATTGGCTTTACCAAGTAAGTAAAAAAAAATACCAATTCAAAGTTTGTAGTGATAACTAGGCTTATACTCCTTATCTGCCTATATATAGGCACATATATATTTAATGACATCATAAAGCTCTATTCACCTGTGCAATATTTTAAAGTGAACCTGTCACCAGAAATGTAAGGTTCTAACAGTCTATGCTTTGGTCATTTCAAAAATGCCTTTGTCAGCATTCTGAATCAGTAGTTTATAATAGTTTATTTTACATTATTTGGTTCCCTGCCAGCAGCGTGTTGGGACACCCCGGGGGGTGGCAGCTGCAGCCTGTGTGTGCCTTGATCATTCTCCTCTCATCCACACTCATGCAGTTCCCTCATCCTTCCCCACTTCCTGTCATTGAGTGGGCAGAGGAGGGAGGGGGATGGTGTGCAGGAGAGGAAGAATGCATGAGGAGACACAGAAACACACAGGCTGCAGCTACCCATCCCCCTGGACTCACCACACGCTGCTCAAAGGGATCCAAGTCATGTAAAATAGACTATTATAAAGTAGTGAAATGATTCAGAATGCTGACAAAACAGGGAAGTCTGATACAAATTTTGAATTTGAGCCCAGTGGCTTTTAGTTTTGCCTCTGTCCTTCCACTTATATCATATTGGCCAATATAATAGATGTATAGCTCAACCTCTTACAGGAATCAGTCTACAATATGTTCTTAGCTGGAGCCATTAAGATTTTTCTATATCTATTTACAGGAAAGGGAGTAAAAAAGATACTTCAACATTGCAAAATATTTGTTGGTGATCAAAGATGTTTCTGAGAAGGCTGCATTTTCATTCTTGTACAGAGTTAAATGATCTTCCGCAGGGCTATTAACTATAGAAACAAAGTTACTTGTGTCTTCAGGGAGGCAGATTAGGCAGTAGCAGAAACAGCAAGAAGGATCAAAGGTTTTCAGTTCTGACAATGATGCTCCGTACATCTGTTTGTTTTTGTCCAACATGTTATTTTAATAGCTTTTTTGGCAACATCAAAGCCTCATGCAACTGGCCCTTCTCCTTGGCCCTTTCACTCTTGATCGTGGGTTTATTGTTCTCCAGCTGACTATTGCTGTATAATTACCCTCTAAATAATAACTTACTACTGACGTGGTCACTGGTCAAGGCACAATCGAAACAAGGGGAGGTCATGCTGGAAGGCAGTGTAACACAATGATATGTCATTATATCTTTAAAGAATGACCTTCTTTTGTTTATCAAAAGGTGTTAATGGCAGGTCTTAATGAGTTAATTTGGGTCGTTAACATATATGAACTACAGGGTGTTTGCTTAATATAGCAGCCAACACACAACAGAATAACCCGAACAGCACCCAAAGTCTGGGATGAAAAAACACAATTCCCGTCATAGACAACAGTTGTGGGAAGAATGATGTATGTCATGTACAAATGATCCAAGATATAATTGTTTGCTTCAAGCTGTTCTTGTCGGTAAGTAACCATAATTAGTGTCAGGAATGACAGGCAGCAACCTACATATAAATATTATACAAAAAGATTTACAAGCACAATGGAAGGAATATGCTCGGAGACACTAGACATCTCGGAGACGGAATTACATCTCCTGAGTCTAGTTGTCTGTATAAATGGTCACTAACTTCTCAACAAACATAGAATTATTCAATTGTACTATAAAAACACTATGTCAATTATTTTATCAGAGCAAAGTTCCCCACTGTCCACTTACTTTGCCTCTTATTGCCCTCTTCCTAACCTTCCATATCTACATTTCAGACATAAATGTCTCCCGAATTTTCTCTTGCTAGCTAAATGGTAAAAAAAACTCACTCATCAGTTTACCGAGAGGTATCAGTTTACCGAGGTGCTCCATGGGGAGCGGAAGAAGGGACTTGCAGCAGTTAAATTCCCACCCATGCGCTGAAAGTGCACTGCAAACTCACTCACAAACACTGCAGGGAGTGAGGTGAGTCTGCTGACATAATGCCGTCTGCTTTTTTATTAATTGATTTAATAATAAATAATAATAATAATTCTTTATTTATATAGCGCACACAGATTACGCAGCGCTGCACAAAGCTTGTCACATCAGTCCCTGTCCCCAATGGGGCTCACAATCTAAACAGCCTAACAGTATGTTTTGGAGTGTGGGAGGAAAACGGAGTACCCAGAGGAAACCCACGCAAACACGGAGAGAACATACAAACTCTTTGCAGATGTTGACCTGGGTGGGATTCGAACCCAGGACTCCAGTGCTGCAAGGCAGAAGTGCTACTCTGCCGCGCCGCCCCAAAGATATGAGCTATGGAATTTTATGATAAAGCTGAATGGGAAGCAGTTAAAAGACTTTGTGGGAACCTGTCATTAGGTTTAATAATGAAAATCTGATGGCAGGTTCCACTCAATTTAAATGTCCATCAAGGGGAGAATAATTAGGCTATCTTTCGATAACAGCAGTGTTTGGCTTGGTGGCAAAATTCATAGGAGCAGCATCTTTTACACTCTATCTATGAATAATTGTGTAAAGTACAGTGGCATTTATATCTTCTTTATTATGATGGAAGGTGAGATTAAAACAAAACTTCAACGAAAGTGTCTTGAATCCAATTCCTTAGTCATTGGTTAGCGCTGTACTCTTCTAACTACCTACTTACGTAAATTGAAAACTTCTAGATTGTATAACACCCTAACATAACATAAGATGACTGATAGCTAAGTGGAGGTGGTGTAGCTGGCTGGTCTGTAACATTATATTATACCTGCATTAGGAACAAAGATGCTGCCCACCAATTTAATTTTAGGATGTGGGGGGATCTGCAGGCTGACACGCACAGTGGGACATTAAAGTCACATTAGAGTTAGCTACCCCTGTCTTGTTTTGTCTGCACAGGGCATCAGGGGTTAGATTTTGTCTAACTTATTAATGGATCTAATTATAGTACATTTCTTGTCATCCTGAGGGTCGTTGGACTTTGATACAATGGCATTTGGCATTAGAATTGGAACAGCTAATGAACTAAAAAAATTGGCTCATCCTTCTGTAATATACATAGGTCTTACAACATTATATGTTTCTAGATTTTCAGTGTAGACAATTACTATGTTGATTTGTCAGTAAGCCAAGGATCCGAGTCATGACTGAAGACGGGTCTGGTTCGGACTAGAAATGCGTCTCATTTTATGTTGATTTTAACAATCAACAGATCAATTTGGATTAGTACAAATCTCAGTTGTTTTATATGGTTTTATATTTTTAAAAAATGATGTAACGAGCGAGCGCGTCAAGAGTGGATTTTTTTTTAATCTTAGCCCAAGCTTCTGCCTACTACCTGGATTTACCACCCATCTGGAATACTTTGGGATCAGGGTCCCAATCACCTTCTCCTAGATTTAAAATAAGATTACATAGGTTGTGATAAGTCAAAACCTGAGAAAGTGAGCGTTACCATCTCTTGTCCATATATCATCATATTTCTCCTGGCTATACTACACTATATTTGCACGTGGTTTGTTTGGTTTTTAATATCCTTTTATTGATTTGTTAGTAGTGACAGGTGCGACACAAAGTTCTATTCATATTTTGTCACAATGTCCAGTTTGTAGACAATGAGCAAACAAAGAAGACACAATTCAAGGAACATTTAAAAAGCATGAAGCATTGATAAATATATATATTTATGAATATGTTTGAAAGAACAATAGTCCTGCTGTCAAGGTAGAGAAGTAGGTGTAACCCCTAGACTCACCTACAACTCCTGTTACCTACCTAACAAGCCTTGCACACCCTATTGATTAGAGTCTTCTGGTCAGCAATCCCTACACTGGCTAATTGCACAGAAAAGAGGACCAAACACAAAGGGACACACAACACATAACAGAGATACAAGTGAAGTCAGACAAGTGAAGTCCGAACCGGGTCAAATCCAAGTTGGTGGTGAATCACAGAATCGAATGAAAAGGAGTATAGGCATATAATGAAGCTTTGGTCGGATACACGGTATAGCAAAGTGATAGCAAACAGAAATAGGGAAAGGTATTAGGAGTAGGAGTACCTGGATGCCGCCCCCAGCAGCCAACTGGACTGGCCATCCATCACGCAAGTTAACTGTTTGCTGGAAAGAGCTGAGCTGCAGATGAACCAGGTCTAGTTCAATCAGTCCCAATACTGCAGCAACCTTAGCCACAGTTCACACACACACAAAACACAAATAAATTAGCATTCTGTGGACAGAAGAGGAAGATGTCACAGATGTTACATTCCCTTTAAACTTGTGGCTGTGTACTGAGGAAAAAAAGGTCATGGTGGTAATTTTTTACATACCTGATCTTTTTACTCATTAAAGCATTTTCATGTTATCCTCATGTAATAACAAACTGATTCTTTAAGGTCTGACTACTGGGACCACTGATCATGAGAATGGGACCACCAGCAATCCAGAAAACTAGGGTTTTGTTACCACTAATGGATGGAGCTGCTGTATGAACATGTGTCGTGTCACTTAAGTATGGGAATATCAGAAATTGCTTAGAAGAGCATTACACTCATTTACTCCCAGTACTGGAGAATACTAACCGCTGTGCTCACAGTCTCGGACACTCCTATACTATGGAAAGGAACAGCAGAACTCATAATTCTCCTCCAGCCATTAGTGAGAACTAATTTTGGTGATTGCTTTCAACGATGAAAACTTGATACAGCCCTTTGAAGGAGATACTCTAATGCAAGAGTTGCCTGGGAAGAACTTCCACCCCTTTTTTTTATTCAGAACATTTAGCTGGGTCATGTGCTAGAAGAAGCAAGGCATATCTTTTAGCTAAAAATGCATTTACTTACCAGTCCCTGCGCGATCCCCGAGGTGCGTTCCCCGACGAGAATGCACAGCTGCCGCAATTCACCTTCTTCCTGATGCATGTAAGTGCTTGGCTTGCGACACAATTTAAATGTTAAGTCCTGCGGTTTGTCTGAATCCGTCGGTTCGTCCAACAGCCGCCCCCCCCCCCCCCCCATTTCTGTCAAATGAAAGCCGGCCCCTATGCCCCAAAATCTGATCAGGAAACCCATTCTGGGGCTTATTTTTGCAGTCCCTAGACTACTGCTCCACTGGTTTATTCAGCTCCCTCCGCTCCCTTAGCTCCCTCCGCTCCCCCACAGATCCCGAAAATGAGGGGTCCGTCGGATCCCTCGGTGCTCCGTTAGATAAATGGAACAGACGGCTGCTCATGACCGTTCTGCTCCATTAATCTCTATGGAGCTGACGGAGATCGCTGAGTGTGGCGCTCGGCAATTTCAATCAGCTCCATAGAGATTAATGGAGCAGAATAGTCATGCGTGTCCATCTTCTCCATTAGTCAGCACTGAGACTATCCGTGGGTAGAGCCTAACTTTAGTTTGTGGGAAAGCCCCTTTAAGAGAAGCCGAACAAAGTCTGATCATCCTGTTTTGTATACTCTACACAATGTACAATAATCTGTGAATTGGTTGCATAGAATTGGTTGCAGATATATCTCTTTATTCCTTTTTCAACATAAAAAAGCAATTTAGGACAAATTTAACTGTTATCTCAGAAGGATCTTACGTTAGCGACAATGTAACTATAGACCTTATAATGAAATCCCATATAAAACTCTGCTCAGCAGACACAAGTTTATGGAACCAGCAGAAACTATTTGATCCACTTAGTCTTTCAGTTCCACTTTCTATTTTGCTGATGATGACATTCAATGCAGCTTGAAGCCAAAATATTTGGGTCTGAACTTTAGGGGCTGTTAAATGCGTATTTGTTTCCATAAAAGGTTAGATACTTTAATGTTTTACAGTAAAGCGAAAATACATTGCATTTCAATATGTTGCAGTCACATGTGTTTTTCTGATCTCAATTTATCCGTTTTCTATTCATTATCATTTCATACTGAGATTTATGGCATTCTCTCATTTACCTTTCTGTACCTACCGTACATCAACATCTGGAAATTCAAGAGGTTTTTTTTATCCAAATGAATATTATCCAGAAACTAAAATACAGTAATATAGTCAAAAGTAGCAGAAAGAAAATATACCTTTACCTGAACTATTACCATGATTAACTTATAAGCTTTACTGCCCCCTAAAGTATTATACCACTATTTTTTTATACCACTATTTTTTATACCACTATTTTTTTCTTATTTAAAACAGATTGTAAACCTCTAATGTGTTATTTTTAACTGTAAATATTTTTTTCCATATTATGGAGAAGATTTATCAGAAGTGTCTGAGAGCAGAACTGTTCTAGTTGTTCATGGCAACCAATCAGAGCTCAGCTTTCATTTTCTCTAGAAAACTAGAGAACTAGAACAGTTTTACCTCCGACCCTTCTGATAAATCTCCCCCTTTATTTCTGTTTTCATAAAATCATTATGAGATATGCTTTACATCCACATGGGCAGCTTTACGCTGAAGCAGACTCTGACAACTATGGAAAGCTTTCCTGGAAATGATCTGAGCAGGGAGGGGAAGGAGATAAACTGTGACATCACCTATTGTCAGTAGTAATGTAATGATGGGTACAGGGAGGGGGAGGAGACAAGCCATGACATTATCTTTTGTAAGTAGTGATGTAATGATGGGTCAGTGTTATCTATATAGAGGTCATTGTACAGGGAGGGGGAGGAGATAAGCTGTGAGTGACATCATCTATTGTCAGTAGTGATGTAATGATGGGTCAGTGTTATCTATATAGAGGTCATTGTACAGGGAGGAGGAGGGGATAAGCTGTGACATCATCTATTGTCAGTAGTGATGAATTAGCGGTCAGTGTTATCTATATAGAGGTCACTGTACAGGGAGGAGGAGGGGATAAGCTGTGACATCATCTATTGTCAGTAGTGATGAATTAGCGGTCAGTGTTATCTATATAGAGGTCATTGTACAGGGAGGAGGAGGGGATAAGCTGCAACATCATCTATTGTCAGTAGTGATGTAATGATGGGTCAGTGTTATCTGTATAGAGGTCATTGTACAGGGAGGGAGGTGAGATAAGCTGTGACATCATCTATTGTCAGTAGTGATGTAATGATGGGTCAGTGTTATCTATATAGAGGTCATTGTACAGGGAGGGAGGGGAGATAAGCTGTGACATCATCTATTGTCAGTAGTGATGTCATGATGGGTCAGTGTTATCTATATAGAGGTCATTGTACAGGGAGGAGGAGGAGATAAGCTGTGACATCATCTATTGTCAGTAGTGATGTAATGATGGATCATTGTTATCTATATAGAGGTCATTGTACCGGGAGGGGGATGAGATAAACTGTGACATCATCTATTGACAGTAGAGATGTAATGATGGGTCCGTGTTATCTATATAGAGGTCATTGAACAGGGAGGGGGATGAGATAAACTGTGACATCATCTATTGAGGCTAGTGATGTAATGATGGGTCAGTGTTAGGAGGAGGAGGGGACAAGGTGTGACATCACCTACTGTCAGTAGTAATATAATGATGGGTCAGTGTTATCTGTATAGAGGTCATTGTACAGGGAGGAGGAGGATATAAGCTGCAACATTATCTATTGTCAGTAGTGATGTAATGATGGGTCAGTGTTATCTATATAGAGGTCATTGTACAGGGAGGGAGGTGAGATAAGCTGTGACATCATCTATTGTCAGTAGTGATGTAATGATGGGTCAGTGTTATCTATATAGAGGTCATTGTACAGGGAGGGAGGGGAGATAAGCTGTGACATCATCTATTGTCAGTAGTGATGTCATGATGGGTCAGTGTTATCTATATAGAGGTCATTGTACAGGGAGGAGGAGGAGATAAGCTGTGACATCATCTATTGTCAGTAGTGATGTAATGATGGGTCAGTGTTATCTATATAGAGGTCATTGTACAGGGAGGAGGAGGAGATAAGCTGTGACATCATCTATTGTCAGTAGTGATGTAATGATGGGTCAGTGTTATCTATATAGAGGTCATTGTACAGGGAGGGGGAGGAGATAAACGGTGACATCACCTATTGTCAGTAGTGATGTCATGATGGGTCAGTGTTATATATATAGCGGTTATTGTACACGGAGGAGGAGGAGATAAGCTGCGACATCATCTATTGGGAGTAGTGATGTAATGGGCCATTGGCGTTATCTATTCTGCATCAGATCCCCCCATTAGCAGATTGATTCGGAGATAAGGTTGAAGCATTTTGGTTGCAGCTGCTCATCCCTCTATGAAAGCACAAGTAGAAGGCTATGAGAAGAATTTGGCACCCACTTTTTTGGAACACATGATATGATGTGTAAGAGGGCGTTAGGAGAGAGGGTAAGAAAGTGCATGTTTGGTCAGCCTTGGCTATAAAAAGGTTTCATGTCCAGGACTACTATGTCACAATATTTTAGCTGATCTATCCAAAATGATAAATGCAGAAAACCCTTCCTTAACTTTAATTTTTTTCTGTAGTGCCTTATATTGTTAAATAATTAGAATTGTATTTTTACCAAACACGGCCAGTGGAGAATCTGCACTTGAATACATACGTATTTACATATATAATTTTTTGTGAATTTCCTTTTGTTTCGCTACTTGCCATTTTGGAGGGCAAAAATTATAGTTTGCAATAATAAATAAGAAAAAATTTGCACAAATATTGATGTTAAATCTGTGATCCTCATGCAAGTCAATTTGTAAAAGAAAACATCTCCATTTAAAAAGAAAAAAAAAATATTTCAATTTTCATTTGTGAGCCAGAAAGATTCCCCTCATCATTGCCTCTTAGCGCCAGCTGTTCATAGCTGTGTTTTCTCAACACATCTAACCAGACACAAAAAGTGCACAGTTGTTATGCTTTGGCTTGGAGGCTGCAACATGTGATTTGTGTTATAACCTCATTGTGGAATGCTGACATATATACAGTAAGTGGGATTATATCTTCAGCGAGAGTGCTTATAGATTTATAAGAGGATAAAAAATTCAGACTTGGCTTGGTGTTTTTACTTCATATGGGAACACTTCTGTCTGACTGCAAATATGTCTTCAATGTTTTTTTATAAGGGGGAAGATGCCTGCTCTGTGGCAAGACAGATACGTACAGTTCAAATACTTTTAGAAAGGAAAAACGAAACATAAACTGAAGAAACCTAATTTGGAGTGTATAGACATTTAATGCTTGTTGGTCTTTTACACCGGTGTTCGTCAACCATTGGGCTACGTTGGTTCTACAATGGGCTACGGAGTAACACAAGGACACAAATAATTTGTTCCCGAGCTACAGGATGAGGGTAGAGCCACTGCTGACTTACGGTGTAGTTGCCCAGGTCTGACACTTCATGTCCCAATGTCCACAGTATAAGAACAGTTATACTGGTGCTCTAGACAGTGAGAGGTCTAATGGCAAGCGGTATTGGATTATAATATTGGTGGTTTCAATAGAAGCCCAGAGGCCAAGGCTTCTTAGGGGCCCATAGCCACGTAAACCACCCACCAAGTTTCATACTGTAAGGCAGAGCTAATGATGAAAGCAATACATGATTGGACGCTCTAGACATACATGTAAACAGATGCCCTTGAAAGACCTTTGAATGTCCTACAATGGTCCTCAAAGTGGAGGACTAAAAGCCAGCAGAAGGAACAACCTGCCCCCCTTTGTGTCTAAGCCATTTTAGACCTTTAGGACCAGGCCTGATTTTTAAAATCTGTGTCATTATAGGAGGTTATAACTGTGTAACGCTTTAACATATCCAGAGGATTTTAAGATTGTTTTCCCGTCACACATTGCACTTCAAAGTGATAGAAACATTTTGTTGATATCTTTTGTGTTTAGTTATGAAAAAAATTGATCACTTTTTATGCGCTTTATATGCGGTCAAAATGTGAAAATTTCATAATATTTGTGAGTTTCTTTTGTGTTTTTTTACGGCATTCACTGTACGGGTTTAGTGACAATTTTATTTTATTGTACAGGTTTTTACAGACGTTGTGATGCTTAATATGTTGTGTTTTTTTGGAGATTTTCACTTTTTTTAGGTTTTACTTGATTACTGCATGGGACGGGACTTCAGGGGACTTTTATTCTTTTTTAATAATTTTTTAAAATTTCACTTTTATTTTTAAACTTTTTTTTTACAGTTTTATTTTGTCCCAGGGTGAGACATGACCAAGTGATCATTTGATCACTTGTTCATTGTAATATACTGCAATGTATTGCAGCATATTACAGTCAGCCTATGCATTCTGCATAGGGTGACAGCTGCACTGTTAGATTGTGCACAGTGTACGATCCTAAAAAGCAGCTACTAAGGGCAGCCCCGGGGTCCTTATCAGACTTCAGGGTTACTATGGTAATTATCGGCACCTCCGTGCCCTCGTCGCGCCGATGCACCATAGACTATAGACCACGGCGTCTATAGGGTTAAACAGCCGGGATGCGTACCACTGGAATCCCGTATCGATCGCCCTGGCTCATCTTCTGAGCCCGGGCGTTCGCCATGACGTGATACTACGTCAAAGTGCGGGAACAACCTGCATCCTATGACGTAGAATCACGTCAAGGTGCAGAAAGGGGTTAAAGCTTGGTCCTGGAAAAATATGTAAACATTAAATGTAAAACCATTAAAAACTTGTGAGGGGCCTACAATTTTTATACAGCCTAGGACTCATGGCAATCTTTATCCATGCCTGTTGGCAAGGTTTCTTAACCATGTCTTAAGTAAGTGGCAGGACCTCCCATGGACAGTGGGAAGTATGAAGCGTAGAACATCATTACGTAGTAGCTATAATGAAAACATGATTAATACTCTACGGTTGATGGCATAGCATATACATTAGATGTATATTGAACAATCCCAGCAATATCAGGAAGTTTGGCTGATCTTAAATGTAAGGGGGTCCTCCTTAGTCTTCTCAATGGCAGATGTCTATGGAGAGATAAGCTAACCTTCAACATCCTGACTTTTTGGTTCTTTGGGAGAAAATGTAACGTAGAACATGAACGTGTATCCGAAAGCTAACTATTGTATGACTGCAGCTTTAGATATTATGGGGGAGATTTATCCAAAGTGTCTGAGAGAAAATTGTTCTAATTGGTCACGGAGACCACTGAAAGCTCAGATTTAATTTTATAAACAGCTGTGAGAAAATGAAAGCCGAGCTCTGATTGGTTGCAATGGGCAACTAGAACAGTTCTGCTCTCTGACACTTCTAAATAATCTCCCTCTAATTCTCTGGACCCATTAATGAAGTGTATTACTAGATAAAGATATTGGTACTATAGCCCCTGGCAGATTTTCTTTTGAAGTTATAACCAGAGGTTCCTTTAGGTTCCAATGGCTTTTAAACTTTTCTTCAGGTTCTAATTATTTACAACTCATCCAACACCTTTTAAGGTTAGTAAATGACTGCTTCAATGCACTGTTTTCTGAATGCTAAAGTCTTAATAGCTTCCATTGCCTCTGGGAGTGTCAACATTTTATGATACCATTAGCCATTGAAATGGACACTATCATTTACCAACAGTGACGGAAACTACTATAGATAGCAGAGATACTAAACCAACAGAGCAGCTTTATTCTTCACATTGTGTACAGTTTTTATTACATACCTCAGTTACAGCAGTTTATCACTGATCATTTGAGTTTTCCTAGAATTTTGCATCATTGGTAAATTATTTTAACAATCCTTTGTGAATAACTACATAACCATTAACTTCCCAATGAGTAATATATACATAGTAAACTCTGTCTGGCCTTTTCCTGTTACTATGTGATATGGTCATTGGTTAGGTTGACCATCCTGTACACCACTAACAAATAGTTCCCGGATTACTTAGTCCTCTACATGAGTTAAACCAAAGTGTCACAATCTCCTTGATAGTATCTCAATTTTAACCTCCCTCAAGCTGTTCATATATCTTTGTAAGCTTATGGCCAAAAACTTACTCAGCCTGTAGTTATCGCCGACAATTTAAGTATCAAAGCACGTTCAGAACCTGACAGGTCTTCTCCTGACCCTATGATACCTGATTTGTGCCACTATCCTTTTGAACAATAACTTTTATTGTATATGCAAATTAGTGGTCAAAGAGGTCAAAATAGTGGAGTGATAGCAGAATTATTTAATGTCCACTCTCCTTTAACTCCACCTTATTATTTGTCCTATTTTTTTCCCTTTTATACCCCATTTTGTCTTCAACCACCTGCCCTACCATAGCACAATGCCCAAAGGAGCTTGGGTCGGGATATGGAGAATGAAAGAGGCCTAAGGTCCATTCCACACTTGCGTTGCAGATCACGTCAGAGTTTGATCAGGGTGCGATCAGGGTTGGGTCAGTGAAAAACTGACATTCTCAGTTTTTCACACGCATTTTCAATGCAATTTCAATGCAATTTCAATGCGTTTTGAAAGGACTCAGGACTGAGCTCTATCTTTTCTATGGCAACTGATGCGTGAAAAACGCATTGGACTTGCATTGCACTTGCATGTGTCTCAGAGTGCAATGCGTTTTTGATGCATCCCCATAGACTTGCATGGTGCGTTTTTCACGCGCGTTACTTGCAAAAGTAGAGCATGCCGAGATATAAACGTGCGTAAAAAAAAGGCGCATGTGTGCGTGAAAAAAAATGCAAGTCTGAAAAAGCAGAAAATGTGCATGAAAAACGCTAAGGTTGGAAGTGGCCTTAGCCTCTAGATGTATCCTGCTGTGTCGGAGAGGGGGGGGGGGGGACTTATGATAAATAACCCACCATATCTTTTCTCCATTATCTTCTTCTCTTTTGGGTCTGAAAGCTTCTCAGTGATGACCTCATTGCCTCCATGATTCTTGTTATGTTTTTTGAAAATCTGAACATGTTTGTTCTGTGTTCTATTAGTATAACTATTACAGGGAGTCAATGAAAGAAATGAATTGGGTAATGGGAGGGGTATGGTAACGCATTCATTGTTACTTTCCATTACATAATCTTTAAGTAATATTATTACTGCATGGAAATGTTCCATAGATACTTTAGAATTTTGTTACATCTTTATAAAATGAAGAAGTTGCTAAGAAGAAGTTATTGAATATTCCATATTTGTTGAAATGAAGCTTGTGGTATTTTGGAAGAATCCTACTACTGCATAGCTTAGTAATTACAGATTTTCAACAACTCCCCTATGAGTGAATCACACATGTTTTTTTATCCACAGTTCTGCTTGGAATGTGTATATATGGCAGTCTAGGGAAAAAATGACAAAGCCCCATTGACAACATAAGACTCATGCCATAAAACGCTGGTCATTCTACTGTCCCGGGGCTGGAGCCTCTAAATACTTTGCTATTTCTTGTTTGGGACTAAATGTCCTTCTCTAAGTAACTTAGTATGTATTTAGATTTACCATTATCAAAGGGAGGTTTGTATGGTACATGTCAGATGTGGAAATCTCTGTTCTTCATAATGGTGTTCTTTCCCACAATCCCTAACAACGTCCCAAAACAAAATTGTTTGCATACTTTGTGTCCTCGCACAAGCATGCATCTGAAAGAATGATTCTGGAGACTTGTAAATATCAACGAATATTAAATGGGAGAATAGTTAAAATAAAATATTGATATGGAAAAGAAGACTACTTTTGTTTAGGACACCACAGAACAATAAATGAAAACTTATGAAACTATTATTGTTATCTAAAATGATAAAAGAAGTATAATATACCTTACTGAACCCCTTCTCTACCTTTCTACAGTTCTACTTCTTAACTGGTCTTTTTACCTTTGATCCCTCTCAAAAAGGAAAAATTACCATTCATCCAAATAGTCTAGTTCCTTATTCAATGGCAACATTTCAATGAGTGGTATAGGGTATTCAGTAATAACATTTCCATGAAAATATTACCACTCCATACCCAATACCACTCTAGGAAATGATACTTCTCAATACCTCATAGCACACATTGAAATGTTACCACTCAATGCCCTATGTCAATCATTAAAATGATACTACTCTATACCCAATACCACTCACGGAAATGTTACTACTATACACCCAATACCAATCATTGAAATGTTGTCACTCAATATCCAATACCACACATTGAAATGTTACCAATAGAGATGAGCGAACATACTCGTCCGAGCTTGATGCTCGATCGAGCATTAGCGTACTCGTAACTGCTCGTTGCTCGGACGAGTATTTCGCCGGCTTGAGAAAATAGCAGCTCCCGCCGTTTTGCTTTTTGGCGGCCAGAAACAGAGCCAATCACAAGCCAGGAGACTCTGCACTCCACCCAGCATGACGTGGTACCCTTACACGTAGATAGCAGTGGTTGGCTGGCCAGATCAGGTGACCCTGGGATAGACTAGCCGCTGCCCGCGCTGCTCGCATCATTCTCTGTCTGGATGCCACTAGGGAGAGAGCTGCTGCTGGTTAGGGAAAGCGTTAGGGTGTTCTATTAGCTTACTGTTAGGCAGGAGTGATTCTACAACAACCCAACAGCCCTTCTTAGGGCTACAATAACGTTATACTTTTTTTTTTTATTTGCTTGTGGCTGGGCTTGCTGGCACTAGTAGTGCAGCTAGTACCATATTGTGAGGAATTAGCAGGGGGACTTGCTACCGTTGTGTTTAGCTCTTAGTGACACACATATCCACCTCAAACACCAAAGTGGGAAAATTTATTAGGGGTTTGATTTCAATTAGGCACAGTCTGCCAGTTTCTTTTTATTTTACGTTTATTTTTTTAATAACTCAGTGTCATCTCATCTTGCATAGTAGTGTGCTTTAATACTTGGCTAGAAAATAGCCATAGGAGAATCCAAACGGCTTACTTACGCCTACAGTAGCGTTATATATATTTGATTTCTGGTTGATCTGCTGGTGGCTGTAGTTGTTGCATCTACTAGCAAATTGTGAGCAATTTGGAGTGAGACTTGCGACCGCTGTGTTTTGCGCTTAGTGACGCACATATCCATCGCAAAGACCGAAGTGGGAAAATTTATTAGGGCCCGGGGTTGGATTTCAATTAGGCACAGTCTGCCATTTCCTTTTTTATTTTACGTTTATTTTTTTCCTAACTCAGCGTCATCTCATCTGGCATAGTAGTGTGCTTTAATACTTGGCTAGAAAATAGCCATAGGAGAATCCAAACGGCTTACTTACGCCTACAGTAGCGTTATATATATTTGATTTCTGGTTGATCTGCTGGTGGCTGTAGTTGCTGCAGTGCATCTACTAGCAAATTGTGAGCAATTTGGAGTGAAACTTGCGACCACTGTGTTTTGCGCTTAGTGACGCACATATCCATCGCAAAGACCGAAGTGGGAAAATTTATTAGGGCCCGGGGTTGGATTTCAATTAGGCACAGTCTGCCATTTCCTTTTTTATTTTACGTTTATTTTTTTCATAACTCAGCGTCATCTCATCTGGCATAGCAGTGTGCTTTCATACTTGGCTAAAAAAAAGCCATAGCAATAGGATAGCATCGTTTGGTTTTAAAAACTAAAAAACACACAAAAAAAAAAAAACACAAAAAAAAGGTAAAAAAAAAATTAAAGTTATAACTCTCATTTTCAAAATGTTTAACCCGAGGGCTAGGGGTAGAGGACGAGGGCTGGGACGTGGGCGTCCAACTACTGCAGGGGTCAGAGGCCGTGGTCCTGGGCGGGGTGAGACACCACCTGCTGATGAGGGAGCAGGGGAACGCCGCAGAGCTACACTCCCTAGGTTCATGTCTGAAGTTACTGCGACTCGTGGTAGAGCACTGTTGAGGCCAGAACAGTGCGAACAGGTGATGTCGTGGATTGCCGACAATGCTTCGAGCAATTTGTCCACCAGTCAGTCTTCCACGCAGTCCACCCATGTCACCGAAATCGGCACTCCTCCAGCTCCTGCACCTCAGCCTCCTCCCCCCCAGTCTGCCCCCTCCCAGCAAAATTTGCCATTTGAACCGGAATACTCTGAGGAACTGTTTTCTGGACCCTTCCCACAGTCACAAACCACTTGTCCGGTTGCTGATGAGCAATTTTCCGATGCCCAGGTTTTCCACCAGTCGCAGTCTGTGGGTGATGATGACCTTGTTGACGTACTGGAAGAAGTGTGTAAAGAGGTGTCCGACGATGAGGAGACACGGTTGTCAGACAGTGGGGAAGTTGTTGTCAGGGCAGGAAGTCCGAGGGGGGAGCAGACTGAGGGATCGGAGGATGATGAGGTGACAGACCCAAGCTGGGTTGAGAGGCCGGGTGAACACAGTGCTTCTGAGACGGAGGAGAGTCCTCGACCAGAACAGGTTGGAAGAGGCAGTGGTGGGGCCAGACGGAGAGGCAGGGCCAGAGCTGATGCATCAGCGCCAAATGTGTCAACTAGTGAAGCTCCCGTGGCGAGGGCTCCTGCGGCGAAGGCTAGATTTTCAGAAGTCTGGAGGTTCTTTAAGGAAACACCGGATGACCGACGGACTGTGGTGTGCCACATTTGCCAAACCAGGATCAGCAGGGGTTCCACCACTACTAGCTTAACTACCACCAGTATGCGCAGGCATATGAATGCTAAACACCCCACTCAGTGGCAACAAGCGCGTTCACCTCCGGCCGTGCACACCACTGCTCCTTCCCCTGTGTCAGCTGATAGTCAGCCCCCTGCCCAGGACCCTGCCACAAAAACCCCATCGTCGCCTCCACGATCCTCCACAGCATCCACCAGCGTTCAGCTCTCCATACCCCAGACGCTGGAGCAGAAACGCAAATATAGTGCAACCCACCCGCACGCCCAAGCCCTTAATGTGCACATCTCCAGATTGCTAAGCCTGGAGATGCTGCCCTATAGGCTAGTAGAGACCGAGGCCTTTCGCAGCCTCATGGCGGCGGCCGCCCCTCGGTATTCGGTCCCCAGCCGCCACTACTTTTCCCGATGTGCCGTCCCAGCCCTGCACCAGCACGTGTCAGACAACATAATCCGTGCCCTGACCAACGCCGTTTCTGACAAGGTCCACCTGACCACGGACACGTGGACGAGTGCTGCCGGGCAGGGCCACTATATATCGCTGACGGCACATTGGGTTAACTTGGTGGAGGCTGGGACCGAGTCTGACCCTGCGGCTGGTCATATACTGCCGACGCCGAGGATTGCGGGGCCTACCTCGGTCCAGGTGTTTCAGGCCTACTATGCCTCCTCCTCCTCCCACCCCTCCTCCACCTCCTCCTCCGAACGACCATCCGTGGGCATGGCGCCATCAGTCGGTAGCTCTAGGCACAGCAGCAGTGCCGTCGCTAAGCGACAGCAGGCGGTGCTGAAACTGCTGAGCCTAGGCGATAAAAGGCACACCGCCCAAGAACTATTACAGGGCATCACGGCGCAGACTGATCTGTGGCTGGCACCGCTGAACCTGAAGCTAGGCATGGTTGTGTGTGACAACGGCCGTAACCTGGTGGCGGCTCTGCAACTCGGCAGACTGACACGTGTGCCATGCCTGGCCCATGTGTTAAATCTGATAGTTCAGCGTTTCCTCAAGACATACCCCAATCTGTCTGATTTGCTCACGAAGGTGCGCCGCATCTGTGCGCATTTCAGGAAGTCCAGCACAGATGCTGCCACTCTCAGGGCAGCGCAGCGCCGCCTCCAACTGCCCGCTCACCGACTGTTGTGCGACGTGCCCACGAGGTGGAATTCAACACTGACCATGTTATCCAGAGTTTACCAGCAGCGCCGAGCGATTGTAGACTGCCAGATGTCAACTTCCACCAGAACTGGTAGTCAGGTCAGTCAGCTTCCTCAAGTCTACAATGAGTAGTGGACGTGGATGTCTGATATCTGTCAGGTGCTGAGTAACTTTGAGGAGTCAACACAGATGTTCAGTGGCGATGCCGCCATCATCAGCCTCACCATCCCGCTGCTTGGCCTGTTGAAAAACTCCCTGATCAGCATGAAGTCGGAAGCTTTGCGCTCGTCACAAGAGACGGGGGAAGAAGATTCCCTTGTTGATAGCCAAAGCACCCTTAGGTCTGTTTCTCAGCGCATATCGGAGGAGGTGGAGGTGGAGGAGGAAGAGGAGGAGAATGTTGGCGAGACACAAGAGGGGACCATTGTTGAGTCCTTCACTGTTCAGCGTGTATGAGCAGAAGAAGAGGAGTTGGAGGAGTTGGAGGAGGAGGAAATGGACAGTCAGGCCAGTGAGGGGAGTGAATTCTTACGCGTTGGTACTCTGGCGCATATGGCAGATTTCATGCTAGGCTGCCTATCCCGTGACCCTCGCGTTCAAAGAATTTATTCCAGCACCGATTACTAGGTGTTCACTCTCCTGGACCCACGGTATAAGCAAAATCTTTCCACTCTCATCCCTGGAGAGGAAAGGAGTGTGAGAATGCATGAATACCAGCAGGCCCTGGTGCACAAGCTGAAACAGTATTTCCCTTCTGACAGCGCTAGCGGCAGAGTGCGTAGTTCTGCGGGACAAGTAGCGAGGGAGAGTAGGCGAGCAGGCAGCTTGTCCAGCACTGGCAAGGGTACGCTTTACAAGGCTTTTGCCAGCTTTATGTCACCCCAGCAAGACACTGTCACCTGTCCCCAGTCTCGGCAGAGTAGGGCTGATCTTTACAGAAAGATGGTGAGGGAGTACGTAGCTGACCATACCATCGTCCTAAATGATCACACAGCTCCCTACAACTACTGGGTTTTAAAGCTGGACATGTGGCACGAACTGGCGCTCTACGCCTTGGAGGTTCTTGCCTGCCCTGCCGCTAGCGTCTTGTCCGAGCGGGTTTTCAGTGCAGCTGGTGGCATCATCACCGATAAGCGTACACGCCTGTCGACTGACAGCGCTGACAGGCTGACGCTTATCAAGATGAATAAAGCCTGGATTTCTCCTAATTTCCAATCTCCACCAGGTGAAGGAAGCTCAACCTGAATAATTTATCCACTCCTCCTCCTCCTCATTTTCCTCCTTCTCCTCCTCTTTGTACAGTAAAGCAGAGGAAACTGGCTATTTTTTTACAGGGCCCACTGGCTCTAGCTATAGTACTTTATGCATTTAATTTTTATGGAGGGCCACCGACCCGGTCCTCTGTTTTAAACAATTTTTGGGAGTGCCACATACAGGCACTCAATCTATTCAATTTTTCTGGAGGGCCACCTACCTGCTCCTCTGGTTTGAAAACTTTTTTGGACTGCCACATACAGGCACTCAATCTATTCCATTTTTATGGAGGGCCACCTACCTGCTCCTCTGGTTTGAAAACTTTTTTGGACTGCCACATACAGGCACTCAATCTATGCCATTTTTATGGAGGGCCACCTACCTGCTCCTCTGGTTTGAAAACTTTTTTGGACTGCCACATACAGGCACTCAATCTATTCCATTTTTATGGAGGGCCACCTACCTGCTCCTCTGGTTTGAAAACTTTTTTGGACTGCCACATACAGGCACTCAATCTATTCCATTTTTATGGAGGGCCACCTACCTGCTCCTCTGGTTTGAAAACTTTTTTGGACTGCCACATACAGGCACTCAATCTATTCCATTTTTATGGAGGGCCACCTACCTGCTCCTCTGGTTTGAAAACTTTTTTGGACTGCCACATACAGGCACTCAATCTATTCCATTTTTATGGAGGGCCACCTACCTGCTCCTCTGGTTTGAAAACTTTTTTGGACTGCCACATACAGGCACTCAATCGATTCCATTTTTCTGGAGGGCCACCTACCTGCTCCTCTGGTTTGAAAACTTTTTTGGACTGCCACATACAGGCACTATCCAAATTGAATTGTCTCCATAGCAGCCTCCACACGTTGTCTCCATTGCTACCTCCAAAAGTCGTCCATATAGCTGCCTCCATACATCGTCCCTTTATCAAACGAGGTGTGTCAGGCCGAAATTTGGGTTGTTTTCATGGATTCCACATCAAAGTTGTTAACTTTGTCGCCACCCTGCTGTGTTATCAACAAAATACACTGGCAAACTTTTACCATTTACGGATATTATTTCAGCGCTTCTTGCGCATCTGTTTACATACCCCTCACCCGCCATATCCTAAACTTATAAGAACGCTACTACACTTGATCTTATACAAAAGGTTCTTAGAAGTGCTGTTTGGGGAGTAGCCTAGAGACAGGGGCTTGGATTGGCGAAAGCTCGCCTGGCAGCGGAGCGCCAGCTCCATGCCAAGAACCAACTAACATAGTTTTAACTGCAGCACCTTTAATCTACTACTAGTTCACTGCCTCCATACATGGCCGCCTTATCAAACGTGCTGTGTCAGGCAGAATTTTGGGTTGTTTTCATGGCTTCCACAACAAACTTGTTAACTTTGTCGCCACCCTGCTGTGTAATCCTCAAAATATACTGGCAAACTTTTACCATTTACGGATATTATTTCAGCGCTTCTTGCGCATCTGTTTACATTCCCCTCACCCGCCATATCCTAAACTTATAAGAACGCTACTACACTTGATCTTATACAAAAGGTTCTTAGAAGTGCTGTTTAGGGAGTAGCCTAGAGACAGGGGCTTGGATTGGCGAAAGCTCGCCTGCCAGCGGAGCGCCAGCTCCATGCCAAGAACCAACTAACATAGTTTTAACTGCAGCACCTTTAATCTACTACTAGTTCACTGCCTCCATACATGGCCGCCTTATCAAACGTGCTGTGTCAGGCAGAATTTTGGGTTGTTTTCATGGCTTCCACAACAAACTTGTTAACTTTGTCGCCACCCTGCTGTGTAATCCTCAAAATATACTGGCAAACTTTTACCATTTACGGATATTATTTCAGCGCTTCTTGCGCATCTGTTTACATTCCCCTCACCCGCCATATCCTAAACTTATAAGAACGCTACTACACTTGATCTTATACAAAAGGTTCTTAGAAGTGCTGTTTGGGGAGTAGCCTAGAGACAGGGGCTTGGATTGGCGAAAGCTCGTCTGGCAGCGGAGCGCCAGCTCCATGCCAAGAACCAACTAACATAGTTTTAACTGCAGCACCTTTAATCTACTACTAGTTCACTGCCTCCATACATGGCCGCCTTATCAAACGTGCTGTGTCAGGCAGAATTTTGGGTTGTTTTCATGGCTTCCACAACAAACTTGTTAACTTTGTCGCCACCCTGCTGTGTAATCCTCAAAATATACTGGCAAACTTTTACCATTTACGGATATTATTTCAGCGCTTCTTGCGCATCTGTTTACATTCCCCTCACCCGCCATATTCCAAACTTATAAGAACGCTACTACACTTAACTTGGTGCAGGCTGGGACCGAGTCTGACCCTGGGGCTGGTCATATACTGCCGACGCAGAGGATTGCGGGGCCTACCTCGGTCCAGGTGTTTCAGGCCTACTATGCCTCCTCCTCCTCCCACCCCTCCTCCACCTCCTCCTCCGAATTACCATCCGTGGGCATGGCGCCATCAGTCGGTAGCTCTAGGCACAGCAACAGTGCCGTCGCTAAGCGACAGCAGGCGGTGCTCAAACTGCTGAGCCTAGGTGATAAAAGGCACACCGCCCAAGAGCTATTACAGGGCATTCCGCATCAAACTTGTTAACTTTGTCGCCACCGTGCTGTGTAAGCCACAAAATATACTGGAAAACTTTTTTCATTTACGGATATTATTTCAGCGCTTCTTGCGCAGATATTTACATTCCCCTCACCCGCCATATCCCAAACTTATAAGAACGCTACTACACTTGATCTTATACAAAAGGTTCTTAGAAGTGCTGTTTGGGGAGTAGCCTAGAGACAGGGGCTTGGATTGGCAAAAGCTCGCCTGGCAGCGGAGCGCCAGCTCCATGCCAAGATCCAACTAACATAGTTTTAACTGCAGCACCTTTAATCTACTACTAGTTCACTGCCTCCATACATGGTCCCCTTATCAAACGTGCTGTGTCAGGCAGAATTTTGGATTGTTTTCATGGCTTCCATGTTAACTTTGTCGCCACCCTGCTGTGTAATCCACAAAATATACTGGCAAACTTTTATCATGTACCGATATTATTTGAGCGCTTCTTGCTCACCTCCTTTGGTTCCTCTCTGCCACCCATTGGTTTGAAGCCTGAGTCCATTTAGGGTATGTTGCCATGCCACTCTCTAGCCTGCCGCTGCTGCCGCTGCCTCTGCATGCCGTCCCCTATAGTGTCAGGGTCAATTATTGGATGTTTTAGATGCTATCTAGCCTCATTCTGTCACTCTGTCATGGCCATGCTGTTGCCCATAATTTTGGCATAATGGTGCGATTATGCAGCCTCAGAGGCATCCATGCATGCTGCCCCTGCTGTTTCCTGTCCATTTCCGTGGTGTTTCCATCCTTTTCTGAGGTTCCCAGGTGTTTGGCCAAGCTTCCCTGTGCAGAGCCTTGGTCCCCTTGAAAAATGCTCGAGTCTCCCATTGACTTCAATGGGGCTCGTTACTTGAAACGAGCACTCGAGCATCGGGAAAAGTTCGTCTCGAATAACGAGTACCCGAGCATTTTAGTGCTCGCTCATCTCTAGTTACCAATCCATACACAATACCACTAATGAAAATATTACCATTCCATACCCAATAACACTCTTGAAAATGATAAAGAATTATTATTAGTAGTATTAGTATTATTATTATTATACTTCTCAATACCCCATACCACTCATTGAAATATTATATTCCAATGCCCTTTGCTCTATGCAGTATTGTGAAGTATCATTTCCATGAGTGGTATTGGGTATGGAGTGGTATTATTTTCATTAATGGTAGCGTGTATAGATTGGTAACATTTCAATACATGGCATTCTAAATTGAGTGACAACATTTCAATGATTGGTATTGGGTAGACTGTAGTAACATTTCCGTGAGAGGTATTGGGTATAGAGTAGTATAATTTTAATGATTCGCATGGGGCAAGGAGTGGTAACATTTCAGTGCGTGGTGTGGGGTATTGAGAAGTATGAATATACAAGAGTGGTATTGGGTGTGGAGTGGTAATGTTTTATCGAGCGGTATTGGATATTGAGTTACAACATTTAATGATTAGTATTGGGTATAGAGTAGTAACATTTCCATGAGTGGTATTGGATATTGAGTGGTAACATTTCAATGATTGTATTAGATATTAAAGGGAACTCCTCATCAGTATATTGTCAAGCGACGTAACACCTTCTAGTTTTTGTTTCTTTCATGTTTCAGTGTGGTGGCATCATCCCAAAAATCAACTTTGAAGTGAGCTGTAAATTGGTTGTATCAAGTCAAGGAGGCGGAGAGTTTAACACTGAAGGCAAGGTTGGAAACTCTGAAAGCCTCCTCCTCTGTGATTGACATTCTTTATCGGACTTCAGGAGATCCGGTTAGTGATGTCTCTGGATGCAGGACCATCAATTACAGTGAAGGGGGGTTTCTAAGGAAGAGAGAGCTTGACTTTAAAATCTCCACCTCCTTGACTTTCTACAACCAATTATCTTGCTGATAAGTTGGTTTTCTAGATGATGCCACTCATAAAGGAATCACTGCCTGGCAACATACTGGTAGAGGTTTATTAGGTCAATTTCTGATGACAAGTTCCCTTTAAGTGATAACATTCCAATAAGTGGTAACATTTTAATGAGCGATATTGGTTATAAAGTGGTAATATTTCAATATTTGCATTGGTTATTGAGTGGTAACATGTTGAGAACAACCTAGAAATACATGGCCCAGAGTGAACCCCAAACTGAATTGCTTGAATTCCTCTTTAAAGTGAACTTATTATATTAATGTTCAATCTGTTCAATATGTTTTTATGTTATAGGTTTGGCTAAATATAGGGTATTTATTTTACTGTATTTTTTTTATTCAAACAGCCAACACATAGAATCTGACTGGAGGCTCCAGTTAGTCTGTCAACGGCTATTTAACCACTGAACTACCTTTGGCCTACAGTGGAATCATTTATTAAAAAGGAAACATGTTGTTGGCATTGGAGCATATTATTAATGAATGATGCATCCTCTCTGTCCATCCTCTGGCATTTCCTCAGATTGTTTACAAGCAGAACATTGCAGGATTTACCTAGTATCTATTCTGAGTCAACATATCATTTTGTGGGAGGCGGTTTTGGAAAGTGAAGTTAACCCGTAAACATAAATATATTTTTGTATGTAGTCAAACAAGTGTGTAAACAAACAAACATTAGAGACAGAAATGTATGGACTTGTGTGTTTGTTCCAACTTAAATTCTAACCTATTTTGAATCTTTTTATTTTTGTTTTTTCTCTACTTTCCTAACATCTCCCTAATTCTGTTGTTGCCTTCCCAAACCACAGCCTGTTTGGCAGGGCACTCAAATGGAACCAGATTTTTACCTAGTAACCTAATGACAGGTTCCTGTAGTTTACAACCCCTACACAGAAAACATGTTTTCCCCAAAAACCTCTTTAATGTCGTTGAGAAGGAAATTATGGTTAAAATCGAATGTTGCATGTGCACAGGAGGATTCCTTACACCTCTGGACATGTTTACAGAGTAGTGAGGTCTACACCTTGTCTTCATTATCCATGTCCAAAGTTAGGAGTAAACCTATATTTTGTGTTGACCATTGACAACTATGTCATGATCAAGGAACGGGGAGGGGGGATTCCATGACTCAGACAGCCCGTGAACCACCCAAGTGCATTTTGTTTTTCAGGAAAACATGTTGACTGTGTCTGTTTAGAAGCTACAGGAACCTGTCCATACATTGCTAGGTCAAAATCTGATGACAGGATGAACTCTTTAAAAGGCTGTTGGTTGAGGTATTTCTCCCAAACTTCCCTTCTCTTCTTCATTCAGATACACACTCAATTACCAAAAAAGAAGATAAAGGGAGCATGCGTTACTAAAAAAATATATAAAGTTTATTGATATACATTAAAAATAGAACATCACATAAATCTGGGTAGTTGCATGGCAAAAGCCAACAAAGTGCTGGGCAGCAACATTATACAATGGACATTAGGCATAGTGTTACATAACATCATAAAGTGACAAAGTCCTGTGTGGACGAAACACGTGTCGGGGAGGTGTTGGGCAGCTCTCTCTCTATGCGCCTTACTACGTTTTAACTATTCAGGTATATTTTGTGATCTGTCTCTTAGCGCTGCATTTATTTTCCATTATTTATTTAGGATGGATTGTATTTTGGGCCTTGCACTGTGCACTTTATGATGTTATGTAACACTATGCCTAATGTCCATTGTATAATGTTGCTGCCCAGCACTTTGTTGGCTTTTGCCATGCAACTACCCAGATTTATGTGATGTTCTATTTTTAATGTATATCAATAAACTTTATATATTTTTTAGTAACGCATGCTCACTTTATCTTCTTTTTTGGTAATTATTTGCTTCTCGAGCGCAGCAATTTTTACATTTTCAGTGTCCTACTTTACTATAGCAACATTGCTGGTACTTTTATTACTTTATATGGTTCATATTTTGTTCTAATAGGATTTTCTAGATACACACTCAGTTTAACTAAATATGCAGGCATTCTAAATGAACCAAGAGTGAGAGAATTTATAAAACTGGTCTAGCGGTGGCCCTTCTCTCCTTGATATCTAATGGGTCGGCATGTCCTGATCCAACATATCAATCCTTCTTTCCCCTGACATTTGCCATTAAGGACATCAGAATAACTATATTTGTCTAATGTGTATTGGATTGCTAAGCAGCCATATTGTTGCGTTTTTAAAAACTTTTCCCTAACACAGTAAGAGATAACATATTGCTAGGACAAATCTTCTGGGGGCTTACAATCCATATAATGAATCGTTCACAGTGCTAACGAGATGACAACCATGTAGATAGCAGTTCCTCCTGCCCTTTCATACTCATACACAGGGCCGGATTAAAGGAGGGGCTCATGGGGCCTGCGCCCCGGGGGCCCCACCAGTTTCGGGCAGTGAGCGACTTAGCTCAGCTCTGTGTCTCTGTGCACAATGTGCAGCGGCCGGTGGCCGCTCGCAATGCACATGGGGGTCTAGGATGACAGCTGTGTCAGTAAGACACAGCTGCCTTCGCTGGGGGAGATCGCCAAGATCGCCATTTTCTACAGGAGACTGGCGGCTATAGTCTACAGGGGGCTGGTGGCTGTATACTACAGGGGGGCTGTCAGGCTATATACTACAGGGGGGCTGTCAGGCTATATACTACAGGGGGGCTGGCAGGCTACTAACCTCCAAAATCATTGTTGGAAGGGCCCCCACCAGTTTGCGCCCAGGGGCCCCCACCACCCTTAATCCGGCCCTGCTCATACAAACTAAACATACATACCTAGGAGAAAAAAGGAGAGGAGAATACGATAGGACTAGACACCTCTTCTTGTGGATTACCATTCATAAGAACAAAAGTATCAGGAATTTTGAGACATTTTCATAAACTGTCCTTAAGAGACATAGCATTGACAGTTTACGCGGGGAACAGTTTTGCAACTTTTCTAAAGATATCTAAATTTTTAAGATTCTAAGTTTGTAAGATAAGTTGGACCACATGGCTGACTGTCTGATATTGTCTCATAATTTTACATCAGAGCTCAATTTTTTCCATCTGCATAAAAATAAATATATTTGGTTTTCCAGAGTAATATTCTAGCAGATGTAGAAAGAATGTACTTTACAGGTCTGAAATACTGATCCATAAAACATCCAGTACAGATTTGTACACTTTACCTTGTAGACTTTTTATTTTACATGAATCTATAACACATCTCTGTTTTAGAATTTTCACACTTAAAGGGAACCTGTCACCACATTTTTCACAACAGCTAGTGACAGCTTTGCATAAAGCCCTATTAACTAAATTACACCCATCTTTTAGCTAAAAATGGTTTCTCTCACATCCCCATAAAATCAACTTTTGTTATCTTACCTGGAGTACAACAGCTAATCAGAGATGGCATGGCCTCCTCGGCTCCTGTCCTTGTCCCATGCCTCCTTCTCACCATTTCACACTTCATGCCATGAGATCAGGGTGCTGTCATATAAGGTCCTTTACCTACTAATATTTGCAAAATGTACTCCATGTGTGTAAATGATCACATGAAATCACAGCATGCCTCCATGGAGGATAGGGAGGAGTAGAAGTACATAGAGGCATGCTGTGCTAAATATACCACATGAAAAAGGTGAACAAATACATACATGGGTAGATTTATCAAATGTTATTGGGTAAAGGATCTTAGATGACATGAACCTGGTCACATGATACAAAGTGCTGAATGGTGAGAAGGATGCATTCACTAAGCCAAGCAGGACATGCCCTCTCCGACTTGCAGCTGTATGCCAGGTAAAATAAAAAGTTGATTTTATGGGGATGTGAATGAAACCATTTTTAGCTAAAAGAAGGATGACATTTAGTTAATAGAGATTTATGGGAACATGTCACTAGCTGTGTTTATGTAAAATGTGGTGACAGGTTCCCTCTAAAGAGTACCTGTCATGTTGATTTGGGACACTACACCAACTACAGCTCCTTGTACTGTGAACCTGTGGTTAATGTCACAAAATACCCTAAGGTATCTCTGTTGGTTTCTATAACGTTTATACTTACATAGATTTGGTCCAATAAAGAGCATCAGCTATTTTTCATTGTGCATACGCCGTACCTACAGTACATGATCAGTAAAGCCGGAAAGTGTATAAGATCAGCTTCATTACCTCACTGCACAGGTGCCGAGAGTCATGGACAAAGGTAAGTTTACAAGTTTGTTTTTCATGATGGACAGAGAGTTAAAAAAACTACATGGCAGTTTGGGACACTAAGGGACACTAAGGGACACTAAGGACACTAAACTAAGGACACTAAACCACTCACTGGTCCATAAGGACCTGTGAGTGGTTTAGTGTCCCAAATCTCCCTGACAAATTCCCTTGGAACTAATTAGGTAATGTACTGTTTACTAAAATGTATCAATTGTGATTAGTTACAACCAGAAAACAGGAAATAAAATTAAAGTTTATAAGTCATAAATATTTTTAAGTGTCTGTTTAATTAATGAAATGTTTCCATATAAAATTTTCTTTAAAGCCTGTACATAGTTATCTTATAAATTCTTCTCTCTGTCTCATGTGTATGTGTCGGTATTTTTTTCCCCCAACTTTTTTTACAACATTGCCTAGAGACAGGCAGACATGATACAAATAGCCATGTTATACAAGTGAATATAAAGACAGAAAAGTAGCATAGTTGGCATTGACACATTTATCTATTAAAACATACATGAAAAGGGTTGTAATATGGGTTGAGGCCAAGCTGTTCCCACATGCCCTGAATGTTTTGGCTTTATTAATAATTGGCCAAACAACATAAAATGGCCAACCTGACACTGCAAACCTCGTCTTTTCTTGTGCCAATGCTCCGTTGTCTATGACTCATGCTGGGATTTTCAGAAGAGAGGTACTAAAGATACATAAGAGAGGTACTAAAACTTTCTCACTGTGTAGTGCGCTGTGGCCAAGATAACCTGGTGCATCGGTTTCTTCTTTTTACAAAATCCGACACCACAAAGCACTGTTCACCACTGCTCTTTTACACAATAAAAGTGACATCACCCAAATAAAACCAAAAAATGAAGAAAAAAATAAGAAAAAATCCGGTGCAGATTCGTTGTGCACCAAGAAGTTCATTTTCATAATGATAAATAATCATTTATCATTATCATTATCATTATCATAAATAATAATGATAAATAATCCTCTAAAATGAAAATAATGTGAAAGATGTGTCGGTAAAGTGGCCTACACAATGCTGTTATACTTGTGGGGCGAATTAGGAGCTAATAGACTACTATAACAGTCAGAAGTGAAAAGGCTCTTTTATAGTATTGAGATTTTTACTATTACATCTGTTTTATGTACCATTTTTTTCTGTTTTCTATACTTCAATCTACATGTGTGTTACCATTCTTTAGTCTTATATGGAATATGTCCCAATTTTTATTTCTTCTAGAATGTAATTTATTAAAATTGTTCAGTTTTAGTTGAATCAAATTGCTATAGTTATTCCATGGAATTGTCCTATTTGTTGACGAAAATTAAAACTTTCTCTATTTTGTTGTTTTACCCCTAAACCACTAACCCTGCACATGAAACCTGGGGTGGATTTGGTATTCAGGGAGTCCCATTCAAAGTTATGTCTCTGAGCTCCTAAATGTTCAACTGTCTAAATAGCAAAACAAAAAGTCTGTTGCTTCCTGTTCTACCAATGGATCACAGATATAGTTTAAAGCAGATGGGGAGGATATGCTGTGTGTGCTCCCTGACCTCCAGCGCCCTATGTATGTAATGTAAGCATGTAAAATCCTGCACTGTTTTCTAGATATCCACTTCCAGGCATTCATCAGGAAGCTTCATCGTTTACTTCCGGTCTATGGTCATGTGATGTCACACAGGTGCACGGCTCGTTATATCACACAGCTCTGATCACTGTTGGTACTCGACCTGTGCAGCTGTGTGACATCAGTTGTCCAGGGACAGGTTTTTATTCACTGTAGGTGAACAGTGAGGCTTCCTGTTGAATGTCAGCAAGCAGAAATCTAGAAACCAGTGACGACTTGAAACAGGAAGTATATTGGAAATTTTTATAATATCAATTATTTGGTGAAAGGCTCCAATCCCATCTGTCATCAATTGTTATCCATAAACCCCCTATGGATTCATCTAAGCACCTGGTACTTATGGTAAACAAGTGGGAGGGTATCCTAATGTGTAGGGGAATCAGATGACCAATGCCATTGTTAGTTCTACTTGTTTAGCTGTGAATGTATTATTCTGGAGTGATTTATGTAGCAATTGATGACCAATTGCACTCATATACAAATTGAATGTAAACAGAACTTTTATATACAGTATGTATACTAGAAAACATTATTTCTTATTACTATATTTCCATTCTTAAAAATGAAAAAACAAAACTGTACAATACTAATTCTGAACATGTCTTAAAGAGAAATTGGCAAATATAGCCTGCTTTTTCTTCCATAACATCACTTCTAGGTGAGCAGCCAGCTGTGGTCCTCCACCCTGCTCTCTAGACCTTATACATACAAGTATTAAAAAGCAAATCCTTCTAAACCCAAAGAAACTAGCATTTCATATCATTGAGCTTTTTTTTTTTTTTTACATAATGTAGCCTGGGGCCTTTGCTTGAGGACAATGTACTGTTTACCAGCACTAAATACATAAAAGATCTGCAGTCAGTGTTGATTTTGATGCAATATGACCAAAGGTTCAAAGAGGCAGCTGGATAGTTCTTCTGTAACCTTATTGCTTAACAACCTACAACAAGTAAGGTTCCATCTAATCCTAATATCATCTAACGTTATAGCAGTGATAGTAAGCCATGGCTTAGCTACCAATATAATGTAGGGAAATTTGACATATATTCCATAAAACCACCATAGTACCTCTCAGTAACTGTCTTGTAGAGGTTTGGACATGGCTGCTCTCTTCATAGAAGTGGTTGGTGTTTGGTACGGCATTCTCAATGAATATTGTGGTAACACTTCAGTGGGTAAGCCTAAGTTTTAAAGTTATTCCCTATCTATAGCTGACCAGTAGGACTGCCATCATTGGGGTTTATTGTGACTGTGTTCAGAAGGTCCAAGAAGTAGAAGGGGCCCCATGTCACAAAAAACTCCTTCTTTCTAGGGTGCAGGGAATTCACTGTGCACACTTGGTTGGAATATTATTCTGTGGGGGGTGGGGGCCCACAAAATTTACCAGTCAGGGGTCCCAAACTTCCTAGTGGTGGTCCTGCTGACCAGTGAGGGATCAAAGCAATAGGATCTCCACCGGTCATCAGTAGGAGGTCCAATTCCCACTACTAAATATATCAATGGGTCACAGAAAGATGAAACGGCTCTTGTGATCAATGGTGAACCTAGAAAATTATGTATAAGGTTAATGTTCATCAATCTTTTACAATGAGAGCAACACACCTAGACTATTCCTATTCTAGCAGACCCCCTACAAATCAGCTGAGAGGGAAAGAAAAGTGTTACCACATCTTTACATTTCAGTAAAACTAGATTTTGCCGTTAGAACAGATTTCTATAACATAACAGACTACACTGCAGTTTATTTTATAATATTACAATCTGACACTCGATCTTGTCGAAAGAAAGGAAGAAAATAAATAGCTGTCACCCAAACCCTGAAAACAGAATCAGGAAAGGTCCATGGGCCGAAGCTGGGGCCGAAGAAACCAGAAACACATGTAAAAGCTGCTGAAATGGAAAGTGTCCAAGTGACTTCATGTGGTTGGAAAAGAAAAGTGTAATAAAAGTTTTTTTCAAGTGCATCATTTTAGCCTTGAGAAACCCACCCTTCTCCAGATGTGAGATGGGTTCACATGCTAAAAGAAAGCTGCTATTGCCCAGCAGTAACACGAGACCCATATATTTCAGAGTTTTGTCATTGTAAGACTGGGCTTTACTTGTCTCCAAGATATTCTGCTTGTATTTAATAATCCCTACAATCTCTATCTATACTGTCTTTTATTGCATTACATCAAGTTACATCTAAATCCCTCAGATTTACAGTTGTGTCATGTAGATTCAGGTTATGACAACAATAAAAGCACTTTCTATGAAAGCTTTGTCGTGAATTTGTCACCAGTACTAATCCTCACCTCTTCTTAACATTGAGCTCCAGTAAGAACCTTATTTTAGCAATCCATTGTGTTTGTCTTATAAAGCCGTCACTGTATGTCAAGACCTAGTTGAATTCTTTGTGTTTCCAATGATTTATAAGATCCATGATCATAACTGTTAAAGTTATATTTCAGTGACAAGAAATGGTGTGTTGTAGAAATATGTTGCCTTTCTGAATGGCGGGAGACTACTGGAACCAGAAATGGGCAGATTACGACATTCATAGACCCTGGGCCATACAAAGATCCTAAAACCTGATGTACAAAAATCCTGATGCCTGAGTATAGTACCTTGGTAAACTCTTTCCCTATCTAAAAGTGGAATCAAACAAAAGGTCTCCCATTTGTATCTATAAATCTGGTATGTAATATGTCTGTTGTGGCATCCTCTGATGGCTCAGTGCCCATTTATACAGGATAACAAAAGAAAATTCTGGGCAGTGTCCATATATATACAGAATACAAAAGGGAGGCAGTGCCCATATACTGTATATAGGATAAACATTGGCATAGACACATAGGGGGAGATTTATAAAAAACTGCCGCTAAGTGCACCAGCTTATGATGTAATCTCTACCACCCCACCTATAGGCTTTGACCTCCTGATTAATCCGGCAGGCAGTTGCGCTTGCGGTGTAGTTCTATGACAGGTACTGTGTGTCGTAGAATTGTTCTTTAGCCTACCTCTAAGGGCATAGGCTATAGGAAGGCCACAGGCATGAGGCAGGAACTCACTGCACTGGCCCACGCAACTGGCCAGCACACCCACTCCTCGCGCCTTTCCACGCCCACTTGCCGAATAAGCCTGATAAGTCTGCTGCAAAGACACAGAATCACAGATTATTCCATAAAATCACATGTTGCCTGTCTCCTCTATGGTGAAGTTGTGGGTTAAGGACCTATGGAGGACATTTTATAAGGTACTTGAATTGAATCCTGTATACAGTATATTTACATTTAATGGAAATGGAGGAGAAGTCAATTAAACTTGGAGGATTGTTACAGCGCTTATTAAAACAATCAGCGATTATAAAATGAAGGGTAATGCTGCATAAAACTAATATTACTAGTAGAAATGAGCAGACCTGAACTTTAAGTTCGGGCCCGGGGTTCGGATGCATCGCGTGTGACCAGGACGTATTGCTGGATTGGAGGCCAAACAGCCAATCCGCCAAATTGACACCCTTGATCAACTAGCCATGGCTTTGATTGGCCAGAGGTATTCCATCAGCCAATCAGAGCCATAGCTAGTCGCCTAGGGGCGTCAATTTACCGATTTGGCTATTTGGCCACCAATCCGGCAATATGTCCTGGTCATATGTGATGCAATCAAACCTCGGACCCGAACTTAGATTTTGGGTCTGCTCATCTCTAGTTTCTCTAGTTTTAGACTTCATTTTCTACTTTTTTTTGTCCAAAATCACTAAATTCATTAAGATGTCTAGGACTTATAATAAATTAGTTGTATTTGCCTACAACACGATATTTGCACAGACCCGTGTACAAAGTGCCAGTCTTAATAAATGTGATCCTTTATTCCCACATTCTCGCCCAGCTGTGTTTCAAGGAACTGATTATAACCACAGTCAACCTCCGTGACCCAGACTTCAAGCTCTGTGATGTGGAATCCATCTGAACAAAGTATTATGTGATCCCAAATTTATAAGTTATCTTTGAAAATTCACCCAAAGGCTGAAAGACTTTACTAACACAGTAAATTGACCTAAACATTCCCACTAATTCTCCCTGCCAACTGTAAATGATGAAATAATTGTATATTGTTAAACAGTTCCAACCCAACAGCTGGCTAATTTTCTTCCTATATACACTTGTCTGCTATTTACATGCCTAGGAGGAGTTGTATTACTTAGAAATAGTATTTTCTAGGGTAATAGGAGGGGAAAATGACATAACTAGTCTGGCAGCACAGTTTTACATGGCATATCAAATTGCTCATCATTCCAGACACCTGTTTCTGGGTAAATGAATGGTTCTCATATTGATGCCTGTAACATTATATCTGTGCTGTAAACTTTTTTCCAGACTGGTACTTTCTATTAACAAGAGGATGTAAACATTCACTTGTTACTATAACAACAATGGTGTGTTTTGTATTTGAGTCTTACAAAACCTTTCCTCATCCTCTCAAGTGTCGTGTAAAGGTAGGTTTTATTTGCCAGGGTCATAATGTACAAAATCTGTGTAAACATTTTAAGTGTAATTGTAATCTCATGACATGGAATGCCGCCCGTCTGTGAGCAGTGCTATGGTCACCAGTCCATTCCTTTCTTTCCAATACGTTCTCGTGCATGTAGTGAGTATAACCTTGTAGTTATATTTATAGCAAGGATCTCGCAAAAGAAAATCTCTATATATCAAACACATAGAGCAGAAGGTACTTCCTCTGCTTGCTTGTTGTAAATAGATGTATCAAATGGCTGTTCCCATCATACATTATGTCATTTCCATATGGAATTCCATTTTGGCCAAGACCAGCTGAGACTTAATCCATTAAACACAAAATTGTTTTGTCGTTGGTAAAGTCTTTTGTTAAAGGGGTTATCCGGGTGTTAAAAATTACTGAAGGCCAAGCTAGGGTGGGCTATTTAAACATAATAAACATGTACTTACCTCGTCCAGCGCTGCTGATGTCCCACGCCGCGGTCCGTCTCCTCCCGGTTTGATTACAAGGGTCGCACAGGGAGTTTCCGGACGGCCAGAAGCTCCCATCCGACACCATCTCCCAGCACTTACAACGCTGAGAGATAGGGACGGATGGGAGGAGCCGGCCACATCACAGTCCGGAAGCTCCCTTTGCGCGGCTTCTGTGCCCCTCTAAACAAAAAGGGGCACAGATCAAACAGGCTGCAGATGAGGTAATTACATGTTTATTATTTTTAAATAGCTTGCCAGAGCCTGGCCCTCAGTAATTTTTAACACCCGGATAACCCCTTTAAGCTGAGACTTCATTCATTTCCAGTTGAAAAGTGTGTTTTTTGGACCCAAACGCATTGGGACAGATTTATAAAAAGTGTCCTAACATTAGACAGTGCAGAGTTAGACTAGACTATCTTAATCTGCATCAGATTCATATACGTGTCTGGTACTAGGTGATAAATCCGGTGCAGTATAAAACTGTCTAGTCGTATTTTGCACCTCCTATTAGTTGGTTTAGGACAAAATTCCGTCAGGTCAGCAGTATTTGTGGTTCACAGACATTTTTGGTGCAAGTCCACGCCCCTTTTCACCGGCCATGCTCCTATTGTTGAGCTAGTCGTAGGAGAGCCAGAAAACAGTCTAAAACTGTCTTTATAAATGTGGTGCAGACAGTTTTTTAGCACAAACTACAACAAAATTCTGTTGTAGACGGATTAATAAATCCCCCCCCCCCCCCGTTTTGTATTCTGATTCATAAACATAAAGAATCACCTTTTACTCAAATCCCCATATCCATGGTGTTCATCTGATTTATTCTGATCAGTCTAACTACTGGAACACTGACTTGCCCTCTTCCCATAATGCACTCTGCTGCCACTTCTTGCCCAGGTAAGTGTCACTATTGTACTTCCTGGGAGTCTTCTGACATCCTGAAACATAAGGGGAGGCTGCATGAGGTAGGTCGCAGCTCCTCTAGTGTTTTTGGCTTCAGCAGACTTACAGGATTTGGAGAGTAGTAAAGACTGGGAGAAATTATTCTGGATGCAACCTTATGTTATGGTTGACCAGCCATATGGACATACCCTTGTGGGTGCCTACATGCATTCTTAACCAGTACTGTGATTTTACTCGATTTTAGCTATAAATTGTTGGCAGTCATGTTAAGTAACCAAGAACAAAATGTTAACCGTGCCTACTGATAACCACCGGAATGGCCAACAATGGAATATTTATTGAGCTGGGTAAAAGAAGACTTAGGCATTGGATTTTACGATGCCTTATAATAGTTGAACCTGAATGTATAAGGGAGAGTTGGGAGCAATAACTCTATTATGAGCAATCCTTCGTACACGATGTGCAGCCACCATAACACACTCTACAACCAGAATTCTTATATCATAATTTAGACAGTGTTAATACTTTGACAAATATTGACACTGACTTCTGACCTAAAAATGTTTTCCAATACTTACAATTTTAGAACATTCAATTGAGATTAGACTCTTTTGTTTCCTGGGAAATATTTGTTTCCCACAAAATATAATTTTCTTTATTGTTGGTACACTGGTTATTAAGACGGTCCATATCTCCAGCAATATACTGTTCATTGTATTACATTTCCATTTGGTCATTAGTTCTCATTATCGTCAAGGCCCGTAATAAAATATGATAATATTGCTGTCAATCTATTGCCATATTAGGGAGGCCATATTTTTCTCTCTGTCTTAGGTTATGAAAACAAAAATAGAGTGGACTGGTTGGAATTTTCCAGTTGTGTTAGGAATCATTCATTTGACTTGTGCCAAGAGGTGGAAAATTTCTGTGTCAAAGATACACTGAGCCTTTATTTTATATTTATCACACCATACAAATGGAGCCAAATGGCAAGTGATTGGTGTCACAATCAACTCCAGATTGGCCTGTCTTTTTCTGGACCTTCAAAGGTCTTTAGAAAGTCAAAGTTTGGGTGCATTGGGTTTTTTTTCAGTGGGCAACTCCCACAATTTAGATATGATTATATATGAAATAATGAAGGTGGAGAATGTTTAATATTTTTGACATTTTCTAACTCTGACATCCAGAATATTTTATAATTATCACACCATAAAAATGGAGCCAAATGGCAAGTGATTGATGTCACAGTCAACTCCAGAACCTCTTATGGGCCTTCAAGGCTCTTTAGAAAGTCAAATCTTAGGTGCATTGGAGAATCATTTGTTTTTTGTTTTTTTTTTGCAGTGGGCCACTCCCACACTAAAGATATCATTATATATTTAATAATGAAGATTTGACAAATGTTTTATAGTTGTATACATTTTTCACTCTGACATCCAGAATATTTATTATTAATAATAATAATTCCTTTATTTATATAGCGCACGCAGATTACGCAGTGCTGCACAGAGTTTGCCAAATCAGTCTCTGTCCCCAATGGGCTCACAATCTAAGCAGCCTACCAGTATGTTTTGGAGTGTGGGAGGAAACCGGAGGACCCGGAGGAAACCCACACAGAGAACATACAAACTCTTTGCAGATGTTGACCCTGGAACTTGAACCCAGGTCCCCAGCGCTGCAAGGCTGTAGTGCGAACCACTAATCCACCGTGCTGCCCTACATTTATTAAACCTTATGTAGAAGAACTAGGACCAAGTTTAATAAACCAGGTTAAACAACACAGAGATCCCTGGCTGATCTGCTCCAGATTTAGTCTGAGGCTCACTATGGCCTTGAATCCTGTCTAGGTTAGTCTTTGAGTTCTTCTGATATATGGGATAGAGATACTGTTAAAATGTCTTAAAGCCCCAGGTTCCAGCACATAACCACATATCAATAGAAAGGTTTATACAAGACTTTAAATAAACGGGTCATAAATTTTTAAATATGTCTTTAAATACCAGGTTGAAGGTGGGGAGTACTTATAAGAAACAAACTTTATTATGTTTTCAGTAGGTGGATAGGCAAATAAAATAATCATGGAGAACAGAAATATGTGGAAAATATGCTGTAACTCTGGTAAATGTTAACTGTGCTTTTCTTTAGACCATTGAAAAGGAGAACAGGTTCTCCCTTAAGTAATATTTGTACCCCTGCCAATCATCACAGTACAAGCATTTGATTCTGTTATTCAGAGGTCCACCTCACCTTCTAAATATTTCTGACGTATATACAAGTAATCTGGCTTTCTCAATGCGACTTCCCTCAGCATACCTTCACCATTAGGGAGATGTGCGCTCCTTATTTTCATTGCAATTTCCATCTGCAGACGTATTTACTAAAGAAAAACATTTGGGTGGATCTGCAAAGCGAATGTCTTACGTTACAAGCACTTGGACTATGTCTTTAAAATAAAATATGAGCTGATGGCTGTGTATTTTTTAGTACGTTTTTCACGAAGGATGGGAGATCATGACTTGGCTTCAAATAAACAACTAAATAAACCACAAAATACATAAATAATCATTAGTAACGTAGAGTACAGAGGGGTCAGATCTACTATAATTATATTGTTATTAAAGATTCTTTCATACAGAGTTGGAAAACATGTCGTCTCGTACCAGCATCGGGGGTTGTGATTTACCAAATATCCTACAAATGCTGCGAAAAACCTACAGAGCAAATTGACCTATTTTGTGGGGTTTCAGCTTTTTACCCAGTAGCTTAGCAATGCAAAGTCTGAAAGCTGCCCATTGATTCCTGCAGGAAGGCTGATGTGTAAACCACATCATTTCGGCAGCACCGGCTATTACAAAAACCCACTTTTATTGAAAGAAATTAAAGAGGACCTGTCACCAAGAAATTCGGCACTAGAAGCTGCTTACTAAAGTAGGCAGCTCCTAGTACTAGCTTCACAAGCTGTTATGCTGTGCAGGGGTACAACCCCTCCCCCTATATTTGTTATCTATGACATTTTTCCTTCTAAAATCCACTTTATATAAATATGCACCAAATGTATTCTACGGCACCCGTTATTATCTTTAAACTACTACAGTAGAAAATGTACTCTATCTTATAATTGTGTCTCTTAACAAACAGAGCCCATTGTGTTTCTCCTTTGCTTTGCAGACATCCATGACATGCAGAATATATGGGAAATGTGATGAAATATGTTAATAAAATGTAAATGAATGGAATCATCAGGCCATGGCCCTACAGATAGTCAGTCATTTCTTCTATGTGGCAGGTATCTCCCTGCGAGTCATCAGATAATATTCACAGCTGTGCTGCTCATAATGCAGCCAGACAGTAGCAGTAACATAAACCCATGTAATTAATATAGGTCAGCCGGAGTTAAGGGGGTCCGCTGACCATACCTAAGCTTGATGCAACCAAAATCTGAATAAAAAGTTGCATAAAACGGCCCAGTGTCTGTCACTAATTATAAGAAAGGGAGATCAAAAGAAAGAGCTTATCAGAGCTGGAGACAGTTATTTCCATCTTGGAACAAAAAACAAAAGGCACAGTGTCTTGCATCTTCCTTTGAGGTTTTCTTTGTCTGTATTCCTTCATCCGACCCACCTCCAAACACCCTTCACCTCACCCTTCCTGGATTGGCAGCAATTCTCGGCCATATACAGCATAATAACATACAACCATTAATTGTTCAGCGCTTGCTAATATTTCAATTACATAACAGGAACAATGAAAATAGAAGCACATTGTTGCCAGGAGCAAAAAAAAAAAGTCTATATATAATACAGCATCGAGCAAACTACAGAGCGGCCTAACAATGAGCTGGCAGAGAGCCCACCTAAACACATTTGTTTCTATAATATTTGACTTCGGACAGGTCTCTGTTTTTTTTATGTTTGCGTTGTCTGTGTAGGATGAATATTTGCTGGAATTTTTGTACAATGTATCCAAATTTCCTAATTGAATGACAATTTGGGACCCCGTTTTTCTATTTGCTGTACATTGTGTTATTGCTCAGTAACTCCTCCTCTAAATTTACAAATAAATTGACAACTAGGTGTTACTATTCTCTATGTCAAAAGGGTGTGCCCTTATACAGTCATGATTAAGTGCCTGAAACATGAAGACTGCTAATCACCCTGTTTTACTTGATCACTTACTTTAACCTGATCACTTATCATCTACTACCGGCTAGCATCTATCACTTATCACTGACTACCGGCTAGCATCTATCACTTATCACCGGCAACCAGCTAGCATCTATCACTTATCATCTACTACTGGCTAGCATCTATCACTTATCAACAACTACCGGCTAACATCTACACTTATCATTTACTACCTTTACTACCATTTACTACCTTTACCATCATCTACTACTTGTAGCATCTATCACTTATCATCTACTACCAATCACTATCAATGACTACCAGCTAGCATCTATCACTCATTATGTACTACCGGCTAGCATCTATCACTTATCACCGACTACCGGCTAGCATCTATCATTTATCAACAACTACCAGCTAGCATCTACATTCATCATTTACTACCTGTAGTATCTATCACTTACCATCTTCTACCGGCTAGCATCTATCACTTACCATCTACTACCGGCTAGCATCTATCACTTATCATCTACTACCGATTAGCATCTATCACTTATAACCAACTGCCTGCTAGCATCTATCACTTATCAGAGCTACCGTCTAGCTTTTATCACTTATCACCGACTACCGGCTAGCATCTATCACTTATCACCAACTACCGGCTAGCATCTATCAATTATAACTGACTGCCGGCTAGCATCTATCACTTATCATCTGCTACCGGCTAGCATCTATCACTTATCAGAGCTACCGTCTAGCTTCTATCACTTATCACCGACTACCGGCTAGCATCTATCACTTATCACCAACTAGCGGCTAGCATCCTGATAGCATCTATCACATATCATCTACTACCCACTAGCCAACTGCTGGCTAGCATCTATCACTTATCATCTGCCTCTGTCTGATCCCTGGATACGGCTGTTTACCACCACTGGCTCCCCCATCCATTACCCAGGGACTCATCTTATAGACATTCAGGGGTTGCCCCAGGGAGAACCAGTACATCAGCCTCTCCCTTCATATTTCTTGCACACACCACCTACTGAAGACCTGCCAGGCTGTAAGTCAGTCCTCCGGTCCCCATACCAAGCACCTGATATCAGCTCGCCCTAGGCTGCAACTGCCAGCCACTCCGGTATTCTGGGCCCTGGCTCCCTCCAGGCCCCAAGCAAAGACTAGGCCCCAGTGGGGGATGTTGCACTCTACTATGCAGTAATTCATCAAGTGAAACGAAAAAACCTTCATTGAACTTTTTAATCAACATCAGGGATAATCTATCATTCCATTGTAAACGCATGTTGTGATTTTTCTGTTAGTTTTTATGATGTAATGTGTGATTTTCCAGCTAATATGATAAATTGAGCCGGACATAGCGTTAATGTGCAGGAGATGTGCCATCAGCATGTGTGTCCATTATTGATGAGCTTCCAATGCTCCTGTTATGTGCTGCACCTGTGTGATCCAAAAAAACAAGCCGCATCTGGCAATGTTCTCATCACTGTGAAGGGGAACAGAGCCATGTGCAAACTGCTCAATCTCTTGTTAAATATAACCTCAAGGACTTATTATAACTGTAAATTCTGAATATTATTGTTCTATTGTTTGGTTAAGCGACAACAGCAACAAAGATACAATTACTATTGAAGGCATGAACTGTAGGCTGTACACAACAGTTATTTACTATGTAAAAATACAGAATTATTTCTAGAAATCAGAAATTTTAGGATAGAATAGCCAATGAGGAGACAAAGTTAGGGCCATCATAAAAGCAACATCATCCTCTTCCATAGCTGATACTAGGATTGTTATAAGAATACTGCAATTCTACACCCTGCCAAATACAAAAAGTGGCGCTGTTTTTATCTGTAAAAAAACAAAACCTTATTCAGTCCCAGAATACAACCTATAAGATTTTGGAAGACAACAAAGAACACATTTGTTGGTCAATCAGTTTTCAGGCCAATTTTCATCCAATGTGTTTCCCCACCCTCGTCCCCGCTCCCCCCCCAATTCCAACTATTTGCCTCTTTCATAGGTGTTTAACAACTCCACACATTCCAGCTCCGTGTCATTAGTTTTAGCATTCAATATGCCAATTAGGTTTTCCACCTTCAGCTTGGAGGTTCCGGTCCAGGGCAACTTGCCTACCTGATAGCACAGTAGATAGGGTAATTGGTTGCCAAAACTAAAGATTAATTAGGAATTGTTGTAGCTACAGAAAAATGTTGACTGTGGAGAGGCACCAATTAAAAAAGGGAAATGAGTTGGAGTTGGTGGAAGTGGTGAAAGGTTCTCTATAAAATCTTAAACTGACCACGGCACAATTTTATGGCCTATATAAGGAAATCAAGCCAAGACTTGTTCTGAATGTGGTGAGCTTTGGAAGACGTAAAGATGATGTCAGCATAGACTGACTCAGTGGGAATCTTCTCTGCTGTTCATCTACAGAGAACTCAGTACTGTCACTACATAACAAGCTGGTTGTAGCTATGACAGGTAGCCTATTTATGGTGATACTCAGTTTACTGAGCAATTGCCTTAAAATTATTTCATGTGCCGTCTGCCCCGAAGGCCTAATCATCAGAAGCCTTTTAGATTTATCAACTGCAGGATTTTTAATAAAGGGGTTGTGCCATCAATCTTTATCCCTTATCCACAAACTTGAGGATAAACATATGGCCATGGAGGCCTTGGTTGTTGGACCCGCCACAGAATCAGAATAATGGAGGAATGTAAGTCCCCTTGTCTAATGTGGACTTCCTTGTTTTCAGCACATGGTATACTGATCTGAAAGTTCTATAGAAGTCAACGGATCATAGGATGGAGTGCCATTTTGTTCTAAATTAATTAATATGGGACTTCTGGTCCAGTAACTAACCCAAATCCTAGATTTTCACAGCAGGGATGTGATCCTCTGTTCTGTTGATTGTGGTGGGTCCAGCAATCGAGGCACCCCCTATGATCATATATTTGTGCTCTATATATTGGGGATATATATAATTAATGGCACAACCCCTTTAATACTCAGAAGGTTTAAAATGTAAAAAGGGGAGTAATATTTCTGGACAGATTTAAAGATGGGTCACACTTATTAAGTAGTTGACTTCACATCTTTAAGTCAATGCAATCTCCAGTCAAACTGACTTAAAAAAATGATAAATATGATAAATAGTTTTCATTTTCCCCATTAGATTTATCCAATTCTTCTTCCAAGAGGGAAAATGAACACAAATTAAATGGGCATTGAAAAGATGAGGAGATGTGAAATATGAGAAATTAGAATTTACATTGAAATTAAAAAGTGAAGTTGATGGTCCCCAGAGTCTTCCTTAAATGGGCCCCTGCTTGTCCTGAACTTGTAATACCATAGATGTTGCTACCTGTCACTTTCCATATAGTAAGTACAGAATTTGTCATTATTTATCCAACCAACAAAGAGTCAAATTGCATAAATAATTGTATCTGGGGGTTTAATGATTAATGAGACTAGAGATTATTTTGTTGTTTTAGCCTTGTGGTCTAGAAGAGCTGACAGGAGCAATATCGAAATAAGAAGAGGGGGCAGGCCATATGAACTTTCCCCCGGCATGATGAAATCTAAAATGACAAAATGTGAACGGCTAAAATCTGATATATTTAATACTCCCAGGTATGCATGGTCCCACCTGCCCCGATACGGGTTCATTTACTGCCCATATGTGTTAATCATCTGCTCTTATTGGAATTTCTTTATGCTTCTCTCTATAAGGTATTTTCTTTTCACAAGCGGCAGGATTAGGACAGATGAGTCTTAAGCACTCTTCAAACTTACCTTGATCTTTCTGCTTTTTTCTCAAACAATGGAGTTTGTAGCTGTTATCTGGAGATCCATGCATTATCCCCTGTACACCGCCACCACCTGCTCACTGTAGATTAATGTGCCTGGTGTTTGCTTGAAAAACATCATGTTTACCAATGCTCAATAGCATTGTACATTGATTTCCAAGTTGTTAAATATTGGTGCACCTATTTTCTTTTAGCTCCATTTTTTTTTTGCCCATTTATTTTTCTGTGAGCCATTTTATGGCCCTTGCTTTGTTATATCGCTCTTAAAATGATGGATTCATTTTCAGGAGAAGAAGTTATGAGAAGACGAAGGGGAATTTGGATATAGAGGCTTTGATCGAACCTGGACCAAAAGTCTTGGTTAGTGTACCCGGACCTGAATCGGGCACCTTTTTGGCCTCAGTTGTTGTTGCTCCTGGCAACATCATGGGAAATGTTATGATCACCAGAAAAAAGACGGCAGCAATTACATGACGCTGGTGGCTTTGCCCATGGCATGTAAGGGAGAACACCAGGGATCAGTGTCTGCACTTGTTGCAGGTGTTACCGATAAGTGTTTGGGCCAAACCAAGCATGGACTTCTTACTGAAGTCCGTGTTCATGTCTGGAGACCCAAACCTGCTATATTTGGCATTAACCCGAATATTGCGGCTCTTGTCCACTTATCACTAGCAGTCGGTTGTGTCTTCATGAGCAAAAAAAAGCCATTATATGACTTGTATTTTACACTTTTTAAAGTTCTGCCATCTGCAGGCTCTCTTCCATACTGTTTCCATTAATTAGGGCATCAAGAAAATCTGTTCCCAATGTCTCTCCCTAACTCAGAAGCTGTAGAAGTATAGACTAGTATGATACATAATGATTATTAATATTATTTATTTATAGAGCTTCATTAATCCTATGGTGTTGTACATTCAATAAGGGGTTTCATACATTACAATATGAAAAGAACAAATGGAAGTAGAAAATCTAGAAATCTATATGGGAAGTTAGATGGAGAGGAAATCTATATAGGAAGTTAGATGGAGGTGAGGGAGCGAAGCAGTGAAGTTATTACATGTTGGAGGTGATTCAAGCCAGATGGTTTTATGGTTACATTTGGAGGTTTGGAAGGTGGGTGACAGTCTCACACATTTTGATATACAGTATAGAGGATGCACAGGAGAAATCCTGGAGAGGAGAAGATAATAGGACAGTGACGCTGGAGGTCCTGTGAGGAGGAGAGATTAACTGTGGAACAGTATTCAATGATTAGGTCAAAGATGTAAGGGACAGGTAAACCATGGTTAATATTTTAAACTGAATTGCTTGTGCAATGGGTAACCAAAGGAGAGACTGTCAGAAAGGAGAGGCAAATGGAAAGAGAGTGAACAAATAAAGCCTGTGGGCTGAGACAGAAAACTCACATTTAGGTTGGGTTCACATCACATCATTTGTGTAGGCTCAGCATATATATGGAAGGCTGCTGAACGTATACATTGACATATAGTGGCAGAGGTCGTAGCCAGCAAAAAAGGCAGGATGGAAAGACGCAGCAAATTATGTATTTTTATCCTACTCCCTCCTGCAGAGCAACTTTTGCCCTCAGCGGCAGCCAAAAGAAGCCTATAGGGAGTGGACGTAGCATATTCCATCCCTTCTCAAGGCGTGCTGAGCACAAAAGTAGCTAAACAGGAAGGGGGGGGGGGGTGTAACAGTCCATATTAGGACAGTGACATCACTTAGGAAACAATCTGCGGCTGCTATCTATGTACACTGCTCCCCGCACATTCAGGGACAGACAGAGACAGTGGGCCCTGTTACTAAACCCCCTTCCAAGTTAGCCCTGCCTACTTACCTACCCTACCATGTGTAGTAGGTACACAGCAATCCAACTTTCCAAACCTGTGAAAAAGTGCAAACACAGAGACAAAGACATTACAAACAGAGAGGGATAGTCCCCAAATTGTGGGTCAAAAGCAAGAGGACAATGCAGTACAAAATTAATAGGCAAATGAATAGTCAAGAATAAAAGCAAATAGTCGCAGATACAAGTATACAGAATAACACAGCTAGAGAAGTACAAGACTATAGAAGGCAAAGAGTACCAATCCACAAGAACTTATATGACCTTATATCTGCACTCTTCACCAGACTGGATGGGAATGGGAGTGGAAATGGGAATGGGAGTTTGGGCAAATCAATCAAGGTTACCATGAGAATGAAAGGCAGAATGAAACAAACTAACACTATCAATGCATCCTCTGCCGGTACGGCAAAGGATGGCACACGCACAGATACAAACATTTTGCTTGTAATTTGGATATGCAAGCTTAACAAACTTTATATTTTTCTAATCAAGAGTTGCAATCAATTAAATTAGTTAACCTAATCTAGCATTTACATGATGAACTCTTCAATCTACAAATCTGTGGTGTCCTATACAATGAATGTTTGAAAATTCCTTAAAAAAAAAAACCTATACCAGAAGCATATAGTCAAATCTGGCTCTAACTAAATGGAGATGCAGATGAACCTGAATGTGTGTTCAGCTTGAGCACATTAACCCTTACATGTTCACACTATTAGGTATCTGCATAAATTAACAGAATCATTTATAAGATATTCCCCAAATCCCCTATTTGAAATTGTATACAGAAACCTTTAGAGCGGCTAAAAAAATACTCTATATTTACCAAAATGGTAATCTCTGAGTAAAACCTTCAGATCCTCACCACGACCTTTACTGTTAACTATATGATGTTTATACAAAGTCTTAGTGGAGACAGATCAGCTCATCCACAAGAAGGCCCTAATCTGTCTGCCTAATTTAATTACAACCTTGTTTTTCCTTCCAAATTAAATGGTATTTTTCATTTATTTAAGGCTGGTTAGAGTTATTTCTCACGGTATAACATATAAACCCATTGCTACTGAAGCTACAGATTAAACGGTATGTCATTGACTATATAGTTTTCACTCTGAGAAGTAGCTACAGTAAGTGCTGCCCGCTTTTTACTTTATTTATCTACAAGAGGATCAAGCCAGAACCTTTGGGGGCGCTGCACCCCTCCTTATTAGGAGTCCATAAGATTGTGCTGACTTGGATTTTACTTCTTCTACAGTAAGAACAAGCTAAACATTGGGTTGCACTGGATTAAACCCTATGTATACTACAGCTAGTGAAAAGCTAATATGTACTGAAGAGGCTGCTACTGTTGTTTTGGACCTTAAAGTGAGGCTCCCCTTTTAGTGCCCCTTTATTTTATTGTAACACATTCATATATAAAAAATGTACAGGATACAATTTAATTGTATTTCCGAATAAACAACTTCCTGGGGTGAAATAACATAGCCAGAATCTATTTCTCATGGAAAGCAGGGAAGAAGTGCATCATTGCCTGCATTACTACTGATATTCACTTCCTCAGAGCCTTAGGGACATCTTTCACAAACCTACTCCTTACTATACAACGTTATATTGCTGAAGAATTACAGGATTCCACATTCCAAAATCCATCCCTAACTTATGTGAGGAGGAAGCAACTTATTGGAGTAAGCCAGGGAGGCTTATAATTGTTGGGAACCATGATATCCCTGCTAAGTAGTATAAAAATATTGTGAAAGAGGATGGACCCCATAGACATTAGGGATGACCCAGTAAAAGTTTATTCACAGTCCAATTTTTTTTTTCTTCTTTGTTTGCCAGAGTTGTCTTATGTGCATCTTTTATGATGAGATAATGAGCTACTACAAATAATATGATCATATGTTCATTGATCTGGAGCCATCAGGATACTAGTAGTCTTTATGGGAGCTATTGCTAAAGTACATCTCCCATTAGGTCCAAAGTTACCTGCTCATCCTTTACTCTAGGGGTCGGTAAGGTCTTTGATATCTTCAGGGATGTCCGGATGTAGAAGAGCGGCAGGTGCTTCAGCTACGTCACTGGAGCACCTCTTGGCTCCGCCATATTATTATGTATACACGCCCCCTATTCTGTACTTCGTTGCCTGGTCCCACCCGTCACATGCACACACAGCGTGAAGTCACAATCAACCAGGGACCAGGCAGAAAAGTACAAGCAGGGGGTGTGCATACATAATCCAATGGTCGGAACCAAGTAGCTCTCTGGTGACGTCCATATTAAGCAGACAGAATTTTATACTAAATACTGAATTAATGTATACTATTAAATGCTGTTAATCAGATTTGTAACTTATATTGTGCCTATACGTGGATCAACTGGAACATATACAAAATCCAAGACAGTAAAGACACTGGGCCTTCGAAATGAGCAACCTCCATTTCTCCACCCAACCAAAGTGAATAAAGGGGTTTTACCACAATAGCAACTTTTTCCCTATTCATAGAACACATGTTAGATCACTAGGGATCTTCAGAACTTCATGAGAATGAGGTCTCATATCCCTTGAATGAATGGAACCAATTTAAAGGAAATCTACCATCAAAATCAAGCATGATAAACCAGGTGCACTTACACATAGATTGTGACTGTGATCATCTTCTTATATTTGTTATCCATGGACTCCTGCCTTCCAAAAATCACATTTATGCTAATGAACTTTCTTGGGGGTGTTACCAGTGCCCCTCTGTCCTGTAGATTCATATGCAGTTACACTGTGCAGGAGCATTTTTCCCCTTCTACTGTGTGCTGAAACTTCCTAATCTGCCTGAGATTACAGCAGGCCGAGGAAGGGGAAAGTGCTGAGTGGGGGAGAGGGTGAGATAGTGTAACAACCTGTGAATGCTCTGTTAATGCCCTCAAAGCATATGACTCATTAGCATAATTTTAAAAGTTGGTTTTAAAAGGATGGAGGCCAAAGATGACAAATATAAGAAGATCAACACAGTCACGGTGCCTGGATCTATGAGTAAGTGTCCCTGGTTTATCCATGCTTGGTTTTGATGGTAGATTTCCTTTAACAGATGTGCACTGCATTCCATTCACAGTCTATAGGATTGATGAGGATAACAGAGCACCATACCAAGCTATCTTTCTCAGAATGAATGGAGAGACACACCCAACTTTGGACTTTTGTAGATGGCCACCTTAAAAGATTGTGTGGCGAGGTACAGACTAACGTTCCATTCACACAAGCGTATTGGGGGTTGTGATCTGATAACAATTTCACTAGAGGTCTAGTAGAGGTCTAGGACATCCGGTCTCAGTGTGGTGATCACACTGTGTCTCCCCGCACCATAAGGGACTGGGTGGCTGAACCAGAAAATTTAGCGCTGGCCCTATTTTTGCCCTGATTTGCGGTGCAGCCTTCCAGCTTCCTATGGAGAGGTGGAGGGGTGAGGAGCACTCACTCCGCCACCTTCACCACCAAGTTAGTTAAGTATTTAACTACTTAAGTAATGAGAAAGGGCATAACTTGAAGTGGTATGCTCAGAGGGCTTGGTGTTAACTGGGTCCAGGAGCCTTAGAAATACAGTAAGCGACACATAAAAAAATACAAGTAAAGCTTCTGGCTCTAAGGGAACCATTATAAAGCTAAAGTTGTGACTATAGTTGTTTTTTTTTTCCACATGTAACATTCTTCACTACCAGAATTTAGAATCGATGAATAAATGATTTAACACCTTTCATGCTTTGGCAAAAAAATTAAGATTTAATAAATTGCTATTTTCAGCATCTTGTCCTCCACTACATTTCATTCCACAAGTTTCATTTATTTTTAGCTAACATTAACAAAGCAATGCAAAATATTATGATTGCTCAAGATCAGCTCTGGCTTAGCCTTGAAGAGTCCGACCTTGGAGGTCATATTGTGACTCCACCGCAACATATTTCTCTAATTAGCAGCAGTGAGAGATATTCAGCTTTTAATACATTTTGAAAGAACTCATATATTTAGAGCATAGAAAAAATGTACATTGATAAGAGATTTAGATCACACCACTGAAATACCATGAAATTGCCATGGTAAGGCTACATTCACACTGCGGTTGCTCATCCGTACCGTACCGTAGCGGGCAACGGCAGTGCACGGGGAGAGGAGGAGGAGGTGAGCGCAACTCACCCCCGTCCCTCTTCACAGGAAGTTGTGGCGCACGGCGCCGTACTACGGAGGAAGATAGGACATGTCCTATCTTTTTCCCGGGTACGGAGCGGTACGGTGCGCCGTGCGCCCATTGCTGTCTATGGGGGACGTATATCGGCCGTATATACGTCGGCTGTATATACGTTCCCCACACGGCATTGTGAATGTAGCCTAAGTAAGTAAATGGGGTCACCCTGTGACCCTCAGGTCAACAAGACATGACTTTTCGTCACAAAGATAGTGAGCAATGATCAATTTATTTCACAACTCAGAATAGAGGTTGTAATGAACCTTGATTTTTGGTGGGACATCAGAAGTTACCGACACAATCGCTGTGTAGCCCCTGTCATATTTACTCCCCAGATACTGCCATACTGTACATGCAGAGAGCAGTAGGGTAATGAGCACCAGGATGTATGTATAGGGCACCAGTACAAAACTTCCCAAAATTCCATACTTTAAAAATTAGTCAATTATAATTATTATATTTATTAATAAATAAATTTGTCTATATGAAAACGGGATCCAGAGCAAATTAGATCAGGATATATCTATAATATTGTAATATTGCTGTAAATTATATATATATATATATATATATATATATATATATATATATATATATATATATAAAACCTCTGTTCTTTACTTTTTTACAATTTTAAGGAACGGAGGAATATACGTATATACGGTCAATGTATATATGCCATATATAGGTCCCCCACAGGAGCACGTGCGGCACCATACCATTTCATAGCCGGGAGAAAGATAGGACATGTCCTATCTTTTCCCGTAATACGGTGCCATGCACCATATATCGCTATGGAGAGGGGAGGGGGTAAGCAGCACTCACTCCCTCCTCCTCTCCCGGGCGCTGACGTGTACCCGCCATGTTACAGTACGGCAGGCACTTCGTTTTATAGATATCTATAACTATCCATAAATGTGTTATGTGATGTAATACAATATGTATCACTAGGGGATTACTGCTGATAATGCTCTACACATCACATATCTGATGAACTTCTAGTTTGGCAGTATGCCTATGACCTATTCACCCTTCCTAAGTTATGTGGAGAAGCCATATGATCAGTGGATGTAGTCTCTGTTCTTAATAGGCTGTAACAAAAGAGATGACCAGTGGCGAGAACGTCAGCGTCACATGTCCCACAACCAGCCATGAAACTTCCTTCAGTCTATAGATATGTTATGGTCTGGTCATGTGCACAGAGCAGCAATTAAACGGACAATAAGGGTCTTTCTAAATTTACTGAGGAATTTCCTCACTTTAGTGAAAAAAATGTAATTTAATCAGCAGCACTGAAAGATTTACCAGTAACATTACAGATTCTGTAATTCTGCTATTGTAAACAGAATGGGAATTTACGATTCCAAAAACATGGAATACCAAGTCAAAGTCTCTTGAAATCATATGTTTAAAGTAAGAGTGTTAAACTCATTTTTAACAGGCGCCACATCAGGCTTGCAGTTGTCCTAAAAGGGCCAAATGTCATTTTATTACTGCAGAAATGTATCTACTCAAGCTGCTAAGTAGTTACACTTATACAGCTGAAATATTGTTAAATAACCAGCATGTGCCACTACAGTAGTGACAGTGCCCTCACATGGTAGCCAGTTGTCACAGTGTCCACACAAGGTAGCCAGTTGTCACAGTGCCCCCACAAGGTAGCCAGTAGTGACAGTGCCCCCACATGGTAGCCAGTTGTCACAGTGTCCCTACAAGGTAGCCAGTAGTCACAGTGCCCCCACACGATAGCAAGGAGTTACAGTGCCCTCATATGGTAGCCTGCAGTCACAGTGCCACCACAGGGTAGTCTATAGTCATAGTACCCCCAAAAGCAAGCCTGTAAACAATGCACCACCTCATGGTAGCCTGAAGTCACTGTGCCACCACACAGTAGCCTGTAGTCACATTGCCCCCACATGGTAGCCAGTAGTCACAGTTCCCCCACATGGTAGCTAGTAGTCACAGTGCCCACATGGTAGCCTATAGTCGCAGTGCCCCCACACGGTAGCCATGAGGCACAGTGCCCACGCGGTACCCTATAGTCACAGTGCCCCCACATGGTAGCCAGTAGTCACAGCGCCACTACCTGGTAGTCAGTAGTCACAATGCCCCCACACGGTAGCCAGTAGACACAGTGCCACCACTGGGTAGTCAGTAGTCGCAGTGTCCCTGCAACACCCTGCAGCCCCCGCTGTAGGGAATGAACATCTACTCACCTTTCCAGGCTCTCCAAAGCAGCAGCATTCTTCTTCTCTTCTCCCCTCACAGCATCTGTAGGCAGGTCTGAAGCCAGCAATCACAACGTGATGATAAGACCATGTCTACCGCTTCAGAGCTCTGTACAGACGCTGCACAGAGGATGCAGAGAAAGGTAAGTATTGAGTGAGTATAGATGTGGCCATCTTCCTTCCCCTATACTGCTCTAGTGGACAGAGCAGCCAAGCAGCAGGAAGACGGGCCGGATAACACAAGGACCTTGTGTTTGACACCAGTGCTTACCAGTGTTTTATAACATCAGTCTCAGATTTTCCTGCAAAAAAACCCAGTATGTAAAAGTAGTCAGGGTGTGCTGTGGATGACTAAGGACACTATGGCTGCCACTATGGACACTGTGACTAATCATATGATACATTGGGACTAGTGCTGGGGCATTGTGGTTTGTAGTGTAGGCACTAATTATTAAGGGTCATGTCTTACAGGGGTGGGGCTGGTGTTAGGGACACTGGGATTAGTGTTGTATGCCCTTGAGGTTTCACACCACATCTGCATTTCTCTGTTACATGTGTATTTGCCTTTATTATACTTTGAATGGAATGGCTGCTCCTTAAATATGTCTCCAGTGAAAACCAACTGTTTTAGACTCAAATGCGGAAGTTACTTTCCATTTCTATAGTCAAATGTACTCACATTCTTATCACAGAAGCCAAATCTAGAGTAAAGAACGACATAGAAATGATCACTATCTCATGTATATATACGTTTTGTTCAGATGATTTGGTTTGTACCTTTAAGGATCTATTAGGCAATGACATAGTTATTAACAGATGTAAAGTTCTCAGATTGTTTCCTTCTCCTCTCATAGAACTACAGCGTTTTTTTGGGGTGAAATACAGGTTTTTACGACAATTTACAACAATGTTCATATCAACATGTTGCAGGTTTTGAATGAGTTGCCCCAAGTTTTTCAGTTATTCCTTATCCACAGGATAGGGAATAATAAGCCAATCCATTCAGGTTTCAACTGCTGGAACCCGCAGCACTCCAGGTAGTGTTTCCACTAATGGGTGGAGCAACGAGTATGAATCCTGCTGCCCCATTATATAGTATAGGAGTATTGGAAATTGCTGAGCACATTCTCCCATTTACTGTCTAAGTGAGTATGAGAATAGTCAAGAGCCGTGCTCCCTCCTATATTATTGAACGGAGTGTGGACTTCAAAACTTGGGACTACCCCTTTAAAACACAGTGCAACCCTTACCCATGTGTCTGAAGCCTGAGATACTTTCCATAAAAAGGGATTGTACAAAACAGTCAACCCCTTTAAATTTGTATATGGTCTCGGTGGTTTCCCAGGAATTATTATTGATGGCCCTTTTTCAAAATAGTTCATTGTGGGGGGTAAGCACCCAGCCCACTGAATAAGCTTTTCAATGCCCCATAAAGAGACATAATGGAGCCAGACACAGCGTCCCTGTAGTGGCTATGTGGAATCACTGCAGCCACCGCTCTTATGTAAAGTTACAAAATAGTTACACCCTCTATTCACTAAAGGGAACTGCCAACTGCTTCCAGCTCTGTCTTTACAAATTCTAAAGCACCAAACTGCAGTTCAGTTCAAGGGCTGGATGATGCCAACCCCAGCAATAAACTACAGATACCCTATGATAGAAAAATAACTCATCTGTAGAATCTGTAATAAGATATAATAGAAAAAAATATATATAAAGCAAGTCAGACATCAAACTATGCCCTCTATTTGTAGTGGTTGTGCCTAGTATTGCAGCTAAGTCTCATTCAAGTGAATGGAACCGGATGCATACGCCAATATAAAATATACACCGCATCTGGTAAATAATAGTGGATAAGTGGACTTACAGTAACACTAGACTAGAGATGACTGGTAGAGGTGTCAGGCGCTGATCCCCACTAATCTGATACTGATGCCTGTTTCAAAGGGCCAGGTCACTACTCAGATTTTATTGCATCGGTTTATTGCAGGAGCAGAGACTACACAGAGATAAGGAGTAGTGGAAGGATTTACTTTGGTTCTGTGTAGACTCCACGATTGACTTTTTCTTGCAAAAAATATATGGTGAAAAAAAACGTATTAAATAAAAGAGACTGGTGCAAAAAATCTGGTAGATTTGCTGGTAAATTGCTTTATTTATCCATTATTATATACAGTTAAATATTCTATAAACAAATAACAATAGAATAGTCACAGATACTGGAAAGAATTGTTCATTGTATGAGCCTGCCATGAAATGCTATTCCATAACAGGACTGTAAGACCCCATATGTTATGACTATACTCTGTGTAATATACTTGTGCAGGTACCTTAGGGGTACTTTGTGTTAGCTATAAGGCATTATAATACCTGGAAATGATGGCACCATGCATTCACATTGATATAACACATTCTGTACAAATGGTGTCTTATATATTAACCATGTCCAGGTCTTCTCCACAGCTTTACAAACCTTACAATGCAGATCAGCCACGTTTGAGCTAGTTCTGGGCAGGAAAGACAACCTGTGGCTCTGTGCTGAATATGAATGGAGCAGTGCAGTATAGTGGCCTGTAGGTGGCGCTGTCTGTATGGTGACACATTCATCCTGCTGGCAGGGGAGGGCCTGGGACTGCTGTGAGGGGCTGGAGCTGAGCCTCCTGCAGTATGTGTGAGGAGCTCTATGGGTTATTGCCTTGGATCCTTCAGAGGAGACCAGCTCACCACTTCACCATGGCTTCTCTGTGTGCTGGGGACACCCTCTGGATTACACCCCTATTCTAATCTCTGGCTTCTTCCAAAAGTTTGGATACGTTTTGTTTTGTTTATTTTTTTTTTTAACTTTATGGAGCAAATTCTTCCCTGTTCGTATTGATCTGCAATGACTGTGACATCCTCAGCCTGGGAGATCTATACTGGAGCTTTGTAGGTGCCAGCACTGGATTCCCTGATGTGTAAAGAGAAGCTGGACATAATGATCCTCACACGTAAGATTGCATATTATTATTATTATTCTGTTACATTGTATCCCATGTGCCTGCACACTTCCAGCTCCCAGCGTGGGAATCACTGTGTGGATTGAGCTCCCTGAGGCACTTCATTAAGAAAGCTGCTGGAAGCTGGAGCTGCAGGTATATAGCCCTACCCCAGACTATACAGGAGGCCAGGGGACCTTCCGCCGCTTTTTAATTATTTTCTGTGATCTAAGTGATGGGAAGACTGCTGGGGGGGTGAGGGGATTGTGTGGCCCCAGAGGGAGCCCTGGATGCTGCACGTACTACTCCAAGTGGGCAAAGCCCCAGCCCCTGGCATGTAATAAGACATTACTACTAATCCCTGCAGGGAAATGGGGAATATTTCATGTTTATTCAATTAATGGAAAGTTGTAACAAAATTATAAACTACAAGTTCCAAGTTACAAACGGATTATTAATGGAAACATATATCTAGAATGAATTCGTGATTGATTTAGTTAATTTTCTTATATATATATATATATATATATATATATATATATATATATATATATATATATATATATATATATGTGTGTGTATTTCCATTGTTAACATTATAAAATTTGCACATATATAGTATTGTATGTGTGTGTACAGATTAGCAGGTTATTAGCAATTGATGCCCAATATTACTGCTTAATTGTTTCATCTATGATGTGGTCAAATTATATAATTCATAATCTGTGTGAAAATATATATATATATATATATATATATATATATATATGTGTGTGTGTGTGTGTTTTTTAATCATAATAATTGTCAAAAACATATTAATATATTCTAACTTCTTTAGATTTCTTAACGTTACTATATTTTTCATTCTGCAAACTCCACAAAGTATCCCACAATCCATGACAAGTAGGTTCAATGTACTGAACCTGTAAGAACTGTCATAGATGTCTCATAATATGCCATTTGTATATTATAGTTACATAATTATATATATTAAGTTACTTTTGCAAACCTGTTCTATTAATATTTCCAATAAGAAATTAACTTTATTGTACTTCATGTCGTGATAAGATTGTGATATGAGTAGTGAAGGGCTTTTTCTGTAGAGTTGAGACTGAAATTTTCCCTGGTTTCCAGCTAAATTAAGACGTCTTTTCGGGTTTAGCATGTACGTGAAGTAAGTGTGCTCTCTTATAACAAATGCATAATTTAAGTGTTTGTAAGGACTTTTGCACATTTCTGTGAATGTCTATTATTTAAAGTCAGAGACTTGAGAAATGATTTCTTTGAAGTTTTCACTAATTAGTCTGCAGCCTTTTAGAAAGCAAATGACCCCCTCCTGTTTTGTGGTGCCCATGATGTCATAGGTTTGCCTTTTGATCCTTCCCTAAAAGCAACACCTCCTGCTGGTAGTAAAAAACCCATATATATCTTGGGCAAATAGAAAACAAATTTTCCTTGTGTCGTCAAGTTGCCATGCTTGTTTGCCTGCCTCCAAGTAAAACATATGGGTCTGCTGGTGCTAAAATATGTAGGGCTAGCACAGGGCTCTCTGTGTATACATAAGGTCTCACATACTTCATGAGGTGCTAGGGGTGCAATCTGATGTGTAACACGTACAATCCTCATGGAGATTAGGAGGACTTTGTTATTACTAAAACTAAAGGCTTAAATGTCTTGAAATTTGATGATGAGTTCCTTGTACTTTATAGAGAAGAAAACACTTATAGGTTATCATAGCTATCAATTATACTGATGAATCATAAAGAGATGTAACTACGTTTTTGGGTCTCTAAGCCTCCATTGCAGATGCTAGATGCTTCCATCTTTCCAAATCTGAATGACATGTCAAACTGTGAATCATTGGACATTTGTGTAAATTTAAATAACTTTTGGAAACTACTTGGAAAAAAAAGTTTTCTTACACATCAGATGGTTGGACATTAGGTGGCTAGTTGGACAAACATTTGTCTGGTGAAGGATGATCTTGCTGACTCAGCTGTAGACAATTGAGTCCATATTGGCCACAAATGTTCAACACCAGCAGGCGAAGGATGACAAACTTTCACTGGCTGTCTGGTTTAATGGAAAAAATTGTAGTAGGAATGACAGGCTGCACAGTCAAGGACTAGCGACTGATAAAAAGTTTAAAGATGGCAACATATTTTAGTTAAAATTATAACTTATTACTTATAGCAAAAAATCTTTTGGGCTCAAATGATCAGTTTTGACTAAATTAGAATTAGAGTTTTTTCTTGTTTGCTGTTCCTATTGATACTTTTAGTTGGGTTATAACACAAAGTCAAAGGTGAAACTTAACAACCAACTCTCATCTTTAAACCACTCCACAATATCATTATTTACAAAAAAATGCTGTACCCAACATTTTATCTTCAGTAGTCTGAAAACTATCTTCTCTCAACGAAAAAGAGGTTCTATCCTTGAAAGAACATTCCTAGAACATTCCGAGAGTGATTGTTTATCCTTCACCAGTGTCATTGAAAATGTGTAGCTGTGTAACTGTAAGAGACAATAATGAGCAGAATGTGTATTTCTGTGTCTACTAGACAATGGTTCTCCAAATGATCCATTGTTCAGTGGTTATTCATCCCGCATCTATTTAGTACATATGGCCTCCTTGGACGTCATAGTCTGTTTTGGACATGTGACTAGTTGTGTGTTGTGTGTTTTTGAGGTCTGTCTTTCAGGCTAAGTTGCCTTGGTCTTAAAGGTAGGAGACCACATACTAAGTTCTTGGTTCATTTATTTCTCAAAAAGTTATTTATACTGAAAACAAACTGAAAACTTTTCAAAGGGTGGCAGCTAATTTGCTAAGCTGTACACAGATTGATCCCCCTTGGGGTGGTTTTTGCGTGTTTCTTGTGGTCATTTTACTTGCTAAGCCTCCTATTCACAGCAGAGAGTGAAGTGCAGCATGTCAGATCATTTCTGTGTGCTTCATCTGAAAAATAATACCGTAACAGATTGTAGAACAACCTCAGAGTATAAATCTGTCAGCAGCCCGGGAAGGGTGATATAATTCAGCATCCATCTGGCCCACAGGCTATTGCTGGACTGCAGCGTGGCTAATTGGTGTTAGGTGATGTCTTTAACCTACCATCTTAGTTCTGCCATGCTGTCTTTCCCATCATAGCAGATGGTGGCAGACCCTTTCACGTCACCTGACCACTGTCTGCATAGATTTCCCTGGAAGATCTACCATGAAAAGAATGTGTGGAAAAGGTTTAGCAGATGTGTTTACATCTCCGAAACATTCCTTTATTTGGAAATGGGACACTTGTTAGAAAATGAACTTTTATCACCAGTTTTAGAAGAGTTTATGGAACTTGGGATTCACATTGTAGTGTATGTTTTACTGCCAAAATATCCTTAATGAAAATGGTTCTTATCTCAATATGGCCACTAGAGGCGCTGTTGTAATATAAAGTGTTATAGTAGGATAAACATGTAACGTTTTTTTTCTACTTTGAATAAATTTCATTATGATGGGTTTACAGTTTCATGCCCATATAATTGTCAGCAGAGCAGCAGATTTGGCTGACAGGTACACCACCCAACTATCCAATAAACGTGCAATTTTAGTTCAGAATCTAAGTCATTTACATGAGAAGTGCAGATTTACCCATTGTCATTTACCTGGCACCATATTTTCCCTCTTTATTGTCCAGTGGGAAGTAGCTACACACCATTGTACACATGAATAAGAAGATGTATTGACATTATTTATTTGTGCTTGTACCTAAAGTTTTCCCATGAAGAAAGTTCTCTAATTTTAATTCCCCCAGGGATGTTAATACAATAGAGATAATTTTTAATCCCTCACTTTACAATTTGAATCAGTTTTATTGCTGTTTAATCTCCTATCACTCAGTGATGGTCAGTGTAATATTCCAGAATCTGGGCAGGGACTCTCTAAGCAGACACTTCATGATCCCTCTGTGCTATGAGATGCTGTGTGCTTAAATTATCAGGGTACAGGGTTTATCTACATTTTTATTTAGCTTCTGAACATTCTACTAGTATCTGACACATAGAAAAAGAGAGATGAGATCAGATATGAGAGATGACCCATGATCCATGAGATGGATATAAAGCACAATGACACTCAAAGCTCTGCTCCCTTATCTAATCAATACATTTTTAAGGGTTCCCATAGAATTGAAGAAAGCTTCAAGATGTGTTCATGACCATTAATGAGAACAGAACCCCTGTGATCATGGAGAACCAGCAGTCAGATCCCCCCCCCCCCCATCCATCTGATTGTTATCCCCCTATCCTATAGATAGGAGAAAACAATGAAACTCGGTAGACCCCTTTAAATGAATGCAAGGGGTAGTTTTACAAATCTCTACCTGCTTTTGTATACAATTGAGGCTCCAGAAGAGCCCCCCAGGTTATTGTCTTTATGGTAAATTTTGTATTCAGATGCTGTAAAATATTTGGCTCATCCTATGGCGACATGTCTATTGCCTATGATCCCATAGGGACTCCGTGTATATCCAATGTCCATTATGAATTGTCTGCACTGAGATTGCCGTTCTGTCTCAGAATGTGACGTTATTTTGAGCAAATTCCTGATATTAAATGTCCATTTACTATTGTGACTGGCGGCATGCAGTTTCTGGGTGGTGTCTATTTTGGCTTGGAAACTAGGATGCTGCTTTGAACAGGATGATCAGCAATGGTAAACATGGGGTCTTGTACTTCTGTCCTCCCTAGTGACAGGAAGGAGGAAATGAGGCAATGCCTTTGGACTCCTAGAGGCTCCAGACAATGCCAGACCCACCCTGACGTGCAATGTATATGACAAAAAAGCATTCTAAACATAATAATACCTTCAGATGTTTCCTCTTCCTTTGCTTGTATGAAAGACCGTATTGGGAATTCACAGTAATATGTAAAGTGTTTTATACTACATATTGTGTAAGCAACAAGAAAATAAATTCCAGCATCAGTGATGACTGTATTTGTATATAACCTTTAAGGGACCATAAAAAGCTGCGGACTGTGTTAGGTACTGGCTATGGAGATCTGTGTGACTATATCTTTCTGAGTGTATTGATAGTAGAAGCAGCACTGTGAAAAATGTATTCATATTCCCTGGGTGCAGCTGGACTTGGAGCACTGTGGTGCACTAGTGTGTGAGATCTCTTTACTGTACTGTCGCACTGCTTCATTCTTAAGGACTCCCCATCTCCTCGTCATTAGAGCTTCTATGTAATTTAACATCTACATAAGCTGTTGTACTTCCTTGATATTATTAATTTATAAAAAAAATGTTGGCAATGTGTCAAACAAATGAGTCCATTTTCATGAAATTAAAGGGGTTGTCAAGTCACAAAGTTATTCTCTATCCAGATTACAGGGGAAAGCTTGCTGATTGTACGGTTCCCAGTGGTCAGATCCCTACGGTTCAAGAGAAGAGGAGTCCTTTGTACCCCAAATGGATGACATTCTCTGTCTATTGAACTAACAGAGATAAGCAAAGTATGAGGCTCAGCTATCTCCTTCAGTGCAAAAGAGATGGATACAGCAGCAGGACATATGTGCAACCAGCCACTTTGTTCATTTGAGGGTACAACAGACCCCTGTTCTTGTGATCCATGGCGGTCACACCACAGGGACCCCCACAATCAGCAAGCTTTACCATTTCCTTTGGATAGGAGCAAACTTGATTTTTCACCCCTATATACTATAGATATCTGACCAATCTGTGTCCCAATATCAAGAAAAATCTGGTGAATCTGGTTGAGGTCAACTTCATTGTGCATTGGCAAGTGTCTTTGTTATTTGCTATATACTCTGCCCAACATTTATTAAGCTATCTATGCCAGAATCCTGACGTAGATTGCACATAAATACGTAGCGTATCGACCAGTATTGTGCCGCGGCTGCACTATGTACATCACCACACAATGCTGTGCACTTAAAAGGGAGTTTTGGTGCGAATTTAAACCGGCCGCCACACTTGTGTTAGAAGTCCCACATAATTGTGGTGCGTGCTCATTAGACTGAGCGCAGCAGAAAAAACCTTTTGGGCGCCCGCAGTGTGCGCCAGATTTATGAAGCCCGTGCAGTTTGCCTCACTACTAATAAAGGTAGGCCACTGGGTTTATTGACAGGGCAAACCTAGGTCTTAAGGCATTCCTCCAAAGTTAACAATAGCATTTTTTCTGTTTGCTTTTACAAGCACAATGTGAAATGTTAAGATAATTTTGTGATTGAGTTCATCTTAAAATAAATAAATTGCTATGGCTTATAGACTGATACAGTGAAATGAACATAACGCTATGGCCTACAGACTGATACAGTGAAATGAACATAACGCTATGGCCTACAGACTGTTCCAGTGAGGGCTCTGACCAAATACTGTTCACTCGTTCTCCGTGATGACCTCCTGGCCATAAACATGATGGACAGCTATCCTGCATCTACTCTACGTAATTGTCTACCAGATTGGCCAAAAGGGCTTGTCACTTATATGGTAAGAGTAGAAAAACAAACAGACTTGTCTCATCAACTAATATGCAGGCAAATTTTTACGTGTGCCTTAAACCTAAGAGATAAGACTGTTGGCAGATTGTCCTGGAAAAAAAAAACAATGTCCATGGTCACAACATTAACCTTTCCATGTTCTTAAACATTGACGGGCAGGGCGCTGGGGTGTAGTGTAAATAACCACGTGTGTGGTGCACAAGATGTCAGGATTGTCTTTCTTATTGTTTATTATGTTTGACGAATATGGAAGAATTTTAAGACTGTGAGATTTTCCCTGGACTATCTGAGAAGGCAAAAGAGATACTTCTGACTTCTTTAACCACCCACAACAAAAATTCTATATAGCACAATGTCACAATGACAGATAAATCATGAATGCTAGCTCGAAGCTCTGAGAACTCCATGGCTCACCAATGTCTATAGTTGTTTTGTCATTATCCAACATGTTAAAATCTTGCCAAATTTTATAACTATCACTGGAAGTATTGATATAGGAGCAGACTCCAATTTTTTGGGTGGTTTAATATTTTGTAATAATCACTATATAATACTGGTTCTTAGATGAATATCAGGTAGACCAGCCAATTTTGGTTGAACCAGGCCTCCAATGTTTTTGTGTGGTTGAATCCCCTCACTTGATATAAAGTTTATGCCACATGTATATGACACTGGCACAAATCCAACTCTTCATATAGAATATGTGCATGCCATGCCAAGTGTCTACGGATATAATGATGCTGTAATTTTTCGGCTCCTTCTTTGTACATTGATTAAGAGGGATTGGAATAGATTACCTTGTTACATTGTGCCATAGGATAGTTTGGGACCACAATAGTGAGATCAGAACTATATACAGATATATTGCTCATTTCTGATTTTAAATCCTGAATTCTCTAGAACCATGTCACTCCATCTAGACCACTCTTTAATCTGTGATCTGATATCAAGTGCATTATTTCAAGATGGTCCTTTATGGAATGCAGAACACTAGGAATCATGTATGCCCCAGCACCTGGCTCCTCTCAGTCTATGCAGTTACTCCCCTCCAGGGGTGACCAGGACTGTGACTGGGGGGAGAAGGGGCTGAGGCCATTAGAAAATGAATGGGAGGACCCGGACATGTGGCTGGGACACTGCATGAATGGCCCTGTTTATTTATTTAGCTTTTTCCTCTTTGACACTTATTGAAAACACTGATATCTGTGTTACCCTCCAATGGCTTCCTGCTGTCACCAATACGCAGACATTACTTTATGATGAATGACCCCATTGATAACACCAGCTCTTATACTTTCAGCTTCTTAAAGTCAAATTAATCATTTAAAACTTAGACCTTTAGTTAAAAAAAAATGTTTAATGGGGTTTCCAAGAGTAAATATTGATGGCCTATTATTTAGTATAAGTTGGCAATATTAGAATTGATCTGTACATTGTACATGAAATACTAATGGCTACATACACTATGCAGATCTGGTGTTCCTGGCAGCTGACCGATGGGGGTCTTCCATGTCAGACCACCACTAATCTGATAACGATGACCTGTCCTAAGGATAGGCTATTCATATTTTAGTTTTTGTTATATTTTACTTGCTATGATGTCCCTTATTCTTAGTAGTCTGGGAAATCCAAACTTACCTTTGCTTACATAGGCCACCTATTGGTTTCAAAGGACAACCTGTAATGCTGCATTTTGTCCTACGATGGCGCTGCAGAGAAATAAGAAACTTTCTTCCAGGTTTTCTCATCACAACTTATCCAGGGAGGTCCCAGCTCTGGATACCTTAAGTAGACGTGTGTGAATGGTCCTGTGTATAAACAGTCTTTGGAAAGATCTGGTGGCCATGGGAAATGATCGATGGGGTCTCTTCTGTTTACTCACAGGACTTTCAACACAAGTTTCTAACTATAATTGACAAAGAGACCCCTAAATCCCAAAATGTGTTGTCTCCTGAGACCATCAAATGACTTTTTATAGGGACCTATAATGAGTGGGCCGTATCCTTCCTACATCTATTTTCTGCCTCGAGTAGTTATCCCCTTTATGGCCCGTTTATGTAGTTTTTATGTTACAGTCCCTTTTAGGAATACAACTTATATTATTCCTTTATATAAATATCTCTTAAATATTGCTTATGCATTACTATTTTTATACACATGGTGTATATTTTATTATCTCTATCTATTTGGACCAGTTATTCCATTTGCATTGAATAAACTAGCATTTTGTATGCAAATGACTCTTTAGCCCAATCCACAAATGGGGGTCTACTGTATTGGTTTGGATTGTGATGACTTTACTTCAGGGTGGAGTAGGCTCTAAACTGCTGTCATTGGCTTTTCTTACAAGATAAAAGATAAAGCCCCTTATTGTTTCTTGGGAACATTTGTATGATTCCAAACTGTTGGGAATAATTAGTTAATCTTATCATGGTGCTAAAAAGCTATTAGCAAATGTAGATATGGCCACTAGCACTATATGAGAAGCAAATACACGTTGGACTCTTAAGTAATCAACACCTATGTGCTTATCGTGGAACGGGTTTTCCACTTTTTTTTTAAATATTTCCTAAGAATATCTCATGTTTCCAAAAAAATTTAAGAAGTCTAAGCTAATCCATTTTTAGCCTTTTTCAATTTGTAAGGCCTACTGAAAAAGCTACCCAAAAATATCTAACTTTTATGTACAGACGGTATGTGATTTTTTTTTTCTACTTTTTTGGGCTGTCGTGGAAAGCCCTGGAGCTTCTGGAAAGTAGTTCCTAGGTGAGAAGCCATTGATGTCTGATAAGTTTGCTGTATTGCAGTGGTATGTGAGCTTCCTAAACACTTGTTGGTATGTAGTACTACTTTGTGTACACTTTGAACTGTACACGTACAGTCTTGCTAGGAGGCTCTAAATGCCTGTGTAGCTTTTGAGAATGTCAACCCGAGGTACAAAGCCGCAGTCACTGATGCAAATGAAGTAATTCTTCAACTGTCATCACGTTTCTGTGAAAGGGCTGGCATGCCATCTCCTTCTAGGGATTGTGTTATTAGAGTGCGCCTTCCTCTTCGAGGAGCTGGCTCTGTACATCTGACTCTCCGAGGCTTACAAAAGCCTCTTTATTGAATTCTCTAATCTCATCATAAGTATGCTCAAGTACAAAGGAGAAGAAGGAAGCGGAGAGGAAATGGCAGAAGAAAACACTGGCTTTTCCAGCATGTCGGATAAAATAATCAGCAATATGAGGCTTGCAAAAGCAGAACTGTATATCTAGAGCCTGGGTTACCTTTTAGTAGGTCACGAAGAGTTGACAACCAAGTACTTGTCTATAAAAATGTACAAAAATTAACTATTCAAACTGTGATATGACTCTGTCATTATTGCCTACTACTAATATTATGAAGAACTTGTAGTTGAAAAGTTAAAGCTCAACATATAGTAGATAATGCAGATACACAACCACCCTAGTTGCTTAAATCCTTCAATTACAAATGTCAAAATTTATTTGACTCCCCCAAAAATTTGTTAAATCAAGACTTCAGTTCTAGTAGAAGTTTATTCTTACTGTTGAGGATTTACCATGTTTTATGGTGATGACACCCCCTAAGATTGGCTGATAAAAAACAGAAGTGGATCTGTACAGACTCAAAGCATCTGGCAGGGCTAGGATCCCTAAAAGAAGCGGGAGTGCTGATAAGCAAATCTTACCCTGCTGTTCTTAGGAGCCAGGATGGCCAGGAGGACGTCTGAGTTCCAGGTTTCAGGGCCATCTGTTTGCTTCTTAGTAACACTTAGATAGTCAATAGATTTTTTAGATGCACTTTTTAGTATTTTGGTTTTTTTTTCTCTCCTTTAAACTATATATTTTAATAAAAAGTACAAAATAAAAACTGCTGATCTGATTAATGATCCAAAACCTTTTTGTAAAAATGTAATAATCCCTCTAAAATTGTAAAAATCGAAATACTTGCACATGTTTGGTAAAATCAAGTTGATGCAGTCAATCTGGAAATAACATTTTGGGTCAGATTGGGACTTAGCTGTGAAACGATATATACTTTTTGAAATATTTTAAGTTCTTAGTAGTCTCTTATCTGGGATCTCTAGATTTCTTGGCCTAATATTCATGAGCAGCTTATTTTTAAGTTCTTTTCTTGTCCAAAACAGAGGATCACATTGACATCAACTGGATAATTCGAGTTGGAAATATATTTTTACATATTTTTTGCATTATTTTTGTATTAAGAAATGTAAGTGATCAGTTTTAAGTTCTTTGTTTTGAAAATTGTCAGTAGTGTGGAGGATGTTGTCCTAAAGTCCCAGGAAGTGTGTTAATATAGCCTAATAGTTCCCAGCTCTGTACACAAAGGAGATCTGCGAAACTTCATTTAGACGAGCAAACCCTAGCTTTGTGAACCCATCTAACAAATAAGGCTGCTTCCAATAAAAATTTCCTGTTTCCTTCCCCCTCCTGTGCCTGTTGCATGCGTATTACAATACAACAGTACAGGAGAGATTTCCTGGTGCATGTTATATGCTGCATCTTCCAGAATTCCTAGCAAACAATAAGATCTTATCTGGGTTTCTGAAATTATCAAAAGACGAATTAGACTATGCAACCAGTGGCGCGATCAAAGTGTCTGACTGGCCAGTGTACGCGTGTATGAGATGTTATAATACGATGGCGGAAGACCACCCAGAATTTTTGCATTGCAAAATTGTCTTCTCAAAGTCAACAAGGAGGTTGTCTTCTCACAGATGTGAACTTTTGCACTGAATATATAACAGATTGAACATTGAACATAAACTATGTTTTAGGGGTAACATTGTACCATTTATATTGGTTATTTACCCAATTTTAAGGACATCCCATGTGACTTGTTTGTTTAGAGCCAGCCATACCAGGTGAGATAACTTACACAATGGGTGAGATGTCTTCCTGTCTCTAGTTCCCTTCCTCTTTGTCACTAGCAGAACATTGTTTTCATCCCTTCTTTTTCATGACAAAAGGCTAGGTTTATTAGAAGAGAAGACTTCTACAATAACCAATGGGTATATTGGCTGTGCTTTCCAAAATCTCGAAGAAGAATCCAAAATAAATAATAAATAGAACGATCAGGTTTGCTGTAAACATCAGAAAATGGGGATATTTGTCAAGTGTTTATGGTCTAACACAATGGGTTAGCAGATCTTTAAAATCTGTAATGCTTTAAGGAGGATAGCGAATAGTGATCAATATGCTAAAGTCTCTGGCTAGACACAGTATTCTCAATAGACTATTCATACAGTCTGTTGTCTACGTTTAGACATGCAGTCTGCTTCACACATATTATATATTTGCATGTGAAATAGCTTTTCTCACTTTTGGGTCTGAAGTATACAGTAGTATAGCATAGGACTCCATTTCTAGCAATAAGGCTTGATACTCTCTAGCACAGTGGTTCTCACCCCTTCTAATGCTGTGACCCCGCAATACATTTCTTCATGTTGCGGTGACCCCAAACCATGTACAAAAATATTGTATTGGTGCCAAAAAATGCAATAGAATCATGGCTCCGATGGCTTTAGGCGACCCCTGTGTTTTGGTCGTTCAACCCCCGCCGGGGTCGCGACCCACAGGTTGAGAACCACTGCTCTAGCACATCCATGGATGTTTATAAGTTGTGTTGGGATTGACCTTGTTTCTATATATTTGAAATGCTTGGCTGATGCTTTTTATCTTTTTGGACAAAAAGATTGTTCTCGAGAAAGGTTTCTGGTTATGGCTTGACCATATAGAACATAGATGTGCAAGAGGAAACTTTCATATTGTCTTTAGTACATTTAAAGCTTCTGAAAATTGTATCAAATTATGTGTTTTTCAGAGTTTTTGTTATTGTGTAGCCCGTTTTTCTCTTTCTACATTAACTTAGCTAAAGTTTTGGTTGCTACTATATCACTTCATGTGAACTAGTCAACCATATGTCGAATACCGTTCATGTCATATAATATGAATGCCTATCTACATCTATAGTTTATTCTTCATTCGTTATGGGATATTCTCTGCCGGGTTCATGCTTCAGTTGTCTGATATGAGCTGGTGACAATGTGTGAGCTATTTCCTTTTATTTTAGGATGTTGTAACCAAAGAGCCTGTATCAACTCATCTCTTGTAAATGTTGGCTGGAATCCACCGAGTCTTTTCTGTACGTGTCTCTGTCCTGGCTTTTCCAAGGGCCCTTGTCTAAATTAAATTCTGCAGCCTGCTCTTTTCAGATGCATGAGTTATGAGAATAGGCCACTTGTCAATAGCTGGACCTGTATAGAAGTCCTACGTGCTATTTTCCATGTGTATTTCTGACCTCAGGCAGATGTAAACAGCAGAAGTCCAGCTCTGTAAATACTTGTCTGTCAATGAGACCCCCTCCTCCACCATTTTTTCCTCTAATGACTTGATCAATGTGTAAATCATTATGGCTACAGAGCCGAGAACCCAACACCGGGATTATGAGAATTGTTCTACAACACTTTCTACACTCTCCAAATCCATTTCCCTAATTAGAGCTGGAGGGTTATGAGTGACAGCATTCCTGGTTGGATCCTTTGTAGAAGTCTATGGAAAAGTTAGCTGGCCTTGACCTGCCTATTATTAAAAATTTCCAAGTCTTAAAATTACAAGGTCAAATGTTAAAGGTTTTTCGGAATGACCTCAACATGATTTTGTAGGAATAGATGAAGTGTCACAAGTAAATGTGTTGAGGAGCAATAGTATCCTAACCAAGTAGGTGGTAAAAATGTCTAGTCAGATGTGTCTAATGAAGTCTTTTTGTTCTGGCACATCAAGACGGCTGGTTGTAGTCAAGGCTGGATAAACATTGAGAATCTGATTGCTCACCACCTGTGTGCTCGATTAAGCAAAATGTGAAAGATTCAGTGTTCATTTCACTTAATGGAGTGTTTTTTACGTAGTTCTAAAGATCCGATTTTCAATGGGGTCCTGGCCTTTTCTTCTTGGCGTGTATGCAGCCTTTCTATTTTGAGGAGGTGTCACAATGCTGTTGCTAATCGCTAGCCCCGGGTTATCCAGACACATCATTATGTAGCCAGATTTTTATATTCAATCGGGGACGGAGAAGTGACCGTAGACTGTCGCAGCCAGCTAGACCACTTGACAGGCAATAATAACGCTCATAGACAGTGGTCGAAAGCTGTTTGAAAAAGATGGATGTTGGTAACAAATTTGTAGACCTGTGTTAAGTAAATGTCTAGTAAATGTTCTTTGGTCAAATGTCTACTACAGGTTAAACATCATTTGTTAATGTCAAGTCATTTCCAGTTCACTGAGTTTAACCTTGTCTGTCACATAAATAGGGTATCACCATGTAGGATATTTGCTCCAGAATCACATAGGTCTACCTTGTTTTCGTGTTCCAGCTTTGTATGCTTGAACGTTATGATTTTTGGATTTGCTTTCGTCACAACAAAGAGAATGAGATAACAAGATGGTGATATAGATTTGTTAGCTTTTTGGCCTCCAGCGTATTCTTTTCTTTATTTAGGTTGGCTTTTTAGTAAGAAAAAAATGCAATTGATGTTATTGGTTGTTGTCCACTATTGTGGATTGTCATCAGTGATGTTTTTATTCTGTATTGTTATTAATTTGGTTATTATACAATGACAACATATATAATAGAATAGGTAATAGGTTTTTGACCTATGGGATTGACCCCTGCCAATCCCAACAAACAAGGTCCAAGTGCCTCAGAATGATACAACATGTATCCACCGGCGCTTCACGCCGTGTCCTTTGGGTTTTAGAGTTGACTATCTTTCTTGATCCCAGAGAGCATGGATGAATCGCTAGCACAGATGCAAAATTATAAGATTTTCTTTTTCCAAATAGTGTAGGCATTTGTTGTAGATGGAACATTTTTGATGCCCTGGTTCTGTTATCTTCAGTTCCTGACTCATGTCATCACACAGGGTCTGAAGGCTCTGACTTGACACTCGCAATGCTTAAGCCTTGGGATTTTATATATATACAGGACTTTTTTTTTCACATAAAGCTTTTAAAATGTTAACTAGTTACAAAAGTTGTTTTAATCAATAGCAGTTGACAACCAGATCCTTGAGATGAAGCACCAAATTCTCATTTCATTAGGACCTTTAAGTATTAGATGGTCGACCAGATTGAAAGAACTTGAATACTGAGACACATGTATTAAATGTGATTTAACTAACAATCAAGAGGAAGTCGAAGAAAGTAATCCTCACTTTTAAAAAGAGGAGCTGTCATGAATGACAATGGACAAAACTATGTACTCCTTGTAGTAAATTTACATGGTAATACTGTTTCCATAGAGAAGATAGGAAGAACTTGTTACTCTGCAAATCACTAACAGTGGGGTCTCTGTGTTTCATTCACTTACAGAAATAGAGGCAAAGGAAGCATGTGATTGGTTGCGGGCGGCAGGGTTTCCTCAATATGCACAATTATATGAAGGTAAGTGACCCTCGTGTAACATTTTACATGTACAAGAGTAGAGACTCTATTGGAATTTTTCATCACATAGTAAATTTAATGATATTGTCGTCTTTTAGTGAATAATTAAATTTATTCTTATTTAAATAATGGTATATTGTTACTGTAAAATTAATTGTGTAACCACATAGGCCCAGATTTATCATTAGTGAGTCAAACTGCACTGTATAAGTAATGTGCACAGAGCGCCAGATTAATGGCGCCAATAGCGCTTAAATGGAGTGCACTCGTTTTTTTCTGCATCGTAACGCCCCTTTGTCACACTTGGTACAGTTATCAGGTTTGTCTTATACCTTAAAGGAATATAGAATTCCTTCGGGAATGTTGGGCTATCACCAGATCCTCCTTGGGCAATCTCTTGCCTAGCATATGGCCGCCACATGTGTCACCATACCGTGTCTTTGCTGTAAAAATGATGAAGAGCATTCTCTATCTTTCACATTATGCTTCCCTATGGAGAGGGGAGGGGTGAGGAGCATTCACCCCTCCACCTCTTTGGTTGAACATATACTATGCCTGGGGTATAGCATATGTTTGTGTGAAAGAAGCCCAAGGAGGAGGGAATAAGCCACTGGAAGGAATGGGCATGTTGCAATTCAGTATTTCCAAAAAAAACCCCTATCTAGCTATATAGTCAGGAGGCCCCTATTGAAAGAATTTTTGATAACTATTTTAATACATCTAGATCCAGGTACTTTTATTTCTATATGGAAAGATTAATTTTTTTATGTCATTCGCCTTAAATGAAGGTCATATGAATGAATGGTAGAGGGAGGTTGTGACATAAGCATAAGGTCACTTGGTAGCATTTACCTTAATATTTGACACTGGTTTCTCCTGACTCTATATGACGCCACATACAAATTCCTGTTATGAAACCAGATTTGCACGTAAGATAAATATGAAATGAATGGTAAATACCTGCAGCCGAGGTTCCTTTTCCTCTGTTATGTCTGTGTTGTGTCTTCCTCTTACGTGAAGGATTGTTACAGACAAAGATGTGGATCGGCGTATATTAAGGAACCTAGCGCCATCTCTGCTGGAGAAGAAAACTCATTTCCTACAATTATTCCCCATCATTAAAGAAAGAGGCTATTTTGTTAATCCGTAAAATGGTTTGACCTAGTAGAAGAATTCGGCATGACCTAGCGGAAATAGCTGACGTTGCCCAGATTCATAAGAATGTATTGTTTTTTTAGTCGAATGAGACCTGATTTAAAATAATTCCTATAAAACCTAAAAAAAAAAAACCCTGAGCTTCCCTGAACCCAAAGAATGAATGATCCTTGTAAATCTAGGAAACCTGTCATGCTGAGAAGAGGTTAACAACTTCTAGCATGCCAAAAATAACGAAGATGTGAGCTGTGCCTGCAGATGTAGGTCAGTAAAGGCCATTTCCTGGACAAGGCTTTGACTGTAGTCCTTTTCAATTGCTACTTCTTTGTTAAAAATAACTTCTATTCTGTTATACATTGAAGTGCTCTGAATTATAATAGGTTTTATGTTCACGCCTGGTATAATAGGAATTAGCGAGACACATCAGTCAAGCATTTGACATTGTAAAGACTGTTTTATTTAGTATATTCAAGCTCCATTATTATTTAACGTTTTTTTTTTTTAAAGTACTGTTTTCATAATTTTTTTTGTAGATTAATGATTGGACAGTAGATAAGTGATTTAGATTGTTCCCTTGAACATAGACAGCATGGAAGCTCAGTAGCTGCCAATGGAACATGGGATGGTACGGTGGCTCAATGGTCGGTTCTGTTGCCTTACAGCAGTGTTATGGTATATCATATAGTTGCTTAATGGTTTTTGTTGTTGCCTTACAGACGTTGTAGTGCATATAGAAGGGTAGCCCAGTGGTTGGCTCTCTCACCTTATAGCAGTGTTATGGTATATAGTATGGTGGTCCAGTAGTTGGCTCTGTAGCCTTACAGCAGTGTTATGGTATATGGTATAGTGGCTCAGTGGTTGGTTCTGTTGCCTTAGAGGAGTGTTGGGGTATATGGTATGGTGGCCCAGTGGTTGGCTCTGTCGGCCTTACAGCAGTGTTAGGGTATATAGTATGGTGGCACAATGGTTGGTTCTGTTGCCTTACAGCAGTGTTATGGTATATCATATAGTTGCTTAGTGGTTTTTGTTGTTGCCTTACAGACGTTGTAGTGCATATAGTAGGGTAGCCCATTGGTTGGCTCTGTCGCATTACTGCAGTGTTATGGTATATAGTATGGTGGTCCAGTGGTTGGCTCTGTTGCCTTACAGCAGTCTTATGGTATATGGTATAGTGGCTCAGTGGTTGGTTATGTTGCCTTACAGGAGTGTTGGGGTATATGGTATGGTGGCCCAGTGGTTGGTTCTGTCGGCCTTACAGCAGTGTTATGGTATATGGTATGGTGGCACAATGGTTGGTTCTGTTGCCTTACAGCAGTGTTATGGTATATGGTATGGTGGCTCAATGGTTGGTTTTGTTGCCTTTCAGCACTGGAACATGGAATGATATTCTGGATAAGTGGTTGGTACTGCGGTGGGTAGCAGTGCCACGTTGCAGCTCTGGAGTCCTAAGTATAAATTTAGTTGAGGGCAATATCTACTTGAAGTTTGTAACTTATTTTTGTAGGTTTCCTCTATGTACTTTGATTTCTCCCACAATCCAAAAAAACAAGTTGCATTTTAGGACACAGTGTGGGCAGGGCCTGGCATAACTGATACAATGCCAATGTGATGCCAATATATAAATAATAAAATGAGTATTCTTCAGATGTCAGAATAATAATTTATTGTATATCTTTACGTCAAGGGAGTCAAAAGTTGACATAAATTGAATATTTTGATACTTTTTGCCTGTATGTAATAGTAAACCCAGACCTCTGTGTGAAGCTTATATATGTTTTTTAACCAATAATCTAATAATAATTGTATGCACTTATCTACTGTTGTGTATATGGATCCTTGACAATTGATGTCATCTTTGCAAGTTTTATTTCATTGTCCTCTAAGTGCAGATTGCTAGGACATTGTAAGGGCTGAGACGGATAAAGGATCTTGTGTTGAGATTCCTTCGGTAAAGCTATTGCTGGTGTTTTTCAGGATGAACTTCATATTCCCCAGAAATGCTGAAACCAGCTGTTCAAATTGTAGTCACTGCAGAATAGCTTGGTATGAAATTCATTGTGTAGCAAATACTTCCCACCATTCATGAGCAGATGTGTAAATATAGTCTTTCCAAGTGCCACGTAGAAAGAATAAAACATATGGAATGATTAGGCGCTGGGTCTGCGGCTCCTTTATTTCAGAGCCTTTTGCAGTTCTCTATAAATTCTTTAGTAACTTGAATCATTTGCAAACATTTCTGAATACTTAGACATGTCATTACTAATAAGATGCATGGCTAAAGTCTTGTTAGGATCCTTATTAAGCACACTTACCTCCTGGGTAACAGAAAATTTAAAATGTGCAAAATTTTAGGACCCATGTTCAGACAATTATAGCCTAACAACTTCATTGGGGGGTCATCGGACAGTCTTAAACATTACATATAAGTCTTATACTTATGCACAAGATAAGCCACATTCAGGTGGGACACGAGTGATGGTAGCCCCAAAGGTCAGAAACTATGTTTATAACTACTTGGTTCCACCACAGAAGGTCTTTGACCATAATATAGATACGATTGGGTATAGTCACAGTGAGTTAGCAGCTGCAGACATCCACTGTAATGTTCATTACAGTTTTCTCTGTTTACACAAAAATTGCTTTAAGACTGATCCTTTATCTGAAACCAGATGTATGAATTCTCCCTTTACTCCATGGAAGAACCAGCAGGTGGCCCAGACCTCTTCATGACCCAGCAGTTTATCCTAGCCTTGGTAATTGTTCTTCCAACCTAAATTCTTTGAGAGCTTCTGACAAATGCCAACCTGCATCCCTATAGCCTGTGTCAAAATTTGCAGTTCAGTAACATCTTGTGATCCAAAGGTTGACTACTCCCTCTGTAAGTGCCCTCCTTCGGAATAGTCCGACTAACCTATTGAACAATTGATCACTAATCCTCAGATTTTTCAAGATACCATAAACATGTGTAGTCACTGGGCAAATATTTATCTTCAAGTAGGATATTGTGCATCATATTCAGCTTTGATCCTGTCCAGATGGTTTAGATTCTGATGGCTTGCACTCCGCCTTTGGGCTTTTATCTTGGCTTGGCCCAGCTTCCCTGACCTTCCTAGTGTGTCCCATGTGAATTTTATCAAGGTTACATGTAAAAGCTCCAACATGTGAACCAATGAGGCAGTTTGGTATGTGAGATGGCACCAGGAGTCATTTATCTTGGAAGGTCTTTTTTTATAGGAGACTACAGGAAACATCTGGTTCCTTTAACCCTTATATTTACCTTACAGTCATCAGACCTCCACTGAAGTTTGCCTGCCACTAAACAGTTACTACCCATGTCTTATGTAATCACTGTTATAATAATATTACTATTATGCTTGCTTTATGTTTGCTTGAGCTTCTAATTTACAATAAAAACATAACAAAATAACTCATTAAATCTTTGTTGCCCCTAGATCTTCTATTCCCCATTGACATCTCTGCTGTAAAGAAGGACCATGATTTCTTGGATAGAGATGCAATTGAAGCCCTATGCAGGTTGGTGTTCATTGTGTAGATATTTCCATTCATTGCATAATGTTTTTTAATAGGAAAATCTATTAAAGGAAACCTACCACTTCTGATGGTAGGTAGTAGATGTAAACACCAGGCACCAGCTCAGGGTGAGCTGGTGTCGGAGCTTACCTTAGCTCCGAGGTAGTGCGCAGCACGGCCGTGCGCAGCACCAAAGCTACCTCAGGGCTGTAAATCAAAATGTGTTTAAACCGCGATATAGCGGTTAAAAACACTAGCTAAGGTAAGCTCCGGCACCAGCTCACCCTGAGCTGGTGCCCGTTGTTTACATCTAATACCTACCATCAGAAGTGGTAGGTTTCCTTTAAGTACTTAAAGGGAGTCTACCTCTTCTCCCAGCATTAAAATGTGTTGGCAACACGTGGAAGAGAAATGCAACATGATTTTATAAACATCTGTCCATTATGCCATCTGTGAGAAATTCCCATTTTAATCCATATGTTAATGAGCCAGCTGGTGCACCAAATTCACGTCCTTAGCACCTGGTGCCCTCCTATTTCTGCCTGGACCAATACTCTCTTCATAAAATAAGATGGCTATCTGTCTTGTGATAAGCATGGGGGAAAATAGAAGAGGAGGAAAGAGATTAAGTTGGGATATAGCAGAGCTCCATGTGCTGGGGATGTGACCGTGGTGGACCAACTGCCTCATTAGCATACGGATTAAACTGGCATTATCTTGGCAAGGCAAAATGGAAAGAAATAATAAGGGTATGTTGGAAATCACAGTGTAATTCTATTAAACATGCTGCCAACAATTAGGGCAGGTGGTAGACTTCCTATAGGTAGCATTTTTCAACAAATATCTCTTCCATTGTCCATGAACCTTCAGTATTGCAGTTTTACCAAGCTCAGATGAAGGGGACTAAGTGTATGTCCTTTAAATCGAAAGATAGTTGCACCCTTTTAAGGGAATTAGAAAACAAAATTATTACTAACTAATCCTGAAAAAGTCAAGTCTAAATAATCTTAGTTTCCAAAGTAAAGATTTAATTTTCTATCAGCTGTGTGTTCTATTAACCAAGTATAGTCATGTATCCTATGTTAATTTTCAGTTTCGTTAGGGATTGTGGTTGTATAGACACATCGTAAACTGCAGTCTAGACAAATGGTTCTTAAACGTTAGTCATGTGAAGCCAACTTTGGCCACAGCCAGTCATGGTCAGCCACTGACCCATGCAACCCAAGGGACCAGATTATTGAAAACAAAGTAGACATTAAATCCATTACATCTATCTCATTTTGAGCAGTTACTACTGTTGAATAGTTAATAAACTACAATGTAACAACACTGTACAATGTATGGCTGTTTTTTCCATGTAACATATATCAAATCAGGTTTTAGTGAATTAAGATCTTAGCTTCGGGGCCCGTATATCATATTTAACACACTCAGCTAGATCCTTTAGCTGTTCTTGTTTTTCCTTTTGTTTCACCTATATTTTGGGACGTGTAGGGTAAGGGAGACTTGCAATTAAACCAAGCCAAGCAGAAAAAGAAAACTCAAGGTCAGAGAAAGACAACATATTTCATTTGTTTTCTTCTTGGCACCCATAAAATGTGACACGGGAGAAATGCAATCCTAGCAGACATGATTTTTCTTGTAATTGACACCATGCGTATCAGACAGATTTTAACTTGGATTTCATGAACTATTCCCTTACACTAAAAACAGTAAAAGTTTATCTTCTCCGCAGCAGACTGCTGTATCCTTTTCAGCCAACTGTGCAGTTTTGTTGTGTAGACACATTAAACTGAAGTCTCACAGAGATTAGACAGTCTTATCAGCAAGACTTGAGATTCTCCTCTGCACATCAAAGTCATCATGCAAGTCAGTAAGGCGAATTTTGTTCAACTGGATGGGGCTAGATAATTCTAGTATTTGAGGAGGTTTGGAAGGTTTTCCAGTTATCCCATAGAGCTTTATGTTTTTACATATGTATAAGTGCGATATGAGAGTAGCCACACAGAGATTATCATATGTTTTGGAGGTATAAAAGGGAATTAAATGTTTCTTTATTGGAAATGTGAAGTTTTTATAATTAAATTATGATATTGGGTTTTTGTTATATGTAATATATAATCATAATGAACACCAAGTAAACAAGAAAACTTCTATACGAAGGTGATCGGGGTGGTAAAAAAGAACACTGGTACTGCCACCGATTGAAAGCTCAGTCTTCTACCAATGAGACTGGCTTCTACCAATGAAGGGCCGCTATGGATCTGCAGATAATAAAGGATGTTTCGATCCTGGGAAATAGAATTGTCCTCCTGTTGTCTGAAGTGGGCACTTATTGCCTGAGGCAGGTCCTATACCCCCCCACCCCCGAGAACTCCCGGTTGGTCTCATGCCCAAAAACTAAAAGTATGAGTGACAAGTGAACAGGATGCTAGATGGGTGTAAGTTTTTTCTTTTTAATAAAATTTTTAAAGCAATATTCATCTTGCCAATTACTTGCCAATTCTGTCCAGGACCTTGCAGGCATCTCTACCTTTGAACCATTTTGATACACAAATAATATGACTAAGCCAATCATTGACTGAGGTTCAATGGTTCAACTTGAGGACCAGTAATTGGCTGAAGTGGTCATTTCCTGTGTCAGGGGGCACCAGGAAATAGAAAGTGCCAAAGGATTAGGGAGCATTGGTATAAAATTGGAAAGGGATTGGTAAATATTTTTCCTTATTTTAATTTCTACGAACTTTTTACCCACCAAAATATTTCCTTAATCTGATTAGCATGGTGAGATCTTGTGAGCACTCCAACCCCTTTTATTGTTTGGAATGGTGCAGAACTTTTTCCCTCCAAGTAGTGCTCTTTTCATTCAGTTCTAACTGTACTAGCTGTAGATTGAGGCAAAGCCGATCAATATAATGATCAGCAGAAGCCCCAGAACACTATACTTACTCCTTCAGTGAACAGTGGCTATGTATTACCCGACTACCTCCTAGGAAGTTTATAAATAATTTTGTGACAATAGACAATAAACAATTATGAAAACTGATTCAGGTTATAACTGTGCAGAGTTATGAGCAGGTTAAAGGTCAGCGATCACTGGTCATCATGTTACTTTCTATCAAGATGTTCTGATTCTGTGGCTGTACACTGAAACATTCAGGAAACCAAGATAAAACGCAAAAGTAAAGAATTTTATGTTCTCCAAAAAAGTGTAATTTATTCTACTCAGTTTTCTTCTTGACAAATATTTGGGGCCCAACTCTGGCTGCATATATCAAATACATTTTTCGAATAGTTTGCAAAGGATATATTTGGCAAGGTAAAAACATTAGTCCACCGCACTACTTATTTGCTTAGTATTTAGCATTTGGATGTGTAAATGTGGAAGAAAGGGCAGTCTGTGCTTGTTGTGCATACCTCATGTACAATAAGGTCTCACATCGTCGAATGAACATGCTTTCTGTAAAAGTTACGACAACCCAGCGCCTCTCCCTCGTGATAAATGAGCTTGTTTTCCAAAAATTCGCCAAATTATAAAACAGAATGTGTACTTTGTAATGTGCAGAACTGATATTTTTATAAACTGGAGAAGATGGTTGTGGACGTAGGGGCGATTCATCAAAATAAAAGGACGGGTGATGTGAACTTTGCCTAATGTATACATGAAGAGCTTTAAAGATATGTCGAAAAACCCATTGCGGCCAACATATCATGGCTTGTACATTTACAACTTTTTGACCCTTTTGCAGCCTGTGCACATTTTTCTTGCAAAATTGAGCACAATGGGACAGCGAAAAAGTTGTCCCAGGGTGGAGCTGGACCAGCTGTAGATTTTAATTTCAGCAGACGTACCAAGGTCGAAACCTCATAGTAATTCTGGCATTAAGACCCCAGTCTTAATACACCAGTCCCAATGTGATTGCAGCATAAAAGAAGCAAACTAGAAATATATTATTTATTTTATTGCAAATAAGAATTGAAGAAACATAAATGTTACTAGCACAGGTCAGAACATGATAGCCCGATATTATAGGCAAGTGAAAATAAAGAGCACAGTTATATTCATTGCTGGTTGGGAAGTATGTATTCAAGGTGAGTTTTTTAAACTGGGGTCTGTTTGCTCATAGGTACAAAGCTTATATTAAGATTTTCACAAGTCTAGCATATTTTAACTTTTGAGTAAAAGCAGACGTACTTAGACACAGAATTGCTTGTCTTGGCTCTTGTTCAGATTTTTGAAGAATTTTCTTAAAGTCATTCGGTATGCAGGTTAAAAAAACGATGCTTATACTAAAATAAAGTGTTGCTTTGCTGAATTAATGCAGTTTTTATGTGAATAAGGCGAATACAAATACACAAGGTCTTGTTTGTACTGGTAAATGTGTTGGGAAAAATCTAGAACTAACTTAAATTTAAAAGAATTAAGAATTAAGACCTAAAAATGAAACGTTTACTTTCCGACTCTATGCCAGTAGAAGCCTACATAAAATATTTTGTCATAAAAAAGAATGCACAATGTTTTCTGGTAACGAGATGGAAACTTGAGGTATCCCAGTCATGGTGGTCGGTTAGTGCCATGGGTGTAATGAAACCGGTTGGGCACCGTCATCATTGATTCTTGGGACCAGAATATTAATAACAAATCCTTTGAATAAGTCATCAATATGAAATTGGTGGGAGTCTGACAATCTACAGTGTTCTTGGTATTGCAGCTCAACCCCATGCGATGGAATAGGATTGACGGATAAACACGATGTAAAATGCCTATACATATTGTAGTCACAGAAAACCCCTATAAAAAAAACTCTGTATGACCTTGAATGAAGTCAGTGATGTATAGATTAGATACTCTTTGTCATGTCATAGAGGCTTCACTTTTTTAAATTTTTTTAATTTTGGGAAAGAAATTAGCTTCTTCCTGCAAATACACAGTTTCTGATGTATTGTTTTATTTCTAACAGGCGACTGAATACTTTAAATAAATGTGCAGTTATGAAGCTGGAAATCAGTCCAAATAGAAAGAAGGTAAGAGTCCACAAAATTCTTAAACATCTAAAGAGACCACGCAACCTTTGCATATCGCGGTCAACTGTGTAATTGGATCTTCCCTTTACAAGTGATAATCCATTTTAGATTGAAATGCTAACTAAATGACTTGCCACATGTTAAATTGCCTTGCAATTCTAAAAAGAATCTTAATGAACCCCTGTGTAGATAAGGTACTCTGCCTTATAATTAAAGAGGCGGGGGATGGTCACAGGAAAGAGTGTTAAGAGGGGAAGAGCAGGTAACTCTTAAGATTGTTTTATGATTATCGAAAATTGTCAATAAAAGAAATTAAGTAATTGGGAAATTCAGTTTTCAGTGCTTATCCTGTTTTTTTATTTTTCCAATGCTACTAAGATTTTTCCTAGTATACTTTGACCTAAGCCATTTTGGCCATGCATTTTAGACTGAGCAAACTCATTCTACCAATTCCTGGTTTTGAGCCATCTCTGCCAACTCCTCAATGAGGCTCGGTTGAGGGATACATATGTATTGAACTAGGGTAAGAGATAAAGCCCCAGTAGAGGACCCCAAACATGTTAGTTGGTCATTTTTATATCACATTTGAAGAGAAGAAGGTTAATTTAGACATCTTTCTCCCTTCTCAACAACACAGAGATGGTGTGAAACATATGTGCCTTCATTTGAAACATTGCAAAAACAGAGTTTCATGGACTCGAAAAGGGTGGATCAGTAGATCATACCAGTGCAGATCAGAAAATGTAGACCAGCTCTTTATGGCTTTATGAGAGCATTAGATGTTAGGGTAAGCTGATTAAACCCATAGGACAGGAAGAAGCCTTCGATCCATGTTTGGATGTCTTTATATCATTGATATGTATCTTTTATAGCAATCTGCCATATGTAAAGTTGGCTAATTGCCGGTTTTGCTTATGTGTTTAGATTACAGATGTTCACTCATGCCTGATTTACTATAGTTTTTGCCTCTAGCAGTGTTGAAGTTAATTATGTTGGTAAGCAGGGGGATGGTGAACATGTTTGTGACTTGCACACACATTTCAGTCAACTCTTAGCCAACTTTAAGTAAGACTATAATCTAATGATTTGTGTGGGTTCCAATCCATGGATAACTACCGTATATGGTAACCATCTATCCAGCAGATCCAGAATGCTTTTCATTGAATGACTTATTTAATATATGTAATAATAATCATGTATATTTTATTAGAATCAATTAATGAGAATCATCCCTTTTATAGAGTGAAGATTCAGATGAAGATGAACCTTGTGCAATCAGTGGTAAATGGACGTTCCAGCGAGACAGTAAGAGATGGTCAAGATTGGAAGAATTTGATGTCTTTCAAGGCCATAAAGCAGCCCTAAGTGACAATCATCAGCTGGGAAATGCTATAAGCCAGGACAGCATCCTGACAGATTTAAGTGAGCACCAAGAGGTTTCATCAATCCACAGTACCAGCAGTGACAGTCAAAGAGCACACGTTCCCAGCGAGGCAGGCACTACAAGAACTAACTCGAGAACAAACTCGGTCAACAGTGTTTGTTCATCTGGAAACTTTTTTGCAAACGATGACTCATTTGGTAGTCTTCCATCTCCTAAAGAACTTTCAAATTTTAATTTTAACATCAAGGCAAATGAAAAGAACTCAAGGTCTAGAACTAAGAGTCTTCTGAAAAGAATGGAAAGCTTAAAAATCAAAACTTCTCATAGCAGAAAGAAATCACAGTCAAAAACTGGCCTGACCATTAGTGAACCTATCTTACAAGAAGGGGTAGATGATGATAAGCTCAAGCAACTGAATTGTGTTGAAATAACACCTCTGAATGGAAACCATATTAACGCCCCCAAAGTGCGCAAGAGGAGCATATCAAACTCCACGCAAACCAGTAGTAGTAGTAGCCAGTCGGAAACGAGCAGTGCAGTCAGTACACCAAGTCCAGTTACAAGAACTCGTAGCCTAAGTGCTTGTCACAAAAGAGTTGGAATGTACTTAGAAGGGTTTGACCCTTTTAACCAGTCGACTTTTAGTGATGTTCTGGAACAAAACTATAAGAATCAGAGGAATTTCGGTGATGATGCTGTTTTTTTTATCCCAGAGGACCACAAACCAGGAACATTCCCAAAAGCACTTTCAAATGGTAACTTGTCCCCTACAGACAGTAGTTCTTCCGCGAGCTGGAGAAATGGGACTTTCCATGGTCATGACCACCTCAGCTTCACACGGGAAAACAGCATCAGCAGTGTCAGCAGCTGCAAAAGCTCCTTTACTAGGAGGCGCACTTCTTGTTGTTCTGAAGGAAGCCGCTTGAGTATCTATGACAATGTTCCCGGCACCTTTCTGTACTCTAGTAATGGTGACTTGGTTGATCTGGAACATGAAGATATGTTCCCAGAACTGGATGACATATTGTACCATGTCAAGGGAATGCAGAAAATTGTGAATCAATGGACAGAGAAATTTTATGACGAGGGAGATTCGGATTCCGCTCTAGACTCTGTGTCTCCTTGTCCTTCCTCTCCCAAACAGATACACTTAGATATTGATAATGACTGCAATGTTCTTAGTGATCTGGACAGTACAGGGAACTCCCTGAATGACTGTGAGGAGACAACAGTCATCCAAGGAAGGAGAGACTCTGGAGTAGGCGCATCCTTGACCAGACCCAATCGGTAAGTCTTCCTATTACTCTTTACTGCAGTTACATTTATTACTGTAGGTTATATTAGTTAGATGTATTTAACTAACTCATTCAAATATTTGCAGGTAGACCCTGCCCCATCCTGGTACAAAACAGCAACTCACAACTAAAGCCCCTCACTTAACCAGATCCCAAATTATCCCAAAATCCTAAACTTTCAAAAGTTTGGATAATAGAACAGGGTTTGAGCAGATGGCTGTGGCCAGGAGTTATCTTCTGCAGCAGAATCCTACTATTATTTTGCTCCTTGCTGGATGCAGTGTCCCTATAATACTTAATATTTTCATTGTCATTATTTATTTTAGTTTATTAATTTATTTCAGAGTTGAACCTTACAAACAAGAGGGGTGATGTGTTGTTAGTCTATGTTTGGCGTTGTTTTAGCTTAATTGTGGTACAAATACTTTTTTGCGACTTTCCGTAGCGTCAAATGAACATAGGACTGTTCAAAGTTACTTTGACATAGACCCTGCTCGCACAAAATTCATTATTTGCCTAGACCAATTTTGTATAGTAGGACTGTATTCCTGATTTGTGACTTACTGTGAAGGTGCAAGTTTGTTGCAAATTGACGCTGGTCCCTACCCTTGTCTATATTCTGCAACTTTTTATGGTTTTTTGCTTTTATGTTTTATGTAACTGTTGCAAACAACAAACAGCAATAGCATAAGAAACTGCCAGCAGATTTATCAAGGGTTACAGCCACTTTAATGAATCTGACAGCAGCGGAGCTCCAAAGACATAAAACTGTCGCAAGGAGCTGGCCTAATTATATATTACCTCCAATATCTTTTTTATTAATATTTAAGGTTCAAGTAAGGTTTAGGTATTTTGAGCACCCTGATCAAATTGAAAATGAAATTTTTTTTTGAAGTTTTATGATATAAATGAATTATAACAACTGCTTGTATAGGCAGCAGCTTCAGTGCTCAGTGATTGCAATGGAAATCATAAGTCAGAATGTCTGATTCATGGGAATATGTCAGAGCTTGTTGCTCATTCTATAAATACCATAACGTATCGCTCATATTCTTATCATCGCTATATCATCCTGTACAATGTAGGCATCGGTTCAGATGGCACAGCTTCCAAAGCTCTCATCGCCCCAGCTTAAGATCTGCCTCATTGCAAATCAATTGCCAGTCGGTGACTCAGATTAACTTGCTGCAGAAATATTCGCTTCTAAAGTTGACTGCTCTACTGGAGAAGTACACCCCATCTAACAAACATGGATTTAGCTGGTGAGTATACAGCCTCTTTCATACGTTGGGATTGCTCATTCAAGTATTGCTCGATTCTGCAGCTCAGGGCACTTCCTCTTCCTATCGTCTACATTGCATCGAGGTATAAAGGTGTCTTTGCTGTAACTTGCCGGCACATAATAGACAGAGATTCTTTTCACTGTCAGATAACTTAGGAATGGCTCATAGGTTTGCTCGTGGCATAGATAAAATATGTAACATTTTCTCCCTTCTTCCTCTCCACCACAAAAATGTGTAACCCACAGCATCAAAGTGTTTCCCCATTCAGAGCAGCTATTATCTAAATTCCCAGAAAATGTGGCGGACATAGAAGTTCTTTAAACATCTTTCATGTTTCCAATTCTTATTCGGATTCGTCATGTTTTTACATTGTCATACACAAAGAAGGGATTATTATTTCATTGATTCTCCTATTAGCCAACATGGCAACATTAGTAACGAAATCTGGCCAGTGTTCATTGTGTGCAGAGGAATTTGTATGTATGGAAAGGTCGGAGAGTGGGCCGAGCGCTCAAGTGCTGGATGGATTTTATATTGTTTGGAGCATAAAAGGGAATTATAGAGCATTGTTTTTCGTGACTCTTCAGCTAAACCCCTTTAGAATTGGTCATGTAGCTTTCAATTGGCTTTCTTTTTGGCCGCCTCATTTGTAGAGCTGATGGTTCTGGCTGACAGCCCCTAATGCTTTACACCAGATCCCTGCTGCTATGCCTGCTGCTGGGTGGCAGACCCGACTTGGAGCCTTTTGTTAGTGGCAAAAGTTGATGTACAAAACCTCCTTTGTTAACAAGTCTATTTTCCCTTGATGAAGAGGAGAGTGAAGAAGTGACATTATTTGGGGTCTTTCACCGCAGGATTTATTGACTTGCTTCTTGGCTTCTGTCTCCATTATTCTTATGTATAGCTGGGTTCAAAGAATTGTATCTTCTGACTACACATTTAAGCGGAAATCATATATATATATATATACCCAGACAGATCCTTTATTAGGCCTAAGAATTTCTATGATTTGAATATGTTTTACTTTTGATGATAGATACTACATACCTACATAGATTTTGTATGATAGAAGTATGCATAGATATTGGATGGTTATATTTTGGATAGATAGATATGAGATTGGTGTATACTGAGTAGTAAGACCCTGAGCTCTTCTGCAGAGCAGTGTAGCTTCTGTATATTACAGCAGCGGAGCTCAGCCAGTGTATACACTGCATACAGCCGCTGTTTATAGTCAGGAGCTTCTGTTTACAAATATTCTGCAAAAGCAGCAACTCAAGGATTGTAAAGAAGTGTGTGGGGGAGCTTGCAGACAGGCTTATATGTAAGTTCCTGAATCAAAGATTGCATCTATATTGCGCCTAAAATAAAGTGAAGTTGCAAAATCATGCCGAGTGATTAATAAGAGGCATGAACTCAAGTCTACACAGATGGTTGTGGCTCGTAGCGTGTGATAATTCAGGTGCCATAATGGGCTTCATTTAGGCGCAAAAACTGAACTAGTGCATCACAATTGTGATACATCTGGCCCAGTATATGGATATTACATTGATTGATTGATAAAAAGATATAGATATTGGATAGGTAGATAGATGATAGATATTAGATAATAGATAGTTTGGGGATTGATAAATAGATATACAGATAGTTTTGGCATAGATATGATGTCTATATGATTTTTTATCATGTTTCATGTTGTACATTTCTTTTTCAGGGCTGTTCCAAAATTTATGAAGCGCGTTAAAGTTCCAGATTACAGGGACAAGAATGTGTTTGGCGTTCCTCTAACTGTAAATATCCAGAGGTCGGGTCAGCCGCTGCCTCAGAACATACAGCAAGCTATGAGATATCTGCGCAGCCAGTGCCTGGATCAGGTGTGTGATGGCTGAGATAGAATGGACGGTTACTTTGATGTCACCATTGTAATCCCCTACATACCTAAACTGTTTTTTTTTTCTATAGGTGGGACTATTCAGAAAATCTGGAGTTAAGTCTAGGATTCTGGCTTTACGGGAGATAAGTGAGAACAGTTCAGATCCACTAATGTATGAGGGACAGTCTGCTTATGATGTGGCTGATATGTTAAAGCAGTATTTCCGGGACCTGCCAGAGCCGCTTCTCACCAACAAGCTCTCAGAAACGTTCCTGCAGATCTACCAGTGTATGTTGGATAAATAATATTCCTACTTCTTTTGACTTATTTCTTGGAAGCAACAGAGACCTTTATAGATTTGGCCATTGTTCTTTTTTTACTCAATTATTCAGAACTGAGATAAAATCTGTTTGTAGTAGATGTCTACACTACACTCTTTGGCCAATAAATCTTCCTCCTAACCCCTCCTGCTATTACACATGCACAACTTATTTCAACTTGGCATGCTATTCTTATATAAGGAGAATAGAGTAAGGGCCTAGTAGACTCTTTGGGCTCGATTTATCAGAGTTTGTATGCCTAAAATCTGGGTTACAAGCCCTGAAATAGGCACAGTTCTCTCATCTCAATGTCAAGTGGGCATAGAGGGATGTGTGGGGGGCACAGCTGGCACTGGAACCTCCTGATAAGTCCTTTTCAGTGACCGGAATTATTAGGCTCAACTCACTGAAAAGAGTCGGCTCTTCTGGCTCCTGAATGGCTTCCTATAAAGGTATAATATAGGGAGTCTCCTTCCAGGGGCAGAGGGTGGGCTGGGTTTAACGGAGAAAACGGCTCAGTGCTTGGAGCCGACTAGTGTAGTGTCATTTTATTAGAAACAGAGAGACGGGTGAGGTGGTAGGAAGAGGAGGTCACATGTCCTTTCCTCCTGCCTGACCCTTTTTAGTGTAATCTGGAAGGGATACAGTTTACTGGGGCAGCTCTTAGACAAGACCCGGCACCCATCGTTCCCTGAAAAAAGCCAGCTTTTTGTGTCGGCTCGGTCGCGAATGAGCCATCACTAGATTACGATCATGCATCATACAATTAATCTTCCCCTTAGAATCCAAATGTCTAATTCCTCTGTTTCTCAACATCTCCCATAGATGGAATACAATTGGTATCCTTAAGAAAATGAAGTAGATCATGATTATTTTTAGTTCATATTCTTTTTATTACATATGTGTTGTGTCAAGTCGATTTTGCCATTCTATTCATGATTGGGTTGTTTTGATACTTTTTAGATGTTCCAAAAGATCAGCGTCTTCAAGCAATAAAAGCTGCCATTATGCTTCTGCCTGACGAAAACCGTGAGGTTCTCCAGACTCTCCTGTACTTCCTTAGCGATGTTGCTGCAGCCGTGGATGAAAATCAGATGACGCCAACAAACCTGGCCGTCTGTTTAGCACCTTCATTATTCCACCTAAACACCTTAAAGAGAGAAAACTCATCTCCAAGGTAATGGGAAATATATTGTATTACTTTGCATCATATCCATAAATCATCTCCTTGGTCCATGCACTTGTGTATGAGTTTTGCCTATCCTTTTCAGTTTTTTTTCATCTAATTTTTTCAGTAAGTTATCTTAAACCTCTGTATGTTTATTTTCTAGGGTGATGCAGAGAAAACAAAGCTTAGGAAAACCTGATCAAAAGGATTTGAATGAAAATCTTGCTGCCACCCAAGGTCTGGCACATATGATTGCCGAATGCAAAAAACTCTTCCAGGTACTTTGAGTCAATTTATACTAAAGGTCATTGAAACATAAGGGATTTATTGTAAACAACAAATGATCATTATTTTTTGCATGGCAGACCTATTTTTTTTATATCCTGGTTACGTAATGGTGTAAACTCTTACCAGAATAGTTGCATTCTTTTCTAATAATAACAGAAATATAGCTCTCCGTGTGTGCCCAATCTTTTCCTAAATCCAACACAGTTGTGTCATTGTGAGAATAGATTAACAGCTTTGCCTTTGTTGTATTTTTTATTCTAGATTCCCGAGGAAATGAATAAATGTCGCAATTCTTATATGGAACAAGACCTTAGGCCAGTGTGCCTGGAGGAAATGGTTAATGGAAATTCTGAGGGCCAGTGCGATTACCAGTCCTACCTTCAAGAGGGCATTGACAATTTACTCAAGGAGGCCAAGGACAAGTTCAAAGGCTGGGTCAGCTGTTCCACCTCTGAGCAGGCTGACCTTGCCTACAAAAAAGTGAGTATTTTTAGAACAGACGTCTATGACTAGTACATATGTGTCAGATGTTATACTTGCACTGGCTCCTTATTGAAGATTAATTATAGGTTACTTGGGATCTACATTATTTAGTAGATAGTAAGAACTAACAATTTTCGCTGAAATGATTTACCATCCAATATGTCTAAAGACAAAAATGTAGTAGTAATTGGTGGAATAATTCTCCTATTATTTTACGTTTGCGGATTTGTCTCTTTGTCCCGTACATCATCAGTTGTCTTACCACTATTCCTTTATTATGCAGATTCCAGATGGTCCTCCTCTTCGACTATGGAAAAGCACAATAGAGATCCCCGCCCAACCTGAAAATGTTCTTCAACGTCTCCTGAAAGAGCAACACATGTGGGATGAGGATCTCCTGGATTCAAAAGTGATTGAGACTTTAGATGAACAGACTGATATTTATCAGTATGTCCAGAATAACATGGCTCCCCATCCAGCCAGGGACTTTGTTGTGTTAAGGTGAATAAACTTGATGTTGCGATATGGAGTCTTATTAGGTTTGTTTTTGTATGTATCTTACAATCTTTTGTAATTTCCATAGGTCTTGGAGAACCAATTTACCAAAAGGAGCCTGTGCTCTTCAAACCACATCTGTTGATCATGACCAAGCTCCTTCGCTCGGCGTAAGAGTCAACATACTTCTGTCCAAATACCTCATTGAGCCATGTGGCACAGGAAAATCCAAGCTAACCTACCTGTGCAGAGCAGATTTAAGGTAAAAAAACATGTATCATAAATTAATAACTTGGCTGCTGTTTCTGGAAGAAAGCAGTCATGTCCTTTCAATCCTAGACAATCAGTTTCAGAATTGTTGAAGGGGTATTCCTTCATGTAGATGGGTCCCCTGAACACCTTACAGGGGTTGTCCAATAAACAACATGAACAAGACTTACCATCTATCCTGTGAAAAGGGGATCAGAATTAGGTGGTGAGGATTAGGAACTGAAAATCTCCCTGTGTGTGAGGCACTGACACTCCATTAGCTTCAATGGCAGCCACAAGAGAAGCCCCTTTCTCCATTCCATTGTGACCAATGGAAATCTTTACACATAAGCTGACCATTAACTTTGGATGTGGGTAAAGTGTAAAAGTGTATTCATCAAACACATGCATGTGTTATTCAGGGGGAGTATAGATTAATCCACTGCCAGAATCTTCAGGCAGTGGCTTGAGAACATAAGGATCAGGTATGTTGAAATCCAACATGCCCATGATTTCTTTTTCCCTGTACCGGGTTAGGACACCCCCATAAACAACAGATGGACAGCTGATCACATTGACATTGTTGGGTCCAGCCTTCATCTATTACTTACAAAGAAATGTAATAAATAGGAGATAAGCTTCAGTCTAAGCTTTGTGGAACACACGTTGGACAATAAAATCGCATAATAATTTATTAACTTTTATATGCGATCCATTCTAAACAATGCTTTAGAAAAAAAATGAACGCTATAGGTATTTTTTCTAAACTTAAACATCTTTAGTAATTCCAAACATGTAAAGTACACATTCTGTTTGTTTACACATGCGCTATCCAATGGCTGCAATAGTTTCATAATCCAAGACTAGACTATTGAATATAAGAAACATTAGAGATATCCATCAAGAATCAGCCCACCACTATCCCTCATCAAGTTTCCATTGTTCTTGAGGAAGCTCACATCATCAGAAACAGCCAACACAAACCAGACTTGTGCAGAGGAATCTCAATCTAACATCATGGAGCACAGTATAACTATGCATATATTATATGATTTCTATTACAATTGGTCTACACCTTACAATCTATTATTTGTATTTTGATACCTAATATCTGGCTTTTGTCTTGTGTTTCAGGGGCCACATGCCAGAATGGTACAATAAGGTTTACGGACAATTGTGTGCAGCTGAAGTTGTAAGGATTCGAGACTCTTTTACCAATTCACAAACTGAAAGCAATAATGGAAAGTCAAGGTGACAAGCCTAGGAGCCATCATCCAGATATTGGAGGGAATTTACCCTTAGGATTCGTTTGGTCACAAAAAGACTTGGACCTGTTGGACCTTTTGTATGTTGTGCCGTTATATGTTCTTTTGGACTGTTTATAGCAAGATTTGAAGCTGCTTTTCATCCATATGGTGCTTAATGCCCGGGACTGGAATGACTCGACCTATAGACTGTCAACTTCTATAAATTTATATGTTTCATTACATATCAACCTAATTGGCTTCTGAGAAGCAAAATACTTTATTGGACAAGATTTATTGTGCAGAATTCTAAGACAAAGCCACAATTCTTTGTGCTGTTTTTCATGTAAATCATCATCCTGGTTTTTGGGGACTGGTGTATCCACTGGAATAATTGGTACTCATTCTATTATTCTGTATAGGTATCAGAATACCTATAATACCTATACATATAAATGGAAATATTTGCACAGTGAAGATGTGTGAATGAGTGTTGTCCTTGTGAACTTCGTCATCAAGTGTCTGGTACACTGATAGTTTGTAATGGTTGATTAATCTCAGGTTTAGTTAAAATGGTCCAAAAAATTTAGTAACGTTGTCTATCCCAGGTTGGCTGACCAGTCATATTGTACAGGTAATCTCTACTGGAGAACACCAACTAAACCCTATATCAAAACCATCTAAGCCTTCGACTCAAATCACTCTTTACACCAACCATCCTCTTATGTTTATAGAAAGATAGATGTGTTAGAGTAGTCTACTCTAACAGATGTTATACACCTCATTGAGATATAGTATATATAGCATATAACATAACCTCTAAGATTGTTTCATGTTCAGACAAGGTGCCTCGTGAGGCAACAGATTAATTTAAAGGACTATTTAAGTACTTTCATTGTGGCGATCCATAGTTAAACGCTGCATACTTTACTGCTTGTGTATTTAAGAGCATAGTTCCTGCCCATTCGAGAGATACCTTTCAATGACAGTCATATACAGTTGATGGTTAATACAGTGGATGTCAAGGGTGAAGTCACTGCCATGCAACAAGTTGAGCCTATGGCACCCAGACATATATAGTGCTACTGTAGTGTGAAGTCTACCATAGTATCCACATCCTACAGTCTAATGGAAGGAGAGATCCACAGCACGAAGAATAAAATGCGAAGAAGTCTTTATTGGTACATCATCCAAAGAGCAACGTTTCGATTCTAATGCGAATCTTTTTTAAGCATCCTAGAGTCTGTCATAGACCTTCATCAGATTGTTGGCCAAGAAATACCACCAACCCATGTACCTGATTAGATGCTTTACATCGTGGAATCACCAGAACAAGTGGCTAACTTAAGCCTTAACTTAGCAAATAGGAAGAGAAGAGGTCACATCCTAAATAGTGAGTTGTGTAAGGTGGTGTTTGGAGAGGATGACCAAAGGCAAAATAACAGAAAAGTATATATCTATGTGGAGGGAGCAGTGAACAACTCAATGCTCAGTGAGGAAGAGCTGTGGATGATGGAGGTACATAGTACAGGCGGTCCCCTACTTTAGAACACCCAACTTACAGATGACCCCTAGTTACAAACAAACACTCTCAATGTTGTTACATTTCTGTACATTATCCTCAGGCTTCAATAAACAGTTATAATAGTTATCAAAGTTATCTGCAATTAAGATTTATTGTTAATCCTGGTTCTTATGACAATCCAACATTTTGAAAATCCAATTGTCACAAAGACCAAAATGGGACTGGGGCTGCAATGATAAAATATACAGTTCCGACTTACATCCAAATTCAACTTCAGAACAAACCTACAGAACCTATCTTGTATGTAACTTGGGGACCGCCTGCATAGCACAGGTCTCGAGATAGGCCACCGTTATAGTGTTAATACTTTGGTAGACCGCACCCTATAGTGGCATCGGACATAGGATGTCTCTTTAAATAGATTTGTTATAGTAAGAAGGAGAAAGCGTTGAAGTTCTTAGAGGTAAATTAATTGTATGCAGTCTGTTAGGAGAACTTTTTATGAATGCAAGTGATGAAAGATTGTTTTTACCGTTGTCAGTATTATTTTAATGCTTTGCAATGAAGAATCTGTTTCTGTAACAGTTATAATAATAGTGTTTTCATTATCAGTGTTTCCACATATTCCATAAAATATATAAACCTTGTATATTCATTGTAATCTTCAGGACTGTAAAAATGTGTCTCTGTACATACCACTTTAATGTAACGTGTATTGTTCCAGATAGTAACTGCATGGCATACTTAATTATTTAATGTATACTTGTATTTATACCTCAGATATGTTTTTTTTCAGTATCTGGATGCATTCCCTCAATTTTAAATATGCTAAACGTAATAAATATAAAAACAAAAGAGCTTAGAAAATAGATTTATATCATGATGCATATGTCTTATCGAAATATAGCCAAGTGCACTATTAAATGTCTCAAATGAAACTTGGGTGTCCGTTTGTTGTCTCTTATATTATTCTTTATGAAATTTGGGGAGTATGGTTGCTGGAAGCAGAATAAATAATTCCTTTATTTATATAGCGCACACAGATTACGCAGCGCTGCACAAAGCATGTCAAATTGGTCCCTGTCCCCATGGGGCTCACAATCTAAACAACCTACCACTATGTTTTGGAGTATGTAGGAAACCGGAGGACCCGGAGGAAACCCCGCAAACACGGAGAGAACATACAAACTCTTTGCAGATGTTGACCTGGGTGCGATTCAAACCCAGAACCCCAGCTCTGCAAGGCAGAAGTGCATGTCCTAAAGTATGTCTATTCTAAAGCCTCACATAAATTATCTTGTTGACTACTTGATGGGTGAAGTTTAAGAAGCTAAATAATATGTAAGTGCTCTTGTTTTCATAAAAAAAAGATTTTAAAAATATGCAAATAAGTCTGTAGGGCTCTGTTGTCTGTTAATTATGCACACCTCCGTTTTGGCTTACTCTCCGCCTCCTCAATCCCCTCCCCAGCAAGATAGGTGGTGACGTCAGCCATCACTCGGCAAATTCTGCACATGCCCGGTAGTATTAGCATTGGAGATGTGCGTAATTAACAGATGATGGCACCCCTAGGGTCTCTAGTGACCAGAGCTCCACAGGCTTATTTGCATATTTTTAAACCCTTTATTTTATAAAAATGAGGGCAATATATACTTCCGCAAGAATGGATCCTGACCGAGGATGCACATCCCAACGTGTAAGAGTGCTTGTTTTATAATGGCCGATTCTGCTGATAGATTTCCTTTCACTATGTTCACAAAAAAGGGAAACCAAAACCCCCTGTGAAAACTTAGATTTCAATACACATAGGGAGGATTTATCAGCATATTGATGTTAACCCCACCCATGTGCTCAGGAAAGAGGCTCCAGCGCAGTGTCGGTGCACTCTGCATCTGGGAACTGCCCTCTACACGCCCCTCCATGCCCACTTTGTGTGGAGGTGGCATAAAGGAAGAGATAGTTATGGCTGTGAGCCAGGATTTGCAACTTGGTGTACAGGCCTTGATAAATCCCCCCATAATGTATCTTGCCATAAAGTGTAAGTTCTTTGGCCCCAATGTTTGTAGGCCATTATTAATGCAACAATTTTTCCAAGTGCAGACATAAGCCTCCCATTTCTTTATGATACACTAATAAGATCATATGGCTAATCATTTTTTTTTTCAGATATTCAGCAAGTCATAATTTTTAGAATACGCTTAGAAATGTTTCTGCTGCTTAGGGAATGTTGGCGAAGCTTCCTATGTATGGAAGGGATTCCTGGTATAAGACCTGTCAGACGTGAATGCTTTTACTAGATGTGGCAGAAATGTCTCAAAATAGAATACATTTTGCATCTTAAAGGGACATCACACCACATTTCACCTTTTGTGAGCCTTCCTCTTGATCACTGTGGTGTAGCTTATAGTTCTGAACATAAGAACAGCAATGTTTACTACTGGACTCCATCTACAGTATTCAGACTAAAAGGAAATCTACCATCAAAATCAAGTATGAAAAAAAACAGGGACACCTTCTCATAGATGGTGATTGTCTTATTTTTGTAATGCATATAATGGCCCTAAGGCAGGGGTTGTCACCATTAAATTACATGCCCAAAGGGGCAATCACCTGGAATTTTTTGCATGCTACTTCTACCTGTGTCTGATTAGTACCATAGTCACTGCCTAACTTTCTAGAGGGTCTACCAGTCCACGCCCAGCGGATCTTTGAAAGGATTCCAGGAGCTTTTTTTTTCATATGAACCCCTTAAGAAAACCAAAAATCATGGTGTGCCATTATTTGGAATGTTTTTGATTGTTGTAACTTCATAAAGGAGTTGTCCAAATTTTTCTTCAATTTGCCCAGTTGCCAATTTACAAAATAAACTATAACTAATAGTGCTGTTTTAGGAAAATAGCTGAAAATGAAAATAAAAATCGGAAAATAAAAAACTCCTTTAAATTACAGACCTTACGATGTGCCCCGGGTCAGTTGGATGGATAATTTAGTACAACTGGGTTCCTCTCTGTGTTATGAAATAGTGAAGTGAGATCATTGTACAGCTTTACGTAAGAACTATGTAACCACCAGTGAATGTGTGCACTGTGTTCCCCGTAGTGTAATATAAGCATGACATTTATGTAATCTAAAGTCAAGTTTTCAGCTGCCCACCCACCCCTAAGGGAAGGAACTGTAGCACATTGTGCTGGCAGCTGCCTCTTCTCCCCATTAGTGGTGCGCCTTCTCTCATACATCAGCTAAGCACATTACCTGCTTCATCTCCTGACAGGACTGTTTTATTACAGAATTAGGAACATGCAATCTTAATTAGCAGATTTCATTGTGGAGGGGTGTGAAATCCATCATTGCAGGGAGAACTGACATCACGTCATACACCTGACACTCTCATAGCCGTGGAATGTGTATGGCAGCTTGTTCTTGATGTCAAGACTCTCTGTATGGCTTTGTATGTGTTATAGGGCACATATTTTATTTCATGATGCGCCATTTTAAATTAAAAGACAACATTTTACTTGAGTATGAAAGAGCATCTGTCATCAGTTGTGTGTGATCATACCTTTGTGTGCGTGTTTCTATAGCAGCAGGATTGTGGAAAAAATGCATTTGTGAGAGCTGTACACTGAGCTGCATAGCCACCACCCCTGGTCATGTGATGTCACACAGGTGCACACAGGTAACACAAAATGTAATCAAAGCTGTGTAATGCTAATGAGCCATGCACCTGTGTGACATCACATGACCATGGATCGGTGTTTATCTACAAAAAGTAAACATAGAAGCTTCCGATAGAAAGACAGCAAGCAGAGATATTGTAAAGTTTATTGTAAAATGTAATAACTTTTCATTACACAAACTATATTAATAACTAATTACTAGAGCAACCACATGTCGATGTTAGCTCTATTATAAGTTATAAATAGAACAATGGGGCAAAATTACAATTGTATTGTCCGACGATAATGTACTCTGCGATTCACTAAGATCGTGCGTCCGATATCCTGCATGTGTCGCTTCCCCTCTCAGGTCCGATAAAGTTCCCCATCTTCTTCCTGGTGCATGTAAGTGCTTGGGCTTGCAACACAATTTGAAAGTTAAATCCCGCGCTCAGTCCGAATCAGTCGCATCTCCAGTCTTACAGGGCATTATATCCATTTGTTTTATTTGCAGAGGCAGTGACCACAGATTCCTTACTGCCCACTTTTGCTAGAGATTTCTGTTTTGTAAAAGAAGGAATAGTGAGGCCCCTTCCACACTAGCGTTTTTCACGCGCGAGTTCTGCGCGTGCTTTTGACGCGCAGAACTTGCATTGCACTCTGTCCCATTGTTTCCAATGGGCCTTTCCTCATTTGCGTTGTTTTGCACGCGCGTGCTTGCGTTTGTTTTTCCCGCCCCATTCAAGTCTATGGAGACGCATTAAAAATGCATTGCACTCGCAAGCATTGCAAGTGCAATGCGAGTGCAATGCGTTTTAAATGGATGGGTTTCTCGGTGACATGAATAATTCCCCTGCTCGCGATCGTGCATTTAATTTAAAAAACACAGTGAAGAACAGTGAAGAATAGAATAAAAACAGTGAACACAGTGAACACAGGATCATTTAAGTGAAAAACACAGTAAAGAACACAGTGAAGAATAGATTACAGATGTTCGGCACATCTGCTTACTTGTCGGGAGATACGCGGAACGGTGCGAACAAAATAGCATGTGAAGAACAATATATATGTGTGTGAAGAACACATTGCAGATGTTTCCATACATCTGCAATGTCTTCTTCACACATATATAGTGTTCTTCACATAGTATTTTGTTCGCACCGTTCCGCGCGTATCTCCCGACAAGTAAGCAGATGTGTCGAACATCTGTAATCTATTCTTCACTGTGTTCTTTACTGTGTTTTTCACTTAAATGATCCTGTGTTCACTGTGTTCACTGTTTTTATTCTATTCTTCACTGTTCTTCACATCTGCTTACTTGTCGGGAGATAATATACGCGCGCAGAACAGTGAAGAAAAGATTGTAGATGTTTGCATACATCGGCTAACTTATCAGAAGACATTCTTTTTCAATTAAATAAAACATTTTATTCCCGAACCATGGTCCCTTTGAAAAAGTCCCATTGACTTAAAAAACGCGCGTGAAAAACGCACAGAAAACGCAAAAAAAACGCGAACAACACGCGCGTGAAAAACGCAAAAACGCTAATGACTCCAAGGAAAAATGGAACAAAAACGCAGCCAAAAACGTCAGTTTTTCACGCATTGCAACCTGACGTGAAATGCAACGCTAGTGTGGAAGGGGGCTAAGGGTTTTAGTATAAGGACATGATATGACCACATTGAGTACACTGGGAAGTTTTACTAGGCTGAATGCTTCAGAATTCTGGCTCCTTTTGCACCAAAAGGCTAAATGAACCATATTATAGGGGACGTTTATCAAAGATTCAACTTTCTGATCTTAAAGGGGTTGTACTAAGTATTATTGTTATCCATGATCAACAGGATAGAGAAGAACAATCTGATCGGTGGGGATCCCAGCGGTGGCACTTCACCAATAACCAATCAGATTGTGGGGGCCCTGTTCTCACCTAATCCCAATTATGGGTCCATTCAAAACTTTGAAAGTTTGGGAAATTGCTTACCACAGCCATTGAGTATCTTGTGCACTTTCAGTCGTAGTCTAGAGAGTGCCGGAGAAAGTCCAGCACTATGTCGAGCAACTTCTAGCGCTCCGGATCCATTTATTAATGAGAACAGGACTCCTTTTCTTGCAATTGGTAGGGGAAAACAGCAGTAGGACCAACATCAGACAGACTGTTATCCCCCTATCCTATATATAGGGGATAAGAATAAAACTTAGTACAACCCCTTTTACAGGAAAGGGTTGTGGCTTGCTTGGAGTGGAGCATGGTTCTGATGAGATTATCTGTGCCAGAGTTGCTCACAATTTTGAAACTGGAGAAAAGTTAACCAAGTAATAGGTGGAAAAATGTTTGACTATGTGCTGTACAGATGGACCAGATTTATTACCCGGCATCAACCACTGTGATAAATCCAGTGCAATTTACAACTTTCTAAAAATGAGATAAGATTAGAAAATCTTCCTCACAGTCTAATAGAGAATATAATATGTGTAGATTTTACATTCAAAATGTGTTTTTTGCTTGGATATTAATGTAACTTTGATGAACTGAGAATGGCTTTACTATTTCAAATTTTTCTCTTTGCCAACTGCTAGGTTGCGGTGATAGTTAAGCCGCAGTCTAAACAGTTCCATGCTGTCACGGTCTGTGTAGAAAGGAAGGAGCTGTTGTCACCGGGAGCAGTGATCCTTGTGACAGACACATTTTTCTAGAGTCTGAAGCACTTTGGTTGTCAGCATAACTGCAGCATGTGAACACTGACCACTCGGACATGCATACATTTAATAGCTGCGTCCAAATTCAGGGGCAAAAAAAATCTGAACTGACGCAAAAGAAAAAACCCTGGGTTTGCAAAAAAAGAAGAGGCGGAAAACCATTAATAAATGTGCCCCATTTTATATTTTATTTTGGATAAGGTGATGCTAGGTTTAGCGTTTATTATGTTAGCAAATATGGAAAGCATGTTTGTTGTACCATTTTTTTTTAAAATTATACATATATATATATATATTTTTTTTTTATTTATTTTTTTTTTTTTCCTATTTTTAAACATATTATTTTGCTGTCTTTTACAAGCTCCTAACAGACTTGAACATTTTTAGTTTGGCATTGCAGTTTGTTGCAGTTGTATTATTTATTGCAGTTGTTTATTGTGTTGTTTATTGTTTATTAGGTGTCCTTATTAAAGGGATTGAAATGATACAGGATAGGGGATAAAGAGGTGATCGGTCAGGGTTCGACTGCTGGGACCTCCACCAATCATGAGAAGGGGAGTCCCGTTTAGTAATGGGTGGAGCGGCAGGCAGGGCATGGATCTTGCCACTTCATCCAACACCATTAGAGCAATGGCAGCGATAGGAATTTGCCAAGCACCACTCTTGGGCATCTCTTGTGCAGTCACTTACTGTCAGTGAGACAGCTGGAGATAGATATGCGCTGTGCTTAACCGTTTCTGATACTCCAATGCGATTAAATGGAGCTACACATTAGTGAGAATGGGATCTCCCGTTCTAGTGATAGCTGGGGGTCCCAGTAGATGGACCCTTACTGATCATTGGACATGGAATCATTGGATCATGGGGGACATTGGAGCTAGATGGAAGTTCCTCTATGACCTAATACAGTTGGCCACAGCATCTGAGGGGTTAAATGTTCATGATCCTATCTCCAATTATGGATATTGCCAGTAACACAGTTGTTATTCACCTTGCATGATGCTCTCTCAGCAACTAAGCCTGTTCTATATGGTCTGTAAAGGGTGACATCTTGTACAACAAGACAAAATTACAGGCAGTCCCGGGGTTATGTAGAAAATACGTTCCTTGGGTTTGTACTTAAGTTGAATTTGTATGTAAGTCGGAACTGTATATTTTATAATTGTAGTTCCAGACAAAACATTTTTTTTTCCCAGTGACAATTGGATTTTCCAAATTTTTGCTTTAATGGGACCAAGGATTATCAATCGAACCTCATTACAGACACCTTACAGCTGATCATTGCAGCCTGGGACTATAGTAAAGCATCCAGAAAGTTTCACCAGACGTCACAGGGGGCAGAGAGGTCCGTATGTAACTACGGGTCGTCTGCAAGTCATGTGTCCTTAAGTAGGAGACCACCTGGAAACTCAAGCTCTGACATAATGGGGGTCATTTACTAAGGGCCCAATTCACGTTTTTGCGACGGGTTAACCGAATTTTTCCGTTTTGTGCCAATTGCCCCGGGATTTCGACGCACGTGATCGGATTGTGGCGCATTGGCGCTGGCATGCACGCGACGGAAATGGGGGGGCATGACCGTGAAAAAAACCTGATGGATTTGGAAAAAACGCAGCATTTTAAAAAAAAAGTGTCTTACCTTCATCCACGATGGCTCGGTGAACACCTGTGCATTCCGATACTCTTCAGCGCAGCAGCGACACCTGGTGGACGTCAGAGGAACTGCCTTAGTGAATCCCGGCCGGACCCGAATCCACCGCAGAGAACGCGCCGCTGGATCGCGAATGGCCTGGGTAAGTAAATCTGCCCCAATGTGGCCTAATACAAGCTTACATGGATGAAACCAGCATCTGTCATGCTTTATCTTGTCATAAAAGTTTGAATGGGAGACTGAATACAAGTTTCTAATATAAGATTAGCCATGTAGGCTGCACATCAACTATATTATCTCAGGCAAACCTTCCTCAAACATTTCTGTTACATAGTTTGCTTGCAAGATACTATTTGAAGTGGTTGATGAAATATTACTCATTCCCTTCCATATATTTAACTGCTACCAAAGTAAAATATACATGCGCTTCACCATTCATCAGTTCCATAAATATATAAAGCTGGTGAAGAACGATATGAATAAAATATGGGGAAGGGATGGAGAAGAATCATGACGAGTCCGGACTTTTTAGCATCTTTTTTCCAGTTTTTATTCAGGATTAAATAAGAAACTCAGAGAGGTTTATATTGTGGTTTAGGGCGTGTGCTGGTTCCCATATGTTTAGCTTGGTACCTCCCGGGAATATTCTTAGAAGCTAAGTAATTATTGGCAGTTTCTTCTGTCTTCTAATTAAATCGAGCATTGTGTGATCTTGGCCTCCATGTGGTTTAGAAGGTTAATATAGCAGTATGTTCTTATGTCATCTGTTAAAGGGTGGATCAAAATAGTGATGGAATAAATACTGGATTGTACCACATAAAAGTTCTACTTCCTTCCTTCTTCCTCATGTACTTGTATCCCCTAGTAGCCTAACATGAAGGATAGGAGCAGGTGAGCGCTAGATTGCTTTTAGCACCTTGTTTGCAAAGGCTGCTGAGAGGGGAGTTAGGTACAGCTACCTACCATTCATGTGTAAGACAGGCCTAAGTACCCCAGGGCCAAAGCAGGGCCAGGACAAGTGCTAGGCAAGGGTAGATTTCCTAGTTTGGCACCGTACCTCTCAAGGTGGGTGTCACAATTACCTGGTGTTTCCACCACAATTTGCAGCAAACACACTATAAAATTAATGTGCATTTCTCCTTGACATCATCATCCAGGTCCTTCACCCCAGGAAAACGTAGCATCAACGTGTGGATGTAATTTACTAATGCAAATTATCCAAGTCTGAGAATGATGTCAGGACAATGTAATTATTCACATTATTGCAGATCCTTTAGTAAATGATATTTACATGGAGCAGCCCGTGTCAGGAATATAGACATGTTGCAGACTGGAGAAAGAGGATTGTACAGATGGGCAGGCTTGTTAAAAAGGAGGATAAGGCTGGAGAAAGAGGGGGTATAGAGGTGCTGGATGGCTAAAAAGAAGCATATGAGTTTGCAAGGAAGATATGGGGGTACAGGCTAAAGATAATGGGGATTTAGAGGTATAGGCTGGAGAAATTGAGGGATAAAGAGGAGCAGATTGGTTATCAAGAAGTATGTGGAGGTGCAGGTTGTGGAAAGGGGGATAAAGAGGTATCGGTTGGTTATAAGGAAAACAGGGACGAAACTAGTAGAGTCAGGGTCCCATAGCAGACTTCTACATATTGGGGCATATTTACTTACCCGCTCCCTTCGTGATCCCGCGGTGCGTTGTCCAACGAAAATGCGTCCGATGGACCCTTAGTAAATGAGTCCCATTGTACGTGAGTTACAATCACACATTTGAGTTACAATCACTCACATTTAAACAATCATATATATGCACATAGTTATTCAATCACTTACACAATTTACATATTTTTACACTCATATACATGCACAATGTGCAGCACAATATGTATATAGTGGTGCACATCCTCCATTCTATAGTGTATTAGCCTGGCTACCGGGGGCCCCTGACACTGCAGGCCCCATAGCAGCTGATATGGAAGGAAGACATGGGGTGGGCTGGATAAATAAGGGGATATAGAGGTTCAGGCTGGTTAACATGAAGAATATGGGGGTGCAGGCTGCAGAAAGCGAGATATATGGAAGTGCAGGCCAGAGAAGGAGAAAACATTGGGATGCAGACTGGAGAAGAATGGTTACAGATTGAAGAAGAGGGAAGTCCAGGCCAGAGAAAGGACGGCATGAAGTAGCACATTGTGTGGATGAGGAGGACATCAAGGTGCAATCTGTATGAGAAAGAGGAGGTGCAGACCCACATTGGATACCTTAAATATAAAGCCTCCACCACAGACTCTGATCTTGTTTTTCTTAGAGGTTCTCTGTCCTCAGCTCCTGATAGCTACCTGTGGATCTGTGGTTGGGATACAGATGGCACCGCATGCTGAAGAAATGAGTAACCATGGTACACCAGGTCCTGAATTAAGGAATATCCCCTAATCCCATTACTTACATAAACCAGCAGTGTCTTTTACATTAAAGAGACACTGACAGCAGATTATCTTCTCTTTGCCTTCTCTGTTTTTTTACTGTTTTTTGTATGCCCAGGTCACCAAAATACCTTGTCCCATCCTTATTCCAAAGAATTTCACATCTTCCATAACAGCCAAAGAGGTAACACCATGATATGAACTCCCGTGCGTGCCAAGTACCACTATATAGGGGCAGGGGCTTCCATAGAGGTGCATGGAGCTTCACTGTACCATAGTATGCTTCTGATTTCATAAAAATGCTAAATACTATTGGATTTGATTGCACATTACATCAGATAACATCTGTAAAAAGTTATTTCATCAAAACACTTTGGAGAATATTTCTATACTCAAAGGGAACCTGTCAGCAAAAATTGACCTAATAAGCCACTACCGATATGTTGTCAAGCAGCTTAATACATTCTTAATACATACTTTGAAGTGAGATGTAAATTGGTTGTATAAAGTCAAGGAGGCGGAGATTTTAACACTGAAGTCAAGCTCTCTTTTCCGCAGAAACCCCCTTTCACTGTAATTAATGGTCCTGCATCCAGAGACATCACTAACCAGATCTCCTGAAGTCAGATGCATGATATCACAGTAGAGGAGGCATTCAGAGTGCCCCATCTTGACAGTGTTAAACTCTCCGCCTCCTTGACTTTATCCAGCCAATTTACAGCTCTCTTTAAAGTTTATTTTCTAGGTCATGCCACCAAACTGGGACATGAAAGAAAAATTAACTAGGAGGTGTTACCCTATTTGACAATATTCTGGTAGTGGTTTATTAGGTCAATTGCTGATGAAAGGTTCCCTTTAAAGGGGTCTCCACCCACAATCATTGCAATTTACAATCACTTAAAAGAGGGAATGTTAAATCAATTTAAATATACCCAATACAACTTCCATACATGAATCATACGGAATGACTTGGAATGGGTAAGAGGTGATTGTACAGCATCTAACCATCCATGTCCATGTTCACAAATAAATAAGTGGGTGACGTTTTGTTTTAAGTGATTTGGAATTAGGTAACTTTGTTGTTAGAGGTAACTATGTACATGGAAATATAACACTGCGGCAGAGGAATAAGGGGACAGGTTCAGACAGGTCAGTCTGCCACTTTCATACTTATCAGGAAGAGATGCTGACAGTTCAGGAAATGTGCACATTCTTCTCCAGAAAAATAACAAATTAGAAAATGTGTTCAAAATTGGAGAATAAGTGACACCTCGGATTAAAGTCAAAACAAGTGAGAAGGATCTGCCAGGAACCATTTGAAGCTGATTATCACTTTCGACATCAAAAACACAAAGGCTCTGTGAACTCTTGTTTTCCTTTAATTTTAATGACATCGTGTCAGTCAGCCAATTTCTCATTTTACAGGTTAGTCTTTTCTGCTGCAGATTTTCCCATATCACAACCTGGTGTCTTGTTCAGCTTCTCTTTTCTTATGTGTATTCCTGGATACACTAATATATCTACATGATGGGATTTCAAGCCCGATCTTACCAAATAATATTTTTTATTCTTTTAGATTGTGATTGTGGTTAAGACTTGCAAAATTGACTGTAATAGATCATTATTAACTGTATTCTCTAACAGAAAATCATTCATAATCATTAGAAAGTATATTAACCCCTTAAAGTGATTGGCCACAATACCTCATGTTTTTGTATTTTTTGTGTAATGTGTGGGGGGGCAGGATATTAGGTGATTTACATATATACATCTATTAATAGTTCTGCGCTGCTTTCTTGATAAGTAAAGTGAAGCCTCCTGTCTTTTCCCTCGTCAGCCAGACATTCCTGACCATAAAATGGCCGCAGATGGAGGGTCATGTGATCTTATCTGTCCATGAGCAATCACCAGTTAGAGATCACATGACCCTCCATCTGCAGCCATTTTATGGACAGGAATATCTGGCTGATGAGGTAAAAGACAGGAGGCTTCACTTTACACATCAAGAAAGCGGAGCAGAACTAGTAATAGATGTATATTGGTAAATTACATAATATCCTGTCCCCCCTCCCCCATACTTACACACACATTACAAAAAACAAGAGGTAAAGTGGCCATTCCATGATTAAGAACGGCTAGTCCATTTGAAACGCGTAGGAATTATGGATTTAAGGAATAACACTGTGGATAAATGAAGATGTCACAATAAAAGTTTGAAAGACCATCGGTGTTGGCTGGACTTGTAAAGTGGCCAACCCCTTTAACGAGCACGCCCTTTTCCTTTTTCGTTTTTTTCCATTTTTCAATCCCCACCTTCAAAAATGTATAATCTTTTATTTTTCCATGTAGAGAGCTGTGTGGGGACATCAGACCACTTAACAAAATCAAGAAACCAACTAGCCAAATGACTACAGGCCAATTGCTCTGACATCACATATAATGAAGTAATTGGAAACAGTCCTGATTAAGCAACTAAAAGGGGAGGTCAAGAGGAGTTTGGACCTGCTCCAGTTTACCTACAACGAAAGGAGAGGCATGGACGATGCAGTGCTGTCTCTACTGCACAGAACATACTCTCACCTAGAGCGCAGGGGAACCTCAGTCAGAATTGTATACTTCCATTTTTCCAGTGCCCTCAATACAATAGAACCTGGTGGCCTGAAAGAAAAAATGAGGGCACTGCAAATGGACACCACCCTAACCAACTGGACATATGACTACCTGAGGAACCAACCACAGTACATCCAAATAGGAAATGTCCGCTCCAATACAGTCATCAGCAACAGCGGAGCAACACAAGGGACCGTACTGTCCCCCTTTCTCTTCACCCTCTACAGCTCGGACTTCAGATATAACTCTATCTCCTGCCATCTACAAAAATTTTGCGGATGATTATTATTGTCGGTTGCATCAACGAGGGCAACGATGAGAAGTACAGAAATACCATCAGCTTTGTTAAGTGGAGTGAAAGCAACAATCTAGTGAGCAATGTAAAAAAAAACAAAGGAGATGGTCATCGACCTAAAGAGGAACAAAATTAGGATCAACGGATCACCCACCTACTACACAACACTCTACTGCAGCAACCAAGCAACATAAGTCATTGCTACCACCAGTTGTGTTGCCAAAAGTTTCCACAACTCCTTCATCATAAGGAAACAATAGAACTATTTAACTATTCAGTGGCTAAAGCGTAGGATTAAGTCACACCCTCAGTCCCTTCCCCCAAAAAAACCTTCCCCCACCCCCCAAAAATTAGGGTAGGATTATTTAAGGTAGTTATTTGTGTTGTTCATTATGTGAAACACTGTTCGTGTCTTGTCTGGAGTAATGATGCACAAAACTATTTCCCAACGGGATTAATAAAGTTTTATTCTATTCTTCTATTCTATTTGTAGTGACAGTAATTAATATTCCATGGGTGTATTGGGAAGTGGGGAAAAAAATCCAAATGCAGTGAAATTGGTGAAAAAAACGCATCTGCGCTATGTTCTTGTGGGCTTGGTTTTTCCGGCTTTCAATGTGCGCCTCAAATGACAGGTCTCCTTAATTCTTTAGGTCAGTGCGATCACAGGGTAACTAAATTTATATGTGTTTTGTTGTGTTTTAAATTAAAACCTTCTGTACATAAAAAATGTCATTGTTTGGCGATCTTCTGGTGCTAATACTTCAGTGTACTTCAGTGTATTTTTTATAAGATGAGCTGACATTTTCTTTGCTACAATTTTGGGGACTGTTATGATATTTTGAGAGATTGAACATGTTGGGATGCAACGATACGTAACATATTTATATTTTTTATTTATTTTTAAATGTGTTTGAGGGGAAGGGGGTGATTTAAATGCTTAGGTTTTTATTTATTTTGTAATTTTTTTTTACTATTTTTCAGATTCCCTAGGATACCTTAACCCTTGGTTGTCTGTTTGATCATTCCATATACTGCCAGACAAGGGATTTTACATATAATCTATTACAATGTGCCACCAGCACCATGTAACAGATGCTGTATAACTGCAAAGCCTCAGGTCTTACAAATACCCAAGATTGTCATAATGACAGATTGTCGCTCCCCAATGACATAACTAGCAGTGATAAAGGCAACTCAACCTTGCCGCGACCTTTCTCTTCAGTTCACGTTTCTAACGTTTAAGTTCTGTAGGTAACAGAACCACAAGCCTCATGTGATCTGAAAGATGAGATTTTAATTCTTACTTTGACACCACGGGAACATTAATTATCCTGCAACTGTTGTTTGGTGTGGACGGATATTTTTTTCCTGGTGCACCTCCTGTGACTTATTTAGTGTGTTTCAGCCCCACAAATATTCCTCTTTGTCCGACGCTCTCAACTTTTAATGTATTAGTCTCTCAATCTGGGTGCAGATTTTTCTCCCTACCTGCAGTTCACTTAGACGCACAAAAAGCAAGTCTCCCAAGTTCTATAACTCCTTCTTGAATGTGGAGTCATTTTAGACTCTTTCTGATGTGCACCAAATGATTAACCCCTTGCGACACAATCTAAAATCACAGTCTAATAAACAACAACATTTTTGAGACAAAAATTACTTTTTTCATTTTCGCATGACTTTGGAGGAGATTTTTAAAAAAGTCAAACTGAACTAGTAATTTAATGGGGTAAAATCTGGTGACCCTTTAAGGCTATGTTAATATTGGTATTTTAAGCTTCAATGTATGATAAAAATCAGAGGAGGATTGACACTGCCATGGGCCCTGGGCTGTATGAATAATATAGCCCCTATAAGTCTGGAATCTCTTCCCACATTTGGTAATAGAATCCGCTTCTTGAGGAATGGAGGATGTGCCCTTCTACCTGCTTTCAATCTGCCGTTTCAGGACCTTTGGAGGACCTTCAAAGGTCCTGGAATGGCTTTTGTGTACATGTGTATTGAGAGCAGAAAAAGATGTACACGGATTTCATTGATGAAGGTCCCTCTCAATATAAAATTTAGTGGATGATTTGGGTGGCCATGAGCCACCTAGAAGGCTACCACCCAAACCTCCTATGTTATAATCCACTAATGGTAAAAAAAAAAGCAGTAGATTAATGTGTAATTCTTGTTGTAAAACTACTAGAAAACAACTGAAAGCAATCATCTATCTGCAACACTAAATGTAACTTTACATTGTGCATGGAAGGACCACGTATTTGGCGCCCTGCATTCTGCTGTGGGTGCCTACTCTGCTTTATTTCCTTCCATCACATCTCTTCTACAATGGCTGCTGACTTCTTCAGTTTAGGGCAATGAAGGAGAATGTGTATTTGACTTACAGGGAGTTTCCAGCATGGAGTTTAAGTAGAGATTCAAAGGGGGAGGTGTGAGTGAAGCTTTAGGGGCACCACAGTTGAAAGAGTTATCTATTCATGCCTAGGGGGTAGTCAAATTTTGTTTTCTGGGTAGGGGGTCACTTTAATGGACATAAAACTGATGAGGATTCATTGATATACATTATAAAGAGATCCAGCATAGCTGTGAAGGATATGTTGTAAACAGAAATCTTCATGCTAATGTGAACAAAGCCTCTAAAGTACATTATTGACAGCCAGTTAATGATTACTACGCTCCTGTTGTAATAGCCAGCAACAGAGAAACCTCCCATTTCCGGTATTAATTCCAAAAATTCTGAAGTCATTGACAACAGCTGTACAGTATAGGGGTGGCATTGTTACCACATTTGTGCCCCATAAAAGAGCTTTGGTTTGCTATATGTATGGCCTAATGTATTGCATATCAGTAAGATACTGACAGGCAATGCCACTTTCTGTCGCTAAATAAAACACAATAAATATTACAATTTAAAGAAAAAACAAGCACTCATACATTATATGGAAATACCTGGAGTACAAAGGCCATTAAATATTATAGGAATTTATTGGGATATCATTCTCCTGCCTAATCCAGAGCTCAGTGAAACTGGGATCCCATAAATGGTTTATCCAGGGACATAAATATTTCTTAGAATGTTCAGCAACAGATATGAACTAAGATTTATTATTTACTTTAGCAATGAAAGCTGCATAAATTCCCCAATTTCAGTGTCCTTGTGATCACATTTCATAAACTGCATTGTGATAGGAATGAGGGTAGCTGGACTACTAGATAGCCCGTCACAAGATCTTCTGCAGAATAGGAGATTCTTGAACGTGGACATTACTTAGAATGGCTTGTCTACCAAAACAACTTTTCACCTTATCCCTGATCCTAGCTTGTAGACCTGGACTGATCTACAGGTTATGCCCCATCATATGGATAGAGACTAAACACTTTCAGACAAGTGTTTTTCAAGCAACAAGTCCTGTGCAATTTTTTGATGGACATGACTGGCAGTGGACACTGACCCATTATATTCATTGGGTTTATTCATACATGTAGCATGCTCTACGTTTGCAAGAGATACACAAGAAAAAAATCTCCATTCAACTCTATGGGAATGAAATGTGAGTACAATGCATTTTTAATTGATCCATTACAATAGAAAACACAGACCACATTCCTCAGTGTTTAAAGGAAACCTACCAAGAGGAATCTTCTATCAGAAGTAGATCTGAGTGTAGATTCCTCCTCCCTGCCTCTTCCCTAAACTGTAATTTAATAATCCTGGAACCTAACCTAACTTGTTAAAAACTAAGGCTAAGGCTACTCCAGGCCCTAGTAGCCTCTCCAGGTAATTTACATATTACTAAAATAAAGTGTTACACACAAGTAAGGTTAGGTCCAGGATCCATTACAGGCAGAGGCCCGAGGAATCTAAAATCAGATCTTCTTCTGATAGTAGAATCCTCATGGTAGGTTTCCTTTAAGTGCAAAACTTACCCACTGAACTAAAAACTGCCATCAAAATCAAGCATGATAAACCAGAGACACTTACTATAGCATTTAAGGCGCTCTGGTAACACCCCTCCAGGGTCCTTCTGGCTCATTAGCATCATTTTAAAAGTTGATTTTAGAAGGAAGGAGCCATGGATGACAAATATAAGAAGATGACCACAGTCCCGGTGCCTGGATCTATGAGTAAGTGTCCCTGGTTTATCATGATGGATTTTGATTGTAGGGTTGCTTTAAAATGTAATGAAAAATCACCAGTTATTCACCAATTAAGCTCAGAAGGTTCTCCACTGCTCACATGAAAGGGCCCTTAGTTGTATTGTTGGCCAAACTTCTTAAAGGGGTATTCCCATCTGGGCATTTACATTTAATTAAATTCATTTGCCATATGTAAACATTTCTTCAATTGGATGTTATTAAAAAAATGTTCCTGTGTGAAGATAATTTCTCATAAATGTAGTTATTCTGTCCCTTAGCTTCCTCGGATACGACCACGTCACACTCTGGCAGCGGTGGCCAGACATGCGCTATAAGGTCCTGCCGGACCACCAGGATTCAGCGATCATTACCACAGGGCGGCTGTAGGACATGCAGTAACTCCCGGACATTTTATATACAATAACCTTTTGTTTCTTTGTGCACTCAATCTATCAGACGTGGCCGTATCCGAGGAAGCTATCTCGTTTCTAAGGGACAACATGGTTACATTTATGAGAAATTATCTTCACACAGGAACATTTTTTTTTAATAACATCCAATCGAAGAAATGTTTATATATGGCAGATTAATGAAACTGAATGTAAGTGCCCAGATGAGAATACCCCTTTAAGTTAAAAAATATACCTTGGATTTGTTCTCAAAGAATCTTAATTTAGGGGTCACGGTTTTACTTCGAATTTATGGATACATACATACAGATAAAATCATTATATAAGTGATTGGGTGCTTATTGGAGATCAGTCTATAGCCATGACCACCTATATTAGTAAGTCATGGTGTGTGGACACTCAGAGGAAGCAGATGTCAAGCGGAATTGTTCCACAGCATTAAATTAGCTTCAGCTGTGCAACTAAATCCTTCCTATAAAAGATCAAAACGCAGAGAGGCCCAGAAGCCAACCCCCAAGTATTCCTAGAATAACCATAAAAGTAAAGGCTACTGCATTACATGTCATCAAAACGAGCACAACAAAGAGGCAAGACCTGAGCCAGAGCTACCTCCACATGTAAGAGACAGAGCAGCGGCAAATACAAAAAGTGAGTCTATGGACAACAAAGGCTTTTTATGTAAACCTCATCCTCTCCCTCCCGCAGCTAAACACATCTCATATAGCCCCAGGAGATAGTAAAATCAGATGTAGAATTGTTACACCCTCACAGGATACTGAAGTACAGGGTGTAAACATTGCACAATTTTACCTTCGCAGTTTAGATTTTCTGAAATTACTTGCACAGTTTTTGGTAAAATTGGTTTTTCAGCCAAAGTCAGACGCTTTAATAGAAATGGGAAATTTTGAGGAATGACTTGTATTTCCTTGGTGATACACATAATGGTGCATTGTAACCATCTAAGATAAATCTCTATTGTTTAGGCCTGGAAAACAGAGGGGACAAATATGGGGGAAGGGCTACACAAGGATACGTTTCTTTTAAAGCATTGGTTTTGTTTAGTTGTAAGTGCAGGTTTATGGATTTTTTTCTTTTTGCTGACTGAATGGAGTGAAGAAACAGCAGCTGTACAAAACGACATGAAGCTTATTTTTTAAGCGATGGTCATCTCTAACATAAGTAAAAAAAAAAAGAACATATTTTGATCATTATCAGTCAATAGAGAATGGGGCAGATTTACTTACCCGGTCCGTTCGCGATCCAGCGGCGCGTTCTCTGCGGTGGATTCGGGTCCGGCCGGGATTCACTAAGGTAGATCCTCCACCGTCCACCAGGTGGCGCTGCTGCGCTGAAGTTCCCCGGAGGCGCGCTGGAAGGCCCTGAAATTCACCGGCCTATACCTGGTGAAGGTAAGTGTAATTTTCGCAACACATTTTTTGTCTTAAATGCGGCGGTTTTTCCGAATCCGTCGGGTTTTCGTTTGGCCACGCCCCCCGATTTCTGTAGCAGGCATGCCAGCGCCGATGCGCCACAATCCGATCGCGTGCGCCAAAATCCTGGGGCAATTCAGGTACAATCGGCGCAAATCGGAAATATTCCGGTAACACATCGGGAAAACGCGAATCGGGCCCTTAGTAAATGACCCCCATTATTGTGTTCATCTTTTATAATTGGACACACCATCTCTGTGATGTATCCCAGTGGGATTGAAACAATACTGACATCAATGGAGAACACCCCAAAAAATCAGCCAGTGATTGACTGTTGCCAGTGTTCATACCTCCATCTGAATTCAAGGGAGAGGAGGAGATACAGACGACATATCCGACTGTATAATTATACAATGCTATACGTCTGTGCCAAATGTCGCAAGTACACTTTGGGGACCATCCTGACATATCTTTACAATGTGTGCCGAAAAACGAGATGTGAATGGAGCCTTATTCAATCCAATCAGAGGAAAAAAGCAGCTTGCACTTGTCTGTCCAGAGTCAAGCCTGAAAATTCCCTATTGAATTAAATGGGGCACATTTATCAAACTTTTGGCTTGCCTTTTTCTTTAATTTTTTTGAGACTTTTCATGGTGCTTGTGCTCATTTGCAAATTTTTTTTTTCACTTCCTTTCAAAGTTCGCCATCGTCTATCTTTCTGCAGTGTTCCCTGAGTTATCACCTAAATCCAAATGTGAAATATGCACCTTTTAAATTTTTTTTTAATTTTGGAGCAAATCTACGGCTGGTCCTGACCAGGCGTAGAAATAAACTTGGAACTGATTGCAACTTTTGGAGACTTTTAGCAACTTTTGTTTTAAGAAGTCCAAAATTTGCTAAAGACCAAACGCCACATGTATCTATAAGGGAAAACAGAGGGACAAAACCAGACTTATGATACATGTGCCCCAATGTGAGCAAGAAAAAAAAACACTTGGCAAAAATGGTCATCATGGGAGAGTTCCAAGAGGAAAACCACTGCTGATACATAAAAATACATAAAGACTCATCACAATTTTGCAAAAAAAAAACATCTTGATGATCCCCATGACTTTTGAGCGAAGACTCTTTGGATTTTTTGGATGAGAGATCTATTTGGATGCTTGACCAAAGCTATTTTTGTACCTACCTAGACCCATATTGGTTCTTTATGGTATTATATCACTTTGACTTTTGACCGTTTCTGCTTGATAACAGATGGAATACGAAGCATCTCTATTATAAAACCTTCAGTTATCTTTGGGAATACCTGTCATTCACTGTAGTCCATTCACGGATGAAATTAAGCGCTACATAATGTTCATTCAAATCAATGGAGGATTAATGTGTTGGTCATTACACCAGTGCAGAGTAGAACTCGACTGTTCTCTGCTGCGCCAGATTAATCCCTGTGTCAGATGCTTGATGATGAATCTGGTGCAGTATAAGACTGGCGTGTCGTACTTTGCACCTCTATTAGTTTGCTAAGCCCCAATATTTAATTTTCTGGTGCATGGGCTATTTTCTGTCTGATCACGTAACCTTTTACCAAGGACACGCCCCTTTTTCGGACCAGTTTTAGAATTGCCTAAAAATACATCTCCCCCAGTGAGTTTATGTAGGACAGGAGAGCACCTCCAAAGTGAGAGGGGCTATTCATATGTGTTCATTTACAAACTCTTCTATTTGCCTCCTATCTTTTAACGCAAATTCCTCTAATTGCTGTGAGACGATTTTGAGTTTTCAAAACTAGACAACATCTTCAAGTAAATTATTTTAACTTTTTTTCCAGTATTTTTTATGACACATAGATTCAGAATAAAATAATCTCTTGGTGTGAATGTGTTCTTTCTTTATTTCTACTAGACATATACAGAAGAATAAAAACTTGAGTATTTCAGTTGTTCCTTTTGTCTGAAGCGATCACATTAATGACATTATACTCCGCTCAATCACATTTTATGAGCTCCTACAACAATTACCTGCTAATGGATGTAACAGTCAGTTTGGATGAAATTCAATGTAAAGTTGGCATGTGAGTATATAACATCATAGAAAGTTTTCATGCAATCTGGAAAAAATGTAAATCAGTGCAGAAAATAGAAGCGGAAAGCAGGAAGCTGAAGGCAATTTGAGGAGAGCTGTTTTTCACAGTACAAAATATCTGATTATTAAAAAGTATGTAATATCTATATAACTGACATACTAGACTGAGGAATTTAAAGGGTCAGAAACCTAAAAACAGACATGGCTTCTAGGAAGAAGCTGTGAATGACAGTCAACCAAATATAAGACCTTCTTCAATTGTTAGTGAAGGGTACAAGGGTCATTTTTGGATAACACAAAAGCATATTTTTCTTTATTTGAGTTATAAATCAACCAAGAGACAGAATCCGCCATATATGAATATATACTATATAGCAACGACCAGGTGATGCATATCTAACAAAATCATTCCCTTAAATAAATTCATAATGTGAATGAACAAACTCTGCCTACCCACCTCGCAGATGGTGGCAGAAATAGAAATAGTAAGAGACTCCGGCTTCTTAGTGTCCGGCACACCAGCGCATGGCCAGATTATTGTATTCCATGCCTAATCAAATATAGAAATGCACCATAAACTTTGCCAAGAACTGGCTGCAGGCTATAGCTAGTTCATTGAGTCCCTTAGCTGGCCCAATCCATGGCCACTTGATGTGGAGGTGTCGAAACAGGGAAAATATGGCCGGGCAGTTCAATGCTTGATAAATCAACCCCAACTTTCCCCCCATGTCTGTTGGCCAAAACTGATAATTTTGGTGGGAACAGCTGGCTGTGCCACATATGGAAATCCAACTCTTCTCTAAATATAGTTTATAGGAAAGAGAAAATGTGAACATGTTGGGTTTTAACCTGCCCAATCCTATAGTGATAACCCGTCACCAGAGGTCAGACTTTCGATCAAAACAAGTACCGTATTTTTCGTACTATAAGACGCTTCTTACTATAGGACGAACCCCAGATTTAGGCTTCCAAAAAAAGGAAAAATATATTTTACACCAATTAAAATATCCCTGTTGGTCGCACTAAAGCACAGCACATACAGACATACATGTACACACTCAACTCTGCATCATCCATTCAGATACACACACACTCAACTCTACATCATCCATTCAGATACACACACACTCAGCTCTGCATCATCCATTCAGATACACACACACTCAACTCTACATCATCAATTCAGATACACACACACTCAGCTCTGCATCATCCATCCACATACACACTCAGCTCACCTATACACACTCAGCTCACCTATACACACTCAGCTCTGCATCATCCATCCACACACACACACAGCTCACCTATACACATACACACACAGCCCACCTATACACACACAGCCCACCTATACACACACACACAGCCCACCTATACACACACACAGCCCACCTATACACACACACAGCCCACCTATACACACACAATCTGGTCACCTATACACACACACTCTGCTCACCGATACACACACACACTCTGCTCACCTATACACACACTCTGCTCACCTATACACACACTCTGCTCACCTATACACACACACTCTGCTCACCTATACACACACACTCTGCTCACCTATACACACACACTTTGCTCACCTATACACACACACTCTGCTCACCTATACACACACACTTTGCTCACCTATACACACACACTCTGGTCACCTATACACACACACTCTGCTCACCTATACACACACACTCAGCTCACCTATACACACACACACAGAACCACACACACACATACTTCCCCCATTCCCCTTCTTCTAACCCTGTCCCAGGGCAGCATGGCAGTATGAGACCTGTGGTGATGTAAGAAGCATGTGATCAGTCACATGATTCTGACATCACCGCAGGTCCTGTAGGACATCGGAGGCTCCTCTCTGGGAGATCGGCTGCAGCTCTGTATCAGAGCATCACCCGATCTCCCTTACAGAGGTCAGGAGGGTCTGGCAGTGCTGGTTCCTCCTGACCTTCGGTCTATAAGACGCAGGGACTTTTTAGCAAGATTTTTTCTTGCTAAAAAGTGTGTCTTATAGTCCAGAAAATACGGTATGCAAAAATATGGCAAAGATGAAAATATCCATACTTTCTGAACTCAAAGAACAACCTGGCCCAGAAAGCCATCCTTCCATTGCTAAAGTATGCCTTTATTTCACTACCATTTTGAGCAGATTTAATGAGATCTTTAAACATTGGGTTAATTTTAATAATTTTAACAAATAAAGGGAAAAAAATTAAACAAATAAAGAAAAAACATAAGTATCCCAGTTCCTGTACTCGGAACTCTGGGGCTTCTAATCTTATTGGATGGTGATTTCATGAACACTGTTCATGTGGCGCAGACTCAATCACTGACCTCAACCATTTGTTATCTATTCATATGTCGATTCACATGTTAATTTCTGGTCTAACAGGGGAAATAGTGAGGTCTCTATTAATCATGTTTTTTCAAAGCCTGCACCCAAAAGGCTACCAGCAAGTTTTTTTTAATTTTTTTGTAATGTAGAAAATCCATGTAATTTATTAGAGTAACAATTATTCATGACTACAAGTTTCATCAATAATAATGTCATATTTTCTACAAAATAACTACAGAATAGAGATGAGCGAACATGCTCGTCCGAGCTTGATGCTCGGTCGAGCATTAGGGTACTCGAAACTGCTCGTTACTCGGACAAATACTTCGCCCGCTCGAGAAAATGGCAGCTCCCGCCGTTTTGCTTTTTGGCGGCCAGAAACAGAGCCAATCACAAGCCAGGAGACTCTGCACTCCACCCAGCATGACGTGGTACCCTTACACGTCGATAGCAGTGGTTGGCTGGCCAGATCAGGTGACCCTGGGATCATTCTGTCTCTGGATGCCGCTAGGGAGAGAGCTGCTGCTGGTCAGGGAAAGCGTTAGGGTGTTCTATTAGCTTACTGTTAGGCAGGAGTGATTCTCAAAGAACCCAACAGCCCTTCTTAGGGCTACAATAACGTTCTACTTTTTTTATTTTAATTTGCATCTTTTACCATTTTGTGAGGAATTAGCAGGGGGACTTGCTACCGTTGTGTTTAGCTCTTAGTGGCACACATATCCATAGCAAAGACCGAAGTGGGAAAATTCAGTAGGGGTTGGATTTCTATTAGGCAATAACTCAGTGTCATCTCATCTGGCATAGTAGTGTGCTTCCTTTGATACTTGGCTAGAAAATAGCCATAGGAGAATACAAACAGCTTCTTGAAGCCTACAGTAGCGTTCTATATATTTGATTTCTGGTTGATCTGCTGGTGGCTGTAGTTTCTGCAGTGCATGTACTTGCCAATTCTGAGCAATTTGTAGTGAGACTTGCGACCGCTGTGTTCTGCGCTTAGTGGCGCACATATCCATAGCAAAGGCCGAAGTGGGAAAATTCAGTAGGGGTTGGATTTCTATTAGGCAATAACTCAGTGTCATCTCATCTGGCATAGTAGTGTGCTTCCTTTGATACTTGGCTAGAAAATAGCCATAGCAATAGGATAGGATTGTTTGGTTTTAAAAACTCAAAAAAAAACAAAAAACACAAAAAAAAAAAAAAACACAAAAAAACACCAAAAAAAACAAAAAGAAGTAAAAAAAAAAAAAAAGTTATAACTCTCATTTTAAAAATGTTTAACCCGAGGGCTAGGGGTAGAGGACGAGGGCGGGGACGTGGGCGTCCAACTACTGCAGGGGTCAGAGGCCGTGGTCCTGGGCGGGGTGAGACACCACCTGCTGATGAGGGAGCAGGGGAACGCCGCAGAGCTACACTCCCTAGGTTCATGTCTGAAGTTACTGGGACTCGTGGTAGAGCACTGTTGAGGCCAGAACAGTGCGAACAGGTGATGTCGTGGATTGCTGACAATGCTTCGAGCAATTTGTCCACCACCAGTCAGTCTTCCACGCAGTCCACCCATGTCACCGAAATCCCCACTCCTCCAGCTCCTGCACCTCAGCCTCCTCCCCCCCAGTCTGCCCCCTCCCAGGAAAATTTGGCATTTGAACCGGCATACTCTGAGGAACTGTTTTCTGGACCCTTCCCACAGTCACAAACCACTTGTCCGGTTGCTGCTGAGCAATTTTCCGATGCCCAGGTTTTCCACCAGTCACAGTCTGTGGGTGATGATGACCTTCTTGACGTAGTGGAAGTGTGTAAAGAGGTGTCCGACGATGAGGAGACACGGTTGTCAGACAGTGGGGAAGTTGTTGTCAGGGCAGGAAGTCCGAGGGGGGAGCAGACTGAGGGATCGGAGGATGATGAGGTGACAGACCCAAGCTGGGTTGAGAGGCCGGGTGAACACAGTGCTTCTGAGACGGAGGAGAGTCCTCGACCTGAACAGGTTGGAAGAGGCAGTGGTGGGGCCAGACGGAGAGGCAGGGCCAGAGCTGGTGCATCAGCGCCACTGTCAACTAGTGAAGCTCCCGTGGTGAGGGCTCTTGCGGCGAGGGCTAGATCTTCAGAAGTGTGGAGGTTCTTTAAGGAAACACCGGATGACCGACGGACTGTGGTGTGCAACATTTGCCAAACCAGGCTCAGCAGGGGTTCCACCACTACTAGCTTAACTACCACCAGTATGCGCAGGCATATGAATGCTAAGCACCCCACTCAGTGGCAACAAGCCCGTTCACCTCCGGCCGTGCACACCACTGCTCCTTCCCCTGTGTCAGCTGCTAGTCAGCCCCCTGCCCAGGACCCTGGCACAAAAACCCCATCGTCGCCTCCACGATCCTCCACAGCATCCACCAGCGTTCAGCTCTCCATACCCCAGACGCTGGAGCGGAAACGCAAATATAGTGCAACCCACCCGCACGCCCAAGCCCTTAATGTGCACATCTCCAGATTGCTTAGCCTGGAGATGCTGCCCTATAGGCTAGTAGAGACCGAGGCCTTTCGCAACCTCATGGCGGCGGCCGCCCCTCGGTATTCGGTCCCCAGCCGCCACTACTTTTCCCGATGTGCCGTCCCAGCCCTGCACCAGCACGTGTCAGACAACATCATCCGTGCCCTGACCAACGCCGTTTCTGACAAGGTCCACCTGACCACGGACACGTGGACGAGTGCTGCCGGGCAGGGCCACTATATATCGCTGACGCACATTGGGTTAACTTGGTGGAGGCTGGGACCGAGTCTGACCCTTGGGCTGCTCATATACTGCCGACGCCGAGGATTGCGGGGCCTACCTCGGTCCAGGTGTTTCAGGCCTACTATGCCTCCTCCTCCTCCCACCCCTCCTCCACCTCCTCCTCCGAACTACCATCCGTGGGCACGGCGCCATCAGTCGGTAGCTCTAGGCACAGCAGCAGTGCCGTCGCTAAGCGACAGCAGGCGGTGCTCAAACTGCTGAGCCTAGGCGACAAAAGGCACACCGCCCAAGAGCTATTACAGGGCATTCCACATCAAAGTTGTTAACTTTGTCGCCACCCTGCTGTGTAATCCCCAAAATATACTTGCAAACTTTTACCATTTAGGGATATTATTTCAGCGCTTCTTGCGCATCTGTTTACATTCCCCTCACCCGCCATATCCTAAACTTATAAGAACGCTACTACACTTGATCTTATACAAAAGGTTCTTAGAAGTGCTGTTTGGGGAGTAGCCTATAGACAGGGGCTTGGATTGGCGAAAGCTCGCCTGGCAGCGGAGCGCCAGCTCCATGCCAAGATCCAACTAACATAGTTTTAACTGCAGCACCTTTAATCTACTACTAGTTCACTGCCTCCATACATGGTCCCCTTATCAAACGAGCTGTGTCAGGCAGAATTTTGGGTTGTTTTCATGGCTTCCATGTTAACTTTGTCGCCACCCTGCTGTGTAATCCACAAAATATACTGGCAAACTTTTATCATGTACCGATATTATTTGAGCGCTTCTTGCTCACCTCCTTTGGTTCCTCTCTGCCACCCATTGGTTTGAAGCCTGAGTCCATTTAGGGTATGTCGCCATGACACTCTCTAGCCTGCTGCCGCTGCCTCTGCATGCCGTCCCCTATAGTGTCAGGGTCAATTATTGGATGTTTTAGATGCTATCTAGCTTCATTCTGTCACTCTGTCATGGCCATGCTGTTGCCCATAATTTTGGCATAATGGTGCGATTATGCAGCCTCAGAGGCATCCATGCATGCTGCCCCTGCTGTTTCCTGTCCATTTCCGTGGTGTTTCCATCCTTTTCTGAGGTTCCCAGGTGTTTGGCCAAGCTTCCCTGTGCAGAGCCTTGGTCCCCTTGAAAAATGCTCGAGTCTCCCATTGACTTCAATGGGGTTCGTTATTCGAGACGAGCACTCGAGCATCGGGAAAAGTTCGTCTCGAATAACGAGTACCCGAGCATTTTAGTGTTCGCTCATCTCTACTACAGAAGTAAAATTGAGAAAATAATTTCCTCTATTTTCGAAAAACCTTTTGGTTTTGCAACAATAGAAAAATCTTCTTCCTAATTCATTGGATACTGGCAGGAGCAGGTGTTACTATCCCTTTAAAGTGAATGATGACATCACTCCCCAATGGCACTCACAATCCCGTCGTTCTTTACTGTGAGAGTAAATGCCTACCATATATTTAAAAGCTGGACTGGTTTCTAGGAAAACAATTGTATACGTATAATGTAAATCTGTAATTCATGGCTCAGTGGATGGAAATGCTGCAATTATACAAGTTTCTGCAAGGAATGGGATGTTTCTCTTAAACCAGATGAAATATGAGCTTTAAGGCAGATTTCTCACACAGACAGGACCAGCTTGCAGTCATTATGCCATTACATTGTATGGGAACACATAATAATCCCCAGAGACAACGTTCTCTGCTCAGGCATCTCTAGAACTTCAGTGATGACCACATCTTTACAACATCTAATGCAGAAGAGAAGAAAACCCTTGATGTGGTGGACCTAAAGGTTTAAAAATATCAGATGGTTTTGTAAAACCTTTTCATTCAATGTTGCTTAACTATTGTGCCCGCTACGTCATGTGGAGATCACCTTGTTTTATTGTATTTTCTTCTACATGTGTTACCAGTTGCGGAGCACACATTACTCAGATGACCCTAAAACCACAAGAACTAATGTCATATTTATTTTATTATTTCTCAAAAGTGGAAAACATCTTCCGGGAAAGTTTGAAATCCTCAGACAATGACAATGCCATTACAGAATTAAGACATGATGATGTCGCAGATTAAATGAAGTCATTGGGGGTCATTTATTAAGGGCCCGATTCGCGTTTTCCCGACGTGTTACCCGAATATTTCCGTTTTGCGCCGCTTGTACTTAAATTGCCCCGGGATTTTGGCGCACGCGATCGGATTGTGGCGCATCGGCGCTGGCATGCGCGCGACGGAAATCGGGGGGCGTGGCCGAACGAAAACCCGACGTATTCGGAAAAACCGCCGCATTTAAAAACCGAAAATGTGTCGCATAAGGACCGCTTACCTTCACCTGGTCCAGCTCGGTGCATTCCGGCGCGATGAGTTTACCTTCAGCGCAGCAGCGCCACCTGGTGGACGGCGGAAGAACTACCTTATTAAATCCCGGCCGGACCCGAATCCAGAGCGGAGAAGCCGCCGCTGGAACGCGAATGGACCGGGTAAGTAAATTTGCCCCATTATGTTATTTGGTGTAGACTCTTCCAATAACATGGATAAGTATCATGACAATGATATTATAAGCCTATGTGGCTATGGGTGTTTCTGGTTGGCTGAAATCTATTAACTAGGACAGCATGCTTTAAATGTTGTCTACCATTGACATGTCCTACTTGGTAGGATAGTCGGGCACTTTGAACACAAGCAGATGACACAATGTTGGACCACCAGAGATTAGCTCTAATTGATGAAGAAACATTGTAGAAAGTGTTCAATTTATGTGCAGACATCACAAGATAAATGAAGCATTACATAGCGCCTACTTAATTCAATGGGTTGTCAGAGAAATGAAGCATTACATAGCACCTACTTAATTCAATGGGTTGTCAGAGAAAAGCAGGACAGAACAGGTCCTCCAGACAGAGGTTTCATGTAAATCCTCTAAGCTGTGGACAACAGATAGGTACCCATTTGTCCTTTCTATTAGCTTCCCAATAACTTAAATGAAAATGGATTTTCTGAATTGGACAAACATCAATAACTTTATAAAGGCTACAAATGCTCGATCAACAATTATTTAGATTCTTAGTCACTTGGAAACGTTACACAGTAAAATCTATGAGGGCCCAGGAGATATTAGACTGGTGGACATGTGTAAGTATCCCATTGAAATCAATAGATTCCCCCCAACTAATTATATTTTGTGATAAATTCTGTTTAAAGAACCCCTTTACATTTTTAGCTTTCAAAGTCATGCATCACAAATTTTTGTTTTAATCAACCCCAACCCGGTCACATATCAGATTTTTTTTAGGTCTCGGATAACCCCTTTAATGGCCAATTCATAATATATGTCGTAATGTCATTATAAAATTGGTAGGGAGTTCAAGTGATTGGAAACCAAGTCTTTACCACTGTTACTCAACACCTGCCCACACCGGCACCCAGTAAATTCTGAAAACTTACTAACAATTAACATCCCCACAGGCAGCTCCCTGACACTGTGTGACTGACTACAGGTTCTGAGAGGCATTAGTGGCATCTAGTACCTTATAGATGACAATCTCTTCCATCAGGAGGACTTTATTCCGGGTTCTCCAATCCATGACGTATCACTGCTGAATTCACGGGCAGATATCTTCAGCTCCGTGCAGCATCTCCACCCGGCGTCCCTAAAAATACCACAGTCACTTACAGTAAAAAGTCACCTGGATAACAACACTGTGCTCCTAAATATATACCCCACACAACACAACTGACCACACGCTCCCCCCACACATATAAACGACCCAACGGCAACAGAATCGTCCACATTAGAGCGGCAAATTTTGCCGCTCTTTAAAGGGCTATGCATTCTGCCGCCTGATGTGAGATTTTCATCTTGCCTCATGGCAGATGCGGCCCTGGTGGGACCCCATCGGACCCCTTGTTTTTGGGATCTGTGGGGGTCTCAGCACTGAGACCCCCAATGATCAGCAAGTTAGACCCTATCTTGTGGAGAGGGCATAACTTTTCTTCGTGGAAAAACCACATTTAACAAAGATGTTCAGAATTTTAAAAACTTGCACAGTAGGCAGTGTTACAGTGTTACAGAAAGGACATAGAAGCAAGAAGTATGTTCCTTGTCATCACGTATGTATAAGGAAGGTCTGTACTGGAACAATTTATGCTTTGATATACAAAAATAAAAGAACACGTTCTAGTAATTGATCCTACCTGTTCCTACCATTATTAGTGTTCCTACATTCCTTTCCCTCACCTTCACAAAGGAGACCATCTTATCATTTGATGAACACAAGTATTTCCTGCACTGCGCCTACAGCGCTCTCATGTTTGTACTGTATGTTGATGTAAGGGCCATCACTGAAACATAATACCTGGATTTATTTCTCTTAGAAAATTTTCTGGAAATGTTCACAATGAGGAATTGTGTTGTGATTGACAAGTAAGGGCCATTTGTCAAAAACAAGTATACATTGCTGGCTGACTGCGAAAATCGTAGTATTACCAAAAGGAGGGCTACGGCACATAATGGGAGTTCTCCTAAGGGGGGATTGTCTTACAAATGGAGTTATTGTTGATAGACTGCAGACAATGTTCTGCCTCATGAATTGCTGAGTGCACGAGGTATGTGCGGCTACCCGGAATCATTCCTACACACCTCCAGTAGCTGAAGCCTCTCCAACGGTATCTAGTTACACATGTGGCCTGACATGTCTTTTAGGATGGAAGGATTCACAACGGACATTGATAGAAATCTAACAATTACTCTTTGGTTGTTTTCTACAAAAGACAACAAAATGTTAGGAGGATATTCCCATCTTAGCCACTGATGATTGGAATGGGAATACAAGGGGGTATTTACCGTTACAGAAACAGCGGAAGAGGGTGTGCTACACTATTTCCCTTATTCAGACGTCCAGTGTAAGGCTGGCAGCACACAACAGAGATCCCTTAAATGGAACCTATTTTTCAAATGAACCCACCCAAAATAAATACTTTATTAAAGATTATTAAAAAGCATTGCCCTTACCCCTAAATGGTTCCTTTCCATGGCTGCAATGTTAAAAAATCACTTTGTATACTTATATGAAACTCTCCTAATGTCTCCTAAACTTTCCACTGACACTATTTAATACCATATTCATTGTTCCTTGCACTTTCTTACATTCCAGTTCCTTATTGGCAGGTCTCACTGCTACCACCATGCTGCTGTTATGGAACTAGTACTTAAGGACCATCTGCCAATATTCAAATATAGAATATACATCTTCCTATGCTTCCTCTTGATGTAACCTTGAGAGACAGGGAGAGGCTGAAGAGAGGCTGAAGAGAATTCCTGAGGGAGAGGTGAGGGAGACAATGGTTGTGTGTGACTCCGCTCTTCTACATCATTAAGCACCCCCTCAGAAGGAGAAATCAGTCCTGCTCCTCATCCTTCCCTTAGGAATTCTCTTCAGTCGGGTTAGCATTGTCAGCCTCAATGAGGAGGGCGGGTAGCTTGACTCTACACTGCAGCTCCACACCTCCTGGACTGGACGAGAGGGCATCAATAAAATTCTTCTTTAGATCAATGGATAGACCCGTGGAGGCATCAGTGGAACATATATAAAGACATGTAAAAGTTACTGGGTGTGGTTTGTGGGGGTCTCGCTGGTGACAGGTTCTAGTAAAGCATGTCCTAGTAAAGATCACTCACAGACTATAATTTATGATGATCTATAAAAACAGATACTAGATAATAAGAGAAAAACAGATACCATAAAAACAAATAATAATTCCCATTATTCTTTCAAATTTTTGTCCAACTAGCCTTAGTCTATGGAAACAGAAAAGTGCTGCAGGTTTCTCATCGCCACTTGGGAACCACGGAAAAGGCATAAATCACTATTTTCCATCCCCTCAATGTAGAGACCATAAACAGCTTAGTGCTATAGCAATATATACCTCCAGTGAAAGCTTTCCATAAATCTTCCTTTTTAATTCAGTTGCTTTTATCCGTTTGTAATTTCATCATATAATTTCCAGAGAGCCAGGGCACCAGGCTGAAGATTCAGAACATGTGTCCTACGTACCCAGTGCTAGAAAAAAACACTTCATGAGGGTCCATTGTCCTGGCTGCCATCAATATTCCATAAAGTTTGGAACTAAAACTCTAAATGTAACTCTAATAAAGAGTCTGCAATATACATACTGTTGGAGTTTATCTATGTGGCTAAGTCATTATTCTTTGCCGTGAAATTTCAGAAATGTCACAGAACTCTGCTATTCCATGGTGCCTCGGTACAACATCACAAGGGCAGCTAGAGACAGTACCATCTCTGTGTGCTGGGAGTACAATATTATTACCTTTCTCCCAAAACAATCTAAGACAGCGGTCTATAAACATTTCAAAATCAGGGAATGACTGCATGCAAATTAGTTTTCCAGGGACCGGAGTGGATAACCCCCGCAGTCTCTGGGAAAAGTTATTTGTGTTCCTTGTGCTTACCCTGTACCAATCCTCAAACAATATAATGCCCCATTTCATGTAGCTGCCCCTCTTATAATGTCCCTTTTCCTGAAGTCCTAATTATTCAGCCCCCCATTTAATGCCCCCTTTCCTACAGCCCACTCTGATAGTGCCTCTTTTATTCTACAGAAAAAGGAACATTATGAAGAGGGACCTACAGAGGTTACAAAAAGGGTAGCTTTGGGGGCATTATAGGATTGAGCTACAGAAATCAATGGCACATTGTCAGTTTGGGTAGACGTTACCATTGGGTGCCACAGGGGTCAGTATTGGGGCCACTTCTTTTTAATATTTTTATAAATCACCTCATAAAGGGTTTACAAAGTAGAACTTTCTGTATTTTCAGATGATACTAAGCTCTGTAAAGTAATTAATACAGAGGAGGATAGTATAACATTTCAATGAAATGTGTAGCAACTGTAGGAATGGGCAGAGAAATGGCTGATGAGGTTAAATGTAGATAAATGTAAGGTTATGCACATGGGTCGAGGAAATGAAAATTATAATTTTGTGTTAATCGATAAAATTCTTGGTTAAACTGATGGAGAAAAAGACTTCAGTGTATTGGTTGATAGTAAACTCAATTTCAGGGATCAGAGCTCAGGCTATGTACATGTTCAATAGGGGCCTGGATGCATTTCTGGAGGGCAATAATATAACATTGCATTGGAATAGAAGTTTTTGTTAGTAGTTTCTATTGATCCTTGGAGTTATTCTGACCATCATGTTAGGAGTCGGGAAGGAATTTTTCACTACTTTGGGCCAATGGGCATCAACCTTGCAGGGTTTTTGCCTTCTTCTGGATCAACACAATATAATGAATAGGTTGGACTTGATGGACTGATGTCTTTTTCTAACCTCATTTACTATGATTTCATCACATCGTGTCTGCTGGCTCCAGCACCTTGTACAGCCTCAGCATTGAAAGGTGAGTATGAGTATTTTTCTGTCACAAAGTGTGGTTTTGGGCCGCAGCCTGGTGGTGGGGAACTTCTGAACTAGAACAGCATAAGAATATAGTTAGGGGGGCTGCACAATCATTGTCTCAATATTTTTGTGATCTGAGCCTGGTTAATCATGTACATTACATTTACTGTGTCCCCTGTGGAGAACCTTTGTGGCACAGTCATATACAGGTGGTCCCCTACTTAAAGGAAACCTACCATTTCAAATGGTCGGTGTAAGCTGTAAACACCGTGCACCAGCTCAGGGTGAGCTGGTGCCGGTGCTTAGTTTCGTTAGTGTTATAAACCGCGGTATCGCGGTTTTAACACTTTTTAAACTTTATAGCATAAACTGCTTCGGCGCTGCGTGCGCACGATCGTGCGCGCGCAACGCCTGCGGCATTTCCTATGTAGACGCGCGCACGATCGTGCCGAAGCAGTTTCTGCTATAAAGTTTAAAAAGTGTTAAAACCGCGATACCGCGGTTTATAACACTAACGAAACTAAGCACCAGCTCACCCTGAGCTGGTGCTCGGTACTTACAGCTTACACCGACCACTTGAAATGGTAGGTTTCCTTTAAGAACGCCCAACTTACAGACGACCCCTGGATGGGAGTAATTTACTGTACTTTAGCTCTAGGCTATAAAAATTAGCTGTAGGAGATATAAAAGGTGTCTGCAATGAAGCTTTATTGATAACTCTGGTTCTTATGACAACCCAACATTTTTAAAATCCAATTGTCACAGAGACCAAAAAACATTCTGGCTGTGTTTACAATTATAAAATATACAGTTCCGACTTAGATACAAATTCAACTTAGGAACAAACCTACGGAACCTATCTTGTATGTAACCCGGGGACTGCCTGTATATGGAAATGTGGAAGGCAGCCTGGTGAAGCGTCTTTGAGGATCCCAGTACATGGTCTCATTGCTCTGTAGCTTCATGTGACTGAATAGTTAGCATAGCTGTCATACACTGAGCACATGGCGCAGTCTTTCCCCTGTAGCAATGGAAGATTTTACACTGAAATCATTCGGACTGCATTTCTTTCCTTTGCAGGGATTACTACACAAGGATCTCTGGTATTTCCCTCCAGCTCTTTACCTGGTGTTTTAGTTGTCAGAAAGTCAACCTGGAATGTCAACAGCATTATCTTCCCAGGGGAAAAAACGATGTGTCTGATGAGTGTTTTCTAAGAAACCTTTGCACCAATCCACTTATGTCAGGAACATGACTTTGTCAAATACATTGAATAAATCATTTCAGTGTTGTGCCTCCGACTTGTCATTACAAATGAGCTCTGCAGCCGCTCTGGAGTATGTGCTGAGTGATAGGAATAAAGATCCTGTGTGTAATGAAGTGTATCATCAGGGATGGACATAGGAAATAGTGCCGATCCCCTCCAGCAGTCCACAAGCCTGGATCTGAACATCCAGACATAAACTGCAAGTCTAAAGAGCATTCAAAAGAAAAGAGAATTTTAAGTAATTTATATATATATATAGCAAAAAATACAATGGTAATTTAAATAAAGTTACTTTTCTTTTGTACAAAAGAGATTTTGTTCCCATTATTCAAGAAGCTTATCTTTATAGTGAGCTCATAGAATAACAATAATAATATTAATTATCTTTATATAGCGCCTTCATATTCCATAGCACTTTACAAATCATAGGGGGCATATACAAATATAATATTACATTACAGTCATATGGAACAATATGAGTGAGGGCGCTGCTCACAAGAGCTTACAGTCTATGAGGATGAGGGGGTGACACAAGAGCTTACAGTCTATGAGGGTGAGGGGGTGACACAAGAGCTTACAGTCTATGAGGATGAGAGGGTGACACAAGAGCTTACAGTCTATGAGGATGAGAGGTGACACAAGAGCTTACAGTCTATGAGGATGAGGGGGTGACACAAGAGCTTACAGTCTATGAGGATGAGGGGGTGACACAAGAGCTTACAGTCTATGAGGATGAGGGGATGACACAAGAGCTTACAGTCTATGAGGATGAGGGGGTGACACAAGAGCTTACAGTCTATGAGGATGAGGGGGTGACACAAGAGCTTACAGTCTATGAGGATGAGGGGATGACACAAGAGCTTACAGTCTATGAGGATGAGTGGGTGACACAAGAGCTTATAGTCTATCAAGATGAGGGGGTGACACAAGAGCTTACAGACTATGAGGATGAAGGGGGTGACACAAGAGCTTACAGTCTATGAGGATGAGAGGTGACACAAGAGCTTACAGTCTATGAGGATGAGGGGGTGACACAAGAGCTTACAGTCTATGAGGATGAGGGGATGACACAAGAGCTTACAGTCTATCAAGATGAGGGGGTGACACAAGAGCTTACAGACTATGAGGATGAAGAGGGTGACACAAGAGCTTACAGTCTATGAGGGTGAGGGGCTGACACAAGAGCTTACAGTCTATGAGGATGAGAGGGTGACACAAGAGCTTACAGTCTATGAGGATGAGAGGTGACACAAGAGCTTACAGTCTATGAGGATGAGGGGGTGACACAAGAGCTTACAGTCTATGAGGATGAGGGGGTGACACAAGAGCTTACAGTCTATGAGGATGAGGGGATGACACAAGAGCTTACAGTCTATGAGGATGAGGGGGTGACACAAGAGCTTACAGTCTATGAGGATGAGGGGGTGACACAAGAGCTTACAGTCTATGAGGATGAGGGGATGACACAAGAGCTTACAGTCTATGAGGATGAGGGGGTGACACAAGAGCTTATAGTCTATCAAGATGAGGGGGTGACACAAGAGCTTACAGACTATGAGGATGAAGGGGGTGACACAAGAGCTTACAGTCTATGAGGATGAGAGGTGACACAAGAGCTTACAGTCTATGAGGATGAGGGGGTGACACAAGAGCTTACAGACTATGAGGATGAAGAGGGTGACACAAGAGCTTACAGTCTATGAGGATGAGGGGGTGACACAAGAGCTTACAGTCTATGAGGATGAGGGGGTGACACAAGAGCTTACAGTCTATGAGGATGAGGGGGTGACACAAGAGCTTATAGTCTATCAAGATGAGGGGGTGACACAAGAGCTTACAGACTATGAGGATGAAGGGGGTGACACAAGAGCTTACAGTCTATGAGGATGAGAGGTGACACAAGAGCTTACAGTCTATGAGGATGAGGGGGTGACACAAGAGCTTACAGTCTATGAGGATGAGGGGGTGACACAAGAGCTTACAGACTATGGGGAGGAGGGGGTGACACAAGAGCTTACAGTCTATAAGGATGAGGGGGTGACACAAGAGCTTACAGTCTATGAGGATGAGGGGGTGATGCAAGAGCTTACAGTCTATGAGGATGAGGGGGTGAAACAAGAGCTTACATTTATTAGGATGAGGGGGTGACACAAGAACTTAGTCTATGAGGATGAGGGGGTGACACAAGAGCTTACAGTCTATGAGCATGAGTGGGTGACACAAGAGCTTACAGTCTATGAGGATGAGGGGTGACACAAGAGCTTACAGTCTATGAGGATGAGGGGGTGACACAAGAGCTTACAGTCTATGAGGAAGAGGGGGTGACACAAGAGCTTACAGTCTATGAGGATGAGTAAGTGACACAAGAGCTTACAGTCTATGAGGAAGAGGGGGTGACACAAGAGCTTACAGTCTATGAGGATGAGTAAGTGACACAAGAGCTTACAGTCTATGAGGATGAGGAAGTGACACAAGAGCTTACAGTCTATGAGGATGAGGAAGTGACACAAGAGCTTACAGTCTATGAGGATGAGGAAGTGACACAAAAGCTTATAGTCTATGAGGATGAGGAAGTGACACAAGAGCTTATAGTCTATGAGGATAAGGGGGAGACACAAGAGCTTATAGTTTATGAGGGTGAGGGGTGACACAAGAGCTTATAGTCTATGAGGATGAGGGTGTTGACTCAAGAGCTTACATTCTATGAGGATGAGGGGGTGACACAAGAGCTTACAGTCTATGAGGATGAGGGGGTGACACAAGACAAATAAGAGCTTGTATCATGGTCCAGCCATAGACAATACAATTACCTGCGACGAACATATAAACATGCACTTACCTCCCAGCACAGTTACTGTTGGTGGTTAGAAAAGCTCCTGTCATACAATTTTAAGGTAAAAGGTGACAGTGCAGCTTCCCTGACTATATACTTATGTCTCTTAGATTGTTTAAGGAATATATAGAAAATAGGATAATTGTCTGACAGTCCCCTTGGCAAACACAGATTTTAAATCTACATCAAATCTACCATCAAAATTGAACATAATAAATCCAGGCACTGTGACTGGTAATCTTGTTATATTTGTTATCCATGGCCGCCTTCCTGGAGCTCTTCCATGTTGTAGCTTCACAGGCTGCTACACTGTCTGATGTACACTGTCTGTACACTGAAGCACAGGAAGTTTCAGCACACAGTGGGAGGGGGAAGTGCTCCTTGCACACTGTAACACCCTATAAAGGACAAAACCTTCAGGATAAAAGTGAGATTCATTAACACAAAACAAAGACATAGGATGCAGCTAGTTCATGTGATCTGTGCATGACTTCTATATCAACTAGATTTCATACAGAAGATTTGAAAAAAAACTTTGTGGTACTTGGGTATGGTATGGCTGCATGCTTTCTCCATGATGACCCTTAGATTCCTATGATGGAGTTTGTTTGGATCATTGGAACAATGATTGGGGTGGGATGCTCATATAGTGGAAGACGTCCTCCTTTTTCTCCCCCTGAAAGCAGGGCAAGGAGTGAGTATCAGTCAGTGATTGGCTGCTGCCATTGTTTGGGGTGTCTCCCAAGTGATGTCGCCGTCCTTATATGGAAGGGAACATCACTGGGGAACCTCCCAGTGTGTGTTCGCTCAGCGGAGGCCTTAGGGGATGCAGTACTGCTGCATCTGTCCCTCATAGGTTTTAAAGGCCTCCGACAACTGCATATGTCTATGTTTTTGATGTCTAAACCAGAAATAGAGTAAAAGTAACCTTTAAATTAATTGTCCCAACCTATTATGATCCACACCTGCTTTTGGCTTCAAAAACTGCGTCTGAAAAATCGAACGTGTAGACGCACCCAATGGGTACGTATACGTTGGGAGCTTTCCTGGCATATACGCGGAGCATAAAAAAAAATAAAGAAAGTTGTGAACCTCCCCACAAATACTCACTAAAATCCATCTGCATTTTGTTAGGCCCCTTCTACACTGGCGTTTTTCACGCGCGAGTTCTGCGCGTGCATTTGACGCGCAGAACTTGCATTGCACTCTGTCCCATTGTATTCAATGGGTCTTTCTTCATTTGCGTTGTTTTGCACGCGCGTGCTTGCGTTCGTTTGCACGCGCGTCAAAATCGCAGCATGCTCTATTTTTGCGATTCACGCGCATTTTTCACGCCCCATTCAAGTCTATGGGGATGTATCAAAAACGCATTGCACTCGCAAACATTGCAAGTGCAATGCGAGTGCAATGCGTTTTAAACGTAAGGGTTGCTAGGTGACCAGTATAACAGTATTTCCCCTGCTCGCGAACGATCATTTAATTAAAAAAACACAATGAAGAACAGTGAAGAATAGAATAAAAACAGTGAACACAGTGAACACAGTGACCACAGGATCATTTAAGATAAAAACACAGTGCAGAACACAGTGCAGAATAGATTACAGATGTTCGGCACATCTGCTTAATTGTCGGGAGATACGCGCGGAGCGGTGCGAACAAAATAGCATGTGAAGAACAATATATATGTGTGAAGAAGACATTGCAGATGTATGGAAACATCTGCAATGTGTTCTTTACACACATATATATTGTTCTTCACATGCTATTTTGGGCGCACCGTTCCGCGCGTATCTCCCGACAAGTAAGCAGATGTGCCGAACATCTGTAATCTATTCTGCACTGTGTTCTGCACTGTGTTTTTATCTTAAATGATCCTGTGGTCACTGTGTTCACTGTGTTCACTGTTTTTATTCTATTCTTCACTGTTCTTCACATCTGCTAACTTGTCGGGAGATAATATACGCGCGCGGAACAGTGAAGAATAGATCGCAGATGTTTGCAACTTATCAGAAGACATTATTTTTCAATTAAATAAAACATTTTATTCCCGAACCTTGGTCCCTTTGAAAAAGTCCCATTGACTTAAAAAAACGCGCGTGAAAAACGCACCGAAAACGCAAAAAAACGCGAACAAAAATGAAACAAAAACGCAGCAAAAACGTCAGTTTTTCACGCATTGCACCCTGACGTGAAACGCAACGCTAGTGTGCAAGAGGCCTTATTTATATAAAGACCATATATTAACAAAACTAGTGTCTGTTATACATTCCATGAAAAACTAAAAAAGTGATAATTGTATTTTATACCACAAATACCGCTCACACACTTATATATGGCCCTGTGGTGGAGACTTGTTTTACTGTTATGTAAAGTTTTAAGAGGAAGGACCTAGTGCTATTTCACCACCTTCAGCCAGCTGAGGGTCATCAGATAAGGTAAGGAGTCGTCTTGTCAAACAATTTGCCCCGCAGCAGTAAAGTTGAAGGAAGTGCAATTCAGACTGAAGTAGAGACAAAGAGAAAAAGGAAGAAAGATTTTTTTTTTACTGTTTTCTAAATTTACTGCTTAACAAACTTGTGGACTGGCCTTTTCTTGACCTGAACCTTGTTTAGACTCGTGTCTACTATCACATCGCATCTGATGTGATAGGAGATAAGGGAATGGGGTCTGAAAGGTTACTAAAGTTGAACAAAGATCTGTATACCGGGTAATATTAAGCTGAGAATAAACACTAGATGTATTTCAGCTGAACCTGCTCATGTTGGTGGGACTGGCTGATCATCTAATGGGTGACCTCTCACAGCAGATGTGGAAGGAGAGAAGACATGGTGGCCCAATCCTTGTTCTTAGGGAGGTAAAACTCCCATACATATAAGATAAGATAATATACCGTAGCTATTTCTCCTGACTACCTCATACAAATGCTGAACATCCATGTGTAATTCATGGAGAGAGAAATCCTCAGAAAACTATCGAATGTTGAGGAAATTGTAGAAGTATCATGTTAGCCAGGAAAAATCAAAAATCTGATGTAAATACTCTTTTGTATAAACTACAAAACTCCCAGCGGGAAGGGGCATGTGCTGACCGGCGGGAGGGTTCTTGTGCCGGTGGGGCCAGTGAGCAAGTGGATGTGCCGGCCGGCACATCCACCCGTCCATTGGCCGGCCGGCACATTCACTCGAGAAGTACATATGAACATTAGTACATATGGTGGGACTCTATGGAAGAAGCTTCTTTACTAAGAACATCTACATTAGCTGGTTAGATGGACCCACAAAAATCAACACATTTTCAGGGCTTAAAGAGAACCTTTCAGACTTATGGATCTGTGGGGTTACTGTCCCAAATTGGCCTATATGTGCAATGTCTGTGGGATCAATAAAAAAAATAACAAAAGCAAATGTTTATACTTACCTAAATGTAGGCCTGATGAGGGTCAGCTGAGGAACCTCACATAATCCCTCAATGATGTTGGAATAGCACCCTAAGTTCATTACACATTCATCGTGTTTACGGCGCTTGCACAGTGAAGCCAGGATGTGCAATGCCAGCAGATTTGCCACAGGAGAGCCTGTTGGTTGTTTAGTGTCTCACATTCACCTGACAGGTTCCCTTTAAATCTCCACTAGTGATGTCTGGCAGCAGGTAAGCTTGCATGCACTTGACTATATCTTATATTTCAAATCTCCAGTAGGGGATGTCTCAAAAAAGAAAACGTAGTAGTATCTTACATGTGTGACCCACTTCTATATTCATACGGGGACTCCCCCCATTCTCGTGATCAATGAGTTTGTCCAACCACCATTGATCAGATACTTATCTCTTTTCGTGTGATTTGGGTATGAGTGTCTATAGTGGGGAAGAGGTTAAAGCAGGTTATTAGGGGATTAAAGCAGCAAAGGTAGAAGAAGGTCAGACACCTTAGCTGTATCCCGGAGCTATTTTGTGTGCTTGGCCAGGTTTAATTAAAACAGAGAAAAAATGTATCCCAATGTATTGGGAAAATATTCCAGTAGAATAATGAGAGGATGCAGAATTGCATAGACGTTACCAATACTTTTTGCTTTGGTAAACATAAATATATGCAATTAGAAAATAATAATTAGAATTTTACAATTGAAAATATTGAGTGCGGAATTGAAAAGAAAATCAGCATCTGTCAATGAAAAGATGGATGATATGAGACAGAATTGGGGTGACAATTGGATGACAGAAGGACCACCAAGACAGACAGACAGAGATGGATGTAGAGAAACAGTAGGATACAATGGGGGCACAAAAACATGGGAAAGACGTGATGATGAATGGATGCGGTAGGAGACAGAGAAGGTGAGGATTTGGCAATATAAAGTGCATCCTCTGTAGATTGGGTTCATGTCAAGGGCAAAATGGAGTTCTGGAGGTGAATCGGGACTCATCTGCATAAAGTTTTACATTCTTGTTTAGGTGCACGTTTCCAATCAAGGCCATAGATTAATTGATTTCCTGTGATATTATAATGGAAGTCACTGTGCAGCACTACAGACAATTTTACTGCTGTATGAGCAATTTTATACATTTATTAATGATGTGATCAATATATGAAAGATAAATGAATCATTATCATGAATAGTCCACACATCACAAGTGAGACCTCCCTTACTGACATACAAGGCACACAGTATTGTTCCATTCACTACAACCGGTGTGAATAGGGTCATTACAATTTCATTGTACAAATATGTGTCACCCGGGAAATAACGTTCTTTCATTAATATGTAAATGAGCTTTGTTGCAAGTTCATTATAGATTCACTAAGGACATATATGGGGGTAATGACAGGCTTGTAAAATAATTACCACTTGCTTGAGGTCAGCAGTAGGTGTCTTCTCACCCCACTGACAGATTGTAACCTCTTGTCATGGGCTCCATTTGTGTCTGTCTGCATTTGTATGTGAAATACCATGAAGCCCTCTATCATGACCTACTGAGGTTAATACGGAATATTCATAGCCGCCTCCTTCCTTACATCACAGCTCAGTTCCCACTAGGTAACGGTGATATTCTAATCAAAATACTTTCAGGATCCAGCTTTCTTGCAGAATAAAACCACCTTTATTGGTTAATTCATGGCATCCACACTTAAAATACAGGTATATCGGTCAAAGTCAAACCACTCATGAGTAAGAGCACACAAGAGTGCTCGAAACGTGTTGACTTTGACCGATATACCTGTATTTTACCTGTGGATTCCATGAATTAACCAATAAAGGGCGGTTTTATTCTGCAAGAAAGCTGGATCCGGAAAGTTTTTTGAATGGAGGTATTGCCCTGCAGCAGGGGGGATTCGTGCATGTGGAAAAATTCAACCGTGGATCTAGGTGAGCTGGAGGATTCTCTGTGCTCAAACGGTGATATTCTGCCTCATCCTTCTGCTTTCTTACACTCTAAATGTTCAAGCTAATGGTCATGATATCTGATTTTTATATGAAAGCCAAGCCATAAAAGCCATAAACTAAGATTAATTTATTTAAAATAATACGACAATTGGAAGCCACAAAGAAACGGGCATTGGCAAATGAGGTCACATTGGGGAGACGCTACAGAATATCCTTGTTTTTATAGGTGCAGAATTGTAAATAACACCCAAAATGGGAAGGTTTGTATGCAATGATAACCATTAGAGATGAGCCAGTATACTCGTCCGAGCTTGATGCTCGTTCGAGTATTAAGGTACTCGAAACGGCTCGTTGCTCGGACGAGTATTTCCCCTGCTCGAGATCGAGCATTTCATTAAAAAACACAGTGAAGAACAATGAAGAATAGAATAAAAACAGTGAACACAGGATCATTTAAGTGAAAAACACAGTGAAAAACACAGTGAAAAACACAGTGAAGAATAGATTACAGATGTTTGGCACATCTGCTTACTTGTCGGAAGATACAGCGGAACGGTGCGAACAAAATAGTATGTGAAGAACACATTGAAGAACACGGTGAGCAGGACAGAGACACCAGGGAGCAGCACAGGCAGCGGCAGGCACGGAGACATCGGGGCAGCGGCAGGCACGGAGACAGCGGGGCAGCGGCGGGCACGGAGACAGCGGGCAGCGGCAGCACGGAGACACCGGGTCAGCGGCAGAAACGGAGACACCGGGGCAGCGGCAGGCACGGAGACACCGGGGCAGCGGCAGGCACGGAGACACCGGGGCAGCCCCATGCACGGAGACAGCGGCGGAGCGGCAGGCACGGAGACACCGGGGCAGCGGCAGGCACGGAGACAGCGGGGGCAGCGGCACAGAGACATTGGGAAGGGCAGAGAGATCGGGGAGACTTCAGTGGAAGAAGAGGAGCGGATCCCGGGACAGCGTATCTCCCGACAAGTAAGCAGATGTGCCGAACATCTGCAATCTATTCTTCACTGTGTTTTTCACTGCGTTTTTCACTTAAATGATCCTGTGTTCACTGTTTTTATTCTATTCTTCACTGTTCTTCACATCTGCTAACTTGTCGGGAGACAACAGTGAAGAAAAGATTGTAGATGTTTGCATACATCTGCTAACTTATCAGAAGACATTCTTTTTCAATTAAATAAAACATTTTATTCCCGAACCATGGTCCCTTTGAAAAATGCTCGAGTCTCCCATTGACTTCAATGGGGCTCGTTATTCGAGACGAGCACTCGAGCATCAGGAAAAGTTCGTCTCGAATAACGAGTACCCGAGCATTTTAGTGCTCGCTCATCTCTAATAACCACCCATCCAGATTTTAATCTTTGCATTGTATTAGTTGAAAACTGCATTAAAAATCTGAAGCATAAATTGACATTCTCCAAACCTACAATTCAAGTAATTTAGAATAGTAATTTATTTGTGGATAGAACTTGTTTAAAACGTCGGGTAAAAGGAACAGCAATTTGCCAAGGGTTAGCTACTAACAATTTCAGAGTGGATAAACCTGCAGCCGTGTGGTCCTGGTCTAGAAATTGCCTTTCTAGCTAAATACATTAAATGAGGGGATAATGTTTTGCAAGTTCCTTGCACCAATTGTAACCACTTTTCAGTGTACGGATACTAAGTCTGGACTTCTTATATGATCTTTAATGAGAACCTGTCACCTCAAAACCCCAAACTACGGTAAAACATTAACAGTACCTTGTAGATGACTGTAAATTAAGTTGCATGGTTCCAGTGTGGCTTCTCTGTGCTTGTGCTCCTGCCCAAAAAAAGAGTTTTATTCCCCCTGTTTTCTTTTCCTGAAGTCAATGAGGCGGGAGAGCTCCTGTATCCAAGTCAAGCTACCCCGCCTCCTCATGGCCACTTGGGCTGTTTAAATCCACCCTTCCACACTCCCCTCCGTGCTACCGCCAGCGCCACACTACTAACTACTTTGAAATTTGCGTGCATGCACAAGTACTATGTTTCCCTGTTGGCTGTCGAGTACTCGCACATGTATGGTGGCCCTCTGGAGACACAAAGAATGAGTCACCTGGAACAAAAATGACCGGCGCACTGCACATATCTGCAAATTCAAAGTAGCTAGTAGTGACGTGGGGCTAGGATTTCGGAGGGGTGGATTTTAGCAGCCCAAGTGGCCATGAGGAGACAGGGGAGCTTGACTTGGATACAGGTGCTCTCCCACCTCAATGACTACATCAGGAAAAGAAAACAGGGGGCACAAAACTCTTTTTTGGGAAGGCATATAAGCAAAGAGAAGCCACACTGGAACCATGCAAACTAATGTACAACCATCAAATTGACCATCAACACTTACAATCAGGCAAAAGAACTTGACTTGGATACAGGAGCTCTCCTGCCTCCTTGACTGCATCAGGAAAACAAAACAGGGGGAATAAAACTATTTTTTGGGCCAGAGCACAAGCGCAGAGAAGTGTGGAGGTTTGGCCCAGTAGAGACCGTGGTAGCGGGGTGCTGTGATGCAGTTCACGACAGTGACACCAAAGTATAGTCCAAACAGGTCTAGCCTGTGTTTATTTCAGCAGGAAAATAAACAGCCTTTACATTCAGGCACAAAACAAAATAATAACCTACCCGTCCGGGTACTAACTATACACTGAGTTCACTAACTCACACTAAACAAAAATTCACGTGCTGCTCCAGACACACAGGTCAGAGCTGTGTCCTCTCAGCCTTCTTCCACAGAGAGACAACATTTCCAGCTCTGCTAAGTGATTTTATGCAAGCTAATTGGGCTGTTCCCATCACCTGTGTCCAAGGTGCTGGACAAACCCACTTCAGCACTAAGGCCTTGCATAGAAGCAAAACCTTGGGGAAACATACCGCCCATCCACAGTTAACCCCTTCAGTGTCTCACAGAAGCCACACTGAAACCATGCAAACTCACACCTGCGCGAGTATAAAAGTTTCTTTTTTACCACTTATAGCTGTCAAACAGATGAATTGGGACCCTAAACCACAGTTTCATAAGGCTATGACAGGTCCTCTTTAACTATGTATATATCCATAACTAATTGGTCCTCACTTCTCATTGGGTATATTTATGACATATGTGGAATAAATAGGCCATTAAGGGAAGTAAATTCAAACCAGAATAGGAAAGATGGCACATTATGGAAGGAATTGAGTAGTAAGATGACAGTGGGTTGCTGGTATCTGGCTCCAGGGTCCTCAAATGTTTTTTGTTTGTGTTTTGTATTTTTCTCTTAGAAACATTAGGAGCTGGGTGTGCCTGACCGGAAATGAGCATCTCTTGGTAATGCAGCCTCGGGCTTTAGACTTGCTACCAGATTTTTTAATAGGTCTTAACATTCCATCGTGTAGAGTCCAGGGAAGCTCTGGTTTGCATTGTCTATGCTTTAGAGACATAGGCTTCAGGCTTATTTATTATGTTCAACTAAATTATACTCACCCCAGTCTTCTGTTGTAGTTATAGAACAAGCGTATTGGAGCCGTGACTACTCGTCTTATGGTGGATTAATTCCAGATAATGAAGGATGGTTGGATAACGGGTTAAAACTGAAGTGAAAAAATTTACATTTTATCAGTAAAAACTACCTTGCAGGCAACAGTGGTTTTAGGCCATGACATAAGAGAAAATTCAGATCAAAGACAAAGGAAGACATTTGAATTGCTGTCTTCGGGTCATGTCAAATGGCAGACATCAATCACAAAAACAGGTAGATCTATTTCTACATTGTTTCCCTTTTCTGACCCTAATAGTTTTATCTTCTCTTGAATGTGAATTTTACATGCAGTCTACAGCGTTTTATATAAAGTATGTATAAGATATTGGCCCACATTTAACAAAAACAGTGAAAACTGCACCTAGAGCAGTTTTCACTGTTTTTGTTAAATGTGGGCCCATCATGACTGAACCTGGCGCCCTCTACACTGCTCCCACTGCTGCACAAAGATGCACTAACTTTATTTCGGTGCACCTTTGACATAGAGCATATGACACACTTCTGTTGAACAATGCATGATAAATAGTGTACAAATGTGTGGCACATATGTGGCGCAGACACTTTTTAAATACATGTGCAAGCAGTTTGCACATAAAAGAACATGCAAAGTCCGACAGAAAACTGGTGCAAGGTCCTTTATATGGAATGGGCTAAAGGAAATCTACCATCTGGAATGTATGTACTGAGGTAGATTTTCTATTCCATTGTAATCACTAGACTTCTTTTTATAATTCCTTGTATATTGACAACGTGATTAAAAACTGTATTTTGCTAATACGACCCCTAGTTACAAACGGACCTGTGGTAATTGGTAATTTACTGTACTTTAGCCCTAGGCTACAATAAACAGCTATAACAGTTATTAAAGGTGTCTGCAATTAAGTTTTATTGTTAATCCTGGTTCTTATTACAACCCAACATTTTTAAAATCCAATTGTCACAGAGACCAAAAAAAATTGAGTCTGGAACTACAATTATAAAGTATACAGTTCCGACTTACATATAAATTCAACTTAAGAACAAACCTACAGAACAGATCTTGTACGTAACCCGGGGACTGCCTGTATGCAGCATACTTGCAGAGGCTATTAGGGGCATGAAATAGCCTCTTGGAGCTCCGAGGGCTAACATTATTCCACACCCCCAGCAGCACTGCAGAGCCGTCTTCTAGTGAGAATGCACCGACTGTGAACCCAGCAGTAGCTACTTGTCCCCTACCGGCACAGAGCTCCCCTGCGCAGTTGGTGCAGGTATTTAAGAAGTTCCTGCTTCAAATTTGTGGCGCACACTACCCTTTTGTGGTGCAGCTGAAAACGGCATCAAGCGACACAAATTAGGGGGGCGTTCCAGTGCTGAGTCAGACAGTGCACCAAATTTATCTGACAAAGTTGTGTTGCACGGCCCATGTTAAAGGTGCACACCAAAAAAAAGTTGGTGCACTCTGTCGGAGCAGTGCAGGAGGCGCCAGATTTATGTAGAACATGCACCAGAAATCCTAAATCTGGCGCCCCCTGCACACTACACAGGTAAACTGCATTTAGTGCACTTTGCTCTGTTAGTAAATGTGCTCCAAAGTTTTTAATCACACTGTCAATATACACAGCAATATAGAAAAAGTTTAGGATTTACCTCTGGATGTACTGGATGTGTATTGGCATAATTTAAGGGGATACCCCATAAAAGGTACAGGAGACAAGATACATGTCAAAAGTGCAATTGTTGGAACCACCAGTGATTAGGAGAACAGGGGACCAAAAGTCCTCCTTAGGCCTCTCAGTAAATGCGCATGTATTTTATGGGGAAACCACTCTAAGTCTTTTAATTTTTCCATTAGAGGGTTTATTTTAAGATTTTTAGGTGTTAGCCAACCATACAGTCACTCACAAAGAGTGTATTTTTTTATTTTAATGGATGATGTCACTGTTCGGCTGGGCGCACCGTTAGATGGTCTCTGTAGAAAGAGTCTCTGGACCCTGGGGACCACTGCAAGGGTTGGTAGTATGCTCACGGTGGCAGCCAAGGTAGCAAGCAGGAACCGTCCGAGCCTGGGATGACAGCAGGAGTGCAACGTTGGTACACAGGATGGCACAGGAATGCTGGGATGGATCACCGGAGTAGGAACCACACGGGCGGACCACAGGAACCAGACGCAGGAACGGCAGGACCTCAGGAAGGCAGGACCTCGGGATGGCAGGACCTCGGGATGACTACTAGGATACAGGACCACCACAGGAGTACAGGACCACCACAGGAATATGGGACTGCCACCAGAATACGGGACCCCCACAGGAATACGAGACTGCCACCGGAAAACGGGACCGCCACAGGAATAAGGGATCACCACAGGAATACGGGACCGCCACAGGAATAAGGGACCGCCACAGGAATACAGGAACGCCACAGGAATACAGGAACGCCACAGGAATACAGGAACACCACAGGAATACAGGAACTCGGAGGAACACTGGAGTACAGACACACAAAGGAACCCTGGGAATGCTGGAACACTAGGAAACACAGGAAGGCGTTCACTTCAGGGAAAAGACTTGAAGATCCGGCGGCAATCAGAGGGACAGCAATAAGAGGGACGCTGACCCTTTAAATCCTAAGAGATGGCGCACGTGCACCCTGGAGACCGGGGACGTGCGCGGCTGGAAGCACCGGGAAGTAGGCTTGTGGACAGGTGAGTCTGAGTCCGGGGACAGTGTAGGCACGCCACAGCGGAGCACATCAGGTGTCCATGGCACCCGTGACATAGGTCCAGGCTGGGGAGCCCAACGGCACAGCGGAACATGGGTGCACCTGCGATCCAAGACATGGATCGCGGGGTCACCCGTGACAGATGTTTTGGAATATTACAATAATAAATCTTCTAGACATTTAGGTGAACATTCATTTATGTTCCACCAGTTGCCATTATATATCATTGGTTACATAAATATAAAATAAAAATTCTTATTAATAGGCCTTATTAGGCCTCATTGGTACATGGAGTCCCCTATAGCTCCATATTATGAAGAGACTATGATTCTGTATGATGCTCATTTAGGGCTATGTATTACATGGGGGATTTTCTGCCATGGAAGAACTGTTTGTACTGGTGCCATACTAGATGGAGCCACAACACAAAATGTGCATGGGGGTGAAAATCAAGCATTTGTCAAAAACTGAATGCTCTCTCAAAAAGCATTGTAGATACCTGTGTATATTTCATTCATAAAGAGATGACTACAAAGCCGGAGATTACCTGTATATTTGTGCCTCATTGAATCTGTCTTCCTTCGGAGGGTGATACACTTCTATCATGCATTGTTCCGGGGATTACAATGGAATGTGTGGAATAGACTTTCCAGCCTTATACTTACGTAGAAGGAATTCTCTGTGCAGTCTGCAGATGGGAAGGATATTCTGCTGTACAAATACCTTGTATATAATGTATATACAACTAGCAGTAGATGGAAACTATTTGGGTTTTTTTTGGAATAGTTTGAGGTTGGGCAATCTGATAAAATGAGAGGGACCTGGTTATCTTAAAGATGCAGGCAGCGGAGCTTACAACATTCTGCCCAAATGAAAAAGCCTTTCACAGGAAATACCCCTGATTGCTTCAGCTCTCCTTCATTTCCTTCTCTCCTCGACAGGAGTCTCTGCTCATTACTTTCTTTTCATTTATACAATTACTTTCTATAAGGGTCTTATATAGTTTCTGCAGTATTTTCCTATGGAGACAATTAGGACCCTGTTTCGGTGGCTTTATCCTCTCCTAATGGTTTGACTTGACTTTTTTTTATTTAGTGTCATTATGTACCAGATATGAGTTCCACCCAGAGTTAAAAAAAACAGTATCATAGTATATAAGGCTGGAAAAAGACGCAAGTCCAGCAAATCCAACCTTTACTATTTTAATAGCTTTTTTTTTCTCCTCATTTTGTGTCAATCGCAATTATAAGAAAGACGGCATATATTTCCCCAGGAGGGCTAGCTTATTGGGTCTTAAAGGGACACATGTAGGATATGAAATATCTGGTCTAGAATTACAATATGTCTAATCTCCCCTCTTTACCTATATAAAAATCGTCTCCAAAGTCATAAGCTGAAAAGAGTCACTTTGTAACTGAGATGAGTTACAATTAGAGGTTAAAGGAAGAGTGTACCTTGGAGCCCACATCTTGGCCTCTATAGCACCTAGAAACATGATTTTAGTATTAAACATAGGAATTTCATCTTTCAAATCACACCACAGAACCGGAGATACAAGTAGTTGAAGACTCTCCTCTACTCTTTTTTCAAAGAAGTGGTGTATTGGAGTGATTCAACATCCCTTGTTTCTATAGGGTTCTGCTGTTTTGTTGGGGAGAAATGTATTAATACACTTGTATGCTTGCATGAGACAAGCCTCTTAATAAATTAAGAACATCTCTGGACCTACATGTGCCAAAAACATACTCAATGTAATGTAATATTTTTTACTAATTTCCACGACAAAAAAGTGGCATGGGAGTTGGGCTTTTTAAAGGGAGTCTACCGGCAGTTTTTAAAATACAAATGTTTAGACCGGCTCATCTTAGTGTGCGTTGTTACCAGCAACAGGGATATGAAAAATGCATTTATATTCAAAGATTGTAGATGGACTTGCAGCATTCTGGAGCACGCCTGTGTGAGATCTTACAGCTCAGTCCCTTCCCCTCTGCTATAAGTCACTGCTGTAGCAGCTTCTGTTTAAACACTAAAGCAGTTACTCTAGAAGGGAGGAGCTGTGCAGTTGCTCAGGACAGAGCTCACACACCAAAGTGCTTCAGGTCCAGCTGCCGTCACAGAATGTAATTGCATTTCTCACAGTCCTGCTTCTACTAAACTAAAGTAATGATTACAGTAGCCACAGTGCCTCAGCAGCCACAACGCCCCCCAGTAGTCAGAGCCCCCACACTGTCCCCCAGTAACCAGAGCCCCCACACTGCCCCCAGTAGCCACAGTTCCCTCTGCAGCCAAAGCCCTTACACTGCCCCCAACATCTAGAGCCCCCACACTGCCGCCAAATAGCCACATTGCCCCAGTAGCCCTTACCCCTTCCCTGTTCTAATGCGTGGAAAAAATTACTTGCCTTTCCTCGCTCCCACAAAGCAGCACCAGCAGCCGCCTTTTTCTTCAGCTTTATGCACCTAGTCTGAAGCTGGCGCACATAATGCGATGACATTATCATATGTCCCGGCTTTAGAGCGCTGCTCCGTAGGAGCGAGGAAAGATGAGTATCAGACCCTGTCTCCGTGCTGCACTCACGAGAAGAGCAGCTTGGAGGCAGGGACATAAGAGTCGGGACGGATAACACAAGTTCTTGGGCCGTGTGTTTGATACCATTGTCCTAGGGAATAGACCCTGGTAGCTTCCACATTAGGTTATTTCCGAGTGTATATCTGGGGTCTAGTATGAGTTTACAGTCTGGGTCCACCGGATGATCCTCTAGTGCTCTGGTGGTCCAGTTCGACACTGGTTACAAAGATCTGTGGGGCCAGTACCTACCACTGTCTGCAGCTTGGTGTAGTAAAACAGGCTTTTTGCAGCAGAGGCCTTGGTCAAACCCAATGCCCTGTCAGTCCCTTATCCTCACAGTACACACGTTTCGATAAATCCCCCTGATGTCATCTAGATTGAAACTCATTGTACTAAATCCAACCGACCTCTTCAAATCTTATCAATCCAGATCGCGTATCATGCATGATTTCTGAAAACAATGAAGACATAATGCACAAGGGAGTCCAGTGTGCTTGAGTGTTAAGTAATATATTTAGTGAGTACAGGAAATCTCATATTTCATAGACATTCAATATACAATGGGACTATTCGGAGATGGGATATGATAAGAAATGTCAATGCTTGATCCCACAGGTTAATGGCAATTAATGCAATTTTAAGCTCCAATAAACCTCATCGGAATGTATTTAATCCTGTTATTCAAGTGGTAAGAGGTCATGTAACACATCGCACAGCAATTCTCAATGTGCTGCTCTATCACCATGAAGATTAAGTGCTGACGGATTGCTTCAGTTTACTGACATAACTCATGTCACTTCATATGACCAATGCAAGTAAACCATGTCTCAACTTCTGGGGGAAAGACATTGTTAGCAGCTCCCAAAAGTAACACTGATGGAGTAAACAGCAGTATGTGAGCTTCTATGCTAAAGAATGTTTCGTAGAGGAAAGCTAGAGGCTTGGATATCATATGATCATCAACAAGTCTTCCAGTGTAGCAGGCAGTCACTTTACTCTGCACATTGGCCCAAGTTTACTAAAAATAGTGAAGTCTGTAGTATGTGCAGTTTGTCTGTATATGGTGCAGGGGGCGCTACATTCATGATTTGTGGCACCCGTTCTTCATGAACCTGGCTCCCTCTGTACTGCTCCGACAGAGGGCACCATTTTATTCTGGTGCACCTTTAACATAGGGAGTGCAACACACTTTTGTTGAACTTTGCATGATAAAAATGGCGCATAGTCCGTCTGTGCATCGTAACGCCCCCTTCAGTGCAGAAATTTGTGTCGCATGAAGACTAGTGCAGACGCAACACATGCAACACAAATGTGAGGCAGACATTTTTTTAAATACATGTGCAAGAAGTTTGCAAAGTCAGACAGAAAACTGGCGCACGGCTCTTGGTAAATGTGGGCAATTGTCTTCATTTCCTACACACACGGCATGGCTTGGAGGGATTGGACAAACTTTAACAGGGTAAGTATAAGCCCCCAGTAGGGTCTGCCTTATTATACTTATCCACATGCCACATATCCCTGGGCAGCAGGAATTGGAACTTCCTGTGACTTCCTGCGTCCTGCTGGCTCCTCGTGGGGACAGTAATGTCTGCCTGCCACCACCTGTTCTCCTAGTCTGTGGGCATCTCAGCACGAATACCCCCACCGATCAGCAAATTAGGCCGTAACCTGTGGATAAGGTATAACTTGTTTTTCTGCATGCGCAGAACAGCAGGCCCGCGCGGTCACTGCACAGGCGCGGGCCTGCTGTTCTGCGCATGCGCAGACTGCAGGATCGTCGGACGAGGGCGCTCAGCTACGAGCAGTAGCACCGAGGATTGTGAGTAGGAGGAGAAAAGAGGCTACCGAGGTGTGGAGTAGCCGCGCCATGTAACCCCAGTAGCCGCATAATAAAATTAGCATAAAAGTCTAATAAAAGTTACTAAAAAGTGCGGGGACGTGAGGATTAGCCCTTAAAAGGGCTCTCCTCACGTCCCATTGATCCACCTACCACCCGATCTACCTAGAGCTGTAGAGGGCTCACGGGCTAAGTCCTCTTCATACACAGGTGCACATTAACTCCTCCGATGCTGCCGGCAAAGCTGCCGGCGGCATTTAAAAGACGTGGTTCATTGTAACGTATACTGTAGTATACAGTAGTATTGCAGTATATGGTATAAACAATCAGACCATCTAGGTTTAATGTACTCTAGAGGGTCTAAAAAACTGTAAAAAAAAGTTTCAAAAAAGTTTTAAAAATAATTTAAAAATGTTAAAAACCTAAATGTTGAAATCCTCCAAAACGGGAAATGGCGCCCAAATGTCCAAAACGTGACTTTTACGCTATTTTACTTCATATAAAAAGGAAATAAAAAGTGACCAAAATGTCGCACAGTCCTAAAAATGGTAGCAGTGAAAACATTGGCTCATCTCGCAAAAAATGACCTCTCGCACAGCTCCGTACACCAAAGCATGAAAAAGTTAATAGCGTCAGAAGATGGTGAAAATGTTTAATTTTTGAAAATGTATTAAAAAACAATAAAACCTGTATAAATTTGGTATCACCGCGATCGTACCGAACCAAAGAATAAAGTAGAGGTGTTATTTGGAGCGCAAAGTGAAAGATGTAAAAACCGCAAGAACGTGACGTGAACATGATTTTTTTTCAAATTTTTCCATATTTGGATTTTTTTTCAGCTTCCCAGTACACGGCATGTTATAATAAATAATGTGACGGAGAAGTAAAATTTGTTACACATAAAATAAGCCCTCACACAGCTCTGTACACGGAAAAATGAAAAAGTTATGGATTTTTGAATGTGGAGAGCAAGAAATGAGCGAAAAAACCCTGCGTCATTAAGGGGTTAAAAGCAACTAGTTTTTTGGGCATCATAAGGAGTTTCTTACCCTGACGCTTCTTTTTCTCTTTTTTGTTATATGCAGCCCCTTAGTTTCTCAAGACTATACACCAATTGCAAAAGGGGTTTTTTTTTTAGTTCATCAAGTTTAAAGCCATGTAAAAATTGAGCTTTTTGTGTTTTTCTATTTTTTTATACTGAGTGGGGTGTCTGCGGTGGGTGAAGGAGAACAGAAACCCAATGTATGGTGCCCTCTTTGTGATGGGTCTCCATTCCCCTGTGATCTGCAGGTCTCCAGAGGCTGTGCAATGGTTCTCTGGACCTTAATGTGAACTATCCCTACTGCCCCTCTCCAGCCACAGCTACAAAAAGAGAATGAAATTACTAGATGAATATAGTTCAGTCATACTAGAATTACTCACATCTCAGAAGTGAGCATGGAGGGCCCCCTAGTGACAGAAAACTGACATGCATCATGGTATTTGGTTTTCTCATTAATATTACTCTTTTCTTGAATGTATATGATAATAAATATTCCAGGGTTGTGAATCCAGGATGAATTCAGCTGTGATATTATCTACTTCAATTATTTCACATGTGCCACCGTGTCATACAGAGAATGGAAGAGTCTCCAGGAATCCTACTATAGTGCTTAATATAGGAAAATATCTAATTTCTAGTCACTATGTAGTTAGAGCCGACGAGAAACAATAGTTACCAATAATTCACCAATAAAAAGCAAACAATGCCAAAACTGGATGAGACAGAGGGGTAACTACAGTGGTAGCAGCCATAGCGGCTGCTATGGGGCCTGCAGTGTCACAGGGCCCCGGCATCTGACCTGACACACTAAAGAATGGCAAATGTGCACCATTTAATACATATAATGCTGCAAATTGTGCATAATAATATGTATATAATAGTGAAATCTTCTACAGTACACAGTTGGGAACTCAGATAAGAATTGTCGGGGGAGGGGAAAGCAGGACTTGAAATCTCTCATCTCTAGCTTCCTGCCGTCTACTTCCCGCATGTGGTCTACAGTTACTTGAGTGCCCTCACCCTGGGATAATAAGACTGCCTAGCGTAGGGGGAAGGGGTCTCATTCAGAAGTCTGCTGTGGGGCCCAATCTTTCCTAGTCACAGATGAGAGAAAGACGTAGACAGCTCATCCACACACTATACACACTAGCTCAGTGTATACCCGGGTATAATCTGACCATACTAATAAAAGAAATGGTCCACATTTACTAAGAACAGTGCAGTCTGCACTAAATGCTGCTTTCCTGTGTAGTGTGCAGAGGGTGCCAAATTAACAACTTTTTTTTTTTATTTTGGTGCACCTTTAAAGGAAATCTACCACTATGGATCTACCAATTAAGGTAGACCCGGTGGAGGTGCATCTAACGTATGTAAGGATAGCCCTTTTTAGGGTTAATCATTTACTCCCCTCTATCTTTGCTAATCTTTAATCAGGGTAATATGCAAATTTTCTAAAGAGGCTACTGGGGCGTGGACTAGCTGGAGGTGAGGCTACTCTGCGCGGCTCCTCCATGCCCCAGTAGTCTCTTTGATCCTCCTACCCAGACATTTTCCGCGCGCAGCTACAAGGAGCTTTGGAGCCGATATTGCGCAGCCGCTGGCCTGTGTTTTGCGCATGCGCAGAACTCCGACTTTGTGGCGAGGAGCTGAATTATGCTGTAGATGTCTGGGTAGGAGGATCAAAGAGGCTACTGGGGCATGGAGTAGCCGCGCCGTGTAGCCTCTGTCGCCTCTTTCGAAAATTTGCATATTACCCAGATTAAAGATTAGAAAAGATAGAGGGGAGTGAAGGATTAACCCTAAAAAGGGCTATCCTTACATGCGTTAGATACACCTACCACCGGATCTACCTTATTAGGTAGATCCATAGTGGTAGGTTTCCTTTAACATGGGGCCTGCGACACAATTCTGTGCCCTAATGTCCCCTACTTATTTCCATACTATTGAGAAGGCCACTCATTAGGAAGGTACAGTCGAGCCGGAGATACAGACAGATGTCTTCATCCTTTAATTTCATTTGAATTATGTCATAATTTTTGTCCCTTTCCCTTGTTAAACTGTTACTTAAAAGTATTGTCAAAAAATCAGGTGCACGTGTCATAGAATATGATCCCAACCACGAGTATTCGGCTATTAACAGTGAGACGTCACAGACCGATGTCCAGTGATTGAAGAGGCAGTCCATTGCAGAGGCCCACTAGTACGGCTTTAGTAAAGGAGAATTTTCCATCTAACAGAAGAGCGAGTTGAAGTTACTTGGACTCTAGCAGGATCCTTCCAATGTGTGTGTTTAAGGTCTCAAAGGTATCTTGACCAAAAAAAAGCCAAATGAGTCTTTTGTAGTCTTCGTTGTCACTTAGCCTGAGATATATTTCTTAAAGAAAATCTACTATTAAAATCTAGTATGCTAAACCAGTAACAGCTGTAGCTTCACAGGCTGTTACACTGAGCAGAGCACACCCCCCCCCCCTGCACTTCCTGCTACTGGACATGGAGACATGCTCTGCTTGTTGTAACAACCTGTGAATCTAAAGCATTGAGGGGTTCTGGTGATAACCCAGAGCCCTTCAGACGCATTAGCATAATTTTTAAGTTGATTTTAGAAGGACGGGGGCTTTAGATAGCAAATATAAGAAGATTTGTAATCACTGGCGTTGGGTAGGGTTGGTGGAGGAAACCTCCACAATCGTACAACAGCACAACCGGTTCAGAGAAAAGAGACAAAAAGCACAAAAGGACTCAAGTGACTTCTTCTAAAAACGGTGATTAGTATTTGTAAATGACTCTCACCTTGTGTACTCAAGTTAAAGGCATGTCACGTCATGAAGACGTTCTTGTGATGGAAGGGGGCGCTGCAAGCCACGAGACAGGAGTCCGTGCCCTCAGAATGGCGGACTTGGCGTTTGACAAGAATCCACGGGAAGAAAGTCCTGTTTGGATCGGCGCTGCATTGCTCAATGAAGAAGTGATGATCAAGTATCGATTGAGCTTTTATTAGTAAAAAACAACGCATTTCGGCTCTGAAGGGAGCTTTCGTCATATCTGATTCATATATGATTTCACCTGACGAAGGCTCCCGCTCGGAGCCGAAACGCATTGGGGGTCATTTATTAAGGGCCCGATTCGCGTTTTCCCGACGTGTTACCCGAATATTTCCGTTTTGCGCCGCTTGTACTTAAATTGCCCCGGGATTTTGGCGCACGCGATCGGATTGTGGCGCATCGGCGCTGGCATGCGCGCAACGGAAATCGGGGGGCGTGGCCGAACGAAAACCCGACGTATTCGGAAAAACCGCCGCATTTAAAAACCGAAAATGTGTCGCATAAGGACCGCTTACCTTCACCTGGTCCAGCTCGGTGCATTCCGGCGCGATGAGTTTACTTTCAGCGCAGCAGCGCCACCTGGTGGACGGCGGAAGAACTACCTTATTAAATCCCGGCCGGACCCGAATCCAGAGCGGAGAAGCCGCCGCTGGAACGCGAATGGACCGGGTAAGTAAATTTGCCCCATTGTGTTTTACTAATAAAAGCTCAATCGATACTTTATTGAATGACGCAGCGCCAAATATAAGAAGATTAGCACAGTCCCGGTGCCTGGATCTGGTGCATGTCCTGGTGCATCTGGTGCCTGTCCCTGGTTTATCATGATAGATTTTGATGGTGGATTTCCTTTAAGCAGTTTGTTCCATGGTTTATCATTATTAACCCTTTATCCCCCCCCCCCCCCCCCCCCCCCCATGGCATACATCTTGGGAACAATAGTGGATTGATAAAATGTAATCTACAGCTCCTGCTGTAATTGCTTGGCTCGCAGAGAGTTTCTAACCTGGCATCAAAACCCTCACTGGTATAGTAGTGCCACCATGATTACAGGGTGCTAATGGGTTTATGATGGCAGCTGGAAGCCTAATAATGGCATCCATGGCTGGCATTCAAGGAAGTCTAGTAGGCACTGGCAGAGCCTGGCTCTAATAATGTGTCTGTTAATAGACACATTACTGTGTCAGTAGAATAGTGACAGGAAGAATACACTACACTACATAACATTACAGATTGCACACAACATGTGAGGTTTTGCATAAACTGTGGTATCAGATGAACATAAACCTTATATAAAAATACCCTTGAAGCCAAAATCAGGGAGACATGTGTTGTTACAGTAACAAGGTCCCTGGGGTTAAACAACTGAACAGAAACATAGTCAAACAGAATGATATCAGATTACCGTATTTATCGGACTATAAGGTGCACCGGAGTATAAGGCACACCATCAATAAATGCCTGCTAAAGGCGCACCTGATTATAAGGATGAATGACCAGCAGGTGGCAGACTTGTGCACAGTTCAAGGCAGCTGTTGTCTGTAAGTACGGTTCATATATAAGGTGCACTGGACTATAAGGCGCACCTTTGATTTCTGAGAAAATCAAAGGATTTTTTGTGCGCCTTATAGTCTGAAAAATACGGTAAAATGACTAGTGCCCCCTGCAGGATACCACAGGACACCAGTGATAAAGGGACTTTGATAATGTTTTGTTAGAGTTTATGTCTATGTCCATGATGCATCACTTCGAACTGTTAGTTGTAAACATTTAGCAATGTGGGAGGAGCTTAGTTGTGTGTACAACTCTCCAAGCAAAACCGTATTTCTTGCTTTGGCAACCAATAAAGATTTTTATAGCTCTCTTAAAGTGGCTCTTAAAAATCTAATCTATGATGTAATTTGCTGCTATAAGAGCAGCAGTTACAGGGTGAATATGCTATATAAAATATTAAAAAACAATGGGGGTCATTTACTAAGGGCCCGATTCGCGTTTTCCCGACGTGTTACCCGAATATTTCCGATTTGCGCCGATTGTACCTGAATTGCCCCGTGATTTTGGCGCACGCGATCGGATTGTGGCGCATCGGCGCCGGCATGTGCGCAACGGAAATGGGGGGCGTGGCCGAACGGAAACCCGACGTATTTGGAAAAACCGCCGCATTTAAAAACAGAAAATGTGTCGCTTGGGACGCGCTTACCTTCACTTGGTCCAGCTCGGTGTATTGAAGTGCGTTCAGATGCTTTTCAGCGCAGCAGCGCCACCTGGTGGACGGCGGAGGAACTGCCTTAGTGAATCCCGGCCGGACCCAAATCCAGCGCAGAGAACGCGCCGCTGGATCGCGAATGAGCTGGGTAAGTAAATCTGCCCCATTGTATCACAAAGCTTTTTTCTGACTTTCTGGAGGATAAATTAAATAGGAAAAAAAGGGGAAAAAACTGATTCTTGAAAAAAAAAACAATTAGAAAAAATTGCCATCTTCCTTGTGTTATGCCGACATGCAGACAGACAATTAATTGAAGATGTTTAGCACAAGATCCTGTTTTTTAACTCTAACACTGCTGAACATAGGGAAGGAGACTGGGCAGAGAGTATTAGACACAGTGGGAGAGGTGATTTAACTGAGGAATATGGCATGGCTGGGGAGAATGAGCTGTTCTGTTGGCTGTGAGATGGAAGAGGGCATAGCTAAGGGAGGGATACAGTAGTATTGAGCTGCATGGGACTGTGCTGCCTGCTGTGAGATGAAAGAGGGTATGGCTAAGAGAGGGATACAGTAGTAGTGAGCTGCATGAGATTGTACTGTCTGCTGTGAGATGGAAGAGGGCATAGCTAAGGGAGGGATACAGTAGTAGTGAGCTGCATGAGACTGTGCTGTCTGCTGTGAGATGGAAGAGGGTATGGCTAAGGGAGGGATACAGTAGTAGTGAGCTGCATGAGATTGTACTGTCTGCTGTGAGATGGAAGAGGGTATGGCTAAGGGAGGGATACAGTAGTAGTGAGCTGCATGAGACTGTGCTGTCTGCTGTCAGATGGAAGAGGGTATGGCTAAGAGAGGGATACAGTAGTAGTGAGCTGCATGGGACTGTGGTGTCTGCTGTGAGATGGAAGAGGGCATGGATAAGGGAGGGATACAGTAGTAGTAAGCTGCATGGGACTGTGCTGTCTGCTGTGAGATGGAAGAGGGTATGGCTAAGGGAGGGATACAGTAGTAGTGAGCTGCATGAGACTGTGCTGTCTGCTGTGAGATGGAAGAGGGTATGGCTGAGGGAGGGATACAGTAGTAGTGGGCAGCATGAGACTGTGCTGTCTGCTGTGAGATGAAAGAGGGTATGGCTAAGAGAGGGATACAGTAGTAGTGAGCTGCATGGGACTGTGATGTCTGCTGTGAGATGGAAGAGGGTATGGCTAAGGGAGGGATACAGTAGTAGTGATCTGCATGAGACTGTGCTGCCTGCTGTGAGATGGAAAAGGGCATGGATAAGGGAGGGATACAGTAGTAGTGAGCTGCGTGAGACTGTGCTGTCTGCTGTGAGATGTAAGAGGGCATGGCTAAGGGAGGGATACAGTAGTAGTGAGCTGCATGAGACTGTGATGTCTGCTGTGAGATGTAAGAGGGTATGGCTAAGGGAGGGATACAGTAGTATTGAGCTGCATGGGACTGTGCTGCCTGCTGTGAGATAGAAGAGGGTATGACTAAGGGAGGGATACAGTAGTAGTGAGCTGCATGAGACTGTGCTGCCTGCTGTGAGATGGAAGAGGGTGTAGCTAAGGGAGGGATACAGTAGTAGTGAGCTGCATGAGACTGTGCTGCCTGCTGTGAGATGTAAGAGGGCATGGCTAAGGGAGGGATACAGTAGTAGTGAGCTGCATGAGACTGTGCTGTCTGCTGTGAGATGTAAGAGGGTATGGCTAAGGGAGGGATACAGTAGTAGTGAGCTGCATGAGACTGTGCTGCCTGCTGTGAGATGGAAGAGGGTGTGGCTAAGGGAGGGATACAGTAGTAGTGAGCTGCATGAGACTGTGCTGCCTGCTGTGAGATGGAGGAGGGTGTGGCTAAGGTAGGCATACAGTAGTAGTGAGCTGCATGAGACTGTGCTGCCTGCTGTGAGATGGAAGAGGGCATGGCTAAGAGAGGGATACAGTAGTAGTGAGCTGTATGAGACTGTGCTGCCTGCTGTGAGATGGAAGAGGGTGTGGCTAAGAGAGGGATACAGTAGTAGTGAGCTGCATGAGACTGTGCTGCCTGTTGTGAGATGGAAGAGGGCATGGCTAAGAGAGGGATACAGTAGTAGTGAGTTGCATGAGACTGTGCTGTCTGCTGTGAGATGGAAGAGGGTATGGCTAAGAGAGGGATACAGTAGTAGTGAGCTGCATGAGACTGTGCTGTCTGCTGTGAGATGGAAGAGGGTATGGCTAAGGGAGGGATACAGTAGTATTGAGCTGCATGGGACTGTGCTGCCTGCTGTGAGATGGAAGAGGGTATGGCTAAGGGAGGGATACAGTAGTAGTGAGCTGCATGAGACTGTGCTGTCTGCTGTGAGATGTAAGAGGGTATGGCTAAGAGAGGGATACAGTAGTAGTGAGCTGCATGAGACTGTGCTGCCTGCTGTGAGATGGAAGAGGGTGTGGCTGAGGTAGGCATACAGTAGTAGTGAGCTGCATGAGACTGTGCTGCCTGCTGTGAGATGGAAGAGGGCATGGCTAAGGGAGGGATACAGTAGTAGTGAGCTGCATGAGACTGTGCTGCCTGCTGTGAGATGGAAGAGGGCATGGCTAAGAGAGGGATACAGTAGTAGTGAGCTGCATGAGACTGTGCTGCCTGCTGTGAGATGGAAGAGGGTGTGGCTGAGGTAGGCATACAGTAGTAGTGAGCTGCATGAGACTGTGCTGCCTTCTGTGAGATGGAAGAGGGTATGGCTAAGGGAGGGATACAGTAGTAGTGAGCTGCATGAGACTGTGCTGCCTGCTGTGAGATGGAAGAGGGTATGGCTAAGAGAGGAATACAGTAGTAGTGAGCTGCATGAGACTGTGCTGCCTGCTGTGAGATGTAAGAGGGCATGGCTAAGGGAGGGATACAGTAGTAGTGAGCTGCATGAGACTGTGCTGTCTGCTGTCAGATGGAAGAGGGTATGGCTAAGAGAGGGATACAGTAGAAGTGAGCTGCATGAGACTGTGCTGTCTGCTGTGAGATGGAAGAGGGTATGCTGTTTGCTTTGAGGTGGACGCAGATGTGGCTGAGTCTGTACAAAGGTTTGTACATATTGAGAGAGAGGAGTTGACAGAGTTTAGCAAGGGAAGCTGTACTGTATAAAGTCAAATATGCTATCTTTCTGTTACAAAGGGTAGGGAATTTTTAATACATCTCTATTGTTAACATATCAGTCTATTTATACAGTAGCCAGGACAGAAACTGGCAAATGTGTGCCATTAAAGAGAACTTGTCACGGCATTCTTCTAACACCCTTTAATAGTCCCAGCAGCCGAGGTATCACCGTGTTACTATCATGACAGTTGTTTACATTGTAGATGGTCAAGTTATAATGTTTTTCTTGATACCATAAGTAATCCCGGGGACCAGCCATCTAGCCTAACCAGTCATGCAGTCGGGGTGGTGAACCACACTCCTATGCCACTCTTACCATTTTGCACCAGGATCAATAACTCTTGTTTTTGCTCATGAATTATTTCCAAACACTGTGAAATGCTGTCGTATTTTTGCAGTCATATGCAATGTAAAGTATAAGAGGACAGGTTAAATTACAGATAAGTCATCATAATAACGTACTCTCTTCTTGATAACATTTCCATGTGTTAGCCAGGCATGTAATGGATAAATCTATAGATATATGGTCAGTACTCGCCAAGCATTAGTCCACTATGCTCTCAGACTAAATTCCACATTGATTTTTTTTTCAACGTACTGAATCATATTGATTTCTGGTCCACGTTGTATTGATTACTGAAAATTGCTCATCCATTAGATCCTTTATTGTATTATCCTTCCTGCTCCTCTAGGATGAGTGAGCTCGATGTCTCAGGTATCCAGCATCAGACCAGACCCTTTCATCGCCTGTGTGTCCTGTTCTTTTTTAATCATATACATGTCATCAGCTTGATACATATCTCAAGGGATGTATTGCAGGTGTGGATCAGGGTTCACTTATTTAGTTACATGACACAATGTAAACAATTATTGCTAAAATTCCTTGCTGGAATAATAGTAACTGTCTCTAAATGAATGGGGAAATAACTTTATTTCCAAATTTGACAAACATGCTTCTTTAATTTAGAAAACAAACTTGAAAAATTGGTCTATGACCCTAATTTGTCTATAAAAAGGGCCGCTCCATAGCTAATGCCCAAATACGATCAGAATTACAAGAAAAAAGAATTACCCATCAAACATTCTCATCTACATAAAGAAAAGGCACCTATCCTTGCCTTTCATGCCAGAATTCTGCTTTACTTACCATACACAAAGTGTGATCTAAATGCTGAAATGTGGACTAGAATATATCGGACAGACAAAAAGCAGACTCAACAAAAATAAATCTGTGATTAGTCAATTTTTAACAAGGAGTGTAGATCAGGGCACAATAGGAAAGAAATATGTAACATGAGACAGGGGTAGCAAAGCACTTTAAGGAGTAGGGACACAAGGTGTGTGATCTTCCTTGGTTAGTCCTCGAACATTTACAAAGTGATGAGAAGCGTTTTTTGGATTGCTAAACTGGAAACCCTATACCCTCATGGGTTAAATGAGCAATATAATTATAATAATATACATTTATAATTACCAGTTAGAGTGTTTGCACTCTAATATAGTAGTTGATATAACAGGGTGATTTTCTAGCTGTTTTTAGCTTTATTGTAGTATGTTTCTATAATGCACTTTTCGCTAATTGCATTTGTATAATTACATACCCTAGTATCTAGTGCGCATGTCCGAGGAAGGAGGGACATCCTCCGAAACGTCATAAGTTAATGCTTCTGGTGTCTAAGTGATCCACGAGGATTCGGTGTGGACTGATATCTTATATATGGACTTTTTGTCATACTGAAGTGGATTACGGTGATGTAATTTATTACCTTTCTACATATGAATGTCGTGAAAACTTTACTGATAAAGAAGAAGTATAAACGTGATGTTCTGAACCATCATTTAAGTATATGCGTTTTGTGGTTATGAAGTTACATTTGTACAGACCACTGTCCACATTGAACGATTACATTAGCCGATGGTGTAGTTATGGACTGTGTTTATAATATCCACCAACACTACTGTATATAGAGTTATACTTTCTATGGTATGGAAGAACTAGTAACTTCCACTGGAACATTGTCCAAAATAGCAGTAAGTTATTCAGATGTAAAACATTACAAATTGGCCATTCAAAAACATATTCTTCTTTTTAACCGTATTTTAATTAAAAGGGTATTCCCATCTGGGCCTTCACATTTAATTTAATACATTTTCCATATTTAAAAATGTCTTCAATTGGATGTTGTTATTAAAAAATGTTCCTGTGTGAAGATAATTGCTGTTCCTTAGAAACAAGATAGCTTCCTCGGATACGACCACCTCACAATTTGGCAATGGTGGCCAGACATGCGCTATTGTGTCCTGCCTGACAACCGGGCTTCAGCAATCATTACCAAAGGACGGCTGCGGGACATTTCATATACAATAAACTTTTTGTTTCTTTGTGCAATCACTCCAGCAGAAGTGGCCGTATCCAAGGACACAGTCTTGCTTCTAAGCAACCATATGACTATATCTATAAGAAATTATCTTCACACAGGTAAAAAAAAATCAATAACATGTAATTGAAGAAATGTTTATATATGGCTGATTAATGAAACTGAATGTGAATGCCCAGATTAGAATACCCCTTTAATTTACTGGATTGATTTGGGTCATTATTTTGTTGCATCACTCAATGTCTCTTCATTTTTAGGTAATGGAATACTGTCTTTATATTTTTGGGCTAAATGTTATAGAATAATTTGTTTCCTCATTGATAGAAAAGCATCTAGACCAGTGATGGCAAACCTTTTAGAGGCTGAGTGCCCAAACTACAACAAAGACCCACTTATTTATCGCAAAGTGGCAACACAGAAATTTAATTTGTGATTTATATTCCCTTCTCTGTCACAGTTTTCATTGATACCTGCACCCTGAGGACACCAATAAAGCAGAAAATAGTCCCAGGTAGAGCTGTCACTTTAAAATACCTCTGTGCACAGCAAGTCCTGGGCTGTCTGGGACTGCAGGAAGATACCTGGAGTCATCTCTGGTGATGGCCTGAGTGCCCATGGAAAGGGCTTTATGTGCCACCTCTGGCACCAGTGCCATAGGTTAGCCATCACTGATCTAGACCAATAAAATGCCTAAAAGAAAAAGCTAAATGAATCGGTATGAACCTAGTTTTAAAAAAAGCAATCTCTCCTCGCCAAACATAAAGGAAATGTAAAACAGTCAAGTTCATTTTTACTCATTCGGTACAAACCGGCAGCAAAAAAATATTAGAAACTAAGAAGACCATCATCAAAGAGCTGTCTGACTATCGCCATAAGAATTTCCTGGTATATTATGTATGATGTATCAAGATGGGTTTAAGGATGACCTGTCACTACCCCACTAAAACAGCAGTCCCCTCAGTCCTCCAGCATCCCCCTCAGTCCTCCAGCATCCCCCTCAGTCCTCCAGCATCCCCCTCAGTCCTCCAGCAGCCCCCTCAGGTAGGGTATGAAATATCCTTTCTAGAATTCTTTCTTTTTTGTGAAATCTCACCAAGCCAGTAATTTTTCACAGGTTGTTTTGAGGAATAAAAACAGACTTGTTTACCAGACAAGCAGACAGCTTGACATTGAGAATGACAGAAAACTGTCTGGAAACTCGTTTATACTTTAAAATCCTGCTGCCATATAATATTATGGGGACTCAATATACGTAAGTCTATGGGAAAACACTTTGGCATTATGTTTGTTCTAAAATGTAACCACTCCTGCCTTGGAAGAAAGTATATAAGGAGAATAGTCCCAGTCCTTAGTGTCTTGCAGTTAGGGAACTCAGTTTGGAGGAGAAGATTACCAGTCTACCTGAGCAGCCAGGAGAAGAAGCTGAGATGGGGATACTCGGCCAGAGACCCTGGGCTCCTAAATTGTGACCAAGATACCTGCCTTCTGAGAAAGAGAGGGACAGCTAGCCCAGGCCTTTCCTTAGCATTAACCTTTCTTGGAGAGGTCAGCCATAGGCTTTGCTTATATTGCTTTGCATTTGCATTTCTTTGGCAAAGAAGGAAACTGTTCACCTCAGACCCTGACTCTCTGGACTTATTTCCTATTGAGATGCACCACGTTTTACCATCCCTTCCGAAAAGCAGCAACAGATGGTGACACCTTGTTGGTGCCTGGCAGACCCAGAATAGCGCTGGGGCCACCCCTAACCCGGGCACTGCAATTAACAGGTGAGTTCCGCTAATTAGTAAAAGATTGCTTGAGCCCCAAACACGGGCAGGAATAGGTCCTGTTCTATAATTTGTCAACCCATAGAAATACATTGGGATACGTGCTAGCTGTTTATACAATGACTAGCACTCGTACAAACTGCACATTGGTGGTCATGTAACCTAAGAGTAAGAATCAAAATAGAGTAAAATGAAGCAAATCAAATCTCTCAAATGTAATTGGGTCATACAGTTATCTATGTCTGAATGACAATAAAACAAAAGCACAGTCTTCTTCTTGCTCACAAACCATTTTTTTTTTTTTAAAGTATTTATTTTTGCAAATTTTTGAAATTTTTTTTTTAACAATTACAATAAACAAAACCAAAGAACAAGATTGTCTGTTACATACTTTCTTCCCCACAATACAGAGTAATTGAATAGCATCCGTGGTAACGAACAGGATCTTATTGCGTTCCAATATTAACTAAGGGATATATCGCGATAAGTGACAGCAGATAATGTAACCAGACATCTTGATACAACACAAATAACTATTGACACATAGACAATCAGTCACACACACACACACACACACACCAGCACGCTCAGTCTCCTTCATCATGGAGAGGAGTATATATCACATGTGATTATAGGGCAGTATGGGGAGTCGCGCACCATCTGGACCAGATGCGGTCAAACTTCTGGGGACACTTCCTGTTGACATACAGGGACCGGTAGTGGGGAATGACGCTGTTAATAAGTAATATCCATCTTTTTAATGGAGGGGGCTCCTGGTCCTTCCAGGTCATTACCACCACTTTTCGGGCGTAGTATATGACAAACCTAAAGAAAATTTTTTCATAGTGGCAATTGATGACTTCATTTATGATACCGAGGAGACACACAGAGGGAGACAGTAATCGTGGGAAATCAAAGTGTACATTTAGGAACTCCAGCACTTCGGACCAGAAGACATGAAACCTAGGGCAGGACCAGACACAATGCAGGAAGGATCCGACTTCAGCCTGACAGCGAAAGCAAAGATCATTGGGCATTGCTCCCATACAGAATAGTCTAGCAGGGGTGAAGTATACTCGATAGAGGAATTTAGATTGGATCAGGAAGTCCCTCGCACTCACTACAGATGTGAAGTAGGACAGTTCGACCTCCCTCCAGTCATCATCCGACAGGTCAGGGATATCCTGTCTCCAGCGTTCACGGGTTCTATCAAACGGTCTGGACTTTTGCTCTTGTAGGAGAGCATAGCACTGAGTGAGTGGCTTAGGGAGGTCCGGGGTACTCATCAGAGTCTCTAGTTTGGAGAATTTCACTGTCAGGCTGAAGGAGCCGAATTGGGCTTTGAATGCGTGTCGCAGTTGCGTGTAATGGAAGCTAGCCGTATTGGGTACCGTATGTCTCTCCCTTATCTCGTTGAAGCTGAGTAATTCTGCTTCCGGAGATAATAGCTGGCCTACAAATTTCACCCCCGCCGCCCCCCACATTGTCCAGCCCGGGAGGGAGAGGAAGTGAGAAAGCCACGGATTGAGCCACAATGGAGTCCTAGGCGAGTGAGGGGGAGAGCTGCCTGTGTCTACCAGGGATTGTGCCCTACGCCAGCACACCGCTACCGTACGTAGGGGGAGTGGGGTATCAGATGGAGACTTGTACAGCAGGTTTGTAAGGGCCTCGTAGGAACCAACCAGGGCACCAGCCAGTGCAGTAGCTGCATTACCCATGTCTATATCTATCCACCACTGGGCATATACTAGCTGGGAAGCCAGGTAATAGAGATACAGATCCGGGGCAGCCAGTCCACCCCTAGACTTGGGTGCCTGAAGCAGCGCTAAACTGAATCGCGGAGCACTACTCTGCCAGTAGAAGGACCTGAGAATGCCGTCTAAGCGTTTAAACAAGCTCTTAGGAAGCAGTATAGGACAGGTATGGAAAAGGTATAGAAATTTGGGGAGGAAGATCATTTTGAATATATTAATACGCCCGTATAGGGACAAGGGGAGAGTGGACCAGGCTTTTAGGCGCGATTCCGTTGCAGCTATCAGGGATGTGATGTTTAACTCCGTATATGCCTGGACCTTGCGTGACACCTGGACTCCCAGATATTTAAAGGTGGACACCACCTGGACTGGGACGGGGAGGGAGTGTACCCCTATATCTGATAAGGGAAAGAGGGACGATTTGTCCCAGTTAACCCGGAGACCTGAGAACCCCCCATAGCATTCTATCAGGGACAGAAGGGATTCCAGAGAGGGGCCCACATCCCCAAGGTATACAAGTGTATCATCAGCATAGAGAGATACCTTTTCAATGATAGAACCTCTAGCAATGCCCTTAATGCTATCAGAGTGACAGATCGCCACAGCAAGGGGCTCAATGGCAAGTGCGAAGAGGAGGGGAGATAATGGGCAACCCTGTCTAGTGCCCCTGGCCATAGGGAGAGTAGGTGAGATATTAAGATTGGTCCTTACCCTAGCCTTAGGGTCGTTATACAATAACCTAACAAGTGCTGTGAAGCGAGGGCCAATACCCAGCCTGGGCAAGAGGGTCCACAAATAGGGCCACTCCACAGAATCAAACGCCTTACAATTGTCTAAGGATAATATAAACCCAGGGTCCGAAGACTTCTCTGCCTCTGCTATATTCAGGTGTAGTCTTTGTATATTTATGTCAGTTCCCCTCCCAGGCATAAAGCCTGTCTGGTCCGGGTGAACCAAGGATAATATTACTTTATTAAGCCTTGTTGCCAGAATTTTTGCAAGTATTTTAACATCTGAGTTTAGGAGGGAAATTGGACGGTACGAGTCAGGATGCAGAGGGTCCTTACCAGGCTTGGGAAGAACTACAATAAGGGCCTCTCGCATAGAATCAGGGAGGGAACCACTGTCGAGCACATCGGAGTACAGGCTAAGGAGATGGGGGACCAGAGTCTCACAGTTATCCCTATACCACTCACCTCCCAGCCCATCAAGTCCAGGTGTCTTACCGGGGGGCAACGATTGGATGGCCAGTTCCACCTCCTCCGCCGAGAGCGGGGCATCAAGCTCCGATGACTGTGCCGGTGTGAGCCTCCAAAGTGGAAGACTGTCAAGGAATCTGGAAATCTCGACGGAAGAGGCGGACAATCTGGAGCTGTAAAGAGAAGAGTAGAATTCGTGGAAAACCATGTTTATGACCCGGGGTTCTGTGATCAAGGCTCCACTACTGTCAAGGATAGAGGGAACGGAAGCACACGGACGTTCAGCCCGCGAGAGATATGCAAGCAGCTTCCCATTTTTATCTCCGAATTCAAAGATGGACGCTTCCCTGGCTTGCAGGCGCTTGCTGGTGCGCTCCTTCACTACAGCTAGATGGTTCCTCTGCGCCTGAGCCCAAGTCTTTTTATTCCCCGGAGTAGGTTTAGCTAGGTAATCCTTTTCTGCAGTCACCAGAGCGGCGGTCAGCCTTTTCTCCTGCGCATTTAATGACTTCCTATGGCCAGCTACACCTGACATGAATGCTCCCCGCACTGAGGACTTGTACGAGTCCCAGACTAGAAGAGGATCAGGATGAGTTGAGTGTACATCCCAGAACTCGCTGTGCGCTGCCCTAACAGTACTCTGGACCGCTGGGGATAGGAGCCAGGCCGGGTGCAGGCGCCATAAGCGGGAGTCGCTGGGGGGGCCTATAAGGAGACTGATGAGCAAGGCGGAGTGGTCTGATGCACTGCGCGGGCAATAGGATACTTGATCAACGTGCTGCATCATATCAGGGGAGACAAAGGCCAGATCAATCCGAGAGAAGCTCTTGTGCACAGAGGAATAGAATGAATATTCTCTCTCTTGAGGATGTTTACTACACCAAACATCGGCGAGGTCTAGAGAAGTGAGCCACTCATTCAGACTGACCGAGCCTGTGTCTAGGCCGCTTGTGCGATCCAGGGAGGGATTAGGGACTGCATTGAAGTCACCAATGCAGAGGATCGGACTAGGAGGCATAGAAGCAAGTTTACTGGAGATTAGGTGCAATACAGCTGGGTTAAAGGGAGGTGGGACAGAGACCGACACTATAGTGAAAGTAAAGCCCCACAAGACACAATGTATGACTACGTACCGGCCAAAGTGGTCCGGCGCTACCTGTATGACCTCTATAGGAAGCGCTTTGGATATGAGTACGGATACTCCCCTGGCGTAGACAGAGTAGGAGGAATGATAACCTCTAGCCACCCAGGCCCGCTTCAGAGAGAGGACCTTCTGACCCGTAAGGTGTGTCTCTTGGATACATACAATGTGAGGGGCCTGACGCTTAATGACGTCTAACATCAGGGCCCTCTTGAATTTGGAGTTGAGTCCCCTCACATTCCAACTCATTACCTTAAGTGAAGACATCTTAGCGGAAGGGAAAGGGGTGTGGGGAAGGAGACGTGAGCAACCAAGCATTCATCCTTTCATACCACAGAGACATAGACAGACAGACAACAGTGAGCATAACAAATATAACCAGAACTGTACTAACAATCCCAAGAATATACACCCCCTGTCTAACACCCTAACAGCAGTAGTGCAGACCTATACCCAATAACAATCAAAGAGTAGAACAGTGGTCCCTAACTCAAGACAAACTTACACCATTTGTCCCGGGACCCCTAACCCTCAGAGTATATATAAACAGGAGGTATTTAGGCAGCCATGTTTAAAGAGAGCAAAGGAGGGGATAAGGGAAGAGTAATATGTAGAGGGGAGCGGTAAGAGGATAGGGGAGGGGGGGGAGTAGGTACAAAGAAGGGGAAGGGGAGGGGAAAGAGAAATAAGTGCCATATGTGGCGCACAGGCCAAATTGTCCAAAAGAGATAGCACATCAGTTATGGGGCACCATATACGAGGCGTGCGCCCCAATGTAAAGCAATATTAGAAAATTAGAGCAATGATTTAGGACCCCTAAGCATCAATACAGGACTAAGTCCAGCAATGTCATAGCTCATCAGATAAAAGGATATATGAGTCCAGTCACTCAGGAGGTGCGGTCCTTGCAGCGGGAGCCCGTGGAGCTGCATCAGCCCAGTGAAGTGCTTCGGTTGGGCAGGTGAAGAATCGAGTCTTCTGTCCGTCCACAATTCGGAGCTTGGAAGGGTACATCATGGAGTATTTATACCCCTTGTCACGGAGACGGGCACGGACCTCAGTGAATTGTGCGCGTTGTTTCCTGACGGATGCAGAGAAATCAGGGTAGAAGGACACTCTGCTGTTGGCATAGAGAATTTCTCCCTTGGTACGGACAGCCCTGAGGATAGAGTCCCTGTCCCTAAAGTGCAGCAGCCGGGCCAGGAAGGGTCTTGGATTGCCCCCTGGAGGGCCAGGGCGGGATGGCACACGATGGGCCCTTTCCACTGTGAAGAACGGGGAGAAGGTATCTGCAGGAAGCAAATTTTTGAGCAAATTTTCAAAAAAGGATACAGGGTCAGACCCTTCCACTTTTTCAGGGAGGCCAACCACTCTGACGTTGTTCCGTCGCAGGCGGTTTTCGAGGTCGTCCGCTCTGTCGATGGATGCAGACATTTGGCGCTGAAGCTCTCTGATCTGTGTCGGCATAGGCCTCTGGACATCTTCCACCTCAGATATTCTGCGCTCAGTTTCGGTGATTCGCTCTTTAGCTTTATGGACATCGTGTCTTAAAAGAACAAAGTCCTGTCGCAGCTCATCCACCTTGGTAACCAGTTTGGATTGGCATCCGTTAATGGCCGCCAGCACCTCTGCAAATTTGCGGTCCAGCTCAGTGGCCGCGTCAGACGGATCAGCGCCCTCTTCATAGCTTACAAGCTGTGGCGGGCTCTGGGAGCCTTCAAAGAGGGAGGGAGAGGAGTTTGGGGACCCCTGAGGAGAGCAGGGCTGTGTGCGGGAGAATCTCCCCAACTTTTTGGCAGCGTTCGACTGTATCTGTGCAAGAACGGCTTGGGATGTGGAGCATTCCTGCGCGTCCAGGGGTTCCAGGGACTGGAATGGATGATCTTCATGGACGGATTCATCATCCGATGGAGGCGCAGACACCCCGGACGCTGCTTTGAGCAATTTAGCCGTCTTCCTCCGGTTACCCATGGCGTCTGGGCAGAGGGGGCCAGTGATAAACAATCGAGGAGCCTAGCATCCAGTAATTAGCAGAAATAGAATCAGGGCCCACGCAGGAAATTGCAACGGCACTGCAAGGGTTAATATAAAACAGAACCCGGGCAGGGGATCACTGGGAGTATGGAGGACTCAGTGCTGGGCTGCATAGCTTGGGGTCCCCAGGTGAGAGGTGGGCAGCAGCAGGGGAATTACTTCCCTACCTTACTCCTGGCTGCAGTCCGGCAAGGGAGAGGTTAACCCTGCGCGCCTAGGCCTCAGGCAGCGCAGGGGAGTCCAGTATAATGGCGCCTCCGGCAGGCTGCAGGGCTGGCTGGAGCGCTGCCGCGATCCTACAAGTGGGTCGGCGGCTCCGTATGTCCAGAGGCGGGGGGGGGGTTTCCCTCACCGCACCAATGTGTAGCCGCGATGTCGGGCGGCTATGGTCCCGCCGCCGCGCGGGGCACGTGGGAGGCTGCAGGAGCTGGAGTGCGGGGGGACCGCACGGAGCCGGAGACCTCCGCGATACCGGCACCGGAGTGCGAGGGCAGGTATCCGCGGCACCGGGGAACAGGCTGGAGGGGGTACAGGTGGAGGATGGCTGCCTAGGAAGGGTGATAGGGTGCCGGGTCCTGGGAGCTCCGCGGCGCACGTCCTCCTAGTTCGGCATCAGGCCACGCCCCTCTTGCTCACAAACCATTAACACACGAAGGTGGAGGCATGATACAGGGTTTAAGAGTCTGAGCACTTGCCTAGTTTGGGAAAAACACTGGGCACTTGAATCAACCACTGGGCATAATATATAAGTTCGCTACTCCAAACTTTTACTAGTTTAAAGGGGGGAAACATGGAACAGACTCCTTTAAAATATTAATACTAAATACATAGAAGTCTTTCCAAGAGTATATTGATACCCCAGTCATACATTCCTATTGCTGTGTTCATACATATAAAATAATGCGTGTCTATGACTGTGAATGTCAGACGTGCTATGACCAGTCCTGAGGACCCTCACATCCAGCGAGTGTGGGCAAATTCACCAGCAGATAAATGTTTCACTGATGACTGAAGAAAGAATTTCTGTCATCTGTCTGTCCACAAATATGCAGCCATGTCTGTCTGAGAGCAGCCTTTTAGCAGCAATAAAAGGCAATGTAGAAAACACTGAACACTTGACATGATGTCAGCTCCATTTTCCAAAAAAAACAACAACCCTCTGTGGGGGCAGAATGACTTCTAAGATGTCGGGGAATGAGAAAGTTAATAGTGACAAGCAGCAGAAAGGTCAAGTTCTCTGTGATGAGTGGAACTTTCTTGAATATCTCAGCTCTTCTGACAATCACTTTCAATTACCCGTATAATCCAGGTGTTACTCTATCAAGCCCCAATGGGTTAAGGGTTTCTGAAGAAAGCATTTGGAATTGGCGTGACAGACATCTGGAGATACTGAAGCCTGGATCCCAGTACAGTCACATCCATTTAGCAACCATTGTTCTCACTGTTTAGGAGTATAACATTCAGAGAAAAGTCACACATCACGTAACTATTGCCGTTGTCATCAGTCATACATTCATGGCCATACGTTTTGAGAATGATACAAATGTTAATTTTTACAAAGTCTACTGCATCAGGTTTTATAATGGCAATCTGCATATACTCCAGAATGTTATAAAGAGTGATCAGCTCAACAGCAATTAATTGCAGAGTCAATATTTGCCTAGAAAATGAACTTTTTCCCCCAAAACACATTTCAACTTCATTGCAGGCCTGCTTTCAAAGGAGCAGCTAACATCATTTCCATGATTGCTCCAGTAACACAGGTGTGGGTGCTGATGAGGACAGGGCTGGAGATCAATCTGTCATGATTAAGTAAGAATCACACCACTGGACACTTTAAAACGAGGCTGGTGCTTGGCATCATTGTTTCTCTTCTGTTAGCCATGGTTATCTCTAAAGAAACACGTGCAGTCATCAATGCACTGCACAAAACTGGCCTAACAGGGAAGAGTATCGCAGCTAGAAAGATTGCACCTCAGTCAACAATCTATCGCATCATCAAGGAATTCAAGGAGAGAGGTTCCATTGTTTCCAAAAAGGCTCCAGGGCGCCCAAGAAGGACCAACAGGCGCCAGGACCGTCTCTTAAAAGTGTTTCAGCTTTGGGATCGGGCTACCAGCAGTGCAGAGCTTGCTCAGGAATGGCTGCAGGCAGGTGTGAGTGCATCTGTATGCCATGTGCAGCGGAGATTCTTGGAGCAAGGCCTGGTGTCAAGGAGGGCAGCAAAGAAGCCACTTCTCTCCAGAAAAACATCAGGGACAGACTGATATCCTGCACAAGGTACAGGGAGTGGACTGCTGAGGACTGGGGTAAAGTCATTTTCTCTGATGAATCCCCTTACCGATTGTTTGGAACATCTGGAAAACAGCTTGTTCAGAGAAGACAAGGTGAGTGATACCACCAGTCTTGTCTCATGCCAACTGTAAAGCATCCTGCAACCGTTCATGTGTGGGGAGTCTTCTCAGCCAAGGGAATCGGCTCTCTCACAGTCTTGCCTAAAAACACATCCATGAATAAAGAGCAACTTCTCCCAACCGCCCAAGAGCAGTTTGGTGACCAACAATGCCTTTTCCAGCATGATGGAGCACCTTGCCATAAAGCAAAGGTGATAACTACATGGCTCAGGGAACAAAACATAAAGATTTTGGGTCCATGTCCTGGAAACCCCCCAGATCTTAATCCCATTGAGAACTTGTGGTCAATCATCAAGAGACAGGTGGACAAACAAAAACCAACAAATTGTGACAAAACGCAAGCATTGATTGTGCAAGAATGGACTGCTATTAGTTGCGACAGAGCACTACAATAAATTCTTTTTGCGGTCATAATGGGGCAGATTTTTCAAGCTTTCTGAAAGTCAGAATATTCCTAGTTTCCCATGGCAACCAATCACAGCTCCCCTTTAAAATATTCATGAGCACTGGTAAAATGAAAGCTAAGCTGTCATTGGTTGCCATGGGCAACTAGAAATATTCTGACTTTCAGCCAGCTTGATAAATCTGCCCCAATATGTTCATCCATATTAGGGCCTGTGATAAATGTGACAGGTGGAGGGGAGGCCTTCTACTAGTACCACCTTCGACCAGCCTCAGCTTAACATTGGCCTAATTGAGCTAGATTGTTGACAAACACAGCATGTGACTCGGCTTCAAAGACTTCAGCAGACAGATCGACTCCAGGCATATCCCCCCCCCCCCCCCACACAAAGGGCCATAAACTCCAAAACCATTAAATTGAATAGGGACAGTTATGGGTACATCTTACCAGAAGAATCAATACATTTTTGGATTCATGATATTCAGGTGATCATGCGGCTGCGATTTCTGGAACTCTAGGATACTCTGTTCCAGAGATATCAATATCTCTGGATAGGACCATAGAAAATGGGTCAGGTTTTGGTATCAATGGGATACACCCCGGATCCAATGATACTAGAAGCTATGGCTTCTCCAGGTCTCTAGTTGTAGTCACAGGTAGGAGGGACCCATGACTCCTCCTGTTGGGTTGGCAGAGGTGTGTCTGCACCTGATATATTCAGGTTTCTCTCAGCCAACATTGTCTTTCACCTGGGGGAAATCTTACCATCAACAAGCGCAGGATAAAGTGTGGACTATCCATCCCCATTAGGGCCACACACACAAAGGTAACTAACTTACTGAACTGCTGTTACTTATAGTGCTACCTTGTATTTTGTGTAACCGTATATTTCCCAACTGTATATATTGTTTTGTCTAGTGTGCCCTTAAGGCAATTAAATATAAAACTTAACCTGCGTTGCTCTTTTATCTCGATCATGAATCTTACGTCCGGGTTTCTCGCTTATATACATGCTACTGGGTTGGTTCCTCACCCTATATAATCCCGTTACGGACCAGGCTTATATTAAAGGAGAACTTGTGGTAGCTTAAAGGCTGAGAATATTCTGTCTCACTGCGGCTAGTGAGAGGGATCTTATAGCCATTCAGGGCTGTGATTTATTGTTGTGCCCTATCCGGAAGTTGTGTGGACAACTTTGAATCAGTTCCGGCGCCTCTCAGAACCTGTGTGTTCTGGGAGTGTCTATAAAAGGATAACTAAGTGACCTTACCCTTCAGGGGTCCGGAATGTCGCGGCTTCCTTCACAGGGCCTGTGGGCCACATCCAGCCATCCCTGAACGACCTGTCTGAGTTCAAATTTGAGCTCCTTTCCCCATCATTAAATATGATGCAATTAGGTCCTCCATATTTAATTGAATCTTTGTAATGTTTTAAATAGTTTTTTTTTTTAATGTAAGGATAGGTTATATACTGAATACAGTATATAGGTATTGAGTAGAACTGAGTTAGGGATATTAGTCCAGCCCTCTAAGACCATTCCAATTTCCCATGTGGCCCCTTGTGAAAAGTAAATGCCTACCCCTGATTTGAGTTATAAACCTCTATTGGACATTATACCACACGTCTCTGAAATCCGTTCATATGGATGAAACCTTACTCCTATTTTACTCTAAGAGAGTTATGGAAACAGTGTAGTAAACCCCTGTTTTGATGTTTCTGTAACTCCTGACTCAGCCGTCCGGAAAAGATCTGTGAATTCTCATTACTGTATACGCCTTTAACTTTCCTGTACCCTAGACCGACAGAAATGTTTGTGTAATATACTTAATTGTGTGTCAATTTTAATAATCTACTAAACCCAGACAATGTCCTGGAGATCTGATATAAAAAATTGTTCATGTAGGAACCTAATCTAGTCCTTATCATTTCATTGTTTTTATGATGCTCTGTGCCAGGTCTGCTCCTAATTTTCACTGAGTAAAGGGCAGTAGAGTAGATCATTCACATGTGGTCAACGTATTGTATTGTTTGGTCAAAGGAAAAAAGTGAAATCTTAATGGAGTGTTCCCATTTCAGCAAATAATTGTTATTGTTTGTGTAATGAAAAGTTATAACATTTTCCTATATACTTTCTATATCAATTCCTTTCAGTTTTCTAGATCTCTGCTTGCTGTCCTGCAATAGAAATCTTCTACGTTTAATTCCATTGGATATAAATCTGACCATGGTCACACAGGTGCTCGGCTCATTAGTATCATAGAGAGTAATTAGAGCCGTGTGTAATAATGAGCCGTGCACCTGTGTGACCATGGTCAGATTTCTGTCCACTGGAAGTAAACATAGAATCTTTGTTTTGAAGGACAGCAAGCAGAGATCTAGAAACCAATGAAGAATTGATACAGAAAGTATATTGGAATAACTTTTGTATAACTTTTCATCACACAAACAATAATATTAAATTACTGAAATGGGAATAACCCTTTAATTTAAAACAATTTCCCCAGAATTGGTCCTTATGGTTGAAGATGTGTTGAGTTTGTCTAGTAGGTATATAACAATGCAGGGAGTTATATTTAATACTGATGCCAATATAAACCATATTTGCCTTTCATCATTCCAAAAAAACTCACAATCCTCTGAAATCTTTTACCACAATGTATATTTTTAGAATCTAAGCAGTATACACTGAATGAGCTCATTTATTCATTCTTTCAAAACATTTTTCCTTACATTACGAGTTTCAATTTGAAACAATCAAGTTGATTGTATGAGGTGAAGGTTATACATCTACACATACGGCAGAATACATACACAATGATCTGTTCTATGAATATGTTATCATTTACAGAAGACACATCACTATATTACTGATAGGAACATGAACAAACTGTACACAGCAGCATTTTTATTGCATTGTCAACTTTAACAAAACATCAACATTTTTATTGTGGTCAATAAATCCCTTTTTTTCATGTGGAAAAGTTGATTTGTTGGAATTTAAAAATCTCTTTGAAATACCCCAGGTATAAATGTCCAGGGTATCTCCTTTGCATGTAGTTTGCCCTGTGTTGGCACGGAAATTAACTTATTGACAGGTAAGAATTGTCATGGGATCACCAACATCAAAGTCAATAGTATCTGCTCAGTAAGGCCTCATGTACACAACCGTTATGGTGGTCATGATCGGACAGCAAACTCTGTGGCCAGATCACAGCCCCCATAGAGATCTATGGTATACAGACACAGTGAGGTGAGCACACAGTGGGGCACATTTACTAAGAACAGGGCACTAAATACAGTTTGCCTGTAAATAGTACAGAGTGCGCCAGATTCAAAATGTCTGGCTCTTTATGAATCTGGCGCCCCCTGCACTGGCCTGTCACAGTGCACCACTTTTTTTTTGGTGCACCTTTAACATAGGGCGTGCGATACACTTCTATCAGACTTCGCATGATGAATCCGGGGCACGGTCCAACTGAGCACCGGAACGCCCTCTAATTTGTGTCGCATGATGTCTAGAGCAGCTGCACTAGGAAAGGGCCCCGTGCGACACATTTGTGATGCGGACACTTTGAACCTAAAAGAACGTGCAAAGTCTGACAGAAAACTGGCGCACAACCCTTAGTAAATGTTCCCCAATGTCTCACCGCTCCATGGCCTAGCTGGACGGCCGCTGTGTAAAATATGGGACTTTCTATGGAGAGGGCATATAACCAGGCAAGCACACAGCCGTCTCCATGAAGCCTAACAAGTAACGTAACCCAAACATTTGGGTCTAGAAGTGTTTGGACTATTGTAGAATTTTCCTATTTTAGACTCACAATTTTAATTCAAAAGGAGTTTCAAATCAGTTGCAAGACGATGTTTTCATCAGTATTAATAATCAATATCAGAGTAATGGGGGTCTAATATACAATATCCATCAGATACTATGGAAATTGTGCGGGCTATTGCACAAATGTTTCCATGATCAAAAACAGAAGGTCTACCGAACCCAAGTGTGAACCTAGTTCTACTAATAACACCAATTTCTGTACATCTACTAAAAGGGGACTATTAACGACCATCATGTAATGTCTTTTCCCATAATCAATATTGCTTCAATATCCATTTAAACAATATATGTTAAAAAAAATGAATGAGAGTATCTTTTATAATAGGAAACAAGAATAGTAAAAAAATACACTAATAAAATTAGTTAATGGCTAATTTGTATAAAACATTGGTTTCAAGTATTGTTGTTTGCACATGTAAGAAATAAAATAAATAACAACATCACGATAATTGCAGTAAAGAATTGTAAACGGAAATACAATAAAACTCAGTACCAGTTAGACAAGATAGCGGGCTAAATTTTATTTTGCAGTCTACGCCAGAATTCTGCCATAGACTGCACATAAACTGGTTGCACATGTATAAGTGATTGACCTAGTATAATCCCTGGCACAGAAATGAGCGTTCCTGTGTGTACTCGCTCCTGCCGTCACATTGGGGCTTATTTATTAAGGGTCCCGCGGCCGCATTTTCGTTGGGTTTCCAGACTTTTTGGGGATCGCGCAGGGGATTGTGTTGCACGCGAACGGATTTTGGCGCATCAGCGCTGGCTTTCATGTGACAGAAATCGGGAGGGTGGGCCGTCAGACCATCCGACGGATTCTGACTAAGCGGTGATTTAACATTTAAATTTGTGTAGCATCCAATGCACTTACATACACTGGGAAGAAGATGGTGAACTCTGGTGGACCTGATCGGGGAAGCGACACAAGCAGGGTATCAGTGCGCAATCTTCTTGAATCATGGCAGATGTGGATTCCGGTGGACATTCCGGATCGGGGATCGCGCAGGACCGGGTAAGTAAATGTGCCCCATTATGTTGGCAAGTCCAACAGAAATGTGGCGCATGACCCTTGAACGGAGTGCACCAGAAAATATCTGGTGTACACAGTTCCTGCACTTTGGGCGCGTGCAGCATGCGCCACATTCATGAAGACCGTGATCCGGTCATCATGAATGAGTTGCCCGCTGCCCGGTGGTGCGGTTTGCCTTACTATTAATGTGCACCATTATGTAAAAAGAAAATACTTGTTGGATAAGATCAATTTTTTTCTGCAATTATAAACCAGTTACCGTGGTCATAAGAAGAACTTATAACGCTAAGTTCTGGTACATCGTTTTCCAAGAGAGTACGTAATTCTCCTTCACGGAAAACGTGATAATATCGCATGTACGCCTTTGAGTCGAAAGCATCTGGCTCTTGGTCACTGGCTGCCACAGTCTCATCCAAAATTGAGTCACTGGACTCTGTGGTGGAAGTTCTTTTTAAGATTTTCTTTTGGGAACCTGCGTCACCTTCACTGCTACAAATACAAGTACAGTATTGGGCATCTGGCTGAAAGCTTTGTTTAATGTCATTCTGAACCAAACCAACGTGTCTCCCATTTTCATTTTTTGGATCTAAAGCTAGAAACCATTGATGCTTTTTGTGCGATTCGCTTTTAATAAAAACCTCATCATCATCAAAACTGTGCTCCTTTAGTAAGAGCCTCTGGTGTCCAAGGTCAAGACTACAGTGTCGGGAAGGTTGCACAGACACCGCACTATTCACCCAGCCACTTACAGGGCTAAGACACTTCATCTTATCTATCTGTCTTCTCAAGGTGGACTCATCAAGGGATCTGGAGAAGAACCATGAACGTATAGATCTTCCGATAGCACTGTAGAGTCTACTGTCATCACTGGGGAACTTCATGCAGCACGATTCACTAGCTTTACAGGTGCTGCTGTTGTGCAATTGCTTTGCATCAAAAGTCTGTTTCAAGTTATGCAAGTTGATACTCTCTGACTCTTGAATCAACGTTTCGACAAGGTCTGGTGACTTAGTATTGGAATTCACTTTATTTTCACCTTCTTGGGTCCGTCTGGGCAGTAATTCTTTGTTCCATGGCACAAATACATCTTGTTTTTCAAACCGACGGCTTTTTTGTTCCATTGCCCATACATATAGCATGATCTGACCGCCGGGATGCAAAATTCTCGCCATTTCTTTTATTGCACGAATTCTTCTTTGCTTTGTGGAAAAATGATGAATCACTGGGGATAAAATGGAAATTTAAATTTATTATCAAAGAACCATTTAAAGACGGGGCCAGTATTAAAATAAGAAAACATATGTCATGTTCAAGTTTTTGTGTTTTCTGTAGGCATACAACAAGATTAATAAAATAACAACATACATAAAATATATATTTTTAAATTTGTGTTCCAATATCATACAAATAAGAGCTAAAAAAATTATGGAAGGATCTGGTTTCCCATACGTATTTAGAGTTCCAATTTTATTTTTCTGTAAAGAGAGAGACTGATGGCTCCCTGCCAGCAGCGTATGGTGAGTCCCGGGGAGGGGCAGCTGCAGACAGTGTGCCAGTGTCTCCTCATGCATTTGTCCTCTCCTCCACAACATCCCCCTCCTGTCTGCTCAATGCACATTGCAGGAAGTGGGGAGGGAGCTGCAACAGTGTGGGTGAGAGGAGACTGACACAGACACACACAGGCTGCAGCTGCTCCCAACCTCCAGGACTCACCACATGCTGCTAGAAGGGAGCCAGGTAATGTGAATTAAACTTATATGAACTACTGAAATGATTCATAATACTGACAAAGGCATTATTAAAATCTGCACAGGCTATTGGAACCTGCCACCAGCTAAAAATTACATTCCTGAAGACAGGTTTGCTTTAAAGCAAACTTAGTCAGACAATGCATGGACATCCACCAGAGTCATATATGCTGTTTGCATGGATTCACTTCAAGACAGTCTTATTGGATCCAGGTTATGCAATTTGTATTACTGACACAAATCTCATCCTGATTCTTGTGATGAGGCTACTTCAAGTAAAAAGACTTGTGAAAAGGATGGGATTTAAGACAATATTCTGGACTGTATTACATGGACACGAACAGCAGCAAAGTGTTTCTCCACTTGAGCTCCAAGGATTTCAATTTATTGGTTATATCCTCTAACAGAGTCCTGTGTATGGCAGGGAATTGTCTACACGTGCATGCTAGTTTTCTGGCACACAAGCATTGATTTAGTTGCAATTTCTGGATCACTTTTGAACCAAAAGCAATATTACAAATCTAAGTGCAGCAATCACGTCACGTCACCTCTCAATATGCTAAACGACCACTGAAAAAAAAACTGTAAAAAGTATTATTTATGTTATTGAAAGATAAATGCATTGTCATGAGTGGTCCCTGCAACCCCTCATGCCAGCAGCATGTCTGGCTTCTACCAGCGGTCTCCTTGCTCCGTCGCACACATACCCGCCCGCTAGGAGGTGCACCGGCTTTCTGCGATTTAAAGGCCAGTGCGCCAATAATTAGCGCTGGCTATCCGCCTTCCCTGTTAATTTCCTGGCCCCTTCCTTTGTCCCCTGACGGATCTTTGTGCCTCGTGCCATAGAAAAAGCTTGTTCTTGTTCCCTTATGTCCTGCGATTATTTGGTGAATTCCCGTTGTGACCCCGGTTCCGTTCCTGACTACGCTTCTCTGCTGCCAGCCCTGATCTTTTGCTGTGCGGTTCACTTCGATCCTGTGCTGCCTGTCTTGACCTCCTGTCCTTGTCCACAATTCTGCTCAACGACATTTTACTTCGCCTTGGCTGCCACCGCAAGCAAAGTGGCAACTGTGGACCGACCTGCTGGTATCCCGGTGCAGCAAATCCAACCAACTTTGTGGCAGGGTCTGGTGAAAACCGGTTGCCACTTAGATTCCGCTCCCAGGTGTCGGCTTACGCGATCGCTCACGGTGGTGCATGCATTAATCATGCAAAAAAATCATGCAAAATATCTGAGTTTTTATCATTATTTACAGACGCATACATGAGCAATACACAAACCTAATAATAAACAGGTACATATGAGTCATTACACAAAAGGTTGCTTGTCTCTGATGACATTGTAATCTTCCCTAACCTAATTACTAAGAAAATAATATCATTTTTAAAGGAGTTGTTTCTTGTAATAAGAGTTTTATTAGGATACAATCACAGCGGAAGATCTTTACTAATGCAATTTACATATTATGCACATTGATGTAATACATAATGAGCAGTTCTGCATCTACCAAGAGGTCAGTTGAGCTTTTGTCCTCAGGCGTCAGTTTGCAGTAAATCAGAGGGGCCAGAATGTGTTATCGGAAGTCCTGATAACTAAGGTTTCCTTAGGGTCATTGTATACTGAAATATGGGCAGGGGGCAGTTACAGTATATAGGATGGGAACAGGGGTATCATATAATAAAGAATCAGTGTTAACATTTTATAGAAGCAGGGACACAACCGGGTGTGGTATAAAGAATCCGGCAAAGGGTGCCATGGTGGGGCACATTTACTAAAAAGAATGCAAACTATGGGGCATATTTCGTAGCATGTTGCATGTTCCGCATCTTGATGTATCGGGGCAGCCGGCCGTGCAGCGTTTATCCTACACCAGGCAGGGCCTGGTGTAGAAAAAAACGCAGCCAGCAACTTTTTACATATGAAAAGTGCCCCCCCCCCCTTCACGCCCCACTGGCGTGAAAGTGGCGGATCGGGGCAAATAATGGCAAGTGCTAGCAATAAGCTAGAATTTGCGATTATTTCAGGGCCCCTGCGCCACGCCAGTCCTGCTAAGTATGCCCCTATATGCAGTTTGCCTGTGTAGTGTGCATGGTGCAGATTTATAATTTGTGCAGCACGTTCTTCATGAATCTGGTCAAAGTAAATACCTTTTTATAATAAAATGTGTCACATTTGGGTCTCTTTATCTTATGCAAACTGCAAAGCTTGATGTGTCAGTTGTTAATACACAGTTTGCAATGTGCAATGATATACAGATTAACTCTAGGAGACATATCTCAGACTTACCTCCGACAGAGATGACAGTGTCAAAACAATTGTCCCTAAAAGGGAGATTCAGGTTGTCACATACCATTACTTCAAGGTTGTTATTTCTACCAATTTCCACTAAAGGCTCACAGTAATCGCAGCCGAGATTGTAGGTGTTACAGTTCACACTGAGATACTTTCCCGTACCACAACCTGCAATGACAAAATGGCGTTTTGCTTAGAAAAATCCCAGCAGGCACTATTGTAGTCTATATTGTGAACAACAAAGACTTGAAGACTCCAAGAGACTGCGGTTTCTGAGGATCCATCAGTCAACTTCATCTGCATATATACAGGCTGCAACTAAAGGCAAACTATGGGAAGTTTGCTGCTGATTTTATACATATGTGTGAACCCATCCTAATTGTTAAAGGGGTTGGCCACTTCATGTTTTTTGTAATGTGTGTGTGTGTATGTGTGTCAGTTGTAGTTGCCTAAGGCTAAGGAAACCCTTTAAGAGAGACATTTGAAACTAAAATTTATTTCACAAAATAATAGTAAATGGGATGATAGCTTAATAATATAATATACTTTAGTAAATAAATACATTTATGTGTTCCAATTTTTCTCCCCTTCTTCTTCAATCTGTACAATCTGTACACCCAAATGGCTGAGAGATATGAAGGGGCTCCGTAAAGTCACTTAATATACCATTATAGAAGTGAATTATCAGGTGAAATATTCTACAGGTTTGTAAGGAGTTAAACTTTAGCATCCTCTCCATATCTGTATGTTGTATATGGACTTCAGAGCAGTTTTCAGAAACACAGTGCACTGCGGAGAAGAGGGATGGGAAAATAGAGCACAGAAACATATTAGCCCATTTAATTACATGCCCCATCGGATAGTGTATGATGAATTTTCCTTTCTAGAATTCCCTCTATGTGGAATCTCACCCCTTAAACCTATGAAAAAAATCTCCTCGCAAGCCATGTGAAAGTAGAGTCATAGTTGCCTGAGATGAGTCAAGTTTAGAGGCTGCAGGTTTTATAGTACCTAGAGACACCCTTTTGGTGTCATATAAAGATTAGAATCTCTTCTTTCAGCTCTCATAAGGCTTGCTATTCTGTGATCTATCAACTGCAGCAGTGAATGTAAGAACCTTTAACAAAAATGATAGGGCAGCTCACTCACAAAATGTGGTATGAGTTTCTATAGGAAAGGAGCAATGCATTTGCATTGATAACCTTCCACAACATTTTAAAGGGAAACTGTTACGTGGAATGTCATTTGTAGCTGGTGACATGTTTCAATAGCCAAGCATTCTGAATCATTTCAGTACTTTACAAAACCTTGTTTCACATTACCTGGTGGCTGCATCAGCCTGTGTGTGCTTGGGTCTTAGTCTCCTCCATGCATTTTTCCTCTTCATCACACCACCCCCTCCCTCCCTGTGCAATGGACATGACAGAAAGAGGGTAGGGAGAGGAATGAGAGGAGAAGAGACTAAGACACCGGCTACTGCAGCTATACTGCTCTCTCCACACACTGCTGGAAGGGAGCCAGGTAATGTGAAATATAGTTGTATAAAGTACTGAAATGATTCAGAATGCTGGCAAAGGCATTTTAAAATCAGCAAAGCAAAAGCTATGGGAACCTGTCAGCAGGTAAAATGACATTCCTGGTGACAGGTTAAATTTAATGATTTACAGATTACTGGAAAATACATTATAATGTTCACAGACAATAAAATATGTGACCACACTACATTACGGATTGAAATGTTGTAATTATTCACAAAATTACTTACTTCCTTTTAAGGTCAATAATTTCAGAAATTCTGAATAGTTTAAATTGCTAGACTAAAAATGTATTCATCTACGCATTCATTAGCGGGGTCTGTCTCCTCGGCTATAATTACCACTCTTCTAAGTGTTCCTTTCACTTGGTATTGTGTAAGAAACCATCGCTCATTCTTCATGCGGGGAAAATCGTGCTTAGTAAAGTGTCAGCTCAGCGCTGTAACATATCGCAACCTATTTTTATCTATTGTCTATTTCTGTCATTGTTCAGGGGAGGCTGTTATTAGTCAGTGCTGGAGTCAGCAGGGCTCCTAAATATAGGTACAAAACCTTTACTAAAAAAATACAGTAAGAAAGGTTATTAATAATTATAGGAGGTAGGAATTCATGTGTGGGAGGATATATTATTAAAATGGCACACAAGGTAAGACAACTTTGGCACAACTGGTGCAACTTTTGTTTCCATCTATCAACTTTTGACTTCTTCCTGTACAGATGTCATCACCACCTACATCTCCGCTAGTGAATCCTTCAGATTGCCCGTTGAGAAAGAGACAGGTGATAAGGGACATTTCAGAGATTTTGATGTGTAGAGAATTTGAGAAAAAGAGATTTTATTCCTTGACGGCTAAATTTCTCCATAGCTGTTTGTAATTGGTGTCTGAGAACTGGTCTTGAAGCGATCAGTGACTTTGCAAGTGCAAGTTTACAAGAAGGGGGGGGGGGGGCGACAGAGGGAACTCGCTGTGATTGAAAGACAGAGGGAAACAGAGACCAGTGTTTCACAGACCACACCAAAGTATGACTGACAAAAGTTTCGATTCCGGACGAGCCCAGCTCAAGGGGGCGTGCTTCCACTTGCTGGGAGGAGACATTACTGAAGTGACTAAAGTGAGTGGCCATATTCTAATAGGGGGGCGGTAACTAACGAGGACGTCAGCAAGTACATCCCCCCAGACAGCTTCTCTCATTGTCAAACCCTCCCCTGCTAGCCCAGTGATGATTTTAACCCATTCACAGTCAAGAAAAAGACCCAGAAAGAACAGCTGGATACATGTAGGATGGTCCATGATCTCCAAGCTGCCAATGAGTGTCCCACACTGGCAGCAGTCCCCGAGAGTGACAAATTATTCACTGTTATTGATTTGGCAAATGTTCTACTTTTTGTGCCCCTGCATGAAGATTGCCAGTACCTATTTGCTTTTATCAGTTCAGTATTCCAGTATATCTGATGCAGATTCCCACATGGGGGGTAAAACTCACCCAGCCAGTACCCCACGGCCCTACAGGGAGTAGACTGACAGACTAGCCCCTTACTGGATGTTCTCCTTATCAGTATGCGGATAACCTACTGTTTTTGTTTCCCAGGATGCATCCATTGACCTTATGTGTTTTCTGTTCCAGAAGGGTTACAAGGTTTCCAGAGACAAACTCCAATACTGCCAGGAGAAGGTGGTCTTCCTAGGCCACTGCTTCTCAGCCACAGGCAAATACCTGACAGAGGGAAGAAAGCTGGCAGTCCAGAATGTGCCCCTGCCCTGAGGCCCTAAGCCTCTTCACCTGTTTCTAGGACTGACCAGCTCCTGCAGGCCTGGGATAAGGTCTGCTGCCTCCAGCCTGATGTTGCCCCTTCATAAACTGAATTGCCTCTTCCCCATTTGCCCTTAGTCAGGAGGCAATTGATGCATTCCATAGCCCTAAGCTGCATTCCTGTCTGCCCCGGCCCTAGGCACACCCCACTGAACCAGACATTTTATTTTATTTCGCTTTGAGTATCCAGTCCATGCCACAGGTGTCTTAGCCCAGAAACATGGTGGCCTCCTCAGTGGCCCACTATGAGGCCCGGTTAGACTCAGTCGTGAGGGGGGCCCCTCATGTGTCAGTAGCTGCAGCCAGCAATCTGCTCAGCAAGGCCAGTGAGCTGATCCTAGACCCTAGATCACTCAGTTACAGTGCAAACCCCACATACCTTGCACAGTGTCCTCACCCAAGTACAGCCCAAGCATCTGAGCCAAGGCCAGACAGCTCAGACTCCAGTGTGCACTCCTGATGCCCCAGGAGACACTGATAAGGTGCACAGCTCTGAATCCTGCCGTTCTGTCACCAGTCTTCCAGGATTCAGAGGGGGGGAGAGAAGGGTGATTAACGCAGATGTTGAGTTTTTTTCTAATAGATGGCTCCAGGTCTGCAGGAGAAGACAGACGGTTCTACACTGGATATACAGTGGTCAGTGGCGCACATGAGGTAGTATAAGCAGAACCACTCCCTCCACACAGGTCAGCGCAGGAGGTGAAGTGACGGCACTCAGGGAAGCGCTACAGCTGGTGGAAGGTAAAAGGGCAAACATCTATACTCAAGGTATAGTCCTGAGGTCTAAACACGACTATGAACCCATATGGAAGGCTAGAGATTTCCTCACCTCTGCAGGGACCCCCTTTAAACATGGCATGCTGGTTATAGAGCTCATGGATGCTCTCTTACTTTCACAAGAGGTGAGGATAGTAAAAGTAAAAGCACACACAATTTGGTGACTCTACAAGCCAAGGGCAAGGATGTGACTGACGGGATGGCGAAGGCAGCTGCACAGATGGAGCCCAGAGACTGTCCTGAAGTCTCAGTGGTGAGTTTTGAGCTAAAAGTTTGATCCACAGGTGTTCCAGTCCCTGGTGGCCCGAGAGTCATCAGAAGTGAAGGAAGTGTGGAGGAAAGCTGGAGCCCAGATGCCGATGGGACCTGGATGCTGGGAGAGAGGGTGTGCCTGCCCAGAGCCCTGCACCCGACAGTAAGTCAAGTAGCCCACAGACACACACACATATCCAAAATGGCCATGCTAGTGCTCATAAACCGCAAGTGGTTTGCCCGGGCGTTACTACCCGTCACTAGACTAGTGAAAGCCTTTATAGTCTGTGCCCGCCACAACCCGGGTAAGGTGGAAAAGACCCCACAAAAGGTGACACCCAAGTTGCTGTATCCCTTCCAAAGACTGCAGATGGATTTTATCCAGCTACCAAAAAGTGGTACATAGGAGTACGTGCTTGTGTGCATTGATCTCTTTCCAGGGTGTCCAGAAGCTTCTCCCATGACCAAGGCTACTGCCAGAGCTGCAGCCAAGAAGTTGGTGAGTGAGATTTTTCTGCAGGTTTGGACTTCCAGAGGCCATAGAGTCCAGTTGCAGAACCCACTTCACTGGACAGGTAAAGATCTGGAACCTTGTCCCTCCTGGGTGTAGAACAGGCGAGTGCTTTCCTGCTGCCCACCATTCAGTTAGGACCACCTCCAACAGAAAGATGGGATTGCCCCCTTTGAAGTACTTTTTGGCTGTGCACCTAGACTAGGCCCCTACTTCCCCACAGACCCTATAGCTGATGGCAGGAAACCAGGCGGAATATGCCACACAGCTGAGCCAGGCCTTGGAAAAGGTCCGCAAAAGTGTTTCCGATTCCTTTTTCAGATCCAGACAGAGACCTCAGCATAATCTGAAGCCTGGAGACTACGTGGTGGTAAAGAGAGTCTGGAGCCTCGCTACGACGGTCCTTTCCAAGTCCTGCTGACCAGTGCCACGTCTGTGAAGCAGGAGGGAAGTCAGCACGCTTCCCACACTTACTATTGCAAACTTACTTATTCTTCCTGCTAGCTGGTCTTTTCTGACTGACTGTATGCTCAGGGACACCCCAACCATGAGTATTATTGTATCTGTAGGGCTGACCAGGATACCCCCAGGGTAGGAGACTTTACCTACGGTTGGTGCAACAAGACAATGACCTTCTATAACAGCACAGGTAACCCTGTATTAGCAGTGTCTGATGTGTACTGGATTTGAGGGGATAGGAGAGTCAGGTTGGGCCTAGAGGCTGGGAAGGTGAGTGTACGTTGATAACACTTGTGCATTCCTTCCTCGTGATCCCCAGGGATAAGATTGATCAGACACATAAAGAAAAGGTAGAGAATCCCAAAGGATTCTGGAGGTCTGAGAGAAGCGCCTAGATGACAACGTTTATATGGATACAGTGGGAGCACCAAGGGGGGTCCCAGATGAGTACAAGGCCCACAATCAGATTTGGGCAAGTCTAGAGTCCATTATTCCCCAGAGAGCTATGAGCAAAGATGTTGATTGTGGGTTAACTGGTTTTATTGTAATCAACAGAGATTTGTGAATTATATCGGAGATGCTTCCCAGAACCGCATGACTCTGGACATGATCTTTGCTGAGAAGGGAGGAGTCTGTAAGATGGTGGGTGTGGCTTGTTGCATGTACATCCCAGATGACATCGTCCCCCATTGGATCCATTACCCATGCTTGTGAAAAGATTGAAGGACTGTCCAGGGAACCAAAGAGAAACTCTGGGGTGGACACTTTGTCATTCACTTTGTGGTTGGGGGATTGGAAGGGTTTCCTTTAAGTGGGGGTGATATTGGGGATTGTGATTTTGCTCTTGTCATTTATTGCGCATTATGTGGTCCCCCTCATCAAGTCCACCATGTCCCTGATGGCCGTCCAGGTAAGAACCACGACAGGAGAAGTGCCCGGAGCGGAGGATGATGCTGCCTGTTTACAAACCTATGAACTATGGGAACTCAGTGATGTGATTTGAGTATGCAGGCCTGTAACCCCTGAGTGACTGGCCTCCAGGGGATCTGGTGAAGAGTTAACAAGTCCAGCAGGTAAGGGCTTAGCCTACCTGTCGGTACCTGGAGTTTGAGGAGGTCACACAGGATGGAATTACAGGCCAGCAAAGCTCAAAAGGGAGGAATTGTTGGTGATATATTCCTCTACGGCGGCCATCTTGAGCAAGAGAACTAAAACGGCATTACAGCTCTGTCCTGGAGTGTATGTGTGTGGGGGGGGGGTGTATGTTGCCCACTCAGCAGCTATAGAGTTAAATGTTTTAATTCAGCTATTCAGCTATTTTTCTTATTTAAACTGTTGTTATGGCCAATAGCATTACAGTATTCTATTCATACTTTTTTGATGACCCTACAAACTAGAATGGCTCTGGTCACTAAAATTAAGTTTACCATCCACCAATAACCCCAAGTCCTTTCCAGCTCCAGTTTTACCATGTAATTGACTCTTTAGAACATAATTATACTTTTGTTTCCCTGGCCCATGTGCATAACTTTACATTTACCTACATTAAATCTTATCAACCATTTCTCTGCCCACCACAGAAGTTAGACTCACGGGTCTGTAGTTTCCAGGATCGCTTTTTGATTAGGTTAGTTAGGTTAGTGCTGGGAAATTAACCTGAGTGCCGCAAGGGCCTGTTGGGTTGACGACTCAGTGAAGCAATCCACTCCCCTCTCCTACCATATGAACAGCCTATAGAAAAGATGATCTTTAGTGAAGTGTAGGGAAATATCCGTACCAGATGACGGGATGGCGGTTTTCAATTGGATATACCCAACGTGGTGATGGAGGAACCTCAGACGCGATCAGTGTCCAGAGATAGTTGGTGCAGCATGGCAACTACTACATCTAACGTTGTGTTGTATCACGCGAAACAACGCGACGTTAGATGTAGTAGTCGCCGCCCTGCACCAACTGTCTCTGGACACTGATCGCGCCTGAGGTTCCTCCATCTCCACATTGGGTATATCAACTTAACAATTTAAACAGTAACTTATTGCTCTCTTTTGTTCCACAACATTTAATCGTATCAGCCCCCCGAGGACACCAATACAGTTGAAAGCAATAAGGCAAATTCAGACATTATTGTAGCTTCTCTCCAGGGTCTCTCTGTAAAGGATGAATCATGGGGCCAGTAATAGGGACCTCCAAAAATATTCTGCCCCTGTTCACACCTTCTTACTCCTCTTGTAGTTCCAATCAGTCAAGGATACGTCACTTTAAAAGAGTGCCAAAAGCTGCATCTCAACTGTCTAGGACTGCAGGAAGTTTTAAGTCCTGTCTGGTGAACTTTGCCCTGAGGCGACAGCCTGGGTGCCCACAGAAAGGTCCCCGAATGCCATCTCTGGCACCCGTGCCATAGGTTCGCCATCACTGTGCTAGATCATATATTTCTTATCCTAGCTGTTCCTCATTATGACATGACTACCTACATGCAGTAATGAATACTCACCTATATCAACAACGAGACTGCCTGGCTTTTGCTCCAGTAGAAACTGTCGAACCTTTGGCCATGCTTTACTCTGCACTTCATTGAAGTACGGGGCTGTGCTCTCATACACACTGTGCACATATTGACTCTCCAGCTGGGCAGCTTCATGGTCCATGCTAGAAAAGAGCAGAGACAATTAATAACGCTTTCCTTTAGAGATCTGTTTATGCCATTCGAACAGTAGGTGAACTTTGAAGCAGGTAGAAGATTACTATATTCTAATTAATTCAGAGGCATCTCTCTTCACTTTGTGTTTATGACCTTTACATTTGCTACTTTCAATAGAAGAGAAATTTCCTCCTTCTAACTAATGCATTGAAAACTTTACACAACCACTAACACCTCCATGAGTACAGAAGCATAAGGTCTTTGATGCCAACACTACATTTGAAGCAAAGCCATTCCTTTGATAATACTGGTGTCTTCTTATATTGCAGAGGAGACTTTGGACCTTGTCAGATGCCTTGTCAGAATAATAATTATTGGGTCTAATGACCCAACATTAATGCCTGACCTTACTAGTACTCTTGGTGTCAACATGTATGCCCATTATTAAATAATTGCCACAGAACAGGTAAAAATATGAAACTTTGTTGTCTATCTTATCAGAGAAAATTTCCTCTTTACTTATCTGGCTCTTTTCCTGACCCCCCCCCCCTACTATTCCTACATTTTTATCTTCAGTGTAAGCAGAGTTTGCAGTTTAGAGACCTGATCAAGTTTTATTGAAGATTATGGGGTTGGAAGTTTGGAGAAAAAACGAGGTTGGGATACGGAAAACCATGCCTCTTTAAGCCACCTTGTAAGGCAGCTCCCTTTCAGGAAGCCTTATGAATTTGGGATTAAAACCAAACCAGTATATCTTTCCCAGAAAGAACAGATGCCCAACTGTAGACAGCGATGTTTCGTCTGGTTGGATATCTTCAGTACAGCCTGCTTTGGCTGAGTGAGAGGCTTGTTACTAGTGTCAAGAAGTAAGAGTTCTTCTTAAGAAGACTGCCAATTAAGGCCACTGTGTGGACACTTTTAGCTTGGAGCTTCAATGGCTATTAGTCTCCACACACCTACACGCGGCCTTAATTGTCAGTCTACGTAGAGAGATAGAGTGAAACAGATGTATTCCTGTGGTACAACAATATCACAGTCACCTGCAGGAAGATGCTTGTACTTATATTTCCCTGCTTCTCTCACTAGTGTTACAAACGAGCCAAGACACTGGTGGCCAAGGTGAAATTCTCCCCAAGCCGTCTCTGTAAAAGTTTTCCATTATTTTGCACATACACATTACTCCAATCACAGATCAGCTCCCATTCCAATGTCTCCTGTCCCCTTCTCCATGTCTGTTTTGATGCCAGAGGCTGCTGAGACGGCTGAACTGATATTGATGACTTATCCTAGGGATAGATCAGCAACATCTAAACCCATTTAAGGAGAAAATATAAATAACATTACAAACCATTATATGGCACAACCTTCACTTCTCCGATATAATTTACCTGCAAGGTCATAAGTACTAAATTGTTTCCCTTATTCATATCAATGGTCTGCCCTCCTGCCTCTACTTCAATGAGTATGGAATGTTATTTATTGCTATGGAAACATTAAAGTCAAGGATATTACACAGTTTTAATACAGTTTACATATTTTATTCTAGGAGATGTAGAGAACATTTATTATCATTGGCACACCATACAAGTAGTCCTAGCAGTTTGTGTACTCTGCATTTATAAACAGAGATGCACGGCCTAGTGCTAGTCGTGTCACGAGTAGCTTGGACCAGGTGAATATGACTTGCGGGAAAGCAAGAAAAGTGGGAAGCCTATAATACAACGCAGGGTTCCCCCTGGGGCATTCTCGATGTACAGGCAGTCCCCGGGTTACATACAAGATAGGGTCTGTAGGTTTGTTCTTAAGTTGAATTTGTATGTAAGTCGGAACTGTATATTTTATCATTGTAATCCCAGCCAGAACTTTTTTGGTCTCTGTGACAATTGGATTTTAAAAATGTTGGGTTGTCATAAGAACCAGGATTAACAATAAAGCTTCATTACAGACACCTGTGATAACTGTTATAGCTGTTTATTGTAGCCTAGGGCTAAAGTACAGTAAATTACCAATTACCAGAGGTCCGTTTGTAACTAGGGGTCGTATGTAAGTCGAGTGTTCTTAAGTAGGGGACCGCCTGTACATGCAGTTAAGGGATCCCTGGGAAGATTGTGAAGTGGTGAAGTGGAGGTCCTTGATGTTATCGGCAGCCCGGGATCACACGTTGAGACAGGGTTATAAACACAAACTCACTGTCTCTTTATTCCAAAACTCCAATACAGCAATAGTAACAGGCCAAGGTAGTAGGTCCTTTCTGCCAGGTCCGAGGTAGCTGGTGGTTGGGTGCAGTTTGGTAAAGCTCACAGCCCAGGTCCTATGGCTTAGGGCTAGAGAAGAAGTTTGGTTGCTTGGCCAGCAGTTTAGGCAGCCTCTGTATAGAGAGACAGAGCTGCAGGCATTGCAGAGGGTGAGCCATATGAGGGAGACAGCAACAGCAGGCTGTTAGTCTCTTGTCCATTCTAGACAGCTAGAGCTCCGGAAGACGACTCTCAGAGAACTCTCTGGAGCTTCGGCCAGAGGAAGATTTAATAAACTTCCACTCTGGGACGAGTTCCAGATATCCAACCAAACGAAGAGCTTGGTGCAGTGTATAACAATTTAATATCAACTTTAGAGATATTTAAGTGGTATTCCCACAAAGACAAGATTCTTAAATATACTCAGGATAACAAAATAACACATTCTCTAATTCAATGTTATTTCCAGAAATTGAGCATTTCACAGATATAATTCCAACCTGTCTCTATCAGTCCTGGTGTATACAATTTGGTTGCCCTGGGATCCGACTGTAAATCTTCTGATATTTATGGTCGGCCAGGACAGATTCTTTTCATGGATAGCATCTTTCCATAGGCTGTAGGACTCTCTGCTCCTTTCCTGAACATTACAAGATGAGCTCACACACAAACACTTCCTGCCGGCAAGCAGCATCATGAACAGACTTACTCTACAGGCTACAGTTAGGATCTTTATAGCAGGGGAAGGAAGCATGTAGAAGAGCTGACTGTGTGTGTTATATCCAACTCATGGATCTCATCATCTCTCATCTCTTTTTTTCTATGTGTCAGATACTAGTAGATGTTCAGAAGCTAAATGAAAGTGTAGATAAACCCTGTACCCTGATAATCTAAGCACATTGTCACCACACAGAGATCATAATGTGTAAATTGTAAAGTAAGGAGGTTAAAAATTATCTTTATTGTGTAAACATCACTCAGGTGATACTACAGCTGCACCAGAAGTGATGGTGGCAAACACCAAAAACAAATAGACCCCCATAAATTATAGGACTGAATTAACCAAACTTCTATCAAAGTAATTAGGGGTCAGATAGGGTGTAAAAGTTCGTAATGTCCAGAACAAGCGGGCCATTACATATGTGCTGCAATTCAATGGCATTTTGAGAATAGGACATAAATTGAAATACCTTGACAAAAACTTTAACCGATTTAAAGAATCTGGACTTTGTTGCAGAGCATTCTCGGGCTGCAGCCCTTGGAGACATCTCAGACTGGCAGCAATAGCACAGCAAAAAGTAGTCAAAAAGTCATCACTAATTAGCATGACAAGCGCTATACACAAAACAAGACAAGGTGGTAAGACTTGCATTTGAATATCAACCTGAGTGAGAATGAGAGTTCTGACTGAGGCTATATATATTACAGGCCTATTCAGAACACAGCCACAAAAAATCAGAATCCACAAAATGAACCATTGCCTTAGTATGCAGAAGCTTGCAGCACAAAGGAAGAGAACCACTGGAAACTAGGTAGGTACATAATCCAATGATCATAGAAACTAACTACAATAAAGTTATATACACATCTCGTTCTTTTCATACGCTCAGTTTAAACGCTAGAGAAGCCCCATGCATTTACACTGCGAATATCCACAGACGTTTACTGGTCTGAAAGGACAACCTTTTTCCGCTGTTTGAACAGTATACGTCATATACTTTGGAAATCTTTAGCAAGCTGTGTCTTTCCATGCTGCTCCCTCCAGTAGAGTGGTGTACAAGTTTGGTGGAGGCCATTGGAGCCTATGGGGAACGGATGTACTATGTAGGGAAGTGTCCAATGTATATGTCACTCAGCAGTGATGCTATTGTTCAGAGGAAACACCCTGAACTTGTACTCCTCCTCCCACTTTCAGGGTATAGGGGGAGGAACCGAACATTCATTACTAAAATATCAAGTGTTTTTCACAGAATTTTCCCAAGTTAAATGACTACTATTTTTCGGATTTAATAAATCCTGTGTCAAATAAGGCCACCAATAGCCAATGAGTGCCAGGCAAAACGGCAGAGTACTAAATTAAGAAGCTTTTGCCTTCAGAGTGGTCTTTATCTGACATCAAGAGGATGTTGTCTATGTAACTGGTGGGATAAAAGGACGCTTATCATTTCCTTTCCATCACAATTGCTCTTCGTTCTAAGATCAGTAACTGTGTATATCTCTTTTCTTCATATCCTGTAGAGGATAAAGTGCCCTGCCGATCAGTGAGAGGGTGATTTACTATCCGTCAATCTTTCATAAGAGATTGAGGCTGTTGTATTATTTCTGGAAGGTTTTTTTATGTTTTATTCTCTAAAGCGATAATTGGACCATCCTGGAGAGTGGGAGTTTGTTATAAAGCATCATACAGCGCAGTGTATACTCCAGCTTCAGTACAATTAGAAATGGTGCCCACAGAGAGAAATTCATTGGTATAACTTATGTTGTACGTGTGATGCTCAAAAGAAAAATCTAAAAAAGACTCTTTTAACGTGTGTCAATCATAAAAAAAACCAAAAAAAGTCTGCAACATTTTGCTAATGCGGTCACAGACAAGAATCACAATTTGTGACACTACACCACCAGTCCATAAAGACATGTAGTTGCATTAGTGTCCCAGATCGACCTGACAGGTTCCCGAGATAAATGATCTATGTCATGAGAACTTAAAGGGGTTTTACCACCAAGGAAAGTTAGGCCCTATTCACGTGGTAGGGCCGCAAAGTGCTGAGACCCCCGCAGTTCGTGAAACTGAGGGGTCCATCAGATCCCCTTGTCGCCCTGTCAAATTAATGGAGCAGACGGCCGCGTCTGACCGTTCTGCTCCATTGATCTCTATGGAGCTGACAGAAAATGCCGAGCGGGGTACTCAACAATCTCCGTCAGCTCTATAGAGATTAATGGAGGAGGATGGTCATTTGCGGCCGTCTGCTCCATTAGTCTGAGGAGCGTCGAGGGGTCCAACGGACCCCCCGTTTTAGCGTTCTGCAGGGGACCCCACTGATCAGCAAGTTAGGCCCTATCCTGTGGATAGGGCCTTACTTTCCTTTGTGAGAAAACCCCTTTAACAGAAAGAGCTACATTGACATCATTTGTTTCTCCAGACACATGGCTAATGTAGTTTTTTAGTTGACATATGACTTGCAGCGGCCAACATACCTCAATATTAGACAATTTGTACAGAATGAATAAATTATATACCCGATTCTCTCTTCACATTGTCGTTATCATTAGGATCCAGTCTTATAATAGCCATTGCTATAACTTTCTATCTGGCAGAGGCTCAGTAGTCTTGATGCACGGTGCCGGACTCATGTGCTTCTTGCAGACAGACCACAAAGCTTTTGCATTTAAATCCCTTAAAATCCTACACAAAGAGGGAAATATTGATTTTTCTTTTCCTAAGACATCTATGTATTCGCAAGATAAGCACACGTCTGCCTGAGGGAACGCAGCAATGTGACACGACACATCACTACATGGATGACCTTGTGGCTTCCATGTCTCTAAAAGCAACAACATCTGTCAGCGGAAAGACATAAAAAATCTGAAGGGCATGCTGAGCCTTCAATGGGAAACCTGCTAGAAAATACTGTTACCCAAATATTCTATTTCTAATTCATGAATATTTCAGTGGCATCGGCTGGATATATTCAAGTTTAGTTACCTATACTATTGTTGAATTAATAGCTTCAATACAGGTCACAACAGTATTTACTGACAATGCAAATGTATTCATTGCCAGATGGTTTAAAGTGCTACGTCAATTTTTGGAAGCAACTTATGTTTACTGCTGTTGTGAATTAAATTTCCCACTTTTATCACATATCATAATAATTCCTTTATTTATATAGCGTCAACAGATTCTGCAGCGCTGCACAGAGCTTACCAGTGCCTGTTACCATGGGGCTCACAATCTAATCAACCTACCAGTATGTTTTGGAGTGTGGGAGGAAACCGGAGGACCCGGAGGAAACCCACGCAAACACGGAGAGAACATACAAACTCTTTGACCTGGATGGGACTTGAAACCCTGGATGCCAGCACTGCAAGGTTGTAGTCTCCTATCCACAGTGAATAAGGGTCCCCAACTGAGATATATGGCTGACCACTGCTCTATTTACCACTATTGGACCATACATTGTTAGTGTTAGTAGTCGTTAAATGGGTATTACCTAGTAAAGTGGTATTCACATCCTAAAAATGACATATCCAAGGGATTTAATATAAATATCTGGAAGATGTGAGTTCCAGCTTTGACACTTGTACCTATGTCCAGAATGGGGGTCTCCCAACCTCTGTACCACATAGTATGAATGGATGTCTAAAGATCTCCTCTGTGAATATGCCATCATTTCTAAGATGGGAATAACCCTCTAAAGGGTAAAAGCTCCAACGCTTTAGTATCTTATTAAAAGAAGTTACATTTTGGCTCTATTCTATTTTGTTCCCATGTCATGTGACAGTCGCAGATGACCCTTAGCAGAGAATGTTTGAACGGGCTAACAGGAGACACGAATCTATACCTGTCACATGACCCACCGGACCAGTGGCGTAACTAGGAGAGGCAGGGCCCCATAGCAGACTTCTGAAGGGGACCCCCTGCCGGTTTAAAAATATACATATATTACATTCCTATAAACATAAACATACAGTTCATCACTCATACATACACATTTATACACTGCTACACACATATAGAGCATATACACATCACATATACACACATACAGTGCCATATACAGACATACAGCTTACATACACACATACACACCATATACACATCATATATACATACATATAGAGCATATAAACATCACATATACACACATACAGTGCCATATACAGACATACAGCATATATGCACACATACACACCATACACCATATACACATCATATATACATACATATAGAGCATATACACATCACATATACACACATACAGTGCCATATACAGACATACAGCTTACATACACACATAACGTTCTGTATTTATACACACCTTACACCATATACACATACAGCATATACACATCACAGACACACACACATAAACAATATATATATATACCACAATGTGCAGCATAATATGTATATAATGGTGCACATTCTTCATTCTTTAGTGTCAGGTTGTATGACTGGTCCCCCTGACACCGTGGGCCCCAAAGCAGCTGCTATGGCTGCTACCACTGTAGTTACGCCCCTGCACCGGACATTGTAGTGGCTTGTGGAAAAGTGACCCGAGTGATTGGCAGACGGGATATCTTGCCGTCCATCCATCATAGGTTTCAATCTGTTCACGAAATATGTTCATAATTAATTTATACTATACTGCTTTCATTTAAATATTTATTTAAATTATTTATAAAATCCTTCGTTCTTCATTTTTAGGTTCTCTTCCTCCTCCTAGCTGAACTGACATTTACCATTAAATCTGCAGGCTAACAGGAAGTGTATCTATAAGAGGTGAGGGGCAAAGTAAAAAAATATGTATGAGCTACCAGTAAGTTTTCTATCTCACCCAAGCTCTTTATCCACATCCATCACATCAGTAATAGCCTAAACAGTGCAGCCGCAGAGAACAAGTAAGGGAGCTGAGTATCTGTTCATCTCCATGTGTTGAAAATGAATCATTGCAGCTAGTCTCCTCTCACTTACAAACGGATAGAGCTACAAATGGGAAAAGAAACGTATATGGAGCTCATCCCATAAAACAGCCCTTACAGAGCTTTCTTGTTACAGATTCTTAGTCATAAATAGGTCTTGATATCTCACTTTGCTTTTATTCCAGTGCAAAATGATGACACTCATAACACCATCTCCCATATGACAGGCTGATGAGAAAACAGATGCGATTTCTTTTCTCACAAGACCAATTATACTTTGACTAGACCAACGTTAATAAAAGGATCACCTTCGAAAAAAGCTATTGATATCATATGGGAGAGAGACAAATACAGATCATCTAGATTACTGTACAAAGCAGACATGTATTTTTAACAAATGTCTCCAGTTTTTCCTTGGCTTGAGAGCTACATTCATATATAACAAGCAATATTGATCAACAAAAAAGAAAAAATATCCTTTTTAACACCTCACTTACAATAAAAATCATTTTACCTGCAATAAAATGGCATCAAAATCAAGGACAAGAGAGCTAAAAAGAGTCACATTTTGATTTAGAAGAGTCATGCAGCTGAACTGCAAATTTCTTTATAGCCCCCCAGTAAAATGTCCATATTTCTAAAGTTATCTATGTAATTCAGGTCAGGTCCCTTAGACTGAGAGATACTCTGTGTGATTAGTTAACTCTTCAACCAAGACATAGCTAAGCAGCATATGGGATTCCTATATCCAGGTATATACTGTACATGGCAGTTACGCCACAAAGGTCTCAGGTGTGGACTTTGATGTTAGTAGTGGCTTAGGGGCAGTTTGGGTTGCAGACCCGGACCCAAGGCTTCTACAGGGCCCATGGCCATCTGTCCTGAGGAGACAATAAAGAAAAGGTGACTTTAAGCCTTGAAATATGTGTACCAACTCTCAACACAAATGTATACAAGAGCACTTTCAGTCCATTTGAAGGTCCTCCAAAGGTCTTAAAACTAAAGAACTGAAAAAAGAAGGAAGCCACCTCCTTCCTTTCCCGAAAGCCTTAAGCTTTAGGCTTGTTGGAGCCTACAATTTTCATACAGTCCATGGAAGTGTTAATTTGCCCCTGCTTGATCCCCATTTCATAGCTGCCATGTGGGGGGAAGTTGCCTTGCATTCTAGACTCTATTTACTTCCATTTACTGAAAAGAGAATATGTCATGCAAAAAAATTCACCTAAAGTAATTCTTTATTAAAAATTATGAATAAAAAGCATTCCTCTTATCTCTCCTTTCCATGTTAAAAAAAATCAGTTTGTAAACTTATATGCAGTTCACCTGACATGAGTCCAAAGAAGCCCTGCATATTGATGATTACTTGCATTGTCCTGCCTCCTGGTTCCTGTTGACAAGTGTTACAGAACTACTGCTATGTGGAACATTGAGTTAGTGCTCTGTTACATCATTGGAGACTTAATGCCATATGACCAGGGTGACATTATCAAATGTCTTGTTACATTTGTGCAGTCTACCCCATGTATGTATCTGACTACATGAAATCACAGCAGCCTCCATGGAGGTTGGGTGGGGGGAGTAGAAGTCCAGAGTGGCATGTTGTAATCATGCCATGATGATCAGATATATGCATGATGTACAGTTTGCTTAAGTTAGGAGGCTAAAGAACCTGTGATAATGTCACCCTGGTCACATGACATGCAGAGAAGAGGCATAGGATATGGAGAGGAGTAGATCGGAGGGGCTTGTAGAGCCGGAAACGCTCCCTCTGATGTCAGGGAATATAAGAGCAAGTTGATTAATGAGAATGCGAGGGAAACAATTTTTAGCTAAAAGAAGGGTATCTGTTAGTTAATGGGGCGCTGTATAATGTATTGAGAATTATTGTTGAGTTTGGTAAAAAAAAAAGGACACAACGATGGTTTTATAGGCAGGTAGAGACAGCCAGTGACAGACAGAGTTGCATCCTTTTTTTGTAGGATGTTTAGTACCTATAGTCTATGAGGGATTGGTGAAAAACAGTTCTGAGTGGAACATGTTCTACTAATTAACGGATCGGTCACAAGATCCGTTAAAATAACAGCCCCATTCATTTAATGTGGACGTTTTTTCCCTGTCGTGGGCCCTTAGCGATATCTTTCCAGTCTAATGATTCTTTCTCTCTACGTTTTTATCAACGACTATTTCTGAACTCGGCAGCGTGCAATCAGTCAGTAAAGTGACTAATCCCCCCACGTCCACTATACAGAATGCTGGAAATACAATTAGTCTTTCAGGGCAAGTCTTAATTAAAAGCTCCAAGACGTAGGTCTCTCTGTCACTGGGTGAGAGGTGAGAAGGTGACCAAGTATGAGCTATGATGGTGTCATATCTTCCCTCATGTCATTGTCTATGGGGGCCTGTAAGCTTTGTTTGCTCTCATTATTTCTGTCTCATCCAGAACACTGCTGAGATTTCAGCACGAAATCAATGTGGGCATAATGAATTGCATGAATGAGAAAGGCGCAACAACGCCTACATGTCCATCACAGACGCTTTACAGGCCTTGTCTGGGGCAACCAGGAGTGAGATATTTATAGAACATGCATGAAAGATTTATTACGACAATACTGCATATGCACCATTATAATTCATACATATTGCCAGGGAAGGCTTCTTCTCAGATTCGGCAGCTGCCTGTAGACGTTACTCTGATGTCTGAGAGTAATCCTACAACTCATTTAGTGGGATATAACTGGATAATAAGAAATCCACTCATTTATTGTGTCACAAGCTAGAAATATAATAAGTCACTGCCCAATCCACTGTTTTCTTTGTTAAAGGAGTTGGCCACTCTTTTACATAACTTGCCCATATGCCATTAGTGCCTTAAAGGAAACTTACCACTACGGCTCTATTAAGGTAGATCCGGTGGTAGGTCCATCTAACGTATGTAAGGATAGCCCTTTTTAGGACTAATCCTTTAATCCCCTCTATGTTTTCTAATCTTTAAGCAAGGTAATATGCTAATTTTCTAAAAAGGCCACTGGAGCGTGGAGTAGTTGGAGCTAAGGCTACACGGCGCGGTTACTCCACGCCCCAGTAGCCTCTTCAGCGTGCAGCTTCAAGGAGCTGCATGCAATCGTCCTCGAAGCCAGAGTTCTGGGCATGCCCCACTGACCTGTGTTTTCCGCATGCGCTGAATAGGTAGGTAGATCCGTAGTGGTAGGTTTCCTTTAATAATAATCCCTAAATGTTCATCAAGGGATCCAGCATTCCTGCTACTTACTTTAGTGCTGTCTGTATGAGATTCGTTGTTTACATGTGTGAACTTTGATTAATAGGAGGAGCTGCAGCAGGAAATTATGACTCACCCTGCTTCCTCCCCCTCCACTTCTTGTGTCTGTCAGTGATGACAGACAGTGAGAGATAGACACACAGAGAAGCAGTGGCATAGAAGCAGTGAATTAATGCAATTTCTTGCTTCCGCCTACGCCCAATGCTCTGTATATACTAAGTGGCGCACACAGAATTCCGGATGAATCCGATAAATTCGTTGTCAGTTCCTGCCCAGTGTAGAACTTAGCTATTACCTGTGCTCTGTGCCCCGTCCTGCACTCTTGGCGTGAGGGTGGCTTGGGGAGGGGGTGATCAATATTTCTGCAGAATACTGGCATACAAGGCATAATAAATGCCCCCCAATGGCTTTATTTACTATAAAAATTACCCACCTATGGGGCAGAGTCTTAAGAAAAAAAATACATCTTTGTCCTCCCTGCAGCAAATTATTTTACATCAGCCATAATCAAGGAAAAGAGTCATGACTGCAGGGTATGGAACACATATTCTATTTTCATCTCACATTATAGCTACAATAAGCAATTCAGTGTCCTCCTGACTGAACATGACACAGCCTTAAGGAACACAGATCCAGAAAATCTTTTATATCTTTACAACTGTTTCATCTAATAAATCAAATATACTATGCATACAATACCATGTACAATAACAGTATATAAAGGACATCTACCACCAGGATCCATGATTGTAAGCCAAGCACACTGACTTACTGGTGTGTGCCCCCTCTGGTAGGATCTGCCCTTCTTTAAGTATCCTATGTATATGGCCCCTGTCTATGGTCCCCTTGTCTATGGCAATGGTTGAACTACCTCTCCCCTAGGTGTAGAGGACATCCTCCTGCCTATGGTGATGGTAGAACCGCCTCTCCTCAAGAAGTAGAGGATGTCCCCTGTCTATGGCGAAGGTATTACTGGCTCTTCTCTAGGTGTAGAGGATGCCCCCTGTCTATGGCCATGGTAGAACCACCTCTCCTCTAAGTGTAGAGGATGCCCCCTGTCTATGGCGATGGTGGAACTGCCTCTCCTCTAGGCATAGAGGATGTCCCCTGTCTATGTTGATGGTACAACCGCCTCTAGGTGTAGAGGATGCCCCTGTGTATGTAGATGATAGAACCGCCTTTCCTCTAGGCATAGAGGATGCTCCCTGTCTATGGTCATGATGAAACCGCCTCTCCTCTAGGTGTAGAGCATGCCCCTGTCTATGGTCATGGTAGAACTTCCTCTCCTCTAGGTGTAGAGGATGCCCCCTGTCTATGTTGATGGTAGAACCGCCTCTCCTCTAGGTGTAGAGGATTCCCCCTGTCTATGGTGATGGTAGAACCGCCTTTCCTCCAGGCGCAGAGGATACCCCTGTCTATGGTGATGGTAGAACCGCCTCTCCTCTAGGTGTAGAGGATGCCCCTGTCTATGGTGATGGTAGAACCGCCTCTCCTCTAGGTGTAGAGGATGCCCCTGTCTATGGTGATGGTAGAACCACCTCTCCTCTAGGTATAGAGGATGCCCCTGTCTATGGTGATGGTAGAACCTCCTCTCCTCTAGGTATAGAGGATGCCCCTGTCTATGGTGATGGTAGAACCGCCTCTCCTCTAGGTGTAGAGGATGCCCCTGTCTATGGTGATGGTAGAACCACCTCTCCTCTAGGTATAGAGGATGCCCCTGTCTATGGTGATGGTAGAACCATAGACCTCTAGGTATAGAGGATGCCCCTGTCTATGGTGATGGTAGAACCTCCTCTCCTCTAGGTGTATAGGATGTCCCCTGTCTATGGTGATGGTAGAACCGCCTCTCCTCTAGGTGTAGAGGATGCCCCTGTCTATGGTGATGGTAGAACCGCCTCTCCTCTCCCCATTCACCTAATAGTCTTGTTGCTCTCCTCTGCACCCATTTCAGATCCACTGGGGCAGATTTACTTACCCGGTCTATTCGCGACCCAGCGGCGCGTTCTCTGCGCTGGATTCGGGTCCGGACGGGATTTATTAAGGCAGTTCCTCCTCCGACGCTGCGCTGAAGTTTCCTGGAACGCACTGGAATACACCGAGCCGGGCTGAGTGAAGGTAAGTGCAAGCTCCGCAACACATTTTTTTGTTTTAAATGCGGCGGTTTTTTTAATCCGTTGGGTTTTCGTTCAGCCACGCCCCCCAATTTCCGTTGCGTGCATGCCAGCACCAATGCGCCACCAATGCGATCACGTGCAGCAAAATCCCGGGGCAATTCAGGGGAAATCGACACAAATCGGAAATATTCGGGTAACACATCGGGAAAACGTGAATCGGGCCCTTCGTAAATGACCCCCACTGTGTCCTTTTTATACACTGGTATAAAATATTACACAATGGGGCACATTTACTAAGAACAGTGCAGTCTGTACCCCTGTCTATGGTGATGGTAGAACCGCCTCTCCTCCAGGCGCAGAGGATACCCCTGTCTATGGTGATGGTAGAACCGCCTCTCCTCTAGGTGTAGAGGATGCCCCTGTCTATGGTGATGGTAGAACCACCTCTCCTCTAGGTATAGAGGATGCCCCTGTCTATGGTGATGGTAGAACCTCTTCTCCTCTAGGTGTATAGGATGTCCCCTGTCTATGGTGATGGTAGAACCGCCTCTCCTCTAGGTGTAGAGGATGCCCCTGTCTATGGTGATGGTAGAACCGCCTCTCCTCTAGGTGTAGAGGATGCCCCTGTCTATGGTGATGGTAGAACTGCCTCTCCTCTAGGTGTAGAGGATGCCCCTGTCTATGGTGATGGTAGAACCTCCTCTCCTCTAGGTGTATAGGATGTCCCCTGTCTATGGTGATGGTAGAACCGCCTCTCCTCTAGGTGTAGAGGATGCCCCTGTCTATGGTGATGGTAGAACCTCCTCTCCTCTAGGTGTAGAGGATGCCCCTGTCTATGGTGATGGTAGAACTGCCTCTCCTCTAGGTGTAGAGGATGCCCCTGTCTATGGTGATGGTAGAACCTCCTCTCCTCTAGGTGTATAGGATGTCCCCTGTCTATGGTGATGGTAGAACCGCCTCTCCTCTAGGCGTAGAGGATGCCCCCTTGTCCTGGTCCCACTTCTAGGTATAAAAATATCTTTGAAACAATCCTTGTCCTTCCATTCAAGAATTTGTACATTGTACTGTAATGTCTCCCCTTTTTTTCTAAGAGGAATAACCCCAAGTTAAGTAATCTATCTTTGTATTCTAGTCCCCCATTCACCTAATAGTCTTGTTGCTCTCCTCTGCACCCATTTCAGATCCACTGGGGCAGATTTACTTACCCGGTCCATTCGCGACCCAGCGGCGCGTTCTCTGCGCTGGATTCGGGTCCGGCCGGGATTTATTAAGGCAGTTCCTCCTCCGACGCTGCGCTGAAGTTTCCTGGAACGCACTGGAATACACCGAGCCGGGCTGAGTGAAGGTAAGTGCAAGCTCCACAACACATTTTTTAATCCGTTGGGTTTTCGTTTAGCCACGCCCCCCAATTTCCGTTGCGTGCATGCCAACACCAATGCGCCACCAATGCGATCACGTGCAGCAAAATCCCGGGGCAATTCAGGGGAAATCGGCACAAATCGGAAATATTCGGGTAACACGTTGGGAAAACGCGAATCGGGCCCTTCGTAAATGACCCCCACTGTGTCCTTTTTATACACTGGTATAAAATATTACACAATGGGGCACATTTACTAAGAACAGTGCAGTCTGTACTATGTGCAGTTTGCCTGTGTAGTGTGCAGAAGGGGCCAGATTCAGGATTTTTTGGTGCACATTGCTCCGACAGAATGCACCAACTTTTTTTGGTGCACCTTTAACATAGGGCGACACACTTCTGTCGGACTTTACATGTTAAATAAGGGCCGACCGTGCACCGGAACGCCCATTTCAATGACAAAATTTGTGTCACTTGAAGTATAGTGCAGCCGTAACACAGAAGGGTTACGTGGGTCAATATGTGGCGCAGACACTTTTTAAATACATGTACAAGCAAAGTGCAAATGTGCAGTGTGCAAAGTCTGACACAAAAATGGTGCAAGATCCTTAGCATCTGTGACAAAATATTCCATGTGCGGTCTGACCATTGATTTGCGTAAGGGGAAAATTATGTCCTTATCATGAGAATCTATTCCTCTCTTGATACATTCCATAATTGTTTTTGCCATAATAGCCGCCGCCTGGCTCTGGTCACTAAAATTACGTTTACGTCCACCGCTAAGTCTTTTTGTGCAGCAGTTTTACCAAGTAATTGACAGTTTAGAACATAATTGTATGTTTGTTTGCCCAAATGCATAACCTTACATGTATCTACATTAAACCTCATCAGCCATGTCCCCGCCAACTTCCAGCCTCCACAAATTCGTCTATAATATAATGCTATCAGCCTCTGTATTAATTACTTTACAGAGCTTAGTATCATCTGTAAATATTGAAACTCTACTTTGTAGAGCATTATGCCTTGGCACACATCATAACCGTTTACATCTGTCGTTTTATTATTCTTTTGAATATCTTTTGTTAGTTTTTTTTGAAGGCACAAATAGCTTTACAAAAAAGCATAAATTTACCTCTATAGAAAAGAATTGTTTAGTATAATGGCAAATGTATACTTTCATAAGTGAACTTGTTAATCAGAACTATAATGTTTTGCTTTTCACTTTTAGACCACATGTATCCCTGAACCATATGGCTTACAGGATGTGAACAAGGTCTAACCCTATACACTCCTCCGCACATGACATCCACATTAGCTTATCTCCGAGTGGTTGCTGGACTACTCCTTTATCATAATCCTGTGCCTAATCCCCATGGGCCTTGTTGTCTAGAAACACCTGGATACTCGCATTTTGCTCTATGAATATCACAGAAGATAAAATATTTTTAGTGCATGATGCTGGAGGAGACTCACGTCGAGCAGAGACAAATGATTTCCCAAATGTGATAGGTCTGGAATACAATCTGCTACAATAGTCTTACACCATTTACCAAATGTCTAAACACGCTCCTTGCATTATAAAAGCTTCCTATTAATTATATATTTCCACTATTAAATTATCTCCTCGTTTCCAGACTATTACATGGTCATGCCCTGCATGGTTAATGTTATCTGTGCCAGATAAATGCTGAGAAATCACTTAAAAGCTGGCGGACATTAAGAAGCCTCTGTTTGTGTTCTATAAATCATCAGTGTAAAGTCCTTTTCTACTACCAGAATAACCTTTGTGTAGCCAGCTGTAAAATATGCTGCGCTTCACAGGTTACATCTCCTGGTCTATTGATCTGGAATTGGTTTACATAGTGAACGGCTGTCATTGAACCCTCTGCATGTACATGCATATCAATAATCACTCCATATCAATAATCACTCTATATACATATCAATAATCACTCTATATACATATCAATAATCACTCTACATGCATAAACACCACATGCATATAAATAATAATAATAATTCCTTTATATATACAGCACTGCACAGAACTTGCCAAATTGGTCCCTGTCCCCAATGGGGCTCACAATCTAATCAACCTACCAGTATGTTTTGGCGTGTGTCAAATACCATATATAGGGTATCACTGCACACCTTACATGTATACTGTCATACCATACAGAGTGGAAAATAAAAATAATACAGGTGCAGTACTGAACCGGTATCTGCACTCCAAGTAGAACACTTATGGTAAGTTAAAAAGTAAAAAATTATTTAAGATCACAGCAAAAAAATAAAACAAAAAACATATAATGGAAGGCAGGTGGCGCGTTTAAGACTATGTAGTAGCCTCCATCCTGCTCTGGTATGAATAAGTAGTCCGAAATGCGGACTATAGGTACATGCTGCATGGACATGCATTATAGCAAAAGCATAAAGAGGGAAGTCACAGCTATTTCTATACTTGTGGTGTACGAGGTCTGACCACAATTATATATACAGGCAGTCCCCTACTTAAGAACACCCGACTTACAGAAGACCCCTAGTTACAAACGGACCTCTGGATTTTGGTGATTTATTGTACTTTAGTCCCAGGTTACAATAAATAGCTACAACTGTTATCACAGGTGTCTATAATTAAGGTTTATTATTAATCCTGGTTTTTATGACAACCCAACATTTTTAAAATCCAATAGTCACAGAGACCCAAAAAAATTTGCCTGGAGCTACAATTATAAAGTATACAGTTCCGACTTGCATACAAATTCAACTTAAGAACAAACCTCCAGAACCTATCTTGTACGTAACCCGGGGACCCCCTGTAACTATATTTACTCTCCTAACTAGTTTCCCCTTTACTCGTGATATGCTCGTGATTATTGTATCCTCTACAGAAGTGAAGATTTTGTATAAACTTACCTTACCCCTCAGATACTTATACTAAGGACATACCTATAAAAGGCTCAGATGCTGAAAGGCACATCAGGGAGGATCCCTGGTCACACACACCTGCCACTGGTCCATGGGTATGACCTGTGCTATATTTATGTCCCCGCATGGTTACTCATGGATCTCATGGATGACGTTGGTATGAAATATTATCAGGATCTCTACTATTTGCCTGGGGCTTTGTTATTAAGAGGTTAACAGTTCCATTATAGTTGATATTGATATAATATTCACTATTGTAACAACTTGCTCTTGTGATATTAAATAAAGATGATTTTTATTGTACTTTTTTGCCTTAGAATCGCCCTTATATGGGATATCAGTGCTCACTCTATACTCAGACTGAAGACATCTTTCTACAACCTCAAACCCATAATGTTATACTCATACTGATGACTTACCTGTAAATGGGATATCACTAAAACATGTATGGGATATTAGTGCACCCTCATAGTGAAGACATATATAGGATATAACAAAACACTACATTAAAGATATACAGTAAATGGGATATCATTGTACACTCATAATAAAGACATACAGGGGATGTAATGTCTCCCTCTATACTGATGATATACAGAAGACGTATATATCGGATATACTTATCAATGCTCACAACACATACTGAAGATACTGAAGATATCATTGTATACTCTATACGTTTACTATGAAATGTGAGACATCATCATTCCCTCTAAAGTAATAATATCAGTGCATACTTTACTCATACTGAATAGAAAAATGGGATATATCTATAGACATGCATGGCATATCATTGTACACTATACAGGATAGATATATGGGATATCATTGTACACTATACAGGATAGATATATGGGATATCATTGTACACTATACTGGATACATATATGGGATATCACTGTACACTATACTGGATACATATATGGGATATCACTGTACACTATACTGGATACATATATGGGATATCACTGTACACTATACTGGATACATATATGGGATATCACAGTACACTATACTGGATACATATATGGGATATCACTGTACACTATACAGAATAGATATATGGGATATCACTGTACACTATACAGAATAGATATATGGGATATCACTGTACACTATACTGGATACATACATGGGATATCACTGTACACTATACTGGATACATATACGGGATATCATTGTACACTATACAGGATAGTTATATGGGATATCATTGTACACTATACAGGATAGATATATGGGATATCATTGTACACTATACTGGATACATATATGGGATATCACTGTACACTATACTGGATACATATATGGGATATCACTGTACACTATACTGGATACATATATGGGATATCACTGTACACTATACTGGATACATATATGGGATATCACAGTACACTATACTGGATACATATATGGGATATCACTGTACACTATACAGAATAGATATATGGGATATCACTGTACACTATACAGAATAGATATATGGGATATCACTGTACACTATACTGGATACATATATGGGATATCACTGTACACTATACTGGATACATATATGGGATATCACAGTACACTATACTGGATACATATATGGGATATCACTGTACACTATACTAGATACATATACGGGATATCACTGTACACTATACTGGATACATATATGGGATATCACTGTACGCTATACTGGATACATATATGGGATATCACTGTACACTATACTGGATACATATATGGGATATCACTGTACACTATACAGGATAGATATATGGGATATCACTGTACACTATACTGGATACATATATGATATCACTGTACACTATACTGGATACATATATGGGATATCACTGTACACTATACTGGATACATATATGGGATATCACTGTACACTATACTGGATACATATATGGGATATCACTGTACACTATACTGGATACATATATGATATCACTGTACACTATACTGGATACATATATGGGATATCACTGTACACTATACTGGATACATATATGATATCACTGTATACTATACTGGATACATACATGGGATATCACTGTACACTATACTGGATACATATATGGGATATCACTGTACACTATACTGGATACATATATGGGATATCACTGTACACTATACTGGATACATATATGGGATATCACTGTACATTATACTGGATACATATATGGGATATCACTGTACACTATACTGGATACATATATGGGATATCAGTGTACACTAGACTGGATACATACATGGGATATCACTGTAGACTATACTGGATACATATATGGGATACCACTGTACACTATACTGGATACTTATATGGGATATCACTGTACACTATACTGGATACATATATGGGATATCACTGTACACTATACTGGATACATATATGGGATATCACTGTACACTAGACTGGATACTTATATGGGATATCACTGTACACTATACTGGATACATATATGGGATATCACTGTACACTGTACTTGATACATATATGGGATATCACAGTACACTATACTGGATACATATATGCGATATCACTGTACACTATACTGGATACATACATGGGATATCACTGTACACTATACTGGATACATATATGGGATATCACTGTACACTAGACTGGATACATATATGGGATATCACTGTACACTATACTGGATACATATATGGGATATCACTGTACACTATACTGGATACATATATGGGATATCACTGTACACTATACTGGATACATATATGATATCACTGTACACTATACTGGAAACATATATGGGATATCACTGTACACTATACTGGATACATATATGGGATATCACTGTACACTATACTGGATACATATATGGGATATCACTGTACACTATACTGGATACATATATGATATCACTGTACACTATACTAGATACATATATGGGATATCACTGTACACTATACTGGATACATATATGGGATATCACTGTACACTATACTGGATACATATATGATATCACTGTATACTATACTGGATACATACATGGGATATCACTGTACACTATACTGGATACATATATGGGATATCACTGTACACTAGACTGGATACATATATGGGATATCACTGTACACTATACTGGATAGATATATGGGATATCACTGTACACTATACTGGATACATATATGATATCACTGTACACTATACTGGAAACATATATGGGATATCACTGTACACTATACTGGATACATATATGGGATATCACTGTACACTATACTGGATACATATATGGGATATCACTGTACACTATACTGGATACATATATGGGATATCACTGTACACTATACTGGATACATATATGGGATATCACTGTACACTATACTAGATACATATATGGGATATCACTGTACACTATACTGGATACATATATGGGATATCACTGTACACTATACTGGATACATATATGATATCACTGTATACTATACTGGATACATACATGGGATATCACTGTACACTATACTGGATACATATATGGGATATCACTGTACACTATACTGGATACATATATGGGATATCACTGTACACTATACTGGATACATATATGGGATATCACTGTACACTATACTGGATACATATATGGGATATCAGTGTACACTAGACTGGATACATACATGGGATATCACTGTAGACTATACTGGATACATATATGGGATATCACTGTACACTATACTGGATACATATATGGGATACCACTGTACACTATACTGGATACTTATATGGGATATCACTCTACACTATACTGGATACATATATGGGATATCACTGTACACTATACTGGATACTTATATGGGATATCACTGTACACTATACTGGATACATATATGGGATATCACTGTACACTATACTGGATACATATATGGGATATCACTGTACACTATACTGGATACTTATATGGGATATCACTGTACACTAGACTGGATACTTATATGGGATATCACTGTACATTATACTGGATACATATATGGGATATCACTGTACACTGTACTTAATACATATATGGGATATCACTGTACACTATACTGGATACATATATGGGATATCACTGTACACTATACTGGATACATATATGGGATATCACTGTACACTATACTGGATACATACATGGGATATCACTGTACACTATACTGGATATATATATGGGATAACACTGTACACTATACTGGATACATATATGGGATATCACTGTACACTATACTGGATACATATATGGGATATCACTGTACACTATACAGGATAGATATATGGGATATCACTGTACACTATACTGGATACATATATGATATCACTGTACACTATACTGGATACATATATGGGATATCACTGTACACTATACTGGATACATATATGGGATATCACTGTACACTATACTGGATATATATATGGGATAACACTGTACACTATACTGGATACATATATGGGATATCACTGTACACTATACTGGATACATATATGGGATATCACTGTACACTATACAGGATAGATATATGGGATATCACTGTACACTATACTGGATACATATATGATATCACTGTACACTATACTGGATACATATATGGGATATCACTGTACACTATACTGGATACATATATGGGATATCACTGTACACTATACTGGATACATATATGGGATATCACTGTACACTATACTGGATACATATATGATATCACTGTACACTATACTAGATACATATATGGGATATCACTGTACACTATACTGGATACATATATGATATCACTGTATACTATACTGGATACATACATGGGATATCACTGTACACTATACTGGATACATATATGGGATATCACTGTACACTATACTGGATACATATATGGGATATCACTGTACACTATACTGGATACATATATGGGATATCACTGTACACTATACTGGATACATATATGGGATATCAGTGTACACTAGACTGGATACATACATGGGATATCACTGTAGACTATACTGGATACATATATGGGATACCACTGTACACTATACTGGATACTTATATGGGATATCACTGTACACTATACTGGATACATATATGGGATATCACTGTACACTATACTGGATACATATATGGGATATCACTGTACACTAGACTGGATACTTATATGGGATATCACTGTACACTATACTGGATACATATATGGGATATCACTGTACACTGTACTTGATACATATATGGGATATCACAGTACACTATACTGGATACATATATGCGATATCACTGTACACTATACTGGATACATATATGGGATATCACTGTACACTATACTGGATACATATATGGGATATCACTGTACACTATACTGGATACATATATGATATCACTGTACACTATACTAGATACATATATGGGATATCACTGTACACTATACTGGATACATATATGGGATATCACTGTACACTATACTGGATACATATATGATATCACTGTATACTATACTGGATACATACATGGGATATCACTGTACACTATACTGGATACATATATGGGATATCACTGTACACTATACTGGATACATATATGGGATATCACTGTACACTATACTGGATACATATATGGGATATCAGTGTACACTATACTGGATACTTATATGGGATATCACTCTACACTATACTGGATACATATATGGGATATCACTGTACACTATACTGGATACTTATATGGGATATCACTCTACACTATACTGGATACATATATGGGATATCACTGTACACTATACTGGATACTTATATGGGATATCACTGTACACTAGACTGGATACTTATATGGGATATCACTGTACATTATACTGGATACATATATGGGATATCACTGTACACTGTACTTAATACATATATGGGATATCACTGTACACTATACTGGATACATATATGGGATATCACTGTACACTATACTGGATACATACATGGGATATCACTGTACACTATACTGGATACATACATGGGATATCACTGTACACTATACTGGATACATATATGGGATATCACTGTACACTATACTGGATACATATATGGGATATCACTGTACACTATACTGGATACATATATGGGATATCACTGTACACTATACTGGATACATATATGGGATATCACTGTACACTATACTAGAAACATATATGGGATATCACTGTACACTATACTAGATACATATATGGGATATCACTGTACACTATACTGGATACATATATGGGATATCACTGTACACTATACTAGATACATATATGGGATATCACTGTACACTATACTGGATACATATATGGGATATCACTGTACACTATACTGGATACTTATATGGGATATCACTGTACACTATACTGGATACATATATGGGATATCACTGTACACTATACTAGAAACATATATGGGATATCACTGTACACTATACTGGATACATACATGGGATATCACTGTACACTATACTGGATACATATATGGGATATCACTGTACACTATACTGGATACATATATGGGATATCACTGTACACTATACTGGATACATACATGGGATATCACTGTACACTATACTGGATACATATATGGGATATCACTGTACACTATACTGGATACATATATGGGATATCACTGTACACTATACTGGATACATATATGGGATATCACTGTACACTATACTGGATACATACATGGGATATCACTGTACACTATACTGGATACATATATGGGATATCACTGTACACTATACTGGATACATATATGGGATATCACTGTACACTATACTAGAAACATATATGGGATATCACTGTACACTATACTGGATACATACATGGGATATCACTGTACACTATACTGGATACATATATGGGATATCACTGTACACTATACTGGATACATATATGGGATATCACTGTACACTATACTGGATACATACATGGGATATCACTGTACACTATACTGGATACATATATGGGATATCACTGTACACTATACTGGATACATATATGGGATATCACTGTACACTATACTGGATACATATATGGGATATCACTGTACACTATACTGGATACATACATGGGATATCACTGTACACTATACTGGATACATATATGGAATATCACTGTACACTATACTGGATACATATATGGGATATCACTGTACACTATACTGGATACATATATGGGATATCACTGTACACTATACTGGATACATATATGGGATATCACTGTACACTATACTAGAAACATGTATGGGATATCACTGTACACTATACTGGATACATATATGGGATATCACTGTACACTATACTGGATACATATATGGGATATCACTGTATACTATACTGGATACATACATGGGATATCACTGTACACTATACTGGATACATATATGGGATATCACTGTACACTATACTAGAAACATATATGGGATATCACTGTACACTATACTGGATACATATATGGGATATCACTGTACACTATACTAGATACATACATGGGATATCACTGTACACTATACTGGATACATATATGATATCACTGTACACTATAATAGAAACATACATGGGATATCAGTGTACACTATACTGGATACATACATGGGATATCCCCGCACTCTGCTATCTTTCCATACATTATCCCTGCATTTGCTACCTACATACATGACCTACCTGATGCCAGCCCTGGAACCTGTGTGCTGCAGTCAGTGCACAGCATTGTGACCCTGGCAGCTCAGCCCGCACGGATTGGCATGATGTGCCCCCTCCATACCAGGAGATGCCAGTGCTGGGGCAGCCAGGAAGTGCTGTGGGTCCAGGCGGAGCAGGAAGAAGCAGGCAGCTGGTATAATCCTCAGCCCTGGCAGCTAGTGATGTGCCGGGGACAGAGAGGGGGTGGGGGACTGCTGCTGCAGCTCATGTGACCTTGCTTCCCTTTTCCCTGCCTCCTGCTCATACTAATCTCTGCATCAGTGTCCCCTCCACTACTATCATACATGTCATCAGGTCCCCTCCACTACTATCATACATGTCATCAGGTCCCCTCCACTACTATCATACATGTCATCAGGTCCCCTCCACTACTATCATACATGTCATCAGGTCCCCTGCACTACTATCATCCATGTCATCAGGTCCCCTGCACTACTATCATCCATGTCATCAGGTCCCCTCCACTACCATCATAGATGTCATCAGGTCCCCTCCACTACTATCATACATGTCATCAGGTCCCCTCCACTACTATCATCCATGTCATCAGGTCCCCTCCACTACTATCATACATGTCATGAGGTCCCCTCCACTACTATCATACATGTCATCAGGTCCCCTCCACTACTATCATACATGTCATCAGGTCCCCTCCACTACAATCATCCATGTCATCAGGTCCCCTCCACTACTATCATACATGTCATGAGGTCCCCTCCACTACCATCATACATGTCATCAGGTCCCCTCCACTACTATCATACATGTCATCAGGTCCCCTCCACTACTATCATACATGTCATCAGGTCCCCTCCACTACCATCATACATGTCATCAGGTCCCCTCCACTACTATTATACATGTCATGAGGTCCCCTCCACTACTATCATACATGTCATCAGGTCCCCTCCACTACTATCATACATGTCATCAGGTCCCCTCCACTACCATCATACATGTCATCAGGTCCCCTCCACTACTATCATACATGTCATTAGGTCCCCTCCACTACTATCATACATGTCATCAGGTCCCCTCCACTACTATCATACATGTCATCAGGTCCCCTCCACTACCATCATACATGTCATCAGGTCCCCTCCACTACCATCATACATGTCATAAGGTCCCCTCCACTACTATCATACATGTCATTAGGTCCCCTCCACTACTATCATACATGTCATCAGGTCCCCTCCACTACTATCATACATGTCATCAGGTCCCCTCCACTACCATCATACATGTCATCAGGTCCCCTCCACTACCATCATACATGTCATCAGGTCCCCTCCACTACTATCATACATGTCATCAGGTCCCCTCCACTACTATCATACATGTCATCAGGTCCCCTCCACTACCATCATACATGTCATGAGGTCCCCTCCACTACTATCATACATGTCATGAGGTCCCCTCCACTACAATCATCCATGTCATCAGGTCCCCTCCACTACTATCATACGTGTCATGAGGTCCCCTCCACTACTATCATACATGTCATCAGGTCCCCTCCACTACCATCATACATGTCATGAGGTCCCCTCCACTACCATCATACATGTCATGAGGTCCCCTCCACTACCATCATACATGTCATGAGGTCCCCTCCACTACCATCATACATGTCATGAGGTCCCCTCCACTACCATCATACGTGTCATCAGGTCCCCTCCACTACCATCATACATGTCATCAGGTCCCCTCCACTACTATCATACATGTCATCAGGTCCCCTCCACTACTATCAAACATGTCATCAGGTCCCCTCCACTACTATCATACATGTCATGAGCTCCCCTCCACTACTATCATACATGTCATCAGGTCCCCTCCACTACTATCATCCATGTCATGAGGTCCCCTCCACTACTATCATACATGTCATCAGGTCCCCTCCACTACTATCATACATGTCATCAGGTCCCCTCCACTACCATCATACATGTCATCAGGTCCCCTCCACTACCATCATACATGTCATCAGGTCCCCTCCACTACCATCATACATGTCATCAGGTCCCCTCCACTACCATCATACATGTCATCAGGTCCCCTCCACTACCATCATACATGTCATGAGGTCCCCTCCACTACCATCATACATGTCATGAGGTCCCCTCCACTACCATCATACATGTCATGAGGTCCCCTCCACTACCATCATACATGTCATGAGGTCCCCTCCACTACCATCATACATGTCATGAGGTCCCCTCCACTACCATCATACATGTCATGAGGTCCCCTCCACTACCATCATACATGTCATGAGGTCCCCTCCACTACCATCATACATGTCATGAGGTCCCCTCCACTACTATCATACATGTCATGAGTCCCCCTCCACTACCATCATACATGTCATCAGGTCCCCTCCACTACCATCATACATGTCATCAGGTCCCCTCCACTACCATCATACATGTCATCAGGTCCCCTCCACTACTATCATACATGTCATCAGGTCCCCTCCACTACCATCATACATGTCATGAGGTCCCCTCCACTACTATCATACATGTCATCAGGTCCCCTCCACTACTATCATACATGTCATCAGGTCCCCTCCACTACTATCATACGTGTCATCAGGTCCCCTCCACTACCATCATACATGTCATCAGGTCCCCTCCACTACCATCATACATGTCATCAGGTCCCCTCCACTACCATCATACATGTCATCAGGTCCCCTCCACTACCATCATACATGTCATCAGGTCCCCTCCACTACTATCATACATGTCATTAGGTCCCCTCCACTACTATCATACATGTCATGAGGTCCCCTCCACTACTATCATACATGTCATCAGGTCCCCTCCACTACCATCATACATGTCATCAGGTCCCCTCCACTACCATCATACATGTCATCAGGTCCCCTCCACTACCATCATACATGTCATCAGGTCCCCTCCACTACTATCATACATGTCATTAGGTCCCCTCCACTACTATCATACATGTCATCAGGTCCCCTCCACTACTATCATACATGTCATCAGGTCCCCTCCACTACCATCATACATGTCATCAGGTCCCCTCCACTACCATCATACATGTCATAAGGTCCCCTCCACTACTATCATACATGTCATTAGGTCCCCTCCACTACTATCATACATGTCATCAGGTCCCCTCCACTACCATCATACATGTCATCAGGTCCCCTCCACTACCATCATACATGTCATTAGGTCCCCTCCACTACTATCATACATGTCATCAGGTCATACCTCATACATGTCATCAGGTCCCCTCCACTACTATCATACATGTCATCAGGTCCCCTCCACTACTATCATACATGTCATCAGGTCCCCTCCACTACCATCATACATGTCATGAGGTCCCCTCCACTACTATCATACATGTCATGAGGTCCCCTCCACTACAATCATCCATGTCATCAGGTCCCCTCCACTACTATCATACGTGTCATGAGGTCCCCTCCACTACTATCATACATGTCATCAGGTCCCCTCCACTACCATCATACATGTCATGAGGTCCCCTCCACTACCATCATACATGTCATGAGGTCCCCTCCACTACCATCATACATGTCATGAGGTCCCCTCCACTACCATCATACATGTCATGAGGTCCCCTCCACTACCATCATACATGTCATCAGGTCCCCTCCACTACCATCATACATGTCATCAGGTCCCCTCCACTACTATCATACATGTCATCAGGTCCCCTCCACTACTATCATACATGTCATCAGGTCCCCTCCACTACTATCATACATGTCATGAGCTCCCCTCCACTACTATCATACATGTCATCAGGTCCCCTCCACTACTATCATCCATGTCATGAGGTCCCCTCCACTACTATCATACATGTCATCAGGTCCCCTCCACTACTATCATACATGTCATCAGGTCCCCTCCACTACCATCATACATGTCATCAGGTCCCCTCCACTACCATCATACATGTCATCAGGTCCCCTCCACTACCATCATACATGTCATGAGGTCCCCTCCACTACCATCATACATGTCATCAGGTCCCCTCCACTACCATCATACATGTCATGAGGTCCCCTCCACTACCATCATACATGTCATGAGGTCCCCTCCACTACCATCATACATGTCATGAGGTCCCCTCCACTACCATCATACATGTCATGAGGTCCCCTCCACTACCATCATACATGTCATGAGGTCCCCTCCACTACCATCATACATGTCATGAGGTCCCCTCCACTACCATCATACATGTCATGAGGTCCCCTCCACTACCATCATACATGTCATGAGGTCCCCTCCACTACTATCATACATGTCATGAGTCCCCCTCCACTACCATCATACATGTCATCAGGTCCCCTCCACTACCATCATACATGTCATCAGGTCCCCTCCACTACCATCATACATGTCATCAGGTCCCCTCCACTACTATCATACATGTCATCAGGTCCCCTCCACTACCATCATACATGTCATGAGGTCCCCTCCACTACTATCATACATGTCATCAGGTCCCCTCCACTACTATCATACATGTCATCAGGTCCCCTCCACTACTATCATACGTGTCATCAGGTCCCCTCCACTACCATCATACATGTCATCAGGTCCCCTCCACTACCATCATACATGTCATCAGGTCCCCTCCACTACCATCATACATGTCATCAGGTCCCCTCCACTACCATCATACATGTCATCAGGTCCCCTCCACTACTATCATACATGTCATTAGGTCCCCTCCACTACTATCATACATGTCATCAGGTCCCCTCCACTACTATCATACATGTCATCAGGTCCCCTCCACTACCATCATACATGTCATCAGGTCCCCTCCACTACCATCATACATGTCATCAGGTCCCCTCCACTACCATCATACATGTCATCAGGTCCCCTCCACTACTATCATACATGTCATTAGGTCCCCTCCACTACTATCATACATGTCATCAGGTCCCCTCCACTACTATCATACATGTCATCAGGTCCCCTCCACTACCATCATACATGTCATCAGGTCCCCTCCACTACCATCATACATGTCATAAGGTCCCCTCCACTACTATCATACATGTCATTAGGTCCCCTCCACTACTATCATACATGTCATCAGGTCCCCTCCACTACCATCATACATGTCATCAGGTCCCCTCCACTACCATCATACATGTCATTAGGTCCCCTCCACTACTATCATACATGTCATCAGGTCCCCTCCACTACCATCATACATGTCATCAGGTCCTCTGCACTACTATCATACATGTCATCAGGTCCCCTCCACTACCATCATACATGTCATGAGGTCCCCTCCACTACCATCATACATGTCATGAGGTCCCCTCCACTACTATCATACATGTCATGAGTCCCCCTCCACTACCATCATACATGTCATCAGGTCCCCTCCACTACCATCATACATGTCATCAGGTCCCCTCCACTACTATCATACATGTCATCAGGTCCCCTCCACTACCATCATACATGTCATGAGGTCCCCTCCACTACCATCATACATGTCATCAGGTCCCCTCCACTACCATCATACATGTCATCAGGTCCCCTCCACTACCATCATACATGTCATCAGGTCCCCTCCACTACTATCATACATGTCATCAGGTCCCCTCCACTACCATCATACATGTCATGAGGTCCCCTCCACTACCATCATACATGTCATCAGGTCCCCTCCACTACCATCATACATGTCATCAGGTCCCCTCCACTACCATCATACATGTCATCAGGTCCCCTCCACTACTATCATACATGTCATCAGGTCCCCTCCACTACCATCATACATGTCATCAGGTCCCCTCCACTACTATCATACATGTCATTAGGTCCCCTCCACTACCATCATACATGTCATGAGGTCCCCTCCACTACCATCATACATGTCATCAGGTCCCCTCCACTACCATCATACATGTCATGAGGTCCCCTCCACTACTATCATACATGTCATCAGGTCCCCTCCACTACCATCATACATGTCATCAGGTCCCCTCCACTACCATCATACATGTCATCAGGTCCCCTCCACTACCATCATACATGTCATGAGGTCCCCTCCACTACTATCATCCATGTCATGAGGTCCCCTCCACTACCATCATACATGTCATGAGGTCCACTCCACTACCATCATACGTGTCTTAAGCCATAAGTGGAACGATCTATGATTACAATGCAGATCATTTCACATTGTGTCCTCAGAATCTGCATCATTGATGGACACAAGACACAGATAGTTACACTAATGTAAATAACACAAAATAACAAATACACTGCTTGATAAATAAGTGATGGAATTCTACAAAACTGTTACATCTATGGCCAGTTTAGAGGATTTGAGCCATGACGTGATCACTACAGAAATATAGCACCAAAACCAAACTGCACACAGAAATACAGAACCAGAAATCTAGCACCATAAGGTTTTCTCCAGAAATACAGGACTTTATAAGAGGAAAGGGACAAATAAAGGTTATTTATTAGTAGTGACTAGTGAAAGGGGGTTCTTATAAGAAGGGGCTAAATAAAGGAAGACATTAGGATTAAGGTCCTAGAGGAAGGGGGGCAATATTAATTATAATAAGTGGGAGACAATGACAGGAGGCACAGCTCTGGAAGTTGCTCACCTGTTACCAAACTTTGCTGTGATCAGTAGTTGTCCTGTGTGTGGGGAGGAGGAGCAATACTTTTCTGGGAATATTGAGACTTTTCATTGTCATTTTGATGCTGCGTTTCCTGTGAAGTCTCTGTCTTTGAATCTGCAGTGTCCTGTTAACTGGTGGGTGGAGATTAAGATGAAAAAGCAGAAATGAATAGAAAAAGTGTCATTTTGCTCTGATAAAATATATTGCAAAGTTTCTTGTATTCATCTGATAACATACATAACATGTTACCAATAGGACACACAAATGTATAATTACACAGTCCTCCAGTACTGCCTACCTGGGATAACACTGGCAATAGACCCCACTTAGAATTCAACGGGGCACATTTTTCATATGCTGGTGCATTTAGCTATGATGAATGATGTGTCAGGAGCAGCTTTGCTGGGCTATATGGAACCTGGGAAACAACTATTTCCTCAGGAATTATATGAAATGTGCTTTTTAGAATTTGCTCTTTTATGTGGAATCCTATCAGTTTACCTATATAAAAAAAGTCATGTGAAAGTGAGCAAAAAAGAGTCATATTTTGCCAGAGATGAGTCAAGTTTAGAAACTGAAGAGGAAGTGTAACTTCAGATGCCCCTATCTTAAACTCTAAAAAAAATATGGTGAGGCAACACTCCGGTGAATTCAAAGTGATTTTTATTTACCCACGGCAGAATAAAGTGCAACGTTTCAGCTCATCAATAGAGCCATTTTCAAGCACGGATCGGTGCTACACCAGAATTCTGGCACAGACTCCATAATAAATCTGGGTTGTAGTTGAAAATGTGAGCTGCAGATGAAATAGATAGATTTAGGCGCAGGGTGTCGCTAGAAGCGTAATATATATTTTTCAGTGTAAGTTAAATTTTTTGAAATGAGGTGGGGTACAGAAACCCAAAAGGGAGGGTGTGTTGGGATTGATAATAAAAGGTATAGTATGCATCCATAAGACATGAACATTTTCATGAAGGGGGATAGTAGGGTTATACAATCAGAGGAGGTAATATAAAATCAATGAGGGGAGAAGGACTGCACAATTATCACACATGTATAACAACATATTAGTACTGTAATCTTCACAGCTGGCAGTCTACATTTATGTCATATTTATATTGTACTGTATAGGTTCCAGATTCGCTCAGGTCTGCCGGAGTTCACCTTCTTCTTGGTGGTGCATGTAAGTGCTTGGGTTTGACATAGAATTTGAAAGTTAAATCCCGCGCTCAGTCCTAATTAGTGGGATCGTCCAACGGCACGCCCCCAATTTCTGTGCATGGAAGCCAGCGCAGCTGTACTAGAAAATGATTGTGCGCCACACAATCCCAATGCCACCTGTTTAATAACTGTCCAAGCCGTGTAAATGTGGAAAGTCCAACGAAAGTGCAGCGCGCGACCCTTAGTAAATGCGCCCTAATGTGTACTTTATGGGGTCCGCGGACCGCATTTCTGTCGAGTTTCAAGACTATTTCTGTTTTGCGCCGCATTTAACAGGCATTTTTGGCATACGCGATCAGATTTTGGAGCAATTGTGCCATGCGACACAAATCGGGGGTCGTGGCCGTCGGACAATCTGACTGATTCGGACTGATCGAAGGTGAACTCCGGCAGACCGCAGTGGGGAAGCGACACATGCAGGATCTCGGGCGCACGATCTTAATGAATCGCGGCAGACTTTAACCTCGTCGGACAACGCACCTCGGGGATCGCGACAGGACCGGGTAAATAATTGTGCCCCTTATTGGTTTAGCATTGATATTTTGCCGTGTATTTCAAACAGATAATGGGGCAGATTTACTTACCCGGTCCATTCGCGATCCAGCGGCGCGTTCTCTGCGCAGGATTCGGGTCTTCCGGCGATTCACTGAGGTAGTTCCCCCCATGTCCACCAGGTGTTGCTGCTGCGCTGAAGCTCATCGAAGTGCACTGAAGTTCACCGTCCTACGCTGGGTGCAGGTAAGCGCGTGTCAAGCGACACTTTTTTTTGTTTAAATGCAGCGTTTTTTCTGAATCCGCCGGGTTTTTGTACAGCCACGCTCCCGCGATTCGGGCCCTTAGTAAATGACCCCCAATGAGTATGTTTTCCTCAGACATTTATTAATAATCCATTGTATTTGTTTCCAGAAAGGTTGAATTGTGCGACAATGGAAAAGGATATTTGATAAGTTCCCTGACGTTTACCAATTCTGTGGAGAAGATCTGGTGTTTTGTACCTTCTGCTGTTAATCCTGTAGTTTAATTTTTATATCTTTGTGTTGACTGTCAGTGAATGTGTGTTATTTAGTATCTGTCCTTTTTTGTGTTTTAGTTAACTGTAACCCATTCAATTTTCTGTGGGGAGGAGTTTGTGTTTCCATTTTTCACTCCGCTTCTTCCATGAGCTGTTTTCTATTGGTTCCTGTATTTAACATTTTGTGGCATGTACTGAGAAGCTGGAATTGGCAAAAAAAACATATGCTCCATATCCTGATGGGTTTTCAAACATGCTGTTAAAACCCATCTATTTAGGCAGCCTATCACACTCACTAACTGCATGCTATGTTCACTTTCTTTACTAATCCATCCTATGTCTTCTTCCCCTTGGTTATCTGGCAAACACCAGATATATTGGACTTTGTATATAAGATGGCGCTGATGACTGGTTCAAGCAGCAGAATCTTTATTTATTAAATTATTTTATACTGTCCCTTATCAGGTCACCCCCTCATCCTCACAGACTGTAAGCTCTTGTGTCACCCTTCATCCTCATAGACTGTAAGCTCTTGTGTCACCCCTCATCCTCATAGACTGTAAGCTCTTGTGTCACCCCTCATCCTCATAGACTGTAAGCTCTTGTGTCACCCCTCATCCTCATAGACTGTAAGCTCTTGTGTCACCCCCTCATCCTCATAGACTGTAAGCTCTTGTGTCACCCCCTCATCCTCATAGACTGTAAGCTCTTGTGTCACCCCCTCATCCTCATAGACTGTAAGCTCTTGTGTCAACCCCTCATCCTCATAGACTGGAAGCTCTTGTGTCACCTCCTCATCCTCATAGACTGTAAGCTCTTGTGTCACCCCCTCATCCTCATAGACTGCAAGCTCTTGTGTCACCCCTCATCCTCATAGACTGTAAGCTCTTGTGTCACCCCTCATCCTCATAGACTGTAAACTCTTGTATCACCCCCTAATCCTCATAGACTGTAAGCTCTTGTGTCACCACTCATCCTCATAGACTGTAAACTCTTGTATCACCCCCTAATCCTCATAGACTGTAAACTCTTGTATCACCCCCTAATCCTCATAGACTGTAAGCTCTTGTGTCACCACTCATCCTCATAGACTGTAAGCTCTTGTGTCACCCCCCTCATCCTCATAGACTATAAGCTCTTGTGTCACCACTCATCCTCATAGACTGTAAGCTCTTGTGTCACCCCCCGCATCCTCATAGACTGTAAGCTCTTGTGTCACCCCCTCATCCTCATAGACTGTAAGCTCTTGTGTCACCCCTCATCCTCATAGACTGTAAGCTCTTGTGTCACCCCCTCATCCTCATAGACTGTAAGCTCTTGTGTCACCCCTCATCCTCATAGACTGTAAGCTCTTTTGTCACCCCCCTCATTCTCATAGACTGTAAGCTCTTGTGTCACCCCCTCATCCTCATAGACTGTAAGCTCTTGTGTCACCCCCTCATCCTCATAGACTGTAAGCTCTTGTGTCTCTCCTCATCCTCATAGACTGTAAGCTCTTGTGTCACCCCCTCATCCTCATAGACTGTAAGCTCTTGTGTCACCCCCTCATCCTCATAGACTGTAAGCTCTTGTGTCACCCCCTCATCCTCATAGACTGTAAGCTCTTGTGTCTCTCCTCATCCTCATAGACTGTAAGCTCTTGTGTCCCCCCTCATCCTCATAGACTGTAAGCTCTTGTGTCTCTCCTCATCCTCATAGACTGTAAGCTCTTGTGTCACCCCCTCATCCTCATTGACTGTAAGCTCTTGTGTCTCTCCTCATCCTCATAGACTGTAAGCTCTTGTGTCACCCCCCTCATCCTCATTGAATGTAAGCTCTTGCGAGCAGGGCCTGCTATGAAATATGACGGCACTATATAAATAACGAATATTATTATTATTAATGTGGGGTCGAGACAACTCGGATCTGTATATTAAATTCATGAACCTTACATTTAAAGAAAAATGGGGGCAAATGTCAGCTCTCCTCCAAACAAACTTTGATGAGCTTGTGTGATGATAAGTTATTAATGGTAATTCCTGACAACCCCTTTTAATTAAAGAAAGCCATTGCAGTAGGAATATGGTAAATTCAAAACCTAAAGGTGGATTTGCTTCTACAGTGGGTACAGAAAACTCCTTTAACCCCTTACGACCAGGCCCTTTTTCGTTTTTGCGTCTTTATTTTTCACTCCCCACTTTCAAAAATCTATAACTTTTTTATTTTTCCACATAAAGAGCTGTGTATGGGCTTGTTTTCTGCGTAACAAACTGCCCTTCATAGTGATGGTATTCAATATTCTGTGCCGTATACTGGGAAGCGGGAAGAAAATTCCAAATGCAGTGAAAATGGTGAAAAAACGCATTTGCGACGTTTTTTTGTGGTCTTGGATTTTACGGCTTTCACTGTGCGCCCCAAATCGCATGTTTACTTCATTCATTGGGTCAATACGATCACGGGGATACCAAATTTGTATAGGTTTTATAATGTTTTCATACATTTACAAAAATTAAAACCTCCAGTACAAAAAAAAAAATCTTCATTTTGCCGTCTTCTGGCGCTAATAACTTTTTCATAGTTGTGGGTGGTGTCATTTTTTGCGACTTTTGATGGCGTTTTCAATGCTTCTATTTTTCGGACTGTGCGACCTTTTGATCACGTTTTATTGAATTTTTTTTTTAAAAATGCCATTTGCAACTTTGGGCGCTATTTTCCGTTACGGGGTTAAACGCAGTGGAAAAAACGTTATTATATTTTGATAGATCGGGCATTTTCAGACGCGGGGATACCTAATGTGTTTATGATTTTTACAGTTAATTTATATTTATATGTCTTCTAGGGAAAGGGGGGGTGATTTGAATTTTAAGGTTTTTTTAATATAATTTTTTTTTTTTTACTTTTTTTTTTTTTTTTTACTATTTTTCAGACTCCCTAGGGTACTTTAACCCTAGGGTCCTCATATACTACAGTATGGCAGTACATGAGGATTTTGCACACCATCTATTACAATGTGCGATTTGCACATTGGGGCTCATTTACTAAGGGTCTGCGGAACCACGATTCCGTCAGGTTTCGCAAATATTTCCGATGTGTGCCGAATTGCCCTGGGGTTTTGGCGCACGCTATGGGATTGTGGCGCCTTGGGGCCGGCATGCATGCGACAGAAATCGAAGGGGCGTAGCCGACGTACAACCCGACGTACATGCACCAGGAAGAAGCAGGTGAACTCCGGGGGGCCTCGGCGCATAATCGAGGGATGCAGGAACTCGGGCGCATGGGCTTAGTGAATCGCGGCAGACTCAACTCCTCGTTGGAAAACACACCACGGGATCGCGACAGGACTGGGTAAGTAAATCTGCCCCATTGTAATAGATAGCCTAAATCATGATAGCCTCGGATCTTTGTGTGATCCGAGGCAGTCATGGCAACAGATCAGCGCTCCCCGATGTCGTTACGGGGAGCCACGAACGGAGCCTCTTTAATGCAGCCGGCAGCTTTGCCGGCGGCAATCGAAGGGTTAACACCCGCGATCGGTGCTTGCATTGTGAAGCAAACGCCCAGTGAGTATGAAAAGGGCTCAGCCCATGACCCCTCTTCATACTCCCCCATGCACATCTTATTGCGCTATGGAGTTAAATATTTCACTCTTTGTTTCATTGCAGCAAATTGGTAAGATCAAAAAAGTTATTTTTTGCTCATTAATGTACACTCCCCCATCTTGACAAAAAAAAACTGAAATGTAGATATTGTTGGCTGCCACATATTACCTCTGGCCTGCACTGTGGTTCCCACTTCTGGCATTGCTCCTGTGAGAAATTATGTTCAAGAATATTGCATTTATATGTACTGTAGCCAGAGCCAACTATGGGGATATATATGTCTCCCAATGGCGTAGCACAGATGTTTTTCTTCAATATAAAAAATTCTACCTATACAAGGATATGTGTCTGACCTTTAGGAGAATGGGAGACTCTGATAATGGAACGCTGGAGCGCATGCTCCGACACCTCTCCATTTACTTCTGTGGGTCTTCTATCTATATAGAATGTTTCCATGTATATATGTATTTATGTTCCGATATATATTCCAGTTTACCATAATAAACATAATACGCATTGTAACATCCTGCTGGCAGATAGGACTGGCTAGTAGTAAGGAGTCAACAGAATAGTGCCCTCTGCTGGAACATTCAGTTTATTGCAATGAAGTAAGGTTCTCTGAATGGCACAATCTACAAAAAAAACAGTGGGGGAATTTATCTAGACTGGCGCTTTATATGTCTGCTTTGATGGTTTGTTATTTTATATTTTATTACATTGCATTTTGATAGCAAGAGGTTCCATTTAAGAGGATAATCTTATCTCAACCAGCCATACAACAGCCATATCCCTATAACCAAAACACGTACTGGAACTGTCCCGGTGTCATCCTCTGTCCATAAAGTACAGATGAGGATGTGCTGATTGTGTCATTGGGTTTCACTCTGATATTGCTAGTGTGAACATTACTAGTGTGAATGACTCTGTCTGCTTCATCAGTCTATTCCTAGAGCCAGCATTACATGTACATGTAATCTCCTTTATTATTTCATGCATCTTTCTCCTTCTATCATATAGTTGTCTGTGTCTGGGAAAGCTGATTACTCAGCCAGAGATGGAGAAATAGTAGGGAGTGCACAATAATCAAATATCTATATATAACAGGATATATATATATACCTTGAAGCTTGAAAGAGCTTATCACACAGTCTCCGATTCTATACCATATAGAGCAGTGATGGCGAACCTTTTAGAGGCCGAGTGCCCAAACTACAACAAAGACCCACTTATTTATCGCAAAGTGCCAACACAGATATTTAATTTGCGATTTATACTCCCTTCTCTGTCACAGTTTTCATTGATACCAGCACTCTGAGGACACCAATAAAGCAGAAAATAGTCCCAGGTTGAGCTGTCACTTTAATATAGCTCTGTGCACAGCAAGTCCTGGGCTGTCTGGGACTGTAGGAAGATACCTGGAGTCATCTCTGGTGATGGCCTGGGTGCCCACAGAAAGGGCTTTGAGTGCCACCTCTGGCACCAGTGCCATAGGTTCGCCACCACTGATATAGAGGATGTTGCTGGCCTGAGACATCATTCTCGGGGGTGGTTTATCCCAGCTAGACATGTTCACTGAATATAGTTGAGGGTAGACAGGGTTGGTGAATGATGAGGAATGAGGCGCTGCATTCATGGGTAGTCTTTGTTTACACAATGGGGCTTATTTACTAATGGTCCACTGATCGCACTTTTTTTGGATTTTCGAAATGTTCGGGATTTGCACGGCTGTAACAGGTATTTAACTGTGCCGCACGCGATCAGATTTTCGGCACGGCTTCGCTGGCTTTCATGCGACAGAAATCAGAGGGGGGTGCCGTTGTACGATCCGACTGATTCGGACTGAACACAGGATTTAACCCCTTAGGGATGTGGCCCTTTTTCGTTTGTGCATTTTCATTTTTCACTCCCCACCTTCAAAAATCTGTAACTTTTTTATTTTTCCATGTAAAGAGCTCTGTTTGGGCTTGTTTTCTGCGTAACAAATTGAACTTTATAGTGATGGTATTTATTATTCCATGCCATATACTGGGAAGCAGGAAAAAAATTCAGAATGCAGTGAAAATGATGAAAAAACACATTTGCGCCGTTTTCTTGTGGGCTTGGATTTTACAGCTTTCACTGAGCGCCCCAAATCACATGTCTATTTTATTCTTTGGATCGGTACGATCACGAGAATACCAAATTTGTACAGGTTTTATAATGTTTTCAAACATTTAAAAAAATTAAAACCTTCTGTACAAAAAAAAATTCTTCATTTTGCCATGTTCTGGCACTAATAACTTTTTCATACTTCAGTGTACGGAGCTGTGGGAGGTGTCATTTTTTGCGCCTTTTGATGACTTTTTAATGCTTTCATTTTTAGGACTGTTTGGGCTTTTGATCACTTTTTATAGAATTTTTTATATTTTTCAAAATGGAAAAAAAGTGGCATTTTCAACTTTGGGCGCTAATTTCCGGGGGTTAAACGCTGGGAAAAATTGCTAATATATTTTGATAGATCGGACATTTTGGGACGCGATGATACCTAATGTGTTTATGATTTTTACAGTTTATTTATATTTCTATCAGTTCTAGAAAAAGGGGGCTGATTTAAACTTTTACTATTTTTACTATTTTTTCATATTTTTTTTACATTTTTAAAAAAAAAAATGTTACCATTATTTTAGATCCTCCAGGGTAATTTAACCCTGCAGGGTCCGATTGCTAATACTATATACTGCAATACTACTGTATTGCAGTATATAGCTATTTTACAATGATTTTTAATAGCCTGCCCTCTGGTGGCTATTAGAAATCATTCCACCTGGCAAGCCTATGAGTCTCAATGAGACTCTAGGCTGCCATAGCAACCGATCGCCATGTAAAGGTAAGTTAGGTGCTGCGGTCGGGTTCGACCGCAGCACTTAACAGGTTAACTGCCGCGATCGGTGCCAGCACCCGCTGTTTCATACAGCCATTACCCGCTGTGTATGGAGAGAGCTCAGCTCGTTTGCGATTCGGACGCTTAGTAAATTAGCCTCATCATGTGAATTAAGACTACTTTAATATAACCACAGATGTAGAACTTCATTCCTTGTGTACCGGCTACTTCTATTACTTAGGAAAATAAAGACTACTTCCCAGTATTAGTGTGAATCATGTATCTGTGAAACAAGTAAACACACAAGGGCAAGCTGAGCATCTCACCTCAGGGCAGCACCATGTTCAGGAAGACTGGAGACACATGGTACAAACAATTATTTATCAGGAAAATTCAAATAATCCAACGTCACTTTCTAATTAATATCGGAACCGCAACCTCATAGACTCTGCCTTGATCTCTTGTGTACTGAAGTGAGGCACAATATGCTTATTGAGAGGCATATGTTTGAATAAATTAGACGTATATCTGGTTTACCTGTTTGAGCGTAAATTTTAGCTATTATTTATGCCACTTTTAAGTGTACAATATCGGAAACTTAGCAGCCTCTGATAAGCCCCACTTAAAAAAAGGCTTATGGAGAAATGAAAAATAGAGAGATTTTTGTATCCCAGAATTGCCAATAGCTTTACACTGATGTGATTTATACAGGCCCCATTCTCCATACAAATGAAGCAGCATGAATATTTGCAATTCCCAATCGACCAGACATAAATTACCAACAGGACACCAAATAGATTTTCTCACACTGTGAGACTGATGCCTGAACAGTGAGGTGAGCAGCGACCGTGGATCAGCAATGTCAACATTTATAGAGATCTTTTCAGGAAGCGCTTTATGTTGCCTGTAAAGGAAACGGGAAGGTCCAACACAAAGGGATATTAAGGACAGGAAGAAAATAAAATAACACCCTGAATCTATAAATATCCTTTACATCATGAGCTGTCAAGATGGAGATAGCTGCCCTGATAGTAAGATAGAGATATAGGCAGAAATTTTAAAAAGAATGTCAGAAATAGGAGTGTCAGACAGGCCCACCAGGGAATCAGAGGATCCTCCGGTGGGCTCCGGCTCTAACCTAAGACTGGCCACCAGAGATCCAGCAGAAGACAAGCTTATTTGGAGTCTCCTACGGTCTATTTCCTGGGGTATAATATAGGGTGGACACCAAGAATAATTTTATCTGATGGGCCCAAGGAACCTAGTCAAAGACTACTCAAGACTGACCAGCCCTTAAACCTAGAAGAGTATCTCCTGAGTGTACCCCCAAGGCTACCAGGCTGAGTCTCTATATTTTGATATCTACTAAATCCCTTATATCACAACTCTGGAAAGGAACCATGTGCACCCACCAGAACTGATTTCTACATCACATTGAAATACATGTCCATCATGGCCTATGAGTCACTCATAGCGTTACACACTTGGCTATCCTAGCTGTTGGACTTTCATGCATATTTAATGTTGTTTAATATATGGTAGATTTGTCAGTATACATTGATACTTTATGATTTGTAAAACGGTACGGAATTTGATGGTGCTGTATAAATAAAGATTATTACTATACTTTCTGTATTTTGCTTATTGTAGTTTGCAGATAGATAAATAGATAGATAAAAAACATTTACTGGAGAAATGTCAAGAGGCACGAGCTCACCCAGCTGTGGGCACGCGTCCCCATCTCCTAGGGCGCATGTGCCGGCTTCAGGAGATTTAGAGGGCCATTTCCAAGAATCCCTTATAAACCAACCTCTCCCTGTACACCCTGCCGGATCTTTGTGCTATATGCCTCTGAGAAAGCATATATTGTTGTCCTGTGCCTGTTTATTGATTTCCCGTTGTGACCCAGGACCAGTTCTCGTTTACGCTCCTCCGCTGCCAGCCCTGACCTTCTGCTCTGATGTTACTCCCGTGCCGCCTGCCCTGACCTCCTGCCTGTGCCCAACCACAAACTTACCTTCTGTTTTTGTACCTCGCCTTGGCTGCCGCCACGGACAAGTCGCACCTGTGAAATGACCTGGTGGTGTCCCAGGCATCAACTTATGTCATCGTCCACGGTGGTCCAGTGGGTCCACTACCCTTGGAGCCTGACAAGATAAATATATATATATATATATATATATATATATATATATATACTCATTTATTCACACATGTGTCAAGGCTACGTTTCGGCTCCTTGCATCTGGAGCCTTTCTCAAGCAGATGCAAGGAGCCGAAACGTAGCCTTGACACATGTGTGAATAAATGAGTATGTTTTTCTGATTTCCACAAATCTCGGAGTGCTGCCTTTTTTTGCTGTTCTATGGTTTGATGGACCTTGGTTCAGGTCCTGGGAATTGCACCCGAGTTCATAACTTTTCCCGAGTGCTGCCTCACCTCTTTGTATCTCTATATCATATATATATATATATATATATATATATATATATATATATATGTATCATAGATAGATAGATAGTTGATTAGCGATAGATAGAGTTAATTAGAGATAGATAGCTTGTCTGTTTTTGGCTGCAGGTAGATCCACTGCAGGTTGTCTGGACTGAACCATCCCATGTGTCCCTGGCCTAAAAATGGTTTGTTGTTCCAATCTATTACTGAACATTACCAGTCATTGTAACCCATTAGGCTCTACTGAAAGCGTAATAATGGCTAAGATGTAAAAGCCTCTTCTCTGCAGAGCACTCAGTGTTTATCCTAGATGCTTCCTCTTGTAAAAAGTAGGCATCCTGTGCTGGGGATTATAATAATAACCGGTGTCAGGTGCTTTGTTATATGTCTCAGTCCTCTTTCTATAAAGCTTCTTACTCATCTCCCACTGGTAGTACATATGTCTGTGCAATCTGTCAGGTACTAAAACATGTTACATAAGAAATATACTAATACATAGAAAGTTAATTCATATGTTGATTACATAAGATTCAGTTTGGCCGGAAATTTAAACATTTATCATGATCACAAGCTAAAATAACAAAACAATTATAATATGTAATCAATAATGCCCAAGAAGAATTTAAAGTGAACCCATCTCCATGAAAATGCAGTGTAATCTCCAAGCAGAATGATATAGAGCAGGTGGAGCTGCGCAGATTGTACATAGTGTTCTATCTGCAGACAGCATGTTATAGAGCAGGAGGAGCTGAGGAGATTATACATAAAGAGGCACATTTACTTACCCGGTCACTGGATTTTACAGAAAGTGCATTGTCAGACTATAACGCACCGTGCGGCAATTCACTAAGATCGTGCGCCTGATATCCTGCATGTGTCGCTTCACTGCTCAGGTCCGACATAATCTTTTTAGTGGTGCATCTTATGGCTAGGGCTGGCGACACAATTTAAAAGTTAAATTTTCTCTCCTTTAAATCATGGATCTACCTAATAAGGAAGATCCGATAGTAGAATTCTGCTATAATTCTTACCCCCATAGTGTTTTTTTATAAGCAATAAAATCTGTATTTTCACATAAAATCCTTATCTTTGATACATGTAAATGATTGGCAGAAGCTACTGGGGCAGGAATATTACTTCCGCTCTATGGCAAGGCTACTCCCCACCCAGTAGCCTCTGCCGAACACTTATATCAAAGATAATAATAATTCCTTTACTTATATAGCGCACACAGATTACGCGGCGCTGCACAGAGTTTGCCAAATCGGTCAAGATAAGAATTTTATGTGAAAATACTGACTGTAATGCTGATACAGATACACTATGGGGTGAGATTTATAGCAGTAACCTACCATGGGATCTACCTTATGAGTAGGTTAAGGCTGAGCGAAGTCGGGCACCTTTCCATAATTGTTTTCACACATCAGTGGGTTAGTAGGTTCAGTAGTAGTTGTGTCCTTTGAATCTCCCAAGGTTTCATGGTGTTTCTCAGTAATATGACTTCTAGAAATAATAATAAGGACTTATTAGAAAATGTTCAAAAGACCCAACATCTTCTCTTCCTAATCAATATCAGAATAGAAACCTCATAGAGTTATTGTCATCTCTATATACGTCTTACGATACGTTTTTGTGACCTCTAGGCTATGAGTATCTATTAAAAAGCCAGGAGTTTGTCCCCTTTATCATTATTTTATGGTCTTGCTACATCTCAGTATTGATGTAAACCAATTACTGATTGTAATTACTTCTTGTGTTGTTGAAGTAAAGCAATTACCTCTTCACCTTATTTATTCCCTGTCCTCTGCAGCATCTGGATGAACAACATGGTGTATGAATCATCTCATCATTCCTCATTGTGAGGATAACAACAGAGGAAAAACTTTTTTAGATATAGTAGATCTGTGGTGCTAATTTAGTTATCAGTGCCGGAAGAAAAGCACTGTTACACTGTGCAGGAGCAGCTTTACGTTCCTACTGCTTCAGTGAGATTACATCAGGCAGAGAGGAAGGGGGACCCCCATAAATAAGGAAAACGGGGGGGTACCACAGTCGGACCCCTTGTTGATCCCCAAGATGAACAGAGTAGCTGGCTCCTAGAATACCTAGAATACAGCCCTTTTTTCGGACAAGTCAGAAAGCTACCTAAAAATGGTCTATAACCCTCAATAAATGTGGCGCAAGGCATTTTCAATTTCTCAGTATTCTGGAGCACCTGATCTTTCCCTCCCTGACATGTCCCTAGAGCCACTCACTCTCTAGCTGAAGTAGAGAACGGAGTGGTCAGAGACCAGCAGTGACACCCTGGGAAGGGCAGGTACATCAGGTATAGAGGTAGGTTACAGAACTTGCCTCTGTATGTAATAGTACAAATACTTTATTGAACAATGGAAACAAACACTACAGGCGTCAAAAACAATAAAAAGCTTAAACCAAGCAAATGACGTAATGGGGCAGGCCTGTAAGCCATTGTTACACATATATGGAGATATCACCACCCTGGACCACCAATGCACAGTAGTTTTGTGTATCTCTCTTTTGCTCTGTGTACCCTTGCTGCTCGGTAGTATGTATTTTTACATAGACATTCACATCTCTCGTTAGCAGAGTTTACTCTGGATCATTTGCATGCATCTTAGGCCCCTTCCACACTTGCATTGCAGATCACGTCAGAGTTTGATCAGGGTGCGATCAGGGTTTGGTCAGTGAAAAACGCACATTTTGCATCAGAGTGCAATCAGTTTTCAGTCAGAGTTTGTTCAGTGTCTCAGTTTTTCACGCGCGTTTTCAATGCAATTTCAATGCGTTTTTTCACACGCAGATAATGCGCGTGAAATGGACTCAGGACTGAGCTCTATCTTTTCTATGGCAATTGATGCGTGAAAAATGCATGCAAGTGCAATGCGTTTTTCACGCATCAATTGCCATAGAAAAGATAGAGCTCAGTCCTGTGTCCATTTCACGCGCATTTTCTGTGCATGAAAAACGCATTGAAATTGCATTGAAATTGCGTGAAAAACTGAGACACTGAACAAACTCTGACTGAAAACTGATTGAACTCTGATGCAAAATGTCAGTTTTTCACTGACCAAACCCTTATCGCACCCTGATCAGACTCTGACGTGATCTGCAACGCAAGTGTGGAAGGGGCCTTTTTCTGTTATGTGAGCATGGCTACACTTTGCTATTACATAACCTCTGCTTAAGTTTACTGCAGACTTTCATATAGTCACATCGGGGGTTATTTATCATAAGGCGGCTCGGTCTTTGACTATTTTGGGAGCTCCGCTACCCATGAGATACAATAAAGGGAACCTGTCAACAGTAATCAGCCTAATAAACGGCTCCCAGTGTGTCAGGCATTTGAACAGCTTCTAGGTTATGTTTCTTTCATGGTTCGGCCTGGTGGGATCAATCAGAAAATCATCTTTGAAGTTAGATGTAAGTTAGAAGTATAGAGTCAGGGAGGCAGAGAGTTCAACATTAAAGTCATACTCCTGTCTCTGAACACCTCCTCCTATGTGATAGACATCATGCACCAGGCTTCAGGAGATCTGATCAATAATGTCCATGGACGCAGGACCATCAATTACAGAGAAGTGGCATTTTAAGGCAGGGAAAGCTCGACTTCAGTTTTAAACTCTCCGCCTCCTTGACTTCATAAAACCAATTTACATCTCACTTCAAAGCAGATTTTCTAGATGATGCCACCACACAAGGCCATGAAAGAAACATCATCTAGAAGCTGCTCAGCTGCTTGACAGCATACCAGTAGTGGTTTACTAGGCCAATTTCTGATGATTACTTTGACCCTTTAATAAATGTTCTTATGGTCTACTTTCTGTCTGGGATTTTTTTTTCAAAAAGTCTCATAATGCATAAAATGTCCCAGCACATAGAATACCAGGGCACCGGAGTGACTAGCAGACATTTTATGAGACTTTTTGCAAAAGTCCCAACTGAATCTGACCTTGCACTCTGTTGCACTAGCAGTAGTTCTGTGTTTAAGCCAGATTAACAAAGAGGTATACAGTCCTTTTTAGAAGTGAAAAGTCCCAAAAACCCCCAATGCAACTTTTTTAGACTTTTTTTATACCAAAATAGCCCAGGAAAACCAATGATAAATAACCCCCATGGACTTTGTTTGGTCTTTGATATAGTTATATGCATTTCTCTTTAGCAGGATAATATAGGGATATTTGCATGCATCGATCTACAGTGTACTGTTTATTTAATCATAACACATACATTGTTATCATATACACTTTTCCCCATTTATCAAGCTTCTTGGTCAAAGTAAGATACACACCCCATAATTTCTAGTCGTTAGGATGGTTGGCTCACCCCATTGGAGGGGGGGGGGATTTAACAATGTGTCTCAGGTTCCGCCAGTTTCTAGCTGAAAAACACTCGTCTTTTGCTGCTCCAGATTTATCACTGTGATGATGAATTCTGGTGCAGTATAAGACTGTCGGCACCTACTTTAGACCTTCTTTTAGTCGGTTTAAACTGTGCACCAGAATTTTGTCTACACGGACGACTTCCCGCAAGCTACGCCCCTTTCCTGCAAGGCCACGAAGGCCACGCCCCCTCAATTGGACAAGTCGGGAAAGTGCCAAAAAAAAGGTCTAAAAACCTTGATTACTGTGGTGCAAGGCATTTTAGACACTGTTTTTGGCGCAAAACTACTAGAATTGTGGCACAAGTGCGTTTATAAATCTCCCTCACCCCCCATTGTGTCATTTGCTTTTTTAAGATTTTTAATTGTTTTAACTCCTGTGGTGTTTGTTTCCATTTTTTTTAATAAAGTATTTTTTTTATTTTAAGATTTTATTTTTTTTAAGATTATACTTTTCTTTTTTTTTGTAAATTTAGTGTTATAATCTGATGGCACTCAAGATGAATTTTTGGAATGGTGCCTGCCATCTTGTGGCTCTCTAAAGTATTAAACCTATATAAACTTACACTATAAACACTCAATATATAGCAATGCTCAGTAATAGTGCTGATTAATGTGCACCTGCTGTTACTGCTTAGACGGAATTTGCGCCAGTTTTGATGAATATGGCGCACTCTGCACATTCCTCAAGAAAACTACATAAAGTACAGACAAATGAAACAGCATCTGTCCTTTAAATATGGTAAATACACACCATATTCTGATAATACTATGATTGGGGTAGATGAAATAAGCATCTGCTTCATTGCAGACTTAAGATTTACTCAACTTGATAAATTGTCAGCAAACATTAAACTGGAAAGATTGATTTATTTCAACATGCGGCCAAGAAACCAAAATCCGGAATTAATATGAAAAACATTAAGTATAAAGATGAAAGGGCTGAGAGGACAGATGCAGAGAACTTAGCCATCACCATACTCCCCCGGAGGGCAGCATGAACACATGTACATTTGCCTTCAAGAATTTATAGTTTTGATAAATGACTGCGTACCCAAATTTAGACCTTCACCTTACATTGCATTGCATAGATAGATGTTGGTTTTAAGATACACAAGTAATATATAAGTAAAGGAGATCTGCCTAATTGCATTGCTGTCAACATTGCATTTACAAAACATGCGCAAAATATTAACACACATGTTTGTTAACACCATGTTAATGAATGTGCATACAATGGGTTAATGATTTTTTTGTACACACAATGGGGCACATTTACTTACCTGGTCCTGTTGCGATCCAGCGGCGCGTTCTCCATCGAGGATTCGGGTCTTCCGGTGATTCACTAAGGTAGCGTGCCCGATGTCCACCAGGTATCGCTGCTGCGCTAAAGTCCGCCGGAGTTCACCGTCCTATTTGGGTGCAGGTAAGCGCGAGTCAAGCAACACATTTTTTATTTTTTTTTAATTCCACGTTTTTTCCGAATCGGTTGGGTTTTCCGACGGCCACGCCCCCCAATTTCCATCACATGCATGCCGGCGCTGGTGCGCCACAATCTGAACATGTGCACCAAAAACCCGGGGCAATTCAGGGAAAACCGGAGAAAATCTGTAATATTCGGGAAACCCGATGAAAAATACAGATTCGGGCCCTTAGTAAATGACCCCCAATGTTGGCAATGTAATTAGGCAAATCTCCTCTTCTCAGCTGTTGTGATGCGTTTTAAACCGCATGCGTAAGAGCCGCGTGTGAACGCACCCTAACTTTCCAATTTTTACTTACTGCAAAAATGGTGTGTTGTTCCAAAGCAACTGAAACCCTCCAGCAGCAGGTTGTCTAGATGAAGGCCAAAGGGCTGACCCTATCAGCCATAGCAAGAGAAGTTGCTCTGTTCATGTTTTAAGGTCCTGAAACTACAGATTGAAAGCATGCAGAAGGGATGCATCCTCAATTCCCCAAGAAGTTAATTCTAGGAATACATTTAGGAAGTGAATTGCAGATATGTAGGGCCTAACATATTCATACAGCCGAGGGCCCTGGTAGTCTTAATCTGCCCCTGCAGAGAAGTGGTCCACAGTTCATTTTAGTGATGACAGCAAGGTAAAGACCCAAAGTGTGAAAGTTGGTGAAGGAAATGCCATGGTTTAGGGAATAGAAAACCTCTTGAAAAACCTCTTAGCAAAGTTATGGCCAAAAAACAAACAACATTCACAGAGCTGTGGAAGAGACAGAAAGAAGAGTGGACCAAAATCCCACCAGAGCAGCGTATGAGATTAGAGATGTTCTGTGGATGCATATGTGCTGAGGTCATTAAAAGCAAAGACCTGTTCACTTCCTACTGATTGGTTACTGTTGTAACCTTCAGAAAATGTCATTATAATCTTTCTGTGTTTTACAGTCATTGGGGCAGATTTACTTACCTGTCCGAGGAGTTCAGCCAAAGTGCATTGTTCCGATGATAATGCACAGCTGCTGCGATTCACCAAGATAGTGCGCCTGATATCCCGCATGTGTCGCTTCCCCGCTCAGGTCCGACAGAGTTCACCTTCTTCTTACTGGTGCATGTAAGAGCATTGGATTACGACACAATTTTAAAGTTAAATCCTGCGCTCAGTCTGAATCAGTCGGATTGTCCGGCGGCATGCCCCCTGATTTCGGTCAAATACCTGTCACAGCAGTGCAAATCCTGAAAACATTACTACTACTCTCAACCTACATATAAGTTTATACAACATTATTAATACTCTTATCCTGCAAATATGGGCACCTCACATTACTATTACTCTTATCCTACATATGCGAACACAGCACATTACTAGTTCTGTAATCTGCTGCAAATATGGGCACTTCACTTTTCTACTACTCTTATCCTGCAAATATGGGCACAGCACCAACATGTGTTTTGGTGTTGGTTGCTTTGATGGGAATTACAGGCAGTCCCCGGGTTACGTACAAGATCCATAGGTTTGTTCTTAAGTTGAATTTGTATGTAATTCAAAACTGTATATTTTATAATTGTAGATCCAGACAAAAACATTTTTTGCCACAGTGACAGTTTCAACATTTTTTGCTGTAATGGGACCAAGGATAATCAATAAAACTTCATTACATACACCTTACAGCTGATCATTGCAGTTTGACTAAATGGAAAGCATCCAGAGAGCTTCACTGGAGGTCACAGTGGGCAGAGGGGTCCGTCTTTAACTAGGGGTTGTCTGTAGGTCGAGTGTCCTTAAGTTGGGGAGCGCCTGTATACTGCAGTTTGCTGTGCTATTAGTCCAATCCAACCATACATCACTACACACCCACCCAGGGTCCATCTGTACCTTTCATCAGTGCAGGCCAATCCATGCAGTTTTTTGCAGCAAGGTTGATTGTTAGAGTGGTGAACATTTGGTACCCAAGATATATTATTAAACTTCCTATTATGATCCATAAAGCTCAGTTGGTAACACAAGCCAGTTTTCTTAGACAGGTGGGTAGTGTCCCAGAACTGAGTTTGCTTCCAGCCAACCATCAGCTGCAATCTAAATGTAAAATATTCTGCATCCTAAACTACTAAAACAGAACATTGCCAGTAAGTTCATAGCAGGTAAATCTCTCATTCCTCTTATACGGCAATGAGTCAGAAAGCACACCGTGTTGTTCCTCTCCAACTTTGGCACTTGAGCATCTGGTGCTAACTCTCCTGTGCCAGACAACGGAGGAGAGCAAACACCAGACACTTAAATTGGAGAGAAGAAATGCAGTGTGCTTTCTGATTCACTGCAGTATACAAGGAACAAGAGATTTACCTGCTGTGAACTTACCAGATGACTTGCTTTAACTATTACCGGGGTGCGGAACACTTGACTTGTAGATAACATTTTCCTAGATGTTAGCTATCTGAGCTCCAGAACATGTGCTTGGTCTTATTAGATTGAGAAGCAGCTGTTAGGTTCTGGATTTCTGACAATTTCAATGTCCTCCAACCGGGGCCTGACCTTTTGGTGTGGGGGCAGCAGGAGTCTAACTCTAGGCCCAATTGAGCAGGTCTTTTCCACTTCCGGCAGGTCCAGTGAGGGGATGCAAAAAAGGGGGAGGTCGCAATAGGATGGATGGTTCCCCCTTGGATACTCCTGATATATGTGTGGTAAAGGGTTCCCCTGGTAGATAGTGCAGTGGAGGCCAATCATGTTAGCAGAAGCCAAGGATCACACATGGAGACAGAGGTCTCTTTATTCTCAGACTCCAACACAGCAATGGGTAACAGTCTGATGTAGTAGGTCCTTTCTGCTTGGTCCATGAGGTAGCTGGTGGTTGTATGCAATCTCAGGGTAGCTCACAGCCCTTGTCCTGTAGCTTCGGGACGGAGAATGAGCTGCTTGGTAGCAAGTTTAGGCAGGCTCTGTGGAGAGACAGAACTGCAGGCCTGATGGAGGAGAAGCCCTCTCAGGGGAGACAGCAGCAGAAGGCTGCAAGTCTCTTCAGGCCTCATTATGTTCACTGGTTTGCAGGAACAAACCAGCCAGGGAGAATTTTTATAACCTCCCATTCTGAGGGGAATTCCAGGCTTCCAACCAAAAGTGGACCTTGAGGCAGAGAAGGATAAACATCAGGGCTGGATTATAGGCAGGGCTCCCGGGGCTCGAGCCCGGGGCCCCCACCATCTTGCCCCCCCCCCCCTAGAAGCCCACACCAGATCGCATCTCCCGTGCCCCTTCCCCTCCTGAGCCGCACGCCGCCTCCAGGCACAGGTGAGCTCCTCCCCGCCCATCTCCATGCACGAACGAGCCGCCTCCCAACTCACCCACCACCCTACATGGCCTCCCCGCCCCCGCCCATCCTGTTGCATGGCGCACTTCGGCACATGTGACTCCACCTCCGCGACTGCCCTCCCCCCCCCACCTTTCCCCCCTCCGGCACAGGTGACCGCTTCTCGGCCCGCCCATCCCGCCGCCATGCATCCCGCCCAAACAAGCAGATCCACTTGACAATTTCACGTATGTGTGTGTATATGCTGTATATACTGAATGTGTGTGTGTATTTGCTGGATGTATGTATATACTTTATGAGTTTGTATATACTCTGTCTATTAGTGTATAAATGTATATGAGTGCATAAATGTGTGTATATAAGTGTATACTTGTGTGTAATTGTATAAACATGTCTGTATAAGGGTACATTCACAAGAACGTATGGGGGACGTATATCTGGCCGCAAATTTGCTACCGGGTATACTTTACTCAAAAGCGTCTATAGCGCCTGGGCTTGGTACGGTGAGCACAATGAGTACTCACTGTTTCGTGCTGTGTCCGCAAAAGAGATAGAGCGTGCGCTATCTGTGGCAGTAAGAACGACCATGCAGCTCTATTCTCCATGGAGAGGGGAGGGGTGAGCAGCGATCACCTCTCCTCCTCTCCAGCACGCCCGACGCGTGCCTGCCAGGCTATAGTCTGGCCACCACACATTTATGTGAATGCAACCGGCATATGTATATATTTTTTTAAGGGAATGGGGGGCCCCATGCAGAAATCTGCTATGGGGCCCAATCTCTCCTAGTTACACCACTGCATGGGACTGCATGACTGTGCGGGTTGAGGTGTATGTTACATGGGACTGCAAACAGAATCTATGACAGGGAACAAGAAGCACAGCCAACGTAAACGATGTAAACTGCAGAACAGACAATAACGGATGGATCAGAGGCAGCTATTTCTTATCAGAACAAAAACACAGGGACATAAATACCAGCTCTCATATATCTACTATGGCTGGAGTCATCCTGCAACACAATTGAAATCTCTTCGTGTCCCCCAGCGTGACACGTAGCAGAAATTGTATTACGCAGAGTGTTCAGGCAGCATATCAAATGAAGGCAAATTGGATTTGGAAATGTAATGTTGTGTTTGACAAGGAAAACATGAATAATAGAATATAAGACAATATCAGGCAATAGATCTCTAAATGTAACATTATTTGCTGCTGTGATTTTTCTTATTACTCCCTTGCGCTATATTTGGTACTTGTGTTTTAGCAATATTGCTGGAAGTGTTACTTTAGCACTTGTTCAGCTTTTTTACAAGTCCAGAAACTTCTCAACGGTCCACACATAATTGAATACAGGGTGGATATTTAGCTTGTTAAGCTAGTCAGTCCAAAGGAGGGAGTGGGGCACTAGCCACAAGGAATAAAAAACACTCTAATGCTTCTCTCACTGTCTCCACCGGTTTATCATAGATGACCAGAGACCAGACTGTCCCACCAGAAAACCACAGAATCATAAGGTGGGCCCAAGTGTTTACACTTCATAATAAGCCCCAAAGATCCAGCAGAAGACAGGTGACATCACAATGGAGCATATTTACTTACCCGGTCCCTGCATGATCCCCGAGGTGCGTTGTCCGACGAGGATGAAATCTGCCGTGATTCAACAAGATTGTGCACACGATATCCTGCATGTGTTGCTTCCCCGCTCAGGTCCGCTGGCGTTTACCTTCTTCTTCCCGGTGTATGTGAGTGCATGTCTTGCGACACAATTTGAATTATAAATCCTGCACTCAGTCTGAATTAGTCGGGTTGTCTGACGGCCACGCCCCCCGTTTTGTGTCGCATGAAAGTTGGCGCAAAATCCGATTGTGTGCACCAAAAACCCCAGTTAAATGTGGCGCAAAATAGAAATAGTCGGGAAACCCGCCGGAAATGCAGTCCACGGACCCTTAGTAAATGTGCCCCAATGTCTATGATTACACCACAATGCTTCTTAATGACATCACACTGCTCCTTTGTGACATCATATATCCCTTTATGACACTACAATGATAAAGTGGCATCAAAAATGTCCAATACTACATCACGGTGTACCATAAGGACTACATACCATCCTCTTATGACATCACAACGTCCCTTTGTGATATCACATTGTCTGAGAAATCACAAAGACCCGTAATGAAATCACGGTGCTCCATCATGACTTCAGAATAAGAATACTTCTATCTTCAGAATGAACTTCCAGTGAATAGCCCCATTATAATATCCTTATTAAACATCACAATACCTTATTATGACTTAACAATGAACTATTATATCGCAATGCCCCAACAAGACTAGACAATGCCATAACTGTGATTTAAAAATATCACCATTTTCAAATCCCAATCCCACGTTGTGACCTCACAATATGACATAACAATGCTCCTTCGCGTTATCACAGTACCCATTGTGATGACATAATGCCACAATGTGACATCACATTGGCCCTTTATGACATCACGATTCCCCTAAGTTACAAAACTACGCCCTATTATGATATCAGAATTCCCATTTATGAAAATTCTCATTGTAAAATCACAATCCAACCCTGTGATAATAATGCTCATTATCACAGATTCTAATTGTGACATCAGACTGCCCCACTATGACATTGTGACAAAATTCCCCATTTTGATATCACAATGCCACATCGCTATGCCAAATAATGACATCAAAATGCCCCTTAGTATTATATAAGTATTATAAATATATTACAATTCCCCATTCTGAATTCACAATCAAGCTCTTAGGGCCTAACAATGCCCAATTATGACATCAGAATGTCCCGTTATGACATCACAATTACCGCCAGTCAATGTCGGCTTGTGTTTATATACGTTGCAGACATTGCCTAGAGCAGGCTGCAGGCAGAAGGTGTAGCAGACGCACTAACAATGAGTCATTTGTGAACGAACCAGCTCTGATAGCCGGCTCTTTCATGTGAACGACAGGAGTCAGCTCCCTTTAGTGATCCTGCCTCTAATCAGTTACCATGCCCCCTTTAACCTGATAAACTTTGGTTAAAAGTGGTGTGGAGTGGGAGGACTGCCTGGAATGAGGCTGCCTATTATATTATAAAAGGGAGTCATTCAGGAGTCCAACTCACTAATATGAGTCGGACTTTCCATCACTATATGAGTGGGCTTGCTCCACACAAAGCAAGCCCCTGCTGTTACCTACATGGACGTGGCCACATTGGTGCCCATCTCAGCCTCTCGTGATGTTGTTGATGGGTGCTAATTTATTGCCATAATAGCCTAAAGCTTCTGAGATTTGACATCCAACAATACCTATTACAGCCTGTTGGAGGCACTCCCGGCCACTGTCAAGGAACACTGTGCAATTTCCAATGCTCCCATAGTATGGAATAGAGCATCAGGATGCAACCTGCACCTGTCACCAATTCCTGTGGTTGGTGTGGGTTCAAGGAGTCTGAGCCCCACAGATCACATAGTTACAATCTATCCCATGGATAGGGTACAATATTCTTACTTGGGAGATGCCCTTTAAGCAAATATCGGTCAACTTTTATCAGCCTCTGTCTTCGAACGATGGAACGAAGAATGCATACATCCATTACAAAAAGATGGAAATTCTGAGTTTCCTGCTCAGTGAACCTGTGAAATATATTTATGGAGAATACATTGTGAATACATTTTACTGTAAATTGTAATGACAGCGAGATGATGACATCTGGGATGCAGAATTATAATTACATAAGTAAGATTGGAGATGTGCAAATGTTGTAATGACTTATCTGACGCCGTCGTGTGAATCAATATATCGGATTACTATGAAAATGTGATTAAATTTATTTCACACTCATTTCTTTTACAACTGAAAATACAACATGCCAAATTTTTCTTTGGCTGCGAGACACACAATTTTGGAAACAGATTTCATCCACCCACACAGAAAACATGTTTCACTGTCTGCTGAATGAGAAACACTGGGACTGAACTGAATGAATTCGCTGATTGTATTAAAACACATGGAATAGTACTTCCAAGTATCTCTACTTCAATGAGAACATTATGAAGCCCTTAATGGGGCTTTCTGAGGGTTAATGACCTATCCATATGATAAAAGGCGAAATAGGACAATAACAGGGTTTTCCAGACAAAATGTAATAATGACCTACACGTAGGATAGGTCATTAATAGCTGATTAGTGGGACACCCAGCGCATCTGCAACATCCCCCACCGGGGCCTAGCCTTTTCTCGGGGCCTGGAGACAGCCAGGGCACGCAGTACCTGAGTGGCTGGCGGTTGCGGCCTAGGCACGCTAGTGTCACAGTGCTTGGTATCGGGACCGGAGGACTGTCCTACAGCCTGGCAGGTCTCCAGTAGGGTGGTGTTGGCAAGAAATGATGAGGGAGAGACTGCTATAGTAGTTCTCCCTGGGGCAACCCTTTGGGGTCTGGAGTATGAGTCCCTGTGTGGTGGATAGGGTGCCCGTGATGATGACAGCCTTAATAGCAGGGACCGGACGGAGGCAGACATTGGACAAAAGTAACTTATAGTTCTTTATTGGAACCGACAGGAACAGTAGGTAACGTGCCTTGACAAAAGGTAGAATGCTGGGGCTGCAGTTGGAGATGGAACCACAGGAATGGATCTCCAGCCTGGATGCAAGGGCAGGCTGAGAGGTAGCTGTGACCTAGTAGGATGCTTCAGCTTGTCCTGGGTTGCTTCAGATATCACCCTTGAAGGTAGGATGATGCCCCTTTCTCTCACTAACTAGCTCCCCAGAGCTGTTCAGGCAGGGAGCTGAGCTCTGGCTGTACTCTGACTGGTCTGATCTGGTCTGTCTTACTGCACTGACTGACTGTACTGGATCTCTAATCCACTAACTTTAGAACCTTCCTGACCAGGGGTTTTATTACTCCCACTGGTCAGGTGGTGGTTCCTCCTCCAATCGCATCCCAGCTCACAGATACAATATATAACACATGTGATTGGTCAACACAGATTACATCACATAAAGAATTAACTCCTGCCTTACCAGGCAGACTCTACCACTGCAGTGTTCCCCTGTGTTATGTAGTGACCTGCTGTGGGGTTGATCAGACCCTACACAGGCTGCAAGCTTCATGGTGGGACGTATTCGCAACAACCCCTCTGCCTTGCATCAGCAGGGGTGTTGCACATCCAACACCACAGATTGAGTATCAGTCCATATTATCTGCAACTGTAACAATGTTCCAACTTATTGCAGGCCTCCCTCTAACTAAGTAGTATATAACACAGCGATTCTGATGGGGCAGTCCCTGGTTTCAGGCCTATGTCCCACTTGGTCCCAACCTAGGTATGTCACGGGACATCACCTCTATCTGAACCCTATACAGAGAGACGTCATCTCTCTGCATCTCTGCTTCCTCTCTCTGTGTACAGGTGGGATGACATCATCACATCGCACCTGCTAGGCCAGTGATGGTGAACCTTTTGGAGGCAGAGTGCCCAAGCTACAACCAAAATCTACTTGTATGTCGCAAAGTGCCAACATGACAATTTAAGCAGTAACTTATTGATCCCTGCCGTATCACAGGTTTTAATCATATTGGTGTCCTGAGTTCACCAATACAATACAAAGATGGAGAAATTTGGATTGTAGCTTCCCTCCAGGGTCCCCTGAAGAGGAAGAATCAGGGGACCCAGAGCAGGAGCTCGAATGACAATCCATCTCTATCCAACCCTTCCTGCTCATCCTGTAGTCCTGGCAGCCAAGGATGTTGCTTTAAAATAGCGCTGAGCATGGCATGTCATGGGCTGTATTGGATCACAGGAGAAAGCCATGAGTCCTAGCTGGCAAACTCTGTGTTGGGGTGAAGGCCTGGGTGCCCACAGAAAGGGCTCAGAGTGCCACCTCTGGCACCCATGCCATAGGTTCGCCACCACTGTGCTAGGCCCTGCTGTACATAGACACAGCAGAGGAGGACGCAGGGCTGCTGCAGGGAAACAAGAAGAGGTGAGTAACTAGTTTTTTTATTTTTCTGCAACAATAAGTGGAAAAGGAGTTGAGGAGGCTAGAATAAAAGGGAGGCACAATAAGAAGGGGAGGACAGGAATGGGCCACAAAAAAGTGGGGTAAGACAGTTGGATCCTCTTTAGGAGGGGCTGTAGAGAAGAGGGGCCACGCGAAGAGGGGGAGCAGGGAGATGGCCACAATGAGAGGAGGAGGGGGACAATTGATAAGAAGGGGAGCAGAGAAGGGGGACACAATAAGAGGAGCAGAAAAGGGGCCACAATGAGACAGGGAGCAGAGTAGGAGAGGGAATGGGTCATTGTACAGGTACAGCCACAGGGCCATTAATTGTAAGGGCCATTAATCTGGGTATTAATCTGTGTGTAGTTAAGTGTGTGGCTTATTGCAGAAAAATGTTGTCCCTCTTTCTCTGATGCAAAATTTGGGAGGTTTGCAAGAGTATGTGCAGCACCTGCAAGGTGCCTAGGCTGATGCTATATTATGAACTGAGCAGTCAGTTTCCTGTTCTGTTCTTTGTGTGATGCATGTGCACTGGCTCCCTACACATATGTATTACTATTGACCTTCTAAACTGTTCCCACTAAAACACTTCCCCCCTCATCATTCTATTGGACTAGTTGCCTTTGCTATTCAGATCACTCCCAAAATCCATAGTCTGCTGATAGTAATGTACAATAGAACATGCTTGATAGGGTTCTTGTCATTATTTTTATTATTTCTATCCTCTGAAAAGTTAGGGGAATAATTACTGAGAAGTGGAAATAACAAGTTTTGCTTATACTGCTCCGTTCTTATAAAAGAACAAAATGTTTTTATTCCTGCTGTTCCATCGGCCCATTTTGCCGCTATGGTAACAGAATAACAGTGCGAGCCTTTCAGAATAGTGATGTGATTGGCACATTAATAGTTTGCTGGGGAATCATGAGAATCGTGATGCAGCGTGTACAGTATAATTGCTGATAAAGGAGTGAGATGGAAAGAAAGTAGGCAACAAAACAACGTCCTGGTAGGTAATGTTACACCTACACAAGATGTACCTTATATAAAGGAAGGTCCCTAATTATTTTCACACTGACACAAATTTAGCTTCTTATACCTTTTTAACTGAAACATGTTCATGTTATTGTAATGGACATGGTTATGTAATGGACATGGACATAAAGTCCAGAGTTTAAGCTTTTATTAAAACTGGGTGAAGAGTTTAGGACTTTTAGCTCTTTAAAGCAAACCTGTCACCAGGAATGTCATTTTAAGCTGGTAATAGGTTCCAATAGCCTATGCTATGCTGATTTTAAAATGCCTTTGTCTTAATTCTGAATAATTACTTTATATAATATTATATTATATGAGTTTCATTTACATTATCTGGCTGCCTGTCAACAACACGTGGGTGAGGCAGCTACAATGGTCTATGTGTCTGTATCTCTTCAGGCAGTCCTCCTCTCACTCACACCATCTCCCTCCCCTGCCTGCACATAATAGGAAGTGGGGAGGGGTAAGAGAATTGGACTAGTGTGGAGGAGAGGAGACTGACACAGGCACACACAGAGGCTGCAGCTACCTGAGTGAAGTTGGCCCCCCCACCTCGTTCAAATCAAGCAAAATTGGTGTCAAACGTTTGTGCTACGTTTGTGCTGGTTTGTGCAGGAGAAATTTTTGTTTGTGCCGCTATCGTTTTTAAGATTTTAATGAAAGTTTCCAGAGGTCATCAGAGGTCAACCAGCCCCCCCACATTGCCCAAATGAAACAAAACTGGGACCGAACAATTCTGCTACGTTTGTGCTGGTTTGTGCTGCTCAAATTTTTGTTTGTGCTGCTTTTGTTTTGAATATTTGAAAAAAAAATGAAAGTTCAAAAGTTCAAGCAGCCCCCCCACATTGACCAAATCAAACAAAACTGGTGTCAAACGTTAGTGCTACGTTTGTGCTGGTTTGTGCAGCAAAAATTTTCGTTTGTGCCGCTATCATTTTTAATATATTCATACTTTTTTGCAGAGGTAATTAGAGTTCATTTCTTCCAAAGTACAATGTGTTTGCTAGCTCCCCCTGGTGATCAAGCCAGGGAAGTGTCACTAGGTTTGTTTTTTACCAGTTCATCCTAAACACCTCGAACACCTGAACATACCTTAAAAATGATAGCGGCACAAACGAAAATTTTTGCTGCACAAACGTAGCACTAACGTTTGACACCAGTTTTGTTTGATTCGGTCAATGTGGGGGGGCTGCTTGAACTTTTGAACTTTCATTTTTTGTTCATATATTCAAAACAAAAGCAGCACAAACAAAAATTTGCGCAGCACAAACCAGCACAAACGTAGCAGAATTGTTTGGCACCAGTTTTGTTTGATTTGGGCAATGTGGGGGGGCTGGTTGACCTCTGATGACCTCTGGAAACATTCATTAAAATCTCAAAAACGATAGCGGCACAAACAAAAATTTCTGCTGCACAAACCAGCACAAACGTAGCACAAACGTTTGACACCAAGTTTGTTTGATTTGAACAAGGTGGGGGGGCCAACTTCACTCAGGTGCTGCAGCTGCCATAAATCTACATAGCATCGGCTATTAGAACCTGTCACCAAATAAAAATGACATTTCTGGTGACAGGTTTGCTTTGTGCCACCCTGTTTTTTAAAGGAACAAAAGGAAATGGACAATTGGCAGGTATGGCCAATTCCTTCATTTTATCGATCTCAATGAAGTATATAAAAGGCCTGAAGGATTTGAGGTGCGGTGCTTCCATCTGGAAGATTTTGCTGTGAAGAAAACATGCAGTCAAAGGAGCTCTCCATTCAGGTAACATAAGTCATTGCTTAAGTTGGCTGACATTGCTACAATATTAAGAGTGGAAAAACTACACTACATACTGAGTAAAAAGGTATCACCGGTGAACTCATTGATGCACGCCACTGATAAGCCAGTTAGACTGGACCTCTAAAAAAAGCTAGCACAGTTCTGGAAGAAGATTCTTTGGACAAATGAAACCAAGATCAACCTATAGCCGAATGGTGGAAATTTTACCACATCATCTGTAAAAGACGGCGGAGGTAATGTGACGGCTTGGGCATGTATGGCTGCCAGTAGCACTGGGTCACTAATGGTTATTAATTATTTGACACAAGACTCAGTTTGACTCAGTCGGACCATCCAATGGCACGCCCCCTAAATTGTGTCGCGTGGAAGCTGCGCCAAAATCCTGTCGCAGACGCTTCTTAAATACCTGTGCAAGTTGTGTAATCCCCGAAAAAGGTGCACAGTCTGCCGAAAGTGAGTAGCGCGAACCTTAGTAAATGAGTCCCACTGTGTGCTCTAATCCAGCCTAATGCAACCAAACTGATTGATCAGCATTTCACAATGCTGATGGATAATGACCCAAAACATAATGCGAAGGCAAGGAAGTAGAATACTCTTGAATGGCCAAGTCAGTCACCTGAACCTAACCACCTAAACCAATTTAACATGCATTCAGACAGAAAGGCCCACAAACATCACCTGCACACCCGTACAGTGTAGGCCTGGCAGAGCATTAGGAGGGAACACAGCAATGTCTGGTGATGTCCGTGACTTCAAGACTTCAGGCAGTCATTGCCAGCAAAGGGGTTTTCAACCAAGTAATAGAGTTTAACATTATATTAATGTTATTAATGTTTTATATAATTTGTCCAATTACTTTTCATCCCCTGAAATGAAGGGATTGCGTTTTAAATATACTTAAAGGGGTATTCCCATCTGGACATTTACATTTAATTGAATTAATATGCCATATGTAAACATTTCTTTAATTGGATGTTATTAAAAAAAATTTCCTGTGTGAAGATAATTTCTCATAAATGTAGCCAAGTTTACCCTTAGAAACGAGATAGCTTCCTCGGATACGACCACCTCACATTTTGGCAGCAGTGACCAGACATGCGCTATTGAGTCCTGCCTGACCCCCATTGCTTCAGCGATCATTACCACAGGACGGCTGTGGGACATGCAGCAAGCATTTCATATACAAACACCTATTGTTTCTTTGTGCAATCCCTCCAGCAGAGGTGGCTGTATCTAAGGAAGCTATCTCGTTTCTAAGGAACAACATGGCAACATTTATGAGAAATTATCTTTAGACAGGAACATTTTTTTAAATAACATCTAATTGAAGAAATTTTTACATATGGCAAATGAATTTAATTAAAGGTAAATGCCCGGATGGGAATACCCCTTTAAGTCCTGCACATTTTATGTGATTATCTTGTTCAACCCACTAAACTTCAGCTGCATCTGAATTGTTTTGTTCAAATTTCATTGTGGTAATGTACAGAACCAAAATTAGAAAAATGTTGTCTCAGTATAAATATTTATAGCTCTAACTGTATACTGGTACTGGTTATATAGTTACATAGTTTATGCGGTTGAAAAAAGGCCCAAGTTCAATCAAAGAAGGGAAGAAATTGGATGAGGAAGGGATTTAGGGGAAACAATTCTATATAACATAACCATCAATGTTATTTATATGTATAAAAGGGATGTAGACCCTTCTTGAAGCTCTCTGCTCTCCCTACTGTGACCAGCGCCTAAGGCAGGCTATTCCACAGATTGACAGTTCTCTGCCCTGTCGCCTCTGGTGATTAAACCTTATTTTAATGTGGGACAGTGCCTCCTTCGGGCAGATTTACTTACCCGGTCCATTCGCAATCCAGCGGCGCGTTCTCTGCGGGGGATTCGGGTACGGCCGGGATTCATTAAGGCAGTTCCTCCGACGTCCACCAGGTGGCGCTGCTCCGCTGAAGAGCATCGGAACGCACTCAAGTTCACCGGCCTATTCCTAGTGAAGGTAAGTGCAAGCTCCGCAACACTTTTTTTTTTTTTTTTAATGCAGCGGTTTTTCCGAATCCGTCGGGTTTTCGTTTTGGCCACACACCCCGATTTCCGTCAGCGCCGATGCGCCACAATCCGATCGCGTGCGCCAAAATCCGGTGCGCAATTCAGGGGAAATCGGCGGAAATCGGAAATATTCGGGTAACACGTCGGGAAAACGCGAATCGGGCCCTTAGTAAATGACCCCCCTTGTCTTTTGTTTGGATTTAACCTGAAACAACTTTCCACCATATTTTTTGTATGGAACATTCATGTATTTATATAAATAATGAAAAGATTGAAGCTTCTCAGTGATTTTCTATTTTTCCCTCTGGATGAATACTCGGATATTGAGCACACCCTGCTGGAAGAAACTATTATTGTGACTTGTTTAGTTGAGATCCAGTCTCATGAGAGAAAGGTCAGCACTGAATGTTACGCTCTCTTCTAATTTCAGACCAAGAGTCTACCTTTGCTGCCTCAGTTGTCAGAATTTCCGGCTAGGCACGCAGAGTAACACTGACTGTAGTAATTTCATAGCAAGGCTAAACACAGTCCTGGACACCATGATCCGTATGGTTCAGGTTGACCTGAGGTGCCAAGAAAACTGGTGTTGAAGCCCTGAAATAATCACAATTGCTAGCAATCCACCGCCAATTATTATGCTTTTTACTCCATGCCAAGAGGGCATGGAGGAGGGTAGGGAGTGGGAAGGTGCAGGGTGGTCCTACCCCACACCTGCGCACTTGCTGCAGTCACCGAACTTTCCCAAAGTGTGCACAAGCGCAGGCATATGATAAATCTCCCCAATGGACTTAACCAATTGAATAAACAGGTCATGGACATGAGTACACAATCTTTTCTAATCAAACGAAACATTGTCACATTGTCCAAGAAGCTAAATCCTATTGGAAAAATAGCGCAAGCGTGTCCACTACATCATTGGAATACCCTTGACCAATTTTGGTATCTGGCGTAGGGTGTAAGGAAGCAATAGTTAACACAGAGATTGAGAGATTGAGGGGGTTTTTTGGTCTTTTTGAGTTTTTTTTCTGGCCTTAACCACTTCACAGCAAGTAGGGAGTTTGTGCACCGTATTGCACATCATGGAGTGTATATGGAGCCGGCTCATGTAAGTACTTGAAGTTGATACACAATAATTTCTGTAACCTCTGTAAAGTAATAGTCAATAGCAATTAAAGCATTTTAGGAATCCTGATTTCGTTGAAATACAACATCCGTTGCCTCATAAGGGGGTTATATTTTGGTAATGATACACTTCCCCAGGTCTGTCATCATTAACTCTGTATTAGTACCTGACAGGGACATAATAACCTGCAATACATAAGTAATAAGCATTTGTGTGGCCTATTTATTATTGGGCAGCTGCTAGAGCCAAAAAAGTGACGGAGGTCAGACGGAGCCAATAACCGGAGGCCCGCCTTGACCTGAGGTAAAATGGGACCGGCTTAAGATAGGTAGGTAGTGGCTATGGGAGGGGGTTTTTTTTCAAACGAAATGAGGTCAGCGGAGGTGGGGCGATGGGAAAGAAAAAGGCTGGGGCTCACCAGGGGACTGCCTCTTTGACTCCGGCGCTGGAAGAAGAGATGCCCGCCCGCCCTTGTTTAATAAAAATTTGTCACGCAGCCGCGGGACAAGGCCTTTGAGGGGGATTTTGGCTGGAAAATTCGCAAATGGTGTGGCGCTGCGCGCATAACCTAAGGGGAAATTGAGGTTGATGGTTCTTGTAGCTGGCCCACCCGGAGGTGGGTACAGGTGGTATGGTTACCTGCGACATATTTGTCAGCTCCCGAGCCAGCGCGGTGCGGCGGGCGTAAGCAGGTAATAGTTAGTAGTAGCATTGCTAATCACCCCTCTTAGGCCTTGTCAATTCGGTCTGCACTTTATTTGTAATTGTTAATAAAGTTAATTTATACTGTTTTATATGTTTATATGTTTGTTAAATAAACAGGCTGCTTTGGCCTTATTTATCCATCGTCACACAGTTGTAAGTGTTTATTTCTTCGGGGTAGTTGGGAGATGGTTGGAGAAATTGGGGGAGGTTAAGGGTAAGTCGGTTCAGGCCTATATTTTGTCCATTAGGTCAGATCAGTATTGAAATACTAGGGTGTAATTTTGCCGGTTCTGGTTACTCTTGCCTCTCTGTTGACCACATGTCACTCCGCTGCTCTTTACTGATAGCAGTCACATCCAGCATGCTTCCCTTCTCCAAACTTTCACATCTTTCTCCACTCTCTCTAAAAATGGGAATGGACTACTGCTAAAAGCATGTTGACTTTTGTATTAACAATCAGTGATCTGTGTAGCCAGTCAATGTGTAATGCATCAGCATCAAAGCTGCACACTAGATCATGCACCCACCCCTTTTATGTGCCCAGGTACTGGTAAGCTGCATTTCACCTACTGAAGGAAACCTGCCACAAAAATGTACCCCATTAAACTCACAGCCACCCGCAGGAAAGGCATGACCTTTGGCTACTGTGCGGGGGCACTGTTACTATATTGTCTACTGTGTGGGGGCACTGTTACTATTTTGTCTACTGTGTGGGGGCACTGTTACTATATTGTCTACTGTGTGGGGGCACTGTTACTATATTGTCCACTGTGCGGGGGGCACTGTTACTATATTGTCTACTGTGTGGGGGCACTGTTGCTATATTGGCTTCTGTGTGGGGGCACTGTTACTATATTGTCTACTATGTGGGGGCACTGTTACTATATTTGCTTCTCTGCGGGGGCACTGTTACTATATTGTCTACTGTGAGGGTGCACTGTTACTATATTGGCTTCTCTGCGGGGGCACTGTTACTGTATTGGCTACTGTGTGGGGGCACTGTTACTATATTGTCTACTGTGTGGGGGCACTGTTACTATATTGGATACTGTGGGGGGGCACTGTTACTATATTGTCTACTGTGCGGGGGGCACTGTTACTATATTGTCTACTGTGCGGGGGGCACTGTTACTTTATTGTCTACTGTGTGGGGGGGCACTGTTACTATATTGTCTACTGTGTGGGGTCACTGTTACTTAATTGTCTACTGTGTGGGGGGGCACTGTTACTATATTGTCTACTGTGCGGGGGCACTGTTACTTTATTGTCTACTGTGTGGGGGCACTGTTACTGTATTGGCTACTGTGTGGGGGCACTGTTACTATATTGTCTACTGTGTGGGGGCACTGTTACTGTATTGGCCACTGTGTGGGGGCACTGTTACTATATTGTCTACTGTGTGGGGGCACTGTTACTATATTGGCTTCTCTGCAGGGGCACTGTTACTGTATTGGCCACTGTGTGGGGGCACTGTTACTATATTGTCTACTGTGTGGGGGCACTGTTACTATATTGGCTTCTCTGCGGGGGCACTGTTACTATATTGTCTACTGTGCGGGGGCACTGTTACTATATTGTCTACTGTGCGTGGGGCACTGTTACTATATTGGCTTCTGTGTGGCTGCTGTTACTACTATATTGTCTACTGTGTGTGGGCACTGTTACTATATTGGCTTCTCTGCGGGGGCACTGTTACTATATTGTCTACTGTGTGGGGTCACTGTTACTATATTGGCTTCTCTGCGGGGGCACTGTTACTATATTGTCTACTGTGTGGGGTCACTGTTACTTAATTGTCTACTGTGTGGGGGGGCACTGTTACTATATTGTCTACTGTGCGGGGGGCACTGTTACTATATTGTCTACTGTGCGGGGGGCACTGTTACTTTATTGTCTACTGTGTGGGGGGGCACTGTTACTATATTGTCTACTGTGTGGGGGCACTGTTACTATATTGGCTTCTCTGCGGGGGCACTGTTACTATATTGTCTACTGTGTGGGGTCACTGTTACTTAATTGTCTACTGTGTGGGGGGGCACTGTTACTATATTGTCTACTGTGCGGGGGCACTGTTACTTTATTGTCTACTGTGTGGGGGCACTGTTACTGTATTGGCTACTGTGTGGGGGCACTGTTACTATATTGTCTACTGTGTGGGGGCACTGTTACTATATTGGCTTCTCTGCAGGGGCACTGTTACTGTATTGGCCACTGTGTGGGGGCACTGTTACTATATTGTCTACTGTGTGGGGGCACTGTTACTATATTGGCTTCTCTGCGGGGGCACTGTTACTATATTGTCTACTGTGCGTGGGGCACTGTTACTATATTGTCTACTGAGCGGAGGCACTGTTACTATATTGGCTTCTCTGTGGGGGCACTGTTACTGTATTGGCTACTGTTTGGGGGCACTGTTACTATATTGGCTTCTCTGCGGGGGCACTGTTACTATATTGTCTACTGTGTGGGGGCACTGTTACTAAATTGGCTTCTCTGCGGGGGCACTGTTACTATATTGCCTACTGTGCGGGGGCACTGTTGCTATATTGGCTTCTGTGCGGGGGCACTGTTACTATATTGGCTACTGTGGGTGGGGACTGTTACTATGTTGGCTTCTGTGCGGGGGCACCGTTACTATATTGGCTACTGTGGGTGGGGACTGTTACTATATTGGCTACTGTGTGGCTGCTGTTACTATATTGTCTACTGTGTGGGGGCACTGTTACTATATTGGCTTCTGTGTGGGGGCACTGTTACTATATTGGCTTCTCTGCGGGGGCACTGTTACTATATTGTCTACTGTGCGGGGGCACTGTTACTATATTGGCTTCTCTGCGGGGGCACTGTTACTGTATTGGCCACTGTGTGGGGGCACTGTTACTATATTGTCTACTGTGTGGGGGCACTGTTACTATATTGGCTTCTCTGCGGGGGCACTGTTACTATATTGTCTACTGTGTGGGGGCACTGTAATTAAATTGGCTTCTCTGCGGGGGCACTGTTACTATATTGTCTACTGTGCGGGGGCACTGTTGCTATATTGGCTTCTGTGCGGGGGCACTGTTACTATATTGGCTACTGTGGGTGGGGACTGTTACTATGTTGGCTTCTGTGCGGGGGCACCGTTACTATATTGGCTACTGTGGGTGGGGACTGTTACTATATTGGCTACTGTGTGGCTGCTGTTACTATATTGTCTACTGTGTGGGGGCACTGTTACTATATTGGCTTCTGTGTGGGGGCACTGTTACTATATTGGCTTCTCTGCGGGGGCACTGTTACTGTATTGGCCACTGTGTGGGGGCACTGTTACTATATTGTCTACTGTGTGGGGGCACTGTTACTATATTGGCTTCTCTGCGGGGGCACTGTTACTATATTGTCTACTGTGTGGGTGCACTGTTATTAAATTGGCTTCTCTGCGGGGGCACTGTTACTATATTGTCTACTGTGCGGGGGCACTGTTGCTATATTGGCTTCTGTGCGGGGGCACTGTTACTATATTGTCTACTGTGCGGGGGCACTGTTGCTATATTGGCTTCTGTGCGGGGGCACCGTTACTATATTGGCTACTGTGGGTGGGGACTGTTACTATATTGGCTACTGTGTGGCTGCTGTTACTACTATATTGGCTACTGTGCAGAGGCAATGTTACTATATTGGCTACTGTGCGGGAGCACTGTTACTATATTCGCTTCTGTGTGGCTGCTGTTACTACTATATTGGCTACTGTGCAGAGGCAATATTACTGTATTGGCTTCTGTGTGGGGGCACTGTTACTATATTGGCTTCTGTGTGGCTGCTGTTACTACTATATTGGATACTGTGCGGGGGCACTGTTACTATATTGTCTACTGAGCGGAGGCACTGTTACTATATTGTCTTCTCTGCGGGGGCACTGTTACTATATTGTCTACTGTGTGGGGGCACTGTTACTATAATGGCTACTGTGTGGGGGCACCATTACTATATTGGCTACTGTGTGGGGGCACTGTTTCTATATTGGTGACAATGAGGGAAATGTTACTATATTGGTTGCTGTGGGGACATAATGGGAACAGTATTAAATTTATTAAAACAGCAGATGGAGGAGATGATGATGAAGGTAGAAACCTAAAATGTTTGTGTTGCTAAATCTGCGGAGAGAAGTTGTGGCTGGAAGAAGCTGAAATGTTGGCCAGGTAGAGGAAGTAAGGCCCTTTCCACACTAGCGTTTTTCACGCGCGAGTTTTGTGCATGCTTTTGATGCGCAGAACTTGCATTGCACTCTGTCCCACTGTTTCCAATGGGCCTTTCCTCATTTGCGTGCGTTTGTTTTGACGCGCGTCAAAATCACATCATGCTCTACTTTTGCGTTTCACACGCGTTTTTCCCTCCCCATTCAAGTCTATGGAGACGCAGCAAAAACGCATTGCACAAAATAGCATGTGAAGAACAATATATATGTGTGTGAAGAACACATTGCAGATGTTTCCATACATTTGCAATGTGTTCTTCACACATATATATTGTTCTTCACATAGTATTTTGTTCGCACCGTTCCGCGCGTATCTCCCGACAAGTAAGCAGATATGCCGAACATCTGTAATCTATTCTTCACTGTGTTTTTCACTGTGTTTTTCACTTAAATGATCCTGTGTTCACTGTTTTTATTCTATTCTTCACTGTTCTTCACATCTGCTAACTTGTCGGGAGATAATATACGCGCGGAACAGTGAAGAATAGATTGCAGATGTTTGCATACATCTGCTAACTTATCAGAAGACATTCTTTTTCAATTAAATAACACATTTTATTCCCGAACCATGGTCCCTTTGAAAAATGCACGAGTCTCCCATTGACTTTAAAAACGTGCGTGGAAAACGCAAGAAAAACGCGAACAACACGCGCGTGAAAAACGCTAATGACTCCAAGGAAAAATTGAAACAAAAATGCAGCCAAAAACGTCAGTTTTTCACGCATTGCACCCTGATGTGAAATACAACGCTAGTGTGGAAGGGGCCTAAGTGCTGGCATTACACATGAGCCCACTACAATGTACAATCCATATATTTTGTACACTGAGCTTGGTTCTATTTCTATGTACTTAGCTGGGTCCCAGTAGTGTTTTTATGTAATGAGCTGGGTTCTGGTGCTGCATTTATTTACTGAACTGGGTTCAGGTTCTGCATTTTTTCTTCTAATCTCAGTTGAGATTTTTCTAAGTACTGAATGTGGTTTTGGTGCTGTACACACTTGGTTATGTGCTGAATTTACTGGGCTTGCATCTGGTGCTATATATGTATAGAACTTGATATGAGGCTGTATTTATGGTGTGATCTTTGCTCCGGTGTTGTATTTAACATGGTTCTGTTTTTTATATGGTTCTGGATTTTATATGTCTGAACTGTATATGAATTGATATGTTAATTAAATCATTTTAGATACAAAAAAGTTGATTTAAATAGTAATTTAAATCGTATATTAATATAAAGTGTATTTTATATATTGGAATAGTTGAGTTGGCAACATTTATTCTTGCACCGCTCGGCCGGACAGGCTTTTTGCTCTTTTTAGAGAGTCTATTGTTAAATATTTGAAAGCCTCCACTGATTATCAGTACAGTACTCCTAAATAATATATACAACACAGCGGACCACAAGGTTCACACAACTGTCAACACAGGAAGGTAAGAGGAACTGCAGGAAAAGCCAGAGGTAAGTGCCGAGTTTATTTTTTAATATATAACTAGGGGCTGATGGGGCAGACTGCTGGGCATTTTTTTAATGGGGGAGGCTACTGGGCATTTCATTACTGGGGTAGGCTGCTGGGTATTACAATACTAGGGAAGCTGCTGAGCATTACAATACTGGGGGAGACTGCTGGGCATTACATTACTGGGGGAGGCTGCTGGGCATTACATTACTGGGGGAGACTGCTGGGCATTACATTACTGGGGGAGACTGCTGAGCATTACATTACTGGGGGAGACTGCTGGGCATTACATTACTGGGGGAGGCTGCTGGGCATTACATTACTGGGGGAGGCTGCTGGGCATTACATTACTGGGGTAGGCTGCTGGGCATTACATTACTGGGGGAGACTGCTGGGCATTTCATTACTGGGGTAGGCTGCTGGGCATTACATTACTGGGGGAGACTGCTGGGCATTTCATTACTGGTGGAGGCTGCTAGGTATTACAATACTAGGGAGGCTGCTGAGCATTACAATACTGGGGGAGACTGCTGGGCATTACATTACAGGGGGAGACTGCTGGCCATTACATTACTGGAGGAGACTGCTGGGCATTACATTACTGGAGGAGACTGCTGGGCATTACATTACTGGAGGAGACTGCTGGGAATTACATTACTGAGGGAGACTGCTGGGCATTACATTACTGGGGGAGACTGCTGGGTATTACAATACTAGGGAGGCTGCTGGGCATTACAATACTGGGGGAGACTGCTGGGCATTACAATACTGGGGGAGACTGCTGGGCATTACAATACTGGGGGAGACTGCTGGGCATTACATTACTGGGGGAGACTGCTGGGTATTACAATACTAGGGAGGCTGCTGAGCATCGCGATACTGGGGGAGAATGCTGGGCATTACATTACCTGGGGAGACTGCTGGGCATTACATTACAGGGGGAGACTGCTGGCCATTACATTACTGGAGGAGACTGCTGGGCATTACATTACTGGAGGAGACTGCTGGGCATTACATTACTGGAGGAGACTGCTGGGAATTACATTACTGAGGGAGACTGCTGGGCATTACATTACTGGGGGAGACTGCTGGGTATTACAATACTAGGGAGGCTGCTGGGCATTACAATACTGGGGGAGACTGCTGGGCATTACAATACTGGGGGAGACTGCTGGGCATTACAATACTGGGGGAGACTGCTGGGCATTACATTACTGGGGGAGACTGCTGGGTATTACAATACTAGGGAGGCTGCTGAGCATTGCGATACTGGGGGAGAATGCTGGGCATTACATTACCTTGGGAGACTGCTGGGCATTACATTACTGGGGGAGACTGCTGGGCATTACATTACTGGGGGAGACAGCTGGGCATTACATTACTGGAGGAGACTGCTGGGCATTACATTACTGGAGGAGGCTGCTGGGCATTACATTACTGGGGGAGGCTGCTGGGCATTACATTACTGGGGGAGGCTGAAGGCCATTATATTACTGGGAGAAGCTGCAGGGCATTACATTCCTGCGGAAGGCTACAGGGCATTACATTACTAGGGGAGATAGCTGGGCATTTCATTACTGGGGAAGTTTCTGGGCTTTACATTACTGGAGGAGGCTGCTTGGCATTACATTACTAGGGGAGACAGCTGGGCATTACATTACTAGGGGAGACAGCTGGGCATTACATTACTGGGGGAAGCTGCTGGGCATTACATTACTGTGGGAGGATGCTGGGCATTACATTACTCATGGAGTCTGCTGGGCATTACATTACTGGGGTAGGCTGCTGGGCATTACAATACTGGGGGAGACAGCTGGGTATTACATTACTGGAGGAGGCTTCTGGGCATTACATAAGTGGGTGCGGCTGCTGGGCATTATATTACTGGGGGAGGCTGCTGGGCATTACATTATTCATGGAGGCTGCTGGGCATTATATTACTGGGGGAGGCTGCTGGGCATTACATTAGTGGGTGAGGCTGCTGGGCATTACATTACTGGGGTAGGCTGCTGGGCATTACTATACTGGGTTAGGCTGCTGGGTATTACATTACTGGAGGAGGCTGCTGGGCATTAAATAAGTGGGTGCAGCTGCTGGGCATTACATTACTGGGAGAGGCTGCAGGGCATTACATTACTGCGGAAGGCTACAGGGCATTACATTACTAGGGGAGACAGCTGAGCAATTCATTACTAGGGGAGGCTGCTGGGTGTTACATTACTGGAGGAGGTTGCTGGGTATTACATTAGTGGGGTAGGCAGCTGGGCATTACATTACTGGAGGAGGCTGCTGGGAATTACATTACTAGGGGTGACATCTGGGCATTACATTACTCATGGAGGCTGCTGGGCACTACATTAATGGTGGAGGATGCTGGGAATTACATTATTCATGGAGGCTGCTGGGCATTACATTACTGGGGTAGGCTGCTGGGCATTACATTACTGGTGGAGACTGCTAGGCATTTTCTTAGAGGGGGAGGATGCTGGTCATTACATCACTGGGGGAGACTGCTGGGCATTGTATTACTGGTGGAGGCTTCAGGGCATTACATTACTGCGGAAGGCTACAGGGCATTACATTACTAGGGGAGACAGCTAAGCATTTCATTACTGGGGAAGCTGCTGGGCATTACATTACTGGAGGAGGCAGCTGGGAATTACATTACTTGGGGGAGGCTGCTGGCCATTACATTACTAGGGGAGACAGCTGGGCATTACATTACTCATGGAGGCTGCTGGGCATTACATTACTGCGGAAGGCTACAGGGCATTACATTACTAGGGGAGACAGCTGAGCAATTCATTACTAGGGGAGGCTGCTGGGTGTTACATTACTGGAGGAGGTTGCTGGGTATTACATTACTGGGGTAGGCAGCTGGGCATTACATTACTGGGGGAGACTGCTGGCCATTACATTACTAGGGGAGACAGCTGGGCATTACATTACTCATGGAGGCTGCAGGGCATTTCATTAGAGGGGAGGCTGGTGGGGATTACATTACTGGGGTAGGCTACTGGGCATTACATTACTTGGGGGAGGCTGCTTGGGATTACATCACTAGGGGAGACAGCTGGGCATTACATTACTCATGGAGGCTGCTGGGCATTACATTAATGGTGGAGGATGCTGGGCATTACATTATTCATGGAGGCTGCTGGGCATTACATTACTGGTGGAGACTGCTGGGCATTTCCTTAGAGGGGGAGGATGCTGGTCATTACATCACTGGGGGAGACTGCTGGGCATTATATTACTGGGGGAGGCTGCAGGGCATTACATTTCTGTGGAAGGCTACAGGGCATTACATTACTAGGGGAGACAGCTGAGCATTTCATTACGGGGGAAGCTGCTGGGCATTACATTACTGTGGGAGGATGCTGCGCATTACATTACTGGGGGAGGCTGCTGGGCATTACATTACTGGGGGAGGCAGCTGGGAATTACATTACTTGGGGGAGGCTGCTGGCCATTACATTACTAGGGGAGACAGCTGGGCATTACATTACTCATGGAGGCTGCTGGGCATTTCATTAGAGGGGGAGGCTGCTGGGCATTACATTACTGGGGTAGGCTGTTGGGCGTTACATTACTGAGGTAGGCTGCTGGGCATTACATTACTTGGGGGAGGCTGCTTGGGATTACATTACTAGGGGAGGCTGCTGGGGATTTCATTAGAGGGGGAGGCTGCTGGGCATTACATTACTGTGGGAGGCTTCTGCACATTTCATTAGTAGGGGAAATGCTGCCCAGTTCATCACTGAGAGGAGGATGCTGGGCATTTAATTAAAGGGGGAGCCTGCTTGGCATTTCACTTGTGAGAGGAGGCTGCTGGGTATTTCATCTTCCACCCTAGGCTTATAATCCAGCCAAACGTGCCGTAAACGCTCCGTAAGCGTAAATGTGGAGCAACGGCTGCATAAGTGTAACCGCGATGCAAACGCCACATAAGCATAACGCAAACACTGTATAAGCATACGTGTGAAGTAAACACAACTTAAGGGCAAACGTTACGCAAACACTGCATAAGTGCAAACGCAGAACAAACACAAATGCAGCCTAAGCGTAAACGTGCCGCAAACACCACCACTGTAAACATCACGTCACTTAAGCGTAAACATGATGCATACACAAACGCAGCCTAATTGTAAATATGCCACAAACACCACGTCAGCTCAAACATTCCACAAATGCAGCGTAAGCGTAAATGTACCACAAACTCTGCTTAATTGTAACCATGATGCAAACGCCATGTAAGAGTAACACAAACGCTGTGTAAGCATAGATGTGACATAAACACCATGTAAGTGCAAACGTGATGCAAATGCTGTGAAAGCGTAAACGCAGTGCAAACCCAACGCAGTTTAAGTGTAAATGTGCCGCAAACACCATGTAAGTGTAAACTTGCTGCAAACGCTGCATAAGCATTTACATGACGCAAATAATAATAATAGTTCGAATAATAATTCTTTATTTATATAGCGCACACAGATTGCGCAGCGCTGCACAAAGCTTGTCAAATTAGTCCCTGTCCCCATGGGGCTCACAATCTAAACAACCTAACAGTAAATGGCGAATAAACATAACCGTGACAGTAAGCATAACCTTGATACAAATTCTGCATAAGCATAATGGTGATGGTGCGTAACCCAAACGCCCCTTAAGCTTAAAAGTGACGCAAATGCTGCGAAAGTGCAAACGTGGCACAAACACTGTGTAACCGCAAACGTGGCGCAAAGCAGTGTAAGTGTAAACTCCAGACAAACACCGCGTTCGGGTAAACATGATGCAAACACGTAAACACAGCGTAAACGAGCTGCCAATGCCATGTAAGCAAGAACGCAGCGCAAACACCACCTAAGCGTAAACGCAACACAAACTACATGTATGCGTAAATTCGACGCAAACGCTACATATGCCATGTAAACATCAATGCAATGCAAACACAACATAAGCGTCAATGTGACACAAACCTGACAAATGCAAACACCACATAAGTGTAAATTAAATTCAAACACTATGGAAACGCCATGTAAAACACAATTGCAACATATGCAAAAACCATGAAAACCTAAGTGTAAACGTAATGCAAACATCATGTAAACGCAAGATACTTTTACATTACATTTTGTGTTTACATTGCGTTTGTGGTAGCATCTCATTTTTTTTTTGGTTTCTTTAAACGGAATGTTCACGAAATTTTGAAACATTGTGATGTACATACAGTACATTGTCATGTAAATGCGGTGTCAACAAAATATTAGCGAAATGTGTATGAACACAACCTTTAGATGAACATAGAAAAAAATCACAGCTAAATATTCATAATAGCTTCTCTGACATTGCTGGCCACTGATTGGACAGTATGAGAGAAGATTAGCATAACACACCCCTCCAGCCCCCGCTCCTCCTCTCTGACCAAACACAGATTACAATGATCAGATACTGGGACTGATATCTCTGCAACTGTGGGAGCTAGAATGAAAATTCAAAATGCCCCTGAATCTGTGTAACAGCCCCTACAGTATGCCCCTACATTGCATGTGCAATGTGGTGAAAGGTCCTCTTTAAGTAAAAACATGTTTTGATTTACAAAGCAAAATATATGTTGTTATTGAGAAAACTTGCATGTGCTTGTTGATGCATTTACAAATAACTTAGGCTGTACCATGCCATGAAGAAAGGGTGGGTACTGGATCTCTGCGCAGAGTTTGTGGAGTACAATACCCAAGATTTTGGGTGGTTTTTACTATTTTGTTTATTTATGTATGTATTTTTAATTTTGCAGTCCAAGTACACTGAGATACTGGTGTGTGCTCCCCTGTCAAGATCTCCTCTTCTTTAAGCTTCTTGGGTTTTTTTAAAGGTTTTAATAATTGCAAATGCAAATGATATCCATTGACACTTATGTAGCCTGGATCCCCTCAGGCTTATTTGCATAATCTTAAAAGCCTATTTGTTTGTAAAAACCAGGGCATAAGTAGCTAAAAGAAAAGCAGATCCTGCCAGAGGGGCCACACACTGGTAAGTCAGTGTGCTTGGGACAGGCCACTTTTCAATAAATCTGTTCCATTATACACATCTCTGCACATGTACCTGTGTCTTTCCCTCCTTTGAGAGCTTCAGCCTTTGCCTGTTCTCACCATGCTGCCCTCTGCCTATATGCATAGCCTCCTCTCCCTCACTGCTCTAGGCCATATTCATGGCGTCACCCACCGTATCTCCCTATTCACTGTTCATCCTCACTGACAGAGACACAAAGAGAGTATGGAGCAAGAGGAGCTACAACTCTGCTGTGGCATCTCCTCCTATTCATCAGTGCTCAGACATTTAAACAAAGAATCACAGAGAATCTGCTCAAAGCACAAGTAGCAGGAATTCTGAATCACTTGATGAACATTCAGGGATTATTGAGGCAGTAAGGACACATAAGCAATTTAAAGGGCATCTACCACCACGATGAAGGACTGCATGCAAAAGAGCCTGAAGGGCTCCATGCTCCATAGGTGTTAATGGCGCCTGGCCCCCAGGTTCATTTCCATACAGTCTTTCATCCTGGTGGTAGATGCCACCATCTTATACTCTCATACAAGAGATTGAAAAAAAGTAAGTTAAAGGGGTTTTCCCATGAGGGAAAATTCTCAAATCTCAATCCCCTAGTGATGTTAACACAATAAAGATCATTTTTAACCCCTTCACAATTTTACTCAGTGGTCAGTGCAAAATTCCAGAGTGTGTGCAAGGACTCTCTAAGCAGACACATTATAATCCATCTAGTTCTGAGAACTGACAATGTGGTTACATTATCAGGGAACAGGTTTATATATACTTTCATCTGGCTTCTGAACATTGTACTAGTATATGACACATAGAAAGAGAGATGAGACATGATTAGATGCCTATTACACACAATGTCAGCTCTCCTACATCTCTGCTATTCCACACTAGAACTGCTGTGTCTTCCTCCCCCGATAATGAACTTATCTGTCAGTAGCTTGTAGTCCTCCCCACCCTGCTGCCGCCGTCAGTGTATTTGTCAGTGTGAGCTCCGGCCTTCCCTGCAGGGGGTGGGGCTAGAGTGCAGGGAGCAGAGAGAGACAAGCTCCGTGAAGCCTCAGGCAAGATGGCTTCCCTGACCCTAAAGTCAGAGGTTACAGGGTCGTATCTAGGGGCAACTGACATTGTGTACAGCAGTACTGATAGAGACAGGTTGGACTTGTATCCGAGAAATGCCGTATTTTTGTTAATTACAGTGACTTAGAGAATGTGTTATTTTGATATCCTGAGTAAATATCAGAAACTTGTCTGCTTGGGAATACCCCTTTAAAGCTTTTAGTATGCAATGACGGGGAAAAAACACAAAAATTGACTTGTTATATTGGAAGTTAAAACAGGCTCTTCATGATGTGTTTCATGATGGAAAACATACAATAACATATTAAATATATGATTTTAAGTGGTTAAATATACTCAGGAGGCTACTGCACAAACAAAACCCCTTAACGTAGTAATTTTAGTTAACAAATCTCTTCAAATATATCAGTTTATGTAAGTGCCTGCGTGGAGATCAGGTTTTCACTTGTATCCCTGTCTGTGGCTTCACTCTAAAAGACAGTTATATAACTGCAGATTACATAAATCTGTTATAATTATGTTTTCTTCTTCAGAAATGTCCTATATGGCGGAGTCTTGGAGGAGAGGATTATGTAAAATGTTTCTCCTCTCAGAGTATATTGTGTTTTCTTGGGTACTGTTCTGTACATAGAGCTCACAATGTTTAGGTTCTGGGATGATTTCTAGCCACACGAAGCTAACAATGAAACAAAGATCTACGAAACTGTGAGGAATTGATCCGGAAAGTATAATGTAAACTTGTAGAACTTTTCAATGTACAGGCGGTCCCCTACTTAAGGACACCCGACTTACAGACAACCCATAGTTACAGACAGACCCCTCTGACCTCTGGCGAAGGTTTTTGAAAGCTTTACTATAGTCCCAGATTGCAATAATCAGATGTAAGGTGTCTGTAATGAAGCTTTATTGTTAGTCCCCGGTGCCTTTACAGCAAAAAATGTTTAAACTCCAATTGTCACTGGAGCCAAAAATTTTTTTGTCTGGATCTACAATTATAAAATATACAGTTTCGACTTACATACAAATTCAACTTAAGAACAAACCTCCAGACCCTATCTTGTACGTAACCCGGGGACTGCCTGTACAAGCAACAACATGTATTATTTATGAAGAAACATGACAGCCCCATTGAGAACTTTATTAACTCATGGTTGGGATCGTGAAATAAGAAGCAATTCTGGTTTTATGATCTCTTTTGTTTTAACAAATTCAAATATTTGTGTTTAACATTAGTTTTTAAATAACATATCTATTTTCGCTTCTTATTTATTTTGCAATTTACTTGCTATGGGAAGAGTGGTGTTTTAGTGTTATTCTGCATTACAACTTTTTTGATTACTTTTATTCTCTACTTTTATTGTTATTCTGTTCACAGATAAAATAGGGAGTAGGACGAACACCCACACATTTGGGTCTTAGTTTGTTCTCGAACCCTCGTATGAGGAGGTTACGCAGAACTAGTAATGGAAGCAAAGATATTGGATCTTGTTTTCAAACAAATAGCCAGGTCTTGTTTGGTTTTCAAATGTACTGGAGACCTGACCAGATCCGATGGAACCATTACCATTGCTATTCTGTTGAAGAGTTCTGACCCATCCTAGGTTTTGAAAGATCAGTGATTTGATCCAGGTAGCAGGAGCCATAGCACCCTCACAGGGACAGGACAGGAATATCCAACATTTAATCTTGGTTGTTTTTTGTTATCTTGATCCATGAATCTTCACATTCTTATTCTTGGTCTATATATACAGTATATACCTGATCACTTCTGGCCCAATATAATCCCATTACAGACCGGGCTTGTAACTAACGAGAGCTGGTGACAGTATTGGCAGCTGACTGAAATGGGCAAGTGAAACGGATCCTCTCAGCCTTTCAGGATTATAAGCAAGTGTTGTACCACACTAGAGGTTATTTGGGTCATTCCCTTGTGTCCCATGGGTATGTTCGTCCTGGGGATGTCAGTGTAAATGATAGTGAACTGACCTCGCGTGACCATAGTGTTGTAGAACGTCACAAGAGCCACCAGCACCATCGTGTTGCAATAGACACTTTGCATACTGAGGTCTAGTCTCCTGACCCTACTTTCTAAATTTGTTTAAAAGAAGACTGGAGTGACTGGCACAGACTGGAGGAATCTTGGTAGCGTTTGGTCTGACTACCCTTACCCCATGGGCTTTCAGCATTAATCCCCTAGTCACTTAATTGGTCATAAAGGTGTGACTGCATTATTAAAAAAGGAGCTCTGGTCCCCCATAACTGCATAAAGAGAAAGAAAATGAAGTGGATGGAGTCTATGGCATAGGTGGAAATAGCAGAGCACTTTTATAATAATATAATATAATAATAATAATCTTTATTTATATAGCGCCATCAAATTCCGTAGCGCTTTACAAATCATAGGGGACATATACAACTATATTACATTACAAAGAACAAACAGTCATATGGAACAATAGGAGTGAGGGCCCTGCTCACAAGAGCTTACAGACTATGAGGATGAGGGGGTGACACAAGATCTTACAGTCTATGAGGATGAGGGGGTGACACAAGAGGTTGTATAATGGTCCAGCCATTCTTTATAAGGGAACAATATAAAATAATTTAATAAATAATTTACTAAACAACGATGTTGCTGCTTGAACCAGCCATCAGCCGCCATCTTATTTACAGGGTCCTAGGTGAAAAAGACTGCAGAGAAGCCTGGAGCTTGGTATATATCAGCTGTTTGCCAGATAACAGATGGGAGATAGGACACAGGATGGATTAGTAAAGGGAGAGTTGACATTTCATGCGGTTAGCGAGTGTGATAAGCTTGCCTAAAGAGATGGGTTTTAAGAGCACGTTTGAAGCTTTGGAGAGTGGGTATCAGTCTGAGAGTCTGGGGAAGGGCATTCCAGAGAATTGGTGCAACTCGGGAGAAGTCCTGGATACGTGCATGAGAGGTTTGAATTAAGGTAGAGATTAATCTAATGTCACTGGCAGATCGAAGAGCACGGGAAGGGCGATAGACTGAGATGAGAGAAGAGAGATAGGGAGGTGCAGCATTATTCAGAGCTTTGTAGATTAGGGTTATTATTTCAAAGTGAATACGGAAGGAGACAGGTAGCCAGTGCAGTGATTGGCACAGACTGGAGGCATCCGTGTAGCGTTTGGCCTGAAAGACGAGCCTGGCTGCTGCATTAAGAATAGATTGAAGATGAGAGAGTTTAGAGAGTGGAAGACCGATTAGTAGTCTAGTCGAGAGTGAATAAGTGCAACAATTAGCATTTTAGAAGTTTCAAATGTCAGAAACGGATTTTGGATTCTGGAGATGTTTCTGAGATGCATACGGCAAGAGCTAGCAAGAGATTGAATATATGGTAAAAAGGAGAGGTCACTTTTCTTGGCTATTAGACTCTAATAAAATAATCGTCAGGACACAGGCTTATCCATTGCTATGTTCAGCTGCATTCAGCTGGAGCAAACAGGGCATCATGATCTTCTGTTTCCCTAAAACAGATAAAAAAAAAAGTTTAGTCCCAATAACAATTGGATTTTCAAAATTTTTTGCTGTAATGGAACCAAAGATTATCAATAAAGCTTCATTACAGACACCTTACAGCTGATCACTGCATTCTGGGACCAAAGTCAATCATCCAGAGAGCGTCACCAGAGGTCACAGGGGGCAGAGGGGCCTGTCTGTAACTAGGGGTCGTCCGTAAGTCGGGCGTCCTCAAGTGGGGGACCTCCTGTTTTAAGGGTCCACAATAAATGCAGACAATTTTTATTAGACACTGTTAGGATCAGTGGATCCTCTGGACCACCGCGGGAGATGTAACTAGCCAACACCCGGAACCGGAGCCTAGCGGCACCTGGTTTTCACCAGAGCCCGCCGCAAAGCGGGTTGGACTTGCTGCGGCAGGATACCACTAGGTCGTTCCCAGATGTGACTAGCCCACGGTGGCAGCCGAGGTCGAGGTACCTTAACGGATGACAAACTCGTAGTCGGGTCCAGGCACAGGGTCAGGGCAGGCGGCAGAGATGCAACGTCAGGTTCAAGTCCGGGGTCAGCAACAGGAGGTCCAGGCAGGAGGGAACGGGAACACAGGCACACAGCAACAGGGAGGAACACAGGTAACACGGCAACACAGGACTAAGGAACGGGAACACACAGGAATACACTGGAACGCAGGAATACAAGAATACGCAGGAACACAGCAATACTCGTTAGGAAGCTTTCTCTAAGGCTAAGAGGCACAAAGATCCGGCAGGGAATGATGGGAAACAAAGGGTTATATACAAAACAGGAAATGACCAATACTAATCACCTGTGCGCTGGCCCTTTAAATCTTGAGGCAGTGCCGCGCGCGCGCCCTAGGGAGCGGGGCCGCGCGCGAGACCCAGTCCGGACGGGAGCGGGAGCCAGGAGAGGTGAGTGCACCGGAGCAGCACTGGGGCAGCGGAGGGAGGCACGGGTGCACCCGCGATCCGCGATATGGATCGCGGGGGTGCCCGCAACGGAGGCACGGGTGCACCCGCGATCCGTGGTATGGATCGCGGGGGTGCCCGTGACAGTACCCCCCCCCCTTCGGCCTCCCCCTCTTCTTCTTGGTCCCAAGAAACCTCTGGAGGAGAGTCCGATCAAAAATATTCTCTTCAGGCTCCCAGGATCTCTCCTCAGGCCCGAACCCCTTCCAATCTACAAGGAAGAACCGCTTACCCCTTACGAACTTCATGTCCAGAACCTCCTTGACTTCATATACATCTGGAGAATCAGCCTCAGGAGCCGGAGGAGGGGATTGCTGGGTGAAGCGGTTCAAGACGACTGGCTTCAGGAGGGATACATGAAAGGAGTTCGGGATGCGCATAGATGGAGGAAGGCGGAGCTTGTATGCCACTTGATTAATGCGCTTGATTACCTCAAAGGGGCCAAGGAACCGGGGCCCAAGTTTATAGCTGGGTATCTTAAGCCGGACGTATCTGGAGGATAGCCATACTTTGTCACCAGGAGAGAAGACAGGAGGAGCTCGACGTCTTTTATCAGCCTGGGTCTTGGTACGGTCTGAAGCTCGTAGAAGGGACTGGCGGGTCTGGTCCCAAACAGCCTTGAGATCCTGCACCAGATCCTCCACCGCAGGGACAACAGAGGGAGTAGACAGCGGGAGAGGTGGGCGAGGAATACGTCCATAGACCACGAAGAACGGAGCCGAACCAGTAGATCCCGAGTCCAGAGAATTGTAAGAGAACTCAGCCCAAGGTAGAAGGTCAGTCCAATTGTCTTGACGGGCTGAGACGAAGTGGCGCAAGTAGCAGCCCAAAGTCTGGTTCACCCTCTCTACTTGACCATTCGACTGAGCGTGGTAAGCAGAAGAAAAGTCAAGGATGACCTGCAGTTGGTTACATAAAGAACGCCAGAATTTAGAGACAAACTGGACTCCTCGATCGGACACAATGTGAAGCGGAAGGCCATGCAGATGGAAGATATGTTTGAAGAACAAACTGGCAAGCTGTGGAGAAGACGGAAGACCTGGAAGGGGAACAAAATGGGACATTTTGGAAAACCGGTCCGTCACCACCCAGATGACAGTATTGCCCGAGGAGACAGGCAAATCAGTAACAAAGTCCATTGCCACGTGAGACCACGGGCGACTGGGTATCGGCAACGGGAGTAACAGTCCAGCCGGTTTGAGACGAGAGGCTTTATTGCGGGCACAGGAGGAGCAGGATCCCACAAACTCCCGAACATCTTTGACCAGGTCTGGCCACCAGTAATAGCGGGAGATGAGGGCCAAGGAGCGCTGCACCCCAGGGTGCCCAGCCAGACGAGAAGAATGTCCCCAAGACAGAATCCTCTTCCTGAGAGCAGGTCTAACATACGTCTTGCCAGGAGGCACCTGCCGAAGGTCCACCGGAGCTGCAACAACAAGCTGATCAGGAGAAATTATGTGCCGAGGAACTGGTTCATCTCCAACAACATCTGACGAACGGGACAGAGCATCAGCCTTGACATTCTTGTCTGCCGGACGAAAATGAATCAACAAGTCAAAGCGGGAGAAGAACAAAGACCACCGGGCTTGCCTGGGATTCAGGCGCTGGGCTGTCTGGAGGTACAGAAGATTCTTGTGGTCAGTGTACACACAAACAGGATGGAGAGCTCCCTCCAGAAGATATCGCCATTCTTCAAGAGCAAGTTTGATGGCTAATAGTTCTCTGTCTCCAATGGAATAATTTCTCTCAGCTGAAGAAAAAGTCTTGGAAAAGAAACCGCAAGTCAAAGTTCGGCCCTTGGGCCCTTTCTGAGTGAGCACCGCTCCAGCTCCTATGGAGGATGCGTCCACCTCCAGAAGAAAGGGTTTGTCCGTATCTGGCCTAGAGAATACGGGAGCCGAGGAGAAAGCAGACTTTAACTTGGAGAAGGCCATTTCAGCAGCTGGAGACCAGGCACGTGGATTGGCACCCTTCTTGGTGAGCGCCACGATGGGGGACACCAGAGTGGAGAAATGGGGAATAAACTGACGGTAATAGTTCGCAAACCCCAGGAACCTCTGTATGGCTCGGAGACCCTCTGGACGTGGCCACTGAAGAACTGCAGACAGCTTCGCGGGGTCCATCTGGAGGCCTCTGTTGGAAATTATGTAACCAAGGAAAGGAAGGCAGTGCTGGTGAAACAGGCATTTTTCTAACTTGGCATAGAGGTGATTGGCACGAAGTCGACCTAGAACTTGTCGTACGTGTGCCTGGTGGGACTCAAGGTCTGGAGAGTACACCAAGATGTCATCGAGGTAGACCACGACACAAGTATAAAGAAGGTCCCGAAAAATGTCGTTCACAAACTCCTGAAAAACAGCAGGGGCATTACACAGTCCAAAGGGCATCACTAGGTACTCAAAGTGCCCGTCACGGGTGTTAAACGCCGTCTTCCACTCATCACCTTTGCGGATCCGGATGAGATTGTAAGCACCACGGAGGTCCAGCTTGGAGAACACCTTGGAACCACGTAGGCGATCAAAGAGTTCTGTAATCAACGGCAGGGGGTAACGGTTTTTTACCGTGATCTTATTCAGCCCACGATAGTCTATACAGGGACGTAGGGAGCCGTCCTTCTTGGTAACGAAGAAAAAACCTGCGCCAGCCGGAGAGGAGGACTTGCGTATAAAACCCCTCTGCAGATTCTCCTTGATGTAGTCGGACATGGCTAGAGACTCAGGTACAGAAAGAGGGTAGACACGACCTCTGGGAGGAGTGGCGCCAGGAAGAAGATCCACAGGGCAATCATAGGGACGATGTGGTGGTAGAATCTCCGCCTGCTTCTTGGAGAAAACGTCCGAAAAGTCCCGATAACAAGCTGGCAGACCCTCCAGAGACTTGGGAGCCAGAGTCGAAGTCCTCACAGGTAGCGGACGGGGAATCTGCATACAACGTGAAGCACAGTTCGGACCCCAACGGAGGATATGCCCGGAGGACCAGTCCAGTACAGGGGCATGAAGCTGCAACCAGGGGAGACCCAGCAGTAGAGCAGATGTGCTTTGGGGCAGCACAAAAAACGAAAGTCTCTCTTGATGTAGGGCACCAACTTGCAGAAGCAGGGGCTCCGTGCGAAACCAGATGGGTACGGAGAGAATCTGACCATTGACCGAGGCAATAGACAATGGCTTCTCGAGACGAACCACTGGGAAGTGATGCCGAGAGACCAAGGCTGCATCCACGAAGTTCGCTGTAGAGCCCGAGTCCAGGAAGGCAGTAACCTGGATCTGGGTACCGGTGCCAACGCTGAGGAGCACGGGAAGAGTCAGACGTGAAGAAGCTGTATTTACACCTAGGGACGCTTCTCCCAAGAAGCCTAGGTGCTGGCGTTTCCCGGTCGTTGAGGACGGACAGGATAGGAACCGATGAAATGCTCAGGGCTGGCACAGTACAGACAGAGGTTCTCCTGTCGGCGTCTTGAACGCTCTCGTAGAGTGAGCCGGGTTCGGTCGACCTGCATGGGTTCCTCAGCAGAAGATTCAGGCGGACCCTGGAGCGGCCTTTGGAAGACTGGCGCCAGGTGAGGAATGCGTCTAACACGGCCTTGGGGATACTCGGAGCGTAGTTCCTCAGCTCGCTCCTTAAACCGTACATCAATTCGAGTGGCCAAGGTGATGAGGTCACTCAGAGTAGATGGAAGATCCCGAGCTGCCAGTGCGTCCTTGACCTGCGCAGAGAGCCCTTTCTTAAATGTAGCGATGAGGGCTGCATCGTTCCACGCAAGTTCAGAAGCCAGGGTGCGGAATTGAACTGCGTACTCTCCCACCGATGAGTTGCCCTGACGCAAGTTCAACAATGCAGACTCCGCAGAGGAGGCTCGTGCTGGTTCCTCGAAGACTGACCGGGTCATCTCTGTCCCAAAGCGGAGTAGCCCAGGCCAGGGCTTTCCCGGAAAGAAGGCTGAGGACAAATGCCACCTTGGACCGCTCTGTGGCAAATTGCGACGGCATCAGTTCTATGTGCAAGGAGCACTGGGTTATGAAGCCCCTGCACATCTTTGGATCTCCATCATACTTGCCGGGCAAAGAGAGGCGTAGCCTGGGTTCAGCAGCAGGAAGATAAGCCGGGGCAGCAGGGGTCGCAGCGGCCGCTTCAGGAGACTGTTGCTGATGTTGGGTAGCAAGTAGTTGTTGGAGCATGGCGGTGACTTGCTCTAGCTGATTCCGCTGTGCTGCAATCTGCCGGGACTGGTGGATCACGATGGTGGCGAGATCAGGCTGACTGGGAGAAGGAGCCTCGGCGGGATCCATGGCCGGATCTTACTGTTAGGATCAGTGGATCCTCTGGACCACCGCGGGAGATGTAACTAGCCAACACCCGGAACCGGAGCCTAGCGGCACCTGGTTTTCACCAGAGCCCGCCGCAAAGCGGGTTGGACTTGCTGCGGCAGGATACCACTAGGTCGTTCCCAGGTGTGACTAGCCCACGGTGGCAGCCGAGGTACCTTAACGGATGACAAACTCGTAGTCGGGTCCAGGCACAGGGTCAGGGCAGGCGGCAGAGATGCAACGTCAGGTTCAAGTCCGGGGTCAGCAACAGGAGGTCCAGGCAGGAGAGAACGGGAACACAGGCACACAGCAACAGGGAGGAACACAGGTAACACGGCAACACAGGACTCAGGAACGGGAACACACAGGAATACACTGGAACGCAGGAATACAAGAATACGCAGGAACACAGCAATACTCGTTAGGAAGCTTTCTCTAAGGCTAAGAGGCACAAAGATCCGGCAGGGAATGATGGGAAACAAAGGGTTATATACAAAACAGGAAATGACCAATACTAATCACCTGTGCGCTGGCCCTTTAAATCTTGAGGCAGTGCCGCGCGCGCGCCCTAGGGAGCGGGGCCGCGCGCGAGACCCAGTCCGGACGGGAGCGGAAGCCAGGAGAGGTGAGTGCACCGGAGCAGCACTGGGGCAGCGGAGGGAGGCACGGGTGCACCCGCGATCCGTGGTATGGATCGCGGGGGTGCCCGTGACAGACAAAACTATGACTATGATTTGCATTCTTTTTAAAATATACCACACAGAAGGGGTTAGGAAAATATATAACCCAAAATTTTGATATTAAAATCTATATTTTGTACCCAAAAATCTAGATCCCATACAGCTTTAATGACCAAAATATAAAAAAAAAGTTATAGATTGTGGCATTGACAAAAAAAAACTAGGTCCAAATGGGGCTAAATAATGTGGTAGCGACCAACAATAACATACAGTGATATAAAGTCATCTCTCAAGAGCGTAAAACATTGTTTAACGGCTTTTAGCTCATTTACCTTTCACACAAAAGATTTACTTCTTAAAGCAATCCACTAATTGGGTTATAGTGATAATCTACTAAACTACTGTACTAAAATTGTTTTACAGTTCAATGCATACATAGAAATCATGGGGCCCTGTAGCAAAAGTCAGATATGTTCTCCTAAAAAAAATATTAATTAAATATCTAGATTTATATATACAGTGGTATGAAAAGTATTCCGGACCTTTTTGAAGGACACCTACCATGAGGAATCTCTCTTACAGACCTGTAGTTGGTTTAAGGTCCATATTAGTGGGTCCACAATACCTATGGGGTCCACAGGTCACATATCAGTTGCTTGGTCTGCCTTCATTGTGGCAAACGAAAATTTTTTAAAAGCTATGGCACTTGGAGTTTTTTTTAACCTAAAAGGATTTCATTTTGCAAATGAAGGTAATTTTAAAAAATCCGTCCGAGAGAACATCCACCTTAATCCTTTATTGCAATAAAAGCACATCGAGTTGCAGTGAACATACAGACATCAGGCAATATTCCAGGTAAACAAGACAAAACCTGCACGACTTTGATGGAGACGACAGCGCATGTGCAAATATGTTCCTGAGAGGGGGGTGACGTCACTGGCTCTCAGAAACTGCCAAAGCAAATAGAGGGACGGGATAGAAGCAGAGCAGGAGATGTGAATAAATTATTAGTAGAAGAGCGCTGAGCACCCGGTGTGAGGAACACAGGAGCGCCCGGCGATAAAATGAATAAATTAAAGGGCTGTTTTATGAATGGGGGCTGTAGATTAATGCTGTAGTTAATGCTGGGGGGCTGTAGATAGTTAATGCTGGGGAACTGTATATAGTTAATGCTGGGGGACTGTATAAAGTTAATGCTGGGGAACTGTATATAGTTCATGCTGGTGAATGTATATAGTTAATGCTGGGGGGCTGTATATAGTTATCATTAGGGGGCTGTATATAGTTAATGCTGGGGGACTGCATATAGTTAATGCTGGAAGACTGTATTTAGTTATTGTTAGGGGGCTGTATATAGTTAATTCTGGGGGACTGCATATAGTTATTGTTAGGGGACTGTATATAGTTAATGCTGGGGGGCTGCATATAGTTAATGCTGGAAGACTGTATTTAGTTATTGTTAGGGGGCTGTATATAGTTAATGCTAGGGGACTGTATATAGTTAATGCTGGAAGACTGTAGTTATTGTTAGGGGGCTGTATATAGTTAATGCTGGGGGACTTTATATAGTTAATCCTGGGGGGGTGTATATAGTTATTGTTAGGGGGCTGTATATAGTTTATGCTGGGGGACTGTATATAGTTAATCCTGGGGGGCTGTATATAGTTATTGTTAGGGGGCTGTATATAGTTAATGCTGGGGGGCTGTATATAGTTATTGTTAGGGGACTGTAGATAGTTAATGCTGGGGGACTGTTTATAATGGTTGGGGACTGTATATAGTTAATGCTGGGGGCTGTATATAGATATTGTTAGGCAACTGTATATTGTGACTACTGGGGACTGTATATAGTAATCACTGGGGGTTGTATATAGTTATTGTTAGAGGGCTGTATATAGTGATTACTGGGAGCTGCATATACTGATTACTGGGGGTTGTATATAATTATTGCTGGGGGGCTGTACATAGATATTGTTAGGGTGGCTGTATATAGTGATGACTTGGGGTTGTATATAATTATTACTGGGGGTTGTATATAGTGATTACGGGGGGCTGTATATGATCCACCATTGCACAGTAAGCATCGTCCTGGAAAGTGTAAACCAAGTGTAATTCCCCCTCCTGGCTGTGGTCCTCTCACAGAGCCTGGATCATACCATTGTAACCATTGTAGGGGTTCAGATATATCTGACTCCACTTGCCACACATTTTTTCCCAATATTGGTATTCTTTCACAATGTTTTTATCCTGATGTTATTGATTACTCTATGAGGTGATAAAGGAGATTGGATTGTTCCTATTATTGATCTTCTTACAGGGAACAGTTTTCCTATTTTTGTTCACATCGTCACTTTCAGTACTTAAAAAACTATTTCTGCTGAAAAGAATTGTAAAATAAAATATTGTACTTGTGTCCATTCGCTGAGGTTATATAAGTGTCAGTGCTCCCTCCCCGCCCGTTATATAAATCGCATTCTCCTTTACACAACACAGAAACAACGAGAAGTGCTGACTTCCTGGCGAGAGGCGACGTTATATGCGGTGACGTCACGCGGCACGCCCCGCCTCCACAGGCCCCGCCTCTGTTATGTCTCGTTATGAAACCGGCCATCGGCCGCGCCGTGTTTTGTAACTGTCTCTGGCGCCGCAGCCAATGAGAAGTGTCCCCGGCGGTCAGCTGACCCGCACTTTATGTAATAGCAGGTAGTAGTGTGCTAGTATGTGGTGGAGGCGCTGACTGCTCTAGTCATGTCGTCCATGGCTGCGCCTCGCAGTGCGCTCATAGAGTCGCTGAACATGTCCCGGCCGCTGCAGCTGGAGCCGCTGATGGAGTGTCTGCTGCGGCAGTACCGGGGCTCCGTGCTGGTGGCGGAGGAGGAGGCGGCGGCGGCCTGTGCGCTGCGGTGCCCGGGATGTGGCGGCTTCATGCGGGACCCGGTGACGGTACAGTGCGGGCACACGTACTGCTGGCCCTGCCTGCGGGGGGAGCCCAGGAAGCGCTGCCGCCTGTGCCAGGGGGACATGGGGCGTCCTCCCCGCCGCACATGCGTCCTGCTCAAGCAGCTGGCGGACAGGTGTCTCCCCGGGAGGAGCTGGCAGCACCGGGACGTGGCCGAGCTGCTGGAGGCCGGGGAGCACCGGGAGGCGCTCAGGAAGATCCGTGACGTCATGGAGACAGGTGAGTGACGTCACCACGCCCTGTCTGACTGTGCTGGGGCTCCTGATAGCCCTCCAGACCTTGGAGGTTCTGAATGTGTCATGTGACCCTACTGGGTCGGGCGCTGACGCATTCCAGTACATCTGGTGTGTGCTGATCCACATTGTCACCCAGTGTACTGGAGCCGCTTGTATAACTGCCCATAGATCATCACCCTGTGTGGATGGGGCTGATATAAGAGGGCGAACCTTCACACTTTCACTTATGGAATCCGTATGTTTCACCAGGTTTGATCCCGTTAATCCGGAGGGGTATGACATTTCCTTTCCACAATTCCCTCTAGTGCAGTGATGGCCAACCTATGACACGCGTGTCAGTGCTGACACGCATAGCCATTTTCAGTGACACACGGCCGCCGGAGAGTTAGGTTTCATCCTCGGCTCCTACACAGCCAGGTGCAGTAGTTGGGAGGCTGAGAGATTGTCCAGCACATTGTACTAAATAGATGATGTGGAAAATCCCCATATACCCATGTACTGTAGTATGGCAGTACATGGTAGGATCAATCACACAACCTAGGATTAAAGTACCCTAGAAGTTAAATAATTATACATATTTGTTATTTAAATAATAAATATCACAAAATTATGTTTTTTTTTGAGTTATGCTCGGTTTTTTGCCGAATTTTGACACACCAAGCTCATAAGGTTGCCCATCACTGCTCTAGTGTCAAGTCTCGCCTTTCAACATATATAAAAAAAAAAAAAAAAAAAAGTCTTGCACAAAGTTGTGTGAAAATGAGCAGAGAAGAGTCATATTTTGCCTGAGATGAGTCATTGGATACATGTTGTTGCTTCAGTCATCCCTATATTTGGTTCTATGGTACCTAGAAACATGATTTTGGTGTCATATTAAAGTAAAGAACCTCTTCTTTTGGATCACACCCAGACGTGTAGTTCTGTGAGTCTGTTCCTCCATGTCTTTGATGTGATCTGGAGTTTGATTCTGATCTGTACTGTGACACCAAAAGCCATGTTTCTAGGTCCTGGAGGATTTGTATCTGTACAGTCATCAATGCACAAATCTGAGAAATTCTACAAAGTTTTGTTTTCGTTGTGTGACTTTATAGATGAGCACAAATTGTAACATGACAGGGCTGAACTTCAGCGGGGAGATGAGTGTTTGGTTACTGTATTTTGATCTCCTCGATATGTCCAGCGTCTTCTGTAACCCAGTGTGTGCTGTTTGGATAGTACAGATCGGGATGTCCTAGTATAGGGATTATTCAGCTTAGAAGTGGATATGTGATTGTACATGAGATCCCCCTGGCGGCCACCCCATCCATCAATATGGATATGTGTATAGATGACTCCTCGGTAAATGTCCATTATAGAACTATCTGTATGGATTTAATCTCCGGCTGTGTTACATGTGGAGGTGAAATAAACCAATAGATATCATTAACCATTGAATGCTGTGGGGGAGGGGTGTATTGGTATAGCAGTGATACAATACCACTGGTGTATAAGAATAAATCATTGGGACCTATCACAGCGGAGCCATTGCTACATTTGTATCCAGAGACTTCTTATCTACATTGTAGCAAACAAGGGAACATGAAAGGGATTTTGAGCCGGGATTATAATAACCTTCACCAAGCAATTCTACAAGGTTCTCCCCAGACCAGTCCTGCGCCTTTCCATCACTTGTGCAGGATATTTGTTCTCGTCTACATGTATGTCACTTGTTGTGATTGATGGAAAGCCACCGTGTTTTTCCAGGTCAACCTCCTGGTGTAGAGAAGACCAAAGCATTGTTTCGTTTTTGGCAGACCTTTAGTTTTTGTCTTTGTCCATCTGTTACACCCACCTGGCTATTCGTATTGTGGAATTTTAAGGAAAATCCACCCTTTATACCACAGGTGCCCGTCCTGCTCATGTCTCAGGGTTACAGTCCAGCTGGCACACTTCTCCATATCTTTCTATGGGTTCAGTTTGCCAGTTCTGCAGTTTTATAGAGAAGGTCCTATCAGTGCCCGCAGTGCTTTCCTATTGTCGGCAACCCATGAATGGACCTCACAAGTCGCAGACTGCAGGTCCTTTGTTTGAGGCTTGTGAAAAGCACACGTTCCTATGTAGGTAGGCTAACTCTGTATAGCGCTGCAGAAATAATGACTTATTTACTCTGTAAATGCCAGTACACTTGTAGTACAAGAATTGGGAGCGTACATATGTACAGCAAAGTGGACCTTTATCAGGACTAGCAAACTGCCAGCAATTTCGATCATTTCCCCCTTCACCCTAATTATACACAAAGTAGGCGTAGATGGTGGCGGAGTATGTTGGGGTACTTGCTATAGCCTGTTATCATTCAGGCCTGGAAGAGCTCTTGTGTATGATAAATGTCTTCTCCCCCCTTGTTCTGGAGAATGTGTTATATCTAGGAAACCTGAACACACAACCATTCAAATGATTGTCACGTCTCCTCTTACATCTTCATCCATCTAATCTTCTCTTTAGTACTAGAAATCTCCCCTCTAGCAGCCTCTGTCTTTTTAAGGAAGTAATGTGTACAGCCCCTTTAAGTTGGCACCCAATATTTGTAGCTGAAAAGAAGGCGCATTTTTTCCTGTAGAGGGGGAGAGAAGGGGTCTGGTATCTCATATGTTCTTATAAATGAACGATCTGACTGTTGACCTGCCTGATGTGTCCGCTCATGTAAAGGCTCCTTTTCCCCGATTTGGGATGCTTACAGGGCAAGATGGAGCCTGTCCCTGGCACGGTGGGCAATATATCCATCAAAACAGATTGATGTATGGCCCATTGAAAGGCATGGGACCGTATGCAACGGTATATTACGGGTTGCATACGGCTGGTTTTACTTTTTGTGTGAAAGCAGCTGTAACGATTTGCAGTGTGACCTTAGATGCAGGAATATGAAGTGACCCTTACAATAGGAGAGGGGAAGGGGCTACGAGCCCAGTTGGATTTGTCTTTCCATCTATTACATGGCAGTGATGGGGTACCTGTGTCTAGGGAAGGCAGGGTTACTCTGTGCTGCTTGTGTGAACATTGCTCGGCTGTGATCTAATCAGAGCTGCAGAACTTTCCTCCGTAACCATATAAATAAGAGATAACTTTTTGCCCAGTGAAAGGAGTTGTGCTGTCTGAGTAATCTGATAAGAAGCGTCTGCCTCTCCTGGATCACGTGACTGCTGGTTATGAAACAATCCTCTTGTGATGTCATATGTTATACAACCAGCACCCAGGGCTGCAGGGAGGGGGCCTGGTCCTCTCCTGTGTGCGCCTAGGAATTGGATGCTGACAAATGGCTTTTTTTCTTCTACTTGCTTCTAGTAAAATATGTTTACTTGATATTGATACGGTCCAGTATCTTAAACACATTAGTCAGGTCATTCTGGCGTCCCGTATATGTGGATATATAGACTCTATGCTTTCTCTTTGCATCTTCGGTGCCTTGTCCCCCATTGTAAATGGGGAATGAAACCACCTAGTCCTTGACACATTTTGCCCCAATGTTCTTTTGAAGGAACCTTCACTTCTAAGAAAGGCCTCATATTCTTTAGTATCTGAACAAAACCATGTACCGTGCAGTTTATGAAGCTAGCCTTCCATGTGTACTGTACACTGCCATACTGACAATTCTTCATTGTGTGAACTTGTTGGGTCACCAACACCGGTTTTTTGGTAGAAAAGGGGGTAAATTGCATACTTATTTCCAGTGACTCTCCCTGTATACAACAAGTATGTATCAGTGTATCCCAGCCATGGTTACATCACTATTGGTCATATATATAATACATTCTCCCAGTTCTACTCCAGTCTGTCAACTCTATCAAGGCTTTTATTATGTGATCCTGTGTGAAGGTTCACAACTGAAGACTATGAGATTGTTAGCATTGCTCTCTATGTATATTTATGCTCACACATGTCTTACTCTTGCAGATCCTGATGACTTGATCCTACGTGTTTACAAAGCTGAGGCCTATGCTGCACTATTAGAATATGGGAAAGCTCATGAGCAACTGGACCTTGCTCTCTCGAAGCAACGCAACTGGCCAGAGGTGATGATAGCAGAAATACGTAGATATGTGTCTGAATTGTTGTACATTCTCACGGCCCCTTAGACTCCTCCTCATGCACAGGACCATCTGGGGGACATATATATACGTACCTATAAACCTTCAGATTTTGGGCTGCATCGTAAAGATCTGTTGCATATCCTTATGTTCATCTCATGTTAGTGTAGCTTAATTCTAGTCGTGGTAGCAGTCAGCTCCCAGATCACCCACAAATAAGACTGGTATAAGCTTTCCAGGCATAACATTCATCCTCTTTGGTTCTCTGTCACTTTTGAGAAGATAGTTTTATATTTTATGTACATAAAGTTGATTGTTTTACCTGTAGGGTCATTTAGCAGCTGGTAGACTGCAGCTCAGGTCACACCTGTGTTCAAGATACAGGAATGCAAAAAAGGGGGAGAAAGCCAAATGGGTGCGCTTGTAACCAAAAATGAAGTGAAATCTTCAGATATAGCGGAGTTTTTTGCCAAACATAAAAATCCAATCCATTATTATCTCCCGTCAGAAAAATGTTTATAACCGAGGTCTTGCGGATGCAGTGAAATGTCCATTGCTGTCAGTTTGCACCAATACTGTTATTTGCGTGGTAAATTGAATGCATTTGTGATGATGAGCTTGAATGTAAATTTAAGACTAAGAATCTGTGTGTATTTCAGTGCTACTGGCGACTTGTAATTGTACTTTATGCAATGACCACATAAACCCTTCCTGCCTCCTCAGGTTTACTTCAGGAAAGCCAAAGTTCTGCAGGAGACTGGGAATCTGTATGAATCTTTGAGGTTTTATCTGCAGTGCTTGGCCTTGGACGAGGAATTTACAGCAGCCAGAAGTGAGATAGAAAAGGTGACTGAGCATTGTACACTATTTCTTGTGTTAAGTGTAGTTTTCTGTGTCTCCTAATACCTTGTACTTGGTATTGGTTTACACATATTAGTGTGTCCTGAAGATCGCTGTAGCTGTACACATCCACTGATCTCTTCAGAGATCAACAAGGATTAAGCCAAGGACAGGAGAAATCCATTCACAACCTCGGCATACGACTCTGTAATGTCTTAATGCACACAGTGCTTACTCTGTCATACACATGAGTCTGCTGTCATTCATTGAAAGAAACGGACACCTGTCTTAAGACTTCCGTTATTTGCATTAGTGATGGATTTAATAGCAGAAGACTATTAGATTTTTTACCTTCTAAGATAATGGAAGTTGTGATCACCCCTCTTCCTCTCCATGGCGCTGGATGTGTGCCCGGCTGTAGGGGGAGTTGGAGAAACTTTGTGATTCCATGTGAGAGAAATCTTATGGCTTGTTTCATGTCCTATATGGACGGTGGCTACTACATTGTTTAGGACCATTACATGGTCAGCCAACCCTTCACAAGCCTTATTCTAAATGTGAGGCAATGGGGTTAAATACTTGCTGGGCATCAAACCATGGTCTCTGCCACGTTCCTCACAGCATCCTTCCTTCTTGGTTGATGTATTAAGCAAAAGAGATCTCCTGGACAAAATTTTATAAAGTTGTTGCAGTGTTATGTGCAGGCAACAAGGTCTAGACAGTGATCTGTATTATATTAATGGCTCTGTAGATAATTTTTACATAACATTTTACTTGCTGTAAGTATGAGGGTTTTGGTGTTTGTTTTTTTTTTTTTTTTAATAGAGAAACTGTTGTACAAATCATTCTAAATGCTTCCCACATGTCTATTCAGCTTCTCCTGCTCTGTAACATCTAACTCCAGGTAATGCTGCCTGCTCGTTGGGGCTGGTTCTTTATAGGTTCTCTAGTTTTGTTACAGAGGTTAAACAAGGGGAAAGCTGTTTGCCACAAAAAGATTTATTTGCAAAAAGAGGTTGTTATTCGGATCCAGTTTCGTGATTTACTTTCTCTTGTTAAGGTCAATGTGTATAGAACAATTACTATAATCCTTTATATCGCCGTGAACCTCAATGCGTATGTGAGAGAAGGTTTAAATTTGTGAAAAAACAGTCCAGAGAAATCGTATTGTAAGCAATTGTACAAAGGTGACACTAGTAGTCTCCATGTACGATGGTGCCCTGTGCAGCTCGCCTCTCGCTTAGATTAAGAATTTTCCTAACGGCTCTTAATTCTTTCTTGTAGATTCTCCGTGACTTCCTTTTTCCTGTCCCAGAAACTGTGGAAGGTATTCTAAAAGATCTTGAAATAAAACCTTTGCCAAATCTGCCATTGAAACCTTTTGTATTAGGATCTGATAGGAAGGAAGCCGCATATCATTTGCACACAAGTCTGGAAGAGGTAACTTTCAAAATTTTGACACAATATGTGCAAAGTATTATCTTATTCTTGTTGTAAGAGAAATCCTCTCATTTTGTGAGGCATATATTAAAGTCTTTAGTCCAAAGATGTGTTTATTGGACAGACTTTCAATTGTCAATTGCTAAACGTTAAATGAGGTTATCCAATGAATAAAAGCTTTTTCATAATGCTTCCCTTCCTGCCTGAGGGATATGTATGTTCAACGAGGCTCTGACTTTGGGTCATGTGGTGTCTGTGGCTCGGGTTTATTCTGCTGTACTGAAGATATCCAGCCCCCTCGTTCACATTCGGGAGTACATAATGTGTCCTGTTACTGAGGGGCTGGAAGTTTTTTTTTGTACAGCAGCAAAAATGCAGCCCTCCTCACTTGATGCTATGATGCACAGACTCTTGTGATCTGGAGTCAGAGCATCCTTGTAAGGCAGTGTAAAGGCACTGGTTACCTGGTACCTCAAACCAGACACCGGAGCAACCAGAGAAGGGAGACAGTATAGTTACAGAACTCAGAAGTGTGTTGTTTTTTTTTTTTTCTTTATGTATTCCCTCCATAACCCTTTTTATACTACTAGTTCTCTCCAAAAATAAGACCTACCTCCAAAAAAGCCCTAGTAGAAATGTTTACCCTTTTCATAGTAGGGATGAAATATAAGCCATGCCCCAAAAATAAGCTAAGTACAAATAGCTATATGTTCTAAACCTTTTCACCTATATACAGAGTTCAAGTGTTTAAGACTAGAACCTCCCCTAATCCCTCAAATTTATTATAACTAGGTAACAACCATTGTAGTTGATGAGCTTTGTAATTTTCATATACAGCTCTCACTCCTGACTACCTGACACTCCTTTAACTGTTGTTAAAAACGTAAGTTGTCGCAGTTCAGAAAGCTGACAGATGTAATGGCTACAAGCAGCTAAATGGCACGGAGGCGCTTTAAGTATGGAAAGTGCCATTGTTGGACATTACAATTGAATTCAGGATTTGGAGAGGAATGATGATCCAAGATGATGACATGATTCTATCTGGGGAGGGGGATATTTTGTTTATAGCAAAAAGACATCTCCTGAAAATGAGCCTTAACACATTTTGGGAGCAAAAAATATTCTTATTTTTGGAGAAACTCTGTATATACCAAATTATGTAAACTGTCTATTTCAATCTCTGGAGACCAGTTCCAAAAAATATTCATGACAAATCCTGGAGATTGGGGTTTGACCAAATGTAGGGATGGCTGTACATGCACTGATTGAGTGATGGATTGCATCTTTCAAGTGTTTGTGACCTATTCTGTTACTATGTGGCAAACTGGGGCAGTTGTGCATAGATGCTAATGTTGTTTTCCATGACAGGAGGAGGGGGCTCCAAAACAGATGAAGAGCCTGAGTGGTAGCAGCTTGCAGCGCACACAGTCTGTGCATGGCCTACACCGCGAGGGGAAGACTGACGCCGGGGAAGGCCTGAAAAGGGTGTCTTCAGAACCTCTCTTATCAACCCAGGAAAATGGCATATTGCTCAAAAGAAAGTTCCCCCTCTCTGAGCAGGATGTGAATATAAGTGAAGATGGTCGGAAGCATTTACGGCATGGAGGTAAGAATGCTGTCAATAAAGCCTCATTCAGACGGCCATTGTGTGGATGTATATCTGGCCACAAGTATGTAGCTGGATATATTCCCTCATAGACGCCTGTGATGACCCGGTGACAGCACGGTGCCACACGTGTGCTACCGTACTGTACACTGGGAAAATATAGAAAATCTTACAGGATATACATTAGCCTTATTAAATAATCACATCATAGACACTTGGTTGCTAAATTTTAAAGCTCCCCAAACCTAACCATAATTTCTGTTCTGTTCTAGAATCCGCCTGCGACTCCTCCAATTTCATAGCAGATCCTTCCATCCTGTGTAAGCTGATTGATGCAGCCGACTTTGAGTGCTCCCTGTGCATGAGGTTAGTAACTTTTCTATGATCCTTTAGTGTTGCTTAGCAAACATTACCTTGCCCTGTGCCTGGATATGTAGCTCTGCTCCATTTGATTGAATGGGACACTGTAGCCGTACTAGACACAATAAGTGAGCATGACTGGCAATGTTTCTGGCCAAAAATAAAAACCCACCTCTTTTTCTAATCTAGTTAAACCATTTATGTTCCTCTGTATAGCATTGACTGTAAATCTATGTTCAGTTTATGTATGTATTGCATAAGTGATGTGAAAAGCATCACAATGCTAAGTGATATTCATTGGTAAATAAATGACTGGTGAATGAATAACTGAACTACAAACATAAAGGGGCAGATTTATCTAAATGTCTAAAAATCTGGTGCAACTTTAGACTAAGATTTACCATTTAGAAATGGACACTATCATTTAGCATTGGTGCATTTGTATAACTTGTCGCAGAAGCCCTTGCTGCTTTGCCTAAAAACGCCTTGGGCTACATTCAGTGTTTTGGCACAAAATACGACTGTATTCTGAAGAAAACGGACAGATAAAACTGCCCCATTATGTCTGCAGGTTGTTCTATGAGCCGGTTACCACTCCGTGTGGACACACCTTCTGCAAGAACTGCTTGGAGCGCTGCTTGGATCACACACCTCAATGTCCGCTATGTAAGCAGAGCCTGACTGAGGTGAGTGCATGATGGTGTTTATTACTACATATCTATTCATGGCTCTGTGCTAACATCTGGTCAGGGGGTCTAGTCCATAACGCCAAATATCCACATTGGGATCTGACTGCCGGGATCCCCAACAAGAACATGACCTGCTCTTAAGGGAATTGAGAGCCTCTTCTCACTAATGGGTGGAGCAGCATGAACAGTATACATCCTACTCCATTCATTTGGAGGTGAGTGTCAGAGCATTGTACCGAGCTATTCCCATCTCCAACGCCTGCCTTGAATAGTAAATAGAGCAGCAGGAGAATGTGAGAATGAGATCTCTGGATTCCTTCCTGTTCTTGTGATTGGTGGGGGTCCCAGCAGTTGGACCCATACAATCCCCCTGTTATCCCACAGGATTGGGTCAACTCCTTTTCAGGAATTCTACAAGATTTCGCATTGTAAAGGACACTTTATAAACTTTCCGATTATAACTTTTTATAGACTTTACACATTTTATCATTTTATACAAATTTATGTTTTTTTTGGAGCATCCCTAGCTCATTCGCACAAAGTAAAAAAATTGTGCTGTTGCACTGTGCGGTTTGGACAGTTCTTTGTGGGTTCTTTCTGCCATATTATGTGCTTGGGCTGCACAGATTTTCTGATTTGGCTTGTCCGGGAAAGCCCACAAGCTGTCATCAATATGTCAATAAACAAATTAAAATGCTTAAACAGGAACCTGAACTTTTTTAGTTCTCATTTTATTTGATCTGGATATTCCTGCATTTACCATGATTTCTTTGCTCTTAGTATCTAGCTCAAAGAACCTACAATGTGACGACCTTATTGGATGAATTAATAAAGAAATATCTCCCCAATGAGATGTCTGAGAGGAAACGACTTCATGAAGAAGAAACTGATGAGCTATCAAAGTAATTATGTTTCTTTTACTCTAACGAGAAATCCACTGTATAAATTGATCAATTGTATTTGGGGGACTTGGAAACGTTAATAAAAGACAGATTGTGATGTGGATTTCCAGCAAAAAATGTGTATTAAAATCCGCCTCAGGAGCTGGGCTCATTTCTGTATTTGTACCTTGGTCTGCTAAATAAAATAACCATATTTTTCTTTTTGTTCTGCAATGCAGTTTAACAAAAAATGTGCCTATGTTTGTGTGCACAATGGCCTATCCCACCGTGCCTTGTCCTCTTCACGTGTTTGAACCGCGATACCGACTTATGATACGGAGATGTATGGAAACTGGCACAAAGCAATTTGGAATGTGCATCAGTGATCCAGAAAAGGGGTAACTTTTAGTGTGTGTGTGTATAACTCTGATTTCGTCCCCTGAGAGTACAGTCTTCCCAGTGCCCAGTTCCCAGTTTTGTTGTCCATGTAAGATCACATCTTTAAGTCTTCCGTTATTTGCATCGGTTATTGAGAACCAAAAGCAGGCATGGTAAAACCTGCAGAAAAGGTGCAAGTGAGAGACATTGGACCCAGATAGACAGAAATCTGGGGCAGCCACGTATTTCATTGCTCATAAAATAAGATTGATTCAGTTTGCACATGTGTGTGCGCAAGTTTTTTGACGCGGCTGCACTGTGTCTGACAAGCCAGAAAAATGTGCCCCTAATGGGGCGTGTTACTGCTTAATCCAAGTTTGCAACACATTTTATTATTGTGACTCGACTGAATTGTGCCACACGCTGTATATTAAAGGTGCACACTTCCCGAGCAGTGCAGGGTGTACCAGTTTTATTGAAGACGGTGTGCCAATATTCGATAATCGAATTTTGTTCCTCACTCTGATAAATCTGGACCATTTTATCTTCTCTGCAAAGACTTTCACCTTTTTCAGTGCTTGTCCACTCTTGGTTTTGGCTCACAATAACTGATGCAAACAACTGAAGACCTAACGGAGTTGTGGACTCTGTACGTGTTAAGTAACACTGTCGTCTCCTTTAGTTTTGCAGATTACGGTTGCATGCTGCAGATTCGTAACGTCCATTTTTTGCCTGATGGTCGCTCTGTGGTCGACACGATTGGAGGGAAAAGGTTTCGGGTATTAAATAGAGGAATGAGGGACGGTTATAGCACCGCCGACATTGAATACTTGAATGACACTCAGGTAACTTTTTTACATCATTGATGAAAGTTGTGCATGTGTGTAATGTTAATTTTTTGATTTGTGTATATGGGGAAAAAATGTGAAAAATGAATTTAAGCTATCCTAATTCTCTGGCCAGGTTGTTGAAGAAGAACTGCAGCAGCTCACAGAGCTTCATGATGCCGTCTATGCTCAGGCCTGTCGCTGGTTTCAGAACCTCAGATACAGGTTTCGAAGTCAGATCCTACATCATTTTGGCTCCATGCCAGAGCGAGAAGAAAATGTACAGGTAAGTGGCAGAAAGCCGCATGCAGGGTAATTCTCATTACTACTTCACTCGCATGAGACCCAGGGGCTATGAATCATAGAGCCAGGCACTGAGACATATCACACTGAAAAGGGGAAGTAGACTCTCATACAAAGACAAATATCCTATACTAATGGATGTTCCTGGCTTCCTTAACATTGGGCATACATGGCTTATGATGGCAATCCCACCTCTTTATATTGGCTGTAAGAGCTGGTGGACTTCTGAATGCTGAGTTGGGGGTTACTTTATGTAGGACTACTATGTATACTGGTGGAAGGTGAATGCATGCAGCAATGGTGTGGCAGGGCCGGTCAGGAGGTACAAGCACAAAGCACGATGGAGCTTGTAAGAAACTGACATACAGTGTGAATCCTCTGTACTTTCGCATTCTTTATTTTTCTCTTTGCAAACTTTTGTGTTGTACCCCAACCCTTTAAATACAGATTGGAATTTGGTATTGGCGCAAATGTATCACCATAGGTGCCAGTATTGGGCTGCTTTCACACAAATGTATACTACTCCTGGGCCCGGCCCAGACCAGATGTAGCCGTCCTGAGGAATGGTTGGGGGAGGGCCACTTGTCCCCTATTCATAGGGAGCTGTGCAGCCAGGCCTTACCTAAAGCAAAGGATAGAGCACCCTTTTGAACAACTAGCATACAACTGCGACATACGACGGTGTGAAAGGGGCCTTTCTCTGCAAATTCATTGACTTGACAGTAATTCCAACTGTCCCTAATTCTAACATTATGAGAACTTTATGTAATGTTGGAAGGATAACCCCTGTTCATATAGACATAATAAAGATTGCTGTAATGGGCTCCACTATTCCCAAAGATTCATATTATTTGTCTTCATGAATCCCAATACAATGTAACGTAGAGATGCAACCAATAATATGACAGCCAGTTTCCATTTGTAAAGGATTCCAGAATGCCCAGATTTTACACCATACAGTTCTTCAGTTTAATGGGGTATCTGACATGATACACTCCCTACGGCCTCTTGCTCCTTTTCTCCTGACTTTGTGTGGGGTAAGAACACATCATTCCCTAAGTACATAGCACTTTTGTTTTTGTTTTTTTTTTTTTGTTTTGTTTTTTTTCTTTTAATCCCACCCTCCTGGTCAAAATAGATTCTGACCCCTGAAATTTTTTATGAATTGATTTGTTCTATATATGACGTTGGCAGCTGCCTAATTTCTCTGGGGCTTTCCCAATAGACAGAACTGATATATGAACCAAGTCATGTATGTCATCTAATGAAGACCTTTTTTTTAATGTCCCTTAATTTCAGGTTGCCCCAAGTGGACCGGCCTGGTGCTGGTGGCTGCTGGCCGTGTTACCTGTGGACCCCAGGTATCAGCTCTCCGTTCTGTCTATGAGATCATTAAGAGAGCGTCTCCTGAAGATCCAGCATATCCTGACTTATTTTTCCAGAGACCAGTCCAAATGACTAACCGCCTGGAGCTTCCTTAAAAGTCACCCGGTCCTGACTCTAATCACTGCTGGGGTTTTTGCTGTCTTTGCACACATGGCATTGGTCTGAACAAATGTCCGGACTATTGTGGATGCCTGCCAGATGACTGTAAAAAGTGTGGATATAATCTGCTTCTTTTGTTACAACAAACGTATTGCACTATGTACAAAGTTATTGTTTGTATTTTTTAAAAAAACTTGTAAATTAATTTAGTCTTCATTTTAAGACTTTGGACATGCGTGTGTGTTTTGTGTATTGCTGCTCAGAGTACATTGTAAATGAAATGTAAGAGACTTGTCCAGCAGAGGAGCTCCTCCTGGTTGTCTTTGATTATTTTTATTATTATTTTATAAATCTATGCAGTATTTGTGTTCTAGTGTCCAGATCATTTCTTTCCAAGTACATTTTCCAAGGAAAATGCCGTATATTCCGGCGTATAAGACGACCTGGTGTATAAGACGACCCCCCTACTTTCCTGTTAAAATATAGAGTTTAAGATATATTCGCCGTATAAGACTACCCCTTTTCCAACGCATACAAAACACCGGTAAAAAAAAAAAAAACAGATTTAAATTTAACATGGTCCTTTTTTTAATTTAAATTCTTATGACATGCAGGTATATAGCAGGAAAAGTGTCGCTCATAAACATAAGGCATACAACAACAACATTACCATCGTCCATTTTACTGTAAATGTTACCATACTGTACTTAAATTTTTATTTTATTAAATATTCCATGCCATGTTCTCAGAAGCGGGAAAAAAATTCCAAATGCAATGAAAATGGTGAAAAAACGCATTTGCGCCATTTTCTTGTGGGCTTGGATATTACGTCTTTCACTGACCGCCCCAAATTACAAGTCTAATTTATTCTTTGGGTCGGTACGATTAAGGGGATACCAAATTTGTATAGGTTTTATAATGTTTTCATACATTTACAAAAATGAAAACCTCCTGTACAAAAATTATTTTTTTGATTTTTGCCAAATTCTGGCGCTAATAACTTTTTTATACTTTAGTGTACGGAGCTGTGGGTGGTGTCTTTTTTTGCGAAATTTGATAATATTTTCAATGATATCATTTTTAGGACTGTACGACCTTTTGATCACTTTTTATAGATTTTTTTTTAAATATTTTTCAAAATGGCAAAAAAGTGCCATTTTCGACTTTGGGCGCTATTTTCCGTTACAGGGTTAAACGCATTAACCCCTAGGGGCACCAGGACGTTATAGTACGTCCTGGTGGCTAGATACTTAGCGCACCAGGACGCACTATAACGTCCTGCTTCTAGCACCGGCTCACGAACGGAGCCGGTACCAGAAGCAGCGACTGTCAGCTAACACCCGCAATCGGAGCCGACCCGCAATCGGAGGTCTTCCCCCTATGGATCGGATCTCCCGTGCCGCTTACCGGGGGATCCGATCCTCTCCTGGGCAGCTCCGAGGACTGGCATGTGCCCCGGAGCTGCCCGGTTTCCATGGCAGCCAGACCCCTTCCGGGTCTGACTGCAAACTGTCTGAGCATGCGCAAGCTTGCTCAGACACTTTACACTGCTCTACAATAAAATAGTATTGTAGAGCAGTGTATTGAACTTAAACCAGAGATCAGAGCATCACTGGTTTAAGTTCAAGTATGTAGAAGTAAAATTATGCAAAAACAGTTAACACTACACATTATAATAAATAAAAAATAAATACATAAAAATATAAGCCCCTAAAATGTCACTTTCCCATAAAAACACTTAATAAAGTATAAAAAACATAAAAACACAAAAACCCCCTGCATATTTGGTATTGCCGCGTCCGTAACAATCTGAATAATAAAACAGAATCATTACTGGACCCGCACGGTAAACGCCGGAGGAAAAAAAACGTTCCGAAAAAAGATAATTTTTAATTAATACCCTATAAAAAGTGATTTAAAAAATTTTATGCACTCTAAAATAAGCCCACTAAAAAGAACAACTCTTCTCGCAAAAAAATAAGCCCCTAACCAGATTTGTCAGCCAAAAAATAAAAAAGTTATGCATATGAAAAGATGGCGATGCTTAAATGAATGAGATTTTCTCCAAATTAGTTTTTATTCAGTACAATTGAATAAAATACACAAAACCCCCACATATTTGGTATCACTCTGTCCGTAACAATCTGCATAATAAAACAGAATCGTTATTAGATCCGCAAAGTGAACCCCGTAAAAAACAGCCTCAAAAAACTCTCTCTGAAAAAAAGATGGTTTTTTATTAATGCCCTTTATTAATGCTCTAAAAAGTGATTTTAAAAAGTTACGCAATCTAAAATAAGACCACTAAAAAGAACAATCCTTCTCGCATAAAATAAGCCCTTAAACAGATTTGTGAGGTGAAAAATAAAAAAGTTATGCATATGAAAGACGGTGATGCTAAAATTAACAACAATTTTGCCAAATTACTTTTTATTCAGTAAAAATGGGGAAAAAATAAAAAATATATATAAATGAAGTATTTTCGTAATCGTGGCGACTCATAGAATAAAAATAATATACTATTTTCATGGTATGGTTAACAGCCAAAAAAAAAAAACACAAAAATGTTCCTAAAAATTGACGATTTTCATTTCCTCCACCAACAAAGAGTTAATTAAATCTCACCAATTAGCTATAGATGCCCCAAAATTACATACCAGAAAAGTGCATCTCATGTGGCAATAGAAATAAGCCCCTATAGGTGCACAATAAAAAAAGAAAAAAAATCATAGCCTGTACAATGTGACATAGCAAATCTGCTCTGGATGGCGTCTCCTTCCCTTCTATGCCCAGCCGTGCGCCCATACAGCAGGTTACCACCACATATAGGGTATCTGTACACTCGGGAGAAATTGGATATCAAACTTTGTGGAGCCTTTTTTAATTTAATCCATTGTAAATGTTTAATTTTCCACCCAAAATGGGTGTATTGTGAAAAAATATTACAATTTGCAGACTGCACCTCCGTTTTGTTTTAACCCCTATAAAACACCTAAAGGGTTAACAAACTTCTTAAAAGTGGTTTTTCATACGTTGAGGGGTGTAGTTTCCACAATGGGGTAATTTATGAGTCTCGCTATTATTTAGGCCTCTCAGTGTCAATTAGAAGTTGAGCAGGTCCATCTAATACAGGTTTTGGTGATTTTACAAAAAATGTGAAAAATGGCACCTAAATTCTGAGCCTCATAACATTCTAGTAAAATATTTGGAATCTTAAAAAAACCATCCAACATAAAGCAGACATTTGGGAAGTGTAAGTTATGAATTTATTTGGGTGCTATGACTATCTGCATCAAAAGTAGAGAATTTAGAACGTTGAAAATATAGAATTTTTCCAATTTTTTGCCAAATTTTGTTTTTTTTCATAACTAAACGCAAAAGATTTTCATCCAAATTTTTAAACTAATTTGAAGTACCATGTGTCATGAGAAAACAATCTCAAAATCCCCTGGATATCTCACAGCGTTCCCACGCTATAACCACTTATAGTGACACAGGTCAGATTTGAAAAATGGGTCCGCGTCCTTCAGGCCAAAAGATGCTGAGTCCCGTAGGGGTTAAAAAACAGTAATCATATTTTGATCGGGCATTTTCGGACGCGTCGATACCTAATGTGTTTATGATTTTTACTGTTTATTTATATTTATGTCAGTTCTAGGGAAAGGGGGTGATTTGAAATTTTAGGTTTTTTTATTAAAATTTTTTTTTACTTTTTCTTTTTACTATTTTTCAGACTCCCTAGGGTACTTTAACCCTAGGTTGTCTGATCGATCCTACCATATACTGCCATACTACAGTATGGCAGTATATGGGGATTTTCCTCATTCATTACAATGTGCTAAAACGAAATGGCCTCAGGTCTTCGGAAGACCCGAGGCTACCATGGAGACGGATTGCCGCCCCCGATGACGTCACGGGGAGCGGCGATCCCAGGTAAGATGGCGGCGCCTATGCGCCGCTATCTTTTTGAGGCTGCCGGCAGCCATCGCTGTGAGAACACCCGTGATCGGTGCTAGCACCGATCGCGGGTGTTTCCGGTAAGCCTCTGCTGCAATATGCAGCAAAGACTTACCGGCTATGCAGTGGGCTCAGCCCGTGAGCCCTCTCCATGCAGCGCGACCCAACCGCCGACGTGAATACACGGCGGGCGAGCGCGATTACCGGCGTATAAAACGACCCCGGACTAGACAGAAGATTTTTCTGTCTTCAAAAGTCGTCTTATACGCCGGAATATACGGTATATCATTTATATAACCTTTTAGTGATAATTCACACAAACGTGTGCTGTCTGTTTTCCAGCATATGATCCAACAGACACTTAAGTTTGTTTTGGTTTGGGGTCTGACAGCAAAAAAATGTATATTAATTTTTAGAAGTCTGTCACCAGGTTTTACCTGACTAGACTTCTAGCCCCGTCAGAGTATGAAATCTCCTTTCTAAATCGTCCTTTTTATGTAAAATATCCCGCTCTAGCCAAAGTCCTGCGAAAATGAGCAGAGTCATGAATTGTTTTTTCACATGTACATAGATTTAATTCTAGAGAACCTAGAAACCTGGCGTTGGTGTCATATTAACCCTTTCAGTGCTGATGGTCATTGGTGCCTGAATGACGAGGTCAATTTTTGACGTTCTGCTATGCACTTCTGTAAAATAATTACATATTGTAACATATTTTACTTCTTCCCCCTCCTCCCCCCCCAAAACATTTCTGTGCCATAAAACTGGGCATAATTAATCTACCTCAACGTGTTGGTAAGACCATAAAATGCGCCCTGTAGCTCATATGAAACACGCCACAATTGATAATTAAACGAGTCTAAAATATATTGGTAATATTTTTAGAAAAATATTTTATAAAACTTATCTGTGCAAAATGGGAGGTATATATAAATATGTGAATTTTTAAAAACCCACAAAGCTCAATATTGACGCTTATTGGCAGAATTATAAGGAGGGGTTATTCTCTTTGAAGTCTCTCCAAGTCCGAGCAGAGATCTGCCATTGCTCTGACTGGTCTGTCCAGTTACATAAAGCTTCATCCATTTGAATGGTTGCGATTCTATGCCTCATATCCTCCTGCCGCAGCCAGACAAAGGCGTCTCCTGTCATGCTGATGTGTTGTGTGAATATGGAAATGTCTTAGATCTCTTCTCACCTGGCGCAGACCGTCATAAGGCAAACAAATGTAAATGCATGTGGCTACCTGTTTTATTTAAGGGTCTGTTTATGTTTTTCAGGGTCTGTTTAGGTGTTCTATTGTGTGGCTGGCTCCTCTCATACACTCTCATTATACCTGAGTGTTTGAGGATTGTGTGCACCACTCTTCTTAAAACGTGCAATAAATTGGCACATGTGTCCCAACATTCTTACTAGGAATTATTTGGAAAATTGTGGCACCTGCCTTGATAAGGGGGACAGTAAAATAGGCTGTCAGTTCTTTCATGAATATATGAAACCTTCATTCTACACCGCTATGGAGGATAGGTGAGCGCTCCTCGCCCTCTCCATAGGAACCTGTGAACCCTTTGAAGCTGCAGCAGTGAGGGGCTATGGTTACACCCCCCCACCCCACCCTGAGCCCTTTGGGCTCATTAGCATAATTTTGACATTTTATTTTAGGAGGAGGCCATGGATAACAAAATTGGATTACCACAGTCACATTGCCTGGAGCTATGAGGAAGTGTCCCTGATTTTGTGTGGTGAATGCAGGCAGCCAGAATTAATTAAAGAATGTATTTAGAATAAATTTAAAAAAAATATATATATATGGTATTAAAAGTTGGATTTGGGGTAGTTTCACAACTGTGATTTCTCACTGAAGCCAGTTTGGCCCATGGGACACATAAAGATTGTTTTTCTCTTCCTGGTGTCAGTGATTTATCACTGATCCCTTACTAAACCATTCTTTTCAATGGTCTTTTTTTTTCCCCACTGATTCAAGGTTGTCAGTGAATGCTAAAAAAAAAAAAGAACAGGTTCTGATCAGTGGTGAAAAAGCCCAATGAAAGGAATGGTTATGTAAGGTATGTGTCCACAGGCCAAAATTAGTTTAGTGAACAAAAAACAACAACTTTAGCAGTTTGAAATTCCAGCATCATTGAGTAATATTTTAAAGGTGTAGTCTTGGTAAAATTTGCAAATCCATAATAATCCAGAAATATTTTCAAGGTCCAGTCTCATCATACAGAGATTCCTTTCAGTACCAGTCTTTGTATTATTTACAGCAGACTTTTAACTATATCCTTGTTTTACCTAATTGCAGTGTCCATGTTCACTTGATCTGTTTATATCTAGAGTGCAGTGCCAGTGGCAATACTCCTTACATCTATATAAGCATATTGTCAGGACAGACCTAGAGAGAGAATGCTAGTCAGGGATAATTAATAATTGCCCTTATCAGGGCACCCTGACCTTCATGTATATACTGATATGCTGTTATGATACAGGGGCAGTGACTAATTTCATCTACATCCTTATAGGCTACTATAGTGTGCTGGAAATACCAGCATTTCTGTACTTATATGGCACCTCAGGGCAGTTACAGTAGCAGCCATCACTACATTACCCCAGTGGGCAGTTAAAGAGATGTAACATCCACATAGCAAATGTCATGTGCAATTTGCAACTAATGGAATTGCACAGTACACACCTTATTTTGTCCACAACCTGCTGGGTGGGGATGGACTGATCTGAAAAGTAGCGACGGCTGGGAGTGATGTAGTGTGGTAAGTCTTTGTCATGACAAGTTGTCTGGAATTATAGCTCGTCATAGGCCAGCAACTGTCCCAATCAGTCCCAGCGGTTGTGGGCCAAACTTTTGCTTTCTCTCCAATGTTTGAAGAATAGAAAGCTGAACCCTTCACTGGGATGGTGTGGACAGGCCTGGAGGTGGTGGTGGTGACCATTTGCGAAGAGACAGGTGACCTTGTCACTTACAAGGCGGTGGTAGAGGTTTAGACAACCTACACAAGAACATTGAGATGATCACATGCAGGGGCGGTTTTACACCAAGTGGGGCCCCAAAAATAAAACTATTTTATGAACAGTCATAGTCAGTGAGAGGCTCCTTTAGCCCCGCACAATAACAGCACTTTGTAGATTATAACAGTAGTATGGTAAGACAATCTGTAATATGGGACTGTAGGAGAATTTTATAGAAGATTGACAGATGATAGGGAGAAGGATGATAAATATTAAAGATTTTATAGATGCATAAATATAAAGAAAATTATATATAGATACAGTAGAACAGAGATAGAAGAACAATGGATAGATAATACATAGGAGATAGAAGATGTCTAGATAGATAGATAGGAAATAGATTAATTATAGGAGATAGATAACTAGACAGATGATAGATATATAGACAGGAGACAGATAGATGATAGCTATATAGATGATAAGTATCTTCACCTGGGCATTCAACCAAGGGCTATTAAAGGAGCCATACATCCTCTGCACACAGAAGTTCCCCTAACACCCGCCCTGATCACCTGCTTATGGTCGTCAATTTTTCACTGTATAAAAAAAAAATAAAATGCCCCAATCACTGAATGATTATTTCCATATTTTTTGCACTTCTTTGTGCGGTTATTATGATATACTGAGCTTTCTATTTTTATAGGTGTAAGTGAAATGGATACGATTGTTCCTATTTGTTCAAATTGAAATTAAATATGAAATTTACAAATTGTTTGATATATGTATTAAGTAAAAGAAACAAAAAGGGATTGTTACAGTTTTGTACTTTATTTTCCATGCCCGTGCGTCTCTTCACATTCACCTCTGGATGTGCAATGTGCGGCAGCTTCTCACATATCTAAAGTAAGAAGATGAAGTCCCACTCTTTCTGTCTGTGCTGCGTTTTGAGACGCAATTTAAAGGGGGGTTCCCATTTCAACAAGTAACTGCTATTGTTTGAATAATGAAAAGTTGTACAAAAGTCCAATATACTTTCTGTATAAATTCCTCATGGTTTTCTAGATCTCTGCTTGCTGTCATTCTATAGAAAGCTTCTATGTTTACTTCCATTAGAAAGAAATCTCACCATAGTTACACTGGCGCACAGCGTAAGGCCCCTTCCACACTTGCGTTGCAGATCACGTCAGAGTCTGATCAGGGTGCGATCAGGGTTTGGTCAGTGAAAAACGCACATTTTGCATCAGAGTGCAATCAGTTTTCAGTCAGAGTTTGTTCAGTGTCTCAGTTTTTTACACACGTTTTCAATGCAATTTCAATGCGTTTTTCACGCACAGAAAATGCGCGTGAAAGGACTCAGGACTGAGCTCTATCTTTTCTATGGCAATTGATGCGTGAAAAACGCATTGCACTTGCAAGTGTCTCAGAGTGCAATGCGTTTTTGATGCATCTCCATAGACTTGTATGATGCGTTTTTCACGCGCGTGACTTGCAAAAGTAGAGCATGCCGAGATTTAAATGCGCGTTAAAAAAATGCGCGTGTGCGCGTGAAAAAAATGCTAGTCTGAAAAGACCCATTGGTTACAATGGGTCAGAGTGCAATGCAAGTTCTGCGCGTCAAAAGCACGCGCAGAAAACGCGCGTGAAAAACGCAAGTGTGAAGGGGGCCTTAGTGTCAGAGAGAGTAATCAGAGCTGTGTGACCATGGTTAGATTTCTGTCCACTGGAAGTAAACAAGCTTCTTCTAGAATGGCAGCAAGCAGAGATCTAGAAAACTGGGGAATAGATACTGAAAGTAAATTGGAAATGTGTATAACGTTTCATTATTCAAACAATAGCAATTACTTGTTGAAATGGCTCCCCCGTGAACACAAGGTAACATTGTGTTTCCATGGCTTTAACATGATGGAAAATGCGCTCACGGGGGAAGCCCTTAAATTGCGTCTCAAAACGCATCATGTGAACGCAGATTTAGCCGAAGATGTGGATCACTGGGTTCATAATAGAATTGAATTCGGGCTAAAAGAGGGAACAAAGTCTTAGTAATGGGGGACGGTTCAAGATGTAAAGTTATGGACCCCTCCGGATCGGCTCCATCACACGGATGACAGAGCAGTGGCTCCTCCCCCTCCTGTGCTGGCCCCGCCCCGCCGCTCACATGTCCTGCGTGTGTTGTGCGCTGCTCTTTTGGTAAGTTTCTCCGGTGCCGGCGGCTGCTGCTGCGTCCTCTCCCTCCCCCGGGTGGAGCTTGTCCCCCCGCTATATAATCCCCCAGGCCCGGCCTTGTCCCCTCGCCCAGGAAGTGTCTGCTGCTGCGGCGAGGACCCACGTGTGTGCGGGCAGCATGGAGTTTGAGGAGCTGGGCATCCGGGAGGAGTGCGGGGTATTCGGCTGCATCGCATCTGGACCGTGGCCCACACAGCTGGACGTGCCCCATGTTATCACCCTGGGGCTGGTGGGCTTACAGCATAGGTAATGTGCACACTGTGTATTGTCATGTCATAGGTGCGTTATCCTCCTAGAGAGTATTCACACCTGCAGCTTCTAACCGCGGTCTTAAAGGGGAAGTTGCATCTGTTATTTGTAATCTCTTTTTATGACATGGTTATTTCTTGCATCCTGTAAATTCCCTCCCCCCCCCAAGATATCTGTAACTTTTTCCTTACTGGACATCCCCTCTAAGTATGGGGTCTCATCCTATCAGCTAATGCTCACTTACAATTGTTCCCATTTTGGGAATTCCTCTTTAAATCCTTTCCTTGGGAGGTATCCCCCGTGTCCTGTGATCCTGGATTAGTTCCCAAAAAAAGTTAAAACCTGCAAAAAAAAAGTTGCACAATGATTGAGATTGATAAAGTTCCCTGAAGGTTATTTTGTGTTCTCCTGGAGTGACCCTGTTACCCATCCTGTATGTTCATGGCCGGTCCTCTATTGTTTGTTGACCATTTTATACTAGCAACAATGTGGTAGAACAGGAATCCTGCAGTGACCTCTGACTCCTGCCCTGGGCACCAGGTCCCACACTGGTCACTTTGGGACTCTAAAGTTGTGGTTATAATTTGTATAGACCTGGTTGTGCTCCAGCCGGTGTTGGAGGGTCTGTCTCCCCTGGTGTGAGGGCGTCAGGTTGTGGCTTCCTTCCAGTATGTTGATGACCTCCTCCCGTGACAAGCACAATAGAGCTGACCATGCAGGTCACATGGCCCTCCAGAATTAGAAGAAGCTTGGTTTACGTTAAGGCCTTGGCTAAAAAAAATTCCAGGGATTCATCTCCGGAGTGCAGTGTATATGAGGTCATGGAGGGCAGGAGCGTCCCGTGTTTCATCTTATGACAGGGCTGGCATTTTACTACTTTGTGAAACTTTTTTTATTTTGTAAAGTATTGCACGTTGTCTGGTATCAGAATTTCTGGTTTTCTGTGAATAAATCTTGGTGGTTTCAATGGACTTGAACTCAAATCCCAATGGGAGAGCGTGTGTGTTATCCCGTTTTATGCATGGATGTCCTCCCACCCTACAAAAGCAAAGGGGTTTATTGGATTTCCTGCGATTTTGTCATTGGTGTCTTCCTTTGTCCAATTTCGGAAAGTCAGATTGTGAGACTGGTGCGAAGAAACATTTGAGGCCCCTGCACATGGAGTGTAAATGTATTGGGTTTTCCGCATGGAGTTGTGTTATGATACATGTGCCCCCATTGTGTAATGCAGAGATTAAAGATACTATTTATCATAGGTTTTCCTTTGCAACTTTTTAAAGTTGGCTGAAGTTTGCACATAGCGCTGCTGAAGTATGCCAAATTTGCCATTGTGATGCATATCTGGTTTTGTTCTTTCTCTGCTTTGCAGGTTTTGTGATTTTAAATGTTTTAGGTGCATGTATGGGACTAAGCATGGGGTCAGTTGTACTTTGTTTTGCACCAAAAAGTTGCAAAACAAAGAAAACATCTAAGTTGAGGAACACTGCAACCGGCACAACCACTAGCTGACTACTTAAGACCCCAAAATGCACCAAAAAACGAAAAACCTGCACAAAGAGGGAAAAAAAATCAAAGAGAAATTTCCCCCAATGCGTTGAATAGCTGATGTGTAATGCTTCACTTATCCTGTGATGGCGCTATTTGGAATCTAAATATCAGTTATGATTTACACACGGATCGTAGCTGGTCGCGTACGGTCCCAGCAGGGGACACCGTTTGTAATAAGCCACAAACGAAACTCAAATGGCAGCTTTTACACCCTCCAAGATAAATGAAACGAGTCCAAAAAGGCAATTTTCCAGCCTTCCCATATACCACACCTTTTCTCTTAGGTCACCCTATTATAGTTCATACAGCAAGGATTCCATGCAGTTACTGAATAGACTGTATCTACTTGTGGGTATCCGTGTAACAGTATATCCTCTATAATACCTCCTGTGTAGGTGGCCTGGGGCAGCTGAAAGGCCAGCAATGTCCTATTACATTTCACCTATTCAGGGGGTCACGCAGGTCAATATTCCCTTCTTACAGCTGTTACACATGTAACAGAACTATGCTGTCACCTTGGGGTGGGGGCAGCAATCACATTGACCTTTCCTATAAATTGATGTGGAGTCATGTTAAAGGGCTTACCTGATGAACATGCAGTGGATTATTAATAAATATTTTATTACTGGGACCCACATCTGAAATCTAGTATTATTGAATGGAACAGGGGTCACACATGCACATTGCTGCCCCAGCTTTCTGAAACGGGTGGGAGGACCCCCTACTGCAGTGATTGGGTAACGTCCCATTAGTGTTATGGATTCTACCTCTTCCCCCTGATAGTTAATTTATTATGTATATTGCATATGTGATAAATGTTACATAGGTCATAGAGGTCCATTTTTACAAGGGGCCTTCTATAAATTAGGGACTGTCTATTTATTGTATTTGGCTTGCGTTGGGGGCGCTTTTTTGTACAGGGATTGAAGGGCATCTACCACCAGGATGAAGGACTGTATGCAAATGAGCCTGCAGGGCTCCAGGCTCCATAGGTGTTAATGTCATTTGCATACAGTCTTTCATCCTGGTGGTAGATTTACTTTAAAACTCTAGAAAGCTATAAAGTGTCCAGACTAATGTGCATTTTCTTTTCTTTTTAAAGGGGACAGGAAAGTGCTGGCATTGTGACCAGTGATGGAGGTGCTGCTCCAACATATAAAGTACACAAGGTAATATTGTCTCTTTGAAGAAACCTAAAATGTAATATATTTTTATATTGTTTGCAATGCCCGGTCACCCAACGTCTGCCTCCTTGTGATGATCACATCCATCGGACATTTGGGTTTTTGCATCACTGTCCCAATAATGTAAATGGCCCTGAGTTATAGATTTGTCATCCATGAGAGCGTATGAGGGGCACAGGGAGTGGGACCCTATTGGTGGCTTGTTAATATTTGAGTCTTGGAGGTAGAACTGTTCTTTTTAATTCATGGTTTCCTAGGAAACAAAATAATCAAGTGTATATTTTATATTCCAGGGTATGGGTCTCGTCAACCATGTGTTTAGTGAGGAGAGTCTTAAGAAGTTAAACATGAGTAATTTGGGAATCGGCCACACAAGATATTCGACATCTGGAAATTCGGCTCTAGAAAACTGCCAACCGTTTGTGGTGGAGACTCTGCACGGAAAGATTGCGGTAGCTCATAACGGAGAGCTGGTAAATGCTGCCCGGCTGAAGAGGAAGGTAAGGCCGTGAGGGGTCTTCTAGGATCTCCAGCCACCATGAATCTATCCAGACTTCTTGCCGGTTTTGGTGGGTTCTGTATTGGCTGATGGTAGATAATTATAAGTGATGTTCAGACGCTGCTTTTCTGCTTTTGTTCTCATTATATTTGTAGTTGTTGCTTCACTACAAGATAAAGGAGACAAACCCCATGGATATGTAATAAAGACAAATAATGAGTCTCTGTAGACCTTGAATATAACGTCTTCACACTTCCAGTTCCTTATCATCCCCTGGGATAAAGTTCATATGAATGAGATAATTTTCTCTGAATGTAATAAATAATGGCTGTACTTTTGATATAAACAGCCCTGCTTGGCACATCTGCAGGCATTGTATAGACTTTTATATAGCCAATAAGTTCTTCTGGATGGGAAGTTTAAAGCCTGTGACCAGGAGTGTGATTTTTAGCTGGTGACAAGTCCCAATAGCCTGTTCTATGCTGATTTTTAAAGATGCCTTTGTCAGCATTCTGAATCATTTCAGTAGTTTATATAATTTTAATTCATAGTACCTGGCTCCATGCGAGCAGTGTGTGATGAGTCCCAGGGAGGGGGCAGCAGCAGCCTGTGTGTTCCTGTGTCTGTCTCCTCACCTCTTATGATTCTCTATGAGCAGTCACATGCTGCAGCTGCTTTCTACCCAGACTCTCCACACGCTAGCAGGGAGCCAGGTAATGTGAATTAAACTTTTATAAAGTATGATTCAGAGTGCTTACAAAGGCAGGTCATAGGCTATTGGAACCTGTCATCAGCTAAATATTACATTCCTGGTGACAGGTTTGCGTTAAACTGAGCTTTTGGAAATAGTCTTCCTATAGGTCAGTTCTTGACTAGGTCTTGTCACAAGCCTTGTTCATAATCTTCAAGCAAGCACAAGAAATGTCATGGGGCGCTACCTTGCCAAAGGTGGCACTAGAGGAACAGATTTCCTTCATTCAAAAACAGGTTTTTTTTTTGTTGTTTTTTTGCATATTCCCTTTCCTGCTTGTGACACGAGCAAGGATTATTGGACTCTTCCCGCAAAGGTGGTCTGTAAAGGCAATCTCCTTTTAAGATCTCTTGCCATTCTTGAATTATATAAGCCAGTGGCTTTGCCTGGGACTGTAGTTCAGTATTATTGCGAGTGTGGACCAACCTTTAAATATTGGTGTCTTATCAATGCTTCCCTTGTTTGCTATGCCACATTAACATAGGGAATATTCTGGAGAATTTTATAAGATCCACGGGCACAAAATGTGATTTGCATGGGATAATGAATTGAGCATGGCTTGTTACATCAGATCCGTGCATAACGCCTGCCCATTTATTGTGGCTGGTTATGGCACATCTTGTAGTAGAATGTTGGAAGTAGTTGGAATGTAGTAGAAGGGTAATGTGAAAGGAAGTAACACAAATGTCTGCAGAATCTGAGGATACATGGGCATTTTGTGGTCTGTATACACGGCGATGCCTAGTTCAGCTGCAGGCACAAAATGACATTGCTGCCCTCTTCTGTGGTATACACAAGGCTGCTATACAAAGATGACTCTCTTTTGGAATAACCTGAGCATGTATATTGGTTCATAGCAGTGTAATATCTGATCATTGCTGTGAAAATGTGAATGTACTTTCAGCATGAGCATCCACCTTGGGCTGCAATAATCATCAGTTTACTTCTTCTGTCTGTAGATGTAATATAGACTTGTTAAACCAACAGTAGTAAAGAGAATACCTGTACAAGTTAATGGTCTTTTTGTGTGTTGTACATCTCCTTGATGTAAATCTACCCATATTTGGGTTTAAAGGAACACTCCAGTCACAGCTGATTCAATAACTTGTACCTGGTGCAGCGCCTGAAGGGAGGAGCATAACTCTAGGATCTCTCAATACAATGAATATGAGGCGTGTTCCTCCCTTCAGGCTCTGCCCCATGTATTATTCAATGTATAAGCTTTGACTGGAGTGTTCCTCCTTAAAGGTGGCTTGTGTTTTTTTTTTTTTTTTTTTTTTTTTTTTTTTTTTTTTTTTTTTTTAATTAGATAATAAAAAATGTTCAGTGAACTTCTAAAGCATAACCCGGCTCTGTATATCTCCACAGTTGATGCGTCATGGTATTGGTCTGTCCACAAGTTCTGACAGTGAACTGATCACACAGCTCCTGGCCTTCACACCACCTAAGGAAGAGGATCACTCGGCCGATTGGGTCGCACGGTAATTAAGTATTTCGTTGTCTTAATTTCAGGGGTGTAGTCGGTACCTTGAACAGAATGTGAATTATCCCTGTAGAAATTTTGATGTAAAATCCTGGTTAATGGTCTCCTTGATAATTTACTTGGAACCATGTTTATCTTTAACATCCCCCTATTATAAACTAGATCTACTTGGACTTAATGTGCTGCTGTTCTTTCTGGAAGTTGATCCATAAGAGAACTTAAGATATCAGGACACTCCTTTTTAAAGACATTATAAAACTTTGAGTAGCTTTAGTCACCCCTGTACCTATATTTTGTAATTTGCCATGTGATCTCTACAAGCATATCCCAATCCTGGTGCACAGCTATTGCTATCCTCCTCACTCTACATTTCTACTACAGGATAAAAAACCTGATGAATGAGACTCCGACCTCGTACTCTCTGCTGGTCATGCACAATGGTGTCATCTATGCCGTGCGGGATCCATACGGCAATCGTCCTCTCTGCATTGGGCGGCTCATTCCTGTGACCAGTGAGGAACCAGGTAATTTTTGCATCTATCATTAAACTAAAACCAATTTCTAAGAACTGTGAGCAGATCTGTGCATTGGCCTTTAAATTGGGGACACGTCTTGACCAAGTCTGGGAGGTGCCCACACAAAAGGATGGGCTGTGATTTATTATAATGATCCCCACTTCTGTTATTTTTGTGCCATTTATGATGAGCTCCAAGGTTCTCTCCTTTCCCACAGTGTATTCACAAGTCTGTGTCAACTGGAGGAGATTAGATTAGCAATCCCTAAAACAAACCCCTTCTGCCAATAACAAAGTGCATTGCTTCACCATTGTTTGTGCTGTCCGGTGACCATGAAAATATCTTCCAGCTCTGACCTTCTCCCATTGTCTACATGTATGATAAAGGCATGGAATTAAATTGCAGAGCTTAATTATATAAAATGTGATGGTTTCCAATGGGTTTTGCCATGTATGAAGGATGAGCTGCAGTACATGGATATGGCCACTACACAGTTGTCGGAGTTATCTGCTCCCGTCATCATGCATTATTTTAATGTAAGAGTTTATTTACAATGCTTAAAATTTTTCAATATTTCTCATGTGCAGAGAAGAGGCGGTCAGAGACGGAGGGTTGGGTGGTGTCCTCCGAATCCTGTAGTTTTCTCTCCATCGGTGCAGAGTGAGTATTGATAACGTAATGCTGCTGGAGTGTCATTTGATCCACTCAGAACTGTTGTGTAACTAGTTACGTAACATAGACGAAATGAATTTTTTTATGTAACCACCTTACACTTGTATATTCCTCTATTTGTAGGTACTACCGTGAAGTCCTACCAGGGGAGATAGTAAAGATCTCTTGTGATGGAGTACAGACTCTGGATATTGTACCCAGATATCGAGAGAGGGATCCATCTGCCTTCTGCATCTTTGAATATGTTTACTTTGCACGGCCAGACTCCATCTTTGAAGGTATCTTTACTTTGGTTTTGTCTTTTGGCATGTATTTGGAATATATTTTTTTTAACTTTATGGATTGAAAATTTTGAGAATTTTTAAGACCCCCCAACATACAGTCAAGACCACACAGTGGGTTATAGACCCATAGGAGACAGGGGACAAGGCAGGGAAGGTGGTTTACCATATTTATTCTCGTTTACTTTCCATTTGCCAGGCTTGTATCTTACTCAGAACATTCTAAATTGGTTTCCTGAAATTGAAAGGAATTTTCTAAATTTGGTCGATTTGTTGTAAAATTTCTGCAGCCCATTATATGCAAAAATAAAAAATATTTGTCACTTGACCGTAACTGTCCACTTTGGGTTTGCCAACTTCTATGCATTAATAAGTTTGTTTCTTTAAGGGCAAATGGTGTATTCGGTCAGAAGAAGGTGTGGACAGCAGTTGGCTATTGAGGCCCCGGTAGAGGCTGACCTGGTCAGCACCGTGCCTGAATCTGCAACCCCTGCCGCTCTTGGCTACGCAGAGAAGGTAAATCTTGTGAATTAATCTTTACATACATCCCACAGAATGATGTGGAAGGTAGATAACGGTCCTTGTTTTGGATTTTTAACAGTGTGGGATTCGGTATGTGGAGGTGCTCTGCAAAAATCGTTACGTTGGTCGCACCTTTATTCAGCCGAACATGAGACTACGGCAGCTCGGTGTGGCAAAAAAGTTTGGAGTCCTGTCTGACAACTTTGAGGGCAAAAGAATCGTGCTGATCGATGATTCCATCGTGCGAGGAAACACTATTTCTCCGATTATTAAGTTGCTGAAGGACTCTGGAGCCAAAGAGGTTGGTAGCAGCTGTGATACTGTGGGCAATTATAAGGGGCTTTTATAAGTCTTCAGTAAAGCCACTAGATGAAATTGCAGGGTGTACATGGGGTTTGCCAAAGCACTTGCTGGAAAGTATATGAGATCTTTATGGAAGTGGCCGAACAATCTGTAAATTTGCGGGGAAAGTTAATGAAACGCATAGTGTATGGGGTTGTATTTTTGTTTTTTCTAAATGCTGTATTCTCTTCCCTTAGGTTCACATAAGAGTGGCTTCCCCACCAATAAGACATCCCTGTTACATGGGAATTAATATCCCTACAAAAGAAGAACTGATCGCAAATCGCCCAGAGTTTGATGACCTGGCCGGATATATTGGTAAGTACTGCTGTACCCTTAGCACATAGGTACAAAAAAAACCCCTACATGATCGGGTGCCTTTACAAGCCGCAGATCATGGACTTGTGTTCCATTGTTTGCAGTCTGTGTCATGTGTGGGGTCCTCTCATTTGATGTTAGAAAATACTGCTCAAGCCACAAACGCATGCAGGAATAGGACCTGCGCCAAAGTGTGCCTCTTGGCCAGTGGAAGCCGTGACTATATATGATCCCATAAATACATGGGGACTTGGCTCTTGTTTTATTACATAGCCCAACACACGTTGCAAAACGTTAGTGAACATGAGATATAAGGCCCCTTCTACACTCGCGGGTGTGATGTGATGACCTCACATCGCACTCGCAACGTGTGCTGCTCGGATCGAACGGCCCGATCGCTGCAAACCAGTACTGACATGCTAGGTTCAGTTCCGGTTTGCAGCGTTTGGGCTGTGAGATCCGAGCGAGTGTGACGCTAGTTCATCGGATCACGCCCGCGATTGTAGAAGGGGCCTAACACTTGTAGTTCACTGGATAATTTTGATTCCTTGTATTTTAGGTGCAAACAGTGTGGTTTACCTCTCGGTGGACGGGCTCACGTCCGCAGTGCGTGAAGGCATTAAACATTTCAAAGACCAACAGAATGGATTGAATGGCACAAGCTCGCACTCTTCCTCCTCCTCACATGGGCACTGCACAGCGTGCCTCACCGGAGAGTACCCAGTGGAGCTGGAGTGGTGAACAGCCCCAAATCTTATGTCAACCTATCATCCTTGTTGTTGTTCTCACATTGGACTTTTGGACTTGCTTATCAAAATTTACAAAAAAAGAAGTTGGGCTGTGATGCCAAATCTCAATTCTAAATATATTTTTTCTATTTCAGATGAACCCTTTACCATTCTGATATTATTGGTTACTGTGGGCAGACATTTTGTTTGAGGTTTTTTTTTTTTTGCCAAAATGGGCCCCAGTTTTATTTATATATTTTTTTTTTTAGCCAAATGACTGCTGCTACCAAATGATCCTCCTTCTTCTACATTTTGTCTTTAAAGTGCTGAAACATGGACAGACTATTCATTAAGACCCATTGAATTATGCAGATGACCTTCTGAGACTTTTCTACTTTTCATGTGTAGACTATATTGTCTGATTCTCTCCTTTTTGTATTCAGTGCATTGTCACTCTCTCCCTTCTGTATTCTGAAACATCTGGAGATCTGACAATAAAGCGCCTTTTTCTTATGTTGGTTCATTTTGTTTGAACATGAAGCCATATTTGAGGAGCGTCTTATATTGCGGTTTAGCTGTAAACACACATTGCACAGGTTTTTTGTTTTTTTTTTTAAACTTTGATGGATTTGGGGGATGAAGGGGTTATGGAATCGAAGTCCGGCAGCACATTTGATGGTGTAGAAGTGGTGATGAATCCCCCGCCCCCTCCCCATTGTCTCTATTGGCCAAACATTCAAGTTTGTCATCTAGGTGTTTGTAAGTGTGAACCTGTTCTGTTACCTGGCTGTTGATCTCAATTGATCTGGAGGTGGTCTTAGCATGTTGTTGTGTTTTTTTTTTTTTTTTTGCATCACTTTTAATAAAAGGTCATACAGTCCCCAAAATCATATCAATGAAAATAGCAGCTTGGTTTGCAAAAGATTACACCTTGCACAGCTCTAAAAACACAGCACAGGAATTTGGCACAACTGTTTTTTTTGGCCACATTCAGAATTTTTTTTCCATCTTCCCTGTACACTGAATAAAATCTAAAATGGTGCCACTAGAAAATCCAATTTGTCCCACAGACATTAAAGGGGTATTCTCGTCTGGGCATTCACATTCAGTTTCACTAATCTTCCATATATAAACATTTCTTCAATTAGATGTTATTAAAAAAAATGTTCCTGTGTGAAGATAATTTCCTATATACATAGCCATGTTGTCCCTTAAACCAGATAGCTTCCTCGGTTACAACCACGTCATACTCTGGCAGCGGTGGCCAGACATGCGCTATAGAGTCCTGCCCGACCTCCTGGGTTCATCGATAATTACCACAGGACGGCTGTGCTACATGTGGTAACTCCCGGACACTTCATATACAAAACCTTTTTGTTTATTTGTGCAATCTCTCAGGCAGAGGTGGCCGTATCCGAGGAAGCTATCTTGTTTCTAATGGACAAAATGACTACATTTATGAGAAATTATCTTCACACAGGAACATTTTTTTTAATAACATCTAATTGAAGAAATGGTTATATATGGCAGATTAATGAAACTGAATGTGAATGCCCAGACGAGAATACCCCTTTAAGCCCTCTTGTCTCTAAATGGGGAAAAATAAAGATATACCGTATTTTCTGGAATATAAGACAACTTTTTACCCCTGAATCTTTTGAAAAGTTGGGTTGTCTTATATGCTGGGTGAGGGGCACCCTATTAACAAACTCGCAGGAATCCTGGATGCCCTGGCTATGGAAAAAAGGTGGCAATGCATTCAGATAACCACGCTGCTTTTACTTGTCTGGCCCATCCCTCCTCTGCCCGTGCTGCTTCAGTTCTCGGCGCAGCATTGGTCCCCTTACTGATGTGTGATACGTCACAATTCGGCTGCAGGTGTGTGGAGAGGGCCCACAGGCTGAGCCCTCTCCGTACAAGGTGGGGGTTTGATGTGATGCATATTGCAGCAAACACATACCCGTGATTGGTGTTGGCACACTTTGCGGGCGTTAACCCCTTGATTGGGGCACATTGTAATAAATGTAAAATCTAAAAAACGGTGAAAAGATTTAACCCCTAAAAATTCAAATGCCCCCCCCCCTTTCCCTTTAACCGATATAAAAATCATAAATATGTTGGGTATCGTGGCATTCAAAAAAGTCTGTTCTATCTAAATAGAATTTATTATTCCCATCATTTTATCCCAGAAAATGGCGCCCAAATGTCCGAAAAGCCCCTTTTTCGCCAGGAGTTATGGAATCTAAGTCCGGCAGCACATCTAAAAAAGTGAGCAAAAGCCCCAACAGTCCTGAAAATGGTAGCAATGAAAACTATTTTTTTTTTTTTTTTTAGAAGGTTTTAATGAAAACATTGAAATCCGATCTGATGTTTTGTCTTTTTTCTTTGGCCGCGGTCACACGTACCGCTAGGCGTCCGTTCATAACGCGACGCTTACGCACAGGGGGAGGTCTTCGGCCCGAACGCACATGCGTTTCCAGAGAAACGCATGCGATCGAATTAACAATCGCATGCGTTTCCTTGGAAACGCATGTGCGTTTGGGCCGAGGACCTCCCCCTGTGCGCTAGCGGTACGTGTGACCGCGGCCTTTGTGCGTCGGAAGAGGGGTAGTCTTATATGGCAAGTATATCCCACAATCTATGTTTTGATTGGAAAGTTGGGGTTGCTGCAATACCAGCACAAGCCATGGACAGGTGTGGCGCTGTTCTTGGAAGAAAGCTGCCATGTTTGCAAATAGAGAACAGAATTCCGTTCTCATGATCCATGAAAATGTGCAACTTTTTTTTTTTAGCTTATAAATAAACTGCACGTTTATTAAATGGTGCCGCTACAAGGTACAATTTATGCCACACAAAACAAGCCCTCAAACGGCTGTGTAAGATCAGAATTACAATGTTTGACTGTGGCAAGTAACAAGAAAAAAAATTCACCAATGATGTTATCTAAAACCTATTATTTTTTTAAAAAATTTTTTAAATCACTTTTTTAGATTTTATTTATACTGTATAACAATGTCAGCCTTTCTGATTTTTACAGCAGTCAGCTGAGTTGAATATCCCCCATGTCAGGCCAGTAATAAAGAATGTAGTGACTGTCATTATTGAAGCTTTAGATTGAAACATGAGATGTGACTGCGCCTCCTTCATGATGATAAGAGACACATGAAACCATTTATGTTCACCTCATGTAACCGCCACTGGGGAGACAGCCGGTGCTGCAGTGAATCTGGGTAGAGCACTGTGAAATCGGGAACAAAACTTTCCCTGTTTTCCATATTTCCGCCCCAGTGAACATCACACTCGGTGATGTTTTATCATCTTGAACATTTTGTCCGCATTCTTTAAAGAGGGAGGGTTGAAAACTTATGTAATGTGCGTCCACGTGACCAAAGTATCCAAATATTATTTATATAACGGGTGTATTTTTTTCAGAAGTTTTTACACAAAAGTACATCTTGGAAACCCCATTTAGGTTGTGTTCACACGTGGCATTTACATTGCATTTTGACATGCAATACAACAGCCGAGGAGAGGAGACTTTCCTGACTTCATTGCTGCTAACAAATGCGTTCACAAAATGCAATGTTAATGCATGAAAACTGATAATATTTGCTTTTTGTAATCACAAATGTTTGCAAATGTAAAGCAAATCTCCTCTCCTCAGCTTTTGTACTGCGTTCCAAAACGCAATGTAAATGCCACGTGTGCACGCAGCCTCAGGATGATGCCACACATGGCATTTTGAACCAGTTTTTGGTCCGTTTTTGACAGGTTTTACCAATTATCTTAATTAAAAATGGTCAAAAATGGATGCGTTTTCAAAAAACGGACCAAAAACTGCATCAAAACGCCATGTGTGGCCTCACCCTCATAGTGGGGATACACAGGAGAAATTGCTGTGGCTGCATTCCCCTATGACAAATTTGTTGCGTTTTTAAATGCGTCCAACACACAAGCGGGAGGGGCTTGGCCAAAATGAATATGCATTTCCAATTAAACACTTGTGTTTTGCCACGAGTGCCACGTGTTGTAGAAGTGCATATGTACCAAGTTTTCATTAGTGTCCACTCCTGTACATTACCCCTCACATCTGCTTGCACCAAAAACAACTGGACTTGCTTTTTTTTTCAGCTACAGGAAACAGGCAAAATAATATTCCCAAGTGTGGCCTGAAATGTAATAATACAACCCACACGTAATACCTGTGGCCTCTACTAATGCCCCCTTTCTCATTTTGTGCTGTGAAAAGTTACCTCATACCCACACTAAGTGTCCTTACAGCTCACACCAGTTATGTACTCACAGTCCCTCAGTTATCTCCCCCCAGCCCCCAGTTACGTCCTCACAGATTCCCTAATAAGCTTCTCCTTAAAGGGGGTTTTCACAAACACAAGTTAGGCCCTATCCACAGTGCTGAGACCCCCATAGATCATGAAAACAAGGGGTCCGATGAGGTCCCGCGTACCTCCGGACGCTCCGTCAGATTAATGGAGCAGACGGCCGCACATGACTGTTCTGCTCCATTAATCTCTATGGAGCTGACCGAAATTGCAGAGCACAGTGCTCAGTGATCTCTGCAAAGAAGGAAGCGAAGATTTAAAAGGATGCCATTTACTCCATTTACACAGGAGATTTCTCCATATGAAAGTCAATGTATACATATGTATTCTTGTGCTCACCAAAATCCAGGTCACATTGTGATCATGTTTTTCTGTCACTTCCTGCTAGATATCTCATGTGTACCAAATGGATTGGAGCTACTAAAAGGAGAAATTGTATCTTTATTACACAATAGCCAAAGGTTAATCAGGGTTAGGCAACGTGTTTCCCAATTAGAGGTCAAAGGGTCCCATTGTGAAACAATTTGAAGACCAGTGCACGACCCTCTGATCTTTTATATAAACGGCATCCATTATATTATGTATATAGTGCTTTACAAAGGATCTGTGTCATGTATGTAACTATGTTCAGATCTGTTGTAACTTGTAATGATACAAACCTTAAAGGAAACCTACCACTTGAAGTGGCAGGTTTCCGATGGCAATACCGAGCACCAGCTCAGGGTGAGCTGGTGCCGGAGCTTATTTTAGTTAGTGTTTTAAACCGCGGTATAAAACACTTTTTAAACTTTATAGCCGGCGCAGGCAGGTACGCGCTCGGCGCTTACCGTGCGCGCGGCTACATATGAAGTGAATGAGAGCCGCGCGCATGGTAAGCGCCGAGCGCGTACCTCCATGCGCCGGCTATAAAGTTTAAAAAGTGTTTTAAACCGCGATACCGCGGTTTAAAACACTAACTAAAATAAGCTCCGGCACCAGCTCACCCTGAGCTGGTGCTCGGTATTGCCATCGGAAACCTGCCACTTCAAGTGGTAGGTTTCCTTTAATTACTCAAGGTAATTTCCCATATCAGAGAGGTCTAGTCTGTACACAGGATATGCCAGAAACATTTTCTTATATAGGAGAATACTGATCCAGAAAAGATCTTCCTTTCGGAATCTGCTACCATTGACCTCCATGCATGGAAGACTTTCATACACTTCCAAAAATTAGGAATTAAAGAGATCACAGTCTGTTTTTGATATAGAAGTCATATAAACAGTCAAAACACACAAAGGTTTTGTTGCAGATTTAGGCAAATCCATGGGAGGATTTGGCAAGGAGGGGGAAAGTATGGATCTTCCCTTGTACCATTTCCATACCTGGGAGAGGGTAGTAGTATACACAAAAACTTTGTTGTATAAAGAGCCCAAGGCCCCATGCACACACTGCAATTGTGCAGCAATTGTGCAGCCCCCCCCCCCCCATCATGGTGCGGTGAGAACACCACACGTCACCATGACCAACCATGCGGCCACCTCCCAAAATATAAGATGAGTCCTATTCCTGCCATTTTTTTTTGCATTGCGTCCACTCAGGGGTCCTTAGTTGCTGATATGCATAGATGAGGATTTTTCAGTAAAAGGTATGAGCCCATAGAGCTTAACATATGATGGTTACTTACTTACATCATTTCACATCACTAGATTAGCAAAATCAATTTGGAATAAATCAGTTGCACCGTAAAAGGATAAAATAATAAAAAAAAAAAAAAAAAAAAAAAAACCCACACATGCCATCACTGTCCTAAAGAACAAATTATTCTATTCCACTTGATCTCTGCCCTCCCAGGCTTCTCAGAATTGGGTCATTGTTTTACCTGCTAAACTTTTGATTTACTTTCCAGTTGCAGTGGCCTCAGCCTCTGACATGTGACATCATCGCACAAGTCTGGCCAGAACATGGTTCAACTGGGACAGCAGCGTTCAAGATTTTTTTTCCTGGAATTCTAACGGATTGCCCATCCTGGAAATATCCGATTAATGGGGACCGAGAGGCAACCCCTGCACCAATAACCAGTCATAAAACACATAGCAAGGAGCTGAAAGCAGTCAGTGCTGTACAATGGTCATTACAGGCAACTTGGAGACAACTGCTTCCAGCTTTATATTCTGGGAAACCCCTTTAGATAAGGGATGTTTGTTACCCGATTTAGCATTATGGATGACACCAATGCAAAAATGGAGATTTGTGATAAAAGTAACATTAGAATTAGTAAAAACCATAGAAGCCTTTTTAGAACACAAAGCCAACCACATAGTATATAAAGACAAGTTTTCAGTAGATCTGAAGATGTAATAACAGATACAACTCCTTCTCTCTGGTTCACTTCTGTGTCCTTATTTCAATAGTTTGAAAGACAAGTGTTATCTCCATTCCAGGTCTGACACCAGTAGCACCTGATGTATATCAGACTGGGGTTCTATTTTGTCTGCCTTTTAAAGATTCTACAATGAGGGGCTCTAGTTGAGCCCTAAATTCCATTGTAAGCCAAGCCATTAAGCCCTGATACCCACAAAACGAGTTCAGTCCAAGAAACTTGCCCAGTCCACTTGCAAGATTTCCGGAACTGAAAGGACATTGCCGAGTTCAGGAAATCCTGCAAGCACATTGAGTTTCTTGGACCAAAACCTCACTTGTGGGCAAGAGGCTTTAGACATTAAACCTCCACCTCAGCAAATCCCAAGAGAACATAAACCATGACGCATAAATCTAGAAAAAGCAACAGTTTAATGGCAATGAAAGATGGTGTGATATGGGGCACAGTTACATGCTGCACTCTCGGAGCTTGGCGTCGGCCTGCTTGAGGGAAATCCATGTATTCAGAGTACAAGAGCGCAGCTTGGACCAGATGAGGTGATTGTTCAATCCAAAAATCTGTGCCGCAAACTGAGCCGCCGCCTCTGGAGATAAAACCGTTGAACATCCAAGACCTGCAGGAGAAACAAGGCAGAACATAGTCACTTGTCCGTCATAGAGACCATTACAAGACAAGATTTTCTAGGGATTCTCTTACCACTGGGCATCCGCAGAGATGACCACACATCCTGTGCTCCCCAATCTGCAGTCAGGGGAGGACAGTTGATAACTGGATAAGCCGTGTTTCCAGACATGACAGGACCCAGGCCATTGCTTCTACCAGCCACAGCAACAAAAACTGTAGGGATTCCATCTCCTAAGAAATAATACAAGTCCATGTAAGTATAAGAAGCAATGTACAGCCAGCTCTTAAGGAAAGGAAGGTTATTCTAGATAAGAAAGTGGCTGCCTAAACCCCTAAAATGGAGGAGCACCTCCCGATGGGTTGTTTGATATACGTTTATTAGTAGCTACACTATAATCTCACACAACTGTGGCACCATTTTCTGAAAACACCAACCGCGTTTAAGGAATCCTGGAGATTGCAGAATTTGGGAACAGTCAGTTTGCTCACTATTAGAGTTTTAGGTATTTGCAAGATAAAAACCAAGGACAGAGTTTTTACTTGAGAAATATATTATAAAATGTGCGCAGGACATCTTACAAACACCATACTTGAAGTGGTGCGCAGGATTGAAACGTACCACAATTACTTTTGTCTCACTAAATTGGTGTCAAAAGTAGCAATATGGGATCCAGAATTTAAAGGGCATCTACCACTAAGACGAAGGGCTGTATGCAAATGAGCCTGTGGGGCTCCAGGCTCCTTAGTTTTTAATGGAGCCTGGAGCCCCTCAGGTTCATTTGCATACAGTCCTTCATCCTGGAGGTAGATGCCCTTTAAGAGAAGTTGCAGATTCTGAATGCATGCCACGCTCTGGACCCATAATTCTGCAGCGTCCATGAATCTTTTATTTGGTTTCAATTTTATCCCATACAGGAAAGTGTTCAATCAAAACTTGGTTACAACAGTTTGGAAGCCTTGTTCACCTTCATACTCTGCCTTTATTCTCAGTGTTTCATCAGGTCCTTTGTGGGCAGAGGTCACCCGCAGCTCACATGGAATGCTGTAGTTGGCACAGGATTTCTTAATTTTCTCACAGTGCACAAGATCAGAAATGGACCCCATCAACACCACCACTCGTCCTTGGTTTGCGCTTGTCAGGAGCAGCTGAGAAAAGACGTTGAAGGAGACATTACCCAGAATTGAGCAAATATGACATATTACTAGTTGGCTTAGATTTTAGCTACAGTTTGCATTTAGATTCTGAAGACCTGGGGATCAAAATCTACACCTCGTACAGCACTGTGCTACATTAAATCTGCAATCCGCAGTGTCATACAAATACACACAATATGTAACCTATAGAGACTGCCTTAGGCTAATTGCACAGAGAAGTGTCCCAGGTTAGCACTGCCCTCTCTGCAGAGAGCCAGGCCATTATTAATCAGGCAAAATATAGGAGATGCCCATCATCTCGTGCAGCGACCACCCTGCCAGGTCCCTTTACAGTGACAGTTTAAGAATTTAATATTGTGTCTTAGGTTCTGCCAGTCTTAACCCACCAGTCATTTGCTGCACCAGATTTATCACAGTAATAAATTCTGGTGCACCGTTCCGTTCCTACCGTAGACTTCCATTTTGTTGGTCTTAACTGTGCGCCACATTTTTTGGTGCATAGACTATTTCTAGTAGACCACAAACCTTTTCCGAAGGTTCCAGAGTGGTCGGAAAGTAGCAAAAAGATGGTCATAAAGCGTTGATATAAGTGGCGCAATGAATTTTAGACTTTAAGAAAAAAAAAAAAATCCTCTAGATCTCTGACAATGGAGGCAGTGATCTAGCCCAAAATTGTGCAGCCAGGTCACTCGCCCCATTATGGTCATGTGCACAAGGCCTTAAGCACTGACCTGTAACACAGCACCTCCAAGTGCTATGGCTGGTGGTGTAGAGATCCCTACCAAGTGATTGTCTGGTGGAACAGACTTTCAATAACCGAATGTCAGAAACCAGGAATATACAAAAATTCTGCGATACCTCCACTCTGTCTGCAACCCATTCAAAGTTCCTCTTCACCATCTGCATGGCTTCGGGAGTGATTTCCTTTAGATCCCGGTAGGTCTAGAGAGAAGTTACAAGTAACAAGTTACCCACAACTATCCAGTCAGATCTTCTCACCGGGTTATACGTAGAAGGTGGGATAAATACCTGTTTATCCTTCTGCTGGGTCTTATCTCCTGCAGGCCACAGGCGCCACGAGTCATTATCAATCACATCAGCCAGGACAATCTCTTTTTTGGTCACATCCACACCAAACTCAATCTAAAATGTTACAGTAGTTTATACATTATAACATGGAGACAGATGTCTGACCAGTACATCTATACCCCCACCCATAGCAGTGTCCTACCTTCATGTCCACTAGCGTGCAGTCCTGAGTAGCCCAGGCCTTTTCCAGAATCTCAAAGATTGCCACGGTGGAGTGACACATGATGTCCACCTCCGTCTGGCCAATCACAAGGCCGGCGCAGTTCATTTTGGTGGAGATCAGTTGCTCTTCAGACCACTGAGGATCATTATTGGCGTCATCCTGAACCACAAAGAGAAGAGGGACACAATAACGACCAGAACTGGAATCCATGACTGGCCTAGAGGGAAGGGACAAACCTTAAAAAACATCTCGACTTTTGGAGGATAAAATTTGTATCCCTCAGGGACCCCAGGATTTCTTTTCAGGAAGGAGCCTGTGGCGATTCTCCTGCACACCCACTCTATGGGGATCATCTCACAGTGGGTGGCAATGAATGCGGCCGCACTGCTCTTCTTCACAAAAGCAGTCTTGATGCCTAGGGAAGAAAGAATGAATTAGTTACTCACCGGTAATTCCATTTCCATTAGTCCACCATGACGGCCCACCTGGAGGATGCCCCTTGACCTCTGTAGGGACAGGAAGAAGAGAGGTTAAATTCCCCTCCCCGCATCCTCCCGCCAGTGACTTCAAAATAACCACACTGAGGAAGATGCAACAATGATTTATTTATATGTTTTCATCACATACAGTTTCATCATTGTGAATACCACATAACCTATAACAAGCAAGGGAGGGAAACTATAGGCCGTCATGGTGGACTAATGGAAATGGAATTACCGGTGAGTAACTAATTCATTCTTTCCACTTCGTCCCCCATGACGGCCCACCTGGAGACTTACAATATGAGTAGTCTTTTAGGGAGGGATCACTGCTTGAAGCACTTTTCTCCCGAAGGACAGATCCTCCGAGGAGGGCAAGTCAAGTCTATAGTGTTTAGAGAAGGTAGAAGAGGAAGTCCAAGTTGCTGCTTTGCAGATCTGTTCTAAGGAGGCCCCTCTTTTCTCTGCCCAGGAGGTGGATACGGCTCTTGTGGAATGTGCCCTTATTCCTGATGGTACTGGAATCTCTTGGATGTCGTAACAAGAAGATATCGCCATCCTTAGCCATCTAGCGATGGTTGCCTTGGACGCCTTCCTCCCCTTATTTTTCCCCTGGAATTGGAGAAATAGGTTAGAATCAACTCGCCAGGATTCAGTTATTTCCAAGTATCTAACGACAGAACGTCTTACATCTAGAGTGTGCCATTCGCGTTCCCTTTCTGAGGACGGATTCTTGCAGAAGGAAGGTAATATGATCTCTTGACCTCTATGGAACTCCGAGACCACCTTTGGGATGAAATTTGGGTCCAGTGTGAGAATAATTCTATCATCAAGAACCCTCATATAGGGTTCCTTGATAGAAATTGCCTGGAGTTCACCTAGTCTCCTTGCTGAGGTGATTGCTACCAGAAAAACTGTTTTCAGAGTCAGGTTTTTTACACTAGCAGAAGAAATTGGTTCAAAAGGCTGCTTAATTAAAGCATTTAAGACCAGAGAAAGATCCCATGAAGAAGTCCTTTTAAGGACCTGGGGTTTTAATCTAGAGGCTGCTAGAATGAATCTTTTCACCCACCTGTGCTCGATGAGGGGTTGATCGAAGAACGCACTTAGGGCTGATACCTGGACCTTTAAAGTACTTGTGGAAAGTCCCAACTCCAAACCCTTTTGAAGGAAGTTAAGAACCTGCAAGATATTGGGATTAGATTGACATGGTGGGTTATCTGCACAGAAAGAACAAAACTTTTTCCAAATCTTGTGATAAATGGCAAAAGTGACAGGTTTTCTACTTGCCTTCAGGGTGTTTATAACAGCAGAGGATAGTCCTTGGGACTTCATATAGTCCGATTCAGGATCCATGCTGATAACTGGAGTCTTCCTGGATCTGGATGGGATATTGGACCCTGTACCAGGAGATCTTCTGACACTGGTAGTATGACTGGGTCCTGAGTGGACATCCGCTTCAGAATCGGGTACCAGCTCTTTTTGGGCCAATTTGGGCACACAAATATGGTCTGTGTCTTCTCTAGATAAATTTTCTCCAATACTCTGGCGATCAGGGGAATAGGGGGGAAGGCGTAGGCGAGAGTGGTGTTCCAAGAGTGGGAGAATGCATCCAGACGATCTTTTGTCTCCCCTTTTTCTAAGGAAAAAAAGTGTCGACACTTGGAGTTTCTTTTTGTCGCAAACAAGTCTATTTGAGGTTCTCCCCAAAGAGAGGATAGATACTGGAATATCTCCTCTTTTATGCACCACTCGTTGGGAAGTATTTTCCTTCGGCTGAGGAAATCCGCCCTGGTGTTCTCTGTTCCCTTTAGATGGGTAGCCGAGATTGATAGGACATGGTCCTCTGCCCACAAAAATATTTGTCTTGTTAAAGACATCAGTAATGGGGATCTGGTTCCCCCTTGCCTCTTCAGGTATGATACTGTCGTGGTGTTGTCGGACAGTATCAACACGTGATGTCCTGCCAATTGAGCAGTGTTTGAACTGAGCACTTCCCAAACCGCCCTTAGTTCTCGATAGTTGGACGACCTTCTGGAGATCTCCTCTGTCCAGGAGCCCTGCGTCAACTTTTGAGGAAGCACTGCTCCCCAACCGCTCTTGCTGGCGTCTGTCTGTATGGTGATATACGGACTGTTCCTCCAGAAGATTCCCCTGTCTAGATTTGTGTCCATCAGCCACCACTTGAGATCTTCCTTGACTGACGCGGGGATTGATACCTTTTTGTCCAGTCCCTTCGAACTCCTGTTCCAGGATCTTAGAACCCATTTCTGGAGAGCTCGAGTATGGGCTTGGCACCAGGCCACTGAGGAGATGCATGCTGTTAATAGTCCTAGGACCTTCATAGCACCCCTGATGGAGATAAGAGACCTTCTCCGGAACCTTCTTAACTCCTCCTTGATATGAGCCCTTTTTTCCTGTGGAAGGAATGACATTTGTAAGCATGAGTTTAAATTTACTCCCAGGAATTTCTTTACTGTGGCTGGTGATAGATCTGATTTTGGGTAATTTATGATCCAGCCCAGTCTTTCTAAAGTTCCTATTGTGATGTTTCTTGAGGAAATTAGGTTCTGTTTGTTTTGTCCAATAACCAGCAGGTCGTCTAGATATGGAATAATCAGTATGTCCTGCTGTCTTAGGAACGCCACCACCTCTATCATCACCTTGGTGAAGGTTCTGGGGGCTGAAGATATGCCAAAGGGGAGTGCACGAAATTGAAAATGTAACGTGGAACCCCCCGGAGAAAAAACAGAGAACCTTAGGAACTTTTGTGAAGACGGGTGAATGGGGACGTGATAATATGCGTCCTTTAGGTCTATAGTGCACATTACAGCATTTTTGTGGATAATGTGGGTGGCAGACCTTACCGACTCCATCCTGAACTTGTTGTAGACGATGAAGTCGTTGAGTCGTTTCAGGTTGATTATCAGCCTGTTCGATCCGTTCGGCTTCTTTACAAGAAAAAGAGAAGAATAAAATCCTTGCTTTTCTTGTTCCTGAGGAACCTGGGAAATAACTCCAGAAGACAATAAAGATGATATTTCTTGCCAGATTAGATAGTGGGACATTTCTGATGTATGGGGAGAGGGTGGTAGGTAACTGGTAGGAGGAAGCTTCTTGAAGTCTATCTTGTATCCCTGAAGAAGGATGTCTAGAACCCAAGGATTTGAGGTGATTTTTAACCATTCCTCTCTGAACTTCAATAATCTTCCTCCTACTATGGCGTCACTGTTTTTTGTTTCTGTTGGGATCGGATGATGTTGAAAAGAGAAACCCTTTACCTTTTCCTCCTTTCGGGTAGCTCCAGCGACCCCTTTTCCCCTTATCTTTGTATTCTTCTCTTTGGCTTTTAAAGTCCCGAAAGGGCTGCTTCCTGGGTATTGGCTTATTCTCCGGGAAACCCTTTCTCTTATCTGATGCCCTTTCCAAGATGGTGTCAAGTTCAGGGCCAAAGACAAATTCGCCTGAAAAGGGAAGACCACATAGCTTTGTTTTTGAGCGGATATCCCCACTCCACTGCTTCAGCCACAGCGCCCTTCTTGAAGCATTTGTCAGGGCTCCTTCTTTTGAAGAGAATCGTACACCTTCAGCTGCTGCGTCTGCTAAGAAGGACGTTGCTGATTTTAATAGAGGGAAATTCTCCAAAATTGTAGTTCTGGGAGTTCCTTCTTTAATATGAGATTCGAGCTCATTTAGCCAATATAGGAGATTCCTCGCGACTGAGGTGGCCGTTAAATTTGATTTCAGACCCCACATGGATGTTTCCCAAGCTTTTTTCAGCAGAGAGTCAGATTTTCTGTCCATGGGGTCTCTAAGCTGCGCTGCGTCCTCAAACGGCAGGTCTGTCTTCCTTACTATTTTAGTGACCTGCACATCCACTTTGGGACAGGAATCCCATAATTTAGAGTCTTCAGGCTCAAAGACCAATCTCTTCCTAAAGTTTTTTGATATAAGGATCCTCTTCTCTGGTTCCTTCCACTCTTCGTACACTAACTCTTTGAGGGTGTCATTTAAGGGAAACACCCTCTGGCGCTTTGCTTTTAACCCACCAAACAGCTCATCTTCTCTAGATTGGGGTACGACCACATCCTCAATTTCTAATGTCTGTCTGATGGCCTTCAATAAATCATCCAATTCATCTATTGGGAAAAGATGTCTGGATTCAGTAGATTTTACAAAATCCTGGGGATTTAAGGAGTCTTCCGTCTCTATTACAGAACAAGAAGGAGTCTCTGAATCACTTCCTGCCTCGGATGGTGACGACCCCAGTTCCAATCTGGGCTTTTTACACGGGGGAGCCCTAGATGTAGCAGCGGCAATAGATGAGACCACCTTCTCTTCTATGAACCCTTTGAGCTCGTCTAGGAAGGATGATTTCTCCTCTCGCATGAAGTTATCAATACATACTTTACATATTGGTTTCTTATATGAATCTGGCATAGAATGGTTACACATGTTACATTTTCTGGTCCTGGTTTTATCCGATTTCTCGGGTCTTTCAGGCCTGCTAGCCTTATCCCCCTTCTCCTCCTTGCCTTTCCCCTTAGACCCCAGGTCTTTTTCCTAAAAGGCAAATATAGGAGACTAATAACCCACAACATTGCATACATAGTGGCAATATCCCCTGCAATTAGCCCACTTACAGATACTGGAGGGTGCAGGAAGATTGGGTTAACTTCGTCAGTCATAGTAGACAGCGGAAGATTTAGATGCAGATACTGGAGCCGTAGTCACTTGAACAACTAGACCTCAGATCATAGTGATCTACCTGCTTTAAATACCTTAATGGGGAGCCCATCCCCCTTAGAAGCGGCTACCGGTCCGCGTCCCACGGCTCCCAGTGATGCTGCGCGGTTTCCCCGATCACTTCCGGTCGCGGCCGGAAGTCGTCATCAGACTACGGGCTGCTGGGAAATGTAGTTTTCTTCAGCCGCGCGCGCGTGTAATCAGAGTTGCGGCGCGGCGGCCAGACAACGGACCCCTGGACGGCTACAAGGAGGACCAGGATCGACCGAGAGCCGGGGCCGCCGGGATTTCGCCGTGGACGGCATACCCGTGAGTGATTCTTCGTCCCCCCCCCCCACCTGGAGGAGAGAGGACACCTCTCTATGACCTGCCTCGGTAGGGACAGGAAGAACACTGGCGGGAGGATGCGGGGAGGGGAATTTAACCTCTCTTCTTCCTGTCCCTACAGAGGTCAAGGGGCATCCTCCAGGTGGGCCGTCATGGGGGACGAAGTGGAAAATATGTATAATATTTGGGGGAAGTTGAATGTCTGGTCTCAATAGGGGGGGGGGGGGTCTTTTGGAGAGGTTTCAATGTATCCGATGCCCATACATGTGATCTGCAATGTACCTCACTATGGAGACATGATGGAAGGTGCTGCATCATACAGCCTGGAGGAGGGGAGTCTCCCAGGTTTATGTCTGTACCCACAGTATGTTCCTATATAATACATACATACATATTCTATACCAGACGTCACTCACCAGCTTCTTGCAGTAGTTTGAAGATACAGCTGGTAGTGTTGTTGGAGATGGAAGCCTTCCCCTCCATGTGGTCCTTCCGCGCTGCATTCCCTGCAGTGATCTGGTCCTTGGACAGCATGAGTACACAGCCAGGGTGGTCCGGCAGCTCATACACCTCCTTAGTTTTACCTTCATTCAGCTTCTTGCCAAGTCTTAGTTCTTTAAGGGAAAAGAAATAAGGAATTTATTAGAATGTAGAAAATAACACTGCATGTACCCAATGATTATATGTACACAAGATTACCCCAGAGAGGAGCCACAGAGCAATGTGCAAATCAGGGAGTTGTAGATTAACATTATCAAATAGACCAGCAGAGGGTGCTGAGGACAGGACTCCATGCATCACAGCGATATACGATGCAAGGATCCCCTCTATAATCAGTTTGGCGCTATTTGAGGGAGCAGGAAATCTCTATCACATCACTGCGATGCTCCTGTTCATTTTTTGAGCCTTAATGTCCATTATTATGATGCGTGTCACTCTTTGACACAGAGGAAAGTTCATTTTTAAATGTAAAAAAATAAAATTCCCTTCAAATCCTGTAACATCACGTTCATCACTCATGTGACTCTGCTGCAGCCAATCACAGGTCTCACAGACTACCATTGAGGCCGGTGAGTGAATAGGTCAGTAAAGGGCCTAATATACAGTTTCTGTGACTTATCAAGGTTTTATGAATATGAAAACCTCATTTACGTGTAGATTTGGCAAAAAGACAAGACCAAGGATTTGAAGAATCGCCAATTAAGTTGAGAAATCACAACCGTACAAGGGATATGACGTGGGGCAGAACCAGAGACACACAGAAATCCCCCAATATTATATTAACCACTTACACACTAGTAAGAATGAGGCCAGTACATAAGAGCCTGCATGTATACATCTGCATGTATAGCAGGGGCCCCCTTCACCCAAATGGGTGCCCAGGACACATGGCAGCACGTGTGCACTCACCTGCGCTGGATTCCATCTTGCTGGCCGTCAGTCTGTCTGTCTAAACACAGAAAGAGAGAAGGATCAGAGAAGATGCGCATGTAGTAGCAGCGGCGCAGTGATGCATGCCGGGAGTTGTAGTGCACTTTATAAGCAGCTCCGGGGCCTACAGCACAGAGACAGCGCGGAGAACGACAACTAGTGACGGCCACATGGCGGCTCTTACCCGGCACCAGGGAGAAGACGTACCAGAGCCGCAGGCAGAGAACACACACAGCACCTGACCAGCGGCCGCGCTCCAATAAGGAAGCTTCAGCCCCCGCCCACTCCTGCCGACCAATCACAAGCGCCGCCAAAATACTCATTACCATATCACCAGAGATTAACTCCATCACCACCGAGATGACGTTATTAGGAAAAACGCAGTCACGCGCGCAGGTGGCGTTGCGTTTTTTGTTGCATCCTCTCACACACATAAGATATCATTTGCATCTTGCTTTTTGAAATACGATTCTTGTTGAAATGTCTTTACATGGTTTTTTCTCCATTGCGTTTTTTAAAGTCTGCTTTTGTGAGGTGGGTTTTTCATTGCACTTTTCAAAGCGTTTGCGTTTTTTTTTAAACGCCTGTGTTTGTGGACTTATGCAATTACATGGACCAACAGCAGGGAGAACAAGATCACCGCGTTTTTACAAATTGCAGGAGACACAGATGTATTCAAATAAAATACATCAAGCACTGCGTCTTGAAAACGCAACCAAAAATTTTAAAAAAAAACACACATTAACCCTTACAGGACGTTTTATTGTTGCGTTTGTTTTTTCTTTCTTTCCAAAAGCGATAACTTTTTTTATTTTTAATTTTACAGAAATGTGCATAAGGTCCAAAATGTGCATAAGGTCCAAACGTACGTAGATTTAACAAAAAAATAAATGTTTTATTTAGCCAAATTCTGAGGCCAATATTTTTTTCACAATTTGGTGTACAGAGGTGATGTAAGTTGTCATTTATGTGCTGGCGTTGTAACTTGTATGAATTTGGGGCCTAAATGACAGTTTGATCATTTTTATTCAAATACTCATGAATGGAAATATGGCAAAAAAGTGGTGATTCAGTCATTTCCTATTACGTTTTTCACGGCCAAGAATAATCTTTTTTCTATTTTAATAGAACGGCATTTTGGGATGTGGTGATACCTATCATGTTTCTGATTTTTACTATTTATTTATTTTTATATGTGTTCTAGGGAAAGGTGGGGTGATTTAAACTTAAGTTTTAAAAATATTTTTTACATTTTTTTTCTATTATTTACTACCCTCTAGGGTACTTTAACCGTGCAGGGTCTGATTGCTCATGCTATATACTGCAATACTACATTTTTTATCCAGATGCTCGATGTCTCGACATTTTATTGCTGATGGTTATTTTATTGAGGGGAGGCTGCTGGACATTTTATTAATAAGGGAAGGCTGCTGATGGATATTTTGTTAATAAGGGGAGTCTGCTGCTGGACATTTTATTGAGGGGAAGCTGCTGATGGATATTTTATGAAGGAGAAGCAGCCAGACATCTTTTTATTGAGGGAAGGCTGATGCCAGAAATATTATCAATGAGAGGAAGCTGCTACCACAAATTTTATTAATGAGGATAGGCTGCTGCCAAACACACTTCAGTAATGAGGATAGGCTGCTGCCAAACACACTTCAGTAATGAGGATAGGCTGCTGCCGGACATCTTATTAATGAGAAGAGGCTGATGCCGGACGTTTTGTTTATGAGGGGAGGCTGCTTACGGTCACTTTATTAATAAGGGGAGGCCGCTACTGCGTAACAGGCTCCTATTTTATTAGCACATGTAGACTTCCGAGGTGCCTCATCTGCAACATGTAGTCTCCATTGATTAAAGAACAGCAATTACTGTTGCAAATAGAAATATTCTGAATGCATTGTCTGAAGGTTACAGCAATCACCAATCAGTAGGACTTGTACATGACTTTGCTTTGAATGACCTCAGCACATCTGCAGCCACAGGACATCACTAGTCTCTCACACTGCTCTTGTGGGATTTTGGTCCACTCCTACAGTTCTGGGACTGTCGTGGGTTTCTTTGCCTAAACTTTGTCACCAGAGGTTTTCTATTGGGTTTAAGATGAGGACTCTGAGATGGCTATTCTATAGATCTATTGTTTTTCTCCTGCCATCCCAGGCAGTTGGGAGAATGTCCTTGCATGTAGCGGGTTTGCCCCGCAGCCTGGTCCCAGCCCCGACTGCATCTGTAGAGCTGAGACCCGGAGGCAGGATCAGATCCGGCTGCTTCCACACGCAGTGTTTTTGTTCTTTGGAGGCAGTTCCTCCCCTTGGTGGACCCGTCCCCCCTGGAGAAGAAGAATGAATGATGTAAAGGAGAGCAACAAGTTTTTTTTGTTTAATACCCAGGAAGGGGGAGGGGCCACAATATAAGGGAGGATGGAGAGCACGAGGCCTCAATATAAAGAGGATGGAGACCACAATATGAAGAGGATGGAGGAGGGAGGCCACAATATGAGGTGGATGGAGGACAGGAGGCTAACATATAAAGGGAATGGGGGACAAGGGGCTACAATGAGAAGGGGAGGAAGAAATGGGCCACAATATAAGAAAAGGAGGCGGTAGGAGTACAGAAAGTATTATAGATAAGCATGGGGAGATAAATAAAGGTGGTAGAACAAAAGTAAAGGGAGGATGAAATTAAAAAGTTTGTATTATATGTTACTGAGTTGCATGATATGTGTTCATAGGGGGGTTAGCCAAAGAAAAGGGGAATTATACTATATGGGGTCATTAAGACCTATATTATACTGTCGGGGGGCGGGATAGTGGGAGCGCTCTGTGTAGCGCTATATAAATAAAGGAATTATTATTAGTTTTCAAATTGTTGGCTGATTGAGAGTAGAATGCAAGGAAAGAGCCATCTGTTATTGCATTCACTCTAGCAGTTAGCTGTATGAGAGGTCCCACTCCTGCTGCAGAAAAGTTTCCCCAAACCATGACACTTCTGCCACCACCTTTCACTGACTTCTTTAAACACCTTGGGTTTAATCTTTCGATTTTTTCCATCAGACTCAAATAAACTTAACTTGCTTTACTTATTAAAATGAACTGTGGACACCTCTGTCCTCTGTCCACACAACATGCTCCTCAACAAAGGTGAGTCTAGGCTTTTGATTATTTCTGCTAATGAGAGGTTTGGTCACTGCAGAAATAATCAAAAGCCTAGACTCACCTTTGTTGAGGAGCATGTTGTGTGGACAGAGGTTTTTAGTCCATATGCTTTTGAAGAAAATCTACCATTATGCATGATAAACCAGGGAGACTAAGTCATAGATCCAGGTACCAAGACTGTGGTAATCTACAAGATGTCCGGCGCTCCGGGTTGCGAATTATTCACGCCCCCACATGCTGGGAGAGGGGGGCGACATCATGCGAGGGGAGTGAATTTACACCTCCAGTGTGATAGATGCCTCTCTCTCCCATGTTGGAGGTGATGTCACGAAGGGGGCGTGCATAATTAGCATCCCAAAGCGCCAGACAACTTGTCCCCGCGCTCTGTGCTGGTTTTCTTTTTTCTAGGTGTGTCAAGATTAGAGAAGAGGGATCAAGTTGAAGAGGAGCGTAGGTAAATACTTGTAGAGTTTTTTACTTTTTAAAAAAGGTAGATTTCTTTTAAGGAAATTAGCACCGGATCTTTTGGCCAGTGCCCCGAATCTCCTCGGGTCAGCAGATCATCTGCCCGGGAGATTCCTTCCTCCTCTCATCAAGATCTGTGTCTGAGGACATAGATCGTGATGAGAAGGAGTGCAGGCGCTGCTTTCCCCTGCAAATACCTAGCCTCCGAGAGTTCCAGAGGCTGAAGGACATGACCTGCCGGGGAAAGCAGTGCACACAGAGAGAGAGCTGCATCAGTGAGGTGAGAAACATGATGGGGACTAGGGAAGGGGGAGAACATTGTGGGCATTGTGGGGCACATTACTTACTGGGGGGACTGTGTGGGGCACATTACTTACTGGGGGGCTGTGTGTGCACATTATTTACTGGGGGTCTGTGTGTGAGCACATTACTTACTGGGGGGCTGTGTGGGGCACATTACTTACTGGGGGGCTGTGTGTGAGCACATTACTTACTTACTGGGGGGACTGTGTGGGGCACATTACTTACTGGGGGGCTGTGTGGGCACATTATTTACTGGGGGGACTGTGAGGCACATTATTTACTGGGGGGCTGTGTGGGCACATTACTTATTGGGGGACTGTGTGGGGCACATTACTTACTGGGGGGACTGTGTGGGGCACATTACTTACTGGGGGGACTGTGTGGGGCACATTACTTACTGGGGGGACTGTGTGGGGCACATTACTTACTGGGGGGACAGTGTGTGGGCACATTACTTACTGGGGGGACTGTGTGGGGCACATTACTTACTGGGGAGCTGTGTGAGGCACATTACTTACTGGGGGGCTGTGTGTGAGGACATTACTTACTGGGGGGCTGTGTGAGGACATTACTTACTGGGGGGCTGTGTGTGAGGCACATTACTTACTGGGGGGCTGTGTGTGGGCACATTACTTACTGGGGGGACTGTGTGGGGCACATTACTTACTGGGGGGGACTGTGTGGGGCACATTACTTACTGGGGGGACTGTGTGGGGCACATTACTTACTGGGGGGACTGTGTGGGGCACATTACTTACTGGGGGGACTGTGTGGGGCACATTACTTACTGGGGGGACTGTGTGGGGGCACATTACTTACTGGGGGGACTGTGTGGGCACATTATTTACTGGGGGGACTGTGTGGGGCACATTATTTACTGGGGGGGCTGTGTGGGCACATTATTTACTGGGGGGACTGTGTGGGCGCATTATTTACTGGGGGGACTGGGTGGGCACATTATTTACTGGGGGGCTGTGTGGGGCACATTATTTACTGGGCGGACTGTGTGGGGCACATTATTTTCTGGGGGGACTGTGTGGGGCACATTATTTACAGGGGGGCTGTGTGAGGCACATTATTTACTGGGGGGGCTGTGTGAGGCACATTATTTACTGGGGGGACTGTGTGGGGCACATTATTTACAGGGGGGACTGTGTGGGGCACATTTACTGGGGGGCTGTGTTGGCACATTATTTACTGGGGGGGCTGTGTGAGGACACTATTTACTGGGGGGCTGTGTGAGGACACTACTTGCTGGGGGGCTGTGTGAGGACACTACTTGCTGGGGGCTGTATGAGGACACTACTTGCTGGGGGGACTGTGTGGGGCACATTACTTACTTACGTTTCCAGTAATACACAAGTGATGGGTAACACGCACCTGGTTTGTTTAAATGCAAGACAAAGTGTGAATGCAGCCTTACAGTATTTGGGGGAGATTGTTACTGGGGGGCTGTGTGTGAGCACATTACTTACTTACTGGGGGGACTGTGTGGGGCACATTACTTACTGGGGGGCTGTGTGGGCACATTATTTACTGGGGGGACTGTGTGAGGCACATTATTTACTGGGGGGCTGTGTGGGCACATTACTTACTGGGGGACTGTGTGGGGCACATTACTTACTGGGGGGACTGTGTGGGGCACATTACTTACTGGGGGGGACTGTGTGGGGCACATTACTTACTGGGGGGACTGTGTGTGGGCACATTACTTACTGGGGGGACTGTGTGGGGCACATTACTTACTGGGGGGACTGTGTGGGTACATTACTTACTGGGGAGCTGTGTGAGGCACATTACTTACTGGGGGGCTGTGTGTGAGGACATTACTTACTGGGGGGCTGTGTGAGGACATTACTTACTGGGGGGCTGTGTGTGAGGCACATTACTTACTGGGGGGCTGTGTGTGGGCACATTACTTACTGGGGGGACTGTGTGGGGCACATTACTTACTGGGGGGGACTGTGTGGGGCACATTACTTACTGGGGGGACTGTGTGGGGCACATTACTTACTGGGGGGACTGTGTGGGGCACATTACTTACTGGGGGGACTGTGTGGGGCACATTACTTACTGGGGGGACTGTGTGGGGCACATTACTTACTGGGGGGACTGTGTGGGGCACATTACTTACTGGGGGGACTGTGTGGGGGCACATTACTTACTGGGGGGACTGTGTGGGGGCACATTACTTACTGGGGGGACTGTGTGGGGGCACATTACTTACTGGGGGGACTGTGTGGGCGCATTATTTACTGGGGGGACTGTGTGGGCACATTATTTACTGGGGGGACTGTGTGGGGCACATTATTTACTGGGGGGGCTGTGTGGGCACATTATTTACTGGGGGGACTGTGTGGGCGCATTATTTACTGGGGGGACTGGGTGGGCACATTATTTACTGGGGGGACTGTGTGGGCACATTACTGGGGGGCTGTGTGGGGCACATTATTTACTGGGCGGACTGTGTGGGGCACATTACTTTCTGGGGGGACTGTGTGGGGCACATTATTTACAGGGGGGCTGTGTGAGGCACATTATTTACTGGGGGGGCTGTGTGAGGCACATTATTTACTGGGGGGACTGTGTGGGGCACATTATTTACAGGGGGGACTGTGTGGGGCACATTTACTGGGGGGCTGTGTTGGCACATTATTTACTGGGGGGGCTGTGTGAGGACACTATTTACTGGGGGGCTGTGTGAGGACACTACTTGCTGGGGGGCTGTGTGAGGACACTACTTGCTGGGGGCTGTATGAGGAAACTACTTACTGGGGGGACTGTGTGGGGCACATTACTTACTTACTTACGTTTCCAGTAATACACAAGTGATGGGTAACACGCACCTGGTTTGTTTAAATGCAAGACAAAGTGTGAGTGCAGCCTTACAGTATTTGGGGGAGATTGTTAGGGGCGGCAACAGGATAACACTGCCAGGGAACAAGATGTAGGGACAATGAGGAACATAAGATGTGGTGATGGGGATTTCTCCTTTGTTCTCTGTAGCTGTATATACCAGAAGTAACCTTGTTATTGGCACAAGCACATGTGAGGGGGTTATGTACAGGAGGGGGCATTACTGAAAGTGCAATACAAGTGCATTGGGGCCCGTGCCCCAAATCTTTTACCACCCTAGCAACGCCCCTGCCCTGCTGGTCCCATAATCACACTGAATACCAAACTGACGATCATTACTTGTCTTCTTTTTTTATCATTTTAATTTTCCTTTTATTGTTTTGTCATTGTTTGTACTATACTCTCCCCACTCCATCTATACAGTGCAACCTGCTTGCAAATGCACTACAACCGATTCAACCCAAAATTCTGCAAGGAAGGGAGCGCTCAGGTGCACACACGAACCGTGCGCCACATTTATCATGCAGGGTCCAACAGAATTGTGTTGCACAATCATATTAAAGTTGCACCAAAAAACAGTTGGTGCACTCTGTCTGAGCAGTGCAGGGGGTGCCAGATTCATGAAGAACGTGCGCCAGAAATCCTGAATCTAGCACCCCCTGCAGACTACACAGGAAACTGCACATAGTACAGACTGCACAGTTTTTGATAAATGTGGGCCTTTGTGTTGATCTCCAGTGTATATTGTGAGTGCTCACAGTGCAGGGTCCACCTTCCATTTGTTCTAAATCTCTTTAGTTTTGTGCCTTTTGTACTTCTATCTTCTGTAATGTATTTGAACTTCTTACTGAATATACAGCACCATGGAAATAGTGGCGCCCCATAAATGAAAAACTTACAATCTTACAACTGAAAAATAACAACCAATTACCAGCATCCGTTCTCTGTGTAGCAAAATGAAGGGACAACTCAACAGAAGCCGAGCTGTACAGTCTTTATGTCTCTGTCAATGTTACATTACATTTCTATCCCTTTAATTATTTTATTGCAGAAATAAACAATGTATGAACCCAGTCTTATTGATGCCTTAAGACAACTGGGCCTAATATCCTTTGCATCCATCTATTGTTGCTTTACATGTTATTGAGATATTGCCATCATACAGTAAAATTAAGTCATGGACTCCCAATGTAAAAAAACTTTAATACACAATATAACTGAAATCCGTATAAAACTTGAATACACAAGTGGAACAGCAGCTGGGAGTTGTGAGGCTGCGGATCACGTGCTTCTGGCCTTCAGCGCCTCATCCGCCTGTTTCACACAGATCCATTTGTTCAGGGCACAGGAGCGTAGCTTGGACCATAACTGATGATTATTAAGTCCTAAGATATGAGCAGAAAACTGAGCTGCTGCTTCCGGGGATAACACCGTGCAAAATCCGAAATCTAAAAGGTACAAAGAAGTAAAATAAATAAATATCACAAAGAAACACAGCAATTTTTTATTTCAAGTTTAACTAAATTTTTTACAACCTTTTAAAAATAATTAGTACAGATGATAACAGTAAACTTTGTAATATACTTTATTAGAAAATTCTGTTCTTGTGTCCTTCTCTTAAAGGGGTTTTCCCATGAACTAAAGATAGGCCCTATTCATGGGATAGGGCCTAACTTGCTGATCAGTGGGGGTCTCAGTGATGTGATCCCCACAGATTAAAAAAACCAGGGGTCCGTTGGATAATCTCAATGGAGCTGACGTAGATCAGCAAGCGCCACGCTCACCGATCTCCGTCAGCTCTATAGAGATTAATGGAGCAGCACAGTCATGCTTGGTCGTCTGCTCCATTAGTCTGATAGACTCCTCGTTCTTGGAATCTGTGGGGGGGGGGGGGGGTCTCAGTGCTTAGACCCCCACTGATCAGCAAGTCAGGCCCTATCCCCTGCATAGGGCCTAACTTCAGTTTGTGGGAAAACCCCTTTAAGGCCACTCACACGTAAGTGAGTGTGATGCACTCACAGATACAAATACTTGATACTGTAGATCGGGTTCCATCCCAATTAATATAGAAACAGTTATTCAAGCACACAAACATCTTTGGGTTGCAGAAAAGTGACAATGGTTATTGGTGGCTTTACAGGACATAACGTTTTGGCCTAACTTGACCTTTGTCAAACACCAATGCCACCATAGCACTCCATTCCCTGCAGTGCAGCGCTACTGGTTCACCAAAGTTTATGATCTTCATTCTTACTCTACAGGAGGCATTGGCATGTGACAAAGGCTGGGTTTGGCCAAACATTGTAACCTGGAAAGCAAAACATTGTCATTTTCTGCAACCAAAAGATATATGTATTTATTTAAGCAGTTAGTGGATACAAAATAGAAGCCTTATTTGCACAGACAGCTGAGAGGTAAAGGAACCTGATAAGGAGTTGATTTTTCTTACCCTTCACAGACAGTCCCTGGAAAGTCTAAGCTTCACAGAGCTGAATCCTCAAAGGAAATAAGCTATAGGTATTAAAGAGTTAATCTTTAGTCTCCTTTCCTTATCTCTGTGCTGTGTACTGGACTTCAAATGATAACAAAAAAGACCTCAGCACAGAACAGGGACCGATGAACTCAAAAAAGTGCTTTATTCCAACCAAATGCAACATTTCGATGCGCTGTGCTGCGATCTTCTTTGCAATTATTGGATCCATGGGAAACCCCTGACTGGGGCACCATCCACAACTATCAGTCTTTCTTTGACCTTGGATATGCTGTCCACTATTTCTGTATGTGTACAGGACTTCAGATACATTGCTCTCTACAGGAGAAAGAAGCAGGAAAACAGAGAAACTTCTTTACTCAAAGTGAACCTGTCACCTGGAATGTAATTTTTAGCTGGTGACAGGTTCCAATAGCCTATACTATGATTATTTTAAAAATGCCATTGTCAGAAGTCAGAATAATTTCAGTACTTTAAATAAGCTTAAGTCACATTACCTAGTTCCCTGCCAGCAGCACGAGGCGAGTCCCAAGGGAGAGGCAGGTGAAGCAGATATGTGCCCATCTCTGCCCTCCACACAATCCCCCTCCCTCCCCTGCAGTGGCGTAACTACCACCGTAGCAGCCGTAGCAGCTGCTACGGGGCCCATGAGGTTCAGGGGCCTGGGGATGCACGGACCCTGTATGCAGTGCTTTGCCAAGTGGTCTGGGAGTGCACTGCCAGGTACCTGGCAGATCGCGTCCCCGGGCCCCTCCCTCTGTGTCCCGGCTACCGCCCACCTCTCTCCTGGCCCACCCACCACTCCTGGATTGCCCAGTCCCTGAAACCGCCCGTCCGCTAGTCACCTCCCTTCCCCGTCCACCGGCACAGGTGACCGCGGCCCGGCTACCCCCTGCATAGCGAGGCACAGTTGATGACCACGCCCCCCGCCCCAGCGAACGCACCCCCTCTCCCTCCTGCCTCAGCGAACGCACCCCCCCTCTCCCTCCCGCCGAACGCACCCCCCCTCTCCCTCCCGCCCGGCGAACGCACCCCCCCCTCTCCCTCCCGGCGAACGCACCCCCCTCGCCCTCCCGCCTGGCAAATGCACACCCCCTCCCCCCGCCCGAGCGCACAACCATAACCCCCCCCTCCTGCCCGAACAGCCACCGGAACACCCGCCTGACGCCATGGCCGGGTGGTTAACTACACATCCTAAAAGGTAAGTAAATACATATGTATTTATCTGTCTGTATATGTATTTATCTGTCTGTATATGTATTTATCTGTCTGTATATGTATATTCTGTGTGTATATTGTATGTATATATGTATATTCTGTGTATGTGTATATACTGTGTATATTGTGTATATACTGTGTATATATATATATATATATATTCTGTGTATGTGTATATACTGTGTATATTGTGTATATATGTATATTCTGTGTATGTGTATATACTGTGTATATTGTGTATGTGTGTATATTGTGTATATGTGTATATACTGTGTATATACTGTATATATACTGTGTATATACTGTATATATTGTGTATATGTGTATATACTGTATATATTGTGTATATATGTATATACTGTGTATATTGTGTATATACTGTGTATATATGTATATACTGTGTATATTGTGTATATATGTATATACTGTGTATATATGTATATACTCTGTATATTGTGTATATATGTATATACTGTGTATATATGCATAGATGCAAGTGCTGTATTTATTGTGTGTATCTATATATATATATATATGTATCTGTATGTATATGCAGTATGTGTGTATTTGGTCTTTTTATACTGCATGTATGTGTATATATGGTCAGTGTATACTGTTTGTGTGTATATACTGTGAGAGTTTGTATACAATCTGTATTAGTGTATAAATGTATATGAGTGCATAAAATGTGTGTGTATACTTGTATGTATATGGGTGCAACTATACACGTGTAGAACTTTATTTGTGTGTATATAAGTATATAAAGGTGTATAAGTATCAGTTTATAAATTTGTGTAATTGTATAAATATGTCCGTGGAGGGGTACATTCACAAGAACGTATGGGGAATATATATCTGACTGCAATTTGCTGACAGATATACTACCCCCATATGCGTCTATAGCGCATAGGCTCGGTACAGTGAGCACAACGATTACTCACTGTTTCGACCCGTGGCCGCAACAGAGATAGAGCGTGAACTATCTATGGCCGTAAGAATGACCTGGAGAGGTGATCACCTCTCCAGCGCGTCTGATGTGTGCCTGCCAGGCTATAGCCTGGCAGGCACACGTTTATGTGAATGCAGCCTACATATGTCTATTTTTTTTTAAGGGGAAGGGGGGGCCCCATGAAGAAAGGGGAGGGAGATGAATGAGTGTGGAGGAGAGGAGACACAGGCACACGGGCTGCAACTGCCCCTCCCCAGGGAGTCCACCACACTTTGGTGACTGGGTGGTGAGTTTATTTATTTATATATATATGTATAATTATATTATATATAATTATAAAGTACTAAAATGATTCATAATGCTGACAAAGACATTTTTTTAATCAGTATAGCACAAGCTAAAAGTGACACTCCTGGTGACAGGTTCCTTTTAATGGAGTATATTCTAAGTCTTAGGCTAAATTCACACTGCCGTGAGCCCGCCGCACCGTAGTACGGCGGGCTCACGGCAGCGCGGGGAGAGGAGGAGGAGGTGAGCGCAGCTCACCCCCGCCCCTCTCCATAGAAACTAATGGCGCACGGCGCCGTAATACGGGGAAAGATAGGACAGGTCCTATCTTTCCCGGAGGCTACGGAGCGGTACGGTGCCGCACGTGTGCTGCACCGTACCGCTCCCGTACAGGGCCGTGAGCCCATAGGAGTGTATGGGGGACGTATATCGGCCGCATATACGTCGGCCGTATATACGTCCCCCATACTGTAGTGTGAATGTAGCCTTAGGTTTAGTTACTTGTTTACAATATGTCCTTGCATGATTTGTTTTCAATGACTGCAATGAAAGCAGCGCAGCATCAGCAAGTTACCATTGTAATGCTGAATCCAGTATCAGACTACTTTAATGTGTGTACAACCTACGTACTTACCTAATCTACCTACCTACTTACCTAATCTACCTAATTTTATGCTTCTACAGAGTTCCCTATAGAATTTACCAGGGCCTATATATTTAAAGCAGGATAAAAGATATCGCTGAGGAGTAAATGTGCTCCGGATATGTGTGGAAGAGATTAACCAGGCTAAATATTCTAGAATTGTGGTGTAACGTCTACCTAAATTCTATTCAGCGAATTTGAGAGTTTAAACGCTTCTATGACTGATATGTAAAGAAATGCCAAAAAAAAATGTCCCACTAAAGACCTTATTTTGGGGCGTCATACATTTTGTCCATGTGCACAATGAACAATGTATGGAACCATAATGTAGTATTGGAGGCTCAAAATATTTTTCCATAAATTTCCATCATACAATGTGAATCTTATCCTACTCTAAGAAGAGCTAATCTTTCCATACACATTATAATAAGATGTCAGGAGACACATACCCTCTGGTGCGGTGACTGCAGACAGCACATCATGAGCGCTCCATTCTGCGCTGACGGCCGGGCAGTTTATGACAGGATAGGGAGTGTTTGCAGAAAGCACAGAAGCCAAACCGTTGCTTCTTCCGGCTACAGTAATAAACACTGTCGGAGCCCCATCTCCTGGGGAAAACAGCATGTCGCATGTTATATACAGTATCAGACGGCCCAGCACATGGTGAATAAGGAAGTAATGTACCTTCATACTGTGACTTTATATCCAGGATGTCCCCGGGTCCTGTATAGGCAGATGACACCCGCAGTTCACATGGGATACTGAACTTTGCACAAGAAGCCTTTATTTTTTCACAGTGCACAAGGTATGACTCGGACTCCATCAGGACAACTACTCTTCCATGGTCCGTAGGCCTCAACACTTTCTGGAAAACAAAGCATGTGTTTTAATAGGAGGTGCAAAAAGGAGAATTATTCTCACCGTTAATTCGGTTTCCATTAGTCCACCATGACGGCCCCAACTGGAGGATGACCCTTGACCTCTGTAGGGACAGGAAGCAGAGAGGTTAAATACCCCACCCCGGCATCCGTACACCAGTGGCTTCCAAATAACTACACCGGCCTTGGATGCAACCCATTTATTGTATGTTATCAATGCACACAGAACAAATAGGCAATTTCAACTTTTTTTAAATTACAGGGTGGGAAATATATATGGGCCGTCATGGTGGACTAATGGAAACCGAATTAACGGTGAGAATAATTCTCCTTTTCCATAGCGTCCCCCATGACGGCCCCAACTGGAGATGTACCAGATAAATAATTAGGGTGGGACAACAGCTTGTAAGACCTTCCTTCCGAAGGACTGGTCTCTAGCACTTTGAACATCTAGCCTATAGTGTTTGGCAAAAGTTAGGTGAGTAGACCAGGTAGCTGCTCTACATATGTCCTCTAACGAGGCGCCCCGTTTTTCCGCCCAGGAGGCTGCCACTCCTCGGGTCGAGTGGGCCCTAATAGTCCCTGAAATGTCCAGGTTGTTGGCATCATAAGCTTCTTTGATGACTGTTCTTATCCACCTGGCGATGGATGCCTTTGAAGCTTTTCTGCCCTTGCACTTTCCTCTAAATTGTAGGAGAATGTTGTTGTCTTTTCTCCAGGATTTGGTAACTTCAAGATAATGTAGCAGGTATCTTCTGACATCTAGCGTATGCCACTCCTGTTCTTTGGGATGTTTTGGATTCTGACAGAAGGAAGGCAGAATAATCTCTTGGTTACGATGAAAAGATGAAGCTACTTTGGGAGTAAAGGCTTTATCTAACATTAGTACAATCTTATCTTCACATATTTTAAGATAAGGTTCTTTAATAGACAAACTCTGGATCTCACCCAAACGCCTAGCTGTTGTTATGGCTATGAGAAAGGTGAGTTTTAGCGTTAATTCTCTAAGCTTGACCGACTCCAGAGGTTCAAACGGTATTTTTGTGAGATAATCCAGTACTAATGAAAGATCCCAATTGGGGATATTCTGTTTTATTTGAGGTCTTAGTCTAGCCGTAGCTTTGACAAACCTTTGGATCCATCTATTTTCGGCTAATGGGGTGTCGAAAAAGGCACTGAGGGCTGAAATCTGGACTTTTAAGGAATTCGTCTTAAGGCCCTTGTCAAACCCTGCTTGCAGGAAGTCGAGCACCTGTGAGACATTAGGGGACATTTGGTTAGGAGGAGTCCTGCCACAAAAAGACACAAATCTTCCCCATATCCTGGCGTAGATTTTGTGGGTAACTGGTTTGCGGCTCGCTTTGAGTGTGGAAATTACCTTGTTTGATAGTCCCCTGGATATCAGCAATCGCCTTTCAGGATCCAAGCCGAGAGCCGGAGAGCCTGTGGATCTGGATGGTAAACTGGACCCTGGAACAGAAGGTTGTTTAGAGGTTCCAGCATGACAGGTCCTTCCAATGCCATCTTTCCTAGCCATGGAAACCAGTTCCTCTTTGGCCACCAGGGAACAATGAGTATAACCTTTGCTTGGTCCTCTCTGATCTTCTGAATCACTCTCGCTATGAGAGGTATAGGAGGAAATGCGTACATTAGAGGTCCGCTCCAGGACTGGCTGAAGGCATCCCTTTGGCAAACCGGAGTATTTGGATCCAGAGAGAAGAAATGAGGAACTTTTGTATTTTTGCTGGTGGCAAAAAGATCTGTCACTGGTTGTCCCCATTTTTGTATGAGACTTGAAAAGATGTTCTCGTTTAGACACCACTCGTTGTGGTCTATCGTCTGACGACTGAGATAGTCCGCTACTTGATTCAATTCTCCTTTTAGATGGGTGGCTGAAAGAGAGCGGATGTTGGTTTCTGCCCAGATGAATATCTTGTCTGAAAGATTGAGGAGATCGGGGTTCCTGGTACCCCCCTGATGACGGAGATAAGCCACCGTGGTGGTGTTGTCTGAATAAATTTTTACATGTTTTCCCCTCAGGCTTTGAGCACTTGCTCTTAAAGTCTCTAGTACAGCTCTCAGTTCTCGGAAGTTCGAGGAACGGGATCTGGTCGAGGACGGCCAAAGACCTTGAACGGGAAGGCCTGCTATGTCCGCTCCCCATCCTGACTGACTTGCGTCCGTCCGGATATTTATCACTGGCCAGGGATGCCATGATATCCCTCTTCCCAGGTTGGAAGTATCTATCCACCACTCCAGGGATTGCTTGACAGCTTCCGGAATCTGGACCTTTTGATTTAGATGTTGGGGATCTTTGTCCCAGGAGGCCAATATCCAACTTTGAAGGACTCTGGTGTGACTCTGGCTCCACTGTACACTCTGTATGGAAGATGTCATAAGGCCCAGTATCCTCATGGCTTCCCTTATCGTGCAAGGACTTCTTTTTTGAAACAATATGACATGTTGCATTAGTCTCGTTGCTTTCTCTGGCGGTAAGAAGGACATCTGCTGGATCGAATCTAATAACGTTCCTAGAAACACAACCTCTGTACTTGGGTTTAGTTTGGACTTTTCCAGGTTTATTATCCATCCTAACTGATGTAGGATCCTCATTGTGAAATCTCGGTGGTGTATAAGCTCTTGTTTCGAACTGGCCACCAGTAACAGATCGTCCAGGTAGGGGATGACTAGAATCCCTTTCCGCCTCAAGAAAGCTATCACCTCGATCATGATCTTTGTGAATGTCCTGGGGGCCGAAGAAATCCCAAAAGGCAGCGCCTTGTACTGATAGTGGACCTCTTCTCCCCAAGGTGATCGTACTGCGAATCTGAGGAATTTTTGAGATTTTTGATGTATTGGCACATGGTAATATGCGTCCTTCAGATCTATCGTACACATAGACGCTCCTGGTTGGATCAGAACTGCTGCCGAGCTCACTGTTTCCATCTTGAACTTTCGATATCGTATGTACCTGTTCAGATTCTTCAGGTTGCATATCATCCTGAAAGAGCCATTCGGTTTTTTTATCAAGAAGAGGGGAGAGTAGTGTCCTTCTTTTAACTGTGTCTGAGGTACCGGGATGATGACATCCAACTGAATGAGTTTTTGTATCTCTGACCACAGCGAGTTTGAGAGGTTTCCTGAGGGCTGCTCTGTCAAAACAAATTTTCTGGGGGGAAGAGAGGTTAGTTCTAGATGGTAACCTTCCCGAAGAATACTTAGTATCCAGGGATTTGATGTTATCTGAGTCCACTGGAAGTGGAACTTCAATAGTCTTCCCCCCACCCTGGCGTCATTGTTTTCTAAACGCTGGGGCCGAGTTGCTGGCACTGAGAAGGAAGCCCCTTCCTCTCCCTCCTTTAGGGTAGCTCCACCTGCCCTGTTTGCCTTTCCCTCTAAAGGGCTGTTTTCTGTCCTTAGAGTCTCGAAAGGGCTGCTTTCTTTGGTTACTTCTGGATTCCGGAAACCCTTTCTTTCTGTCTGCCGCTTTTTCTAACAGCGTGTCAAGTTCGGAACCGAATAGGTATTCCCCTTCAAATGGAATACCACATAATTTTGACTTCGATCTGAAATCGCCAGTCCACTGGCGAAGCCAAAGTGATCTTCTAACTGAATTTGATAGTGCCCCTTCCTTGGCACTTATTCTAACTCCTTCCGCTGAGGCATCTGCGATGAAGGCGGTGGCTGCTCTCAACGTTGAAAATGTACTCAATAGCATCTCCCTAGGAGTACCATCTCTAACATGACTCTCCAGTTCGGTAATCCAATGAAAGAGAGTCCGTGCCATGGATGTTGTGGCAATATTTGATTTTAGATTCAACATGGCACACTCCCATGTCTTCTTTAGAAGGCTGTCCGCCTTTCTATCCAGGGGATCTCTTAACTGGATTGCATCCTCAAACGGGAGGTCTGTCTTCTTGGTCATTTTTGTGACCTGGATGTCTACTTTAGGGGTAGCGTTCCAAATTTTGGCTTCTGTTTCATCAAAGGACAGACGACTTTTAAATTCTCTAGATATGGAGATTTTGTTCTCCGGTTCTCTCCATTCTTCTAGTATTAGTTCCTTAAGAGTGTCATTTATGGGAAACACTCGCCTCTTCTTAACTTTAAGAAGTCCGAATAATTCATCCTGAATAGATTTGGTCTCTTCTATTTCCTCAATTTTGAGGGTATCCCTCATAGCTTTTAGTAAGGGTTCCAGATCTTCGGATGCTAACAAATATCTCGACTCCATCTTACTGGCTGAATTTGAGGGACCTGGCTCCATATCCGTAGACTCCTTGGTCCCTTCTGAGTCTGATGTATAATCCGACATGGATTCTATAACTCTTTGTTTTTTATGTGGAGGCTCCTGAGGTATGAAAGCTGTTATGGATGATGCTATAGATGTTTTAACTTCTTCTCTGATAAAGCTACGCATTTCATCCACAAATGAGGTTCTCTCTTCTCTGAGTAGATTATCTACGCAGGTTTTACAGACCGGCTTTTTATAGTCCGTAGGGAGTTTCTCTAAGCACATATTACACTTTTTGGAAGTGGTTTTCTTTGTGCCGGACTGATCTTTAGCTCTCCCTTTATCCTTCTCCTTTTCCCTGGGCTCCTGCCAAGGAGAAGGAGAGGTAATTAGTCCGTAACCGACACCTCATGTGAAAAATATAGGGACATGTGGGTGACCCACCACCCTATCCCCGGTTGACCCTACTTACAGGGTTCAAGGATATGAGGTCCAGACTTGAAGCCTCCATGCCATGTGTCTCCATATTCCCAATTGTGGGACCACTGATATCAGCAAGCCTAAACATTTATAGAAATGTGAGATAGACTGTGACATTTAATCAAGTGGAATATAACAAGGGAGTACCTGAGGTATCTTGAGGGTTATACAGCACAAGCCCCTAAGAAAGATATACACATGTCTATATAGACCTGAATTGTATATAACACATATGACACATATGAGGCAACCATACAGCATGTTAACCGACCTTGTTGGCTGGAAAATGCTCAGAATAGCGTCCGATTCTAGCGACTACTCTCGTCAGGACCAGAGTGCGACTATTAGACCTCAGATCAACGTGAATACCTGCTTTTTCAAGCTTACCGCTCCACGCTCCTGCTTCCGGGTCGCGCCATCGTGACGTCACATCCGGTCCCGTCATTTCCGGCGGAAGTCGTCACCAGAGTCGGACGGCGGCCGGCCCACGTGACCTCCGCGATGGACACGCTCCGGGTGTCCTTAGCTGCGCAGAGCCGCGGGCAGAGCCGGAGAAGAAGGCATCTCTGTCTTGTGGCAGAGGAAAGGACCGAAGTCCGATCGAGGCCGAGACTGCCTTAGGGTAAGGGACGATTCCCTGCGCCACACTGGTCCCCCCTCACCGTCCCAACTACTGGGGATGAGGAGAGACTTCTCTCTACTCCCTGCCCTGTGTAGGGACAGGAAGCCACTGGTGTACGGATGCCGGGGTGGGGTATTTAACCTCTCTGCTTCCTGTCCCTACAGAGGTCAAGGGTCATCCTCCAGTTGGGGCCGTCATGGGGGACGCTATGGAAAATTATGATAATGTGTGTTCCCCCTGGTGCCAGGAAGGGCAAACATAAATTATTTCCATCTCAGATTATACTATTATTCCCCAATTCCAATTCCATACAGCACAGAAAGGCGTACACACACACATATACATACATATATACATACACACATATACACACATACATACACACACACACACATATATACATACACATATATACATATATATATATATATATATATATATATATACACACACACACACACACATATACATACATACATATATACACACATATACATACATACATACATACATACAGTCTTACCTGCTTGTCATCCTGTGGATTCCAGTTTCCCAACTGACTCCGGTGCCAGCAATTATACTCAATGACGTCTGCCAGGACAATTTCTGTACTCTCAACGTCCACCCCAAACTGAACCTGAATAAGAAGGTAAAAACATAAATTCATCGATTCAGCATAAGCAGAGAGCCGCAACAGGAACCATAGATATGCACAGGCTAAGAGATATATTCAAGGCAGTATTAAAAGTTTTCAGACCCCTTCAATTTTTTCACCCTTTGTTTCATTGCAGTCAATTGGTAAGATCAAAGTTTTTTTGCTCATTAAATGTACACTCTGCGCCGCATTGTGACAAAAAAAACTCCCAGAAATGTAGAGATTGTTGATAATTTATTAAACAAGAAACACTGCAATATCACATGGTCATGAGTACTCACAGGGGCGTAACAATCGCGGTCTCAGAGGTTGCGAACGGGTTGGGCCCGTTCTCTGTCTTTGCTTCTTGGAATGTCGGCCGCCCAAAGGCCGTCCCGCACCAGCCGCCCAAACTTCTTCCTCTGTGTCTATACTTCCCTGAACGCTGACCCTCCCAAACTCCGCCCATCCGAACGCCTTGCGCCCCCCCCCCCTTCCGAACTCAGTGCGCCCCCACCAACCGCCCGAACTCCGTGCGCCCTCCCCCCCAAAGCACCCGAACTCTGTGTGCCCGCCCAAACACCTTGGGCCCCCCGACCACCTGAACTCCGTGCGCCCCCCCCCCCCCGAACACTTGGCTGCCGGACTTCAGAACAACTCTGTGCCCATTCCTGATTGGCCCAGCCAGAGTGCTGACCTAAACCCAATTGAGAATCTCTGAAAACCATCCAACCAGAGGGAACTACAGAGGATCTGCAAGGAAAAGGCAGAGGACCCCAAATCCAGGTGTGAAAATCTTGTTACATCTTCCCAACAAGACTCCTGGCTGCACTAGCTCCAAAGCTGCTTCTATTCAATACTGTATGACCACGTGATATTTGAGTTTTTATTGTTTAATAAATTAGCACAAATATCTACATTTCTGTTTTTTTTCTGTCAAAATTAGGTGCAGAGTTTACATTACTGAGCAAAAAAAACAAACAAAACAGAAACTCCCCACTGTGTATGTATTGCACTAATACACACCTTGATATTTACAAGAATGAAGTCTGAGGCTGAACACGCTTTTTCCAGAATTTCAAACATGGCCACCACGGTGCGGTTTAGGATGTCGATTTCACACTGACCAATAGTGACTCCCGCACATATCAGCTTTAAGGCCTGTAATTGCTCATCTGAACAAACCTGTTCGCTGACATCATCGGCCTGCAAAACAGAACATAAAGAAGGAGGATTGTATAAAATGTATGGGCAGTAGTATTGTCACAGGCTTATTTACAGCCTTTACTGCAAATGTCATCACTAGGAAGGTTATCACAAATGATTAAAGCCTGGGTCTGCCTCACTATCCTAATAAAATAAATAAATAATATATATATATTCCAAAGCAAAATGTGTAGAGCGGCACCGTGTATAAAATGATTCGGGTGCAGGTCTTCTTAAGAGGTCCGACACTGACCCCAACATCCAGTAGTAGACAATTAAAGGACACCTGTCATCAGGTCTCTGACACTTGTCCTGTCACCTCTACCTGTTGGAGCAGCTCACATGGATCCCATCCCAGCCTTTATCTAGTTATTTCATACATTAATCATTATAAAATCATCTATTCTTTATAATGTAAATGAGGGTGGTCACATGGTTAGAGGCAGTGATGTCACCCCTGTTAGCCCTCCCCTCTCCTCCCCCTGCTCATGTCTGTGTGTAATGTATAGTAAAGCATGGCTAGTGTGTGTGCTGCATCGGCTGACATGTGAGAGACACAGACATCATCTACACATGAATCTGACATGTTCTGCTGTAACATGGCTGCCTGGAGCTGCTGTATCTCTCCTAAACACACACACATGCACACACAGGCTGCAGGGGGCGTGGCCACCAGCACCAGGAAGCACATCATTATACAGCCTCACACCATTATACAGGCTGTCAGTCAAGCACTGGGGGTGTGGCTGTGCCTCCCACTCATGAATAGAGTGGACAGCTTGAATATGCTAATGCTTCATTGGACATTTCACAGGTCATTTGCATACAGCTTTAGGACCTCATTGCTTAGGTTTACAGGCATATAGAGGGACAATGAAGGGATAGAGGCAATGCTCTCTAATGCCAGTTTATGAAAATATATTTAGTTTAGGGGGGTTATTTTGCATGACGGGTTCTCTTTAAGAAGCAGCACTCCGGAAATTCCACAGAAGAACAAAGTTTTATTCCACCATAATAGTTATCATTATCATGCTTGATAATGCCTTGATTGAATTGGCAAAACGTTGCACTATTATATATATAGGCATCAATATGGGGGTTGTTTTTAGGGTTCAAAGATTTTATTTATTTTTTTGAGTCAAAACCCCCAATATCATAGAACCACAGAGCCACACATGCTTGCTGCTATAAGTGCCATCACACTTAATCTATTATTACAGATTATTTGCTTTAAACCAAACAACTGATTTTATCTGGTTAAGAAAGTGATGCTTGTGTCTAGGGAACACAAAACCCCGCTCCATACACTGTGATTCACCGCCATCCATACTAGTGGTGCTATTTGGGGCCATTGCTCACTGCAGAATCCTCTTGTTATTCACACATACATACATATAAGGCCAAATACACACTACCGTCGGCATATCCGTTCTTCATCTACGTTAAAAAAAAAAAAAAAAGGATGATAAATAAAGGTAGATAAACTGACAGTAACTGATGACATAGGGGGAGATTTATCAGAAGCATCTGAGACCAGAATTGTTCTGGTATCCAATCAGAGCTCAGCTTTCATTTTATAAACAGCTGTAGGAAAATGAAAGCTGAACTCTGATTGGTTGCCATTTGCAACTAGAACAGATCTGCTGTCAGACGCTTCTGATAAATGCCGTTAAATACCCTTATGTTTTCTTAGTTTAAAAAAAACGGACACTTGTCTTGCAGTTAGTATCAGTTTTTTTGAAGAATCAGTTTTTTCAATAACACTTTACTTTCAATACATCAATCTTCTATAATCTGTCTATCCCTCAAACAAATCTATTTATCTATCTGTCTATCCCTCATAATAGTTGCCATATGTAGATCTCTAATTTTTACCTACCTATGGATCTCGCTTTTCTATCCATCTATCTTTTCCATTGATCTATATATCTATCATTCTTTTCTATCCATCTACCTACCTATCGATCTCTTATTTCTAATTACCTATTTATCTTTTATTTCTATTTGCCTAGCTATCTTTCTTTCTTTCTCTCTCTATCTCACATTTATCTATAATCTATCCATCATCTCTTTTTCTATCGATTAACTATTTCTGTCTATATCTGTCTATTTCTTCATCTAAAAACATGTAAAAAAAAAAACTACCTGTCCCATTTACTTCAATGTAGAAAAAACTTAATGTCATTCGTTGTGGTCAGTTTGGCACCATCTGTTTTTTTTTTTTTTAAACGGAAAAAAAAAAAAAAAAAGTACTGCAAGCTCCGTCTTTGGTTCCGTGAAACAAAACCGATCCAAAACTGATTCAATGTACAACTGATGACAAAAAAAAATTACAATGATGAGATTTAAAACTGATCCGTTCTATTTCAGTTTTTTACTTTTCTAGACGGATACTAGAGACCGAAATCACAAGCGTAGTGTGAACTGAGCCTAATAAAGCAGATTGCAAACAAGATTCTTTCACAGATCATCTGAATATGGACAAGAGACCATGCAAATAACCCCCCTACCTCTTAAGTTCGCTTCTATATTGTCCAATGTTGCAGCTTAAAGGGGTATTCCGGGAATATGAACGTCTGACACAAAAACCCATGATGATATAAATAAATGAATACAACAATACTCAATGTCATTAGTCACAAAACGGAGCTTAAATAGTTTGATTTTATGATTTACAAAATTTATGGCCTCTCTAAAGTAGGTGGAGTTATCACTAAGATGGTCACAACTGGAAACTACAAGTTCCATGATCCTTTAGTTCTCAGTAACTCCTCCTCCCTCTTATGCTCTGCTCCCAGTGATGATGTAACAGGTTTTCTTGCTCTGTTACCATAGAAATGATGTGTAACTGCCATCACCACAACACTGGCCATACTGGATGCACTGCAACCAACCGACTACAGCCAAACCTAGTGGTGATCACATGACCTGCCCAGGCAGGTGCAGGACATGTGATGTGGACATGTGACCAGCGGCCATCTTCTGTCCTGCAACGGACTGCGCGGAGGAAATTAACGGACTGATTAAAGGGCCGGTAGCATTTTAATTCCTCATTACAGTCTATGTCATCAGCATTTTCTGCAAAAGGGAGCAACATTTTAAATAACAACTAATTACACATTAGCTTATATTTTGAGTATCCATTTGCATATGAATTGTGCTGATTCCTGGAAAACCCCTTTAAACTGAGAGATAAAGAAAAGTAATCTATGATTATTGCAGGAGCTCAGTTTTCCCTTCATCATGTTGTGAAAGTGAAGAAACTTTAAAAGTAAAGAATCAGCAAATGTACAAATGTCCCACTGTTAAAATATTTATAATTGACTATAATCTACCCACCTATTTATACAAATATACCTGCCTGTATCTCTTCCTGTACTATATAACTCTATTCCTTCTTGCCTTACACGAACAGCCAGCCCTTTAAGCAGAGATCAGACAATTTTAAGAGGAGATAAGGGACTTTATATCCTAAACTATATTGATGATTACCATGTAAAACACCTCTACTCTGGGCAGGTAAAGCCTGCGCCCCTTAGTACCAGGATGTCTTCTGAGGTACGCCCCCGTGGCTATCCTCCAGCACCCCCATGCAATGGGAATTGTCTCACACCCAGAGGTGACAAGTCTCTTCTGACTGAACGTCTTCACATGCGCCGTCTTCATACCTGAAAAATGCGTTAAATGAATGACTAATCTTTAATCAGCAATTATTATTTTGTGAATAGATCATTCGGATAATACGGTACAGATTGTAGCGGACCTTGTGCTTACAGCCGATCCCAGCATCAGAGATGAGAATCAGTGCCCTCAGGGACATTTCCCTTATTGTAATAATGGAACACATTTATTTGTATGTAGTTTTGGGATCAAATCTCCTACCTGCATTTCTCAGCAGCTTAAAGACAGAGTTGTTGGTCATGTTGAAGGATTTCCCATCATCGTGGTACTGTATGGTGGGGATCTCTTGTGGTATGCTGCCTGTGGGCATCTTCTCTGTTGCCCCTTGGTCTAACTTCTCAGCAAGTCTCTTGCCTTACATTAAAAAAATGAAAGTCAACAGCATTTACCAAGTTATCAGGGTCTGATGAAACTCCCATATGAAGAGGGTCTTTAGTTCTCCTGTTAGTATGCAGCAGTAGTCATGCATGTACACTCCAGTCAACTCTATGTTCATCTGTGATTGCCCCGAAGAGATGAATGGAACTGCAGAGCACATGTGTAACAAAGAACCTATAGGGGGAGATGTAACAGAAATGTTCTAATTGCCCATGGCAACAAATCAGAGCTCTGCTTTTATTTCCCCACAGCCGTTTATAAAATTAAAGCTGATCTCTGATTGGTTTCCATGGGCAACTGGAACAGTTTTACCTCAGACACTTCTGATAAATCTCCCCCTTAGGCTACATTCACACGACCGTATGATGTCTCCAGTCCTGTATTTACAGGCCGTATGAGCACGTATATACGTGACGTTTTTTCATCCGTATGCAGCACGTACGAAACCCGTATTTTATACGTCTCAATAGAACAGGAATTACAGGAGAACTGTAATACAGGAGAAAATACAGGACATGCTCTATATTTGTATACGGTACGCTACGGTGTCAAAAACGGAAATATATATAGTTGGCCGTATTGTCCATTGAGATGACGGTGGCCATATGTAACCCATAAAAAAAGGGTACGGTACTTATACGGCCGTTTTCATACGGCAGTGTGAATGTAGCCTTAGTCTGCATCCGGGAAGTGATAGAGTTATTCAGAATGGAGGACTAGTAACAGAATAGGTATAGTGGATGGGGCCACTCCTGTTTTAGCAGCTCTCTATTCTGGCTTATAGTGGAGGGTTGTTGTATATTTTCTAGAAAATGTACTGCAAATCATAAGGCTGAGAGGTAGAGAGTGGCCTTCTGTACGATACAAAGTCAAACTAGATTAATAGACATTCCAATATTAAGACAAATAAAATGTATGTAAAATGTACAGATAAAAATGGCACATACCTGTATTTGGCTGCTTTTCATCAGAGGGATCCCGTGCCTGTAGTGGTTCAATAACACATAAGACAGTTGTGAAAGTCGGCATTAGGTAATAATAAATGTAAATAGCAATGACGAAAATTCACCAGCAACTCCAGTAACGTGAAAAAAAATCATCTTCTTTTATTGAGGTTTTAAAGCTCATCAGGTTATAAAAGAAAACGCATAAATACAGCTCAAGAAAGACCCATGAGTTTCGTAATCATTGTTTAGATCAGTGATTTTCAACCTGTGTGCCGTGGCACACTAGTGTGCCGCGACACATGGTCAGGTGTGCCGCGGGGAAATTTCCCCAAACTATGGTGCCCCCTGTGTTTTGTTTCCCGGCAATGCGCAGCGATGCGCAGTCACGGCTTCTTACAATGTAGGAGACGTGTACAATAACACATGCGCAAGCTTTGAACCTCGTGCGACAAAATGACGTCACCGAGGCCGACGCATCATCCTGAGTGCGGAGAGACTCCCGCATTTGCCCACCGCCAAGGTAATGCCCACCAATAATGCCGACTATATGAGCTTTTGCCTGAGTATATGAACTGTTGGCAAAATACTCAGCATATGAGCTGGTACTTTTAGTACTCCAGCAGTATACTGCATATAACAATGAGAAATGTAACATGAGAAATACTATAGTCATGAGGCTGGAGTACTACAAGTACCAGCTCATATGCTGAGTATATGAGCTGGCACTTGTACTCTGGATCATGGCCATAGTACTTCTCATTGTACACCTTTATTTGGCAGTATATGAGCCACATAATAAACAGCACCATATACTAAAAACAGGGAGAAACTGAGAACTGTTGATGAAGAGCTTCGTGTGTGTCTTTCCCCCATTCCTGCCAGGATATCCCTTTTGTGTTTATCGAAACAGGCCCAGGTTTCACACTGAGTGAGTAAAATAAATTTAGAATCTATAATATGACTGTTTTAGTTGGTGGTGTGCCCCAGGATTTTCTAAGTATAAAAAGTGTGCCGCGGCTCAAAAAAGGTTGAAAATCACTGGTTTAGATCATATTCGAAAACGTGCAGGCCTTAATGAAAACCTTTCAGATCAATTTGAGACCCTCAACCAACCACAGTTCCTTATGGACCGGTGGTTTAGGGACCCAAATCGACCTTACATAAGTCTTTACGTGCCAACAAATAAAAATAATAAACTTTTATACACATCTTGATGCGAGTCCGATGAGGCAAAGATAATGCCCCAGCTTCACTGCACATACACTGTACCTACGACGCTTGTGCAGTGAAGCCGGGGTGTACTATGCTGGCTTCACTTGCTGTCGAAGGGAGGAGGGCCTTTGCTTAAAAATACCAAATGGCGATTTGGGACACTAAACCACCGGTCCGTAAAGGCCTTTGGGTGGTTTAGTGTACCAAATCACCATGACAGGTTCCCTTTAAGCTGTTTTTGTGTGTTTTATAACCCAATGTTCTTTGAAACCTCAATATAAAAGATGTAACTTTGTAACTTTTCAAGATACTGGCGTTGCTGGTGAATTTTCGTCTTTACTATTGCTCACCTTTCAAGGCCATCTAAGGCTGATCACATAGGTACAAAAGCTCCGATGCTGGATTTGTATTCTCCATCTCAACGTAGGGATGCTATGCTGTAGCACTAAATCATGACCAGCTTATCCTGAAAAGCCATATCTGAGGTTTCAATTGAGATTTATTTAATCATTTTTCCAAAATATCCAAAGAATGGCCGGATAAGTCACCTCCTGTGTCACCCCCTTCATCCTCTGACTATAAGCTCTTGTGAACAGGGTCCTCACTCCTATTATTCTATCTGACTATGTTATTGCTCTGTAATGTCTTATTTTATGTGTATAGGTCCCCCATAATCTGTACAGGGCTGCAGAATATGATGGCACTATTTAATTAAAGCTTTATAATATTAATTGCCCAGGACTTCTTTAACATTAGGCAACAGAACAGAAGATCATTTCTAAGCTTTACAGATAAACCTTCCTTGCCTCCCAATAAATTATTTAGTTTTTATTAATTATTTATATAAATGGGCTTCTCAGTGCCATAGGGGTGTGGCCATGACTGCCGGAGCACCGTTTTTTTTAAATTTTTTTGTTTGGGTATCCAATTGGGATAAACAAAGTTAAAACTAGCATTTTTTTCTTCCTTACATGGAAATAAATTGATTGCCACTCTTATCCGGAAAGTCACATCATTAAATTGCCTTCTAAACAATGGCAAGAGCTGACTTCTATGGCTCTGCTAACAATGCTATTACCTTATGTATTATCCTGATGGACAACAGGTGTAGTAGAAGGTCTATAAAGACTCCTCATCATGTGCTAAATGTGGATATTTAGACTACAAAATGCAGATTCAGTGGTAAAATCAATGTTATTACCCACCGGTGTGTGCTCTTGGGGTGCGCCGAAGTCTGCTATACCGCAGCGCTGATGATCCTTCTCCTCTACTTGGCACAAGCTGCCCATGAGGTGAGGATCTCCGGGTTCTACACTCCGCTGGCCTATCAGGAATGTAAAATGCAACATGTTAAGATTAGAAATGTAGCGTAATGTAACATGGATGATGTTCTTTACCAAAATGAGGGATAAGCTTAGCTCATTACAAAGCAACATTGTCCTCTAAACCAGTGATTTTCAACCCGAGTGCCGTGGCACACTAGTGTGCCGCGACACATGATCAGGTGTGCCGCGGGGAAATTTCCCCAAACTATGGTGTCCCCTGTGTTTTGTTTCCCGGCAATGCGCAGTGATGCGCAGTCACGGCTTCTTACAATGTAGGAGACGTGTTCAATAACACATGCGCAAGCTTTGAACCTCATGCGACAAAATGACGTCACCGAGGCCGGCGCATCATCCTGAGTGCGGAGAGACTCTCGCATTTGCCCACCGCCAAGGTAATGCCCACCAATAATGCTGACTATATGAGCTTTTGCCTGAGTATATGAACTGTTGGCAGAATACTCAGCATATGAGCTGGTACTTTTAGTACTCCAGCAGTATACTGCATATAACAATGAGAAATGTAAAATGAGAAATACTATAGTCATGAGGCTGGAGTACTACAAGTACCAGCTGATATGCTGATTATATGAGCTGGCACTTGTACTCTGGCCTCATGGCCATAGTACTTCTCATTGTACCCCTTTATTTTGCAGTATATGAGCCACATAATAATCAGCACCATATACTAAAAACAGGGAGAACCTGAGAACTGTTGAGGAAGAGCTTTGTGTGTGTCTTTCCACCATTCCTGCCAGGATATCCCTTTTGTGTTTATCGAAACAGGCCCAGGTTTCACACTGAGTGAGTAAAATAAATTTAGAATCTATATTATTAACTATATGTATAATATGACTGTTTTAGTGTCATTTTGGTTGGTGGTGTGCCCCAGGATTTTCTAAGTATAAAAAGTGTGCCGCGGCTCAAAAAAGGTTGAAAATCACTGATCTAAACGTTGGGGTCTGCAGAACTGCAGGAAGTAGAAGATGCACAAACAGATAGGACTGTGCTGTACTACTAGCTACATATATACAGAAGCTATAAACCTCTACCTTATAGATACCAATTGAATCTTATTAGTAGAGAGATGTCAGTTCAATAAGAGTCTATGCGAGGAGTTTGCCATTTGATGAGCAGAACAGTTGCTGCGGGGTCTAGCTCCTAGTTATAAGACATCAGAGCAGGAGGACCTGCTACCCCCTCTCCTGGTGTGTTGTATTAGCTACTTAAAGTTTTACCCCACCTTCACTACTAGTCCCTCAGGTAGGGAATGAAATATGGTTTCTAAAATTCCCTCTTGTGTGTGAAATCTTACTCGTTTATCTATGAATTATCTCCCCCAAAGACAGCCAAATATGACTCTTCTCACTTTCATTTTCACACGAGATGAGAGAATTTTATTGGTGTAGGTGAAGTGTCACTTCAGAAGTCCCTATTTTTTGTTCTAGAGGACCTCTTTGTGTCATATTAAAGATAACAATCTCCCACCTTTCAGATCACATGAGGATTATGGCTACAGAACCAGAGATACAGACAGCTAAAGATATAGCTTGAAAAAAAAAAAACGGAGAAAGATCCTAGCACCACATTAAAAAATGATTGATTTATTTAATACATTAAACAGGTTTGCATTGCCATTTATACTGGTTGACGCGTTTTGGATGACTTAAACAAATTGCGTGCCCCTAGTCTTGAACTGTCTGTAAGTCCACTTCTGTAAACCAAAGAACCATACTATTGATGGAAGCCAAAATAAGAGATCCTCAAATTTAATATGACACCAGTAGCATGTTTCTAGGTAATATAGAACAGGAGATACAGACTTCTGAAGTGACATGATCTCTGCAACCACTAAACTTGACTCATTTCATGTGAAAATGGGGTGAGAAGAGTTGTATTTTTCTGACTTTGGGGGAGATTTTTTTTTTTTATAGGTAAACAGATAATATTACACATAAAGGAGGGAATTTAGAAAGGACATTTCATATCCTACCTGAGGGGACTACCGGTAGTTGTTTAGTGGGGTAAAACCTGGCGACAGGTTTCCTTTAAGGACAATTCTTATATTTCAACTGGATGTTACCATTCCTCTTGCCCCACCTGGTAACAACCAGTAGTGGACTAATTTTTACACTTCTAAGGGTGCGTTCACACGTTGCAGTTAAAACTGCATCGCAATCAGCTTTGAGGTGGTTTTAGGTGCAGTTTTGTCAATTGAACAGGTGAAATACATGAACTGAACGAGTGAATTTGATTTTGAAGGGTAAACCTGCTCCACAAGTGTCATTCACTCATTCAGTTCATGTCTTTCACCTGTTCAATTGACAAAACTGCACCTAAAACCACCTCAGAGCTGATTGCGATGCAGTTTTAACTGCATCATGTGAACGCACCCTCAGGGTGAAGAACAGGGTATAACATAAAGCAAAATTGCCTATTTCATGAGTTATCGCACTTTAACCGTCGACTGTGGGCTTAGGGAAAGGGGTCATGGGCTGAGCCCACTTATAGAAGGTGGGTGTTTGCCTATTGAACCAAACACCCAACGGCAACACTTGCAAACGGCGCTAGCACCGATTGTGGGTGATAAGCACAGCTGCAAAACTGCCAGGGGTGGTAAAAAGCCCATGGGCGTAGCTCCACGTGACATCATTGGGGGGGGGGGGGGAAACTCTGTTACTATGACAGACTCGGGTTATACAAAGGCCCAATGTAGTCTTGTTTTAGCTTATTACAATATGCAATTTGCACATTGTAATAGACTACCATATACCATAAACTACCATGTACCAATCAATAACTAAAAAAAAACCATACAAATTCATATCCCCCTTCCTTAGAACTAATATAAAAATTAACAGTAAAAAAAATCTAAATCATGTTCAGCATTACCACGTCCCAAAATGCCTGATCTATCAAAATATAAATTTTATATAACACCGTATAATGTTTATTCCTGGCGTTTAACCCTGTAACGTAAAATAGCACCCAAAGTCGAAAAAGCCACTTTTTCGCCATATTGGAACATATAAAAAAAAATACAATAAAAAGTTATCAAAATGGGAGCATCAAAAAAGTCATCTCCTCTTGTTCAGGGGGAGCTCTCAGTTTTCTGGTGTACAAGCCATGAAACAGTCGCAATTTCTGGCACCAGGTGTCCATTCTCGTACTATAGCCTGCGCCAAGAAGTAGTATACTGGAGTGTCCAGATATATCCAGTGAATGTAGAAGAGACGGGGCAACATTATACAAATGGTCCTACCTGCAGGAGTCATGTTATAGAGCAGATTGTATATAGTGTCCTGTCTGCAGGCAGCATGTTATAGAGTAGAAGGAGCTGAGCAAATAGGACATTATGTACAATCTGCAGGCAGCATGTTATAGAGCAGGAGCGGAGCAAAATGACATTGGTTTGTAGAAAGAATAGTAAGAAACAATTAGTATATCTTGTCATTTAGTCATTTATATCTGCTCTTTCTATGTTAAGAAGGTATGGTTAGGGTCTCAGTTAGGGTCTACACACCCTACACAGTGTGTAGGCAGCCTCACTAGATGACTGTGTATAGAATTAGTCCATCACTGCGACTTTTCGTTACAGCTTATTTTCTGCCTGATAAAGTACCTTCAAGGCATTAAAAAAAAAGCTCTTACCAAGAGAGAACTTCTCATCGAGATTTTCGCTTTTAACTTCAGGAACAGGATGCTGTTTGGTGTTGAAGAATAGGTTCTGCAAATATAGCAGAAAAGACATTTATTTTTTGGTGACAGAAGATGGGCGCAGAGAGATGTTCCTTCTCTGCCAGTAAAATAATAGAAAGACAAGTTTCTTATATGTACTCAGGATAGCAAAATAACACATTCTCTAATTCACTGTTATTACCAAAAATACAGCATTTCACAGGTATAAGTCAAACCTGTCTGTCAGTCCTTGTGTTTAAAATTTTGGTTGTCCCTGGATCCGACCGTAAATCTTCTGACTATGCTCGGATTCTTCTCATGAATAGCTTCATGTCTTCATGTCACAATATATTTGAATTGCAGCGTGTAAGGGCTCGAACAAGCGTTTGTTCAAGCACAAGTGTGGAAAAAAAAAACCTCATTTCTATATTGAAAAAATAAAATAAAAGTCCCCCTAATCACCACAGTAACATAAAAATCAAATAAAGTGTATAAAAACACAAAAAGGCATATTTGGTATTACTGTGTCCGTATCAATCTTTACAATAAAGATAAAGCAATATTGAACCTTCCCGACTGACATCACAGAGTGCGCCGGCCGGGCCGTGTGCACGGAGATGTCGTTGACCTGGCGCTGGCCTGAAGATAGAAGAGGCACAAAAATTGTGCTGACAAACTCGACTTATACTCGAGTATATACGGTAATAAAATCTCATGAATAAGCTATAGACCCCTAAAATGAATTATCTATACAGTATCTCATCCCACAAAAAATAAGCCCTCATGTGTTCAACATTACCAAAAAATAAAAATGTTATAGCCTTTACAATGTGACAATACAAATCTGCTCTGAGTGTCACTGCTTTCATTCATCCACATGGCCATACAGTAGTTTACCGACACATATGGGGTATCAGTACACTCGGAAGAAATTGAGTATCAAACTTTGCAGAGCTTGAATGAATGTATTTTCTAAAAAAAAAATCCAGTTTCTAAATTGCAGATCCCCTTACGTTTTAGCCCTTGTGAAACATTTAAAGGGTTTTATATACGTATAAGGGTGTAGTTATTATTTAGGCCTCTCACAGTCACTTGAAAATGGAGTTATCCCACAAAACGTGAGTCTTGGCAATTTTCATGAAATTGAGAAAAATCGCACCTAAAAGTTTTAAGCCTCATAACATCATAAAAAAATGAGAGGATGCATAAAAAAACCATACAAACATAAAGCAGACATTCTGGAAAAGTTAGTTATTAAGCTACTTGGGTAGTCTATCTGCCTGGAAAGCAGAACACTTCAAACTTTAAAATCTTTTCAAACTTTTGCCAGATTTGAATTTTTTTTTTTACAGAACGAAACACTAAAAACTTATCACATAAAATTAACTAACATGAAGTACAATGTGTTACAAGTAAACAATCTCAAAATCACCTGAATATTTGAAAGCGTTCCAAAATCATAACCAATTATCGTGACGCATGTCAGATACTAAAAATAGAGCCTGTCATTTAGCTGAAAACAAGCATCAGTGATAAAGGGTTAAAGAGCAATGACCTACCTTTGGAGATTCGGTAAGTGTGTGTGGCGTCTTGATGTACAGGGAGCCCTGGGCGGCGAGGCTTATTATGGCCGTACCACTCCATTTAAAGGTCGCAGACACTTTTGGTTTGACAAGTTTGCGATTCCCTGGTAAACACTGCAAAGATATTGACTTGTTTAATGTTAATGTTAATGTGAGAGAATGTATAGAACAGAGGCCAGAAAACACTGTCCATGTGTAGACGCACTGTATATCGTCATCCTCTTCTGACTAGCTACAGTGATGGGAACAGTGAAGTGTTGGTAAGAAATGATCAGGGGCCAGAAAATTAAAGGAAATCTAGTTTTGGGTTCATACCTTGTGAATCAGAATCTCTGACAGAAACCTGTTGAGATTTTACATTAATTTCTGTTACCAGGTTAAGTGCCAGGAACAACTGGTTTTATATATTGATAGATTAGGACACGGCAAGTTCTAGTTTATTTTTTTAATAATCTGTTTTAGGGAAAAGGAGGCGATTTGAAATTGTTTAACTTTTTTTTTTCTGTATTTGTAGTATTTGATAGGAGCAATCAGACCCCCTAGGGTTAAAGTCCCCTTGGAGGTCGGATGCTCCTACATATACTGTATTGCATTATAAGTTTATTATCCTGCTATAGTGCCACCGACACAGACTGTCATGACAACGGATCTTCAATACCCACCTAAATGCCAGGGCTGAACATGTGTGTTGCTAGATACAGACGACTATCTTTTTTTCTGTAGTACCTAGAAAGATGCTGCTGATGACATATTAAAGAGGACTTCTACATCAGGATTGTGGTTCTGTGATCTACAAAACCAGAATGTAGGCAGCTTAATATATAGTTGGAATTGTACTGCAGATAAAAATCCAATTGCTGCATTTTTATGTAACTATTTGTACATCCAGTTCTGTAGATCACAGAAGCACAATCCTGATGAGATCTGAAAGATGAGATTCTTATCTTTAACATAACACTATATTTCTAGGCAGTATAAAATTGCAGACACTGAAGTGACACTGCCCCTGTAGCCTCTAAGCATGACTTCTCTAAGGAAAATATTACGCTTTTTCTGCTCATTGTCACATGACTTTGGAGATATTTATATAGGTAAAAGGATGATTTAACAGAAAAGAGGGGATTTTAGAAAGGACATTTCATACCCTGAGGGGGCTAGTGGTTTAATGTAGTGAAATCTGGTGACAGGTTGCCTTTAAGATTTTCTAAAACCCAAATACCTGTAAAAAATCAAATGAAAACTCCTCTTCTGAACATGAAAAACATTTTTGGAAAAGGGTCATCACTTTTCTCCTGAAATTCTCGAAACTGCAGGACGACTGTATGCTGATCTTCCCCACCAGTCCCAGCATGGCGAGCTGTTCTCTCTGGTTCCCCCTTGGGACACTGTATGTGCAGTTGTGTTCCGGATAGTCAGCAGGCAAACATATGATGTCCTTGCACACCTCTCTAAACTTCCTAGGGGTAGTAGTGCAACGACGTTTGCTTGGACGAATAAAAATGCTGTCTTCTGTAAACCTCCTTTGCATCTGCAACATCTGTAAGGTGAAAAAAAACCAAAGATACATGACCACATGCAAGATGGAAGTGCAATGCTCTGCAGCATGTAGCAGATGGTTTCAACGATGCACAGCAATTCACTGTAGAGCGTTGCTTTGCATATCAAGGAAATCTCAAGAAGAAAGAGGGGAACTTACAGTGACCAAAACAGTCTAAGTACTTGTACCTCATTTGCTAATGGCAATGACTGCTGGGCAGCATAGATATTACAGAACATACCTGAGGTTTATATCTACGACGTATAGACTGAAACTTCACACATTCCTGCAAACTTAAGTTCTGTGCTCTCTCCATGGCCTGGATCCCTGAATTGGTATCAACATGAAAAGGTCTTGGGTGATCGGAAATGAGTTTATTCGATGGAACTTGATGTTCTATAAAACACAATGAGAAGATATTGTTAGGATGCATTCATTAATTCCACGGCAGGATGGTGGAAAGTACAAGATCAAGCCCATCAGTGGGGACATTATTCAAGTTACAATAGAATGGCCCACATTTATGCAGCGCCAGTTTTTTTGTTTGACTTTGTACTGAAAAGAAAGTGGGAACTGCTTGTACATGTACTTATTCAGTCTATGTGCCAGTTTGGGGTCACGGCGGCACTGTGTCCACCGTGGCCCAAAATTCTGCACCTATAGGTTCTGGTGCCGTTTTGGGCCGTGCGCCACATTTATTACGGCAAGTAGACAGAATGTCACATGCTGTGTTTTAAAGGTGCACCAAAAAAAAGTTGGTGCACACTTCCAGAGCAGTGCAAGAGGCGCCAGATTAATGAAGACTGTGTGTGCCAGTATTTAATAATCTGGCGCCCTCTCCACATGAGTGAGGCAAACTGCACATAGTACAGACTATACTTTTGATAAATATGGGTCAATGAGTTCAGATTTAGCAGATTTCACCTGCAGATTTGTACAGGTAACATTCACAGCAGATGAGAGCACAAAACAAGGGAATGATATTCCCGCAGCATTGGGCAACATGTGACATTATCAGATTAACCAGTGTGACTTCCTAAGTGATGAGGGTTCAACAAGTGGAATACCCACCGATCATAAGAATGTGACCCCTTTCTCACTACTGAATGGATTGTGCTCATCCTGCCGCTCCAGTCTCTTGTATGGGAATGATGAAAGTAGACAAGCACATCTCTCACTACTCTCGTTCTCCTAATTTCTGGGGTCCTGTTCTTATGATGAGCTGGCAGATCCTAACTGATTAGGACAAACTGTCTAATAACATATACTACTGATATATATTTACTACATATGTAGTAAAGTGCAACTACACCTATAACATGATATGCTGGACATACCTTTCCCCTGATGGGAGGAGCTATCTGCTGACCATTCATGGAGACCACCATGGTCACTCCAGCCATTGGCATCTCTAGTGCTGCATACAGACACTATTTTGAACGACGTGTCCACCCCGATCTCCGGCTCCAGGTTATTTTCTAATGAATAACATCAATAGAAAAATATCAGTCATGTTCAGAGATGTACAAAAATGAAAGACAGGAAATAATTGCACATTTCATTTTATTTTTATTTTGGGCTACATACTATTATTGACTATGATTTCTCTATACAATATTTAAATAAATAATCACCATGGATTCCAGAATGACTTTAGCCGCTGCTTGAAATCTCCTCATTCCGAATGCGCTTTCATTTGTACAGAATATCAGTCTTAGGCTACATTCACACTGCCGCATGGGGGACGTATATACGGCCAATATATGTCCCCCATAGACGGTAATGGGCGCACGGCGCCCGACGGGAGCGGCACCATACCCCGGACAAAGATAGGACATGTCCTATCTTTCTCCGTAGTACGGAGCCATGCGCCATATGTTCCTATGGAGAGGGACGGGGGTGAGCTGTGGTCACCTCTCCTCTCCCCGCCGTGCTACGGTACGGTGGGCAACGGCAGTGTGAATGTAGGGCACGTCTACATTCACATCTCTTTTTTTTCCCCTCCATTATATGGATACGTTGAGCCGATTCCCAACGTGTCCTTACAATGGAGGGTTAGGAAGTATTCCACTATTTTTTTTAAAAGTATTTATTTTTGCAAATTTTTGGAACATTTTTTTTAACAATTACAATAAACAAAACCAAAGAACAAGATTGTCTGTTACATACTTTCTTCCCCACAATACAGAATAATTGGAAGTATTCCACTATATGCAGATACAGTGCAATAAGTCTGTCTGTTTCATCCTCTACCCCCTGAAAGCTAAAGAAGGCGTGAACATTGAGAGCAGTCAGCGATTGGCTGCTGCTGATGTTCTGGGTGTCTCCCAAGAGATGTAACTGTCACACTCAGCAGAGGCAAGGAGTGGATGAACTGCTGTTGCATCCGTCCCTTATTGCCTCCGCTGAGTGTATTCATCACTCAGCAGGAGGGAGCAGGATGGAAAGACGTATCTTGCTGCTGCCCCACCCTGTGCTTCCTTCTGGATGCAACGTATGCTATTTGCCAGTATAAGTCTAAGGCACAAGTCTAGCGTAATAACCAGGAGCTCTCCTGCTGTATACACTGGAGGAGATTTATTTGGCCATTGTTTTTTAGCAAGCCACCAGTATTTGCGATTATTTCCCATGTGGAGGGGTATGAAGGGGGGCACGGCTGGCAGTTGAGTTGGCATCTGTTGTTCGTTTCTGCCTGGCCCCTGTGCTCTAGCTATACCCTACGATCAAGGCCTCTAAATCTGCAGGCTATAACGCAATTCTACAACAGCGCATCATAAATGTGAAAATATTTGATTGTTGATTTCTATAGCAATTAAATGACATGCAGTGCATCATATATTAGCGGTTTCCTTAATGTGTGTATGGACTTTTCTTAATTCTCATACATGACGACGCTACTTTATTATCCTGAGGATTTCCCACACGGAAATAATAGTAGTAGTCTAAGTATCCCAGCGATCAAGCAAGTGAATCCTTGATGCAGCATATAAAGTGCTTGTTTATAAGCATCACATGGTTTCTCGACCCCAAGACAAAAAAAACCCAAAAACTTTTATTCTGGTACATTCACATGTGGCGTTAATGCATGCATTTTGAAACGCAATACAACAGCTGAGAAGAGGAGATCTGCCTAATTACATTGCTGTTAATATTTGCGTTTACAAAATGTTGGCATCACGTGTGTTTTGTAAAAGCGAAGGTTAACAGCAATGTAATAAGGCAAATCTCCTCTTATCAGCTATACTGCACTTAACACAACGTGTGAATGCACCCATCATCCACATGATCTTCTATTCCGGTATAAAACTATGCAGCATAGCACATAACATTGCCAATTTGACTAGAATTGCTCATCCAATAAGAAAATAATTTGCCCCGTCCACTACTAAATAGCACAGCAGCCTGCATCCTTTTTCCACTACGGGCAGTCCCCTACTTAAGGACACCCGACTTATAGACGACCCTGAGTTAAAGACAGATCCCTCTGCCCACTGTGACCTCTGGTGCAGCTCTCTGGATGTTACTATAGTCCCAGACTGCATTGATCAGTTGATAATACTTGGTCCCATTATTGATAATACTTGGTCCCATTACAGCAAAAAAATTTGAAAATCCAATTGTCAATAGGGCAAAATATTTTTTTGTCTGGAACTACAATTATAAAATATACAGTTTCGACTTACATATAAATTCAACTTAAGAACAAACCTATGGAACCTATCTTATATGTAACCCAGGGACTGCCTGTATTCATAAATGGAATCTTGGAAAGGTGACATACCTTGCATGATCTCGTTGTCCCCTAGGTATATAGGATACTGTTCTTGGGAAGAGCTTTGAATTGCATCTGCCCCAATAGAAAAATAAAAACATAACTATCACACAGTCATATGCTTTTGTAACCTCAGTTTTCACAACTTTTTTTTTTTTTTTTTTATAGAAAATCACTGAATAAAAATAATAATCTTTATTTATATAGCATCATCATATTCTGTAGCGCATTACAAATCATAGGGGACATATACAAATACAATATAACATTACAAACATTTGGAACAATAGGAGGGCCCTGTAACAAGAGCTTACAGTCTATGAGGATGAGGGGGTGACACAAGAGCTTACAGTCTATGAAGATGAGGGGGTGACACGAGCTTACAGATATAGGATAAAGGGGGGGGGGGACACAAAAGCTTATAGTCTACGAGGGTGAGGGGCTGATACAAGAGGTAGTATAATGGTCCATCTATTCTTCATAAGCAAATAGTATAAAATAATTTAATAAACGTGTGTATTTGTTAGTAGGGTTCAATACTTGTTTGGCGCTGTGTCCCTGTTCAATGTTTTTTATTGCCGGTATGGGCTAATTGAGGTATGGAGACTTAGGGATGGTAGCATTTGGCTTTGTGTCTCTTAGCATTTGAAACTCTCAATGAAAGTGAAAGGAAGCCGCAACGAATTACAGGAACCAAGAGTCAACGGATTCCTGCTCCATGTCCTTGTTTACACGGAATGTAACAGCTGACTGGTGGGAGGCCGTGTATCAGCCCAATCCACTATTGATGGGCTAAATAACATGATAATGTTGTCCCCAGACAGCGTGAGCTGTTTATTTGCGGGGACAGTGAAGCTGTGCCCCGGCCTGCAGAGGTGGCCAGCCACTTCCAGCCATAAGCTCCCCTAGCACAGTTTCCGAGTCCCTGCAAATAAACAGAGGCTGGATCAGATGGACTGAGGCACGGGCCATTAGTATCGAAAGAGGTGGTGAGTACACGTTTATTTTTTTTTTTTAAATCCCGCCCCAGTTGGTCCCGAATTTATTGATACTCTCGGATAACCCCTTTAAAGGAAATTTACCATCAAAACCAAGAATGAAAAACCAGGCACACTCATCAATCCCGGCTCTGTAAGAGGTAAGCCATCCAGTAGAAATGAATGGAGTTAAGGTCGTGTATGTGAACAACTGCAACATGATGACAAGAGGCTCAAGGACCCAAATCAGTGATGCATGGCTCATTATGCTAATGAGCCTAGAGGGCTCCCTTGGGCGTTACTGGAGAACCTCTGTGTTGCAGGATTACTTTCCTCGCCCACAGTGTGCTGGAACATCTCTGCTGGTGTAAGGGGGAAGTCAGTGTAACAGCCTGTGAAGCCAGATCAGGTAGCCACCCCAGAGTCCTTTGGGCTCATTAGCAAATATTAATAGTTGATTTTAGAAGGAAGCAGGCCATGGATAACAAATATAAGTCACAGTGTTTGGATTTATGAGATATATGAGTAGGTATCCCTGGTTTTTCATGATGGATTTAAATGGTAGATTTCCTTTAAATTTTTCTTTTTTTTTTGCACCAGGACCTATTTATATAATCATCTATAGACTCACCAGCATCCACAGGCTCTTCCTTTATTCTCTGCATGGTTAGAAAGATTTCAGATCCGGGACTATAACCTACAAGATGAAATACAGATGATGAGCTCAAATAGCTGAGATTCCAGATACTCATCGAAGTAGCGATATAAATCGGCTTTGTGATTAGAAGCTAGCATTAATCACTAATAATATCCACAGTATAAGCCATAACTGTCCGATAGATGTGGCTCCTAATGTTATAGGGGTTTTCAATTTCGTGCTGCAAAAGCGTTAAAGGGTTTTCTCCAGGAAAGAAATTCATGTCATATCCACGGGAATGTGGGACCCGCACCTATCCCCTGACGCTGCTTACCAGGACTCCCTGTCCCCTCTTGCTGTCAGATACAGACTACTAGCAATGGTCAGGTCTCATAGACGCAGCACAGACCTGAGCTATGGAGCTAAAAGATGTTACACTCTGTGTCTCTCACTATAACTCCCAATCTGTTTGATCAGAGACCCCTGGGGTGTAGTGCGGTGGTCACACATGGGTACAGCCCATCCATTCACACACAACCGCCCCTCCCATACCCTATTTTAAGGATCTCTGGGTGTCCAATTTTGCAGACATATAATTCCTATTCTGGGTTAATAGGGTAAGTGTTGTTAGTGGGAAGCCCTTTTAAGGAGAACTATTCCTGTGTGATACCTGGCTGTAGAGGCTGATCCTGCTGCAGAGCATAGAGGACCCATAACTAACCTGCTGAGCTGTAAGTGCAGCCCCATGTCACATGAGGTCACCATACATCCATAACAGCCGAATATTTGATGTAAATGGCACTTCCTACTCATGCGTAGAGTTGATCAGGATGCGCATGCGCAGAAGCTTGTTGTACGGCAGTCAGCTGTTTATTACTTCCGTGACCCGTGCGTTCCAGAGAGCGGAAGTGGAAACTACGCTTGCGCAGAATGTGGCATGTGTTTTCTATGGATCTGTAGCTGTTTACACTGGAGATACCATGACTCTATGACAGTAAGTGGTAGCGGACTGCTAGGAAATGCACTGCGATGGCAGTAAGGCGGACATCAGCCTAGATCTGGGAACTCTATCGCCTGTGCGTTTTTTGCCTTCTGTAGTAAAAGTGTGAACAGGTCTGTAAGGTCAGTTATACAGAGGTTTGCAATTGTAAGTTACTGAATTGTATACAGGTAATTGTCTGTGTGCTTAGACACATTGTAGCAAATTTCTTTGTGCTGCTGTTATTGTATTTGGCCTGCAAGAGTGACAATGGGAATAAAACTACTTACCTCTCCCTGCTCCTGCAGCTCAGCCAGAGGTTTTGGTGATCACATGACCACTGCACCCAATCAGAAACAGAGCAATGATGACATCAGTGACATCTCTTCTGTGTGTGTCATGTGACTGCTGATACATGATAACAACCCATTGGATCCCACAGCCATCTAAGGGGTTAAACACCAAAGACCTATGGGTAGGTAGGTAGCAGAACATCTAGTGGATGTCACAGTTATGTCATTTGCCGGAATCTCTGTCATGTCTCATGTCCACAGCAATATTTAACTGTGGATATGAGACATGACAGAGATCTGTATATTGATCCTACCCCTAAGGCTGCGTTAACATGTTGCGTTTTTTTTAATGTGTTTTAGGCGCATTCCAAAGGCTCCAACCGTGATCACATACTGAGGTAACATTGTGTTTTAGCAAATGCAATGGAAACACAACGTTGCCCTAGCATGTGATCATTATTGGAACCTTAGGAAAGTGGTTTTCAAAAAACCGTAACATGTGAACGCGGCCTAACAGTATCGGTACAAGGGAGGAATTTTACTTCTGCAAATAGAATTCTACTCCTGTTTCATATAATTCTGATTGGAGTTCCCTCTTCTATCAAATAAAAGTGAAATCTGCTGTAAACAGCCAATGAAACCAACATATTGGAGATATCAGTACATATCAGTTTTCACACATATGTCCACTCAAGTACCTGTTAGTATTATCCTGTTGATTTCAGATAATCTACATGGAAACCTGCGGCACAGATAAAATGTTTGTAAGCGGTTATTAAAGGGGTTTTAGCAAATTAGCCAGTTATCCCCATCAACAAGCTGAATGGCGACTGTCCAAATGCTTGGACCCCCAACTAATCCAGCAATCCAGAGAATGGTGGGCCTGTTCGCACCCATGCATGGAGCAGCAGGTTAAACCATTCAATAGTATAGCAGTGTTGGAAATTGCTGAGCACAGCGCTTGTCTATCGCCAGCGTTCTTTTAGTAAATGTGAGTGCCGGAGATAGCATAGCGCTGTGCTTGCCAAGTCCATATCATTGAATTGCATGGTAGGATGCATGCTCAACCCGATTCTCAACCCAGTAATGAGAACAGGACCCATATTTTCTGGATTTCTGGGGATCCTGTACTTGTTATCAGTGAGGTTCTCAGCAATCAGACCATCACCGATCACCTTGTTGTTTCCTAGATGAGGTTTTGAATTTTTTTTTTTTTTTTAGTGGCAAGTGGTACATGCAAATAATGAAAGTGTGTCCCTCTGTGAGTAATCTTTAACAGAATTAGTAAATCTGTTCTTTTTACTTAGTCTTGATACTTGTACATGTATATTTATATATAATGTTACACCGTTCTAAGAAGCCGTCTCTTTGGAATAGGATAGATTTCACCAAATATTGTTTTGCTTTCCTAGGTCTGATCCTCATATGGCGTGTACGCTGCAGGAGATGGTCTTGCAGGCTGCTGCTTTATATAAAGACAGGAATGCAGTTTGTTTTCAACCATACAACAAGACCCCATTGTACTACACGTACCAGGATGTGCTGCAGAGGGCTGAAGAGCTGACACTTTTTCTAAAGTGTCATAATCTGGAAAATAAAACTGTTGGTCTTTACTGCCAACCCGGAATCAATTTGCCATCCTGGATCTTGGGGTAACCATTTACATATGCTATTGATTTGGTACAGGGATTGTCTGACCTCTGTTTTGTTGCCATAGTGAGAGGAGAGTCGCAGCATCGCTCTCTATTCACTTGTATAGGACTTTTGTCCCTCAGTGTCTGTTCTCAGAACTCCCATACAAGTTAATAGAGGGAGCTGTGCACTCTCCACTGCCAGACAGGTGTTTGGGGACCCTCTGTCCCGGAGGTGGGACCCGCATGTATGGGTCATTTAGTTTCAATGTAATTTTCCTCTATATAGTGAACATGGCATAATAAATGCTTTAATGTCATCTTCTGCATAGAATTCTCCAAGTTCCCGCAGCTTACACTCCATTAGATCCTACGGCCCCATCATCCTACACATCTTCATTAATTCAGCGGTGCAAGGTGCAGCATGTGCTTGTGGAGAAAGACAAAGCTGAGGTGAGAGCTAAATAAGGAACTGTTCTGAGAATTCTTACCATAAACTGTTCATCAGATGCAATACAAACCTTTATCTATTTCCTTACCAACTTAAAGCGAACCGGTCAGGGAGATATGGGACATTAAACCAGCCACAGGTCCTTTCAGGTCTGTGCCTTAGTGTCCCAAATCGCCCTTTATTTCTCTCCATACCAGAATAAAAACTTATATTCTTAGCATGATCCTCTCTCTGTGCCTGCGCAGTCATTCAGTGAAGCCGGAGCATTACAGCCCTGCTTCTGTGTTGTAGGTCTAGCACATGTGCAATGATGTACTACAACGGCTTCATTGAATCGCTGCACAGGAGCCGAGAACATCTAAGATGAGACAGATGCATCACATTAGGTGTTTAGAAACTTTTTTTTTTTTTTTTGGTTCTATAGAGGCACTGGTGACATAATAGGTGATTTGAGTCACAGTTGGGTTTGTGTTCCTTTAAGTGTTTGCTGTAAGACTTGTATTCTTAAAGGGGTTTGCACCCTTTTGAGAAAATTCGCAAATTTCAATCCCCTAGTGATGTTTACACAATAAAGATCATTTTCAACTCCTTGCTTTATAATTTTATGCAGTTTTATTGCTGTTTTAGCTCCTATCACTTAGTGATGGTCAGTGTGGGTGGACTCTCTAAGCAGACACATTATGATCCCTGTAGTGCTATGAGATGCAGTGTGCTGACACTGGGTTAGATTATTAGGGTACAGGGTTTATATACACATAGCAAGAGAGATGAGACAGATCAGAGTGAGATGATGAGATCCATGAGATGTATATAACATTCTCTGTACAGCTCCAGACACACTGTTAGATCAGATGTGCCTCCCTCCCTGGAAAAAGGAACTTATGTCTCCTCTCGCTGCTGCTGCTGTTTGCTGGCAGGAGGTCAGTGTATGTGTCAATGTAAGCTCCTCCTGTAATGCAGGGGTAGGGGCTAGAGACAGTGAGCAGCACAGCTCCACAGCGTCAGACATAAAACCAAGATGTTTACTGATCCTCAAGTCAGAAGATCCAGGGTCGGAAATCAGGGGCAACTGAACTTGTGTACAGCAGGACTGATAGAGACAGGTTGGAGTTATATCTGTGAAATGCTGTATTTTTGTTAATAACAGTGAATTAGAGAATGCGTTATTTTGTTATCCTGAGTATATTTAAAAAAAAAAAAAACTTGTCTTTGTGAGAATACCCCTTTAATATTAGTAATCTAAGTCCAACTGACTGTAAACATGGTGGCTTTTTTAAAAGTCAAATTGTTTGGCAAAGGAATATAATGTTTTTATCAAAAGTTATTCAGTGCAAATGTTTTAGCAATATTTTTTTTTTAAAAAAAGGGTATTTTAGTATATTATATAAGCATGTATTGTAGGAAAATATCTGACACCATAACTACGTATTCACTGAATTAATTAGACCAAGGTTTGTTCACCTCCCCTATCACACATATTTCTGGTTTGTTTTTAAAGAAGGGAGGCAAGGATTAGGCAATAACATATACGGTTTATTAAATATACTTTTAAAAGGTTGGTCATTCACAAAGTGTAACCCTCCACCACTAAAGCTCAGAATTTTTTAAAAAAAGGGCCTAAAGCCTTTTAATTTTTTATTTGCTCTCCTCTTCATATGGTACGCACAGGCCTCACAAGCAAATACTAAATCTTTTTAATTTTGTAAGTGTATCAGCAGCTTCCAGTGTGTCCTAAATAAAAGTAAAAAGATGGAACTCACAAGGGGCGCTAATAACATATTGGAGTGTCAACACCAGAAAAAATCATAAACATATATATATTATATACACTGTGTGATTATAGATATATAACAAATTGAACAAATGCCGCAGTGTTAGAGTGATAGCGTTACCGGAAACCTCTGGTAACGCTATCAAACACTGTGGCGGGGTACAGTGTAATTGTCAGCATGTGGATCAAGCGGGGCGGTCCAGGGAAGAGGCAGCGCCTCGGAGCGCCCCCTCATGAATACATCCGATGATTACATTGTAATCTCGCCCCCCCCACCCGCAGTGTTAGATAGCGTTACCAGAAGTTTCCGGTAACGCTATCACTCTAACACTGGGGCGTTTGTTCAAGGGCCTATTCTGCACCATAACAAGGGGTAATCAGGTGAGCAGCTTCTTTACCTACCTGGATTTTACCCTTTACCTTGATAATTACCGTCCGGTCTTGTTGTTTTTTGTCTTTTCATACTTCTACAGTGTGTCCTACATGACTCAGCTTTTGAGCCTGAAGCCCGGGTGGCTCTGTGCTGCCAGCAGAGAAGGAGAGTTTGGCAGAAGTCACAAAACGCTATTACTCCTTGCAGCCTGTGCTGATCATAGTAAATGCAGAAAGCCCTAAATACCTCCAGATTAAAAGAAATGCTAAATGTCAATGACCAGGTCTATAACTGGTCTTTGGGTAGTTATCTGCATGGATCCCATCGTCAGGTTGGCATCTGTAAAATGTGCATAAGACCTCCGGCTACCAGTGTCGTACCACCAGTGAAGGCAGAGCATGAGACTTTCCAAATAAGGACCTGCCAAAAGCTATGAGTAGGTCTATAAAGTCAAACCTTGTGCTATGTACCCCATGATTTCTATATACGCCCCCTGCCGCCCTAGTGGATCTGGCAGCACATATAGAGATTGCCATCGATTAAAAAAAAAAAAAAAGCTTACCCGCATGGTTCTCGGCTGAGCAGTAAAAACTATGGCACAACTGTACCACCTGTATATTACCTAAGAAATATACAGTATGAGTATGTAGTACAGGGAGCCAAATCATATCCAGATTAACCATTTAATGTCCAGGTGTATGCAGTTCAGGCATTTCTTACGCTCTTTTCTATCCTAGATGTTCAAGCTACATCCTGACTGGATCGAAAAGGATTCCTCCTCGGTGCAACATCTTCATGTCACACTTTTTGAGGTTGTTAGAAGTGATACAAGTGATGAAGCCGAGGCCACACATGAGGCGGCCCACATTCCTAGTGGTGGAGACTGTACTGAGAATGAAGACTACATCAACATTCAAGATAAACAATGCTTAGGTTATGTTCTCCACACCTCCGGGACAACGGGCATCCCCAAAGTAGTCAGCGTTCCTCATTGCTGCATCGTACCCAATATTCTGCATCTCAGGTATGCCAGCTTTAAGGGAAAACTTTAAGCAGACAAAATATTCAATATATATCAAAATATTCAATTCTCCACCAAAATCTATACAAGATAAAAATTTAGCTGACCCTTTTACTATACATTTGACACTGTGGGATACAGCAGGGATCTGTTATTGGAGATTTTGGTAGCTGATGGTGGGTAGATGTTCTCTTTTTGGTGCCTTCTCCTCAGTGTAACCTTTAAGCATTGTGACAGGTGCGATCATCACATGGAGTAATTGTCAGTCTTGTGTGACAGGCTTATTGGAAGAGAACATTTAATCTCCCGGTCGTGATGTTCTCTAATAATATTTAGTACATCTGAAGCCAAATATCTGGAGGCGGGTTTCTTAGCAACAAGACTGGCTCCCCTTGTCAGAATATTAGTCGAGTAATATGAAACACAGGCGATGTATTGTATGCTTGTATAACGCTGCCTCTTTGTTAATTTTTTAATGCATTTTCATTTTATGTAGTTTGAGACGTCACTTGTAATATTCGTGTACTTTCCAGGTCCATCTTCGGTGTCTCACCAGATGATATAGTGTTACTGGCATCGCCTCTGACTTTTGACCCCTCAGTTATTGAGATATTTGTTTCCTTATCTGCCGGAGCTTGTCTTCTAGTTGTGCCAGACCCCCTGAAAATGATGCCTCGGAGGCTGTGCCATCTACTCTTTCACCAGCACAAGGTCACTGTACTGCAGGTAGGGGATGGGGAAGATTTCAGATTTTAGTGTTTTGTCCTAAGTTTATCCATTTACAAAGAACATCCTGCCACTATCTCCACTCATTCATGATACCCAGATTCATTTTTATTCTTGAAGCTTGCTCTCAAGCCTCATGTTTTTAATTGCATCTTAAAGAAAAGCTACTACCAGGATCAAGGATGGTAAACCAAGCACACTTACATGCAGGAGCTTCCCCCATCTGGCAAAATCTGTTCTTCTTTAGGATCCTTAAAAAATCGCAAAAAAAGCTTTTAAAACTATGCAAATGAGCCTTGGGGGCTGTGTCATTAATTATGCAGGCTTACTGCCCGCCTCCCGTCTCCAGTCTGCACGGAGGTATGCATATTTAACCCCTTAAGGACGCAGGGTTTTTCGGCCGATTTCTCGCTCTCCAACTTCAAAAATCCATAACTTTTTCATTTTTACGTGTACAGACCTGTGTGAGGGCTTATTTTGTGCGTAACAAATTTTACTTTCCCGTGATGTTATTTATTTTAACATGCCGTGTACTGCGAAGCTGAAAAAAAAATTTTTGAAAAAATTCCAAATGTGGAAACGTGCGTCACGTTCTTGTGGGCTCAGTTTTTACGACTTTCACTCTTCGCTCCAAATAACATGCCTACTTAATTCTTTGGTTCGGTGCGATCGCGGTGATACCAAATTTATATAGGTTTTATTGTGTTTTAATACATTTTCAAAAATTAAACGAATGTATACAAAAAAGAAAAAAAAATTTTTGCCATCTTCTGACGCTAATAACTTTTTAATACTTTGGCGCACTGAGATGTGTGAGGTGTCATTTTTTGCGAAATGAGGCGATGTTTTCATTGCTACCATTTTGAGGTCTGTGCGACATTTTGATCATTTTTTATTTCATTTTTTATGTTATGTAAAAAGGTGTAAAAGTCGCATTTCGGACATTTGGGCGCCATTTCCCGCCTCGGAGGTCTCCGTCGGCCGTAACCGTTTTTATATTTTGATAGATCGGGCATTTTGGGACGCGGCGATACCTAATATGTTTGTGATTTTTACTGTTTATTATGTTTTATATCCGTTCTAGGGAAAGGGGGGTGATTTGAACTTTTTAATATTTTATTAATTTTTTTTTATTTTTTAAACTTTTTTTTTTCACTATTTTTTAGATCGCTCCTACCATATACTGCAATACTACAGTATTGCAATATATGGCATTTTTGCAGGTCATACATTACAATGAGCCACTGGCTCATTGTAACGAACCTGCATAAGCCATGTAGCCTTGTGTCAAAAGAAGACCCGAGGCTACCATGGTAACCGATCGCCGCCCCCCGATGACGTTCGGGGGCGTGGCGGTCGGAAAAAAGATGGCGGCGCCCGCGTCGGCGGCGTTGAAGGGGTTAATAGCCACGATCAGTGCAAGCACCGACCGCGGTTATTAGCGGTGGGGGTTTTGTGCAATATGCAAAACCCCCCACCTTTGTATGAAGAGGACTCAGCCCGTGAGCCCTCTTCATACATCCCTTATACCTCTGCGCCGTAGAGCTACGGCGCAGAGCGTTAAGGGGTTAAAGGAAACCTACCTTTTGATTTGATGCATTATGAAGCAAGCATACCTACTGATGCAGGATCATATCTTGGTTAATCCCTGAGCTGAGTGGTTTTGCTGATATAACAGATATAACATTACGATGATGCAGCTCTGTCACTTCTATGGCACCTTCAGCGCTTGGTTCAGCGCTTCTCCTAGAACGTGATGTCATCCCTGGGTTGTGCTTGAATGCAGAATAATCAACTGCTGCACCATCCCCCAGCTGCTGTGTATGAGTGATCCAGCTCAGGTTGATAAGTCATGACTAATCTCCATTTGTAATGACAAGCTCGGTGTCTAATGTGTTGATCTAGGCAGCCAGCCTCACCCAGCTTTCCCAAGGTCCTGAATGTTTGTTTTTTCAGCAAAACCACTCTGCTCAGGGATTAACCAAGATATGATCCTTCACATGTGTAGCTCCAGCAGTCTCAACGTATGTTTGCTTCATAATGCATCAAATCGAATGGTAGATTTCCTTTAACAGATGGAGCCTAGAGTCGTCCTCATTTGCATAATTTGAAACGCTTCATCTTGTAACAACGGGGGACATAAGGAATTTAAAGAAGAGAGGATCCTGCCAGAGAGGACACACACCTCCATGGAATTGTGATTGTTTCTGGAGGTAGATTTCATTTAAAGGGGTACTCCTCAATAGAGAAACAATTGCCTGGTGATAGCATATGTCCTAGTGCAAGATTACTGTTAAAGGGGTTGTACTAAGACTGATTATTATCCTGTGGATAGGAGATAACAATCTGATTGGTGGGGATTCTGAATCTTGGGAACCCTTGGCAATCACAAGAATGGACAACATCCCCCCCCCCCCATCAATCATGAAAACTATTTACTTGAAGCGACAGTCTGAGCATGTGTATGGGGCTCAGCAGTCGGACCCTTATCTCTGTCAAGTGGGGATAACTGTCAATCTTGGTGCAACAGGTCTTTTGGGCTTCATGCAAATGGGTATGGGAATTTAACTTCTGGAGAGATCTGATGATCTAGGGATTACATTTTTCCCCTAGGATAATTGGCGTCCATTCTATGTTGGTTTTTGCCTTTCTCTGGATCAACACTGTATAAAAAAATATAGGTCTATAGGACTATACATATAGATAAATTATTTGCATAAGACGGCCTTGTATCTTGGTTGGAAGATTTTTGTGGATTTGTCTTTGCTTTGTAAAAGTCCTTTTATTGTTTTCATTGTTTTGTGCATTTAGGTGACCCCCACTTTTTTGAGAAGATTTGGTTCTCATTCGATTAGGTCATCTGTGCTGTCCAGGGAAACTTCACTTAGGATTTTGGCTCTTGGAGGAGAACAATTCCCACCTTTAAGTGTCTTAAAAAGTTGGAGAGAGCCTGGCAATAAGACGCGTATGTTTAATCTTTATGGCATCACTGAAGTTTCAAGCTGGGCGACTTATTTTGAAGTGCCAGAGGCCATGCTTGACTCTTCTGTGGGGTAAGGCAAAATTCTTTATAAATATGCAGCTATCCAATGATTTTTATTTTATTTTTTTTAATGTATTTATTTTTTGCTACGTTTTGTAAAAACAGCATACTATCGAGAGAGAAAATCTAAGCTTTGTTATGGGGTTATGTGATTAGTAGCCACATTCCTGAGTAAGAAGCAGAACGTAATTTCTTGCTGGTCTCTTTAGCGAGATGAGAGTCCTGCCTACCGGGCCCAAACATGGTGATGGTACTGGTACAGGAGGAGCTCACCGTTACTGTATGTGGTAGAGGAGCAATCACTTAGTATCTCCTTGGAGTCCTCTAAGGAAATCCTTTTTTGAGTCTTCAGATGACTGTGTATAGTTATGGGCCATATGAATGGCATTCTGTGGATATCCATTCCTTTGATGTTATGTTCACTTATATTCAATAGAGTTTATTTAGGTGAAGAGTGTATGCATACATTTCAAAAATTAAAACAATTAGTCAATAGTGACAGTATACATCATAACATCAATGGGACACGCAGGACCTGACAACAAGTAATGTGGATGGGTAACCTTCACAGGCAGTAACCGCACTGCAGTGTGATGGATACATACCAAACTATACATATGGACCAACTCTATTACCCTCCTGAAACAGTATATTATATAAAAGTAAAAATATAACCAAATATAGAGTCTTTGATGTTTCATGTTAGTGCATTCATTATGTTCAATTATGACCTGGTCTGGCTTCATTCAAGTGAATTGTGCCTGGTATTGCATTTAAGCTGCAGCACCAAGCACAGCCACTGTTCTTCTTATGGTGCTGTGCTTACAGTACTTTTTTTGAACATTTGGGTGTCAAGTGTAGGACCTCTGCAGAACAGCTATTGTTGACCTACTCTTAGAATAGATTATCATTTTACCTTAAAAACCCCTTGGAGGTTGGAGTATTTTTTTTTTTTTCACTTTATTGATTTTGACGCCATTTTTGTTTACAAGTCTCGTGTATCTCATTACTATTTTGTAAATCCGGACAGCTGAAATGTGTAGCTGAGAACTTATGGGATGAGCTAGTTCTGTAAGACTTTCTGGGCAGCTTACTAGCTGATCCCTGAAGTCCCAGTCTGCTTTACCCATTAGGGACATTTATCACCCTATCCATAACAATCTCGAATGTGACACAAAATCCTTTTACCCATTTATAAGTAAGAAACCGAGAAGAAACTACTTGTACATATACCTACGTATTTGATTTTTGACCTTTGTCCTAGTCAAAACACGAAGACCATAATTTTAGTATGAGTTAGTTTCTGTGATTGCTTTACTCTTTCATTCATTTTGGTAAAGGGCCAATGACTCTGTGCCACTTGGCGATCCACTGGACGAAACGATGATCGAAGTGCGAAATGATGATGGTGTCCTGGTTGAAGAAGGAGAAGGACAGGTTTATCTGGGTAGTGTATTGGTTTTTGAATTGGATTTCTAGGCTTCTTACTAAATTCCTATAACTTTTTAACCTTTCAATGTTTGGTGCCCCTATTAAAAGAAATCTACCATCAAAATCCAACATGATAAAACACCGTGATAATCTTCTTAATTGTTATCCATGGCCTCCCTCCTTCTAAAAATCTAATTTTAAAATTATGCTTTTGAATGGGCCCTGGGGGGGCGTTAGCAGACCCCCTCCGTGATGTAACTTCACAGGCTATTTCACTATGCCAGAGCACTTCCCCCCTCCTCTCACTATGTGAGACTACATGAGGCAGAGAGATGGGGAAAGTGCAGAGGGTGAGGGTAAGAGCCTGTGGAGCTGCAGCACTGCGAGGCCCTGGTAACAACCCCCAAAGCCCTGCTGACTCATTAACATAATTACAAAAGTAAATTTTAGAAGGAAGGAGGCCATGGATAACAAATATAATAAGATTACCACAGTCACGGTGCCTGGATCTATGAGTAAGTGTCCCTGGTTTAACATGATGTGTATAATTCTGCTCAGAATGTTAGATCAGTATGTTTATACCAAAACAATGAATGTAGAGTAAATACAATAGAATGATCTAGTCCTGGCTACCGTGGGTCCTGACCGTGTGAACACAGTCATAGATGTTTTCTTCATCTGCAGTGCAGTACTAATTCAATATGTTGCTCTCCATTTTCAGGAGGCAGACAAAGAGTATGCTTCTTAGACGATGAAATGACCCTTCCTTATGGAACAATGAGAAGAACTGGGGACTGGGTGAAGATTCAAGACGGGAACATATTTTTCATAGGGCGTAAAGATAATCAGATTAAACGCCATGGCAAAAGATTAAATACTGAATATATACAACAGGTATGGGAACCGGGAAGATACCATCACCTCATATGTAGAATGGGAAGGGCTCAGTAGTGATAGGTGATCATGTTTAACTGGTTCCACCTTCATCCCTAAAGCCCACTCTATACCATATTTACAGTGCAAGTTGTAGGTAGCTTCCTGATTGCTCTGACAGCTAAGTGTTGGGTCTACTGCTGCAGGGAGCTACACTGGACCCTTGGGAAGAAAAAAGTAGCCTTGCTTACCCGGCACAGCCCAAAGCGAGACCAATGTCACTATAACTATGCAACTTTCCCCTGCAGCTGGGGGTAGAGAGCAACCCCAGATACAGTGGAAAAGTGCATAAAATTAAATAATTTCCATAAAGTTGATGTTCTGAGGTACAGTAGCCCTAGAAAGTACTGTATATACGTTTATAGATCTCCCCCAATATGTCTACTGTAGCATTAAGGGCAGCCTTTGTATATGTCGGGTATACATGTATAGGGCACCATTGTACAGTGGCAAGAAGAAGCTTGGACCTCAATTCTAAGATTTCCTTTGACATCCATGCTTGGGGTAGGGAAGGACCAACGGTGTGTAAAATTACTGTGTTTAATAGAAATCAATGGAAACACAAGCTAGCTGCAATCTTATGCTACAGGCTACAGCCATTTGTACAAGGCCTTGTGAGGCCACTGCTTGAACACTGTAGAGGACCTGCTTCTGTATGCTACCTAATATATTATACTGTGATGATGATTTCCTTTTACTTGTCTTTTAGGTAGTAGACAAACTAGAACCTGTGGATTCCTGTGCTGTGGTTTGGTATCAGGCCAAACAATTGGTCCTATTTGTGGTTCTAAAAAAACCCTTAGAAAAGAAATCCTTATGGAGATATTTGCAGGCACATCTCCTGAGTTACACATTGCCCGACGACTTGGTTGTGGTAGACCGCATGCCCCTTACAACGCATGGTAAGTGGTAGCACTGGTTATGGCTTATTATTACATTACATATTTGTTGTTAGGAGATGACATCACTTTTAGTATGTGGGCCCCAAATTTTACGTCTGAGGATAGTGTCGGTGGGCCCTACAACTCAGTGACCTGTACACTATTTGTCCTTATTTAGTCTGACGAAAGGTGTTACCCAAAACCCGTTACTTCATTGGACGTTTTGTCATTTATTGTTTTGGATATTCCTTGTAATACTAATACATTTTTGTTGTGTATTGGTGTGAATAGAACACTTTTTCTCTCTCTGGGGTTGACCCTCCACTATACTAGGATGTTAGCCCCCATTTTTTTCACTGTGTCTATTTCAGGATAGTATCAGAAAGGAATTCATGTGGAGAGTCTTAAAAGTCACTCATGCTCTTCAGAGAGTTCCGGGTAAGGAATACACTTTCCAAGGCGGGAAAATGAAAACCATGCCTGCAGTGCTACCATAAATAAGGCATTTCCCTATAGATGAATGCCCATGACTTGGGATAGTTATCAAACCGTGTCATATCTCAAGAATTCCTGAAAGTCAGACATTGATGCCTTATTCAAGGTAGCAATAGAAGCTAAGTTTCTCTTTTCTGGAATACTTTTTTGTATATTCCTTACCCTGAATCCTCAGTGGATCATGACCTATATTAAATCCTGATAAAGTTGGCATGTAAAGGCAATCTCCATAAGGAGAATAAAATCCTTCTTGACCCACATCCATGGCTTCTTACCCAACCAACCCCTTTCTGTCAAATTTAGATAGGGTTACAAAGACATTTTTGGGATTCTGTGTAGAAACTAGTAGAAGGTTCAAACTCAAGATGTACAAACATCAAGTCATTTTGTTAAAGGACACCCATCAGTTTACTGTCCTAATAAGAAGTTCCTTATTATAACTCTACATGCCGCAATTGCACAAGCGCATAGAGCAGATTCTGTAAGAACATTTGCAATTTCTTGCAAAACATCCAAGACGCTTTGAAAATCTTTAACTAGTAAAGCTTAATTTTAAATGGCTTGTACTATTATTATTATTATTATTATTATTAATATTTATTTTTTAATGGTCTGGGACATCCACAGAAGGGATGATCTTTGATGGAAGTGATCCATCTATGAACCCTCAATATGTATAGATAATAATCGATATTTTAAATTTTTTTTTTTGTTTTTCAAGGCAAAATAGACCATTCTAGATTGAACGTAATTTATTGTGAACACTTACAACAGAAGATGGACCTTAAGTTACCGGTCCTGCCCGATGATTTGTGGTGTAACTTGCAGGACCTATGGAAGGTATGACTTCTATGTATATCACAGGGTCTTCTCATTTCCATACGTATGCAGTATGACATAAGACTTTACTTTCCCCTATAGTCTGTGCTGGGACTTCCTGAAGAATGTTCTGATATTTCTGAGGATTCTGTGTTCCTACTCAGTGGCGGTGACTCTCTAAAGGCGATCCGGTTCCATGAAGAAGTAGAGAAGGTGGCCGGGAGATCAGTGCCCGGACTTTTAGAGGTCATCCTGAGTGATACTTTCTTGGACATTCACAGATGTATTCTTAGAGGGACATCACCCGTCATGGAGAACTTGCAGGATCAGACAAGTGTAAATGCCACTGAAAGCCATATACAACACATTGTTGATGTGACTGAGAACTACCTGGTAAAACGTAAAGCTGAAGCTCCGACGTTACAAATGGATGCTCCTTCTTTTGTATCTTTGAGCCGAGGCAATAGACTGTTCCTAAATGTGTGTCGAGGAGGTCGTGACCAGAAGTGTGAGGTAATACACGGCCTAAGTCAAGATCTGCTACAGTTTATTGGATGCAATATTTCAGGTCCCAAGCGACAAAGGACAAAGTTGACTCCATCACCTGAGCAGGTAATAACCCTGCAGGAAAGATGGACATCAGACACCGGCAAATGTGTAGATGCTTCTCCCCTCCTTGTAATATCATCTGAGAAAGACTCCACCGGCACTGTGTATATTGGCTCCCATTCACACAGACTGCAAGCTCTTGATCTGGACACTGGAGCAGTTTTATGGGAGAGAATCCTTGGAGATCGTATTGAATCTTCTGCTGCAGTATCTAAATGTGGCAAATTCATTCTTGTAGGTAAGGACTGGTTAATATTGCCATTACCATTATACTGTATCTGAAATGTACATAATTTACTGTCAACTCGGTGACAGTCATGTATTTTATTAATACTATTTATCACGAGGCATGTCACCATGAAAAGACAGTCTAATCTGCAGGCAGCATGTTACGGAGCAGGAGGAGCTGAGCAGATTATACACCTGATTTTCTGTAGGTAGACAGCATGTTCTAGAGCAGGAGGAGCTGAGCAGATTATACACCTGATTTTCTGTAGGTAGACAGCATGTTCTAGAGCAGGAGGAGCTGAGCAGATTATACACCCGGTTTTCTGTAGGTAGACCGCATGTTGTAGAGCAGGAGGAGCTGAGCAGATTATACACCTGGTATTCTGTATGTAGACAGCATGTTCTAGAGCAGGAGGAGCTGAGCAGATTATACACCCGGTTTTCTGTATGTAGACCGCATGTTGTAGAGCAGGAGGAGCTGAGCAGATTATACACCCAGTTTTCTGTAGGTAGACAGCATGTTGTAGAGCAGGAGGAGCTGAGCAGATTATACACCCGGTTTTCTGTAGGTAGACAGCATGTTCTAGAGCAGGAGGAGCTGAGCAGATTATACACCCGGTTTTCTGTAGGTAGACAGCATGTTCTAGACAGGAGGAGCTGAGCAGATTATACACCCGGTTTTCTGTAGGTAGACAGCATGTTGTAGAGCAGGAGGAGCTGAGCAGATTATACACCTGGTTTACTGTATGTAGGCAGTTTATTATAGAGCAGGGGTAGCTGAGCAGAGTGTATACAGTGGCCTAACATGCAGGCAGCATGTTATAGAGCAGGATGAGCTGAGCAGATTATACATGTTGTCCTGTATATAGGCAGATTGTTATAGAGCAGGAGGAGCTGAGCAGATTATACAATGTCCTGTATGTAGGCAGCATGTTATAGAACAGATGGAGCCTAGCAGATTGTATATAGTTTCTTATTTGCAGGAGGTATGAGATGAGCAGGATGCTATATAGTACTATAGGAAAGATGCAGTATAACTTGTTGAGTTAATTGTAATTGTACTGTATCAATTTAGCATGTGCTGCTCTATAACATCCTTCCTGCACAAATGACAATCTTTCACTATATACATGCTGCTCCGCTCTACAATATGCCTGTAATCTTTCATATCTATACAACTTGTATATAAGAAATAACACTTTATACATCGCCATATGCTTCCCTTTAAAGGGGCACTGTCACGTCTCCTCTGGTAGGATATGAAATGTCCTTTCTAACATTTCCTCTGTGTTCTATTACCATTTCAAAAATTAAAAAAAAAATCTGAAAAATCCTGTGAAGAATAGCATAGATGAGAGGAGACATAGCTGGAACCAAATATGGGGGCACCTTAAGTGATGCTTCCCATTTTATTTGGCCAAAAATGATTCCTGTCACCTCATTTTCACATGAATTCTGAGGAGATTTTTTTTTTGTAGATAATTTGGTGAGATTGCACCAATATATGTAGTATATGTAGTATAAATCTATATACTTGTAGGTCACTAGTGATCACTATAGTAATGGAAGTGGAGGGACAGACTAGTGTGACATGTCCCAGTAAGTATGTGTTGTATATTGCAGGCTGCTATGATGGCGCTGTCTATGTGCTGAGGAGAAGGAGTGGGGAAACGCACTGGGTCTTCACCACAGGCAGCGCTGTGAAGAGTTCTCCTGCTGTAGATCCAGTGTCCGGCCTGGCATTTATTGGCTCACATGATCAGTATTTATATGCTTTGGACATCAATGTAGGTATTATTAAAACAGGCGGTCCCCTACTTAAGAACACCCGACTTACAGACGACCCCTAGTTACAAACAGACCTCTGGATGTTGGTAGCTTACTGTACTTTAGCCTTGGGCTACAATAAACAGCTATAACTGTCATTAAATGTGTCTGTAGTTAAGATTTATTGTTAATCCTGGTTCTTATGATAATCCAACATTTTTAAAATCCAATTGTCACAGAGACGGAAAAAAATTTGGTTGGGGTTACAATTATAAAGTATACGGTACCGACTTGCATACAGATTCAACTTAAGAACAAACCTACAGAACCTATCTTGTACGTAACCCGGGGACTGCCTGTACCTCTAAAAATTTGAGTTAGGCCATCTGAACACCAATGTGGTCAGTCTTTGGAAACGGACCCGTGCTCTGGTCGGCTCCAATGCACCCAGCACATTGTAGTGGGTGGATGTCCTTGCATCATAGAGATGCATGTTTTTTTGCTGCAGTTCGGGAGTCTTTGCTTCAAATTTCAGTATGATGCAAGGACACTGGCTGTGTGTTTGACTCACTAAAGAGATTTCATGAGGCGGTTGAAAGTGATAGTGGCTTCAACCTCATTCCCCCTCCCTCAGAAATTCTCTTCAGATGAGTAAGCAGTGCCCGTTAGGAGGCGGGGTAACTTGACTGTATAGTGGAGCTTCCCGCCTCCATGATTGGATCTTTACTAACAGAGGACATCAATAAGTCTTTTTTTTTTTTTCTTCTAACAATGGTGACACTAATGGATAGAGCCATTGGTGAAAATTTAACGTCTAAAAGGTACTACTGTGTGTGGTCCTTGGGGGAGGAGCAGTGGCTGGAAATCTGTCGCAAAGAATGTTATTTTTTTCTTTCATCCACATCATCCACCCCCCGAGGGAGCTGCATGAGGAGATTTAGACACAGGCGGCAGCTGCCCCCTTCCCCCGGGACTCAACACACACTGCTGACAGGGAGCCAGTGCGAAGTATTCAGAATTCAGAGGCATTTTGAAAATGACGATAGTATAGGCTAATGTTACAGCTAAAATTGACAATCCTGGTGACAGGTTCTTTTTAAGGAGGAGAAGAGCCTAAACTATTACTGTGCCGGCATATGATAGCGCCTATGCCCCCCTATGTCCTGCCGGATACATCAAGAGGCTTCGGTCCGACCTGGTGTAGTTTTGTGAAAAAAACAGTGAATAAAAGTTCTCAGATTTTTCAAAATTATGCAGATACAGGTCGTGAATACACCCATGGCCTATACGCCCCCTCCACGTCCACAATGCACATCCATACAGCAGTGTAGCAGAGCTGAGCCTCACTTGCTTCATGTGACCTTAAATGCTGTTTTGCTGTCTCAAAACGTGACAAGACACTTCCTTAAATTAGAAATTAGTTGTATTAATTTATTTAATAGGGGATCACAAAGTACAAAGAACAAATATCTGTGTAAGAATATTCTGCTTTATCTATTAGGAGAGGATGAAGAGGAGATAAAAGGGTAGTATTAGGCTACATTCACACTAACGTATGGGGGACGTATATACGGCCGATATACGTCCCCCATACACTTATATGGGCGCACGGCACCCTACGGGAGCGGTACGGTGCAGCACACGTGCGGCACCGTACCGTTCCGTACCCGGGAAAAAGATAGGACCTGTCCTATCTTTTCCCGTAATACGGCGCCGTGCGCCATAGGTTGCTATGGAGAGGGGCGGGGGTGAGCTGCGCTCACCTCCTCCTCCTCTCCCCGTACACTGCCGTTGCCCGCTACGGTACGGTACGGGCGGGCAACGGCAGTGTGAATATAGCCTTACACAGTCAAGTCTATCACTTGGGAAAACTCTACATGTCCTTGTATTTTGTGGTCAGTAATTCATTTTAATGGGTGATGTGTAATGTCCCAACCTTCCTCAGCAATACTGACCTGGTGTCATAGTTGCAATAGCTGGATACTAACACAAAAAATGGAACAATCCATTGATGTGGTGATGTTTTTTTTCTTATTGCAGGTAAAACAATGTGTCTGGAAAGCTCATTGTCAGGGGGGAGCCGTGTTTTCTTCTCCTTGTGTTAGTACAAGTCCACATCATTTATATGTAGCCACACTGGGAGGCCGACTGCTGGCATTGGACCCAGTAAGTACCCTATCAAATGTCTTAATCACATCTAATGGGAGCATCGAGCACAGGTCCCCCTCGCCTTCCTCCAGAGATACAAATAACCTATTCAGACAATCGCTCCGGGGGCAAAGGCTACGCCACACCTCCCTTCCCCCTCAAAGGCTCCTCCACGTCCCCAGTAGCCTTAAAGTTTAATTGGCAATTATTAGTGAATAATCTTCCATGCGAAATTTCTCAGGAAGTAGATTCCCTATGGTAGTATTCCTTAATGATGTGATTATATTGTGTTCTAGGTTACGGGAAAAAATTTATGGATGATTGACATGGGCAAGCCCATGTTTTCATCACCAACGTGCAACCAGCATCATGTCTTCATAGGCTGTGTGGATGCAAATCTCTACTGCTTCACTCATATGGGTGAAAAGGTGAGTAATGTGAGAATCAATAATATAGCAAAAAATCTGGAAAACCAAGTAAGGAAATAAAAACCTTGATGGAAATATGATGTCAGTGATGAAAGTGACATGTCTCCAATTCTTGGCTTGGCTTTTTCTTCTTTATCTTTTTCTCCTAAGACAATCTTCCTTCAAAGTTTGCCATGGCCGACTTTTCTGCAGTTTTCTCTAAATAAGCACACAATTCCAGGCCTGGAAGTTGCGTAAATACACACTTGCTCCTTAATATGCATACAGAATAGCATAGACCCGTTTGCTTCTTTTTGCGACTTTTGGAGAAAAAAAGTTGCAAATTCACCAAAGATCTTAAAGAGAACCTGTCAGGTAAACTAACCCACGCTAAATATATATTTGAAAACTGCTATTATACAGCAGTACAACTATCCCTATATTGTTCCTCCCCATGCCTGTAAAGTTCCACAATCCATTCATACAGTTGACTCACTGTTTATGTATGTTTGTATTATTCTCTGCTACCTCATTCTTCCCTCCGGAATGAGAAATATGCTGGCTGTGTGACTCGCTGAAGATAATTTATGTTGATTTATCTAAGTCAGCATGGCTCTCTTCAGCTAGTCACACAACCAGTGTCTCCGTGTATCGGGAAACTGGAGATGGGGCTGAACTGGAAGAACATGAATATGCAGGAATCAGCTCAAATCAGTAAAGACAATAATCGGCCTCGCATGAAGTCATTTGCATAAATGGATTGTGGAATTTTACAGGCAACTACTAAGATACATCTGGCCAGCACAAAAACTAAACAAAAATGAAATAAATCGGGCACACAAAGCTAGACTTCAGATATGTGTCCCACCGAGACATTTATGATCACAGGTCTATGGCCTCGTAAAGTGAGAGTTTACCCAGGAAGTGATGGCTCGGAGATACTGCACTGGGAGGAGCTATCAGGTATAGATACTATAGATAGCCTTGTACAACTAATCTGTACACCCTTCTCTATCTTCCAAGGTGTTTTGTGTCAAAAATCCAAATTCCAAGATTGGTTTCTGTTTCTTTTCCTCAGCTGTGGCAGTTTCCTAGTGACGGGCCTATATTCTCCTCACCGTGTATGTCCCCTCTCTCCAAGCACATCACGTTTGGCTCACATGACGGCTTCATCTATTGCTGTACTGCTGAAGCTGAATTATTGTGGAAATACAAGACCAGCTCTCAAGTGTACGCCACTCCATTTACATTTCCCAACCCACACACTGGGAACGCGGAGCTGCTGGCTGCCGCCTCGACAGATGGCAACGTGTGGATACTGGACGCCCTCTCCGGACTCCTCGTCAGTCGTTGTGCACTAGGAGGAGAGGTCTTTTCTTCCCCTGGGCTATATGGCACACGGCTGGTTGTTGGTTGCAGGAACAATTTAGTATATTGCTTGGATTTGATATGGAATGAAAAGTGATGTATAAAGAACATATCACATGTGAATTGCTGTAAAATTCCACATGTGGAAGAAGTAAAATAAACATTCATTTTTTCTAAAACTTGATGCCACTACCAGAGTCCCCCTCCCCCCCCCCCCCCCATTCTGTATCTTCACAGGCTGTTACAGTGTCTCAGCCCTCCCGCCTGCTCCCTTAGCAATCCTCCCTCTGTGTGTTGATATTACACAAAGAAGATGGAGGGGAAAGTGCTGAGTGAGCAAAGTGGGGGAGGGGGGAGGCTTGTATCATTAGCATAATTTAAAATGTTGATTTTAGAGGGAAGGAGGCTATGGATAACGAATATATAAGAATATTACTACAGTCACGGTGCCTGGGTCTATGATTAAGTGTCCCTGGTTTATCATGATAGATTTTGATTTGTGATTTGTAGATTTCTTTTTAGTTTGTTTGTTTTTTACGATTATTAATATTTTAAAAAGTTTTTTTTTAAATATAATACACTATATTTTTTTATAGAATATTATACAGAGGTATCAATGAACAGTCAATGAACAGTCACTATGAGACCGTTATATGCATATACCCAATGTATATGGTCACCAGTTTTACTGTACAGGCGATCCCCTACTTAAGGACACCCGACTTACAGACAACCCATAGTTACAGACGGACCTCTCTGCCCACTGTGACCTTTTGTGAAGCTCTCTGGATGCTGTACTATAGTCCCAGTCTGCAATGATCAGCTGTAAGGTGTCTGTAATGAAGTTTTATTGATAATTCTTGGTCCAATTACAAAAATTTTTAAACTCCAATTGTCACTGGGGCAAAAGAAAAAAAAATGTCTAGAACTTCAATTATAAAATATACAATTTCGACTTACATACAAATTCAACTTAAGAACAAACCTCCAGACCCTATCTTGTATGTAACCCGGGGACTGCCTGTATATATCAACCATATGACATTGTATATGACATTGTACAAATGTATTTATAGCATTTCTATTATTAAATGATTAAAAGAAACATTTGAAAAAGTTCATACTTTTTATTGTAGTTTGTTTTGTTTTTTTTAATGGACCTCTTTATAACAGACAAAACTGAAATAGAAATTACACATTATAAGAATTTTATATCTTGTACTTTTCCCAAAACACCTTTTAGCACAAAGTTAAGTTAATCTTAATCCTGAATTCCGGAGTATTCCTATGGAGATGACACTGAATATGTACTTCATGTTTTTTTTGCTAATAATTTAGTCCAAAGTAATATTTTATAATAAGAAACCATTGTACTTGGAAAAATAAAAAAAAAAGTACAATAAACAAAAACTGCACAACGCTACATGTTAATAGATTTATACACAACTGTATTTGTAAACCGATAAGATAGTTGTATGTCCCACACACGGGTATCGTCCACAGCAAATGAGAGCGGTGTTACTGTATTATACAGGAGGAGTGATCCATATTGTTCTATGACCCGTGGAAGCCTGAGGGTCATTTACAGGAATTGGATGTCATTTGCAAATACTTTTTTGATTATTTACAGTGGAGGCAGCCATTTTGAAAGCAGAATCAATATATAAATTTGCGGAAAACGGTGACTGTTTGTGAATAGTAGTAGAAATACTAGTAGTAGTGACTACTGATCAGCTATCAGAATGCCTCTCTTAATTTTTTAAGAGACGTGTAGAAAAAAAAATCATCCTCCCTGTGATGTCCTGCAGTAGGTGATAAATAGTAGGTAACTGAATGCCCTTTATTTACTGGCGGTGAATATTAACGAAGAATGTACATGTAAACCAACCTTTAGAAATTCATATTCATTTTAAATAGAAATTAGAATAGAAAAAAAAAAGATGACTGGTGTTCTCACAGCACTCCTTCAGTTTCGGAGTGGTATTACAGTTAGGTTTTTTTTTTTTGCATAAGACATACATATGGCTGGTTTCAGTGTCATGTTGGTCAGGATGGTTTTTCAACAGTCATGCCATTGGATTTTATTTCAGATATTCATATCCGAACTGAATATTGCAGCCTTAATGCTAGTTTCTGTACGCCATGCAAGCTTTTTTACCAATTTTTAGGCTCTACCTTTATAAAAGCTGAAACAATTGATGCATGTCAAGAGGTTCTCTTGTTTTTATGTTGTTGTTGTATTATTGTCTGTTTTTCAGGGTCCAAAAATGCAAAAACAATTTAAGCCAACTAGATGTGTGTTGATCACACAAGGTTGTGTGAAAGCACTTGTAGGCCGTAAATGTATATGAGATGGGAATCCCCCCTCCTTGTGGACATAGAGGTGGGTCCTTCTTTATCTGACACCTATGATTTGATGCTCCAGTTCGGACTGACGGCCTTTGCGACAAGCCACGGTTATGATTAGCTATGGGGACATTATATCTGTGTCACACAGCAGAACCTGAATGTGGACCTATGACATTTCCTTAGCATCTGACACAAATGGAATTTTTTTTAAGGAATATCCAAGGAATTGTGGTGCATTGCAGCGTTATAGAACTGGTTTTAAAGGACACACTACTTACCAATTCCCAACGAGAGGCCATTTCAATGCTTCTCAGAACTCCACTGGTTACCAATAAAGTAGGGAGCAGTGGGGTCCTGTGGAGCATTATATGAGTAGACGGCCACTTTAAGCAAAAGTTTAGGTATTGTGATTTAAAGGGCACCTACCACCACAAATCTACCTATAAAGGTAGATCGGGTGGTAGGTGAATCAATGGGACGTGAGGATAGCCCTTTTAAGGGCTAATCCTCACGTCCCCGCACTTTTTTGTAAACTTTTATTACCCTAATATGTTAATTTTGTTATGCGGCTACTTGGGCGTGGAGTAGCCGCATCTGAGGTTACACGAGGCGGCTACTCCACGCCCCGGTAGCCACTTTACCCCTCCTACTCACCATGTTCGGCGCGCAGCTGCTCGTAGCTGCACGCCCTCGTCCGACGATCCTGCCGTCTGCGCATGCGCAGAACAGCAGGCCCGCGCCTGCGCAGCCCCGGCTTCGGAGCAGTGACCGCGCAGGCGCGGGCCTGCTGTTCTGCGCATGCGCAGACGGCAGGATCGGCGGACGAGGGCGCGCAGCTACGAGCAGCTGCGCGCCGAACATGGTGAGTAGGAGGGGTAAAGTGGCTACCGGGGCGTGGAGTAGCCGCCTCGTGTAACCTCAGATGCGGCTACTCCACGCCCAAGTAGCCGCATAACAAAATTAACATATTCGGGTAATAAAAGTTTACAAAAAAGTGCGGGGACGTGAGGATTAGCCCTTAAAAGGGCTATCCTCACGTCCCATTGATTCACCTACCACCCGATCTACCTTTATAGGTAGATTTGTGGTGGTAGGTTTCCTTTAAATTAGATTCTAGCTTCTTTGGGCAATTGTAGACATTTTTTTGGCGACCTGTAGTATACTGTATGTAGCCTGAAACAAGGCAATAAGGGTAACAAAACAAAATAAGGTGGACTTTAGCTCATATGTAATGATGGAGGTGGAATACCCTCCTGTATCTACAATGTTTACAGATCTTGATGCCCCACTAGGTAGGTAGTCAAAATGCACACATTTTCAAATTTTTCTATTAAGGGCTTAAAAATAATGATGATTTTCCAATTGCTGTTCCTATTATTCCTTTCCTAATATTTCCTTCTATTTTACTTCTCCTAGATTATTGCAGGAGTAGAAAAGCTTTGTTCTGAGTCAGATGTATACTATGGCAAATGTACGTGCTCTGTTCCTAGACATTGCAGTACATATATGAGATAACAAAGTGATCATTACACCTTTATAAAATACAGAATCTCCCCCTACACCTAATAAATAAAATATCATTGAGAAAGTTTTAAGCATAAATAATCTTTCCTCAAGCTTTGTATAAATTACTAGTTGTCCAGTATTTGCAACAGTTTAGCAGTTTTGCCTTATGTAGACTCTCCGGGGGTGATGTACCATTGTTTGTTTTGGTTTTTTTTGTCTATGAGCGTTGTTGTTTTTGCACTGTTGTGGGGCAAATGCTGTTTTGCGACTTTCCATTGCACAAACGAATACAGGACACTGCAAAGTCACTTTGACATCGACCCTGCTTGAACCAAATTCAATAAACTTGCAAGCCAAGTTTTCAAATTAATAGGAGAGATTTATAACAAGGGTCTGAGGTAAAACTGTTGTAGTTGCCCATGGAAACCAATCAGAGCTTTAATATTAATAAAGAGCTGTGGTAAAATAAGAGCTGAGCTCTGATTTGGCTATCTGATTCTGATAAATCTCCCCCTAGGACTGAATTCATGTATTTTAACTTTCCACTTAAGTGCAAATTGACTCCAGTGCCCATCCTGGTCTATGTTCTGTGACTGGTACATTGCAGAGAGGTAATGATGTGTATGGGATGAGTAAAAATTAGTTTTTAGCCTCATACAATATCTATTCATACTTTGCCCCAGCAGCCTATGCTTATAACTATAAACCGTATTTTTCGGACTATAAGGCGCACAAAAAAATCCTTTGATTTTCTCAGAAATCAAAGGTGCACCTTATAGTCCAGTGCGCCTTATATATGAATCATACAGACAACAGCTGCCTTGATCTGTGCACAGCTTTGCCACCTGCTGGTCATACATCTTTATAATCAGGTGCGCCTTATACTCCAATCCGCCTTATATATGAACCTAGAGGTTTTAGCAGGCATTTATTGATGGTGCGCCTTATACTCCAGTGCGCCTTATAGTCCGAAAAATACTGTATGTTATGTTTCACCTCCTACTCCCTTGTCTCCATCTTCTTGTGTAACCTTAAAACTCTTCTTCTCTGTTAATGCAGACAATATCTCACTTTTCCATATGTGCATAAATATAGGACAGGCAAAAATACGATATGGGACAAAGTTTGTTGAAAAGTAAAACCAGCTTTGCGTAGGGCGTGTTACTACCTCTCCGGAAATTTTAGAGAAAATTAATTCTTATATTTCTACAAATGAGCCGCTTGTGTCACCAGGGGTAAGGCTTTGCATAAATAAGGAAACCAAATGTTTGCAAATTACAAATTCTTCTAATCTGAACTTCTTCTTTAGATACTAGGGCTTCCTAGTATCTAATGGATGGGTCGGTACAATACACTATACATCATTACAGTGACACACATTCGCCTATGGTGACATCTAGGATGTTGGAGAAGATAGTGACGCATATAACATTCTGGAGATTTCTAGCACAATAAATAAAAATAACCCTAGCTCGTCTACTTCTAAGCTCTAAGCGTAACATTACTTCTCTATGGTATTTTCAGTGTTAACTATAAATGTACTAGTTAGTTTATTTAATCTGACAAAAATATTAATTTCTAAATACTGTATTAATATCTAATAGGGATTACAGACTAGGACTGCAGATAGTACCATGTGCTGGGCCTCTAATGTTCCTGAGCTCTTTACCCTCTTGTAAGTAGTTCTTCACGTGTTTAACTATTCAGTCTTGTCCAGTGGTCATAGATTATTAAATTATTACAGTCCCTGATTTACAGACGACCTCTCTGTCCCCTGTGACCTGTTCGAAATGTGGGGTACATGACAACTCAATCCTACCTGGTATCAATAGTTGAGGTTTGTGGTGGGGTAATGTTGTAAAGAAAGTTCTCTTGAAATTACCTATTCCGATTTGTTTAATATTGCAACCATGTTCCCCTTTATGATCACAATATCCATTTAACATACAGTAAAGCCTCTGCACTACCCTGTACAGTAATGATATCTCAGCACGGTCTGCTCCTTACGCATGCGACATAAGAGGACATTTTCAGTGCGTACGTATACCCAACAAATCTCCAAGGAATGGTTTCAGCATCTTGACATAAAGGAAACTCGCCCTTCTCCGTAGACTGGTAATTGTGAATCAAATAAAGTTGCCATTGAATGTAGTGTTGAAGTGTACCTATAGGTGGCGATATATGGGCAGCATGCACTATGGGGTACTATGTATGGATAAAGGTCTATATTACGTAGGGTAATTCTTTGGTATATGGTGATTATAACAATAGCATGTAACTAAATGTCAGTGCCCAAAAACAAAGATTTCCCTCTACTCCCTTGTAGTCATGAAGATGTAAAAATCCTTAAATCGATGATACATAATTGTTTGGAGATCTGTTTTAAAGGCAAAGCCAGTATAAGACTGAGTTTCTTGGTAGGTCTGTGCCATGCAGTGCCCAACTCAGGCCCTATCCTAATTATAACACTGTAACCCATAGTTTCCTAAAGCAACATGACAATATCCCACAACATGTTTTTTTCCCCATAATTGTTCACTCTACAAAAAAATAAATAACTTTGTTTTTCACTAAAAAGTACTAACACAAAAGTAGTTGGGCCTCCTTGTACTTTTCATTGGAACTGTCCAGACACTCCTTAAAGGGACAGATCCTGAGAGGTCATTAGTAGCCCTGCTATATCCCTGCCCCCAAATGTATTTGTTTCACACTAAAGGCACACCTATTACCATTTGCTATTTTACACATACAAAATAGTTACTGCTTTTTTCTCTATAACAGTAGTCACGCATGATATGCACTAACTCCAAAAGACCACATGTTCACATTTTCAACCCACTATGTGCATAGGAAATATTCAGCTCTCATATATATTTTTGCTGTTATTGACCTTGATTTTAACATATTTTTCAAAACCCCCTATATTTTGCGGGTCACGGTTAGACCCTAAGGGCACAAAAATCTTGGTGACTTATACCCATTATATTCATGGTTGTATTCAGTGGTCAGCTTGTAAATCACACATTGGTAACAGTATCCATAACCCTCACACCCTTCTCGATATAGATATAGATCCAGAAATTTAACAGTTTTAATCCACTGAGAAATGGGCACCATATTTGCCACACACTGAGCCTAAGTTACAGGACTATCCCCAAAGCTGGTGATAGGTTGTAGGCAGATCATTAGGCCAGCCCTTATTTTGCACTTAAAATGGTCGTCCTGACTAATTTTTACTAAATCCTATTGGGCTCTGACATTACTAGGCCCCAAAAGTGTCATCTAAGTTAATAGCGCTGTAGTAGAGGCACATAATACCATAGTGTGCAAAACACCAATCAAAAAGAAAAAAAGTGCAAACCTGTATTGGCCATATTGGTCCAGAGAAGACATCATTTTGTGCAGGTTGTGACTATCTTTTAGCTACGATAAAAATCTATGCTAATCTATTCTTATGAAACATCACTACAGCCATATACACAAGCCATTGACTACCTGAATACAGTATTTAGATCTGTGATGCCATAGGCGTGGTGAGATCCGTAGTTGAAGTCGCCTTTCCCCAGGACTTGTCACAGGACTTTCAGTCTCTCATAAGGTATACGGTCATTCATACCTTGACAAATGACCAATATAACAATAGGATTATAATAATTCTTCTGGAGTAAACCCCCGGGGAGGGTACATGTTATCACTGTAGAAGTCTATCAACAACCATAGAGTGGTATACATAGAGGGGAAAGGGACATCTAAGGAGGTTCTAACTATCAAGGACAAGGGATCTACTTAATAATTTGTGGACAGTCGCTCCAAGCTTTAGATTTTCTCTTGGCTAGTGCCAGCCATGCTGGTTCTGATGAGACAGGAGTGGCATCTGGAGTGGAAAACCTCTTTGGAAGATCCTTTGCGTGTGTTACCGGAACAGTTTCTGTAATTTCCACTAACAGAGGGAAAAAATATTAGTATTACAAGAAATTATATTTACAGAAACGCACCATTTTCGTTGCACAATACATAAAAATAGCTAGGCTAAAACTTTGTTGTCCACCTGGTAACTTGTTCCAGAATTTATACTAGGCTCTAAGACAGTGGTGGCACTCGGAGCCCTCTCTGTGGGCACCCAGGCCTTCACCCCAAGGGTGAAGTGGGTTTTTAGCAGATTGATTGAAAGAGTGTTTGGGGTAGCAGTGGGGACTGATCCGAAGGTGTGTGTGTTGGGCTGTGTAGGGAAATTGGAGGCTACCAGGGCAGAACAGTTGGTGATAACCAAAATCCTATATCAGGTGCGGAAAACAGTAGCTACACACTGGCTGGATACTGACTATCCTGGCATTCCAGAAGTTAAGAAAATGGTAAATGCTATACTTCGAATGGAAATAGGGGTATGCCTAAAGTGTAATGCTGTGGGTAAGTTTGAAGAACAATGGCGAAAATGGTTGGATTGCCCTGGACTAGGGACGGAGGAATTGCTTAGCAGGTGGATGCAAGTGAGTCCAGGGGGATTGGCTGGGGTGAGGTAGGAGAGAGGGTAGTACAGTGGCGATGATGAGGTACAGAAAATGAGGGTGACAGCCTCTGGCTAGGTGGGATCGGACCGCTGGGAAGAGGGAAATTTTTTCTTTTTTGTTTTAGGAGGTTACTTTTTGTTGGGTGGGGGGGGGGGGTCGGAGTTTGTTTGTACAATGTTATGGTCATACACTGTAATTGATGTATTAATGGAACTACCAATGTATGTGTCAAAATGGATACTGATGTATATGCCTGAATAAAGAACATTTGATTTAGAGAAAAATAAGTGGGTTTGGTTGTAGTTTGGGCACTCGGTCCTGTTGGAAGATATGTTTGACATTGCATATGTGTATCACAGTGCAGTATTTTATTTTTCTACAGGGTAAAAAGAGTTAACAGCCCAACATATGTAGACAAAGACCTTATTAAATTATAGGATTTTGCTTCTCAAACAAGTTGATTCTTCCCATGTAAGCGGAGCCTGTCAACTCCTCTTACCCCCCAAAAAGCTACCTGCCGCCTCAGGGCCATTTGGACTGCTGACCCCACCTGCTTGTGCCAATGTCACTATCTTCTTGCTCAGTATTGCTTGTTTAGTTGTTCCCAAATAGTGCCCAAAATTATTCAACCATTACTCCAATGCCGGCCTGCGGCTCTGTTCATACCTGTGACAGATGTTGGAAGAGTGTTGGATTTCTGGAGCTGTTCTCTGCGCTGGAGTCTGGTCACCACAGTCTCACATTTCCTCTCTTCCTGGGGCACTGGTTTTTGCAGAGACCCAGATCTGCTTCTGTATTCTCCTACATGGACACTGGATGTCTATAAAAAACACAGTGGGGGGATATATTAACGCACTTGCGCCACAATTCTGGTGGTTTAACAGTTATCAAGGCTTTTGATAACTTTTTTTGATAAGGATTTTGTTTTTAGCCATTTTCCGACTTGTCCAACTGAGGGGGCGTGACATTCAGAAAAGGGGCGTGACTTGGTCTAAAAGAGGGCGTGGTCTAATTTAATGTTCCATGCGCCAAAAATTGTGCTGCGGAGTTTAGACCACTTTAACCGGTTCGCGCCCGCCCGCCGAGCCCTCTCCATAGCCGGTAAGTCTCTGCTGCATATTGCAGCAAAGGCTTACCGGTAACACCCGCGATTGGTGCCGGCACCGATCGCAGGTGTTTTCTTGCAGAACGCCGCCGGCAAAGCTGCCGGCGGCTTCAAACAGATGGCGGCGCATGGGCGCCGCCATCTTTCCGAGGATCGCCGCTCCCCGTGACGTCATCGGGGAGCGGCGATCCGTTGCCATGGTAGCTTCGGGTCTCACGAAGACCCGAAGCTACTTCGGGTTAACCCATTCATTACAATGTGCTATCAGCACATTGTAATGTATGAGGAGTAAAATCCCCATATACTGCCATACTGTAGTATGGCAGTATATGGTAGGATCGATCAGACAACCTAGGGTTAAAGTACCCTAGGGAGTCTGAAAAATAGTAAAAATAAAAGTCAAAAAAAAGTTAGAAAAAAAAAATTATAATAAAAAAACCTAAAAATTCAAATCACCCCCCTTTCCCTAGAACTGATATAAATATAAATAAACAGTAAAAATCATAAACAAATTAGGTATCGCCGCGTCCGAAAATGCCTGATCTATCAAAATATAATAACGGTTTTTCACTGCGTTTAACCCCGTAACGGAAAATCGTGTCCAAAGTCAAAACTGGCACTTTTTTGCCATTTAAAAAAAAATTAAAAATTCTATAAAAAGTGATCAGAAGGTCGTACAGTCCTAAAAATAATATCATTGAAAACATCATCAAAAGTCGCAAAAGATGACACCACCCTCAACTCCATACACCAAAGTATGAAAAAGTTATAAGCACAAGAAGACGGCAAAATAAAAAAAAAAATTTTGTTCATGAGGTTTTAATTTTTGTAAATGTATGAAAACATTATAAAACCTATAGAAATTTGGTATCCCTGTAATCGTACTGACCCAAAGAATAAATTAGATGCGTCATTTGTGGCGTGAGGTGAAAGCCGTAATATCCAAGCCCACAAGAATACGACACAAATGCATTTTTTCACCATTTTCACTGCATTTGGAATTTTTTTCCCGCTTCCCAGTACATGACATGGAATATTTAATACCATCACTATGAAATGCAATTTGTTACGCAAAAAATGAGCCATCACATAGCTTTTTATGTGTAAAAATAAAAAAGTTATAGATTTTTGAAGGTGGGGAGTGAAAAATGGAAATGAAAAAACGGGAAAGGGCCCGGTCCTTAACCGGTTAAAGTAGGTCTAAACTGGAAACCGACACCAGTTTCATTAACACAGTTGACTCAGTTGACTTCTTACATAACTAATGAAATGCATCATTTCGGTCTCATCCTGTATCCGGGCTAATGGTGGCCCAACAGGGTACATGTTTGCCTTATAAACTTATCCTTTAATTATAATATGTGTAAGTGATTACAATATTACAGTCACACATGGAGAGCTTTGTTCAGCCAGGGATCCCTTTATATCTCTATGGAGGTGCCTACTGCTAAACATGGCCAGTCTTTTAGAATTTAATGGGAGAAGAGGAATGCATGTACATTTGTCATGTGAACAGATTACTTGGGGCCCTTTTGTGGCAAAATTATGTCTTCCTAAATTCACATCACTACTTTGAATAGAATAGCAGAGAGTGTATAAATCCCTGATTTGAGAAAGCCTAAAACTGTATTGGCATCTCAGCGATATCAATATAGTTTAACCTCTGTGCCCTCCTGATCTCATGGACCCCAAGCAATGAGTTGCAAGCAATGGGTATGTCCACCCCTGCTTGGGACCCCCTTTTAAGTCCTCCATTAATCCTCCATTTATCATCTATCCTATGTATAGACAGCGCTCATGAACAAGAGAGACATTGGGGGTAATTTATCTTAGGATTTTCTCTTTTATTTGTCTTCTATTTGCAACTTTTTATGGCACATTTGTATATTTACACCAAAATTTGTGACTTTTCTACTCGCCTTGCAAAGTTTTTCAGTGTTGTTCCTGATATATCTATAAAATCCAGATGCGAACGTATTAAAAAGTCAATTTTGACACAAATTGTGGTTAAAAAGTTGCAAATAATCCCCCCAGTCCCGATCAGTTGTAGGCAAAACTTTAGAAGGATTGTGCAACTTTTGTGCAATTTTTAAAATTAAACAGTCGCACAAATCCCACATACTCAGCTGCCTGATATATCAACCTCTAACGTTAATTAAACAAGTCCAAAACCCAGAAAAAAAAGAAATGCACAAATGACTAAAGATAAATGACCCCCATTGAAATGTTAAATGCTTTGATTTTCAATTTTGTCAGAATCCCATAAAATGAAGTTACATTTGCTAGTTTGTCGGCCTGCTTGGCCTCTCTAGCTTGTCGCCGCTCCTCCCTGGATGCTTGCTGCTCGCGGAATCCTTTTTGTTTCTGTAGAGCGAGTGTGATCCACAGGGGCTGAGCCGATTCAGCTTTCTCCATCAGTCTTGTTCCATCCAACGAGTGCCGACTCTGAAGCAGCGGTCTGTCTGTAAGAAGAAACCCTAATGCTGTCATGTCATATCATGATAAAAATATAGATTTACCTGCTTACCGCCACCTCCTAGTCATATATAGAGATCATAATTTCGTGCTATCTATGAGCGTTAATGTCTTTATTATATCTAGCATTGGAGTCCAGCCTTCAGTGCAGTGTTTTCAGTTGGGATTGTGTAAGGTCAAGTGCTTTCAAACCTTGGGGTTCCAAAATTATATTGAACCCTAACAGCAGAAATGGCACACCCTTGTATTTCAGTAACAAAAGGGACAATTATATATCTGAATATCTAAATAATGGCTGAGGAGGTCTATCTTTAAGCTGACCGCCATCTTAAAACCACCATATTGGATCAAGGTCAAGAAGGTCATTTAAAATATCAAAGTAGACTAAAATTGTCTTAATTGCTGAAATATCTACAGGCAGTCCCCGGGTTACATACAAGATAGGGTCTGTAGGTTTGTTCTTAAGTTGAATTTGTATGTAAGTCAGAACTGTATATTTTATCATTGTAATCCCAGCCAGAACTTCTTTGGTCTCTGTGACAATTGGATTTTAAAAATGTTGGGTTGTCATAAGAATCAATATTAACACTAAAGCTTCATTACAGACGCCTGTGATAACTGTTACAGCTGATCATTGTAGCCTAGGACTAAAGTACAATAAATTACCAATATCCAGAGGTCCGTTTGTAACTAGGGGTCGTATGTAAGTCGAGTGTTCTTAAGTAGGGGACCGCCTGTACTGTGGTTCAGAAGTTATCAACACAGATATTCTCCTACAGGTTCATAAAAATTTGGTCCAGTGCCTTTAGCTCTTCAACATCACATCGAATAGCTGTGCATCACAGGGAACGTTCCTGGTGGTTGCGCAAATCTGATTGTAACAAATCTGATTGTCGATTTCTGAGACAATTCTTGATTTCTTAGTTATGCTAGATGATGGCCATCATCCATTTGGTAAACCTTGACCCAGATGGCGGCCTTGTTCTGGGTATAGCCTAGTAGATTGTCCCCATCACCTTTTACTTGCTGGAGTATTCAGATATGTCATTTTACCTTTTATTTCTTTAATAAAGGGGTGTTCTGGGATTTTTGAGTCTACCTGTACAACATGAGACATTGGTAATAGGATGTAACAGGGTTAACATTCTGTTTGCTACATTTATATTCTAATAAATTGTGTTAATTATTTCAGGAAAACGCCATTGAATAGTTACAGAATTATTACTAGAGTAAGGGACTAGAGTAAGGGACTAGAGTAAGGGACTAGAGTAAGGGACTAGAGTAAGGGACTAGAGTAGGGGACTAGAGTAGGGGACTAGAGTAGGGGACTAGAGTAGGGGACTAGAGTAAGGGACTAGAGTAAGGGACTAGAGTAAGGGACTAGAGTAAGGGACTAGAGTAAGGGACTAGAGTAAGGGACTAGAGTAAGGGACTAGAGTAGGGGACTAGAGTAGGGGACTGTACTTAGGGGAGGTAGTTCGCAACTATCTATACCCACAACTCGAAGTATCATTAAAAAGTGAAGTACTGCCAGATTGACTAGACAGGTTAAAGGTTCATCTGTGATGAATTGTGCCTGTAAAATAATCAGGTATGTTGTATACAACAAGAATATAGGACAAATTCATTGTATCCATAGCCAAGATTGTGAGGGTAATAAAAAGTGTCCGATAAGGCATTTAGCTGAGCTATAATACTGACTGCATAAAGGAAACAAAAAGCATAACCACATTTTGCAAGGTTGGGTCATTTAGTTGTATGCAGCAGAGAATAAGATTGTTATAAAACAGCTCAGAAACCTATTTTAAAGGAAATCTACCACCAGGATGAAGGATTGTAAACCAAGCACACTGACATACTCTGAAAGGATCTGCTCTTATTTTAGCTTCTTATGCCCTTGTTTTTACAAGGTTTTTAACAATTATGCTAATAAGCCTGAGGAGCTCCAGGCTCCATAGCTGTTACTTGAGCCCCGGGCTCTTCAGACTCTTTACATAATTTTTAAATCCTTCTTTTGTAAAAACATGAGCATAAGAAGCTAAAAGAAGAGCGGATCCTGCCAGAGAGGGCACACACCAGCATGTAAGTGAGCTTGGTTTACAATCCTTCATCCAGGTGATAGACTTTCTGTAAAGGGAGTCTCTGAGCTCCAAGATCACCCCACAAGTAAAAGCTGCATTGTATAGGGAACTGTATGGGCTTTACAAACTTTTCCTAATTTCCTAGCAACCTGTTATTTTAGAGAAAATCAAATTAGCTAATTAGTTTCTTGGTGCGTCATATAAATGGCCAAACCTCCTGTTGCACCCAGTCTCATTTTTTCACACCTATCTGTGGTGGGTACCAATCATTGTGTACATGGGCACTGATAAGTGCATTTAAAAGACAATTGATTTTGTTCTAAAATGACCAATTTCTGAATAAAATGAAGGGTATGTCTATAGAGTCTATAAAGTGGGACTTCGTATAAAGTAAGGTTCACTTGGCTATGTAACACTTGGTTTTTGGTCAAATTATCTGAATATATTGGATTATTTTACCCTTTTACTTTACAGTTATTACTCCTATTGGTGGTAATTAGAGATGAGCGAGCACTAAAATGCTCAAGTGCTCGTTACTCGGGTCGAACTTTTTCCGGGCGCGTTTCTTCGGATAAGTTAGCAGATATTCGAAACATCTGCAATCTGTTCTTTCACTGTGTTCTTTCACTGTGTTCTTCACAGTCCGACTTACCTTCTGGTGCCCTCCGTTATCCAGCGCTGCTGTAACTCCGGTCCGGGTGCCATGTAAACAAACATGGCCGCCGAAGCAGCGCTGGACTCAGCTTCCGGTCGGACCCGATAACCTTCCGGCCCCATACACAATGCTGTGTATAGGGACGGATAGGCGTGCGCGGCCACGGCCGACCAGAAACTGAGTTTTGCGCTGCTCCGGCGGCCATGTTTGTTTACATGGCGACCGGACCGGAGTGACAGCAGCGCTGGATACCGGAGGGCACCGGAAGGTAAGTGGGACTTTATTTTTGTTAAGCAGCCCTTTATCGGCCACTTTTAGTTTTTTTCAAGAACTCGGACAACCCCTTTAAATGATCCTGTGTTCAATGTTTTAATTGTATTCTTTACTGTTCTTCACTGTGTTTTGTTAACTAAATGCTCGATCTCGAGCCGGCGAGATACTCGTCCGAGCAACGAGCCGTTTCGAGTACTCTAATACTCGAACGAGCATTAAGCTCGGACGAGTATACTCGCTCATCTCTAGTGGTAATAGATCTGTAATCCAGGAATAAAAAAAGTATAAAAACAAATGAAATATTTAGGTTACCTCTTCCAGTCTTCTCTGGTCTTTTCTCTACTTTCTCTCTCCAAGGAATTGATTGCACATTTGTTCTATCATGTTCAAGACTTTCGCTGTGACTCGGAGACTGCAGAGCGCCTGCCATTTTACCTTCCTCTGTAACACTTCCTTGTTCAGCTCTCTCCACCCTTTCTCCATGTGGGTCATTCACCTCGGTTTTACTCAGTCTTGAAAGTGGGGAGGATGGTGGAGTTGGACTGGAAGGTTTAGGAGCGAGTGATGGCCGCTGGATGACAGGTGACTTAGGAGCTACTCTGTCCTTACTAGGTGACGATAGGTGTGGGCTTGTACCTGGGATCCCTGGAGAAATGAATGTATCATGCATGGTTTCAGTTGGATTGTCTGAGGTTTCTAACAAGACCTTAACATTACTATCTTTCTTTAATTTAGTAGGAGAAACTGAAAATTCTTTGCCTGGTAAAGTCCTAATTTCTGTTTCATCTCCCACAGTAAATGGAGTAGGAATACCTTCAAAACTGTCTCCTGCACTATATCGCTTCTTCCTTTTCTGTTCATTCTGAGGATCAGAATGAAATCTCAAGGAGTAATGTGTCCTTCTTAGCTTGACACCAAACGGTGCTATTTTTTCCTCTGCACCTTGCAATATTTTATCTGTTCTTCTCATAGTGTTGGCTATTGGAGCATTGAGGGAGGTTTGTCCTTCTAAATGACCACGACGAGGAGACTGAGGTGGGTTAGGAACCAAGAAGGAAGGAAGATCCTTAGAAAATATACATCCTTCAGCTCCGCCTTCAATTGTAATTTGCTTTTTTGTTTTATTTGCCATGACATCTTGGACACTCATTGCCCTTTCTGTAGGCCTTCCCTGGGTTGTGGTGGCAGCTAATACTGTTGCTATATATTCCTTACTTGTATGTATTCCTGTTGTCTCATTACTAACCTCAACAGTTTTCACAGTTTCAGGAAATTTTTGCCATGCTGGTGTTATGGAAAATTTTGCATTAGCGGACATTGTCTTTCGTAAGATGTTATGAGATTCACCTCTAGTCTTTCCTGACCAGTCATCACTAGTTAATGGAGGATCACCTTTATTCTTTTCAGTCATGGGAACATTTTCAGATTTGTTGAATATTTTTGACCTAATGGAAGCCCATTCTGCCATGAAGGACTGGTTGTCCAATGTCTCTGAAGTGTATTTTGTTTTACTGCTGATATGTTTAGTATTTCCATTATCTCTTTCATTTTTGGTTTCGGCAATATCTAACTTCCTTTCTTCCGTCAGTCCAAGCAACGTCTTACAAGCTGGGTCCTTAATCTGATTTAGGTTTACGGCTGTACCACACAGCTGGGCTCCTGTAACCAAAATTGCAGTGTGGGGAATGCACTGGGAAGATGGAAGAGCATGGGAACTAATATTAGCTTTAGTTTCTTTAGGGTCTGGTGTATCAGGGCATACTGGTTGCTCTTTCGCAACTGTAACTGGAGATAAATGAACTTTCTCAAATATAATCTGCTTTTCACCTGATGTGACCTTAAATGTAAATGGTCTTTGCCTTTGGTCAAGTTCCTTCCATCGTAATTCTTCAATACTTTGCCTCTGTTTAAAATCCTCATCACTTTCTTTAGTTTCTTCCTCGGTTTTTGGCTTTTCTGGCAACTGTTTCCCTATAATACTGCTTTCTTGATCTTGAGAGGAAAACCTTGCTTCAACTGCATTCTTCTTAAGATCCTCATTAATTTCTCTTTTCCGTAAAGGTTCCTCATTTATGAATTTCTTTTCTTCCACCACTTTTTCTGGAGTTTTCTGGCCTTTTGCTTCCAGCCCTTTCTGGTCCTCTTCTGTCTTATGGACCCTTTGTTCCTCCAAGTCTTGCTTCTTCTTCTCCTCCTCTACTAGAAGTGATCTCTGTAGCTTCTGTTCTTCTTCTTTCTGGACACTGCTCTGCTGCTCCTCTTCACGCCTTTTCCGTTCTTCTTCAGCCTGAAGCGCACTTTGTTCTATTTCTTGCTTTCTCTGCTCTAGTACCATTTGAAGTGCTTTCTGATGTTCTTGTTCAAGCCTTTTCTTCTCCTCTGCCATCTTAAGTGCTTTTAGCTCCTCTAATTCTTTCTTTCTCTGATCTTCTGCTAGTTGAATCTCTTTCTGCTTTTCCACCTCACGTTTTCTCTCTTCTTCTGCCATCTCAAGCTGTTTTTGTTGCTCCATTTCACGCTTTCTCTGCTCTTCTGCCAATGTAAGGATTCTCTGCTCCTCAAGTCTGCGCTTGTTCTCCTCTTCAGCTCTCTTTTCCTCTATTTCACGCATTTTCTGTTCCTCTGCTTCCTGAAGAGCCTTTAGTTTCTCCATTTCACATCTTTTTTGCTCCTCTGCTTCCAGCAAAGCTTTCTGTTGCTCCATTTGCTTTTCTGCTTCTTTCTTCTTCTCCTCTTCTGCTCTCTGTTGCTCCAACTCTCTGGCTTTTTGTTCTTCTGCTATTTTAAGACGTCTCTGCTCCTCTTGTTCACGTTTTCTTTGCTCATCTTGCCTTCTTTGTTCTTCTAATTCTTTCAAAATTTGTTCAGCTCGCAGTTTTTTCTCTTCCTCACGTCTGCGTTGTTCCTTTATTTCATTTTCTTTCTGTTCTCTTATCTTGTGTTGTCTTTCTAACTCAATGTTCCTAATGATTTCCTGTCTTCTCTGTTCCTCTTCTGCTTTACGTTTATCTGCTTCCAGCTTCTTTTCTTTATCCATTTCCTCATGTTTATCTTCCCAATCTTTTTTCCCTTCATATTGTGCTCTGGTCAGTGGAGAAAACTCAGGAACTGGTAATCCAAGGGCTTTTCGTTCATAATAATTAGTCACCATTATATCCTGGCTGGAAACATCCATTGAGTGATACATGGCTTTGTTGAGAGATCGATGCACATTTAATCCAGTTTCTTGTTCATCATCTTCTATGCTGTAACAATCCTGTAGAGAATATTAATGGATACTTTTTAAGTTTTGGGAAACTTTCATATTTATAAGTATATTAATGTTAATTAATAAGTAAGAAGAAGACAAAGTGGGACATGCCTGTTGTTGCCTACCAATAGACAGAACTACGGCCGATAACAATATCCTTGATCAATCCACAAAATTAGTAGGATCTAATAGTAGCCATAGAATATGCTTAGGTATAGTAGATGTTCACCAAAATCAAATAATGTAAATATATATATAATACAAAAATTATCTCATTAGAATATATAAGATATTGATAACTTAATTTATTGTTATGGGCCATGCCTAATCAGTATTAACTAATGAAAAGTTATATAATTTTCCAATATACTTTCTGTATCAATTGTTTATGGTTTTTTAGATCTCTGTTTGCTGTTATTCAACAGAAAGCTTCATTGTCTACTTCATGTGGATGTGATTCTGTCCCTGGTCATGTGATGTCACACAGATGCACAGCTTGTTATACCACACAGCTCTGATTACTTTTCATGATATAACAAGCCGTGCACCTGCATACCTCCCAACTTTTGGAGAAGAGAAAGAGGGACACAAAGCTCCTCCCCCTTTTTCTAAGCCACGCCCATTGTCCCACCCTCAAGCATAGTATAATATCGAACTTGATGGTCCCCAAATGCTACAACGCCCCTTAATTTGCCCCCCTTCCCGTGGACCAATATAATATCCCCTAATGCAACTCTGTAACATGTAAAACATATAGACTGTCCTCCAGTCTCCTCCTGTAGCCTCCAGCCCCCTGTCCTCCTCCTGTAGCCTCCTGTCCTCCAGCCTCCTCCTGTATCCCCCTGTCCTCCAGCCTCCTCCTGTATCCCCTTGTCCTCCAGCCTCCTCCTGTATCCCCTTGTCCTCCAGCCTCCTCCTGTATCCCCTTGTCCTCCAGCCTCCTCCTGTATCCCCTTGTCCTCCAGCCTCCTCCTGTATCCCCTTGTCCTCCAGCCTCCTCCTGTATCCCCTTGTCCTCCAGCCTCCTCCTGTATCCCCTTGTCCTCCAGCCTCCTCCTGTATCCCCTTGTCCTCCAGCCTCCTCCTGTATCCCCTTATCCTCCAGCCTTCTCCTGTCCTCCAGCCTCCTCCTGTCCTCCAGCCTCCTCTTGTAGCCTCCTCCTGTCCTCCAGCCTCCTCCTGTAGCCTCCTCCTGTCCTCCAGCCTCCTCCTGTCCTCTAGCCTCCTCCTGTCCTCTAGCCTCCTCCTGTCCTCTAGCCTCCTCCTGTCCTCTAGCCTCCTCCTGTCCTCTAGCCTCCTCCTGTCCTCTAGCCTCCTCCTGTCCTCCAGCCTCCTCCTGTCCTCCAGCCTCCTCCTGTCCTCCAGCCTCCTCCTGTAGCCCCCCTGCCTCCTCCTGTAGCCCCCCTGTCCTCCAGCCTCCTCCTGTCCTCCAGCCTCCTCCTGTAGCCCCCCTGCCTCCTCCTGTAGCCCCCCTGCCTCCTCCTGTAGCCCCCCTGCCCTCCAGCCTCCTCCTGTATCCCCCCTGCCCTCCAGCCTCCTCCTGTAGCCCCCCTGCCCTCCAGCCTCCTCCTGTAGCCCCCCTGCCCTCCAGCCTCCTCCTGTAGCCCCCCTGCCCTCCAGCCTCCTCCTGTAGCCCCCCTGCCCTCCAGCCTCCTCCTGTAGCCCCCCTGTCCTCCAGCCTCCTCCACGTGTCCCCCAGTCTCCTCCTGTTCCCCAGCCTGCTCCAGCATCCTCCTCCTGTCCCCCAGCCCCTCCATCCTCTATCTTCCTGCTGTCCTCCAGCCTCCTCCTTCTGCTCCAGCCTGCTCCTGATTTCCCAGCCTCCTCCTCCTGTCCCCCAGCCTCCTCCTCCTGTCCCCCAGCCTCCTCCTCCTGTCCCCCAGCCTCCTCCTCCAGCATACTCCTCCTGTCCTCCAGCCTCCTCCTCCAGCATACTCCTCTTGTCCTCCAGCCTCCTCCTGCCCCCCAGCCGCCTTGAGCATCCTCCTGTCCCCCAGCCGCCTTGAGCATCCTCCTGTCCCCCAGCCCCTCTATCTTCCTGCTGTCCTCCAGCCTCCTCCTTCTGCTCCCCAGCCTGCTCCAGCCTCCTCCTGTCCCCCAGCCTCCTCCTCCTCCTGTCCCCAGCCTCCTCCTCCTGTCCCCCAGCCTCCTCCTCCAGCATACTCCTCCTGTCCCCCAGCCTCCTCCTCCAGCATACTCCTCCTGTCCTCCAGCCTCCTCCTCCAGCATACTCCTCTTGTCCTCCAGCCTCCTCCTGCCCCCCAGCCGCCTTGAGCATCCTCCTGTCCCCCAGCTGCCTCAAGCAACCTCCTGTCCCCCAGCCCCTCCATCCTCTATCTTCCTGCTGTCCTCCAGCCTCCTCCTTCTGCTCCCCAGCCTGCTCCAGCCTCCTCCTGTCCCCCAGCCTCCTCCTCCTCCTGTCCCCAGCCTCCTCCTCCTGTCCCCCAGCCTCCTCCTCCAGCATACTCCTCCTGTCCCCCAGCCTCCTCCTCCAGCATACTCCTCCTGTCCTCCAGCCTCCTCCTCCAGCATACTCCTCTTGTCCTCCAGCCTCCTCCTGCCCCCCAGCCGCCTTGAGCATCCTCCTGTCCCCCAGCTGCCTCGAGCATCCTCCTGTCCCCCAGCCCCTCCATCCTCTATCTTCCTGCTGTCCTCCAGCCTCCTCCTTCTGCTCCCCAGCCTGCTCCAGCCTCCTCCTGTCCCCCAGCCTCCTCCTGTCCCCAGCCTCCTCCTGTCCCCAGCCTCCTCCTCCTGTCCCCCAGCCTCCTCCTCCAGCATACTCCTCCTGTCCCCCAGCCTCCTCCTCCAGCATACTCCTCCTGTCCTCCAGCCTCCTCCTCCAGCATACTCCTCCTGTCCTCCAGCCTCCTCCTCCAGCATACTCCTCTTGTCCTCCAGCCTCCTCCTGCCCCCCAGCCGCCTTGAGCATCCTCCTGTCCCCCAGCTGCCTCAAGCAACCTCCTGTCCCCCAGCCCCTCCATCCTCTATCTTCCTGCTGTCCTCCAGCCTCCTCCTTCTGCTCCCCAGCCTGCTCCAGCCTCCTCCTGTCCCCCAGCCTCCTCCTCCTCCTGTCCCCAGCCTCCTCCTCCTCCTGTCCCCAGCCTCCTCCTCCAGCAGCCTCCTGATTTCCCAAACTCCTCCTCTTGGTGATCGGATGTCATGGTAGCCTAAAGTCCCATTGAGACTAGTAGGCCTGCCATGTGTAATGATCTCTAATAGCAGATGAGAGGCTATTAGAGATCAGCAGTAATATTGCTATACACTAGTATTCCAGTATATTATATTAGAGAGTCTAAAATAATGGTAACATTTTTTTAGAAAAATTGAAAAAAAAAAGAAAAATTTTAAAGCAACCCCCTTTCACTAGATCACATATATACACATTATATACCTGTCACACTGCCCCCCACACATTATATACCTGTCACACTGCCCCCCCACACATTATATACCTGTCACACTGCCCCCCCACACATTATATACCTGTCACACTGCCCCCCACACATTATATACCTGTCACACTGCCCCCCACACATTATATACCTGTCACACTGCCCCCCCACACATTATATACCTGTCACACTGCCCCCCCACACATTATATACCTGTCACACTGCCCCCCCCCACACATTATATACCTGTCACACTGCCCCCCCCCCCCACACATTATATACCTGTCACACTGCCCCCCACACATTATATACCTGTCACACTGCCCCCCACACATTATATACCTGTCACACTGCCCCCCACACATTATATACCTGTCACACTGCCCCCCCCACACATTATATACCTGTCACACTGCCCCCCCACACATTATATACCTGTCACACTGCCCCCCACACATTATATACCTGTCACACTGCCCCCCACACATTATATACCTGTCACACTGCCCCCCCCCCACACATTATATACCTGTCACACTGCCCCCCCCCACACATTATATACCTGTCACACTGCCCCCCACCACACATTATATACCTGTCACACTGCCCACCACACATTATATACCTGTCACACTGCCCCCCCACACATTATATACCTGTCACACTGCCCCCCCACACATTATATACCTGTCACACTGCCCCCCCACACATTATATACCTGTCACACTGCCCCCCACACATTATATACCTGTCACACTGCCCCCCCCCCACATTATATACCTGTCACACTGCCCCCCCCCACACATTATATACCTGTCACACTGCCCCCCACACATTATATACCTGTCACACTGCCCCCCCACACATTATATACCTGTCACACTGCCCCCCCCCCACACATTATATACCTGTCACATTGCCCCCCCACACATTATATACCTGTCACACTGCCCCTCACACATTATATACCTGTCACACTGCCCCCCCACACATTATATACCTGTCACACTGCCCCCCCCCACATTATATACCTGTCACACTGCCCCCCCCACACATTATATACCTGTCACACTGCCCCCCCACACATTATATACCTGTCACACTGCCCCCCCCACACATTATATACCTGTCACACTGCCCCCCCCACATTATATACCTGTCACACTGCCCCCCCCACACATTATATACCTGTCACACTGCCCCCCCCACATTATATACCTGTCACACTGCCCCCCACACATTATATACCTGTCACACTGCCCCCCCACACATTATATACCTGTCACACTGCCCCCCCACACATTATATACCTGTCACACTGCCCCCCACACATTATATACCTGTCACACTGCCCCCCCACACATTATATACCTGTCACACTGCCCCCCCAAACATTATATACCTGTCACACTGCCCCCCCCCCACACAATATATACCTGTCACACTGCCCCCCACACATTATATACCTGTCACACTGCCCCCCCCACACATTATATACCTGTCACACTGCCCCCCCACACATTATATACCTGTCACACTGCCCCCCCCACACATTATATACCTGTCACACTGCCCCCCCCACATTATATACCTGTCACACTGCCCCCCACACATTACATACCTGTCACACTGCCCCCCCACACATTATATACCTGTCACACTGCCCCCCCACACATTATATACCTGTCACACTGCCCCCCCACACATTATATACCTGTCACACTGCCCCCCACACATTATATACCTGTCACACTGCCCCCCCACACATTATATACCTGTCACACTGCCCCCCACACATTATATACCTGTCACACTGCCCCCCACACATTATATACCTGTCACACTGCCCCCCCACACATTATATACCTGTCACACTGCCCCCCCACACATTATATACCTGTCACACTGCCCCCCACACATTATATACCTGTCACACTGCCCCCCCACACATTATATACCTGTCACACTGCCCCCCCACACATTATATACCTGTCACACTGCCCCCCCCACACATTATATACCTGTCACACTGCCCCCCCACACATTATATACCTGTCACACTGCCCCCCCACACATTATATACCTGTCACACTGCCCCCCCACACATTATATACCTGTCACACTGCCCCCCCACACATTATATACCTGTCACACTGCCCCCCCCCCACATTATATACCTGTCACACTGCCCCCCCACACATTATATACCTGTCACACTGCCCCCCCCACACATTATATACCTGTCACACTGCCCCCCACACATTATATACCTGTCACACTGCCCCCCACACATTATATACCTGTCACACTGCCCCCCACACATTATATACCTGTCACACTGCCCCCCCACACATTATATACCTGTCACACTGCCCCCCCACACATTATATACCTGTCACACTGCCCCCCACACATTATATACCTGTCACACTGCCCCCCCACACATTATATACCTGTCACACTGCCCCCCCACACATTATATACCTGTCACACTGCCCCCCCCACACATTATATACCTGTCACACTGCCCCCCCACACATTATATACCTGTCACACTGCCCCCCCACACATTATATACCTGTCACACTGCCCCCCCACACATTATATACCTGTCACACTGCCCCCCCACACATTATATACCTGTCACACTGCCCCCCCACACATTATATACCTGTCACACTGCCCCCCCACACATTATATACCTGTCACACTGCCCCCCCACACATTATATACCTGTCACACTGCCCCCCCACACATTATATACCTGTCACACTGCCCCCCCCCCCACATTATATACCTGTCACACTGCCCCCCCACACATTATATACCTGTCTCACCTCCTTGCACTGCTTCTGTATAACTTCTCATACATACCTCGGCATGCATGGCAGCAACCTCTACCGGGGTCTTCAGTAGCTCCTCCCACATAGGCGTCACATGGTCATGACCTCATCGAAGGTCCTTGACCACATTCACTGCTGTGATGATCCCCAGAGGTAGTGTGTGCTGCAGCCAGCAGGTGTGCCCTGCCCACCCGAACACCCCGCCCCCCCCTCGCGGTTACCGCGGTCACCGCGTCCGCGGTTACTCTCAGCCAGGCAAGTCGGACCCTGGTCCCGGGACCAGGAGACGGGACTCAGTCTCCTGGCCCGGGACAATGCGGGGAATAGCGTGACATTCCCCTATCCTCCCGGGTCGGCGGGACTGGGGTTAAAAAGCGTGACAGTCCCGCCGAAAGCGGGACGGTTGGGAGGTATGCACCTGTGTGACATCACATGACCATGGACAGGTTTCTGTCCACAGGAAGTAAACAATGAAGCTTCCTGTTGAATGTAGGGAAGCAGATATCTAGAATACTGTGAGGAATTGATACAGAAAGGGAATTGGAAAATTGTATAACTTTTCATTACACAAACAATACCAATTTTTTGCTGAATGTGGACAACCCCATTCATTCTTGATGGAAAAAAAAATATTTTTATTGTGGTAACTAGGGTTTAGATAGATAAAAATTCAGAGTACCAAGATTAAAATGCAAGTAACGCTAGATTAAAATACTACTAAGGACTCATGAAGGCTGTGACATTACCTGTGACATCCCCCTGTGTTTCTTTGACACTCTCTGATTTTTTGGCTTGACCGACAGTTTGTGTTTAGCGGCACTATTATCTAAACAAGCAGCAGATCGGGGAACAGCATCCAAGTTTATAGTTTCTATTGTCCCAGATGGTCTTTTTGTTCTAGACGACCTTACTGGAGTGACCTGTAAACATAGAGAGCAGACATGGAGAAATCTTACTTCATCGTTATATATTTCAACAGCTGTAAATTACAAGTAGATTTTTTTTAATTTTAATTTTCCAGCCTATAAAACATATATTTATTGTGAATGCATAACCAGTAGAGTAAAAAATGTTCACCTTTGGGTGCTAATTTTTATGACCATGCCTAAGGAAAATGTTTGTCCCCATCACATATATTGTACAAGAGAATTTCATCAAAGAAAGAAGTTTTCAATGTTTTCACTTTGTGTTTTAACTACTTTTTTATTTTTTCTCCATCAACTTCATCTTCAAGGCTCTAAATTCCCATCCCAGTTTTAACCATTCATATAGACTATTACTTCAGTCAGCATACAGATACTACAGATAATAACCTTCTCCTCTGGCTTGTGTTCTGGCTGAGGAACGTTCCTGGGGCCATGAGAACTTGGGGATCCTATAATCTAATAAACACAAACAACAAAAAAGAGACTATTCATATACAAGTATCAACAGTTAACCATTACAGTCATATTTTTAAGACGAGGCAAGACTTGGCAAATGTTGGCACACATTGGGGCAGATTTACTTACCCGGTCCATTCGCGATCCAGCGGCGCGTTCTCTGTGGTGGATTCGGGTCCGGACAGGATTCACTAAGGTAGTTCCTCCGATGTCCACCAGGTGGTGCTGCTACGCTGAAGTTTGCCGAAATGCACTCAAGTACACTGGCCTATTCCTAGTGAGGGTAAGTGCAAGTTTCGCGACACTTTTCTTTTTTTTTTTTAATGCAACGGTTTTTCCGAATCCGTCGGGTTTTTGTTCGGCCACGCCCCCGATTTCCGTCGCGTGCATGCCAGCGCCGATGCGCCACAATCCGATCGCGTGCCCAAAATCCCGGGGCAATTCAGGGGAAATCGGCGCAAATCGGAAATATTAGGGTAACACGTCGGGAAAACACGAATCAGGTCCTTAGTAAATGACCCCCCATTGACTTTAAAGGGGTTGTCTGAAAGTTTAAGAAGTTATTCTCGTGGTGGGAAATGTTATGAAATAAAAAAAAGGATAAATTGCTTCACAACTTGGCTTCCTATTGTTTTTGTTTCCCTGATGATGTACTTCCTGTGACACAGTCAGGGGTTTGTTGCTGGATGGGAGGTATTATCCTCTCAGCTTGTGTTGCTCAGAGTAATGCAGCAAGCTGAAATCAAGCACCGGACACTTCAAGCACCGGTCCAAACCGGGTTTTCAGGGTGTTCCAGCTAACAAAGCTGAGCTGGAAGTGTGCACAAGAGAGTGGAGTGAGCTCTAGTCTCGGAGGGAGAAGCTTGTTCCAAGAGCAAACACGTGTCCTGTCTAGGAGGACAGGTTGGCTGTTTTGGACTTTAAATGGACTAAGTGCTATACAGCAGCTTCTGCAAGGTGTGAACTTACACCAACAATTTGGACTATTTGTGAAGACCCTGCTACTGGGTGAGAAGGCCAAGCCTGGTCTGTATGTTTATGTTTTAAACAAGCATGAAGACAATGCTGGATTTTTGTTCCATTTGTTTTGTGGTGTGAATAAACACTGAACTGAACTGAGAACTGTCTCTTTCCCTCTGTCTGCGACCGCTACCTAGCTTATACCTGAGCAATACCCCACAATTGGTGGCTTGGAGCGGGCAAAACGCAGTGAGGGTGGTGCAAAACCGGAGTTTTTTTTCTGGGCACCATTGCATGTCGTGGATTAAACCTGCAAAGTTTCAGCTAGCATCACCGGACAAGATGGAGGAGCTGATTAAACAACTTGTGCAAGCTAATGTTCAACAGCAGATGGCACACTCTGAGGCTATGCAGGCCCAGCAACAGACTAACGACTTACTGCTACAACAAATAAAGGCGCTGCGTGAGACTCCAACAGTGGTGACCCAGCTACAGCCTGCGGCCAGAGAGAGAGTCCGAACTGCGCTGAGAAAGCTGACAGCGGAGGATGACGTAGAGGCCTTCCTGGCGGTGTTCGAGAGAACGGCAGAGCGTGAGGGGCTGCAGCCTGACCAGTGGGCTGAAGTGGTGGCCCCGTTCCTGACTGGCGATGCGTTAAAGGCATATTTTGACCTCACTCAGGAGGATGCCCTGGACTACAAGAAGTTGAAAGGTGAGATCCTGGCACGCATGGGAGTCAATGTTTATGTGCGGGCCCAACGTGTATATCAGTGGGGGTTTGTGGAATCCCGAGCTGCCAGGTCTCAAGCTTATGACCTACTGCACCTGGTAAAAAGGTGGCTTCAGCCTGAGACTTTAACCCCAGCCCAAATAGTGGAGAGGGTGGTGGTAGACCGTTTTGTGCGCACTCTGCCGGTTGCCATTCAGCGCTGGGTAGGTCAAGGTGACCCAGGTAATTTAGACCAGCTGGTTGGTCTGGTCGAACGTTATATAGCCACCCAGGACTTTGTGCGGGACTGTACCCCTACGCGTAAGCCACCCCGTCCCTCACCCCCACTTGCAGTGACTGAGGAAAAGCCCCGACCTTCTGCTGGGAGTAGCTCCCCAACGATGTCCAAACAACGTTCCACAAAGATTCGTGAGATCCCCACACTCCGCTGTTGGCGCTGTCATGTCCTGGGACATATGGCTGCAAATTGCCCCTTGGCCTCCGAACCTATGGACTGTGGGTACGCTCGCCGTACTTCCTTCTATGCACGGCCTGTATGTACCGCTGACGTCCTGGATGCAGGTAGGGCACCTCCCATGTGCCCAGTGTCCGTTGATGGGTGCAGGGCTAATGCATTACTTGACTCAGGGAGCCTAGTGACCATAGTACGGGATACCCTGGCGCTACCCTCTCAGTTCACTAGTCGCAAGGTTCGAGTATTGTGTATTCATGGAGACTTAAAAGATTATCCAACCGCACTGGTGGTCATAAAAACACCTGCTGGGAGGAAAGTCCACGAGGTGGCAGTAGCATCAAATCTGCCCTATGACCTAATTATAGGAAGAGACTTTCCATTATTCTCTGCACTATGGCCATCGTTACTGCATGTCAGTCCCCAGGGGTCAGGGAGAGCAATAGCTGAAGGTCATGTTCCAGACCTAGAACCAGAACCTTGGGAACCCGAGGCGGAAGGGCCAGCGGTAGGGGTGACCGCCACTTCGGTGGATGATGGGGAGACACTACCAATGAATGTAATGGTTGGGGAAGTAGAGGACTTGCCGCCAGGCCCTGAATTGTCAGACTTAAACGTCTCTGGTGACAATTTTGGTACGGCGCAACTCCGGGACCAGACTCTGTCCCGAGCCTGGGGGAATGTGTTAATGGTTGAAGGTGAGCCACAACAACCAGGAGCTGAGGCAGTTTTTCCTCGTTTTGTGGTTCACCATAATTTACTGTATCGGGTCACCCAACTACGGGGTGAGAATGTTGAACAATTAATAGTGCCTCAGGCATATCGTAGGATGGTACTGGATCTTGCTCACCAACATGTTTTAGGTGGACACCTTGGGCCGCAGAAAACCCAGGACCGTATACTACAGCGATTTTACTGGCCCAGTGTGTTCAAAGAGGTGGAAGAGTTTTGTAAGTCCTGTCCGACCTGTCAAATAACTAGCCCCCAGCAGCACTTCCGCAGTCCCCTAGTACCCCTCCCAATTATCGAGGTACCTTTTGAGAGAATTGCCATGGACCTTGTGGGTCCAGTACCTAAATCTGCTAGGGGTCACCAACATATTTTAGTTGTCCTTGACTACGCAACCCGGTATCCAGAAGCAGTGCCACTGCGTCATACCTCTGCCAAACTTATAGCTAAGGAGTTAATGGAGATGTTTTCAAGGGTTGGGATACCTAAGGAGGTTCTGACAGACCAGGGGACTCCCTTCATGTCGAAGGTCATGAAGGAACTCTGCAAGTTGCTGGGGATTAAACAGTTAAGGACTTCAGTTTACCACCCCCAAACAGACGGCCTGGTGGAGAGATTTAATCAAACTTTGAAAAATATGCTGAAAAGAGCAGTGTCCAAGGATGGAAGGGACTGGGATCTGCTTCTGCCCTATCTTATGTTCGCAGTGCGAGAGGTGCCCCAGGCCTCTACTGGGTTCTCGCCCTTTGAATTACTATATGGCAGACATCCCCGAGGTTTGCTGGACGTGGCCAAAGAGGCATGGGAGCAACAGCCCACTCCGCATAAGAGTGTCATTGAATATGTCACTAAGATGCAGGAGCGGATGGAGACAGTGTTGCCCCTTGTCAGGGAACATATGGAGGCGGCTCAGCGAGCCCAGAGTCAGGTCTACAATAGAGTAGCTAAGGTGCGGAGCTTTAACCCAGGAGACAGAGTCTTGGTTTTAGTACCAACGGTAGACAGTAAGTTCCTCGCAAGGTGGCAAGGCCCTTACGAAATTCTGGAAAAGGTAAGCAATGTAAATTACAAGGTACATCAGCCAGGGCGACGGAAGCCAGAGCAGGTCTACCATGTCAATTTGCTAAAGCCTTGGAGAGATAGGGAGACCTGCGTTGGGAGCACCCCGCAGCCGGTATGTTTAGGGGAAGGGAAACCAGTACCTCCAACTGTTCCCGGGGAAGCGGCTGCCACAGTGCACATTGCTGACAGCCTTTCCCCTAAACAGGCTCAAGAGGCCAAGGAGTTCATTAGTCGGAACACGGACGTGTTCTCTGACCTCCCTGGACGTACTTCCGTAATCCAACATGACATTGTCACGGAGCCCCAGGCAAAAGTCCGGCTAAAGCCGTACCGGGTGCCCGAAGCTCGGCGACAAGCCATCACGGAGGAAGTACAGTTGATGCTGCGGCTGGACGTAATTGAAGAGTCAAGAAGTGAGTGGGCAAGCCCAATAGTTTTGATACCCAAACCAGATGGGACGCTACGTTTCTGTAACGATTTTCGTAAACTGAACGAAGTGTCCAAATTTGATGCTTATCCCATGCCCCGGGTGGACGAGCTAATTGAGCGCTTAGGACAGGCCAGGTATTTTTCTACCTTGGACCTCACTAAAGGGTACTGGCAAGTGCCCTTGACGGAGGCTGCCAAGGAGAAAACTGCCTTTATCACACCTGAGGGACTATTTCAGTATAAAGTGTTACCCTTTGGCCTGCATGGCGCCCCGGCCACGTTCCAGCGTTTAATGGACATTGTGCTTCGTCCACATCGGCGTTACGCGTCAGCGTACCTCGATGATATTGTCATTTTCAGTGCTGACTGGGAGAGTCATCTGGCAAAAGTGCAGGCTGTAGTAGACTCCCTCCGTAGGGCCGGGCTAACTGCTAACCCAAAGAAATGTGCCATAGGGCTAGAGGAGGCACGGTACTTAGGCTATATCATTGGGCGTGGAGTCATCAAACCCCAGATGAATAAGGTAGAGGCAATACGGAGTTGGCCACGACCTGTCACCACCAGGCAAATAAAGTCATTCCTGGGGATGGTGGGGTATTATATGAGATTTATTCCCCATTTTGCTACTGTAGCGGCTCCATTGACAGGGCTCCTGAAGGGACGTAAGACAGTGATGGTTCGCTGGAATGACCAAGCGGAGAAGGCTTTTTCCGCTTTGAAGTCGGCCTTGTGCGGGTCACCAGTCCTGGTGACACCCGACTTCAAGAGGGAGTTTGTAGTACAGACCGATGCCTCTGAAGTGGGCCTCGGTGCTGTACTATCTCAGGAAGTTAATGGGGAAGAGCATCCTGTTGGGTTCCTGAGTCGCAAGCTCACCCCAGCCGAAACCAGGTACAGTATAGTGGAGAGGGAGTGCCTAGCCATCAAGTGGGCACTCGAGTCTCTCCGCTATTATCTGTTGGGGAGGAAGTTCCGACTGGTGACTGACCATTCACCTCTCAAGTGGATGAGCCAGGCCAAGGAGAGGAATGCTCGGGTCACCAGATGGTTCTTGTCTCTACAGAACTTCAAATTCACAGTGGAACACAGAGCAGGCCGGCTACAGGGGAATGCAGATGCCCTGTCCCGGGTGCACTGTCTGGCGAGTGTTCATCCCCTCAAGGTTGAACAAAGGGAGGGGGTATGTGACACAGTCAGGGGTTTGTTGCTGGATGGGAGGTATTATCCTCTCAGCTTGTGTTGCTCAGAGTAATGCAGCAAGCTGAAATCAAGCACCGGACCAAACTTCAAGCACCGGTCCAAACCGGGTTTTCAGGGTGTTCCAGCTAACAAAGCTGAGCTGGAAGTGTGCACAAGAGAGTGGAGTGAGCTCTAGTCTCGGAGGGAGAAGCTTGTTCCAAGAGCAAACACGTGTCCTGTCTAGGAGGACAGGTTGGCTGTTTTGGACTTTAAATGGACTAAGTGCTATACAGCAGCTTCTGCAAGGTGTGAACTTACACCAACAATTTGGACTATTTGTGAAGACCCTGCTACTGGGTGAGAAGGCCAAGCCTGGTCTGTATGTTTATGTTTTAAACAAGCATGAAGACAATGCTGGATTTTTGTTCCATTTGTTTTGTGGTGTGAATAAACACTGAACTGAACTGAGAACTGTCTCTTTCCCTCTGTCTGCGACCGCTACCTAGCTTATACCTGAGCAATACCCCACATTCCATATGAGTGCTGCAACCAGTTATTCATCTGGAGGCCAGTGGTTGCTCTAGCAGTCATGTGGATCTACATCTTCATTGTTCTGGGAAAAGTACTAAAAAAAACAACCCTGACCAACAAAGCATCTGGAAAGCAGCAGGAAATTTAACCATATTGTTTGTTGTCTTTTTTATTATGTAACTTTTCTTTGAGCTATGCGTTAAAGGAACACTCCAGTCAAAGCTACTTTGTCGATTAATGCATGGTGCAGGTCCTAAAGGGATGAGCATGACTTAATTTCATTGTATTCCTAGAAACAGGAGTCATGCTCCTCCCTTCAGGCTCTGTATAAGTTATATTTCAATGAATCAGCTGTAACTGGAGTGTTCCTTTAACTCTTGAAACCCTCATTTTAAGGCCTTCATGGTTATATGGATAATGCTCTTTGCTTATGAATCCATGGGTGAGCTAGACATTGTGGCCTACTATTGTTGACCATGAGGAAACAATGTATAATGTACACAACAGTGTCTTTAGGTTACCCTATTTTTTTGGACAATACAAAGTATTTTTTAGCAAGAAACAGTTTTATAGATCCATTGTCAAGAGGATCCAGCACTGCCAAACCCTTCTGCCCGCTGTCCTGAAGATTGGGTGATGCACTGACAAAGTGTTTCACCCCATCTATGAGAAAGCAAAGCCTCCGCACTGCTCTCTCCCTCTTCCTGCTGTCCCGACATGAGTATTACCTGCAGGACTTTAGACTGATGTCAGAAGGGTGTGACTGATCATATCCAACAATCACTCGGCACTCAAATTTTATGCAGTCAAGTGTATAATGGGTAGCAATAATCAAAATCCAGCACTGACCATCAAAGTGTCAGTGCCAATTTTGAATTGCTATAAAATAAATAAGAATTAAAAGAAATAAAGAAAATTTGAGTGCTGAGTGATTGTTGGATAATGATAAGGGGCAGTACCCTACTTGAGGGGCACCTTCCCCGAAGGACTGACGAGTATGACTATTGACTCATGCTTCACCACTGTCCTAAGGTCCTATGAGCTTAGCTGGAGCTTATAGCCATCATATTTCCATTGTATGGAGACATACTTGCAGGCTAATGGGGGAACAGTAATGATCAGTGTTGTTTGGTAGCTACTGTATCTAATGCACTTATATAGATTCACTTTATAAGACAAAAATGGTATGGTCCAACCTTGGTGCCACTACTTAGTATTCCCACATCATGGTCCTCTGAGCTATCCATGGTGCTGTTCTGTGTTTCTTCCACTTCTTCGGTGGTGGCTCCCAAATCTTGCATCCTCTTTAGCGGAGTATTGGCTGGCGGCGGTTGTCCAAACCGAATATTCTTTCCCAATTGTTGCTAGAATGCATGAATGGAAAACTATATCTATCTATATATTTAATGACCAAATTTACCTAGAATCAACAATACAAACATAGCAAAATATTTTCCACACAGTAGGTTTACATGTATTCATGCTATTTTAGTATGTACACAGTTATGGAGCTACCGCTGACTGTATCTGATGAGTTAGGAATCAATAGGACACACTGAATACTTGTGCTACCATTTCCAAAGATTCTGAAAAGTTTACAAAGTTAAGTGTCGGCTCCTACCTGGAGTGACTTTACTTTTCCCACACTGTGGTCTTGTGATGCAGCCTGAGTTTCTTGTTCATCTTCAACTTGCCCATCGGGTATAAAAATACTGTCATGAGAGAAGGCTCTTGTTCCCATGCTATTGGTAAGGAATCTGGAACAGACACATAATATATTGCCATGTAGTGCAAATAAAACCCATTGTAGCCATATAAGTAGATTTCGAATTTCTGCTAAGAATAGAACATATAATAAAGAATAATGAGACAATGTATCAATCTGTTTGTGAAAGAAATCTTATTGGCCACATTTTTTTTAAAAACAGTGTAGTGTGTACTAGGTGCCGTTTTCCTGCGTAGTGTGCAGGGGGCACCAGATTCATAAATTGTGCCGCATGTTCTTCATGAATATGGCGCCCCCTGCACTGCTCCGACAGAGTGTTCCAGCTTTTTTTTCTCGGACACTGCATGACAAATGTGGCATGTGGCCCGACTGTGCACAGGAGCGCCCCTTTCAGTGTACAATTTTATCGCCTCAGGTATAGTGCAGCCGTGAAACAAATGTGTCACGGACACTTTATAAGTGTTTGAAAGGACCTTACACATCGATGACACCCAGGCCTGAAGTGTTTGTCTACATGAGGTCTTAAAAAAAGGAAACAGATAACTTATTAAATATATTACATAGTAGAAACAGGCTGAAAAATGGTGAACCAATTCAGTTGAACTACAGGTTTATAAAACACAGACACAATCCTGAACGTCTACTGTATACCGGTTATTGTAGGTTGTAGATATGTATGGTTTGTAGATATGTAGGGTTTGTAGATATGCATGGTTTGTAGATGTGCGTGGTTTGTAGATATGCGTGGTTTGTAGAGATGAGCGAACACTAAAATGCTCGGGTACTCGTTATTCGAGACGAACTTTTCCCGATGCTCGAGTGCTCGTCTCGAATAACGAACCCCATTGAAGTCAATGGGAGACTCGAGCATTTTTCAAGGGGACCAAGGCTCTGCACAGGGAAGCTTGGCCAAACACCTGGGAACCTCAGAAAAGGATGGAAACACCACGGAAATGGACAGGAAACAGCAGGGGCAGCATGCATGGATGCCTCTGAGGCTGCTTAATCGCACCATTATGCCAAAATTATGGGCAACAGCATGGCCATGACAGAGTGACAGAATGAAGCTAGATAGCATCTAAAACATCCAATAATTGACCCTGACACTATAGGGGACGGCATGCAGAGGCAGAGGCAGCGGCAGCAGGCTAGAGAGTGGCATGGCGACATACCCTAATTGGACTCAGGCTTCAAACCAATGGGTGTCAGAGAGGAACCAAAGGAGGTGAGCAAGAAGCGCTCAAATAATATCGGTACATGATAAAAGTTTGCCAGTATATTTTGTGGATTACACAGCAGGGTGGCGACAAAGTTAACATGGAAGCCATGAAAACAACCCAAAATTCTGCCTGACACAGCTCGTTTGATAAGGGGACCATGTATGCCTACAGTTCATGCCAGTCGCTGCACTGGCTGCCAGTCTCCTTTCGAATACAGTTTAAAATAATAATAACCCTCATCCATAAAGCTCTGTATAATGCTGCACCCCCCTACCTCTCCTCTCTTATCTCAGTCTATCGCCCAACCCGTGCTCTTAGATCCGCCAGTGATCTTAGATTAACCTCTACCCTAGTGCGGACCTCCCACTCGCGTCTCCAAGACTTCTCTAGAGCTGCACCAATTCTATGGAATGCTCTGCCCTGGACTATCAGACTAATACCTAACCTCCAAAGTTTCAAACGTGCTCTTAAAACCCATTTCTTTAGGCAAGCCTATAACACTCATTAACTGCATGAAGTTTTAACTCTTCTACTAACCCGTCCTGTGTCGTCCTCCCATCTGTTATCCAGCAACCAACAGGCACCAGACTTCTCTGCAGTCCCATTCACCCTGGACCTGGTATATAAGATGACGGCTGAGTGGTTCAAGCGACAGCAATTCCATTTATTATATTTTTTTCTATTCCCTAAGAAGAATGGCTTGACCATTAAATATTCTTTTACCTCGTGTTACCCCGTCATCTTCATAAACCGTAAGCTCTGGCGAGCAGGGACCTCACTCCTGTTGTTCCATACAAATGTTGTGCTCTGTTACATTACATTTGTATTTGTTTCCTATGATTTGTAAAGCGCTACAGAATATGATGACGCTATATAAATAAAGATTATTATTATTATTATTATGGAGGCAGTGAACTAGTAGTAGATTAAAGGTGCTGCAACTATGTTAGTTGGATCTTGGGATGGAGCTGGCGCTCTGCAGCCAGGCGAGCTTTTGCCAATCCAAGCCCCTGTCTCTAGGCTACTCCCCAAACAGCACTTCTAAGAACCTTTTGTATAAGATCAAGTGTAGTAGCGTTCTTATAAGTTTAGGATATGGCGGGTGAGGGGAATGTAAACAGATGCGCAAGAAGCGCTGAAATAATATCCCTAAATGGTAAAAGTTTGCAAGTATATTTTGTGGATTACACAGCAGGGTGGCGACAAAGTTAACAACTTTGATGTGGAATGCCCTGTAATAGCTCTTGGGCGGTGTGCCTTTTATCGCCTAGGCTCAGCAGTTTCAGCACCGCCTGCTGTCGCTTAGCGACGGCACTGCTGCTGTGCCTAGAGCTACCGACTGATGGCGCCATGCCCACGGATGGTAATTCGGAGGAGGAGGAGGTGGAGGAGGGGTGGGAGGAGGTATAGTAGGCCTTTGAGACCTGGACCGAGGTAGGCCCCGCAATTCTCTGCGTCGGCAGTATATGACCAGCCCCAGGGTCAGACTCGGTCCCAGCCTGCACCAAGTTAACCCAATGTGCCGTCAGAGATATATAGTGGCCCTGCCCGGCAGCACTCGTCCACGTGTCCGTGGTCAGGTGGACCTTGTCAGAAACGGCGTTGGTCAGGGCACGGATTATGTTGTCTGACACGTGCTGGTGCAGGGCTGGGACGGCACATCGGGAAAAGTAGTGGCGGCTGGGGACCGAATACCGAGGGGCGGCCGCCGTCATGAGGCTGCGAAAGGCCTCGGTCTCTACTAGCCTATAGGGCAGCATCTCCAGGCTTAGCAATCTGGAAATGTGCACATTAAGGGCTTGGGCGTGCGGGTGGGTTGCACTATATTTGCGTTTCCGCTCCAGCGTCTGGGGTATGGAGAGCTGAACGCTGGTGGATGCTGTGGAGGATCGTGGAGGCGACGATGGGGTTTTTGTGGCAGGGTCCTGGGCAGGGGGCTGACTAGCAGCTGACACAGGGGAAGGAGCAGTGGTGTGCACGGCCGGAGGTGAACGGGCTTGTTGCCACTGAGTGGGGTGTTTAGCATTCATATGCCTGCGCATACTGGTGGTAGTTAAGCTAGTAGTGGTGGAACCCCTGCTGAGCCTGGTTTGGCAAATGTTGCACACCACAGTCCGTCGGTCATCCGGTGTTTCCTTAAAGAACCTCCAGACTTCTGAAGATCTAGCCCTCGCCGCAAGAGCCCTCGCCACGGGAGCTTCACTAGTTGACACATTTGGCGCTGATGCACCAGCTCTGGCCCTGCCTCTCCGTCTGGCCCCACCACTGCCTCTTCCAACCTGTTCTGGTCGAGGACTCTCCTCCGTCTCAGAAGCACTGTGTTCACCCGGCCTCTCAACCCAGCTTGGGTCTGTCACCTCATCATCCTCCGATCCCTCAGTCTGCTCCCCCCTCGGACTTCCTGCCCTGACAACAACTTCCCCACTGTCTGACAACCGTGTCTCCTCATCGTCGGACACCTCTTTACACACTTCCACTACGTCAAGAAGGTCATCATCACCCACAGACTGTGACTGGTGGAAAACCTGGGCATCGGAAAATTGCTCAGCAGCAACCGGACAAGTGGTTTGTGACTGTGGGAAGGGTCCAGAAAACAGTTCCTCAGAGTATGCCGGTTCAAATGCCAAATTTTCCTGGGAGGGGGCAGACTGGGGGGGAGGAGGCTGAGGTGCAGGAGCTGGAGGAGTGGCGATTTCGGTGACATGGGTGGACTGCGTGGAAGACTGACTGGTGGTGGACAAATTGCTCGAAGCATTGTCAGCAATCCACGACATCACCTGTTCGCACTGTTCTGGCCTCAACAGTGCTCTACCACGAGTCCCAGTAACTTCAGACATGAACCTAGGGAGTGTAGCTCTGCGGCGTTCCCCTGCTCCCTCATCAGCAGGTGGTGTCTCACCCCGCCCAGGACCACGGCCTCTGACCCCTGCAGTAGTTGGACGCCCACGTCCCCGCCCTCGTCCTCTACCCCTAGCCCTCGGGTTAAACATTTTTAAAATGAGAGTTATAACTTTATTTTTTTTTTAACTTTTTTTTGTGTTTTTTGTTTTTTTTTGAGTTTTTAAAACCAAACAATGCTATCCTATTGCTATGGCTATTTTCTAGCCAAGTATCAAAGCACACTACTATGCCAGATGAGATGACACTGAGTTAGTGCCTAATTGAAATCCAACCCCTACTAAATTTTCCCACTTCGGTCTTTGCTATGGATATGTGCGTCACTAAGCGCAGAACACAGCGGTCGCAAGTCTCACTACAAATTGCTCAGAATTGGCTAGTACATGCACTGCAGAAAGTACAGCCACCAGCAGATCAACCAGAAATCAAATATATAGAACGCTACTGTAGGCGTAAGTAAGCTCTTTGTATTCTCCTATGGCTATTTTCTAGCCAAGTATCAAAGCACACTACTATGCCAGATGAGATGACACTGAGTTAGTGCCTAATTGAAATCCAACCCCTACTAAATTTTCCCACTTCGGTCTTTGCTATGGATATGTGCGTCACTAAGCGCAGAACACAGCAGTCGCAAGTCTCACTACAAATTGCTCAGAATTGGCTAGTATATGCACTGCAGAAAGTACAGCCACCAGCAGATCAACCAGAAATCAAATATATAGAACGCTACTGTAGGCGTAAGTAAGCTCTTTGTATTCTCCTATGGCTATTTTCTAGCCAAGTATCAAAGCACACTACTATGCCAGATGAGATGACACTGAGTTAGTGCCTAATTGAAATCCAACCCCTACTAAATTTTCCCACTTCGGTCTTTGCTATGGATATGTGCGTCACTAAGCGCAGAACACAGCGGTCGCAAGTCTCACTACAAATTGCTCAGAATTGGCTAGTACATGCACTGCAGAAAGTACAGCCACCAGCAGATCAACCAGAAATCAAATATATAGAACGCTACTGTATGCGTAAGTAAGCTCTTTGTATTCTCCTATGGCTATTTTCTAGCCAAGTATCAAAGCACACTACTATGCCAGATGAGATGACACTGAGTTAGTGCCTAATTGAAATCCAACCCCTTCTAAATTTTCCCACTTCGGTCTTTGCTATGGATATGTGTGTCACTAAGCGCAGAACACAGCGGTCGCAAGTCTCACTACAAATTGCTCAGAATTGGCTAGTACATGCACTGCAGAAAGTACAGCCACCAGCAGATCAACCAGAAATCAAATATATAGAACGCTACTGTATGCGTAAGTAAGCTCTTTGTATTCTCCTATGGCTATTTTCTAGCCAAGTATCAAAGCACACTACTATGCCAGATGAGATGACACTGAGTTAGTGCCTAATTGAAATCCAACCCCTACTAAATTTTCCCACTTCGGTCTTTGCTATGGATATGTGCGTCACTAAGCGCAGAACACAGCGGTCGCAAGTCTCACTACAAATTGCTCAGAATTGGCTAGTACATGCACTGCAGAAAGTACAGCCACCAGCAGATCAACCAGAAATCAAATATATAGAACGCTACTGTATGCGTAAGTAAGCTCTTTGTATTCTCCTATGGCTATTTTCTAGCCAAGTATCAAAGCACACTACTATGCCAGATGAGATGACACTGAGTTAGTGCCTAATTGAAATCCAACCCCTACTAAATTTTCCCACTTCGGTCTTTGCTATGGATATGTGCGTCACTAAGCGCAGAACACAGCGGTCGCAAGTCTCACTACAAATTGCTCAGAATTGGCTAGTACATGCACTGCAGAAAGTACAGCCACCAGCAGATCAACCAGAAATCAAATATATAGAACGCTACTGTATGCGTAAGTAAGCTCTTTGTATTCTCCTATGGCTATTTTCTAGCCAAGTATCAAAGCACACTACTATGCCAGATGAGATGACACTGAGTTAGTGCCTAATTGAAATCCAACCCCTACTAAATTTTCCCACTTCGGTCTTTGCTATGGATATGTGCGTCACTAAGCGCAGAACACAGCGGTCGCAAGTCTCACTACAAATTGCTCAGAATTGGCTAGTACATGCACTGCAGAAAGTACAGCCACCAGCAGATCAACCAGAAATCAAATATATAGAACGCTACTGTATGCGTAAGTAAGCTCTTTGTATTCTCCTATGGCTATTTTCTAGCCAAGTATCAAAGCACACTACTATGCCAGATGAGATGACACTGAGTTAGTGCCTAATTGAAATCCAACCCCTACTAAATTTTCCCACTTCGGTCTTTGCTATGGATATGTGTGCCACTAAGAGCTAAACACAACGGTAGCAAGTCCCCCTGCTAATTCCTCACAAAATGGTACTAGATGCAAATTAAAATAAAAAAAGTAGAACGTTATTGTAGCCCTAAGAAGGGCTGTTGGGTTCTTGTAGAATCACTCCTGCCTAACAGTAAGCTAATAGAACACCCTAACGCTTTCCCTGAGCAGCAGCAGCTCTCTCCCTAGCGGCATCCAGACACAGAATGATCCGAGCAGCGCGGGCAGCGGCTAGTCTATCCCAGGGTCACCTGATCTGGCCAGCCAACCACTGCTATCGACGTGTAAGGGTACCACGTCATGCTGGGTGGAGTGCAGAGTCTCCTGGCTTGTGATTGGCTCTGTTTCTGGCCGCCAAAAAGCAAAACGGCGGGAGCTGCCATTTTCTCGAGCGGGCGAAGTATTCGTCCGAGCAACGAGCAGTTTCGAGTACCCTAATGCTCGACCGAGCATCAAGCTCGGACGAGCATGTTCACTCATCTCTAGTGGTTTGTAGATATGCGTGGTTTGTAGATATGCACGTTTGCATGTATGTAAACCAAAACGAAGTGTGGAATCTAAATAGAAGGAGACGTTTCCTGGCTAAAATCTTTGCACTTAAAGGGAATCTGTCAGCAGAAATTGATCTAATAAATCACTACCAATGTGTTGTGAAACCGATTACCACCTTTCAAATCATGTTTCTTTCATGACCCAGTGAAGTGACATCATCCAGAAAATCTACTTTGAAGTAAGATGTAAATTGGTTGTATTAAGTCAGGGAGGTGGAGAGTTTAGCAAAGTCAAGCTCTTTCCCACGTCTTTTACCACACCTCAAGAGACCTGGTTAGTGCTGTCCCTCAATTGTAGTGAAGGGGACATTCTCAGGTGAGGAGGACTTGACTTCAGTGCTGAGCTCTCCACCTCTCTGACTTTATACATCCAATTTGCATGTGACTTCTAAGTTCATTAAGATATCACCACACTTGACCATGAAACAAACATAACCTGTAACGTGTTTAACTGTTTTAAAACATACTGGTGGCTGATTATTAAGTCAACTGTCCACTGACAGGTTCCCTTTTTCTAAAGCCGATATTTATCACGGCATGTACGATAGCTTTCTAGTGCACACGCGCTGAAATAATTGTCATACATTGTAAAACAACAGGCATTGTTATGCCCTTTATGCCAGTTCCATGCCAAGTGGGGGTTGAGGGGCATGAAGGTGGGCTCAGCTTGTGGAGGAGTAGGCCGGCATGGGGCGTTCCTGACCTGCCCCTGCACACCCCCTACAGCCAGCGGCCAATCAAGCTGAACAGTTTCTGATTTGTACACCATTGCAGCCCAGTCACCAGATACATCAATCTCTACCTGTTTAAATCTTTATTCAGAGTGCTCAACGTACCGACCCCGGGCTCCATAAATGCAATTTTCTGCCAGATAAACTTCCCTCATACCTGTGGATCTGTCTCGCAGGACTTATTTTTAGTCTTTTCAGATTCTGTCATCACATATAGAAAATTATTCCTATTGAACCATTATCCTAAAAGCTAAAATTTTTCCATATTTCTGTACAGACAATCCCTGGGTTTTGTAGATTTGTTCTTAAGTTGAATTTGTATGTAAGTCGGAACTGTATATTTTATAATTGTAACCCCAGTCAAAATTCCTTTGGTCTCTGTGACAACTGGATTTTAAAAATGTTGGATTATCATAAGAACCAGGATTAACAATAAAGCTTCATTACAGACACCTTCGATAACTGTTACAGCTTTTTATTGTAGCCTAAGGCTAAAGTACAGTAAATTACCAACATCCAGAGGTCCTATGTAACTAGGAGTCGTCTGTAAGTTGGGTGTATCTAGAAAATGTCTTTCTTATCGTTATCAATTTCATATTTCCTGATTCTCCTTTATAACTCCTTTAATATTAATTCTATACAATGTTCTTTTACCTTTTTTCATAGCCTTTAATCTTGTGCTAATCCTGATATTTCTGTAACACGGTGACTTCTTTTGGCTATATCTACAGGCAATTACCGGCAGCTACTATAGCAATACCCTTTTCAATGTCTCGGAGCCAAGAGAACACAATGTATAAAAATACAGGGCTCATACAATGCACCTGTGTAGTAAGGAGTAATTAACATTTGGCAGGTCTGTATTATGTCTTCCTCTAAGTTCTTCTGAATACAGCCTTTCCTCCAAGTATAAATGTATTCAGCAATATTTTTCAGTGCACATACAGAACATATTAAAGATCAGCATAGATTCAGCCATTATACAAGGTAATAGGGAGTAATCCCTGTATTTACATAGCTACATTTATAGGTAAAAAAGGGGATATATTTAATTATAAATAACTACAGATGTAACTAGGAACCATGAAGTGCGACCAGTTATTTTCATTAATTATTGTTAGTTATTTTGCCCTAAAGAGATATGTAATTGATCAAACTAACTATAGGACCTTTCATGAAGTGGAAAATTGCAGATATGAACAAAGAATTAAAAAGATGTAGTCCTCAAAATAATAGATTTCTACATGTATTCATGGGTAGAAAATAGCCTTTTTGTATAATAAAAACTTTGGGGAAAAAAAATTATCCAGAAAATGGTAATCTGTGGAAGCTATTTCACCCAAGACCTGCAGGAGATTTATTCAGGACTCACGTTGCCTCCGATCTATACATAGAAAGCTGTGGGGTTACCCTGCAGCATTATATCACATGCTGCAGCTTAAAAGTCTGCTTGATTGATCACTTTGCCCGGAAGGATTTAGCCACTGAATGCAAATAAAATTTAGTAACATCTAATGCCACGACTGTACTACGCTATGTGTATCTTCTGTTTGACATCAGCCTTAAAAGACAAAGGGATCTTTCTTCCATCTGGAACAAAAAAGAAAAATCTGTGCCTTGTAGGTAATTGTTATAGAGAAACAAGATTCATGTCATTTAGAAATAGATTTCCAAGAGTGAAATTCTCGTAGCTCATATCATGCGGCCAAAACGAAAACTCACAGCACACCTTAAAGGTTATGTACCTTTGTTATTTTTTTCTTCTTGACTATTGTATTAATGAAGAGGCTTAAACAGTTTAACCAATATGAATGTATTAAAATTTCCCTACTAATTGTAAAATGCCATTTGTATGGATGGCTATTTGTATGGTGGAGTTTTCAAAATCATCTCACAGCCTCAGTATAACAGAGATCACTACTGCTGTATACCTCCCTCAGCCACACCCCCTCTTATCTCACAGCATATAGCACAGTCTAACACAACTCACTACTGCTGTATACCTCCCTCAGCCACACCCCCTCTCATCTCACAGTATATAGCACAGTCTAACACAACTCACTACTCCTGAATACCTCCCTCAGCCACACCCCCTCTCATCTCACAGCATATAGCACAGTCTAACACAACTCACTACTGCTGTATACCTCCCTCAGCCACACCCCCTCTCATCTCACAGCATATAGCACAGTCTAACACAACTCACTACTGCTGTATACCTCCCTCAGCCACACCCCCTCTCATCTCACAGCATATAGCACAGTCTAACACAACTCACTACTGCTGTACACCTCCCTCAGCCACACCCCCTCTCATCTTACATCAGATAGCTCAGTTTAACAAAACTCACTACTGCACTACTGTACGATACAGTCAGATACAGTCTGATACAGATCAATTCCTCTCTCATTCTCACCCCCAACCTTGGCTATGTACCCTCCAATTTTTGTGTATTACTCACTGCCCAGCTTTCCCATGTCAGTATTAAAAATCTCAATCTTTAGACAAACATGTCTGTCTCAGTCTATGTATAACAAAGGAAAGAGGGCAGAATCTCCTGATATTATATATTTACATAGTAGTTATGTATGGTGAATGAAGACGTGAGGGGCAGGGCAGACTAATGAATGTGTGATAGAGCGGAGAACTTGTGACCGCTGGTGGGGAACGTACCACAGCATTTTGGAAATGATAACATAAAAGTATGATGATAAGTAAAACACCATATTTAGATTTTTCTTGTAAAAAATGTCCATAGCCTTTACAAAAAACCTTACATGTTTTATGGTTAATACTTGTACATGACTGAAATGCCTCAAACATTGCAAATCTCATAATAAAAACTAGTCATATTCTCCCACCTCTCCTTTTACTTCAGTCATGGCCATATATAGTTCATTGCTATGTTACTGCTGATGACTGATACCGCATGGCATCTGTAACACCAGGGTGGAGAACATCCATCTAATATCTCCAGAAGTGACTGAACAAACAATGTAGTCACAGATGTACACAGAGGGTGTGTGGCATAAGTACAATGCATGGTGCTTGCCAGCTACGGGCAGGTACTGCGCATATATTACATGAATGATTCATTTATTTGCACCTCGCTCTTAGTTTATTATGATTCGGTCAAGTTGTATTCATTCATATCTACCTGGAGCGATTATTTCTTCATATATCACTAATATATAACAATACAACTCAGATTGTCTCTCTCATACTCTCTTTTTCCCATGATTAAAATGCTTCTGTTAAATGGAGAATCATTACAGAATATAAGAAACATATTCTGTCCTTCTGTTACACTATCCCATCAAACGCCACTCACGCTTTGTCCTCTGTTGTAAAGTTATGTCCCTAGGCTGTAGGGCTAGGACGTATCCCACTGTATGCTCACAGAGTGGGATATGTTGTCCTGTCCTCCACTTCAGGAAAACAAGATTAAGGCTAAATTCACACTATGGGGGTGTGTATCGACGGCTGGCGTATATACAGCGAATATACTTCCCCCATAGATGGCAATTGGCAAACGGCGCGGCACGGGAGCGGTACGGTGAAGCACACGTGTGGCATTGTACCATTTGTAGCCATGAGAAAGATAGAACATGTCCTATCTTTCCCTAGAATATGGCACCATGCATCTATATTGCTATGGAGAGGGGGCGGGGTTGAGCAGCGTTCACCCCCTCCTCCTCTCTCTGGCGACGACGTGTGTCCGCTGTACTACGGCAGGGCGGACACATCATCATGTGAATGTACCCTAAGAGTGAAAACATTTTTTGTCTTCAGGTGTTTCCTCCAGTGACATCACTATCCTTATACTACTGGACAGTGATGTCACTGGGGACCTTCCATAGTATACCCTAGGCTAAGGCCGGGGGTTGGTTGCAATGTTTAACAATGTAAACCAGTCAGCCATCTCTACCACAACACATTGCTGTATACATAGACCCCTGTTTGTCCATATTGTTCCTCCACTTTTATCTAGAGGAAAATGGTGGCTTTCTTCAATGGATCTGGCCTAAACAATTCATTCTTCAGCTGAGATCCTATTTCCGGATGTTGATACGTGAATTTGTATTCCAATAGGGGAAAAAGGCTAACAATTAAAGACTTTTTGGGACATTTATCACCTTTCCCGCTGTGGCTCTAGTTTCCTGATGTAGCTGGCATGCGGCTGTGTTAGCATATAGCTTATGACTTTTCAGGCCTGAATGATTGCAGGTTGTGGCAAGTGGGCAGGCGCTGACCCACTCTTCCATGGCCTACAACCCTTTCGCATCCCACCATACCTACTTGGAGTGGAGATGGCGTGAAAGGTGAAATAATCGCAATTACTGCCTTACAAGGATTATTATCTGATAAATGTCTTCTTGCGATAAATGATCAATATCAGATTTGCCCCCCCACCGCTCTGCCAGCTATGTTGGAGGGGTCTTGCCTTACTCATAACTGCAGAAAAAAATGTAATAATCCTTGTAATCCAGGCTTACACACACATCACAGATGACTTTCACGATGTCATCCCCAGTACAGTAAAATCCTATTTTTCTAAAATGGAAATAGAAAAGACCTTACTGACTGCACCAGATTTTAGGGTTTGTCATGTAAGTGCCCCCCAGGAGAAGTGTCCACATGGTGCTAAGACATGCCAGGAGATGCCTTTGTTTCTAAAAGGTTGAAATGTAATGAAATTGGAGACTGCATCGCTCAGCTAAAGAGAGGGACATAATGAATTATCTACTGTCATTCTTGGTTGCCTGCCAAGCAATCTCTGTTAAAACGTTAAACTAATACCGGGTAATTACTCAAGTAATGATAAAAGATTGATTTGTTCTGAAAATCAGGAATACGTAATTATGCATATGCCGCAGCCCTGTTTCTATGACAATATACAAGATGGTCCTAATTAGCAATAGGCACGAAGGGTGGTGTCTAATGAGGGATGTTGTATCCATAGAAGATCATCCCGCCTAGAAGGAACTGCTGGATAACAACTGGATGCAGTGGGCAAAATGTTTTCCCACCTACAAATAATAGCGAGGTCTGTAATTTGTATCATAGGGGCATCTCAATTGTGAAACAGAGAATCCAGAAAGTCACATTGTATGAATTTTAAAAATTGAACTTCCATTTTTTTACATCAATAAATATGTGATCCCCTATCAATGAGCAAGAAGTCTAACTCTTTCTGACCAATTCTTTTTTCCTTAAGTAGCCTCCACCATAGCCAAAACCAGGGACAAAATTATAGACCTGCACAAGACTGTCTACAGGACAAAAGGCCAGCAGCTTGGTGAGAAGGACCTGAAGTGAGCTACGTCAGGACCACAAAAATTGCTGTTAGGTTACATTCACAGAAAAATATACCCGACGTATGCCCACCCGGACGTATGCCCGTACGGCGGCGGGCTGTAAAAGAGGAGGGATGAGCGCGGCCATTATTGTCTATGGGGGACTTATATCGGGTCGTTAAAATATATATGTCCCCTAGATGGTTGTGTGATTGAGGCCTTAGTAACAAACTACCCCACCATGAATTAAAATCCTGCAGGGCACACAAAGTCCCCCTGCTCATGCCAGCAAATGTCTGTCTATGACCCTGACGATGCATGGGAGAAGGTTGTGTGGTCAGAGGATCAACGCCAATTACTGTTTTTGGAGTAATAGGATGAATACAACCCCAAGAATGCTGTCTCATGAAGCATTGGGGTGGAAACATCATAATTTGTAGGTGTTTTCTGCAAAGGGGACAGGAAGATAGGACATATTGAAAGGAGGATGGTTGGGGTCATGTATCATGGATTTTGGCTAATCTCCTTCCCTCAGCATTAAAGATGGGTTGTGGCTTTTTCTTCCAGTGTGACAACGACCCAAAACACACAACCAGGGCAACTATGGAGGTCCAGGAGCCAGTCTCCAGTGCTGAACCCAATTGAAAATCTTTGGAGGGAGCAGAAACTCAATATTGTTCCATATGACTGTTTGCTCTTTGTAATGTAATATATATGTATATGTCCCCTATGATTTGTAAAGCGCTACGGAATTTGATGGCTCTATAAAGATTATTATTATTATTAATGGGGGCATTCATTATTTTTACCACTAGTTGTTTTGGTGCCCGATTTTAGCGGTGATTTGCACTGTGATGTTATATTGGTGCAAGGGGTTGGCCACTTTACCTCATATTTATTGTAATGTGTGTGTGGGGGAGGGGGGGCAGGATATTAGGTAATTTACCAATATACATATATTAATAGTTCTGCTGCTTTCTTGATGTAAAGTGAAGCCTCCTGTCTTTTACCTCATCACCAAGAGATTCCTACCCATAAAATGGCCGCAGATGGAGGGTCATGTGATCTCTATCTGTCCATGAACAATCACCCGTTAGAGATCACACGACCCTCCATCTGTGGCCATTTTATGGGTAGGAATCTCTTGGTGATGAGGTAAAAGACAGGAGGCTTCACTTTACATATCAAGAAAGCGGAGCAGAACTATTAATAGATGTATATTGGTAAATTGCCTAATATCCTAACACACACATTACAAAATACATGCGATAAAGTGGCCAACCCCTAATGTATTTGGCGAACCGTAAGAACAATAAATGAACATCAGAAATGTCACACTACATTCATGAAGGGGTTTAGAAGTTGTTAGACTTGCTTTCTGTTGGTCTAATTGTGCGCTAAAAAATATGTGGTGCAACAAGGCGCAGCTACATCCAAAAACGCCCCAAAAAAGGCTGCCCAAACACTGATCGAAAGCCGATAATAAATGCTCTCCCATGCTACCTGAAAGATCGGGAGAAGATCTGTATGCAGGAGCTAAAATCCTTGCTTCATTGTGTGCAAACGTGGTCAAGAAATACAAGGAAAGTCTGACCTCTGTAATTGCACCAATACTGTACCAAATGCAATATTAAGTTCTGTTTTTCTATTGTATTTCATGCAATAAAATACTAATTAATTAAAGGTTCTTTTTAAATTAGACCCTACCCACAGCATAGGGCCTAACTTGCTGATCATTGGCGTCTCAGTGATGAGACCCCCACAGATAATGAAAACGAGGGGTCTCATGGATCCCACTTATATCAGTCGGACCCTTCGTCACTCCATGAGAGTAATGGAGCAGACAGCCGCACATGACGGTTCTGCTCCATACATCTCTAACTTGAATTAGTGGGAAAACCCCTTTAAAGGCCTTTATTATTGCATATTATGTATATGACTGCTTCAATTATATGAGAAAGGTTAGAGAGGTGAGAATATATCATCCAATTAATAGAATTATTTACTCTCGGTTTACATTTCCCAAAATTCTACAGGGGATGAGAAGAGACTGCAGGAACAGCTGGACTCTAGGTTGTTCAAGAGTCATATTTTGCAGGTGAATATATCTGCATAATAATACACATAATTATATAACCAGCCAAGAACTTGATTATCCTAGAGGCTTTCTACATTGCATTATACTTACTCTTCAAAATTGCTTATGCTAATAGAAAATATTCAAATACCATAAACCATAAAAAGAGCGCACATAGCAGAAGCATGGCATATGTGACTACTCAATTCACCCATGGTAATCTCGACAGGTGACATCAATTCTAGATGGTATGAAGAGAGGAAGCCATAGCTAGTCCTCAGCCCAATCACATGAAGCATGATACATACAACCTGATAAACAACAGATATTATTTGTGTCACAAGAAGATGCCAAGTTTTGCTTTAAGTCTTAAAAAGCTTAAACGTTTCTTGATTTAACATTTATCTCCTATTCAGTGGAGAGGTAATTTATGCTTGATTGTTGGGGCGTCCTCTATTTGGGTTCCCCTATAATATCAAAGAGAAATTTCTATAACCTGAATCTGTGCTCATCGCCAGAGATGAGTGGGATCTCTCCGGGGTTCGAGTGCGTTCCCCATGACACAGACATCACCGAATTTGCAGCCGTGCAAAATGACACCCCTAACTACTAGCCATGACTGTGATTGGCCAGGGAGGATAATTAAAGCACTAAGGGGCACATTTACTTACTCAGTCCGTGAGCGATCCCCGATCCGGACTGTCCGACGAGGATGAACTCTGCCGCGATTCATGAAGATCGTGCGCCCAATTTCCTGCATGTGTTGCTTCTCCGCTCAGGTCCGCCGGAGTTCACCTTCTTCTTCCCGCTGCATGTAAATGTATGGCTTGCGACACAAATTTAAATGTTAAATCCTGCGCTTAGTCCGAATCCGTCAGATTGTCCAATGACCCCCCCCCCCCATTTTGCGACACAAAATGATTTTGCATGCGACACAAACCCCGTCGCGATCCCCGAAAAGTCAGGAAAACAGACGAAAATGCGGCCGCAGGACCCTTAGTAAATAAGCACCTAAATCTTATAAAAGGAAATCCCACTGAATTTGCTATGACAGTTCTCTATAGAAGAAAGCCCGTCACCCCCGTCCACCTGAGCTTTCCTTCACTGCTCTCAGGTCTGCCGCCGCTTTCAGAGTCCCCTTCTTGGTCTCCATTTATGCTTTCTTCATGCTTATCCGGTCACAATATACCTTTTGCATTTGGCTTGGAGCCCGAGGCTGCCATTTGGCTTCTCACATGTTTGGATAGGTTAGGGGACCTGTTTCTGTTTATTTGCATTCAGCAATTGAGCATCTTTCTACTGCTGGTCAGTCAGGTTGGCCTTGTATCACTCACCTTGTGTTGGTCGGGGGGTAGTTTACAGATTCACTACACCAAGTGACTGTATGATCTCATGTATATAGAGTTTTTAAATGATTTTAAATGTGTGTACTTTTTGAACATTTGTCAGTTGTCTAATAAACTTTGATTATTTTTGCACTATACAAGAGCCTTTGAATGCATTCTTTTTTCTTGTATTGCTTTCGTGTTGGCATTTGTGCATTGGCTCATAAACAATTTGTGGCTGTGCTACACCCATCCTTTCTATTATATGTAGTTCTCTATAGAAGATTGACAATCTGCGGACTGGGTTTGAAGAATGTTTTTATCCAAAATTTTCAGCAACATGGTTGTGTCCTCATGAGTATGTCGGATGAGTATGGATATGATAGATATGTTGTTTGACCGTGTTTTGGTGGACACAACTTCCCCACAGCAGAATTCACTGTTGGCCAGTGATCCTTGCCAGCAGCAGTATAAAAGATGTTGTTTGTAAGAAGATGATTCCTATTTAGTAGCAAATTGGAGGTTCAGTAGTTGATATAGTTGTCTTTCAGCGCAGGGGTCCTTAGTTTAAAACTGTACTCTTTGGGGCAGATTTATCAAGCAGTCTGAAAGTCAGAATATTTCCAATTGCCCATGGCAACCAATCACAGCTCCCCTTTAAAATATTCATGAGCACTGGTGAAATGAAAGCTGAGCTGTGATTGGTTGCCATGGGCAGCTGGAAATATTCTGACTTTCAGACTGCTTGATAAATCTGCCCCCTTGTGTTTCGGAGGGTTTTTCCTGGTAGTTTGTTCTTTTTCCCACCAATTTGAGTTGGAGAGGTAACAGTTATCATATGTTATAGATCTGTAAGGAACGCATACACAGACCATCTTTATCACTGATGGACAATACACTCCTCAACAGTCCTTTGACTATTTGGCTGAATAATGCCAAATTATTATCACTATGACTATAATTGTTGTACTCTTATGTTAGCTTGACTTTGGTTCATGCTTAAAGTGGACCTGTCACCCATAAAAACGGCACTAGGAGCTGCTTACTAAAGGTTTCTGATAACGCTAGCAGTGTAGCCCTGCTGGGACTGTTGTAGCACTGGGAGCTGCTTACCTTAGTAAGCAGCTCCTAGTGCTGTTTTTAAGGGTGACAGGTCCTCTTTAAAGGAATCTACCATTTGTTTTTATGCACTATGAACCAAACAAACCTTTAGAATGCTTTAGCTACACTGATGCAGAAAAATTTCTTGTTTAATCCCTGAGCTGAATGGTTTTGTTGAAAAAACTATTATAAAATTATGATAATGAGGCTGTCGCTGCTGTCTCTCCTCTTACCCTAATTATGCACTGCTCCAGCCTTGTCCTGCTGAGAATAAGTCATCACTGTGTTGTCCCTGACAGGCAGAAGTAATCAATCACCGCCCCATACCCCGCTGCTGTGTATGAGTCATCCAGCTCAGGTTGATTAGTCCAGCCTGGGCAGTTCAGACAGATCCTGTGTTTGTGGAAATGTATGGTATGTATGTATGGTAGTCAGCCTGCACCCAGCTTTTCTACAGTCCTGAATTTTATAATTTTTTTTTTAGCAAAACCACTAATTTCAGGAATTAAACAAGATATGTTTCTGCATCAGTGCCGATACAGTATTTTCAAGGTATGCATAAAAAGAAATGGTAGATATCCTTTAAGTTTAATCGGTTAAGGACTGGCCCTTTGTGTTTTTTCATTTCCATTTTTCACTCCCCATCTTCAAAAATCTATATCTTTTTTATTTTTACACGTAAAGAGCTGTGTGATGGCTTGTTTTCTCTGTACCAAATCACACTTCATAGTGATGGTATTGAATATTCCATGCCTGGGAAGCAGGAAAAAAACTCCAAATCCAGTAAAAATGGTGAAAACCGCATTTGCAGCGTTTTCTTGTGGGCTTCGATTTTACGTCTTTCACTGTGCACCCCAAATGACATGTCTGCTTTTGGTCGGTGCAATTACAGGGATACCAAATTTGTATAGGTTTTATAATGTTTTCATACGTTTACAAAAATTAAAACCTCCTGTACAAATTTTTTATTTTTTATTTTGCTGTCTTCTGGCGCTAATAACTTTTTCATACTTCATTGTACGGAGCTGTGGGTAGTGTCATTTTTTGTAACTTTTGATGACATTTTCAATTTTTAGGACTGTAGGACCTTTTGATCACTCTTTATTGATTTTTTTATATTTTTCAAAATGGTAAAAAAGTGCCATTTTCGACTTTGGGCGCTATTTTCCGTTACCGGGTGAAAAACTGTTATTATATTTTGATATATCAGGCATTTTCGGATGATTCGATACTTAATGTGTTTATGATTTTTACTGTTTATTTATATTTATATTAGTTCTAGGGAAAGGGGGGTGATTTGAATTTTTAGGTTTTTTAATATTAATTTTTTAATAATTTAACCCTCGGTTGTCTGATCAGTGGCAGTATATGGAGATTTTCCTCCTCATTCATTAAAATGTGCTGATCACAAGACATTTTCAGCTGCTAAAGGATAAAGAAATCAGTTGCATGCAGCACCCCTGCAGGAGAGATGATGTATTGCACAATTCCAAAAACTATATTATCCTCATTTGCAAATACATTTTTCACCCTGGAAAACCCGAGACTGTCATGGCGATTGATAGCCGCTCCCCAATGATGTCACGGGGAGTGATGATCCTGAGCAAGATGGCGGCACCCATGCACCGCTATCTTTTTGAAGCCCCTGGTAGCTTTGCCGGCAGTGATCGACGGGATAACACCTGCGATTGGTGTTAGCACCGATCCAGGGTGTTGCCGGTAAGGCTTTGGTGCAACATGCAGCAAAGACTTACCGGCTAAGGAGCCCTCTCTATGCATTGGGACCCCGCGCGCTATGAATACACGGTGGGCGGTCACGAACCATTAAAAATTACACAAAAAATAAGAATTTATCCTAAACTATAGAGGATATTATTTTCCAATGTCTCCATTATATTTTCTTCTTTGGAACCCTCTTTTTGCTTTATAGTTATTTTGCTGAGATACTTATTTTTACAGCATTGGCATAACGCTACGGATTTGGTCAGTATTTATGACTATTATGAGGGTGTACAGGCAGGTGCTTTACTGCTGTGAATGAAATGAAAATGCTGCAGGCACAAGACTGCGGAAGCTGCTGTCAGCATTAGTGTATACAGGGATACAGACAGCGGAGCGGAAATCACTGTACAATACAATACTGCAATGAGAGGTTCACGTTTGGATCAGCACTCCCATTGAGCATAGCATCTTTAAAGTATTGATAAATAGCCATGTCCCTACTTAGTATGCATGTCCAGTTCTAAAGTGGGCTAAATTTTGTGCAATGTCAGTACGATGTCCTTCACTTCAGAATTAAAATTATTAAGCTGGACACGGAACAAGTATAATCAACCATAGAACATTATGTGGAGCTCTATTCCTCCAGGTGGAATTAGGAACAGTGGTCTTGATCAAAGCCTCCTTTACAGATGTAAGATATACATTGGTTGATACAGGCATATATCTGTAAAACATATTAAAGGCGGCCCCCTACTTAAGAACACCCAACTTACAGACAACCCCTAGTTACCTATGGACCTTGGGAATTGGTAACCCTTAGGCTACATTGAACAGCTATAACAGTTATTAAAGGTGTCTATAATTAAGCTTTATTGTTAATCCTGGTTCTTATGACAATCCAACATTTTTAAAATCCAATTGTCACAGAGACCAAAAAAATGTGATTGGAGTTACAACTATAAAATAACCTGGGGACTACCTGTCCTATACTTATATTGCAATAATTTAAGTAAAATACGTAAGTTGTTACTACAGATTATAAAATACTATAGCTTATTGGATAATTAGATAAAAGTTTGACAAATTCCCCAAAGAAAATATTAAAGGGGATCAAGAATCACATCTACACACAATAGGTGATATCTAATTTTAGGGTGTTCCACCAGTGACCATGGGGTGTACCGTGTCTATCTCCGGCAGCCCTCAATGAACTAACATATTCAGTCATTGTTTCATTCAAAGTTGTTGGAGTAAGACCCGCTTTCTTGGAAGTGTGTGAGGCCCCTTGTTATAATTGTGAGACCCCCAATTCCTCTGTCTACTTAATAGATTGTAATTGTGGGACAATTTACAATAATTTGATTTCCTTAGACATACTTAGTCTGGATAGTGTTTGATGTTCTAGATTCATAACAGTGGTTTATGATAAATCTGAAGCATGTATAGAGTGTCTAGTCTAAATTTATACCACCTATATGTATTACATCTTCTAAGACCAAATCTTTGCCACATGGTGCTGCATTATAAGGTTTGCTGTCTAGTGTAAATTTATACCACATATTCATTACATCTTGTAAGACCAAAAGTCCTCCAAAAAGTTTTTGGAATTTTTTTTTTTGGGGGGGGGGGGGGGCGTGTGGTGTTAGGTCATAAGCTCCGCCCTTTCCCTTTATAAGCTAAACTCCCCCCAAACAAGGCAGTGTCTAACCAGTTAACCAATATATTGTAAGACAAATAGGGTTATTTTTGGTGCAATTATTGCTGGACTTAGGATCTTATAGGATGTCATATTAAAATGCAGTTCAGTTCACTGAATTACAATTAATTTATTTTGCATAAGTTTTGCAAAACTTTAAAGGGGGGAAAGATTACCTCTGAATCCTGGGATCTTATCCCCCATGATGACAAGTCCAGTGACTTTTAAGATCTTGGATCCTTATAGTAGTCTCTCATCCCCAGCAATTTGTCCAGCAGTTCTATCCAGTCTTCTGATCACTAAGTACTGCTACCTCTACCTCTATTGCACCTGTTTCACAGACCCGTCCTACTGGTTCCTCATGAGTCACAGTTTGGGGAATTATGCCTATTTCGTCCATCCCGTATCATCACTATGCACAAGCGTGGTGTAAATAATGCAATAATTTGTTGCTAACCTCAGATCATCACATACATCTTCATCAGAGGACAAGGCTGAGGCTGGGTTACTGCACACACTGCCAATAGACCGGCTGGGCTTTAGATTCCCTTCTTGAAAATGAAGTGAGGAAGTTTTCTTCTTCTTCTTACCAAAAAGCTTCTTTAGAGGTTGAAACTTGCCAGTCCTCTTCTTCTCTGCAGAGAGAAAATACACAGTATTATCAGGATTGCCAGCACTAAGGCATGGCCGCAGAATAACCACCAATAAGATAGGACAAAGTCAAAGTGCAATAAGCAGGAGTATGAGCAAACAAGGGCTCGGAGTGAATGTCTTACATTGCCGCCGAAGCAGAACTGGGATTATAAAGTCATGCGTTAATAAACACAGATTTCCAAATCATAACATTGTCCCTCCCCAGCTGCTCAGTGAGTATATCCGAGCGCACTCCACTGCACACAGCGATCTGCACAGGACAATAACAATGGTATGTCATTCCTGTAAAGTAAGGTGAGTAGATGCCCTTATGCTGCAGTGTTCTCCATAGGAAATCCATTAGATGAAGCGGGAGAAGAGGATGTGCCAAGTTGAGTTTTCATTGAAAGTTCTCTATAGTTTGTCTGCACAGGAGGGGGGGGGGTTTATTTGTATATAAAAATGTTTAAAAATGTTCAATAAAAAGTTTTGATTAAAAAAAAAGAAAGTTCTCTATTGTGTTTTCCAAACAGCGAGGGATAACAGGTACCAAAGCTCTTGCCATTGATCCCAAATTATGTTTGAATTCATATTACAAAGCTGAAGACCATAGAAATACATAATCAATCCACAGTGTTAGGTATTGACCCTGGAGATCTGTATAACCAGATTTTTCTGTGTGTTGTTAATAGCAGCAGGACCGTGAAAATTACAATCATATTCCAAGATTGTAGCTGGACTTAGACCTTTCCAGTGCACTGTGGTTTGAGATTTCCTCTCTGTACTGCTGCATAGCCCCTTTGGTGAGAAAGAGCAGTAACAGGTCTCTAATGCTTACAACAGAGGGGAGGAGCTTACAAGGCAGTGTTTGTAGACTGCAGAAGTGCTCGAAGTACAGCTACAATCTTGGAATGTCATCTTTTCACACATAACTCCAACATCTACAACATCTTTGGATGGTCAAAACTGCTTGTATACAACCTTTGAGCATGGTCTGCTGCTTTTTGAACACCCATAGAAGTGATAAGAGGAAGTCAGAAACAATCACCTTTCTAGTCACAGCAGCTATAGGATGAAGGTCCCCATCTCCCATTGCTTTATGTCTGAACAGAGCTAAAAAACTGTTTAAATTGGAATTTATTATAATAATCTTCATTCATAAGGATTGTCCATTGCAACTTACCTTATTAAAAGTGAAAGTGCGGTAATCCTCCCGGTGTTATGGATGACCTTTGGAGCTTCTGACTTACATCCTCAATCCATGGGATCATCAAGGAGCGAGAGGTTTTATATCCTTTCATTTGCAGCAATCTATCATTATTTTTCTTTCAGCTAAACTATTTCCCCTCTTATTTTATTTCCAATGGCAGACACCCAACTACTCAGTATTTACTGTACACATATATCCCTAGTTTGCTTTCATACGGGCAGATAATATGAGAACATAATGCAACATCTAACACAATCTAGAAAGCAATAAAACATCTACATAATATCAACCCAATCCAGTTACCGCCACAATTGTATGGCTAAAGCTTTATTACATTGTTATATGGAACACAATACAGATTATAACAGCATAACACATGTAAATGAATCAAGCAGCAAATGGACCATCTTCCAAAAAAGTCTGTTTATTGATTGGGAAAGGAAACTGATTTCCATTCCATTTAGTGTCTTACATATGCTAGGAAAACTGCAATCCTCTAATTCCTTCAGAAACTGGTTAACAGATGATTGCATCTATCCTCAAAGAACCTCAAGTCTGGGGGATATATGAGTTTGTTTATGGCAGATGGTTGAGGGACTCTCTGTAAATCTCTGTCTTCCCTAGCTTAACTGTTTTCAGAAATGTGAATATTAAAGAAGACCTGTCATCAGAATTTTACCCTCATACCCTAATTCCTGCTGCTAAAGGGATAAAATTCCTTCCTTTAGCACCTAAAACCTCACATTTCTCACATTTCTATCCCCTAGTGATGTTAACACAATAAAGATCATTTTAATCCTTTACTTTACGTTATTCAGGTTTTTTTTTGCTGTTTTAGCTCCTATCACTCCCTAGGCTGCTCAGTGTAAAATCCCAGGGTGTGCGTGGGGCCTCTCTAAGCAGACACAGAGGTGCAGAGGTCCTGATAAATATCCCCCATTATGATCCATCTAGTTATGTGGGGTGACAATTTGGTTAGATTATCAGGGTACAGGTGTATAAGCTTTCATCTGGCTTCTGACATTTTACTAATACACTGACACATACAGAGATGAGACAGATCAGAGATGCATGAGATGGTTACACAGAGACTGATAGACCATTACACTGTTACACTATGAGCTCTGCTACATCTCAAAGCCTGCCTCCCCCTTCCCCGGATCACTTATCTCCTTGCAGCCTCTCTATCTGCTCACCATGTGCTGACAGGAAGTAACCAGTGAGTGTCTCTGAGCTCTGTGCAGGGGGTGTGGCTACAGCCATACAGCAGAGAGAGACAGAAATCTCATCTGCACGATCTCATCCAAGAAGGCGGAGACCCGACCCTAAGTCAGAAGATACAGGGTCGTGTCTAGGGGCAAGTGAAATTGTGTACAGCATGACTGATAGAGACAGGTTCGACTTATCTGTGAAATGCTGCATTTTTGTTAATAACAGTGAATTGGAAAATGTTTTATTTTCGTATCCTGAGTACATATAAGAAACTTGTCTTCGTTGGAATACCCTATTAATAACAGCTGTTTTTTATGATATGCAAATGAGTAAACAAAGACTCAATTTGTGTATACAAGAGTAACGGTTTCTTCAGGCTCCCAGTGAACCCGCCTCCCTCTTTTGATTGACAGCTCTGTGTCTCTTCAGTTCTCAGCCTAAGCAGACTGGAAGTCCTCTCCCTGTCCACTTCCTGTCCTTACCAAAACGCTGTCCCTCTCACTCCATGATGTATTTAGTAGTGAACACTGTGTGGGAAACTTCAGATCTCGTCACTATTTCATGCAACCTTACAATGTAAAGTGTTGTGTTTGGTTGCAGCCCTCCGAAATTTGTACCTTCTTCATAACATATTGACAGGGATGCCAGCATTAAGACCACTACAGATCTAATATTAAAGGGGTTTGGTTTGCCAATGTAAGAAAATTCTAAAATTTCAATCCCCTAGTGATGTTTACACAATAAAGATCGTTTTTAACCTCTTAATTTACAATTTTACTCAGTTTTATTGCTGTTTTAGCTCCTATCACTCAGTGATGGTCAGTGTAAGGTTCAGTGTGTGGGCGGAGACTCTCTAAGCAGACACATTATCCATCTAGTTCTCTGTGTTGACAATGTGGTTAGATTATCAGGGTACAAGGTTTATATACACTCTCATTTGCTTCTGAACATTGCACTAGTATCTGACACATACAAAGAGAAATGAGACAGATCAGAGATGAGATGATGAGATCCATGTGATGCATATTTCACACAATGAAACAGTCAGCTCTGCTACATCTCTGCTCTCACACTGTCAGATCAGATGCCTCCCTAACCCTCCCTGGATAAAGAACTTATCTGCCTGTAGCTTATAGCTCTCTTCTCTCTGCTGTTTGCCGGCAGAAAGTCACTGTGTATCATTGTGAGCTTGTTCTGGAATGCAGGGGGAAGGGCCACTGCAGGGAGCAGAGAGCAGAGAAGATCTCCACAGCATCAGGCAAGATGGCTGCCGACCCTAAAGTCAGAAGATCCAGGGTCGGAAACCAGGGGCAACTGAAATTGTATACACCAGGACTGATAGAGACAGGTTGGACTTATATCTGAGAAATGCTGTTATTTTGTTATCCTGAGTATATTTAACTTTGTATTTTAAACTTGTCTTCGTGGGACCTATCCTAAGAATATGTCATCAGTATCATAGTCTCCAAAAGTCCAACTCATTCAAAATTCATGGTTATAAATCTACATAACTGTGTTTTGAAACTTTCTCAAAAAAGTGACAAAAAGGCTAAAAACATTGTTCTGATCACAGCAATCTGCTTGTCTCCTGCGCAAAGATCAGTGATTGACATCCCCCATTATATTTGTTTAATCTGTTTTGTAAAATGCTAATCTGCGATGTAAAAGCAAACAGTAGGATGAAATAATTATTGAGCACATTCACATAATTACAGGGAGAAAGCAGGAACATAATTCTAGAAAACTTGTCCATTTGAATGACACGGCCTATTGATGTGTAATTACGGAGCAAGTCACATACTAAGTTAATTGTACAAAGCTGATTCCTTAGTCAGAAATGTGTGTTTCAGATCTCAATCTCTTCATGTCGTCCTATGGCGTCTCATCATCCCACAAGTTACTCACAGCAAGCATCTCTAGTATAGAAGGAGTCTAGTTTTATCTGCTCTACTTGTGTCCCTACGGCCTTGAGCTTGTGATTATAAAGTTCTAGAAAGTTCTCAAATTATAACCCGCTAGTGATGTTTACAGAATAAAGATAATTTTTAACCCCTTTACTTTACAATTTTACTCAGTTCTATTGCTGTTTTAGCTCCTATCACTAAGTGATGGTCAGTGTAAGATTCCAGAGTGTGGGCGGGGACTCTCTGAGCAGACACTTCATGATCCCTTTAGTTCTGTGAGCTGACAATGTGGTTAGATTATCAGGGTACAGGGTTATATACATTTGTATTTAGCTTCTGAACATTGTACTAGCATCTGACACAGAAAAAAAGAGAGATGAGACAGATTAGACATGAGAGTTGATAAGATCCATGAGATGGATATAACACATAATGACACTCACCTTTAACCCCTAGGGGACACAGCCTATTTTGGCCTTAAGGACGCGGCCCCATTCTTCAAATCTGCCCTGTGTCACTATAAGTGGTTATAGTTTTGGAACGCTATGAGATATCCAGGGGATTTTGAGATTGTTTTCTCGTGACACATTGTACTTCAAATTAGTTTAAAAATTTGGATGATATCTTTTGTGTTTAGTTATGAAAAAAAACTAAATTTGGCAAAAATTTGGAAAAATTCTTTATTTTCAACGTTCTAAATTCTCTACTTTTGATGCAGATAGTCATAGCACCCAAATAAATTCATAACTTACATTTCCCAAATGTCTGCTTTATGTTGGCATGGTTTTTTAAGATTCCACATATTTTACTAGAATGTTATGAGGCTCAGAATTTAGGTATCATTTTTCAAATTTTTTGTAAAATCACCAAAACCTCTATTTAGATGGACCTGCTCAACTTCTAATTGACACTGAGAGGCCTAAATAATAGTGGGACTCGTAAAATACCCCATTGTGGAAACTACACACCTCAACGTATGAAAAACCACTTTTAAGAAGTTTGTTAACGCTTTACGTGTTTTATAGGGGTTAAAACAAAATGGAGGTGCAGTCTGCAAATTGTAATATTTTTTCACAATACACTCATTTTGGGTGGAAAATTAAACATTTACAATGGATTAAATGAATAAAGGCTCCACAAAGTTTGTTACCCAATTTCTCCCGAGTACACGGATACCCTATATGTGGTGGTAACCTGCTGTATGGGCGCACGGCCGGGCATAGAAAGGAAGGAGGCGCCATCCAGATCAGATTTGCTATGTCACATTGTACAGGCTATAATTTTTTTCTTTTTTTAATGTGGACCTATAGGGGCTTATTTCTTTTGCCACATGAGATGCACTTTTCTGGTACGTAATTTGGGGGAATCTATAGGCTAATTGGTGAGATTTTATTAACTCTTTGTTGGTGGAGGAAATGAAAATCATCACTTTTCAGGAAGATTTTTATGGGGTTTTTTTTGGCTGTTTACCATACCATAAAAATAATATATTATTTTTATTCTATGGGTCGCCACGATTACAAAAAGACCTCATTTATATAGATTTTTTATTTTCCCATTTTTAGTGCATAAAAAGTAATTTGGCAAAAATGTTGTTACTTTTAGCATCACCGTCTTTCATATGCATAACTTTTTTATTTTTCGCCTCACAAATCTGTTTAAGGGCTTATTTTTTGCGAGAAGGATTGTTCTTTTTAGTGGTCTTATTTTAGAGTGCATAACATTTTTTAAATCCCTTTTTAGAGCATTTTTATAGGGTATTAATTGAAAATGATCTTTTTTCTGGAGCTTTTTTTTGTTTTGTTTTTTACGGGGTTAACTTTGCGGATCTAATAACGATTCTGTTTTATTATGCAGATTGTTACGGACGCAGGGATACCAAATATGTGGGGGTTTTGTGTATTTTATTCAATTGTACTGAATAAAAACCAATTTGGAGAAAATCTTGTTCATTTTAGCATCATCATATTTTCATATGCATAACTTTTTTATTTTTCGGCTGACAAATCTAGTTAGGGGCTTATTTTTTGTGAGAAGAGTTGTTCTTTTTAGTGGGCTTATTTTGGAGTGCATAACATTTTTTAAATTACTTTTTAGAGCATTTTTTTATAGGGTATTAATTAAAAATTATCTTTTTTCGGAACGTTTTTGCGTTTTTTTTCTACGGCGTGTACCGTGCGGGTCCAGTAATGATTCTGTTTTATTATACAGATTGTTACGGACGCGGCAATACCAAATATGCGGGGTTTTTTGTGTTTTTGTGTTTTTTATACTTTATTAAGTGTTTTTATGGGAAAGTGACATTTTAGGGGCTTATATTTTTATGTATTTATTTTTTATTTATTATAATGTGTAGTGTTAAGTGTTTTTGCATATTTTTACTTATACATACTTGAACTTGAACCAGTGATGCTCTGATCACTGGTTTAAGTTCAATACACTGCTCTACAATACTATTTTATTGTAGAGAAGTGTAAACTGTCTGAGCAAGCTTACAGTTACAGTCAGACCCGGAAGGGGTCTGACTGCCATGGAGACCGGGCAGCTCCGGGGCACATGCCAGTCCTCGGAGCTGCCCAGAAGTGGATCGGATCCCCCGGTAAGCGGCACGGGGGATCCGATCCACAGCGCAAACACCCTTACACGCCGCGGTCATGTTTGACCGCGGCGTGTAAGGGGTTAACCCTCGCGATCGGAGCCGGCTCCGATAGCGGGTGTTAGCGCAGGCTGTCAGCTGTACTAGACAGCTGACAGCCGCTGCTTCTGGTACCGGCTCCGTTCGTGAGCCGGTGCCAGAAGCAGGACGTTATAGAACGTCCCCGTGCGCTAAGCATCTAGCCCCAGGGACGTACTATAACGTCCTGGTGCGCCTAGGGGTTAAAACACACTGTCAGCTTTACTATATCACAGCTATAACACACACTGTCAGCTCTGTTAAACCTCATATGTTATCTTATCTGTAGCTTCTAAAGTTTAGTACAGACTGTGCAGGCTGCTTGCTGGAAGTGCTTTTTTCTGAGCTGGTCTTGGGGAAGGTCTGGTCTGGGGAAGGACAGAGATTACACAGCAATCTGCAGACAGGGAAGCAATTCATGAGAAGAATCTGCCCTGCCCGACCATAGAAGATAGAAGATTTACAGTCAGATCCCGGGGCAACAAAAATTGCATACACCAGGACTGATAGAGATAGATCGGAATTATATCTGCCAAATGCTGTATTTTTGTAAATAACAATTATTGAATGTTTTATCCTGAGTACATTTAAAGGGGTTATCCGGGTGTTAAAAAATACTGAGGGCCGGGCTGGGGTGGGCTAGTTAAACATAATAAACATGTACTTACCTCCTCCAGCGCCGCCGATGTCCTGCGCCGCGGTCCGTCTGATCCGTGCCCCTGTTTGTTTACAGGGGTACAGAAGCCGCGCACAGGGAACTTCCGGTCCGGGATGTGGCCGGCTCCTCCCATCCGTCCCTATATCTCAGCGTTGTAAGCGCTGGGAGATGATGTCGGATGGGAGCTTCCGGCTGGCCAAAAGCTCCCTGTGCGCCCCTGTATACAAACCAGCGCACAGAGGAGACTGACCGCGGCACGGGACATCAGCAGCGCCGGACGAGGTAAGTACATGTTTATTATGTTTAACTAGCCCACCCCAGCCCGGCCCTCAGTATTTTTTAACATCTGGATAATCCCTTTAAGAATTTTGTCTTTGTGGAAATATCCCTTTGATGAAATAGCAGTGCCATCCATGATAACATCAGTATAAAACCAATCTTACAATCCTATCTGGAACAGAGAATATACCATCTTATTGTGCCAAACTCAAAGGTTTTGACCAGAGAATTAGAAATGTCCCAATTTATTTGTGTTATTGTGTATAACAATGTGCCCCTGTGGGTGGACACGGCTGGTGACATCAGCATTACCAAAATATGTTTTTTTCCCCTTTCTATGCTTCTGGAGTCATAGCTTCAGCTATGATGTGAACCAGAAGTAAAATGCTAGTATAACATATATAGGCTGAGAATAGGGTGGTATCAGTAATATATCCTTCTAATTATAAGGATAACACAGGAATGTGTCCTTGGTAGTATGTATACTGTGTTGTATATATGAAGGACATGTCCTTTACCACCTTGTGAGGTGATTACATACAGAACAAAGGGATAAGCACAGCACAGGGTTTAACCAGTCGCACAGTCAATGTAAAGTGTCCGCTCTATTTCATTTTAACCCCTAAATGACTAGGCTCCTAATAACCAGGCAGCTGTAATTCATTGATTTACAGTGAAGGAAATAATTATTTGATCCCTGGCTGTTTTTGTATGTTTGCTACTGACATGAACAGTCTATAAATTTAAGGGTAGGTTAATTTTAACATTGAGAGATAGAATATAAAAAAAATCCAGAAAATCACATTGTATAAATGATATAAATTTATTAGCATTTTGCTGAGAGAAATAATTATTTAATCTCCTTCTAACCAATAGGAGTAGTGGCTCCTACAGACCAGTAGATGCCTCCTAATCTACTTGTTACCTGCATTACAGACAGTGGGGCTTATTTACTAAGGCTCTGTGGACGTTTTTTTGTCATTTTCGGGATTTGCGCCGCTGGGACAGGTATTTAACTGGGGATTGTGTCACACGTGATTGGATTGTGACACAGCTGCCCTGGTTTTCATGCAACACAAAGTGGGGGGGCGTGTCGTCGGACGATCCGACTGATTCGGATTGAGCGCAGGATTTAAGATTCGAATTGTGTCGCAAAACAATGCACTTACATGCACAGGGAAGATATGGGGATATTGGGCGCACGATCTTGGTGAATCGTCGGACAATGCACTTTCGGGAATCGCATCAATACAGGTAAGTAAATGTGTCCCAGTGTCTTATATAGTAACCTGTATAAAAGTCTCCTGTCATGGGGAAGACCAAACATCTTTATGGATGTCATGGACAAAATGATAGACCTGAACAAGGCTGGAATGGGCTACCAAACAATAAGGAAGATGCTGGGTTTGAAGTAAAAGTTCTCCTCATGAGGATTTTGCCAATTAAGACCGCCTTGTAGCCGTGTGGAGACTTATCACCATAGACGGTCCACTCGCGGATTCTAGGAAAATATACAAATAAGTTTTGCAGGATGGGATAAGGAAAACCACAGCTCTTTTAGCTAAGGAGACAACTGTTGGTGTAATAGTAAGAAAAAGGAAGAAATACAAAATGACTGTCAATCAACATCGACCTGGGACACCATGCAAGATCTCACCTCATCCTTTATCAGCCTAAAACTACAAGAGGGAACTTGTTAATGATCGCAAGGCAGCTGGGACCGCAGTCACCAAGAAAACCTTTGGTAATAAATTATGCCGTAATGGTCCAAAACCCTGCAGCGCCCTGTCGGTCCCCCTGCTCTAGAAGGCACATGTGCAGTTTGAAGTTTGGCAATGAACACCTGGATGAGTCTGTGAGCTATTGGGAGCCGGTGCTGTGGTCAGATGAGGCAAAAATTAAGCACTTTGGCATTAACTCAACTCACCATGTTTGGAGGAAGAGAAATGCTGCCTATGACCCAAAGAACACTGGGGCACATTTACTAAGAGTAGTGCAAACTGCACTAAAAGTGTGTTTGCCTGTGTTTAATGAAGGGTGCACCACAAAGTGCCATGTGCGGTAGAAATGTGGCACAGACACTTCTTAAATACCTGCACAAGCAGTTTGCACTGAAAAGAACAGGCAAAGTCTGACAAAAAACTGGTGCATGGCCCTTAGTAAATGTGGGCCACTGTCAAGCATGACTTTTTCAGAGGCCAAACTTAAAAAATCTGCAAGTTATCAAATAATTATTCCCTTCACTGTATGAATATGAATCGCTAAATTAAACAAAACCTAGCATGAGGAATCTTTTATTAGAAGTAGATCTGATGGTAGATTCCTCCTGCCTCTGCTCTTATCTGTAATTTTATAAACCTGGAACATAACCTAACTTGTTAAAAACGTTATTTTAGTAATATGTAAATTACCTGCAGAGGCTACTGGGGCGTGTACTAGCCTAGCCGGGCATTGGGGGCTAAGGCTACTCCATGCCCCAGTAGCCTCTGCAGTTGCTTTATATATTACTAAAATAAAGATTTTAACAAGTTATGTGCCAGGTTTATTTTCGGGCAGAGGCAGGCAGGAGGAATCTATCATCAGATATACTTCTGATGGTATATTCCTCGTTGTAGGTTTCCTTTAAGAGTAATGTCTATCCATCATTACTTTAAGGCATGTAACCTGTGAATCCTTAGGTATCCTCATGTGCAGTCATGGGAACCATCATACACTATAATGATACTAAATTTCATGTAGACCTCCCTAGGAAAAGAAGTGCAATGGTAGTTTATCATAGTTTCTAGCTTCAGAAAGCTCCCCAGATTAGTGCTCAAATTACTGCAAAGAAGCTCCTACTGACAAACAAGAAGAAACAAAGAAACATAAGGAGTGAAAAAAATCTATTCTTTGGTCTGGTGAATCAACATTTTACATTTTTGTTTTCAACTATCATGTGTTTGTCAGACACATTAAAGGGGAATGGATACATTTACATTTGTGGTGCCCATCCCAAAACATGCAGGTGTGAAATATGTGAGGGTTGTCTTACTGGTCACTTTTGGTCAGATACCACATTATTCTGCAGCAAAATGACATACGATTGGGTCTGTGTTTAATGGGACTGTCGCCTGTGACCCGGTTATATAATTATCATATAATGTCGCATTTGTGTCACACGTGATCCTTTTGTGGCACAACCTAGGGTGCGCCAGATTTATTATGTAAAGTCTGCCAGAATTGTGTGGGGGCGTCAAATTCATGAAGAACGTGCACCATAAATCCTGAATCCGGCGCCCCCTACACACTACCCCGCATTTAGTTCAGACTGCACAGTTCTTACTAAATGTGCCCCATTATGGTTTGCTTTACATTTTTTATTTACACTTCCATTTTTATGTCTGTATTGTGAATTTACCAGATAGAAGAAAAGAGCTATGAAAAGGTATGTCCAAACCTTTGACTGGTACTGTATACTGAAATAAATTCTATGATATTGGATCTAACAAATAAAAAACGCTGATGCACGTAACGCAAAGACTGAACGTAGTCCTAGGTTTTGTTTCAGCTGTGGCTAAATAATGTATCGCAGAGGCTCACACAAAATCACCTGATACATAAATCGATTAAGTAATTGTTCATGCGGATCCGTTCAGCAGCATATATTTTTACTAAGAGCAATGAATAGATCTAACAGTTTTATTAGAATAATCCAAGCTGTAAGTACTCTGTGCCAAGATTTGACACTACAGATGAATTTCAATTACAGTAAAGCTTCTCCATCAGGTGGTTATCATGTCCTAGTTAAGTGTTATATCGCAGGAGAGCACACTGTTCTTAGAATGGGTTACAGAATGCTGTTTTATAGGTGGTATCTGGATCTATCTTGCAAACTGTGGATGATGGGTGACAGTCCAGCATTGTAAACAAAGATTTGGGGTGGGAGAGAAGAGGTGTGTACATTTTACGCCTGATAACATTATATTCCAGAGGATAATGGAAGCATTTATGAAATCTATTATAAAAGGTTGGAGAATTCTATGGATGGATTCTAAGAGATAATGTTCTCAAAATGGGACCCCAATCAACCAATACTATGTACTACACTGCTTATAGACCATACAGCCAAGGGGAGGGGGTATTATATCCAACAGCGCCAGTATACAATACTCACAAAGAATCATAAATACAAGAACTCATGTGCCAGTTATGGTCCATCCCAGCCCAAGGCCAAATACATATCTGGGATCAGGGCAGCGAGGCAAACACATACCTGGGTCTCAGCTTGCTCTTGCAGCTTTGGAAACTGAGATATACAGAACTGTCAGTGGGAACATAGGAAGTGGGTTGAGTCTTGTCTCAACAGAATCCAGGAATTCAGAAGGATCTGATGAGACCAGAACCCTGATCCTATGACTTCCCATTGAAAAGATAGAACTCATCCAAGGTCCTGAATCTGATCCCGGGATGTTCTCTAGAGCCACCTAAGGAGGACCTAAAACAAAGAAGAAGTTGATGGCAACCTACTGTACTGATAAGTCTCTGTTTTGCTGAGTCTAGTGAAAGGGGGTTTTCAGCTGTCCAGGGTTGTGGGCAAGTGTACCATACCGGAGGTTGTGTGGACAACTGTAGCTCACTTCCTACACTTCCCGGAACCCAGGTGTCTACAGAAACAATAATGATTTGGTCTTGAGTACCCTCCAGGGGTCTGAAACGTCACACCACTTTTAGTGAATATAAATCTCAGGTTATATTTTCTTTATTCATGGAAGTCTATGGAAACTCAAGAACCATAAGATTAACAAAAATATATCTGGGAAATTATGATCTGCAGTATTTGTATTATTTTTGCTGAAGGTAATTTTACTAAATGATATAAAATCACAACTGTAAGTATGTCTGAAGGTGTTTCTGCACATTGAATGCCATCTTCCATCTGGAGTGAGATTTAGTCACATTTTACAAAGTTGCATTTCACGAATGTGTCAAAAAATTATTTTCCAAACAACAAAACATATCCTCATTTTCACTCAATAAATATATTTGTGTCACAGATAACACAAATATACAAAACAATACAAATACATCAATTTGAAAGAAGCAGAATATCTCCATAAGAGAGACAGCCACAGCAATAACATATTATATTTGGGACAATGATGTCCCATTACAGAGCAACAAAATCGAAATTGAAAAATGATAATCTTACAACAGGGACAGGTAAGAAGCTAAATACAGTACACCATAACCTCACCACATTACATCCACACCACCGTCATAATGGTCTTATTGTTATTATTTACTGTCTAGTCCTGTCTCCATGCACGCACAGAGGTAAGTTACTTCTTTGGATAGTGTTCTGTAAAATGACAATTTCCAGGCATTTGCTATGGGCCAAATTGGACAAAGGAAGTGAAAATTCAGTGAGGTAAGTAATAATTTTTCACTTAGATAAACATTTTATTCTACTGGAATAGAATAGAAGAGAGACATCGAAATTATTGGGAAAAACTCAATAAGATCAAGGATCAGAGAAGTTGTCACGGTGGTGTGGGATGTAGAAGAAAAAGATGATGAGCCACCCCTGTCAATATAGAAGTCCTCCCTCTCAATGTCATAGTCTAGTGTCTTGTACGGTCTGTCACATGATAATACTTTGCAGATCACCTGGGCACATATGATATTACTCCAACCTTTTGAGCTCAATTAACTTAAAAAACTAGCATAACTCTTGTGTAGTCACTTCTAATAATTTAATATATGGACTCAGGGCCAGATTAATATTGGTTGTGGCCCCTGGGCGCAGAATCTTTTGGGGGCCCCCATTGAATATAGTCCAGACAGAGAACAACAATACACCCCCCCAGTAATCACTATATACAGCCCCTCAGCAACCACTATATACAGCTCCCCAGAAATCACTATATACAACTCCCCGTAATAACTATATACAGCCCCCCCCCAGCAATCACTATATACAGCCCTTCAGCAACCACTATATACAGCTCCCCAGAAATCACTGTATACAGCCCCCCAGCAATCACTATACACAGCCCCCCAGCAATTACTATATACAACCCCCAGTAATAACTATATACAGCTCCTCCAGCAATCACTATATACAGCTTCCAGTAATCACTACATACAGCTCCCCTAGCAATCACTATATACAGCTCCCCGAGCAATCACTATATACAGCCCCCCAGGCAATCACTATATACATCCCCTCTGCAATCACTATTTACAGCCCCACCCACCAGTATTAAATAGATACAGCCCTCAGCTATACCTATATACAGCCCCCAGTAATCACTATATACAGCCCCCAGTAATAACAATATACAGACCCCAGCAATAACTATATACAGCCCCCCAGCAATAACTATATACAACCTACTAGCAATAACTATAAACAGCCCCCAGTAATCACTATATACAGACCCCTACAAGCACAATATACAGCCCCCCAGTAATCATTATATACAGCCCCCAGTAGGCACTATATACAGCCCCCAGCATTAAATAGTTACAGCCCCCAGCAATAACTATAAAATCCCCAAGTAATCACTATATACAGCCCCCAGTAATCATTATATACAGCCCCCAGCAATAACTATAAACAGGCCCCAGGAATTACAATATACAGCCCCTCCAGTATTCACTTTATACAGCACCCAGTAATCACTATATACAGAGCTCCCGCATTAAATAGATACAGCTCCCCAGCAATAACGAGATACAGCAGCACAGCAATAACTAGATATAGCCCTATATATAGCCCCCAGCTGCTGTGTAATGTGGAAGACATGGTCTGTTATATACATATTGGGGGGGATTTATCAATGTGTCCCAAGTTCCGTCAATTTAGTGGAGGAAAACCCTAGTCATTTTTCAGATTTATCACTGTGTTAATGAATCTGTTGCAGGATAAGACAGTCGGTTTCCAGTTTAGACCTACTTTAAAGTGGTCTAAACTCTGCGACACAACTTTTGGGGCACAGAACATTAAAATAGAGCACGCCCCCTTTAGACCAAGCCATGCCCATTTCCCGAATGTCACACCCCCTCAGTCGGACAAGTCGGAAAATGGCTAAAAACAGGTTTCAAAAGCCTTGATAACTGTGGTGTAAGGCTTTTCACACTGTTTTTTGGTGCAAAAGCACCAGAATTGTGGTGCAAGTGCGTTAATACACCCCCCCCCATTATGCTGTAAAATGTGCAGCATAATATGTATATAAAGGTGGACAATCTCCATTCTTTAGTGTATCAGGTTGGATACTGGGGCCCCCTGACACTGCGGGCCCCATAGCAGCTGCTGTGGCTACTACCCCTTGTCTTTTTCTATGGTGGGGCCCCTTTTCAAAGTAACTGGTCTTCCCCAGAAAAGCATAAATGAGAAATCAATCCAAAAAAAGGTCCACTCACTCAAACTGCGGAAACAGAGTATTGACAGGTGTCAGTCATGTGGCTGCATGTTTGTCATTCCTTAAGTTCAAGCGTTAACAATTGTTTCTATATTCAGTACAAAGCAAATACCAATTCCCACCCAGTAAAATGATGTATCACACACACATTATGCAGCACTTTAACACAGCATGCAGAAAAGATAGCTCCATTAACCTATGGTATAATACCTATTACAATTTCAGGATACCCCCATCCCCCTGCTTTCAGTATTAATGGAGGAAAGCTCAGAATATTGTAGCAGCACTCTCTGCAGGAATAAGGTCACAGCACACCTCAAACTACCATGAAATTATTCAGCTCATTTGAATAATTCATGTCTGTTCATTGCTGCATGAATCACAGCACACACATTTCAGGCTTCAGAGACAGAATCCATTTTAAGTAGATAATAATATAAAAGGAAAATATTAGCTAATATAAGGTGAAGTCCATTAGTGTTCTGGAACGCTGTAGTGTGATGTCTACAATGTTATGATGGGGAGGTAGGATCAAAAGTTTAAAAGTTTTAATAAATTCTGATTTCTAATTAATCAGTAAAACTATTAGCAGTATGAAAATCTACCTGGAAAGAAAATGTAGGCAAGGAAAGTAAATGGATTACCTAAGATTATCTAGAAGAGGGAATACGAATATGAGAAGACCCATCTATTGTCTTATATAAGACTTCTGGGGGAACAAGAAGCCACTCTTAGTGGCGAAACACATGTTGGGGTCTGGTCTCTTTCTCTTCTGGTAAAATATTGTATCTTATGTTCCCCCTCTTATATGTGCTTTACTTATGTACCATGTTCTTGCATTTTGACTACTAGTGTTTACATTATTATATGGGAATAAGTTCCTGTTTCACAGCACTTTATACCTATGCTGTATCGGGGTTACTTTACATTAATATGCTGGTTACACCCGGGTATGTGCAATGAGTTTTTGTCTGTTTGTTGTCTCCTCTGTCTAATTATCGAATTTTATCCATATGAATTGTGTGTCAACTTTTGATAGGTCTTATATTTAATCTAGAATTGTGGGTATTCACCCCTCTTTTCCCCATCTCTATTTTTTCTTTTTTTAGTAAAGTATCTGTCAGATTTGGACTCAAACCTTGAAAGAGCTTTTTATGTATATAAACTAAATCACTGGTGCCAATAAGACAAGATAGAGGATGTGTACTGTATATGATATATAATGCATACATTCATCTAGTATAAAATCTATAGCAACTCCTGCTTTGTCTGTACTTACTATAATTAATAATCCATAAACATTATAAATGTTGCAGGACGCTAATAGCTAGGACTAGACTTTTAGGATAGTAAGCGCCAATGTATATATAGATACACGGTAAAATATAGATGAGACCTGCTATTTATGCCTTGTATACATTGTTCTACACATTTTCTACTCATATACGACTATTAACACTGTAAACAGAAACATATTAAGATTTCCATGGGCCCTGGGCGGTATCGAAATTGTCCCCAACAAGCCAATTATTTTGAAGGGTTTGAAGGGTTTGGCCATATACAGTAAAAGAAGAACCAAGCTACCGAGGTCCTGCCAGGGCTCTTGTAAATGTGTTGAGAATTGGCACACATGTATGATAAGTTAAAGGGGTTGTCTGGAGTACCTGGCTGCTTTACCGGCATACAAGCCATGGTGAAATGTGGCAATGTTTTTCAAAGATAGCGGCCATGTTTTTTCGACCTCCAGACATCCCATCTAAGGGCTCCCTCTCTTTGTTATATCTAAAGGGCTGTATCAAACCTATTGGATGGTTTGGGTGGCCATGATCCCCCTAGAACTCTTGGGCCCATAGCCACTGCCCAAACTGCCCACATTATAATCCAACAATAACTCTCAATAGACAGTCACAGCAGCTGGCAAACCCCTGGTATACACAACAGCAGAAGTGGGCAGATCTAAAATATACTCTATTAAGCAAGTTTTATTTTATTCTACAGGTTTGACACAAGTGGACATTTTCCATTTTCCAGTGCTTTTTCAGATCAATACATTTCAGTCTTTGTATGAAGAAAGCCTGACCTTCACCAGGTACAAATGGGTCACGCTATAAAGCATCTATATGTGGGCTAGTTAATATGGATTCTGTCTCTAATTTGCAATCCAAAGGCCTTGGGAGCTTTTACCTGAAACCTTAGCACTCAGCAATTCCTCCTGAATATCTTGTATCGCTTCTCTTTCGTCTGCCATATTTTTCCTATGGATTACTGAAATAAAAATGTAAAATTGCACATGCATATATTAAGTAAAATGCAAGAATGAATGAAAACTAAGAATATATACACAGTTTAATATAATTTCCCTTAGCTCCAGAGGCAATATAGATGGTCACATTGAGACACCATCGCTGTGACCCTTTTGATGCAGGGGCCTAAGAGAACCCGTCATCTCCAGTTCTAACTTTCCTATGTTTGTCTTCTTTTCATGTATAAAATATAATGTATCTCTGGTATCCCTTTCAAACTATTGAATTTGGAGGGAAAAGCAAAAGGTACATGCATCTTTGTTGTATCACATCACATCGTAAGATGTGCTAATGCCAAAATTGTGTCAAAATCTAAGTCAAGACTAGGCCCTATTCACACCTGTATCCGGGGTCTTCCTTACACTCTCTGCTGTAGAAGATCGTAACGGAAATTTAAAAAACGGAAGGTGAACGGAAGGTCTAACCTTCTGTTCCCCATAGAAACTGCAGAATGCAGCATTAGGTGTTATCTATGTAAAACAGATCTACGTAAATTCAACCAAGTTTTTTTTAATTTAGTATTTTCCTTCCTGCCTTCTAAGAAACTGTAACATAAAACATTGGATAATATTGGTGTAAAACACAATATAAAGAGTTATTGAAATAAAAAATAACTTACCATATATACTCTTGTATAAGCCAAGCTTTTCAGCACAAAAAATGTTGCCGCTGATGACGTCCTAGTGTGCCGGCTGTTACAGCAGAGAGAAGAGGAGCCGCGGGGACGGGAGCATTGGGGAGCCGCACAGAGCATTGGGGGCGCCAGAAGGTGAGTATGTACATTTATTTTTTTATGTGCGGGGGAAACAGGGGGCTGTCTGGCTTTATACCACAGAGGGCTCTCTGGCTATATACCACAGGGGGCTGGGTGGCTATATACAACAGGGGGCTGGGTGGCTATATACCACAGGGGGCTCTCTGGCTATATACCACAGGGGGCTGGGTGGCTATATACCACAGGGGGCTGGGTGGCTATATACCACAGGGGGCTGTCTGGCTTTATACCACAGGGGGCTGTCTGGCTATATACCACAGGGGGCTGTCTGGCTATATACCACAGGGGGCTGGGTGGCTATATACCACAGGGAGCTGGCAGGCTATATACTACAGGGGGCTTGCTGGCTTTATACTGGGGTGGCTGTGACCAATGCATAGCCCACCCTCGGCTTATACTCAAGTCAATAGGCTTTCCCAGTTTTTGGTGGTAAAATTAGGGGTCTCGGCTTATGCTTGGGTCAGGTTATACTCGAGTATATACGGTAGCTTTCTGTGATGCATTTCCAATAATAGCATTTATGCAATTGTTGTATTAATTGTAGTACATGCGGTCCCCTACACTCGACTTACATACGACCCCTAGTTACAAACGGACCACTGGATGTTGGTAAATTACTGTACTTTAGTCCTAGACTACAATAATCAGCTATAACAGTTATCACAGGTGTCTGTAATGAAGCTTTAGTGTTAATCCTTGATCTTATGACAACCCAACATTTTTAAAATTCAATTGTCACAGAGACCAAAAAAGTTCTGTCTGGGATTAAAATGATAAAATATACAGTTCCGACTTACATACAAATTCAACTTAAGAACAAACGTACAGACCCTATCTTGTATGTAACCCGGAGACTGCCTGTAATTGGTTTATAATTTTAAAATTAATTTTCATACTATATACATACTATAACAAACAGACGAGTGATGGTTTTCATTTCAGGTTTTTCATTATATGCCCTGAGTAACCCTGCTTATCCAGTCATTTATATCTCTCTGTTTTTTTCAGCATTCATTTCCTTACTGCATAGCTATGACATCACTTGATAAAACACCAACATACCACCCAAACCACCTTTATACCTTTGATATTCACCCAAGTTGTAGTTAGTAATTTCTGTGGTGATTACACAGGCTACTGATACTACATCATTCTTACTATGTTCTTCAGTGATTATGTAATGTTATGTGTATCATTATTATAGTATGTTAGTAGTTTGTTTTGGTAATTTCCATAAATAAGATCAACATTTTTTTAATAAAACTAAATAATGTAACATATTTCCTAATCTAATTTTATTTTCTGAATGTTTGTCTTATTCACTATTTTTAAGTGATTATGAGGCCAATGATTGTCCTTAAACTGCTGTTAGCATTTAGAGCTATTCCACCACATGATATGTAGGAAACAGTAGCCTTCAGATCTTCAATGATGTCACCAAATTGTCTCAACCCCATGAAGGGTCACATGATTGTGTTCCCTAGCAACTAATATACAAATATGGATGGCACATCGATGAAAACCGTGTGGCATCCATGTTTTACTATAGAAAGCCCCAAACCGCAAACACAAGCAGGAAAAGACCTGATCTGCGTTTTCTACGGCTTCCACATGGGTCGTGAAAAATGTTTATGTGCATGGGCCCATCGTAAGAGACATCCACATCTACTAGATGTATTGCAAAATAAGACTTACCCCAATCCGAACACTTTGCCTTACACCAGATCCTGCGCTTTATGTGACCCATATGCCTTAATCAAGAACTTCCCGCTGTGACCCCTTACGAATTTATATGTCAAAATTATTCTGTCATGAGGTATTATTTTTTTGTTATATTTTACATTCAACCAACCCTCAAAAGATACCAAATCTCTGTTTATGTTTTTTAGTGGGAACAAGACTTAGATGACATTACAGAGGTGTCAACACTCTCTGAGATGGCAGCAAAGGGGAGTCATCGGCTGACCTTGCCCGAAACCTCTATTAAAATGGTGCATAGGACACATCTGGTACCTTCCAGAATTCCAGAAGTTTTTCCAATTCAATCTAATACATAACAAAATGGCATTACAGGAAAGAATTGTTTTGGTGATTATTTTGCATTTTGGAATATAAAATTGTTATTATTAAAAAGTGCACCATAAATGTAAAAAATTTGATTGAGTATTAAATTGAATCATCCATTCTATCATTATAGCACATGGCATAAAAATTGGATTTTTGGGGGTTTCTTTTAGTGGAAAAAAGCTAATTCTATAATCTTCAAAATGGCGCAACTGAAAAAAAATTGCGCCACAAAAACAAGCATCAAATTTTGACACATTTTTAAAGCAAGCTTTTCAGATTGTAAAGTGTCTGTATTACATCCATTTCTATACAATATTTTTGTTGTCCTAATGTTCACTGCGGATCATCACTTTTAATTATATTTTCTTTATTTATTACTCGAAAAAAGACGATACCTTGGGATATTTGAGGCACTGACATCCTGCGTACTCCTTGATACAGAAGCAGAAAAACATTATATGCTTCTGAGATCCTAATACTTAGATTACACCTATTCAGTAAGGGCTTTTAAAGTATCTCACTGGACCAGCAAACGGAACATGGAGAACAAAAGTTTTCTAAGGAGATGGTTTTCAGGCTCATGCTATTCTCATGTTACTGAGGTCATTTACTCACCTTTTACTATATACACAGAGGAAGAGGAGTCCAGAAAAATATTATCTCTAATTTGTGTGTAAAAGTCACATAAACATACAATGAATTGCTAAGCATTCAGTCATCTTTTAACAGTACAGCTTCACCAGAGGTTAGAGGGGTCTGTCTGTAAGTATGGGTTGCCTGTAAGTCGGGTGTCCTTAAGTAGGGGACCGCCTGTACATGATAGAACATTTTTTTCCCACAGATCCAAATGGATCCTTTAGGCTTCACTTTATTTGCTGTTTGGAAATTTGAAAATAACTTACCAAAAACAGAAATGATTCCCAGAACACTTAGTAGTAAAACCTGAAGAAGAGTAAAAAAATCTGGAAGGACAGACAAGGACAGTAAGCTAAATCCCCTTTCTAGAAGTCCCTACCTAATTTCCAGATCTACCCTAAGCGCTAGGTAGCAACTGGTCCTTTCCTTTCCTGCTACAAGATGCAAACTCGGAGATAAAGGCAGGAGATTACAAACACAGAACAGTAATTGACAAAATATGGGTCAGAACCAAGAAGAAAATGTAGTACAGAATCTATGGGTAAACATATATCAGAAAACAGGCAAACTTCAAGGAATCCAAAATACAGTCAAGTCTATTGTAAACACCAGGTAGCTCCAAATAATACTTTTAGAAAACAAGGAGGAAATAGAATGCAATCCTTTTGTGAGATGTCAGAACTCCAGTACAGAAGATGATTGGATCAGTTCTCTGAGATCCAGACCAGTAAGGACAAAATAACACTTAACGCATCCTCAGCTGTACTTTACAGACAGAGGATGATGATGCAGCCGAATGGCCAGAGATGTTACACAGAGAGCAGCACGATTAGGAGAAACAAAAAGAATCTTCTTTAAAGTACGAGTAATAGTAATGTCATAATGTTGCAATTTCCACAAATCAAAAAGCAGTCCCACTGATGGGTGGAGCTAATTTTCCTCCAATCAGAGAGCAGCACTGGGTATAAATAGAAGCAGTGATCTTTCCCTCTTTGGTTGTTGGTTTATGTAATAGCCATTTGTTCTTTGTGAACATATTAGAAATGAGAAGAAGAACATCCAGAGCTGAGCGGAGGTTCTGATTTGGCTGTTACTCCATTTTCTGAACTGAATCAGAGTCGACACTTCAGTGCTGAGGCTCCAGTGTTCCTGGCTTCTATGATGGAATATTGGAGTATGAACATTCAGTTCTTCACTGGCTTTATAGCTCAGTATCTTTACGTTTGCCACATTTTTAAAAAGATGAAAATGGACAAACTAATCATACTACCATCATACCGCAGAGAGTTTTATGCCCTGTAGGCCATAGATTGATCACTGCATGTTTATCCAGATGAAACATCTCCCTCCACATCTCTACAGATCTCTCTTTTAGACTCAATGGGGGTCATTTACTAAGGGCCCGATTCGCGGTTTCCCGACTTGTTGCCCGAATATTTCCGATTTGCGCCAATTTCCCATGAATTGCCCCGTGATTTCGGCGCACGCGATCGGATTGTGGCGCATTGGCGCTGGCATGCACACGATGGACATCGGGGGGCGTGGCCGAACAAAAACCTGACGGATTCGGAAAAACCCCCGCATTTTTAAAAAAAAAGTGTCGCGGAGCTTGCACTTACCTTCACTAGGAATAGGCTGGTGAACTTGAGTGCATTTCAGCGGACTTCAGCGCAGCAACGCCACCTGGTGGACATCGGAGGAACTGCCTTAATGAATCCTGGCTGGACCTGAATCCACCGCAGAGAACGCGCCGCTGGATCGCGAAATGACCGGGTAAGTAAATCTGCCCCAATGGCTCTTCCAAGACCAAACAGAAATGGATCAAATATATTTTCTAAGGAAAAAAAAGGCTTTACAAATTATGCAAATTATGCAATTAACACCTATGGAGCCAAGAGCCCCTCAGGCTCATTTGCCAAATTTTAAAAGCCCTTTTTTAAAAAAAAAAAATAAGGGCATAAGAAGCTAAGAGAAGAGCTGATTCTGCCAGAATGGGCACAAAACAGTATGTAAGTGTTCTTGGTTTACAATCCTTCATCCTGGTGGTGAATATCCTTTAAAAAATGGATTTTTTTGCTCAGCATTTGGTTGTACTTTTGCTGAATTTTGTGAACCAGCACTGGAACCTCTGGTGTATTTTGGCAGCAAATTATTAATGTTCCTGGGGATTTTTACAGCTTTTATTCATTAGTACAGTAGGTGTAAGTGACAGTGTTTGAATATTTGACAGGTATCACACTGAACCATACAGTGTCTTTGGTTCTATTATCCACAATAAGCACTAAATGCACTTCATCTATGAATGTTTATGAGCCCCTTTGCCTGCAGGGCAAATTTGTTAGCAAATACCAAATGTCCTGCTGAGAGGGGAGGGTTAAAGCTAAGCTGCAGGACTGCGAAAGACTCTTAACATAAACATTAAATGGTTTTTCTGAGAATTAAAAAATAAAATAATTATTTGCATAATATGAGTTACCATTCTGGTGGCCCTAAATCCTTTGATGATTTTTTAGCACCGGTGACATGCGGTACATCCACACGACCACTGCAACTTCATCACTTAGTGGTAATCCCTGTATGTATCACTTTCATTTACATTAGAGCAGCACATTTTATGTAGTATACTATATAATATAGCTAGACACCAGTGCTCAAATGTGGACACAACACAAAAATTGGATCCAATTTGTTTGGCTGGGTCATAAATATGCAAATTTGGTCACATTCTGTGATGGGGTCATGAAGGAATTGACTTACCTTGATAACTTGTGTGACGTCCCCTTGTGCTGTACCTCTGCTCACTGGTCTGTTATATTGTAGGACACATATTCTCTGGTCGTATCATGGACAGATCCGCATCACATTCCACTTTCAATGATCTAGATGAATAAATAGGGGATTAGTCAGCACTCCTGTGATTTTCACAGTACAGTAAAATATAGAATCATGCGCCATTAGTCATTTCTTGAAAAAACCCAACTTATGTTACATAACCAGATGTCCAAAAGACTTAACACAAATGATTAACCCTTTCCTTAGCGGGCCCTTTTTCCATTTTTTGCATTTCCGTTTTTTACTCCCCTCTTTCTAAAAGCCAAGGCTGCACATCATCTGATCATTTGTTACATTGTGCCAGTGGCCAATTGTACTGTAGATCAGTAAAATCCCCATATGCTGCCATACTGTAGTATAGCCTCAGTGTGCATTATTTCTGCTCCTTATTTCTTATGCAGAGAGCAGTGAATAGAGATAAGGAAAGGAGGCTAAAGATTAACTCTTTCCATTCCTAGAGAATGTTTCACTTGATGATTCAGCTCTCTGGGGAGATCAGACTATCCAGGGACTGTCTGTACGAAGTGAAGTCATTAGACACTTTTTCAGGTTCCTTTATCTCTCAGCTGTCAGGGGTTAATACAGGAAGAAAGGCAGGGGAAAAAGTAGGACACATTAATAGATTTCAATTATATTACAAAGTTTACATTATCATCTGCTATGCTGATTTAAAAAATGCCTTTGTCAGCATTCTAAATACAGGAGGTCCCCTAGTTAAAAGGGTATTCCCAGGAAGACAAGTTTCCTATATGTACTCAGGATAATAAAATAACACATTCTCTAATTTACTGTTATTAACAATAATACAGCATTTCACAGATATAATTCAGACCTGTCCCTATCAGTCCTGCTGTACACAATTTCAGTTTCCCCTAGACACGACCCAGTAACTTCTGACTTAGGGTTGGGAGGGGGCCATCTTGGATTTCTGTGTGAGATCATGCTGCTGAGATTACTGTCTGTCTCTGCTATGTGGCTGTATCCACGCCCCCTGCCCAGAGCTCAGAGACTCTGACTGATTACTTCCTGCCAGAAGATCATAAGCAGAAAGAGAGGCTGCAAACTACAAAGAGGTAAGTGATCCAGGGGAAGGGGGAGGCAGGCACATATCTGTGAGATGTAGCAGAGCTCACAGTGTAACACTGTAATGGTTTGTCAGCCTGTGTCTATCAGCCTCTGTGTAATCATCTCATGCATCTCTGATCTGTCTCATCTCTCTTTGTGTCAGTGTGTTTGTACAATGTCAGAAGCCAGATGAAAGTGTATATGCTCTGTACACTGATAATCCAACCACATTGTCACTACACAGAACTAGATGGGTCATAATGTGTCTGCTTAGAGATGCCCACACCCTGGGATTTTACACTGAGCAGCTGAGGTAGTGATAGGAGCTAAAACATCAATAAAACCGAGTAAATTGTAAAGTAAGGTGTTAAAATGATCTTTATTGTGTTAACATCACTAGGGGATTGAGATGTCAGAATTTTCTTTTGTGGGAAACCCCCTTTAAGAACACCCAACTTACAGACTACCCCTAGTTACAAACAGACCTCTGGATGTTGGTAATATACTGTACTTTAGCCTCAGGCTACAATAAACAGCTGTAGGAGTTATAAAAAGTGTCTGCAATTCAGCTTTATTGCTAATCCTGGTTCTTATGACAATCCAACATTTTTAAAATTCAACTGTCAAAGAGATCAAAAAAAATTTGACTGGAGCTAAAAAACTGTATAAAATATACAGTTTCGACTTACATACAAATTCAACTTAAGAACAAACCTACAGAGTCTATCTTCTACTTAACCTGGGGACTACCTGTACTAACAGTACTTTAGAAAACTTTATTTCACATTACCTGGCTCCCTGTCATCAATGTATGGTGGGTCCCGAAGGGCAGCTGTCAATGCACATGACTGGAAGAAGAGAAGACCAGCGGCAGCTGGATAAATGGAAGAATGGGTGAGGAGATTGAGACAGTACCGAGACTCACCACACACTGCTGGCAGTTAGAACCTATCACCAACTAAAAATGGCAATAGACAATAGACATAAACTACTGTAGGATCTCTGTGGTAAATATTTATCTATCAGGTAACATCACTTGGTTCACAATAACAATAATGACATTAAAGGAAATCTATCACCAGGATGAAGGATTGTACACCAAGAACACTTACATGCTGGGGTTTTCCTCCTCTGGCAAGATCTGCTCTTCTTTTAGGTCTTCATGTCATTGTTTTTACAAAAAAAATGTGCAAACACCTGAAGTGCTTCAGGTTCCTGATAATGGAGCCCCTCAGGGTCATTTGCATAATTTTTATAGTCTTTGTTGCTTAAAAAGCAAGGCATAAGCAGTTAAAGGGAAAAAGAATCCTCCCAGATGGGACACACACCAGTATGTCAGTGTGCTTGGTTTACAATCCTTGATCCTGGCGGTAGATGTCCTTTAATACATATTAAGTCTCCTTGCACATGGGGTATGCTCGCCTGGAACATAGTACTGCGAAATATTGGACCTTTATTTTTCCTTGCATGGCCGTGGAGAGACAATGTGTGCCAAAAATTTTATCGACCCCCATTACGTTTGTGTGCAAAGAGATTTAATCTGATTTATTAGGCAACAAGGTAAAACAAGGCTGCTCCACACCAGAAGCAGGTACTTTCCACATTGGATAGTTATGGGGGTATAAGCATGTTATACCCCACCTAATAAAGTATATTCAAAACTGGACTAGATCCCAAGGACGTTATTGATTGATGTAATAAAACACAGCAGGACACTTTCCAGCAAAGCCAGAAAATCTAAAGGAAGTCCCAGAAGATATTCAGTTTTTGATTTTGTAATAAACAAACATAAAAGAAGTAATTGTGGAGACGCAGGGTTTTCTATCAGCGGGCGGTAAAAGCTGTGCTGATGCCATGTTCTCATTATTGTTGGAATCATTGATTTTTGCATCCTGAAATAGTTGCGTCTTTTAATACCTGAGAACAAACTCTGAATTGGGTTAAATTATTGCCGGTCTATGTATAGTTTTGCCTTAAAAGAGAAATAATTGACTGGTGGCCGCATGCTGCGTATCCGGAGAAATATTCAATACTCAATGCTTCAGCGTGCGTCCCACCCGCTGCACTGCATTGTAATAGAAGTCATGACCAGCTCTGCTTTGTAAATGCTACATGTATAAAGATCAAAATAGATGTGATAGCTACAAGTCACCAACCCGCAGGTGCTCTTTTTTTAGATAAAAACAGGATCACCCTTATTTTTGGATATTTCCAGATGATTTAGACAAACAAGCACAGTCTTAAGTTGAATCAGTTTATTGAAGAAAGACTTAACAATAGGTATAACAAAAACAATAAAACAATGGAAGAAGTGAGAATGTGCAAATAAATGTACTGCATAGAAATAAATGGGGCAGGACAAGCAGGGCCGCCAGGAGAATAGCCAACTCTGCACAAACGTTGCCGGGCCAAGCAAGATTGACCACGCAGTATCAGGTGAAAAAAAATGAAAGTAAGGAAGAATGAGTTATGTTACTTTTCAATATTATATGATACCACATAACAGGATAGATGGTTCACTATGGTTTCTCTGGCTTGCAGTTGTATTCCCGGGGCCCACAAGAAACCAGTACATGGGTCTATCCTCAACCTTTAATGTCTCTGCCACTCTAAGCGTCTACGAATGAACAGATACCATGTCAAAGGACCTAGACCCACCCCTGCGCCCAAACATAACAATGCAAAATGATGTGACACAAATAAAGAGACATCTATAACTACAGTTAAGATTCCCTTTCCCAATAATTAATAAACAGTAATCATAGACAAGGGATAAGAACAAGAACAGAAGAGACCCACACACTATGGAAAAAACAGGAAAGGATGGGGAGATGACAAGGAAGGGGAGGACGAACAAAGAAGTAGAAGGTAAGATCCCAACAGCTCATGGAAAGCCGGGCTGTCTATCACCAAAACGGGTTCCTCAGCTCCCGAGAATCTTTAAATACCAACCATGGTCGCCACACCCACAGCTATCCGGCGTCATGGCTGCCAATTCCAACGAGTACAATCTTAAACAAGACCTCCAGTCTAAGCCCTCATGCACATGAATGTAGTTGATTCTCGTCAGCATGTCTGCACAAGATAGATCCCTTCATTCGATGGATGAATCAGTCTTTGAAAATGCGTCCTCCAATTTGATCCACAAAATAGTAGTGCATGCTTTTTTGGGAGAAAACAGACTGCACACAGCCCAAAAATTCAGCATGAGGGCTAGACACAAGATTCTATCACTGTAAACCCCACCTGACTGTATATCACAATTTACAATCTGATTAGTGGGGGTTTGACTGCTGGTTATTTTTTCATGTGCTCTGCCAAGGTTTAAAATGGTTGAGAACGCATGCTCAACCTGCCGCACCATCAAGTTGTGAGAATGGGACTTATCATTGTGGAGGGGTCCCAGCGTTCAGACTCCTACTGATAATATTGTTATCCCCATCCACAATGACAATGTAACCTGGCACAACCCCTTTATGTAGAGGTCAGTGACCCCCAAACATAAATTTTTTTTTTTTGCTACTGTTATTGATAATACTTATCTGTGATTGGGAGTAACTCCTTCCCACTGCATCTGAATTGTGTTTCAAAGCACAATTCAAAAGCAGGATGCCAATGCATTTGGCTCTGGTTGGCACTGTGTCCAAAATAGTCTCCATTTTCCTGGCACTTTCTGGCACCGTGCCAGGACTCTGTCTTACACTGGGGGCAGTGTGGACATAGGGCAAGAGGAGGTATTGTGCCGTGCTACAGATAGGAAGTGGACTATGGGAGACAGCAGGAGGAAACTGATTCCACCTCCTGGTCTCCTGTCTTCACTGCAGCACTGCAGCTAGTAAGTTGGGTCCAGGTGGCAGGATGACTGGGGTGGGCAAGCTTTTTGATTGCAGAAAACTGTGTGACATATCCAGGACAGTCTACTAAACAGCCGGGATGGTGGGAGAGAGGTCAAAAACCATACCAATTCTGGGACGGTTGGGGGGTATGTGCCTGTATAAGAATAGAGGAGCGGTATCTTGGTTCCTAGGACCATCAGAAATATGTGTTTTCCAGGTGACCTTGTGTGTTCTGCCTTACTACAATTTTTTTTTATTCATGTAGTGTTTGTGTCTGCTGCACACATTATAAATGAGGGTTGCCTTGTGTAAATTATTTTTAGTAGTTGCACGTGAATAAGAAGTTTGTAACCAGAGCTCTTGCTTTGTTAAGAGCCCTCTAAAGAAATCTGTTTCTAATTGTGGGTGCTGAGGAATGGCATTGTCCAAGAGGTAATGTGATCACCTGCAAACAACCAAACATGGATACCTAAAACAGTAAGACATCAATAATCAATATTCCTCTGCTTTGACTTCTTTATTAGTAATTTTCATTGGAATATTCCTGCAATTAATTTTTTTCTTCTTCTGTATCACAGGAGTAAATTCAGTCTTTAGAAATAGAAAATACTGTCATGTTCATTCATTTTAGTTATAGCGACCAGCATCCATCGGGGCTCATGTATCCTTAGTTAGTATTGGTGGATGAGCTTCTCCGTTTTTACCATTATTAATGTTGGTCCTTCACACCACACCATAGAACAGAAGGACAAGTCAAGGGGATACCAAATGAAACCAATTCAAGTTCCTACCTAAAGCCCAGTTAAATCTCTGTTAGGTCTCTCTCACATTGGCGTTGTTTTTCACATCCATGGTTCAGTGATTTCCATGGACGGCTCACAAAGCCATTCATTTCTATGGGTGTTTTCACATTGGCTTGTGTTTTCACTGATCCGTTGTCCTTGTAAAAAATTATGAAACAAGGTCCTGTTTTTTTCACTGATGAGGCTGACGAAAAAGATGTGATGTTTTCAAAGCAATGGGGTTTTTTTTGCGGACACGGAGACAAAACTGATGCATCACTGAGACAAAACGGAGACACAGCAGAGACAGAACGCAATGGAACTGAAGCTGAACCTCAACACCAGTGTGAAAGAGCCCTTATTGTCTTCAGTCACTAAGACAATAAAAACAAATTGGTTATGAGTCTGAGTATGCTCTCACATATTGGAGCTGGTAAAGAGTTAATAAAGTTCTCCCTGTACTACAGAAGAACCGTAGAAGCTAAGTGAAATAAATGTGTCTAGATATTGATTCACTCTTGCGGAATAAAATTTTTCATCCTCTAAAGCATGAATCTGTTTACACAGGCGGATACTGCAGCATTGCTGAGCAGCCCTTTCAGGTAAGTAGATGTGAACATGCCACTTATAGTTGGAGCTCAATTTCTCATAAAGGCTGCAAGGTCAAAGTGCTGGGTTTTGTGTATGTCTGCTCAGCACATATTTTATTGACCTGAATAGATCAAGAGATACAGCATGCCATAGAAACATAAGGACCGAATATTAGTGTCGGCATTTATCCTACCTGTATATATATATATATTGATGACCTCTCCCTATGCTTAAGACAGGCCATTAATATCATATCCATGGGGCCAGATTCTTCACAACCCTGTTGGCTGTCTTATAAGGCCAGGTGATCGCTGCATTGACTTCATTATTTAAATCTCCAGACACAAGAACGCCAGACACCAGCAGCCATTGTTCTGGATGCTGTAAACATGACAAGGACCCATCAGAATGTTAGCTAGCAGACTATTTGGGAATAGGCTTGCCCAGGTCATAAGCAAACATCATTTGGTCCTTGTTCTGGAACAAACAGGCTGGTGACAATAGGCGATGGACCATCATCCTTGTGGACCTTGCTAATAGAGCTAAGATGCTGAAAAGGCTATGGATTGTTTAAACTGGAGTTTTATGTTTTATACCCTACACCACTTCAGATTTGAGGGCCTTTTCTGCAGGAGCTGCTGGAACTGTCCAACCCAACAGCCTCAGTTAGACTTCCCCAAGCCCACTCAGCTCTTCCTCTCTAACACACCAGGGCAGCCCCTCTCACCCCTTCTTTATGTTTTCAGTATCAAATCCCTGGCTGCTTTCATTACTGAACACTCAGAATGTGTGTTTGGAACAAACCTTTTAAAATCTGTCTCCTCACAGATGACGTCCTCCCATTAATATGGTGGGTGACGTCCTCCCATTAATTAAGATGTCTATCCTACCACTTCCTCTACCACTTTGAGACATTGCCAGTTAGGATCACAGTTGCAACTCTATGGTAGGTCTGGTCATTGTTTCAGTTCTTCCTCCAAACTTCATTGGATTCCTAAATCTGTTTTAACTGCTAGTGTCCTCCTTGGTGGTCTGGGTTTACCGGATATCGCCCTGTACTATGCAACCCATCTCCGCCATATTTCCTCTTAGAACTCACCTTGGGCCTATGATAAATGTGTCCTCTCTATGCACACTGTGCTTTGGTAGGCTGACACACTTCCCATTTCTTTTGGATGGAACAGTACAACGGATCTCATTATACAGTAATTCTATGGAGTAAGCTAGATGCCGCTGGTATCTGTCTTACAACTACTCCGTTCCTGTGATGTTATTTCCACTATCAATGGAAACCACAAAGCAGAACAAGAAAATTGGATATATAACAGGGATGGGCACGGGGAGTCCTGTATGTAGTCCTTGTGCAAGTTACTTCATGGCATTCTGATTTTCTCCCATATTCTATGATATTTTATAGGTGCATAAAACAAATATGGTTTATTGGTGACATAAAAAGACTGCATGAACACCACAGTAAATAATCAAAAGCCTATAAACAAGTCTCTCCCAATAACTGTAACACCATAATAACACTAATAAAAAGTCTGCTATAAAGACCATGGAGAGATTCCAGTTTCACAGATGGCGCCTCTAGTTAATTGGAATCTAAAATTATTACTAGAGAGAAAGGACAGGGCCTTTAATACAACATCTATCCAGGGAGTTGTTATCAATGCGCAATGACATTTTAGTGAGAACTTAATAAAGTATAATATGTAGAGTACATGTATATGAGGCATTTTACATCTATCTTGTAATGAATATAATGGCTACTAGGCAAAAGTAATGTTACCATGAGCCCTGGAGATAAGTCTGCAGTCTCTCTAATAGACTCTGTATTACACTTTAAAGGAGTATTCCTGGAATATGAACGTCTGATACGAAAACCCATAATGCTATAAATAAATGAATATAACAAAACCCAATGTCATTAGTCACGAAATGTAACTCTAATAGTTTGATTTTGTGATTCACAAAATGTTATGGGCTTTCTAAAGTAGGTGGAGTTATCAGCAAGATGGCCGCCACTGGAAACTACTAGTCCCATGATCCTTTAGTTCTCAATAACTCCTCCTCCCTCTTATGCTCTGCTCCCAGTGATGATGTAACATACTGTCCTACTCTGTTACCATAGTAATAATGCGTGTAACTGCCACCAATGTACATTACCTAACAGAGACAAAGTCTCACCACAACACTGGCCTTACAGAATGCTCTGCAACCAACCACTACAGCCAAACATAGTGGTGATCACATGACTTGCCCAGGCAGGTGCAGGATATGTGATGTGGACATGTGACCAGCGGCCATCTTCTGTCCTGTCAAAGGACTGATTGAAAGAGTTAATTAGTTGGTAGTCTTACAAGAAGCAACAAGCTTTACAGTTACTGACTCCCTGTCTGGTTACATGTTACAGAGGCAGATATCGCTTGTAATAGAACATAGTCTCTGGCAGTCAATAGCAACAGCACACAATCCATTACTAGCCTACCTCTATGAACTCCTACACAGCAATTCGGTTATAGCCAGACACCATTCCAACCTCTTGTGTTTCATTGCATAACATGGCCACATCTCACTTCACTTCATTGCATTTCTCTTTCTCTGCTGGCAAGCCCTACATATTTCCATATTTTACCAACATTATATAAATAACACTTGCTCATACAACCAAAGTAATGTGAAGCACAGGTTAGGGTTCTCTCAGTTTTCTTACTCACCTGATTTTTCTTGTATCAAAATATCTGGATGAGTAAATCCAGGCTTAATAATGCACTTTACCAGAAATGCAGCTTCGCCTTAGAAGTCTTTAACGGGTTGGCCACTGTACCCCATGTTTTTTTAATGTGTGTGCAAGTGTAGGGGACAGGAGATAAGGTAATTTACCAATACAGGCGGTGCCCTACTTAAGGACATCCGACTTACAGACGACCCCTAGTTAAAGACGGACCCCTCTGCCCACTGTGACCTCTGGTGAAGCTCTCTGGATGCTTTACTGTAGTCCCAGGCTGCAATGATCAGCTGTAAGGTGTCTGTAATGAAGCTTTATTGATAATCCTTGGTGCCATTGCAGCTAAAATTTTGAAAATCTAATTGTCACTGGGGCAAAAAAAAATTTGGTCTGGAGCTACAATTATAAAATTTACAGTTCCGACTTACATACAAATTCAACTTAAGAACAAAGTGATGGATCCTATCTTGTACGTAACCCGTGGACTGCCTGTATACTGTACATTAATAGTTCTGCTCCGCTTTCTTGATTTGTAAAGTGAAGCCTCCTGTCTTTTACCTCATCAGCCAGACATTCCTGTTCATAAAATGGCCGCAGATGGAGGGTCATATGATCTCTCTGTCCATGAACAATATACCTTCCAGGACCTTATAATAGTGTAGTAAGATCAAGGTCTTGGCAGGGCGCATCTTCTTGGATATTTAGGATCACATGACCCTCCACCTGCAGCCATTTTATGGACAATAATGTCTGGCTGATGAGGTATGGGTAAGGACACATATGGTTTTGGCGTACAAGCCCTCTATAGCATCATGGATTTTTGTATCAGATGTTCATATTCCCGGAATACCCCTTTGCACCTACACCCTTTGCTACAGCCAGTGATCAATCTTTCATGGCTGAAAGATGGCAGAATGTGGAGAAATCCTACACCAAGCCCTTCCGGATCGGCAGAGACTTTATAATGCGCCGGCATATGATAAATGTCCGCCTAAGTGGTCTTGGTCTAATGTCCCCCCAATTGGTCTAATTAGTCCTGGAAAACAAATGTCATCCAACGTCCAACAAATACCATCCAACGTCTTATCCGCTCTCAGTTCTTGATGAATACCTTTCCTAAGCACCAAACATAATATACACCATAAAAACCTCGTCTAAAAAAGGTCAGCTTATAAGTTAATGATTGCAGATGTATACAGCCCATATGTATTTATGTTTGTAGTAAACAACATTGGCGCCATAAAACAGGGATTACGTTGTTAAACCAATTTTCCAGCTATCACGGCAATTGTATGCACTTAAGTTCAGCTAATTATTTTTCATATCTGTCAGACAGCATCATAGCGAGCAGCAAGATGTGCTCACAGCCCAAGTGATATTCTGCGCTGTCATGGTGATTATCAGTTTCTGCGTCTTCACAATCTCAAAGGGCATGTGAATAAAAGCGGAATGACCTTTGTGCCCCCCCACATAGGATCATTGCCCTGTGACACCCCGGCTGTCATTCCGTCAGATGTCATCTTACATAACAATAGCAGATTTCATACATTTTACATCGGTGATTGTTAGAACAGATGGCTGTAAACTGATGGATTATGGGTAAAATATACTTGAAGAAGGCTGGAGAAATATCATCCATATGGTGTGTCATGTATTCATTTGTCTAAAAAACTAAATGGACTTTGAAGACCAAAATATTATTTTCTGTTTTCCCTCATTTGACTTCCTTAAGTTGTATAGAGGTTTGGACTATACCTGTCCTAGTGCCAGAGGGAGTTCAGCTTCTACCACTCAAACTGTACATAATAGTAGAGATCCTCTGACAGGTTTTTCATTGAATCCCGGCATCTCATAAATGATTTTGTTATTGATTGTATATTTACCATGTCATGGTACATGCATGCATTATATCATTTGTATAAGTTAATAATTAATAATAATTATTTATTTATATGGCGCACACAGATTAGGCAGTGCTGCACAAAGTATGACAAATTGGTCCCTGTCCCCATGGGGTTCACAATCTAATCAACCTACCAGTATGTTTTGGAGTGTGGGAGGAAACCGGAGGAAACCCACACAAAAACAGAGAGAACATACAAACTCTTTGCAGATGTTGACCTGGGTGGGATTTTAACCCAGAACCCCAGCGCTGCAAGGCAGAAGTGCTAGCCACTCAGCCACCGTGCCGCCCATATATATATATATATATATATATATATATATATATATATATATATGGTTAATTCAAGACAGTGTTTCTTGCTATATCTTTAAATCGCTATGCTATTAAATAATACATTTAAAGTACCTTTCCCTTTGAGTAATATGTATATAATGATTTGGTTTTGAAAGTGCCGAGCTTTGAAGCTATGAACCCAGAACCCACAAGATCACTAGAAGCTGCAGCAATGTTACAAAGACATGGGGCTGATTTATCATGCTGTCTGAAAGTCAGTATATTCTTAGTTCCCCATGCCAGCCAATCACAACTCCCCTTTAAAATATTTATGAGCACTGGTAAAATGAAAGCTCAGCTGTGATTGGATGCCATGGGTTGATATCAGAGCCGCGGTGGCAGCCAAGGTAACAGATACAGGAAACAGTCCAAGTCTGGGATGACAGCAAGGACACGGGGAAACTCTGGTAACAATCCGAGCCTGGGATGACAGCAGTTACACAGGGGAATACTGGTAATGCTGGTACAGACTAAAGACACAGCTGGGCTGGAACCCTGGAAGGCACAGCAGGAGCACAGGACGGCAGGAGTACAGGAACTGACCACAGTTCACAGGATACACAAGAACGGACCACTGGAACGGACCACAGGATACACAGGAACGGCAGGACCTCAGGATGACAGGACCTCAGGATGGCAGGCCTCAGGATGTTAGGATCTCAGGATGACCACCAGGATACAGGACCGCCACAGGAATACAGGACTTGGACGAACACTGGAGTACAGACACACAGAGGAATCCTGGGAACGGCGGAACACAGTGGAACACGTGGAACCACAGGAGGGCTTTCACTTCAGTGGAAATGGCTTGAAGATCCGGCGGGGAGTGAAGGGAGCTGCTGGGTTATATGGGAACCCGGAAGTGACCAGCGCCAATCATGGGAACGCTGGCTCGTGGATCAGGCGCGCGAGGATCAAATCCAGAGCAGAGCCAGGAGCTAGGAGAGGTAAGACCAGGTCCAGGGATGGGGCAGACACACCGCCACAGAGAGGGGCACGGGCGTGCCCTCAATCCGTGACATGGATCGCGGGGCCACCTGTGACAGATTTCTATATTATTTCATGTTTTCTTATTAAAAGAGTTTTATTAAGGGACATCCCCCATTGCCCTTTAACCTCTCTGCTGTGGTCAGCACTGAGGGGGTATATGGTGGAGATCTGTGATTCCCCTGTTCTCTGCCATTAGAGCAAAAAAACTACACTTTAAGTTGATTGAAACTGAAACTGAATATATCCTACAGAATTACAGACATTGACAGTATATAAACCTCATTAACATGTCACTATTAATTTTACTTGTGACAGAATTATAATATTTACTAACTGAAAAGTATTTAACATTATTCTTCCCTTCCCTTTATATGACTTCCCGCTTCCACTAGTGAACAGTTTCCTATAAAAAGCTCAAATCTTCTCTCAATCATCCACATCTATATGTAGAGCTCCAACTTCCGTCATGGCACCAGCTCAACCTATATTTATAGCAAATTAGCAGTATAAGAGAATAGCAGATTTTACTCTGGATATACAAAGATAAATCAGAGCTGTATGCTGCAATTTGACAAAAGATTTGACATTATTTGTTAATATTTACAAATCAAGTGCAGAAGATTGTAGGAAATGTCATTTATTTTGATATCTCTTGTGTTTTCTCATCTTCCTTCCCAAATGTCTAAATAACCTTTGCTTACACACTTCAGCAGCCTCATACAGATAAGAAGTTGCTAAACTTGATGGTGAACCTTTTAGAGACCAAGTGCCCAAACTACTACCAAAACCCACTCATTTATCACAAAGTGCTAACACGTAACTTATTGCTCCCAGCTTTCAATCGTATTAGCATCCTGAGGACACCAATACAGTAGCTTGAGAAGAATAGCTGGGCTTGGAAAAGAAGCTGTAGTGATAGTCAACATTTCCTTCCTCCTCTTGTATTCCCCGGCAGCTGGAGATGAGCCACCTTAACTGGACTTCCTTGATTCTGTCTGGCGAATTCTGTGCTGGGGGTCACAGCCTAAGTGCCCAAAGAGAGAGCTACGAGTGCCACCCCTGGCACCCGTGTCATAGGTTTGCCAACACTATCCTATATATTTATGACATAGAATAGGTCCTTGATATCAAATTAGATCAGGTTTGAGGGGCACAACCACTGATCAGCTGTTCTTGGAAATGATTAGGAAGAGGAAGCAGAAAGCTTCCTTCTCTGTCTAGTGGTCACACTTGGTTACTGCAGAGCAGCTTCTATTCATTTGAATGGGAGCTATAATGTGGTCACTTGGTTCATCCACTTCACTCTGTTCCTGAATTATGTCTTTGCAGAGTTGTATTATCAAGTGGAATATGATGTCAATAAATGCACACAAATTTGGTGTAAATTTTGGTGCTCGGCTTTCCAAAAGATTATGCCCACTTTGACATAATTTTTCCGTACCGGTTTTAAAAGCTTCCTATAGAGAACACAACAATTATTGCCAGGGAATATAACAACCTGTCAAATACAAACAGAGGGGGTCATTTACTAAGGGCCCGAATCGCGTTTTTCCGACGCAAATATTTCCGATTTGCTCTGATTTTCCCTGAATTGCCCCAGGATTTTGGCACACACATGCGGATTGTGTCACATCGGCGCCAGGTTGCACGCGACGGAAATGGGGGTGCGTGGCCGCAAGAAAACCCGACTGATTCTAAAAAACCACTGTGTTAAAAAAAAAAGTGTTGCTTGACACGCACTTACCTGCACCCGGCCTGGCTTGGTGAACTTTAGTGCATTCAGCACAGCAGCGATACCTGTTGGGCGTCGGAAGAACTACCTTAGTGAATCGCTGGAAGATCCGAATCCTTCACAGAGAACGCGCCGCTGAATCGCGACAGGACTGGGTAAGTAAATCTGCCCCAGAATGTAATGGGGACAATGGATAGACAGGACATTGAACCCTAAAACTCCAGCTCCTCAAAAGCAGAAGTAGAAATGTATAGCAAGCAAAGCACAGGCAAGAGAGCTAGTAAGACAAATTTTTATGGTTCAATAACAATTTTATTTAGTATGCACATTGACAATTAAGGTAAGCTATGACAAGCATATCAAGTATAGAGGTGTCGTTACGGCAAATACTTTGGTTGACAGGATTGAGTGCATAATGGAATCGAATGTGTTGGAACAGGAAAATCAAAAAACTGTAACAATCCAAAAAAAAGAAACCATAAACAATAACTCAATTATCATAGTACAAACAACATGGGAACACAAGACAACATAGGGGGTAAGACAAAAAGGGTAGTGGGTATAAGGGTGGGAAAAGTAGAGAGAGGTCCTAAAGTTAAAATTTCGGATGTGGGATAGCTAGCTTTTAGCCAAGCTTCCATGGCTGGATGGGTTCTAAAAGTGATCCAGGGACTCCAGGTTTTATGGAAAAGGTCATGATTGCCCTCATCACTAGCCTTCAGTTCCTCCATGTGTAATATTGCGTTGAGTGTCTCCCACCACTGTGCTGTGGTAGGCGGGATGGGGGATCTCCATAGCCTTGGGATTATCTGCATCACTGCCATGAGAAAGTGTCGAAGCAGGCTCTTTTTGAATTTGGAGATAGTCCCTGAGAATATAGAGAGAAGGGCCAACTCAGGTGACGGGTTTATTCCTGGAGGGCATATGTGTTTGTACAGATTGAACATTTCCCTCTAAAGTTTATATATCAGAGGGCAATCTCACCATAAGTGTAACAAGTTGCCCTCTGATTCTCCACAGCGCTCTCACTGGGACGAGACCCCCGGGAACATTCTATGCAATTTTGCGGGCGTTCTGTACCATTGAGTTACAATTTTATAATTCAGTCCTTGAAGGCGACAAACCACTGAAGCCTTGTGAGTTAGGATAAGTGCTTTTTGCCACTGCCCGTGTGAAAAAAACGTATCAAGGTCCCTCTCCCAGGCAGCAGCAAACGGAGATAGAGCGTCCCCCATTCCTTCCTGTATCAGCATTGCGTAGACCAAGGAGATCGTGTGGATTGGAGGGGAGAAGTCCATACACAATTCTTCGAATGGGGTAGGAGTTGTAGAGAGTGCAGGTGAGCCTAAGGTATCGACAAGATACGAACCTGGAGGAATTGTAGCCATCTAGAGGGAGCTAGGCCCAGCACTGTAGTCACATCGGTCATGGAGCGGATCCCATTCTCGTAACCCACATTATGTACCCTAGGGAGCGGGGCTTGTGGATTAGGGGGCGTTTTGCAGGTCCGGTAAGTCAGGATTGCCTATAAGTGGGGTGACAGGGCCTGGTACTGTAGTCAGGGTAGTAAATCGCACAAATAGTAAGACAATTTTTTAACCAGCAATGGAGCATACCACACACAGAGTTTTTATTAGGGAATGATGTATGCTCGGGGAAGAGATCGCAAAGTGTGAGAGTAAATTATACTCTCTCACTTTCTTACATCATGCTGCCTCTCCTTTGGTCAAAGTCTCCACCCCACTGAAGAACTGCTTGACGTGTTGACACTGATTACAGATTATAATTATCTTCTGCAGTTATAGTTTCAATTGCTACCGTAACACACTTCCTTGTGATATTGATAAAGGTAATAAACACTGATACTATATATCTATAAAATTTAGAAAGTCACACTGTGACGACACAACAATATTTCTAGAAACCTTCTATATTTTTCTTAAAGAAATTATTTCATTTTTCTTTCTATCCATACAAAGCAAAAGAAGCAAATCTAAGAAGAATATCACCCATCCACCCCCTCCTATAGAAAATAAGAAATTCTTCAGATGTGTTTAGAACACAACCGAGGCTTTTTTTTTGTTGAAGCCATGAATCCCAGGTTTCTATAAAAGATTAATGGTTATCCATTTACAAAGAGATAGACAGTCATTCACTTCACAAGTCCAATAATAAAACATAGTATTTTCCACTTCTATTTTGTAGTAGAAGAAAGCTGCTATGGTGTTTTCTAATTCCACCTATAGGTAGAGCCACAACATATCAAAATCAGACCCTTCACCAAGCCTCTCTATATGAATAAGAATATTAACCAAACCAAAAGCAAATACATTCATCCACACTTATTGGGCTATTTGGGGTTCTTATTAGAGATAAGTGGACATGAACTTTAGGTTTGCCAGCTCCACCTAACCCGGACATGTTGCTTGATGGGCAACAGTTCAGCCAATCAGGCAGCTTTATACCCCTAGCAACTAGACATGAATGTGATTGGCCAGGTAGACAAACCTGACCAATCACAGCCATGACTAGTTGCTAAGGGTGTAAAGCTGCCTGATCAAGCAACATGTCCGGGTTAGGCCGAGCTGGCAAACGGTGAATGCCAAACCTAAAGTTTGGGTTTGCTCATCTTTAGTTCTTATTCCTTCTTAGTACACAACAAGGTGCTGGTTGGAAACCTACATGAAAGGCCTCCGAATTAACCGTCCGGCACTCTCCCTCACACTTACAAAAACCGATGTATATACAGTAGCTGAAAAGTAACTTGGACAAAAGTTCTGCAAAGGCTGACAGATGGTGATATTTATTTACAAGTGAAGCGTCTATTTTCAACTATACAAATGATGATACATTTTTGTACTTTTCAATTTAAAGTCACATCAAGCCTCAATGTGTAAATCCCCCGACATGAGAGGGGAAGAGATTGGCACATTTAAAATCATCCCACATCCAAAAAATAAAATTAGGCCCTTATAAAACATACAAGGTGGATATATCTCGGCTTCTAGTGGCCTACACACACCGGGACAGGAATGATGAGTTTCCCCATTCTTCCTCCTCCTCCTCCATGCCAAGTAGGTGGGGAGGGCTCCAGAGTGGGCATTACTGGGAAGCTCCGCGGTGCCACATCAACTATTGCCTGTGTAGCTACTTGGTCAACCATCTTTGTCTGTCCTCTGTAGTTCTCCCCTTGATTGTGGATTTGTTTGCTTATGTTACAGGTCTTTGCTCCCTTTGCTCTTTATACTGTGCTCAATGGTTCTCTTGTGCTCAAAAGCAATTTGTATTTCTCTGTTTTCTTTATTTGAAAATGTTATAAAAATGACCCCCTCCACCACCTATAAATGGCCATTTTTGGAAAGACCTAATTGGGTAAAGGAATAAAGCAAAAGAGTTCCACGGAGAATGTTTACTATTTAAGCTCAATATAAGGTCTCTTCAATGGAAATGGTGCCAGAATGGTGCAGCTCCAAATTTTTTTATAATTTTGTTCAGCATTTTCTGCCAGTTCTCTTGACTATAATGGTGAACAGAGACCACAAAAAGAGCTTTCAATGCAGATGTTAATAGAATCCTAGCTGGTTATTGGTATTGTAAGGATAAGATATCTTTCAAGAGAAGACATTCTTTTTAGATCCCCCACATAGTGACACAGTCCGAAATTATTTAGGATGACATAGTACACTGGATTTTTCATGTTAAGTACACAAAAATGGAGCCTCTTCATCTTTTCGCAATTCTGCTTTGCTTGAAAGTTAATCATAGTTATTGTGCATGACCTAGTTTTGACTCTGCTATAACATACGGATGGATAGGCTGGCATTTTATATATGGAAAGCTAAATTCATACTCCTGTTAGCATATTCTCATAGAAAACCCTGCCAATATCAAACTCTTATGCTTAGAAATAAATCGGAACAGGAAATGATAAGATACTCTCAGGGAAATCTGTAACTTCAAGCAATCATGTATCGGCCTAAAAGTAGGGCCCCCTATAACCATAAGATGAAACTTTTGAGCAAAAGTATCATCTTACCAAGACTAACATGGCCTACAACTGACAGTGGGTCTTGGAGCTAACATATTGCATCAAAGAAGATAGATTTTAAGTCAAGAAGTCTGCAGCAGACCTCTATTGTCAGAAAGCTATATGGCCTTCTCTGTGGTCTACAGACATGGCCACTTCACCAAGCCTTTGCTGTGTCTATGGAGATCACCACTCTGGTGAACAAGAACAGAGATGAGATGGTGGTGAACAAGAGATGAGATGGCTGTATGAAGGATTGTGGTTATTGCTTAAGACTTGCTTAAGACTTAAAAAGGGCCATGGACCCATGGTAGTCTTAAGCCATGCCTGCTCATCTAGGAACCTCCATTGCTTGTCACCAAGTCTAGACAAGAACTCTCAGGTTTCTCCCAGATCCAGCGCAGCCTGGAGGAAATACAGCTTACTGTAATACTCAACTAAGAAATCCAGCATGGCCTGTGCGGAACTATTTACAGGGCAATCAGGGGCAATATGTTTTCTGGAGAAATTTGCGAACATCTTCCCATAATGTTATGAAACACATATTCATATTAGTTAGAGACTGTAGAAGGTTTCTACTGATAATCTTACCATAAAAATCAAAGCAAATCTGCAGCAAAATCTATATGGATCTTGGTACAGGTTCACAAAATACACTTAAAGTCCAATCAAAAACAGACTACAGAACTGTAATTTGCAGTCTAAGAAATGTCCACCGTAGGGTTTACTAAGATATAGTAGGTAAAGTGATCAGGGGCATAACTTGAGGGGGTGCAGAGGGTGCGGCTGCAACCGGGAGGCTGGTAGTGAATCGCGGCAAATGTGCATTCTCGTCAGGGAACGGACCTCGGGGATCGCGCAGGGACAGGTAAGTAAATGTGCCCCATTGTGTCAACCGCATACAACTTGGATATGAAACAAAAGCCAGTATTATCTATTTTATTTTCACCAAAATAACTAATTCTGCCGGAAACCACACCATGTGCTAGATGTATTCCATTGGCCAAGGCATTCCTTGCATCACATCCCTGCATATCAATAAGGTGCAAGGAGTCCCTGTCTGCCAGCCAAATAGAAGAACTGACACTGTTACATGGTCTTATGCAGCCGGCCTAGTACAAATACATTTTCTGTTTGACATAAATGATCCATGATTTCACTTTATAAAGATAAAAACATAAAATAAAAACAAAACAAAAATAAAAACAGTTGTAAATAACTACTGAATAATTAAAAGGTTAATGTGAGGGCAGCAAAAATTGTTGTATAAGAGAAGCGGCAGAAACGCACCACAACAGATTATCAGCTACCTCTATGGCCCTTGAATCGTCTCGTATCATAATTAAATTATGTTTTTGATTAGAATTGAGAAAATACTGTGACTTTTAATTGTTACTGATTGATGGTATTGTTGAGATTTCTCATGACTTGGTCATTAGCTTTGGCATCTGGAATAGATTAAATACACCAACATTTTGAATACTGGCATCAGGCTATAGCAGCCAACCTGCGGAGAGGGATAGCTCAGTGTTCATATTCATTTTATCTGAACTATGACTTGCACTTTTCAGAGTTATTAATAGTTTTTATTCTTTATATTTGTTAGACATGACAGAGTTGTGATAAATACCCCCGAAGGCCTAATGCACATGACTGTGCAAGTGGGGGAGCACTAATCAACCTTCCCCTCTCGAAAGGAAAAAACAGAAAATATAGGACCTGCAGCCACCCAGCACGGTGTGCTCAACGCACAATGACTTGGTGTAGACCTCTATAAGGGCCACAATTTGTGCGGCCAGGTCATGTTCATGGGGCCTAAGTCTTGTGGGCCACTGTATAACTGGCATGTACCATACATTTTATACGTTCAGGGCGGGTGTTAGGGGGCGGAAAATTGGGCATTTGCCCAGGGCCCCCTGTCCTAAAGTGGCCCCATGCATGTAGACTTTGGTTAAATGTCCGGGTGAAGATACAAATGATGTATCTCCTGTCTATATATTTTCATCATCAATGTCTCTAGTTATCTATCTCCTATAATTTGTCTATTTCCTGTATCTATATCTATCTAACCATCTATCTATCTATCCAGCTTTTTTGTCTATCTAGTTATTTTCTATCCACCTATCTATCTCCTATCTGTTATCTATCCATTTATCAATGGAACTTCTATCTTTCTTCTACTGTATCTATCTCTCATGTCTACCTTCTATCATCCATCTGGATATCTATATATATAACCTGCTTTATATTTCTGCATCTATAAATCTATCATCTATCAGTAAATCTATATCATCCTTTGTATTTATCTGTTATCATCCATCTACCTATCATCTGTCTATCGCTACATGCACACTGCCATTGCCCACCTTACTGCAGCCCTGGGATATATATGGCGCGCGGCGCCGTATTCCGGAGTAAGATAGGACATGTCCTATCTTTCTACGGGGTACAGAGCGGTACGGTGCCGCACATGTGTGGCACCGTACCGCTCTCATTGGGCGCAGTGCTCCCGTTGTCGTCTATGGGGGACGTATATATCGGCCATATATACGTCGGACGTATATACGTCCCCCATACGGCAGTGTGAATGTAGCCTATCTGCTATAAAATCGTCCTACAGTCCCATATTACAGATACGTACCTACTACTGCTTGTAATCTACAAAGTGTCATTATTGTGCAGGGCTAAAGGGAGCAATATCACTCAATGGGGCTCATTTACTAAGGGTCGCAGATTGCACTTTCATCGGACTGTTAGTCTTTTTCAGGGATTTCATGACTTGGACGGGTATTTTACGGGTGTCTGTGCTGGGATTGTGTCTCACGCGACTGGTTTTTGGTGCAGCTGGCTTCCATGCGACTCGGGCCATCGGAGGATCCGACTGATTTGGACTAAGCGCAGGATTTACCTTTCAAATTGTGTTGCAAGCCCAAGCACTTACATGCACCAGGAAGAAGGAGGTGAACTCTGGCGGACCTGAGCGGGGAAGCGACACATGCAGGATATCGGGCGCATGATCTTAGTGAATCATGGCACAGTGCAATATCATCGGACAATGCACTTTCGCTCAACTCCGCGGATGGGTAAGTAAATGTGCCCGACTGTGACTGTTCATAAAATAGTTATATTTTGGGTCCCCACTTTATGTTTATATACAACCATCTCCACATCTACAGGCAGAGACAGCTCGGGTATATTTGGGCTTCCTTACTATACTAGTTTTTCACCGTATGGGAGCGCAGAAGCCTGCTACAGGTGGGCGGAGAGCGGGCATGGACTGGGAGGGGATAGAGCAGTGGTGGCGAATCTTTGAGAGCCTGAGTGCCCAAACTTCAACCAAAAGCCACTTATTTATTGCAAAGTGCCAGCACAGAAATTTATGCAGTTATTTATTTCTCCTTGTTCTTTGACAACTTTCAATTGTTCAGCCTCCTAAAGACACCAACGCAGTTGAAAGGAGGAGGGCAAATTCCCCTATCATTGTAGGAAGATTCTGTAGGAAGATTCTTTGAGTCCTGTCTGGTGAACTTCATTCTGGGGTGATGGCCTGGGTGCCCACAGAGAGGGCTCCGAGTGCCGCCTCCACTGGGATAGAGGATATGTGGGGTGGAGATGATTGGAGGATGGAGATAACAGCCTAGGTGATAGGGGGGTTTAAAGTTGGGGGTGGAGTTGTGTGTTTATTTAAGGGCTGGCAAGAAGGGCGAGCCTCATTCTGGCAAGAAAAACATGACCTATTATTACATTATTGCTGTGCTTACTATAGTGTATTTTTTAGAGTTAGGCTTATGAGTAAAATCTGAGCTGTAGTGACACTGTGTTATGTGTGTGGCCTCCTCTATAAAGTTTGGTGTGTACATTAATGCAGGAGAACAAATATAATATAGAGCAGAGGAACCCCCCCTTAGTATGAAAGGGAAACAACTGAACATGGACCGGGATTGACATAGCTGCTGCAGTACAAGGGTGTGTATCAGAGCTGTGTTTCCATGGTACCAGACTGCAAACAATCCCTGCAGTCTTGTTGTATTTCTGGAAATTTCCCCCCCTTAGTACTGCACCTGTTTTGCACCTCATTTGTCTGTTTCTTTTTGCCAATGCCTCCCGGAAGCTGTATGTTTGTTATTCTTATGTCTTGATTTTTGCGGGACAATTTGTAGTTTTGAATAGCACAATTATGGGTTTCCTACAAATGAATTTTTATTAACCCACTCTGCACAATATATTAAAAAAAGAGAAACGCAAATTTTTACGGTTTACACTTTGCTGCATTTATAATTTTTTGCTCCAAATTATAATTATAATTTGCAATACCAAATTATTTTTTGAACCATAACAGGGTAATTTGTGTGTTCAGGAAAAAACTTAATTTGCCCACTGACTTGAGCGCTGTGTTGGAAGAATCTGAGAATACTACTTCTGTCTTCTCTCCAGGGTCCCCTGTAAGTGCATGGGTGGGCTTTAGGGACCCAGGCCGTCCACCGTAAATCTACAGTGGGCTGTCTAGAAAAATGACCTACATTTACACAATGAAATCCTTTTTGGGACAAAAAAATAACTTTTTGCACCATATAAAGCTTTTAAATGTTTCTTAAAGCTTCTTGAACTTTTAGCCTTTTACTGGTGATATGTTTTTTTTTGTTTGTGAATGATTTTAAAAATCATGATTTTGAAAAAGTTTTTTTTTTTGAGCGGTATGACTACTTACCCTTTAGGTTTTCCAGAGGGGTTAAAACAAAATGGAGGTGCAATTGACAAACTGTAATTTTTTTTTAGACAATACATTAATTTTGGACAAAAATTAAACATTCACAAAGGATTAAATGACAAAAAGCTCCACAAAGTTTGATACCCAATTTCTCCTTAGTGTACCCAACACGGGGTGGTAAACTTCTGTATAGGCACACGCCCGGACATAGAATGGAAGCAGCGCCATTCAGAGCAGATTTGCATTGTCACATTTTACAGGCTATAAAGGTTTTTTTTTGTAATTTGGACATATGGGGGCTTATGTTTTGCAGATTCTCCTTTCAGGTACATCATTTAGTGGGATTCAATTGATGAGATTTTATTAACTCTTTTTTGGTGGGGGGTTAAGAAAATCATAAATTCTGGTTTAGGGTTTTTAGCTTTTTTTCCCCCGGCCGTTTACTGTAAAATAGAAATAATATGTTATCTTTATTCTATGGGTCACCACAATTACGGCGATACCTAATAGCTTTTTATGGTTGACTTGATTTGCAGAATACAGAACTTATTTGGTGAGAAGTTTGCTTGTTTTTGCATCTCCATGCATTAATGGCCATAATATTTAAATTTATTTAGTTTGTAGAGCTGTTTTAGGGCTTGTTTTTTGTGGGACAAGCTGTACTTTTTATTGATATCATGTCAGAGTATATGTTACTTTTTGATCACCATTTATCCTTTTTCTATCCAGTTAGATGTGAAAATATAATTATTGCAATTGTTTGGGTCAGTACCTGGTAATGCCCTATAGCAGTGATGGCAAACGTTTTAGAGGCCGAGTGCCCAAATTACAACAAAGACCCGCTTATTTATCGCAAAGTGCCAACACAGAAATTTAATTTGTGATCTATACTCCCTTCTCTGTCACAGTTTTCATTGATACCAGCACCTGAGGACACCAATAAAGCAGAAAATAGTCCCAGGTAGCACTGTCACTTAAAATAGCTCTGTGCACAGCAAGTCCTGGGCTGTCTGGGACTGCTGGAAGATACCTGGAGTCATCTCTGGCGATGGCCTGAGTGCCCACAGAAAGGGCTCCGAGTGCCACCTCTGGCACCAGTGCCATAGGTTAGCCATCACTGCCCTATAGGGTTAAACAGCTGGCATAGCGACTATCACAATTTCTGCTGTTCCCCGCCTGGCTCTCACATACTGCTGGGATCCTGCAGTGATCACCCAGGCTTATCTTCTGATCCAGGGCGATCACCATGATGTAGCTGTACATCATGGTGTGGTAACTGGGAATAGGACCTTTTTTGATCCTGGGTGTTATCTCAAGTGTTTAATAACACAGATCGGCTGCAGCAGGACCTTATGTCCTGCCGTTACTAAACTTTGCTTTCAATCGCAGTATTATGGATGATCCCCAAGACTTTCTAACCCTTCCCAGCATAGAGATTGCACATTGCATAGCAGTGTCAGGTCCCCTTGTTTACCGTCAAACAAAAATCGATATGTCCTATGAGTTGAAATAGGCTGATCCAGCCACCAGAGTATAGTGATGGTGACATGTGACAATACAGGCTGGAACTTTATGTTCTGAAATCTCACATGGCTTGTAATAAGTGTTCAGATGCCGACCAGGAAGTATTGATCCTATAATGGTGTAGAGGTTATAGCCAATTACACAGTCAGCAGGACTTCGCTTTCCACAGCAGTATATTTGCAGAATTCAGGAATACTATTTGAAACGTTTTAACTCCCTGATAGTCGGTATGGTCGATAGGCTCCACACCGACTAATAGGACTTCCTATATTTTTTGAGTGCTGCTTCCACTTCTCATGCCGGTGACATCACTTTCACGAGAATGGGGCTGAGCTGAGGTGCCATGCACAGTCACTATGCCTGGATGGTGGGGTGCCACGTGTCAGACTGTCATCAATTTCATATTGAAGACATATTCTAAGGATTCCCTCCCGGTTACTTACACATTGGGTGCAGACTCTGTGCACCTGTGTTCACCTTCGCTTAGGGATTTATACGCCTCTCTTACTTCTCCGATGCCTTTGGAAAGAATGAGGTAATAAGGTTTATATTTGTTACTGAAGCAAATTACAGGTTGATGTTTTGGTGGCTCGGTTACTACTTCCATTTCTGAAATCTTACCTCACAGTGTAATTCTTTTTATAAAAATTGTGCAAACCTCACCAAAGTCAATTGGGTCCATCCATGGTCGACCTGTTGGATCCATCACATTGTCATGAAGCCATAACGCCATGACCATTAAGGTACACAACTGGTCTGCTGTCTGAAGTCAGGGTCGGCGTGAGGTGTCAGTAGGCCCCTGGGTGACAGAGCCTCATTTGGCCCCTTTGAAGTGAACTCACATGGCGGCATTTAATATTCAGAAGCTAAAACGGTCTCTTGTTCCCAAAAATATTCAATGGTTTATCATCCCAAAAAGCCCTCTCATGGTTATTTTATATACAACCCCCTCAAGAGTATTATATATAAAGTACCCTCACCCCCTATGGATTCATTAGATACAGTCCCCATCAACCCTATGGATTCATTAGATACAGCCCCCCCTCAACCCTATGGATTCCTTATGTACAGCCTTATATGGGCTCCCCAACTCTGTGCCCTGGCACTTGCCCATTGCTGGTGCTGGTCCTGCCTGAAGTACCCTTCATAACAGGCAGCAGACCTTAGTATTTGTGGTAGGATGATCTGCCATACTTCCTGAGTTACTCTAGTAAGGAGTGAATGGTGGAGCTTGAGGTAGATTTGCTTACATCTCAGAATTTTATTGGCAAAGACTCGGAGTATTCAGAACCCAGAGTTTCTTGTTGGCTGTGCTTCTTGGCTTAATACGGCAAAAACTATCATTTCTGAAGGTCTTAGATTAGATTAGATGAAATTTTCTGTCTGTGTACAGATTTTAAAACAAAATGCCCACAGTGATGCCAATGATACATGGCAGCATAATATTATAAGGCAGTGGTGGCGAACCTATGGCACAGGTGCCAGAGGTGGCACTCAGAGCCCTTTCTGTGGGCACCCAGGCCTTCACCCCAACACAGAGTTTGCCAGATAGTACTCAAAGCTTCCTCCTGTGGTCCAGTACAGCCCAGGACGTGCCATGCTCAGCAACATTTTAAAGCGAGAGCCTTGGCTCCCAGGACTACAGGATGAGCAGGAAGGTGTGGATAGAGATGGATTGTCATTGGAGCTCCTGCACTGGATCCCCTGGTTCTGCCTCTTCAGGGGACCCTGGAGGGAAGCTTCAATCCAAATGTCTCCATCATCTTACTATTGTATTGGTGAACTCAGGACAACAATACGATTAAAACCTGCGAATGAGCAGGGATCAATAAGTTACTGCTTAAATTGTCATGTTGGCACTTTGTGACATATAAGTGGATTTTGGTTGTAGCTTGGGCACTCTGTCTCCAAAAGGTTCGCCATCACTGTTATAAGGGATGGTGCTGCTCATGCCCTAGCGTTACTACATGCACTAGGCTGGATTCCTATTTTGTATCTATACAATAGATAGACTGGTAGCTATTCATTTATTTATTTATCAAGGTATCAGTAAAGCCAGAGAAGAGGAGTGTTTATTAGTAATCTACCCTGATTCTCATAACTTAAGACACTAAAAGAAATGTTTAAAGTCTGTGCCAATGGATAAGTTGCATGTAATCCAGGGTGATTACTATAGCTGCGGACTACCATGTGGCAATGGCTACTATACATGGTCCATTGCTACATCTGTATCACACAAATGCTAATTAGGTTGTATTACTGATCGAATGGGACCATAAATACTGCCATATAAAATGGAGTGATGAACAAAGACTATTTATGTCGGTGACATATTTTGGACCATTAAAGGGGTTAGCCAGTGGTACACATTGCCAGCACACCACTGTATGATTGTACACACATCAGGTGCACAAATACATCTTATGAGAAAATATAAAAATAAACATTCTCAATATATAAAATTTATGTTTTGGAACAGACCTCCCTTTGTTTACTGTTTACCAAGGAAATGACCAGAGTCCAAAGTCCCACATCCTGTCGTACATGCGCAGTGATCTCTGCACGCTCCCCGGCCAGCTTTCACGTCCACTCATATCTGTGCTTACAATGAACGCGTCTGCAACAGTGGCCACGTCATCGCTCCCAGCAGACAACTGCGCTTACCTCTGCTCACAGGAGGGATCGTGCATGCACAGACAGGATTCACACTCTTTGCCTCAGTCATACTGAAAAAGGAGGGAGAAGACATCCTGAACTGAGTGCCTATTGTGAACAAGCACTGACGGTGATGGAGAGACATACAGGGATGCCTAGTTTAGTAAATACTGCGGCGGCCAACTTGGGGATCAGCAGAAACATGAAGAGTAAGTCTGACAAATGAATTTTTAAAACACATCTACCAAAGAGTGGTAGTTTCATAGTTACTTTGTAGAGGATATAAAGATATAAAGAGTATATATAAATATAGATGAAAGTGAACATGTCACCAGGAATCTAATTTTTAGCTGGTGGCAGCTTCAAATAGCCTGTGTCATGCTGATTTTTAAAGTGCCTTTGTCAGCATTCTGGATCATTTTAGTACTGTATAATAGTTAATTTCACAGTATCTGGCTCCCTGCCAGCAGTGTGTGGTGAGTCCCAGGGGAGGGGCAGCTACAGCCTGTGTGTGCCACCATCCCCCTCTCTCCCCAGCCTGCACAATGCACATGACTGGAAGTGGAGAGGGAGTTGCATGAGTGTGGAGGAGACTGACACAGGCACAAACAGGTTGCAGCTTCCCCCTCCCGGGGACTCGCCAAACACTGCTGGCAGGGAGCCAAGTAATGTGTAATAAACTTATATAAACTACTGAAATGATTCAGAATGCTGACAAAAAAAATTTATAAAACCATCACAGCACAGGCTATTGGAACCTGTACCAAGCTAAAAATGACATTCCTGCTGACGCTGTTTGCTTTAATGGCCAGTGGCCATAGTACCCATTTAAGACTGTTTTGAGAATGCCACCCAGGTAAAATATCAGTCCCAAAAGAGCCTGACCTAAGACTGTTATTGGAGATCATCATTCTCTGCTCTACTTTGGTGCATGGCTTGTCTGACTATTGATAAATCTAGTCTTCTCCGGCAATGGTGGGAGGATGGCACCTGCAAGGGATCACTAGTGACAAGTAGGGTTAGAGCGAGCGCTAGAGGTGGCAGTCACACCTGGGCCTGGAGCGCCACATAAGAAGAAGCTGGTTTTATGTTTGGCACATGACAGGAGGTAGCGGTCACACACAGATACACAGTATTCTGAAAAATTATAACCGCACACAAACCGAAAGAGTGGAGATTATATAATGAATTTTCACTGCTGACAGATGGCATTCAAGAAATTATCTCAGTATAGCATGACAGTACTGCTCCAAGATCCATGTATACCTGGCGTATTATCCGATTTCTGATAGATATGAGACAGATGATAGGTAGATAGATAGATAGATAGATAGATAGATAGATAGATAGATAGATAGATATAGGAAGGAGATTCAAGGCAGCACAACCTCTGTAGCCGGGTGCAAGATCCGCAATCCGTGGCAAAGGATTCTTGATATATTAAAGCAAAAGCAGCAGCACTCCGGTGATGAATTAAAGCTGGGTGATCTTTATTTCAAGGGTGCAACGTTTCGGTGTGTCCACCTTTTTCAAGCATACAAACAAGTGACCAGCATTTGCATATATATAGCCCAACCCACATTCTGATTGGGTAACAGCATATTTGTGCAATATAGGAACATATACAATATATTATATAACAAACGACCGTGCTATGTTACAAGTAGATAAACATAATATCTGATGTGGATAATTGAGTGATTTGGTGAAAATACAGTGTATTAAAAACAATAGTGTTGCCTCTGGAGAAAGGACCGCCCCATCGTCAATAGAGAGCCAATCGAAAAGAGTGTATACAAAACGTCTGCTACAAAGTACCGTTCCTTGTTGTCACTGTCTCCCGGGATACGAGGGGGTTGCGCCAACTTTGATCCAGAATACCGGAAGTGCAGCGTGCATCAGGGGTAGAAGGCCGAGGTCCGGCCAGCAGGACCAGTTTGCGCATGCGCACTTGAACAAAAATGATGGCGGCGGCCATTTTGGTTAAGGGAGCCGATCGGAGACAGGACAAATACAGTGGAAAAACAGGTAAGTGATTAGGGAAAACTGGAACCACGCTATAGGTCGGGCTCACACTATCGACCAGTACATAGTCAGTGTGGAACAAAGGGACTAGCGAAGCACTCAGGAGCCGCGAATTAGCAGTTCTTTTGTGCCATCACTTATCGTCCCATCGACCTCAAGCATATGTGGGACAGTTGAGGGGTAATAACCCAAAATAGTAAAAATTGCTTCTCAACAGAACTGAAGGAAGGTGTCATCAATTGTAGCAGACATACACTGAAAGATTCGTGGACGAATGGGGACAATCGGTGCTGCCAGAGAGGCATCTAAGGAGAAAAGAGAGAAAAAACATAGTTACATATTGAATAAAATATATACATAAAGCTGGAAGGGGGTTCTCCCCTAGACAAATATACTTATAACTTGGGAATATCATGACAGGTATAACAGGCATACTGACAGAGCCAGTGATTTAAACACATTACGTAATGTTAGTTACATTGAATTCAATATTTAGCCCAAGGGGTTGTAGTGTTTGGAGACGGTGGATCCACTCAAGTTCCCTCTTTCTTAGCATAGATTCCCTGTTGCCTCCTCTCCTAGGGGGCGGGATATGGTCAATTAACTGGAATTTAAGATGGGACTCCTTGTGACCTTTTTCAGAAAAATGGCTGCTGACAGGGAGATCTAATCTTCGTTTGCGTATCGTATATCGGTGCTGTGTGAATCTGGTTTTAAAATCGAGGGTGGTTTCACCAATATAAACCAGGTTACACGGGCAAGACAATTTGTATATCACGAATTCGCTAGTACAATCCAGGTAATGTTTTATGCGATAGGTCGTGTCATTATGCGTGAATGTGTCGCCTTTAATGACATGTGAACAGTTGACGCATGAGCGACAGGGAAAGCAACCCTTTTTAATTGGTCCACTGATGGTTTTCTGGATGGATTTGCTAAGGGGACCTACGTCTGATTTAACCAGGCGATCTCTGATATTTTTAGAGCGTCTGTATGACAGTAATGGAAAATTATTAAATTCAGGGACACCAGACGGTTCACTGGCCAAGATGCGCCAGTGTTTGCGTATGATTTTTGTGATATTGTCACTATTGTCGTTAAACGTTGTGACAAAGGGAATCCTAGCAAAAGGCTCTGTATTTTTGGTGGAGGATAACAGCTCATATCGATTTTTTCTGTGTGCAATGTCCAGATTTTTATTGATTGTTTTTTTAGGGTATCCCCGGTGGCGAAATTTGGAAACCATTTGTTGAATATTCTTGTGATATTTAGCGTCATCTGAGGATATTCTTTTGACTCTTAGAAATTGACTTAAAGGCAAAGACTCGACCATGGGGCGTGGATGATTGCTTTCGTATCGTAGAATGGTGTTTCTGTCAGTCGGTTTAGTGTATAGATCCGTGTGGATACCTTGGTTAGTACGTATGACCTGGACATCCAGGAATTGTACCATATCTGTGGAATGAACAACCGTGAATTTGATGTCAGAATCAATAGTATTCAAATACTCATGGAATTCAAGAAGTTCCTGGGTGGAGGCGGTCCAGAGGAGGACCGCCTCCACCCAGGAACTTCTTGAATTCCATGAGTATTTGAATACTATTGATTCTGACATCAAATTCACGGTTGTTCATTCCACAGATATGGTACAATTCCTGGATGTCCAGGTCATACGTACTAACCAAGGTATCCACACGGATCTATACACTAAACCGACTGACAGAAACACCATTCTACGATACGAAAGCAATCATCCACGCCCCATGGTCGAGTCTTTGCCTTTAAGTCAATTTCTAAGAGTCAAAAGAATATCCTCAGATGACGCTAAATATCACAAGAATATTCAACAAATGGTTTCCAAATTTCGCCACCGGGGATACCCTAAAAAAACAATCAATAAAAATCTGGACATTGCACACAGAAAAAATCGATATGAGCTGTTATCCTCCACCAAAAATACAGAGCCTTTTGCTAGGATTCCCTTTGTCACAACGTTTAACGACAATAGTGACAATATCACAAAAATCATACGCAAACACTGGCGCATCTTGGCCAGTGAACCGTCTGGTGTCCCTGAATTTAATAATTTTCCATTACTGTCATACAGACGCTCTAAAAATATCAGAGATCGCCTGGTTAAATCAGACGTAGGTCCCCTTAGCAAATCCATCCAGAAAACCATCAGTGGACCAATTAAAAAGGGTTGCTTTCCCTGTCGCTCATGCGTCAACTGTTCACATGTCATTAAAGGCGACACATTCACGCATAATGACACGACCTATCGCATAAAACATTACCTGGATTGTACTAGCGAATTCGTGATATACAAATTGTCTTGCCCGTGTAACCTGGTTTATATTGGTGAAACCACCCTCGATTTTAAAACCAGATTCACACAGCACCGATATACGATACGCAAACGAAGATTAGATCTCCCTGTCAGCAGGCATTTTTCTGAAAAAGGTCACAAGGAGTCCCATCTTAAATTCCAGTTAATTGACCATATCCCGCCCCCTAGGAGAGGAGGCAACAGGGAATCTATGCTAAGAAAGAGGGAACTTGAGTGGATCCACCGTCTCCAAACACTACAACCCCTTGGGCTAAATATTGAATTCAATGTAACTAACATTACGTAATGTGTTTAAATCACTGGCTCTGTCAGTATGCCTGTTATACCTGTCATGATATTCCCAAGTTATAAGTATATTTGTCTAGGGGAGAACCCCCTTCCAGCTTTATGTATATATTTTATTCAATATGTAACTATGTTTTTTCTCTCTTTTCTCCTTAGATGCCTCTCTGGCAGCACCGATTGTCCCCATTCGTCCACGAATCTTTCAGTGTATGTCTGCTACAATTGATGACACCTTCCTTCAGTTCTGTTGAGAAGCAATTTTTACTATTTTGGGTTATTACCCCTCAACTGTCCCACATATGCTTGAGGTCGATGGGACGATAAGTGATGGCACAAAAGAACTGCTAATTCGCGGCTCCTGAGTGCTTCGCTAGTCCCTTTGTTCCACACTGACTATGTACTGGTCGATAGTGTGAGCCCGACCTATAGCGTGGTTCCAGTTTTCCCTAATCACTTACCTGTTTTTCCACTGTATTTGTCCTGTCTCCGATCGGCTCCCTTAACCAAAATGGCCGCCGCCATCATTTTTGTTCAAGTGCGCATGCGCAAACTGGTCCTGCTGGCCGGACCTCGGCCTTCTACCCCTGATGCACGCTGCACTTCCGGTATTCTGGATCAAAGTTGGCGCAACCCCCTCGTATTCCGGGAGACAGTGACAACAAGGAACGGTACTTTGTAGCAGACGTTTTGTATACACTCTTTTCGATTGGCTCTCTATTGACGATGGGGCGGTCCTTTCTCCAGAGGCAACACTATTGTTTTTAATACACTGTATTTTCACCAAATCACTCAATTATCCACATCAGATATTATGTTTATCTACTTGTAACATAGCACGGTCGTTTGTTATATAATATATTGTATATGTTCCTATATTGCACAAATATGTTGTTACCCAATCAGAATGTGGGTTGGGCTATATATATGCAAATGCTGGTCACTTGTTTGTATGCTTGAAAAAGGTGGACGCACCGAAACGTTGCACCCTTGAAATAAAGATCACCCAGCTTTAATTCATCACCGGAGTGCTGCTGCTTTTGCTTTAATATAGATAGATAGATAGATAGATAGATAGATAGGTAGGTAGGTAGATAGATAGATAGATAGATAGATAGATAGATAGATAGATAGATAGGTAGGTAGGTAGATAGATAGATAGATAGATAGATAGATAGATAGATAGATAGATAGATAGATAGATAGATAGGTAGGTAGGTAGGTAGGAAGATAGATAGATAGATAGATAGATAGATAGATAGATAGATAGATAGATAGATAGATAGATAGATAGATAGATAGATAGATAGATGTGCTTGAGAAAGGTGTAAACTCACACCAAAACGTCGCGGTTCATGGAATAAAGGTTCACCCCCTTTCAACACTACTTGGAGTGCTGCCTCTTCACTTTGATATATTTGTGATTCTCCACCAAGGAATCACCGGCTACTGCACTCACTGCACTCACAGATAGATAGATAGATAGATAGATAGATAGATAGATAGATAGATAGATAGACATATGGATGGATAGTTAGATGAGAGATAGATAGATAGATAGATAGATAGATAGATATGAGATAGATAGATGATAGATGGAAATAAGACAGGTAGATAGGTGATAGATAGATAGATAGATAGATAGAAATAAGACAGGTAGATAGGTGATAGATATAGGATAGATAGAATTAGATTAATCTAATAACATGTATAAATTACCCCACGGTACTGAGGATGATATCTGATGTACGCTGTACATGTAACATCCACAATAACCCCTATTTATTGCCATTTATGGGGAACACAGACCCGGCTGACAGGTTAATGAATTGAAAATTAGCTAAGGAATATTTACCAGCGGCCCTGCAGCCATAAACAGCACTTACCCTTTTATCTGCCCTTCCCCCTGCAGCACTCCCACTTGCAGATCAGTTTCCCAACCATTATTGAGGAGGCATTAAATTTTCACAAAGCAAGGAGGCTGATACTAGGTTTCTTTTAACTCTTTCTCTGGACATGTACACGACTCATCTTCACGGTACAAAGCATTTCAGGTGTGAACTGAATGTATTGCTTCCTTCTTTAGGATGTGAGCAGCTTTAGCCTCAAATAGTATAACATGTAAGGGTGTAGGAGATGTGGCCAATAAGAGAACACCCCTGCTCCTCCAACATCCGAAACTGTGGGTGCTATAGGAGGGGCATTGTTTGTTTACAAGCAGTTTGTTCCTACATACTACTACAGGCGGTCCCCTACTTAAGAACACCTGACTTACAGACGACCCCTAGTTACAAACAGACCTCTGGATGTTGGTATTTACTGTACTTTAGTCCTAGGCTACAATAATCATCTGTAGGAGTTATAAAAGGCGTCTGCAATTAAGATTTATTGTTAATCCTGGTTCTTATGACAACCCAACATTTTTAAAATCCAATTGTCACAGAGACCAAAATAATTCTGGCTGGGATTACAATTATAAAGTATACAGTTCCGACTTACATACAAATTCAACTTAAGAACTGACCTTCAGAACCTACGCCTGTACTATGGGATGACTTACATAGAGAATTCATATGTTAACTAAACAAGGTCCCCATCAAATAACTGGGGTTCAGGAGGTAAAACATTGTATTGCTAACATTGGTAACAAGTTTGTAGCATCTTATGCCACTTCTCTTTATCCTCTACTTCTTTATATTGGATGGAGATGAAATTCTGTATAGTAGATTTACTCCTATAAGAAGTGGTTTGGATACTACCAAATGGTATAAATGAAATAATAGAATAAAGACTTAGCAATGACCAAAAAACGGATAAACATTACCATCAGAGTGGATTCTATGCTTCCTACCCCTAGTAAGTGTGTAATGGAATGTATCTATAGTAATAGTGAGTTACAATGACACCTAACATCTGGCCTGGTGACAGCCACCGAGCTCCAGATGTGACATCTACCGGCAGAGGGACAGGCAAGACACCCAGAAATAAGAGAAAGGATTACAATTACAGACTTAGATTTTTTTAAGTTTTTTTTTTTTGCTTTCTGACATTTGCATATGTAAATGATGAGAAATGGCTGCTGTAACTGGTATAAAGGTACATTTAGAGGACAAGTGCTTTATAGAGGCTTTCCCTAGTCTACGGACAAAGGGATGAGGATCCAGCACAGACAATGCAAGAATTCTGCTGAGTCTACAAAAGACGGTAAAGAACAAATTCGCCAGACCTGGTGTGTAGAATAGAAGGAAGGCTACAGACACAATGGACTGTCAGCTTCCAAGGTTACACTACTATTATATAGCAGGGATGCCCGGGGCTCACTACAGCAGCCCCCCGCTGTCACCCTGCCCCAGACACTATACAGCTGGGTGTACTACAATACACACCCCAGGGAAGGCGGGCCCCGGGAATGACTACAAGGAAAACGCACCCGTCACCCTGGTATATTAGCGATTAACCCATTCAATCACATGCGGTACTGCAGAACCGTACTGGGGATTAACCCCCTGTGGTTACAATATAAAGAAGTGATTATTAATGGGGAAGCAATGTATTAATTTATCATCTTCAGCGCAATACTGCAAAATCAATGGCTTAATGTGAAGCTGATAAGAAGGCATCATCCCTCAGCTCTCCATGGCCAGACAATAGCACATCTGCCTGTAGAGCCAGGGATGGAGACAAAGCAGAGCCTACCTTATAGAGCAGATGATGTGCGGCACAAGTGTCTCCAGCCTGTGTGTGCTGCCTCCATGGCTGCTCGCCTCACAGCTGATGCTTGCTGCCACACCATGGCAATGTAAGAGGAGCAGTCACATGCTCCAGCCGGCACACACAGCCAGCCTACCCAGGGACTAGCACTCTCACCGTCCTCACTACTCTCAGGGGGACGAGGGGGGTAATGCATGTATCTGCCACCGCAGACAAAGGGACATTGATGATCTAATCGGATGTTATGAATGGGAGTATATATGTAGCGCCACCATATTCTGTAGTGCGGTACAATGTGATGCAAACAGTAGGGAGGAGGTAGGGTAAAAATGTTAAATAATTTTAACAAAATATATTAAATGTTCACTGTCCATATTTATCTATCTCATATCTATCTATACATTTCTATATCTATCAATCTCCTATGTATCTATCTCATAACTATCTATCTATCTATACATTTCTATATCTATCTATCTCCCATATATCAATATATCTATCTTCTATCTATCTATCTATCTATCTATCTATCTATCTATCTATCTATCTATCTATCATCTGTTTTATGTATATATATCTCATGTCTATCTATACATTTCTCTATTTATCTATCTCATATCTATCTGTACATTTCTCTATTTATCTCATAACTATCTCTAATTGAAATTTAAAGAAGCTTTATTGGGGACATGGGGTATGGGTGGGGGTACTGGGGTTACAATAGAGCAGTGGTGTCGGACCTATGGCATGGGTGCCAAAGGCGACACTCGGAGCCCTTTATGTGGGCACCCGGTCCATCGCCCCAGCACACCAGACAGGACTCAAAGAATCTTCCTGCAGTTCCAAGCAACTTAAAAGATGCTGCTTCCAGTCATATTTTGATACTTGGGGCCACATTTATCACTTTTGTGCGCCTAAGTGTAGTAGTAAATTCTGGCGCACTGTTTTGCCAGAATTATCACAAGCTACAACCATCTGTGATAAGTATATTTTCTGCCTCTTATTAATCACTTTACTTTAACACAGTTTAGGCGCAGTTTAGGCGCAATGTTAGATTCGGGCACTTACATGTCATCCTGCTACAAGCTCCTCTCTGCTTCTCCCACAGCCCAGAATGAAGATAACACTCACAGCAGCACCCAGGTGTGTGACACCCAGCACCCAGTGACCTCCTCAGCAGTGGCTTCTCCTGGAGGGGATCCCCCAATGTTGGTCTCCTGCTGCACCCCTGTAATTCTGCACAGTATCCCCCTCAGACACTGTGCAGAATTACATGGGGGACACTTGTATGTCGTATCTGCAACATTCTGCAAGCTTCTGCAAACTTGTGCAAACTTCTCTTGCTCTTGCTGTGAGCTCAGCGTTTTGCAGAATGTTTTGTAAATAGAAGTGATGAACTGTAAATAGAGTCTGCAGCTCCTGTCTGCAATGTATCTAATGTATCTATTATATGTTCTAGTGTCTGGCTGAGCTTTGCTGCTAGAAATGAGCTCTTCTGCAAAGGGGCTCAGTGCTTTCTTCTCAGATAACGCCACCTTCGAGCTGGAGTGTTTTTGCGCCCGTTTTTGCGCCTAAATGCAAAAGTCGCACGTGATGAATATCATTAGGCGCAGCAAAACATCTGGAATTGAACGATAGATGAGGGAAGGGTGGTTATTTTAGCTGCGCGGCTAATTTGACGTTTAATCGCAAAACGGGCGCAAAAACGGTGCGCCTAAACGAAAAGGCGCAAAAACAACAGAAAAAACAAGTGATAAATGTGGCCCTTGCTTCGCTACATGGGAGTGTAGGTAAAGGGAGAATGAGTAGACAGGGCTGAATTATCTTTGGAGGACCTTCTGCTGGCCCCTACAGGTCTACAGAGGGACACTGGAAAGAAGCTAAAATGATGACAATTTTCCATCTTTCTACTGTGTTGCTGTCCTCAGGAGGCCAATATGATTGAAAGTTGTTGAACAGGGAGCAATAAATTACTGCTTTAACTTTTGGATGGCACCTCCAGTTTGGGCACTCGGCCGCTAAAAGGTTCGCCATCACTGCGATAGACTATGGCAGTGGTGGTGATCCTATGGCACAGGTGGACACTCAAGCTCAGCAAAGAGTTCACCAGAAAGGACTCAAAGAATCTAATGGCAGTTCCACAACATTCAAGATTTACTAATCTCAGTGCTATTTTAACCCTTTAATATCCAAGGGAGTATCTCATATATCCTCATAGGGTGGCACTATGTTGATGAGATGCCCCCTGGATTATAGGAGCCATAACTTATAACTGAATCCCTGGCACCTAGAATTTTGGGACAGAAGGAAAAGGGGAAATAAAATTGTGGAGAAGACCAGATTATGTTTGAAAGTCCTCCTGCTGTCCCCACGACTCTTCCTTTACAGTGGGACCCTGGGGAGAGCTACAGTGATAGTCCGGAGTTACCCTCCTGCTTTCAATTGTATCGGTGTCCTCATGTGGCATGTATGATTGAAAGTTGTGGGAGAACAAATAAATAAATAATGACTGCATATCTTGACACTGTGTGATAAATGAGTGGGTTTTGGTTGTAGTCTGGGCACTTGGTCTCTAAAAGGTTTGTCTTCACTGGTCTATGGTAGCACATTTTCAGTCTATGGCAGGCAGTAACATATTGGGGGTCATTTACTAAGGGCCCGATTCGCGTTTTCCCGACGTGTTACCCGAATATTTCCGATTTGTGTCGATTTTCCCTGTATTTCCCCGGGTTTTTGGGCACGCGATCGGATTGTGGCGCATTGGCGCCGGCATCCACGCGACGGAAATCGGGGGCGTGGCCGTACGAAAACCCGACTGATTCGGAGAAACCGCGCATTAAAAAAAAAAGTGTCGCGGGACACGCACTTACCTTCACCAAGTATAGGATCGTGAACTCCGGCGAGCCTCGGCGGACTTCAGCGCAGCAGCGTCAGAGGAACTGCCTTAGTGAATCGCAGGAAGACCCGAATCCACCGCAGAGAACGCGCCGCTGGATCGCAAATGGGCCGGGTAAGTAAATCTGCCCCATTGTGCTGCTATGGCCATTGTGGTCTCTTCTCTTTCTTCTACAAGGAGCTGAAGTTTGGCAGGAAATCTAAAAGCCTCCTCAAGCGAGCGTCCCTCACTGCTGAGCAGGAAGTGGGTTTCATCCTGAAGGATCTCCTGGTCCGGGCACAGTCTGCATTCCATAGGCATCGGCTGCGGGTATTTGTAGAGGGCTCATGGGCTAAGCCCTCTACATAGCCAGTGAGTGCTTGCTGCATATTGCAGCAAACACTCACCAGTAACACTCACAATCGGTGCTAGTGCTAACCCTGCAATCACTTCCAGTGGCGCATGGAAGCCATCTTGGCTTGATCATCGCTCCCCATGATGTCATCGGGTAGCGAGGATTTGTCTCCATGACAGACCCAAGGCTGTATGATTTCTGGGCATTTCTGGGCCACAGGCACATTGTAATAAATGAGTAATAGAATCCCCATGGCAGTATAAGGTAGGATCAATCAGACAACCTAGGGTTAAAGTACTCTAGGTGGTATGAAAAATGAAGATTTTTTTTTGTACACGAGATTTTAATTTTTGTAAATGTATGAGAACCTCTATAAATTTGGTATTCCAGTGATTGTACCGACCGACCCAAAGAATAAAGGAGACAGTGAAAGCCTTAAAAAAACAAGCCCACAAGAAAATGTCGCAAATGCGGTTTTTTCACCAATTTCACTGCATTATGAATTTTTTTCCTGCTTCCCAGTTGACGGCATGGGATAATAAACACTGTTACTATGAAGTGCAATTTGTTACATAGAAAACAAGCCCAAACACAGCTCCACATGCAAACAATGAAAAAGTTATAGATGTTTAAAGGTGGGGAGTGAAAAATGAAAACTCAAAAACATAAAAGGGCCTGGTCGTGAAGGGGTTAATGCAAAAGATAATGTAAAAAAGATAGGCCCCTCATGTGTGACTTGCAAGAGGGATTCAGATATGTCATTTTCTGAATTATAAAGGGGTCCTAGGACTTCTCACTCTTACTGTAGTTGGGCACCGCAGTCATCATACTGGATCCCTTGTCTGTAGCTGAACTCCTGCAGAAGGCACCTGTGGCACACGAAGCTCCGGGGGCTATAGATGTATAATAACTCGGCCAAAAAGTTAAGGAGTCCTTTAGGAGAAAAGTGGTTATGCTAAAAGGTCTTTAGATTTTTACAAGAAAACGTATCAGGTTTTTGTTTACAAATGACTCCTCTATTATGTGTGCGGTCACATTGTGTGGTTTTGCTTCCCGGGAAAATACATCAACCCTGTAATATATTAAAAGGGATTTGTTTTATAAGCTTTTACTGCACAGGATATTAGGGAATTAGCATTTGTTATCATAGTGTTTAGTTTACTTAACAAGATGCATCATTTCACGGAGTTTAAGAAGAGGTGCTGTATACCGAATACCAAGTATGATCATCATCAAATCATGAGTTTCTTAAAGGGATCTGGTCACCAGATTTTACCCCTTTAAAATTACTAGCCCCCTAGGGCAGGGTATGAAATATCATTTCTAGAATTCCCACTTTTATTTGCATTCTCATCCATTTACCTATAAAATAAAATCTCCTTCAAAGTCATGTAAGAGAGGAGTCATATTTTGCCTGAGATTAGTCAATTTTTAAAGGCTACAAGGGAGTGGCATTTTGGACACCCCTATCTTTGGTTAGCAGCTAGAAACACGGTGTCACAATAAATATAAGAATCTCAGGTTTTTGGTTCTGGGAGCCAAATATACAGTTAAAAACATAGTTGAAAATGTGAGTAGCAGATAGAGATCCAATCCCTGGCTATGTCTTTACCTTTGTGTATCTCAAACTCTGTAGATCAAAGAACTACAAGCCTAATGTGATCTGAAAGATAAGATTCTTATCTCTAATACGACACCAGAAGTAGTGTTCTAGGTAGGAGCTGATAAAGTTGTCTGAAGTGCCTCCTCCACTGCAGGCTTTAAATTTGACTGATCTGAGGCAAAATATGACTCTTCTCTGCTCAATTTCACATGACTTTCTAAAATGGACATTTCACACCCTACCTGACCAAGCTAGTAGTTTAATGGGATAAAATCTAGTGCCAGGTTTAAAGGGGATATTCACCCTAAATGTTAAATTGCTCACATATCAAGAGAAGATATAAGATAAACTTTAAAAATTATTCTATTGAGGCTGAAGGGCTACCCTAATCACTCTGTGATCAGGCTTCATATGTTATTACACTGTCTCCCCTTGCAGTGATATTACAGCAGGAAGTTCTCACATGTGCTGAGGAAGAATGGGGGAGGGTGTGACAGTGTATCGCCCTGTAAAGCCTGTTGGACTAGGGTAACCCTTCCAGTAGCCCTTCTGACTCATTAGGAGGCCATAAAGAACAAATATAAGAAGATTACCACAGTCACGGTGCCTGGACCTATGAGTAAGTGTCCCTGGTTTATCATGATGGATTTTGATGGTAGATTTCCTTTAACTCCATGAGAAATGGACAAGACCTAAAGTTAACCATATATGTACGGTAGATCTAGGACTAGTGATTTTCCCATACACATCCAATTGGGAACCCCCCTGTCCCAATCCCTATTGTAAATTATGTAGGACCGTGCACAATTTTCTGCAAGAAATCATAGAATTTATAAGACAATATTAATAATATGGGATATAAATAAGAGCCGCCCTTTGACCTTTATGCTATGCAATTTATATACTACAAGCTGGTGCATATACAGATAGCCATTGGCATGTTACTGTAAAGGCATCAGTAATGGACAACGATTAATGGGAGAATGAGTAAATGTGAAAATTCTAAAGAAAAATGTGTTCAAAATCCTGAGCTGATTGTGATAAGAGCCCAAGCACGTAAACAAGAGAGAAGTGTTCTAGTTTTATGAATGGTATTGCATATTAATGAACATCCTACACTGATATAGCGTGAGGACAATGGACCAGCATTCATTTATATCATGGGGGCGTTTAATCCAGCGATTTACTGAAATCACTACAAGTCTATTGTGTCCGCTGCTAGAATAGTACGGAGGTTTACGGAATTCTATACATTCCAAATGAATGGAGCGGCCATCCTTATATATCACATCCTTATATATCACATATAGAGATTTCCAAAACTAGGAACTGGGAACAAGAGGTCACTATATACAGGTATATATAGAAGGCACATTTCCTATGTCCAAAAATAATGGTGAGCGCTCAGATGAAGAAGGAACTGCAGAAAATGTTTTCTCTATTGCTTGGTCTTTATTCAGATGCTCAATTTGGTAACATTTAACCCCTTACCGACCGGGAGGGCTGAGTACTCTCCACACAAGGTGGGCGTTTGCTGCATACTGCAGCAAACACCCACGGGTAACATCAGCAGTTGGTTCTGGCACCGATCGTGGGTGTTAACCCTGTAAATGAGGCATTTAAATCCTGGTGGCGCCATTTTGGATTTGATCGCCTTAGGTCTTATGAAGACCCAAGGGTGTCTGGTTTAACCTATTCATTACAATGTGCGATTTGTATCGTTTGTGCATCACATGTAGAGACATCCCCGGCCAATAATAGTCATGGCTAGTTGCTAGGGGTGTCTGGCAATGTCTTGGGCGCACGGCCGAACCCGAATGTCAAGTCCGCTCATCTCTAATCACAACTCAATTTGCACACAGGAAAAATCTGCAACATATACACGAGATTCTGAAAGTCTCATTCTCATCAATAGTTGTATATTACATACAGAGATCCGGGTGTAACCCAGACCAGGGGCATCCGTTTGGTTTAAATTACATTAGATATACGTGGTCTATATACACAGGACAAGCACCAAAATTACAGAACATTGAAAGTTTAGATATTGTTTTTGTTGTAATTGAATACACACAAGTGTGTGTGTGTGATGTATACATACATATACATATACACACACACACACACACACACCAATTTCATACAAACGCACACACTACTCCTCATACAGAGCCGTAGCCTACAGGCAGGCATTCATAGCTCTGGAGTGAATGGCCTGGCAGACTGGCATGCTGGGCATTACATTCAGTGATAACGCCAGGCATGTAGAGGCAGCAGATGGAGACTGTCTATAACAAGGTGAAGCCTGAATTACAATCACTGTATATTCTCAGAATACAGGATCTGTGCAGTGCAATGTATACTGTCTATATCCCATTGTATTATTGTAATATTTCCTCCATTATACTCTGCAGGCAAAACAGCTTTGAAAAGGAGAAACATTTGGTTGCGTATATCTTCTATATTTTTTATACTAAAGAGAAAAATGTCTATCATTATAGAGGATTGACAGTCCCCTACAGAAAGAGGGATAGAACTTGGTTCAGATTAAACATTTTCATGATGTGAAAGTCTGTACTTGGATATAAACACGATTTCTTTGCGGATCCACAGTAGATTTCTCCTTTCTTAGGTTACATGTACACAACTGTGCATTTTGTGGTCTACTTTTTGTGGGCGAAAAAAGGGCTGTACGTCTCCCATATATTACCCTTCTATGGAGAGACTGTACCTCAAAAACATAAAAAAACAGGACATGCTCTATTTCCAACCTCATGGTCTGTTCACGGTACAGTGATCATATGGAAAGCCGTATTTCCCATTAAAGTCAATGGGGCAGTTTCTTTATATGGTAAAATTTTTTGCAGTGGCCGTTTTTTGTGTGTGAAAAAACCCAAAACCTTGTTTGCACGAGCCTAGGACAATCAGCAGAGTAATAGAGTACAGTGTAGTGAATGGGATATACCCTAATGCAAAGGATGAGCTCTGCCTACAAAATGCTGATCCACGATCCGTCCTCCAGCACCAGTAAGTGACTCCATCAAGTATCACAGTCCTCATTGGAGCCACTGCAGTTTGTGGGCCATGGGATGTGCATCCATATTCTAGAGGACTGACAATCCCATCAGTGTACATCAGAGACCCTGAGTTCAATCTCATCCAAGTGCTGACAGTGGACAAGACTTTATCTACAAGTATTACCTGCTCCTATGTGTCAAAATGCAGCACATTGTAAGAACTACATCAGGGAAATATAATGTGGCACCCTGAGGTCTGTGGTGAGACAGATAGGTGCATATATCTGGCCAGATGCTGACGTGCCTGTGAGCTGCACAAATGAGCGACCACCAAGGGATATCCATTAGATTAGAGGTCCTTTAAACACAATATTAAATTTACACACAAAATTATTTATAAAATCATTTAAATAAACATTTTACCCCATATTTATGTGTTTTCTGAATGCAGATACACTATGGCAGCACTCACTAGCGCCCACAACACTAACTAAGGCCACATTCATTGCTCCCACTGCTGACGACCATAGAAAAGATGCATAGGAATCTATATTTTGTGGCCCGGGCAGTCAGCTCATGAACGGGACTTTGGAAACCAAGAACTCGTGCATGAGCCTAATGAAAAATATGGGGCTGCTGAGAATACAGATAGCACATGGCCCCAAAAGACATTTGTATGCAAAAGGCCTACAGGCAATTAAAGGGGACCTGCCACCAAGTACAAGATCCTAAATAACATATTTCATGTGACTGCCGCTACACCCCTGGTCAATTTGGAGTTTTTTATATAAATTTGGCTACCCATTCAAAATATATGGACCTCAAAAGTTTTAATGCAAATTAGGTTATACTAGCCAAGGGTGAGTATCTCTGTGCTATACAATGATAAGAGGTTACCGTCCCCTTGGCTAGTATTATGCACATATAATCATCCAGGGTCCACTAGATCCAAGTTCTAGCCCTGGCAGTGAGAGCTAAAAAAAACCACAGATAAAAAAAAAAATTGTAAAATTTATTTTGTTATAAATAGTAATTCATATAAAAATAAATACACAAAAAAAAACAATAAGGTCAGGTGTATAATAAACACAGTAAAAATTCAGGATGGACCCAATTGCACATCGTTAAACACATTTACATTATTCACATTTACAAACATATAAATGACGGAACAATTAAAAAGTTACATAATGCGACAGGTAAAATACATAAATGTTATCTCTGAAACGCGTTTGAGGCGTAAACATTCCATGTTCTGAACAGCAGATTGTTCTAGATCAAGTCTTACCATAAGAGGACGTGGTTCATTCTGAAATGCTTTATACATATATTTTAGATGAGCAGTATATAAGTATATAAAAGATCTGCATGTTACCACAGAAATATAGATACATAGTCACCATTTGGGCTATAGCTTTAGGTGCCCTCCAGGATCATGTATGTGGGGTACCCCATAGATATACAGGCACATATTGGAATACTGGTTAAATGGAGTGATAATTGTGAAAGCCTGAAACTTATTAATGCACTACATGATGAACTTTTTATATGGTAAAAAAATTGTAGTGCAAATTACAGACCTGAGAATTGTATTACTAATAACCTGCATGGTATTCGGTCACCAGCACTTGATGTAGGGGCTTCCAACATAATCTATAACAACATACCTCACAAATCCTTAAAGGGGTTTCCCCACTACTTACTCATATATCCTGCACAATATCCTGTTGGAATGATAGGAAGCGTCAGTGGAAAGATCCCTTTGATAGGACACGTTGCTTGTCCATTTATAAACATATTTTTATAATTGAAAGACATTACACTAAAGTGTTTATAATAAAAGAAAGGTAGTGAGGTATTAACCTTTTTATATATGTACATGGCTTACACTGTGTAAACGCAGTACGATATTACAAAATGTAGAATACAAGCTCCTACAATTACAGAACATTCACAGTGTTGTCTCCTCCTCTGTCCACGACCATCAGTCTTTGAAACTTACACTCCTGTGTGGAAGAAAAGAGAATAATTGTTCAAATCATCTGCAATTTAGCGATATTTGTATAACATCCCTAACATTAAGGCTACATTCACACAGCCGTATGTCATCCCCTATAGACGGCAATGGTCACATGTGCGGCACCGTACTGTTCCGTAGCCGGGAGAAAGATAGGATATGTCCTATCTTTCCCCGGAATATGGCACCAAGTGCCATATAACACTGAGCGCTGCTCACCCCCTCCTCCTCTCCCCGGCATCGACATGTACCCTCAGTGCTACAGTACGGCCGGCACACATTGTGTGAATGTAGCCCTACAATGTATTACAGACTTTGGTTCACCAAGCAATACAGTGTCCATTTTACATAGGTCAGGGAGTAAAAGTTCTCCTAAGGGTGCGACCACACATCAAAACAGAATCAGATGCAGTTTTTGATGCCCAAACCAGGAGTGGAGTGAAAATAGAGGAGCAGCAAAACTGAACGTGTGGCTGCACCTCTACAGACGTTTGCCAATTAAGGCCGCCTTGTAGGTGTAAAGAGAACTTATAACTCCGGTCAAAATCTCTGTATTTCCTTTAAAACTTTATATGCAAATTTACCTAAACTAGTCACAGGGGTGACTAAACTAATCAACAGCTGTAACAAGTCAATCAATCATCAAATTTGACTTTTAGGTAAGGTGGGATTTAGCCAGTGAGGGGCATGCTAAGCAGCACAAAGATTCCATGAAAGGCGTAATAGGAAATGTATTCCTTTATGAGGGGGACTACTTTAGATAACTTATCTAAGCAGTAGATCAAGGGGACCCTCAGCAATCATTAATAGCCTTAGGGCTCATGCACACGACCATTGGGGACGTATGTATGACCGCAAGTGTCCCCCATAGTCGGCTATGGCGCACTGGCTCGGTACGGTGAGCGCAACAAGCCTTCTCCATCTTTGGCCATACGGCTATTAATTTTTCTCTAAATTTGATCTGATCAATGTTCTCTCTGTTGGTTGTGATTGGTCTCTTGTGATTGGTTGAGCCCCAGGGATCACACAATTATCTATCTTTCGTATAAGTTATTTCTGTGTAACAACTTCTCAAGTGTATGTTACCTCTGCCCAAAACTTAATGTCAATTCCAGAAAGGAAACCACCTCAAATCTGCCTCATTGATCAGATGAGTCTTGTCACAGTTTTCACACTGGTTGGGACCAATGGATTAGTTCCATGGAATGATGGTTAATTGGTGCGCTACTTTGCGGCAGGTCCAACATTAATATTAGATTTCAGCCCTAGGCTCCATACAAATATACTCATTACATTTACTGATGTGCTGTGTGAAGATACCCTTAAGGAAACTGAAAAGTCAAACCTACTTTTCCACTGACTTATCAGATCCTCGATCCACTGGCCTTAGTATGGAGCGCTCTGGAGATAAAGCCGGTGACTTCATTGTAGAAGTTAGTGGTGACGAAGTACGGATGGAGGATGTAGATAGACCGTGGCGTCGTAATTCTTGTACCGCACGTTCCCTGTTATAAGTATAGAATGTGAACATATAAAACCTCCATATGTGGAATTAGACTACAGATGTGCATGTATATTACAATGTTGGGAAGCTCAATTGAGGATTCTTAACATATTATGTTCTGGATACACACATCAGTTCCTAAATGCCTACTAAAACCAGCACAAAAAACAAACCTTGTGGCCCAAAACAATGATGTACATAAAAATGGAAATAGTGACTAGATAAGAGCTGTAACACTTATGACTCTTGGCTCCTCCCAGTTGAACTTGCATATTAATTTGCATATCCAGAATGATTTCTGCATTACTTCATTAGTATGAGCCACAAATATGTGTGTATGTAACTATTACAGACGTGACAGATTCAATGTAAAAGCAATTAGAGAGAAAAAAAAAAAAAGGAAAAATTGATAGTTTCTTAAAAATATATCCCTACCTTTCGAATCGCTCAGTTGTAAGTTGTCTTTTGGCAATATCGTAGTCAGACTGCAGCTGTGTGAGCTTGTTGCGAAGCATGGTAGATTCTCGGGAGTGGCTGTTGCTACAAATTTAAGCAGATGAGACAGAGTTACCATTGGAAACTGAGGTTTTTCAGAACATTCCTTCTAGAACATTATGTAACTAAGCTCTGCATCAGTAGGGGCAGAATGGACACTCTAAGACTATTTAGAGAAAGCTACCCTACATGTCAATGTCCAAACCCTTTAGCTGGTCTAGTAACAGGACTTAAGCTTTTATGTCAAACAAGAATCCCCCTTAGGCCCCTTGCACACAAGTAAATCCAGTGAACAGTGCACATACAGGATGTATAGGGTGACTACCCTGGCAGCTTCTATCACATGGAGGAGCAGGGGACATGTAATAAGTGGTAGAAATCATAAGTAAACTGGTAACATGAAGTCTATAGCCTGTGCTGTGTGAGCACTAAGGGTTAATAGCCTATCTGCACAGAGCTTATAGTGCCAAGAACAAGGTGGGGGAAAGGCTGCAGCATGAGTTGAAAAGAGAGAGAGAGAGAGAAAGTTCTGTAGAATCACAGACTGGGAAGGAGGAACTGATAGGGAAAAGGGGGCATATTGTACCTCACTATTCTGTGTAGGAGACATCAGTATCTACAGTCCTTAACCCACTTAGCTCTGCTACATACACAGAGAGAGCTGTCACATGACCTCTTCCTCTGTGAGCAGCAGCCCCTCCTCGCTTGCTCATCAGACGGACTCCAGGGCTTGTCAGCACAGCAGAGAAAGGAGCTACTTCAGCACTTAGATATACTGACGGTTATAGCAAAGAAACTGCTGGATATAGGTAGTAAAGATAATAGGCAAAGTTACTCTACATCACAAGAGCTATTTATTTGTGAAAAAAAACTTTACAGTTGTTCTTTAAAGACAAAGTCATCAGTAGACAGGTGGTGTGCAGTTCCTGACTATTCCTCCATGTGAGTTTATGGAATCTTATGGGGAAAAAAGAAGTCCTGTGAAGGAAGGATACTCACAGCTTACTCTCTGCTAGGGTTAGTTTATCTCTCAGCAGCTGAATCTCGGATTCCTTCTCATGAGTACTGAGGTGACTCTGGAACTCCTTCTCTCGATTAGTGGCCAGCAAAGTCTCCAGGTTCTTAATGGTAAGTCTCTCACTGGCTAACTGCTTCTTTAAAAGTTCCGCTTCAGACTTCATATCTTCCAGTTCATCTAAAAGCTTGAGAAAGAGAAAGACAGAAAATAAATGTGTACAATGGCTTAAAATGTCTTACCAGAAATATGTGCTCATACATGTTGAACAAGACCTGTAAAACACTGCACCACCAATCCTTATTGTACGTATGTCGCTGCAGTGCAGCCTTCTCTCCTGATCAGACATCAATGCCATGATGCTTCAGCATAGCACATCAGTAGCTAGAATCAATAACATTTCTGCCTGCTGGGAGGACAGAGCAATTGTCTCCGCCTCTAATCTCCACTATTAGTTGAGAGATGACAAGTATTCAGTCACAGATTCTGAGTAAATTTTTCATTATAATTGTGTGATTTTTATTGAATAATACTTATTGAAGTAACTGATAGTATAAAAGTATAAAGCGTCCACTGCTTGTTTAGTTACTGCTACATTGTGGATACAGAAAAGAACTGGTCATTTTATATGAAAAGGGAAAGAGCACAACCCTATTCACAGTATGAAAATGATACTGTGGTGCACACATGAGGGTTAGCACTTACCCTCTCATACTCCATGTTTCGTGCAGTTAGTTGCCTGGAGAACTGCTCTTTATTAGAGTCCAGCTTGACACACAGTTCCCTCACCGACCCCAAGTCCGACAGAATCATAGCCTTCTCGTCTTGCTCATGTCGGAGTTGCTCCTCAAGTTTTGACAAGGCCTTAGCCATGGAAGATATTTGAACTTCATAAGCCTGATGTGCATTCATGTGCTGCAAAAAATTAAAGAGTAATTCGGTTATCACTGTATACAGCAGGAGACTTTGTAGACTAATAGAGAGTATGTCATACATGTGCGCCCACTCTCCATTCATTTACTTGTGCATATGTCATAACCACCAGAGTTTGGAATACCCTTATGAATATTCAATGTGTGATCTTATACAGTAAGGCTGAGGCAGCACTATCACTTTAGGAACTAGCGGTCTCATTTTAACATCTATCTAACGTGAAACGGCGTGTGCTGGCTCCACGACAGATGATGCTGCAGATGAAAACAAAAAAATTAAAAAATTTGGCACTTTGAATTTGGATATGCCCGATCCTCTTCCCATTTGTGATACATACTCACTCACATAAATGTGTACATGTCAGGAGAAAAAGATTCAACTCAGAAATTTTTAACAACTACTGAGGACATTCCCTGTAAAACACAGATATCTGATGTGTTCCAAGCGTCGTCCACGGTGTGGAGAATCTCAGTGTTAATAACTTTTGAACCATAAGGGATATTTAAAATCTGAATGTGGTAAACAATTTCCGAGAGAATTCCGTTTTCCTATGATATTCTACCTTCGTAAACTTGACCTTGATCAGATGTGGCAGCTTACAAGATGGTGGCCAAGTTCTGGACATAAGCTAAAAGATAGGCCCTCTCACCCATTACTTGCTTAGGTAATATATGTTGTTTTCCCTTTCATTTCTGAAATAAAAGATGTCCTGGGACTTTGTAAATATGCAACATAACAAAATGCAAGTGTGTACTGAGCACTACCTCCTGCACTTCATTTTCCAGGTCTTCCAGGCGTCCTCGGAGATGTCTTCGATCAGTATCCACAGAGAGCAGCTCCATCTTTATAGAACTACTTTCACCGAGAGCATTCTGTGCCTTCACCTCCCATTCCTCCGCCTGGCTATGAACCATTCGAAACTGATCCAGAAGATCCCGATTCTCTTGTTCCTGGAAAGAATGGTATGAAAAACTAAAAATTACAAGTGCGTCTGCACAAAGCACTATAGAGAGCAGCTTAATATTAGTACAAGGATGCTCTAAATGTTTACGTCTTGCTCAGAATTTGCTGGTACAGAATGTCAGTGTTTTAAACCATCTGTCACAGTAATTTCTGCTGCTGCCGTTATAAATGTCATGTTGAGGATGAATCTAAAGATACAGCATCTTTTCAAACTAAACAGCAAGCGCTCACCTTGGCAGCCATTAATGTTTCAATTCTGGAAACCTCAGAAATGTAGCCATGGACTCTTAGCTTTAGTTCTTCTTTTTCATGTATGGCATTTTCTAATTCCAGCGTAATAGTCTAATAAAAGAATCAAACATCGAAGATTACTTAGGAAATTGCGGCAGCTAAAGATGTGGACACCACTGACTTCTGGTAAACATGAAAACAGCGCTAAATCTTTTATAAAAAACAAGGTGTTTCTGGAAAATCAAGACTCCTACCTGATTCTCTCTAGCCATGGTGGCCAAATCATCCTGTAACCTCCTATTCTCCTTCAGAGAGATTTCCCTCAACTTCACATTTTCTAGAAGATCCGATTGGGCCGAATCCAGTTGGCGGCGTAGACTGGACAGCTCACGGTCTTTGTTGCTAAGGGCATCTTTCAACTGGCTGCAAATTAGAATAATTTTACCAATTATCATCCTTTATACAAATAAAAAAAATAATAAAAAAATAATTAAAAAAAAAAAAAAAAAAAAAGTCATACCCAGTCACTAAAATCCCCCATGTACCATATCCCCAGAAAAACCTTGTGAGAAGAAAGCCTGATTTCTAAAAAAGAATATAGCAGCTTAAAAAAAAAAAACTAATCACCAGAAAAATTAATACAATCAAATTTGTTTGCATGAATTAGATATTTGAGAATTTAAAAAATATATTTCTGGTTGCTTAGAGGACATTTACCATCAGGTATGGTAATATAACAGGGTTATTATTCCAGTTACACTTGATGCAACACAAGTCTTATAGACTGAGGGTATAGTGTCCTTGATGGCGCTGTATTTTCTCCCCCCCCCCCCCATGGCACAATTTGATTGGGTGCTTGGCACCTGCACAGTGATTCACTGAAGCTGGTGTAGTACACTATAGGGGAGATTTATCATACCTACAGCCGATACATCATGAGGTTTAAACCTGCGCTGGTGGACAAAACTACACCGGGTCCAACCATTGAGTGGCAAATGTTCGCAAGTTTTTAGAAAGTGTGCAGCCGGAACGTCCCGCTTCGGCCCACACCGCCAGCGGCCATTCATACATGGTTTGTGATTAATTAACTGCTTCTACGCCAAGCACTGCTAAATGTCCCCCTATGTCTTCACTGTACATGAGATGGCAGTCTGGTACATGCACCGGGGTGTACTGCACAGACTTCATTGAAGCAACGCGAAAATGCAGGGAACACCATAGACGAGTCTGATGCACCTTATCAGCCTCATCTCTAGGAAAGTATGAGTAAACAATAAAAAGAGTAAAGAGAATAAACATGCTGATTTATATAAAAAATTACAATTCCTAGAGGACTTAAAACACAATACAAACAGACATACTCCACAGTAGCCTCCAGCTCAGAAAGGGTCAGACGTAAGTTAGTCATTGTTTTCTCCTAGAAAATATAAAAGATACAAGTCAAATGGTTTTAGAAGATATGAAAGGTTCCTTAGAAAAAAAGTCAGCACTCTTCTTGTAACAGACCTTATTATCTAGGTTCTCATCTAAACACGCTACTCGCTCCGTCTTCTCATCCACTTCTTCCTGCAGGTTATCTTTTTCCTTGTCCAAGACAGAAATTGTGTTTCTGAGAGCTGTCATTTCAGTGACCTGCGCAGACACCTTGTGATTCAATTCACCTAAAAGTAAAAAAAAGAAAATTTGAAAAGCAAAAATAGTTAAACATATGAAAGAAAAGCACCTTATAGTGTGTATTTTATGAACATTTACACCAAACTGCAATGATCAAAGACAAATTCACTTAATCCTTCTGTTGGAGATGCTCTTGCTTGTTCATGGATCAATAAATCCTCTCTACAGGAGGTCTGTCTGGGTTTTCCAGAACCTGTTCTATCTGCGCTTACCCACATTTTTAGCGTATCACCAAAATCATCCCCCTTTGAAAGCAGAATAATGTCCATATTGGGGATTCACTAAGGTCCGTGCGCCGATATTCACCAGGTGTCGCTGCTGTGCCGAGGTCCGCCGGAGTTCACCTGCTTTTTTCTGGTGTATGTGAGTGCTTGATCTTGCGACACAAATGGCTTTTTAAATTCTGCGGTTTTTCCGAATCCTTCGGGTTGTCCGGTGGCCACCCCCCCCGATTTCTGTCGCGCGAAAGTCGGCGCGATTGCGCCAAAAAAACTATTCGCGTGCGCCACAATCCCGTGAAATACAGCGCAAAGCGGAAATATTCGGGAAAAACCCGACGGATTCGCGGCTGCGGACCCTTACTAAATGTGCCCCATTGTGTCACTTACAGAGGTTTGGGGTAGGAAGCTGCACAGAAGTGAAGTTGTCTGTAATATAGCCAGAGAGTAGTGTAGTGTCACTAGTGGAGGGACTAGTGGGGGAACAGAGGAAATGCTTAGCCACACCAATTCTTAGCAAGAGACTTCCACCTCCACAGAGCTGCACAAAGACAAGGCTCTGATGCTAACAAGACAGAGCTGCAATACATTGTCTCCCTCCACCCCTGCAGTTAGATACTGTATCCAACACTCTGTGGTTTCATGGACAGACACACAAAGGAGGAGATTTATTGTACGCCAGCGCCGAAGTATGAAAGTGGTCATGTCCCCTTTATATATCAAAAGGCTTAGGCCTCTTGATGTATCTGGTTGGTGGTGTGGCCATTGGGCAAAACTATGATAGGTCCGACCTTGCATAGTTTTGAGTAAAAACCTGCGAGTGGCCGCATCTTTATTAAAACTATGCAGGCAGAGGGTGGAAGCGCTCTATGCCCTCTCACACCACTTGTGGCGTAGTCACTGTAAGAATCGCAGGTTCTTCTACTGCGCAAGAATTTGTGATTCTTTTACAGCTTCTACACCAGAAAACTGGTGTAGAAGCAGTTACAAATCTCCCCGTTTATCTAGTTTCCATGTAGATCCTATGGCAGAACTATGATATGCAATAAACAGGAAACATTTAACATTTAATGACGCATGCCGTAATCGTATGACACGCGTCTGGCGCAGGTACATGGAGAGGGCTCGCGGGCCGAGCCCTCTCCATAGCCGGTAAGTCTTTACTGTATATTGCAGCAAAGGCTTACCGTTAACACCCGTGATCGGTGCTAGCTATCGGTGTTGTCCCGTCGATCACCGCCGGCAAAGCAGAGGGGCGCTGCTATCTTGGTGACAATCGTCGCTCCCCGTGATGTCATCGGGGAGCAAAGATTGTCAGTTGCCATGACAGCCTCAGGTTTTCCTGTCTGTCTCGTATTATCCTATTCATTACAATGTGCGATTTGCACATTTTAATGAATGAGGTGGAAAATCCCCATATGTAGTATGGCAGTATATGATATGATCAATCAGACAACCCAGGGTTAAAGTACCCTATGGGGTCTGAAAAATAGTAAGAGTAATAATAATAATAATTAAAAAAAAAAAAAGTTAAAAATTATAAATAAGGGAAAAATGGAAATGAAAAAAACAAAAAAGGGCCAGGTCATCTGTATAGATTTTACCTATTCTTTCTTCTAAAGTTGCTATTTCTTCTTGTGATAACTGCAGCTCATTTGATTTTATGGTAAGGCGATGTTGAAGATCTTCCATTGACTTTTGAAGTTGCTCATTCAATAACCTGAGTAACAAGTGAAACAATATTGTGATGTAGTTATGAAACCCAAAAAGTAAATGCATGGACATTTAAGAACAAAAAAATAAATAAAATATATATATAAAAGTTTTTGACCCTCATTAACGTACACCCTGTACCCCATCTTAACAGAAAAAACTGAAATGTAGATATACTTGCATATGCTCCTCTTCAATCCCATCCCAGTGGAGTTCTAGGCGATCCTGGCTTAATGCAGAAAAGAGGCTTATAATTAGCAGCACAGAGTGCGGGGACAAGATGCCCAGCGCTCCTGGCTGATAATTATGCACGCCATCATGGGAGAGGTAGGTTGGTAGGGCGTGCATAATTATCAGGTGCTCCGGCCTGCTAATTATAAGTATCTTTTCTAGGCAACCCCGGCGTGTCAAGCGTAAAGAACACCACTACCAGGATCAGAATAAGAAGGGGCAGGTGTGAGGTATGTCTTGTTTGTATTTCTGTATAGTAACTGCTAGTTTACCTTTAACCCCTTCACACTCCGCCGCAGAGCTATGAAGGGTGTATGAAGAGGGCTCACGGGCTGAGCCCTCTTCATACAGAGATGGGCTTTGCTGCATATCGCAGCAAAGACCCATCGCTATCACCCGCGGTCAGTGCTTGCACCAATCGCGGGTGTTAACCACTTCTCTGCTGCTGGCAAAGTCGCATGGGCGCCGCCATGTTTCTTCAGATCGCCGCTCCCCCGAACGTCAATCCAGAGATGACCAATTGGGTTTAGGTCTGGGCTCTGGCTGGGACAGTCAGGAATGGTCACAGAGTTGTCCCGAAGCCTCTGTTTTGTTACATTAGCTGTGTGCTTATGGTCATTGTCTTGTTGAAAGGTGAACCTTCGGCACAGTCTGAAAGAGGCTTTAATAATAGTCTTTACTAATCTTTATTTATATAGCGCCTTCAAACAGGATATCTCTGTAATTGGCTGCATTCATCTTTCCTTAAACAGCAACCAGTGGTCCTGTCCCTGCCCCCATAGCACGATACTGCCATCACCATGTGTCACTGTTGGGATTGTATTTGGCAGCAGTGACACATGGCTGCCCACACATATTAGACTAATATTGACTGTACCAATTCTCCACCTATGGCAGATGTAGATAAGCTGCAACTACAGGCCTGTGTTAGCCCCTGTCATAAGTTGCGTAACTACCGCTGTAGCAGCTGCTACGGGGCCCATGAGGTTGAGGAGCCACACTGTGTATACGTGTGTGTGTATATATATATATATATATATATATATATATATATATATATGCATATATATGCATATACGTGTGTATATATATATATATGTATATATATATATATGCATATACGTGTGTATATATATATATATGTATATATATATATGCATATACGTGTGTATATATATATATATACACACACACATGTGTATACGTGTGTATATATATGCATATACTGTGTATACGTGTGTATATATATGCATATACTGTGTATACGTGTGTATATATATGCATATACTGTGTATATATATGCATATACTGTGTATACGTGTGTATATATATGCATATACTGTGTATACGTGTGTATATATATGCATATACTGTGTATACGTGTATATATATGCATATACTGTGTATACGTGTATATATATATATATGCATATACTGTGTATACGTGTATATATATATATATGCATATACTGTGTATACGTGTATATATATATATATATGCATATACTGTGTATACGTGTATATATATATATATGCATATACTGTGTATACGTGTATATATATGCATATACTGTGTATACGTATATATATATGCATATACTGTGTATACGTATATATATATGCATATACTGTGTATACGTATATATATATGCATATACTGTGTATACGTATATATATGCATACGTGCGTATACGTGCATATACTGTGTATACGTGCATATACTGTGAATATATGCATAGATGCAAATACTGTATTTATACACGCATATATGTATGATTTTTGGGCGTTTTTGTATGTGCTGTCTATATGGTATGTTTGCATATGCTCTACATACTGAATGAGTGCGTGTATGCTGTACATACTGAATGTGGATTTGCTGTATGTGTGTATATTTTTTATGTATATGCAGCATGTGTGTATATGGTTTTTTATACTGCATGTATGTGTATATATGGTCAGTGTCATGTATAACATGTCTGTAAGGCTACATGCACACTGCCGTGTACCCGCCGCACCGTAGCACGGCGTGCACACGGCAAAAGGAGGAGGAGGTGAGCGTAGCTCACCCCCGCCCCTCTCCATAGCGATGTATGGCCGCGGAGCCGTAATACGGGAAAAGATAGGACATGTCCTTTCTTTTCCCGGGCTACGGAGCGGTACGGTGCCGCACGTGTGCTGCACCGTACCGCTCCCGTAGGGCGCCGCGAGCCCATAGAAGTGTATGGGGGACGTATATCGGCCGTATATACGTCCCCCATACTGTAGTGTGAATGCAGCCTAAGGGAACAAGAACGTATGGGGGACGTATATCTTGCCGCAAATTTGCTGCCGGATATACTTCCCTCATATGCATCTATAGCACCTGGGCATGGTACGGTGAGCATAAGTATTCACTGTTTCGAGCCGTGGCCACAAAAGAGATAGTGTGCTCCATCTTTGGCCGTAAGAACCATGCAGCTCTATTCTCTATGGAGAGGGGAGGGGTGAGACGCGATGTTTATGTGAATCCAGCCTAAATATGTATGTATTTTTTTTAAGGGGAAGGGGGCCCCATCCAGAAATCTGCTTTGGGGCCCAGCCTTTCCTTGTTACGCCCCTGCCTTTCAGTATGTGGGGATTAGTAACATGATGCATCAGTCGTAATAAATCTCCCCAATAAAGTACAATGGAACCATCCATCTACCTTATGTGAGGCATCTTACAGTGGTCATGTGGGTTGGGAGGAATAGTTGTAGGTCAAATAAGTTTGCCTGACAGCTTTTAACTTTTAGAGCAGTTTTACATGTGTGTGAGTTCAGACCTACATTTCTATCCTATACATGAGAAGGGCGAATCTGCAGCCCCATTAATGTGTAGTGGAAAACATCAGATTTCTAATAAACAAATCACATGCAAAAAATTACACAATATATGAGACATTTGGTAGTAATGCAGACTAACCTTAAGGAACATAATTCGGCTATGTACTGTGAAGAGTCATCCTGAGTCTGGGCCAACGTAATAGATTGTGACCGATTTACATTGTCTAAAGATGAGATCTTTTCCTTCAATTCAGAAATTGTGGATTTTAGCTCAAACCGTTCAGTTTCCAACTAAAAAGCAAATGGAAAAACAGATGCTGAGTCATTTGTGACAAAGACATAATAGTGTCCACAGGCAGTTATATGATCCCCTTAACGCTGAGGCCCTTCATATATTTTTGAAGGTGGGGAGTACAGCTTTCACTTTGTGCCGCAAATGGAGTGTCTTCTTCATTCTTTGGGTTGGTACGATTACAGGGATACCAAATTTGAATGTTTTTTAAGTAAATCATACATTTACAAAAATGAAAAAAAAAAATCCTTATTTTGCCATCTTCCGACGCTACTAACTTTTTAATACTTTGGTGTACGGAGCTGTGTGTGGTGTCATGGTGTCGTGTGGTTTTATTTGGGCGCTATTTTTCATTACAGGGTTAAATGCCGGGAATAATGGTTATTATATTTAGCTGGATTGGACATTTTGGGATGTTTGTGATACCTAATGTGTTTATGAATTTTACTGTATTTATCAGTTCTAGGGAAAGAGGATCATTTGAATTTTTTGAATTTTGAATAACTTTTATTTTATCTATTTTTCAGTAAATGGGGATTAACCACATAATGTATTTGTGTCCTGAGGCAAGGGGTGTATGGAGAGGGCTCACCAATCGCCAAATGGCTATTTTGCAACTTATAAAATTCATAAAAAGATTGTACAGTCCCAAAAATGGCAGCAAGCACAACGTCAGCTTTTCCCACAAAAAATATACATTGAAGTATGAAAAAAATGATTGGTTTCAGAATATGCTTTAAAAAAAATATATGTATGTTTACAAAATACAAATACTAGGTTACAAAAGTACAAATTGCTATGCAGAAATCGAGCTCATCTCTATAAAAATTTTGCAAAAAACAAAAATGAAAAAGGGCAGCAGTGACAAGGGGTTAAATTTCATGTCCACATCTGTTGTGACTTTTTCATTAAACACACAGGGGAGATTTACCAGGGCCAGTACACCAGTTTTCTGGCGTACAAGTCATGAAATGCTATCCAAAAGGCATTGTGATTATTTTTTCCCTTCATGCCATAGTGGGTGTCAAGGGGGCGTGGCCAGCAGCAGAGTGGGCTGGCACAGGAATGAACTTACTATAGCCAGTGGGTCACCGTTCATGAATGATGTTTTCTGGTTAAAGCACAATTCTAAGCCAAGAAGTGCCCATCATAGGATTGTAAATCTACGCAGTCGGTCACCAGATACATCAGAAGACAGGACCCTCTTAATGTATACGGAGGATGCAGAGGGGTGTGGCTTTCATCTTACATCAGAGCATCAAGCGCCGTTGTATGATAAATGTCCCCCACAAAGTGTAATATCCTCCAGGGGTTTTACCCTTGCACTACTACGGTTAATAAACATCCCATTATTTAGGACTTACCATTTGTATTGTACTTTCTAAGTCCCCAATCTTCTGGGCGAGCTTAAACCTCTCTGAGGCGGACACCTCCTGCTGAACCTGTAGGTAAACATATGGGAGTAATGCATGCAAGATCGCTACATAAGAGAAATCACATCTCATTGCTTTTTGTACTGGTAATTGTGAGACAAAACCAGAGTGAAGACTACATGGAGAGATAGTATCATGGGCAGATTTGCGCAAGTTGTGATTGAGCACACGTGGTAGTGGTCCACAATAACAAAGCAAAAAAATAATGAAATAACCTATTTGTGAACTCGCCCCTTACAAGGCAACGGCACAACACACGGTTATAAGAGAAGTTGAACCTGAATAGTTTATTTGGGTTTCTTGATAAATATGATCATCATTAGCTATTATAAAGTTAGAAATGTGTATTGTATAAAACACAAAGGAAAACATATTCACCTTTATTTTGTCTCTCAGTCCATCATTCTCCTCCTGAACTCTCCGCAAGTCTGAATGGACCAGATCTCTTTCCTCCTCTAGATGGCGCAGCTCACTAACTGAAGATGCGCTCTTGCGGAGAGGAGACAAGTCTCGTTTAGTCATTGTCAGCTCATTCTGACCCTAAAAATAAGCAGATTTAAAATATTTTATTAAAAGAGAAATCGTATTTAAGGTCTCTATAAGAAAGATTAATAGATAATGAAAAACCACAAAGGCTCCATAGGCTTTGATAGAGGATTCCCTGGCTCCTGTGTCCTATAAAATGGATCACTGTCCCTTTACTAGTTGAAGATACTCATCCTTATTAAGGGACAGTTACAATCCCAGGTCATGCTTGTTCATATTTACAGCAAGGAAGGAATTGTCTGAAGCCTAATTTTTGGGTTGCCTTGCCCTTTACTTAATGGGGTTGGCTGCTAATAAGATTTACCACCAGCAGCAGGAATCAGGACTCCCTTTTACGTCCTGTGAGTTGCTGACTTTTAGTGGATTCAGGGGGTACATGCAGTCATTACTAGTACCCCTCCATCATAACACCACTAGTGGGAGGCCAAGGACATCTCCATTCCTCTCATACCATTGATATGGCGTGCATACAATAATGAACATAAGCCTCCTACATAAGCCAGAAGCCAGCAGGACATTACAGGAAGACCCGAGTCCTACTGTCTAGGCTTTAAAGGACCTGCGCCTCCCACCTGCAACAGAAAAAAACTTTAAGATGGTAGAAACAATATTAGTGATCCTATTATTAGGCCAATTACCCTGGTAAAGTTTCTTATTAGTGATCAACCCCTTAATATCATATTTGGCAGCTTTCAGAACATGGAAAAAATGGCATTTGGATTTTATGGCAGGTTTATGTATTCATCTGTAATTATTGCTTCTAGTTTTCATTGTACGAATACAAAATAATGGTAATTAAAAATAACTATTCAATTATGGTTTTTTTTTTTACAACAACTTTGATTAGGCAGAATCTAATTCATTTTAATTTGAAGTGCAATGTTTTGTCAGCAGCAAAATAAAAATGGAGTTTCAACCTTACCTGCTCGTAAAGTGCTCGATACTTGTCTCTCTCCATTGTCAGCACCTTGACATTGGACTGGATCTCAACCATGTGTTTTTCGAATCTATCTAACATGCTCTGGAGATCGTCTCTTTCCCTGGTGAGACGCCTTAGGGATGCATTGTATCCTGGGTCCTAAACAGCAAAAAATAAATAAACAAAAATTCTTTAAAAAAATTAAACCGTTACTATACCCTAACAATTCTGTAGCAGATTTCATGGGAGGAAAAATCCAGCACACAGGAATATACATCCTGGCTAGAGATGAGCAAACCCACAAATGTTCGGCGTCTGTTTAAACACCTGTGTGCACGTCTCCTAAATATGCTGGCAGCTCCAGCGTGCTGCCATTTTCCTAAAGGTTGTTGCTCTCCGATATCACAGGGAGCAACAATCCTCAGGAAAAAGGTAGCATGCAGGAGCCAGCACCGGAACCTCACTGGGTTCGCTCATCACCAATCCTGGCAAAGTGGAGTCCATAAGGCAGTGATGGCATCCATTTGATGGAACGCCAAATTAGGGGTTAATTCTGTTTTCCTTTGGCCCCAAATGTAACACTGAGAACAGAAGAATAGCTCTGCTCCCTGTGTAGTAGCCAAACTGTGTTACTGCAGCTCACATGCAATTCCCTCTTGAAGCCTCGGCTGCAGTCACCTGGACCGGCCACTGGTCTTCTGCCTCAGTTCTGTGTTGCTTACAGCAGTGGACAAAGATGGATTCCACTTTATAGGCGTCAGACTCTCAATGGATTACTCTTTAATAGTAATAGATATGTGTTGTCTGTGCTACACGGATAACAAAAGAAATCCTTTAACTCCGACTGAGACATTTGTGTTTTAAGACCCCACACAGTACATTCCATGTGTCTAGGCCATCGTAAGTGGTTGAATCAGCAGGAAAATTGAAATTACTTACCGGTAATTGTGTTTCCTAGAACCACGACAGCACCACCTGAGAGAGAGGGATCCGCCCCCATGGACAGGAAACCTGAGCATAAAAAGGACACGCCTCTCTCCAAGCCTCAGTGGTTTACAGAGACCCAAAGGAGACGTTTTCATTAACTTTTCAAATAATATCTTTAACATACACCAATCCCCTCTTTCTGTTTGTGATAACCATCGCCAGATAACCAGAACACCAGGGTGGGAATTACCATGGTGCTGTCGTGGTTCTAGGAAACACAATTACCGGTAAGTAATTTCAATTTTCCCCTTTCACCACGACAGCACCACCTGAGAGATTAACAGAGAAAAGAATTCAGGGAGGGATAAAGACAGCAGGACTTCCATTCCAATAGATCATGCAACCATGGAGACATCCATACCGTACTGGCTTCAAATCCTAATTGGAAAAGACTGTTCTTACCAATTTGTTCTATTTAAACCTTGTCATTTACGCAGTAGTGGTTGCGCAGAATGGACACATATTTGATCAAACAAGAGGCACTACTCTTTATAAAGGTCTAGACTACCGGATAAACTGACTATTTGCTTTTCTGGATTGGTACCAAGGCACATAAGAACTATACTGTAAGACCAGTGAAAAATGGTGGAGGCCAAATCCCAAATACTTGGGATACTTGCCATAAATTAGGCAGATTTCTTGTGAGTAGAGACATCCTACTGTGGCCCTAATGTAGAGACTGCCCTTATGACCTAATCCTCCAGGATTATATGTCAATCTTCTAACCAGAAAGCTGAATGTTCCCCCCCAGAGAAAAGTTAATATTTGAGAATATTAAAATGTCCCCAATCAATTAGAGATCTACATATGACAAAGGTTCTCCAGATCTATCTAAACAAGACATTCCAAAGGAACATGTCACAGAGCATTTCCCTTCATTGTCTGATTCTTTGTTTACATGAACAAGCAGGGAGCAATCTATGTCAAAGGAATTACAGTTGATTGTTTTAATCTTCAGTACTTTGGGACTGACTGCTTTTGACCGATTCCAGATTCTCTGAAAACTGAACCTCTTAATTAGGTTCCAACACCAAAAATGGACAGCATATAAAATAAATATAAAAACCTCTTCTGGAATCCTGACAGCACTTTGTTCTGATTCCAGAGGTCTGACCACTAGACAGTCCAATGAGGATTACAGCCTGTACCATTCTTGCAGAACACAAGTTTTAGTGGTCTTAAGATTTAACTGGTAAGGCTAGTATAGAGGCCATCAGAACTAGGAGGGACACGGCTGGCCTGAAGACCCAGATTGTAAAACCTTTTTTTTTTTTTTTTTTTTTTAATATCTATTTTAAAACCTTCCTACAAGAAGGGACAGTTTTTCCACAAATTGGGAGAAAGCTTCCCTAGATACAATGTAGTACTGATGAATGAATGGACAGAATCTGCTTAGAATCTGCAATATATATTGCTTATATCTGCACAACCTGAATATGTGGACGCTGTACCATCAAAGACCATCATTCTGACTTGCTCTACCCTTAAGACTGCAAGACTTTGAAGGGAGGCAGAATGTTGGGTTTAAACCAATGAGCTGACAACCATCAAGGAATCATTTCCCATTGGGAAAAACCACCCCAAGTTCGAGTACACATTGATATTTGGAGCCTGCTGTACCGGCAAAACATCCAATGCAGGGAGCATATCCTATCAGAAAGGATTCTGACACTATTCACCCTATCTTGCTCCCTAGTAGAACAACCGCACGGAGCAAGGACTCTGATACCCTTCACCTTAGCTCGTGGAACCAGTGCTCACAGCCAGGATTAGGTCATTATCCACCTTGCCTTGTGTATCTGTGGAAACAACTCAGGTAGTTGTGGAATCACCACTCACACCCGGGATTATGTAACCATTCACTACCACTCAAGGTCAGGATTATGTCATTATCCACCTTTCCTTGTGTATCTTGGGTATTTGTGGAACTACCCCTCACAGCAAGGATTATGTAACTATTCACATTACCTTGGGTAGTTGTGGAACCAGCGCTCACAGCAAGGATTATGTAACCATTCACATTACCTTGGGTATTTGTGGAACTACCACTCACTGTCAGGATTATATCATTATCCACCTTGCCTTGTGTATCTGTGGAAACAATTATTCACAGCAAGGATTATGTAACTATTCACATTACCTTGGGTAGTTGTGGAACCAGCGCTCACAGCAAGGATTATGTAACCATTCACATTACCTTGGGTAGTTGTGGAACTACCCCTCACAGCAAGGATTATGTAACCATTCACATTACCTTGGGTATTTGTGGAACTACCACTCACCGTCAGGATTATGTCATTATCCACCTTGCCTTGTGTATCTGTGGAAACAATTATTCACAGCAAGGATTATGTAACTATTCACATTACCTTGGGTAGTTGTGGAACCAGCGCTCACAGCAAGGATTATGTAACCATTCACATTACCTTGGGTATTTGTGGAACTACCACTCACCGTCAGGATTATGTCATTATCCACCTTGCCTTGTGTATCCTGGGTGGACGTGGAAACTATTCACAGCCAAGATTGTGTTATTATTCACATTACCTTGGGTAGTTGTGGAACCAGTGCTCACAGCAAGGATTATGTAATCATTCTCATTACCTTGCGTACATGTGGAACCACTGCTTCTAGAATTCAGCATAAACACAGTGGCTTATGTATCTGAGGAATCACTATTCCCAGCAAAGATTATGGTATTTAGCCACTATTACTTGCCTGGTTTCTGGAACCACTGCTCCCAGCAAGGATTCAGGCATAATTTACAATATCTTCTATGCCTATGGGACAATTGCTCACCTTAGTAAGGAATCCCATCTTTCAGTGCACTGGCGCTCAAGTCACCACCTACAATTACTGGACTGGCTTGGTTCAATCAATGCTTTATGAAAGCATCATGTGGCTCTAGTCTTAAACCTCAGGATAGCTGAGAAGCCACCATGTGCTCTGTGTGGTGCCTCAGCACTTCACCTCTCCCCACACCAGGAAGAGAGGCTAACCTTCAAGCCATTAGAAAATTAACTGAATCACCCAGACTTCTCATACAGGTGCAGATGTCCCTTTTTGCTGCTCTCAGCTGTAGTGGACACTCAAAGGCCATAATTTAGAGCATGCTTGCTGACAATTCACGTAACACCTCTTCAGCCTTCTGAGCTTCTCTGTTCAGTTCGACATTCACAACTCAAACTAACAGTAAAGTGTGTTTTACCTTAGCATTGAGCTTCTCTACACACTGGGAAGAGAGACTAACCTGCAAGTCGTTATCCAATTAACTGAGCCTGCCGTGGTAATTAATCAAACTGTAACCTGATCTACTGACTGGGATTACAGACCATTTTCCCATTCCAATGTGTCCACATGTTACCAGAATCCAAATACACTCTACACATCATGAGTGTAATAGAAGAAAAGTAGACTTACCACCCGGAGCTCTCATACGGGTGCAGAGGTCCTCCTTGCTGCCCTTAGCTGGAAGGGACATTCATAGGCCATAATTCAGAGCATGCTTACCGACAGAATTTAAGTAGCACCTCTTCAGCCTCCTGAGCTCATCAGCTCAGTTCTACAGACACAACCCAATCCCTCTGGAGGTGTGTTCTGTGCGGGATTCCTGTACGGATCACCAGTCCCGCCGCGCCAGAAGTCCTGTCCTGCCAGCGCACAACCTTTCACAACCAGTGAGGTGTGTCTGGAGAGGAGGAGTCACACCACGCAACTTCGAATCCTGCTTCTGGAGACGCCGGACCCGTCTCCTTGCACACCTGCTCCCACACTGGGGTCTGCAGCGTGCAGCAGGAAACCAAGAACAGGCGCACTCTAGTCCCCACCACATGTTGTTTCTGGGGCTAGGTCACATACTATGGCAACTGTCCTCACTGCAGACATTCAGCCTTGACACGCAGCACCTCGCCTGTACTGCTTTGGACCAGAATCAGGACTCCTGATCTGGATGATCACCAGCTCACCGGCCGGGATCAAACCCTAGTACCTGCCGTCAGACAGGCACCAGGTAGTTATCCTCTTCACACTCAGGTTCCCGTCAGGGACAGGAAACCACACTGAGGCTTGGAGAGAGGCGTGTCCTTTTTATGCTCAGGTTTCCTGTCCATGGGGGCGGATCCCTCTCTCTCAGGTGGTGCTGTCGTGGTGAAAGGGGAAAATACAAAATCTACAGATTGGCCAACTAAGCAGGAGGAGATGGATCATTTTATTAAAAGAAATGAGTTATGGGAGAGATTTATCAGAATTGTCCGAGAGCAAAATTGTTCTAGTTGCCCATGTCAACCAATCAGATCTCAGCTTTTATTTTATAAACGACTGTGAAAACAAAAGCTGAGCTCTGATTATCTTTTTCTATATGGTGCTTACAGACTCACCTTTTCTGGGGAACTCGGTGTTCTGCTGTTATCCTGTATGGAACTAGTTTGGGTGCTGGATTTTAGATTCACTACTCGCTCTAGTTTCTGCATCTCCATCCTATAACGGTCTCTTTCTTCTTCCAAGGATTTTACAAATGAATCTAGCCGAGAAGGTGAACGGTCCGTTCGCAAAATGCCATGTTGTGTTCGCATTCTTTCAATCTCCAGAACCAACTCCCTTTCTAGAAAAGGAAGAATAATAGGGTCAATATTTTAATGCACATGAGATTTCCTCTCAGATATTTGCTTAACATCCCTAAAAAGAGGTCTAATCTACAGGAGCAAGCACATACAAACCATACAAACTCCATAAAACAACACAGAAGGACTCAAGGACTCACCTGTGACCATCTGCTTTTCAAGTTTACTACAAAGGCGCTGTTTTTCATTCTCTGTGTGGTTCAGAAGAGACTCTAATTTGCGATATTCATCCTTTCTGATCTCTAACTCATCAGCTAGCTTATTTTTCTCAAATTCACAAGAACTTAGATCCTAAAAAAATGTGTCATAAATAAATTAATCTTAAAAATGTTATAAACCTATATTGCGCAGGTAACTACAGCACGCTGAATTAATCGAATTGTATCAGAATTGTATCAGAAAAATGTCTAGTTCCCTTTAGCGCTTTTACTGTGACCTAAACAGATAATTCCAGCGTACCTCTCCTGCACACTGGGGCCGTTTTATCTACAGAAAATAAGGATCACAACACAAATATAGGGAGCAATGTCATAGGGATAAAGTAGAAGGAGTGACACACTCACTAAAAGGAGGAAAGAAAGAATGTAAACACTATTCTGTATAATCGGAGGATGGAAGGAACAATCTACAGAAAAGTGAGAGAAAATATAACCAAATGACTACGCCATAAGAGTGTGGATTTTATCTAAACACCAGCAAGCCAGAATTTAACATAAAATATACATTTGGTGCATCGTGTATAATATGTAAAGGATTAGAAATCTTAAGAACACTGGGGGACAGAGGTCGCACTAACATTTTTCCAGAAGGGTAAAAATACTCCTCTCACCATTTTTGAGGAGTATTTTTACCCGAGGAGGAGTATGAAAATTTTGGTTATACACCGTACACACAGCACACGCTCGCTCGCCGCACAGCACACTGCACACACAACACTCACACTGCACACACAACACTGAACACACTACACTCACACAGAACACTGCACACAGAACACTGAACACACTACACTCACACAGAACACTGCACACACTCACCCGGCACTGCGTCGATCACAAACGTAGGTAACTTTACGCATGGCAATTATTTTGGGGGGTAATGGCGCCTCATCACGCGTCTATGACGCGTGGTGAGGCGTTAATGCGACCTCTGCTGGGGGAGATGTATCAGAAGTGTCTGAGAGCAGAACTGTTAGGAGCTCAGCTTTCATTTGCCCTCAGCTGTTTATGAGATTAAAGCTGATCTCTGATAGGCCATGGGCACCTAGAACAGTTTTTCCTCAGACTTATCTGATAAATCTCGCTCAGTATATTCATATATTTGTATCTATAGGTGTTCTAATAACTTACCGATTTATACTGAGATAAGGCACTTTCAAGTTTGCTCATTTCAAGGTGAAGCCTCTTTATTTCATTCTGTAATAATACAAAAATGTAGCTTTGGGGTCAGTTTCCTGAGTATTTACCAAATTGATAAGTGTTACTATAATAAATGAAGGCGTTGCTGCAACTTTTTTAGCTGATTGGGGAGGGTCAAGAGAATGGACCCCCCAGCAATGTGAATAAAAGGGGTTCCATTCTCACCAATGGGAGGAGTGGCAGATTAAGCATATGTCCTGCCATCCCATTTAGTTGTATGGGATTGACAAATATAGCCGAACACAGTATTTGGTATTCCCTTTCACTGAGTGACTATGCTCGACCTGCTCCTCCACAGGACACTTGTTCTCTGGTTTGCTTGGGGAACCATTCTCTGGATGGGGGTTTCATCAAGAGACTATGCAATATCAATCAGCGATATGCTTATTACCTACTATCCGGTGGCTATGGGATAACTTGGGACAATCCCTTTAATACAGAAAATGCAGTATTTCCACATCTACTAGACATTGATGACATATGCCATAAATGTCTTTACCAAGACAACCTCTTTAACCCCTTAACCCCTTAAGGACGCAGCCATTTTGTAGCTTAAGGCTCAGCCCGATTTTTTGGATTCTGACTTGCTTCGCTTTATATGGTTATAACTTTTGAACACTGTTACTTATCAAAACGATTCTGAGATTGTTTTTTCCCCACATGTTGTACTTCATTTTAGTGGTAAATTTTGGCTGATAAGTTTTGCGTTTATTTACAAAAAAAAAAGAAAATATGATAAATTTTTGGAAAAATTTGCCATTTTCAAAATCATTGCGTTTTCAGGCAGATAGATTTACCACCTAAATAAGTTGCTGAATAACATTTCCCATATGTCTGCTTTACATTTTCATAATTTCTGAAATGTCTGGATAATTTATTTTGATGTCACGCGGCTTACAAATAGAATATCGCTTTTCCGGATTTTCAGAATTGACTATTTTGGGGATAAATACAGTTTTGAATGAAATTTTACATATTTAGCATCAAAACCCCCTATATAACCAACCCATTTTCAAATCTGCACCCCTCAAGCTATCAGAAACAGCTTTTACGAAGATTGTTAACCCCTTGAGATCTTCATAGTAATTGAATCAAAATGGAGGGGAAATTTAGAATGGTCATATTGTTCCCTTATACGTTCATTTAGCACTAAAATTTACACATTTCCAAAATGTAAAAAGAGAAAACCCACCATACAAGTTGTTCTGCAATTTCTCCTGAGTACAAAGACCCCCCACATGTGGCTGTGACTTGTTTTAAGGGCGCACAGCGAGACGCAGAAGGGAAGGAGAGCCCTGCAGCTGCCAGGATTTTAGTTTCCTCATTGGCCCCTTTTGAAGGCTATAAAATTTTCGCTTTTTCGTTATTGGGGCCATGTGACGGCATTTTTTTTGCGGGATGAGATGCTTTTTCCATTGTTACCATTTTGGGGTTGGTATCACCTATTGTTGAAAATTTAGGAACTTTTTTTGAGGGCAGGAGTAGAAAAGCATCAATTCTGTACTGGATTTTTTACTTTTTTTTTTGTGGTGTTCACCGTATAGACTAATAATCATATTATCTTTATTCTATGGGTTGATACGATTACGGGGATACCAGACATGAATATATTTTCTTACGTTTTACTAAATTTGTCAAACAAAACCCTAATGTGGGGAAAAATCTATCATTTATGTATTGCCGTCTTCCAAGTGGCATAACATTGTTACTTTTTTGGCTACGGAGCTGGTTGATGGCTTGTTTTTTGCGGGACACGTTGTACTTTGCACCAGTATCATGGCTGAGTACATATGGTTTTTTGATCGCATTTTATAGCATTTTTTGTGGGATTGAAAATGTAAAAATCATAATTTTTGGAGGGTTTATAACAGTTTTTTTTTACGGCGTTTATCGTGGGGGTTCAATAATGATTTACTTTTATTCTACGGGTTGTTACGGACGCGGTGATACTATATATGTGGGGTTTGTGTTATGATTTAGACTTTTTTTGAGTTATATGTCTCTTTATATGTTTTGGGAGTTTGGGGCATTTTTAGTGATTTATGACTTTATTTTTTATTGAATAACTTTTTTTTTTTACTTTTTCACTTTTATACCATGGGACATGAAGAAGCAATCATCTGATTGCTTCTTCATGATAATATTCTGCAATACTCATGTATTGCAGAGTATTAGCAGTGTCAGCCTATACACTTGCATAGGCTGGCACTGTGCCAGTAAGATGACGTCACAGACGCCATCTTACCGGCAATTCTTGCAAGTAACTCTGGGGTCCAGATCGGACCCCAGAGTTGCTATAGCAATGATCGGCGCCCCCCGAAAACGGTTCGGGGGGGCCGATCGTGGGGGAAAGACCCCCCAGATGCAGGTTAGATGCCGCGGTCGCGCTGACCGCGGCATTTAACGGGTTAAGCACCCGCGATCGGAGACAACTCCGATCGCGGGTGTTACACTGGGGTGCCGAGAGCCGAGCCGGCATAGGCGCCGTGGCGGATATATCCGCCACTGAGCGCTAAGTCACTGCGCTCCGTGGCGGATATATCCGCCACGGAGCGTGAAAGGGTTAAGGACCAGGCCCTTTAGTTTTTGCATCTATTTTTCACTCCCCACCTTCAAAAATCTATAACTTTTTATTTTTCCATGTAAAGAGCGGTGTATGGGGCTTGTTTTCTGCGTAACAAATTGCACATCATAGTGATGGTATTTAATAGTCTTTGCCGTATACTGGGAAGCGGGAAAAAAAACTAAATGGAGTGAAAATAAGGAAAAAACACATTTGCGCCATTTCTTGTGGGCTTGGATTTTACATCTTTCACTGTGCGCCCCAAATGACAGGTCTACTTTTTTCAATGGGTCAATATGATCGTGGGGATACCAAATTTGTATAGGTTTTATAATGTCTTCATACAATAACAAAAATTACAACCTCCTGTACAAAAAAAAAAATTCTTCATTTTGCCATCTTCTGGCGCTTTTTCATACTTTGGTGTACGGAGCTTGGGTGGTGTCATTTTTTGCGACTTTTGATGACATTTTCAATGCTTCTGTTTTTAGGACTGTACAACCTTTTGATCACTTTTTATTGAAATTTTTTATGTTTTTCAAAATGGCCAAAAATGCAATTTGCAACTTTTGGCACTATTTTCCAGTGAAGAAACCGTTATTATATTTTGATATATCAGGCATTTTCGGACGTGGCAATACCTAATGTGTTTATGATTTTTACTGTTTATTCATAACAGGGGGGTGATTTGAGTTTTTTATATTTTTTTAAAACTTTTTTTTTTTTTTTTTTACTTTGACCATTTTTCAAACTCCCTAGGGAACTTTAACAATAGGTTGTCTGATAGATCCTATCATATACTGCCATACTACTAGGGATTTTGCACATCATCAGCCCGTGACCCCTCTTCATACTCCCCCATGCACAGCAATACGTACAGGTACGTCTTACTGCACTACGTTGTTAATAATTTTGTCAGAAAACTTCTTTAAAAGGAAAAGAAAATAAAGTGACACCATGCAACCTAACTTACTTTTGCCTCTTCCATTTCAGCATCTGCCGTCACCAGTACTCGCTCCTTGTCTCTCTCCAGCTGCTGGGCCATTTGGTCTATCTCCATCAGCTCTTTACAGAGTTCTTCATTTTTGGTGCTTAGGTTCACCACCTCACTGGTGACATTTTGTCTGGTCTCTAGGAGATCTTGGACACGTTTTTCAAGGTCTTGGTTTGCTTGCTGAAGGTATTCTATCTATAAAAACAGGAACCACTAATAAATCACATCTGTTCTTTCAGGTTCTTGTAAATGCCACAAGTGAAGTACCTGTCACATTATCTCATTGCTGGGAAAAGTAAAAGAAAATCAGACAAACTATAGTTTAACATTTCATGCCATTTTTTAATTAATAATTGTATCCTGCTTTCTGGAAAAAAAATTGAGAATTTCTACCACATAACATTGTAAGATATGCAACTAAGCAGGAGATTTATCAGAAGTGTCTGAGCTAAAACTGTTCCAGTTGCCCATGTAAAGCAATCAGAGCTCAGCTTTCATCCTATAAACAGCTGTGGGAAAATGAAAGCTGAGCTCTGATTGGTTGCCACACTTCTGATAAATTTCCACCTATGTGTCTAATATAGTGGTGTATATTTAAGGTACAATAGAATAGATGCCAACCATAAAACACACAACCTACCTGCAGATTCAGATGGGCTACAAGCTTCTCATTACTTCTATATCTGGCTTCCAGAGAAACAATGTCGTGAGAACGCCCACCATCCAGTGCTAGCGCCAGTCGCTCTAATTCTTTATCCCTCAATTCAACCTGAATAAGAAAGACATATCAAATGATTCATACAACAAAAAGATTATTATTAGCTTAGATCACAGCTACTAATTGCAAGGAATGTAAGAGGATGAGGATCTGACAATGTGGAATATGCAGAAGGAATAGGGACCTGCCGGGTGAGGTGCTTCACGGATTTATCCGAGGACGCCAGCTTGTCTTCCAGAGCGGTGATGTCTTGCTGTAACTCTCTAATCCTGACAAGCACAATAGGTACAATATTAAAAGGACATTTACTACAAGAGGACATTACACAACAAGAATATAATGTACTAGACATATAACTATTTATAAAGCTCCATCATATTGCTAAGTAATTCATAAAGCTAGAAATAGAGTAATCAACTCAATAGGATTCAAGGCCCTGTATACAAGAGCTGACAATCTATGGATAAAAAGGCCACTTCAATGCTTCAGCCATTTATTATAGGTTATCAAATAAATAAAGCTGCATGAGCCAGTCAGCACAACATATATAGGCATGCAGGGTAAATTTTAACTGAAGGTATTTGGCAGAATACAGATAGACTGGTAGACCAAGATGAAGGTAGCTGCAGCACAGTGCAGAGCTGTGTGGATGAGGGTGATCTGTTTAAATTGTATACTAAAGTGAATGGGTGACTGGAGGAAACCATGTAGTGCCTGGACAAAAATATGAGTCTGTCTTCAGCATTAGTTATAGACTGTAAACTTTAAAAGTTTTCTTTAAAAAAAATAAAAAAATAAAATAAACTAAGCTGCATTCATATGTAGAAAGGAAAAGCCATACCTGTCATCTGCAACTTGAAGTAGATCAGCAACATATGGATCTTCAGGCTGAGGCACTGGGTGTCCACTTACTCCTGAGGGTGGAATTGGTTGATCGATCTGCATACGCTGGCGCCTAAAGGGAATATTTCTTTTTTTGCCACCTGCATGAGAAAAAAAAATGGTCACATTAGGAAATAATAATAACACTTTATTTTTCAAGCAAATATACCAACAAGTTATTTGACACTGATTGAGGCTATGGGGAGTATCAGCTATAGGCCCAGTGCAAAACTCTCTTCAGTTATTATGAGATAAAACCAGTAGTGGTCAAACACACAGAACAGGTACAATCTTTGCTGCAACTATTCAAAGGTACAGGTTACATATAAAGACTTGTACCTGTTCTGTGTGTTGGACCACTACTGGTTTTGGCTCTCAATAACTGAAGGAAATATCTGAATATGTCCACAATGTTATCTAGCATATTACACTCCAGCTGTACACAACCTACCTGGTGTCTGCACCACCGCTTGCAGGTTCTTTTCTTGAAGTTGCTGAATTCTTTCGGACTTGGCTTTGTTCTCTTTTTCCATTGAGCGGATTTTATGGACATACTGGTTATTTAGGAATTTCAAGTCAGCAGTTTGGTGCTCAAGTTTTCTCAGAGTAGCTTTCAAATCTTTTTGAAAAAGAATGAATGTGATTACATTACAGGGAATGGCGGTCTGCTGTCTGTCCCTGCAGCAACTATCAGGCTGCATTCACCTATTGCATTTGTTAACACATTAACACATAACACCAATTACTAAGGGTCTCACGCTGCACTTTTGTCGGACTGTGCACCTTCTTCATGGCTAAAACGGCTTGCACAGGTATTTTAGAAGTGTCTGCGCTGTGATTGTGTCGCACACAACACTTTTGTGGTACAGTTGCGCTGGTTTCCATGTTATACAAATTAGGGGGCGCACTGTTGGTCTAACTGATTCGGACTGAGCGCCATATGTATTTAAATTGTAAATTGTGTCGCACGCTGTATGTTAAAGGTGCACCACAAAAAAGATGGTGAACTCTGTGGGGCCAGTGCAGGGGAGCGACAGATTCATGATTTCTGGAGCACGATTTTAGTGAATTGCTGCACCCAGCATTATAAACGGAAATAGCACTTTTAGTGCAGTTTCCGACTTTCTCAGTAAACTTGCCCCTATGTGAACACAAATTCAGGACAGGCTGATGTTGCAAATCTCTGGCTTCAGTGAAAATCTTTAGGGTGAGGTCACACGCATCACTAGTGCTGCGTTTCCAAGCGCAGTGCTAGCGCAGGGGGCTGTGCCCCAGACCAATCTCATTATCGTTTCCAGTAAAACGCATGTGATGGCTTACCGATCACGTGATTCACTGCAAAAGCCCCCATTGTGCAAAGACAGCACTAGTGGTACGTGTGGTTGCACCATTATTCTAATAGCATGCCACTGTTGAGCTTAGTAGTCTGTGACGTACTGTCTTTGTAGAGATCCTATTGAGATAAGTGATCTAAGTTTGCAGCATTGACCTGTCAAATGAACAACCCCTTGAAAAGAGCCGGTAAGAGCTCAACCTTGAATAGAAGGGTCAAAAAAGTTTGTCTTAACTTAAAGGGCATCTACCACCAGGATGAAGAATTTTATGCAAATGAGCCTGAGGGGATCAAGGCTGCATAGGTGTTAATGGAGCCTGGAGCCCCTCAGGCTCATTTTCATACAGTCTTTCATCCTGGTGGTAGATGTCCTTTAGAGGGGTTGTCCCAAGAATATAAATTATCCTCTATCCACAACAGAGGAAATTACTAGCTGATTGGTGTGGACCGACTGATCTGTCGCAAGAACGGGACCACCAGCTTCTCACTGATGTGTGGATTAGCAGGACGAGCATGCCCACTACCATTCCATTTAATTGTATGGAAATAAAGGAAATTGCTGAGCACAGGGATAATATACCTTGCAAACCTATACAATGAATGGTGTAGAAGTGTGCATGCTCATCGTGCCATCAGTGAGAAGCCGGGGGTCCTGTTCTTGTGATCAGTGGGGATCCACATGTACAACCTTTGAGCTAAGCTGTTAGTGGGTATCTCTGACCTTTAATGTGGCGATCAGATTCTTCTTTGATCTTCAGGAGCTCTAAGTGCAGTTCATTGTTTTCTCTGACAAGCCGGGCATTTTCTGCCTTGTAAGGTTCTATCACTGAATCAAAATTCTTGTTCTCCTTCTCATTTTTTCCAGCGTTTAACTTTGTATTGCGAAGACTTTCTGTAGTGTGCACAAGGTCACTGTATATAGTGTAGGAAAAGAGGGATGTCAATGCAAACAAAAAAAATAAAACAACACTTTTACTAATAATTGTATTCACAATGAATGAATTTAAGGGGTTGCCGCAAGTTCGAGGGTCCAACTGCTGCGACTTCTATAGAACCACAAAGATCCCTGGTTTATCATAATGTTTTTTGATGGTAGATTCCCTCTAATAAAGTGTATGCACAAACGTATGACAAAAAAACTAAATAAAAAGCCGAAAAAAAAAAGACTACAAAAAAATTATGAGGACTGTGTAAATACAGTGTACAGAAGTGATTTGTACATCATTTCCAGAACGTGGAGTCTACATCTGATAGAAGCAGATGTATTTTTATATACACTGTGGTGACGTCTTTGGGCTGTGCCTGGGTCTCATGTCCTGTATCTTATGCAGTTCTTCCATTTCAAAACAAAATATCTATGCATATTTCTGACATCAGCTCCAAGATACCTGAAGAGTTTTTCCACAAGTGGCAATGACTCAATGCCCAGCGGCTGCTTGTAGCCCAGTTGGTCCAGGCGTTTACGGAGGTTGATAAATTTGCGTTCTGCCGCGGTAGTCATTGTAGCGATCTTCACATAAAGACGTTTCTGTAATCACGAGATCAGGGTCTAAAAATATGATAAAGGAACGGTTTACATAGAGCTAGGAGAGAAAAGACTCCCATCTCATGGTAAGTGTCATGAGGTCTGTACAGTGAGTAGTCTGTAACACTTTCTATATAGATCAGGAGCTGAGAACTTCCTGCTTCTTACATATCAAGAAAACCAGCCTCCTAAGAGGAAGAGCACAGTCACACGACTGCTGTCATCCCTCCTACTAAGGCAGAACAGACACCGTTTATTACAACTAGTATTTAATAACACAAGAAGGGGGGGTTCCTGAAGTGAAATGCAGAAAACTTACTAAAAGCTGCAGCCTCTTCATACATTTTGTACATTTCTTCAATTCAATCAATAGTAACAGATTGATAAATATATGTTATGGACAAACACACCAAACTATATATAAAAAAAAAGATCTAACTTGAAACACATCTGACAAGCCTGGTGCACGATATGGGACTCTATGGGGCAGAGCAGAGGTCGCACTAACATTTTTCCAGGAGGGCAGTAATACTCCTCTCACATTTATTTGCTGAGTATTTTAGCCCAGGAGTAGTATGAATTTTTACAAATATTTATAACTCCTGGGTGCATACAGTGTTATATACTTCTATTCATACGAGTTTACAGAAACTAGGGCTGACAACGGTACCAGGTCCCCCTAGATGAGGACAGGGATGACACCAGCCCCCCTTCCTCCCAGATGTGAAAAGGGCTGACGCCAGACCCAGTCTCCCCAGACAAAGCTAGGGCTGACGATGGCACAAGCATCCACCCCAGACAAAGCTAGGGCTCATGCCAGCCCCTGTCTCCCCCAGACGAGTCTAGTGCTCACAGCAGCCCCAGTCCCCTCCAGACAAAGATAGGGATGACACCGCCCGCTACCCAGGCCAGACTAGGGCTGATGCTGCGGCTTCTATAGGGTTAAACAGCCGGGATCACAATTAACGCGATCCAGGTCCTGAGCTCTCATCGTCATCGCTGTAGGTACGGCACAAAGGCAATGAAGCTGGGTTGTGCTACTCCAGCCTTATCACAGCACTGCAGAACACAGATGGGTATGATACACATCATCAGATCTCCCTCTAGCCAGGTATAAAGCTTTGGTTTTTATTGCAGCCACAGAGAGCTCAAACAGGGCGATTTGGGACTTAAAAGGTGATGTCACACGATAGTGTTATGATTGTGTTTTTTTAGTATTCGTTTTCAGTCTGTTAAAAAATGCATGCGTTTTTGACCCTTTTCCCCCAATTATCTTAATTAAGATAATTGTGAAAAACGGACAAAAACAGTCAAAATACATGCGATTTTGAACGAACTGAAAACGCCACAAGTGGCATCACCCTACGGTTGTGTTCACACGTGGCGTGTTGGATGCGTTGAACCGCATGCGTCAGGATGCATGCGTTTTTAAATATTAGAATGCGTTTGGCTACTCTGGAGAGTAACAAACCACCCTGACATGTTCTCTATGAGTGGCTCTGTCAGGCAATTTATGGGCACTAAACCACCAGCGTACCTTTATACAGCGGAGGTTAGGGTCTCAAACATATTCACCTCAACGCTGCCCACTGCCACTACAAGCAGAAATCTAGCTACAAGGTGCTATGGGTGCACGGAGATGGGTCCGCATGGGCAAAGCATCTGGTGAAGCAGAGGGCAGTACACTACACTGTAAAGCCAGGTCTACCAGGCCCACACAGACTGCTCTGCATAAGGGCAGTGGTGAATATGTTTGGGACCCTAGAAGCCAGCTGTGTAGAGAGAAGCTGGTGACTTAGTGGTGCTTACCCGCTTGAGAGGTTCACCTAAATCTCCACACAGTACAGATCCAAGAGGTGAGATATACACCCATCACTTACAGGGTCTGCTATGTGGAGAAGCCCTAATGTTGGAAATGAGAACAACCTCTTGAAGGAGGTGACCACTCAAAGTTTTATTTTTTAACAATGTGTGAGGGGCAGGACAATAGGCGATATTACCAACATACATTTATTAATAGTTCTGCCTTCCTGTCCATAGAATGGCCACAGATGGAGGGTCATGTGATCTGTCCATGTACCAATCCACCTTCCAGGACCTTATGATAGTAGTCATGAATATATTGTAAAGATCAGGGCATGGCAATTGTTCATGGACAGTTAGAAAGTATGAGATGACCCTCCATCTACGGCCATTTTATGTCTCACTGATGATAAAAAAAAAACCAGGAGGATTCACATTAAATAAAAAGCAGTGCAGAACTATTAATAAAGGTGTATTGATAAATTACCTAATATCCTGCCCCCTAAAACCTCAGGTTTTGGGAGAATCTCTTAAAATAATCCACTATGGGGAATCTTCTTTCTGAAAGGTTACTCATGGTAGATCCCCCATCCCTGCAGCATCATCATATTTTTCAGTACTTCTTAGATGAAATTGATGTCAGAGGTTACTGTGGGTGTGGGGTAGCCTCAGAGAGCTCTGGGGGCAAAGGCCACTCTCCACGACCCCAGTAGCCACTACAGACCCGTCTCTACACTCTCCAGCAGCAATCTAGCTATGCGCAAGTGCCGTAGCTCCTGTTTCGCTGGGAGCCATTGCACAAGCACAGAGCTCCCCCAGCACCAGAACAGGAGTTACTGCGCTGCTGCTGGTGATGCACTAGAACAGTGATGGCAAACCTTTTGGAGATAGAGTGCCCAAGCTACAACCGAAACCCACTTATATGTCGCAAAGCGCCAACATAACAATTTTTAGCAGTAACCTTCCCGCTCCTCCAGTAGTTCTGGCAGCCATAAAATAGCCCTGAGCATGGTGCGTCCTGGGCTGCATTGTATCACAGGAGAAAGCCTTGAGACTTAGCTTGCAAACTATGTGTTGGGGTGAAGGCCTGAGTGCCCACTGAAAGGGCTCAGAGTGCCACCTCTGGCACCCGTGCCATAGGTTCGCCACCACTGCACTAGAAGAACGGGTAGGGACGCGTAGAGGCTACTGTGGACGTGAAGTAACCTTTGCCCCAAAGCTGACTTGGGCTACTCCACGTCCCCAGTAGCCTCTGACATTAATTTGCATATTTAAGAATTAAATCTTTATTTCTGCAGCTGCATCGAGGAATTTCCAAAAGTAGATTTCCGTAAAGGTATAGATTTGGTAGAGAAGAAAAGGAAAAGCAGATATATAATGAGAGAAGACGACAGCTGCTGGATTTCATGATGGTTTATTAAGCCGTGTAGTGTGTCCCTGCAGATCACTGCAGTATAAGGCGCTGTTCACACCAGCTGGGTATATCTCATGTAAGGGGATATATCATCTACATACTTAGATGTCAGGAGCTTTTCCCACTGTACAGATTAGAGGGACCATCAATATCAGACAGGTGGGGGACACGCATTTGGGAACTTCAATATTAACCCCAGAGTCTCCTGGAAGCAGCTGATCAGTGGATCTTTACTCCCAGATGAGTGACCTGGTCTGAACAGAGGTTTAAACAGCGTTCACACCCGCTGTTGCGATTCTCCTCTTCTGTATAAACTAATGACAGATCCGGGACAGTCCTTACTAGTACAGGACACGGCACATGTGAACAGAGCCCTGACCCAATTATACCCCGTATACGTGACGGCAGGCCCCGGTGCACAGCCCGGCCTCAGTGTGACGTCACCACAATCCTGTGCAATGCGCTGATGATGTAATAAGGAAAGTGACCTACCGGCTCAGGACGGAGCTGTCTACCGGCACCGCGGGCTCATGGCAGCTACTGACCTGGGACGGACATGGACGCCGGAGGTCACACTGAGGGACTATGGGATATGACGGATGGGGACGGCGGGCACAGACGCGGTTTGAAAATGGCGCGCAGGAAGCCGGGCCTGCAGCACCCGTTACTCCTAGCAACCCTTCCCCGGCTGTGTGACGTCATCCAACGTCCGTCACATGCTTCCTCCAGGAAACCTAAAAGCCCGCCCATTGTTATGACAGACAGTAACCCCGCCCACGTGTGTGTGTGAAATAAACGAATGCAAAGCCCCGACCTCTACATGGACTCCAATGTATCAGGCAGAAATCAGGACATTCTGCTGCTGTGTGTGATCTGATCCTGAGGAGCGGCTCGGCAATGGCGCCTCCGCATCCAAACTGCAGACGTCTCTCTTTGGTAGTGACCACCATAGAAATATTCATTCTACATACAGACACACGTACAGAGTATTATTTATTGTGAAGAATAATGATTTCTTATAACCAACATAGACATACACTGCAAACACACAGACAACCCCTTTAATATCACATCAGCTGTGGAAGGGTTCTGCACAGTCTATGAAGCACTGCGCTGTACATTGTATAGTGGCCGTGCTCAGTATCGCAGCTCCGCCCCAGTCACTGTAATGACCACGTGCCCAATAGACGTGACATCACAAGCTTTGGTTTCATTGGTAACTTAACACATTTCTGTTCTTCTCTTCTTTAAATGATATCATCTTTGGAATGGTTTTACGTATCATAACAATTTTTACCTTACTTAGCGGACTAAGGACTAGAGATGCGAAAATATCTAAAGCAACGGAATGGCTCTACTTAGGCCCCTTCTACACTTGCGTTTTTCACACGCGTGTTATGCGCGTGCTTTTGATGTGTAGAACTTGCATTGCACTCTGACCCATTGTAATCAATGGGTCTTTTCAGACTTGCATTTTTTTTCACGCGCACTTTTTATAACGCGCGTTTAAATCTCAGCATGCTCTACTTTTGCAAGTCACACGCGTGAAAAACGCACCATACAAGTCTATGGAGATGCATCAAAAACGCGTTGCACTCTGAGACACACGCAAGTGCAATGCGTTTTTCACGCATCAATTGTCGTAGAAAAGATAGAGCTCCGTCCTGAGTCCATTTCACACATGTTATCTGCGTGTGAAAACGCATTGAAATTGCATTGAAAACGCGCGTGAAAAACTGAGACACTGAACAAACTCTGACTGAAAACTGATTGCACTCTGATGCAAAATGTGCGTTTTTCACTGACCAAACCCTGATCGCACCCTGATCAAACTCTGACGTGATCTGCAACGCAATCAAATTACAAATAGGTGCTGAAGTATATTGGGATTTTTTTCCTGTCCATTATAAATTACTAGTATCAGGGAAAATAGAGTATTTAAAGAACAGAACTGACAACCAACCCCCGAGCCCCCCCCCCCCCCCCCCCAAAATGTGGAATTGCGTTCCTCTTTTATTGAGCATACTCACATGAATCCAAAAACATTGGTGTTAGTAGTGTAGGTAGGTAGGGAGGACAATACATGGCAGCTTATTCTGAGGAGACGGCGATTCCCGCTTCTTCTGGACAGTTATATATTTTTGAACACTGCATTACATCAGGGTCAGCTCCAGGTTTCATGCGGCCCCTGGGCGGCAAAGCCTCACTGGGCCCCTTTGCAGTGAACTCACATGGCAGCATTAAAAATTCAGAAACTAAAACAGTCTCCTGTTCCCTAAAATATTCCCTAGTTTATCTTATCAAACAGCCCCATCATGGTTATTATATAAGCCACCCTCACCCCCTATGTCAGGGGTCAGGAACCTTTTGGGTTGAGAGAGCCATGAACACAGCATATTTTAAAATGTAATTCTGTGAGAGCCATACAATATGCACATGCCTTCCAGCAGATAAGTAGCCAAGGCACATGTCCCCCAATAGATGGGTAGTCACAGCACTTCCCCTTTAGTAGATAGATAGCCCTTGTACATGGCCCCAAGTAAATATGTAGCCACAGCACATGCCCCCCAGTAGATAGGTGACCCCAGGACATGCCCCCAGTAGATAGGTAGCCACAGCACGTGCACCCAAATAGACAGCTATCCCCAGCACATGCCCCCCAGTTGATAGGTGACCCCAGGACATGCCCCCCAGTAAATAGGTAGCTACAGAACATGCTGCCAGTAGATAGGTTGCCCCAGTAGGTACCCCAGTAGATTGGTAGCCACATCTCATGGCCCCCAGTAACTAGGTAGCCACCGCACATACCCTCCAGTAGATAGGTAGCCCCAGTACATGCCCTCAGTAGATAGGTAGCCACAGCACATGCCCCCCATTAGATAGGTAGTCAAAGCACATTCCCCCAGTAGATAGTTAGCCATAGCACATGAACCCCCAGTAGATAGGTAGTCACAGTAAATGCTATCCAGTAGATAGGTAGCCATAGCACATGCTCCCCAATAGATAGGTAGTACCAGCACATGCCCAAGGTAGATAGGTAGCCCCATTACATGCCCCTAGGCCCCAGTAGATAGGTAGTTCCAGCACATGCCCCCAGTACATAGGTAGTCAGAGAAAACGGAATACTCACCTATCTGCTCTCCCTTCAGCAGCTTCTCATCATTCCCGTGCTCTTCTCTATGACCCAGGCGCCGCTGCCATCGTTGCTTAAGGAAGGGCACCTGGGTCATAGAGAGGAGTGGATGCTGCTCTATATTGTAACACGGGTACTGTCACCTATGCAATGGTGCGGCGATTGCACCTTGGTCACACAAAGGACGCCGGCAGTGGTAACATCCCGGTCTGCATCCAGTGGTCATCGCTGTGTGTGTCTTTGTCTGAGAGCCAGATGCTGCCATAGAAAGAGCCACATATGGCTCCCGAGCCGTAGGTTCCCTACCCCTGCCCTATGTAATCATTAGATACAGCCCCCCTGACCCACATGGATTCCTTTTGTACAGCCTTGGGCTACATTCACACAATGTATGCCCGCTGTACCGTAGTACGGCGGGCATACATCGGCGCTGCGGAGAGGAGCAGGGGATGAGCGCTGCTCACCCCCACCCCTCTCCATAGGGAGATACAGCGCACGGCGCCGTATCACAGGGAAAGATAGGACATGTCCTATCTTTTCCCGGGCTACGGAGCGGTACGGTGCCGCACGTGTGCTGCACCGTACCGCACCCGTACAGGGCCGTGAGCCCATAGAAGTGTATGGGGGACGTATATCGGCCGTATATACGTCCCCCATACATGTGTGTGAATGTACCCTTATGTGGGCCCCCCAGCAGCTATTGGCCCCAACCTTACCCAAGTATGCCCAGTGCTGGCACCGGCCCCGACAGCCATGATTACATTACGGAGCTGTAGTCCTGTGGTGGGGCAGGAATTTTTAGCATATGACCAAGTTGCAGGGAGTTTTGGTCCTTGGGTATATTTATTGCCTACATTGGGTGCTCATATTAAAGATAGGCCATTGACATGGTGTTCCTGAAAATAAAACCTTTAGATAATATTTTTATTTTTTTACATTTTAACATGCATGTTGTTCTGGTGGTCTGAAACCTTAGATAGTAGAATATGGAAAATGGCAAGAAAAATTGCCAAAGGAAAAAAAAGCCAAAAGCAAAAAACACAAACAAATAAAAAAAAAACCTGATAATGCAGCCCAAAGGAATCTCTGGTGAACAAATCATAAAATAATTAATATGTGCTTTGATGCGGTCAGGGATAACCAACGTGTAAGACTTCAGTTCTTCAGTACTACATTAAAGGGGTTGTCCAGTCACAACAAGAACGCCCCTATTCACAGGATCGGGGTTAACTTCCTAATCGGTGTGGTCTTAGTGACGAAACCCCCACGGATCATGAGAACAGGGGTCTGTTCTACCACTGTTGTACCCCAAAAGAACGGAGTGGTTGGTTGTAGAAGTGCTCTGCATCTCCATTTGCTATATCCATCAGCACCGTAGATATGAATAAAGCTGCAGGGTGGAGAACGGTCCCATTTACCAAGACCTCCACTCCATATTTTATTTTGCATGGAAACCATCTGCACATCTTTTTAAAGGGAACCTGTCATCAGGACACATATTTTCACCTAATGAGAAGTTCCCATAGACTTTTTAAATATGGTTTCCCAATCTGATTTTATAATTAACCCTACTGCTTCCATACACCTTTAAAATGTACGATGAAGGTATACTTGACTCTCTGCCAGCAAACTGCATCGAGTCATAGGGATGTCAGAGTCCCTGTCTCGTCATCACCTGCTCTTTGCTTGGCTAGATCTCCCTTGCTCATGCAGCCCATTAGCTAGGCCCGTGCTCCAAACAAATATCTGTCAGCTCCCATCTGCAGGAGGGAGAGCGAGGGAGGATGATCTAGCAGAGCAGATGATGATTGGAGCCTTGCACAGACGACCCCAAGACTCAATGTAGTTTGCTGGCCGAAAGTTAGGTGTACTTTAAAGGTCCTTTTAACACGAACAGGATTTTGTGGTTGTATGCTACTGTACCATTTGGGTACGGATTGCATACGGCCACGTGCATTTCAATGGGCAATACTCCCATCCGCGTAAATGGACGTATTGCCAACCGTACGATACCATGGAAAAAGACATGGCTTGCTCCATTTTACCCTGTACGGACGGGTGTGCCGCACTTCTCCCTATGGAGAGAGAGCAGCGTGCGGCTGTATGCTTGTCTGGGCTACGGCACGGGAACGCATAAGTCTGTGTGAAAGCAGTAATGTTAATTATCAAAGATTAGAGATCACTATTGAAAAGGATAAGGGAAATGGTCATTAGGTGTAAATGTAAAATCCTAATGACAGATTCCCTTTAAACACCACAATACCCCTTTAGAATTTTTTTTGCCTTCAGCAGATCTTTCTCTTTTAGGTGACAGGTCTTCTTCATAGCCAGCGATCACAGATACTACTTATAACAAACACGCCATTCAATGTAAAATAAACATATGTATTTATAATGAAAATCTAAAGGGACTTAATAAATTAAATAAAAGTGGAAAAAAAACTTTTTAACCAAATAATTTAATTTTGGCCAATAAATTGATAACAGAAAAAAACAGCAATGATATTAACCAGTGTTTGAGAACCTTTAAATCAATAAAAAAAAAAAAATATAATATCCAAAGCTTCTTCCTTACAATAGTGAAGGGTCCCCGGCAGTGTAGATGGAAAAGACTTAAAATTCTGTTACGGAAAGGATTACAATGAGGAGTGTACAGATAAGAGTCATCATATTATATAGAACTCTTTCTTTAAGTGGAATCACAAACCGTGGCTGCTTTCTTCCAGATACAGGAATAATGTAGGTGCAAAGCTGCTATTCCACACTCAACCCAGTTGTGGAGCTATTCTGGGAAGAAAATCTGTAAAGAGACTGAACACCTATTTTTCAAATGCCATTTTTAGGAATTTCTGGGGTTGCCTTATGTTTAGATGTTCTCCTATTCACTCTGCATTGGTAGGTCGTCAGGATAGGCCATCAACATCAGGGGGTTCCAATTCATGATTTGCCTTACATAGGGTTGTTAAATCTACACCTTGACATTATGTAAGACAAAGCTGCAATATATTATACAGGTAATACAATAAGGAAGCTGAAGCACTTCCATGGGGGCTTCAGCTGATTGGCAGGGGTGACAGGGGTCAGCCCCCCACCAATGTAATATCTATGACCTATCACAGTGATGGCAAAAGACCGAGTGCCCAAACTACAACCAAGACCCACTTGTGATTTATACTCCCTTCTCTGTCACAGCTTTCATTCATATCAGCACCCTGAGGACACCGATATAGCAGAAAATACCTGGAGTCCTCTCTGGTAAAGGCCTGAGTGACCACAGAAAGGGCTCCAAGTGCCACCTCTGGCACCTGTGCCATAGGTCCGCCACCACTGACCTATCACATATCCAATATTCTGAACCAAGAAACAACACTATCATCTTGAAAAAAAAAATATTTTCAGTTTCCATTTACTGATATTTCAGTCCACAGAAGTAGGACCAAGACAGATCACGACAACGAGGGTCTGTTGTACCCCCAATCAAATTGAGCTGTGCGACCAGCTGCTTTATTCATTTGGAACGCACCCATGGTTGGGTGATCTGTAAGGAGTCCCACCACCTGGGACCCCCAATGATCAGCAAGTGTGGATAGGGGAGAACTTGAGTTTACTGGAATACCCCTAATGGTGTTGAAGAGGATGATGTAGTAATTAACAACTGTGCTCTGACCGAGCTGAATCTAGTTTGTTCCCAGAGGACACATTCACATGTTACCCTAATGTTAGATACAGAGTCTTGGTACTGGACGTGCAGTGTTTGGGCTAAGTAGTAAATATTTACAGCTAATTTCATTCAACCTACTCCCTTTTCAGGTATATGACACTTAAAGTGCTTTTCATTTCTTAAAGGAACACTTTACAATAAAACGTATACACTGTATTATTCCAAATACAAGACGTGTGGCAGAGATTTAATGGAAACAAAAGATTAGAGTCATGCCTCGCCTTCCAGATCCTAGGTGTAGGACAGCAGCGCAGGACAAGGGTTGGTCAGTGAAAAACGGACTGTGCGCTGGCCAGATTTCATGGACTAAACACAGCATTGAGTAGAAGTCTGGGCATCACAAGGATATATGATACTATTAGTCCCTGCTTCCCTGCAAAATAGCAGAGCTGAACTGTACAGGACACTGTGGCTAGTCTGAAATCTGTGTAAAATCTGGTACGTTTTGCACAGGCTGACCAAAGTCATGTGCATCCAGCCTAACCCAGCGAGTCATGTTCCCTTGGAGTGTTCCTTTAAAAGTGTTTCACTCTGCTAATGAGATTGTGCAATGCTAGAGAAATACTCCAGGATGTCTTGTATGGTGAATTCCATGGTGATTCCCGCTCCGGTGTAACATTTCTCAATCAGACCTTCAAAGTGCTTATACTGGCGAATAAATTCATCTTGCATGGTGTGCCATACCACCTGTAGAGGAGAACAGACAGCGCATCACATTGAGACAGTCACACAGATGTTGATTCACCGATTTGATTATTAGAAATAGAAGCATAGAACACTAGAAATCTGATACGTAATGTACATGGAGGTCAGTTATACAACATATGAATAGAGTGGCAAGGCATACTGCACTGTTGCTCCTTTCACATGTCACAGAGAGTACTATGCTTCGCTTTCTCCATTAGACCTTCTATTCATTTGGGGGTACACCAGACCCTGATTCTCATAATCCATCAGGGTCCCAGCTTTGGGACTCCCACTGATCAGCAAGTTGTCCCTTATTCTGTTCCAGGAATTTGTTGTGACCAAATACCCCTTTAACTAGCTGTGGATGTAGACTACAGTGTGAGGGCAAAAGCCCAAAATTGCTCCATAAAGCCTCATGCACAACAGTGTGCACGTGGGCCGCAAAAATCAGGTTATGTGCCATTGTTTGCAGCCCAGCTGAAATGCGGATTGTAACCAGCCGATCGGCACAATCCCTATGCTGTGAGGTGCATGTAGCGCAGAGCGACCTTTCACAATAAAAGGTTATGAGCCCGCAAGCTACCCGCGGTTTGTACGGCAAGCTCACAGCCATGTGCATGAGGCCATAGTCAGGTCCAGTCCATGATTGTTAAATTTCTTTCTCTATGCAGTTTAATGTTCCAGATTATCGACTATTTCAAGCTGGGAAGATGTCGAGTATAGCGATTACTTATCAGAATACAGAACCTTCTCTTCTACCTTTCCTTACTACATCAAAGCACTGACCTGCAGCAGGTTCTCCTCCTCGCACAGATGTTTGTCCACCTTTTTGTACAGGTTATCTAGTCCTTTCTTCACTTCTTTTCCAGGATAGTCTTTTATCACTTTCCGCAGCTCTTGCTTGCTGAATGCCAATTGGTAGCTGACCTCATCGTAGCCAATACCCTGGGCCACGCGCGCTTTGACTCCTTCAAAGAAGATCTGTTAAGTCGCAAACAAAACTGATGGTCAGCTTAACCCTAAATTGAAATATTATCATAGTTTTTTAAATATTTAAAAAATTGTTTCTCTATGCAGCAAAACAGCCGACTTTACCCATGTACAGGCTCCGTCAAAGATAAATATTCTGACATTTATTAATCAGAAAGGTAATAATGTGACATTGTCCAAAATAATCCTCCAGCAATCTGTCATACGATGCTTGTAACACAGGTGCCCTACTACCCCAGAGATTTGTGAACAGCACTGACTGTGTTTGTACCCTCTTTAATGTGGCATAGGCCAATTGTTTCAAGAATAAGTGAAGATCTACTACACAAGTCCTACAGATAAACCTATCCTTAAAGGGATTTTTCATTGACACATTTAACTGCATTTATACTATAGGGGAATAAAAGTCTCAATTGCCAAATCCCTTCTCCCCCGAGTTCAACAGAATGGGCAGCTGCAAGTTCCATACTGAATAGGACTTCTGGGATTGGGTCGTCCTGACTGATACAACTCAGTTATTTGCATCATTTGAGTTTTGGTAAAGCAAAACTTTTACTTGTTCAACACACAGAACAGGAGCACGTTTTTTCATTATACCTTTCTGTTTAGACACTCTAAAGAATTACATCTGTTCTGTCTACTTGACGTCACCTGGTTCTGACTCACATGGACCTATGTCCGCCCTACATACGTCAGACGTGCTGGAGAGGTGAGCGCTGCTCACCCCTCCCCTTTCCATAGAAAATAGAGCCGAATGGGAGTTCTTACAGCCAAAGATAGAGCATACTCTATCTGTTTTTGCGGCCACGGCATGGCAAGTGCTCACTATACCGAACCCAGGCGCCATAGACGCCCTTGGGGGGCGTATATCCGGCGGTGAATTTGCAGGCGGATATATGTCCCTCATACGTCCATGTATATGCACCCTAACCAATGCAAATAACTAAAGACTGAACATAAATTTGAACTGGGTCTTAGCTGTCCCAGAGGTCTCATAGAAATAACTAAAGCATACAACAAACTCATCTTGCTCTCCAGGATTTCCATGGGACTTCGACAATGGCTTACAGAAGGAGCCCAGGTTTTATAGAGGAGGTTAAAGTTACTTGCAGTCCCCTGTTATGCCAATCATTCAGATCTCCCCCCACAATCATTCACCCTCAATTCTGTAGATAGGACTGAAATGTTACAGAGATCTGAAACTCACTGTCCCCTTCCAAAATCATGACATATATCATAACAAAAGGCCCTTATAGAAAACATTACATTTAATTTCTCCAAAGGATGTCCCATTGAGTAGATCACATATGACTGCAGATGGTCATTATATTTCTGTTTGGCCTCTCTTTTTTCTGCTTCCAAGCAGGAGATCTTTAATCGAGAAAGAGTAGCAAAGATGTGGTGAAAATTTTCCATCATGACAACATCTCGAGGTGTTTTCTGGCTTTCATTTGCAACTTTTTCCACTGTAACAAAAAACACAAATCAAAAGATCATATATTCTTTTTTTTTTTTTAAAGGGAACCACCTTCTCTATTACCGTATATACTCGAGTATAAGCCGACCAGAGTATAAGCCGAGACCCCTAATTTTACTACCAAAAACTGGGAAAAACTACTTACTCGAGTATAAGCCGAGGGTGGGAAATGCATTGGTCAAACCCCCCCCAGTAGTATACAGCCTGCCAGCCCCCATGTAGTATACAGCAAGCCCCTAGTAGTATACAGCAGCCCCTAGTAGTATACAGCCAGCCTGCCCCCACGGCCCTTAAAAAAATAAACTTAAATACTCACCATCCGATGTCGGCGCGGCTTACCGATGTCTCGAGTGTTAGCTTGTTCCGTCTTCTTTCTTCTCCGCGGCTCCTCTTCTTTCTTCCGGCATGGACGCGGCCATGTTTTCATCTAGCAGGCGCATACTATGACGCGGCCGCTGCTGACGTCATGGTATGCGCGGCCACGAAGAAAACATGGCCGCGTCCATGACAGAAGAAAGAAGAGAGAAGAGGAGCCGCGGAGAAGAAAGAAGACGGAACAAGCTGACATCGGAGACATCGGTAAGCTGTGTTGACATCGGAGGGTGAGTATTTAAGTTTATTTTTTTAAGTGGGTTATTTTTTTTTTGTAATAGACTCGTGTATAAGCCGAGGGGACGTTTTTCAGCACTCGGCTTATACACGAGTATATATACGGTACATTATGCCTGCAGATGGCATTGATCTGTTCAGCTCCTCCTGCTCTATAACATGCTGCCTGCAGATGGCATACTAGGTTTGATCTGTTCAACTCCTCTTACTCTAGAACATCTATAACATGCAGATAGGACACAATGTAATATATTCTCAGATCCTGATGCTCTATAACATGCTGTCTGCAGATAGGACACTATACGATCTGCTCAGTACCTCCAGCTCTTTGTTGTGCTGCCTGTGACTTCCTTATAGTGTTTTCTTGTAAACAATACTGACACAGAATGTATCAAATAGAAGCATTATGCCCCGTGTTATTTAGAAGTCTTTAGTAATGACAATCATTACACATATTTTTTGCACACAGGTTTTTGTAGGTTTTTGTTCTTCTTTCCCTAATATTTACCATTTGTAAAAACTGCTCTGATCAGTTTTGTATATGCTTTATCCAAGTCTCCTCTTCTTTCAGCAGATCGAAAGATTGACTCGGCCAGTTCAGCGAACTCTTCAAATCCAGATACAAACGGAAGAATTCCAACTTTGCTCTTCTTTGATATTTTTACATCCTCCATCTGTTTGATCTGGTTGGTCTAAAGCAGGAGAGAAGTGGCATTAAATCATTACAGAAAAAAATTAAAGGAGCAACAAAGATAAGCAGTAAAAAAGAGCCTATCCGCTCTTCCTTCACATGTGTATGTATAAGGCTACATTCACACGAACGTATGGGGTGCTTATAAACGGCCGACGTATATATGTCACCCATACACTTCTATGGGCTCACGACTCTGTACAGGAGCGGTATGGTACAGCACACGTGCGGCACTGTACCGCTCCGTAGCCCATAGAAAGATAGGACATGTCCCATCTCTCTACGTAATACAGCGCTGTATATTCCTGTGGAGAGGGGCGGGGGTGAGCTGCGATCCTCCCCTGCTCCTCTCCGCAGCCACGATGTATGCCCGCCGCACCGTAGTACTTGTGAATGTAGCCTAAGAGAGTATATAGAAGCATACTCACTTTCTACAGCCATCCCCAGATGCAACACAACTAAAACTCTTACTACATTTGTTAGGGAATCTTGAAAGAGACAAATAATAAAGTCAAACATCTTGTGAACACTGGCTTAGGGTCCATTACCCAACTTGCCTTGCATGCAGTGGCAATCTTCTCTCTCCATAAGAGGCTAGATATATTATCTCTACCACCACATTAGTGCATAAAAGTACATAAAATGTCACCAATATGAGACATACTAAGAGGTTCCGATATCTTAGAATATGCGGAACCCAACTATGCAGCTGGATAATCCAATGCCAGAATTAAGCTACACCAGGAATTGGGGGTGGGGGGTCTAATATGGATTTCATTAAATTAAATCTTCAAATATTAAAGTTAATTTTTTAATTAACAACATAACAAACACAAGGCTGTCTTCACCCTGCTGGCAGCTGTCCAGAGGTTGAGTGGTGAATACAGCTCTATACCAGCAGTAGATTATAAATCCCCATTGTTTCTAACAATTTAAGGATAGTAGAATGAAATAAAACCCTCAGAAAAATATAACTGTTTTGTTCTAAAAACAGCACCTCACCTGACCACGGTTTGTACAGGTATTGCAGTTTAGTTGTATAGAAATAAATGTGGCTTATTTGCAGTAAAACGCACCACCCATGGTCAGGTGTGGCACACTTATTGGAAGAAGGCAGCCATGTTTTTCAACCCCCACGTTTTTCAGGAATTAACATGAATCACCTGGCACCTGCTGCTCAGCCCAGTATCGACACAGACCATAGAACTGGAAGTAGTTGGATGTTTACTGTTGTATGTGCAAGCATATTACCTTTACTTATGATACAGGATTACGTTAAAGGGTATTTTCATTAAAGAGATGTGTCCCCCTGTCCACAAAGCACCTTGGTCTTCGCTGACTTCTATAGGATTTTCTTGACAGCTTACAGCTCAGGGAAACGTATGCTTCCCCATTATTCTGATCGCTGAGGGTCTAACTTCTTGAATTCTCAGTAATTGCACATTTTCAATGTGCCACCTATGGAGCCCAAAGCCCCTCAGGCTCATTTTGCATAATTCTAATAGCCTTTTTTGTAAAAACCAGGGCATAAGAAGCTAAAAGGAAAGTTGATGCTACCAGATCGAGCACAGAGAAAAATGTAATTGTGCTTTGTTTACAATCCTTTATCCTGGTGTTTTTTTAATTCATGAACTACAATTTTTACTTACGATGCATTTATCAAAATTCCTCTTCACTGTAACCAGGACATTGCCAAGTGTTGTACTGAGGAAGGAGGCAGAGTCCACGTTCTCCGCAGTCCACACGTGGTGGCTCATCTTCACCAGCATATACAAAGAGTTAAAGCTGTCAATCTTGTCTCCCAAAGCAATAAGATTGTTAAGTTCTGGTTCTATGCAGCGGAAGATGTGAGTCATCATCTGTCGGATCATTTCTTTCCTGTAAAGTAGTTGTCAATCCAACATTATCGTTAGTTTAATTAAGCTGAGCTCTGTGATTGGAAGGCTTATGTAATATCATCAGCAAGGGAAACGATGAGCCTTGAATTCATACTGATCAAATGGTACATATTAGTATGTATAAAAGCACGTAATGTAAATGAAGATTTCTTTCTTATTAGTAATAAAACCATAAGACTTACTCTGACGATGTGCTTAAGCTTGTGTTCTGTGACCGAGAGAGGCCACCTCCATCTGCATCATCTTCACCCTAAAAGACATGAAACAATATACAAGGTGTCCTTTGAGGGGATGTCCAGTTTCAGCAAATATTTGACATGTTTTGTGTAATGAAAAGTTATACAATTTTCTGTATCAATTCCTGACAATTTCCTAGAACTCTGCTTGCGGTTATATACAGGAAGTTACACTGTTTACTTCCAATGGATAAAAACCGATCCCGATCATGTGATGCCACACAGGTGCACAGCCCCGATTAGGGTGCGGTCACACGGTGCGTTCTTAGGCCCTTCTTGGTGCATTTGTTTTAACGCAATGACAACCCATGCTTTTTAAAACACATGTGTTTTTGCATATTTACCATGCGTTTGGCTGGTTTGAATCAGTTTTTCTTCATTTGTGGAAATTTAAGCAGCTGTGAAAATATTAATACAGCTGCTTAGGGTGGTGGCACACGTGGCGTTTTTGAATCTTTTTCCTTGGAGCATGATTTTAGTAGAGTTTTGCTCTGGTATGTTATATGGTGACACAGCATTAGAAGAACAAATGAGCGTCAGACATGTCAATCCACTTTCATGAAGGTGTTTAAAACTTGGTAGACTTAACTTTTTTGGCGCATAATTGAACCAACAAAAATCAAGTGCAGTAAAAGTGAAGGGATTGAAGAGCTTCGCCCGAATTCAGTAACAAAAAAAGAAGCTGTGCATGCAGCTAAATTGTAGCACTGAAATAAAATAAATATGGTGCAGTAAACAAAAAAAAAACATCCACCAAAAAAAATGGAAAGTCAATAATAAATACCCCCTATAGACAGGAGCTGGAAGAACAGTTCCAATCTCCAGGTAGTGGCCACACTGGGTAAGTGCAGCTCAGGTCTTAGCCATTAATTTAAATGCAATAACACAACGCACCATTTGAGCTTTTTTTTCTTGCTCAAATGTGCAAAAAAATGGTATATAGGTCTATAGAAAGTCTTATACCATAAAGCAATGCACTATGTGGCCTCATATTACATCCACTATGCAGATATTTGTAGTGCAAGGCAACACCATTTCTAAAAAGCCTTCCGAACACTACCTCGGTACCTCATTACTATCATGATTTGGCTTTGATTAATAATAAATTGTTTCCTTCCCGACCAAAATAATAAGACAGAGTTCCTTATCCTCCTCTAACCCATTAACTTTCTGTAATACCGTCTACACGTCGGCAAGACTTTTACCAAACCACAACAGACGAGTGACCTAAATTATTCATAATGTGATCATTTAGATGGGCTTATCGGTCCACAATGTTCCCCTCAAAAAACACAATGTCTTCTGCATTTGTGGCTGATCTATCCGTTCAGCTTAACATAAAAGCCTTGGTTTTGTTTTTGAGAAGACGATATCTTATTTCTTTTCCCAAAGGAAAAGCGAATTATTTGCTAGTCATATGGAGTCATAATAATAAAATATTTCTTATTAATAAGAAATGCTGCCAGTTAAAAGATAAGAAGGACATACATTTCCTGTAGAAAATTACTGACTTTAAGGTAGAAACAACTGATACTTCCAGCAGAAGTTACACCTCAAATTAGGGGAAAAATGATCTGAACATAGGGGTCCTGAATGCCAAGACCCCCATCAATCCCTTTCTTGGCTATCCCATAGAACTATATGGACCAGCGAGATGTATGTGCACCTGCTGCTACAGATAGGACCACCACTTATATAACTGCTGGGAGAACAGACTCCCCCCATTAATCACAATACCAGGTGTCCCATTCACACTAACTGATGGAGTGGCAGGCCAAGCAGGAGTCCTGCTGCTCCATTTAATTCTATAGGATCATTAGAAATTGCCAAGCACAGCACATGACTATCCCCAGCACTCCCTTTCACATTCTAAGAGGAAGAAAGGGATAACCAAGCGATGTGCTCAGCAATTTCTAACACTTCTATGCTATTGAATGGAGTGGTAGGACACATACTAAATCTGCATCTCCTTCAATTCATGACAACAAAACAATAATTCAGTGAGGATTGCTTCCTATGATTAGTGGGGGGTCCCACCAATCAGACCCCTACCGATTAAATTGTTACCCCAAATCCTGTGGATAGGGATAACAATAAAACATGGTACAACCCCTTTAAACGAATTTGAGCAAGCAAGTATTTTAAAGTTTTGCAATAATAGAGGGTCAACTCTTGAAAATAATTTTCATTGTGCATGTAAAACAAAAAGGAAACAACATATACCGAAATATATGACAAAAAGTACAAATGTATACAGCTACTGTGCGAAATGATGTGCATCTATAGTTACAGATTGCGAAGTATCGAAACCAATGTATACATAGAGACCTATAGGTCCATATTTTATTCTATTTTAGATTCTGTTTTAAAACTGTGATATGTGCAGAGGACAGGCAAGAATTGATTCTAAGAAGTGGCGAATAGCTTCAGACCAGGGAGTGATATAAGACAAGGGGACATCCCTGTAACCAATCCATCAACATATAAGTGCACTGAGCCCTGAAGAACCTTGCAAGTAAGGTTAGAATGTTGATGAATAAACTGAATACTTATAGAAGGTCCATTATGTAATTATGAGAGTTTCACAGACACAAGTGAAGGACTGCATAGAGTAACATGAATAAATGATTAGCGTTCTATACCATGGGTGTCCGAGGCATGCTCTGATGTTGGGAGAGATTAAAGAATTTACTGATGAAGTCTTGTTCAGCTAGACAGAGCGGCTCCAGTTCACTTAGGACCTGTTCAAAGATCTGAGCAAAAAGAAAACTCTCATTATATTGAGCGTCCATATCTTATTAACCACATTTAAAACCCTGTTAAGCAATTATATACGGTACTAAAGGCAATGAGTGAGCATACGGTTTGGCAGAAAAATGTTTCTAAGCGTTAGAGAAGATTAGGATGACAACCTCCATCCATATGATTAATGGAAAGACGCTGTGTACAAGCAACCCTTCTAGATTACTAGACTCTACTACACTGTTAGATAGCACCCCCCCTGCCTTAAAGGGGTTAACCCCTTTACACAGGATAGAGGATAACAAGATGATCAGGGATAGTCCTACTGCTGGGACCCCCCCTCTCCCCCCCCCCCCCCCCTCCCCCCGATCATGAAGATTCTGGAGAATGGGGATCTTGTCCAATTCAATTCCTTAAGCACTTTTGTAGTTTTTACACAAAAGTATTTGACATCATAATTATTTTTTTCCTGGCTAACACGGTATTTCATGGTAAATCGCTTGGCCATTTCCAGCACTCAGGGATCTCTGCAATCTCCGGTCACTCCCATAGAATTGAATTGAGCGGCAGGATGCATATTCGTTCTGCTGCCCCACACATGAGTTAAAACAAGACCCCATTTTTTTTGGATCACTGGGGGTCCCAGCAGTTAGATCCTCTTGATGACCTTGTTATCCCTTATTCTGTAGATAGGGGATAACTTATTAAGTTTGTACACCCTTTAAATGACTCCCGTAGCATTTAAGCAAAAGCCTCCCACAGCTACAGAACAGGGGATAGATTGTACAGAAAGCTAAAAAGCAGAGTGCACAGCAGTGCGAGGTCTCCTGGAATAGAAATCTATTTTTTCATAGTACTGCTACTAGTAAAACACACAAATGTATATAAGCTCTCCAGGAATACTATCCAACACTTTCTGCAGTTTTACATGATCAACAATGCTGAAAGTTTGTGTTAAATTTTACCAGAAGATAAGTATTCCCCATGTCACTGCAGTGGTCACAGTCACGGGAGCCATAATGCTAGAAAAATAATACCTTGTCAAACTTGGTGCGGTCCGCTACATCCAAGTCAGAGGCAGACATGTTGCCCATATCTAACAACGAAGAGGACTGAGACCGGCGGCTTCCTGAACTCTGGACCGTCAGTTTATTCAGGCTGGATGTGGATCCCGTAAGCTTCCCAGAGCTCCCATGAAGACCTGAAACCACAAGGAGGAAGAGATTTTATTAGAAGAGGGTAGAGGAATACAATCCTGTGATTTACCGGTCTTCTTTGGTTGGTCCATAGTTGTTGTATGTGAGTATGACTACGCAAGGTAACATTTGTGCGGGCACCAAACAAACGTGCAAATTGGATCATTTTTTAAATTAATTGTTAAAATTGTTTATCCAAGTATATCCACAGTATAGGAGATAACGGATTGACCACAGGCAGCCCCACCTTCATGAAAATGGAAGCAGAAGTTTCCTATATTTTGGTTTTATGTTTTTCTATAACAGTAACAGGTGTCAGTGTCAACTAATCATAGTAATAATCATAACTTGAATGAATAACTAGATGAATGCCTACTGATGGACATTATGGTGTACAGATGAGTGCATAGACCAAAGGGACCTTCAATAAACACCAGGCAAGAGGAACCACTACAGCCACAGTTACAAGCTACCGACAACACGTCACTGCTGGCCTTTGTATACAAACAGAAGCTGGCAGTGACGGGCAACTAATAACGGATAGAGTGTATGGGCTCTTTATTGTTTAGACACACCTGGAGCCATCTTTTTACATCCGGAAAATCCCTCCTCATAGACTGTAAGATCTTGCGAGTAGGGCCCTGACTCCTATTGTTCCATATGACAGTTTGTACTCTGTAATGTAATATTATATTAGTATATGTCCCCTATGATTTGTATAGCGCTACAGAATATGATGGCGCTATATAAATAAAGTTGATTATTTATGATGTCAAAAACTATCAACATTTTTGTTGATAAATCTAGCAGCTTTATTATAGCTCCCATTTAAAAGGGCTTGTGCCTGTGGATAGGGGACAACACGGTGATCAGTTATAAGGTCAGACTGGTGGGACCCCCACCGACCATTAGAATGCGACCTCCAGCAATCTGGTGTATGGAAGTGTGAGAAATTGGTAAGGATAACGCTTTGCAATCTCCAGCATCCATTAACTATCTAAGCGAATGCTGGAGAAACTCAGGCGCTTTTTTTAAAATTTATATTTATTCATGTCCGACACATGCATATAATTGAATGGAACGTTAGAACACACACACTCTTTCGAATGCTCAACCCATTACTGAGAATGGGACCCCCATTCCCTGGATTGCTGTGGTCCAATCCTTGTGATCCGTTTGGGTCCTAGAAGTCAGATCCTCACCGATTACCTGTGGATAATGGATAACTTGCAAAGATAGAAGGAAATCTACCACCAAAATCAAGCATCTTATATACAGGGCACACTTAATCATAGATCCAGGCACTGTGACTGTGGTAATATTTTTATATTTGTTATTCATGGCCTCCTTTCTTCTAAAATCAAGTATTAAAAATTATGCTAATAAGCCTGTGGGACTACCCTAGTCCTTCTTATGAACTTTCTTTACAGACTGTCACCCTCCCCCCTGCTTACTCAGCACTTGTACAGTGAGTTGGAAGTGTCATTGCACAAGTGATGAGCAGGGGGAGCAGTGTAACAGCCTGTAAAGTCCGCTCACAGAGATCACCTCTCAGGCTCATTACCATAATTATAAAAGTTGATTTTAGAAGGATGTAGGCTATGAATAAAAATATAAGAAGATTACCACAGTAAAGGTACCTGGACCTATGAGTAATTATCCCTGGTTTATCATGCCTGATTGTCACAGTAGATTTCCCTTAAAGGGAACCTGTCACCAGGGACATCATTTTCACTAAAGACAGATTGTAAAAGCCCAAGACACCTGCAGTGCAAATCTGCCTTTCTGCCTTTTCTAAGCATTTGCATTACAACATAATTGTGTGTTACTTACTCTTGCATCCTGACAAAATCCTGGGGTAGTCACAGGGGCTGGACTTTGATTTGGATGCATTTCAAAAAACAACATGTGACTTGTCTGAGCTGCAGGCTGCCTCCATCTTTGTGCTCCTGTACAAAGGTGGGGGCTAAGATCTGAGGAGTGAGTAACACAGACAAGGCACATGTTTTTTTAAATGCATCCAAACCAAAGTCCAGCCCCTGTGACTACCCCAGGATTTTTTCAGGGTGCAAGGGAAGTTATAACACACAATTATATTGTAATACAAATGCTTAGAAAAGGCGGAGAGGCAGATTTGCACTGCAGGTGTAATGGGCTTTTGCAACCTGTGTTTAGTTAAAATGAGGTCCCTGGTGACAGGTTCCCTTTAAGGCTTTATTAATAAATAAACCCCACTATGTCTTCTGATGCATTCATGTATGAATCCATTTGCTAAAGTCAATTCAGTAGACAGTTGCCAACACAAGGCAGCCGTGTTATACTCACTTTCCGTCTCCTGTTTCATGGCACTCTCTTTTCGAGGCAGCGTAGCTGGTATGGATTAAGTTGCAAGCACCAAAGACAAAGATGCATTAGAAAACAGGCATTTAGCGGAGACCATGCACAAGAGGCAAGTTAGGCACTAGTTGGAAAGAGACATGCAGAAGACTATATTAAGCAGTCACAGTAAACTAAAGCTGTGAACGGTTACATGGACAATTCAACGTATAAGTGTTGTAAGGAGACACACAGAGGCACGCCTTGTATTAGAGGTACCAGTCATTCATGTATGATATCATGAGGTTAAATATATACGTCAGGCATGGGACAGATATCAGAAAAGACAAAGATGTGACTGGATATAACTATATCTAGAAATGCCTGTTTAAAGAACCAATGCAAATTTATTTGGGAATACTTTATGGCAGAAATTGATCGTATGGACCTTCCACCTTATTGGTGGTGACTGCATATTTTTTACTTAGCTTCTATTCACATAATATTAAAAGCTGATTCTGTCCTAGATAATATCTGGTCAGTAGGTAGTAAGGTAAGAAACAGGACAACATTATGAATGTAAGACAAGGGATTCTGACTTTAGGTGAACATAGGGTGTATCCATTACGCTTAGTGCACAATAATGTATGGACTTTCTCCTTTACCGTGTTTATTGATTATTCTTGTGGAACCAACATTATCTGTATTAAAAGGAGAAAAATGTGTCGTGTGAAGAAAACTCAGACCATGTAACACAGCCACCAAGACCACCTTAAAAACCAAACTTCTGTATGGTATGCCACGCGCTAGCAACACGCATCAGCAAGCGAGTCATAGGATGGCAGGCATAAAATATCACATCCTAATAGAGTTTATTAGGACTGTAAGGAAAAACTGCACACAAGCAAATGGCATCCACCGTTATAAAGCAAAAATACTGTATTTTAGAGGACACAGTGCTCACTGGGTGATAGTCTGACAAGAGGTTGTCCCTACTCTTATGATCTGTCAATCAGATGGGTCATTAAAAAGGGGCGAGGATACGGCCTCTAGTACCTTCCTCATCACTGGTGAAGGACCTCAAGCCCCTATTACAGGTCTAAGGGTTGGCCCATGTCCTTACCACTAGAAACAAGAGGATGTTTGGAGCATCTCCACTACTAGTAACAAAATAAGTATAGACCTTTCTAAACTAATGTGATCCAATCATATCATTTCACCTACTTTGACTTTCCCCAAAAGCTTACCAAACTTCTTTCCTTCCTTAGCCACGCCGGTCATCTTGTTTTTAGCCACCTCGAAAAAGTCCCTGATCTCTCGATCATATAGACGGACAATATAATCGATATAGTTCTGAAAAAAAAAAATGCTAGTCAACATTTTTTTTAACCTTAACCCTTGAATTTACCTTAAACCATTGAATTATAATGCTTTTAAAAAGAGCATAGATTTTAAAAGCAATATAATTTAAAGGGGTTCTCCAGTGACATACAAGTTAGCCCCTACACTCAGAACAGAGGCTAACTTGCTGTTCAGAGGGGGTCTCATTGATCGCCATAACCCGCGATGAAGAGGATAGTCCTGACATGAGATAAATTGCTGAATACAGTGGTTGGCTATGTCAGGACCCCTGGTTGCCCATGTGTCGGGGTACGACAGCGGTACAACAGACCCCCATTCTTGTGCAGTGGGGGTTCCATCACTTAGACCCCCACTGATCAGCAAGTTAGATCCCTATCCCAGCATAGGGCTAACTTGTATGTCACTGGAGAACCCCTTTAATGGATGAATTCAATTTTATTTTTGGGACTTGAGCCTAAAAGGAGGTTCTGATCGTTTGCATAATATACTGCAGTACAAGTGTATAAGTATACTGCTAATATACTTGTTTAACAAGTGGAGCTTGATTGATAGTCATGAAAGCCTCTCAGGGGCTCCAGGCTTTCAGGGCAACCAACTGACACACATAACGACACCATGGGGAAGACAATCTCAGCACAGAACTTATCGGTGTCAGCTCCAAACACAAGTGTAGGGCCATGATTTGCAGCCAGATACACGTCCCCATAGACACCTTTGGTTTGCCATCGTACCGTTGCCAGGAAATAGGGCATGCTCCATCTTTTCCTGTGTTTTTAGCCCCAGTGCCTGGTGTTCCAATAGAGAGGGGACGGGTGAGCAGTGCTCATCCCTCCGCCTCTCCAGCCGAACATGTGCTATGCCCGGGTACAGGCCAAGGCATAGCACACAGCACCAGGCATATCATATAATACAGCAGTGCAAATGCTGTGTATGGAGAGGGCTCGGCAGTCTTTTTGTATCTTAATATGGCTGGTCTAATGGATAATATGTAGATATACAACTTTTGAGAAACACAAGAGCCCAACAGACCTTGGTTAGGCCCTCATATCTAGTATATTCAGTGGTTTTCAGCCACTCCATCAACTTGGCATATCGGAGAAGGTCGCGGTGAAAAGGATGATGGTTTGGTAGAGTCAGTTCAACTGAGAGTGTGGAAGTCTGATCATGGCCCTTTAAAAACAAAAAAAAATAAAAAAAAATGATTTGGTATTTTCAACGTTATCAGTTTAAAACACAAAAATTGAAACTAGAACAGTAGAAAAACTCCACTACAATACCAGCCATTGCCTTCACATAAGTCTTATTATTAAAAATCCCTAAAAAAACTGTTTTATGGGAAAATCTCTGAAAAGGAAACAGGTACTCACCATAACACTGGCGTATACTTACCTCCCATATACATGTTTAGCACCTCATAAATTAGTAACTGCTAGCTTCAATAAGTGGACTTACATTTACATCCATAAGGTGGGATTAAATATGAAATTCTGTCAGAAGAGTTATGCTTTCACCATAAATAATGCATCACAGCCAATACAGCCTATATTCATCAATGTACATCTATCTCCTCACTAGGCACTGAACAAGCACATTTCATCTCTTCAAAGGGTTGGCCACTAATAGAAAAGAACAAGACCCTAATACGGTAACCCATATTGTACTTGTCCTCGTAAATTTTCTCTGCAGGAGTAGCAGGTCACATGACCTGTCGGCAGCTGGATTTAGGACTTCCTGTGGTATCCCATATTTCATTTCTCTGTGATAACCATGCCCATATATAAGTGGTTGGAGGAGCGTGTGGCTCTAACCATCAATATGGGTTATCAGGGAGAAGGCCTGCATACAGTTATGAATGCATGGCAGCCTTGATCCAATGAATGTCCGTACGAACTGGGACGTCAGAGGAAGTCCTCAGTCCTGCTGCCGGTATGTCACATGACCTGTGAACTACTAATAAATGTTACTATGGCAAATACAATATGGGTGACTTTATGAAGGTCTTGTACTTAACAGAGGCATTGCCTGGATATTTTTGAGTGATAAAAACTGAACATCTTGCTTGATCTGTAATCTATGCAGAGGTGACTTGCGACTATCACCTGTTGTGTGTGTTATCTGTCTGTAATTTCATCATAGAGGCGTTAGCTTCCACTGTCATCTTGTCTGTGAAGATAATTAGATGATCGCCGAAAAGTGATCTCCAAGGAACAGGAGGTATCAGCCTGTTATGATGCTTATAGGGCTCATAAATGCTTATTATGTGTCTTTTGGTTCAAAGGTAAGGAGGATCCAGTACTGACAGACCCTCCTGACTTCTGTCCTGGAGATAGAGATAGGGTGAAGCTCTTCACCCTAAGAGAACAAAGCCTCTGCACTGCTCTCCCTCTCCTTCCTCATCCGACATGAGGAGCCGGACTGCCCATCACTACTGGGCAGCATAAAAGGGTTTGTCAGGTCATGTCAGCAGCATGTGTCTCATCACATGCTTCCTGCATCTCTCCTGCTTCCCGGGAGTGATGAGAAGTCCCGCTCTTCTTAGTAAGATGGATTATCAGGCTCCACTCACTAAAAAGAGTGGCTCTTGAACAATTCTTCAGCAACCCATTACACTTTTAACCCAATTTTCCTCAGATTAAAAGGGGTTTGGTTACCACACAAGGGGAAGGGTTACAATAATAGGTACATAGTTAAAGGGGTTTTCCCACGGACAAAGGTTAGGCCATATCCCGTGGATAGGGCCTAAGTTTTCTTTGTGGGAAAACCCATTTAATTAAACGGTCGGCTCTCGGCCAAGAGCCAACTCCTGTCATATAAAAGAGCTGGCATGTTAGTGAACGACCCATCACTACTGCCCAGGGATGGGGCAAGGAAAGTTGTGTATGGATCCGAATAAGAAAAAGAGGCTTGTTTGTCTGTGTGAGTGTGTGAATGAATGAAGCAGAGCTGTGCTTTTGCAAATTAAGGTAGCAGAGCTGAGCTTGTGTGTGACCAATAGGAGTTTTAAAATTGGTGCAAAGTATATGGTTTTTTTTTTTTTCAATTACTAAATCGAGGTGCGCCTTATAATCCAATAAAGAAGGTTATTATTATAGAGATACCAAATTTTCCCAAGTTCCAAATTCCATTGGCTAACAGAACAGACATAAGCATAGCATCTGTCGCACAACACATCATGTGACTCCCAGGCATTGAGTGAGCAACTGGGTTGCATATATGTGTTGGGTTGGCACATAGGATACATCCATGAGACACATAATTGAGGAAAATGGTGGGAAAAGATCCGTTTAAGCCTAAAAGTTACAGTGTAAAAGCCATACAATGGCATACCACTGACTGTACAGGCGGTCCCCTGCTTAAGAACACTCGACTTACATATGACCCCTAGTTACAAACGGACCTCTGGATATTGGTAATTTATTGTGCTTTAGTCCTAGGCTACAATGATCAGCTGTAACAGTTATCACAGGCGTCTGTAATGAAGCTTTAGTGTTACTCCTGATTCTTATGACAACCCGACATTTTTAAAATCCAATTGTCACAGAGACCAAAAAAGTTCTGGTTGGGATTACAATGTTAAAATATAGAGTTCCGACTTACATACAAATTCAACTCAAGAACAAACCTACAGACCCTATCTTGTATGTAACCCAGGGACTGTCTGTACTACCTAGAGGTGATAGAGATTACCTTCCAGATTGGTTATAGATAATAAGCAAAATAACCGTATTTGTTCTATTTTTACAGGAGATTTCAGCAGTTACTGAAAGTGCACAAAACCATTAAAGCAATATATTAAGACTATTTCTTCATTAAACACAAAGTGATTCCAAGAAAACAAGTCAGGAGGTCACATCTTGTTTTCTATTATTCACCGCAAGCAGAAAAAAAATGAATGCACAACCATCAGAGAAAAAGGTTAATTTCCTACTCACTCTCTCGTCTAATGCTTCTTGTTAGAGGCACGTGGTTAAGGTTCTAATTATAGGAAAATAATGCAAACCAATATCAGGAATGAGCTTAATGGAGGGCACACTTTACACAGGCTTTATTCTTCACACTCCACAAACACTGAAGAGTTATGGAGCCTGAATGCCATGCTGGGCTATGTTCACATCAAAATAATAAAAAGAAAAAAAAAGTACAGAAGACCCCGAAGTGTACAATAATAGACACGCAAAGGATCCTATTGGTTATAAAAAGGTCCATCAAGCTTCTGTTTGGCCAGATTTCACAGACCAAACACTCACCAAGCATCACAGTGATACAAGATACACTTCTTAAGTTCAGTGATGTTGGTCCTTGGAGAAGAAATGGACTCATATATACAGTATTGGGTCCATCTGACCACACACCCCCAGACTGTGTACAGTTGTGAGTTTTAAATCCATCAGCACAAAACAAAAACACAGCATGCACTACTTTCTCATCATCTGTGTGCTGTGGAACCAAGTTTTTTTGACAGTCGTGGTAAATACAGATACAATACTAACAACATGGACTGAAAACGTATATATCTGCAGAAAACATGTTATTTGCAGTTGTGAAACTGATATGACCCGTCTGAATAAGCCCTGAAACTGACAGCACTGGGCCAGGCTGCGTAGGGACACATAGGTCATAGATTCCCTCCTATTGTTCCATATGACTGTTTGTACTCTTTAATGTAATATTATAATTCTATACATCCTCTATGATTTGTAAAGCGCTATGAAATATGATGGTGCTATATAAATAAAGATTATTATTACTATTATAGATTCTATTACGGAAAATATAGCAACTGTGTAATGGAGAATGGGACTGTAGCATCTGATTTACCAATGTGGATTCTACTTGAAAGTCAGGTAAGTTGCATGGAATTTGATCTTTATCACACTCCACTACCTTGCTCCGGCCACTCATATCGGATTATCCGGAGAGACCGGGAAATTGGGAGGAGCAGGGACTTAGGCTGCATATGGAGTGGAGCAAAGTAAATACGTAGGCCAAAATGGGAATGGGATACTAGAGCCCCACAGTTTATGCTGTTACAGTAGACGCTGACTGATATAAGAGAGTATACATTAGGCTACTCATGTGCTTCATGTCTGTGGCCCATGTGATATCATTGTGTGAGGTCCACTTTAACTCAGATGACAGCCGAAGCCACTAACACATCACGTAGGCAGCAGTTACACCCCAAATTTACAGAACAGAACACAGGTCAATAAAACTGCAGTCAAACAAAATTCTTGTGTTAGTAGCAACACAAACAGCCGTTCCTTAATCATTCAGCAATACACAAGAGCACTCTGCGTACTCACTGCCATAGAGAGGTAGTAGGCCCTGCTATACAAGTGAGGAAACATCTGAGTAAACTAGTGGAAGATAAAATACAGAGAAAGCCATAGATATTAAGGGGAAAAAAAGAGAAAGAGAGAGTAACCCCCCCCCCGCCTAATAAATAAATCATCTTCAATCCATTGCTTTTTTTCGTGCAATAGGAAGACAAATTTTTCAAAAACACAATTCTCAATGGATGAATAATTCAACGTCACTCGGGTTCTGCCCTGTGGTCTCGGTCTACTTTCCTGCAGAAATAAGCGGTCATGTGAGTATTACCTATAAAGCAAGTTACTGGCTTCAGTGGTCAGTGTATATAAAAGGCATCATCAATGCGCCAATCACAAAGACTAAAAAGGACCCCGGGAGAAGATGCACTGGAACAGGGGACCATTTCATTTCCACTAAAGACAGGTTGCAGAAGCCATTACAACTGGATTACAAATCTGCCTTTCTGCTTTCTCCAAGCATTTGCATTACAATATAATTGTGTGCCTTAACTTTAATCTCGACATGATGCATTATTCAATATGTGAGAAAGGGGTATGTGATCTGTAGGTTTAGACCCACCATCCTATATGGTGGGGATAGCAATCAAAGTTGCTACATCCTCTTAAAACTCATAAAAACTTTTTAAACAAGACTACCGTATTTTTCGGCCTATAAGGCGCACCGGACTATAAGGCGCACCTATAATAAATGCCTGCTAAGATATCTAGGTTCATATATAAGGCGCACTGGAGTATAAGGCGCAGGATCAAATGTAGTACCTAAAAATGACCAGCAGGTGGCAGACCTGTGCACAGTTCAAGCCAGCTACACTTCCCGGGAAACTTGTCTTCAGCGTGTCAGAGAGCTCCGATCTGAGAGGTATGGGCTGCTGGGGGTTAATGCAGGGTGATGCAGCAGGGGTTAAGTGGTCTCCCTCTGCCCCTTCTCCTTCCCTCCTCAGCCAGGGTGTTATTCCTGTGGGGTTCCCTGTGGCTCCTTCTCTTTCCCCTGTTACAGGGCTGTCAGGTATGGGGGATTGTTTACTGATGATGATGATTGCCTCGTGGTGGGCACTATGGCAGCTCCGGTCTCTCCGTGCTAGGGGAGGGCAGGATGGGCACAATGTTAGTTATGGTGCCAGGGCACTTCAGGAGCTAGGGACCCTGTTTACTGTGTGGGAAGGTGCAGGAAATTTCTGGGGTTGGAGCTATTAAACACTGGTAAATGTACAGTACATCTTGTCTGTAGTACATTTCTGTACAAGTTCATATATAAGGCGCACTGGCCTATAAGGCGCACCTTTGATTTCTGAGAAAATTAAAGGATTTTTTGTGCGCCTTATAGGCTGAAAAATACGGTACATAATTTTGTGGAGACACATTCCCTTAAAATCTACACATGTTGGTAGATATGATTTAGGAGTTGGACCTAAAATATGAAACATTAACCAACACACAAACTACCTGTTGGACAAACACGTTATTCAAGTGGCTGGCCAGTCTACGAGCAAACTGCTCCCGGAGGTCTCTGAACATCAGCTGCTGCTGCTGAACAGCCTGGAGCATGGAGTGTCCTACACCAAAAGAGAAGATTCTTGATTAATGGTAAGAAAATAATCTAATTATACATTATTTTATCATAAAGCGCTTACCTGGCTGGAGAGTGACATTCATACACTGTAGCAAAGCCTCTGCTGCGTTAGTGCAGGCCTCAATCCCACGAGACGAAGAAAGATCGGCTTCCTGAAGTGCTTTAATGTGACCCTTAGATAAGTCCATATGGTTCTGAAATATGAAACATCTAGTAGATTACACTAGAAGGGGCACTACATAGAGAAAACCTAAACTACACAATAGTTTTATTTTTTTTAAATATGAAACTATAGATGATGTATCAGCATTACATTACCAATTACCAATTAAGTCTCCCGTACACATAGGAGAAGGGAGTATCATATCTAACAGAAACAATCTCCATCTTTATTTACAAGGCACTTACAACAAGAAACTCAATTTCTCCCAGCAGGGTCTCACTGTTGGCTTTACTGAGCTCGATGAGGTGGTTGCTTTCAGAGATGTGATCCATCTGCTCCTTAACACTCTGCAGCATCTCCTCGTAGCTGCTCAACTTCCCTTCAATCTGGTCCACCTCCTTCAGAGCCTCATCCAACAGCTTCATCAAGATGTTCACTTGCTTCTCTGACGCCATGATTGACTGGATATTGGCCTGGAATATAAGAAGAACACAAACATATAGACAGTAAATGGGATACGCCATAGACCATGTAAGCTGCACCCATTTCCCACCAGGTCATACAGCATTGCCCTCTACAATTAGTAACCTTCCATAATGTGTCTTACCCCATCCAGAACCTGAAGCTCCCTGGATAACTTTTCCGCAAAGGCCTCTGCATTGGAAATGGCATATTCACAGCCCTCCATCATGAACTCAATGTCCTGCTTCTCCCGGGTATTCAGCTCCTGGTACTCAGCCGCTTCTTCTTCTCCTCCGGCCACATTCTGATTCTCTCCGCTAGGAACAGATTCTTCAAGCATCCAAAGAAAAAAAAAAAAATGACAAATAAACTTATAACATATGGAAATGTACACCCTCTAGGTTGTGGTCAGCCAGGTTATTGTGGGTTAACTGCAGAGAACAACAAATTTACTCCTTGATGACCAAATCAACCTAAGGAGTGTTTTAGTCCTAATGAGTCTGTGGATGTGGTGGTTTCACCCCTTAAAGGGGTTGTACCAAACATTGTTGTTATTCCCTACCCACAGGATAGGGGATAACACACTGATCAAGAGTCCTACTTCTGGAACCCTCACCAATCAAGAGAACACAGAAAATGACATAAAACACAGATGAGAAAAAAGGATATATTTAATATATGATTCACAAAACACCAGATGTAAGTTATCAGACAGAGAAGTAAAGAAATAAGTCAGGTCACCCACCTTCAGCAGCTTTAGGCAGTTCTGGAGAGTAATAAGTAGGGGAAAAAAAAGAGCAGAGGACAGTAAGCAAAGGAGTATTATAGCGAGACAGACGCAGATCGAAGTCACGTATACACACGGAATACAGCATCCACTAGAAAACTCAAGTTATTAAACAAATACAGGCAAAATAATTTTCTAATCAATTCCTTCCCCTGAATATGCAATACTATAGAGAGGTTACACTTGATGCAAATGCTAGTAACCCTGTGCATGCTTACATCCTGCTTACAATTAGGATTTTACCGCTCTGTTATCTCATACAATATATCTATAGCTACAGTAGACGGGGGCACAATGAGCGAGATTTACTAATCCCGTTTTAAAAAACTTTGCTTATTCATCATAGTGGATAATCCTGAATGATATATCTGGTGCATTGTGAGGCTAATCCACTTTTATACTTCTTTATTTGTAAGTTCCATTTAACACCCAAAATTTGTCTTTACTGTGCTTAAATTCTAAGGCTAAGTTCACACCTTCATTCAGTAGGTTCCGATCCTGTAATAATAGTGTAAACCTCTTGTGATAAAAGAGGAGAGGCTACCAGGTACAGTCTCTGTAACGCACAATATAGTGTGAAGGGTGATAGAGGGATCATTGGGTATAAGGCCATAGAGGTAAAGTATATATTATAAAGGAAAAAAAAACATTTTTAATGGAAAAACAAAAACATTTTAACAGAAAAAAGGGAAGTAGCCCCCATCTTTTTTTATTTTATAAATAACTGATGTGTAATGGAAGGTCCAAAAAGCAGGGGGTGAATGGATGACCTTCCATTTTTAGTTCCTCTTACACTCTCCTAAAATGTAGAGTGTAACTGAAACCCTAGGGTCAGGTCTCCTCCCAAATTTCTCCCATTAGCAGGTGTACGGGAAAAGAAGAAGAAAGACGATGGCATGCTGAATTTTATCATTGTCAATAGTCGTTATAAGAGATGTCTGACAGTAGATTACTCTCCTCTCCCTAATGAAAACACAAGCATACTCTGCCAGGCAGAGCATGCAAGTGTTTGGAGGAGTTGGGAAAAAAAGCTCAGATGCTGAAAGTTTAAGGGACCTAATAAGTGACTGAAGAGCAAATCATATGTGAAACATTTTAATCCTGGAAGTTGTTCCTAAATATTGAGTGCCCATTTGTGAGCATCTTACAACAAAAAAGCTCTCCCATATTCCCTTCCCATAGAATTCAATGCCACATGTCCTACACTTTCCATGGGCCTCCCCTTACAACATACCTTCCAATAGCTGAGCGCTGACATTTGCAAAGTCAATTTTTTTCCTCAGATATCGCTGATTCAGCTTCCAGAGGCAGGAAATGAAAGCATTCTTTTCAGTAGGACTGCTGGCAACCCACTTGTAGATTTTGTCAAAATGGAGATCAAAATCCGGACTTTCCTGTAACAGGATGTTTCAAAGTCAGTCTAATGTGCTAACTCTAGCATTTGCTATTCATTAGAGAATGGGCCTTTTATTTCAGAAAAAGGACAAGATGTAACCATTTGCATCACTCCAACACACAAATGTCAGCCATGAATTTCAATGTGGAAAATTACTTCAAAATGCAGGAGAATTTTTGTTAAAGAACTTGGGCTGCCATAGAGATGTCACCTGAGATATAAACAGTGAACACCTGTTTAACCTCTGTTCACATTTGTATCTGTAAACCTCCCTTGTGGACACCCTGTGGTCAACAAAGTCAATCACTGACCATATGGAAGTAACGTATGACAGCTATATCATGGGGGGCCCAAACAGACCAGCCCCAATGGTCACCATTACAATCAATATTGTTCATTGCTGACTATATGGAAGTAACGTATGATGGATATATCATGGGGTGCCCAAACAGACCAGCCCCAATGGTCACTATTACAGTCAATATTGTCCATTGCTGACCATATGGACATAATGTACGTGGGATATATCTCAGAAAGCCCAAGTAGACCATCCCCAATGTTCCCCATTACAGTCAATACTAACCATCTGGATGCAATATATGACTGTTATATAACAGGGGGCTATATAAATGGAAGACATGAGACAACTGGGAAGAATGCCATATTTCCATTAAGGAAAGGTGAAATAAAGTACACACATATAACCCTCTGCAGCTTCGGCTTATGATTTATTATGTGCAGGAAATGAACTTACAGGAATAGTTCATGTTCTAGAGATGGATGTATAGGAGGATATCAATATCATTATGCCAACAACTTACTTTAAGAGCATCCTTGGCATCCACCATAGACAAGTCCTTAAGTAACCAAGCAGTCTGTGTTTTGTAGAAATCCCCCTTATCAGACTTCTTCACCTTCACCACTCGGACGTGTGCAGGCCATTCTGTCGTCACTGTAAGAACAGAGCAGAATCATAAGTTACAGAACATCAAAATAGCATCCAGTTCTATGTACCATCCTACAATGTACATCCAGCATATTAGATGCCAAAAATAATGGCGCTGATTTATTTGTAATGATGTGAGGTAGAGGAAAAACACTGGAACTGTAACCAATAAAGTAAAAAAGATTGAGAAGTGGTGAAGGGTTCTCTTTAATCATGAATAAAAGCAAAGTGCAGCAGAGAGTATAACTAGTTACCCTTTACTTTCTGCGCACACACACACACACATATACATATATATATATACACACATATATATATTATATATATAAATATAAACACACACACAAGGTACTTACCGGTGGCACACAGGAAGCAGTTTTTCTTCTTCTTTCCTGCTTTGCAGACATTGACAATGCTCAGAAGTCGTTCATCATTGGGGGTAAATATGTCCCTCTGCAGAGCATGCTTAATGGCCGTCATCTTTCAGTAGCCAAATTCACATCTAGAATGACAATGTAGTCTAAGTACACAGGGAAGCAGCCAGTCAAAACCTCATATGAATCTATAAAAAAAAATATATAATGCATAAAAGGCAAAGCAGCCGGAGGAATGGATTTTACATAATTAAACGACTAGACCCCTTAGGAGGGGTATGAAATGTCTTTCTACAATATCTTCTATTATGTGAAATCTCACCATCTACCTCTAAAAAATCTCTTATAAAGCCATGTGAAAATGAGCAGAGAAAAGTCAGATTTGCCTGAGATGAGCCACATTTAGAGGCTGCAGTGTTTATTCAGACGCCTCCATCTTTGGTTCTTTAATATCTAGAAACATCAAGCGTGTGGTTCTGTCAGCTACAAAACTGACAGGCAGGAAGTGGATCTTTATCTGCAGTTTGCATTTCCAACTATTTCTTGAACTGTCTGTATCTCTGGCTCTATAGATCACAGAACCACCAGACCAATGTGATCTGAAAGATGAGTTTCTAATCTTCACTATTACACCAAAGCATATTTCTATGATTGTTTATGATGCTATAACACAGACATTAATATTTCAGTGAGGGATGGCTTTCTTGATTAAACGGTTATCTGGGTCACTGTCTTTAACCCCTTACTGCCGAGGCCCTTTTTAGTTTTTGCGTTTTCATTTTGTGTGATCACATCAGATTCACACAAGAAAACTGCTTGTGGGCAAGGGGCCTTACTGAGCCTTTGCTTTCTGTCGGTGTTTTCACATTTCAGTTGTTTTCCCATTAAATAAAAATTTTAAACCGATCCTATTTATTTCACAGATGTGGGTCACCGAACAGATCTCTATAGCTCTGCAAAAAATGTATGTATTTTACCGTGTTAAACCTTCATTTTTTTTCCTAGCGGACAAAAAAATGGAAGCAAAGCAGAGACAACACACACCAGTGTGAATCCACCCCAACAGAAGGGTTGTAGTATAAACTGAACACAACTGAAGGCTATGTATGGATCATCGCAGACAGGTAGCACATAAACAGACACAGCCATAGGCCGCATTCACACGGTGCGGTTTCATTGCGTTTTGAGATGAACCCCCAATCCATAGGTACCAACCGTGATCACATGCTGGTGTAACACTAAGTTTCCTTTGCGCCTGCTAAACGCAATGGAAATCAAACTGCACTGTGTGAACACAGACATAGACATACAATAATTACATATTGACAAATCTGTGATCATCTTTATTATGTAATATGGAGGTTTAGGTGGGCACTGATGTCCACAATATATGGCATGTCATGGTGATGGTGCTGTCACTGCTGAACAATGGATTGTATCCATCTATTGTACTATGTATTACACACTACTAATAGCTGCCATCAGTCTGGCCTGCTCTCCCGGGTCTAGTATCTGTCAGACACTGGATATGCTGTGCTCAGGGCTGCAAGAGCAGCTGACGAGGCCGCACAAGTATGAACACAGTCTGACAAGCCGAGCCCCGGCTGCAGTCACCCGCACACAGAGCAGCGCCCTCCCCCATTAATAATAATCACATCCCGACACCCGCTGACACCCACCAGAAACCACCGGGGCTCCTGCAGCGTCACCGCGCTCTCCTCACTGCCTTCCTGCCGCTCCCAGTCACCAGAGCCGGGGAAGGGAGGACACAGCGACGGGACTACACCTCCCAGAAAGCCCTTGCGACATTCAAAGCCATAGAACTTTATTCATACACAAGTGCGCAGACAGTATCCGTGTGGAAGCTGCAGGGTGCTGTAGTAGAGAGCTGAGAGAGATGTGCAATGTTACAACACTACTGGCTGATAGCACAGGGTAGAAGGGCACAGACAATACTATGGCCATATGTCCTGCCTGTGGTCAATCGTTATTCGGGCTAATTTTTACATTTCCTTTTTTTCACATGTACCACACATTTTAAACTTTATGTTCACCCACTGATTTTCAACAGCAGACTCTTTCCTTAGGTCGCGTTCACATGTGGCTCCTCAAATATGTTTTTAAATGCAATTAAAAAGACACATTAAATTAATAATAATTCTTTATTTATATAGCGCACACAGATTACGCAGCGCTGCACAAAGCATGACAAATCGATCCCTGTCCCCACAGGTCTCACAATCTAAACAACCTACCAGTATGTTTTGGAGTGTGGCAGGAAACCGGAAGACCCACGCAAACACAGTGCTCCAGTGCTGCAAGGCAGAAGTGCTACCGTGCCACCCCTTGCACATTTACTAAACACTCGGGTAACACAATTCACAGAACGTTACGGATGCCGCCTAAAGACAGGCCTGGGAGTTTGACAAACTTCCGGATGCCTTGGCAACTGATCGTTGCCGATTGAAATCAAGATGGTGTTACCCATGCGGCGACATTTAAATGGTGAACACCCATGATCAGTGCCAGCACCGATTGCGGTTGTTTAGGTGAGCACACTTCATACTCCTTCTGAAAAGTTCTAAAAATGTACAATATACTTTCTGTATCAATTTCTAACTGTTTTATAGAGCTCTGCTTGCTGTCATTCTATAGAAAGTTTCTATGTTAACATCCTGTGAATAAAAACCTGTCCCTGGTCATGTGATGTCACACAGGTGCACGGCTTGTTATATCACACAGCTCTGATTACTCTCTGTGATATAACGAGCCGTGCACCTGTGTGACATCACATGACCAGGGACAGGTTTCTATGCGCTTAAAGTAAACAATGAAGCCTCATGTAGAATGATAGAAAGCAGAGATGTAGAAAACGATGAGGAAAATTGTATAACTTTTCATTCCAACTACAATATCTATTATTCTCTTAAAGTGGTCAACCCATATAAGGTTTTCATACATCCATATTTTCTTGCTCCACCAGGGGCGTTGCTAGGGTGATAAAAGATCTGGGTCATGGGCCCCAGCGCATAAGCATCACACTTTCAGTATTGCCCACTCCTGTACATAAGCCCCCTCACATTTGGTTGTGCCAATAATAACTGTACTTTTGTATAGCTGCAGACAACACAGGAGAAATCCTTTCTTGTGACATCCAGTGATGTGTCTGCAACATCCCCCACTGGGCCTAGCCTTTTTCTCAGGGACTGGAGGCAGCCGGGGCCCAGAATACCGGAGTGGCTGGCGGTTGCGGCCTAGGCACGCTGATGTCACGGTGCTTGGTATGGGTACCGGGGGGCTGACCTACAGCCTGGCAGGTCTCCAGCAGGTGGTGTGTGCAAGAAATATGGAGGGAGAGGCTGATGTACTGGTTCTCCCTGGGGCAACCCTTTAGTGTCTGTAGTATATGTCCCTGGGTAGTGGATGGGGCACCCTTGGTGTAACAGCCATGTGCGGGGACCAGACAAAAATAAAATAACTCACGGTTCTTTATTCAACCAACTGCAGGCAACGGGCCAAATGATCTTGTACAGAGGCCGGATTATTGGAGAGTCCGGATTACTGGAGTGGTCATGGAGGGAGAGTGATCCTCAGGAGTAGATTCACCAGCCTGGTAGTAGGTGCAGGCTGGGAGGTAGCTGTGTCCAATGCTGGAAGCTGCAGCTTTAATCCTAGGAGGTAGCTATGTGTGAGACACTGAAGGTGTATCTCACACTGTCTCTGGTCACTCAGTGTTCTAGAAGATCTGAAAGAAATGCTCCTGTGTCAGGAGCTGCTGGCAAAGAGCCTTGCCCCTCCCTGACCAAGGATTTTGTTATCCTCTGGTCAGGTGGTGGCTCACTCTCCAATCACACTCCAGTTTACAGATTGGAACATCATTTGATAACACTATTCAATGAGATTAACCCTTGCGTGTCCGGGCAGAAACTACCGCTGCTCATTACCTCTAGATGTACCGAATGATACAGGGGGCTTATTCGCAAACACTCCTCTGCCTTGCACATTGGCAGGGGTGTTGCATGTCCAAATGTAGTTGTTCTGTATCTTCTCCATTAGGCCCGGCATAACACTGTCTTCTTTTCAGCCACATGTTCTCCCTGAGAAGTTCCCTACACAGATATCTTAGGCTACATTCACACGGCCGTATGGGGGACATGTGATGTATACAGGTCCCCCATGGACAGCAATGGGTACACATCGCTGTATGGGAGAGGTACCATACTTTTCCGTAGCCGGGAGAAGGATAGGACATGTCCTATCTTTCCAGGGAATACAGCACCATGCTCCATGTTTCTCTATGGAGAGGGACGGGCAGGGAAGGGGAATAAATAATGCAAAACAGGGGGTGCTTTTTACCGAAGACATGCATTTCCATGTAAACGCCAAGTATGAACGCAGTCTTTTAGAGTTACATAAAGACTCCTTCTGAACATACAAGTAACACATATTTCATAAAACCCATTTCATAAAACCCATGTATACTGATGTATCAGATAATGATGAGAGTGGGGAGAGATGCCTGGACAGGGATGAGTGGATGAGTGTCCTGCTGACCTGGGGCACGGATATTTTGACTTAACACTTGGCTCCATCTGTCTGCAGATTTCACTGGAATCTTGTGGTAGCAGACCAACTTAATGGTGTCCTTATAGGGACATTGTATGATAATTTGTTGAAGACCAGCTACTACGATGTCTCCCATATGCCGCACAAAGTTAAAAAGATTACAACCTGTTCCCTCTCACTGATTCCTACCACTGAGTCTACCTTCACAAAAGTGACTGCTTTTTTACTGCGCCCATGGTCTGGTTTGCAGCCTGTGTGTCATTGGTTTGTCATAGGCGCATGGAGTCATTCCTGTGTACGTAGTCTTACTTGCAGCAGCACTATAGGCATTTTCCCTGTTTTCCAGTTTTTTATTACAATTTTTTTTTCAAAAACCTCTTCATAAGCATTAAAATAAGAGCTCCATACAATAATCACATGTAGCCATATGCGTTTCTATATAACAGTCCCTGACATACCTCTAAATATGTTTCAGAAATGATATTACACATTATGGTGACCATGTGATAGTGACAACTTTAGTGTTCAGGTAAGAACCATTACTTTCATAATCTAGTACAGAAAGTCGGATTTCCTTGCTTAGAATTTCTTTTATCCTGTAACAATAAACACAGGATATGGATCCGATCAATACTTACAGTGTAATCAATATTATTTTTTGGACTTCAGCTTAAGGCATCAGTTTACCTCTAATACTGCCAAACCTGGAGCACCATTTCATTAGTAGCTTCCGGCTGTTTGTTATTCTCTGTTTGATGGATGAATATTGCTCCACGGCACAAGCTCATGTATCACAATTATGTCCAATATAGACAAGGTCTATGGATGTCTGTAAATGTATTATTTTTTATATTTCAACAGAGCTGTATTTTTAATGTAATATTTAAGTTGGTAAATTTTAGGTAAAGTTCACATCTGTGTTATGTTTTCATTTGTGATATTAACTCAGAAGAAGGGAACAATCAAAGAAAACATCTGTTATAACATCCATTTTCCTTTGTTTAAAAAACTAAAGCCTCACAAAGATGGATCCTTGGAAGATACACTAATGATTTATAAATTTGTATTTCTGATAAATACCCGTATTTTCTGGACTATAAGGCGCACTTAAAAGCCTTGGATTTCCTTGGAAATCCAAAGTGCGCCTTATAGTCCAGTGCGCCCTATATGAGGGCAGCGGACCATACTTACATAGGTCCCCGCTACCGGAGACAGCAGATCTCCAGCGGGAACTGCAGACCACGCGGCACAAACAACTTCTGCCGCGTGGTCTGCAGTTCCTGCTGGAGATCTGCTGTCTCCGGTAGCGGGGACCTATGTAAGTATGGTCCGCTGCCCTCCTCCACCTCCCACTCACCTTCCCCACTCACCTTCCCCGCGTCGCCGCGTCTCTTCTCGGCGTCGTGTCCCGTCGGGTCTCCGCTCCGCCCCCGGACCTCCGCCACGCCCCCGACCCTGCGCCTTATAGTCCGATGCGCCTTATATATGGAATTATTACATATATAAGGCGCATCGGACTGTTGCGCCTTATATTCCGGTGCGCCTAATGGCCCGGAAAATACGGTAGTGAGAGACAGGAGCACAATGGTCTCCAGAATTCCTAAATTTAGGAAGTTTGGAACAACCAGGACTCTTCCTAGATCTGAGCACCCCAACAAGCTACGCAATCATGTTTGAAGGATCTTGGTAAAAAAGGAAGCCAAGAGATCAATAGACTTCCTGACAGAGCGCCAAAGATCATGTGTGCCAATAGGGCAAACTTCCAGAAGGTCATGATCGCTGATGCGCTCTGGGCTTTAGGGCACAAGAGCCAAAAAGAAGCCTCTGCTACTAATTTATGGGATTAAGTCTTACTAAGTAGAGGCTTCTCTTTTGGCCATGAAGTTCAGAATGCATCAGCGATCATGACCTTCTTGGTAATGTCTTTTATCAAGATCCTTCATAATTAATTGCTTAGTTTGGTGGAGTGCTCAGATCTAGGAAGATTCCTGGTTGTTCCTAAATCCATACATTCTCTAAAAAATGCCCTTGTCTTATAAAGCCAAGATCAAACCTTCCCAACATCATGGGGTTATTTTTAGAAACTGGGACAGGGAGAAATGCCATGGTTGGCAATAAAGCACAGAACAACAGATATGTTCTTTGTATTCTTAGCCTGTTGTGGCCTGGTACCTATTATACATGAGAAGGATTGAGAGGATATGGGGGGAAGAATGGCAGAACACTCCAGATCTAGGTATGTAAACCATAGCTGGAACTTGGGGTGACTTCAATTTTTATAGTCCACTTTGAATAAAAAATTCAACTGATTTTCAGTTTTTTTTATTGTTGTAAAAAGAAATTTATATAAAGGTATCAAACAGCAATATTGTCTCTTTCCTTGCAATTTCTTCCAGTATCCGGTCTGTTGCACCTTGTGTGTGGAAACTTTCCCAGATGTATATAGGGGCTGCTGACAGCTTCCATTGTTGGTGAGCCTTAAAATATGTGGCGTAGATGATTGTTTGCACTCTTAGAATGCATTATTATTTAAAATTTATGAGGCGAGGGACATAGTGAAGTGCTGGTTACTTGAAAAGATAAATCAACATTCATAATATACTGACAATTTGTTATATTGCTTTGTAGTATTAACTCTTAGGCTTCCTGCACATAGTACAAAGAAAACCTTAGGTTAACTCCACCCATCACAGATTGACTGTGAGATGAGTTTACCCCAACGGTAATTTTGTTTGTTTTAAATTTCTTTTGTTTAGTTTTTGTACATTTTGACAAATAATAAGAACTGAAAACAATTATTAAAATAAGTGGAAGTGCCATATGTAGGACTCAATGCAAACCTTTAATATCAGAGTAAGGAAGGGTAACACGGACAAGTCTGTGATACAATTAAATAGACTCATAAAGGACTTTAACCCTTTGCCATTGATGGACCTTTTCCATTTTACGTTTCTGTATTTCACTTCCCACCTTAAATCCATATTTTTATTATTTTCCTTTGTACAGAGCTGTATAGGGGCTTGTTTTATGTGTAATTGTACTTCCCAATTTTAATATATTTTGAGTATAAGTCGAGGCCCCTAATTTTACCACAAAAAAACTAGGAAAATTATTGACTTGAGTATAAGCCTTGGGTGGAAAATGCAGCTGCTAATTAATGAAATGGCCAGCAGAGCCCCTTCATTAATGAAATGTCAAAAAGCTAAACCCCCTCAAAGAGCCTCCTAGTTAATAAAATATCCAATAGAATAACCCCCATTAATAAGTTTCCAGTAGAAAAGCCCATTCATTTATAAAATGTCCAGTGGCAGAGCCCCCTCATTAATACATTTTCCAGTAGCAGAGCCCCCTCGTTAATAAAATGTCCAGTAGCAGATCCCCACATTAATAAAATTTTCAGTAGAAGAGCCCCCTCATTAATAAAAAGTCCAATGGCAGAGCCCCCTCATGAATAAAATGTCCAGTGGTAGACACCCCGTATTAATAAAATTTCCAGTAGTAGAGCCGCCTCATTGACAAAATGTCTAGTAGCAGAACCCCCCATTATTAAAATTTCCATTAGCAGAGCCCTCTCATTTATACATTTTCCACCAGCAAAGCTAGTTATAACTTATATTTTAATTGTGTTTACATCCTATTTGTTCTGTCCTTTTGTTATTCCTCCTACAAAATTAGGAATAATTTGACATTTGGGTGCGACTAAGCGTGTCATTGCTGAGACCATAAATTAGGTGCACCAGTCATGTAAAAAATGTAAGTTTCTGGAAGACAAATGGGGTTGTAGTGAGGAAGTCAAGGTTATATTTACTGCTTTATATCCATAACTTCCAAAGCAAAAAATACATTCTGCATCACCCTGTCTCTAAGTGGTGCGCCAGTCTCTTTCCCAGTGTGCCTGATACCCGTCAGCATGGCATACTTCATATTCCCAGGCGCAGATTTATTACAGAGCTGGAAATGTTTTCTCCCTCCTCTCTAATGTGCCTCTTGGCCGTCATCCATTGATAAATCTGCACCATTATTTTTACACCACTGTAGTCCTGAATTTATAGCTGTGTTTATTTGATTTCTTTTCCTCTAATACATCCTCTGTTTTTAAACTAGATCCCAGAGGTACATTATTTGCATGTCTCGACCCATAACTCTTAGATAAAGGATTGAAACATCTATATTTGGTTTTGTGGGAAAATGTTGGTAGGAATAAATTGTCTATAGGAATGTGACTACCATTTACGTTAAAAAGGCTTTTACTATACCATAATAGTTTGGGTCAGTAGGAGACCCTATTTACCCTCTAAAACCACTTCCCTTTTGTTTACCCACAATGTACATTATGTGCATTATACATTGAATGATAGATCATCTGTCATATCTCATACCAATTTATGGCTTTTAATCATTTGATTAATCAATCAAACATGCACAGCAGATATGTTTCCTCTTTTCAGTGCCATAAAGTAAAGAAAAGTGGGCACCGGTGACTAACTCCTTGTTGTTTTTTAATATTATAGTTAAGACAAATGGGGATAACAAAGAGAGAGAAAAGTATTTGTAAACAACGCTGTACTGATTAGAACCTTATGAATGTTCCAATATAAAACATCACAACATGACTTTGCATGTTTATTAAATATTTTAATGATATTTCATTGTTGCAGGCAAGTAATATGTGTATATTAAATATTAAAATCAGTGTACACCCAAAAATTTTATAATAATGTATAAAAAAGTTTTAAAAATACAGGCAGTCCCCGGGTTACATACAAGATAGGGTCTGGAGGTTTGTTCTTAAGTTGAATTTGTATGTAAGTCGAAACTGTATATTTTATAATGGAAGTTCTAGACAATTTTTTTTCTTTTGCCCCAGTGACAATTGGAGTTTCAAAATTATTGGTGTAATTGGACCAAGAATTATCAATAAAGCTTCATTACAGACACCTTACAGCTGATCATTGCAGTCTGGGACTATAGTAAAGCATCCAGAGAGCTTCACCAGAGGTCAGATGGGGCAGAGGGGTCCGTCTGTAACTATGGGTTGTCTGTAAGTCGGGTGTCCTTAAGTAGGGGACCGCCTGTAAATAAATAATTAGGGAAAAATGCTAAAAATTGTATTACGGTAATATAATTCTAGTCCATACCATAGAATTGAAACTACTTTATTTAGTGGAGTGTAATAATGTCTGGATCCATAGGCTTTTCTATATTTAAACCATATATAACCATACCTGATACATGATTAACGCTGCAGCCACTTTTCACCTTCCTGAAACGGCCCATTTTTTCAAATCTGCCCCGTGTATAAGTGGATATAACTTTGGAACACTTTAACATATCTAAGTGATTTTGAAATTGTTTTCTCATGAGAAATTGTACTGCATGTTAGTTGAAAAAATTTGGTGGTATGTTTTGCGTTTATTTATGAAAAAAAAGGATATTTTGTGAAAATTTGGAAAATTTCTCCATTTTCAAAATTGTAAATGTTCTGCTTTTTCTTTTTTTATAATTCCGTTTATTGTTGACAAACAGCAGGTCAAGGTACAGGAAAGCAAGTAATTACAAAACATCTTTAGTGACTTTGCATACAATGAAGGTCGAGTTTTGTGAGTGTTACAACATAACAAAGTATTGTCAAAAACCATTGTCTTTTATGTCCATGTGATCTAATTGGAAGAAAATAAAGTCTACATTCCCGCCTGACTCACTTGTCTGTCTGTTTTACATATATAACAAAACTCGTTCAGACGGTCTATGGACCTCAAAAAAGTACCACAGCACTCATGCTGAACCCAAAACATAACAGATTTGAGTTAGAGAAGAGAAAGAGAAATCAGAGGGAGAGATGGGGTGGGGTAACATAGGAGGGGAATCCTGGTCATGAGTCTCGTCCAGAGAGATATTGTTGTGCTCAGAGTTTTATGGTTCTATAGCAGCCTTCCGTACTCAGGAGACTGTTTAAACTGAATCCAGGGTTGCCACGTTTTGTAGAATTTTTCATGGGTTCCATGAACAGAGGAGGTAAGGTCCTCCATGTGCATCAGGTCATTGACCTTTGTGACCCACATTGTCATTGTCGTGCTGTTTCCACAGCAAAGGGATACAGGATCTCGCAGCGATGACCAGGAAACGCAACAGAGATCTCTTATAGCCTCGTATGGAGATATTGCAATGATGGAAGAGGAGCAGGGAAAGTTCCAAATTAAATGAGTCTCCACACAATGTGGAGATGACTCTCCCCAGCTCTTGCCAAAATGGCGTGAGTACGTTGCAGGACCAGAAGATGCAAAGGTGCAAAAAGGAACCCTGCGCCTCCCCGCATCTCCACCACATGTCCGAGACTTGCGGGGAAAATGGCATAAAGTCTGGTTGGGACCCGGTACCATCTTGCTAACAATTTGTAGCTTGCTTCCTGATAGCGTGAACTGATTGTCGCACTGTGGCAAAGTTAAAAAAATTCTCTCTTTTTGTTCAGGGGTCAGAGATATATGTAGGTCTTCTTCCCACTGGTTGAGGTAAGTGGGGCCCGGATCATTTGGAATTGACAGCAAGCATGTGTATGTTAGGGATAAGGTGTGTCGCAAGCCATTTGTGTTACCGCATAAGCATTCGAAAGTGGTTTTCTCTTTGTTGAATTGCTGACAATGGGACAATGAGGCCAAATATTGCCGCAGCTGACCGACCCTCCACACCCCAAGAGGACAGGGGTCTGTCATCCCTGACATCTCCTGACTCGTCATCCAATTTGAGTCTTTGATGAAATGTTCCGCCCTAAACTTACCTGCTCCCCTCCACTTCTTGAAAATCTGGTCTTCACAACCCGGAGGAAAATCCGGGTTGCCAAGAATAGGAGTGAGAGGAGATTCCAATGGGATGAGTCTGTTTCGAACAATTTGGGATTGGCATATAGCCAAGGTGGGGCCTACTGTTGGGTGTTTCTTTAAGGGTGCCATTTTGGAGGGTTCCAACCAAGGCAGGATCTGTAATGGTATTTGAGTGAAAGATTGCTTGAGGTGAACCCATGGCTTCTCTTTCTGGTTGCAACACCAGTCCAAAACTCTGGCCATGTGTGTTGCATTATAGTAAGTCTTGATATAGGGGAAGACCTATCCCTCAAGCCCGTAACAAAAATAAGGCGAACAAGCATAGAAAAAATAACCTTACACTCAAATAGAGAAAAGCTCTGAAAAAACTTTCCAACAATGAAGACATCGTCATCAAATCGGCGCATAAGGGTGGGGGGATTGTTGTACTCAATAGATCTGATTACATTATGGAATCCCTCCGTTTACTGTCCGACACCAATTTTTATTCCCAGCTTTCCCACAACCCGACTATGTGCCAAAGGTGCACAAAAATACCCAAAACCCACCAGGTCGTCCCATCATCTCGGAAATCAACTCCCTTACGGCAAACTTGTCACATTACGTAGACCTCTTTCTACAAAAGTATGTACGCAATCTAAAATCCTTCACGTTAGACACCGCAGATCTGATTAGACATATCCTTCCCGTTCCATGGGAGGATTCTTATTTATTTATAACCATGGACATTTCCTCCCTCTACACAGTCATCCCACATAACCTCGGTACACATGCCGTATCCCATTTTTTAAGAAGCGACTCAACCATGTCAAACACTCAGAGCAGCTTTATACTTAGAGCTATTCTTTTCATTCTCACCCATAATTATTTTTCTTTCCAAAATAAAATCTATATACAGCAGAGGGGTACAGCTATGGGCAGCAAATTCGCCTCTAGCTATGCGAACCTCTTTGTAGGCCTTTTTGAGGAGCTCAACATCTTCACCCATCCATTATTTGAGAGATGTGTAGTATACAAACGTTATATAGACGATATCTTTATCGTTTGGAGGGGTAACAAGGAAGAGGCTCTCAGCTTTATTAATAGTATTAATGATAACAATTGGGGATTAGAATTCATTTCAAACATATCATCAAAAGAAACCGAATTTTTAGACGTTATTGTCTACCACAACAACCAAAAAATCAATACCAGAACTTTCTTCAAAGCAGTAGACAGCAACAGTTTTTTGGAATTCTCTAGCAACCATTTTAAAAAATGAAAAACTAACATTCCATACGGCCAATTCAAAAGAATTAGACGCAACTGCACAACTGATGAGGACTATAAAATACAAAGTAATATTTTGTGCAAACGTTTTAGAGCAAAAGGCTATCCTGCTCCCCTACTTTCTTCTGCATGCTCCAAGGCAAGCACTCTCAGCCAATCAGATTGTCTCCAACCAAGGGCAAAAAATGACTCAGAAATGCAAAATGAGATCAATTTCATCACCACTTTTTCAGACAATGGTGGGGAAATCAGGAGAGTTCTCAATAAACATTGGAACCTTTTACTCCATGACCCGCACCTTAAGAACATCCTGCCAAATAACCCTAGAATCACTTTCAGGAGATCCCGGACTCTCAAAAACCTCCTCGCCCCCAGTCGCTTACTCATGCCTCAAAATAAGACCACCTCATTCTTTCCTAAAATTTTAGGTAGTTTCAAGTGTGGCCACAACATGTGCAAATGCTGCGAAACCATTTGTCACAGAAAATCGTCTTTCACATGCAACAATTCGGGTGAATGTTTCCAGATTAGACACTTTCTCAACTGTAGCTTATGTAATTTACTTCATTGAATGTAGTTGCAGACTACAATACGTGGGACGTACCATTCAACCCCTGAGGGAACGGCTGACTAAGCACAGAAGTAATATCAATAACGCCTTCCCTCTACATAGCCTATCTAAACATGCAGCACAATTCCATAAAAGTAACTACAAAGAATTCAAAATTACCCCAATTGAACACATCCCCCCGTCTACTCCACAGACATACAATCTTCTCATTAAACGTGAGATGTATTGGATTTTTAAACTCCAAACTCTGACACCAGCGGGTCTGAATGAATCACTTGAAAACATTTTTTAACTTCCCATTATATTCATCATCAACTATTTCCCCTCTATTATTAATATTACTATTACTAATATTATTATCTCATTTTAATTGATTCCCTAGGCATTGCTTTTTTAATCATTGTGTTCATATATTTTAATACATTGTATTGATCCTTTGCATTATTTCTGTCTATTTTGTTTATTTTTATTTAATTAATTAATTATTTATTCATATATATTCCTTGTAGTATCTTCATATGCTTTTTATCTATTTGTCCTTAGGTGCAATATTTTATTTATCCATATATATTTATATATTTATTTATGCATCCATTGTGTTTATCCAGTGGTTTTTATATAATTTTGTTAAGAAATATCAATTACCCATTATATTGTTTACAATTCCATTATGTATCCTTTGCTGCTACAATGTTTCAGAGCCTGGTTTAACTAACTGTGGCCATATACGGCGCAGCATTTCTTGCGCAAGCGCCATTCACATACTTACTCCGTTAACCAGCTCTATCATCACTGCGCACGCGCCACTTCTCTGTGGCCGCAAAATACCCAGTGCGCATGCGCACTCACGATCCTGTTTTCGTGCGCGCACCAGCGTCCGTACTGTTTATATACAGTCGGCGCTGCAGCGCGCGCCCACTCCACAGCTCCAGCTCATCTTGCCGGGCGCTGTATTATGTAAGTAATATCTGCTTCAAACCCATCACCCCTCACAGCTTCATAATCTATGTATATTCACCTCGGCCACCTTTCCATCTCCTAGATAATTTATAATATCTATTCCAATTTTAAAAGTATCATAGTGTCGTCCATCTATCCATCCCCTTATCCACTTAATTTTACCCTACCACTAATCCTACTCTTTTACTCAATTATCCATCTATCATTTACTTATTTCCTATTTTATTTGAGTGAGGCGATATATTTTATTTATTTATATATTTAATTTTTCATGCTGTACATTGTGCCTTATTCAAATCTAGCTGCATCACGCCTCCTAAAGATATCCATGCACGGACTTATCTTTCTACCATTCATGTTCGCATTTTCTGCGCATATATATATTTATTTATACACATTGCATGTGAACCAATTTGTATTCATCTATTTTTATATATTTATTTGTCTTTGTTATCATGTTTTGTAGTATTGGTCTGATGAAGGGTCATCCCGAAACGCGTAACCAATGTACCTATGTTTGAAACCAAATTTTAACCATTTATAATAAATACTTACCTTGCTTCTACACCAATTCGTATTTTTGGTAAAAATTCTCTGGGTTACAAGCGCACCCATCCGTAGCGCCATTTTTTCCTCTACCCATACTCTTGTGCTTACGGTTCCAACGGATACCGGTTTTTGGAGCGCTTGGGAAGCTGCTGAAGTAACCTGAGAAGGATCCTCCAACAAGGGTAACCGAGATCCCTACATCTATATCTGCAATTAGCCAAGTGGCTACCAGGTGAGCACCTTCTACCACTTACCTGGAAATAAACTGTTCAAAACGTTATCACACGAGGCGCCGTCCTCTTCGGTTGTGTTCTTTGTTCTTTCCTTTTCATCCAGATCTTTTAGGCCTGGACAAAGTGTTTTAGCTAATTCTAGCCGGTTTCCTCGCCCATACGAAGCTGTGTTGTATGGCATTCAATGATCGGAAAAAGGCTGCAGGTATGCAAGTGGGGATTGCTTGGAATAGGTATAGTAAACGGGGTAGGATATTAATTTTAAAAATGGCACATTTCCCAAACTACGGAAAGAGTCCTTTGGACCATTTAGCACAGTCTCTCTGAATGTTTTGAAGAATCGGGGGGAAATTCAACGCATATAGTTTAGATAAGTCTGCCGGGAGGTGTATTCCAAGGTATTTAATACAAGCTGTAGCCCATTTGAATCTAAAAGATGTTTGGAGCGTCTCTTTTAGAGGTTCAGCTAGAGATATGTTTAACGCTTCCGACTTAGACCAGTTAACACGGAAATTGGATAAAGATGAGAAGAGACGTAATTCCTGCATGAGATTGGGTAATGAAATCTGTGGGTTGCCCACAAAGAAGAGTAGGTCATCAGCATATGCCGCTATTTTATGGGGGGAGGCTGGAGTCGGAATGCCGGAGATATCTTGATTAGCTCGGACTCTGCGTAGAAAGGGTTCCAGGGAAAGTACGAAAAGTAACGGAGACAGAGGACAGCCCTGTCTCGTGCCATTCCGAATGTTGAAACTTTCCGACAATAAACCATTCACCCGAACCGAGGCAGAGGGGGAGGAGTACAGAGACAACACCCATGACAACATGCGGTTACGCAGTCCAAAGCGTCTAAGTGTTTCAGACACGAATGGCCAGCTGACTCTATCAAATGCCTTCTCAGCATCTGTAGAGAGAAGCATGAGAGGCATCTTTTCCATTCGCGCTTTGTGAATCAGGTTAATCGCTTTAGTGGTATTGTCTCTGGCCTCTCTCCCTAATATAAACCCTGCCTGGTCCAGGTGAATGTATCTTTTCAGCAAGGGGGCCAGTCTCATCGCTAAGACCTTTGAGAAGAGCTTGAGATCCTGGTTCAATAATGAAATTGGTCTGTAGCTAGCACATTGAGTCGCGTCTTTCCCTGTTTTAGCTAAAACTGTGATGGTGGCTTGTAGAGCCTCCTGCGGGAGAGGCGAGCCGACAGCCACTGCATTATAGGCCTTCGTCCAATGAGGTTCGAGCAAATTTGCAAATGTTTTATAATAGGGCAGGGAAAAGCCGTCCGGTCCCGGGGCTTTGCCTGTTTGTGTCGCTTGTAATGCAGCTTTAAATTCTAAACTCGTTATAGGGGATTCTAACACTTCTGCTTCCTCATCTGTCAATGTGGGCAATCCCGAATCAGCTATATAGTCTTGGATCTTGCGTCTACATTCTGTCCTAGTATGGGGGGAAGTTGGTTGTTCCAGGTTATAAAGAGTCTGATAATAGTCTCTAAAAGTAGCTGCTATCTCTTGATTGAGATGTAAAGTCTCACCTTGCGGAGATATGATTTTAGGGATATATGTGTGTGCTCTCTAATCTTGCAGTGCTCTAGCTAAAGTCCTACCGCATTTATTACTATACTCATAGAAGTGTCTCCTGCATTTTGCTAAAGTACCTTAGTAGAGTGCGCAGGGCTTCTCTGGCTGAGATTAGGGAAGTTCTAACGTCAGAGATAGGTGTTCTCTTATGTGTGAGCTCTAAAGTTTTGATCCGATCTTAAAGGTTGGAGACCGCTTGAGCTCTCTCTTTTTTATGGCGACTGCCATGCGATATGAGGATGCTTCTGACATTAAATTTGTGTCCTTCCCATGCTATGCAAGGGTCGATGTTCTCTGCCATAGTCCACTCAAAATGGGTTGAAATCGACTGTTTGATGTCTTCCAACACTAAGGGGTCTTCGAGGAGGGAAGCGTTAAGCTTCCACTGCCACTGGATTGCTGCTGGGTTTGGTAGTGATATGGTCATTGAGATTAGAGCATGGTCAGAAAAGGTGATGTTTTCTATAGTTGCTCTATGGAGCAGTCCTAGATCTATATGACGTAAGAATAAGAAGTCTATCCTGGAGTAATTGTCATGTGTGGCTGAGTAGAATGTGTAGTCTTTATCTGAAGGGTGAATTAACCTCCAGGTATCAACCAGTTGATGTTCATGTAATAGAATTCTCATCCTACGTAAGCTTGCTTGCGTTAGTGCTGACGCTCCTGTGGATGTGTCCATCACTGGATCCATTGCTACATTGAAGTCTCCACCGACTACCACTATGCCTTCGGCAAATTCATCTATCAAGTCTAAAAAGTTACTCAAAGCCCGGGCCCGTCCTGTATTTGGAAGATATAATGAAGCAAAGGTATAAAGACTGCCGGCTATCTCACCCTTTACCATAATTATACGGCCCTCATCATCGCTGCGAGAGTCCACAAGGGTCCATGGGATTGTGTTTGCTATTAGAATAGAAGTGCCCCTAGACCTAGGATCGTCAGTATGACTGTGGTAGGAGTGTGGGAACCACCTGTTTTTTAGATTAAATGGTCTCGTTGTGGTAAGATGCGTTTCCTGCACAAAGGCAACTTGAATTTGCCTACGCTTGAGTAGGTTAAAAAGGATAGAAAGCTTTTCAGGGCTATGTAGGCCTTTCACGTTAAGAGAGCCTACGTTAAAGGTGTCTAAAACTCTGACTGGACGAGACATGTTCACTGGCAGGAAGGGCTGAGGGTGGGTGGGAGCTTAGGGGTTGGGGGTTAGTAAGGGAAGTATGTAATGTGTTTGAGACCAGCGGGAGAGTTAGAAGGAGGGGACGAGGAGGAAGAAAAGGAGAGTAATCACCGGTAAAAAAAAGAAGAAGGAAAGAAGAATAACAAAAAGGAATGTAGAGAAGGGGAATACCCCTAAATCCCAGGTAAATATACCAGGGAACACCAATATGTGGTCTGTGTGTGGGGAACGTAGAAAAGCATGCACAGAGCTTGCCGACTAACAGGCATTATTTATAGTTATAATAAACAGTCTAGCATTCTTTTCCCCCTCATGTCAAAGGTGAAGTTTCCTACGCAAGCTACACCAATAGGCCAGAGTGGGAGGTTCAGAACTTTAAACGTTTCTGTTGAAAGAAAAGATGAGTTGATGCCCACAAACAAACGTTATAATAGAAATTGCAATGGTCTAAGAGATCAGGAAACACCCTCAAGTCGTGTGTCAACACAAGGTAACATGGTTGGCTGTTGAATGTAAGCATCAATTCAGTCTCTCCTGCAAAACATACCAACTAAAATGACCGCCTCTAACGATGATTAACCTCCAGGTATTCAGCACCTGCCTCATAGGCTGGAGTATCACCGCCGGATGCCACACTGCCCGCTCAATATCTATATATATTAAGTTATCTAAGTAACAGTAACAGATCAAATAGGAGGAGAGAGAAAGGATGAAACCTGAACAAGACTATGGATATAGGCCTGGTGCTGCTGTGAATCTCCTCTCTGGAACAGTACTATCACATAGGTAAAAAGTTTTTGATTTCCTGGTCTGCTGCCAATGAACGTTGTTTCCAGGGCGCATGACATCTCAACTAGTATAGACTTAGGCCTCCACTGGTAATGCTACTGATAGATCCAGTTCCAGCGGGATGTTGTCGTCCGCAGGAGCTGTAGATGATGGGGCAACCACGGGTGTCGTGGATGAGCTACGTCTTCTCAGGGAATCTTTTCTTCTTGATGTTGCAGAAGTGTTTCTTGTGTGGTCAATGGTGAGCCAGTCCGGTACTGAGACTGAAGGCATATTCAGAAAGAGGAATAGGCCCGGCAGATCCTCCGGCTTTCTCAGAAAGTAATTCCCACCATTATGTCTGACAATTAGATGAAACGGGTGTCCCCATCTGTAAGTAGCTCCTAGTTTCTTTATACCCTGCAAGAGGGGATGTAGTACACGTCTCATATTCAAGGTGCGCGCTGAGATATCTGGGTAAATGTGTATTTCAGAACCCTCCACTTGGATGTTACCCTCTGCCCAGGCAGCTCTGGTGATTTTTTCTTTGTCAGTGAAGTAGTGAAGTCTACACAGCACATAACTGGGTGTGGAAGAGTCCAGAGTAGACATGCGCGAAACTCTATGAATACGGTCTATCAATATCTCAGTGTCTGGTGGACGGCGTAGCAATTTGTTAAAGATGACTGACACTCTCTCGGACAGATTGTCGTTAGGAAGATTTTCAGATAGACCTTTAATGCGGACATTATTTCGTCTGCCTCTGTTTTCCTGGTCATCCAGGAGGAGAGTCAAATGTTGCAGGTGATGTCTACAGTTGGTAATCTCACGTTCCAGCACAGAGACCCTTTCATTTAAAGAGACAGTCACATTTTCATTGTTCACAGTTCTAGTAGTGAGTGTCTCTAGATCTTCTCTGAACCCCTCTAGTGCCTGCTGGTGAGATGCCTCTACCCTCTGTAACACAGAATCCAAGTCCTGTCGTGTGGGGAGGGAACTGGATCTCAGTGTGTATTGTGCCCCCATATATATCTGTGGCAGGGTTGGGGGATGAAGGTTGGCTCCTGGGGCTTTCATTAGGGCTGGGCCAGCTGGGGCTTGCTGAGAGAGCCGGATCCAATACCTGCTGCACCTGTAGGTCACTTTGATATAGCTGATATCGCTGATATCGCTGCCGCGCTCATCTCTGCTGCTTCCGCCGGAGAGGTGCCTGCCAGCAGGTGCGGGCGCCATATTGGAATTTCTCGGCGTCTCCCGCGGCTGGTGTCTGAAGCGGTCCAGGCTTACTCCCGTGGCCGCCGGTACACTCATTCCGCTCCCAGAATGTCCCGCGCTCCTTCCCCTCCTGTTAGGCATGCCGACTGCTGGGGAGAGGTGCCGCTGCATGCGGTAATGGCGCCTGTCAGTGCGGAGCTCTAACAACGAGCGTCCTCAATCCGCCATGCCTAAGCCACGCCCCTGTTCTGCTTTTTCCATACATAGTCATAACATTAACCGAATGTCTGGTCTATGTTGACATGTTTTTTAGGCATCCTCTCATATTTGTAAAACGTTATGGGGCTTTGAACTTTAGGTGCGATTTTTCACATTTTCTTAAAAAATACGAAATCCTGTTATTGAAGGACCTGCTCAGATTTGAAGTCACTTTAAGAGGCCTAAATAAAAGTAAAACCCCATAAATTACCCAATTATAGAAACTATACCCCTTAACGTATGTAAAACAACTTTCATGAAGTTTGTTAACCTTTAAATTGTTTTACAGGGGATAAAACAAAATCATGTGCAATTTTGACATTTTCATTATTTTGGCTATATGATTGTGTTTTTCAAAAAATGTACAAATTCTCAGTGGATAAAATACCAAAACTCTCCACACAGTTTGATACCCAATTTCTCTTGAGTATGCCAATACCCCATATGGGAAGCGGCACCATTCAGAGCAGTTTATGCATTGTCACTTTTTTAACGGCTATACAATCTTTATTTTTTTGGCAATTTGGACAAATATGGGCTTTTTTGTAGCGACATGAGATGCACTTTACAAATACTCCATTTTAGTTGGTCATTAGTTTATTGATGAGATTTAATTAACTCTTACATGTATGTAGGGAAAGAAAATCGTAAGTTTTGGTTTCCTTTCTTCTGGTATTTTTTTTAGGATCGTACACCGTACCATAAAAATAACATATTATCTTTAGTGTATGGATTACTATGATTACGGTGATACCTCATTTATATAGTTTTTTAAATATATTTTTACAGTTTCAGTGAAGAAAAACTAATATGGAGAAAATCTCATTTGTTTTCGTATCGCCATCTTTTCGGAGACATTACTTGACTTGAGTCGGTTTGGGGCTTATTTTTTATGTGTTGAATTGTCCTTTTCAGTGCTACCATTTTGGAGCACATTTTTGTAACATTTTTATGAAGGGATTTTATGAATGTTACAATATATTGTACAGATTTTTATGGACGCGGTGATACCAAATATGTGGGGTTTTTTTCATGATTTTGTGGTTTTTGTACTTTATTAGGTATGTATAGGGAATCTTTGTGTTTAGGGGACTTTCACTTTAATTAATTATTTTTATTAAAAAATGTTTTTACTATGTGTTTTAAAATATTTTTTTTTACTTTTACAGGTTGTCTTGAACAAGCGATGCTCTGATCGCTTGTTCAAGCTCTTATTCCTATAACACAGTGTAATACAGATGTATTACACAGTGTTATGCAACACATGAGCATGCTAGGAAGCAGGACTTGGCTCCCAGACAGGATTGAGCAACCTCTGGGCACTGGCAAACCCCGGGGCTGCCATTGGAGCAGTGGACCCCACGATTAGAACCGCGGGGGGTCCGATCTACTGCAGAAGACCCTTGCATGCGACGGTCAGCGTGAACCTGGCGGGTAAGGGGTTAACGCCCGCAAACGGAGGAATCTCCGGTCGTGGGTGTTAGCCGCGGGTGTCGGTTATAACATATAGCGGACAGCCGCAGCTTCTGGCATCAGCGCCATTCAGCAGCCTGTGCCAGGAGCTGAACATAGTACTACATCACGATGCGGCAAGTCCTTGCCGTCCATCAGGTAGTACTATGTCCAATGTCGGAAAGGGGTTAAACCATTCTATGATCACTTTCAGTAAATAATTGATATTATTTGTGTAATGAAAAGTTATACAATTTTTCATTTTACTTTCTGTATCAATTCCTGGTGGTTTTCTAGATCTCTGATTGCTGTATATCTATAGAAAGCTTCTCTGTTTACTTCCAGTGGATATAATCTGTCCGTGGTGATGTGACGGATATGCAGGTGCAGGAGACGTTATTATCACTGATAATAATAGGAGTTGTGTGATAATAATGGCTCGTGCACCTGCATGTCTATCACATCACCATGGACAGATTATATCCACGGGAAGCAAACATAGAAGCTTTCTATAGCAGGACAGCAAGCAGAGATCTAGAAAATGGTGAGGAAATGATACAAAAAGTATATTGGAAAATTGTTTCATTTTTCCTTACACAAGCCATATAAATTATTTGGACAACCCCTTTAAAGCAAACCAACCATCTTGGATCTACCTAATAAATTGGTTGGTTGCTATTTACTTGTTTATCCCAAATCCTTTTTTGACAAAAGCTAAGATTTAGCAGAAATGTTAAAAAATCTTTCTTAAGAAAATATTTTCTATTTTAACTGTAATTTGGACATGCATGACACACTTCATTGCAGAACTCATCTGCTTCTGCTGGGGTCCCATCAGGTCCTACAGATACCAAACACTGTTGGGAGTGAGAAGCATCACAGCCTCAGCTACATGTGATCTATGTGATCTATTTACTGCTACAATATCTGGAAAGAAGTCTCAAGACTTATCTGCTAAACAGCATACGCTGTGCATAGAATGTGTCTTCCTGAGGGACTAGCTACTTGGCATACAAGCCCCCTAACCTTTTCCAAACTATATTAGAATCAATAGTACCAACACCTTTAAGACACAGTTGTTATTGATAACAAAAGCTCTGCATAGGACTTCTGGTGCTTTATTTCTGTACAGAGATCAATTCTGGTTCTTTTTTTAGCTTAGTCCTGGTGTTGAATTTATATTTCAGTGCCAGGTTCTGGTGCTGTATGTTTGGGAGCCTGGTTCTGGTGATGTATTTATATTTGTGACCCTGGTTCTGATGCTCTATTTATGTATTGAAATATTATAATAAAAAAATATTTACAGGCAGTCCCCTACTTAAGAACTACCAACTTACAGATGACCCCTAGTTACAAATGAACCTCTCGATGTTGTATCCTCAGGCTTCAATAAACAGCTATAACAGTTATCAAACGTATCTGCAATTAAGCTTTATTGTTAATCCTGGTTCTTATGACAATCCAACACACGTCACAGTGGACAGTTATGGGAGACACAGGTGGACCTCAGCGATAACTCGTTCTTAATATAATAAATATATATATACATCTACAGCAATGACAAAAATACAGGCAAACAATTTTGACATTGTGTATCATTTATTTATTATATATCATTTATTGAGAATATTCCACATATCTGACCCAAAGGAGGAATGTACTAGAAAATATGAATCAATATGTGCCTTGTTCAGTAGAAAAGATCTAATGGATATATAAAGAAGATTATGGATAGCAAGGGCAACAACACAAATGAGGAGGACATGTATCAACACAGTGGCAGTTCACTGTAGCAAGAGTCTGATGTTACATTATGCAGAGACGGATTTAAAGGGTTCCACAGCAAACATTGAATGCTTAGCAGCCCAGAGTGTGTACGTGTGAAGTCAGGAGCCTTATAGTGGCAAGGGCCACAGCAATTTCTATTTCTGGTCATTATGGAAATTCTCTATATTTTCTTTCCGTCTTATCTCAAAACTGATGAGTGGCGACCTAGCTTCTTTCATTCACTTTTCTCAATCTACTAAGAACTTCTATGTAATCTGGCACCTCAGTGTGCTTCTGCTAATAGCAAGATAGAATTCAGCACATACTTCAATGACAAAGATCATGAGATGAAGAAGAAGAAGAACAAGCACCATCTAAGGTGGAAGAGTGCAGCTTGCAACATTGGGTTTCCATGATCAAGCATAGCATGAGAATTGCTGAAGGAGAGTCGGAGACATCACCGGCTCCCTGAATACTGTGTAGGCTACCAGTCAGGCCAAGGGGCTTGATTAATTAATTAGGGGAAGAGCCAAGAGGTGCTTTGAAGAGCACCTCAGACTCATTTGCATATTTGTAAAAGCTTTTTTACTACTAAATGTGGTCATTCTAAAACATACTAAATGAAGATTGCAGAAGATGGGGACAGGATGGTGAGGTGAGTAGTAAGCATCTACTATCAGGTATATGCCTATCTGATGGTATATGTCCTATAACAGTGATGGTGAACCTTTTAGAGATCGAGTGCCCAAAATGAGACCCAAAAAACACTAGCTTTTCCCCATGTACAAACACGGCAATTTAGCCAGCAACAAACTTATTGCTACCAGAATCTTTGAGCTCCAATCCGACCCTGTCTATACCTTCTCACTCTTCCGACAGGACCAGGCAGCACAGGATGAGTCACTTTAAAATATTAGGGCCCTACTTGGACTGCCTGAGACTGCAGGAAAGTGCCATGTCTGGCAAACTCTGTGCCTGGAAGACAGCCCGTATGCCCACAGAGATGCCTCCGAGTGCCATCTCTGGCACCAGTGCCATAGGTTCGCCACCACTGTCTTATAAGCTTCTGGCCTCATCATAACAACATCATTATACTATCACTGATAGATCTAATCACAAGATGGATGGATCCACCTTTCTACTGAATATTTAATCCCCAAAGTTGAGCTATTGATTAATTACAAGAATCCTTTCATAAAGACTTGTGAGGTATGTTCTCCTCTAACATATTGTATAGACTCAGTCTTATATTTCCTTAACAGTTGCATATAACCTGAGTTTAATAAATTCTAATGCAATGCATAAAAACAAACACATAATAATTTGGTCCTTAGAAGGTAGACAGGCCCACCTGTTTCACATTATCTTCAATATGTCCAACTACATGGTTCAGATGTTAATTTATAAAGTTGATTCTGGTTTATGAGACCCACATTATTACATTATTGGTATACTATGGTAAATCAGGCTTATATATATATATATTTTTTTTTTAATGAATTGACAGGGCTCTGGAAAACAGCATAGAGGTGAGGACCGGTGTTAGATGCTTTTTCTGTAGGTTTTGGCGATTATGGGACCTGCGGTGGGCAATTGAAAGAAAGCCCTGGTGACGTCATAAGTTCAACATCAGCGGGCCCTTTGAGGCCACAAATTGGCCATAGGATTTTGGTGCACACTGTTTTTTTTTGGCGCAGCTGTGCTGGTTTCCATGCGACACAATTTAAGGGGCGTGCCATCGGATGATCCGAATTATTCAGACTGGGATGGGGGGAGGGAGGGGATGTCACTGTGTGTTTTTCTTTTTGGTTTTCAGGAAAGAGGTAAGTATGGGTAAGTATTGGCACCATTACACCAGGGCACACTTCATGGCACAGTCTTATTCCTTATACACATGGTACACATTCACCACACAGTATGTAGTCACCTTCACCTCTCTCACTTTAGTCACCGCACATCCTATAGCATACTCACATCACACATCACGCTGCACAACGGATCACCCCACACTGATATATTCCTTCATGTAATCGTTCATGTATCATCACCTCCTTGTCCTTTCACCAGCAGTCACACCCACACATATCACCTGCTCCATGCCATATCATTCACAGCACACTGGATCAGGGACATATAGTTCACATCTGCACTTGGCACATTCACTCAACATACACATGTCACTGTGTTCACACCACTTTGACACTTGGATCAGGTCCAACACATTATTTCATTATATTATCTATTAGGTTTTGATGGATGTTTATGTTATATTATCCCATTATAGATATTTGCCTGTGATGCTTGATCCCTGCTTTAATCCTTCCTCCTCCTATGGAATCCCTTGGAGAGCCCGGGAGTACTACAGAAACAAGAAAGTTCCTACTCAGGAATACTGCCCATTGAAATACATTTAGCCGATCACATTCCGAGATAAACACTATTGGACCGCACCATACCGATGTACTCACCTGGAGGGGCGGGCCGGCCCCCGTTCGGGGGTGGGGTCCTGCGGGTGTGTGCCGGCGGGGCGTGGCCTGTGACGTGTGCGGTGTCCCCACATGGAGGTGGAGGAGTGGGGATGCCGTGCGCGTGCGGGGCGCGCGCGGCTGGCGCACATGCGCGCGGGCTCAGCCTCGCGGCAGGCCGGAAATGACGTCAGACGCCGACATCATGTGAGCCACATATATGAGACAGGATCATTTGGTATCCAGTTACCCCTGAGGAAGCCGCAGGAACGCGGCGATACGCCTGGGGACGCTTTCTCCTCCTTACTCAGATGGACTTGGGTGATATTTATCTGCTATGTTACTATTTTACTCTGCTGATGCTAGCATGTTTGATCATCCATTGTTGACCTATTGATCTGTACTATTTGCACTTTGCCCACATGCATTGCCGGACTGTCAGGCATTAGTGAGGAGGATGACTCTGTCTTATTTTTACAGAGATAGGATGGCACATTAGGTAGTGCCCTTTTAGGTGTTTTTAGAGCATACCAATAAACATTTTCATGTTTTATCTTTATAAGTGATTGGTTTCTGGTTTATAACACTTACCTAGTAGTTTGTTTAGCATGCTGTGCAATTTCAGTGTTTTTTCCACATATATCATATATTAGTGGAGAGGCTATCAGCTTTATATACAGAATTATTCAGACTGAGCGCGGGATTTAACTTTCAAATTGTGTCGCAAGCTCAAGCACTTAGATGCACCACTAAAAAGATGGTGAAATCTGTCGGACCTGAGCGGGGAAGCGACACATGAAGGATATTGGGCGCACGATCTTAGTGAATCGCAGCACAGTGCATTATCGTCAGACAGTGCACTTTAGGTGAACTCCAGCGGGAATGTAGGTAAATGGGCCCAATTTTCTCCTTCACTTTCATACAACAATGCTGCAATACCTCTCATAACCATTATGAAAAAAATGGCATTTTCAAATATAAATCAGTCTGTAATCTGACGTAGAGGCTGCAGTGATCTGTGCTGCATCCTTTCATCAATTTATCAATGAGGGTGCCAAAAATGGGATCTCAGCAATCTAATATCAATGGTCTTTCGTAAGAAAAGGACATTCATTTAAAAATCCTTCTTAACTCCTTACAGACAGCAGTAATTTCCAGCGTCATCTATGGTGTTTGCCTAAAGGTATAATTCCTTTATTTATATATAGCGCACACAGATTACCAAATCAGTTCCTGTCCCCATGGGGCTCACAATCTAATCAACCTACCAGTATGATTTGGAGTGTGGGAGGAAACTGGAGGACCCGGAGGAAATCCACGCAAACACGGAGAGAACATACTAAACTATTTCAAATTGCAATTTTTTCTTTTTTACGTGAAACTTTGTCTCTTCTTACACTTGTTTTTAGATAACAATTACTACTTCTTTTTACTTATTCCTACAATTTGCTAACATTTGGAAAGTTCAGTAAAGTCTGTCATAAATCATGTACTCTACAACCTCAACGGTGCATGCTCTAACACTATGATATTTACTCAGGACAGATCTAAGGACATTTGACCGTGACTTTCAGTAGATCATTGAATTAGGTCATCTTATTATTGTGTACCATGTAACCTAAGGAATCGGACATAAAGATAAGCACAGAAGATTAGATGCATAAAAACATATTCTCATAAGCACTAAACAGTCCCCATTGTTGGAAGACCAGATAACACCATCTTCTATGTAGGAGGAGTCAAAATTTAACACCTTGATGTCCCTCTTTGTATGGAGAGTGTTCAGTTTAATTAGACATCGGGCAAAGGCGTATTTGGAGGCACAGCTGTAGGCTTCTACATTACAGACTTCTTCAAACATCATGTCAAAGTATGGGTTGTCCTGCAAAATAGTGAGCAAATGAAGAACAACATGAAGAGCAACATTTGGTAGGTTATGTAGGATTATTTGTTACTTAGGGCACATCTCCTTTCATTTGTGAGTAGTTAAAGGGAACCTGTCACAAGATTTTACCCCATGAAACTACTGGCTCTATCACATAGGGCATGAATGTCCTTTCTACTTTAGTGGTTTAAGAGGGTCAATTCGGAAACCTTCATCTTTGGTTCTATAGTATCTAGAAACATGCTTTTTGTGTCATAACAAAGATAAGAATCTCATCTTTCAGATCTTTTAGGCTTTTGGAGCTACAGAACCAGAGATACAGGCAGCTAAATATATAGTTGGAAATGCAAGCTGCAAATAAAGATCCAGTTCTCTCCTTTTTTTAACTACCTGTATTCCCAGCTCTGTACCTCACCGAACCATAAACCAGATGTGATATGAAAGCTTAGATTCTTATCTTTAATATTTAATTGTTGAATATCTACTATCTACTATTTTTTTAGATTTTAGCTTTATCATTGCCTCGGGTAATTGGTTATCCATAAAATCAATAAATTCATATGGCAAACTGGTGGCTACTGGTGTGCCAAATGCATAGACCCAAGGAAGCTTCATCAAGATTGTGCAACTGCCAGATGACTCTACCTTGTCATAAAGAAGAAGAACAACTTTTGTAGTATATCTCCAAAGGTTATGATGTATTTATGTATCCATGTATAAACTTTTCCTTCATAGGCGTACAGCATAATGGAAACAAATAAGCTGCATATGGAAGAAAGTTCTGTCTCTAATCCCAGCTATAGGAAGCTACTGTATAAGTCAATGTACAATGTACAGGGTAGCTACATTTACACAATCACAAAAAGTTAAGAGTATTTTTCTTTCTGGTGAACTTTATGGAAAACTTAAAAAGTAATTGGAAGTATGGAATAATGACTTCCCCATCTTATTTATGTAAACAAACACCAACCCTGGTCGCACTCCCACAACAATCTTAAAGTGCAGTAACTTGTCATGTGACCTTGAGCATCAATTACAGCTTGACGACAATGTCTCATGATGTTCACAAGGCCTCTAATTTTCTGCTGAGACCTCTCACTCTACTTGAATGGAAGTCTACAGGTTATTGAGGTTCTGGTGTAGAGATACAAGTCTCTACTTGTACAAGCAACTCCCATTCCATTCCCTAATGATGCGACCTCAATAAATTTTTCATCCATGAAGACGCAATTAGGACTGTGTTGTTGATGCACAATGACTGGATTAATGATGTTATTGGCGCAGTATGGGCTTGTCACTGTACCATTCACAAAGTTCTGTACTAACTAAACACATTTGAGACTTTCATCAGTGAACAGTAGTGAGGCCTGGTCCTTCGTTCATGCAAGGTATTGACACCTGTGCCCAGTGGTGTGGTCAGGTACCCCTAAAGGTTGCCTAGCACCAGGACTATGCTGATCGTTATATGACTATAACGATTTTGGTGTAATGTGACTCTTGGGTGAGGCTTCCCTCCATTACATCCTACTTTAAACCTCACAATGGGAAGGTACTGTTGATAAATTGTTAGTTGTCATCTTGGTCTCATAATAACAAAATGTGAGCAGCATGATGAGGAATACTGTTTAAAAAACATTTCTAATTGAACCAGGAAATTCATTGGTCCATACATGGGTCAAACACCTGTTGTGAATTTTGCTGTTAAGCTCCTTATTAAACAACAAATTATGCAACATTTATGGAAACAGTGTACAGTAGGGCATGTGCATTCAAAAGTTTAGAGACTGTCACATTAAGTTCACATGTAAAGTGTATAGTACTTGTTAGATTCATCCTCAACCTTCTCCTTCAAGCCAAATATCCATAAATGTTTTGTGAGTAGTATATAAGTGACACCATAGAGAAAGCCTGTTTCCAAGGAGCATAGCCTATAAGGTTCCCTACTGTTTAGCTCAATCTGATATAAGGAGATCCCCACCAAAAGTGTCATCAAATTGTAAAACTGTCATACATGCGTGGTAACGCTTGCCTTTTACCAAAACCCTTCCTGAATTCTAAGGGGGGTCAAGGGCTGCATTTAGCACCCCCAAAATATATCAGCTACAGTCTATAATTTGGTTCTTGTCCCCTGTATGTCATTCATGCATGTAAGATGTTTTGTGGTTATGAATAAATGTAGTAGTAATATACTTACGGTATCTGGCTCCTTGCCATCAATGAACTTCAGATCTTTTAGAAGCCATATCTCGGACACTTCATATATTTCATCTATACAAGCTCTGTAGTGTTTCACCAAGGATATATGAACTTCCTCCTCCTTAGCCACTGGAAGATAAAATTCAAGTTACACAGTGTCTGTAATGATATATAATGTACATGAATCATCATGCCTGAAATATTCAACGACTTTAATGTTCCTCCTGGGACTCTTTCAAGTGGCAATGAAAAAGACTTGATTATGTATAGATGTCTTTTGTCTATAATTGATCTCTTGTTCCAGATGTCAGGTTAGTAGAAAATCAACAAGGACAGAAACTATCTTTTTGTTATTTGGATACAACTGTTTGCTTTAATCAATTCCTACTGATTTTTTGGGAACATTTTCCCCTATAACAGTGCAAAAACTTATGCCTCAAAGTTACAGTTCTATATAACAATATTATTATAATGGAGGGCACACAGACATGTGCAGTGAGCCCTGATACTGAGCTCCCCAAACAAGCCTTACCTACTTCCCTCAGCGTCCCCTAACTGCCATAGGACAACTAGAAGGCAATCCTTCCTATCCCCATCCAAAACAGGACAAAAATAAAAAGGGAAGCATACACAAAAAACAGGTTGCAAAAGAGATAGCAATGAAGTACAGAATTTTATAAGAGTAGTCTAGACAGTAGCCAAGACCAACACGACAGCAATGCAACACAATAAAGGTTGGACTGAATGGGAACAAAACACTTTTATAAGACCAGAACCTCTTCTCCAGGTTGATTGGAGCAGAGCTCTCTAAGTCACAACAGTTAACTGTTGCTAGACCAGATCAGACTGAAGGAGTATATGGGTATGGTGCAATCACAATCATGTGTGTTCACACAGGCAGATTACATGAAATATAGAGACAAAATCAGTGTCTGCTCAGATGGAAACCCTGGACTGAGGATGGTGCTGGCACAGATGTTACAACTATCTAGGGTGTTCAGCAACTAAAGTGCAGAAAGTTGGCGACTCTTGGGGGAACTATAAGAAAAAGTATCAACATAGCGAGGCTCCAAGATCAAAAAACTTTCAGAATGGCAAACAACTTTTATTAATTTTAAATAAGCAGATTTCTCCCCCAGATGAGACCCAATTGATAATATAATAAGTTGATGAACCCTTGTTTATAGCAGTAGTTTGGCGACTCTTGGGGGTGGATGGAGAAAGTATCAAGATAGCAAGGCTTGTTATAATAATATAATAAGAGAAGTGATGCCTTTAAGGTATTGGCCACTAATGCAATAGTTTACTGGGGTAAAATTAAGGTTCTGGTATACTTTCTCTGTAGTTGCGGGTACCACTTCTTTATTGGTTGGCAGGGAGTGCCAAGGACAGAGGGGACGTTCGTATATACAAAAGTGCACAGCACTCTTGATCCACCGAAATCCAGCAGGACACAGGAAGTCCTGAGTCCTGCTGCCCGGTGGTAGCGCGATCCAGGGTTCCTGCAGACTACAGAGAAAGTTTACTGTGGAAAAATACAGACTAAGTGATCACAGAAACATCAACATTTAAAAAATAAATTGTGGTGAGGAGAAAGCGATGCATTATACAGCCACCGTAGCACCTATAGGGTACTTGTACATGAATTTACTGCACACAAGGAACCTTAATCCTTAATATGAAAGGACATGATTCTTTTTCCAGCATATAATGTTAGCAGCTTGCTTACATCACTTATTTGGTCTCAAATACCTACTCAGCAGATAATTGAAGTCTTTAAGTGAACAGGTTTGACCAACCCTTCCAGGGGTTTAGGCCTTTAGTAATTTTTCTTCCTGCAAGATATTAATTATCTGCTAAGTGGAATTCTTTTCTCCACTCTCATCTTGCAATGGTTAGCTTTCTACTAAAATACTGTCCCTGAAGACTCACCTATATTTAGGTAGTTACAAAGGCTTAGATCTCTTGGCCACAGATCAATAGAATCTTGGACAAATACTGTACCTATCCCATTATTATTTGCTATCAACTTTGTAACTTTTGTAGCACTACAAAGGCAAAAGTGATTGTAAGAAAAACTTTGGGGGTATTAAACCCTCAAAATCACAAGTAATGGAAAACACTTTAGTACAGTAGAGTGGATCCACTGATCCACTTAAAGGGAGTCTGGGTAGTCCACCCAAATAAGCATCTAGGTATATTGGGGGGTCTGGTTGTGCCTGCTGATGCACACGACTTCCTTTTTCTATTTGAACAATGGCTGATAAGCTTACACTTTACACAAGGGTGGACATCCCAAAGAAATAACATGCAGAAAGATGTAGACAGGTGCACCATTGGGCAGAGCTCCACCCACAGTGCACCAAAAGGTTAATTTGCATTTAAATGAAAATATTTTCATAAAGGACAGATTGCTGGGAAAGGTATCTTGGTAAGCCTCATTCCCTATACAATGACAGTTCTACTTGTGAGAGGATTTGTGGATACTGGGTGTTCTGTGTTGGCTTTGAGACATGAGTCCACCATCCACTAGGCAAGTTGAGCCCCACTTGCCTCAGGCAGCACCACCTGCAGCAAGATGGGGGGAGCATCAGGGGTGCAATCACCTGTTATAAAGGAGGATTGACACCTAAACATATAGGGGCACATTTATTTACAGGGTCACAGAAAGTGCATTGTCCGACTCTTATGCACCGTGCCACGATTCACTGAGATTGTGCGCTTGAATCCATGAATGTGACGCTTCCCTGCTCAGGTCTGACAGAGTTAACCATCTTTTTGCGGTGCATCTTAGGGCTAGCGAAACTATTTAAATCCGTGCTCAGTCCGGCCGTCGACACGCCACCTAATTTGTGTTGCATGGAGGCCTGCTGCGCCACAATAAGGGTTGCATGCGCCGCAATCCCAGCGCACGCGCTTCTTAAATACCTGTGCAAGCCGTTTTAGCCCTGAAAACAGTTCACAGTCCGACAAAAGTACAGCACGACCCTTAGTAAATGAGCCCCAGAGTCTCTTGACACCCAATGCCAGAATGGATGTGAGACGCTGCTTGGAGAACTGACCTAATTAAAAAAATATCCTGATATATTACTTCTGGATGTGGTTTAGGGGCCGCCAATCTATAGTTCACTTCAGGCAGCAGAGAGGGAATATTTATCCTTGCTTTGGTAGACAACTAGCCTTAGGATTTATACAATGGGACTCATTTACTAAGGGTCGCAGACCGCAGTTTCTTCGGACTTTCTCTCTTTTTGCGGGGATTACTCGGCTTGGACAGGTATTTAACAGGTGTCTGCGCCAGAATTGTGTCGCACACACCCATTTTCAAGTGACAGAAATGGGGAGGGGGGCGCGTGCCGTCAGACCATCCGACTGATTCGGACTGAGCGCAGGATTTAACTTTTTAATTGTGTCTCAATCTAATGCACTTACATGCACCACGAAGAAGAAAGTGAACTCTGCCGGACCTGAGAGGGGAAGCGACACATGCAGGATATAAGGCGCATGATAATGGGCCTAAGGGACATGCACATGTTTTCTGTTGGACTTTGCACATCCTTTTCTGTGCAAACTGCTTGCACAGGTTTTTAGGAAGTGTCCATGCCACATTTGTGTCGTACTACACTGAAGAGGGTGTTCCAGTGCTCAGTCAGACCGTGCGCCAGATTTAACATGCAAAGTCCGACAGAATTGTGTTGCATGCCCCATGTTAAAGGTGCACAAAAAAATAGTTGGTGAATTCTGCAGGAGCAGTGCATGGGGCGCCAGATTCAAAAAGATTGGGTGCCAAAAATCCTGAACCTAGCGCCCCCTACACTATACACAGGCAAACTGCACATAGTACAGACTGCACTGTTCTTAGTAAAAGTGCCGCCTTGTGAAACCTTCTTTTACATATTGAAAATTGCAATGTTTTTGTTGCCATTTCAAGGTTTACTTACATATTAAGGCTGCATTCACACTACAGTATGGGGGACGTATATACGGCCGACGTATATGCGGCCGATATACGTCCCCCATACACTTCTATGGGCTCGCGGCGCCCTACGAGAGCGGTACGGTGCAGCAGATGTGCGGCACCGTACCGCTCCGTAGCCCGGGAAAAGATAGCACATGTCCTATCTTTTCCCGTATTACGTCGCCGCGGCCACACATCGCTATGGAGAGGGGCGGGGGTGAGCTGCGCTCACCTCCTCTCCCCGCGCTGCCGTGTGCCCGCCGTGCTACGGTGCGGCGGGCTCACGGCAGTAGGAATGTAGCCTAATACTGTTTCGAAATGTCTTGTGTTTTAAAGCTGCAATGCTAAACCACAAAACAGATTGTTTTCAATATTTCATTGAAACAACTTGACAGCAAAAAGAAAAGTATTTGTAGCATTAAGCTATAAACTAACTATAAAGCTGTTGAACAGAAAGCTATAAGAAAAGCTATAGAAGTTATAGATGTATAAAAGCTAATGTGCTTCCATGGGGTATAGTAGATAAAAGAGGAAGATACATTTGGCTCATGTTGGCTTAGGTGCACCATAGGGTATTATTTATAGCTGAAGCTGACATCTCTCTATTTTTACAACTGACTGGATATGGGAAACGTATAAGTGCTTTAAAATGTGAACTGCAAACTTGTAAAGATGCCATGTGTGTGGACATCAAAAGAAATCAATGTCTTCATTCAGTTAACCATTCATTGATTTCTAGTCAGCAGCAAATGTTTAATCAAAATGTATAACATGCATAAGCCATAAAATAGAAAAGTCAAAAAGTGTCAATTTCACCAACTAATAGTGATCTGCATTGAGTGGTACAGTAGCATGAACAAAAAGGAAATGATCTTTTATTCTACTGGAAGAGAGAATATAAAATTGAGGTTAACCTTATTTTTAAAAATGTAAGAAATTTCACATCCAATTTTAAAATAAAATGAGAGAATTCTCTTTAAGACTACCAACCAAATTTGCATTGGAAATTAATCTTCTAGGGGGTTGGTTCATTCCAAGAAGATGGGCAATATGCATAATTTGTGTGAACTGAAAGTCATGGGAAATCTAGTATGGATTCAACTTCACACTGTGACATTGCTTTGAACTATCAGTATAAATTTACTGTGTGTTACAAAGGCAAACAACTTTCCAGAATGAAATCCAACAATCTACCTGAATCGACATTGATACATAATAAAATGAAGTCACTTAAAATGATTATAAATACTGCAAGTGAAAGTGAAGCTTTGACATACATGATATATTACCTGAAGCACAGAGATAAAACCTCTCCTTGCTTTTGGACTTTGTCTCGATGAACTCACACAAAGTGTGTCCTTTAGGCTTGAAAAGTTTTTTCTCCATGTCTTCCTTTAAGAGTGATGACATATCCAGTTGTTGATTGTCTTATGTAGTTAACAAATAATCCACATTCATAAGAATGATCTCCTCCTCGTCCCTCTATGTCCTCTGTAGGCCTTTAAGAACCATAGAACAGCAGCACCTTATCAGCTTCCAAGCGTCTGAAGAAGACCAATTTCATGGAAGTCTTTGTAGCCGATATCCTCTACGTTTATGTTGGTTGACCTCTTGCGCGCAAGGAGTTTGCATGAGAACTCATATTTTGACGTACATAGAGACGCAACTTGAACGTTCTTGTCATTTGTAGAGATTTTTAAACTCCAAAATGGGTGAAAAGGAAAGCTGTTTAGTTTCCATTAAAATAATCTGTTAACAGCTGTCTTGATGTATTGATTCAGCTCCTCTTCCATTAAGACTATTATTACAAGTAGCAAATGAAGGCAGGGCTGTCTTTTATACTGCTGAACACTTAACGCTTCCCACAAGTCTATACCCATGACGTTGCCTTAGAAAAAGGAGCCAGACAATTCCCAGTCCAAAACCGCTTTTTAAAACCATGCAGCATCCCTTGCATTATCACTAAGAGCACCACTTCATGAAACGAGCTGTATTCATTTATATTCGGCACTGCCCTTCACCGGGGGCCAAGAGTTATTTATTAAGAGACACTCTCTTGGTATCCAAAATCAATTTTCATTAAAAGTGAGCACAACAGTGCAGTATTTCTCCCTATGCTTCACTTTCACATACCCTATTCAACACTCAATCCGTTATTGTGGATATACGATCCCGTTGTGTGAACTGGATCTATATTACTGCAATGTAAAGTCCTCCTCCATCAATTATATTTAGTACTTAGCAATGAGATTGAGTTCCTAGGATGGTCGATTGAATAATAATGTGTTATTTTGATTAGATCAAGAGAGGAAGAATATTAAATCATCATAACAGTACAGCGATGGAAGGCCACTGTAGTAAATCCTATTATCTATGATTTCATGGAACAGAGAATACGCAGCACACTTCACTTAAAGTGTAAGTAAATATTTGAAAAAATTGCACAAATTAATAGTGCGGATGATAATAGTAAACTTTGTAATGCACTTTATTTAAGAAATATATTCCTGTGTCCTTCTTTTCCTTCTCCTTTGTTCCTTGTTTAAGCAGTTCCTACAAATTCTCACCTTCCTTCACTGAGAGTTCAGACATCAAAGAAGCTGATAATGTTCTTAATGACTTAACTGTTTACATACAGTCCCTGGAAAGTGATATATTCTCTATTCCAAGACTTAAAGATGCTATCTTTATCTGTTTTAAAAGGCTTTCATATGCTCACTACAGGAAAAAGAGCAGAAAAAGACATAGACATAGAAGCTGCATTACAATAGAGTTTACTATTATAACTTGCTCTATTCATTTATAGTTCATTCATAGTTACTCTTTAAAACCAAAGAAGGATTTCTCCCTCTTTCACCAGGAATTTAAGCATAAAAAGCATTAAAAGCATAACAGGAACAATGCTGGTACATGGGAGCTAGAGCAATGTAAGTACATTGGGGCACATTTACTTACCCGTCATTTGCGCGATCCCCGCTGTGCATTGTCCGATGATCATGGACTCCAGTGTGATTCACGTGCGCCCGATTTCCTGCTTGTGTTGCTTTTCTGCTCAGGTCCGCTGGAGTTTACCATCTTCTTCCCGGTGCATGTAAGTGCTTGGCTTGGGACACAAATTCAAATGTTAAATCCTGTGCTCAGTCTGAATCCAGTGGATCGTTCGTTGGCCCGCCCTCGATTTGTGTAGCATGAAAGCCGGCACCAAAATCCGATTGCGTGCGTCACAATCCCCTTTTTAATGCGGCGCAAAATGGTAATCATCAGAATATCCAACGTTTGTGCGGTTCGTGGACCCTTAGTAAATGAGCCCCATTGTCTTATTTCATTAAATCTCATCTGGCTTCTGTGGGTTTTACAGAATAGGTAGCTGATCTTCTTATATGTATTATCCATGGCCTCCTTTCATCTAAAATCCACTTTTTAGTTCATGCTATTTAGCCAGAAGGGCCTCTCCCCCCTGGCACTGTGACTGTAATAATCTTATATTTATTATCCATTGCCTTCTTCCTTTAAAAATAAACTTTTACTATTATGTTAATATGTTAATAAGCCTAAATGGCTCTAGTGGGTGTATCCAGAGCCCATCAGTGCAGCAGTGTAACAGGTGTCACGGGTGCTCCAGCGATCCCTGGTGCACCCGTGCCCCTACGTGTGCCCCCCATCCGGCCGCTGCTTCGGACTCACCTGTCCTGGCTCCTGCTCCCCAGCGGAATGCCGAGAACGTGTCCCCGCCTCCTAGGGCGCGCGCACGACTGTAGGAAATTTAAAGGGCCAGTGCACCGCTGATTGGTGCGCTGGCCGAAAACCATCTCCTTATAATTCCTGCCTCGCAGGATCTTTGTGTGCCTACACCATTGTGAAAGCTCTCCTGCGATATTCCTGCGTTCCTGTGTTTTCCTGCATTCCTGTGTATTTCTGCGCTCCAGTGTGTTTCTGCTTCGTGTTTCTGTGTTACCAGAGTCCCTCCGTGTTCCTGTGTTACCAGTATTCCTCCATGTTGCTGTGTTCCTGCGTTGCTGTGTTCCTGTGACCTTGCATCTCTGCCGCCTGCTCTGACCTTTTGCCTGGACCTGACCACGAGACCATGATCTCCTGCTAAGGTACCTCGACCTCAACTGCCTCCGCGGGCTAGTCGCACCTGTGGAACGACCTGGTGGTACCTTGCCACAGCAAGTCCATACCGTTTTGCGGCAGGCTCTGGTGACCAGGTGCCACTTAGACTCCGGTCCCAGGTGTTAGCTAGTACCATCTCCCGTGGTGGTCTAGAGGATCCACTGTGCCTGAATCCCGACAACAGGCTATTACAATGAGGCTAATAGGTTTCGTTAATAGGGGAGTGGAGACCTATTCATCTCATTGTGACAACCAGTGAAAAGACATCACTGAGGAGCCCTGGAAACAGCCACCAGAACCCCTCAGGCTAATTAGCATAATTTTAAAGGTTGATTTTAGAAGGAAGGAGGCCATGAATAACAAATATAAGAAGATATCACAGTCACAGTGCCTGGGTCTATGAGTAAGTGCCCCTGGTTTATCATGATGTTAGATTTGATTTTGATGGTAGATTTTCTTTAATCCTATCTTTCCCAACATCCTATTCAGGGCTTCTCTTGAGCTGCACCAATTCTCTGGAATTCCCTAACCTGGACTATCAGACTAATATGCTATCACCAAAACATCAAACGTGCTATTAAAACCTCTCTCTTTGTTAGGCCAATTATATTAGCTAACTCCAAGCACTCTGCATGCACAATGTATTCTGTGAATATAGATGGTGGTTGGTGTTTGACTCATGAACCATTATTTATTCATTTATATATTTATTCTGATACCGCATAAAAAATGTCTGGACCATTAAACGCTTCTACCATGTCATCCCTTTGTCCTTACAGACTGTAAGCTCTTGTGAAGAGGTCCCCCCATTCCTATTGGTTTATCTGACCATGTTATTACTCTGTAGCGTTGTCTTATTTGTACAGGCAGTCCCCGGGTTACATACAAGATAGGGTCTGTAGGTTTGTTCTTAAGTTGAATTTGTATGTAAGTCAGAACTGTATATTTTATCATTGTAATCCCAGCCAGAACTTTTTTGGTCTCTGTGACAATTGGATTTTAAAAATGTTGGGTTGTCATAAGAATCAGGATTAACACTAAAGCTTCATTACAGACGCCTGTGATAAATGTTACAGATGTTTATTGTAGCCTAGGACTAAAGTACAATAAATTACCAATATCCAGAGGTCCATTTGTAACTAGGGGTCGTATGTAAGTCGAGTGTTCTTAAGTAGGGGACCGCCTGTATATGTCCCCCATGATCTGTAAAGCCCTGTAGAATACTATGGCGAAATATTAAGATTTTTTTATTCATTGAGTATTCCACACTATTGAGTCTATATAAACCATTAAGTATCCAGCACTGCAGTAAACAAACACATCTAATGTTTTGTTGGTCATGAGCCCAGTATAGACATGTAAACATGCTAATACATGCATATTATATGTCTGCATAACAGCTCTGGTCTCTTAAATCTCTTGTTCTGGGAAATAGCACTTTCTGAGCAGGCGAGTAGTTGAGCAAAGCTTTCTCAGGTAATGGGGCTTATTTACTAAGGGTCCATGGACAGCTGAAAGGCCTCTTTCACTAGCCTCAGTGAAACAGAGACACATCAGTAGAGTGGGCTGCCACCAACTGCCCGTTTGATATAAAAGCGGTCCGTAACGTCATTATACTGTATTGGGTGAGGAGTCAACCCAGTAGCATGTCTAACCAAGACACAGATTTGGGAATTCCTGGATTGAGATAAAAGAACAACGCAGGTAAAATTTTATATGTAATTGCCTTAAAGGGGTTGTCCAAGTTTTGAAAAAAAAATATATGTGGCCGGGAGCGGGCTGCCTAAAACAATAAAGCTGTACTTACCTTCCGGTGCCCTCCGGTATCCGGCGCTGCTGTCGCTCCGGTCCGGGCGCCATGTAAACAAACATGGCCGCCGGAGCAGCGCTGCATTCAGCTTCCGGCCGGACCCGACAACCTTCCGGCCCCCATACACAATGCTGTGTATAGGGACGGATAGGCGTACCCAGCCACAGCCGGCCGAAAGCTGAATGCAGTGCTGCTGCGGCCATGTCTGTTTACATAGCGCCCGGACCGGAGCGACGGCAGCGCTGGATACCGGAGGGCACCGGAAGGTAAGTACATCTTTATTGTTTTAGGCAGCCCGCTCCCGGCCACATATATTTTATTTTTTTTTAAACTCAGACAACACCTTTAAGGGCACAAAACAGAACACCCAATAAGATATCTGTACAGTTTTATTACAGTGTAGATAACAAAAAGAACCAATTCACTTATTCAATTCTAGCTTCTCACTGGGAGGTTATAGGATCAGGTTTATGGTGTCATCAGATCCGCCTGGATCTCTGGATTCTGTTGAGGCATGACCCACTTCTGTATATCCCAGAACTAACTGAGACCAGGTACGCATGCGCCCCGCTGCCCTGATCCCAGACATGTATTTGGCCTTGGGCTGGGATGGACCATAACTGGCATATGGACTTCTTGGATTTATGATTCTTTGTCTCTTTGTAAAAAGTGGAAGGAATTCTAAGAAAGGTGTCGTGCTGCCAGATCTATGAAAGTGTTAGGGCTTACTCCCCCCCCCCCCCCCATGCAGGAAACAACACACTCTATCTTGTCTTCTATTGAAGCCTATACCTTCCATAGAGGTCATTAAGGTACCGTGTATACTTCAGTATAAGCTGAGTTTTTCCAGTGCAAAAATGTGCTGAAAAAACCTAACTCAGCTTATACTCAAGTCCTTAAAAAAAGAAAAGTGTACTCACCTCCCCCCCCCCCCCCCTGGCATTTCCTCTTCTTTCCATGGATTTTACGGCTTTCGCTCAAGTCAATTGCTCAAGTCATTGGCTGATGTAATCAGCGAGCGATTGAAGTCATGGTGCGTGCGACAGCAGGGGCTATACTGGGGGCAGGGGCTGCAGGCTATATACTGGGGGCAGGGGCTACGTTCTATATACTGGGGTGCAGGTACTGCTGGCTATATACCGAGGCCAGGGGCTGCAGATTATATACTGGGGGACAGGGGCTAGCTATATACTGGGGGCAGGGAATGCTGGCTATATATCGGGGTCAGGGGCTGCAGGCTATATACCGGGGGCAGGGGCCACAGATTATATATTCGGGGAACAGGGGCTGCAGGCTATATACTGGGGTAGGGGCTGCTGGACATATAATGGGGGCAAAGAGCTGGCTGTATACTGGGGGCATGAGCTGGCTGTCTATATACTTGGCTATATACTATTTTCCCAGTTTTCTTGTTAAAATGAGGTTCCTAGGATTATACTCAGGTCAGCTTATATATATATATATATATATATATATATATATATATGGTATTCAGGATAAGGCTTTGGGGGTTGGGACATGTGCAATGCATTGATGAACAAGACACACTGATACTATTTCCTCTCTTGCTGTGTATTTTATATTTTCATCATACCAGTACACATCTCATGTGATGCAGCCATTGCTTGTGCAATCCATTGACGCTATCCACTTTGCACAATTCCTAATTAGAAGATGCTCATGAACAATATAACTTCTAAGGCCCAGTTAACATCTGCATTTAAACTTTAAGTTCCACTTTCTGTATGAGGAGAGCTTAGTGGAAACTAAAAGCTGAAGGTCGACGGAAGGTCTTCCATTCACCTACTGTACCCCATAGACTTTTATGGACTCACTCCACCATCGATTACACATCTGCTATTAACAGCAGAAAGAAAGATGCTTGCTACTGCACTATTTTTCCCGCTATTTGTGTAACAGAACCTGCCGAACACAGGTGTGAACTTAGCCTTAGTCTCTGTAGCTACTGAACAGGGCAATTATGGATCTGGGGATATTTCTCTCAAAATTTGGTCATCCAAAAACTGCAACAAATACTTTATGCAAAATACTGGAAATAAGAGCTTTAATCTAAAGTAGTTATTCATTAATGAATGTTAATGTCTTTAGCCATGGCCATTGAGGATAGCTACTACTTTTTGAATACGGTTATTGAGAACATAAAATGGCTTATGGCTATAGTATAATGTAATCAAATGATTTAAGGATTTTGTGAATTATTATTTCCAGTGGTCCAGCTATACAGGGTGTAGGTGTAGGACTTCTTTACAAGGTCCAAAAACCCTTCTGCCACCAGTAATTAATGGCACAGAGAGCTGTTTTATCCACATTTGGGCACTGAAGTTCTACATGTTCAGATGAGTTCCTACTAGATTATGGCAAAGGAAGAAGGATTCCCTGAATAATTTGAGAAGTGACAAAAGATATGACGACCCAACACAGCGACTCATCCTCTGTTCCTCTGTGTTATAGAGCAATGCTTCATACAGGAAATATCATGCATTTAGTAAGCAATGTCTCCCTGGCTACACATACCACAGGATCATTGAAGTGAGTAAACAGGTTTCTTCATACAGTCGACTGTGTTAGCAACTCATTGTTGTCACAGGACGGTGTATTGGCTGCAGCATGAGTACTGAGCTCCTTGCTAACGAAAAGGTAATGAATGATCTCTGACTTATAATTCTCATAATTCCGATACACTAATATAATATATCATTTTATCTTTGCAGAGATGTTGTCAAAGATTCCAGCGTGTGGCCACCAATATCAAGCATGTGTGTGGGATGCTGCTCAATATGAAAAGGTATTATAGTAACCTGGAGACTTATGGTCAGAAATATAATATACATATTATTGGAATATTTGGGACTTGTAAGTTAGTGTCCAAAATACCATTGACAAGTTCTGAATGTTTTTATTGCTTTGCATGTGGCATTCTGGACATGAAAACACCAGGGTTACTGATCATCTATAACAAATAGTCTAAAACAAGAAACTTTTGACAACTATAAGACATTGAAGTCTATAATCTGTAAATGTATATGTTCTTTTTAATCATTTTTAACAGGTACATTGGAAGAAACAGTGTCGTTGAATGGGCGATCTTCCACCTCCAGATGCAGATTCACAGCAGAAGAGATTTGCTCTTTAACATCAGCAGCTTCTCAAAAAATAATTTGGTAATTAAATATCTTGTGTAAAACCTGAATTGATAATAAAATGAATATATAGCTGGTTCTGAAAGTATTTAGACCCCTTTAAATATTTCACTCTTTGTTTCATTGCAGCAAATTGATAAGATCAAAAAAATTCCTTTTGCTCATTAGTGTACACTCTCCACCCCATCTTGACAGAAAAAATATGTAAATGTAGATATTTTTGCTAATTTATAAAACCCTAATTTATAATTTATGATCCATCTTGAGATGGTTCTACTCCATCATTGGAGTCCATTTGAGTTTAATTAAACTGATTGGACTTGATTAGAAAATGCACACACCTGTCTAAATAAGACCTCACAGCTCACAGTGCATGTCTGAGCACATGAGAATCACAATGTCTAAGAAACTGCCCAAGCAGCTCAAAGACATAATTTTGGCAAGGCAGAGATCTGGCCAGGGTTACACAAGAATTCCTGCAGCACTTAAGGTGTCTAAGAGCACAGTGGCCTCCATAATCCTTAAATGGAAAAAGTTTGCAATGACCACAACTATGGCAGTCCAGCTGAACTAAGCAATCATGGGAGAAGAGCCTTGATGAGAGAGGTAAAGAAGAACCCAAGATCATTGTGGCTGAGCTCCAGAGATGTAGTAGGAAGATGGGAAAAAGTGCCAGAAAGTCAACTCTCAACGTAAGCCTCCACCAGTCAAGGCTTTATAGCAGAGTGTGACAATAGAAATCTCTCCTCAGTACAAGACATATGAAAGCCGCATACAGTTTGCAGAAAAACACATGAAGGACTCCAGGACTATGAGACATAAGATTCTCTGGTCTGATGAGACGAAGATTGAACTTTTGGTGTTAATTCTATGTGATATGTATGGAGAAAACCATGCTCATTACCTGCCAAATACAATCCCAGCAGTGACACATGGTGGTCGCAGCATCAGGCTATGGGGTGTTTTTCAGCTGCAGGAACAGGATGACTGGTTGCATTAATTGAAGGATGCATGAGGCCGAATACAGAGATATTCTGGATGAAAACCTCTTCCGGAGTGCTCTGGACCTCAAACGGCCGAAGATTCACCTTCCAACAAGACAATGACCCTAAGCACACAGCTAATATAACAAAGCACTGGCTTCAGAACATCTCTGACTGTCCCAGCCAGAGCCCTGACCTTAACCCAATTGAGTGTCTCTAGAGAGACATGAAAATGACCACCAACGTTTACCATCCAACCTGAGGGAACTGGAGAGGATCTACAAGGAAGAGGCAGAGGATCCCAAAGACTCATGGCTGTACTAGCTCAAAAGCTGCTTCTACTCAATAGTGAGCAAAGGGTCTGAATTCTTATGACCATGTGATAGTTTAGTTTTTCTTGTTTAATAAATTAGCAAAAAATATCTAAATTTCAGTTTTTATTCTGTCAAAATGGGGGGCAGAGAGTACAAAAACACCTAACTTTTTTGATCTTACCAATTGGCTGCAAAAAACAAAGAGTGAAAAATGAATAGTGTTCTGAATATTTTCTGTACCCATTTTATGTACATGGATGATTTATACAGAATTGGGAAAAAATCTTAGGAAGGTTTAAAGAAAATGCAGCAAATTAATCATACTTTCTAAACAGAAGTTCTAATAGTCTACATTTTTTTAATCAATAAACCAAAAGCAAAGTGAAGGAAAAGGGAAAGATCTAATTAAAAAAGTGACCACATGTTGCCTAAAAAACAGAAGCTTGCTCTGGCACCTCAAGCATCTTTATCCAGGTCTCTTTCTTACTATAAATATGCAAATTTAACAGAACCTTTCTATACAATTTGAAATTCTTCGAGAGGATCCATAACAAAAATTTGCAGTTCACCAATGTGTCCCACTTTAATGGTGAACTGAGTGGTTAGCATTTGGTCATTGCCAAAGTGCCCGGAGGCCAGTGGTGAACCTGAGCTAATACCTATTGGTACAGATGACCTTTTGCCCAACCAGTCTATTGGTTCAAGGTCTTACCAGGATGGTCTCAGTGTACATCTGGGGACAATTCAAGCCTTCCTGCTGTCCTATGAGGGATTTTGAAGTTGGAAAGATGCTTAGAGGATGCAATATCAAAATGCTGATCATTTGCTATTAGGAAATACCTGTGCCTAAAATGTTTTAACTCATCATATATCACAATCTACGGAAAATTCTAGAACAAAATATACACTGTGTGTTCCATTGAGTCTCATACATTTTTGGACTGCCAAACCCTTATATAGGATGCATTTATCATGGGTGTAATTATACAATAAAGCTGCAAAGTGTATTGATTTTCTTTTTAATTATTACTTTAGAAAAAGGATTTTGAAACACTGAAGAGCTTGTTATCTGTACGTCCAAGGCAGAGGAGTCCTGAAATTCTCCGACAGGTAGGATAAAAGGCTTATATTTGTTCTGGAATATTGATTATCCATTGTAAGTGTTGGTGCAGAGCTTTAATTGCACTTAAAATGTCATTCAATGCTGGGGCTATCAGGATGAACGACTCTTATCACCTGACCTGCATTCCTATACTGACACCTGTCTGAATAAACAGTAGAAAAGTTTAGGTGCTCATATTATGTATGAGTAAAATTGTAAACTTGTTCGGGAACCTCCAGCTAAGAATTAAAAGGTGGATTATACCAGTAGCATATTATGTTTTGAAAATTATTGTGACTAGTTGCCAGGAATTATTCCGTTTATTATTATTACGTAATTTTTACCTTTAGTCATTCCCATTATTAGTGTTATTTATTCATTGATATTGTAATAGCTTCAACATATTTAGCATGAAAATTAATAAGATGGGAGCTAGAACAGATCCATGGGATCAGAGGGAATTGAAAATTAAAAATAAGGAATGAATGGCAATAAAAATAAAGATAAAAAACATACATTTTCTCATAAACGTCAATAGAAAATAAAAACAAATAAAACTCAGATAATAAAACTTATGCAGGGTCGGAGAATAGACAGACAAAGACAGTAGGGCCTTAACACTAAACTAAACTCTCTTCCCAGCTGTCCCTGCCTAATTGCTCTACCTTCCCTAAGCAGTAGTATACAACTGGTTCCCATTCCCTTTCTGCATCATAGTGCAAACACAGACACAAAGACTAGATAATACAATACAAACAAAGAGGGATATCAACAAAAACGGGCCAGAACCGAGACAGAATAAACACAGCTGGTTTAGTACAAGACTATGGCAAGCAAAGAGCAATAGACCACAAAACCCTTTATGAGATGCCACAGCCCTGATTTAGAATATCATTGGATTCGTTTCCTTACATCAGACAGGGCAGCAATGAGAGTGGTGAGAGATTCTGTCAATCACAGATGATTAACTGTTGGTAAACTAGAACAGAGGAGACAGAGTTTGGTGGAATTAATCACGGCTACTATGAGTAAACCGGCATTCAGACTAGCACAGACAGAATGGAACAAAATGACATTATCAGTACATCCTCACCCGTACTTTTTGAACAGAGGATGGCACATGCACATATGTGTATATACATATATATATTGATTTATATGATCATTTCATTTAGGTCAATTGATTTTATTGCCAAAGTTTTTAGTCTTTGTTTTATTTCTGTTGTTTCTGTTATGTTTTTCATCTTTATCTTTATTGCCATTTATTACTAATAGGCAACATGTTCTGTTATTGAGAGTGGGGGTGTGGAAGAACATTCTTTATGCAACATATTTTGTATGTAAAATGCTTCCATACTCGATGTCTGATGGTCTCTTTTGGTGGATTGATGAATTCTTGATCTTATCTATTTCATATCAGTAGTTGTACTGGGTAAATAATCTTACTAAGGCTATATTCACATGACCGTATAGGGATCTATACACGTCCGACGTATATACGCAGTATATACGTCCCCCAGAGACAGCAATGGGCGCACGGCGCCATACGGGAGCGGTACAGGACATGTCTTATCTTTCTCCGGAATATGGCGCCTTGTGGCATACATCGCTATGGAAAGGGCTGGGGTGAGCAGCGCTCATCCCCTCCTCCTCTCCCCGGCACTGACATGTGCCATGCTACGGTACGGCGGGCACACATCGTGTGAATGTAGCCTAAGGTACAGGGTAAACGACTGGATCTATTGAGCCTCCATGTTGTAGGCCCTCATTTTGGCAGCATGTCACTTTTAATCTACTATTGCCATGATTGACATGAACTATACTAATACTATATACTATTCTAATCTATATAACTATTAAATACAATAAACAAAAGATTTGTTATTCTTGAAGATACAATCTTGTCTAAAGAAGAACAGAGCATTCCAGAGTCTTCGAGACAAGACACAACTAGCACTCTGTCAGCATCTCATCTACCAAGAGTAAGTCTTTAGATTGCACAGACACTTTTCAAGCGAAAACCGTGAAAACTCACCAAAATTTGCACAGAACCTTAATTTATCCAGATGTCATACATATTGGTAAAACTTCTATATCTCCCATTCTTAATACCCTAATAATGCTGACATTATGTAATTTCCAATAGATTTACAAATGTAGATAAAGATGCAGTAATATTTTATAGGGTTTATATTTTTGCAGATATGAATCAAAAACCTTAGTTATTAAAGAAGGACACATACCACGTGAGTGTTATATCATATTATCTGGACGGTTAGATGCAATGACAGAGGAGTCCTGTTTAAAGAAGCAAAGTTCTTCATCTTCCACCTTATATGAAGTTGAAGAAGGAGACCTTATTGGGGTAATTTCTGCATTTTGTTTAATGGAATGGAATTCTACGAAAGGGCTATTATGTTTGGTTTGTTAATGGGGTTTTCGAATATTTTCAAAAATTCCAACATTACTGGTCCAGTCCCAAGGTCTAGTCCACCCTGGTCCATTACTGGTCTAGTCTCCTTGTCTAGTTCTGACTAGTACTTATGTGACCACTGGTAATGATGTCACCTGATCCAACAAGGAGTGGTAGCCCTTATATCCAATGAACACTGCTAGGAAAAAAAGATGTTCTTTTGAAGGTTGAGTATGTTTTTTTCCTTTATTTTATATTTCTACCTGCTCCTTGCAAATTTTTGAAATTGTTATAAAAAGAAAAATAAAACTTTGTAAAATGAATATATGTAAAGTATAAAACATTCCCAAAAGCAAAATCACAGTTCACCAACTCAATAGCATTAATTGTAGATTTACACAAAGTAAGCCCGAGAAAATATCACTCCTAGGACATGAAAACACAGCACAGAAACACAACAAACACATGTTGTGAGTGTAATGTTCAATTTCTATGGCAATCTCTGAAGGGAAGAGATAAGATCTGGGGATATTTTTTGTTGTTGTGGTCGGGACCTATATTCAAAATGTATTCTCATATTCCTTGCATTTCTGCAAGGAAAAAGGAGGTCCTTAGACCCAATTTAAAACTTAACTTTTATTGTTCCTTATTGTTATGAACAAATTTAGATTTTACATAATATTTGTACAGAGGTTTCGGTGCTAGCCTATATTAACGTGAGTTAAAATCGTGTCGTGGTGGGAGTGGGTACTGGATTCTACTGTGATTAGGAGATAGGAATTTTGGATACTAGTCAGAGTAGATTTATATATACGCCCTGGTGTGTGTAAACCAGGGGGTATGGTATATGTATCCCCTCAAAAGAGGTAGCAAGTTCTTTTAAATGAAAGGCTCCTTGGAGATCCTCTTGTACTAGAATATGATCTGCTCTCTTATCATGCGGGTGATGAGGTCGCCGCTATTGCTAGGCTACTCTAATAGATCGTAGTTCCTATAGATTCTCTCCTGATTTCATCACTAGTTGCAGTGTGTCGCTGCAGATCGGCACACTGCTAGGTAGTGTTTGTACCCCTACTTTCCACCACTTCTTTAAAAGTATAGGCGTTCATACAGCCCCCCCGACATGTTTCGCCATATCTATGGCGTCCTCAGGGGGTATCGGGGCTGAACTGACGCGTTCGGCGTGTTTCCATTCCCTATATAACCTTGTGACGTGACGTCATTAGTGGGTGCGTTCGGAGGACCCAATCGCCTCACAAGCGAAATAAAAGAAAGAAAACACAGAAAATACATTCGCGACAAAAACGACTTCGAGACAGGTCAAATTTACACACGTAGACAACAACATCAGTTATACACGAAACCAAATAACGTCTCACAAAATACAGAGGTATCCGAAACAGAAACCTCTGGTACGGATGACACTGCCTCCGTATCTTCATTGAGGGGAGGCACCAAACGAAAAGGCAGAAATAGAAATAACCAACAATCAAAAAGAACGCCTCAGAACAGACAAACACCAAGATGGCAATCAGAAAATCCCTCAATTTACAGAAATTTCTCATCGCAGCCACAATCTTTTGTTACCTCCCAAACGAGTGTAAATACCCCCAGGCCGGGCGTTACTCAATCCCAAACGACCTCACTCTTGGGTCCACCAGCGATAAACACGGAGAGTCAAACACAAATTATGCCAAATATTACAGCCACGGGTACCCTACTCCCGTTAGTTGTAGCAGAGAGCACAATCGCACCACCAAGGACTCCTTTTTTAGGAGGAGGGACACAGTACCCAATCCCGAAAGAAAGAAACAAGTGGGGTTTCAATGTGAACTAGAGAAAGACAACATGGACATCTTTGCATTAAATGATGAAGATAAACTTGTTATCAATTTATCTTCACACACCCTAACTTTAGAACAACTAAAGGTTTTGAGGAGAGGTCTATCCTTTACACCAATCCCACATTTTAACAAGTTTCTTTGGATTAAAGACATCAACCTCTTCGCCCGTAAGCTGGCGTTACATAAAAATTATATCACATTAGATAAAGATCAAGAAAACATAGAGAAGAATGATAACATAGTCCTCAATACCTTACAACAATTAGAAGAAGAAAACATCGTAACCCCCGAGTCAATTCAACCACCACTTACCAACTTAAAACCTAAGTCCAGAACCACGCCGGCTTTTTCCCAATACCCAAACATTCAAACTTTTGTGGATACAGCCACTCAAATGCTGGAAGATTTACATCTATCCAAAACAGGAGCTACATCAAATTTGAATAAAGCCGAACAAAAAGCTCTGGATGAGCTGAGGGCTCTAGACCAAGTAATAATAAAACCCTCTGATAAGGGTGGCAACACAGTACTTATGAATCGTTTGGACTATATCCTAATGGCAAAAAAGTTACTAAATGATCGAGAAACTTATGAAATCCTCCAATCTGACCCAACCTCTAACTACTTAACTGAGTTGACTTTAATACTGGAGGAAGCGAAAGAGCATCAATTAATTACCTCAGATGAATATAAATACATGCTAAATCTCAAACCAACAGTGGCTACCTTTTATGCTCTCCCCAAAATTCACAAGGCAGTAAGACCAGTCCCGGGGAGACCAATCGTCTCTGGCAACGAAAACCTTACTCAGGGTATAAGTATCTATGTTGACAGAATATTACAACCATTTGTTTGGTCCCTACCATCATTCCTCAAAGATACGAAGGATCTGATAACCAAATTACACGATATCACAGTCACTTCAGAGACTCACATAGCCAGTTTGGATGTAGAGACACTGTACAGCAGTATTCAGCACGAATTGGGCTTGAAAGCAGTTCAATTCTATTTGAACACAAAAAGCATACAGTTTCACCAGCACAATCAATTCACCATTTCACTTCTCACTTTCTTACTGACTCACAACTATTTTCTCTTTGGCGGTACCCTTTACCATCAATTGAAGGGTACCGCCATGGGCACCACTTGCGCACCAACGTATGCTAATCTTTTTCTTGGATGGTGGGAGGACCAGCACGTCTTCACAGAAGAACTTACCCCCTATACCAAACACGTACTATTCTGGGGAAGGTATATAGATGACGTGCTGGTCCTCTTGGAGGGAGATATTCCCACCTTCCAAGAATTCGTTCACAAGTTAAATCAAAACACCATTGCCATGAGGTTCACCTCAGAAATCAACAAAAATAGCATTAATTTTTTGGATCTCACAATCAGCAAAGATCACACAGGTCACTTACACACAACAATATACCGGAAGGAAACTGCCACAAATAATCTTTTAAACTGGGAGAGCTGGCATCCACACTCTCTAAAAAGTGGTATACCGGTGGGCCAATATCTCAGAGCAAGGCGCAATTGCTCCAGAGAAGCAGATTTTGAAAGAGAATGCTCCAATCTCTATTCCAGATTTAGAGAAAGGGGCTATCCAAAAAAGACATTACACAAAGCCTATCACAGAGCCAAAACTACAAAAAGAGAGGACCTCCTTTTAAATAGACATAAAAAGACTGATACACATCTGGTTAGATGCATTGGAACATATGATGTCCACTCACAAGAAGTCTTGGGGGGTTCTGAAAACGTTATGGCCCATCCTCAGCAATGACAAAGAATTAAAAAACATCCTACCATCCTTCCCGACCATCTTAAAGAATTTAAGAGATCTATTAGTACACAGTCATCTCTCAGATAAAGTATCTAAAGGTAGCGACTGGCTACAACATTCATTAAAAGGATCCTACTCATGTGGAACTTGCTCCTTTTGTAAATATATGGCAAAAACCAAAACTTTTATGAATCCACCAGATCAAAAAACATATGAAATCCGCAAATTCATTAACTGTAAAACCACCAACGTGGTCTATGTTGCCAAATGCAATTGCCCGAAACTGTATGTAGGGAAGACAACCCAAGAATTGAGAAGAAGAATATCCTCACACCTCAGTGCCACTCGAACTGGCAAAGATACTTCTCTAGCTAGACATATACGCCTTAAACACAATGGCGATATGGAACATCTAAGATTCTGGGGAATTGATACCCTGAAAATTGGCCCAAGAAAAGGCAATTTAGATCGCCAACTGATGCAACTAGAGGCCAAATGGATCTATCAACTTAAAAGTCTGAGCCCACATGGACTGAATGAAGGTTTTACCTTCACCCCCTTCATCTAGGACCACCAAATTTTATAACTTCTATCGTACCAAAAGGCACAGTGAAACTGCTCCACGAACACTGTAGCAACCTTGTACTAAGTACATTACTTATACACTCTAAAATATCGAAATGTAATATAGGTGTTAGCAACTACTACGTTTATAACTGCACTAATTCCCCTTGAACCCTTAACCTATAGATGTGGACGTTACAATTTTTCTATAAACCCCCAAAAATAAATTATACAATTATACACCTTCATAAGCCTTCGCCGAGATATAGACTCCAATTGGAGCTAAAAAATCTGTTGATTTACATCCACTACGCTTACAATAGCCCTTCTTTAGGATTAATACATCAATTGCAATTGACAACGAATTGTCAAATCAACAACAGGGACTTACAATTATATTCACCCATCTGTGAAATTATAAGTCGGTACACATACATATACTTACCTGTGCCGAAAAATCCCAAGTCGGCACGCATGCGTATACCTACTTGCGCTGAGAAACTCTAAGTCGGCATGCATGCACATATACACCTGCACTGCAAAACTAAGTCGGCACGCATGCGTACATTCACCTGAGCCGATAACTTCTAAGTCGGCGCACATGCGCACATTCATTTACGCCGAAAAAATTACAAGTCGGCACGCATGCGTGGATATACCTATTTAGCCGACGCAACTACATGGAGGGATCGGCACCGAGATCTCTCCAAGTCGGCACGCAAATTCCTATCTCCTAATCACAGTAGAATCCAGTACCCACTCCCACCACGACACGATTTTAACTCACGTTAATATAGGCTAGCACCGAAACCTCTGTACAAATATTATGTAAAATAATGTTCAATTTCGACTCTCTTCCTAACACGGCACCACCCGTCACTGCCAGCCTGTGTACAGAGGCAGGCAGAGCGTTCCCGATCAATGGCTCATGGATTCTACAAAAGAAGTTCTGGCATTGGCAAGAGCACTGCATTGGTCAGAACTGCCAGCCTCTGCATAGACAATTAGTAAATGGGCATTGCCCATTTTACTGTTTTAAGCCCCACCCCCATTACTATAATATAACACTTTTTTTTATATCCCTGAACAAGCCATTTAAGCTAAGTTGAAATATCCTTTATAGTCCGCACCTTCCCTAAGTAATCAATTTAGCAATTTTTCTATCTTTACTGTCAAATGGGTGGTCTTCTACATCCAAGGACCACCCATCTGACAGTCTGAGAGTCTAGGTAGCATATCACATGCTGAAACTACACTGAGAGTATGCAAATTAGGCTCCACCGTCGAGAGTTGGAGCAGACAGCCTGGCTCCACCCATCTGATTGTATAGATCCACAAAAAATAATGCTGATTTCTCATTAAGTTTGTGGGCTACAGAAATAATTTTAGCTGTGCCAAAATCCATGTATCATTGCCAATGAAAGGATGTAAAGAATAGACATTGGTGAAGCAGTGCTGTCCGCATTACCCATGTCTTTTATCTTGTTATGATAATGATGATGCCCAAGGTATAGTCTCTTACATGTGTGATATCCTAGTGGAAAAACTATACAATGTGAACAGGGGGAAATGTTTCTGACCAGTTCTGAAGTTTCTTCCTTTTTATTCTTTATTATTGCAGGATATTGGCCTTGTTACCAATAAACGACTCGTATCATTTGTTTGCAAATCAGATGTGGAACTACTTGTGATTGATAAAGAGGTAATCAGAAACTCTCCAACCATTGTCATGCTTATTGTTTGTCTGGTTTTTTCCTTTCATCATAAAGGAGTGTGGTAGACTCTGACTTTCTGTAACTTATTGCTGCCCACCAGGACCAGTCTACATCTCTAGTACAAGTCTCCTGCTTACATTCTTTGAAGAGGTTGTACTAACATAGCAAGTTATCCATTATCCACAGGCTGATCACAAGATTTGAAACAACTAGTAATCCACAAAACAGTGGAAAGGAGGGGGGGGGGGTCTGTTTTCTCTAATGCGTAGAGCTACAAGTCTAGTATGGGTCCTGCCACTTGATCCACCGAAGTCTCAAAGAAATGGTGCTGTGTAGTGTTCTTTAATAGAAACATACCTTTACGGCCACAAAGCAATATAACAAAGCGGTGACAATCATCTTTATTAATGGAGATTCAATATCTTCACTGAGAATAATTCACTTCCTCCTTGGTTACTAGAATCAAGCTTCTTGGGAAATGGAGGATGTGTCCTTTCTGTTTGCCTTCAATCTCTGGTTTCAGGACCTTTGGAGAACCTTCAAACATCCTGAAATGGCTTTTGTGTTCATGTGTATTGTGAGCCGGAACAGATATAAAAACATTTCATGAGTGATGATCCTTTTCAGTATAAAATTTTGTAGATGGTTTGGGTGGCCTTGGGTCCCCTGGAAGGCTTGGGCCCCTGTTTACCACGCAAACCACCTGTATTATAATCCACTACTGCCAGGGGCACTTACTGATAGATCCAGGCACTGTGAGAGGAGAGCGCAGTTATACCAACGTCAATGTGGCAGAACTGCTACATAGTGTTGGGGGATTGTGTGTGATGATTGGGGAGGAATGCCCATGGCAGGATCAGAAAAGGTGGTCAAATAATTTAAGAATGAGGTGCTGACCAATGGCCACCCAACTAGTCTGCAAAACATGGACTCCCTGTAACCAACAGTTATTAAGGGATTGCAAATGGGCCTTCCAGCGCAACAAGGAAGATACAGTTTGTCACATATACCTTGGTATTGACGTGAATCAGGCAAACACTGAAAATGGTTTATTTGTTCCAAAGGGGACTGTCACGTGTCTATAAGCAGAGTGCCAGAGTCCTTATTAAGGTCACAGACCTTCATTCTGACGACCAGCACGGGTCCTTCATACTAACTTTCACAGCATAAAAATCAATGGTATATTATTGTTCTATACCATTACTTCTCAAAGTAGGGAAATGTATTCAAAGCCATTATATCTGCACATTCAGTAACTATAATAAAGCTTTAGTAAGTGTATTAAAAATATTCACACTTCTTGAGAAATGGCTGTGAATTGGGTATTTAAGGTAGCTACGTGTTAATACTTAAAGCCATGAGTCATGCATTGTTAATCGGTTCCTGCAGTTAGGAGCACAGGAGCATAATGAATGTTGTGGTGAGGAGTATATTGAGTGTACCGGTAGCTGCTGCCAATTTCCCGACAACAACAATTATGATGCATTTTTTAATAGCTTCTGCTTAGGAGGCACCAGTCATTGTGTTATCCTACCAAATATAACTCACATGTTTATAAGGGATGGCGTAGGCAACAGTGGTTCACCTGTCACAGCTGGGCCATGGAAAAGCAGCGGGCCAAGATTTGTTCTGGTTATGTAATACTCAGCCAAAACCATTTGTTTCATGTTGCTTCCATCCTTGTATTACAAGCCACTCTGTCATGTGGTTGGACCACCAGTCCTGAACCTCCTCTCCGGATGTCAGTCTACCCTACGTCAATGAATAGTTATCTAGAGAAGTATATGCAGGGCCGGCGCAAGCTCTGGGCATACCTGGGCAAGTGCCGGGGCCCAGAGCTGCTGGGGGGGGGGCACACATAAGGATGTACATAAGGAATCTATGAGGGTGAGAGAGCCTGTTTCTCGTGATACCATAGGGGATGAGGGGGCTGTGTATAAAATAACCATGAGGGGGCTGTTTGCTACGGTAAACTAGGGAATATTTGAGAGAACACAGACTGTTTTAGTTTCTGAATTTTTAATGCGGTCACATGAGTTCACTGCAAAAGGGCCCATTGAGGCTCTGTCACCCAGGGGCCTACTGATATCTGGAACCGACCCTGAATATATGACAACCAATCAAATCCCTCCAGCAACTCTTAGACATGTTCTTGCTCCAAATACCTGTCTAACCTTATATAGAAGGCAGAAGAATAGAATATAAGGGAATAGAACTAAATAATATCATATAAGAAACAAATGCAGCTGCTTCAACCAGTCAGTAGCCGTAAACCTTATATACAAAGGTCAGTAGGATGTTGTTATGCCAGATTTTCTCATATTGTTTGACTCACCTTGTTGTTTTCACTCTATAATAATCAGTGTCCCTGGTGACATTGAATTGCTAACTACTGTGTATCTAAAAACACTGCTTTATTTATTACATTTTTTGGACTATTCTCCACAAGTCCCAAAATAAATTTATGTGGTGCTAATTCAAATAGGATTTTCATTGTTTTTATTTCATTTTGAATATCCCTTCAAAATGTATCCAAATTATTATAGCGGACAATAGATTGCAGGAAATCAGCATGTTGGTTCCTGAACCTATTACATACTACTTCTTGTATCACAGAAAGGTGGTGGTGTCATAGAAATAAATTAAAATGTAACCATTATTAGTACATATAAAAAAAAATGATGATTTAAACAAGCAAGTAAAATAAATATTGGCAATAATGTGATGATGCACCCCTATGTTCTCCCTATGGTGTCCCTGATCACCTACAGGAGGAACAGTTACCACTAAATGCTTAAAGGGAACCTACCACCACGATTCTACCTATAAAGGTAGATAGGATGGTAGGTGGATGAATGGGACGTGAGGATGGCCCTTTTTTGGGCTAATCCTCACGTCCCGGTTATCTTTTAGTAAACTTTAATCCGCGGATATGTACATTTTCTTAAGCGGGTACTGGGGTGTGGAGTAGCCGGACATGAGGCTACACGTCGCGGCTACTCCCCGCCCCAGTAGCCTCTTTTCTCCTCCTACCATTTCATCTTCGGCGCGCAGCTACAAGGAGCCTCGTCCAAGTCCAGAGCTACTGCGCATGCGTAGAACACCGGAGATGCCGGGTACTCGGACTCAGCTGCGCGCCGAAGATGAAATGGTAGGTGGAGAAAAGAGGCTACTGGGGCGTGGAGTAGCCGCGATGTGTAGCCTCATTTCCGACTACTCCACGCCCCAGTAGGCGCTTAAAAAAATTTCCATATCCGCGGATCAAAGTTTACTAAAAGATAGCCGGGACGTGAGGATTAGCCCAAAAAAGCACTATCCTCATGTCCCATTCATGCACCTACCATCCGATCTACCTTTATAGGTAGAATCGTGGTGGTAGGTTCCCTTTAAGTGTCAAGGAGGGGGAGTCGATAAGATATGGTATTATCCCCTATTCCTGTCTACTGTACTCAATATGTGGCGAACTGCAGCTACCAAGAAAGGCCACTGGATGGCAGCAGAGTAATGTTTTCAGAGAACTAAAATCATTGATGTATATAGTGAAGCCATGTAGGGTCCTCTGCTGCTGGGGTAAGGCTTGTGGTCTCTCGCTGCTTTTGGTATAAAACTAAAAGTCTCAACGCGTTTCTTCCTCCTAGTAGATTGGGTGAGTCACCAGGACACCAAAAAGTACTTAGCTAGAGAATACATTCTACTTCTCGGCTAATAATGAATTGTTTTATTTCTCTTGGCAATTTATACAACTTTCTAAGTTTGATCACTTTTGAACCACAATAGAAATTTCAAACCTGGCAATTGATTTCTGGGAGAAACTCTGGTCTTCTGATGCTTCATGAACAACTTCTTATTGGAAACACTTGTCCAATTTGGCAGCATACCAGTAGGCGACCATGACCCAGACTATATGAATATAGACCCCCTCACCCTTTACATGCCGGGGTATTCAGATATGTAATGTTTCCTTTAGTTTCGGATATAATTGGCTTTTTCTGAGATTTGTGACTCTTCAATGGCTGCTTTAGTGACTGACTGTGTCAGGAGCTTAAAAATCCATCAAACTAAAAAAAAAGCCAGAATGTATCACTATTGCCCTGAGAAAAGACTCATAGGGGGGCATGTTCATAGGTTTTCTTTTCTTTGGTGTACAATTGAGACATTTAGGCCCGTTCCACACTTGCGAGTGTGATGTGATGAACTCGCATCACACTCGCAACGCATGCTGCCGGGAACGCACGGCCCGAACGCTGCACCGCCGGAGTGAACTCAGCATGTCAGTTCACTCCCCTGGTGCAGCGTTCGGGCCGTGCGTTCCCGGCAGCTTGCGTTGCGAGTGTGATGCGAGTTCATCGCATCACACTCGCAAGTGTGGAACGGGCCTTAAGGGTTGTTAAGGGTGAGGTTACACGTTGCGTTTTGGTTGCATTTTCAATGCGTTTTGATTTACATTACAACAGATGAGGAGAGGTGATTTGCCTAATTATATTACTGTTAACATTTGCATTTACAAAACACACATATTAGTGCATTGTTAACACATATGGTAACATTATGTTAACATATGTGTTAACATTGCGTTTAAATTGTGTTTTGTAAATGCAAATGTTAACAGCAATGTACTTAGGCAAATCACCTCTCCTCATCTGTTGTAATGCGTTTCAAAATGCAATGAAAATGCAACGTGTGAAGTAACCAATAACTGTAAAAAAAAATGTAAATGCAAAAATTAATGAATTAAAATAAAAATGGTTAATGTGCAAAATTTTAAACATTTAAAGCATGTGAACTAATTCCAATTTACATATTAAAGCAGGGTCCATGAAAAAAAATCCCTCCTTTCCACCTGCCCTGGACCAGATTTGCGCCTAAAAAAATCACAAAAATAAGCAAAAAAAAGTGATGCATAAGTGAAAAGTTGCATGGAACATCTGGAAAATAAAGATACCGTAAGGCACTGCACAAAGTGCAGAACAAGGTGTACTTTATAAATGACAAAAATTACGCAAAATTGATACAATTTAACTAGCAGAAATACAGATACATGTCCCCTATAGTAGAGCAAGTGCGGTTGGATAAGACTCTATAGCAGCAGTATAGTCTATGCCTTCTCAGGATTGGTGAGTGACTCCTGCATAAATTTATGGAACAACCTCTATAACAGTGACGGCAAACCTTTTAGACATTAAGTGCCCAAACTACAACCAAAACCCACAAATTATTCACAAAGTGCCAAAGCCACATTTTAAGCACTAACTTATTACTCCCTGCTCTGTCACATGTTTAAATTGTATAGGCACCTGAGGACACAAATACAGTAGAAAGGAGGAGAAGAAGTTGTAGCTTCCTTCTAGGGTCCTTGGCAGCCTGGGACTGCAAGAGGCCTAGTGAACCCTGCCCTGGGGTGATGGCAAGGGTGCCCATATAGAGGGCTTTGAGTGCCACCTCTGGCACCCGTGCCATAGGTTCGCCACCACTGCTCTATAACAATATCTCTGGTATATACATTAATCTAAGATACAAAGAGTAAGAACAATAACTTTCATCCTGAGGGGAAATTAATAGAAAACTTATAATGTACTTGAAACAAATAACTTAAACACTTTATAAATTAGTCAATAGTAATAATATTCCGCATAGTGATTTTTCGTGATACAGGAACAGTTTGCTCCGTTCCATAAAAGCTTCATCGCTTTCCTAATAATTCATAATTGATCCTAGAACAAAATGTAGCATTTACTCTGATTGACTGATGTTAAATCGTGTTCTGACTTTCAGGCCTTCAGAGAGATCCTGGCTGCAAAGGTACAAGAAGATTACTCGGCCTTATGTGATTTCCTAAGGTAAAACAAACTATGATCTAGTATGTCTTTATGGCATTACTAGTATGCCGTAACCTCAGGATCCATTCTCTACATGATGTTTTTTACTAACTTTATGGTTATATGTAAGTTTGTAAATGTTTTAAATGTAATGATACATAAAGAAGGGGATTACTTGAACCCTCTTTTCAAGGTTGTGGTTAAGTAAATAGTATTAAGCTACATTCCCACTACCGTATGGAGGACGTATATACGGCCGACGTATATACGGCCGATATACGTCCTCCATAGACGGCAATGGGCTCACAGCCCTGTACGGGAGCGGTACAGTGCAGCACACGTGCGGCACCGTACCGCTCCGTACCCGGGAAAAAGATAGGACCTGTCCTATCTCTACCCGTAATACGGCGCCGTGCGCCATTACTTCCTATGGAGAGGGGCGGGGGTGAGCTGCGCTCACCTCCTCCTCCTCTCCCCGTACACTGCCGTTGCCCGCTATAGCCTTAGATAGTATTCAGGCTTTAGGGCACAACAAACCTAAATGATTAGACACCAGAGTTATCTTAAAGGGGTTGGCCACTTTTCAATAAATCTGTTCCATTAGACATGTCTTTGCATGTATATGTACGTATGTCTTTGCCTCCTTTGATAGCTTCAGCCTTAACCTCTAACTGTCCGGAGATGTCTAACTGTCTAACTATCCGGAGATTTATGGGTCATAAATTTCCTTCTACAGCTCCTCCTATTCAGTAGAGCTCAGAGGCGTAAACAAAGAGGATCTGCACACAGTACCAAAGTAAGAAGCAGGAATGCTGAATCACTTGAAGAACATTCACACACTGGTGTGTATTGCCTCTGGCAGCATCTGCTCTTCTTCAGCTTCTTATGTCCTTGTTTTTAAGAATAAAAGGCTTTAAAAATAATGCAAGTTAGCCTAAGGGGCTCCAGGCTCCATTACAACCTATGGAGCCCGGAGCCCCTCAGGCTCATTTGCATAATTTAAAAATAGTTTTTCTGTAAAAACCAGGAAATAAGAAGATAAAATAAGAGCGGATCCTGGCAGAGGGTGCACACACTAGTATATCAGTGTTCTTGCTTTACAATCCTTGATCCTAGTATTAGATGTCCTTTAAGTAAAAGAGTAGCCAACCCCTTTAAAGGAAATCTACCATCAAAATCAGGCATGATAAACCAGGGGAACTCGCATATAATCTTATACCTTCTTGTATTTGGTATCCAAGGTCTCCTTTCTTCTAAAATCTACTTTAATTATAAACTAAATTATGCTCCACCAAAGCCCCTCTGTGTTGTAGCCACAAGGCTGTTCCACTATTCTACCCCCTGCCCCTACTCCTTGACACATACCCCTCCCTCTGCCTGATGTAATCCCACTGCAGTAGGGACGTTTCAGTACACAGTGGGAGGGGGAAGTGCTCCTGCACAGTTTAACAGCCTGATGAACCAGAGCACGGAGGGGCTCCGGTAACTACCCCCTGATATATGATATCCTAATCATGATGATGATTATTGTTGGATTATAAGCCTGAGGATTTTTTTTTTTTTTACTAGGATCAGCATAAAAACCTTTTATGTGAAAATAGATTAATCCAATTGATTGTGGATTAGTACTAAAATGAAACACTAGGGGGCACAAAAGAGTTTAACATTTGGAATTAGTAAAAGAAAATCTTATTTTTCATGCAATTTTATCTATAAATGTCTATAGCATTGACTGTATTGTATCAGACCTTCCTGTATGATGGATACGTTACATTTATATAGTGAAGGGTATCAGGATCGGCTCCCTATAAAGTAAGCTCTGTAAGTAAGTCAAGCTCTGGCTTACAAGTCAGTTAATGTTATGATTCCTTTGTGAATGTTTTGGGTTTAAAAAATAGTTTTTTTTAATTGGAAAGGATAAAATCACAAGTTCTGATAATCCTATGTGATCTGCTTATACCTATCACTGGCCACTGTTGGGCTTCATTTTCAGATGAACACTAGGTGGCGATGTAATTCTCTCTATTCACGTGAAGTTTGGCAAGTAACGAGCTCACATATTACAATATCAATAGTGAGTGATTAATGAAAGCAAAGACAGCCGTAATATGTTTCACTCATTATTCCACATAAAACCCATACATGTAATACTATTGTTCCCTCAATGTGGGTTATTTTATGCATGAGAGAATTATTCAAGACAAATCTGATTTTAAATGTATTTTGCTAACAAACGGCAGAGCTCTTCCATCAGATCACTGCAATATGCGTTTGTAATAGTATTTTCTCCATACTAAATTACCCACAGTGTAGAGGAGCTTCTAGAATTTAATAGTAAGTTTTATTTGTATACGTGATGGAAGGGAATATTAGTGGAATTCTTTGATAAAACAGGAATATTAAAGGGGTTGTACACCTTCAGCAAATAATTGATATTCTTTGTATAAGGAAAAGTTATACAAATTTCCAATATACTTTCTGTATCCATTTCCCACGGTTTTATAGATCTTGCTATAGAAAGCTTCTTTGTTTACTTCCAGTAGATCTTTCCTTGGTCATGGGATGTCACACAGGTGCATGAGCCGTTGTATCACAAAGCTCCGATTACTCTATGTGATAATAATGGCACATGACCAGGGATAGATTTCTATCCACTGGAAGTAAACAATGAAGCTTTCTATATCATGACAGCAAGCAGTGATCTAGAGAGCTGTGAGGAATTGATACAGAGACTATATTGAAAAATGTTATAACTTTAACTTACACAATCAATATCAATTGTGGGCAACATGGTGACTTAGTGGTTAGCATTACAGCCTGAAAGCCTTTTGGGGTGGATCCCAAAGCCCTTGACTGCTGCCGATTGTCTCATCCTCCTCCTCCGTTCCTGCTCTTCACTTCCCTCTCTACTACTGCCTGATGTAATCTCAGGACAGCAAACAGTTGCAGCACACAGGGGGAAGTCCTGCACAGTGTAACAGCCTGTGAATCTGCAGCACGGAGAGGCTTAGGGAACAACCCTGATAGCTTTTCAGGTTTATAAGCATAATTTTTGTGTACCTTCGACATTGTGACAAAGTTGAGCTCCTGACTTTGAGTCAGTGCCCCAAAGCAAGGTCCACAAAGACATAACTGGATGAGTTTTATATGGAAGGATAACACTCGCCTGCACAGAGCCGATAACCCATTCAAAACTCTTTGGGGTGAACTTGAGTTTAGGATGTAAGCCAATATCAGTCCCTGACCTCACTAATGTAGAAAGCTTTCCCGGAACATTAGAAACTTTTTAGCTGGAGAGGTATAAACTCGATATGAAAGCTTATGGATTTGGAATGGAATGTCATAAACACTCCAGTTAGTGTAATGTATAGATGTTCCAGAGCATTTGTCAGTATAGAGCAGTGGTGGCGAACCTATGGGACGGGTGCCAGAGGCGGCACTCAGAGTCCTTTCTGTGGGCACCCGGGCCATCGCCCCAGCACACCAGACAGGACTCAAAGAATCTTCCTGCAGTTCCAAGTGCAACACCCTCGCCGATGCAATGGCGAGGTAGGGTTTGCGAATACGTCCCACCTGCATGTAATCCCATTACACTACATGTTCCTGATAGGACATAGAGGTTTTGCAGTGGTTAATCCTGCCTGGCAAGGCAGAGGTTAAGTATTTTGTATAATGCAAGATGCTGTCATCCAATGATATGTGTTACATCCTGTGCTCTGTAAGCTGAGATGTGATTGGAGGAGCAGCCACCACCTGACCAAAGGGAGGTAATAAAACCTCCTGGCCAGGAATGTTCTAGGTCTTTCAGAGATCTTTTCAGAGAGATTCAAGTGTAGGAGAATCAGTGAGTGAGTGAGTAATCTCTGTCTAGCCCATACCAGAGCAGGAAGAGCCTAGCCCCTGCCTCTGAAGAGTGGAGCAAGAAGACTAGAGTTAGTGTAGTGAGGAAAGGGGTATTATCTTACCTTTAAAGGTGATACCTGAAGCCCTACAGGACAAGCTGAAGCTTCCTACCAGGACACAGCTGCCCCCCAGCCTGCCCTCTACTTCCAGGCTGGTGAACTATCTCCTGAGGCTCCCTCCAGCTCACATCTCAGCACCCTACCTACCTGTTAAAGGCACGTTTGCTGCGGTTCCTGCGGTTCAAATAAAGAACTGTAAGTTGTTTTCTTCAACTTCTGTCTCCGTCTGGTCCCTGCTAATACGGCTGCCTTCATCACCGGCACCCTGTCCATCACCCAGAGACTCACACTCGGGACATTAAGGGGTTGCCCCAGGGAGATCCGCTACAGCAGCCTCTCCCTCATTATTTCTTGCCAACACCACCCTGCTGGAGACCTGCCAGGCTGTAGGACAGCCCTCCGGTTCCCCCGTACCAAGCACCGTGACAATAGCGTGCTTAGGCCGCAACCGCCAGCCACTCCGGTACCGCGGGCCCCGGCTGTCTCCAGGTCTCACCTCAAGGGCTAGGCCCCGGTGGGGGATGTTGCAAGTGGCGTCACGAACAGGATTGATACTTCTGTGCCTTATTACGGCATTAAAGACTTTCCTTTATTAAAAAGACTGTGCTGCCTAACCCTGCTGCCATCCGGGTTTAGGCCCAAGTGATTGTGTGTTTCTGGATTGAACTGTGTTAATGCTGCCACGTGCTGTCGAGCGCCGCTCCAGCACTCAAGAGGTTAATCCCTGCAAGAACTGTTTCAGCTCTGCTACATCCGGCGCTGCCGCGCCTGAAGATTTTACCTCACGAGACTGTGGAGCAGCGAATAATTCAAGCCCGCCAAAACCTCCACTGGCGGGAAATCCAGATGACGCATCAAGCTCCACCCACGCGCGAATGGCGCGAACCCCGCCTCCTGTGGCGCAGGAAAAATTGGAGCCCGCCACAGCTCTTGGCGGGCTCCCTGCCTCAGAGAAGCGCGAGAACTTGAGTGGACTTTGGACAGTGAGGACAACACCATGTGGGGCCCTCCGCCCTTCCCTCCTGTGGAGCGTCCGGAATTTTACGAGGTCCTTGAGACTATGGTGGTGGTCTCTGCGCAGCCCGTCCGAAGACCCTCCGCTGGACATCGGCTGCACCGAGGATTGACTCGGGCCTTCGTCACCAGGACATGTTACCAAACGGTGACGCAGTAGCAAATCCCACCTGGGCGGTTCCTCATCCCTATCCCGGCTACCATCCCGGTACCGCGGGCCCACGTGGAGGCGCCACGTGGGGAGGCCCCGACTCCTGTCGAGCCAACGCCTGGGCCTAGTGTTGCCGCTCCACCTGCTCCGAGGCCTACTACTCCTGCTGCGCGGCCTGCTAGCCCCGCTGTGGTGGTTCCTGATCCTCCGGTGGTTCCTGCTCCTGTTCCGGCACCTACCTGTCGCCCAAGGAGATCCGAGCCTGAACCGGAGCCACGAGCCCCAGCACCGAAACCTCCGCAGCCTCAAGGCCGAGGTGAGGCCGCCCGCCGGCGACTCCTCGCTGTCTCAGACCAGCGACGCCGAGAGAAGGAGGCCCAGCGGTATATGGCCGGCAGATCCACAGCGGGAGCTTGGGTCGAGAAGAACCGCACCACCGGCATGGTCCGGTTCTTCGACAAGCGGAAGGGCTATGGCTTCGCCACCCAGGACTACACCGGACGGGAGGTATTTATTCCCCGCCGGTCAGTCAAGAGGCCTGATCTGCCCGAGAGACTGCACAACCTGAAGCCGGGAGAGTGTATCGAGTTCTCCCTGCAGGAAGGACCTCGAGGACCCTGGGCGGCTGGTGTGATCCGGATCCCCGACTCCGATGAGGACCGTTACTTCCCGCAGGACGACTGGTATGAGGACGACGAGTGGCCGGAATCTCCGAACACCTCTTCTTCCTCGGCTGCAAGTCCCCGGGCGGTGACCCACGTAAATGCCCCATCCACGGTAATCATGAGTACGGGTCCCATTGCCATCCATGGGCCGGGCATGATCCAGGGCGCCACCCCCACCGGCTCCCCTGCCGGGAGCGTTGCCAGGTCCCGCGGCTCTTCCGTGGGAGAAGACATCCCGGCTAGCGAACCTTGTCCGGAGGTTCCATCTAGGCCCACATCTCCCCTGGCTGGTTACCAATGGGGTGATGACCTGGCCCCGGAAGAACCGGAGCTGGAAGGAGCCGCGGCGCGGCCGCTGGGCTCTGTCTATTTCTTCATGGACCCCTCTGTGGTCCCTGGCTCAGTTGAGCCCCCGGCTGGAACAGCCGACACCCCGGGTGACAGCGCTCCTCCCCCTGAAGGTCCGGAGGATGTTGCTGCACCTGCAGTACCCGCTACTGCCACCGGGTGTCCCCAGCCGACACCTACTCCCGCTGAGGATGCACAGGATTCCCTGCTGACTTTGGATCCTGTTCCTGCTGAACCCAGCGAAGATGCAGAGTAACCCCTGAAGGGCTGTAGCCCATTTCAGGTACTGTATATATGTATATTTCTGTCCTTACCCCAAAGAGCCAGAGACTTTCCTGAGACTCTTACCCTTATTTATCTCAGTCAAGAGATTATACATTGTCTTGTGCTATGATAGCACCCCTTCCTCTGCCACAGCAGAGAGTTTCTTCAAAGGACTCTGTCCCTCTACACAAAGAGGAGACCCTTTGCTTCTTCATTGCACTTTTCCCCCACATCAAGGGCTGTACCCAGAAGATGGACTTTGTCATTAGAGACCTTCTGAGAGACTTTTGCCAGATACTACAAAGGAAAAGTGGCTATTGACTTATTATTTTGCACTTAATGCCTTCCTTTTTAGGTACGGACATTCTGCTTGCACCTTTTTATGCCTTTTCTTTGCAGGAAAAGAGACATTTACTACAGTGCTACCCTGAGTAGCCTATCTACCTCTGTAACGTTTGTAACGTTCAAGATGTGTACCCATTGGGCTCCTACGCTACCTGATCCCTCAAACTGAGGTTTGCACATGGGGGTAGTCCGTAAACTGCGGGTCTTTAGGGGACCGGGGGTGTTACAAAGATAGCACCTGGATGCCACTCATACATGGGTAAGGATGCCAGTCAGGAGGTACTTGTGTCGCATATGCTAACGCAATGCAGAGATAGACACCTTATATAATTGCCGCCAGGGAAGAAGCGTTGATAAAACAAATATACAGGCCTTGGTGCAAGGAGTGGATTACAGGACATGACACCACACCTTTCCTACTGTACAGTTCGGTTTAATGGCGTCAGCGACCAACTGTCATACAGCTACATGTTTGTCTTAGTCCGACACCAACCCAGGTGCCTGTCTCCAGGACCATGGGCGGTTTGTCCCTACATCTCACATAGCCTGCACTTCCCAGAAGTGCCCTTAGCCCCCTCTGTGCCCCAAACCATCTATAGTCGAGCCGAGGGCGGCTCTTTCAATTGCCCCCGGGGTATGCAACACCCTCGCCGATGCAATGGCGAGGTAGGGTTTGCGAATACGTCCCACCTGCATGTAATCCCATTACACTACATGTTCCTGATAGGACATAGAGGTTTTGCAGTGGTTAATCCTGCCTGGCAAGGCAGAGGTTAAGTATTTTGTATAATGCAAGATGCTGTCATCCAATGATGTGTTACATCCTGTGCTCTGTAAGCTGAGATGTGATTGGAGGAGCAGCCACCACCTGACCAAAGGGAGGTAATAAAACCTCCTGGCCAGGAATGTTCTAGGTCTTTCAGAGATCTTTTCAGAGAGATTCAAGTGTAGGAGAATCAGTGAGTGAGTGAGTAATCTCTGTCTAGCCCATACCAGAGCAGGAAGAGCCTAGCCCCTGCCTCTGAAGAGTGGAGCAAGAAGACTAGAGTTAGTGTAGTGAGGAAAGGGGTATTATCTTACCTTTAAAGGTGATACCTGAAGCCCTACAGGACAAGCTGAAGCTTCCTACCAGGACACAGCTGCCCCCCAGCCTGCCCTCTACTTCCAGGCTGGTGAACTATCTCCTGAGGCTCCCTCCAGCTCACATCTCAGCACCCTACCTACCTGTTAAAGGCACGTTTGCTGCGGTTCCTGCGGTTCAAATAAAGAACTGTAAGTTGTTTTCTTCAACTTCTGTCTCCGTCTGGTCCCTGCTAATACGGCTGCCTTCATCACCGGCACCCTGTCCATCACCCAGAGACTCACACTCGGGACATTAAGGGGTTGCCCCAGGGAGATCCGCTACAGCAGCCTCTCCCTCATCATTTCTTGCCAACATCACCCTGCTGGAGACCTGCCAGGCTGTAGGACAGCCCTCCGGTTCCCCCGTACCAAGCACCGTGACAATAGCGTGCTTAGGCCGCAACCGCCAGCCACTCCGGTACCGCGGGCCCCGGCTGTCTCCAGGCCTCACCTCAAGGGCTAGGCCCCGGTGGGGGATGTTGCACAAGCAACTTAAAAGATGCTGCTTTCAGTCATATTTTGATATTTATTAGACTACGTGGGACTGTAAGAAGAGGGACAGGACTGAATTATTTTTGAAGGATCTCCTGCTTGCCCCATGACCCTCTGTGCACAGAGGGAAACTGGAAAAAAGCTAAAATGATGCAAATCTTCCATCTTTCTGTGTTGCTGTCCTCAGGAGGCCAATATGATTGAAAGTTGTTGAACAGGAAGCAATAAGTTACTTCTTTAATATTTGGTTGGCACCTTGCGGTAAATAAGGGGGTTTTTGGGTTACAGTTTGGGCACTCGGCCGCTAAAAGGTTCGCCATTAGAGATGAGCGAGCACTAAAATGCTCGGGTGCTCGTTACTCGAGCCGAACATTTCCAGATGTTCGAGTGCTCGTTTCGAGTAACGAGCCCCATTGAAGTCAATGGGAGACCCGAGCATTTTTCAAAGGGACCATGGTTCGGGAATAAAATGTGTTATTTAATTGAAAAAGAATGTCTTCTGATAAGTTAGCAGATGTATGCAAACATCTGCAATCTATTCTTCACTGTTCCGTGCGTATATTATCTCCCGACAAGTTAGCAGATGTGAAGAACAGTGAAGAATAGAATAAAAACAGTGAACACAGGATGATTTAAGTGAAAAACGCAGTGAAGAATAGATTGCAGATGTTCGGCACATCTGCTTACTTGTCGGGAGATACGCTGTCTCCGTGCCCCGCTGTCTCCATGCCCCGCTGTCTCCGTGCCCCGCTGTCTCCGTGCCCCACTGTCTCCGTGCCCCGCTGTCTCTGTGCCCCGCTGTCTCCGTGCCCAGCTGTTTCCGTGCCCAGCTGTTTCCGTGCCCCGCTCTCTCCGTGCCCCGCTCTCTCCGTGCCCCGCTCTCTCCGTGCCCCGCTGTCTCTGTGCCCCGCTGTCTCCGTGCCCAGCTGTTTCTGTGCCCCGCTGTCTCCGTGCCCCGCTGTCTCTGTGCCCCGCTGTCTCCGTGCCCCGATGTCTCCGTGCCCCGATGTCTCCGTGCTGCTCCGTGCCGCTACCTGATGTCTCCGTGCTGCCGCTGCCCCATGTCTCCGTGCTGCCGCTGCCCCATGTCTTCGTGCTGCCGCTGCCCCATGTCTTCGTGCTGCCGCTGCCCCATGTCTCCGTGCTGCCGCTGCCCCATGTCTTCGTGCTGCCGCTGCCCCATGTCTTCGTGCTGCTCCCCGGTGTCTCTGTGCTGCTCCCCGGTGTCTCTGTGCTGCTCCTCGTTGTCTCTGTCCTGCTCACCGTGTTCTGCAATGTCTTCTTCACACATATATATTGTTCTTCACATACTATTTTGTTCGCACGGTTCCGCGCGTATCTCCCGACAAGTAAGCAGATGTGCCGAACATCTGTAATCTATTCTTCACTGTGTTCTTTACTGTGTTTTTCACTTAAATGATCCTGTGTTCACTGTGGTCACTGTTTTTATTCTATTCTTCATTGTTCTTCACTGTGTTTTTTTAATTAAATGCTCGATCTCGAGCAGGGGAAATACTCGTCCGAGCAACGAGCCGTCTCGAGTACCTTAATGCTCGAACGAGCATCAAGCTCGGACGAGCATGTTCGCTCATCTCTATTCGCCATCACTGGTATAGAGTATATGGGTTATGCTGGAAGCATGGCCACCATGCAAGAGGCCTTACAGCATTTGCTCCTCACTCCTCGGGTCTGATTGCTTATATTATAACAAAGGCTGAATAAGGAACATTCATTTTATTGGGGAGTGTCGCCCTCTGCTGGTCTCTCTCTGTACACTGGAAATTACTGCACAGCCAATCACTGTCTAAATGACATTGCTCATGAGCTCTTTATAATGTATAGTTCACATACATTGTGATTGGTTATACATTATTTTGTAATGATATGTCTCTTGCAGGGGTTTGCTATTGTTTTCATCTTGGCCTTTGGAGAAATTAGAACTTCTGGTTCACTGCTCTCTTCAACGAAGTTACAGGTCAGACATGATAAAATGCTGTAAATGTTTTATACAAGGAAGCTATATTTTTTACAGGTATAAGATAAATCAGAAAACTTCAAGAACTTTGTACTTTGCACCCATTTCTTATCGTTAGACAAGTTGTAGTAATGTTACAAATTTTTTTTTGGAGCGGTTCAAGGTATTGAGCCCCACAGGATCCCTAACACAATACTTGATAATGTGCATTCTTTTCAGTGATCATTGTAGCCTTGGACACTGAACCAAAAATCAGATATTTTTGATATGTCACTATGGGAATGACCCCTTTTCTTGCAGACAGGTGGGCAGTAAGTACATGTATTTCTATTTAGTCTCTTTTGGAGTCCTACAATATCCTGGAAGGCATCACTATGTAATTCACCTTATGACATGTACATACATTTAATTGAAGAAAAATAACTTGAAGATCAATTTCATTAAAGCAAAATAGAGCCATTGTCTATCCAGACCCATTAGCCATCAGTTCCCCCAGACATACCTGTCATCTTGTTATTGATTGGGACTATTAAGGGCATACATTGATTTCTCTTTACAACACTTATGGTAAAAAATCTCATACTATTACCAGTTATACCATTTGGTGTCTATTCATTTAATCTATTACTTAGCTTAAGTCTTGATGTTCTGCTTAATAGTAGAGAAGGTTGAGGAGCGGTTTGGGTCTCTATCATTATGTCTCACAAATTTTTCATTAGAATAACAGCCAAGTAGTAAACTGAACTGGTGTGCCAGACACAACCGATTGTCAGGGCTCAGGGTCAGTGAACCCCTGGATCACCCCGGACGATGACACAAGCCGACACCTGGGACCGGAATCTAAGTGGCACCCGGTCTTCACCAGAGCCCGCAACAAAGCACGATGGTCTTGCTGTGGTGTGGTGCCACCAGGTCGTTCCACAGGTGCGACTTGCCCGCGGTGGCAGCCAAGGTCCAGGTACAGGAACAGAGAGTGGTCTCGGAGTCTGGAACAGGCTGATATTCAGGGCAGGTGGCAGAGGTGCTAAGTCAGGGTCAGGTTCAAGGTCACAACAGGAGGTCTGGATATAAGGAACGGAATCATAATGGGAAGCTTTCTCTCAGGCATATAACTCAAAGATCCAGCAGGGGTTGATGGGAGCAGCCGGCTTGAATAATCAGCTGGCCCTTTAAATACTCGAGAGCTTGTGCATGCCAAGGGAACAGGGATGCATGCGCCGACCAACATGAAAGGAGGCAGAAACGCAGAGAAGTAAATGAGGGCTGGGGAGGGCGCCACCAAGGAGAGGGGCACGGGTGTGCCTGCGATCCGAGATGTGGCTCACAGGGACACCCATGACACCAATTAATAGGCTTGGTGTTGTTTTTGGAAGGAATAACTCATGTTTTGTAGCCTTACACAACCCCTTGAATGCAGCAACTAGAGATCAGCAAATCAACCACGATTCACTACCCTGAAGCTTGGCAAAATTTTTAAAGGCTTAGTTTTGTGTCACAATAGATTGAGGGGTGCAGGCCCTAAACTCACTCACAACCTTTGTCATCTACCAAACAAGACTTGCGAACCCTAATGGTCGACCTTTGGTCGACAATCCTTACAGTGCTGCTTTGTATCTCCCTCCTATATCCTACCCACATCTGTTGCAATTGACAAAGGCAAAACTGGCTAAAACATTACACATTTTTGAAGCTTGTTGCCGTCTTTGATTGAATTTTGACCATCTAAAAGGAGTGATTGGGCTTTGTTTTGTGATGCATTTATTACGGGTTGGTACCCTAACATTATAGCATGTGTATTAACAATGTGTGGCTTGTAAATTGCACAGGAAAGATGACAAGACACAGAGGGGAAAATAAACAGATAATAGACAGCACTCTGTTATCAGAACTGGGCAGATATATAGGAGTTCCTGCACACCGCCCCCAGCAACTGAGTGATTCAGGCTAACCATCACTCAATCCACAGATGAACACAAACTGAATTCAAAATGACACACCCAGCGTTCCCTAAGAAACAGATCCTGAAAGGCAGCTTTCAATCAAATGCATCCCTGTGAGTGTCTTTCAAGCAAATAAGCCTGAAACCTAATCCCATTCAGAGGGTTCTGAAATTTTAAAACCAATTCTCCAATCATTTTGTATATAACCCCATCTAGTCATCTAGTCATTGATTTTTATGAAAATCCCTTATTCCCTTACATAGTTTTGCGATGTATTACATCATTTAGCTAGCCACCATTTTAAAAGATTAGTCTGAAGCAAAGCTGAAAAGATTCACTTTTGATTCGGTGCCTTAAAAATAGCAGATTTCTGCCGAATCTACCAATGAATAGATTTGCTTATCTCTAGCAGCAACTAATAGGCAGCACTAAGGTGGAAAGCCATAAGTGACCTTACGTCCCTTACAGCAGTGTTCCCCATCCACTGGGCCATGACCCAAGACCAGGCTGCGGAGCAGCTGGTCCTGGGCCGCAGCTAAACTCTGTAAAAATATACAAAATAAAATACACACCTTCCCCTTCCCCCCACAGCTTCCTTCTCTTCTTTCACTTCTCTTCCGGGTTATTACACGGCGCTATTGACAATAGAACCGGGCATTGATGTGGAATAGAAGTGAAATAAGAGAAGACAGCTGTGGGGGGAACGGGGAAGGTGAGTATTGGATTTTTATTTTTGAGTTCGGCCAGGAAAGGGGACATTGAGGGAAGGGGGGCATGCTGCATTGAGGACAGGAGGCATTGAATGAGGGGGAATGCTGCAGGAAAGAGGACATTCAAGGAGGGGAACATGCTGCAGGAAAGAGGACATGCTGCAAAAAGGGGGCATTGCAGGAGGGGGGCATGCTGCAGGAAAGAGGGCATGCTGCAGGAAAGGGGGCATTAAAGAAGGGGGCAGCTGCAGCAATTGGAAATTGGACATTGGAGAGGGGCATACTACAGGTAAGAGAACAGTGGAAGCAGGGGAGACTTATACAGGAAATGGCACAATATAAGATAGGTGCACAGGGAGGTACAGTGGGGTACGCAAACATTTTTATCTGGACAACAGACCCCAACCCCCCCCCCCCCCCCCCCACCGGGCCCTGGAGAAAATGTATTCTCACAGCCGGTCCCTGGGCAAAAAAATGTTGGGGACTACTGCATTACAGTGTATGCCTTGGCTCGGGCCCGGCGCCAGCCCCCGGCCAACCTGGGCAAGTGCCGGGGCCCTGGGGTACTGGAGGGGCCCACTCAGGCCCCCGGATCAATTGTACCAGTGTCGCTATACACTGGTTCAGTGTGTATACAGGGGGAGAGGGGGGGGATGTTAGTGTGTCAGCAGGGGGGGTCATTGTGTCCACAGGCGGAGGGGGGGGGGTTCAATGTGTCTGGAGGGGGTCATTGTGTCAGCAGGGGGGGGGTTTCAGTGTGTCCGAGTTCAGTGTGTCCGCAGGGGAGCGGGGGGTTCAGTGTGTCCGCAGGGGAGGGGGGGTTCAATGTGTCCGCAGGGTGGGGGGGGGGGTTCAGTGTGTCCGCAGGGGAGGGGGGGTTCAGTGTGTCCGCAGGGTAGGGGGGGGGGTTCAGTGTGTCCGCAGGGGAGGGGGGGGTTCAGTGTGTCCCTCCCATCAGTGTGTCCCCGGGGGGTGGGGGGGATCAGTGTGTCCCCAGGGTCAGTGTGTCCGCAGGGGGAGGGGGCGCAGTGTGGCCAATGGAGGGCGGTCCAAGGAGGGGCCCACTAAGGCTCTGTCGCCCAGGGGCCCACTAAAACCTGGAGCCGGCCCTGCCTTGGCACTTCACCAATTGTATTGCCCTAATGGCAGCCCTCACTGCCCACAGAAAAACAAGTTTATAAAACAAGTTTCTAGGCATCATAATTTTCCTCTTTTCCTTTTTTGCTTTTGCTTTGAGGAATTTTTTCTTTATCTTTTCGTGCTAATCAGTTACACAACATACAGGAAGCTGCTGTGACCCATTATTTGGAGTAATTGATGGTTCCTGGAAATAGCAATCCCCTAAACATGTTACAGTCTTGCTGTACTATACACGAGTATATAAATAGTAAAGTGACCCAGGGACTCTAACCTACATGGAGCCATTTTCTTCATATGTTTTAGTGCTGCTTGTAGTTGCTTTATCACTATTATACAGACCATATCTTTCAGCTTTTATCTCCGTATTTTTTGGATTCCTGCCAGTATAATACAGATTTTGTTTCCAGTGTTCTTGCAGACTTGAAATAGCGCATGTTTCTTCACATTTCCTCAACAAATAAAATTAGAATCCTTCATTTCCTCAACATTTTGATATTTACACATCACTGCCCACATATGTCGTCCTCAAACCTTAGTAACCATGTGTCTTGGATCCAAATAATTAGAAAACAGTTATAATCACTTATCACAGGATGAACATTAAAGTTGAAATTCTAATAGAGAAATATATGTTATTAATGTCTTTAGAAGGTTTTTCTTGGCACTGTAACTACTCATGATGTAGCCATAGTTTAGGTCAGTAGTAGGTGATTGGTCGGGGTGTTGGGTGTCTGTTACCTGTAAACAGCAGTGCCAGCACCAATACACCATTGACCAGGCCGGAAGCAGATAGCTTTGTCCTCCATGTATCAGCCAAAGGAAGAACTGCTGGGGTAGGTCTGCACCTGCAGTTCTGCCTAACGGATGATACATTGGTGACAGCTATCTGCTTTTTGCTACAAGCCTAGTGTAATGGCACGGCAGTACCACGGTGCACAAATAACCTGTAAGTGTTACATGTCCAGTGATCAACTCCTAATAACATCCAATGGCTAGGTCAATAGTCAGTGGCGTAACTAGGAGTGGCAGGGCCCTATAGCAGACTTCGGCATGGGGCCCCCTTCCCACTTAAAAATTATACATATTTGTATACTCACACATGCAAGTTACAATCCCACATTTATACACTCATGCACATATGCTCATATAGAGCATATACACACACAATGACATTTACAAACACACAGCATATATACACACACATACAGTATATGCAGACGCCATACATTGTATACACAAACAGCATATACACATCACAGATGCAGCATATATACATCACATATATGTTATATACATATTATGCAGTACAATGTGCAGCAAAACGTCCACGTATAATGATGCACATCCTCCACTCTTTAGTGTGTCAGGTCACATGCTGGGGCCCCCTGACACTGTGGGCCCCATAGCGGTTGCTATGGCTGCTACCACTGTAGTTACGCCCCTGTCAATAGTACTATCAATGCCAAGAAAAACCCTTTAATATTAAAAACAAAGAGCGTTTAAGTGTTTTAAATGTAGCAAGTGTGCAAAAATGTGTTTGCAATTTTCTAGCGTAAATCACTTAGTAAACAAAAAAAGAGGTGTAAAGTCAGATTAGACAGTGCAAAATTGCACCACATTTATCACTCATCATTCGACACTTGGACAAATCTAGGGCAGTTTAAGGCTCTCAAAATTTCTGTTTTTTCAACTCCCATAAGAACTATTAGTGTAGTAACTTTATTATGATAACTTTTTTATACCGCTCGCCAACATTAATATACGTCATGCAGTAGTGTATTGTTGTATGGAGAGGGCTCAAAGGCTGAGCTCCCTCCACATGCGGCAGGTATCCGCTGTGGTATACAGCTGACACCTGATAGTAACTGCCACCATTAAAGCTGGCACCGATAGCTGCAACTAACCTGTTAGGTGTCAAAGTTGACCACGGCACCTTGCAGTGCATCAGAGCTGGCAACTTGGATTGACCATGAGCAGCCCCCATGGCATCATCGGTTGCAGGGCCAGTATTAGGGGTGGCAAACTGGACATTTGCTCAGGGACCCTTGTCCTTAAGGGGCCCCCTGCATATGACATGTTTTTTATCTATATATCTTTTTTCTATCTATCAAGTCACAATGCAAGAAAACTTAGGCAGCAGTCCAATGGTCCAAAATTCCAAGTAAGGTAAACTTTATTGAAATTGGGGCAACCTTTAGGTGTAATCAGCTTTTCAAAAAAGGTGAATACACCAAAACGTTGCCACAGGAGTGGTTGGTTTGTAGTTTGGCCTAGTGCCAGAATGTGTCATAGGTGGTCCAGGACAAAAGGCCTCCTTCAGGGCCATGCGAGAGATGCAAGAAGAGGGGGAGGCCGCAGTGTAGTGAAGGGCTCTCCTGGGTCACTCCCTTATGTATGTAGCAATAGATCCTGGGGCAGATGGTGAATGGATGGCCATGGTGTTAGTGGCAGGCCAGACATAAAACTTGGAGACAGAAATCTTGAACAAAAATGTACAGTCTCTAAAATGGTATGAATCGGCAGGAAACAGGCTGTAAGATTTCCTCTCTGCAGACTCATACAACGTGGTGGATTGTTGTGGATTCGTAGTTTAGAAGTGTACATCAGTGGTTAGAAGCTTGCTTGTTGGAGCCAAGAAGGGCTCTGCTGCTTAGGCAGCAATCTGGATGGCAGTCTCTGTGGTATTGGCATGCAGAACTGATAGTCTGTCAGTGGGGTATCCCTTTAAAGGGAGACTTACTGGGGCTTATTTACTAAGGTCCTGCAACTGCATTTCCGTTGGGTTTCCCTACGTTTTCGGGGCTCGTGCCGGGGATTGCATTGAACACGATCGCTGGCTTTCACGTGACACAAATCGGGGGGCAGGCTGACAGACGATCCAACAGATTCAGACAACAATGCTCAGGATTTAACATTTAAAATTGTGTCGCAAGCCATGCATTAAATACACTGGGAGGAAGATGGTGAACTCCGGCCTGATCGGGGAAGCGACAGATGCAGGATATCGGGCGCACGCTGGTAGTGAATCCCGGCAGACTTCATGCTCATCAGACATTCCAGATCGGGGATTGCGCAGGAACCAGGTAAGTAAATGTGCCCCACTGTCTCAGAAGACTGACTAATTCTGCGCTCCCTTGAAATCCAGACAGAGGGAATATTTATAAACTTCCAGATCTGGGGATTTCCAAGGACGAATTAGCGGCCTCAAGCTGCAAAAATGTTAACAAGTGGCAACATTTAATATAAACATTGCAGACATTAACCCTAGTGTTCTAAAGCATAAGATCTTACAGGCATAATACCATATTGTGGATTTAGATGGCAGCATAAGGATAGCAGGAAAATTAGGGGAACTCCTAAAATTAGCATAACAGAGCTGACCACACTCCGTCAGATAGTGTGGAGGACCAGCAGTCAAGTACATTTGTGCCTGTAGCTGTTGCTAAATTAGAACACATGTATGCTCGGACAGTCATTGGCAAAATATTTCCTCTTCTGTTTTTTTGAATAAAAAATACTAAACAGGCTAATAAATCTTGAAAACACTAGTGTGTCACAACACTTAATTCAGCAAATATAATAGACTAGTAAATAGAAAAAGACATAGGAGCAGAACTTTTTGTCCATAGTGTAGGAGGTCGTAGTCATGGTCCTAATTATTTCAACATATTTCAGCACATTGAATCATATTGATCGATAATAGAGAGCACAACAAAATGAAATCAAGTGCTGTGTGTATGCTCAGTGAGCGGCATTGCCATAGATTTCCCTTATTTTGGAGGTATTTATGACTGCATAATAAAAGTATTAAAACATATAAACAAGATAATGCAATTAAATCCTCTAAAAACAAGATAACTATGCTGTAGTGTTTATTAATGACTTGGAGATGTTTTTCCTGTTTATGGCAGTTTCTGGGAATCTATATTAAGCTTTTACATTGGGTTCTAAATTCTACAAGAACATTTTTTATACTTTTGATATATTATTATTGCTTTGATATATTAATGTGTTTATCAGCCAGCAGGATATAGCGCAATGACACACTCTGACATCACACTGACATAATCCATTACTGTAATGAATGTGAATTTCTCCATTAATAATTTCATCTACATTGTGTGGTTATAGTTCTGCTATATGCAACGGAAAGGTCAGGAATTACCCTCCACTGAGATCTATTTTACTAAATTGTTGGTAAAACAGAGCTATGGAGATGTGTCATAAGCCTCTTAAGAAAGAATTGAAAGAATGGTATTAACCTAAAGGGAGCGGCTTCCCCAATACTTGCACTAGGGGCACTGCAAAAAAACTTTTTTTAACTGTAAATCCTTTCCCAGAATTCCTAGCAGAACATATATGGCCTATGTACCACCTGTGAAGGAGACCTGAAATAACGATTGCTCCTAGGCCCTTTCATTTAAACCAGTTTCCTGCCAGAATCAACATTGACAGCAGACAAATAGAAATCACTAATGTGTATATGAGTTTTAAAATGTTCTGAAAATTCTGTAAAGTAGTTGCATCATGTAAATAAATAGATTTATGATATAGAAACACGTTTTGATGTAACTCTCTATATGCTATGATATACTGCTTTATGTATAAATACTATGATACAATTTTAATAAAAAGAATCTAAAAAAAAAAAGTTCTTAAAATGTAAGTGTTTTTGCAGCTTATAGATATAATTTATAAAAATTTTGCCTAACTATCGTAAAGGGCTAGTCTGGGATAAATTTTTTCAGTATGGGCGATCACTCCAGCGAGCTGTGCAGAACTTCACCTTCCACACTCTGTTTGTATATAGAGGTTTAGCTCATACAGAGACAACCTGGCGCTTTAGGCTGAGGCCTATGTTAGGGGCGGGCATATGTCCGCCTCGATGGAGAGGAGGAGGGGTGACCCCTCCCCTCTACATAGTGATGCACGGCGCACTGGCCATAACATGGGGAAAGATAGGACATGTCCTATCTTTTTCCCGTGTACGGAGCGGTACGTCCCCCATTGCCGCCTATGGGCAGACGTACGTACTGTTGAAAGCTAGTGGCCATATATACGTCCCCGAAGGTCTTGTAAATGGGGTTTATCGGTTTGTGCCCTGACAACACTGCCTCACCACAGACATTTGTTAATTTTATACCCCATGCGGCCCTAGTAAAAAAAGAAATATAGAATCCTGCACAATACCTTTAAAGAAGACCTGTCACCATCTCACATGTGAAGATTAACATATCATGATTAGAGATGAGCGAACATACTCGTCCGAGCTTGATGCTCGTTCGAGCATTAGCGTACTCGAAACTGCTCGTTGCTCGGACGAATACTTCGCCCGCTCGAGAAAATGGCAGCTCCCGCCGTTTTGCTTTTTGGCGGCCAGAAACAGAGCCAATCACAAGCCAGGAGACTCTGCACTCCACCCATCATGACGTGGTACCCTTACACGTCGATAGCAGTGGTTGGCTGGCCAGATCAGGTGACCCTGGGATAGACTAGCTGCTGCCCGCGCTGCTCGGATCATTCTGTGTCTGGATGCCGCTAGGGAGAGAGCTGCTGCTGGTCAGGGAAAGCGTTAGGGTGTTCTATTAGAATAGTGTTAGGCAGGAGTGATTCTACAAGAACCCAACAGCCCTTCTTAGGGCTACAATAACGTTATACTTTTTTTTTTTTTTATTTGCAGCTAGTACCATATTGTGAGGAATTTGCAGGGGGACTTGCTACCGTTGTGTTTAGCTCTTAGTGACACACATATCCACCTCAAACACCAAAGTGGGAAAATTTATTAGGAGTTTGATTTCAATTAGGCACAGTCTGGCAGTTTCTTTTTATTTTACGTTTATTTTTTCATAACTCAGCGTCATCTCATCAGTGTGCTTTCATACTTGGCTAGAAAATAGCCAAAGGAGAATCCAAACGGCTTACTTACGCCTACAATAGCGTTATATATATTTTATTTCTGGTTGATCTGCTGGTGGCTGTCCTTGCTGCAGTGCATCTACTACCAAATTGTGAGGAATTTGTAGTGAGACTTGCGACCGTTGTGTTTAGCGCTTAGTGACGCACATATCCATCGCAAAGACCGAAGTGGGAAAATTTATTAGGGGTTGGATTTCAATTAGGCACAGTCTGCCATTTCCTTTTTATTTTACGTTTATTTTTTCATAACTCAGCGTCATCTCATCAGTGTGCTTTCATACTTGGCTAGAAAATAGCCATAGCAATAGGATAGCATCGTTTGGTTTTAAAAACTAAAAAACACAAAAAAAAAAAAAAAACACAAAAAAACACAAAAAAAAGTTAAAAAAAAATTAAAGTTATAACTTTCATTTTCAAAATGTTTAACCCGAGGGCTAGGGGTAGAGGACGAGGGCGGGGACGTGGGCGTCCAACTACTGCAGGGGTCAGAGGCCGTGGTCCTGGGCGGGGTGAGACACCACCTGCTGATGAGGGAGCAGGGGAACGCCGCAGAGCTACACTCCCTAGGTTCATGTCTGAAGTTACTGGGACTCGTGGTAGAGCACTGTTGAGGCCAGAACAGTGCGAACAGGTGATGTCGTGGATTGCCGACAATGCTTCGAGCAATTTGTCCACCAGTCAGTCTTCCACGCAGTCCACCCATGTCACCGAAATCGGCACTCCTCCAGCTCCTGCACCTCAGCCTCCTCCCCCCAGTCGGCCCCCTCCCAGGAAAATTTGGCATTTGAACCGGCATACTCTGAGGAACTGTTTTCTGGACCCTTCCCACAGTCACAAACCACTTGTCCGGTTGCTGCTGAGCAATTTTCCGATGCCCAGGTTTTCCACCAGTCGCAGTCTGTGGGTGATGATGACCTTCTTGACGTAGTGGAAGAAGTGTGTAAAGAGGTGTCCGACGATGAGGAGACACGGTTGTCAGACAGTGGTGAAGTTGTTGTCAGGGCAGGAAGTCCGAGGGGGGAGCAGACTGAAGGATCGGAGGATGATGAGGTGACAGACCCAAGCTGGGTTGAGAGGCCGGGTGAACACAGTGCTTCTGAGACGGAGGAGAGTCCTCGACCAGAACAGGTTGGAAGAGGCAGTGGTGGGGCCAGACGGAGAGGCAGGGCCAGAGCAGGTGCATCAGCGCCAAATGTGTCACCTAGTGAAGCTCCCGTGGCGAGGGCTCCCGCGGCGAGCGCTAGATTTTCAGAAGTCTGGAGGTTCTTTAAGGAAACACCGGATGACCGACGGACTGTGGTGTGCAACCTTTGCCAAACCAGGATCAGCAGGGGTTCCACCACTACTAGCTTAACTACCACCAGTATGCGCAGGCATATGAATGCTAAACACCCCACTCAGTGGCACCAAGCCCGTTCACCTCCGGCCGTGCACACCACTGCTCCTTCCCCTGTGTCAGCTGATAGTCAGCCCCCTGCCCAGGACCCTGGCACAAAAACCACATCGTCGCCTCCACGATCCTCCACAGCATCCACCAGCGTTCAGCTCTCCATACCCTAGACGCTGGAGCGGAAACGGAAATATAGTGCAACCCACCCGCACGCCCAAGCCCTTAATGTCCACATCTCCAGATTGCTTAGCCTGGAGATGCTGCCCTATAGGCTAGTAGAGACCGAGGCCTTTCGCAACCTCATGGCGGCGGCCGCCCCTCGGTATTCGGTCCCCAGCCGCCACTACTTTTCCCGATGTGCCGTCCCAGCCCTGCACCAGCACGTGTCAGACGACATCATCCGTGCCCTGACCAACGCCGTTTCTGACAAGGTCCACCTGACCACGGACACGTGGACGAGTGCTGCCGGGCAGGGCCACTATATATCGCTGACGGCACATTGGGTTAACTTGGTGGAGGCTGGGACCGAGTCTGACCCTGCGGCTGGTCATATACTGCCGACGCCGAGGATTGCGGGGCCTACCTCGGTCCAGGTCTTTCAGGCCTACTATGCCTCCTCCTCCTCCCACCCCCCCTCCACCTCCTCCTCCGAACTACCATCCGTGGGCATGGCGCCATCAGTCGCTAGCTCTAGGCACAGCAGCAGTGCCGTCGCTAAGCGACAGCAGGCGGTGCTCAAACTGCTGAGCCTAGGCGATAAAAGGCACACCGCCCAAGAACTATTACAGGGCATCACGGCGCAGACTGATCTGTGGCTGGCACCGCTGAACCTGAAGCTAGGCATGGTTGTGTGTGACAACGGCCGTCACCTGGTGGCGGCTCTGCAACTCGGCAGACTGACACATGTGCCATGCCTGGCCCATGTGTTAAATCTGATAGTTCAGCGTTTCCTCAAGACATACCCCAATCTGTCTGATTTGCTCACGAAGGTGCGCCGCATCTGTGTGCATTTCAGGAAGTCCAGCACAGATGCTGCCACTCTCAGGGCAGCGCAGCGCCGCCTCCAACTGCCCGCTCACCGACTGTTGTGCGACGTGCCCACGAGGTGGAATTCAACATTAACCATGTTATCCAGAGTTTACCAGCAGCGCAGAGCGATTGTAGACTGCCAGATGTCAACTTCCACCAGAACTGGTAGTCAGGTCAGTCAGCTTCCTCAAGTCTACAATGAGGAGTGGACGTGGATGTCTGATATCTGTCAGGTGCTGAGTAACTTCGAGGAGTCAACACAGATGGTCAGTGGCGATGCCGCCATCATCAGCCTCACCATCCCGCTGCTTGGCCTGTTGAAAAACTCTCTGATCAGCATGAAGTTGGAAGCTTTGCGCTCCTCACAAGAGACGGGGGAAGAAGATTCCCTTGTTGATAGCCAAAGCACCCTTAGGTCTGTTTCTCAGCGCATATCGGAGGAGGTGGAGGTGGAGGAGGATGAGGAGGAAGAGGAGGAGAATGTTGGCGAGACACAAGAGGGGACCATTGTTCAGTCCTTCACTGTTCAGCGTGTATGGGCAGAAGAAGAGGAGTTGGAGGAGTTGGAGGAGGAGGAAATGGACAGTCAGGCCAGTGAGGGGAGTGAATTCTTACGCGTTGGTACTCTGGCGCATATGGCAGATTTCATGTTAGGCTGCCTATCCCGTGACCCTCGCGTTCAAAGAATTTATTCCAGCACCGATTACTGGGTATTCACTCTCCTGGACCCACGGTACAAGCAAAATCTTTCCACTCTCATCCCTGGAGAGGAAAGGAGTGTGAGAATGCATGAATACCAGCAGGCCCTGGTGCACAAGCTGAAACACTATTTCCCTTCTGACAGCGCTAGCGGCAGAGTGCGTAGTTCTGCGGGACAAGTAGCGAGGGAGAGTAGGCGAGCAGGCAGCTTGTCCAGCACTGGCAAGGGTACGCTTTACAAGGTTTTTGCCAGCTTTATGTCACCCCAGCAAGACACTGTCATCTGTCCCCAGTCTCGGCAGAGTAGGGCTGATCTTTACAGAAAGATGGTGAGGGAGTACGTAGCTGACCATACCATCGTCCTAAATGATCACACAGCTCCCTACAACTACTGGGTTTCAAAGCTGGACATGTGGCACGAACTGGCGCTTTACGCCTTGGAGGTTCTTGCCTGCCCTGCCGCTAGCGTCTTGTCCGAGCGGGTTTTCAGTGCAGCTGGTGGCATCATTACCGATAAGCGTACACGCCTGTCGACTGACAGCGCTGACAGGCTGACGCTTATTAAGATGAATAAAGCCTGGATTTCTCATAATTTCCAATCTCCACCAGGTGAAGGAAGCTCAACCTGAATAATTTATGCACTCCTCCTCCTCCTCATTTTCCTCCTTCTCCTCCTCTTTGTACACTAAAGCATAGGAAACTGGCTATTTTTTGACAGGGCCCACTGGCTCTAGCTATAGTACTTTATGCATTTAATTTTTCTGGAGGGCCACCTACCCGGTCCTCTGTTTTAAACAATTTTTGGGAGTGCCACATACAGGCACTCAATCTATTCAATTTTTCTGGAGGGCCACCTACCTGCTCCTCTGGTTTGAAAACTTTTTTGGACTGCCACATACAGGCACTCAATCTATTTCATTTTCCTGTAGGGCCACCTACCTGCTCCTCTGGTTTGAAAACTTTTTTGGACTGCCACATACAGGCACTCAATCTATTTCATTTTTCTGGAGGGCCACCTACCTGCTCCTCTGGTTTGAAAACTTTTTTGGACTGCTGTCAGGCTTGCGGGATGTGGATCCGCTGGACCACTGCAGACGATGACTCAAGCCACTACCTGGGACCGGAGTCTAAGTGGTACCCGGTTTTCACCAGAGCCCGCCGCAAAGCGGGTTAGACAAGCTGCGGCGTGATACCACCAGGTCGTTCCTCAGGCGTGACTTGTCTGCAGTGGCGGCCAAGGTTGAAGTACAGAAACAGCAGTCAAGCTCGGGGTCACAGTCCAGGCACAGGGTCAGGGCAGGCGGCAGAGATGCAACGTCAGAATCCAAACCGAGGTCAGCAACAGGAGGTCCAAGCAGAAGGGTACGGGAACACAGAACTACGACAGCAACACGGAGAGACACTGGAACACGGAGGTAGTCAGGCAACGCAGGAACACAGAGGGAGTCAGGCACGCAGGAGTCACTAGAACGCAGGAAACACTGGAACGCAGGCAAATCGCAACAGAGCTTTCTCTAAGGCTGTGGGGCACAAAGATCCGGCAGGGCTTGCAGGAAGAGGCAGGCTTAAATAGATTTGGGCAATGTGGCCAGCGCCAATTAATGGCGCGCTGGCCCTTTAAATTTCCTAGAAGTGTCGCGCGCGCGCCCTGAGGCGCGGGACCGCGCGCACACGGAGCGAGGCCGGGACTCGGGAGCGGGGGAAGGTGAGAAGCGCTGGCGCGGCGCCTGCGGGGAGCGAGAGGCACGGGTGAGCCCGCGACCCGCGATGTGGGTCGCGGGTCCACCCGTGACAGTACCCCCCCCCCTTCGACCTCCCTCTCTTCTTGGGTTGAAGAAATCTCTGCAGAAGATCACGGTCCAGAATATTGTCCTCCGGCTCCCAAGACCTCTCTTCTGGACCGAACCCCTTCCAGTCGACTAAGAAGAACTGCTTCCCCCTTACTGTCTTCATATCGAGGATGTCTTTTACCTCATAGGTGTCGGTGGAGTCAGCCACAGGGGTAGGAGGAGGTACTTGCCGGGAGAAGCGGTTCAAGATGACAGGTTTGAGCAGGGAGACATGGAAGGAGTTCGGGATGCGCATGGTGGGAGGAAGGCGCAACTTGTAAGATACAGGATTGATACGGGTCAGGACCTCGAACGGACCCAAGAAACGAGGACCGAGCTTGTAACCAGGTATCTTCAGCCGAATGTACCTGACAGATAACCAGACCTTGTCGCCAGGAGAGAAGACGGGGGGAGGTCTGCGTTTCTTGTCGGCCTGGATTTTAGTGCGAGCAGACGCCCGAAGTAGAGATAGACGAGTCTGTCTCCATACAGAGCTGAGGTCCTGCACCCATTCTTTCACCGCTGGAACATCCGAGGGAACTGAGAGAGGGAGTGGAGGGCGTGGAATTCTTCCATAGACAACAAAGAATGGAGCAGCACCAGCAGTCTCAGAATCCAGAGAGTTGTAGGAGAACTCTGCCCAGGGCAACAAAGTGGACCAATCGTCCTGACGAGCAGAGACAAAATGACCCAGATAGCAGCCCAAACTCTGGTTGACTCTCTCCACTTGACCATTGGATTGAGGGTGGTAGGCTGAAGAAAAGTCCAACTTCACCTGCAATTGGCCGCAGAGTGAGCGCCAGAAGCGGGAGACAAATTGAACTCCACGATCAGAGACAATGTGCAGAGGAAGCCCATGTAGCCGGAATATATGTTGGAAGAAGAGACTGGCAAGACGTGGAGCAGACGGCAGACCTGGAAGAGGAACGAAATGAGACATCTTCGAAAACCGGTCTGTTACCACCCAGATGACAGTATTGCCCGAAGAAGATGGAAGATCCGTGACAAAGTCCATAGCCACGTGAGACCACGGGCGACTGGGTATCGGCAACGGAAGCAAGAGACCAGCCGGTTTTAGACGAGAAGGCTTATTTCGAGCACAGGAGGTGCAGGATCCCACAAAGTCCCGAACATCTTTGACCAAGTCAGGCCACCAGCAGTAGCGGGAGATGAGGGCCACGGAGCGTTGCACCCCAGGGTGCCCAGCCAGGCGGGAAGAATGTCCCCAAAACAAAATCCTCTTCCGCAGAGCAGGTCGGACATACGTCTTGCCAGGGGGAAGCTGCCGAAGATCCACAGGAGCGGCTGCAACCAACTGTTCCGGAGAGATGATATACTGAGGAACCGGCTCTTCTCCAACAACATCTGAGGCACGGGACAGGGCATCTGCTTTGATATTCTTCTCTGCTGGCCGGAAGTGGATCATCAGATTGAAGCGGGAGAAGAATAGAGACATACGGGCTTGTCTAGGATTAAGACGTTGGGCAGTCTGGAGGTACGAAAGGTTCTTATGATCCGTATAAACACAGACTGGATAGCGAGCACCCTCCAAAAGATAACGCCATTCTTCCAGGGCAAGTTTGATTGCCAAAAGTTCCTTGTCACCAATAGAGTAGTTCTTCTCTGCAGGAGAAAAAGTTTTAGAAAAGAAACCGCACGTAAGAGTTCGGCCCCTGGGTCCTTTCTGGGTAAGGACAGCCCCTGCACCGACAGAAGATGCGTCCACCTCCAAGATAAAAGGCTTCTCAGTATCAGGTCTTGAAAGGATCGGAGCTTTAGCAAAGGCGGACTTTAACTTTGCAAAGGCCTCTTCAGCCGCTGGAGGCCAAAGGCGTGGATTAGCGCCCTTCCTGGTGAGTGCCACGATGGGGGCAACAAGAGTAGAGAAATGAGGAATGAACTGACGATAGTAGTTTGCGAAGCCCAGGAATCTCTGAATGGCGCGAAGACCCTCTGGACGAGGCCACTGAAGAACGGCAGACAGCTTGGTAGGATCCATCTGGAGACCCCTGTCGGAAATGATGTAACCAAGAAAAGGTAGACTCCGTTGATGGAAGAGACATTTCTCAAGCTTAGCGTAGAGACAATTGGCTCGAAGGCAGCCTAGGACTTGCTGTACGTGAGATTGATGAGTCTTGAGATCTGGAGAGAACACCAAGATGTCATCCAGGTAGACCACTACACACGTATACAGAAGGTCCCTGAAGATGTCATTGACAAACTCTTGGAAGACAGCTAGAGCATTGCATAATCCAAAAGGCATCACAAGGTATTCGAAGTGGCCATCTCGGGTGTTAAATGCTGTCTTCCATTCGTCGCCCTTGCAGATACGAATAAGGTTGTAGGCCCCGCGAAGATCCAACTTAGAGAAAATCTTGGAACCGCGCAGGCGATCAAACAGTTCAGTGATGAGTGGCAGAGGTTAGCGGTTTTTAACCGTGATCTTATTAAGTCCACGATAATCAATACAAGGACGCAAGGAGCCGTCCTTCTTAGTAACAAAGAAGAATCCTGCACCCGCAGGAGAGGAGGACTTCCGTATGAAACCTCTTTGCAAGTTCTCCTGGATATACTCTGACATAGCTGTGGTTTCAGGAACGGAAAGTGGATACACTCGACCTCTGGGAGGAGAAGTGCCCGGCAGGAACTCAATAGGGCAATCGTAGGGTCGATGCGGTGGCAAAGTCTCAGCCTGCTTTTTAGAGAAGACGTCAGAGAAGTCCTGGTAACACGTGGGTAAACCCTCCAAAGGCTTCTTAGACAGAGAGGAGGCCAATACAGGTACAGGCAGGGAAGCTCCCATACAGCGGGACCGGCACTCCGGACCCCAATGAAGTATCTCCCCAGTCATCCAATTGAGAACTGGGGCATGGAGCTGCAGCCACGGAAGACCCAACAGGATAGAGGACGTGGAGCGAGGTAGCACGTAAAAGGACAGTCTCTCTTTGTGTAACACTCCGACTTGCAAGGACAGAGGCTTGGTGCGGTACAAGACCGGGTCAGAGAGGATCTGGCCACTTACGGATGAGATGACCAACGGCTTCTCAAGGCGAACCACTGGGATGTGATGCCGGGAGACCAGGCATCCACGAAATTCCCTGCAGAGCCGGAGTCCAGGAATGCAGAGACTTGGATCTGGGGACTGGCGCCAACGCTGAGAAGCACCGGAATCAACAGACGTGGAGAAGCTTGGCAGACACCTAGGGACGCTTCTCCCAAGAACCCTAGGTGCTGGCGTTTCCCGGACGCTGAGGACGGATAGGACAGGACCAGATGAAGTGCTCCGGACTAGCACAATAAAGACAAAGGTTACCCTGGCGCCTTCTGATGCGTTCCTGGGAGGAGAGTCTAGCTCTGTCCACCTCCATAGGCTCCTCTGCGGATGGTAAGACCTGAGGCTGGAGTGGTCTTTGGAAGACCAGGGCCAGGCGGGGAAGGCGTCGTGGACGGACTTGAGGTTGCTCGAAGCGTGATTCCTCCGCACGCTCTCTAAATCGCACTTCTATCCGAGTGGCCAAGGTGATGAGACCACTCAGAGTAGACGGAAGATCACGAGCGGCCAGAGCGTCTTTCACATGAGAGGCGAGACCCTTCTTGAAAGCGCCTGACAAAGCGGCGTCATTCCAGGCAAGTTCAGACGCCAAAGTACGGAACTGGACCGCATACTCTCCCACGGAGGAATTCCCCTGGCGCAAGTTCAATAAGGCAGACTCGGCGGAGGAGGCCCGAGCTGGTTCCTCAAACACGGCCCTAAATTCGGACACAAAGGCTGAGAGAGAGGCCGTAACCGGGTCGCTTCTGTCCCACAGGGGTGTAGCCCAGGCCAGGGCTTTCCCGGAGAGAAGGCTGATTAAAAACGCCACCTTAGATCGTTCCGAAAAAAACTGTGTCGGCATAAGTTCAATATGCAGGGAGCACTGAGTTAAAAAACTTCTGCACATCTTAGGATCTCCATCATATTTACTGGGCATGGACAAGCGCATCCTGGGTTCAACAGCAGGGAGAGGAGTCGTAGAAGTCGCTTGAGCAGCTTCCTGAACCTGTTGCGGTTGTTGGTTGGCCAATAGTTGCTGCAACATGGCAGTGACCTGCTCCAGCTGATCACGCTGCGCAGCAATCTGCCGGGATTGGTGGATCACAATAGTAGCGAGGTCAGGCTTGCTAGGAGACGGAACCTCGGCGGGATCCATGGCCGGATCTTACTGTCAGGCTTGCGGGATGTGGATCCGCTGGACCACTGCAGACGATGACTCAAGCCACTGAGTCTAAGTGGTACCCGGTTTTCACCAGAGCCCGCCGCAAAGCGGGTTAGACAAGCTGCGGCGTGGTACCACCTGGTCGTTCCTCAGGCGTGACTTGTCTGCAGTGGCGGCCAAGGTTGAAGTACAGAAACAGCAGTCAAGCTCGGGGTCACAGTCCAGGCACAGGGTCAGGGCAGGCGGCAGAGATGCAACGTCAGAATCCAAACCGAGGTCAGCAACAGGAGGTCCAAGCAGAAGGGTACGGGAACACAGAACTACGACAGCAACACGGAGAGACACTGGAACACGGAGGTAGTCAGGCAACGCAGGAACACAGAGGGAGTCAGGCACGCAGGAGACACTAGAACGCAGGAAACACTGGAACGCAGGCAAATCGCAACAGAGCTTTCTCTAAGGCTGTGGGGCACAAAGATCCGGCAGGGCTTGCAGGAAGAGGCAGGCTTAAATAGATTTGGGCGATGTGGCCAGCGCCAATTAATGGCGCGCTGGCCCTTTAAATTTCCTAGAAGTGTCGCGCGCGCGCCCTGAGGCGCGGGACCGCGCGCACACGGAGCGAGGCCGGGACTTGGGAGCGGGGGAAGGTGAGAAGCGCTGGCGCGGCGCCTGCGGGGAGCGATGTGGGTCGCGGGTCCACCCGTGACAACTGCCACATACAGGCACTCAATCTATTTCATTTTTCTGGAGGGCCACCTACCTGCTCCTCTGGTTTGAAAACTTTTTTGGACTGCCACATACAGGCACTCAATCTATTTCATTTTTCTGGAGGGCCACCTACCTGCTCCTCTGGTTTGAAAACTTTTTTGGACTGCCACATACAGGCACTCAATCTATTTCATTTTTCTGGAGGGCCACCTACCTGCTCCTCTGGTTTGAAAACTTTTTTGGACTGCCACATACAGGCACTATCCAAATTTAATTGTCTCCATAGCAGCCTCCACACATTGGGGCAAATTTACTTACCCGGTCCAACTTGGTGCAGGCTGGGACCGAGTCTGACCCTGGGGCTGGTCATATACTGCCGACGCAGAGGATTGCGGGGCCTACCTGGGTCCAGGTCTCAAAGGCCTACTATACCTCCTCCTCCTCCCACCCCTCCTCCACCTCCTCCTCCACCGAATTACCATCCGTGGGCATGGCGCCATCAGTCGGTAGCTCTAGGCACAGCAGCAGTGCTGTCGCTAAGCGACAGCAGGCGGTGCTCAAACTGCTGAGCCTAGGCGATAAAAGGCACACCGCCCAAGAGCTATTACATGGCATTCCACACCAAACTTGTTAACTTTTTCGCCACCCTGCTGTGTAATCCACAAAATATACTGGCAAACTTTTATCATTTACCGATATTATTTCAGCGCTTCTTGCGCATCTGTTTACATTCCCCTCACTCGCCATATCCCAAACTTATAAGAACGCTACTACACTTGATCTTATACAAAAGGTTCTTAGAAGTGCTGTTTGGGGAGTAGCCTAGAGACAGGGGCTTGGATTGGCGAAAGCTCGCCTGGAAGCGGAGCGCCAGCTCCATCCCAAGATCCAACTAACATAGTTTTAACTGCAGCACCTTTAATCTACTACTAGTTCACTGCCTCCATAATAATAATAATAATAATAATCTTTATTTATATAGCGCCATCATATTCCGTAGCGCTTTACAAATCATAGGAAACAAATACAAATGTAATGTAACAGAGCACAACATTTGTATGGAACAACAGGAGTGAGGTCCCTGCTCGCCAGAGCTTACGGTTTATGAAGATGATGGGGTAACACGAGGTAAAGAATATTTAATGGTCAAGCCATTCTTCTTAGGGAATAGAACAAAATATAATAAATGGAATTGCTGTCGCTTGAACCACTCAGCCGTCATCTTATATACCAGGTCCAGGTTGAATGGGACTGCAGAGAAGTCTGGTGCCTGTTGGTTGCTGGATAACAGATGGGAGGACGACACAGGACGGGTTAGTAGAAGAGTTAAAACTTCATGCAGTTAATGAGTGTTATAGGCTTGCCTAAAGAAATGGGTTTTAAGAGGACGTTTGAAACTTTGGAGGTTAGGTATTAGTCTGATAGTCCGGGGCAGAGCATTCCATAGAATTGGTGCAGCTCTAGAGAAGTCTTGGAGACGCGAGTGGGAGGTCCGCACTAGGGTAGAGGTTAATCTAAGATCACTGGCGGATCTAAGAGCACGGGTTGGGCGATAGACTGAGATAAGAGAGGAGAGGTAGGGGGGTGCAGCATTATACAGAGCTTTATGGATGAGGGTTATTATTTTAAACTGTATTCGAAAGGAGACTGGCAGCCAGTGCAGCGACTGGCATGAACTGTAGGCATACATGGTCCCCTTATCAAACGAGCTGTGTCAGGCAGAATTTTGGGTTGTTTTCATGGCTTCCACAACAAACTTGTTAACTTTGTCGCCACCCTGCTGTGTAATCCACAAAATATACTGGCAAACTTTTACCATTTACGGATATTATTTCAGCGCTTCTTGCGCATTAGTTTACATTCCCCTCGCCCGCCATATCCTAAACTTATAAGAACGCTACTACACTTGATCTTATACAAAAGGTTCTTAGAAGTGCTGTTTGGGGAGTAGCCTAGAGACAGGGGCTTGGATTGGCGAAAGCTCGCCTGGCAGCGGAGCGCCAGCTCCATGCCAAGATCCAACTAACATAGTTTTAACTGCAGCACCTTTAATCTACTACTAGTTCACTGCCTCCATACATGGTCCCCTTATCAAACGAGCTGTGTCAGGCAGAATTTTGGGTTGTTTTCATGGCTTCCATGTCAACTTTGTCGCCACCCTGCTGTGTAATCCACAAAATATACTGGCAAACTTTTATCATGTACCGATATTATTTGACCGCTTCTTGCTCACCTCCTTTGGTTCCTCTCTGCCACCCATTGGTTTGAAGCCTGAGTCCATTTAGGGTATGTCGCCATGCCACTCTCTAGCCTGCCGCTGCTGCCGCTGCCTCTGCATGCCGTCCCCTATAGTGTCAGGGTCAATTATTGGATGTTTTACATGCTATCTAGCTTCATTCTGTCACTCTGTCATGGCCATGCTGTTGCCCATAATTTTGGCATAATGGTGCGTTTAAGCAGCCTCAGAGGCATCCATGCATGCTGCCCCTGCTGTTTCCTGTCCATTTCCGTGGTGTTTCTATCCTTTTCTGAGGTTCCCAGGTGTTTGGCCAAGCTTCCCTGTGCAGAGCCTTGGTCCCCTTGAAAAATGCTCGAGTCTCCCATTGACTTCAATGGGGCTCATTATTCGAGACGAGCACTCGAACATCGGGAAAAGTTCGTCTCGAATAACGAGTACCCGAGCATTTTAGTGCTCGCTCATCTCTAATCATGATGTATGGGGTGCTACACAGATTCATAGGCACTTTATTTCTAGCCCCCATGGTTGATGAGATATCAGTTTTGGTAACTGACCATTGTAATCCTCTCCTCTGACAGAGAGGAGGTGCTGGATCAGAAGAGTGAGCATGTATGTGGTAGTCTTGAGACACTTGGATTATCATAACATATACACCCCCTCCTCTGCTCCAGCACCTCCTTTTTGACAGTAGAGAGGATTAAAATGGGACTGCTCAGCAACCGTGGAGACTAGTAGGGGAATTCAAAGTGCTCCTGAATCTGTGTAGCAGACCCGTCATTATGGTATATTAATCTTCTCTTGTGTAAGGTGGTGAAAGGTCCTCTTTAAGAGGATCTCTGAAAACACAATGGGGGAAATGTATCAATCTGTCTATGCCAGAATACTGGACTAATTTGCACCTGAAATGCTGTGTGCCACATTTATTGATGGTTTTTTGAACACTTTTAGGCAGTTTTTAAACTTGCCAGAAAAGAGGGAGTGTCCTATGTAAAACGGGATTTGGTCTCACAGGTAATAGCCAGTGCGCCGGAAAATTTAATATTGTGCTGCAGCAAACTAGACCAACTAATAGGAAGTATAGAGTACGACTCTCCAGTCTTATACTGCACTAGATTACAGGAGGTCCCCTACTTAAGGACACCAAACTTACAGACAACCCATAGTTACAGACAGACCCCTCTGACCTCTGGTGAAGCTCTCTGGATGCTTTACTACAGTCCCAGACTTCAATAATCAGCTGTAAGGTGTCTGTAATGAAGGTCTATTGATAATCATTGGTCCCATTACAGCAAACTCCAATTGTCACTGGGGCCACATTTTTTTTTGTCTGGATCTATAATTATAAAATATACAGTTTCGACTTACATACAAATTCAACTTCAGAACAAACCTCCGGACCCTATCTTGTACGTAACCCGGGGACTGCCTGTATTCATCCAACATCAGACACAATGAGAAATCTGACGCAGCAGAGATCTATCTTGTTCTACTCTGCACTGGTCTAATGACCGACACATTAATACATCTTGCCCAATGCACTTTCCTTATAGGGCCGGGACAACAGTGGTTGTGGATAGCACCAAATCTTCGTCATTGGTGTTAGTGAAATCTGTAAGTACAAATACAATAAGTCAATCAATCTGCAATCTATCCATTATCTATCTACCTATCATTATGTCCTCTATTTAGATAGATCTATCTATCTAGATCAAAAAAAGATAGCAGCATTCCAAAAATAAGTTGTTAAAAAATCCCTAAGTGATGTCTATTCCATATTTTATGCAACGTTTTGGCTAATTGTAGCCTTTTTCAAACTCTTATGTTATCTATTTATTTATCTATACATCCATGCATCATGTTTGTTCCATCTAATTTATAGAAATATGTTATTGGATCTGTATATCATCCCTAGGGTAAATGTCTGAGAGTGGTGCACCTCACCCAGGATAGGCCTTCGACTTCTTATATGACATCAAACCACCGATTGGTGTTCAATCGCCTTCCTACTGTGCTTCAACAGGAGAAAAGAGCATGTTCTCCACATACTTTTGAAAGTAAGTTTTTCCACATCTGAAGTACAACATATGCGATACAGAAAACATACATGATTATCTTCATAATTTTACCAGGCCTAATTTAAGTCTTTACTGGGACTGTAAGTGCAACATCCCCCACCGGGCATAGACTTTTTGGGCTTGGGGGCAGCGTTGTCTAGTACTCGTCTGGGTCACGATTCTGGGTATCAGGCCTCATCCACGCCTGGCAGGTAATCCAATTGGATACGCAAGAAAGGAGGGAGAGCCTGGGGCAACCCCGTTGTAGATGTAGGGATCCCTAGGTGATGGTAAATGGGGCCCCCTTGAGGTTAGCGGCTTTATGACGGGGTCACTCACAGACAAGGGATGTCAACCATAAAACTCAGTTTTAGCAGATAAATCTTCAACTGGTTCAAGGTTGCTGGTTGGATGGGGTTCAGCAGAGGTAGCTTACAGCCTGGAGATGGGGACCTGCTATGCAGTGCTCCAAGGCAGGTACTGGTTGATAGCTCAGAGTCCTGCAGGGGCCTGTTGGCTACAGGCCCTAGGGTGAGGAGTGCTGTGCCTCAGCACTAGGCTGTGGGATCTCCCTCAAGAGACCTCAGGAGAAAGAGACCAGAACTCTCCACCCCAAGGACTTTTATAAACTTTCCTTGGGAGTGTCCAGCTCATTATCCACCCAGCACCTTTGTACAATACAGAAACAACAATATTATATTGGTCAATAATAACATTCATTCAGAGATGTCTAGTAGTAGATTTTCCTTTCAGAAACACATATAAGCTTGGCCAAGCCAAGGGTGCATGTTTATGGGTAGTCTTGAAGAATAGCTCTAAATTGTAAGGCGGGTTTTGTCCTAATATAGTATTAGTAATATTCCAATTATATTTGATAAGATAATCTTCATAGCCATGTAGTACAAATGTGCTTTGTTGTTTTTTTAATCAGGATCTATTTTACCAAGATCATCCTATTCAGCCTCAGTCAAAGCCCCTTCTGTGGAGACACGAACGAGACCTCGTCCACAGGTCATAAATATGTTTCACTTAATTCATTAAATAAGTTAAAACATAACTAAACTTTCAAAAAAAGATTGTTTAAAATAAATACTATAGATGATACTAGTAAACGCTGTAATATATTTAATTAGAGAAATCTTTTTTCTGTGTTTTTATTCATCTGCCATTCTTCCTTATTTAAGCAGTTTGTGTAAATCTTGTAACCACTGACAGCTGAGAGATAAAGAATCCTGATAAAGTGTCTAATGACTTAACTCTTTATGGAAAGTCAATGGATAGTCTAATCTCATCAGAGACTGGAAACATTAAGGGGAATATTCTATAGGAAAGAGTTAATCATTGGCTCATCTGTCCTCATCTGTCTGAAGTGTATAGTCCTCAGAAGGCTTTCAGATACATTATTCACTACAGGAGAAAGAGTAGAAAAAAGGCACAGTGAAGCTGATTTACTTAATGATGTGTAGTACAAAACTTACAAAAATCAACTGCTCTATTCATTTCTGAAATAAAAAAAGTTGCTTCAAAGGTTTAGTTACATTTTAAATGCAGTAACCATATTTCAGTTTTTGTTTCACAATAATGGGGGGAATGTACTGTTAAGGGGATTTTAAATACAGTGCCTTGCGAAAGTATTCATCCCCCTTGAACTCTACCACTTGCCATATTCATGCTTCAAACATAAATATACAAAATTGTAATTTTTTGGCGAAGAATCAACAAGTGGGACACAATTGTGAAGTAGAACAAAATGTATTCGATATTTAAAGCTTTTGTAATAGATAATAAACTGAAAAGTTGGACGTGCAATATCATTCAGCCCCTTTAAGTTTATACTCTGTAGTGACACCTTTTGCTGTGGTATCAGGTCTCTATCAGTTTTCCACATTGAGACAGCTGGAGCTCAGTGAGGTTGGATGAAGCATTTGTGAACAGCACGTTTCAGCTCTTTCCATGGATTCTCAACTGGATTCAGGTCTGGACTGTGACTTGGCCATTCTAACACCTGGATACGTTTAGTTGTGAACCCTCCATTGTAGATTTTGCTTTTTGTTTGGGATCACTTGTTGGAGGATAAATCTCCATTACAGTCTCAGGTCTTTTGCAGACTCTGCCAGAATGGCCCTGTATTTGACTCCATCCATCTTCCCATCAATTTTAACCATCTTCCCTGTCCCTGCTGAAGAGAAGCCCAAACATGATGCTGCCCCCAACATATGTGACAGTGAGGATGGTGTGTGACAGGGTGATGAGCTGTGTTGCTTTTACGCCAAACATATCGGGGCAGATTTATCAAGCAGTCTGAAAGTCAGAATATTTCCAATTGCCCATGGCAACCAATCACAGCTCCCCTTTAAAATATTCATGAGCACTGGTGAAATGAAAGCTGAGCTTTGATTGGTTGCCATGGGCAACTGGAAATATTCTGACTTTCAGACTGCTTGATAAATCTGCCCCATCGTTTGGCATTGTGTCCAAAAAGTTAGATTTTGGTTTTACCAGAGCACCTTCTTCCACATGTTTGGTGTCTCCGAAGTGGCTTGGGAGCAAGTGTATTTATCCAGAGACTTGATTACACAGGTGGATTATATTTATTATTGTCAGTCATTTAGGACAACATTGGATCATTCAGAGATGCTCACAGAACTTCTGGAGTTTGCTGCACTGAAAGTAAAGGGGCTGAATAAAATTGCATGCAAAACTTTTCAGTTTATTACTTTTTGTAGCAAAAGGTATAAATGGGTGCTGAATACTTTCACAAGGCACTGTAAGTTTAATGGTTATGTCCATCTTAAACATTTAGGGCTTATCCACTACATATTCCATAAATATTTGACAGATGTGGGTCTCACCTCTGGAACATGCATATGTCTATCAGAAAAGAGTGTCTCCTCTTATAATTCATGGTGAGGTGGTGACTGTCCATAGAAGATGGTTTGCCTATTCATTTCTTCAGGAGTCATTGAAAAAGCTAATCTAACTAAAACCATGAACTGAGAACATGCATGGTTGGCCACCTCCCAATTTTCTGTATGGATGCCGTGGCCCATTCTGGAAATGATTATTATTTGTTGTGATCCTTTGGTGTAAATAATGGGATAATTCAGTTTAACAAATAGTAATGTCATACGGCAGCACTATCATCTAGAATTATATGTAAATTATTATACAGGTGAAAGAAACATTTGCATAATGTGTATATTACAGCAGTTTTCATATGAAGACATTTTATGACTGTTTCCTGTCCTCAAAAAAGAATAAAATCGTGTAGCGTCAGAATGATCATGTCATTGCATGCGGAACTGATCGTGTGCAGCAATTAGGGAGTCGCCTGTTAGGAGTTACAGTAGTCACAATACGGAGGCTTAATGATAGATCACTGCATGAAATGACGTTTTAGGCAGTACGTATTTCTTGAGTCTATGTAGCGCCGTTGTGACGCTACTTACAGCAGCCTTGAGCTGACGATTTCTTCTGTGACAAATGACCTTCATTTACTTTTGCTTAATGTTTTTGCAGACTGCGGCACCGTCAACCTTCTCATTAAAAGACAGAAGCATTCATAGTGATTTCCACAGTGCAGGTAATAAATCTATGGGGAAAACCAAGTTATATGGATGGCACAACTGGTGATTGCCTCTATTTCATGATCTCTCAGCATGCTGCTGACGTGTTGTGTGACTACAGTAACATCATGGAATTTAGAATGAGTCATGAGGATGTCCGTCTCATAATTTCATGTATTCACTAAGGGAGGAACACACACATATTTACGGCAATGCCTTCTGGAAGAGCTGTCACCCTGCAGGAGGTCAAGTTAGTTCAAGATAGTTCCCATTATAAAGATTTCCACTTTTTTATCACTGTCTTATAAATTTGACCATTATCTGAAAAGGTAAGACACTGAAGCTAAGCTAAAATTGTACGTTTTAATTCAAAACTTACAAAACAATAAAGCCATAAACACAGAAAATAAAAGTCTAAAGTAATAATAGTTGTAAAATGATTGATTCGATAAATGTAGATATATGTATAGAAATGTATCAAAATTTTGTATAGAAAAATAAATAATATACGTAAAAATGATAACATTATTTAATAGGAGCTTAAAATAAATCGCGCTCTTAGAAGGAAAGAGATAAAGACAAAAAAAATCGAAATAATGTTAATACAATATTATAAAATGGTCACTGCTAGAGAGAATGGGACAAAAGTAAGGGTCTTGTGAAACAGCTAGATCATATAAAGCCGAAGTGCAGAGTGCATTAATAAGGAACACAATTTGGAAGTGAATCAATGATCATGCAGCAGTCAAAAGTTGTCAATTATAATAGATCCAGACAAGGTACACATTTTAGAATATACACATATTATAATAGTATGATATCCTACTATGACAGCACCTGGTGTAAAACATATTTTTCTTACCATGGGGGCTTGTTCATCATACGCCGGTGCTCACATGCCAGCATATAGGCCTGTTGCTGCTCCAGCGCCGCTGCATACGTCAAGAGGCTCTGGCGTCTTGATGTATGCGACATGGGCCTGCGCAGTATTTACTTCGGCACCAAACCCTGCCTGGCATCAAATAAATGTAGCTGGCAAATTTTTACGTATGAAAATGGCCATTCCATTTCATTGGTTTTTATTTTTTTGCGCAATATATATATAACATATAATATATTTTTTAACCTATTTGCAGAAAACAGCAGGCAATAAAGGCCAGAGTCATACTCTTCTTCTACATCGTACTTGTTTTCTTCTCTTATGATGAGCCCTTATGTAAAGTTTGTTGATAGGAATTTATAGCACACGAAAAATATTGGCTTTATGTAGACCACAGTAATAATGGTCAAAGATCAAACATCAGGCTTAGTTATACAGATTGACATGCTGGACTAGCCTAAGAGGTTATTAACCAGCCACAATGTGCTTATACGTTCTTTTTATTCCTATTGATACATGGGGTCATCACACAGGGCATGACCCGTTCTTCATTCCAATTCATTAGCTAAAGTGTTGACAGGATGTATTCGCATAGAGCAAGAAAAGTTCCCATACCTGTCTTCATTTTTGTTTTGTTACAAGTGAATAGTTATTTTACTTCACATACTAATTTGTTAATGTATTTCAAGTGTTTAGGAGGCAAGAGATGTTTGTGAACAAATTTTAACCAAATATACTGTAATAATTATTAAACGTGCATGTTGCGTGTAATCTCTACATGAACCTTTTCAAAATAAAATTGGATATAGGCTGTTATTATTATCCATGTCATAGTAAGCTGTTAAGCCTTAAAGGAGTATTTCCACAAAGACACGTTTCTTAGATGTATTCAGGATAACAAAATAACACATTCTTTAATTCACTGTTATTAACAAAAATACAGCATTTCACAGATATAAGTCCAACCTGTCTCTATCAGTCCTGCTGTATACAATTTAAGTTGCCCCTAGACACGACCCTATAACTTCTGACTTAGGGTCGGGGAAGCCATCCTGGATTTCTGTGTGAGGGCTTCTGTCTCTCTCTGCTCCCTGCCTCTAGCCCCTCCCATTCCAGGACGGAGCTCACACTGATACAGACACTGATTTCCTGCTGGCAGCAGTTTGTGGAATGTAAAGCTACAGACAGATAAGTCCTTTATCTGGGGAGGGGAGGAAGGCACAGTAGATCTAGCACTGTGTTGTGGAATAGCAGAGATGTAGTTGACTGTGTCATTGTGTGTAATAGGCATCTCATGTATCTTATCATCTCTGATCTGTGTCATCTTTTTTTCTATGTGTCAGATACTAGTACAATGTTCAGAGGTTAAATAAAAGCATACATAAATCTGTAGCCTGATAATGTAACCACACTGTCAGCTCACAGAACTAGATTGATCATAATGTGTCTGCTTAGAGAGTGCCCGCTCTGGAATCTTACAGTGACCATCACTGAGTAAAAGAAGCTAAAACGGCAATTAAACTGAGTAACATTGTGAAGTCATGGGTTAAAAATTATTTTTATTGTGTAAACATCATTGAAATTTGAGAATTTTCTTTTTTGGGAAAACCCCTTTAATGCACAATTTGTAACAGGACCCCTAATATTTTGTCTCATGTATGATATCCTCCTCCCCTTGTATGTCCTAGGAGGCTTTTTGCCACCCTCAAACACTGTTGTACAGGTGGGACTTCAGCTTCTGCTTCAGCACGTTCAAAGGTCAGAGGTAGATTGGGAACTAAGGGGTAGATTAACTTTTATGTTTGAAACTTGACATTGGTGTAAAGTACCTCAAAATATATTGCAAATTTTTCTATCTTGTTTAAAATAATCCAAGTAAAAATGTCATGGCGGTCTTATATTGTAGGTGGGTTTTGAAAACCATTATGTAATGGCTCTAGGTATTTTCCAGATTATAATAACCTGCACCTAACAAGATAGAAACCAAAGGTCTTGTATTATTATAAACAAAGGAAAGGATTTATAATAAGTCAGTTTTTCTGACATAATTTACAGACACAATTGATAAAGTTGGTGTATCTTTGGTCTAACTGTTGTGTTCTTGGATGTCTATACATACCGTAAAAAGTAGTAATAGCAACATATGCTACAGTGGCAGCTTTTGCACATTAATATACAACAGTGAACAAATTTTAACCATTTCTTACCTCTCACCTATATAAAAAAAATTAATCCTTGTCCCACTTAAAGGGGTTTTACAACCAAAGACAATTCTCAAATCTCAATCCCCTAGATCCCCAAAAAATACCATTTTAACCCCTTACTTTAAGATTTTACTGAGTGTTATTGCTGTTTTAGCTCCTATCACTCCCTAGGCTGCTCATTGCAAAATCCCAGGGTGGGGGCAGGGACTCTCTAAGCAGACACATTATTATCCATCTAGTTCTGTGAGGTGAAAGTGTGGTTACATCATCAGGGTACAGTTGTATATACACAGTGGCGTAACTAGGAGAAGAAGGGCCCCATAGCAGATTTTTGCATGGGGCCCCCCCTTAAAAATATTCATACATACACACACGTTTATAAAATTACTAACATTTACACACTTAAATACACAACATAACATTCTACACTCCCTTTTATACACTCATCCACACATAGATACGTATACACTCATATGCACACATTTCTGTACTCATATATACATTTATACACTAATACATACAGTATATACAAACTCCCTGTACATACATACAGTATATATGCATCAAAGTTGCATGCATACTGTTTATATACATACATATAGCATACATCATATTCTTTTACATACGGTATACACCCAATGTGTATATACAAACATGCAGTATAAAGACACCATATACACACATACTGAATCTATATACAGTATATACACACAAAATGCATATATATACAGCATATAATCACACATTCAGTATATGTAGCATATACACACACAGCATATACACACACACAGCCATAATTCGCCGTATAGCAGGGCCCGGGCGGTGGTCAGACCAGGTACAGAAATGCAGCGCAGTGTGCAGACATTGTGATTGTGCCACTGCCCGGGCCCCTGAAGCTCACGGGCCCCGTAGCAACCACTACGGCTGCTACGGCAGTAGTTACGCCATTGTATATACACTTTCATTTGACTTCTGACATTGTACCAACACACTGACACATAGAAAGATAGAGGAGACGGATCAGAAATGATGAGATGCCTATTACACACAATGTCAGCTCTCCTTCTTCTCTGCTATTCCACAAAATACTAGACCTCCTGTGCTCTCCTGCTGTGCCTCACCAGATAAACAACTTAGCTGTATGTAACTTGTAATTCTCCTCTTGTGCTGCTGCCTCAGGAACTCAGATTCTGTGTCTCAGTGTGCAGCAGTGAGTGATCTCCATGCTGTACTGCAGGGGGCAGAGCTACAGTGTTGATACCAGAGACAGACAGAGACAAGCTCTGTAAAGCCTCAGGCAGGATGGCGTCCCCAGCCCTTAGTCAGAAGTTACAGGGTCGTGTCTAGGGGCAACTGAAATTGTGAACACCAGTTTTTGGTTTTGTATTTTTGTTAATTCACAGTGAATTAGAGAATGTGTTATTTTCTTAAATATACTCAGAATAACAAAACAACACATTCTCTAATTCACTGTTATTAACAAAAATACAGCATTTCACATATATAAGTCCAACCTGTCTCTATCAGTAGAATTGGTGTAAACAGTTTAAGTTGCCCCTAGACATGACCCAGTAACTTCTGACTTAGGGTCGGGGAAGCCGTCTTGGATTTCTGTGTGACGACTTCTGTCTCTCTCTGCCCTCTGCCTCTAGCCCCTCCCATTCCAGGACAAAGCTTACACTGATACAGACACTGAATGTGTTATTTTGTTATACTGGGTACATATAAGAAACTTGTCTTCGTGGGAATACTCCTTTAAAGGAAACCTACCATGAGGAATCTACTATCAGAAATAGATCAGATGGTAGATTCCTCCTGTCTCTGCCCTAATCTTTAATTTAATGATCCTGGAACCTAACTTCTTAAACACTTTATTTTAGTAATATGTAAATTACCTGCATAGGCTACTGGGGTTGGAGTAGCCTTATCCCCCAGTTTCCGGCCAGGCTAGTACACGCCCCAGTAGCTTCTGCACGTAATTTACATATTACAAAAATTAAGAGTTTTTAACTATTTATATTAGGTTCCAGGATTATTGAATTACTGATTAGGGTACAGGCAAACAGGAGGAATCTATCATCACATCTACTTCTCATAGTAGATTCCTCATGGTAGGTTCCCTTTAAGTGTCTGGAGTAAAAAACGGAAAAAACAGGAGAAAGAAGCCCTTTAAGTGTCTAACTTTTTGAGATAATGATCAAATATAAGAAAATGATAATAATCCCAGTGCCTGGCCAGGCTAGTACATGCCCCAGTAGCCTTTGCAGGTAATTTACTTAAAATAAATGGGCACATTTACTTACATTGCTGCTGAAGTTCACCGAAAGTGCATTGTCTGTCTATAATGCACTGGGTCACGATTCACTAAAATTGTGCGCCCGATATCCTGCATGTGTCACTTCCCCGCTCAGGTCTGACACAGTTCACCATATTTTTAGTGGTGCATCTAAGTGCTGGGGCTTGGACACAATTTGAAAGTTAAATCATGCTCAGTCCGAATCAGTCAGACCGTCCGACGGCACCCTAATTTGTGTTGCATGGAAGCCAGCACAACTGCGCCACAAAAGGGTAGCATGCACCCAAATCCCAGCGCGCACACTTTTTAAATACCTGTCCAAGTCGTGTAATCCCCCAATAAGTGAACAGTCCCACTAAAAGTGCAGCGTGCGACCCTTATTAAATGAGCCCCAAAGTGTTTAACAAGTTAGGTTAGATTCCAGGATTATTAAATTACAGATTAAGGCTGCATTCACACACATGTATATATATATACATTTCTATGGGCTCACGGCATGGTACGGGAGCGGTACAGTGCAGCACACGTGCGGCACCATACTGCTCCGTAGCCCGGGAAAAGATAGGACATGTCCTATCTTTTCCCGTATTACGGCGCGGTGGCCCATATGTTCCTATGGAGAGGGGTGGGGGTGAGCAGCGCTCACCTCCTCCTCCTCTCCCCCCGCTCTGCCGTGTGCCCGCCGTGCTACGGTGCGGCGGGTAACGGCAGTGTGCATGTAGCCTAAGGCAGAGGCAGCAGGAGGAACCTACCATCAGTTCTACTTCTGATGCTAGATTCCTTCTGGTAGGCTTCTTGTAAGTCAGTATCCAGTCTCCTATAACGTCTTCCATTTAAGCCAGTTGTCAATCATGTCTAGTAAATATTTAATAAATGTCTAATACGTGAGAGTCGCATCAAGGGAATCCTCACATATTAATATAATGTGGGTCATGGAATTTGTCTATTTAATTAAATAGGTGAGAGGTGTCTGTTTTCACCACAATACAACCAAATTAATATATTAGTTAAAACACATATATACAACAACCAAGCTGTATAGCCCAAAAGCAGTACATTCTAAACTACAGTAGTCACTAAACTGTTGCTTACTTGTTGACTGTACTAAGTAACTGAACGCCATTGTAAGTGATTGGCTTTGTGATTTCCTATCTGTGTCACACTACCTCAAAAAACAAAAAAAAGGATAATTACACTTCATTTTTCATGAAGAGGCCTCTATATTACATGGTAATGGCTGGTCAGAACCCTTAGAGCAGCATTCACTAGTGAGACCCTAAAGCTAGAAACATGGAAAGATCTAATCAGAGTAACCATTTGTTTCCAACTAAGTGGCTCCAAGTGTGTGTGGAGACTGATCTAAACCACAAATTGTTACATGTTATTTGGTCATCCTTCAGTTCCTCTTGAAATGGATCATCTGAAATTGGAAAGTGGAAGGCTAAAGAGCAGTTCTCATTAACTTGTACATGCAGAAAATCTGCCTCATTTTGGGAATTTTCAGTAAATCGAAAAACATTTGACTTGAGATTTGAAACAATAGAAAGTTGAAATCCTGCTGGCATATATGGGTATGACCCATCTCAGTTATCGCATCTCATTTACAATGTGTAGGGCACCCTTAGACATTCGTAAAGTTTCATTTCTTAAAGTGAACCTGCCACCAGGAATGTCATTTTTAGCTGGTGACAGGTTCCAAAAGCTTGTGTTTTTTGCTGATTTTAAAAATGTCTTTGTTGGCATTCTGAATCATTTTAGTACTCTATAATAGTTTATTTCACATTACCTGGCTCCCTGTCAGCAGAGTTTGGTGAGTCCCAGGAGAAAAACAAGTGCGGCCTGTGTGTGCCTGTGTCTCCTCGTGTATTGTTCCTAAATTCCACACCATCCCCCTTCCTCCCCTGTTTATTGGACATGGCAAAAAGTGGGGAGGGGAGAGGGAGCTTCATGATTTTGGAGGAGAGGAGACTGACACAAAACACACACAGGCTGCAGCTGCCCCTCTTGGAACTAACCACAAGTTACTGTGAGGGAGCCAAGTTATGTGAAATAAATTATTATAAACTACTGCAATAATGCAGAATGTTAGCAGAGGCATTTTTAAAATAAGCATAGTATAGGCTATTGGAACCTGTCACCAGCTAAAAATCTGAATCCTGATGACAGGATCGCTTTAAATTAAAACAAATAATGGAGCGGTAATGTGGTGCTGGGATGTATACTGTGATGGAGTGTAACAGCCTCCGGAACTATTTACAGATCTTACATGGTTAGTTAGTGAGAAACTGATTTATGATTCAGAGCTAGAGAAAACTTAAGGTAATTAGAGCAGCCACTTTATGAACAGGCCACAGGGAATCTGTAGTGTACAGATGTGTCCATCCTTAATGCAACTTGGGTAAAGACTTCCAATTTATCTACAAACCAATTCAATAGAAAACATAACAAAAACATTCCCCATAAAGGGATGCACTTCAACCACTGGTCACTTTCCATTAAATGATCATAAATATTTCAAACTGCAACTACTTCTTAAATACAAAGACATTGGAACCTTTTTACTAAGGGTCCGCGGCTGCACTTTCGTCAGATTTTTCAACTTTTCGGGGGTTGCACAGCTGAGACAGCTATTTAAGAGGGGATTGTGTTGCATTCGATCGGATTTTGGTACAGCTGCGCTGGCTTTTATGTGACAGAAATCGGGGGCGGGCTGTCAGACGATCCGACTGATTCGGACTGTGCGCGGGATTTAACATTCAAATTATGTCGCAAGGCAAGCACTTACATGCACCAGGAAGAAGAAGGTGAACTCCGGCGGACCTGAGCAGGGAAGCGACACATTTACCTTCACTAAGTGCCAGATCTGTTTAGAAATAGAGGTAATGTCTTACGTGACTGGAATTTTACAGCTTTTGCATTGAGACCATTTTCTGTTTTGGCTCAGAGAAGGAACTTGGTGACAATGGAAGACATGGGCAGCAACATGTAAGATATATTTTATTACACATCATGCCATGTTAGATATTTACTGTGAAAATGTTTCACTTTTTTATAATCGTTCAAAGATGGTTATATATAAATATGTTGAAATTTCTTTTGAATCACCGTTAGTTTGTGTATCCACAGTGTGTATGTGCTGGAGACAGTCACTTCCTAATCCACCTGGTGGTATACAGTATGTGCTTCTCCAGACTGCACTCCATGATCCCCTCTTTTTCACAGCTTGTACCTCTAAGTGCCTGCACCTTTAGGCTTCATTCGCATGACTGTATTGGGGTCTCAGATTTGGCTGCACAAATTGTGGCAATGTGACAGCCCCCAAAGAGGTCTATTACACCCAGTCATGGTGCCACAAAATACAGACCAGGTCCTATTTCTAGGTTAATTTGTGGTGTGGTCTCTTGGCTTCTTATGGAGAAGGGAGGAGCGCTCACTTCTCAACCAAGCTGTGTGCTTCCTCTGGGTTCTGGCCCGGTAAAGCACACGGTCATGTGAATCCCTTTTTTCCACCCCACACCATCATGCCTTACTTTTCCTCTAGCTTGCATTAAAAGTTGCCTATTTCTCAATGAAATACCTCTATGTATTGCCATCTTGTAAATCTCTACAAAGGATTATAGTATGTGGCCAGTAATAAAATAAAAAAAAGTAATACCCACCTTCACTTGACTATGTGAGGGTGGACCTCAGAGTCCTCATGTTATGCCCGGTAACCAGCTGCTTTGCCATCAGGCTAACCTGGTAGTGTCTGGACAGACTAAAAAAAATAATATATGATCTGGTCTGCATAGACTTTATTATATGTTACTTATCCAGAACAATAATGATCTTGATGGATACAGGATAGGGGATACATATATTATCACAGGGGTCAGCGAAATGGGGGATCGCAAGTTGTTCCTGCTATGGACTTGGGCTTTTGTCCATGATTTATACAGATCAGGAACTCCCATAGGACTCAGAGAAAGCTCTTACCTCTCCATTGACTTCTCCTCTCTGTTCTGCTCAATTGACTTCTATGGGACTTCCGTTTGGCTAATAGGACAGACGAAACATGGAAGTCCAGAGCAGGGGAACTTGCAATCCCCCATTCTGCTGATTGCTGCTGATCCAATAGCTGAGCACCCCAAACTGCATCCCTTTACAGAGATCATATAGTATATTTATTTTCAATTATTTAAGCAAGAAGTCAGTCTACAAGGGCTGATAACAAGCTGTACTCGTTCCTTATAACGCATAGTAACCAAAGAGTATGAAACTGGTTCAAATTGTTGTAGAATAAATCATTGTGTAGAATAAATCAATCAAAGTAAGATGACATTCTAATGTTGTATGCACCTTATTGTTTCATAGGTTAACACATCATCCTCAGTACGATTTGTTACTGTTGGGACTTTGGAACGAGGCAGCATCTTTGTGAGTGATTTTATTTCTAATATTTTCGAAAATATCTGTAGAGCTTAAAGTGTGAACCACATTAGAAAATTGCTATTGCAAAGTGATTTCTTCTAAACTAATTGTAACTCTCAATACGATTAGTCAAGAGATATTGTACATACTTAGCATATTTATATTTCCTGGGAACACATAACAAAATATCTGGATTTACAATCATTGGGGAAGATCTATCACCACCTTGTCTGGTTTCTTGTACTGCTCTATGAAATGTTTTGGTCTCAGTAGGGACTTTTTGGTTTCATTTGAGACCAAAATTTCTCAAACAGCAGTACCAGAAACCAAGGTGGGTCTCAATCATCTCAATCACCTCCCCCATAGTGATCTTAGCTGCTTGTCCTGTAAAGTGACTTGTAGGAATGACAGCATTAGATTCTAATAAGTTATAGACATGCCTAACATATATCTGGGCATTACATATATGTGCAAGCTGTCAAGTACATATGATCTCTAACACATTAACATTGGTTGTGGTGGATCATTAGCCAAAATTAAGCTTCTCTCATGTAAAAGTGGATGCTGTAATAGGGGGCAGAATTGACTACCAAGTTTTTGACATTAGTTAAATTCTGGATCAATTCAATGTTTCTCTAATATGTAGGTGTTGGTGGTATAAAGATGGGCATGGCTGCCTCCCAAGCTTCTATTTTTCATGTATGCATCTCAATGGCATAAGGTGGACATGAGTGACTTTATACAAACTACTAAGCTATATAAATAAAGTTTATTATTTATTGAGCATCTTAGTTTCTAATGCAGTGATGTCATACATTATGATTCTATAGTTGATAAACTCAAAAAATATTTTGTAGACAGACCTTTATGTCACCACTTCTGATCATGAAGTCACAAAGTAGACATTCCCATACAAAAAACTCTAGGACTTGCTGCTCCTTCTGGCAGGGTGCCAGGTAGGCTTACAAAGTTAATTTTCTGGGGATAGGAACTATGAATTTTTAGCTAAAAACAGTGTGGACAAGAGCTAGTATAGTGCTATGGGAACTTGTAATTAGGTTAATTAGTGAAAATTTGCTGACAGGTTTCCATGATAGGTTTTGTGACTAGACATTCTGAAATTACATTGCATATTATTTTATTCTCAATTGCAGGGACTGTCAGAAACAATGTTCAGGTCCTCTAATCTATGCTTCAGCCTGGTAAGCGTTTTCATGCATCTCATTCTGTATATAAAAGGGGATCTAGATGAACATGGAAATGATCTAGAAATGTTAAGGGGGAGAATTACTAGGTAAAATAAAGCCATATTTCTGGTGTAATATATGCCTAATAAACTTCTTAACCCCTAAACGTCCAACGTTCATGGGGTGAGCCTTCTTCATAAAGAGGTGGGGTTTGCTGCATATTGCTGCAAACACCCACTGCTATTACCCACGATCGTGAGCATTAACTCTTCTGATTCTGGCAGCATTTAAAAGACAGTGGCGCATGGGCGCCGCCTTCTTTGTTATGATCTTCGCTTCCTGAAATGTCATAGGGGAGATGCGTTCACTTGCCATGGCAGCCTCGGGTCTCTGTCAGACCTGAGGCTGCATGGCTTCTGAAGATTCGTTACAATGAGCCAGTAATGCATACTATGTAAAAATGCCACATACTGCAATATAATAGTATAACAGTTAAAGTACCCTAGAGGGTCTAAAAAATAGTTGAAAAAAAGTTGAAAAAAAATATTCCATAGAGCTGATATTAAACAAATTACACGTAATACATCCCAAAATGCTCAAAATACAAAAACGGTTATTCCCAGTGGTGAACCCTATAACAGAAAATAGCACCCAAATGTCCAAAACACTCCTTTACACCATTTTACATTACATAAAAATGTAATAAAAAGTGATCAAAAGGTTGCACAGTCCTCAAAATGGTAGCAAAGAAAACGTCAGCTCAGTTTGCAAAAAATGACACCTCACAGAGCTCTGTACACCAAAGTATGAAAAAGTTATTAGTGTAATAAGATGGCGAAACTATTTTTTTTTTTCGTTCACATTCGTTTAATTTTTGAAAAAGTATTAAAACACAATAAAACCTATTTAAATTTGGTATCACCACGATCATACCGAACCAAAGAATAAAGTAGAGATATCATTTGGAGTGCAGAGAGAGAGTCCTAAAGACTGAGCCCAAAAGACACAAATGCTTTTTTTTTTTGGCCAGTTTCACCACATTTGGAATTTTTTTCCAGCTTCCCAGTACATGGCATAGAATTATAAATAATGTCATTGAGAAGTAAAATTTGTTATGTAGAAAATAAGCCCTCATACAGCTCTGTATATGGAAAATTTAAAAAGATATGGATTTTTGTAGGGTGGGATCGAAAAATGAATGAAAAAATGCTGGGCTCATAAGGGGTTAAATCCTTTTTTAACACACGATTGCACATAAAATTGGCTATGGCCTAAGTTATAACATGTTATGCCCCAAAAGATGTGTTGGTTTGCCAAAATTTTTGCATATTGTTCAAGGATGAACTAAGCCAACAAATAGAAAGTGTTAGATAAGACTGGGCAGACAGATTTACAGTGAGTACGGAAAGTATTCAGACCCATTACAATTTTTCAGTTTGTGTTTCATTGCAGCCAATTGGTAAGGTCAAAAAGGTTCGTTATTGCTCATTAATGTGCAATATGCACCCCATGTTGACAGAAAAAAACTGAAATTTTGGGGATTTGTAGATCCTCTCCCTCTTCTCTGCAGATCCTCTCCAGTTCCCTCAGGTTGGATGGTTCACGTTGGTGGACAGTCATTGCCAAGTCTCTCCAGAGATGCTCAATTGGGTTTAGGTCAGGGCTCTGGCTGGGCTGGTCATAAATGGTCACAGAGATGTTCTGAAACCTCTGCTTTGTTATTTTAGCTGTGCGCTTAGTGTTGTTGGGGGAAATTTAACAGAAGTGACTGAGAGTAGAAATTTTCTTATCTCCTATGGAAATAATTTCATTTACTCACAGCAGTTTATAAAATGAAAGACGAGCTCTGATTGGTTGCCATGGGCAACTAGAACATGTGTTTTTTTTGCAAGCTGTATGTGGCTTTCATATGTCTTGCAATGAGGAAAAGCTTCCATCGGCACACTTGGCTACAAAGCCCTGAATAGTGGAAGCTGCAGTGATAGTTGACTTTGTGGAACTTTCTTCCATCTCCCTACTACATCTCTGGAGCTCATCCTTAGTGATCTTGGGGTTCTACTTTATCTCTCCTACCAAGCCTTCTCTCCCACGATTGCTCAGTTAGGCTGGATGGCCATGTCGAGGAAGAGTTGTGGTCGTCCCAAACTTCTGCCATTTAAGTATTATGTAGGCCACTGTGCTCTTAGGAACCTTGAGTGCCACAGAAATTATTTTATAGCCTTGGCCAGATCTGTCCCTTGCAGCAATTCTATCTCTAAGCGCATTGGGCAGTTCCTTAGACCTCATGATTCTCATGTGCTCTGACATGTACTGTGAGCTGTAAAGAATTAAATCAGGTGAAGTCCAATCAGTTTAATTAAACTTAGCTGGACTTCAATGAAGGAGTAGAACCATCTCAAAGAGGATCAATAGTAAATGGACAGCATCTGAGTTAACTATAAGTGTCACAACATAGGGTCTGAATATTTATGGCCATGTGATATCTAAGTTTTTCTTGTTTAATAAATTAGCAAAAATATCTGCATGTCTGTTTTTTCTGTCAAGATGGGGTGCAGCATAAAACTGTCCTGTCTAACTTTTTTTTAATCAATGTCTTGACTAACTTTACACGACCTAACTTTTGCATGTAAGTTTTGCATGTACCTTAACATGTATAATAACAGATAATTGTGACAGTCTGAAGGTATTGTAAACTAGAGGAGAGGTGTCCCAAAAAGTCTTTAGGAGTGGGGACAGAGGGTTGTTATATTGTAAAAGAACATAGTTTGAGGGTTGAGGTGTAATAATGTATAAGATTGGGGGTATATTGGGAACATAATATAGTGGGGTCATAATGGGTTCATAGTATAGTATGGGGACACAAGAACAAAATCTACCTGGGGGGGGGGGGGGGTCATAGTCTAATTTTAAAATGTATTCTTTCTAACAATGACCAAATATAATGAAACAAACAAATGTTGATAGTTGATTGTATAAACAGACCCTTTTTGGGGATGCCCAGCCTTCAGAGGTCCTAGAGCAGCATAGACTGTAAATACAACCTTGCCTGTTACTGAACGCCTAGTCTTTCTCATGGAATAACTAAAGTCATTGTAATGTAAGGGAAGGTTGACCTGAAATGAAATATTTTACAGATGATAAGAAGTTTAGCATTCGTCTCCTCAAACATCTTCTCAGTTAGAGAGGAATATTAATAGAGATGAAATGGCATAATAATTAGTTCACTTTTAGCTCCACAGCATAAGAATTAGTCATTTTTTCACCACTTAACCCAAAATCTTAAAGTTCACACCTAGAAAAGTGCTGAAGTACTGAATCACAGAATGACCAGAGCCCACAGAATCAGGATGCAGTGATTCAGTAACAAGCACACTTTAATAACATTATGACTGAGACCCGGAAGCCACAAATGTCTACAAACCAACTATACAGAATATTTTAATTGCCATATTGATAAATAATTAGATCCCCCGGGGCCCATTTCTGGTAACAATTAGCACGGCAGCAAACGACCAACTCTCCAGTGAGCTCAGCCTGTCATTTCAGTGCTTGCGTATAAAGGTTATTTAGGAGGAACTAATACACGTTTGGAAGTAAGATATATAAAGTACATGACAAACATGTACAGGTCATGTGCTACAAACAAAGCTCTATCATCTCTGCCCTTTTTAGGGAACTTTAACTCAAAAACTCAAAGATGAAGATAAAATTAACAAATCATTAAATAAAGGGCACGGTCCACTATGTAACAGTTTACAGACCTTCTACTAAACACAGTAACTCTCTGGAGGCACAAAGTATGAACATACTATAATATATACTGGTTTACTTAAATGTTCAAACTTTACAGGGCAAATGTTGCCAGTCACAAATAGAGGCTTAAGCAATAACTGATTTTATTCAGGTTTTAAAACCCAATGTACAGATTACAATGAGACTTACGGTACTTGGAGCCCCTCAGGCTTATTTGCATACAATCCTTCATCCTGGTGGTAGATGTCCTTTAAGATAGGTTCCCTTGAAGCCAGACACAGTAGTACTACTGATCTATAGAATACCTGACCCTATGAATAGCTTCTGAAATGCAATGGATGCTTTTGGTTGACTTTTTCCTTTCGGTGACTTGCTGTTTGCTTTACCAGATAAGCGAAGGCGCTGACTGCATTTTTATTCCAACTAAACTCTTTCTTGATGAGGCGCCTGTGAAGTCCAAACAAATTGCACAAGAGTTGGTGGATGGATTCCCAAATGAGGCAAAGATCCGAGAATCCTATGCCTCACTGCAAATGTGGAGAGCCTACAAGGAGAAATGTATTGGAAAGTCAGTAGGAGAAAGCTTGAATGGTCCACATTTTAGGAAATAAATAATGAGGAACTTAAAAGAAAAAAAAAAAAACTCACAAAATTTGATGTAATCAATGACTACAGCACCAAAACATTGCCATATAAACATAACTGTTTGCTGGCTTGTTATTTGGCGTTTTTTGGTGTGATTTGTCCGATTACTAAACTAAATTCAATACCTCTATCTTGTAAAGATGGAAAGACAAAGTTTGGAAATTAAATCATAAATCTTGTGTAGTTCACTATACCATGCACATAACAAATAGTTTTGTTAATGAGATAACACTTGTATATAGTTTTTTTTGGAGTTTTTAAAACAAATTTTGCTCTCTATGAGCACTTTTTTCAAAGTGTTTTTGTGTTACCCCATTCTTTGTGAGCCGAAACTCTCATTTTCCCATCAACCTAGCCGGTTATAGTTTTGTTTTTGCAGGACGATCTGTTTATTTTTTATTGATATTGTTGTGGAGAGCAGTAAACTTTTTGATCACTTTTTTGATGGACCTTTTTAGGTGTCAGTGTGGGTCCATCGATTAGAAAATCTGGTGTAAAAATAATATATTAGATTTCTAGTAAAAGTTTTATGGATGTGGAAATATTTACAGTTTTTTTAATTGTTTTTCTTTTTTTTCATAATAAAATATTTGTAATTGGAAAAGAGAAATTTTGTATTTTCTTGTATTCATAAATATTAAAATTGAAAAATATCTTTTTCATTGTTCTTAGTAGTGGACTAGACTATGGGACTGTTAAAATGCACTGCAGGATGCAAGTCCCACAGCTGTGCTAGCTGTGGATGTGGACCACATGTTAATAATCAGCATACATTGCAGTACATTGCCCATGAAAGAAAGTTTTCAAATTTTAATCCCCTAGTGATGTTTACACCAAAAAGATCATTTTAACCCCTAGGCGCACCAGTACGTTATAGTACGTCCCCGGGGCTAGATGCTTAGCGCACGGGGACGTTCTATAACGTCCTGCTTCTGGCACCGGCTCACGAACGGAGCCGGTACCAGAAGCAGCGGCTGTCAGCTGTCTAGTACAGCTGACAGCCTGCGCTAACACCCACGATCAGAGCCGGCTCCGATCGCGGGTGTTAACCCCTTACACGCCGCGGTCAAACATGACCGCGGCATGTAAGGGTGTTTGTTCTGTGGATCGGATCCCCCGGTAAGCGGCACGATCCACTTCTGGGCAGCTCCGAGGACTGGCATGTGCCCCGGAGCTGCCCGGTCTCCATGGCAGTCAGACCCTTTCCGGGTCAGAGCATCACTGGTTCAAGTTCAAGTATGTATAAGTAAAAATATGCAAAAACAGTTAACACTACACATTATAATAAATAAAAAATAAATACATAAAAATATAAGCCCCTAAAATGTCACTTTCCCATAAAAACACTTAATAAAGTATAAAAAACACAAAAACACAAAAAACCCTGCATATTTGGTATTGCTGCGTCCGTAACAATCTGTATAATAAAACAGAATCGTTACTGGACCCGCATGGTACACGCCGTAGAAAAAAAAACGCAAAAACGTTCCGAAAAAAGATAATTTTTAATTAATACCCTATAAAAAATGCTCTAAAAAGTAATTTAAAAAATGTTATGCACTCCAAAATAAGCCCACTAAAAAGAACAACTCTTCTCGCAAAAAATAAGCCCCTAACTAGATTTGTCAGCCGAAAAATAAAAAAGTTATGCATATGAAAAGATGATGATGCTAAAATGAACAAGATTTTCTCCAAATTGGTTTTTATTCAGTACAATTGAATAAAATACACAATGGCCCCACATATTTGGTATCCCTGCGTCCGTAACAATCTGCATAATAAAACAGAATCGTTATTAGATCCGCAAAGTTAACCCCGTAAAAAACAAAACAAAAAAAAGCTCCAGAAAAAAGATCATTTTCAATTAATACCCTATAAAAATGCTCTAAAAAGGGATTTAAAAAAAGTTATGCACTCTAAAATAAGTCCACTAAAAAGAACAATCCTTCTCGCAAAAAATAAGCCCTTAAACAGATTTGTGAGGCGAAAAATAAAAAAGTTATGCATATGAAAGACGGTGATGCTAAAAGTAACATTTTTGCCAAATTACTTTTTATGCACTAAAAATGGGAAAAAAATAAAAAATCTATATAAATGAGGTCTTTTTGTAATCGTGGCGACCCATAGAATAAAAATAATATACTATTTTTATGGTATGGTAAACAGCCAAAAAAAAAACCCCATAAAAATCTTCCTGAAAAGTGATGATTTTCATTTCCTCCACCAACAAAGAGTTAATAAAATCTCACCAATTGGCCTATAGATTCCCCCAAATTACGTACCAGAAAAGTGCATCTCATGTGGCAAAAGAAATAAGCCCCTATAGGTCCACATTAAAAAAAGAAAAAAATTATAGCCTGTACAATGTGACATAGCAAATCTCATCTGGATGGCGCCTCCTTCCCTTCTATGCCCGGCCGTGCGCCCATACAGCAGGTTACCACCACATATAGAGTATCCGTGTACTCGGGAGAAATTGGGTAACAAACTTTGTGGAGCTTTTATTCATTTAATCCATTGTAAATGTTTAATTTTCCACCCAAAATGAGTGTATTGTGAAAAAATATTACAATTTGCAGACTGCACCTCCATTTTGTTTTAACCCCTATAAAACACGTAAAGCGTTAACAAACTTCTTAAAAGTGGTTTTTCATACGTTGAGGTGTGTAGTTTCCACAATGGGGTAATTTATGAGTCTCGCTATTATTTAGGCCTCTCAGTGTCAATTAGAAGTTGAGCAGGTCCATCTAAATACAGGTTTTGGTGATACCTAAATTCTGAGCCTCATAACATTCTAGTAAAATATGTGGAATCTTAAAAAACCATGCCAACATAAAGCAGACATTTGGGAAATGTAAGTTATGAATTTATTTGGGAGCTATGACTATCTGCATCAAAAGTAGAGAATTTAGAACGTTGAAAATAAAGAATTTTTCCAAATTTTTGCCAAATTTAGTTTTTTTTCATAACTAAACACAAAAGATATCATCCAAATTTTTAAACTAATTTGAAGTACAATGTATCACGAGAAAACAATCTCAAAATCCCCTGGATATCTCATAGCGTTCCAAAACTATAACCACATAGTGACACAGGTCAGATTTGAAGAATGGGGCCGCGTCCTTAAGGCCAAAATAGGCTGTGTCCCCTAGGGGTTAACCTTCTACCTTTACAATTTACTATTTTATTGCTGTTTTAGCTGCTATCACTCAGTGATGGTCAGAGTAATATTCCAGATTGTGGGCAGGGACTCTCTAAGCAGACACTTCATGATCCCTCTGTGCTATGAGATGCTGTGTGCTGACAATGTGCTTAGATTATCAAGGTACAGGGTTTATCTACACTTCAATTTAGCTTCTGAACATTCACTAGTATCTGACACACGGAAAAAGAGAGATCAGAGATAATGAGAGCCATAAGATGATTTTAAAACACATCGACACACTCCAGCCTGCTAGATCTCCTTTCCCCACTATAAAAAATGTACCTTATCTGTAGGATGTAGAGAAAGTCTCTGTACAGTTCTGCTTTCCAAAAGGAAGTGCCTCACACAGCTCCGTACACCATAGTATGAAAAAGTTATTAGCATGAGAAGATAGCGAAACATTTTTTTTCATACACATTTGTTTAATTTTTGAAAATTTACTAAAACAAAATAAAACCTATATAAATTTGGTATCACCTTGATCATACCGAACAAAAGAATACTGCAGAGGTGTTATTCGGAGTGCAGAGTTAAAGTTGTAAAAACTGAGCCCACAAGAAAGTGACGCAAATGCATTTTTTTTTTCAAATTTCATCACATTTGGAATTTTTTTCCAGCTTCCCAGTACACGTCATTGAATAATAAATAACGTCACTGAGAATAAAAATTTGTTATGCAGAAAATAAGCTTTTACAGGTGGATTTTTGAAGGTGGAGAAAGAAAAATGAACAAAAAAACCCTGCATCCTTAAGGGGTTAACAATGATATGAATTTCTTTGCATTCTCTTTGCCATGATTCATATTGAATGATTCTGATCATTTTCAATGTATTTTACCTTTTTAGCAGGGTTAATTAATTAAGCAGGGTTTAATAGTTAATGTAATAATGCTTCCCTGATTGGCAGTAAATATTTTAGTTTAGCTCAAGTTACTTTTATCGATCTCCTTCGAAGGTGATAAATGAGCTGACGATACTGAGGCCTAAAATACCACAAATGAGTAAGCCTAGCACATAAAGGTCACCTGCACCTCTTCTTGTCTGTACTGAGATGTGCACTGCATATGAGAAACATAACGTTCATGGTTACAACATCGAAATGTCTTGGATATGTATAAGCTCAGGGGAAGTTACCTTCATGTAGAACCGAGCCTGCTGTGCGCTCATCATCTGACTGGTGAATCACTGAAGACATGTTCATCTCCGAAGCCGTTACTTTACCTAATTAGCCAAATATTGTACTATAAAGCTGTAAGACTCATTTCCCTTGTTTATCAAGTCATTTGTAATCTCTTTAGAATTCAAACCAATTTACTTGTCAATTTATAAAGCGCTACACGGCTAATGTATTGTAAATCAGGCTATTAATGTTAGAAATTAAGTATGGAAAAGGAAAAGCTGAGGATCAATCTACAAGTTTTATTTCATGATATACCATAATTAGTAAGTAAGGTATCAAACTTTATATAATGTCTCTGGGTGTAAGATGTACAGGCAGTCCCCTACTTAAGGACACCCGATTTAAAGACAACCCCTAGTTACAGACGGACCCCTCTGCCCACTGTGACCTCTGTGGATGCTTCACTTTAGTTCCAGACTGCAAGGAACAGTTGTTATTAATAAACCTTGTTCCCCTTACAGTGGAAAATTTTGAAAATCAAAAAAAAAAAATTGTCTGGATCCACAATTATAAAAACAGTTCCAACTTTAATTAAATTCAACTTAAGTAAAAACCCAAGAAACCTATCTTGTATGTAACCCTGGGACTGCCTGTATATATAGTTAAATAATCTGATTAAAAAAATTATCTAAAAACTCAGAGGTGCCATGTGATATATGAGAGTGTCATCCATGGTTGTAAAATGTACAAAACTCCTGCCAAAATTATAAAAGTTTCTTTTGATCGTTCTTTTTCTTTCTGTTTATAACTTGCTTGACTGACAGCTACGTATACTTGCCAACAGTCTAAGACAATTCCAGTATTCCCAGTGGTGAATGGAAGGAATATCTATCTATACACACACACACATACACACACACACAAGAACACACATCCAGCATATGCACGCCCATCACCCCAGCTCACGGGGCCCATGACATTGCGGGTAACATTACAGCTGCTACCCCTGGCTGCTACCCCTGTAGTTATTCCCCTGACTCCACCATCAAGTCTTGCCTATGCTTCACTTTTTCAGGAACAATATCAAAAAGTATTCAATTTTATTGCTATACATTTGTCATATTAGGGGAAATTTGTCCAGCATTTCATATACCCTGTGGCTGAAACCTAATAAATAAACAGAATCTCTGGTCTTACATGTGTAAATCATAACATATAATAAAAAAATTTCATGAAAACTAGATTTATAGTAAACCAGGGATTTCATATAGATTGATACGAAGTAGGTAATAAAATATGGAGTGAACCTGGGCCCTGGCTTGTACTCAGTATGGCCCACCCTTTTGCAGCTAATTTACATTTCTGGTAAATCCCCACCTTTATGCTCCTGTACAACTTTGGTTATAGTTTGGCTGAACTGTGGTTATAGTTTGGACAATACTGATTGGCTGAACTGTGGTTATAGTTTGGACAAACTATAACCAAAGTTGTACAGGAGCATAAAGGTGGGAATGAGAGCTGAGGAGTCTGCAGCACAGACAAGTCACATGTTGTTTTTTTAAATGTATCCAAATCAAAGCCCAACCCCTGGGACTACACAGAGGATTCTGTCAGGGTGCAAGGTAAGTTATAACACACAATTATATTTATGCAAATGCTCAGAGAAAGCATATTTGCAATGCAGCTGTAATGGGCTTTTGTAACTAGTGAAAATGAGGTCCCTGGTGACAGGTTCCCTTTAAATAGTTAAACTGTCTAGAATAAGTTTGCACAGTTTAGCCAGGATCTGCAAATCTGTACATTAGTGTTGAAACATTGGTGTATACATGGACAACATAAGTTCTTCAGAGCGAGTATTCTCTATCTGTATCCCAGAGCAAAAAAGGACTGATATTAGAATTTAGGTTTTCTAAATCAAACAATGCATTTAATACATCTCAGTACATATAAATGTGTCTCTAAAGGAAATAGAAAACACATGAGGAAACAATACGTGATTTAAGCTCCGATGTAATGATAAACTGAAACAACCAGGTCCATGCTTGCCAGACGTACTCTGGTATTTGTGTCAAGTCATATGTTATTTGATTTTTTTTTTTACTTGTTTTATATTTCTATGTTCTTTTGAAATTCAGCCTACAGAAAGATCTTGTCTTGTCCTGATCTTGTTTAATCCAACATTATTTGTACTGAAATATCAGACTTGTTGTTATGATTCACCAGTGTGCCAGATCATGACCTTACTTACCCTTATGACAATATACTGTCCTTTACCTTCTGTAGACACTGGACGAGTCAGATTTCATGATTTTTCTACATCTCTGATCTAGAAGTGCATTGTTATAAACTACTTTATTATATAGTTACTTAAACCATTGTAATGGGTACACCAGCTATTAGTGGTTTATAGTACTAGCCTTCTTATATAGGAAAGTGACACATTCTACACCCCTCTAAGCTTTTTGGGCCTGGTTACGTCTCTGCCAGCCACTATCCATATTTTATATTAGTATAAAAACCTATAATACATAAATGTATAAATCATTACAACAGATAAAGGTGTTGAATCAATCACATCTGAGGCTTCCAATTTAGCCAGTACCTATCTACATATCTACTGTAGTATTACTTGCTAATGTGATTTCCTACATATTTAGTCCCTTACTGGGAACATTGTGGAGATGGACACTCTGTCAGTGCATGTGCATAGGCTGACAATCAGATGGTTCCCATAGTGGCACAAAAACAACTGTATAAAAAATATAATAAAATGTAAAAAATTAAGCCCTATCCAATATAAAAATCCCATATAAAATAAAAATCAGCACACAAACACCACATATTTGAAATTGATGTGTCTGCAAAAAGTCTGTACAAGAAGAGATGAGTGGACCCAATGTTCCCATTTGGGTTTGGCCGTGTGCCCCGAACATATTGCCGATTCGTCAGCTGAACAGCCAATCCGGCAAATTAATATTTCTAGCAACTATTTATGGCTATACAGGCAGTCCCCGGGTTACGTACAAGATAGGGTCCGGAAATTTGTTCTTAAGTTGAATTTGTATGTAAGTCGAAACTGTATATTTTATAATTGTAGATCCAGATAAAAAAAATTTTGGCCCCAGTGACAATTGGAGTTTAAACATTTTTTGCTGTAATGGGACCAAGAATTATCAATAAAGCTTCATTACAGACACCTTACAGCTGATTATTGCAATCTGGGACTATAGTAAAGCATCCAGAGAGCTTTACCAGTGGTCAGAGGGGTCTGTCTGTAACTATGGGTTGTCTGTAAGTCGGGTGTCCTTAAGTAGGGGACCGCCTGTAATTGGCCACTCAAACAGTAACACTGGGTCTGCTCATTTCTAATCACAAGTAAAGATTCCTTACTTGGTGCATCAAATTTAGGAGGTACCTTTAAACTCTGTATTCCCAGTAATCTAAAGTTGGTCAGGGGTTATCAATCTGCCGGATTGGCTGTTCGGCCGCCAATCCTGTAATATGTCTAGGTCACGCAGAACAGACCTGAACCCCAAGTGGAAGGTTTGGGACTGCTCATCTCTAGCCTTCCACTTTTGAGCGTCTTGTGTGTCCCCTTGTCTATGCCCTTTTTAGTTTCCTTTTTGTAAATATCGCCCCCTTGTGGTACAATAGTTCTTATATGTTTTCTTACATCGATAAAACAAATAAAATACAGTTAAATACCAAATACAGGAAAAACATATTTGCTAATATAGCTGCTGTTTGCTCAGATTAATGTGGTTCCTGGAAACGACTGCAGATCACGTCAATGTGAAATGCAAGAGACATGAAACATTTTGTAAACATGCAGCAATTTAGATAAAATTAACAAATTCTATTGCTATAAATCCATGACAGCAGCAGCATTAATTAACTGAAACGCCCCCTTTATATAATTAATGTGACTGAGATTTCTGCGTCTGCCATAAAGCTCCAATCCACAGAATAAATAAACTGAACAGAAAACGGGTCTGAGTTTTGTGACACACAAATGATTCTAACTAGAAAACTAACCTTTTCATTTAAAGGCCAGGACTCCAGAATAAACAAAATTAACCTTCTTTTGAACACGTCATGTTATCCAACAGAACAAAGATGGCCAGAATAGACTTGTCTTCATAACAATATGCATAGCAAAGTCTACCAATGTATTATTTCACAACTGGAATCTCTGCAGGCTTTCTAATACACATGGCACATTGTGGCATTTATATGCAAATCGAGCAGTGACACTATATCAGCATGGACTTTATGGCAACTCTTGGGTTATAGTAATGGAATCATGGAAACATCATGACCAATTTCCTGTCAAAGGTTGAAGAAAAATTACTGTTTAGAGGATATGTTGTGGACAGATGAGAAGAGTAATCTTTCAAATATAAAATAATAATATTAAAAAAATATATTCCAGTGTCCTTCTTTTACCACTGCCTTTCTTTCTGCTGTTAGCAGTTTGTTTAAATCAATTTCCCCTTGAGTTAAAGTGGAATGAAGTGAAAGGCTTTCAGATACACTACTCACTACAGGATAAAGAAGCAGAAACAAGTCACAGAGACGCTGTAACTACAGCAGTAAGTGCCTGATACTGTGTTACCTACCAAAGCCCCTGTCTTGTTGCTGTCACTGGTGCTCCACATGCTCCTCAGCTTTGGTCGTTGCACACCATCCTGCTTCTGGGCATCAACTACTGGATAAAAGGCCCCCTTTTCTGCTCAGAGCTGCCTGAGCATTGTGGTTCATATGATCCCAGTGAAGATGAGTTAATCTGCTGTAGATTGGGTTATCTGGGGCACATGTATCTTAAATTTGGATTTGTGCACCTTTTTGGCATTTCTGCTGTTGAGATGTATCCTATTGGTTTTTCCTTATTGATACATTAGGTATTTCAGGAGTTGAAGGAAATCTACAATCTACGAATGATAAACTGGGGACTTATGGATCCAGGCATCATGACTGAAGTAATATTCTTGTGTTTGTTATCCAAGGTCTACTTCGTTCTAAAATCACTTTTAAAATTATGCTAATATGCCATAAGTGCTCTGGGGGGGGGGGGGGTGTAATCAGGGCCCCTCCATGCTGCAGCTTCACAGGCTGGTACACTGTGTAGGAGCACTTCTCACCCTCCCCCTGTGTAAGATTGCAGCTGGCGGAGTGAGGTGCAGCCTGTGAATTTACAGTTTGGAGCGGCACTGGTTTTGCCCCCCCTCCCCCCATAGCCCTTCTGGGTCATTAGCATAATTCTGAAAGTTACTTTTACAATGAAGGAGGCCATGGGTAACAAATGCAAGATCACCATAGTCACAATTCCTGGAGGCTGGATCTATGAGTAGGTGTCACTGTTTCTACTGCTTGATATTAATGGTATATTTGATGGTATGCAGCAGAGTCTATAGTATATTGTCCGCTCTCCTGCATATCAGTGAAACAAGAACTCCATGCATCATATTATGCACAGAGGTCAGTCCCCAGTAGAGTGATCAGCTTGGGGCACAGCACTTCTCACGTCCGTGATCACGAATGTGAATCCTGCCTTATTCAGTCCTCAGTTTTCATTGATCACCAGGATGCAAAAGATGAACAACTTTAAAGAAAGAATTCAGAAATTATATTAGTTACATACTTTCTTATAATTAGGCTGAGTAGACTGACAGGTTAATAAACCATAAATTAAACTCCCACATACTCAATAATTAGACTTAATTTAGTAATTAGTTTAAGGATAACATTTCAAAATTTTCACTTTTTATTAAAAATGCTTTCTTGCACTTTTAATCCTAATCATTCTTGAAGTAATTGATGTAGGAGTGATGTTCATTCTACATTAGGAAGGAAATAAGAGATATTTAACTCATTAAGAAGAACATTGCAGTTCTGTCCATAGTGAAATATATGTAGATGTACCCTAAACGATCTGTTATATTTTACACATCCATGACTTCTGTATTCTGACATACATGATTTGTGTGGGATTAGATTACTGAAAATAAACACATCAAGAGGAGGTTGATTATTTATATACTATAGTATTGTTCATCACCTTATTGTCTATAAGACAACATTCTGTACCTATAGATTTGAAATGATACCATTTTGTCAATCCCTGGATTATGCTACAGTGTTGTTCTCTACCTACTTACACTCTCTGCACAATGGGGGATCAATTCTTTAAGACTAGGGTTTTTAACACCAGTCTTAAAATTCCCCCCCACCGGTGGTTGTGCACCCAAATTCACTCAGGGGCTCAGGAATACTGGTAAACGTGGGTGAAAACTCCACCACTTCCGACCTGTAGAACAGATCAGCCATAGTCTTTTGCCATAGTGTCTGCAGGTTTTCCAGCGGAGACTATGGTAAATGTGGCTGGCTGGCCCACCGGATTCCTGAAAAAATCATCTGTTCAGTCCTAGGGGTTGAGCTTTGGTTTGGATGCTTCTCAAATTACAACATGTGACTTGTCTGTGCTGTTCACTCCTCAGCTCACAGCCCCCACCTTTGTGCTCCTTCACAGGAAACAGAGCTCACAGTGTGGTGAGCTGACATCAGTGGGGAGGGAGGAGCTGTACAAATATGATGCAAATGGACAATAACGGAAACCATCTGAAGTTCATTAAAAACAATGTACATTTTAAGGGATCAGTTATAATGGTGTATACAAAAAATTTCGATTCAATTGGGTACCTGAAAATTTCCAGACTTGTAGTAATTCTACAAATAGATGTGTTCATCTAGTTAGAGTCATTAGTTCTCACTGCAGTGAAATGAGCTCCTCAGGCACTTCACTACTGGTAAGTCTCCAATGTACTTGTGTTTATACAAAAGGAACCAATCCAAGAAGGTAGAGCCTCAGGGGGAGCTGAGAGAGATGCAGCTTGAACCAATCAGGATACAAGAGGTGTGACTACATCAGACTCCCTGTAGACATTGTAGCCAAACTGTGGTCACAGCAAAGCCCTGGTGGAATTAAAGTGGTCCAGGAGTTATCACTGTAGATTTTATCTCTAGAAATTCTTATTATATATAATTTTAGGCCCCATTCACACAAACCCCCCATAGACGGCAATGGCCACACAGAATAATATGTGCGGCATTGTACTGCTCCATACACGGGGAAAAGATAGGACATGTCCTACCTTTCCCTGTGTTACGGGCCATGCGTCGTGGATCAATATGGAAAGGGAAGGGATCAACCCCCCCCCCCTCTTCTCCATCGTGGCTGTCGTCAGTGTGCGCATGGGGCCTTAGAAAGGACTCTTTAACATTCACTGAAACAAACACAAGAATCTATTTCACAAAAGTGAACCAAGACTGTCCCCCACTAGTAAACACAACATATACACAACAATTCAATGGAGAAAACTAATAAAAGCTGTGTATCTAATGACACAGGGTAGACTTTTTCTACAAACTACCAGATAGTAATTACTGTAGCTATTCCACTTGCTGTCTGCCTTGGGATTCGATAGCAAAGTTATATTGTTGTTCCAACTTGAAATACAGCGAGTCCCATGAGTATTGGAGGATGTTCTCATTAACTAGGATTCCACTGCTATGTATCACCCAGAGCCACACAACACAGATCTCTGCTAAACAGTCACCGACTCAGGACCACAATTACTTTCCCACAAGGTGCAGAGAGTCAGAGCAAAGAATTTGTAGATTTGATTCTCTCTATGGCAATGATGCTTGTGTGTATTGTGTATAATGTATAAGTCACCAGACAGTCATCACATCCATAATGTGGATTTCTAATTACTAATACAATAGCTTCTCAACTTCTTAGTTCACCACTAAGGATATAGCAAATGAAATAAATATATTCACTTAAATTAAAAGTTGAATTAATGAAATGTTTAACCACGTTTTATACCAAAATCACATTTGAATGGAAGGGATTTTGGGATATTTCTTGTGATAGAAAATAGTTTTTTTCTCTACTTTTCTGGCTCTTTTCTTCCTCCTCCCTCATCTGTCCTACTAGAGCAAGGACTACTGGACACATGGAGCTTTCAGATTACATAGAAGTCTATGGAAAGGGCAGGGTGAAGGCTGAGTTCAGTAACAGAGGAGAGAATGGGGCACAGAGAAATCTGATGCTAAGTGGAAGGCTTTTTACTCACACTGCTGGGTTGGACATTTAATTAAAGGGGCCATCTGGGGAGGACATTTCACTAAAAGGGGCATCTGAGGTGGACATTTCATTAAAGGTGGCATCTGGGTTAGATATTTAGCGGCATCTGGTGTGGACATTTCATTAAAGGGGGGCATCTGGGGTGGACATTTCAGTAAAGGGGGCACCTGCTTTGGAGCGTGGGAGGAAACTGGAGGACCCGGAGTAAACCCACGAAAACTCTTTGCAGATGTTGACCAGGGTGGGACTTGAAACCAGCGCTGCAAGGCTGTAGTGCTAACCACCAAGCCACCATGCTGCTATACTTTTGATTAGTAGTTATCAATTCCATACAATTTTCTTTGAATTTCCCTCACTGTGCAGAGCCAGGCATATTTTCACCTGTGTTCTGTTTTTCTTGTTTCTTATTTTTAATGATTCAATAAAATCATGTTCTTTTATTTATTGATGACTTGGTTTCGAAACATTTCATCTTTTGGTGTAATTCTTTTTGTGAAAACACCGTGTTCTAGCAATATATGGAGTCATAGTAACATATACAAGGGCATTTGCTATGAAAAAATACAAATATATACTTGATTAACAGAATTTTGACAATTCTGCACAACTTTTTTATGCAGGGGAACAATGAGGTCATGTAATGATCGTAGTGACATGATTCATATTTTACCACCATCATCATGAGTTCTTAAAGGTTCCTAACATTATAAAAAATAGTATACAATTGATGATTTTAAGTCCCCTCTCATCAGCTTAATAACATTTATCTATGTTCTTTTTTTTGTAAACTTTAAAGTTTAAGAACATTTTACTTTGCTGTGCTTTTTAGCTTAGTAATTACTGAAGAGGAGCACATTTTAACAGCCCATTAGAACCAAGCTAAGTAAATGTTTTCTCAAATCCTGCCTTGACACTACTTCACATGAGGAGTTTTCATGCAGCTGCTGGTAAGTAAAGTGTCCCTGGAAATTGCTCTAAAATGGATTTACATTTGCCGAAAAAATGTTAATTTCCCGTGTAGCCTGAAGGCTTTAATCTGCATTTCCATTATCTAATAGTTCTTTTGGGATATACTGTTAAGAGGTGAATACAGTGAATATGCAAAGTATAAATCAAATGAAAGTAAATGTAGAAGCACTTGGCATGGCATAAGTGACGTGCAATTGACATGGACTTGATAAAAAATAAGAAACTTCAATTACAGAATTGAATTCTTGCCAGAGTATATCCTTTCAAGAGGGGAGGGGAGAGGACACCAGAATTGGACAATGTGAGTTTTTTCATGGCTACAGAGGTACCCAGTGGTGACTATTGGCTACAGAAGGTCCTTGTTGTGACTGTTGGCTACAGAGTCGCCCTCTTGTGACTATGGGCTGCTGCAACTATTGGCTCCAGAGGGACACTGCAAATAAATAGAGGGGCACTTTGGCTATTGGTCGCTGTGGCTATTGGCTACTGGAGTAGAGGCACTGTAAGTATTGACTACAGAGGGGTACTGTGACTTTGGGGCACTGTGACTGTTGGCACTGGGGTACATTTATCAGAAATGACTGAGGAAAAACTGTTCTAGTTGCCCATGGAAACCAATCAATGCTCGGCTTTAATTTTATAAATAGCAGTAAGAAAATATAGCTGAGCTCTGATTGATTGCCATGGGAAACAGACATTGATAAATCTCCCTTACTGTGACTATTGGCTAATGGAAACCTTCTGACTATTGACTTCAGAGAGGCACTGGGACTACTGGCTACAGAGGGGCAGTGTGACTTTAGAGTACTATCACTATTGGCTTCTGGGGAAGCTGTGACTATTGAATACAGAGGTATGATTATTGGCTGACAAGGGGCACTATGATTATTGGCTACAGAGGAGTATTTTTACTACTGGCTATAGAGGGGCAGTGTGACTATGGGATTCTGGGGGCACTGTGACTAAGGGCTACTAGGGGCATTGTGACTGTGGAGTACTGTGACTATTGGCTAGAGTGGGGGTACTGTGACTATTGACTCCTGGGTGAAAACTGATACTATAGTGGTTAAAAAAGAAGCATTGTCACCATATTGGCTACAGTATGTGTGCACTCTGATAATGGATAACTGGGGGGGGGGGGCATTGTTTTATATTGGCCACACTAGGTGGTAGGTGGGCACTGTTACTCTGTTAGCTAATATGGGAGCACTGTTACTCTATTGGCTATTCTGTGTGAATTGTGGCTATAAAGGCTACTGTGGGCGCACTGTTATTATATAGGTTGCTCTGAGTACACTGTTATTATACTGGCTACAGTGGAGAACTGTGACTATGAGTTACTGGGGGCACTGTGAGTTTGTTATACTGGTACTACATTTGCTGTTGTGGGATATTGTTACTTTGGGAAATTAATTAGCTACTGTGGGGGCATTGTTATTGGCTACTGTGGGAGTACTCTCATTATATTGACTACTGTGGGGACACGGTGACTGTGGGGTACTGTGAATATTGGCTACAGAGGAGCACTAATGGCTACAAAGCGGCACTGGGACTAAGGGCTTCTGGGCTACAATGTGTCTTTGGCCAACCCAGGGTACTGTGACTGTGGACTACTTAGGGAACTGTGACTGTGGAGTGCTGTGACTATTGGCTGCTGTGGGGGAATCTGTATGCAGGTTTATCCACCCCTAACCAATCTCATGTTGAGTTAGCTTATAGCTTAGCATGTCCAGCGTTAGGGCACATTGCTTGCGTTATTGGCACAGTCTGGTATACCTTATAAAAGTATTTTTATTCTTTATGCAACTTAGGGATTTAGATCATCCAAGGCATTATTTCTCATCCATGTGCACAGCTCCTCATATGTATCGATTCATTCTTGTTTGGTGCATGCACATGCTGTGCTGTGCTGTGCTTCCAGTAGCAACCTCCTCCGTAGGTCAAATGTCGGGAGTTTGGGACTTGCAGATGGAGGCCGAGAGCCATGCACAGGTGCTCCAATATGCCCAATATCTCCTAATATGCATAAAAATATAACTAGCTTTTACAGGATTACTAGACTGAAATCAATAAATATGACTTAACGCACGACAATGTAAGTTCATTACACATGAGATTGGTTTCTGGTGCTAATGGATTCCCTTTAAGAAAAGAAGCAGGTGCGCCACACACAACTAAAAAGTAATACCGTAATCAGGATCAAAAATGTCCAACTTTTCTATTTCAAAAATCTGACACAGATGAATTCTGAATGTGACACTACCTTACATCATTGTGTCCCTACCACAAACCATCCATCCATGTGTATAGATAAATCAGTGCCCCGGTCTAATATGCAGGCGAGAAAAGTTTTTTCTTTCCAAATAGCTCCTTGGTGATCTCACACTGTGTATTAATAATTGTTAGTAAAACCTTGCACTCATCCAGCACATTATCCACTCCCAATGAATTTGGACTATAAGACAACACATCTCAAATAAAACTGTCTGATTCGAGTTCCTCTCACAGCAGGGTTTTCCAAAATGATTCATGTTAATTTATCTCTCAGCTTGGTGCCAATGTGTGATATATTACGGTGCTCATTTTCAAATAAAATTAGTAATAATGTCTTATCAGAAATAATTGGTTAATTTTTCGCGAGTGTTTCTTATTGAGATAGTGTCATGTATGCTGACTTTTGGAATTCTTTCTCTTGTTATTAGAGGAGTCTTTTATTTAAGATTAAGGATTAGCATTTTTAGATAATTCTACAAATAATTTTTAATATAATTCAAATAAGAAGATTAAATGGGTTCTCTATGGGCTCTTTCATATTGTCGCTGGTGCTCAGCTTCAGTTGCGCATCCATTGCGCCTCTGTATTCTCTTCGAGTCTGCAAAAAAAATTGAATAACGGATCAGTGAAAACACAAGCCAATGTGCAAACACCCATAGAAATCATGGTGGCTCAGTGGTTAGAATAACAGCCTTGCAGTGCTGAGGACCTGGGTTCAAGTTCTAGGGTCAACATCTGCAACAGTTTGTATGTTTTCTCCGTGTTTGCGTGGGTTTCCTCCGCTTTCCTCCCATGATCTAAGAACATACTGGTAGGTTGATTAGATTGTGAGCCCCACGGGGACAGGGACCGCTTTGACAAACTCTGTATAGCGCTGCGGAATATGTTGGCGCCATATAAATAAAGGAATTATTATTATTAATAAATCAATGGTTTATTATTTATTATTATTGAACTATGGATGTGAAAAAATGTCTAAAACTGACAAACACTGGCCTGTATATAGGAAGGGTCATTAAATGTAGATCTATGGGGTCAGACACAGGGGCTCCAAACCGACCACCTGATTACAGCACAGTATGGAGCTGGAAGCAATCACTGTTTAGTGGCTCAACTGCAATAGCCCAGCATGACCACTACAGACTGTGAAGTGCTGTCTGCTTCCGACTCCATTCACTCACTGATATCAGTTGATTGGTGCAGGGTCGGAGTAAGGGATTATCAACAATCTCCAATTATTGATCTAGCTAATCTAACAGACCCTTGGTTTTAATAGACCATTCTCAAAGAAATCCTTAAAGGATACCCATACTCGAGCAGCCTGATTGCTGTTATCACATGGGTATTACCCCTAATAGTTGGGCGTTCATTTCTACGGTAAGCAGCAGTCGGGGGCTTGGGATTGTATGGCCTTGCCATAACACAACCACAATCAATGTCTTTTCCTTGCAAAAGGGATGAAACTTTGGATAACATTGTTTTGTAGTTACCATGTAGTCATAGTTTAGATTATTGCATAGGTATACTACTTTAAAGGGCATGGAAAAGAAAGATTACCAGGGTAAGTGCAAAACCCTAATAGGGCCACCCATGTTATACTTTCCATTGAAGCAGAGGGTAACATGGCAGCCACTTTCTGGCTTTCTCCAAGGTCTCGTGTCTGGTAGGTCAGTGGTCCTGTTGAACGTTACAGAATGCAGTCCCCTCTATGAGGATGTCTTTGGCACTCCCCTGTATGCAGTGACCAGGGAGTGGTATTCACATAGTGCTATATATTCAGTAAGTACAATGCCCCCTAACATACCGGAAGTCCACAGGACATGGGAAGTCACAGGAAGTCCCAAAAGTGGCTGCCGGCTATATTACCCTCTGGCCCAACAGTCTGCTCCAATGGGTAGGAGGGGGAGGTTGTGAAATATGGGTAACCCTGTTAGGTTACTGTACTTACTCTGCTAAACATTATTATTTGTGAACAACCCTATTAATAAAAAGGATTTGTTCCAAGCAAAGGCTAAGTGAGCACTGTAAATTAAAAATTGTCAAACAAAAGTATAAGTATTGCATTTCCTGCCCAATCACCCCCCAATTAACCAAACATTTTTATAAATTCTATACCCCCCAAATGATGCAATTTAAAAAAAAACTCGGTCAGCAAGCCATGATAGCGTTATAATTGCTGGATTTAAAAAGTTATGGCTTTTGAAAGTTTCTTTGACTTCTTGACCGAGAACAGGCTGGCAGCTTTAGGGTTAAACAATTTATTCTTTAGGCTTTGTTATATCATACTTATTAAAGGTCTTCCTTTCCATCATCCTATTGCCAGGATTATGCTACGGATATGGAACATGCCTTATAGCATGGCAATTACGTGTGGCTTTCTCTGTTAGCATGAACATAGGAAGGAAGCCGTTAGCTCTCGTCCACTCTTACTGGTGCGGTGTGTAGTGACATTTTTGTCTGGTAATTAATCGCCTGAGACCCTAATTATCCAAAGTGTTCATGAGTCCAGTGCAAAGCTAATGAGAGGAAAATGTGAGGTGTTTACAACCTAAACCTGAAACATTTCCAGTTTGTGCTCATTTTTCTATCCCTAAGGTGTTGCCAAGTATATGGAAATCAGCAGCGTGGTATATATCAGTGTGTCAGACGCTGCTTATTAGAGCCACTGTTTGTATTGCTTGCCAGGCTTGTATTACATCTCCTTATTTCTAATACCACACAATTATTATTTGCAAGCTACAAAAAGTCCCTTTAAAGTACCGATCACCATTAGTTTATAAGCTAGTTACTTTCTTTTTGGGGTATTCTTAAATAAAATGGATTAGACCTGTCATAAATCAAGTGTGTAAAAATGGTGACCAGATTAGTAGACATTAACCCCTAGGGGACTCAGCCTCTTTTGGCCTTAAGGACGCGGCCCCATTCTTCAAATCTGACCTGTGTCACTATAAGTGGTTATAGTTTTGGAACGCTATGAGATATCCAGGGGATTTTGAGATTGTTTTCTCGTGACACCTTGTACTTCAAATTAGTTTAAAAATTTGGATGATATCTTTTGTGTTTAGTTATGAAAAAAAACTAAATTTGGCAAAAATTTGGAAAAATTCTTTATTTTCAACGTTCTAAATTCTCTACTTTTGATGCAGATAGTCATAGCTCCCAAATAAATTCATAACTTACATTTCCCAAATGTCTGCTTTATGTTGGATGGTTTTTTAAGATTCCACATATTTTACTAGAATGTTATGAGGCTCAGAATTTAGGTATCATTTTTCAAATTTTTTGTAAAATCACCAAAACCTGTATTTAGATGGACCTGCTCAACTTCTAATTGACACTGAGAGGCCTAAATAATAGTGGGACTCGTAAAATACCCCATTGTGGAAACGACACACCTCAACGTATGAAAAACCACTTTTAAGAAGTTTGTTAACGCTTTACGTGTTTTATAGGGGTTAAAACAAAATGGAGGTGCAGTCTGCAAATTGTAATATTTTTTCCCAATACACTCATTTTGGGTGGAAAATTAAACATTTACAATGGATTAAATGAATAAAGGCTCCACAAAGTTTGTTACCCAATTTCTCCCGAGTACACGGATACTCTACATGTGCTGGTAACCTGCTGTATGGGCGCACGGCCGGGCATAGAGGGGAAGGAGGCGCCATCCAGATCAGATTTGCTATGTCATTTTGTACAGGCTATAATTTTTTTCTTTTTTTAATGTGGACCTATAGGGGCTTATTTCTTTTGCCACATGAGATGCACTTTTCTGGTACGTAATTTGGGGGAATCTATAGGCTAATTGGTGAGATTTTATTAACTCTTTGTTGGTGGAGGAAATGAAAATCATCACTTTTCAGGAAGATTTTTATGGGGTTTTTTTTTTGGCTGTTTACCATACCATAAAAATAGTATATTATTTTTATTCTATGGGTCGCCACAATTACAAAAAGACCTCATTTATATAGATTTTTTATTTTTTTCCCATTTTTAGTGCATAAAAAGTAATTTGGCAAAAATGTTGTTACTTTTAGCATCACCGTCTTTCATATGCATAACTTTTTTATTTTTCGCCTCACAAATCTGTTTAAGGGCTTATTTTTTGCGAGAAGGATTGTTCTTTTTAGTGGTCTTATTTTAGAGTGCATAACATTTTTTAAATCCCTTTTTAGAGCATTTTTATAGGGTATTAATTGAAAATGATCTTTTTTCTGGAGCTTTTTTTTGTTTTGTTTTTTACGGGGTTAACTTTGCGGATCTAATAACGATTCTGTTTTATTATGCAGATTGTTACGGACGCAGGGATACCAAATATGTGGGGGTTTTGTGTATTTTATTCAATTGTACTGAATAAAAACCAATTTGGAGAAAATCTTGTTCATTTTAGCATCATCATCTTTTCATATGCATAACTTTTTTATTTTTCGGCTGACAAATCTAGTTAGGGGCTTATTTTTTGCGAGAAGAGTTGTTCTTTTTAGTGGGCTTATTTTGGAGTGCATAACATTTTTTAAATTACTTTTTAGAGCATTTTTTTATTGGGTATTAATTAAAAATTATCTTTTTTCGGAACGTTTTTGCGTTTTTTTTTCTACGGCGTGTACCGTGCGGGTCCAATTCTGTTTTATTATACAGATTGTTACGGACGTGGCAATACCAAAAATGCGGGTTTTTTTGTGTTTTTGTGTTTTTTATACTTTATTAAGTGTTTTTATGGGAAAGTGACATTTTAGGAGCTTATATTTTTATGTATTTATTTTTTATTTATTATAATGTGTAGTGTTAAGTGTTTTTGCATATTTTTACTTATACATACTTGAACTTGAACCAGTGATGCTCTGATCACTGGTTTAAGTTCAATACACTGCTCTACAATACTATTTTATTGTAGAGCAGTGTAAACTGTCTGAGCATGCTTGCGCATGCTCAGACAGTTTACAGTCAGACCCGGAAGGGGTCTGACTGCCATGGAGACCGGGCAGCTCCGGGGCACATGCCAGTCCTCGGAGCTGCCCAGAAGTGGATCCACAGCGCAAACACCCTTACACGCCGCGGTCATGTTTGACCGCGGCGTGTAAGGGGTTAACACCCGCGATCGGAGCCGGCTCCGATCGCGGGTGTTAGCGCAGGCTGTCAGCTGTACTAGACAGCTGACAGCCGCTGCTTCTGGTACCGGCTCCGTTCGTGAGCCGGTGCCAGAAGCAGGACGTTATAGAACGTCCCCGTGCGCTAAGCATCTAGCCCCGGGGACGTACTATAACGTCCTGGTGCGCCTAGGGGTTAAATAAAATCTACAATAAAAATCAATCATGGATAAACAAGGGACACTTACTCATAGATCCAGGCACCGTGACTGTGGTGACCTTCTTATATTTGTTATCCATGGCCTTCTTCTTTCTAAAATCAACTTTTAGAATTATTGTAATGAGCCAAAAGGGCTCCGGTGAGGGTAACCAAAGCCCCTTCATGCTCTGCCTTCACAGGTTGCTACATTGTCCCGTCCCCCTGCTGACACAGCAGTTCCCTGTGCTCCTGCACATTATAACAGCCTTACCGCTCACTGGTAACTACACAATTTTATGGCAGGCAGGGTCTGGCATAGAACTATACACCAGCTTAGCCGCTCCTCATGAAGCCCCGGCGTAAATCTCCCCCTAAAAAAAAATCTCAGTTCATCAGTTGAAATCTCACTTAATAATCCTACACATGCAGAAAATTGTCTGTCAGCAGAATCCAAGATTTAAAGAGGTTGAACAAACTTTGTTATCCCCCATCCACGGGAGAGGGGTTAACAAAGCGGATCCAGCTCTCACAAATGAATGATGGATATTGGAGAAGTCATCCCTTTTGATTTGTTTGTATTGCTTAGCATCGAAATTTCTTCAGTAGAGAAGGTAACTGTTCATTGCAGACACTTACTCTCCAGACTTAGTTCCCATTGGGGTACACCAAACCTTACCAACCCTTCCAGAGAACAGCAACACATGGTGACACCTTGACAGTGCCTGGGGACCCAGTATCCTAGTGGGGCCACAAAGGGCACTGCACCACAGTAGCTTTATTGAAGATGCATTAAAATTTCCAAAGTGACATCCAATAAAACAGTTTCAAATGCATATACTGTACATCATTCTTTATCCTGGCTCAGCCATGATTATGAATGGTTCATCCGTCAGCTGAAACATTAAATGCCTTATCTTTATATTGCTGTGGTTATGGACTAGGCATATAGCCTTCCACTCTCAAAGTGTAGAACTACTCCATCATAGCAAATGTACTACCACAAGAAAAAACGGAGTTACAACGTTCTTTAATAAAACCAAAATTATAAGCTTTATTCAATACATAAAACATAAAACAACTCGCAAATGTATCATCATGTAATGACCAATGTGACAGAGGATATCCAAAAATAAGTCCCATCAGACAAAAACACTCAGGCAGTACAGGGTATATTGCCCTATTCCTCAAAGGGCACATCCACAGAGTAGTATCGCCTCCATAAAAAATCATGGTAAAGGTAAATATGAGATATGCGCCTGAACACTGAGCTTATAACTAAAAGACTAGTGTCTTACCCATTTCCTGCAGTCTGAGGTTAGCTCCCGGACTCCCCAACGCGCGTTTCGCCCACGCTTCTTCAGGTGGTACGAGACTCATGCTGGGAAGCCAGATTTTATATGCTTCCAGATGGACCTAATTGGCCCATGCGCCTCAAACAGCTGCCGGATCCGTCGCCTGCACCAGTGCGCATGCCCGGGGTCCGACAGCGCTATCGGAAAAGAAAGTTACATATTAGTGTGTAAGCCACAATTCACATGACTCCACATGTGCTAAAAATAGTTGTTGAAATATCTGTAGTAAAGACAAAGGATATAAAAATGTTATAAGCACTAACGGCACTTTATTCACAGGAATGGATTAATATGTCCTTATATATACTGATACCAGGGTCGGACTGGCCCACCGGAGGACCGGTGGATCCACCAGTGGGCCCTTGATACCTCTGCCGTGGCAGGGGCCGCCATCCCCATCGGGGGGCCCTGCCAGCAATGTCGCGCTGGCCCACAATGGGCCCCCAATATCTCTGCTGCAGCAGGGTCCTCCATCCCCTGCTGAGGCCCCTGCCAGTGAGTAACAGCAGTGCTACTCGATGAGGCCATAAGCGGCCACTCGAGTACCACCTTTGATGTAATGCGCGGCCATTGCTGTGCCTGCGCGACGCGGCCTCTTCTTTTACCCGGCCCGCATCGCACTGTGACCTCTGATGCGCGGCAGCGTGATGATGCACTCACGCTGCCGCGCGCCTTGTTCTTGACAGTTTCTCTGCCACAGGGAGAAGACACGCGGAGGACGCGGGAGCGATGCGACAGGTAAGTGAATTTCATTATTTTCATCTACTAGACTAAATATATCATAGGGGGCCACAGTAGTAAGGGACAACATATAATTGGGTACTCCAAGGGGTCACTAGAAGACTATAGACTCTAAAGGGACTGGTTTACCAAATATATAATTAATGGCCACTAGAGAAAATATGCAGTATAGTAAGGGGGCACAATATTTAATAAGGGGGGGTTATTTTACATAATTACAGTAGATAGGAGTAGTAGTACTGTGCTGTGTCCATATATGCAGGATAGGAGTAGTAGTACTTTGCTGTGTCCATATATACTGGATAAGAGTACCGTATTTTCCGGGCCATAAGGCGCACCGGAATATAAGGCGCATTAGTCCGATGCGCCTTATATATGTAATAATTCCATATATAAGGCGCATCGGACTATAAGGCGCAGGGTCGGGGGCGTGGCGGAGGTCCGGGGGCGGAGCGGAGACCCGACGGGACGCGACGGGACGCGACGGGACGCGACGCGGAGAAGAGACGCGGCGACGCGGGAAAGGTGAGTGGGGAAGGTGAGGTGGAGGAGGGCAGCGGACCATACTTACATAGGTCCCCGCTACCGGAGACAGCAGATCTCCAGCGGGAACTGCAGACCAGGCGGCAGAAGTTGTTCGTGCCGCGTGGTCTGCAGTTCCCGCTGGAGATCTGCTGTCTCCGGTCTCCGGTAGTGGGGACCTATGTAAGTATGGTCCGCTGCCCTGTGCCATACATAGGGCGCACCGGACTATAAGGCGCACTTTGTATTTCCAAGGAAATCCAAGGCTTTTAAGTGCGCCTTATAGTCCGTAAAATACGGTAGTAGGACTGTGCTGTGCCCATATACACAGGATAGGAGTAGTAGTACTGTGCTGTGCCCATATATACAGGATAGGAGTAGTAGTACTGTGCCGTGCCCATATATAGATAATAGGAGTAGTAATACTGTTCTGTGCCCATATATAGATGATAGGAGTAGTAGTACTGTGCTGTGCACATATATACAGGATAGGAGTAGTAGTACTGTGCTGTGCACATATATACAGGATAGTAGTAGTAGTACTGTACTGTGCCCATATATACAGGATAGGAGTAGTAGTACTGTGCTGTACCCATATATACAGGATAGGAGTAGTAGTACTGTACTGTGCCCATATTTACAGGATAGGAGTAGTAGTACTGTGCTGTGCCCATATATACAGGATAGGAGTAGTAGTACTGTGCTGTGCCCATATATACAGGATAGGAGTAGTAGTACTGTGCTGAGCTAAACATAATGCAGCCGCTGTGAACTCCTGTGAAATAATGAATATTTCTAGGCAGCGGTATGGTGGGCCCCCAGAATCAATTTCTCTGGTGGGCCCCAGGCACCCCAGTCCGACCCTGAATGATACTGATACAAAATTTCGATCAGAATACTGGCCTTAGGTCACTTTCACATGGTCACTATTTTGCATTAATATTTGTAAGTCAGGAATGGTCCAAAAACACAAAATAAGTTTACTTTCTCTGGTAAAGGGTAACCAAGGGTATGTGGTGTCTGTTTTGTGATCTTAATGACCTCAGTTTCCTCTAGCAGATCTAAATAAACTGGGGGACCAGAAGAAGGCCTCCTACAGAGATCTACATATTAAGCCCTGGGTCACATTCTGAAAGGAGCTGTCTCTAATGAAATAACCTTAGTAATAAGTTCTGATTTCTGAAAGTTCTAAACAGTTTGTGTTGAAATCTATCGGCTTATTAAAATAACTCCCACCACTTTGATAAACTGTGTTTTGCTTGACTTACTCGTTTTGTGACCTTAAGAGCTTTCCTAAATTATGTACAGAGAAAAATATCACTGAAATAGATGACAGGTGGAGGATTATGCAATACTAATTAAATTCCATGTAGAGGAAATATAACTGTAATGTAGAATACTTGATAAAACGGAGACAATGGGAAGATTAATAAAGCGAAATGCGCCATTTATTATGGATTTTAGAATGGAACAAAGTGAAAGTCGGGCTTCCGCAGTAACATCCAGGATTGCGATAGTGTCTAACCTTATGGACACCACAGTCATCATAAGGCCAAGGACCTTCAGTAGATAACAGGCTGACTATGTAGTATGCTGCAATACATCAGCATTGCAGTATATTGCACTGAATAAGTGATCAAATGATCACTTGTTCATGTCTCACGCTTGGACAAAAGCAAACAGTAAAAAAAGTTTTAAAAAAAGTGCAAATAAAAAATTATTAAAAAAGAATAAAGTCCCCTAATGTCTCCAATCACATGTAAAAATCACACACAACATTAAAAGGTGAAAATCATCGCAAAAAAATTACATATTGGGTATCGCGACATCTGCAACAACCCATACAATAAAATAAAATTGTTACTGAACCCACACGGTGAACACTGTAAAAAAAAATTCTGATATTTTCAGATCCAAACCTCATAAAAACTGGATAAAAAAGTGATCAAAACATGATAGCAATAAAAAGTACAGCTTGTCCCATAAGAAACAGCCCTAAAACAGCTCTGTAAACAGAAAAATACAAACATTTTGCCCATTAATACGTGGCAATACAAAAACAAGCGAATTCCACAGAAGCTATAAAAAAAAAGCTATATGAAAGGGGTATCTCCGTATTCATGGTGACCCATCGAATAAATATAAAATATTATTTTTATGGTACGGTTTTATGAACGGCTAGAAAAAACAGCTTAAAAACCCTAAACCAGAATTCATTATTTGTCTGGGTTAATAAAATCTCATCATCAATGACTTTATTAGTTAACTAACTTAGTTAATCCCACATATATCCCATATGTCCACATTAAAAAAGAAAACAAACATTTTATAGCCTGTAAAACGTGACAATGCAAATGCTCTGGATGGCGCCTCCTTCTATTCTATGCCCGGCCATGTGCCCAGCAGGTCAACGACACACAGGGCGGACCGACTCGGGCTCTTTACCATATTTTTAGAAAGTGGATTATTTTGCAGAATGGAGAGTAAAAGAAGGATAAGGTAACAAGTATCATGTAAAATAATTACAGTTTGTAAATTGCACCTTCATTTTGTTTTAACCCCTTTGAAACATCTAAAGGGTTAACAAACTTCTTAAACTTGATATTTCATTCGTTGAGGTATGTAGTTTCTATAATGGGGTAATTTACAGGGTTTTTACTATTATTTAGGTCTCTCAATGTCACTAAAACTAAAACTGAGCAAGTCCCTGTAAATATAGGTTTCAACAATTTTAATAAAAATGTGAAAAATTGCGCACAAAATTCGAAACCTCCTAACAACCTAGAAAAATTTGAAAAATGAGAGGATGCATAAAAAGCCATGCCATCATGAAACTTACATTCCGGTAAGTTGGTTATAAAGTTATTTCAATATCTATCTGCCTGAAAAGTAGAAAATTTAGAACTTTGAAAATGGACAATTTTTCTACATTTTTGCAATTTTCAGTTTTAATCATAACAAAAAACAAATATCATATGAAATTCAATGTGTACAGGTACAATGTGTGATGAGAAAACACTTGCAAAATCCCCTGGATATATTAAAGGTCTCCAAAGTTATAACTTTTTATAATGACACAGGGCAGATTTAAAAAATCAGGTTTGTTCCTTAAGCCCTAAAATGGTTTAGTCATTTCTTAAAATAGAAAACATATACGATCAACTACTAGGAGGTCCCTATCTATCTTTCTGTAATTACAGGGAAGTAAAGTGAACAATATATATCATCAATTCTACAACTAATCTCATGTAACCCAAGGAGTTGTCACTGTTACACAGGTTTATTCTCTGCTCTAAGCTACACTCACTACTACAGGATATAATGTAATAAATTCTCTGCTTCTACACTATATCTAGTAAATGCCTGCACTATGTCATGGTGAGCTCCTTGCCTTGTCACTGCTATAAAAACTACCTCTACTTAAAGGGATTATCCACAGTTTTAAGATTGATGGCCTTACTTTTGGAAAGATCATCAATAGTGAGGGTAACGCAGGAGCATCAATTGTCTGTACGGCACAAGGCTTAACTATTATATTGCCCTCAGATAAGCGTACGTGTAGATGTGTGTTACTAATAATGGGAGTTCTCCAAATCCATTGGTGCAGACTAATAATAGGAGTTCTCCAAATCCATTGGTGCAGACTAATAATGGGGGTTTCCAAATCCATTGGTGCAGACTAATAATGTGAGTTCTCCAAATCCATTGGTGCAGACTAATAATGGGAGTTCTCCAAATCCATTGGTGCAGACTAATAATGGGAGTTCTCCAAATCCATTGGTGCAGACTAATAATGGGAGTTCTCCAAATCCATTGGTGCAGACTAATAATGTGAGTTCTCCAAATCCATTGGTGCAGACTATTAATGGGAGTTCTCCAAATCTCAAATTGCAGACGTACAATTTCCCATGTATCTTACTGCAGGTTTTTCGAATAGGTTAGGAACACTTAAGATGTCTTTTTCATGCCAAATTCATTTTAGTGGATTAGGCAGCTTGATAAATGTAGTTCTGTTTCTGCACACTAGGGGGGGGGGGGTTATTTATGATTAATCCAGCTCCGAGGGACAGTTTTTTGTCTGTTTTTGGAGAGCTGCTGCCCATGAGCTGCTGTCATTAAAGCCACTTTGGCCCTTTAATAAATGTTCATATACTCTGTGGGAAAAAGATGCAAAATAGTAAAAGTAAATAAAAAGTTCCAGCAGGGGACTGGAGTGATTATTCAAACATGAATCTGGCTCTGCACAATGTTGCACTTGCGGTAGTTTTATGTTAACGCCAGATTAATGAAGTGGTGGAAACAGTTCTGTTCGACTTTTTAGTATGGAAAAGTTCCAAAAAGCTCAATGACGCTTTTTTGAGACTTTTTTACGCCAAAAAAGCAGACAAAACCAATGATAAATAACCCCCTAAGAGTTAATGGGCCAAATGTATGGATCACTTGTTTTTCTGTTGTTTTTGCACCACTATATTGTTGCAGGGTTTTTGTGCCACTTTTGCAACTAAACTAGCCGCACAGAAAAAATAACCATGTTTTCCTCATTTATCCTACCAATGCAGATGTTTTGCTGCGCTTAGTAATGATTCATCTTTAGTGACTTGTTCATTTAGGCGCAAAAACACTCCAGCATGAAGGTGGCATAGACTGAGAAGCAACACTGAGCTGTTCTGCAAAGGAAAACAGGATAGCACAGCAACAGAGCTCAGACAGACACTACCGACACTATGTGCAGCCTCGGTTTACAGTTCAGGAGCTTCTATTTACAATCAATCTGCAAAAGCAGCAACTCAGAGCAGGATAGAAAAGAAGCGTGTAGGAGCTTGCAGAGAGTACAAAGAAGGGTCCCCGTGTAACAGGATGACCACACTAATGTGTGAGGAGGAATACTGGCCAGAATTACAGGGGGGCAGCAGGAGATCAACACCGGAGGATCCCCTCCAGGTGAAGCCCCTGTTGAGGAGATCACTGGATGAAGATTGTTTCACACCTGGGCTCTGCTGTGAGGGTTATTTTCATGCTGGGGTGCGGAAGAGAAGCAGAGAGGAGCTTGTCTAACATTGTGCCTATATTGCGCCTAAAGTAAAGTGATTAATAAGAGGAAGGAACACAACTCATCACAGATGGTTGTAGCTCGTGATAATTTTGGCGCAACAACGAGACTTGAGCGCAGCAACAGTGATACATCAGGCCCAACGTTTGGAGTGGATTTGTGACTTTTTGGCTAAAAAGTTACCAACTATTTCTTTCCCTTTGGGACAGGAGTGCATTTGTGCCTATATTTGTAACTTTTTGAAAAGTTGCACTTAAAAAATCTATCTAGCACATCTGGACTTACATGATAAATCTGGAGTAAGTTTTCTGAAGTGAAAGTTTTGGCTCATGCCAAAAGAAAAGTTGCCAATTTTGCACAATTGGGAAGATGCATCAATTTTGAGATGGATGTTTCTCAGGCACTCGTGTATAACTACTGTGCTCAGATAACTATGTTCCTTTACCGGCCTGGTGTATTGGATAAGGGGGCATCTGGAGAAAATTGGGTTAAAATCTGTAGTTCATTGTATGCATCTGATCTGCAGCTAAATATATACAGTACTGCAGGTCTTTGACTGAACAGGTCATGATCTTTTCTTATTATTACATCTCGTTCTAAGAGCATCTATAAAAAAAATTCCATGCGTGAAAAAGACTGTTGTTAGCTGCTTATTTGATAACCTGTTCTTCTATGTGACTTGAGCTATAAATTGAATTGGATTAATAGCTTTTTTAAAAATAAATGCAATTATAATAATTACGCTGCTCTTCTGAGTTCTTTTTATAATAAACTTCTTTGTGACTAAGGTATTTTGATGCCTGGATGTCCATATCAAAACTTATTGATTCTAAAATGACACATTTTATGGGTTACTACTAGAGATGAGTGAGTATACTCGTCCGAGCTTGATGCTCTTTGAGTATTAGCGTACTCGAAACGGCTCGTTGCTCGGATGAGTATCTCGCCGGCTCGAGATCGAGCATTTACTTAACGAAACACAGTGAAGAACAGTGAAGAATACAATGAAACACAGTGAACACAGGATCATTTAAGTGAAGGACACAGTGAAGAACACAGTGAAGAACACTTTGCAGATATTCCATACATCTGCTAACTTATCGGAAGACATGCGTGCCAAACGGTGTTCTTCACAATAGTATGTGAAGAACAATGGGGCAGATTTACTTACCCGGCCCATTTGCGATCCGTGTTCTCTGCGGTGGATTCGGGTCTTCCGGCGATTCACTAAGGCAGTTCCTCCAACGTCCACCAGGTGTCGCTGCTGCGCTGAAGAGCATTGGAAAGCACTGGAGTTCACGATTTCTCCGAATCCGTCGGGTTATCATTCGGCCACGCCCCCGATTTCCGTCGCGTGGATGCGCCACAATCCGATTGCATGTGCCAAAATCCCGGGGCAATACAGGGAAAATCGGCGTAAATCGGAAATATTTGAGTAACACGTCGGGAAAACGCGAATCGGGCCCTTAGTAAATGACCCCCACTATGTGTGAAGAGCACATTGCATATGTATGGAAACATCTGCAATGTGTTCTTCACACATATTGTTCTTCAGATACTATTGTGAAGAACACCGCTCGGCACGCATGTCTTCGGATAAGTTAGCAGATGTACGGAACATCTGCAATGTGTTCTTCACTGTGTTCTTTCAATGTGTTCTTTCAGTGAAAACATCTGCAAACATCTGCAATGTGTTCTTCTTCAGTGTTCTTTCAATGTGTTCTTTCAGGGAAAAATGCTCGGGTCTCCCATTGACTTCAATGGGGTTCGTTATTCGATACGAGCACTCGACCATCGGCAAAAGTTCGATTCGAGTAACGAGCACTTGAGCATTTTAGTGCTCGCTCATCTCTAGTTACTACGTTTTATTAGACCCTTTTAATTTTTAAATTTTTCCTTCAACTTTACATTCATACGTTACCAAAACAGTATCTGTTTATTTTAAGTCTTATTAAATCAATGAAAAATTGTAAAAATGTTAATTTTCTCTAGCTTTCAATCTTTAATATTTCTACATTTCAAGATTATTTTTGTGTTTCTATATATCACTTCTTGCATTTCTACATTCATATCTTTTTTGTTACCAGCAGGAAGAATTGTACAGGTGGTCCCCTACTTAGGGACACCCGACTTACAGACAACCCATAGTTACAGACAGACCCCTCTGACCTCTGGTGATGCTCTCTGGATGCTTTACTATAGTCCCAGTTTGCAATAATCAGCTCTACGGTGTCTGTAATGAAGCTTTATTGATAATCCTTGGTCAAATTACAGCAAAAAATGTTTAAACTCCAATTGTCACTGGGGCCAAAATTTTTTTGTCTGCATCTACATTTGTAAAATATACAGTTTAGACTTACATACAAATTCAACTTATGAACAAACCTCCGGACCCTATCTTGTACGTAACCTGGGGACTGCCTTTACTTCCAAGTGGCTCCATTTAAAAAAATGCAAATGTGATGGACACATGGGGGCAGATTTACTTACCCGGTCCATTTGTGATCCAGCGGCACGTTCTCTGCGCTGGATTCGGGTCTGGCCGGGATTTATTAAGGCAGTTCCTCCGACGTTTAAAAAAAACGCATTTTTTAAAAAAAATGTGTCGCGGAGCTTGCACTTACCTTCACTCAGCCCGGCTCAGTGTATTCCAGTGCGTTTCGATGCTCTTCAGCGCAGCAGCGCCACCTGGTGGACGTTGGAGGAACTGCCTTAATAAATCCCGGCCAGACCCGAATCCAGCGCAGAGAACGCGCCGCTGGATCGCGAATGGACCGGGTAAGTAAATCTGCCCGCATGTGTCCATCACATTTGCAATTTTTTTAAATGGAGTCACTTGGAAGTAAAGGCAGTCCCCGGGTTACGTACAAGATAGGGTCCGGAGGTTTGTTTTTAAGTTGAATATGTATGTAAGTCGAAATTGTATATTTTACAAATGTAGATGCAGACAAAATTTTGGCCCCAGTGACAATTGGAGTTTAAACATATTTTGCTGTAATTTGACCAAGGATTATCAATAAAGTTTCATTACAGACACCTTACAGCTGTTTATTGCAAACTGGGACTATAGTAAAGCATTCAGAAAGCTTCACCAGAGGTCAGAGGGGTCTGTCTGTAACTATGGGTTGTCTGTAAGTTGGGTGTCCTTAAGTAGGGGACCACCTGTACAATTGTTCCTGCTGGTAACAAGACGTCACATGATTCTGGAAATTGAAAAATAAAAAAGATATGAATGTAGAAATGCAAGAAGTGATATATAGAAACACAAAAAGAATCTTGAAATGTAGAAATATATGTGTGTCAGGTCCCCCAGAGGCATATCTATGATGTATGAATATACTATTACACAGAAAAAAAGGCAAATGGACAACATAGAAAGCAAACACAGTCAGCATCTATGTTCTGTTAGATCTAAGTCAGAAGCAACAGGACAATCAGCTCAGTGAAGGAGTTACATGGATTGGTTTTTGCATTTATGAAGCAAATGAAGAATAAAAGAAATTGAGGGGAAATATGTTCATTGTCTTTAAATAATGAAGTGTGAATTATGCTTGAACCTATTTAACATTCAATGAAGAGGGAGTTTGTCACTGAATTGAGGATAGAGATTATTGTGAAGGACTAAAGGTCTAACATTTCCAACAATCAGCTGGAATAATTGTAAGTCGTTGTTCATCATTTCATGAAACATTTAATTAAACTAGTGACATCTTTCAGAAAATAAGCAACAATGCACCTAAGATGTCTCCTTTGTATCCTGAACCTCATTAGTGTCTGTGAAATGACACGTATAGCGAGCTGCGCCTCACTTTGGTCATCTTTACTTATCTAAAAAGGTCATGGCATTTTTGCATCATGGGACTCAAAAGTAGTTATACAGCTTAACATAATAGGATACAGGCACGTCCAATAGATACGGGAGAGAATAAGCACACCAGCTCCAACTAACTAACAGTCTTTTATATTGTATAAGTTATGACATCGAAGCCATTCTGGAACAATCCTGACATTTCATTCAACTCTTAAAGGGTTTTGTCGGAAATTAGGATATTGATGCTCTATCCTTAGATCATTAATATCCTATAAGTGTGGAGTAAACATCTCTATTATTTGATATCAGCAGCCACGGCATCAAAACTGCACCAGCAAAACAGTGGAGCCATTGTGATCCAGTCCGTGTGCAACTTACCAAAATTACTAAGAGGTTCCTACTTCTTAGTAATTCCGGCACAACACTTGTGGTCCAACCTAAGGCTCCTTTCACACTTTTTCTGCGCGTGCTTTTGACGTGCAGAACTTGCATTGTACTCTGACCCATTGTAACTAGAGATGAGCGAGCACTAAAATGCTCGGGTACTCGTTATTCGAGACGAACTTTTCCCGATGCTCGAGTGCTCGTCTCGAATAACGAGCCCCATTGAAGTCAATGGGAGACTCGAGCATTTTTCAAGGGGACCAAGGCTCTGCACAGGGAAGCTTGGCCAAACACCTGGGAACCTCAGAAAAGGATGGAAACACCACGGAAATGGACAGGAAACAGCAGGGGCAGCATGCATGGATGCCTCTGAGGCTGCTTAATCGCACCATTATGCCAAAATTATGGGCAACAGCATGGCCATGACAGAGTGACAGAATGAAGCTAGATAGCATGTAAAACATCCAATAATTGACCCTGACACTATAGGGGACGGCATGCAGAGGCAGCGGCAGCAGCGGCAGGCTAGAGAGTGGCATGGCGACATACCCTAAATGGACTCAGGCTTCAAACCAATGGGTGGCAGAGAGGAACCAAAGGAGGTGAGCAAGAAGCGCTCAAATAATATCGGTACATGATAAAAGTTTGCCAGTATATTTTGTGGATTACACAGCAGGGTGGCGACAAAGTTAACATGGAAGCCATGAAAACAACCCAAAATTCTGCCTGACACAGCTCGTTTGATAAGGGGACCATGTATGGAGGCAGTGAACTAGTAGTAGATTAAAGGTGCTGCAGTTAAAACTATGTTAGTTGGATCTTGGCATGGAGCTGGCGCTCCGCTGCCAGGCGAGCTTTCGCCAATCCAAGCCCCTGTCTCTAGGCTACTCCCCAAACAGCACTTCTAAGAACCTTTTGTATAAGATCAAGTGTAGTAGCGTTCTTATAAGTTTGGGATATGGCGGGTGAGGGGAATGTAAACAGATGTGCAAGAAGCGCTGAAATAATATCGGTAAATGATAAAAGTTTGCCAGTATATTTTGTGGATTACACAGCAGGGTGGCGACAAAGTTAACAAGTTTGATGTGGAATGCCCTGTAATAGCTCTTGGGCGGTGTGCCTTTTATCGCCTAGGCTCAGCAGTTTGAGCATCGCCTGCTGTCGCTTAGCGACGGCACTGCTGCTGTGCCTAGAGCTACCGACTGATGGCGCCATGGCCACGGATGGTAATTCGGAGGAGGAGGAGGTGGAGGAGGGGTGGGAGGAGGAGGAGGTATACTAGGCCTTTGAGACCTGGACCGAGGTAGGCCCCGCAATTCTCTGCGTCGGCAGTATATGACCAGCCCCAGGGTCAGACTCGGTCCCAGCCTGCACCAAGTTAAGTGTAGTAGCGTTCTTATAAGTTTGGGATATGGCGGGTGAGGGGAATGTAAACAGATGCGCAAGAAGCGCATGATGCGCATGGAGCTGGCGATCCGCTGCCAGGCGAGCTTTCGCCAATCCAAGCCCCTGTCTCTAGGCTACTCCCCAAACAGCACTTCTAAGAACCTTTTGTATAAGATGAAGTGTAGTAGCGTTCTTATAAGTTTAGGATATGGCGGGTGAGGGGAATGTAAACAGATGCGCAAGAAGCGCTGAAATAATATTGGTAAATGATAAAAGTTTGCCAGTATATTTTGTGGATAACACAGCAGGGTGGCGACAAAGTTAACAACTTTGATGTGGAATCCATGAAAACAACCCAAATTTCTGCCTGACACACCTCGTTTGATAAGGGGACGATGTATGGAGGCAGCTATATGGACGACTTTTGGAGGTAGCAATGGACACAACGTGTGGAGGCTGCTATGGAGACAATTTAATTTGGATAGTGCCTGTATGTGGCAGTCCAAAAAAGTTTTCAAACCAGAGGAGCAGGTAGGTGGCCCTCCAGTAAAATGGAATAGATTGAGTGCCTGTATGTGGCACTCCAAAAAAGTTTTCAAACCAGAGGAGCAGGTAGGTGGCCCTCCAGAAAAATTGAATAGATTGAGTGCCTGTATGTGGCACTCCCAAAAATTGTTTAAAACAGAGGACCGGGTCGGTGGCCCTCCAGAAAAATTAAATGCATAAAGTACTATAGCTAGAGCCAGTGGGCCCTGTCAAAAAATAGCCAGTCTCCTCTGCTTTACTGTACAAAGAGGAGGAGAAGGAGGAAAATGAGGAGGAGGAGGAGTGGATAAATTATTCAGGTTGAGCTTCCTTCACCTGGTGGAGATTGGAAATTATGAGAAATCCAGGCTTTATTCATCTTAATAAGCGTCAGCCTGTCAGCGGTGTCAGTCGACAGGCGTGTATGCTTATCGGTGATGATGCCACCAGCTGCACTGAAAACCCGCTCGGACAAGACGCTAGCGGCAGGGCAGGCAAGAACCTCCAAGGCGTACAGCGCCAGTTCGTGCCACATGTCCAGCTTTGAAACCCAGTAGTTGTAGGGAGCTGTGTGATCATTTAGGACGATGGTATGGTCAGCTACGTACTCCCTCACCATCTTTCTGTAAAGATCAGCCCTACTCTGCCGAGACTGGGGACAGGTGACAGTGTCTTGCTGGGGTGACATAAAGCTGGCAAAAGCCTTGTAAAGCGTACCCTTGCCAGTGCTGGACAAGCTGCCTGCTCGCCTACTCTCCCTCGCTACTTGTCCCGCAGAACTACGAACTCTGCCGCTAGCGCTGTCAGAAGGGAAATACTGTTTCAGCTTGTGCACCAGGGCCTGCTGGTATTCATGCATTCTCACACTCCTTTCCTCTCCAGGGATGAGAGTGGAAAGATTTTGCTTGTACCGTGGGTCCAGGAGAGTGAACACCCAGTAATCGGTGCTGGAATAAATTCTTTGAACGCGAGGGTCACGGGATAGGCAGCCTAGCATGAAATCTTCCATATGCGCCAGAGTACCAACGCGTAAGAATTCACTCCCCTCACTGGCCTGACTGTCCATTTCCTCCTCCTCCAACTCCTCCAACTCCTCTTCTTCTGCCCATACACGCTGAACAGTGAAGGACTCAACAATGGTCCCCTCTTGTGTCTCGCCAACATTCTCCTCCTCTTCCTCCTCATCCTCCTCCACCTCCACCTCCTCCGATATGCGCTGAGAAACAGACCTAAGGGTGCTTTGGCTATCAACAAGGGAATCTTCTTCCCCCGTCTCTTGTGACGAGCGCAAAGCTTCCGACTTCATGCTGATCAGAGAGTTTTTCAACAGGCCAAGCAGCGGGATGGTGAGGCTGATGATGGCGGCATCGCCACTGACCATCTGTGTTGACTCCTCAAAGTTACTCAGCACCTGACAGATATCAGACATCCACGTCCACTCCTCATTGTAGACTTGAGGAAGCTGACTGACCTGACTACCAGTTCTGGTGGAAGTTGACATCTGGCAGTCTACAATCGCTCGGCGCTGCTGGTAAACTCTGGATAACATGGTCAGTGTTGAATTCCACCTCGTGGGCACGTCGCACAACAGTCGGTGAGCGGGCAGTTGGAGGCGGCGCTGCGCTGCCCTGAGAGTGGCAGCATCTGTGCTGGACTTCCTGAAATGCGCACAGATGCGGCGCACCTTCGTGAGCAAATCAGACAGATTGGGGTATGTCTTGAGGAAACGCTGAACTATCAGATTTAACACATGGGCCAGGCATGGCACATGTGTCAGTCTGCCGAGTTGCAGAGCCGCCACCAGGTTACGGCCGTTGTCACACACAACCATGCCTGGCTTCAGGTTCAGCGGTGCCAGCCACAGATCAGTCTGCGCCGTGATGCCCTGTAATAGTTCTTGGGCGGTGTGCCTTTTATCGCCTAGGCTCAGCAGTTTGAGCACCGCCTGCTGTCGCTTAGCGACGGCACTGCTGCTGTGCCTAGAGCTACCGACTGATGGCGCCATGCCCACGGATGGTAGTTCGGAGGAGGAGGTGGAGGAGGGGTGGGAGGAGGAGGAGGCATAGTAGGCCTGAAACACCTGGACCGAGGTAGGCCCCGCAATCCTCGGCGTCGGCAGTATATGACCAGCCGCAGGGTCAGACTCGGTCCCAGCCTCCACCAAGTTAACCCAATGTGCCGTCAGTGATATATAGTGGACCAACATGGGGAGAGAAAAAGAACTGGACCGCACATCCACACATCACACAATGATCTAATGCCGCTAGGCTACATTATATAACGAACTCGAGGTTCTTAGTTACATTTTGATCAAATTGTATAAGCCCACCAACCACTTCACGGTGACCTCTTTATGGTGGGTCCCTACGCTATTTTGTGCAGCATCACATGGCGTCCACCCCCGCTGCAGCACAGCGCCGGCAGGGACCAAGACCCGGTTGCCCCCCAGTACCCATACTGGCGGGCATAGCCCCCATGGCTCCGGGCCCAGGCCCCCACCAGCGCCACACCACAGAAGCGGTGGACGCCATGCAACACCGCACCATGTGAACAGGAAAAAAGGCTCACCATGTGTGAACAGGTGTTAAACTCACCGTTCCATGTGGTCTCAGACGCTGGCTGAGAGGAAGTAGGCGGCCCCTAAATGCAGTCTCCTGCTAATTTAAAAACACCTGGGTCGAATGGGGCGGAGTGCTGGTACCAGGAAAAACAAAATAAATGAAGGGATAGAATGTACTAAACCAACATGGGGAGAGAAAAAGAACTGGACCGCACATCCACACATCACACAATGATCTAATGCCGCTAGGCTACATTATATAACGAACTCGAGGTTCTTAGTTACATTTTGATCAAATTGTATAAGCCCACCAACCACTTCACGGTGACCTCTTTATGGTGGGTCCCTACGCTATTTTGTGCAGCATCACATGGCGTCCACCCCCGCTGCAGCACAGCGCCGGCAGGGACCAAGACCCGGTTGCCCCCCAGTACCCATACTGGCGGGCATAGCCCCCATGGCTCCGGGCCCAGGCCCCCACCAGCGCCGCACCACAGAAGCGGCGGACGCCATGCAACACCGCACCATGTGAACAGGAAAAAAGGCTCACCATGTGTGAACAGGTGTTAAACTCACCGTTCCATGTGGTCTCAGACGCTGGCTGAGAGGAAGTAGGCGGCCCCTAAATGCAGTCTCCTGCTAATTTAAAAACACCTGGGTCGAATGGGGCGGAGTGCTGGTACCAGGAAAAACAAAATAAATGAAGGGATAGAATGTACTAAACCAACATGGGGAGAGAAAAAGAACTGGACCGCACATCCACACATCACACAATGATCTAATGCCGCTAGGCTACATTATATAACGAACTCGAGGTTCTTAGTTACATTTTGATCAAATTGTATAAGCCCACCAACCACTTCACGGTGACCTCTTTATGGTGGTCCCTGGTGGGTACCAGCACTCCGCCCCCTTCGAACCAGGTGTTTTTAAATAAGCAGGAGACTGCATTTAGGGGCCGCCTACTTCCTCTCAGCCAGTGTCTGAGACCACATGGAACGGTGAGTTTAACACCTGTTCACACATGGTGAGCCTTTTTTCCTGTTCACATGGTGCGGTGTTGCATGGCGTCCGCCGCTTCTGTGGTGCGGTGCTGGTGGGGGCCTGGGCCCGGAGCCATGGGGGCTATGCCCGCCAGTATGGGTACTGGGGGGCAACCGGGTCTTGGTCCCTGCCGGCGCTGTGCTGCAGCGGGGGTGGACGCCATGTGATGCTGCACAAAATAGCGTAGGGACCCACCATAAAGAGGTCACCGTGAAGTGGTTGGTGGGCTTATACAATTTAATCAAAATGTAACTAAGAACCTCGAGTTCGTTATATAATGTAGCCTAGCGGCATTAGATCATTGTGTGATGTGTGGATGTGCGGTCCAGTTCTTTTTCTCTCCCCATAGTGATATATAGTGGCCCTGCCCGGCAGCACTCGTCCACGTGTCCGTGGTCAGGTGGACCTTGTCAGAAACGGCGTTGGTCAGGGCACGGATGATGTTGTCTGACACGTGCTGGTGCAGGGCTGGGACGGCACATCGGGAAAAGTAGTGGCGGCTGGGGACCGAATACCGAGGGGCGGCCGCCGCCATGAGGTTGCGAAAGGCCTCGGTCTCTACTAGCCTATAGGGCAGCATCTCCAGGCTAAGCAATCTGGAGATGTGGACATTAAGGGCTTGGGCGTGCGGGTGGGTTGCACTATATTTGCGTTTCCGCTCCAGCGTCTGGGGTATGGAGAGCTGAACGCTGGTGAAATGCTGTGGAGGATCGTGGAGGCGACGATGGGGTTTTTGTGGCAGGGTCCTGGGCAGGGGGCTGACTATCAGCTGACACAGGGGAAGGAGCAGTGGTGTGCACGGCCGGAGGTGAACGGGCTTGTTGCCACTGAGTGGGGTGTTTAGCATTCATATGCCTGCGCATACTGGTGGTAGTTAAGCTATTAGTGGTGGAACCCCTGCTGATCCTGGTTTGGCAAATGTTGCACACCACAGTCCGTCGGTCATCCGGTGTTTCCTTAAAGAACCTCCAGACTTCTGAAAATCTAGCCCTCGCCGCAGGAGCCCTCGCCACGGGAGCTTCACTAGTTGACACATTTGGCGCTGATGCACCAGGTCTGGCCCTGCCTCTCCGTCTGGCCCCACCACTGCCTCTTCCAACCTGTTCTGGTCGAGGACTCTCCTCCGTCTCAGAAGCACTGTGTTCACCCGGCCTATCAACCCAGCTTGGGTCTGTCACCTCATCATCCTCCGATCCCTCAGTCTGCTCCCCCCTTCGGACTTCCTGCCCTGACAACAACTTCCCCACTGTCTGACAACCGTGTCTCCTCATCGTCGGACACCTCTTTACACACTTCTTCCACTACGTCAAGAAGGTCATCATCACCCACAGACTGCGACTGGTGGAAAACCTGGGCATCGGAAAATTGCTCAGCAGCAACCGGACAAGTGGTTTGTGACTGTGGGAAGGGTCCAGAAAACAGTTCCTCAGAGTATGCCGGTTCAAATGCCAAATTTTCCTGGGAGGGGGCAGACTGGGGGGGAGGAGGCTGAGGTGCAGGAGCTGGAGGAGTGCCGATTTCGGTGACATGGGTGGACTGCGTGGAAGACTGACTGGTGGACAAATTGCTCGAAGCATTGTCGGCAATCCACGACATCACCTGTTCGCACTGTTCTGGCCTCAACAGTGCTCTACCACGAGTCCGAGTAACTTCAGACATGAACCTAGGGAGTGTAGCTCTGCGGCGTTCCCTTGCTCCCTCATAAGCAGGTGGTGTCTCACCCCGCCCAGGACCACGGCCTCTGACCCCTGCAGTAGTTGGACGCCCACGTCCCCGCCCTCGTCCTCTACCCCTAGCCCTCGGGTTAAACATTTTGAAAATAAAAGTTATAACTTTAATTTTTTTTAAACTTTTTTTTGTGTTTTTTTGTGTTTTTTAGTTTTTAAAACCAAACGATGCTATCCTATTGCTATGGCTATTTTCTAGCCAAGTATGAAAGCACACTACTATGCCAGATGAGATGACGCTGAGTTATGAAAAAATAAACGTAAAATAAAAAAGGAAATGGCAGACTGTGCCTAATTGAAATCCAACCCCTAATAAATTTTCCCACTTCGGTCTTTGCGATGGATATGTGCGTCACTAAGCGCAAAACACAGCGGTCGCAACTCTCACTACAAATTGCTCACAATTTGCTAGTAGATGCACTGCAGCAAGGACAGCCACCAGCAGATCAACCAGAAATCAAATATATATAACGCTACTGTAGGCGTAAGTAAGCCGTTTGGATTCTCCTATGGCTATTTTCTAGCCAAGTATGAAAGCACACTGCTATGCCAGATGAGATGACACTGAGTTATTAAAATAATAAACGTAAAATAAAAAAGGAAATGGCAGACTGTGCCTAATTGAAATCCAACCCCTAATAAATTTTCCCACTTCGGTCTTTGCGATGGATATGTGCGTCACTAAGCGCAAAACACAGCGGTCGCAACTCTCACTACAAATTGCTCACAATTTGCTAGTAGATGCACTGCAGCAAGTACAGCCACCAGCAGATCAACCAGAAATCAAATATATATAACGCTACTGTAGGCGTAAGTAAGCCGTTTGGATTCTCCTATGGCTATTTTCTAGCCAAGTATGAAAGCACACTACTATGCCAGATGAGATGACGCTGAGTTATTAAAAAATAAACGTAAAATAAAAAGTAAATGGCAGACTGTGCCTAATTGAAATCAAACCCCTAATAAATTTTCCCACTTCGGTGTTTGAGGTGGATATGTGTGTCACTAAGAGCTAAACACAACGGTAGCAAGTCCCCCTGCAAATTCCTCACAATATTGTACTAGCTGCACTACTAGTGCCAGCAAGCCCAGCCACAAGCAAACAAAAAAAAAAAAAGTATAACGTTATTGTAGCCCTAAGAAGGGCTGTTGGGTTCTTGTTGAATCACTCCTGCCTAACACTATTCTAATAGAACACCCTAACGCTTTCCCTGACCAGCAGCAGCTCTCTCCCTAGCGGCATCCAGACAGAGAATGATCCGAGCAGCGCGGGCAGCGGCTAGTCTATCCCAGGGTCACCTGATCTGGCCAGCCAACCACTGCTATCGACGTGTAAGGGTACCACGTCATGCTGGGTGGAGTGCAGAGTCTCCTGGCTTGTGATTGGCTCTGTTTCTGGCCGCCAAAAAGCAAAACGGCGGGAGCTGCCATTTTCTCGAGCGGGCGAAGTATTCGTCCGAGCAACGAGCAGTTTCGAGTACGCTAATGCTCGAACGAGCATCAAGCTCGGACGAGTATGTTCGCTCATCTCTAATTGTAACCAATGGGTCTTTTCAGACTTGCACTGAAAACTGATTGCACTCTGATGCAAAATGTGCGTTTTTTACTGACCAAACTCTGATCGCACCCTGATCAAACTCTGACGTGATCTGCAACGCAAGTGTGGAAGGGGCTTAACTTACACTTTAGCTACAACCTGCTCCAGGTTTCTGGCACAGGATTTAGTAAATTGGCTTGCTGGGGTGTCCGTGTTCCCCATCACTAAAGGTCCCCTGTTCTTAAAAGTGTTGTGTGTGAGACCAAATGGCCAACAGTTGCAAATTCCATTGCAAGTACCAGGAATTGCTAATTTTCCATTTGCTAATGGACTTGTCAGACACCCATCATTGTGATATGAATGACCTATCCTAAGGACAACCCCTTTCAATAATTTTTTTTTATCATTGACTAGAATAATGAGCATGAACTTAAGTTGTATTTATTTAAAGCATACAGTATATTAAGTCTACCATACAAAGGCGCATTTACACTGCCGTTGCCCACATGTGCAGCACCATACCGTTCCATAGCCGGTAGACATGTCCTATCTTTCCCCGGAATATGGCGCCGTGCCCCATATTTTTCTATGAAGAGAGGCTGGGGTGAGCGGTGCTCATCCCCTCCTCTTCTCCCCTGCCGCCTATGTTAGTGTGATTTTAGCCTTATAGTGTGACAATGAATCGTGAAGTCATAGCAACTCTATGAACAACCATATAGTGAAATGATAATAATAATGAGGAATGTTTCATGTTTTGTCCATAATTCCCAATTCCATAGCAGTTTCTGAATAAAAATCAATGATCTCATTAGCAAGACTGTTAAGAGTTAAATTTTAATAATTCTCCATAGTATGGCTTCACATTGGCACCAGGGATGCAGTAACCTGTTTAGTAGATATTAAGTCATTTAGCACAATACAGATCCACAGACAGACACAACAGAGGTTCATCTGTCAAGCAAGGCGTATGATCTATGATATCCGGACCATATTAATATAATTTTTCTATTTCTGACTTTCTCGATAAATGACGGCCAGTAAATTGTTTAATTCCTATTAATACAATAGTGCTGGCGCTACTCTAGAATGTGTATTGCCTAAACTAAGATGACATAACTAAGTCTTTTTTCTAGATGATCCCGGTGTGTCAAGATTAAGGAAGACAAGCGGCAGGATCAGGATGATGAAGAGGGCAGGTGAGTATATGTAGTTTGTTTTTTTTTTACTTTTTTTAACTTTTCTTTTACTTTCTTGAGTTGCAGATTTCCTTTAAAAATTATCTTTATGGTGTAAACATCAATAGAGGATTAAAATGTGAGAACTTTCTTTCATGATCAAACCCCTTTAATATGAGCTTGGTTACTAAAGGCAATGAGTATAAGACGCTTATGTGTGAGGTAAAATGGATAAAGACATTGACAGACAGAGAGAGAGAGACAGACAGAGACATACTTAGAAATACAGACAGATAGAGTCTTATTCTGCAAAAGATTCATATACCGTATATTCAGGCGTATAAGACGACTTTTGAAGACAGAAAAATCTTCTGTCTTCTCTGGGGTCGTCTTATACGCCGGTAATCCCGACCGCCCGCTGTGTATTCACGGCAGCGGTCGGGTCGCGCTGCATGGAGAGGGCTCACGGGCTGAGCCCTCTCCATAGCCGGTAAGTCTTTGCTGCATATTGCAGCAAAGGCTTACCGGTAACACCCGCAATCGGTGCTAGCACCGATCGCGGGTGTTTTCACAACGATGGCTGCCGGCAAAGCTGCCGGCAGCCTCAAAAAGATAGCGGCGCATGGGCGCAGCCATCTTACCTGGGATCGCCCCTCCCCGTGACATCATCGGGGGCGGCGATCCGTCTCCATGGTAGCCTCGGGTCTTCCGAAGACCTGAGGCTATTTCGTTTTAACCCCTTCATTACAATGTGCTGATAGCACATTGTAATGAATGAGGAGGAAAATCCCCATATACTGCCATACTGTAGTATGGCAGTATATGATAGGATCGATCAGACAACCTAGGGTTAAAGTACCCTAGGGAGTCTGAAAAATAGTATAAATAAAAATAAAAAAAAATTAAAAAAAAATTTATAATAAAAAAAACTAAAATTTCAAATCACCCCCCTTTCCCTAGAACTGACATAAATATAAATAAACAGTAAAAATCATAAACACATCAGGTATTGACGCGTCCGAAAATGCCCGATCTATCAAAATATGATAACGTTTTTTCAATGCGTTTAACCCCGTAACGGAAAATAGCGCCCAAAGTCGAAAATGGCACTTTTCTGCCATTTTGAAAAATATAAAAAAATCTATAAAAAGTGATCAAAAGTTAGTACAGTCCTAAAAATGATATCATTAAAATAATTTTTGTACAGGAGGTTTTCATTTTTGTAAATGTATGAAAACATTATAAAACCTGTACAAATTTGGTATCCCCTTAATGGTACCGACCCAAAGAATAAGGTAGACTTGTCATTTGGGGCGCTCAGTGAAAGACGTAATATCCAAGCCCACAAGAAAATGACGCAAATGCGTTTTTTCACCATTTTCATTGCATTTGGAATGGCATGGCATGGAATATTTAATAAAATAAAAATTTAAGGTACAGTATGGTAACATTTACAGTAAAATGGACAATGGTAATGTTGTTGTTGTATGCCTTATGTTTATGACAGTTTTCCTGCTATATACCTGCATGTCATAAGAATTTACATTAAAAAAAGGACCATGTTAAATTCAAATCAGTTTTTTTTAAAATTTTTACCGGTGTTTTGTATGCGTTGGAAAAGGGGTAGTCTTATACGGCGAATATATCTTAAACTATATTTTAAACAGGAAAGTAAGGGGGTCGTCTTATACACCAGGTCGTCTTATACGCCGGAATATACAGTAAGTGTCTAATGCTGGATGTTAAATTGGTCATATTTTAAGATTGTCTAGTCTTACTCTGCACCTACTATTAGTTGGATTACTTTACGCCAGAAAACTAGGGCAAAATTATATCGGATCAGGAGTATTTATGGCGCACTGACCTTTTTGATGCAGGACCACGCCCCTTTTCAAAGGCCACAACCTTTTTGTTGAGCTAGTCATAGGAGAATAAATTCCCTATTTTGTTTTTGTTGTTTTGATATGTAATATGTATAGTCTAGGGCAAATGGGGCAACTATGGTGATGCTTTTTGTAGTGTAGCGGGCATTTATAAGAGTCTCAGTTACAGGGGGAACGAACACATGTGACTGGTAATGCTGATCAGAGCTGGACTGGGTCTGATTACACCCAGCAGCCCTGATTAATCCCTTTAGACAGCCGGCTCTGTTCCTCTCTGCATCGCGCTACTTTAGCGCAGTGCTGTGAGGAGCAGAGAAGGCAGAAACGGTAATGAAAAACTGCAGACTCTGGACCTGCGCTCGCTGATGTCTAAAGCGAGAGGCCCAAGAAGAGTTAAGAACATTACACCTGTTTGAAACACGCTGGCTGTTTAATTAGAAGTCACTTTAAATTGACAATAACATCACAGTGGGGCTCATTTACTAAGGGTCCAAACACCGCACTTTCATCAGGTTTCCCGAATATTTCCGTTTTGCGCCAAATTGCCCCGGGTTTTTGGCGCACACGATCGGATTGTTGCGCATCGGCGTCAGCTTGCACGCGACAGAAATCAGGGGGCCTGGCTGTCGGACAACCTGACGGATTCGGAAAAAACGCTTAATTTAAAAAACAAATTGTGTCGCAAGATCAAGCACTTAGATACACTAGGAAGAAGAAGGTGAACCTCGGCGCAGCAGCGACTCCTGCAGGAACTCGGCAGCACGATCTTAGTAATTCCCGGCAGACCCGAACCCTCGCAGTCTCCTGTTATATGCAGCGCTTTATCTTGCAGCCGGTCACAGAACTGGCACAGGCAATAGCTAATGCGCCAGTGTGTCACTAAATGTCTCTCTATGCCCGCTTCGCTTGGAGGTGGTTAAAGTGGCCAGGCATTATGACTTTATCCAGGTTTGTATACAAATATTTCATCTATTAAGTAGAGAGGAGCATGTAGGACCCCCCTGTCCAGCTGCACCTTATGGGCAAGTTTATATTTTAACCACTGCGACCTCTTTAGTTACTTCACTGGTGCAAATCATTGCTTATCCCATTTTTATGCCACAATTATATTCCTAAAATAATGAAATAACTAATCCTTTTTTATCAAGAGTAAAACACCTCAGGATTGAAGAAAAGCTGTAGATGACATGAGCTTTATTGGAAAAGGATATATTGAAATAATACATTTTCCTACGGCTATTTCTACCTTGGTGACCAACGCTGAGATTCTTCCTTGTGGATGAGAAACACCTTGTGGTGAGTTCTTGTTAATTGTCTGTTTTTTGTCAGCTTCTTTTCGGGCATCAATAACACATAAATGGGTGTTCGTTTTATTTTCGTTTGCTCTTATTCATTTTCTTTTGACAGTTTCATAATCATTTGGCTAAAATCATAAAAGGTATTAAAAATTCTTCCAACAAAAGGGAAAAATACTTTTTCATAGCTTAAAGGGGTTCTACCAACAATGAAGATTCATGAATACGATGTACAGGACTGATCAGTGAGGATCTGACCTATGAGATCCACAACAATCAACGACGTGGGGCCTACAAAAGCCCCTGAGGGCCGGTTCGACCACAGCTCTGTTTACTTCTATAGGGCATTCAGGCCCCATTATTTTAACCATCTGGCAGATCCTGCCAGAGGGGGCACGTACGTGCGTATAACTATGCTTGGTTTATAATCCCTTATCCTGGTGGTAGATGTCCTTTAAGATCTATAAAAATAAAGATTACCAATGACATAATCCAATATAGAGACCTAAATGGTACAAACGGTTTACAACATGCATGTAGCCTCTAAGTCTATGGTATCCGCTCATCTATACACATTATCCAGAGGATGCCAGATACTTGCCAGCCAGCATTCTGTATGAGTAAAGGAGTTTAGGAGGCACGTTCCTACATATATATGAATCATGATATGGAAAAACCCAAAGAGAGACACTGCCATTAGTGACACATGGATTAATATATTAGTTCATGACAGAGAAGAGGACTTACAGGAAAATGAGGCTAAATATTAACAAACTGGTCAGAAACACAACACCCATAATTAAACATTAAGTGACTGTTCTTTTCTTTGTAATGATTTGATGAAATTAATTTTGCGTAGTTTGCAGGAATACTGCACATCCTTATTACTTTCCTATTTCCAGTCAAAGTGGTTTGAGAAAGTCATCCCAAGTATTATACTACTTTTTATCGAGGGGATATCTGGTATTGGAAATGTTTATATATATAAATATATTTATGTAGATAATCAAAAGGTGGAACTACGGGGCAGATGTATCAGGGTTTATACACCTGGAATTGGGCGTACAAGCTCTGAAATAGGTGCCATTCTTGGCACACGGCACCAAGTCTTTGCTTAATAAAGGATAGGAATAGCCGAGGAGGTGATATAAAACCAAAATTTTTCTACACATTGGGGGTGCTGCCTTTTTTCTGGATTTTTTGGATTATCCTTGAGACAAAGGGGCACATGTATCATAGTTTTGTCTCTCTGTGGTGAATTTTAGAGACATTTGGCGGCTCTTTTTTGCACCTTATGTATGTTATGTATGTTCAGTTTTTCCTATCCTGGCAGGCGCAAATTTTGGCTTCTTTTTGAGACTTTTTGTTGCAAATGTCTCAAATCCACATGGACACAAGTCACATGAGGGGGTTATATGCAGGGGTGGACACAAGCCACGTCTGGGGGTTATATGCAGGAGTGGACACAAGCCACGTCTGGGGGTTATATGCAGGAGTGGACACAAGCCACGTCTGGGGGTTATATGCAGGAGTGGACACTACTGTTAATTTGGGATTTAACATGTTGCATTTTTAATGCGTTGTGAAACTTATTACAACAGCTGAAAAGAGGTGATTTTCCTAATTACATTATTCCTAATTCCTACATTCCTACATTCCTAATTACATTACATTTGAATGTACAAAACGCATAGTAAACGCAATGTTAACACATGCGTTAACGCAGCGTTTATATTGCGTTTTGTAAACGCAAATGTTGACAGTAATGAAAAAGGCAAATCACCTCTCCAGGCAATTAAACAGCTATGTGTAACCTCACCCTTAGAAGAAAGCAATAAAAAAAAATTAAAAATAAAAAAAAAATTAAGAATTTCCATAAGAGAGGTTACTGTGCAAAATGTTAAACAGTTAAAGCATGTGAAATAATTCCAATTTACATGTTAAAATCGGGTCCATGAAATAAAAAAAAACTTCCTTTGTACCTGCCCTGGACCAGGTGCAGAATTGCACCAAAAATGGTGCAAAAATGTCGCAAAAACAGCAAAATGTTGCATGGAACATCTGGAAAACAATGATACATAAGGAACATTGCACAAAGGTGCAGACAAGGCGTAATTGAAAAAGAACAGAGATAAAAGTCGCAAAAATGGCGCAAAAACGGCAAAAGTCACTAGCTGAAATTATGATACAGGTGACCCAAAGGAATAAGAATCATTTATATACAAATAGGTCATTAAAAGATAAGCTAATATGTAGTTTGTTGTTATCTCATTTTTTAATTTTCAATTAAACTATAATGAAGAATTAAAATGCTACTGGCTCCTTAATCAGTCGTGTGGGCATGAGACTGCAGTTGGTAAGCTGGAGGCACATGAGGCAAATATTTATATTGGACTGAATGTTAGGACATTGGGGGGACAGGATGGATGCATTTACATAGGACTGCAGGTTAGGAGGCTGGGTGGACTGAAGGGATTTATTTACATGGGACTACATGTTAGGAGGCTGGGAGGACAGGAGGGATGTATTTATATGGGAAGGCATGTGAGGAGGCAAGGGGGACATGATGGATGCATTTACATAGGACTGCATAATAGGAGGCTGTGTTGACTGTAGGAATTTATTTACATAGGACTGTATGTTGGGGGCTGGGGGGATGTATTTACATGGGGCTGCATGTTGGAGGCTGGGTGGACAGAATAGATGGATGCATTTACATGGCACTATGTTGGAAGGACTTAAAGGAAACCTACCACTTTCCAATAGGGCTTCTAAGTTCCGAATACCGTGCACCAGCTCAGGGTGTAATGCTTTTAATCACTTTTTTAATTTTTATATTGGAAGCAGCTTTGGCGCACGGTGGTACCCGCTCGACGCACCATGCGCACGACCGTACGCGCGTGACATCACCGGTTCTCCGGCACTTCCTATTCAGTCGCATGGTGCACCAAGCTCGTACCACCATGCGCCGAAGCTGCTTCCAATATAAAGATTAAAAAAGTGATTAAAAGCATTACAGCGGTTTATGAACATAATGAAGATATGCTCCGGCACCAGCTCACCAGCTCACTCATTGGACATCTCATAGGTCATTTGCATACAGCTTTAGGACCTCATTGCTTAAGCTTACAGGCATATAGAGGGACAATGAAGGGAAAGAGGCAATGCTTTCTAAGGGCAGTTTCTGAAAATATATTTAGTTTAGAGGGTTATTTTGCCTGACAGGTTCTCTTTAAGGAGTTAGTATCACTGGGCAGGGCATTGTTTTTAACTCTGTTTGTTGGTGGATTTAAAGGGGTTGTCTCGTATATCAAAATATGTGAATGGAGCTCAATACATAAGAACAGCACTAGAACTGAGCTTTGTACCGAAACATAGCACCAAGACCAATTCCTGGCCCCTATATACATATATACAGTATCCCATATGATTTTACATGTACAGAGCCCTCCATAATAAATAAATACATACAGTTCCTTCTATAAATTCACTCTGTGCACCTGTTATAAATATAGATATATTCTCGGTCCCCTCTTTTAGATACATCCTGTGCCCTCTCTATTAGATGTATACTGTCCCTGGGGTGAACCAAGCCTGAGGCGAAAAGTGAACAGGTGACCGACCCCTTGACAGCATGTAATAAACAGTGCTTGATCCAGAAGTCACGATTAATGTCCTGCTCACAGACTGACCACAGTGCCAGGGATGAGATTCCTTGCATCAAAGTGATATATAATACAGGGAGTTCCTGCTTCCCCCAAAATGGCAGCACCAAACTGTAATATGATCCACAGGGAAACGGATATTGTGCACCATATATCACTATGATGCAAGGAGTCACAAGTCACCGGACAGCACACAGTCTGGTTTTCATGGACCAAGCTCTGAAAATGAAGGGGTTATCCGAGATTTATAAATAAATTTGTGACGGGCTGGGGCGGACAGTTTAAAAAAAATGTGAACTCACCTGCTCCATCGCTGCTGATGTCCCGTGCCGTGGTCCGTATGATCCATGCCCCTGCTTGTTTACAGGGCCACAGAAGCTGTGTTCTGGGAGCTTGCAGCTGGCAGAGGTGGCCGGGCACTCCCATCCGTCCCTATATCTCAGCATTGTAGGCACTGGGATATCGTGACGGATGCGAGTGGCCCACGGACAGAAAGGGTGGGATCTGCAAACTACTATTAAGAGTTTAAGGGTGATCCATGGATGAAAAAAAATATATACACGGGGGTTAAAAATAACAAAGAGCTTATACTTACCTCCTCCAGCACTTCTGTCCTCCCAGTGCCCCGCTCATTGCTGTTTGTTTACAACCAGTGCCACGTGCCTGCTACACACTGAAATTGCAGTAGCAGGCCTGGGACCGGAGTAGTGTCCTGTGTAAATAACAGCAACAGGGGGCGTGTTGGGAGAACGGGAGCGCTGAAGGAGGTAAGTGTAAGTTTTTTTTATTTTTACAACCTTCCCAACCATGTAAAAACTTTTTTCATTCATGGACAACCCCTTTAAATGTTTAGATATCTTACACATATCACTTCCATGCAAATGTTATATACATATGCATATTACACACACATTAATATATACATGACAAATACTATACACACGTGTGTACTGTATATACATACATGACTCATATTACACATATTAATATCTATACAGAGAAAGACACCACACCAACACATATTGTACATACAAACACAAGTTACATATGACACACATACACTCACCGGCCACTTAATTAGGTACACCATGCTAGTAACGGGTTGGACCCCCTTTTGCCTTCAGAACTGCCTCAATTCTTCGTGGCATAGATTCAACAAGGTGCTGGAAGCATTCCTCAGAGATTTTGGTCCATATTGACATGATGGCATCACACTGAAAGGAGTGGCACCCAGTGTGGTCTTCTGCTGCTGTAGCCCATCTGCCTCAAAGTTCGACGTACTGTGCGTTCAGAGATGCTCTTCTGCCTACCTTGGTTCTAACGGGTGGCGATTTGAGTCACTGTTGCCTTTCTATCAGCTCGAACCAGTCTGCCCATTCTCCTTTGACCTCTGGCATCAACAAGGCATTTCCGCCCACAGAACTGCCGCTCATTGGATGTTTTTTCTTTTTCGGACCATTCTCTGTAAACCCTAGAGATGGTTGTGCGTGAAAATCCCAGTAGATCAGCAGTTTCTGAAATACTCAGACCAGCCCTTCTGGCACCAACAACCATGCCACGTTCAAAGGCCCTCAAATCACCTTTCTTCCCCATACTGATGCTCGGTTTGAACTGCAGGAGATTGTCTTGACCATGTCTACATGCCTAAATGCACTGAGTTGCCGCCATGTGATTGGCTGATTAGAAATGAAGTGTTAACGAGCAGTTGGACAGGTGTACCTAATAAAGTGGCCGGTGAGTGTACATAGCCAGCAGATACATTATACAGATATATACAAATACATCTAATGTTACAAACACATGCAGTCATAAAGTTACTATAAACAACATATACGCATGTAGTAATATGTACCTTTTTTGGAGAAAGATAAGTTTTCAAACCTGTGCAAGAGAAAACTCAAGCATGAGGCAATGACAGGCTGTGTCTAGTGCAGCACCCTTCCCCCTCCCTGCTGGTCCCAATCATAAACTGCAGTAGTGGATTATAATACAGGTGGTTTGGGTGGTAGCAATGGGCCCAAGCCTTCTAGGGGGCTCATGGCCATCCAAATCATTCACAAAATTTTATACTGAGAAATACCTTCACCAGTGAAAGGGGTGCTGCTGTGGGTGAGGGCACAGAATGAAGTTGGGGGCAGAGTATGAAGTGTAGCTGCTGCAAGGGGCAAATGTATGATGAGGAGCAGGTGGGGAGGGGGCTCAGTATGAAAGGAATCTACTAGGTGGCAAAATATGAAGGAGAGCAGGGGGGCCCGAACATAAAGTGACCACAATGTGACCACATCTTCTTCAGTATACAGCATGAATCAGCAGCTCAGATAACAAATGTCGGGAGACAGCAAAACGAAAAAAACTAGGACCTTTCATCTCTAATTTCTGCAGTGTACTTTTCATTACCAATGAAGGGAGTCTTCTGGGCATTGGTACTTTTCATTACCAATGAGGGGAGTCTTCTGGGCATTACATTACTGGGGAAGGCTGCTAGGCATTTCATTAGTGAGGGAGGCTGCTGGGCATTTCATTAGTGGGGAGGCTGCTAGTCATTTCATTAGTGAGGGAGGCTGCTGCACATTTCATTAGTGGGGATGCTGCTGGGCATTTCATTAGTGGGGAGGCTGCTAGGCATTTTATTAGTGAGGGAGGCTGCTGGGCATTTCATTAGTGGGGAGGCTGCTGGGCATTTCATTAGTGAGGGAGGCTACAGGGCATTGCATTAGTGAGGGAGGCTCCTGTGCACTTCATTAGTGGGGGAGACTGCTGGGCATTTTATTAGTGAGGGAGGCTGCTGGGTATTTCATTAGTGAAGGGGGGCTTCTGGGCATTGCATCAGTGGTGGGGGCTGCTGGGCATTTCATTAGTGAGGGAAGCTTCTGGGAATTTCATTAGTTGGGGAGACTGCTGGGTATTTCATTAGTTGGGGAGGCTACTGGGCATTTCATTAGCGAGGGAGGCTCCTGTGCATTTCATAAGTGGGGTTGGCGTGGGGCTGCTGGGCATTTCATTAGTGTAGGAGGCTTCTGGGCATTTCATTGGTGGGGAGGCTGCTGGCCATTTCATTAGTGAAAGGAGGTGTCTGGGCATTTCATTAGTGGTGGAGGCTGCTGGGCATTTCATTGGTGCGGGGAGGCTTCTGGGCATTTCATCAGCGGAGGGAGGCTGTGACCATTGCATTTGCCACCCTATGCTTTTACTCCAGTCAATAAGTTTCTTAAATTTTTTGTGGTAAAATAAGGTGCCTCCACTTATATGCAGGTCAGCTTATACCTGAGAATATATGGTACTTGAGCACACCCTGGGACCTCTGTGCCTCTCCAACTCTTATTAGTGGTGAGCCTTTTTTGGTATTTTTACATAATTTTGAAGTGGAAAGAAAAGTGTGAGAGGTAAAGGGAGGACGTACAACCAACATATGTCCCATAAATAATTAAAGGAAATCTACCATCAAAATCAAGCAAAATAAGCCAAGGACACTTACTCATAGATCCATAACCTGTGACTATGGTAATCTTCTTATATTTGTGATCCATGGCTTCCCTACATCTAAAATCAACTTTTAAAATTATGTTAATGGGCCAGAAGTGCTATGTGGGGCTTTACCAACTTCACAGTCTTCTACTATGCAGGAGCATGTCTCACCCATCCCCAGCCCCGCTGTGCAGTTTCCCTTCCCTCTGTCCGCTGTTATCTTAGGATCTTATCTTGGGAGGTAACGCCTCCCAGAGCGTTTCTGGCTCATTAGTAAAATTTAATTCAACATAAAAGCTGATTTTAGATGGAAGGAGGCCATGGATAACAAATATAAGATGATTACCCCAGTCATAGTACCTGGATCTATGAGTAAGTGTCCCTGGTATATCATGATGGATTTTGATGGTAGATTTTCTTTAACTGGTTCGCGACCACCCCCCGTGTATTCACGGCGGCGGTCGGGTCACGCTGCATGGAGAGGGCTCACGGGCTGAGCCCTCTCCATAGCCGGTAAGCCTTTGCTGCATTGTGTGATAGCACATTGAAATGAATGAGGAGGAAAATCCCCATATACTGCCATACTGTAGTATGGCAGTATATGATAGGATCAATCAGACAACCTAGGGTTAAAGTACCCTAGGGAGTCTGAAAAATAGTAAAAAGAAAAATAAAAAAAAGTAAAAAAAAAAAATTATAATAAAAAAACCTAAAAATTCAAATCACCCCCTTTCCCTAGAACTGACATAAATATAAACAAACAGTAAAAATCATAAAAACATTAGGTATCGACGCGTCCGAAAATGCCCGATCTATCAAAATATATTAATGGTTTTTCAATGCTTTAACCCAATAACGGAAAATAGCGCCCATTTTGAAAAATATTAAAAAATCTATAAAAAGTGATCAAAAGGTCGTACTGTCCTAAAAATGATATCATTGAAAATATTATCAAATTTCGCAAAAAATGAAACAACCCACAGTTCCATACAACAAAGTATAAAAAAGTTATTAGCACCAGAAATTGGCAAAATCAAAAAAATAATTTTTGTACAGGAGGTTTTAATTTTTGTAAATGTATGAATACATTATAAAACCTATACAAATTTGTTGTCCCCGTAATCGTACCAACCCAAAGAATAAAGTAGACCTGTCATTTGGGGCGCTCAGTGAAAAACGTAATATCCAAGCCCACAAGAAAATGGCACAAATGCGTTTTTTCACCATTTTCATTGCATTTGGAATTTTTTTCCCGCTTCCGAGTACATGGCATGGAATATTTAATATCATCACTACGAAGTGCAATTTGTTACGCAAAAAACAAGCCATCACACAGCTCTTTACGTGTAAAAATAAAAAAGTTATAGATTTTTGTAGGTGGGGAGTGAAAAATGGACATGAAAAAACAGGAAAAGGCCCGGTCCTTAACCGGTTAAAGAGGCTGTCCAGGATCCAGTCTGACTTCTGCCCATTGTACAGCACCTGTGCTTGATATTACAGCTCAGACTTTATCTTTAGGATGATACCAAGCTGCAACCAAACCATGGTGTAAATCAACATGCCATCACTGGAGCACCTCCATCACTGGAGCACCTCTTCATGAGACAATTTGATGTTGATCACCTATTCTAGGGTCGGAAATTAAGGCCCTTTTCACACTTGCGTTTTTCACGTGCGTTTTCTGCGGATGCTTTTTGACGCGCAGAACTTGCATTGCACTCTGATCCATTGTAAACATTTTTTTTCACGCACACACACACGCGTTTTTTTAGCGCGCGTTTAAATCTCGACATGCTCTACTTTTGCAAGTCACGCGCGTGAAAAATGCACCATACAAGTCTATGGAGACGCATCAAAAACGCATTGCACTCACACACGCAAGTGCAATGCAAGTGCAATGCGTTTTTCACGCATCAATTGCCATAGAAAAGATAGAGCTCAATACTGAGTCCATTTTATTTTCTGTATACACATACTGTATATACAAACTTTAACATGTATGATAGATAGGAAACCTCAACAGACTGTACTTATGGTACATAATTTCCTCTAAGGTTTATTATAATGCATAATAAACTACTTAATAGGTAAGAAAAAGTTACAGAAATAAAAGCTCACCGATCTGAAGTTTCTGTAATTATTTACTTCCAAATAATTTGGAAGTACTTCATTAAGTGGAATAAACTAGAAGAAGCATAAACTGGAGACACAATAAAGGAGCAGTATAATCTACAGATAAATGCACTGGTCCAAAGAATCACAGTAAGTGAGTCCAGTTAAGTTTCAGCAGTTCAGCACCATGGGGCTGTCCACCAGCAGCCAGCAGCCTGCCAGGTCTGTGCGATCAGATCGTGCATACAGGTTATGATATCTACAGGTGTTTAGGATATTTATATATATGGGATATCTGATCACAGTGCCCTCCACTTCTGTTTTAATGAATCCCCACAAAGTTCCTCGTCTTATGACTCTTAGCCCTTGTGTAGTGACAGGAGATATAGAATAATTGGACACATAGATGTTAGCGATGCTCTAAGCTGTGGGAAGGAGCGATGACGCGCGATCTGTTGCTCTCCTCCACATGGCTACACTATAAAAGCGCATTGCATCTGCACAGCCCCAGTTCACACCACGAGAAGCTGCTGGAGGGATCTTCAGAGCTGCGTCTTATCTAGAGAGAGTGGAAATTGTGCCATGCTGAGCCCCAGCTCCTGTGAGAGACAGCTGGCTATGCAGAAAGTCAATGAAGACTCTACCCAGGACAGAGGGCATCAGCACAGCATCAGGGGGCATCCTACTTATGGGCTGCTCCTTCTCCTCATCTTAGTGTCTTGGACAAACATCTGTGAAGGTAATGATCACACCTGGCAACAGGTTCCTACACTGTCCAAAACAGTTCTATATGTCCTGTATTATAATCATGTCTTTTATTATAGTTCTACATGTCCTTTATTATAGTTCTTCTTTTCCTTTATTATAGTTCTACATGTCATTTATTATAGTTCTACATGTCCTGTATTATAGTTATACTTCTCCTTTATTATAGTTCTACATGTCCTTTATTATACTTATACTTGCCCTGTATTATAGTTCCACATGTCCTGTATATTAGTTAATCACATCCTGTAATATAGTTCTACGTGTCCTGTATTTGAGTTACATGTCCTGACTTATAGTTATACATGTCCTGTATTATAGTTATATTATACTTACATGTACTGTGTAGTAGTTACATGTCCTGTATTATAGTTATATTATACTTACATGTACTGTGTAGTAGTTACATGTCCTGTATTATAGTTATACCTGTCCTTTATTTGAGTTACATGCCCTGACTTATAGTTATACATGTCCTGTATTATAGTTATATATGTTCTATACTATAGTTATGTGTACTGTGTAGTTCCTACATGTTCTGTATTATAGTTATACAAGTCCTGTGTAATAATTACTCATGTTCTGTATTATAGTTAAAATGTCCTGTATTATAGTTCTACTGCTCTATATTTCAATATTGCTATACATAGAGAGGACAAATCTTCTGGAGAACTACAAGTCTCAGGATACTCACGCCAGGCTGGCTGTGAGAAGCTCTGCTGCACTGTAAAACAATGCAACCTGTAGCTCAGTGACATTAGGATACTCCGGAGCTCGCTGAGACATATGGATATGCTGATGTATTATGTCACATCATATACTTCAGGCTTAGATAAAACTACAATATACAACCTGTAGCTATACCAATACAGTTTGGGATATGCAAGGTACTTACATTTAATGACACCTATTGAGGCTTATATATACATAAATATATCATATATCATATATAGATAGATATACTGTAGGTATACAATTTACTGCTATGGCACTACAACCCTCAGCATTCTCTGTATCCCTCTTACCTGTACTGTAAAGTTATGCAACCAGTCCCATTGGAGCACTGAGAGATCTTGACTGCTGTCATTCATTTAGCGATACTATAAGTCTCAGCATGCCCACCAGTCCCTCTGTCTTCTTTACTTCCATAGTGTATTACTATGTAATCCTTACATGGCCAGTATTTGAATCAGTAAAAGTTGGATCTTCCTAGGATTTTTTTTAATTATCATTATTTTCTATTAGTTATAGGACCACAGTGTTTAATAGATTGTATTAAACCATCACAAAATGTACATAGCTCATTGTATCTGTCTTGTTCAGTGATGGTGACATGTCATCTGTCAGGTGCCCTGCATGCATGTCACTGCACAACCTACTGACCTCTCCATAGACACATGGAGAACTCCTCTTTCCTGTCTGTTCGCATAATTTGGTTTTCTCCAAATACTGCTCATTAAAATGCCATGCATCAGGGAAAGTAGGATCTGACAGCTGGGTAAAATGAGATTATTAGAGGCTAGTACTGTGTGGACTGGAGCATGCAAGTTTGGTTAAAGGCATATGTGTATATATATCATATAACTTCTTTAAATTTACTTTAGTGTAACACATACTATTAATACTAGTTGTATGTACTGCATTATATGCCAATTTTAGTTTCATATATATATATATGTATAATTAATTACTATATCAAATGTAGTTACAGTTGGTAAACAGTATATTAAAACTGCATATAAATTATGTATGTATATTATAAGTGTCTAAAGAGTTGACTTTTATCCATGATAAGATCTATTGATTCCATGCTGTCGGGATAATTGGTTACTATTGATTGTTCATGGTGTGATAGATCTGCTGAGCAGTTTCACCCAGGTCAGGTCACTGTACTCAATGTTTCAGTTCTCCAATTGAGTTACACAGGACTGGATTAAGCAGTAGTGAAATGTCTTCAGGATGAATAAGTGCAGTGTATTCAGCAGCAGTAAATATGAGAGCAGAGGACTGTATTAGTGCTGACATGTGGCAATTAAAAAGATACATTGTAGATTGTTAAAGGTCATTGTTACAACTTAGAACAAAAACTGTATTTATCCCAGGTTATGTGGATCAGTCATTTAGGGATTTATAGCATTTATAGTTGAATGTATATAGCAGCATTTATGTAGCTGCTATTAACTTAAGGGGTCACTAAATTGTTTAATACTTATGTACAGATTCTGTGATATTGAATTCTGAAATCAGAATCATGATAAACCAGGGGCACTTATTCATAGATCCAGGTACTGTGACTGTGGCAGTCTTATATTTGTGTTATCCATGGCCTCCTTCCTTCTACCATTAACTTTTATAACTATGCTAGTGAGCTGGAAGGGCTCTGGAAAGGGAGAGGGAGCCCCTCCATGCTCTGGCTTCACATGCTGTTACACTCTTTCCTCCTCCTTCTGCTCCCTCAGCATTTCGCCCTCCCTCCTGCCTGAAATCTCAATGCAGAAGAGGAAGTTTCACAGCTCCTGCACAGTGTAACACCCTGTGAAGTTACAACACTGAGGATCTCTATGAATCTATGGATGTAGCAAGTTAAAAGTTATCTGTAGTTTCTATCCTTTTTCCCGCTTTTAGTACGGAAGTTCTGGTTTTAGGAAGGAATATTTCTGATACAGATACATGTTCCCTGATATAATGGGTCATTGCTGCTCCTTATTGTTCGGTGGAGCTGTAGCTACATAATGGTTTTTGGTATAAAATGATTGTTTCTGGAGCTCTGGATTGTTACCTTTAAGTGCACAATATTGACCTGAAAGTATTCAAGCTGCAGATTAAAAACTATTTCCTGGACTGGAAAACCACCTACCTACATGCTTTACATGCGTATATTACACTTTAGGTCATCTCAATAGTCTAGTGAACAAATCTTATGAAATATTTTTAGCGTCACTCCAATAGAATTTTTAGTATCAAGCACATTTATCATTGTGTTTCGGAGATATTAGATTCTGCTTAGCAGCTTAGAATAATATCTGCAAACTGGTCCTGTCATTCATCTATGTTATACGTGATTCTGTTGTGATGCCAGATGAAGATGTGATAAATAGATCTCACTTCAGAACACAAGTCTGTTTTGCAAGTCAAGTAGATTATTGAGTAATAAAGTTGATTGCATGAACTGATACCTGCCCCTGATACCAACAACATCTCTAATAGATCAAGATATAAAAAATATCCTCTGTTTCCTCATCTGTTTTTGTTTACTGATGCTAAAATCTTTAGAAATCTGTGTAGGTTTTTTTCTTCCCTCTGAAGTAGAAATGATCAGACAGCAAAAGGTTTAATGTGGGGATACATTTGGAGGTGTCAAGTGGTTGTCCAAATGACAGCCCCTAAAAGGGTGGTCTCATCACAGATAACTCTTTCCACAATGTAGATGAGTTTGAGCAGCCCATACTCTTAAGAACAATAGACCCACCTCTATGACTTGCTATACATGCTCTTTATAGAGATTATTGGATGGGTTTGCTGTGGTGTTGTATTGCATGCCATGGTGAATTTTAGAACTGCTTATTTATGGAGTACACTTTAAGGTGTTATTGTCATGAGTTTGTTTTTTTGTCTTTTTTAACATGATAGAGAATCAGATAATTCAAGGTGCCCATCACCTATCATCTCTACCAACCTGCTAATAGTAGTAGATAGATCCCCAGGAATAGTGTCAGAACATAGCTCTATACAAAGTGAGGCTGGAGGGGGGGGGGGAGGTTGTGTACCCTCATCTCACCATATTGATGACAAAGAAAAAAGTATGCCAAATATGTTGATCTACTTGAGAACCTCTTTAAATCTTTAATCCAGCAAAAGCTAAACAGTCAGCCCCAGCAGGTATGAGGCAGCGGGTATGAGGCTTTCTCCTCGAGTCTTCCATGGATTATTTGACAGCCATTGCTTTTTGCTTCTAAATTTGAAACCTCCAAGCTTCCATGTTTTTGTCCTTGTCCTCATGGATGCAGTAAATGATAGGGACAGATCATAGTATCATAGTAAATGAGGTTAGAAAAAGATCAGTCTAGTAAGTCCAACCTATAAATTATGTCACCTTGATCCAGAAGAAAGCAAAAACCCTGCAAGGCTGATGCAGGAAAAATTCCTTCCCGGCCCCTAGATGAAAACAGAGGGTCTGGAGGGGGAGCATAATTTCACACACCCCTCTCTTGATCTGAACCCTGGTGCTGAAGTTATTGTTAATTAGATGCTATAAAACCAGAGATGGAGGCAGTTAAAGTGTGAGATTCAGATAAAGATCCAATTCCTGGCTATGACTTTAACTCATCAGTTCTGTAGTTCACACAATCACAATCATGATGTGTTTTGAAAGATGAAATTCTCTAGCTGCTATAGAGCCCAATATAGGGGCGACGCAAGCTTATCACTGAGGACTGTATTGGACGTGTATATCAGTCTGTGTCAGTAGGGTTGCTGGGCTCCGTTGGTTGCTTATAATGTTAGACACTTTCTACAGAGGCTGGAGACTGTTGCGGGATGGAGGACAGGGGCCATTGTGGTCAGATAGCTGTGGAATGATTTGCTATTTAGAGACAAGAAGTCAGTCATGATACCTTGACTTGGACTAGGCTTGGAGGGGTGTTGAAAGGAAATGGAGTTATGAAACTAATAGAACACCCACAAAATTAGTGCAACCTGAACCTTTCTGGGGCCTAATGGACATGTACAGGTCATGTGAAAAGAGATGTCAATGGTCTGTTATTGGGAAAACATGGTAGTAGTGACACATTTCATTTTTATTAGTATAAAAAATGACCCCTCAAGTATGTGGTGTCCTATTGTCATGTGTGTTCTCTAGTCCGAAAAAGGAGTTACTCAAGAATTTGGATATTTCCAAGGGCACTAGTGAACCAGGAACCCTAACATAGGAAAGATACCTTTTCTGGAATTGGCCTCAGAAAATGAGATATGCAAGCTAGGTATCATGTTCTCTTTAAGGTCTCCTTGCCTACCTGATGACTCCCCTCCCTTTTCTGTGCCCAATCCTATCCATGGGCAGGATATATAATTCCTACATGGCTGCTGTTTGATGTTGGTTGTTGTTTCAGCTTCTGTTGTTTGGTTAAATACTCTGCTCTTCAGGCCTTCAGACCATTGGTGTGTTTTATTGATGTGCTTCTACTTGATAATTTGGATTTATCTCTTCTACTCTGCCTTGACCCACTGCCTGCTTTCTGATTTCGCTATTAAGCTGCTTGCCCTGACCTTGGACTGTCCGTTCTGTAGGTTCTTTTGCATGAGCCTACAGTTCCTCGCATTGATGTCTCCTGGGTCAACTGGTATTCATACTGGGACCATCTTTGAAGGTAGCAGTCATACTATTCCTGTGTAGGGGTGAAATATTGAAGACTAATATGGTTTGGCAATAATACCCTTATTAATGGCTCTGGTTAAATCGGTAGATTTGCCTGGTGGGTTCACATCTACTGCTTGTCACAATTGCTCGGACTGCTGTTTGGTTATAGAGTACATTTATTTATGTCACTTGTGACATTTCTTATCTTCTCCACATTACTGGTCTCTTTAGTTTATACATTTGAGCTCTTGGCCGCATTTTGCATGTGAGGCCAGCAAACAAGCAAGCAAACAATGGCAGAGTGACATTTCTGACCTTTCAATGTTCAGAGCATAGAAGGAATATGTGACATAACAGAAAGATCCTGCATTTTCTAGTCACTGTATTTATGGAATTGTTGACAGTGCCACTGTATAAGTACGAAATAGATTGGTTATTCCAAAACGATTTCTCCTTCAATTCTGCCCATTACATTTCATGTAGCACCTTACTTTCAATGTAAATATTCAATCACTATGAAATTATATTATTACATAATGGTGCAATATTATGGAAATGTAATTGATTAGACTGATATTTTATTCTAGTAACTTTCTATTTACTGTCAAATCTATGTATATATCGAGGACAAGATGTGAATGCATCAATATGTTAATGATTTTCTGCATACTAGCAGCGTCAAGCCATGTATAGTGTCAGCGTTAATGTGACTAAGAGGATAAAATTAACTTTATCTTCAAGATTATTTCCAGGTGCAATGTAAAGGCAAAGATATTCTAAGACTCCAGCGCTACTCATTACTGGAGACCCCACAACATTGCCCTTTTCAGGTCTGCTAGATAAGTTCCAATACTTTAATAATAGTTACTTATGGGCAGGGGCAGATTTGTCATTTTTGCGACCCTAAGCAAAGTTATGTCTATGGGCCATTCTACTATATACTTCTACTTCAAATGGCTTCTCATTGATAAAGGAAAATAGGTTATACCCCCCCTTTTCTCTGGGGCCCCAAGTATTTATTTGGGTTGCACTATGGGCAAATCCACACCTGTGAGCAGGGACAGTAAATTTTTGGACAATTTAAACATGAACTGGTTACCAAAATCAAATTCCTTGAAAACTTCTGCAAAAACTTTTGTTTAAAGTGTATCATAGTGTATCATAGTGTGTTTGTATCAGATATGATAGTACTGTCTAAGATATAGACACTAATAAAATGCACCAGATTTATAACAGGGGCTGATGCAAAATTATAAATTTGCTTTGTCTATAGATGTTTAGATTTAGAAAGTTACTAAACCTTTGAAACTATTTTTATTTCAGAAATTAAAAAAGAAGCTCATAATGGTAAACTCTGTAATATACTTAATTAAATAACGCACCTTCTCTGTGCCTTTCTGAGGCTCTTCCACCTGCAGTGAGCAGCATATTTGAAAGTTTTCTGAGATCCATTCCCTTCAGATGGATAAGGAGGCTAATGATTAACTCTTTCCATATTTGAGCTCTCTGAGGCGATAAGACTATCCAGTAACTGTCTATAAAGTGTTAAGTCATGAAACACTTTATCAGGTCCATTTATCTCTCAGCTGTCATTGGATACAGGACAGAAAGCTGATTTACACAGACTCGTTAAATAAGGAAGAAAGGCAGAGGAAAAAGAAGGACACGGGAACCGATTTTTCAAACAAAGTCAATAAAAAAAGTTTACTTTTATCATCTGCAATATTCATTTCTGCAATTTTGTTGAAAGTTCAGTTACCCTTTAAGTTTAGTTTTTTTTACTTCTCATTTAACAATACATGTATATATAGAAAAGCAAAGGAAAATGTCAAAAGACACATACTTAGAATGAATAAAAGAAATAAGAAATAGAAAAAAAAAGAAAAGAAAAAAGTATTAGTTAAAAAAAAAGAACATAAGTGCATCATCATCTAAATTGTTCATTATACACAACTACCATCTATTAATTTTTATTAAACTTTGTGTACGCTGGCCAGAGCTTCCACTCTCCAACAAGATTTATTACTCCATACTCCCACATTCATTTTTATGCCCTTAAATTCTCATTAACCCTGCTGATAACATCAAGGATTACGGGACACAAAGCAGTTTTCCAATTTTTGATAATAGCAGCCCTAGCTGCAGCACAAAGCCTGTCAAATGTTTCTTAAAGGGGTTTTCCCACGAAGGCAAGTTAGGCGGGATAGGGCCTAACTTGCTGATCAGTGGGGTCTCATTCTGCTCCATAAATCTCTATGGAGCTGACGGAGAGCAATGAGCGCAGCGTTCAGCAATTTTCCTCTGCCCCATAGAGATTAATGGAGCAGAACGGTCATGCGCGGGCGTCTGCTCCATTACTATGAGGAGCAGAGAGGGGTCGGTCGGACCCTTCGTTCTCGCGACCCCCACTGATTAGCAAGTAAGGCCCCATCCCGTGGAAAGGGCCTAACTTGCCTTTTTTCGAAAACCCCTTTAAATTCTTTAAAAAGAAACTAGGAAATACATTTAGTAGAAACTGTATAGGTGTTATGAAAATTGCACAATCCCATATACTTTTATCAACTGTAATGCTTCCACCCAAAATTTGGTTAATTTAGGACACTTCAGCCATATATGGGATAAATTTGACGAATAATTACATTCTCAACAACATAAGCGAGAATACCCTCAGTATTTAAGTTTATACCATATACTTGTTGACTTACTTTGTTACTCAACTGGATATACAGGCAATTAAGGACAGGGACTAGATCAGCTCACTTTCCCAGTTATTGGGACACATTTACTAAGGGTCCACGGACCGTGATTCAGTCGGGTTTTGCACTGTTTTGCCCCGGGTTTTTGGTGCACGCGATTGGATTGTGGCGCATCGGCGTCGGCTTGCATGCGACAGAAATCGGGGGCATGGCCGTCGGACAACCCGACGGATTCAGACAAACCGCAAAGATTAAAAAACCAAATGTGTCGCAAGATCACACACTCACATACACCAGGAAGAAGCGGGTGAACTCCAGCGGATGTCGGCACAGAAGCAACACATGCAGGAAATTGGATGCACAATGTTAGTGAAACGCGCTGGACCCGACAACGCACCGCGGGATCGCGACTGGACCGGGTAAGTAAATGTGCCCCACTGTATGACTTTATCTAGCTGCATCTCCACTTCTGTAGCTCATGGAAGTATAAGCCTGGAGTGGACTGAAAGATGAGATTGTCTTTAATACTAGATAGAGGCCTCTGAATTGACTCCCCCCCTGAAGCCTCTAAACATGATTTATCTCAATACATCGCAATACATGACTCTTCTCTGCTCATTATCACATGGCTTTGAAGGAGAATTTTTATAGGTAAACTATCGAGATTTCATATCAGGAGCAGGGGCAAATTAAGACTGCTATGGGCCCTGGGACGTATGAATATTACAGCCCCTACAAGTCTGGAATCACTTCCTACATATGTACTAGAATCAGCTTCTTGGGGAATGGAAGATGTGTCCCTTCTGCTGCTTTCAGTCTGTGGCTTCAGAACAGTTAGAGGACCTTCAAAGGTCCTGAAAGGGTTATGTACATATGTATGAGTGCATGAAATGTATGAGGATTTCACAACTGAAGGTCCTTCCCAGTATAAAATTTGTTGGGTGCTCTGGATGGCCACGGGCCCCCTAGAAGGCTTGGGCCCCGGGCTACCACTCAGACCACCTTTATTATAACCCACTGCTGATGAGCATGTCAATAGCTGTGCTCATTCTAGCTGTACTAGACGTGGCATACCCTTACATAGCTTATTCCAATGTATCGACAGTGCAGAAACATAAAAGTCCCTTATTATCCCATTTCTTAATTTTATGTCATACGGATATTCTCTTAGCCATACAAATTTGTTAGATCAGACATTTTAACACTATATTTTATACAATCAGAAACTATTTTAGGATGACAGTGGTCCCCCTTATGTTCTGGACCCCTGTGCAGCTGCAAAGGTTGCACCAATAATGTATCTGTCGGTGCCACGTAGCAAAATGACTTTTCCTTTATGATAATTATAAAGAATAATTCCCTTTGCTGTTCATACCCTATAGACAATGAAGAGTAACTTGTTGAAGATCTCTTTGGCACTCAGCCCCTGATATATTGTATAGTGGAACATCTCTGTGTATCAACATTACGGTGTGAAACCAAAAGGCCACAATCTAAACACAACCTTATCCCTTGGATTTAGAATAACCATGCAATGATATGAATGTCGCGCCTCTTCTAAACATTGTATGAACATATGAGTCACGAGTTGTTGAATGTTATTTTCTGCTTTTGGCCGGTAGAACCTGGAATTGGTGTAAGACGTTGATTCCAGGAACAGAACTAATCACGGCAGTAATAAAATCAGCATGTGCTTATGTAATTATGTTTAGAATAATCTCCACAATAAGCTGTAACCAAATCAAATAATTAATTAAGGAGATGAGAGCAGGATTTATGCCTCCGCTTGACTTGACAGAATTATCCTCTTAAGTTTGGCAGTGTGTAGCACATGAGCGCGTTGAAGGTTCCCCCAGGTATACACACAGGGGAATCACTTATAGTCATATTATCAATTGGGATGTGGCCAGCGCTCTCTGTCCAGGTAATAGGAAGGCAAATGATATGCAGCTCTTCTCTCGTTACACTGATAACTCAATTAAAGTGTTGGCTTCCATTTATTTCCATTATATTGTTCTATATAAATATATGAATCTTATGTCCAGGGAGAATTTATTAAAAGATTTACAAAACAGTTTTAATCTATATGAAAGTTAGATGAACAATAATAGACAGACAGATAATTAGTAAGAACCAGGCAATTATGTAAAATGAATCTCCATGGTGATGGATTTAGGGATAATTTATAGGAAATCTGCCATCAAAACCCATCATGATAAACCAGGGACATTACTCACTGATCCAGGCACCGTGACTGTGGTAATCTTCTTATATTTGTTATCCATGGCCTTATTGTAACATTTACTTTTAAGATTATGTTAATGAGTCTAAGGGACTTTGGTGGGTGTTTCCAGAGCCTCTCAGTGTTGTTTTTTCACTCACTGTTACCCCTCCCCTCTGCTGCTGCTAGATTACTCAGGCAGAGGAAGTTGGGAATAACAGAAAAGGTGGGGGAGACATGTTCTGCTCATTGTAACAGCCTGTGAGTCTGCATCACTGAGGGGCTCTGGATGTACTTACCAAAGCACCTCAGGATCATAAGCATTATTTTAAGAGTTGATGTTAGAGAGAAGGAGGCCATGGATAACAAATATAAGAAAATTGCTACAATGACGGTGCCTGAAGTAAGTGTCCCTGGTTTATCATGATGGATTTTAATGGTAGATTTCCTTCAACTCATACATAGGGTATAGCTGGCCAGTTGCCTTATTAAAGTGACTCCAGCTCCTACCCCATTAAACTATCAACATCTTCAGGTCAGGTATGAAATATCTTTTCCAGAACTTTTTCTTTCATGTTAAATTTTACATGTCTACCTAAAAAATAACTTCTCTGAAGTCATATGTGAGTGAGGTGAGAAGAATCGCTTTTTGGCTGACGTGAGTTACTTTTAGAGGCTGAAGGGGAACCATCAACTTAGATGGCCCATATCTTCAGCTCTATAGCTGCTAGAACCTTGAATGGTATCATAGTAATATAAGATTCTCTTCTTTTACATCATCAGGATTGTAGTTCCATGACAAAAACTGGATTATTATCTGCTGCTCACATTCTCAACTATGGAGGTTATTTATCATTAGACCAACTCCTCGGGACAGTTCTATGTCTATTTTTGTAGCTCCACTGCTCATCACATTCATTAAAGTGTCTTTAACTCTTTAACCCCTTAGTGACCCGGCCTGAAAAGCCTCTAGTGGCCGGGCATTTTGAGTGAATTTTTGTAAGCGCCTCTTTAACCCCTTAAGGACCAGGCCCTTTTTCGTTTTTGCGTTTTTATTTTTCACTCCCCATCTTCAAAAATCTATAACTTTTTTATTTTTCCATGTACAGAGCTGTGTGATGGCTTATTTTCTGTGTAACAAATTGCACTTCGTAGTGATGGTATTAAATATTCCATGCCGTGTACTGGGAAGCGGGAAAAAAATTCTAAATGCAGTGAAAATGATGAAAAAACACATTTGCGCCATTTCTTGTGGGCTTGGTTTTTACAGCTTTCACTGTGCACCCCAAATGACATGTCTATTTCATTCATTGGGTCAATACGATCACGGGGATACCAAATTTGTATAGGTTTTATAATGCTTTCATACATTTACAAAAATGAAAACCTCCTGTACAGAAAATAAATTCTTCATTTTGCCGTGTTCTTGCGCTAATAACTTTTTCATACTTTGGTGTATGGAGCTGTGGGTGGTGTCATTTTTTGCGACTTCTGATGACGTTTTCAATGCTTCTATTTTTAGGACTGTTCGACATTTTGATCACTTTTTATAGAATTTTTTCTATTTTTCAAAATGGCAAAAAAATGCCATTTGCGACTTCGGGCGCTATTTTCCGCTACGGGGTTTAACGCAGTGAAAAACGGTTATTATATTTTGATAGATCGGGCATTTTCGGACACGGCGATACCTATTGTGTTTATGATTTTTACTGTTTATTTATATTTATATCAGTTCTAGGGAAAGGGGGGTGATTTGAATTTTTAAGTTTTTTTAATATAATTTTTTTTTTTTAACTTTTTTTTATTTATTTTTTTTAACCTTTACTTTAACCCTAGGTTGTCTGATTGATCCTACCATATACCGCCATACTACAGTATGGCAGTATATGGGGATTTTGCATACCATCTATTATAATGTGCAGATCGCACATTATAATAGATAGCCTCGATCATGACAGCCTGGGATCTTTGTGTGATCCCAGGCTGTCATGGCAACGGATCGCCGCTCCCCGGTGACGTCACGGGGAGTGACGATCGGAGCCAAGATGGCGGCACCCACGCGCCGCCGGCTCTTTAATGCCGCCGGCAGCTTTGCCGGCGGCAATCAAAGGGTTAACACCCGCGATCGGTGCAAGCACCGATCGCGGGTGTTAGCGACGGGCGTTTGCTTCATTATGAAGCAAATGCCCGGTGAGTATGAAGAGGGCTCAGCCTGTGAGCCCTCTTCATACTCCCCCATGCGCAGTAAGACGTAAGGGTACGTCTTATTGCGCTATGGGGTTAAGGGCCATAACTTTTTTTTTTTTGCATGCTAAAATGTAAACATTTTTTTTTCATTTTTATTTGGGGTTAAAAGTGGAAACAAGTCTTTTTTTGTCATTTATAGTACTTTTCTTTAAATTTTCAGATTAACTCAACATGAACATTATTAATGAATTCCCTATTTTCTTTTGGTCGTTTTGATATATAATATGCATAGCCTCAGGCAAACGGGACGACTGTGGAGATGCTTTTTGTAGTGTAGTGGGGGATTTTTTTTTTAATTATATGAGGAAATGTCATTGTATTTTTATTAATATTTATTAATAGTTTTTAGTGTGTTTGTTTCCCTGGGAGACATTTTCCCTTTTTTTTTTTTTTATTTTACTTTTTTTTTAATTTTTTTTTTTTTTGCAAGATTTTCCCTGTAACTGAGGCATCTATAAGGGCCTCAGTTACAGGGGAAATGACTATCTGTGACTGAGGATTCTGATCATAGCTGGACTGGGTCTAATTAGACCCAGCAGCTCTGATTAACCCATTTAGACCCAGCAGTCAAGTGACAGCCGAGTCTATGGAGCCGCCAGAAGCACCGGCCTGCTACTCCATGCTACTCGATGCTGTGAGTAGCGGAGAAGGGAGAAGCGGTAACAAACCACATTTCCCCTCTCCCTATGGTCTCTGGATGTCTCCATTTTCTGGCTGGGATTTTTTTTTCAAAAACTTCCAAAAAAAGTCTCAAAATGCATAAAAAGTATCAACATATTCACCAGTAGGGGACTGGAGTAACTATGGGACTTTTTGCAAAAGTCCCAAGTCATGAATCTGGCTTTGCACGGTGTTGCACTAGCAGTAGTTCTATGTTTTGGTCAGATTAATGAGGTGTATATAGTCCAGTGAGCCATTTTAGCAGTGAAAAGTATCAAAAACCCTCAATATAACTACTTTGAGACTTTTACTCCAAAAAAGCCCAAGAAAACCAATGATAAATAACCCCCTGTGTGTTTAACTGCCTGCATATCCTTTACATTTTGCTTGTATCATGCAGCGAAGTACATATGGTTAAATAAACATACTGGTTCATCAAATCCAACCTATGATCCAATGAGAATCAGGAAGGCGTCAAAAAACATAGGATTGGCTTAAATCAGGGTGGAAAAAAAGACCAAATATGGCCAAAAGAATAAATAATTGGATCAACAACCCAATCCAAAAATCTAGAATTCATTTTAGATAATGCATTTAATTTCAAGAAAGGCATTAAGGCATCTCTTCATCTTACAATGTATGGTGGAACATGGAAGGTCCCCAAATACATCTTACTTCTATGAACATTGGAAGAAGCAGAAGGCTTATGTCCTACATACTTACCAACACAGTGCAATGAAGGTGCAGTATGTTATCACATGCTGACAGCACAGGGATGTGACAGCCACATATTGATGTAATAATATTAGTAACATCTTCCTGAGTAAAAAGAAGACCATTTACTTCTAATTCATTTAGACTGATTTGGTAATAATTATGCATTTAGTATGTTTTTAGAAGATCTGGAGAACCAAGATTATAAGCTCTTTATTATTTTTAAATCTCCCCCAACCATATTTAAAAATCTCTGTGCATAAGAGGAGAAAGAAAGATGATAAAGCGCGCATCTGAAGAAGTGGTCACGCCCTTGGCGTATTCAGCAGCGTATAGCATCAAGTGAGAATGAGAGATTGCTGGGAAAGAGAAACTTTATGCCTAGAAAGCTTATAAAGTGTATTTGACAATGCTGGTTTAACTTGTGGTGATTTGGAAGAAGATTGACCCCCTTTAAATGTAAGTGAAGTCTCATACTAATAATTGTTACAAAAATGTTGGCATGTAGCCATAAAAAGTAAAAAAAAGACTAGACTAGAAATAGACTCCATTACCCCCTTTAAATAAAATATATGACTTTTTGCTTTCTTCCAAGTTTAATGCCTATTATTGGGAGTTCTATAAAATTACACATTTCCAGAGCTTTAAATGTCATGAATTGTCTGACGATCAGAAGAACATTTATTAGCTGGTGTGTTCAGAATTATTACACTTCATAATACACTACTGCTAGAAAGGCATCAAAGCAGAAAAAAGTTCTCCTCAATGAAGTTAATGAAAAAGACACAAAATAAATTTTTTATTCATTGACATCTTCAGACTATGGGGGTTATTTACTAATGGTCCACGGCAGCACTTTAATCAGATTTTCCGTCATTTTCCGGAATTGCACTGCTGTGACAGGTATTTAGCAGGGGATTGTCTCACATGCTATTGGATTTTGGCGCAGCTGCATCGGCTTTCATGCGACAGAAATAGGGGGGTGGGCCGTCCGACAGATTCGGACTGAGCGCGGGATTTAACATGCAATTTGTGTCGCATCCAACGCACTTACATGCACCAGGAAGAAGAAGGTGAACTCCGGCGAACCTGAGCGGGGAAGCGACAGTGAATCATGCCAGAGTGCATGGTCGTCAGACACTCCGTACTTCGTGAACTCCAGTGGCTGGGTAAGTAAATGTGCCCCTATAAGTGGAATATTCTAGTGCTGAATGAGAAACAATAGATTGTTCGTTCTGCCAATTGTCATTGTGAATAATTGTTGGTCACAGGACACTGCCTGAATCATTACTGGTGTATTGCCGATAGGCTTATAAATAATTTACTATAATGTATTTTTCTGCAAACACATCCATTCTACATAGACAACTACTGTGATGTATGATAGATGAAGTCACCAATTGGCTGAAAAAATTTGCCACATTGACAGAACTCTGAAAACACTGAGAGACATTTATCATGACTTGTACATAAGGTTGAAAAGCCTTAAAACAGAACTAATCTGGGAGCACAGTCACTGGAGCGTCTTAGCATCATGTGCTGGTAGGAGGTGTGTTACAACTGGTGCAAGATGCTCCCCTCTCTTTACCATTTTTTAGCAAAAAGGTTGAAAAAAAAGAAAAGTTTTATTAAGTTTAAAAGTTTCTAAAACTTTTTTAACAAAAGATGTAATTTTTAAATTTTACCCAATACAAGTACTGTCTCTATTACACAAGGCGTCTGCTGTGTAGTGGTCGGCCCTGTGGGAGTTGTACATCTATGTCACAAACTTGACATGAACTTTATTCTGGTGCTGGGCTGCTGATTGAGCTTACCATGCCCGGCGCTTGGTTTTGGTCGTGCAGGGGTTAAGTCACTTTGATTGACAGAGCCTGGCCCCTTTCACCTGGAGCAGGGTTCCTAACAATATCTCTTGCCGGTTTAAGTCTTTTTTTTCTAGCTCAATTATCTGTACAGCAGTTTGCTATTTCTGCACTTTTGGTTATCTGATTCTTGGCTTGTTCTGTGAAAATGCTTTGCTATATGTGTAATCAATACTTTATATGTCACTTTATATGTGAGTTGTGACCCAGATTGTTTACCATCCTTATTGTGGTTATCTGTTTTTTGTTTTGTTTCTGTGCTGCGGTGTAGGGAGGGACTGTCTTTGAGGTTGTCCCTTATCGCCTAGGATAGGCAGAGGCAAGCAGTCAGGGTTATTGGTGAGCTATATGGGTGGGTTATATGGATGGCCCTCTGCAGTATGGTTTTCAGTCTTGGGACACAATCAATAATTGTCTGCTATAGCCAGTGATTGTTACATCATTGCTCGAGGTAAAGATTGGAAGAACATGCTAAACCTGGTAATGGCGGCATGAAATTGGCACCAGTCTGGAAGGTGATTCTTAGTTTTAACAAAATGATAAGGTTTCTAGAAACCAATTTCTATGGTCATGTATAGAGATAATAGTCGCCTTTCACCTAGATATCTTACAACGGGAGAATCATTTCTATCATACTATATAACAATTCCAATAATTTACAATATTCAGAAGCTCATATGTATTAGACATAAGGAAGATGAATTATTACATTCGATTCTGTCTTATTAAAATTTGTTCAGTCAAGCATAACCAGTTCATGTCATCGTATCCTACAGGATCTGGATATTTGCATTTTTTAACATGCATGGGAATTGCTTTATTTTTTTCTGGGAAGTTGGAGAATAAGAAAGTTTGTACATGCTGTGCTGTATTATATGGCCACCAATATGTAATGCTTGCTTAGGTTTTGGTAAAACTAACAAGGAACCTAAAGGGGATTTAGAAAAATTCAAAATTTATGAGCTGAGACCACTGTCTTGCACAGGGGGTGTCTCTAATTATTCATGATCTCCCTCAGATCCTTATCTTACGTTAGAAATCGCTTTTACTCCCTTATACCATTGATCTGAAATTACTCTTGCTAGAGTAGACTTCACATTTACCAGGATTTAAGAAGAATGGAAAAGTTGAATTTATTTATATCATCATTTTCCCAGTATGTTCATATTATGTGTTGATATCATGTTCACATGTCATAATGGACACATTAAAATATGAAAAGCAACATTGATCATTTGAATTCTGTATGGTCAAAGTACAGGCGTATGTTTTGCCCTCAAACACAAAAATAATAAAAGGAAATCAATAAATTATATGTTCCCAAAAGTTTTAAAAGGATTTATTTACAAGTGCATCCAAACATGATGAGCGCGACGTTTCGATTCACAATGAATCTTTATGCTTGATAAAGATTCATTGTGAATCGAAAGTCGCGCTCATCATGTTTGGATGCACTTGTAAATAAATCCTTTTGAATTTTGATCTCTGGTGCTGTGGCTCCCTCCTTCAAGATTGTTGACTCCTGGTTTCCGGCATCAGAAACTTTGGCCGCGGGCACCACCATAAATTGATCCACTCTACAAGAAGGATTGCTGTCCTACCTCTCCATTGTATGTTCCCAAAAGTGTCACCATATTATGAAATACCATGTCCTACAAAACACAAGCCCCCAAAGAGAAAAGTTGACTAAAAAGTTTTAAAACATTTTTAAAAATGAAACAAAAAAATGTGCATTGACCTCAGTGCGTAAAATACGCTACATGTTAAGGCAATACATATTTGATTTTGTTATGATGGGAACCAAAAGGTGGTTATAAAACTCAAGACCTACTTGTCAGCATTTTATTACAGAAAACTGTACTGTATGTCACAATGTATGACAAAGCTCAACATAGGTATCAATGTATCAATCTCTATCAACTCACTTTGTCTTCCAGCTGCCCCATTTTCATCGCCTGTGCTTAGAGCGGAACAAGAACTGCAATTGTGGAATGGGGTGAGTTCATATTTAGTCATATTTGTGGAACATAAAGCATATTTTTGGATATTATTATTTTGTTTGGTTGACATGTCTCCAAAGATTCTTTGCAAAATTTGCATCCGTGGACAGAAAAGCCAAAGGCACATGGGCAGGAAAGCAGGAAGAGTTGCATGACACAGATAATAAAAGATGCCAAAGAAGAAATGATGAGGGTTATACCACAGTAAGAAATCTGTAGCCATGCAGTCACTGAAAGTTTGACAGTCACCTAAGTTACCGTACTTGACACCACTCCGCTTTTAAGTAATGGGAAGAGTGTCCACTCCAAGTGATGCCACAGACAGTTTTTGGCACATGTACTCAGAATATCCCTAAATTGCAATATTCTGCATTTATGCTATGGATATGTTTGGCAGCAGTGCTGGAATATACAGAGTAATAATAATAATCCCTTTATTTTTGTAGCGCTAACATATGCGCCGTTGGTTTAACTATTTGGTGTGACCAACATTATTGCACTTTGTGGTAACATCAGATATTGACATTAAAGGGGTCCAGTTTTCTCAAATAAATGTTATTATTTGTATAGTGAAAACTATTTTCCCCTATATTTTCTTTATCTATTCTTCACTCCTTTCTAGATCTCTGCTTGCTGATGCACAACGGGAAGCTTCTATGTTTACTTCCAGTGGATAGTAATTTGCCCCTGGTCATGTGATGACACACAGGTGACAGCTCACCCTTACTCACTCTGGTTCTAACAAAGTGTGTACCTGTGCAATGTGAGTCTGGGGTCCTTGTAGCCCACCAGACAAGTATTTTAGAGGCACAATTTTAAATATCCTCAAGGAAAAGGACCCATAGGTTCATCCAAATTGAGTTGTATCTGCTGAATTTGGTACAACACTGTACCTGTGTGACATCACATGAGCAGGGACCAGTTTTTATACAAAGAAAGTAAACAATGACATTTCTTGTTGAACAATCCCAAGAAGAGATCTAGAAAACAATGAGGAATTGATGCAGAAAGCATACAGGCAGTCCCCGGGGTTACGTACAAGATGGGTTGCATAGGTTTGTTCTTAAGTTAAATTCGTAAGTAAGTCAAAACTGAAGTGACAATTTGAGTTTCAAAATTTTTGCTGTAATGGGAACAAGGATTATCAATAAAGCTTCATTACAGACACCTTACAGCTGATCACTGCAGTCTAAGACTATACTAAAGCATCCAGAGAGCTTCAGGGGTCACAGTTGGCATAGAGGCCCGTCTTTAACTAGGGGGTCGTCTGTAAGTCGGGTATCCTTAAGTAGGGGACCGCCTGTATTGCAAAATTGTATAACTTATAGTAGCTGGCACTCAACGACTATCACTATACAAATAAGGACTTGCCAGTACAGATGAGCGGACCTGACGTCCACGTTGGAGTTGGGCCACGGCATCCGAATAAAATACCCGATTGGGGGACAAACAGCCAATCCGGCAAATTGACACCCTTCACAACTCATTGGCCAGGGAGGACACTAGCAACTAATCATAGACATGGCTAGTTGCAAGGGGCATCAATCTGCGGAATTGGCTGTTCGGCATTATGTCCAGGTCGCGCAGCTGAACTCAAACCCAGTACCTGAATGTGAACATCGGGTACAGGTTGTTTTTATGATTTTTATCACACATTTCTGGTATCCACTTCTGTGTTATGTTGGTTCTAACTCAGATTTCCTTAATATAGCAGTGATACAGGAGATGTATCTATATTACCGCAAACTAAGCTAAGTTTAGGGTTAAGTGCATAGTATAGTATTATTATTATTATTTTGATAGTATGACTTCTGGTACATGGCTAGTACATGGGTAGTCAATCTGGATTCATGCAGGTCCACATTATTATACAGAGTTAATGTATTTAGCTGCTAAATAATGTATATGTGTGTATGTTTCCCTAACAGTGTTGTGTACAGAACTGCTGACAGTCATGTTTTATTCTTGTTTTTTCTGTGTCTACAGATAGATGATGCATGTTCTGCAGTGCTGTCAGATTCCCAGCCGGCGGTGAGTTCTTGTTAATTATCTTTTCCATTGATGGTATTTCAGAAATAGAGCAGAGACTTGATGGGTATTTCTGTCTTCTTATGGTGCAGGTTTCAAGTGCTCTAGAAGAACTTTGCTTTATGGTTATGGGAATACTGCAGAAATCTCAGGTAAGCAAAACTAATCACAGCAATTAATTATTAATAGGAACCTGTTTAAACTGGAAAATAAAATATTTGGATATAGAAACATAGAAGATTGACAGCATAAATAAGAGCACACAGCGCATCCAGTCTGTCGTTATATTATTTGTATTGGGTGTGTAAAAGTGCCATTTAACATTGAATGACTGCTGGATAGTAATATACAGGGTGGAAAGTAATATGTAGGGGAGAACCACCTTATGGTGTCACTTTCCCATACTGTATGAGAAGACTATTACTATAAACCATACGTTATAGTCGGTGGCCTGGCATAGACTTTGCACTGGGGCCCAACAGCTTCTAGTTCCGCCACTTGATATCAAGTATGTTTACAGTGAATTAAGATTTTTCTTTGGACTAGAGGGTCACTGTATGTGAATACTGAGTCCAGTCAACATTGCAGCTTTTTAAACAAATTTATTAGAACCGGTAATAACATATATTAGTTTCTTTAACTGATATATTATAGGATTTAGGTCAAGTAAGTCATTTATTTCTTTAAACTATTGTTTGTCTCTGTTTTACAGGGTTTAGAGGAAAAAGATGACTCTAAAAGGGTAAGTTTTGCTAAACTGGAAATTTTAAAGATGCCCTTACCCGATGAACTTTTTGTGAAGTAAAATAGCATCTTAATTTCTTTTCTGCACAGTTCTTATTTCATTATTCTAAGAGTCATGACTCAGGAAACTCAGACATCACGGTAAGTTGCAGTTTTGAGGAGACAAACCTCTGTACTTTAGCTCACATCAACTTCACTATGTTAGGTACAGTGTCCTCCAGACATCTGATAAATTAAGCAATATTCATCCATGCTGGTAATAGAGGCTGCAGAGTCATTATAGGAAGGAAAGCATTATATCTGATCCAGGGACACTGCACAAGAGATACAGACGAAACACAACAATCAATACAAAACTGGGAAAAGAATAAGTGTAACGCATACAGAAAATTTGAAAAAAATGTATTTCCATAGTCAAAGATAACAAGAAACAGTTAACATTCAAAAAGTTCTTAAAAAAAGTTCTAAAGGTGACCAAGTCAATAAAATAAATGGTGGCCAAGTGTTTTGATTTAGGCAGGACTGGACATTGATCTGGGCAGGGTATATGTTAAAAAAGCACTGTGATTAAACCTTGTTCTCTTCAGATGGAGACAGTGCCCCCTTGTCTTTTGATTTTTGTTGGACCTTCTCCAGCTCCAGGGCATTTTTATGGACTGGTGCCCAGAACTGGACAGCATATTCCAGTTGAGGCAATGCCTTGTACAGTGGTAATATTACATCCCTATCCGGAGAGTCCATACCACTTTTGATACATGACAAGATCTTGCTGGCTTTAGAGGCAGCTGACTGACATTGCATGCTGTTTTGTAATCTATCTACTAGTCACCCAGGTCCTTCAAGGGAATCTCCCAGATTTACTCCCCCAAGGACATATTTTGCCTGTGGATTATTAGCCCCCAGGTGCATAACCTTACATTTATCCACCTTGAACCTCATTTTCCAAGTTGATTACCAAACAACAGTTTGTCCAAGTCACCCTGCAGCCTATGAACATCCTCCATAGACTGTATTACACTACACAGCTTGGTGTCATCTTCTAACATAGACACTGTGCTATTAATTTTGACTTCTTTATCATTAATAAATAAGTTGAATAATAGTGGGTCGAGCACAGAACCCTGGGGTCCACCACTTACAACTGGTGACCATTCAGAGTAGGAATCATTGACCACAACTCTCTGGATACGATCCTTCAGCAAGGATTCTTGCCAAACCAATAGAACTTATTTTACTCGTCAGGCGTCTATGAGCGACAGTGTATAGTGTATAGGAGACTGCTAACTTTAGGTCTGAAGGCAATAAGCTACTGCCAGAGGTGTGAGCCATTGGTTTGATCCTCTCTCCCAATTCAGAGAGCATGTGTATTGGAGGATTGGTAGTCTGCTAAATAACATTTCTCTTTTATATGTTCAGTCAACAGTACCCATGTATTTGAAGAAAAACAAAAAGCTGAAAAGGGAAAAAAATAATAATTACGTTTTACCTTGTACTTCTGACTCCAAAGTAGAATACTGGAGAACATCTTTTTTAGTGAATTCCTGGAAGAATATGCACCTGTATACTACTTATATGTCCCATAACCTATAAAGCTGGAGGTGAAATAAGGTCCAGAATTTCCCCCCTCCCCATAGTACATTGGTTTTACCACTGGTTACTTGTTTCGATCCGTGTTGTGATAAGCTGTATTGGCTTAATAAGTTCTCATGGTGTAATACATTATGTATTCTGAACCCTGTCGGTTGTGCGGAAAGGTGGCATAATAGGGTAGTGTGGAGAGGTTCTACAACAAGACCTGCAATTACTGGCACCTTAACTTTCACGTTGGGTCTCTCATGCCTAGGATGCTATCAGACCTTTTTGAGACTCTAAAGGGTCTTGAAATAAACAATTCTGGCAAAGGCATATCAATGATGGTGGGGTCAAAAGAAGCCGTATTTATGAGTAAAACCTAGTATTTTGTCTTTAGAAGGAGTCTTCCTCATTCTACCTCAAATGTTAGAATGTTTCAGCAGCATATAGTAGACGAATGCAGTTTGATCTGCAACATGGATTATTTCTCTTCATTATGCCAATTTCGAGATTTTCGAGTTTTAATCTTTATGCTAATGATTTTTTGGGGGCACCAGGGTTGTGTCCTCAGCAATCGGAACACTGCTATTCCCGTCTATGCCACTTCCCTCTCCTCCTATACAGCCCCATGCTTCTCACAAGACAAATCTCCTGCCTAAAGATGGAGAAGGGAAAACAGGCAGGAATAGTAGTGCCCCGGGTGCTATGGACAGGACCTTGGTGCATGTACCAGCTCAAAAACATAGGGATTCAAATGGGAATTTCTCTGAAATGGGAAAATAGACAGAAATAATAAAGGTATGCTTGAAATCATAACATAGTGCAAAGAGAATCTAATGCTTGTGGAGATGCTAGACTCCCTTTAGGTACCTTGTCAGGTTTATGTACAGTCTGTGGTTCACACAGCATGAACCTGATGACAGGTTCTCTTTAATGCACATTTGATCTTCCAGTATTCCTGTGTTTTGTCACCTGTTATTTTGAACAAGACGTCTCTTATGTCTGTATAAAGCTGTGCTGTTTGCAGATATCTGAAGGCGTCTTTGATACAATTTGTTCTCCTGGGTTCCTGCTTGGTGCAAACAACGCTAAATATTAATCCTGCCTTGAGTCAGGATGATTTGAATGTGTAGAATTGTTATTTCTGTGGTGCATAGCTAACAAAGGGAGACAGAACATTGGGAAAAACAAATATTTATGTAGAGAATAAGGAAAGGATCATTTCCGAACACATGAATATCTGACTTGTTGAACTATTTCAAGTATTACTAAAAGACTCTGTTCCATCAAAGTATTGGGAAGGAAATGATTCTAGACCTTTGTTCCAAATAATTTTATTGTGTTTTGATCATTACCTAATAAGGGTTTAATTTGCAATTCTCTTGTTTACACTTTACTAGAATGACTTATGAACTTTTGTCTGCAGCACATTGCTAATTGAAAGATAGAAACTCATTATAGGAAGTTTCTTTTAAGTCATTTAGGCAGGTTACAGCAAAAAATAGGGTACCAATATTAATATACTTAAATTATGATTTAAACTTTGTTCATTATTAACTTTTGCTTAATTATTATTATTGTTATTGCATTTAGTGGCCAGTTTATTATGAGCAGGTACTTAAAGGGGTTGTAGTATATTTTCAACACATCACCTAACCAGGTAACACTAAGCTTTCTCTTTAACCCATGGAAATGAATAGAGAGGCAGCATATATACGTAACCTGTCCTTCCATTCAATCACATTTTGTGATTCATCAACGCACTCATTCATCAACCCCTTAAGCCTCTTTAGGGCTTTCGGACCAAGCCTGATTTTTTAAATCTGCCCAGGTTATAACCTTCTAATGCTGTAACATTTTCAGGAGATATTGAGATTGGTTTCTCAAAACATTGTACACAATGGGGCACATTTACTTACCTGGCCACTGTAGATCCTCGAAAGTGCATTGTCCGACTCCTGAACCCGAATTTTTTTGCATATGTCGGTTCCCCACCCAGATCCGCTGGAATTCACCTTCTTCTTCCTGGTGCATGTAAGTGCATTGGTTGCGACACAATTTAAATATTAAATCCCGTGTGCAGTCCAAATCAGTTGGATCGTCCGACGGCCCGGCCCCTCCGACTTCTGCCGCATGAAAGCCGGCGCCGCTGTGCCAAAATCCGATCGCGTGCGGCACAATCCCCTTCTAAATTCCTGTCACAGTGGCGCAAATCCCCAAAAGCATGAACAGTCTGATGGAAAAGTGATCCGTGGACCCTTGGTTAATGAGCTCCAATGTACTTCAAATTATTTGAAAAATTTGGATGATACCTTTGGAGCCAAATAACACCCATATAACTTTAAGTACCCAAATAACTTCAAAACTAACATATCCAGAATGTCTCCTTTATGCTAGCATGGATAGCTTGTTTTGTGTGGGACCAGCTGTACTTTTTATTGGGTTTCATTTTGGGGAAAGTGTTACTTTTTGATTACCTTATCCAGTTTTTTTTTGCGTGTCTTTTACAGAAGTTACCGTGCGGGTTCACTATCAATTTTATTTTATTGTACGGTCTGTTACAGATGTGGGAAATCCCAATATGTTGTGTTTTTGATTTCACCCTTTTAATGTTAAATTTGATTTTATATACTGTAGGTTGGGAAAACAGTGAATCTTTATTCTTTTTTCTAACTTTTTTTTTTACAGTTTTTTTTTGTCCCAATGTGGAACTTGAACAAGTGATCATTTTAGCACTTCAGTGTAATATACTGTTATACTTATACATTTCAGAATACAGCATTCTGCTTAGGCTGACAGGAGCACTGTTAGATCATGCTGAGTGCATGCATACTTTTCTCTTAGCTATAGGCACGCCCCTGAGGACTCCTGGTTTCTGTTGAGGAGCTAATAAATGCTTATTAGAGTTAAAGATATGGTAGCAGGTAGAGGTCTGTGCATATCCAACTCCTTCTTTAATTATCTGTAGAATGTTGCATAAAATCCTAATTAACTGACCGCTATGTTCTTAGATCTTGTGACTTTGGCCTCATTGTGATGTATGACATTTGGGCTATAGGCCATCACTTTTCTGTACAGTTTTCTGTTTTATATGCCATCACATTGTAACGGTCCTTGTTATTACTCTTCTTGTCTTCTCAGTATGTGCACCAAAGGTGGATGCATAGAATTATTGTCACTTTCCAAGCAATAGAGTTACCTAAAAGCTGCAGTGACTTCTGACTTCTATATGATTATTGCTGAGAATCTCTAAACATATTCCACCCACTTACAAGGAAAGATAACCCTTAGAGAAACCTGTTCTGTCATTTTATGGGCGTAGCTATTGGGGGTAGAGGTGGCTGCATACCTAGGCACTGGTGACTGTTGGGGTGGGTGGGCCATGCTGCTGCAATGGTGGGTGGGAAAACTTTTTTCGGGGTTCACATTCTGGCCCAGGAGTTTGAGTTTTGCCTGAGAAGTTATTCATGAAAGTGGTGACATCGCTAAGATATTGTCTGTTTCTGGCAAGTCATCACAGGCCAGAGCGGCCATAATTCATGCTATTGCCCGGTCACAGGGTGGTTTTCTGTAAGTGGGAATGTTCAGTGTTTTTGTTCGGCATGGTCTGTCCATGTATCGGTGATAAGACATCCTGTGCATCCAGGAGTCCATTGTTGCTCATTTGTCTGTCTTCGTGTCCTCTCAGTCGTCTGTCCTGCATCCTTTGCTGCAACTCGTTCCTCAGCTTCATGACAGGAGGATGAAGAGATTCAAAGCAGAAGTATGTAACATAATTTTTTTTGTTTTTTTATTTGTCATAAATTATGGTTTTGTCTCACTTTTACCACTGGAACACGTTGCATTGTAAATGTCTGGTTATTTGTATACAAAAACAAAACATTCTCTTTACATTCAGAGATGGGACCCACATCTATAATGTATTTATGACAATTGCTGTGGATATGTCATAAATACCCAAGCTGGCTATACTTCTTTAGGATATAGCTGGCCCATCCTGAGAACCGGCCATCAAGTACAGATCACATGGGATATGTCCCTCTGCTTCCTAATGATTAGATGTTTGGCAGGTGAGAGCTGCAGTCCATTCATTCAGTATTTACAAAGTTCTATGCAACTAAGGAAAGTGATCAAAGACAGAGAATTTTGGGTTCAACTTTTAGAATTATGCTAATGAGCCAGCTGCTAATATGCTGTGATCTGGCTAAACAGGAGTTTACACTGTCTCACTTTCCCCCTGTTCCCTAAGTATTTCCTGCACATTGTCCAAGTGCTGAAGGAGCAGGAAGGAGGGCGAGACAGTGTAACAGCCTGTAAAGCTAGATCATAGAGTGTATAGGATAGCCCCTCAGACTCATTAGCATTATTTGAAACATTGATTTTAATAGGAAGGAGGCCATGGATAACAAATATAAGAAGATGACCTCAGTCATAGTGCCTGGATCTATAAGTAACTGTCCCTTGTTCGTCATGCTTGAATTTGATGGTAGTATTCCTTTAAACAGCAGGGGTTCAGAGGGTATAATCCCCACTGATCTTACATTGATGGCCAATTCTAAGGATAGAACATCAGTATTCTCAGCTAAACACACACACACACATTAAACAATATTTGCACCTATATTACCTTTTCAAACATACCCCAATGGCAAAGAGTCTTCACTACAATACAAGCATGGTTTGTCAATCTGAGTTTACTATGTAGAAAAGAAATTACAATAATCTGCATATCCATAAATAAAGGACCTTTTACTTCACAAAAAGTTCTTTGGCTTTTTATGTACACTAAGTTTTCTTTTTGTAGCAGTTTTATATTTATTTCCATATGGATTTGTTATTGTGTATTATAGTTATTGTTATCTCCCTGTGCCCATACATGTCTGTCTCTGTGTTTCTACATGGTGCTTTTTCCATTGTCTGAAGTCACACATTTGATGAGGGTATTTATGGGATATCTTCACAGGTGCCCAGTAATGGCAAAACGAATACCATATGACCGTGTGTTTGTTATGCCCTTTGAGTTTGAGAATAGTCCAGTCCTAGTGCGTTATACAAAGCAACCTGTCATTGGATATACCCATAGTGATACTGACCTAGAGCTTTCAATGGAAAGAAACATATGTACTTTTATTTTATTAAAATATTTCTATTTTTTTTATTGCAGGAGGAGGTCCAGGGTCCAGGAGGAGTATTAAGCAGGGGGTACTTTTTGTTCAGGGTATGTTATATGTATAATCTATTGTACAAATAAGATATATATATATGGGCTATGATATGAAAACAAGACTTTTCCTGAAGAATTATGTGTTATTTAAAGGGAACCTGTCACAAGAATTAAAATGACCTGCAAGGAGTCACAGGGGGGGAGAAGAGTCATGCTTGGATGCTCACTTGGCTCACTGGCCGAAATATTCAGCAGAACTAGTACATCATAAGATGCTAACCTCAGACGCTGTTACACAAACTTGTGATACTATTCCTGGTCTATGAGACATTTATCAAGCCAATAGACAAGTGGGCACCCCCGGATGACTCTTCTCTGTTTTCACTGTAGACATCTGCAAAGGAGTTGCGCCCACACCATCATTGCCAGGTTCTAGCTCTAACATAAAGCTGGCACCAGCTCCTCCTATCATTGGAACTGGAGAAAAATTATTCCATTAGATTAACCCCTCAGATGCTGCCTATGGAATCAAAGTACTTGGAAGCGGAAGCCACCTTTCTAAACCTGTCAGAAACACACAATTTCAGGGTGTTGGGGGCTACCATAGCAGCTCTAGAGACCTGATAGTGGCAGGGCCGGTTCTAGACAAAGTGGGGCCCTGGGCAAAACTGAAACTGGTGCCCCAAAATAAAACTATTTTATGACCAGTCACAGTCGGCAAGAGGCTCCCTTTAGTATGGTAATACAAACTGTAATTTGGGAGAATTTTTGTGGTTAGCACTACAGCCTTGCAGCGCTGGTCAAAGAGTTTGTTCTCTCTGTGTCTGCGTGGGTTTCCTCCATGTCCTCCGGTTTCTTCCCACACTACAAAAAATTACTGGTAGGTTGATTAGACTGTGAGGTCCATTGGGGACAGGGACCAATATTTTCTGAAAGCAGACACTTGCCCCATCACAAAATAAAATGCAATAAGAGAGAAAGTGTCAGAGGGCTTAAAAACATGAATATTAGTTGATATTATTCCTTCTCAAAATGTAGTAACATATAAAGTGAATATTTCCATTATCTGTGAGGTGCAGCAGCTCCTGTGTGCAGCAAATTCTCCCTGTAGCTGCAGGTTAAGAATCTGGAGGGGGGAGGACATTTCAGGGGGCTGTATCTCTGGCTCTTTTTTCTTATGAAAGAAGAGAGTCTCCTCATTTATATGAATCTGAATCTGAATTTTGTGTTTCTAAGTGTTAGGAAAACAGACCTATTAACTGTTAAAATGCCGTCAGGAGTGATTTTTATATATAAAAATGGCACCTGATATTCTCACTTTAAACCTGAATATCTCTGGATCCATAGCACCTAGAAACAAAATGCAAGATGCATTTGAAAGAAGAGATTCTCCCCTTTCAGTGGGCCCTGGGTAATTGCCCCCTTTGCCTACCCTTAGCGACGGCCCTGGATAGTGCCATCCTTTGTGACATCTACAGTATTGATGCAGCAGTGAATTATACTGGCATCCAGGTTTCCCAATGTGCCTAACAAGAGTCATGGCCTAAGAGATTGATTGTCAGTATAATACTGACAAGCTACAACTATTTTAACTGGTTCTCTATAAAACTTATATAGTTTGGATACTTTACAATAGTACTGTATCATTAAATCAAGATAATTTGTATTTTATATCACACAATGCATGTTTTTTTTACTATTCCCCTTACAAACATAAATTCATAAACATTTTTATGAATCCCATAATAATATCATTACAGTGTATGCTTATTTCATAGTATTTCCTAGCACAGGGTTGCTCTCCTTACATCAGATCAATAATGTGTATTGCCAACTGTGAGATGTGTTCACATCTGTGTGTGGGCTAGATCTGCATTACATATATATGCAAAAGAAAATGTTTACCCCATCAATATCGTTTTTGGATAGTATTCAGAAGCTATGTCATACTAAGTAACATGGTGCAAACAACATACAGTTTATACAGTGTACATATTTTTTATAAATTAAAAAAAGTGTATACCCAAATCTGCAAAGAGTTATGTGTGGGTTTCCTCCGGGTCCTCCAGTTTCCTCCCACACTCGAAAACATACTGGTAGGTTGATAAGATTGTGAGCCCCATTGGGGACAGGGACTGATTTGGCAAACTCTGTGCAGCGCTGCGTTATCTGTGCGCGCTATATAAATAAATGAATATTAATGTTCATCTACACTCATCTGGGTCAGTGGAGATAAGTATGATAAACTCCAGGAACCTTAGCTGTTTTCTCATCCCATATAGCTTCTGGTGTGCAGTTCTATAAATAAATGGCTCATTAAGAAAAGATATGTCATGTGTGTGTGCTACCTGCTTAAGATTTTATGCAACCTGTGGCACTTATTATCCAATTTGTTATTCTCTTCCAGCCACGTAATGGAAGGAGATCAGCAGGTTTCCGCTAAGAGGTATTTATGATTACATGTAAGTAATACGCACATCATATTTAAATAATATTGCATAATTTTCTTTTATCACGTTACTGTACCTTTTTGAGCTAAAAAAAAACAACATTGTTCTTAATGGTTTCATATTTCATAAAGCATTTGTCTTCTAAAGCCTGTAATTTTTCTCTTCTTGGTTAGAAAATCTCATTTAAACTAAATTGAATTACATTTCAGCTTAAAATGAATCAATAACCAGGATGACGGATTGTAAACCAAGCACACTGACATACTGATGTGTTAAAAATTATGCAAATGAGTTTGAGGGGCTGTTAATGAAGCCCTCCAGGCTCATTTGAATAATTTTTAAAGCCTTTTTTTTCTTAAAAGAAGCGAAAAGAAGAGCGGATCCTGCCAGAGGGAGAACACACCAGCATGTAAGTGTGCTTGGTTTACAATCCTTCATCCTGGTGATAGATTTCCTTTAAGGTCAGGGATGCATGGGCAGATTTGATGCAGTATCACCAGTATTTTATGCAGTATTACCAGTATTTGATGCAGTATTACCAGTTTTTAATGCAGTTTTGCCATATGTCTCTGGCCTAAATAAGATATGTTGAGCTCTCATGAGAACAGATATGGTCAGAAGAGTTTTTCAGTGTATGAGAATAACAAGGGGCTGTAGAGGACAAAAATAATGAAAAAGACATAAGACAATTTATAATTGTGTTGATTTTCTATATATGGTACCAGAATCAAACTACTTGGGAATTGTTGGGGGGGGGGGGGCGAGGGGGGCTTCTGTTCCCATTTAGTTCAGCAGTTTGAGGATCTTTAAAGGTCCTGAAAAGACTCTTGTATACATGTGTGTTAAGAGCATGAACACATCTATGAGGATTTTATAGTTGGGAGACCCTCTATTTATAATCTATTTAGGGCATTATGAGCCTTGATAGTAGGTTTAGGTGGCCATGAGCCTCTAGAAGCCTTATATCCTGGGCTGCTGACAATACTGACAAATAAAATCCACTAATGGCTAGTAAAGAAGAATACTGTTCCGCTTCGCCCTATCTGTTAAATACTCGATGTCAACAGTGTCTGGATAAGTGGCCAGTTAGACAAAGGAAGACATATTTAAAAACACACGGGCTATTGTTATAATGTAGGTGTCTCTCCATACAATCCGAAAAGTTTTATGGTATAACATAACAATCTTTAGTTTATATTGATGAATTTATTATTACTACTTTTATTTGCCATGTGTATAATACTGTGTTAAAATAAATTGATAAAAAATGGCCAAACTGATGGCTCTTGACTTTGCAGCCTGTCTTCATCTACAGGATGTAGGGTATCATTACACTTAATACATTGGGCCATTTAAGCTTCTTATTTAGATTAGTGTACAGCAGGGCAGGAATCCAGACTCTCTGTCTATACCGTGCCAGATAGTAGTGTTCTGTTCTGACTATTTATTGAGAGCAGGAACCCTAAAATTATGTTTCAACTGTATTATCTTTTTTTAATGAATCAGCCAGTATAACCTTCTTATATTCAATGAAAATTAAGAATCCTTATTTCTTCTTTATGATCTGCCATCATTTCAGCAAATGTAAGTTTTGGCTAAATACATATGAAAATAGAGTGGTGCTTATACAAGATACAATATATAGAACAAGTAAAAGATAATAATAATTCCTTTATTTATATAGTGCACACAGATTCTGCTGCACTGCACAGAACTTACCAAAATGGTCCCTGTCCCCATGGGGCTCACAATCTAATCTACCTACCAGTATGTTTTGAAGTGTGGGAGAAAACCAGAGGACCCGGAGGAAACCCACGCAAACATAGAGAGAAAATACAAAATATTTAAACAATTGATATACACTGATACAAGACTTTGAGACGAATCCATAATCTTTGCGGCAAATTAAAGCAATTTTGGGGTGTGTCTGGCCTTACTGAGCTCACTCATCCTTATTGTTAGAAGGTGCTTCCTACTGGCAGTCTCTGGGTCTCTATAAGATTTCCCAATGACTAAACGGGTCCACTATCAAGTTGTTTCAGTAGATTCCATCTGATTTTTCACTTTCAAACAGATGCTTTTACAAATATTTACAATATTTGAGGCACAAAAGCGGTTGACTCCTCTGGAGCCACAAACGGTTGCAGCTCTTGGCTGTGTTGCCATTACTAATTATACGGCTGATTTTATACGTTAGATAAGTTTCTTGGGGGTTTCAATCTCCGAGTTCGCCAAAGGTAAGAGGCAGATGTAGGACCTGTTACAGACGAACCATGGAAAGGATTGTTAGAAAGCATACCAGTGATGTCGCTCAGTGACTCCAGTAGATTGCCCCAGTTGTATACCGGGGGTACGAAAAGTATTCAGACCTCATTGCAGCCAATTGATAAGATGAAAAAAGTGGTTTTTTGTTCATTATTGCTCCTCATCTTGACAGGAAAAAAACAGAAATGTAGATATTTTTGCTAAGTTATTAAACAAGAAAAACTGAAATATCACATGGTCACAGTATTCAGAAGCTTTGCTCGGTAATGAGTATAAGCAGCTTTGGAGCTTGTACAGCCATGAGGCTTCTTGGGAACAATGCAACATTTGAAGATCCTCTGCCGTTCTTCCTTGCAGATCCTCTCCAGTTCGTTCAGGATGGTGAATGTTGGTGGAAGCCATTTTTAAGTCTCTCTAGAGATGCTTAATTGGGTTTAGGTCTGGGATCTGGATGGGTCAGTCAGGAATGGTCACAGAGATGTTCTGCTTTGTTATTTGAGCTGTGTGCTTAAAGGGAGTTTTCCAATGAATACAAGTTAGGCCCTATCCTGTGGATAGGGCCTAACTTGCTGATCAGTGGGGGTCTCAGTGAGACCCCCACAGATCACGAAAATGAGGGGTCCGATGGGCTTCCATGTACCTCCATCGGACCCCTTGTGGCTCCTGTAGAGGAATGGAGCAGCTGAAAAACACTTCCTAGCATGATGCTGCCACCACCATGTGTCACTGTTGGGATTGTATTTGGCAGGTGATGAGAAGTGCCTGTTTTTTTTCAACACATACCGCTTAACAACAAAAAGTTCAATCCTCATGTCATACCAAAGAATCATATTTCTCACAGTCTGGGAGTCCTTAATGCATATTTTTGCAGACTGTATGCGGTTTTCATATGTCTTGCAGTGATAGTTGTCTTTGTGGAGCTTTCTTCCATCTCTCTACTATGTCTCTGGCGCTCATCTTCAATGAGGGTTCTTCTTTATCTCTCTCACCAAAGCTGGTTTCACACGATTGCTTAGTTTGGCTGGACAGCTAGTTTGAGGAAAAGTGGTGGTTATCCCAAACTTCTTCCATCAATGGATTATGGAGGCCACTGTGCTCTTAGGAACCCTGAGTTGTGCAGAAATTATTTTGTAACCTTGGCCAGATCTGTGCCTTGCCACAATTCCGTTTCTGTGCTCCCTGGGCAGTTCCTTAGACCTCATGATTTACATGTGCTCTGACATGCACTTTGATCTGTGAGGTCTTATATAGACAGGTGTGTGCCTTTCCTAATCAAGTCCAATCATTGTAATTAAACACAGCTGGACTCTAATGAAGGAGTAGAGCCAACTCAAGAAGGTCAGAAGGAAATTGACAGAATGTGAGTTAAATATGATATTTTTGTTTTTCTTGTTTAGTAAATAAGCAAAAATATCTACATTTCTGTTTTTTGTGTCATGATGGGGCACAGAGTGTACATTAATGTCCAAAAAAGAACATTTTTGATCTAACCAATAGCCTGTAATGAAATGAAGAGTGTAAAATTTAAATTTACACATTGAATTGTCCATTGTGTCTATCGAAAAGTTAAATTACGCCATGATATTGGTGTCCCGGTTAATGCGTCTTATCCAAAATGTACTCTGTCTCCTACAGATATGAATCTCATATAAAGTGTAGAAAATCTGACACTGGATACATGGGGAAAACTGGCTGTTGGGCGATTGTTGTTAGTAGCGAGGAAAATGATTGCTGTCCTCTGAATCCAATCTGTGCCAACCTCTAAAATCATAATTTCTGAAAAAAGTGTGCAGTTGCCGAACAAGCAACAAGGGGGAACTCAGATTAGTTTGAGATGATATGGGGACCATGGCTGGATACTCTGGGGTTGGCACCTCAGATGCTGCCATGCAGTAGGATGGGACTCGGAGGACTGAGATCTGTTGATCTGTTTGTGGTAGTGTGCCAGGTTTAGGTGTCTTGCTTGTATGAATGTTTAATCCGTAAGCCATGATCATCAAGTATATTTATTTTTTCATCTGGAGGTCAGGACCAGTAGGGTGGGGATGGGGGTTTTATCTAGTTTGGTCTTGTATTAAAATGTAAAAATGTTTAATGTAAAAAAAATACACTGTTGTGAAAAGTTAAAGTTCTGTACTTTGTAAGTTTTCTCCTTCTAGATATAAGCAATAAAATAGTACATATCTTTGGTGGCTTAAGAGCATAAAGCCTCTTAAAAGCAGTTTATATTCTCCAACTTTGTGCTTCACATTTGTTTTAATGCTGCCAGGGCTTGTCATAGGTAAAATTATGTTGTGATGGACTATAGTTTCTATGATTCTTCCCTACTCTCTTCTCAGCTCAGTTTACGGCTGCCTGTATTACAAGGTGTAAGGTAGCGAGTTAACTGCTTACTATCCTTATATACAGCAACTTTGCTTCTTACAACCTGTTCATCTACCCAGCATATAAAACATGATCTTTCCAGAGACACAGAGATAGATGAGAGAGTCAGAACGGTAGAGAAAAACATGTGATGCACATAAGGGATCGGATCAGAGAGAGATGTCACAGAAGCAGGAAACAAACACGTGGAACATGTGACTGTATATGAGACTGGACTATTTTTAATATATTTTACTCAGTGTGATCACCTTCTGAAGCCCCCTGGCAGGTCCTCTTCAATACATCGCGGCCCCAGCATGGGCACTTTGTTCCAGTCCATCGCAGGCATTGTGACGTCAGCCGCTTGTTGACTTTCTAATGTGTGCACCGGAATCGGCACACGCTATGATGTCAGCTGATGTCATGGTGCCGGAGACAGACCGCACAGGCTATATACTACAGGGGCTTGCAGGCTATACACTAGAGGGGGCTGACAGGTTATACACTAGAGGGGGCTGGCAGGCTATATGCTAGAGGGGGCTGGCAGGCTATATACTACAGGGGCTGGCCGGCTATATGATAGGGTGGCTGGCAGGCTATATACTAAGGGGGCTGGCAGGCTATAAACTACAGGGGGCTGGCAGGCTATATACTAGAGGGGCTGGCAGGCTATATACTACAGGGGGCTGGCTATATACTACAGTGGCTGGCAGGCTATATACTACAGTGGGCTGCCTTGCTATATACTACAGGAGGCTGGCTATATACTACAGGAGACTGGCTGGCTATATACTACAGGGGGCTGGCTGGCTATATATTACATGGGGCTGGCTGGCTATATACTGGGGAGGCTGTAACCAATGCATTTCCCACCCTCGGGTTATATTCGAGACAATAGGTTTTTCCAGTTTTTGTGTTAAAATTAGGGGTCTCGGCTCATACTCGGGTTGGCTTATACTCGAGTACATACGGGTATACTGTTTCCATTACTCCAGAAGTAACAGCATACCTTGCTCTGCTGTTTCTATAACTCTATAGACCTCCATCAATGAATTCCTATTGAATATGGTGCTAATTTCTTCATCCTTCAGAGCATTGTGAGACTAATTTCAGATAATTTCAGGTACGTTAATTTAAGGGTAGGGAAATTTTCTAAAACAAGCAAAACATTAGGCTTAAATAAAAGGAGTAATTAGCCGAAACGAGTACAAGCTTTGTCTGTATCATGAAGTACCATATTGTGGTAGACAATACTTTATTACCACTTTACTTCATTACATAAACCAATCTTTAACCTCTTCATTATTCTCTTCCAGCTGACGAAGGCCTACCTAGGAAGACCTGGACACCCCATATTGTAAACAACTGTAACAATCTTTCACAATAGAATGTAAAGGATATTATCATAAATTATTTTTGGCTAAAGCTGCCAAATTTTCTTTAATTTCCTAATTATATTAAAGCATATAAAAACATTGTTTTTCAGTGTTCTACTGTGTATTACTATGGTGTATAATGAGAATGACCAATGACAGGCGCAGTTGAAGAGCTCTGCATGCTGAATACTCTGAAAGTATTGCCTGTTATGTCTTGTAAATAAATGCACTTCTCTGACCACTGTTTTTAAAATACATTTTTTATCTGTTAAACTGGTTCTTTTATTTGTTTTAACTTCGGATCTATGACATGCCTCGATATCATTTAGATGAATGCAGCTCATGTACTATTTTTTTGACTTATTGTAGTGAAAAATTCAGCCAAATAAAGTTGCATTTTGTTTTAAAAAAATCAGAATGTGCAAATTAACATGTATTAAATGATCTAGTTGCCTTTCCTACCTAAAATTTACAGTTTAAACAATATACATTGGAGGACATCCCAGCATACACTTTCATCAGTAGAGGATAATAGAGAGTTTTGAATGTACATACAATCTAACAAGACATGGATAATAGTGCCCCACTTTCAGCTGCCAAGTCCCTTGTTGCACCAATTGTATGTCTGCCCCTGCCTTGGGTGAATGTCTGCTGTACAGATTGTATAGTCATACATTAAATAGGTTCCAATGTATTAACTTTGAATGTAACTGTATGGAATAGAGTAATAGACTACACAGATGATTCCATTTAATAGTCCAAAGGAGGTCAAAATACTCTTGTTTTCAGTATGTTTGGTTAATAGAAAACCATGGTTACATTTGCGCCAGGAACAGTGGTAAATGAACCTTGCCAACATGATTGTGGATAGACCGATATGGGCTAAATAAAAACCTAAAAGGATGGATCATGGAAACTGTATCTCCACTTCCATGGAATGTTTTATAATATAAGAACTTCCTGTAGCCAAACAACTAATTGGAAAATAAGTTTGTAGTCAGAAGCTGCTTAAAGAAAATCTACCATTTGTTAATATGCGTTATGAACCAAACATACCTTGAGAATGCTGTAGCTACATTGATGCAGAAACATATCTTGTTTAATCCCTGAACCAAGTGGTTTTGCTGAAAAACAATTATAAAATTATTATAATGAGGCTCTCTCATTTCTGTGGATACAGCGGCGCTTCACTCACCCACTCACTGCTTCAGCCTTGTGGTGCACAGCATGAGCTAAGAATACATCATTACTGTGTTGTTCCTTACAGTAATCAATCGCTGCACCATCCCCTAGCTGCTGTGTATGAGTGATCCAGCTCGGGTTGATTAGTCCTGTCTGGATAGTTCAGGAAGCTTATGTCGGCGCCAAGCTTTCCCAATGTCCTGAATTTTATAATTATTTTTTGAGCAGAACCACTTGGGTTAAGGGATTAAACAAGATATGTTTCTGCATCAATGTAGCTACAGCATTCTCAAGGTATGTTTGGTTCACAATTCATAAAATCGAATGGTAGATTTTCTTTACAGCTACCAGGTGGAATCTACCATCAAAAATAGATCTGATGGTAGATTTCTCCTGGCTACCTCAGCTCTATTATTTCATTAATTTAACGATTATTACTGATTAGGGCAGAGACCGGTGGGAAGAATCTAGCATTAGATCTACTTCTGATGGTAGATTCCTCATGGTAGGTTTCCTTAAATCTTTTTTCATTGGAAGTGACCCTATCGAATGCACATAATGAAGATTGGACTGTATACTTTCAGTCTGATGGAAATAGCAAATGTACTTTAATTTTAGATATTGTTTTGTGATCATTTTAAATTTGTTACAGATCAAAAGTAAAAGTTTACATGATTTTCTCTTACTGCAGATATCCACACTGTAAGAGTTTGCCTCAGGCTAACCATACTTCACCTAAACGTCTATAATTGGAAAAAAGTGATTAGAGAATCAGTTATCTTTAACCATATAATATTTAATCACTTGAAGTGGAAGTCCCTCTGGTGGACTGACAGATTTTGTGTGGCACAGGTTACACCCACACAAAATCTGGTGCTTGGAATCCTAGAACTATTAAAAACATTATACTACATGCTACCAACATAGCTTAGAGGTACCTAATATTCATTTTTATTACCTTGCCAATTCTGTGCAGTACCTCTGATTTGATGTTACCAGGGTTTGTTACCATAAAATTGGCATAGAAACCCTGAAATTCTCGCAAATACTTGCAAATGTCTGTAAATGCAATAATCTTCTCCATCACGCCATCTCCATGGCAAGTGGGCATGAAGGGGCACAGTCGGTGGCAGAGTGGGTTGGCAGGGGCAGGCATGCTGGGGTACTACGTAGACCAAGCAAACATTCACCTTGTGTAAAACTATGCTAGCTGGAACAGTTTTGGAAACCAACCAGCGCAGCCACCTGCTGAATACCTGCCTAAGCCTCTTGTACCTGGCGCCACCGGAGGGGACGGACTTCTATTGTATGATAAATCTCCCCCACTGCCTCCATCACGGCAGAGGGCAAGTCCCTGTTTTATACAATTACTCACCGACTTTATACACAATACACCTCTCCTGCAGGGACAATGGTCGGCATATCTGATAATCATTCATACTGTATTATTGGCTGCCTGGCATGTGAAACACAATAATTCCAAAGATATGGGGAAAGTCTGAGCGGGGAGGTAAAATGTCGAAATGGCAAGTAATATGATATGTGATTTTCTTTGCTAGATTAAGCTCAAAGAGACTAAAAAAATAACTCAAAAGTAATTAATTCGAAACAGAACTATTGTGGAATTAGGAACATACAAATAAAATTATTTTGTCCGTGTAATAGAATGTTATACAGTTTATAGTATTTTTTTTACATGACAACACCTAATAATAATAATATGAAGAGCATTTTGTACTTCCTGGAATACCCACAATGCATTGCTGTAGTTACTATATTATCTTCAGGACATTTCTGTAATTACTGGAAAATGAGATGGTTCAAGGTGAGGCTAAAATTATGTGATCATCTGAGGAAAAGAAGAGTTATTATATAATAAATACATGAATTCTCTGGATCAAATCACAGTCAATGCCACTAAGTTAAAATTAAGGAAGTGAATGCTATGTGAGCATTGATAATATTATGGGACGGTATGCTGCTCATTAATACAGTAAGATAACTGTGCCAGTGCACCCCTCATGAAGGTGGTGGTTGGCTTTGAAATTATATAGTGGCCCACTGGGGCACCAACTTCCCCATGGGCCAGTCAAAACCTCTGAATACTACTTTCAATATATTAATTTCCATTATGTAGGAGAAAAATAAATATATAATAATAATAAAACATCACAATCCAAAATGCTGTTTCCAAACTTTTTCAGAAGTTTATCAATCCATGGAGAATGGATAATGGATAAAGTTATCCACTGGGCTAGGCTAAGTTAAAGAGAAGATAGATAGATAGATAGATAGATAGATAGATAGATAGATAGATAGATAGATAGATAGATATCTCAACCACAAATAAATGAATGAAAATGCAGTTTAGGCAGTGATTTAGTGGACTTGGCTATGTTTGACCATCCATAGTGTAGCCCTGTATGGATGGCTGGTATTATTTAAGCTACTGAATTTTTTGTGAGGTATCATCTGTGGCACAGAAGCATAGATTGTTCTACGTGACTAAGTTATCATTCTAGATTCTGATTGTTCTGTCATAAGGATAGTATTAGAATCTGACCATTGGAATGAGTCTGCTGTTATTAATGTAGAGAGCTTCTCGTACAGGCCGCAGAACCATGCAGGTAGATGATAACACTCATATAACTATAATTATTATGCATTGTAAATTACTCTGCACTGTGAATGGAAGGTATTTTTAACTTTCATTTTCCAAGAAACAATTTAGTTATTAAATATTTTTTCAATGAGAATTCCCTTGCCCTGAAAACAGGGCCATGGAGTCGGTAAACAAAACTTCTGACTTCAAAATCAAAATGTTCCTGGTCACTCTAACAGTTCTAAGTTTAGAGCAGGAAATCTGTAAGGGAGCAGCTTCAGTACTGAGCATGTACATAAAGTGCAGCGCACGTCAACCCCTTAATAACACAGCTCATTTTCACTTTTAGGACACAGCCGAAATTTTCAAATTGGCCCATGTTATGATATGCAGTTATAACTTTGGGACGTTTTATCTTACCAAGTTTATTTTCAGAATGTTTCTTCATGACATGCTGTACTTCACTTTAGTGCTATATTTTAGTTAAAAATTTTTAGCACTTATTTATTTCCAAGCTGAAGACCAAGATGGACACAGTTTCCTGCAGCTTTGTCTCAAGCCGTTAAATTCAGGGACATCCTTGCTTATTTTGGGGCCATCCAAACTAGGCAAATTGAAAACCCTTCAGAGGGCGTTCCTGTGCCCCGGGCAGCTTTTTAAAACAATTAGCAGCTAACCAGACATCCAGAAACCGGGGGCACGATTTCAGGCCACGGCGGGGAATCTGCTCCCCAGGCCCATTGACAGTTCCAAGGGAGCCTTCGATCCCTGAAGCAAGTTTCCCCTGCAGAGTAACCTCTGTACATTGAGTTTTAATACCAGGATGAAATCCCGGCCTGGAGTACTGAAAGGGACCTAGGGCCTGCATTTCCAGATCGGAATCTACCTCTTCCCACATGAGGCTACCTCAGGAACTCAAGCCTGCAGCTTCAAGGAACACCACCACTGGAGCCTCCTTCCATCTGCCTGAGACCTGTCTCACAGGACCAGTAGCTGAAGGTACGGTACCTGTGTTCCCATAGCCAGCACACTTACTGGGTGAATTTGAACCCCCTCCCGGCAGTGTTCCCATGAGCTCACTGGACCAAGCTTCCTGCTTAGCTGCCAGGGTACCTTGTTATGCCAACATCAGGACAGCATACCCCAGCTCCTCTGATTCCACTAGCCTGAGCCGATCTTCATTCCCTTTAGTATTGTCCCAGTGGGCCACTAATATGCCAAGATAAGGCCAGTGCGCTCATGTGACTCAGCGAGCCCTCAATCATTGCTCCCCAGCAGTCAACCAACTGGAATTCTTTGAGGAACCTAGCTAACCATGATCATGTAACTAGATACTAGCTTGGGCTGCTGCCTTCCACTGGACTCACTTAGTCCACATGGGGAAGTCCAGTGATAGGAGAACTACTAGAAACTCCAGAAAATCAGATACACCTATGGTATCCATACAGAATTACTTTCAGCCTCTTCAGGACATCCCTCAATCATCCGACAGTGAGCATAGCCTCCCTCAAGCACCCCTGCTTCAGCTACTACATAGCAGGGATACTTTAGCTACTCTAGAGGGGGCTTTCTCATAAGACTCACCCCTACTACTGCCTACCCCGAATCCGTTGACCCTAGAACAGGATGCCACTGCTTTGCCCGCTTCATCACTGGAAACGAGCAGAGGGATGCATTAGCTTCAGACGGTACTCCTCCACCTAGTCAACTGCAATCTCCATTACGCTCCTCTCAAAACATGGCGGGCTGAAGCCAAAGTCAGTGAATAGGGTTCAGGACTCTGTCTTGGCAACTTCACAAACTTTTGAGTCTGACTAGGGAGTAAATCCCCCTTTCAAAAGATCTCTTTTTCATCATGACCGAGACTCTACTGCCTCCAATTGCACCTGCAGCAAATCTCCGTTTTCCTCCTCAGATGATCTTTTGAGTACTCCTCCTACTATGATCCCAGATAACTCTCATCCTTGACCTGCTCGTAATCAGGATCACCATGCTGCCTTCCAGATATCCCCCCCCCAGAAGAAGCTGTTCAGGCTTTGAGAGATCCTCCAGAGCTTTGAGCCTCCTGGCCTTATTACCATCAAAGAAGGACATAGATGTACTAGCAAGAGACTTCAAACGGGCATGGAGGCAAGATCTCAAACAAGGCTGGGAAGAAATTTACAAGTTGCAGCAGAGGGTAACAGATCTTGAATCCTTTAAAGACTCTTTCACCTTCGAGAACAGAAATAGGAGGAACAACATTAGTATCAAAGGTCTGGGGGCGTGGCTTGGACATGGCGGAGTGAGGACGCTCACCTTAGGAGCTCCACACCGACAGGCGCCATTACAGGACCTGGAGCGCCGTTCCGAGCCTGCAAGATGCCAAACAAGAGGGGGAGGAGCGCAGTGCGCACCGGAAAAGCAGGAGCCCCGAATCCCGCTCCACCACCGAGCCTGGAGCGATTCCGGCGCCAGTCGCGAGACGGGCCGGAGCCGCAGTCCAGGGCCAAGATGGCGCCCGCTCCCGCGACAAGCCGCATGGCAGACGGCGCGGCTGGAGAAGCCTCCTGCACAGCGGCGCAGGCCGCAGAAAACCCGCCTGGCGCCTCGATACCTCTACCACCTTTCCCCCCAGGTCAGTCAGTGACAGGGACAAAGATAAAATTATCCGTGCAGCCTGGTCTGAAGGTACTATCCGGGTGGATGGAGCCGAAATACACATCTACCCAGATGTTTCAGCACGAACACTAAACATGAGACGCTCCTTACAACCGTTACTACATAGCATCAAGGAGATGGGTGCCACATATCGCTGGGGTCATCCATTCCACCTAGTGATCAGACACAATGGTGACACTTTCTTTCTACGCAAACCAGAAGACCTTCCGGACCTGTTCTGTTTCCTGAACATACCCCCTATCGAAGTACCAAACTGGCTTAGCTTAGAACACAACAGATTGGGAGCCACCACAACCAGAGGGAGAAGAAACTCCTTGAGAAGGAGACGCACGTCTACTGCAATTGCGACAAATCAACCTGCTACCATACACACCGAAAGCGATGCCCCACTGGGCCCCGACTTATCCGTGGCTTTACCCACAGAGGCCTGAAACTACACTCTGGACGAGACGGATTTCCTCAGACGCCATCACTGCTCCATCAAAGAACTCCGGCCTAACAAACGCACCAAGCCTGTACATTACACATTACCTACTTCTGTGAAAGTCTTATCTTCATCGCCTGATGCGCAGTGATGACTCACCTGTGCCCACGCCATATCCTTTTGAGTTGCCTATTTGTATTATTTGTTAGTTGCATGTTCCGTATTGGTGTTGGGCTAGTTGGATCCATGAAACTCTCAGACGAGTGGTGAGGGGACCGAAGCTATGTTAACAAGAGCGTCATCCCACTGATCCATCACCAATGCACATAGACGTTATCATTAGATAAGCAGAACGAGATACCTTATTGTTCACTGCCTAATACTTCACTACAGTGTCTAACCCACATATTGTTTGTTGTTGATTACTATGTAATGTTGCTCAACAAGTTTAAACGTAACTAGCCTGCTTTACCCCCATTTTTGGGGAAAGCGGCTCCCTAAGTTCGTACCTCCCCCTCATGACCCATGCCTTTGGTGGGGCCATGTTGTCCCGTTCCTCACAGGGGCAGGGGGGACGACGCTTATGGACCCCATCGCATGTTATCTTACAACTTACTGCCTGCTGGTCTACAAGCTCCGCTACTGTACTTCCACGCTTCCCACTCACCACTCATAGGTGATCCCTTGGGTACACACCTGGGATATAGGGGTTTACCCCATCGTTGTTCACGCTTACCCACTTGATTCCTTCCCTCTACTACCCACTCCCCGCACTAGACACACCCTACCCCTCCCCCCCTCATCTACCTGAACTACTGACCCCACACACTCCTCCCCTCCCCACCTCCCTTACCTCACAACTGATGACAGACATGCCTCGACCAGGGGAAACCTCGCGCACCTTGACCATAGGTTCTCTTAATGCAAAAGGTCTCCATAGCCCTGAAAAACGATCCATCCTTTTCAACTTGCTCAAACGCAGAAAGATCCAAGTAGCTTTCATTCAAGAAACACACCTCACGGAAGCACGACCATACAATTTCAAGAACAATTGGTTTCCACACTCCTATCACAGCTACACTGATGATACCAGATCAAGAGGCACATCTATTCTCTTGTCAAACTCACTTCAATGGACATTTCTAGACTCTCGCAGTGATGGAGAGGGTAGAGTGAGTATGGTCAAAGGTACAATAGCAAACAGTCTCTACACTTTTGCCTCGCTATACCTCCCAAATACAGGACAGGCCCAAGCCGTAAGCTCCTTCCTTGACATGATTGACGAATTTGCTGAGGGAACGGTAATAACTGGCGGTGACTTTAACACAGCTCTTGATCCACTGCTAGACACTTCGTCTGGCTCATCCACACTTACACACGCTAGCTTGCGCAGAATAAGGAACACCTTACATGAGCATCAGCTAATTGACACGTGGAGATTACTCCACCCCTCAGACAAGGACTTTACCTTTTACTCCTCAACCCACGACAACTACTCAAGACTAGACTACCTATTCTTACGACACAGAGACCTTGGACTACTCCAAAGGGCCACAATAGACAACATCACCTTCTCTGATCATGCCTTGATTTCCATCACCATAACACTCCCAAACTCTTCAGATTTTCAATGGCAGTGGAAACTCAACGCCTCCCTCCTAGAGGACCCGCTAGTGCTAGAAGAGCTAAAGAGCTCAATTATTTCTCATTTCGACAGAACACTGACAGAAGGGATTAACCCCTGCATTGCATGGGAGGGCTACAAGTTCAACGCCCGTAGCATCCTGATAACACATGGTAGCCGTCGCAAGAAAGAGAGGGCACAAGCTATAACTGACCTCCTAGAACAAATCAAGAGACTAGAGCTCTTACACAAGAGGACTCTTGCCCCCGACACTAGGACTGCCCTGTTATCTGCCAGGGAATCACTACGTACCCTGCTCATTGACAAAGCCAAGGGTACCCTGGCCAAATGTAGGAGACACTTTTATGAATATAGCAACAAGTGTGGTAGGACCCTGGCCAGAGCCCTGAGAGAGCAGAGGACCCACACCTTTGTACCCAAGATCACCTCCCCGACAGGAACGACTCTGCACCTTAACCAAGACATTGCAGCTACTTTTAGAGATTACTACCAATCTTTGTACAACCTAGAACAGCCGACATCTCAAAGATCTAGGGAGGACCTCAGACGTAAGATGCGATCCTATATCATAGAATCGGGTTTACCCACGCTAACAAATGAAGAGGCAGAGACACTTGAAGCCCCGATAACGGACATAGAGTTCAGGCACGCCCTAAAAGAGACACAGACTGGTAAGGCCCCTGGCCCAGATGGCTTCTCCCTACCTTTTTACAAGATACTGGCAAAACAACTTGAACCTCACTGGTTGGCAGCTTTTAATGCGGTTGCTGCTGGCACCCCTCTTCCTAGGGAGACACTACAGGCCACAATTACGGTCATACCCAAACCGGGCAAAGATGCCACTCTATGCTCCAATTACAGACCGATATCACTGTTGAATCAAGACCTCAAACTATTTTCGAAAGTATTGGCGACAAGACTTGCCCCCCTCTTGAGACGGACCATACACTCGGACCAGGCGGGCTTTATTCTAGGGAGAGAAGCGAGGGACAACACTACGAAGGCTATAAATTTGATATATAAGGCACGACTGGAGAAACTTCCTCTTATGCTTCTCTCAACAGACGCAGAGAAAGCGTTCGATAGAGTCAATTGGTCCTTCATGACTGAGGCGCTGAGACATTTCGGCCTGCGCAATCGAATGCTCTCTTGGGTGTTGTCACTGTACTCCTCCCCGTCAGTCTCTGTCCGGGTGAATGGTTTACTCTCCAACAGCTTCAACATTCAAAATGGCACACGTCAGGGCTGCCCCCTCTCCCCTTTACTGTTCGTTTTGACTTTAGAACCCTTCTTACGCAGGATTCGCAATAGTCAGGATGTCTCTGGCATCACGACTAGAGGATCCACGCAAAAAATTGCAGCATATGCAGATGACCTGCTCTTCTTTATCTCAAATCCACAGGTCTCCCTTCCCAATCTCATGAAAGAGCTAGACCTCTTCTCTCTATTGACTAATTTCCGTATCAACTGGTCGAAATCGGAAGCTCTTAATGTGTCCATACCTGCCTCCCTGGTGGAAACACTGCGAGCCTCCTTTAGCTTCAAATGGGCCCCAACGAGTATAAAATATCTTGGTATTCACTTACCGGCGGAACTATCCAAATTATACGCATTGAACTTCCCACCTATCCTCCAGAATGTCCAACGAGATTGCTCCAGATGGTCCAAGGGACTTTTTTCCTGGTTCGGGAGATGCGCTATCTTCAAGATGAATATCCTCCCACGATTATTATACCTGTTTCAGGCTATCCCCATCCATCTACCCGTAGCCTTCTTCCGCTCCTTAAACGCTCTCCAGCACCGATTTGTATGGGCAGATAAACCAGCAAGAATATGTCAATCAAAACTAGTACGTGACAGACTCCTACCGTTGACATCTCCCCTTACCCCAATCCTCGGTAGTCCAGAATTCCCCCCTGGCTTGAATGACCCTGTTTTCGGACAGTGGAGAAGAGCCGGGAGATTCAGGGCGGAACACTTCATTAGAGATGCGACTTGGATGACGACCCCAGACTTAGCGGCATTGACTGAACCTCTCCCCCTGGGAGCCTGGAGAACTACCCAACTACGACATTACCTGACTTCACTACCCTCATGCGAGGAATATGTAGGGAGAAAGACCACTTTTGAATGTCTTTGTGGCAATGTAAACGGCTTGAGACACACCTTGTCATTAGCTTACTCCTGTCTCCTGTCAATTCCTGAAGACCCAGGCCCTCTATATCTCAGACAATGGGAAGATGACTTAAATATCTCGCTGACTCAGGAACAAAAGGACAGGATCTTTGAACTCTGTCATTCTGCTTCCATCAGTTCACGATACCAAGAAGCGAGCTACAAACTGATGGCACGATGGTATAGAGTCCCCACCAGATTACATACCATTTTTCCACATGTATCTAATATATGCTGGAGATGTGGTGAAGAGGAAGGTTCCTTCCTACACATGTTTTGGTCTTGTAGGATACTGTCTACATTTTGGGAAGAACTAGGGAGAACGCTGACTGTGCTATGTGGAGAAACGACTAGCTTAGAACCCCCCCTCCTCATACTCCATCACTGCGACATGTCCACACAACGGTATAAGAAATCTCTTATTCGTCTCCTTATCATCGCCGCAAGAGCATGCATTCCGATACTTTGGAAACAGACATCACCGCCAACCATGGCTATGTGGGTGGCGAAAGTGAATGACCTAATGCATATGGAAGACCTTACCTCCTCCGTTAATGGCACCTATGAGAAATTTCACAAGACATGGTCGCCATGGCTTCAATTTAAGCAATCCCCCGAATATAGGGCACTACTTTGAAGGTTGAAGCGCGGTGGTTTCCTCCTGGGAGAGGCATGCTCCCACCAGCCACCCCTCTTCACTACCCTCCCCCTTTCCCCTTCCCTTCTCCACTCCCCCCCCCCACACCTCCCCTGACACCCCTTTCCTTACTTCCTTAGCACCCCCTATACCCACCCAAACCCCTCCGCTCCCCATTTCCCTATTATAACCCTCTGCTTAGATCTTCTAGAGCCCTACCGGGCTGGCATTCTATACACAATGTTTCCTGTTTCCTTCTCTCTTTACCTTCTTTAAAAATAATTAAAAAAAAAAAAGAGACAGACATGCGAATTGGTCCCACATAGTAATTTAATTTTATTGTTGTATCTATTCAGAGACACATACCTGTCCAAATGTACATGTACTGACTATATTTGATATGACGCATGATGTTATATATCGATTTGCTGTTTGTTTCATTAATAAACGGAATTTAATAATAGTATCAAAGGTCTACCAGAAACCACACAGGTGTCTCTCAGTCATGTGCATATTTAATATGCTGCTGGAACGTGAGATGGAGGGTGAGATCTCTGATCCTAATAGGGCTTTAGATGTCCCAAGCGGCTTTGACTTAAGCGGCATTACTCTCTCTCTATACCCTGACCTTGTCTTTGACCATTGCTGAACATCTTACAGGAACATACAGATGGGGCTTTCCATTTGCTCTACAACATAGGTCAGGTTTTAAGCATGCCTCGCTCTCCCAGCCCCAGGATCTTCCTTAGTTTTTCAAGCCTACGAAACTCCCTGATGTACAACTTCCTCCATGGGAAGCGATTCTGCAACCAACGCTGTTCCCCCACCCTCAAGTTCATCATGGGATGTGGACTCTGCTCAATTGCCTTGATCACCACCTCCTCAAAGGCATTATTCATGAGGTCGTCCAGTTCCTGCTCATCAGAATGATCGCTGAGATGGGGTAGCTGCCCAGTTGACTTCTGGATATGCTTTAAACTAGGAGAGTTTCCTGGCGGACTCTTCCTCCTGCTCCTCTAGTTGGGTATGACCCCTGAGGGGCTTGATATCTGATTTCTGACGTTATATGTTTTAAAACCGAATCGATTTTATGGTGTTTTTTCTTAGGCTTGTTTAAACCACTTTCTTCTGTAGCAGCCATTATTATATAGTTCCTCCTGTGGCTCTCTATATCCTCATGTTCTTTAGCTCTCCTGCTTGAACTTTCTATTATCTATTATTAGAAATGCTTTTACCCAGGATGAGCACTGTTGCTGGCATGGTTGTTACTCTTTGGGGCCTTCTGAGCTGCCCATTTGCCATCCTTTAAATTGGTCCCTTGGGGGAGGTAGTGGAGCCTATGACAATTGTTTTAATCTCTGTTCCTCGCTGCTTATCACCTTATGCACCTAGTTGTTGCTGAGTACGCTCTTGGACAAAACCCTCCCATCCCCAATAGGTCCCTTTGTAGATATTCTCCACGCATTTTTCCGAGCTGTGGCATTCTCCACCTATTCCGACCTACTAGTGATTGGCAGATTGCAGTTCTGACCGCCTTTTTTGCCTTAACCTTTTGTTCATTCCCTCTTCCAATTTTGTCTTCTCTTTCATGACTGTTTCTTATTTTTCCTCCCGCTTCTCCCGTTTCTTCATACCTTTGCTTATCTTTAACTTTTCGCTATCTGTTTTTATGGGGCTTCTCTCCGTTGCCCTTCACCTTTCTATAATAATCCACAGGATGGCCCTCCCTAATGGAAAAAGCCTGGGTCCAAATGGCTATATAAGACTCTCTGTAGTGTCCTCACCGCTCCACTTCTGGATGCTTTCAATGCTATCTCCTCCATTACTTACCTCATTCCATCTTTCCACCGGACACAAGGGGTGGTCATCCCCAAGGAGGGGGGGGTGACATATCATATGTTGATATCCCAGTCATATAGCTCTGAATTATTCTCCAGAATAAAAAGGTTTGCCTTGGAAACGATCGGCAATCTCCCCCCCCCCCCCCCCCGTTGCGGGTATGGGTGGAGAGAGGTGGGTGACCCCTTTAGGTGCTGCTGTCATGTTTGATCATGGTGCCTAAAGGGTTAAACAGCCAGGATTGTGACTATTGTGATGCCGACTGTTCGTGCAGAAGGTCGGCTGTCGCATACAGCCGGACTCCTGCACAGATCACACTGGCTCTGTTTCTAAGGCCTGTACAATCTCCATGATGTTGGGGAACGTCATAGTGTGCTAAATACAAGCACACCAATGTCATGGTGCAGGAAGGGGTTAATCTCAACTAAAAGTCTAGAGGAGGGGTGCACAACCTGAGGCCCATCAAGTTGCAACCCACATCCTGCTCATTGTCAGAGTCCAGGGAGCCGTTCCATAACTAATTGAAGCGTTCATTGGTGCAGGAGGCCGGGTAACGGTGAACGCAGCTCAGAAGTCCTTGCTGCTCCTGGGTCCTCTCCTGCCACTCCTCTCTGTGACCTGACTCCTGACCCAGAACAAAGCGGCCCCAGGAGCAGTAAGTACTTTTGAGCTGTACTGTAATGCTAATGAGTTCTCTCCTGCTTCTGGCACAGCTCTGCTCTGGGTCCTGACGCCAGCGCAAACAACCAATGCAGGACACCCACTATGTACAGAAACTGGCAGCATACAGGATGAAGTTTACAGCCCGTTTCAGCTGAGTGAAGATGGGATACATGAACATTTACGGTTGTGTGCATGCGGCCTTAGAGATCTATGTAGAAAAATTACATACGATATTTTGTTCCCATTGCAATCTTCCATAGATACTGGGTATAAAGCAGACAGGAATAGCTCACGCTGCCCTAGTAATATCGAATTATTTCTCCAATAAAAATCTATTTACAAATGATCACGATTCACTTGATTTTGAGAAATCATAAAATAAAATCATTTTTAACAAAGATGAAGAATCAACAATAAAAATATTGTTTATCAGTGATTTTAAACTGTGAGACCACAAAAGCGACGGCATGTTTGATAAATGTTAGTGCCACACACGACACAGTGCAAGCACCGATTGTGGGTGATAAATGTATAAGTGCCAGGTCAAATGTAGAGATTGGTACCACTGTTTCAGGGGCCTAACAAAAAAGTAAAATAAATAAATAAAAAGAAGTGTAAAAAATAAAAATAAATGATAAAAACATTTTAAAGAGAACCCGTCAGGCAAAATAACCCCCTTAAACTAAATATATTTTCATAAACTGCCATTAGAGAGCATTGCCTCTATCCCTTCATTGTCCCTCTACATGCCTGTAAACTTAAGCTATGATGTCCTAAAGCTGTTTGCAAATGACCTGTGAAATGTCCAATGAGTCATTAGCATATTCAAGCTGTCCAGCTTATTCATGAGTGGGAGGCACAGCCACTCCCCCCAGTGCATGAATGGCAGCCTGTATAATGATGTGAGGCTGTATAATGATGTGCTTCCTGGTGCTGGTGCCCCCTGCAGCCTGTGTGTATGAGATACTCCTATACACATGACTGACAGCCTGTATAATGGTGTGAGGTATAATGGTGTAATGGCTCCTCCATGTGCTTCCTGGTGCTGGCAATCCCTGAAGCCTGTGTGTGTATGAGATACTCCTATACACATGACTGACAGCCTGTATAATGGTGTAATGGCTCCTCCATGTGCTTCCTGGTGCTGGCGCCCCCTGCAGCCTGTGTGTGTATGAGATACTCCTATAAACATGACTGACAGTCTGTATAATGATGTAAGGTATAATGGTGTAATGGCTCCTCCATGTGCTTCCTGGTGCTGGCCACGCCCCCTGCAGCCTGTGTGGGTATAGGAGATATACAACAGCTCCAGGCAGCCATGTTATAGCAGAACATGTCAGGTACTTGTGCAGCTGATGTCTTTGTCTCTCACATGTGTATAGCAGAACATGTCAGGTACTTGTGTAGTTGATGTCTGTGTCTCACACATGTCTGTAGCAGAACATGTCAGGTACTTGTGTAGCTGATATGTGTGTCTCCCACATGTGTATAGGAGAGCATGTCAGGTACTTGTGTAGCTGATGTCTGTGTCTCACACATGTGTATAGCAGAACATGTCAGGTACTTGTGTAGCTGATGTCTTTGTCTCTCACATGTGTATAGCAGAACATGTCAGGTACTTGTGTAGTTGATGTCTGTGTCTCACACATGTCTATAGCAGAACATGTCAGGTACTTGTGTAGCTGATATGTGTGTCTATCACATGTGTATAGGAGAACATGTCAGGTACTTGTGTAGCTGATGTCTGTGTCTCACACATGTGTATAGCAGAACATGTCAGGTACTTGTGTAGCTGATGTGTGTGTCTCTCACATGTGTATAGGAGAACATGTCAGGTACTTGTGTAGCTGATGTGTGTGTCTCACACATGTGTATAGGAGGACATGTCAGGTACTTGTGTAGCTGATGTCTGTGTCTCACACATGTGTATAGCAGAACATGTCAGGTACTTGTGTAGCTGATGTGTGTGTCTCTCACACATGTGTATCGTAGGACATGTCAGGTACTTATGTAGCTGATGTGTGTGTCTCACACACATATATAGCAGAACATGTCAGGTACTTGTGTAGCTGATGTCTGTGTCTCACACATGTGTATAGCAGAACATGTCAGGTACTTGTGTAGCTGATGTCTGTGTCTCTCACATGTGTATAGCAGAACATGTCAGGTACTTGTGTAGCTGATGTCTCCGTCTCACACATGTGTATACAGAACATGTCAGGTACTTGTGTAGCTGATGTCTGCATCTCTCACATGTGTATAGCAGAACATGTCAGGTACTTGTGTAACTGATGTCTGTGTCTCACACATGTGTATAGCAGAACATGTCAGGTACTTGTGTAGCTGATGTCTGTGTTTTTCACATGTGTATTAGGAGGTTGCAGCATGTCAGCAGGTAAAGCATAGACACTAGCAATGTTTTACTATACATTACATGAGCAGGGGGAGGAGTAAACGGGTGATATCACTTCCACTCTCCATTTGATCAGCCACATTTACATAATAAAGAAAAGATGATTTTACAATAATTAATGTATGAACTGACGAGATAAAAACTGTGATGGGATCCTTGTGAGCTGCTCCAACAGGTAGGTGTGACAGAAATACAGACAGAAACCTGATGACAGGTGTCCTTTAAATAACCTGCTTTTCTCTAGGATGGATATAAAATAAATAAACAAACATAAACATATTAGTAATACCTAAATAAATAAATAAATACAATTTAAAAATCTATTTTTCCCTGCAATAAACCCTGTAACAGGAACATGTCTATACTGTATTGTCAAATTTTTTTGCCATTTCACCAGAAATAAAATTTTTAATAAAAAGGGATGAAAAGCCAGTGGAGTCACCAAAATGGGAGCAATGGAAATGACACAGCATTGTATACCAAAGTATGAAAAAATAATTGGTGTCATAATATGGCGATAAATTTAATAGATTAAACACTTTTTAAAGGTAATAAAGCATAACAAAAAGAATTTTGAAATTTGGTATCTATATTATTTTATTTAACTAAGGATTAAAGGGGATTTGTCATTTGGACTGTGCAGTGAAAGATTTGAATATGATGCCCATAAGAAATTGGTGCAGCTGCACTTTTCTGTCAATACCACATTTGGTATTTGTTATTCAGCTTCCGAGTACATTGCAATTTCTAACATGAGGAAGTACAATTTGTCCCACATATAACAAGCCTTACACAGCTATGTAAACAGGAAAAAAAATGAAAAGTTATGGCTTCTAGAAGAGGGGGAGTGAGAAACAGAAAAGCAAAAGGGAAATAGGGCCTGGTCCTTAAGGGGTTAATACTTCGGCACTGAAGGGAAAAGGACATTAGTTATTTGCAATTTTTTTTCACTTTGGACAATTTTTACAAAAATGTATCCTCACTATCTGACGGCACCTGCCGTAGTTCTTACTGACTTCAAGTCCTTATAGAATTTTTTATTAGCATTTTGTTCCAGTATAAAATATTAATACACAGCCACTGCAGGAAACATCCTGTCACCAGAATTTCTTTAAAGCTATTTTATACATTATTCACTATAGTATCCACCTCTCAAATATAGATGAGTCAATACTTTTCAAAGTCAGGATAAAAATGTAATGTTTTATTGAAATATATGTAAAACAACAAGTAAATAAGTAGTAATCATTGCATCATTGTATTACTAATGAATCGCACTGATTTCAAAGTGGAACCAAAAAAAGGCCTCATGCAGGTATTGTCCCATGTGTCTCTGGAAAATGAATGTGTTTTTTAAAAAAAAAAAGTTAAAAAACCTTGAATAATTCAAAGAAGCGAGAGATTGGCTCTTGGCTGTGATAAACAATCCGTGTCTATGACTGACGTGTTCTGTAACTTTTATTATTGATTAAAGCAGCCGGTCTCGCTGTGTGTCCCAATCATAGCAGCAGTTGTCACCGTACAAACACTTTACCTTTTATGTGGAACATTGCTTTAGATTTAGAGAATACATTTGTCCCCAGCTGCAGTTTGCCTTGAGGATAGATAGAGGCAAAATTACAACTTAGATCTTAAGACATCCGTAGACGTCATTCTATACACCACACGTAACATTTCCATAGTCTACTGTCAGCCACCAAGAAAAAGATGACCTTTATAAGTTTTGAGACCTGGATTCTCATTCGAAATGGCCAAAAAAACAATAGAATGTTTATGCTCATTACATTGAAAAAAAAAAAACCTAAAAACAAATACTTGGGGATATAAGAAAATTCTAATTATATAGAATAAAAATCTAAACTTAAACAAAACCTTACTTGTGGCTCCCTGCCGTTTCCAGTTGGAGCTGTACGTCACTTCCTGTGTGTCTCCTAAGACCACAGGAAACACTACAAGGTGTCTGCTTAGCCAATTACTACACCAAAGAGCCTTTCCTAACGTGATGGCAGCCACAGGAAGTGGGGTGCAGCAATGATGAAGAGCAGCTTTAACAGAGCGGCAGGGAGTGTTGACCTTTAAATACAATTTATTTACAGATTAACCCCTTTAAAATATGCCAGTGACCACAGTCTACAATTTTTTGCCTTCCATGGCAGCATCATCTTCTGTCCACAGAATGCAGCTTCTGTGTTTTGTGTGTGTGAACTATGGCTACGGTTGCTGCTGCACTTGGACTGATTGAACCACCCCCAGTTCCTCTGCAGCTCAGCTCTGCCCAGCAATGGGCCCAGCAATGGTTAACTTGACTAATGAGTAATTAGTCTAGGGCCTGCACCCCCTCCTTTACCTTTAACACTGCCTATTGTTTTCCTTTACTTGTGACTTTCTTTGCACTTAAGAGAATCTTGCTTCAAAGTTCTGCCTTGGTTGAGTTTTCTGTAGTATTTTCTGCGTGATCATCCAATTTCAGTTGCAAAAAAAAAATGTAAAAATAAAAGTCAACAATCTTGGCATAAAAACACTCCTGCACCTAGAAAATAGAGCTATGTGCGACTTTTTTATTTTAAAAGGCAGGCATCCGACCTATTCAAACCTCGGACGCCCTACATTGCGCTCCCAGCGTCCCAACATAATAGGCTTGTCAAAGGGACTTGGAGATAGGACACCGTGGAACGTGACACAGCCCCGAGGAGAATAACATCACTAGTACAGAAAAAAGTTTTCTCTTTTTGCACAATAGTACCTTACACAATAACCAATAGCTGTTCAAGTTGACTTTTAACTTAACAATGCTACATGCATAGGGCCCTATGACCTGACAGAATAAGCCTCCTGGATATTAACCCCATCATTTTGGTCACAAAGACTGAACACACATTCTATTTTTATTTTATATACAGTGTTTACACATATTAATTTGAATGTTGCTTTATATTGTTTTTAAAATATTTTTATACATTAATTTTTTCATACGTATGAATTTATCCACAAACCAAGAAAGAACGACTATAGTACTAAACGCCTGATGAAAAAAAAAATAATACTGGTTCCTTCTTTTGCAAAAGACTACTAATAAGAATATTTTCCCTGTAAAACCCTTTATTGAACATTATTCCTTGTCATTATTGTCACAATGTTGTATGTTTAATAAATTAGAAAAATTTTTGTATTTAAGGAAGTCTGAGACAGATTCTATATAGTGCCCACATCTCTGTATACAATTGATCGTTTAGAATTGTCCCTTTTTTTGGTGTGAAGGTCCCTTTGTGGTAGCACATAGGACTGTAATGATAAGGTTTGATAAGTGCCACTATAGAAAAAACTCTTTATTTGATTTACACCACACCTCCTATTGATTTTGCTCTGGGTTGTTAACAGTTAAGTTAGCTGTGGTGGACAGAATCTTCCTCCACTCATACTGCTCTCCCGCTGGTCTATCATGTCTGGGTGTCAGAGAACTACTCTAATAATCTTTTGGACCAGCACTCTGATCATCTCATGTAAGGTTTGCCTACCATTTTCTCCTTGCCTGCTATAAATAGTTTTTTGAGCTTTCTTGTGTTTATCTTTATTTTCAGTATTTTGGATTCCTTAACCATTTATCTGACTATCCATTTGTCTTTTGATTCTGTACTGCATTGTTCTCTTGGTTCTGACCTGAATCTATCGACTGCTCTTCTGAGTGTGTATTGTTCGGTCCATGTCTCTGTGTTTGATCTTTGCCACAGGAAGGGAATTTCTACCAGTTGTCACTGACGCTATATATAAGGATTATTATTATTTCCTTAGGGTAGGCTGCACAATTAGGTAGGGACAGCTGGGAAGTGTATTTAACCTTAGAGCCCACTATTCTTCTCTGTCCTCCCAGTCCATCCATGCTGTTCCCTCCCAGCATTACACTTAGATATTTAAATATATGGAAGTGCAAAACACGTTGATAGAAATTTATCAAACATTTTGGATGTGGTTTGGGTTTATGCATATTTGACATAGTGGTTGCACCTTAAATTGTAACTGTTTGGCAGATTTACCTGGTTGCTATTTTTTCAGTGAAAGGGGGTATTCGTTTCATATTCATTAGCAAGTGTAATTGAAGTTTACTACCCATAGAAAGTAATGGAGATGTGTACTGGCTGTTAAAAAAATGGTTTGTACATGTCTGGCAGGGTAAAGGTTAAGTTTCATATGGTTTATTTAAATAATGATGTAAGGCACCGATATCTTGAAAACACAATGGGATATACAGTAGTGTTTCTGTGGGAACCTGTCCTCAGCTAAAAATGACCCTCTGGTTCCCTTTAACCAGTTTGTAGATTCGGGATCGCCTCTATGTTTGGCTGCAGTTACTTTTACCAACACAGTAACATTTTTATAAAATATGAAGTATTTGATAGCAATGGAAATGTCAGTTATCAATTCTTTAACTACAGAATAAGATTCATACATATATAAATATTTCCTACTTATTGAAACAGCATCTAAATGAAGACACACAGTCGGATGATGCCCTAAGATGTTTTAAGATTATTCCTCCAAAGATAGAAGAGAAACATGAAAATGAAGAGTTAGTTTTAAAGATGCAGCAGGAAGTAACAGGTGGGTCCCGTGTAATGCAGATGTGTCAGAAAAGCACAAGGATGTTACACAATCCAGACTGTCAGGATTTGAACCGGCGTCCTGTGGTCTTTCTGGTCAGTTCTCTACCACTGTGGTATGTATCCTGATTGATTACTGTCTTTTTGTTATTAGTGTTTTTGCATTACTTGCTGGGGGGTTTTAGTCTCAGCTGTGGTGATCTGTATTATCGTATCAGGAGTAGTCAGGCTCCATTTAATGCTGGTTTTGTCATTCAGTATTTTCTAGGCATTGTTGTATCTGCAGCTTATCCCTGGCTCTGTTATGTAGAGATAACTATACTTACTAATAAAACTTATTTCTTTGACTGTGGTGAGAGATTCTGTGAAGTTTGTCTGTTCTCTTGTATTCACTCATCACTTTCCTGACTGTTCCCCTTTGTCTGAGTTTATTTTCTAGTGAGTGTATTTGGACCTGCTCCGGTTGTTACCCATTATTCCCGTCCGCTCTATTGCCCTCCTTCCTCTATTCAGTCTTGGTTGTTTGTTTGTAAGCATGCTGGGATTGCCAGGCTTTACTTGCAGCAATCTTTTCGTTAGGGGTTCCCAAATTTAGCACTCCAGACCCTTGTATCCTTTAGTCCTTTTCCTTACTTTGTGGATAGGTCTTCGTGCTCAGTGAGAGAAGTTGTTGGGTCCGAAACTAGCCCGGGTAAGCTGACCATCACCTTCAGGCAGGGGTTAGCTTAGAGTAAGGAACAGTTTTCCTTTCCCTGTTTCCCTAGTTCTTGTAAACTGTGACAGTATATCTAGCTCCAAAAAAAGCTAACCACCTGGCCATTACACCATGGCCACCCTGGAGGTTCTGGTCACTCATATGAAAAAATTAAGTGGACCAGTTTCTGAATGTCATGTCTGCCTCCACAGATCCTAAGGTCGTATTTTTTCCAGTTTAAATGTGCTTGTAAATTGTATTTTTGGCTCAGACCTCAGTCATCAGGTAATGCTGCCCTACTGGTGGGCATAGTTGTGACATTGTTGAGAGGTTCCACATAGACTTCAGCATTTTCTAAAATCAACTTTTACAATTATGCTAATGAGCCAGAAAAGTTCTGAGGGGTGTTACCAGAGCCCATCCATGCAGTAGCTTCACAGGCTGTAACAATGTCTCCCTCTGCTCCCTCAGCACTTCCCCTTTCCTCTCCCTAATGTAATCTCACTGCAGTAGAGGAAGTTCCAGCATACAGTGGCTGGGGGAAGTGCTCCTACGCAGAGTAACAGCCTGATTTTGATGATAGATTTCCTTTAAATCGCATACACTACACTGCTACTTTATTACACTGGGGGTTTACTCATGGCAAAGTTTCAGGTGGTATGCTGGTGGTAGTGCTGTGCCTTAAGGATAGCTACTTACCTAACAAGCATTTGTCAAACAGCTTTCTAAAATGTATTGACAAAAGCATTGACGTGACAATCCCAATGGCGGGCACAAGCACTGTAAGTGCCTTGGCGACATTACGTCTAAATAAGGCCCTGCTTGCAATTGCAAGCCCCTGTCCTCATTATCGCTGGAGGCTCCAGCAGTCAGACTCTCCTCTATAAGACACTTATGCCCTATTCATATATATATATATATATTTGATTTCATGCATTATGGACCAAACATACCTTGAGAATGGTGTAGCTACACTGATGCAGAATCATATCTTGTTTAATCCCTGAACTGAGTGGTTTTGCTGAAAAAGACAATTATAAAATTCAGGACTTTGGAAAAGCTGGATCCACATTACACCCAGAGATTTCTGAACAGGGAAGACTAATCAACTTGAGCTGGATCACTCATACACAGCAGCTGGAGGGTGGTGCAGCAATTGATTATTCTGCCTGATGGAAGAACAGTGATTGCATCATCCTCTGGTGCAGTGCATAACTAATGTGCTAGGAAAAGCACAGAGCCCAGCCACAGAAGCAAGACAGCCTCATTATCATAATTTTATAATTGTTTTTTCAGAAAAACCACTCAGCACAGGGACTAAACAAGATATGCTTCTCCATCAGTGTAGCTACAGCAGTCTCAAGGTATATTTGGTTCATAATGCATTAAATCAAATGGTAGGTTTCTTTTAAAGAAAATCTACCATCAAAATCCATCCTGATAAACCAGGGGCACTTACCTATAGATCCAGGCACCGTGACTGTGGAAATCTTCTTATATTTGTTATTGATGTTCTCCTTCCTTCTAAAATTAACTTTTAAAATGATGCTATATAGGCAGAAGGTGGCGTTACCCCTTGATGCTGTAGATTCACAGGCTGTTACACTGTGCAGGAGCACGTCTGTCCTCACCCTCCTCCCCCAGCACTTACCTGCTCCCTCTGCTTAATGTAACCTCAACCTCACAGCAGCATATGAAGTCTAAGCAAACAATGGGAGGAGGAGGCACAGACTTCCTTAAAGCGATTTTATACAACTCTTCTGACAAGGTTTCAGATCATGATTGTGACACGTAAACCAGCCCAAATATTTAGAGCTTGCAATTTCATCCAATAATATGTTTTATATATGGTATATCAAAACAGCAAGGTTTCTTAGAACCCAACTTGGTAAAATAGATATTTCCAATGTAGCCCTGTCTGAATGGGAATAATACATTTCTACGTTTTCTACGCATTTCAAATGTTATATTTAGTGAAACCCCATGAAAAAAATACCCAATGCGGTTTACAAGAAACTGAGGACACATTCCAGGAAGAGGATGAGAAAGCGATACAAATTTACAGGTATCCCGTGTCTTTGTTTTCTACTGGTTTATTGAATAAATATTTGAATAAAATTGAATTGAATAAATATTATTGAATATTTTTTTTAGCTTTTATAGCATTTAAGTTATTAAGTTAACCACTTCTTTAATAATCCTGTCCAGTTTATTTAATAAAGTCACTTTTTTATTACTATTATTATTGAAACGTTCTGTTGTTACTATTTTATATTATACTGTGCTGCCACCTAGTGCTACAAAAGTGGCATTGCAAAAAATGACTGTGGGTATACCTTCAAATAACTACTTTTTGCATATATTTACAATTCACTTATATACTACAGTTACATATATACTACATACTTATACTATATATACTACTTATATACTACAGCTAGAAGATTTCTCTATACAAACAGGAGCAAAACCAACAATAAGGGAGAGCAGGCCTGTCCTTTCTATGTATATCAGTAACATGGTAGTGGTTGTGGCAAAAGTTAAAAGACCAGCTAAAACAATATAGATTCAATTAACAATAATTAAAACATTAAAAACTGATGTATTTGACATATATATATTTTACTTATATTTTAGGCAAAAGCGCATAAAGGAACTGAAAATGCTGCAAAAAACACAAATTTATGGAGAGCTGTATGAAATTATTGAAAACCAGTATGTAAAAGAAGTAACACATGCCAAAGATGATGTTTGGGTGGTGCTTCATCTTTATAGATCATGGTAATGGTGATGAATTACTTAGTCATATCCAAAGGGAACCTCCCTGAAAATTAGGGGATTCATAGTTGTATCGTATTGTATAGTAGCATGAGAACTCAAGAAAGTGATCCTATCAGTGATGTTCAGCTATTTCTATATGGACGCTAATACTTGAAGTGCTGTCAGTCTCTAACAGGTCCACCCCGAGCATAGAAAGGGCAGAGATGATAATATTATATAGAATATATATTTACCAATCAATATATATTTCACTATGTACAAGTGGTATCTACATAATATTATCAAACACGCTTATAGCTTCTGTATCTAAACTGCCATGTCTTACAGACAGGTGTGCACCAGCCATGAGACGCGTTAAGCCACTTGCCTTAGGCAGCACCACCTGCAGCAAGATAGGGGGCAGCACCAGGGACGCAGTTATCTGCTACACTTATATATAGTGTCTACCTGATGTCAGCATGGGTGTGAGACATTGCTAAAGGATGGGGCAGGGACAGCATAGCTCTGTAGCTCTCCTTAGACAGCAGGGGGTTCAGGTTACATGGGCGGCACAGTGACTCAGTTGTTATCACTACAGCCTTGCAGTGCTGGGGACCTGGGTTCAAGTACCATGGTCAACATCTGCAAAGAATACCAAACAGAAATAACCCAATACCTGATATGCAACTCCTATTACTAACCAAACACATAGAATACCAATGGAAGTATATATTTCCAATAAAGTTAAATACTCAATTCATGATAAACAATATACACCTTTATTTAATCGGTCATCACAAAACACGATTAAAAACTTACATAAAAACCACAAAAGGTGTGGCGGTGGTCTGAAGTATCACAATACATGGTAAGTACACTCAAAGTATCCAACAAACAACAGTATATACAATTAGGCTGTAACCAGTTATATTACCCACCAGGGTGTAGTATGTAGCCACAAAAGATTGTTTAAAGTAGTAACTCTGACCACCGCCACAGCACCCCGACGCGCGTTTCGCCGTCGCTTCCTCTAGGGGGTGTCAACATCTGTAAAGAGTTTGTATGTTCTCTATGTGTTTGCGTGGGTTTCCCCCAGGTCCTCTGGCTTCCTCCCACACTCCAAAACATACTGGTAGGTTGATTAGGTTGTGATCCCCATGGGGACAGATTTGGCGAGCTCTGTGCAGCGCTGCGTAATCTGTGTGTGCCATATAAATAAAGAATTATTATTATTATCTCTCATGCTTACAGATATGAATTTTTTTTATTTTTCTTCCCATTGGCTTTCATAAAAAGTTGAATTTAATTGGCTCTCTAGTAAGAACTCTCTTGTTTTCCAGCCTACCAATGTGTGATCTACTGAACAATCATCTTAAAATACTGGCAAAAAAGTTTCCAGAAACCAAATTTTTGAAAACAATAGCGGACAGGTACATTCCCAATTATCTGGATGCATGTCTACCGACCTTACTAATCTACAAGAATGGACAGGTCAAAGGCAGATTTATAGGAATGGATCAATGTGGAGGAAACGGCGTGACCCCAGAAGGTAGAACTTTCTGCAAACTGACAAAAATTGCTAAATACTATAAAGATGCCTGTTTTATGTCAAAGACATACAGTATATTTAAAAAAAAGGAAAAGTAACATTAGATGAGCAGAAATGACTTGTAGGCTTCCATATTATTATTATTATTATTATTATTATTATTAGACTTGTAGGCTTCCATATTATTGTAACTTCCCAGTTTTACTCACATTGTGTGTTTCTGCTGTTTATGGCAATTAAGACTTGGTGTAATTGGTATAATTTGGCAGGGTAATGGCCTGATATGAGGTTTAAAATAGACCATAATTGCTGATGTTTGTGAGAAAATAACGGCAGGAACACAGGCTACATTCATATCACGTTTTTGACCTTCTTTGTAAGAAAACATCGGGAGGATTCCTGATATATCCTTAGAACAGAGGGCAAAGGAGTATCACACTATGTGCTCATATAGTGCGAATTGTCATCCTGTTCCTCCACCTCTGTCCTGAAAGTGGGAGAAGGAGTGAACATTGATGTTTCGGGTGTTTTCTCAGTGATGTAACTGTTGTCATATGGACAGTGACATCTCTGGGGACCTCCCAGGTTGTCTGCTCAGCTGAGGCTTGGGATGGATGCAATACTTTGCATCCAGCCTAATTGCCTTCAGTGGCCTCTTCTGAGTGTATACGTCACTCAGCAGGAGAGAGAGCAGGATGGTTCTTGCTGCACCTTTCCATGCTATATTTTACACAGTATACAATGTGAAAGGATGCCTCCGTCTGCCAGTATATGGATATGGATATGTTCAGCATATATCCCAAGAGCTGTCCTGGCATGTACACAAAAGGCGTGGTATGAATAGAGCTAAACCCACCGCTCTGCAGGTTCAATTTTCATTATTTTAGAGAAAATAACCCCAATACCTTGTTTTCTGGTGAATTATGGCATATTGTATAGAAACAAGATGCTGAATTTTTACCTGGTGTGGCCTGGCCCTATTTAAGTCATCATGAATATACAGTTGTCTATTACACTCTTCAATATGATCAAATACAAAGTCATCTTACACACCTGTAGACTTTTATAAGGCGCTATTGTAACTTTTTGCTTTTGCACTGCTCCGGCAGTATGCACAATTTTTTTTCAGTGCACTTTGTTCATATTGCAGAATTGTGGACACAATTGTGGGGCACATCGGACAGAATTGTGGCGCACGGTCTGACTAAGCAGTACCAAGCCCCTTTACGTGCACATTTTTTCTGTCTTGTCGGACACAGCCATGACACAAAACTGGCGCAAGCAGTTTGCACGTTCTTGGCATAAACACTTTAATAAATGTGGGCCAATATGTATATTATGCCATAAATGCACAGGATAGGGGATAACAAGCTGATTAGGAAAGGTCAGACTGCTGGGACCCCCAGTAATCACAAGAAACAATACCCAGCAATATGGAGAACGGGGGTCTTGTGCTCACTAATGAGCCTCACATAGACAGTTAATGAGAGTGCCGGAGATAGAGGAGTGCTATGTTCAGCAATATCTGCCACTCCTATACAATGGATGAGCAGGATGCACACACAACCGACCCTTCTATCAATTAGTGAGTGCAGGACCACCAGCCGGACCCTCACTGATCAGCATGCTATCCAGTTTGCGTAGTTAGAAATATTAAAATGAATCCTTTAGCAAGTAAAACATTCACACATATGGAAAGCAAAACATTAAGTGGATCACAAGCAGTTTACCTCACTACTGTGCAAAGTGCGCCAGATTATTGATTACTGGCACATAGTCTTCACCCTGCTCCCTGGGCGTACATAATGGGGGTCATTTACTAAGGGCCCGATTCGCATTTTCCCGACGTGTTACCCGAATATTTCCGATTTGCGCCGATTTTCACTGTATTGCCCGGGATTTTGCGCACGCGATCGGATTTTGGCGCATCGACGCTGGCATGCACACGACAGGAATTGGGGGCGTGGCCGAACGAAAACCCAACGGATTCGGATAAACCGCAGCATTTAAAAAACAAAAAGTGTTGCGGAGCTTGCACTTACCGTCACTAGGAATAGGCCGGTGTACTTGAGTGCATTTCAGCGGACTTCAGCGCAGCAGCGCCACCTGGTGGACGTCAGAGGAACTACCTTAGTGAATCCCGGCCGGACCCGAATCCACCACGGGATCACGAATGGACCGGGTAAGTAAATCTGCCCCAATATGTTGGGAAATGCGGTCTGTTGCCGCATCCCAATGTACATGTACGTCTCGGCGATTGCAAGGGTTCAGTAGCAGATCCCGTGAGGTTTCTGTGGGAGCACGAATGTGTGTGAAAGCCGGGTTCCTGATTCTAGCAATCCCAGCTGTTTAACCCCATTGACACCGCGGCCATGTCTATGAAGCAGTGCCAGGTATCCACCTGGTGGGTCAGCATCCTCGGGGTCCTATGAAGGTCCAGGCAGTAAGTGCCTGATAGATTGTGCTGAAAGCACGATCTAACTGTGCTCCTGGCAGCCTGTGCAGAATGCATAGGATGACTAAGTAATACGCTGCAAGACATTAGTATTGTAGTATATTACATTGAACAAGTGATCAAATGATCACTTGTTCATGTCCCACACTGGGACAAAGTACAACAGTAAAAAAAAAGAGTTTACAAAAACAGTGTAAATACTAAAACTAATAAAATAAATGAATGAAGATCCCACATCTGTAATAACCCATTGACTAAAATAAAATTTTTACTGATCCGTATGGTGAACGCCGTAAGAAAAATTTTAAAACCCCGGCAAAAATTACGATATTTTCACATCCAAACTCATTAAGTGATCAAAAGTGATCAAAAAGGAACATTTACCCCAACATGATACGAATAAAAAGTACAATTTGTCCTGCAAAAAACAAGCCCTAAAACATCTCCGTATATAAAAAAAATAAAAATGTTATGCCTCTTAGAACATGGTGATGCAAAAACAAGCAAATTTCTCAACAAATGAGGTCTATATTATGCAAAACAAGACAACCATAAAAAAGTTATATGAATGGGTTATCGTTGTAATCTCGGTGACCCATAGAATAAAGATAACTTATTATTTATGGTACTGTAAACAATTAGCTATTCAACCCCCCTAAATGAAGTACCTGAAAAGTGAATCTTATCCCGAAATTATAAGCCCCCATATGTCCACAAATAAATAAACATTTTATAGCTTTTAAAATGTGACAATGCAAACTTGCTCTGAAGGGCACCTCCTTCCCTTCTGTGCCCGGCGGTGAGCCCATACAGCAGTTTATCACCACGTAAGGGGTATCGGCATACTTAGGAGAAATTGGGTATCAAACTTTGTGGAGCTTTTTGCTATTTAATCAGTTGTAAAATTTTAATTTTTGGACCAAAATTAATGTATTGTCCAAAAAAATTACAAATTGTAAATTCCACCTTCATTTTGTTTTAACCCCTGTAAAACACCTAAAGAGATAACAAATGTCTTAAAATTTGTTTCTCATACGTTGAGGGGTGTCGTTTCAATAATGGGGTAATTTATCTACTTTAAAAGCAAAGAATTTAGAACTTTGAAATATAAGAATTTTGACCAATTTAATTTTTTTTCATAATTACACACAAAAGATATCATCCAAATATTTCCACTAATTTGAAGTACAATCCCAAAATTACCTGGATATGTTACAGCATTTAAAGATTATAACCACTTTTAAAAATCAGGCTCAGTCCGGAAGTGCCAAAGTGGCTTGGTCCTTAAAGGACACCTGTCATCAGGTCTGTGTCACTAGTCCTGTCACCTCTTCCTGTTGGAGCAGCTCACAAGGATCCCATCCCAGCCTTTATCTAGTTATTTCATACATTATTCATTATAAAATCATCTATTCTTTATTATGTAAATGAGGCTGGTCACATGGTCAGAGGCAGTGATGTCACCCCTGTTACCCCTCCCCTCTCTGCTCATGTCTGTGTGTAATGTATAGTAAAGCATGGCTAGTGTGTGCTGCATCTGCTGACATGCTGCATCCTCCTAATATACAGGTGAGAGACACAGACATCAGCTACACATGAATCTGACATGTTCTGCTGTAACATGGCTGCCTGGAGCTGCTGTATCTCTCCTAAACACACACAGGCTGCAGGGGGCGTGGCCACCAGCACCAGGAAGCACACCATTATACAGCCTCACATCATTATACAGGCTGTCAGTCAAGCACTGGGGGTGTGGCTGTGCCTCCCACTCATGAATAGAGTGGACAGCTTGAATATGCTAATGCTTCATTGGACATTTCACAGGTCATTTGCATACAGCTTTAGGACCTCATTGCTTAGGTTTACAGGCATGTAGAGGGACAATGAAGGGATAGAGGCAATGCTCTCTAATGGCAGTTTATGAAAATATATTTAGTTTAGGGGGGTTATTTTGCATGACGGGTTCTCTTTAAAGGGTATTCTCATGAAGACAAGTTTCTTATATGTACTCAGGATATCAAAATAACAAATTATCTAATTAACTGTTATTAACAAAAATGCAGCATTTCTCAGATATAAGTCCAACCTGTCTCTATCAGTCCTGGTGTCCACAATTTCAGTTGCTCCTAGACACGACCCCGTAGCTTCTGACTTAGGGTCGGGGAAGCCATCTTGCTTTTCTGTCTGACGGTGCATGAGCTGAGCTGCTCTCTGCCTCTAGCCCCTCCCTCCGCATTCCAGCATGGAGCTCACACTGATACACAGACATTGACATCCTGCTGACAGCAGAAGCAATAGGAGAACACAAGCTACAGGCAGATAAGTTCTTTATGCGGGAGAGGGAAGGAGCAGATCTAACAGTGTGTGTGTTGCTGACGTAAGCAAAAGCTGGAGAGTGTCATTGTATGTATTTTGCACCTCATGGATCTTATCATCTCTCTTTCTATGTGTCAGATACTAGTACAATGTTCAGAAGCTAAATGAAAGTGTATATAAATCTGCACCCTGATAATCTAACCACATTGTCAGCTCACAGCACCAAAAGGATAATAATGTGTCTGCTGGGATTTTGCACTGACCATCACTGTGTGATAGGAGCTAAAACAGGAATAAAACTGAGTAAAATTGTAATAAGTGCAAACCACTTTAAGGGATAAATGTGGTGCACAATCTAGCTCTGCACCGGAACGGCACTTTTGGTGCAGAATTTTATGCCACTGTGTGGACACAGTGCAACCGCAACACAAATCTGGCGCAGACACTTCATAAATACATGTGCAAGCAGTTTGCATGTTCTTTCTAGCGCAAAGTCAAACAGAAAACTGCCCCACCAGTTTAATAGATCTGACCCATTATGAGTAATTATATCCTATTTCAGGACTCTTGCTCTCTCTTCTGGTGTTTTGTAGGAGGACCCTAGTGGGGAACACCCTTTAAAATTCCCATATTCACTAATAGGTCTTCCAAACAGAGAATTATTGTATGTTTTCTTGCTTTATAGAACTGGAGTGGAAGTTGGCAGATGTAGGAGCCATCGAATCTGACCTGGAAGAAGATCCCAGAAAAACTTTTGTGGCTTTGATGATGTCTTCAATAAAGCGCAGTTCTATTTACTATAAAGAAGCGGCTGTTGAATGATCATATTAAAACGGACGAAAATGAGTTTCATTGATATCGTTTTTTTTTACATAAAAATCTGTTTTTTGTGCCAAAGATGAAGTAAATTATGAATACAAGTTACCACCAGCCCGTGCTTCTCTCATCATCTCTTACCACCAAGCTCTCTATGGCTTCTGATATGTGATGTATTAAAGTGAAGATGTCACCATAGAAATACAGTATAATCTTCCCGGAAGTATGCCTTGTGATATTGTAAAACAAGCTGATTGGAGGACTGCTACCACCTCAAGGGAGTATATAAACCCCTTGTGGGCAAGAGCACATGGTCTTCCAGTCCAGTCAGTAGATAGAGAAGCAGGTCCAGTGTGCAACTCACCACAGAGCTGCCCTCCAGACCCACTAGCTGGAGGAAGAGGTACCTCAGGCTGTACCTACTGCTACAGTTTGGACGTTGCCTGCTGTTTAACATTGAATAAAGAATCCTAAGTTGATTTGCACAACATTGCCTCGGCTGCTTACCACCACGGGCTCCCCAGGGCTCAGGCTAATTTGCATAATTTGTAAAGGTTTTTTGCCTTTCCTTTAAGAGTGGGGGGCGAGCAAATTATACATAGGCTCCCATCTTCAGAAATGTTATAGAGCAGGATGAGCTGAGCAGATTGCAACCCCCAGTAGTTTGGTTATAATATAGGCTGTTTGGGCGGTAGTCCGGGGCCCAAGCCTTCTAGGGGGCCCATGACCACCCAGACCACCCACCAAAATTTATACTCAGAAGAGTATGTAATCCTCAAACATCTCTTACATAAAAATCATTTCGGTCCTCTGAAGGCCCTGAAACTGCAGAAAGGACACATCCTCCATTCCCCAAAAAGTTTGATTCTAGTACCGTGGATGGTGGAAGTAAATTCCTGATTTGTAGGGGCTATAATATTCACACATCACAGGGCCCATTTCGCCCCTGCACATAGCACCCTATCTAAAGGTAGTATGACATAGAGCAGGAGGAACTGAGCAGATTGTACAATACCTTATCTACAGGAAGCATGTTATACAACAGAGGAGTTAAAAGAATTTTCCCACGAACAAAAGTTAGGCCATACTTTCTGAGCAGTGGGGGTCTCAGTGCTGAGGGGCTGATGGGGTACCTCCATTAGACCCCTCATTTCTCCGTCCGACTAATGGAGCAGATGGCCGGGTATGACCGCTCGGCGATCTCCGTCTGCTCTGTAGAGATTAATGGAGCAGAATGGTCATCACGGCCGTCTGCTCCATTAGTGTGACGGAGGGATGAGGGGTCTGATGGACCCCTCATTTTCGTGACCTGTTGGGGTCTCAGCCCTGAGACCCCCAATGATCAGCAAGTTAGGCCCTACCCGTGGATAGGGTCTAACTTTTGTTCGTGGGAAAACTCCTATAAGAAGATGGTACCTTGAGTATTTTATACAGCAGGAGGAGCTATGAAGAGTCCTATCTGCAGTCCTATCTGCAGGCAGCATGTTACAGAACAGGAGGAGCTGAGCAGATTGTGCATATTGTACCTTCTTCAGGCAGTTGGAGCTGAGCAGTTGGTATACTTTTTATGTTGAATCAGTTTTATTAAACATTGTAGAACAAGAACTCACAAAACATTAGGCGGAGCCTACAATAATCAGTACATAACATACAATGTATGGTAAACATAAACATATATCCAGGTCACACATTATGCCTCCAGTGAAGCCCTTAAAGAGTATAATGGCCTTCCGGATGGGGATGGGAGCAGTCTCCACAGCTGAACTCTGAAGAGTGCCTGCCATTTGACCACCACATCCCTACCCCTGCCAACGTATCAACCTATTCCTTTTAGGATAGTATAACAGTTTAATTCCATGAGTTGCAGTGAGCTGCGCGCCTGGAATGAGCATGTTAATAAGACTAGAACACAATACACGACAAGCCAGATAATTAGACAGATACAATAAGGAAAGAATACACAAGGAGGAGGGATCCTGTGGAGCGTGTTCTGAAGGGTAAGAGGGAAACTTCAGGGATTCCCTGTCTCCCATGATAAGGCTATATATATGTGCCGCTACAGGAGCTTTGGGGAAGTCTATCCTGGGGCCTGCTCCTCAAAAAGGGCCTTAAAGTCCTGAGAGTCCCTAAAGCTCATCAAAGGAGTCCAAACGTGAAGAAACTTTTCATGGGCTTCTGATGTTAACATAGCCTGTTCCTCAATGCGGAACAAGTGAGACATTTCTGTGGCCCATTCGGCGAGGGAGGGGCAGGTGGTGGACCACCAGTGGCGTGGTATTACCGCCCTGGCTGCAATTAAGCAAAAACGTAGTATGTCCTTCTTTTGAGTTCCGATTTGACCAGGAAGAACCGAGAGAAGAGCCACGTCTGGTCATGCGGTCACTGTTTTGCCCGAAATTCGCTAGTACATGCTGAACACCTGGCTCCAAAAGGGTTTAAGAGCTTCACAGCTCCACCAGACGTGCAGCATATCTCCTCTATCAGTTCCACAGCGCCAGCATATGTCCGAGACCGAAGGGAAGGGTAGATGCAACACTGTCGGCACCCGGTACCACCGTGCAACTATCTTATATCCCTTTTCCTGTGCTGAACAAGCGGAGGACATTTTGTGCATAAAAAGGAAAGATTTGTCCCATTCTTCCTGTGACAGGGGGGTTCCCAGCTCGCGTTCCCAGCTCCTAACGAATGAAAGTTCTGAAGTCTTAGAGTCGCCCGTCAGGATGGAGTAGATTTGGGAAATAGCATGTGGTGGGGCTGCGTCCAGTCGGAATAACCCCTCAAAGGCTCTAAGGGAATCAGCGAAGGCCGCCGAGTCACCCACCCCCACTATAAAGGACCGCAATTGTGAGTAATCGAACCAAGAGCTACCCGTATGGCCCTGGCGCGGATTGAAATCCCTATGAAGAAGCAGTGGTGATCCCTGCAGTAAGTCGTACATCCGTGGGTCCTCCAAAACACCCCAGCCCAGAAAGGACAACTTAGCCATTCCCGGTTGGAATCCCGGATTCCGGAAGATCGGGGTGAGAGGGCCAAGCTCACGGGACAATGATTTCTTCGCTATTAGTGATCTCCAGAAGTGCAGCGCGTCCCTGAGGCGCAGGAGCGGGGAAGGTCCCTGCCGGAACCCAAGGCAACAATTTAAGGAGTGACGATGAGCATGTTTGTTCCAGGGCGACCCATTGTTTGGATACCGTGTTATACGTCCAGTCGAGAAATCTGAGAAGTAACGAGGCTCGGTGGTACAGTCTAAGGTCAGGGAGGCCCACACCCCCCCCCCCATTGTCTTTGGTCTAATCAGCGTCTTCCAGGCTATTCTAGGGCGCTTAGATCCCCAGATGAATCGCAACATGGAAGACCGTAAGGTGCGGAAAAAGCCCGCAGGGGGCAGGATCGGCACGCCCTGAAAAATGTATTGAAAACGTAGGAGCACATCCATTTTTAGGACATTAATCCTGCCGAACCACGAGAGGCGCTTACAATCGTATGTTTGGAGGTCTTTCAGGGTGCGATCCAGAAGGGGCGAGTAATTAAGAGAGTATAACTTCGACAGATCAGTCGGAATCATGACTCCCAGGTATTTGAGGGACGTCTGCCGCCACTGAAAGGGGAAGTTATCTTTAATGTGGTCCACCTCTGACGCAGGAAGCGATATGCTGAGAGCTTCAGTCTTGGTATAGTTGATTTTAAAGTCACTAACAGCGCAGCCTTGCAATGTCTGGATCCCGTGTATGTTAGGATTTTTCCGGATAGCTGTGGCTAAGTGCTCCATTACTATGACATATAATAAAGGTGAGAGCGGGCACCCCTGTCTAGTACCATTCCTGATGGGGAAGGACCTGGAAAGGTTCCCATTAACTCTCACCCTAGCGGTGGGATTGGAATAGAGGGCCAGGATTTTTCCCAGAAACCTAGGTCCCAACCCGATCTGTCGAAGTGCCGCCACCATGAAGCCCCAGTGGACCCTGTCGAAGGCCTTCTCCGCATCCACGGATAGAAGACAAGCGGGTATGGAGCGCGCCTGCGCGTGGGACATTAGGAGGATAGTTTTGTTTAAGTTATCCCGTGCCTCCCTCCCCGGTATGAATCCGACCTGGTCAGTGTGTATTACTGTCGGGATGTGGGGGGCCAATCTTTCCGCCAAAACCTTAGAAAATAACTCAGCAGGTTGGATGCAGACAAGGAGGACTTGTGGCGCAACTCCAGTGTCTGGATCTGTGCCGTGAGGGCAACAATCCGTGCATTATTTTCTGTTTTGAGGCAGGTACCGTGACGAACAAAGAAGTCCCCCTTGAGTTGCTCCCACCTCCGAGGAGAGTGAGCCGGTTCGCTCCACTCCGGGCCATTGCTAGCTGAGGCTATATGCTCTCTGATCTCCTCTGCACAAATGGAGTCCCTGAGGAGGTTGTCATTTAGTCTCCACCGCCATGGGCTGCGACTATGACGCTGCAAGGACAAAGTCAAGAAAACAGGGGCATGATCAGAGAAGAGAATGTTCCCAATTGTTGCCGTGGGTTCCCATTTAAGAGCGTTGTGGCTCAAAAGGAAAAAATCAATTCTGCTTTAAGAGCCGTGCGCTGGGGAAAAGTAGGAATAGTCCCGATCCCGGGGATGTAAGATCCGCCAAATGTCGACCAGCTGCAGGGCGTGTAAGTCTCTCCGCAGGCCACAGAGGTGGCTGAGCGGGATAGCACCCCGTCCCCCTGACATGTCAACAGAAGAGTCTAAGGGAAAATTAAAGTCGCCCCCCACTATTAGGTGTCCCTCCATAAAGTCAGACAGTGTGTTCAGCATTGTCCTACAAACAGGAATCGGGCCGTTGTTGGGAAGGTACCAGGTGGCGAGAGTAAGCACCAGCCCGAAGGCTCTTACCTTCGCAAAGACGTATCTGCCATCGTCATCTACCTTTGTCGTCAGGACCTCCAATGGCAGCGATTTGTGAAAGGCTATCGACACTCCCTTAGATTTGGCCTCAGGGTTAGCGCTGTGGATCCAATGCGTAAAATAACGATCTCGGATGTCTGGCACGCTGGTGGAGCGGAAATGAGTCTCCTGTAAGAAAAGGATGTTAACTCTCTGTTTGTGCATGTCATATAGGATCTGTGACCTCTTCTGCGGGACGATAAGTCCCCTAACGTTGAGGGACGCCAGACGAAAAGTATCCATGGCAATTCTGGTTCCCTTCTAACCTCACGCCGCCCCACTGGGAGGATAGCGGTTAATACAGGACCCTCTGGTGTTGTAGCAAAGGGAATGGGTAGGGGTATAGAAGGGGAAGGGCTATACACTAAGACACGACACTGGATAGACGAACACTCGACAGACAAACACTAAACAGTGGGGAAACAACACTTATAATACCGCAGGCAGGCCCACTGGCTACGGATTCCCCGGTGGGTAGTGTACTGACTACGAAAGGCTCCCCCTCCCCCTACCCCAACAACCGCATATTACACAGTGCATCTATATCAAATCAATAAACCAAATCCAGTTTCAAGAGAAAAATACAGATGGAAAGAGAAAACATTATTTAAGAATTAAGACAGTAGTAAACATTTGGCAGGCAGAGGAGGCGGCAGTGGGACATCAAACTACTCGTGAACCCCAAGGGTCCTACTATCAATGTAAACCAGTGATAGTAAACGTAGGAGCCTCGTCCGCATCCCAAAACTTGTCCCAAAATGACCGCCCCTCCACTTGGTGCTACAACCCTGAGAAAGAAAACACATCTAAACCACCCTGCTTATTGAGAATCATTCCGGGGGCAGCGGCCCAGGATCACGGCCCATCCGCGCTCCTCCCCTGCCTCGACCTGCCCGGGCCCGGCGTCTAGGGGGTCTCACCCCGTGTGGTGGAGGTAATGGCAGGCCTGGCCACTCTGGTAACTCAGGAGCTGTGATATGTAATGCTGCTGCAACCGGGTGTCGAATCACAAATCTGTGCTCCGCCTGTTGGATCTGGAGGCGAAATGGAAATCCCCATAAGTAGGGTATATATCGTTGTCGTAGCTCCTCCAAAAAGGGCTTCAATGCTCTTCGTTTTAGTAGTGTCAGCTTTGATAAATCCGGTAAAAGCTGTATGCGGGACCTCTGAAACATAATGTCCCCTGCTGATCTTGCCTTGGACATTATTGCCTCTTTTAGCTGATAACGGTGCACATGACAGATAACGTCTCTCGGCTGTTCAAGCACTGCTGGTCTGGGTTGTAGTGAGCGATGGGCTCTATCCAGTTCCACCGGTGTATCTGCCGGTGCCTCCAAGATGGAGTTGAACAACTGGCGTAAGGTATCGTGGAGCGCAGGGGTCTCTACTGATTCGGGCAGGCCCCGTACTCTGATATTGTTGCGCCGCCCCCTATTCTCGGCATCGTCCATTTGGTCCGCCAAAAATTGAAGTTGGAAAGAGTGGGAGGCAATAGTAGCTGCTTGTGTCTCCAGACGGGCACTAAGATCATTCTGGGTGACCTCAGTGGATGTTACCCGATGTTCGAGCTGTTGAACTTCCTCCCGCATCGCATGTAGTTCAGCGGTATAAGACTGCTCTAATCTAGCCACATAGCTTTCCATATCATCCCGAGTGGGAATGGTGCGAAGGTGGGAGCTCAGGGCACGTAATTCAGCAAGTGCACCAAATTCTTGGGACAACATGACTCTTTGGGACTCAAAGGCTCCTTCCTGGGAGAGCTCTGTATTAGATGTAGTACGGCCAATAAGGTCGTTGGCCTGATGCGGCCTATCTTGTGATGGTTGTACAGCGAAGAAAAAGAAAAAGCTAGTATGCATTAGCATAAAGTGCTTACAAATTTTATTAAGGAGTCATGGTCCAAATAACATACATCAAGAAAGTTTAAAAACCATTAAAAAGTGTGAAAACACACATACAAGAACAACAAGTGGATCAAGGCAAGGTAAGCCGATCCACATTCAGCCATAAGGATCTGTAAACAATTCCCACAACAGTACAAATGTCTAATAACAGTAAAGCCCTAGAAAAAATAAAGGGACTCCTGCAGTAGTCCCTGTACAATTCACCAACAACGTCTCTATGGTTTAGGAAACCCAAAACAGGCAATCAATTAAGTGGTCAAACCCTGCATATGAATCAAGCCTGAGTGTATGTAAAAACGATTAACAGAGGAAGGTGACCTGAACCTAGGGAAAGTACGGTTACCGTATTACATATGGCTGGAGGCACCCCACGCGTTCCGTCGCAGTCCTGTCAGGGGAGGAAGTCGCAGGACTGCGACGGAACGCGTGGGGTGCCTCCAGCCATATGTAATACGGTAACCGTACTTTCCCTAGGTTCAGGTCACCTTCCTCTGTTAATCGTTTTTACATACACTCAGGCTTGATTCATATGCAGGGTTTGACCACTTCATTGATTGCCTGTTTTGGGTTTCCTAAACCATAGAGACGTTGTTGGTGAATTGTACAGGGACTACTGCAGGAGTCCCTTTATTTTTTCTAGGGCTTTACTGTTATTAGACATTTGTACTGTTGTGGGAATTGTTTACAGATCCTTATGGCTGAATGTGGATCGGCTTACCTTGCCTTGATCCACTTGTTGTTCTTGTATGTGTGTTTTCACACTTTTTAATGGTTTTTAAACTTTCTTGATGTATGTTATTTGGACCATGACTCCTTAATAAAATTTGTAAGCACTTTATGCTAATGCATACTAGCTTTTTCTTTTTCTTCGCTGTACATTGCATTTTTTGTATGCAGGCACCCTGTGACTACCTCTTATCATTTGCACACTTCCTCCACTTATCCAATGTCTATTTTGTGATGGTTGAGATGCAGACCACATTGGAGAGGGGCATGGGGTACGTGCCACGGGGGTGGCCGGCCATTCTTCCCCTGAATCCGGCCATAACACGGGGGAGTGGGGTGTCGGTGGTATCACCATCTCTTTTTTCCCCTTTAACCGCTGAGGGTCCCCCCGACCCCCAACTCTCACCTGCTGTAACACCACCTGCTCAGCCCAGGAGGGGCCAACTCCACTGGAGAGAGTCAAGGGTCCTTCCTGGGGTAGCCCATCGGGGCCATAGGACTCCATTGAAGCTTCCACTGCCCCTTGGGCCTGTATTGTAGAGGCCATGCATAGGGGCGCGCAGGGCCCGGATGGTTGGTGTTGGGGTACCCCCAGGATCATTCCCCCATTTGGGCTTTGCGGGGCAGTGTGCACTTGGGCTTCCACTTGCACGGTCCTGGCCGGCTTGCTAATCCCCCTGTGCCTGACAGTACCTGAATTGCTGCACGCGGCCGCCATCTTGACCGCATGGAGCTGCAGGGGTTCGTCGGCGCTGGCAGCTCCCTCTCCTGATTCATGCAGCTCTGTCTCCTCAGAAGGCTGTAGCTGATTGGCTTCCCCCGGGTGCTGAGCGCTGAGGTCGGTCGGAGCAGCGGCGCTCGCTGCCACACGGTCGTCCGCCATCTTGGCCACGTGGAGCCGAGGCGATGTAGCCTGTCCTGCTGTTTCGGGCTCCGGCACCCCCTCGACGGAGGACATCTGCGGTGGATCCGCGGCAGGTAGGGGGGTCAGCGGTCCGTCTGTTGCAGGAGCTTCCCGTGGTGCCGGTCTCAAAGCTGGTGATGGGGTGACCGAGGCTGCGGGCTTTGAAGCGGAGGCCGCCGCCATAAGAAAATGGCCAATTCCGCGGGCCGAAGAACGACTTAGAGGCGCTGCTGGGGTCCGGGTACCCCCTCTCCTCTTGGCTCCCATTAACAGGCGGCTCAGGTACTGCATTTGGTGCCGTTAGCAGTGCTGAAGCAGGGTTCGGGCAGGAGAAGCTCTAATGTGCGTCCATCTCCGTCCGCAGTCAGGCCACGCCCCCCAATTGGTATTCCTTGTAATATATTGTACAAGGAAGGAAGCATATTATAGCTCATTCTGTCCCATAACAGTTCCAGACATTTTATTACTTCCAGGAAGGTTAATATGACGACATAGGATATACGAAATTTACGTCACCTAGTGCCGGGCATATTAAACCCAGTTTTATACTTGGTCGACATGCCATGATTAAGGGGGTGCGTTAACACCTGAAATGCGTATGCCGCATTTCCACACAATCTTACTGGGTGATGCACAAAAGGATGTCTGTATTTCAGCAATAATAATTTTTAACTTTTTGAAAAAATAAAGTTTTGAAGATTTTAAAGATCCCTCGGTGCTGGAGTACAATCTATTTTCTTCTAAGTATTTTATACAGCAGGAGGAGCTATGAAGAGTCCTATCTGCAGGCAGCATGTTACAGAACAGGAGGAGCTGAGCAGATTGTGCATATTGTACCTTCTTCAGGCAGTTGGAGCTGAGCAGTTTGTATACTTTTTTATCTGCAAGCAGCATTATTATGTAGAGAAGGAAGCACTATACAGATTGTACATATAAGGATCTGCAAGAAGCATATTATAGCTCATTCTGTCCCATAACAGTACCAGACATTTTATTACTTCCAGGAAGGTTATTGCAGGCTCAGTCATGTTTAACGTAACAGGAATAAACAAACCAAACATTCAGCTTCTCTACTAGATGCTACACAGCTGATCGGTTGGGTTGGACCCCTACGGACAAAAAATGAAACCTACAGTATATAGGACATCAGCACAATGCTCTTAAATACCACTTTAAAGGGACGACTGTCAGTGTTCAGCCTCCGGCTAAATACCTATCATTACCAGAAGTGCCCCGCCTTACCTGAACAACAGGGCCCATTCGTTCCTGTTGATCTGTGTAGGTGTTAATTGTTTGCTATTTTAGATCTGACCTAGTTTCCTGATTTAACCTTTTGGTCGCTGCCTGTCCTGACCTGTATCTGTCAGTAGTGCAGCATGAATGCCAGTCCTTTATATTATATCATACTTTATAGCAGATAGATTGGGCAGGACAGGTTGAATTTTTCCTGCCTGATCCAATTCTGTAGAGCTACATCCAATTGATAACATAACTGCTGGCAGCATCACATGTACAAGGCTAATAGTTTATGAAATCCAATTGTTATATCATGCCTGTGCTTTGTATTTGGCATATAAACCTGATCCACATCCATAGACTTTCATAGAAACCTTTACTAAACATAATAATCCTTCCACTACAGTAGTTTATATTTTGTAAGGCATGGTACAAGTTACCAATAGTCTGATAATGCTGGTATCTGATTTTTCTGATAATTTTAGATTTTTTTCACCTTTTCTTTTTTAGTGCATCTTTAACAGATAATGTCATAGCATCTATATTTGTACCACAGTGTGATATATGTACGGTAAGTGACCAGATAGCATAACAAGCCCGAGTATATTTAGACACAGGCATGCAGCAGAACTGGGTTTATTCACATTCCTTTATCTTTTGCGCTGTGTCGTATTGCAACTTGCAAAAATATAAATTTATGGAATACCTTCTAAGCATATGTCACTGTCTTTGCAGGAATTCACACCATATTAATCCCTATCATCTCCATTGTGTATTGCACAATATAATTACAATATGCTTTCTATTATTCCACGTGTAAGCTTTATGATGTACTGTGTTGCAACAATAGTACTGAATGTTCTGTTACATACAAGTACAATGCTTTGCATAGTCACTTTAACTATCCATAAATAAGTGTGGTGCAAGAAATGTACTGGGGGTGACATTGCTGTCACCAGAGCCAAAAGGCTTTAATTTGCTAATCTGATAACACGACCAGAGCCCGTCTCCCATGACTCTACAGTATAGTGGAAGGGAGCGCTGCACTAATATGGATTTCTCTCACTGCTGGGCAATTCTTTTAATATCTTGATATAATTGTTAAATTATTTTGGTAACACACAATTTTCTACGAAAAACTACGATGGGTCCACCTTGGCGATGTTTTGCATAAAAATCTTTGAACGGACGTACGCATGGAGCGTGAACGCACTGCATCCCCCCATACTGTCGTCCGTTGTGCCCCTCCACGTTAACATGGTGTAGTCGGTGTAGTCGCTGTAAGTATCACAACATTTTTCAACTGCGCAAGAATTTGTATACTTGTGTATACTAAAGCGTCCCCAGTCCCTGATATCACTAATGGATGACAAAATAAAGTGGGTACATTCGTGATTTTTGGCGCTAGTTATTTTTTGTCGCTCAATTTTAGCAGTGTTTTCTATTGTATGATGTATGAATGTCAGAAATATCAAACCACATTCATGAAGGTGTTTAGAAGTTGGTAGACAGCACACGTGAGGCACCGGACCAATTTTTCCCCGTATTACAGCACGGTGCGCCATGTATCGCAATGGAGAGAGGCGGGGCCGAGAAGCGCTCACCCCCTCCTCCTCTCCCGTGCACCGTGTGCCTGCCGTGCTATGGCACAGCCAGTCTTAAATAATCTGGTGTACTCATTAGTGCACATAAGTGAGGAAAATTGTGCAACGTGGCCCATTGTTTTTAGGTGGGTGATACCAAATTTATATAAGTTTTATAATGTTTTCATACATTTACAAAAATTAAAACATCCTGCACAATTTTTTTTTTTTATTTTGTTATCTCCTGGCACTAATAATTTTTTCATGCTTTGGTGTATGGAGCTGTGGGTGGAGTCATTTTTTGTGACTTTTGATGACGTTTACAATGCTTCTATTTTTAGGAATGTACGGCATTTTGATCACTTTTTATTGAATTATTTCGGATCTGCCGCAATTCACGTAGCTCGTGCGCCCAATTTCCTGCATCTGTCGCTTCCCCGCTGAGGTTCACCTTCTGCTTCCCGGTGCTTGTAAGTGCGTGTCTTGCAACACAATTTGAATTTTAAATCCTGCGCATGGTCCGACGGCCACGCCCCCGTTTTGCGTTGCATGAAATTCGGCCCGATTGTGTGCGCCAAAAATGCGTTGCAAAACGGAAATCGTCTGGAAACTCGACGAAAATGCGGTCCGTGGACCCTTAGTAAATGAGCCCTAATGAGTTTATGATTTTTACTGTTTATTTATAATTATATGGCTTTTAGGGAAAGGGGGGGTGATTTAAAATTTTAGTTTTTTTAAAAGGGGTTTTTCCACGAACAAAAGTTAGGCCCTATTCACGGTCTCAGTGCTGAGACCCCCACAGATCACAAAAACGAGGGCTCCGTCAGACTAATGGAGCAGACAGCTGCGCATGACCATTCTGCTCCATTAATCTCTATGGAGTTGATGGAGATCGGTGATCATGGCGCTCTGCAATTTCCGTCAGCTCCATAGAGATTATTGGAGCAGAACGGTCAAGCGCGGTCGTCTGCTCTATTACTCTGACAGAGCTACTAGGGTTCCTACGGAGGTATGTGGGACCCCATCTCGTTTTCATGATTTGATAACCTTTATTTGTGGGAAAACCCCTTTATTAAGTTACACACTAGGGTACACACTACAGTATGGCAGTATACGTATATCTTCCTCCTCATTCATTATAACGTGCAAACTGCAGACAGCCTCGGGTCTTCAGAAGAACTGAGGCTATCATGGCACCTGATCGCCGTGGGGTGACGTCACGGGGAGTGGCGATCTTCATCAAGATGGCGGGGCCCATTGGCGGGGCTGATGGACAGGTTAACACGTACTACTATGTCACGCATCCATAAGGGGTTAATATCACATGCCTTATTCTGGGAAGCAGGGAAAAAAAATTCAAAATGTGGTGAAATTGGCAAAAGAAGCACATTTGCGCAATTTTGCTGTGGGCTCTGTATTTATGCTTTTCACTTTTAGTTCCAAATGAAGCCTCTTTTATATTCCGTTGGTTGTGCGATCACAGGTATACCAAATTTATATACAGTCTTGGCCATAAGTTTTGAGAATGACACAAATATTATATTTTCACATGATCTGTTGCCCTCTGGTTTTTATGTATGTTTGTCAGATGTTTTTATCACATACAGAAATACAAGTGCAATCATATTATGAGTAACAAAAGCTTTTATTGACAGTCAGTATTTGCAGTGTTGTCCCTTCTTCTTCAGGACCTCTGCAATTCTCCCTGGCAGCTCTCTATCAACTTCTGGACCAAATCCTGACTGATAGCCGTCCATTCTTGCACAATCAATGCTTGCATTTTGTAACAATTTGTTGGTTTTTGTTTGTCCACTCGTCTCTTGATGATTGACCACAAGTTCTCAATGGGATTAAGATCTGGGGAGTTTCCAGGTCATGGGCCCAAAATCTCTATGTTTTGTTCCCTGAGCCATTTAGTTATCACCTCTGCTTTCTGGCAAGGTGCTCCATCATGCTGGAAAAGGCATTGTTGATCACCAAACTGCTCTTGGACGGTTGGGAGAAGTTGCTCTTGGAGGTCATTCTGGTACCATTCTTTATTCATGGATGTGTTTTTAGGTAAGACTGTGAGAGAGCCGATTCCCTTGGCTGAGAAGCCGCCCCACACATGAATGGTTGCAGGATGCTTTACAGGTGGCATGAGACAAGAAAACAAGACTGGTGGTATCGCTCACCTTGTTTTCTCCGAACAAGCTGTTTTCCAGATGTTCCAAACAATCGTAAAGGGGATTCATCAGAGAAAATGACTTTACCCCAGTCCTCAGCAGTCCACTCCCTGTACCTTTTGCAGAATATCAGTCTGTCCCTGATGTTTTTTCTGTAGAGAAGTGGCTTCTTTGCTGCCCTCCTTGACACCAGGACTTGCTCCAAGTGTCTCCGCCTCACAGTGCGTGCAGATGCACTCACACCTGCCTGCTGCCATTCCTGAGCAAGCTCTGCACTGCTGGTAGCCCGAACCCAAAGCTGAAACACTTTTAAGAGATGGTCCTGGAACCTCTCTCCTTAAATTCCTTGATGATGGATTGTTGACTGAGGTGCAATCTTTCTAGCTGCGATACTCTTCCCTGTTAGGCCAGTTTTGTGCAGTGCAATGATGACTGCACGTGTTTCTTTAGAGATAACCATGGTTAACAGAAGAGAAACAATGATGCCAAGTACCAGCCTCCTTTTCATAGTATCATAGTATAATATATATAATCATAATAAGGCTGGAAAAAGACGCAAGTCCATCAAGTCCAACCTTTAAGAATTAAATAAATGTTTTATCCCCATAACCCGTGATATTTTTTCTCTCCAGAAAGGCATCCAGGCCTCTCTTTAACATGTACATAGAGTCCGCCATAACAACCTCCTGCGGCAGAGAGTTCCACAGTCTCACTGCTCGTACAGTAAAGAACCTTTGTCTATGTTGATGGTAAAATCGCCTCTCCTCTAGGCGTAGAGGATGCCCCCTTGTCCTGGTCACAGGCCTAGGTATAAAAAGATCTTTGGAGAGATCCTTGTACTGTCTGTTCAGGTATTTGCACATTGTAATGAGGTCTCCCCTCAGTCGTCTTTTTTCTAAACTGAATAATCCCAAATTTTGTAATTTGTCAGTGTATTCTAATCCCCCCATTCCCCTAATAATCCTGGTTGCTCTCCTCTGCTCTACTATATCCTTTTTATACACTGGTGCCCAAAACAGTACACAATATTCCATGTGTGGTCTGACCAGGGATTTGTATAAGGGCAAAACTATGTCTTTATCATGAGAATCTATTCTTCTCTTGATACATCCCATCATTTTATTTGCTTTAGCAGCAGCCGCCTGGCTCTGGTCACTAAAATTAAGTTTACCATCCACCAATACCCCCAAGTCCTTTTCAGCTCCAGTTTTACTAAGTAATTGACCGTTTAGAACATAATTATACTTTTTGTTTCCATGGCCCAAGTGCATAACTTTTAACCTCTTAACGCTCAGCGTCCGATATATCGGACGCTGAGCTCAGTGACTTAGCGCTCAGCGTCCGGCACCCCAGTGTAACACCCGCGATCGGAGTGGTCTCCGATCGCGGGTGCTTAACCCGTTAAATGCCGCGGTCAGCGCGACCGCGGCATCTAACATGCATCCGGGGGCTCTTTCCCCCACGATCGGCCCCCCGAACCGTTTTCGGGGAGCGCCGATCGTTGCTATAGCAACTCTGGGGTCCGATCTGGACCCCAGAGTTACTTGCAAGAATTGCCGGTAAGATGGCGTCTGTGACGTCATCTTACTGGCACAGTGCCAGCCTATGCAAGTGTATAGGCTGACACTGATAATACTCTGCAATACATCAGTATTGCAGAATATTATCATGAAGAAGCAATCAGATGATTGCTTGTTCATGTCCCATGGTATAAAAGTGAAAAAGTAAAAAAAAAAGTTATTCAATAAAAAAATAAAGTCATAAATCAATAAAAATGCCCCAAACCCCCAAAACATATAAAGAGACATATAACTCAAAAAAAAGTCTAAATTATAACACAAACCCCACATATATAGTATCACCGCGTCCGTAACAACCCGTAGAATAAAAGTAAATCATTATTGAACCCCCACGATAAACCCTCCAAAAATTATGATTTTTACCTTTTCAATCCCACAAAAAATGCTATAAAATGTGATAAAAAAACCATATGTACTCCGACATGATACTGGTGCAAAGTACAACATGTCCCGCAAAAAACAAGCAATCAACCAGCTCCGTAGCCAAAAAAGTAACAATGTTATGCCACTTGGAAGATGGCAATACATAAATGATAGATTTTTCCCCACATTAGGGTTTTGTTTGACAAATTTAGTAAAACGTAAGAAAATATATTCATGTCTGGTATCCCCGTAATCGTATCAACCCATAGAATAAAGATAACATGATTATTAGTCTATACGGTGAACACCAAAAAAAAAAGAGTAAAAAATCCAGTACAGAATTGATGCTTTTCTACTCCTGCCCTCAAAAAAAGTTCCTAAATTTTCAACAATAGGTGATACCAACCCCAAAATGGTAACAATGGAAAAAGCATCTCATCCTGCAAAAAAAAATGGCATCACATGGCCCAAATAACGGAAAAATGAAAATCAAAAGGGGCCAATGAGGAAACTAAAATCCTGGCAGCTGCAGGGCCCTCCTTCCCTTCTGCACCTCGCTGTGCGCCCATAACACAAGTCACAGCCACATGTGGGGGGTCTTTGTACTCAGGAGAAATTGCAGAACAAATTGTATGGTGGGTTTTCTCTTTTTATATTTTGGAAATGTGTAAATTTTAGGACTAAATGAACGTATAAGGGAACAATATGACCATTCTAAATTTCACCTCCATTTTGATTCAATTACTTCAATGAAGATCTCAAGGGGTTAACAATCTTCGTAAAAACTGTTTCTGATAGCTTGAGGGGTGCAGATTTGAAAATGGGTTGGTTATATAGGGGGTTTTGATGCTAAATATGTAAAATTTCATTCAAAACTGTATTTATCCCCAAAATAGTCAATTCTGAAAATCCGGAAAAGCGATATTCTATTTGTAAGCCGCGTGACATCAAAATAAATTATCCAGACATTTCAGAAATTATGAAAATGTAAAGTAGACAAATGGGAAATGTTATTCAGCAACTTATTTAGGTGGTAAATCTATCTGCCTGAAAACGCAATGATTTTGAATTTCGAAAATGGCAAATTTTTCAAAAAATTTATCATATTTTCTTTTTTTTTGTAAATAAACGCAAAACTTATCAGCCAAAATTTACCACTAAAATGAAGTACAACATGTGGGGAAAAAACAATCTCAGAATCGTTTTGATAAGTAACAGTGTTGAAAAGTTATAACCATATAAAGCGAAGCAAGTCAGAATCCAAAAAAATCGGGCTGAGCCTTAAGCTACAAAATGGCTGCGTCCTTAAGGGGTTAAAGTGTCCAGTGGTGTGATTCTTACTTAATCATGACAGATTGATCTCCAGCCCTGTCCTCATCAGCACCCACATCTGTGTTACTGGAGCCATCACTGAAACAATGTTAGTTGCTCCTTTTATGGCAGGCCTGCAATGAAGTTGAAATGTGTTTTGGGGGGAAAAGTTCATTCTCTAGGCAAATATTGACTTTGCAATTAATTGCTGTTAAGCTGATCACTCTTTATAACATTCTGCAGTATATACAAATTGCCATTATGAAATCGGGTGCAGTAGACTTTGTAAAAATTAACAGTTGTATCATTCTCAAAACTTATGGCCATTACTGTAGGTATCAATATGTTTTAATAGATTTTTAAAAATTTAAACCTTTTGTATAAAAATAATAATGAAAAATAAAAGTCTTATACGTCTTGGGAGACTATAAAAAAAACTATAGATTTTTACCAACATTGGGGCAGATTTACTTGCGGTCCATTCGCAATCCAGCGGCGCGTTCTCTGCGGTGGATTCGGGTCCAGCCGGGATTCACTAAAGTAGTTCCTCCGACATCTACCAGGTGTCGCTGCTGCGCTGAAGACCATCGGAATGCACTGAAGTTCACCGTCCTATCGTGGGTGAAGTTAAGCGTGTGTCGAGCGACATTTTTTTTTTTAAATGCGGCTGTTTTTCCAAATACGTCGGGTATTTTTACGGCCACGCCCCCCGAATTTCCATCGCGTGCATGCCGGCGCCGATGCGCCACAATCCAATCGCGAATGCCAAAATCCCAGGGCAATTCAGGAAAAATCGCCGCAAGTTGGAAACATTCGGGTAACACGTCGGGAAAACGTGAATCGGGTCCTTAATAAATGACCCCCATTATGTTTTATTCTGCAAATTTATAAATATGGTATCACAGTAATCATGTCTTCGTACTTGTGAGAAATCATATGAGTCATATAAATCTAGAATTATGTTTCTAGGTGCCATGGAACCAGAGATATACCGGGGCTCCCTGAGACTGGGAGCCCAACAGCAGCCGCTATAGCTGCTTCCGCTATAGGTTAGCCCCTGATATTCAAACTTAAAATGAAAATTTTGGGTTCAATGTTTATATACCGTATATACTCGTGTATAAGCCGAGTTTTTCAGCACAAAAAATGTGCTGAAAAACCTCATCTCGGCTTATACACGAGTCAATTAAAAAACTTAATACTCACCCTCCAGGATCGTTGTAGCGGGTCCTGATTTTCAGTGCGAGGCTCCAGATCTTCGGTGCGGTTCATGGCGGTTTTTTCTCTCTTTTTTCTTCTCTAGCCGGCAGAGCCGCGTCCATGAGACCTTCCAGCGGGCTGATGGCGTCATCAGCGGCGTCACCGCCGCATCATAGTGTGCGCCCGCCGGCAGGTCGCATGGACGCGACTTGGCCGGCTGGAGGAGAAAGAAGACAGAACCCGCCGGGAGCCGCGCCGAGGATCAGGGGTGAGTATAAAGTTTTTTATTTTTAATGCTCAGGGGGCTGGCTGTATACTACATGGGGGATGGCTGTATACTATTTGGGGCTGGCTGTATACTGTATGGGGCTGGCTGTATACTAAGTGGGGCTGGCTGTATACTATTTGGGGCTGGCTGTATACTGTATGGGGGCTGGCTGTATACTACATGGGGCTGGCTGTATACTATTTGGGGCTGGCTGTATACTACATGGGGCTGGCTGTATACTACTTGGGACTAGCTGTATACTACTTGGGCATGGCTGTATACTACAGGGGGCTGGCTAACTGTATATTACACCCTTGGCTTATACTCGAGTCAATAGGTTTTCCCAGTTTTTGGTGGAAAAATTATACTTGGGTCGGCTTATACTTGAGTATATATGGTTTTTAAATCACTCCTGATGGGATTTTAACAGTTAATATATCAGGTTTTGCTGACACAAAATTCACAGCATTAGCATTCCCTTTGCTGCATATTTTGGTGAATATACACATGTGGGGGATATATGAACTCCTCACATATTACTGTTTTTAGGAAAACATTTTTTCTTTGTAAAAGTAGTCTGGATTTGTACATAGTTTGCTGAAAATGTTAAATTTTCATGTCATTTTTGCATTTATCACTGTTTCCTGCAAAGTTGCATGAAGGTGGTAGTGTGTATGAATTAAAAAGCTATTTTTGTATACCAAACACATTTGTACATTGCAATGGTTTAGTTTTAGTATTGTTTTAGCAATGTTTTAGTATTCTTGGAAGTGTAAATTCTTGTTGATGTTGTGTATTGTGGTATATATTAACCCCTTATCACCGACAATAGTTTTCAGCTCAATGACCAGAATTGGTTTTTTGAATCTGACATGTATCACGATAATTGGATATAACTTCGGAACGCTTTAACATATCCGGGTGATTTTGAGACTGTTTTCCATTGACACATTCTACTTCACGTTAGTTGTAAAATTTAAGTGATAAGTTTTGCATTTCGTTCTGAAAAAAAATAAAAATTTGGCAAAAGTGTGTAAAATTTCTTCATTTTCCAAGTTTGAAATGTTCTGCTTTCCAGACAGGAAATAAAACTACCCAAAAAGCTTGATAAGTAACATTAACAGAATGTTTTCATTATGTTGGGATGATATTTTATGTGTCCTCTCATTTTTCTAGGATGTTATGAGGTGCAGAACTTTAGGTGCAAACTCAGATTTTGACAGACAACTCAGCTTCCAAGTGACTTTTAAAGGCCTAAATAATAGTAAAACCCCATAAGTTACCCCACTTTAGAAACTTCAACCCCAACGTATGTAAAACAACTTCTATTAAGTCTATTAACCCTTTAAGTGTTTCACATGGGTTACAACAATATGAATCTGCGATTTAGAAACTTTTGAATTTTTTGGGAAAATACATTAATTTAGGCCAAAACTGACAGTTTCATAATGAATGAAATGATGAAACACACTGCAACGTTTGATGCCCAATTTCTCCCTAGTGTAGCGATACCCCATATGTGGTGGTAAACTTCTGTATTGGGGCACGGGCGTGCATAGGATGGAAACAGCGGCATATGTGAACATATGAGGCTTATTATTTGCAGAGTGAGAAACACTTGTAAAAATAATTCATTTTGGGGGTCTATAGCTTATTCATGAGATTTTATTAACTATTTAAAGGGGGACACAAACAAAATCATACATTTTTATTTTGGATTTTTAGCACTTTTTTCCCCCCTGCTGATCGTAATGCTAAAATAATACTATATCTTTAGTCTCTGGTTCACTACGATTGCGGTGATACCTCATTTATATAGTTTTTCTTATCTTTGCTCAAAACCAATATTTTAGAACATCGACAATATTTAGAATTATCGACAACTTTTCAGCGCCATAACTTCTGTATATCTGGTTGAGGGCTTACTTTTTGCGAAAATAGTTGTTCTCTTCAGTAGTATCATATTAAAGCACATAACTTTTTTGATCACTTTTTAGAACATTTTTTGTGATGGTGTTTGATGAAAAATTGTATATTACGGGAAGTTTTTCTTTTTTTTTTTACGTCGTTCACCAAGCGAGTTCAATATTGATTTAGATTTATTGTACAGATTAATACGGACGCGGTGATACCAAATATGTAAGTTTTTTGGTGTTTTTGTGTTTTATATACTTTATTTGCCTTTGTGCAACTGGGGAGATTATGGGACTTTTATTTTATTTATTTATTTTATTATAATTATAAAATGATTTTTACTTTTTTAAAAATTTTTTACATTCCATATTTGGGCTTGAACAAGCGTTCATCCGATCGCTTGTTCAAGCCCTTATTGTATTGCAGTGTACTATGCAATTATGCATAGTTACTTACACCCGGGTCCTGCCAGGAAGGTGGAACCCCGGTGAGAAGAGGAGCCAGAAGCCTCGTGGAGGGATCGGATCCCCCGGTAAGTTCACCGGGCGTCGTGGGGGTGTCCGATCCATGGGTGACATACTTACATGCCACAGTCATCCTTGACCGCGGCGTGTAAAGGGTTAAACACCCGGGATCAGAGTTTTTCCGATCCCGGTTGTTAGTGCCGGGTCTGGGCTGTGACATCACAGTCCGACACCAGCGAGACCCGATGTCCCGAAATCTTCTTCTGTCGCGCCGCCGTAGAAAGGCTCCATTAACACATATATAGCCCTGAGACCCTCAGGCTCATTTGCATGATTTTACAGCCTTTTTTTTCTTAGAAACAAGAACAAAGGATACCAAAAGAAGAGGATATCCTGCGGAGGGGGGCGACAGATCAGTATGTCAGTGTGCTTGGTTTACAATCCTTGATCCTGGTGCTAGATGTCTTTTAATGCTTCGAGAAAATATATGGTTTGTTGGGGTTGAGTATAATTCCTTATGTTGTAACTTTGGTTTTATTTGTACTCGTCAAAATTGTTAAAATTACTCAGTCCAATAGCACAACAAAATTTCCATAAACGTCTGTCAGGGAAAGGGTTGAAGAAGGGCAACACCGAACTGCTAAATTTGACCGGGACATTCAGGCACCAATGACCCTTAGTCACAAAAGGGTTAATGAAGGAATGCACTCATGGAAGGTTTTGATTCTTTTGTTGTCTTGTTGGCTGTTAGGGAAATTTTATACAGACAATAAAGTCTTCTCACCAGACAGGAACTTGTTTAACAACTGGAAGGTATAAAAGCCTGACATTCATTTAGCTGCAGGCGAAAGGTCCCACCAATAGGAGGTGTAACCTTCATAAACTTTTTTACTATTATTAGGACCTATAAAACACACATATTTTTTTCAATAATAATATGTTTTATTGTTTGTTGTAGACCCTAGGCTATTGTACTAGCCCTTGTCAGGAGAGCAACATAGGACCTAGGGTGCACCGATACTCACCTTTTTCCAGTTCCCTGAAAAAACAAAAGCAGTCTTCTTCTCTTCTCCTTTGCGTAACAGCCTTGCACGGCTCAGCCAGCAGAAGCAATGATGTCATCACATTTAGAGTCACGTAAGCTGCCGCACAGAAAAGACTTCTGCATCAGGAAATTGGGGAAAGGTGAGTACAGTGGGTACAGAAAGTATTCAGACCCCATCACATTTTTCACTCTTTGTTTCATTGCGGCCAATTGGTAAAAGCAAACAAGTTCTTTGCTCGTTAATGTACACTTTGCATTCCATCTTGACATGTAGATATTTTTGCTAATTTATTAAACAAAAAAAAAAAAAAAATATCACATGGTCATAAGTATTCAGACCCTTTGCTCAGTATTCAGTAGAACCACCTAGTACAGCCAGGAGTCCTCTTGGGAATGATACAACAAGTTTTTCACACCTGGATTTGGGGCTCCTCTGCTATTCTGCCTTGCAGATCCTCTCCGGCTCCCTCAGGTTGGATGGTGAATGTTGGTGGAAGCTGTTTTCAAGTGTCTCCAGAGATGCTAAATTGGGTTTGCGTCAGGGCTCTGGCTGAGTTGGTCATGAATGGTCACAGAGTTGTTATGCTTTGTTATTTTAGCTGTACATTTAGGGTCATTGTCTTGTTGGAAGGTGAACCTTCGGCACAGTCTGAGGTCCAGACATAAGAGGTTTTCATCCAGAATATTTCTTTACTTGGCTGCATTCGTCTTTCCTTCAATTGCAACCAGACGTCCTGCCCCTGCAGCTAAAAAACACCCCCATAGCATGATGCTGCCACCACCATGTGTCACTGTTGGGATTGTATTTGGCAGGTGATGGGCAGGTGCCTGGTTTTCTCCAGACATACCCCTTAGAATTAGCACCAAAAAGTTAAATCTTCAGACCAGAGAATCTTATTTCTCATAGTTTGGGAGTCCTTCATGTGTGTGTTTGCAAACTGTATGCAGTTTTCATGTCTTTCACTGAGGAGAAGCTTCGATCGGCACACTCTGCCATATAGCCCCGACTGGTGGAGGCTGCAATGATAGGTGACTTTGTGGAACTTTCTCCCTCCTGCATCTCTGGAGCTCAGCCGCAGTGATCTTGGGGTTCTTTATCTTTCACCAAGGCTTTTATCCCACAATTTCGTAGTTTGGCTGGACAGTCAGTTGGAGGAAAAGTTGTGGTCATCCCAAACTTCTTCCATTAATGGATTATGGAGGTCACTGTACTCTTAGGAACCTTGATGCTGCAGTAATTCTTTTGTAACCTTAGCCGGATCTGTGCCTTATCTGTCTGTAAGCTCATTGGGCAGTTCCTCAGACCTTATGATTCTTATGTGCTCTGACATGCACTATGAGCTCTTATAGATAGGTGTGTGCCTTTCCTAATTAAGGAGTAGAACCATCTCAGGGAGGATCAGAAGGAAATGGACGGAATGTGAGTTAAAATGAGTGTCACAGCAAAGGGTTTAATTTTTTCCTATTTAATAAATTAGCAAACATATCATTAATGAGCAAAAACATTACTTTTTTGATCTTACCTATTAGCTGCAATGAAACAAAGAGTGAAAAATCTTAAGGGGTCTGAATACATTCCATACCCAGTGTATATATTTGTTTTTCTTAGCTACTGTGAGGGCACTGTGATTATTGGTGCACTGACACTGTGACTTAAAGGGGGATTGTAATTATTTGCTACTGTGTGGCAGCGCTGTAACAAGAACATGACTATTGGCTACTGTAGGGGAACATGGCAGTGTCACACGTTATTTAACAATATGTGCAGCTTTGCGATCGCCCTCAAAAGGCTGACTGTATTGGAAATGCTGTATGAATGTAACAACTAAACAGCTCCAGTGGATACATTTATACAGTAGTAAAATTACATTTGGCCTATATAATGCAACCACGAGGCCGATGCAGCCCCCAGTGAAAATGAGTTTGACACCCCTGCTCTAGGATAATATCGGAACAATGATATATTCTGTTACATTTATGGAATGATCACTTCCCTATTCTAAATATATCTAGATAAGTCTTCTTTTTAAGCAGTGCAGACATTATTCTCTGCAATGTGAGGCAATTGTGTCATATCTGATGGACTGGCATGTCCCCAAGCTGTTTTTAGTAAAAACAAACCCTGACAGGACTGCCACCCCTGTCACGCTAAATGGGGGTAATTTATTATAATGCTGGTTTTGCTAGAGACTGTGATAAAAAAAGTGAACAAGTAAGCTGAAAAGGTCACAAAGCTCCCATTTTGCACATCATTGTAGCTGTAATTCTGGAATGATTAATTCTTATTATGTCTTAGCCGGTGTCCTTGATATTATTATTACTGCCAAAACTTTGTATCAGTGCATATGTATTTTACACCACATCATCCAACATCATATATAATAAAATGTCAATCTTCAGGTGGTACCACAATAAAACATAACCTTCATTCAGAAGCCTAATTAAAATTATTGTTACCTACTTCGTCAGTCAATGGTACACTAACAATATGTAACCAGTGATATCGCCTACTGATTACTTCCACTTACAGTATCAAGAAGTTGTGTCAACTATGTCCTTAATATGGCCCACTAGGTTCACAAATGCTGTCACAGGTGCTCCTGCGACCCTCCTCTCAAGTTCAGGCGCACCCGTGTGCCTCCCTATGCTCTGAGGCTCACTCACCTGTCTGTTTTCCATTGCTGTCACCCATGATCCGGTGCACGTTCTGGTTTCCTGAGATTTAAAGGGCTAACGCGCTGCTAATTGCCACTGGCCACCTGGCAAGGCAATAAATAACCAGCTTCTTCCCTTATGCCACCCACCTTTGCACCTTAGAGAAAGCTTGCTCCTGATGTCCTTTGCATTTATGGTGATTTTCCGTTGTGTCTCCGATTCCCTTCCTGACCTCGCTCCTGTGCTGCCAGCCCTGACCTTCTGCTCCGCTACTGATTACGATACCTTGCTGCCTGTCCTGACCTCCTGCCTGTCCCCGACTACGATTCTGCTCTACGACTCTTCGACAAAGTCGTGCCTGTGGAGCGACCTGGTGGTACCACGCTGCAGCAAGTCCACCCCACTTTGTGGCAGCTCTGATGAAAACCGGGTACCACTTAGACTCCGCTCCCAGGTGTCAACTTACATCATCTTCCGCAGTGGTTCAGTGGGTCCACTACCGCTGAATCCTGACAAATGGCACAATTGAGAATATTTCCTGAAGACGTGCATACATGAACCTAGTGGGCCATATTCAGGACACAGTTGGCACGACTTATTGATAATTTAAGTGGAAGTAATCAGTAGGTGAAATCCCTGGTTACGATTGTTAGTATACCAGTGACTGACAAAGTAAGGAATCAAATAATTTGAATTAGGCTTTTGAATAAAATTTATGTTTTATTGTGGTACCACCTGAAGATTGCTATTTATCAATTTTTTGCAGAGCTAGGGTTCCATTATCTTTTAGAATTATTGGAATTTTCACATATTAGGGTACATTTACTGACAACTGTGAAAACTGCATTAAATGCAGTTTGCCTGCGTACTGTGCAGGGGGCGCCAGATTCAGGATTTCTGGTGCACGTTCTTCAAGAATCTGGTGCCCCCTGCACTGCCCCGACAGAGTGCACCTTTAACATGGGGTGTACATGTGGTCTTTGATGGACTGCTTAAAAAACGGGCCAAAAACGCGTTCAAAGCGCCACGTGTGCCTTCACACTGGCGTATCACCCTGTGCATATCAATATAGGCTGTTCTCCAGCCACAAACAAAATATCCCTGGTCCAATTATGCAGTCCACGTTTCACCTGTGCCTAATCTGTTTTTAAGTTTTATGTCCGCAAAAATTATCTGTCAACTGTTCTTATGGATCTGTAAATAGAACAGAAGGCTGGAAAATGATGTCTATAGCTTGAAGAATCGCATGATTGTATTTAACGGCAACTGATCTGCAAATATGGACCTCACAGGTGTCATCTGTGAGCCATCAGTATTTTCCACTTTCCCATTGACATTTTTTTTTTTAATAATTTCCTTTCCCATTGACTTCTATAAAGATGCGCAAGCCACATGCACTGGCAGAAATAGGATCTGCTCTGTGCTTTCTGCAGCCTTGTCAGTGTGTGTTAACATTTGGCATTTACACTGCGTTTTGAAATGCAATACAACAGCTACAGAGAGGAGATTTTCCTTCTTATATTGCTGTTAACATTTGGTTTCCAAAGGAAAAAAAAAAAAGAAAAAAATCAAAAATATGAAAATGTCCCCCATGGGTCTTTTATCGTTTCAAGGGTGACATATAAAGTTAAACCACACATACACAAATTAGATATACCGTATATACTCGAGTATAAGCTGACACCCCATATTTTACCACAAAAACCTGGTAAAACCTATATTTTTTTACTCGAATATAAGCTGAGTTTGGATTTTTTTTCAGCACATTTTTTTGTGCTGAAAAACTAGGCTTATACTCGAGTATATATGATAAATAAATATTTAAAAAATGAACAATAATATTTCCCAATAAAATTAAAAAAATAAATAAATAAAAGTAAAAAAGAATTAATTTGAAAACTGAAAAAGATATATACCAGTGATGGAGAACCTTTTGGAGAGGGAGTGCCCAAACTACAACCAAAATCCACTTATTTACCCTGAAGTGCCAACATGGTATTTTAAGCAATAACGTATTGCTACCTGTTTTCCACATCTTTCAATTGTATCTGCCCCCTGAGGCCACCAATACAGTTGAAATAAGGGGGGCAAATTCAGACTAAGACATTTTAGCTTCTCTCTAGGGCAGTGATGGCGAACCTATGACACGCGTGTCAGCACTGACACGCATAGTCATTTTTGCTGACACGCGGCCGCCCAGCGCCCGCCCCCCTCCCTGTGTAATGTGCTGCCCCTGTGTAATGTGCTACCCCTATGTTAATGTCCCGCCCCCGTCCCTGTGCAATGTGCTCCCCCTGTGTTAATGTCCCAGTGTAATGTGCTACCCCTATGTTAATGTCCCGCCCCCGTCCCTGTGCAATGTGCTCCCCCTGTGTTAATGTCCCTGTGTAATGTGCTACCCCTATGTTAATGTCCCGCCCCCGTCCTTGTGTTTCTGTCCCTGTGCAATGTGCTCCCCCTGTGTTAATGTCCCAGTGTAATGTGCTACCCCTATGTTAATGTCCCGCCCCCGTCCCTGTGCAATGTGCTCCCCCTGTGTAATGTGCTACCCCTATGTTAATGTCCCGCCCCCGTCCTTGTGTTTCTGTCCCTGTGCAATGTGCTCCCCCTGTGTTAATGTCCCTGTGTAATGTGCTGCCCCTGTGGTAATGTCCCGCCCCCGTCCCTGTGTTTCTGCCCCCTGCTTACCTGTCCGGCGCCGCGTTGGTCCGCCCACCTTCTGCAACTCCTCCGGCTCCTCCAGGCTGCAATGCGCGCTGTTCATCACGTGACTGAGGCGACCTGACGTCAGGTCACGTCAGTCATGTGACCCGAGGCGCACGGTGCAACCTGGAGGTGCCGAGCCGCCTGCAGTAAAGCTACAGGGAAGAAGACATCACTGGGTAAGTTTGTAAGTTTATTATTACCGTATATTATATTTAAAGGGAGGGCGCTAGGGGTATTCTAGTAGTAAAGGGAGGCCGCTAGGGGTATTTTAGTAGTAAAGGGAGGCCGCTAGGGGTATTTTAGTAGTAAAGGGAGGCCGCTAGGGGTATTTTAATAGTAAAGGGAGGCCGCTAGGGGTATTTTAATAGTAAAGGGAGGCCGCTAGGGGTATTTTAGTAGTAAAGGGAGGGTGCTAGGGGTAATTTAGTAGTAAAGGGAGGGTGCTAGGGGTAATTTAGTAGTAAAGGGAGGCCGCTAGGGGTAATTTAGTAGTAAAGGGAGGCCGCTAGGGGTAATTTAGTAGTAAAGGGAGGCCGCTAGGGGTATTTTAGTAGTAAAGGGAGGCCGCTAGGGTATTTTAATAGTAAAGGGAGGCCGCTAGGGGTATTTTAATAGTAAAGGGAGGCCGCTAGGGGTATTTTAATAGTAAAGGGAGGCCGCTAGGGGTATTTTAATAGTAAAGGGAGGCCGCTAGGGGTATTTTACTAGTAAAGGGAGGCCGCTAGGGGTATTTTAGTAGTAAAGGGAGGCCGCTAGGGGTATTTTAGTAGTAAAGGGAGGCCGCTAGGGGTATTTTAGTAGTAAAGGGAGGCCGCTAGGGGTATTTTAGTAGCAAAGGGAGGCCGCTAGGGGTATTTTAGTAGCAAAGGGAGGCCGCTAGGGGTATTTTAGTAGCAAAGGGAGGCCGCTAGGGGTATTTTAGTAGCAAAGGGAGGCCGCTAGGGGTATTTTAGTAGCAAAGGGAGGCCGCTAGGGGTATTTTAGTAGCAAAGGGAGGGCGCTAGGGGTATTTTAGTAGCAAAGGGAGGGCGCTAGGGGTATTTTAGTAGCAAAGGGAGGGCGCTAGGGGTATTTTAGTAGCAAAGGGAGGGCGCTAGGGGTATTTTAGTAGCAAAGGGAGGGCGCTAGGGGTATTTTAGTAGCAAAGGGAGGGCGCTAGGGGTATTTTAGTAGTAAAGGGAGGGCGCTAGGGGTATTTTAGTAGTAAAGGGAGGGCGCTAGGGGTATTTTAGTAGTAAAGGGAGGCCGCTAGGGGTATTTTAGTAGTAAAGGGAGGCCGCTAGGGGTATTTTAGTAGTAAAGGGAGGCCGCTAGGGGTATTTTAGTAGTAAAGGGAGGCCGCTAGGGGTATTTTAGTAGTAAAGGGAGGCCGCTAGGGGTATTTTAGTAGTAAAGGGAGGCCGCTAGGGGTATTTTAGTAGTAAAGGGAGGCCGCTAGAGGTATTTTAGTAGTAAAGGGAGGCCGCTAGGGGTATTTTAGTAGTAAAGGGAGGCCGCTGCTGGACATGTTATTAATAAGGGGAGGCCGCTGCTGGCCATGTTATTAATAAGGGGAGGCCGCTGCTGGGCATGTTATTAATAAGGGGAGGCCGCTGCTGGATATGTTATTACAAAATTAGGTTTTTCCTAAAGGTGACACAGCACCCGAGTTATGCTAGTTTTTTTGGCGAATTTTGACACACCTAGCTCAAAAGGTTGCCCATCACTGCTCTAGGGTCTCTCTGTAGAGGAAGAATGTTGGGTCCAGAATGAGAACCTCTAAAGATATTGCAGTTCTGTCAACACCTTCTCACTTTTCCCACAGTTGCAAACAGCCAATGAAATGTCCTTTTAAAACAGCGCTGAGAGCAGCATCTCTTGAGTTACCTGGGACTGCAGGTGGATTTGGTCCTATTTGGTGAACTCTATCCTGGAGTGATGGTCTGAGTGCCCACAGAAATGGCTATGAGTGCCACCTCTAGGACCCGTGCCATAGGTTCGCCACCACTGGACATTACAAAAAAAAATTAAAAATTCTCTAGTTTTTGTAACTTTTACCCTCCAAGGAACTAAAAATGAAAAAAAAAAGTCCCCTAAGTTTTTATTCGTAACTATCCCTATGTCTCACAAAAAAAGAAAATTCTTTTTACAACATTGTACACAAAAAAGTTATGGTCCATAAACCAATAAGTATGAAAATTCATTAGACATGCTTTGGTCAGTAAAGACATAAGAACCTCTCGTTATTTGTAAAGGGAGAGAAACCCACCATGCATGGAAGCACAGAAACCCACAATGGGGAAATAAAGTTAACGCCCCGTTCACACATTCAGGTTTGCGGATGAAGTTTTTAAAGGAAATCTACCATTAAAGGGGTTTTCCCGCGAAAGAAACTTGCTGATTAGTGGGAGTCTCAGTGCGGAGATCCCCGTAGATCGCAAAAACGAGATGGTGGCGTTCAGCAAATTCCGTCAACTTCATAGAGATTAATGGAGCAGAACAGTCATGCATGGCCGTCCGCTCCATTGATCCGACGGACCCCTCGTTTACGTGATCTGCGGGGATCTCAGCACTGAGACCCCCACTGATCGGCAACTTAGGGTGATATCACAAATGGCGTTTTTAGGCCCGTAGATAGGGTCTAACTTTCCTTCATGGGAAAACCCCTTTAAGATCAAGGAATTTATACACAGCACACATACATGCTGGTGTTTTCCCTATCTGGCAGGATCTACTGATCTTTTAGCTTTTCATGCCCTTGCATTAAACATTATGCAAATGAGCCTTAGGAGCTTCAGGCCGGCGCCACACAGGGCGCTTCGTCTGCGCTTGCAAACGCAAACGCAGACAAAGACGCGCCCACCGGGGCGGGCCTCGGCCCGATCGCATCGGCGTTTCTATGGAAACGCCTGCGATCGGGAACGAGCCGCCGGTGTTTCGCGTTAAATTAACGCAAAACACCGGCGGCTCGTTCCCGATCGCAGGCGTTTCCATAGAAACGCCGATGCGATCGGGCCGAGGCCCGCCCCGGTGGGCGCGACTTTGTCTGCGTTTGCGTTTGCAAGCGCAGACAAAGCGCCCTGTGTGGCGCCAGCCTTAGGGCGCGTTCACACGTTCCGCTATCGTCGCGTTCATAACGCGACGCTAGCGTACAGTGGGCGGGGCTCGGGACGATCGCATATGCGTTTCCCGGGAAATGCATGCGATTAATAACCCGATCGCATGCGTTTCTCTGGAAACACATATGCGATCGCCCCAAACTCCGCCCCCTGTGCGGTAGCGTCGCGTTATGAACGCGGCGCTAGCGGAACGTGTGAACGCGCCCTCAGGCTCCATAGATGTTAATGGAGCCTGGAGCCCCTAAGGCTCTTTTGCATATATTGTAAAGCCTTATTTTTTGTAAAAGCAAGGGCTTATGAAGCTTAAAGAAGAACAAATCCTGCCAGAGGGGGCACACACCAGTATGTCAGTGTGCCTGGTTTACAGTCCTTCATCCTGATGGTAGATTTAAAGTCAAAAGCAGGTGTGGATCATAATGGGTTAGAAGGTATAAAATTGAGAGATGCTAAAGCTCTCCTTTTCACTTCACTCCTGGTTTGCACATCAAAATCTGCATCTAAAAACCTGACTTTGCGAATGTGCACCCTTATTTCTCTAAGAAGAAAAACTTTCACATAACTGTAATTTGTGTTACATCTGTGGGAATAAGGAGCATTATTTTGTAATATGAGATAAATAAAACACATCATTTCCCTTCCCTGCAGCCACGTGGAAATGACGGGCTACCTAGAAAGACGCATATGCTAGTGCACACACTGCGGCTGTTCGCGTTCGGGATTCGGCCGGCTCGCGGGGAAGAAGAGGGGCGGTCACGTGCATGGACAGGGCGCCTGCGCAGTAGCACGTATTCCCTGATGTGTCCTAGGATCTCCCTTGTAGCTGTTTCCTGGGCTGGGCTGCGCCTGCGCAGAGCGGAGGCATTAGTGATGGTGGAGGAGTGACGGAGCTACGGCGCTCGCAGTGCGCAGACAGCGGGAGTCATCGCAACCAGGTCCAGGAACCGGCAGGAGTCCCGAGGCGTGAGCGGCGGGAACGGATCGGAGCTGCGGTACCGCCTGGTGAGCACCCCCGGGGAGCGCGCTGTGTGCACGGAGCGCGGGAGCCCTGTTATCCTTGTGTAACACTTGTGCTGCCGGATAGGACACACCCCCTGATAGACGAGACAACTTTACTGCTGCTGCGCGACAGCGCCCTCTATGTGCAGGGCAGCCGCAGTACTGAGCACAGCCCCTGCTCTGCCTCCACTGACAGCTGTGTCCTGTGTGTATGAGGAAGGCCGGGGCTGCTCTGTGCATTATATAATGTGCTGCAGGGTCTTATGTTCTGTTTTGCTACATAATCCTTGGTCATTATGTCATTCCAGTGTTGTGTTGCTCTTCGTGCTGTGTGTGAGGCCATGGATCGTGTAACATGGTTTACACTCACTGATGACATGTAACACACAAACCACCTGCCTAATATTGTGCAGCAGATTATATAAGGGGGTAACTGATGGGTGGGGTGTGACTGGGCGTCCAATGATCACAGTTGTGGGGGTCTGGCTCCCTCTGTCGTGATGGGATGAGATTATGCGTTATAGGGGTTGTTCAGATTGTAAGAACTGATCCTAAGTGAAGCTATTGACAGCATTAGTGGGGGTCCGATAATCTGGTATCCCTTATTATCTGCCAGAAGATGTCATATACCTGCGCTGTCCCATAGACCCATTCTGTGTATAGCTGTGTGCATAGGAGGAGGTGATCCAGAACTTCTATTACTCCCTGGTCCAGTTCTGATCCTCGCTCCAATCAGTATGGAGCTACGTAACTGTATATGCCATGCAATGTGTGTCTTGGATCCTTGCTATAGTAGAAAGCATTAAAGGGCTTTTCCAGCTCATAAATACCAGATTGATGGATTTGCTACTCTTGAATCCTCAATTTCGAAACATCCTCTGGTACCAGAATAAAAGCAGAGAATGGAAATGAGACTCCAACCGCACATTCTCTTTGTAGTGTCTGGTCCTCAAAACTGCAGCTTAGCTCCTGTTGGAGTGAGTGGGAGTTGAGGTGTGGTGTTATGTGTGCCGGAATCGGATGAATGGGGGTTGGTGGCTCCAAGTTTTCTGCAGAGAAACTGGAAAGACCTTTTAATTTGACTTACAGTGCTGAGGATGCTGTAACACAGTCAAAATTTAGCTACAATTTGGCCCATGTCAGAGTCACTCAGATCCACTTTTCCTGCTTCTTACACGTTAAAGGAAACCTACCACCAGGGATCTACCTCTTAAGGTAGATCGGGTGGTAAGTGCCTCTATTGTACGTGAGGATATTCCTTTTAAGGACTAATCCTCACGTCCCCTGTATCCTTTTCTAACTTTTGTTGCCCTAATTTTCTAAAGAGGCTACTTGGACGCGGGGTAGCTGGAGCTGAGGTTACACGGCGCGGCTACCCCACACCCCAGTAGCCTCCTTGACTCTCCTACCGGCATATCTTTGGTGCACAGCTACGAGGAGCTGCGCGCCCTCGTCTGCAAAGCTGGTGTTCTGCTTATGTGCAGGACGCAGACATGCGGCTGCACGGTTACTTCTCCGGAGCTACTGCGCATGCGAAGAACTGTGGCTTAGCTGACAAGGAGCTGCGTGTCGAAGATATGCCGGTAGGAGAATCAAACAGGCTACTGGGGCATGGAGTAGCCACGCCGTGTAGCCTCGCTCCGGCTACTCCACGCCCCAGTAACCTCTTTAGAAAATTAGCATATTAGGGAAGTAAATGTTAGAAAAGGATACAGGGGACGTGAGGATTAGCCCTTAAAAGGACTATCCTCACGTACGATTGAGGCACTTACCACTCGATCTACCTTAATAGGTAGATCTGTGGTGGTAGGTTTCCTTTAACCCCTTAAGGACGCAGGGTTTTTCGGCTGATTTCTCGCTCTCCAACTTCAAAAATCCATAACTTTTTCATTTTAACGTGTACAGACCTGTGTGAGGGCTTATTTTGTGCGTAACAAATTTTACTTTCCCGTGATGTTATTTATTTTAACATGCCGTGTACTGCGAAGCTGAAAAAAAATTCCAAATGTGGAAAAATTGAAAAAAAACCGTTCTTGTGGGCTCAGTTTTTACGACTTTCACTCTTCGCTCCAAATAACATGCCTACTTTATTCTTTGGTTCGGTGCGATCGCGCTGATACCAAATTTATACAGGTTTTATTGTGTTTTAATACATTTTCAAAAATTAAACGAATGTGTACAAAAAAGGAAAAAAAATTTGCCATCTTCTGACGCTAATAACTTTTTCATACTTTGGCGCACGGAGATGTGTGATGGGTCATTTTTTGCGAAATGAGGCGACGTTTTCATTGCTACCATTTTGAGGTCTGTGCGACATTTTGATCATTTTTTATTTCATTTTTTATGTTATGTAAAAAGGTGTAAAAGTCGCATTTCGGACATTTGGGCGCCATTTCCCGCCTCGGAGGTCACCGCCGGCCGTAACCGTTTTTATATTTTGATAGATCGGGCATTTTGGGACGCGGCGATACCTAATATGTCTGTGATTTTTACTGTTTATTATGTTTTATATCCGTTCTAGGGAAAGGGGGGTGATTTGAACTTTTTAATATTTTATTAATTATTTTTTTTTAACCGATCGCCGCCCCCCGAGGACTTTCACCCCCAGTGGGCCATAGACTTTGTATTATGCACGGTCATGGTGCGGTGAGGCACGTGTAGGGGGCATGGCCGGTGGTGGAGTGTGCCTGGGTCTGGGCTGGTATATTTGCTACAGCCTGCGATCGGTCAAGGCTCGACTATCGACGGCAATAGCGCAGTCTCTTCATTCACCAGGGGACATTTATCATCCGCCGGCGCTCCACACAACCTACTTTTTCATTCCATGTAAAGTTGCAGAGGATCACTGGGTCCTAGGCGCATAGTCATTTGCAGAGGCTGAATTTTTCTAATATTCTCCTCATCCTGATTTTTCCTTTGCAGAGTATGGTATGATTGTTGGCACAGAGCTTGATGATAAATAATAACTCTTTATATAGCGCAATAATACACTGCAGCGCTTTACAGGTCATGGGGCACATATACAGACAAAATAAGACTATGCAGAGCAATAATACGGGCAGATGAATAAATAGGAATGAGGGCCCTGCTCAATGTGATGGTGGGCAAAATGGCAAAATTGTGGCACAGTTCTACCACCCCAGCCATAAGTTGTTCTTGTCTCATACCAGTAAAATTGTAAACTTCCTCTTTGGGATAGCAATAATCAGAGTTATAGGTGAAGTAGCAGCACTTTTTTTTGCAGGAACAACTAACGTGTGTGAATTATACATTTTTTAAATTTTCAATTCTTCTTTGAAATTTTAACATTATAAAGATTGATACAACAATTGAATCACTACATGAAGGAATTAGGAATATTACAAGATAAAACTTTTGTTTTAATATGACTTATTTTCTATAGAATACACATTAAAAAAAGAAACTTTTCAAATCTTTTTTTTTTTTTTTCCCCAACTTAAAAAATATAATGTTCTCCTTCTATGGGCACATCTAAGGCCCTTTTCACACGACTGTATGGGGACCCGTGATCAGGCCGTCTATGACAAATGAGCCAGTTGGGAGCACCGCAATATATAGGACATGTTCGTATTTGTGGTGTGACCGATTGGCTTTTAATGGAGAGGGGAGGGGTGAGGAGTGTTCACTTCCCCTCCTTTCTCCACCCAGCCATGTGCTACACCTTGAATGCTGTGATTTAATTGCATTTAGAAATTCAATTCAAACGCTGCAGGGAGATGTTTCTCCTGATCAGTGTTAAGATCAAGACACTTGTGATTGTTAGCAGGACATGCGTGTCTTGCTTTGTTTACCAGTGGAACGCTGCTTGTTCTCTATAGCAAGCGTTTATGTTGAAATGTACATATGATCGGGAGAGACAGCTCTCCACTTCTCTTGAATTGCATTTCTAACCACAATTCAGATCTAGCGTGTGACCGTGGTCTATGGGTGAGTGCTAGAAGATTTGTCCCATACACTGTATTACTACTGTGTTGCAGTATTTTTGCTATTACTATTTTACACTATATTGAGGATATATAGGGGACATTTGTAGAAATGTAATAGAACAGTGATGGTGAACCTTTTAGCGGCCGAGTGCCCAAACTGCAAACCAAAAACCCCCTTATTTATCGCGAGGTGCCATCCAAAAATTAAAGCAGTAACTTATTGCTCCCTGTTCAACAACTTTCAATCATATTGGCCTCCTGAGGACAGTAACACAGTAGAAAGATGGAAAATTTGCATCATTTTAGCTTCTTTCCAGTGTCCCTCTGTAGACCTGTAGGGGCCAGCAGGAGGTCCTCCAAAGATAATTCGGCCCTGTCTACTCATTCTCCCTTTACCTACAGTCCCAAGTAGCGAAGCAAGTATCAAAATATGACTGAAAGCCGCATCTTTTAAGTTGCTTGGAACTGCAGGAAGATTCTTTGAGTCCTGTCTGGTGCTGGGGCGATGCCCCGGGTGCCCACAGAAAGGGCTCTGAGTGCCGCCTCTGGCACCAGTGCCATAGGTTCGCCACCACTGTAATAGAATAACATAATAGGAGAGGTAGTCAATACACTGGAAAACCCCACCCTGAAGGTGCAACAGGTTTTCTTTTTACGTATAGAGTAAGAAAGGTGATGGTCATATTACTAGCAGAATTTATTTGCTTGTTTTGGATGCAGTGTTTGACTTTAGTAGCTATAAATATTTATATGCAGTGTTTTCCTATTTTTTAAATTTTTTTATGGCACATCTAAGCTCTCATGTGTCGCTGTCTTAGTGGAAGAAGAGCCGCTGAATTACGTAGCAGGAGAAACACATAGGACTTAGTTCTTTAATAACCCCTGAATATATGTTTGTGGTGGCGAATCTCCAGCCGTCCCTCCTCTGCCTCAGGGTACTATTAGCCCTACGCAGGAGATGGATCATCTAAATAAACCGCACTGAGGACGGTCTAGGCTCACCTCTGTTGAACTTCTATTAACATATTAAGCAATTTGTCGCCTCCCCTGACTTGTCTGGTTTAGTATTTATGAAATGATGACTCCTAAGACACTTTTCTCACAGTTCAGCGCAGTTTATACCTCCTAGAAATAGAAGTATAAATTGACAGCTGGGTGTCACTATTATACTAGTCAAAGGGGTGTGTCCCATATGCAGCCTGACTGGGGTTATACTTGTGTACTACCAGACATGTCTGCAGAGGAAATTCCTATACCGGGAATGTTCCTGTTAAAAACTAAAGTCAGATAAAGATGAAACTAGAGAGGTTTTTTTTTTTTTTAATGCCTCAACGCCCCCTCCCCACCCTAGTCTTGTGTTATTTCTAAAAAAAAAGAGTTTTCACAGGGAAAAGAAAAAAGACTCAATACCTACTTCTCTAATCTCCTTTTTGGAGGCTGCCTGGTCTAAACTGGTCCATGTAATGTGACTGTACATGAGACATACAGTAATAACACAGCGGCCACCTGTCTGCTGTTTGCTTGTCCAGCCATGAGACATTGAACTTGCAACATAAGCATGTAAAGGCGCTTGCTGACCGTGCGTATTCTGTATGTCTTATTTCATTCGGCCTATATAGGGTGTGATCCTTACTACTGGGCCATTTGGTTCTGTTGTGCGCAGCCTTCGATGCTGCAAAAGTCAGCAAACTAAACAGAGGCCAGTGTCCATATGATGTGTGTGTGTGTGTGTGTATATATATATATATGATGTGTGTGTGTGTGTATATATATATATATATGATGTGTGTGTGTGTGTATATATATATATGATGTGTGTGTGTTAAAGGCTTTTCTTTCTCCAGGTATTGTACGATTATTGATAAATAGAAAAATGGAAATGCGAAATTAAATGTGCTTGGTAATGATGGGGATGCATGCTGTTGTTTATCCACAGAATAGCGGATAACAAACTGATCGGTGAGGCTCCGACTGGTAGGACCTCCACCTATTAGCAGAACAGGACCACCAGTAATTTGGAGAAGGGGGTCCTATTCTTGCTGCACTCTATTCGATAGTACGGGTACAGAAGTCGCAATAACACCTCTAAGTGTCTATGACGCTTGAAAAGGCCGATTTACTCCCCTAATAACCAACAAGTGTATAAATACGCTTGGTGATTTATTTGTTTAAACGGTGGGTAACCGCTACAAGCGCTGCGACCCTCACTGAAATCCTACAAAGGAGGAAAATATCTTTTGCAGGATTGCAGCGCCCGCGGGCAGCACACGTGGTTTGGTGGCACCCCCTCCAGTTAGTGCCTCTGATAGAAGGTTATGTGACCGCAGCTCAGGTCACTTGATCCTTTGCCGCTTTGCAGCCTGAAGCGGTGTCTATGTGACAGGCCGGGTGCTCATCTGGGTTATGGCCAGAACATGGAAGTCTGCATCAGGCCTGATTTGCTGTGATTCAGTGACCTTCTCCTAAGCAGAGTTATCTGGATTCACATTGATGTTTGCTGGAATACCCCTTTAAATGACCTTTTAGAACCTCGGATGCAGATACTCTTAACCACTTGTGACATCAACCGTAACCACAATTCATCATCATTTTTTTTTTTATTACGCTCAAGGTAAAAGGCTCATTATTACTCAGGCCTTCCGTGGTTCCGTCCCGTATTCTGTGTGTTATGTTTGTGGTGCTGGGAGATAGGAGGATAAGCTGTGTAATAATACTCAGGCCTCTTATGGAAGAATATTTATATATTCCAGTTTGTATGGACTGTAATAGTTATTGCTCTTTGGTAAAGAGACGCAGAGAGGAGGAAATCTGCAGCATTCACCGTATAGTTAACCCTTTCATTTTAGAGCTGGTTGTACCCACATCAAATTCATACCAATAGTAGTGGATAATGTCATGTCTTGCACTTTCCTTGCTTACTACTTAGAGTAGTTCCAGCCTAGCACATGTAGGGAGCCCCAGAGGTAATACTAGACGGTAGGACTACTATATACGCCGGAGATTTATGAATGCAGTTTGCATGTGTCATAAATCCTCAGTGATGCGGCCACACCTCGCAGCACACCGAGGGCTCGGCCCCTTATCTACTTGACCCACATATGAGAAAAAGGCCCATATTGTTATCTCTCCATTATCAGGCACTGTCAGAAATATTTCTGCACTCTCAGCGAGACTGATTTATTATCTGACATTTACCAGCAGGTGCTGTAAAATCAATGACGACTTATAGATGACTGCATTATCCTAAACCCTTAACCACTTCTCTGCCGTCCCACTCCAAACTGTCCTCCTTTATTAAGTCACTAACTTTTCAGAAAACTTTACTCGAGTCAGTTGTACAAGTTAGTGTTTCCTTCTCCATTTACTTTGGCTCTTAGCATCCTCCTTCCTTTCTGAGCAATAATTGCTGCTGATTTCCAACTTGCTAGCAGGACTGACAGAATAGATGTCAGATGATCTAGAAGCGCAATGATGGAGTGGGGTCTTAACCAACCAGCTGCAGAATATGAAGGACAATAAAAGACGTACAGCCATGAATGATGGTTGATGGATCCCCCCATGCAACTGCCATCTGTACCCTGTGTTATCCCATGGTCGTACTGTATGCTAATTTGCAGTAAGGCCCCACTAATATGGATTTCTAGTTGGTGCACACAAGGGTGAAGCTAAACACTGCTGCCTGGGGAAAGCTATAGAATGGCACCCCCTCTTCTCCACCCAGTAGCAATATATCAGTAAGTTAGTTCTCCGTGTGGTGTCTCGCACCCATGCTGTCGTTTGATAAGAACAGACATTGGGGGACGTTTACTTAAATGCTCGCGGGTTAAGATAAGGAATGTAGGTTTTTTTTTTCAGCTGTTTAATGGTTTGCACTTATATGGTTACTTTCAAGGAGAAGATTGGAATGACAATCCTAGAGCATGGTTTCTGTGGGTGAACATTGATAGGATTGGGTGGCGGGGAACCTATAGGATACCCTCTAAGGGAAGTGCCTAATATCATCTCGTATATAGCTTAGCCATGAGCAGGGATTACTTCCTTGTGGATCCAGAATACATTGACGTATGCCATGTCATAACTGAGCGGTGGGCAGTGTTACAGAAGTGCTGAACAATGACCTGCATTCATATGATGTGTGAGGAGTGTCATGAGATGCCGGCTCTACACCCTCTCCATGTGTGAGAAGCTAAATCACTTATTATGAGGATTACTAGTCATTGTACAGGGTGTCCTGCACAAGCTGCCACCATATCTCTTACTGATATCATACATCAACATGCAGATTTTCTCTTGTTGGATCCCAGACACCATCTAATTTGTGCCAGTTTTCGTGTCTGATCAATGGGATTCGACTGCTAGGGCCACTTTCAGACACAAGAGCGGGGTTTATGTTCACCTCTCCATGTTATGTATAGGAGTACTGGAAATAGCTCTCTATCTGCAGAACTCTTATTTAGGGTTGGATATAGCCAAGTAGCTTGCACAGATATTCCCAGTTGTCCTATATCAGTGATGGCGAACCTTTTAGAGACAGAGTGCCCAAACTATAACCAAAATCCACTTATTTACCATGACGTGTCAACATGGCATTTCTAGCAGTAAATTATTGCTACCTGCTCTTCAACATCTCTCAATTGTATAGGCCCCTTGAGGCCACTAATACAGTTGAAAGAAGGAGGGCACATTCAGACTATCATTGTAGCTTCTCTCCAGGGTCTCTCTGTACATTAAGAATATTCTGCAGTTCTATCAACATTCTCACTTTTACCGCGGTTCCAAACAGCCAATGAAGTGTCATTTTAAAATAGCCCCGATTGCAGCATCTCTTAAATTTCCTGGGTCTGCAGGAAGATTTGGTGAATTTGGTCCTGTTTAGTGAGCTCGGTCTTGGGGTCAATGGTCTGAGTGCCACCTCTGGCACCCGTGCCATAGGTTCGCCACCACTGTCCTATATGGATATTGCATGGAACAGCAGAAAGATTGCTAGACCTGTTGCTTCTTTAAAGATATCGAAATCAAGCATAGATGAACCAGGGACAGTAACTCATAGCCCAAGGCACTGTGACTGTGGTGATCTTCTTATATATTTTTTTTTATCCATGGCCTCCTTTCTTTTACAATCAACTTTTAAAAGTATGCTAATGAGTTAAAAGGGAGGAAGGGTGTTAGCCGCACTCCTCCATGCCGTAGCTTCACAGGCTGTTACACTATCTCCCCCTCTGCTCCCTCAGCACTTCCTACAGTCTGCTATAATCTCACTTCAGCCTGTGAATGAGCGGCACGGAGGGGCTCTGGTAACAACTCTAGGAGCTCTTCAGTCTCATTGGCATAATTGTAAACAATGATTTTCTCGCTTATGTGCAATCTGATGTAAGGAGCGGTGACTGGTCCTCTAGTACATGTGGGTAAATCAGAGGGTATGTAGACATCCATAGAGAAGAACGATCCTAATCTTACATTTGCTCCTTCAGCTATGGTTATTAAAAAGAGAAAGCCAATTCCTGCTAATTCCGATCATTACAACTAGTGGAGCAGATCCTGTTGCCAGGATGACTCACAAGTAAAGTGTTTTCTTATAATACAACCCGCGCTTCTCAGTGACGTGTGAAGAAGGAAAGACAAAGATGTTTCTTTTTTTTTTTACATGCACATTATTCACTGTTTTAAAAAATATATATACTTTTTCTAGGATGGGTTTATACTGCTTCTTTTGTCAAGTTGAAGAAGCTGCCTTAAAAAGTTGAGCTATTTTTAATACTTTTTATGTATTATTTTTATTTTTACCCATTCCACTTAAAGGGAACCTGTCACCAGATATTTCCCTATTAAAGGACGTCTAGCATCTGGATGAAGGAGTGTAAACCAAGCACGCTGACTTACTGGTGTTGTGCCCCCCTCTGGCAGGATCCGCTCTTCTTTAGCCTTTCTATGCCCTTGTTCTTAAAGGACATCCAGCAGTTTACTGCTGGTAGAGTGTCCCAATTAGATGCTCGTTCAGTCTAGGGAATGGGGGGGAACCGTTCTTAACTTGTTTTATGGCATCTTTATTAATGAAATATGAACTTTGAAAAACAGCCGGAGGCCTCAGGCTTAATGTGCCCAAGTGCCTTTCGGCTTCCCCGGCTTTTAATTTATGCCTGCTTTGGTGTCTCACACCTGTGAATCTTTAGTTTGCCCGTACAGTTTAACCTATTACTGACCTGTGATCTGGTAACACTAGAACCGATCATGGGTGTTAAGCCATTGAATGCTGCTGGTGGCGTGTTGCCACTGCCATATTAGCTTTGAGCGACGCTCCCGGTGACCTCATCTGTCGCCATGACAGCTTTGTGTCTTTATAAGACCCATGACTGTGTAGTTTCTGGGGATCTGTTACAATGTGCTTGGGGCACATTGTAACAAATGATGTGCAAAAACCCCATATACTGCCAATCAGACAACCTAGGGTTAATGTGACCTAAGGGGTCTGAAAAATAGTAATAAATAAGGAAATAAAGAAAAGTTTAAGAAAAAATTCCCTACAACTGATTAAAAAAATTGTAAAAATCATAAACATGTCAGATATGGTCACATCTCAACGATCCTCAGCGTTTAACCCCATAATGGACGATAACATCCAAATGTCCAAAACGCCACTTTTTCAAGATTTTGCAACATGTAACATTTTAATAAAAAGTGATCCAAAGGTCATACAGTTCCAGAAACGGTAGCAAAGGAAATGTCAGTTCGTCCCGCAACTAAAATGATGCCTCACACAACTCCGTATTTTCAAAGTATGAAAAACAGAATAAAATCTGTATAAATATGGAATCCCCGTGACCGAACTAAAGAATAAAGGAGACGCGTTCTCTGGAGCGCACAATGAAAGCCGTAAAAACAAAGCTCACGAGAAAATGTCTCAAATGCCATTTTTCACTTATTTCACTGCATTTTAAAATACCTTTTTTTTCCAGTACATGCCATAAATACTATCACATTGAAGTACAAGCCCACACACGGTGTTGTACATGGAAACATAAAAGTTATGGATTTTTGAAGAAGTGAATAATGGTAATGGTAAAAACTAAAGGACTAGGTTGTTAAAGGGGTTGTCCGGCAGTTGAAAAACATGGCTACTTTCTTCCAAGAACGGCTCTTCTAGTGCTGGTATTGTAGCTCGGCTGCATAGAAATGAATGGAGCTTAGTTGCACGCACTACCCGTGGTGAGGAGAGGAGCTGTTTTTGTAAGAAAACAGCCTTTTTTTTTTTTTTTTTTTCAACCACTGGACAACCCCTTTTAATGTAGTAGTAGTAGTGCCCATAAGATCGGGGTCATCGTTGTAATCCACTGACTGTTACTGTGTATTGTTATCCTATGATTTCTAGGTTGGTCATCGAGTAGTAAAACTTGAGCCAAGGAATTAATATTGAGGGGATTGCATCTAACCCCAACGCCGCGAGACGATTGTGTTTTTGTTTTATTTTCCCGGTTGCTTCAGAGTGCGTCGGGATAATTTTAGCAGTAGTTGCTAGGAGAGTGCTTCACCTACCTGCTTTGTGAGCCGGCACGCTCCGCACACTAAGTGGTTTCATTCGCTTTTCTTTCTTTAGGAACATCGCCTGAGAAAGGGATGAAAGCCTCCGCTTCATCCTGCCGCTAAATACTTCCATTCAATACATCCAGCGTCTCCCGGCGCTTTATTTGGCTGCAGAATTTTTTGTTTTCATAAATCCTGTTGTTGGTTTTCTGCAACTTTTCTCATTGCTAAAAATGTTGCAGCGGCTGAAACGAGTTTATAAAGGCTACACTGGGGTGTAATAGAAGTGCATTCACCTCTCTCCTATTACACCGTCTCGCCCTTCCCCTGCTCCCTTGGTGTTCCCCCTCCTTGTGATGGAAGTGCACAGTGTAACAGCCTGCAAAGCTGCAACACAGAGGGGCTCTGGTAACGGTTCCCAGATAACTTCTGACTCATTAGTGTAATTTAAAAATTTAATTTGTGAAGGAAGGAAGCCGTGGATAAAAAAAATCTTTCCCATGGAAACCAATCAGAGCTAAGCTGTAATTTTATAAACAGCAGTAGGAATATAAAAGCTGAGCTCTGATTGGTTGCAGTTGGCAACTAGAACAGATATGTTCACAGACCCTTCTGATAAATTTCCACCAATAACTTTTAGGTGCTGAAACTGGAAAACCCCTTTAAGCAGATGTACATAAGTGTTATCAATGTAGCCAGGATTTGTAGGGGAGGTTTGCCATAGGTTACAGTGCTATACAGTTGTGACTGTGGGATGACCCTATAGACAATTCTCTCCACAACATGTATCCTAGTTCTTGCTTTCCTAAGATTTCTTACCAGAGAATTCCTGTTACCTAGCAAGTGTCTGGATAATCATAGTCACATTTCATACATGGTGATGAATAATGAAGGTATAAGCCTTCTAATCAGTCCACTATGTGATTGAAAATACTGGCGGTCCCCCTACTTAAGAACACCCGGCTTACAGACGACCCCTAGTTACAGACTGACCTCTGGATGTTGGTAATTTACTGTAATTTAGCCCCAGGTTACAATAAACAGATATAATAATTATTAACAGTGTCTGCAACTTAGCTTTGTTGTGACCCTTGGTTCTTATGACGACCCAACATTTTTTAAGATCCAATTGTCACAGAGACAAAAAAAATGAAGTTTGGGTTAAAATGATAAAGTACACATTTCCGACTTGCATACAATCTCAACTTAAGAACAAACCTACAGAACCTATCTTGTACGTAACTCGGGAGAGATGTTCTTGCTCCTAGTGCGTGTGTCACATACAAGTTACTTTGCCTTTAAAGTTGAATGTGACCTTCGGCCTTAAACTTGAACTCCCTGAACTCGTTGACTAGCAAGTTCCACATGACAAGAATGTTTTCTGTTGCCGCCGGTACCAACCACGTGATATTTGATATTCTTTTGCACACGTGTAGACTTTGCAAGATAACTTATCTCACCTTACCTTATTCAGGCTGCAAAAAGCCGGGAGAATGTGCAACTTTTTTTTTTTTTTTTGTTCCTCTGACATAATCTTTACATTAATTTCAGTCTATATGAAAGTCTTCATGTACGAGTCTGGTAAGTTTCCATTATTTGCAGAATGTTAAAAACATGGCTTCTCCACTAAGCTCCATTCATCTGTAAATACGCAGTCCCCGGGTTACATACAAGATAGGGTCCGTCGGTTTGTTCTTAAGTTGCATTTGTATGTAAGTGGAAACTGTATATTTTATAATTGTAGTTCCAAGCAAAAAAATTTTTTTTTTTGCCCCAGTGACAATTGGATTTTCAACATTTTTGCTGTAATGGGACCAAGGATTATCAATAAAGCTTCATTACAGACACCTTACAGCTGATCATAGCAGCCTGGGACTATAGATTGTGAAAAGGGATGAGAAAACTGCAATTCCTTGATTTTATGTTATTGGCTCAGCACAGGGGGTCCCCTACTTAAGAACACCTGGCTTACAGATAACCCCTAGTCACACACGGAGCTCTGGATGATCGTAATTTACTTTACTTTAGCCCTGGGCTATAATAAACAGCTAAAACAGTTATTAAAGGAGTCTGTAATTACTGTGTATACTCGAGAATAAGCCGACCCAAGTATAAGCCGAGGCCCTTAATTTTACCACAAAAACCTGGTAAAACCTTTTTTTTTTTTGTGCTTGAGTATAAGCCGAGTTTGGGTTTTCAGCACATTTTTTTGTGCTGAAAAACTAGGCTTATACTCGAGTATATATGGTAAGCTTTATTGTTAACCCTGGTTCTTATGACAATTCAACATTTTTAAAATCCAATTGTCACAGAGACCAAAAAAAAATTGTCTGCGGTTGCAATTCTAAAGTATACAGTTCCGACTTGCATACAAATTCAACTTAAGAACAAACCTACAGAACCTATCCTGTACGTAACCCGGGGACTGCCTGTATATAAATATGACAGTCCCACGGTTTTGCAGAAATAATTTTTAACAAGTGAAGTAGAGTAGTAAATCAGAGCTTTCCATCGCAAGTAGTTATAGCGAAGTGGTTGCGATAGCCCGGTCTTGAACTGATAAGAATTTTTTTTGTAACCTTTGTTTCTGTGCATAAACCTGACGCTGTGTGATGTGAGCATTTCTAGGGAAAGTAGGTAACTGGGCCAGCAGGTTACTAGGACAATAAGACGCGAGTTCATTGACTTGCTCTTTTACAGCGTGTGCCAGATAAATCCCTTCAGGCCTGTTTACACAGCGCAGTGTTGCAATGATATTCCCACAGTGTCTATGAGCTGTGAGATCAGCACCTTGTAGCATCTCCATCGCTGACGTCTCTAGATGTGTATACGGGAGGCCAGTATGCTGAGCAGTGGATTGGGATGTAGAAAACGGCAACTTTCATCGTAGTGCATAAAGTTTTTGTTGTTCACACTATTTTTACTGAAAGTTTTGGGTAACAGTGAAGCAAATAATCGAGTGCATAAAGTTTTTGTACAAGTCGTGCAAATGGGTTATTTTGTCATGTGACTATTACAACTATTACACATGTCGCAAAGGGAGGAGCAGTGGTGCAGCTTTGTGGTGGCCCGAGCCTAAATGTGTTAGTGTATACACTCCCCCAATTTAAAGGGAACCTGTCACCAGGGACCTCATCACACCTGCAGTGCAAATCTGTCTTTCTGCCTTTTGTAAGCATTTGCATTACAATATAATTGTGTGTTATAACTTCCCTTGCTCCCGGACAAAATCCTGGGGTAGTCCCAGGGGTTGGACTTTGGTTTGGATGCATTTCGAAAAACAACATGTGACTTGTCTGAGCTGCAGGCTGCCTCCATCTTTGTGCTCCTATACAGCTTGTCCCTCCCCCGCTGATGTCAGGCTGACCAGGCTGTGACCTCTGAGAAGGAGCAGGAGGAGGAGCTGTACAGGACCACAAAGGTGGGGGCCAACCTCTGAGGAGTGAGTAACACAGACAATGCACGTGTTGTTTTTCGAAATGCATCCAAACCAGAGGTTGGCCCCCACCTTTGTGGTCCTGTACAGCTCCTCCTCCTGCTCCTTCTCAGAGGTCACAGCCTGGTCAGCCTGACATCAGCGGGGGAGGGACAAGCTGTATAGGAGCACAAAGATGGAGGCAGCCTGCAGCTCAGACAAGTCACATGTTGTTTTTTGAAATGCATCCAAACCAAAGCCCAGCCCCTGTGACTACTCCAGGATTTTGTCAGGATGCAAGAGTACGTTAAAACACACAATTATATTGTAATGCAAATGCTTAGAAAAGGCAGTGAGGCAGATTTGTCTTTAGTGAAAAATGAGGTCCCTGGTGACAGGTTCCCTTTAATGTGTTGTAGACTGCACTCATTCCCAAAAAAGAAAAGAACTGCTGGCTGGACGATATATTATAGGGGTATAACAAATTGCGCTCCTTTTACACTGTATGCAGTTTGTATGATCTGCGGACAGATTCCCTTTAATGAAATAGAAATTTATGTTCATTTACATATAAAGCCATCTGCTGTTCGTATGTGTATACTGAAAAAGTGATATTCTTTGGAGTATATTGCTGGAATGATTAGACATTAAAAAGTGTTTTTGAAATAATAACACAAATATCGGCTCCAGCTCCTATTTATCACTTCACGCTTCTTTTTGCGACTTTTTTTGGACGCAATGGTCCTTTTTGCACCCGCTAGCAAGGGTTTGAGACAACGGAGTTTCCCAATATTGTGTCTGAGTTATCTTTGGCATCCGGATGTTGATGTTATAAGAAAAAAAAAAATCCCACTTTTGTTTTTTGTGTAAACTCACCTGCCCTTTAGATGGAGGAAGTGATTAGAAGGGGGGTTACTAAAAAAAAAAAGACTCAGATGCCAGCTTTAACACCCTCTAAGATAAATCACTCAAAACTCCCTCCTCCCAACAAAAAAAAAAAATCCAAGTTTCTGAATAGAACCCCCCCCTATTGTTACCAATAGAGGCTGCTCTGTGTCATGGTCATACGTTGCAGGGACACCTTTCTTTAGGAAATTATCTATTTTATTTATATATTCAACCAGTCCTATCAGGATAGGTGACCACTCATTTTAAAAGGCTGTCTTAACCCCTTAAAGACCAGGCCCTTTTTTGTTTTTGCATTTCCATTTTCACTCCCCACTTTCAAAAATCTCTAAATTCTTTATTTTTCCACGTGAAAAGCTGTGTGATGGCTTTGCTTTTGTGTAATAAATTGTACATCATAGTGATGGTTTTTAATACCTTATATACTCGAGTATAAGCCTAGTTTTTCAACACAAAATTTGTGCTCAAAAAACCCTAACTCGGCTTATACTCGAGTCAACTAAAAAATAAAGTCAAAACTCACCTTTCTGACATCATAGGTCCTCTTCTGTCTGAGACAGAAAAGGACCTATGGGGGACGTCGGAAAGATGAGTACAGTGTTATTTTTTTTCCTACAGGGGCTGGGCAGGCTGTATGCTACAGGGGCTGGGCAGGCTGTATGCTACAGGGGCTGGGCAGGCTGTATGCTACAGGGGCTGGCAGACTATATACTGGGAGGCTGTAACCAATGCATTTCCCACCCTCGGCTTATACTCGAGTCAAATGGTTTTCACAGTTTTTTGTGTTGAAATTAGGGGTTTCGGCTTATACCCGGGTCGGCTTATACTCGAGTATATACGGTATTCCATGCCGTGTACTAGGAAAAGGGAAAAAATTCCATATGCGGGGGAAAAAATGCATTTGCGCCATTTTCTTGTGGGCTTGCATTTGCGCCCCAAATGACATGTCTACTTTATTCTTTGGGTTGGTGCGATCACAGGGATACCAAATTTGTATAGGTTTTATAGTTTCACAAATATAATAATAATTATTACAAAAATAAAAACCTGTGTGTGTGTATATATAATATATATTAAAAAATATATATATATAATATATTAAAAAATATATTTAATATATTTTAATTTGATTTGAATTTTTAGTTTTTTTTTAACTTTTTTCAGACCCTCTAGGGTACTTTAACCCTAGGTTGTCTGATCCTACCATATACTGCCACACTACAGTAAGGCAGTATATGTGTAAATTGCACATTGTAATAGCCTAAAATATGACACCCTCAGGTCTTTGTGTGAGGGTGTCATAGCAACGTCTCCAATGACGTCACGGGGAGCAACTATCTAAGCTAGGATGGTAGCGCCCAATCACCACCGGCTCTTTAATGCCGGCTAGCACCGATCCTGGGTTTTCCCGGTAAGTGTTTGCTGCTATTACTGATCATAATAAACTTTTATTGACTCTTAATGAAACACTAAGACAGCCTGGCACTTTGAATTAAAAACTTTCATTGTACAATATAGTTAAATGAAATTTACTTACTCATAGACTTGGGCACCGTGACTGTGGTAATCATCTTGTTATTCATGGCCTCCACCCTTCTAAAATCAACCTTTATAATTATGCTGAGGGCTCCTGGGGGTTGTAACCAGCGCCCCTCCATCCCCTCTATGTGCCGAAACTTCCTGTGCTGCAGTGAGTTTCAGAAGTGACGGGGAAGTGCTGAGCCTGTGAAGCCAGAGCACGGAGGGGCCCTGGTAACACCCCAGGAGCCCTTCTGGCTCATTAGCATAATTTTAAAAGTTCGTTTTTGAAGGAAGGAGGCCATGGATAACAAATATAAGATGATTACCCCATCACGGTGCCTGAAACTATGAGTAAGTAAATTTTATTTATCTATATCGTACAATGAAAGTTTTTAATTCAAAGTGGCAGGCTCTCTATGTGTTTCATTCTCTACCCAAGAATTAATAAAGAGTTAATAAAGGTTTATTACGACCAGTTTCCTCTAAAAATGGTCCTTCTGCAAAAAACGAGCTCTAAAGAGCTTATATGAACTAAAAAAAATGTTTTAAACTGTGCAGAGCCTGAGGCTCTTCATACATGTGGTATATGCTCATCGTATCTGGGGGTGGTCTCACATTGGTTATGAATGAATGGTGGTTGAATGGTCTTTGGGCACCCTCTAGTACAGTGATGGCAAACTACACCGAGTGCCCAAACTACAACCAAAACCCACATATTTTTTGTAAAAGGCAGTAATTTATTACTCCCTGCTCTTTCACAGGATTAAATTGTGTAGGCCCCTGAGGACACCAATACAGTAGAAAGGAGAAGAAGTTTGGATTATCATTGTAGCTTCCTTTTAGGGTCCTGGGCTGCCTGGGACTGGAAGAGCCTGTAAGTCATATCTGGCAAACTCTGCACTGGGGTGGTTGCCTGGGTGCCCATATAGAGGGCTCTGAGTGCCACCTCTGGCACTCGTGCCATAGGTTCGCCTAGACTGCCCTAGTATATTATCTCTGGTGTCCCCTGTCCCTGTGCCCAAAGCTGACTTTTGCTTTGTATGGTGCAAGGGGATCTATGCCATGGACTCCTATAACCATACTGGATGTGTTTCCAAAGCAATTTTGGTCATAAAAAGCTATATAATGGTAATATTTATTAACCCCTGGGCCTCTGTAAATGCTATGCAGTGGAGCTTGAGCTTTGAGTCACTGCTGTCTCACATACTGCGGCTTGCTGTGTGTCCCTGGAGATATTCTAGTGTTGTCACAGATGTAAATGCTCACCATGTATGGGGATGAGTCAGATGACAATTTCTAACTACCTACAAGTTTTCTGTCGTTCTGCCTTGTGTCATCATTCCCAATATACTCCCCATGTCAGGCACATATGGACATCCTCCATAGTGCACATCTGCTGTAGGTGAGCTATAGGTAATGCAGCCATGTAATAACATCCGTCTGTATTTCTTCCAGAGCTGAATATTAACATGCTGAAGATTGAGGAGATTGTGAAGATTTAGCGCTCTCCTGCTATCCGCCCACTCTGCAGGGGAGCTCATTCACTGACTGCACATAGCAAGGTAACCATAGACCCCGTATGGCGTTACATCTCATGTGTTTGGAGGGAGAGGAAGATGATCAATAATCAGATGTCGATGTTACCTTTTTTTGGGTGCAGATTTTGTTGCACCATTAATACCAAAATATGCGTCACATAAAAACCCCTCAACAGTCCCCTTACTGGCGATGAGGTAAACGGGGCCTTTTATCTGCACAAATTTTTAGGGTTTTGTTGAATATTTTCATATCAGCAGATTTGTGCTGCTACAAAATCTATACTGTTCTCTGGCCTGAAACTGGGGCAAGGGTCCAACTAATCGGAAAGCTTTATTGGCAACTCTAGATTGAATTGTTATTCTCGCCGAGGCACCCAACAAATTATTCGGCTTAGGCTGGTGCCACATAATAATAATCTTAATAATAATAGTAATAATCTTTATTTATATAGCGTCATCATATTCTGTAGCGCTTTACAGATCATAGGGGACAGATACAAATAAAATATTACATTACAGAGTACAAACAGTCAAATGGAACAATAGGAGTGAGGGCCCTGCTCACAAGAGCTTACACTCTATGAGGATGCCATGATCATGATCATGCTCTGGCATGTGCTGGGGATGAGAGTCCTTGCCTCATAGTGCTATATGATACAAGGAGTCCCTGCTTCAGCACAGGACAGCAGCACTAAACTATAACCATGATACCAGGGAATCCTTACATCATACTATATCTATCTTTATATGTCTATATAATATCACACACACCAGAAATGCTTAAAAACAAGTCAGAATTGGTGATATTTGGGGAAATAAATTGTGACTTTCCTTTGACACCTCATGCGTTGTTTTTGATTCATAAAACTAGTGAACTTGTCTGCTCTCGGCTGTGTTTGCTTAAATTGTCAAATTGTCAGCTCAGTCATGATTCCCCTGGCACGGCACATCAGCGCTGGTTATTGTTATACTTACAGATTAATCATTATGAGTCCTATTAATGTCTTCTGAATTACAAGTCCTCAATTTAGAAACCTTTCACTGGCTTATAAATGTCTCTGGCTGTATTTTCTGTGTTCTCCCAGCCTAATGATAGGTGTATTGTCCAGGCTGATTTGTGTACCCGGACTAATTGTTGGCCGTGTCTTCTCTTTTCACAGACCAGCGTACAAATGTCTCTTACAAGGTTAAAGTGTTGGGTTTTCTGTTCTCTTCCATAAGCAGCCAGAAGATGAGCTCCATTGCAGACAGGTATGTGTGTATAACGTAGGCTTGTCATTCTTGTCCTCTTATGTGAGGAGAGTATCCTGGTGCCTCTGTCAGACATGTATACAGATCCCCATTCACTAGAGACATGACTGGACTGGTATAGACCACTATACTTTTTATTTGCTACACAGTGGAAATTGAAATGAGGTTTTTGGCGCACCAGGGGTGTGACTGCTCCTGTTAGAGTGCTCATTGTTTACACTGACAGCACACTGTCAATGATTGACAACTCCCATAGAAAGAAGAAAACTGCTGCATGTTCAATAAGACTAACCCAAGTTTTTGACAGCAATGATGAAAAAAATAATTAAGATCTACTTAAAACTTCCCTAATCAGTCTTGGATAGGTGGTGGAGTTAATAATTTTATTTTTTTAAATGATATTTTATTTAAAGGTGTAAGGTAGTAAAGGAGACAGTATGACTGCCATGCCATGGTGCGATAGGGCTGAAGGTGTATTAAATCTGGGAAAACTTATTAACTTGTGTATAAGCCTAGGGTGGGAAATGTGGCCACTCCTCTTTTAATAAAATGTCCAGCAGCAGTGCCCCCCAATTGATAGAAAGGAGCAGCCGTTCCCCCCAAGTGGTGAAAGGAGCAGCAGCGTTTTCCCCCAACTGACAAAATGAGCAGCGCCCCCCGCCCCTTTTGATGAAATGAGCAGCAGCAGCACCCCCATCCCCAATTGGTGAAATGAGCAGCAGCGCCCCCCAATTGGTGGAATGAGCAGCGGCAGCACCCCCCAATTGATGAAATGTCCACAGCAGAGACTGCCCACCCCCTTATCGGAAAAGCCAAAGATGTAGTCACAGGAATGTTATACATACATACATACATACATACTCAAATATGTACATGTGTGTGTATGTATATATATATTATTTGCAAAATTTAAACTTGCTGTCGTGTCTCGGGTAGATAAGTAAATGATTAGTTGTGATACATTTGTGTAATGTAGCACTTGCTGCCAGATCGTTGTTGACGGCTAGACAAATTACACAATGTGCACAAACCTGTTTTGCCTAGTTGATGGACTTTAGGAGGGGGCGATTCAGTCGACTTAGGAGGTTGTTTGTTTACAAATTGTTTACTATGTAGTTTGTTCTGAGCTAGCTGTTAGTAGGTGATGGGAGCAGTGGTTATGTGAGGGCTGTGATCTGCCCCGACCCATCTCCAGTATAGAGGATTGTTCCATCTGCCAACAAGCATTGCAGCTCCCGCTTATTTGTAGCCCGCTATCCAGTCTCGGGCCGGGCCATGTCCAGTACTTAAAGCAAGGAATTGTTTCACTGCAGCTGTGATATGTACAGCCATTACCAGGCACCATCGCCTTTTGTTGTAGTGTTCACATGTATGAAACTGGAATACTATGGACTGGAACTGTATTGTCTTTAGTCACATTTCCGGGTTCTATTTGGTATCTGGTAGGGTTTGAGTATTGAGGCCTCTTGGTAAGCCCTTTAATCCTGCCCTTGTCCTGAAGCGAGGCACTGTCCCTACTGCTACTGTGATGATGTGGGGAGCCATCACATATAATGGTTGGTCACACCTGGAGGATGTAAGGGACACTTATAGAGAAGCGATGTATACAGGACATCCTGCCGCCACGCATGTCACTTCTCATGCCATCCAAATGGTCATTTTCAGCAGGATAATATTTGCCCACACACTGCAAGGGTTACCCAGGTTTCCTTTGCCTTCTCAGTCACAAGACTTATCACTAGTTGAGCATATGAGATAGCAGCGTCTGCAGTATATAAAGACCCAGCTGTGAATCTGAGCAAATGTACTGAAGAATACTATACAGACCCTATATACCTCTCCACCTACCTGTATCTCAGCCTGTATCCAGGCTAGAGGCGGCCCAACAAGGTTCTACATCCTCTCCCAATAAACATACCCTTTAAGTCTGATATAATCACTTCCATGTATCCTAATCACAAAGCCCCATTAGACCAGCGATTCTGGGTGCTGTGATGTCAGACTGTACATTTAATACTTTTATTCAGTAAATGAAGGTATACAGGTCATTTAGTGTGTATACTTTTCGTTCTAGTAGTAGATCTACATGTAGCACATTTACATCCCCGCGTCCCTTTAACTGGTGATGTAGACAATGCCTTTATATCGCTCAGTAACAATATTTGTGTTTTAATAGAGATGATGGGAGTAATTTTGATGGACTTGTGGAAGAAGATGACAGGGATAAAGCAAAACGGTATTTCATGTTTTCTTTCAATTTTCTGTTTTGGGTTCTTAAAGGGGAGCTTCCACAGGTGCTATACAAAATACCCTAGATTATTCCAACACTCTGAGGCCATTGCTGTGGTACCTTAAAACCCCACTGGATACACAGTCTCAATAGCTGCTGGCCTATCATCCTCTAGCTGACATGAATGCAATTTGAAAGATAGGAGTCTTATTTTTAATCTAATGCTATGGAACCTAGATCTAGACGACTAAAGTGACACTCCTGCCTCTCGGCCCATATGTGCTGGCTCAGGCTTAGAGGCTGGAAGGGGGGCTCAATATTGGGATTTATAGTACTTGGAACCATAGTTTTGGTATCGATTAAAGAAGTGAATCTCATCTTTGTACGATTTTAATCTTTAACTGCAGCTTGACTTTACCTGCCCATAACTTCAATTCAGTAGCTCGCAGATCAAACAGCCTGATGCAGTCTTAAAAAAGTGATGCTTCCAATGGATGTCAGGACCCCCAGCAATCCTGAGAACAGGGGTCTTGTTTTCACTACTGGGTGGACATTCATGCATCCTTACACTTTATTCAATAGTATGGAAGTGTGGGAAAATTGCAGAGCACAGCCCTCAGCTATTACCAGCACTCACATTCACTGCCTATGTGAGTGCCGTGGATGCATGTGTGCTGTGATTAGCACCCATACTGTTGAATGTAATGGGAAGACATATGTTCAAACTGCCTCTAAACATTACTGAGAACAGGTGGTACAACCCTTTTAGCTTTCACTCTACAAGAACGTATGTCCACTGATATTTAGCGTTACATGGGGGTCTGTGAATTAGAATCAGGACATGTTCATTGGCCAGTATTATGCCATTGTTCATGGACTACTCAGTAATGCAGGCAGAAATATAATCTTTCCCTATGCCATTAACCCAGTGCTTTTATCTCGTAGAGTGTCTCGGAACAAGTCTGAGAAGAAGCGTAGAGACCAGTTTAATGTCCTCATTAAGGAGCTTGGTTCTATGCTGCCAGGAAATGCCCGGAAGATGGATAAATCAACAGTGTTGCAAAAGAGTATTGATTTTCTGCGGAAACACAAAGGTGTGTAAATAGACACTGTACAATTTTAGCAACAAGGATATATAGTTTTTGTTAACCCTCTTGTTGCGTTATGTCACCATCAGTGTAGAAGTGAGGTGTGTTAAAAGTATTACAGAACATTATATCTACCCTGGACTTTGCTTTTATCCCTAGGTTTAGGAATATTTTTATTTCCCCTCCTAAATTTTGGATACCTTTAAATGAAAAGTGCAGGAGATGGTAGTAAATTTTATATACTTCATAAAAGCGTAACTGTAAAGTTGTAGTGATTCCACCAAATTATTATATGTGATTCCCCCTTTGAAAACAACCATAACAATATCTGCTTTGTGCTGCTCACCATTTTCTTTCCAAAGTTCTGGCATTTTCTGTTCTGAAAGTGTTTAAGAAGAATTTTTCTCACTAGAGGTGATGTAGGCGGAGACTAATGTCTGTCAGTCTGTGCCCTCAAGTTGAGGGCAGTTGGCTTGCCCGCAGATCCCATGCTGCCTTGTGTTTTCTCTCAAAGTAATTTAGCACACGTAAATCCAGTGCACCTACAGGATGGTTATTGTGACCAGCCTGGCAGCTTCCATCACATGGAGGAGCAGGGAACATGTAAAAAGTGGAAGAAGTAAACCAGTTACATGCAGTGTATAGCCTGTGCTGTGTGAGCAATAAGGGTTAATAGCTTATCTGCACAGAGCTAAGACTGCCAATGTCAAGGTGTGGGAGGGGAGTAGCATAAGGTGCACAGACAGAGAAAGTTCTGTAGAATCACTAACTGGGATGGAGAAACTGATGGGGAGACATCTGCTACATATACATGGAGAACTGTCACACAACCTCATCTTCTGTGAGCAGAGATCATAAGCCCCTCCTATGAAAAAGACTGATACGGATTCAAAGGGCTTGTCAGCAGAGGGATTGGAAGCAGCCATTGCAGCTCTGAGGTAATCTGAGGGCTATAGCAAGGAAACTTCTGCATATAGGTAACAATTATAATATGCAAAGTTGTTTTACATCCCAAGAGCTATTGATTTCTGGAAAAAAAAAACAAAACCTTTACAGTTACTCTTTAAGTAAAGTTGGTTCTCTGTGCCTTTTTTCTGTTCCTTTTTTCTCCTGTAGTGAGCAGTGTATTTGATGTCCAGTACACATCATTGAGATAAGGAGGCTAAATATTCTTTCCATACCTAGAGAACATTTCTCTTGATGAGTCAGCTGTCTGATAGGATTAGACTATCCAGGGGCTGTCTTTAAAGAGTTAAGTCATTAGACACTTTATCAGGTTCCTCTCAGCTGTCTGTGGATACAGGGCAGAAAGCTGATATACACAAACTGCTTAAAGAAGGAAGGTAGGGAAAAAGGACACAGGAACAGATTGCTCTGATAAAGTGTACTATGAAGTTTACTATTATCATCTCCACTGAGATCTCCACTGACTTATAAAATTTTGTTAGAGGGTTAGTTACATTTTAACACAATTGTGAACCAGGCTGGTGTTTTCCATAGTTTGCCGTTTTAACATTAGATCTTCTTGGTTGGATTCTTATCATCTACCACATTGTGTGTAAGTGGTGTGTACTCATGAGCTCTAGTATTATCTTATATTGGAATTTAAGAAGGCTCGGGTATAACCCTCTGTGCTTAGAGCCTACATGATGCTGAAGCCATTTTCCGTGTCTCGCCTACAGAAATTAGCGCACAAACAGACGCCAGTGAGATCCGACAAGACTGGAAGCCTGCGTTCCTTAGCAATGAGGAGTTTACACAGCTCATGTTGGAGGTGGGTGTCATCATTTTACACGACATGCTGTAGAAACATATCTTTTAAGGACCACTGAAATAGTTCCTCAAGGTCCAAGTTTGGTGTTTAAACATGGGAAACATTACTTTGAATATCTGTAAATTCACACACTATGTGGTATATTAGCAGAGAAGTTACATGGTTGTACATTGATGTGTAGGTTAATAAGGATGATCCACGAGTTGCCATAGTGCACATGTATACAGCCTGCCCCCAGCAGTATACAGCCTGCCCCCAGAATTAAAAAAAAAATAATAAACTTACATACTCACCCTCCGGTGGCCCCGATGCGCAGCGCTGCTCCCCCGATGTCCGCGCGTCTCGTCTTCTGGCTTCCCGGCCCCTCTTCTGTCACATCGTTCTGAGTATATACGGTAAATATATATGAAACACATGCTCCATTCACTTCTATAGGAGTTACAGAAACAACCGAGCAAGCCTGACATCAACATATTTCTGCTACAGATATAGCAGAAATATCTAATGTGGATGAGGCCCTTTAGAAATGATAAGAGGTTTTGTCATTAAATACATTAATTGTCTGAGATAAATTTTACAGGACTGCCGCTCAGAAACTGTCCTAGTCACAATAAGGGGACTTTACTGTGGATGCAGTCTAAACAGGGTATTAGAACTAAAGACAATATGTTATATATACAGCATGTCTACTTTCTGCTTCTAGGCCCTGGATGGATTTTTCCTGGCCGTTATGACTGATGGAAATATAATCTATGTATCAGAGAGTGTTACACCCTTACTTGAACACTTACCTGTAAGTATTAGCTGCTTATACATATCAAGGTGAAAGATTTTGCCTTTGTAGTGCTGCAGTGCCTTCTATTCCTCTCTAGTCTTCTTCCTCTTGGATATATATGGATAACTTGTATGTATCTAGCCAGCGCTCAGTGTTGGAATGTGAAATATACTATTAACAGGAGACACATGGCAACACAGAGTTCTTGGCTCATGCAGATATTGCCCTGAAGGATAACAGAGGAACAGTCTACAGAGCACATTAACAAAGAATTGCTCCTAAAGTTTTATTTAATGGGAAAACAAGTATTTATTAAAACAGAACTGTCAAGGGAGCTGCCAGGTCCTTTGTGGCGTCATTAGATTTATTATGTTCTCTAATATTTTAGTAGATTTGTCACCAGTTTTACCTCAGCTGAACCTTGTAGGCTCTTCCCTCTATTCATGTCTTCCCTTCAGGCATATGCAGCGTGATACAAGTTGTAATTACTTACCGGTATTAATAAGCACCGTATAATGGGCGCATCGTTACCGCCACCTATTGTTTAGAACAAATACTGCCACAATAGCCGACATTAGCTAATTCTGTCAGTAGTTAGTTGCCAGAAAATGATATATAAATCAGAGTTGATCCTGAATGTGGGTTACAAAGGTCTTTTTTTTAGAAACCCTTGAAGGATATAGGCAATCTCTGTACTGAGGATTTCCCTAGTTCTACCAAGGAATTTAAGACCTGGAAATGTATTATTTTGAACTTGTCTTGGCTTTGTGTGCACTTTGTGGATATTTTTTTGTATTTTAACAATTTTTATCTCCTCTCTTACAGTCTGATCTAGTTGATCAGAGTATATTTAATTTTGTCCCCGAGGGGGAACACTCAGATATCTATAAAATCCTGTCCTCGCGCATGGTGGAAAATGCTTCTTTGGGTTCAGATTATTTGAAGAGTAAGTGTCTGAATGTTGTTTCTGATCTGCTCTGATCACCACTGTCAGTCTTTCTTTAGATGACTATGATATTGTCCTCCCATTCTGCACCCCAGTACTTGTATCGTATCATCAACCTGCTAAACTATTCTATATTATTTTTTATTTCAGCTAAAAATGAACTTGAATTCTGTTGCCACATGTTGCGTGGAACGGTGGACCCAAAAGAACCGGCCACATATGAATATGTGAAATGCATTGGGAATTTCAAGTCTTTAAACAATGGTAAATGGTTGTCAAAGAGCAGCTGTCACCACTTCTAACATGTCTGTTTTAGTAAAATATAAAAACCTGAAATGCTAACTCTGGAGCATCTGTTCTTAGAACTTTATGAAGTTCTAGTAGGTAATTTCCTGTTCCTCTTAGACTCGGATGAATAGATGAACAGCACAATCAATAGTAATGATACATCCCTTTATAATATAACAATTTCAGGAGAAAAACAGGCATTTTAGTAAAATTAAGGGTTATTGCTCATTGGCTTTGCTGGTCTCACCTCCTTATAGCATAACTCGTTTCTTCCCAAACTCCTGGGTCTCCCATGTGGAGCTTGATGGAAGGCCAGGGGTGTGTTTTTAATGGGAGATGTTGATGAGACTAAGTTAGCTTTGTCCTAACAGCAATTGAAGGACAAGTTCTCTCTGACCAATACTTATTGCCTTCCCTATCTCCAGTTGCGGCACCAAATTTAGAACCATTTCTCAGGTTTTGGTCTAGTAGCCAACTCTTTTTCCAACCCTGTGTTCCTCCGTCGGCCTCTGGGCCATTCTACAGTCTCTAATCTATACCAAGAGCTATTGGTGGTATGTGAGGAGCGTAGTGGTGCTGCCTTCTAGGACTCCTTGGAAAGAGAGTTGGAGTATTGACAGATGCTGAGTGTTTTTTTTTTGTGCTGGCTAGTGCAAAATGAAGACATGACCACATCTAGGGTTAGTAAGTTAAGGAGGGGGTTCTGCGATATGTCCTAAGCGTGAGCATCTTCCTTGCACAATTGATATCGTTCGAGGCTTCTGGAAACAGGTGCACAAATCCCTGTCCAATAACATGGGGTTTAAGGTTCCTGTTGACTCCCAAGAAGTGCCTCTTTTTATTTGATCCAGAGATGGATATATCTTGTTGTAAAATGCTTTGCTGTCAGCAGTTATCCCTGGAAACACTATGGTTGTGTTGTGTTTTCCTATAGTATGGCCGGTTTTTCCTGTCGGGCCTGTTAAGGTGGGATCCGACCTTTTCAGGCCTAAACCCAACCCCAAGCCTCTTTCAGAGTTATGGGTTGTAATAGGAAAATCTAATATTGTGTCTGGCTTTGTATCAATGTTTGTATGCATTATTTTAGTGCCGAATTCAACACACAATGGCTTTGATGGGGCATTACAGAGGTCTCTGAGGCCCAGCTATGAAGAGAGGGTGTGCTTTGTGGCTACCGTACGGCTAGCAACACCTCAGTTTATTAAGGTAGGTTGCTTTAAGGTTTATGTTGATCAGTTTTGTAAATATGTCTCCAGTACAGAACTGATTAATGGAGAGGACAGAAAAGACCCCCATTAAATTATTTTTTTATATTCTTAGTCAAAAATGAGTATATGGCTCTGTAGCTACATACATGATTACATGATGGTTGTTTGCGGTGTTACACCACCGACACCCGTCTGTAGTGGAGAGAGCAATGATCCTGACATTTAATCCCTCAGATACGGCATCTGAGAAGGATCCAAAGCCCTTGCTCATCCTCGCCACAAATGGTTGTCATGGCAGTCAGAGGCCTAGTCAAGGCTTCTAGCCCTGCCATGGTAGTAATCCTATTAAGCCATATCTCAACAGCACTACAGAATTAATGCAGTGATCCCTAAATCTTCTAAGAGTTTTAATGAGAAAAAAAACTAAAAACTTTGAAAATATATTAAAATTATATAAACTCGTGTGAACAGAGAAAAAGCCACAATGGTCACAGAAATAACTTGAATCTGACAGAAGTAAAAATAAAGGACATTTCTACAAAAATCAATAAATAAAAGGCACACATTGCTTTTCAACCATGCTTTAACAAGTGACAAAAAATAAAAAATAAAACTTTTGAAACTGGCCTGGATATAAATGGTAAAAAAATTGTGAGGAAAGGGACATGTTAGGGTGGATTCACACGTGGCGTTCACGCATTCGCTTTGAAACGCATCACAACAGCTGAGAAGAGGAGTTTTGTCTGATTACATTGTTGGGAAAAACCTTCAAAAAATTCCATTGATGGTCTCAGAATATCATAACCTAAGGAAAAATTCATTACTCCCTCCTACAACATTATCTCAGATAAACGATCATGCTCAAAACTGTAGAGTTCCCTTTAAAAGATGACATTTTATAAAAGAGGAAATGTGTTGAAACTATAGTTTAGCTTTTGATTTATTGCTGCAGATTATTATAAATGTGTATTTTCTGTCCCCCACCACCAGGAGATGTGCACAGTGGAGGAGCCTAATGAAGAGTTTACATCAAGGCACAGCCTGGAATGGAAGTTCCTCTTCCTTGACCACAGGTAGGTAGACTGAAGAGCCTTTAAGTGGCTGTAAATTTAGTGCATAAGTAAGATTGTGTTCCATTTACATTGTTCGTTTGCAATACTATCCCTCCCACCTACTTGATATTTCCTGCCTTATTTCATTGCATTAGTTGATGTCACCGAGAGGCTCTTATCACCTACTGTGCCATCCTTCTTCATGTACTTTACACCTAATGCAACTTCTATTATCATCTCCAAGACAATATTTAACATATTTTATATTATTTTATCTTGAGAGGCTTTTGGGATGCTACACCATGTCACTGATGCATTGTTTACCTTCCTATGAAATGGTACATGCTGAATACAATATAGGACCTCTTATGTTGTGATGTATTCATAATGTATTATGTTGTGTAGTGTATTCACTAAAATCCGTCATTTTTTTATAGTTAACGTAAAAATTTGGTTGCTATAGGATTTTTCACATTAGGACTGCTATCGTAGAGTGTGTGTTTTTATTAGTAGTAATTTTCTTTATCTCTGCACGGAGGCACCTAATGCTGGAATATCTTCAGGAATAAATGTTCCTAGAAATACTTTGCATCTAATTGTACCATATTATTGTGCCCCCCTTCAGCTCACAGTTGAGTAAATGGTCAGTGGTCGCATATAGTAAATCTACCATCAAAATCCATCATGATAAACCAGAGATGCTTACTCATAGATCCAGGCACCATGACTGTGGTAATCTTCTTATATTTGTTATCCATGGCCTCCTTCCTTCTAAAATGTAACTTTTATAATAATGTTAATGAGCCATGAATTTGCTATGGGCTGCATAACCAGAGGCCCTCCGTGCTGGAGATTCACAGGCTGTTACACTTCCATCCTCCCTGATCTCCCTCCTTGATAAATCTCACAACAGCAGGGAGTATTGGGCCAGGCCCCCCGTGAGCTGTGTATACTTGCCAGAAGGGGGCAGGATCCTACAGGCTGCACACAGTGCAGTGGATGGCAGTTCCTTCATTATATAGAAACATTTACTATTACACTTCTAACGTAGTTATTTGGCTATTTCTATATGATGCAGGGACTCCCACCCACTGCTTTGTGTACAGCCTGTGGGATTGTGCCATCATACGACATGTATGCATGCGCTGCACTCATTTGTGTGTAACCTGCCTAACAGAGTGTGAAGTTACAGCATAGAAGGGCTCTGGTAACGCCACAGAGAGCCCTTCAGGCTCATTAGCATGGTTTGAGTTGATTTTGAGAAGATAGGAGGACATGGATACGAGTAAGTGTTACTGGTTTATCGTGCTTAAATTTTGATGATCTATTTCCTAAGTGCGTGTTTTATTCCGCTAAAAATACAGGCGGTCCCCTACTTAAGGACACCCGACTTACAGACAACCCATAGTTACAGACGGACCCCTCTGCCCACTGTGACCTCTGGTGAAGCCCTCTGGATGCTTTACTATAGTCCCAGACTGCAATGATCAGCTGTAAGATGTCTGTAATGAAGCTTTATTGATAATTCTTGGTCCAATTCCACCAAAAATTTTGAAACTCCAATTGTCACTGGGGCAAAAGAAAAACATTTTTCTAGAACTTCCATTATAAAATATACAGTTTCGACTTACATACAAATTCGACTTAAGAACAAACCTCCAGACCCTATCTTGTATGTAACCCGGGGACTGCCTGTATGCAGTATTATCTGCATATCGCTGTGTGTAAGCCAGCGGGTCCTGACTTAGACCGTTGCAAGGGTGAACTGAGCCCCGTATGTTCAGCACCCCTGCTCTGTAACATGCTGCAGTAATGACTGATCATGTAGAGACCTTGCTGATGTATATGTGTTTCTTTTTAGGGCTCCTCCAATAATAGGATATTTGCCTTTTGAGGTGTTGGGCACTTCAGGGTATGATTACTACCATGTGGATGACTTGGAGAATCTTGCCAAATGCCATGAACACTGTAAGTAATTTATTTCTGTGCAAAAATTATCTTGTGATTGTTGTGACATATGGCATTGTGGAGAACAGTGGGATGTGGTTTAGTGTCCCAAAGTGCCCTTAAGCAAGTCCTATTGTGGGGACTTGCTAAAGGGCAATTTGGGACACTAGACCACTCATCCATAAGGTGAGTGGTTTAGTGTCCCAAAACGCCCTGACAGGTCCTCTTTAACCCCTTAACGACGTCTGGTGTGGGTATGTATTCACCTTTCCGTCGCTCCCCATGCAGGTCCTCTTCTTTCTTCCAGTCCTCCAGTTAAGTCTTTGGGTCTGCGTGCTGCTGACACATAAACTGAGATGCTTTATAATGCTGGTGTGCAAGGACCCAAAGACATAGCCGGAGAACCAGAAGCAAGAAGAGGTCCTGCAGGGGGGGCGTCGTAAAGGTGAGGAACGAGTAATATTTTTTTTTTTTTGTACACTCGAGTATAAGTTGAGAAAGTATTTTTCAGCACATTTGTTGAAGTATGCACGGTATATTTTCCGTATCCCTGTAATCGTATCGACCCATAGAATAAAGATAACATGATTACTGGGCTATAAGGTGAACACCAAAAAAAAAGAAAATGTAAACAATCCAGGACAAAATTTTGTTTTTCTACTCCTGCTCTCAAAAAAAAAAAGTTCCTAAATTTTCAACAATGGGGGATACCAACCTCAAAATGGTAACACTGGAAAAAGCAACTCATCCCGCAAAAAAAAATGCCGTCACATGGCCCCAATAACGATAACTAAAATCCTGGCAGCTGCAGGGCGCTCCTTCCCATCTGCGCCTCGCTGTGTGCCCATAAAACAAGTCACGGCCACATGTGGGGGGTCTCTGCACTCAGGAGAAATTGTAGAACTAATTGTATGGTGGGTTTTATCTTTTTATCTTTTGGAAATGTGTAAATTTTAGGGCTAAATGAACGTATAACCGGCACATCTAAATTTCACTTCCATTTTGATTTAATTTCTATGAAGATCTTAAGGGGTTAACAATCTTCCTAAAAGCTGTTTCTGATAGTTTGAGGGGTGCAGATTTGAAAATGGGTTGATTATATTGGGGGTTTGATGTTAAATATGTACAATTTCATTTAAAACTGTATTTATCCCCAAAATAGTCAATTCTGAAAATACGGAAAAGCGTATTTGTATTTATATATGTATTTGTTCAGAGGTTTAAAAAATTATGAAAATATAAAGCAGACATATGGGAAATGTTATTCAGCAACTTATTTAGGTGGTAAATCTATCTGCCTGACAACGCAAAAAAAGAAATATCAGTAGCACAGTCCCAAATAGCAGATGTAATGGGTGCTATCCTCTTACTCAAACCAGTCGATTAGATATCCAAAAAAGTAAAAGAACGGCAGCGCTCCAATGTAGTGAAAAAACAAACTTAAGTGTTTATTCCCCCTCCCGCAACGTTTTGGCTGTATCCCCAGCTTTTGTCAATCTGAAAATGCAATGATTTCGAATTTCAAAAATGGCAAATTTTTCAAAAAATTCATAATTTTTTCTTTGTAAATAAACGCAAAACTTATCGGCCAAAATTTACCACTAAAATGAAGCACAACATGTGGGGAAAAAAACTAGAGTTCAGAGTTGCTTGGATAAGTAAGTGTTCAAAAGTAATAACCATATAAAGCGCCGCAAGTCAGAATCCAAAAAATGGGACTGAGCCTTTAGCTACAAAATGGCTGCGTCCTTAAGGAGTTAATTATATTTCTGGTCTAACTTTCCTTTTTTTATATTTACCTTTATAGTAATGCAATATGGGAAAGGCAAATCGTGTTACTATAGGTTCCTGACTAAGGGACAGCAGTGGATATGGTTGCAGACTCGATACTATATAACCTACCATCAGTGGAATTCTAGGCCGGAGTTCATTGTGTGCACACACACTGTAGTAAGGTAAGAGCACTTTCTACCATACCTGCACGCGTATGTGCGATTTCTGTGGCGTGGACCCTGTGTCATCGCTGTCCGCACACATGCCGATGCCCGGGCAGGCAGCTCACACACATCATGATTGGAAACCACAGCCATGTGCATGAGTCTATAATGTGTCCATGTGATATCCATTGGGGCAAAAGCAACGCCCATGTGCAGGGGCCTTAATCATAGATCCATACACTGTCCACTCGTGGTACAGTTAGAATTCGTTTTCATGCCCCTTCCATTTTCCAAGTACTAAGTTCCAGCACCTGACAGACAGAAGCCTATGTTGGGTGCCAAAACTAATATCCAATGGCTACCAATAACCTATAGCTAAACTGGACGGAAGGGTTGCTGGGAGTGAAACCACCACTATCAACTATTCTATGGATACGTCATTATTAGTTTAGGGGTGGAAAGTCCCTTTTTTTAACGATCAATCCCCTGCTGTTCCAGCGCTACTACTGTGATGGTCTCTGAGAGTCTTTGCTTTGCTTCCTTGCAATGCAGTTACATGTATGTGACCACTGCAGGTAGTCACTGGCCGTAGTCGTGATGTATCATGTACTTTACCTGATCACCAAAGGCAAGTGATTGTACATGTCCTCACTGCTGGTCAGTGACCTATTTGGGGATCACCATAATAGTAACCCTGGAGTGTGGTGGATTATACAGGTGACACATTCTTTGCAGGAGGGTTCTCCTAATGCCTCTTTTGGGGATTAAAGATGTGATGAAGTTTGCCTGAAATAACCTCATTTTAGCAGCTTTTGTATTTTTGCTGAAAAGAATTGAAATCAAGAAGATACAATTGTGTTCTACAGTGGACACAAAATCCGGTAGTGTTCCCATATGTACAGCAGTTTTATATACTCTTAATCTAGCACATTTATGGAAACAAGCGATTCCAGTCATCTGATTTGTGTAACAAATCGGGATACGCAAGTCACAGTAAATAATCTTTATTTATATAGCGCCATCATATTCCGTAGCGCTTTACAAATCATAGGGGACATATACAAATATAATATTACATTACAGAGAACAAACAGTCATATGGAGCAGTACGAGTGAGGGCCCTGCTCACAAGAGCTTACAGACTATGAGGATGAGGGGGTGACACAAGAGCTTACAGACTATGAGGATGAGGGGGTGACACAAGAGCTTACATTCTATGAGATATATATATATATATATATATATATATATATATATATATATATATATATATTATTATTTATTATTTATTTATTATTTATTTATTTATTTATTTTAACTTTAACAAAATTAATTGAGGTATTTGATATTCCAGCTATGCTGAGGTGGGTTCTGAGAGGAGGCGTGAACTGGGTATTGAAGATTCCCCACCACCAATCATCTCTGATAAAGTAAGTATTTTCTTTTATTTGACTTGGTCTGCATTCACACCACCATGCAATATTTCAGCCGTACATAGATGGGAATAGGCGCACGGAGCAATATGGTGCCGCTCCAAACACAGGAAAAAATTGGACAGGTCCTATCTTTCCCTGTGTGCACGGCCGATCACTGTCACCCCTCCTCCTCTCCAGCGTGCCAGACTTCCAAGTGCAGCATCAGTGCCACCTTAAAGGGGTTGTCCAGGGTTTGAAAAACATGGCTCCTATGTTCCAAAAACACTTGACCATGGTTTGAAATGATATTGCAGCTCAGCTGCATAGAGATGAATGGGTCTGAGTTACAATTCCAGCACAAACCATGCTCAGGAGATAGCAGCCCGGGTTTTTCTAGACAACCCCTTTAAGCAGATGTTCAGGTTTAGAAGCTCCAGTGATCTAGCATTGATGACCTGTCCTATCAGGCCTGAATGTAATGTTCAGCAGTGATATCCCATCATTGATTTTGCCTTTTCAGAATCAAGACAATGTTTCAGACAATCATATAAACAAGGAGAGCCTGAAGGATGCCTTGGAAAGATTTGATGACAGCAGGACCCCATCTCCTTCATCCAAGAGCTCCATCAAGTCATCATCTCACACTGCAGTGTCTGATCCCTCATGTGAGTATTACAGACCATGGACACTTGTACTGAACTACTTTTGTTGTGCATTATTCTGACTTTTAAGTATCTGTCCAGCTACACCTACCAAGATGCCTACAGACACCAGTACGCCTCCGCGTCAGGCTCTATCAGGCTTGGACAAGAGGCGCTCGTCTATAAGCAGTCAGGTAAGGATGAGCTTGCATGTACACATTTCATGATATAAAAGGAAACCTGTATACAGGGTGCAATAACACTTCATTTCTCCTCCTAGTCCATGAGCTCACAGTCTCTTAGCCAGTCACTATCACAGCCAGTGCAGAAGCAAGCGGCTCCTGCCATCCACTTACAGACCGGGATAAGTCAGGTGAGCGAGAATGTTACTGCTATTCCTCATTTTTGAAAGAATAATCCCTAATTGGAGCTAATTTTTTTATTTAAATGGAGTGTATTTTCTTGTCTTTTTTAGACAACACTCCTGTGTTTTGCAGGGCCTGTGTTACCATAATTTGTACCAGTTATAACTTAAGCACATACTTGAAGGGAGCCTGTCATGGCAATTTGGGAAACTAAACCACCCACATGTCCTTATGGACCCCAGTGGTTTAGTGTCCCAATTTGCCTTTTGGCATTTTGTTCTCGCAGTAAAATAAAAAAACCTTTACTCTCCTCGCTCCCTTCAGCGGCTGCGCGATGCAGCAAGTGAAGCCGGCGTAGTACACCCCGGCTTCACTGCACAAGCGCCCTAGGTACAGCGTATGCACAGTGAAGCTGGGCATTATCCTGGCTTCAATAGTCTGATGTTTTTTCTTTTTATGGCACGTAGAGTCTTAAGAGAGGTCGATTTGGGACCTTAAACCAGAGGTCCATAAGGGCCTGTAGTTGGTTTAGAGTCCCAAATCGACCGGACAGGTCTTGGGTCCGCGATTTTGTAACAGAATTCTGTTTAAAATCTACAGCTCGACAGTTTGACAATAGCATGCAGAGAATGTGTTGCAGTGTACAATTGTGAAATATTGGGGCACATTTACTAAGAATGCGGGAAACTGCACCAAAAGTGCTCTGCCCGTGTATAATGCTGGGTGCCCCAGAAATCATGAATCTGGTGTTTCCCCGCACTGGCCCAACAGAATTCAGCAACTTTAACATAGGGCGTGTGACAGACTTTGCATGTTAAATCCAGCGCATGGTCCAACTGATCACCGGAACGCCCCCTAATTTGTGTCACATAATGCCTAGTGCAGCTGCACCACAAAAGGGTTACGCGGGACACAATAGTAGCGTGAACACTTTTTAAATACCGGTGCAAGCAGCTGACGCCTAAAAGAACGTGCAAAGCCCTTAGTAAATGTGACCTCGTTTATCATGGAGTCTATTTTTGGATGGGTGTGAGCTGTTGCCATTTTCTTAATGGTTTTCAGCCCATATTTCAGTTCACGGCACAGTTTGGCGCCATGAAGCACTTGAAGGATCAGTTGGAGCAAAGAACCCGCATCATAGAGGAGAACATTCACCGGCAGCAGGAGGAATTACGGAAGATTCAGGAGCAACTGCAGATGGTTCACGGTCAGGGATTTCAGGTACCTGCCTGTGTCTTTCTTTTCCAGTTCTTTTCCCATGTCACAGGGATTTTCCAGAGTCTGGGTGGAGACAAAAGAGACTATGCATTCTCTGGCCCTCTGGGTCTCTTTACTACTTCCGGTTTACAGGAAGCTCTGGGGGAGTCGCTAGACTTGCTTCATCTAGTGGATTTCCTCTTTGGACCATTTAGGTGACGTCCCCTGGTCTAGTGAGGCCAGGCCTCAATGTAAAAATGAACTTGTATGTATAATACCCATGAACGGTCACCTGGGCAGGGGATTTGTCATGCTGTCCTTCCTTATAGCCTTACAGAGAGGGATGCACATTGATATTCTCTTTATTACTAGGTCAGGTCAGTCATATGTTACATGTTATATATCACTTCTTATAGAGCATTATCTTCTTTAATTTTTTGAAGATGTTTCTGCAGCAATCCACCCCTGGCTTAAACTTTGGACCAGTGCAGGTGTCAACGGGGAACAGCTCAAACATGCAGCAGCTACCACAGCTGACCATGCAGGGCCAAGTCGTCCAGACTAACCAACTGCAGGGGGGTATGAACTCCATGGGGGCTCCTCATATGCTCCAGCAGCAGCCTCTACAAAACTCTAGCCAGGTACAATGTCTAGTAGCTCATGGTGATGTCATGTCTTGTTGTGTACTCCTCATCCCTGTGCTTACCTCCATTGTCTACACATTAAATTGTAGGTGAGGTAGTGACGTGGACTCAGATGTGTAGTCTACTGTCAGCAATCCAGAGTCTGTGCCTAGCTGTTCCTCTAAACAGACCTTCTCCTACTACAGGGCCAGCAAAATATACACGGAGGACATTCTCAGCCGACTTCTATGCCCACCCAAGCACCACTCTACAACACCATGGTGATCTCTCAACCATCCTCTGCCAGTATGATGCAAATGCCATCCAACATGCAGCAGAGTAGCCAGGGAGCTACTGTCACCACATTTCCTCAAGACAGACAAATCAGGCAAGTACTAAATAAAAGCGCTCTGGCCTTGTCCACTGCTCATGGTTGGCCACGTATAGAAATCTTTATCAGGGTAAGTGACCCTATTATTGTGCCTTATACTTATCAAGACTTGGTAGTTCCTGTGACATCCCTTATGGTCGATCGAGGAGGCCATGCACTCATTACTGTATACAAGCCCTCTCCATTATAACCACTTCTATTGGTGTAAGCGGTCTGCGGATGTCCTTGACACGCCACTACAATCCGAGATATGGGAGAAATTATCACATAGGGGACGTAAATACAGTAATGACTGCACGGCCTCCTCCATCCCCCTGGAAACCAGCAGGACATCACAGGGAGTCCTAACTCCTGTTGTCACGCGTTTCATTACCAACACACTTATCAGAGTAAGTGTGATATTAGTGACTCTAGTATTAGGGTCTTATATTTACCCTACCCATTTGATATCGATAGATGATCAATAAAAAAGATTTCCAAAATACTCCTTTAGATTCTTTAAAGCGTAACTGTAAAGTAATGATTTCACTAAATCATTACAGGGGGTCCCCAACTTAAAGACACCCGACTTACAGACAACCCATAGTTGCAGACAGACCCCTCTGACCTCTGGTGAAGCTCTCTGGATGTTACTATAGTCCCAGACTGCAATGATCAGCTGTAAGGTGTCTGTAATGAAGCTTTACTGATAAACTCCAATTGTCACTGGGGCCAAATTTATTTTTGTCTGGATCTACAATTATAAAATATACAGTTTCGACTTCAAATTCAACTTAAGAACAAGTTATGGCATTTTCTGTTCTGAAAGTGTTTGACCAAATTATTTCTCACTAGAGGTGAAGTGGGTGGAGACTAATATCTGCCTGTCTATGCCCTCAGGCTGAGGCCAGTTAGCTTGCCCACAGATCACATGTTGCCTTGTGTTCTCTCTAAAAGTAATTTACCATTAAATCAATTTAGTTTCCCACAAGTAAATCTTCTGAATGCTGCACAGTGCACATACAGGATGTATATAGTGACTGCAAACAAAGGCATATAGCCATAAGTCCAGCACAAAAAGGTGGAGAGGTAAAAGGATATTCTTTATTGTTCAAGGATTAAAAACCTCCATACAGGACATCACAGGCGGCGTCACAGACCGACGCGTTTCGACACAACAGTGTCTTTATCAAGGTCTAACACAAACACATATGGACTTACTATTTAAAGAGACCGTGTCCAAGAAGCTCCGCCCCGTGTCGCTGAGAAGCTGGTCACGTGACCGGAGCAGATTGGACCGGAGTCAAAAATAGATATAGTAAAACATCACATTATGATAAAAAACATCAGCAAGTTTGGCGAGATAACCATACGGAGAAGGATACAAATTTCGTATATGATAAGGCAAAATATTACTTAAAGCATCTGAAACAAAGCATTAGATATATCTTGTTAGTCAAGAGGACTGAAAGAGCATCACAGATCGACATGAATGACCAAAACGTGGAATGAGCTAATGTGTAGGTATGGACTGACATTTGTTAACATTTAACATTTATCAACATTTATCAACATTTGTCAACATTTGTCAACATTTGTCAACATTTGTCAACGTTTGTCAACGTTTGTCAACATTTGTCAACGTTTGTCAACATTTGCTAACATTTATCTGTGCCCATTTTAATATCTTAATATTATTTTAATATCTTAGTAGAATCGATCTCAGTAGCATAGAATGATGTCTTGTCTGGCATTAAGACCTTTGGGTATCCTCGTCTCTAGTGAAAAGATCCAGAAGGATTCCCTATTCAATAACTTTCTCTGATGGTCTCCACCCCTCTTAGGGCGGTTAACCCTTTCAATAGCCTGCCACGTGAAACCTGTGCAATCCCTATCATGTATATTCCTGAAGTGCCGTGAAACAGCAGATACATTAATTGAGTTGCCAGTGACATCGGACAAGTGTCGACGTAATCTAATTTTTAGCAGACCAGTGGTACAACCCACGTATTGGATCCTGCACACAGTGCACGAAATCACATAAACAACATATGTAGTGTTGCAATTAACATAGGATTTCATAGTGTACTGTTTGCCCGTAGAGTAAGAGGAAACTTGATTACCCTGTGTGAGGTAGGAACACATTTTACATACCCGATGCCCACATTTGTGATTACCTGGGTATGCAAGCCATGTCGGGGTTACACCAGTAATGTTTTGGTATAAGCTTGGGGAAAGTTGATTTCCTAAAGTAGGAGCCCTTTTTGGAATAAATGTGATGCCACCTTTAACTATATTATACAATTCTGGATCTCTTGTGAGAATAGGGAGATTTTTCTTAACAATGCCTTTTATAGCATTAAACTGCCTGCTGAATGGAGTGCTGAACGTAAGAGTGTTATCAGTCTGTGCCCCACTCCGAGTCCTCTTTTTACTGTCCCCATGCAGGAGTTCCCGTCTACTGACTGCCCCTATCCGATGTTCTGCCTGCCTGATAGTGTCAGGTTGGTAACCTCTCTCCTGTAACCTATTAGAGAGGGATAACATTTCTTGTTTGAGACATTCATCCTCCGAACAGTTTCTCTTGGTCCTAACCAATTCCCCATACGGGGACCAAGAGAAACTGTTCGGAGGATGAATGTCTCAAACAAGAAATGTTATCCCTCTCTAATAGGTTACAGGAGAGAGGTTACCAACCTGACACTATCAGGCAGGCAGAACATCGGATAGGGGCAGTCAGTAGACGGGAACTCCTGCATGGGGACAGTAAAAAGAGGACTCGGAGTGGGGCACAGACTGATAACACTCTTACGTTCAGCACTCCATTCAGCAGGCAGTTTAATGCTATAAAAGGCATTGTTAAGAAAAATCTCCCTATTCTCACAAGAGATCCAGAATTGTATAATATAGTTAAAGGTGGCATCACATTTATTCCAAAAAGGGCTCCTACTTTAGGAAATCAACTTTCCCCAAGCTTATACCAAAACATTACTGGTGTAACCCCGACATGGCTTGCATACCCAGGTAATCACAAATGTGGGCATCGGGTATGTAAAATGTGTTCCTACCTCACACAGGGTAATCAAGTTTCCTCTTACTCTACGGGCAAACAGTACACTATGAAATCCTATGTTAATTGCAACACTACATATGTTGTTTATGTGATTTCGTGCACTGTGTGCAGGATCCAATACGTGGGTTGTACCACTGGTCTGCTAAAAATTAGATTACGTCGACACTTGTCCGATGTCACTGGCAACTCAATTAATGTATCTGCTGTTTCACGGCACTTCAGGAATATACATGATAGGGATTGCACAGGTTTCACGTGGCAGGCTATTGAAAGGGTTAACCGCCCTAAGAGGGGTGGAGACCATCAGAGAAAGTTATTGAATAGGGAATCCTTCTGGATCTTTTCACTAGAGACGAGGATACCCAAAGGTCTTAATGCCAGACAAGACATCATTCTATGCTACTGAGATCGATTCTACTAAGATATTAAAATAATATTAAGATATTAAAATGGGCACAGATAAATGTTGACAAATGTTGACAAATGTTAACAAATGTTGACAAATGTTGACAAATGTTGATAAATGTTAACAAATGTTGATAAATGTTGACAAACGTTAACAAATGTTGACAAATGTTGACAAATGTTGATAAATGTTAACAAATGTTGATAAATGTTGACAAACGTTAACAAATGTTGGCAAATGTTGACAAATGTTAACAAATGTTAACAAATGTTGACAAATGTCAGTCCATACCTACACATTAGCTCATTCCACGTTTTGGTCATTCATGTCGATCTGTGATGCTCTTTCAGTCCTCTTGACTAACAAGATATATCTAATGCTTTGTTTCAGATGCTTTAAGTAATATTTTGCCTTATCATATACGAAATTTGTATCCTTCTCCGTATGGTTATCTCGCCAAACTTGCTGATGTTTTTTATCATAATGTGATGTTTTACTATATCTATTTTTGACTCCGGTCCAATCTGCTCCGGTCACGTGACCAGCTTCTCAGCGACACGGGGCGGAGCTTCTTGGACACGGTCTCTTTAAATAGTAAGTCCATATGTGTTTGTGTTAGACCTTGATAAAGACACTGTTGTGTCGAAACGCGTCGGTCTGTGACGCCGCCTGTGATGTCCTGTATGGAGGTTTTTAATCCTTGAACAATAAAGAATATCCTTTTACCTCTCCACCTTTTTGTGCTGGACTTATGGCTATATGCCTTTGTTTGCTGTGTCTACGGTCATGCTCCTGACCGCTCCGTGCACATTAGGACAAGAGGGGTCGTCCTCATTTGTGGTGTGAGCCGGGGCTGGAGGTACTTGTTACCGACTGCATACTTTTCCTTGTATATAGTGACTAACCTGGCAGCTTCCATCACATGGAGGAGCAGGGAACATGTAATGAGTGGAAGAAATCCTAAGTAAACCAGTTACATGAAGTCTAATAGCTGAGGGTGCAGCCAGATGCAGTTTTTGGAGCTAAAAGCAGGTGTGGATGATAATGGGTTGAGAAAAATAATTAAAAGGTGCTGCTACTCCATTCCTGGTTTGGGTATCAAAAACTGCATCTGAAAAACTGTGCACTGTGCAGATAAGGGTGCGACCACACATTCAAAGTGCCAACTGCAAGGTGGGGGAAGGGAGCAGCATGAGGTGTAGAGAGACAGAGCGTTGTAGAATCACAGATTGGGATGGAGAAACTGATCGGGAAGAGGGGAGATCTTGTACCTCACTATTCTGTGCAGGAGACATCTGTATCCACAGTCTATGAACACAACCAGCTCTGCTACATACACAGAGAGAGCTCTGTCACATGATATCCTTCTCTTTGAGCAGGGAGCAGAAGCCCCTCCCCTCCCATGAAACCGACTGATAAACAAGCTATAAACAAAGTACTGACTCCTGGGCTTATCAGCACATGGAGAGGAAGCAGCTCCTGCAGCAATGAGGTAATGTGAGGGGTATAGCAAGGAAACTCCAGGATATAGGTAACAAAGTTATTAGGCAAAGTTATTCTACAAAAACCTTTACAGTTACTCTTTAAAATATATGGTAATGCAGACTTGCCAATAAAAACAATGGGAGGATGATCACACCGTAGGATATCCGCTAAGTTTCATCACGTGAACATGCCCTAAATATAACTTAAAATTATTACAGGTTTTCACAAGCCCAGCAGATAGTAACCAAACTTGTGACCACACCGGTGGCTTGTGGAGCAGTCATGGTTCCAAGCACAATGTTTATGGGGCCGGTTATGACTGCGTACCCATCGTTTGCCACCCAGCAACAACAGCCACAGACCATTTCCATTACCCAGCAACAGCAGAGCCAGCAGGAGCAACCCCAGCAGCTACCCTCCGTGCAGCAGCAGCAAGCCCAAGCACAACTAGGCCAGCAGCCGCAGCAGTTCTTACAGGTATAATGGCCGAGGGGGTATATGAGGGACCTGAGCATTGCACTCGGCTGATCTCCCTGTGGAATAACCTCTCTGCTCTTTCTCCAGGCCTCCAGGCTCGTACACGGGAACCAGTCCGCTCAGCTCATTCTCTCGTCCTTTCCTGTGCAACAAGGCACTTTTGCACCATCTCACCAGCAGCAGTTAACTCGGCATAGGACTGACAGCATGAGCGATCCTTCTAAAGTCCAGCAGCTATAGGAAGGACTTATGCTGGACATTATGGACAGGAACATGGAAGTATCACAGGACAGTATTGGGACTGATGATCACTACTAAAGCAGCACGATGAATGTTTGGTACGAGATGGTGGAGTTCAGTGACTGATAGCAGTGTCGTGTGGCTCTGCCGTCATACAGACATGACTGATGGTCAGCGCCGGGGTGAATTTTCTCTCTTCCGGTATCCTTTGGTCCTAGAGATGCTTGCAAACAACTTTCCTCTCTTGTGCTCTGTTCTATTTTAAATGAATTTTACATTTTTAAACATGCCAAGCCATTTTTATTTTTTTTATCATAACTTGAGACTCTTGAACATCACATGTCTGGCACTGGGTCATGTTGGCTGTGGTACTGCTCATGGTTATAGATGCGAGTTGCTTTTGAACAATCTCATGACCAGGAGCAGGTACATTTCATCTTATTCTTCTATCAAAATGTATCCAGATGCTGGGGTGTTCTTTTTGCATGGCATCATTTTGAGGGCTTATCCAGGCACCCACTGTCCAAAGTGATCAGCCTCAGGATCTCCTCTGCAAATTCCACTATGTTCATAGGTCCTCTAATGCAGGTGTGAACACAACCTAATCAAATAGATTGTAGTGCAGGCTGGTTAAACGTTTGTGTAGGTTTGAGCATAGCTTTTTTATTTGAATAGAACCTCTTTCATTTAGTGACTTTTTATTGGCGTTGTATTGTGTTTTTATTTGTGCTTATTACTGGAGTGTCATTTTGCAGTGAGTTATTTAGGATGTACAGAAGTTATAGGGACACAGCATTGGTAGAGAACATTGTGCAGCATAACATCTAGGGACAATAAGAAAATAATAAACCACTTATACTCGCCTGTAGGTTTTAGCGTGTGTGCACTGTAGACCTCACCACCAACTGAGACATGGTGGGGTGAGAGGTGAGTATAAGTGGTTAATTTTCCTATAAGCTGTAGCCATATTTAAAAGTTTGTTTTTTAAATCCCAGACGACCCCTTTAAGGAGGACTTTTTACCACCTCCACCAACTTTAAAGGGTACCGAGTTGGAGTTTTTTGCGCTCTCTGCCACCACCGTACACTAGATGCTGTAATAAGCATGTTGGATACTAAAATTAATAACACTGATTGCTGTGAAAACATAGATGTCTTAAAATATAAGATAACAGCTGCACCAGAATCTGCTCCTATGAAGGGATGCAGAGAGTTGGAGATGGTGAAGGACCTCTGTGAGCATCGCACCTCCTCTATCTGTGACCTTCTGTGCACAGTTTCCCTCTCCGTACACTACATATGACTGACACTAATCCATTCCCTCTCCGTACACCACATACGACGGACACTAATACGTAGCGGCCTTTGTATACAGGTTTCGTACACCCACATGGCACATGACCATATCAGGAGCTTGCTGTGCATTGTACAGTATTCCTTCATTCAATAAACCTACTGTCTGGTCTTCAGGACACCTGATATGATTGTGTCTGTGATTCTGACTGTCCACTTTAGGCAATGGGACTCTGTTTACTGTACTTGAGCCCTGAAACTTCTCAGATTGGAAAAGTTCAGATTTATAACTTCTCCCTGATACATTTGGTGGATAAATTTTGTAGTCTGAGCAAATTAAGTTTCCTGAGCGACAGCCACATGAAGGGAAAGTCCTTGAGAGATGCAAAGGAACATCCTGTGAACTCTGAACTTGTATAACCACAAGCTGAGACGTCATGACCATAAAAGAAGCATTGTAAAAAGGCTTCTATTACAGATCTGTAGTAATTCGGATCTCTTTGAAAGCATTAGCGTGATGACATCTTATGCTGCACCTTAGTTTTCGATTGCGACTACATTGATACAGAACACTACACCTTCCCTGTCCCGCCCCATCCATTATATTTCTGCCTAAACAATGACTCTAGTTCTTCAAACCCTGTTGTCTCCATATTTGTTGTGTATGTCCAGCTCTTTGCAGGAATCTCTAGAACCAAAGATGAAACATAAGGTGGGGGATGACGGATCGCTCGTCATGTGACAGAGCCCATGCTGCATCAGCTATAATGTGTTTTTTTTTTTTTTTTTTTTTGGTAAACCACAGAACACTATTATAAAGGATGTTTTTGAGATTCCTTGTTGTATAGATGGTGTAAAATATTCTGTAAATATATACATATATATATGGATAATATAAAAATAACCCAGTTTTATATGCTGCATGGCCCTAGGTTTTTGTCTCTCTGAAGCGGATCTTTGACATGCCTCCCCACTGTCATCATATATATATATTGTTTTTTTACTTCTATATTTTGTGTCTTCTCATCTTCGTCCTGTGTGGTACTATGTCATACTTTGTGCGATGTTGTGGGGTAGGTTAGGATGCTTGTTGTGTGCATTTTCTTGTTTCGGGGGTAACTTATGAAAATATCAAAATGACAAAAAAGTATCTTACGCCATCCCTATTTTTAGAGTCGCTTTTACTACTATCCCTAAACTTGTACGGTTTTATCTGTTTTAATATTTTGAAAATTGCACTTTTTTTCTCCTGATGGTGTGAAAACCTTTACCTCTCAGATGCTATTTTTTGATGTATTTGGAGAGTTATTTTAATCACAGAGTTTTAAAATGCTACTTATAGAAAAAGTTCCGTTCTAGGAGTGATTTGCACAAAAGAAAAGAATTTATCTTCTATACATTTACAATCTATTTTTGGCGGCCCTCAGTGTCTGTGGAGGGCTGTAATCCAAACAATCAGCTAGGATCCTTCTATACAGTGCCTTGTTGTACTCAGATTCAGGGTATACCACACAAGATGGAGCACTTTCTGCATCTACCTTGTATCACATTATATCCTATGTGACCCAAGCCCATGAGTGTATAGCCTATAGCCTGGGACCACGATGTGTGAAAATATTGCCTGTCTATAAAAAATGCTTTGATGTATGAATATTTGCTTCTGCAGCTCAGAAATATGATAAAAGCTACAATAAATTTGACCAATTTCCCCATCATGTATCCCTACAAGCCTATTTATAACCCCAGACCTTTATGAGCACTAGCAGTCATGTTACATGTGAGGGAATATACTGTATATATACTGCACCCCTTTATATGATCTTTGTATGTACAAGCTGCCCTGGAAAGCAAACGTTATATCTGTCATAATATTCTATTGTTCTTATTGTATATCAATGCTAAAGGTAGAGGTTTCCTTACTGAATGCGTCAGACAAATCCTGCACAAAACAAAGGGGTTAATCTTCTGCTCCATCTTTTGGAGATTGTGGTTTTACATTGTTTCCTTAATTTGGTCTGAGATATACACTCCGTGTGCTTAACTTCTCATAACTGGACTGCGCAAACGGTACAGTCCAGTAATTCTAGGTTCAGTCAAGGAAATCCAACATGGAATGAGTTTCTTGGCCCACATTCTACTGGCCTTACTCCAGTCAAGGTGGGAGCACAGTGAGTACCCCCCACCCAAATCATCCATATGGGAGTTATGTTGAACTGCATAGTACAGTCATACCTGTCCTGTTTTTTTTTCCACTTCTCTGACCACCTAAGCATGGACATAGGACCAGATCTTGAATGGACCGTATCCTGGGTGGGCACAGGGTCCAGAGGGTGAGTGCTCTTCAACCCTCCACCTTCCATAGGCAGACATGCTGCTGCCCAACTCGTCACGGTGCGGTGATGCACTGTGTACTCACCATGCCATGACCTGATCGCAGATCCTGCGACCAGATCACTGCCCCCAGAGCGGCCGTGTGAATGATCCCCAAGGTGACTGAGATGGAGATACCCCTTTGCTTATTTGTCTGACTGCAAACAGAGCAGAAGGTCATTGCTACTCTATCCAGTTGTCTTACCGCCAGATACAGGATTATGAGGAGGAGTATTTTGGGGTTGGCTGAATTCCTAAAACACCCACACAAGTTATTAGGGAAGTTGTAGAGTAAGCTGGCTGTAAGACTGGATGAATGTTGCACTGCAGTGGATTCATGGCTACTAGGGATGAGCAGAACTGATCGTTGAGTTAGGCCGAGTGATGCGCACAGCCAATCTGGCAAATTGACACCCCTAGCAACGGCTATTATTGTACAGGGGTGTCCCCCAGGCCAATTATTGCCATGGCTAGGGGCGTCAATGCACCGGACTGGCTTTTCGGCCACAAATATGTCTGGGTCACACAGCCAAATGGGAAGGTCTGGTCCGCTCATCTCTAGGGACTACTTGTACCTTACAACCATGGATGATGGATGTAGTAATGTCAGGCCAACAAGCTTTGGGGCAGAGTGTTGTGAAGTCTATTTATAAATGAAATCTAGTATTGTTGAATGCATATCACCAGTTCTCTGGAATAAGACATCCATGGCCTGACGGAAGGATAACCAGTGTGTGTTATTGCTGGTTCAGTTATCATTTACATCACTGCTACCTCTCCATAGTGACATCACTGGGGAAACACCCAGAACATCGGCACCAGCCAATCACTGGCTGCCGCTGATATTCACTCCTGCTTAGTAAAATGATGTATCCCGCTGTGTGCATATAGTGGGATATTGCCAGTCTTCTACTATGAGGACATGTCTGGAATACGTGTGACGGATGAACGTGGCCCTGGTTGGGTTTGTTGGTAAATATGTGCGACTCACAAAAAGAGTTTCATGCAGTTACTACAACCTTGGGAAATAGTCCTAAATCATCCGCACTATATAGTTATTACTTGGACTATTGTATACCAAAACAGGCCCAAAATGATCTTACTGTTATCTTAGCTGATGTACACAAAATTGTGCTCAACTTATGTGGCCAGCAGCTTAAGATACGAATAGTAGACATAACACACTCTAGGCACCATTCACACGACCGGGAGCCCACTGCCCCCATAGCCTTGGGTAAGATCACGGTGCATGCAACGTGCCGACACTATAGAGCAGCCCCTGATCATGTTGTGGTAAAGCCAGTCTCTATGCTTGCGTCACTCAGGATGTGCATGAGCCCTAATCCATACAAGTACAGATTTATCATTTACTTAAATGGAATCTGTCAGCAGAAGCATGACTTTAGTGCTAAACTCTCCGCCTCCCTGACCTTCTACATAATATTTACATCTCACGTCAAAGTTTATTCTCTGGATGATGCGACCACACTTGACCATGAAGGAAACATGAGCTGGAAGGTTTTAATCTGCATGACAACATACTGGTAGTGGTTTATTAGGCCAAATTCTACTGATGGGTTCCCTTTAAAATTTGTCAGAACTCACATTCATCCCATATGGGTGTTAGTCTGGAAATATAAATGTGTTCAGATGAGTGCTGGGTTATGTGGGTGTACCTTCCACCCACCACACACTGGGGAGGGTGGGGGCACTTCATTGCATACATGTAAGTTTTCACATGGTCATTTAAGTTTTTTGCCTTTTCTCCAGGACACATCTCTTCCTTCCTAGTGGTCATATATTTTATTTTACTATAAATTTTCCTTATGTGGTGAGTCCCAGTTACAGAAGGTGGGAAGCCATTGTGTCTCCTTCCTTCTGGTACACCAGGGGTAGATGCTCTGATGAATAAGCATACTGTATACACTAAAGCCGTCATTTTTCTGATTGCACAAGAACATGTTCTGCTGCTTAAACACATTTGGAGGACTAAAGAATGTGTGTAGATATTCGGATGGGTCTTGCATTCTGTAAAGAAGTACTTGGTTATGGAAGGGATTGGCGTAGGTATTTCCCATATGCTTGTTTGCACATTCCCCCGCCCCCTTTGTTTGAGAGTCATACAGAAGTTATTAAGGTAGGGATGGGGCGTCTTGTTCTGTACACACGTATGTACATGTTTCACCCTTATTATATGACTTTTCATGCAGAACTTGCTGGTAAACGGACAGGATTCAGAACCAAAATAGTGTTCTGAAAACTCCACAAATTATCGAGCAAATTTATCCAAACTGTTCAGTTCACTTTGGTTGTCTTTTAGATGCCGTGTATGTTGTACTGTTTTTTTCCTAGGACATTAAATGTTTTAATTTTGTATAAAACTGTTTTTCTGTCTGGCCTTTTTAAGTGCATTCTTCTACCAAAGCCATTGAACAACTAATAATGATTTAAACTTTAGTATAAAAATTGAGAATGCAGTTCAACACAAAAACACCCATCCCGTACATTTGTAAGAAGTTTAGTTTGTTTCCTGGATCTCATGTAGCTGCACTCAAAGAAGCATCAATTGTGATAGATTTTCTTCCCAAGAAAAGGAGGAAGAAGTTTCCTTGAGCAGGAAACTCATTCATCTGGGCATTGACATTTTAATTCAATTCACCTGCCATATATATATATATATATATATCTTCAATTGTATATTATTAAAAGTGAGGATAATTTCCCATAAATATAGCCATGTTGTCCTCTGGATACGGTCCATTGTTGCCCTTGGATACGACCACTTCTGCTGGAGAGATTGCACAAAGAAACAAATATTTTCTGCATTATAAATGTCATGTAGTTACTGTATGGTCCACAGCGGCCTGTGGTAATGATTGCTGAATCCGGGTGGTCGGGCACCTCAATAGCATATGTGTGGTCACTGTTGGAAGAGGGTGGTGGTTGTATCCAGTGACAACTCTCTTCTGGGAAATTATCTTCACACAGCAATGGACATGACATATTTTTACATTGAGAGATCCCCATAGGATACTTTAACCCAAGGTAGTCTGATCAATCCTACCATATACTGCAGTATATAGCGTTTTTACACATGATCCGTTACAGTGATCAAGAGAGGAAAGAAACTAATAAAACTGTTCCACCTTCTCCCCAGGGTTTTCTGTTATATATGACAGCTGGAGACCGGTCCTGTTCCTGGGATCTCTCAGGGGAAACTGCAGCAACGCCAATTGATGTCACTGCATCCACACGGCTGTATGCCTGGCCGGGAATGGGTTAATATTTGGTTACACGACCATTTGAGGAAATTACTGCAAACATACAATATATAGAAGGAGATGAGAGAATACAAATCACCAACTACAGAGAGATATTTGTGGGTTGTAAGTAAGCAGCCCATCCACTGGATGTATGACCAGTCAGTGACCATGGTGGACCAGCACTAGAGAAGTGACCTACGAGAAGTCTGCTCCAACCTTTACTCAATACAGAGAGCACACCCCTAGTGTAAACTATCATTCTGGAATCTAAATGGAAGAGTTCTGCTGCTACCAAAACCACATACACTGGTTATGGGGGTTACAGAGATCTCCAGAGCGAATACCCAACACTGGGTACATATAACAAGTACTGTATTTTTCGGGACTATAAGGTGCACAAAAAATCCTTTGATTTTCTCAGAAATCAAAGATACGCCTTATATATGAACCGCACTTGCAGACAACAGCTGCCTTGAACTGTGCACAGCTCTGCCACCTGCTGGTCATTCATCCTTATAATCAGGTGCGCCTTATATATGAACCTAGACGTTTTAGCAGGCATTTATTGATGATGCGCCTTATAATCCGAAAAATACGGTACATGTAGAGTATAAATCAATTGTGGATGTTTGGACAATTCTGGGACCAATGATAAAGTGACCACTAAAGCATCTGCTGACCTGAGCTCAGACAGTCTGTACTTCTCCAAAGACACAAAAGACAAAAGGTATCACAAAATAGTTTAATAATTTACAGCAGGTGACATCACTTTTCATCAGTCCACATTATTTGTGCTGTGAGGAGAAATCTACTTCTGGCTCCAGTCTTCTCCATTCACATGACAGGACAAGATAGAACTAAGAATATGGGATGTTACACGTCTGAGGAGAGGGACCACACAGGGGACTACCGGCTGCTTAGCATTTACCCTTCCTTATAGTCACACGAGAGGACCTGACATGTTCCCCACACATAATACACATGGGGGAGATGTACCAAAAGTGTCAGAGCAGAACTGTTCTAGTTGCCCATGGCAACCAATTAGAGCTCAGCTTTTTATTTTCCTACAGCTGTTTATAAATTGGTTGCCATGGCCAAGTTTTGCTCAGACACTTAGGATAAATCTTCAAAGTTTTCTGATAAAGTTTATACTTACGGCACTTTGGCTTTCTCTAGAGAAGTTCTAGGTTTCACATACACACTGGGAAAATCGGGTATTATGTAGACCATTAATTTATTGGACCTCAGAAGTCAAAGGTTAAAACGATGGGTACAACTCATCTATCTGGATATTAAGATAAAATGCAGATTTACGTACAATTTAAAGAAAATTTACCATCAAAATACTTCTTCCATCTAATATCAACTTTTATAATTATGCTAATGAGCATGAAGCACTCTAGTAGGAGTGTCCAGAGCCCCTCAGCGATGTCTTTTCATTTGCTGTTACAATGAGCAGAGCAGTTCTCCCCTCATGCAGAGGGAGAGACATGTTCTGCTCATTGTAACAGACGGTAAAACTGCAGCAATGAAGGCCTCTGCAAGCTCATTAGCATAATTTTAAAAGCTGATTTTAGAACAGGGGTCTCGAACTCAATTTACCCAGGGAACGCTGGAGGTAGACTCTGGGTGAGGCTGGGACGCAAAGAAATTGATAAAACCCCACATTATTCTGCACTCCAAATGGCATTTTTTATTCTTTGGTTCTTTTTGGTCTACTTACTAAATATTCTTTTTTTTACCATTATTTTAGACCCTCAAGGGTACTTTAACCCTGCAGGGTCTGATTGATAATATTATATACAGTATTGCAGTTTACAGTAATATTACCGATGATCTCTAATAGCCTGCCATCTTCTGGCTATTAGAGATCATTACACATGGCAAGCCTACAAGGGAGGGGGCCTACAAGACGGGGCCCAGAAAAATGGTAAGTCAGGCGGGTGTCAGCTGTATTATACAGCCAACACCCCCGGTGTATGGAGAGGGCTCATCCTGTGAACTCTCTCCATAACCCCATCACCCCCACCCCCCGCAGCACGTTGTTATAGTAGGTCCCGATGCGCGAAGGGGTTAAACTTTGATATTGAGTTAGGGCCCACAAACTATTGTCCTGAGTGCAGAGCTTGAGGACTGAGGCCGGTGAGAACATATCAGAAGATTACCACAGTAATGGTGGATCTATGAGGAAGTGTCCCTGGTTCATCATGATGGATTCGATGGTGGATTTCCTTTAAGTAGCTATTTCAGCAGTTTTTTGTGACCAATGTGAAAACACCTTCATCCGTTTCCAATCACGTTTCAAGAAAAAAAAATACTGGTGGAGATTTACCAAGCAAAATGCAACCGGATCCTGGAATAATATGCACCAAAATCCTCTATACAAGCCATTACGCCTTCAGATGCTTCTCCTCACATTCTCCAGGAGGGGGAGACATAAATACAAAACATATTCTAAGACAGGATTGCATTACAATCAGAAAATTCTGACAAAGCCTTTGTGTCAATGGGGCGAGATTTCGGCTGATGCGACAAATACAGATAATAATACAGGTAAACCTGGCATAAAGGAGACAGAGCTGCTCCACACAGTGACCATTACATGCCCTGTAATCTCAGCTATTTGGCGATATACAAAACATTTCAGGTTTCATTTAACCATTTTGATGATACAAACAAAATTTTAAAAAAAAGTTTTTATTTTTTTTTATACATAGATTTATTTTAAATTCACATTCAGGAGCCAGGACTTCCCGTTGTTATCCCTTCAGAACAGACATTGTGTCAAATATTGACAACTTCAATATACGGGATACTGTGCCTGCACATGGCACTATAGTGACGTGGAGACGGCACTACTACACCTCTCATTTCTACAAGTCAAGCAAGACCCGTCCCGCCTGCTTTTATACCTGTACTTTGAGAGTCCGAGTTGTGAAATTATAAGTTGACGCTACATCTGTAAATAAGGCTGCACTAAACCAGAGGAAAAAAACAAAAAACATGTCACCACGCAGTCAATACCTTAGAGACAAAACACAAAAATAGCCCCCGCCATCTGTACAGTGGACGTCTCCCAGTCTCTACCTTTGTACATTATATACACAACTACAGTACAAAAAGGAGTCTCTTTCCACATTATGAATTTCTTAAAGGAAAAAAAAAAAAATTGCTAAAAACCAGAATCTGGACTTATAAATAAAGCGGAGAAAGCAAAAGCGAGGAACACTATTCCACCGATGATGGTCACTGCAAAACAAGAGGGAAAAGACACAGGTTAAGGACTGCATGGATACAGCTCCTCATCCAGTATAACTAACTGAGCCACAAGGGGACTGCTTAAAGGGGCACGTTCTAGGAACCAACCAGTGATAAAGGATTGGGGTGTCAGTGGGTACAACATGTGCTGCCCTTGCCAATCTCCTCAAATGATGGATACAGCGAGATTCCCCCTTCCTTAATCACATGCACAGCCTTTGTATGCTGCTATGCTTGGGAAGCAGACAGAGGAAAATAAATTAACTGAACATTTTCTGACATACAGACAGACAGCAAAAGTAAGTGAACCCTTTGGCATTACCTTCAGTGGTACAGTTCCCATCTGTATACCACTGACCCTTTGCCATTGGGCTTCAAGGACCCCCAGCCTGAAAGTGGTTCTTGAAGTCCCAGAGTATTTATTTTTTTTCTAGCGTGATATCTCTCTCTCTCTCCCTCTCTATAAACATGAAATATACCATCAAAACCAAGCATGGATAAACCGGAAACACTTGCTCATATTTCCAGACACCATGACAGTGGTCATCTTATATTTGTTATCCAGGGCTTCCTTTCTTTTAAAAGCAACTTTTAAAATTATGTTTATGAGAAATTTAAGCGGCCTGGTTTATTAGGTTGATTTTGATGGTAGATTTTTAGGATATCTACCACCAGAGTGAAGGAATGTATGCAGATGAGCCCGACGGGCTCCAGGCTCCATAAACTCCTATGAAGCCTGGATCCCCTCAGGCTCATTTGCATGCATGCCTTTATCCTGGTGGTAGATGCCCTTTAAATTGTTTATTGTTGATGGAGGGGAAAAAAAACAAAAAAAAAACTAGCTTGTAAGGCACTTGACTTTCTATCAGACCTCCAGGGAGACTTAAAATAACATTCCAGTCTGTATGAAACAGGTTAGGAGGATCCCCAGCAGGTTGATTATTTTTTCCTAAAGTGCTCAAAGTACGGCCCTATGCACACGTCCCCATGGTGGCAGCCGTGAGCTAGACATGCATTGCATATGGGCACGGTGAGAATACTTTTGACTCACCGTGTTGGAGTCGGGCGGCTTCCCAATGGAGAGGAGAGGGATAAGCTGTGCTCACCCCCTCCTTCTCCAGCCGGTTTGCGGCTCACAGCATGGGGCCTAACGAAAATATATCAAGTTGTTACTTACCGGTACGAACAGAAATCTTCTGTGCAATCATTCTTCCCCCAATAACCGCTAACCCAGTGCATAGACAATGTCCTATAGTACCACCGACAGCAACGCCAAATGGATCCTGCAGGAGGAGAGACCATGAAATCACAGTTTACAAGTAAGAAAAATTAGGAGGAAAAAAAAATAAGGCAACCAGTTTAGCACACGACACCGAAGTTCAATTGTCTAGAGATGTGGGGAATAGCAATAATACTGATTAAGACCATGTTCATCAGATAGGTGGTCTTAGAGGATGAATGAGGCAGCAGCGTGCAGCTGAGGGTCTGTAAGAGGGAATAAGTATAGCACATGGGAGACATAAGAAGTACAGCGCTGAAACACGGGGACATAAGTAGCAAGGATCTCCTGAGGTTCAAAAAAAACCTGAAGTTTCCAAAAATTTATCAGAGGATAACAGGCTATAGAACAAAATATATGGCCATCGACAGGATAAGATTATTGGAAGTTCTAGCACCCCTGCAGGGTAACATCTGGGCACCTGTATGTACACCAGTAGTGGACCTCTGCTATAATATAATACTGTTATATATAACACCTAGTACAGGACTCCCCATCATACAACCAATGTGTACAGCGACTATTAAGAAAACATATCCACCTCTCTGGCGGCCAGGACTATAGTAGTAAGCTGGGAGCGATCCCCCCACTCCGCCAGGAAGGTCAAAGTGAACGCCTGGACAAATATCGGGGAGATGAACTGCATCCATCGTTGTTTGGGAACTGCTGGGCCAACTCCACTTTCCACATCATTCGGGCCGTTTAGGAGTTTCGTTCTCTGGAGCTGAAGAAAAAAAAAGAAAAGCACGTGAATATTTGAGAACAGATAAGAATTTAGCTAAATCTTAGCTCAGCCATTGCTATGGAAGTATCCTTCTACACATGGGCACAAGCTTTTGTGGTTCTCATCCAGTAATATCTGAACATCTATATTTCCACATGGAGCAGGATTAATACCTCTTCATCTTTTCTTTTGATTTCAGCTTGAACTTCTTCCAACTCCTCTTGACCTTCGTCTGGACTCATCTTCAACCCTTCCCGTAACATGCGAATGCCAAATATGGCAAAAAGAGCAGTGGATACATAATAGGTGTAAACCCTGGGGATGACCGTGGTGGCGTATCCGAACAACACTGAGGAAGGGAACATGAAAAGTGGGTTACAAGTAACAGCAGCACATACAGCTAGTCATGCAGTGACATCACACAAAGGCTACCTGATAAACAAGTCATCAGTCCTAAGGCCAGCATGGCCCCGGCCAGGACCGTCAGCCGGTTATAGCGCATTGCCATGATGGCGGCAATAAAGAAGGTCTTGTCTCCCAGCTCAGACACAATGATGACAGATATGGCGGCCACAAAGGCGTGGATGAAGCCCAGGTTTGTATTGGGGCCAAAGTCTGCATTCCCGACAAGTACAGCAGGGGGCTGGCTGGGGATCTTCTGTGGAGACAAAGAAATACAACGTGTAAGAGGTTGTGGGAAGAGGTTCTAGAATGTGGTTAGACGTCCACCATGTGCACAATATATTCACTACACATAGGACATGGCACCGCTTTCTAGGAACATTGTCAGATATGCAGGTCCATAAATCCAGCTGAACCGTGATCCCTCATGTCACTAGTCCCAGCAGTGACATCACCAATGTATGGCAGGCTGACCCAGAGATGTGTGAGGGCTGATAGCAGGACATGACAATAGACACTACGGTATTCAGTAATCTGCTTTACATTGCAAGAAACGCTGTATAAACTGAAGACAAAACAAGCGCTAAACCAAGACACAAAGTTTACAGATAGGAAAACTGGGGATGTCTCTATACCTTTGTCATGATAGACCTTTATTGACAATTGCAGCTAAATCTACACGCAAAGGCCCTGTTCAGACAGACTTATGCCACTGTATAAATAAGATTATGTACACACCAAGTATCATATTCAGCATCGCTTACCAGATCATGCTCACATCATGGAAAGCACCCTGTACTGCATGCTGTAATACACTTAAAGGGGTTGGCCACTTCACTTCATGTTTTTGTAATGTTACCAATATACAGCTTAATAGTTCTGCTCCGCTTTCTTGATATGTAACGTCAAGCCTCCTGTTATTTACCTCATCAGCCGTCAGTCCATAAAATGGCCGCAGTGGAGAGTCATGTGATCTCTACATGTCCAGGAGCAATCGCCCTTCCAGGACCTTATGATCGTGTTCATGAATAAGATCAGAAGGTCCAGGAATGGTCATTGGTCATGGACAGTTCGAGTTCATATGACCTTCCATCTGCAGCCATTCTGCGTTATATTACAAGAAAGTGAAACACAACGGTTACTTGATGTATATTGGTAACTTACCTACATCCTGCCCCGACACAGATTACAGAAAAAAAATTAAACTGGCCAAAGTAAATCTATACAAGAATAGTCTTTAAGTGATGATAACCCCTCCGGACACTACATGTGCCTAGCTATCACAGTACTGTACTGCTCCAATAATAAGCATTACGTCTAGGCAAGGGACAAGCCCCAGGATATAGGGAACATAAGAGGAGGCCTCATTAACTACAGTAAATGTACAGCAGCCTCGTCCTGCAGGGGGTGCAGGTCCTACAAGATGATCCGGTTACTGAAGCGGCTGCCCTGCTAGATGTGGAGGAGATACAGGCAGCAGAGCAAACAGTGATAAGCTCTAATCACATCTGGCAGCGTCACCCACATGAAGAAATATCCCTTTTATGACCAGTATATGACCAGGACATTCACTAAGAGGTCATGACACGACAGGAACACTGCACTGCTTAAAGGGGAACCGGGCAGAGGGGTAGACTCCCTCTACAGAAGGAAACCACTGGCTCCAGAGTAGTTGTTACCGGACAAAAACTTAGAGGTTAATGTCATAGACTGGCAAAGCCAACACTTTTCTTTTAGGGTCCAAAACCGCGAGAATCATTCATATGCCCAATACATCACGGCATAGAGGGGGTGCTCCCCCCCCCCCCCCCCAATGTATTACCCTCTGTTATCAGCCTCTCCCCTAAGAGTCCTTCAGTGAATTCCTGACCCGGCTGAGTACACATCACATACACAATGCCACGTCCTTAGATTACAGGTCCTGCAGACGCCCTGCCTGCATATAACACCAGTATAAAGCGGGATTCTAGCTCCCTGGCATAGCGTGGCACATGTACTTATCCCCACTAATAATCAGATGACATCTCCCTGGAATGAGGAAGTTCTGCTGCTCCTCACGTGACGTCTCGTATTACACAATGTGGATTGTTATCTATACAACGGATTCTATGAGACTTGAAACGCTTATACAGGAGGTGTATCCCTTATCCACACTTACAAGTTAGTGTCTGACCGCTAGGACCCTCAGTGATCATGTCATGTGACATTGTAGGACCACAAGTCACCTCTCAGAGGCGCCAGTGGTTTATCTCTCACTTTCATTATACCCCTAGCCGCTATGCATGCACCAGAGAGGAATATCATGTGATGCAACCTGCTCTGACTTTGCATTTCAGGGGAGAAATAATGAAAGTGTCTGGACTGTACCACAGAGGATCTCCGCAGGAGGGAAGAGCACCAACTCTATTGGTGCTCCTCCCACACAGCTATTACTAATTATTCCAGCTACACAGTTATAATAATGGAGTTGAGAATGTCTAATGTCCCCTAATGATTTTTTTGGGAAAATATAATTACACCGTCCCCCTGCAGGCAGAAATGGTACAGTCTCTAGCTGCCCATGTGATGCTCTCCTGATGCCGAATCATGGCAAAGAGAGTTTTCTGGCTGTGAACAAGTATGGGATAGCGAAAATCAGACAAAAAAATGTTGCTTTCAGAGCCCCCTCCTTACTACAGTGACCTGAGCTGCTCCTTCACATGTGACCCTTTAAGAGATGTGATCAGACTAGTCCAAATTCAATAGAGAAGTGGTTACAATTGCAAAAGACTTGCTCTCCCCCTCCTCCAGCAAAACATTGTAACCAAAACTTCAGTAAAAAAAAACTTCATGTTGTGGAACAGGCACCATACACCAGGTTGTGGGCCTACTGCCCAGGCTGTGGTACCATAATGTGAGAGGAATGCTATCCCAGCACAAGATAAGCCTCTTAAAGGGGTTGTCATGGAGAGGCACCGTTATCCTGCTATCAACCAATTACTTCATGTACGGCTTCCAAAACTAAGAGCCTGAGCCCCAGCCTCACATTCCACTGACCTGGTAACATTACTATGGATGACTGACCTGGTAACATTACTATGGATGACTGACCTGGTAACATTACTATGGATGACTGACCTGGTAACATTACTATGGATGACTGACCTGGTAACATTACTATGGATGACTGACCTGGTAACATTACTATGGATGACTGACCTGGTAACATTACTATGGATGACTGACCTGGTAACATTACTATGGATGACTGACCTGGTAACATTACTATGGATGACTGACCTGGTAACATTACTATGGATGACTGACCTGGTAACATTACTATGGATGACTGACCTGGTAACATTACTATGGATGACTGACCTGGTAACATTACTATGGATGACTGACCTGGTAACATTACTATGGATGACTGACCTGGTAACATTACTATGGATGACTGACCTGGTAACATTACTATGGATGACTGACCTGGTAACATTACTATGGATGACTGACCTGGTAACATTACTATGGATGACTGACCTGGTAACATTACTATGGATGACTGACCTGGTAACATTACTATGGATGACTGACCTGGTAACATTACTATGGATGACTGACCTGGTATATACATGGAAGGAGGATCTGGACATAAACCAGTAATTAGAAGATATCAGAAGAAACGTGGAAGAGACGCAAACTTGTATCCAGGTCCACAGGGATACATTTACTAGGATCTCATCACATCTGAATGCATAGAGGTTGCTTGTGTATGGGGGAGGGTGCGGGTAGAGATATCTATCAGATTTCACCCTCCAGCTCGAGGACATCATGTCACCTGGTCATCACACCAGTGTTATACTGACATTATAGAGAATATGGACGGTACAACTCCCTAAGAGTAGCATCATTGTTTCCCCAATGCCCTGGCAGTGAGTACAAAACTATTTCCCAACTGGGATCAATAAAGTTTTCTTGTACTGTATCAGCTACGGTGCATATTCCTTATTCAAGAAATGGAACACACCATCTGCGGGAGTAATTCATATGGAATTTAAGATTTCATGCACAAGTATTAATGGTGCGTGGACACCGCCACATGATCACAATGACCGGTCTAAGGTCAGTGACATATGATCATGGTCGGTCTGTGAAGAACAGGACTCCAAGCATCATAGCGATACAAGGAGCCCCTGATTATAATACAGCCTGCTGTTGTGTGCTGGAAGTGGGACTCCTTGTATCATAGATCACTCGGAGTCCCATCCTCTACACTGTGGTCGGTCCATGAAATCCTGCCAGGACGTGGTCCGTGGTGCCCAAGCAGGGAGTGCGCTGCCGGCCTTACGGCTATGATGGCGGCAGATCGCTCAGTCTTGGATCCATACATGGACGGAGCCAAGTTTTAGAGTTATATCTGTGGCCCCCTGACTTCAGAGCAGAAATAATAGTACTAACGGATCGCTCTCTCTTGTGCATGTGGGAAGTTCAAAACTGCATCATGGGAACACAACACAGAGAACAGCATAGACTCCATAGAGCAGTGGTGGCGAACCGGCGGCACTCAGAGCCCTTTCTGTGGGCACCCGGGCCATTGCCCCAGCACACCAGACAGGACTCAAAGAATCTTCCTGCAGTTCCAAGCAACTTAAAAGATACTGCTTTCAGTCATATTTTGATACTTACTTCGCTACTTGGGAGTGTAGGAAGAGGGGGAATGAATAGACAGGGCCGAATTATCTTTGGAGGACCTTCTGCTGGCCCCACGATTCTCTGTGTACAGAGGGACACTGGAAAGAAGCTAAAATGATGCAAATTTTCCATCTTTCTACTGTGTTACTGTCCTCAGGAGGCCAATATGATTGTTGAAGAACAGGGAGCAGTAAGTTACTGCTTTAATTTTTGGTTAGCACCTCGCGATAAATAAGGGGGGTTTTGGGTGTCTTTTTGGGCACTCAGCCGCTAAAAGGTTCGCCATCACTGCCATAACATGCTGCGATCCCTATTATGTGAACCACCAGGAGCTCAGGCGTGTACTGCTATATGGTCTCTACAAACGTGATGTATGTGCAGTGTGAATATACCCTTAGCAACATGCCATATATTTACATATAGTGTGCGGTTTCTACACACGAGGTGTATATGGGTGTGAACAGGGGTCTAGCGCAGTGATGGTGATGAGGCATAATGGAATGGACATATACATAAATACAAGCGGCCTGACCTCTGCGCGGGGCAGCACCTCAGGTCTCTGGGGCAGCGGGGGCTCCCGGTTGCGGTGGGTGCCGTCGTCCTCCTGGATGGCCAGGACCAGGCCGGGCAGCTGCAGGGCGCACAGGCCGATGATGAGCAGGGCCGGCCTCCAGGTGCCGGGCTGCGGGCGCTCCATGCTCGGTGCGGGCCGGGAGCTCGGGGGTCAATGCTGGAACTTGCTATCCGATGTCCCCGTCCAGCCGGTTCTCCCTGTCTCCACACCGAGCTCACAGGGCCCGCCCCTCTGCCATCGTCAGCGGCAGAAAGACCTGACCGCTCCAGCTGAGACGACGAGATGAGCCAGTCCGCCACCCATTGGTCAGAAGCATCCTGGAGGAAGTGCGTCATCATGCGCACAGTATACTCTGAGGAGGGGAGGCGCCATATTTTGGAAGGGCTATAGGGAATCGTATATATAACGTGCTACAACAAAATGGCTGCGAATAAGCAGACATCAAAAGGCTTAGATGTTTTACATCTAGTGTCCAAGGATTACTAACCGGGGCTCTGCATGTGACCGCACTATGGATGGCGAGATGGGTCAATATAATAGTATCTCTGAACTTCTCCAGGAGAAAAACTTCTGCACTCCCCCTATGTGGATGGTTATGTGATAGAGACTGAACGCTAGCGCCCCCAGTGGTGAAGTCGGGAGATGTGTACAAACAGGGGGAATGTTATATGTATTAATAATAATAATAATAATAATCTTTATTTATATAGCACCATCAAATTCCGTAGCGCTTTAAAAAACATAGGGGACATATACATATATATTACATTACAAAGAACAAACAGTCATAGGGAACAATAGGAGTGAGGGCCCTGCTCACAAGAGCTTACAGTCTATGAGGATGAGGGGGTGACACAAGAGGTTGTATAATGGCCAGCCATTCTTTATAAGGGAACAATATAAAATAATTTACTAAACAACGATGTTGCTGCTTGAACCAGCCATCAGCCGCCATCTTATTTACAGGGTCCTAGGTGAAGAAGACTGCAGAGAAGCCTGAAGCTCTGTATCTGCTGTTTGTCGGATAACAGACGGGAGGAGGACATAGGATGGATTAGTAAATGTATTAGGCTACATTCACACGATGTATGCCCGCTGTACCGTAGTACGGCGGGCATACATCGGCGCTGCGGAGAGGAGGAGGGGGATGAGCGCTGCTCACCCTGCCCCTCTCCATAGGCGCACGGCGCCGTATCACGGGAAAAGATGGGACGTGCACCGTACCGCTCCTGTACAGGGCCGTGAGCCCATAGAAGTGTATGGGGGACGTATATCGGCCGTATATACTTCCCCCATACATGTATGTGAATGTTGCCTTAGTCAGATATGGAGACAAATTCTATCCATGATAGTGTGGAGTGTGTGTACAGTGTAATAAACTACAGCATGTATTTCCTATTATAACCATAACAAAGAGGTTTCTGCTTTCTCATATCTTTCATTCCAGCTCTCAAAACTGTTTTTTCTCCTCCTACTTTTGTGGTCATTAAATAAAACCTACCATTTGCTTGCATGCATTGTGGAGCAAACATACCTTGAGAATGCTGTTGCTACACTGATGCAGAAACATATCTTGTTTAATCCCTGAACTAAGTGGTTTTGCTGAAAAAACAATTATAAAATTCAGGACCTTGGGAAAGCTGGGTGCACTGTTTGCTGTACATAAACACATTACTTCTACATACACATTAGGGATGTGTCGCCCTCACCACGCCCCCTTTAATCCGATACAATCGGGTAAAAAGTCGAGTGGTGTGATTGACTGGCCTGCAGCTCCCTATTATATATTTCATAGGGAGCTGTTCAGGAGCCAGAAGAGCCGGCTCTTCTTAGTGAGCGGAGCCTAACGAGCCAGCTCATTAAGAAGAGCTGAAATTCCCATCTCTAATACACAGGAGCTCTCTCTGAACTGTCCAGACAGGACTAATCAACCTGAGCTGGATAGCACATATGCAGCATCTAGGGGATTTTGCAGTGATTTATTACTTCTGTCAGTCAGGGACAACAAAGTGATGACATATTCTCCTGGGCAGGACAAGGCTGGAGCAGTGCATAATTAGGGTAAGAAGAAAGGTGCCGGAGCAGTCACAGGAGCAACAGAGCTTCATTATCATAATTTTATAATAGTTTTTTTCAGCAAAAGCACTCGGTTCAGGGATTAAACAAGATATGTTTCTGCATCAGTATAAAAAGAAAAAAAGGCCGTGGGATCTCTACTTGGTGTAATTTCTGCATCAGTGTAGCTACAGCATTCTCAAAGTATGTTTGCTTCATAATGCATAAAAACAAATGGTAGATTTTTTTTAAAAGGCTATCTGCACCCGTTGCAGATTGTTATCTGGAGAATCTGCATCCAATGCACACGCTCTTTATGTCTGTTTCTCTTGTGAATTTCATGCAGATTTGTCCATTTAGTGGTGCATTTTATATGTGGATTGTCTGCATGAGTTTTTCCCTGCTGGACAGGCGATACGTGTTGGACTCTATCCTCTCTCCATGTGATGGCACATCTAATTCGATAATGTAATTCTTCTCCTGGCTTTATTGTTACAGATCTGTGGCAGGGTATACATTGTTGGATTTCTCTACAACTCTGCTGCTGTAAATCATTGTAAACTATTATATATTGCCCCTAATATATTTGTGTTTTATGCCTTATTGGGATGGTTGGGAGTGTTTGGTTCTTAAAGAGCTTTTTCAAGTTATCAGTGGGTACAAGATGTGGGAAGTTTCCTGCTCAACATTATTTTTTTCACTTACCAAGTTGTCACATCATATTGTTCCTGGATGAGATCTCATTATTTATTGTTGGCATAACCCCACGCCCTTGGATGAAAGGCAACCCACACATTAATATAAAAAAAACCCTACATTTTTCTGTCTCAAATCTTTTGACGACATCTGTAGTAGGACCATACAATTAATATCCTGCAGAAATTGCAGATGTAGTTGAATCATGACCACATGACTGTGGAGCCCCGCAGGGGACTGTTCTTGCCCCATTTTTATTTACTATTTACACTGCCGACTTCCAAAAAAATGAAAGTCAATGTTTCTTGCAGAAATACTCGGATGACACTGTAATAATAGGGTGTATAAAAGAGGGAGACTTGTCAGAATATAGGGCAACCATTGATTTGCTCTCTGAGTGGTGTGACTTAAACGGGCTGGAATTGAATCTTTCAACCAAGGAAATCGTAATTATTTTCCGAAAGGAATGGAATACTGATTGTGAGTCAATCTAGATTAGGGGTGCTACAGTGGAGCGGGTTATAAGTACCTGGGCGTCTATCTGGATGACAAGCTGTTGTGGCATATAAACTCTGAGAAACTGTACAAGAAGGCATCTAGGAGACTGTATTTTTTAAGATCACTTAGGTCTTTCAATGTGGACCGGATGTTGATGTCCTTCTACCAGTCTGTAATTGGGAGTGTTATATTCTATGCAGTAGTGTGCTGGGGAAATAACGTTTGTGTGTCTGACGCAAGCAAATTTAAGAAACTGGTCAAAAAGGCAATTGTTGGCTCTAAGATGGAGGATTGGGAGTCGGTCCTGTGTGTACGAATGCTTTCCAAATTCAGGTCCATTTTGAGTAATGAGGCAAACCCATTGCACAATACACTAATCGGACAACGCAGTACATTCAGTGATAGGTTTCTGCACATCAAATGTAGAACAAATCGATTTAAAAACTCTTTTATTCCAAGGATAATTGGGTTGGTTAACCTAAGTAAGTGACTAAGGTTATTTTAACCAAGGGTATACTTTTATTATTCTCTTATGCTATGGTTTCTTTTTTTTACTCTTTTAAAGTTTAAAACCAGCGTTGGTGTTCTTGTGTGTATTGCATTATATGTATGTTATTATCCCTTATAGTTTATATATGTATAACTGTGATCATGGATGGAGGTGTTGCTACTGTTGTCATGACAAATTCAATTTCCCCTATGGGGACAATAAAGTATTCTATTCTATATCCAGTTATAAGTTACAGTTTTCAGATTACTACAAACAGTTCACATTTAGGTGACCATTAACATTTATGAACACCAATGTTTGTATATCCGTAGAATGAACAGGCGCCGCTCGCACACAGCGTTTGAATTGCATTTAGAATCTGTTAACAATGAATGTACGCTTTTATTAATAAACACAATGTTAACACATTTGTAAAGACAATAAAACATGGCCTCAATATACAGCAACAAGTTTACCATATCACATACAGTCACCCATCACATACAGCTGCCAATTGATAAAGAAGTGGACAAACTAATAGTCATCCAACCACAGTTATGCCCTACTGGCCACAGGTCAATCCAAGCTTGTTTGGCCAGATTGAACATCTCCCTCAAGTCGCATGACCCTAGGGGGGAAATCACAAAATGCATACTATCTGAACCCAGCAAATTAACTCACCTATGTCTCCAGTGCTTCAGATCTGCTAGCAACAAAACTGCAAAAAATGTATGCTCCTCTGGCTACTATCAGGAGTAGAGATGAACGGACCTGACATTCGGTCGCCAGTCCCGGACATACTGATGCATTGGTGTCCAAACAACCAATCTGGCAAAAGGACTTCCCTAACAACTAGACATGGTTATGATTAGCCAGGGCTGGCTCTCTCTAATCCTCCCCACTGTCAGAGAAGGGGTGCTGAAAGAGGCGATGTGTTATCTAATCTTCTCCAACACTGTCCAACCAGCAGCAAACAGTGTCAGAGAAGCTGGTGTGTACCTGAACTATTACACTGTCTACCACTGATTTCAGTGTCAGAGAAGATCAGTACACAAGCCCCCTTATCTGCTCCAGCACCTCCTCTCTGACAGTGGGGAGGATTGAAATGAACAGATAACAGAACTGATATCTCAACAAAGAAAATTCTAAGCACCCCTGGGGAAAATATTTTAGGGGCTTGTTAGAGATGCTATCCTGGAGTATCTCACTGTGCATAACCTTATAACCCAGCATCAGCATGGGTTTATGAAGGATCAGTCCTGTCAGACTAATCAGATTGATTTCTATGAGGAAGTAAGTTCCAGACTGGATCTGGGGGACGCTTTGGATTTTGTATATCTGGACTTTTCAAAGGCATTTGACACCGTGCCACGTAAAAGGTTGGCACATAAAATGAGACTGCTGGGACTAGGGGAAAATCTGTGTATTTTGGTAAGTAATTGGCTTAGTGATAAAAAACAGAGGGTCGTCATTATTGGCACTTTCTTAGATTGGGTTGACGATACCAGCGGAGTGCCACAGGGGTCAGTATTGGGACCACTTTTTCATATTTTTATTAATGACCTTGCGGGTTTACACAGTCAAGTTTCAATATTTGCAGATGATACTAAGCTGTGCAAAGTAATAAATACTGGGGTCGATAGTTTAGCATTACAGAGGGATTTGTGAAAGCTTGAGGAGTGGGCAGAGAAATGGTTGATGAAGTTTAATGTAGATAAATGTAAAGTTATGCACTTGGGACAAGCTTCTGATCACAAGGACGGAGCTCAAGCACATGCAGGGCTGAGCCTGGAAACAGGGGAGATAAAGCACCTTTCCGGCATCCTGAGAAGTAGTGCATATGGAACTTGAAGCAGACAGGAAAGTCGGCAGGTCAAGTCAGCAGTGAGACTGCATTGTAAGCACAGGAGACTGGGTCTGCAGAGGGGAAGAGCAGTCCGAGCTACAGCAACTGTGTGTGCAGCCAAAAGACGATTACAGCAGAGGAGCTGATTCTGCAGGTACCTGAAGTGTGTTTTATCTGCACTTTCAACTTGACTAACTATTAAACAAATCTTGTAACAATTAGATACACTACTCCCTGCTGAGCAACTAGACTGCTCACTATCTGCAGGACATAATAAACTGACTGTGCTCAAGTAGAACAAGTGTAGTCCTGACACTCAGTCTGTCTGTATAAAAAGGTATCGCCTGATTTCTTCACTCTTCTTCTGCTCTCCATGGCTAACACGGTACAAATCTACACTACTAGCTCCTAACATGTGTGCATACAAGGACTGTTACATCTGCACATCAACATCTAAACAAACTCAACTGTGGCTTAAAGTGGTGTAGTAAACCTACATGGAAGGATATAGAAGCTGTTAATAGGATTCTGCTTTTAATGTGTTGTGAGCAATATAATATCACTACCATGAATGCTGCATTAACTAATTCATTTCATTACTCATGGAGTCTGTGACCAATGAATTTCATACCCTCGGCTTATACTCGAGTCAATATAGTATGTTCTAAATATTTTACCAATTACCAAACTGGATCTGAAATAGACTTGGGGGGGTATTAGTGGATGGTAAACTTAATTTTAGTGACCAGAGCCAGACGGCTGCTTCTAAAGCAAATAAAATCATGGGATGTATCAAGAGTAGAATAGATTCTCATGATAAGGACATGTTTTGCCCTTATACAAATCACTGAAAAATTGTGTACAGTTTTGGGCAGCATTGTATAAAAAGGACATAGTAGAACTGGAATGGGTGCAGAGGTGAGGCACCAAGATTATTAGGGGAATTGGGGGGCTAGAATACAATGACAGATTAGAAAAAAAGACGACAGATTCACAATGTACAAATACCTGAACAGAAAGTACAAGGATCTCTCCAAAGATCTTTTTATACCTAGGCCTGTGAAAAGGACAAGGGGGCATCCTCTACGCCTAGAGGAGTGGTGGTTCTACCATCACCATAGACAGGGGGAATCCTCTACACCTAGAGGAGAGGTGGTTCTATCATCACCATAGACAGTAGGCATCCTCTACACCTAGAGGAGAGGTGGTTCTACCATCACCATAGACAGGGGGCATCCTCTACACCTAGAGGAGAGGCGGTTCTACCATCACCATAGACAGGGGGCATCCTCTACACCTAGAGGAGAGAGGGTTCTACCATTGCCATAGACAGGGTCATCCTCTACACCTAGAGGAGAGGCGCTTCTACCATCACCATAGACAGGGGACATCCTCTACACCTAGAGGAGAGGCGGTTCTACCATCACCATAGACAGGGGACATCCTCTACACCTAGAGGAGAGAGGGTTCTACCATCACCATAGACAGGGGACATCCTCTACACCTAGAGGAGAGGCGGTTCTACCATCACCATAGACAGGGGGCATCCTCTACACCTAGAGGAGAGAGGGTTCTACCATTGCCATAGACAGGGTCATCCTCTACACCTAGAGGAGAGGGTTCTACCATTGCCATAGACAGGGTCATCCTCTACACCTAGAGGAGAGAGGGTTCTACCATTGCCATAGACAGGGTCATCCTCTACACCTAGAGGAGAGGAGGTTCTACCATCACCATAGACAGGGGGCATCCTCTACACCTAGAGGAGAGGAGGTTCTACCATCACCATAGACAGGGGGCATCCTCTACACCTAGAGGAGAGGCAGTTCTACCATCACCATAGACAGGGGGAATCCTTTACACCTAGAGAAGAGGTGGTTCTACCATCACCATAGACAGGGGGCATCCTCTACACCTAGAGAAGAGGTGGTTCTACCATTGCCATAGACAAAGGTTCTTTACTGTAAGAGCAGTGAGACTGTGGAACTCTCTGCCGCAGGAGGTTGTTATGGCCGACTCTATGTACATGTTCAAGAGAGGCCTGGATGACTTCCTGGAGAGAAGAAATATCTCAGGTTATGGATAAAAACATTTGTTTCATTCTTAAAGGTTAGACTTGATGGAGTCTTTTTCCAGCCTTATATACTATGATACTATGAAGCTGTGTAGCAGCTCCTACTGCATGGTATGTACATCTTCACATGTGTGAGGTAGTGCAAGGTCCTCTTTAACATACCTCTTGAGAAAGACTGGCGGGTTGAAACGCGCGTTGGGGTATCTCTAGTGACCAGGTAACTATGAGTACAGACTTGGTACTTTCAGCTGTGTCAAATGTATACGGTCAATGACTTGGTTAGTCACCTGATGATGTCTACGTTAACACCATTTCACTGCTGTTAATTATTTGGGCATATATATTGCTATAACGTATTTACTGAATTTTGCTATTAGCATGCTTTTTACCTTGTAGCACTCATTGTCTGTATCTCAAGTTCCTGGTCTATATGAACTTCTGTCTCCTGCAGCCAGTTTCCCTTTGTTTTTCATACATGTTTTTACCAAACACAATGTAACCAATAAATTTTTGCACTTTTTTATTATTATTTAATGGTATCTTAGTCTTCATTCATTTCCCCTCTCTTAGTTTTTTTTGGATTTATACGTCTTTAACATAGTTGTCCCAACTACAACACAACCTGGAACTCTGTTGAATGGGATGCAGGGAACCAAATCCCTCTAGTACATTTTCTTTGAAGGTTTGCTTCATCATAATGACATTAAAAGGACCCTGTAATAGCTTTTTGGGACACTGAACCACTCACAGGCACCTTGTTTGAGTTGTATTTAATTCAGTACAGAGAGAAATACTTCTGAATCATTTATTACTGCTCTTATATATTGTCACTGACAAATTACAAGGGCACTGCTGTACAAAAGTAAAAAAGCTCAAAAGATCATAAAAAAGCCTCAGATATACAATCACTGATTTACAAGAACAAACCATGCAACCAGTGCTAGAACCTTTATATTTGATGAACTGATCACCTCATGCAAAAGTTCTAGTGACATGTATGTTTTAGTAAAGTATTACAATATATATATATCAATTATAAAGCACCTTTTAAAAAAAAAAAAAAATACTGCATTGTGCGTTCCTCCATTACTCCTCCTGGAATCCCATATTAATGTCCATATGTAACCAATATCCAATGGTCCTTAAAACAGGAATGGAATGAATGCTTTTCTTTGAGCAGGGTATGAATCAAATTTCTGGTGATAAAACTCATGGCATAAAACAGCAGCCAACGACTGGTTAAATAAAACAAATAAAACCAGAAGCCACCAGGTCACATGTGTTAGTCCAAAGAGGAATGCAACAGAAATGTAAATCAGCAATTCTGCAAAATAGTGCGGGCAAGACACCCTCTCAAACCAGTCTCCGGATGGCATCACATGCTTCATGGTTACAATGTTACCTGCAAGAGAAAGAGTAATAATGTGCTAGGTTACAATAACAGCAGTATACCCTCTGCACATTCATTGTGGGTACATCTCATGGTGCTTAAACATGGAGATTTTGTATACGGCTTATTACACCCTTCAAAATCTCTAGAATTGTCAGGATCGGACATTCAACACCTCCACAAAGCAACTGTTCTTGGTCACTGCGGATGCCGGACGTACACAGGGGTTGCAGCCAGAAGTAGTCAACTCCATCCACTGTCTAATGGTCAGGCTATCATGTGCTCCACATTTAGGTATATATATATTATATAGCAATGAAGAACAAATTCTTCATTCAGTCCATCTGCAGGAAGGGGGTCAGCAGATCCTCGTTCTTGAAAGGTGTGGGTCATAAATACCCAAGATGTGTCAACTCGAGTGATACTTTAGATGGCAGCTTCTTCTACCGCCTCTGTCCAATGTATAGTTCTGGAGCTATGAAAAGCTGACTGGTGAATATAATGGTACGATATTGAGGATCTAGCTAAGGATAGGTCATCTATATAAAATTTCTAGAAAACCATATTAAACACATGGGGGAGATTTAGTATGCTTGCCAGTTTCTGGCAGATTATAGCTGAAATTTCCACCTGGTTCGAGATGAGGGAGGTCAGTGCCTCTTAGTAGATATGAAAGTCTTAAATTCCCCCCCAAGTATTTCATTACATACAAAAAGGTTATTTAGAACCAATGGATCCGAAAACTATTTAATATGTGTTCTGAAGTCTACATTCTGTGATAACCGGTAGAATAATACCGAATACATTCTACAACAACGAATGATAATCTTCAGCTTTTACTTACCAGATTTGTCCTTCCTGAGATTGGCGAGGATCATGTGACATCTGGATTGGTGAAACGATGCCCAAGTATAAAGCAGAAAACCAAAGATGTGGTACCAGTGAAGCTGGAGGAGGAGTTCTTGAACTGTGACTGAAAGGGGAGACAAGTAAGGGCATCACAGGCTCCAGAAGATTTAGACCGCAGCATCTATGGATCTCATAAAAGCTATAAAACATGACAAACTTTATGCAGATCACTGTGACAGCTTGTCATGAGGTCGGCCCGACATACAAAATTAAATTTACATTCTAGAAGTTGTTAAAGAATTCACAAAAATAAACTGATATATCTAATATGGAGTGATAACTAGAAACATGGATGTTTTCCTAGCGCATGACATTTAGAGCACCCAACCTTACCCTGAGGGGTTGAGCAATAGCCAAATATTATTTGCACATTCATTCCAAATAGGGAGATGTGCGTGATCTAGCAGCTCTATGACTGCATGTGTACACTATGTATTTGTACATTTAAATTCTTCCCCCGGTTTGGTCAATTTTGTTTCTACAATGATTTTCATAATCTGTAAAATGAAATGTGACAGCATCCTGCTAATCCTAGCGGAGAAGTGGAGAAAAGACGGAGAGCAGCGTCAGAATGCGAATGTAGGTCCACATACAGGACTGTCATATATATGGTTGCAGGAAGACAATAAAGCAAAGCACATGGACGGCTTCTACATTCACTTCTATAGGGGATAAGTTCAGGTCTCAGACCTTCAACCAGCAAACCAAAGGACATTTATTGCATAGAATAGATGATTACTATTAAAACCAAATGAATGGGTTTTTCTTTGTAGGACGTACATATAAAAGGTATTTTGGACCAAATAATTTGGGATAAGTTGACAGTATATCACATTATCTGTAGGGACCAGCACTGCCTTCCTAAAGTGTTTTTCCTTGTCCTGTCTAGTTTTGTGTAAAGGATATAAAACAGACACTGGATATAATGAATTACAGAAACATTTTTCACACTTACCCTTCCTGTAATCCATCTGTGTGTGATCAAGTACCGTTATCCCGAGGAGAAAGTAGTAGACAATCCCGAGGCCATACTGAGCTAGATGAATGACTCCAGCAGAGTAGACACTCACATACAGACACTCCAGCAGCCGCCTGAGACTGTGAATCCACAGCAAGGACAGGGCCAGGAGAGTGGAAAGTTCTCCATCTAGAATACAGAAGACGTATATAAACATGGAGCACGTGTACGGGAGAATAACCCAATAAAGGGATAGAACACAAACCTTAGTGCACTCATGAATATACAATGTATATACATTCTATAAATGGATACATTACACTCACCTGATGTCTTTTGTTCTGGATCCTTATGGAAAAAGTGAAGTATCTGTTGTATCCACTGGGGGAAGTGAACACCCAGCAGCAGCGAGCGCACTACAAGTCCCAGCAACACCCCATTCCAGGTAACAGACAGGAAATAGAAATGCCAAAACCATCTGTATAGTAAATGACAGAGAATAAATACGTGTATTGCGGGAATTAAGGGCAGATACAGGGTTATCGGTGACAGGTGGGTTACAGACAGTATAGCAGGAACCCTGTGTGAACATGACCTTACTTACAAGCAATTGTATGGTGACCAATCAGATTACAGAAAGACCCGTCCTCCTGATTGGTTGTTACGGGTGCACTTACCTCTTGGGTAGGTCGCAGCAGCGCAGCCAGGCAGGACGTGTACCCAGCTTGGTCTTCCCATAGCGGATGAGATCTTGGAAGACGCCGCACAGGACGGATCTGCGGCGGCTCCAGTCACCGAGCAGATGGAGGAAGAGCGCCCCCAGGAAGAGCACGTCCAGCAGCAGCCATAGCCCGGCCACTAAGCTGCCAGTCCCCGGGAGCAGCTGCATGGTCCCCGTGCTGTGTAATCCAGCGCTGCCGGGATGTCCACATATCCGCATGCGTCATCTCCTCCTCCTGCCTGCAGCCTCCTATCCACACACTGCAGACTCGTGTGCTGCGTTTCTTTCTCCGCTTACTGGGACTACACATCCCAGTATGCCTTGCGCTACGCAGAGCACCAATCACGTTTCAGTTTGGATTTAGTATTGTCAGGTTTGTCTGGAAGGTGTCATCTGATTGGATGCTCTATGTAACAGCATCGTGGAGAGTCTAACAGTACATAAAAAGTCATTGCCAGCACTGGAGGAAGTCCTTAGCTGTACATGTAGCACCTGACATAAACTTTCACAGGGATTGTACAATATCAACAATAAATTTATCTCACTCTTAAAAATTTTATGTAATTGAAGCCTATGCTAAACACAGAACTATATATATATATCCCATAATAAAGGTGGTAGGGCCAGGGGCGTAACTTGCACCCGGGCCCAAGAGGTTTAGGGGGCCCATAAGGTGTCACTTTCCCATATGAGAAGACTATTACTATAAACCATACATTATAGTTGGGGGCCCGGCACAGACTTTGCACTGGAGCCCCTCTAGTTACCCCACTGGGTAGGGCTGCAAATTTACACTAGCAACAAAGCAGGTCCACTATAGACCTAAATCATAACCTTTTTATATCAGACTGCTAAAAAATGTCACCAATATATGATTGAAATGCATAGTACAACTACAGGTCCTTAACCAAAAATTTATAATGTATAACCCTTATATTCAGGGATAATGACGACACCTCAAGTGCCTTATCAGAAATGTGCGACAAAACAAAATTTGTAGCGGTCACGATCCACTACGTACCTAGACTATTTATATTGTGCCACCACAGTAGTACATTGGAGCAGAAGGCTGATATTAAAAGGAGAGATCACTTTAGCGCCCCCAACGGAACATGGCGTCCTAAGGGGTATACACAGGAGTTACATGGTGCGTATCTTTACTGCAACTCATCTGCACTGTGTAAGGATCCTTACACACAAACATATGGGGCCTTTAAATCAATGCCCCCAAACACAAATCCCCCTCAAAACAATCTGTCTCACTACACCATGACTGTGACATGTCCTATATTTTTCTGTATTACAGCCCTGACCCCTCATCTTTCAAGGGAAACTGTGACTTAGGACCAGATTATAGGGTGGATGAGCAAAATAGCATGTGAAGAACAATATATATGTGTGTAAAGAACACATTGCAGATGTTTCCATACATCTGCAATGTCTTCTTCACACATATATATATTGATCTTCACATACTATTTTGTTCGCACCGTTCCGCGCATATCTCCCGACAAGTAAGCAGATGTGCCGAACATCTGTAATCTATTCTTCACTGTGTTCTTTACTGTGTTTTTCACTTAAAGGGATATTCCGGGAATATGAACGTCTGACACAAAAACCCATGATGATATAAATAAATGAATACAACAATACTCAATGTCATTAGTCACAAAACAGAGCTAAAATAATATGATTTTATGATTTACAAAATTTATGGGCTATCTAAAGTAGGTGGAGTTATCACTAAGATGGCCGCCACTGGAAACTACAAGTTCCATGATCCTTTAATTCTCAGTAACTCCTCCTACCACTTATGCTCTGCTAACAGTGATGATGTAACAGGTTTTCTTGCTCTGTTACCATAGTAATGATGTGTAACTGCCATCACTACAACACTGACCATACTGGATGCACTGCAACCAACCGACAACAGCCAAACGTAGTGGTGATCACATGACCTGCCCAGGCAGGTACAGGACATGTGATGTGGACATGTGACCACCAGCCATCTTCTTTTCTGCGACGGACCGCGCGGCGGAAATTAACGGACTGATTAAAGGGCCGGTAGAATTTTAATTCTTAATTACAGTCTATGTCACCAGCATTTTCTGCTAGGGGAGCAAAATTTTAAATAACAACTAATTACATATTAGCTTATATTTTGAGTGCCCACTTGTATATGAATTATGCTGATTCCTGGAATACCCCTTTAAATGATCCTGTGTTCACTGTTTTTATTCTATTCTTCACTGTTCTTCACATCTGCTAACTTGTCGGGAGATAATATAGGCGCAGAACAGTGAAGAAAAGATTGTAGATGTTTGCATACATCTGCTAACTTATCAGAAGACATTCTTTTTCAATTAAATAAAACATTTTATTCCCGAACCATGGTCCCTTTGAAAAAGTCCCATTGACTTAAAAAACGTGCGTGAAAAACGCACCGAAAACGCAAAAAAACGCGAACAACACGCGCGTGAAAAACACAAAAACGCTAATGACTCCAAAGTAAAATGGAACAAAAACGCAGCCAAAAACGTCAGTTTTTCACGCATTGCACCCAGACGTGAAATGCAACGCTAGTGTGGAAGGGGCCTTACTGCTGCGGTCGGTGCTGGCACGTGCATGGTGGTAAGTCATCAGAGGTTGGCAATCGGTTTCCATGGCAGCCTACAGTCTCGATGAGACTTGTAGGCTTGCCAGGTGTAATGATCTCTAATAGCCAGCAGATGGCATGCTATTTATTAGAGCTCACCTGTAATATTGCTCTAGACTGCAATACTGTACAGTAGTATTGCAGTATATAGTATAAGCAATCAGACCCTGCAGGGTTTAAGTACCCTGGAGGGTCTGAAGTAATGGTAAAAATTTTTTTAAATATATATATTAAAAAGTAAAAGTTTAAATTTCCCCCCTTTCCCTAGATCACATATAAAAGTAAATAAACAGTAAAATCATAAATCACCCCAAAATGCCTGTTCTATCAAAATATAAAAATGATTATTCCCGGCGTGATCACCCTAATGGAAAATAGCGCCAAATGTCCGAATTTCCACTTTTTCTCCATTTTTCCATCTATGAATATTAGGATTAAAAATTTGCAGTCATATAGGTAAGGGGAGTAAAAAGCTGAAATGCAAAAAGGAAAAAGGGCTGCATCCTGTAAGGGTTAAGACTTGCTGTGTGACTCATCATGGCAGGTGCCACACACAGCAGCCAATAGGATTCTTGGGTGCTGGGAAAAAAAACCTTGGTTGGTAGAGATAAGACCGGCTTCATTACTTGAACCAAGCCATTTAGGAATTCTTCAATTCTGTCGAAAAAACATCCATATCATCGAATAAGAAGATTTACCACCAACTAGAAGAAGAGAAGACATGATCTGCAGAACACCAGAAACAGGACAACCTTTCCTGAAGAGGAAGAGACAGTTGGAGACTTCACCAGGAGCCTCCACACAAGAGGAGGAAGGATGATGACGAGGAGATGGGCGCTTTTCTCCACCTTCCACACCTTCATACACAGATCTACCCCTGGGCCTTAGGACACTCCTGGATTCTGAAGAGAGAACAACTTCTCCAGGCCCACAACCTGCTGTTGCAGCACGTGGGATATAAAGCATGGGTAGACCTCACCACCTGTCAACTAATAATGGCCCAAGAATCGATGTATTGGGCATAACCAAGAGAGAGATGGGATGTTTCAGCATTAAGGAAGGAGCAGAGAGTCTACCAGCTATGGCTTCAGCTGTCAGATCATCTGAATTCAGCCAAGCAAGAGGAAAGTCTTTTAGAAGGATGTAAACGTGGATCCCAAATCTACAGAGTCATCTCAATATCTACCACTACCAGGATACAGGAAGACCGCTGAAAGACCATCATGGAACAGAAGACCTAGGTTCCAGTATGGATGAAGCCATCTATCCACATAAGTCTCTGTAAATTAGCCACATGTAGTCACTCTAGGTAGATAAAAACACCTTGACTACACGCATGTTATATTGTTACCCCTTTAGTATGCCCAGAGGAAGGGCAGCACAGTGGCCATGGTTTCCCTTCAGGTTTCCTCCACAGGGGTTATTTTCTATCCTGACAGAATTTTGGGACAAAGGGCTAACATATTTTACTGAATATTGCCAAAGCCAAAAAAGAATTATCCCATTTCCAATTACAGTTGTTAATAGAGTAAATATATTTGTAATCTTCTACTATTAGTGCCTATTTGTGTCTATTGGTAGTCCTTAGTGAGCCAAGTTGCTGCAGTTATTAGCTATTATATACACTGTAGCTAAATTAGCTGTATGTTGACACTAGGTGTCAGTATTGTAGGTGTCAATACTATCATTTGTTGTAGTTACGCAGCCTAAGCCACTTAAGGTTGTTACAATGTATTCGTTCGCTGATGCTACTTAGGGCACATTCACATGGCCGTCTGCGGGGACGTACATGCAGCCGCAAATTTGCGGCCGCATGTACGTCCCCATAGACGGCAATAGCGGCGCGGCGCAGATACGGTGCCACACATGTGTGGCACCGATCCGGCCCGCACACCGCAAAAAGATAGAGCATGCTCTATCTTTTGGCGTGTGTGCGGCCGTGCGCCACTATTCTCTATGGAGGGAGGAGGGGCCGCCTCCTCCTCCTCTCCAGCACATGGCGGTATGCCCGCACGGCGGGCATACCGCTGTGTGAATGTACCCTTACAATAGACACTATCAGTAATAAACCACTGCCTATCTGTTACAGGCTATTCAGCCTCGCTTTCAGCTGCCTCTGACTGCAGTCCAGAGCTATACATTTGTTTGCTGGGTAAGTCATGCTGACTCCACACACACATTGCCATTAAAATTCACACACTCTAAGGCTGGTGCCACACATAGCGCTTTGTCTACGCTTGCAAACGTTAAATTAATGCAAAACACCGACGGCTCGTTCCCGATTGCAGGCATTTCCATAGAAACACCGATGCGATCGGGCCGAGGCCCGCCCCGGTGGGCGCGACTTTGCGTTTGCGTTTGCAAGCGCAGACAAAGCACTACTTGTGGCACCAGCCTTAGGCCTCCAACATGCTTTGTCAGTACTTTGGCTTCATCAGGGGAAGCCTGTATGAAACTGAAGGAGCAGGGGGAGGAGAGACAGTGTAACAGCCTGTGGATCTGCAGCACAAAGAAGATTTGGTAACACTCATCCATAACCCTTCAGACTCATTAGCATAATTGTAAAAATTGATTTTAGAAGGAAGGAGGCCATGGATAACAAATATAAGAATAAGATTAAGTGTCCCTGATTTATCATGATGGATTCAGATGATAGATTTCCTTTAATTGATCAGTCTTTCCTCATACACAGAAAGGAAGAAATCTGCTGAATCGGTTTCTTGAATGTGGACAGCACTGGTGGTCTCTGTAGATATTTACCTTATGTATACTAGTTACTCACCAGCTCTATCTCCCATTAACACGTAGCCTGAATATCCTCTATGAATGACAGGAGGTAAATGTAACAATCCTAAGGCAGTATTCACACTCTATGTTTGAATTGTGTTTAGAAATGCATTTCAGTGGGGAAGAGTTTCTCCCAATGATATATTGGTTCCCATCACAAGCATTTAGGTATAAATACTTTTTCAACAGTGAAAACCTATTACTCTTTCATAAGTAGTGCAAATATCCTTTACCACATCCTATAATGAATACAGACCCCAGACTAAACATCAGAATAAATAGCCTCAAAAAACATGCAATCCTTAAAGCGGGTACAGATCTGAGAATAACCTCAGACTACAAACCGTGACAGGTCTGAAATAAATACAGCCATCAGAGCAGAATGCAAAATATAGACCCTAGAACAGTGGTGGCAAACCTATGGCACAGGTGCCAGAGGTGGCACTCGGAGCCCTCTATATGGGCACCCAGGCCATCACCCCAGCATAGCTTTCATTAGACAAGATTTATGGCCTCCTTCTGCAGTCCATAGCCACACAGGTCAGTGCTCTTAAAGCAACACATTAGCTCCCTGGGACTACAGGAGGAGGGAGAAGGTGTGGACAGGGCTAGATTATCATTGGAGCTCCTGCTCAAGGCCCTACAATTTTTCGTGTTCAGGGAACCCTGGAAGTTGACTACCATAATAATCTGAATTTCTCCACATGCTTTCTACTGTATCGGTGTCCTACGGATGCCAATACAATTGAAAGCTGTAACAAAGTGAAATTATTGCTTAAATTGCCACAGTCACACTTTGTAATAAATAAGTTGGTTTTTTGTTGTAGTTTGGGCACTCACTCTCTTAAAGGTTTGCCATCACTGCCCTAGAATGAGAACAGACCCCCACAATAACATAGATTACAGAATAACCACAACCTGAAAATAACTACAGACCTCTTCCAAGATGACTGAGCCATCGTATTCCTTTGGATATCTATGATCCATATAGATTGAAATTCCAAAATGAATATGGACCACCCACACATCCCAGAATACAGATCCCAGACCCCACAAATGAATAAGAACCAAAAATAAATGTTGATCCCAGATCCCCTAAATAAACCTAAATAGAAATTGGCCCTCAGAAAAGAAGAGTGAATACATCTGTGTTCCAGAATAAATACAATTTATCTATATAGAAACCTCTATATAGTAGTGTTTGTTACTCTCTAGATCTACTAAATAAAAACAGACACCAACACTGTTCAGTTATATATGGGGGGGATTAAAATCCTCTGCTCCTGTTTCGACCTCCTCATATATCTAACGGCTGGCAAATAATTCTACGCCAGACCCTGCCTACCCTCCTCTGCTGTGCGCCAGGAACTGCGCCTATTGTAGGGCTCATACGCTAGTTTTCTGCCATACAAGCTCTGATACATCCCACCATAAACTTCAAATGTTTTTGTTAATTTAGAGCACAATGAGGAAGATGTATCAAGCCAAATTATATCCCAATGTGTTTCATCCTTAATATACAGGACTCCTCAGGATATCGGGAATGTTGGCTACAGGATAATAGTGCTCTTCCACTACACCTTGGTCTAGAAACTGGCAGTGGGGACCTCAAACTAACAGCAGTAGCCAGAGTTATCAGTAATGCCAGCTATATGTAAGGGTGAAACGTGTAGCAAAATAATTTGGCCACATTTGAGAATTATCCAATGGACACTATAGGTGGTTTAGGGTGAGCTGTGTGACCGTCCTTGTTAGGGTGGGAGCAACATTTGGGGCATAGGGACCTGCTGTATAGGGGTGATTGTAGGTGCCTACTGAGCAGGACCTGCCTTCGACTAATAGAGAACCTGTACAAGCCCATCACCCACAATCAAAGGAAATTGGTAAGATTGTTCCTATTTTATTTCTAAGCTTACATCTATGTTATTTGCCACATAACATGATGCATTACAATGAGAGAGAACTACATGGGTACAATGTCCCATGTCCCAAGATTTAGGGTTTAAGTTGAAGTAAGGGTACATTTACAGAGCTGTATTCCCATCCAGCCGCTGTGCGCTGGAGAGGAGGAAGAGGTGACCCCTCCATAGAGAAAAGCGCAGCCATGGGCGCACACACGTGGCAAGATAGAGCATGCTCTATCTCAGTGGTGGCGAACCTATGGCACTGGTGCCAGAGGCGGCACTCAGCGCCCTCTCTGTGGGCACCCAGGCCATTACCCCAGCATGAAATTCACCAGACAGGACTCAAAGAATCTTCCTACAGAATTTTCCTACAATGATGGGCCAATTTGCCCTCCTCCTTTCAACTGCGTTGGTGTCTTTAAGAGGCTAAATGACTAACAGTTGTCAAAGAAGGAGAAATAAATTACTGCTTGAATTGATGCCCTGGCACTTTGCAATAAATACGTGGCTTTTGGTTGAAGTTTGGGCACTCAGGCTCTAAAAGGTTCGCCATCACTGCTCTATCTTTTCCCCATGTAAGGCGCGGAGCGATGCCACACGTGGCGTGACATCATACTGCCGCCAGGCCAACATTGCCGTCTATGGGGACGTATATGCAGCCGCAAATTTGCAGCCGCATATATATATACCCACATCCTCTTCCCGTCTCCTTGTATAATGTTTGTGGCCTGCAGGTGACCATTTTATGAATTCTCTTGGATGATATATTGTCATATTTTTTTAATTTTGACATGTAAATGGTAGGTTTTATGTAAATTTGGAATTAATGAAAAGAAAAACAACTGGTCTATCACATACTCACTAGTGTGAACCACCATATAAAGTCCATTGTAACAAAAAGGGAAAAGAAAGGAGAAAGTTGAATATACTAATTCCAGTTTGTTAAATTGTAGTGTTTTGTCACTTAAAATTTATTTGGGTGACCACTGTAGATGTTATATTCCACATGGGGGCTGGCAACATGACTTGGGTGCAAAATCCCGGAACCTTGACAGGGATCCCACAAAGTCTAAAAAATTCTCAGCACTCCAAGATTAAAGGTGAATAATTAAGATACTTTTATTCCCATGTGTAGAAATGTTTCAGCTCCTCACACACTGGAGCTGTTCTCAATCAAAGAAAACATCAGATATACATTAGGATCTCTGCTACAGACACACACACTGGAGAACTTCTTAGTCACAAAAGCAAATATTCCCAAAAAGGTGCAATAAAAAAAATTGCAAAAAGAATGAAAAATCAAATGTCAAACTAGAAATATGTCCCCCAGTGGAATTTACTTTTGTGGTTGTTAAAGGCAGCTGTATGGCACTAGTTGGCCACTAGATGGCAGTTTAGTCTTGGGGATATGTATCTTTATTTTGACTTACAGTTTTTTTTGCTCCTTTGCCAGAGTGTTAAGAAGTTTGCCATTGTGAGTGTATCTTTGTAAGACACAAGTTTTCTTAGATTTGTTCCTTCTTCAACCCCTCTTTTTGAGCAAGTGAAAGACTTTTTAGTACAACAGACCCTTCTGGTTAAGGATTGACAGTAGCTTTAGACAACTTTCCCTTCTTTTTTTTTGTACAGGTGGTCCCCTACTTAAGAACACCCGACTTACAGATGACCGCTAGTTACAAACAGACCTAGTTACACAAAAGTGTTTGCAATTAAGCTTTATTGTTAATCCTGGTTCTGATGACAATCCAATATTTTTAAAATCCAATTGTCACACAGACCAAAGAAAATTCTGGCTGGAGTTACAATGGTAAAATATACAGTTCTGACTTACATACAAATTCAACTTAAGAACAAACCTACAGAACCTATCTTGTACGTAATCATGTACTGCCTTGTACATGAAAAAAATCTGTTTATTAGCGGGTGTGAAACAGACATATCCATTGTTATAATAATCTCTTTGTCTGATTTCACATGACCGATCCATTTTGTGGACATTTAAAACATACCTTGTGTATCTGTGTTCTGTTCCAATGTATGTGAATATTTAAATGGGGTGTTTTCCTTCCATATCTCTCTCTATAGTAGAGCATGCCCAGATTATCACATGGCAGTGCAAGTGTGAAAATAATGCATGTGTGAATAACTGTCTAATGTTTTTTTTATCATTGCCAGCATATTATGAAAACTCTGTGCCTCTAACGCACCGATTCTATAAGGAGGCCCTGGTTTCCTGACATGTTCTGGCCTAAACGGGTGCAGGCTGTCATTAGGGTGCAAGCTGAGCATGTCCCTCTTCACGCCTTTCCATGGCCGCTTTAAGTGTAGGTGGCATAAGGGGGAAATAATCGGAATTCCTGGTGGTGCACCATGAATTGCAACTATTTCAGGGCTAGTAGACAAGAAAACTGGCATGCAAACCCCTGATAAATCTCCCCCAATGGGTTTAGTCAGACATGCATCTTTCTTTTCATGTACGCTTACAAAACTAGTGAAACACTCAGCATACGCTTCTGATGTGAATGAAAAACGCCTATCCAAGGACCCATCAGAACCAGATTGCACTTTGAAACAAAGTCCGTTTTTCCCTGATCTATCGCTATAGAAAATATAGACCACATTCATGGTAAATGCTTATGAAAGCTCGAACAAAAACATGCATGGGCGCCGCCATCTTGCCAAGGATAGTCACTCCCAGTCATTGGGGAGCGACGATCCATCGCCATGACAGCCTCGGGTCTGTTGTTTTAACCCCTTAATTACAATGAGCTATCAGCACATTGTAATGAATGAGGAGGAAAATCCCCATATACTGCCATACTTCAGTATGGCAGTATATGATAGGATCATTCAAATAACCTAGGGTTAAAGTACCCTAGGGAGTCTGAAAAATAGTAAAAATAAAAAAAAGTTTAAAAAAAATTATGGTAAAAAAACATTAAAATTCCCTAGTAAAAATATAATAATGGTTTTTCACTGCATTTAACCCTGTAATGGAAAATAGCGCCCAAATTAAAAAATGGCACTTTTTTGCCATTTTAAAAACTATTAAAAATTCTATAAAAAGTGATAAAAAAAAGTCGTACAGTCCTAAAAATGATAAAATTGAAAACGTCATCAACAGTCGAAAAAATAATGACACCACCCACAGCTCTGTACATCAAAGTATAAAAAAAGTACTTTTTACAAATTTGTGGTGCCCCAATGGGCTCAAAATTCTCCCCATCATTAGCCATACTTTTTGTGGCTTGGTGGGAAGAGAGAACCATTTTTTCCACCTATAATCCTTTTTTCACGAAATATTATTTTTTATGGAAGTTATGTGGATGACATACTGATGGTATGGCATAGTGATGAAATGTCATTTTTGGATTTTGTCATGTACATCAATGAGAATAATTTCAATCTAATGTTTACATCTGAAAAACCCTCTACAGATATACACTTTTTGGATATAAATTTAAAAGGTATACCAAACAAAGAAATTGTTGTTACCACCATGTACTCCAAACCATTAGCAGGCAACTCCATTTTGTCTGCATCCAGTTGCCATCCTCCCCATACTGTGCATGCAATTCCGTACGGTGAATTTTTACAAGCACAACGTATTTGTTCTACCGATGCGGAATTTCATTCACAATCACTCAATATCGAAAATAAACTTAAAAAGAGAGGGTACTCTCCATCCTTGTTGAAAAATGCTAGGGAAAAAGCCGAAAAAATAAATAGGAAAAATTTATTGAAGAGAAAGAACAGTCCCACTTCTGATTCAGTTACTACACATATACCCACCTTCAGCACTCCTTATAGCGCACAATTCAACAGTATTAAAAACATTATTCGGAAATATGTCCCAGTATTAAATCAAGATAACGTCTTGTCCCGAACATTAATGCAAAACCTCGCAGTTGGCTGTCTATGACAGGTTTTTTTAAATGTGGAGGCAACAGGTGCAATGTCTGTGTTTATGCAGCCAAAAAAATAGCAGAATTTAAAACTGACACGGGCATAAGTAGAAGGATAAAAACTTTCATCAACTGCGATACGCAGTACGTGGTTTACATTATTCGGTGTACATGCTGTTCTGTTATCTATGTTGGATGCACAATACAAAAATTAAAAACAAGGATAGCTCAACATTTAACCAGCATAAAGAATGGGGACTCTAATGCCTCAGGAGCTGCCAAACATTTTATAGAAGTACACAATAAAAACCTTTTCGGTTTTTCTTTCTTTGGCATTGAACATGTTAATCGACCCTTAAGGGGAGGCAATTGGAGAAAACTCCTCCTTAGGAGGGAGGCTTTCTGGATCCTCGCACTAAACTCCAGGTATCCTCATGGCATGAATTTTAAGAATGACTTATCATATATTTATTAACAATTCTTATGTGGATAACTTTATGTATCTATGATATATCTTCTACATTTATAGTTCTGTAAACTATATACAAGTTAACTGATTTGTCTGCGCTTATGTTGCCGGATGTGACGCTGGCAGCCACTGATTGTTCAGGTGTATCTCAGGGTTTAAAGGTTTGTTTTTAATGTTGCTGTGCATACCATGATTAAGGCTCCGTAGTGAGCTGAAACGCGTAGGTTTTTTGCCTTTGTAACCTGCACCGTCCATGCACCTATTTGGTGCTTTTTAATGGATATTTAATAAAGTGATTTTTTGAATTTACACACGTGCTCCGGCCAGGGGTGTACCAAGCCTGTCTGCTGCCTGAGGCGAGCCATAGAGAGACGCCCCCCCCCTCCATTTATAAGGGAATGTCAGGACCAGATCCATCATATTGGTTTGGTGTGAAAATACATACAGAGTACCGCCATGTAGTACAAGATAGATACAGTGTACGGCCATGTAGTATAAAATTCATAGAGTACCGTCATGTAGTAGAAAACATATACAGCCAGGGCCCCCATTGAATGTAGTCCAGACAGGGAAGAGTAATATACCCCCCACGCCAGCAATGACTGTATACAGCTCCCCCCAAAAGAAAGCAATTACTGTATACATATATATATCACACACACATCACAAATTACACACACATATACATAAACCTATTTCATGTTATACCTGTATATACAGTATACACGCATTACACCTATATCTACACCCTTTACATGGTATACCTGCATATACACATACATGGCACCTATATATACACACACCTATTACATGTTATACCCCTATATACACACATATATAATACATTACACCTAAATATACAGCTATTACAAGTCATACTTCTATATACACACGCATTACACCTATATATATACAGATATTACATGTCATACACATTACACCTATATATACAGCTATTACATGTTAAACCTCTATATACACAAGCATTACATATATATATATATATATATATATATATATATACACACACAGCTATTACATGTCATACCTCTATATATATACAGATATTACATGTCATACCTCTACATACATACGGATTACACCTATATATACAGCTATTACATGTCATACCTGTTACATGTTTACATGTTATACCTCTAAATACACACACATGACATGTTTTACACACATATACACATGACAAAACACATATAAACAGAGAACACACACACATATACATTACACTTACCTGGTATACAGCAGCAGGTGCAGGTCAGGCAGTGGATACATCAGGGAGGCCTATGGAGCAGTCTCCTCTGTGCAGGAGGCCGGGCTGGTGGGCGGGGCTTCTACTTTCAGCTCTGCCGGGGCCTGCACCTCCAGGGAGATCAGCCACATCTTTGAATGTGGCGCTCCCACTCCCCCTCCTCCTCCTCCTCGCTCCTCCCCCTGGCTCCTCCCCCTCGCTCCTCCAGGCTGCCTCTGTGCTAGTGACACAGGAAGCGCTAGTAAGCGCTTCCTATGTCACAGCAGCACCGCACAGGAAGTCCTGCGCGGTGCTGTCAGCAATGGTACTTGCATCTGAATGATGCAAGTACTATTGTAAGTAGTAGCGGCGCAGCCTGGCAGCGTGCAAAATGCCGCCTCTCCACCAGCAGGAGGCGCACCGCCCTGAGGTGAAAGTCTCAACTTGCCTCATGGCTGGTGCGCCCCTGGCTCCGGCTACCCTAGTTTTTTCCTTATAAAAAAAGTTATTAGCTCCAGAAGATGTTAAAATCCCAAAAATGTTTTTGTACAGGAGGTTTTAATTTTTGTAAATGTTTGAAAACATTATAAAACCTATACAAATATGGTATCCCCGTAATAGACATGTCATTTGGGGCGTACAGTGAAATCCGTAAAATCCAAGCCCACAAGAATACGGTGCGATTGCGTTTTTTTTTACCAATTTCTCTGCATTTGGAATTTTTTCCCGCGTCCCAGTACATGGCATGAAATATTAAATACCACCATTTTGAAGTGTAATTAGTTTTAAGCAGAAAATAAGCCATAACACAGCTCTGTACATGGAAAAATAAAAAAGTTATAGATCTTTGAAGGTGGGAAATGAAAAATTTAAACGCAAAAACGAAAAAGGGTATCGGTGGGAAGGGGTTAACACAATTCTGCTTGATAAATGTGGCGCACGGTATGACTGAGCACCGGAACGCCCATTTCAGTGCAGAAAATTGTTTAGTGTTGGGAATAGTGCAGCCGTGACACTTCTGAAATCTGTGTGCAAGCAGTTTGCTCTTAAAAGAATGTGCAAAGTCAGACAGAAAACTGGCGCAGGCGCTGTAATAGATCCGGGCCAATATGTATAAAACACTGCATAACAGAACACACCTGAGCCGGCAGCTCAGATAAAAAATGTTGAAGAAGGGGACAGCACAATGGCAGGACTAGGAGTCTCTATTCTCTACTTCTTGTCCTTCCTGACCCCAAAATTAGAAGACTGCTGTTTTTGCGTATATGGTATATATCTGTTTGGTGTATATACTCACTCTCTCTCTCTCTCAAATTGACACAATCATTATATAAGCCATATTAATGAGGCTCATAATACAGGAAGTCTCTAATCTTATACTATTTTCTCTGGTACGTCCAGTTTGTAGAAGGTCCTTACTAAATACGGACATGAGCGTCTACTTTATCATTGTAGCTGATAAGGAGGCCACAATGGAGGGGAAAATAACCCTTAAAGCCACATCCATGAGATATAGAGACATTTGCACCTCAAAACCATTTTTCCTTGACTGTGGGGTGAAGGGAGCTGGGGTGCATTGCTAGGAGGACAAGTTAGTATAGGATCTCTTTACTAGCTATAAGAAACTTTTTAAACGTGAACAACCCTTTTAGTAACAGTAAACTATAGATGAATATTATTACAAGGAACAATGTTACAAACAGGTAATAAGCTGAAAATTCGGGATGTTTCCATATCTGTGTCAGTATTAACAACATAAAACAGATCCAACACTACTTAAAACATTTTTTGTGTTGTCCTGGACCTTTAATGTGCACAATATAAATTATAGTGTATAAGGGAACAGTGCCTTAAGAACAGTGGCGTAACTTGCAACTGATGGGCCCCAGTGCAAAGTCTGTGCCAGGGCCCCGACTATAAAGTATGGATTATAGTAATAGTCTTCTCATATGGGAAAGTGACACCTTATGGGCCCCGAAGCCTCTTAGGCCTGGTTGCGACTGCACCCTCTGCACCCCCTCAAGTTACGCCCCTGCTTAAGAACATAAGACATCACTAAGTGTAAGTCACAACTGTATATTTAGGAATTGTCATTTACAGCACTGAATAAGACTTAAAAATCTATTCTGTATCTGTAGTGCTTTTTATGGTCTTATGGAAATCCTAGTAGCTAATTATGAGTGGTTTATACAACTTTTGGTATAGTGTGTACAAGCACAACCCATAACTAGAGCGGTGTATTGAGCTCTTACAGAGCAGGCCTTGTGGTCTTGTCATGGTTCATGGCTGCTCAATAAAGCTTCCTGCAATGTTTTTTCTTCTCTTTTATAAACCTTGTCTGTTACAGTGTATGTATTACAATGCTTAATTCAGCTGCATATTCTTAACCCTGAACAAAATACATTAAACAAACACTAAAAATTCAGCTAAAGTACTGTGATGACAAAGTAAACAAATACTGATCCAATGACATTCAACCGGTAGGTCCCCTCATCTCTCTAAAGTGCTCATTGTAGAAGGACTTGATGGTAAAACATACCTTCTTTTTGTGTTATATAAAGGGTTTTCTTCAACAATTTAACAAAGTTGTTCTTTTTGTGATTCCCTGGTGACGAATACAGGGCAAATGTGCCAATTTTCCACAAATTGTAGTTCTTTGCCAGGTAATTAATGACCTATAAACTCAACGTCAAGGACAGAAGTTGTCAGACTAACCTGATTTGCTTTTTAAGACAAAGGAAGAAGATGCCTGGACAAATGAGCTTTCCAGGCAACTACATGGACTGAAAATTAGTCATTCATTGAAAAAGACCTGGGTGTATTTGTACTGTAGATCATAGATTGAGTAACAGCATGCAATGTCAATTAGCTGCTTCTAAAGCCAGCAGGATATTGTCACGTATTAAAAGAGCTATGGGCTCGCAATAGTGATATAATATTACTGCTTTATAAAGCATTGGTCAACTACAGCTACAACAAATTTGGTACAAGGAAAGCCACAAAAATATTAGACATAGAAGATATTAGTTATGGGGAAAGTGTTGTAAAAAGAGAAAGGTCACTGTTCTAGAGAAAAAAAGGCAACTAGGCTTCTTTACTAGAGATGAGCGGGCACTAAAATGCTCGGGTACTCGTTATTTGAGACGAACTTTTCCCGATGCTCGAGTGCTCGTCTCGAATAACGAGCCCCATTGAAGTCAATGGGAGACTCGAGCATTTTTCAAGGGGACCAAGGCTCTGCACAGGGAAGCTTGGCCAAGCACCTGGGAACCTCAGAAAAGGATGGAAACACCACGGAAATGGACAGGAAACAGCAGGGGCAGCATGCATGGATGCCTCTGAGGCTGCTTAAACGCACCATTATGCCAAAATTATGGGCAACAGCATGGCCATGACAGAGTGACAGAATGAAGCTAGATAGCATCTAAAACATCCAATAATTGACCCTGACACTATAGGGGACGGCATGCAGAGGCAGCGGCAGCAGCGGCAGGCTAGAGAGTGTCTTGGCAACATACCCCAAATGGACTCAGGCTTAAAACCAATGGGTGGCAGAGAGGAACCAAAGGAGGTGAGCAAGAAGCGCTCAAATAATATCGGTAAATGATAAAAGTTTGCCAGTATATTTTGTGGATTACACAGCAGGGTGGCGACAAAGTTAACAAGTTTGATGTGGAAGCCATGAAAACAACCAAAATTCTGCCTGACACAGCTCGTTTGTTAAGGGGACCATGTATGCCTACAGTTCATGCCAGTCGCTGCACTGGCTGCCAGTCTTCTTTCGAATACAGTTTAAAATAATAACCCTCATCCATAAAGCTCTGTATAATGCTGCACCCCCCTACCTCTCCTCTCTTATCTCAGTCTATCGCCCAACCCGTGCTCTTAGATCCTCCAGTGATCTTAGATTAACCTCTACCCTAGTGCGGACCTCCCACTCGCGTCTCCAAGACTTCTCTAGAGCTGCACCAATTCTATGGAATGCTCTGCCCCGGACTATCAGACTAATACCTAACCTCCAAAGTATCAAACGTGCTCTTAAAACCCATTTCTTTAGGTAAGCCTATAACACTCATTAACTGCATGAAGTTTTAACTCTTCTACTAACCCTGTCCTGTGTCGTCCTGTGTCGTCCTCCCATCTGTTATCCAGCAACCAACAGGCACCAGACTTCTCTGCAGTCCCATTCACCCTGGACCTGGTATATAAGATGACGGCTGAGTGGTTCAAGCGACAGCAATTCCATTTATTATATTTTGTTCTATTCCCTAAGAAGAATGGCTTGACCATTAAATATTCTTTTACCTCGTGTTACCCCATCATCTTCATAAACCGTAAGCTCTGGCGAGCAGGGACCTCACTCCTGTTGTTCCATACAAATGTTGTGCTCTGTTACATTACATTTGTATTTGTTTCCTATGATTTGTAAAGCGCTACGGAATATGATGGCGCTATATAAATAAAGATTATTATTATTATTATTATGGAGGCAGTGAACTAGTAGTAGATTAAAGGTGCTGCAGTTAAAACTATGTTAGTTGGATCTTGGGATGGAGCTGGCGCTCCGCTTCCAGGCGAGCTTTCGCCAATCCAAGCCCCTGTCTCTAGGCTACTCCCCAAACAGCACTTCTAAGAACCTTTTGTATAAGATCAAGTGTAGTAGCGTTCTTATAAGTTTGGGATATGGCGGGTGAGGGGAATGTAAACAGATGCGCAAGAAGCGCTGAAATAATATCGGTAAATGATAAAAGTTTGCCAGTATATTTTGTGGATTACACAGCAGGGTGGCGACAAAGTTAACAAGTTTGATGTGGAATGCCCTGTAATAGTTCTTGGGCGGTGTGCCTTTTATCGCCTAGGCTCAGCAGTTTGAGCACCGCCTGCTGTCGCTTAGCGACGGCACTGCTGCTGTGCCTAGAGCTACCGACTGATGGCGCCATGCCCAAGGATGGTAATTCGGAGGAGGAGGAGGTGGAGGAGGGGTGGGAGGAGGAGGAGGTATAGTAGGCCTTTGAGACCTGGACCGAGGTAGGCCCCGCAATCCTCTGCGTCGGCAGTATATGACCAGCCCCAGGGTCAGACTCGGTCCCAGCCTCCACCAAGTTAAGTGTAGTAGCGTTCTTATAACTTTGGGATATGGCGGGTGAGGGGAATGTAAACAGATGCGCAAGAAGCGCTGAAATAATATCCGTAAATGGTAAAAGTTTGCCAGTATATTTTGTGGATAACACAGCAGGGTGGCGACAAAGTTAACAACTTTGATGTGGAATCCATGAAAACAACCCAAATTTCTGCCTGACACACCTCATTTGATAAGGGGACGATGTATGGAGGCAGCTATATGGACGACTTTTGGAGGTAGCAATGGAGACAACGTGTGGAGGCTGCTATGGAGACAATTTAATTTGGATAGTGCCTGTATGTGGCAGTCCAAAAAAGTTTTCAAACCAGAGGAGCAGGTAGGTGGCCCTCCAGAAAAATGAAATAGATTGAGTGCCTGTATGTGGCAGTCCAAAAAAGTTTTCAAACCAGAGGAGCAGGTAGGTGGCCCTCCAGAAAAATGAAATAGATTGAGTGCCTGTATGTGGCAGTCCAAAAAAGTTTTCAAACCAGAGGAGCAGGTAGGTGGCCCTCCAGAAAAATGAAATAGATTGAGTGCCTGTATGTGGCAGTCCAAAAAAGTTTTCAAACCAGAGGAGCAGGTAGGTGGCCCTCCAGAAAAATGAAATAGATTGAGTGCCTGTATGTGGCAGTCCAAAAAAGTTTTCAAACCAGAGGAGCAGGTAGGTGGCCCTCCAGAAAAATGAAATAGATTGAGTGCCTGTATGTGGCAGTCCAAAAAAGTTTTCAAACCAGAGGAGCAGGTAGGTGGCCCTCCAGAAAAATTGAATAGATTGAGTGCCTGTATGTGGCAGTCCAAGAAAGTTTTCAAACCAGAGGAGCAGGTAGGTGGCCCTCCAGAAAAATTGAATAGATTGAGTGCCTGTATGTGGCAGTCCCAAAAATTGTTTAAAACAGAGGACCGGGTAGGTGGCCCTCCAGAAAAATTAAATGCATAAAGTACTATAGCTAGAGCCAGTGGGCCCTGTCAAAAAAATAGCCAGTTTCCTCTGCTTTAGTGTACAAAGAAGAGGAGAAGGAGGAAAATGAGGAGGAGGAGTGCATAAATTATTCAGGTTGAGCTTCCTTCACCTGGTGGAGATTGGAAATGATGAGAAATCCAGGCTTTATTCATCTTAATAAGCGTCAGCCTGTCAGCGCTGTCAGTCGATAGGCGTGTACGCTTATCGGTGATGATGCCACCAGCTGCACTGAAAACCCGCTCGGACAACACGCTAGCGGCAGGGCAGGCAAGAACCTCCAAGGCGTACAGCGCCAGTTCGTGCCACATGTCCAGCTTTGAAACCCAGTAGTTGTAGGGAGCTGTGTCATCATTTAGGACGATGGTATGGTCAGCTACGTACTCCCTCACCATCTTTCTGTAAAGATCAGCCCTACTCTGCCGAGACTGGGGACAGGTGACAGTGTCTTGCTGGGGTGACATAAAGCTGGCAAAAGCCTTGTAAAGCGTACCCTTGCCAGTGCTGGACAAGCTGCCTGCTCGCCTACTCTCCCTCGCTACGTGTCCCGCAGAACTACGCACTCTGCCGCTAGCGCTGTCAGAAGGGAAATAGTGTTTCAGCTTGTGCACCAGGGCCTGCTGGTATTCATGCATTCTCACACTCCTTTCCTCTCCAGGGATGAGAGTGGAAAGATTTTGCTTGTACCGTGGGTCCAGGAGAGTGAATACCCAGTAATCGGTGCTGGAATAAATTCTTTGAACGCGAGGGTCACGGGATAGGCAGCCTAGCATGAAATCTGCCATATGCGCCAGAGTACCAGCGCGCAAGAATTCACTCCCCTCACTGGCCTGACTGTCCATTTCCTCCTCCTCCAACTCCTCCAATTCCTCTTCTTCTGCCCATACACGCTGAACAGTGAAGGACTGAACAATGGTCCCCTCTTGTGTCTTGCCAACATTCTCCTCCTCTTCCTCCTCATCCTCCTCCACCTCCACCTCCTCCGATATGCGCTGAGAAACAGACCTAAGGGTGCTTTGGCTATCAACAAGGGAATCTTCTTCCCCCGTCTCTTGTGACGAGCGCAAAGCTTCCGACTTCATGCTGATCAGAGAGTTTTTCAACAGGCCAAGCAGCGGGATGGTGAGGCTGATGATGGCGGCATCGCCACTGACCATCTGTGTTGACTCCTCGAAGTTACTCAGCACTTGACAGATATCAGACATCCACGTCCACTCCTCATTGTAGACTTGAGGAAGCTGACTGACCTGTCTACCAGTTCTGGTGGAAGTTGACATCTGGCAGTCTACAATCGCTCTGCGCTGCTGGTAAACTCTGGATAACATGGTTAATGTTGAATTCCACCTCGTGGGCACGTCCCACAACAGTCGGTGAGCGGGCAGTTGGAGGCGGCGCTGCGCTGCCCTGAGAGTGGCAGCATCTGTGCTGGACTTCCTGAAATGCGCACAGATGCGGCGCACCTTCGTGAGCAAATCAGACAGATTGGGGTATGTCTTGAGGAAACGCTGAACTATCAGATTTAACACATGGGCCAGGCATGACACATGTGTCAGTCTGCCGAGTTGCAGAGCCGCCACCAGGTTACGGCCGTTGTCACACACAACCATGCCTGGCTTCAGGTTCAGCGGTGCCAGCCACAGATCAGTCTGCGCTGTGATGCCCTGTAATAGTTCTTGGGCGGTGTGCCTTTTATCGCCTAGGCTCAGCAGTTTGAGCACCGCCTGCTGTCGCTTAGCGACGGCACTGCTGCTGTGCCTAGAGCTAGCGACTGATGGCGCCATGCCCACAGATGGTAGTTCGGAGGAGGAGGTGGAGGAGGGGTGGGAGGAGGAGGAGGCATAGTAGGCCTGAAAGACCTGGACCGTGGTAGGCCCCGCAATCCTCGGCGTCGGCAGTATATGACCAGCCGCAGGGTCAGACTCGGTCCCAGCCTCCACCAAGTTAACCCAATGTGCCGTCAGCGATATATAGTGGCCCTGCCCGGCAGCACTCGTCCACGTGTCCGTGGTCAGGTGGACCTTGTCAGAAACGGCGTTGGTCAGGGCACGGATGATGTTGTCTGACACGTGCTGGTGCAGGGCTGGGACGGCACATCGGGAAAAGTAGTGGCGGCTGGGGACCGAATACCGAGGGGCGGCCGCCGCCATGAGGTTGCGAAAGGCCTCGGTCTCTACTAGCCTATAGGGCAGCATCTCCAGGCTAAGCAATCTGGAGATGTGGACATTAAGGGCTTGGGCGTGCGGGTGGGTTGCACTATATTTCCGTTTCCGCTCCAGCGTCTGGGGTATGGAGAGCTGAACGCTGGTGGATGCTGTGGAGGATCGTGGAGGCGACGATGGGGTTTTTGTGCCAGGGTCCTGGGCAGGGGGCTGACTATCAGCTGACACAGGGGAAGGAGCAGTGGTGTGCACGGCCGGAGGTGAACGGGCTTGGTGCCACTGAGTGGGGTGTTTAGCATTCATATGCCTGCGCATACTGGTGGTAGTTAAGCTAGTAGTGGTGGAACCCCTGCTGATCCTGGTTTGGCAAAGGTTGCACACCACAGTCCGTTGGTCATCCGGTGTTTCCTTAAAGAACCTCCAGACTTCTGAAAATCTAGCCCTCGCCGCGGGAGCCCTCGCCACGGGAGCTTCACTACGTGACACATTTGGCGCTGATGCACCTGCTCTGGCCCTGCCTCTCCGTCTAGCCCCACCACTGCCTCTTCCAACCTGTTCTGGTCGAGGACTCTCCTCCGTCTCAGAAGCACTGTGTTCACCCGGCCTCTCAACCCAGCTTGGGTCTGTCACCTCATCATCCTCCGATCCCTCAGTCTGCTCCCCCCTCGGACTTCCTGCCCTGACAACAACTTCATCACTGTCTGACAACCGTGTCTCCTCATCGTCGGACACCTCTTTACACACTTCTTCCACTACGTCAAGAAGGTCATCATCACCCACAGACTGCGACTGGTGGAAAACCTGGGCATCGGAAAATTGCTCAGCAGCAACCGGACAAGTGGTTTGTGACTGTGGGAAGGGTCCAGAAAACAGTTCCTCAGAGTATGCCGGTTCAAATGCCAAATTTTCCTGGGAGGGGGCAGACTGGGGGGGAGGAGGCTGAGGTGCAGGAGCTGGAGGAGTGCCGATTTCGGTGACATGGGTGGACTGCGTGGAAGACTGACTGGTGGACAAATAGCTCGAAGCATTGTCGGCAATCCACGACATCACCTGTTCGCACTGTTCTGGCCTCAACAGTGCTCTACCACGAGTCCCAGTAACTTCAGACATGAACCTAGGGAGTGTAGCTCTGCGGCGTTCCCCTGCTCCCTCATCAGCAGGTGGTGTCTCACCCCGCCCAGGACCACGGCCTCTGACCCCTGCAGTAGTTGGACGCCCACGTCCCCGCCCTCGTCCTCTACCCCTAGCCCTCGGGTTAAACATTTTGAAAATGAAAGTTATAACTTTAATTTTTTTTTTACTTTTTTTTTGTGTTTTTTTGTGTTTTTTTTTTTGTGTGTTTTTTAGTTTTTAAAACCAAACGATGCTATCCTATTGCTATGGCTATTTTCTAGCCAAGTATGAAAGCACACTGCTATGCCAGATGAGATGACGCTGAGTTACGAAAAAATAAACGTAAAATAAAAAGTAAATGGTAGACTGTGCCTAATTGAAATCAAACCCCTAATAAATTTTCCCACTTCGGTCTTTGCGATGGATTTGTGCGTCACTAAGCGCTAAACACAAAGGTCGCAAGTCTCACTCCAAATTCCTCACAATTTGGTAGTAGATGCACTGCAGCAAGGACAGCCACCAGCAGATCAACCAGAAATAAAATATATAACGCTATTGTAGGCCTAAGTAAGCCGTTTGGATTCTCCTATGGCTATTTTCTAGCCAAGTATGAAAGCACACTGCTATGCCAGATGAGATGACGCTGAGTTATGAAAAAATAAACGTAAAATAAAAAGTAAATGGCAGACTGTGCCTAATTGAAATCAAACCCCTAATAAATTGTCCCACTTTGGTGTTTGAGGTGGATATGTGTGTCACTAAGAGCTAAACACAACGGTAGCAAGTCCCCCTGCAAATTCCTCACAATATGGTACTAGCTGCAAATAAAAAAAAAATGTATAACGTTATTGTAGCCCTAAGAAGGGCTGTTGGGTTCTTGTAGAATCACTCCTGCCTAACACTATTCTAATAGAACAGCCTAACGCGTTCCCTGACCAGCAGTAGCTCTCTCCCTAGCGGCATCCAGACACAGAATGATCCGAGCAGCGCAGGCAGGGGCTAGTCTATTCCAGGGTCACCTGATCTGGCCAGCCAACCACTGCTATCGACGTGTAAGGGTACCACGTCATGCTGGGTGGAGTGCAGAGTCTCCTGGCTTGTGATTGGCTCTGTTTCTGGCCGCCAAAAAGCAAAACGGCGGGAGATGCCATTTTCTCGAGCGGGCGAAGTATTCGTCCGGGCAACGAGCAGTTTCGAGTACGCTAATGCTCGAATGAGCATCAAGCTCGGACGAGTATGTTCGCTCATCTCTATTCTTTACCATAAGAAGAACAAATGTGTGGAATAGTCTGCCTCAGGAGCTGCTAACAGCAGGAACAACTGAAGCTTTCAAAAAACTCAGCCCTGGCCCATGCCTTTCTTGGATGAAGAGGGATCATTGAAACATTCCAAAGCTAATTGTAAAATTTTGACTTGTGCTTCTAAATGAAGAGATTTTGTAGGTCTGCAGGTAAAAAAAGCTGAAAGCAAACTTATCACCTTTAGCTGGTGACAGGTTTCAATAGCCTATGTTATGCTGAAAAATGGCTTTGTAAGCATTCAGAATAATTTCAGTACTTTATAGAGTTTTATGTCACATTACCAGGCTCCGCCATCTGCGTATTGTGAGTCTGGGGGTGGGAAGCTGCAGCAGCCTGTGTGCCTGTGTCATTCTCCTCTACTCCACACTCATCCAGCTCCCTCCCCCATCCCCACTTCCTGTCATGTACATTAAGTCACAGGGGAGGGAGGGGGATGGTGTGGAGTAGAGGAAGGATGCATGAGGAGACTGAGACACAGGCACATACAGGTTGCAATTGCACTCCCCCTTCCCTCTCCACCGCACGCTGCTGGCAGGGAGCCAGGTAATGTGAAATAAATTTTAGAAAGTACTGAAATGATTCAGAATGCTGACAAAGGCATTTTTAAAATTTTATGTAATTTTTTTGTAATGTGTGTGTTAGTATGGGAGACAGGATATAAGGTATTTTAACAATATATATGTATTAAAAGTTCTGCACCACTTTCTTGATATGTAAAGTGAAGCCTCCTGTCTTTTACCTAAGCAGCCAGACATTCCTGTCCATAAAATGGACGGCAAGTTGGAACTGTCCATTAGCAATTGCCGGGACCTTATGATAGTATTTATGAATTTAAGATTAAGTTCCTGGCAGGGGAGTTGCTTATGGACCCTCACGTGACCATCCATCTGCGGCCATCTTATTGTCAAGAATCTCATACTGATGAGGTAAATTACACTTTACATATCCATGCACAATGCACTTCAATGGTGGCCGTATGCACTTCAAGTTGCAATATGTACTACTAGCATATGGCCGTCATATATGTTTGGGCCTACATGAGAGTTTTGTCCCTGTACAGTAAAGTAGCACCAGAACCTGCATGATCTAATATAAAGCCAGTCATACTATGTCCTGTGAACAGACCAGGACACATATCATTGTCTTCTGAGATAAAAGTACGTCCACACTGCTGCAGCATATAGCTGGAAATACAGAACATGTTCCGGGAAACTAAGAAGAAAGAGAAGCTTTCAAATAGGTCAAGAAGGAATTCATTCTCCAGATGGAGTGGGCTATTTTTGGCTCTTAACCCATATGACGTCACAAAGCTGTCATAATGCAAGGATGTAAGGGGAGCTCCCTAATTTAAAGGGAACCTACCACCACGATTCTACCTATAAAGGTAGAAATGGTGGTAGGTGGATCTATGGGACGTGAGGATAGCCCTTTTTAGAGCTAATCCTCATGCCCCTGCTATCTTTTTAAAATCTTTAATACCCTAATGTGTACATTTTCTATAGCTGCTACTGGAGTAGCTTGACATGAGGCTACACGTCGTGGCTACTCCATGCCCCAGTAGCCTCTTTTCTCCTCCAACCCCGACATCTTCAGCGCGCAGCTCCTAGTAGCTGCGCGCCCTCATGCGAGAAGCCGGAGTTCTGTGCATGCGCAGTAGCTCCGGTTTCGGAGCAGTCGCTGCGGACAAAAGATGTCAGGGTAGGAGGAGAAAAGAGGCTACTGGGGGGGGGCGGAGTAGCCGCGATGTGTAGCCTCATGTCCGGCTACTGGGGCATGGAGCTTTAGAAAATTTACATATTAGGGTATTAAAGATTTTAAAAAGATAGCGGGGACGTGAGGATTAGCTCTAAAAAGGGCTATCCTTACGTCCCATGCATCCATCTACCACCCGTTCTACCTTTATAGGTAGAATTGTGGTGGTAGGTTCCCTTTAAAGAGGACCTGTAACCCAAATATTGCAGCTCCCTAGGCCTACCCTTGTAATAGCAGTGTTAAATTGCAAGCTTTATTGGAACATACGATAATCTAGGAAACATGGCACTACATAGCCATATGAACCCATGAGGGGGCGATCTGAGGCGCTCCCCTCTCCTTAGCTTCTCCCCTGGACATCCCCCAACACCATAGGCCGGCGGTGACTGCCAGGCTTCATGACGCAGTCACTGCCTCCTCTGGCCACCCCCATGAATACAATGGACCGTAGTAAGCTAGGTTTGCTAGCTTTAGCGGTATGTTCCAATAAAGCTAGCGATTTAACACTGCTATTACTGCGGTAGGGCTAGGGAGCTGATTACTTTAGTGGAAACCCCATCCTGGAAAACCTTAACCTTAGTGGGAGATGTCTGTGCCGGATGTTTTAATAACTAGTCCATAGAAACCCTAAAATTAAACAATTGGCTATAAAAATGTAACCTGCATGTGATACCAAAATGAAACTGATTTAGTATTGGACAACCCTAAGTATAATCACCAATCACCAGGTGCTTAAAGGTAATGTAGAGTAAATTGTTGAGACTGCTAACAGTGAACATCTTACTACATACATGCGGGGCTCTTGTAGGATGTGACGGGCTCTTGTAGGATGTGACGGGCTCTAAGAGCACATTGTTTACCCACAGCCTTATCACTAATGATTTAGGAGGCTAAGCCATGGAAACTTTTTGGCCACAGACCTGCTGATGGGCACTTCTCCAAGTGACACTGCTTTCAGCAAATGGTTTTTAGGAGCAGCAAAACAATGTTGACAGGGCGTAACATTCCTAGTTGTTCCTTTCACGATGGTTGCCTCACCATGGAGAGAATTGAAGCAGAGCTGAAGCTTTTCAAAGTAGAAGACAGTGTCACAATTGTTACACCTTTAATAACAAGAATCACTTCTAGTGCTGATTTTTAAAGCAGTTCACTTTTGGATAACAAAGATCTTTGCTTAGGATGTTTACTAGGAATGTTTCCTCTTAAAAATCATTGTATACAGATAATTACATTTTTATTTATAATGTTTTTGTTAAAGGGAACCTGTCACCATACCTGCCCCATAGAGAATAGTGTACACATTGCCAAAGAGTTTTTATCGTAAAACTGGCTTTTTCCGAAAGAAGATAAGTTAGATGAAAGTTTCCCGTTCTGTATGCAGAGCTGTGTCCCTAGTCCCCTTGGTGTGGCCAATGAGGAGTGGGGCAGACATGTATAACATTCTGAGGAGGGAAGCCATGGGGGGAGGAGATATGGGAGACATGGGAGGTTTTTTATATTTAAAATTGATGCATAACAGAAAGGTTTTCCCAAGGGTGGGGGATAACAGCTTCTCACTGGCCACTCCCATGGGACCAGGGACACATCTCTGCATACAGAAAAACTTTGATCTAGGTTAAAAAAAAAACAGTTTTACTTTAAAAACTCTTTGGCAATCTGTACACTATTCTCTATGGGGACATGGGGGAGCCGGAAAAAAGGTTCCGGATGACAGGTTCCCTTTACATAGCCATAAGAATATGTTTTTGATTCTATCACTTCAACATACCGAGCAAATTTCAGTAGACCATACAGCCTGGGGACAGGTAGACAAATGAGGTTTATTTAAGTATGTGGTACATCCAGGGATTGTATATATGTGTCATACTGAACTCATTTTAAATGGGATTTTCTTTAATTTATGAGAATTTGTTTTTTACCTAACTCGGTAATAATGATATTAATATGAATATTTTTGGAATATTTGCTAAATAGTTTTCTGACTTTTTTTTGTTAGTATTAGTATGTAATCCTTTGCGTGTATGATATATTCCAATACATAGCAGAGGCTTGACACTAATAGAGACAAACCACACTACTCTAATGTGGCTTTTGGGCTCCACAGTTATGGCCCATCTAATGTACAGGTCTGCAAAAAGCTATTGGCAAAGAAATACACAATGATATCTGTGTCTGTAAGCCATAGACTGCATTGATTCAAAGGAAAGATGGGGCAGAGACACCTGTCTATGACACAGGTGGCACAATGATATCATCCCACCCCTGTGACTTTCCGCAGAAGCAGGACAGAAGAGCCTGGCCACAGTATGTTGTTGGATCGCTGGGAAGTAAGTCTTTTTAATTTATTATTATTGGATGAACTGTTTAGCGTGGTACATTGTATCTTACCTATTGAATGGGCCCTGTATCTAAATACATAAGGGGGACACTGGGCCCTGTATCTAAATTCATAAGGGGGGCACTGGGCCCTGTATCTAAATTCATAAGGGGGACACTGGGCACTGTATATAAATTCATACGGGGGACACTGGGCACGGGGTACATATGTATATAAATATCTTTTAGGCAGGGGCTAATTTTTGCTTTGGGCCCCATGATTTCAATGTAGACCACTGACTTTTCGTGTATGGTACAGGCTTCATGCAATAGTGTGCATTTTAGCAGGAAGGGAAATTACCCTCTCTGGCCAATTAAGTGTAACAATCAGCATTGGATTTGTCATTAATATCTCATATATGTGGATCCCATTTATGGGGCTTGCATATATCTGGAAGATGGAACCCCAAACCCACAACTGCTTTTGATGAAGTGGGGCTACATATTCATCTATGTGTTTTTGGGACTTCCAAAAAAAGTAAGTAAACAATTGGGAGAAAACTGAGTATGCACAGAATATGGACCCACAACTTCCATTTTCAATAGAGAATTGGGTCTCAGAGGTAGGACCCATATATGTAAGAAATTTTTTGGCATATCCTTTGGAATAACATGAATGTCTCTGATGGGAAAACCCCTAAAGGAAACAATTTTGAGTAAACTGTATCCCCAACAAGATGAGTAACAGGATTACCAGACATTTATATAGCCTGTCAAGATAGGGAAGATGGGTACGGGCAAAAACATATCCAGTTTTTTTTTTATTCTGGCTAATTGTGAATTATCTTTTTCATTCAATTTTTAGTCTTTCCAGCTGCAAGGAAATTCTACTTCTAATGACACCATTTCTCGAAATGCAGCAGACAAAATATAATGAATCACAATGGTAGTGGCCTTGCTGATAGATAAAAGCTCTTTACGAGTTTATCTGAACAAGTGACAAGGAGTTTACAGTGGAAGCAATTATTTTGGGAGGCTTTGAAAAAAACAAGTTGATAAGTTCCTCCATCGGAAATATTCAAACTTAAAAATAGACATTGAGGGACAAAAATAGAAAAGTCTAGAAAACAATGAAATGGGTGTTGGTGGGGCTTTGTGAAGCACTGTGCAATATGCTTTGAAGTATAGCACTACTGCCATGGATGTTTCCCACACCACCTTAAAGGGGTTGTCCAGTGAGAAAAACATTATGGTTAAGGGCAGGGCAGCCATCAGGAAATTCGGGGCCCCATACAGCAAAAGTGTCTGGGCCCCAACACACCCCAAAACCGAACAAGCCTCCTGCCCCCCGCAGTGACCTTTCACAAACAGGGTTTGAGGCCTGTTGCTACGACAAGGCACACTCTTCTGGTAGATTGCCAATAGGAGTCATACTTTTGGTCAAGTATATTTATTATAGTGCAAATATGGCATCAAAAACTAAAGCATGGTGAACAGTAAACATATAAAAGTGTTTAACAGACAACATATAACAAATATAACATTATAAAGTGCAATTGCTAGGGCCGCCACTATCTTTTAATGTTTTAATAAAGAATTGTGTTAATTACCAGTGGGGGTGCTCCAGTGCACCTAAGGGCTCTTTACGTCACCCTGCCACCAGTCCTGAGGTAATCTGAAGTCCTGGTACCTGTGCCTGCTCAGCAACCTCTGTGAATCACTGCATAAGGGTCAGGACTTCATATTTCCTCAGAACCAATGGGAAGGAAAAGAAGGAGCGTTCATTGCATGCCCCAAGGAAACCTAAAGTCCCTGCACCTGCACACTGATTCACAGAGGCTGCTGAGCAGGCACAGGTATCGGGATTTCGGATCACCGCAGGACTGGCCGCTGGGTGACATAAGGAGCCCTTAGGTGCACTGGAGCACTCCCACTGCTCCTAAGCTGGTAATTAACATAATTCTTTATAAAAGCATTAAAGGATAACCATAGAGGCCATTTTGATGGAACTTACAGTGCTGAAGTCAGGGTCATCAGGTGCATAGCATGATACCTTCAGGTACTATGCTGTGCACCTGGTGCTCGATTCCCTTTAAACAAGGGATATATATAAAGACAAAATACTCATGTACCACACTATAAAAATAACACAGTGATGTCACAGTACAGACATAATAAGCACAGTGATGTCACAGTACAGACATAATAAGCACAGAGATGTCACTGTACAGGGATAATAAACACAGTGATGTCACAGTACAGGGATCGGCGTCTCGTGGCCTAATCAGACCTCAGGTCGGCGTATCGTGCCCCCATCAGACCTCAAATAGCGTCTTGTGCCCCCATCAGACCTCAGGTCAGCTTAATGTGCCCCATCAGACCTCAGGTCAGCTTAATGTGCCCCATCAGACCTCAGGTCAGCCATTTCTGCCCCTATCCATCAGACCTCAGGTCAGCCATTTCTGCCCCTATCCATCAGACCTCAAGTCTGCCATTTCTGCCCCCATCAGACCTCAGGTCAGCCGTTTCTGCCCCTATCCATCAGACCTCAGGTCAGCCGTTTCTGCCCCCATCAGACCTGTCCACAACCCCCCCCCCCCCCGGGGCCCCAGCCACAAAATATATTTACAAAAAGAAAAAGGCTGCTCCGGTCTTCTTCTCGTTCTCTTGCGCGCGCCTTCTTCTCCTGCAGACAGTGTGTGATCCCGCGAGACCAGGCTGTGACCCAGCACTGGATCTCGCGGGATCACACAGCCAGCCCAGGAGGAAGCGCGCAGAGACCGACGCGACGCTGGCGGCAGGGTAAGCATGAAAGAACTGTACGCAGCGCACTGCGCACTCCCCCCCCCCCCCAGGGCCGATTCTAGCATATTTGCTGCCTGAGGCGAATATTAAAATGCTGCCCCCCCCCCCCTCCGCTACCTGTTCAGAAAATGCTGAAAACTTTACTAACAATTAACATCCCTACAGACAGCTCCCTGACACTGTGTGACTGACTACAGGATCTGGGAGTCATTAGTGGCATCTAGTACCTTATAGATGACAATCTCTTCCATCAGGAGGACTTTATTCCGGGTTCTCCAATCCATGACGTATCACAGGTGAATTCACAGCTGGATATCTTCAGCTCCGTGCAGCATCTCCACCCGGCGTCCCTAAAAATACCACAGTCACTTACAGTATAAAGTCTCCTGGATAACAACACTGCGCTCCTAAATAACCCTCACAACACAAGTGACCGCACGCTACCCCACATAGAACACATCCCCTCATTATATATAAATATTCTACTGGAATTATAGCATGTACAGCACCAATCAATATACAACACCCCTAATTTATTAATACAGACCCCCCCCCAATATTTGGTTTACATGATGCAAAGTAATCTATTGTATCTTATGAATAATATATCCCACCCAGTTATTATGTTACATGTGAATTTATATAGAGTACTACCCTGATTGAAGTAAATATATAGCACCTCCTAATGAATATATATATATAATTTATTTTTATAGGCCCCCCAGTATAAACAGTATCCAGCCCCATATAAATATATACAGCCCCCCCAGAATAAACAGAATCTGGCCCCATATAAATATATACCCCCCCCCCCAAGAATAAACAGAATCTGGTCCCATATAAATATATACAGCCCCCCAGAATAAACAGAGTATGGCCCCCGATATAAATATATACAGCCCCCCAGAATAAACAGAGTATGGCCCCCCATATAAATATATACAGCCCCCCAGAATAAACAGAATCTGGCCCCCCATATAAATATATACAGCCCCCCAGAATAAACAGAATCTGGCCCCCCATATAAATATATACAGCCCCCCTAGAATAAACAGAATCTGGCCCCATATAAATATATACAGCCCCCCTAGAATAAACAGAATCTGGCCCCCCCATATAAATATATACAGCCCCCCCCCCAGTGTAATAAGAATTTGGCCCCCCATATAAATATATACAGCCCCCCCCCCAGTGTAATAAGAATTTGGCCCCCATATAAATATATACACCCCCCCCCAGTGTAATAAGAATTTGGCCCCTCATATAAATATATACAACCCCCCCCCCCCCCAGGAAAAATGGGATCTGGCCCCTTATAACTATACACAGCCTCCCTAGTAAAAAAGTATATATCGAAGACAAACACCCCCCCCCCCGTTACAGTAGTAATCGCCCCCTAATATATATATTTAATTAATAATTGGACAATAAAAATAATAAAACTTGTACTTACCTCACGGCAGGGTGCTCCCACGGCGCGCGGCTCCCATATTCACGCGGCTCTTCTGGCAGCGGCTCTTCTGGCTGAGTGACACAGGCGCGTTACGTCATCATCAGCCGCCTGTGTCACTGCACTGTACGGAGCGACGCCAGCAGCCGTAAAGGCGCTGCGCCGCTCCGCATGTAAATCGCACCTGTTTCTTAAAGAGACAGGTGCGATTTATCTGAAGGGAGATTCGGGCGCCAGATTGGAGCTGCAAAATGCCGCTTTTAAAGAGGGCCGCATTCTGCCGCCCGAGGCGAGATTTTCATCTCGCCTCATGGCAGATGCGGCCCTGCGGGCCCCCCCCTAGTGTCTTAGAGTCCGGGCCCCATAGGGCAGTACCAGTTGTACTGCCCTATCGGCGGCCCTGGTTAAGGGGGTTGTGTAAATGTATCCCTCTCTTTACAAGATAGAGGCTAAATATGAGATCACTGTAACTAGGATCCCTAAGAGCCCAGAAGATGGGGTACTAAAATTCCCTGTAAGTGGTGCGCCAGTGCTTTTTTACCTCTATGAGGCTGCTGGTCAGTGATCTATGAGGCTGCTGGAAGTAAATGGAGTGCTGTTCTCCATGTCCCCTGGCATTTAATTCATAGTATGACATTCTGTACGACTTTGTTCTGAAAAGTATCTGATCTCCGGTGGATAGAGGATGATGGGTGCATTCATTAATAGTGTCGCAGAGTCTGGTGAGGTAATTTACATTGGGATGTTAGATTTGGCAAAAGTGAATTGGCGCAGGACCAAAAAGGTTCTGAACTGTCTCCACATTCATGAAGGTGAAATAGAATTTGGTAAACAGTTTTAGCCGGTCTGTTTGTGCAGCAAATATTGCGCCCCAAAAAGTGTCTAGAACATAGAAGCATGTGAAAAGTGTCAGTATTACTGAGATGTGCCAAAAAAAAAGGCATGAATGTCGGAAAAGGAGCAATATTGTGGTGCCAACACTTAATAAACATGGCGCACAGGGCGCAGCGAGGAAAAAAAATTTGCAAAAGAAACTGGTCAATAATGAATGCCCCCCAATGTGTTTCCTTTAAATGGCTCTGGTGCTCTTACTTGCTGCTCCCATGCCACTCTGGTGCCACTATTTTTGATCCCTGTTGCTCTGTGCATTTTGGGTGCTTCTTGACAACTTAGGAAATATTAGAGAAGGTCGCTAAACCAATCACTAGCCATTCTGAGGAGGGTCATCACTCCTATAAGTGATTGGCTAATCAGACTCTCCTAGTGTTTCCCATGGAAATGCAGTGTATTGAGAAGTAAACTAAATATAATTTACAATATGTAGCATATATATGCCACTAAGTCCAGATGAGTTGAGTTGATTGGAGTGAGAGGGAGCAGATAGTGATAAGTATTGCAGTGTTATGTTGCAAAAAAGCTGAAAATCATGATTACAATATGCCACGTACAATATGCCATACCTATCACCAGCTAAAACAGTAGTATCTTTTATCAAATTTTAAACAATATTGTGAGCATTGTTGGGCTAGCAATCTTCCATATTGCCCTGTGCTATGGTACATAGTCCTTTCCAGTCAGTAGAAAAGTACATCTTAGGATAGATTGCACATATCTGATTTTCTAGAAGTATCCTTAACAAATATTGGAGGGAGAATTTGATAATCCTCTTTTTCATACTTTACACAAGACAATGTTGTATATCGGTCTCACATTGAATGTTATTAGCAGCTCTTGTTGCTTTCATACACAGCCCCCTGCATCGGTGTTACACAATCACATTTTACGGGAAGACGAAACAAAGGAGTGATGGGGGTAGGGTTGTAGTTAGCATCAAAAAAGTGAGAGATCAGAGGCAGAAGGATGTGGAGTGCAAATGGAAAAGGATTTAGTCACAGGAAAAAATACAAATATCAGATAAAAATATTACAAGCTATGGGGAGGCAAGGAGTGCTGAACTGAATTGTTAGCATCTTTTTGACATGATTGCATGATTGCATACATGGTGTTTGCCATTATATGTAAGTAAGACACATTTACTCCTTCCCAGTCAAAATGGTCAACAAGCCGATTTTAATAATGCAACCTCTTTAATAATGTTGCTGTTTTTATCAAACTTTCACAAGCCGTAACCCAGCGTGTTCTACCACATTTCTCATTTCTATAAATTTTATTGGACTTTGGTTTTATGAAAATATCAGTCCACAATTAGGATTTCCTTCCTGGCTGATTTGACTCATTTCTTAGGAGATGTGTGACACCTTTTTTGCTTCCTTTCTTTTTTAGAGTCAATAAACATTTATTGAGAAGTATACGAAATATAATTTACAATATTTAGCACATACATTCTCAAAACAGACATGAAACAAAGGAATTATAACAGTATGGACATCAAGTGGATTGTTTCTCCTTGTAAACATACATTCAAATGGGTAAGTACAGGTAAGGACATTAGATTACTTAGATCAGTGGTTCTCAACCTGTGGGTCGGGACCCCAGCGGGGTCGAACGACCAAAACCGGGGGTCGCCTAAAGCCATCGGAGCCGCAATTTTACTGTGTTTTTACTGCGGGTTGCATGGATTGGGGTCACCACAGCATGAGAAACTGTATTGCGGGGTCACAGCATTAGAAAGGTTGAGAACCACTGACTTAGAGGGAAGGAAGAAATCAAGAAGGGAGAGAGAGAAAAAGGGGGTAGCCTAGAAGTCCGTCTTCCTTTCTTTTTTGATTACTTGTCTGATGAAATTTGTTGATGCTCTTTGAGGTCACCTTCTTTTCCTGTGAAGAAAGTTGTGTTGAAAATATTTATTGAAAAAGGAACTATATTCAACAATTAACAGTGAAGGTTAAGTCTCGTCTTTTCCCATCTTTGAATAATATATTATTTTAACACCTAAAGTATAAAAATAACAAATCAGGGACCAAACTGCAAATAATTAGTATTGAGCTTGATTAGTAAAGCACCTTCATCTGAACCCGGAGACCTATATGGAAATAAAGTCCCAGTTATGCAATATATAGTCCTGGTTCTGAATCATTCAGCCCAGGAATGGGTTCTGCTTTACTCACAAGTTTTCTTCTAATGTCTCAGTGGAATGGGGAGTACATGTTTACCAGTGGTGGTGAAAAATAATCTTCCCTACAGATACCAGCTCAATGTCTTGTGACAGTGGTCTAAGGAGCTATTCTTCAAAGAGGAGAAGCCCTGAACCTGTTTAGAAATCCATAAAAGAAGCAACATAAATTCATTTGTTGAATGTCTTGCAGGACATGTCTTCTTTCAGAAACCTCCGATTCACCATAGTAGGATTACTAAATTCCCTCCATATTTTTAGAAACCAATGATGTAAAAAAGACAAGGAAATAGAACTGGAATTAGAAACGTATCTCCTAAGACCCTGTCTGTCATTCTTGTATTGCCATGTTGCTATTATCAGTATCAGCCTAGGTCTCATTTTAGCAACCGGAAGACAGAAAAGCAACGTTATGTTGATGGGTGAGGAAGATGGTAACCGTCCTTCACTGTGTGCCCTTTGCAATCCAAGAAGAAAAGAAAATAGTGTATGTTGTTATAATGCACTTTTCTATAATGTAAAAGGCCTTATCCATCATACAGCTACAACGTACAACAAACAGGAAGATCCTTCCTATAGAACAACCTCCCTGAAGCTCCAGCCCTGGAAGGAAGTGTCCTCTGTCATCTGCCTTGCCTTAAATAAACCCAAACAATACATTAACAAATTGGCCTTTAGTATAATTGCCAATTTTAAAGGACCATTGCTGGTTTTAAAGAAATTTGCAATTAAACTTTCCATTACAAAAAACCTCTACAGATAATATGAAGTTGCTCCTGACTAAAATGAATAAAGGGTTCTAAAAAACACAAAGAAAAATATAATATATCCAACAAAGTGTTTTCCTATAGTCATGTCATTGGAGTGAGGAAGGAAATTGGGTTACCTAGAGGAAACCCACACAATGAAACCAAGGACATACAAACTTTTTGAAGTTGCTGTCCTTGGTCAGTTTTGAACCCAGGTCCCCAGCTTAGTACACACTGAGCCGCCATGCTACCCTATGTCCTTGCATGTTCCCCTTTTACTTTTTGGTGTGTAAGTTCCATCCTGATTGGCCACAGATTCCTAAAATAATTATGTTTATACTAACTGGGATTTAACATGACTCTCACATCACGCTGCAGTTGTGATACTTCCTCACTCCTATTGTTCCATATGAATGTTTGTACTCTGTAATGTCCCCTATGATTTGTAAAGTGCTACAGAATTTGATGGCGCTATATAAATAAAGATTATTATTTTTATTATAATGCTGTCATTGTTGTTTATGCAAATATAACATTCAGGCTAAGTTTATATTATTAGGAGGGGTAACACAAAGAGTAACTTCATTCACCACATGTAAAACTTTCTTTGACGTCTAGTCTACATGGTAACGTAACCTCGGGTAATGGTTGCCCCAGGTTAATTAATCACATTACAACTGAACATGGAGGTAATCCAGGTTTTACGCTTTCCGGTCTTGAAAGTATGGAGAGCAGTTCTCCGGGACCTAATAATGTAATCATACCATGTAACTGCAACACCCCCGCAAATGTATGGGCATAGGAGTGTTTGCAGATAATGCCCTCTATCTATGTCTCACCAGCAGGTGAGCCTGCGCAACTCGGTTATTCTAAGATAATTAACAGCGGTAGATCCTGCCTGTACAGGTAATGGTTAATAGGGTGCAATTGTATCCAATTGTATTCCACCATGTACACTGGAGTGTGATTAGAGAGTGAGCCACCACCTGACCAGGTCAACAAAACCCCTGGACAGGGAGTCCTAGCTGGGACCTAGTGCTCCTATGCTCCAACTCTTACCACAAGATCACAAGCTTTTGGGTTCCAGAACACACAGAGTGAAGAGAGAGAGGCTGTGTCTGTGCACCAACAGCACTGACACTTAGCTTATCCCAGGACCAGAGTCTGAAGACTCATAGCTGCAGCATCCACAGATTGGACACAGCTCTATCCCAGCCTGCATCTACTACCAGGCTGATGAACCATTCCTGAGGACACTCTCCATGACCACTCCAGTAATCCGGAATCTGTTACCAAAATCATTTAGGCCGTTGTCTGAAGTTGTTCCAATAAAGAACCATGAGTTATTTTGCAGAACGTTACCTCCGTCTGATCCCTGGATATGGCTGTATCACCACCACGGGCTCCTCATCCATTACCCAGGGACATATCTTACAGACACCTAAGGGGTTGCCCCAGGGAGAACCAGTACATCAGCCTCTCTCTCCGTATTTCTTGCACACACCACCTGCTGGAGACCTGCCAGGCTCTAGGTCAGCCCTCTGGTCCCCATACCAAGCACCGTGACATCAGTGTGCCTAGGCCGCAACCACCAGCCACTACGGTGTTCTGGGCCCCGAATGCCTCCAGGCCCCAAGAAAAGGCTAGGCCCAGGTGGGGGATATTGCATAACTAACAGTTAAGCGAGACTCCTTACTATTTCCCCTATGGAGAATAACACAAGAACAAAATTTTGGGCACTAAAGGGGTGCTAATACCAGCCCTGGAGCCCTGAAATAATAGCAAATTCTAGCTTATTGGTAGCACTTGCAATTACTTACCCCAATCCACCACAATCACGCCAGTGGGACGTGAAGGGGGGCACAGCCGGCCAAGCGTAGGGCTCGGCAGGCCAGGAGTGGGCTGGCGCGGGGCGTTACTGCCCCACGCCTGCACACTCACTGCAGCCAGTGACTTTTCACATGTGAAAATTCGCTGGCTGCGTTTATTTCTATGCCAGGCCCTGCAGAGCGCCCACTGGATAAAGGCTTCAGTGTATGATAAATATCATCTGTAATGCAGTCCTCCATGTTTGAACCTTCAGTTCATTGTCAAGTTAAAAGTCTTGATTCCATGAACGATCATCCCTTAAAGGACATCTACCACCAGGATAAATGATTGTAAACCTGACATACTTCTTTTAGCTTCCTATGCCCTGTTGTTTTTTTTACAAAATATGTCTTTGAAATTATATAAATGATCCCGAGGGGGGCTGGGCTCCATAGGTGGTAATGGATCCTGGAGCCCTTCAGGTTAATTTGCATAAATCATTTTTTTCTTAAAAACAAGGGTATAAGGAGCTAAAAGAAGTGCAGATCCTGCCAGAGGGGGCACACACCAGTATTTATGTCAGTGTGCTTGCTTTACAATCCTTCATCCTGGTGGTAGATGTCCTGTAAAGGATGATAATTATCTTGGTATCACTAAACATATAAGGACATTTTACCATACTGTAGTAGTCAATGTGGACTAATTTGTGTATTGCATTTGAAAAGTGCATGAACATCTAAAGATCATCAGCTTAGCATGCACAAGTGTCTTAGTAGCAGAAACATCAAAACGTGCTAAGAACTTTCTACAGAACTTTTTTAGATGTGACAATGTAAACAGTATGGTTATTATCTGAAAACAAACTTCTAGGAAAGATTAGATATGGGTCAATGTCTGGACCACTAAGAACATAGGTGTCTACACTTTATATCTATAGTCCACTTCATCTTACACCATGATGGGAACTACAGGCTGTAATAACAGAGCCGATCCCTGACTATAATCAGTGGTGATACTCACTTAGCACCCATTAATAGATACAAGGAACATTCATCAAAATTAGAACCTCATGACTGTGATCAAAGAACATACAGCAAAATTGTGGTCTTAGAGAGGAGACTTTATCAGCAGTCAGTCTCCACTTTGCAAATATAGAGGGAGATAGATTGAGAGCTAATTCCCGATTGACTTCTGTCAGTATGTTATCCGTGGCAGATTTGTGTGGTCTTCTGGGATTTTATCTCATTGGGTTAAGTGAATAAGTGGAGTCACTGATATTATGTGAAAAGCCAAAATTAGGGGCTTTTGCAATATGATATTTGTAATAAAGCCAATTACAACCCACAGTATAAAGGTTTTGGAAAACATTGCTACATGTAGAACAGAAAATAAGTGGATGAACTGAGCACAGGATCCTTTTTATTCATCTGGTTTGCAATTAGCTGTACTACTGATATAACATACAGATAGCCCCCGGGTTACGTACAAGATCTTGTTCTTAAGTTAAATTTGTATGTAAGTCGGAACTGTATATTACATAATTGTAACCCCAATCAAATTTTTTTTGGTCGCTGTGACAATTGGATTTAAAAAATGTTGGCTTGTCATAAGAACCAGGATTACCAATAAAGCTTAATTGCAGACACCCTTAATAACGGTTGTAGCTGTTTATTAAATATGTAAAGTCCATCTTTAATAAAAACTAGAAAATAAAAGTTGAAAACTACCATATGGTCAAGGGCAGGGTCCACTGTCCATTTGGAATCATGTAAGTGATCTAAAAATATATTGATTTAATGAGATGTTTTAAAGTACAATAAAATTATAACATAGATATTAATTTACCATTCTTCTCCTTTCCAATAATTTTTACATGACTTTGGAGGAGATTTTATTTTTAGATAGGAAAATGGGGGAAATTCCACATTAAAGAGGGAATGCTAGAAAGGACATTTCATACCCTACCTAAGGGGGGCGCAAATTTTGGCGCTGCTTGTGAATCCATGGGTTTTCTATTTCTATTTTCTTTTCTCTATTTTTCCGACATGTTTTTTGTCATAGTTTATGGTGCAAAAATGGAACAGCCAAAAGCTAGTCTACGGAGTTCTAAAACTTTCAGTCCTTGCGCCAAATCATTAATCCCTTGCACCACAAATACATCCCACTGAAAAACATAGAAGGGTTCTAGCACCACCTGGAACCAAAATTAATAAATGCCCCTTTACAGTGCATGGAGCTATGAGTAAGTGTCCCTGGTTTATCATGATGGATTTTATGATCCACATTTATTAAGCTTTCTAGGGCACTATGATAAATCCGATGTGCAAAAGACATATAGGGGGGCATTAATCCTCCCTCCCTGTGCTCTTTTTGCGCCTTTAGTGGGTATTCTTTTTCCACCTAGTTTGTCATTGCAGTCTTAGCTCTTTGTCAAATGACTTTTTAGTCGCAAATGTATGCGCCGCTCATACCACTGGCTTTCCAACTCTCTTTTTAGGCACAATGTTAAATTGTGCACAAACATCTGGAAGCAGGAGAAATTCTAAGACAAATTAAGCACAAAATGGGTTTACAGCTACACAGTGAACTCCAGTGCACCGCTGGAAATAGTTGCAAAATATTGTGCCTGAAATACAACCAAAAAAACATTCATCGAACTTGTAGAAATCTGCCCCCTAAAGTGCCCCTAGGACGCTCTACAAAACTGGAGTAAGAACCTGCCTAATGATAACTCTGCCCCCAAGTTTCTTGGCCTGAACTCCACCGTCTTAGGCTTAGTGCTCTGGGAATGACCCTATGTCACAGATTAGGTCCATATGTATTATAGAAACACACATTTACAAATAGGACTGTAACCGCACAACTCAAGCTATACTCACATGTTGTACCACATCCCAATTACACTTTTACATAAACAGAGTATATTTTATAGCAGACTTGAACCTTCCTGTGCACAGATGTTCCATCCTAATGAATGTACAGCTGCTGGAGGCTATACCTATTCCTCCCTGGCCTTGTGATGATTATAGCGTAAGATGTAATATAAACATAGGATCATGTATCACTACAAATGTCTCCAATTATACAGCAAATTTACTGCAATACGTGTATTTCATCAAAAATTTCCTTCGCTTTTTGACATTTACTTTGATAAATCTTAAGCAGTTCCCTGCTGTTGGTGGTCTGTATTCTTCCTGTCTTCCGTCCTATAAGTTGGTCAATCATAAATTTGGGCTAATTACAAAATCACATTTTCATTCCAGTTCAAGTTTGTAAGTCACCCCAGTTTCCCTATCAGAAGCCAACCACACGGTGTTGTTGGAATCTCTATTGTAGCTAATTAAGATGTAATTTCATGTAATCATCTGAATCAGCCTTATAAATTAGTGCATTTCCATCCTAAACTTTCAGATAAGGTCAACACAGGAGCAGATTTACTACTTTCTCTGGGTTTTAGAGATTGTTGTGCAATTGTGGACCACATGGAAACTACGGCCATTACATTGCATGGAGTCTTGTGCTACTGTAGTTACTGGTAGGGTTCAAAAGTAAGTTTTTATGCATGTAGCCATAGGGCACAGACAGACTAAGAAAACTGCGGGTGACTAAAGCCTCATTTACTAAAACCAACCCTAAGTGGTGGATTTTGCAGGTCAAATTTTGTCAAACTTGAGTTAAACCTGATGTGTATTACTATCAGGTTAGCTTTTATGCAATGGACAGGTTAGCAATAAACATAAAGGTAGAAATTTCTCTGAATAGGGCTTGTTGTTCCCCAAACCTCTTCTCCCTTACAGGATATATCAAGAGGCTCCGGCCTGGCTAGAAACAGGTGCAGGCTTTAGGAAGTGCCCCAACGCAGGATGGGGACGCCTCCTGTGACCCATTTTGCGTCCTGGCCCACATGACGCCTCTTGGTAAGGGGTGAATAAGTCACAATATGTGGAAGTGCACCAGAAATTGCGACTTTATCAAGGCTTGTGTTCCAGTACAAGCTTTGATACACCCCCCCCTCCCCCCGAAATGTACAAAGGCTGGAAGACAGTCGTCAAGCTCATGACATGGGAAAAGACAAGGATCGGACTTCTTGATTAAGAAACACAAACACTGTGCAAATGTTTAGGGCACGACCCAAATATACAACCAATGTCATTAAGAACTGTCATCAGCGTGCTGGAGCTGGCTTTGCATTACAAATCTTGAGGGAAAATACAGTTCAGAATGGGGCCTAAAGAAGAAAAAGATGTCCTGGAAGAGATGATATGACCCCACAGAGACCTTATCTCCTCATCATTGAGACATCAATATCTCCACAGGCCTGCTAGGCGGCCTTAATTGGCAAACTCTCCGTAAGGAGATCTCTTACTCTTTATCATTGAGGGAAATGATAGAGATTATAGAGACAGAATGATTTAAGCAAGCCTACATCCACAAAACCTCTGGATTTAGTTCTCCAAGATGCTCTCCATTCTGCTGAGGTCCTTTAAAATGTTCTTTGCCTCTTCTTGCTGTCTGTGATTTTTATTTTTTAAAAAAGGCACCAAAATGTCTCAAAATGCATAGAAAGTCCAAGCACATGTGCCAGCAGGGGACTCGGGTGACTATGTTTTTTTAAATGTTGCAAGTTATGAATCTGTCTTCCCATTTTGGAGTAGTTCTATGTTTATGCCGGAATAGTGAAAATAGTCCTGTGCAAATTTTTAGCAGTAAAAAGTTGCAAAGAACTTCTATGCAACTTTTTTTTGAGACTTACGTATGCCAAAATGCTCAACAAAACCAATGATAAATAACCCCCAGAAAGTCAATATACATAGTCTATTGTTCAACTACTTTGCATTTTGTTAATTGATAGACATAAACTATTAACTATTAAATTCATGAAAGCATTCATGAGGTTGTTACGGTAGATTCTATGTACATGTTCAAGAGAGGCCTGGATGACTTTCTGGAGAGCAAAAATATCTTGGGTTATGGGGAAAACACATTTGTTTAATTCTTGGGGGTTGGACTTGATGGACTTGCGTCTTTTTCTAGCCTCGTATACTATGATTGTTACTTTAAAGAAATGTGTCCACACCTGCTAAAACCTTTGCAGGTTACTGATACTTTGTATGGGACATTATAGGGGGAATTATCATTGTGCATTGTTAAGAGTTTGTTTTTCTGAACACAGCATTAACTTCAAAATGTACCAAACTGATGAGCTGTTTAATAAATGTCTGTTCTAAGGTGTTACTTCACTTTGTAACCCTAACCACCGTCACGGGTGGTCCCACGCCATATCTCAGGTTGCGGGCTCACCCGTGCTCCCCGGGGCTCGCAGGCGCGGCGCCAGTGTAGCTCACCTCTCACCGTTCCTGACTTTCAGCTGAGTTCCGGACGCGCCCGTCCCCGTCTCCTAGGGCGCACACGCGGTACCTTCAGGAGATTTAAATGGCCAGCGCACCGCTAATTGGTGCACTGGCTGATCACTTCTCTATTAAAAATCCAACACCCTCATTACTGCCTTGCCAGATCTTTGATACCTAACAGCCTGAGAGAAAGCTGTTCTGCGAGTTATCTGGATTCCAGTGTTTCCTGCGATTTACCTGCGTTCCTTTGTCTCCTGCGTTCCTGTGTCTCCTACTTTCCTGTGTCTCCTGCGTTCCTGTGTCTCCTGCATTCCTGTGTCTCCTGCGTTCCTGTGCCTCCTGTGTCTCCAGCGTTCCTGAGTCCCTCCGTGTTCCTGTGTACCAGTGTTCCTCCGTGCTGCTGTCCGTTTAAATGTGTCAAAAATAACTGTGTTTTAGTGATCCAAAAAAATCATTTGGAACTTTAGGAAACAAGATTTCTGTAGTGCAAGATAATGCAAACATAATGTGAATATGTTAGAAATGTTTTGACTTAAAGTAATTAAGTTCTCTTCTAAATGCCTTCCAATCATCAATTGTCTTATGTTTCTAAATCCCATCAATGGCCCTCTGAGCCACAAACATGACTTTTACCCCATAATCATTGTAAACAATTGGCTTCTATGAGACATTTTAGCGATGACCCAGTGTCAAGTGTTGGAGATCTGCATTGAGAATAATGTTGTAGGACCATGAACTTTGTATATTCCGGTCCCCAGTGGCACAAGGTCCTTCTTCATTGAGCAGTTACCACTTTCATGTTTTTCTTAATGCCTCCATGGGGATCGTTATTACAAGCTCTTCTGTAAGACTTCATGAGAAGACCAGGCCTATGACGTCTCATTACAGATGAAAAGACTAAAGTTTCAGTGGAGCAAATGAAAACTGACACTTCAATTGCTCTCTGTGGTTTCTTAATGATATGTTGTTGTGGCTAGCAGCAAGCGGCCATCGTAAGCTTTGTGGCTCTTGAAATGCCACAAGGAATCAGGAGACCTATACGGAAGTCTACGGTGCTTAGTTACTCTGAGTGACGGGTGACAAACATGTCCAAAAAATCACAATCTTTCAGAGCTGCTCAAAAAATAAGGCAATTTAGACTTGAACTTAGGAGTTTTGCTGAAATAAGAAAGACAGGTCTGCTTTTTCCAGAGACACCATATCTGTCTATGGGTTGGATCTGGTAGGGAACCTTAGACCCACCAAAGAGAATGGGGTTGGGCTGCAGTAGCACACACGACCCATGAACAAGTGTGGCACTGTTTCTTATATAAATGAGTTATGTATTTTTTATCCTTGATAATCCCCTTTAGTCCCATCTTGCTCTGAGCCATACTATTATGTTACACTAAGCAAATGGTTAATGCTCAGCACTGTAATAATATGGTCATTGGATGCTGTTATCAATGGAAAAATATAGAGGCCCCAATTATTTTACCTAAACTGTTGTCATCTTAAAGTATAACTCATCACACAAAAAAACTATTTCAATGGAGAAATAAAGAAGATGAAAAATGATAAAATGTTTTTGAACAGTTGTTCAACAGTAGAGATGGATGGTCTAACTTTAGAATAGGGTATTATAGAATCCGATACATGGCACCAGGCCCAGACTCGGCTTACCTGGGCAAGCATCGGGGCCCAAGAGTGCCGGAGGGGTTCGCTCTTATACTTATACAAATGATCACCTTCCAGCTCGTGTAGTTTTCTGCCTCTATGCTGCGCTCATCGGGAGCACAGCATAGAGGCAGAATCCAAAACTTACTTTTCCTTTCTACCCTGAAGTGACGCACTATGCGCAACGTCTCTGAAGCGGGAGCACATGATGATGTCATCACATCACGTCTTCAGGGCCGGTGCATATATCAATCACATGCTGAAGAAAGAAGGCTGCTGCATATGGCGCGGGACAGTGTGGCTTTGTAGGGGAGAGATTGTGGCTATATAGGGGGGGGGCAGTGTGGCTATAGCAGGGAGGGGGGGCAGTGTGGCTACATTGGTGGGGCACAGTGTGGCTTATGGAATGTGGCTTAGGAGGGGGACAGTGTGGATATGTGGGGGGGGTAGTGTGGCTACGTAGGGGGGAGTGTGTGGCTACATAGGGGGGGACAGTATGGGGGAGGGGCCAGTCTGGGGAGTGGGAGGGACTGGGGAGAGGCCCACTAAGGGGCTTACAAAGGCTCTGTCACCCTAGGGTCTACTTAAAGAGGACCTGTCACCTAAATTTTCGTCACTAGGAGCTGCTTACTAAAGATCAAACGCCGCAGTGTTAGAGTGATAGCGTTACCGGAAACCTCTGGTAACGCTATCAAACACTGCGGCGGGGTACAGTGTAATCATCTGACAGCTTGAAAAGCTGTCCGATGTATTCATGAGAGGGCGGTCCGAGGCGCTGCCTCTTCCCCGGACCGCCCCGCTCGCTCCATAGGCCGGCAGTGACTGCCGCGCGCTAGGCGGCAGTCACCGCCCCTAGCCACGCCCCAACCCCGCCCCCTCATGAATACGTCGGACAGCTATGCGAGCTGTCCGAAAATTACATTGTACCTTTAGTAAGCAGCTCCTAGTGCCGATAAATTGGGTGACAGGTCCTCTTTAAACCTGGAGAGGGCCCTGCATGGTACCTACAGTGATCAAATGCTGAGCCCTGCCTTTTCCCCTATGTATAGAGCAGGATGCAAACAGCTCCAAACACTAGGGGGAATTTACTAAGACTGGCGTAATTGAATGTTTGTCTTAAATTTTCCTCTGTTGGTGATCTGGTACCCCATATCTACTTACAGGCTCCAGCCTCTTAATTGGTGCACAAACTCCTCCAGTTCAGACGTAAGACGAGGTCTGAACTGGCGCTTTTTGCTACAGTCTCCACCTGTTTTATAGCAGAAACTATAGTAAATGTGTTTGTCCCACTCCACGCTCCGACGACCCCAAAGTTGTGTGTGGGTCGGAGGAGCTAAAAAACTGACATGGAGGGGAGATTCATGTGCCTTCATAGCCAGAAAACTAAAGGAGGAATCATATTTAATCTCCGCCACTGTGTAGGGGTTTTATTGCAGTTTATTGCAGATAATAAACTCATATTTAGCCGCTGAGTATTACATCTATTAATCCTTTCCTTTTTGTAAGTATATATGACAGGAGCAGTGCAGGATTTTCTGTGTGTGTTTCATCTGAGTTCAGGTTTCCTCAGTTCTGCAGGACACAGAAGAAGTGTTTCCCATGAGTCTGTCATACGTTGACAGAAAAAGACCAAAGAAGTCATTATTACTTAACTAAAATGTCATAACAAGACAAAGTCTGAAGCTGTTTCTGAAAGATCGGCTCAATGGCAGGAAACATGGCTGGCCGTCCTGGAGCTCTGCAAATGGCACAGCCTTTATTAGTCCCCTGTGACGAGGACAGTGGATCAGCAGCACTTATGTCTCAGACATAACAGGTCTATGGAAATAGGTATGGGGATTACGAAAGAACTAAAAGGGGATGTTGACATTGTTGTATAATAATTCTTTATTTATATAGCGCCTACAGATTACGCTGTGCTGCACAAAGCGCGGTATAGTATCTACTACAACATAAGAGAGAAAGAGAAGGTTGATTGATGACTTTGGCTAGATGGTCATGTTTCAATGTGCAAATCACTTGATATGTGGAGCTAAAAGGGTTGTCCATTCACAACAAGTTAGCATCTTGAAAACAACGTGGAACCGGCACGACAACGAATCACTTCACAGGGGTAATATGCCAAAATCTTCTTCTTTATTGAATAAAATTCAAACAACATGAGGAGACAAAATCGGTTGACGCGTTTCGACGGTTCCCCGTCTTAGTCTTAACCTGTCTGCTGTATGGAAATACGCTCACCTTTATAGTGATCTACTGAATGAGTGAGAGAGGGGAACGCCCTCCTTCCTGTGTGGTTGCCCGGAAACCGGGCCGCGTCTCCACGGTCACATGACCAAGCCACATGACCGGAAAGGTGCCACCTCCACGGTCACATGTCCAAGCCACACGATCGGGAACGAAGCCTAGCAACGGGATAACCATAGTGCTATGTGAAGATCAGACAACGGGCCGTGCCTCCAATAAGTTGCGGTCCGCTAATATCGGGTCTACGCGATCGGAAGCACATCCCGGGATCAAGATTCATAGGTGAGTAAGTAATTAAAAAAGAACATCTATAAAAATTGTCACTGTCTATTACAGGAAAATACATGCTAGCTAGACATGAGATTCGACGTACTAGGGAAATAGAAAAATACATTCTTACTGAACATCTAGATACTGTGTCTACTATTGCATGCAACAATACACTGAGGAAAATCTTTTGTCATTAGGTTGCCAAAGCGAGTTGAGCCATATTGACATTATAAATTATAAATCATAAATTATAATCATAAATTATAAACAAAGCAACAGAAGGAGTAGAGGGAGTATAAGATCAAATATGTTAAATACTGCAGCAGAAAGTACAATACAGGGTTATAATGACTCTTAATATGTCAGTATGATGTCCTGTCTCTTATTCATACCATGTGGTATCCTGCTCTCCAAAACAAAAATCCAATAACTCTCCCTGTTTAATAATTTTCTCTTCATGTTGCCACCCCTAATTGGAAGTGTAACCTTTTCAAAACCCGTCCATGTGAAGTGCCGGGTAGATTTGCCATGTATTTCTCTAAAATGTCTCGACGCTGCTGAGATACCAACTGAATCATTGGTGATGTCTGACAGATGTCTGCGGATCCTAGTTTTTAGAGGACCCGTGGTATGTCCTATGTATTGTGTCTTACACATATTGCATTTGATAGAATAAATGGCATTATTGGTATTGCAATTAAGGTATGACTGAATAGGGTAGCTCTTGCCCGTGCTGCAGGAAGTTATATTGGTGTCAATTGTTATGTGTCTACAGGCCTTACATAATGTGTGTCCACATTTATGGCAGCCCTTGGTACTTAACCAAGTCGTGTTAGTTTTTTGGCTTTTAAATAAACTTGGTGAGAGAACACTGCCTATCGTGGGAGCTCTCTTGGCCACACATTTGACACCATCATTCAATAAAACATGGAGAGTTGGATCTTGTAGTAAAATCGGGACATATTTCTGAACTATTCTGGTTATGTCCCTATATTGCTTGCTATATGTTGTGGAGAAGATGATAGGAGACTTTCTCTCTTTCTTTTTTTTCTTTTTATCTCTTACAGCATTACTATCATTTGATCCTCTCTGTTCCAATTTGTCCGTTAGTAAATCCTCCTGTTTCAGATTGTGTATTCTATTTATGGCTTTTTCTACTGTGACATTGCAATACCCTCTCTGATTGAGTCTGCCTTTGAGACTTTCCATCTCCTTCTCATAATCAACATCGTCGGAGCAGTTTCTCCTGAGGCGTATTAATTCTCCATAGGGTATGTTTCGTGTTACATGGGGAGGATGGCATGAGGACGCTAACAGGGTAGTGTTCCTAGACATTTCTTTTCTATAGGGCACAACTCTGACCCTATTTTGTTCTCCAATTAGGGTAACGTCCAGGAACGGGATTGAGTTCCCTCCAAACATAGATGTGAATTTGAGGTTCATTAGATTATTATTAAGATAATTAACAAATTCTGCGAACACAGATTCTGTACCCCTCCACACCCACACCAGGTCGTCTATATATCGGCCAAACCAGATTATAGACTCCCGGTGCGGGTTGGAGGGTGAAAAAATATATGTCTCCTCCCATTGCGACATATAAATGTTGGCAAGGGAGGGGGAAAATTTAGCTCCCATTGGGGCCCCCTCCTCTTGCAAATAATAAGTGCCATCAAAAAAGAAAAAGTTGTTTTGGAGTAAAAATCCGGTGGTGAGAATTAAGTATTCTTTTAAGGTTGTACTATATGTACTATACCTATCCAAATGCCTCCGCAAAAAGGAAAGACCTAATTCGTGCGGGATAGAAGAATATAAGGCGGTTACATCGCAGGACGCCCATTTAAAATCCTCCTGCCATTCAAAACTTTTCATGATTCTTAACAAATGTTTTGTGTCTCGTATGAAAGAGGGGGTGACTCTGGTGATTGGCTGGAGGAAATGGTCCAGCCACTCACCCAGTCTCTCACCCACCCCCCCTATTCCCGCCACTATAGGTCTTAAGGGTGGCGGGAAAATGTTCTTGTGAACTTTGGGGAGTGAATGAAAGACCGGAGTGATGGGGTCTGTAACATGTAAATAGTCCATCTCCCTTTGTGTGATGATACCCAGTGCAACTCCTTCCTCCAGTATTTTTAGTAGTTGTTTTTGAACCTTATTAGTGGGATTGAATTCTAAAGTTCTATACGTGTTGTTATCTTTTAGCATATTTTCATTAAGGATCTTATAGAGGGCGGCATCCATCACTACTATGGCCCCCCCTTTGTCTGCAGACCTAATAATTAGATCTGGATCCTCCTTGAGTTGTTTTAGAGCCTCCCTTTCCCCCTTTGATAAATTCTGACGTGTGTGATGTGAACGATTATCCTGCAATTCTTTATGTAATGCTACCAATTCCTTCTCAACTATATCCTGAAAGTGATCTAAAACAGGCACTCGTGAGTTAATAGGATAAAAATCCATATTTTTGGTACAGAATTCATTATTGACACAATCATTGTTCTCTCCTTGTTCACACTCCAAAAACCTCAATGTTAATACACTGTTTTGTTCTTGAAATTTGTCTATAATGACATCTGTTCTCATAAGATCTGCTATGTATTCATTATGGTTATTGGAAGTGGTTAGCATCTTATCCACAGGAACCCCCACTGATCATGAAAACGAGGATCCGTTGTATCCAAAATGAATGGAGCAGTCACACAAATTTTCCTAATGCTCTTTTCATCGCTATGGTGGTGATGGAGATAGCCTCAGCAATTTTGGTCAGTTCCATGAACAGCAAATGGAGCAGCCTTGCACTTGTGTGACCAAGCGCTCCATTCTTTTCAGGTGTAATAGGGTTACAGCGGACCCCCATTTTTTTGATACATGGGGGATCCCATCACTGAGACCCTCGTCGATGAGCAAGTGAGCCTCTATCCTGTGAAAAGTGTCTAACTTGTGATTGGACAACCCCTTTCATTGCTTGTGAACAGGGTCAGACTGGGGCACCTGGGGCCCACCAGGGAAATTGATTTTGGGGGCCCACCTACTACTACATAGAAATATTCTGGGATGAGGGAATTTTTAATCACTAGCGGGGGCAGTGAAGTAAAGGATAAGCTAATCCCTTTCTCCATCTCTGCTAGTGATTTGCTCTTGGTTTGTGTACAGAGGCTGCAGTGGTGACGTTATCTCAGGGTATCAATGCTAGGTATAGTATAAGAGTTACCCCTGGTGTCCCGGGCTTTCTGCTGGTGACTGGGCTGTGGTTAGGAATAGTATAAGAGTTACCCCTGGTGTCCCAGGCTCTCTGCTGGTGGCTGGGCTGTGGTTAGGGATAGTATAAGAGTTACCTCTGGTTTCCCAGGCTTCTGCTGCTGGCTGGGCTGTGGTTAGGGATAGTATAAGAGTTACCCCTGGTGTCCTGGGCTTTCTGCTGCTGGCTGGGCTGTGGTTAGGGATAGTATAAGAGTTACCCCTGGTTTCCCAGGCTTTCTGCTGGTGTCTGGGCTGTTGTTAGGGATAGTATAAGAGTTACCCCTGGTTTTCCAGGCTTCTGCTGGTGGCTGGGCTGTGGTTAGGGATAGTATAAGAGTTACCCCTGGTGTCCCGGGCTTTCTGCTGGTGGCTGGGCTGTGGTTAGGGATAGTATAAGAGTTACCCCTGGTGTCCCGGGCTTTCTGCTGGTGGCTGGGCTGTGGTTAGGGATAGTATAAGAGTTACCCCTGGTTTCCCAGGCTTCTGTTGCTGGCTAGGCTGTGGTTAGGGATAGTATAAGAGTTACCCCTGGTTTTCCAGGCTTCTGCTGGTGGCTGGGCTGTGGTTAGGGATAGTATAAGAGTTACCCCTGGTGTCCCGGGCTTTCTGCTGGTGGCTGGGCTGTGGTTAGGGATGTAAGTGTTCGCACTGTTCACCAACCTTCCAATAAGGAAATGCTGAAAACCTTTGTAAGGACTGATGACGTTAACCCTACTCTGGCGTCCCCACACCACATAGACAAGTCACACAAGGCTCTCTGGCCCTATAGATATAACCGTACATAAGCTGAGAGCAGTCCCACACTAGAAGGTTAGTCAGTGACTACAATACTGATCTGACACAGGAAGAAGTAGCATCTAGTACCTCACAGGTGACTTATCTTCTCCTTTACGGCCAGAATCATCTTAAAATCTGGTTGCAGAATTTTCTGGCAGATGTGTTCAGCTCTGGGAAGCAGATCCCCCTCACTGCGCCCCTAAAAATACCACAGTTACTTACAGTGTAATGTCACCTGGATAAAACAATGTCATACATACTGACCCCCCTCCAGATTTTATTAAGGCCCCCATGCACACTGTTACCCCCTTAGATGTTTTATTAAGGCCCCCCCTCCATATTTTATTAAGGCCCTCCATGCACACTGCCATCCCCCCAAGCATATTTATTAAGCCCCCCCCCCATGCACACTGCCATCCCCCCTCCATATTTTATTAAGGCCCCCCCTCCATACTTTATTAAGGCACGCACCCCATATACATTGCCATCTCCCCCACTCCATATTTTATTAAGGCCCCTGCCCCATACACATTGCCACCCCCCCTCCATATTTTATTAAGGCCCCTGCCCCATACACATTGCCATCTCCTCCCCCTCCATATTTTATTTATTTCCGGCCACTGGCAGGGGCCTCCCATGGATCTGATCGGAGGCCCCTGCCATAGTTACAATAGTCGGGGCGCACCGGGGGATTCACCGCCCCCCCCGGTGGGCCAGACCGACCCTGCTTGTGAATACAATTGTCACCATGAATGTTATAGTCTACTAAACATTTACAAAACTACTAACTTACTACTAATTTATATTGTTCTATTACTTAGAAATGTTTCCACTTATGCCATGACTTTTAAAGAGATTATTCAGTGGTTTTCTTGGTTGAAGATATTGATGACTTATCTATATATGTCAACAACATCAGCAACATGGGACATCAGCCATTGGAAGCTACAACAGGATGACTGGCACTGGAACAGAGGGGTGATGCAAATTTATTTCCCTTTTTTTTTTACAGTATAAAGACTAAAATCTTAGTGACCTCCCACTGTCTTGAGAGGTCATTAGACTATAATGACGTTGTTTGGCATTGCTGCAGTTTCCACTGCTCCTGCAACTATCACAGGTCTCTGGCTGTGAAAGACAATACAAGACCATAGAGAGATGGTAGAAGCGGTTCATACCTGCTTCTGCCTTTTCCTTTCCTAACTATATATCACTGAAGTAGCTCAATGTTGTAAATAGCGGCACTGGCACTGTATAGACCTGATGGTTACATGATCGCCAGGCATAAAGGGGTTTAACCAGAGCTGGACATCTAGTACAGCTCTGACCAAATTTTTTTTCCTATCTCATTAGTATAATTTTAAAAGTTGATTTTAAAAGGAAGGAGGCCACATAAAACAAATATAAGATAGCTACAGTCTCTGTGCCTATATCTATCATAATGGATTTTGGATTAAATGGGTAGGTTTCCTTTTTTGTTCTGGATGCAGTGAGGAAATTTTAGTCTTCGGGGTCTCCATGTGAAATGTGTAACATGTCAATTGTGGCTGAAAGGTTTCTGGGCCCACTGAGTCACAAGAGTCCAGATAGTATACCGTAGATATTTATGCATTTCCTATGGCTACCCCACTGTGCAAACAAGAATGTGTCCAGTTCTGCAGAAATAAAGGAACTTAGCTTCTCATTTAATGATCTCAGTACAGAGTGTACAGACAGATGAATGTTCTCACTCACCTCTTGCAGGTCAAAGTGATAGATAAACAGCTTCCTGCAGCTGCGGCTCCGGCACACGACCGACATGAACAACTCATTTCCCAGGTAAACATGTCAGAATGGATCTTCTACTGCAAGTACCATTTTATCACTAATCACATGAAACATTTAGAAGCATCGTCCTTTGTTTGTACCTAGGCCAAGTTTTGCACATAAAGTGAAAAAATATCTACTTATAATAATTAGCAGGTCTACAGCTGCCACGTCATTATACTGCAGGACTGATCTGCCAAATAATTAAACAGAAGAATCAGCCTTATTAAAATGATCCTAGAAAAAAATGGGAATACATTTCTGGTTATTTTCTAATTTTGGTAATTTTACCCAATTCACTATACACATGCACACCCCATGTGAATCTAGTTGTGGTTTGTTTCCAGGGGAACAAAAGTATTGGTTAAGCTGGCACTGATAGGCTACATTCACACTGCGTTTTGGGTATACGCTCAGCATATATGCCTCAAAAGCTTTGAAAGTATAAGCTGAGCGAAACCATAAACATTTACTGGCAGACCGACACGTGCTTTTTGCCTCCATCTGCAAAGTAAATGCCGCATACAGTGCAGAAGACAGCAAGCTACATCTTTCGCTCTTGTGGCCCCCTGCTGAGCAATGGATGCGCTCAGTTGAGGCCATTAAAGGCAATGGTGGATGGATGCAATGTATGGCATCCGCCCCCGAACCTCAGCTGAACGTATGCTTTGGGAAGTCCCCAGTGTCCCATTTTCCATATAAGAACAGTGACATCAAAGTGAGAAATACCCTCGTCAGCAACGAATCATTGGCGCCTACTGATGATCACTCCTCCAGCCGCTTCCATGTGGGAGGAACAGGGGGACGTATGAGCATATTGTCCATAATGTGGATCCTTACAACTGAATAGCTGCATATGTATGGTCGCCTAAAGATTTAGGTATTATGCATTAGGCATTTCAATCTGTGATGTACAAATATATAATCTGGCACCTATATAAACATAATAACATACAAATCCATACAGAGGTATGCTTGCCATGAATGAATCATATTCCCTTTCATACATTGACTTTGGTGGAAAAAAAAACATTGGGTAACGTGTATCATAGTTTCAGCTAGGCAAATTCAGCTAGGCAATTTTAGCGACTTTTGCAGCTTTTTTGCACTATTTTTGTGACTTTTTTTTTCATGGACCCGTTTTTAACATGTAAATTGGAATTATTTAACATGCCTTTTACGTCTAAGGGTGAGGTCACACATAGCGGTTTAATTGCGTTTTAATGCATTTTGAAACTAATTATAACAGCTGAGGAGAGGTAATTTGCCTTATTTCATTACTGTTAACTTTTGCGTTTACAAAACACAATATAAACGCCACGTTAACGCACGTGTTAACATTGTGTTTACTATGCGTTTTGTAAATTCAAATGTTAACATTAATGTAATTAGGAAAATCACCTCTCCTATGATACATGTGGCATATTGTCATGCAGTTTTTTTTATCAGTTTACTCTTTTGGCCAGTGTCAGCCAAATGTGAGGAATAATATTTCTGCCACCTTAGTCAATTAGATTAACTAACCAAAATCTTTCATGATATACTTTTATCCTTGTTTATGGGGAGCACAGGGTTTTGGGGACTTAGAGATGTCTGTAGGGTGCTGTGAAGAGGCCACATCACTCATCCGAACCAATTCAAGCATATGATCAGTCGGGGTGCTAGAAGTCTCTGCGATCTCATATGGAGGTCCTATGTGCAGAAACCCTTTTATTCCACTTTACATACCTTTGGCAGTTCCTTCTCATCCTGTGAAACAAAGGACACACTCCGTCGTGAGACAGTCAACGTACAATTATATACCTCAGATATTCAACTAGTCTCTGCTTAAAGGTGTTGTCCAGCATTGGAATATTTTTTTATTTGCTCCAGGTGGTGCAATGTTGTATGTACTATATATTGGTATCATTATATATAATCAAAGTGATGTCACTGCTGAGCTTCAGCAACAGAGGCCAGTGGTGACAGGAGGCACTGCATTAAATTGAAGATAATGACCATGGTAGGTATAAGTCAATGGCTTAAGAAAGCACCGTCAGCCGTGAAACAGCCCATTGCCTTGTGTTAAATCCCGCGTGTAGTCCGAATCCGTCAGTTCGCCCACCCCCTGATTTGTGTTGCGTGAATGCCGGCGTGATTGCGACCCAAAACGATCACATGTGACACAATCCCTGGTGCGATCCCAGAAAAGTTGGAAAACCTGACGAAAATGCGGCTGCGGGACTCTTAGTAAATAAGCACCTATGTCTACATGGTGAGCACCACCGGGGTGTATATCTCTGATTCCCTGGTTTTACACAGTGTTATGCTCCCAATTGGTCTGTCTTCTGGTTGTGCCCATGCATCCTATACATACATTGATAAGTTCTTTTAGATCAGCAAATTTGGACAACTTATGTGTACGGTCACCTTTAGGTTAAATGTATATTTTGCATGTAAAAGTAAATATAAAAATACATTTTTTTTCCTATACTTAAATTGACTTGTAGTGCAAACTAGAAAATCTACCCCATTCATTTATTTTGTGGATTTTTAATGTGGATTGCCAAATTTCTTGCCAAACAAATATGTGTACATATACCCATTGAAGGAGTAGATATAGAAGTGGTACTTTGCGTTAAGTAATTTTAGTTGTTGCTAGCCAAACCAGTGACATGAATTGGTATGAATCAGTAATCCTATCCACCGTGTCCCAACATCTGAGGAGGCAGACCCCTTGCAGAGCAGAACATGGGATTAGGATCCATTGATGATTTGTTTGACTTACATGTATAAATGACGCAGAGCAGCTTATCTGTGTTGCTCTCTTGTATGATCTTATCTGTAACCTATGCCTTGACTCATCCAAACAACCCTAAAGGTTTTTATAGTTTACCTCGAACCTTGTAGAGTTGCCACTAGAACACAGTAGTAGTGAGAAGACTGTAGGCTTCAGAGTTAGGATACAAACTACTTTATTGTTCCAAATACTTCTGATACATACCGTAAGTCACATGTACTTATTTACCAATGTACCATTTGGAAAAGGTGTAATTTTTGTCTAGGTAAGCCCAATAGCCAATGGTATACTTTTTTATGTATATATGCTGTAAATAGACATAAAATGAAATGCAGGGCATTGTTCACAATGAAGTGATCATCAGTGTGGGTTGCTTATAGCCTTGCAATGATGAGGTACTGTTGATCTATTTTTAGGTGTCGTCCTGGTCTCATGATGTCAAAATGCGAACAGCATGATGAGGAGGACTGTTCAAATAACAATTCAAATTCAAACCAGGGATTTTACCGTTAAGCTTATTGTTTGAGAACAGCAAGTTGTGCAAAAAGTACTGAAACATTTAACAAGACAGGTGTATTCAAAAGCTTAGAGAAGGTCATTTTTATTTTTTCTTGTGGAGGGGGGGGGGGGATCACTGCCACCTTATATAGTGTATAGTGTAAAGCTGTAAAAACACCAAAATGATAGGGAGCAGAGTGACTGTTACATAAAGAAATGAGATGTCTCTCATCATTCTGTACTTTGCAAACTTCTTGAGTAAAGCTGCAGCATTTCACTGCAGCTTCCACCCTTTATCCAGCCAACCTGGAACCAACTCAATGAATTCTGCTTCAAATGCTATCACACGAACATATAAACAAGGCTGTTTCATATGGGTATGCAACATCCCCCACCGGGGCCTAGCCTTTGCGGTGAGGCCTGGAGTCAGCCGGGGCCCGCTGTACCGGAGTGGCTGGCGGTTGCGGCCTAAGCACGCTATTGTCACGGTGCTTGGTGCGGGGGGAACCGGAGGGCTGTCCTACAGCCTGGCAGGTCTCCAGCAGGGTGGTGTTGGCAAGAAAAGATGAGGGAGCGGCTGCTATAGCGGATCTCCCTGGGGCAACCCCTTAATGTCCCGAGTGTGAGTCTCTGGGTGATGGACAGGGTGCCGGTGATGATGGTAGTTGTAGTAGCAGGGACCAGACGGAGACAGAAGTTGAAGAAAACAACTTACAGTTCGTTTATTGCAACCGGCAGGAACTGCAGAAAACGTGTCTTTAACAGGTGGAGTACTGGAGAGGTATTTGGAGGGAGCCACAGGATGTAGTTCACCAGCCTGGATGTGGAGGGCAGGCTGGGAGGCAGCTGTGTCCTTAGAGGAGGCTTCAGCTCGGTCCTGGATCTCTTCAGGTATCACCCTTGAAGGTAGGAATGATACCCCTTTTCTTCACTACACTACCTCTAGTCTTAGCTTCCACTTCAGGCAGGGGCTAGGCTCTTCCTGCACTGGTCTGGTATGCTAGAGTCTCTGAGCTGCTGCTCAGCTAACTACTCTCTGCTTACGTCCTGCAGACCCAGAGGGCCTGACTAGGACCGGTCTCTCTCCTGAGAGAGATTTCTCTCTTTTTCCCCTTGGGAGAGACTTCTCCCTTTCTCCTCTAGAACATTCCAGGCTAGGGGGTTTTATTACCTCCCTTTGGTCAGGTGGTGGCTGCTCCTCCAATTACCTCTCAGTGCACAGAGACAGGATGTAACACAGACATTGGTCAATAGCATCTTGCATTATACAAAATACTTAACCTCTGCCTTGCCAGGCAGGATTCACCACTGCAATATCCCTATGTCTTATCAGAACCATGTTGTGTAATGGGATTACATGCAGGTGGGACGTATTCGCAAACCCTACCTCGCCATTGCATCGGCGAGGGTGTTGCATACCCCGGGGGCAATTGAAAGAGCCGCCCTCGGCTCGACTACAGATGGTTTGGGGCACAGAGGGGGCTAAGGGCACTTCTGGGAAGTGCAGGCTGTGTGAGGTGTAGGGACAAACCGCCCATGGTCCTGGAGACAGGCACCTGGGTTGGTGTCGGACTAAGACAAAAATATAGCTGTATGACAGTTGGTCGCTGACGCCATTAAACCGAACTGTACAGTAGGAAAGGTGTGGTGTCATGTCCTGTAATCCACTCCTTGCACCAAGGCCTGTATATTTGTTTGATCAACGCTTCTTCCCTGGCGGCAATTATATGGTGTCTATCTGCATTGCATGAGCATATGCGACACAAGTACCTCCTGACTGACAACCTTACCCATGTATGAGTGGCATCCAGGTGCTATCTGTGTAACACCCCCGGTCCCCTAAAGACCCGCAGTTTACGGACTACCCCCATGTGCAAACCTCAGTTTGAGGGATTAGGTAGCGGTCAGTGTTTTACACAAAAAGACGGTCCGACACAGCCACACTACAACCTGAAAAGCCTATGAAAGGGTTAATGCAGACTACTGGCATATATGACAGTGTGCAACAGGTTAGCAAAATCACATTGGCTTAGGAGCCTAATGGGTACACATCTTATAACATAACGTTACAGATAGATAGGCTACTCAGAGTAGCATGGTAGCAAATGTCTCTTTTCCTGCAAAGGAAAGGCATAAAAGTGCAAGCATAACGTCCATACCTAAAAGGAAGGCATTAAGTGCAATATAATAATAAATAAAGTGGCAACTTTTCCTGGTAGTATCTGGCAAAAAGTCTCTCAGAAGGTCTCTACTGACAAAGTCCATCTTCTGGGTACAGCCCTTGATATGGGGAAAAGTGCAATGAAGAAGCAAAGGGTCTCCTCTTTGTGTAGAGGGACAGAGTCCTTTGAAGGAATCTCTGCTGTGGCAGAGGAAGGGTGCTATCATAGCACATGACAATGTATAATCTCTTGACTGAGATAAATAAGGGTAAGAGTCTCAGGAAAGTCTCTGGCTCTTTGGGGTAAATTGAGGTAAATACACATATATTTACAATGGACAAAGTACCTGGAGAGGGCTACAGCCCTTCAGGGATTAGTCAGTATCGCTGGGTTCGGCAAAGACAGGATCCAGCTCCTGCAGGGAATCCTGTGCACCCTCAGCGGGAGTAGGTACCGGCTGGGGACACCCGGTGGCAGTAGTGGGTACTGCAGATGCAGCAACATCCTCCGGACCTTCAGGGGGAGGAGCGCCGTCGCCCGGGGTGTCGGCTGTTCCAGCCGGGGGCTCAACTGAGCCAGGGACCACAGAGGGGTCCAGGAAAAAATAAACGGAGTCCAGCGGCCGCGCCGCGGCTCCTTCCAGCTCCGGTTCTTCCGGGGCCGGGTCATCACCCCATTGGTAACCGGCAAGGGGAGATGCGGGCCTAGATGGAACCTCCGGACAAGGTTCACTAGCCGGGATGTCTTCTCCCACAGAAGAGCCGCGGGACCTGGCAATGCTCCCGGCAGGGGAACCGGTGGGGGTGGCGCCCTGTATCATGCCCGGCCCATGGATGGCAATGGGACCCGTACTCACAATTACTGTGGATGGGGCATTCACGTGGGTCACCGCCCGGGGACTTGCAGCCGAGGAGGAAGAGGTGTTCGGAGACTCCGGCCACTCGTCGTCCTCATACCAGTCGTCCTGCGGGAAATAACGGTCCTCGTCGGAGTCGGGAATCCGGAGCACGCCAGCCGCCCAGGGTCCTCGGGGTCCTTCCTGCAGGGAGAACTCGATACACTCGCCTGGCTTGAGGTTGTGCAGGCTCTCCGGCAGATCAGGCCTCTTGACGGACCGGCGGGGTATAAATACTTCCCGTCCGGTGTAGTCCTGGGTAGCGAAGCCATAGCCCTTCCGCTTGTCGAAGAACCGGACCATGCCGGTGGTGCGATTCTTCTCGACCCAAGCTCCAGCTGTAGATCGACCGGCCATGTACCGCTGGGCCTCCTTTTCTCGGCGTCGCTGGTCCGAGACAGCGTCTCGGAGTCGCCGGCGGGCGGCCTCACCTCGGCCTTGAGGCTGCGGAGGTTTCGGTGCTGGGGCTCGTGGCTCCGGTTCGGGTTCTGATCTCCTTGGACGACAGGTAGGTGCCGGAACAGGAGCAGGAACCACCGGAGGGTCAGGAACCACTACAGCGGGGCTAGCAGGCCGCGCAACAGGAGTAGTAGGCCTCGGAGCAGGTGGAACGGCCACACTAGGCCCAGGCGTTGGCTCAGCAGGAGTCGGGGCCTCCCCACGTGGCGCCTCCACGTGGACCCGCGGTACCGGGATGGTAGCCGGGATGGGGACGAGGAACCGCCCGGGTGGAATTTGATACTGCGTCACCGTTTGGTAGCATGTCCTGGTGACGAAGGCCCGAGTCAATCCTCGGTGCAGCCGATGTCCAGCGGAGGGTCTTCGGACAGGCTGCGCAGAGACCACCACCATAGTCTCTAAGACCTCATAAAACTCCGGACGCTCCACAGGAGGGAAAGGCGGAGGACCCCACATGGCGTTGTCCTCTCTGTCCAAAGTCCACTCCAGTTCTGGCGCTTCTCCGAGGCAGGGCAGGAAGTCCGCCTCGAGCCAGTGGGAGGAGTCCAAGTCCTTCCCGCCAAGAGCTGTGGCGGGCTCTAATTTTTCCTGCGCCACAGGAGGCGGGGTTCGCGCCCTTCGCGCGTGGGTGGAGCTTGATGCGTCATCTGGGTTTCCCGCCAGTGAAGGTTTTGGCGGGCTTGAATTATTTGCTGCGCCACAGTTCCTGAGGTAAAAATCTTTAGGTGCGGCAGCGCCGGATGTAGCAGAGCTGGTACAGTTTTGGCCAGGATTAACCTCCGGAGTGCGGGAGCGGCGCTCGACCGCACGTGGCAGCAGTATAACACAGTTCATTCCAGAAACGTACAAGTCCTTAGGCCTAAACCCGGATGGCAGCAGGGTTAGGCAGCACAGTCTTTTAATAAAGGAAAGTCTTTAATGCCGTAATAAGGCACAGAAGTATCAATCCTGTTCGTGACGCCACTTGCAACATACCCCACCGGGGCCTAGCCTTTGCGGTGAGGCCTGGAGTCAGCCGGGGCCCGCTGTACCGGAGTGGCTGGCGGTTGCGGCCTAAGCACGCTATTGTCACGGTGCTTGGTGCGGGGGGAACCGGAGGGCTGTCCTACAGCCTGGCAGGTCTCCAGCAGGGTGGTGTTGGCAAGAAAAGATGAGGGAGCGGCTGCTATAGCGGATCTCCCTGGGGCAACCCCTTAATGTCCCGAGTGTGAGTCTCTGGGTGATGGACAGGGTGCCGGTGATGATGGTAGTTGTAGTAGCAGGGACCAGACGGAGACAGAAGTTGAAGAAAACAACTTACAGTTCGTTTATTGCAACCGGCAGGAACTGCAGAAAACGTGTCTTTAACAGGTGGAGTACTGGAGAGGTATTTGGAGGGAGCCACAGGATGTAGTTCACCAGCCTGGATGTGGAGGGCAGGCTGGGAGGCAGCTGTGTCCTTAGAGGAGGCTTCAGCTCGGTCCTGGATCTCTTCAGGTATCACCCTTGAAGGTAGGAATGATACCCCTTTTCCTCACTACACTACCTCTTAGCTTCCACTTCAGGCAGGGGCTAGGCTCTTCCTGCACTGGTCTGGTATGCTAGAGTCTCTGAGCTGCTGCTCAGCTAACTACTCTCTGCTTACGTCCTGCAGACCCAGAGGGCCTGACTAGGACCGGTCTCTCTCCTGAGAGAGATTTCTCTCTTTTTCCCCTTGGGAGAGACTTCTCCCTTTCTCCTCTAGAACATTCCAGGCTAGGGGGTTTTATTAACTCCCTTTGGTCAGGTGGTGGCTGCTCCTCCAATTACCTCTCAGTGCACAGAGACAGGATGTAACACAGACATTGGTCAATAGCATCTTGCATTATACAAAATACTTAACCTCTGCCTTGCCAGGCAGGATTCACCACTGCAATATCCCTATGTCTTATCAGAACCATGTTGTGTAATGGGATTACATGCAGGTGGGACGTATTCGCAAACCCTACCTCGCCATTGCATCGGCGAGGGTGTTGCAGGTAGCATATGGCCACATTCATTTCAATGGGCAATACAGCCATCCATTTAAATGGCCATATTGTCCTCCATATCGTGCCGTACCGTGAGAAAGATGTAAACAAATAAAGAGCATGCCCTATTTTCTCCAGTATTTCCACTCACCCCATAGAAGTCTATGGGAATGTTTAAGATATGTGTACAGTTGTGCACATACAAATTTATACGGCACAGAAATACAGAACTGGAGAAATAATATGTTCTCTTAGGGAGATTTTACTGTGGCCACATGTTAAAAATATCCAAATATTTGTGTGCGGTGGGAAATCATTATTGGTGGCATCCCATGTAGACTATTTACAGACACATTCATTGAGATAAGACCCAGCAGAGATTTTCCTCTCACAGCTCTTACATATATCACCTGTTCTGGGGCCCAGCCATCCTCCTGTGTACAGAAATAACCTCCATGCACAACTCCTGCCCCTGTTATGTTTTTATTAGATGTGTACTAACATGGCCAGTAGTTCTTGGTTATCTCTGTACATAGATGCTTCATGAAGATTGATTGCTATGTAATAGATGACACAACCCAGAACCATGTCTGTAGGATGGGGTTGCCTACAGATGAGTGACACTGCTGGATGTATCAGAGGGAGCAGCGTACAGCATCCCCCAATTTATTATACATACTGCACCCCCTGGACTGATTATGTACAGCAACCCCTAATTCATTAATTGAGGGTGTATTCATATAACCAAGCACATAATACATAAACACTGCATATACAGTATATACTGTATGTAGCCCCAGCATATGCCTCCCAGTAGATAGGTAGCCTCTCCACATGCCCCCCAGTAGATAAATAGCTCCCACACATAACCCCCCCCCCCCCAGTAGATAGGTAGCCCTTACACATGCCTACCAGTAGATAGGTAGCTCTTGCACATGTCTCCCCGGTATATAGGTAGCTCATGGACATACCCTCCAGTAGATTAGTAGCCCTTGCACATGACTCCCCAGTAGATAGGTAGCACCTGGACATGATCCCCAAGTAGATAGGTGGCCCAGCGCACACTACCCTCATGATAGCGGCCATGCTTATGGTCCCCGTTCTCTTTATGAATGATTCATAAGGATCCTTAAAGTTCTTTACTTTTAATATGAAAATAGCTTTGCGCTCTGCAGCGTTCTTTTGTTCAAATGTAATTCTCTACAGAGGCCTTGAATGGTGGTCAGCAGAACGTAAAAAGACTATAATAAAGTCAGTAGAACCATTTTCTATTCATCTATTCAGTATGACATGGAATCAGATATACTGTGACTAGGGGTGTTCTAACAGTATATGAGCCACTGGTTAATGGCTGACACACATCCAGTAATATGAAACTTTGTTGACTACTTGAAATGAACAAACAATGATGTATTAGGAAGAGTAATGAGGTAATTAAAGAGGTTTTGCAGCAATAAATGTGAAAGGCAATATTTGAGAAAGTGGCTCTGTAGCAAAGAGCAAACCTCTGGAGCAAATGTAATGTTCTCGCTGTCAAAGTTGGAGAAAAGGGTCGTGACCTAAGCTTCATGAGGAAACTTTATCGGACTCCTTCCATACCTACTGAAGTGTAAGTGATGGGTAATGGGTGCATGTGGCCCTTGGGGCACAAGATATGCCCAGTGCAGTCTAAAATTCCGGATTTCATCTGGGGGCATCAATTTCTCTTTGTTGAGGTAGGTGAAAAATGTATAAAACACTAATAAATATTGTCTAATGTTGGTTATTTTAGCGTCAATTACAACATTTTGACATATTTAGCATATATTACCAATATTATGCTAAAAACCAGTAGAATTATTGAGAATCTAACTACTAAAATGTGAAGCACACGGAAGGTTATGATTCCAATGTACAGAGCTTTATTCAGGTAAAGAGTAGATTTTTAAAGCTGAATTCAAGGGAAGGTCCTATCCAAAATGTATGCACAGGCAGTCCCCGGGTTACGTACAAGATAGGGTCCATAGGTTTGTTCTTAAGTTGAATTTGTATGTAAGTCGAAACTGTATATTTTATAATTGTAGTTGTAGACAAATTTTATTTTTTTGCCTCAGTGACAATTGGAGTTTCAAAATTTTTTGCTGTAATGGGACCAAGGATTATCAATAAAGCTTCATTACAGACACCTTACATCTGATCATTGCAGTCTGGGACTATAGTAAAGCATCCAGAGAGCTTCACCAGAGGCCACAGTGGGCTGAGGGGTCCGTCTTTAACTAGGGTCGTCTGTAAGTCTGGTGTCCTTAAGTAGGGGACCGCCTGTATTGGGTAATTTCTCACTTTTATTTCAGTCTATATTCTCAATAAGGAGCCTGATTTTGTTGCATATAACTCCAGCAATGTTCACACCAGTGGCGTGCAGTGATATACAGCAATATAATTACATGAAGTTACAGCACAATTCTAAGAAGTCTCATAGTAACATCCCCTTTACAATGTCTATTTTAACTTTCTAAAATTCTAATGAATTCAAGTCAAGTTGGATAAATTTGTCAACAATGTCAAGCCAAGTTTATGATCTGAACAACTTTTTCCTTTTACTATACTGTTCTAATTAAGGACTAAGCCACTTTAGGGCTTCGGGCCAAGCCTGCCCTGTGTGACTATAAGCGGTTAAAACCTTCAAACCCTTTAATATATCCAGGTAATTTTGAGATTGTTTTACTGTCACACTTAAAATGACTACAAAAATTTGGATGATATCTTTTGCGTTTAATTATGAAAAATTTGGAAAAATTTTCAAAGTTGTAATTCTTTGCTTTTCAGGCAGATAGTGATAACACCCAAATAACTTCATTAAACATTTCCGAATGTCTGCTTTATGTATATGCATCCTCTCATTTTTCTAGGATGTTATGGGGCTTAGAATTGTGGGCGCAATTTTTCACATTTTTATGAAAATCGCCAAAAATCAGATTTTAAAGGCACCTGCTCAGTTTTCAAGTGACTTTGAAGAGGCCCAATAATAGTAAAATCCCATAAATGACCCCATTATATAAACTATACCCCTAAACGTATGACAAATCAACTTTAAGAAGCTTGTTAACCCTTTAGGTGTTTTACAGGGGTTAAAACAAAATGAAATTGAAATTCACAATTTTTTTGGACAACGCATTCATTTTGGCCCTAAAATTAAACATTCACAATGGATTAAATGACGAAAAGCTCCACAATTTAATTACCTAATTTCTCTCTTGTATGCCTTTACCCTATATGTGGTGGTAGATTGCTGTATAGGCACACGGCCGGGCATAGAGTGGAAGTAGCGCCATCCAGAGCAGATCTGCATTATCATATTTTATAGGCTTTTTTTTCCGGTATGAGATCCGCTTTTCAGGTACATCATTTAGGGGGTTTATATAGCTAATTGTTTAGATTTTATTAACTATTTCTTGGTGGGTAAAATCATTAATTCTGGTTTAGGTTTTTTAGCTTTTTTTTTTTTGCCCATTCATAATGCCATAAAAATAATATGTTATCTTTATTATATGGGTCACCACAATTATGACTATACCCCATTTATATAATTTATATAGCTTTTAATGGTTGACTTATTTTGCAGACCATAGAACTCATTTGTTGAAAAATGTGCTTGTTTTTGCATCGACGTGTTCTAAGAGGCATAACATTATTTTGTATACGGAGCTGTTTTATGGCTTGTTTGTTGCAGGATAGGCTGTGCTTTGTATTGGTATCATGTTGGGGTAAATGTTAATTTTTGATCAGTTTTTATCTTTTTCTAATGAGGTTGGATGTGAAAATATATAGTATTTTGTGGTGATTTACACTTTCTTAATTCCATTTCGATATCTGAAGGGACATTAGGGGATCTTTATTAATTTTTTTTTAATTTTCTTTTTTTATTTCCACTTTTTTTTCAAACAGCATAGGCTGCCAGGAGCACTGTTAGATCGTGCTTGAAAGCATGATCTAACAGGCATTTTCTGACGGCAGCCCTGGGGTCCTCCGTATGGACCTATGGAAGCGGTCGGCACCTCTGTGCCTTGCACATAGTGGGCTGCTTGCTTGGATATGTACACTGTAGTGACCCATAGACGCTGTGGTTACCATGACCCCGGGGTATAATGGGTTAAACGGCCCGGGATCACGATCCCAGCTGTCATTTGTGGAGCCTGGGTGTCACACACAGCCGAGCTCCCGGATCTATCGCACGGGCTCTGCTTCTATCGCACTGGCTCTGCCCGGCTGATCACTAAAACGTACATGTACATAGTACTGACCGCATTTCCTGACAAGCGTGTAAGTCATAATGCGCTATGGGGTTAAACAAATGTCAATTAATTAATTTCATCTTTCAACTTCTAGAAATATCAATTAATTAAGATCATTTTCTCAACCTTGTTCATTGTGAAGGCTCCTGCCTTAGTTATAAAATAGAAATGGGATAAGAAAGGTCCCTTCTTCTCAGTATTCAGTTATTAGTCCTTTTAGGCCTGCAGGATTTTAATTTCTAAACAATTCTGCTGTGAAGTGTTATGGATATGATTTGATTTCTAGTGATGATATTTAAGGAGTCAATCTTCCAATGACCATGGAGAGACAACATGTCTTCTATGACCCTGAAGAAGCACATCATATACATTCCTTGCTTCAGCGCCATAAGTATATGCGCATAAATATCACATGATATGTTATTTATTCTTTATGCTTACTATGCTTCTGCACAACTGTGGAAATATAACCTAATTGAGATAAGCCAATCAAAACTAAGCATAGTGCTCTGATGGGGGAGTGGTGGTGGGGGGAGGGGCTACCTACCCCTACAATAGTTAAATACTGTGTAGTTGAATAATAAGATAGATAATCTTACTTAGAGACTGTAGGTGTCTGTTGGATACCTTAGTGCATGTATTAATACTTATCTGATTTGGAACAGAGATCAATACATTCACATTGTCACATTGGTTTTAGTAGGTTTGAAGATTAGAAGGGAGAAGCTGGCTGAATTCCACATTGCTTTGTATCAGTAGGAGCCAACAAGACACCTTTCCAAGATTCACAAATTCAATAGAAACTGCACCCGACCACAGAAGCCTACCAGAACATTTCACCAATGCAGGTGCTGGGTGTCATGTGTCCACCGATCACACCGCTCATGATTTATCCTCCGTATTGGCTACTATGGCAAATATATGCTCTGTGATAGTAAATCAAAGATGACGGGAAAAATGAACTTATCTTACCAACACAGATATTAAGAGTATGATTAAAATGAATACAGATTTTAAGAGTATTTTTATATATACAGGCAGTCCCCAGGTTACAGGTTCTTTAGGTTCTTTTTGAATTTGTATGTAAGTCAGAACAGGTATATTTTGTAAATGTAACTCCAGATAAAATTTATTTTTGTCCCTGGGATAATTGTATTTTAAAATTTTTAGGTTTTCCAGAGAAGAAGACCTTTACAATAAAGCATCTTTGCAGACACCTTTGTTAAGTTACCAGTATCCAGAGGTCTGTCTGTAACTAAGAGTCATCTTTAAGTCAGGTGTCCTTATATTGGGGACCACCTGTAGTACCTTGAGTTCTCTGGATAAAAAAATATATTTATATTAACATACAGCATGTATCAAGGATAAGAACTGCCTGGGGTCTCAACAGAACATTTGTTCCTCGTTAATCAGATACCAAAAGTTGTATCATGATCTCCATCCACCATTGTGTGACATCTCAGATAGCTGTCCTGATGGATAACTACTTCACATTACTAATTGCTGCGGCCACCAGGTTAATTTGATGAATGAGACAGGTTGATGATGTTTTGTCATGTTCTCTGTCATTTGTTGCACCTACAGAATTTTCCATTAAAGTAAAGTTTTAGTGATGGCTGTAGTTGTTTATAGGAGGTGACATCAGCCACACCGGAGATGACCTGATGACAAGACTCTACATCAAGAACACACAGAAACACAACTTCCTCTTCCCTGTCAGGGTGGCATACAGGGTACATCTCACCAGGAAGACCTTGCTTGTAGCTGTTGACGGTGGTAAGAAGCTTCTTCCATTTGTTTTTACATAATGTGTTGAGAACAAATAGGAATTAATCAGGATGCTCAAGGCTGGAACTGTGTCTGTCATGGGGAAAGATAGAAGAGGCGCTCACTTCATTATGGGTTAAAGGGATATCCTCATCTGGACGTCCACAATTAATATCATTCACCTGCCGTATAGAGACATTTCTTCAGTTGGTTTATATGGGGACAGACAAAAATAATTTTATACAGTATAACAGTAGGAAAGGCTATTTTACAGAACAATATACACTCTCTCTGACACACACTGAGTAAGGCTACATTGTCATACATGTATGGGGGAACGTATATACGGCCGATGTATATACGGCCGATATATACATCCCCTATAAACTACTATGGGTTCATGGCACCGTACGGGAGCGGTATGGTGCAGCACAACCGTACCGCTCCGTAGCCCGTAGAAAGATAGGACAAGTCCTATCTCTCTACATGATACGGCGTCGGGCGCTGTATATTCCTATGGGGAGGGGCAGGGTTAGCTGCGCTCATCCCCTGCTCCTCTCCCCTGCGCCGATGTATGCCCGCCGTACGACGGGCATACATCGTGTGCATGTAGCCTGACATGGATTTTGTATGATTCTGTGAATGCTTAGATTTTGTATGACATCATTATTATATGTTTGAATTCACAACAATATTAATCTGCCTGTGCCTACTGCCTATTATTGATATGGACAGAAAGAGGAATGGATCAGCACTGACTCTGTGAAGCCACTTTAATAAGTGCAATCGGGGGTAATATATTAATAAGTGCAATCGGGGGTAATGTATGGCAAATACATGTATGGCTTGATTTTGGATGTGGTGGGAGATCATCGCTGTTACTGAGTGGTTCTGTCACCATTTCATGTGACTTGCAGGTGGATTTGTTGAGGATATTGAGAAACAAGCATAAAGGCAAGGAGCTCCAATGTATAATAGTGACTGTTGTTTCGTGCAACAGTGTTTCTTCTGGCTACAGGTGCTGTTGCAGAAAATGGCGTTCGCTAGCATCCATTGTAACTCTCTGCACGTCTCCCCCATGCTTGTTTTTGAATATCCTCAATAAATACACCTCCAAGTGACTTCAAATGGTGAGTAACATTAACTTTCATGATACACTCTACCATATTATTCATCCAGGGGCGTAATTAGAAGAGGTCGGGCCCCATAGCAGACTCCTGAATGGGGCCCCCCCTTTACCCTTAAAAAATATACATATTTGTAGACTCACATATGTGAGTTACAATCACACACATTTATACACTCATATATATACATTTATATACTCATATATAGGCAGTATATGCACACCATATGCAGTACACACATACAGCATAAACACTTACTATAGTTACAGTATATACCCACCATAAATACATACATACAGCATATACACACATACAAACAGTACCATACACACCCATACAGCATATACACATCACATATAGAGAATGTACACACATCAAGCACATACACACCCAGTAACCTACATGCAAGGGCTCTCTGACACTGCGGGCCCCATAGCAGTTGCTATGGGTGCTACCACTGTAGTGTATTGATCTATTGGGGCAGATATATATTAATAGACAGTTTGAAACTTTGCCAAGTCTATCAATGTGTTTAATGCTGAATTAAAATACAGTACAGTCAAACTACACCTCCTATTTGTTGGCTTAGTTAAGCCTGAAAAAAGTGCCAAAAAGACATCACCCTTTTCCCTACAAAGCCATGCCCTTTCCACTAAAGGACATCACTTTGCTCTTACACACGGTAAATGTGTGTAAAAACTTTGTAAAACACTCGGGCCCACATTTATTACAGCTTGTACACCTGAACAAGGGTGTGCAAACCGTAATTTAGTCGCAATTTCCAGCACTACTTCTCTGACCTTCTTCACCGGTTGGCCGGAGAGGGGAGGTGCTCAGCAACCTCACCATTCCTCTACATGGCTATTTATTAAGCCTGACAAACTTGACAAAGGTCGAGATAACTGAAACGTGTCAGAGTTCGGGGTCAGTGGACCCCCTGGACCACTGCGGGAGATGGTACTAGCCGACACCTGGGACAGAATGTAAATGGCACCCGGTCTTCACTAGAGACCGCCGCAAAGCGGGATGGTCTTGCTGCGGCGGGGTGCCACCAGGTCTTTTCACAGGTGAGATTAGCCCCCGGTGGCAGACAAGGCTCATTATCAGGGTCATGATCATGAGCAGGCTCATGATCAGGCACAGGCAGAAAGTCAAGGCAGGAGGCAGAGATGCAGAAGTCAAAGGTCTGGTCCAACGCCACAACAGGAATTCAGCAGAGTAGAAACAAGGGAGCACAGGAAGCTTTCACTATGGCAAGGTAGCTCAAAGATCCAGCAGGGAATCCTGGGAGCAGCCGGCCTTTAAAGGGGTTCTCCGGTCACTATATGTACTTTTTTTTTAAACTAATCAGTTCTTTTGCATATATTATAGTTGCACACCCTTACCTCACCACCCTGGGCTGTATACTTTATTTTCCTTCACTTGTTACTTCACAGCTCATTGCTGCAGCTGCATAACTCCAAGATAGTTATTCTGCTTAAAGACTACATCTCCCACAATCCCCCTGGTCAGCACAGCCTCTTCATACAGAGGAACGGTGCAGCCACACCCCCACAGCAGGGAACAAGGAGCTGACTGCACATGTCAGACCGGAGAGCAGAGACAGTATACAGGTCGTTTCTATGGAAACTGTAAGTGTAGCAGGAGCTGGCAGTGCACAGGAATGACTTTGATTTCATGAAAAGGGGGCAGAAGATTTAATGACACTGAATTAGTAAAGTGATAAGTGTGGGGAGATAAGGTATAGTGAGGTCAATCTTTGTCACCGGAGAACCCCTTTAAGGTAACCCCGAAGTGCCAGCACCAATCAGCGGTGCGCTGGCCCTTTAAATCTTCGCGTGTCAGCGCACGCGCACCCTAGGGATCAGGTACGGACGCACGGGCCAGGTGATTTTGGTGCGGGGACGCAGGCAGTGCCACCGAGAAGTGGATCGCAGGAGCACCTGTGACACGTGACAATTATAAACTATACAGTTCCGACTTACATACAAACTCAACTTAAGAACAAACTGCCTGTATATCCTGTTATGATTCATGTACTATGTTGAAGGCTATATTTTGTGAAAAATTCACTAAAATAAAGCAGAAAGAAAAATGTCTTAAATCTTGTGTGTGCCATGTCTTCTAACTAACTTCCAGCATCCTAGCAATCACATGTTTTTCATGTGATCACTGGTATGGATAGAAGTAGCAGACCTGGATCAAGCACTGAGTATGACAAATAAAGAAGACAAAATCTACAAATATCCCTTTGGTCTTCCCTCCATGGTCCCCAGAAGCTGCCTGCAGCAGGGACCAAACATTCAATTGTGCCCTCGATCGGCCAGCCTCTTAAAGCCTACACAATAGCACAGACTTTAGGGCCCGGGACTGTGCATTCTAAATTTATAGTGAACTATCCGGAAGTAGTTAAAAATGGTCTAATGTTTTCTAAACAATTGTTACATAGAGCCTCATGGACCATAGCACAAAATTCCACTCATCTCAGAATGTTTTTACAAATAAGGCAAAAACATAAAACGTAAATATGAACATAACTTTTTAAATCGTCATTTAATATGTAAAATATCTTGTGTAACTGACATACCAGTAAACTGTTTGTATAAAAGATACTAGTACTAATGGTAATGATAACCTGATACCCAGTGATACACTATAGAAATCATGAATAGGGTCAAGTAAGATCATCATAAGGCACGTAGGTGTCATTTATAAAACATTGTTCCTTTCGTAATACTTTTTCCATTTGCAAAAGGGGCAGGAAGTGCACAAATCCTATACCACGATGATGGCCTTTAGGGGACCATAAATCTACACCTAATGATTTTTATGTTAGCGTGCAGTCATTACATTCATTTGGTTTTGTTATTCTAATAGTGTAGGATTTGTGTTACCTTTCATGTTGTTTTCACTGTAACAATATCATTGTCGGCTTCATCGGGACTTACCCATCTACAAAAAGTTCTCTCTTTCTTTTCTGCTATGTAATATTGTATACAGAAATAGGAAAAAATGCTATGAGACATGTGAAGCACAGATTTGTATCTTTGCAAGAAATATACAAGAGAGAAAATACATTTGCCCTTTTATATCATGCTTTGTGCACCAGTTTTCTGGCATACAAGGCAGGAAAATGTTGGTTCCCACTAGAGAATTTTTGACTTTTGGCATTTTTGTACCACGAGCAACTTTTTTTTTTAAAGAAGAATGTGTGGCAGAGTGGGGCATAAGGTGGGCCAGGGGGGATGACACCCTGATAAGCCTAAGTTACTATAACCTGTGCTAAAATAATTGGCAGGTTTTAGCTGAAATCAAAGCCAGGTCGGACCTGCTGAAAATGTAATTTCCAGGGAAGAGTGATGCAACGGAATAACTTTTCAGTAATTCTGACAAACACACTAGTTTTAATACATGTATCTACTATATATAACCACCATTACCAGTGAGTCTGCTCTCCTTGCAGGATTTTTCCATCTGTGATTTTGCAAGCAGACACTGCAAGCAGACAGATGTAGATGGAACATAACCAAACACTTCTCTTATCTCTGAGGGTGCATCCACACGTGCAATTTTTCAGATGCAGTTTTGATGTCCAAACCTGGAGTGGATTGAAAATAGAGGAGGAGTAGCACTTTTTAATGATAATCCTCACCTATTATGATCCACACCTGCTTTTCTCTTGAAAAACTGCATCTGAAAAACTGAACGTGTAGCTGCACCCTCAGACTTTGGAACTAACGCAACTTCTATGTGGGTCAAAAAATAGTTATACATTTTAAAATTTGCATTTGCAGTTCCACAGATGAGAGCTCCTGGGCTGAATTGGATAGATGAAAATCCCAGTTACTTCTATTTCTAGTGTTTGTGCTTGTATACAGACGCATGGGCATCATGTAGTAAACCAAGACATGATGAAGTAGATCAGGAAATGATATAATTGGCTGTTTTTTATTTGTGCTGGTCTATATATGAGGACCACGATGCAGAATGTATGTGTCTCAAGGCACATTGGAGTCGTGATTTATGACATTCGCTTGCTTCCCGAGTCAATAAAACTTCCATGTAACAATATGTATGAGGCATGAGTTCCAGGGCCTCCTGCTTCCTGAGCTGTTATCGTGCCCTGCATAAGTTGTGGGAGTAGCAGTCTGACTGTGGAAACAATTGCTTGGTATCAGCTCCTTTCTTTTTCTCACTGATAACACTGCCAGAGAATGGACAACACTGAAGAGTGTAGATGATAATGTGGCAGACATAATAATGTTGTGCTGGAGATCAAAACACCAGGCTTCACAAGTTCCCTGATATCTTAATGAGGCGACAGTGGAAGAACATGAATTTTACCAGAACATCAGAAAGTACCTGTTTTGCTTGACTTTCTCTTTCATTAGTAGCTTTTCTTTCATTAGTAGCTTTCTCTTTCATTATCAATAATAGAAACTGAATATATCAATGTAAATAAAAGTAATTTGTGGTATATTACCAATAAAAGTAATTTGTGGTATATTACTTGAAAATTATAGCAATGTAACAACATCCGTATTGAACATTATTGAAATGTATTGCTATAAAATAATGTAATGTAAAGATATAATCAATATAAGTAAAACTTAATCCTACACTCGGCACCCCCTCCCATCATTGTCTGTTACACAGTCAAGGGTGTAACTAAAGGGGTAACAGCCATAGCAGCTGATCTGACGTCCACAGTGTCAGCGGGCCTGGTCACCCAACCTGCCACACTGAAGAATAGAGGAGGTGCATTGATATATACATGTATATAAGTATATAACAGTGCACATCTTCCACAGTACACACCTGAGCTGGAAGCTCAGATGAGAAATGTTGAGGAAGGAGAGAGCAGAATGGCAGGACTAGGAGTCTATTGCCTCTACTTCCTTCTGTCTATTTCACTGATGTGGTCTGCAACTACTGGGCTTCATGAAGTCAGATTAGTGGCCTCTGACACCCCCCTAAGATAAGAAGACGGTCTGACATTGAATATATATATATGTGTGTGTATATGTTGTATGCGTGTATATGTATATTGTAAATACTGAATTCATGTATGTTTATGCTCTATGTGTGTATATGGTGTATTTATACTGCATGTATGAGTGTATAAATGTATACATGAGTACATAAATCTGTATGTATGCGTACAACTGTAGTGTGTGTATAAAAGTATATAAATGTGTGTATGTATAAGTGTATAAATGTTTGTGATTGCATAAACGTGTGTGTGTGTGTGTGTGTACAAACGTGTACATATTTTTAAGAGGAATGGGGGCCCCATGCAGAAGTCTGCTATGGGGCCAAGCCTCTCCTAGTCACGCCCCTTGTACACAGTGGATATAGCCAAAAACAACACTAACCTGCAGGGGAAAATAATTGTCCCTCCAAAATCTGTGTGTACCTCTGTTGGGAATGGAAGAGGGAATGGTCTGTGAAATGGTTAATGCCCTGGGGCCTTGACTATAGTACCCCCTATACTTCTCCAGAATTGCCCCGGGATTTTGGTGCACGCGATCGGATTTTGGCGCATCAGCTCCAGCTTGCACGCAACAGAAATCGGGGGTGGGCCATCAGACAACCTGATGGATTCAGACAACATGCAGGATTTAACATTTAGAAATGTGTCGCAAGACACGCACTTACAAGCACCAGGAAGAAGCAGGTGAACTCCGGCGGACCTCAGCGCAAAAGCGACAGATGCAGGAACTCGGGCGCACAATCTTAGTGAATCGCGGCAGACCCGAATCCTCGCTGGACAACGCACCGCGGGATCTGGACGAGATGGGGTAAGTAAATCTGCCCCATTGAGTTTGTAAGTTCAGATGCTAAAAAGGTGATCACTTTATAGTATTTACTAGTAAAACTGTAAACTTCTCCTTGTCTCAAAGGTGTAAATTGAAACTTATAGGCCCAAATACAAAATCTGTAACAAGCCCCCAACTATAATGTGTGATTCATAGCACTACATAGTCTTCTGATGTTGGGAATGGGTTTGGTATTGCCATCCTACGATGTTTTAGCCCTGATTTGACTGCCCCCCTCTGCACCCCTCAAGTTTTGACCTTCACTTGGTTGTTACCTCCTACACTGTATTGCTGACAGTTTTGTACAGTTCACTTTTCACTGCATGACTAACTTCACGTACTTGTTGTTTATCATTTGACCTCCCTTTGTGAGATACGCACATAATAATGAAAGAATCCATCCATGAAATATTATTGTAGTGTCTGAAGAAATAATGATTGGGGTCTTAATCAGGAAGTTATAGACTTATCAGTCCGTGAGCTGCTGCTTATTTGTAGTCAGTGCAGGGGATGCACCTAACTCAAAGTAAAATAAAAGTTTTCCTAGAAACTTGTTGTGTTGCTAATCATAGTGGCCCCCAGAAGTGAAAGAACATTCTCTAATCTATTATAAGAAAATTTCCAAGTACAAAACCCAATCAGCTGCATATTCTCGTTTCCTGAGTAACTCCTTCTCACTTCAAAAGACAATAAGTCACAAGTAGCTAAAAGCTGTGAGCACAGATAACAAGGAATAATAAAAACACAATACTGAACACATGCTCCGGAGACTGTAAAAAAAGTATCTATCCATGGTTACCATTCCATAAATGTGATAGAAGATAGAACAGTTTTTATAACTTTCATCATTCTTATATAACTAAAAATCAAAGCAATACCTTGGCATTAAGGACTTTAGCAGAGCACAAAGGGCAATAACTAGGCGCTATGTGAAATAACAAGGAACAAAGGACAATAAATGGGCACTAAGGACAATAACAGAGAACAAAGGACAATAACTGGGCATTAAGGGCAATAAAACACAAGACCACAACGGCAATTACTAGGCAATAAGGGCAATAAAACACAAGAGCACAAAGGACAATTACTAGGCACTAAGGGCAATAAAACACAGGGGCACAAAGGGCAATTCCTGGGCACTAAGAGGAATAATGAAACACACTAGCACCAAGGACAATTTCTGGGCACTAAGAGCAATAACAAAACATAAGAGCACCAAGAGCAATGTTTGGGCACTATGTGCAGTAACAGAGAACACAGGGCAATAAATGGGTTCTAAGGATATTAACAGGTAGCTTACTGAGGACTAGAATGCTCGTCCTAATTAACTGGTACTTTCCACATTAGGACAAGCATTCCCATCCTGGTGATTGAGCTGGCACTGGCAACTTTATTTATTTTTTTATCTTCTTTTTCTCTTTTATAAGTTTATATTGACAACATATTAACAATAAAAAGTTTAAACATTGTCAATTTTTGTACATTTACAGACATAAAAATGTTTTGTCCCTATTATACACAGCTTGGTCCCTGCTACCTTTGCCCTGCACAGGGAAATTGCAGCAACTAAGGAGCCAGGCACAGGGTTCCCCTCTGCTCTCTTCATTCAACTCAATCATGGGGTGCTATGAGGTTGCCAAACAGACAACCTTTGTAAAGCTTATCACCAGAGATCAGCTGAGATTTACAATTTAGGTAAAAAACTGATCGAACGGATCAGTTGATTTAAATGGACTTTTGATGGCTTTCTTTAGTTTCCACTTGCCCACTTCCATTAGGCTTCTGCGAAATAAAGCATATAAAATATAGCACATGAAGCTCCCGTTTAGAGGATCCATTACACTTTTATTATTATTGTTTTGTGAAGATAAATTAACGGAGGTCCAAACACCAATGTGGACTGGGCCTAACATATAAACATGTTACATTGTTCACCCCAGAGGGAATTTCTGGAGTCCTGCACTTCAGATTTATTACATTAATATACATAAATATAAAGTAAAAAATTGCTGGGCCTTGAAGGCCAAAACTGTCTATGTCCTTTATGGGATTATGCCCAACTTCTACAGTTTTACACATCTCTTAAAGTAGGTCTATCATGATCCATAATCTCATCTAATATTAAGGCTACATGCACATGAACATGTGCAAAAACAGGTTGCAAACTCCGCTCTCTATTGGAAGCTGAGTGGCCATGCTACCAATCTGGGTAGAAACAGGACCGTCCCTATTATTTGCGTCATGGCCACCCAGCTTGGGTACTTACTGTAGCACAAACAAGTGTAATAGAAATTAATGGTCGCCATAATCTGGCCACCAAATGGTTGTTTGGCTGAGGCATAATCACATTAACTCTTTTTAAACTTACCCTCAAATTTACTTTTTATAAGTAAATTTGTATCTTTACATTACTTCATCTTTTGTATCACTCCTTCTACTTCCATAGATTGTAAATTCTTGTGAAAAGAAATAAAAATATATTTGGATTGGCGCACTAGGTTGGGAAACCTAAATTTATATTTAAAAAAGGCCGCAATATCGGCATGTTGGTAGCCCCAACTATTAAAAATAATAAAACTACCATACCCCGCCAAAAAAACTTTCTACAAGCAGATGGTTTCTTTCCGTGCACCTGTTGTAGAATTACACAAATAAAAAAAGCAACCAGAACATTTGGACCCCAGTTATGTATGGATTAATACAAAATCACAAATTACATAAATTGCCATACAAAAGGAGTAATATATTGCATTAAGTGTCCGTGCAATAAATTCCATGTTGGCCGTACTTAGAGACCTCTAAAGGATCGAATTAGCGAACATAGACGAAATATCAGGAAAGGACTAGAGGATCATCCTCTGTCTAAACATTATAAAATATTCCACCATGGACATTTCTCTGGATCACAATTTTTTGCAATAGAAAAGATCCATCACAACAGCAGAGGTAGAAACTACATTGCTCAGATGTCACGTGCAGAGAGCAAGTGGATATTTTTATTGGATACATTGGCTCCAATGGGCCTCAATCAAGAAATAGAACTGTTCGGTTTTATGTAGAAATATTTATTGTTATTATTTTACTCAATAATGTGTATAGTAGTTGATGCCACTCTATATACACATAATTTTAATTATGAGTGTTTTTGCATTATATGTCTCATTGGATATATATTTTTATATTATGACATAAAATTCAGTTTTAGAGCTATAGAATAAAATATAATTATGTTTTAAGATTAAACAAATATCGTCCACTGTTGCTATTTACTCATAATAGTGATGACAAATACACTGCACCATATCATGTTAATATATTATCCAGTCACATATGGGTCACGTACCTGGTTCCGGGTTATAAAATCATGATAAACCTGCAGTAACAAGATTCCCTGACGAAGGAGGAAGTATCCTCCGAAACGCGTAGGAAACTGTGTCCTCTCGGACTTACCGTAGTTTTGGTGACGTCACCACACGAAGATCATCCGGAACCCAGTGTAGAGGTATAGCCACCGGCCGGGGCTTTCCTCCACGGGTCTCGACCAACGCGGACATCAGTGAACCATACCTTTTAAACTGAGCAGTAAATCAGGATATGCTCAGCGATTATCGGACCATATTCCATTGAAGATAGACGAGCACAGTTCATTGCTAATTGGCCAAACAGCCGCAACCACAGGAACCAGGTAACAAATCTCACTGACACCGATACACACTATAGCCTGCATCGACCTCCAGCAATATTGAGAGGCTCCTTTGTGCATTTTCACCATTTTAGTGTAATATGGTGAGGGACTTTTGTACTGTAAGGTTGTATTTTTATGCAGTTTACTGGTGCTCCATATGACATATAGGTACCTCTTGTATATTTATTTGTGGCGCTGGTATTTGAACTTTATGTTCTTGTAAAAAGAGTTCTCAATCCTATCCGATTTTTAATATTGCTGTCCAATAATTTCAGATTTTGTTGGTATATGTAATCTATGATTTGCATAGAACTGAGGAATATGATGGCACTAATAATGCAAATAAAGAGTATTATTTTTATATTATTATTTCTTTCATGCCCATCAATTTTCTAAAACCCGACCGGCAATTATATAATTGACTTTGGACTGACATGTCTGCTAAAATACTAAAATGGAGCATATTTTATACTTGTTCAACAAATAATTTAATATCTGTATGAAGACATGGTATAGGTTACATTATGCTGACCTATACATCATCAGCAGAATCATCATTAGTAGGAAAAATATGGAAAAACATAAACTCCTCTGACCTTGCACCGCATTGTTGTCAGAACACAGAGTATTAGGCAGGCCTGGTCACAGTGTTCTCTACTGCACAGGATGACGAGTGGTAAAGTTTTACAGTCACATTCACAGATCGGATATTTCCTTGAAAAAGTCCTTTTCTGTCTCTTTCAAAAAGTTGCTGATGTTGTTCATCAAACAGGAACACAATGTGCCCTGTTTCCGACACGGCTCAGACTATCCTTCAACTATCTGTCGAAGTCGCTAATTACCGTTTGCTACGATCGTTGGAGGATGGGCCCTTTATATGTGTGTCTACAACAAGAAGTTTCTCATTGTGGATGAAGATTAAACTTCTTGCTATAAGAGAAACTGTGTCTGGACAATACCCTTGGACCTGCATGTTTTATAAAAATATGATTTACATTAAAGGAAATAGTCCTAAAAACATTGTAGCAAATATAGAAGCTGGGGAGGCTGTACTGCTTTGGCAACATTGAAATGTTAAGTGTAAGCCGTATAAAAAAAAATCTGTCTAGGTAGATATTCTTTGATATTGTCTCTTTGCTTAGGAAAATGTGATCCCAATAAATTATTATAAAGTACTAATTGGGTTGCCCTGTTGGACTAGAAGTTTCATATCATAGGCGAGCTCTAAGTGCAACCCCACTGCCCGGCACTCGCCAGATGTATCAAGAGGCTTTGGACTCTTTACTATAATTACTAACAGGCAAAAGTGCAGCAATACGCTTGGCTGCCGGGGTACTTCTATGCCAGGTCTGACCTGGTATAAAATTGCGCCATAACCTGGGCCTAAATTTGGCGCAGGCTATAGGCTACAGGCTATAGGCAGTGCACTCACCCAACCAGCATAGAGAGCAGAGAAGTCACAATTCCCGGCTCTGTGCCAGGAATTGCAACTAAATCACAGCTTGTACACCTGTTTTCAGGCGTAGGAGCCATATTAAATCCGCCAAAACACTTATTAAGTCGAAAACACTTATTAAATATGATGGAGCGCATGCATGCTCTTGAATGCTTTAATTTTGTTCACTAAATCTGCATCATCTGAAAAAAAGCCATTTTTGGGGGAGGGGGAACTGCACCTGAGCTCTGGCTGTGGGCTGTTGACAGCAGATACAGGTAAAGAAAAGACAGGTTCCCTTTAACATTTTATTAACCTGTTCCAATTTAAATATATAAAAATTGTATTTCCAATAGTATTTTGTAGTGTATATGTGACACAGTGTCCACTGCTCCAAGGAGATTCTGGAAGCCAAATTTCCTGTGTTGCTGGTCTTAAACCTAAACATAAATTCTAAGCTCTACTCTCCACTTACTTGGGACACTGCTCCTCAATACACAGGAAGACAGGCTTTAGCATGTGGAGACATTTTAATCTTATCAGCACACAAGTGTCTTTCACTGACCCATCACCAGCTCTACGACAAGCAGTGGGAACATCATCATCACTGCTGCTCTCATCACGCTGGCCATAAGCTTAAAGTCAGTTGCTTACCTAAGAATTTTTTTTTTAATTTACAGATTTATTGTGATGCTTAATTTAGTCAGTTTTAAATTTTTATAATTTTTTTACATTTTGCATGGAACTTTTTTTTTCATTTATTTTGCATAATTTATTATTAAATATTTGATATCGTAAATCTTTTTTAATTCTTTTTTTTTAATAAAACAATCTTCCATGGACTGTTTAAAAAAATTAGGGTCTTGGAAATTGAAAATGAAAAGAATTTGTGACTAGAAAATATCAACATTAAACCTTAAAATAATAAAATAAAATACATTTTGATTTGTTGTTTTTTAACAGTTTGTTACAATTATTGTTAATCTTATGGTGGCTACATTTGTTTTTTGGAGAAATTTCAGGACAATGTTCTCAATTCCATCAAAGTTGTCTCAACTTTTTATATGTCTCATCTTTATAGATTTTCTAGTGTTTAGCACCTTTTTTCCTGAATAGATTGTACAGTACAGATTTATCATATACTATCAGATACTTACTCGATTTCATGTTTAATATTTAAAAAATTCTGAATTTTTTTTATATTGTGACAACCATATACTGTCCCCAAGAAAAGGGCATTTTAGGAGTTTGCTTACTTGTTGTATCCTGTAGGCAAACCTCTCCGGTGGAAAGGTATAAGGCAGGAAACATGAACATCTGGGAATGGAAACATTCATCCGTCCTGTCACTTTTCTACATAGACTAAGGAAGGTGAAGGCTCTACATAAACAAACTTTTATCATACTATTTCCTACTTTAAATGTGTCACTGTGCAGTTTTATATTCACACAAATAGTAAAGAATTCCAAGGCCCATAAACATAACCGTCTGCCAATAAACACACCATGGAGTCTCAATATTACTGTCCCATCCAATCCCAGATACCTCATTCCTTTGTTTTCATGGGAAGTGTGACCCTAAAAGACATTTCAGATGCTGTAACTTGAGACTCCCTGAGGAGCATTTATTATTTTTGGCGCAGGGTGGCGCTACAACCGTTCTATATTTTGCAGTGGGATGTAAGTTTGTGGCACAAGATATGAATGTATTGGCGCACGGACTAAAAGGTTTAGAACTCCATAGACTAGCTTTTAGCTGACAAATTGCGCCAATACTAATGGATTCACAAGCGGCACCAAAGTGTCGGAAAACACAGAGAGTGTTGGAAAACACCAACATTGTGGCGCTGACACTTTTTCAGACGCAAGAGGCACAATGAGGAAACACTGCTAGTTTTTGATTTACTAAAGAATCTGCCATTTCTATACAGTTTTTCAATTTCTGAATAGCTAAAAAATGGACAAATGCAAAAATGACAATGGATTGGACACTGATTGTCTGCAGTGGTCACATGACTGCAGTCAGAAATTTTTTTTTTAATATTTTTTTTTATTATAGCATGTGGTCTGTTTTATTTTAGTTTTGCAGAGAAATGGATATGCTTTTTAACTACTCTGCCTATGTATTATGAAATGCGGTGACACTGAGTCATGGGGTCACACTGGAGGGGTCAGTCACACAGATTCATGGTGTATAGTGGTTACACGACAATTACCACAGGTGTTTTGAGCTTTAAGTTTTGCACATCATTATTTTTTAAGAATGTAAAAACAATGGATGCCTTATGGAAGTAAACCATTATGGATAAGGATACAATATAGGCAACATGAGGACTGCTTACAGAAAAATAATTTGTGGACACACCATAGACTTGTCCGCCTTAATGTGCCTGGATCACATCCAAGTGTTCCCTTCAGTTGTTATCCCACCATAGGAGCAGAAAAAATACAACCGACAGATTCCATTGGGTTCCATTGTGGGGGTCTGTCATAAATGTTCCTCAATGATGTACTATTTTTTGTCTGGCAAATATGATGGGATCTGGGATTAAAACTTGATATTGTAAACACAGAGAAGAAATAAAAAAGAACAATTTTAAAATGTCTAGTTACTTTTAAAGTTTACATTTATAGAAAGCAAGGTGCGTGATAGGGAAGCAGTATAGTAGCAATATAAGCAGTATATACTGTAGCAATATAGTAGCAGTAGGATGTAACAATTATACAGTTGTACATCCTCGGAGGGCCTAAAAATATAATGAAATTAAAAAGTTGCACAAAAATGGTTTACAGATGAAGATTTAGAAGCAATGCTCATGGTATAACTGACAATGGTATAAGACACTGGTATAACTGCATCTTTTTTGGAATATTAATGTAATGGAATATTAAATATTATCCTTTTTTATTCAGCTTTTATGTCTTTTTTTTGTATATACTCATTTTTATTATATATATATATATATATATATATATATATATATATATATATATATATTTATATTTATATTTATATTTATATTATTATAATATGGTGTTGTTGTGACACAATTCAAAATGGTACCACCAGAAAGTACATTTTCCAAACAAACCCTCATACAGCTCTTTTAAAGATGACCTTTCTCTACGTATATGGAGATTAGCATGCTGTAGGGGCTGCTACATAGATTCACTGGCACTTAGAATTTTCCTTCTAGCCCTCGTGGTTGCAGAGTTATTAGTCACGAGCAGGGGTGTACCAAGCCTGTCTGCTGCCTGAGGCGAGCCATAGAGAGCGCCCCCCCCCCCCCCGCCCATATATGTAATATTTCAGGGAGTGTCAGGACCAGATCCATCATATTGGTTTGGTGTGAAAATAAAGCAATGCAAAAATGCATACCGAGTACCGCCCTGTAGTATTTAATGCATACAGCATGCCGCCATATAGTATAAAAATGCATACAGAGTACCGCCCTGTAGTATTTAATGCATACAGCATGCCGCCATGTAGTATAAAATGCATACAGCATACCGCCATGTAGTATTAAATGCATAGAGCGTACCACCATGTAGTATAAAATGCATACAGCATATTGCCATGTGGTATAAAATACATACAGCGTCCCCCCATGTAGTATAAAATGCATACAGCACCCCCCCATGTAGTATAAAATACATACATCATATTGCTATGTAGTGTAAAATGCATACAGCGTATACGGCATGTAGTAAAAAATACATACAGAATATTGCCATGTAGTGTAAAATACATACAGCGTACCACCATGTAGTATAAAATGTATACAGCATATCGCCATGTAGTATAACATGCATACAGAATATCACCATGTACTATATAATGCATACAGCATATCGCCATGTAGTATAAAATGAATACAGAATATCGCCATGTACTATATAATGCATACAGCATATCGCCATGTAGTATAAAATGCATACAGCATATCGCCATGTAGTATAAAATACATACAGCATATCGCCATGTAGTATAACATGTATACAGAATATCGCCATGTACTATATAATGCATACAGCATATCGCCATGTAGTATATAATGCATACAGCATATCGCCATGTAGTATAAAATACATACAGCATATCGCCACATAGTATAAAATGCATGTAGCGTATCGCCATGTAGAATAAACCGCATACAACGTGCCACCATGTAGTATAAAATGCATACGGAATACATATATACACATATAAACACGTACATATACACATACACATCACATACATATACACATACAAATCACATACATATACACATTACATACACAAATCACATACATGTACACAAACATATACACATACATATATACATTACATACACAAATCACATACATGTACACAAACATATACACATACATATATACATTACATACACACATGACATACATATACACATACATATACACATATACACACATACATAGACACATCACATACATATACACATACATATACACATATACACACATACATAGACACATCACATACATATACACACACATATATATATATATATATATATATATATATATATATACATTACATACACACATCACATACATATAAACAGATAAACTTACTTTATTTTCTTTTATTTTCCAGGAAGGTTCTCCAGGAGCGGGGGAGGGGGGGGGGGATCCGAGCGGAGGAGGGGGGGGAGCGGAGCGGAGGAGGCCGGGAGCGGAGCAGAGTGGAGGAGAGGGGGAGGACTGAGCGGAGGAGGGGGGGAGGACGGAGCGGAGCATAGCGGAGGAAGCGGAGATGAAAGGGACAGAAGGAGCGGAGCAGAGTGGAGGAGAAGGGGGAGCCGAGCGGAGGAGGGGGGGAGCCGAGCGGAGGAGGCCGGGAGCGGAGCAGAGTGGAGGAGAGGGGGAGGACGGAGCGGAGGAGGGGGGGAGGACGGAGCGGAGCATAGCGGAGGAAGCGGAGATGAAAGGGACAGAAGGAGCGGAGCAGAGTGGAGGAGAAGGGGGAGCCGAGCGGAGGAGGGGGAGAGCGGATATGAACGGGACAGAGGGAGCGGAACGGAGCAGAGTGGAGGAGAGGGGGGGAGCGGAACAGAGCAGAGGGGGTGTCAGCCTGGGATGGGGGTCAGGTGGACTGCAGGACAGGCCGGGGGGCGGCAGCAAGGTCCGGTTGGCGGCAGCACGGGTGGGGGTTCCAGCGGCAGCATAGGCAGACTGGCGGGTGGTAGCATGGACGGCCGGGCGCACAATGCCGCCCCTCGTCCAGCAGGTGGCGCGCCGCCTGAGGCGAGATTCTCAACTCGCCTCATGGCAGGTGCGCCCCTGTTCACGAGATCTGACCATTACAATCTGTGTTTGGTCAGAGAGGAGGAGCTGGGGCAGGACCTGGGGGTGTGTCTTATGCTAATCCTATCTCATACTGTCAGTGGTCAGCTGTAATTTCTCTATGTGCATATAAAGGCTATGTTCACACACATTCTAATATTCTGTCGACATTGCATTTACACAATGTTTACAAAAATGCAATGTTACACGCATTGGTAAACACGCATGCAATGTAAACAGAAATGCAAACGCTGTGTAAACGTAAGTGCAAAGAGATATCAACTCATATACTACATAAGCGTAAACATGAAGCTAACCAGACATAAATGCAAATGGAATGTAAATGTAAGTGCACCTCAAACACTGCATGCCATAAAAAAAGGCGCCACAAATGGTGCGTACGCATAAACGCAAGCATAAATGTGAGACAAGCGGCCCGTTGGACGAAAGTGTGCTGCAAATGCAGCGAATCGCAACCTTGACGCAAACGGCGCGTAAGAATAACCATAATGCAAACACTGTGTAAGCGTAACACAAATGCAGCGTAAGCGCAAACGTGACATAATTGCCGCAGAAACGGAATTGCAGCGTAAGCGTAAAGATGGCGCAACTGTTGCATAAGTGTTAATGTGCCGCAAATGCTCATAAGCGCAAATGTAACGTAAACGGGACGCAAACACAGAGTAAGCGTAATTGGGACGCAAATACCACGTAAGCATAACCCTGTCACAAATGCGGAATAAGCGTAACCGTGATGCACACACTGCATAACTGTGACTCACACTGCGTAACCGTAGCACGAACGCCGCATAATCGCAATTGGCGCAAACGCTGCATAATTGTAACTGCCGCAAACGCTGCATAATTGTAACTGGCGCAAACGCCACGCAACCGTAACTGGCGTAAATGCTGCATAATCGCAACTGTCGCAAACACTGCATAATCGCAACTTGTGCAAACACCGTGTAACCATAACTGGCGCAAACGCCGCGTAATCGTAACTGGCGCAAACGTTGCACAATCGTAACTGGCACAAACAAATAAACAAATGCAACCACAAGCAAAACTGCAGAAACATCGTAAACATAATGTCAGCAGTATATTAGCGGAATGTGTGTGAACACAACCATTAGATGTACATAGAAAAAAAATCACAGCTCAATATTCATAATCGCTTCTCTGACATTGCCTGCCACTGATTGGACAGTATGAGAGATTAGCATAAGATACGCCTCCAGCTCCAGCCCCAGCTCCTCCTCTCTGACCAAACACTGATTACAATGGTCAGAAATTGGGAATGATATCTCGGCAACCGCAGAGGCTAGAAGGAAAATACCAAGTGCGCCTGAATCTGTGTAGCAGCTTCTACAGGATGGTATTATAATCTCTACATGTGTGAGGTGGTGAAAGGTCCTCTTTAATGGTTGTAAAAAATTCTGGCTTTTGGAAGGTGGAAAGTATAAAAATGAAACGCTAAACCTAAAAAGGTCTGCTGTGTTAAAGGGTTAAAGGAAATCTACCAATAAAATTAGAATTATTAACCAGGGACACTTACTCATAGATCCAGGAGAAGGGACTGTGATAATCTTCTTATATTTCTTATGCGTGGAACCCTTCCTTCTAAAACCAACTTTTAAAATTAATGAGACAGAAGGGCTCCTTTGGGGCTACTGTAGCTTCACAGGCTGTTACACTGCAGGAGCACTTTCCCCTCCGATTGTGTGAGATTACAGCAGGCAGAGGGAGGGGGAAGTGCTAAGGAAGTAAGGAGAGTGGAAGTGTTGAGAGAGCAGGAGGAGGTAGAGACAGTGCAAAAGCCTGAGAAGCTATAGCACAGAGGGTCTCTGGTAATGCACCCCCAAGAACCCTTGTGGCTCCTTAACATAATTTTTAAAGCTGATTTTAGATGGAAGGAGGTCATGCATAACGAATATGAGAGAATTACCAAAGTCACAGTGCCTGGATCTATCAGTAAGTGTTCTTGGTTTTTCAGGGTGGATTTTGATGGTAGATTTCCTTTAAGTTGCATTAGCAAAATACCTGTACAAAAATTATATATATACATATATATATATATATATATATATATATATATATATATATATATATATAATATACATTAGAACTACAGAAAAATTTGCAACTTAATGTTTCATGACAAATTTTATATGTGTCATTCACTGAGCTAACTAATAACTAATATAATAATGTATAATTTGGAAGATTTTTGACTTTCAAACTGTGTTCCGTGGAAGGGGTGTATTCACATAGGGGTCTATCATTCATCTCTGCAATTAGCCATTGATATTGTGGTCATGGCACAGGGGTTATAAGTATACCCACACAATCTCCCTGAGGTCTTACTAAAATATACACGAATCCCCCTTTGACCTATTAAAAGTCATTTGTTGGTTGCACCTTTGGCAGTGAAATCTCCTGGGCTCTCAGTGCTGGCTCCTTATTTCATTTTGTTGTAGTTAGGCTGTTTCTGTCACTATGTTCCTTCCTTTTGGCAAAAATGATTACTGAACATTTGAAAATGAATTATAATTCTCATTATTTTACAAAAACACTGAACTCTGCATTGTCTATGGAGAGAGCTCTGAAAGTGGAACAATTCTACAGGCTATGATTTTGCATAGTAAAGTGGATATGTTTATTATCCTTTGTGTTCTTACAATTACGGATACACTAAACCTGCAGTCTCTCAAGGCTAAATATGTTTCAGAATTATGCTATTGGCATATATTAAGCTAGCCCAAACATGACATTATATTTATAATATTATATATTATATTATTATATTTACATTAACGGTCTTATAAATCAATATCTTTATGTCTTTATTGGCCTCCATAGATGTACAGACGACCCCTAGTTACAGGTTGACCTCTCTGCCCCATGTGACCTGCCCCAGGCTGCAATGATCAGCTGTAAGGTGTCTGTAATGACGTTTAATTGATAATCCTTGGTCCAATTACAGCAAAAAAATTTGAAAGTCCAATTGTAACTAGGACAAAAAAAAATGTTGTTGTTGTCTAGTTGTTGTTTGGAGCTACAATTATAAAATATACAGTTCCGACTTACATACAAAATCAACTTAAATACAAACCCAAGGAACCAATCTTCTATGTGACCCGAGGACTGCCTGTAGTTCTTTTAGTTCTACAGGAAAAGCTATATTCTTTATTTCATTACTCTTTATTTTTCATCTATATTTAATAACTAATTTATATATTTAATATAATATTATTATTTCATAAATATATAACTTACTAGATACTACTTACTTTAATTTCTTCATCTAGAATTCCATTTGATCACAGAATTCTGATTATCCTTATACATAGATGCTTGTATATCGGAACTTTACCTTTTTGTGCTCAATTGGCTTCTGTAGTTGTAGTCCTAGTAGTTCCATGAAGGAAGTCGATACGTTAGCTCAAAATGTTTATTGTATGTTATATAATTTATTCCTATATTTATTATGTAATAGCCTGTATTTTTGTAACTATTTTTATTGTTCTTAGTCACCCCTGATAATAATTTTATGGTTTTTAACCTGATGTAGTTGTCTATGGCTTTATCCTGAACATCTGAATTTCATGAAAAAAACAAGTTACCGTAACAGACAGAAACTAATAAAGTAGATTGTGTTTGTAGAGAACCAGATGAAGCACTTGGTTAGATCATGAAACGCGTTGTTCAAATAAGTTTTTAAAATAGCTTTGACCATCACTACCAAGAATTTATTGTTTAAGATGTTCTGAACAAAAATAAAAGTTCATGCTGATAACCTACTGACTCGTATCAACAGGGGTATTCAGCGGCAGCAATATATATGTCCAAAAGACGTATATATTACCTCAAATTCTTTACCTATGACTATATTGGCCACTGTGGGGGCTCCTGTGACTATATTGGCCACTGTGGAGGCACCTGTGACTATACTGGCTACAGTGGGGGCACATGTTACTATATTGGCTACAGTGGGGGCACATGTGACTATGTTGGCTACAGTGGGGACACCTGTGACTACATTGGCCACTGTAGAGGCACCTGTGACTATACTGGCTACAGTGGGGGCACATGTTACTATATTGGCTACAGTGGGGGCACATGTGACTATGTTGGCTACAGTGGGGACACCTGTGACTACATTGGCCACTGTAGAGGCACCTGTGACTATACTGGCTACAGTGGGGGCACATGTTACTATATTGGCTACAGTGGGGGCACATGTGACTATATTGGCCACTGTGGAGGCACCTGTGACTTTACTGGCTACAGTGGGGGTACATGTTACTTTATTGGCTACAATGGGGGCACCTATGACTATATTGTCTACTGTGGGGACCTCTAAGGGAGCAAGAAAAATGTATTGAAAGTTTGTGTTCAGGTGGAGTAGACGTTCATGGAGGAGCAAAAATGATTTTGTGTTGCTAAATCTGCAGAAGAAGCTGACATGGTAACCAGGTAGAAAAAAATGAAAAAGTCTACTTCGATCAGACGTCATCTGTCACCAGAGTCACAGTAAGTGCTGGTATTAGAACATGAGCTCACAATTCTGTAGCATCTCCTCTATGCTGTGACTCTGTTATCTTCTCTTACCAGGGCGAGATAATTCTTTTTGGGTTTTGGCCCTAGCCTTACATAGAAGCCCTCCGCAGCAGATATTTCCAACATGCTTATACTTCATACAGCCCTTTTTAAGTGTTAGTGACATAGTATTCAAAGGGGTGAAGAAAATATAAAGAGGACTAAACAAATGTGCGCTCAACAGTTGCCTTGGGATTGTCATCACTGGTTCTTCTACACAAACACAACCATAAAGTGCCTTTACTTCAATAGCTGAAAAGGTGGTGAAGGATGATATTGTCAGGGCCGGCCACCAAAGGTGTGTGCTGAGCATAGACCTAAGCTGCTCCAGTGTAAAAGAGTCAGGTGACGGCAGTGGCCTGAAGAGTGTAGGTGTTCACAGACAGCTGCCTTTCATCTATCCAGGGGAGAGATAAGATTAGGGAAAGGCAGAGAGATGCAGAGTGTGTTGTATAGTGGCTAAGGAGGCTACATCCTGCATCATTGTATGGTGGTCGCTGTCCCTGAGGGGGATTTACATCATTTTACTAAAATTTGTTAACAGAATGCAATATTCCTATGAGCCTTAATATTGGCATACAGTAAGTCAGCTAAGAGGCTTCTTATTCATAGACTATCTATAGGATTCCCACAAAATAGGCAGCACTCCAAAAAATTGAGGCAAAAAGTTGAAAATGTATTCATTTATTGTGATGTTTCAAAACATGACCCTCTTGTAAGGGTTTTATACACTGTGCTGCTCTAGACTTTCCTTTTTCTAAAGGATATCCCATAAACTATGGTTCCTACATCGCCAATCTCATGATTGTAACAGGTATCAGTTATTCTCCATAATCACACAGAAAAGAATGGATACATCACACAGAAAAGAATGGATACATCACTGGGATAGGGTCAAACATAGCTATAGATTACAGTCCCCACATATTCCTGTCGCAAGAATATTAAACAATCCTAGCTTCGCTCCAGGTCTTCAACATAGCCAATTTAAGTGGTGGACAGACAAGGGGCTGTATCGCATAGGGGACTTTTATGACAGACTAGGTCTTGGATCAAGGGAATACTTTAAATCCAAATACGAAATGCCAGAGACAGAATTGTATAGATTTCAGCAGATATACCATTCCCTCCAGAAATTGAAAAATTCTTGCCCAGGTATCACGATGCATACCTTATTTGAAGACCTTTGTCTGAAAAAGGCGGGCCTTCCTCACACTTTATCTAATATCTATCAAATCCTAAATGACCAGTCTAGAAAACTGGGCTAAATGCTAGCATGGGAAAGTGACTTAAATAAATCCTTTTCTTTACGGGAATGGCAGAATATGGCAGAAAACACTGCGAAAATCTCTATTAACAAGGCGTTGGTTGAGGCAAATTATAAAGTATTACTTCGATGGTACCTAGTCCCTGTACGTATATCGCAAGCAGTCCCTACCTATTCTCCCCTGTGCTTTAGAGGTTGTGGTACTAGAGGCACTCATTTCCATGTGTGGTGGGACTGTCCAAAGATTCGTAGATATTGGAGGCGCATTTACAATATGTTATATTCTATAACCATGATAAACCTGACACTTTCCCCCAGTCAAGCTTTACTTTAGTAAGCTTTACCTGTGGGGAGATTTGTGTCCTTTTTCTTTCTAGCGGCAAAGATAGCGATTACAACCTCTTGGAAGAAAGTCACGGTTCCCATGGAATTGATTAAAAACAAACTAATGTGGATAATGGTAAAAGACAAGCTTTATTGTACAGTACAAGATAAAATGTAGTTATTCAGTGAAACATGGCAGATGTGGATTGCATATCAATCAAGAGTTTAATATACGTAGAAGATTTCTCGTCTCATCAGGACCCCCTTCCCTTTCCTTCCCTCCCTCCCCATTTGTGTTTACCCTTCCCTCCTGTCATATATTGGAGATAATGGGGCAGATTTACTTACCCGATCCATTCTCGATCCAGCAGGGCGTTCTCTGCGGAGGATTCGGGTCTGGCCGGGATTCACTAAGGTTGTTCCTTCCTCCGACGTCCACGAGGCGCCGATGCGCCACAATCCGATCGCGTGCGCCAAAATCCTGGGGCAATTCAGGGAAAATCGGCGCAAATCGGATAACCCGTCGGCAAAAACGCGATTCAGGCCCTTAGTAAATGACCCCCAATATCCTTTGAAGAATTTTAAGCTAGACTCAGTGGGTCTATAAATCTTAACGTGCGAATCGTTAGACCAGCTGGGCTTTGATTAATGTTATGTAAAATGTTCTTGTTGAGTTTCTTTCTTCATTTCCCCCTTCCCCCCCCCCCTTTTTTTATTTCTGTACCCCTTCAAAAATTTTAAACAAAATAAAAACATTGTGAAACCAAATGGATACATCACACAGAAAAGAATGGATACATCACACAGAAAAGAATGGATACATCAACAACATTGCAGTAATGTAATTATCATACAGCATCTTCCTCAGTGATACTTTTGGCTGCTGCTTGTTTAGTCTATAATAGTGGTAAGGAAATCTCTCCCACCCCCACAGTATAACCTTTGCAATGATTGGAATGCACATAATAAGCTGCCCCTAACTCATTGGGGGGATTCATTATGCCATTTTCCTATCATTTGCACAGAATTTTTTGTGCAAATTAGGTTTTTTAATGTCCTCAACACTTTCCTTAATGTCCTCCCTTAGTAGTGACTAAGGGATCCCCAGCCTTCCACAAATGTATTGTCCCTTATGCCAGCAGTGTAGAGTGTGACAAAGATAGATGCCAGGACTGGTGGAGCCATGCATATCGTTTTTGATGCGACATGCTACTTGTCTGCCCCCATGGCCATGCTCTGTTGGTAATGGTGGCGTATGAAGCCTGCTACACAAAACATCAGTCCTGATAAATACCCCCTGTAAAAGAAACATCCATTATTATTATCATCTGTGTTACTGTTACCCAGGCAATGATCTCCCAGAAGAAAGCAGAAACTAGAACTTCACTTTTAAAGAATAGAAAACCTGCTAAAATTTTAGGCAAAATATAGTGAGAGCATATGCACCTTTTACCTATGGTGTAATAAGAGCAGGGGCTCCCCCCATGATAACATAGATGAAATTCAGTTGCAGATGTTGGGTCCTTTAGTTGCAGATTACTTCATATTTACTAGGCCATTTTGCAGATTTAATAATAAGGCATATACAGTATTTGGCTGCATCATGCAAGTATAACAACAAAACAAAACAATTTTTAATTAAATGCACTTAGTCTATTACCCTATTTCTGCCTCAAAAACGATGCAAGAGTTACTTTTTGGACTATAATTTTACATGGAACTGATGAAAACTTTCTGAAAGATTGAGTTTCAATAACATATGATCTATTGATTTAAAGGGATGTACATAAAAGGATCATTATGCCTCCTACTGGTGACACCTGGTATTAAAGTCATATTTGAAACATTGAGAAAGTTTCCTTTTTAACAATAGGAGTTAGACTCACAGCTTATAGGGCGCTTTGGTCCCACGCATACTGCTCTGCCTATAGCCTGCGCCCTTTCAGGCACAGACTAGGGCGCAATTCTACACCGGGTCAGATGTGTTGTAAAAGTGTCCTGCTGACAGCGTATTGCAGCTGCACGCCACAATTTATCAGGGATCATGTGCCCCAATGATGGGAAAATAGTCCCTGGATCTCCTGTATAGATTTGTTAGGAGTTCATATTCTATTTGCTGCTGTGATCTGTTTCTATAGGTAATTATTCTATAGATCCCATTTCTACGGGACCCTATAAACCATCAGTCTATTCTGTCGTTGTACAATCTGTTATACAAAACTGAAGACTTTATTTATCTTGAGGAATCCTCAGTGACTATTGGAAGTTACTATTTTGTTGGCCTTCCTTTCCTTAGCCCTGTGTCTTCCCACACACCCATACTCAGTATGTTTTTACTGGAACATTCTTGGGTCAAATGTATTATTTTGCCTTTTTAGACTTTTGAAATGGAAATGATGTGGATATTAGGTGGTTATGTAAATAGGAGAATACTACATACACCCTTCAGAATGCAGTGACCTGTGTTAAAACACACACACACACTTTTTATAGAGAGAAGAGGTAGGGAACAATATATACATTAATGTAGAATGCTATATATTAAAGAGGTATTTCCATTTCAACACATTAATGTTAAAGTTTTTTGATAAAAAGTTATACATTTTTCCAATATACTTTCTGTATCAATTCCTTACTGTTTTCTAGATCTCTGCTTGCTGTCATTCTATAGAAAGCTTCTATGTTTACTTCCAGTGGACAGAAATTTGACCATGGTCACACAGGTGTCACACAGGTGTCACACAAGTGTTATAATCTGCTGGCAGCATGTTGTAGAGAAATGCACAATGATTTCCAAAATAACTTTATTATTTCTCACAATTATGCCATTTACATGACATATTCCCGGTTTAATCTGTATGCTAAGGAAACAGTTGGAGCACACAAGTCACGTCCTCAGCCCCCAGAGCATTGCTGTTCTTACCTAAATCATTTCACCTGTTTTTCTGATTGAGGGTAGAGGTCTGGGTAGGAATAGTAGTGCTCCGGGCACTAAGGTGCAGACTGGGTGCACCAACTGCCTCAATAGCATTTGGATTAAATGGATTACATTCTCTTAAATTGAATGATAGAATGTAATAAAGAAGATATTTTTGAAATCACAGTGTACAACATGCTGCCAGCAGATTATAATGAGTGGGTTGTGCTAGACTCCCTTTAAGTTCCGAAATGTATTATGTCAGCAAATGACATGAGATTTACTATATTTATTTTAGCAAATTCTACAAAAGTTGTAGATGTACATAGCAACAACCTATGTCGATTCTGTATGTAGATATTCCAATAATGATAGAAGAAAACAGTGTAAATGCAATCTTTTAGGAAGGTAGATAAAAAAATAGATAGATAGATAGATAGATAGATAGACGAAAAAAATCCACAGCAGCACAATGTAGAAAAACCCCTATACAAAGGGGGGGTGCAAAGGCTCTATAGTCCTGGTAAAAGACTTACTTATATAGAAATCCAAAAAACAGAGGCAGCACTCCAGATATTCAGTGAAAAAATTGGAAGGGTTTATTCCAAAACCGGCGACGTTTCGGTGTTTATCACCTTTTTCAAGCCTGAAAGCTTGAAAAAGGTGATAAACACCGAAACGTCGCCGGTTTTGGAATAAACCCTTCCAATTTTTTCACTGAATATCTGGAGTGCTGCCTCTGTTTTTTGGATTTCTAGATAGATAGATAGATAGATAGATAGATAGATAGATAGATAGAGTGTAAAGAAAGCGGGCAGCACTCCAAAGATAGGTAAAATTGCCGGTAAAAGTGCTGCCCGCTTTCTTTACACTCTAACTAGAGGACTTAAGGCCCAGTCCTAGGACGCCTGCACCCACTTTTTTCGAACGAGGATTGTGCTGCTTGGACTTTCTTTTAAGTAGATAGATAGATAGATAGATAGATAGATAGATAGACAGAAAGACAGAAAGATATAGAAATAGATAGATAGATGATAGATAGATAGATAGATAGATAGATAGATAGATAATAGATGGTAGCTAAATATAGCTATATATATATATTAGATTACTACATTGGATGTACATTAGATAAAAAAGATAGATATCAGATATGTACACAGAGATATTGAATAGATAGGTAGAGAGATTCGTATGAAAAAAGAATTGTAGACATATAGATAGATATGAAGCTTGAATATGGTAAAACTATGTAAAAAAAACTTTATTTAAAAAAAACCCCAAAGACTGTGTATAAGCCAGAATAAAGAAGAATAATAAGTGATAGTACTGTGCTCTGGAACAGATTTCTGGGAGGTGCTATTGTGTCAGACTGCCAGTCTTATGAATGAAAGTGGGTGTGGCTTACTGTAGGGGGTGTGGCTGGGCACTAGAGACAGGCTGCTACACTGTGCTGCTGTCAGTGGAGTGGAGGTCACCTCTGTGCCTGGTGCATCATCTATATGTGAGCATCCAGCAGTGTGTGCAGCACTGGACTATATACATCTCTGGGACCTTGTGCATGAACCCTGTCCATGATTCTGGCAGCAGATTTCTGAATCCCTCTAAACTTCTCAGTTGGGATATTACTGACACAAAGAAGAGGATGAAGAGTGAGGGGATGCTGACTGTCCTCCTATACTCCTGCATGGTGGGAGTCCTTGTCGCCTCAGGTAAGAGATCTCAGTTTTGCATCTATCCTTAGCTGCTGCTGTGGGGTTTGTGAAAACTTTGTTACTACTTTGTTTACTTTGTTCTTTTAGTTTGTTTATCACTGTCATGGCATATTGTGAGGGCACAGAAATGAAAAGAACTCCACATCATCCAATATTTATACCTTAGTATTTTACTATCCAACAAAGGTTGAATTGTAATGACGCAGATATTGTCTGTCCAGTATAGTCATTGTGCCTCATTGTCAATGTAATAACATTGAATCAACTATGGATCTGAGGGATTTAATCAGACACTGTCTGATTCACTTAGATAAATTATTGATCCCAGAACTGAAGTGTTACAGTAGCCAACATTAATAATAACATGATACAAGTAACAACTATCAGTATAAAAAATAGAACGTGTCAATACACTGCAATCTATAGAATCTATCATTTGTCTGTACTATACTATTCTATACTAACTGTGACATTAATTATCGCTATCATGTGGATGCTTAATAGTAATATCATTTAGTAGTATTATGCATCAAACCACACAAATAATTTATTTAATTGGCTTCAGGATTTCAGCAGGACTATATCTTCCCACTGAACACACAGTAGATATGTATTTCCAAATAATTTCTATACACTTTAAAGTATACAGGATGTACATATAAATTGCATGATACAACAAGTCTTAAAAAGTTTGGTGCTGATAGTAAAGGTCTGTATAGGCTGCAGCACACCACCATATTACATCAGCTCTATTGTAACTTAATATAGATCTGATCTCATGTAGGGACATAGAATTATTATGCATCTTGTCTGGGTATGTGTTAATTTTTAATTTTTAAATTGAAACATTTCAAATCACTATTTTTATACATGAATAGTTAGTTGAGCACTAATCTATATGCATCATTTTTTTGCTAATACCGGTAAATTCCTTTTATTACTACTCTCTTTTTTATTCACAATGAGATGGTGGTCAGGTTGATTAGGTTATAAATGATAATAATTTAAGTTAGCACAACTATGTGAGGGTCATTTATCTTTAGTCAGGACATTTGTGGGCGTCTTTATTCTTATTTTTCCGACTTTTGGACTTGTTTCATTTATTTTAGAGGCTGATATTCGGCAGCTGGGTCTATGGGGGTTTTGCGGCTTTTTGTTAAAAAGTCGCACCAAAGTCTCAAACTCTTCTGCAACTTCTTCTGAAATTTTTCCTACTCTTGGTTAGGACTGGAGTTTATTTGTGACTTCTGGATTTTCAGATATATCAGGCGCAACTCTGAAGAATTCTTGCGCAAATTTAGGTGAAAATATATCAAATTTGCCTATAAAAGTTGCAAAAATAAGAGAGAGAAAAAAAAAAGAAAATTCTAGGATATTAACCCTTTTTTCTGGTTTACGTGTTGTGAGCAGCTGCACAGGAATATCTGGAAGACACCCAAGATAGATAGAAAGATAGATAGATAAATAGATATGGGATAGATAGAAAGATGAGTTTGTCTATCTATCTAAAAGTGGAAAAGAGCAGTACAGGTATAGCAATGGTGAGTGCTATCCCAGGAAGCGATCAAACAGATCAACTTATAATAAAACAAAAATAGATATCACTCCAGCTTTGAAAAACGAAAAAAATGTAATGTTTAATTACCCATGTCAGTGTGCTGCCTATTTTTGTTTTATCTATCTATCCATCTCTGATCTATCTATCTACAGTACATACACAGTTATAAATATATATATATTTATATATATATGTATATACTCGAGTATAAGCCTAGTTAAATTAAATTAAATATTTATTTATAGTTATTGATGAGTAAAGCTGCTGTCTCATACATTGTATTTTTATTATCACACCCTTACCGGAGTATTATGTAACCTTACGGGAAAATGGATTTGAGAAAGTACACATTGTTCGCTGGTGACTGTTTGTGACGTTACAAGGGAAGCGCTGTGTGGAACAATCCACGGAGCCAGACAACATTATGTGCTATCTCATTAACACCAGATTAATTAGCTTGTGTTATCCCAAGTTTCCAAATATTGGACAGATAATTTATTATGGTACCATGCACTGAGCCAGGAGTGAGATCATCCAATGAGGGTTCCCTCGTTTTAATGTTCCACATCCTTTTATAAAGACCTTGAAGTCGGTCTGGCAGAAAAACAGGAACTCCACCCAAGGTTATGAGTTGATTTGCAAGCATTTTACCTCTGGACCATCTGCGCTGTTTTCCTGTTATGATAGGCCCAAATAAATTAAATAAAAATTTTTCTACAAAATCATTTATACAGCAAGGGTTTATACATTTTATCTGAAGAAGTGACTGTGTGATATTTGAAACACAAAAAGGTTTACTTACAACTAATCTGCAAGTGCAGTCCTCCTGCCTGCATTCCTGTTGTATTAATTATTATTTATACATTATTTTTAATGAATTATTTATAATTATTATTAGATATTTTATAATGTGTTTATTTTTTTTAGATACCCCCACCTTAAGTACTAAGGATGCCAGTCTCTCCATAGCTTCAAACCATACATTAAATATTACTTGCAGGTAAGATATGACTTGTTTGGTATATGTAAATTAGGTCTTTTTGTCATTTTTGTCATTACTACATTACTATTTATTGAATTTTCTACTAGGTAATGCATGAATTCAATTTATATATAATATATATGGTCTCTGTTCTTTCTATAAAACACTAGAGTTGGGGTTTGGGCGAGTCTTGCATGAACCAGACGTATTGCCAGATTTAAACCGACTGGCAAGGGGGACACCTCTGGCCATTTGTAGGTATGGCTAGTCGGCAAAGTGCATCAATTTGCGGGATTGGCCGTTTTAGCTGTCATTACGGTAATATATCCATGTCAAGCGGAACATAAAGTTTGGGTCGCTCATCTGTAGTGCCCACCTCCACACTGAAGGCTCTTGCTCATTGACCCCACCAATGTTATCCTCCATCCACCTCTCTGTAAGATACTATATAAGAGTCAGGGAACGCAACCTAATTGTTGGTTATACTGTACTTGCTGTATGCACAGAGGGGTCAGATATTTAGAACCATCAATTGTTGCCCATTGTTTTCACTAAATATCTGTGGTCCTCCAGAACTCTGGAAAGAGCCATTGCCTTTGGCTAACCCAAGTAAAGATGGGGGCCAAAATCCAGGGATTCCTTTGACATGCTTTAACTAAAAAAATTGTTAAAAGTAGACATTGTCAGAAAAAAATTATTTTAAATGCCTTGGATTTGTTACAGTGGCTTTCTCTGAAAGTTGAAATGACTCATATCGTACCATATACATTGCACATTACTTTTCTAGCAAGTTATAATTTTAGTCATATGCCATTAATCCAATGTATATTCTTTATCTTGTAGTGGGGAGCAACCGGTGGTGTGGTCATGGCCCGACCCTGTTGATGACCGTGTGTCACTCAATGTGTGCAATGAAAGTCTCTATTGTCAGATACTTGTTCTATCCCAGTTCACAGTAAATGATACCGGAATATACAAGTGCTACTATGAAGGTAGCCACACTGCCTCAAGTGTCCACGTGACCATTGTTGGTAAGTAGATACATGTTACTTATCATGTCTGAAGATTTTGTAGGTTTATGGGACTAAACTATTTAAGACCTGTCCTCACTACCTCAGTCCCTAAAAAAATGTATTTGAAAAGAAACCTTAGGGTGGTCAGTGTGTGGGAAGCATTGGGGGCAAGCACCATTCGTGGGCCATTAAAGTAGTAAAATGTCTCTAGAACTGTCATCACCGTGAACTGTACTGTTGAACCCAAATCATTTAATTTTAATAGTTTTTTTTACATAAATAAGAGCCTTCTAGGTCCACCCCAGAAATGCATAATGTCTACCCAGAAACAACCCTTTTAGGGTAGGGCAAGTTACATTTATTGGAATTGAACAATCCAAGCAAATTCAGGGCTATTGGCCACAACGGTCTTGATGTTACAGGTAGAATTATGTTTTTCTAAATACTATGGTTAGTATAATGCTTCTGTTCCTAACAATCATTTATCCTTTAGACCAGAGCTCTCCGTTTGTATCATCTGCAAGTGAAAATCCCATTGCCGTGTCTATAACTGGTGCAGCCGCTGCAGGAAACGAGACGGTGATAGTTCCATGTGTGGCCACTAGGGAGGACCTCAACGTCACCCTGCGCACGGTAAGACTAATACTAGAGATTTTTGGCACCTTGTCACTTTCCACAAAGTCTTAAGTTTGGATATTATTTCAATTATGTAAGTTGAGTGTTTTTCAAAAGATCAATTTCTAGCATTTGGAGTTGAGACAGATATAACATTTTTCCTTGAGCATCTGTAAGGTAGGAACATACCCTTAATGCCTATGTATTTTTTAGTTAAGGCCCAATTAATATGATGTTTTAATTGCCCTTTAAAAGAAACACAATCCTATGCTGTAAAGGAAAATTATTTAAAAATTTAGGGAATGCAGGTAACTCTGGGCAGATGCCAGGACTTACTACTCCTGAAGGGGTGCCAATAAAGCCTTAATCATGAGCTGGCCAGGTTAATCCAGATATCATCAAGGGTATATAGGGGAGAAGGGAGGGCACATTGATGTTATGAATTCAAGATATTTTTTAAATATTTTGATGTTTTAGGTTGACTAATTAATCCTTTTTTTTAATGCTCCATTAGAAATATGCAGAAAAAATCCTTGTACCCAATGGACACAGTATACAGTGGGACTATAAAAAGGGCATCATAATCTCAAGCGATCAGCTGAGGGTTTTCGAAATGGTCTTCTGTGAAACAACATACAACGGACAAACCTACAGATCTCCCAACTTTATTATTGTTGTTATCGGTAAGAGTCACATATGACTTCTTTAGAAATAAAATATCATCAATTTGTGTGAGATACTAAACTATGATTATTCTTTCTGCTAAATTAAAATTGTTTTTTTTTTCTCTTCTTTTTAGAATATAAAATCTTTAGTCTATCCATGGACCCCCACCCTCTGGTCCAGAAAGCTGTCGGGGAAAGGCTTGAACTAACTTGTAGAACACAGACTTCATTCAATGTCAGAGCCCAATTTAAATGGGACTTTCCTTCAATGGAGGTAATTCATGTGTTTATTTTTTAATAGTGTGATTGAAGTGAAAGTTGATGATCTTGTCTCATTGGTTTTTTGAACAGTTAAAGACAGATGGTTATATTAGGCCTCATGTCAACCGGCCGTGAGCTAGCCGATGCAAACATTGGCTGACTCACAGTCCCATGGTCTTCTATCGGGCATGCTTGTGGTGTGGTAGGTTTCCTTGCATAATCCACAGCATTCGGCACATTCAGGGGTAGTCTTTTTCTATTGACATTGGTGGTGTAAGCGGTTCTCACACCAACGTCAGACAAGCTGTAAACAACGGCATATTGCCAATAGTTTTGGTCTACCATGGAGACATCTATTAAAGGAGTTTTCCCACAAATCAAGTTAGGCCCTATCTACAGGATAGGGCCTAACTTGCTGATTGTGGGGTCTCAGTGAGGGGTCTCAGTCAGGTACCTCTTTATGAAATATACATAATGGGGCACATTTACTAAGGGTCCACGAACCGCGATTCCGTTGGGTTTTCCTGAATATTTCTGTTTTGCGCCGTTTTGTGGTGAATTGCCCTGGGTTTTTGGCGCACGCGATCGGATTGTGGCGCATCGGCGGGGCGTGGCCTTTGGACAACCCGACAGATTCGGAAAAACTGTGGAATTTAAAAAACTAAATGTGTCGCAAGATCACGCACTCACATGCACCAGGAAGAAGAAGGTGAACTCCGGACCTTGGCGCAGAAGCAACACCTGCAGGAAATTGGACACACGACCTTAGTGAATCGCGCCGGACCCGAATCCTCGTCGGACAACGCACCGCGGGATCACGACAGGACCGGGTAAGTAAATGTGCCCCAATATCCTGAATAGAATTATTAAATATGTTAATAGCATAGTATTTGAATATAATTGGTAAATATACATAGTTACAGCTATGCATTAGTTAATAAAGTGAATAGTGTAAGCAATGTCAAAAACTAAATATTAAACAAGAGGGGAATCAGTTCTGCCTCTTAAGTGACCTTTGTTATCTTATAATTGATATTATTTTGTATGATCATAGGATAAAAGAACAATACAAAAATTATTCAAAAACGGCCTACAAAATGCTCAGGAGTACACAGGATCACTAGTAATAGAAGAGGTAACGTTACAAGATGCAGGATATTACAGCTGCACGGTAGACACTGGAGGCATGAATAAGACTGAAACCACCAAGGTCATTGTACATGGTAAGTAGAATCCTGCACTGAATTGGGGACCATGCCCAAAGTCACCAGATTTCCACTTTTCTCTAAACGTCAAACTAAATAACTTAATATCAGTTGTTAATCTAACAGGAAGGGGCCATAAGTTTTGACAATTGATAGCTCCACTGCCCAGATAATGAATGTTATATAATATCATGGTGAAAGATGATGCAGTCTATATTCATGGGTGGATTAAGACTGCCCTGAGCCCTGTGCTGTATGAATATTATGGCCCCTACAAGTCCAGAATTCACTTCCTAAATATGGTACTTGAATTAAGCTTCTTGGGGAAAGGAGGGTGTCCCCCTTCTTCTGCTTTCAATCTGTGGTTTTGGGACCTTTGGAGTACCTTCAAAGGTCCTGAAATGGCTCTTGTGTACATGTGTATTGAGAGCAGGAAAAGATGTATGAGAATTTTCATGGGCAAAGGGTCTTCTCACTATAAAATTTAGTTGGTGGTCTGGGTGGCAATGGGCCCCCTGGAAGACTTGGGCCACAGGCTACCGCCAAAGACGCCTACCGATATATATTAACACCCACTACTGTTCAATGTTGTGGATCCCTGTTTTGTATTGTGAATCCATTAGCATTGCAATAAAAACTAAACATAAAAGTAATTTATGTATAATTGCTGCTTTACAGAAAAGCCATTTATATTAATTGATGAAGATATGGAGAAGGAGATTGTATGTAACAAAGGAGAGCACATCAAGACACAATTGAAATTTACCTCATATCCGACGCCTGAAGTGAAATGGTAAGTCCAGTGTAAAGATGCCTCATGATGGCATGTTTTTGATGTTTAAGTTATAATGCTTGAATTTACTATTTTTCAAGGTTGAAAAACGGAGTTCTCATGCGCCACAGATTACCATTTATCCTGTCCATCAATCACTGTGATGAAAACGACATTGGGAATTATACTGTTATACTTACTAATCCAATGACAAAAGACTATGAGAGACACAATTTTCAAGTCTTTGTACATGGTAAGTCTTTGTCTATTACATATACATGGTATAAGTCATATATAGGAGCTAACATTCAATGTGGACATGCTTTATTGCAGTGCCACCCCATATTGGTGAAAAGGCAGTGTCTTCCACCCTGGAATCATACAAGTATGGCAAACAGTCTACTCTCACATGTACGGCATATGGAATACCAGCCCCAGTGAACATTCAGTGGTCATGGCAGCTGGAAGATGAGTGCACCTACCTACCACAGTGAGTTCTTGTTATTTTACTTTGACAATAATAGCTAGTACCAGAGACCTTTGTTTCAGTTAATGGTAATACTGCCCCATATATCCTTAATTGAGAGTACAAGCGGTCCCCTACTTAAGAACACCCGACTTACAGACGACCCCTAGTTACATGCGCACCCCTGTGCCCACTATCACCTCTGGTGTAGTTCTCTGGATACTTTACTTTACATCTAGGTTGCAATGATCAGCTGTAAGGTGTCTGTAATGAGGTTTTATTGATAAACCTTCTTCCCTTGACAGCAAAAAATGTTGAAATCCAATTGTCACAGGGCCAAAAATGTTTTTTTTTGAACTGCAATTATAAAATATACAGTTCCAACTTACATACAAATTCAACTTAAGAGCAAACCCAAGGAACCTATCTTGTATGTAACCCGGGGACTGCCTGTATAGTTAGTGACTGAACTTATTGGTACAGCCCAATCCTTTTTGTTGTCTGATTCTTATCTAACACTGTCTAAAACCATGATGTTTTTTAGTACCAACTCAGTAGACTTCTTTGTATTGCCACTTAAACATGTCTGTAGAGCACTCTAGATAAATGTCTTATCATGTCTTCTTCTGTACAGTAGTTCTGGGGCAGAATGAAGCCTACAGTAAGGATTTTAAGATTATCTGTGTGAAAGGGCATCTGAGAGGAAGTGTGCTGATTGATGTACAGGGTGATAGACAGGGATCCTGTGCTGGGACCACATGGTTTTTCTTATCAGTCCTCTGCACAGGCTTGAACTTCCTGCAGCAGAGACTAGAGTATTCCGTTTTCCTGTTGTTGTTGTCCAGATGACTTCCTTTAACTTCTTCCTCTGGAGCCATAGCGCTTCCTATCATCTCATAGAACAACACTAAGCCAATGGCTTAGTAATGAGACCATGCTGCTTCCTGACATCCACATAATCTTAGAATTAAGAAATTATGAATGAACTTGACATCTTTTTTTCTTTCCCCACTTCCTCCCACCTCACTATGAGACCTTATTGAGGGAGATCTAGGGAATTCACCTCTTCACCCGGACAATTGTATTTATTTATCAATCATTGATCTTCTCAGTACCAGCTCAAGTTGAATACAACACATTGTTTTAAGGTGATTTTATTTATGGAGATTATATTTTATTAACATCAAGGTTTGTTTCCTTCCTCCCAGAATGTATAATGCAGGAAAAAATCCCTACAGTTGTTCAAAGTGGAGGGACATTAATGACCAACATGGAGGAAACGTTATTGAAGTTCAAGATGCCCGTACAGACAACATTGAAGGAAAACTTAAGGTGTGTTTATAGACTTTGTAATCAACTAAAAAGGGGAATGTGGTCAATACAATGATTGTAAATGAAAGGATAATTTAAATTTTTAAATATATATATGTATAATAATATTTTGAAAATTTCAGTAATTTCAGAGTATAGTGTAACAGTATAGTTTGCCTCACTTGGTTCCCAGTTATTGCCATTTACAAATTTGATGTAATGTGCATGGGGATTTACACTACCCTTGTTAACTCTTTTAACAATGCAGCTTAAGTAGAAATTAGAGAATCTAAGTTTTGGTTTGCAGACTCGTAATGAATTTGCCAATTTTCAGTCACCAATGAGATTCTAAACATTTTCTGCGTTACTTTGGATAAATCTTTTACAATAGCGGCTAACTAATACTTTTATTCATCACTTACGAAAGGGGTTTGGTGAGTGTAAATGAAAAAAATATATAAACAAGTTAAATAAATAAGAGCTTTTCATGAAAAATCTATGTTTGAGAAGACTAGAGGAAGTTATATACCAATTTTCAGGGCAATTATAGCAACGTTGCTTCTGACCCAATTGTAACCTTTGCAAAATTCTAGGATGATTCACTCATCTTTAATGGTAAATTCTCCTTTTTTTCAGACTGTGAGAAAACTACTTATTTCATCAGCTAATGTATCAGCTGTCTATAAGTGCACAGCCACAAACCAGGCTGGAAGAGATGAACACATAATCCCTTTCCATGTGACACGTAAGTTAAAAAACCATATACATTGTACATTTCCTTCTTCTACATTTGTGGGATATTATGGGAAACACACACATTTCCTAGAAATCCAGGTTCTAAATGTGTCCTACTCTATGAGATATGTCTCATATTTGACAATAAATCATTGGGACATAGGCATAAAAGCATATTATGGCACCCTTGAAATTGTTAAGGTTCCACTACATTCTAAAGAGTCTTAACCTACCTATGAGTTCCTTATGTTTTTTTCAGGGTTTTTTTAAACTGTGACATTTTCAATTATATTGTTCTTAGATAACTCTGTATTCCTCCATGCCAGGAGCAATAATAATAATAACTTTATTATCCAAAAGGATAATGATGCATTTACTGTATACAAAAAGTTTTGTATACAGTGAGTTGTTGAATTGATAGATGAACAATGTCCCATCAAGAATGATGGGTGTCAGCTATATGGCACCAGGTAGTATTTATCAGACAGATGGATTATTAAATTATAGCATTGATTAAATTATATAGACATTGTAAGAGAAATTAAAAGAACTAACTATGTTGTGTTTTTAGGCGGTCTTGATGTCAGAATGCACCCTAGAGGCCGGCTCTTCGAGCGAGTCAACGTCACTTTGAAATGTATCGCTGATAGGTTCACTTATGGAAACTTAATGTGGTTCAAACGGAAGTCTCCTGGAGCGAGGAGCTGGTCAATGCACGCTTGTGGAAATCTGACTAACCTCATAAAAATGAATCAAGCTACTATAGGCATCAATGGAGATTATTTGACCTTGGAGTTGACTTTGCATAACATCTCTCTAGAAGACCAAGGGCACTATGATTGTGTAGCTCAGGAGAAGAAAACCCTACGGAAGCGCTGTTTTAGCACCGAAATAAATATTCATGGTAAGAAAACATAGCAGAAGGTTACAAATGTTAGTCATAGTATATTTGGACTTATCTTGGTATGGAATTCTCTAGAAGGAAAAAAACAACTCATGTCTATAGAGATTGCATTATCAGCACGAGTTTCCGTATCTCATTTTTCATCTTATTTTAAAATAATTATTAATAGATAATCTGAACTGATTGTTTCAATGTTATATTGTCTATACATTTCCATTCTAATAAAATAAATGTATCTACTAAACAGCCCAAAAACATCCAGTTATTCACCATGACCTGAAGAACCAGACAACCAATGTCAGTGAGACTCTGGAGGTGCGCTGCTTGGCCACAGGATTACCAGATCCACAAGTTCTTTGGTTTAAAAATTCTGATACTCTGGTTGGAGACTCAGGTAATGATTTATTCTTATTTTTAATATACAAAAGATGTTGGATACAATTATTTGTAGCATGCATTCATGTTCAGCACAACGTTCTTAGATTATCTGTTGACATTTAATGCTAGAAGATTTGATTTAGGTTCGGAGACATTGAGAGGCTTCAAAGTTCTTCAGAAGACAACCCAGTCACTGCATCTCCTTTACATCCACAAACACATACAAGGGTAAATTTCATAGTATGACTCAATGAATGATAAAAGAGACCCTGTACAAACATTACATAATTTGACTACACAGTAAGGTCTCATGCACATAACTGTGTGCGGAGGCTGTGAGCGAGTGTCACAAATAATGGCTAACTCACAGCCCCATAGCCTTCTATTGGGCACCTTCAAGGTACAGTGAGGCACCGTGAACATGCGAAACGTGCTGATGCATGCCTGGTCTTTTTCAACTGACATCCGCTGGGTTAGTGATCCTCATCTGGCGACGTCAAATGCGCCACCAACAATGGCAGAACTGCCCATTGTTTGTTACCTGGCTGCTCACATGGCCATGTGCATGAGGCATTAGATACAGACCTGCTTCACTCCACTGCAACTGTCATCCATTGTGCATCCATTCTAGATCATAGAAATAAAGCAACGGAGGTAAATGTAACAAAATGAAGGGCAGCAAATATGTTGACTATTCAAATCTAATGTATAGTAATATTTATCTTCCGGGTCACTTTGACCTACTGCTAGGTTATTGATTTGCATCAAATATTTAATAAAATTATACTTATATGTGTTCTTTTGTCACAGGTATTATATTAAAAGATCAGAACAGAACTTTGACCATACAACGTGTTAGGAAGCAAGATGAAGGATTCTACTCATGTCGAGCCTGTAATGAGTTGGGTTGTGCAGAAGCTGAAATGTACTTTACAGTAAATGGTAACTACACTCCAGAAGAAAAATAATATATTACATAACATCTGTTATGCTATGTTCAGGTTGGTTGTATCCAACAGTCATTAAAAAAGTTGCTTCATCCATAATCTTTCCTTGAGACAAAAGCTAATTCATCCTCTACCAGGTGTCATTGGAAATGTAAGATCATCTGCAAAATTATTATTAGTGAGTTTTTTTAATGAGTTATGATCTTTTAGCCATCAACTTCTTTAGTAACAATAATGATGGTCTCTAATTTTCCCGAGAAAAATTACTTTCAGTAAAATAACTTTTATGAAGGTGGAGACAAACCTTCCCTGTAGAAATTCCCTTGTTGATTTTGGTTGCTACATTGACCCTGGGATTTTTTCACTTCCCTCGGGCCCCTGTAACTCTCTCAATAAGGCTTAAAACAGCAGTAGATTTTTTCACTTCCAGAATAAATATTCTATTGAACCAACAAAGCAGCAGGCCTAATTTTCCTCAGTAATCCTACTTGCTCGGGATTAATGGACTGTGTTTGATGACTTTACAGCTATCCTAAAACAGTAAGCTGACTTGAACTGTCAAATGTCCAATTGTTTCCCCCCAGACTCAGAAGAGAAAACAAATCTGGAACTCATTATTCTGGTTGGCACCGGTGTGATTGCCCTGTTCTTCTGGTTGCTTCTCGTAATCATCCTTCGGACCGTAAAGAGGGTAATGAATTACGTTTCTCTACTGTCCCATTTGTATTTGCCTGGCATGACAAATGAAAACTGACGTGGACCCTTTGTTTAACTTTCTTCCCATTGTACTAATTTCAACAGACACATTTTCCCTTCCAATACCATAAAACTCTTGCATGGCTTACAAAGTATGTATTAATTTGATTTTAATTGCAATTGCCTGTAAAGAAAAACATTCCAGAGCATTATTTGCTAGTTATGGGCAGAGAAATTAATTATTATTCATGTGAAAAGTCTTTAGGAATGGAGAACAGAGCCATAGGGGATTGCTGGCCCTCAGCTATTATAGTAGAGAATATAAGGGTATGTTTTTATAGAGATGTCATGAAGACTTTACCGTAAATGTCATCATTTTTTTTTTCCTAGCCAAATGAAGGAGACCTCAAAGCTGGCTACTTGTCCATCATTATGGATCCTGGTGAAGTTCCTCTTGATGAGCAATGTGAAAGACTGCTCTATGATTCGATGAAATGGGAGTTTCCGAGAGAACGGCTCAAACTAGGTACCTCCTGTCTTTATAAAATCTTCCGCCATTGCTATAGCCTATGGACTAGACTTAGCTTTCATCTCAACATAGTAAAGCAAGTATATCTCACATTACACAGGGAAACCACTTGGTCGAGGAGCTTTTGGACAAGTCTTAGAAGCAGATGCCTTTGGAATTGATTCAGCCTCTACATGCAAAACAGTTGCTGTGAAAATGTTAAAAGGTAAGATGATAAAACACCATTGGTCACTATAGATAATTGGCAAGACATGTGTTTTAATATACTTTGATTTTTTTATAGAGGGGGCAACTGACAGCGAATACAGAGCATTGATGTCAGAGCTAAAGATTCTTAGTCATATCGGTCATCACTTGAATGTAGTCAACTTGCTTGGAGCCTGCACTAAGCCAGGAGGTAATTAATCCACTTTATTACATTAGGTGTTGGCCTTAGGTCTCTTCTATAGATGTGTCTTTCATTAACACTTGATGTCCCCAGAAGAGTTGTTTTAGGTGCTCAGCTCTGAAAATAAAATGTTTGTGTTACTTACAATGCACAAAAGGTTTTAAACTGGTGATCTGACACCACTCCTCCCAGAAGAATCTTGGAAATCCTTTTTATGTCAAAAAATTGAAGTGATCGCTTGTCTAAAAAATATGACATGTTGAGCTATCCAGCCTCCACATTTTTTGAAATCTTAGAATTCCAACCTATGGTCCACAATGTTTCTGTCCAGTCAAAGAAATGTCATCCTCTTTAGTAATATTCTGAGTTTTAGTATAACTTTTTTACTTTCATTTTCTTAGAACTAGTGTAAGGAAAAATAAATGTAAGAGAATTTTCATTGTTTGAGATATAATCTTATATGTCTTTGCTCTAGGACCCTTGATGGTGATAGTTGAGTATTGCAGATTTGGAAATCTATCAACATATTTAAGAAGTAAAAGGAATGACTTTGTTCTGTACAAGGTATGTGTTAGTGTGTGCATTGGCCATTGTAGCCCTGTGTGATCGACTCCTCTAATTACAAGTCCTGTTTACATTCTTAAGCACATTATACTGCTTTGTTATGTACTAAGTGCGTCTGCACCTCCTTCCTGTCTCTGCTGTCTCTTCTTACAAGTAAGAAAGGAATCATGTTATGCAAAATGATAGCGACACTGTTACAGCTCACGATTAACATACTAGTGCCCCTCTTTCCTCTTCTGGTTTGGTAGACATGTAACATATTCCATCTGCTCATATTGCTATCTACAATGCCACTATTTCAGTTTAACACCAGGATATTATTGGAATTGTGTACTGTCTGGGAATGTGAATGTTGTAAATAGAAAACTTGTTACTTCAAAGTCCAACCCTACAAGTCTTTAACACCGAGCCCTTGACCCTTCACTTAAATGTCATAGTGAACTAAAAATCTAAGAAACTCATTTATTTATAAGTTGTTGTTATTAAAATCATTATGTAAAATGCATCTAAATTTGTAATTGTTTATCAACTACAATTTACCCACGGAGAACACTGTGCCTCCAAAGTTACTGAAAATAGGAAGCACCTTTCTAAATAACTCTACAATCTTCCAGGCCTTTTTTTTAAATAAAATAAAATGCTTTAGTTGTACTAAGACCTCCTAACACTGTCTGTTCTTCCCTGTACATGTTGCCAAATCCTTTATTCGTTGTACATGCTTCCATTGTGAAGTCCAGCTCCACACCCTTCCTGTAATCTGTACAAAAATAACATTGCGAAAAAATGCCATATCCAGTGATAAGACACATTTTACACAGATATAAATAAGCTTTATGGCCATTTACCAGTGATTTAATTACCTACAAATTATCAGAAAACATATGGATTATACAGACAAGTAATCCTGAAGTGCACTAATTGTGATAGCTGGCCATGTGAAAATAGATACTTACACTTTGTCTATGGATCATTCAGACACTGGAAATAAGATTGTAAACCAGTTCATATTATCTAATAGTTTTTATGCATTTTATCTTGCAGACCAAATCTGTGCGGTACAGACAGGCCAAGCATCATTACGTTGAAACTCCTAGGGATCTGAAGAAGCGATTAGACAGCATTGCTAGTAGTCAGAGTTCAGCAAGTTCTGGATTTGCTGAGGAGAAATCTTTAAGTGATGTTGAAGAAGAAGAAGGTAATACTTTTTTTCTACCTTTTTTGCTTTGTAGCTTTGGTTCAACTTGCAATAGATAAAAAAGATAGATGATGGTGGTAGATGTCCTTTATATGACATTGACTTAATATAGTATACATTGTCATTGTTAGAAGAAACAGTCTTAGGCCCCTTTCACACTTGCGTTTTTCACGCGCGTTTTCTGTGCATGCTTTTGACGCGCAGAACTTGCATTGCACTCTGACCCATTGTTATCAATGGGTCTTTTCAGACTTGCATTTTTTTTCACGCACACAAGAAAAACGCATCATACAAGTCTATGGAGATGCATCAAAAACGCATTGCACTCTGAGACACTTGCAAGTGCAATGCGTTTTTCATGCATCAATTGCCATAGAAAAGATAGAGCTCCGTCCTGAGTCCATTTCACGCGCATTTTCTGCGCATGAAAAACGCATTGAAATTGCATTGAAATTGCATTGAAAACGCGCGTGAAAAACTGAGACACTGAACAAACTCTGACTGAAAACTGATTGCACTCTGATGCAAAATGTGCGCTTTTCACTGACCAAACCCTGATCGCACCCTGATCAAACTCCGACGTGATCTGCAACGCAAGTGTGGAAGAGGCCCTAAGTCCAAGTAATCTAATTAGTATTAGATTTTAAGGTCAGATAATTGTATTTTACTGTATACATCACATACATAACTAACACGACTCAATTGTACAATGTCTAGTTGAAGAGATATGCAAGAATCAACTTTCGATGGAAGACCTCATCTCATATAGTTTCCAGGTGGCGCGAGGCATGGAATACATGTCTTCTCGGAAGGTATGCCTGATATTATTGGAAGACCATAAACTTTTATAATAAAATCAGACAGGTTCAAGATGGCAGACAATTAAATGCCATGCTTTTGTGTCTCCAGTGCATCCACCGGGACCTGGCAGCTCGTAATATACTTCTGGCTGACAACAATGTGGTTAAGATCTGTGACTTTGGTTTGGCACGTGATGTGTATAAAGATCCGGATTATGTCCGGAAGGGAGATGTAAGTATAAAATAGAATCTCATCTTCAGTTGAATTCATTTTTTTTAATTTCTGACTTTAATAGCTATCCATTTTTTCCCTCTCCAAGGCTCGGCTTCCTCTTAAATGGATGGCACCAGAGACTATCTTTGATAGAGTGTACACGACACAAAGTGATGTTTGGTCGTTTGGGGTCCTGCTCTGGGAAATATTCTCATTGGGTGAGTCAGTCTTTTTCATTTCCTTTTTTTAATGTGACTTAGTTCCCAGCATCTTCAAATCATTTCCATAGACACTGAGTCAATGTATCTCAATTCATCTTTCACATATTGTTCATTGTACTGAACATATACAATGTTTTTTATTAGGTGGATCTCCATATCCTGGAGTTCAGATTGATGAAGACTTTTGTAGACGATTAAAAGATGGAACAAGAATGAGAGCTCCAGATTATGCAACTGTAGAAATGTAAGTTATCAATAAAGCATGTTTAACGTATGATTCATATTGAAGAGACTTATTGAACACTAAATCACCTCTTACATACACGGGTTTGTCATTTCAGATACCAGACAATGCTTGACTGCTGGCATGGAAATCCTTTGCTAAGACCCACATTTTCTGAATTGGTTGAACATCTTGGAAATGTCTTACAAGTTAATGTCCAATTGGTTAGTAATAACATAATAAAAAGTGTAAAACTATTATAGCATAAAAAATGTTACATCAATAATGTTTATTGACTCAATTTTCCAGGATGGAAAAGACTACATTCCACTTACTGTGACTCTGAACGGGGAAGAAGATTCTGGACTTTCTATGCCGACCTCACCTGTTTCCTGTGTAGAAGGAGAGGAAATATGTGATTCAAAATTCCATTATGATAACGCAGCTGGAATACGGTACTGACCTAATTATAGGCGTTATACTCTATAACCACTGCACGTATCACAGCACAATGGGGCACATTTACTTACCCGGTCCAGTCGCGATCCAGCGGCGCGTTCTCCGGCGCTGATTCGGGTTCTGCCGGGATTCACTAAGGTCCGTGCGTCGATATTCACCAGGTGTCGCTGCTGCGCCGAGGTCCGCTGGAGTTCACCTGCTTTTTTCTGGTGTATGTGAGTGCTTGATCTTGCGACACAAATGGCTTTTTAAATTCTGCGGTTTTTCCGAATCCTTCGGGTTGTCCGGTGGCCACGCCCCCCGATTTCTGTCGCGCGAAAGTCGGCGCGATTGCGCCAAAAATCGATCGCGTGCGCCACAATCCCGTGAAATACAGCGCAAAGCGGAAATATTCGGGAAAAACCCGACGGATTCACGGCTGCGGACCCTTAGTAAATGTGCCCCAATGTCTTAAACTGGGATGGACACTGTATTATCATGTAAAGATTTATTGAAATATGGTTGACCTGTCAACACATCACCGGGTTCACTGATCTGCTGATTACCTTCATAGCTTTGTGTATTGGTATTACTTTTTATATATTTATATTTTTATATTTATTAATTAGAAATGGAAGCCCTTCAGTGATGCCATAACTACATTTATTATTTTTAGGCTTGGCAAAAACGCAAGGAGAAATAGCCGACCTGTTAGTGTCAAGACATTTGAGGATGTGCCAATAGAAGTGAATGTGAAAGTTCCTATGGAGGTAGGAAAATATGTTCTCCCCTTTCCTATAATTCTTCACTTATCAGTAGAGAGGTATTAAAACTAATGTTTACATTATAGGAAAACCAAACAGATAGTGGGATGATTCTTCCATCGGAAGAGTTGAAAACTCTTGGGAATAAACAAGATGAAGCACTGATATTTAGGTAAGTCATATTCAATTATATTTTGTACATCTAATTGTCCTTTATCCATGTGTGATTGGAGGGGAAGTAGGGGACATATATTGTGGAGCATATCAGCAGTGGAACGTTATAAAATAAATAGATTTGCGTAATGCCTTGATTGTATTGACTCATTAGGACATATTTACTACTACTTTCTATTAGATATTAATCAGAGAGTTCCATACTAGTGGCTGGTGAAGGATGACCAAAAAAATTGCCTTACTTAGGGCTGGGTAATTTTGACTTGATTCTCACTTTTAACCTTGCTTTCCCTATGTATACCCTTATCTCTCTAGGTAGCAGTTCTTTTCTCTTTGCCACCAATTTCTTTATATTGCAACTTCCATTCTCTCCATGCCCCATCCATCCATGATGCCCCCTTCTCTGTCCACCTCCCTGTTGCCCCCATTGTTCTCTATATGCCCATCTCACATTGTTACTCTCTACATAGTTCTCTATGCCCTAATCTTTGCTCTGCCCCCTTCTGAAGTGAAGTTAGCAATATTTTTGGGGAGGTACTGAACTGGGGGGTGGGGGGAGCTCCCAGCTTCGATCATAGTCACACCCTCATTCTGCTATTAGCTTTAGAGTCAGGGCCAGCATTGGTTTTGTTATTATGATAAAAATCTGATAAACGATCCATTGAGAGGGAGAATTAATCAAATTAGTTTGATTAATTGCACAGCCTTAACCTCACCGACGTGGATTATTTAAAAGGGTTGTCCACTTTCAGCAAATATTTGATATTGCTGATATTATACAATTTTCCAATATACTTTCCTTATGAATTCCTCATTGTTTTCTAGATCTCTGCTTGTTGTGCTTCTATAGGCAGCTTCTATATTTACTCCATTGGATAGAAATCTGTCCATAGTCATGTGATGGATAAGCAGTTATTAGCTTTTTCGGTGTATTTTTATTCATAAATGTGTAGGATCCCCTATTGTTCATTATTGCAACTCTTTGTTGTAGGTATTTTACCAATATGTTCTGTTATCTCATTTCTAGCTGTCTGAAGTCAAGTACAAGTAAAGACTCTGTGACTTCAGGATCTTCTAACCAAACCAGTGATTACCAGTCAGGTTACCACTCAGATGAAACAGAAACAGTCAATGATAGCAATGAAAAAACTCAGCTTCTCAAAAGGGAGAGTTCATCGGAAATGTGCTATGTAGAAAAAAGTCCACACCAGGCTGTCATCCAGTTGACCACAGAAGTTTAGAAACTTTGAACACTATTTACTTGCCACAATGCACTAGTACCAAAGAATTTTTGGAAACCTGTTTTTCAGAAGAGGACTGCATCAAGGCAGCGTCACTGTTCTGCAGAAAGGTGAAGATACTGGGATATGTTCTTCTGGTAGACGGACTATTGAATAAACAAGCGTCTTTCGGAGGGGTTTTCTGAAAACTGGAAGGTTGTTAACCATTAATGAACTCATTGAGGTAGACCAAGACTTGGTCTGTTGGCCACTGTGGACCAAGTAAGCTGCCTTACACAAATAGTGGTGATGTATATATACAATAGTATTAATGCACTATTTTGATTATGGTTTTTATGTACCTGACTATGGACAACTGAATGTCCCAGCATCAACCTCTTGTCTAGAGGACGTGTACAGTTTTATGAACTTGCCTAAAAGGACTTCCTTTGAAGGTCCAAGAACAGGAGTCAGCTATTATACACTGGGTACATGTTTCTCTTCCTGTTATATTTTTGTACATTAAGCAATATACCATTTATAATGGTTAGCAGAATGGTACAAGTAAATCCACTATACAGGCAGTCCCTGGGTTATGTATACAATTCTTTAGGTTTGATCTTAAGTTAAAGTTGTCTGTAACACAAACAGCAAAAACAAGTGAAAGGTGTGCCTATTGGGTCAATACTTTCCATTAGCATATTCACTATCAGCGAAATAGAGTGCAGTTTAAAATGTGCTGTTTATTAATAATCTTGCTAAAATATGTCAGCACACATGGAATGCACATAGACAATGATCAACAGACGAACAATGCAAATATACAATACATACACATAATGTTATCCTCGCAGATACTGCAGATAAGAGAAAGGGTGCATCTTACCAGATATACACACATGCACAGATATATTGGTACCTCTACGGAATAGAGTAGAAGTGACCAATGAGCTTGTTGGCCATCTGTAAACATGATGGCTGGTGCGTACCTTTAAACACTAAGCCCTAATGCCTGAAATAACTCCTGTCCCCAGAGACTGTCCCTAATCTGAAATTATCCCCCACCTCACTTAATTTGTATGTAAATCAGATCAGCTATATTTTATAATAAGTAAAACTGTAGATAAAATTTTTACAAATTGGATTTTAGAAATTTTGGGTGGTCAAGGGAACAAGAAAGATAAAATAAAACTTCATTACAGAGACTGCAGATCTAAAGATTGCAGCTAGGGACTAGTAGTCTGTCTGTAACTAGGAGTCTTCTGTAAGTCGGGTGTCTTTAAAGGAAATCTACCATTTGATTTCATGCATTATGAACCAAATATACCATGAAAATGCTGTAGCTACACTGATGCAGCGGCATATCTTGTTTAATTCCTGAGAGGAGTGGTTTTGCTGGAAAAACTATTATACAATTATAATCTGTTGCATCTGTGCCTGGCTCTGGCGCTTCTCCTCTCACATTAATTATGCAATGCTCGAGAGAATGATGTATTCACTGTGTTGTGCCTGACAGACAGAAGTAATCAATCGCTGCACCATTCCACAGCTGCTGTGTTAGAGTGATTCAGCTCAGGTTGATTAGTCCTGTCTGGACAGTTCAGGAAGCTCCGTGTAACATGCAGGTGGAAGGCAATCCAGCTTTCCGAAGACCCTGAATGTTATAATTGTTTTTTCAGCTAAACCACTGACCTCAGGGATATGATACAAGATATGAGTCAGTGTAGCTACAGCATTCTCAAGGTTTGTTTGGTTCATAATGCATCAATCAAATGTTAGATTTACTTTAATTTGGGGACTGCCTGTATTCCTCATTCTTGAATATCTGCGAATAACTGGAGATCTTTATTGGAGGTGATCCAAACTATTTGTTCTATGCTGAACATGACCTTTGCCAGTTAGTTCTGTGTGTACCAGGTAATCCAGACCTTACTATAGTTCAAGATTGAAAATTGTGCTGTTAACAGTTTTAAAAGCTAACCTGACTGACATGTCTGCCTTGTGTGTGTGTTAACGTGTATGTCATAAATTATGTAAATTTGGATTTTTAAACACTCCAAATGGTTGAATGGCTCTAAGGAATGAATTATTACCATCGGAGTATTGAAAATGTTGAGATGTAACTTGCAATTTCTGACTTCAATGCAGATTATGTAACAGATCTATCCTCCCACTACATGTAATGTATGCCATTTAATTTTCACTAGTGCCTCTCCTCGACAGAGGTCTTCAAGTCAACAGAGATTGGTTGTGCATGCTATTTATACACCTCCTTTAGCTACTCGCCTAGTCAACAATGGTCCTCAGTAGGATCAATGAACACTGTCTGTAAAAATTCTAAATAATCAATTTTAACATCACATATCCCCTGAATGATCTATTACATAAAGTATTTGGGATAGTCATCAGTAAAGCTAATTTCTACAAGTAGTATAGTTTTTAAATGGGATCTAATGGATGGTAAAATAATGTTTAAGTTCTTTAACAACATGCAACATTTTTTGGTCCTCAGTTATGAAACCAGAGAGAAACATCTGTGTCCACTCTACATTTTACATCTGAGGCCCATTGTGTGTAGCTCATTTTGAATAAACTAAATACCAGTGTTTTACTTATTTATAATGCAATGTAATAAAAGAAATGTAATATATTATATTTATAAATGTTTTATCTGTATATACCATGAAAAATGGAGAATATTCTTTTCAACAGTATTAAAGTGATAATGTTTTTTCATAGCATCTTCTCTTTTGTGTTATTCTACTTCATCTCCTTTGCAATTACAGACATAAAATACTATATTTCAGAATATAGTCTGAAGCACATTCAAAATCTGATCATAAATGTCCCAAATGTATTATTTTTAACATTTCATTGTGTATGGAATATTAGTATTTCATGAGGATAAGCTGCATTTGCCAATAATGAGGCCATGGAAACACAAAGATGACCCTGCTGGAGATGAAACGTCTTATTATGAGGTGGTTATTGTATAATTAGGTTAAATTTAAATATTGAATAAAATATTAAAGTCTTTGGAGATACAAGTAATGTCTAAACCACCATATGAAAATCCGACAGGCATAATAAGTCAGTGGTGCCGCTGCTGAAGCTAACACATCGCATCCTCCAGCAGTAGCACCACAGACTGTCACAGTGTGTACACATACCCGATGGCCCGATTCACTACGCTGCATTGGGCACTGTTTGTGGTGCAGGAGGCATGCAGGCTCTGGTCTCTGAAGTATTACCGTATGTTAATACTGCTGTCAGACCCGGCCCTCCCCTCCTGCACCTCAGAGAGTGCCCAATGCTTTACAGCTTTACACCGTTTCTATCAGTGGGAGCTGCACAGTGCTTCATACCACTTCAGACACCATGGCCACCTGATGGGAAGTGGTTGATTTGCACAACTTTAATGGTCTTCCACTGAGTCCACCAGCTACATGGGGCACATGGAACCACAGTCTGGTGGTTTCATGGGTAGGGATGGAGACTCTGGTGGCTGTAGAGGGTGGATGGGAGGGTTTGGGTTGCCTGACATTGGGTAAATGTATATGAAAATAAACCAGGTGCTTAACATGAAGGGGTGCAGTGATGGTGAACCTTTGAGAGATTGAGTGCCCAAACATGTGCCAACATGGCAATTTAGGAAAGTAACTTATTGCTCCCTGCTCTGTCACAACACAATCATATCAGCGGCCTGAGGACATCAATACAGTAGAAATAAAGTGGAGAAGCTCTGTATCTTGTAGCTTTCCTGAACAGTAAGAATTGTGGGGCTCAGTGCAAAAGCTCCAATGGTAATCCAGCTCTGTCCAAACCTCTAGTAGCCCAGGATAAGTTGTTTTAAAACAGTACTGAGCATGGGACATCCTGGGCTTCTGCACCCGTGCCATAGGTTAACCAGAACTATAAACAATACATTACCCTTATACTACCTGCATCTCCCACAGTTTCAAAGGATTCAGTAGAACTGAATTATATAGTGTTCATTTGAAAGTGGCCTCAAGGATATTTCCCTATCATTTATCTTGTAATGAATATATCAGACAGAGATGTTACTAGCAAGCTATAAATAGAGAACATCCTTTGCTTGCTTCCGAAAGGTTAATATATTCACCAGGACTCGAACAAATATTTGTGAGAAAACATAAATATGGAGGTGAGTAAATAAGAAAGTATGTATGGTAGGCGGCGGTACAGGAAGCGGAGAAGAATGCTCGGCAGTGGCCTCAAAGGAAGAGGAAATGGATTACTGTCTGCCAAATGAAATCGGTCACACTGCAGGTTTAGAAACAAGGTGGGACACATCTGCGGCTGTCCACATCAGATGGTACAATTGATCCCAAAATGAAATATATAACCTAAGCACTACAATGTATGTGTATATAATATGTCAGTTACTTTGCACATTTCCATCACTAGCACCATTTTGTAGAAGAGAAATAGACATGCATGGTAAATCCTTAAAAAGGACTTTGGTTACAATGGAACCTTAATTTATGACTAAGAATAAATCTGCTATTATGTTACTGTCTGAATACCTTTTTGTGCAACCTCAGTTTCCTAATAGATTGTTTGTTCTGGTAAGGTTGGTTAGTTTGTCCTGGGGGACATGTTGCCGCCATCTACAGAAACACTATCCCCGACACACATCGTCCTAGACCCAACTTTAGACTGGCCCCACTGAGTATCCCTCTGTGGGTCCAGCCTCTAACACTTTATAATGGGCCCAAAAATTCAGCAGAAAAGAAATCAATTTCAAAGTAAATTGAGAAAATCACTTGAAACTATGGTTTTATTCTTATAGAATGATTTGCAAATATCATGGATTATTATATTTTATTGATGATACATCTTTTAGTGGGAAATTATGGATGGAGTGTCTACCACAAGATCACTACGTGTGGGAGACCCATACCCAATCCAACACCATGCGTTAACAGAGTTGTACCTCCGATTGCGGCTTAAAATCAGCTGTGATAGTCTCACCAGAGAGGCAGTCACGTAGAAACACAAAGAAGTAATCCACCAGGACTTCATCTCTTGCAAATAATCAATATTTTATTGGAGCCATAAGATCCACAAGTAATTCACATAACAGACTGACGCATTTCGAGCTAACCACTAGACTATGGGGGGGATTTACTAATTGTGGCGCAAGCACATCTGTCGGCATCGGAGATCAGTCTTTGCAAAGCATAACCCAATGTATTTAAAGGGGCATTCTCGTCTGGGCATTCATATTCAGTTTCACTAATCTTCCATATATAAACATTTCTTCAATTGGATGTTATTAAAAAAAATGTTCCTGTGTGAAGATAATTTCTCATTAATGTAGTCATGTTGTCCCTTAGAAGCCAGATGGCTTCCTCGGTTACGACCACGTCACATTTTGGCAGCAGTGGCCAGACATGCGGTATGGAGCCCTGCTGGACCACCTGGATTCAGCAATCATCACCACAGGACGGCTGTGCGACATGCAGTAACTCCCGGACATTTCATATGCAAAAACCTTTTTGTTTATTTGTGAAATCCCTCCAGCAGACGTGGCCGTATCCGAGGAAGCTATCTCGTTTCTAAAGGACCATATGCCTACTTTTATGAGAAATTATCTTCACATAGGAACATTTTTTTTAATAACATCTAATTGAAGAAATGTTTATATATGGAAGGTTTATCAAACTGAATGTGAATGCCCAGACGAGAATACCCCTTTAAGTGGGGATAGGCTGTTAGTGATTAATGGGTTGACGGAACTGATCAGTCAGGTGCCATAAAAATGCCGACATCAATGAGTTGTGCGCCAAAATCTTACATGGACTGCGCCTTAATTTTGCTATCTGACCAATTTTTTCCTGGTCTATCATGCGCCAAAAATTGCACCTAAAAATGCCAACAAAATACACATAAATGTGGAGGATAATGTGGAAACGCCCACTTGCGCCAAAAAAGGACGGAGGTGTCGGGATAGTCAGAAACATCTGTTCTTTCTGGCGCAAACTCATTATAAATGATCCGCAGCAGATGCCATAATACATGTGCCCCTATGACTGAGAAAGGTTATCTCGAAATGCTCCAATAAAATACTAGTTATTTGCAAGAGACGAAGTGGCGGGGGATTCCTTCTTTGCAATCCAACACCATTTCACATAAACCAAACTAGAATCCTTTTTTGGGGCAAAAAATGGACAATAGATATGTTAAGTTTTTGATATCCAAGTCATTTTAAGTTGCACTGTATTACTGTATGTCCTGCCTTGCGTAGAATTCAGCTATAACCTTTGCTAGACCAGGGCGTCCCCAGCCTTTTCTTCTCAGTACCCCTTCATGCCACTTTTCAAAAATGTGGTGTGGGTTCAGCAAGGGGGAGGGGAAAGTCCCAGAGTTTATCTCTACCCTAGGCCCTGCCTGGCATAGCCTGGAGAGGTGGCAGATTGGGGAAAAAAATTGTGAGTCCTTGAATTTGCCACAATTTCACTCAAATGGTTGAGTCTGAGAATGGCTGATCCCCATGGACATGTGTTTTATTTTCTGGCCTCTGTAACTATGCAACTATATGAAACAATTTTATAGCTTTTTTACTGATAACAACCCCTTCACATTAATCTTCACAACTTCTTTTTCTGTCATTCTATGAAAAGCTGGTGTTACCACAACAAAATAGGAAGTCATTGCTCACTTGGGATTTAAGCTAAACTTAAGATGCTGGTATTTTGTTCACACGGAAGTCTAATAAAAAAAATCAGATCCTCCCAAACTATTTTTGAATTGAGCACCTTTTTGTCTATTGTGTATGGTTATTCTTTTGTCTAACATGTAGAATACTATTGATTTACACTGACACTGCTGAGTCCTTCTGAGAGTGAGTGCTGGGAAGTACAATGTGAAGTAGAATGGGGTCACTTTGGTTTATCTGAAAACCTGCTCAAGAGTTTAATGGAAATAGATTTTTACTGCAGAATTGTGGCTGGAGTATATCCTCACACTGCTGTGCTCTCTACATTAGCTGCACTACAGCCCCGACCCTCAAGCTCTGAGTTACAGCTGTAACAGTCATTGGGTTTAACACTAAAGCAGTCACTCAGAGCAGGGGGTTGTGGGACAACACAAAGCAGAGTTCCGACAGCACAGCAGTGGGAGGAGACTCCCATTGTTCTCAAATCCTAGCTACAATCCTATATAACATTTATTTATGAAAAAAGGTGAATTTGGTAAATGTTTTGAAAAAAATTTGCTATTTTCAAACTTCAAAATGTTTTTCAAACTGATAGTTTTACTACCCAAATTAACATTTAACATATCTCAGGTTTGTGTTGGCGTAATTTTAGAAGTGTCCTTTTGTTATCTTATGACGCTAGAAAGATCACAAATCGAACAGCATTCTCTCAAATTTTAGAATAAATTATTTTAGGGATCATTTCATTTCTATAGCGGTTTTGGAAGTTCTGTTAATAGAAACCCCCACATATCACCCCATTGTAATTATTTTACAGAACTTCAAACAAAATAAAGCTTTGGAATTCAGTAATATTTATCATTAATACTGTACATTCAATTAGCCGCAAAATTTACTCACGTTAACTGAATTAAAGTAGAAAATGCATCTAAGAATATATTGGGCAGTTTTTTCCGAGTAAGGGGACACCCCCCATATGTGGATGTAACCCGCTGTCAGGGTACTTGGCAAAGCACAGAAGGGAAGGAGCCATTCAGCTTTGTAGGAGAAGATAGTTTTATAATTGCCATGACGTGTTTGTAGAGCCCCTGGAGCCACGTTCACACGTGGCACTTTGGTTGCGTTTAGAGGTAATGTTGCACATTAAGGTAAGATTGCATTTACTTTGCGTTTAATTGACGTGTTGGCAACACAATGTTACCAAAGTATGTCAGTGTGCTTGGTTTATCCGTGATCCACTGGCAGATGTCCTTTAAGTGTATGTGTCTGCTACTAAGACTGGTTTTATCTACTTTGACTATGTGTCCTTTTTCCTAGCCATCATACCAAGTCACCCCATACATTTGTGAGTGCAATACAGAATAAGCTGAGGTAATGCTCTAAAACATTATTGGGGATATTGAAGCAAACATGAACAGAAAACCCAGTCTTCATTCAGTGGGGCAGATTTACTTACCCGGTCCATTCGCGATCCAGCTTCCAGTTCTCTGCGGTGGATTCGGGTCCGGCTGGGATTCATTAAGGTAGTTCCTCCGACGTCCACCAGGTGGCGCTGCTGCGCTGAAAAGTATCGGAACGCGCTCAAGTTCACCGGCCTATTCCTAGTGAAGGTAAGTGCAAGGTCCGCGACACATTTTGTTTTAAATGCACCTTTTTTCCGAATCTGTCGGGTTTTCGTTCGGCCACGCCCCCGATTTCCGTCGCGTGCATGCCAGCGCCGATGCGCCACAATCCGATCGCATGTGCCAAAATCCCGGGGCAATTCAGGGGAAATTGGCGCAAATTGGAAATATTCGGGTAACACGTCGGGAAAACGCGAATCGGGCCTTTAGTAAATGACCCCCAGTAAGTCAAAATTCATTGCACCAACAATGGACCACAAGTAACTAAGACCTATAATACATCCTTAATACAATGGTTACTCACTTGCTTGGCCTTTTGGCTCAGATTCCATTGTAATCCTTAGAGAGTCAGACTCATAGGTCACATATTTAGTCATGCCTCATTGAGTAGACAATATCTTCGAAACACTGATTGATAATTGTTTGACCTATTATCAGATCAACAGTATGGTGCATAAGGTTATGTTATCCTTAGGTAAAAAGAAAACTTTCAAAAGTACAAGAAAGATGAAGATGTTTAGAAATATTTCTGAGGGCAAATGTTTCAAGATGGAGAGATACAAGGATTACAAGGATTTGGTATATGACCACAAATCAAAAAAGGGATTTGGAGTTAAAATAAAATAAATATGATAAATAAAATGGTGATAAATTTTTTAATCTATCTGTTAATATTTTCACTGTGCTTACATCGATTATAATATTGATACTCTTAAGGGGCGGACTGGTTTTAAAATCTTCAGCTGGGACAAATTTCACGGTGGTGTCATCAATGTTACGATGGATGAATGGATTAGTTGAAATGTTCAACAAACAACAGTCACATATGTCAGATTTAAGGGGGATGTCCTGCCAAGAATTGCTTTGAGGGCAATAAAAACTATACTTCTCTGGAGCTTCCATGATTGATAAAGATCACATGGTGATTGAAACGTCGCGTTTGGTTGAGTTTACCCGTGCTGTGCTGTGGTTTTTACTTTTGCATTGGACCTCTGGAGCTCCCATTCACCCACCCATCACTGCTGGGTCTCTGTTTGTATATTAAGGCCAACAGTGCTGTCCCAACCCAACAGCTGCGCCAGCTACAGCCTGAAACTCCTGTTGTGAATGGTAGAGTGAATATAACATATTCATTGTTTTTATGCCCCTGGCCATATATAATTTTTTTTAAATTCCGAAACAATCCCTTTAACGATAGTTTGTGGCCAGGTGGGCAGACATCAACACACTGTAGAGGGATGAGCGCTGTGCACCCCTCCCCTATCCAGAGAGTAACGCAGGGCAGATGTCATAACACAGGAAATATCAGACATGTCCTGTATTTCGGCGTGCACGGTCATGGTGCCGTCCACGGGTTTTGCGCGGCTGTGACAGTTATTTAACAGGGGATTGTGTCGCACGTGATTGGATTTGGCGCAGTTGCGCTGGCTTTCATGTTACAGAAATGGGGGGGGGGGAGCGTGCCGTTGGACGGGTCGACTGATTTGGACTGAGCGCAGGATTTAACTTTCAAATTGTGTTGCAAGACCAAGCACTTACATGCAGGGAAGAGACACATGCTGGATATCGGGCGGCAGAGTGAATGGCGGCAGAGTGCATGATCATCGGACAATGCACTTCCTGTGAACTCCTTCGGACGGGTAAGTAAATGTGCTCCGGGCTGATATGCGGCATCCATTACGTTCATGTGAAAGAGCCCTGACGAGAAGGAAAACCACAATGATATGCAGAAGAAATCCACATACAAATAAGAAAACACTGGTGCACAATTCCAGTGTTAAGATAAACAGAACCTTATATCTACTCCAGAATAAATACAGATTATTTCTAGACATCGGAGAGTGCTGCAATGTATGTTTTTATCTCTTATCTGCTCATTTTGCACCACCAAATTATCCACTAGACCCTATGCCATATAGTTAACTTGAGTCTTCCGAGGGGTTTTTCTTGTCTTTGAAATTGTCAAGATGGTTTGGTATAGAGACATGTAGCCAATGCTAAAATAAACACAACAGCAAAAGGCTGTATAACTATGTGGTTTCCGCACTCTTTTATTTACTTATAAACAGAAGACTTATTGAAGTTTGTTGTAAAGTTCTTCCCTATTGGGGGCTGTGGATGTTAGTTGATACAGCAATAGAAATTATAACAACTTCCGTGTTAAGTGGGGTCATCTTTTATTGGTGACCATCACAGTAATTACTACTAGTACTACACACCTCTCAGTCATAGACTCGCTTCGTTAACCAGGATCACTTTCTACTCCTTTTAGTGATCCCTCGAGTCGAGAAGCAATTTCACGTAAGAATAAATACCTCTGCACAGTAAATAAACACTCCATAAAAGAGGAATAACTTCCAGATATACTTTATCTTTTATGTTCTCTAAATGTTTAGGTGACATTTGTACATATTATGCAGAAGGTGACTAAAGATTATTCAAAGCGAATTAAATTATTTCTAATCCGGATATGTAAAGATCCACAATACAGCTACATGATCTCTATCTGTTATTTATAGTACATGTAAATATGTTTAATACATTTTCAGAAATATAGAATTTTTAATGTAGTTGCATAGAGCAAAGCGTAATGTCACTCTGTCAGGTGCTATTCATAGTGGAATGAATAGTGGATACCAACAATCACACACTTATCCTGTAAATAAAAATTAGTTGTCAGAAGATTTTACACTACTGAACTAACAGCCCCCTCGGGTAGGATATAAAATGTTGTTAAAGCTTTCCCTCTATTACGTTACAAGTCATCTATTTACCTAAAAAAATCATCTCCAAAGTAAAATGAGCTGCATTTGAGTTCAGAATGGGCAATGCAGATTTAATTTCCGATTATGACCAATATATTTTAAAGGGTTTGTGCCAAATTTCTGCACATAAAGGGGCGTTCTGGAGCACAATCGAACCGCTCGCCACATTTATTACCGCAACACAACGGAATTGTGTCACACGCTCTATGTTAAAGTTGCACAAAAAAAGTTAAATAATGATTTCATGAATCTGGCACACCCTGCTCACGACAGTTTGCAATGTTTTGAAAATTGTAATTCTTATATTTGTGATGAGATTAGCACCATGGTTCTATCTGTTATAGAACCCAAAATAGGGGCATCTGAGGTCACGCTACCCCTGCAGCCAGACAGAAGGTAATTCTTTTCAGCTCATTTGCATATTGATTTGCATTGGCGTTGTCTGTAGGTGCCATCATCTGTTTCAAATCCTTGGTGTGAGACCATAATTTGATAGAAGAGTAATAGTCCCACAAACAACCAGTCAAGAGAGTCACTGATGAAGAAAGCTTTGGAAATGTGTTGGAGGAATTGTGACTCCTCTGGATTTTCCGTACTTTTCCATTTTAGTTTTTCTATAGGTAAATAGGTGAATATAGGAGGGAATTCTATCTGAAGGTTTTCTTGCCTTAGTGGGGTAAAGCTGCCTTTAAATTCCCTTCAAACAATAGAAGTTTGTGCAAATGCAAAATTTTTACATTCTCTACCATTGTTTATGAACAATCTCTTAAAATATATATTCTCTGAAAATGAGATCATGTTTATGGGTCTGGCAGCCAAGAGTGACTTCCTTTCTTATGTCTTCATGGATATTCTTGCAGAATTAAAGCAGAGGTCAAGTTTTTGGATGACAGTTGAAGCCTAGAAATAGATATTTCTACCTTTTTGTTTCATAAATAGAGCGGATGTATGAATTGTATGACATATAACTGGCTGGTCAAATGCTACCCGTATAATATCCATGCTATGTGGTCAGCCAAAGTGTAGATCTTTATGGGACATTGATAACAATGCAAAACATTTGACTGTACAACCATATTTCTAGTATTTTTTACACCTGTAATGACAATGTGACATTTATGTTGTCAAAGACACGGATTCTAAGCCCTATCCTGAAAATAAGGCATGATACAAACAGCTACGTCATCTGAACTTTGGCAATTAAAAAAAACTTATGGTAGTTTTGGTGTCATTTAAAGATATTCCCTTTAATAAAACCAGGTGCCACAGGACTGGATATATCCAGTTAAAGTTATCCAGTTAAATATATCTGTGCCTGTGGCATCTAGAAACACAATCCTTATGAATTTCCTCTTAAAAATGATATCAGGACTTTGTTATTAGGTGTCACAGTTCAGATGATATCACCATTTGAAGTCTGCCCCTCCTGGAGAAACAAGAGGAGAAATCTGCAGGGAAGAGGGACCTGACAGATGGAATATGGTTCACGCTGTATGGACAAGAGGTGCTCAATCAAGGAAAGTTCAATTTCTAAACAAGGGATATTGGGATTGAGATATGTACTTTAAATACATTATATATATATATACAGTTTTGAAACACAATGCAACTGGAACAGAAAGGATCTTGTGCCGATTAAATCGGCATTTCTACTGAAACAGGTGCGATCAGTAACAACACCACGTGTTTTACATTGTTTGCATGGAGTCACTAAACAACTAAGGCTGGGTTCACATTTCTCTATTTCACTATTCCTCCTGTATGCCAAAAAATGCAAGATGGAAAGACGCAGCAAACTACGTTATTTCATCCTGTAGCCTCTGTGTGAGTGACGTATGCGCAGAGCGGAGGCAATAGACGGCTATGATAAAGCGGATGCAGCATATACACATATGTCGCTCGGCAGGAGGGAGGGCCCAGTGATGTCGCTGTCCACATTAATTTGTCCAGAACGGAATCAAATCCCGATGCAGTAACCACATCAAAATAGTGCTACACACATGAACAAAATAGCACATGAAAATTAGAAAAAACGCATGTGTCAAGTAGCTAAGATATAATAATGAATCCTTTATTTCAAATTCACACATAGGAAAATCAAATGGACAGACAATATAAAAACAATTAAAACACGAAAAAAGCAGGTCAACTGCTTCCGTGATGAAAACGTAGCAGGTGCAGTCATGCGATAGTGACTGGCATCCTGCAAAAGGACCCCCTAGGACCAACACTATGAAGGAAATAAATGAATCACTGAAGTACTCCAGTAGTAGCAGACTTAAACAACACAATACACTAAATGAAATGGACAAAAAATCCCAAATAAAGAAGATAATGGGGTGCAAGCTGCTGAAGGCGATACTGGATGGCGTTTTGATCAGGACCAGCACCTCCTTGGTGCTGCCCGCTCTTACTGCTGGCATTGTTCACTGTGCCTGCATCAGCTTCCAAGGACACCTGAGAAAGGCACCCTTCCTCCGGCCGCAAGTCACCTAGCTCAGAGGACCCAATTTATTCAGCACCATTCTTCCGGCTGTGTCACCTAGCTCAGAGGACCCAATTTATTCTGCAAACATGTGACATGCAAGCCCCAGGGATGTATTAACAGGATCTGTAGGAACCGAGGGCCATACCCGTGATGGCTACCCCTCCACTCCAGGGGGCCATGCCCGTGATGGCTACCCCTCCACTCCAGGAGGCCATGCCCGTGATGGCTACCCTACCACTCCAGGGGGCCATACCTGTGATGGCTACCTCTCCACTCCAGGGGTCCATAACCGTGATGGCTACCCCCAGGGAGGAGGGGGTATGATTTTTTTTTTTTATTTAATTTATTTATTTTTTTTGTGGTTATATAAATATTTTTAGCATTGTCCCAAATTGCAAAATGCGTCAGAGGCCGCACAATAAATGTGTTTTGCTAGATTACAGGCTATTACCATTAATAAGCAAGGTCTTAGAACATAATGTAATAATATATAATGAGCCTGCTGGTCCGAATACAGACAGCCAATGCCCACCTGTTCTTATATACCCAACCACCATAAGAGACATTTGTTTCCGTATCTGTGTTTAACTGATGGTGGGCCGACTAGATAGTGAGCCCCATGGGACAGGGACCCCTTTGGCAAGTTCTTTGCGCTATATATATAAAGTATTATTATTATTATTATTTCAAATTTAAATTAGATAGTAAGGTCTGCAAAATAGGCCAAACCAAAAAACTTACCAACTTGAGAGGTGACAACAAAATGGGGAGCCATATTTAAAATATAAATATAACCATAAATATATACATATTTATATAGGTAGATCGTCCTCTAGGCCCCAAAAGTTCAGGCACACAAAACCAGGAAAATATGTTCCATTACCGCCAGCCGCCACCACAGGCTCGGCGGCACCACCAGTGGCTACTCTCGTCTCCCGGGCTCCCCAAGGACAACACCCTGTGAGAGCCCCATACCCATGTGTGCCTTGACCAGAAATAAACCAGCCAAAATTTTTTGAGGTGTGTCACTCGCCTCTGACTCCACCTTCCAAGTCATTTTATACCAACCCTGAGGACCCTCTACCCGCCACAGATACCACATAAATTTAAAATATAACATTCAATTGTTTTTTTTGTAAATCATACACCATCAGTTGAGGAGCACAACTTCCACATCGTAACAATATACCAACATCACTCCCAGGGGGGAAGGCTAAATGATCTGTATAATTTAAAGTCAGAGACCAACTGAAGGTAAATCCCCTCCCTCCACCATTTCCCAGAAACTCCAAGGACTGAGGTTTCATGTACTCCCTTCAGTCCAGCCCCATAGACCACCTATATAATAATACATGCGTACATGAAGTCTTACACTACAGAGCTTCTGCTATAATATAGACTGAGGGTGCATGTACTCCACTCACTACTGTCCCATCCACCTCCTATGTAGTGTATACATGAGCACATGTAGGCTTATACTACAGTGCTTCTCCAGAAATATAGACTGAGGGTGCATGTCCTTCCCTCGCTACTGCCCCATCAACCACCTATGTAATATATACATGAGCACATGTAGTCTTATACCACAGAGCTTCTCCAGTAATATATACTGAGGGTGCATGTACTCCCCTCACTACTATCCCACCCACCTCCTATGTAATATGTACATGGATGCATGTAGTCTTATATTATAGAGCTTTTTTTTTTATATCAACTAAGGCTGCATGTAATACAGAGCAACAGTGAGATGGAAGTCATATACATAGCACCAGACCCCAGACTCAGGGAGGGGAGGGGCAATAACCTGCATCCCTCATGGTCAGTGACTAAGATGGAGGCCACATACACTGATATACACGGTGATAAGATTATAAGTGGTTGTTATAGGAAATGTCAGCTCCATGTTTCATGTGATCTATGCTCTCTCTCCTTCCCAACCTGCTCCTCATAGAGAACACAGTAATGGTGACATCTATCCTCAGCCTCTCTCCTATCACCCAGCTCCAGCTCACCAGGACTCATGATGCTGCAGTAATGTGTTGTATCAGCCATGTCTGCTGTAATCTGTGATGTATCAGCCATGGCTGCTGTAAGAGCACATATGAACTGCAGAAAGCTCCCATGCAATAGAAAAACATCTCTATCAACTCTGTGTGAGGTAATAAACATCCCATAGAAATCCCTGTGTGAAGCAGATACCTGCTCCGCCATGTCTGCACTATGTGAGGTAACTGGGAGCAGGTCTCCCTTGCAGCATGTTCACATAATATTAAAAAATATTTCTCCCCAGTAACATTAAGCAACCGTATCCACAGTGTATGAGGCAATAAGATGGCATACCGTCATGTCTGCCATATATAACATAACTGGGATTATATGCATGAGGAGTTTATTACATAAACTCCTGTGTTAATTGTGATTTCTGAGGTAAAAATCCTTCTGCACTTGATGTAGAAGCTGATTCTACACTAGTACATGATGTGTGTGGTGACTACAGTGTGATATAACCTCAGTATTATACTCCCCCAAGCAGCAGACATGTTTCTCCATGGTCCTCTGGTGAGAGAAAGAGGAAGGGAGACATAGGACAGGAAGTGCTATCTACTGCTGGGTCCCACCCCTCTCTCACAGTACACCCTATACACTACATACTCTGCCCTCTCAGAGTACACCCTGTCCTACATACTCTGCCCTCTCACAGTACCACCCTGCCCTACATACTCTGCCCTCTCACAGTACACCCTGCCCTACATACTCTGCCCTCTCACAGTACACCATGCCCTACATACTCTGCCCTCTCAAAGCAGAACCCACCTATATTAAATGAATACAACTACATTAAAAATTCCAGCATTCTAGGTCCCCCCATGCCAAAGTCATGTCCCCCTTTGCTTATGGCTCCGGGGGTTTCTGTAGGAGCAGGATGTAACTAAATGATCAGCATATTGAAGCAACCATAAAAACAATGGGGGGAATTTATCAGCAGTGTCTGAGGTAAAACTATTCTAGTTGCCCATGGAAACCAATCAGAGCTCAGCTGTTATTTTATCAACAGCTGAGGGAAAATGAAAGCTGACCTCTGATTGGTTGCCCTGGGAAACTAGAACAGTTTTACCTCAGACACTTCTGATAAATCTCCTCCTATATAGACTGTAAGCTCTTGTGAGCAAGGCCCTCATTCCTATTGTTCCACATGACTGTTTTTAATGTATTATTTTATTTGTATATGTCCGCTATAATTTGTAATGTGCTACGGAATATGATAGTGCTATATCAATAAAGGCTATTATTATTATGAATAAATTTATCAAGTTTAATATGTGAATCTGGGCCATCAAAATCCAAAACCAATACAGGTTGAGGTTAAGTAACCTATTTAGAGACAATTTAATGTGACTTCCTGCTAAAGTTAGTGTCTGTGTTTAACAAATAGTCATAGACTTAAAATCAAAGTGGAGACTGCCACAAGACTCAAAGGGTGTTATTTGTGTCTACATTTGTTACTCTAAGGCTCGTCTTTCTATAGAAAAACAAGTTTGGCATAAAAACACTTTGTGTCATGGTTATTCATCAAAGTGTGAAGATGGCGCTCTACATGGTGTGTGAAATCCCAATTTCATGGATATTACCTAAAAGAAGCACAGCCCAGAGAGCTGTCTATGTTATCAGTGAACGTCAGGGGAAAGGTTAATGGATTACATAGCCAACATTTCTATTTTCTCTATGGTTAAAATAAGAACGAAAAAGCTAAATATAATCTTACATGTAATAGAAACACTACAACTGCAAGTGAAATACAGCATGTCAACAGCGCAAGAAGGAAAATTGTAGCATTTGTTATGCACTTCGTATTGAGACTTATCATATGTTATCAAATATTACCAACTCTCTAATATTATGTGATTATTTTATTAGCTTGAAGATGAAAATAACACTGTTGATGCAAGTGTATGACATAGAGAAAATGAAGTTTCTTTGAATATTGTTAACCCTTTGAAGAAATAGCCCTTTTGTAGCTTAAGGCTCAGCCCCATTTTTTGTATTCTGACTTGCGTCACTTTGTATGGTTGTAACTCTGTTATAACACTGTTGAACACTGTTACTTATCAAAGCGATTCTGAGATTGTTTTTCCCCACATGTTGTACTTCATTTTAGTGCTAAGTTTTGGCTGATAAGTTTTGCTTTTATTTACAAAAAATGAAACCAATAAGTTGCTGAATAACATTTCCCATATGTCTACTTTATATTTTCATAAATTTTGAAATGGCTAGACAAATTATTTTGATGTCACGCGGCTTACAAATCGAATATCATTTTCCCGTAATTTCAGAATTGACCATTTTAAATATTTAGCATTTAAAAAAACCCTATACAATCGACCCATTTTCAAATCTGCACCCCTTAACCCCTTATCACCGACACTAGTTTTCAGCTCAAAGACCAGACTTGATTTTTCAAATCTGAGATGTTTCACGATAATTGGTTATAACTTCGGAACGCTTTAACATATCCAGGTGATTTTGAGAATGTTTTCTCGTGACGCTTTGTAAAATTTAAGTGATAAGTTTTGCGTTTTGTTCTGAAAAAAGGTGAACATTTGGCAAAAATTTGTAAATATTTTTCATTTTCCACGTTTCAAATGTTCTGCTTTCCAGACAGGAAGTAAAACTACCCAAAAAGCTAGATAATTAACATTTACAAAATATCTTCTTCATGTTGGGATGATATTTTATGCGTTCTATCATTTTTCTAGGATGTTATGAGGTGCAGAACGTTAGGTGAGATTTTTCTCATTTTCATAAAAATTGCCAAAACTCACATTTTGAGGGACAACTCAGCCTTTAAGTGACTTTGAGAGGCCTAAATAATAGTAAAACCCCATAAATTACCCCACTATAGAAAGTTCACCCCTCAACGTATGTAAAACAACTTCTATTAAGTCTGTTAACCCTTTAAGTGTTTCACATGGGTTAAAATAATATGGAAGTGAGATTTAGAAATTTTTTGGAAAATACATTAATTTAGGCCAAAACTGACAGTTTCATAATAAATTACCGTAAATGATGAAACAGCAGCGCTATTCACAGCAGATTTGTATTGTCACATTGTACAAGCTATAAATTTTAATTTTTTTTTGTTAATGTAAACATATGAGGGCTTATTATTTACGGGATGAGATACAATGTATAGATAATTCATTTTGGGGGTCCATAGCTTATTCATGAGATTTTATTAACTATTTCAAGGGGGACACAAACAAAATCACCAATTTTTATTTTGGATTTTTAGCACTTTTTTTTCCCTTGCTCACCGTAACGTAAAAATATTATTTTGTCTTTATTCCCTGGTTCACTTTGACCGCGGTGATACCTCATTTATATAGTTTTTCTTATCTTTGCTCAAATTTAGGCTACATTCACACGACCGTATGATTTCTCCAGTCCTGTATTTACGGGCCGTATGAGCCCGTATATACGTGACGTTTTTCATCCGTATGCAGCACGTATTTAACCCGTATTTTATACATGCCCATAGACTTTTAGGGCATACAAAACTGAAATACGGGAGAAAATAGGACATGCTCTATATTTTTAAACGGCCAGTATACGGTACGTACACTCCAGTGTCAAAAACGGCAATATAAATGGTTCGACGTATTGAAATGAATGTGGCCGTATGTAACCCATATTGTTATGGCCATGCATACGGTAGGCTGACACTGTGCCTTTAAAATAGATGCAATCTTACAGGCACTGCCTGCAGGCAGCTCTGGGGTCTGATGTAAGACGGCGTGTAGGGGGGGTCATCATGAGGGAAAGACCCCCAGAAAGCAGTTTAAATGCAGCGGTTGTGACATTTAAAGAGTTAAACACCTGTGATTGGAGCCCACTCAGACCGTGGGTGTTACACTGGGATGTCGGCATGTTAGTTACAGCCGGTCGTTGAGGGGTAAATAATTCAGTGTTATTAAATGAAAAAGGGTATTCTTGTAATAGCAGCATAGCAGAAGGTGTTTTACCTTCACCAATCTCATATAGATTAATGCCACTCTCGGGCAGCAAACAATGTAGGTTGAGTTTGTTTGTTAGATAGAAAAACACATGAAGCAAACATTGCCCACATGAGCATTATAATAATAAATAATAATAATAAGCTCCTAAATAGTGATGAACTCATCCGTTAAAATTCTGGTTCGACGAAGTTCGGCCAAACCAAAATTTTAAAAAGTTGTTTGTGTCTGAGTACCGAACCCAAACCTAAACCCCCACCAGTAACATTGCAAGTGTTAACTATTTAAATGACACTGGCAGGTTTGGCAGCAGCATTCAAAAAGTTAACATGATTTGTGCTGCTTAAGGAAGGGGAAGGGGGTGGGGGCGGTTGAGCCGAACTGGGTCTCAAACTTCTTGGGCTCGGGTTCGCTCAACACTAGTCCTGAACCTTTTGTAATTCTGCGTAAATTTTGAACTGAAGGTAATAATCATGAAAAGTTCTCATAGCAGCTCGGAGGATGTCAGGGTAAGACGTAGGAAGGATTACTGCTGCCACTGAAGCCAGGAAACCTAAAATACTATTTACCTTTCCTGTTTTCAGCACGATACAAAAGGAAAGGAATAGCTTTGTCTGCAAATACATGTAAAAAGCTTTTGTAGTATTTGTATATCTATTCAGTGCGTATTCCGCAATAGCGATGGCGTTGAACTTTCACTTGCGGGATAGGGCTAGGGCATGGGATTTAACAAATTGTTGTTCGTAATAAAATGCTCCTGCTGGGTGTGACAGAGGATTGATTTCAGTCCTGAGGATGAAGGCTGGGCCCTCCCGCCTACAACATGTTTTCAACATTTTGACATTTAACATAATGCGTTTGTAAGCTCGCTCCGGGTTTCTAGTAGCTTGTTTTTAGTTGTATAACTTCCTTCCTTTAAGGCTTTTGGACCGGATCTACAGGCTCAAGGAGGACAAACTTATTAACTTAGTGACGTAGAACTTCAAGGGGATCTGCATGTAAATAATGAAAATGCATACCATTGTGGGAAGCATCACATGGCGACACGTATGACCTTTTCTTGCCAATATATATTTTGCATGTAGAGTTTACAGCGTCTGAATTCTTTCTTAAATATAAAGTTATTCCATTTCCATTTCTGAAAAAGAAAAGCAACTCCTCCTTTAGAGCACAATGGTGGCATCCATCACAATAATAATAATTCTTTATTTATATAGCGCACACAGATTATGCAGCGCTGCACAAAGCATGTCAAATTGGTCCCTGTCCCCATGGGGCTCACAATCTAAACAACCTAACAGTGTGTTTTGAAGTGTGGGAGGAAACCGGAGGACCCGGAGAAAACCCATGCAAACACGGAGAGAACAAAAAACTCTATGCAGAAGTTGACTTGGGTGGGAATCGAACCCAGGACCCCACCGCTGCAAGGAAGAAGCGCTACTCACTCATCCACTGCGTCACCCTGTCACAATGATTTACCTAACAGCTATGCTATTTAGAACTATGCCCGCACGTCACCCATACCACCTGCTTTTTCCATACTAAAACTTCAATCAATTTATAAATATGCAAATGATTAAAGGGCTTTGGAGGACATTGGCAGAGCACCTCGGATTTCCGTCTCCACAGCTCACTGGAGGCAAGAATGAAAAGGAAGGGAAGGATGAGAATGATGCCGGGCAGTATCAGGGTTATTGTTATTGCTATGGAGCAGGATCCCTGAGGTGAACCGCTTAGACCCCCAAAGAACCTCATCCTCATTTGCATATTTGAAGTTTTGAGAGCATATGTGGCATGTGTGTGCATAGTTATACATAACATAGCAGTTGGGCTGTATGAATATTATGGCCCCTAGAACTCGGGAATCACTCCCTACATATGGTACTAGAATCATTCATCTTGGAGAATGGTGGGCGTGTCCCTTCTTCTGCTTTCAATCTGTGGTTTCAGGACCCTTGGGGGACCTTCAAAGGTCCTGAAATGGTTCTTGTGTACTTGTGAATTGAGAGCAAGAACATATGTATGAGGATTTCATGGGTGAAAGTCTTTCTCAGTATAAAATTTAGTGGGTGGTTTTGGTGGCCACAGGCTTTTTAGAAGGCTTGGGCCCCGGGCTATTGCCCAAACCACCTGCATTATAATCCATTACCGGTGACAGACGCCCCATAAGTAAGTCATAAACGTCCAAAGGAGCTCCTTAAGATTAGAAATTAAGCGTATGGCATTCAACCCTAGCAGATGCACGCTATTTCTGATCTGACCTGTAGAGTCACTCCAATACACAGTGCACAAGGTGACGTTTCACTCGTGACCCATGAAGCTCCATGTGTAAACTTCCTTTTCCTGCTACTAATCCTATTCTTACATTGTCAAGTATTTTGACACTTATTTTGTATAAAACAAGGTTGAAGTGGGTAATAAAGGGCAATCATTACTGGCGTGTGCATGGTACGGCTTTAGAACACTTTAGTTTATGCATCTGTGTATGTATGTATTGTTACAGAAGGGGGAATGATCATTAAGGATATCTCTGTTTTTTGGCGTGCAGTTGATGCCTGTAGATTTGCACAAAAATATTCAGCATTTGTACAACCCACTCTATTTTGTACAACAGACCTCTCACTCCATGGTTAATGCAAGAGTTGAAGACAGATTTAGGTAATGCAACTTTTTAAAAGGTTACAAATTCAGGTGTAAATCTACTGCTGCCCTCTAGTGGTGCAAGACAGACTTACATGGGAAAGAACAGAAAAACAAGTAATAAACCACTAAAATAAATATATTTTGTACAAAATACACCAAAAGCAGGGGCGTAACTACAGCGGTAGCAGCCATAGCAGCCATATGGGGCCCACAGTGTAAGTGGGCCCCAGTATCTGACCTGACACATTAAAAAATGGAGGATGTGCACCATTATATACATATTATGCTGCACATTGAGCAGCATATTTTTCAGTGCATAAATGTGTATATGTATGTAGGAGTGTATAAATGTGTGATGGTGTAGGGGGCCCCATTCACACATCTGCTGTGGGGCCCTGCCTCTCCAAGTTATGCCCCTGACCAAAAGGCTTTCAAATACACTCTGGAAAAGTAGTGTAAAATACTTGTGGAAAAATTCACAAGTCCCACAGCTGATATGAAACTTTATCTGGTCATATAGATATTGCGCTAAATCATGGAATCAACATTTGGTTGTCAGTTCTGGTTGATGTCAGACAGTTAGGCACATGACAATCCTAACCTACAGAGTGTAAATGACCACAAAGAATACATGACTAGTTGTGGCTGCTCTCTTCCACAGTTACTAGTTAAATTTGGCAAATTTGGAAAAGTTACTGCCAGAGGGGGTACACACCAGTATGTCAGTGTGTTTGGTGTACAATCCTTCTTTCTGGAGGTGGATGTTCTTTAATTCTACACATGTTGGGGCTAGTATATAGGGCAGATAAAAATAACCTTCATGTTCAATATATGTAGTCTGGGTTTACATTGAGCTGGACGTGTGAGCTTTAGATGTGAACATTTTTTGTGTGAATGGATACTAAGATTGTATGTTGGCTCCATCTCTGGTTAAAAAAAAATCCTGGTTAAAAAAAAGTTCTGCTTTTACATCATGATTTTTTTCATGATGTAAAAGGAGAACTTTTTTTTAACCAGGACACTGAAATTGTAAATGTGATGCACCCCTTTACAGTTCCTTATGTTTTATGGAAAGAATAAGAATAACAAAAAGTAGCAAATATGAACATAATTCCACATTGCATTTACTGTCTACTTCGAGTCTGAATGTTCCACGTTCGCCATCTAGCGGTCAAATGTAATAATAACGACTTCCTAGATTGTGTGAAAACCAAGACTTCCGTGCACTGATCAGGTTTTCTTTTTTTTTTGTATGAATTTATGAAATAAACTACTAAGCAAAACTAGTTCTAGAAACTAGAGTTTAGGAAGATTTAAATTTTACTAACTTATATCCCCATATATTGGAAATCTACACACAGCCTTTCAAATAAAGTTCAGAGACATTTTACATGTCCCATTCCTATATAGTTCTTGCCCCTCCTAATATCAGGCACACTCAAGGCATTTACTACTTTGTATGTAATTATTGTTAACATCTGCCAGTGAAACTTTATTGAAACTTAAAAAACAGACGACATTACCGTCCACGTCGATATCGGCATTCACAGTAGCTGATGCGTTTCAGGTAAAGAAAGAAATTTTAGATGCCCTTAATCATTGCATGATGCATCTGCCACTAGTATTACATTCGATTATTTAGTGTCTATAATGCTTTGCTCATGTTTGTTCCAATTTTTATAGATGTAATAACTGAAAAGCAATGCTCTCCCTTTGAGAACCACAAAATGTGGAGGTGAGGAAAAATGGATCTAGTTATCATCAGAATGTAGAAACTGTATAATATATCTAAAACTATGACTTATATTTAACACATTAAATGTCATCTGTGTTTTATCTTGAGCAAAATATTAAAGTATGGTATATACTTGAGTATAAGCCGAGTTTTTCAGCACAAAAAATGTGGGGGCTGACTGGCTAGCTATATACTGGGACATGGGCTGGCTTACTATATACTGAAGGGCAGGGGGCTGGCTGACTATATATGGGGGACTGGCTATACACTGGGGGCATGGGCTGGCTATACATTGGGGGCAGGCTGGCTGGCTATATAGCAGGGGGCAGTGGGCTAGCTGGCTATATACTGGGGCTAAGGGGCTGGCTATCTATTAGTGCGCAGGGGACTCACTAGCTATTTGCTGGTGAACAGGGGGCTGGCTCGCTATATACTGGGAAGAGGCTGTGACCAATACGTTTCTAACCCTAGGTTTATACTTGAATCAATAGGTTTTACCAGTTTTTTGTTGTAAACTAAGGTGCTTCAGCTTGAATTCGGTTTGACTTATAATTGAGTATTTGAGTGCCTTTGAACGTGGCATGGTTGTTGGTGCCAGAAGGGCTGGTCTGAGTATTTCACAAACTGCTGATCTACTGGGATTTTCACGCACAACCATCTCTAGGGTTTACAGAGAATGGTCCGAAAAAGACATCCAGTGGGCGGCAGTTCTGTGGGCGGAAATGCCTTGTTGATGCCAGAGGTCAGAGGAGAATGGGCAGACTGGTTCGAGCTGATAAAAAGGCAACAGTGACTCAAATCGCCACCTGTTACAACCAAGGTAGGCAGAATAACGCACAGTACGTCCAACTTTGAGGCAGATGGGCTACAGCAGCATAAGACCACACGGGGTGCCACTCCTTTCAGCTAAGAACAGGAAACTGAGGCTACAATTTGCACAAGATCATCAAAATTGGACAGTAGAAGATTGGAAAAACGTTGCCTGGTCTGATTAGTCTCGATTTCTGCTGCAACATTCGGATGGTAGGCTCAGAATTTGGCGTCAACAACATGAAAGCATGGATCCATCCCGCCTTGTATCAACGGTTCAGGCTGGTGGTGGTTGTGTCATGATGTGGGGAATATTTTCATGGCACACTTTGGGCCCCTTGGTACCAATTGAGCATCGTTGCAACGCCACAGCCTACCTGAGTATTGTTGCTGACCATGTCCATTCCTTTATGACCACAATGTACCCTGTAACATCTGATAGCTACTTTCAGCAGGATAATGCGCCATGTCATAAAGCTGGAATCATCTCAGACTGGTTTCTTGAACATGACAATGAGTTCACTGTACTCAAATGGCCTCCACAGTCACCAGATCTCAATCCAATAGAGCATCTTTGGGATGTGGTGGAACGGGAGATTCGCATCATGGATGTGCAGCCGACAAATCTGCGGCAACTGTGTGATGCCATCATGTCAATATGGACCAAAATCTCTTAGGAATGCTTCCAGCACCTTGTTGAATCTATGCCACGAAGAATTGAGGCAGTTCTGAAGGCAAAAGGGGGTCCAACCCGTTACTAGCATGGTGTACCTAATAAAGTGGCCGGTGAGTGTATACAGTTATCTAAAATTATGATGTAAACCTGGATTGTGCCAGGACAACCCCAAGCTCCAAATGATTAGCCACAAGTTCTAAAATTCACAGGAAGATCACTTCTCTGCTTTAAAAAAAAATAAAACTCAGACTATCTGTGACTTTTTTCTTCTTTCACCCACACTAATGCTACTCTACTGTGTTAGGCTCGTGTAGCAAAGTCCTGTACTCCAAGTAGGTGCCAGCAGAGAGTCTTTTTATTTCCACCTCAGTAAGTCTAGGTTACAATCGGTGGTGTAACTAGGAGAGGCAGGGCCCCATAGTGAACTTCTGAATGGGACCCTACTTTCCTCTTAAAAAATATACATACAGTGTATATAGACACCATATATACATACACACGGTACCATATACACCCATGAATCATATACACAGACTTACAGCATACACACATAAGATATGCAAACACATTTAGACCATATAAACAAATACAGAATATTTACATCCAATACCCCAGATGGTGGGGCCCCCTGACACTGTGGGCCTCAAAGCAGCTGCTATGGCTTCTACCCCTGTAGTTATGCCTCTTGTTACAATAGATTAAAAATATCCTTTATTGCAATCAAAAAGACATGATAAATAGAGTGTAAAGCTTGGCAGCAAGAAAAGCTTAATACAGCACACAATAAAGGAAAATTCTTACATAGTGAGACAGTGCACATCAAAAGCCAGGCTAACCTATACTGTAGATTCCACTGGGCACTGCATTAAAGGTTTTGTCCGACTCTTTAAACAAACTAGCAGGCGGGCTGGGGAGGTAAGTTTGAAAACAAGAAACCTGTACTTACCACCTCCGTTGCTCCCAGGGTTCCACGTGGCCATCTCGCTGGTCCGGGCCTCTGTTTGTACACAGGGGCACTGAAGGGCCGCTGAGTTTGGTGTCCGGCCGGCCAAGGTGGATGGCCATGCCCACCCGTCGCTATTCCCAGCGCTGTATCCTGTGCTGATATATGGGGACGAGTCGGACCGGAAGCTGAACTTAGTGGAACTTCTGTGCCCCTGTAAACAAACTTACCTCCCGAGTCCACCTGCTATATTTTTTTTAAGAGTCAGACAACCTCTTTAAAATTTCTACATACGTGAAATAAATAAAAGAATAGTGACAAGTCTTTGGCTTTATTGAAAAGACAGACACACACTGCGGAAGGGGAAAAGGAAAACGGTTGAGTCCTCTTCTTCTTCTTCTTATTGGTGGCGATTTCCATTAATACAAATAATGTTCAAGTACATCTCTGGTAGAAAGCACCTCTTTGGGAGAGCGTGCACATGCCCTTTGGGGTGGCTTTACTCTAGTGTAGATTTTGTGTGGCAGAAATGCACCCCCAGGAAGAGGCTCCAGCACGCCTTTAAATTGGACCAACTTCAATAATATACTCCTACCATGTACTACTTAAACACATAGGGGGTGATTTATCATACACCAGCACTCTGCCCAATGGCCTGTGATAAAGCCCACTCCCCTGCTGCAATGGTGGATGCATCATGAGGTTTAGACCTCATAAAGCATCTGACAGCTGTGCTGCAGTAGTTTTGAGTAAAAAATCAGTGAACATTCAGCAGTGAAATGTGTGCAGGCAGAGTGCAGGAACATACTGCCGACTGCATACCTTCATGGACCTCCATGCCCACACGGCATAATGGTTATGCAGTTACCAGAACAATCACAATTTTTTGCACAATACAAAAGTGGAAAAACTGGCATAGATGCACTGATCTCCCCCATAGACTCCAGCATAAAGGTGCCAGCAGTTGTGGCTTTTAATCCTTTGTATCTGCATGGCTGTACAAAATGGCTCAGGTGACTGAAGAGCAGCCTGTGGCAGTCCTGGAGAGAAGTCCCGTATTTAGAAAAAACTATGTGTGAACCGAGCCATATTTAGCAAAAAACTAGGTGTGAACCAAGCCTTTGGCCACATTCAGACGACCCAGATCAGATCCCAAAACAGAGCCAGCACCAGAAGCTGCGGGTGTCAGCTGTATGTTACAGCCAACACCCGCCTATAAAACTCGGGAGCAGAAATTCCTCTGATGGTGAGTGTTAACCCTTTACACAGCGTGGTCACGCATAAGAGGCATCTGAAGTAATTTGGACCCCCTGCAGCGCTTACCAGGGGCGTCAACTGCTCTTATTGGCATCCCCTGGGTCTGCCATTGCCCCGAGCTGCACAACTTCTTACAGGAGCTGGATCCTTCTCAGTGGGGCCCATGTATCATAGTTTCAGCTAGCCAAATTGTCTAATTTTAGCGACTTTTGCCGTTTTTGCGACTTTTAACTCTGTTCTTTTTCAAGTACGCCTTGGTCTGCACCTTGTGCAGTGTGCCTCATGTATCTTAGTTTTCCAGATGTTCCATGCAACATTTTGCCGATTTTGCGCCATTTTTGCACCAATTTTGGCGCAATTCTGCACCTGGTCCAGGGCAGGTGCAAAGGAATTTTTTTTTCATGGACCCGATTTTAACATGTAAATTGGAATTATTTCACATGATTTAAGTGTTTAACATTTTGCACAGTAACCTCTTTTGTCAAAATTTTTACATTTTTGCATTTTTTTTATTGGTTACTTCTAAGGGTGAGGTCACACGTAGCAGTTTAATTGTGTTTATAATGCATTTTCAAACTAATTACAACAGCTGAGGAGAGGTGATTTGCCTTATTTCATTACTCTTAAGATTTGCATTTACAAAATGCAATATAAGCGCCACGTTAATGCATGTGTTAACATTGCATTTACTATATGTCTTGTAAAGTTAAATGTTAACAGTAATGTAATTAGGAAAATCCACTCTCCTCAACTGTTGTAATAGGTTTCAAAATGCATAAAAAATGCAACATGTTAAAGCCCAAACTAACAGTAGTGTCCACTCCTGTATATAACCCCCTCACATGGCTTGTGTCCTCTCCTGTATATTACCCCCTCACATGGCTTGTATCCTCTCCTGCATATAACCCCTCACATGGCTTGTATCCTCTCCTGTATATAACCCCCTCACATGGCTTGTGTCCTCTCCTGTATATTACCCCCTCACATGGCTTGTATCCTCTCCTGCATATAACCCCTCACATGGCTTGTATCCTCTCCTGTATATAACCCCCTCACATGGCTTGTGTCCTCTCCTGTATATAACCCCCTCACGTGGCTTGTGTCCATGTGGTTTTGAGACATTTGCAACAAAAAGTCTCAAAAAGAAGACAAAATTTGCACCTGCCAGGATAGGAAAAACTGAACATGTATCACAAGTAAAAAGACAGAATCATACATAAGGTGCAAAAACTAGCCGCCAAAAGTCTCAAAAATGCACCTCAGAGAGACCAAACTATGATACATGTGGCCAAGTGTGTTAGATAACACAGTAAAATACATCTGTATTGCACTGTTTAAGGTGAATAGGAGCTTGGACAAGTGATCAGAGTATTGCTTGTTCAAGCTCACCTATAGAAAAAACTGTTTAAAACACTTGATAAAGTCTTTTATGTAATAATTAAATAAAGTAAAAGTCCCCTAAACACCATGTTAGGGATTTTTATGCAGGGCCCCAACAGCCCCCTTGACTTTTGTAAGGTGAGTCCTAATTAACCCTTTGTGGGAGGATGAGATAGCTGCCGGCAGCGAGCTGACAGAGTGAATGAAAAACACAGTCGGTCTTCCAATGCACTCAAATCCAACTGTTTATTTCAAACAGATACAGCTATATTTTAACACATGAAGATCAGCATTTGGGGTGTTGATAAGATACCTAGATCCTATTGGCCATTATGCTTTTGTACCAGCACATTCTGAGAAAAATGACTAGGCCTTGTTTACAGCCATGCTTATCTACACAATGGCTCCTAGAAGCTTCTTCATAACCAAAATAAATAACAAGAATACAGAGGCCCGAAGGACGGTAAGAAATGCCAAGGATATTGTGAAAAGTCAAACAACAGTTTAAATGAGAAAAATAGCTGAATTAAAACATTTAACCCTATAGCTTCTAAGAGGGAAGCATACCCCCCCCCCCCCCCCCCCAAGGTGGCCGCTGTATCTAAGATGGCGGACAGTAGTCAAGATGGCGTCCGAAACCAGTGCGACCTCCTTAACAATTCCCCCCTTGTTTGAGACTGCAGACCTACAACCTCTCAAAGCGACCTCCTCAAGCTCCAGGTACATACAGGTAGGCTAAGCCCGTACCTGCTGGACTTGTTGACTCTTCACCAGATCCCCCAGAGGCCAGTCACTAAAAGGGTTAAAGGTCTGCACACTCAAATCACATCACTGAGTCCCCATAGTCCATAGGTTTTTAAACAGGCAGCATCATCCTCCGCTCCGGGCACTTCTCCTGTCGTGGTTCTTACCGCATGGACGGCCATCTGGGACATGGTGGACTTGATGAGGGGGACTACACAATGCGCAATAAGTGACAAGAGCAAAATCACAATCCCCAATATTAACCCCACTTAAAGGAAACCCTTCCAATCCCCCAACCACAAAGTGAAGGACAAAGTGTCCACCCCAGAGTTTCTCTTGAGTTCCCTGGACAGTCCTTCAATCTTTTCACGAGCATGGGTAATGGATCCATAGGGGGCGATGTCATCTGGGATGTATATGCGACAAGCCACTCCCACCATCTTACAGACTCCTCCCTTCTCAGCAAGGGTCATGTCCAAAGCCATGCGGTTCTGGGAAGCATCTCCGATATAATTCACAAATCTCTCTAGCTTCAGACGTGGCACCGGTCAGCAGGACTTGGAAAGGACCGTCGTAGCGAGGCTCCAGACTCTCTCTCTGGTGTCTCTTCACCACCACGTAGTCTCCAGGCTTCAGGTCATGCGTCCTGAGGTCTCTGTCTGGATCTCCTGACTAAGGGCAAATGGGGAAGAGGCAATTCAGTCAGAAAGGGGCAGCATTGGGCTGGAGGCAGCAGACCTTATCCCAGGCTGCAGGAACTGGCCAGTCCTAGAAACATGTGAAGAGGATTAGGGCCTCAGGGCAGGGGCACATTCTGGACTGCCAGCTTTCTCTCCTCTGTCAGGTATCTGCCTGTGGCTGAGAAGCAGTGGCCTAGGAAGACCACCTTCTCCTGGCAGTACCGGAGTTTGTCTCAGGAAACTTTGCAACCCTTCTGGAACAGAAAACACATAAGGTCAATAAATGCATCCTGGCAAACAAAAACAGTAGGTCCTCCGCATACTGAAAAGGAGAACATCCAGTAAGGGGCTAGTCTGCCAGTCTACTCCCTGTAGGGCCGTGGGGTATTGGCTGGGTGAGTTTTACCCCCCTTGTGGGAATCTACATCAGGTATACTGGATTACTACACTGGTAAAGGCAAATAGGTACTGGCAATCTTCATGTAGGGGCACAGAGAGGAAAACATTTGCCAAATCAATAACAGTGAATAAAAGGTCACTCTCAGGGACTGCTGCCAGTTTGGGCTAGGGACCACTGGGCTTCAGTACACTCATTGGCAGCTTAGAGGTCATGGACCATGCTACATGTATCCGGCTGTTCTTTCTGAGTCTTTTCTTGACCGGGAATGGGCTAAAACCATCATCGGACTAGCAGGGGAGAGTTCTACAATGAAAGGCACTAACTCTGTCTGGGGGGGCCGTTCAGAAGGGGGACTGTTCTCGCTAACATCCTTGTCCGTAACCACCCCCCTTGTCTTGCCCTGTCGGGGCCATCTCCGCCACTCACTACAGTAATGTCTCCTCCCCGCAACGCCCACTTGGGTTGGCCGGTTGAGACTTCCGGAGATGTTGTCAATCTCACTTTGGCGTGGTCTGTGAAACATCCTCTATTCCCTCTGAACGTCAATGTCAGAGTCCCTCCACCACATCTCCAGCCCAGTGTTCTGTGCTTCCTATAAAGTTCTGGCCAGACTCCAACGTCTCAATAAAATCCAGGTACACTTAAGATGGTTTTTAATCAAAAAGGAACAAAAGTCAGTCATAGGCTCTGTAATACAGTTGGGGGGCTCATTCTTGCTTAGTCTGTTCATGGGGTACACAGGAGGACATCACATCATACTGTATCCCTGTTCCACAACCAAATAAATTCCTTCAAGTCTTTTTTAGATTGTCAGGGAGAAGTCTAAATGCAGCGATCTGCCCCCTTCTGTAAATGTTCTCACTAGCCTGTAAACCACGAGATAACAGAACACAGATTCCAAGCAACTCAATATGGAGAGATTCAGTTTTCCGTGAACATCAAGGTCACATAAGACAGACACAGCATTCAGGCAAGGCCTTAGACTTACATGTCAGTCCTTTACAAGACAAAACGCAGCTCCAACAGCCCCCACCCTTTTGTTAACCCCTTAAATGCCAGAAAGCAGGTACCGGAGACATTGTAACACTTTTTCATAGTAATTTTTCTCTAATTGTCGGGATCAATAAATTTGAATAATACTCAAACAACCTCCCACACTCCAAGACCCCTAGCAGACGCCCCAAGCATGGTCAGCTGTTATCCTACAAAGCCCCACAACATGGCCGCCACTGAAAAATAAACTGACTTAAGATGGCCGCCACTGAAGGATGGCAGGGCGTGTCATCTTCTCTAACCACCAGATACAGGGGTGGAGTCTGGGTTACAGGGGCCATTTTTCTCTCCAAGGAAAATATAATAAAATCTCTTTTTTCTCAAATTCTTTCCACATCAAAAACTTTGAAATGTCCCTTATCGCCCGTCTCTTTCTTCATTGGGCACTCTGAAGAATCCCAGTCACTCTGTCCTGGTCCGTCCGTCAATCAGAGGTCTGTTTTGCAAATCTCATCAAGTTTTCTCACTTGTACAATCATCAGATCATCTGACACATCCCAAAACCTTCAATACTACTTTTCATTTCAACACAAAACTACCAGCCTTATGTCCGATCATGTCAACTTGCACTTTTCCATCAGTCCTACTTAACTCAACAACCTTCTGTCTCTGTGCATCTTTCCCCTTCATGTGGGACACAATCTTCCTTCTTGCCTATGTCTGCAATGCAACGCACTTGGCTCAATTCTAATTCACTCTGCTGTGCTCTCTGTATCTACAACTACGATACCGTTACAGGGACACATCCCCAAAGATTCAGCGGATGCCAACATCTCGATTTATTGACAAACAAAGAAACTAGCTACCAGAGAATATCTCACAAAGGACGCTACACCAAGCCACTGCCTGACTAGACTGACTAAAACATGCCGCCGTCCTCCACTAGTTCTCACAGCCACACGAGACCGCTCAGACTCCTGAAGAAAGTCTAGCGCTCACCTGATCAGGGCGGGTCTCCGCAATCTGAACTCTGTCACAATCTATGGGAAAAACCAGTCCCAAACAAACAGTATCCCAGACACTATGATAATCCGACTATCACAACAGAATATCTCCCACTCTAGCATTGCAGACATCTAAGGGTTACTCCTTCCCGTCTCACTGCTTCAGCTAACATCACAGACTGTCTGACCATCCGTCTCTGTCCAGTCTCCGTTCAGTCTCTGTCCATCACCTTACAAAGTGGTTCTTTGCCAAAAACTATGAGCTTAGGTTACAGTGAACAACAGTGGCAAATACATAACACAGAGACAGTCTTACCCGGTCCGTCCAACCAGTGAACCAGAAGTGACATATCAAGGTAGACAAGAAAAAAATTAATCTCTTACCCTGAGAGCTCTCTGGTCAGTTCTGTTCACCAAGCCGGCGGGGACTCTTCACGGAGGCTGTCTCGGTGTTGTTGTTGTTTACTCCTAAGCCCACCCAGGGACGCCAAATATTGTTAGGGATTTTTATGCAGGGCCCCAACAGCCCTCTTGACTTTTGTAAGGTGAGTCCTAATTAACCCTTTGTGGGAGGATGAGATAGCTGCCGGCAGCGAGCTGACAGAGTGAATGAAAAACACAGTCGGTCTTCCAATGCACTCAAATCCAACTGTTTATTTCAAACAGATACCGCTATATTTTAACACATGAAGATCAGCATTTGGGGTGTTGATAAGATACCTAGATCCTATTGGCCATTATGCTTTTGTACCAGCACATTCTGAGAAAAATGACTAGGCCTTGTTTACAGCCATGCTTATCTACACAATGGCTCCTAGAAGCTTCTTCATAACCAAAATAAATAACAAGAATACAGAGGCCCGAAGGACGGTAAGAAATGCCAAGGATATTGTGAAAAGTCAAACAACAGTTTAAATGAGAAAAATAGCTGAATTAAAACATTTAACCCTATAGCTTCTAAGAGGGAAGCATACCCCCCCCCCAAGGTGGCCGCTGTATCTAAGATGGCGGACAGTAGTCAAGATGGCGTCCGAAACCAGTGCGACCTCCTTAACAACCAACACATGTATAAAGTAATAAGAAAACTCCACATATTCAGTATTGCCATGTCCGTAACAAGCTGTACAAAAAGACGGTTACATCTTGGACGTGGTTGGTGAACGGCATTAAAAAACCATTAAAAACTAGCCAAAAATGTTTTAATTTTTCATAAATTTTTTAAATTTTTCATAAAATTACTTCACAAATTTTCAAAACAACTTTTGTGCGTCAAAATTGTAACACTGTAAGGAAAAACTTGACACGTGAAAAATAAAACCAGGTTGTGTCTCCGAAAAGATGGCGATACTCTATATTAATTTTTCTTCAGTAAAATTGAAAAAATATATAAAAAAATATATAAATAAGATATCACCATAATCATAGTGTTCTATACAATGAAGATAACATTTTTTTTTATGGTATGGTGAACAACCCTATAAATAAAGCAAAATACAGATACCAGAATTTATTATTTTCTTTTCCTTCATAGAATCAAGAGTTAATAAAATCTCATCAATAAGCTAAAGACCAACTAAAATAAAGTATTTTAAAGTGCATGTAATCTTGCAGAAAATAAGCCCTTATATGTCCAAATTGCCAAAAAATAAAGAATTTATTTAATTTAGCCAAAATAATTAAAATTTCGAAATTGCAACCGATTAAAGGGTTAACAAACTTCATAAAAGTTCTTTTACATACATTGAGGGGTGTAGTTTCTATAATGGCGAAACTAATTTACTATTATTTAGGCACTGAAATTGACCTGAAACCTGAGCAGGTCCTTTAAAAAGTCTGATTCTGCGTTTTTTATGAAAATGTAAAAAATCGCACTTAAAGCCTTATAACGTCCTACAAAATCCAGAAAAGACGCATAAAAATCATGTCGACATGAAGAAGAAATGCAGTAATTGTTAATTATCAAGTAATTTTTCTGTTATGAATAATTTTCCAAATTTTCACTAAATATCAGTTTTTTTCATAAATAAACACAAAACATATCCCCAAATTTTTCAAGTAACATGAAGTAAAATGAGTCAGGCCCCTTCTCCACTGGCGTTTTTCACGCGCGAGTTCTGCGCGTGCATTTGACGCTCAGAACTCGCATTGCACTCTGTCCCATTGTATTCAATGGGTCTTTCTCCATTTGCGTGGTTTTCAACGCGCGTGCTTGCGTTCGTTTGCACGCGCGTCAAAATCGCAGCATGCTCTATTTTTGCGAGTCACGCGCAATTTTCACGCCCCATTCAAGTCTATGGAGATGCATCAAGAACGCATTGCACTCGCAATCATTGCAAGTGCAATGCGAGTGCAATGCGTTTTAAACGTAAGGGTTGCTAGGTGACCAGAATAACAGTATTTCCCCTGCTCGCGAACGATCATTTAATTAAAAAAACACAATGAAGAACAGTGAAGAATAGAATAAAACCAGTGAACACAGTGAAAACAGTGACCACAGGATCATTTAAGATAAAAACACAGTGCAGAACACAGTGCAGAATAGATTACAGATGTTCGGCACATCTGCTTACTTGTCTGGAGATACGCGCGGAGCGGTGCGAACAAAATAGCATGTGAAGAACAATATATATGTGTGTAAAGAACACATTGCAGATGTTTCCATACATCTGCAATGTCTTCTTCACACATATATATTGTTCTTCACATGCTATTTTGTTCGCACCGCTCCGCGCGTATCTCCCGACAAGTAAGCAGATGTGCCGAACATCTGTAATCTATTCTGCACTGTGTTCTGCACTGTGTTTTTATCTTAAATGATCCTGTGGTCACTGTTTTCACTGTGTTCACTGGTTTTATTCTATTCTTCACTGTTCTTCACATCTGCTAACTTGTCGGGAGATAATATACGCGCGCGGAACAGTGAAGAATAGATCGCAGATGTTTGCAACTTATCAGAAGACATTATTTTTCAATTAAATAAAACATTTTATTCCCGAACCTTGGTCCCTTTGAAAAAGTCCCATTAACTTAAAAAAACGCGCGTGAAAAACGCACCGAAAACGCAAAAAAACGCGAACAAAAATGAAACAAAAACGCAGCAAAAACGTCAGTTTTTCACGCATTGCACCCTGACGTGAAACGCAACGCTAGTGTGCAAGAGGCCTCAGGAGAAGACAATATCAAAATCACCTGGATATGTAAAAGTGTTTTAAAGTTACAACCACTTATAGTAACACATGTCAGATTTGAACAAATTGGCCGTGTCAGGAAGGTGAAAGTAAGGCCCCTTCCACACTAGCGTTGCATTTCACGTCAGGGTGCAATGCGTGAAAAACTGACATTTTTGGCTGCGTTTTTGTTCCATTTTTCCTTGGAGTAATTAGCGTTTTTGCGTTTTTCACGCGCATGTTGTTAGCGTTTTTTTTTGCGTTTTCGGCGTGTTTTTCACGCGCGAGTCAATGGGAGACTCGAGCATTTTTCAAAGGGACCATGGTTTGGGATTAAAATGTGTTATTTAATTGAAAAATAATGTCTTCTGATAAGTTGCAAACATCTGCGATCTATTCTTCACTGTTCCCCGTGTATATTATCTCCCGACAAGTTAGCAGATGTGAAGAACAGTGAAGAATAGAATAAAAACAGTGAACACAGTGAACACAGGATCATTTAAGAGAAAAACACAGTGCAGAACACAGTGCAGAATAGATTACAGATGTTCGGCACATCTGCTTACTTGTCGGGAGATACGCGCGGAACGGTGCGCCCAAAATAGCATGTGAAGAACAATATATATGTGTGTAAAGAACACATTGCAGATGTTTCCATACATCTGCAATGTCTTCTTCACACATATATATTGTTCTTCACATGCTATTTTGTTCGCACCGCTCCGCGCGTATCTCCCGACAAGTAAGCAGATGTGCCGAACATCTGTAATCTATTCTGCACTGTGTTCTGCACTGTGTTTTTATCTTAAATGATCCTGTGGTCACTGTTTTCACTGTGTTCACTGGTTTTATTCTATTCTTCACTGTTCTTCACATCTGCTAACTTGTCGGGAGATAATATACGCGCGCGGAACAGTGAAGAATAGATCGCAGATGTTTGCAACTTATCAGAAGACATTATTTTTCAATTAAATAAAACATTTTATTCCCGAACCTTGGTCCCTTTGAAAAAGTCCCATTAACTTAAAAAAACGCGCGTGAAAAACGCACCGAAAACGCAAAAAAACGCGAACAAAAATGAAACAAAAACGCAGCAAAAACGTCAGTTTTTCACGCATTGCACCCTGACGTGAAACGCAACGCTAGTGTGCAAGAGGCCTCAGGAGAAGACAATATCAAAATCACCTGGATATGTAAAAGTGTTTTAAAGTTACAACCACTTATAGTAACACATGTCAGATTTGAACAAATTGGCCGTGTCAGGAAGGTGAAAGTAAGGCCCCTTCCACACTAGCGTTGCATTTCACGTCAGGGTGCAATGCGTGAAAAACTGACATTTTTGGCTGCGTTTTTGTTCCATTTTTCCTTGGAGTAATTAGCGTTTTTGCGTTTTTCACGCGCATGTTGTTAGCGTTTTTTTTTGCGTTTTCGGCGTGTTCTTCACGCGCGAGTCAATGGGAGACTCGAGCATTTTTCAAAGGGACCATGGTTTGGGATTAAAATGTGTTATTTAATTGAAAAATAATGTCTTCTGATAAGTTGCAAACATCTGCGATCTATTCTTCACTGTTCCCCGTGTATATTATCTCCCGACAAGTTAGCAGATGTGAAGAACAGTGAAGAATAGAATAAAAACAGTGAACACAGTGAACACAGTGAACACAGGATCATTTAAGAGAAAAACACAGTGCAGAACACAGTGCAGAATAGATTACAGATGTTCGGCACATCTGCTTACTTGTCGGGAGATACGCGCGGAACGGTGCGCCCAAAATAGCATGTGAAGAACAATATATATGTGTGAAGAACACATTGCAGATGTTTAAATACATCTGCAATGTGTTCTTCACACATATATATTGGAAAATTATCATAAATGAACATTCAGAATCCTTCCTCCAAATTTCACCAAATTTGCAGCTAAGAATAAAATATTTCCAAAATATGAGGGTTGTACCCACATTTGTCAGAGACATTTGTACATTTTTGGGCCATCTATGAAATATTATAGGTTTATTCTATTAGAATTCTAGATCATGGGTTCCGGAACTTAATTTGCATATATCATATTATGATGTCATAATGACACTTCTCCTTCACCTAATTTGCATATCCATTATGACATCATCAGACATTTCCTATAAATTGAGAGCGCAGGCAGGGATCTGCATCAGTTCTGTTGTCTTCTCCGTAGGATACAGACCTGTCCTCTGCGACCTGAGCGTCTATTGACACAGGAAGCGATTTTACAAGAGATTTTCTAACTTCTCTGGTTCTTTGTGAATCATGATGTGGACTCTGCTGCTGATAACATCTGTCTTCATTGGCCGTTCCCTCTGCTGTATACCATGTGATCGCAGAGGGAAAGATCTAATGGATGATTATCATACCATCCTGAACAGCCAGGTGGACAATAATGCAGAGGCCTTCGCCACCATGAAGAGCGTTAGTAAAGGTTACGAGCGCGAAGTCCTGGACTACCTGGAAAATGAGGTCCAGCAGCTGGGTGAGTCTTTATTACTATTATTTACCATAACACAATTTCTATATATAGACAGATTATAATAATTGTATCTGTGTTTATATTCCAGATGAATACACCATATCGGAAATAGTATCCGAATATAAACTAGCTGTGGAAGTCATTGAAAAGATTAATGTAAAAGGTAAATACAACTTCAACATTTTGCTTCTAATAAAGGAAATTGCCGGGAACCTTCTGGGGGGCTCAGATTTCTACATGAGGGATTGTATTATCTGACAGTATTCCTTCTCTTTCTATATTCTAGATGCCAACCTTCTTTATACCATTGGACGTGTGTTCAACAAACTGAAAGAAAAGGTCAAAAATATTGTCCAGGATGGAAAACCAAGTAAGTGACATCTTTCTTCATGTTAGGAGAGAAGCGGCCTTGGATTTATATGTGACGGGTAGAAGCAGGTAGTGATAATGGGGAGGTCACCTCTATTACATGTCTACATGCACCTCCACCATTGTCCTGACTACTTCCAGGCATCATGGTTACAACCTCCTAAAGTGATGGATCTCATCTTTAGACCAGGGACCACCTTCTTTGAAATTCCCAAGTTTGATATAAAGGTTTAGCATTATCAATATAGTGGAGATAAATGTGTCATATAACTCTAATAATATTGTACAAGACTGATGATAATATGTATCAGAATGAATAACAAATGGAGCTACTTCACATGTCACTCCTTTACATTTATTGTGCTCCAAGTGTCTTTAAGATTGCCAGATTTAGTTTTTTCATTTCTTTTACTTATTATAGCATAGTAATTGGGAATCGCTTTTTTGCACTTTTTTGCACTTCTATTAGTGCAGGGTTATATATTTATTTTCAATATTGTCCACTAATCAGTCTTTCTGCTTCTATCTCTTTTATCAGGGAGGTGCCCAAATAAACAGGGTAAGTTCTTAAAGATCATTATTTCTTTATAACATGTACAAAACTTACATGTAAGGCTCCATGAACCCGAATATGTCCTATTTACAGGCATCAAACAAGGGGCCTTGGTATTTTGTTTGTGGCCCATCTGACATGTCAATAGAAAAAGATTGCCGGGGCCATAGACCAGGGCAGGAATAGGACCTGCTCTTTCTTTTGCAGCCCCGAGCAGTCGGGTCATACCTAGTAATATAAGGTAATACAAACTAGTAGTTTCTTTATAACCACCAATAGTATCAATACTTCTATATTTCCCTTGCTTTATACACAAGAAAGCCAGAATCAGATTGGCCGCCATGGATGGGTCTCTGTAGCAGAAGCTGCTATGGACTATACAGGCCCGGACCCTATAGGGGCAGCTCAGATAGCATTCGCTGAAATCTCCTACACATCGGCCGGCCACAGATTCTAACGTACACTAATAATAAGTAACATAGAGCTTAGACATTCACCATTTATGCGTCTCTTCTTTATTTCCCATTGTCCAGGTCCAAAGAGCTGTGGTAAGTACATTTTATAGGATATTTTATCTTATTATATCTATAATTTCCTATAACATTATTAGGATATAACACAAATGTTTTTCCTCAGGTTTAATGGTGCAAGAATTTATCAACTGCAAGACCTGCGCCAAGGAGAATGTTATTTGTGCTGGAGGCCCTCCACAAAATCAAGGTAGAGTATAAGATTTCTAGCAGTGTCCATAGGATATCGTATTGTATCATCCCCAGTATTATTATTCTGTGTCTCTGACTATATTCTCCTGACTGGATGAAATTATTTACTGATGTGTCCTCTTTTCACAGAATACTTTGACCGGTGTAGCTGCCTGTGCAATAAACAGAGATGTTTCGGTAAAGTACCACTTCTATTATTATATATAGAAATACAGATATAATATATACACAAATTTAAAAGTTTTGCAAATATAACAGAAATAATATTGCTGTATGTAGAGGCCTGACTGACCCTACTATTTGCCATGGGGGTCTGTCTGTCCTATCCATCACATGATGCATCTGGCACTAGTATTATGTTCTATCATATACTTTGCTCATATTTGATTCTATATTTTTAGACCTAATCACCGGAAAGCAATGCACTGCCTGTAAGGACCACAGGGAACATCTGTCAGAGACTCTGAAATGTGGAGGTGAGGAGATGGATCCAGTTATCATCTAGAAAATGCATAATACATCCAAAACTATGACTAACATTAAAGATATTTTCTGTCATTTTTGTTTTTATCTAGAGCAAAATATCAAAGTTATCGAATATGAGGATGTGTCCCTGGACTGTGCCCTTGACTGGCATGGCCGGCTGGAAGACTCCTCCTACAGAAACACCTTCACTAAGGTAAATACAAGACAAAAGGGGAGTCAGGATTGTTATCATTTAGACTCAGTTCACACCTGCTTCTGGGCTTTCTGTAACACTCTCTGTTTTAGGGTTAGTGTAAAGGCAACTAAAAGTGGGAGGTCTTCTATTCCCCATAGATCTTTATTAATAAGTGAAAGGGGAAACACAAGTGTGAACTCAGCGTTAGTTCTAAAACCTCTCCTATTTTACTCTCATAAAGCCCACGGATAAGATATTTCTTGCCCCTAGAGATAATGACTATGGTAGATTTAATGCTGAATTAGAAGGCTCTAATAATCCTTTATATGTTTTCTCCAGCGTCCGTACTTTAAAGCTAAAGTCACGGAAGAGGCCTATCTACACCTTAAAGCCGTACATCCGGACGACGCCGGCACGTACACTTGTACCACCACAGTGAAGTTTGATTTGCCGGTCAGCAGCATCGTCTATCACGTGACAGGTAAGGATGTCTTGTACTTTAAGTATTGGTAATACTAAAAGGGTTGGACAAGGATTTAAAGTTGGGCCTTTTTAACAGGACCCCCACCAATCACAGGGACAGGGGGTCCTGTTCTCTTGTCGGAATGGAGCAGCAGGCTGTGATGTACAGAGGCAGTTCTGTCACCTGCTTATTGTAGAAGTCCATGGTGGGAACCATGAGTGATATGATTCAGATATATCATATTGTTATTTGATATTTGAGATATATTATAATGCTGTTATTTCTGTCTTGATGATATGAAGTAATAATTATTCTTCTCTTTCTTCAGTTGAAAGCCCATCACTAGGGGAGGAAATCAAATTCACACCTCGCCCCACACTTCCTGATAGGCTTGACCTGGACGGTCCAGAACCTCCGAGCACAATGGCCATAGTAGCAATAACTATGGGTGTCGGTGCTGCCATCGTGATGGTTGCTGGTATAGGGTAAGTAATGCTAATAAAGCTGTTTTCATCCCATATTATGCATCAAGCAGTTCAGGAGCGATGTATACAGATTCTGTTCTCATGGGATCCAAATGAAATTTCACTTCCTAGTAGCTGTCCAGTCGCTATTCATATACTGATATATCTATTGGGATAACTGAGCCATTAGTAGGGTAAAGTCCATATGATATCAGGTCTTCATTGTCCCTTATGGATAGAATATCTCCACAGATATCAATGCCTTGTGCCTACCAGATATTGTACTGTAAGCGACTACCATATCATACCTCACAGGGTTGGGAATTAATGGATCAGCACACGTTCAGTTCAGTCAGTCCACGTTCAGTCTATTGTTGTAGAGCTTAGATCTCACATGTAAAAGGAAGCTAATCAGATAACTTGAACTCCTTTCTTTCAGCATCGCCATCTGGTTCGTCTTAAGGAAAATAAAAAAATCCAAAGAGCCTAAGGAAGAAGAGCCGGTGTAAAGGCGCAAGCCACAACTGTCAGGAGGAACACACCAACATATATATATATATAAAACATGTGACAGGTAAGCATATCTCTCACTAACTAATTAGTAATACTAAAAGAGCTGGACCATGATTTTAAGTTTGCCCTTTTTAACAGGACCCCAACCAATCAAGGGGACAGGGGGTCCTGTTTTCTCGTCTGAATGGAGCAGTAGTCTGCGCATTTACAGAGGCAGTTCTATCGCTGGCTTATTCCAGAAGTCCATGGTGAGAGTCCATGGTGCACAGTCTATTGTTATATTTATTTACTGTGCTCTAATGTGCACCTTGGAAGATCACCAGGTAACAGACATTTACTGTATAATATTGGGAAAGGGGGGGGGGTCTTACATAGGGAATTATTGGGAATATTTTCTTTGTATGACTTTTGAAGGCATTCCCTTCCCCTTTGTCAGCCATGATCAACATGTAATGCCCCATCTTTCTTAGGGAGAGGTTCTGTAGTAGCTTTAGTGTGTATTATATAGATCTGCTCCACAGTCGCTGCAGAGCTTCTTTATTTTACCCTATTTGTGAATTGTGTATTTCTTCTTTCTGCAGTGACCTGAAGCCACACAACTTCCTCCTAGATGACTTTGGACACATATAAATCGCTGACTACAGCTCTGCAGCCATCAATGTGTCTAGGGAGGACACAACAACAGGCTTGGTAGACAAGGCTGGTTATGGTGCCCCAGAGGTAAGGAACATAGAATCCCTATGGAGCCTGTTGTCTAAAGACCGATCCTCATGTAATTGTGTGTGATACCCTTACCAGAATAATCTCTTATCTCATGACTGATGTTCTTCCAGGTGCTTGACGGGAAGCAGTACAACCATCAGGTGGATTCATTTTCCTTTGGCGTCATCCTGTTCATGATGTGCGACCATTCTACAGCAAAGGCTCAGTGGTGGAATATCACCTGTCACTGATGAAGGACGTCCCTGTTTTCAATCCTGGGATGTGCCCTGACACCATGAGCTTCATAGAAGGGGTGAGTAGTAGGAGAAGATGGAGAAGGATAGTAGTGGGATTATGAGAACTGCTCATAGACATTGGATTATAACCTATTGCATTAGTCATATATTATATATCTTATTATCTCTCTTATTTTCCAGCTCCTGAGCAAATCTTCAAGTGAACGACTGCCAATAACATCTTCCACCTGATCCCACCCGTTCTTCATCTCTATTGACTGGGGTTATGTGGAGTCCGGCAAGGCCAAGCCACCATTCCCATGGTTCTCTGTAAGTATAATACACAGAAATATCATAGTGATATTATTACAGTTATAGACATACAGCCCTTACTCCCCCCCCATAGTATATACATTATATATGTGCAGAGATGATACTTAGACGTGTATATTTCTCTCCTTACAGGACTACAGGCACCAGTAACATCCAGGGCCGTTTATTCTGTACCGATTTATGACTTTCTCACCGATTTCCACCACATACCATCCATAATAGATTTGAGCACCTATTATCCAGGGATGTTATCCGATCGCCATATTTGGGGTCAGGAAGGAATTTTTTTCCCTAATATGAGGACAAAACAACTTATAGTCCTCATGGGTTTTTCACCTTCCTCTGGATAAACATAGCAAGTCATTACAAGGTTGACACTGAAGAACTTCTCTCAACCACACTTGCTATGTAACACCTAGAAAGCTCATCTACAACACGGTGACAAATAAAAATCTAAATCTGTATCTACATTTTAAACATACAATGATGTTATTATGTCTTTATTAATTCAATATACAGAACTTATTATGAACTAATATTATGATTAGTTGCAACCAGATATTTTACCTTGGAGGGATCTTGCTAGGGGCTCAGGATTGGGGAATTATAATCTCCATTTATATAGCACAAGATGAGTGGAGAGACCACTACCAAATCCCAGAAGGTCCGCACATCCCAAAATAATTGCCATAGGAAGCACAAAGTAGATGTGTATACAAGACCAAGTTATCATGCAATATCTATTAACAATAAAGTAAACAAAAAAAGCACATATAAGATAAAAACACTTAAAAATGCACAAATACTAATTGTGTGTGCTGTGTCAAGGCATACAAGTCTATGCCCCAAATCCCTCTTAAAATACCTCATAGAAACCAGAAGACAATACATGCACAGTACAGCCTCAATGGAAACTGCCATACAATACCCCAGTGCAAATCAATGCAAAGTATAGGCAGTGAAAATAACAGTGAAAGACGCAGACCCCGCCTTGGTGATTTCCTCAACGGTAAGTGAGCAACTAGGGGCGTGTGCCCTATATATATATGAAAATATAACCCTCATACACAAATACCTTAGATGGATGGAATAAAACCATATGGCGCATTGGCGGTGGTTACAAACGCAGAAGTAAAATTCTGTCTCCAGATCACTTCCGGTATAAACAGGGCGTTTCCATACACACATTGGGGCACATTTACTTACCCGGTCCAGAGGAGTTCCCGAAAGTGCATTGTCCAACGATTCAATAAGATTGTTCGCCTGATTTCCTGAATGTGTCGTTTCCACGCTCAGGTCCGCCGGAGTTCACCATCTTCCTCCCGATGTATGTAAGTGCATGTCTTGCGACACAATTTTAAAGTTAAATCCTACAGTTTGTCCGAATCAGTCGGATTGTCTGACAGCCCGCCCCCCCGATTTGAGGGGGATCATATAAAATAACCATGAGGGGTATCATAAACTTTGGAACAGGAGACTCTTTTAGTTTCTGAATTTTTAATCCCGCCACGTTAGTTCAATGAAAAGGGGCCCACTGAGGCTCTGTCGGCCAGGGACCTACTGAAACCTAGAGCCGACCCTGCTCGATGTTGTAGAAAATCTCTACTGTTATAGGAAATCCCTTTAGGTTCCCCAATAACTTAGCTAGGGAATTCTTGTTCTGACTATTGAAGGGAATTCCTCTGCTTCAATGTCAGCTACTGGGTATTCGCTAGAGGAACCCATCATCTGTCCCTTCAGCAAGGGATCCAGGGACCAAATTTTGTAATTGCCCAACTCCTTGCACAGGCACTGGAGGGAGGCGAGGCCACTTATCTCCTCCTGATTCCACGATCTGGTTTTACAGGAGAGCACTGCAGGTTCTCTTCTGTAGGTGCAGGGGCCTCTCCTCTGCTGCACTCTGACTCTCCTGCGCTTCTTAAAAGCAGAGCAAGGTTTGGCTACAACCACACTAATCCTCCTCCTCCCCGTTTCTTCAGAATTATATCCCCCCCCCCCATAGTAGAGCCTGCTGGGAGGAGGGAGAAGATGCTGTGTGTGGTTTTAACTGGCAGATATGTCAGAAATCATCTTTGTAGGTAGCAGTAGGAAGGTGTTGTCTTGCTATGTGTAGAGCATGTAGGTGTCACTTTGATTTGGAGCCAGCAACTATATAGGTTCACAACAGAGGAACTATTGTCCACATTGTAATAGAGAAGTATTGTTAGACTGAGAGGTAGGAACCTTTTACCCGTTTTACGAACCTTTAAGGCACTTTAGATAAATAACATAAAACCATAACCATATAAATTATTCAGATAATCTTATCGAAAATCAAAATGATGACAAGAGATTTCCTATTGGACAGAAAAATTCACAGCTATTTATTGCTGGTAACTTATCAATCATACAGTATTAAACACATTAAAACCACAGCTGCCCGAAGTGGTTTACTCAGCCAGACTCCCAAGTCAGCACTTCGACTTCCGGGCAAGATTCTCCTCGATCAGAATTTCCGCCACTAGGAGCACGGAGTACTCATACACAGAGCTCTGACCCCCACCCACATCCTTCCTCCGGAAACAGAAGCAGACGAGGGCAGTATCTCCCCAATCCTAAAAGCCCCAAAAAACACAAGTCTAAATGCAAGTGAGAACAATAGGGCCTTGTGGTCGAGCGCAAACCATTGGTCAAGCACTAACCAGGGAACCCAGCAAGGAAAAAGACACGGGTCGACAGGACTCAGCAGATGTCCCTTCATGCTTCCAGCCCTTCAAGATTTGGCAAATTACAAAACTCTTAGTAGCTTCCAGCCATCCCCAGAGCTGAAAATGAAAAGCTCCGGCCTCCCCTCCCCACTGCTTACCTTACCATATTGGCGCCAAAACGACGCGGCTAGAGTTGACCAGACCAAGGACATCAACTGCGAATCAGGTCCCACAGGAACATTGGGCACCGCAGCTCCACCAGGGCCACCAAAGAATGATGGTCCTTGAACTCCTGCCAACAAAAACGGGAGAGAATCAGCCACAACATACATGTAACACGCAACATGCTGGACCCGAAAACAAATGTTTTGCTCCACGCACCTCAAGACCAATTGGCGGAGCAGGGAAAGCATCGGTTAGCCTGTTGATACTGCAACATCCCCCACCGGGGCCTAGCCTTTTCTTGGGGCCTGGAGGCAGCCAGGGCCCAGAATACTAGAGTGGCTGGCGGTTGCTAGGCACGCTAGTGTCACGGTGCTTGGTATGGGGACCAGAGGGCTGTCCTACAGCCTGGCAGGTCTCTAGCAGGTGGTGTATGCAAGAAATGATATGGAGGGAGAGGCTGTTGTACTGATTCTCCCTGGGGCAGCCCTTAGAGTCTGTAGTATGTGCCCCTGGTAGATGGATGGGGCGCCATTGGTGTTACAGCAGGGACCAGCCGGAGGCCATGTTATGCAAAAACAACTTACAGTTCTTTATTTGAACCAACAGCAACAGCAGGCAATGTGCCCAACAATTCCTTACAGAGGTAGGATACAGAGAGTGCTCTTGGAGAGGGAACCACAGGAGTCTGTTCACCAGCCTGGATGCAGCGGCAGGCTGGGATGGAGCTGTGTTCAATGTAGGAAGCTTCAGCTTTTATCCTGGAATGGTTCAGTTTGAGCCCTGAAGGTGGTGTGACACTCTATAGAGCTGCTGAGGCCTAGGAGGCCTGTGGTCAGAGCATGTGATGCTTCTCTGTCAGAAGCTGTATCCTAAGAACGGTCTGCTCTCATCTGCCTCCTGGAACTTTCCTGATCAGGGGTTTTGTTACACCTCCTTGTCAGGTGGTGGCTCACTCTCCAATCACACTCCAGTTAACATTGTCATGTATCAGAACATGTTATTGGATGATCACATTAAATACATTTTAACCCTTACCTATCCAGACAGTATCTACCGCTGCACAATTACCTCTATATGTACTAGGCGCATTGGCAGGGACGTTGCAATACTATAAACAGCTGCCAAATTACCTGTGTAGAAACATATTTGCCGAAGGGGGCCTCATAACTCCACTGAAACTGCTATAGGAAATAACTCCAAAAGAATCAAATTCCTGCACAATCCCTCTTTGCGCAGCTACTAGGCCAATCTGCCGCACACCACACTGACCCCAGAATAGCTCCAAAACCAGAGGATCCTGCCGCATCAGTAAACAGCGACAATTTAGAACTGTAAACCTCAGGAAGAGGCCAACAAGTATGACCATTGTAAGAACTCAGAAAATGCTGGAAAATTTGGATAAAACGTCCAGCACTATCCACTGACCAGTTGGGAATGGAGATAAAATGTTTCTTTATCGAAATTTAAGTCCATCCATGGTAGCAGCAACACGTATCAATGCAGTTAGCAATACTCCTTTAAATGGGAAATAAGAAAATAGATACAATATTGTGTGCACCTTTACATTGTATGCATCATTCAAAATCACAAATTATTAGCAGAGTAACAAAAAAAGGCATTTTGCACAGGTTGATATGGTCCACATTTTAGACTCTACAGATGTCATATTGATAATGATTACATTGATGATATTGCTAAGACAACTTTATGTAATAACTAGCTGTAGCTCCTGGCATTGCACGGGATAGTAAATAACTGCTCTTTGCTGTAACAAAATAGAATGGGTTAACAAAAATTTTTTAAATGTATCTATAAACTGTCTCAGACTGTCTCTGTCACTGACACCGTCTGTCTCTGGCAGTCTATTTCAGTGACTGTCTCTGATATTCTCTTTCAGTGACTATGTCTCGGACACTCCCATACAGTGACTGTGTGTCTCGAGCACTCTCATTTGAGTGACTGTCTGTCTCGCGCACTATCATTCTAGTATCTGTTTGTCTCGGGCACAGTCATTCCACTGACTGCCTGTCTCGGGCACAGTCATTCCACTGACTGCCTGTCTCGGGCACAGTCATTCCAGTGACTGCCTGTCTCGGGCACAGTCATTTTAGTGAATGCCTGTCTCGGGCACAGTCATTCTAGTGACTGCCTGTCTCGGGCAATCTCAATCCAGTGGCTGTCTGTCTTGGACACTCTCATTCCAGTGACTGTCTGTCTCGGGCACTCTCATTCCAATTCCAGTGACTGTCTGTCTCGGGCACTCTCATTCCACTGACTGTCTGTCTCGGCAATCTCATTCTAGTGAGATTCCATTAAGTAGCATGTCTTGGATAGTCCACAATTGTCCTTACAGTAGTAACCAGTTGTGACGTCCTTGCTTCTGTGACTGCTGTTGGACACTGTTGTATCACAGTAGCAATGCAACCACTTACAACGCATCAATCTAACACGTTTTAAGTCACAAAGGACTCTTAATTACAGATCCCTTGTTTTAGTGGGTTGGGGAAATGTCTGTCTCGGGCGCTGTCATTCCTGTGACTGTCTGTCTCGGGCGCTCTCATTCCAGTTACTGTCTATGTCTTGGACACTCTCATTCCAGTGACTGTCTGTCTCAGGCACTCTCGTTCCAGTGACTGTCTGTCTCAGGCCCTCTCATTCCAGTTACTGTCAGTCTCAGGTACTTTCATTCCCTTGACTGGGGGTCTCGAGCACTCTCATTCTAGTGACTGTTGGTCTCGGGCACTCTCATTCCAGTGACTGTCTGTGTCTCTGACACTCTCATTCCAGTGAATGTCTCTGACTGACACTTTGTCTATGGAGAGATTTATCAGAAGTGACTGAGAGCAGAACTGCTCTAGTTGCCCATGGCAACCAAACAGAGCTCAAGTTTCATTTTTGCACAGCTGTTTATAAAATTAAAGTTGAGCTCTGATTGGTTTCCATGGGAAACTGGAACAGTTTTACCTCAGACACTGTGGCATATTATCAGGACCTCTGCACAACGTCCATGCCCTGAAATAATCGCAAATGCTAGCCTATTGCTAGCACTTGCGACTATTTAGCCCTCTCCTCCACCGTCATGCCAGTGGGGTATGAAGGAAGGAGAGGGGGGGAGTGACCAGCCATGCGGAGGATGCGGGTGGCGACGGTTGCGGTTACTTCTACACCAGGCCATGTCTGGCGTAGAATAAATGCTGCACAGCCTCCCTCTCCGAAACATCAAGATACATCAAGCCTCTTGATGTATGCCCCCCATTGTCTATAGTAACAAATCAAATCTCAGAACTCATATTGGTGACATGTGGGAGAACAACAAACAATCACGGTTCAGCTTCCAACTGCCACAGCAGGAGCAGCAGCAGACAATGGCTTCTGTATATGGTGGGTAATAAGTGGAATTTGAAAATCGCAGGGTAAAAATTTCAGCTCAAAACATGGTAGAAGATGTTCCCTGAGTCAAAGGCAACAACTGTGCAAAATTTGGTGATTGTAAATGTGACGGTGCAGATTCCTTTAGCGGACATACCTACACACATATACACACACATACGCTCTGCTTTTTATATAAGATTTTGAGGATCAAAATTGTGCATGAGGTCCTTGATGGCCAATTGAAGTACATACAATGATTATGTTAGCAAAGAGTTTCATACTAGTAATCCTGATTTTTGCCCAGTCAAGCCCTGTTGGGGGATGTTGCACATGTCCTATGTTTTGCTATGCACGGCCATGATGCGGTGAGATGTGTGCTCACCACACGGTAACCGGGTGCCATGGACGTCAATGGGGACCGATATGCAGCCGCAAAGGGTGTGTTCCCATATCAGTTCCCATAACTTTCGTGTAAATGTATCCTTATACATATCAAAGATATAAAATTAGTGCTCTACTCCGTATAATATTTGTCAAACGGCGAGAGCCTCTCACCACCTCTTCATGGACTGGAAATAAAAGATATCCCCAACTCCTTGCATCGCCAATAATCCTCCTGTACACTTGTATATATTGTTCAAAAGGGTTCGTATTGGAGTAAATAAACTCCTCCTCAAACATCTCCATATACAAATTCACGAAACTGGGTGCGAATTTCGCACCCATTGCCGTTCCGGTTGTTTGGTTAAAAAAATTTCCCCCATACCAAAAGTAATTTCTTTTCAAGCAGTAAACAATAGCTTTAATGATAAATTCCTTATGTTCCAATGTTAATTCCTTACCCTTTTCAAAACAATAAACAATAGCTTTAATGATAAATTCCTTATGTTCCAATGTTAATTCCTTATCCTTTTCAAAACAATAAGCAATAGCTTTAATGATAAATTCCTTATGCGCCAAATGTTTCCCGTAGTCAAGCTCCTGTGGCGAGGGCTAGATTTTCAGAAGTCTGGAGGTTCTTTAAAGAAACACCGGATGACCGACGGACTGTGGTGTGCAACCTGTGCCAAACCAGGATCAGCAGGGGTTCCACCACTACTAGCTTAACTACCACCAGTATGCGCAGGCATATGAATGCTAAACACCCCACTCAATGGCACCAAGCCCGTTCACCTCCGGCCGGGCACACCACTGCTCCTTCCCCTGTGTCATCTGCTAGTCAGCCCCCTGCCCAGGACCCCAGCCCAAACACCTCCCGTGCGAAAACCCCATCTTCGCCTCCACGATCCTCCACAGCATCCACCAGCATTCAGCTCTCCATACCCCAGACGCTGGAGCGCAAAAGGAAGTATAGTGCAACCCACCCACACGCCCAAGCCCTCAACATCCACATCTCCAAACTGCTTAGCCTGGAGATGCTGCCCTATAGGCTGGTAGAGACCGAGGCCTTTCGAAACCTCATGGCGGCGGCCGCCCCTTGGTATTCGGTCCCCAGCCGCCACTACTTTTCCCGATGTGCCCTCCCAGCCCTGCACAAGCACGTGTCAGAGAACATCATCCGTGCCCTGACCAACGCCGTTTCTGAAAAGGTCCACCTGACCACGGACACGTTGACGAGTACTGCCGAGCAGGGCCACTATATATCGCTGACGGCACATTGGGTTAACTTGGTGGAGGCTGGGACCGAGTCTGACCCTGGGGCTGGTCATATACTGCCGACGCCGAGGATTGCGGGGCCTACCTCGGCCCAGGTCTCAAAGGCCTACTATGCCTCCTCCTCCGAATTACCATCCGTGGGCATGGCGCCATCAGTTGGTAGCTCTAGGCACAGCAGCAGTGCCATCGCTAAGCGACAGCAGACGGTGCTCAAACTGCTGAGCCTAGGCGATAAAAGGCACACCGCCCCAAGAGCTATTACAGGGCATCACGGCGCAGACTGATCTGTGGCTGGCACCGCTGAACCTGAAGCCAGGGATGGTTGTGTGTGACAACGGCCGTAATCTGGTGGCGGCTCTGCAACTCGGCAGACGGACACATGTGCCATGCCTGCCATGTTAAATCTCATAGTTCAGCATTTCCTCAAGACATACCCCAATCTTTTTGATTTGCTCACAAAGGTGCGCCGCATCTGTGCGCATTTCAGGAAGTCCAGCACAGATGCTGCCACTCTCAGGGCAGCGCAGCGCCGCCTACAACTGCCCGCTCACCGACTGTTGTGCGACGTGCCCACGAGGTGGAATTCAACATTAACCATGTTATCCAGAGTTTACCAGCAGCGCAGAGCGATTGTAGACTGCCAGATGTCAACTTCCACCAGAACTGGTAGTCAGGTCAGTCAGCTTCCTCAAGTCTACAATGAGGAGTGGACGTGGATGTCTGATATCTGTCAGGTGCTGAGTAACTTTGAGGAGTCAACACAGATGGTCAGTGGCGATGCCCCCATCATCAGCCTCACCATCCCGCTGCTTGGCCTGTTGAAAAACTCTCTGGTCAGCATGAAGTCAGAAGATTTGCGCTCGTCACAAGAGACGGGGGAAGAAGATTCCCTTGTTGATAGCCAAAGCACCCTTAGGTCTGTTTCTCAGCGCATATCGGAGGAGGTGGAGGAGGATGAGGAGGAAGAGGAGGAGAATGTTGGCGAGACAGAAGAGGGGACCATTGTTCAGTCCTTCACTGTTCAGCGTGTATGGGCAGAGGAAGAGGAGTTGGAGGAGTTGGAGGAGGAGGAAATGGAGAGTCAGGCCAGTGAGGGGAGTGAATTCTTGTGCGTTTGGGACTCTGGCGCATATGGCAGATTTCATGCTAGGCTTCCTATCCCGTGACCCTCCAGCACCGATTACTGGGTATTCACTCTCCTGGACCCACGGTACAAGCAAAATATTTCCACTCTCATCCCTGGAGAGGAAAGGAGTGTGAGAATGCATGAATACCAGCAGGCCCTGGTGCACAAGCTGAAACAGTATTTCCCTTCTGACAGCGCTAGCGGCAGAGGGCGTACTTCTGCGGGACAAGTAGCGAGGGAGAGTAGGCGAGCAGGCAACTTGTCCAGCCCTGGCAGGGGTACGCTTTACAAGGCCTTTGCCAGTTTTATGTCACCCCAGCAAGACACTGTCACCTGTCCCCAGTCTCGGCAGAGTAGGGCTGATCTTTACAGAAAGATGGTGAGGGAGTACGTAGCTGACCATACCATCGTCCTAAATGATCACACAGCTCCCTACACCTACTGGGTTTCAAAGCTGGACATGTGGCACGAACTGGCGCTGTACGCCTTGGAGGTTCTTGCCTGCCCTGCCGCTAGCGCGTTGTCCGAGCGGGTTTTCAGTGCAGCTGGTGGCATCATCACCGATAAGCGTACACGCCTGTTGACTGACAGCGCTGACAGGCTGACGCTTATCAAGATGAATAAAACCTGGATTTCTCCGGATTTTCATTCTCCACTAGGTGAAAGAAGCTCAACCTGAATAATGTATGCACTCCTCCTCCTCATTGTCCTCCTTCTCCTCCTCTTTGTACACTAAAGCAGAGGAAACTGGCTATTTTTTGCCAGGGCCAACTGGCTCTAGCTATAGTACTCTATGTATTTAATTTTTCTGGAGGGCCACCTACCCGGTCCTCTGTTTTAAACAATTTTTGGGAGTGCCACATACAGGCACTCAATCTATTAAATTTTTCTGGAGGACCACCTACCCGCTCCTCTGGTTTGAAAACTTTTTTGGACTGCCACATACAGGCACTCAATTTATTTAATTTTTCTGGAGGACCACCTACCTGCTCCTCTGGTTTGAAAACTTTTTTGGACTGCCACATACAGGCACTATCCAAATTAAATTGTCTCCATAGCAGCCTCCACATGTCGTCTTTTTAGCTGCCTCCACACGTTGTCTCCATTGCTACCTCCACACGTCATCACCATAGCTGCATCCAAAAGTCGTCCATATAGCTGCCTCCATACATGGTCTCCTTATCAAACGAACTGTGTCAGGCATAATTTTGGGTTGTTTTCATGGCTTCCACATCAAACTTGTTAACTTTGTCGCCACCCTGCTGTGTAATCCACAAAATATACTGGCAAACTTTTATCATTTACCGATATTATTTCAGCGCTTCGTGCGCATCTGTTTACATTCCCCTCACCCGCCATAACCCAAACTTATAAGAACACTACTATACTTGATCTTATACAAAAGGTTCTTAGAAGTGCTGTTTGGGGAGTAGCCTAGAGACAGGGGCTTGGATTGGCGAAAGCTTGCTTGGCAGCGGAGCGCCAGCTCCATCCCAAGATCCAACTAACATAGTTTTAACTGCAGCACCTTTAATCTACTACTAGTTCACTGCTTCCATACATGGTCCCCTTATCAAACGAGCTGTGTCAGGCAGAATTTTGGGTTGTTTTCATGGCTTCCACATCAAACTTGTTAACTTTGTCGCCACCCTGCTGTGTAATCGACAAAATATACTGGCAAACTTTTATCATTTACCGATATTATTTCAGCGCTTCTTACGCATCTGTTTACATTCCCCTCACCCGCCATATCCCAAACTTATAAGAACGCTACTACACTTGATCTTATACAAGAGGCTCTTAGAAGTGCTGTTTGGGGAGTAGCCGAGAGACAGGGGCTTGGATAGGCGAAAGCTCACCTGGCAGCGGAGCGCCAGCTCCATCCCAAGATCCAACTAACATAGTTTTAACTGCAGCACCTTTAATCTACTACTAGTTCACTGCCTCCATACATCGTCCCCTTATCAAACGAGCTGTGTCAGGCAGAATTTTGGGTTGTTTTCATGGCTTCCACATCAAACTTGTTAACTTTGTCGCCACCCTGCTGTGTAATCCACAAAATATACTGGCAAACTTTTATCATTTACCGATATTATTTCAGCGCTTCTTGCGCATCTGTTTACATTCCCCTCAACCGCCATATCCCAAACTTATAAGAACACTACTACACTTGATCTTATACAAAAGGTTCTTAGAAGTGCTGTTTGGGGAGTAGCCGAGAGACAGGGGCTTGGATAGGCGAAAGTACGCCTGGCAGCTGAGCGCCAGCTCCATCCCAAGATCCAACTAACATAGTTTTAACTGCAGCACCTTTAATCTACTACTAGTTCACTGCCTCCATACATCATCCCCTTATCAAACGAGCTGTGTCAGGCAGAATTTTCAGGTGTTTCACCACATACATAGTGGAACTCGGCCCATCTGTCGCCGCCATGCTGGAGACCTGAAGTTGCAATCATAGCAGCGCAATATGGATGCCCCATACTGTCGCTCTTAATCATGGAACCATTTCCGTAAAAACAATTAAAAATAGAACCACTATGCTATTCCATTATTCCTAGGTGAAATATTCAAACGACCCGGCCTGCTCTGAAAATTATAATTTTTTCAAAGTAAACGCTTCTGAACCCCAGGTCCATTTTGGGTGGGGAGGAGCCGAGAGACAGGGGCTTGGACAGGTGAAAGCTCGCCTGGCAGTGGACCGCCAGCTCCATCCCAAGATTAGGCAGCCTCAGAGGCATCCACGCATGCTGCCCCTGCTGTTTCCTGTCCATTTTGCCTCCACGATCCTCCATGATCCTCCACCAATGTCTCATTTCAACTCTCTATACCCCAGACGCTGGAGCACGAGAGGATATGCAGCACATCATCCCCTTATCAAATGAGCTGTGTCAGGCAGAATTTTCAGGTGTTTCACCAGATACATAGTGGAACTCGGCCCATCTGTCGCCGCCATGCTGGAGACCTGAAGTTGCAATCATAGCAGCGCAATGCCCCATACTGTCGCTCTTAATCATGGAAGTCATCTCCATGGCTGCCTCCACATGTCGTCCCCTTATCAAAAGAGCTGTGTCAGGCTCATTTTTCAGGTGTTTCACCAGATACGTTATGGAACTTGGTCACTATGTCGCCACCATGCTGTGTTATCGACTAAATATACCGTCAACCTTTTGTTCACATAGGAGATCATTTCAGCGCTTCTTGCTCACCTCCTTTGGTTCCTCTCTGCCACCCATTGGTTTGAAGCCTGAGTCCATTTAGGGCATGACACTCTCTAGCCTGCCGCTGCTGCCGCTGCCTCTGCATGCCGTCCCCTATAGTGTCAGGGTCAATTATTGCATGTTTTAGATGCTATCTAGCCTCATTCGGTCACTCTGTCATGGCCATGCTGTTGCCCATAATTTTGGCATAATGGTACGATTAAGCAGCCTCAGAGGCATCCATGCATGCTGCCCCTGCTGCTTCCTGTCCATTTCCGTGGTGTTTCCATCCTTTTCTGAGGTTCCCAGGTGTTTGGCCAGCTTCCCTGTGCAGAGCCTTGGTCCCCTTGAAAAATGCTCGAGTCTCCCATTGACTTCAATGGGGCTCGTTATTCGAGACGAGCACTCGAGCATCGGGAAAAGCTTGTCTCGAATAACGAGTACCCGAGCATTTTAGTGCTTGCTCATCTCTAGTATCTAACAACAGACAAAGAATTTTTGAGGAAAAGAAAGATAAAAGTGAAAGCATCTCCTCTAACCCCATCTTTGTTACGAAATACTGCAGGGAGGCACTGGATGTCAAAAAAATAATAGAGAAACATTGGCATCTCATACCAAGTGATCCAGTGATAAGTGAAGTGGTCACCGCTAGACCTAAGACTGTCTTTAAAAGGGCACATAATATTAGGGATCTAGTCAACTCAAGCTTTGTGAGAGAGGGAACCACAAAGGGTCCAGGGATGCAAGGATTCTATAGTTGCAAAAAATGTCAGGGATGCAAGTATAGAAGTCGGGTGGACAAAGGGGTAGTAAAGGAATTCAATATAGACAGGAACTCACCCCCATACAAGATAAAAGATTTTATAAATTGCGATACTTGCACCATTATTTATTTGATCGTTTGCCCATGTGGACTCAAGTATGTTGGGAGGACGGGGAGAAAGCTGAAAATTAGAATCGGCTAGCATGTTAGAAATATAAAAAAGGGTTTAAAGACACACAGTTTGTCTGCCCACTTTCGGGAGAAGCATAACCAGAACCCTAAAGATTTAATTTTTTTTGGTCTGGAAAGGGTTGAGGCACACTGGAGGGGAGAAGACCTGAACAAGAAATTGAATGTCAGGGAAGGTTTTTGGATTTACCACCTGAACACCCTCCAACCATATGGCCTTAATATAGATTTTGAACTAAAAAGTTTTCTTGTATAATCATTTTAGTAATCACCCAAATAATAATACCTTCTATTATAAAAATATATCCCCCTCCTCCATCTACATACACCGGTTTTTTGCAATGATGTTTGTTATAATTTTTGCATCTGTGTTTCTGTTTATGTAGACTGAGGAGAGGTGGGTGAGGGGTGTGTATCGAGCTCAAAAGCTGATTGGACCATGCAGTCCCGGCTTGGTAATAGTTACTACTATCAACCAGTGAGACTGTATAATGATTCAATGCTGATATAGGAATAAAGGAGGCGATCTTAATATGTAAAGCACAAATATTGAACAAACATTTAGTTTTTTAAATTAGTTTTTTTAAATTTGTTTAAGTAAGTAAGCTTTTGTGTATTTTTGTATTTTTATATGCAAATTAACATCGGTTTGTATGGCATGACATCATGTTTATGCGGATGGAAGGTCTTTGTCTCCCTGAGTTAGAGGGGAAGTGGTTTTGTGTCGGTGTATGTGACACCAGAGATGATGCCAAACACAGTGCCCCGGAAGAAGCCTGAATAGGCAAAACCTGGGTCGGGCGAGGTGTTTTAGGCGTCTTATGCTTTTACTATATGCACGCTTTTAAATTGGAATGTGTGAGTATGTACAATAAATACTGTTTCCCCTTTGAACCTGGCAATCTGCACTATCCTTTCACATACCTCCTGATGTAGGATCGGGAACACACCGCGGACATGGTAACGAGACGAGGATTGTGTTTCAACCCACTAAAGGAGGACGATTGGCGATGCAAGGAGTCGGGGATATCTTTTATTTCCAGTCCATGAAGAGGTGGTGAGAGGCTCTCGCCATTTGACAAACAGTATATTAGAGCACTAATTTTATATCTTTGACTCTGTGACTTTGTGGCGTATACGGGAGTATGACGTATTAGTGGCTCCTCCATATTTTGTATGTTACATTTTCCATCTTTCCCGGATATTTTATTATTTATCTCTGTGTACCCTTATACATGTACCGTGACATTTAGTAGCATGCCTTGGATAGTCCACAATTGTCCTTACAGTAGTAACCAGTTGTGACGTCCTTGCTTCTGTGACTGCTGTTGGACACTATTGTATCACAGTAGCAATGCAACCACTTACAACATGTTTTAAGTCATAAAGGACTCTTAATTACAGATCCCTTGTTCTAGTGGGTTGGGGAAATGTTTTAGGATATTGTCAAAAGGGGTTTCATGGTGGGTATGAAGGGGGGGGGTTGTCTTTATCACAGGTCAGTGGGATGAGAAGGGGGTGGGGTGTCTTAGGCGTCATGCTAGGCCATTGAGAAAAAGGGGGACAGGGAGGTGATAAGACGGGTTTTGGGCTCCTGCTGGGTGGTGTCACTGGGAGTAAGGTGGATATAGGTTTATACACTCACCGGCCACTTTATTAGGTACACCTGTCCAACTGCTCATTAACACTTAATTTCTAATCAGCCAATCACATGGCGGCAACTGCATTTAGACATGTAGACAAGACAATCTCCTGCAGTTCAAACCGAGCATCAGTATGGGGAAGAAAGGTGATTTGAGGCCTTTGAACGTGGCATGGTTGTTGGTGCCAGAAGGGCTGGTCTGAGTATTTCAGAAACTGCTGATCTACTGGGATTTTCACGCACAACCATCTCTAGGGTTTACAGAGAATGGTCCGAAAAAGAAAAAACATCCAGTGAGCGGCAGTTCTGTGGGCGGAAATACCTTGTTGATGCCAGAGGTCAGAGGAGAATGGGCAGATTGTTTCGAGCTGATAGAAAGGCAACAGTGACTCAAATCGCCACCCGTTACAACCAAGGTAGGCAGAAGGGCATCTCTGAACGCACAGTACGTCGAACTTTGAGGCAGATGGGCTACAGCAGCAGAAGACCACAGTGGGTGCCACTCCTTTCAGCTAAGAACAGGAAACTGAGGCTACAATTTGCACAAGCTCATCGAAATTGGACAGTAGAAGATTGGAAAAACGTTGCCTGGTCTGATGAGTCTCGATTTCTGCTGCGACATTCGGATGGTAGGGTCAGAATTTGGCAACAACAACATGAAAGCATGGATCCATCCTGCCTTGTATCAACGGTTCAGGCTGGAGAACAAAATGTCCATGCTAGTGCTCATAAACCGCAAGTGGTTTGCCCCAGACGTTACTACCCCTAACACTAGACCAGTGAAAGACTATATAGTCTGTGCCTGCCACAACCTGGGTAAGGTGGGGTAAAAACCCCACAAAAGGTGACACCCTGACGCCCTGTCTCCCTTCCAAAGGGATCCCTTCCAAAGCTTCTAAAACGTAGTACGTAGGAATACGTGCTTGTGTGCATTGATCTCTTTCCAGGGTGGCCAGGAGCTTTTCTCATGACCAAGGCTACTGCAAGAGCTGCATCCAAGAAGTTGGTGAGTGAGATTTTTCTGCAGGTTTCGACTCCCAGAAACACAGAACCCACTTCACTGGACAGATAAAGACCTGAAACCTTGTCCCCCCTGGGTGTAGAACAGGCCCTGCACACCCCTTACCTTTCCCAAGCTAGTGGTGTGATTGAAAGACTAAACGGCACTCTTAAGTTAGAGATCCGAAAGGCCATGGAAGTAACAGGGAAACCAGGACCCGAGTGCCTTCCTGCTACCATCCATTTAGTTAGGACCTCCCTCAACAGAAATATGGGATTGTCCCCTTTGCAGTACTTTTTGGCTCTGCACCCAGACTAGGCCTCTACTTCCCACAGACCCTATAGCTGATGGTAGGAAACCAGGTGCAATATGCCACACAGTTGAGCCAGGCCTTGGAAAAGGTCTGCAAAAGTGTTTCTAAATCCTTTTCAGATACAGACAGAAACCTCAGGACGCATAACCTGAAGCCTGGAGACTATGTTGTGGTAAAGAGACACAAATCAGAGAGAGAGAGAGTCTGGAGCCTCGCTGCGACGGGCCTTTGCAAGTCCTGCTGACCAGCGCCACATCTGTGAAGCTAGAGGGAAGCCAGCATGCTTCCACGCTTTCTATTGCAAACGTACTTATTATTCTTGGTAGCTGGTCTCTTCTGACTGACTGTATGCTCAGGGACACCCCAACCATGAATATCACTGTTTCTATACATTGATTGGGTTAACTGTTTTTATTGTCATCAACAAAGATTTGTGAATTATATCCAAGATGCTTTCCAGAACCGCATGGCTTTGGTCATGATCCTTGCTGAGAAGGGAGTAGTCTGTAAGATGCTGGTAGCGGCTTGTTGCATGTACATCCTGGATGACATCGCCTCCAATGGATCCACCGAAAAGATTGAAGGACTGTCCAGTGAACTCAAGAGAAACCTAGGAGTGGACACTATATCCTTCACTTTGTGGTTGGGGTATTGGAAGGGTTTCCTTTAAGTGGGGGTGATATTGGGGATTGTGATTTTGCTCTTGTCATTTATTGCGTGTTATGTGGTCCCCCTTATCAAGTCCACCAAGTATCATGGGTATCAGTAGTTAGACAAGCCAACGACCCCTTACTCAAGTTACCTAAATTTGCATAATGAAGATATCCCTTTGAGATTTGATTCCCATATGTGAAAGTCCACTAAATGGGGGCACACCCAACAGGGGTATGCTGTCATCCAACTGGTGAAGAGAAGAACGATGCACATATGGGCAGATATGTAGGTCCTTCTAGACTAAGAGTAGCTCAGAGAAATTCCAGGATTTAAAGGGGATTGCTAAGGTAAACCTAGCTGATAGATCATATCCTATCATTTCTACTTTTTCCTGCAAAGAACTGTAATAGAAACAATGAACTCAAGATGGGGCCGAGATCGTAGAATGCACCCAAAACATACATGCTAAAGAATTTCAGGAATCCACTATGGTGAGGTCAATGTGTGACAGCAGGGAAGTTCTCCAATCATTAAACTGTCTGATATTGTTATGCTTTATACCAGTGATGGGCAACCTTTTGAGCTTGGTGTGTCAAAATTCGCCAAAAAACCGAGCATAACTCGGGTGGTGTGTCACCTTGACAAAAAAAACATATTTTTGTGATATTTATAGTTTAAATAACAAATATGTATACTATTTAACTTCTAGGGTACTTTAACCGTGGATTGTCTGATTGATACTGCCATACAATCAGACAGGTGTGAAATTTCTTAGTAACCTGCAAACTTTCAGTCATGAAAGTTCACAGGTTATAGCGAGGGCGCCGCTGTCCGCATTTCCTTCATGCCCTCTTGGCATGGAGAAGGTGTGCGAAGCTAAATAATCGCAATGTCTGGTGATTTGCAAGGCCTTGCGATTATTTCAGGGCTTGTACGTCACAAAACTGACACACAAGTCCTGATGACTGTCTTCTATCTTCTAGTGCACTGAACTTACTCACTGTATGATGGAAGTTGTTGTCCTCCCTCATCCCTGCTCTGGAGCTGGTCAGTGTAGAGGTGGCAGCTGCTGGGACATCACACAAGGCAGCAGCAGCAATGTGACCTCTGACTGTGTTGCCATCCTACCCCCACCACAACTATCAGGAGCTGCAGAGGAGCCTCCTGGGTGTATGGCCGGGTCACCTCTCCTGCTGTGCCCTGTGCTGACTGGAGACACTAGGCACAGCTCACACATGGGGAGTGGCTGGCCCGGGGGAGGAGGAGGAGGGGGGAGTGCTGGAAGCTCAGTGCAATCTCTCAGCCTCCTGGCTACTGCACCTGATCATGTAGGATGAAACGTAACTCTCAGGCAGCCGCGTGTCAGTGAAAATGGCTACGTGTGTCAGCACTGACACGCGTGTCATAGGTTAGCCATCACTGCTTTATACACTCATCCTTTTTCTGTCCCTATCCTATTTTTCTACATAGACTTGTGAAACCAAATAAAGCTTGCGCAGTGCTGATTTTTGCCCAGGGTGACAAGTAGCATTTGCAAGTCTTGCATCAGCAGTTGTCTGAGTCATTTTCTTGAGACAGTGCACAAATGCATTTAGAACTGATTTGAAACACAGCCAACACACACTAGAAGAGGATATCTTAAATCCTACCCAAACACACCTAATCATAATATTAATTCATAATAAGTTCTGTATATTGAAATAATAAAGACATAACATCATTGTATGTTTAAAATGTAGATAGAGATTTAGATTTTTATTTGTCACCGTGTTGTAGATGAGCTTTCTAGGTGTTACATAGCAAGTGTGGTTGAGAGAAGTTCTTCAGTGTCAACCTTGTAATGACTTGCTATGTTTATCCAGAGGAAGGCGAAAAACCCATGAGGACTATAAGTTGTTTTGTCCTCATATTAGGGAAAAAAATTCCTTCCTGACCCCAAATATGGCGATCGGATAACATCCCTGGATAATAGGTGCTCATATGGATGCTATGTGGTGGAAATCGGTGAGAAAGTCATAAATCGGTAGAGAATAAATGGTCCTGGATGTTACTGGTGCCTGTAGTCCTGTAAGGAGAGAAATATACACGTGTAAGTATCACATATATAATGTATAAACTATGGGGGGGGGGATTAAGGGCTGTATGTCTATAACTGCAATAATATCAGTATGATATTTGTGGGTGTTATACTTACAGAGAACCATTGGCCTTTCCGGACTCCACATCACTCCAGTCAATAGAGATGAAGAACGGGTAGGATCTGGTGGAAGATGTTATTATTGGCAGTCGTTCACTTGGAGATTTGCTCAGGAGCTGGAAAATAAGAGAGATAATAAGATATATAATATATGACTAATGCAATAGGTTATAATCAAATGTCTATGAGCAGTTCTCATAATCCCACTACTATCCTTCTCCATCTTCTCCTACTACTCACCCCTTCTATGAAGCTCATGGTGTCAGGGCACATCCCAGGATTGAAAACAGGGACGTCCCTCATCAGTGACAGGTGATATTCCTCCACTGAGCCTTTGCTGTAGAATGGTTGTTCTTCTATGCACATCATGAACAGGATGACGCCAAAGGAAAATGAATCCACCTGATGGTTGTACTGCTTCCCGTCAAGCACCTGGAAGAACATCAGTCATGAGATAAGAGATTATTCTGGTAAGGGTATCACACACAATTACATGAGGATCGGTCTTTAGACAACAGGCTCCATAGGGATTCTATGTTCCTTACCTCTGGGGCACCATAACTAGCCTTGTCTACCAAGCCTGTTGTTGTGTCCTCCCTAGACACATTGATGGCTGCAGAGCTGTAGTCAGCGATTTATATGTGTCCAAAGTCATCTAGGAGGAAGTTGTGTGGCTTCAGGTCACTGCAGAAAGAAGAAATACACAATTCACAAATAGTGTAAAATAAAGAAGCTCTGCAGCGTCTGTGGAACAGATCTATATAATACACACTAAAGCTACTACAGAACCTCTCCCTAAGAAAGATGGGGCATTATATGTTAATCAGTGGCTGACAAAGGAGAAGGAACTTTATGCAAAAGTCATATAAAGAAAATATTCCCAATAATTAACCCCTATGTAAAAGAACCCCCTCCAATGTTATACAGTAAATGTCCAATACCTGGTGATCTTCCAAGGTGCACATTAGAGCTCAGTAAATTAGTACAACAATAGACTGAACATGGACGGACTGTGCACCGATCCTTTCATTCCTAACCCTGTGTGGAATATGTTAGTCACATAAAGGACCTGCTGTCACGTGTACTTTACCCTACTGGGTGCATGGGTGTGTGATTTAAGTAGTGAAATTTTATATCAAATGAGAGCAGAATCTGAATACATCATTCCTGAACTGATTGATGCATAATAAGGGATCAAAACTATCTTATTAGCATTAATTACCATATACCAGCAAACAACATGATGGCGACACATATTGATACAATGGCCTTTGTGCTCAGTGGTGGATTTTCAAGTGCTGGTGTCCCAAGGTCAGGCACATCAGGAAGTGTGGGGCGAGGAGTGTATTAGATTTCTACACCTAGTGATTGGCTATCAACTGAAGAAAAAGAAGTAGAATTCTTACTTCAAGAAGGATCAAGAAGGATCAAGAAGGATGTAACAGCTTCATAATACATCCTAAATAACTAACAATAATATGATATATATGCGAATCATGTCTTTCAGACGAGAGAACAGGAGCCCCTGTCCCTGTGATTGGTTGGGGTCCTGTTCATAAGGCCAAACTTAAAATCATAGTCCAACTCTTTAAGTATTACCATTTAGTAAGGTGTAATATATGCTTACCTGTCACATGTTTTATATATATGTATATGTTGGTGTGTTCCTCCTGACAGTTGTGGCTTGCGCCTTTACACCGGCTCTTCTTCCTTAGGCTCTTTGGATTTTTTTATTTTCCTTAAGACGAACCAGATGGCGATGCTGAAAGAAAGGAGTTCAAGTTACCTGATTAGCTTCATTTTACATGTGAGATCTAAGCTCTACAACAATAGACTGAACGTGGACTGACTGTGTGCTGATCCATTAATTCCTAACCCTGTGAGGTATGATATGGTAGTCCCTTACAATACAATATCTGGTAGGCACAAGGCATTGATATCTGTGGAGATATTCTATCCATAAGGGACAATGAAAACCTGATATCATATGGACTTTACCCTACTAATGGCTCAGTTATCCCAATAGATATATCAGTATATGAATAGCGACTGGACAGCTACTAGGAAGTGAAATTTCATTTGGATCCCATGAGAACAGAATCTGTATACATCACTCCTGAACTGCTTGATGCATAATATGGGATGAAAACAGCTTTATTAGCGTTACTTACCCTATACCAGCAACCATCACGATGGCAGCACCGACACCCATAGTTATTGCTACTATGGCCATTGTGCTCGGAGGTTCTGGACCGTCAAGGTCAAGCCTATCAGGAAGTGTGGGGCGAGGTGTGAATTTGATTTCCTCCCCTAGTGATGGGCTTTCAACTGAAGAAAGAGAAGAAGAATTCTTACTTCATATAATCAAGACAGAAATAACAGCATTATAATATATCTCAAATATGAAATAACAATATGATATATCTGAATCATATCACTCATGGCTCCCACCATGGACTTCTACAATAAGCAGGTGACAGAACTGCCTCTGTACATCACAGCCTGCTGCTCCATTCAGACAAGAGAACAGGACCCCCTGTCCCTGTGATGGGTGGGGGTCCTGTTAAAAAGGGCAAACTTTAAATCTTGGTCCAACCCTTTTAGTATTACCAATACTTAAAGTATAAGACATCCTTACCTGTCACGTGATAGACGATGCTGCTGACCGGCAAATCAAACTTCACTGTGGTGGTACAAGTGTACGTGCCGGCGTCGTCCGGATGTACGGCTTTAAGGTGTAGATAGGCCTCTTCCGTGACTTTAGCTTTAAAGTACGGACGCTGGAGAAAACATATAGAGGATTATTAGAGCCTTGTAGTTCAGCATTATATCTACCATAGTCATTATCATTAAAGGTCTATGGGGAATAGAAGACCTCCCACTTTTAGTTGCCTTTACACTAACCCTAAAACAGAGAGTGTTACAGAAAGCCCAGAAGCAGGTGTGAATGATAACAATCCTGACTTCCCTTTTGTCTTGTACTTACCTTAGTGAAGGTGTTTCTGTAGGAGGAGTCTTCCAGCCGGCCATGCCAGTCAAGGGCACAGTCCAGGGACACATCCTCATATTCGATAACTTTGATATTTTGCTCTAGATAAAAACGAAAATGACAGAAAATATCTTTAATATTAGTCATAGTTTTGGATGTATTATGCATTTTCTAGATGATAACTGGATCCATCTCCTCACCTCCACATTTCAGAGTCTCTGACAGATGTTCCCTGTGGTCCTTACAGGCAGTGCATTGCTTTCCGGTGATTAGGTCTAAAAATATAGAATCAAATATGAGCAAAGTATATGATAGAACATAATACTAGTGTCAGGTGCAGCATGTGATGGATAGGACAGACAGACCCCCATGGCTAATAGTAGGGTCTGTCAGGGCTCTGCATACAGCAATATTATTTCTGTTATATTTACAAAACTTGGCCCAAAACCATGGCCTATAGAAAGTGTTGTGTATATTCAGTATAAAGTGATCATTGTGACTCCTGTGTGATCCTACACTAATATATATATATATATATATATATATATATATATATATATATATGTGTGTGTGTGTGTGTGTATATATTATATCTGTATTTCTATATATAATAATAGAAGTGGTACTTTACCGAAACATCTCTGTTTATTGCACAGGCAGCTACACCGGTCAAAGTATTCTGTGAAAAGAGGACACATCAGTAAATAATTTCATCCAGTTGGGAGAATATGGTCAGAGACACAGAATAATAATACTGGGGATGATACAATACGATATCCTATGGACACTGCTAGAAATCTTATACTCTACCTTGATTTTGTGGAGGGCCTCCAGCACAAATAACATTCTCCTTGGCGCAGGTCTTGCAGTTGATAAATTCTTGCACCATTAAACCTGAGGAAAGACATTTGTGTTATATCCTAATAATGTTATAGGAATTTATAGATATAATAAGATAAAATATCCTATAAAATGTACTTACCACAGCTCTTTGGACCTGGACAATGGGAAATAAAGAAGAGACGCATAAATGGTGAATGTCTAAGCTCTATGTTACTTATTATTATTGTATGTTAATGTCTGTCCCCGGTCAATGTGTAGGAGATTTCAGCAAATGCTATCTGAGCTGCCCCTGTAGGGTCCGGGCCTGTATAGTCCATAGCAGCTTCTGCTACAGAGACACATCCATGGCGGCCAATGTGATTCTGGCTTTCTTGTGTATAAAGCAAGGGAAATATAGAAGTATTGATACTATTGGTGCTTATAAAGAAACTACTAGTTTGTATTACCTTATATTACTAGGTATGACCCGACTGCCCGGGCTGCAAAAGAAAGAGCAGGTCCTATTCCTGCCCTGGTCTATGGCCCCGGAAATCTTTTTCTATTGACATGTCAGATGGGCCACAAACAAAATACCATGGCCCCTTGTTTGATGCCTGTAAATAGGACATGTTCGGGTGCATGGGGCTTACATGTAAGTTTTGTACATGTTATAAAGAAATAATGATCTTTAAGAACTTACCCTGTTTATTTGGGCACCTCCCTGATAAAAGAGAGAGAAGCAGAAAGACTGATTAGTGGACAATATTTCATTGAAAATATATATTTAACCCTGCGCTAATAGAAAAGTGCAGGAAAAGCGATTCCCAATTACTATGCTATAATTAGTAAAAGAAATGAAAAAACTAAATCTGCCAATCTTAAAGACACTTGGAGCACAATAAATGTAAAGGAGTGACATGTGAAGTAGCTCCATTTGTTATTCATTCTGATACATGTTATCATCAGTCTTGTACAATATTATTAGAGTTACATGACACATTTATCTCCACTATATTGATAATGCTAAACCTTTATATCAAACTTGGGAATTGCAAAGAAGGTGGTCCCTGGTCTAAAGATGAGATCCATCACTTTAGGAGGTTGTAACTATTGAAGTGCGGTTAATGCTTGGAAGTAGTCAGGACAATGGTGGAGGTGCATGTAGACATGTAATAGAGGTGACCCCCCCATTATCACTACCTGCTTCTACCCGTCACATATAAATCCAAGGCTGCTTCTCTCCTAACATGAAGAAAGATGTCACTTACTTGGTTTTCCATCCTGGACAATATTTTTGACCTTTTCTTTCAGCTTGTTGAACACACGTCCAATGGTGTAAAGAAGGTTGGCATCTAGAATATAGAAAGAGAAGGAATACTGTCAGATAATACAATCCCTCATGTAGAAATCTGAGCCCCCCAGAAGGTTCCCGGCAATTTCCTTTATTAGAAGCAAAATGTTGAAGTTGTATTTACCTTTTACATTAATCTTTTCAATGACTTCCACAGCTAGTTTATATTCGGATACTATTTCCGATATGGTGTATTCATCTGGAATATAAACACAGATACAATTATTATAATCTGTCTATATATAGAAATTGTGTTATGGTAAATAATAGTAATAAAGACTCACCCAGCTGCTGGACCTCATTTTCCAGGTAGTCCAGGACTTCGCGCTCGTAACCTTTACTAACGCTCTTCATGGTGGCGAAGGCCTCTGCATTATTGTCCACCTGGCTGTTCAGGATGGTATGATAATCATCCATTAGATCTTTCCCTCTGCGATCACATGGTATACAGCAGAGGGAACGGCCAATGAGGACAGATGTTATCAGCAGCAGAGTCCACATCATGATTCACAAAGAACCAGAGAAGTTAGAAAATCTCTTGTAAAATCGCTTCCTGTGTCAATAGACGCTCAGGTCGCAGAGGACAGGTCTGTATCCTACGGAGAAGACAACAGAACTGTTACAGATCCCTGCCTGCGCTCTCAATTTATAGGAAATGTCTGATGATGTCATAATGGATATGCAAATGAGGTGAAGGAGAAGTGCCATTATGACATCATAATATGATATATGCAAATTAAGTTCCGGAACACATGATCTACAATTCTAATAGAATAAACCTATAATATTTCATAGATGGCCCAAAAATTTACAAATGTCTCTGACAAATGTGGGTACAACCCTCATATTTTGGAAATATTTTATTCTTAGTTGCAAATTTGGTGAAATTGAGGAAGGATTCAGAAAAATTTTCCAGGATGATATAAGGAAAAATTTGACTCTTTTAGCTTCCTTGTAAGGCATCCCCTTTAACCCCTTACTTTCACCTTCCTGACACTGCCCATTTGTTCAAATCTGGCATGTGTTACTATAAGTGGTTGTAACTTTAAAACGCTTTTACATATCCAGGTGATTTTGATATTACTGTATCTTCTCGTGACTCATTATACTTCTTGTTAGTTGAAAAATTTGGGGATATGTTTTGTGTTTATTTATGAAAAAAACTTATATTTGGTGAAAATTTGGAAAATTATTCATAACAGACAAATTACTTGATAATTAACAATTACTGCATTTCTGCTTCATGTCAACATGGTTTTTTATGCGTCTTTTCTCGTTTTTGTAGGATGTTATAAGGCTTTAGGTGCAATTTTTTAAATTTTCATAAAAAACACAGAATCAGACTTTTAAAGGACCAGCTCAGCTTTCAGGTCACTTTCAGTGCCTAAATAATAGTAAAACCCCATAAGTTACAACATTATAGAAACTACACCCTTCAATGTATGTAAAATAACTTTTATGAAGTTTGTTAACATTTTTATTGGTTGAATTTTGAAATTTAAATTATTTTGGCTAAATTAAATAAATTCTATAATTTGGACATATAAGGGCTTATTTTCTGCAACATACCGTATATACTCGTGTATAAGCCGAGATTTTCAGCACAAAAAATGTGCTGAAAAACTTCACCTCGGCTTATACACGGGTCAACTAAGGGGCAAACATAAAGGGGCAAAAAAAAAATAATAATACTCACCCTCCGGTGTCCGGATCCTCGGCGGCAGCTCCCGATTCTTGGCAGCGGCTCCGCTCCCCTCTTCTTTCTTCACTGGCGGCTCCCGGTCTCTTTTCTTTCTTCACTAGCCGGCAGTGGCGTCCATGCGATCTGCGGGCGGGCGCACACTATGATGCGGCGCTGTCGCCGCTGATGACGTCATCGGCGGCGACACTGCCGCATCATAGTGTGCGCCCGCTGGCAAGTCGCATGGACGCGACTGCCGGCTAGTGAAAAAGAAAAGAGACCGGGAGCCGCCAGTGAAGAAAGAAGAGGGGAGCTGTCACCGAGGTTCGGAAGCCACCGCCAGGAACGGGAGCCACCGCCGAGGACCGGGAGCCGTGCCGAGCATCAAAGGTGAGTATCGTCGGAGGGTGAGTATTAAGTTTGTTTTTTTTATTCACTTGGCATACTGGGGGCAGGCTGTATACTGCTATTGGGGCAGGCTGTATACTACTATTGGGGCAAGCTGTATACTACTATTGGGGCAGGCTGTATACTACTATTGGGGCAGGCTGTATACTACTATTGGAGCAGGCTGTATACTACTTGGGGGCAGGCTGTGTACTACTTGGGGGCAGGCTGTGTACTACTTGGGGGCAGGCTGTATACTACTTGGGGGCAGGCTGTATACTACTTGGGGCAGGCTGTATGCTACAGGGGGGAGGCTGGCTGTATACTACAGGGGGCTGGCTGGCTGTATACTACACCCTCGGCTTATATTTGAGTCAATAGGTTTTTCCAGTTTTTGGTGGTAAAATTAGGGGTCTCGGCTTATACTCGGGTCGGCTTATACTCGAGTATATACGGTAAATACTTTATTTTAGGCTGTGTTTAGCTTATTGATGAGATTTTATTAACTCTTGAATCTGTGAAGGAAATGAAAATAATCAATTCTGGTTTCTGTTTTTTGCTTTATTTATAGGGTTGTTCACCATACCATGAAAATAATATGTTATCTTCATTGTATAGAACACTATCATTACGGTGATGTCTTATTTATATATTTTTAATATATTTTATCAATTTTATTGAAGAAAAACTAATATAGAGTATTGCCATCTTTTCGGAGACACAACTTTAATATTATTGCTTGTTTTTTGCTTGCAGAGCTGGTTTTATTTTTCACGTGTCAAGTTTTTCTTTACAGTGTTACAATTTTGACGCAGAAATTTTATGAAAAATTAAAAATTTTGGCTAGTTTTTCATGTTTTTTTTTAATGCCGTTCACCAACAGGGTCCAAAAATGTACCCATTTTTTGTACAGCTTGTTACGAACATGGCAATACTGAATATGTGGAGTTTTCTTATTACTTTATTAGATGTGTTGGTGTTTAGGGGACTTTTATTTTATTATTAAATTAAATTATTTTAATTGAAAAGGCTTTATCAAGTGTTTTAAACAGTTTTTTATTTTATTTTCTATGGCCCGTTTCTATGAACCCGCATCACACTCGCAACGCATGCTGCTCGGTTCGCACGACCCAAACACTGCAAACCGGAACAGAACTGACATGCTGAGTTCCATTCCGGTTTGCAGCGTTCGGGCCGGGCAGTGATCCGGCAGCATGCGTTGCGAGTGTGATGCGAGTTCATCGCATCACACTCGCAAGTGTGGATTGGGCCTTATAGGTGAGCTTGAACAAGCAATGCTCTGATCACTTGTCCAAGCTCCTATTCACCTAAAACAGTGCAATACAGATGTATTTTACTGTGTTATCTAACACACTGAGAAGGATCAGGCTCCTGTAAGGAGTTGCGCAGGTCGGGCACTGGCAGACCCCGAGAATTACCCCGGGAAGACCCCAGGGAGGTTACATAAGCCTTTGGGGTGGAAGGTTCTGCTCTCTTTCCCCTGAGGTTTCTCCATGGAGCCCTTGGCTGGCGCTATCAGCAATCAAGTGGTTGACATCCACGATCAGTGCTAGTGTCCAGAGTCTAGGCGCGGCACTATTCAGTTCATGGCCTGTCTAGAGATCAGGCCCACCCAAACATTCACCTTCAGGAGTCTGCCCCATTCTGCTGCTGAAGTAGCCAGCTATCCATCTCCATCCTGAAGCGACCTTTACCATGGAACTATATCCATCCAGTCATCATGACCCAGTTGATATTATTGATGTTGTGGCCTTTGCCGAGTTCAGAATAAACAAACTGTAAGGTAAATGCTTTGAAAACTCTGCCTCTAAGTGATCCCTGTGTAAAGCTGTTACCACCACTGGCGCCCCATTCACCACCACCAGGAATACATTCACATTGGGGTTGCCCCATGGAGAAACCTACATCTTCAGCCTCTCCCCCCCATTTCTTGTGCTATCATTAGGTGGCTGGCAGGTGGAAACATGCCAGAGACCTGTCAAGATGTGGACAAGGCCTCTTTTCCCTAGTACCCAGCACTATGAGTGCAGACGAGCGCTAGGCAGTGCAAAGCCATCCTACATAGGTACGTAGGGCTCTGACTGCTCCCACGCCATTAAAAGGCTAGGCCCCAGTGGGGGATGTTGTACATGTCTCATTCCATCCACCCACGTCATGTTGCATCACAGACCAGGTCCAGGTGTTGGTGGATGATTTGGTCCAGGTCTGGAAGGTGAGTCCTCAGGACACCATCCGCAACCTCATCAGGAGCATACAAGGCATTGTAGGGAGGTCATACAGGTAAGTGGCAGCCACAGAAAAAAACTGAGCTTCAATTTGACTTGTTTTACAGACATATCATCAAAGTTAGAGCAGCCTGTAGTTTTCATTTTGTGGGTGACTCCAAATCCTGGCCTCCATTGGTTGTTTTTTTTGTGATTTTGTGGTCAGCACAATCAACTTTGTACAGAACAAAAGTATTCAATGAAAATATTTCATTTATCCACATTTAGGATGTGTCATTTGAGTGTTTCCTTTTTTTGAGAAGTGTAGTTTACATGAATGGCTTCATTTGATTTTGGAACTACAAAACTTGGAAAATAAAGCACTTTCACAGTATACCTATGGTCTCACAGAGACAGCCGTTATGGGGGCCGTGATTTAGTGACATCATTTGTGACCAGATCACAGGCCCCATAGACTTCTGTATCTCAGGTGACTGTTTGGTGAGCACACCAAATTACAGAGCCACTACTCTGCCTATTGGGGGAAGAGGGGTAAAGAGCACTCGTCCCACCTCTCCTGGCCCTGTGCCCACCCGGGATCTGATCTGGGTGATCACACGGTCGTCTGAATGTGGCCAAAGGCTCGGTTCACACCTAGTTTTTTGCTAAATACGGGACTTCTCTCCAGGACTGCTACTGCTCTTCAGTCACCTGAGCCATTTTGTACAGCCAGGCAGATACAAACGATTAAAAGCCACCACTGCTGGCACCTTTATGCTGGAGTCTATGGGGGAGATCAGTGCTTCTATGCCAGTTTTTCAGTTTTTGTATTGTGAAAAAAATGCGATTATTCTGGCAACTGCATAACCATTATGCCGTGTGGGCATGGAGGTCCATGAAGGTATGCAGTCGGCAGTATGTTCCTGCACTCTGCCTGCACACATTTCACTTCTGAATGTTCGCTGATTTTTTACTCAAAAGTACAGCAGCACTGCTGCCAGATGGTTTATGAGGTCTAAACCTCATGATGAATCCACCATTGCAGCGGTGGGGGGAGACTTTATCACAGGCCATTGCCCAGAGTGCCGGTGTATGATAAATTACCCCCTATGTGTTTAAGTAGTACATGGTAGGAGTACATTATTGAAGTTGGTCCAATTTAAAGGGGTGCTGGAGCCTCTTCCTGGGGGTGCATTTCTGGCACATAAAATCTCCACTAGAGTAAAGCCTCCCCAAAGGGCATGTGCACGCTCTCCCAAAGAGGTGCTTTCTACCAGAGATGTACTTGAACATTATTTGTATTAATGGATATCGCCACCAATAAGAAGAAGAGGACTCAACCGCTTTCCTTTTCCCCTCCCGCAATGTGTGTCTGTCTTTTCTATAAAGCCGAGGACTTGTCACTAGCTAAAACCTCCCCCTCTCTCCCACATCATCACTTGCTGGGAATCTTTTATTTATTCCGACTCTTTAAAAAAAAGACCAGGGAGGTAAGTTTGTTTACAGGTGCACATAAGCTCCGCTAAGTTCAGCTTCCGGTCCGACTCGTCCCCATATATCAACACAGGATACAGTGCTGGGAATAGGGACAGCGGCAGGGCAGGCAAGAACCTCCAAGGCGTACAGCGCCAGTTCGTGCCACATGTCCAGCTTTGAAACCCAGTAGTTGTAGGGAGCTGTGTGATCATTTAGGACGATGGTATGGTCAGCTACGTACTCCCTCACCATCTTTCTGTAAAGATCAGCCCTACTCTGCCGAGACTGGGGACAGGTGACAGTGTCTTGCTGGGGTGACATAAAACTGGCAAAGGCCTTGTAAAGCGTACCCCTGCCAGTGCTGGACAAGCTGCCTACTCGCCTACTTTCCCTTGCTACTTGTCCCGCAGAAGTACGCCCTCTGCCGCTAGCGCTGTCAGAAGGGAAATACTGTTTCAGCTTGTGCACCAGGGCCTGCTGGTATTCATGCATTCTCACACTCCTTTCCTCTCCAGGGATGAGAGTGGAAAGATTTTGCTTGTACCGTGGGTCCAGGAGAGTGAATACCCAGTAATCAGTGCGCGAGGGTCATGGGATAGGCAGCCTAGCATGAAATCTGCCATATGCGCCAGAGTCCCAACGCGCAAGAATTCACTCCCCTCACTGGCCTGACTGCCCATTTCCTCCTCCTCCAACTCCTCCAACTCCTCTTCTTCTGCCCATACACGCTGAACAGTGCAGGACTGAACAATGGTCCCCTCTTCTGTCTCGCCAACATTCTCCTCCTCTTCCTCCTCATCCTCCTCCACCTCCTCCGTTATGCGCTGAGAAACAGACCTAAGGGTGCTTTGGCTATCAACAAGGGAATCTTCTTCCCCCATCTCTTGTGACGAGCGCAAAGCTTCCGACTTCATGCTGACCAGAGAGTTTTTCAACAGGCCAAGCAGCGGGATGGTGAGGCTGATGATGACAGATATCAGACATCCACGTCCACTCCTCATTGTAGACTTGAGGAAGCTGACTGACCTGACTACCAGTTCTAGTGGAAGTTGACATCTGGCAGTCTACAATCGCTCTGCGCTGCTGGTAAACTCTGGATAACATGGTTAATGTTGAATTCCACCTCGTGGGCATGTCGCACAACAGTCGGTGAGCGGGCAGTTGGAGGCGGCGCTGCGCTGCCCTGAGAGTGGCAGCATCTGTGCTGGACTTCCTGAAATGCGCACAGATGCGGCGCACCCTTCGTGAGCAAATCAAACAGATTGGTGTATGTCTTGAGGAAACGCTGAACTATGAGATTTAACACATGGGCCAGGCATGGCACATGTGTCAGTCTGCCAAGTTGCAGAACCGCCACCAGATTACGGCCGTTGTCACACACAACCATGCCTGGCTTCAGGTTCAGCGGTGCCAGCCACAGATCAGTCTGCGCCGTGATGCCCTGTAATAGCTCTTGGGCGGTGTGCCTTTTATCGCCTAGGCTCAGCAGCATCTCCAGGCTAAGCAACTTGGAGATGTGGACGTTGAGGGCTTGGGTGTGTGGGTGGTTTTGCGCTATACTTCCTTTTGCGCTCCAGCGTCTGGGGTATGGAGAGCTGAACGCTGGTGGATGCTGTGGAGGATCGTGGAGGCGAAGATGGGGCTTTCGCACGGGAGGTGTTTGGGCCGGGGTCCTGGGCAGGTGGCTGACTAGCAGATGACACAGGGGAAGGAGCAGTGGTGTGCCCGGCCGGAGGTGAACGGGCTTGGTGCCATTGAGTGGGGTGTTTAGCATTCATATGCCTGCGCATACTGATGGTAGTTAAGCTAGTAGTTGTGGAACCCCTGCTGATCCTGGTTTGGCACAGGTTGCACACCACAGTCCGTCAGTTATCCGGTGTTTCTTTAAAGAACCTCCAGACTTCTGAAAATCTAGCCCTCGCCACGGGAGCTTGACTACGGGAAACATTTGGTGCTGATGCACCAGCTCTGGCCCTGCCTCTCCGTCTGGCCCCACCACTGCCTCTTCCAACCTGTTCTGCTATAGGACTCGCCTCCGTCTCAGAAGCACTGTGTTCACCCGGCCTATCAACCCAGCTTGGGTCTGTCACCTCATCATCCTCCGATCCCTCAGTCTGCTCCCCCCTCGGACTTCCTGCCCTGACAAAAACTTCACCACTGTCTGACAACCGTGTCTCCTCATCGTCCGACACCTCTTTACACACTTCCTCCACTACGTCAATAATGTCATCATCACCCACAGACTGCGACCGGTGGAAAACCTGCTGGGAGGGGGCAGACTGGGGGGAAGGAGGCTGAGGTGGAGGAGCTGGAGGAGTGCTGATTTCGGTGACATGGGTGGACTGCGTGGAAGACTGACTGGTGGACAAATGGCTAGAATCCGCAATCCACGACATCACCTCTTCGCACTGTTCTGGCCTCAACAGTGCTCTACCACAAGTCCCAGTAACTTGAGACATGATGAACCTAGGGAGTGTAGCTCTGCGGCGTTCCCCTGCTCCCTCATCAGCAGGTGGTGTCTCACCCCGCCCAGGACCACGGCCTCTGACCCATGCAGTAGTTGGACGCCCACGTCCACGCGCTCGTCCTCTACCCCTAGCCCTCGGGTTAAACATTTTCCAAATTAAAGTGTAAACTTTAAAATTTTTTTTTTGTGTTTATTTTTTTTTATTTATTTATTTTTTTAAACAAAACGATGCTATCTTATTGCTATGGCTAGTTTCTAACCTACACTGACAGCACACAACTGGATTTTGTGCTGTGCCTGATGACTTTGAGTTATAAAAAGAAATAAACGTAAAAAAAAATAAATCAGCAGACTGATTCAAATCAAACCCCTAATAAATTGTCCCACTTCGGTGTTTGAGGTGGATATGCGTGTCACTAAGAGCTAAACACAACGGTCGCAAGTCTCCCAGCAAATTCCTCACAATATGGTACTAGCTGCACTACTAGTGGCAGCAAGCCCAGCCACAAGCAAACAAAAAAAAAGTAAAATAAAATGTTATTGTAGCCCTAAGAAGGACTGTTGGGTTCTTGTAGAATCACTCCTGCCTAATACTATTCTAATAGAACACCCTAACGCTTTCCCTGACCAGCAGCAGCTCTCTCCGTAGCGGCATCCAGACAGAGAATGACGCGAGCAGCGCGGGCAGGGGCTAGTCTATTCCAGGGTCACCTGATCTGGCCAGCCAACCACTGCTATCGACGTGTAAGGGTACCACGTCATGCTGGGTGGAGTGCAGAGTCTCCTGGCTTGTGATTGGCTCTGTTTCTGGCCGCCAAAAATCACAACGGCGGGAGATGCCATTTTCTCGAGCGGGCAAAGTATTCGTCCGAGCAACGAGCAGTTTCGAGTACGCTAATGCTCGAACGAGCATCAAGCTCGGACGAGTATGTTCGCTCATCTCTAGTTATAACCATATAAAGTGACGCAAGTCAGAATCCGAAAATGGGACTGAGCCTTAAGCTACATAATGGCTGCGTCCTTAAGGGGTTAAATAGCAGCTGTGAGATTCAGAAGGACCCATCCAGTCCATGACACAGGTAAATGAACAGGCCAGGGAGCTGTTTCTAGGTCTGAATATGGTGAATATGAGGCACTGTACACCTAAGCTTTCAGTGCCAGTGACAAGATTGGGCTGTGAAACTGACCATAGGTTCTTTTATTGAGGCTTTAAGTAATTGTAAAATCAATGGGGCTCATTCACTAAGGGTCCGCGGACCGTATTTCGCCGGGTCTCCCGACGATTTCCGATGTGCGTCGCATTTAACAGCGGCGCACGCGATCAGATTTTGGCGCATCGGCGCGTCTTTCAAGTGACACAGAACGGGGGGGGCGGGCCGTTGGACGATCTGACGGATTCGGACAACGCACAGGATTTAACATCGCAAATTGTGTCGCAAGACATGCACTTACATGCACCGGGAAGAAGAAGGTGAACTCCGGCGGACCTGAGTGGGGAAGCAACAGATGCAGGTTCTCGGGCACACGATGTTGATGAATCGAGCCAGAGTTCATCTTCGTTGGACCGTCCGTATCAGGGATCGCAACAGGACCGGGTAAGTAAATGTGCCCCAATATCTGCCCAAAACACATTGGAGCACATATACTAAAAGAAGTGCGCCAGTTTTCTTTCTGACTCTGCACTTTCTTTCTAGACTGCTTGCACAGGTATTTAAGAAGGGTCCACGCCACACAGCCCTTTTATGGCGCGGCTGCACTATTAATTGTGAAACACATATTAGGGAGTGTTTTGGTGCTCCGTCGGACAGTGCCAGATTTAACATGCAAAGTCCAACAGAATTGTGTCCCACGGCTCATGTTAAAGGTGCACCAAAAAAAGTGAACTCTGTCGGGGGAGTGCAAGGGGCTCCAGATTCATGAAGAACGTGCCCCATTGTGTTTTACTAACGCATGTGGTTTTTAAGGAATGCATTTTTTGGATGTTTTTTGAACGCATCCAGAAATTGCCACGCGTGAACACCTCGAGCAAAGGGGGTGAGAGGCATGAAGGGAAGATGCACTGTGCACCCTTTCTGCCTGTCTGTATGTATAGTTCACTGATAACAGTGATCCTGTGGAGTGTTGCCATAAAATCATAGTTTTGCGTGAACTATATATAACAAAAGGGAACACACACATATATTATTTAGTATATTGGTGCCATAGTAAAAAATAAATTGTCAAAAAACCTATTAAAAGTAAAAAAATATCAGGACAAGCTTCTTAGAATAAAAGAAAGTCCAAGGCAGCTCTGTCCAAGCTCCTAATTAGGCGAGTGCAGCACCCACTGGCCTCATGTAGATACCGGAAGGCAGCATGTAGTCCTAAGGGCGCATTCACACGCTGCGCTTTGGTTGCATTTTCATTGCGTTATAAAACGCATTACAACAGCTGAGGAGAGGTGATTTGCCTAATTACATTACTGTTAACATTTGCATTTACAAAATGCATTGTAAACACAATGTTAACACATGTGTTAACATAGTGTTAACTAATGTAAAAAGTAATGTAATTAGGTAAATCACGTCTCCTCAGCTGTTGTAATGCGTTTTAAACGCAATGAAAACGCAACGTGTGAACACGCCCTCAGGAATGCTGCCTGCCTTTCTTCATGTAGATAGAAGATTAGTAGATACCGGCTGCTATGGTAATCATGTTTTTATTGCTGCTAATAGCAAATCTTGGCACAGTTTAAGTTTTTTAACTGCTTTGAAAAAATTATAGCTGAACTGTGAGTGGTTGTTATGGGCAACATAGACAGTTTCACTGTAAAAAACTTTTTTATTAATGAGGCCCATATAAATATATATTTAGGTAAAAGTTATTGGATTTATCAGAAGTGCCTGAGAGCAAAACTGTTCTAATTACTGATGCCAACCAATCGGATCTCAGCTTTCAGTTTCCTCACTTAGTTTGTAAAATAAATCTTGAGCTCTGATTGGTTGCCATGAGCAACTAGAACAGTTTTCTTCTCACACTTGTGATAAATCTCCGCCTTATGGTGACATGGATAAGAAGGGACAGGGGAAAGAGTGTCAGGGCTTTGGCAGAGAACATTCAGCATTTCCATGATATTTACTGTAATCCTGATGTAATGGGGATCAGTAAGCACAGGGACTATTTGAACACAGCAGGGGGAAGAGGACTGCAAGCAGTGTTGTCAAGGTGGGAGATGGCCACAGAGAGAAGAACCTGCAAAGGATTATGGGTAAAGCTGCCTCTTAGTGCTGTGCACATGCCTTCTTGGCCCGGTCCCACATTTGTTTCTGTGAGACACACAATAGAGACCGAACAAGTACCAAGATAACAAATAAAAACATATTTATATTTTTCTGAATATTTAGTGCTTTTGGGGTGATTTTAAAAAGAAAGTTAGGTCATGGCATAACCCCTTTAACCCCTTAACGCTCTGCGCCGTAGCTCTACGGTGCAGAGGTATAAGTGGTGTATGAAGAGGGCTCACGGGCTGAGTCCTCTTCATACAGAGGTGGGGGTTGTTGCATATTGCAGCAAACCCCCACCGCTAATAACCGCTAATAACCGGGGGGGCGGCGATCGGTTGCCATGGTAGCGTCGAGTCTTTGTTTGACCCGAGACTATCTGGCATCTGCAGATTTGTTACAATGAGCCAGTGGCTCATTGTAATGAATGTGCTGCAAAAATGCCATATATTGCAATACAGAAGTATTGCAGTATATGGTAGGAGCGATCTGACTATCTCGGGTTAATGTACCCTAGATGGTCTAAAAAATAGTGAAAACAAAAATAAAAAAAAAGTTTAAAAAATAAAAAAAATTAATAAAATATTAAAAGTTCAAATCACCCCCCTTTCCCTAGAACGGATATAAAACATAATAAACAGTAAATATCACAAACATATTAGGTATCGTCGCGTCCCAAAATGCCCGATCTATCAAAATATAAAAACGGTTACAGGCGGCGGTGACCTCAGAGACGGGAAATGGCGCCCAAATGTCCGAAATGCGACTTTTACACCTTTTTACATAACATAAAAAATGAAATAAAAAATGATCAAAATGTCGTACAGACCTCAAAATGGTAGCAATGAAAACGCCGGCTCATTTCGCAAAAAATGACCCCTCACACATCTCCGTGCGCCAAAGTATGAAAAAGTTATTAGCATCAGAAGATGGCAAAAAATTTTTTTTCTTTTTTGTACACATTCGTTTAATTTTTGAAAATGTATTAAAACACAATAAAACCTATATAAATTTGGTATCACCGCGATCGCACCGAACCAAAGAATAAAGTAGGCATGTTATTTGGAGCGAAGAGTTGGAATTTTTTTCAGCTTCGCAGTACACGGCATGTTAAAATACATAACATTACGGGAAAGTAAAATTTGTTACGCACAAAATAAGCCCTCACACAGGTCTGTACACGTAAAAATGAAAAAGTTATGGATTTTTGAAGTTGGAGAGCGAGAATTGAGCCGAAAAACCCTGCGTCCTTAAGGGGTTAATTTCCTTAATAAGGTAAAGGTAAAATCACCATTTTGATCATTAAAATGTTGCCTTAAACGATAGCTTCCTCAGGTTCCACATACTTATTTTCGTATTTACCTTTTGCGCCACCATGTCCCAGCTAAAATCACCTTTGTTTGACTCCCTGAAAGAGACACCTAAAAAAGTAACGGCATTAGACACAGGAACAGGTATGTCATTTAAAACCATGTCACCTATGTTTAAAATATTGCTTTTATTTAGGTTATTCTTAAAACCAGAGGAGCAGCAGAACCATTCAATTTGTCTGATTGATTTTTGGAGTGAAAGGGTGTCCCTGCAAAAAGTAGCAACGTTATCCATGTACCCCACTGCTTTAGCCTCTATGCTACCCCCTCCTGGGAGGGGGACCCCACGGATTTGCAAATGAAAAAGCAGTGGGGACAAGGGACACTCCTACTTTACCCCTGAATTTAAAATGACCTCCTGTGTCTTGAATCCGTTCGCTAAAATCTTACTGGTGCAGTCCGTGTAAAAAGCTTTCAGGGAGGATAAAAAGCCATCAGGTATATCCTTTCTAAAACCTTAAAAAAGTGGGATACACGGTCAAAAGCTTTTTCAAAATCTATTGATAAAATAGCAAGCTTACTTTTACTATCTTTTACATTGTTAATAATATCTTTTATCAGGTTTAGGTTATCCCATACACTACGTCCTGGCACTCCACACACTTGATTAGAATGAATTATTTTCTCTGCGACTTCTTTTAATCTATTCGTACACATCTTGGCTATGATCTTGTAGTCGCAATTTAGAAGGGTGATTGGCCTCCAGTTTTTAAGTTCGGCCTTGTCTCCCTTTTTATATAGCAGGGAGACCTCACCCTTCCGCCAGGACGTAGGTAAAGCCTTAGAATTAAAAACGTGACTAAAAAGCTCAAACAATTCTTCTCGTAAAATGGGATAAAATTTTACATAAAACTCACTGGGTATACCATCCGGACCAGGGACCTTACCAGCTTTAAAACTCCTAATGGATTCTGACATCTCCTCTTCCTCAATTTCCTTAGATAAAAACTGTTGAGAGACAGAATCTAAAACATTAGTAATCTCTTTCAGTGAGTCATCAATAAAATTAAGATCCAAAGGTTTGGTATTAAAAAGATTGGCATAAAACTCCTGAACCTTATGTAAAATACCCTGTACTGTAGAGTCGCCCTCGATCGACTCAATAATTTATTATTATTTACGTTCTTAAAAAAGTACCTGGAATGGTACAGAACATTGCATTGTGACGTTATCCTTAGATCTGGTTATTGTAACTAGAACATTGCGGCAGCTACTGTTTCTCTTTAAATGAATCCTGACTGAGATTTGATGTATAACAAGACCAGCATTGCATGCATTACCCGCTGTATTGTGTTATGTTTGAAAAATCAAAAAAAAAAACCTGGAAAAGTACCTGCAGCAAGTCTTGTTCTCCTCAAGATGTTGTATTTTAGAGCGAAAAATGATTTCTTTACCTTTTTGCTCCAGGTACTGGGCGATCTCTTTTTTAAGAACAGTAATTTCATCATCAACTTCCATACCGTTTTTCTTAAAAAACTACATGGTTTGTAGGCGGGCATTTAACCCCTTCCCGACGCGCGCCGTACTAGTACGGCGCGCGCCGGGTCCCGGTGCATGCAGAGGGCTCGCGGGCCGAGCCCTCTCCATAGCCGGTAAGTCTTTGCTGCATATTGCAGCAAAGGCTTACCGGTAACACCCGCGATCGGTGCTAGCACCGATCGCGGGTGCTTTCACGGCGATCGCCGCCGGCAATGCTGCCGGAGGCTTCAAAAAGATGGCGCCGCATGGGCGCCGCCATCTTGGCGCGGATCTCCGCTCCCCGATGACGTCACGGGGAGCGGTGATCCGTTGCCATGACAGCATCGGGCCTCACGAAGGCCCGAAGCTGTCTCGTTTTAACCTATTCATTACAATGTGCTATCAGCACATTGTAATGAATGAGGAGTAAAATCCCCATATACTGCCATATTGCAGTATGGCAGTATATGGTAGGATCGATCAGACAACCTAGGGTTAAAGTACCCTAGGGAGTCTGAAAAATAGTTAAAGTAAAAGTAAAAAAAAGTTAAAAAAAAAAAAATTATATTAAAAAAACCTAAAAATTCAAATCACCCCCCTTTCCCTAGAACTGATATTAATATTAATAAACAGTAAAAATCATAAACACATTAGGTATCACCGCGTCCGAAAATGTCCGATCTATCAAAATATTATAACGGTTTTTCACTGCGTTTAACCCCGTAACGGAAAATAGCGTCCAAAGTCAAAAATGACATTTTTTTGCCATTTTGGAAAATATAAAAAAATTAATAAAAAGTGATCAAAAGGTAGCACAGTCCTAACAATGATAGCAATGAAAACGCCATCAAAAGCCGCAAAAAATGACACCACCCACAGCTTCGTACACCAAAGTATGAAAAAGTTATTAGCGCCAGAAGATGGCAAAATAAAAAAAAAATTTTTTGTACAGGAGGTTTTAATTTTTTTAAATGTATGAAAACATTATAAAACCTGTACAAATGTGGTATCCCTGTGATCGTAGCAACCCAAAGAATAAAGTAGACATGTCATTTGGGACGCAGAGTGAAAGCTGTGAAATCCAAGCCCACAAGAAAACGTCGCAAATGTGTTTTTTCACCATTTTCACTGCATTTGGAATTTTTTTCCCGCTTCCCAGTACGCGCCATGGAATATTAAATACCGTCACTACGAAGTGCAATTTGTTACGCAGAAAATAAGCCATAACAGAGCTCTTTATGTGGAAAAATAAAAAAGTTATAGATTTTTGAAGGTGGGGTGTGAAAAATGGAAGTGAAAAAACTAAAAAAGGCCAAGTCGTTAAGGGGTTAAAACCTTAAAATTTTTGTATTTCTCTTTTCTCTATTTTTATGCTCACCTGGATAAAAAAAAAATGTTTTATTTTCTCTTTCATCTTTTTCCACCAGGTGGCGATGGAAGAATAAAAACGTTTGCTCTGTCTACATTATCTGTAAAATTCAGTTAAATCAGCCAAAACCTGTGGATCATCTAAAAGGGAAACATTTATCTTCCAGGACTTTATACAAACAGGGTGAGTAAGATCATGTTTGACATTAAAATATAAAAACTTAAGGTCAGAAATAATATTGGTTAAAACATCACAACTAAAAGGCAGTACATTATTGGAACAGTAAAATCTATCCTGGAACTCCAGACATTGTTGCTCCAGGTAACACCAGCTTCCTCCGGTATATCTTTGTTACAATCTTTATACACATCTTTTAAATTAAAATCAGTGTTCTTTAAAATACTAGAGCTTCTGTCATACATGTGGCTAACAGAGTCAGAGAAGCGGCGCTCACCCTTAATAATGCAGTTAAAATCACCGGATAAAATGAAAGGATCCAACCCATTAATAAGAAGAGGTAAAATCTCTAACATTTTAATCCTTTCTGCTTTATCTGCTGAGCCATAAATGTTTAAAAACTACCATTTAATACCATCAATAAAAGCTTTAACCAACAGAATACGTCCTGGAAGAATTTCCTGTATAAAATCGATAAGAACATTTCCCTTAAAAAGAATGGCAACCCCGGCTGATCTGGACTCGTTAGATCCAGACCAGACTGAAGGACCGATCATTTTTATACTCTTTGTATGATGTACTATGGGGGATGCCGCACTCCTGCAAGAAAAAAACATAGGCTGCCAGGCAGGGTAAAAAGTTAAAAAGAGCAACCCGTCGAACTCTGGATTTGGCGTCTCTCACATTGAGAGAAACTCCCTTAAAACCTGCCATCATAAAAGGATTATGGGAAAAAAAACACTCACCGACTCTCTAATCTTCCGTACTGCCCACCTCCTCTTCAGTCACTGTCCTCATTGAACACTCCGAGGAAGAGCCAAAATCACTTAAACTGCCTATATTGGCCACCTGTCTCAAACTCTCGTAATTGGGTAAGCCGGCTCTGTACAGGCTGACCGGGGTCTCCTGTGGCTGCCCATTAAGGTCTTCCAACGGTGGGTCCCCTGCCATATCACACGCCTCCCCTTTTGCCATTGGGGAGGCCCCTGCCCTCTCCATAGGACCCAAGCAGCCTCAGCAAGTGATAAGACATGGCCAGGTCACAATGTGGAGAGACACGGTATGCCCACCGCACCGTTGCGAGACATATGTATATATAATAGTTCTCATACTGTGGTCCCCTGTCCTCTGTCATACTGTGGCTCTCTCTTCTCTTACTGTAGTCTACAATCCTCTAATACTGTGACCCTCTCTCCTCTCCTATTGTAGCCCCCTCCTCTAATACAGTGTATCCCTGTCCTGGGTATTAAACAAATAAAAGCTTTGTTACTTTGTTACAGGGATATGAAGGCACTGATTTGGAGTACAGGTCTTTGATACACTAGCGTTAGTGTGGGTGAAACAAGAATAAGTCATAGGCTGATGTTTTGTATTCACTTCATTTTTTAAGTGTGGTATGGCATTATAGTTATCATTGCAATAAAGGTTATGTTTTATACACGTGACAAATGGGTGTGGCCTAAATGGGCTGTACTAAATCATTCTTAAATTCTTTGACCCTAGTCACACAATATAGGTCCACTTTTGAATTCATTTTGCCACAAAGATAAGCCGTTTACCGACCAAATGGGGTTTGGTGGATACACAGATGATTGTGTGACTCGCTCAGACAAACGAGGGGCGGTGGTGAGAGATTATCAATACATGGGTAATAATCACTGAGAATTTGGCACCTATTGTGTATATAATATTATGTGCTGCATTATTATTACTACCTTTATTGTTGTGTTACTTGATGCCTTGGCAGAACTAGCACTTTATAATTTATGTTCATGTAAACATGTCTCCCACCACTAATAGGCAGAGTCTCCCTTTTAAGCTCCTCATTCTAGTTTTGATTTTTTTATTCAATTTTAAACATTGTTTCATATTTATGCATAATAAAGATTATTATATGTACTTTGTGATAGAATATTCTGAATTTTTACATGATGTTTCCTTTGGATTTGCGTTTGTAACCACCGTCACTACCACCATTTGGTTTTTCCATCCAGCTGAGTTATTTGTGTATAGGGTGTGTTGATTGATTTGCACTGGGGTATTGTATGGCAGTTTCTATTGAGGCAGTACTGTCCATGTATTGTCTACTGGAATGTAGGCATAGACTTGTTTGCACTGACAGAGCATGCACAATTTGTATTTGTATGCTTTTAAGTGTCTTTTGTGTGCTCTTTTTGTTAATAAATATTACATGATAACTTGGTCTAGTATACGCATATACTTTGTGCTCGGAACTTCTGGAATTTTGTAGTGCCTGTCTCTCCCCTCTTCTTGTGCTATATAAATGAAGAATATTATTCCCCAATCCTGAGCCCCTGACTAGATACCTCCCAGGTTAAATATCTGAGTGCAACTGTTAAGGTACACCTAGCTGATAGATCAAAATCTGTCATTTCTACTTGTCTTAATTTGCTGAAAAGTACTGTAATAGAAACTATGAACTCAAGATGGCGCCGAGATCTTAGAATGCACCCAAAACATCAATGCTAAATAATTTCAGGAATGCACTATGGTGACGGCAATGTGCGATAGCAGGGAAGTTCTCCAATCAAGACACTGTCTGATATTGTTATGCTTTATACGTCCTCCTTTTTCTGTTCCTTTCCTATTTTTCTATATAGACTTGTGAAATCAAAAAAATATTGCACAGTGCTGATTTTTGCCCAGGTAGCTTTTGCAAGTAGCAAGTAGCATTTGCAAGTCTTGCATCAGCAGTAGTCTGAGTCATTTTCTTGCGACCGTGCACAAATGCATTTAGAGCTGATTTGAAACAGCCAACGCAAACTAAAAGAGAATATCTTAAATCCTACCCTAACAGTTAGAGGCACTGCTGAGAGAAGCAGGACCAGGACGCCCCCTCGTTCTGGCACCGCCTGCAGCCTAGGGATCACTGTTCCCTGATTGGGACTGATCAACCCACGATCACGGTAAGTTTCAGGTTACATATGTTAACCTGTTACTTGCCTGTGACTCGGGGGTCGGTGATACTGAGGTTTTAAGCAGCCGGGATTGGAGGGTAAGATATATAAAGCCCCCTGGTGTTTTGCGTGGGGTCTTAATTATTAGACACCTCTGTGTGAGATTGAGTGTGTGGCTGTAGTGTGAGCGTCGCTTGCTGAGCTAGAACAGAAAGGGAGGGGGAGGACGTTCGAAGTTCAGACAAGATACTGAAAGGAGTACAGTGAAGCCGCAGTGAAGATCATACATACGGGCCGTTAGAATAGGAGAATAGGACAGGTGTCTGCATATCAGACATAGGCCGCCAGAATAGGAGAACAGGTAAAGAACGGGTGTCTGGGGTTTTGACCAGAATAAGGAGAAGAGGGAGATCTTTAAGGGGGGGCTAAGTCTCTGTAACCCGTGATCAGTGAGCTTGAAGGTCAGCCCTTAGGCCGGTGAGTAGCTGCACCGGTAAGGGTCTTGGACAATTTATGCTGCAGTTTTGGAAGAGAAAGAAAGTCCACCCAGAGGGAGCCACTTGCGCGCTAGCGATAGTTCAGTGCAGGGAAGGGAAAGATGCATAGACAGAGGGAACATAAGGGCTGGTAGCATTGTGGTGAAAAGAAAAGTAGTAGTGAAAGTTTGAAGGTTTGGGGATGTGTCAGAGGATCTGATGATTGTACAAGTGAGAAAACTTGATCAGATTTGCAAACAGACACTTAGAGCCTCTGGCTTTGACGGACGGACTAGGACAGAGTGACAGGAATCCTTCAGAGTGCCCATTGAAGAAAGAGACAGGCGATAAGGGACATTTCAAAGTTTTTGATGTGGAGAGAATTTGAGAAAAAAAGTGATTTTATTATATTTTCCTCGGGAGGGAAAGATGGTGTCTGGAATGTAGACTCCACCCCTGTATCTGGTGATTAGAGAAGATGACATGCCTTACTATCCTTCAGTGGTGGCAATCTTAGAACAGTTTATTCTTCAGCGGCGGCCATCTAAGGACAGTTTATATTCCCTTAAAGTCCCTGAAGGTTAATTGCCTATGACTCTACTCTGTTGGCAGCCATAAAGGCTGGTTGAGGATAAAAGTTGTAGAAAACAACTGGTTTTTGTTGTAGTTTGACAGGTGTCTAGAATAAACGGTCAGTTCACCAAAATTCCAGATTTCTGCTAAAGATAGTTCCTGGAGTGGGACACTGTTATTTGATCCTGATGTTTGTAGAAAAATTACTAAAAAGTGTTGCAATGTCTCTGTTACGTGCTTTCTGGAGTTTAAAGGGTAAACAAGAAGGAGATCTCGGGGGCTGTTGAGCTGCGTTTTGTTATGCTTAGACCTGACAGGCAAGTGGCCTTAAAGCACACAGAAAACAGAATTTCTCCATATTGAGCTGCTTGGAATGCTGTGTTTTGTTATCCCGTAGCTCACAGGCAGTGGTAATGCAGTTTGCCCTGTATGCCATGTGATTTCCCACTGTGTACTCCACAAACAGAGTTGGGACTAAGCAAGGACAAGCCCCCAACTCTATGACAGAACATATGAAACATATGACTTTTTTTTCCTCTTTTGACTAAACACCAACACTTTATTTAAGAATAACCTGAAAGTGAAGTGTATATCTAGTGCACTTGTCAGCTGCTTTGTAACGTTAACGGACTAGATACATATCTGCTAGACTTGCATAGAGAGGGACTGATAAGACTGTGAAGAACAGAGAGACAAGTTTCACTGACCACGCCAAAGTGAGACTGAGAGAAAGTTCCGGTCTTGTGTGAGCCCGACCCAAATGGGCGTGCTTCAACTTGCGGGGAGGAGACATTACTGAAGGGACTGATGTGAGTCGCCACATTCTAGGAAACGGAGACGCCCTAGAAAAAGGGCGGGACGAGGAGGGGGGTGGTAACGGATGAGGACATCAGCAAGTACACCCCCCCAGACTGAGTTAGCTCCTCTCATTGTAGAAATGAAGTTTGACTCCTCCCCTGCTAGCCCATTGAAGATTCAACTCTTTTCCAGTCAAGAAAAAGACCCAGAAAGAACAGCCGGGTACATGTAGGATGGTCCATGACCTCCAAGCTGCCAATGAGTGGACTGAAGCTATCATCAGTGGTCCCTAACCCACGCACCTCACTGGCAGCCATCCCCGAGAATGCCTTATTATTCACTGTTATTGATTTGGCAGATGTTCCAGTATACCCAATGCAGATTCCCACAAAGGGGGTAAAACTTGCCCAGCCAATACTCCACGGCCCTACAGGGAGTAGATTGACAGAGTAGTCCCTTGCTGGTTGATGTTCTTTTACAGTATGTGGATGACCTACTGTTTCTGTGCCTCTATTTTTCAGATTTGCCAGGATGCATCTGTTGACCTTGTGTGTTTTCTGTTCCAGAAAGGTTGCAAAGTTTCCAGGGACAAGCTGCAGTACTGCCAGGGAAAGGTGGTCTTCCTAGGCCACTGCTTCTCAGCTACAGGCAGGCACTTGACAGAGGAAAGAAAGCTGGCAGTCCAGAATATGCCCCTGTCCCAAGGCCCTAAGCCTCTTCCGGTGTTTCTAGGACTGGCCAGCTACCGCAGGCCTGGGAAAACGTCTGCTGCCTCCAGCCTGATGCTGCCACTTTTTGACTGCATTGCCTCTTCCTCATTTGCCCTTAGTCAGGAGGCAATTGATGTATTCCACAGCCTTAAGCTGGCAAATCCTGTCTCGGTTCTGGGCACACTGGACCAAACCTTTTGTTTTGTTTTGCACTGAGTATCTAGGCCATGCCACAGGTGTCTTAGTCCAGGAACGTGGTGGCCTCCCCAGTGGCCCACTATTAAGTCCGGTTAGACTTGTTTTGATCCCAGATCCTAGATCACTCATTTACTGTGTAAACCCCACTTGACCTGAGCACCTGAGCAAAGGCCAAACAGCTCAGACTTCTGATGCCCTGTCACAGTGACAAGGTGCACAGCCCTGAATCCTGCCGTTCTGTTACCAGTTTTACAGGATTCATAGGGGTGGGGGGAGAGAAGGGTGTTGAGTTTTTTTCCTCATAGATGGCTCCGGGTCTGCAGGAGAAGACAGATGGCTCTGCACAGGATATGCAGTGGTCAGTGGCGCACATGAGGTAGTACAAGCAGAACCACTCCCTCCACACAGGTCAGCGCAAGAGGTGAAGTGACGGCAGTCAGGGAAGCGCTGCAGCTGGCGGAAGTTAAAAGGACAAACATCTATACTCAAGGTGTAGTTTTGGGGTCTAAACACGACTATGAACCCATATGGAATGCTACAGATTTACTCACCTCTGCAGGTGCCCCCTTAAAGCATGGCACGCTGATTAAAGAGCCCATGGATGCTCTCTTACTTCCACAAGAGGTGGGGATGGTAAAAGTAAAAGCACACACAATTTGGTTACTCCACAAGTCAAGGGCAAGTATGCCGTCAATAGGGTGGCGAAGGCAGCTGCACAGATGGAACCCAGAGACTGTCCTGAAGTCTCAACAGTGAATTGTGAGTTGGGAAGTTTTATCCACAGGTGTTCCAGGCCCTGGTGGCCCGAGTGTCATCAGAAGAGAAGGAAGTGTGGAGGAAAGCTGGAGCCCAGATGCCGATGGGGCCTGGATGGTGGGAGAGAGGGTGAGTCTGCCCAAAGCCCTGCACCTGACAGTAAGTCAAGTAGCCCATGGACACACACACACACATCCAAAATGGCCATTCTAGTGCTCATAAACCGCAAGTGGTTTGCCCCAGGCGTTACTACCCCTGTCACTAGACTAGTGAAAGCCTATATAGCAGTGGTGGCGAACCTATGGCACAGGTGCCAGAGGTGGCACTCAGAGCCCTGTCTGTGGGCACCCAGGGCATCACCAAAGAGGATACAAGGTAGCTTCATGGATTCCCAGACAGCTTGTGGTATGATTGAAAGACTAAACGGCACTCTTAAGTTAGAGATCCGGAAGGCCATGGAAGTAACAGGGAAACCATGGCCCGAGTGCCTTCCTGCTGCCGTCTATTTAGTCAGGACCACCCTCAACAGAAATATGGGATTCTCCCCATTTTGAAGTACTTTTTGGCTGTGCACCCTGACTAGGCCTCTTCTTCTCACAGACCCTATAGCTGATGGTAGGAAACCAGGTGCAATATGCCACACAGTTGAGCCAGGCCTTGGAAAAGGTCTGCAGAAGTGTTTCTGATTCCTTTTCAGATACAGACAGAGACCTCAGGACGCATAACCTGAAGCCTGGAGACTATGTGGTGGTAAAGAGACACAAATCAGAGAGAGAGAGTCTGGAGCCTCACTACGACAGTCTTTTCCAATTCCTTCTGACCAGCGCCACATTTGTGAAGCTAGAGGGAAGCCAGCATGCTTCCACGCTTTCTATTGCAAACTTACTTATTCTTCTTGCTAGCTGGTCTCTTCTGACTGACTGTATGCTCAGGGACACCCCAACCATGACTATCACTGTATCTATACATTGATTGGGTTAACTGGTTTTATTGTAATCAACAGAGATTTGTGAATTATATCCAAGATGCTTTCCAGAACCGCATGGCTTTGGTCATGATCCTTGCTGAGAAGGGAGTAGTCTGTAAGATGCTGGTAGCGGCTTGTTGCATGTACATCCTGGATGACATCGCCTCCTAGAGATCCCCCAAAAATATTGAAGGACTGTCCAGGGAACTCAAGAGAAACTCAGGAGTGGACACTATATCCTTCACTTTGTGGTTGGGGGATTGGAAGGGTTTCCTTTAAGTGGGGGTGATATTGGGGATTGTGATTTTGCTCTTGTCATTTATTGCGTGTTATGTGGTCCCCATCATCAAGTCCACCAAGTATCATGGCTATCAGTAGTTAGACATGCCAACGACCCCTTACTCAAGTTACCTAAATTTGCATAATGAAGATATCCCTCTGAGATCAACCACCCCTGAAACATATCAAAGGTAGAGTAGAGATTTGATTCCCATATGTGAAAGTCCACTAAATGGGGGCACACCCAACAGGGGTATGCTGTCATCCAACTGGTGAAGAGAAGAACAATGCACATATGGGCAGATCTGTAGGTCCTTCTAGACTAAGAGTAGTTGAGAGAAATTCCAGGATTTAGGGGGAAGCAGGGAAGTTCTCCAATCATGAGACTGTCTGATATTGTTATGCTTTATACGCTCCTCCTTTTTCTGTCCCTATCCTATTTTTCTATAGAGACTTGTGAAAGCAAATAAAGCTTGCGTAGTGCTGATTTTTGCCCAGGGCGACAAGTAGCATTTGCAAGTCTTGCATCAGCAGTTGTCTGAGTCATTTTCTTGAGACAGTGCACAAATGCATTTAGAACTGATTTGAAACACAGCCAACACACGCTAGAAGAGGATATGTTAAATCCTACCCAAACACACCTAATCATAATATTAGTTCATAATAAGTTCTGTATATTGAAATAATAAAGACATAACATCATTGTATGTTTAAAATGTAGATACAGATTTAGATTTTTATTTGTCACCGTGTTGTAGATGAGCTTTCTAGGTGTTACATAGCAAGTGTGGTTGAGAGAAGTTCTTCAGTGTCAACCTTGTAATGACTTGCTATGTTTATCCAGAGGAAGGCGAAAAACCCATGAGGACTATAAGTTGTTTTGTCCTCATATTAGGGAAAAAAATTCCTTCCTGACCCCAAATATGGCGATCGGATAACATCCCTGGATAATAGGTGCTCAAATCTATATGGATGGTATGTGGTGGAAATCGGTGAGAAAGTCATAAATCGGTAGAGAATAAACGGTCCTGGATGTTACTGGTGCCTGTAGTCCTGTAAGGAGAGAAATATACACGTCTAAGTATCATCTCTGCACATATATAATGTATATACTATGGGGGGGGGGGATTAAGGGTTGTATGTCTATAACTGCAATAATATCACTAGGATATTTGTGGGTGTTATACTTACAGAGAACCATTGGCCTTGCCGGACTCCACATAACTCCAGTCAATAGAGATGAAGAACGGGTGGGATCTGGTGGCAGATGTTATTGGCAGTCGTTCACTTGGAGATTTGCTCAGGAGCTGGAAAATAAGAGAGATAATAAGATATATAATATATGACTAATGCAATAGGTTATAATCCAATGTCTATGAGCAGTTCTCATAATCAAACCACTATCCTTCTCCATCTTCTCCTACTACTCACCCCTTCTATGAAGCTCATGGTTTCAGGGCACATCCCAGGAATGAAAACAGGGACGTCCCTCATCAGTGACAGGTGATATTCCTCCACTGAGCCTTTGCTGTAGAATGGTTGTTCTTCTACGCACATCATGAACAGGATGACGCCAAAGGAAAATGAATCCACCTGATGGTTGTACTGCTTCCCGTCAAGCACCTGGAAGAACATCAGTCATGAGATAAGAGATTATTCTGGTAAGGGTATCACACACAATTACATGAGGATCGGTCTTTAGACAACAGGCTCCATAGGGATTCTATGTTCCTTACCTCTGGGGCACCATAACTAGCCTTGTCTACCAAGCCTGTTGTTGTGTCCTCCCTAGACACATTGATGGCTGCAGAGCTGTAGTAAGCGATTTATATGTGTCCAAAGTCATCTAGGAGGATGTTGTTTGGCTTCAGGTCACTGCAGAAAGAAGAATTACACAATTCACAAATAGTATAAAATAAAGAAGCTCTGCAGCAGCTGTGGAACAGATCTATATACACACTCGACTTACATACGAACCCCAGTTACAAACGGACCTCTGGATATTGGTAATTTATTGTACTTTAGTCCTAGGCTACAATGATCAGCTGTAACAGTTATCACAGGTATCTGCAATGAAGCTTTAGAGTTAATCCTGATTCTTATGACAACCCAACATTTTTAAAATCCAATTGTCACAGAGACCAAAAAAGTTCTGGCTGGGATTACAATGATAAAATATACAGTTCCAACTAAAATACAAACTCAACTTAAGAACAAACCTACAGACCCTATCTTGTATGTAACTCGGGGAGCCTGTAATACACACTAAAGCTACTGCAGAACCTCTCCCTAAGAAAGATGGGGCATTACATGTTAATCAGTGGCTGACAAAGGAGAAGGAACTTCCTGCAAAAGTCATATAAAGAAAATATTCACAATAATTAGCCCCTATGTAACCCCCCCCCCCCCAATATTATACAGTAAATGTCAATTACCTGGTGATCTTCCAAGGTGCACATTAGAGCACAGTAAATAAGTATAACAATAGACTGAACATGGACGGACCGCACACCGATCCTTTCATTCCTAAGCCTGTGTGGAATATGTTAGTCACATAAAGGACCTGCTGTCATGTGGACTTTACCCTACTGTGTGCATGGGTGAGTGATTTAAGAAGTGAAATTTAATTTATATCCAATCAGAGTAGAATCTGAATGCATCATTTCTGAACTGGTTGATGCATAATAAGCGATCAAAACTATCTTATTAGCATTAATTACCATATACCAGCAAACAACATGATGGTGACACTGACAGCCATAAGACGAGAGAACAGGAGCCCCTGTCCCTGTGATTGGTTGGGGTCCTGTTAATATGGCCAAACTTAAAATCATGGTCCAACTATTTAAGTATTACCATTTAGTAAGGTGTAAGATATGCTTACCTGTCACATGTTTTATATATATGTATACGTTGGTGTGTTCCTCCTGACAGTTGTGGCTTGCGCCTTTACACCGGCTCTTCTTCCTTAGGCTCTTTAGATTTTTTTATTTTCCTTAAGACGAACCAGATGGCGATGCTGAAAGAAAGGAGTTCAAGTTATCTGATTAGCTTCCTTTTACATGTGAGATCTAAGCTCTACAACAATAGACTGAACATGGAATGACTGTGTGCTGATCCATTAATTCAGTGGTGGCGAACCTATGGCACGGGTGCCAGAGGTGGCACTCAGAACCCTCTCTTTGGGCACCCAGGCCATCCCCAAAGAGGATTCCCAGACAGCCCAGGACAGTCAAGATAGCGTCCAAAACCAGTGCGATGTCCTTAACACTGCTATTTTACACTACAGGAGGAATGGGAAGGGGTGGGCAGATCTGCATTATCATTGTAGCTCCTGCTCTAGGCCCGAAAATTCTTCCTATTTAGGAGAACCTGATTTTGTCACTCCGTCTTTCTACTGTAAAGCTATGAAAGCTATGATAGAGAAGGGAGAAATAATTTACTGCTTAAATTGCCTTGTTGGTACTTTGGGATAAATAAGTGGGATTTGGTTGTAGTTTGGGCACTCAGTATATAAAAGGTTTGCCATCACTGCATTAAATCCTAACCCTGTGAGGTATGATATGGTAGTCACTTACAGTACAATATCTGGTAGGCACAAGGCATTGATAACTGTGGAGATATTCTATCCATAAGGGACAATGAAGACCTGATATCATATGGACTTTACCCTACTAATGGCTCAGTTATCCCAATAGATATATCAGTATATGAATAGCGACTGGACAGCTACTAGGAAGTGAAATTTCATTTGGATCCCATGAGAACAGAATCTGTATACATCGCTCCTGAACTGCTTGATGCATAATATGGGATAAAAACAGCTTTATTAGCATTACTTACCCTATACCAGCAACCATCACGATGGCAGCACCGACACCCATAGTTATTGCTACTATGGCCATTGTGCTCGGTGGTTCTGGACCGTCCAGGTCAAGCCTATCAGGAAGTGTGGGGCGAGGTGTGAATTTGATTTCCTCCCCTAGTGATGGGCTTTCAACTGAAGGAAGAGAAGAAGAATTATTACTTCATATCATCAAGACAGAAATAACAGCATTATAATATATCTCAAATATGAAATAACAATATGATATATCTGAATCATATCACTCATGGCTCCCACCATGGACTTCTACAATAAGCAGGTGACAGAACTGCCTCTGTACATCACAGTCTGCTGCTCCATTCAGACAAGAGAACAGGACCCCCTGTCCCTGTGATTGGTGGGGGTCCTGTTAAAAAGGGCAAACCTTAAATCTTGGTCCAACCCTTTTAGTATTACCAATACTTAAAGTATAAGACATCCTTACCTGTCACGTGATAGACGATGCGGCTGACCGGCAAATCAAACTTCACTGTGGTGGTACAAGTGTACGTGCCAGCGTCGTCCGGATGTACGGCTTTAAGGTGTAGATAGGCCTCTTCCGTGACTTTAGCTTTAAAGTATGGACGCTGGAGAAAACATATAGAGGATTATTAGAGCCTTGTAGTTCAGCATTATATCTACCATAGTCATTATCTCTAGGGGCAAGAAATATCTTAGCCGTGGGCTTTATGAGAAAAAAATAGGAGAGGTTTTAGAACTTAGGCTGAGTTCACACTTGTGCTTCCACTTTCACTTATTAATAAAGATCTATGGGGAATAGAAGACCTCCCACTTTTAGTTGCCTTTACATTAACCATAAAACAGAGAGTGTTACAGAAAGCCCAGAAGCAGGTGTGAACTGAGTCTAAATGATAACAATCCTGACTCCCCTTTTGTCTTGTACTTACCTTAGTGAAGGTGTTTCTGTAGGAGGAGTCTTCCAGCCGGCCATGCCAGTCAAGGGCACAGTCCAGGGACACATCCTCATATTCGATAACTTTGATTGTTTGCTCTAGATAACAACGAAAATGACAGAAAATATCTTTAATGTTAGTCATAGTTTTGGATGTATTATGCAGTTTCTAGATGATAACTGGATCCATCTCCTCACCTCCACATTTCAGAGTCTCTGACAGATGTTCCCTGTGGTCCTTACAGGCAGTGCATTGCTTTCCGGTGATTAGGTCTAAAAACATAGAATCAAATATGAGCAAAGTATATGATAGAACATAATACTAGTGCCAGATGCATCATGTGATGGATAGGACAGACAGACCCCCATGGCTAATAGTAGGGTCAGTCAGGCCTCTGCATACAGCAATATTATTTCTGTTATATTTACAAAACTTGGCCCAAAACCATGGCCTATAGAAAGTGTTGTGTATATTCAGTATAAAGTGATCATTGTGACTCCTGTGTGATCCTACACTAATATATATATGTGTGTGTGTGTGTGTGTGTGTGTGTGTATATTTTATATCTGTATTTCTATATATAATAATAGAAGTGGTACTTTACCGAAACATCTCTGTTTATTGCACAGGCAGCTACACCGGTCAAAGTATTCTGTGAAAAGAGGACACATCAGTAAATAATTTCATCCAGTCAGGAGAATATAGTCAGAGACACAGAATAATAATACTGGGGATGATACAATACGATATCCTATGGACACTGCTAGAAATCTTATACTCTACCTTGATTTTGTGGAGGGCCTCCAGCACAAATAACATTCTCCTTGGCGCAGGTCTTGCAGTTGATAAATTCTTGCACCATTAAACCTGAGGAAAAACATTTGTGTTATATCCTAATAATGTTATAGGAATTTATAGATAAAATAAGATAAAATATCCTATAAAATGTACTTACCACAGCTCTTTGGACCTGGACAATGGGAAATAAAGAAGAGACGCATAAATGGTGAATGTCTAAGCTCTATGTTACTTATTATTACTGTATGTTAATGTCTGTCCCTGGTCAATGTGTAGGAGATTTCAGTGAATGCTATCTGAGCTGCCCCTGTAGGGTCTGGGCCTGTATAGTCCATAGCAGCTTCTGCTACAGAGACACATCCATGGCGGCCAATGTGATTCTGGCTTTCTTGTGTATAAAGCAAGGGAAATATAGAAGCATTGATACTATTGGTGCTTATAAAGAAACTACTAGTTTGTATTACCTTATATTACTAGACATGACCGAACTGCCTGGGCTGCAAAAGAAAGAGCAGGTCCTATTCCTGCCCTGGTCTATGGCCCCGGCAATCTTTTTCTATTTACATGTCAGATGGGCCACAAACAAAATACCATGGCCCCTTGTTTGATGCCTGTAAATAGGACATGTTCGGGTGCATGGGGCCTTACATGTAAGTTTTGTACATGTTATAAAGAAATAATGATCTTTAAGAACTTACCCTGTTTATTTGGGCACCTCCCTGATAAAAGAGAGAGAAGCAGAAAGACTGATTAGTGGACAATATTTCATTGAAAATATATATTTAACCCTGCGCTAATAGAAAAGTGCAGAAATAGCGATTCCCAATTACTATGCTATAATTAGTAAAAGAAATGAAAAAACTAAATCTGGCAATCTTAAAGACACTTGGAGCACAATAAATGTAAAGGAGTGACATGTGAAGTAGCTCCATTTGTTATTCATTCTGATACATGTTATCATCAGTCTTGTACAATATTATTTGAGTTACATGACACATTTATCTCCACTATATTGATAATGCTAAACCTTTATATCAAACTTGGGAATTTCAAAGAAGGTGGTCCCTGGTCTAAAGATGAGATCCATCACTTTAGGAGGTTGTAACCATGATGCCTGGAAGTAGTCAGGACAATGGTGGAGGTGCATGTAGACATGTAATAGAGGTGACCTCCCCATTATCACTACCTGCTTCTACCCGTCACATATAAATCCAAGGCTGCTTCTCTCCTAACATGAAGAAAGATGTCACTTACTTGGTTTTCCATCCTGGACAATATTTTTGACCTTTTCTTTCAGCTTGTTGAACACACGTCCAATGGTGTAAAGAAGGTTGGCATCTAGAATATAGAAAGAGAAGGAATACTGTCAGATAATACAATCCCTCATGTAGAAATCCGAGCCCCCCAGAATGTTCCCAGCAATTTCCTTTATTAGAAGCAAAATGTTGAAGTTGTATTTACCTTTTACATTAATCTTTTCAATGACTTCCACAGCTAGTTTATATTCGGATACTATTTCCGATATGGTGTATTCATCTGGAATATAAACACAGATACAATTATTATAATCTGTCTATATATAGAAATTGTGTTATTGTAAATAATAGTAATAAAGACTCACCCAGCTGCTGGACCTCATTTTCCAGGTAGTCCAGGACTTCGCGCTCGTAACCTTTACTAACGCTCTTCATGGTGGCGAAGGCCTCTGCATTATTGTCCACCTGGCTGTTCAGGATGGTATGATAATCATCCATTAGATCTTTCCCTCTGCGATCACATGGTATACAGCAGAGGGAACGGCCAATGAGGACAGATGTTATCAGCAGCAGAGTCCACATCATGATTCACAAAGAACCAGAGAAGTTAGAAAATCTCTTGTAAAATCGCTTCCTGTGTCAATAGACGCTCAGGTCGCAGAGGACAGGTCTGTATCCTACGGAGAAGACAACAGAACTGTTACAGATCCCTGCCTGCGCTCTCAATTTATAGGAAATGTCTGATGATGTCATAATGGATATGCAAATGAGGTGAAGGAGAAGTGCCATTATGACATCATAATATGATATATGCAAATTAAGTTCCGGAACACATGATCTACAATTCTAATAGAATAAACCTATAATATTTCATAGATGGCCCAAAAATTTACAGATGTCTCTGACAAATGTGGGTACAACCCTCATATTTTGGAAATATTTTATTCTTAGTTGCAAATTTGGTGAAATTGAGGAAGGATTCAGAAAAATTTTCCAGGATGATATAAGGAAAAATTTGACTCTTTTAGCTTCCTTGTAAGGCATCCCCTTTAACCCCTTACTTTCACCTTCCTGACACTCCCCATTTGTTCAAATCTGGCATGTGTTACTATAAAGGGTTGTAACTTTAAAACGCTTTTACATATCCAGGTGATTTTGATATTATCTTCTCGTGACTCATTATACTTCTTGTTAGTTGAAAAATTTGGGGATATGTTTTGTGTTTATTTATGAAAAAAACTTATATTTGGTGAAAATTTGGAAAATTATTCATAACAGACAAATTACTTGATAATTAACAATTACTGCATTTCTGCTTCATGTCAACATGGTTTTTTATGCGTCTTTTCTCGTTTTTGTAGGATGTTATAAGGCTTTAGGTGCAATTTTTTAAATTTTCATAAAAAACACAGAATCAGACTTTTAAAGGACCAGCTCAGCTTTCAGGTCACTTTCAGTGCCTAAATAATAGTAAAACCCCATAAGTTACAACATTATAGAAACTACACCCTTCAATGTATGTAAAAAACTTTTATGAAGTTTGTTAACCCTTTTATTGGTTGAATTTTGAAATTTAAATTATTTTGGCTAAATTAAATAAATTCTATAATTTGGACATATAAGGGCTTATTTTCTGCAACATACCGTATATATTCGTGTATAAGCCGAGATTTTCAGCACAAAAAATGTGCTGAAAAACTTCACCTCGGCTTATACACGAGTCAACTAAGGGGCAAACATAAAGGGGCAAAAAAAAAATAATAATACTCACCCTCCGGTGTCCGGATCCTCGGCGGCAGCTCCCGATTCTTGGCAGCGGCTCCGCTCCCCTCTTCTTTCTTCACTGGCGGCTCCCGGTCTCTTTTCTTTCTTCACTAGCCGGCAGTGGCTTCCATGCGATCTGCGGGCGGGCGCACACACTATGATGCGGCGCTGTCGCCGCTGATGACGTCATCGGCGGCGACACTGCCGCATCATAGTGTGCACCCGCTGGCAAGTCGCATGGACGCGACTGCCGGCTAGTGAAAAAGAAAAGAGACCGGGAGCCGCCAGTGAAGAAAGAAGAGGGGAGCTGTCACCGAGGTTCGGAAGCCGCCGCCAGGAACGGGAGCCACCGCCGAAGGACCGGGAGCCGTGCCGAGCATCAAAGGTGAGTATCGTCGGAGGGTGAGTATTAAGTTTGTTTTTTTTATTCACTTGGCATACTGGGGGCAGGCTGTATACTACTATTGGGGCAGGCTGTATACTACTAATGGGGCAGGCTATATACTGCTATTGGGGCAGGCTGTATACTACTATTGGGGCAAGCTGTATACTACTATTGGGGCAGGCTGTATACTACTATTGGGCAGGCTGTATACTACTATTGGAGCAGGCTGTATACTACTTGGGGGCAGGCTGTGTACTACTTGGGGGCAGGCTGTGTACTACTTGGGGGCAGGCTGTATACTACTTGGGGGCAGGCTGTATACTACTTGGGGCAGGCTGTATGCTACAGGGGGGAGGCTGGCTGTATACTACAGGGGGCTGGCTGGCTGTATACTACACCCTCGGCTTATATTCGAGTCAATAGGTTTTTCCAGTTTTTGGTGGTAAAATTAGGGGTCTCGGCTTATACTCGGGTCGGCTTATACTCGAGTATATACGGTAAATACTTTATTTTAGGGTGTGTTTAGCTTATTGATGAGATTTTATTAACTCTTGAATCTGTGAAGGAAATGAAAATAATCAATTCTGGTTTCTGTTTTTTGCTTTATTTATAGGGTTGTTCACCATACCATGAAAATAATATGTTATCTTCATTGTATAGAACACTATCATTACGGTGATGTCTTATTTATATATTTTTAATATATTTTATCAATTTTATTGAAGAAAAACTAATATAGAGTATTGCCATCTTTTCGGAGACACAACTTTAATATTATTGCTTGTTTTTTGCTTGCAGAGCTGGTTTTATTTTTCACGTGTCAAGTTTTTCTTTACAGTGTTACAATTTTGACGCAGAAATTTTATGAAAAATTAAAAATTTTGGCTAGTTTTTCATGTTTTTTTTTAATGCCGTTCACCAACAGGGTCCAAAAATGTAACCATTTTTTGTACAGCTTGTTACGAACATGGCAATACTGAATATGTGGAGTTTTCTTATTACTTTATTAGATGTGTTGGTGTTTAGGGGACTTTTATTTTATTATTAAATAAAATTATTTTAATTGAAAAGACTTTATCAAGTGTTTTAAACAGTTTTTTTTTTTATTTTCTATGGCCCGTTTCTATGAACCCGCATCACACTCGCAACGCATGCTGCTCGGTTCGCACGACCCAAACACTGCAAACCGGAACAGAACTGACATGCTGAGTTCCATTCCGGTTTGCAGCGTTCGGGCCGGGCAGTGATCCGGCAGCATGCGTTGCGAGTGTGATGCGAGTTCATCGCATCACACTCGCAAGTGTGGATTGGGCCTTATAGGTGAGCTTGAACAAGCAATGCTCTGATCACTTGTCCAAGCTCCTATTCACCTAAAACAGTGCAATACAGATGTATTTTACTGTGTTATCTAACACACTGAGAAGGCTCAGGCTCCTGTAAGGAGTTGCGCAGGTCGGGCACTGGCAGACGCCGAGAATTACCCCGGGAAGACCCCAGGGAGGTTACATAAGCCTTTGGGGTGGAAGGTTCTGCTCTCTTTCCCCTGAGGTTTCTCCATGGAGCCCTTGGCTGGCGCTATCAGCAATCAAGTGGTTGACATCCACGATCAGTGCTAGTGTCCAGAGTCTAGGCGCGGCACTATTCAGTTCATGGCCTGTCTAGAGATCAGGCCCACCCAAACATTCACCTTCAGGAGTCTGCCCCATTCTGCTGCTGAAGTAGCCAGCTATCCATCTCCATCCTGAAGCGACCTTTACCATGGAACTATATCCATCCAGTCATCATGACCCAGTTGATATTATTGATGTTGTGGCCTTTGCCGAGTTCAGAATAAACAAACTGTAAGGTAAATGCTTTGAAAACTCTGCCTCTAAGTGATCCCTGTGTAAAGCTGTTACCACCACTGGCGCCCCATTCACCACCACCAGGAATACATTCACATTGGGGTTGCCCCATGGAGAAACCTACATCTTCAGCCTCTCCCCCCCATTTCTTGTGCTATCATTAGGTGGCTGGCAGGTGGAAACATGCCAGAGACCTGTCAAGATGTGGACAAGGCCTCTTTTCCCTAGTACCCAGCACTATGAGTGCAGACGAGCGCTAGGCAGTGCAAAGCCATCCTACATAGGTACGTAGGGCTCTGACTGCTCCCACGCTATTAAAAGGCTAGGCCCCAGTGGGGGATGTTGTACATGTCTCATTCCATCCACCCACGTCATGTTGCATCACAGACCAGGTCCAGGTGTTGGTGGATGATTTGGTCCAGGTCTGGAAGGTGAGTCCTCAGGACACCATCCGCAACCTCATCAGGAGCATACAAGGCATTGTAGGGAGGTCATACAGGTAAGTGGCAGCCACAGAAAAAAACTGAGCTTCAATTTGACTTGTTTTACAGACATATCATCAAAGTTAGAGCAGCCTGTAGTTTTCATTTTGTGGGTGACTCCAAATCCTGGCCTCCATTGGTTGTTTTTTTGTGATTTTGTGGTCAGCACAATCAACTTTGTACAGAACAAAAGTATTCAATGAAAATATTTCATTTATCCACATTTAGGATGTGTCATTTGAGTGTTTCCTTTTTTTGAGAAGTGTAGTTTACATGAAAGGCTTCATTTGATTTTGGAACTACAAAACTTGGAAAATAAAGCACTTTCACAGTATACTTATGGTCTCACAGAGACAGCCGTTATGGGGGCCGTGATTTAGCGACATCATTTGTGACCAGATCACAGGCCCCATAGACTTCTGTATCTCAGGTGACTGTTTGGTGAGCACACCAAATTACCGAGCCACTACTCTGCCTATTGGGGGAGGAGGGGTAAAGAGCACTCGTCCCACCTCTCCTGGCCCTGTGCCCACCCGGGATCTGATCTGGGTGATCACACGGTCGTCTGAATGTGGCCAAAGGCTCGGTTCACACCTAGTTTTTTGCTAAATACGGGACTTCTCTCCAGGACTGCTACTGCTCTTCAGTCACCTGAGCCATTTTGTACAGCCAGGCAGATACAAAGGATTAAAAGCCACCACTGCTGGCACCTTTATGCTGGAGTCTATGGGGGAGATCAGTGCTTCTATGCCAGTTTTTCAGTTTTTGTATTGTGAAAAAAATGCGATTATTCTGGCAACTGCATAACCATTATGCCGTGTGGGCATGGAGGTCCATGAAGGTATGCAGTCGGCAGTATGTTCCTGCACTCTGTCTGCACACATTTCACTTCTGAATGTTCGCTGATTTTTTACTCAAAAGTACAGCAGCACTGCTGCCAGATGGTTTATGAGGTCTAAACCTCATGATGAATCCACCATTGCAGCGGTGGGGGGAAACTTTATCACAGGCCATTGCCCAGAGTGCCGGTGTATGATAAATTACCCCCTATGTGTTTAAGTAGTACATGGTAGGAGTACATTATTGAAGTTGGTCCAATTTAAAGGGGTGCTGGAGCCTCTTCCTGGGGGTTCATTTCTGGCACATAAAATCTCCACTAGAGTAAAGCCTCCCCAAAGGGCATGTGCACGCTCTCCCAAAGAGGTGCTTTCTACCAGAGATGTACTTGAACATTATTTGTATTAATGGATATCGCCACCAATAAGAAGAAGAGGACTCAACCGCTTTCCTTTTCCCCTCCCACAATGTGTGTCTGTCTTTTCTATAAAGCCGAGGACTTGTCACTAGCTAAAACCTCCCCCTCTCTCCCACATCATCACTTGCTGGGAATCTTTTATTTATTCCGACTCTTTAAAAAAAAGACCGGGGAGGTAAGTTTGTTTACAGGTGCACATAAGCTCCGCTAAGTTCAGCTTCCGGTCCGACTCGTCCCCATATATAAACACAGGATACAGTGCTGGGAATAGGGACAGGTGGGCATGGACAACGCGCTAGCGGCAGGGCAGGCAAGAACCTCCAAGGCGTACAGCGCCAGTTCGTGCCACATGTCCAGCTTTGAAACCCAGTAGTTGTAGGGAGCTGTGTGATCATTTAGGATGATGGTATGGTCAGCTACGTACTCCCTCACCATCTTTCTGTAAAGATCAGCCCTACTCTGCCGAGACTGGGGACAGGTGACAGTGTCTTGCTGGGGTGACATAAAACTGGCAAAGGCCTTGTAAAGCGTACCCCTGCCAGTGCTGGACAAGCTGCCTACTCGCCTACTTTCCCTCGCTACTTGTCCCGCAGAAGTACGCCCTCTGCCGCTAGCGCTGTCAGAAGGGAAATACTGTTTCAGCTTGTGCACCAGGGCCTGCTGGTATTCATGCATTCTCACACTCCTTTCCTCTCCAGGGATGAGAGTGGAAAGATTTTGCTTGTACCGTGGGTCCAGGAGAGTGAATACCCAGTAATCAGTGCTGGAATAAATTCTTTGAACGCGAGGGTCACGGGATAGGCAGCCTAGCATGAAATCTGCCATATGCGCCAGAGTCCCAACGCGCAAGAATTCACTCCCCTCACTGGCCTGACTGCCCATTTCCTCCTCCTCCAACTCCTCTTCTTCTGCCCATACACGCTGAACAGTGAAGGACTGAACAATGGTCCCCTCTTCTGTCTCGCCAACATTCTCCTCCTCTTCCTCCTCATCCTCCTCCACCTCCTCCGTTATGCGCTGAGAAACAGACCTAAGGGTGCTTTGGCTATCAACAAGGGAATCTTCTTCCCCCGTCTCTTGTGACGAGCGCAAAGCTTCCGACTTCATGCTGACCAGAGAGTTTTTCAACAGGCCAAGCAGCGGGATGGTGAGGCTGATGATGACAGATATCAGACATCCACGTCCACTCCTCATTGTAGACTTGAGGAAGCTGACTGACCTGACTACCAGTTCTGGTGGAAGTTGACATCTGGCAGTCTACAATCGCTCTGCGCTGCTGGTAAACTCTGGATAACATGGTTAATGTTGAATTCCACCTCGTGGGCACGTCGCACAACAGTCGGTGAGCGGGCAGTTGGAGGCGGCGCTGCGCTGCCCTGAGAGTGGCAGCATCTGTGCTGGACTTCCTGAAATGCGCACAGATGCGGCGCACCCTTCGTGAGCAAATCAGACAGATTGGGGTATGTCTTGAGGAAACGCTGAACTATGAGATTTAACACATGGGCCAGGCATGGCACATGTGTCAGTCTGCCGAGTTGCAGAACCGCCACCAGGTTACGGCCGTTGTCACACACAACCATGCCTGGCTTCAGGTTCAGCGGTGCCAGTCACAGATCAGTCTGAGCCGTGATGCCCTGTAATAGCTCTTGGGCGGTGTGCCTTTTATCGCCTAGGCTCAGCAGTTTGAGCACCGCCTGCTGTCGCTTAGCGACAGCACTGCTGCTGTGCCTAGAGCTACCAATGGCGCCATGCCCACGGATGGTAATTCGGAGGAGGAGGTGGAGGAGGGGTGGGAGGAGGAGGAGGCATAGTAGGCCTTTGAGACCTGGACCGAGGTAGACCCCGCAATCCTCGGCGTCGGCAGTATATGACCAACCCCAGGGTCAGACTCGGTCCCAGCCTCCACCAAGTTAACCCAATGTGCCGTCAGTGATATATAGTGGCCCTGCCCGGCAGCACTCGTCCACGTGTCCGTGGTCAGGTGGACCTTGTCAGAAACGGCGTTGGTCAAGGCACGGATGATGTTCTCTGACACGTGCTTGTGCAGGGCTGGGATGGCACATCGGGAAAAGTAGTGGCTGCTGGGGACCGAATACCGAGGGGCGGCTGCCGCCATGAGGTTTCGAAAGGCCTCAGTCTCTACCAGCCTATAGGGCAGCATCTCCAGGCTAAGCAACTTGTGGACGTTGAGGGCTTGGGTGTGTGGGTGGTTTTGCGCTATACTTCCTTTTGCGCTCCAGCGTCTGGGGTATGGAGAGCTGAACGCTGGTGGATGCTGTGGAGGATCGTGGAGGCGAAGATGGGGCTTTCGCACGGGAGCAGGGCCGCATCTGCCATGAGGCGAGATGAAAATCTCGCCTCGGGCGGCAGAATGCGGCCCTCTTTAAAAGCGGCATTTTGCAGCTCCAATCTGGGCGATTCGGGCGCCCGCTGGCGCCCGAATCTCCCTTCAGATAAATCGCACCTGTCTCTTTAAGAAACAGGTGCGATTTACATGCGGAGCGGCGCAGCGCCTTTACGGCTGCTGGCGTCGCTCCGTACAGTGCAGTGACACAGGCGGCTGATGATGACGTAACGCGCCTGTGTCACTCAGCCAGAAGAGCCGCTGCCAGAAGAGCCGCGTGAATATGGGAGCCGCGCGCCGTGGGAGCACCCTGCCGTGAGGTAAGTACAAGTTTTATTATTTTTATTGTCCAATTATTAATTAAATATATATATTAGGGGGCGATTACTACTGTAACGGGGGGGGGGGGGTTGTCTTCGATATATACTTTTTTACTAGGGAGGCTGTGTATAGTTATAAGGGGCCAGATCCCATTTTTCCTGGGGGGGGGGGGGGGTTGTATATATTTATATGAGGGGCCAAATTCTTATTACACTGGGGGGGGGGGCTGTATATATTTATATGGGGGGCCAAATTCTTATTACACTGGGGGGGGGGCTGTATATATTTATATGGGGGGCCAAATTCTTATTACACTGGGGGGGGGGCTGTATATATTTATATGGGGGCCCAAATTCTTATTACACTGGGGGGGGGGCTGTATATATTTATATGGGGGGGCCAGATTCTGTTTATTCTGGGGGGCTGTATATATTTATATGGGGGGCCAGATTCTGTTTATTCTGGGGGGCTGTATATATTTATATGGGGGCCAGATTCTGTTTATTCTGGGGGGCTGTATATATTTATATGGGGGGCCAGATTCTGTTTATTCTGGGGGGCTGTATATATTTATATCGGGGGCCATACTCTGTTTATTCTGGGGGGCTGTATATATTTATATGGGACCAGATTCTGTTTATTCTTAGGGGGGGGTATATATTTATATGGGGCCAGATTCTGTTTATTCTGGGGGGGCTGTATATATTTATATGGGGGGCCAAATTCTTATTACACTGGGGGGGGGGGCTGTATATATTTATATGGGGGGCCAAATTCTTATTACACTGGGGGGGGGGCTGTATATATTTATATGGGGGGGCCAGATTCTGTTTATTCTGGGGGGCTGTATATATTTATATGGGGGGCCAGATTCTGTTTATTCTGGGGGGCTGTATATATTTATATGGGGGGCCAGATCCTGTTTATTCTGGGGGGCTGTATATATTTATATGGGGGGCCAGATTCTGTTTATTGTGGGGGGCTGTATATATTTATATCGGGGGCCATACTCTGTTTATTCTGGGGGGCTGTATATATTTATATGGGACCAGATTCTGTTTATTCTTGAGGGGGGGGGTATATATTTATATGGGGCCAGATTCTGTTTATTCTGGGGGGCTGTATATATTTATATGGGGCTGGATACTGTTTATACTGGGGGGCCTATAAAAATAAATTATATATATATATTCATTAGGAGGTGCTATATATTTACATCAATCAGGGTAGTACTCTATATAAATTCACATGTAACATAATAACTGGGTGGGATATATTATTCATAAGATACAATAGATTACTTTGCATCATGTAAACCAAATATTGGGGGGGGGGGTCTGTATTAATAAATTAGGGGTGTTGTATATTGATTGGTGCTGTACATGCTATAATTCCAGTAGAATATTTATATATAATGAAGGGATGTGTTCTATGTGGGGTAGCGTGCGGTCACTTGTGTTGTGAGGGTTATTTAGGAGCGCAGTGTTGTTATCCAGGAGACTTCATACTGTAAGTGACTGTGGTATTTTTAAGGACGCCGGGGGGAGATGCTGCATGGAGCTGAAGATATCTGGCCATGAATTCAGCAGTGATACGTCATGGATTGGAGAACCCGGAATAAAGTCCTCCTGATGGAAGAGATTGTCATCTATAAGGTACTAGATGCCACTAATGGCTCCCAGAACCTGTAGTCAGTCACACAGTGTCAGGGAGCTGTCTGTAGGGATGTTAATTGTTAGTAAAGTTTTCAGCATTTTCTGAACAGGTAGCGGAGGGGGGGGGGGCAGCATTTTAATATTCGCCTCAGGCAGCAAATATGCTAGAATCGGCCCTGCACGGGAGGTGTTTGGGCCGGGGTCCTGGGCAGGTGGCTGACTAGCAGATGACACAGGGGAAGGAGCAGTGGTGTGCCCGGCCGGAGGTGAACGGGCTTGGTGCCATTGAGTGGGGTGTTTAGCATTCATATGCCTGCATACTGGTGGTAGTTAAGCTAGTAGTTGTGGAACCCCTGCTGATCCAGGTTTGGCACAGGTTGCACACCACAGTCCGTCGGTCATCCGGTGTTTCTTTAAAGAACCTCCAGACTTCTGAAAATCTAGCCCTCGCCACGGGAGCTTGACTACGGGAAACATTTGGTGCTGATGCACCAGCTCTGGCCCTGCCTCTCCATCTGGCCCCACCACTGCCTCTTCCAACCTGTTCTGCTATAGGACTCGCCTCCGTCTCAGAAGCACTGTGTTCACCCGGCCTATCAACCCAGCTTGGGTCTGTCACCTCATCATCCTCCGATCCCTCAGTCTGCTCCCCCCTCGGACTTCCTGCCCTGACAAAAACTTCACCACTGTCTGACAACCGTGTCTCCTCATCGTCCGACACCTCTTTACACACTTCTTCCACTACGTCAATAATGTCATCATCACCCACAGACTGTGACCGGTGGAAAACCTGCTGGGAGGGGGCAGACTGGGGGGAAGGAGGCTGAGTTGGAGGAGCTGGAGGAGTGCTGATTTCGGTGACATGGGTGGACTGCGTGGAAGACTGACTGGTGGACAAATGGCTAGAATCCGCAATCCACGACATCACCTCTTCGCACTGTTCTGGCCTCAACAGTGCTCTATCACAAGTCCCAGTAACTTGAGACATGATGAACCTAGGGAGTGTAGCTCTGCAGCGTTCCCCTGCTCCCTCATCAGCAGGTGGTGTCTCACCCCGCCCAGGACCACGGCCTCTGACCCATGCAGTAGTTGGACGCCCACGTCCACGCGCTCGTCCTCTACCCCTAGCCCTCGGGTTAAACATTTTCCAAATTAAAGTGTAAACTTTAAATTTTTTTTTTTGTGTTTATTTTTTTTTATTTATTTATTTTTTTAAACAAAACGATGCTATCTTATTGCTATGGCTAGTTTCTAACCTACACTGACAGCACACAACTGGATTTTGTGCTGTGCCTGATGACTTTGAGTTATAAAAAGAAATAAACGTAAAAAAAATAAATCAGCAGACTGATTCAAATCAAACCCCTAATAAATTGTCCCACTTCGGTGTTTGAGGTGGATATGCGTGTCACTAAGAGCTAAACACAACGGTCGCAAGTCTCCCAGCAAATTCCTCACAATATGGTACTAGCTGCACTACTAGTGGCAGCAAGCCCAGCCACAAGCAAACAAAAAAAAAGTAAAATAAAATGTTATTGTAGCCCTAAGAAGGACTGTTGGGTTCTTGTAGAATCACTCCTGCCTAACACTATTCTAATAGAGCACCCTAACGCTTTCCCTGACCAGCAGCAGCTCTCTCCCTAGCGGCATCCAGACAGAGAATGACGCGAGCAGCGCGGGCAGGGGCTAGTCTATTCCAGGGTCACCTGATCTGGCCAGCCAACCACTGCTATCGACGTGTAAGGGTACCACGTCATGCTGGGTGGAGTGCAGAGTCTCCTGGCTTGTGATTGGCTCTGTTTCTGGCCGCCAAAAATCACAACGGCGGGAGATGCCATTTTCTCGAGCGGGCAAAGTATTCGTCCGAGCAACGAGCAGTTTCGAGTACGCTAATGCTCGAACGAGCATCACGCTCGGACGAGTATGTGCGCTCATCTCTAGTTATAACCATATAAAGTGACGCAAGTCAGAATCCAAAAATGGGACTGAGCCTTAAGCTACATAATGGCTGCGTCCTTAAGGGGTTAAATAGCAGCTGTGAGATTCAGAAGGACCCATCCATTCCATGACACAGGTAAATGAACAGGCCAGGGAGCTGTTTCTAGGTCTGAATATGGTGAATATGAGGCACTGTACACCTAAGCTTTCAGTGCCAGTGACAAGATTGGGCTGTGAAACTGACCATAGGTTCTTTTATTGAGGCTTTAAGTAATTGTAAAATCAATGGGGCTCATTCACTAAGGGTCCGCGGACCGTATTTCGCCGGGTCTCCCGACGATTTCCGATGTGCGTCGCATTTAACGCACAGGATTTAACATCGCAAATTGTGTCGCAAGACATGCACTTACATGCACCGGGAAGAAGAAGGTGTACTCCGGCGGACCTGAGTGGGGAAGCAACAGATACAGGATCTCGGGCACACGATGTTGGTGAATCGAGCCAGAGTTCATCTTCGTTGGACCGTCCGTATCAGGGATCGCAACAGGACCGGGTAAGTAAATGTGCCCCAATATCTGGCCAAAACACATTGGAGCACATTTACTAAAAGAAGTGCGCCAGTTTTCTTTCTGACTCTGCACTTTCTTTCTAGACTCCTTGCACAGGTATTTAAGAAGGGTCCACGCCACACAGCCCTTTTATGGCGCGGCTGCACTATTAATTGTGAAACACATATTAGGGAGTGTTTTGGTGCTCCGTCGGACAGTGCCAGATTTAACATGCAAAGTCCAACAGAATTGTGTCACACGGCCCATGTTAAAGGTGCACCAAAAAAAGTGAACTCTGTCGGGGGAGTGCAAGGGGCGCCAGATTCATGAAGAACGTGCCCCATTGTGTTTTACTAACGCATGTGGTTTTTAAGGAATGCATTTTTTGGATGTTTTTTGAACGCATCCAGAAATTGCCACGCGTGAACACCTCGAGCAAAGGGGGTGAGAGGCATGAAGGGAAGATGCACTGTGCACCCTTTCTGCCTGTCTGTATGTATAGTTCACTGATAACAGTGATCCTGTGGAGTGTTGCCATAAAATCATAGTTTTGCGTGAACTATATATAACAAAAGGGAACACACACATATATTATTTAGTATATTGGTGCCATAGTAAAAAATAAATTGTCAAAAAACCTATTAAAAGTAAATAAAATATCAGGACAAGCTTCTTAGAATAAAAGAAAGTCCAAGGCAGCTCTGTCCAAGCTCCTAATTAGGCGAGTGTAGATACCGGAAGGCAGCATGTACTCCTAAGGGCGCATTGACACGCTGCGCTTTGGTTGCGTTTTCATTGCGTTATAAAACGCATTACAACAGCTGAGGAGAGGTGATTTGCCTAATTACATTACTGTTAACATTTGCATTTACAAAATGCATTGTAAACACAATGTTAACACATGTGTTAACATAGTGTTTAATGTAAAAAGTAATGTAATTAGGTAAATCACGTCTCCTCAGCTGTTGTAATGCGTTTTAAACGCAATGAAAACGCAACGTGTGAACACGCCCTCAGGAATGCTGCCTGCCTTTCTTCATGAAGATTAGTAGATAATGGCTGCTATGGTAATCATGTTTTTATTGCTGCTAATAGCAAATCTTGGCACGGTTTAAGTTTTTTAACTGCTTTGAAAAAATTATAGCTGAACTGTGAGTGGTTGTTATGGGCAACATAGACAGTTTCACTGTAAAAAACTTTTTATTAATGAGGCCCATATAAATATATATTTAGGTAAAAGTTATTGGATTTATCAGAAGTGCCTGAGAGCAAAACTGATAAATTACTAATTACTGATGCCAACCAATCGGATCTCAGCTTTCAGTTTCCTCACTTAGTTTGTAAAATAAATCTTGAGCTCTGATTGGTTGCCATGAGCAACTAGAACATTTTTCTTCTCACACTTGTGATAAATCTCCGCCTTATGGTGACAAGGATAAGAAGGGACAGGGGAAAGAGTGTCAGGGCTTTGGCAGAGAACATTCAGCATTTCCATGATATTTACTGTAATCCTGATGTAATGGGGATCAGTAAGTACAGGGACTATTTGAACACAGCAGGGGAAGAAGACAGAGAGAAGAACCTGCAAAGGATTATGGGTAAAGCTGCCACATGTGCAACATCCCCCACCGGGGCCTAGCCTTTTCTCGGGGCCTGGAGTCAGCCTGGGCCCGCAGTACCTGAGTGGCTGGCGGTTGCGGCCTAGGCACGCTAGTGTCACGGTGCTTGGTATGGGGAACCGGAGGGCTGTCCTACAGCCTGGCAGGTCTCCAGCAGGGTGATGTTGGCAAGAAATGATGAGGGAGAGGCTGCTATAGCGGATCTCCCTGGGGCAACCCTTTAGTGTCTAGAGTATGAGTCTCTGTATGGTGGATAGGGTGCAGCTGTAGTAGCAGGGACCAGACGGAGGCAGAGGTTGAACAAAAACACTTACAGTTCTTTATTGGAACCGACAGGAACTTCAGCAACGTGCCTTTAACAGAGTGATGGAGCGCTGAGATGCTTTTGGAGGAAGCCACAGGAGATAGGTCGCCAGCCTGGATGCAGAGGGCAGGCTGGGAGGTAGCTGTGTCCTAATAGGAAGCTTCAGCTCGTCCTGGAGTGCTTCAGGTATCACCCTTGAAGGTAGGATGATACCCCTTTCCTCACTATACTAGCTAATCTATTAGCTCCACTCTTCAGAGGCAGGGGCTAGGCTCTTCCTGCTCTTATCTGGTATGCTGGCTGAATAGATTCTGGACTGGAGTTCCCTGTCTGCTTCTCTTCTCATCTAAGCTAGGCTAAACTAATCTCTAGCTGATGTCCTGCAGACCCTCAGGTCTGACCAGGACTGGTCTCTTCTCCCTCCTGGGAGAGACTGCTCTCCTCTCTCTCCTGAGAGAGACTCCTCTCAGAGTGTTCTTTAGAACATTCCTGGCCAGGGGTTTTGTAACTCCTCTGGTCAGGTGGTGGCTGCTCCTCCATTCACATTTCAGCTTACAGAGGACAGGATGTAACACAGATCATTGGATAATAGCATCTTGCATCATACAAAACACTTAACTCCTGCTTTGCCAGGCAGGAGCTACCACTGCAATGTCCCCTGTGTGATGTGATGACATGCTGTGGGGCTTATTCGCAAGCACTCCTTCGCCATTGCATCGGCGAGGTTGTTGCACATGCCTTCTGGGCCCGGTCCCACATTTGTTTCTGTGAGACACACAACTGAGGCCGAACAAGTACCAAGATAACAAATAAAAACATATTTATATTTTTCTGAATATTTAGTGCTTTTGGGGTGATTTTAAAAAGAAAGTTAGGTCATGGCAGAAACCCCTTTAACCCCTTAAAGGAAACCTACCACTTGAAGTGGCAGGTTTCCGATGGCAATACCGAGCACCAGCTCAGGGTGAGCTGGTGCCGGCGCTTATTTTTGTTAGTGTTTTAAACCGCGGTATCGCGGTTTAAAACACTTTTTAAACTTTATAGCCGGCGCAGGTAGGTACACGCTCGGCGCTTACCATGCGCGCGGCTCTCCTTCACTTCCTATGTAGCCGCGCGCACGGTAAGCGCCGAGCGCGTACCTCCATGCGCCGGCTATACAGTTTAAAAAGTGTTTTAAACCGCGATACCGCAGTTTAAAACACTAACAAAAATAAGCTCCGGCACCAGCTCACCCTGAGCTGGTGCTCGGTATTGCCATCGGAAATCTGCCACTTCAAGTGGTAGGTTTCCTTTAACGCTCTGCGCCGTAGCTCTATGGCACAGAGGTATAAGGGATGTATGAAGATGGCTCACGGGCTGAGTCCTCTTCATACAGAGGTGGGGGTTGTTGCATATTGCAGCAAACCCCCACCGCTAATAACCGCGGTCGGTGCTTGCACCGATCGCGGCTATTAATCCTTTCAACGCTGCCGGGGGGGGGGGGCGGCGATCGGTTGCCATGGTAGCCTCGGGTCTTCGTTTGACCCGAGACTATCTGGCATCTGCAGATTCGTTACAATGAGCCAGTGGCTCATTGTAATGAATGTGCTGCAAAAATGCCATATATTGCAATACAGAAGTATTACAGTATATGGTAGGAGCGATCTGACCATCTAGGGTTAATGTACCCTAGATGGTCTAAGAAATAGTGGGGAAAAAAAAGTTTAAAAAATAACAAAAATTAATAAAATATTAAAAGTTCAAATCACCCCCCTTTCCCTAAAACGGATATAAAACATAATAAACGGTAAAAATCACAAACATATTAGGTATCGCCGCGTCCCAAAATGCCCGATCTATCAAAATATAAAAACGGTTACGGGCGGTGGTGACCTCCGAGGCAGAAAATAGCGCCCAAATGTCCGAAATGCGACTTTTACATGACTTTTAAAATGATCAAAATGTCGCACAGACCTCAAAATGGTAGCAATGAAAACGTCGCCTCATTTCGCAAAAAATGACCCCTCACACATCTCCGTGCACCAAAGTTTGAAAAAGTTATTAGCGTCAGAGGATGGCAAAAATTTTGTACACATTCGTTTAATTTTTGAAAATGTATTAAAACACAATAAAACCTATATAAATTTGGTATCACCGCGATCGCACCGAACCAAAGAATAAAGTAGGCATGTTATTTGGGGCGAAGAGTGAAAGTCGTAAAAACTGAGCCCACAAGAACGTGATGCACGTGCGTTTTTTTTTCAATTTTTCCACATTTGGAATTTTTTTCAGCTTCGCAGTACACGGCATGTTAAAATAAATAACATTACGGGAAAGTAAAATTTGTTACGCACAAAATAAGCCCTCACACAGGTCTGTACACGTAAAAATGAAAAAGTTATGGATTTTTGAAGTTGGAGAGCGAGAATTGAGCCGAAAAACCCTGCGTCCTTAAGGGGTTAATTTCCTTAATAAGACCGTGGGGGGTGGAAAGACCATATTCAAATATATAAGCAAAGGTAAAATCACCATTTTGATCATTAAAATGTTGCCTTAAAACGATAGCTTCCTCAGGTTCCACATACTCCACCATGTCCCAGCTAAAATCACCTTTGTTTGACTCCCTGAAAGAGACACCTAAAAAAGTAACGGCATTAGACACAGGAACAGGTATGTCATTTAAAACCATGTCACCTATGTTTAAAATATTGCTTTTATTTAGGTTAATCTTAAAACCAGAGGAGCAGCAGGACCATTCAGTTTATCTGATTGATTTTTGGAGTGAAAGGGTGTCCCTGCAAAAAGTAGCAACGTCATCCATGTACCCCACTGCTTTAGCCTCTATTCTACCCCCTCCTGGGAGGGGGACCCCACGGATTTGCTTGTCTCTTCTCAAGGCGCATAAGAGAGGCTCTAGGACGCAAATGAAAAAGCAGTGGGGACAAGGGACACTCCTACTTTACCCCTGAATTTAAAATGACCTCCTGTGTCTTGAATCCGTTCGCTAAAATCTTACTGGTGCAGTCCGTGTAAAAAGCTTTCAGGGAGGATAAAAAGCCATCAGGTATATCCTTTCTAAAACCTTATAAAAGTGGGATACACGGTCAAAAGCTTTTTCAAAATCTATTGATAAAATAGCAAGCCTACTTTTACTATCTTTTACATCGTTAATAATATCTTTTATCAGGTTTAGGTTATCCCATACACTACGTCCTGGCACTCCACACACCTGATTAGAATGAATTATTTTCTCTGCGACTTCTTTTAATCTATTCGTACACATCTTGGCTATGATCTTGTAGTCGCAATTTAGAAGGGTGATTGGCCTCCAGTTTTTATGTTCGGCCTTGTCTCCCCTTTTATATAGCAGGGAGACCTCACCCTTCCGCCAGGACGTAGGTAAAGCCTTAGAATTAAAAACGTGACTAAAAAGCTCAAACAATTCTTCTCGTAAAATGGGATAAAATTTTACATAAAACTCACTGGGTATACCATCCGGACCAGGGACCTTACCAGCTTTAAAACTCCTAATGGATTCTGACATCTCCTCTTCCTCAATTTCCTTAGATAAAAACTGTTGAGAGACAGAATCTAAAACATTAGTAATCTATTTCAGTGAGTCATCAATAAAATTAAGATCCAAAGGTTTGGTATTAAAAAGATTGGCATAAAACTCCTGAACCTTATGTAAAATACTCTGTACTGTAGACTCGCCCTTGATCGACTCAATAATTTATTATTATTTACTTTCTTAAAAAAGTACCTGGAATGGTACAGAACATTGCATTGTGACGTTATCCTTAGATCTGGTTATTGTAACTAGAACATTGCGGCAGCTACTGTTTCTCTTTAAATGAATCCTGACTGAGATTTGATGTATAACAAGACCAGCATTGCATGCATTACCCGCTGTATTATGTTATGTTTGAAAAATCAATAAAAATTTACAGTAAAAAAAAAAAAAAAGTACCTGGAGCAAGTCTCGTTCTCCTCAAGATGTTGTATTTTAGAGCGAAAAATGATTTCTTTACCTTTTTGCTCCAGGTACTGGGCGATCTCTTTTTTAAGAACAGTAATTTCATCATCAACTTCCATACCGTTTTTCTTAAAAAACTACATGGTTTGTAGACGGGCATTTAAAACCTTAAAATTTTTGTATTTCTCATTTCTCTATTTTTACGCTCATCTGGATAAAAAAAAATGTTTTATTTTCTTTTTCATCTTGTGGCGATAGAAGAAAAAAACGTTTGCTCTAAAAGGATCATCTAAAAGGGAAACATTCATCTTCCAGGACTTTTTACAAACAGGGTTAGTAAGATTATGTTTGACATTAAAATATAAAAACTTATGGTCAGAAATAATATTGGTTAAAACATCACAACTAAAAGGCAGTACATTATTGGAACAGTAAAATCTATCCTGGAACTGCCGACATTGTTGCTCCAGGTAACACCTCAGGTATATCTTTGTTACAATCTTTATACACATGTTTTAAATTAAAATCAGTGACAATGTTCTTTAAAATACTAGAGCTTCTGTCATACATGTGGCTAACAGAGTCAGAGAAGCGGCGCTCACCCTTAATAATGCAGTTAAAATCACCGGATAAAATGAAAGGATCCAACCCATTAATAAGAAGAGGTAAAATCTCTAACATTTTAATCCTTTCTGCTTTATCTGCTGAGCCATAAACTACCATTTAATACCATCAATAAAAGCTTTAACCAACAAAATACATTCTGGAAGAATTTCCTGTATAAAATCGATAAGAACTAGAGATGAGCGAACATACTCGTCCGAGCTTGATGCTCGATCGAGCATTAGCGTACTCGTAACTGCTCGTTGCTCGGACGAGTATTTCGCCCGCTCGAGAAAATGGCAGCTCCCGCCGTTTTGCTTTTTGGCGGCCAGAAACAGAGCCAATCACAAGCCAGGAGACTCTGCACTCCACCCAGCATGACGTGGTACCCTTACACGTAGATAGCAGTGGTTGGCTGGCCAGATCAGGTGACCCTGGGATAGACTAGCCGCTGTCCGCGCTGCTCGGATCATTCTCTGTCTGGATGCCGCTAGGGAGAGAGCTGCTGCTGCTCAGGGAAAGCGTTAGGGTGTTCTATTAGCTTACTGTTAGGCAGGAGTGATTCTAAAAGAACCCAACAGCCCTTCTTAGGGCTACAATAACGTTATAATTTTTTTTTTTTTTTTATTTGCAGCTAGTACCATATTGTGAGGAATTAGCAGGGGGACTTGCTACCGTTGTGTTTAGCTCTTAGTGACACACATATCCACCTCAAACACCAAAGTGGGAAAATTTATTAGGGGTTTGAGTAGAATTAGGCACAGTCTGCCAGTTTCTTTTTATTTTACGTTTATTTTTTTCATAACTCAGCGTCATCTCATCTGGCATAGTAGTGTGCTGTAATACTTGGCTAGAAAATAGCCATAGGAGAATACAAACGTCTTAATTACGCCTACAGTAGCGTTATATATATTTGATTTCTGGTTGATCTGCTGGTGGCTGTACTTGCTGCAGTGCATCTACTAGGAAATTGTGAGCAATTTGGAGTCAGACTTGCGACCACTGTGTTTTAGTGACGCACATATCCATCGCAAAGACCGAAGTGGGAAAATTTATTAGGGCCCGGGGTTGTATTTCAATTAGGCACAGTCTGCCAGTTTCTTTTTATTTTACGTTTATTTTTTTCATAACTCAGCGTCATCTCATCTGGCATAGTAGTGTGCTGTAATACTTGGCTAGAAAATAGCCATAGGAGAATACAAACGTCTTAATTACGCCTACAGTAGCGTTATATATATTTGATTTCTGGTTGATCTGCTGGTGGCTGTACTTGCTGCAGTGCATCTACTATCAAATTGGGAGCAATTTGGAGTCAGACTTGCGACCACTGTGTTTTAGTGACGCACATATCCATCGCAAAGACCGAAGTGGGAAAATTTATTAGGGCCCGGGGTTGTATTTCAATTAGGCACAGTCTGCCAGTTTCTTTTTATTTTACGTTTATTTTTTTCATAACTCAGCGTCATCTCATCTGGCATAGTAGTGTGCTGTAATACTTGGCTAGAAAATAGCCATAGGAGAATACAAACGTCTTAATTACGCCTACAGTAGCGTTATATATATTTGATTTCTGGTTGATCTGCTGGTGGCTGTACTTGCTGCAGTGCATCTACTATCAAATTGGGAGCAATTTGGAGTCAGACTTGCGACCACTGTGTTTTAGTGACGCACATATCCATCGCAAAGACCGAAGTGGGAAAATTTATTAGGGCCCGGGGTTGTATTTCAATTAGGCACAGTCTGCCAGTTTCTTTTTATTTTACGTTTATTTTTTTCATAACTCAGCGTCATCTCATCTGGCATAGTAGTGTGCTGTAATACTTGGCTAGAAAATAGCCATAGGAGAATACAAACGTCTTAATTACGCCTACAGTAGCGTTATATATATTTGATTTCTGGTTGATCTGCTGGTGGCTGTACTTGCTGCAGTGCATCTACTATCAAATTGGGAGCAATTTGGAGTCAGACTTGCGACCACTGTGTTTTAGTGACGCACATATCCATCGCAAAGACCGAAGTGGGAAAATTTATTAGGGCCCGGGGTTGTATTTCAATTAGGCACAGTCTGCCAGTTTCTTTTTATTTTACGTTTATTTTTTTCATAACTCAGCGTCATCTCATCTGGCATAGTAGTGTGCTGTAATACTTGGCTAGAAAATAGCCATAGCAATAGGATAGCATCGTTTGGTTTTAAAAACTAAAAAACACAAAAAAAAAACAAAAAAAAAAAAAAAAAAGTAAAAAAAAAATACAAGTTATAACTCTCATTTTCAAAATGTTTAACCCGAGGGCTAGGGGTAGAGGACGAGGGCGGGGACGTGGGCGTCCAACTACTGCAGGGGTCAGAGGCCGTGGTCCTGGGCGGGGTGAGACACCACCTGCTTATGAGGGAGAAGGGGAACGCCGCAGAGCTACACTCTCTAGGTTCATGTCTGAAGTTACTGGGAATCGTGGTAGAGCACTGTTGAGGCCAGAACAGTGCGAACAGGTGATGTCGTGGATTGCCGACAATGCTTCGAGCAATTTGTCCACCAGTCAGTCTTCCACGCAGTCCACCCATGTCACCGAAATCGGCACTCCTCCAGCTCCTGCTCCGGCACTCCTCCAGCTCCTGACTGTGGGAAGGGTCCAGAAAACAGTTCCTCAGAGTATGCCGGTTCAAATGGCAAATTTTGCTGGGAGGGGGCCTCCTCCCCCCCAGTCTGCCCCCTCCCAGCAAAATTTGCCATTTGAACCGGCATACTCTGAGGAACTGTTTTCTGGACCCTTCCCACAGTCACAAACCACTTGTCCGGTTGCTGATGAGCAATTTTCCGATGCCCAGGTTTTCCACCAGTCGCAGTCTGTGGGTGATGATGACCTTGTTGACGTAGTGGAAGAAGTGTGTAAAGAGGTGTCCGACGATGAGGAGACACGGTTGTCAGACAGTGGGGAAGTTGTTGTCAGGGCAGGAAGTCCGAGGGGGGAGCAGACTGAGGGATCGGAGGATGATGAGGTGACAGACCCAAGCTGGGTTGAGAGGCCGGGTGAACACAGTGCTTCTGAGACGGAGGAGAGTCCTCGACCAGAACAGGTTGGAAGAGGCAGTGGTGGGGCCAGACGGAGAGGCAGGGCCAGAGCTGGTGCATCAGCGCCAAATGTGTCAACTAGTGAAGCTCCCGTGGCGAGGGCTCCTGCGGCGAGGGCTAGATTTTCAGAAGTCTGGAGGTTCTTTAAGGAAACACCGGATGACCGACGGACTGTGGTGTGCCACATTTGCCAAACCAGGATCAGCAGGGGTTCCACCACTACTAGCTTAACTACCACCAGTATGCGCAGGCATATGAATGCTAAACACCCCACTCAGTGGCAACAAGCGCGTTCACCTCTGGCCGTGCACACCACTGCTCCTTCCCCTGTGTCAGCTGATAGTCAGCCCCCTGCCCAGGACCCTGCCACAAAAACCCCATCGTCACCTCCACGATCCTCCACAGCATCCACCAGCGTTCAGCTCTCCATACCCCAGACGCTGGAGCGGAAACGCAAATATAGTGCAACCCACCCGCACGCCCAAGCCCTTAATGTGCACATCTCCAGATTGCTAAGCCTGGAGATGCTGCCCTATAGGCTAGTAGAGACCGAGGCCTTTCGCAGCCTCATGGCGGCGGCCGCCCCTCGGTATTCGGTCCCCAGCCGCCACTACTTTTCCCGATGTGCCGTCCCAGCCCTGCACCAGCACGTGTCAGACAACATAATCCGTGCCCTGACCAACGCCGTTTCTGACAAGGTCCACCTGACCACGGACACGTGGACGAGTGCTGCCGGGCAGGGCCACTATATATCTCTGACGGCACATTGGGTTAACTTGGTGGAGGCTGGGACCGAGTGTGACCCTGCGGCTGGTCATATACTGCCGACGCCGAGGATTGCGGGGCCTACCTCGGTCCAGGTGTTTGAGGCCTACTATGCCTCCTCCTCCTCCCACCCCTCCTCCACCTCCTCCTCCGAACGACCATCCGTGGGCATGGCGCCATCAGTCGGTAGCTCTAGGCACAGCAGCAGTGCCGTCGCTAAGCGACAGCAGGCGGTGCTCAAACTGCTGAGCCTAGGCGATAAAAGGCACACCGCCCAAGAACTATTACAGGGCATCACGGCGCAGACTGATCTGTGGCTGGCACCGCTGAACCTGAAGCCAGGCATGGTTGTGTGTGACAACGGCCGTAACCTGGTGGCGGCTCTGCAACTCGGCAGACTGACACATGTGCCATGCCTGGCCCATGTGTTAAATCTGATAGTTCAGCGTTTCCTCAAGACATACCCCAATCTGTCTGATTTGCTCACGAAGGTGTGCCGCATCTGTGCGCATTTCAGGAAGTCCAGCACAGATGCTGCCACTCTCAGGGCAGCGCAGCGCCGCCTCCAACTGCCCGCTCACCGACTGTTGTGCGACGTGCCCACGAGGTGGAATTCAACACTGACCATGTTATCCAGAGTTTACCAGCAGCGCCGAGCGATTGTAGACTGCCAGATGTCAACTTCCACCAGAACTGGTAGTCAGGTCAGTCAGCTTCCTCAAGTCTACAATGAGGAGTGGACGTGGATGTCTGATATCTGTCAGGTGCTGAGTAACTTTGAGGAGTCAACACAGATGGTCAGTGGCGATGCCGCCATCATCAGCCTCACCATCCCGCTGCTTGGCCTGTTGAAAAACTCTCTGGTCAGCATGAAGTCGGAAGCTTTGCGCTCCTCACAAGAGACAGGGGAAGAAGATTTCCTTGTTGATAGCCAAAGCACCCTTAGGTCTGTTTCTCAGCGCATATCGGAGGAGGTGGAGGTGGAGGAGGATGAGGAGGAAGAGGAGGAGAATGTTGGCGAGACACAAGAGGGGACCATTGTTGAGTCCTACACTGTTGAGCGTGTATGGGCAGAAGAAGAGGAGTTGGAGGAGTTGGAGGAGGAGGAAATGGACAGTCAGGCCAGTGAGGGGAGTGAATTCTTACGCGTTGGTACTCTGGCGCATATGGCAGATTTCATGCTAGGCTGCCTATCCCGTGACCCTCGCGTTCAAAGAATTTATTCCAGCACCGATTACTGGGTGTTCACTCTCCTGGACCCACGGTACAAGCAAAATCTTTCCACTCTCATCCCTGGAGAGGAAAGGAGTGTGAGAATGCATGAATACCAGCAGGCCCTGGTGCACAAGCTGAAACAGTATTTCCCTTCTGACAGCGCTAGCGGCAGAGTGCGTAGTTCTGCGGGACAAGTAGCGAGGGAGAGTAGGCGAGCAGGCAGCTTGTCCAGCACTGGCAAGGGTACGCTTTACAAGGCTTTTGCCAGCTTTATGTCACCCCAGCAAGACACTGTCACCTGTCCCCAGTCTCGGCAGAGTAGGGCTGATCTTTACAGAAAGATGGTGAGGGAGTACGTAGCTGACCATACCATCGTCCTAAATGATCACACAGCTCCCTACAACTACTGGGTTTCAAAGCTGGACATGTGGCACGAACTGGCGCTCTACGCCTTGGAGGTTCTTGCCTGCCCTGCCGCTAGCGTCTTGTCAGAGCGGGTTTTCAGTGCAGCTGGTGGCATCATCACCGATAAGCGTACACGCCTGTCGACTGACAGCGCTGACAGGCTGACGCTTATCAAGATGAATAAAGCATGGATTTCTCCTAATTTCAAATCTCCAGCAGGTGAAGGAAGCTCAACCTGAATAATTTATCCACTCCTCCTCCTCCTCATTTTCCTCCTTCTCCTCCTCTTTCTACAGTAAAGCAGAGGAAACTGGCTGTTTTTTGACAGGGCCCACTGGCTCTAGGTATAGTACTTTATGCATTTAATTTTTCTGGAGGGCCACCGACACGGTCCTCTGTTTTAAACAATTTTTGGGAGTGCCACATACAGGCACTCAATCTATTCAATTTTTCTGGAGGGCCACCTTTCCGGTCCTCTGTTTTAAACAATTTTTTGGGACTGCCACATACAGGCACTCAATCTATTCCATTTTTCTGGAGGGCCACCTACCTGCTCCTCTGGTTTAAAAACTTTTTTGGACTGCCACATACAGGCACTCAATCTATTCCATTTTTCTGGAGGGCCACCTACCTGCTCCTCTGGTTTAAAAACTTTTTTGGACTGCCACATACAGGCACTCAATCTATTCCATTTTTCTGGAGGGCCACCTACCTGCTCCTCTGGTTTGAAAACTTTTTTGGACTGCCACATACAGGCACTCAATCTATTCCATTTTTCTGGAGGGCCACCTACCTGCTCCTCTGGTTTGAAAAATTTTTTGGACTGCCACATACAGGCACTCAATCTATTCCATTTTTCTGGAGGGCCACCTACCTGCTCCTCTGGTTTGAAACATTTTTTGGACTGCCACATACAGGCACTATCCAAATTGAATTGTCTCCATAGCAGCCTCCACACGTTGTCTCCATTGCTACCTCCAAAAGTCGTCCATATAGCTGCCTCCATACATCGTCCCTTTATCAAACGAGGTTTGTCAGGCCGAAATTTGGGTTGTTTTCATGGATTCCACATCAAAGTTGTTAACTTTGTCGCCACCCTGCTGTGTTATCCACAAAATACACTGGCAAACTTTTACCATTTACGGATATTATTTCAGCGCTTCTTGCGCATCTGTTTACATTCCCCTCACCCGCCATATCCTAAACTTATAAGAACGCTACTACACTTGATCTTATACAAAAGGTTCTTAGAAGTGCTGTTTGGGGAGTAGCCTAGAGACAGGGGCTTGGATTGGCGAAAGCTCGCCTAGCAGCGGAGCGCCAGCTCCATGCGCATCATGCGCTTCTTGCGCATCTGTTTACATTCCCCTCACCCGCCATATCCCAAACTTATAAAAACGCTACTACACTTAACTTGGTGCAGGCTGGGACCGAGTCTGACCCTGGGGCTGGTCATATACTGCCGACGCAGAGGATTGCGGGGCCTACCTCGGTCCAGGTCTCAAAGGCCTACTATACCTCCAAATCCTCCCACCCCTCCTCCACCTCCTCCTCCTCCGAATTACCATCCGTGGGCATGGCGCCATCAGTCGGTAGCTCTAGGCACAGCAGCAGTGCCGTTGCTTAGCGACAGCAGGCGGTGCTCAAACTGCTGAGCCTAGGTGATAAAAGGCACACCGCCCAAGAGCTATTGCAGGGCATTCCACATCAAACTTGTTAACTTTGTCGCCACCCTGCTGTGTAAGCCACAAAATATACTGGCAAACTTTTTTCATTTACGGATATTATTTCAGCGCTTCTTGCGCAGATGTTTACATTCCCCTCACCCGCCATATCCCAAACTTATAAGAACGCTACTACACTTGATCTTATCCGAAAGGTTCTTAGAAGTGCTGTTTGGGGAGTAGCCTAGAGACAGGGGCTTGGATTGGCGAAAGCTCGTCTGGCAGCGGAGCGCCAGCTCCATGCCAAGAACCAACTAACATAGTTTTAACTGCAGCACCTTTAATCTACTACTAGTTCACTGCCTCCATACATCGTCCCCTTATCAAACGAGCTGTGTCAGGCAGAATTTTGGATTGTTTTCATGGCTTCCATGTTAACTTTGTCGCCACCCTGCTGTGTAATCCACAAAATATACTGGCAAACTTTTATCATGTACCAATATTATTTGAGCGCTTCTTGCTCACCTCCTTTGGTTCCTCTCTGCTACCCATTGGTTTGAAGCCTGAGTCCATTTAGGGTATGTCGCCATGCCACTCTCTAGCCTTCCGCTGCTGCCGCTGCCTCTGCATGCCGTCCCCTATAGTGTCAGGGTCAATTATTGGATGTTTTAGATGCTATCTAGCTTCATTCTGTCACTCTGTCATGGCCATGCTGTTGGCCATAATTTTGGCATAATGGTGCATTTAAGCAGCCTCAGAGGCATCCATGCATGCTGCCCCTGCTGTTTCCTGTCCATTTCCGTGGTGTTTCCATCCTTTTCTGAGGTTCCCAGGTGTTTGGCCAAGCTTCCCTGTGCAGAGCCTTGGTCCCCTTGAAAAATGCTCGAGTCTCCCATTGACTTCAATGGGGCTCGTTACTCGAAACGAGCACTCGAGCATCGGGAAAAGTTCGTCTCGAATAACGAGTACCCGAGCATTTTAGTGCTCGCTCATCTCTAATAAGAACATTTCCCTTAAAAAGAATGGCAACCCCGGCTGATCTGGACTCGTTAGATCCAGACCAGACTGAAGGACCGTGTACCCAATCATTTTTATACTCTTTGTATGATGTACTATGGGGGATGCCGCACTCCTGCAAGAAAATTGAGAGAAACTCCCTTAAAACCTGCCATCATAAAAGGATTATGGGAAAAAAAACACTCACCGACTCTCTAATCTTCCGTACTGCCCACCTCCTCTTCAGTCACTGTCCTCATTGAACACTCCGAGGAAGAGCCAAAATCACTTAAACTGCCTATATTGGCCACTTGTCTCAAACTCTCGTAATTGGGTAAGCCGGCTCTGTACAGGCTGACCGGGGTCTCCTGTGGCTGCCCATTAAGGTCTTCCAACGGTGGGTCCCCTGCCATATCACACGCCTCCCCTTTTGCCATTGGGGAGGCCCCTGCCCTCTCCATAGGACCCAAGCAGCCTCGGCAAGTGATAAGACATGGCCAGGTCACAATGTGGAGAGACACGGTATGCCCACCGCACCGTTGCGAGACATATGTATATATAATAGTTCTCATACTGTGGTCCCCTGTCCTCTGTCATACTGTGGCTCTCTCTTCTCTTACTGTAGTCTACAATCCTCTAATACTGTGACCCTCTCTCCTCTCCTATTGTAGCCCCCTCCTCTAATACAGTGTATCCCTGTCCTGGGTATTAAACAAATAAAAGCTTTGTTACTTTGTTACAGGGATATGAAGGCACTGATTTGGAGTACAGGTCTTTGATACACTAGCGTTAGTGTGGGTGAAACAAGAATAAGTCATAGGCTGATGTTTTGTATTCACTTCATTTTTTAAGTGTGGTATGGCATTATAGTTATCATTGCAATAAAGGTTATGTTTTATACACGTGACAAATGGGTGTGGCCTAAATGGGCTGTACTAAATCATTCTTAAATTCTTTGACCCTAGTCACACAATATAGGTCCACTTTTGAATTCATTTTGCCACAAAGATAAGCCGTTTACCGACCAAATGGGGTTTGGTGGATACACAGATGATTGTGTGACTCGCTCAGACAAATGAGGGGCGGTGGTGAGAGATTATCAATACATGGGTAATAATCACTGAGAATTTGGCACCTATTGTGTATATAATATTATGTGCTGCATTATTATTACTACCTTTATTGTTGTGTTACTTGATGCCTTGGCAGAACTAGCACTTTATAATTTATGTTCATGTAAACATGTCTCCCACCACTAATAGGCAGAGTCTCCCTTTTAAGCTCCTCATTCTAGTTTTGATTTTTTTATTCAATTTTAAACATTGTTTCATATTTATGCATAATAAAGATTATTATATGTACTTTGTGATAGAATATTCTTCATTTTCACAGGATGTTTCCTTTGGATTTGCGTTTGTAACCACCGTCACTACCACCATTTGGTTTTTACATCCAGCTGAGTTATTTGTGTATAGGGTGTGTTGATTGATTTGCACTGGGGTATTGTATGGCAGTTTCTATTGAGGCAGTACTGTCCATGTATTGTCTACTGGAATGTAGGCATAGACTTGTTTGCACTGACACAGCATGCACAATTTGTATTTGTATGCTTTTAAGTGTCTTTTGTGTGCTCTTTTTGTTAATAAATATTACATGATAACTTGGTCTAGTATACGCATATACTTTGTGCTCGGAACTTCTGGAATTTTGTAGTGCCTGTCTCTCCCCTCTTCTTGTGCTATATAAATGAAGAATATTATTCCCCAATCCTGAGCCCCTGACTAGATACCTCCCAGGTTAAATATCTGAGTGCAACTGTTAAGGTACACCTAGCTGATAGATCAAAATCTGTCATTTCTACTTGTCTTAATTTGCTGAAAAGTACTGTAATAGAAACTATGAACTCAAGATGGCGCCGATATCTTAGAATGCACCCAAAACATCAATGCTAAATGATTTCAGGAATCCACTATGGTGACGGCAATGTGCGATAGCAGGGAAGTTCTCCAATCAAGACACTGTCTGATATTGTTATGCTTTATACGTCCTCCTTTTTCTGTTCCTTTCCTATTTTTCTATATAGTCTTGTGAAATCAAAAAAATATTGCACAGTGCTGATTTTTGCCCAGGTAGCTTTTGCAAGTAGCAAGTAGCATTTGCAAGTCTTGCATCAGCAGTAGTCTGAGTCATTTTCTTGCGACCGTGCACAAATGCATTTAGAGCTGATTTGAAACAGCCAACGCAAACTAAAAGAGAATATCTTAAATCCTACCCTAACAGTTAGAGGCACTGCTGAGAGAAGCAGGACCAGGGCGCCCCCTCGTTCTGGCACCGCCTGCAGCCTCGGGATCACTGTTCCCTGATTGGGACTGATCAACCCACGATCACGGTAAGTTTCAGGTTACATATGTTAACCTGGTACTTGCCTGTGACTCGGGGGTCGGTGATACTGAGGTTTTAAGCAGCCGGGATTGGAGGGTAAGATATATAAAGCCCCCTGGTGTCTTGCGTGGGGTCTTAATTATTAGACACCTCTGTGTGAGATTGAGTGTGTGGCTGTAGTGTGAGCGTCGCTTGCTGAGCTAGAACAGAAAGGGAGGGGGAGGACGTTCGAAGTTCAGACAAGATACTGAAAGGAGTACAGTGAAGCCGCAGTGAAGATCATACATAGGGGCCATTAGAATAGGAGAAAAGGACGGGTGTCTGCACATCAGACAAACGGGCCGTTGGAATAGGAGAATAGGACAGGTGTCTGCATATCAGACATAGGCCGCCAGAATAGGAGAACAGGTAAAGAACGGGTGTCTGGGGTTTTGACCAGAATAAGGAGAAGAGGGAGATCTTTAAGGGGGGGCTAAGTCTCTGTAACCCGTGATCAGTGAGCTTGAAGGTCAGCCCTTAGGCCGGTGAGTAGCTGCACCGGTAAGGGTCTTGGACAATTAATGCTGCAGTTTTGGAAGAGAAAGAAAGTCCACCCAGAGGGAGCCACTGGCGCGCTAGCGATAGTTCAGTGCAGGGAAGGGAAAGATGTATAGACAGAGGGAACATAAGGGCTGGTAGCATTGTGGTGAAAAGAAAAGTAGTAGTGAAAGTTTGAAGGTTTTGGGATGTGTCAGAGGATCTGTTGATTGTACAAGTGAGAAAACTTGATCAGATTTGCAAACAGACACTTAGAGCCTCTGGCTTTGACGGACGGACTAGGACAGAGTGACAGGAATCCTTCAGAGTGCCCATTGAAGAAAGAGACAGGCGATAAGGGACATTTCAAAGTTTTTGATGTGGAGAGAATTTGAGAAAAAAAGTGATTTTATTATATTTTCCTCGGGAGGGAAAGATGGTGTCTGGAATGTAGACTCCACCCCTGTATCTGGTGATTAGAGAAGATGACATGCCTTACTATCCTTCAGTGGTGGCAATCTTAGAACAGTTTATTCTTCAGCGGCGGCCATCTAAGGACAGTTTATATTCCCTTAAAGTCCCTGAAGGTTAATTGCCTATGACTCTACTCTGTTGGCAGCCATAAAGGCTGGTTGAGGATAAAAGTTGTAGAAAACAACTGGTTTTTGTTGTAGTTTGACAGGTGTCTAGAATAAACGGTCAGTTCACCAAAATTCCAGATTTCTGCTAAAGATAGTTCCTGGAGTGGGACACTGTTATTTGATCGTGATGTTTGTAGAAAAAATACTAAAAAGTGTTGCAATGTCTCTGTTACGTGCTTTCTGGAGTTTAAAGGGTAAACGAGAAGGAGATCTCGGGGGCTGTTGAGCTGCGTTTTGTTATGCTTAGACCTGACAGGCAAGTGGCCTTAAAGCACACACAAAACAGAATTTCTCCATATTGAGCTGCTTGGAATGCTGTGTTTTGTTATCCCGTAGCTCACAGGCAGTGGTAATGCAGTTTGCCCTGTATGCCATGTGATTTCCCACTGTGTACTCCACAAACAGAGTTGGGACTAAGCAAGGACAAGCCCCCAACTCTATGACAGAACATATGAAACATATGACTTTTTTTTTCCTCTTTTGACTAAACACCAACACTTTATTTAAGAATAACCTGAAAGTGAAGTGTATATCTAGTGCACTTGTCAGCTGCTTTGTAACGTTAACGGACTAGATACATATCTGCTAGACTTGCATAGAGAGGGACTGATAAGACTGTGAGGAACAGAGAGACAAGTTTCACTGACCACGCCAAAGTGAGACTGAGAGAAAGTTCCGGTCTTGTGTGAGCCCGACCCAAATGGGCGTGCTTCAACTTGCGGGCAGGAGACATTACTGAAGGGACTGATGTGAGTCGCCACATTCTAGGAAACGGAGACGCCCTAGAAAAAGGACGGGACGAGGAGGGGGGTGGTAACGGATGAGGACATCAGCAAGTACACCCCCCCAGACTGAGTTAGCTCCTCTCATTGTAGAAATGAAGTTTGACTCCTCCCCTGCTAGCCCAGTGAAGATTTAACTCTTTTCCAGTCAAGAAAAAGACCCAGAAAGATCAGCCGGGTACATGTAGGATGGTCCATGACCTCCAAGCTGCCAATGAGTGGACTGAAGCTATCATCAGTGGTCCCTAACCCACACACCTCACTGGCAGCCATCCCCGAGAATGCCTTATTATTCACTGTTATTGATTTGGCAGATGTTCCAGTATACCCAGTGCAGATTCCCACAAGGGGGGTAAAACTTCCCCAGCCAGTACTCCACGGCCTTACAGGGAGTAGATTGGCAGAGTAGTCCCTTGCTGGTTGATGTTCTTTTACAGTATGTGGATGACCTACTGTTTCTGTGCCTCTATTTTTCAGATTTGCCAGGATGCATTTGTTGACCTTGTGTGTTTTCTGTTCCAGAAAGGTTGCAAAGTTTCCAGGGACAAACTGCAGTACTGCCAGGGAAAGGTGGTCTTCCTAGGACACTGCTTCTCAGCTACAGGCAGGCACTTGACAGAGGAAAGAAAGCTGGCAGTCCAGAATATGCCCCTGTCCCAAGGCCCTAAGCCTCTTCCGGTGTTTCTAGGACTGGCCAGCTACCGCAGGCCTGGGAAAACGTCTGCTGCCTCCATCCTGATGCTGCCACTTTTTGACTGCATTGCCTCTTCCCCATTTGCCCTTAGTCAGGAGGCAATTGATGTATTCCACAGCCTTAAGCTGGCAAATCCTGTCTCGGTTCTGGGCACACTGGACCAAACCTTTTGTTTTGTTTTGCACTGAGTATCTAGGCCATGCCACAGGTGTCTAAGTCCAGGAACGTGGTGGCCTCCCCAGTGGCCCACTATTAAGACCGGTTAGACTTGTTTTGATCCCAGATCCTAGATCACTCATTTACTGTGTAAACCCCACTTGACCTGAGCACCTGAGCAAAGGCCAAACAGCTCAGACTCCTGATGCCCTGTCACAGTGACAAGGTGCACAGCCCTGAATCCTGCCGTTCTGTCACCAGTTTTACAGGATTCACAGGGGTGGGGGGAGAGAAGGGTGTTGAGTTTTTTTTCTCATAGATGGCTCCGGGTCTGCAGGAGAAGACAGATGGCTCTGCACAGGATATGCAGTGGTCAGTGGCGCACATGAGGTAGTACAAGCAGAACCACTCCCTCCACACAGGTCAGCGCAAGAGGTGAAGTGACGGCAGTCAGGGAAGCGCTGCAGCTGGCGGAAGGTAAAAGGACAAACATCTATACTCAAGGTGTAGTTTTGGGGTCTAAACACGACTATGAACCCATATGAAAGGCTACAGATTTACTCACCTCTGCAGGTGCCCCCTTAAAGCATGGCACACTGATTAAAGAGCCCATGGATGCTCTCTTACTTCCACAAGAGGTGGGGATGGTAAAAGTAAAAGCACACACAATTTGGTTACTCCACAAGTCAAGGGCAAGTATGCCGTCAATAGGGTGGCGAAGGCAGCTGCACAGATGGAACCCAGAGACTGTCCTGAAGTCTCAACTGTGAATTGTGAGTTGTGAAGTTTTATCCACAGGTGTTCCAGGCCCTGGTGGCCCGAGTGTCATCAGAAGAGAAGGAAGTGTGGAGGAAAGCTGGAGCCCAGATGCCGATGGGGCCTGGATGGTGGGAGAGAGGGTGAGTCTGCCCAAAGCACTGCACCTGACAGTAAGTCAAGTAGCCCATGGACACACACACACATCCAAAATGGCCATTCTAGTGCTCATAAACCACAAGTGGTTTGCCCCAGGCGTTACTACCCCTGTCACTAGACTAGTGAAAGCCTATATAGCAGTGGTGGCGAACCTATGGCACAGGTGCCTGAGGTGGCACTCAGAGCCCTGTCTGTGGGCACCCAGGGCATTACCAAAGAGGATACAAGGTAGCTTCATGGATTCCCAGACAGCTTGTGGTATGATTGAAAGACTAAACGGCACTCTTAAGTTAGAGATCCGGAAGGCCATGGAAGTAACAGGGAAACCATGGCCCGAGTGCCTTCCTGCTGCCGTCTAGTCAGGACCACCCTCAACAGAAATATGGGATTGTCCCCTTTTGAAGTACTTTTTGGCTGTGCATCCAGACTAGGCCTCTACTTCTCACAGACCCTATAGCTGATGGTAGGAAACCAGGTGCAATATACCACACAGTTGAGCCAGGCCTTGGAAAAGGTCTGCAAAAATGTTTCTGATTCCTTTTCAGATACAGAGACCTCAGGACGCATAACCTGAAGCCTGGAGACTACGTGGTGGTAAAGAGACACAAATCAGAGAGAGAGTCTGGAGCCTCGCTACGACAGTCCTTTCCAAGTCCTGCTGACCAGCGCCACATCTGTGAAGCTAGAGGGAAGCCAGCATGCTTTCACGCTTTCTATTGCAAACTTACTTATTCTTCTTGCTAGCTGGTCTCTTCTGACTGACTGTATGCTCAGGGACACCCCAACCATGACTATCACTGTATCTATACATTGATTGGGTTAACTGTTTTTATTGTAATCAACAGAGATTTGTGAATTATATCCAAGATGCTTTCCAGAACCGCATGGCTTTGGTCATGATCCTTGCTGAGAAGGGAGTAGTCTGTAAGATGCTGGTAGCGGCTTGTTGCATGTACATCCTGGATGACATCGCCTCCTAGAGATCCCCCAAAAATATTGAAGGACTGTCCAGGGAACTCAAGAGAAACTCAGGAGTGGACACTATATCCTTCACTTTGTGGTTGGGGGATTGGAAGGGTTTCCTTTAAGTGGGGGTGATATTGGGGATTGTGATTTTGCTCTTGTCATTTATTGCGTGTTATGTGGTCCCCCTCATCAAGTCCACCAAGTATCATGGATATCAGTAGTTAGACAAGCCAACGACCCCTTACACAAGTTACCTAAATTTGCATAATGAAGATATCCCTCTGAGATCAACCACCCCTGAAACATATCAAAGGTAGAGTAGAGATTTGATTCCCATATGTGAAAGTCCACTAAATGGGGGCACACCCAACAGGGGTATGCTGTCATCCAACTGGTGAAGAGAAGAACAATGCACATATGGGCAGATCTGTAGGTCCTTCTAGACTAAGAGTAGCTGAGAGAAATTCCAGGATTTAGGGGGAAGCAGGGAAGTTCTCCAATCATGAGACTGTCAGATATTGTTATGCTTTATACGCTCCTCCTTTTTCTGTCCCTATCCTATTTTTCTATAGAGACTTGTGAAACCAAATAAAGCTTGCGTAGTGCTGATTTTTGCCCAGGGCGACAAGTAGCATTTGCAAGTCTTGCATCAGCAGTTGTCTGAGTCATTTTCTTGAGACAGTGCACAAATGCATTTAGAACTGATTTGAAACACAGCCAACACACGCTAGAAGAGGATATCTTAAATCCTACCCAAACACACCTAATCATAATATTAGTTCATAATAAGTTCTGTATATTGAAATAATAAAGACATAACATCATTGTATGTTTAAAATGTAGATACAGATTTAGATTTTTATTTGTCACCGTGTTGTAGATGAGCTTTCTAGGTGTTACATAGCAAGTGTGGTTGAGAGAAGTTCTTCAGTGTCAACCTTGTAATGACTTGCTATGTTTATCCAGAGGAAGGCGAAAAACCCATGAGGACTATAAGTTGTTTTGTCCTCATATTAGGGAAAAAAATTCCTTCCTGACCCCAAATATGGCGATCGGATAACATCCCTGGATAATAGGTGCTCAAATATTTTATGGATGGTATGTGGTGGAAATCGGTGAGAAAGTCATAAATCGGTAGAGAATAAACGGTCCTGGATGTTACTGGTGCCTGTAGTCCTGTAAGAAGAGAAATATACACGTCTAAGTATCACATATATAATGTATATACTATGGGGGGGGGGATTAAGGGCTGTATGTCTATAACTGTAATAATATCACTATGATATTTGTGGGTGTTATACTTACAGAGAACCATTGGCCTTGCCGGACTCCACATAACTCCAGTCAATAGAGATGAAGAACGGGTGGGATCTGGTGGCAGATGTTATTGGCAGTCGTTCATTTGGAGATTTGCTCAGGAGCTGGAAAATAAGAGAGATAATAAGATATATAATATATGACTAATGCAATGGGTTATAATCCAATGTCTATGAGCAGTTCTCATAATCAAACCACTATTCTTCTCCATCTTCTCCTACTACTCACCCCTTCTATGAAGCTCATGGTGTCAGGGCACATCCCAGGAATGAAAACAGGGACGTCCCTCATCAGTGACAGGTGATATTCCACCACTGAGCCTTTGCTGTAGAATGGTTGTTCTTCTAAGCACATCATGAACAGGATGACGCCAAAGGAAATGAATCCACCTGATGGTTGTACTGCTTCCCGTCAAGCACCTGGAAGAACATCAGTCAGGAGATAAGAGATTATTCTGGTAAGGGTATCACACACAATTACATGAGGATCGGTCTTTAGACAACAGGCTCCATAGGGATTCTATGTTCCTTACATCTGGGGCACCATAACCAGCCTTGTCTACCAAGCCTGTTGTTGTGTCCTCCCTAGACACATTGATGGCTGCAGAGCTGTAGTCAGCGATTTATATGTGTCCAAAGTCATCTAGGAGGAAGTTGTTTGGCTTCAGGTCACTGCAGAAAGAAGAAATACACAATTCACAAATAGTATAAAATAAAGAAGCTCTGCAGCGTCTGTGGAACAGATATATATAATACACACTAAAGCTACTATAGAACCTCTCCCCAAGAAAGATGGGGCATTATATGTTAATCAGTGGCTGACAAAGGAGAAGGAACTTCCTGCAAAAGTCATATAAAGAAAATATTCCCAATAATTAACCCCTATGTAAAAGACCCCCTCCAAGGTGCACATTAGAGCACAGTAAATAAGTATAACAATAGACTGAACATGGACGGACCGCACACTAATCGTTTCATTCCTAACCCTGTGTGGAATATGTTAGTCACATAAAGGACCTGCTGTCATGTGTACTTTACCCTACTGTGTGCGTGGGTGAGTGATTTAAGTAGTGAAATTTAATTTATATCCAATGAGAGCAGAATCTGAATACATCATTCCTGAACTGATTGATGTGTAATAAGGGATCAAAACTATCTTATTAGCATTAATTACCATATACCAGCAAACAACATGATGGTGACACTGACAGCCATAAGACGAGAGAACAGGACCCCCTGTCCCTGTGTCCTGTTAAAAAGGGCAGACTTAAAATCATGGTCCAGCTCTTTTAGTATTACTAATTAGTTAGTGAGAGATATGCTTACCTGTCACATGTTTTATATATATATATACGTTGGTGTGTTCCTCCTGACAGTTGTGGCTTGCGCCTTTACACCGGCTCTTCTTCCTTAGGCTCTTTAGATTTTTTTATTTTCCTTAAGACGAACCAGATGGCGATGCTGAAAGAAAGGAGTTCAAGTTATCTGATTAGCTTCCTTTTACATGTGAGATCTAAGCTCTACAACAATAGACTGAACGTGGACTGACTGAACTGAACGTGTGCTGATCCATTAATTCCCAACCCTGTGAGGTATGATATGGTAGTCGCTTACAGTACAATATCTGGTAGGCACAAGGCATTGATATCTGTGGAGATATTCTATCCATAAGGGACAATGAAGACCTGATATCATATGGACTTTACCCTACTAATGGCTCAGTTATCCCAATAGATATATCAGCATATGAATAGCGACTGGACAGCTACTAGGAAGTGAAATTTCATTTGGATCCCATGAGAACAGAATCTGTATACATCACTCCTGAACTGCTTGATGCATGATATGGGATGAAAACAGCTTTATTAGCGTTACTTACCCTATACCAGCAACCATCACGATGGCAGCACCGACACCCATAGTTATTGCTACTATGGCCATTGTGCTCGGTGGTTCTGGACCGTCCAGGTCAAGCCTATCAGGAAGTGTGGGGCGAGGTGTGAATTTGATTTCCTCCCCTAGTGATGGGCTTTCAACTGAAGAAAGAGAAGAAGAATTATTACTTCATATCATCAAGACAGAAATAACAGCATTATAATATATCTCAAATATCAAATAACAATATGATATATCTGAATCATATCACTAATGGCTCCCACCATGGACTTCTACAATAAGCAGGTTCCAGAACTGCCTCTGTACATCACAGCCTGCTGCTCCATTCCGACAAGAGAACAGGACCCCCTGTCCCTGTGATTGGTGGGGGTCCTGTTAAAAAGGCCCAACTTTAAATCTTGGTCCAACCCTTTTAGTATTACCAATACTTAAAGTATAAGACATCCTTACCTGTCACGTGATAGACGATGCTGCTGACCGGCAAATCAAACTTCACTGTGGTGGTACAAGTGTACGTGCCAGCGTCGTCCGGATGTACGGCTTTAAGGTGTAGATAGGCCTCTTCCGTGACTTTAGCTTTAAAGTACGGACGCTGGAGAAAACATATAGAGGATTATTAGAGCCTTGTAATTCAGCATTATATCTACCATAGTCATTATCTCTAGGGGCAAGAAATATCTTAGCCGTGGGCTTTATGAGAGTAAAATAGGAGAGGTTTTAGAACTTGTGTTTCCCCTTTCACTTATTAATAAAGGTCTATGGGGAATAGAAGACCTCCCACTTTTAGTTGCCTTTACACTAACCCTAAAACAGAGAGTGTTACAGAAAGCCCAGAAGCAGGTGTGAACTGAGTCTAAATGATAACAATCCTGACTCCCCTTTTGTCTTGTACTTACCTTAGTGAAGGTGTTTCTGTAGGAGGAGTCTTCCAGCCGGCCATGCCAGTCAAGGGCACAGTCCAGGGACACATCCTCATATTCGATAACTTTGATATTTTGCTCTAGATAAAAACAAAAATGACAGAAAATATCTTTAATGTTAGTCATAGTTTTGGATGTATTATGCATTTTCTTGATGATAACTGGATCCATCTCCTCACCTCCACATTTCAGAGTCTCTGACAGATGTTCCCTGTGGTCCTTACAGGCAGTGCATTGCTTTCCGGTGATTAGGTCTAAAAATATAGAATCAAATATGAGCAAAGTATATGATAGAACATAATACTAGTGCCAGATGCATCATGTGATGGATAGGACAGACAGACCCCCATGGCTAATAGTAGGGTCTGTCAGGCCTCTGTATACAGCAATATTATTTCTGTTATATTTACAAAACTTGGCCCAAAACCATGGCCTATAGAAAGTGTTGTGTACATTCAGTATATAGTGATCATTGTGGCTCCTGTGTGATCCTACACTAATATATATATGTGTGTGTGTCTATATTATATCTGTATTTCTATATATAATAATAGAAGTGGTACTTTACCGAAACATCTCTGTTTATTGCACAGGCAGCTACACCGGTCAAAGTATTCTGTGAAAAGAGGACAGATAAATAATTTCATCCAGTCAGGAGAATATAGTCAGAGACACAGAATAATAATACTGGGGATGATACAATACGATATCCTATGGACACTGCTAGAAATCTTATACTCTACCTTGATTTTGTGGAGGGCCTCCAGCACAAATAACATTCTCCTTGGCGCAGGTCTTGCAGTTGATAAATTCTTGCACCATTAAACCTGAGGAAAAACATTTGTGTTATATCCTAATAATGTTATAGGAAATTATAGATATAATGAGATAAAATATCCTATAAAATGTACTTACCACAGCTCTTTGGACCTGGACAATGGGAAATAAAGAAGAGACACATAAATGGTGAATGTCTAAGCTCTATGTTACGTATTATTAGTGTACGTTAGTATCTGTGGCCGGCCGATGTGTAGGAGATTTCAGTGAATGCTATCTGAGCTGCCCCTATAGGGTCTGGGCCTGTAAAGTCCATAGCAGCTTCTGCTACAGAGACACATCCATGGCGGCCAATGTGATTCTGGCTTTCTTGTGTATAAAGCAAGGGAAATATAGAAGTATTGATACTATTGGTGGTTATAAAGAAACTACTAGTTTGTATTACCTTATATTACTAGGTATGACCCGACTGCCCGGGCTGCAAAAGAAAGAGCAGGTCCTATTCCTGCCCTGGTCTATGGCCCCGGAAATCTTTTTCTATTGACATGTCAGATGGGCCACAAACAAAATACCATGGCCCCTTGTTTGATGCCTGTAAATAGGACATGTTCGGGTGCATGGGGCATTACATGTAAGTTTTGTACATGTGATAAAGAAATAATGATCTTTAAGAACTTACCCTGTTTATTTGGGCACCTCCCTGATAAAAGAGATAGAAGCAGAAATACTGATTAGTGGACAATATTTCATTGAAAATACATATATAACCCTGCGCTAATAGAAAAGTACAGAAAAAGCGATTCCCAATTACTATGCTATAATTAGTAAAAGAAATGAAAAAAATAAATCTGGCAATCTTAAAGACACTTGGAGCACAATAAATGTAAAGGAGTGACATGTGAAGTAGCTCCATTTGTTATTCATTCTGATACATGTTATCATCAGTCTTGTACAATATTATTAGAGTTACATGACACATTTATCTCCACTATATTGATAATGCTAAACCTTTATATCAAACTTGGGAATTTCAAAGAAGGTGGTCCCTGGTCTAAAGATGAGATCCATCACTTTAGGAGGTTGTAACCATTGATGCCTGGAAGTAGTCAGGACAATGGTGGAGGTGCATGTAGACATGTAATAGAGGTGACCTCCCCATTATCACTACCTGCTTCTACCCGTCACATATAAATCCAAGGCCGCTTCTCTCCTAACATGAAGAAAGATGTCACTTACTTGGTTTTCCATCCTGGACAATATTTTTGACCTTTTCTTTCAGCTTGTTGAACACACGTCCAATGGTGTAAAGAAGGTTGGCATCTAGAATATAGAAAGAGAAGGAATACTGTCAGATAATACAATCCCTCATGTAGAAATCTGAGCCCCCCAAAAGGTTCTCAGCAATTTCCTTTATTAGAAAGCAAAATGTTGAAGTTGTATTTACCTTTTACATTAATCTTTTCAATGACTTCCACAGCTAGTTTATATTCGGATACTATTTCCGATATGGTGTATTCATCTGGAATATAAACACAGATACAATTATTATAATCTGTCTATATATAGAAATTGTGTTATTGTAAATAATAGTAATAAAGACTCACCCAGCTGCTGGACCTCATTTTCCAGGTAGTCCAGGACTTCGCGCTCGTAACCTTTACTAACGCTCTTCATGGTGGCGAAGGCCTCTGCATTATTGTCCACCTGGCTGTTCAGGATGGTATGATAATCATCCATTAGATCTTTCCCTCTGCGATCACATGGTATGCAGCAGAGGGAATGGCCAATGAGGACAGATGTTATCAGCAGCAGAGTCCACATCATGATTCACAAAGAACCAGAGAAGTTAGAAAATCTCTTGTAAAATCGCTTCCTGTGTCAATAGACGCTCAGGTCGCAGAGGACAGGTCTGTATCCTACGGAGAAGACAACAGAACTGTTACAGATCCCTGCCTGCGCTCTCAATTTATAGGAAATGTCTGATGATGTCATAATGGATATGCAAATTAGGTGAAGGAGAAGTGCCATTATGACATCATAATATGATATATGCAAATTAAGTTCCGGAACACATGATCTAGAATTCTAATAGAATACACCTATAATATTTCATAGATGGCCCAAAAATTTACAAATGTCTCTGACAAATGTGGGTACAACCCTCATATTTTGGAAATATTTTATTCTTAGTTGCAAATTTGGTGAAATTGAGGAAGGATTCAGAAAAATTTTCCAGGATGATATAAGGAAAAATTTGACTCTTTTAGCTTCCTTGTAAGGCAGCCCCTTTAACCCCTTACTTTCACCTTCCTGACACTGCCCATTTGTTCAAATCTGGCATGTGTTACTATAAAGGGTTGTAACTTTAAAACGCTTTTACATATCCAGGTGATTTTGATATTATCTTCTCGTGACTCATTATACTTCTTGTTAGTTGAAAAATTTGGGGATATGTTTTGTGTTTATTTATGAAAAAAACTGATATTTGGTGAAAATTTGGAAAATTATTCATAACAGAAAAATTACTTGATAATTAACAATTACTGCATTTCTGCTTCATGTCGATATGTATTTTTATGCGTCTTTTCTCGTTTTTGTAGGATGTTATAAGGCTTTAGGTGCAATTTTTTAAATTTTCAAAAAAAAGCGGAATCAGACTTTTAACCCCTTAACGCTGAAGCCACTTTTCACCTTCCTGACACGGCCCATTTTTTTAAATCTGCCCTGTGTCACTATAAATGGTTATAACTTCGAAACGCTTTAACATATCCAAGTGATTTTAAAACAGTTTTCTCATGACACTTTGTACTTCATGTTAGTTGAAAAATTTTGGTGGTATGTTTTGCATTTATTTATGAGAAAATCAGATATTTGGTGAAAATTTGGAAAAATTCTTGATTTTCGAACTTCAAAATGTTCTACTTTTTCCATACATAGTCATAACCGCAAAAAAATGTAATAACTAATATTCACTAAATGTCTAATTTATGTGGACATGGTTTTGTAGGCATCCTCTTGTTTTTGTAGGATGTTATGGGCCTTTGAACGTTAGGTGCGATTTTTCACATTTTCTTAAAAAACGCAAAATCCTGCTATTGAGGGACCTGCTCAGGTTTCAAATCACTTTGAGAGACCTAAATAAAAGTAAAACCCCATAAATTACCCCATTATAGAAACTACACCCCTCAACGTACGTAAAACAACTTTTTATGAAGTTTGTTAACCCTTTAATTGTTTTACAGGGGTTAAAACAAAATCGGATACAATTTTGAAAGTAAACTTTTTTGGCTAAATGAATGTGTTTTTCAGAAAATTTACAAATTCTCAGTGGATAAAATACCAAAACGCTCCACAAAATTTGATACCCAATCCCTCCCGTGTATAACAATACCCCATATGTGGTGGTAACCCGCTGTATGGGCACACGCCAGGGCATCGGAGGGAGCTGCACCATTCAGAACAGATTATGCATTGTCACTTTTTATTGGCTATACAATCTTTATTTTTTTGGCAATTTGGACATATAAGGGCTTATTTTTTGCGACATGAGATGCACTTTACAAATAATTCCTTTTCGTGGGTCATTAGCTTATTGATGAGATTTTATTAACTCTTGAATGTATGGGTGAAAAGAAAATTGTCAATTTTGGTTTATTTTTTTTCGTATTTTTTGGGGGTCGTACACCGTTCACTAAAAATACTATATTATCTCTATTCTATAGGTGATTACGATTATGGTGATACCTCATTTATACAGTTTTTCATTTATTTTTACAATTTTACTGGATAAAAACTAATATAGAGGAAATCTCATTTGTTTTTGCATCGCCATCTTTTCGGTTGACAGAGCTAGTTTTGGGCTTATTTTTTACGAGTTGAGTTGTTCTTTTCAGTGGTACCATTTTGGCACACATAACCTTTTTTGATCACTTTTTAGAACATTTTTGTGTAGAGATTTTATGAAAAATGTACATTTTTGGTGTGTTTTACGGGTTTTGTTTTTACGGCGTTCACCGAGCGGGTCCAATAATGTTTCTGAGTTATTGTACGGATTGTTACGGACGCGACAATACCAAATATGTGGGGGTTTTTGGCACAGACCCGGCTCACAGAAGAGGATCGCGCAGCAGCGTACCCCACCGGTAAGCGCCGCAGGGGGTCCGATTCTTCTCAAATGCCCCTAGCACGCCGCGGTCTCCGATCGCGGGTGTTAGAGGCAGGTGTCGGCTATAATATATAGCCGACACCTGCAGCTTCTGGCGTGGGCTCCGTTCTGGAGCCGGCGCCAGAAGCATGACTTACTATTACTGCATTTTGCGGGAACGCACCTCCCGCCATGCAGTAATAGTACGTCAAATGTCGGGAAGGGGTTAAAGGACCAGCTCAGCTTTCAGGTCACTTTCAGTGCCTAAATAATAGTAAAACCCCATAAGTTACAACATTATAGAAACTACACCCTTCAATGTATGTAAAATAACTTTTATGAAGTTTGTTAACCCTTTTATTGGTTGAATTTTGAAATTTTAATTATTTTGGCTAAATTAAATAAATTCTTTAATTTGGACATATAAGGGCTGATTTTCTGCAAGATAAATACTTTATTTTAGGGTGTGTTTAGCTTATTGATGAGATTTTATTAACTCTTGAATCTGTGAAGGAAATGAAAATAATCATTTCTGGTTTCTGTTTTTTACTTTATTTATAGGGTTGTTCACCATACCATGAAAATAATATGTTATCTTCATTGTATAGAACACTATCATTACGGTGATGTCTTATTTATAAATATTTAATATATTTTATCAATTTTATTGAAGAAAAACTAATATAGAGTATTGCCATCTTTTCGGAGACACAACTTTAATATTATTGCTTGTTTTTTGCTTGCAGAGCTGGTTTTATTTTTCACGTGTCAAGTTTTTCTTTACAGTGTTACAATTTTGACGCAGAAATTTTATGAAAAATTAAAAATTTTGGCTAGTTTTTCATGTTTTTTTTAAATGCCGTTCACCAACAGGGTCCAAAAATTTAACCATTTTTTGTACAGCTTGTTACGAACATGACAATACTGAATATGTGGAGTTTTCTTATTACTTTATTAGATGTGTTGGTGTTTAGGGGACTTTTATTTTATTTTATTATTAAATAAAATTATTTTAATTGAAAAGACTTTATCAAGTGTTTTAAACTGTTTTTTATTTTCTTTTCTATGGCCCGTTCTACACTTGCGAGTGTGGTGCAATGAACCCGCATCACACTCGCAACGCATGCTGCTCGGTTCACACGACCCAAACACTGCAAACCGGAACAGAACTGACATGCTGAGTTCCATTCCGGTTTGCAGCGTTCGGGCTGGGCAGCGATCCAGGCAGCATGCGTTGCGAGTGTGATGCGAGTTCATCGCATCACACTTGCAAGTGTGGATTGGGCCTTATAGGTGAGCTTGAACAAGCAATGCTTTGATCACTTGTCCAAGCTCCTATTCACCTAAAACAGTGCAATACAGATGTATTTTACTGTGTTATCTAACACACTGAGAAGGATCCGGCTCCTGTAAGGAGTTGCGCAGGTCGGGGCACTGGCAGACCCCGGGAATGCCAATCGGGGCAGTGGACCCCCTGGTAAGCGCTGCAGGGGGGTCCAAATTACTTCAGTCGCTGTGTAAGGGGTTAACACCCACTATCATAGGAATTTCTGATTGCAAGTTTTAGAGGCAGGTGTCGGCTGTAACATACAGCTGACACCTGCCGCTTCTGGTGCCGTCTCTGTTTAGTACTTCACAATGTGGGAAGTCACTGCCGCCCGTGACATACTTCTATGTCCAGTGTCAGTAAAGGGTTAATGTGGGATGTCTTTCCTTTAGTAACGCATAATGTACATTGTACAGAGGTGCTGGTTGGATGATTCACCCGAGCCGAACACTCCCAAAGGTTACATAAACCTTTGGGGTGGAAGGTTCTGATCTCTTTCCCCTGAGGTTTCTCCATGGAGCCCTTGGCTGGCGCTATCAGCAATCAAGTGGTTGACATCCATGATCAGTGCTAGTGTCCAGAGTCTAGGCGCGGCACTATTCAGTTCATGGCCTGTCTAGAGATCAGGCCCACGCAAACATTTACCTTCAGGAGTCTGCCCCTTTCTGCTGCTGAAGTAGCCAGCTATCCATCTCCATCCTGAAGTGACCTTTACCATGCTGTGACTACCTCCTTTGGAACTATATCCAACCAGTCATCATGACCCAGTTGATATTATTGATGTCGTGGCCTTTGCCGAGTTCAGAATAAACAAACTGTAAGGTAAATGCTTTGAAAACTCTGCCTCTAAGCGATCCCTGTGTAAAGCTGTTACCACCACTGGTGCCCCATTCACCAACACCAGGAATACATCCACATTGGGGTTGCCCCATGGAGAAACCTACATCTTCAGCCTCCCCCCCCATTTCTTGTGCTATCATTAGGTGCTATCATTAGGTGGCTGGTAGGTGGAAACATGCCAGAGACCTGTCAAGATGTGGACAAGGCCTCTTTTCCCTAGTACCCAGCACTATGAGTGCAGAGGAGTGCTAGGCAGTGCAAAGCCATCCTACATAGGTACGTAGGGCTCTGGCTGCTCCCACGCCATTAAAAGGCTAGGTCCCAGTGGGGGATGTTGTACATGTCTCACTCCATCCGCCCACGCAGGGCCGGATTAAGGTTGGTGGGGGCCCCTGGGCACAAAATCTGGTGGAGGCCCCCACTGAGTGCAGCGTGCATACATGTCCTCCTGCTCACTATCCACTATCGCCGCAGTAACACCGCTACGTACAGCCGTCTCGTCCCCAGTAACACCGCTACATACAGCCGCCTCACCCCCAGTAACACCGCTACATACAGCCGCCTCATCCCCAGTAACACCGCTATATACAGCCGCCTCACCCCCAGTAACACCGCTACATACAGCCGCCTCATCCCCAGTAACACCGCTACATACAGCCACCTCACCCCCAGTAACACAGCTACATACAGCCGCCTCGCCCCCAGTAACACAGCTACACACAGCCGCCTCACCCCCAGTAACGTAGCTACATACAGCTGCCTCACCCCCTGTAACACAGCTACATACAGCCGCCTCACCCCCAGTAACACAGCTACATACAGCCGCCTCACTCCCAGTAACACAGCTACATACAGCCGTCTCATCCCCAGTAACACAGCTAAATACATACGCCTCGCCTCCAGTAACACAGCTACACACAGCCGCCTCACCCCCAGTAACACAGCTACATACAGCTGCCTCGCCCCCAGTAACACAGCTACATACAGCCGCTTCGCCCCCCATGTAACACAGCTACATACAGCCGCCTCATCCTCAGTAACACAGCTACACACAGCTGCCTCATCCCCAGTAACACAGCTACATACAGCCGCCTCGCCCCCAGTAACACAGCTACATACAGCCGCCTCACCCCCAGTAACACAGCTACATAAAGCCACCTCGCCCCCAGTAACACAGCTATATACAGCCGCATCGCCCCCCATGTAACACAGCTACATACAGCCGCCTCATCCCCAGTAACATAGCTACATACAGCCGCCTCACCCCCAGTAACACAGCTACATACAGCCGCCTCACCCCCAGTAACACAGCTACATACAGCCGCCTCGCCCCCAGTAACACAGCTACATACAGTCGCCTCGCCCCCATGTAACACAGCTACATACAGCCGCTTCGCCCCCCCATGTAACACAGCTACATACAACCGCCTCATCCCCAGTAACACAGCTACACACAGCTGCCTCATCCCCAGTAACACAGCTACATACAGCCGCCTCGCCTCCAGTAACACAGCTACATACAGCTGCCTTTCCCCCAGTAACACAGCTACATACAGCCGTCTCACCCCCCATGTAACACAGCTACATACAACCGCCTCATCCCCAGTAACACAGCTACACACAGCTGCCTCATCCCCAGTAACACAGCTACATACAGCCGCCTCGCCTCCAGTAACACAGCTACATACAGCTGCCTTGCCCCCAGTAACACAGCTACATACAGCCGCCTCGCCCCCAGTAACACAGCTACATACAGCCGCTTCACCCCCCCATGTAACACAGCTACATACAGCCGCCTCATCCCCAGTAACACAGCTACACACAGCTGCCTCATCCCCAGTAACACAGCTACATACAGCCGCCTCGCCCCCAGTAACACAGCTACATACAGCCGCTTCACCCCCCCATGTAACACAGCTACATACAGCCGCCTCATCCCCAGTAACACAGCTACATACAGCCGCCTCGCCCCCAGTAACACAGCTACATACAGCCGCCTCGCCCCCAGTAACACAGCTACATACAGCCGCCTCGACCCCAGTAACACAGCTACATACAGCCGCCTCGCCCCCAGTAACATAGCTACATACATAGCTAGATAAGTAACAGTGTTCAAAAGTTATAACCATATAAAATCCAATCCATGACACAGGTAAATGAACAGGCCAGGGAGCTGTTTCTAGGTCTGAATATGGTGAATATGAGGCACTGTACACCTAAGCTTTCAGTGCCAGTGACAAGATTGGGCTGTGAAACTGACCATAGGTTCTTTTATTGAGGCTTTAAGTGATTGTAAAATCAATGGGGCTCATTCACTAAGGGTCCGTGGACCGTATTTCGCCGGGTCTCCCGACGATTTCCGATGTGCGTCGCATTTAAGAGCGGCGCATGCGATCGAATTTTGGCGCATTGGCGCGTCTTTCAAGTGGTGCAAAGTCCAACAGAATTGTGTCACACGGCCTATGTTAAAGGTGCACCAAAAAAAGTGAACTCTGTCGGGGGAGTGCAAGGGGCGCCAGATTCATGAAGAACGTGCCCCATTGTGTTTTACTAACGCATGTGGTTTTTAAGGAATGCATTTTTTCAGTGGCGTACCGATCGCTGTCGCACTTGTGACCGGGCCCATCTGACTGGGGGGCCCGGGCCGGGGATGTCACTAATGCATCTGTCCAGGGGCATAACCGGGCAGTCACATTCGTGGCCCGGGCCCTCCTATAAAAGCTAAACACCCCGGCGATATCTGCCGGGGGAAGGGGGCGGTGATAGCTACTGCGGCCCGCCCACCCGACATGCTTCCAGGCACACCCCTGCTGACATTCGGCACGGCCCGCCCCGTCTGACCTGCGCAAGCCCTGGCCCGCATTGTCTGACCTCCGCACGTCCCGGCCCGCCTCGTCCAACATGTGACCAGGCCGGCCCGCCCCGTCCGACCTGCAACACGTACCGGCCCGTCCACCCTCTTCACCAGCGGGCAGGCCTATCCACCCACCGCAACTGTGGCTCGTCCTGTGAGTGGGTGAGTATAATTAATAGTAAATGTATATGTGTTTGTGTATGTAATTGTTTATATATATATGTATATATATGCTTTATATATTGTTTATACTGGATGCATGTGTATATATGATGTGTATGTGTGTGTATGTTCCATATATATGCTGTATATGTGTGCATGCTGTATATATGCCTGTATGTGTGTATATACTGTATATATATATATGCTGTATATGTGTGTATATAGTGTATGTGTGTATACATGCTGTATATGTGTGTATATACTGTATGTGTGTGTATAGATGCACTGTGCACCCTTTCTGCCTGTCTGTATGTATAGTTCACTGATAACAGTGATCCTGTGAAGTGTTGCCATAAGATCATAGTTTTGCGTGAACTATATATAACAAAAGGGAACACACACATATATTATTTAGTATATTGGTGCCATAGTAAAAAATTAAATGTCAAAAAACCTATTAAAAGTAAATAAAATATCAGGACAAGCTTCTTAGAATAAAAGAAAGTTCAAGGCAGCTCTGTCCAAGCTCCTAATTAGGCGAGTGCAGCACCCACTGGCCTCTTGTAGATACAGGAAGGCAGCACGTTCACACGCTGCACTTTGGTTGCGTTTTCATTGCGTTATAAAACGCATTAAAGGTGATTAGAGGTGATTTGCCTAATTACATTACTGTTAACATTTGCATTTACAAAACGCATTGTTAACACATGTGTTAACATAGTGTTAACTAATGTAAATAGTAATGTAATTAGGCAAATCACGTCTCCTCAGCTGTTGTAATGCGCTTTAAACGCAATGAAAACGCAACGTGTGAACGCCCTTAGGAATGCTTCCTGCCTTTCTTCATGTAGATAGAAGATTAGTAGATACCGGCTGCTATGGTAATCATGTTTTTATTGCTGCTAATAGCAAATCTTGGCACGGTTTAAGTTTTTTAACTGCTTTGAAAAAATTATAGCTGAACTGTGAGTGCAACATAGACAGTTTCACTGTAAAAAACATTTTATTATTGAGGACCATATAAATATATATTTTAGGTAAAAGTTATTGGATTTATCAGAAGTGCCTGAGAGCAAAACTGTTCTAATTACTGATGTCAACCAATCAGATCTCAGCTTTCAGTTTCCTTACTTAGTTTGTAAAATAAATCTTGAGCTCTGATTGGTTGCCATGAGCAACTAGAACAGTTTTCTTCTCACACTTGTGATAAATCTCCGCCTTATGGTGACATGGATAAGAAGGGACAGGGGAAAGAGTGTCAGGGCTTTGGCAGAGAACATTCAGCATTTCCATGATATTTACTGTAATCCTTCCCACAGCAGGGAGGAAGAAGACTGCAAGCAGTGTTGTCAAGATGGGAGATGGCCACAGAGAGAAGAACCTGCAAAGGATTATGGGTAAAGCTGCCTCTTAGTGCTGTGCACGTGCCTTCTGGGCCCGGTCCCACATTTGTTTCTGTGAGACACACAATAGAGGCCGAACAAGTACCAAGATAACAAATAAAAACATATTTATATTTTTCTGAATATTTAGTGCTTTTGGGATGATTTTAAAAAGAAAGTTAGGTCATGGCATAACCCCTTTAATTTCCTTAATAAGACCGTGGGGGGTGGAAAGACCATACTCAAATATATAAGCAAAGGTAAAATCACCATTTTGATCATTAAAATGTTGCCTTAAAACGATAGCTTCCTCAGGTTCCACATACTTATTTTCGTATTTACCTTTTGCGCCACCATGTCCCAGCTAAAATCACCTTTGTTTGACTCCCTGAAAGAGATACCTAAAAAAGTAACGGCATTAGACACAGGAACAGGTATGTCATTTAAAACCATGTCACCTATGTTTAAAATATTGCTTTTATTTAGGTTAATCTTAAAACCAGAAAAGCAGCAGAACCATTCAATTTGTCTGATTGATTTTTGGAGTGAAAGGGTGTCCCTGCAAAAAGTAGCAACGTTATCCATGTACCCCACTGCTTTAGCCTCTATTCTACCCCCTCTTCTCAAGGCGCATAAGAGAGGCTCTAGGACGCAAATGAAAAAGCAGTGGGGACAAGGGACTCCCCTACTTTACCCCTGAATTTAAAATGACCTCCTGTGTCTTGAATCCGTTCGCTAAAATCTTACTGGTGCAGTCCGTGTAAAAAGCTTTCAGGGAGGATAAAAAGCCATCAGGTATTCCCATCCTTTCTAAAACCTTAAAAAAGTGGGATACACGGTCAAAAGCTTTTTCAAAATCTATTGATAAAATAGCAAGCTTACTTTTACTATCTTTTACATCATTAATAATATCTTTTATCAGGTTTAGGTTATCCCATACACTACGTCCTATTACATATGCGAATTGGCGGGGATGTGCATACAAACTGGCCTCAAAAGATAGAGATCCAATAAAAAAACACTTTATTATAATGCCATAGCACTTATATAAAAACATTTAAAAACATTTGGCCACACATGCCAAAAATACAATGCATAAATGCATACAGTTCATGCAATATGCTTGCACCCCCCCAAACGGGTCCAGTATGGATAAACTACGGTGTAAATGTATGAATCCTAAACTGTGAGGACTGGTATTGTACTTAATGCAAGAAAATCTAACCAATGAAATGGCACGTGCCGAAGAGGTAATGAAAATGCAACCTATGCCATAGGTAGTCTATCGTATAGGGTCCAAAACAGTATAAAATGGATATCACCGTGTAGTTTGTTGGGGGATGGAGAGTTGTGCCCCACGCGTTCCACCTCCACAGGCTTCCTCAGGGGTATAATCTGTGTGGGGTGCTGGGCATTGTATATATCGTAAAGGTAAATGATGAGAGAGGACTCACCTGTGTGTTGAATCTGTGTGAGGTCGCGTGTGTTGTGCGGCCATGCTGGAGCGCACTGCGCATGCGCCCGCCCAGCGCTCGCGAGACCGGCACAATCCTCCGCCTCCTGCTTGTGCCGGCCTCGCGTCACCGGGCGCGCACACCCACAGCACGCCCCCAGCACCACCCCATCTGTTGTACAGTATCTTGAGCTAGAGGTAAGTATATTGTAATGATAATATGTAGGTAGCAATGGGCAACGTAGTTTACAAGCTGTATAAGCAATAAATGGACGAATGTGACCATGTAGTGAAAAGTGGAATGGTGGTTTTTATATGTATATTTGCGTATATTAATGAGCAGGGGGCATGGTGCTTGTAGTGTAATGACAATGAAGGTGAATAATACCCCCTTCTGTATGTATAAGTGGGGTAATGGCCTGCGGTGACTGGATGAGTGGGATGAATAATGTGGGCTCCTATAGTGAACGGGGGGATGCGAGTTTAGATGCGTGACTCTGATGTGCTGTGGAGTGGATGGGACTAATGGATCTAAACCATTAATCTGATATGTGATATACACATGTGAGTTGTGAATATGTCGTGAATGGTGATAAAAAACCTATAGACCATGGATGTCCAATGATGAAAATAATGTCCTTTGATGTGCTCTTCTTTTGGTGCTTGATCTAGTGTCATACGGATCATTTTTTCATTTTTTCATTTTTTCATGTGGCTTATCTTCTTATATTGTTCCCGCAGTCAAAAAAATCGATATTTTCATTTCTCGATATTGGCCACTATTTTCTCCAATATGCACACGTCAGTGAAGTTGTGACTAGTGAAAAAAGCAAATGACAGCAAAATATAAGTGCTGGGTGAAATAAACTTGGGACATCATTAAAATAAAAAAGTGAAATCAAGACTAATAAGAGTGATAAGAAAATATGTGTTTTGCTATACTGCCCTCATATCAAGTAGGAGCCTCTTAAAAAAGCTAGAATCCAGATTATACCTTGATAAAGAAATAGATGTTGTTAAGCTCACTCATACCTGTTTGTAGAATCCCGTAAATAGCCATTCTTCATTGAGTCCTGTTGGTGTCATTGTATCTAATTCGTAGATCCACCTTGATTCTTTTTGTAAAAGTAATGGTATGGGATTACCTCCTCTGATGTTGGTGTCAATTTTTTCGAGACCATATATTTTTATGCCTTTGCAGTGACTGTTGTGAAAGTTTAAGAAATGCATGGCCACGGAAGTAAGGCTCTTATCTTGTTTGAAATGCTTTTTGGCCATATTGACGGTGGATAGATGTTGCTGTATTCTCTTTTTCAATGGTTGTGTCGTCTGCCCCACATAGAATTTTGGGCATGTGCATTTGATTAGATATACCACGTTTTTGGTTTTGCAGTTGATGTATTGCTTTGATCTGTATGCACGTTCATTAACGGGATTGATGAAAGAATCTGTGTTGGCCATGTATTGACAGATATTACATTCGCCACAGGAGAATGTTCCCCTAATTCTGTGCCCACCAGTTGTGTGGGTGGCTGGCTGTACGAAGTGACTCCTAGTAAGATGGTCTTTTAGATTTTTTGCTCTCCTGGCTATTATGGTAGGTCTTGTGCCTATATATGGATTGAGTTTGGGTTCACTTCGTAAAATGTTCCAATTGGTACCTAGGATTTTGTGGATATCTTGCCATTGGTTGTTATACGTTGTAATGAGTCTGACCGTGTCTTCCGCTTTCGGTTTTTTGCTGGGTGTTAGTAATGTGCTTCTTTCTCTGCCTTTTGCTCGCATATAAGCTTGTGAAATGATTTTCTTGGGATATCCTCTTGCTCTTAATCTAGTGGTGAGTTCGTTGGCATGAATCTTGTAGTCTTCATGGTTGCTGCAGTTTCTTTTCAGTCTAAGAAATTGACTGTATGGAATTGCTTTTTTCTGATGGTGGGGGTGAAAGCTTTCAAAATGCAAAATATTGTTCGTCGCTGTCTTTTTTCTAAATAGTGAGGTCCTGATTTTTCTTTGGTGAATGAACAATTTGAGGTCCAAAAATTCAACCGACATGTCTGAAATGCAAGGAGAAAGTTTCACATTGATCGAATTTGTGTTTAGTTCACCAATGAAGGCTACACAATCTTCCTTCGACCCCTGCCACAGAAATATGATATCGTCGATATATCTATACCACTTAATGATGTTGGAGTGGTATGCTGTGGTTGGGTGCACGTGTGTCTCCTCCCACCACCCTAAAAAGAGATTAGCGTAGGAGGGGGCACATCGTGCACCCATGGCCGTGCCTGATGTTTGTCTGAAGAAGACTTTGTTAAATACAAAGTAATTGTGATTAAGCACAAAAAATAGAAGATCCAAGATAAAAGAATCATGCTTACGGTCTGAGTTTGTTTGCTTATCCAGGTGGTAGGTCACTGCTTTTATCCCAACATCATGTGCTATGTTTGTATACAGTGACTCGACATCCATTGTGACTAGGAGAGTGCCTGCTTCAACTTCAATATCCTCTAGTTGTTCAATTAGGTGCATTGAATCTCTCACATACGATTCAAGTTTAAGCACTAGGGGCTGGAGAAAGAAATCAAGGTAAATACATGCACGTTCACATAGTCCCCCAATTCCGGCCACAATGGGCCTACCTGGTGGTTGAGTTGTCGACTTATGGATTTTCGGGACCAGGTAGAACGTGGGTGTAATTGGTGTCTCAACGGTCAGGTAAGTGACTTCCTTTTTTGTGATGATGCCCTGATGTTCAGCCTCAACAAACAGTTTATCGATTTTTCGTTTGAAGATATGCGTTGGGTCTCCAGGGAGCCTAGAATAAAATTTTTGGTTACTCAATTGGTTTTCAGCTTCTAGCATATAGTCCTGCACGGCCCAGAGCACTACATTACCTCCTTTGTCCGCTTCTCTGATGATAAAAGTCTTATTGAGGCTAAGTGATTTAATTGCCTCTTTTTCTTCTTTGGAGGTGTTGTTGGCCCGGCCCTTATCCGTTTTTAGATGTTTTAAATCATGAAGTACTGTGTGGAAAAAAACGTTGACTGCAGGACATAGACCCAAAGAGGGGGTAGATTGGGAGGGAAGTCGACTAGGAAATTTCTTACCTCCCTGTGTAGATGGAGCATCTTCATTTTCTCTTAGTAATTCCAATAAGTCTGTAAAGACTCTTCTGTCTGTCTCAGAGAGGCTGTCCATCAGGGATGGCTGTTGATGCAAGATTTTGAAGGTGAGTTGCCTGCAAAATAAGTATAGATCTTTGGCAAAGATGAATTTATCCAAAGTTTGGGTTGGGGAAAAGGTTAAACCTTTCTGTAAGACTGATATCTCAGCTTCCGTTAGAACATGGGGAGAGAGATTGATGACTTGTAATGTGTCTTTATTGTTGATTGTGCTTACCTGTTTGTCTATCTCCGATATTGGCGATTTGTTCTTTTGTGTCCTGGTGACACATCTCTGTGTTTCGGACCCCTTTTTCGGGTGTTGGATCTGTCTGGGCCGGTATCCACATCGCTGGCATCCGTAGATAAAAAATCACTTGATATTGATTCAGAGGTGGCCTCAGCTTTGTTTGAGTTACTGTTTGGTAATGGCTGCCTTTGGATAGGATACCTTCTCATCCCTCTTTTGTTGCCCTTGTGTGTCCATTTGTATTGTTTTTTGAGTTGATAATCTTCTCTATCTCTGTTGAATTTTGATCTTTTGCCCTGTTTTATTTCATTTTCATATTTTTCCAAGATGTCTTTCATTTTGTTTTGGAAGGGTAACACTTGGTTTTGTGAATGAAATTGTGAAAGTTTAGACTCTATGACCTTGATTTTTTCTTTGATTTGTTCCAAAAGGGCCCGATCATGTGTAAGTAACATGTGTATCAATATTGTTGAACATTGTGTTAAGCCTTGCTCCCATGTGTTTTTGAAGGAGTCCTCCACCTCCCAAGAAGGGAAGATTTGGACTCTCAATCCTCTGGGCATGATGCCCTGTTTGATGTATTCTTCTAGGCTTTTGATGTTCCACCAAACTCTTATGTAAGATTTTTGTAATTCTATGCATTCCTGAGTAATATGTTTGAAATCCTGATCTACATGTTCCTCTGCCTCTTTGGAAAATACCGATGCCACCTGACTGTTCCATAATAGCTCTCTAGCATTCATGTCTATTCATGTCTCTAGCTTTTTTAAGAGGCTCCTACTTGATATGAGGGCAGTATAGCAAAACACATATTTTCTTATCACTCTTATTAGTCTTGATTTCACTTTTTTATTTTAATGATGTCCCAAGTTTATTTCACCCAGCACTTATATTTTGCTGTCATTTGCTTTTTTCACTAGTCACAACTTCACTGACGTGTGCATATTGGAGAAAATAGTGGCCAATATCGAGAAATGAAAATATCGATTTTTTTGACTGCGGGAACAATATAAGAAGATAAGCCACATGAAAAAATGAAAAAATGAAAAAATGAAAAAATGATCCGTATGACACTAGATCAAGCACCAAAAGAAGAGCACATCAAAGGACATTATTTTCATCATTGGACATCCATGGTCTATAGGTTTTTTATCACCATTCACGACATATTCACAACTCACATGTGTATATCACATATCAGATTAATGGTTTAGATCCATTAGTCCCATCCACTCCACAGCACATCAGAGTCACGCATCTAAACTCGCATCCCCCCGTTCACTATAGGAGCCCACATTATTCATTCCACTCATCCAGTCACCGCAGGCCATTACCCCACTTATACATACAGAAGGGGGTATTATTCACCTTCATTGTCATTACACTACAAGCACCATGCCCCCTGCTCATTAATATACGCAAATATACATATAAAAACCACCATTCCACTTTTCACTACATGGTCACATTCGTCCATTTATTGCTTATACAGCTTGTAAACTACGTTGCCCATTGCTACCTACATATTATCATTACAATATACTTACCTCTAGCTCAAGATACTGTACAACAGATGGGGTGGTGCTGGGGGCGTGCTGTGGGTGTGCGCGCCCGGTGACGCGAGGCCGGCACAAGCAGGAGGCGGAGGATTGTGCCGGTCTCGCGAGCGCTGGGCGGGCGCATGCGCAGTGCGCTCCAGCATGGCCGCACAACACACGCGACCTCACACAGATTCAACACACAGGTGAGTCCTCTCTCATCATTTACCTTTACGATATATACAATGCCCAGCACCCCACACAGATTATACCCCTGAGGAAGCCTGTGGAGGCGGAACGCGTGGGGCACAACTCTCCATCCCCCAACAAACTACACGGTGATATCCATTTTATACTGTTTTGGACCCTATACGATAGACTACCTATGGCATAGGTTGCATTTTCATTACCTCTTCGGCACGTGCCATTTCATTGGTTAGATTTTCTTGCATTAAGTACAATACCAGTCCTCACAGTTTAGGATTCATACATTTACACCGTAGTTTATCCATACTGGACCCGTTTGGGGGGGTGCAAGCATATTGCATGAACTGTATGCATTTATGCATTGTATTTTTGGCATGTGTGGCCAAATGTTTTTAAATGTTTTTATATAAGTGCTATGGCATTATAATAAAGTGTTTTTTTATTGGATCTCTATCTTTTGAGGCCAGTTTGTATGCACATCCCCGCCAATTCGCATATGTAATACTTTGTATAGGGATGTGTGGCTAATTAGTCCATACATCAGCTGTTTTCATACGTTTTTTCAGGATCTCTGGTCTTTTCCTGTGGGATCCTTATTCAGGACTGATATACTACAGTTATATTATTATTATTTTTTGTTATATGTTTTGAGAGTACGCACCCAGTGCAGTTGTTTCTGGTATTATGGCTTTAGACATGAATGCTAGAGAGCTATTATGGAACAGTCAGGTGGCATCGGTATTTTCCAAAGAGGCAGAGGAACATGTAGATCAGGATTTCAAACATATTACTCAGGAATGCATAGAATTACAAAAATCTTACATAAGAGTTTGGTGGAACATCAAAAGCCTAGAAGAATACATCAAACAGGGCATCATGCCCAGAGGATTGAGAGTCCAAATCTTCCCTTCTTGGGAGGTGGAGGACTCCTTCAAAAACACATGGGAGCAAGGCTTAACACAATGTTCAACAATATTGATACACATGTTACTTACACATGATCGGGCCCTTTTGGAACAAATCAAAGAAAAAATCAAGGTCATAGAGTCTAAACTTTCACAATTTCATTCACAAAACCAAGTGTTACCCTTCCAAAACAAAATGAAAGACATCTTGGAAAAATATGAAAATGAAATAAAACAGGGCAAAAGATCAAAATTCAACAGAGATAGAGAAGATTATCAACTCAAAAAACAATACAAATGGACACACAAGGGCAACAAAAGAGGGATGAGAAGGTATCCTATCCAAAGGCAGCCATTACCAAACAGTAACTCAAACAAAGCTGAGGCCACCTCTGAATCAATATCAAGTGATTTTTTATCTACGGATGCCAGCGATGTGGATACCGGCCCAGACAGATCCAACACCCGAAAAAGGGGTCCGAAACACAGAGATGTGTCACCAGGACACAAAAGAACAAATCGCCAATATCGGAGATAGACAAACAGGTAAGCACAATCAACAATAAAGACACATTACAAGTCATCAATCTCTCTCCCCATGTTCTAACGGAAGCTGAGATATCAGTCTTACAGAAAGGTTTAACCTTTTCCCCAACCCAAACTCTGGATAAATTCATCTTTGCCAAAGATCTATACTTATTTTGCAGGCAACTCACCTTCAAAATCTTGCATCAACAGCCATCCCTGATGGACAGCCTCTCTGAGACAGACAGAAGAGTCTTTACAGACTTATTGGAATTACTAAGAGAAAATGAAGATGCTCCATCTACACAGGGAGGTAAGAAATTTCCTAGTCGACTTCCCTCCCAATCTACCCCCTCTTTGGGTCTATGTCCTGCAGTCAACGTTTTTTTCCACACAGTACTTCATGATTTAAAACATCTAAAAACGGATAAGGGCCGGGCCAACAACACCTCCAAAGAAGAAAAAGAGGCAATTAAATCACTTAGCCTCAATAAGACTTTTATCATCAGAGAAGCGGACAAAGGAGGTAATGTAGTGCTCTGGGCCGTGCAGGACTATATGCTAGAAGCTGAAAACCAATTGAGTAACCAAAAATTTTATTCTAGGCTCCCTGGAGACCCAACGCATATCTTCAAACGAAAAATCGATAAACTGTTTGTTGAGGCTGAACATCAGGGCATCATCACAAAAAAGGAAGTCACTTACCTGACCGTTGAGACACCAATTACACCCACGTTCTACCTGGTCCCGAAAATCCATAAGTCGACAACTCAACCACCAGGTAGGCCCATTGTGGCCGGAATTGGGGGACTATGTGAACGTGCATGTATTTACCTTGATTTCTTTCTCCAGCCCCTAGTGCTTAAACTTGAATCGTATGTGAGAGATTCAATGCACCTAATTGAACAACTAGAGGATATTGAAGTTGAAGCAGGCACTCTCCTAGTCACAATGGATGTCGAGTCACTGTATACAAACATAGCACATGATGTTGGGATAAAAGCAGTGACCTACCACCTGGATAAGCAAACAAACTCAGACCGTAAGCATGATTCTTTTATCTTGGATCTTCTATTTTTTGTGCTTAATCACAATTACTTTGTATTTAACAAAGTCTTCTTCAGACAAACATCAGGCACGGCCATGGGTGCACGATGTGCCCCCTCCTACGCTAATCTCTTTTTAGGGTGGTGGGAGGAGACACACGTGCACCCAACCACAGCATACCACTCCAACATCATTAAGTGGTATAGATATATCGACGATATCATATTTCTGTGGCAGGGGTCGAAGGAAGATTGTGTAGCCTTCATTGGTGAACTAAACACAAATTCGATCAATGTGAAACTTTCTCCTTGCATTTCAGACATGTCGGTTGAATTTTTGGACCTCAAATTGTTCATTCACCAAAGAAAAATCAGGACCTCACTATTTAGAAAAAAGACAGCGACGAACAATATTTTGCATTTTGAAAGCTTTCACCCCCACCATCAGAAAAAAGCAATTCCATACAGTCAATTTCTTAGACTGAAAAGAAACTGCAGCAACCATGAAGACTACAAGATTCATGCCAACGAACTCACCACTAGATTAAGAGCAAGAGGATATCCCAAGAAAATCATTTCACAAGCTTATATGCGAGCAAAAGGCAGAGAAAGAAGCACGTTACTAACACCCAGCAAAAAACCGAAAGCGGAAGACACGGTCAGACTCATTACAACGTATAACAACCAATGGCAAGATATCCACAAAATCCTAGGTACCAATTGGAACATTTTACGAAGTGAACCCAAACTCAATCCATATATAGGCACAAGACCTACCATAATAGCCAGGAGAGCAAAAAATCTAAAAGACCATCTTACTAGGAGTCACTTCGTACAGCCAGCCACCCACACAACTGGTGGGCACAGAATTAGGGGAACATTCTCCTGTGGCGAATGTAATATCTGTCAATACATGGCCAACACAGATTCTTTCATCAATCCCGTTAATGAACGTGCATACAGATCAAAGCAATACATCAACTGCAAAACCAAAAACGTGGTATATCTAATCAAATGCACATGCCCAAAATTCTATGTGGGGCAGACGACACAACCATTGAAAAAGAGAATACAGCAACATCTATCCACCGTCAATATGGCCAAAAAGCATTTCAAACAAGATAAGAGCCTTACTTCCGTGGCCATGCATTTCTTAAACTTTCACAACAGTCACTGCAAAGGCATAAAAATATATGGTCTCGAAAAAATTGACACCAACATCAGAGGAGGTAATCCCATACCATTACTTTTACAAAAAGAATCAAGGTGGATCTACGAATTAGATACAATGACACCGACAGGACTCAATGAAGAATGGCTATTTACAGGATTCTACAAACAGGTATGAGTGAGCTTAACAACATCTATTTCTTTATCAAGGTATAATCTGGATTCTAGCTTTTTTAAGAGGCTCCTACTTGATATGAGGGCAGTATAGCAAAACACATATTTTCTTATCACTCTTATTAGTCTTGATTTCACTTTTTTATTTTAATGATGTCCCAAGTTTATTTCACCCAGCACTTATATTTTGCTGTCATTTGCTTTTTTCACTAGTCACAACTTCACTGACGTGTGCATATTGGAGAAAATAGTGGCCAATATCGAGAAATGAAAATATCGATTTTTTTGACTGCGGGAACAATATAAGAAGATAAGCCACATGAAAAAATGAAAAAATGAAAAAATGAAAAAATGATCCGTATGACACTAGATCAAGCACCAAAAGAAGAGCACATCAAAGGACATTATTTTCATCATTGGACATCCATGGTCTATAGGTTTTTTATCACCATTCACGACATATTCACAACTCACATGTGTATATCACATATCAGATTAATGGTTTAGATCCATTAGTCCCATCCACTCCACAGCACATCAGAGTCACGCATCTAAACTCGCATCCCCCCGTTCACTATAGGAGCCCACATTATTCATCCCACTCATCCAGTCACCGCAGGCCATTACCCCACTTATACATACAGAAGGGGGTATTATTCACCTTCATTGTCATTACACTACAAGCATTATGCCCCCTGCTCATTAATATACGCAAATATACATATAAAAACCACCATTCCACTTTTCACTACATGGTCACATTCGTCCATTTATTGCTTATACAGCTTGTAAACTACGTTGCCCATTGCTACCTACATATTATCATTACAATATACTTACCTCTAGCTCAAGATACTGTACAACAGATGGGGTGGTGCTGGGGGCGTGCTGTGGGTGTGCGCGCCCGGTGACGCAAGGCTGGCACAAGCAGGAGGCGGAGGATTGTGCCGGTCTCGCGAGCGCTGGGCGGGCGCATGCGCAGTGCGCTCCAGCATGGCCGCACAACACACGCGACCTCACACAGATTCAACACACAGGTGAGTCCTCTCTCATCATTTACCTTTACGATATATACAATGCCCAGCACCCCACACAGATTATACCCCTGAGGAAGCCTGTGGAGGCGGAACGCGTGGGGCACAACTCTCCATCCCCCAACAAACTACACGGTGATATCCATTTTATACTGTTTTGGACCCTATACGATAGACTACCTATGGCATAGGTTGCATTTTCATTACCTCTTCGGCACGTGCCATTTCATTGGTTAGATTTTCTTGCATTAAGTACAATACCAGTCCTCACAGTTTAGGATTCATACATTTACACCGTAGTTTATCCATACTGGACCCGTTTGGGGGGGTGCAAGCATATTGCATGAACTGTATGCATTTATGCATTGTATTTTTGGCATGTGTGGCCAAATGTTTTTAAATGTTTTTATATAAGTGCTATGGCATTATAATAAAGTGTTTTTTTATTGGATCTCTATCTTTTGAGGCCAGTTTGTATGCACATCCCCGCCAATTCGCATATGTAATACTTTGTATATAGGGATGTGTGGCTAATTAGTCCATACATCAGCTATTTTCATACACTACGTCCTGGCACTCCACACACCTGATTAGAATGAATTATTTTCTCTGCGACTTCTTTTAATCTATTCGTACACATCTTGGCTATGATCTTGTAGTCGCAATTTAGAAGGGTGATTGGCCTCCAGTTTTTATGTTCGGCCTTGTCTCCCCTTTTATATAGCAGGGAGACCTCACCCTTCCGCCAGGACGTAGGTAAAGCCTTAGAATTAAAAACGTGACTAAAAAGCTCAAACAATTCTTCTCGTAAAATGGGATAAAATTTTACATAAAACTCACTGGGTATACCATCCGGACCAGGGACCTTACCAGCTTTAAAACTCCTAATAGATTCTGACATCTCCTCCTCCTCAATTTCCTTAGATAAAAACTGTTGAGAGACAGAATCTAAAACATTAGTAATCTCTTTCAGTGAGTCATCAATAAAATTAAGATCTAAAGGTTTGGTATTAAAAAGATTGGCATAAAACTCCTGAACCTTATGTAAAATACCCTGTACTGTAGACTCGCCCTCGATCGACTCAATAATTTATTATTATTTACTTTCTTAAAAAAGTACCTGAAATGGTACAGAACATTGCATTGTGACGTTATCCTTAGATCTGGTTATTGTAACTAGTGCAACACCCTCGCCGATGCAATGGCGAGGTAGGGTTTGCGAATACGTCCCACCTGCATGTAATCCCATTACACAACATGGTTCTGATAGGACATAGGGATATTGCAGTGGTGAATCCTGCCTGGCAAGGCAGAGGTTAAGTATTTTGTATAATGCAAGATGCTATTGTCCAATCATATGTGTTACATCCTGTCCTTTGTAAGCTGAGATGTGATTGGAGGAGCAGCCACCACCTGACCAAAGGGAGGTAATAAAACTCCCTGGCCAGGAATGTTCTGGGTCTTTGGAGATCTTCTGGAGGTAGTGAGAGATTCCAGTGTAGGAGAATCCTAGTGAGTGAGTGAGTAATCTCTGTCTAGCCCATACCAGAGCAGGAAGAGCCTAGCCCCTGCCTCTGAAGAGTGGAGTAATAGATTAGAGTTAGTGTAGTGAGGAAAAGGGGTATCATCTTACCTTCAAAGGTGATACCTGAAGCCCTACAGGACAAGCTGAAGCTTCCTACCCGGACACAGCTGCCTCCCAGCCTGCGCTCCACATCCAGGCTGGTGAACTATCTCCTGAGGCTCCCTCCAACTCACATCTCGGCACCCTACCTACCTGTTAAAGGCACGTTTGCTGCGGTTCCTGCGGTTCAAATAAAGAACTGTAAGTTGTTTTCTTCAACTTCTGTCTCCGTCTGGTCCCTGCTAATACGGCTGCCTTCATCACCGGCACCCTGTCCATCACCCAGAGACTCACACTCGGGACATTAAGGGGTTGCCCCAGGGAGATTCGCTATAGCAGCCTCTCCCTCATCATTTCTTGCCAACACCACCCTGCTGGAGACCTGCCAGGCTGTAGGACAGCCCTCCGGTTCCCCCGTACCAAGCACCGTGACAATAGCGTGCTTAGGCCGCAACCGCCAGCCACTCCGGTACCGCGGGCCCCGGCTGTCACCAGGCCTCACCTCAAGGGCTAGGCCCCGGTGGGGGATGTTGCAAGTGGCGTCACGAACAGGATATATACTTCTGTGCCTTATCCTGGCACTAAAGACTGTACTTTATTAAGAAAAAGACTGTGCTGCCTAACCCTGCTGCCATCCGGGTTTAGGCCCAAGTATTTGTGTGTTTCACATTGAACTGTTATGCTGCTGCCACGTGCTGTCGAGCGCCGCTCCAGCACTCAAGAGGTTAATTCCTGCAAGAACTGTGTCAGCTCTGCTACATCCGGCGCTGCTGCGCCTGAAGCATTTACCTCAGAGGTGTGTGGCGCAGCAAGTATTTCCAGCCCGCCAAATCCTCACTGGCGGGAACTCCAGAGGCGTCACTATGCTCCGCCCCCTGCGCGAGTGGCGCGAAGTACCGTAGAGGAGGAGCTGGAGCATGTGCGGCCGGCAACGAAGAGGGTTAATCGGCCATCTTGGATTTCGGCGCAGGCCGCGCCTGAAGCCTGCCAGCAGTGTGCGCCTCATCCGGAGGTCCGGCGTACGTGTGCTGCAACCGGAGAACACCGCGGAGCATCACTGAGCCCTGCTGCCTGCCGGACATCGGGAACGGAGACTTTCGTGCACCGGAGCTGTCCTGTCACCGCGGCTGATCCTGAGTGAGTACCGCTGGGGAAGTTAAAGGGGGGTAGAGATTGTTTCCGACGCTAGGTTATTGGCTCACCTCCCAGGGAATAGTGACTGTGTCTTAAAGTGCCCACGTCCCATTCTAGCCATCGCCCATAGCAACGGACATTGTGTAACCCTACAGGCTTCCCTCAGCTAGGCCAGTCATGTCCGCCCAGGACGAAGATACGGGACTGGCGCAAGTCCCGTCCCCTGGTCCCTCCTCAGGGTACCGGAGCATGTTAAGTCCTCCAGAGAGTCCCTTCAGCCCTGCTACAGCTAGTGTCCCTGGGACTCCCACCATGATGCCTCTGACTATGCCCTACTATCTGGGGGCCCCCTGGTTACCCTACTACGAGGGAGAATCACATACTCTCCCTGAATTCAGGGACAAGTTGTTAGCCACCTTCGCCTTGCTCCCATTCACAGAGGAACAGAAAGTGGGCATCCTCATCGGGCAGTTGAAAGGACCCGCTCTCCGGGAAGTCAAGTCTTGGCCCCGAGAACAGTGTCAGAATGTGGTCCAGATTCTTGATAGGCTACGTAACACCTTTGACAAGTGTACTGTCTCCGAGTTGAAGCAGAAATTCTTCGGGAAAAGACAGAAGCCCCAAGAGTCCCTCCGAGACTTTGCCCTCTCCCTACAGGAGATATGGAAGGCCATCACCTGCCTTGAGCCCAAAGACGCTGAAACCTCTGACCAAACCTTAAGGGAACAATTTATCAATGGACTTGTTGATAGAAATCAAAGGTGTCAACTAAAGATCATCTCTTCTCAGCATGCCCAGGCCTCTTTCCTGGAGTTTAAAGAAATTGCCATTGACATCTTAGGAGACCGACCACCTACTGGACCGCAGAAAGAGCCTGAATTCGTGGAAATGGAAGAATCTGCTCTCGCTTGCCATCCCATGCAGTCAGCATCCCCTACTCCTGCGGCTATGGAAGTTACTGGCATAACAGGACCGGTCCCTAATCTGGCGGACACCCTGCATCAAATCCTCGATCGGTTGACCCAGTTGGAAGTAACTGTCTCTGCTATGAGGAGGAAACCTCCAGAGAACCCGGTACGGTCAGCTACTCCTCGTGAATCTCCGACTAAACAGCGCCCAAAAGAAGCGAAGTCGTTAAGCACCTGGAGTCAGAAGAAACCCCGTCAGCGGTGCAGCTACTGCCATAAATATGGGCATGAAGAGAATGACTGTCGTCAGTTAAACCACAAACCCTTGGAGCTAAGGGACGACCTCCAAGGGAAGAACTTGTAAGTCCCCGAGATGCTAACTGGATGCCCAGGTTCGTGGGGACTCGCCCCATGGTTCATGTAACCATCAACGGAGTTACCCTACCGGCCTTAATTGATACCGGCTCTCAAGTGACCACCCTCCGGAGTGCTGCCTTCGAGAAATGCCGAGGAAGAGCATCCTTAGTCCAGCCTCCAAAGGCTTACTTGAATATCATTGCTACGAACGGAAAACCCGTACCCATCCGCGGCTACTGGGAGCCCACGCTAACCATTGGAGACACTGAGTTAACCAGACAGGGCGTAGTGGTGACACGAGTGCCCGAAAACGGTAACTTCTCCCTGGTACTGGGTACCAATGTCCTCCGCAACTGCTACCCTGAAGTGCTGAAGGCTCTCCACGACTCCCTGCCAACAGTGCCCAACGGTTCCCGGAAGGTAATTCAGGAGACTATGCAGGTTCTAGCGGCGCAACAGAAGTTTGCTGGCCCTAATGGAGAAATCTGCAGAGCCCGGATCAAGGATCCCCAACCTGTTCGCCTTCAACCTGGGACTGAGACGTTAGTATGGTGTCGAGCCTGCATGGGCGTCCAAGGTCAAGACTACCAGGCGATAGTAGAACCTCTACCAGCTGATGAAGACCTGCCCATTCTAGCCGCCAGGAGCCTAGTCACGGTATCCCGAGGACAAGTACCCATTCGACTACTAAATGTGGGAGACTCCCCAGTGGATCTGAGAAAGTACCAAGCCGTAGCCACTCTCTTCAGCGTGCATCCTGAAGACTTGGTGGAAACCGCTCTGTCTGCCTCCCAACAGTTGGAAGTGAAGCAAAGGGCTGAAGGTGAGCCTGCCGAGCAATCCTGGTGGCTTGAGCTCAATATTGGAGACGACGATTTTACTCCTGCAGACCAAGTACAAGGTGTCCTGGATGTCGTTATGAAGCACCACCAGGCCTTCAGCAAACACCCACTGGATTTTGGGCAGACTACTCTGATCCAACATACCATCCCTACTGGCTCTCATCCTCCTATCAAGGAACGGTACCGGCCCATCCCTCCAGCCCGCTACCAAGAGGTGAAGAAGCTGGTACAAGAGATGAAGACAGCCAACGTTATCCGGGAGAGTCGCAGCCCATGGGCTGCCCCGCTGGTCCTTGTGAAGAAGAAGGATGGAACCCTTCGATTCTGTGTTGACTATAGGAAAATCAACAATATCACCCACAAGGACGCCTATCCTCTGCCTCGAATCGAGGAATCCCTCGCAGCCCTAGGGTCAGCTGCCTACTTCTCTACCCTGGACCTGACCAGTGGCTACTGGCAAGTGGCCATGGCGCCAGAAGACCGAGAGAAGACGGCTTTCACCACCCCAATGGGCCTGTTCGAGTTCAACAACATGCCGTTCGGGCTATGCAACGCCCCAGGCACATTTCAACGGCTGATGGAAAGATGTTTGGGTCATCGCAACTTCGAGACCGTCCTGCTATATTTGGACGACATTATCATCTACTCCAAGACTTATGAAGACCACCTCCACCATCTGGCTGAAGTCTTCCAAATCCTGACCCAACATGGGTTGAAGGTCAAGCCATCCAAGTGCCACCTGCTACAACCTAGCGTCAAGTACTTGGGACATGTGGTGAGCGCTCATGGAATTGAGCCAGATCCAGAGAAGATTGCAGCTGTCCACGACTGGCCTACCCCATCAACCGTACGGGACATCAAAAGCTTCCTGGGATTTGCCAGTTATTACAGGCGTTTCATCCCGAAGTTTGCCCAGCTGGCGGCTCCTCTGCAAGAGCTTCTAAGGGGCCTGCCAAAAGAGAGCCAACGTTCCCGAGTATCCATTGAGTGGACGGCCGAACGAGAAGCTGCCTTCCAGATGCTCAAGCAACGGCTGACTGAACCTCCGGTGTTGGGATATCCAGACTATAGTCTGCCTTTCACCCTATACACTGATGCCAGCAAGCAAGGTCTAGGGGCGGTATTATCCCAGCTCCAAAATGGAACTGAAAGGGTCATAGCCTACGCCAGCCGTTCCCTCCGAGAACCGGAGCAAAACGACCAGAACTATAGTTCCTTCAAGTTGGAGTTTCTGGCGTTAGTCTGGGCTGTGACCGAAAAGTTCAAGGACTATCTAGCTGCATCATCTTTCACTGTCTTCACAGACAATAATCCTTTGGCGCATCTGAACACCGCACGTCTTGGAGCACTGGAACAACGGTGGGCCTCCAGACTGGCCAATTTCAACTTTACCATCAAGTACCGGGCTGGTAAGACTAATGACAACGCCGACGCTCTGTCCCGTCTCCCTGACCAGTGGGAGGGACCCTCCACAGATGCCCAGTGGGAAGATGTCGAGATGCCAGCGTTCTATGCCCGGTTTGTGTGTCAAGATGCCCAGAGAGTTTACTCCCTACCGACAGAGGCAGCGCCAGCTACTCCTCAAGAAGAGTCAGAGCCCCCTGCGGAAAAGGACCTCTGGATGAGTCTTCAGGCTGATAGCCGTGCCATAGGAGAAGTAATGGACTATCTCTCTAGTGGGCGAGTGCCTGAAAGAATCCGGCGCAGGAGAGCTGATGGAGAACTGTCTCAATTGTGGCGCCAGAGAAAGACTCTGAGCATGCACCAGGGGCTGCTAAAGAGAAGACTTCTGGACCCTATCACTTATGACCGGCTATACCAGATTGTGATTCCCAGGAGGGACGCCAAGATAGTACTGGAAATGTACCATGACCAGTCCGGACACTTTGGCGCTCAGAAGACTGTAGCCACCCTCCGAAGGCGATTCTTCTGGGTCAACATGAAGTCCGACATTGAAGCCTGGTGTCGAGAATGCCCAGCCTGCGCCATCGCTCGAGGAGAGCGACACAATCAAAGGGCCCCTCTACGTCCCATTGTGAGCCAACGGCCCTTGGAGATCCTGGCATTGGACCACGTGAAGTTGGAGCCCAGCAGATCCGGTCACAGTTATGCTCTTACGATCATCGACCACTATACCAAATTTGTGGTTGCAGTACCTGTCAGAGATCTGTCTGCAAGGACCACCGCAGCGGCCCTGTGGAAGAGCTTCATCCTCCCCTATGGCTGTCCAGACCAGATCCTTACAGACCAAGGAACAGCATTTGAGTCCCAAGTCTTCCAGGAGCTGTGCACTCTATATGGCTGCAAGAAGCTGAGGACCACAGCCTATCATCCCCAAGGCAACGGGCTTTGTGAAAAGATGAATCAGACTCTAATCAATATGCTGAGGACTCTGACCCCTGCAAAACGGGCTGACTGGCCAAAACTGTTGCCCGAATTAGTGTACCTGTACAACAATACCAATCATTGCTCCACAGGGTACACCCCGTACTATCTAATGTTCGGGAGACACGGACATCTCCCTGCGGATATGACCTGGGACATGGAGTCCCCTGATTCCCAGTCTTTACTCCCCCAGACTGACTGGGTTCACGAACACCAGAGGCGCCTGGCGGATGCCAGAGAAGTTGTGGATCTGCGGTTGGAAGAGGCCCGAGAGAAACAAAAAAGGGACTTCGATCGTAATGCCTGTGCTGAGCCTTTTGCCCCAGGAGATCGAGTGTGGCTGCGCAACAACCATCCTACCAGTAAGCTAGATGGGCGTTGGGAGCGTGAGCCATACCTAGTTAGGGACAGTCTCTCCCCTGAAGTCTACGAGATTTCAAGAGGAGACCGTCCACCACTCCGGGTACATAGGAACCGGCTGAAGAGATGTCTTCGTCCTTTTGCCCCTATGTCCACACCTCTCACCTCGACCCCCAACTTACAGACCTCCTTGTGTTCACCTATCCCCAGTTTCTTGGAACTTGTGACTGTGCCTCAATTCTGTTTTGTTTCCACTCCAGTAAGAAGCACCTCGGAGAGACCATCATCCCCACCGCAGTCTCCAATACTGCTGTGGAGGATGATCCGGCTCCAGTGTCTGCAACCCCTGAAGCATCAGAGGCAGCTGATACTCCGACTCCAGCGCTTGACTCAGAGGAGGACGATGAGGAGGTTGTTATCTTCTCCAGGCCGGAACTTCGAAGGTCTCAAAGGGAGACAAAAGGTAAAGCTCCTGCGTACCTGCAGGAGTACCAGCTGGTGACACGCAGAAGCAGGAGGCAGGTACGTTTTTCTGACACCGAAGTACTTACCACCGAGGAAGATGCAGAGTAACCCCTGAAGGGCTGTAGCCCGCTTCAGGTACTGTACTATGTACATATTGTATATTTCTGTCCTATTCCACAAGAGCCGGAGACTTTCCTGAGACTCTCACCCTTATTTATCTCAGTCCAGAGATTATACACTGTCATGTGCTATGATAGCACCCCTTCCTCTGCCACCGCAGAGATTCCTACAAAGGACTCTGTCCCTCTACACATGGAGGAGATCCTTTGCTTCTTCCATTGCACTTTTCCCCACATCAAGGGCTGTACCCAGAAGATGGACTTTGTCATTAGAGACCTTCTGAGAGACTTTTGCCAGATACTCCAGGGAAAAGTGGCTATTGACTATTATTTTGCACTTAATGCCTTCCTTTTTAGGTATAGACATTCTGTTTGCACTTTTTATGCCTTTCCTTTTCAGGAAAAGAGACATTTTATCCTGCTACCCTGAGTAGCCTATCCACCTCTGTAACGTTTGCAATGTTATAAGATGTGTACCCATTGGGCTCCTAAGCCAATGTGATCTTAACATGTTTGCACACTGTCATATATGCCAGTAGTCTGCATTAACCTTTTCATAGGCTTTTCAGGTTGTAGTGTGGCTGTGTCGGACCGTCCTTCTATGTAAAACACTGACCGCTACCTGATCCCTCAAACTGAGGTTTGCACATGGGGGTAGTCCGTAAACTGCGGGTCCTACGGGGACCGGGGGTGTTACAGAGTTAGCACCTGGATGCCACTCATACATGGGTAAGGATACCAGTCAGGAGGTACTTGTGTCGCATATGCTAACGCAATGCAGATAGACACCTTATATAATTGCCGCCAGGGAAGAAGCGTTGATACAACAAATATACAGGCCTTGGTGCAAGGAGTGGATTACAGGACATGACACCACACCTTTCCTACTGTACAGTTCGGTTTAATGGCGTCAGCGACCAACTGTCATACAGCTACATGTTTTGTCTTAGTCCGACACCAACCCAGGTGCCTGTCTCCAGGACCATGGGCGGTTTGTCCCTACACCTCACATAGCCTGCACTTCCCAGAAGTGCCCTTAGCCCCCTCTGTATCCCAAAACATCTGTAGTCGAGCCGATGGCGGCTCTTTCAATTGCCCCCGGGGTATGCAACACCCTCGCCGATGCAATGGCGAGGTAGGGTTTGCGAATACGTCCCACCTGCATGTAATCCCATTACACAACATGGTTCTGATAGGACATAGGGATATTGCAGTGGTAAATCCTGCCTGGCAATGCAGAGGTTAAGTATTTTGTATAATGCAAGATGCTATTGTCCAATCATATGTGTTACATCCTGTCCTTTGTAAGCTGAGATGTGATTGGAGGAGCAGCCACCACCTGACCAAAGGGAGGTAATAAAACTCCCTGGCCAGGAATGTTCTGGGTCTTTGGAGATCTTCTGGAGGTAGTGAGAGATTCCAGTGTAGGAGAATCCTAGTGAGTGAGTGAGTGAGTAATCTCTGTCTAGCCCATACCAGAGCAGGAAGAGCCTAGCCCCTGCCTCTGAAGAGTGGAGTAATAGATTAGAGTTAGTGTAGTGAGGAAAAGGGGTACCTTTAAAGGTGATACCTGAAGCCCTACAGGACAAGCTGAAGCTTCCTACCCGGACACAGCTGCCTCCCAGCCTGCGCTCCACATCCAGGCTGGTGAACTATCTCCTGAGGCTCCCTCCAACTCACATCTCGGCACCCTACCTACCTGTTAAAGGCACGTTTGCTGTGGTTCCTGCGGTTCAAATAAAGAACTGTAAGTTGTTTTCTTCAACTTCTGTCTCCGTCTGGTCCCTGCTAATACGGCTGCCTTCATCACCGGCACCCTGTCCATCACCCAGAGACTCACACTCGGGACATTAAGGGGTTGCCCCAGGGAGATTCGCTATAGCAGCCTCTCCCTCATCATTTCTTGCCAACACCACCCTGCTGGAGACCTGCCAGGCTGTAGGACAGCCCTCCGGTTCCCCCGTACCAAGCACCGTGACAATAGCGTGCTTAGGCCGCAACCGCCAGCCACTCCGGTACCGCGGGCCCCGGCTGTCACCAGGCCTCACCTCAAGGGCTAGGCCCCGGTGGGGGATGTTGCACTAGAACATTGCGGCAGCTACTGTTTCTCTTTAAATGAATCTTGGCTGAGATTTAATGTATAACAAGACCAGCATTGCATGCATTACCCGCTGTATTGTGTTATGTTTGAAAAATCAATAAAAATTTACAGTTAAAGAAAAAAAAACATGGAAAAGTACCTGCAGCAAGTCTCGTTCTCCTCAAGATGTTGTATTTTAGAGCGAAAAATGATTTCTTTACCTTTTTGCTCCAGGTACTGGGCGATCTCTTTTTTAAGAACAGTAATTTCATCATCAACTTCCATACCGTTTTTCTTAAAAAACTACATGGTTTGTAGGCGGGCATTTAAAACCTTAAAATTTTTGTATTTCTCTTTTCTCTATTTTTATGCTCACCTGGATAAAAAAAAAAATGTTTTATTTTCTCTTTCATCTTTTTCCACCAGGTGGCGATGGAAGAATAAAAACGTTTGCTCTGTCTACATTATCTGTAAAATTCAGTAAAATCAGCCAAAACCTGTGGATCATCTAAAAGGGAAACATTCATCTTCCAGGACTTTTTACAAAGAGGGTGAGTAAGATCATGTTTGACATTAAAATATAAAAACTTAAGGTCAGAAATAATATTGGTTAAAACATCACAACTAAAAGGCAGTACATTATTGGAACAGTAAAATCTATCCTGGAACTGCAGACATTGTTGCTCCAGGTAACACCTCAGGTATATCTTTGTTACAATCTTTATACACATCTTTTAAATTAAAATCAATGTTCTTTAAAATACTAGAGCTTCTGTCATACATGTGGCTAACAGAGTCAGAGAAGCGGCACTCACCCTTAATAATGCAGTTAAAATCACCGGATAAAATGAAAGGATCCAACCCATTAATAAAAAGAGGTAAAATCTCTAACATTTTAATCCTTTCTGCTTTATCTGCTGAGCCATAAATGTTTAAAAACTACCATTTAATACCATCAATAAAAGCTTTAACCAACAAAATACATCCTGGAAGAATTTCCTGTATAAAATCGATAAGAACATTGCCCTTAAAAAGAATGGCAACCCCGGCTGATCTGGACTCGTTAGATCCAGACCAGACTGAAGGACCGATCATTTTTATACTCTTTGTATGATGTACTATGGGGGATGCCGCACTCCTGCAAGAAAAAAACAGAGGCTGCCAGGCAGGGTAAAAAGTTAAAAAGAGCAACCCATCGAACTCTGGATTTGGCGTCTCTCACATTGAGAGAAACTCCCTTAAAACCTGCCATCATAAAAGGATTATGGGAAAAAAAACACTCACCGACTCTCTAATCTTCCGTACTGCCCACCTCCTCTTCAGTCACTGTCCTCATTGAACACTCCGAGGAAGAGCCAAAATCACTTAAACTGCCTATATTGGCCACCTGTCTCAAACTCTCGTAATTGGGTAAGCCGGCTCTGTACAGGCTGACCGGGGTCTCCTGTGGCTGCCCATTAAGGTCTTCCAACGGTGGGTCCCCTGCCATATCACACGCCTCCCCTTTTGCCATTGGGGAGGCCCCTGCCCTCTCCATAGGACCCAAGCAGCCTCGGCAAGTGATAAGACATGGCCAGGTCACAATGTGGAGAGACACGGTATGCCCACCGCACCGTTGCGAGACATATGTATATATAATAGTTCTCATACTGTGGTCCCCTGTCCTCTGTCATACTGTGGCTCTCTCTTCTCTTACTGCAGTCTACAATCCTCTAATACTGTGGCCCTCTCTCCTCTCCTATTGTAGCCCCCTCCTCTAATACAGTGTATCCCTGTCCTGGGTATTAAACAAATAAAAGCTTTGTTACTTTGTTACAGGGATATGAAGGCACTGATTTCGAGTACAGGTCTTTGATACACTAGCGTTAGTGTGGGTGAAACAAGAATAAGTCATAGGCTGATGTTTTGTATTCACTTCATTTTTTAAGTGTGGTATGGCATTATAGTTATCATTGCAATAAAGGTTATGTTTTATACACGTGACAAATGGGTGTGGCCTAAATGGGCTGTACTAAATCATTCTTAAATTCTTTGACCCTAGTCGCACAATATAGGTCCACTTTTGAATTCATTTTGCCACAATGATAAGCCGTTTACCGACCAAATGGGGTTTGGTGGATACACAGATGATTGTGTGACTCGCTCAGACATACGAGGGGCGGTGGTGAGAGATTATCAATACATGGGTAATATTCACTGAGAATTTGGCACCTATTGTGTATATAATATTATGTGCTGCATTATTATACCTTTATTGCTGTGTTACTTGATGCCTTGGCAGAACTCGCACTTTATAATTTATGTTCATGTAAATATGTCTCCCACCACTAATAGGCAGAGTCTCCCTTTTAAGCTCCTCATTCTAGTTTTGATTTTTTTATTCAATTTTAAACATTGTTTCATATTTATGCATAATAAAGATTATTATATGTACTTTGTGATAGAATATTCTGAATTTTTACATGATGTTTCCTTTGGATTTGCGTTTGTAACCACCGTCACTACCACCATTTGGTTTTTCCATCCAGCTGAGTTATTTGTGTATAGGGTGTGTTGATTGATTTGCACTGGGGTATTGTATGGCAGTTTCTATTGAGGCAGTACTGTCCATGTATTGTCTACTGGAATGTAGGCATAGACTTGTTTGCACTGACACAGCATGCACAATTTGTATTTGTGTGCTTTTAAGTGTCTTTTGTGTGCTCTTTTTGTTAATAAATATTACATGATAACTTGGTCTAGTATACGCATATACTTTGTGCTCGGAACTTCTGGAATTTTGTAGTGCCTGTCTCTCCCCTCTTCTTGTGCTATATAAATGAAGAATATTATTCCCCAATCCTGAGCCCCTGACTAGATACCTCCCAGGTTAAATATCTGAGTGCAACTGTTAAGGTACACCTAGCTGATAGATCAAAATCTGTCATTTCTACTTGTCTTAATTTGCTGAAAAGTACTGTAATAGAAACTATGAACTCAAGATAGCGCCGAGATCTTAGAATGCACCCAAAACATCAATGCTAAATGATTTCAGGAATCCACTATGGTGACGGCAATGTGCGATAGCAGGGAAGTTCTCCAATCAAGACACTGTCTGATATTGTTATGCTTTATACGTCCTCCTTTTTCTGTTCCTTTCCTATTTTTCTATATAGTCTTGTGAAATCAAAAAAATATTGCACAGTGCTGATTTTTGCCCAGGTAGCTTTTGCAAGTAGCAAGTAGCATTTGCAAGTCTTGCATCAGCAGTAGTCTGAGTCATTTTCTTGCGACCGTGCACAAATGCATTTAGAGCTGATTTGAAACAGCCAACGCAAACTAAAAGAGAATATCTTAGAGGCACTGCTGAGAGAAGCAGGACCAGGACGCCCCCTCCTTCTGGCACCGCCTGCAGCCTCGGGATCACTGTTCCCTGATTGGGACTGATCAACCCACGATCACGGTAAGTTTCAGGTTACATATGTTAACCTGTTACTTGCCTGTGACTCGGGGGTCGGTGATACTGAGGTTTTAAGCAGCCGGGATTGGAGGGTAAGATATATAAAGCCCCCTGGTGTCTTGCGTGGGGTCTTAATTATTAGACACCTCTGTGTGAGATTGAGTGTGTGGCTGTAGTGTGAGCGTCGCTTGCTGAGCTAGAACAGAAAGGGAGGGGGAGGACGTTCGAAGTTCAGACAAGATACTGAAAGGAGTACAGTGAAGCCGCAGTGAAGATCATACATAGGGGCCATTAGAATAGGAGAAAAGGACGGGTGTCTGCACATCAGACATACGGGCCGTTGGAATAGGAGAATAGGACAGGTGTCTGCATATCAGACATAGGCCGCCAGAATAGGAGAACAGGTAAAGAACGGGTGTCTGGGGTTTTGACCAGAATAAGGAGAAGAGGGAGATCTTAAAGGGGGGGCTAAGTCTCTGTAACCCGTGATCAGTGAGCTTGAAGGTCAGCCCTTAGGCCGGTGAGTAGCTGCACCGGTAAGGGACTTGGACAATTTATGCTGCAGTTTTGGAAGAGAAAGAAAGTCCACCCAGAGGGAGCCACTGGCGCGCTAGCGATAGTTTAGTGCAGGGAAGGGAAAGATGTATAGACAGAGGGAACATAAGGGCTGGTAGCATTGTGGTGAAAAGAAAAGTAGTAGTGAAAGTTTGAAGGTTTTGGGATGTGTCAGAGGATCTGATAATTGTACAAGTGAGAAAACTTGATCAGATTTGCAAACAGACACTTAGAGCCTCTGGCTTTGACGGACGGACTAGGACAGAGTGACAGGAATCCTTCAGAGTGCCCATTGAAGAAAGAGACAGGCGATAAGGGACATTTCAAAGTTTTTGATGTGGAGAGAATTTGAGAAAAAAAGTGATTTTATTATATTTTCCTCGGGAGGGAAAGATGGTGTCTGGAATGTAGACACCACCCCTGTATCTGGTGATTAGAGAAGATGACATGCCTTACTATCCTTCAGTGGTGGCAATCTTAGAACAGTTTATTCTTCAGCGGCGGCCATCTAAGGACAGTTTATATTCCCTTAAAGTCCCTGAAGGTTAATTGCCTATGACTCTACTCTGTTGGCAGCCATAAAGGCTGGTTGAGGATAAAAGTTGTAGAAAACAACTGGTTTTTGTTGTAGTTTGACAGGTGTCTAGAATAAACGGTCAGTTCACCAAAATTCCAGATTTCTGCTAAAGATAGTTCTTGGAGTGGGACACTGTTATTTGATCCTGATGTTTGTAGAAAAATTACTAAAAAGTGTTGCAATGTCTCTGTTACGTGCTTTCTGGAGTTTAAAGGGTAAACGAGAAGGAGATCTCGGGGGCTGTTGAGCTGCGTTTTGTTATGCTTAGACCTGACAGGCAAGTGGCCTTAAAGCACACACAAAACAGAATTTCTCCATATTGAGCTGCTTGGAATGCTGTGTTTTGTTATCCCGTAGCTCACAGGCAGTGGTAATGCAGTTTGCCCTGTATGCCATGTGATTTCCCACTGTGTACTCCACAAACAGAGTTGGGACTAAGCAAGGACAAGCCCCCAACTCTATGACAGAACATATGAAACATATGACTTTTTTTTCCTCTTTTGAATAAACACCAACACTTTATTTAAGAATAACCTGAAAGTGAAGTGTATATCTAGTGCACTTGTCAGCTGCTTTGTAACGTTAACGGACTAGATACATATCTGCTAGACTTGCATAGAGAGGGACTGATAAGACTGTGAGGAACAGAGAGACAAGTTTCACTGACCACGCCAAAGTGAGACTGAGAGAAAGTTCCGGTCTTGTGTGAGCCCGACCCAAATGGGCGTGCTTCAACTTGCGGGGAGGAGACATTAATGAAGGGACTGATGTGAGTCGCCACATTCTAGGAAACGGAGACGCCCTAGAAAAAGGACGGGACGGGGGGGTGGTAACGGATGAGGACATCAGCAAGTACACCCCCCCAGACTGAGTTAGCTCCTCTCATTGTAGAAATGAAGTTTGACTCCTCCCCTGCTAGCCCAGTGAAGATTTAACTCTTTTCCAGTCAAGAAAAAGACCCAGAAAGATCAGCCGGGTACATGTAGGATGGTCCATGACCTCCAAGCTGCCAATGAGTGGACTGAAGCTATCATCAGTGGTCCCTAACCCACACACCTCAATGGCAGCCATCCCCGAGAATGCCTTATTATTCACTGTTATTGATTTGGCAGATGTTCCAGTATACCCAGTGCAGATTCCCACAAGGGGGGTAAAACTTCCCCAGCCAGTACTCCACGGCCTTACAGGGAGTAGATTGGCAGAGTAGTCCCTTGCTGGTTGATGTTCTTTTACAGTATGTGGATGACCTACTGTTTCTGTGCCTCTATTTTTCAGATTTGCCAGGATGCATTTGTTGACCTTGTGTGTTTTCTGTTCCAGAAAGGTTGCAAAGTTTCCAGGGACAAGCTGCAGTACTGCCAGGGAAAGGTGGTCTTCCTAGGCCACTGCTTCTCAGCTACAGGCAGGCACTTGACAGAGGAAAGAAAGCTGGCAGTCCAGAATATGCCCCTGTCCCAAGACCCTAAGCCTCTTCCGGTGTTTCTAGGACTGGCCAGCTACCGCAGGCCTGGGAAAACGTCTGCTGCCTCCATCCTGATGCTGCCACTTTTTGACTGCATTGCCTCTTCCCCATTTGCCCTTAGTCAGGAGGCAATTGATGTATTCCACAGCCTTAAGCTGGCAAATCCTGTCTCAGTTCTGGGCACACTGGACCAAACCTTTTGTTTTGTTTTGCACTGAGTATCTAGGCCATGCCACAGGTGTCTTAGTCCAGGAACGTGGTGGCCTCCCCAGTGGCCCACTATTAAGCCCGGTTAGACTTGTTTTGATCCCAGATCCTAGATCACTCATTTACTGTGTAAACCCCACTTGACCTGAGCACCTGAGCAAAGGCCAAACAGCTCAGACTCCTGATGCCCTGTCACAGTGACAAGGTGCACAGCCCTGAATCCTGCCGTTCTGTCACCAGTTTTACAGGATTCATAGGGGTGGGGGGAGAGAAGGGTGTTGAGTTTTTTTTCTCATAGATGGCTCCGGGTCTGCAGGAGAAGACAGATGGCTCTGCACAGGATATGCAGTGGTCAGTGGCGCACATGAGGTAGTACAAGCAGAACCACTCCCTCCACACAGGTCAGCGCAAGAGGTGAAGTGACGGCAGTCAGGGAAGCGCTGCAGCTGGCGGAAGGTAAAAGGACAAACATCTATACTCAAGGTGTAGTTTTGGGGTCTAAACACGACTATGAACCCATATGGAAGGCTACAGATTTACTCACCTCTGCAGGTGCCCCCTTAAAGCATGGCACACTGATTAAAGAGCCCATGGATGCTCTCTTACTTCCACAAGAGGTGGGGATGGTAAAAGTAAAAGCACACACAATTTGGTTACTCCACAAGTCAAGGGCAAGTATGCCGTCAATAGGGTGGCGAAGGCAGCTGCACAGATGGAACCCAGAGACTGTCCTGAAGTCTCAACTGTGAATTTTGAGTTGTGAAGTTTTATCCACAGGTGTTCCAGGCCCTGGTGGCCCGAGTGTCATCAGAAGAGAAGGAAGTGTGGAGGAAAGCTGGAGCCCAGATGCCGATGGGGCCTGGATGGTGGGAGAGAGGGTGAGTCTGCCCAAAGCACTGCACCTGACAGTAAGTCAAGTAGCCCATGGACACACACACACATCCAAAATGGCCATTCTAGTGCTCATAAACCGCAAGTGGTTTGCCCCAGGCGTTACTACCCCTGTCACTAGACTAGTGAAAGCCTATATAGCAGTGGTGGCACTCAGAGCCCTGTCTGTGGGCACCCAGGGCATCACCAAAGAGGATACAAGGTAGCTTCATGGATTCCCAGACAGCTTGTGGTATGATTGAAAGACTAAACGGCACTCTTAAGTTAGAGATCCGGAAGGCCATGGAAGTAACAGGGAAACCATGGCCCGAGTGCCTTCCTGCTGCCGTCTAGTCAGGACCACCCTCAACAGAAATATGGGATTGTCCCCTTTTGAAGTACTTTTTGGCTTTGCACCCAGACTAGGCCTCTACTTCTCACAGACCCTATAGCTGATGGTAGGAAACCAGGTGCAATATACCACACAGTTGAGCCAGGCCTTGGAAAAGGTCTGCAAAAATGTTTCTGATTCCTTTTCAGATACAGAGACCTCAGGACGCATAACCTGAAGCCTGGAGACTACGTGGTGGTAAAGAGACACAAATCAGAGAGAGAGTCTGGAGCCTCGCTACGACAGTCCTTTCCAAGTCCTGCTGACCAGCGCCACATCTGTGAAGCTAGAGGGAAGCCAGCATGCTTTCACGCTTTCTATTGCAAACTTACTTATTCTTCTTGCTAGCTGGTCTCTTCTGACTGACTGTATGCTCAGGGACACCCCAACCATGACTATCACTGTATCTATACATTGATTGGGTTAACTGTTTTTATTGTAATCAACAGAGATTTGTGAATTATATCCAAGATGCTTTCCAGAACCGCATGGCTTTGGTCATGATCCTTGCTGAGAAGGGAGTAGTCTGTAAGATGCTGGTAGCGGCTTGTTGCATGTACATCCTGGATGACATCGCCTCCTAGAGATCCCCCAAAAATATTGAAGGACTGTCCAGGGAACTCAAGAGAAACTCAGGAGTGGACACTATATCCTTCACTTTGTGGTTGGGGGATTGGAAGGGTTTCCTTTAAGTGGGGGTGATATTGGGGATTGTGATTTTGCTCTTGTCATTTATTGCGTGTTATGTGGTCCCCATCAACAAGTCCACCAAGTATCATGGATATCAGTAGTTAGACAAGCCAACGACCCCTTACTCAATTTACCTAAATTTGCATAATGAAGATATCCCTCTGAGATCAACCACCCCTGAAACATATCAAAGGTAGAGTAGAGATTTGATTCCCATATGTGAAAGTCCACTAAATGGGGGCACACCCAACAGGGGTATGCTGTCATCCAACTGGTGAAGAGAAGAACAATGCACATATGGGCAGATCTGTAGGTCCTTCTAGACTAAGAGTAGCTGAGAGAAATTCCAGGATTTAGGGGGAAGCAGGGAAGTTCTCCAATCATGAGACTGTCAGATATTGTTATGCTTTATACGCTCCTCCTTTTTCTGTCCCTATCCTATTTTTCTATAGAGACTTGTGAAACCAAATAAAGCTTGCGTAGTGCTGATTTTTGCCCAGGGCGACAAGTAGCATTTGCAAGTCTTGCATCAGCAGTTGTCTGAGTCATTTTCTTGAGACAGTGCACAAATGCATTTAGAACTGATTTGAAACACAGCCAACACACGCTAGAAGAGGATATCTTAAATCCTACCCAAACACACCTAATCATAATATTAGTTCATAATAAGTTCTGTATATTGAAATAATAAAGACATAACATCATTGTATGTTTAAAATGTAGATACAGATTTAGATTTTTATTTGTCACCGTGTTGTAGATGAGCTTTCTAGGTGTTACATAGCAAGTGTGGTTGAGAGAAGTTCTTCAGTGGCAACCTTGTAATGACTTGCTATGTTTATCCAGAGGAAGGCGAAAAACCCATGAGGACTATAAGTTGTTTTGTCCTCATATTAGGGAAAAAAATTCCTTCCTGACCCCAAATATGGCGATCGGATAACATCCCTGGATAATAGGTGCTCAAATATTTTATGGATGGTATGTGGTGGAAATCGGTGAGAAAGTCATAAATCGGTAGAGAATAAACGGTCCTGGATGTTACTGGTGCCTGTAGTCCTGTAAGAAGAGAAATATACACGTCTAAGTATCACATATATAATGTATATACTATGGGGGGGGGGATTAAGGGCTGTATGTCTATAACTGTAATAATATCACTATATTTGTGGGTGTTATACTTACAGAGAACCATTGGCCTTGCCGGACTCCACATCACTCCAGTCAATAGAGATGAAGAACGGGTGGGATCTGGTGGCAGATGTTATTGGCAGTCGTTCATTTGGAGATTTGCTCAGGAGCTGGAAAATAAGAGAGATAATAAGATATATAATATATGACTAATGCAATAGGTTATAATCCAATGTCTATGAGCAGTTCTCATAATCAAACCACTATTCTTCTCCATCTTCTCCTACTACTCACCCCTTCTATGAAGCTCATGGTGTCAGGGCACATCCCAGGAATGAAAACAGGGACGTCCCTCATCAGTGACAGGTGATATTCCTCCACTGAGCCTTTGCTGTAGAATGGTTGTTCTTCTACGCACATCATGAACAGGATGACGCCAAAGGAAATGAATCCACCTGATGGTTGTACTGCTTCCCGTCAAGCACCTGGAAGAACATCAGTCATGAGATAAGAGATTATTCTGGTAAGGGTATCACACACAATTACATGAGGATCGGTCTTTAGACAACAGGCTCCATAGGGATTCTATGTTCCTTACCTCTGGGGCACCATAACCAGCCTTGTCTACCAAGCCTGTTGTTGTGTCCTCCCTAGACACATTGATGGCTGCAGAGCTGTAGTCAGTGATTTATATGTGTCCAAAGTCATCTAGGAGGAAGTTGTTTGGCTTCAGGTCACTGCAGAAAGAAGAAATACACAATTCACAAATAGTGTGAAATAAAGAAGCTCTGCAGCGTCTGTGGAACAGATCTATATAATACACACTACAGCTACTGCAGAACCTCTCCCCAAGAAAGATGGGGCATTATATGTTAATCAGTGGCTGACAAAGGAGAAGGAACTTCCTGCAAAAGTCATATAAAGAAAATATTCCCAATAATTAACCCCTATGTAAAAGACCCCCTCCAATATTATACAGTAAATGTCAATTACCTGGTGATCTTCCAAGGTGCACATTAGAGCACAGTAAATAAGTATAACAATAGACTGAACATGGACGGACCGCACACTAATCGTTTCATTCCTAACCCTGTGTGGAATATGTTAGTCACATAAAGGACCTGCTGTCACGTGTACTTTACCCTACTGTGTGCGTGGGTGAGTGATTTAAGTAGTGAAATTTTATTTATATCCAATGAGAGCAGAATCTGAATACATCATTCCTGAACTGATTGATGTGTAATAAGGGATCAAAACTATCTTATTAGCATTAATTACCATATACCAGCAAACAACATGATGGTGACACTGACAGCCATAAGACGAGAGAACAGGAGCCCCTGTCCCTGTGTCCTGTTAAAAAGGGCAGACTTAAAATCATGGTCCAGCTCTTTTAGTATTACTAATTAGTTAGTGAGAGATATGCTTACCTGTCACATGTTTTATATATATATATATACGTTGGTGTGTTCCTCCTGACAGTTGTGGCTTGCGCCTTCACACCGGCTCTTCTTCCTTAGGCTCTTTAGATTTTTTTATTTTCCTTAAGACGAACCAGATGGCGATGCTGAAAGAAAGGAGTTCAAGTTATCTGATTAGCTTCCTTTTATATGTGAGATGTAAGCTCTACAACAATAGACTGAACATGAACATGGCACGGGTGCCAGAGGTGGCACTCAGAACCCTCTCTTTGGGCACCCAGGCCATCACCAAAGAGGATTCCCAGACAGCCCAGGACAGTCAAGATATTGTCCAAAACCAGTGCGATGTCCTTAACACTGCTATTTTACACTACAGGAGGAATGGGAAGGGGTGGGCAGATCTGCATTATCATTGTAGCTCCTGCTCTAGGCCCGAAAATTCTTCCTATTTAGGAGAACCTGATTTTGTCACTCCGTCTTTCTACTGTAAAGCTATGAAAGCTATGATAGAGAAGGGAGAAATAATTTACTGCTTAAATTGCCTTGTTGGTACTTTGGGATAAATAAGTGGGATTTGGTTGTAGTTTGGGCACTCAGTATATAAAAGGTTCGCCATCATTGCATTAAATCCTAACCCTGTGAGGTATGATATGGTAGTCGCTTACAGTACAATATCTGGTAGGCACAAGGCATTGATATCTGTGGAGATATTCTATCCATAATAATAATAATAATAATAATTCTTTATTTATATAGCGCACACAGATTACGCAGCGCTGCACAAAGCATGTCAAATTGGTCCCTGTCCCCATGGGGCTCACAATCTAAACAATCTAACAGTATGTTTTGAAGTGTGGGAGGAAACCGGAACACCCGGGTAAAACCCAAGCAAACACGGAGAGAACATACAAACTCTTTGCAGATGTTGACCTGGGTGGGAATTGAACTCAGGACTTCAGCACTGCAAGGCAGAAGCGCTACTCACTCAGCCACCGCGCCGCCCTTCACATGACCGTTGGGGGATCGTATATACGGCGGCTGTATATACCCCCCCATAGGCAGTACGGCGGGAAAGTGCAGCATACCTGCGGCACATAAGATTTCTCTACCATACAATAGAAAAAGAATCAGTTGTGATAGTTGGAGATAAGGGACAATGAAGACCTGATATCATATGGACTTTACCCTACTAATGGCTCAGTTATCCCAATAGATATATCAGTATATGAATAGCGACTGGACAGCTACTAGGAAGTAAAATTTCATTTGGATCCCATGAGAACAGAATCTGTATACATCGCTCCTGAACTGCTTGATGCATAATATGGGATGAAAACAGCTTAGCGTTACTTACCCTATACCAGCAACCATCACGATGGCAGCACCGACACCCATAGTTATTGCTACTATGGCCATTGTGCTCGGTGGTTCTGGACCGTCCAGGTCAAGCCTATCAGGAAGTGTGGGGCGAGGTGTGAATTTGATTTCCTCCCCTAGTGATGGGCTTTCAACTGAAGAAAGAGAAGAAGAATTATTACTTCATATAATCAAGACAGAAATAACAGCATTATAATATATCTCAAATATCAAATAACAATATGATATATCTGAATCATATCACTCATGGCTCCCACCATGGACTTCTACAATAAGCAGGTGACAGAACTGCCTCTGTACATCACAGCCTGCTGCTCCATTCCGACAAGAGAACAGGACCCCCTGTCCCTGTGATTGGTGGGGGTCCTGTTAAAAAGGCCCAACTTTAAATCTTGGTCCAACCCTTTTAGTATTACCAATACTTAAAGTATAAGACATCCTTACCTGTCACGTGATAGACGATGCGGCTGACCGGCAAATCAAACTTCACTGTGGTGGTACAAGTGTACGTGCCAGCGTCGTCCGGATGTACGGCTTTAAGGTGTAGATAGGCCTCTTCCGTGACTTTAGCTTTAAAGTACGGACGCTGGAGAAAACATATAGAGGATTATTAGAGCCTTGTAATTCAGCATTATATCTACCATAGTCATTATCTCTAGGGACAAGAAATATCTTAGCCGTGGGCTTTATGAGAGTAAAATAGGAGAGGTTTTAGAACTTGTGTTTCCCCTTTCACTTTTTAATAAAGATCTATGGGGAATAGAAGACCTCCCACTTTTAGTTGCCTTTACACTAACCCTAAAACAGAGAGTGTTACAGAAAGCCCAGAAGCAGGTGTGAACTGAGTCTAAATGATAACAATCCTGACTTCCCTTTTTTCTTGTACTTACCTTAGTGAAGGTGTTTCTGTAGGAGGAGTCTTCCAGCCGGCCATGCCAGTCAAGGGCACAGTCCAGGGACACATCCTCATATTCGATAACTTTGATATTTTGCTCTAGATAAAAACAAAAATGACAGAAAATATCTTTAATGTTAGTCATAGTTTTGGATGTATTATGCATTTTCTAGATGATAACTGGATCAATCTCCTCACCTCCACATTTCAGAGTCTCTGACAGATGTTCCCTGTGGTCCTTACAGGCAGTGCATTGCTTTCCGGTGATTAGGTCTAAAAATATAGAATCAAATATGAGCAAAGTATATGATAGAACATAATACTAGTGCCAGATGCATCATGTGATGTGTATATATTATATCTGTATTTCTATATATAATAATAGAAGTGGTACTTTACCGAAACATCTCTGTTTATTGCACAGGCAGCTACACCGGTCAAAGTATTCTGTGAAAAGAGGTCACATCAGTAAATAATTTCATCCAGTCAGGAGAATATAGTCAGAGACACAGAATAATAATACTGGGGATGATACAATACGATATCCTATGGACACTGCTAGAAATCTTATACTCTACCTTGATTTTGTGGAGGGCCTCCAGCACAAATAACATTCTCCTTGGCGCAGGTCTTGCAGTTGATAAATTCTTGCACCATTAAACCTGAGGAAAAACATTTGTGTTATATCCTAATAATGTTATAGGAATTTATAGATATAATAAGATAAAATATCCTATAAAATGTACTTACCACAGCTCTTTGGACCTGGACAATGGGAAATAAAGAAGAGACGCATAAATGGTGAATGTCTAAGCTCTATGTTACTTATTATTACTGTACGTTAGTATCTGTGGCCGGTCGATGTGTAGGAGATTTCAGCGAATGCTATCTGAGCTGCCCCTATAGGGTCTGGGCCTGTAAAGTCCATAGCAGCTTCTGCTACAGAGACACATCCATGGCGGCCAATGTGATTCTGGCTTTCTTGTGTATAAAGCAAGGGAAATATAGAAGTTTTGATACTATAAAGAAACTACTAGTTTGTATTACCTTATATTACTAGGTATGACCCGACTGCCCGGGCTGCAAAAGAAAGAGCAGGTCCTATTCCTGCCCTGGTCTATGGCCCCGGCAATCTTTTTCTATTGACATGTCAGATGGGCCACGGGGCCTGGGGCCTTACATGCAATTTTTGTACATGTTATAAAGAAATAATGATCTTTAAGAACTTACCCTGTTTATTTGGGCACCTCCCTGGTAAAAAAGAGAAAAGCAGAAAGACTAATTAGTGGACAATATTTCATTGAAAATACATATATAACCCTGCGCTAATAGAAAAGTGCAGAAAAAGCGATTTCCAATTACTATGCTATAATTAGTAAAATAAATGAAAAAACTAAATCTGGCAATCTTAAAGCCACTTGGAGCACAATAAATGTAAAGGAGTGACATGTGAAGTAGCTCCATTTGTTATTCATTCTGATACATGTTATCATCAGTCTTGTACAATATTATTTGAGTTACATGACACATTTATCTCCACTATATTGATAATGCTAAACCTTTATATCAAACTTGGGAATTTCAAATAAGGTGGTCCCTGGTCTAAAGATGAGATCCATCACTTTAGGAGGTTGTAACCATTGATGCCTGGAAGTAGTCAGGACAATGGTGGAGGTGCATGTAGACATGTAATAGAGGTGACCTCCCCATTATCACTACCTGCTTCTACCCGTCACATTTAAATCCAAGGCCGCTTCTCTCCTAACATGAAGAAAGATGTCACTTACTTGGTTTTCCATCCTGGACAATATTTTTGACCTTTTCTTTCAGCTTGTTGAACACACGTCCAATGGTGTAAAGAAGGTTGGCATCTAGAATATAGAAAGAGAAGGAATACTGTCAGATAATACAATCCCTCATGTATAAATCTGAGCCCCCCAGAAGGTTCTCAGCAATTTCCTTTATTAGAAGCAAAATGTTATTAACCCCCCCCCCCCGTATTAGTACGGTGCAAGCCGGGTCCCGGTGCACTTTGCTGCATTATTAAAAAAAATCAATAAAAAGTGATTAAAAGATCACACAGTCCTAAAACATATAGCAATGAATACGCCATCAAAAGTCGCAAAAAATTACACCACCCACAGCTCCATATAATGAAGTATGAGAAAGTTATTGGCGCCAGAAGATGGCAAAATTAAAAAAAAAATGTATACAGGAGGTTTTAATTTTTGTAAATGCATGAAACCATTATAAAACCATACAAATTTGGTATCCCCGTAATTGCAACTCAAAGAATAAAGTAGATGCGTCATTTGGGGCGCACAGTGAAAGCTGTAAAATTCAAGCCCACAAAAAAACGTTGCAAATGCGTTTTTTCACCATTTTCACTGCATTTGGAATTTTTTTCCGGCTTCCCAGTACACGGCATGGAATATTAAATACTGTCACTTTGAAATGCAAAAAATAAGCCATCACTCAAATCTTTATGAGGAAAAATAAAAAAGTTAGAGATTTTAGAAGGTGGGGAGTGAAAAATGGAAGCGAAAAAACTAAAAAGGGCCAAGTCATTAAGGGGTTAACATGGTTGAAGTTGTATTTACCTTTTACATTAATCTTTTCAATGACTTCCACAGCTAGTTTATATTCGGATACTATTTCCGATATGGTGTATTCATCTGGAATATAAACACAGATACAATTATTATAATCTGTCTATATATAGAAATTGTGTTATGGTAAATAATAGTAATAAAGACTCACCCAGCTGCTGGACCTCATTTTCCAGGTAGTCCAGGACTTCGCGCTCGTAACCTTTACTAACGCTCTTCATGGTGGCGAAGGCCTCTGCATTATTGTCCACCTGGCTGTTCAGGATGGTATGATAATCATCCATTAGATCTTTCCCTCTGCGATCACATGGTATACAGCAGAGGGAACGGCCAATGAGGACAGATGTTATCAGCAGCAGAGTCCACATCATGATTCACAAAGAACCAGAGAAGTTAGAAAATCTCTTGTAAAATCGCTTCCTGTGTCAATAGACGCTCAGGTCGCAGAGGACAGGTCTGTATCCTACGGAGAAGACAACAGAACTGTTACAGATCCCTGCCTGCGCTCTCAATTTATAGGAAATGTCTGATGATGTCATAATGGATATGCAAATGAGGTGAAGGAGAAGTGCCATTATGACATCATAATATGATATATGCAAATTAAGTTCCGGAACACATATTCTAGAATTCTAATAGAATAAACCTATCATATTTCATAGGTGGCCCATAAATGTACAGTCTCTGACAAATGTGAGTACAACCCTCCATACCTCCCAACTTTTGTGGAGGAGAAAGAGGGACAAAATGGCGGCGGCGATTTTTTTACCCACAGAAGCCACACCCTAGCCACACCCCCTAACCACACCCCTGGCCACGGCACTGCTCATACCTCCCACGCATCCACTGACACCAATGTATATATATAATTCCCCCCCTCCCCCCCTTTTTTTAGCCCATTCCCTAACAACAATAATAATGTATTTTTTGGGTGTGAAATGATCACCCCATTCCAGCACAGGCACTTTATACTTAGTTACAATAATATTATCAATTATACACAAGAACACTACATAGCCTTGCACATTTTTACTACAATTACACGGATAAAGTAATATCCATGTCACTGCATCCAACCTGGAGCACCTTTTCCCAGTCCCTTTTCAGCACACTCTACACACATTTTACCTTCACCTTCCTACTCGGAGCCTCCCAAGTAGTTAATAGCTTATTCATAGCATTTTATATACTTACCTATTATACACGATCCCCACTTTACTGCAGACGCATGCCGAGATTCAATTCCTGCAGGACCGCGGCACAGCCACAATTGATACCCGCCCATGGCGATGACGAGTCAGGGGAGGAGTCTCCCCTAGCCGAGCCGATCGCGCATGCGCGGGCCCCGCTGGCTTTGTTTGCGTTCCACATGACATCAGCGGAACTTGACTTCCGAGCATGCGCCAATCAGCAGTCTTTAACAACCCATATTCCTCCCCTTCCTCCTCTCCTCTTCTGTTCTGGCATCCCATTGGGCCAAACACCACATAAATAACAGGGCACAATCACTTTACCTCATTCCTCCTGACGAAGCCGTTTGGCGAAAAGGGGGGGTCGAGGCAATCACCGGGCGGAGACTTCCCCACTGGTGACCAGCACAAACTTTTTATCCCTGGACAAAAAAAAGGTAAAAAATATATCCTACACATAGCGATTATATAGCAAATATAATGATAATTGCAAAATACAAAAGTAACTATGTTTTGGCCGGGCAAACAATGATGCAATATCCATCTTTCTCATTCACCAGCCGGGACCCCCCTTCCCCAGTGCATAGGTTTTAACACTTCTTAATCTTTTTCTTCCTCTTTCTTACGTTTTTAGAATGTTTTGTTGGTACCCACCTAAACTTTTTTCTATGTAAGAGATGGGCATCTTATAAACAAATTGAAAATTTATGAATGTATTGTATTTTAATTGAAGTTTAAATAAAATGGAATTTTTTAGCACTCTACTGCCATCTGGTGTCACTAAGTTATAGGTGCAGTTGGTAAGACTAAATATATGGTATAGAGCAGTGATGGCGAACCTTTTACAGACCGAGTGGCCAAACTGCAACCCAAAACCTAATTACTTATCGCAAAGTGCCAGTACGGCAATTTAACCATAAAACTGACGGTTTAGTTTAGAATCAATTTACACAGGACTGTCTGAGCTCGGATTCCAGCAGTCCTATACACACTGAAACGACACTTTTACACCATTTTACATCACATAAAAGAGTAATAAAAAGTTATCAAAAGGTCACGCAGTCCTCAAAATGGTAGCAATGGAAACAACGGCTCATTAAGCAAAAAAATCACACCTCCCCAGCTCCGTGCACTAAAGTTATTAGCGTCACAAGATGGCGAAACCATTTTCTTTTTCGTACACTGTTTTAATTATTGAAAAAGTATTAAAACACAATAAAACCTACAAATCTGGTATCACTGTGAGTTTACCGAACCAAAGAATAAAGGAGACAAATGATTTGGAGCGCACAGCAAAAGTATTAAAATCTACAGCTTCCCAGTACACGACATGGAATAATAAATGAGAAGTAAAATATGTTACGCAAAAAATAAGCCCTCACACAGGTATAAATATATAATATAATGTGTATATACATAAATACATACATAGAAATACATATGTTATTTACTCTTTGGTTGTCCAAGGTGGCCAGCGGGCAGAAGTTCAGGTGTCTGTTGCTCCAGGGGGTGGTCAGTAGGGTAGATGGGCAGAGGGTGGGCGGCCAGAGTTAGGGCTGGGGGGGTAATGCAGCATCTGGAGTTTGGGGCAATGGGGTTATGAGGCATGAGTTCCAGGGGAGGGGGTGATGCGGGGCAGTGACCGGAGTTGGGCGGGGGGGGGGGGGGTAGGGTTGTGATAGCGGGCAGAAGCGGGCTGGGGTTCGGGCGCGGGGGGGGGGGGCTTGTGGTAGCGGCGCAGTGAGTTTCGGGCCGGTTGATTAGGGGAGGGGAGGGGCGGGAGCTGATCTACTATGCCCCGTGGATGCGCACACTGCAGCGCACACGGAGTAAGGTGCCCAACGCTGGCAGCGTAATGACATCATTGCGCTGCCAGCGCTGGGACGCTTACCGTCCTGTGCGCTGCTGTGATCGGAGTGACAGAGCAGGCAGTGTCAGCACCCTGCTCTGGCATGGCTGTTAGCAGTATCGGAGCGCAGCTCCGATACTGCTAACAGCCATGACAACCAGGTGCGGTTGTCCGCACCTGGCAGTGGTTGGGAGGATGGGGCGCGTGCCAGCAGTGAGGGCTCTGCGTGCCCTCTCTGGCACGCGTGCCTTCGCCACCGCTGGTATAGAGTCTTCTGTACTAGTGGACATATATATGTCTGTAAGAGGATAACTCCTTTGTGAAATATATATTCAGAATGATTCTGAATGTTCATTTATGTTCATTTTGCAGGATGATATAAGGGAAACTTTGATTCTTTTAGCTTCCTTCTAAGGCAGCCCCATTAACACTTTCCACTTCTCAGACTGACCTCTGATCTGTCTCTGTCTGACTCAGCAGACTGACTTTGGAATACTCTGACCATGTGCTTCTACCTACAAGGGGTTTTATAACCTCCTCTTGTGAGGTAGCAAGGACTCTGTCCAACCAGTTTTCTCTTTACTTCAATAAATACAGGGCATACGATTGGTCAACAGAATTAACACATATTTAACTCTTGGCGCTTCCAGGCAGAGGCTTCCAGCTGCAATTACCAGTTAGTTGCCTCCGAGTGATTTGCACAGGCTCGCCAGACAGTTCCTGACAAGAGGGACACTTATGCACCGCAGGGGTGTTGCATGTGGACTATCTTTGGACCTTACACGGACTATTTAGGGGCTCTATGACTGTTATAGTATGCATTGTTATATACAAAATTTGGATAAAGTAAAACAGTTTCTTGCAAGATTTTTTCTGGCATCATTGGATATTGAATAGAATGATCCCTTTTGGGGTCTGATACTTTCCTTAGTGAGCACGCCTTTCAAAATATACAAAATATAGACCTACATTCATACCTCCCAACATTCGCCCCCAATCACTCCCTGGCCACGCCCCAAATTTTAGCCATATTAAAATAATAAAAATCATCTCAATTAAAAAAAAAAAAAAATCCTCTTTGGGATTTGAACCCAGAACCTGTAGTGTCCATGTGCAATAATAACACAGCGCCTCAACCCACTGAGCTATAATCTCAGTGATTAACAAGGTGGAGAATTTTGGTAACTAAGAACTATATACGGCTTTGGTATATAGGGAGGGATCTTCTCAGATTATTGTAATTATTGAGACTATTATTATTATTATGGAGATTATTATTATTATTGAGATGATTATTATTATTTTTACCATTATTAATAATCATCTCCATAATAATAAAAATAATAAAATTTATAATAATAATAATAATAATAATAGTCTCAATAATTACAATAATAACCTCTGAGAAGATCCCTCTCTATATATCAGTGCATTAGTCTGTATCACAATGTAAATGGCAGATAACATGTCTTAGTTACCAGAAATCCTCTGCTCTGTATCACTGGGCTTATAGCTCAGTTAGTTAAGCTCCTGTCTATGGTGCAGAGGGTCCCAGGTTTGAATCTCAGCCTGGCCAAAACTTTATTTAATTTAATTATATAAAGAGCTTGTGTCTGGGGAATCCCTGGAGACCAAATATGGACAGATGCTGATCTGACCTGATGACGTGGTCCCTGCTCTCTCCACTAAGCCGACACTTCTCTGAAAAGGATTCCCTGCCGGATGTCTGCTCTTGGGAACCCTAGGAGATGCAGTGACCATATATGGACAGATGCTGATCTGACCTGATGACGTGGTCCCTGCTCTCTTAGCTAAGCCGACACTTCTCTGAAAAGGATTCCCTGCCCGATGTCTGCTCTGGGGAACCCTAGGAGATGCAGTGACCATATATGGACAGATGCTGATCTGAAGCTGATGACGTGGTCCCTGCTCTCTGCTAAGCCCGACACTTCTCTGAAAAGGATTCCCTGCCCTCTGCTCTGGGGAACCCTAGGAGATGCAGTGACCATATATGGACAGATGCTGATCTGAAGCTGATGACGTGGTCCCTGCTCTCTCTGCTAAGCCCGACACTTCTCTGAAAAGGATTCCCTGCCCGATGTCTGCTCTGGGGAACCCTAGGAGATGTAGTGACCATATATGGACAGATACTGATCTGAAGCTGATGACGTGGTCTCTGCTCTCTCCGCTAAGCCCGACACTTCTCTGAAAAGGATTCCCTCCCGATGTCTGTAGAAGCCATTCTGTACTGTGAGTTCAGGCTTTCAAAGTATTTACTATGCCGACACAGCGCCGGGATCTGGGGGGAGAATCCGTGACAATCTCATAGCTGCCCGTGACGCGGGGCAGAGGTACGAAAAACGGGAAAGTCCCGTCAAAATCGGGACGGTTGGGAGCTATGCTACATTAAATCGGGTCTGATACTTCCCCAAGCACTATATTCTGTTGGAATGTTGTAAAAAAAGTACCATTATTGTGTGTGTTCCTTATGTTGTTTTAAGAAATTATCATTTTTATCAATATGCTAATGAAGCAGCCGTGCACCAATGTGTTATCCTCAGCACTCAGGCTGCTGCTATTATTGCTGGGACTTTCCTCTCTCTATCAAATACGCATTTCATAATGGACAGAAATAAAAAAAGTTATCTCGGAAATCACGGTGCATTTTTCTAAAACATGCTGCTAGCAGAATATAGCATTTGGTGGAGGTGGTAGACGCCCAATTAGTGATACTTCTGCTAGTTTCATCAGAAGAAGTAATGCAGCACATTGCCTTATTGCATTGGTCAAAATATTCTATAAGTACTAGGAAGGTGTACAAATACATGACAACAGAAGAAATGAAAAAGACATTGAAGTCAGTAAAATATTTGACCAGTCTTTAACCCCTAGGGGACACAGCCTATTTTGGCCTTAAGGACGCGGCCCCATTCTTCAAATCTGACCTGTGTCACTATAAGTGGTTATAGTTTTGGAACGCTATGAGATATCCAGGGGATTTTGAGATTGTTTTCTCGTGACACATTGTACTTCAAATTAGTTTAAAAATTTGGATGATATCTTTTGTGTTTAGTTATGAAAAAAAACTAAATTTGGCAAAAATTTGGAAAAATTCTTTATTTTCAACGTTCTAAATTCTCTACTTTTGATGCAGATAGTTATAGCTCCCAAATAAATTCATAACTTACATTTCCCAAATGTCTGCTTTATGTTGGCATGGTTTTTTAAGATTCCACATATTTTACTAGAATGTTATGAGGCTCAGAATTTAGGTATCATTTTTCAAATTTTTTGTAAAATCACCAAAACCTGTATTTAGATGGACCTGCTCAACTTCTAATTGACACTGAGAGGCCTAAATAATAGTGGGACTCATAAAATATTCCATTGTGGAAACTACACACCTCAACGTATGAAAAACCACTTTTAAGAAGTTTGTTAACGCTTTACGTGTTTTATAGGGGTTAAAACAAAATGGAGGTGCAGTCTGCAAATTGTAATATTTTTTCACAATACACTCATTTTGGGTGGAAAATTAAACATTTACAATGGATTAAATGAATAAAGGCTCCACAAAGTTTGTTACCCAATCTCTCCCGAGTACACGGATACTCTACATGTGGTGGTAACCTGCTGTATGGGCGCACGGCCGGGCATAGAAGGGAAGGAGGCGCCATCCAGATCAGATTTGCTATGTCACATTGTACAGGCTATAATTTTTTTCTTTTTTTAATGTGGACCTATAGGGGCTTATTTCTTTTGCCACATGAGATGCACTTTTCTGGTACGTAATTTGGGGGAATCTATAGGCTAATTGGTGAGATTTTATTAACTCTTTGTTGGTGGAGGAAATGAAAATCATCACTTTTCAGGAAGATTTTTATGGGGTTTTTTTTTTGGCTGTTTACCATACCATAAAAATAGTATATTATTTTTATTCTATGGGTCGCCACGATTACAAAAAGACCTCATTTATATAGATTTTTTATTTTTTTCCCATTTTTAGTGCATAAAAAGTAATTTGGCAAAAATGTTGTTACTTTTAGCATCACCGTCTTTCATATGCATAACTTTTTTATTTTTCGCCTCACAAATCTGTTTAAGGGCTTATTTTTTACGAGAAGGATTGTTCTTTTTAGTGGTCTTATTTTAGAGTGCATAACATTTTTTAAATCCCTTTTTAGAGCATTTTTATAGGGTATTAATTGAAAATGATCTTTTTTCGGAACGTTTTTGCGTTTTTTTTTTCTACGGCGTGTACCGTGCGGGTCCAGTAATGATTCTGTTTTATTATACAGATTGTTACGGACGCGGCAATACCAAATATGCGGGGTTTTTTATGTTTTTGTGTTTTTTATACTTTATTAAGTGTTTTTATGGGAAAGTGACATTTTAGGGGCTTATATTTTTATGTATTTATTTTTTATTTATTATAATGTGTAGTGTTAAGTGTTTTTGCATATTTTTACTTATACATACTTGAACTTGAACCAGTGATGCTCTGATCACTGGTTTAAGTTCAATACACTGCTCTACAATACTATTTTATTGTAGAGCAGTGTAAACTGTCTGAGCAAGCTTGCGCATGCTCAGACAGTTTACAGCCAGACCCGGAAGGGGTCTGGCTGCCATGGAGACCGGGCAGCTCCGGGGCACATGCCAGTCCTCGGAGCTGCCCAGAAGTGGATCGGATCCCCCGGTAAGCGGCACGGGGGATCCGATCCACAGCGCAAACACCCTTACACGCCGCGGTCATGTTTGACCGCGGCGTGTAAGGGGTTAACACCCGCGATCGGAGCCGGCTCCGATCGCGGGTGTTAGCGCAGGCTGTCAGCTGTACTAGACAGCTGACAGCCGCTGCTTCTGGTAGCGGCTCCGTTCGTGAGCCGGTGCCAGAAGCAGGACGTTATAGAACGTCCCCGTGCGCTAAGCATCTAGCCCCGGGGACGTACTATAACGTCCTGGTGCGCCTAGGGGTTAATAAAAGTAAATCACCGGTCTCTTACATGAAACCTGTACAATCTAACCTGCAAATCGATACTTTCTGCTCCATTATCATGGCCAACATGAGCTTTATTGAAGCCCTGAGAACAACAGAACAATTCTCAAAATTTTCACTTTCCCATATCACATGGGGGGTCATTTTTACTTTACCATATGACGCCTAAAAATGGGGTCAATACCAGTTCCCTACTTATGGTAGATAGATAATTATCAGGTCCTTATTATGTAACTAAACAGTTCAGGACCTGCATACAACCCTTCCTGAATTGGGGTACATTCACACGAACACACAAGTCAGTGTGCTGGAGAGGAAGAGGGCTGCTCACCAATCCCCTTTCCATAGAGCAGCTCAGGGCAGCAAAACATAGAAGATATGTGACACCCCTGCCAACACAGTGTTACAAAAACATATCCTCCCTCCATTCTATAGGGCAGTGATGGCGAACCTTTGGCACTGGTGCCAGAGGTGGCACTCAGAGCCCTTTCTGTGGGCACTCAGGCCATCAGCCTAGGACAGAGTTCACCAAACAGGACGAAATGCATTAAATCTTCCTGCAGTCCTAGGCAACTTATGAGATGCTGCGATTAGCACGATTTTACAGCGACACTTCATTGACTGTTTGGAACTGCTTGAAAAGTGAGAAGGTGTTAAAAGAAGTGCATTATCTTTGGAGGTCATCCTGCTGGACCCATCATTCTTCCTAAACAGAGAGACCCTGGAGAGAAGCTACAATGATAGTCTGAATTTGCCCACCTTCTTTCAACTGAATTGGTGGCATCAGGCGGCCGATACAATTAAAGAAGTGGAAGAACAGGTAGCAATAAGTTACTGCTTAAAATGGCACATTGGCACATCAGGGTAAATAAGTAGGTTTTGGATGTAGTTTGGGCACTTGGTCTCTAAAAGGTTTCTCTGAACCAGATCAACTCCGCAAGACCTCCAGTGTCTGGAAATGCCAATGCAGCTGGTAAATATCTGCCTGAGAAGGAATGTATAATGTAACCAATAAGATGCCTTAGTATTACCCAAGAAAAGATAAAAGTAACAAATACAGTAGCACATAAATTATGAATTTTATTTATTCAAATGCTTTTACCAAAATGAGTTAAAATTGACAAACAAAAATAGAGGAGCACCATACAGAAACACATCATTGCACAAGGCCCGAGTGTAAACAGTAAAGCACCATCATTAGTGTATCCAACAAGATTTTGGATGGGCCACTTGTAACAGGGGCGTAACTACAGCCGTAGCAGACGTAGCAGTTGCTACAGGGCACGGCAGGGTCATGGGCCCGTACACGGCTGTGTGTCCCGGCCTCTTTTTCCCTGGCTGTAGTTACGTCCCTCCATGTAATAGGCAGGTACCGCTGAGTGCAGGGCTGTATTTAGGGACGGGCACCGTCCTCTTGCTCCTTGTAGCAGGCTCCGTGCAGGCTATCAGGAGGGAGGGAGGGGAGGAGCCTGCCTGCAGCCAATCCCCGCTCTGCATGTCAGCAGCGCGGGAAGCTTCATACAGAGAAGAGGGAGAACTTGCAGTACCTGCAGAGAAGCAGCAGCCTCCTCCATAGCAGCCTGGAATCAGACAGAGATAAGTCCTCCCTCCCCCCAGTGTCTCCTCACACTCTGCATTAACCCCTTACTGTCCTGTGTGCAGGAGCAGCTATGAAGCTCTCCTCACCTGTCCTAGTGTGTCCCTTAAACACATGCAGACCCCTCTGCATCATCCCCACTTATCTTCCCCCAACACTGCATTTCTGCATTAATATGAGGTTCTGCAGCTGCTGACATATGTATCTAGGACCCAGGACAAAATTATGGAGCAGTCAGTAATAAATGTGGTGCAGTCAGTAATAAATGTGATGCAGTCAGTAATAAATGTGGCGCAGTCAGTAATAAATGTGATGCAGTCAGTAATAAATGTGGCGCAGTCAGTAATAAATGTGGCGCAGTCAGTAATAAATGTGGAGCAGTCATTAATAAATGTAATGCAGTCAGTAATAAATGTGGCGCAGTCAGTAATAAATGTGATGCAGTCAGTAATAAATGTGGAGCAGTCGGTAATAAATGTGGCACGGTCAGTAATAAATGTGGTGCAGTCAGTAATAAATGTGGTGCAGTCAGTAATAAATGTGATGCAGTCAGTAATAAATGTAGCGCAGTCAGTAATAAATGTGAGGTAGTCAGTAATAAATGTGGTGCAGTCGGTAATAAATGTGGTGCAGTCAGTAATAAATGTGATGCAGTCAGTAATAAATGTGGCGCAGTCAGTAATAAATGTGAGGCAGTCAGTAATAAATGTGATGCAGTCGGTAATAAATGTGATGCAGTCGGTAATAAATGTGGTGCAGTCAGTAATAAATGTGGAGCAGTCGGTAATAAATGTGGTACGTTCAGTAATAAATGTGGTGCAGTCAGTAATAAATGTGATGCAGTCAGTAATAAATGTGGCGCAGTCAGTAATAAATGTGAGGCAGTCAGTAATAAATGTGATGCAGTCGGTAACAAATGTGGTGCAGTCAGTAATAAATGTGAGGTAGTCAGTAATAAATGTGATGCAGTCAGTAATAAATGTGGAGCAGTCGGTAATAAATGTGGCACGGTCAGTAATAAATGTGGTGCAGTCAGTAATAAATGTGATGCAGTCAGTAATAAATGTGGTGCAGTCAGTAATAAATGTGATGCAGTCAGTAATAAATGTGGCGCAGTCAGTAATAAATGTGAGGTAGTCAGTAATAAATGTGATGCAGTCGGTAATAAATGTGGTGCAGTCAGTAATAAATGTGATGCAGTCAGTAATAAATGTGGCGCAGTCAGTAATAAATGTGAGGCAGTCAGTAATAAATGTGATGCAGTCGGTAATAAATGTGATGCAGTCGGTAATAAATGTGGTGCAGTCAGTAATAAATGTGGAGCAGTCGGTAATAAATGTGGCACGTTCAGTAATAAATGTGGTGCAGTCAGTAATAAATGTGATGCAGTCAGTAATAAATGTGGCGCAGTCAGTAATAAATGTGAGGCAGTCAGTAATAAATGTGATGCAGTCGGTAACAAATGTGGTGCAGTCAGTAATAAATGTGAGGCAGTCAGTAATAAATGTGGCGCGGTCAGTAATAAATGTGGTGCAGTCAGTAATAAATGTGATGCAGTCAGTAATAAATGTGGCGCGGTCAGTAATAAATGTGGCGCAGTCAGTAATAAATGTGAGGTAGTCAGTAATAAATGTGATGCAGTCGGTAATAAATGTGGTGCAGTCAGTAATAAATGTGATGCAGTCAGTAATAAATGTGGCGCAGTCAGTAATAAATGTGATGCAGTCAGTAATAAATGTGGCACGGTCAGTAATAAATGTGATGCAGTCGGTAATAAATGTGGTGCAGTCAGTAATAAATGTGGAGCAGTCGGTAATAAATGTGGCACGTTCAGTAATAAATGTGATGCAGTCAGTAATAAATGTGATGCAGTCGGTAACAAATGTGGTGCAGTCAGTAATAAATGTGAGGCAGTCAGTAATAAATGTGGCGCGGTCAGTAATAAATGTGGCGCGGTCTGTAATAAATGTGGCACGGTCAGTAATAAATGTGGAGCGGTCAGTAATAAATGTGGAGCGGTCAGTATTAAATGTGGAGCAGTCAGTAATAAATGTGGAGCAGTCAGTAATAAATGTGGCGCACATTCAGACTAAGCAGTATTGTCGGACACAGAGCATCTGCGACACAAAACTGGCGCAGACACTTTATAAATGTGGTCTCTGAGTTGTGTATTATAATGTTCTACAACATCTTAAGTATAAATAGGGGGGTTCTGCAGCAGCTGGCTCGTGGATTGGGGTGTTCTGCGGTAGTTGGCTCGTGTATTGGGAGGTTCTGCAGCAGCTAGTGCTTCTTTTGGGAGGTTCTGCAGCAGTTGACTCGTATATTGTGGGGTTCTGCGTCAGCTGGCTTATGTCTTGGGGGGTTCTGCGGCAGCTGGCACATGTCTTGGGGGGTTCTGTGGCAGCTGGCACATATCTTGGGGGGTTTGCAGCGAATGGCGCATGTCTTGGAAGTTTTGTAGCAGCTGGTGCGTGTATTGGGGGGTTCTGCAGCAGCTGGTGTATGTAGTGGAAGGTTCTGCTGCTCCTGTTCCTGCTTATAAGAAACTTTAGTAAAATGAAGCAAGAAGTCCAGAGATTTAACCTTTAGGCTACATTCTATGATTTCTCCAGTCCCGTATTTACGGGCCACATGAGCCCGTATATACGTGACATTTTTCATCCGTGTGCAGCACGTATGTGACCTGTATTTTATACATCCCCATAGACTTCTAGGGCATACAGAACTGAAATACGGGAGAAAATAGGACATGCTCTATATTTTTATACGGCCAGTATACGGTACGGTACGCTACAGTGTAAAAAATGGCAATATAAATAGTTAGACGTATTGTCCATTGAAATGAATGTGGCCGTATGTAACCTGTAAAAAAAACGGTACGGATACGGACGTTTTCATACATCCGTGTGAATATAGCCTTACCCTGCTTTTTTGCAGCTAATGGCTCAGCAGTGTAAGGGTTAAACCTCCTGACTAGTTAGTGATGAGGAGACATGGCCCATATACTGGTACTGAGCAGGAGCGGCCATGACGGGTTTCCTTTATCTTCTTCTATTATGGAGAATAACATAGAGCGGCAGTAAATAGAAGCCCCTCCCCCAGCGCCATAACTTCTACCATTACTTATAGCAGAAAAACATGTGTAGCCGCCAGCATTATTATTACAGCTATGAATACAGTAGAAGGAAACCTCCTGTAGAGCTTCATCTACTGCCGGTCTCTGTTAATCTCCTCCATAATAGAAAAAGATAATGGAAACCCCTATGTAAAATTGAGGACCTATGGTTGGAGGTGGCCCCAGCCAAAACTTTGCCATGGGGCCCACTCATTCCTAGTTACGCCACTGACTTGTAACATAACTGCCCTTTACTCCTCCATTCCCCACAATCTTGGCTTGCATTTTTTAGGGAAACATCTAAACAAATACAGCACTTATAGTGACAACTTGAAAGATTTCATTCTCTTGATCACTAAATTTTTTTTAAAGAAAATCTTTTTTTCATATTTGATGGGACATATTATTTGCAAGTAGAGGGAGCCCAATGGGGGCTAAATTTCCCCCCTCTCTTGCAAATATAAAAATGTCTCAGTGGGAGGATTTATTTATTTATTTAAAAACCAAGTGGCATGGTACAATCTTGTGTGGATATGGAGGGGGTCGAAAGCACTTTCATCAAATTTGTGGATTATCTAAATAATAATCAGATGAATCTTAGGTTTACACATATGTCTGGGGGCAACTCCATAATATTCTAGAAATTGAAATACGCATCATCAATAACAGAATTAAGTCTACTCCATACAGAAAAATATCTCAGGCAATTCTACTTTACTCGCCACCTCATGCCATCCACCACAAGTGGTGGGGAATATCCCCTATGGTGAGTTTGTAAGGTATTGGCAAAATTGTACAGATGATACAGATTTTATAAAAGAAAAACTAAATTTGGAAAAAAAGCTGAGGAGATATAAAAATCATGACATTGCTACAGCAGAAAATAGAATTGATAAAATTAAACAATCTGTACTGCTCGAAAAGCACAAAGTTATATCATAGCAAACAACAAATTGTCTTTTCTACCACTTACAGCAAGCAGTATCAGATAATTATTCACATAATCAAGAAATATATTCCTATGTTACTACAAGATTCTATGCTAAACCCCGTAGTCTCCATTGCTATCGAATATGTGGCAAAACGTGCTCCCACGAATAGGTCCCTTGTGTCCCCAAGTTTATTTATCAGCACCTCTACACATAGAAAAGACAATACTTGGGTCAGCTATACTGGGTTATACAAGTGTCCCGCCCACCCCCATGACGTAAGAGGAAAATCATTTTAAATGTTTTTTACATTCACTAGACGAAAAGGTAACAATTTAGACGACTTGCATCGAAACGCATAGACCGTGGTGGTATTGCTCACTGCATTGATATGTGTTGCTGCTATCATGGATGCACTAAAATTTCAATAAACAAACATATTTTTGTAATTTTTGGTCAGTGGATCATGCTGGATGTTTTATCCAAATTTTCAAGTACTACACCCATGGGCTACTGGACGTCCATGGACATGACACTTGCTTGGGATTATAAGCAAATTGGAGGCCGGTGAGCTGAGAGGTGATATGAATATGGCGTTCAGGCTTCGTAGCCCCTCTGGTGGCTAAAGAAAGATGCCTAGAAAAAAAACGCCCCGTGCGCATAATACGACAGGCTAAGACCAACATACATAAAAGGGATTGCAATTGCCGCAAGGTGATCTTTTTTTGCTGCACAAGAATCCAATTCTATACCCAAAAATGTGATCACAGAACATGGACCCTCCGTGTTCTCCGCAGACAAAGGAAGTCCCAAGCACCACATGAAAAACTGAAAAGCCTTTAACAAAAAGGACCTCCGACGGACCTGAGCGGGGGATGATAATACTTACCGTAAACTCTGCATTGATCTCACAACTAGTTGACAAACTAAATTGGAAAAACATTTGAACGAAGGAGTGGCATTAGGTGTCATAGATGAAAAGCTTAAAGGGGTATTCCCACAAAGACAAGTTTCTTAAATATATCAGCAAGTTAGACAGGGCCTAACTTTTGTGGGAAAACCCCATTAATCCTTTTCTTCTGTGTCTGCCTAGTTGTCCAAGATGGTTATAGTCGCTCAGGTCACCAGCCTTTGGATAGACTATGGTGGGATTTATCAAAAGATTGGAGAAGATTTATTAATCTGTCTACGACAGAATTCTGTCATAGTTTGCACTAAAAAGGTGTCTGCATCACATTTATAAGGGTTTTTGACGTTTTTTTTGGTACTCCAAAAATATTCCTGACCCGACAGAAAAAAATAACTAAAGTAAATCAACTAGACTAGATGACTAGATAACTAGACTGTTGTGTACTGCACCGGATTTATCATCCAGCAACAGACACTTGATTCTGGTGAAGAATAAGATGTTTAGTCTAACTCTGCGCTTTCTAACCTTAAAGGGGTATTCCCATGAAGACAAGTGTCAGGCACCAGGGGTAGGGGACCCACTGGACCACTGCAGACGATGACGTAAGCTGACACCTGGGACCGGACTCTAAGTGGTACCTGGTTTTCACCAGTGCCTGCGGCAAAGCGGGTTGGACTTGCTGCGACGCGGTACCACCAGGTCATTCCACAGGCATCACTTGGTGCGCGGTGGCGGCCAAGGCGAAGTACAGAATCATAAGGCAATCTCATGGTCGGGGACAGACAGGAGGCCGAGACAGGCAGCACAGGATCAGAATCAGCGACGTACCGGTAGGTCAGGGCAGGCAGCAAAGGAGCACAGTCAGGAACAGAATCGGGGTCACAACGGGAATTCAGACCACGAGCAGAGGGCATCAGGAACAAAGCTTTCTCAAAGGCACAAGTCACAAAGATCCGGCAGAGGACACAGGAAGGGGCTGGCTATTTAACAGAATTGGAACCCAGCCAGCACCAATTAGCGGCGCACTGACCCTTTAAATTTTCCAGAGCTGGCGCGCGCTCTAGGTGAGGGGAAGCACGCGCATGCTGCAGGGGAGTGCGCTGGAACCCGGCAAGGTAAGTGAGGCAGAGGGGCACACGGAGGCACACGGGTGCATCTGCAACCCAAGGCATGGGTTGCAAGGGCACCCACGACAACAAGTTTCTTATATGTACTCAGGATAACACAATCACACATTCTCTAATTCACTGTTATTACCAAAAATAAAGCATTTCACAGATATAATTCCAACCTGTTTATATCAGTACTTGTGTACACAATTTCAGTTGCCCAAAGACACGACCCTGTAACTTCTGACTTTAGGGTCGGGTGGCCGCCATTTTTGATTCCTGTGTGACAGCCATGCTTGCTGTTTCTGTGTCTTTCTGGTTTCTGTGTCTTTCTGCTCTGAGCCTGTAGCCCCGCCCCCTGCAGTACAGCACAGAGCTCACACTGACACATACACTAGAGAAATCATAATGGGGCACATTTACTTACCCGGTCCTGTGGCGATCCAGCGGCGCGTTCTCCGTCGAGGATTCGGGTCTTCCGGCAATTCACTAAGGTAGTGCGCCCGATGTCCACCAGGTGTCGCTGCTGCACTGAAGTCCGCCGGAATTCACCATCCTATCCTGGGTGCAGGTAAGCGTGTGTCAAGCGGCACATTTTTTTAAAAAAAATACCGCATTTTTTCCGAATCCGCCGGGTTTTCCAACAGCCATGCCACCGATTTCCGTCGCATGCATGCCGACGCTGATGCGACACAATCCGAATGCGTGTGCCAAAAACCTGGGGGAATTCGGAGCAAACCGGTAATTTTCGGAAAACCCGACGAAAAAGAGCGTTTCGGGCCCTTTGTAAATGACCCTCAATGTGTCTGCTTAGAGAGGCCCCGCCCACACCCTGGGATTTTGCACTGAACAGCCATGGAGTGATAGGAGCTAAAACAGCAATAAAACTGAGTAGAATTGTAAAGTAAGAGGTTTAAAAACTATCTTTATTGTGTTATCATCACTAGGAGATTGAAATGTGAGAATTTTCTTTTGTGGGAAAACCCCTTTAACAAGTTATTAGTTCATCTATATATCTTGATGCCATTGTAGTAACGAGACTAGTATGGAACATGTACCCATGAAACATTGAGGCTTTATAGTCAGTTAACCCCTCCGTGATACATTACGAATGATGAGGGAACTTGTCTATATTGTCCAGTAGCATAGTTTGGGGAAAGAAAATTGTATGAAATGAAAAAAGAAAGCGGGTTGCACAGTCTACTCTCTGCCAATAAATACCATCTAATGCAGTGACCATGATAGCAGAAACAGTCCTACACACGTGTGGGGCACCATCTAGTGCTGAAACGACAGCATTGCTTATAAAACTATTGTTAAAGACACAAACCAGAGACTTTTCAGTTGGGTTACTGCGCCCACAGGTGAGCAAATAAGGCAAATAAGACTCTACAGCTCTACAACGCATTATCAAGACTTGGCTTCTTTTTTTTATATGTTATATTTTTAAAATTCATTTTTCTATAACCTTAATTTCTATTTCACTCAGTGACAAGGCTGGCGATCTACCTCCTGTGGCTTCCTCCAACTGCATCTCAGTACTCCACCATTCTGTTAAAGGCACGTTGCTGAAGTTCCTGTCGGTTCCAATAAAGAACTGTAAGTTGTTTTTGTTCAACCTCTGCCTCCGTCTGGTCCCTGCTACTACAGCTGCCATCATCACAGGCACCCTGTCCACCACACAGAGACTCATACTCTAGACACCAAAGGGTTGCCCCAGGGAGATCCGCTATAGCAGCCTCTCCCTCATCATTTCTTGCCAACACCACCCTGCAGGAGACCTGCCAGGCTGTAGGACAGCCCTCCGGTTCCCCCATACCAAGCACCGTGACACTAGCGTGCCAAGGCCGCAACCGCCAGCCACTCAGGTACTGCGGGCCCCGGCTGACTCCAGGCCCCGAAAAAGGCTAGGCCCCGGTGGGGGATGTTGCATATACACTCACCGGCCACTTTATTAGGTACACTTAATTTCTAATCAGCCAATCACATGGCGGCAACTCAGTGCATTTAGGCATGTAGACATGGTCAAGACAATCTCCTGCAGTTCAAACTGAGCATCAGTATGGGGAAGAAAGGTGATTTGAGTGCCTTTGAACGTGGCATGGTTGTTGGTGCCAGAAGGGCTGGTCTGAGTATTTCAGAAACTGCTGATCTACTGGGATTTTCACGCACAACCATCTCTAGGGTTTACAGAGAATGGTCCGAAAAAGAAAAAACATCCAGTGAGCGACAGTTCTGTGGGCGGAAATGCCTTGTTGATGCCAGAGGTCAGAGGAGAATGGGCAGACTGGTTCGAGCTGATAGAAAGGCAACAGTGACTCAAATCTCCACCCGTTACAACCAAGGTAGGCAGAAGAGCATCTCTGAACGCACAGTATGTCGAACTTTGAGGCAGATGGGCTACAGCAGCAGAAGACCACACCGGGTGCCACTCCTTTCAGCTAAGAACAGCAAACTGAGGCTACAATTTGCACAATCTCATCGAAATTGGACAGTAGAAGATTGGAAAAACATTGCCTGGTCTGATAAGTCTCGATTTGGGCCCCTTGGTACCAATTGAGCATAGTTGCAATGCCACAGCCTACCTGAGTATTGTTGCTGACCATGTCCATCCCTTTATGACCACAATGTACCCAACATCTGATGGCTACTTTCAGCAGGATAATGCACCATGTCATAAAGCTGGAATCATCTCAGACTGGTTTCTTGAACATGACAATGAGTTCACTGTACTCAAATGGCCTCCACAGTCACCAGATCTCAATCCAATAGAGCATCTTTGGGATGTGGTGGAACGGGAGATTCGCATCATGGATGTGCAGCCGACAAATCTGCGGCAACTGTATGATGCCACCATGTCAATATGGATCGAAATCTCTGAGGAATGCTTCCAGCACCTTGTTGAATCTATGCCACGAAGAATTGAGGCAGTTCTGAAGGCAAAAGGGGGTCCAACCCATTACTAGCATGGTGTACCTAATAAAGTGGCCGGTGAGTGTAGTTGCAACACCCCCCACCGGGGCCTAGTCTTTTTTTGTGGCCGGAGGGCTGACATCTCTAGACTTGCCCTGGGTTCTAGGCACTGCCCTGAGGCACCTGTGGTTCCTGGTATCAGGCCACTTGCTGTAGAAGGGAAACCATCAGGTCTGGTTCTCTCAAAAAGCCATGACTTAAGACCACGTGCTTCTGCCCAGCAGGGGTTTATCTACTCCCCTTGTCAGGTTGTTGCACTCCTCCAATCAGCTTCCAGTTTGCTTTACAAGAACATAATTGGACAGTAACATCTCACAGTGTTAACTCTTGCCTTACCAGGCAATGACTACAGCTGCAATTACTAAGTTGATCAGTCTCCCTAACAGCTCCTGACATGGAGAGGGTGCTATTCGCAACTACCACCTTGCCTATGTCTTGGCAGGGGTGATACACAGTGACTAATAGGTTCTATGGTGGTCTAAATGGACTGCACTTTTAGTCTAAATGGTGCTCTATATGGCCCACTTTTGGATTAATTGTCACGGGGGCTGTATATATGTATTAGTTCCAGTTCCAGTTTCAGAGAGATGACTATCCTGTTTTTGGAGGTGTCCCGCCATTGTGGGTGCGTGGGAGAATGTCCCAACTTGTCCCGGATTGTTCTGCCTTCTGCTCCCAGTCCCGACACACTAGAGAGGATCTGGGACCAGGAGCAAGTGGTGGGTGGGATCAACTCTTGCTGCCTCCACACATTTCTGCTCTACAGCAAAGATGTGTGGAGGTAGATCCTCCCCTGCCTGGCCCTCTCATCTGAGTCCATGTGAAAGAACAGGGGGCATAATATCAGAGGACAGGGAGCACAATATTAGAGGAGGGGGCAACTGTATGAGAAAGGACAGAGGGCCACATTATGAGAGGGGAGGGCCACTGTATGAGAGGAGGGGGCTAGTATATGAAAGAATAGAGGGCCACAGTATGAGAGAGAATGGGGGGGGGGGCACAATATTAGAGGAGGGGGTCACTGTCTGAGAAAGGACAGGGAGGGAGCCAGTGAGAACAGTGAGCCACCATATAAGAGAGGAGTAGGGGGATGGAGGACAAGTGGCTACACTTAAAGTTGGGGAACAAAAGTAAAGGGAGGATGAAATTAAGGAGTGAATATTATATGTTGCAATACAGTAGTAGAGACAACCCTCTGCAACCTGAAGCTACCTATGTAAGCAACAGAACACCATCAAACCAGCCATCTCGCACTAGTTGATTGTTTCTGCTGTTTTGGCCTTTGCCGTATTCCTGAATAAATGAATTGTAAGTTTAATGGTTGATATCACTTGTCTCCGAGTGATCTGTGCCTGAGGCTGATAACACTAAGGGCACCCCATATACCAGTGGTGGCGAACCTATGGCACAAGTGCCAGAGGTGGCACTCGGAGCCCTCTATATGGGCACCCTTGCCATTACCCCAGCATAGCGTTCACAAGACAAGACTTTTGGTCACCTTCTGTGGTCCAAAGTCACATAGGTTAGTGCTCTTAAAGCAACACATTAGCTCTCTGGGACTACAGGAGGAGGGAGAAGGTGTGGACAGGGCTAGATTATCATTGGAGCTCCTGCTCTAGGCCCTACAATTCTTCGTGTTCGGGGAACCCTGGAGGGTAACTACAATAATAATCTGAATTTCTCCACGTGCTTTCTACTGTATCGGTGTCCTACGGGTGCCAATACAATTGAAAGCTGTTACAAAGTGAAATTATTGCTTACCGTAAATTGCCATTAGCGGCACTTCGTGATAAATAAGTTGTTTTTTTGTTGTAGTTTGGGAACTCACTCGCTAAAATGTTTGCCATCACTGCCATATACCATCACCAAGGGATCCATACATCTACATCAGCGTTGCCCTAGAGAGAAACATCCTACACCTTCAGCCTCTCCCTCCTTTCTTGTGCTTTCACCTGTTGGAGACCTGCCAGGCTTTGGACGAGGCCTCTTTCCCTATTACACAGCACCATGGCCACAGACAACACTAGGCCACATTTTGCCAGCCACTCAGGTACCGAAGGGATCCAGCTATCCCCAAGGACCCGGTGGGGGATGTAACCTGGACATGTCTTATCTCTTGCTGAGGCTGCTTGGCTCCTATGGAGAGAGCAGGGGTAAGGAGTGCCTTGTGGTACGCCCAGGTCCTGGGCCGGTTTGGTGGAAATGGTCATGTGTATGAGGCCTTATAGTATAACATATTGGGGGTCATTTACTAAGGGCCCGATTCGCGTTTTCCCGACGTGTTACCCGAATATTTCCGATTTGCGCCGATTGTACCTGAATTGCCCCGGGATTTTGGCGCACGCGATCGAATTGTGGCGCATCGGCGCCGGCATGCGCGCGACGGAAATCGGGGGGCGTGGCCGAACGAAAACCCGACGTATTCGGAAAAACCGCCGCATTTAAGAACCGAAAATGTGTCGCTCGGGACCCGCTTACCTTCACTCAGACGGCCTCGGTGAATTCCGGCGCGTTAAAATGCTTTTCAGCGCAGCAGCGCCACCTGGTGGACGGCGGAGGAACTACCTTATTAAATCCCGGCCGGACCCGAATCCAGTGCAGAGAACCCGCCGCTGGATCGCGACTGGACCGGGTAAGTAAATGTGCCCCATTGTTTATGCAGTAATGATGTATACAATGTGTATGTCTGCTACTCATATTTGTATGGTATATCAATACTTGAGTAGATTTATTACATGCTGTGGCAGAATGCATTTGTACCACAAATAAATGTGTCCATGTAGGCTAGATCCTTATTACACTCAATATACTATACACACTTCACTACCTCTTTTTACCAAATACCTGGATGCTGATGTAGCTTCTTCCTCCACATTCCCACACTCTTCCTCCACATCTTCTGTATGTGGCCTCATGTACACTGACCTTTGAACACCTTTCCTGTCATATAGGACATCATAAACCAGGTGCCATCCTACCTGTCCCACAGGCATGCACAGACATTACTGATGTTAATGTTACAAACCCTGAACTTTACAACTTGTCATTCTCCGAGCGACATCTTCTTCATGTATTAACATGTCTGCAGCAGCAGGAAAACAATGGGCCTCTCATATCTCTTACTCATTTCATGTGCGGACAGAAGAAAGGCTTCAGGAAGTTGCATGCTGTCTGTACACAAGTGTTTATTGTATCTACATTAATTTCAAGATCGCTGGTTGCTCTGTTTTAATTTAAATAGAGATAGAGGTAGAATCTGTACTCCCTAACAACTTTGGTCAAGCTTATGAAGGTTTCTGATGCAACCATGAACCTGCTGGGTTCTGTGTCTAAGTTTGCATATTTGTTTAACCCCTTAGTGTCCAACCATACGGGTTCCTCTGTTGATCACTAAGGGGCCTTTGGTTAGGCCGACGGGTGTCTCCACCAGCCTAACCCAAGTTCTGCACACGCCCCCCATGCAGCAGTGCCCTGCAGCAGTGCCCTGGCTGTCTTATGACAGCCGGGACCCTGCTTTAACAGTCCGAATTGGAACAGAGTTGTGTTATGACCGCAGGATCTACATACCTGTAGAGGGAGGAGGCTCCTTCCTTCTCCTCCTGGCAACCCCGTGATGCGATCCCGTAAGTGATCACATTATCACTAGTTTATAGGATAGTATTGTTAAAATAAAAAAAAGTTTAAAAAAAATAAATAAAAACTAAAATTTATTAGAATGTCCCATGACACATATAAAACAATAAATAATAAAAAAGTGGGAAAAAAGTAAAAATAAAATTACATATTAAAATGTCGCATTCAAAAGTCCGAAACATTGCTATTTGCCCTTTCGCAACACATGAAAAATGTAATAAAAAGTTATGTAAAGGTCAGACAGTCCCTAAAATGGAAGCAATGAAAATGTCAGCTCGTCCCGGAAAAAAATGACATCATATCCAACTCCGTACCCCTCAGTACTCCAAATCTATTAACACCTAATAAAACCTATATAAATGTGGTATCCCTGTGATCGTACCAAACCAAAGAATATATTAGAGATGCCATTTGGAATTATTTTTGAAAGTGGGGAGCAATAAGTAAAATGGAAAAAGCCCATCAGGGACAAGGGGCTAAAATGCCCCCTATACCACATGATAAAAAGTTTACAAATTCTTTGGGATAAAATCAAAGGATTTTTTGTGTGCGTTATAGTCTGAAAAATACAGTAATTTTGGTAATAAGATTGTCAGTTTGAAAAACATTTCGAAGTTTGAAAATATCAAATTTTTCAAAAATGTTTACCAAATTCACCTTTTTTTCATAAATAAATGCTAAATATATCAACCAAAATTGCCGACTAACTTGCAGTACAAAATGTCACAGAAAAATAAACTCAAAAACACTTGAGTAAAGTTAAAACTTTTTAAAGTTTTAACCGAATAAAATGACAAATGCTGGTTTTGAAAAATAGGTCTTGGTCACTAAGGGGTTAAGAATGTAAGCTCTTGGGAGCTGGGCCTATTCCTATTGTTTCACCTGACCATGTTATTACCCTGTAGTGTCTGATTTTGTTTGTATATGTCCCCTACGATCTGTAAAGCACTGCAGATATGATGCTGTCATATAAAGATTTATTATTATTTTCTATGTCGCTTGTAGCTTTAACAATTCAATGTAAATAGAACAAATTTGTCCCACAAGTAACAATTCATTATCAATACATTTGTCATATTTCTGCTTTCAGTTTCCTGAAAATCTTATTTCCATTGAAAGAAAACCATAAATGAATAAATTCCAGACAATGGCAAGTCCTTAAGCGAACCACATGAGGGCAGCACTAGATATATAGATGCAGTCAAGTCAGTTTAGTTTCTTTAATAAGTGCTTTTGGAAGAAAAATGTGTCTTATTTCGTACTGTGTTGTACTGTCTGCTCCCAATTTCATATGGACACACAGAGGTTTTTTGGTAGGATTCTATGACAAAGTAAATTCCAGATTTGATGAGAGGTATCTGTCCATTTTGGTGCAGGGTGGAACACTGCTATATTTTTCAGTGGGATGTATGTAAAAGGTTTAGAGCTTTTAGCTTTTCTCTTGTGCCAAAAAAAAAGTGGAGAGTGTCAGAAAACACCAATATGCTGACACTTTATAAATAAAGGCTCAAGAGGCTCAGAAAGGGGAAAAAAACGCCAATTTTCCATTTGGAAGTCCATGACAAACGACCGCAATGTGTCTCTGAATCTGAAGGAGTTTGGGCAATATTCTGGTTGTATTTATCATTCCAAACACAAAAGTACAGACCAGCATACTTCCACGAGTGTACTTACACATGATGAATCTTTACTGCACAATCTTCAATATAACACACAAGACCGACAAAGGAAAGTCCAGTTTGAGAAGCATCATCTGACGCGTTTTGACTCACAAATGACTTTTAATAATAGATCCTGATCTATAATTAAGAGTCATTTCTGACTCAAAACGCGTTAGTTGGATGCTTCTTAAGTGTAAGTGGTTGCGTTGCTACTGTGATACAACAGTGTCCAAAAGCAGTCACAGAAGCAAGGACATCACAACTGGTTACTACTGTAAGGACAATTGTGGACTAGCCAAGGCATGCTACTAAATGCCAGTATAAGGGTACATTTACACAAAAGTAACGGAAACCAAATTGACATCTATGGCACCCGGTCAGTGTGCGATGATCAGCACAACGTGACCGTGTATGGTGAAATATAGGAAATGTTATGGCGGCTGCTGCGCTCAGCGCTCTTCCTCTCCAGCACGCTCACTTGTGTGTTCATCCAGAAGGGTTGTATGCAGGTCCTGAACTGGTTGGTTACAGCGATAATTATCTATCTACCATAAGTATGGAACTGTTATTGACCCCATTTTAGGTGTCAAAGTAAAAATGACCCCCATGTGATTTGGAAAAGTGAATATTTTGAAAATGATTCTATTGTTCTCAGGTCTTCAATAAATCTCATGTTGGCCATGATAATGGAGCAGGTAGGGTCGATTTGCAGGTTAGATTGTACAAATTTCATGTAAGAGAAATAACATGTTAGTTAAATAAGTGAAAAACATTAGACTCGTCAAATATTTTACTGACTTCAATGTTTTTTTAATCTCTTCTGTTGTCATGTATTTCTACGACTTCCATATTGCTTATAGAATATTTTGACCAATGAAACAAGGCAATGTGCTGCATTACATGTTCTGATGAAACTAGCAGAAATATCGCTAATTGGGCGTCTACCACCTCCACCAAATGCTATATTCTGCTGGCAGCATGTTTTAGAAAAATGCACCGTGATTTCCGAGATAACTTTTTTTATTTCTGTCCATTAAGAAATTTCATCATTTCCCTGTATTCCAGTATCAGCCCATGTTTCTCATACACAAATCTCCTGCCTATTTTATAGAGAGAGGAAAGTCCAAGCAGGAATAGCAGCCGCCTGAGTGCTGAGGATACCACATTGGTGCACTGCTACTTCATTAGCATATTGATAAAAATGATAATTTCTTAAAACAACATAATGAGTAGACATAATAATGGTATTTTTTAAAATTACAGTATTTTGCTTTACAACATATCAGCAGAATATAGTGCTTGGGGAAGTATCAGATCCGATCTAATGTATGTAGGTCTATGTTTTGTATTTTTCTTTTAACATAAAAGGGGTTGGTCACTAGGGCAAGCATCAGACCCTAAAATGATCATTCTATTCAATTTCCATTGATGCAGGCAAAAACTGTAATGTTGCAAAATATGTTTTTACATTATTTAAATTTTCATATAAAGACACATACCCTTAAATAATACTCAATGAATAAAACTTCACTCCTGAGCATAAATGAATGAGAGACACATGGAGCAGGGCAGCAAGGAATTGGAAGAGTCTTCTTATCTAATGAACGTTCGCTCTATGGAGCTGAAGGGTTCATTACAGTTTGTTTACCCTAATCACCCATATTGTTCTTACATATAGTCTCTGTGTAGTGGGAAGGACTTAGTATATTAGCAGCAGGTTCATTGGCAAAATAAAATAGATATGGGCTCCTCATTGTATGTGAACCATCTCCCACTTGGGCAGAGCCTTTTTCACTGGCTGGAGGAAGTCGGGGCCCTGAATACCGGATCGGCTGGCTAGTGTGGCCTAGCGTGGCCTAGTGTGGCCTAGCGCACGGAGATGGTCACGGTGCTTGATATCAGGAACGGAGGCCTCATCAACGGCTTGGCAGGTCTCCAGCAGGTGGTGTATGCAAGGAAATGGCGGGAGAGGCTGAAAGTGTAGGTTTCTCCCTTGGGCAACCCCGATGTGTAGATACGTGATGTTGGTGAGGGGGCGCCCTTTATGGTAGATAGCCTAATCCAGGGATCACTCAGAGGCACTTTGGTAAAGCATAATTTACAGTTCTTTATTGGAACCGGTCCTCAGAAAGATATCCACGCAGCCTGGATAAAAAGTTTCAGGTTGGGGTTTAAAAGTTATAAAAAAGAAAAAATATTTGGAAACAATCTTATACCAGTTGACAGCTATCTATGACGGCGCAAAGAGGACAAACAAAAACGGAATAGAAGTCCAATATTCCTTACAATCAAGTAAAAGACAGTCTCAAGAGTTTTCCTCTGCATCTACGTCATTAAAAGGAAATTATATATGTAGATACATAACGGTATAACGGCAGTCAATATGAACAGTACCTTTCAAACTCCATATATATTATGCCAAACATTGGATCAGATAAAACATACTCTCCGTACGCTCCCTCAATGTGGCTTTCTCGTGGGTCCGATGGTCAGACTTGCGTTGTACAGCGTGTAGCTGTGCAGATCCCTTGTCTTCCGGCTAGGAAACTCCACCGCTCCACTATCGTTCCGCTTCGTTCCACAGGACACGGGTAAGGGGAGAAACGCGAAAAATAGTGCAACACAGTTTCTTTCAGAACAAAAGAAATTTCTTTAGTGGTTGTACTCAGAAATTTTTTCATTAAAAACAGGCCTTATAAAATTTTATGCACGTTTGGCGTTGTCTGCCCGACTCGAGTTTCGCCTCTGGCGGCTTCTTCCGGGGCTGTCTTAAAGCCAGCCTAGGTCAAAAGCCTGTGAAGCTGTGGCAGTGAAGTGACAATGCGAGTTTTTGGGGTGCCAGGCACCTGGTGAGTTTCTTTCTAGGAATCTGTCTTTAAAACAGCCCCGGAAGAAGCCGCCAGAGGCGAAACTCGAGTCGGGCAGACAACGCCGAATGTGTATGAAATTTTTTTTTTAAACTATTTTTATTTTTACTGTTTTTCAGACCCAACTAGGGTACTTTAATCCTAGGTTGTCTCATCGATCCTATCATATACTGCCATACTACAGTATGGACCAGACATGCTCCGTACTATTACGGTGGAACTTTCCACCCACAAGGGGTTTTATACACTCCCCTTGTGAGGTAGCAGCTCCCTAATCCAACCAGCTCGCTCCTGACATTACAATGATACAGAACATATGATTGGATAACATTTACTACATAGGCATTACTATGATTCCACACTGGAGGCCCTCAGTGCGTTGAACACTTTTTACAGAGAAACCTTTTGCATAGAGAGGAATTTGAGTTTCGCAAAACACCTGATTAATGGGCACAGCACAGTACTACTACTCCTATTGTGTATAAATGGGCACAGCACAGTACTACTACTCTTATCCTGTATATATCAGCACTGCACAGTACTACTACTCCTATCCTGTATATATGGGCACAGCACAGTATTACTACTTCTATCCTGTATATATTGGCACAGTACTACTACTCTTATCCTGTATATATGGGCACAGCACAGTAATACTAATCTTATCCTGTATATATGGGCACTGCACAGTACTACTACTCTTATTCTGTATATATGGGCACAACAGAGTACTACTACTACTCCTATCCTGTATATATGGGCACAGCACAGTACTACTACTCCTATCCTGTATATATGAGCACAGCGCAGTACCACTACTCCTATCCTGTATATATGGGCAGGGTCGGCTCCAGGTTTCAGTAGACCCCTGGGCAACAAAGCCTCAGTAGCCCCTTTGCAGTGAACTCATGTGGTGGCATTAAAAATTCTGAGACTAAAACAGTCTCTTGTCCCTAAAATATTCCCTAGTTTATCATACAAGCCCCTTCATGATTATTTTATATACAGCCCCCTCATGGTTATTTTATGTACAGCCCCCTCATGGTTATTTTATATACAGCCGCCTCATGGTTATTTTATATACAGCCCCCTCATGGTTATTTTATGTACAGCCCCCTCATGGTTATTTTATATACAGCCGCCTCATGGTTATTTTATATACAGCCCCCTCATGGTTATTTTATGTACAGCCCCCTCATGGTTATTTTATGTACAGCCCCCTCATGGTTATTTTATATACAGCCGCCTCATGGTTATTTTATATACAGCCCCCTCATGGTTATTTTATATACAGCCCTCTTATGGTTATTTTATATACAGCCCCCTCATGGTTATTTTATATACAGCCCCATCATGGTTATTAAAGGATACACAGCAAATATTGATGTAAACGTTTTTGCCCGCGGTAGCAGCCTTTATCAAACAAACAGACTGACAAGGTAAAGTGTATGTTCTACATAGTGGCTTCTAGGTACGGCATTACTCCAAGGATAGTGGTGCCTCTGCCGTACCTTTCCTATGCTCCACCATACAGAATATACACTTTACCTTGCCTGTGTGTTTGATAAAGGCTGCTCATCAGCCGAAAACGTTTACATGAAAATTGCCTGTGTATCCTATTAAAATCCTTAAATTACATATGGTTGTGCTTGGATTGCATATTTACACATGATTTGGGAGTTGGACCCCTAATCTTTAAGCACCTCCAAATTTTAGATACCTGATGTGGACTAATACTTGTTGAAGACTCTATATATTAAAATAGATTTAGCCCCCCTCAACCCATGGATTCCTTATGTACAGCTCTATGTGGGCCCCCACAGTAGCTCTGAGCCCCGGCACTTGCCCAGGTACACCCAGTGCTGGACCCGGCCCTGCTACGCAGCATGTACTATATAGCTGGAGTGTTCCAGCTTCAGTGAAGACACAAAAGCACTAGATGTGAGTCCTCCGTGCCTAATCTGGATAAGTATAAACACCATAAGGACCTATTTAGTGTCCCAAATACACCTGACAGGTTCCCTTTAACAATTCCAAGATCCCACTGGTAGAAGTCAGAGCAGAACTGGTCATACAAGAGAGACGGGACATGTGTATGAGTGCAGAGATGTTTCCTATAAGTCACTATGTTGTTATATACTATGATTATTAATAAGGAGGGCTGAGGAGAACCAGTATCTACCACTATATGGTCACTGTATGGTAGAATACGGGTCCACCTGGTTTGGGGGCTCACTTGGGTGAGTTTAGCCCTCCCCTTTGCTGAACCCTTATCTGCGCCACTGGTACATGTGATGTGATTTGGTAACTTTGAGCTTTGCAAGTCTTTTGTTTTTGTTGTGACACCTGCACGGTTCTTTCTTTCCTATTACTGTGCTTGTGTCCATTTGTCAAGTTCACTAAAGACAATGTAAAAGAGGCAATTACAGAACCTGACAATCCAGGTCAACTAGTTTGATCACAGCAGTTTTCTACACAGAATTCCCTATTGATATCAGCAGGAACCACATTTGTTATGGTTCCTGCCCGTATCCCACCTCCACCAGTCATTAAGATATCTACAGGTGGCACTGGCTCTTTTCATGGTGGCTATAGCTCTCACCTCTCATTACATGTATATTATGGCCTGTATTGCTACCTTTTCTTTGTTTGTTGCATAAAGCAGTGTTTTGGTGGTTTTACATGGCAGGTGATTATTTTAAATAGCTGTTTGAGAGGAAATAGGACAAAAAACTTTCCTTTATTTCTCATAGTTTTGGGATCCATTGTAATTTATCTTTAATTTAAAAGAAATATGGTGACAGTGCTGTGAATTGGAGATGTTTTGTGTTTTAAAAGATTTAAATTGGTTTGTGGCATTTTGGTGTTTCTCTTGGTCTAAAGCAATGCTTACACTAAAACTACACATTAGGGGGCAGCCAAACAAGACTTTCTTGGAGCCCCAGAAATATATGCCAAATTTACTATAACCAGTATGTATACATGAAGAGCTACACAGTTTCTCATCATCATGTGAGCTGCAATGTTCTTTTTTCTAACAATTTTGACTCCATCTATACCTGCATATTTTCATTCTAGTCAGAGATGGTGAGAGACGGTCAGAGAGAGTGAGTGAAAGTCATGTAGGGAGAGTAAGAGACAGGCAGGGAGGGTTGGTGAGAGACAGGCTGGGAGAGTGAGTGAGTTAATGAAAGACAGGCAGGGAAAGTGAGTGAGGGACAGGCAGGGAGAGTGAGTGACAGAGAGACAGGCAGAGAGAGTGAGTGAGAGACAGGCAAGGAGATCAAGTGACAGAGAGATAGGCAGAGAGAGAGTGACAGAGAGAAAGGCTAGGAGAGTGATAGGAAGAGAGATAGGCAGGGAGAGTGAGTGAGTGAGTGACAAAAAGACAGATAGGGAGTGTGAGTGACAAAGAGACAGGCAGGGAGAGTGAGTTAGAGACAGAGAGACCAGCAGGGAGAGTGAGTGACAGACAGAGGGAGAGTGAGTGAGAGACAGACAGGGATAGGGAGTGACAGAGACACAGGCAGGGAGAGTGAATGGCAGAGATAGTGAGTGATTGGCAGTGAGACAGCCCGGGAGGCAGCAAGAGTGAATGAGAGAAGGAGGGAGAGTGAGTGAGTGAGCGACTGTCAGGGAGAGTGAGAGACAGACAGAGAGAGATACATCCATAGATAGATATAAAATATTTTTTGTTAACCAATTCTATTTTGTTTTAGCTATGAGCAGTTATTTACTATCCCGGGTAACGTCCGGATCTACTGCTAGTAGATCATAAAAATAAGGTGTTAGCATGGAGACACATAGATTTGCATAGGCACTGTATACATTGAATGGTATTGCTAATCACCAAACTTTGTAGCATAGATTCCATTTTTATATGTTGGGAGCATGGCTATTACATTTTATATAGCCTTTTAGGTAACTCCAGGCAACAACCAATGTTATAAATCAGAGCCTACTAATAAACTATCTGCTATTGCAACCCTATATACCCCAAATACAGTATATTTCTTTATATTTCACTCTCAGAAATAATGACCAATAATAACCATATGTATTCTACGGTAACTACTTTCAGACTGGCTTTATTAACTGCACTGATTTAATGAATATAATTGTACAACGCCGCGGACGCTGCTTTATAAGTGTTAATTATAAATGTTCACCTCTAATTAACCATTCCATCTATAAATGCATAGTAATACATACTAGGGAGCATGAATAAAAACATTGGGTAATCTGAAACAGATGGTTTTGAATAGAAGGTCAGCAGTACTTCCAAGGAAAAAGGATAGTTTAAAGGACCCATTGTTTCTGTGTCCCAGCTTCTTAGATAAGATGGTAAGTGCGATTGTATGGCAGAATCCACACATGGTTCAGAATAACATTCAAATATTCTAATATTTAATTGTTCCCCTGAAAGTGTAAGTACCTGTATATAAGCCAAATTGCATAAATCTATAGTATATATAATAATAATAAATGTGGTTAAATACGTCCTTAAAGGGAACCTGTCACCGCTGTTTGCAAATTTTTAGTCTTGGGCAGGTTCCCATAGAGGATACTTATGCACACAGGATACTCCATCTGCCCCACTACCCCTGGGATCCACCACATGTGGTTAGCATGGGAGCCAGGTAATGTAAGTAAACTTTTATAAACCACTGAAATGATTCAGAATGCTGACAAAGCCATTTTTAAATCAGTAGAGCTTCAGTCTATTAGAACCCCTAGCTAGCTAAAAATGACATTCATGGTGACAGGTTCCCAAAAATAGGCTAAAACTATCCACCTCCCCCCCTTCCCCCTTCCAAGCAACCCCTTTTTCATTTGTCCTGCAGGGACACTGAAGGAATATAAGACAATTTCTGTGGTTTCCCACAAGATACCCAAGTCAACAAAAATATGTTCCACACTAAAGAAATATACTGTGAAATTTGGGGTGTACAGTGTTCCAATAGGGCAATAAGGTGCATCATGTGCCTAAATACTTAAGCATCTGGAATAAACAGTACCATGTTTTTGTCCCCCTTTAACTAATTTTAAAGTATTTTTTTTGGTGAAGAATCAACAACAAGTGGGACACAACTTTGAAGTAGAACTAAATTTATTGGATATTTTAAAGTTTTGTAAAAAATAAACTGAAAAGTGGGACATGTAATTTTATTCGCCCCCCCTTAAAGAATATATATATCTTGTTTATTCCCTGACCTAATTGGTTATGCTGAAAAAACAATTATAAAATTCAGGACCATGGGAAACTTGGTGCTTACATAAGCACATTACACATGGAGCTTCCTGAACTATCCAGACAGGAATAATCAACCTGGTCTGGATCACTCATACACAGCAGCTGAGGGATGGTGCAGCGATTGATTACTTCTGCCTGTCAAGGACAACACAGTGATGAAATATTCTCAGTTTATGCTGAACAGGACAAGGCTGAAGCAGTCCACAATTAGGGTGTGGAGAAGCGCTGAGCCAAGCAAAAGAACAAGAGAGCCTCATTGTCAGGTTCGCAGGGTAGAACGCTGGAACTTCTATTGCTTCTGGTGGTGCTAGCAGCGTTCTCTGACCTCAGGCGCGTCTCCGCGCAAACTCAACCTCTCATCCGCTACCAGCGGTCTCTGGTGGCCTGCGAATGTGCTTGGTTATTCTGCACCATGAGGGGTGAATTCCCAGAAGTTGTCCAGCTCCTATCAAGTTCTGGAGGTGGGGTTCTGGCTGCATAAATTGCAGTTTCACTAGTAACCTGTGCCAATGTTTGAAATCCCTTTCATCGCTTGCTCCTTGCCATTGGTTTGACTTGCTCTATGTTCTGAATTGTTGTGATCTCGGCTAGTTTTTGACGTTGACCCTTTGCTTACTGATTTTGCTCTTGACGTACCCTCTCATTGTGACTCCGGCTAGTTTACTACTCTTTTGTGTTTTATTTTTGTCAGTCTGCTCGTGTCGTCCCCTTCCAACAGTTATCTAGTGTATTCCGAGTCTTCAAGTAGTTGCCCCACGGTTTAGTGTGGGGGGGCTATAGGAAGGGACAGAGGTTGGGGCAAGCTCAGGGCTCACTATCCCCTGTCTTCTGCGTTACCCAACCCTAACACTCATTGTCAAAATTTTATAATTGTTTTTCAGCAAAACCATTTGGTTCAGGGATTAAACAAGATATGTTTCTGCATCAGTGTAGCAGCAGCATTCTCAAGGTATGTTTGGTTCATAATGCATAAAATAATCCTTGCCCATTCTTCCTTGGAAAACAGCTGAAGCTCAGTGAGGTTGGATGGAGAGAATTTTTAAACAGCAGTTTTCAGTTCTTTCCACGGATTATCAATTGAATTTAGGTCTGGACTGTGACTTGGCCACTCTAATATCTGGATAAGTTTATTTGTGAACCTTCCATTGTAGATTTTGCTTTATGCTTGGGATCACTGTCTTGTTGGAAGATAAATCTCTGTTCCAGATTTTGGTTTCATCTGACCAGTACACCATCTCCCACATGTTTGGTATCTCCCAGGTGGCTTGTGGCAAACTTTAAATGAGACTTCTTATGGATATCTTTGAGAAATGAGCTTCTTCTTGCCTCTTCCATAAAAGCCAGATTTGTAAAGTGTGGATTTATTCGGAGACTTGATGACACAAAGGTGGATTATATTTATCATCATCAGTCATTAAGGACAACATTGGATCATTCAGAGATCTTCACTGAACTTCTGGAGTTTGTTGCATTGAAAGTAAAGGGGCCGAATGATATTGCACGCCCCACTTTTCAGCTCATTATTTTTTACAAAATTTTCAAATATCCAATAAATTTCGTTCCACTTCACAATTGTGTCCCACTTGTTTTTGATTCTTTTTTGGTGATTGTTCACCAAAAAATTAAAATTTTATATCTTTATATTTGACGTCTGAAATGTGGCAAAAGGTAGAAAGTTCAAGGGGGCCGAATACTTTCACAAGGCACTGTAGCACTGTATGTGTTGACTTGATGTTTTTTCAGAATAAAACTTGTCACTTAACCAATTATCAAAATAATAAACACTTTTTATAACTAAGTAATAGGTAATTAATAGGCGTTAAGATTAAGACCTAATCCAAGTCTTCATCACATCCTATGGAATCTTTCCCATTCGTTGGTGGTGGCAATGTAGCCCAACAATTTAACTATTTGCTTCCCCAGTTTTGTCATTTTAGTGTCTCCACCTTCACACAAAGCTCTAAATCAGGTTTAATCGTCCACGCTTTATGGTTAATCTTATCCTTCCTTTAACAGATATAATAAGGGATCACATGTATTATCCCACAATGACAAATAGTAAATGAGCACTCTGGCAGAGAAAAGATCTAAAACATAGCATAAAGAAGGATTACTCCATCCCATAAATACAGGGATTGTCTTAAACTAGCAATATAAAATCGACCTAAAGTAGATGAAAACAATACATCACAAGGGAAGAGAGAGAAGGGCCAGGATGATGGAGCGCTCTTCACCTGCATTACTTTCCTGCACCTTGCATGGCTTTGATGAGCTCCCACCTTTGTGCCTTGTCAATAAGGTTTACATAAGTGTCATTCAGAGTCACTGACAGTATGCAAATCCCATATAACATAGCATTGGTCTGCCTAGCAGGGGGCTGATCACATGTTAGAACTGTGGAGTTTCCACCCTATTTCCTGCTGTTCTTTAATGTTTTCCATGAATATTTTGCTGGCTTGGTTTCCTGCAATTAATTGCTAGTGTCTGGGTAAAATGCTCAGGTAATTTGTGGCTATAAAAGTATCTTAGAGAAGGAGGCAATGCTCCTTAGAACAATTAATCCTGCTGTGTTAGCATTTTTTCTTTCTCATTCACGGACTCAATTAAAGCCCTTAAAGACCGTAGTTAAAACAAAAAGAGCCTCTAGCTTTATCCAAATATCTGCATCTAAATGTCCTCAAAAGGTGTTGGAGATAAGTGACATAGCAGTTGCAGTAATGATCATGGGGAACAGACAATTCCTGAACTTCTTGACTGCTAAAATGGGCAAATATTAATATACATATATCACCATTTGTGATGGGGTGTGGGCAACTATGTAGATTTAAATAGACATATAGAGATATTATTGATAAAAAGTTAAACATCCAATCATATCATTAAATCTTCTCGACTAAACACAACAAAAATGAACATCAAAGGCAGCAAAAAATTCAAACTATGCTCAGTGTAGTAAATAAGAAAGGTTTTTTAGCCACATCATAATACTATACTCATTAGTCGCTTGCCATTGGTTTCATGTGTGATTAGATCTCTTTGTAAACCTTTTTTGTAATCAACATCATTGAAGATATGCTCAATCATCTATCCAGCTATTAATCAGCATAGAGATATTTACTGTGAAGATCTAGACAAGATAATTGCTTTGAAGCAAGCTTCACTGTGGGCTATAGTTTGTAGAATCAGTAGAAAAGTGTGACATAGACGTTAGAATAATGTCTTCGGCATGATATTTAATATTACTTGAAATCAAAAGATTCATATTTCTATTCTGTCTTGGTATATTAGTCCAGCGAACTATTACATTCAAACATTAAAGGGAACCTGTCATCAAGAGCCCTTTTTCTGGCTCCCCCATGTCCCCATAGAGAATAGTGTACATATTGCCAAAGTGTTTATAAAATAAAACTGGCTTTTTCCAATAAAAAGAAAAGTTAGATGCAAGTTTACCTTTCTCTCTGCAGAGCAGTGTCCCATGGGAGTGGCCAGTGAGGAGTGGTTTACCCTCCACCCGAGGGAAACCGCTCCGTCATTTCAAATAGGAGGGATATAGACATGACAGAACAGTTTCCTGAGGGTTGGAGGGGGAAACCACTCCTCACTGGCCACTCCCATTCCCAACGTGACACTGTGCCGCAGAGAGAAAGGTAAACTAACTCTTCTTTTTATTGGAAAAAGCCTTTGGCAATGTGTACACTATTCTCTATTCGGACAGGGGGGAGCCAGAAAAAGGGCTCCTGATGACAGGTTCTCTTTAAGTGAAAATTATCTTGACTAAATTCTTAATGACTGGCAGCTGCTTATCTTGCTTCAGACCAAAAGGATCATGTGTTTGGCCAGAGAGGCTGGACTGTGGATCCTGAACCGTGCAACAGATATCACAGACCTAACACAGGGCCAAACAAGCGCTGGGACTCCTAGATAAATATTTACTTAGTATACAAGGAGTCCCTTCTTACTCAAAGTGTAGCAGTGCCAACCAGTGACGAGAATATGAGCATCATAGATATACGTGAGGCCAGGAGTTCTTTCTTCCACTTGGAACAGTGCAACGTCCTCCTACAGGAGCATGACCTAATGTCTAGGGAGCAGCTTGTAGAGGGAAGGCCTGTGATGTTAGCAGCAGCCACAGGTCACACATGGAGACAAGATGTAGAACTTCAATGCAGCAATGTAAAAGGCTATGGTAGAGGTCCTATCTGCCAATGTCTGAGGCAGCTGGTTGGATCCAGTCCGGTAAAGGATGCTCACAGCCCAGATCACAGAACTTGAGGCTGGAGAAGGAAAAGCAGATTGGGCAGCACGGTTAGTTAAGACCCTGGATGGGTGAGCAGGGCTGCATGCCTGATGGAGATTCCCTCTGTGGAGAGACAGCAGGTTGGTGTCTGCAGGCCTAGTGTAGTGATGTGTGCCATTCCACAGCACTCACAGAAGACTCTGGAAGAACTCTCTGGAACTCCAACTGTTCGGGAACCTCCAGCCCGATTGGGTATAAGTTAATTCCCTTCTGGGTGGAGTTACAGGCATTGACAGTTTTGAAGTTAAAACAATTCTTATTGATCAACTTGTAAACCCTCCCTTTCCAGACGGATATTATATAGCTGTATTACTTGTTATAGACAGTAGATGGCATAGAGAGGTGATTAGGCCCTATGGACTTATACCAATCTAATAGGACCAATGCAACAGCAGTTGGGAACCATAGTTACATATCGGCACCACTGTTCCACTGGGATCCAGGGACTCCTTGCCTCACATATAACTATGATGCTCTGACATCTGCATTGTGTTTGATCCATGAAATCTGGATAGAGCATGTTAAAGAATTTACTTACCCACCAGTCATGTGTCTTAGGCTTAGAGTTTCAGTTCCTTGATATTGAGAGTTTGGATACCCCTTTTTATATTAGAGGTTGATATCTTGGTGTGTGTGTATATACTATTCTGTATTAATTTAAATAATAGATATTTTCAATTACATTAAATATTTCTCTACATGGCTGCATTCTCCATTCCGAGTGATGCATATAGGCTATAACTGGCTAAAATGGGTCACTTTTGAAATGGAGTGTCTGCTGATTGATTCTCTCTGCTGACCATGTGCTGACAGGAAGTAATCAGTGAGTGTCTCTGAGCTCCGTGCAGAGGGCGTGGCTACATCCACACAGCAGAGAGAGACTGAAATCTCATCTGCACGATTTCATCCAAGATGGCGGCCACCCGACTCTAAGTCAGAAGATACAGGGTCGTGTCTAGGGGCAACTGAAATTGTGTACACCAGGATTAATAGAGACAGGTTGGACTTATATATGAGAAATGCTGTATTTTTGTTAAAAACAGTGAATTAGAGAATGTGTTACTTTGTTATCCTAAGTACATATAAGAAACTTGTCTTCGTGTGAATACCCCTTTAATATAATTTTTTGGAAAACCATTGTTTTGTTGTCTCCACTATGTATCATAAGCACTGAAATAATCATTTTCTTCTAGAAGAGAATATACATGTATACGCAGTATGATGCATATGTGAAGTTTTTTCTTTTATTTCTAGGTAATCGAACAAAAAGAATACCCTCCACATGGCGCTGTGTGATATTCTAGTTCATGTGCCCTAAACCTGATAACTAGAGATGAGCGAACATGCTCGTCCGAGCTTGATGCTCGGTCGAGCATTAGGGTACTCGAAACTGCTCGTTACTCGGACGAATACTTCGCCCGCTCGAGAAAATGGCAGCTCCCGCCGTTTTGCTTTTTGGCGGCCAGAAACAGAGCCAATCACAAGCCAGGAGACTCTGCACTCCACCCAGCATGACGTGGTACCCTTACACGTCGATAGCAGTGGTTGGCTGGCCAGATCAGGTGACCCTGGGATAGACTAGCCGCTGGCCGCGCTGCTCGGATCATTCTGTCTCTGGATGCCGCTAGGGAGAGAGCTGCTGCTGGTCAGGGAAAGCGTTAGGGTGTTCTATTAGCTTACTGTTAGGCAGGAGTGATTCTCAAAGAACCCAACAGCCCTTCTTAGGGCTACAATAACGTTCTACTTTTTTTATTTTAATTTGCATCTTTTACCATTTTGTGAGGAATTAGCAGGGGGACTTGCTACCGTTGTGTTTAGCTCTTAGTGGCACACATATCCATAGCAAAGACCGAAGTGGGAAAATTCAGTAGGGGTTGGATTTCTATTAGGCAATAACTCAGTGTCATCTCATCTGGCATAGTAGTGTGCTTCCTTTGATACTTGGCTAGAAAATAGCCATAGGAGAATACAAACAGCTTCTTGAAGCCTACAGTAGCGTTCTATATATTTGATTTCTGGTTGATCTGCTGGTGGCTGTAGTTTCTGCAGTGCATGTACTTGCCAATTCTGAGCAATTTGTAGTGAGACTTGCGACCGCTGTGTTCTGCGCTTAGTGGCGCACATATCCATAGCAAAGGCCGAAGTGGCAAAATTCAGTAGGGGTTGGATTTCTATTAGGCAATAACTCAGTGTCATCTCATCTGGCATAGTAGTGTGCTTCCTTTGATACTTGGCTAGAAAATAGCCATAGGAGAATACAAACAGCTTCTTGAAGCCTACAGTAGCGTTCTATATATTTGATTTCTGGTTGATCTGCTGGTGGCTGTAGTTTCTGCAGTGCATGTACTTGCCAATTCTGAGCAATTTGTAGTGAGACTTGCGACCGCTGTGTTCTGCGCTTAGTGGCGCACATATCCATAGCAAAGGCCGAAGTGGCAAAATTCAGTAGGGGTTGGATTTCTATTAGGCAATAACTCAGTGTCATCTCATCTGGCATAGTAGTGTGCTTCCTTTGATACTTGGCTAGAAAATAGCCAGAGGAGAATACAAACAGCTTCTTGAAGCCTACAGTAGCGTTCTATATATTTGATTTCTGGTTGATCTGCTGGTGGCTGTAGTTTCTGCAGTGCATGTACTTGCCAATTCTGAGCAATTTGTAGTGAGACTTGCGACCGCTGTGTTCTGCGCTTAGTGGCGCACATATCCATAGCAAAGGCCGAAGTGGCAAAATTCAGTAGGGGTTGGATTTCTATTAGGCAATAACTCAGTGTCATCTCATCTGGCATAGTAGTGTGCTTCCTTTGATACTTGGCTAGAAAATAGCCATAGGAGAATACAAACAGCTTCTTGAAGCCTACAGTAGCGTTCTATATATTTGATTTCTGGTTGATCTGCTGGTGGCTGTAGTTTCTGCAGTGCATGTACTTGCCAATTCTGAGCAATTTGTAGTGAGACTTGCGACCGCTGTGTTCTGCGCTTAGTGGCGCACATATCCATAGCAAAGGCCGAAGTGGCAAAATTCAGTAGGGGTTGGATTTCTATTAGGCAATAACTCAGTGTCATCTCATCTGGCATAGTAGTGTGCTTCCTTTGATACTTGGCTAGAAAATAGCCAGAGGAGAATACAAACAGCTTCTTGAAGCCTACAGTAGCGTTCTATATATTTGATTTCTGGTTGATCTGCTGGTGGCTGTAGTTTCTGCAGTGCATGTACTTGCCAATTCTGAGCAATTTGTAGTGAGACTTGCGACCGCTGTGTTCTGCGCTTAGTGGCGCACATATCCATAGCAAAGGCCGAAGTGGCAAAATTCAGTAGGGGTTGGATTTCTATTAGGCAATAACTCAGTGTCATCTCATCTGGCATAGTAGTGTGCTTCCTTTGATACTTGGCTAGAAAATAGCCATAGGAGAATACAAACAGCTTCTTGAAGCCTACAGTAGCGTTCTATATATTTGATTTCTGGTTGATCTGCTGGTGGCTGTAGTTTCTGCAGTGCATGTACTTGCCAATTCTGAGCAATTTGTAGTGAGACTTGCGACCGCTGTGTTCTGCGCTTAGTGGCGCACATATCCATAGCAAAGGCCGAAGTGGCAAAATTCAGTAGGGGTTGGATTTCTATTAGGCAATAACTCAGTGTCATCTCATCTGGCATAGTAGTGTGCTTCCTTTGATACTTGGCTAGAAAATAGCCAGAGGAGAATACAAACAGCTTCTTGAAGCCTACAGTAGCGTTCTATATATTTGATTTCTGGTTGATCTGCTGGTGGCTGTAGTTTCTGCAGTGCATGTACTTGCCAATTCTGAGCAATTTGTAGTGAGACTTGCGACCGCTGTGTTCTGCGCTTAGTGGCGCACATATCCATAGCAAAGGCCGAAGTGGCAAAATTCAGTAGGGGTTGGATTTCTATTAGGCAATAACTCAGTGTCATCTCATCTGGCATAGTAGTGTGCTTCCTTTGATACTTGGCTAGAAAATAGCCATAGCAATAGGATAGGATTGTTTGGTTTTAAAAACTCAAAAAAAAACAAAAAACACAAAAAAAAAAAAAAAACACAAAAAAACACCAAAAAAAACAAAAAGAAGTAAAAAAAAAAAAGAAGTTATAACTCTCATTTTAAAAATGTTTAACCCGAGGGCTAGGGGTAGAGGACGAGGGCGGGGACGTGGGCGTCCAACTACTGCAGGGGTCAGAGGCCGTGGTCCTGGGCGGGGTGAGACACCACCTGCTGATGAGGGAGCAGGGGAACGCCGCAGAGCTACACTCCCTAGGTTCATGTCTGAAGTTACTGGGACTCGTGGTAGAGCACTGTTGAGGCCAGAACAGTGCGAACAGGTGATGTCGTGGATTGCCGACAATGCTTCGAGCAATTTGTCCACCAGTCAGTCTTCCACGCAGTCCACCCATGTCACCGAAATCGGCACTCCTCCAGCTCCTGCACCTCAGCCTCCTCCCCCCCAGTCTGCCCCCTCCCAGCAAAATTTGCCATTTGAACCGGCATACTCTGAGGAACTGTTTTCTGGACCCTTCCCACAGTCACAAACCACTTGTCCGGTTGCTGATGAGCAATTTTCCGATGCCCAGGTTTTCCACCAGTCACAGTCTGTGGGTGATGATGACCTTCTTGACGTAGTGGAAGTGTGTAAAGAGGTGTCCGACGATGAGGAGACACGGTTGTCAGACAGTGGGGAAGTTGTTGTCAGGGCAGGAAGTCCGAGGGGGGAGCAGACTGAGGGATCGGAGGATGATGAGGTGACAGACCCAAGCTGGGTTGAGAGGCCGGGTGAACACAGTGCTTCTGAGACGGAGGAGAGTCCTCGACCTGAACAGGTTGGAAGAGGCAGTGGTGGGGCCAGACGGAGAGGCAGGGCCAGAGCTGGTGCATCAGCGCCACTGTCAACTAGTGAAGCTCCCGTGGTGAGGGCTCTTGCGGCGAGGGCTAGATCTTCAGAAGTGTGGAGGTTCTTTAAGGAAACACCGGATGACCGACGGACTGTGGTGTGCAACATTTGCCAAACCAGGCTCAGCAGGGGTTCCACCACTACTAGCTTAACTACCACCAGTATGCGCAGGCATATGAATGCTAAGCACCCCACTCAGTGGCAACAAGCCCGTTCACCTCCGGCCGTGCACACCACTGCTCCTTCCCCTGTGTCAGCTGCTAGTCAGCCCCCTGCCCAGGACCCTGGCACAAAAACCCCATCGTCGCCTCCACGATCCTCCACAGCATCCACCAGCGTTCAGCTCTCCATACCCCAGACGCTGGAGCGGAAACGCAAATATAGTGCAACCCACCCGCACGCCCAAGCCCTTAATGTGCACATCTCCAGATTGCTTAGCCTGGAGATGCTGCCCTATAGGCTAGTAGAGACCGAGGCCTTTCGCAACCTCATGGCGGCGGCCGCCCCTCGGTATTCGGTCCCCAGCCGCCACTACTTTTCCCGATGTGCCGTCCCAGCCCTGCACCAGCACGTGTCAGACAACATCATCCGTGCCCTGACCAACGCCGTTTCTGACAAGGTCCACCTGACCACGGACACGTGGACGAGTGCTGCCGGGCAGGGCCACTATATATCGCTGACGGCACATTGGGTTAACTTGGTGGAGGCTGGGACCGAGTCTGACCCTGGGGCTGCTCATATACTGCCGACGCCGAGGATTGCGGGGCCTACCTCGGTCCAGGTGTTTCAGGCCTACTATGCCTCCTCCTCCTCCCACCCCTCCTCCACCTCCTCCTCCGAACTACCATCCGTGGGCACGGCGCCATCAGTCGGTAGCTCTAGGCACAGCAGCAGTGCCGTCGCTAAGCGACAGCAGGCGGTGCTCAAACTGCTGAGCCTAGGCGACAAAAGGCACACCGCCCAAGAGCTATTACAGGGCATCACGGCGCAGACTGATCTGTGGCTGGCACCGCTGAACCTCAAGCCGGGAATGGTTGTGTGTGACAACGGCCGTAACCTGGTGGCGGCTCTGCAACTCGGCAGACTGACACATGTGCCATGCCTGGCCCATGTGTTAAATCTGATAGTGCAGCGTTTCCTCAAGACATACCCCAATCTGTCTGATTTGCTCACGAAGGTGCGCCGCATCTGTGCGCATTTCAGGAAGTCCAGCCCAGATGCTGCCACTCTCAGGGCAGCGCAGCGCCGCCTCCAACTGCCCGCTCACCGACTGTTGTGCGACGTGCCCACGAGGTGGAATTCAACACTGACCATGTTATCCAGAGTTTACCAGCAGCGCAGAGCGATTGTAGACTGCCAGATGTCAACTTCCACCAGAACTGGTAGTCAGGTCAGTCAGCTTCCTCAAGTCTACAATGAGGAGTGGACGTGGATGTCTGATATCTGTCAGGTGCTGAGTAACTTTGAGGAGTCAACACAGATGGTCAGTGGCGATGCCGCCATCATCAGCCTCACCATCCCGCTGCTTGGCCTGTTGAAAAACTCTCTGGTCAGCATGAAGTCGGAAGCTTTGCGCTCGTCACAAGAGACGGGGGAAGAATATTCCCTTGTTGATAGCCAAAGCACCCTGAGGTCTGTTTCTCAGCGCATATCGGAGGAGGTGGAGGTGGAGGAGGATGAGGAGGAAGAGGAGGAGAATGTTGGCGAGACACAAGAGGGGACCATTGTTGAGTCCTTCACTGTTCAGCGTGTATGGGCAGAAGAAGAGGAGTTGGAGGAGTTGGAGGAGGAGGAAATGGACAGTCAGGCCAGTGAGGGGAGTGAATTCTTACGCGTTGGTACTCTGGCGCATATGGCAGATTTCATGCTAGGCTGCCTATCCCGTGACCCTCGCGTTCAAAGAATTTATTCCAGCACCGATTACTGGGTGTTCACTCTCCTGGACCCACGGTACAAGCAAAATCTTCCCACTCTCATCCCTGGAGAGGAAAGGAGTGTGAGAATGCATGAATACCAGCAGGCCCTGGTGCACAAGCTGAAACAGTATTTCCCTTCTGACAGCGCTAGCGGCAGAGTGCGTAGTTCTGCGGGACAAGTAGCGAGGGAGAGTAGGCGAGCAGGCAGCTTGTCCAGCACTGGCAAGGGTACGCTTTACAAGGCTTTTGCCAGCTTTATGTCACCCCAGCAAGACACTGTCACCTGTCCCCAGTCTCGGCAGAGTAGGGCTGATCTTTACAGAAAGATGGTGAGGGAGTACGTAGCTGACCATACCATCGTCCTAAATGATCACACAGCTCCCTACAACTACTGGGTTTCAAAGCTGGACATGTGGCACGAACTGGCGCTGTACGCCTTGGAGGTTCTTGCCTGCCCTGCCGCTAGCGTCTTGTCCGAGCGGGTTTTCAGTGCAGCTGGTGGCATCATCACCGATAAGCGTACACGCCTGTCGACTGACAGCGCTGACAGGCTGACGCTTATTAAAATGAATAAAGGCTGGATTTCTCAGAATTTCCAATCTCCACCAGGTGAAGGAAGCTCAACCTGAATAATTGATCCACTCCTCCTCCTCCTCCTCATTTTCCTCCTTCTCCTCCTCTTTGTACAGTAAAGCAGAGGAAAATGGCTATTTTTTGACAGGGCCCACTGGCTCTTGCTATAGTACTTCATGCATTTAATTTTTCTGGAGGGCCACCTACCCGGTCCTCTGTTTGAAACAATTTTTGTGAGTGCCACATACAGGCACTCAATCTATTCCATTTTTCTGGAGGGCCACCTACCCGGTCCTCTGTTTTAAAAAATTTTTGGGACTGCCACATACAGGCACTCAATCTATTCCATTTTACTGCAGGGCCACCTACCTGCTCCTCTGGTTTGAACAATTTTTGGGACTGCCACATACAGGCACTCAATCTATTCCATTTTACTGGAGGGCCACCTACCTGCTCCTCTGGTTTGAAACATTTTTGGGACTGCCACATACAGGCACTATCCAAATTAAATTGTCTCCATAGCAGCCTCCACACGTTGTCTCCATTGCTACCTCCAAAAGTCGTCCATATAGCTGCCTCCATACATCGTCCCTTTATCAAACGAGGTGTGTCAGGCAGAAATTTGGGTTGTTTTCATGGATTCCACATCAAAGTTGTTAACTTTGTCGCCACCCTGCTGTGTTATCCACAAAATATACTGGCAAACTTTTACCATTTAGGGATATTATTTCAGCGCTTCTTGCGCATCTGTTTACATTCCCCTCACCCGGCATATCCTAAACTTATAAGAACGCTACTACACTTGATCTTATACAAAAGGTTCTTAGAAGTGCTGTTTGGGGAGTAGCCTAGAGACAGGGGCTTGGATTGGCGAAAGCTCGCCTGGCAGCGGAACGCCAGCTCCATGCGCATCATGCGCTTCTTGCGCATCTGTTTACATTCCCCTCACCCGCCATATCCCAAACTTATAAGAACGCTACTACACTTAACTTGGTGCAGGCTGGGACCGAGTCTGACCCTGGGGCTGGTCATATACTGCCGACGCAGAGAATTGCGGGGCCTACCTCGGTCCAGGTCTCAAAGGCCTACTATACCTCCTCCCACCCCTCCTCCACCTCCTCCTCCTCCGAATTACCATCCGTGGGCATGGCGCCATCAGTCGGTAGCTCTAGGCACAGCAGCAGTGCCGTCGCTAAGCGACAGCAGGCGGTGCTGAAACTGCTGAGCCTAGGCGATAAAAGGCACACCGCCCAAGAGCTATTACAGGGCATTCCACATCAAAGTTGTTAACTTTGTCGCCACCCTGCTGTGTAATCCCCAAAATATACTTGCAAACTTTTACCATTTAGGGATATTATTTCAGCGCTTCTTGCGCATCTGTTTACATTCCCCTCACCCGCCATATCCTAAACTTATAAGAACGCTACTACACTTGATCTTATACAAAAGGTTCTTAGAAGTGCTGTTTGGGGAGTAGCCTATAGACAGGGGCTTGGATTGGCGAAAGCTCGCCTGGCAGCGGAGCGCCAGCTCCATGCCAAGATCCAACTAACATAGTTTTAACTGCAGCACCTTTAATCTACTACTAGTTCACTGCCTCCATACATGGTCCCCTTATCAAACGAGCTGTGTCAGGCAGAATTTTGGGTTGTTTTCATGGCTTCCATGTTAACTTTGTCGCCACCCTGCTGTGTAATCCACAAAATATACTGGCAAACTTTTATCATGTACCGATATTATTTGAGCGCTTCTTGCTCACCTCCTTTGGTTCCTCTCTGCCACCCATTGGTTTGAAGCCTGAGTCCATTTAGGGTATGTCGCCATGACACTCTCTAGCCTGCTGCCGCTGCCTCTGCATGCCGTCCCCTATAGTGTCAGGGTCAATTATTGGATGTTTTAGATGCTATCTAGCTTCATTCTGTCACTCTGTCATGGCCATGCTGTTGCCCATAATTTTGGCATAATGGTGCGATTATGCAGCCTCAGAGGCATCCATGCATGCTGCCCCTGCTGTTTCCTGTCCATTTCCGTGGTGTTTCCATCCTTTTCTGAGGTTCCCAGGTGTTTGGCCAAGCTTCCCTGTGCAGAGCCTTGGTCCCCTTGAAAAATGCTCGAGTCTCCCATTGACTTCAATGGGGTTCGTTATTCGAGACGAGCACTCGAGCATCGGGAAAAGTTCGTCTCGAATAACGAGTACCCGAGCATTTTAGTGTTCGCTCATCTCTACTGATAACCCTTCTCTAATGACATCATTGTATCCAGAAACCCAGGAATTACTTATTTTTCTCTTTGCTGTTCAGTTTATTATTACAGTTTTGTCAGTTATGAACAGGAACAGTCACAACATTACGATAGATGAATCTGTAAGGATGTGAGCCTGAGGTGTGTTGTGAAAGACACACATGTTCTGGGGCCAAGGTTTTTCAGGAAGATAGAAAAAATAAAGGCAAACAGACTCAGCGGGAACACAGACAGAAAACCGTTGTTTCACATGACACATTGACATTAACCACATATTAACATATACGGTACTTCTATGAAATGAAGATAGCAGTAGAGTTAAAAGGAAACTACCATAATAAAAGTAGATATATTTTCCAGAGAGTATCACACCGGTCATCATAATGGTACTTCTAAATTTCACAGACTTAGGGTACATTTAGACAGGCATCTGCAGGGATGTATATGCGGCCGCATATACGTCTGCAAAGACGGCAATGGCGGCCTGGCGGCGGTACGGTGCCACACATGTAGGGCAGCGATCCGCGCTTCACACGGGGAAAAGATAGAGCATACTCTATCTTTCCCCGTGTGTGTGGCCATGCGCCGCTTTTCTCTATGGAATGGTCACCTCCTCGCCAGCGCACATCCGGGCGGGCATACGGCTGTGTGTATGTAACCTTACACTACCTATACATTGATGCATGTATTATCCAGATTTGTTGTTTGTGGCACATCTGTCAAGGGGTTGTGAGGTCCACTTTTGCTACAATAACTGCAATAGCAGAGAACATGGAAGAACCTGCTCTGCGTTTTAGAGTGGCTTCCACAGTGGAGCTTCTCCTTCTTGTCTCACTGCTAGGGAATAATCCAGCAGGCTGTTGAGGATTAGTCTGTAGCAGTCTGGTGTCGTCAAAGCTGTCTTGTGCCAAGTGAGGAGTCTCCTGGCGTACCAGATGGCATCCTTATAGCAATTTATAAGGAGCCAGGCGGCCTGGATATCCTCTATGGCATGAGTGCCCTGGAACAGCCCATAAAGCACCGCATGGTGCGTCATGCAGCTCCTGGGCACCGTCTTGAAAATGGGGCTCCAGGGCATCCAACAGGCTCTGAGCAAAGGGGCACCCCCAAAACAGGTGCAGAGGGGTCTCCTCCGTCCAGGGGCACCTGGGGCAGTAGCGTGTGTTGCTCAGTCTTCGGGCATGTGTGAAGGCCCGCAGGGGCAGCCCCCCTTGAATGGCCATCCACGATATGTCCTTGTGCCTATTGAGCAGTCTGCCCCAAGACACGTTGGCACAGATGGTCTTGGCCATGTCCTGAGTGACTCCTGGGACAAATTCCAACAGATATTTGGCTCGATTGGTTTCCACAGGACGGTCTTGACTCCCTCCAGTTGGTGCTCCCTCACAAAGCGGACGGCCTGGCTGTAGTACAAGGGCCCGTCCCAGTTGTAAGGGATGGAGCTGTCCCACTTGTCCCAGCCGAGCCCCCTCCAGAGGGGCAGGAGGAAAAAGCGGGACATGGACTTTCCCGCAGATCTTGAAGAATTCCTCAGGGTCCTTCGCACACAGTCGCAAACAAAGAAGATCCAGAGCAAAGTGGAGATGCCCGGGACACCTTTGCCCCCCTTGCTTGGCTCCTTGAACATGACTGCTCGCTTGACCCGGTCCATCTTTGAGCCCCAAACAAAATGAAAAACCGTCCTGGTAACGGCCTTGCAGCCGGGGGCGGCCATGCCTGAGCCGCGTACTGGAGTGCGGGCAGCACCTCGTTACGCAGGACAAGTGTTTTCCCCTCCAAGGAGAGCTGTCTGAGGCTCCACAGGGTGACTCTGGTGTTGACTTTAGCCAAGCGTTCTTGCCAAGTCTTCAGGGCTGCGCCTTCCTTCCCGAACCAAACTCCCAGAACCTTCATGAAGTCCTGCTGGATGGTGAAGGGGAAGGAGCAGAAGAAGCAAGCTGCCAGTCTCCGAAAAGCATGGCCTCCGACTTCTTGCAGTTTACTTTTGCCCCGAAGCCTGTCCGAACTCCTCGCAGGTCTGGACAAGCGCCGTCACCGAACTCCAGTCGGAACAGAAGACTGTCACGTTGTCCATGTACAGCAAGCACTTGACCTTGTCGCGTCCGGGTCCCTGTGTGGTGATCCCTCTGATCCCTTCGTTCTGCCGGATAGGCTCCGCGAACTGCTCTATAACGCAAACAAACAGAAGGGGTGAAAAAGGACAGCCTTCCCTGACCCCAGATAGCACCGGGAAGGGATCAGTCTTCCAGCCGTTCACCAACACCGAGCTGTGGATGTCAAGGTACATTAGGTCAACAAACGAGCAGAATGTTTTACCCAACCCGAACCTGCGCAGGACCTGGCTCATGAAACGGTGAGAGACACGGTCAATGGCCTTCTCCTGGTCCAGGCTCACCAGGGCCGTGCGGACGCGGCGGCTTCCGACGTAATGCAAGGTGTCCCTCACCAGGGCCAGGTTTTTCACGATCCTGCGGCCCGGGATGCCGCCGGACTGGTCTGGATGGACAATCTCTCCGATGACTCCCTTCAGCCTGTTGGCGAGCACCTTGGCCAGGATCTTGTAGTCCACGTTGAGCAGAGGTTGACCACTTTGGCACGAAAGATGATTAACCTGGATTCCTCCTCAAAGTGCCTCTTGAGGCCCTTCTTGGTGTCCTCCAGCTCTTCTCTGACGTCCCAGCCAAAGCACTCGAGGTCCTGCAGGGATCTCAGCTGGAGGTTTCTGAGGCCTCTCTTGGCTGCGGCCACCTGTCTTTGTCCTGAAAGAAAGAATGGATTTCAACTTTAGCATATTCCCATTATTCGCTTACGATTTCAAATAAACATTTGGCATTTCTCAGGACCATGTAGATGTCTCTCAGCTCCGCCTGCACTCCCTCGTCCGCCAGCAGGGCGCAGTTCAGTTTCCAGGAGCCTGGCGGGAAACCGTGGCCCAGGGTGCACCGGACCTGCACGGCCTTGTGGTCGGAGAAGAAGCAGGGGACCGTGAAGGACCCACACTGTCTGATTGCCTTGGAGGTGAACACAAAGTCAATCTTAAAAGGGAAGTGTAATTCACTGAGTCGGCCCCGACGGCGTCCCTCAGGGATGCTTCTGTCACTATCTCTATCAGCAGTTTGGACGTGGAGTCCAGCTTGCGCCACTCTTCCTCTATGACGCACTTGAAATCGCCGGCCAACACTACCACCCTAGTGGTGGCGAGTTGCAGCCCATGGTTCTGGAAAAGCTCCAGTCGCTCGCCCCTGTCAGGGGAAGCGTACACGCTGATTAGCCGCACGGGCTAATCTGCACAACTGTAGACAGTACTGTTTCAACCTCGTTGGGTCTCCTCAGTACAGTGTAGGGAACTGATTTGGCTGTGTGAGAGGCTATTGACTAGGGTCAGACAGTAGGTGTTCTTAAGGAGAGATTGCAAATTAAGGCCACCTTAAAGGTGTGTGGAGACTTAAAGCCATAGATGCTCCACTAGGGAATTCTGGGAAGAATGCAAATAAGTTTTTCAAGGTGTTACATGGAAAACAATACCTCCTTTTGCTACCTTGAAAGAGCACAGGCTTTTGTCAAACACATGGGACCGTGGAAACCAGGACCGTGTGTTTGAGCCCATAGAAGTTTTTTTGCAAGCCAGCCCTTCAATGAATGGATAGCGCATGGACAAGACAATGGGGCACATTTACTTACCCGGCCCATTCGCGATCCAGCGGCGCGTTCTCTGCACAGGATTCGGGTCCGGCTGGGATTTAAGATGGTAGTTCCTCCGCCGTCCACCAGGTGGCGCTGCAGCGCCGAAAATAATCTTAACGCCCCGGAATGCACCATCCCATAGAAGGTGAAGGTGAGCGTTCCCCAAGCGACACATTTTCGGTTTTTAAATGCGGCGGTTTTTCCGAATACGTCGGGTTTTCGTTCGGCCACGCCCCCCCGATTTCTGTCGCGCGCATGCCGGCCCCGATGCGACACAATCCGATCGCGTGCGCCAAAAACCCGGGGCAATTCATGTACAAGCGGCGCAAATCGGAAATATTCGGGTAACACGTCGGGAAAACGCGAATCGGGCCCTTAGTAAATGACCCCCAATGTATTGGCAAAAAAAATTGCAGTCTATGTTGTGTGACAAAATACAGTAGACAAAATAACAGAAGTGTCATGGGTGCCCCTGGGATCCACGTTTTGGATCGCAGGTACACCCATGCCCCTCTCAGTGGCGGCACCGACTGGCCAATGCGCGCTGATTGGCACTGCCCACTTCCGGGATTCCTTAAAAGCTGGCTGCCTGTCCCCAACCTCAAGACTGCCTAGCATTCCTGTACTTCGAGTTTGGCTGCCACTGCGAACAAATCGCACCTGTGGAACGACCTGGAGGTACCACGCCACAGCAAGACCATCCTGCTTTGTGGTGGGCTCTGGTGAAGACCGGTTGCTACGTAGACTCTGGTCCCAGATCTTGGCTTGTGTCATTGTCCACGGTGGTCCAGGGGGTTCACCAACCCTAAAGCCTGACAAGAAGTATTTTGTCAAAAATACTATTTGTACTGTTAAGAGAAATAGTATGGCTTTGGATATGGGATGGATAACAAGATCAGGGACAGATTAAGACAACCATGGCCCCCTCAAGCATATACTTCCTACATATGGTAACAGCATTAAGATACTTGGGAAAGGAGAAGCGTCCTTTCTGTAGTTTAAATACCTTTGATGGACTTTCAAAGGTCCTGGAAGGACACTTGGACTTGCGTGTTTTGAGCAGCAACAAATGTATTTCTCTTCTCTCTTTATGAAATGTAGTGCTTAGTTTAGGTGGCCTTGTAGTTTTGGGCCCCAGGCTGCTGACCAAATTTCTTAAATTATCATTTGTTACTGAATGGAATGGATAATAAATAAACGCTGTCTGGTTTTTTTTAACCCTTTATTGTTCCCATTACAAATATAACTAGTCATTTAAAACACAGGCCTTCATATATTAATGAAATCTAAATGTAGGAAATAAATAGAATTGAGTCCTAAAGACCAAAATAGGCTTTATCCTTCAAAGGTTAAAATTAGAGTTATGAAGGTTTCCTGTTACCATAGTGTTGTCTATTGCTTATTTCCTGTATGATGTATTCCCAAGATGTCCTATAACACTGTACACACATTGTAATGAATCACGTCAATCAATGTAATAATATAATTTCGCTAATTCAGATCCACTTTCACACAAAAATACTTCCGAAAAACAAAAAACTGTAGTTTTGGGATTGGAAGGGGTTTTCCCACCAATCCTGTAGACAGGACCTAACTTGCTGATCGGTGGTGGGGGGCTCAGTGAGACAGCGCATGCACGGCCATCTGTTCCATTCATCTTGGGGAGTGACGAGTGGTCTGACTGAGGTACCTGGGACTCCATTGGACTCCCCGTTCTCGTTATCTGTGGGGGGGGGGTCTCATCATTGAAACCACCATCGATCAGCAAGTTAGGCCCTAAACTGTGGAAAGGGCCTAACTTGCTTGGTGGGATAACCCCTTTAATGCTTTGGACCATAAGCTATATATTCTTGGGCAGTGTTACTCCCAGAGACCAGTAGCGCAGGGAACTACAATTGGCCCTGTTTACTTAAGAGGTATTCCCATATCAACTATTATGGCTATATACATAGGATATTCAATAAATAAATACTGTACCTGATAGTTGTAAATCGAAAGTGGATGTCCTGTTTACAGCCACCGGTAAATGGGACAGGGAACAGTGTGCATATGTCTCTTCATTTACTTCTATGGGATTTATAAAAAATAGCTGTTCTAGTTGCCCATGACAACCAATCCCAGCTTTCATTTTCCCACAGCTGTTTGTAAAATGAAAGCTGAGATCTGATTGTTTTCCATGGGCAACTAGAACAGTTTTACCCTAACAGTTTACACTTCTGATAGATCTCCCCATTATATGGTGCTATAGACCTGATTCATTTTCTCTCTCTCACTATCAATATAGGAAAGATTTATCAAGGCTTATACTGGCAAACAAGCCTTGATAAAGTTGCAATTCCTACCACCTGACCAGAAATGTGTGACTTTTCCTGCATAACACCGACAAGTGGGTGGGGAGTGGCGTGGCTTGGCGTGGGCCGTGTCAGAACACAGTTCCTGCCGCAGGCTATAACATAATTCTACGCCAGGCAAAGAACTAATTTTATGTCCAAACTGTCACATGCCGGTTATAGCAGAGTGTCTTGCTCTAGCATGACCTTGAGGGCAACGATAAAATACATTTCCCCATAATGTGCAATATTTCCTCAGATGCTGCATTATTTAGCTATACTCCCCTAGAAACAATAGTATAATACAGCTCCAAATATGGTGACCCAAATATTACACCATGTATAGGTTCCTATCGTGCCAAGCCAAATATACTGTAGCAAGAAAATACAGATAAAAGACAATTGATAACACCACCGTATATATTTTGGAGTCCATATTTTTGCCTGGATCCTTATTTCTCATACAGTCTCACTACACAATGATGTGTGATTTCTACCTTTGTCTGGTAGAAATTTCTTAGTAACGTTCTAGCTGATTGCGTCTCTGCACAGCACGTCTCAGGCTTCCACCTGCATCTTCAGGATGTTTTTTCTTAAGTGACCATAACAAGCCGGTCCTGTCCATTGTTCTATCTCTCATGCAGTTTTACGCTGGCTTATACTCATTCATAAAAAAAAGTTAATCAATTTATGTCATTCTTCTGGCAAACAACAGCTGTACAGGAAGAGGAAAGCTGTTAGCCATCTTTGGCTGATGCACTTTGCTTATATCATGGAGGAGTTTAGCCAGTCCTCGTCTGTATGCAAATATATCCGACAGGAAAAGACATCACAGGAAGAGCGCTAGGATGAACAATAGTGTGAACTGGATTTCGCTTCATAGTTTCGGAACATCTGTTTTTTGTGACTACCAATCAATGGTTAAATTTTTTTCAGAGTGGACCTCTTTACGCAAATAGAGATTTTTCTCTGATGGATTTTTAATTTCCATATCATCTGTGTACATACTATACCCATAGAAGACCATATCATTTGATCACAAAATATAACTCCTATAACATCAAGACGAAATAGAGGAGCTGACTTCTCACAACCAAACCCAAGCAGCACGCAGTGACCAGTGGCCGCTGGTTCTTATTGGGAAATTGGCCACTGTGTCCACCATTGCTTTATTGACCAATTCATGCAACACCATTACCAGGACCAGTTACTGCTTCGGTAGAAAAATTGGTTGTACATGTGTAATCACTTTCCATAGACCAGTATTGGGAAGGGGTGGGCTCGTCATAAGACCTATTTAAAATATATGTGTATATAGACCAGTATAGGATAATATGATGTCATAAGGGCCCACAGATCATTGCAGAAATCAGAGTTGTGTGTTATAACAAGCCGTGCACCTCGTGACATCACATGCCCATGGACAAGTGTTTCTTTACACAAAGTAAACAATGAAGCTTCCTGTTGAGTGACAGCAAGCAGAGATCTAGTAATCTAGGAATGTATACTGAAAGTAAATTGGAAAAATTGGGGTAGATGTATAAATCTGTCTATACCAGAACACTACAGTAATTTACACCTCAAATGCCATAAGGCGGTTTTGGACCATTTTGAGGCAGTTTTTTGACTTGTCCGAAAAAGGAGCATTACCTCAGCAAAAAAATGCACCAGAAAGTGAAATATTGGGGCTCAATTACTAACGGTCCGTCGGACGCACTTTCGTCGGGTTTCCCGAATATTTCCGTTTTGCGCCGAATTGCACCGGGATTTTCGCATACGTGATCAGATTTTGGCGCATCGGTGCCGGCTTGCAAGCGACAGAAATTGGGGGGCGTGGCTGTCGTACAACCGGACGGATTCGGACAAACTGCAGAAATTATAAAAGGTTTTGTGTCGCAAGATCAAGCACTTACATGCACCGGGAAGAAGCAGGTGAACTCCGGCGGACCTCGGCGCAGCAGCGTCACAGGAAGGAACTCTGACACACGATCTTAGTGAATCGCTCCAGACCCGAATCCACATCGGACAACGCACCGTGGAACTGCGACGGGACCGGGTAAGTAAATCTGCCCCAAGTGTTGAAAAATAGCTTAACTAAAAGAAGGTGCATTATTCTTTTACTGCACCAGATTTATCATCAAGCATCAGACACGGGGATTCATCTGGCACAGTAGAGAGCGGTCTAGTTCTACTCTGCACTGGTCTAATGACCAACACATTAATACATCTCCACCATTGTCTAATGTTTTATTGTACACTGAAAGTGTACAACCCCTTTAGCTACTCACCTAACAATGTGATAATAATTTAACCACCAATAGGCACTAAAAAATCAACTATGGACTTGGAGCTCTAAGAACATAACATGTCCTGCCCTGCAAAGTGCCTGTGTCCAAAAGTATTGAAGGGGTTAATCGAGAATGCAGGTTTTCAATGGACATCAACAAACGGAAGACCTCGTATAAACAGTAGGAAACATTCATTGACTGTGAACCTGCTGCATTGAATGGCCTGAGCAATGTGCAGCCCCTGGCGGGGAAGGACATTGTAAACACAGATGTTATGAATGGCAGCTCTGTGTGGGTTCAGTCCTTAAACTGAGAAGAAAGGATTCCGCTAGGTTTTGTTATTCTAGTGTCCAGCTGCCAATCTGCATATGGAAATCTGCCAACATAATTATTTCTCATTTAGAACAACACAGAATATGATAATGAACTTACAGGTTGTTATCAAAACTTTACCCAAATAAAGTGACGGCAGTGTACTATAGGGCAACACAGTTTTTTAAAAATCTTTTTAATAAATCAGTATAATTTTAATTTACGGAAACTGAAGACATAATAGATCAAAGAAACACATGCTGGTTCTTTGCATCACACCTACACGCATTTATCAATGACTTTACGCCAGATTTCTGGCAGATTTTTTTCCCCTTTCTGCACCAGTTGTAGCATATTTATCAAGTGTTGGCGCCAAAATATTCGTCCTTTTCCAACACTCACACGTATGCCCCACTATGTACTTCATGTTTTCTCTGCTCTTGTACTATGACTAAGCACACCACTAGATACCGTAGCCTCTATTGTAAGACAGAATCAGCACAGATGTATTTGTTAGACACTTCGTGAAGCATTGTTCAATTTTGGCGCAGGGTCCGTGTTTTTGGCGCCCCGGATCATGCTATAATTTTCACTGGGATATTAGATTGTTGTGCAAGGGGTTAGTGAATTAGCACATGACCAAGAAGGTGTAGAAATGTCTCCACATTCATGAAGGTGAAATAAAACTCCATAGATGGGCTTTTTGCAGCTTCTCAGCGTGTGGCAAAAATTGCATCAAAAACAGTGGGGCACATTTACTTACCCGGTCCAGTCGCAATCCAGCGGCACGTTCTCCGACGAGGATTCGGGTCTGCCGGGATTCACTAAGGTCTGTGCGCCCGTTATCCACCAGGTGTCGCTGCTGCGCCGAGGTCCGCCGGAGTTCACCTTCTTCATCCTGGTGCATGTGAGTGCTGATCTTGCGACACAAATTTTTTAAATTCCGTGTTTTTTCCGAATCCGTCCAGTTGTCCGATGGCCACACCCCCCGATGTTGGGAAAGACAAATATTGAGGTGCTGACACTTTATAAACAAGGCACAGCAGCCATAGCCACAGAAAAAAAATCTGCCAAAAAAGTCAATAATAAATGGCACCCTTAGTAGCCAGAAAATGGTCTGAATACATAACAATAGCAAGGGTTAATAAACAACTATTATCATGTTGCCCATATAAGAAAATGATGGTTCCTTGTAGCAGTCGGTAAGAGGTCCAGTCATATATGTGGATTCATTGCAGATTTTGGCCTAAATTTTGTGAATTCTTCTTCTCCATCCCATTTAAAGCAGAAAATCTGCAGAGCATGAAAACTTCCCATGCAGATAAATTCCAGTTACTATAAAATCACATATGTTTCAAAGCTGTAATTTGCTACAAGGCCTGTCCATGTGCATCTTTCCTTACCTACAGGAGCGGATTAATGTCTGCAGCTACAGGGTCCTGTACACCCAACAAATATGTAGCCAGTAATATATTTCTTCAGTGTACCATGGCTGCCTCTAGATAACATGGCTTTTATCTTACAATCAGCAGATATCACAGTCATGAGTGAATTAAGACTGACATGAGCCCAGGGCTGTATGAATAATATAGTCCGGTATCATTTCCTACATATGCTACTAGAATAAAACTTATCTGGGAATGGAGGATGTGTCCCTTCTGCTGCTTTCAATTTGCGGTTTCAGGACCATTGAAGGACCTTCAAAGGTCCTGAAATAGCTGTTGTATACAAGGATTTCATGGCTGATGGTACTCAGTATAAGTATATAATTTGGTGGGTGGTTTGGGTGGCCATGGGTCCCCTTGAAGGCTTGGGCCCCAGGCTACCACCCAAACTGCCTATATTATAGTACAATACTGATCGCAGTATACATCAGGTCATATACATACTGTGATCGATCTAAATTATAGTGTGATATAGCAGGCTGTTCTTCATTAAGTACGTAGTAAGACAAGCCGCTCATGATGCAGCAGCCAAACATCGTTGTAATGTGTTGTGAAGTGGTTGAGGTTATGGTTTAGATTAATTTCTCATAATCTCATTTACTTTAGTTATCATATGTAATGCAGCTCTTCACCTCAACTGCCAAAGATGTCCCAATGTGACCTGCTTGTCCCAAAGTGACCGACAAAGTGCCAACACAGATCACCAAGGGTAAACTCTACCACATAACTGATTGCAATGGTTTATAGAGAGGTAAGTCTATAGCAGTCATGTAACATTATTTGTGTGTTGTAACCTGCTGTACCACCACTTTTTGCACACTAGATGAATGCTCATAGAGAAGGGGACACAGGCAACACATTGACACAGTCCTGTACACAGTAAAGTACATGAATATAAGTGGTCTGTGTGGTTACCTGATTTCATGAGCCAGTGGAGTGGACAGGATAACATAGCTATATATGATGAAAGGAGCCACATCAACATTACCTTAATCATTATTACAGACCAATCTGCTGGGGACTGAACTCAGTGCGTAATATTGATATATGACGCATGAAATTCTTGTTTCCCCGATGTCCAGCCAAGCCGACACTCTAGTATTGGCTTTGGAGTATAACGGGGAAACAAGAACCCCCTGCATCATATATCAAGTTCCATCCCCAGCAGAGTGATTGGTCCGTGGCACAGTGCTTCTTACGTCCGTGATCACGGACTGATACAGAAAAATATGAAACCAGCCTTAGGGCTCTTTCACATTGGCGTTAGTTCTGAGCTTCTAGTTGCGCATCTGTTGCATTTTGTCTCCATTGTGTCTCCGTTTTTCTTCCGTTTTAAACTGAAGGTTTAACATTGCTTTAAAAACACCACAACCGATTTTTCACCCTCATCAGTGAAATTATATATATATATATATATATATATATATATATATATATATATATATATATATATATATATATATATTGTGGGGGATTTGGCCCAGTAGAGACCGTGGTAGCGGGGTGCTGTGATGCAGTTCAAGACAGTGACACCAAAGTACAGTCCAAAACAGGTCTCGCCTGCGTTTATTGTAGCAGCAAAATAAAACAGCCTTTACATTCAGGCATTAAATAAACAAAAATCCTACCCGTCAGGGTGCTAACTATACAGGTGTTCACTAACTCACCACTATACAAAATCACTTGGCTGCTCCAGGCACAGAGGTCAGGGCTGTGTGCTCTCCAGCCTCCTTCCAGAGAGAGACAACACTTCCAGCTCTGCTGAGCGGTTTAAAAAAAAGACTGATTGGGCTGCTCCCATCACCTGTGTCCAAGGTGCTGGACACCCAACCTCAGCACTAAGGCCTTGCATAATAGCAAAACCTAGGGGAAACATACCGCCCATCCACAGTTAACCCCTTCAGTGTCTCACAATATATATATATATTTATATATATATATATATATATATATATACATATATATATATATATATATATATATATATATATACATACAGTAAGAAAAGATCCAAACAGCACTATCAAAATAGACAATGGGTAAACAAATATAAAAATTAAAAGCGGTGCACGCCTAAGAGGGCCGGGCATCAGGTCCTTCAGTTATAGAGACAAAGGAAAAAAAGGCAGCACACCAGATTGTAGTGAAAAAATACCTTAGTGGATTTATTCCATGTGAAAGAGTAACATTTCGGCTCCAAACAGTGAGGTACTAAGGTATCTTTTCACTACAATCTGGTGTGCTGCCTTTTTTCCTTTGTCCATATATATACATATATATATATATATATATATATATATACATACACACTCACCGGCCACTTTATTAGGTACACCATGCTAGTAACGGGTTGGACCCCCTTTTGCCTTCAGAACTGCCTCAATTCCTCGTGGCATAGAATCAACAAGGTGCTGGAAGCATTCCTCAGAGATTTTGGTCCATATTGACATGATGGCATCACACAGTTGCCGCAGATTTGTCGGCTGCACATCCATGATGCGAATCTCCCGTTCCACCATATCCCAAAGATGCGCTATTGGATTGAGATCTGGTGACTGTGGAGGCCATTTGAGTACAGTGACCTCATTGTCATGTTCAAGAAACCAGTCTGAGATGATTCCAGCTTTATGACATGACGCATTATCCTGCTGAAAGTAGCCATCAGATGTTGGGTACATTGTGGTCATAAAGGGATGGACATGGTCAGCAACAATACTCAGGTAGGCTGTGGCGTTTCAACGATGCTAAATTGGTACCAAGGGGCCCAAAGAGTGCCAAGAAAATATTCCCCACAATGACACCACCACCACCAGCCTGAACCGTTGATACAAGGCAGGATGGATCCATGCTTTCATGTTGTTGACGCCAAATTCTGACCCTACCATCCGAATGTCGCAGCAGAAATCGAGACTCATCAGACCAGGCAACGTTTTTCCAATCTTCTACTGTCCAATTTCGATGAGCTTGTGTAAATTGTAGCCTCAGTTTCCTGTTCTTAGCTGAAAGGAGTGGCACCCGGTGTGGTCTTCTGCTGCTGTAGCCCATCTGTCTCAAAGTTCGACGTACTGTGCGTTCAGAGATGCTCTTCTGCCTACCTTGATTGTAACGGATGGCGATTTGAGTCACTGTTGCCTTTCTATCAGCTCGAACCAGTCTGCCCATTCTCCTCTGACCTCTGGCATCAACAAGGCATTTCCGCCCACAGAACTGCCGCCCACTGGATGTTTTTTCTTTTTCGGACCATTCTCTGTAAACCCTAGAGATGGTTGTGCGTGAAAATCCCAGTAGATCAGCAGTTTCTGAAATACTCAGACCAGCCCTTCTGGCACCAACAACCATGCCACGTTCAAAGGCACTCAAATCACCTTTTTTCCCCATACTGATGCTCGGTTTGAACTGCAGGAGATTGTTTTGACCATGTCTACATGCCTAAATGCACTGAGTTGCCGCCATGTGATTGACTGATTAGAAATTAACGAGCAGTTGGACAGGTGTACCTAATAAAGTGGCCGGTGAGTGTATATATATATATATATATATATATATATATACAGGCAGTCCCCGGGTTACATACAAGATAGGTTATGTAGGTTTGTTCTTAAGTTGAATTTTTATGTCGGAACTGTATTTTTTAGAAGTTTTTTGGTCTCTGTGACAATTGGATTTTAAAAATGTTGGGTTGTCATAAGAATCAGGATTAACAATAAAGCTTCATTACAGACACCTGTGATAACTGTTATAGCCGATTATTATAGTCTATGGCAAAAATACAGTAAATTACAAACAAGTAGGGGATCGCCTGTATATATATATATATATATTTGGGTAGCATGAGTTTTGCACCATCCATAAATCAGATATTGTTTTACCTAAAATCTTTTTAATTCTTTTTCACTATACTATATGTCATTGCATCTGAAAATTATTTTTACTAGCACTAATAGTTTGTTTTACACAAGGTATAATTTCTCTATAATACCTCCCCTAGCAGGTTTTGCAGCATTCCTTGTTGTACACATAAATGTATATGTTGTTGTTTTTTTGTGTTTAGAAACAGTAGGACACATTAACCCCTTTGCATCTTGATGACCAAGGCCTATTTTTGAAAACCAGCATGTGCCACTTTATCCGGTTGTAACTTTAAAAAGCTTTAACTTATTCAAGTGTTTTGGAGGGTTTTTTTTCCGTGACATTTTCCGTGACATTTTGTTAGTGTAAAATTGTGTTTGATATATTAAGCATTTATTTATGAAAAAAAGGTGAATTTGGTAAACATTTTGGAAAATATTGCTACTTTCAAACTTCAAAATGTTCTGTTTTTTTAAACTGATAGTCTTACTACCCAAATTAGTTACTAACTAACATTTACCATATCTCAGCTTTGTGTTTGAGTCATTTTAGAAGTGTCCTTTTGTTTTATTACGATGCTAGAAAGATCACAAATTGAACAGCATTTTCTCAAATTTTCAAGAAAAATTTTAGAATCAATTATTTTAGGGACCATTTAATTTCTATAGGGGTTTTGGAAGATAAGTTGTGTTAATAGAAAGCCCCCACATATCACCCCGTTCTATTAACCTCACCCCTCAAACTATTCAAAACAGCAGGTAGAAAGCTTGTTAACCCTTTATGTATTTTACAGAATTTCAAACAAAATGAAGGTTTGATTTGGAATTCACTAATATTTATCATTTTCAGGTGCTTTTTAGAGCCCCTGGGGCTGCGTTCACATGTGGCCTTTTGGTTGCATTTGAAACACAATCCAAAGGCTCCACCTGTGCTATAAGATTGCATTTACTTCACATTTAGTTAACGTGTGGTAAACACAATGTTACCAAAATATGTTACCACGAGTGGATCCTTTGGATTGCATTTCCAAACGCAACCAAAATGCCACGTGTGAACGTGGCCTCAGGCACCACAAACCTTTATCAGTGAGCATTTGTAAACTTTTTATCCTGTGATATAGGGGGCATTTTAACCCCTTGTCCCTGATGGGCTTTTTCCATTTATGGTATTTTAAATTCCATCCCTTGTACTTGGAAGTGGAAATATATTCCAATCCAAAATATCCAATAACTTTTTCATACTTAGGAGTACGGAGTTGGTGTCATTATTTTTGGGACGAGCTAATGTTTTCATTGCTACCATGTTCGGGACTGTGCAACCTTTAGATTAGTTTTATTATACTTTATATGTGTTGCTAAACAGCAAAAAAGTGGTGGTTTGTACATTTGAGTGCATTTTTCCGTTACAGGGTTCACCATAGGGAATAAGCGTTTTTATATCTTTATAGATAGGCCATTTTGGGACGCGGTGATACCTAACATGTTGTGTTTTTTTACTTTTTTTTTTTTTTACTTATTGTTTTACATGTGTTAGGGGCTTTTGGGACATTTTAATTAATTTTATTTTAAATTTTTTAAATTTTTTTGTACAGTTTCTTTATTTATATGCATTTGCATATGCTGGAACATAGGGGATGAAACAAGCAGGCACATGCTGATGGCAGCCCGGCTATGAAGACGGCACCCTTGCAGGGGTGACGGGAGGAGAGGGTGGGAGCCCCCTCCCTCTGAAGGTATGTAGATCCTGTGGTCACAGCATTGACCGCAGAATCTAACGTGTTAACCGATCTGGACTGTTAGAGTAGGGTGCCGGCTGTCATAAGACAGCCTAGGCGCTGCTCTTCCCTGCACGGGGGCCCGTGCCCACCTTAGGTTAGGCCGATGGAGAAACACGTCAGCCTAACCTTAGGTCCTTTAGAGAAATCTGTACGGGCAGTCACTAAGCAGTTAGCCCATTAACGACCAGGCCATTTTTTTGTTTTTGCATTTTCATTTTCACTCCCCACCTTCAATAATCCATAACTTTTGTATTTTTCCATGTAAGGAGCTGTGTTATGGCTTTTTTTCTGCATAACAAATTACACTTCATAGTGATGGTATTGAATATTCCATGGTAATGTCGCTTCAATGGCTAACAGCAGATAATCTGCGGGTGAGAGACTGAGACAGACTGACAGACATACAGAGAGAACAGAGTCATCCCTCATTGGGAGATGGTGGGGGTAAAGACAGAGAGACAGGTGACACGTGTGTTGCTTAGTGCAAATTAAAACCTGTAAAAAAAAAAAAAATCATAATTTTGCCATGTTTTATTGCTAATAACTTTTTCATACATTGGTGTATGGAGCTGTGGATGGTGTCATTTTTTGCTACTTTTGATGACATTTTCAAAGCTACCATTTTTAGGACTGTATGGCCTTTTAATCACTTTTTATAGAATTTTTAATATTTTTCCAAATGGCAAAAAAGTGGCATTTTTTGACTTTGGGCTCTATTTTCCGTTATGGGGTTAAACACCGGTAAAAAACATTATTATACATTGATAGATCAGACATTTTGGGACGTCGTAATACCTAACATGTTTATGATTTTTACTGTTTATATATATTTTTAATAGAGATGAGCGAGCACTAAAATACTCGAGTGCTCGTTATTCGAGACGAACTTTTCCTGATGCTCGAGTGCTCATCTCGAATAACGAGCCCCATTGAAGTCAATGGGAGACTCGAGCATTTTTCAAAGGGACCATGGTTCGGGAATATTTAATGTTATTTAATTGAAAAAGAATGTCTTCTGATAAGTTAGCAGATGTATGCAAACATCTGCAATCTATTCTTCACTTCACCGCGTGTATATTATCTCCCGACAAGTTAGCAGATGTGAAGAACAGTGAAGAATGGAATAAAATAAGTCAACACAGTGAACACAGGATCATTTAAGTGAAAAACACAGTGAAGAATAGATTGCAGATGTTCGGCACATCTGCTTACTTGTCAGGAGATACGCTGTCCCGGGATTCGCTCCTCTTCTTCCACTGAAGTCTCCCCGATGTCTCCGTGCTGCTGTGCCCCTGATGTCTCTGTGCTGCTGTGCCCCCGATGTCTCCGTGCTGCTGTGCCCCTGATGTCTCCATGCTGCTGTGCCCCCGATGTCTCTGTGCTGCTGTGCCCCCGATGTCTCCGTGCTGCTGTGCCCACGATGTCTCCATGCTGCTGTGCCCACGATGTCTCCGTGCTGCTGTGCCCACGATGTCTCCGGGCTGCTGTGCCCCACTGTTCTTCACTGTGTATTTTTAATTAAATGCTCGATCTCGAGCAGGGGAAATACTCGTCCGAGCAACGAGCCGTTTCAAGTACCTTAATACTCGAACGAGCATCAAGCTCGGACGAGTATACTCGCTCATCTCTAATTTTTAAGTGATTTTCAAATGATTTGAATTGTTTTTTACTGTATTTCAGACCATCCACTACTACATCCTCTGCATACGGCGTGCGCTACTACCTCCTCCACACACTGCATGTATTACTCCTACTTCTATTTACAAGTGCGGTTGGGGGGAAGGGAAAACGGATGGTGCTGGGAATAACATGAGGAAAAACGGACAATGGGGGGGGTGTAATAGTTATTGTGCAACAGTGCCTACAGGACAGATCACACATATCTCTCCAACACCCCCAAATGCAGAATGGTAGTGTTGGAAAGTGGGGCGCTCTGTCCTGACTTACACATGTCATGACATAGATCAATCATGACACAATCATGTCATAAATGAGATCATGATGTATGCAGACTGGACAGTTTCGGCAATCACCATCGCAGGACTAATCAAATTGGCCTCGCGATCCCCACCCGCCCCATACACTCATCACCCTGATGCAGGACAAGTGATTCGAGGTTTATTTTTTTGCCAGTATTCTTTAATCTATAAATTATGTGAACCTCTTAAATGGTAAACCGGTAAATTTTGCTAACCTTTTTTCAGCCTTCTTGCATTAAAGCTGTAGAGGAAATGGATCATCCTTGCCTTTTTCACCTAAGAGACATAAAGGAATTAGCCAGAAAGGATCATGGTTTTCAGGCCTGGCTAATTGGATTTGTAGAGTTAAATGTATAAAGGGTCTTCGGGTGGAGCTGTGGCGTAATTGGCTTTCTCTAAGCCTTTAACACCATGACAAATAGACAAAAGATAAGCAAGAATGGGCAATTTTAGCACCTGACTACAGTGTAAGATAGAACTGATAAAAATGTGATAAGAAAACAGTCCCAAGTATGACCATTCAGGTGTGTTGCTACATGCAGTTCTTTTGATGCTGGTTTCAAAGCTAAAATCAGGATCATACTCAACATATACAGTACAGATGATACTTCTCTTTTTTTTTAAATAAACTCTTCTCAAAATGAGAAGTGGATCCAGCAGAAGGAACAAAAATAAGTCCTTCCTTTATATTTGCGTTTTCTTTTAAATCCACTTATGGTAAATAGAATTTTCCATGCCAAAAATGTAATTTTAGCCAGGATAGGCATCGATAAACACAATTTAAATAATATGGTTTCGGAATTAGACAATTTAAAATGTGTATGTCACATAAAAGTAACAATCCAGCTAATGCATAAATTGTACATCATGTGGACTTATAAATAGGCTCAGTTTTACTATGCCCTATATTGCATATAACAGGTGCATGGATATATAGTATACACTATAGTCTCTACCAGGAAACCAGCATAGACTACAGTAATGGCCATAAGTTTTGAGAATTATACAAATGTTAATTTTTACAAAGTCTACTGCATCAGGTTTTATAATGGCAATCTGCATATACTCCAGAATGTTATAAAGAGTGATCAGCTTAACATGATTGCTGCATTAACACAGGTGTGAGTTTTGATGAGGACAGGGTACCAGAATGTCCTCCAAGAGCAACTTCTCCCAACCGTCCAAGAGCAGTTTGGTGACCAACAATGCCTTTTCCAGCATGATGGAGCACCTTGCCATAAAGCAAAGGTCATAACTAAATGGCTCAGGGAACAAAACATAGAGATTTTAGGTCCATTGTCTGGAAACTCCCCAGATTTTAATTATGGAAGAATGGACGGCTATTAGTCAGGATTTGGTCCAGAAGTTGATTGAGAGCTGCTAGGGAGAATTGCAGGGGTCCTGAAGAAGAAGGGACAACACTGTAAATATTGACTTGCTGCAGTAACTCATTCTAACTGACAATAAAAGCTTTTGTTACTCATAATATGATTGCACTTGTGTTATAATATTTGTGTCATTCTCAAAACTTATGGCCATGACTGTACAATCTCTGCCATCTCAGACCTGGTGTAAGTGGGTCTGACCTGGGAAAGGAGGGTTCCGGATCTACTAAGAGGCCAAAACCTCTTAGAAGATCTGGCCTGCATCGTGTTGGCGAAGTTGGGGGAGACAAGGACTGGCATGCAAAAGGCTCTTCTCCCCATAGCAATGGTGTAATAAAAATATTATGAACTCGGTGTGTCCATTCAGTCCAGTAATTAGGGTTCAGTCCAGGAAATCCCATAGGTCCACAGAGTGCATTTCTCAGACTTACTTTGTACGTGGGCAACCATTGGTAATTTAGGACCTAGTGTGAGAGATATGTGGACAATCAGGTTGTGAAACCAGGCCTATTATATGTTCTCACAATCTTCAAACAGCATTGCGGAATAAGAAGGAGTTATATTTTTATCAAAAAATAAAAATTATCATATACTTTGTTTATTGGTTAGAGCTGCCATTTTGTATTTCCTATTTTACTCTAGCTTAGCTTACAGTTAACATCACGGTGGCCTAGTGGTTAGCACTACAGTCTTGCAGCGCTGCTGTCCTGGGTTGAAGTCCCATCCAGGTCAACATCTGCAAAGAGTTTGTATGTTCTCTCTGTGTTTGCGTGGGTTTCCTCCGGGTCCTCTGGTTTCCTCTCACACTCAAAAATAAAAACCTACTCGTAGGTTGATTAGATTGTGAGCCCCATTGGGGACAGGAACTGCTCTGTGCAGCTCTGCATAATCTGTGTGCACTACGTAAACAAAGGAATTATTATTATTAAAGTACAATAATTCCAAAGGCAGCAACATTTTTTGGGAGTGGTGAGGGGGGAGTCATGGGGTCTTATTCTCTACAGGTTCTTTTACTGTTAAGATTCAGGTTGATGTCACATAGACTTTAATTTCTGTGGGTTAGCCAACACTTAATCATCTTTGAAGAAAATGCATAGGAGATCGGCACTGCAACCCCTTGGGTGTTCCGCTCACAGTTAGCCAGAAGAAGCGCATGTAGCGAGAAACGGCCGTCGCTCCAGTCTGCAGCGCAGGAGGAACATCTCCCCTCCCTCCCCTTGGTATGTACTCCCTTGATGCCTAATAAAGTCACTCGTTTTTGCTACATGGTCTAAGGATCGTCAGTGAACCCTGGTGAGTGCCATCCTACTTCTTCCATTTTACTTAATCATCTTTGGCTTACTGAAGAAATTTCCATAAGCTACATATTGGATGGAAGCTATGTGACAAAGTGAAGGTTTGTTTTTAAAAAACAAATTGATCAGGGGCACAGTCACAATCAAATTAGAAATCAGCATTATGTATACCATATTGCATATACATATGTTCCTTACACACTGCATGAGCACTGATATACACAGAAACACACACACACAGCTCTGCTATACACACGCGAATAAGGAACAAACCGGTTTATTGCTATACACAGAAAGCTAAGTACCACATTTTTAAGACTATAGGGTGCAAAAAAAATCCTATGATTTTTCAAAAGTGCACCTTATTGTCCAGTCCACCTTATATATTAACCGACAAAGAGATGGTCTTGTTTAACAAGAGCTCCGGGCCATGCCCGCAATATCCTGTCAACATTCTGCACCAGTGCACAATGTAGATTGGGCACAACACCCCACACAAGCTCCTGAAGTGCTCTAGCACCGCGATACCAACATTGTGCCCCTCCGTGCATCAGAGCAGGGCGGTAGCATGGAGAGACGGGAGCCGCATCTGGGACCCTGCAGGGCTGTCAGTACCACCAGCAGTGACGGGAGGAGGCAAATTGGAGGATGGCAGCGGAATCTACTTACATGGGTCCCTGCCACCAGAAACAGCCCCTTCACAGCAAATCTCCAGCGGGACCCAGAGACCTGCTAAGACATCTTAGTTCATATTTAACGTGCACCTGATTATAAGGACAGTTTCTTGGTGGCTGCTTAGGTTAGAAAGGGGGCCGATGAGGAAGCCACATGGTCTGCACAAAGGCCAGTACCATTACCAGTATGGAGTTTAACACATAAGTGCACTGATAACCACAGGGAAAAAAACTAGAATCCAAACAATGAATATGTAGAACGGCAGTTTAATATGGATAACATAATTACTATTTTGTGTCGCTGAAAGAAGAACAAATGTGCTCCCTCCATTAAATATATATATATATGTATATATATATATATATATACACACTCACCGGCCACTTTATTAGGTACACCTGTCCAACTGCTCGTTAACACTTAATTTCTAATCAGCCAATCACATGGCGGCAACTCAGTGCATTTAGGCATGTAGACATGGTCAAGACAATCTCCTGCAGTTCAAAACGAGCATCAGTATGGTGAAGAAAGGTGATTTGAGTGCCTTTGAACGTGGCATGGTTGTTGGTGCCAGAAGGGCTGGTCTGAGTATTTCAGAAACTGCTGATCTACTGGGATTTTCACGCACAACCATCTCTAGGGTTTACAGAGAATGGTCCGAAAAAGAAAAAACATCCAGTTCTGTGGGCGGAAATGCCTTGTTGATGCCAGAGGTAAGAGGAGAATGGGCAGACTGGTTCGAGCTGATAGAAAGGCAACAGTGACTCAAATCGCCACCCGTTACAACCAAGGTAGGCAGAAGAGCATCTCTGAACGCACAGTACGTCGAACTTTGAGGTAGATGGGCTACAGCAGCAGAAGACCACACCGGGTGCCACTCCTTTCAGCTAAGAACAGGCAACTGAGGCTACAATTTGCACAAGCTCATCGAAATTGGACAGTAGAAGATTGGAAAAACGTTGCCTGGTCTGATGAGTCTCAATTTCTGCTGCGACATTTGGCATCAACAACATGAAAGCATGGATCCATCCTGCCTTGTATCAACGGTTCAGGCTGCTGGTGGTGGTGTCATGGTGTGGGGAATATTTTCTTGGCACTCTTTGGACCCCTTGGTACCAATTGAGCATCGTTGAAACGCCACAGCCTACCTGAGTATTGTTGCTGACCATGTCCATCCCTTTATGACCACAATGTACCCAGCAGGATAATGCGCCATGTCATAAAGCTGGAATCATCTTAGACAGGTTTCTTGAACATGACAATGAGTTCACTGTACTCAAATGGCCTCCACAGTCACCAGATCTCAATCCAATAGAGCATCTTTGGGATGTGGTGGAACGGGAGATTCGCATCATGGATGTGCAGCCGACAAATCTGCGGCAACTGTGTGATGCCATCATGTCAATATGGACCAAAATCTCTGAGGAATGCTTCCAGCGCCTTGTTGAACCTATGCCACGAAGAATTGAGGCAGTTCTAAACCCGTTACTAGCATGGTGTACCTAATAAAGTGGCCGGTGAGTATATATATATATATGTATATATATATATATATATATATATATATATATATATATATATAAACCCCCCTCTATTACATATATATGTACTGTGCCCCCTCTATAAGACATATATACTGTGCCCCCCACTATTAAATATATATGTACTGTGCTCCCTCTATAAGACATATATTCTGTGTCCTCCTCTATTAGCTATAATATATATTGTGCCCCCTCTATTAAATGTATATACTGTGCCTCCTATATTATATACTATATACTCCTTTTATCAGCACCAGCACACTCACCCCCCAGCCCCCCAGTATACAGGTGGCCCCAGCACTCTCGTCCGCCCAGTGTACCGGTAGTCCCAGCACAATAACCCCCTACCAGTATACAGGTAGCCCCAGCACACTCTCATTACTCACTTTCCAGGCGCTCCCCACGTTTCCTCTTCTTTTGCTGCAGTTACAGCAGAACCAACTCCTTTCGCCTGGCCCACTCACAGTGACATTGTTAATTTGTTTATTTTGTTTTATGTGCTGGGGGCAGTGAGCAGCTACTGGCGTCCCCCCCCCCCCCACCAGCACCACATGACGCTTGGGGAAATCGCCCCACAAACAGGCCTGTTGAGCAGACCGAAACTGCAAAGTTTGGGTCCATACTAAACTTTGCAATTTCAAGCCCAAAACCCAACAAGGAAAATTCAGGCAGCTTGTGTCTGGGTTTGGCTCACCACCGCCCCCCCAATAACACCTGCAATTGGTACTGACGATGTCTAAGGGAGCAACGATCCTCCCCATAATGACAGATCCCTGCTGAAAAATGTCATCTAATGAACCACATGACATTGGTCTTTGCCTAAGAGTATAGAGACATGGGAATCAAAGCCATTGCATAATTGTATCAGGTTTTATTCTCCTTTAAAAGTGTGTTCAAAAGTTTGTGGGAACTTAGATATGAATTATTCTTATGTCAAATTACACAGATTTTATGTTTATGAGACAAAGATTCTCTTGGATATTACCCCATATAGTCATGTGAATGTAGCCTTAGATTGTTTAACTTTGACTGTCTTTGACTGAACTCAATCTTGAAATTCTGTTTCGATCTGGCTGCTCTTAAATTGATACACCAATCCTCTACAAAGTGGCGTATAAGTGCTGCATCGGATTATTTGCCACACCAGACCATGTAAGTGAAATGTACCCGATCAATTTATATGCCACTGGCGACTTTGCTATATTTTGAGGTTTGGGTACGCACAACACTAATTAGGACATGTTGATTAAGGTTGTCAAAATCAAATAATTTCTACTATCTAAATGTCATAAAACATAAAGGAACACTACATATATTTAGTATCACCTGAGTCATAACAGCATGTAGAATAAAGATAGAAATGTTATTTATGCCGGATGGTGAATGAATATTTAAATCCCAAATAGCTAGGTTAGAATTTCTGTATAATAATAATAATTTAATAGGTTATGTGTGCCACAAATATTGTGTAATTTAAAAACGCAACTGTTTCTGCAAAAAAAAAAAACCTTCATACAGATACAGCAACAGAAAAATGTAAAAGTGTGCTTTGTATCACTTTAATAATGTTTATTGGTATCATGGGAAAACCACTTTACAATAAAAACATATATTTTAAATAGTTCCCTTAATTTCTGGCATAAACATCGAAATGTATACTTATGTATAAAGGTTAAGATGAAAGTTCACCATGTGTAAACTAACTCGAGACAAGCGTCTGGACCTGTGTGAACACGTATGACCTCCAGGTGCTTTGTTTTCTTAAGTCGTGTGAGAGACACGACTATTCATTTTGTTCTTTTCTTCGCATTCCCCACAATAGAAAGGAAATACTTTTTCATTGATATTATGACATGTTAACAGTCTAGTAATTCTTAAATAAACCGAGCAAAGACTTAGCACTTGTGGTTTTATAATATTTCAGAATTCAATAACACTGAATCTGCATATATTTTTTTTTACCTGAGATATACATATACAAGACATATAACAAACATAAAAAGCTTATTTAGAACAAAATAGCTGTAAAAATAGACACATAAAACATCTTATTATATAACATTCATTGGGAGGGGTAACTAAAGGGGTGGGGAAATGTCAGAATTATATTCTTTTTGGGTCCCTGTTATTAAAATAATAACAATGTTGAAATTAATATATATGAACAACTACATAAAAAAAGGTTCTATAAGGAGTATAAATGTTTTCCAGTGACGTGTCTGTGGATTTAAAGGGGTTTTCTGGTTTTCAAAAATTGAGCACCTTTTAGAATGGCAGGTGTGTGCCTATGGCAAGCCTAGTGTGCATGTACATGAATTGGTTGATATCTTCACCAGACGTCGGCCAACAGATGTCTAATGTGTGTGGCCAGCTTTAAGCCATGGCAACTGGAAGTAAACACATACATAGTTTACATTTCAGGTTACAATTTATTTTACTAAGTGACTTTTTATTATTTTATGACTAAACAGCTTTATTTATAAAACGCTCAAAACCCCTTTGAAGGCGTGTCCTTTAAACTGATCTAATAAGTCAACAGGATTTAGGCCATAAAATGTTGATATCCAAGCAGCCAGATGAAGATAACTTATATCTAAATGTAACATTGAGGATGGGAGAGGCTATAGTTTAAACAGGAAAGTAGATAGCCAAGGAGATTCTGACTACCATTGTAACCTTGGTTTACCTCTGTCTACCTGTGTTCTTCTCCTCCAGAACCCTACAGACTCCTCTGTTCTCCTCCTCCAGACTCCTCTGTCATCCTCCTTCAGGCCCCTCTGTCCTCCCCCTTAAGACTCCTCTGTCTTCCTCCTCCAGACTCCTCTTTCCTCCTCCTCCAGACTCCACTGTCCTCCTCCTCCAGGCCCCTGTGTCTTTCTCGTCCTGGCACACCTGTCCTCCTCCAGGGGCCTCTGTCCTCCTTCAGACCCCTCTGTCATCTTCCAGACTCCTCTGTCTTCCTCCAGGCCCCTCTGTTCTCCATCTCCAGACTCCCCTGTTCTTCTCTTCCAGAACCCACTGTCCTCCTCCTTCAGGATCAAGCCCCTATATCCTCATCCTCAAGACGCCTCAGCCTTTAAACATAAATATTATGTTAGCACCCTCTTCATGTTGTGGGAGTCTGGACAGGATGTGATGTCATCATCAAGTGGCTACACATCCTCGGTCAAAGAGCGATATGCGCCGGTGACGTCTCCCAGTTACGTCGCACTGTGACTGTCAATGGCATCTGAATCTTACAGATGCTGTTGCCTATTGACTGCTTCCGGTTCAGTTATAGTACATGAGCGGCCGGTGCTAGAACTGGCAGGGGCTCCTAGAGCAACAGAGGTCCCTGCCATAGAGCCAGTGAATACACTGGTCCAAAGCTGGGCCAGTCTGACCCTACCTGAAGCTATAACATATGTTATCATTCTTATCATCTTTGGATTTCACATGCTTAATCAGTGATGGTAGAAGCAGATAAGAAAGGTGCATTGGTAGGATACAGAATGGAGTTAATTAGCAGTTAACAGGGAGGGGTGTATGGGTTAATTACTAGGCTATAATCCAGAGAGTATCTTATCTTTCCCAAATTCTAGCCAAAGTAATTTTGGCCACAGATCTGACTCACTTCATTTATCTTTTCCAGAGACACAGTAATTGGATTTGCATTTTGTTAGTGAGTGCTGCAGTTTGGATGCCTGTTGTGTTATTATGTTACACTAAAAAATGTGCCTTAACATTTTACATACATAAAATACATCTTCATGTACTGAAACATGCTGAATCAGTGTATGGATATACTTGTTAGTATGTTTAAGTCTTGTACAATTTGACATCTTGGCATCTAGGCTAGGAGAAGAAATACATGTGAACAACTTATTTTTATTAATTATCCAAATGTACTGTATAAATCACAACAATCTACACACAACTCCCACAACACCAAAATGTAAGACTGCCATAGGTAACAATTCACATCACAAGCATGGTAACAAATACTACAGGTTTTTTTATGAATGATAAAACAATAACAAAAAATGAAGAAAAGTCACCTCAGTCACCCAGTCCAGTCTGTGTTGTGGTGCAGGGAGCACCCACAAATTCTGCTGCTGATAGGCAACTTCCTCAGATGTATAGCCCATTGGGCCTGTAGTATTTGTAACCATACTTGTGATGTGAATTCTTGTGAACAATTGTGTACATTTTTTTTGTACTTTTAAGTGTTTTAATTATGGGTTGTTTGTAAATTGTTGTAATTAAATTATTTGAATAGTTAATAAAGATAAGTTAGTTTAAATTTAGCCGGCTTTTCACACGTCTTTCTTCTCCTTTTTGCATGCCATTATTATGGATATGTGAGTTTATATCCTAAATTAAAAGTACCCCTCATTTGTGTGTTTTTAGGTTACAGTTATATTCAGGCACTTCGACCATAACACACATCACCTGGCTAAAGGTCACAATGGCTTCCTCATAAATTACAAAAGTAAATGCAATTCTCATTGTGACTTAAAAGATCCCAATATCAGGTCATGGTGCTGTTGGATTGTACAAAGTGTCACAACCATCATGAATGTCATTAATCACAATGAAAAGTCACAAAAAAGTCTAAAACTATTCTTTTGTGCTCTGTGCCAAATGAAAACTTGAGTGAATTGTTTTCTTTATTTTCAACTTAAAAAAAAAACTTCATAAATCTTTATATCAGATCTGGATTCAAATAAAGTTGACTGAAGAAAAAAGTGGAAAGGATCTTGAGACATTTATTGCATATTGCATAACTCCTCTTCTTTGTCTTCTTAGCAGAGTGATAAAAATGAAATGTAAGCAAAGGTTTTTAGCAAATGATCACCCAGCAAAGTGGATGCTGATTGCTGGCCGAAGACTAATCATCACAAAAAACATAATTCCTTGGAATGGTGGTTTCTGATCTTTGGCCTGGTTATCAGCCTTTGTAAATTAGCCATTTATTGTTTCTTTATTTAAATCAAATCAATTAATTTACCAACATAAAAATTTCCAACAAACCCCCTCCCCCATTCTTTTGTAGATTAACCAAGTATCGCACATCAATCCAACATTAGCAGTATATCAAATGCTCACATCATAACACATCCTGCCCAGTAGCCCACACATACACCCTTCGGTATAGAACCCCTCCACAGACAGCAGAATATCAACACCCTACCCACCCACCCCCACTCACAAGGCCAAGCTTCCGATATTTTCTCAAACCTTGTCATAGCTTTACGTTTTCGATATACCCTTTTATTCATCTTAATAAGTACTCCAATTGGCTCTCCCAATTCTCGTAGAGTAGGCCGGTCTGGGCTCAACCATTTCTGGGCTATCAACTTCCTGGCTTGATCTAAGGCTCTCTGCGGAGCCATTTTGGCTCATTCATTCACTGATAACTCCTGCAGATACTACAAGAGACGGTGCAATGGATTGCATGGTATTGTTACATGATATATTTCACCTATATAGGACTCTTTTCCAGAATCGGAATTGGACAGGCATCATCCAATCTAACACCAATACGACATATTCTGTACACCATATGAAGTAGAAAGAGTTGTGATGCCCCCAGGGCCCCACTAGAGGACACCTTAGTGAGAGAGGAAAGATTGTACTCCCACTGCTTGTCTGTTATTGACCCCAAATCTGCTTCCCAATTTTGCTTAACCTGTAGTGGGTATCGCTTAAAGTAGGAATCAATTGGATGGATATATAGTAGTGAATAGGGAATGTCCCCTTTGTAAGTACCACATTCTTCGCTTGTGCATTCCAGGCATGTCTCAGTTGTAAAAAGGTATAAAATTGGCTATGAGGCAAGTCAAATTCTTCCTGAAAAAATTAAAATTAACTGATGGACAAATTTAATGCCTGCATTTTCCTAAGGAATGAAAACCTAATCCAGAAGAACTCAGGGAGCTTATGATTTTGGCCTATTGGTGTACAAGAAGTACAGCCACTAACCTCCATAAGTTGTTTAGCCTTATCCCACACTTTCCAAATGAGGGACAAAATAGAGATCTTATGATTATTGGGGACTGGAAAACCAGCTTCAACTGCTGACAGAAGGGGCATATGCTTCACCACTGCTCGCAATAGGTTTCCCACTGAGCCCCCTTTCTCCCCCTAGCTGGAGCTGGCAGGCCAGGAGGCCAGAAAGAAATAATTTCTTGGTTGTCTATGTTCAATTCCATTTTTTGTTTTATCTGAATTCATCAAATGAGTCTATGTACATTGTTGTATTTGGGTTTTTTTTTGCATTTGTCGCAAAATGTTCTTTTTTCGGCACACATGTTCCTTGATGTCTTGGTATTTTTTCCTATTTTTATGCCATGAGTCGACCGGATTCATTTTGCGCCAAAACATGCTCCAAAACAAAGATTTGTGCCAAATCACAAATCATGAATTCAGTTCAGTGTTGTGAAAACTAGCCTATGTTAATAATGAATTTGGCGCGAGAAGGGTCTATTTTAAAGTGACTTTGCACTGTCCTATGTTCAATTCGCAAAATGGAAGGTCGCAAAACAGCATTTATACCAAAACAACACCAAACATAGACAAAAAAAACAATGTTAAATTACCCCCCAATGAGTCAACGCTCAATGGGGCAGATTTATCAAGCTGTCTGAAAGTCAGAATATTTCTAGTTGCCCATGGTAACCAATCACAGCTGCCCTTTAAAATATTCATGAGCTCTGGTAAAATGTAAGCTGAGCTGTGATTGGTTGCCATGGGCAACTAGAAATATTCTGACTTTCAGACAGCTTGATAAATCTGCCCCAATGAGTCAACTCAGCTATTTCTGTCTGTCCATGAGATTAGTGTATTTCTTGCTTTGATTTTGGTGTGTTTTTACCAATATGAACATCACTGTTCATTTCATCTCACTTTATGATTTGTTCTTCATTTCTTTATATTATAAAGTCCACTGTTTTGTCTTTAGTTGCTTACATATTTCTGCAATAATAATTATCAATAAAAAGAATCAAGTGGTTTTTATATTCTATCACTTGAGATTGGGGAGGAAGTAGTCATGTCACAGGAAGACAGCACTAGAACAGTTTAAAAGGATGACCTTAGGCCAGGTTATAAGCTCGTCCACTAATATGTACGTTAGATCCAATTTCTACAAGTATAATCACAGAGAAACAGACTTTGGTGTTATAAGGTCAAGCATGCAATTACCGTTACATGTTTGTCAGAGATCCTCATTGCTGTCTCCAAGAAGATAAATCCATCTGAAATCAGGAAACAAGAACAAATGTATTTGAACTCAGGACACACAACGCTCATTAAGAAGATTCTCTAAACTTCCATTTTCCAGGAAACTCTGTCTTACGTGGGTCCACAGCCCAGATCTTTGTGTGTCCTCACTTTGAAAGACAAAAGCAAAGAATTGATTTCCCTGCTTTATCTGACTCTGGTAACATGAAAAGAATACGGTCAATGCTGTTTAGAGACGGTCACACGGTCTTCTATATGATCAGATGAAAATTACCTACTGTATCTGTCAGCTGACAAAACCAGAAGCCACTGATGGGTGTTATCACATGATAACTGGTGGTAAGAAGGTCTCAGTAAGGCTGTACCTCGGTAAGGCACATGTCTGTCCACATTTCCAGTTTTTGTCTTGGTGTCTGCCATTTCACCAGAAAAAAAGTTCATAAATTATTTAAAGATCTGTAGAGACTCCAATGCAAATGTGAACCAAGCTTTAATCTTAGAGATTTAAGGACATTCAAGTTCTGGTTCGGTGTTTGGATTCGGCCACCTGACCTGGATTCATTGCCGGATTGGTAGCCAGCTGCCCATCGGCAAATGGATATCCCTAGGAACTAGCCATGGCTATTATCGGCCAGCGGAAGGCTAGTTGCTAGGGACATTCCTTTGCTGGATTGGCTGCTCGCCCATCAATCTGGCAATATGTCCGGGGGCCAAACTTCTAATGCCGAACCCGAACTTGAATATCAGGTCCACTCATCTCTAGAAATGATGGCCGCCTATCACCAAGATTTGGTATAGTCTCACACATGCAATCGATACCTTTGTTATCATATTTCAAATACTCCTCTATGCTAAAACTTTAACTCCTGGCTCCACAGCGAAAACAACTCCCCTACTACACTGCCAGCACCCAGTGCAATGTCAACCATAAAGTAGCAAGCCTCAAAGCAGTCCCTGTAAAGAAACCCATTCTGTATAATGGAACTCAAAGAATTTCAACTTCCAACCCCTAGCGCAATGGGGGGAGTGAATAAATTAAAATAAAAGGCACTTCAGTGCCATATTGGGAGCGCCCCAGACTAATTAGAATCATTTTATAACTCTATATTGCAGCAATTGTGGCGTATAAAGTTACAATAAAAAAAGTTCAGAAGAACATAATTTCTCAGGAACTTATCAGTAGGACATATCTACCATCAGTAAAACTGATGGTAGATGTCCTATAAAGGGTCTTTCCCATGAAAGAAAATTCTCAATTTCCCCTAGTGATGTTAACACAATAAAGATCATTTTTAACCCTTTACTTCACAATTTTACTCAGTTTTATTGCTGTTTTAGCTTACTCAGTGATGGTCAGTGTAAGATTCCAGGGTATGGGCGGGGACTCTCTAAGCCGACACATTATGATCCATCTAGTTCTGTGAGCTGACAATGTGGTTACATTATTAGGGTACAGGTTTATATCCACTTTCATCTTGCTTCTGACCATCGTACAAGTGTCTGACAGATAGAAAGAGAGATGAGATACATCAGAGATAATGAGATCCATGAGATGCCTATTACACACAATAACACAATCAGCTCGGCTACATCTCTGCTATTGCACAACACACTAGATCTGCTGTGCTTTTCCAGATAAAGAACTTATCTGGCTGTAGCTTTTAGTCCTCCTCATGCTGCCGCCTGCAGGAAGTCGGTATCTGTGTATCAGTAGAGTGCAGTTAGCAGAGAGAAACTCTGCTCCACTGCCGTCACACAGAAATCCAAGATGGCTTCCCCATCCCTAAGTTACAGGCTTTTGTCTAGGGGGAACTGAAATTGTGTACAGCAGGACTGATAGAGACAGGTTTTGACTTATATCTGTGAAATGCTGCATTTTTGTTAATAACAGTGAATTAAAGAATGTGTTATTTTGTTATCCTCAGTACATTTAAGAAACTTGTCTTCATGGGAATACCCCTTTAAGTATGACCACCATCCGTCAGTTGCCTTCTTAACTAGTAGTGTGTACATTGCCTTAGAGCGGTATTCCTGTTTTAGAAAATAAATCGAATTGTTTGTGTAATGAAAAGTTATACAATTTCCCAATATACTTTCGGTATCAATTCCTCACGGTCTTCTAGATCTCTGCTTGCTGTCCTTCTATAGAAATATTCAATGTTTATTTCCAGTGGACAAAAATCTGACCATGGTCACACAGGTGCCCTGCTTGTTATAACACACAGCTCTAGTTACTCTCTGTGATATAACGAGCCGTGCACCTGTGTGACCATGGTCAGATTTCTGTCCACTGGAAATAGAGATTGAAGATTTGTATAGAATGACAGCAAGCAGAGATCTAGAAAACCGTGAGGAATTAATACAGAAAATAAATTGTAAAAATTGTATAATTTTTCACTATACAAACAATAATATTAATTTACCGAAATGTGAACACCCCTTTAAATTGTGTGTTTAGTTATACAGCAGTTGCAGGGTGAATTTGCTCGTAGAGTTTCTCACCTTTGCGGGAAAATAGGACTTTATTATTGTTACTAACACTTGTTAAGCTCTTTGTGTTTAATTACTTACCTATTACGGTAAGTAACGTAGCGTAGTTTGATCAATATCGGATGTTGAGTTATTCTTGAGATTACCATAAAATTGAGTGATTTATTTCTGCAATACTACAACCTCCTAGGAAATACTAATATTGTTTATGTTGTACCTTAAAGACTGAATCTTCATTACATTCAAATACATTCAAATGAATTTGATGAACTTGCACCTATTACTTTGCTGTGTAACATATAATCGCTGTTTCATGCAATTACTCATTAGTAATGTTTGTCACCCCAGAAACACGGGAAACCACACAAACAATTATCATATTCATAAATCTTTTTCAGAAAAAATGAAATTAGTCAGGTTTTGTAAATATTGTTTAATTACAGAAATAGACCACAAAACATTATAGTAATTAAAGAGAGCCTTTTTTTTTACTTTTTAGGATTTTTCAGAAGACAAAACATTATGCAATGCAAGACACTAAGAGTTAATCTTCTATTGTTTACATAGACAGCATTGGCCTGAAGATTCCTTTCTGTTGCAGGTTACAGTCTTGCCACATTTAAGGAAGCCTGGCAGCATCTAAGATAAGAGGTAAATGTATCTTGGTTGCAGTTGTGGTTAGTGAACTTAAAGTAAAAGAAGTTAAAGTTGGTAAAAAAGACCTGTATATAAATAGTCATGTATATATATTGCCAGATCCCAGCGTTTCCCGAGATAGTAAATAACTTCTTTTAGCTGTAACAAAAATATTTTATCTCTATATCTATCTATCCCTCTATCTATCTATCTATCTCTTGTCAGGGTACGGGAACAGTGGATCATCTGGACCAAGGCGGGAGATGGAGCTAGCCGACACCTGGGACTGGAGTCTAAGTGGCACCTTTATTATGTCATAATAAAGGATTGCTTAGGTTCCAGCGTTGCCGCATGTTCTGGTTGTCTTTGCACTGTTAGCAGTGTGAGAAATGCCAGGGGTCATGGGACCCACTTTGGTCAATCTGTAGCCTCAGTGGGTCACAATAATGTAGAACAAGGAAGGTTTCCAAGGCCCTATGATCCCTGGCACTGCCAGTCCTGCCAGCAATGTCATAAAGGTATAGAGCAATGGAACTGGGAACGACCTGGTGGTACCATGCCACAGCAAGACCATACCGCATTGCGGCTGGGTACCACCAGGTCGTTACACAGGTGCGACTTGCCCACGGTGACAGCCAAGGTCGAGGTACCTTAGCGGAAGACAGTCTCATGGTCAGGCTCAGGGCAGGCGGCAGAGATGCAAGGTCAAGTCCAATCCAGGATCAGTATTCTCTTATTTCTTGCATTTCTGCAAGGAAAAAGATGTCCTTGGACCATTATTTAAAACTTAACTTTTATTGTTCCTTGTTATTATGAACAAATTAATATTTTTCTTAATGTTTGTTCAAAGAATTGGGTGCTAGCCTACATTGGAAGTGAATTAAAATCGTGTCGTGGTGAGAGTAGGTACTGGATTCTAATGTAGTTAGGAGATAGGAATTTGGGTACTGGCCAGAGTAGATATATATATGCCCTGGTGTGTTTTTTGCAGGGAGTATAATCTAAGTATCACCTCGAAAAGGTAGTAGGTACTTTTAAATGAAAGGCTCCTTGAAAACCCTCTTGGACTGAGGTGTAGACTGCCCTGTTGCGATGCGGCTAGTGTAGTTGCCGCTATTTCTAAACTACTCCGCTAAACCAGAATTCCTATAGACTCTCTCCTTATTTTATCCCTAGTTGCAGTGTGTTGCTGCAGATCGGCACACTGCTATGATAGGATTTGTCCCACTTCTTTTCACCACCTGTTAAAAATATAGGCGCTCATACAGCCCCCCCGACATGTTTCGCCATATCTATGGCATCCTCAGGGGGTATCGGGGCTGAACCCCCTGAGGACGCCATAGATAGCGGTGCCAGATAGCGGTGCCAGAAATGCCAGGGGTCATGGGACCCACTTTGGTTAATTTGTGGCCTCAGTGGGTCACAATAATAGAAGAAGTAAGGTTTCCAAGGTCCTATGATCCCTGGCACTGCCAGTCCTGCCAGCAATGTCATAAAAGTATAGAGCAATGGAACTGGGAGCTATTAGGTAAATAACCTTTTTTTTGTTACATCTGCCTCAGTTCCAGATTGGTTTTCTAGACAAACCTCTATAAACTTTGGATGCCATTCACTTTACATTGGTTTGTACACAAGTATATTGGTGAGAATGAGAGAAGTGTTTGATATCTAACTATCTGTAATCACTAGGCCCCACACACATTAGATAGTCATCTGAGTCATCAGAATCACCAACCTTGATCAATATGCATCTAATGTGTATGAACAATTTTACTGTGTGGCTTTAAATCACATGTTCTTTTGCAGCAACATTGGCTAAATATATGTAATTTATAAAGGCTGTGTAAGAATGGTACTTTTGCTCCATTTAGCACTATTGGTCCATAACCATGCTTTCTCCCCTTCCTCATCTTTGTGCTGGCCTGTGATGGCTGTACTGCCTTTTATAGTGCCAGTGAGCACAGTGAGTAATGTGTCCAATTCCTAGTGACCATCATTTTAAAAGATGCCTTTGCTCAATGGGAATGTACCTCAGCTGTAAGGCACCTGGTGTTTTGTGAGGGTATACTATTTCCTGCTTTCTGATTAAATCCTGTTCTCCATGCCTTTGGTTTATTTGATGACTACCCCTCTGAATCTTGTTCCTGACTTTCTGTAGTTTACATACAGCCTGCTTCTTGTCAATGCTAAAACTCCTCGTCCTGCTGCTGACCATTCTTTTTCTGACATCCTTGTATTTTGGCATCTCTTAACCTCTCCAGATCATCTGCCAGCTATACCTAATGCAAGAGGTAGTAGCTTAGTGACCCTGCTGCAGTAAACTGATCATTGTACAGGGGTTTAAGGGTGAATATATATACATTTATAAAATGACACCCTTGGGATCAACCAAACTTGTATGACACAGTGGGTCTTCATCCCTCTGCCTGCTTAGACTTATACAACATTTCTAACTACCAAAAAAATGTAGGTCCAGACATTTTAATTTGGTGGGAGAATCCTGCAAAATGCTCTGCTACCATATGAATGAGGTCTGTGAACAATATACGTAAGTGTAAGCCTATATGACCTTTTTAATAAGTGCTCCCACACCTCTATGTCACTTACATGGTATTTATTTTGCAAACATTTTCGACCTCTGTATCTAACCAATCTTTTGTGTGTCCCCCGGGAGAAAAAAGGAAAACTGTTGGGAATATGGAAAAATATCCCCTGTGTTTTTAAGCCATCCATCTACTACACAAATGTAAACATCTCCACTTTTTGGATCCAGAAATGTAAAGACTTTTTTGTCATTGTGAGCAGTGTAGGGTCACGTCAATTGCATGCCTTCCCTACATGGAATGTTGTCTTTACTTTCATCTGTCATTAGGTAGACAATCTTCTGAGATGGTTGAAATATAGTAGGGTCTTAAACTAGAATTCTCAGTCTAAAAATCTATGTACAATTCTATAGAAGATCCTTTAAGGGAGAGGCCTAAAACAAAAGGTGCATAGTCCTGCAGAATTGTAGGCAGGACAGGGCACATAAGGTTTGGAAGGAGTGTATGCAGAGGTCAGATAGACAAGGATGTGTCAACAAATACTGCTTCTTTTCTTAAGATACAGCCAATTTTACCAGTCAGCATATTACTTTTATGAAGATGCTTGAAGCTCCTGGAACCAATGTAAAATAGGTGGGCGCAGCCATTACATGTACCAATAATTATTCTGGTATCTACTTGTGGTAGAGCAGCCTAATGGTCCCCTCCAGGCTCCAGGGCCCAGTAACAATTCCTACCTGTGCACCACTTATAGATTCACCCCTGCTCTGGGTGATGCTTTATCCTTCTTGTGCCTTTTTGTTGAAATACAGGGACATTGCATTAGATTTTTGACTAAAGTTAAATCTACATGGCCGTACTAGGAGGTGGTGTATGTTTATATGTAATGGGAGCGGAGGTGTATATTAGAGATGATATCCTCCAACACTCCAGAATGCTGCAGGCCATATGTAGGTTTGCAGTTCACATCAGTGGGATGGATTTATGAAACTGCAACAAATCACAGTGCAGCTTACATTAAAAGGATAATTAAAGCTGTGCTGTGATTTGTCATTATGGGCTAATTTTTTCTATAAATTGGTTTAAAGGGGTTGTCAGAGAGATCTAAAAATTAAGGAGCCGGTCTGGGGTGGGCTTTTTTTAAAAAATAAACAAAATGAGTACATGCACATCCTCCGTCGTTCCTGATATCCCGCGTGGCGGTCCATTTGCTGTGCTCGGGGATCTTCCAGGCGGCTGAGGTGGCCGGGCACGCTCACTTTTCACCACATCCCAGCACCTGATACAGTACTGAAAGATAAAGGATGGGTGTGAGGCCACCTTGGCCGACCGGAAGCTCCCCGAGCACAGTTTCCATGCCCCTGTAAACCAACGGGCACGGATCATATGCACCGTTGGACATCAGGAGCAACAGAGGAGGTGTTTTTTTTAAAAAGCCCAGCTCCAATTTTTTTTAAACTCTCAGTCAACCCCTTTAATAATCAGTGCTGATAAATGTTTGGCTCTCGTCACATCTCATTTTATCCCAAAGGTCATAGACGGGATCCCTGACGTATACTTACAATAAAAGACTACAAAGTATCCTACTGTATAGGCATATTATCCCAGACATATTTGTATAAGAGAACTGCGTTGATACATTCTCTGTACAGTGCTTTATGTCTTATACAAACGGTGAACTGCTGGTCAGCACACACAGAATCCTAAATGTTTAGTAATAAAATATTCACTGTCCCATATGAGAGGACAGAGAATGTACATTAAATGCATGTTAATGATAATGATAAATATTATTTATATAGCGGCATCATATTCCACAGCGCTGTACAGAATACTGGGTACATACATATACAAATAAAATAACAAATTCAGATTAAACAGCAGATATGAGAATGAAGGGGTAACACAGAAGGGGACTTGTAAAATGCTCAGCCATTGTCCCTCATTTTGAGTAATAGAATCAGAGTTGTGACAGACCTGGAGAGGTAGTTAGAGATAAGAGCTGGGAGGCAGGAGAGGAGGTGCGAGGTGTTAATAGTGATGTTAAAGTCTCCCATGATGATGGTTGTAATCTTGCAGGATAGAAACTGTGCCTATTCTTATGTCTGGAGCAGTGAGAGAAGTATATGCCACCGTACTAAATGACAATAGATCATCTAGCAAAGAAACAGGTGTTGTCTTTTTAGAATTTAAGGTATATTATTTACTACAGTAAATGTGCTCTACATCAATACCATCTGTGTTCCTCTAATTGGCTATTGTATGTATGTGGGAGGATAAATTTCCACTAATTTCCCAAATAATGACTGCCTGAGGGAGTTATCCAGTTTCTTTACACTACCAGATCCAGACTTGTCACCATCTCTATAAATATGATATTCACACAGATTACTTAAAAGTCACTAAATACATTATTACATTAGGGCACATTTACTTACCTGGTCCCTGCGTGATCCCCGATCCGAAATGTCAGACAAGGATGAAGTCTGTCGGGATTCGCTACCAGCGTGAGCCCGATATCCTGCATGTGTCGCTTCCCCACTCAGTCCACCGGAGTTCACCTTCTTCTTCCCGGTGCATGTAAATGCTGTGCTTGCGACACAATTTTGAATGTTAAATCCTGCACGTTGTCCGAATCCATCAGATCGTCCACCAGCCTGCCCCCCGATTTGTGTCACATGAAAGCCGGCGCGATTGCGACACAATCCAATCGCGTGCGACGCAATCCCCGGCACGATCACTGAAAACGTTGGGAAACCTGACGAAAATGCGGCCGCGGGACCCTTAGTAAATAAGCCCCAATGTGTTTACTTTGTTGAATATGCCATAGCAGGTGTTTACTATAATGTCAGTCAGTGTAATGTAGGATGTACTGGGAGAGAGTCATTTGTTTCATGCAGTATTAACCTTATGTAATATAGAATAATCGTAGATTCCTTTTGTACAATAACCTATATTTAATATGACAAAACTGAATACATGACACTTTGATGCAATGTACAATAGTGTACAGTTTGTATAACTTTGTACATTTTTTGTGCCTTTAAAATTACAACACATATCCATTAATGTCTAAACCACTGGCAACAAAAGTGAGTACACCCCAAAGTGAAAATTTACATATCGGACCCAAAGTCTAAATATTTTGTGTGGCTGCAACTGTTTTCCGACACTGCTCTAACTCTCTTGGTCATAGAGCTTCATGGGTTGCCATACTATAAGTTATATGTTTTCTGTATTATTATGATTTCACTTTGTATTTTTAGCTGTTTTTTTTTGTTCTAATGCTGTGACATCACCATGTGTACTATCCTAGTTTAGTGACATCATTGTGTGCATTATCTCTGACTTCACTGTTGATAAAAAGGTTGATATAGGAATTATTCCATATTTGAAGTCGGGAAACAGTTTTTCCGCTAATATACAATAATTGGCGTCAGTTTGACGAGTGTTTTTGCCTTCTTTAGATAAATGTTGCAGAATTAAAGGTTAGACTTGTGTCTTTTTATCTTCCTATGTTACTGTGTGAAAAATCCCTGCTAAATGACATCACTGCATACGTTATCCATGTTCAGTGACATCACAGTGTTCAAGAACAAGAGGTTACAATTTCTTCTCTCTGTTTCTCTATAATTATAGTCATAGAAGTTAAATTTAAGTTTCCAATGACCACTTCTAGGAATGGTAATTCATGACAATAGGCCTGGTAAGGGCGATGTAAAGAAACCTATGCTCAAAGGTTAACAGAATAAAGAATTGACATGATCTTAACTCTACATGCTTATCCTTGAGATTATGATTAAACACAGATATATCTGGAAAGTCTGCGGTACCACAACCATACTTTTTTCAGTATATTCTGCTTATGTGTATTGTTAATAGTCCTTCCCATATGAATACTTAGAAATTCTTAGATTAAAACCAATGCCAAATCTAAGTATTTAATTATAGATCTAAAAACATGAGGCTTCTCTAAGAGTATATTTTTATCTTGTCCCGATTACCCCTGAGTATATATGTGGTCAATTAATGTATTTGTTTTTAACTGAACAGTATATAAATTATTGATGCTTATATCTGGCGTATAATGTGATAATTGCTTTTTAAATGGTGCAGCCAAATGACTGTTCACATGGTTGAGGAGAACTTTCTTGGCAGCTAGTCAGACGTTAATTATTGACAGTGATCAAACACTTTAATTTAACCCACAAACAGAAACCACAAACAAGGCCAGGAAGGTAAGTCTGGTTATGTAATGAGATTAGCAGTGGGGTGCAACATAATGATATTCTATATTGAATGGGAATAACCAACACAAACCATGATTAGAAAATTGGAAATTCTAAAAATATATTAAATATTATATAACACACCATTCCAGATATAAACCTAACTACTCTAGGATATCCCATCACCATTCATCACACTTCAGATTGTATTCGTAACTTGAACTTAATAAGTGCCGTTTTTACCAAATATTTCATTAGTATCTATGTGTTCTCTTTAATTTATTCTTTCCTTCACTGTTTTAATAGTTTAGTCTTATTATTATTGTTTACATGTCTACTTATGTGTGCCCATGATGCAACTAAAGTACTTGTGTCTTATGTCATCTAGAGCTCTAGATTAGAATATTTGAGTAGCTAGAAAAACCTTCTGTGATTAGAGATGAGCGAACACTAAAATGCTCGGGTACTCGTTATTCGAGACGAACTTTTCCCGATGCTCGAGTGCTCGTCTCGAATAACGAACCCCATTGAAGTCAATGGGAGACTCGAGCATTTTTCAAGGGGACCAAGGCTCTGCACAGGGAAGCTTGGCCAAACACCTGGGAACCTCAGAAAAGGATGGAAACACCACGGAAATGGACAGGAAACAGCAGGGGCAGCATGCATGGATGCCTCTGAGGCTGCATAATCGCACCATTATGCCAAAATTATGGGCAACAGCATGGCCATGACAGAGTGACAGAATGAAGCTAGATAGCATCTAAAACATCCAATAATTGACCCTGACACTATAGGGGACGGCATGCAGAGGCAGCGGCAGCAGGCTAGAGAGTGTCATGGCGACATACCCTAAATGGACTCAGGCTTCAAACCAATGGGTGGCAGAGAGGAACCAAAGGAGGTGAGCAAGAAGCGCTCAAATAATATCGGTACATGATAAAAGTTTGCCAGTATATTTTGTGGATTACACAGCAGGGTGGCGACAAAGTTAACATGGAAGCCATGAAAACAACCCAAAATTCTGCCTGACACAGCTCGTTTGATAAGGGGACCATGTATGGAGGCAGTGAACTAGTAGTAGATTAAAGGTGCTGCAGTTAAAACTATGTTAGTTGGATCTTGGCATGGAGCTGGCGCTCCGCTGCCAGGCGAGCTTTCGCCAATCCAAGCCCCTGTCTCTAGGCTACTCCCCAAACAGCACTTCTAAGAACCTTTTGTATAAGATCAAGTGTAGTAGCGTTCTTATAAGTTTAGGATATGCCGGGTGAGGGGAATGTAAACAGATGCGCAAGAAGCGCTGAAATAATATCCCTAAATGGTAAAAGTTTGCAAGTATATTTTGGGGATTACACAGCAGGGTGGCGACAAAGTTAACAACTTTGATGTGGAATGCCCTGTAATAGCTCTTGGGCGGTGTGCCTTTTATCGCCTAGGCTCAGCAGTTTCAGCACCGCCTGCTGTCGCTTAGCGACGGCACTGCTGCTGTGCCTAGAGCTACCGACTGATGGCGCCATGCCCACGGATGGTAATTCGGAGGAGGAGGAGGTGGAGGAGGGGTGGGAGGAGGTATAGTAGGCCTTTGAGACCTGGACCGAGGTAGGCCCCGCAATTCTCTGCGTCGGCAGTATATGACCAGCCCCAGGGTCAGACTCGGTCCCAGCCTGCACCAAGTTAAGTGTAGTAGCGTTCTCATAAGTTTGGGATATGGCGGGTGAGGGGAATGTAAACAGATGCGCAAGAAGCGCATGATGCGCATGGAGCTGGCGTTCCGCTGCCAGGCGAGCTTTCGCCAATCCAAGCCCCTGTCTCTAGGCTACTCCCCAAACAGCACTTCTAAGAACCTTTTGTATAAGATCAAGTGTAGTAGCGTTCTTATAAGTTTAGGATATGCCGGGTGAGGGGAATGTAAACAGATGCGCAAGAAGCGCTGAAATAATATCCCTAAATGGTAAAAGTTTGCCAGTATATTTTGTGGATAACACAGCAGGGTGGCGACAAAGTTAACAACTTTGATGTGGAATCCATGAAAACAACCCAAATTTCTGCCTGACACACCTCGTTTGATAAAGGGACGATGTATGGAGGCAGCTATATGGACGACTTTTGGAGGTAGCAATGGAGACAACGTGTGGAGGCTGCTATGGAGACAATTTAATTTGGATAGTGCCTGTATGTGGCAGTCCCAAACATTTTTCAAACCAGAGGAGCAGGTAGGTGGCCCTCCAGTAAAATGGGATAGATTGAGTGCCTGTATGTGGCAGTCCCAAAAATGTTTCAAACCAGAGGAGCAGGTAGGTGGCCCTCCAGTAAAATGGAATAGATTGAGTGCCTGTATGTGGCAGTCCCAAAAATTGTTCAAACCAGAGGAGCAGGTAGGTGGCCCTGCAGTAAAATGGAATAGATTGAGTGCCTGTATGTGGCAGTCCCAAAAATTGTTCAAACCAGAGGAGCAGGTAGGTGGCCCTGCAGTAAAATGGAATAGATTGAGTGCCTGTATGTGGCAGTCCCAAAAATTGTTCAAACCAGAGGAGCAGGTAGGTGGCCCTGCAGTAAAATGGAATAGATTGAGTGCCTGTATGTGGCAGTCCCAAAAATTGTTCAAACCAGAGGAGCAGGTAGGTGGCCCTGCAGTAAAATGGAATAGATTGAGTGCCTGTATGTGGCAGTCCCAAAAATGTTTCAAACCAGAGGAGCAGGTAGGTGGCCCTCCAGTAAAATGGAATAGATTGAGTGCCTGTATGTGGCAGTCCCAAAAATTGTTCAAACCAGAGGAGCAGGTAGGTGGCCCTGCAGTAAAATGGAATAGATTGAGTGCCTGTATGTGGCAGTCCCAAAAATGTTTCAAACCAGAGGAGCAGGTAGGTGGCCCTCCAGTAAAATGGAATAGATTGAGTGCCTGTATGTGGCAGTCCCAAAAATTGTTCAAACCAGAGGAGCAGGTAGGTGGCCCTGCAGTAAAATGGAATAGATTGAGTGCCTGTATGTGGCACTCACAAAAATTGTTTCAAACAGAGGACCGGGTAGGTGGCCCTCCAGAAAAATTAAATGCATGAAGTACTATAGCAAGAGCCAGTGGGCCCTGTCAAAAAATAGCCAGTTTCCTCTGCTTTACTGTACAAAGAGGAGGAGAAGGAGGAAAATGAGGAGGAGGAGGAGGAGTGGATCAATTATTCAGGTTGAGCTTCCTTCACCTGGTGGAGATTGGAAATTCTGAGAAATCCAGCCTTTATTCATTTTAATAAGCGTCAGCCTGTCAGCGCTGTCAGTCGACAGGCGTGTACGCTTATCGGTGATGATGCCACCAGCTGCACTGAAAACCCGCTCGGACAAGACGCTAGCGGCAGGGCAGGCAAGAACCTCCAAGGCGTACAGCGCCAGTTCGTGCCACATGTCCAGCTTTGAAACCCAGTAGTTGTAGGGAGCTGTGTGATCATTTAGGACGATGGTATGGTCAGCTACGTACTCCCTCACCATCTTTCTGTAAAGATCAGCCCTACTCTGCCGAGACTGGGGACAGGTGACAGTGTCTTGCTGGGGTGACATAAAGCTGGCAAAAGCCTTGTAAAGCGTACCCTTGCCAGTGCTGGACAAGCTGCCTGCTCGCCTACTCTCCCTCGCTACTTGTCCCGCAGAACTACGCACTCTGCCGCTAGCGCTGTCAGAAGGGAAATACTGTTTCAGCTTGTGCACCAGGGCCTGCTGGTATTCATGCATTCTCACACTCCTTTCCTCTCCAGGGATGAGAGTGGGAAGATTTTGCTTGTACCGTGGGTCCAGGAGAGTGAACACCCAGTAATCGGTGCTGGAATAAATTCTTTGAACGCGAGGGTCACGGGATAGGCAGCCTAGCATGAAATCTGCCATATGCGCCAGAGTACCAACGCGTAAGAATTCACTCCCCTCACTGGCCTGACTGTCCATTTCCTCCTCCTCCAACTCCTCCAACTCCTCTTCTTCTGCCCATACACGCTGAACAGTGAAGGACTCAACAATGGTCCCCTCTTGTGTCTCGCCAACATTCTCCTCCTCTTCCTCCTCATCCTCCTCCACCTCCACCTCCTCCGATATGCGCTGAGAAACAGACCTCAGGGTGCTTTGGCTATCAACAAGGGAATATTCTTCCCCCGTCTCTTGTGACGAGCGCAAAGCTTCCGACTTCATGCTGACCAGAGAGTTTTTCAACAGGCCAAGCAGCGGGATGGTGAGGCTGATGATGGCGGCATCGCCACTGACCATCTGTGTTGACTCCTCAAAGTTACTCAGCACCTGACAGATATCAGACATCCACGTCCACTCCTCATTGTAGACTTGAGGAAGCTGACTGACCTGACTACCAGTTCTGGTGGAAGTTGACATCTGGCAGTCTACAATCGCTCTGCGCTGCTGGTAAACTCTGGATAACATGGTCAGTGTTGAATTCCACCTCGTGGGCACGTCGCACAACAGTCGGTGAGCGGGCAGTTGGAGGCGGCGCTGCGCTGCCCTGAGAGTGGCAGCATCTGGGCTGGACTTCCTGAAATGCGCACAGATGCGGCGCACCTTCGTGAGCAAATCAGACAGATTGGGGTATGTCTTGAGGAAACGCTGCACTATCAGATTTAACACATGGGCCAGGCATGGCACATGTGTCAGTCTGCCGAGTTGCAGAGCCGCCACCAGGTTACGGCCGTTGTCACACACAACCATTCCCGGCTTGAGGTTCAGCGGTGCCAGCCACAGATCAGTCTGCGCCGTGATGCCCTGTAATAGCTCTTGGGCGGTGTGCCTTTTGTCGCCTAGGCTCAGCAGTTTGAGCACCGCCTGCTGTCGCTTAGCGACGGCACTGCTGCTGTGCCTAGAGCTACCGACTGATGGCGCCGTGCCCACGGATGGTAGTTCGGAGGAGGAGGTGGAGGAGGGGTGGGAGGAGGAGGAGGCATAGTAGGCCTGAAACACCTGGACCGAGGTAGGCCCCGCAATCCTCGGCGTCGGCAGTATATGAGCAGCCCCAGGGTCAGACTCGGTCCCAGCCTCCACCAAGTTAACCCAATGTGCCGTCAGCGATATATAGTGGCCCTGCCCGGCAGCACTCGTCCACGTGTCCGTGGTCAGGTGGACCTTGTCAGAAACGGCGTTGGTCAGGGCACGGATGATGTTGTCTGACACGTGCTGGTGCAGGGCTGGGACGGCACATCGGGAAAAGTAGTGGCGGCTGGGGACCGAATACCGAGGGGCGGCCGCCGCCATGAGGTTGCGAAAGGCCTCGGTCTCTACTAGCCTATAGGGCAGCATCTCCAGGCTAAGCAATCTGGAGATGTGCACATTAAGGGCTTGGGCGTGCGGGTGGGTTGCACTATATTTGCGTTTCCGCTCCAGCGTCTGGGGTATGGAGAGCTGAACGCTGGTGGATGCTGTGGAGGATCGTGGAGGCGACGATGGGGTTTTTGTGGCAGGGTCCTGGGCAGGGGGCTGACTAGCAGCTGACACAGGGGAAGGAGCAGTGGTGTGCACGGCCGGAGGTGAACGGGCTTGTTGCCACTGAGTGGGGTGCTTAGCATTCATATGCCTGCGCATACTGGTGGTAGTTAAGCTAGTAGTGGTGGAACCCCTGCTGAGCCTGGTTTGGCAAATGTTGCACACCACAGTCCGTCGGTCATCCGGTGTTTCCTTAAAGAACCTCCACACTTCTGAAGATCTAGCCCTCGCCGCAAGAGCCCTCACCACGGGAGCTTCACTAGTTGACAGTGGCGCTGATGCACCAGCTCTGGCCCTGCCTCTCCGTCTGGCCCCACCACTGCCTCTTCCAACCTGTTCAGGTCGAGGACTCTCCTCCGTCTCAGAAGCACTGTGTTCACCCGGCCTCTCAACCCAGCTTGGGTCTGTCACCTCATCATCCTCCGATCCCTCAGTCTGCTCCCCCCTCGGACTTCCTGCCCTGACAACAACTTCCCCACTGTCTGACAACCGTGTCTCCTCATCGTCGGACACCTCTTTACACACTTCCACTACGTCAAGAAGGTCATCATCACCCACAGACTGTGACTGGTGGAAAACCTGGGCATCGGAAAATTGCTCAGCAGCAACCGGACAAGTGGTTTGTGACTGTGGGAAGGGTCCAGAAAACAGTTCCTCAGAGTATGCCGGTTCAAATGCCAAATTTTCCTGGGAGGGGGCAGACTGGGGGGGAGGAGGCTGAGGTGCAGGAGCTGGAGGAGTGGCGATTTCGGTGACATGGGTGGACTGCGTGGAAGACTGACTGGTGGTGGACAAATTGCTCGAAGCATTGTCAGCAATCCACGACATCACCTGTTCGCACTGTTCTGGCCTCAACAGTGCTCTACCACGAGTCCCAGTAACTTCAGACATGAACCTAGGGAGTGTAGCTCTGCGGCGTTCCCCTGCTCCCTCATCAGCAGGTGGTGTCTCACCCCGCCCAGGACCACGGCCTCTGACCCCTGCAGTAGTTGGACGCCCACGTCCCCGCCCTCGTCCTCTACCCCTAGCCCTCGGGTTAAACATTTTTAAAATGAGAGTTATAACTTTATTTTTTTTTTTACTTTTTTTTGTTTTTTTTTGTGTTTTTTTTTTTTTTTTTGTGTTTTTTGTTTTTTTTTGAGTTTTTAAAACCAAACAATGCTATCCTATTGCTATGGCTATTTTCTAGCCAAGTATCAAAGGAAGCACAGTACTATGCCAGATGAGATGACACTGAGTTATTGCCTAATAGAAATCCAACCCCTACTGAATTTTGCCACTTCGGCCTTTGCTATGGATATGTGCGCCACTAAGCGCAGAACACAGCGGTCGCAAGTCCCACTACAAATTGCTCAGAATTGGCAAGTACATGCACTGCAGAAACTACAGCCACCAGCAGATCAACCAGAAATCAAATATATAGAACGCTACTGTAGGCTTCAAGATCAAGAAGCTGTTTGTATTCTCCTATGGCTATTTTCTAGCCAAGTATCAAAGGAAGCACAGTACTATGCCGGATGAGATGACACTGAGTTATTGCCTAATAGAAATCCAACCCCTACTGAATTTTGCCACTTCGGCCTTTGCTATGGATATGTGCGCCACTAAGCGCAGAACACAGCGGTCGCAAGTCCCACTACAAATTGCTCAGAATTGGCAAGTACATGCACTGCAGAAACTACAGCCACCAGCAGATCAACCAGAAATCAAATATATAGAACGCTACTGTAGGCTTCAAGATCAAGAAGCTGTTTGTATTCTCCTATGGCTATTTTCTAGCCAAGTATCAAAGGAAGCACAGTACTATGCCGGATGAGATGACACTGAGTTATTGCCTAATAGAAATCCAACCCCTACTGAATTTTGCCACTTCGGCCTTTGCTATGGATATGTGCGCCACTAAGCGCAGAACACAGCGGTCGCAAGTCCCACTACAAATTGCTCAGAATTGGCAAGTACATGCACTGCAGAAACTACAGCCACCAGCAGATCAACCAGAAATCAAATATATAGAACGCTACTGTAGGCTTCAAGAAGCTGTTTGTATTCTCCTATGGCTATTTTCTAGCCAAGTATCAAAGGAAGCACAGTACTATGCCAGATGAGATGACACTGAGTTATTGCCTAATAGAAATCCAACCCCTACTGAATTTTGCCACTTCAGCCTTTGCTATGGATATGTGCGCCACTAAGCGCAGAACACAGCGGTCGCAAGTCTCACTACAAATTGCTCAGAATTGGCAAGTACATGCACTGCAGAAACTACAGCCACCAGCAGATCAACCAGAAATCAAATATATAGAACGCTACTGTAGGCTTCAAGAAGCTGTTTGTATTCTCCTATGGCTATTTTCTAGCCAAGTATCAAAGGAAGCACAGTACTATGCCAGATGAGATGACACTGAGTTATTGCCTAATAGAAATCCAACCCCTACTGAATTTTGCCACTTCAGCCTTTGCTATGGATATGTGCGCCACTAAGCGCAGAACACAGCGGTCGCAAGTCTCACTACAAATTGCTCAGAATTGGCAAGTACATGCACTGCAGAAACTACAGCCACCAGCAGATCAACCAGAAATCAAATATATAGAACGCTACTGTAGGCTTCAAGAAGCTGTTTGTATTCTCCTATGGCTATTTTCTAGCCAAGTATCAAAGGAAGCACAGTACTATGCCAGATGAGATGACACTGAGTTATTGCCTAATAGAAATCCAACCCCTACTTAATTTTGCCACTTCAGCCTTTGCTATGGATATGTGCGCCACTAAGCGCAGAACACAGCGGTCGCAAGTCTCACTACAAATTGCTCAGAATTGGCAAGTACATGCACTGCAGAAACTACAGCCACCAGCAGATCAACCAGAAATCAAATATATAGAACGCTACTGTAGGCTTCAAGAAGCTGTTTGTATTCTCCTATGGCTATTTTCTAGCCAAGTATCAAAGGAAGCACAGTACTATGCCAGATGAGATGACACTGAGTTATTGCCTAATAGAAATCCAACCCCTACTGAATTTTGCCACTTCAGCCTTTGCTATGGATATGTGCGCCACTAAGCGCAGAACACAGCGGTCGCAAGTCTCACTACAAATTGCTCAGAATTGGCAAGTACATGCACTGCAGAAACTACAGCCACCAGCAGATCAACCAGAAATCAAATATATAGAACGCTACTGTAGGCTTCAAGAAGCTGTTTGTATTCTCCTATGGCTATTTTCTAGCCAAGTATCAAAGGAAGCACAGTACTATGCCAGATGAGATGACACTGAGTTATTGCCTAATAGAAATCCAACCCCTACTTAATTTTGCCACTTCAGCCTTTGCTATGGATATGTGCGCCACTAAGCGCAGAACACAGCGGTCGCAAGTCTCACTACAAATTGCTCAGAATTGGCAAGTACATGCACTGCAGAAACTACAGCCACCAGCAGATCAACCAGAAATCAAATATATAGAACGCTACTGTAGGCTTCAAGAAGCTGTTTGTATTCTCCTATGGCTATTTTCTAGCCAAGTATCAAAGGAAGCACAGTACTATGCCAGATGAGATGACACTGAGTTATTGCCTAATAGAAATCCAACCCCTACTGAATTTTGCCACTTCAGCCTTTGCTATGGATATGTGCGCCACTAAGCGCAGAACACAGCGGTCGCAAGTCTCACTACAAATTGCTCAGAATTGGCAAGTACATGCACTGCAGAAACTACAGCCACCAGCAGATCAACCAGAAATCAAATATATAGAACGCTACTGTAGGCTTCAAGAAGCTGTTTGTATTCTCCTATGGCTATTTTCTAGCCAAGTATCAAAGGAAGCACACTACTATGCCAGATGAGATGACACTGAGTTATTGCCTAATAGAAATCCAACCCCTACTGAATTTTCCCACTTCGGTCTTTGCTATGGATATGTGTGCCACTAAGAGCTAAACACAACGGTAGCAAGTCCCCCTGCTAATTCCTCACAAAATGGTAAAAGATGCAAATTAAAATAAAAAAAGTAGAACGTTATTGTAGCCCTAAGAAGGGCTGTTGGGTTCTTTGAGAATCACTCCTGCCTAACAGTAAGCTAATAGAACACCCTAACGCTTTCCCTGAGCAGCAGCAGCTCTCTCCCTAGCGGCATCCAGAGACAGAATGATCCGAGCAGCGCGGCCAGCGGCTAGTCTATCCCAGGGTCACCTGATCTGGCCAGCCAACCACTGCTATCGACGTGTAAGGGTACCACGTCATGCTGGGTGGAGTGCAGAGTCTCCTGGCTTGTGATTGGCTCTGTTTCTGGCCGCCAAAAAGCAAAACGGCGGGAGCTGCCATTTTCTCGAGCGGGCGAAGTATTCGTCCGAGTAACGAGCAGTTTCGAGTACCCTAATGCTCGACCGAGCATCAAGCTCGGACGAGCATGTTCGCTCATCTCTATCTGTGATCTTTCTTCAGCTTTTGTGTTTGATCATCTCCACAGTCCTTTCATATAGAAGTTTCTTTTTGAAAAGTGGACCATACACATAACACTACATTCACATGGCATTTTCTTCATACACTAGGAAAGTTGTGTCAATCTTTCTCCATCCTGCTCATCGACATATATACTCAGCGAAGGCCATCGGATCCTATGGGGTAACAAATTGCATCCACCCGCAGCCTAAGAAGAGCACACACTCTGGGAGGTCCCCAGTGATGGAACTGTCCATGTGAGGTCATTAACATGACTAGGTAAAACACCCCAGCAGCCAATCACACTTTTGGGAATAAAGGACAGATCAGGACGATGTATCACATTGTATGCTTCTTAAAGACATGGTGGGAATCCTTCACCAGCAAGCCAAATGCTTGCTCAGGTTGACATCTATGTCATTCAACTTCCCCAGACATATGATATGAAGGTAACAGAGGCTAATCTAAACAAGAACAAAAAGTATTATCTCCACTTACATCTGTGGAGATCACCAACATATAAGGTGATCCAGGTCTATCAAAATCAGCAGATTCAGTTGATGAGTGTGAGAAGTTTATTGCTAGGTTTCCTATCCTGTCTTTCCTTTAGCAAACTATAGACCAGTGGTGGCTGACTTATGGCACGGGTGTCAGTTGTGGCACTCAGAGCCCTCTCTATGGGTACCCGAGCTAGCACTGAGTTTACCAGACCGAACTCAATTAATCTTCCTGCCGTCCTGCAGATTTTTAAACAATACATCAATGAATGCTTTGGACTTCAGGAAGAGTGAGAATGAGTATACTTAGGTTTTTTCATTGGAAGAGGAAACTAAGCCACTGCCAGGCTCCTCTGGTTATAGCTTATATCTTAGGAAAACACAGAATACATGTTCATGGACAACTTTAGATTATTTGGTGTTTTTTACTGTTGAGCTAGTTGGACATAATAAAGCGAAGTCCATTGTTTTGTATATTCCTCTCTTATCATCTGCTCTCACATACGTCTGCTTTATCACATACGTTTAGACAGCTTTAGGGTGCTTTTACAGATTTTCTTGCATACATGTAACTAACTTCTGCAAAAAAATACATTTTCTAATCATAACAAATAACCTTACAATATTTCTGAAAGGCTAATATAGCAGCTTAGATGACATGTAGTAGGTTGGCCAGGATTACTAGGGTTAGCTAGTCACAGATGAAGTGGATGTCTGATAAAGTAAGGGGAATACATCGGAATATAAATAATGTCTCCTATCCATGTTTGAATGGGGCTGGTGTAGTTGTGCACAAGGCTATCATATGACAACGCAGATGAACATCACACAATCACCATTGTACATCATGTGCCATATGAAGGATGATTTACTTTAATTGGGATAGGGACATTTTGCAAGCAGATTTTTTAAGCTCGTGTTACGGGAATGTCAGTGTAATTTTACTCTTCTGGGCACGCAGTAAATGAAGGAAATGATAAGTGCCATTTCTACAGAATAATTTTAATTTGGAATTATATGACTGCACATCCGTGTATGGGAAGATAATAAGTACAGTGAGATTAAGACAGGGTGCCATAAGACTAACACCGCCCATGTTCTAGTTATTGTATTAAAGGGAATGTCCAGCACAACCAGTGATATTTTATTGTGGTTGAAACATACAATACATAACCATTATTGTTTATCCTGCAGTCATCTTCCAGCAGCTCCACTTCCACTTTGGTCCTGATACACCCCTTTGAGCTGTTGATGTGCTCGAGGCCACTGGTTGTCTGTTTCAGTTCAGCACCAAAGCCACCTCTTGTCTCTGCCTTTAAATGACCCCTGAAAGAGACAGGGGCTACTAAAACTATGGAATATATTGGGCTTTTGAGGTCTTGAAACTAGATCAAGGTTATCTCATCCCAATAATGAGGACTGGCAGTGATACAACATGTTTAATAAGTTTAAGTTATTAATAACAGATCTTTATTTCTATAGCACCATTGTATTTGGAAGCGCTGCACAGATCATGGGAAACATATAAAAAGAAAATAAGACATTACAAAATTAATAACATTGTCGGATGGAACACCAGAGAAAGGGTCCTGCTCACAAGAGCTTACAATCTAAAATCTTTAAAGTTTCACAGGATATGCTATAAATGTCCCAATCATGTCAATCTCCCCTCTGGGACCTTCATCCATTTTGAGAGCTCAGTAATTAAAAAGTGTAGCCCATGCCCATTTTTCTCCATTTACTTATACAAAAGTTCCAAGACTGGCTGAGTCTCCCTGTTAGACCTTATTCAGAGGAGCTTTTTTTTTATAGCCAATATGATATTGGTGATTTTTGTGCACCGCATAGCGACCCATTGTTAGTTATGTGGCTATTCACACATCTGTTTTCTTTCATGGATGTGCAGAACATTATAGATAGTTATGGCAAGTACTATTTTTTTCTCGCCTGCCGTCTATATAACATGGTATTGAAAGGTGCTATATTACATAACTTTATGTTAAACCAATTTTTTTTTATACAAAAACACTTTGGCAGTGTATGTACTATGCTCTGTAGGGACTGGGGGAGTGCTAAGAATGGGTCTCCTGGTGACAGGTTCCCTTTAAGAGAACTATTCTTTTCTTAGTAGAGGTAAGCACATTCTTATTTTCCAAAAGCCAGGGACTTGCATAGGACTGACAACAAAACTTACTGGTGGCCTACCAATATTTCCACTGCAGCTAACTCACAGTAATTAAGTCCCATGTACCCCCTGCGTTTTTCCAATATTTTTTTTTTATTTTTTTCCCAGTAGCAGAAAAGCAAAAAAAGTACAACATAAAAAGAATACCTAACTCAACTTTCATTCATTCAATCCCTAGCTTTAGGGGCTTCTGGTTCAGTTCAGACCAAAATGAAGACTTCACAATAATAATAATTCCTTCATTTATTTAGCGTCTAAACATTATGCAGCACTTCACAAAGCTTTTCAAATTGGTCCCTGTCCTCAATGAGGGTCACAGTCTAATCAACCTACCAGTATGTTTTGGAGTGTGGGAGTAAACCCACACAAACACGGAGAGAATATACAAACTCTTTGCAGATGTTGTCCTGGATGGGACTTGAACCCAGGACCCCAGCGCTGCAAGGCTGTAGTGCTGACCGATCTCTGGTCCAATTGGTCACATGTGCATAAACATGACATGACCTCAGAGGCCAGTGATGGCTGAGCATTTATGTAAATAATAGACATTATTGACCTTTCTATTGACAATACGGTAGCTAGTAAAGGGGATTAGCAATAGGAGTAGAACTGTGTACGAAGCGTGGGGGGGACGAGGGGTTAAAGCATAGTCAATCTTTTAAAGTAGTATCATCTTTGTTCAATGAATCTGTGGTAGTTTTCCTTGCCTACTTACACACCGATGTATGCCTTTTAAAGAATGAAGAATAAAGTGTTTTTATCCCGTTGGATGTGCTACAATTTCCTTCCTTTCTAAAGCAGTTGCAAGTTCAAGCCAGAACCTCGTGTGCACTCCGAACATTCGACTTCCACCACCAGCGACAATAGGGTACGTGAAACCTCTACCTATACGGTTTTTTCTCTGTTTTAGTTTTCCTTGAGTAATGTTGTTTTTATTGAATATTAGTAATGTCTTATGTGGTCGTTTATTGCAAAATACAAGAAGTCCATGCAGTGAAATGTAAGACGGTTACAAGTAAAAGACTTCTGTGGTCTCTGCTGCTTCATCTAACGTGTACTAAAAATGTGCAGATTGCAAACCACTGAAAGATGTCAGGCTTATAAAACATGATCATGTTCCTGTTGTGAAAGCAGAAAAGCCCTTTGCAGGATGCCCCACACCTTCCTTGAGATAGAGATCAAGAACCAAGATATCTGTACAAGACATGTGCCTGTAGCTACACAGTCCACTAGCACTATACCAATGCCTTTATATACATCATTTTACAGTATTACCCTCCACTCTGTCACAATTCATAGGGACGAACTGGCAGAGAGTCTCTTTGGGAAGAGTCTGTGGACCCTCAGGGCCACCGCGGGAGATGATGATGGAACTAGACGACACCCGGGACCGGAGTCTAAGTGGCACCTGGTCTTCGCCAGAGCCAGCGGCAAAGCGGGATGGTCTTGCTGCGTCGGGGTGCCACCAGGTCGTTCCATGGGTGTGACTAGGCCCGCGGTGGCAGCCAAGGTAACAATTGCGGGAGACAGTCCAAGCCTGGAGAGACAGCAGGGGCATGGAGGAACAATGGTAACACAGGAACACGGAGGAACACTGCTAAACACTGGAACCCTGGAAGGCACAGGAATAGAGTCCGGGCCAGGGGGCACAGCGCCACTTGGAAGGGCACGGGTGTACCCGCGATCCGTACCAAGGATCGCGGGTTCGGCCGTGACACACTCTTCACTACACATATGAAATGTTTATGCTGATTAACAGGTCAAGCGTGATATTAGAGATGGAAGAATTTTATGTCAATCCTCGGAAAACAGGCAAGAAAGAAAAATGGTGAAGTGTTCTGTATGACCATAGAGGATTAGACTTATCAATATTAGACAGGACTGCTCTGTAGCTGTGAATGTAATATCATCACCTATAGCACATATAAGGCCCAGTTCAGACCTACCATTTGGACTAACATTATTATTCTCTATAAAAAAAAAAATGACAGATTCGTTAAAATATCCTATGATATGGACTTCCATCAAAATGAATCAAGGCACTTTGACTGTGGTAATCATTTATATTTGTTATCCATGGCCTTCTTCCTTCTAAAATCAACTTTTAAAATTATGCTAATGAGTCAGCAGTACTCTGAGCCCCTCTGTGCTATAACTGCACAAGCTGTTACACTGTGCAGGAGCACTCCTCCCAAAAAAGTGCTTAAACTCCCTGGTGCTGTGAGATTACAGCAGGCAGATGGAAGCAGGGAAGTGCTGATGGAACAGTGGTGTGAGAAGTGCTCCTGCACAGTGTGCCAGCCTTTGATGCTACAGCATGGAAGTGCTATGTTAACACCCCAAAACATTTGTGACTCATTAGCATCATTTTAAAAGTTGATTTTTGAAGGAAGGAGGTCATGGATAACAAATATAAGATGATTACCACATCCTTATTCATGCTTGATTTTGATGGCAGTGACGGCCATTTTGCACTTTCATGCTTTTCTTCTGGCACCAAGACAGCAACTTAATGAAGTAAAAAGTCCCATCCTACTGCATTGTAGGAGGTCAGTTAGCCGTGTGTGAGACAAAAACTACAAAGTTCTTCTTTGCAAGAACTTTCATTGAAAGGTGGATTTTGAACCGTAAAACAGGGTTTGATGTGAGTGATCTGTGTACGGCGTCAGAAAATACGTTGGCGCCAACTGAATTTTAAGTGACAGATGAAAATATGTCACCACATTATTGTGTGCTTGTGCTAAGGCATTCAGAATGCGTACAACGTCAGTGATCCTTTAAATGGTCCACCCTGGGGTGGAAAATACAGTCATTTAACTGCTATGGGGAAGCAGTAAATCATATACAATTTCTAAAATCTAAGTCGAAGATTATTATACACAAACATTTAGATCTTTAAAAAAACGTTTTAGTGTACAGAATTCGATATTTCTAAAAATAGAACATAACTGCTACAAAAAGTCGTAAACCTTTTTAGCCTGGTCTGACTGTGACTACACTGTATTTGGTGCAGTAGAAATAAACAATGTAGCCCACTGACATAACACAGGGCAGAATACATTCGCTCTTCAGTTTTGACACATTTTTATAGATTGTTATTGTGTGTGAGATGTTTTTACTAAATGGTTTAGAGACATTTTTGGAAACCTGGAATGACCCTGCAGCTGCAGTCACATAGATAATATAATACGAGCTGATGCTGTAATACATCCGAGGGTAGTGTAGGTATGCGATGGGAAACATTCCTGCCATTTACTTGTGACATAGAGCTCTAATGTGAACAGAGCCTGAAGCGTTCTACAGGTTCTTTTACCTTCACCAGACACATTGAAGTGTCATTTCTTTCTAAAAATATAAAAATAACCAAGAATAAACAAAATAGCTTATACTCCAATACCCTACTTCTCATGGTGTAGAGATCCCTGATGTGCTCCACTACCATTAGAGGATGGAGTTGAGGTGGTCTTTATTGTCTGCCAATGGTTGTCCATGAGACCTCTTTAGATGTTAGTTAGGATTTTTGCTTCTGCCCACCCAGCTGACCCTAGAAAGGTAACATTGCTCAGTTTTAAAAGTATATTGCATAGTTATACAGTAGCTAGTGTTAGGTCCACGTTACATGCTGGACATTCAATCTACAGACCATTTGATATGATATTTAGAGCATAGTACTTCACCCACGTGAGAAAATAGACTTGTCAACATGAACAGAGAAGCAGGAATGCATCACAAACTAAATATGCAATCCTAGCATATTTCAGGCCATGGGGAATTGAAAATATGAGCATCTTTCTTTGATCTAAATATATTGATGTGCAAAAACAGAAGAAAGTGTAACATGACAAAACAGTTTATTATTAACAACTCTTAACAATCAGGCAACATACCCCAAATATGCTGTAACTTGCAACATTAATTACACCTATGTACATACATACATACAAAAATACTTTTCAGTGAAGGGAAGGGGTTAAACTGAAGATATCGCTACATTATTCCATATTTACAGAAACAAAATAACACAAAGTAAAACCAAAGAACGAAATGTTAACATCCAGTCACATTGTAAAGTAACAGTTGCCGTAAAAATGTACAAAAATATAACATCTTAAACCATTCAAATAAAAGTGTAAGACTAAGTGCCCCCAAAAGTACCTTCTGTATCAATGGTTTGGTTAACAAGCACATTTTAAGAGATTTTTTTCCAAGATCATATAGTGGAATCAATACTTAACCCCTCCCTGAACTGCCAGGACCGACAGGTCATAGCCTTACTTTTTTCTCTTTTAGAAAATATTTAACATTTTAAAGGTGCAAAAACAGATAAATGCAGTGCAAATACAGGGTAGTGCCTCTGTGCACCCTTATGTAGAGATCCAGGAAGCTGTAGAGGATACTTGTACGCTATTCATCGGACTTGTTCCTATTATACAATCATCTAAGGATAATGGTAGTTGTAGTTCTGCATTATGTGATTTGTGCTTTGACCCACTCAAGGCAAGGTATCACTCTGGTACTAAAGATGAAGGTAATATATCTAAATAATTTAACTCTAATAACTATATTTGACGTATCTATCAATGTGAATAAGTGCATGAGAATGGTCAATAAATATTTGCAGGAAATATACTGTATAGGAGCAATGAATCAGTAGCGAGACACTGGAAACATCTGCGTGTCACACAGCAGAAGCGGTTCAGCAGGATTCTGGGTTTGCATTCGGTTTGCAACTGCAAGTCATCTCGGCATTTGTGTATTTTACTAATGCTACAATTTAACAACAATGGTTTTAAGTCTCTTCAAAAGTCCCTGGATCTAGGATCTCAGAAGACTACAATCCACAATCTCAAGTCTTCATCCATAGTCCATCTCTGGCCACTGACTAGATTCCATGTGGTAGCTTGTTTCTATAAAGTCTTTAACAACATGTTAGACTACAGATCGAAGTCAGTATGTCTTCAGGTATCACACGGGTCACATGAGACCCAGAACATTTTTGGATCCATCCCCATCGCCAGAGAACACTCTGTCTTGAAATACAGCAGCTCAGTAGGAATGTGACAATGTTGTAACATTGGAAGATGCGAGTGAAGATAAAGTCCACAGGCAGTGGAGGCGACATGAAGGGGTGCTCAACGTTCCCGGTTTGCCAGTAAGGGTTGAGTAGATGATGTGCTGCTCCCCACTGAATTGATCCTCACAGAGTGATCCACTGGGGTATGGTTTGGACACACAGGAGAGCCATTTGAAATCTTCTGTTTTTGGGGGAAAAAAAGACACTATTTTAATATTGCAAATTATTAGTCAGTTAACTGAAAACTATGCCCAGCCCAGGAAAAAAAGTCTCAGGGCAGAGCCACACAACTTATGAAAATTGACCATGACCATGAACAGATCACGAAAACGAGGCTCCATTGAGATGTATGGAGCAGAACAGTCATGGGGAGCGACAAGGGGTCAGACTCAGGTATATTGGACCCCATCGGAGCCCTCATATTCGTGATCTGTGGATGTCACATCATTGAGACCCCCACGATCAGCGGATAGGGTCCAACTCTGATTCATGGGAAAACCCCTTAAATACATTTAATGGCTCAATGCCCAAGGCTGTTATTTTAATGCACCCTGGGGCTGATCAGTTTAAAAGTAAAGCACATCGTAATCAGAACAGAACACTCAGACTATTGAAAACGTATGCCAGACTGATGCAAATGGGCTTGGGGATAGACTGGAACAAAAAGTTTGTCTGCAAGTAGCCTAACAAGACAATGTACTGTACAACCTCCGAACTATGACCTTCATGGATGTCTATGGACTTATAGCAGCACATCAAGGGGATATGGCCACAGTACAATACTCATAGGTAAATATGATGTATGCAAGAAGATATATGAGCGGTGAGAACCTGAGAGCTGAGTGTCTACAATACAGCTATAACAACCTGTCAGTCTTCATGATCTATTATACAATTTAAAGCATTTTACTCTAGTTAATAACATTTCACTTACATGGCCCTTCTCTGAAAGCTGCTGTTCCACCATCTGTACAATCTGTTTAAAGGTAGGTCGCTTCTCTGGGTCGGCATTCCAACAACTCTTCATTATCTCATAGCTGAAAGTGAAGAAAATATATTAATGACTATTGATATAGTATATGTTGATCCTACAATATTTTATTTTCCATCTTTTGCAGCTGCTAACCAGTGAAGAGCGAAGAGCTACATGCAGGAGTCCTATACACCACAGTGTTTCTAAGTCCTGCATGGGGCTCACTGCCCTAGACTACATTATGTAGGAAACCGTAATTTACTTTAGTAAAGTATTATTTCTGTTTATCATGTTTTTAAAAATTTCTAGAGGAAAAACAGTAATAGGCATCTACTTACAGCTCTGCCGGTGCACACTCTGGGCTCATCATGCGATAACCATCCTTTATCATTTTGTAAAACTTGGAGTCCACCGGTATTCGAGGATATGGGCTGCTTCCTGTTCAAGAAGCAAAACAAAGCATTAAGGACAAGAATTACTGAAGAGAAAGGTATTATTATGGTCACATATAATCATTGAAGGAGTTGTGCAATGAACAAAAACTGACCTCCCAATTACAGTTAAGGGATATGTATCTGAATACTGGGGGTCCTACCCCTGGTGTAAAACATGGCATATGTCTACTGTTTTATCCCATCTCTATGGGACTGAAGGGCAATACCTTATAACAAAAGCACTCATCTCTATCAGTCTCATATAGTTGTAAAGAGTAGCATTGAACATGTGCGACCACTGCTTCCGTCAATAGGTGGACATAAGACCCGTATTTATAGTCAAAGCACTTATCTACAATAAGGAGATAAGTCTTGTTTTTGAGACAACCCCTTAAATGTACCGATAAGTGGGAAAATAGCCAACGTACCTAAAGAAAAGATCTCCCAGAGCAGGATGCCATAAGACCAGACGTCACTTTCAAATGTGTAAACACAATGAAAAATGCTTTCAGGTGCCATCCACTTAACCGGTAGTCGAGCCTATAATACAATAATGTTCAAAAATATAGGTTATTTCCATCATCTAAAAGCACATACAGCTATATAAGTACGTAGAATCATAAGACCACCGAATTTCCTATCAGTGTCATATATACGCTTGCACTACAATGAGGACACTGAAATAGGCCACAAAAGTAACACATGTCAACAATAAAAGACCTAATCTGACCTATTAAATGTACTAATCATTCTAATCTGTACCCTGTATCTTTACTACTATAGTGACCCAGATATACTAGAGGCTACATCATACATGTATATATTTTGGTTACCGGATCTCTAGCTAGACTGCTGCTTTTTGGTCTGTGAAGTTGTGTTGATTTTATGAAGAACTGTAGTTAACTATTTGCTTATGTTACCTGACAAATTTGTTCCTCAAACATCAAAAGATAAGAATTTGTCTGGCAAGCCTCTTTGTTACGAGGCCGTAATTTCATGACATGTTATATCTTTTGAAGGGTTGCTGCCTTATCAAGCATCTAGGATCAAAATATTGTTAAAATGGCTTAAAGGGGCAGTCTGATGTAGAAAGTAGTAAAGTAATGATGAGCACACTAGATAGAGAACCCAAAATGTGGATCCACTAAAAAATTTGGACTATGTTACTCAAAACAGAACATTTCATGGAAAAAAACTTTAAAATGAACCAAAAAATACATTATTCATGTAAAAATATATAAGTCCTATTTGCCTGTATAACAAAACCGATCCCTGCAGATGCACAATAGTTTGGGTGATAGTATGGATTGAAGCAAGTAAAACATTACAAGGTTATATTTTCCTCAATAGGGACTGTGCTAAGAAGCTATACACCTTAACACACATCTCCTGATATATTAATGTCATAGCTGAAATATATTATTACCTTTTCCATCAATCGCTAACCAATTTAAGAAGATCGATACATTTCACTTTTTTTCCTCCATAAAAGTGCATTATGTCCAGTACTTCCATTATGTCCAGTAAAAATGTGCCTAATAAGTCTACTGTAGTGTCATTTCTACATGAAATTCTACATTATATCACCAAATCATTATGTTCTCTCCAAGAGAGTGTGTCCTGATGAGATTTGCCCTCTTCTAAGGGTTTTCTACGGGAATTTGAGAACACTGAGTAACGCTAACTGAATTACACCTGCTTAGACTTACATTTCCTTTAACCACATAATTTGAGTCGTTCTTGATATCTCTAGCGAGGCCAAAGTCGCAGATTTTTGTAATACGCCCGTGAGTGAGGAGAATATTTCTTGCAGCAAGGTCTCGGTGGATGCACTAGATTTTTTTGAAGAAAACAAAAATGACAAAATATTACTTATGAGAACAAGATTGCACACGGTAGGAAACATCATATTTTTGACAACACTACATTTTACAACAATTATGAAAGGTTTATTTGCGTTCTCCGTGGGAAGGCCATGCTCAACCTGATGCCCCGTCAATTAGTGACAATGGGAACTGAGATTGTGATTGCTGGGTGATTGCATTTGGACCCCCACAATCAGATTTATATCGCTTAGGCCTTATGCACTCATGAGGCTGGGTCGACATGGTGTGTGGATGTAAGACATGCCGATGTCCATAGGAAATGAGTGGTTGCCCTGCAAATCGGGCACAACGTGGTGAGGCATGGTACATGCAAAATGGGGGCTGTAAATTAGCTACCGTTTTTACAAATAGCTCACGGGGCACCTCCATTTACAGTTGAGGCCTTATCCCGTGGATATCAATCAAACGTAGTTTAACCCCTTTCATTGTTAATAACATAGAACAACATTTATCTACTAGACAACTCACACAAACCATTGTAAGTTGTTTTAAAGACTTAAAGGGGTATTCCCATCTGGGCATTTACATTTACATAAATTCATTTGCCTTATGTAAACATTTCTTCAAATGGATGTTAATTAAAAAAATGTTCCTGTGTGAAGATAATTTCTCATAAATGTAGTCATGTTGTCCCTTAGAAACCACATAGCTTCCTCGGATACGACCACGTCACACTCTGGCAGCGGTGGCCAGACTTGCGCTATAGAGTCCTGTCTGACCACCTGGATTCAGCAATTATTACCATAGGACGGCTGCGCGACATGTAGCAACTCCCGGACATTTCATATACAATAACCTTTTGTTTCTTTGTGCAATCCCTCCAGCAGAGGTGGCCGTATCTGAGGAAGCCATCTGGTTACTAAGGGACAACATAACTACATTTATGAGAAATTATCTTCACACAGGAACATTTTTTTTAATAACATCTAATTGAAGAAATTTTTACGTATGTCAGATTAATGAAACTGAATGTGAATGCCCAGACGAGAATACCCCTTTAAGGCCCAGTTTCTTATTTTAACATTATTTCTGAAAATATACATTTTTGTACATTTTCTGCTGAATTCAACTAAGCCCATGTGAGCAGATCAGTAACTGGATCTTTGTCTTGTATGTCTGTCAAGTACAGATGTGTTTCAGCATCTGTCTAATAACTCACATTTTTAGACGCCAGGAAGTTCATGCCCTGTGCAACTTGATATGAAAAGCTAATCAGATCTTCTGTATCTAGGGCTAAATCATCTTCTTCAGGCATCGCAATGGTGACATCCTGATCAACATAGGAACCTATTTAAGATAAACGGGATAAACATTTAGACAGAAATTTCAAACACCCGTAATATGGGTCAGAGGAATTACTACTTAATTCTTCCAAGCATCCAAACAAAAGCCTTGCTAGACAAACTATGTGAAACATAAACGAAAAAAGACTAAAGTTTAAAGAAAAGCGGTATTTTGGAAAAACTTGAGCTTTTACTGTTTTGCAAGCTTTATTGATAGCAACTGATAAAAATGTAAATGACTACAATCATGATGGTTCCATCTACCATGAAATGAAATTTTAGAGGAGGAATTCTACGCACCTGATTTTCTTTTGTCTGACTTGGTTGGCACCACGTAGGATACTCCGGGCTTCATATCCATGTACTCACTCATTCCATCACTGTAAAATAATAAGAAGAATTGTTTTTCAGAAACATTGCCACTATTTACAGCTCCTTGAATGAAGGATCCCAGAACAAAGACAAGGATATCAATGTTTTACTTGGCAGAGGAACAAGCATAACAACTCTTGACATCCATGTTCTGTAGGAATCACAGCACAGGATGCACGTATAATTACTAAAGATGCGACTGAGGGCAACAACAACACTAACTGGGCTACATTAGAAAAAGGAAATGCTTAATGTCTAACATATTAAATTCTATACTTTAATCCCACCGACACTTACTAAAATCTCCATACTAGCCATATGCTACTTTATTTACACAAAATAGTGACATCAGGTCCACTACCACTTCTTGACATGATTACATATGTTAGGAGCAGAAGTTATACCCATTACACTGTACCAGGAGGGAAAGACGGCAAGTGATGAACAATAGTCAGTCTCCAGGGAAATGTGAAGTCGCTGCAGCTTACATGAGACAAGACCTTAGACAAATGATGTTCAGAGGTCAAGGAGAGCGCTGATTAAGACTACGGCTATTATAGGGGGGGGCAAGGGTCTGTGAACGTAGCACACGTATATATACAAATGATATTCAGTTTTATTTGTAGACGCAGTAATCCTGTTCTATTATTTAAGCCCAATTTCCTTGTCTACATTAGTGCATTTAATCACTGTGGGAGACTGAGTCACTGAATTTGTTACTTAGAAGTTTCTTAACTTTTAAGGTTCATTTGCTAAACTATATAACACTAGGGTTGTCTTACTTTAAACTTGAATGTAGTCCCTTGGTAGAAATATCACAACTGAGAAACCCCAATTTATCATCAAGACAAATTATGTAGCACAATACATGTTAGAGAAGGTATACATATTTCAGTGGGTAAGGGGTATATGCAATTGGAGTATATACTCTTTTAGCTCAACATACTTAAAGGGACAGCAGAAATTGAGCCAATAAACCACTACTAGTATGTGATCAAGCAGCTAGATGCCTAAATAATCAGATTCTTTTCATTGCATCATCCAGACAATTAACTAACTGTGAAGTAAGATGTACAGTAGTTACAAGTTCAAATTGGTGTGGAGTTTTGCACCAAACCCATGCTCTCCACACCATAGAACACTTCCTTTTTTGTAATTGATGGAACTGCTTACAGGGATATCATAACCAGCTCTCCCGAAGTCCAGTGCATGATGGCAATGGAACAGACATAATTTCGAAGGTGATAATTTGGTAGTGATTTATTAGGTCAATTTCTGCTGACAGGTTACCTTGAAATTGGACACATAAGAAAAAGCTTTGTATAGATTGTGAGTTGACGTAACTTTCTTTAATAATTTTTTTTTTTTTTTTACATGTTATTCACTAACTTTGACTACAAGCAATGCACTTGGTTTCAAGATGTTGGCATATCCTTAGGATATCAGTCTGAGGTCTGAATCTCAGCAATGTTTGAACCACAATGATGCTGACCACCAATCAGATATTTATGGCTTATGCTACAGATACACCAACAATACAATCATGTAAAAAATGTAAAAAAAAGATGATACAGAAAAAAAAAATACTCTGCTTACCAAACATGTTCCCTCGAGTTTAGGAGGTTCTTGTAAAGGGCACTTTCTGAATGGTCTTCAAACTTCTGGCAGATGAAAGCATCACGTTTTCGTCGTAGATAATTCAGAAGATCTCCATAACAACAATATTCAGTGATGACAAGAGTTGGACCTGCAAAAATAGAGACCATTTAAATGGCTATAAGCAATGATTCGGAATATAATAATATGATATGATGATGATAATAATAATCATGCTGGGGTCACAAGTTCAGAACCCCATATAGATATGTGCTTTTCTGTGGTTGCAATTACAGCATGGCAGCAAAGTATCATATGCAGCCATTTCTCATTACTTTCTATGTGATTGAGCTAGAAAGATGTCCCAAGCTGCAAGTGATGACTCAAATCAAATTAACCTCTTATTGCAGATTTGACAGCCATTATCATGGGCTACTCTGATGAAGACTCTATAGCATAGGATACAATGTAGTGTCAACGTCTATTTCCTCGTTAATATTGAGTTAAAGTAGGCATATATGTAGAAAAGAACCCTAACCCTATGACACTTATATATTTCCGTAATATAAATTTTTAAACCAGATTCACAAATGATCTATGCACAGGTAAAAGGCTATGCTAAGAAATCTCTAGCACTAATATATACAGGACTGGATTTTTAGTAGCTTCTTCGAGTAATGAAATGACTAATTGCTTAAGAATGCAAATTATACCGTGTGCTACAATGCAGCTGGAGAGCCACATAACGTGTTTCTATTTGAAGAAGTGATCCACTTAAACAGGCTGCCAACAATCTAAAAACAACCTGCCGGGTCACTGCACCCGATTATATAATGTCATCTAATGTGCTATTCCAAATGCTACATTTACCTACTGTGTATACAAAAATTCTTCCCTTTCAGTGAGCAAGATTCCCCTATGATATCATTTTTATTCGACATATTACAGTGATGGGGGAATGTGACAGCAGCTTATAATATTTATATAATGCAAGGTATCACAAGTAATGTTCATATCAAACCAAAAATGTGTCTGCTTATCTGTGGTTTGGGAGGGGGGGGGGGTCTCTGAGTAGAAATCAGTCCCCTTCCCCATCTGGCAGTCAGCAATGTTATCCCTTCTTATATCCCAGCTATACTGCCTATGCTCAGCTTTTCCTTGACAAGCAGGATAGAAAGCTATTCATATTTACTGTTCTGCAGTGAATTTGCCAGTACTAAGTTTATTAAGTGGACACATGCTACACAAGTCTTTGCTAACATTACTATTTTTATTTTAATAGCAGCCAAATGGAAAACAGGCAATTGATTGAAAAGCTTGACATATGAGTCCCACAGAATACAACCCTGAATTCCTTCATGCTTTTCTGATACATGTCAGAAGAATAGCATCATTACTTTGATCAATCTGCCTCACTGTCTACAGACTGGATCAACAAATATGGCATGTAAATACATATACTATGCCTTATATTATATTTAAATGGGATTTGCCCATAATTAACTTTTATAACCTGTCAATCATATACCTGTAACTCCACCTTAAAAGCAGAGAAGAGGCCTGACTGACGTGACATGAAATTTTATTGGATCCAAGTTTTTAATTAACACTAAACCGCATCTCCAGTGTTTTAGTGCCCAAAACAAACCAATAGTAAGTATGTCTATCCCCAAGTTATTTTAGTGCAGTTTTTAGTAGTTGTATGCACTGAACTCACATTGTGTGCTCTTGCTGAAGGCACAGTCCTGTGACAAAGCTGAAGGCAGTAAACCTGCTCATGCACTCAATGTTGAGCACATGCGCAGTGGAGCAGAAGTGTGTTTACTGTGCTGCTGATGGTTTCCCTTTAAATTAGAGTTTTGTATCATCCATGCCCAGAACAGTGACACTTTTAGGTAGAAACAAATCAATTATCCCGATCATTATCCCAAGTTGCACTTGCCATTCTCATGACAATTTCCCTCTCTATGCAGAGTGTAGGATGGTGGAGTGTTCTTGTTATGTGCCAATGCTCATGTTTACTCAGCACATAAGCTGCCGAAGAGAGACATCAAATTAAAGCGTATCACTGCCTGAATTCTACTGAATAGATGATGTGTCTCTGTCTGACGAAGGATGATTGATAATGCATTCACTATGCTCAACATCAACAGCACAAGTCCACATTAGCAGCTCTTCAGTTGTCCCAGGCTCCATAAAGGCTTAGTCACACATGGAGTCTTAAGCCGTACTCGCAATTAAGCGATTATCATTAACCCCTTAGGCAACCAGGTGGCCTACGTATTATAAATATGCTTCAGTCTGTGCGTGGTAATCCTTAAAAAAAAATATCCCAAAACAAAAAACAACAGAATAATTTATAATGTTATCCGATTCTGATCCCCTACAAAGTTTTAGTCCAAACAACCAATTGCGCAAAAAAAAAACGAATGAAAAAATTAACGCACATTGTTTCCTTCTCAAACTTCCTGAGTTGTTACAGAGTTAGGGGTAATGTTTACCGATGTAATAAAAACTCAAATGATACAATGCATTTCATCATACAGGAAGCAAATGTGGGAACCAAGAGCTATTTAGTGACACTGTCATTGTTTATTTGTTTGTTTCTCTTCAGTTGCATATGGAAGCAAATCGTATACCAATTTTTTGGCGGTAAAATAGAATAGACATGTGGAATTTCATTGTTTTCAATGTGGATAAGTCAAAATAGTGGGGGGGACTCACTATTTTGACTTATCTCCATTGAAAACAATGAAATTCAACATGTCCATTCTATTTTACCGCCAAATTATTGGCTGAATGTCTCATACAAAAATTACCCCCCTAATGAAAACATATGAACGCTGCCGGATCGAGTATGGATACATATGACAGCTTCATCAGAAATTGGCTTCCCAAAGCATGCACCTATTTACCTCCTACAGTGCAGGCTCCGAGAAGATTGACAATGTTTTTGTGATGACCAAGATAGCTCAAGACCTTCAACTCCGACATAAGGGCCTCCCTCTCTGTTGCATGGGCACTTGCTGCAAATAGAGAGATTTCATTAAGTGTCACATACACAATGTAAGTCATTCTGGAATATAAAACTAGCCGGAGTAATACTTACGTTTCAGCATCTTAACTGCAACAGTAAGTGCATTGTCCTCTTTCAACAGGCCGTATGCTGTAGCTTCCACCACTTTCCCAAAGGCACCAGCTCCCAGAATCTTACCTATAAAAGGTAATGGATAACTTATAAACACAATTATGAAACGTAGATGTGTACATACAACACCAATGTCAATTTGTATGAGCTGAGGCACTATGTGGGTGGAAGCCTATAGGGTTATTCAGCACTCCGAGACAAGATTGTTTTCTACATAAAGTAACATGGAAGTTACAGAACAGTCTGAAAGTTACCAAAATAACACAAATGGCTACATTGAGTACATGCACTTGCTCAGACCAACTATGGAGTCAATGCATGCCACTTTGTAGTGCTCCATAAGTGGGTTTAGCACCCAGTTATTCCTCTGTTGAAGCACAAACACAGTATCCAATAGCACAATGAAATAAAAATAACATTTTCGTCACGTGCTGTATAGTAAAACATGCTAAAAAAAGAACTGGACAATATAACCCAAATACTCCAAAACACTAACCAAAGCACAGTCTATCCCTCGGGAATTCCCACTTGTTGTCATAAGGAAGTTGTGTTGGATCAATATAAACGTAATTATTTCCATTGATTTCTTCAACCACTTTCCACTGAATTTCATACTTTGGTTTCTGCATCAGGAAAAGAAGAAAATAAACTCAGTAAAAGGAAAACAGATCAACGTAAAATATTGGTTAGGAACATAAGACAATTGTCTGCCGTACCTGCAAGTATTTGTACATGAGGACCGCCATAGCGATGCACAACACAGCCGCTGCTACTATAAATCCTATCAGCAATGGCGTAAATAGCGTATGGGAGTTCCTTTCTGCTAGAAAAAAAAGGCAATTAATATGTATAATATTGTATTATAGAATACCAATGTTTAATTTATAGAGGGAATCATTTCCTAAAAACTAAGCAAATAAGGTTTGAAATGTAGGATAGCAGCTACAATTTTAAAGATGTTCAAACACTAGAAAGTGGCACATACAAATTTCAACAAGCCAGTTCTAATATGGGTGAAAATTTCTATGAGCCAGAGCACATTATGGGTATTAGTAAGATTTTCATCCGTTTTAGCCGAAAACTGGTTTAGCAAATATATAATCCTTCTGACCTCCATATACTGCTGCATGTTGGCCTTGGCCAACAAAACACTAAGAATTTGGTTTTAATGGGAAAAAAGAATGGGTCATACTGAAGCTTTTCAATATCCAATGTGCACAAATCTGTTATCCCCAACATCAAGGAAGAGTTAAGAGGGCCCTCCATACATAAGCTGCCGTTTTAGCCCAGAATAATCTACTATGGCCAACTTTGGTATTTGTTATGGAACACCTTTGTGTCCTATAGGCAATGCCCTAATGGAATCTAACATTCTTCATCTGGTTGTATCAAATAACCTTAATACTATTTTTTGGGGTGCCAAAGAAAGAACAATTTTAATTACCTGTAACGGCAAAACTGAAAATAGATGTAATCCTCTCCACGTCATTGTACGCGATACAGTGTACAGTGCCATTCTTTTCCTTTATAGAGCTCACATCAATGATGCTTTCTACGACCGTCCGCCCTGAAGTGGAGTTTTCCATGCTGTGCTTTGTGTCAACTGGAATTATAGCTGGAGAATCCACACACCTGGAATAACAAAGTCACGTCATACTTTGTTTCTTTATGTAGTCACATTGTTAGACGCAAATGGAAATTACAGATAAAGCTGGGGGGATGGCAATAAGTAGTCTATCTTGCTATTGTTATATGAAATGCAAAGCAGATTACTGTGTCACTCCTAGAGAGATAGGTGACACGTTAACTAGATCCTATGTCAATAATACATGAAAATATAGTCAGCTGCAATGTCTGGCTGTCAATCACTGCATGCCCTGGACACCAAGAGGTGGAAGATTGAGAATCTATCTCATTATTATGAAAATACACATGTATTTATCCATTACTGAATGAGCTTTGGGTAGTGTATGTTACCTCGAATCAGATCCTGGACAGAATAACCAGTCAATGGAAGGCACAGGGAATCCCGTTGCCACACATTGGAGCATATCATTACCAAGTTTCTCAACTATTAGGATTTCAGGCTTTGCTGTAAAAAATACAAAAAAAAAACCCAGGTCATTATTAAAAAAAATCATCAGAAATTCTCCACAATGTAAACGAGTATAAATTAACACTTACTCTTTACTGATATGTTGAAGCCGACTGATGAATTGGCATCGGAGTTTGAGGCATAAAACGTATAGATTCCCTTCTCATTGCCTTTGAGACGGATAAGATGCAGCTCACTAACATATCTTTTGGAGATAAACAATTGACATTCAGTTATGGGAGGTTACTACTAAAGTATTCCTATGTACAAATAAATTATTAACATTTATAAATAGTAGTTTACATATTATAGTATTATTATTACAGGGGGAAATGCCAAAGTTCATAATTATTATAATTATTCTTTATTTATAAAGCGCACACAGATTATGCAGCGCTACACAGAGCTTGCCAAATTGGTCCCTGCCCCCAATGGGGCTCACAATCTACTCCAGCCTACAGGTATGTTTTGGAGTGTGGGAGGAAACCGGAGGACCCTGAAGAAACCCACGCAAACACGGAGAGAAGATACAAACTCTTTGCAGATGTTGACCTGGATGGGACTTCAACCCAGGACCCCAGCGCTGCAAGGCTGTAAAGCTAACCACTGAGCCACCATAGTGCCCCATACATAAATATAAATATGTTACTGCCATACCTATTGTTGCCTTCATCTCGCCACTGTACAAAATGATCTGAGGTGTTGAGAACCGTCTCATTCATGAAGGTCCAGAACACTTCATCTGGCTGAGGATATGCATCAATGTAAACCTTCAGTACAATGTTCTCCCCGGCATTAACAGACACATCAAGTGTGGTGTTGTCCATCACAGTCAGATTGATGTATCCAGTCTCTATTCAGAATAATTGGGAGAGTAACATTTGGTATTATAACTTCAAATTACATCACAAATATTACATTTATATAAAGGTCACTTAGTCAAAAATTACAGGTGGCATGGGACATGAGTAGCCTTCTCTTTGGTTCAATGAGCTGAAGTTTTGAAAAGCAAAGTGAATAAAGATAAGTATAATGCCAGTTACAGGAGGAAAATTTTAAGAGCTATAAACAACTACAATTACTAACAGCCATCAACAGAATCTGGACATTGATAGATCCAGTAGAGATGTAAAGAAATAGAACAAGTAGGGTGCTATAAAAGAAAACTATAAAAGAGTTAAGAAAGAGATACATCTAAATGGATCCTTATTCAATGGCAGTGGCAGCATTGAGACTGCCTTCTATAACACTAGAACCAAGGTACCAAGCCCAATTTGCATCCTTACTGAATGCAGTAGGAACTGAGTGCAAAATATATCCACCAGGTTACCCAGAAAGAATTAATGTGCCCGAATTTATCAATATCATCCGATTAAGAACTCAATGCTGGATGTTGTGGTGCATCCAGCAGAATCAGGCTTAACTAGATGGTAGCCAGCAAGCCAACTTGGCTCCAAGCCTGACCCGTGTATGAATTCCTTCTAACAATACAGGCAATACAGGTCACATAAATGATAGGTTCTCTAGGTTGAATTTGTATGTGAGCCAGAACTGGTATATTTTGTAGGTTGAATTTGTATGTAATCCAGAACTTTTATATTAAGCAAGTGTAACCCCAGATAAAGTATCTTTTTCCCCTGTGATTTTCAAAATTTTGGGATGTCATAGGAACAAAGCTTCATTACAGTCACCTTATAAATCTTATGTGGACTGTTACATCTTGGGGGAAAAAATCAGTAAATTGCCAGCATCCAGAGAGCTTGACCAGAGGTCACAGTGGGCATGGAGGTCCGTGTGCAACTAGGGGTCATCTGTAAGTTGGGTGTTCTTATGTCGGGGACTGCCTGTACATCCATTTATACTATACATTTAGATGTGATGCTAAGTGGGCACTTACCTAGAACATCTAATGTGAACATAGCATCTGTTTCACCAACACTGTTCTTGGCCTGACATGTGTATATTCCAGACTCATTAAGCCGAACAGCGCGGCTGCTTAGAGTGTTGTTCCGCTCAAATTCTGTATCAGATAGGTGCTTGCTTTTTGTTGTGGACTCCTGCAGAAAGAAATTACTAGATTTAATGAGATATCAGCCAGATTCCTCCTAATTACCATTTCTCATGTCAAACTTACAAGTATCCTAAGTATCCAAAATAACCACCTGTCAAACTGTCTAGAAAGTAATATTTTAAGACTGGCTAATGGCAGATGAATGGATAAGTATAACAAAGCAAATCCTGAGTATTGGGACAGTTTATTATTGTGATGTCTCTGATTGGAAATTCACCTTTTTCAGCTTCATTAAAATATGCTAATGACAGAAGAGCGGTCGGCTGTATCTCTATGTGCAGACAAAAGGAACATAATGAAATGACAGATAGGAAATGGAGGATGATGAGCGGGGACTAGGAGAGAGAAGGAAGGAAGGAAGAAGGGGGCTTCAACATTCCTCAAATACAGCTCCATTTTTTCACTCGAAGGAAAAAAAATGCTAATGACTGGTGAAAAAGGTGGGAGGAAATGTTGAAAACCATCTAAATTTAAAGCCATTATGAGTAATGATGTCTCTATATACTTAATATCATCTATATGCTATTATGATATGTAGAGGATTTGTCTTCCTACGGATTCTTGCAAAGGTCAGCAGGACATTGACCCCCTCCCCTATTTTCATGAAACCATCATGTTTACACTGCGCTCCTAACAAAACAATACTCTGACATCACAAACCAGAAGACAACTTCCCGAATAGTAGCAAAAATAAATCCAGTCACCTGTGTTTATAGGGCAAGATGTTTTTAGCAACATACTCAAAAAAGTTTTTGTTTTTAAACTTAAATGTTTAAAGAATTTATCAAACTTAAAAATAGTATTATTAACTTTCAGAAGTTTAAATAACCATTAAAAAGTTAATGGAAATTCATGAGCTGTGACTCAGTTATATGGGAAATCCTTAAAACAATCAATATGGCTCTTTTTTTTTAAAGTTACATATGTTTCCCAAACTCCTGAACAGTACAATTCGTAGCAAAAAAGCAAGCGCTGGATGTTTCCAAAAAGCACAAGATGGTATGAGAGGAAATTGATAGAAATTTTTTTTTAAATGTTATTGTACATGGTGTTCCAAATATCCGAATGTCCCTATGTTGTGTACATATAATGGTAGGTTGTTATGAAATGTCATTCTTAGATAGCTGACAGACAGTAACCTGAGCTCTGAACATCTGATAGCACTGATCAAACAATGACACATACACGGCCACCCCACTGTATTTGCAAACAATACCTGGATGACCTTTGGGCAGATCTTTTAAGAGGAGAGTGACAGACGACATGGACAATGGAATGAAGTTCTCACAGAATATTCAGTCGTACAACCTTTCATGAGCATGGTTACCGTGATGCTGTAAACGGAGATGGCCATAGCAACATGGATGCAGACAGCATGCTTCCTGGTTTTTCTTGAAATGCCCATGGCTAAACAGCTCTAGAAAGTCCTCAAACTGGGTAGATTAGGGCACAGCAATGCTTCAGGGAGAATATAAACCCAAGGCAGCCAGTTCAGGTACCCCAGGGCAAGGAGCTGCAGTATGTTTATTTCCCTAAGTTCTGTTACCTTGGTCTACCGTATAATGGAGCAGTTGATTGAGTAAGTCATAAACCTTTAATAGCTGAAAAAGGCTATTCCACATGACCCCCTTCCCAATACACTTTCATGCCCACGATTGAATCCTTATGGAAGGTGAGTCATTGAAACTCAACAATGCCAGATCCTATATTGCAAATCCTAATGAAGTTCGAAATTCCCTCCATGGCACTCTGGTGCCTGTATCTACTAAGAGGCTCAATAGCCACTCAATAGATACAGGCTACAGTTCAGACCTGTAGACCAAATCTTAACTGGTGGAGTTTTTAGCTCCATGCCCATCCTCCACCCGCCCAAAGTGAAAAACTAGTGAGTACGGGGAGATTAATGTGCCTTTTCTGCCACAAAACTGGCGGAGAAGGTTTAATGAATCTCCACCAATATACTGGAGGCATCATTTGGTACACTACAGAATTATGGTATCAAACGAGTGATAACTGTTAAACAGATTAAGATTAACCTGACAACAACAACTGAAGGTCCTTTATACTAGTAATTCAATTGTTTCTTCAATTCATAGATTGTAAGCTCTTACGAGCAAGGCCCTCATTAGTATTGCTTTATCAGACACTGTTGCTCAGTAATGTCTTAGGCTACATTCACACTACAGTATGGGGGACGTATATACGGCCGACGTATATGCGGCCGATATACGTCCCCCATACACTCCTATGGGCTCACGGCCCTGTACGGGAGCGGTACGGTGCAGCACACGTGCGGCACCGTACCGCTCCGTAGCCTCCGGGAAAGATAGGACCTGTCCTATCTTTCCCCGTATTACGGCGCCGTGCGCCATTAGTTTCTATGGAGAGGGGCGGGGGTGAGCTGCGCTCACCTCCTCCTCCTCTCCCCGCGCTGCCGTGAGCCCGCCGTACTACGGTGCGGCGGGCTCACGGCAGTGTGAATTTAGCCTTAGTTTGTATTAGTGTTCCATGAGCTGTGAAATATGATGGTGCTATAAAAATAAAAATATATTGTTTATATCCATACATGACCAGAATGTATAACTTGCATGAATGGCTGTCATTACATATTGGGGCAATAACAGAGTTGACATTATAATTTATAATTATATAAACCTTCCAAAATAATTGGTGCGTTTGATAAAATGTAAATTTTATTTAAATTTTTGCTTATTTCAGGAGGGCAAATAGTGTGTGGTGTAAATCCCCAGAGAAAAAGATCCTACTTTGTTCCAGTAAAAAATGTCCAGCTTTGTGAAATGTGTCTATGCGTTCATTTGCGGACAATCCCACTATTCTCTTATTTGCTAAGATTGGCTCGCTCTAAACGAAGTTTTCAGAAATACACTCCAGGGCGCCTGCCACTAGATCTACAGACTGGTGTTTATAGTGCACTGAGAATTCAAGACACCCACCAGCTGTCATCACAGAGCAATCCTTCCCTTCATTAAAGGAGCCTTTCAAATCACAAAAGCTTTTATGTGGCCAAAACAGCAAATTAATACGTAAGCGGCACAACCACGTTTTAATAATTCAGTATTGTTTGCAGGCCATTATTCAGAGACGTGTTTTCATTTTGCAAATACAGCATGAGATGTTGTTGAAAGACAAAGTGATTGATATCTTGTGGGAAATGGCACATTCACAACTCATACCATTCACCCAAGCATCTACTTACCATGGTAGGTGCATCTATCCAGTTGACCTCCACAGTGTTAACATCCCTCACCACACAGGTCACCTCAAAGGGTTCCCCTGCTTTAACCACCAGGCTAGATTTTGTTAGGGAAACCCTTGGTCTTCTCTTATGAACTAAAAAAAACAAATATATAAAAAGAGTAAAAATACTGTAACATTCTGTTACCAAATATGTAAGAAAGTTAGAAAATGTATAAATAGCAGCATCTTCCAGGAAATAAAAAAGTTCACATTTGCGCAAAATATTTATTTTATTTCCTTATATCATAGGAACAGAGCGATAAAAGTTACAGCAGTGAGATCAATTACATGACAGATGGAAACAGCAGCACCCCTTTAATGTATAATGGGGTCCATCAAGTATACATTATAGTGTTCATCGTTCTACTGGAAGGCATGCTGCATTTCACTGTTCCAATATATTATTATATTATCTATGTAATATATATATATATATATTCTATATTACTATAAAACTATATTATATATATTTGTATACTTGCAACAGAGTATCCTAACATGGACGTGAACAGAGGTGTATATTGCAGGCAAAAAACTATGTACAGTTATATGGTGAAATCTACATGACCCCTCTCTATGGCACAGGAGTAACAAAGGGCACATTTCTAATTGTTTAAAACATTAGTTTCTCTTTGTGTTATTTAGTATAAAGGATCTGTGCCTAGAAGGAGAACTTAATCTTCATTTGCTTAATATAGGATGGATAGAGTACGCTATACTCCAGGGAAGAATGCAAGATCATTAGTAGCTGGGGTCACGTGTTAATGGATAAGACAGGGCTACAGCTGAAGCACAGCATCATGACTTCATTCTCTGAATGATAAGAAAAGTCATTTTGTAGGCGGCTTGGGAGACTATTACCCTATAAATGTCATATCATTGTAATAACAAAGAAATAAAGGTTTTCCAGTATTAAGAAAAGGATAAAACACCAAGTTCTATACACACACAAATATATATATATATACTCCAATGCTTTTTGAGTATCTCTAGAGCAGCTACCACATACAGTAGCTTGAAGAGAACCTGGAACCACATTTTTACATATACAGCTAGTGACAGTTTCCTATAGAGCCATGTGAACTATCTGACACCCTTCATTTAGCTAAAAATTGTTTCCCTTAAATCCACATAACTCTAATTTATCTTATATTCCTTGGCATCAGTGAAGGCTTGTTCTGGTTGGCCGGTACCTCCCATCTGTCATGTGACCAAGATAACATCATCACAGGTCCTTTAGCCTCATAACATTAGCAAACTGTACATCATGTATATATCTGATCACTTGAAATCACAACATCCTCCTTGGACTTCATCTCCTCCCCATCCTTCATGGAATTTTACTTCTTCTCCATCCTCCATGGAGGGTGCGGTGATTTCATATGGTCAGACACATAGATGAGGTAGATGTTGCAGATGTAATAAGACCTTATATGTCATCCTGGTAAGATTACTTAAGTGCCCAATGATTTAACAGAGCTCTCTCTCTCTCAATGTTTTATATAGCAGCATATATCACTTAGAGCTGTCAATCAGGAACAAGGAGGTGGGGCAATGCAAGTAAATTTTAATATGCATGACTCAATTAGTGTGAATGATGAGTTGCATTTAAGTTTACAAAGTGATTTTTTGTAACATTGAAGCAATGCAAAGGAACCCTTCAGGGATAAGGGCAATGCATTTCAAACATAGCTTTTAATGAAGTCATTATTTTGGGTGAGTTAATTGCCATGACAGGTTCAAGTCACCAACTTCAGTAGGTCCTATTTTTTCACAGATCTGGAAATCTGACCCAGTTTTAGGGAGATAAAAAAATGACTACCTTTGACTTATATCTATGAATAACTGTCAAAAACATATATAAAAGTAATACACCCTAAAAGCCACATTACAGATTAAAAAGGTCGTCAATTATGCACCATTTTGATCCCCAGTAATGTTTTGGAGCTCTCTAATGTAAGACTTTTGGTGTGACGCAGTACTACCTGGCTCTGCTCTCCTCCGCTTCAGCTCCATCAAGAAGCAAGACCAAGAGGAGAAAAAGGGCAGCAGGTTGGGTGGCACCCGGGTTGGACAGGGATGATTTCGGTCTCCATACTGTTCTAGTTTAATTGATTTTGCATCCTACAACTGTATGTATTTCTCATAGTATTCTGTACAGTTGGGTGGAATGTGTTATCAGTAAATTCAACCCTGATTTCCCAAAAATGTGTGTGAAGGGAAGGATTGGGCAGGCAAACACATTGCAAAAGTGGTTTGTATATATTAGAATATATCTTTTTATTACTCTCAAATCTTTAGCACAAGATAAAAAAATGTATATTTGAAAGATTTTCATAAGTCTAGCAGTGTCAACAGTGTAGCAACACCAATAAAGCAACACTCTTCGCTGGAAAACAAGCTTAAGCAAATACCTTTAAGTAAAATCTAGCAAAAAAAAGTCACATATGTAAACAGCAAAAAAAAAAGTCTGATATCAATGCATCAAAATAACTCACCTGGAGTCACCACCAATCTGAACTCATGGGTGGTCTTAACAGCTCCATTTTGATTCACTGAACACATATAGCAATCGCCAAAATTGGTCTGTACTTTTTTTATGGTAATGCCATTCTCAATATCATTTTCATAAACTAAGCCTTTAGGCAGGGGTGATCTGTCACATTTTGTGATGGAATAGTCTGTAACATCCGAGTCAGAGAGCAGACAGATGCCATAAATGTCTTCGCCTTCTTTCACATCGTAATATCCCGGCATGTCGAGGAATGGATTGCTTAAATCTGAAATAAAATGCAAGACGTTATAACAATTTTAAGCACTGTAAATCTTGGTTTCTGGTAATTTCATGTTTTACAAAAAGCAGATAGGGACAGGCCCATCTATGTGAGTTGTCTATAAAGAAACACAACTTTTCTTGTACTAGAAAGCTTGTAAAGTGATAAAATTATGTGTCTTGAAGGTTAACTTAACTTACAGTACAGTGCAGAGAACAGTGTGAACTTACCTTTAACAAAGAGGTAGAAGGCTTGGTTATCTGTAGGGGTGACGCCTTTATTCACACAGATATATTTTCCGGTATGCTTGCGTTCCGCTCTTGAGATTACGAGGTCAACTCCATCAACTGAATTTTGTATTTGAGAACGAGGAACAGACCTTGGCTTCTTACCATGTCCCAGTTTTTGGGTATACCATTCTACTGGGGCAGAATCTTTACAAGACACCCTGAATACACTTCCGGCATTCACAAGTTGCCGCCTTCCAGCAATAGATATCGTGGGAGATGTTTCTGCTGCAAAATGAAAAACAAATATTAAAATCACCAAATGCTGCTGGGGACAGAATTGCCATTTCATATATATATATATATATATATATATATATATATATATATATATATATATATATATATATTTTATACAAAAGGCTGATATGAACCCAAAAGTAAGATCATCTAGAAGTCGGAAAAATACGGTATATGAGGAAGGAAATTAAAGTGTATAGAAACATTTTATATATCATTTTTAGGATAAAATGTCTATGTACTTGAGAAATAACACATATTGTTTAAGCTGTCTTCAGCTCAGTCAGTAAGTTGAGGAAACGTATTTCCCTCATAGTCAGAACATGGAGTAAACAGAAGACCCTGCTTCCCAACTCTCTCAAATATAAAAAAAACATTATAGAGATGAATTATATGTTATCACTATGAATTATGCAGTGGACAATGGGCTGAAGCATGTTGTGAGTGTGCCTATGCTTTTCTTTCACTTGGCTCCTCTCTACTCCCCAGAGCCTTCTATAGATAGCAGTAATATGATAATTTAGTGGGCTAACAGCCTGTCTTTGAAAAGATAAGGGAGACTTATCATAGATGACAGAGTGTTTTGAAGGATTAGGAAGGGGAAGGACAAGAGCCATATAACAGGAGAAAGAAGCATTTTTCTGTGGTCAGATATATGTACAAAAGTTTCTTATAATGACTGTTCTACGAATGTAGGCGAAGATTATTGAAAAGTTCACAACGATTTAAGACCATATCAATAAGATTTACAGGGTAGACATTCAAGGCTTATTTTTCAATATGTTCTCTAGACACGGTTTCTTGTCTGATAATTGGAATAAATTTGTTGTGGATGGGCCAGAAACGGCAGCATATAGCAAGGCACAGACATGAAAATGCAGCCATAAAGGATTTTCCATGGATACTGTATTTTACATTTAGCGAGTTATGCAAACACTCTGGAGTCAAAGAGTCCATCTTGTCAATGGCAGCCATATAGCCTACTACCTAAAGTTCTCAAAAATTAGATGAAGTACATACAATAAGAATAATAACTGGTAGAAACAAAGAATGATAATTCACAGACTTTTTGTTGCTTTTCATCAGCTTCAGCTTTGACTGATAGCAGTTTACAGTAAAAATGTATGTTCAATGTTTACTCATATCCCTTATCTTTACATCCAAGCACAGATATGGCTTACATCTCTGATGGACAACACCACAAAACCAAAAAGCTGAAGACAGATTTATAGCGCTCTACCTTACCAGGAAACTAGCGTCTAGCATCTGTATGACTGTTTTCCTGTAGGGTACACGCCAAACACCAGAGCTGAATGTGTGAAGTTCTATGTAGAAACCCATAGGTAAGGTATTATAAACTGATAAAATCACTATGCATCAACAATCCATGATTGTAAGATTCACATCTAAGCTAACAATGGCCACATTTCTATATTGGAATAAAATCATAGATATGTTCATCACATAAGTTTAGGAAATAGTTCATCAAAATACTAATTAAACACTAAATCCAGGCCCTAATATCCATGTATGCCTAAAAGTCTTTGAATAAACTTCATCTTCCCTTCCATCTGGGGAACAACAGAACTAACATAAGAGTTGCCATAATTCTTTAAGGGCATCCAATGAAGTCAAAGGAAGTTCCAATAACCTTTGCCTGAAAGTGCGCAAAGAAAATAACCAAGGTGAAGCATCATTAGATCAACATCATGAAGATGGTCATCAGCTCTTCTCTTACATCCTCCCTGTTTACTGTTTTGACCTGTTTCCAAGATATTATAAGAAACAATAAAGCACTCTCCTAAAAAAAAGTTTACTAAAAGGCTAACTCAGAATATATGCCTTTCTTAAAGTCAATATATTGTAGGATAATTCCTGAGATGCTGTCACCAACAGGAGTTATCTACAATGAAGCTATAGCTCCAAAATCAAAACTAGGACCAAGATTTTGAGATGCCAACCTAACTTTGCATTAAAAATTGGTATTTTGAGGGATCGTATTCTCAAAGAAGATGACCAACGTATATAATTTCTGGTGGAACTAAAAACCTTTTAGAAAAACCTGGTCTGGATAGAAGAGGTACCACAAATGGAGGTCTGGTTTAAAGTCTTGTATTCATAATTATAACAATTTTTTTTATTCTATCATTTTAATTGCATGCTATACAATTTTACAATATACAGTTTACAAATTAACCAACTTCCTTTTTTAACTTCCATAATTCAACTCAAATTCAATAAAACACCATTGAAATGCTATGAAATAAAAACAGCAGTAACATATGTTACAATACAGTAGCAATAAAGATTAGTTCTCATTTTATTTAGAGCCCTAAACAGTTGGTCTGTCTCAATCTCGATTATCTCAATGGTTGTTAAATGTAGACCCGGTCCTAAAAATAATCATCTCTTATCAATAAAACACTGTTCCCACGAGTTGGCTCTCCTGGTGATTTATTAACCTTACACAGTAACCTCCCCATATTATGTTACGTTGTAAATACTTATACACTGAAAAACTAAACTATGTGGATTATCAAATTCGGAACACACGGATATAAGATATATACACACGGATATGCTGGTCAGGCTAGTGATATCTCTAAGTTCACATGTGACGGCTGCAGCAAAATTAGATCTTTTATATATTCACCATATACAGGCAGTCCCCGGGTTACATACAAGATCTGGGTCTAGGGTCTGTAGGTTTGTTCTTAAGTTGAATTTGTATGTAAGTTGAAACTGTATATTTTATCATTGTAATCCCAGCCAGTACTTTTTTGGTCTCTGTGACAATTGGATTTTTAAAAATGTTGTATTGTCATAAGAACCAGGAGTAACACTAAAGCTTCATTACAGACACCTGTGATAACTGTTACAGCTGATTATTGTAGCCTAGGACTAAAGTACAATAAATTACCAATATCCAGAGGTCCGTTTGTAACTAGGGGTCGTATGTAAGTCGAGTGTTCTTAAGTAGGGGACCGTCTGTAGTTGGTTCTATGAGGCGGCATTCCATAATTTTGATCTATAATGTATAATGTACTGTAACTATGCAGAAGATAATAATGCGGTAAACTACACCAAATAGAGAAAAAAACATCTCTGCCGGCCACTTGTTAACTTTACAATGATGAGAGTCATTCAGGATTTCCACACAATTTGCAATGCACTCAGAAAACCTGGAAAGACCTGAAATGCACAAACTGTTAGACTGGCCCACTGCCCACTCCTCAAACAGACAAACAATACAATAAGGGGGTGGCAGCCAGCGAGGAGGGATGTTACTAAAATTACAACAGGAAATGTATTTTCCTTTTAAAATTAATATATGTTCAGTTCCGGGACATTATAATAACACCAGGCGTCTGTTTCACTTAATTATAACCATAAAAACAAACAAGTTAAATAAATAAACATACCACATTGTGCTAATCCTTCCATGTGGCAGGTATGTACCAAGAACTATATAAGGAATGTACCAGGGACATTACAAATTAAACATTTTTTGTAAAGATTATGTGGCCCGTCTGAAGAATTGGAAAAAACCCCCCACAAAAATAGATGTCCTGCACCTGCGTCTCAGGTCCTGCACTAGGCACAATATCATGTTTCAGTTTTGTCTAGAGTGTTTCTTGAAGTACCGTGGCTAACTAGCAGCCATGTTTTTGCATTGAACCCCCTAAAGTACTATGATTAACTTTAGAGGGGGATAATGTTAGCAAACGTATAATATATATATATATGCTCTCTTCCAAAACCTTCATGACAAGTAAGTTATTAACATTAAGCAATACCACTACCAACCAGGTGTGGTGCTGTTTTTGGAAGAAAAACAGCAATGCTCTCCAAATCCTGTGCAACCCCTTTAACATCCAGCACCTGCTTTATGAATGTTACGGCATTCTGATAGTTTCATACAGAACTTTTGAATCCTTATTTTATTACTGTGTTGCACATTCAATAATCTATAATATGTATATATGTTATACGTTGTATAGATTCATGTCTTTACAACTTAAAGTGATAAAAGAAGCCAACATTGTGATGACGCATATACTCAAGCTATAATAAACAATAATCTTCAGAAACTGTATCTTAAATCCCATGACGAATAGTTTAAAAACACACACAAAACAGGAATGATGAAGAAATCGACCTTTTACGAACTGTAAAATTTGTCATAATTGAAAAAGTCACAGACTGGACAGGTGCCTTAATCCAGTAATAAATTCCCAGCCCTGCACAGTCTACATCTTGCTATTTAATATTATGTAATTCTATCCCAAGCGACAAGCCCTTCAATTTCACATTGAAAATTAGAACTTGTCGAATAGATAGGGACTGCCCACACATATGGGAAACTACTTATTTTACTTGTTTTTTTGTAATTCAAGGTGGGAGGTCAGAGATTATGTCCTGAGATCGTCTTAGGCACACATGCACTTAACATTATGCCTCTTTTGGGGGATATCTATAACTATACAAGTACAATATAAGTTGTCTGACAACACATACAGTATAGACCATTAAAGAGAACCCGTCATGCAGAATAACCCCCCCTAAACTAAATATATTTTCATAAACTGCCATTAGAGAGCATTGCCTCTATCCCTTCATTGTCCCTCTACATGCCTGTAAACCTAAGCAATGAGGTCCTAAAGCTGTATGCAAATGACCTGTGAAATGTCCAATGAAGCATTAGCATATTCAAGCTGTCCACTCTATTCATGAGTGGGAGGCACAGCCACACCCCCAGTGCATGACTGACAGCCTGTATAATGATGTGAGGCTGTATAATGATGTGCTTCCTGGTGCTGGTGGCCACGCCCCCTGCAGCCTGTGTGTGCATGTGTGTGTATATAGGAGAGATACAGCAGCTCCAGGCAGCCATGTTACAGCAGAACATGTCAGATACATGTGTAGCTGATGTCTGTGTACTAGGAGGATGCAGCATGTCAGCAGATGCAGGACACACACTAGCCATGCTTTACTATACATTACACACAGACATGAGCAGGGGGAGGAGAGGGGAGGGGTAACAGGGGTGACATCACTGCCTCTGACCATGTGACCAGCCTCATTTACATGATAAAAAATCGATGATTTTACACTGAATAATGTATGAAATAACTAGATAAAGATCTAGTGAAATAACTAGATGGGATCCTTGTGAGCTGCTCCAACAGGTAGAGGTGACAGGACTAGTGGCAGAGACCTGATGACAGGTGTCCTTTAAAGTAGAATGATGCTTATGCCCAGTGAAACTGCTATTTTTGAAAAAACTTTTAAAAGCTACTTCATTGATGGTTGGCTGTATAAAAGTATATATGGAGAATATTACCATTATATTACCACATCCTGGCAAGACTGTTGTCTAAATTGATTGTATTTTGTAATTGAAAAGCCCTGGATCAAGCATTACTCAACTTCATAGACCTAATTGACCAGTTTAACTATGTGCAGTGACAAAAGGAGTACATAAGTCACTGACCAAGTAGGTCCATAAGTCATCTCGTCCCCATATGACGATAATAGATTATAGTACACAATACATTATAGTTAGGAAGTCCTATATAGAACAGGAGCTACTAAGTGCCCCATGATTGATCTCACCATTAGCAGTGTACCTACTGATATACACTACATTACTGATTGTGAATAAAGTCTGTATTTTAGGAGATAAGCTGTCACATCCAAATCTACAAGGACCCTTATTGACATGTTGGATGAACCTTTCAATGTACATTCAAGTGCAGTCCATATGCATTTCCATCTGAACCTGAATTCCCACAAGAATTGTAATGAACAGCAATGTGATGGAACGCATCCCCATTTCGCATGAGTGTCATACCACCACCTCCGCTATTGACTGGAATTGTTGGATGCTGATAATTCCTAGTAAGATAACGATGACAGCAGATGGCAGATGGATAAATATTACTTCACCTTTTAAATGTACATACATGTAATGGGTGGGAAGGCCAAAAGACCATGCAGAATATTGAATTTCTTGTGATTGACAATCTTATGATCACATAGGCTTGGCTAAAAAAGTTGCTGCCAGAGAGCTCTAAAATCGAACACCCTTATCCTATATGAATCAGCTGACACTGGGGGCTGGTCAACCAATTGTGCCAAAATCAGCAGGTTTAGCGAACATTAATGTATATGGTCAACTTAAAAGTAGAATTTGTTAAAAATACACAGAGTAGCAGGTTAGCCAACAGGGGATTTCTGACACCCACCACACAGCATTTACTCCTTATGTGGCTCCAGCATAAAATCTGAGTTTTCCCAGTTTGAAATTACAGATAACAGAGAAAATTAAATCCAGGAACATATTCTAATGGATCAGGGAGGCTTCTACTGTAATCTTGTCACAATCTTGTGACTCTGTACCGCTGCTCAGTATAAATAGGTGACACGTTTGCCAGCAATCATGTGATAAGTAGGCATTGTTAATGAGCAAACAACAGGCGTCGTGTTTATTTGGTGCACTTGGAACACAGGTGGGAACTACACTTGTAACCGTTCTCATTGTAAAGTATTCACAAATTCGATGTACTCAACTGCCTAAGGACAGTCCAGGCAAAGGAACACGGGAATGAAGAATTGATGAAGGGACCACAACTGACCAAAATTTCTGACTTGTCAAACATTTTAAAAAGGGCCGATTTGCACTTTGAATGTAGAATATATTTATCTATAGGTCATATAGGAGCACTTGTATAGGTTGACTGTACTTTGACATTAGCATTACTTCTCAAATAATAGCATAACTGTTTACTTAAAGCTGACACAAGATCACAAGTTTCCTTTCCGTAGATAATCCAATGTTAATGGTAATCAGGCCCCAGTAAAGACTTCTTTTGTTCTTATGTGAGTGCTTCTTTCATAAACCTTTATAAAGAATTCCATTTCAATCAATTTATATGATGTGTAGAAAGCTCCTTGTATCATGGGCATGGAAAACAAGCTCTGTTCTGTCAACCGCTGTGGACAAGACTTAGATTCTTTTCCGTGCGTGATAATCTACCAGCTCAATATGTACGTGTCATGGGATGAAGGTAACAAACATTGCATGTGTCTTAGAGTTGGGACAAAACATATTTTCATCTATTCTTAGAAAATGTCATCTTATATACTGGTTTTGCTATAAGTAGAATACAAGTGAAGCTTCACTTTTTTCTATTTTATGGTTATTGCACATTTCCAAGGTGGCTGATCCATAAAGGCAGAAAAAGCTTTGTTGGTTTTAACACACCTTAAAATCTTATTCTCACATTTTACTGCTCTTTGAAGGCAACAAACCCTGACTATTTAATCCTAAGAGCACCTCCTCAGTGTTTAGTTTTTTTGTAGTATGTCTGAAATTCTTCCTTCACAGGAGACAAAGATGCACAATCAATACTTACAATAAGCAAGGAAATTACAATAAACAAGCATTTGGTAGACATTCCGAAGACAAAAGTGTTATATATATTGTAAATACTATATGGTATATTGCAGTAAATAAAAGAAGGAAAGATTCCAATTCTGTTACATTCACTAATGAGTAATTGTAGCTAGTGTTGCTATTGAGCTATCTGTCTAGCAACAGAAGAACAGGCAGCAAGTGACAATGCTGACACGCCACGATCTCCTAAGGTTGAAATGATGACCAGCTCGTTGACTATGCAGACTCACCGTGACCTGCTGAATACAAGTGCAGCCGCCTACTAGGCTGAAGATGTGTTTTAAGGTCAAGATGGAAATGATGTACAGCTGGTTACATAGTTTATACGGTTAAAAAAATTTACATGTCCATCAAGTTCACAATAGGGAGGGATTGGATGAGGAAGGGATTTAGGGGAAACAATTCCATATCACATAACCATCAATGTTATTTAGGTGTAAAAAGGATTTAGACCCTTCTTGAAGCTCTCTGCTGCCCCTACTGTGACCAGCGCCTGAGGAAGGCTATTGCACAGATTGACAGTTCTCACAGTAAAAAAGCCCTGTCGCCTCTGGTGATTAAACCTTGTTTTGTCCAGATGGAGACAGTGTCTATTTGCCTTTTGATTTGATTTAACCTGGAACAACTTGTCCAGGTTAAACACAATATTTTTTATATGGACAATTCATATATTTATATAAAATTAATCATGTCCCCTCTTAGTCTTCTCTTTTCCAGACTATACCATGCGTCGATGATCTGCTGAATACTAGTTTAGTCTCTACCATACAGAAGATGTGCCATCTGGCCATGATCTCCTGATTACCAGTGCAGCTTCCTACTACACTAAATATGTGTTTATAAGGTTGAAATGTTGGCATGCTGTTTGCATCTTTTAAGCAACATAAAAAATGCAACAATACAGGCAAAGGGAAACAAGTGCAAACAGAGTGTTGTGTTCATCATTGTCAGAAGTCATCACCCTTAGGATGCAAACGTAGTTTTTGTCTGTGTGCCATTGATTTAACAGATAGAACACAGATAAATTAATTGCATTGGGCTTACACACAGGCCAGTGGTTTTAACAGTCCCATTTTAATACAATTTTGCCTTCCATTTGATAACTGAAGCCTATGCATTGGGAAATTTCCTGGAATATTTCCCCTGTTAAAATAGTTGTCCAACCATGTATATTTTTCCAAACAACCAGTGACTTTAGTATTTTCTCTTCTGATTCCAGAAAACTCCATTGCAAATCAGTTAATTAAAATAAATAAATAAAATGATGCCGGAAATGTTTTTAGTGGCGGGGACACAATGTCCTATAACATTTCTTTATTTGTCTTATTAATGTAAAGGCATTACCAATTACTGATATCATTAGGCGTAATATCTCCAATGAAAGCATCACAATTGAAATGACATTTTTTGGTTCCTAAAATGACTGAAAATAGGGATGGTAATAAGCCAACGCTCCTTATGATTGAACCGACTGAAAGACATTTCCCTCCTAATGTAGACAAGTGCTACTTTAGTAGTAAGAGAGGACTGTTCATCAAGGATGTTATGAATTCTTTGTTTCCTCTTGTCTTTTTTCTATAAAATAAAGTCGGGTGGAAATGACTCAAATTCCTGAAATCTGCCATGAAGGCAAATGGAAAAATTCAAGGTGTAAATATAATGATATCAAATGTAACAGCTGTGGTTTGTGGGCAACATTGGTTTTCTGTTGACTTCTCTAATGCTTACAGTAAAATAAACCATTGTTTTCAATGCTTCACCTTGTTTTCTTTAAAAGTTTTCCCATTTTAAACCTTAAAATGAAAATTAGCCATCCACCTCAATGGTATTATGAACATTTTCAGCATTCATAATATTTTAGTGGACTGAAATCCATCTTGCGGTCCACATTGCACCCTATGGTTGTTCAGCAATTATCCAGCTTGACTCCATCAACCAGACCACATTTTTGTTTTCAAAATGTGTCTGAGAATTATTAACAATATTTTGGATGTTTACAAATTGGCTCCCAAATGGAGACTGGAAAATTATAAGGTTGGGTGTCTATAACACAGTCGTATACTCACCCAGGCTGTACCTGGGCATAGTATATGGAGCTCCTCGCCCATCATCTTTCCATAGGTAGCCAAGCACAATGCCAGAGACTCCCCTCTAGGGGCTGGGATGCAAACACAAATTGTGTGGCCACATAATGGGCCCCTCATATGGTCGTGTTCATGGGGCCTTACACTGGTTTGGTCCAGGCTAATTCTGAAAATCTATAGAGCAATGGGAACAGAATACCATCTCTACAGCATGGGAAGATGAATGCCCTGATTATCCACATGGACAAGCTCCACTCTGCTCTGGTAGCCCACATAAAAACTTTCCCTTACGTTATATGGAAATCTATTATCTTTACTTTTTTCATTCAGTTTCTGAAAGTCTATTAATAGGGCAAACCAAAATCATAGAAACCGTATAGCTTCAAATAAAAAGTGTTAGGAGGTTGATTTGAGGCCACACAGGTTTTGGCAACGCTTACTCCAGTCCAGCTTATGAATACACTAATATATGTCGTAACTAATACAAGACTGGCAAAGTTTTAAATCTTAACCTGTTGGATATTTTTGTATAATAGGGAGGAGATTATAAAGAGACTATAAATGTCAATCCCAAAAAATATAAAATCTTACAAATAATTCTTCGAAAGTGAAGGCATACTTAGAGGCCAAGAAGGTGGTAAAACACTTTGCTGGCGCAGTTAGCAAATGAATTGATTTCATGCTTTTTGTTGGCCATGTAAGTTTAGCCAAATGTGTTACCATTTACCATCAATAACAAATTTACAATTGCTTTCCTTGTAAAGTGTGCCGACCCAGTGCTTTTGGATAGAAAGCGGCTACATGTTGGCCCCACAACAACCGTAACGTGTGCCATCAAATTATATTTTATAAACCGGAATAGTCTTCACAGGCCAATATGATGGCATTACTAAGTTCACAATTCTGGAGCCCTGACAAGGCAGACATGTAAATAGATCTGGTCATGTAGACATTACAGACAACGAGAGGATTTCAAGGCCCAATTAACATTTACTGTCCACTTAACTCTCTCTTCATTGCATAGCAAGATGCTTAGTGGTTTCAGGTCGAGGCCAGCTCCCCTAAAGTCAAATTATGTCATTAAACCAGTGCTCAATTACTACCCATAATAGCATCCGAGAGGCCTCGTGTAGAAGTAGTCATAAAAATAAAACTGCATCACGTTTATGACCAAAAGGTAATCATTCTTACACTAAATGAGGGTCATGATTTCAGAAACACTGGCAAAGTAAAAGCAGTCATTTACGCTGCATGTGATTATAAGTAAGCTGGAAATCAAGCCTCTTGTCTCACATGCTGTCAAAACACAGCCGGAAATATATACCTGTTGTGTTCTGTTAAAAAAAGCAGAAATCATGTAATCAAGGACTATACAGAAATTATGGGAAATGTAAATAATCGGCATGTGAGGAAAAAGCAAAGGGAACTGAGTCCCTGGCACACCTGCCTGGTGTTGGTATTACGGTGTGTATAATGAAACTAATGATTGTTCAGAGATGGAAATTGCGGAATTTTTCTGAACTAAGTTATAAGTCCTTCCATCAGAACCAGATTAAATGACTGGATATAAAAACACAAAGTCATTATATTACACCAGAAAGAAACTTGTAGGAAAAACTCCTGATATAATTCTAATATACATACTAGGTATAATAATATCTTGGTGATAGGATTACACAGTGGTTTACACATACTGTATTATACCTTTACAGTTAATGTCAAATATCAGGGAGAAAATGGAATCCCAATTGTCCCCATCTAGTGTACAATTTTACGCCAAACCTTGCCTGGTGTAAAATTGTGCCATGACCGGCAATTACCTGTGAACTTTAAGTCATGATAATTCATAGGCTATAGTGAGTGCGCAGCTGTGCCCCCCCCCTCGTCCCGCCCATTGCCCACTTGCTAGCAGTTTGCTAGTAATTCCCATTATTTCAGGGTTCGCACCCCAGAAAACTAGCGTACAAGCCCTACTAAATATCCCCCAAAAGGCTTTTTGGAATATGTTATCTGGCAGATTAAAAACTAGGGCAATATGTTATTATCCTCATTCTGGTCCTATTATTTAGCAGAATGACGGAAACCTCCGACACAAATGTGAACATAGTCTTGTCTCCATTTTGTCATCTTGCAGACAAAAGATGCAATAGGAAATTTTACACTATACCTGCATCATGAACAACGGGTCAGTCGTTCTTTGCATACAAGAAGATGAATAAGAACTTGAATTAGGTGCAAAAATGAGTGAATGTCCCAAGAGGATCCTCACAATATTCAGTGACTGAGAAAGGAAAGGATAGGGGGTCTCTAAGTATATTATCCTTTTAAGAAATCATCTTTTAATCAGGATCAAACATGATAAACCAGGTGTACCTATGTATCCAGGCACTGTGACTGTGGTAATCATCTTATATTTGTTATCCATGGCCTCCTTCCTTTTAAAAGTCCCTCCATGCTGTAGCTTCACAGGCTGTTACACTGTGCAGGACCAGCAGGGAGAAGGAGGGGGTAAGTGCGAGACAGTGTAACAGCCCGTGAAGCTACCACATTGATGGGCTCTGGTAACACCCTCTAGAGCCTCTCTGTCTCATTAGCATAATTGTAAAAGTTGATTTGGCCAAGGAGGCCATGGATAATGAATATAAAAAGATTACCACAGTCACGGTACATGGGTCTACGAGTAAGTGCCCTTGGTCTGGTTTTGATGGTAGATTTCCTGTAATCCTGGTGGTTCTCGACTTAAGTACACCGACTTACAGACGACCCCTAGTTACATATGGACCTCTTTACCCACTGTCACCTCTGGTGAAGCTCTCTGGATGCTTTACTTTAGTCCCAGACTGCAATGATCAGCTGTAAGGTGTCTGTAATGAAGCTAATTCATAATCCTTCTTCCAACGACAGCACAAAATTAGCAAAATCCAATTGTCACTGGGACAAAAAATGAATTTGTCTGGAGCTACAACTGTAAAATATACAGTTCCGACTTAAATACAAATTCAACTTAAGAGCCTATCTTGTACATAACCGAACTGTTGTATTAAGGTTATTTGGTTGGATGCATCCAAAATTATTCCAGTGATTTAGATCTGGTTGGGGCTTACATTTGAATACTAAAAGTGTCAATGGGGGTCATTTACTAAGGGCCGAATCGCATTTTTTCGTCGGGTTGGCCAAAAATTACCGATTTGCACCGAATTGCCCCGGGTTTTTGGTGCATGTGATCGGATTGTGGCGCATCGGTGCCGGCATACACGCGACGGTAATCGGGGGGCGTGGCCGTAATAAACCTGGCGGAAAAAACACCGTATTTAGAAAATGTGTTGCTCGACACGCACTTACCTGTACCCAGCATAGATTGGGGAACTCCAGTTAACTCCGACGGATGCAGCGCAGCAGCGACACCTGGTGGACATCGGGCGCACTACCTTAGTGAATCGCCGGAAGACCTGATCAGCTGCCGCTGGATCGCGAATGGACCGGGTAAGTAAATCTGCCCCATTATTTGATTTTGAAAGCCAAAATCAGAAGTGAAACCTACATAGAGAAAAGTTACAATGGAAAGAACTTGATCTCTTCCAGTGCTTATAACCCTCTCCTGGATTTTGCTTACAAATACTGAACAATTACAGATTTCTATTAAGAAGCACAATAGTGAACAAACGTGAGCCAGATTTTCGAATTTACAGTATAAAGTACCTATTTATAGTAAAAAGCTTTCATAATTTGTTTCCCCGTGAAAGCACCTACTCGTGATTAGGGTTCCCCACAGTCAAATGAGATCAGTGAAGAGTTCTCTAATGTCTTGAGCAGAAACAAGCTGTCATTATAGGTATTAAAGTGTTTTTCTGGACTGTATATCAGCATATGGGGGGCTATAAATGTTACAATCGCCTCCCCTGGTGCTGTCCCACGGTCCTGCAAGTCACTGCCATGACAGGCTGGCACTTTTTTTCCCAACTACTTTCGCACACCTGATTCACATGATGTTGTATCAGGCGTGTAAACAAACGGGGCCATGGTTGCGATGGGCCATGGAGTACCGGAGGAGGCGAGTATAAGATTTTTATTGTTTTTGTAGCCCCCCCATGTGCTGATATGCATTTTTGTAAAGCCCGGACAATCCCTTTAAAGGGAGTGCTGATCACAGGAACCCATTGCATACCCCCAACATGTGTGCACAGGGCAGATAACAATTGGCTGTGTAAACCACGGCCACTATTATAACAGATGATCTTTAACCCCACTCCCAGGATCTCGAGCCTTTAGACTTGCTGAATTCTGCAGATTTTCACTAAAGCAAATATTTTAATGAAAATATTTTCAACTCCTTTACAAACACACATTTTGCACACATCGCTCTCATACTGTGTTTACTTTGTTGCAATCAGTTCCTAAAGTGTGATCCTCTCTAGAAATCTACATACCAGATTTTGGAAGGGCAAATAAAGGTGTATCATATAACAGGGAAGGTCTCTTCAGGACGACTTTATAAACCAATAATGACAACAAAAATTACTTTGGAAAGTCATCTAATGAGGATATGATGGTCATTTACAGAGCAATCTTGTTCTGCAGACGTATAGGAGGGTCATTGTTACCAAGCGATTGCTCCCATGAGTGCCCTATACAGCAATGCCTCTAATACATGGCATGACGGGTAGCATTTACTAATCATACCATCAGTGATATGAAATTTATCAATGCGCAATAATGATAGAAATTGTTATAAAATGTTGTTAATGTTCTGTAATTTCATTTACTCTACAGTTGCCACTGAATTTTTATGGAGTAAACTTGGCTATACTCTTTAGGTAGCTGTCAACGAACCCTGTTTAGTTAACCACTATCCAAAAACACATGAAATAGTCTCCTAAAGAGGCAAATTAAAACTACAATCTAACCTACTCTAAGAATCTTCCAAACCCACCTACTAAACAATTGGTCTGCCATATGTTGCTCCCCCTCGCCGGTGATATTGGACATGATGGAAGATGTAGTTCTAGAAGAGAACTCTAGGATGCAGGTCATGACTACATACGTCCTCCATACTTACTAGACCACAGCTGGCTCTATGTCAACTTCTCACTTTGTAGTTGAGTCATTGTAGGACTGTCATGTGGTTCCTGTTTACATCTTCTAACCTATTACACACAATAAAAGCTTATGGGGAATCTAAAATATATTCGTTTTCAGGTGTGTACTGACAGCATACTACCTAAATGATTACAAGGTATGCGAATTTTAGGTACAGAGATTGCTTGTAAATTCCACTCCATATTTGTCTTTCAGATGATTGTAACATGCAAACATGCCTTCCCCTTTGAAGCTTCCATTAGTTGACCCCCTATGTAGGTTATAACCTGCATTTTATGCCTTTATTAACCTGAGGCCTATAATAAAAAATGCGAAATGTTCAAATATACAGACAGAGAAGCATGTAGTCTGGTGGGCAGCTCTGCAGATGTGTAGTTACTGAAGTTACAGAACATACATGGTGAGAAATGGTATCCTTCGATTTTCATTTCATGAAATAATCATATTATTTGTAATAATAATAAGATATATGATGAATCCCAGACAACAGTTAGCCGAGGTGCTTAGACACTTGCTTGTAGGGTGTTTTCAACCTGCACACTAGTTTACTTTTTGGACGGCTGCTGGCCTTTGTTTCAACAGCTATCACGTATCCCTATGTATTTTGATAGGCTCACACAAATGACCGTAGTTTGTAAACAATGCAAAACACGTGGTCCTAGTTCCCAATTGCAAGAATTTCCCTGTAAAAGCATCTGTGATCGGGAGAAACTTCTCGCAGATGTGCTTGAACTATGTTTCTAAACAATTCAAGAGCAGCGTGCGAACGAAGCCTCAATGTCTATGGTAAGGTCCCATTAAGAGTAAATATAATTGGCCTCTGGAATGGACTAAAGGTTACTATATACTTTAGATCGGAGGCTTGTTCAAACAATAGCTACTTCTGCTACCCCTCAATTCACATGCACACTCAGGGTGAGAAACCAGACAACTCTCATGGTAACCCATCACCCCAGAGAATAACAAGAATGGACATTTTTGAAGGGGTTGCACAGGATAAGAATGAGGCTGCTTTTTCCATAAACAGTGACACACCTGTCCACAGGTGGTGTTTGGTATTGCAGCTCCATTTGTATTTTTATGAAGTCACCTGCAATAACATAGACAGGAGCGGTGTTTCTAAACCAAAGCAGCCATATTTTTCTCACACTAGTTTTAGAGTAGATACACACGAACAAGATGAGTCTTGGACCTGAGAACCAGATATTTTCTACCGTTTTTCAAAGCCAACTTAAAGGCTCATAAAGCCTGCAGCATATTCTCTGCCTATGGTTTAGCCACATCGGTACATATAGCACTAATCAGTAAATTCAGAACTATTCTACAGCGAATATGACATATTGCAATTCAACAATGACTTGTAACCTCTGCCAACCATATTGTAGTAGTAGTAGATACATCCCAGAAGGTTTCTACATCCAGGTTAAAAAAAAAAAGATACCTTTCAAAAAACACTTTTCCAAGCTAAGCAGAAAGCCAATACATGTGTATAGTGATTTTATGTAACAACATGGGGTAAATAGCCTAATCCCTGCGCTACTATTACTTGCCGCATCCTAAATTACATACGTGTTTTCTTTACAGACCACTAATCCAGAAATGCTCAAGAGATCTCTAGCAACGAGTGATCCAAAAATAAAACCAAAGTGTACACATTTTATAAGAGCTCCTAGCCTATGCTAACTTGTATCACAGAGGCTCCTTGAGCTATGGAAGCTCTTTTAGAAACGGAGAAGTATGGGCTCAAGGCAGGTCTATTGTAAAAGGTCATTACCTAAGCAGGTAAGGGGCAATTTGTGTTGTTGTCCAAGTCTCTTATCTCCGGTCTGGTCACCGTAACAACATAAGGAAGGTAGTCATTTTCTAGCACCTTGCACATGTCTAAGGTTTCACAAAGTTTTCATTCACTTCCAAGGCAACCGTTCAAGAGGTACAAAACAGACACAAGATGACCAATGCACCAGCTGTGCACACATTCCAGGACTTGTATGATAACACATTCACCCTTTTCTTCAGGTCCAGGACAAACTTATACCTGAATGACCTGAACGTTCAAGCCTCAGCAACACTCTATGGATGAACCGGTGTCACCATGTCAAGTGACAAGAGCTCGTCTCAGCTGATCAATGAATAATGAACGGCACACGATTGCTAATTCATTGACTGTAGGTTGAGTGACATTTGGGTATTAGTATATGATATTGCAGACACACAATGGATAGTCGTTATAAAATGCAAATTTCTACTTGGCAGATATATACACAGCTTCGTCATACTATGTTTAATCATGGCACTTGTAAACTGTGCACAAAAGCAATATGCCCCCTGGCACCAGGAGAGCAGAGTTTACACACAACCATAACTATGTTCCAATAAGTCAAACACAGATATTTTACTACAATGGGAATTACTTTTTTTTTGCAGCATGAAGCTAAACTATGATCCACAGTCAATGTGCTCCTTTTTTTGTATCTTTTTTACTTTTTTCAAATTTCTACAGCAGCTTTAGCCTTACACAAGTCACTGCCACATCTTTCATCCCAGAGCTAGTTACAACCTTTTTTTTTTTTTTCGAAACTGATACATATAGAAAGATATCTTGTGCCACGTTTTAAAGTGATATTGATATAGTGAAGAAAATGACATTGCCCTTTCTGTATACGCTTTTTCTGTTCACATCAGGTTTTATAAGGAACTTAGCAAGCTAGTGCCATCAACATTATCAGAAAGCCTGACCAAAACACCAGCTCCTGAAACGTGAGCAGAGCCTAGGAAAAATATATGATGGCGAAGTACCATTGCCTACAAACAACTTCCTTGTACAAGTGCTGTCCCAGTCTGAATAGTCTGTTACACAATGTGTCTGTGACATATTGATAGTGTCTTGTGTTATGCCTATGTCGGATGTTTTTCCCAGTCTTATCCAAGAAAATCGCAGCATGCACTATTCTGCACCGTGCGGAAATCTTGCCCACGAAGGGTGCACAAAAAAAAACTATGCAAGTAACATCAGTTTTTCACGTAATTGTTTCAAGAAAGGGGCATGTGAGCATCGGAAGTGAAAATTTGAAGCAACTTGGATGATTCTTGGACTGCGAAAATGGATAGTTGTACAGCACTAGGACTGAAATCAGACCAAGCGCAGATCAAAATCTGACTTTTTAAATGAACAATACTGTATAATTTTCTTGGAAAACTAGTCTTCCAAGTGCTGCAGCAAATTTGGAAATATTTATGGTATCAAAGACAATCTGATCATTACTGATCTTTAATAGTTTAAGCTTCACTCCAGCAATAAGTTACCTACATCACAAACTATGAACGCTTTTATATAAAGGATTCCAAGTATTAAATCACTACTCAACCCAAGAGCATCTTCAAGTGAACCCGGAGTGGAACTACAAACACCAAATCTCCTACTGAGGGCATTCTGCACCTTGAAGAGCCACAGGTACATTACAATATGTCATCATAGTAGCAAAAGTAGGTTAATAATTACATGCAGACACAAACAAAAGGTCTAGATAAGGTGATCAATGCAGAAGTTTAACCCTCTCATTGCCAGGAGGATGAGACACTTTTCAAGCACAACTTTATCTAGCAAACCACTTCAATGTAACCAGCATCAATGCGATCTCTAGTTAGCACTTTTGCTTATGAGCACCAAGGGTAAATAAAGTTTGCAGAAAGTTACAGGAGCAGAGGATGCACACATTGCAATGTCTACACAGCATCAGCGACACTTGTAAAGTCTTTTGCACTAGATATTAGATGAAAACAACATCAGCATGCCTGCAATACTTATCACATCCAAATAGTAGTGACATGCAAAATCTGCAGCAGATCCCCGGCTGACCTGTGTGATAGGTGACCAGCAGCAGCAAGCAGAGCACATCCCAGCCCATGATGAGGGAGGCAGCCTCGGACCTCCGCCACTGACTCTACTCCTCTGCGTCTTCTAGGTTTATCCTCTAGCAGCACTTACTACAAGTGACCTCCTCACCAGGAGCCGCAAGGTAGTCAGTGCGAGAGTCCCCGCCCCGACCCCAGTGCACGGCTCCGCCCACCCCCAGCGCTGAGAGCACAGTGAGCTGAGCCTGGAGAAGGAGCGCTGTGTGCCTACACCAGGCTTCTAGTATGGAGAGAGAGCAAACAGAGAGAACATTCACATTACACTCTAATACCCTATTAACTTGTGTAATCCTACGTTCATAGGTCATGATTTGGACTTGATTTGAATGGTTCAACTAGAATTTGGAAAAAAAAAAACTTTGTCATATCCCTAGCGCACATTTTAAATATTCTTTTTCGGTCAGCCATTAAATTATTTTGCCTTTTAAAAGCAACTGGATAACATGGTACAAAACTTTTTTCTTGTCAAAAATCTAAATGACTAGCATCAGTAAGGGCTTATTCACACAGGAATGTCCATCCAGGGTCAGTTAAAATCAGATCTGTTTTATCTACGGGAAATTCATAGATAGCATACTGAGAAAAAAGAAAAACTGATGTGGGAATAAGCCCTCCGTGATAAACGGAAAAAACTCTACGCGAGTTATCGCCATTAGTCCTTGTGTTATTTGCTACATTGTGTACCTCAAAGTGCTCCGTTTTGTTTTAAAAAAAAGGTGATTACACCTATGTTAGGCCCTCCGTAATTTTAGTGGATAGTTGTAATAAAAAAAACGGATGGCTATAAAATGATGAAAAATGGAAACTAACTGACAAAAACAGAAAGCAAAGTATCCATTTTTTTTTAAACGGAACAGATAACAGAATCCGTTAAATAAATGGATACTTTTCTATTAATGTATCTGTATTTTTTTTAGAAAGGGTCAGAATGGGTTAAAAACCTCCACAAATTCTCACCTTACCTATTTTCTGCTGCCCCACTCAAATTTATGGCCCTATTTCAACACATCCGCTCCCCAATCATCACTACTAGGGAAGGGGTTTCACTGAAGGGTTAACTCTTGTGCGTCAAGAGGGACCAAAAAGTAGATACTAGCGGAGATCCAGAATCGGAATGCTAGTAGCTCATTCAGACGATCGGGGTTAGTCGGACCCTGTGCTGGCCGGATTTATCTGACCGTCCTAGTGACATGATGAAAGGAGTCCCTGCTTACATATGGAACAGCAGTGATCATGATTCCAGTTCGGCGCTGTTGTTTTGTAGGGATGTTGTGACTCCTTGCATCACAGATCACTGTTTCTGCCAGTGAAATCCATGTACAGTGGTTGGTTCATGAAATCTGTAATTCACAGACCAGCCACCACTTACATGCCCTAATTTTATAATTTTTGTATTTAGGTTTGTACACAACTAGTTAATTAAGGCCCATCCTGAAAATACTCAATATTGTGGGTAGTATTTTTAGTTGCAATGGTGACACTACTTTTGGCTTCGTTTTTAAAAAAAAATGTCATCCCACAGGATAAATGAAATGGGCCATTAACCTGTAGATGAGCTCAACTACAGCAAATAGATTGTTAAATAAGGGGATTCGATAATAAGCATATATTTGATAAGAACCGGGACCTCTCAGAACGCGTTCACACACGTTTGAATAGCGCTTTGTAACGCAATTCAAAGACTGTGCTACAACGAAAAGCTGTATGAGCGAGATACGCATCAGCCAATACATGAAACTTTTGATGTATTCGCACTTTTAAACCTATGAAGAAACAAAACTATGAAGACTTTTAACTTGATACTGGATAAATTGGTTCTTATGAAGTCAATCACTGCAGGAAGGGGCTTAAGCAGATCGCTTATACGTATCCTCCAACCTGTGGGATTTATTGGCAATCGCAAGTGATTCAATTAAAAAGCATATATGATTGGGCCAAGCCCTTCTCCGTAGCTTTTGAGTTCACGTTCACACGATGCGTTGCGTTCCATTTTTTGTTGCGTTTTTGACACATTCCAAAGCCTCACATCATGATCACATGCTGAGGTAACATTGCCTTTTAGCAAATGCACTGGAAACAGAATGTAACCTCAGCATGTGATCAAGACTGAATCTGTTAGAATGCGTCAAAAACGCATAAAAAAACGTGACGCAACTCATCGTGTGAACACGCCCTGACTCTAGTACGTGAGGGAAAAAAGCAGGTTGGTATATGGTGTGGATGAAAAAAACAAAAGTAGATGCTTATAAGAAGTGCAGAATGTTTAGAAAATTTAAGTATGACCTAAGGCAGTCTGGGATATAATCTTTAATAACATCTGACAGGAAAAGAGACAAAATGGTGCACACAAAGTTTATTTTCCTCAGAATCCGTCTGTCTATTACTAGTATTTCTATCTGTTTGTTTGTTGTTTCTGCTTTTCTGTCAGACCTATTTCTGTTACACATTGCATGACAATTGAAGTTTTCCCTCTCCTCTGCCTTATCTCCCTCCTCTGGAGAGACTACACACTGTCTAGAGAGCCTTTTGTGTGCGGTATTATCTGGCCGCATGTTACACCCTGAGGGGGGCGGCTCAGGCTGTGGAGTTCGCGGGGATAGATGAAGTGTAGGAGGCGGCAGCTCCAGCAGGGGGCGCTGTGCAAGGATTGTCCCCAGTGTGGAGGATTCCTGAGGAGACGCAGCAATGTGGAGGGATGTTCACATTGTGTGCGCTGTCCTCCTCCTCCTCCTCCTCCTAAAGCAAACACATCCCTGCTGTTACACTGCACACGTCTCTTGTCATGTGAAGTTTACGTGTAAACATTGTAGTACAACTCCTCCTCACGATATTGTCTGAGGGAAGGGCAGCAGTTTGTATATACAGGTGTCTGACTGACAGCATGGAGTTATTTCAGCCTGGAATTTTTCTATAGACAGTTAATGGAATCTTCATGGAATAATAAAGATGTCCCCTCGCTCTTTTTAGCTGTTGTTAGTATATTAGGGACCTAGGTGCTATGCCAGAACATATCCTAAAAAATCATTAAGGGGCAGCAATGTGTATGGCTGTATACAGCATTAATGCTTAATATCTGTGGCAAAAAAGAAGCATATGCAGTAACCTGGCATCATGTCATAACTGTGGCACGAGAAGAAGCTTTCTGCTCCATGTATACAGAGCTGAGTATACATGAATCAGGCAATAACCCTGTCCTGCTGTAAAGAAGTTTCTAATGGTGCGGTCTGAGCCCATTCGCATATGCGTTTCCGGTGAAACGCATGCGATTGGTAACAATGCAAGACACCGGGTAATGGCTACCCATCACATGCACTAGTAAGCACAACGCTACTGCCATTTGTGACGGCACCCTAAACGTCATTGTACAGTTCCATTAGAAGTAGCAAATAGTAAAAGGGGTTTTCTTTAATGATAATAATCTTTACTTACATAGCGCCATCATATTCCGTAGCATTTTAAAATCATAGGGGACATTTATAAATAAATAAAGACACAATCGTATGGAAAAATATATAGATGCACTTACCACTCGATCTACCTTTATAGGTAGATCTGTGGTGGTAGGTTTCCTTTAACCCCTTAAGGACACAGGGTTTTTCCGCTCATTTCTCGCTCTCCACCTTCAAAAATCCATAACTTTTTAATTTTTATGTGTACAGACCTGTGTGAGGGCTTATTTTGTGCGTAACAAATTTTACTTTCCAGTATTGTTATTTATTTTAACATGCCGTGTACTGCGAAGCTGTTCTTGTTGGCTCAGTTTTTTACGACTTTGACTGTGCACTCAAAATAACACCTCAGCTTTATTCTTTGGTTTGGTGCGATCGCGGTGATACCAAATTTATACAGGTTTTATTGTGTTTTAATACATTTTCAAAAATTAAACGAATGTGTACAAAAAAGAAAAAAAATTTTTACCATCTTCTGAAGCTAATAACTTTTTAATACTTTGGCACACAGAGCTGTGTGAGGTGTCATTTTTTGCGAAATGAGCCGACGTTTTCATTGCTGCCATTTTGAGGTCTGTGCGACATTTTGATCATTTTTTATTTCATTTTTTATGTGATGTAAAAAGGTGTAAAAGTCTCATTTCGGACATTTGGGCGCCATTTCCCGCCTCGGAGGTCACCGCCGCCTGTAACCGTTTTTATATTTTGATAGATCGGGCATTTTGGGACGCGGCGATACCTAATATGTTTGTGATTTTTACTGTTTATTATGTTTTATATCAGTTCTAATTAAAGGGGGGTGATTTGAACTTTTAATATTTTATTAATTTTTTTTATTTTTTAAACTTTTTTTTTTCATTTTTTTTTCCACTATTTCTAAGACCATCTAGGGTACATTAACCCTCGATGGTCAGATCGCTCCTACCATATACTGCAATACTTCTGTATTGCAATATATGGCATTTTTGCAGCTCATTCATTACAATGAGTCACTGGCTCATTGTAACGAATCTGCAGAAGCAGATTCGTTCAAACGAAGACCCGAGGCTACCATGGCAACCGATCACCGCCCCCTGATGACATTCGGGGGCGTGGCAATCGTCATAAAGATGGCGGCGCCCGGGCGCCGCCGTCTTTTAAATGCTGCCGGAGACGTTGCCGGCGGCAACAGAGAGGTTAATAGCCGCGATCAGTGCAAGCACCGACCGCGTTTATTAACGGTGGGGGTTTTCTGCAATATGCAAAAACCCCCACCTTTATATGAAGAGGACTCAGCGTTAAGGGGTTAAAGTAGAGCGGATCCTAACAAAGGGGACACACACCAGCATGTAAATGTACTTAGCTTATAGTCCATAATCCTGATGGTAGATGTAAAATATGGGACTATAGGGTACAGCAGTTCCGTGTAATTTATGCACAGGAAGGCTGCAAACCGTAGCCCAAAGCTATATGCAGAAACGCTGGGGCAAGCTCCCCTGTCTGTCCTTACACAGGATTTATGTTGATGCCAACAATATTATAGACATTGGTGTTCCACTGGCACTTTCTCCCCCATTCGTAATATAGGCAGTTCCCCCTAATTAATAATAGATAAAGGGCCCCCAAAATTAATATGGGGTTCTCCCTCAATAAATAATAAATACAGCACCTTGGTGTCACAAATTAATATGAGACAGTGCTCCCCAATTAAAAGGAGTATATATGGTGCAGCTGCTAATGAAGGTCTTTTTTTTTAATTGTACAAGGGAAGAGGGGCATAATAGAAGGAGGAGGAGGTCAAAATATATGGAGCAGCAGGAGCACACAATATACGGAAAAGCGGGGGAAGGGGGGCACAATATATGGAGTACCAGAGGCCCACAATATATGGAACACCAGGGAGCATAATAGAAGTAGGAGGTGGCCACAATATATGGAGCACCAAGGGGGCCACAATATATGGAAGGATGGGGTGGGAAAATATATATATATATATATATGGAAGAGCTGGGGGCCATACTATATTGTAGAGCAGGGGGACCTTAATATATGGACGAACAGTTGGGTATATTAGGAGAGGGCCACAATATATGGAGGAGCAGGGAGACCACAGTTTATGAAGGGGGTACAGAAAGGGAATAAAGGGAATAAATAAAAGTATCAAATGAGCTATTATACAGGGGGTGCTATATAGATGCGCCAAATGCAATAGAGCAAAATACTTTGGGGGGGGGGGGGTCACCACAGGGCACATTCTACTGAATGGGAATTTTAGGGGTTGGGTAAAGGACAAGACAAAGGGTGTGGCTTACAGAGAAAAAACTTTTGTCCCTTTTTTGCATTTACTAAAGTTGGAAGATATGATTACACCATATGTACACAAGTCCCGCATGCCAAATAATATAATTTTATCAAGTAATACTTGTATCTTTTTATTATTTTATAATGATTGTTTTCATAACCTTTATCAGCTATAAAACCAATATGTAATGTAAGAGTAATAGAGGGCATTCTGTGGCTACAAATAATGATATACTTACATTCAGCATTGTTCCAAAACTGTAAGTAATTAAACAGCACTTTTCTGTTAGTGGATAGGTCATATGGCAAATTGGAGAAGCTAACCTTTACATTGCTTCAGGGGCATTAAAATACCATCTCAGAAATACATATTGAATTACCTGTTTCTTTTTTATGAAATGTTCATTTCATTATAACTCTATTACTTGTATTGACTCAAATTTATGTCAGATAAGAAAATGTATGCAAAACGTGTAGAAAAGCTGACAAACAGTAAAGTATTTAATATTTCAATTTTTTTGCAGAATTAAAATAGTCCACATTTTTCCTATTGAATTGTATATTGCTACTCTTATTTATATTTTAGAATTTGTTTTATTAACAGTAAGAAGACAGACTTAAATCGGAGCACAGTCCCTGTTCCATAAACAAGTATGGAAAAAATGTACAACATAAAAAACACTCATAATATGAATATAGTCAACCATATTGTGCGCTCATATACATTGTATAAAAAAGGTTCTACGCTCAAGTGGCATCCCTCTCCCGGCCTGCTTTTTTTTATCTTTGAAAAAGATGTAGTAGGAACTTACTGGCCTAATTAGGCCTCCAAATGGGTCCTCAAAAAGAAAAGAAGTAACAGATAAAGAGGGGGAGTGGAAACAAGTGGGAAGGAAAAAGAGGGAGAGAAGTGGAAGGTGTAGGGAGAGGGGGGAGATGACAAATGTCTAGTGGGGGGGCTCTTTAGGCTGCCCAAGTTGGAAGGAAAAAATGGGAGAGAAGTGGAAGGCTTAGGGATAGGAGGGGAGATGACAAATATCCAGTGGGGGGGCTCTTTGGGCTGTCCAAGGGTCTCAAGTTGTCTGTATTCAACAGATTGTTGAAAGAGAATGGATGGATGAAGGGAGGTCCTCCATCTACATAATGTCATTTACCCTGATAATCCAATAATTCGTCTGTGGCACCATCTGTTTCTATAGTATAGTGATGCAGGATCTTGCAGCAATTATCAAAAAGCGTAGAAAAGACGGCTTATATATTCAAGTCAAGACTTCACAATGGTGGAGAAGGAGGAAAGGAGAGTCAAGCCAAATCAGTGAGAAGATTTGCCAAAACGGGGAAAGTACTCTGCAAGACCAAAATACATGAACGAAGGGTTCCCTCCTCTTACCCACATCTTCAACATGTTGCAGAGACCTGCGGGAAAAAAAGTATACAACCTTGAAATCTGGAGCTTACACAAATACTGTGACAAAACTCAAATACTTATTTTGTTAGAGAGATGTTTATGTCTGATTCCCATAGTGCTGGGTAATGAGGGCCAGTGCCATGAGGGATTGATTTTAGGCAAGAATATGCTAATAAAGGCTTTCAAAAGCAGTCCTATCCATAGAGAATTGAGGACAAGGCAGTAAGGGATCTCACAGGTCATCAGTAGGAGAGCGCTTCTGAGACATTTTCAATAACTTAATACGATCAAGCAAATATATAACCGCATGAGCCTTCTCTCTCTTAAGATGTTTCCCATGTATAATCAGTATGCTACAAATATTGTGTTCATTACCCTCCCAAGTAATATAAGGGTCACTTCCCTCTCCAAAAATCCTCTGTGCTGTAGCTTCCTAGGCCTGTAGAGGAGATGAAATTACAGCAGGCAGTGGGAGGGGTGTACTGAGGGAGCAGGGGGATATTCTGTGAAGCCAGAGCACAGAGGGGCTCTGGTTATGTGCCCAGAGCCCTTCTTGTTTATTAGCATACTTTTAAAAGTTGATTTTAGAAGGAAGGAGGCTGTGGACTACAAATAGAAGAATATTACAACAGTAACAGAGCCTGGATCTATGAGTAAGTGCCCCTGGTTTATCATACTAGATTTTAATGGTAGATTTTCATTAACTTAAAGATAACTTCAATAATTCAGGTTCAAATAAATTTTGTGTGCTTCTTTGAGAGAAGATGTAAAAACAAAACTGTTGCATAATGGGACATATGTGCCAGTGTACATTGTCCTGTCCACCAAATCACTGTCATGACTCAAACAAAGCTCTTTAAATGGGACAGCTTTCAGCCATTACAACCACGGCAGAAAACCAATGGTGTCTGCCGCAGTCCTGAATCCCCAGAAATAACTAACATGTAGTATATTTAAAACCAGAAGTAGAACTCTGTTTCCAGCACAGGTTATTATTGCATCATCGGCTCACCTACCCCATGTGTCCTGATCCAAATTCAGCCTTTGAGATCCAGAGATATTTTCTTTTTTGGTGTTTAGCATAGAACTTAACACTAGTTAATTGCTGCTTCAGAGATTGCCTGATACAGTATGTTCCAAACAGTAGCTTAAAAAGTGGAAGATACTTTTATTGAGCAGGGCTATTAAAAATGCTAAATTGTATTGGTAGTCAAATGAGGTGTGTGCTAGAGGGAACTTGGATATTGGCAAACACTAATCCGAGTCAGAAATGTGCACAGAGCAGTTGTCAGTTCCCTTCCCCAACTTCTCCCAACAGGTCATGTGAAGTGCATTACTCAGCATGGGTTACAATGTGCTCAGGGGAAAGTGACTCCCATGCTAATAAGAAATCTTTGTTCTAACCTGCTGCATGATGGCAATGAAAGGATAAATCCATTAAACCTAGAATATTTCCTGTAGCTATTATGGCAATGTTCTAAATAGGAATATTTTCATAATAAAATTGATCTTTCTGTGGTGAACCCCAGATATTTATTGGAATTTACATTAAAAAATTCCGGAACAACACTAAGGGACAGCATAGTTTTTAAGGGGTTGTTCAGGACTCACAACTAATGACCTAGTGCATCAATTGGAAATAAGTGAGGGGTCGACAACCATTTATTTTTGGACAGTGACAGTGCTTCACTATTGCAGCTTATATCTTGTTCATTAGCGCAGCAGGGCCACTAAACAGATGATTGGGTCTCAGGGGTCAAAATCCTGTAAAACTTTATTAAATAAGAATAGTGCATAATTTGTGTGTCCCACACAACCCTTTAAACACTTTAACCCCTTAAGGACAACTTTCACTGAGTGCTCCAAATGACTTGTCTACTTAATTCTTTGGGTCAGTACGATCACGAGGATACCAAATTTGTACAGGTTTTATAATGTTTTCGTACATTTACAAAAATTAAAACCTTCTGTACAAAAAAAAATATCTTCATTTTGCCATGTTCTGGCGCTAATAACTTTTTCATATCTCAGTGCACAGAGCTGTGGGTGGTGTCATTTTTTGTAACTTTTGATGACATTTTCAATGCTATTATTTTGACAACTGTACGGTCTTTTGATCACTTTTTGTAAAAATGTTTATATTTTTTAAAATACTTTCTGAATGAGTATTTACAAATGTTGGGGAAACCCACTTTAAGATCCTCTTATAGAGCATACTACTAAAGTAAACTAATCGATGCCTTATGTCCAGATCAACTTTCTTCATCTGTTTTGCTTTTTAAAAACAAAATGCTTGTCAACTGTTGGCAGTGTAGATTTTTCACAATAGATCTGTAAAATCGTATGATGATGACTGGGGCATTGTTACTCACTTTTATATAGTTGTGATCTTTCCCTAAGGATGAAGACAAACATAACCTGAGATGCAGTGATTATTGAGTGTTCCACTTTACAGTATTTTTGTAGTGCTGCTTAGTCATAAAATCTTTTACAAAAAAGTATTAACATAGAAATATCCTGTACTTGAATCAGCTGCCTACTGTGAAACATGAGCAGTGTTTATAATGGAGATCAGTGCAACCTGATCACCACTGGAAACATTAGTAAGATCTCTATTGTCTGAAGGCTGGCCACACACAAGGCTTCTGAACCTAATTACAATATCTTAATATTTAATGTTTTTATTTGGGACTAAAAAAAGTGGTTGCACTCTTCCACTGTCTGTGGTTCAGAAACATTATTCAACATAATAACTAGTGCCATAGATGTTGCAGTTTTAGGGATTGACTTTGAGCTTTGATTAATTAAGGTATCTTGGGTATGATTTATCAATTCTAGGTTCTTAACTCATTTTGGGGTTTGGTTGATTTAGTGACTACTGTGGTGTCTGAAAGCAAATATAGATTAGGGTTTTAATTAATTTGGAGTTCTCATTTGGAGTTCTTATTAGTTGCAAAGTCCTGTTTGGGCTCTGACTGATTTAGAAGTCTGGTGTGGGGTCTAAAATCATTCAGGGCTCTGATCTATACTCTCCATTAATATAAGGTTCTGGACTGGGGTCTGAATTAGACCCCATGATAAGGACACTATGTTGAGTTGCAACATACATAGATGATTCTGTAGAAGGGAATTCTACAAAAGGAATCAAAACCATATTAACATCAAAAGGTAACTGTAGGGTTACAGTCTATTTTTATGCTATACTTTCTTTTCATGTTTCAAATGTAATATTAGCAGTTTTGCTTTGTAAACTAGAAAGTTAGCTGGTCTTTTTTTAACTTTTTCAATTTTGTGTAGGTGTTCTCAGTTATGGTAAGAAAAGCAAGCATTTTCATAATGTTTAATACCAAATCCAATTATGGTATATTACTAGGCAGACATTGATCTAAGAAATTATTGCAGACTACATTTGCAATACGTTATCAAAAGTCACATTTTTATGTGGGGATGACTGTAGCAAGACTTGGTGAGGTTGTGCAACTAATTTATGATGAGGTCCGCACCACATTAAAAATAGATTCAAGCTGCACTGGGGTAAAGCGGGTATATAGGCACACACCAAACCTGTTACACCCATTCATATACAATTTCTGTTCCTTTTAAATCTGGTCATTGCTCAAAAATAACATGAAAGCTAAATATTTTGCCCATTGTATGTTTTGCTACAGTATCATGACAAAAAATCCCCATCACAAAATCAAAAATCATCCAAAATACTCTCAGATCATGTTTCAGTTTTTGTTGCATAGTTTGTGAAAATAACTAATCAATACAATTGGTTTATAGAGTTTACTTCATAGGACAAATTTCTGCAGCAGTGCATGCATATTCATTATGCCCTAAAAGTTTCAACATTTACACCAGTGAAACATTGACGCTTTTTATGTATGTACATATCTAATTAAACAGCAAAATCACTAAAACATTTCTGTAAACATTGCTGACTCTTCAAGGCAGTGGCGTGCTGTCAATGGAGGCAGACCATGTAGCTGCTATGGGGCCTGTAGTGCAGTGGGGTCTGGGCTACATGACCTGATGCAAAGCTACTCATGCCCAGCTGATCTACTTCATTAGGGCTCATGCACACTAAAGTATGTCCGCTGTGCCGTAGCCCGGCTGGCACATGTTGGCGCTTGGGAGAGGAGAGGCTGGCATAGAAAATAGTAGCCGCACTGCCGTCGATACGGCCAAAAATAGAGCAGGCTCTATCTCTTTGCGGCTACGGCTCTGAAAAGTGAGCGCTTGTTGCACTCACTGTACCAAGCCCATGCACCATAGCCGTCTATGGAGGGCGTATGTACTGCCACAAGCTTGCGGCCATACATACGTCCCCCTGATGGTCGTGTGCCCTTATACTTCTTTCACCATTCAGCCCCTCCCCTTCTTCTCTAAGCTGTGCAGGAGGAAATGGCTGATAGGATGAAGGGAGGGGAAGGAGATGTGCAGGAAGCTGAGCTCTGTGCTTTTGAAGTGATGTAATCCCCTTCTGCAGCCTGTGAGCGCGGAGCCTGATGCAAGTGGGCGGAGAGCGGGCATGACTGGCTGGACTCGGAAGGGGCCATAAACTTGGGTTGAGCTTATTGGGGGGAGGAAATGCAGTGTGAGGTGATAGGGGGTTTAAAATGGGGGGAGGATTTAGTGGGGCTTATAAGGGCTGGCAGGAAGGGCAAGCCTCATTCTGGCCAGAAAAAATTTTGTCCCGCCCACCCTCCCTTAGTTTTCTGTTGTATAGGGACGCGTATGCATGTTTTGGGAGAAGGGATACACATAGTTTCAAAAGCCAATTGTCAGGAGGGGTAGGTTAGGATTAGTTAGGATGCCGGTTGTGAGAGGGCGGGTTCTTGGCAATACCCAGTTAGTGCATTTAAATTTCGGTGGTTATGCAATTTAACAACTATAATAAGGTTGGTTTTTTGAGAACAATAACTGTTTTTCCCCCGGGGGGCTTTACCGGGAGGAAGGTGGTGTTTTAGTCTCCAATGGTTGGTCTAGGGCCACACCTTCGTTCGCCACTGAGCTAGGAGGTTGGCGGCAATTGGAGCTGGGGGTGTGGTTCGCGTGCGCTGAGCGTGCAATTTTGGTTTCTGGAGACTATAACTTATACTGAAAGTTTTTGCGTTTAGTCTGGAAGGCATGCGATTTTAGTGGTGTTGCCAAGAGCTCAGCTATCATTATTTGGTTGTTATTTATATTATGACATTGAGTAACTGTATTTTCTCTATTTCAGATTGTATTCAACAATTATTAATAAAGCTGTGACCATTCATCTTTCCAACAGAAAATTGTCTCTGTGTTTTTATTAGGTAGATGGGTGGTTAGGATAGAAGTGTATGGTTTTTTCCCAGCCCTGGATCTCAGTCATCGCCGGGTCATGCTACTCTGAGAGCAATATATACAAAGAGAAAAAAGAGAACAACAAGAGTAAGAGTGAGCAATACTGCTCACCTGTTTACTACTTTGTGGTATGCAGTGTAATATCCAAAGGAAGGTCCTCAATGTCCAGATCGTTCCTGCAGCTCCACAGCACCCAGAAAGACCAGTGCCCACGGAAATGGACTATTAACTTCATCTGACTGAAAACATGGACAGCACCACTACTGTTGCCATTTGTCCATGTTTTTAGTAAGATGAAGGGATCATTCCCGAAACACGTCACTCTGGACATTAAGTTTTCACTTTTTATTTGTATTGCATACTAATTTGTATTGCTATTTTATCCTCAAAAAAATGTCCATTGCCTTATGGTGTGAGTAGAATCAGTTATTTTTTTAGCATTTCTGGTGTAGACACTCCACCGTATTAAGGCTAGTTTAGCGCCCCACCTATAGCCCCATATTTTGCTCTTTTGCCACTCTAAAAGCAATGTAAGTGTTCATGGAAAAAACCTATATTTGTGTGTATTGTGTGCTGTGTGTGTGCTGCTTGTACTGGGAGTGTACTGTGTGTACTGCTTGTAGCACATGTGTGCTGATTGTTTGATGCATGTAGTGCATGTGTTCGGCATGTACTGTACTCATGCTGTGTATGATGTATGTACACTGTATGTTTGCTGTTTGTACTGTACTGCATATATACTGCTTGTGCGCTCTGTGTATTGTGTGTGAAACCTTGTGTTGTGTGTGCTGTTGTGAGAGCTGCATGTTTTCTGTACTGCGTTTCATCACGCAGGGGTGCAGAGCTCGACCTTTGCATGGCAGAAGTTGATTTCTGTACTGTGATCCACAACAATCATTGATGTGCACTTTAAGGGCTGCAGATCATAAATCAGCTTTTCTGTTTCAGATGTTTTCTGAAACGTCTGTATGGGATTGTTATAAATTCCATGCACTACACTGCTACTGTGTTACACTGCGGATTTAACACATGGAACTGCTGTGCCGCAAATATGCAGGTAATATGCAAAGTGGGAAAGTACCCTAACAACTTTGCTATGGGGGCAAGCCTTTCCTAGGTACGCTCCTGCTTCCAGGCCTTTTAACCCATCATAATGTTTTTTCTATAGCTGCAATAGCTGAAAGCAAATATTTTTCTAATATACTTTTATAATCCTATTTCAGAATTTTTCTCCTATCCTATCTCAGCCCTGTACCATTAACCTGGCATTCTGGTTGCTAAGAATGATCCATAGAGTAAAACAGGAGGGAACAGGAAATGCAATGTGTACAGATTTAGGAGTCACAGAAGGGTAAGGAGGTAGGGCTATGCACTACTTTTGTGTATGCTGTGTATCCTCCATTTTCTGTATACACCATCTGTCACTATCCTGGGATGAAGGAATGCTATGTATCCTCCATTTTCTGTATACCCCATCTCTCACTGTCCTGGGATAAAGGAATCCTATGTATTGTCCATTTTCTGTATACCCCATCTCTCACTGTCCTGGGATAAAGGGATCCTATGTATTGTCCATTTTCTGTATACCCCATCCCTCACTGTCCTGGGTTGAGGTGAGAGTGATAACATCTGCTGAACAAGCTGGCTGACAAATCCATTAGAGCAGGTAGCGTGTATAGTAGTCATAAGGCTGCATTAGATTATAGGTCTATATGTGTAACAGTGCATAGGTGTATATGTACACAAAGTATGTAAGTATGCTAGAACTGCTAGTGGTAGAAAGGAGAGCTCAGCTTTATGGGAAGTGAGGGAAGCTGCTCTGGCCTCAGTGCCCTTGGCTGGTGTCACAACCAGGAAGCGCCCGTTCTCTTCAGGAGAGCTAATGTTTTCATAAGAATGGCTGATAGATATACCAGGGTAGCTATAGTTGGACTTGTTGTCAAAGGCTCACTTCAGCTGTGCTAAAACTATCTTTGTTCGGGTAATAGAGTTACACTTTAAAGAGTGCGACAAACAGAAGTGAGACATGGGAAAGGAAGTGATCTTTGTACAATATTTTCACCTAACTTCAGAAACTGAAACAGGTTTTTTTTCGTTTTGGTTGGGGACAGACTTTTAATTTTTATTTTTTTACTGTAAAAATAGTAACAAGTGGGTGTTGTGTGAGAAGTATTATGAGAAAACTCACATTTTATCAGCACATGAAATATGATATACATGCATCAGTCATTTTTCTGTCTGCTTCATCCTGTTGCCTCATTACATAGTTCTTTTGTCTGTTCATTTACACAGTGCAAATAACACAAATTAAAACAATGAACATTTGTGCAGAGTAGTCATGGAAAGTAATAAATTGTGCCCGTTGTGTTTTCATAAAGTATATTGCCAGCTTTGTCTTGTTTGCTGGCACTCAACTGTTTACTTTAGAAGATCAGCGCGTGCATAAGTATGCAAAGCAGTTCCTTTTAGATCCTAAATATGTAAAAACAGTTGTAATCTTGTTTGGCAGAAGGATAGGTGGATTCTCAGAAGTGGAAAGGGGAAGAAAATACCAAATATGGGATCTATTGGCAATGAAAACATGGGGTTATGTGAGAGAGGTGATCAAAGCACAGAGAAAATTGCATTAATAAAATTTGAATAATAAAAAAAAAACCAGTCGGAAATGGTGGTGTTAGAACTCTCTAGATCTCCCTCTGCTGGGATCTATAGCTGTGACCGTGCAGTCAGTGACCATTTGGGTGGAGCCATGATAAAATGGACTGTCTCCGACTTCACATCATAAATTATGTAAGGGGGTCTTTGGTGAGGTACAAGTTACTGGAGAATCCCAGTGGTCAGTGGGCTTCTCGTTTGATCACGAGAACGGTGGTCCATTGGACCCCCATCACAACCCGAGATGAAAAGAGCATGTGCTGGCTGCTACATTAATCCCTATGGCGCTGGTGGAGATAGTCAAACAGCATTCTTGGCAATTTCAATCAGCGCCATAGAGGAGAAGAAAGCAACCGTCTGCAATCTGCATTTTGGGTTACAATGAAGAAAATGAAAAATTTAAGAAAAAAATCAATAAATAAATCTTCTCCTTTTCTGTCTCCTCTTCTGCTTTTTCCACCACACTGCAGCTGCATGTACATGCTTAGTAGTGGAAATTGTGGAGTTGGAAGTTTGGCTTACATACTCCACAGCGATTGACAGCTGCCTTGTAGTATCTGTTCCCTGGAAAGCTGTGTGGTTCTTTCTGGAGCTCAGTATTAGTCTCAGCTGTTGGTGGATGCAAGGGCAGCATCCAGGAACTGGATACCTATTTCCCCGTTTACTAAGGGTTGGTTATGCTTGATCTGTAAACCTGTACCCTGCCTGAGCCAGAACCCTGAACCCCAACCTGCTCCAAACCCTGAACTCGTATCTGAGCCTATTCCCTGTACCCCAATTCCAAACCTGTGCCCTGAACTCTGTTTCGGCAGCTTTTTTTCTGTGTGAAGAGATGTAGTTTTCTTTTGTACCATTTCGGGTATGTATAGTACTTTGTTAATTTTTGGGGGATTTACGAAAGTGTTTTGCTTTTTTATGAGGTTCAATATTCTTCTTGAGCAGGTTGCTTCAATTGTAGAGATGTTTTGTTCTTGTTACACTTAAAAATGAACTCCTTAATAGATTGGCCATTTTGCACCTTCCTGACACGGCCCATTTTTTAAGTGGTTATGATTTTGGAACGCTTTAACACATCCACGATATTTTGAGATTGTTTTCTAATGTCACATTGCATTTCATGTTAGTTAAAAAATGGGGCCATAAGTTTTGCATTTATTTATGAAAAAATTGCTATTTGGTGAAAATTTGGAAAAACGCTAGATTTTCAAAATTTTTAATTTTCTATTTTTCTGACACATAGGATTTACTAATCTGTTTATGCTAGTATTCTGGTGGTCTGCATGTATTTATAAAGCTTGTGCGGATTTTGGTTCGTTCAGGAATAACCATATAAGACTGTCTTCTAGGGAACCTGTCATCAGGTGCCCTTTTTCTGGCTCCCCCACATCCTCACTTAACAATAAAAAGAAGTTAGATGAAAGCTTTCCTTCCTTTCTACAGAGTAGTGTCTTGTGTACCTTGGGAGTGGCCAGAGAGAAGCTGTCCCCCCCCTTCCTTGGGGAAACTGCTCCGTCATTACTCTATTTTAAAGAGGACCTGTCACCCACATTTTGGCCAGTAGAAGCTGCTTTCTAAAGTAAGCAGCTCCTAGTGCTTGAACAAACCCCGCAGTGTTAGAGTGATAGCGTTACCGGAAACCTACGATAACCGCCCCCCTCGCTCCATAGGCCGGCTTTGACTGTCGCGTGCCAGGCGGCAGTCACCGCCCATAGCCACGCCCCAACCCCGCCCCAACATGATTGCGTTGGACAGCTTTGTGAGCTGTCTGACAATTACACTGTACCCCGCCGCAGTGTTTGATAGCGTTACCCCAGGTTTCCGGTAACGCTATCACTCTAATACTGCGGCGTTTGTTCAAGCACTAGGAGCTGCTTACTTTAGGTGACAGGTCCTCTTTAAATCAATAAAGCACCCATATCGCTCCTATTTGATTTATTTATGACAGAGAGATTTCCCAAGAGTGAGAGGAAAACCACTCACTGGCCACTCCCATGGGACACAGCAAACTGCTCTGCTCAGAGAAAGGTAACCTTTCATCTAACTTTTCTTTTTATTGAAAAAAGGCAGTTTTATTATAAAAACACTTTGGCAATGTGAACACTATTCTCTATGGGAACACGAAAAAAGGCTCCTGATGACAGGTTCCCTTTCAATAATCCAGCGGTCTCTGCACATTAGTGAGGCAAACTGCGCATAGTGCAGTTTGCTTCACTATTGATAAATGTGGGCCATAGTCATAACACCAAAATAACTTGATAACTAACATTTGCTAAAATGGTTTTTTAAGCATCCTCTCATTTTAGAACTTTAGGTGCGATTTTTCACATTTTCATAACAAATGCAAAATCATACTTTTGTGGGACCTGCTTAGCTTTGAAATTACTACGAGAGACCTAAATAATAGTAAATCTATTGGAAACTACACCCCGCAATGTATGTAAAACAACTTTAATTTAGTTTATTAACCCTTTTAGGGTTTCACAGGGGTTAAAACAAAATGGAAGTTCCATTTTGAAATTGTTATTTTTTTGGCTAAATTAATATATATTTTTTTAAAAAATTATACATTCATAAAGGATAAAACATCAAAACACTCCCAATTTCTGCTAATAGTCCATATGTAGTGGCAAACTGCTGTATTGGCAATGGAATCCAAGGGAAGTTGGGTCATTCAGAGTAGATTTGCATTGTTGCCTATTTAAGGGTATACAATCTTTAGATTTTTGGGGAAATTTTGCTATATGACGGTTTATTTTTTGCGGGATGAAATGTATTTTAGGACACTTTAGCTTATTGATGAAATTTCATTAACTTTTTTTTTCATGGTTTTCCCATGCAAGAAAATTCTCACTTTTCTACCCCTTAGTGATGGTAACACAATAAAGATCATTTTAACCCCTTAAGACCCATCTAGTTGTGTGGGGTGACAATGTGGTTAGATTATCAGGGTACAGGTGTATGTACACTTTCATCTGGCATTCTGACATTGTACTAACACACTGACAGAGAGAGAGATGAGACAGATCAGAGATGCGTGAGATGATTACACAAAGGCTGATAGACCATTACACTGTTACACCGTGAGCTCTGCTACATCTCACAGATATGTACCTCTCTTCCCCTTCCCCTGGATCACTCATCTCCTTGTAGTTTGTAGTTTGCAGCCTCTCTCTCTGCTCACGATCTCCGGGCAGGATGTGAATCAGTAAGTGTCTCTGAGCTCCATGCAGGGAGCGTGGTTACAGACACACAGCAGAGACAGACAGAAACTCAGCAGTATGATCTCATCCAAGATGGTGGCCTGACCCTAAGTCAGAAGTTACTGGGTCGTATCTAGGGGCAACTGATTTTGTGTACAGCAGGACTGATAGAGACAGGTTGGACTTATATCTGTGAAATTCTGCATTTTTGTTAATTAACAGCGAACTAGAGAATGTGTTATTTTGGTAGTACATAGAAATTTGTCTTTGTGGGAATACCCCTTTAATGTGTGGAGAAAATGTGTGTGGTGTTTGCTGTACTAAATTAGAGAAAATTGTATTTGTTTTAGCATTGCCATTTTTTCAAGGTATAACTTTTTGGTTGATGGAGCTGGTTGAGGGCTTATTTTTTGTGTGATGATTTGCTCTTTTCAGTAGTACCATTTTGGTGCTCTAGCTTTTTGATCACTAATTAGAACATTTTTTGTGAAGGGATTTGATGAAAAATTTACAATTTTGGCATGTTTTTTATGGTGTTCACCAAGCAGGTCCAATAATATTTCTAATTTATTATACAGATTGTTACAGATGCGGCAATACCAAATTTTGTTTTTGTGATTTTGTGTTTTTTCTGTCTTTTATTAGATGTTTATCTTTTTTTATTGTTTTAAAACTTTTTTGGACCGGTTGGCTTCAACAAGCGATCCTCTGATTGCATGTATGTACATATGTATTACAGTGTGTTATGTTATGCATGGTTTGACTGTATTGAAGACCACACATGCCCCAGGGATTCTTTGCTAAGCGGCAAGGGTGTGTGACTGTGGGGGGGGGGGGGGAGGGTTCTCTGATGAACATCAGAAGCCCCTTAGACGTCGTGGTCATGCTTGGCGTGTAAGGGGTTAACACTCGTAATCGGAGTAATCTCAAATTGCAGGTGTTACAACAGAATGTCAGCTGGGATTTGCAGCTGAAACCAGTTCTGCATGGTGCCGGCTCCACTCCTGAGCCTAGTTAGGAAGGACCTTACCACTGCACTACGGCGTATATCTGTAACAGGTTCATAAAACCATTTTCAGGGGGAAAAATCCCTATGGATGTACTTATAAATTTATTTGACTGTCTTGAACTGGCACCTCAAATTGCAATGGAAAGGGGGATGTAGTGAAGGCAAAAGAGCCCCGTTCTTTTGTGAACACCTTAGATGTAATGGTCAGCATTGACTTATTGGGGTTTTTATAAGTTTAGATGCGTGATGTGCGTGCTAAACTTGTAATGGCAAAAACTGTTCACAGGAATGATAAAGTTAGTAAAAATAATACAGCATGTGACTAATGTAGTATCATGATCTGAAGATGATAGTGAGGGACCACAGATAAATAGTGGAAATGTAAAAACTCAAGTGGTCATGCAATGATCTGTCAAACTGATACAAAGGCTCACATAGCAAAAATACTTTGTTACTAGTTACTCTTTAAGTTAAGACATTTATATCCTACGACTAGATCAGGCTTTATAAAGAGCTTTATGGTTCTATTTGAGCCATGTTATGGCTCTTTCATAAAGCACCATATTCTCCCTAAGAGAACAGGTTCACAGATAATTTTGCAGGCTCTTAACCAGAAATAATTATTTTCTTACCACGAAAGAGTTAATAAAATCTCATTGATTAGCTATTAAACCTCCCTTAATTATGTACCTGAAAAGTGGATCTCATCCCAGAAAAAGTAAGCCCCCACACAGTATGTCCACATTGCAAAAAAAAATAAACATTTTATATTCTGTATGAGAATTCAAATCTGCTCTTAATGGCGCTCCTTCTATTCTATGCTCGCTGTGTGCCCATATAGCTGTTTACCAACACATATTGGATATAGGCATACTCGGGAGAAATTGGGTATCAAACTTTGTGGAGCCTTTCATTTAATACAATGTGAACATTTAATTTTTGGGCCAAAATGAATGTATTTTAAGTTGCAGTTAGTAATGCAGTTACAGCCAAGTAACATAGAATGTTAACACTTGGGAATGATATACTCCGATCCCAACAGAGTTGCTGGTGGACGCCACCATCTTGGATTGGCACCCCCGTGACACTGATCAGTTGCCATGGCAGCCTACTGTCCCATAGAAACTCGTAGGCCTGCCATGGATAGTGATCTCTAATAACCTGCCAAAGCAGGATCGTACCAAAGAATAAATAGGATGTGCCTTTTGGGGTGCACCGTGAAAGCAGTAAAAACAGAACCCACAAGAAAATGCTGCAGATGTGTTTTATTGTAAATTTCCCTGTATTTGGAGTTATTTCCATGTTTTCCAGTACATTGCAAGAAATATCAAATTGTGGCACTAAAAAGTACAAATTGTGTACTGCAGATAACAAGCCCACATACATAACCGAAAAATGAAAATGTTATATTTTTTGGAATGATGGGAGTAAAAAACAGAATTGCGAAAATAAAAAAAAAACTTGAAAGGGTTAAACTTCTAGTATCCTTAAAAATCAGCTAATGTTACTGGAGGAAACTGCAGCCAGTATGCTAGTACAGTGTTGTGGCTAGTTAGTTCTCCATTTATAAATCAAATAAAGTATATGCTAAAGGTAGTTAATTTAAAAATATATATTGTTTCACATTATAATAATGTATAAGTATCATTTTGGCTCCTTACAGGATCGTTTAAGATGGTGGTCCCCAACCACCGGGCTGGGGAGCACCTGGTCCCGGGCCGTGGACAAAATAACTTACAATAAAAAACTGTATACTCACTTCCAAATCTCTACTTCTCTCCACAGCTCCAGGTTCTTCTTCACCCTGTGGCTTCCTGGCAGACATTACCAAAAGGGCTGCAATGGGACATTACTATGGGAGCTGCAATGTGGACATTACAATGGGGGCTGTGCAGGGGACATTAGTATGGGAGCTGGGCTGAGGATATTGCTATTGGGTGCTGTGTGTTTTTGAGGGGGCCCTGATTTGGCCATTTTATTAATGAGGGGAGGCAGCTGGAGTAGCGGCTGCATTTCCCATCCTACGCTTATAATCAAGTCAATGGGGCAGATTTATCAAGCTGTCTGAAAGTCAGAATATTTCTAGTTGCCCATGGCAACCTATTACAGCTCGGCTTTCATTTTACCAGTGCTCATGAATATTTTAAAGGGAAGCTGTGATTGGTTGCCATGGGCAACTAGAAATAGACTGACTTTCAGACAGCTTGATAAGTCTGACCCAATAAGTTTCCCAGTTTATTTAGTGGTAAAATTAGGTGCCTCGACTTATGTGGTATAAAAAGGAAGCTATAGAAAAAAGAGCACTATCAGTAGGGGGCTACATAAAAGGGAGGACTATAGAGGGGGGATACAGAAAAGGGAAGTGGCTACAAAAAAAGGGGCAGTATAAAGGAGAGCTACAGTAACGAGAGAGGGTTACATAAAAAAGCACTATAATTGGGGCTACTGAAAAGGGAGGGGACACTATGATGGGGGCTACATAAAGGGGGCATTTTAGATGGCGGCGGCATGAAATTACACATTATATGTGTTGGGGTTAGATATGGAGTATTTGCTCGGCACACAATTTATTTTTCGAGGGACCATGGCTCTGGTCCGTGGAAATTTTTTTTTGCCTGCAGCCGGTACATGCATACAAAAAGATTAGGGACCACTAGTCTAAGATACAGAAAAGTGCAAGAATTGACTTAATACCCTGCCATTGGGGTAAGTGGAGGAGGGGGGTTGGGTTGTACATTTTTAATTAAATAGGCAAAGAGCCTAGCTATAGTCAGCTTAGTGTCACTGTGGTGGACATGTCAATTTACAGTGGGTAAAATAAGTATTTGATATTCTGCTGATTTAGATGGTTTACCCACCTTTAAAGAATGAAGAGGTATGTTATTTTTATCGTAGGTACATTTAAAAATCCGAAAAAATACATAGTATGATATTTGAATAATTGGAATATGCATTTTTTCTTTATATTTGTTATGAAGACAACTTTATTTTCGATACAGTTGAATGCATTAGATAACCATTAGAATTATGCCACCAAATCTTCTAGGGCAGTGGGACATGAGAAATGTTCCTAATCAACATATGCCTAGACAACATACATATGCAGTGCCCTCTCTATACAAGGTGGGTATCTGTTGTATTATACAGGCAAGCAATGCTGGCATGGGTGATGACATATTGCCTGGGATCCCATGACATCATCAGGGAGCAGCGATCCATTGCTTTGACATACGAGAGTCTCTCCTGCTTCAGCATTCAACCTGTGAGATGGAGAACAGCGGAGAAGAGAACTGGAAGCTCCTCTACTCCACTGCATTAGTAAAGTTGATCAGGGGGCGGAGGATCGGGACACGGGGCCCCGGCCCCATTTTCCTTCTGGGGCCTTGGCTGAAGTTTCACTACTCCCCCATGATTGGAACCCAGAATACAGTAATATTATATTGTATCAGTGACAGGGGCCTACAAAAATATAATCGCGAAACCCAACTAAAGTGTGGCGTTTCGACCCTTAGTAAATGTGCCCCATTATAATGCACAGAGATTCAAAAAGCAGAGAGTATGGGTAGATCAAGGCTGGGTATACTGGGGCAAGGGGGAACAGTCATCCAGTAATCCACTGACTCTAGTTTGAATCCAGACGGTTATAAAACTTTCCCTTACCTAGGAACACTTCCTGACCATTCATTCTTTCTGTTCATCTGTGGAAGGAGAATGACAAAGTTGTGGCAGCTGTGCATTTTTGTCCATGGAAAATATTTTGACATACTGTACATCTATGAGTTGTTGTCATTCACTTGTCCATCTAGACGTTCAATACCCTGTAGGTGTCAGTGATCCCTAGTTCCTTTTCCTGGCACATTGTGTGAGAACTTCAGTTAAAAAAAATTGACTTTGTGCAGGTGCAAGACACCTATGTGAATAAGCTCTTAATGTCAAGCACAGTGACTCAACAGGTCAAAATATAAAACATTAAAAGCAGCTAAAGATTGAGCTAGACCATGACCAAAAATGACAAGTAAATGCAAGCGAACAATAAGATTACAGGTCCACTAAATGCATGTGGTATTACTGGTAAACGTAGAAAGGATTAGTTTGTATAGTTAGAGATTAAAAAAAGAAAGGTGTTTTATTAAACCAGTTACCTCTGTTTGTCTGGTTTTGTTAAAACGACCTGTTCCTTATGTCAACAAGTGTGAGCTTCCAACTTCTAACATTAATTTACATGTTCTAACGACAGTTATTGATATGAGGGGGGGGGGGGGTGGCACAAAGTCAATACATAACATAATGTATTCTGTATAAATACATAAAATATATAAAGGATGTACAATATGAAGAGATACGTGCCAGTATTATGTAGAGGGCAACTAGAACTGTGAGAATAGATGAGTACAGGCGGTCCCCTCTTAAAGACACCCGACTTACAGACAACCCCTAGTTAAAGACGGACCTCTCAGCCCATTGTGACCTCTGGTGAACTCTCTGGATGCTTTCCTTTAGACCCAGACTGCAGTGATCAGCTGTAAGGTGTGATCACTGTAAGGTGATGAAGCTTTATTGATAATTCTTGGTCCCATTACAGCAAAACATTTTGAAACTCCAATTGTCACTGGGGCCAAAAATTTTTTTGTCTGGATCCACAATTATAAAATATACAGTTCCGACTTACGTACAAATTCAACTTAAGAACACACCTATGGAACCTATCTTGTACCTAACCCGGCGACCGTCTGTAACCTGTTTTATATGGCATAAAAGGAGGTTAAGGGAAGTAAGAAGACGCCTTAAGGAGAAATTAAAAGTTGAAATTTGCCGCTGTAGGCATGTGGAGACTTATAATAATAATATTTATTTATATAGCGCCATCATATTTTGCATCATAGGGGTGACACAAATGGTATAAGAGCAGGGCTGGCTCCAGGTTTTAGTAGGCCCCTGGGCAGTAGAGCCTCAGTTGGTCCCTTTCCAGTGGCAGTGGCGGCATTAAAACTTCAGAAACTAAACAGTCTCCTGTTCCCTAGTTTATCATAGAAAACAGCCTCATCATGTTTCCCCGTGCTAAGTTGCGCAGGCGGGTGTGTGCCGGAGAGCTTGGTGACGTCACCAGCACTCCAGCACTTCATAATCCGTCGCAAGCACGGGCGCGCGCATGGTGCGCTGTGCCCTAATGCGGTGCGCTGAGATATAAGTTAATATGTCAGGCTTGCGGGATGTGGATCCGCTGGACCACTGCAGACGATGACTCAAGCCACTACCTGGGACCGGAGTCTAAGTGGTACCCGGTTTTCACCAGGGCCCGCCCCAAAGCGGGTTAGACAAGCTGCGGCGTGGTACCACCAGGTCGTTCCTCAGGCGTGACTTGTCTGCAGTGGCGGCCAAGGTTGAGGTACAGAAACAGCAGTCAAGCTCGAGGTCACAGTCCAGGCACAGGGTCAGGGCAGGCGGCAGAGATGCAACGTCAGAATCCAAACCGGGGTCAGCAACAGGCCCCGCGAAGATCCAACATAGAGAAAATCTTGGAACCGCGCAGGCGATCAAACAGTTCTGTGATCAGTGGCAGAGGGTAGCGGTTTTTAACCGTGATCTTATTAAGTCCACGATAATCAATACAAGGACGCAAAGAGCCGTCCTTCTTAGTAACAAAGAAGAATCCTGCACCCGCAAGAGAGGAGGACTTCCGTATGAAACCTCTTTGCAAGTTCTCCTGGATATACTCTGACATAGCTGTGGTCTCAGGAACGGAGAGTGGATACACTCGGCCTCTGGGAGGAGAAGTGCCCGGCAATAACTCAATAGGGCAATCGTAGGGTCGGTGCGGTGGCAAAGTCTCAACCTGCTTTTTAGAGAAGACGTCAGAGAAGTCCTGGTAGCACGTGGGTAAACCCTCCAAAGGCTTCTTAGACAGAGAGGAGGCCAATACAGGTACAGGCAGGGAAGCTCCCATACAGTGGGACCGGCACTCAGGACCCCAATGAAGGATCTCCCCTGTCATCCAATTGAGAACAGGAGCATGGAGCTGCAGCCACGGAAGACCCAACAGGATAGAGGACGTGGAGCGAGGTAGCACGTAAAAGGACAGTCTCTCCTTGTGTAACACTCCGACTTGTAAGGACAGAGGCTTGGTGCGGTACAAGAACGGGTCAGAGAGGATCTGGCCACTTACAGATGAGATGACCAACGGCTTCTCAAGGCAAACCACTGGGATGTGATGCCGGGAGACCAGAGCGGCATCCACGAAATTCCCTGCAGAGCCGGAGTCCAGGAACGCAGAGACTTGGATCTGGAGACTGGCGCCAACGCTGAGAAGCACCGGAATCAACAGACGTGGAGAAGCTTGGCAGACACCTAGGGACGCTTCTACCAAGAACCCTAGGTGCTGGCGTTTCCCAGACGCTGAGGACGGATAGGACAGGACCCGATGAAGTGCTCCGGACTAGCACAATAAAGGCAAAGGTTACCCTGGCGCCTTCTGATGCGTTCCTGGGAGGAGAGTCTAGCTCTGTCCACCTCCATAGGCTCCTCTGCGGGTGGTAAGACCTGAGGCTGGAGTGGTCTTTGGAAGACCGGGGCCAGGCGGGGAAGGCGTCGAGGACGGACTTGAGGTTGCTCGAAGCGTGATTCCTCCGCACGCTCTCTAAATCGCACGTCTATCCGAGTGGCCAAGGTGATGAGACCACTCAGAGTAGACGGAAGATCACGAGCGGCCAGAGCGTCCTTCACATGAGAGGCGAGACCCTTCTTGAAAGCAGCAGACAAGGCGGCGTCATTCCAGGCAAGTTCTGATGCCAAAGTACGGAACTGGACCGCATACTCTCCCACGGAGGAATTTCCCTGGTGCAAGTTCAATAAGGCAGACTCGGCGGAGGAGGCCCGAGCTGGTTCCTCAAACACGGCCCTAAATTCGGACACAAAGGCTGAGAGAGAAGCCGTAACCGGGTCGCTTCTGTCCCACAGGGGTGTAGCCCAGGCCAGGGCTTTCCCAGAGAGTAGGCTGATTAAAAACGCCACCTTTGATCGTTCCGAAATAAACTGGGTCGGCATAAGTTCAATATGCAGGGAGCACTGAGTTAAAAAACTTCTGCACATCTTAGGATCACCATCATATTTGCTGGGCATGGACAAGCGCATCCTGGGTTCAACAGCAGGGAGAGGAGTCGGAGCTGTAGAAGTCGCTAGAGCAGCTTCCGGAACCTGTTGCGGTTGTTGGTTGGCCAATAGTTGCTGCAACATGGCAGTGACCTGCTCCAGCTGATCACGCTGCGCAGTAATCTGCCGGGATTGGTGGATCACAATGGTAGCGAGGTCAGGCTTGCTAGGAGACGGAACCTTGGCGGGATCCATGGCCGGATCTTACTGTCAGGCTTGCGGGATGTGGATCCGCTGGACCACTGCAGACGATGACTCAAGCCACTAACTGGGACCAGAGTCTAAGTGGTACCCGGTTTTCACCAGAGCCCGCCGCAAAGCGGGTTAGACAAGCTGCGGCGTGGTACCACCAGGTCGTTCCTCAGGCGTGACTTGTCTGCAGTGGCGGCCAAGGTTGAGGTACAGAAACAGCAGTCAAGCTCGAGGTCACAGTCCAGGCACAGGGTCAGTGCAGGTGGCAGAGATGCAACATCAGAATCCAAACCGGGGTCAGCAACAGGAGGTCCAAGCAGAAGGGTACGGGAACACAGAACTCACGACAGCAATATGGAGGGACACTGGAACACGGGAACACGGAGGTAGTCAGGCAACACAGGAACACGGAGGGAGTCAGGCACGCAGGAGACACTGGAACGCAGGCAAATCGCAACAGAGCTTTCTCTAAGGCTGTGAGGCACAAAGATCCGGCAGGGCTTGCAGGAAGAGGCAGGCTTATATAGATTTGGGCAATATGGCCAGCGCCAATTAATGGCACGCTGGCCCTTTAAATTTCCTGGAAGTGCCGCGCGCGCGCCCCAAGGGGCGGGACCGCGCGCACACGGAGCAAGGCCGGGACTCGGGAGCGGGGAGAGGTGAGACGCGCTGGCGCGGCGCCTGCGGGGAGCGAGAGGCACGGTGAGCCCGCGACCCGCGATGTGGGTCGCGGGTCCATCCGTGACATAATATAACTTATAAATCGGCGATAGGGGCTTTATTCTAGTAACAAAAATATGCTCCGGCACCAGCTCACCCTGAGCTGGTGCCATTTATATGTATGTAAAACTACCACTTTTAAGTGGTAGGTTTCCTTTAACAAAAAAGTGTGAAACAACTGAAAATATGTCTTATATTCTAGGTTCTTCAAAGTAGCCACTTTTTGCTTTGATTACTGCTTTGCAAACTCTTGGCAGAAATGGTCTTCCAACAGTTTTTAAGGAGTTCCCATAGATGCTTAGCACTTGTTGGCCCTTTTGCCTTCACTCTGCGGTCCAGCTCACCCCAACCCATCTCGATTGGGTTCAGGTCTTGTGACTGTTGAGGCCAGGTCATCTGGCGTAGCACCCCATCGCTCTCCTACTTGGTCAAATAGCCCTTACACAGCCTGGAGGTGGGTTCGGGGTTATTGTCCTGTTGAAAAAGAAATGATATTCCAACTAAATGCAAAGCGGGTGGAACAGCATGCCTCTGCAAGATGCTGGCGTAACCATGCTGGTTCAGTAAAGCTTCAATTTTGAATAAATCCCCAACAGTGTCACCAGCAAGGCCCCCCCCCCCACACTCCATCACACCTCCTCCTCCATGCTTCACGGTGGGATCCAGGCATGTGATTCGTTCACCTTTCCTGTGTTGAACAAAGACACAGTGGTTGGAACCAAAAATCTCAAATTTTGACTCATCAGACCAAAGCATAGATTTCCATTGGTCTACTGTCCATTCCTTGTGTTCTTTAGCCTAAACATGTCTCTTCTGCTTGTTGCCTGTCCTTAGCAGTGGTTTTTGAGCAGCTATTTTATCATGAAGGCTGCTGCACATAGTCTCCTCTTACCAGTTGTCATAGAGATGTGTCTGCTGCTAGGCCTCTGTGTGGCAGTGACCTGGTCTCTAATCTGAGCTGCTGTTAACCTGCGATTTCTGAGACTGGTGACTCAGATGAACTTATCCTCCGCAGCAGAGAGGAATCTTTGTCTTCCTTTCCTGGGGCGGTCCTTATGTAAGCCAGTTTCTATGTAGCATTTGATGGTTTTTGCAACTGCACTTGGGAACACTTTCAAAGTTTTAAAATTTTTCAGACTGACTGACCTGCATTTCTTAAAGTAATGATGGCCCCTCGTTTTTCTTTACTTAGCTGATTTTTTATAGCCATAATACAAACAGTCTATTCAGTAGGACTATCAGCTGTGTATCCACCTGACTTTTGCACAAAACAACTGATGGTCAAAACCCCATTTGTAAGGCAAGAAAAACCTGACAGGGCGACCTGAGATGTGAAAACTTTTTCTGGTGACTACCTCTTGAAGCTCATCAAGAGAATGTCAAGAGTGTGCAAAGCAGTAATCAAAGCAAAAGGTGGCTACTTTGAAGAACCTAGAATACAAGACATATTTGTAGTTGTTTCACACTTTTTTATTAAGTCTATAATTCCACATGTGTTAATTCATAGTTTTGATGACCTCAGTGTGAATCAATTTTTATAGTCATTAAAATACAGAAAACTCTTTAAATGAGAAGATCTGTACTGTATATATATATCGGTAATAGACTAAGATTAGAGAAGAGAGGGAAGGAGGTGCAGCATTATGCAGACCTTTGTGAATTAGGGTTATTATTTTAAACTGTATACAGAAGGAGACGAGTAACCAGTGCAGTGACTGGCACAAACTGGAGGCATCTGTGTAGCTTTTGGTCTGAAAGACAAGCCTGGCTGTTGTATTAGGAATTTGGAGAGGAGAGAGTTTAGTGAATGAAAGGAGAGGGTTACAGTAGTAGGGGGTTACAGTAGTCTAGTCGAGAGTAATTCAGAGCAACAATTATCATTTTAGAAGTTTCAGTTGTGAGCCCAGCACAACCCCAAGATTGCGAGCCTGCTGCCTGGGTGTTATAGTGATCCCATGGAGGTAAGTGTTGGGTCGGTTAGTAGTTGGTGGAAAGACAAGAAATCCAGTCTTAGAAAGACTGGGGGGGGGTGATTTATCATTGGGTTTTTGTTCATGTTTGGCATTGTTTTGGCGCAGTTGTAATACAAAGGCTATTGTGCAACTTTTCATTGCACCAAATGAACACTGGACAGTCCAAAGTCACTTTGACATAAACCCTGCTTGCGCCAAATTCATTATTTGCATAGACTAGTTTTCACAATACTGAACTGAATTCATGATTTGTGATTTTCGTTTAGACGCAAGTTTTGGGGCAAAATGACTCCAGTCACCTCCGGCCTAGAAATAGGAGAAAAACCACTACGACATTTATCATGACATTAACGGACACGTGTGACAAATGCAAAAAAAAACAATATTATGAGACAAACCAAAAAAAAAACAAATTCAACAACATACATAGACTCATTTGATCAATTCGGATAAAACAAATATTAAATTTAACATATACGACCAAGTCAAAGACAATTTGTAATGATGAATTCCCCCCACTGAGTTTCACAAAGAGAGAAGATATGATGTTAGAGATGGCAGAGACAATCACTAGTGTTCCGGATTAAGGCGTGATTTAACGTTCAGAAGTATATAGTTGGGTATCACCATATAGAGGGAAAAGAGAAAAGGACCTAGGATTGAGCCCTGAGGAACCCTGAAAGTTAGAAAAAGATGAGAAGAGAGAGATACAGAAAAGCCTTAAAAGCAATCCACTTGGGCAGTGATGGCAAACCTTTTAGACACCAAGTGCCCAAACTACAACCAAAAGCCATGTATTTTTTGCAAAGTGCCAATGCGACAATTTAAGCGGTAACTTATTACTCCCTGCTCTGTCACATGTTTAAATTCTATAGGCACCTGAGGACACCAATACAGTAGAAAGAAGGAGAAGAAGTTTGGATTATCATTGTAGTTTCCTTCCGGGGTCCTGGGCTGCCTGGGACTGCAAGAGGCCTTGAGTCCTGTCTGGTGAACTCTGCACTGGGTGCCCATAGAGATGACCTGGGTGCCCATAGAGAGGGCTCTGAGTGCCACCTCCGGCACCCGTGCCATAGGTTCACCACCACTGCACTAGGGAATTTGGAAGAAAATATGAAAACATTCCTCTTGGATAACTTGTAAGGCAGCCCCTTTAACATCAAGCATGACTTTTTCCTAGCTGTGGAAAGTGTTGTTAGAATGACTTCACATCTCATCAGCATAGTGTAGGAACCTGGGTTGGCTAGGCGAGAGGCTGAAGCATAGAGAGATGAGGTCCAGAACTGGGGCGAACTCTGTTTAGCATGTTACTAGCAACTAATCAGAGGTTGATGTGCAAAATGTGAAAGGCAGCAACTTTGGATTTACAATTTTCTTTTGTACCTTGCAAAAATCTATTGCATCTCATTGGTCATCACTGTTTGCACCAGATTCCACTTCTATATTCTTTGTCTGATAAACAGGCCTACCGATCCAACTGTGTGATACTAATTATGGGTTATGAATTCTTGTCCTTTCAAAGCAATGCTAGAATCTGTTAAGATGGCGCCACACCAACACCCTACTACCTTCCCCATATGTTCCCATTTTGGGAACTACGCAGTATTGATAGTGAATGCAGCATGAGATGAATTGTCATCTCATGCTGCATCTCATGAGGCTTCGGGACTTCGCCCATGCGCAATGGGATCCGGCCGTGACGCGCCAGGAGGAGGTGGTGCGCATGCGCTAGTGTGCCCGAGAGCTCGGTGACGTCACCGGCTCTCGGGCACAGCAAAATTAGTGACGGGAGCGGCGCTGACGAGAGCGTGATCGTGGAGCAGGGTCCGGGGTGCGCGCCGTATGGCGCTTACGGAAGCGCCGAAGGGAGATTTTGCTACCACAAGAAAATCATTTTTGTACAAATACAGTGGTTTCTGGTTTAATTGAAAATATGGTCCGGCATCAGCTCATCCTGAGCTAGCTTAAGGTATTTGTGGGTCAGAAGGGTCATTTTAAAGTGGTAGGTTTCCTTTAACAACAAACCTATGGAACCTATCTTGTACGTAACCCGGGGACTGACCGTACTGTATTATAGTGCATAAAAACAAGATTCTTTTATGTTTTCTTTGAAACAATACTTTATTTGACTGATGCATTACAGTCTCTGCAGTACTAGAATGTTTGACTTAGAGAACACTTAGTAGAGAAAACTCACATAACAAAGGAGCCACATGTGTAATAGGAATTGGAGTAAATCCACAGCTTTCGAATCATTTGACCTGAGCACTTTTCTATGACAAAAATATATTTTATGAAACAAACAAAAAGTGGGGTGAAAAGTATTCACACTAAATATGATCGACACCTCTAGTGGGCCACTCACTCTCCGCAGGTCTCCTGTTACGGTAATGTAATCCTTCCTACTGTATCTACACTTAGTACGTTGGGCGGCAGAGTCATCGATTTGATCTATATCTATATCTATTGGGGAGCTCCTTTGATTGTATACCCGGTTAGGGTTTTTTAAGTGTTTTTAATCTGTGCCCATTTTTTCAATAATGATTTTTGTCTATATACACATCTGATTTTTCCTTCTATATGCTCTAAAATATATATTTTAAGTACAATACATTTGTATTAATCAATTCCAGCCCTTTTCCTTTTTTGCATTTCTGTTTTTATTTCTCCATAACTCGTTTAGGGCTCACTCAATTCTACAAAAAATTGCTGAAGTGTGATATCCGTGTGTAGTCCACATTTTATCCTCATCTGTTTTTCACAATTGCACAATTCTGCCCTCCCCAGTTGGCTAGCGAGCAACAATTGAGAAAAAATGAGAAAATGGACATGTAAACAGACCCACAGAAATCACTGCAAAAAAACAGATAGCATACTGATGTCAAAAACAGCTGTTTGAATGAGCCCCTATTTGTAAAATATATTGCTCCTTCACTCTCCTCCTTTTTTGCTGTATTCCTCCAAAATCTTTACTGTATTCCTACTGTTAAATCCATCAAGGAAGATTCAATATTTTACACTGAAATCAGATTACATTACAGCTAAGCATAGAAGTCTACAGAATAGGAAGGAAGAAAATGAGGACGAGTCACACTAAAATGAGTGGATTATTAGCTCACTGAGGGTTCAAGCTGTCTGCTGCCTATAAAAGTTGGAGTGGGGGAGAGTGACAGGAGGGAGCTGCTGCACTACTGTATTATGTTCCCCATGCTGCTGCTTCTTTTTGTACAGTATGTGCAGGAGATCTCCTCCTCTCCGTGTGTTCAGTCTATGAATGACATTATAGCAGCAAGTTTTACCCACTGTCTCAGGTACAAAAATGGAAGAAAACAGGCAATAAATGGCATATACAAGTTATACAATGGCATATTGAATGGTATCGTTCTACATGTACACGCAAAGCAGGTGATATTGTAATAAAAACCTGAAACAAAAGATATGTTTTAGATTTGAATCCTGAAAATACCTACCACGGAGATATCTAAGCATTGTACACAAATTTATGAGCAGCTGATCACATTTCAAAGCCTCAAAAGAACGAAAGATAGGGGTTGTTATGCCAGTAATATCATAATATTTTGACTTGAAGCATTGACAATTGAAAATCCAATTTTCACTGATGAATACAGGCGATACACTTATTACATTCTATGCATGAAGGGGGCCTTTGTAAAGAGAGCACAAGAGAAAACATGAAGTTGTGGAATTCAAGGTCTGTGTTATGGAACATTATAGTTGCAGCATGGAATATGCAGTAGTGCTAGCAGGTTTTACTCTTTTTATAAAGACTTTTAGGATTGCATCCAAAGCTGTGGTATATCTTCAATCAAAAAGTACAAAGATAAGTCGGTTAGGTAATAAACCTGACGTGATATCACCTTGAAGAATCAATGCAAAGAGTACAAATGCTGATTTAAAACAGAACTTTTACTTAAATGTTAAAAATACAGGTGGTCCCCTACTTAAGAACACTTGACTTACATACGACCCCTAGTTACAAACGGACCTCTGGATATTGGTAATTTATTGTACTTTAGTCCTAGGCTACAATGATCAGCTGTAACAGTTATCACAGGTGTCTGTAATGAAGCTTTAGTGTTAATATTGATTATTATGACAACCCAACATTTTTAAAATCCAATTGTCACAGAGACCAAAAAAGTTCTGGCTGGGATTACAATGATAAAATATACAGTTCCGACTTACATACAAATTCAACTTAAGAACAAACCTACAGACCCTATCTTGTATGTAACCCAGGGACTGCCTGTATTAAATAAAATAAAAAGATGTGAAGTTAAAATGGAATAATCAAGCAATACACAGATGAGAAAACATAGATTTTGTCAATGAACGCAAGGGTCTACATGACATACATGGTCACTGTCCCTAAAATACCCTATATCACAACCTGAATCTAACACACCCTAAATTGCCTAACTTTGGAGCTGTAAATCTAACCGACCACAGCCCTAATCTGAACCTAAGCACAACATCTAAAAATCACCTCCTGACGAAGCATCAGTGCGAAACGCGCGTCGGGGTGTTCCTGTTGGCCCTCCCCCTGCCTGCCTCTGTGCCGCTTATACAATGCCTTTGGGTAAGTGTGGCCTGTTTTTTGACTTTGTCTCCTGACTTGGTGTACTGGCACCGGATGGTACCTCCGGTTGAATATATAGTTATTGTGACACATAGGTCCACTGCCTTTTACCATAGTCCTATTTTTGGACACTATACATTTTCTGATACAAAACAATTTTTTGGCACAATCTTTGGGGCATATACAGGGTAGGGGGGCCATAGGTTCTTTGTGTCTGTCCCACTTTCATCTGGGACATTGTTCTGTTCCCCCTATATTTCTGACTTTCAGGAATCCATTCTGAAAGTGGTCTACTTATATTGTATGTGGTAATTTTGAATAAAGTGAATTTGTTTTTTTATATTTGCAAGCTCCCTTGTTTTTTGGTTTTTGTCAGTTTTGGATTTTGGAGGGCGGTTTTAATTACATATTGGGGCCCTTTTTGGTGTTTTCTAATCTGAACCTAACCCTGCAATTACTGGCCCTATTATTGACCTAAAACACAGGTTCAGTCATAAAACGTCATTCAAGTAAGTGTCAGTGTGGGATGTAAATCCCAAGTTCCGACATGACATGTTTTGCCATATTTGGCTCATTAAGGGATAAATACATCCTTTATCTAGTGAGACATAAAGGGGTTAAAAGCTGTATAAGCCAGGCAAGATGGCAGGCAATAGGGGTATTCAAAGCATAACCACTGATATATCAAATCGGTTCTCATACGCTCACGTTTCTTTTTTTTTAGTCTGGTACTGTGTGCAAATGATTTAATTATGCCATTTTTAATTTACCTCTTTTTATTTTATTTCATATTTTTAACATTGAAGTAAAAGTTAAGTTTGTAGTATAACTGTAAAAAAAACATTCATAGCAGTCCGGGAGGTCATACTGTATTTATGTACAGAAATAATACCGATCCATTAATGCATGTACATATGCACAGTATATAAAATAATTTTGCTAGAAACATGCTATTCTTTTTTTTTGGGGGGGGGGGGGCAAGGTTGCAGAAAACTTGGCACTAGTAAATGACTATATGTATTAGATTTATATTTCCTGTACTTTCAGCGATGCCAGATGTGTAACTGGTAAAGCAAAGTTGATAATAAGATTAGTGCAGTGAAGGGAAGTGGTAACTAAGTGAGTTATTTCTTAAGGACTGTATTTATATAAAACCCCATTAACCTCTTATTTACCAGTGCACAAAAATAAATCAGTTGCATAAAATCCTTTCCCACCTGCATTGGATATACTGTATGTTCTCAACGCTTCCTTCCTGTGGTTATCAAGTATATAAATACATGCTATAATTTGTAAAATAATTGTCACTTAAGACACAAAATCATTATTAGAGATATCTGGACAACCAATTTACATTTTACAATCCCATAGTCAGGCAGAGTAGACTATGCAAATCAACTGTGATTGAAGCCATGCTGGTAAAAAGTAAGCAAACTGCATGGGAAAAGTGGATTAACACAACAGATTATTTGTTTGTTTGCTTTTTATAAGGATTAAATAGGAATAGAAAGTTTATTACATCCCATATAAACAGTGGATCATTAGCTTTACTGATTATGCCAACATTGTGATTAACTCTTAATTACATCCTAATTAGGCTAACTAGAGGAACTAGTGTTGGTAACAATATAGTGATAATATCAGTTACGTGTTCTTGTAGCATATGGTCAACACTATGCATGTAACTAAGTTGTCAGTGTTGAAAAGGATTAGCAGTGTTTGATTGTCAGACAATAATCTTTGCTTTCCCTCAGGGTTGAGTGGTGCCAAAATGATTGCTCTGAAATATTTCCCAACCTTTCTAGCGGCTCCAGAGTTGTCTACTACACTGTGTTTCATAGATTACGTCAGTGAGCACTGTATCTGGCAGCTATTGCCGACATCTCAACATGGGCTGAAGTTCATCACATCAAAGTGGCAGCATGGTTTCTCTAAAGCAATGACATAACTTACTGCTACATGCCAACGCTAAAGACAATGATTGTCACCTTGTTGTAAAAATACTGATTAGAGATGAGCAGACCCATACTTGGAGTTTGGATCTGGGGTTCGGGTGTGTCCAGCGTGCCCCAGACATATTTGGTCCTTGTCGGTCCTATGTCGTCTTGTTGTAAAAATACTGATTAGAGATGATCGTACCCAATCTTGGAGTTTGGATCTGGGGTTCGGGTGTGTCCAGCGTGACCCAGACATATTTGGTCCCCCTGACCAATCACAGTTATGTCTAGTAGCTAGGGATGTCAATTTTCCAGATTTGCTGCCCGCTGCCAATCTGGCAACATATTGAACCCAGGTCCCAAAGTTCGGGTCTGCTCATCTCTAATACTGATTCATGGTGGAGGTGGTGCAAGGGATATATGTTTTCTTGAGTAGTAGTCTCTACTTTTGGAAAAAAAAAATTTCCCTGGAAAACTCCTTAGGCAGGTGAAACACTTTCGGGAATCAATAAGAATTTTCTGAAATGGATATTCCACAGCTATTCTGACCCTGGTAGCAACCAGCTAAAGATGGAAGGTTTCTGTTGCATCTTTAAGACCTGATTGATAAGTAGTTGGAGGAAGAAGTTTACCTCTGCATTGCAAAACTTTCATTCTGCACTTAGAGTCCACAGCTATAATAGTACAGCTCCAGCTTAGATAATTGTAAGCTGTAGATCATGTAAATGTCGTTTGTGATAGTTCTATCCACTATGCTGTCACTGTAAATCGCTGTGGGATAGCCTCCAGGGTTTTGCCTATGATTACACTAAGTGTGACCCCGCTTTAATAGTTGAAATGACCTCAGACTTTATAACTTAGTGGTCCAGTTATCAACTTTTATCACTAGCAAAACAGCCGGCTAGTCTTCCTTTATCCCAGTTGCAGCAATACAGGGCACAATATTCTTTTTTTTACAAAAATCCATCTGAAATCAATGTTTTTTGGCTTATAGAGCTTTTTTTTTCACAGACTGTTTTATGTTCCTTTACTAACTTGTTTATTTTACATGTTTCATACTAGCTTTGTACTGGTCAGAGTTTTATTATCTCTATTATCTCTACATTTTATGCATTACTTAATTTCATTGCCGTACCAGGGGTTTCTTTTCTACATTAATGAAAATATGTTGTAATGGTTACTAGCTTATAAGATCTATCTCCTTCCTACACTGTCCATTCTCAAGTACTAGGTAGAGAAAGGTTTTAAACCCTGGGGCCTTCTTAGGTTTTGTATAGCTAACATTTAGAAGGAATTGGAAATTACTTAGAACATTTTAGCAGGTGCACCAAATGTGAACCAACCCATTTTTTTCATGCCAAGCAGACTGTAAATTATAGTTTTACGACTGAACTTCCTATAGACAACTAGTGGCCTGTGCTGGGAACCTTTCAAAGTGGAATCTCCAGTTCTTATAAGCTTAATCCTTCTTAATTCCTTACTAGAGCATGTAAAATACATGAAAACTCATTTGCTAATTGTTTTCTGTAAGGAAGAGGTGCACAACAGCTTAGACTGCATCGCTGAGGCCTCCACCCATGTTTATATGCTGTGCCAGCACAAAGCATACACCACAAACATCATCTTATTTGTAGTACCCAGGTAACACTTCTACCACAAGCATATGCTCTGAATACAAATTGTTACAATCTTTAAACGTGTAACAGCATTTTAAGTTGCTAATTTATGCTAAATTGTTTAGCTGTTTTCATACATATTTATTGAACTGTTTGTGCATGTATGTGCAATATATATAACAATTTAAAGCCCTGCAAATGTCATAAATAACAAAAAAATAAAAATTCCAGAAACAGTGTTCCTACTTTTTAAAGTCATGTGGTGTATTACTGTAGTCATGGCTTCTTTTATGGCTTCCTTTACTGATGATGGTTTTCTTGAACATCAGAGACAGCACCAGCATAAGCGCAATAGGTAGCTTCCCTTGTACCAGAAATGCAAAGTAAAAATTTTACTAAAATTTATTTTTAGTTCTTTTACAGATGTCATATTGTGCAAAATTGACGCACAAAAGGTCTGCACTCACAGAGCTATGTCAAAAGAAGTCAATAAACCTTTGAAGCGTGACAGCGCCATTTTATTTAACCCCTTTCCAAACTATTACTTAGTAGTACATTTACGGCGCAGCGCTAATTCTGTTTCAGCTCATCGCCAGAGCTGAATTTTGCCGGGGAAACATGGGATGTCAGCTGTAACAAACAGTGACACTCTCAATCAGTATGACCTCTGTAGCTGTTAATATGTTAAATGCCACAGACAGCAGGACTAAGGCATTTAAATGGTTTCCACCCAGATGATCCCCCTACAGCGTTCTCAGGAGGTGCTGATTGTTGATATGGCAGCACTGGCGTCCAATCAGACAGGATCTTACAGGAGCTACCTCGGCCTATGCATCTGCAAAGACTGACAGTGGTAATACCCTGTACCCCAAGCAATCGGACAAATTAAAAAACAGTTTTAAAAAAGTGAAAAGAAGTGTTTTAATATTTGAAAAAGAATAAAACTGCCCTAAGCTCCCTTTACATATAAAAGTTACATATAAAGGAAAAAAATAAATAAATAAAATCACCACATATTTGATATGACCCAAATAAAATCACCACATATTTGATATGACCCAAATGAAATCACCACATATTTGATATGACCCACTGGAAATTGAAAATGAAAAAAGATCATCAAAAATTTTTATTTTATATCATCCACCAAAAAATACAATAAGAAGTGATCAAAAAAACATATGTACTCGAGAAAGGTACTAGCGTCAATTACAACGTGACCCTCAACCAGCTCTGTGTGGTTGATGGGTCACGTTGGTATTGCTTTAATTGTATTGACCCATAGAGTAAAAATAACATGTTACTTAGGCTGTACAGTGAACAAATAAAAAAAAAATGTAAAAGTAAACTACAGAATTAAATTTTTTTCTACTCAACCCAACAAAAAAGTTAATCCTCCATAGGGCAAAACTACCCCAACATAGTTTCACTAGAAAAGAAATCTCATACTGCAAAAAAAGCCTTCACATGGCAACATTGAAGGAAAAACAAATATTTGATGTGAGAAGAAACAAAAAAACACTAAATCTTACAGGGTAAACCTATCTGCTGCATGGCACTCCTTCCCTTCTGCTCCTCACTGCGCGCTCATACAACATGAAACGCCACATGAGGGGTGTCCCTGTACTCAGGAGTAAGAAACATTTTTTTTTTTTTGTGTAAATTTTAGGGTTAAAGGAACATATTACTGACCAAACCGTTCTAAATCTCACCTCCATTTTGTTTTACTTACTATGAACTTAAAGGGGTATTCTCATCTGGGCATTCACTTTCAGTTTCATTAATCTGCCATATATAAACATTTCTTCAATTAGATGTTATTAAAAAAATGTTCCTGTGTGAAGATAATTTATCATAAATGTAGTCATATGATCCCTTAGAAACAAGACTGAGTCCTTGGTTACGGCCACGTCTGCTGGAGAGATTGCACAAAGAAACAAAAAGTTTCTGAATATTAAATGTCTGGGAGTTATTGCATGTCCTACAGCCGCCCTGTGGTAATGATCGCTGAATCCAGGTGGTCAGGCAGAGCTCATTAGCGCATGTCTGGCCACCGCTGCCAGAGTGTGAGGTGGTCGTATCCGGGGAAGCCGGATACTGGAAAACAGCAGAATCCAACCCTAAATCAATTATAATAGGGAATATGTACGGCTACACATATGCAAATAACATATGAAAAAAGCACAAGCAACATATGTCAAGCAGCCAAAAATTAATAGTTTCAATATTTATTAGTTAATTACAATACAAAAACAGGAAACTCAATTGGACAAGGAATAAAAACATTTAAAACACGAGAGTACAGATAGACTGTCTTCGTGAAAAAACATAGCAGGTGCTGACATACGATAGTGTCAAACAACCTGCAATGGGGCCCCCCAGAATTCACCTAAAAGGTAATGACGAGGAAGATGTCCCAAACAGCACTCTAACTGCAGCAAGAAATGGATTGTCACATGACCTATGCAATGTAAAGGTCTAAACACAAGACGACCGGGGTAATGGTCAAATACATGTGTCGCCACCAGGGGAAAAAAGAAAATGAAAGCCCTGGCGGTATAGGGTACTCAACGGAGTGGGTGTCACTCCAAAGGTATCCGGGGAAGCCATCTCGTTTCTAAGGGACTACATGACTACATTTATGAGAAATTATCTTCACACAGGAGCATTTTTTTTAATAACATCTAATTGAAGAAATGTTTACATATGGCAGATTAATGAAACTGAATGTGAGCGCCCAGATGAGAATACCCCTTCAACAAGCTTTGTAAAAGCTGTTTTTAATAGTTTGAAAGGTGCAAAACACAAATTAATGCAAAACATATCAACCAAAATTTACCAACATCATGAATCACTTTGGTAAGTCAAAGTGTTCACAAGTTACCAAAAAGTAACCAAATAAAGAGACGCATGTCAGATTACAAAACATGGGGCAAAGCCTTATGTACAAACTGCGTGTTTAAGGGGTTAAAAGATTTTAAGGCAAATTTATTGAGTTTGATTGAAAAGTAACACCAGACGAATATCAGAGTCGAGAAAACAATAAAAAACAATGGAGGGGGAGGTTATCACTCTGGCCTGGCAGCTGTGCTGATGAACATATCTTACTTAAGACTAAATTATGTCCTGCAAAAAAATTAGCTATCATTTTGGTACCTTTACCAAGTTATGGCCCTTAAAATGTACTGATACCACAAAGTGGTCAAAATATGCTGACACTGTGTAATATGAGTAAAGTGTTCTCAATCATGCATGTTCACCTATGCATTTCACATGGGCTATGATTCCTGCAAAGGAGTTGATTGGACTTTTTTTGGCCACCGATATCTGATGGTGGGGAGTCCAGCAGGATTAAGACAAGAACAGACCAGCCAAGCACAGAAAGAGAAGACATCAGAACATTAGCCGGCCTATCTATCAGGAGGCTCCTGCACGGGGTTGCACAGCGGGCAGTTCTATGTCCAGTCTGAGTAGTATCAGTATTGAGCAGGTGTGGGTCAGAAACGCATAATGGGCGTAAGGGGTAAAAAGGTGGAGTTCTGGATAGTGCACTTATTTCAGGGATTGTGCACCAGAAAAGCACTGATAAATCCCCCCATAGTGTATAGCATATATATGATATATGCATCTCAAGAACAATATGTGGGATGGAGGTGGTGTTAAGGTTTGTGGTTGCCCTATTCCAAAGTTTGTACCAGTGTCAACTTGAGTCCACTGAAAATGGGAGATGGATAATATTGTATTCTGGCACAATGTAACAGGTCATCAGTTGGAATAATGAGACCGCCTAGGGTTAAAGTACCCTAGGGGATCTGCAAAATACAATAAAAACCTAAAAATGTAAATAGAACTGATATATAAATAAACAAATAAAATCATAAACATGTTTTGATTATGCTGTGCATCCCAGAAGTCCCAATCTATCAAAATATAAAAATGGTTATTCCCAATGGTGAACCACGTAACACAAAACAGTGTCCAAATGCCACTTTTTTTACATTTTGCAATACATAAAATTTGGAATTCAAAGTAATCAACATATGGAACCCAAAATGGTAGCAATGATACCGTACATAGGTCTGAAAAATGAAGTATAAAAAGGTTATTAGCATCAGTATATGGAAAAACAAAGACATTTTTTTTTGTACAAAATGTTTTCATTTTTAAAAATGCCAAAAATAAAGTGGGGGTGTCATTTGTAGTGCATAGTTGTAAAACAGAGCCCACAAGAAAATGGTGCAAATCCACTATTTTAATGAATTTCACTGCACTTGGAATTTTCCAGCTTCCAAGTACATGGACTGGAATATTAAATACAATTAGGTACGTGATAAACAAGCCCCAATAAGGTTCTATATATAGAAGCTTAAAAATGGAAACTCAAAAACTAAAAAAACGTTACATTCCATATAGAGGCGGTTCCCTACTTAAGAACACCTGACTTACACACGACCCCTAGTTACAAACAGACCTCTGGATGTTGGTAATTTACTGTACTTTAGCCTTGGGCTAAAATAAACAGCTATAACAGTTATCAAATGCGTCTGCAATGAAGCTTTTTTGTTAACCCTGGATCTTATGACAACCCAACATTTTTAAAATCCAATTGTCACAGAGACCAAAAATCTTCTGTCTGGGGTTACAATGATAAAATATACAGTTCCAACTTACATACAAATTCAACTTAAGAACAAACCTATGGAACCCATCTTGTACCTAACCCGGGGACTGACTGTATTCTCTCCCAGCTTTTCAGTTTTCTGAATAATTTAGTGAAATCAAATGTTGGAGAATGAGGACAGAAGTACTGCCATCAACAGCAGACATCATAAATTACGACTACTATGATCTACCTCTTCCTCTTTTCCGGTGATTTCCTGAAGATAAGCTATGCTCATAAAGAGGAACTTTTCAGTCTGATGTGCAGCAGAGGCTAGTCTGTTTCAAAAAGTTTATTTACTAAAGGGCAGGAATTACTGTAACTTTTAACCTGTGCTGTAATTTGCTTTCAGGCTACGGCCAGATGGACTAATGTATGCATGGTACTATATACCTTAGGGCTCATTCAGATCAGCATTTTGTCAAAATATGCTGACACTGTGTAATATGAGTAAAGTGTTCTCAATCATGCATGTTCACCTATGCATTTCACATGGGCTATGATTCCTGGAAAGGAGTTGATTGGACTTTTTTTGGCCACCGATATCCGATGGTGGGGAGGCAGCATCTTGTAGTAGCACCAATGAGCTGTTTGCGACTTAAAGCAGACCTGCCCCTACACAATGCTCCGTTCATTGTATAGTAGCAGTGTCACATTTCTTCAGCTCAGCTTCTATCTACTTTAATAGTGTCTAAGGCGGCTGTTATGCTGCACAGCTGCCACACAGTGCACAAAGTCACCTGCTTACGGCTCCATACAGTGCAAGGCCAAACATCTGAGAATATGCCTTTACTAAAAAATTCCAGACAACCCAATAGTCAGTCTTAACATGCCTTAGATAGTGTGGTGGCCTTGAATAGAAATATATTTTTATGGCTGCAAACCAATGAAGCAATGCAGACATAGTCAGCTTTTTATGCATATGCAAATCTACCTGATTTGCCTATACACATCACACACATCACTAGTGCTCTGCAATCACTGCCCCACACCACCTCTTTAGCAGTGATTGATGGTCAACATCTTTAGTCAAATCTGTCAACTTGATTTTCTTATCTTTTCTTTTCATATTTGGGGAATGACTACGGAATTCCGCAATGTGTCAACAATGTGCTTTATTCTCTTTAAAATGTAGATTTTATTGATATGATTAATAAAGCTACAGTGTCTTAAGTAATAATAGGTTGTGAACTATTTTTATTCCACTGTGTGTGCAGGTAGCCTAAGGCCACGTTCACACGCTGCATTTTAATTGCATTTAGAAACTATTCAGAGTTTCTCCCCATTACAAATGCATTTAGAACCGTAAAAGAACTAAGTACTAGTTCCCTAACACAATCATTGAGGGTGCAACCACACAATCATTTTTCTCAGTCCGTTTTTAAAATGCACGCGTTTTTAAAGTTTGGATGCTTTTAACCTGTTTATCTTTATTTCTCGAAGTGTAGGCAGCTGTGAAACAGATTAACCCCTAGGGGACACAGCCTATTTTGGCCTTAAGGACGCGGACCCATTCTTCAAATCTGACCTGTGTCACTATGAGTGGTTATAGTTTTGGAACGCTATGAGATATCCAGGGGATTTTGAGATTGTTTTCTCGTGACACATTGTACTTCAAATTAGTTTAAAAATTTGGATGATATCTTTTGTGTTTAGTATGAAAAAAAACTAAATTTGGCAAAAATTTGGAAAAATTCTTTATTTTCAACGTTCTAAATTCTCTACTTTTGATGCAGATAGTCATAGCTCCCAAATAAATTCATAACTTACATTTCCCAAATGTCTGCTTTATGTTGGCATGGTTTTTTAAGATTCCACATATTTTACTAGAATGTTATGAGGCTCAGAATTTAGGTATCATTTTTCAAATTTTTTGTAAAATCACCAAAACCTGTATTTAGATGGACCTGCTCAACTTCTAATTGACACTGAGAGGCCTAAATAATAGTGAGACTCGTAAAATACCCCATTGTGGAAACTACACACCTCAACGTATGAAAACCACTTTTAAGAAGTTTGTTAACGCTTTACGTGTTTTATAGGGGTTAAAACAAAATGGAGGTGCAGTCTGCAAATTGTAATATTTTTTCACAATACACTCATTTTGGGTGGAAAATTAAACATTTACAATGGATTAAATGAAAAAAGGCTCCACAAAGTTTGTTACCCAATCTCTCCCGAGTACACGGATACTCTATATGTGGTGGTAACCTGCTGTATGGGCGCACGGCCGGGCATAGAAGGGAAGGAGGCGCCATCCAGATCAGATTTGCTATGTCACATTGTACAGGCTATAATTTTTTTCTTTTTTTAATGTGGACCTATAGGGGCTTATTTCTTTTGCCACATGAGATGCACTTTTCTGGTACGTAATTTGGGGGAATCTATAGGCTAATTGGTGAGATTTTATTAACTCTTTGTTGGTGGAGGAAATGAAAATCATCACTTTTCATGAAGATTTTTATGGGGTTTTTTTTTGGCTGTTTACCATACCATAAAAATAGTATATTATTTTTATTCTATGGGTCACCACGATTACAAAAAGACCTCATTTATATAGATTTTTAATTTTTTTCTCATTTTTAGTGCATAAAAAGTAATTTGGCAAAAATGTTGTTACTTTTAGCATCACCGTCTTTCATATGCATAACTTTTTTATTTTTCGCCTCTGTTTAAGGGTTTATTTTTTGCGAGAAGGATTGTTCTTTTTAGTGGTCTTATTTTAGAGTGCATAACATTTTTTAAATCCCTTTTTAGAGCATTTTTATAGGGTATTAATTGAAAATGATCTTTTTTCTGGAGCTTTTTTTTGTTTTGTTTTTTACGGGGTTAACTTTGCGGATCTAATAACAATTCTGTTTTATTATGCAGATTGTTACGGACGCAGGGATACCAAATATGTGGGGGTTTTGTGTATTTTATTCAATTGTACTGAATAAAAACCAATTTGGAGAAAATCTTGTTCATTTTAGCATCATCATCTTTTCATATGCATAACTTTTTTATTTTTTGGCTGACAAATCTAGTTAGGGGCTTATTTTTTGCGAGAAGAGTTGTTCTTTTTAGTGGGCTTATTTTGGAGTGCATAACATTTTTTAAATTACTTTTTAGAGCATTTTTTGATAGGGTATTAATTAAAAATTATCTTTTTTTGGAACGTTTTTGCGTTTTTTTTTCTACGGCGTGTACCGTGCGGGTCCAGTAACGACTCTGTTTTATTATACAGATTGTTACGGACGCGGCAATACCAAATATGCGGGGTTTTTTGTGTTTTTGTGTTTTTTATACTTTATTAAGTGTTTTTATGGGAAAGTGACATTTTAGGGGCTTATATTTTTATGTATTTATTTTTAATTTATTATAATATGTAGTGTTAAGTGTTTTTGCATAGTTTTACTTATACTTACTTGAACTTAAACCAGTGATGCTCTGATCACTGGTTTAAGTTCAATACACTGCTCTACAATACTATTTTATTGTAGAGCAGTGTAAACTGTCTGAGCAAGCTTGCGCATGCTCAGACAGTTTACAGTCAGACCCGGAAGGGGTCTGACTGCCATGGAGACCGGGCAGCTCCGGGGCACATGCCAGTCCTCGGAGCTGCCCAGAAGTGGATCGGATCCCCCGGTAAGCAGCACGGGGGATCCGATCCACAGCGCAAACACCCTTACACGCCGCGGTCATGTTTGACCGCGGCGTGTAAGGGGTTAACACCCGCGATCGGAGCCGGCTCCGATCGCGGGTGTTAGCGCAGGCTGTCAGCTGTACTAGACAGCTGACAGCCGCTGCTTCTGGTACCGGCTCCGTTCGTGAGCCGGTGCCAGAAGCAGGACGTTATAGAACGTCCCCGTGCGCTAAGCATCTAGCCCCGGGGACGTACTATAACGTCCTGGTGCGCCTAGGGGTTAAAACCCGCCAAACACACAAAAACGAAAAACACATCTGTTTAAAAACACATGCATTTTCAGTCCGTTTAAAAACTATCCAAGAATGCGACATGTGAAGCATGTGAATGCTGCCACAGGCTCACAGGCTCAATTGTATTGATGTTTGAGACGCAATGCACATAGAAAGTTACTCTTCCTCCCAGAGTATACACATTGAGACCTAAATGCTTGTGTTTGTTAAGTAGCGACACATGTTTTGCCTTGTTGACAGAGTTTAGGTCCTGATAGAGATTTTTATCTAGGACTCAAAACAGTCCTTATCAGTTGTAAAGGTGACTTTCAAATTAACTCTTTCATGGCTGCCCGGTACCGGGAAGATTCTACATACACTAAGAGACTGATGTGTCTTGGGTTTTTGTACTTTTGTTCCGGTACCGGGAAGCCATGAAAGAGTTAATTTGAGTCCTAGATAAAAATCTCTATCAGTCCAAACTAAAAGTTTTCTTAAAGCTTATAAATAATTGGCCTTTGCAAAATATGCATTTCAGCAAATCTACAAGGTTCATCCACAGAGACAGATTGTGAAGAATGAAACAGGAACAGCAGCAATGGTTGGGTGTCCTTTGGATGTCATGTGTGAATAATTTTCAGGGATTTTGCCTGTTGTCAGAACCTTTATGGCTTGAAATATTTGCCATCTTGTAAACACTTACTTACATACGGTTTACTTAAAAAAAATATCACACATATAAATGTCAATAAGGCCTTCCCAAAGGTCCCTTAACTCCACAGTCAGATACACCATTACACTATTGGATTTCCTTAATGGTAGACATTATAGCTAAAGCCTCACAGGGAAACAAAGTGTTGGCAATGGTTTTCATATTAACCGGTTCGCGACCGCCCGCCGTGTATTCACGGCGGCGGTCGCGTCGCGCTGCATGGAGAGGGCTCACGGGCTGAGCCCTCTCCATAGCCGGTAAGTCTTTGCTGCATATTGCAGCAAAGGCTTACCGGTAACATCCGCGATCGGTGCTAGCACCGATCGCGGGTGTTTTTGCAGCGTGGGCTGCCGGCAAAGCTGCCGGTAGCCTCAAACAGATAGCGGCGCATGGGCGCCGCCATCTTACCTGGGATCGCCGCTCCCCGTGACGTCATCGGGGGGCGGCGATCCATCTCCATGGTAGCCTCGGGTCTTCCTATTTCGTTTTAACCCCTTCATTACAATGTGCTGATAGCACATTGTAATGAATGAGGAAGAAAATCCCCATATACTGCCATACTGTAGTATGGCAGTATATGATGGGATCAATCAGACAACCTAGGGTTAAAGTACCCTAGGGAGTCTGAAAAATAGTATAAATAAAAATAAAAAAAAGTTTAAAAAAAAAAAATTATAATAAAAAAACCTAAAATTTCAAATCACCCTCCTTTCCCTAGAACTGACATAAATATAAATAAACAGTAAAAATCATAAACACATCAGGTATCAACGCGTCCGAAAATGCCCGATCTATCAAAATATGATAACGGTTTTTCATTGCGTTTAACCCCGTAACGGAAAATAGCGCCCAAAGTCGATAATGGCACTTTTTTGCCATTTTGAAAAATCTAAAAAAATGTATAAAAAGTGATCAAAAGGTCGTACAGTCCTAAAAATGATATCATTGAAAATATTATCAAATTTCGAAAAAAATGACACCACCCACTGCTCCGTACACTAAAGTATAAAAAAGTTATTAGCGCCAGAAGTTGGCAAAATTAAAAAAATTATTTTTGTACAGGAGGTTTTAATTTTTGTAAATGTATGAAAACATTATAAAACCTATACAAATTTGGTATCCCCTTAATCGTACCGACCCAAAGAATAAAGTAGACATGTCATTTGGGGCGCTCAGTGAAAGACGTAATATCCAAGCCCACAAGAAAATGGCGCAAATGCGTTTTTTCACCATTTTCATTGCATTTGGAATTTTTTTCCCGCTTCCGAGTACATGGCATGGAATATTTAATACCATCATTATGAAGTGCAATTTGTTACGCAGAAAACAAGCCATCACACAGCTCTTTACGTGTAAAAATAAAAAAGTTATAGATTTTTGAAGGTGGGGAGTGAAAAATGGACATGAAAAAACAGGAAAGGGCCCGGTCCTTAACTGGTTAATGACCCAATGAATGAGATCCCTGTTGACACACGTTTGGACTTAACATGTCTTCCAATAAAGCGCAATAAAAATTTGCGCTGCACAATATGAGGCGATCCAGGTATTGATGTGACGTGCAAAAGGCTTCCTCCAAGTTGTGAATCCTGATAACCAACCAGCTGTGACAAATACAATCAAACAAGATTAGCAGCAATACTATCACAGCCAACAGGTGTTATCTACAAAAGACTTTGAACTTCTAGAGGAACCAGAACAAGAAATACACACACCTGTTTTTCTATAAATTTCTCCGATTCGCTGAGCAGATGTTATGTAGTGACATTTCTACCTCCCAGCAATTAGAAATGCAAATAATAAGCACGCCAGGGTGTGGAGCGCACCATCAGACATCCTCCTGCAAGAAACAATAATGGGTGTGTCGTGTGTGTCCTGCTACACGACTGTGATCCCCCAGCATCCAATTTCACCTGCCCATTCACCTGGAAAAATAGAAATGATGACACTTAAAAACTGAGTGTGAACATAAGACCATCTCCCTTGGAATAAGAATACATAAGGATACATAAAATTTTAATGTTCCCAAGAGAAGATCCTGAAAGTAGATATAAATATTATAATATATATATTTTTAATATGTATGTCTAATAAAAGAGACTGCAGACTGGATCTTCACTGTAAAAGTAAATATGAATATAATTGTCGCACACTCACTCCCTTTAAACCTACATGTTAGTGAATGTTTACAGAGACTGAATAGCCTTTTGTGTATCTCTGTGTACATAAATGGTTGTGAATAGATGTAGCTGAAATGACAATGTTTACACAAAGAAATACCTGCACATGGAATGAAGGTAAGTGGTGCGGTCAATCTTATATTATTCCAAAAATTTACCATTTATACAGTTATAAAGTTTCATATTAATGTAGTAATAATTATAAGTAGTAATTATTATTAAGATAATAAAAAGTTTCAGGTTACATCATTGTAGACATCTTAATAGAGTTTGGTTTAAATGTAGGGATACTTGGGAGACAATATTGTAGAGTGGTATAACAAACTTTTATCACCTACCAATTGTATTCAACAGTGTAATCCAGATTGGTGTAAGGAAGATGCTTTGTTTTATGTATTTTACCTCACCAACTTCCTCTTATTCCTCCTGTAAGTTTTATTTTTCCAAATGTACAACATATTTAGGCTACCTGCTCATATCATGCGCCATTAAACCAGGGGCATAACTGCAGCCGCAGCAGCCATAGCAACTGCCACGGGGCCCGCGGTGTCAGGGGGCCCCGACATCTGACCTGACAAACTAAAGAATGGAGGATGTGCACCATTATTTACATATTATGCTACACGTTGTACATATAACAGTGCACATCTTCCACTGTACACAGCATGAGTCAGCAGCTGAGATCATAAATGTTGTGGGAGAGGGAGGGCAGGACAAGGTATCTCTCATCTCTAATTCCTGCTGTGAACTTCACCCATGTGGTCAGCAGATACTCGGACAGATCTGTGTAAGTGTGTAAGTGTATAAATATGTGTAAGAGTGTACATCCTGAACACCGTAATGGGGGGAAAAGACAAAATCACTATTTTGCCATCCGGAAAATTATTGAAAATTCTGTCGTGCAAACCCTGATTAATGCCACCCATAGTTCCATGGTAAAGAACCCTTGTCACCTATATAGAACTTCTTTTGCCCACAAAGAGGGAGTACCCCTTAACTTTTCAGTTAATTTTAATTTTAAAGTCATTTTTACCTTCTTTTCATTATATTTTTTGAATATGTCATATCAAAATTTTACATAAGATAATTGTGCTCCCTTTTAGATGTCTTTGACAAGACCAGATAAACTTAATTTCTTGATAACTAAAACACTTCATAGCATCAATGGAGCCATAAAGGGAAGCTGTCATTACAAATTGACCTGATAAGCCATTACCATTATGTTGTTAAGCAACTAAAATCCTTCCAGATCATGTTTCTTTCATGACCCAGTGCGGTGAAATCGTCCCGAAAATCTACTTTGAAGTGAGATGTAAATTCATTGTATAAAGTCGTAGAGGCGGATATTTTAACACTGAAGTCAAGCTCTCTCCTCCTCAGAACCCCCTCCCCCCTTCACTGCAATTGATGGTCCTGCATCCAGAGACATCACTAACCTGATCTCCTGAAATCCATGCTGTCAATCACAGGGGAGGAGGCGTTCGGATCTACAATCAATTTACATCTCACTTCAAAATTTTAGATTTTCTAGAGGATGGTGTTACGCTGCCTGAGAAGCTACTGGTAGTGGTTTATTAGGCCAATTGCTCATGACAGTCTGCCTTTACTGTTTGTACTGTAAGTCATCACTAATGAAGTATATTTTACTGGGTTCTAGTGATTTGAATTTGCTTTGTACAAGGACTTGCATTACCAGACCCTGGGGGAAAGGGATCAAAGGCATGTGCACCAATCCATGGAAGAAGTGCTGCAGTCAACCTTGTAAAATTCATGTACATGGACTACTGGCTTTCATGTACTTGTATTGGTTTTAATAATATTTTATCAGAAAACTAGCACTTAAACTATAGTTTCATGTGAGGCGAAAACATATCACTGTGGTCAGTCCTCAGATCTGTGGCCAAATATCACTGATCAACCACAGTACCGAGGATAAGGTAGCACATAACAGTGATACTCGTACGAAGCAAGGAGCCCCTTCTTCCCTGCCAAACAGCAACACAAAATTCATTACAGAGAAGCAGAAAAAACATGCATCATATATTACTAATGATGCATGGAATCCCACCCTTGGCACTCTTGTCAGTTAGTGAAATTCGGCTACTGCAGCTGCGTCATTGATCAATCACGATCGTCAGAATGAGCCCTTAATCTGAAAGAGCAGATTTGTTAGTTAATGCTGATGGCAGTTCAGTAATTTAATCCATTTGGTGTTATAGATAAATTGTCCATCACTGGAAGCTTCCAGGAAAATATTTTGAAGTTCCATAAACATAAGTGGTCCATGTTAAAGATGAATACTTTTCCAGGATCCTGCATTATTCATGTGGTCAGATGATGCATATAGGATGTTCTATCTGCCTGCAGCTGTGAAACTAATGCTTGTATGAAATGCAGTTATGTCATTATATTGGTATCACAGCATTGATGTGGGAAAGGAGCTGATCCGCTGATATTTTAGATCTTTAGATCTTGCTCTTCAAGTTTTCTTCACATGTCAAAAAAATTAACATTGTAATTTCTGGCTAGACAGAAAGATATTTAAAAAATTACAAAATACCAAGCACTTTGATAATTGTTAGGTGAGAATGTTTCATGTAAAATCTATGTTGAGTAAAACAAACATACAAAAACTCTTTTCTAGATGTGACTTTACACAAAATTATTAGTGAATTCAGTCTGTCAACCACATTAACAAAATGATGAAATAGTAAGGCTTCTAGATGAGAATACCTTTATATAATTGCATATATGGAGGTAATAAGTGATTTGTAGGGGTGCAAAAGTTGGGTGCCCAGATGATCAATTGTATTGGGGATCAAAATCCATTCATGATCTATTATATGGCCAAAGAAGCTCAACTTAGCCACTTTCAGTCGCCCCAAAGTCAATTCGAGCACCAGCTTGCATGTGTCCCATTACACATTGACATATACACAAACCCCTTTACACACCTTGGGTAGAACTGTTCTTGTCTGATCAGTAGGGATCCCAAAGGCTGTACCTCTTTCAATCAAACATTTATAATAAGTTTTGTGGATAGTTTTTGGGAAACTCTGTCTAAAAGAAGCCTGTGAGAAATCTGACCATACAAAGCAGTGGACAGTGTTAGGGAGCAGCCCTGGATATCTGTGTAACCATATCTTTATGTGTGTTAGTAGTAGCAGCAGGACAGTAGCTAGGACTTGGAGGATTGTAGCTAGACTTGGAGTACTGGTGGAGTCTCTTGAAACCAGTGTGTTCTTTGATCTCTGCACTGCACTAATACTGCTATCATAATGAGCACCCTATATATATATATATATATATATATATACATCCTATACACCAGCAAAATTAGATATTTGAGACAAATTCCAATTCATGCTTTCTTCAGAAATAACTGAATTGTTTAACTTTCTTTCTAAAATGTGACATACTATTGTTTTATTTTGCAGGAAATGATCAGATCTTTAGGCCTCATTCACAAGACTGAGGTAAACTGGACACAAACTGTGGCTAACTCACGGTACCATAGCCTTCTTTTGGGTATATATACAGTGCAGTGAGACAGGGTGTGTGCACTGTACCTCACCACATTGGGAATGTGCCGACTGCCACCACTGCAAAAGATAGGGCAGGTCCGTTTTTTTTTTTTCTATTTTTCCTAGCATTCACCATGTATAACACTTCAACAATTAGAAATGTAATGTGGGAATTGCCAAGAATGTACATTATATAGATCAGGGCCGGCTCCGGGTTTCAGTAGGCCCCTGGGCGATAGAGCCTCAGTTGGCCTCTGTGCAGTAAACTCACATGGCAAACAAAAAATTTAGAAACTAAAACAGTCTCCTGTTCCCTAAAATAGTTTATCATACCAAACAGCCCCCTCATGGGTGTCCCCCTCAACCCCATGGATTCCTCATGTACAGCCCTACATGGGCCCCCCCAGCAGCTCTGGACCCCGGCACTTGCCCAGTGCTGACGCCGGCCCTGATATTGATGGAAGCCATGTGATTTTCATCTGGTATTTGGAGAGAGGTAAATGACTTTAGGCTCCAGGAGAATAGCATTATTAACAGACAGGTGGAAGATCAGCCTGAGGATCCTTGAAAAAGTGCTACAATCTGGCAGAGTTGTGTGTATTTTATCAAAGTCATTGGACACTGCTAATGTAAATGTTTCAGTGCTCTACTGTATATAAGCTTACCTGGCTAGCGGGATGTCTTCTCACTGTGTGTGATAATTGTGAAGGAAAAGGTTATCAGGGTCTGTCTATAGGTTATCAGCTAATGTCATCTTTTGCATTGTCTTCCACTCAAAGGCATATATTTAGATGATGATGAAGATTCCCAGGATATAGATATGAGTGATCTCCAACAGGTGCATTCTTTAAGGCAAGCCGAAGGGCAAATGCACAGTAATATGACAGTAGGTCATCACCTTATGTGCAGGACTCGTTCTCTGGTTTCACAAAATCTCTGTAAAAGCAAATTATTTCTACAAGTAATTACAAGACAATTCTAATTGTAAAACAAATAAGGGATTTATCATTAATGTCAGGTGAATTTCAGCTCCTATCTGCTCCTATTCTATGCATAGTGGCACCATAGGCTAAGCAGTGGCACCATAGGCTAAGTGCACCTCTTTGCTCCGTGGATAGTTCATTGATAGAACCTATCATCTAAGACAGTGGTTCTTAACCAGAGTTCTATCAAACCCTAGGGGTTCGGTGAATCGGTCTCAGGGGTTTGGCGGAGCCTCTGTCACGGAGGTCAAGACACACACATATTTGATTAATCACTAAAGAAGGGTTCCGTGAAAGTGCATATGAAACTGGTTGGTTCGGTACCTGATCTAAGACGATGTCCATTAACGGTAAAATAAAAAAAAACTTTTCATAATATGACAACACAGAACCGACATGCAAAATAGAGTTAACATATTACTTTTAATGCACAGAATTTGGCACACAAACTACAGCAGTGGTTGGACTCCTGTATAGATTTAAAGATTTATTTTATTTGATTTTTTATAAATATCAATGGAAGGTTTATCACAACTTGGTGCATCATGTGTCAGTTGTGATATTTCCGTCTCTGACCACCTTATACGCCCCAATATACTAAGATGTTTCTTGCCACTTTTTCGGTTTTTGGAAAACTGACGTACAAGCCATGATAAATGCCCCCTCTGTAATGAATTAGTAATTATTAAGTTATTAGTTATTAAGTAATCAATTCAACAACTCACTATTGTTGTGAGGAATTTGTAGACTGTTCCCCTTATGCAAAATGCACATTCCCACAGTCCAAAGTGCTGTACTGTCTGCCACTGAAGTTTTCGTCAACCTTCAACTACTCTATGACATCATATCCTGAACTATCTAAATTGAACATAAAGCAGACATGGCCCACAGACAGGTCAAACCACAAGGTATATGTAACAGATGAAGTCATTAATTATGTGCCATCATTGGTACACCTTTACACTTTTCAACTAATTGGGTACAATCAGTAGTGAAGTGTGTCTTCATTTTATATCAGCTTGTCTCTGGCTGGGATTTTTTTGTCCTTTAAATGTTGATGGTTATAAACCTAGATGTTGTGACTCACTGTTAGGATTGGGTAACACAAAAGACAGGGGATAGTGTGCCCTGAGCTTGCCCCAACCTCTGTCCCTTCCTATAGCTCCCCCACGTTAAACCGTGGGGCGACTACTTGAAGACTCGAAATACACTGCTAAGTGTGGGAAGGGAAAACACAAACAGACTTACAAACATAAAACACAAAAGAATGGTTAACTAGCCGGAGTCACAACGAGAGGGTACGTCAATAGCAAAATCAGTAGGCAAAGAGTCAATGTCAAAAACGAGCCGAGGTCAACAACGATACAGATACAGATACAGAGCAAGTCAAACCTAATGCTGAGCGAGTGGAGAAGGGATTTCAAACACTGGCACAGGTGACTAGTGAGGCTGCAATTTATGCAGCCAGAACCCCACCTCCAGAACCTGATAGGAGCTGGACAACTACTGAGAATTAACCCCTCATGGTGCAGAATAACCAAGCACAATAGCAGGCACCATGCAGAGGTACCACAAGTCAGCAGTTCAGAACACAAATCCAAAACCAGCTTTGGAGTGATTGAGAGGATGATAAGAGACAGAGTGTGAAAAGATGTGTTACAAAATTTGTCAGGTGGATTTGGGACACAAAACCAACGACAGGACCTTATGGACCTGTGTTTTAGTTTCCTAAATCTGTCTAAAAAAGCAATAAAAAAAAGCAATAAAGCAAAAAAATAAAAGCAATAAAAAACAAATGTTTATACTTACTCAGATGTGCTTCAGATTTGGTGCATGTACCATACCTAAGGTTCTTGAGCAGTGAATACAGGGTGTACAATGCCGGTGGACTATCCCGTTATCAGATACCAAGAGCTCCAAACCTAGATGAGCGTAAAAGATTTTTTTCCTTTAATGCAGTAAAGTAAGGAGCATTATAATGTTATTTAGGACACTAAACCACAGCCTGTGGGTGGTTAGTTCACAAATCAACCTGACAGGTTTATTTTAAATAAAGCCTTTTCCAGGTCTTCTTTAGATGACAGTTCCTGCCATTTTCAGACCAATTGTTGGAAATTCTGGAAATAATGATTTTTTTTTACTTGTGTTAAGTTCCCCAAGCACTTAACTCACCTGTGAATTTTACATATACTTAAGTAGTTAGCCTATAACTGACTGTTAACAGCTTCTAACAGTTTTTACGCATTATGTGATGTGTTACCTTAAATGGGTGTTTACATTTAGGCATTCACATTTTATTTAGTTCATCTGCCATCTTTATACAATTCTTCAATTAGATATCATTTTAAAAAAATTACCTACAAATGTAGATTTCCTACAAATGTATAAATGTAGCCATGTTGTCTCAACAAGATAGCTGTCCTTGGATACCACCACCTCCACAGTCAGCATCAATCACACATGTGCTGTAGGACGGCTGTAATATATGCAATTTTTTGTGCTATCACTCAAGCAGTAGTGGTCATATCCTAGGACAACAATCTCATTTCTAAGGGACAACATGACTTCATTTATGGAAAATTATTTTCACTCAAGTAAATTTTTTAATAACATCCAATTGAAGAAATGTATGTATATAGCATACAAATTAAACTAAAGGCCAATGCCCAGATGGGAATGACGCTTTAACTTTACATCAGTATTTCCTGTGTAGGCTCTGTATGTGAGTTGCAGTCCACCAGCTCCTGTTTCAACAATAGTGTCTTCTAATGTATCTATTTGTGCCTATATGAAAATTTCTAAAAAAAAAATGCAAAACAGTTGTATAGATAAATGTGATAACAATGATTGTAAAAAATAAGTTTTTCATGATCTCATTGACATACACCTTAAATAATAATTAAAAGAACTCTGCCCAGCTTTGTGAGATGTGATAACAATTACAAGGGTTGATTAGTAGTCCCTTCCCGTTCAGACTTAATTCTAGCCCTGGTGACAAACCAATAGTTACAATAATTGCAATGGAATTGCATATAAGATTAAAACTTTTCCAATTTTGTCTAGACCGAATGTCTAAGAAAATTATCTGTCCATGTACAAATGAATTCATTAATATTTATAATGTTATCAGTCTAATCCTTGACTAAAGTTGCACATTTTATGAATGTGTAATAATCAGTCTATTATTAAGATGCTGCTACTTTGGTACTTTTTTTAAATGAAAAATAAGACCTGTATAAACTTGTGTTCTGATAATGTTATGATTTTATTACTTTATATAACATACATTATACAGTATATTCATATGCGGATAGAAACAGAGATCATCAGAGAGGTGATCATAATATTATATAGAAAGATAGATTTTTGGATAAGATTAGTGAAACTGAGTTTCAGATATGGGTACAGGCAGGGCTACCATCAGGAATTTTGGGGTGCTATATAGGCAAATTTGTATAGCCCCACTGCATCCAAGCACACACATTAGAGATTACTATTGTATACCATTTGACATCTATACAGGCGGTCCCCTACTTAAGAACACCCGACTTACAGACGACACCTAGTTACAAACGGACCTCTGGACATTGGTAATTTGTTGTACTTTAGTCCCAGGCTACAATGATCAGCTGTAACAGATATCAAAGGTTTCTGCAATTAAGCTTGATTGTTAATCCTGATTCTTATGAAAACCCAGCATTTTTTAATACAATTGGCACAGAGACCAAAAAATTTTGGGCGGGGGTTACAATGATAAAATATACAGTTTCGACTTACATACAAATTCAACTTAAGAACAAACCTACAGACCCTATCTTGTACGTAACCCGGGGAATGCCTGTACCAATATAACTCAAACTAGAAGGGTTATTGAATGATACATTACATATTAGATGGGGATATCTAGCAACCTGCAGGCAATAATCTGCTCCTTTGGGTACAGAACTTTGTGGGGACTTCTATTTACTGTGATTTAGCACTGCTGAATTTCTTCTGCTCCTGGTAGCACATCTATACAACGCACTGCTAAAAGTACAAGAGTCACCTAGAGTATAATTGTCTCCTGGATAACAACTACAGAATATCCCACCGAATGATCTTAAGTAATAAATATCCCACACACCACAAATGACCACATTGTGCCTATGCATATATCAAATATTCCTGGCGTACAAGCCCTCAAATAATTGTAATGGCTTGGGAACTGACAATTATTTATACTTTTTATGCCACCTTAACTCCCAGGAGGTTGCAACCTACAACCTGTGAACTCTTATGAGTGAAAGTTTGCGCAACTGTAAACCAGGCCCTGTCAGAATTGTGCACGGGTGCAGCCACTGAAATGCATCCTTATTCAGGAGCCTCCTGATGTATATGATGGCATCGGAGGGTTGGGGACTTTTTATATTTATTTATCATAAGTGTCCCCCTCTTTAATAAATTATATAGACATGACTGAATAAAAATATATACAGGCGGTCCTCTGACTTACAGATGAACCCTAGTTACAGACGGACTTCTCTGCCCACTGTGACCTCTGGTGAAGCTCTCTGGATGCTTTACTATAGTCCCAGACTGCAATGATCAGCTGTAAGGTGTCTGTAATGAAGCTTTATTGATAATCCTTGGTCCCATTACAGCAAAAATTTTTGAAACTCCAATTGTCACCGGGGCAAAAACATTTTTTGTCTAGAACTACAATTGTAAAATATACAGTTTCGACTTCCATACAAATTCAACTTAAGAATAAACCTATGGAACCTATCTTGTACATAACTCGGGGACTGTCTGTACTGTGGACACTAATTTAATAAATATACACTTATTAGGAGAAATTATATTATCAGATCCTGACAGGCCTAGGTATAACATAATCTATGAATAGATCTCTGTTCAGGTATTTGTACTGTGTTTGCTATGAGATCTCCCCTCAGCCATCTTTTATCTAAACTGAATAACCTCAAGTTTTGTAATCTGTCATTGTATTATAGTCCACAAATTCCCATCTGCACCAAAACTGTACACAATATTCCATGTGTGGTCTGACCAGTGATTTATATAAGGCCAAAACTATGTCCTTATAATGGGAATCTATTCCTTTCTTGATACTTCCCATAATGTTATTTGCTTTAGTGGCAGCTGCCTGGCTCTGGTCACTAAAATTAAGTTTACCATCCACCAGTGGTTACCACAAGATGTTAAGGCCCAAATATGCAGGTTTGGGCCTAAGAGAGGGAATAGGGAAGCAATTCTATGTGTGTTATTGGGACACATATAGAGCTGATTCAGTGACACAGGCAAGCACGTCCCCACACTTGGCCTGTGTTCACTATATGGCATGGCCCTGATGAGTTCTCTACACCACCGCATCATACAGTGCATGCAGCTTAATATCGGCGTGGGTATATATATATGAGCAGTGGTGTAACTTGAGGGGGTGCAGAGGATGCAGTCACAACCGGGCCCAAGAGGTTTAGGGGGCCCATAAAGTGTTAATTTCACATATAAGACTAGTACTATACATCATACAGTATATTCAGGGGCCTTGCACAGACATTGCACTGGGGCCCATCAGCTTCAAGTTACGCCACTGTATATCTGTGTTTCTTGTTTACGGTGTTTGTGTATTTGTATGTGTAACATATATATGGTGTGTGTAAAGTATATTTGATGCTGTGTTTATATATGTGTGCAATGCATATATAGTGTATGTATGCATACATCTCTGGAGAGTACATATTCTATACTTATGTTCTGAGGAATAAGGTGCGAGATGGGGCTGATTCTTAGCTATACAAGAGCCGATTGTAAGTTTGTACCGGGGCCCATTGGGGTCTTGTTACACCACTGCCATCTTCCATAACCCCCAAGTCTTTTTCTGATGCATTTTACCAAGCAAATGACTTTTACAAGCATAATTTAACCTTTTTGTTTCCTTGAACCAAGAGCATAAGTTGACATTAATCTACAGTAAACTTCATTTTCCATTTCTCCATCCAGGTCTCCAGCTTCCACAAATTCCTTTGTTAGTGATATCATGCTCCTCTAAGCTTTACAGCTTATACTTAGTATTATCTGCAAATATTGTAACTGTACTGTGTAAATGCTCTATGAGGTCATTAATAAAAAATATTAAGGGGGCCGAATACTGACCCCTATAGCGCTCCATTGGCAATAAGCTAGCATTTGCGATTATTTCAAAGCTTCTACACTCCTGACGTGTTGCAGATGCCCTGATAAATATGCCCCCATGACTCAATAGAAATAATGATTATAATTATAATTCTCCATTCATTCTGGGTCATGATGAATAATAATTTATATTATCCCATAATAAATAGAGAATCTCCATATTTTATCTGTGCTACAAATCTTTACGTTTCTAATACCAACCTTTCTGAGGAGTGATTTTTTGTTTCACTTTAGTAAAGTGTATAATGTTTTTGAAAAGGTTAAATGTATAAAGGACAATGCCTTGTATATTTAACCATGTCTTATCCTAATCCATTCAGTCAATGTCCATCAATTGGCCTCCTGACCGATATAAGCTTTCCTGTCTATAGGCACCACATATAACAACAAATTCCTTTAGGGATAAAAGTTAATACGTGCAATAATAGATTAATAGAAAACTCAATTCTGTATTGACAAGTGATAGCTTTTCAGGAATATAGATAAAGAGAATCTCTGCTACATCCAGGAATTACTTAAGGAAGTATTAACTACTAAACTTGAATCAATAAAGTGCAGATATGAAATGATGAACTTGCTGATCTGCTTTGCAACATTTAGTGTATTCCAAGCAATAATTGTAGTGTAATCAATCCTCATCGCTCACTGGGAAAGCCATCATTTACTACAATTATTTCCTGAGAGTATTCAAGAGTAAATATTACACTGTACTAAAGAGCCATTAACTCACTCAGACAGTTTAAGTATCATTAGATTTGTTAAGAATATATCCCCAAACGTATTGTCAGGGCCAAGGATTCTTGCGAATGGAGCCAAATCATGATTAGAATGAGACTAGACACTGAACTATTTAGGTCCCATCTTCCCATCTCCAGTCCCAGTGATATCAAAATTACTTTACACTTGATGATGCAATTGCAAATGTAATAGAGGCAAAGGGCACTATAAAAGGGCAAGCTGGATATTAATACAGAGTACCACACTATAAATATCTATTCCTTAAAGAAGTTTTTTTTGTAATGTAACATGGCATAAGAACTTAATAACTGAACTTAATATGTAAAATAGCTGACACTGTCTGAAGTTTCTGGGAGATAGTAAATTATCAAAATCTTGGTATTAATTAATTGCAACAAAATTTTATCTGAAGGGCATTTGTCAGGACCTGGATCACATATAAACTTGCAGTTTTACTGTCCAACACCTTACATTCAGCATTTATTGACAGCGCCTTGTACCGCCTTTGAAAAACTGGGTATAAGAGGGTGCAACAAACCTCTACCAATGCTACTCAGGGGCTCCCTCTTCTACCAAATAACAAATTCTTGAAATAACATTTACCGTATATACTCGAGTATAAGCCGACCCGAGTATAAGCCGAGGTACCTAGTTTTACCACCAAAAACTGGAAAAACCTATTGACTCGAGTATAAGCCAAGGGTGGGAAATGCATTGGTCACAGCCTCCCAGTATATAGCTGCAAGCCCCTTTCTGTAGATAGCCAGCCTGCCAGCCCCCTTCTGTAGATAGCCAGCCAGCCTGCCAGCCCCCTTCTGTAGATAGCCAGCCTGCCAGCCCCCTGTTGCCGGTTAAAAAATAATAAACTTACTACTCACCATTCCGATGGCCCGGACAGCTCCTCTTCATCTTCATGCCGCCCGGTGTACTCTGTGACGTCAACAGCGGATGACATCACAGTTAAGTGCCGGGCCATGCGCACGGAGCTGCCGCGGACCTGCGGCATGAAGATGAAGAGGAGCTGTCCGGGCCGTCGGAATGCTGAGTAATAAGTTTATTATTTTGTATACCCAAGTATAAGCCGAGTGTTGAATTTTTAGCACAAAAGTCATGCTAAAAAACTCGGCTTATACTCGAGTATATACGGTAAATACTTTATGGTATCTACAGGCAGTACCCTGGTTACGTACAAGATAGGTTATGGAGGTTTGTTCTTAAGTTGAATTTGTATGTAAGTCGGAATCGTATACTTTATAATAGTAACCCCAAGACAAATTTATTTGGTCTCTGTGACAATTGGATTTTAAAAATGTTGGATTGTCATAATAACCAAGATTAACAATAAAGCTTAATTGCAGACACCTTTTACAACTGTTAATGCTTTTTATTGTAGACTTTGGCTAAAGTACAATAAATTACCAACATCCAGAGGTCCGTTTGTAACTAGGGGTCGCCTGTAAGTCGGGTGTTCTTAAGTAGGGGACCGCCTGTATTTCCCTGAATTCTGCATTGGTTTTGGGGTAAGAACAATACAACAGAACAGGGTCATTACCGCTGGTACACATAACATGCAAACGTGGCACAACCCCTTTAAATATTAAGAAGTGTGATGCACTCGCCGCAATACAAGAAAAATGAAACAATATAATATTATATCTAAACCCTTACATACGTAAATAGTGAATAGATGTATCTGCTTCATTTATGTAATAAACCCTTTCTTTTCCTTTCTTAATTAATTTTCATGGTTGGGAGAAGCATCATGGAATGAATAGAACTTGTGAACTGCTTTGTCAAAGTTTTCATGTGATCATTTTTGTGACGAACTGCAAAGACGATGTGATGAATAGATTTGTTATCAGATGCGTCTGCCTGTGGCTGTAGATGGCTCAGTCCTCATCCCTTAGAAAGACATTTCCGTCACATCATCCATTCCTGGAAAAATACAAAGATACCATAAAATTTATTCTGCCCCATGATTTCTCTGGTGAATTATGATGCTGTTTTATATAAAGTACCGTATTTTGTATACAGCATCAATTAACCCCCATAAGTATTAGTACATCCCTACTATCATCAGCCTAATAACTTAACATTTTAATAACCTAATCAACCATATCTTAGAACAACTATTTTGTTTATCATCATCATGAACATTATGCACCTATGCAAACAATGTAACATATTGAGGTTTCACCAAGTACATCCAGTTTACTTAACCTGTTATTTGGGTTATTATCCTGCTTATAAACAATGGGGGTCATTTACAAAGGACCCGATTCGCGTTTTCCTGACGTGTTACCCGAATATTTCCGATTTGCGCCGATTGTACCTAAATTGCCCCGGGATTTTGGCACACGCGATCGGATTGTGGCGCATCGGCGCCGGCAATGGGGGGGGCATGGCCGAACGAAAACCTGACGTATTTGTAAAAAACGCCGCATTTAAGAACGGAAAATGTGTCGCTTACCTTCACTCAGCCCGAGCCGGTGAACTCCAGCGAGTTCAGATGCTTTTCAGCGCAGCAGCGCCACCTGGTGGACGGCGGAGGAACTACCTTATTAAATCCCGGGCCGGACCCGAATCCAGCGCAGAGAACGCGCCGCTGGATCGCGAATGGACCGGGTAAGTAAATCTGCCCCAATGTGGTTGTAACGTCCGTATGTAACTTCTGTGCCTAAATGTCGCAATATCCGCAGTTTGCGGCACTGATGGTGTTTATTTGTGTGTGAACTGTGGCTTACTGCTTGTGTTTGGATTAACTGAACCACACCCTGCTCCTTGCATTTTAGTCCTGCCCAGCAAGGGTTACTGGCCTGATGGACAGTTCCCCCAGTGTGCTGCTGGAGGCGTGTCCGGAATCGGCCTTATATACCTGCCTATTTCCATCAGTTATTTTTAGTATTGTCTTATCTGTGTATCGAGTTCAGTTTTACCTGTCTCCGTTTGTCTGCCTGTATCTGTACCTGACCTGTATATAATCTGCTTGATCTTGATCTTGACCTGAGCTGTATATATCCCGCCTGTACCTGTATCTGACCTGTGTATAATCTGCCTGAAGACCTGTATTTATCTGTTGTTTTGTCCCTGTCTCAGTCCTGCGTTTGTATTCTGTGCTCCAGTGTGAACACGGGTCTATTCCTGTATTCAGGTTACCTGTTCTGTCCTGTGTTAGTATTCAGTGCGAGAGTGTGATCACTTATCAGGGCGGTTTATCTGCTGTAGGCAGGGCCTTAGCCCGCAGGGACATCGCAGGGGGAGTTTGCCACCACTTACCTAGTCTGACAGCTAGCGCCAAACCTGGTTGTGGTTGCGCGGTTTGCGGGACAGGTACTGACAGTGGGCCATTAAATATCCACAGTACTTGAGTGTAGGCAGTAACTCATCTTGTAGGATGCATATGCAACACCCTCGCCGATGCAATGGCGAGGGAGTGTTTGCAAATACGTCCCACCAGCATGTACCCACATCACACTACATGGTCCTGATAGGACATGGGGGATATTGCAGTGGTGAATCCTGCCTGGCAAGGCAGAGGTTAAGTGTTTTGTATGATGCAAGATGCTATTGTCCAATGATCTGTGTTACATCCTGTGCTCTGTAAGCTGAGATGTGATTGGAGGAGCAGCCAGCACCTGACCAAAGGGAGGTAATAAAACCCCCTGGCCAGGAATGTTCTGGAGATCTTTTCTAGTATGGAATCCTAGAGATCAGTGAGTGAGTGAGTAATCTCTGTCTAGCCCATACCAGAGCAGGAAGAGCCTCGCCCCTGCCTCCGAAGAGTGGAGTCTAAGACTAGAGTTAGTGTAGTGAGGAAAAGGGGTATCATCTTACCTTTAAAGGTGATACCTGAAGCCCTACAGGACAAGCTGAAGCTTCCTACCAGGACACAGCTGCCTTCCCAGCCTGCCCTCTACATCCAGGCTGGTGAACTATCTCCTGAGGCTCCCTCCAACTTACATCTCAGCACTCCATCTATCTGTTAAAGGCACGTTGCCGCGGTTCCTGCCGGTTCAAATAAAGAACTGTAAGTTGTTTTCTTCAACTTCTGTCTCCGTCTGGTCCCTGCTAATACGGCTGCCTTCATCACCGGCACCCTGTCCATCACCCAGAGACTCACACTCGGGACATTAAGGGGTCGCCCCAGGGAGATCCGCTATAGCAGCCTCTCCCTCATCATTTCTTGCCAACACCACCCAGCTGGAGACCTGCCAGGCTGTAGGACAGCCCTCCGGTTCCCCCGTACCAAGCACCGTGACACAAGCGTGCTTAGGCCGCAACCGCCAGCCACTCCGGTACCGCGGGCCCCGGCTGTCTCCAGGCCTCACCTCAAGGGCTAGGCCCCGGTAGGGGATGTTGCAAGTGGCGTCACGAACAGGATTGATACTTCTGTGCCTTATTACGGCATTAAAGACTTTCCTTTATTAAAAAGACTGTGCTGCCTAACCCTGCTGCCATCCGGGTTTAGGCCCAAGTAATTGTGTGTTTCTGGATTGAACTGTGTTATACTGCTGCCACGTGCTGTCGAGCACCGCTCCAGCACTCAAGAGGTTAATCTCGGCAAGAACTGTACCAGCTCTGCTACATCCGGCGCTGCCGCGCCTGAAGATTTTTACCTCAGAAACTGTGGCGCAGCAAGTAATTCCAGCCCGCCAAAACTTTCACTGGCGGGAAACCCAGAGACACCGCTAAGCTCCGCCCCCTGCGCGTATGGCGCGAATCCTGCCTCAGCGCGCTGTGGCGCAGCAGAAAATTCAGCCCGCCACAGCTCCTGGCGGGAAAGACTCAAGCTCCGCCCTCTGGCGCGAAACTCTCCCGCGCTGCAACGCCAGTGAGAGCCCACGAGGTACCTCAGAGTCAGCGCAGCCGCCATCCAGCATCAAAGAGGTTAATCGGCCATCTTGGATTTCTCCACGTGCTGTCTCCTGTCCTACCGACATGCCACACAGCCTCCGAGATGAAGAACCAAGTGTCGCATGGCCTGCCCACGAGCCTCGGGCCCCTTCCTCTGCTGCAACGCTTACTACTGTCTCCCGTACGCAGTCTTCAATGGCGGATTCTCCACAGCGGCTGCCTCCTCCGATGACGGACCTCCTGAGGACCACCGCGGATGTGAGTACCATGGCCCCCAGGGCCTATATCACAGTGACTGTGACTATATCTCCCTTAGCCCCGGCTGGGGTACAGTCCGGCCTCCCTGCAGAGGGTCAACATCTCCCCATAGGAGGCCCGGCTACAAAAGGGACTCTCTTAAAGGGGCCTGACCCCTTATCTAATGCTGCTGATCGTCCTGCGGAGTATCCAGGACCACCTGCTAAGAGGCCCAGGCTATCCGGTGAGAACGCCCTGCCAGCTACAGAGGTTACCACCGCCAGCGCAACAGCGCCCCCAAGAGCTGCAGGTCAGTCCAGGAACAACAATCCTTCAGCTGTCAACAATGAAGAAGTTACAGCTCCTGCGGTCATCATCATGCGCTCCACAGCGCCCCCAGCTACAGAAGGTCAGCCAGAGAAGTGCCTGCCTCCTTCCTTTGCTGAGATGCCTGCCGCCGTAGGTGACCTCCCTGCTGTTCCAGCTCCAGCTTCTGGGTGTTCCATGTCAGCAGTTCCAGTGTCTACCACCAGATGTCTTCAGGTGACGGATTTCAACACTGCTTTCTTCACCCAGGCTGATGATGTCCCTGCTGCAGTTCCTGCTCCCATGCCTGCAGCCATTGCTCTTGAGCAGCAAGATTAACCCCTGAAGGGCTGTAGCCCACTTCAGGTACTGTGAATATTGTACATATGTATATTTATTACTGCTATCCCATTTGGGCTGAGCACCCGCTCACCCTTATTTATCTCAGTCAAGAGACATACCTTGAACTGATTATTGTCCTGTGCTATGATAGCACCCTTCCTCTGCCACCGCAGGGATTTCTTCAAAGGACTCTGTCCCTCTACACTAGAGGAGACCCTTTGCTTCTTAGTGCACTTTTCCCCACCTCAAGGGCTGTACCCAGAAGATGGACTTTGTTATTAAAGACCTTCTGTGAGACTTTTGCCAGATACTACCAGGAAAAGTTGCTACTTTATTTATTATTATTTTGCACTTAATGCCTTTCCTTTTTAGGTACGGACATTCTGCTTGCACTTTTTATGCCTTTTCTTTGCAGGAAAAGAGACATTTATTCTGCTACCCTGAGTAGCCTACCTCTGTAACGTTTGTAACGTTCAAGATGTGTACCCATTGGGCTCCTAAGCCAATGTGAATTTACCACCTGTTTGCACACTGTCATATATGCCAGTAGTCTGCATTAACCCTTTCATAGGCTTTACAGGTTGTAGTGTGGCTGTGTCGGACCGTCTTCTTGTAAAACACTGACCGCTACCTGATCCCTCAAACTGAGGTTTGTACATGGGGGTAGTCCGTAAACTGCGGGTCTTTAGGGGACCGGGGGTGTTACAAAGATAGCACCTGGATGCCACTCATACATGGGTAAGGATGTCAGTCAGGAGGTACTCGTGTCACATATGCCAATGTAATGCATATACACACACTATATAATTGCCGCCAGGGAAGAAGCGTTGATACAACAAATATACAGGCCTTGGTGCAAGGAGTGGATTACAGTACATGACACCACACCTTTCCTACTGTACAGTTCGGTTTAATGGCGTCAGCGACCAACTGTCATACAGCTATATGTTTTTATCTCAGTCCGACACCAACCCAGGTGCCTGTCTCCAGGACCATGGGCGGTTTGTCCCTACACCTCACATAGCCTGCACTTCCCAGAAGTGCCTTTAGCCCCCTCTGTGCCCCAAACCATCTATAGTCGAGCCGAGGGCGGCTCTTTCAATTGCCCCCGGTGTATGCAACACCCTCGCCGATGCAATGGCGAGGGAGTGTTTGCGAATACGTCCCACCAGCATGTACCCACATCACACTACATGGTCCTGATAGGACATGGGGGATATTGCAGTGGTGAATCCTGCCTGGCAAGGCAGAGGTTAAGTGTTTTGTATGATGCAAGATGCTATTGTCCAATGATCTGTGTAACATCCTGTGCTCTGTAAGCTGAGATGTGATTGGAGGAGCAGCCACCACCTGACCAAAGGGAGGTAATAAAACCCCCTGGCCAGGAATGTTCTGGAGATCTTTTCTATTATGGAATCCTAGAGATCAGTGAGTGAGTAATCTCTGTCTAGCCCATACCAGAGCAGGAAGAGCCTCGCCCCTGCCTCCGAAGAGTGGAGTCTAAGACTAGAGTTAGTGTAGTGAGGAAAAGGGGTATCATCTTACCTTTAAAGGTGATACCTGAAGCCCTACAGGACAAGCTGAAGCTTCCTACCAGGACACAGCTGCCTTCCCAGCCTGCCCTCTACATCCAGGCTGGTGAACTATCTCCTGAGGCTCCCTCCAACTTACATCTCAGCACTCCATCTATCTGTTAAAGGCACGTTGCCGCGGTTCCTGCCGGTTCAAATAAAGAACTGTAAGTTGTTTTCTTCAACTTCTGTCTCCGTCTGGTCCCTGCTAATACGGCTGCCTTCATCACCGGCACCCTGTCCATCACCCAGAGACTCACACTCGGGACATTAAGGGGTCGCCCCAGGGAGATCCGCTATAGCAGCCTCTCCCTCATCATTTCTTGCCAACACCACCCTGCTGGAGACCTGCCAGGCTGTAGGACAGCCCTCCGGTTCCCCCGTACCAAGCACCGTGACACAAGCGTGCTTAGGCCGCAACCGCCAGCCACTCCGGTACCGCGGGCCCCGGCTGTCTCCAGGCCTCACCTCAAGGGCTAGGCCCCGGTGGGGGATGTTGCACATACATATAGCTCAGCCTTGGCCATGGTAAAGCATCCAACACTTTTTTCATAATAATAATAATAATTCCTTTATTTATATAGCACATACAAATTACGCAGCGCTGCACAATGCTTGTCACACCAGTCCCTGTCCCCATGGGGCTCACAATCTAATCAACCTACCAGTATGTTTTGGAAACCGGAGGACCCAAAGGAAACCTTGTCATGAAAGATATCCATATCATTAGGATTTCTCCACCGAATTTGATTGTTTCACCACCAGGACCAGTTACAATGTAGCAACATGACAAGAATCTGCACAACTAATTATATGCTAAATACTTGCTAGTCACATTTATGTTTGAGATAGCCAAGTTGATTTCACATTCAAAGTTGTAGTGGATGGTGAGATATGTAGCAAGAAAGTCAAAAGTTCAAAACACTTTTCTGAACATGGTCATTTCACCCCTTGATGCTTCAGTCAGTAGCAACCACAGCATCTAAGTGGTTAGATGGAGGGAAGAACTCTGTCTTTCAAATTTGCAGATTTTTGTTAAATTGACTCTCCACAAAAATGTAAAAAAGATATTCAAAAGTTGTATGTACCCAAAAATGTAACATTCATATTAGATTGAATGTCATAAAAATAATTTAAAAAACTATTATAATGGTCAAATAATTTTTGTTTCCCCATTTCACAATATATATTTTTTAGTTTTATGATGCATTATAGTGCAATTAAAAACAACTCATCTCACATAACAGAGGTCTGCAAAAAGTTATTTTGATGGAAAAATTAAATAGGTAAAAAATGGGGCTACTGGGGAACAGTATAAAAATACACTGGAAAAAGTCTAGGTATTTGATATCTGAAGACCTACTGTACTTCCACTAGAAACTGATCAGATAAGTTTGATACATTACAATACAGGCAGTCCCCGGTTACATACAAGATAGGGTGCATAGGTTTGTTCAAAGGTTGAATTTGTATGTAAGTCGAAACTGTATATTTTATAATTGTAAATCCAGATAAAAAAAATTTTTGCCCCAGTGACCTAACAGCTAAGAATTGCAGTCTGGGACAATAGTAAAGCATCCAGAGACTTCACCAGAGGTCACAGGGGAAGAGGGATCTGTCTTTAAGTAGGGGTTGTCTGTAAGTCGTGTGTCCTTAAGTAGGGGACTGCCTGTAATAATAATAATAATAATAATAATAATAATAATAATAATAAAATATTGTTGTTGTTATTATTATTGTATATATTGTAAATTCAGTGAAAAAAATTCTCATTTACAGTACAGTCTCCAGAAAATCTAATTTTATATCCAGTTGTCACTGCAAAGATACAGGTTACAATCACACAACAAGTGTAGCAGCCTCATAAATCCAGGCCTCACAAAGAGGGATTGATTCAGCTATATTGCTCGGAAAAGTCATTTTTAGTTGGAATTTCCATTTCCCTATTTCAATAATCACTCTTTGTTAGATGTGAATAATCTTCTAATGGGAATGTGGAAAGGACCCAAAATTTTTACAGTGGTCAATATGGCGTCTTGTTTCTAGACATAAACTTTACTGCTTGTAGCAAATTGCAAAATTGTAGTTACATAGATCGTAAATACAAAAACTGTGACAGAACAGAGAAAAATGTAGTTGTGGAATGGGGCCGCTGCAAGTGCCAATTTATGCAATCTAGATGGTTATATTCTGGATATGCTGAGCCTTCTTAGCAGGTTTATACCATTTATAGGAAAGGCACCCAAGACTGTTTCTCATGGGAATCGATGTTGGGGTGCTATGGCTTATGCGGCTCTAAAAAAGAAATGAAAAACTGGTAAGTAAATATCACTGAAACAAATCCTTTGCAGGGTAACCAATTCCCCGAGGACAGACTGCACCCAGTATAGGTGGTGGTTCTTGTCCAAATATTCTATGGCATTAAGGTTGTAAGAGAGGATATCCACTACCACAGTGTGTCTTGTATAAGTGTTTATTGTGGGGTTATAGCTACCTCTTTCATATTGTATCTCTGGAGAAACTTCAGGCTTTTTCCAGGTGTTTCCTCCTGATCTCAACAAAATTACAAAGTATAATATCCACAAGAGAGAAATCCTTAGGGCACAACCCAGCCACAGGGCAGTAGGAGTAAAAGAGCTCTTATAACTGGGTCAGGGTCAATGGAGTGATACGGAGCATTCGGTGGTGCTCAGCTATGTGTTGTGACAGTCCAATAAGAGCTATGTATTATGACAGTCAATAACTTGAAGTGAAAGAAAAGTAGTGGCACTCACTCTAAAACTTTGCTTTTAATTAAAATCTTCTTTAAAATCATAATACCGAAGCCATGGGGGATTAGAGCAGGGGGGGTTCCCAAGTCACGAGAGCGGCAGGTCGGTGCTTTCTCTAGGTTATCCTAACACTTAGAACAGCAACAGAACTGTGGAAACCCTTGCTCTTACTTTAGAAATTAGTTTCTATGGAGTCCTACAGTGTAGTACAGTAATATACAGTGTAACATAATCAGATGCAGTGTACAACAACGGAAATAAATAGTTCTTTTCAATGGTCAACCTTCTTTTCATGTTCAAGAGGGGCCTGGATGTCTGGAAAGCAAGAATATAACATATTGGAATAAAACTCTTTGTAAGTAGTTTCTGTTGATCCAGGGAGTTATTCTGACCACCATATTAGGGGTTGGGAAGGAATTGTATCCTGTTTTGGGCCAATTGTCTTCTTCTGGATCAACATAGTATAATTTAATAGGTCAGACTTGATGAACTGATGTCTTTTTTTCAACCTTTTTTACTATGATATTACTATAATAATGCAAATAAGCTGCAATAGTGGAATAGTAGACACAGCTTATGGACAGGAATAGTTTTCTGGGAAAAAGCAAATCTTTTGCTTCTCATCTCATACAACTACATGTGACTTCTGTTTTTGAAAGGTGCCAAACAATCTAACTATTCACAAGAATTTATTTCATTACATTAAACGTTTTGTTTTACTTTTTTTTTGGTCTTTGTTCTGTTTATCCGATATTCCTCCCACAGAAGCGAACGAGCTTTCACAATCATATTTATTCTTCATTTTAGGTTTGTATGCTGGCCAGGCAACCCCACTTGGACAGCATTCTGGCTTGTAGCCATCATTTATTTCTCCACAGAACAAAGACTTGAGCCAAAATGCTGTGCCACAGTCATAGCGACCTGCAAATCAAAGCATTTAGTGTCAAAGTTTAAGGTCATTCTTAGATGCGAGCAGAACTGATCTGCTGTTGGCATCACATTACTGTCCTATGCAAAATTTTTATTGTATCAGTTATTAGAGATGGCTTAAAGACTTTGACAAGAAAGTATATATGTGTATAATGCTAAAATAATTCTTAACGAGTTATAATTGAATGAATAATAATAATCAGCAATCTGCTGCCACAATCTCACTGTCATTCATAGATTTGTTGATTTAGTGCTGATATAATAAAATTTTGGCAACCAGTGCTTTCATAGTCAAGTTTCAGAGTAGAAGAATGGACTGACTTTGCCGCTGTTGGATTTGGCTGTGGTTATAATTGGGGCGGAGCCTGAAGAACTTTGCAATCTTTATCTCGAAAGCTTACTTCATAGAGATGGTATTTCCAAAGCAAAGTACCACAAAGTGGTGTGTTCCTACACTGACAAAAGCTCTGCTTGGATGATGTCAAGGAAACACTTGGTGAATTTCTTCGGGAATAAGGTTATATTTGCAGGATTTGGCATTAGATTTTCTCCATCCATCAAATTATGAATTGAAATTGTTAAAACATTGTAGAAAATGATATTTCTCAGAAACCCTCACAGGAAAAAGGGCAGTTTGTGTTCTTTTTTCCTTACAAAAAAAAGGAATCCTTGACTTACGTGTGTTTTACATAGGTTTTTACTAACTGTTGGTGCATTTAGGGGTGTATGAAGAAGGTTTAAGGCTGTATTATACAGCAGACACCTGCTGTTAACTGCTGCAATTGGTGGTTGACACTGATGGCAACAGCTACTTTGTTGGGCACCATGGTTGAACCCAACAGCAGCACCTAAATTGCAATAGTGCTGTGATATCAAAGGGCTGGTTGCCATAGCTGCTGGCAAGCTATCTGTGACTTCCCTGCCTGTCATTCAGCATAATCTATTACTGCCTGCTGCAGGCAAGCTGTAGTGGATCTGCAGTATACACAGAATACACTGCAATACAGTTGCCCCATACATTTGGAACACACAGAGAAACCTGTAGCAACAGAGCTCAAAAGAAAATGTTACTACAGTTTTCCTTTGGTAATTTTCTCTTCATTTGGATTTTTTTCCAGCTTCCCAGTACATTGAATATTAAATGGTAGAACTGGAATATACAATTTGTCCTGCACAAGTCCTCATATGTCTCTGCAAATGGAAAAGAGTTATTGTTTCTGGAATGCAATTAGTAAGGAAATGTAAATGTGAAAATGGAGTAGAAGGGGTTAAACTAAAACTTTTGTTCTCATGTTTACGTATGGCCGTAGCATTGTACTAATGGAACTATTTATATCATATTTATATAGGATGTAAAGTAATTTGCAACCATTGTAGGTTAATTAGCAGAAGCCTTTCTAGAAATGAGAACTGGCATGGGTGGCAGAAAAGGCGTAACCTTTTATGTAGTGTTCAGATGTCAGTTATGCCTCAGAGCACTATGTGGAGGCCAACAATAACTGCTGATATATAGATTATACTTTATCACTTTGTACTTACACAAGAACACAGAGGAGAGATCTCAAATATACCACGAGTGTCAAGATAAATGTCTCTCTTATTAATCTCCCCTTAAACATGTTTTTCAGAGATAACATAGAGCGCAGTGGAAAATTATTTTTAAGAAAGCCTCATCTATTGTGTGTGTGAGTGAGTTAGTTTTTTAGTAGGGCTCATGTACGGATGTCCCAAAATGTGTAAACAGGAACCATGTGTATATAAAAAGACATCTCTGTATTGTATGAGACCTAAGTCTTCTGCATATGTAACATAAGATAACTGAAAATATAAATCATGTACCAAGAAATTACTGTATATACTCGTGTATAAGCCAAGTTTTTCAGCACCTCAGCTTATACACGAGTCAATAAAAATAATAAACGTATATACTCACCCTCCGGCGGCCCCTATGCAGGTGTGGCTCCTCGATGTCGGTGCGGCTCCTCTTCTGTCTTTGGTCTTCTGTACAGCAGGTTCTGTAACGTGGCCATGTTATCTTCCTGGCCGAGGCATAAAATGATGCGGCCGGTGATGATGTCATAGTATGTGCCGGGAGATAACATGGCTGCTGTACAGAAGGCCAAAGAAAGAAGAGGAGTTTGGGGGAAGACAGAAGAGGAGCGCATCGGGGACGTCGGGACCCGCGCTGAGCATCGGGGCCATCGGAGAATGTGTATATAAGTTTATTTTTTTTAAGTGCTAGATGGGCTGGCTGTATACTACAGGGTTCTTGGTGGGAAGGATGTATTCTGCAGGGGCCAGGCTGGGCTGGCTGTATACTACTGGGGGCAGGCTGGGCTGGCTGTATACTACATGGGGCAGGCTGGGCTGGCTGTATACTACAGGGGGCACGCTGGCCTGGCTGTATACTACAGGGGGCACGCTGGGCTTGCTGTATACTACAGGGGGCAAACTGGGCTGGCTGTATACTACAGGGGGCACGCTGGGCTTGCTGTATACTACAGGGGGCAAGCTGAGCTGGCTGTACACTACAGGGGGCAGACTGTCCATATAAGGATAGTGACGTCACTAGCGATACACCACTAACATTGGAAACAGCCAATCACCGGCAGCTGACATTGTTTACACCTGACCCCTGCAGTCAGGGGCTGGAAGAATCACTGGCAACGTATCCATTGTGTAAGCACGTAGTTGGATACTTTTGTGCCGTATGTCATAAGGACACGCCGGGATTCTGCATGGCAACATATGGCAAAAAAACAAGATGTGAACCAAGCCTTAGCGGCAAAATGTAGCGGACACCCGATATATATGTGGGGTCAGACCGTGAGCCTGCTGCATACATCCTTAACAGAGACTTGATGTACAGATCAATACATGTTGCTTAGGGGCTGCATGCAGCCATTTAGGGGAGGGTTGTAATACCTGATGTTGTCATTTGGGGACGACTATTCTCCCCTAAATGGTGGCACCCTGCACCACCGTCAGGTTAGTGCCAATGCACGGCCGCAGCCATTTAAATACCAATGACAACTTTGCCTGCGCCACTTAGAGAGTCCATCTGCTTTGCACCTACAGACCCTATCTTGTACATAACCCAGGGGCTGGATGTACCATTATATTTCACAGCGCTTTACAGATCATGGGGTACATATACAAACAAAATAGGACTTTACAGAATAAAGAAATAAAATGGTTAGAAGAAACGATAAGAATGAGGTTGGTGCACACAAGATCTTATATTCTATGAATGTATAGAAGGGGTAGCAAATAAGCATGGATTAGGGAATTCACCTTCCTTGCATTACTTCTGGACAAGCTAAGGCTTCAGTATGAAAATTCTATTTTGTTGAATATAATTCATCATTTTTTCTGACAGTCATATGCATATAACCTATTACATGAACATGTTATGAACCATATTATACAGCACAACAAAGATTACTTTTTATAAACCTTGAGGACAATAAGGCTATTATGCCAAAGGGCCACAACTAGATTTTCCTACCTTTCAATCTCTTGTCTTGCTGATAACAGTTTTGCTCTGCTAACCACATACTGATGAAAAATGCATTGATGCATGGAATGAGCCCGGTGATCTAGGTCAGCGTGCTTAGTCAGTATTATATATATTGCACCCTAGATAATATTACTAAATGAAGTAACTCTAATAAATTATGCCCTATCTTCATGATGTTCCTACATTGTTCAGTCCAATTACATCTAAAGCTGCTTATAGACTGTCAACATTTTTAAACATAGCGGAAATTTTGGTGGGATACATCAACAATTTCTAAAGCATGCTATATAACTTCAATTGTCAGCTTTGCCTTGCAGCCTGCCCATACAAATACTGTACATGTATCAATAGGATGACCTCGACTATTAACATTATAATGGATTTCATTAGTGTCCATTTGTACCACATATTTACACATTGGTTCTTCTCTTATTTGAGTGGAAAATTAGACGGAAGCTGCAGCACTATTTTTTACATCTCAATTAAGCTTAATGAAAGTGATAAAATTGGACCCTAATGAACCCCACTCAAAGTCCATTGAGAACAGTGGACATTTTAACAGATGCGTTAAAGATTTTTATGATGTTTTTATTATGTTTTTGATGTTTAGTCTTTTTCTTTGCCCAGGACAATTTTATTAATATTTGCTCATAGCCAAGGAACACACAGTATTAAGTCCGGGCAGTGATTTTTAAGGAATAAAACTTCAGAGTGTTAAGTTGGATCAAACAAATATGGATAATGTTTAGGTACTGTTCATGTACTTATAGAGCATCATTTAATTTTCCTTTTTGCAATGTTATATTTTATCAAGATTTATGTATTTTATTTTTCTGGAACATCTATTTGCGGTAATTAATTTGGGCATAATTTTGGCGTACATGAAAGGTAAATGGTAAATCCTGTTTCACTTATTTCTTTAAGTGGTTTCATTTTTTACTTAATTTTTCCCTTCTAATTCCAACTTGAAATTTTTGATTTTAATTTTTTAAAATTAAATATTAACTGAAAATGGACGAAGATGGACAATGGGCAATAAATAATTCCGAAACATCTCAGAATCTAGTTAAAAATCTATACAGCCTATGAGGGTATATGTCTATGGTGTATGGGGTATTTTTTAGAATATTTTTGGAAATGTGCACAAAAGCTTGGAAAAATGTAACAAGATCTTAAGATGTGCTCAGAAGTGATCACTAAGGGTCGATATAGTGAACGCTTTAAAGCTGACTTGACACTGAATTTGACCTACATACTGTATCATGACCAGTGACTCAGGATTTTAGGTTTTATGTTTATCTTTTATTAGGGCCACCTACTGTAGATCAAATGAAATCATTGAGATAAGCTAGTGGTAACATTAAAGCCTTCCCTTGACAAATTCATTGCATATTTGCTGTGATCTTAAGGGTATCCAGTATCCATCTTATCTGTACAATCTTTCTTTTTTGGCTAGGTTACATACTGCATGTTCCAGCTTCTGAGTTGATGTTGCTTGTAGCTGTTCAATTTTTCAAAGGATATGACACAGTGAAATTAGTTTATGTGTGACTTTGCTTTTCTGTAAGGATTCTTTTAGAAATCTAAAGTCATGAGGAAAATCTACAATAATTCTGTAAAGAAGAATGTCATCTTTATAATTGTGACGTACCACCATACTTCCTTTCAGAAGCCACGTTCTATGTTCTTCAGTGTGTTGGAAAAATTCCAGGACTTCTTATATATCGAGGCTCCCTCTATAAATGCTACGCTTATCGTGCTTTTAAGGTTGAAAAAATAAAGGCAAGTGTTATAGGTCAGTATTTTGCATCAGTATTATAAGCCAAAATTAGAAAATCGTGTCCTTGAGGTGCAGTGCTTAAGACTTATTGGGAGGCATTAATTATTCCTTTTCAAATTGAAAACTGGCAGAATTTTTTTCCCCTTGCTGCATCTCTTGCGCCTTATTTATTTTTTTGGGCGCAAAATTGTGGTGCCACTTGTGCATTTGACACTTTTAATGTGTTTCTTTTTTATGTCTTGTTTTTTGGTGCATAGTATAGAAAGGCGGACAAGTTGCTAGACAAGCTCACATATATAATGTGTATGGACTGGATAGAAGCCTCCCTGAGTAGGGAAAAGAGAGTACAATCCTTTTTTACCACTTGGGAAAGTTTTATCAGTGTGCTGTCACCAGAGGTGAAATATCAGAAACTGTTTTGTGAACACAGTGTGGTACCAGGAACGACAACTTGTGGGAGATGTCCCTGTGGAACTTGACTGATTGGGTTAGGAATGGTAGTAGTGGTAAATAGCAAATAAATGTGGTAACATTTTATAATATATCATGCTTGGGATGGGTTGGGGAGGGGGGCATAACCCCTGGGGATGAGATGATGAGCCAGTGTCATGATTCTTTGGTTTCACTGTTTGTTAATGATATTGTGTTCCCCCCCCCCCCCTCTTCCCCACCCCACCCCCATCCGTTCCCCCCAGAACAGGATATAACTATCTTGTAAAGACGTTACTCTGCCAGCCTATACCTTGTGATTCTGTATCTCCAAGCTGAATGAAGACTCTACTACTGGCAAGAGAGGACTAAAGCTGCTTGCTGGAACTAAATAAATCCCAATGACCTACTGAACCCCTTCTCCCCCTTTTTCTTTTCTTCCCCCTCTTTCCTATTGGTCCTAGACCCAACATTTGTATTGAATACCCTATCCTGGGTTTTTTTTTTATGTTTCATAAAAATGAAAATTTAATAAATACAGTTAAAAAAAAAGAAAGACGGACAAGAGACCAGATAGCGCTCATAGAGTAGTATTATTGTAGTAGCCAGTTTGTGTGCTCAGAAAGAGATTGAAGTGAGGCTCACCAGATATAGCTGTGTTAGCTTAGGCACAACTCTATTTTTGGTGTTTTAATGCTGGTGCCTCCAGGTTGTCGAAACACGGTTGCCACACCGTTCTGGATTCGGTTTGGTTAGTTGCAGGAGGGGTTGTCACGATTGGTGCACATGGGTATTCATACTATCAGGAAGTTTAGATCAAAAAACATTCTATTTGGTATCGAAGTAAAACAACATATTTTGTAGTCAACTGTGACTCCTTTGTCAAGTGAAAAGAGACTGCAGCATTGGTTGAAGGGTTAACTACCCAAGGCTTACCTTGTTACCTTGTTTTTTGGTGCAAAATTTGAGCAGCTAAAAGCTGGTCTAGGTAGTTCACTTTCACCTTTAGGAATGGGAAGACAGTTCTAAACATTTTTGTTTGTGCGCCAAATCATTAGTTCCTTGTGCCCCAAACTTACATCGCAATGAAAATGTTGCACATTTCCTGCTCCCCCCTGCGCACAAATTAATAAATGCCCCCCATTACATTTTATTTTGGCTCAGCACTGGTAAATAATAGATAAAACCCTTCTCTATTTGCCAAATGATGAACTCTTGAGCTATGTCAAACAATGAAATCACATGCTATGGATAAATACATACAAACATACAGCACAGCTCATAATATACTATGAAGGTAATTTATCTCCTCCCCTTCCCGCTGTAGCACCGCTTGGCTGATCTTCTAAGAGGCCCTTAGTAGAGCCATAAGCCTTCTCCACCAGGTTGGACCTTTGTTAAACCCGGCAGAAAATTTAGCTATAGTCGCTGGCAGTTTTCTGGTGGAGACTATAGTACATATGAGCGTTCTTAGCACTGCACACCTCCTGTCTGTCCCACTCCCACATATTTAAAACTATTGGCATGGGATTTACTACATCCCTTCTCTGCCAGATTACTGGCAACGGAGCCAGTCCCTCTATGAGTGCAGCTAGCCTAAGATCAGATGCCCCAAACTAGTAAGACTGAAGTTGTTCAGTAGCAAATTTAAAAAATCAAAAAGAATCAAAATAACTTGTTTGCACAGCATCGCTCTAGCAGATAACAAAATGTAAAGAGGTACAGTCATGGTCTGTTAAAAGCTGTCAATAACCTTTTCTCTTTATGATCTGCTGAATTATCTGAAAGCTACCGGATCTGTATGTTACATGAGTTGATGTCAAAACTTCCATAGTATTAGTTTACATAAGTAGACTGATACCCTACTACATTGGAGAAGCAGTTGATAGGTTGTCATGCATGGATTGGTCCAGGGAATCCTTGGCATCACTAGTCTATAAATAAACAGATCAAAAGTCAAATCCCCATGGAATGAGTTGTAACTCGCTGCCACTTAACACAGATATCATCACGGCTCATTTGTGCTGTGACGGTCAGGACCATAGCAGCTATTCTAGGGTCCTGAGTGTGATTTTAAGGCTGAGTTTACATAGCTCAAGTTTTTAATGATGTTATTGATAATTTTTTATCATGCTAATAATGTAGTAGATAAATATCTACTGGTAGAAAATGGAGAATAAAGTTGATGTTGTGATTTTGTCCTTGAGGGACCGTAGAGGTTTGCCCGTCATTGTTGTGGGAGTCGTCAATCCAGGGTTTACAATCATTACAAATTGTAGCATCCTCTACATTTGTAGCATTTTATGTTTTTCTTTTCTTTTTAACCAAAACAAAAGTTTTAGTGGGTGGCAAACTGATTTGGACAACTAAGATGATTGGGCTCTCCATAAACCACTGAATTAGACTGATAATCAGCTCACGTATAACAGCATTAACAGTAGAAAACATAACGGAGGGTGCACGGAAATGGTAAAGCTGTGTCGACCAGCTGAGGCAATTTACAAATGTTCAAGGAAAAACTTTTCATCAAAAGTATTCATTAAAACTTAAATTAAGTTTAAAGTACATCACTCAATGCATAATTCTGTAATGACCTATGCGTTTTGAACATCCATATCTAGTTCTTATACATAGTCTGAATACTACAAACATAGAACACATTTATCAGGTTAATAGAAGCATGTGCATCAGATAGCACTCTTATCACGCATGCGTTTATACAAAGTAACCAAAATTTTAAAGACTATGTGCCCGATTCGCGTTTTCCTGACTTGTTACCCGAATATTTCCGATTTGCGCCAATTTCCCCTGAATTGCCCCGGGTTTTTGGCGCACGTGATCGGATTGTGGCGCATCGGCGCTGGCATGCATGCAACGGAAATCGGGGGGCGTGGCCGAACAAAAACCCGACGGATTCGGAAAAATTGGAATCGGAAAAAAAAAAGTGTTGCGGAGCTTGCACTTACCTTCCCTCAGCCTGGCTCCGTGTATTCCAGTGCGTTCCGATGCTCTTCAGCACAGCAGCGCCACCTGGTGGACGGCGAAGGAACTACCTTAATGAATCCCGGCCGGACCCGAATCCACCGCAGAGAACTCGCCGCTGGATCGCGAATGGACCAGGTAAGTAAATCTGCCCCTATATCCCTAAAAATATTTAAGCTGTTAATACAAATACAAAGAACTGTTCTGTTATTGAATCCTTTAGGACTTCTAGTCATGAAGTTAAAATCCAGAATGCTTCTCTATTTCATAATTTACAATCCCTATCCCCGCCCCTTAGCGGAGCTCTGATTTTTCCTACGTCCATTTTTGAAAGGGTGGATAAATCACCTCCATGAACCTGGAGAAAAAGTCTAGACAAATATCAGCATGCTCTGCAATACGTTTTGTACTACCAACTTACTGAACGTCTCAGGATGAACAAGGTGCAAGGTAAACCACATATTTCGTATTGCAATTAATTAATTGTACTGTGTGTATAGTGTCACAATGAACAGATGAAAAAACATTTTAGTATTTTTCATTAATTTACAGTTATTGCATCTATGTCCCCCACATTTATAAGACCCTCTAGTAGTCAACCATGTTTCTTTTTCTTTATTTTCCTGTGCTATATACATGGAGGGGGACACCATATTAACCAAATATAACAGAAACTAGTTGCTCCTTTCATCTGCAGTCATAATAGCTACAGTAGACATGTCAACTAGCTTTTTTCTGGCTGTTTAGTGCCATGGCCAAAGCAATAATGCCACATCTGTTCCCAACCTTAGGCTACAACAGTACTCTGCATTCAGTCCTTAGCATTACGTTTTGGAAACCGAAATCAGGAATGGGCCCATGGGCCCAAAGCACAAAATATGTAGAAATCTTTTCTTCATACTTTTTACCTTTATAATCCATTCCTGGTTTTCTGTTTCAAATACATTTGTCAAATACTGACCAAAATACTGCAGTGTGAAAGTGGCCTAAGATGTGAAATGTGAATCACATGTCTTTACAGTGACCTGGTCCTCCAAAGTGAAAGTCATTTATGATGCTGTGAGTCACTGCCTCCTGTGGGACAAATACTAATCCCATACTAAAACATGATTACAGTATAGGTGTACATGAGTATGACGCTAGTACCCATTTTTTTATGGATCCACACTGGATATTAAAATTAGAGGACAATGTATGATCACTTGATTTTTTTCAGAAATAATGATGAACATTTGATGTTTTTTTTTTTTTTGTGAGGGGTACACCATGGCACTAGAACAGTGGTTAACACCAATAACTTTCAGGAAAAATAGAAATATGCTCACCCGTAAATGTTGAATCCAAATAGATGTTTATTCACTGCTGCACAGTAGAGGGGGAAGAGCAATGAACTCCAGAATGCTGTGTCTGACCTCGGTATGCAGGAATAATGAAAAAGAAGAATGGTCTCTCCTGCACTTGAAAATGTATTAAAAAATCCTTAGTTTATTAAATCCATCAAAATGTAATAAAATATGCAGGGAACATGTCATTCCCAATGCGTTGAACTAAAAAAATTATCAATTCTTAATCATAACTTTCAGTTATCTTTGGGTGTGTTCACAGGTTCAGCTTTTGAGATGCAGTTTTCGATCTTCAAGACGAGGAGGAGCAACTTCTCTGAATGATATGTTCGCACCCATTAGGATCCACACCTAATTTTGGCTCCAAAAACTGCTTCTGAAAAACTGAATGTCTGACACTCACACTTGCGTCCACACTGGTATCACACTTGCGTCCCCACTAGTATCTAGTTGTCTCCCTATGTCTAAGGTAAGTAGGGATGTAAACCTAATCTAAACCTAATTATATGTCGCTGCAGTCCGACACATATAAACTCTAAGGCTGTCTAAGGAGTGCGTGAGAACTCCTATAATACCCCTCCCTTGCGAGCATGTGTGAATGCGGACAAAGAGAGGATTAATAACATACCACCAAATAGTGGATTCCCTCTGTTGGCATTGGAGACTGTTGGAGCACCACGGGAAGCTCACAGAAGCCTAGCAGCATTTATAATTGAAGAATTTATTCTTATCTCTTAATTGAGGCAAAAAGAATTTACACGGACACACACCCCACGGCTATAGACCTGGACGGTCTCCCTATATGGTAGTACAATATTTATAAATATCTACCCACTACCATCACAAAAATCTTTTAAATAATTTTCGGCTCAGTACACCTATTTCAAACTAGAGACAAATACAGACTGAGCTCTGGTTTATTTATTAAACGAATACAAATAAAAGTTAAATTTCATATATATTTTCTCACTTTATCTCTTGGTCAAAAGACCTCTATTTGCAGAAATGCAATTTGAGTTTAAATATTAACTTCAGTACCAGACACATGTGAATAAGAGCTGTTGCTGGAATTATAATAATAATAATCTTTATTTATATAGCGCCATCATATTCCGTTGGACTTTACAAATCATAGGGGACATATACAAATAAACTAAGACAATCAATCATTCATATGAAACAATAGGAATGAGGGCCCTGATCGCAAGAGCTTACAGTCTATGGCTATATTCACATGAACGTATGGGGGATGTATATATGGCCGACGTATATACGGCCGATATATGTCCCCCATACATCGCCATGGACTCAGGCTGCCCAACGGGAGCAGAATGGTGCAGCACACATGCAGCACTGTACCTCTCCGTACCCCGTAGAAAGATAGAACATGTTCTATTTGTCTATGGAATACGGTGCTGTGCGCCATATATTCCTATGGAGAGGGGCAGGGGTGAGCGTCGCTCTCCCCTTCCTCATATCACCTGGCACTGCCATGTGCCCGCCGTGCTACGGTACGGCAGGCAACGGCAGTGTGAATGTAGCCTATGAGGAATTATTTTTTCTATTTTGTAGGTCATAATTTGTCATATTACCATGCGCCCTGATTACAAAATTATGTAAGATGCATATTTCTAATGATCTGATGGATTTTATATGATGATTGTTTTGTAACTACTGGCACAAACATTACAATTGAATGGTATCAGTAGTATCTTTCTAAGAAATCATTATCAAGTCTAGCGTCAGATCATCTCTGGTGCCCAGTCGTAAATTCCTCATCATTGAAGCAGATGCCTTACATAAGTGAGAGCACTCACATTAGGAAGAGCCATAAATCATAACAGATTCCAGACATATTCTTTCCAGAACGTTAACATGTAATGATGGTTCTCACATACTAAATTCTACAGGTAAAGACAATAAGGACATTTGTCATCTTGAGAGAATTTACTGCCCTCTGCTATTGGGATATAATGAGCTCTGTGTAGTAAGCAGTATTACCATCATGTCAAACATTCATTATGTGCAATTGTATATTGATCATGGGATTTATATATGCTGCTCACAGCAGTTATATAATGATTCAGTAGCCTTAGTGGCTACATTGTATGCTCCGGTATAACAAATCAGAAGTATATGTATCAGACAGCTTAGGGCTAGGATGTAAAAATGGCAAAGAATCCACTTTGGAAGTACAGTACAGAAGTCAGCATTGCTGTTTTGCAAACTCATTATTGGCTCTACCTCTATTTGCAAGTAACATACCTTGTATTATGATTATTCTGCTGGATGCTTTTTCAGACAATTCAAATAATACGGACATGTGAACTATTTCTCCATTTTCATGTATGTATGTATGTATACAGAAGGGAAACTGTAGAAATTATAGGACCTGGGGGATAAAGTAATTGAGGAACACAAAGCAAAATAATATTAACTGATATATATAATAGTAGATTTAATACTGCCCCTGGAGCACTGCAGTACATTAGTATATTTTTGCAACATAATTTTTCGATTTTTAGGAAAAGGAGACCAAAAAAATACTGTTACAAAGCCAGATCCTGCATCAGAGTGCAAAGAGGATTATGTCAGTGGATCTATTTTATAATAATAAATAATTGGTGATACCTGGAGGCAATTACCAAATTCTTGACAAAATGGGCTCTGGTCCACCTGTGCATCATCTTTCAATAGAATCAGATAGGGAGGAAGAGGGGACCACTGTGCACACCTAATGGTTCTATGCTTAGGGAACATATGATACATTTCCGAAACTCTAGTTCTTTTAAACAGAATTCTAACTTTAACACTGGTAATGGGGTCATCCATCATGTAGGGGGGCAAGACTCTCTTTTTCTTTTCACTGCTCATGTTCTAGATTAAAACAGAAATGAGGCTCAAGAACAAACTCAGGGTTGCTTCTTTGTTGTTGATGTGATCAGTAGGAATCTGGGTACTGAGAACCTAATGATAAAGACTTCTTTCATGTTACTATAACAAGTCAGGTGTTTGTTAAGATTAAGCCAAAGGGGATCATTTAACATTTTTTTCCCCTTGACAGCATTTTTGTGCCTTTTTGCTGCATAATGGCTGTTTTGCATCTCTTTTGCGCTTTTTTGGAATGTTACGCCTCAATTCGTCGTCTGTTGTTGCGTTCTATTTTTCATTACATTGCGCCTCTGTACAAATGTTCGCTCCCAATTTATTATATTATTGCGCCTATATGGGCACAAATAATTGCACAATAACACGGCTGTCCTGACCCTGCTTAGGAAAGGCAGTGATATCATTTGCGCAACAATGGTGCCTAATAAAGCACAAAAAAAGGTGCATTTGATAAAGAGCCAAAACGACAAAGACAAATGAGGTGCAAAAAATAGACTCACGACAGGCGCAAAAAGAGCGCAGAGAAGTGGTAAATAGGATAAATGACCCCCAATAAGTTTCTATTATCTTGTTCTACACCTTTTCATGATGTTTTACATTGGTTTTAAATTTGTCAACTCAGCCAATATATGCCCTTACATGACTTAAAAGAGAAAGCAATTCTCTGTGTCAAGCTGTAAGGGGAACGGTTAACCTCAAAGTTGTCTATTTTACAGTCTTTCAAGCTTGAGAAAGAATTTACATGTATTTTCCCAGCACAAAATATTTGCCCTTTAAGTGTGGGTTATAGAGTGGAGCTTGTATCCACAAGCTAACAAAGTACCCTGTAGTGACCAGGCAAGAGGATGTAATATCATCCCTTACTCCTTCAGGGTTTATTTTTAAAGATTGCAATCTTAACTCTCATTGCTAATATAAGTGGGGAAAATGCGGTACACCTTTAGCATCCTTACCATGAACTTGCTGTACATTCATTTTGTTTATTGTGTATATTTACTATTTCAATCAGATTCTGATGCCAATGATTAATAATGTCAGGCTCCTCTGTGGTATTTATGCTTTGGCAGGATAGAAACAGAAAAATTGTGACATTCTTTTTTCCAAAAAACAAGGGTTTCCATAATTTTATAAGTTGATTTGTACCTTTAAAGGGAACCTACCACCAGGGATCTACCTATAAAGGTAGATTGGGTGGTAGGTGGAACCATAGGACGTGAGAATAGCCATTTTAAGGGCTAATCCTCACGTCCCCGCAATTTTTAATAACTTTTATTCCCCTTATATGTAAATTTTCTAAAGAGGCTACTGGGGCGTGGAGTAGCCAGAGCTGAGGCTACACGGTGTGGCTACTCCACGCCCCAGTAGCCTCTTAGATCCTCCTACCAGAAATCTTTGGCGCGCAGTTCCTTGTAGCTGCACGCCTTCATCTGAGAAACCTGCGGAGTCTTTTTATATTTGTTATCCATGGTCTCCTTCCATCTAAAATCAACTTTTATAATTATGCTAATGATAATTAGCCCTGGGTGCTGTAGCTCAACAGGTTGTCTTTCTGCCTCACTGCAATCTCACTGCAGTAGAGAAAATTTCAGCACACAGTTGAAGGGGGTAAGTGCTCCTGTAACATTGTAACAGCTTGTGGAGCCAGAGCACAGAAGGGCTCTGGTAGAGCCTTTCTTTCTCGTTAGCATAATTGTAAAAGTTGATTTTTAGAAGGAAGGAGACCATGGATCTATGAGTAAGATTCCTTGGGTTATCATGCTTGATTTTGATGAGGTAGATCTCCTTTAACTTATGGAAAGTTTGATGAAAGCACAGCAAGTTGTCCCTCTATAGTCCTATCAACATGGTTAGCAGCTAATAATAGCACATGTATTTTACATTCCCGGCTTAGATGTTGCACCTTCTGTGAACTGTGGTAATAGTAGAAATGGGAGACACTTTGATGGTCTGATGAAATGGAAACACTGCAAGCAAATGGTTTATTAAAGAACAGTAATAAAAGACAAGATATGTACTTAAAAGTGGGAAAAGTGTGAAAAAAAGCCTGAGGGCCACAGATGAAGCCCACAACTTCCTGCTTCTGCCACATCTGGCCTGATTTGTGTCAGTGTTGCCTGAAGCTGTGATAATTCATCAGCTAGGCTTGTGTGTGAACACTTGAACTTTTTGCAGCCTTTACCAGAACGTTTGACACTAATAAAGGTTTCATGCTGCCTCCTGTCTTGTGTAGAATTTTAGAGGTTACTCAGTGTTCTAGGAAGTGTAAATCCACAGCTATATGCCATCCATGGGAACCTGTCAAAATGTATACACATGATCAGCTAAAGTTTGGATTTAATTATGCCATACCTATGTTATCCATGACTATCAATAGAAACAGGCACTCTTGGCCAGAATCCATGTATGCTAGACTTGGCGTTATTATATTAAGGTCTCTAGCACTGCTAATTATGCATAATTGCCATTCACATCATTAAGCAGGTGCAATTATATTCATCACTGGCCAGATTAGAATATGGGGTAATCTGTGACACCACTGTCCTTCTGTGGTGGTAGGTAAAGTATTTGACAGATTCAACTGCACCATCCAAAGTATTTCCTAGAGGGAGTGCGTTGTTTTAGACAAGTAGTGGCAAACCTATGGCACTGGTGCCAGAGATGGCACTCGGAGGCATCTCTGTGGGCACACGGGCTGTCTCCCAGGCACAGAGTTTGCCAGACATGTCCTCTTCCTGCAGTCTCGAGCAGTCCAAGTAGTGCCCTGCTATTTTAAAGTGACCAATCCTGTGCTCCTTGGTCCTGTCCGAAGAGTGAAAAGGTGTGGACAGGGTTTGGATTGGAGCTCCAAAATTCTGGTAGCAATAAGTTTGTTACTGCGTAAATTGTTGTGTTGGCACTTTGGGAAAAGCTAGTGTTTTTTTGGGTCTTATTTTGGGCACTCGATCTCTAAAAGGTTCGCCCTCACTTTTTTAGACCATCATCACCCTTCAAGTTTTGGGCTGTTGCTTACTGGTATCCACTGCTGTCTAGATACCAACATACACTTGAAGTATGGCCATAGATAGATGTCATTCTTACATTCAATAATTCATTAATAATTCAAATTTTTAACAACATTTATGAAATTTAAGTTGGTAGTAGTAAAAAGGAAAATGTATCCCATAAAAAATGAGCCGGCATATGCCCATGAAGAGGAAAACTTAAGTGTTAGATGTGCAAAAGCAGAAAAACATTACAAACAAAGTTAATACATTTGATACCATTTCAAGCACTTTATTATCTCTCAGAGCAGTTATTTTAGCATCAAAACACAAACTTTTCTCGCTTTAATGTGACAAAACACATTGTTGGTTTTGGGAGAGAGGACCCCAACAGGTTGACAAATTATATTTTATTTATGTCATGTATTGGCTTAAAGGGGTTGTACCAACTAGTTATCCACAGGATAGGAGATAATAATACTGGAACACTCACTGATCACAAGAACAGGATTCCTAGCAATCCGGAGAACGGTGGACCCATTCTCACAGATGGGAGGAGCAGCAGAACGAGGATACACGCTGCTTCTCTATTCAATTATATTGGAAGAAATTACAGGCGGTCCCCTACTCAAGAACACTTGACTTACATACGACCCCTAGTTACAAACGGACCACTGGATATTGGTAATTTATTGTACTTTAGTCCTAGGCTACAATAAACAGCTGTAACAGTTATCACAGGCGTCTGTAATGAAGCTTTATTGTTAATCTTGATTCTTATGACAACCCAACATTTTTAAAATCCAATTGTCACAGAGACCAAAAAAGTTCTGGCTGGGGTTACAATGATAAAATATACAGTTCCGACTTACATACAAACTCAACTTAAGAACAAACCTCCAGACCCTCAATATATAAGCAAACAAAGTAAGGCGGCACTCACCGAATCTGTGGAACAACTTTCTTTATTCAGCAGACGTGACAGTACAGGGGGGACGCTGGAGCCATGCGGCGACGGGCCGTTTCGCGCTTACTAGCGCATCTTCAAGCCGTTTACGTCATCCACCCGCGACGCGCCGAATATATGCAGCGACGCAGGTGGGTGTCGTCAAGGAGACAATGTAAACATAATCAGATGAAAGACAAATGCATAAACAACAAATATTAAAAAGCGTCAAAGTTTAAAAACAAAATACAGGATAAATATAAAAATGCGACTGTAAGTGAAGGATCGCTAGTACATGAGCTATAATAAGGGTAGCACAAAAGAGCTCGTACAAGTACGGACTACAGCATTGGATAGGACGGGTATGGGCACATGCGTTATAGAAAAACGCTGAAATCATTTCTGTCATTGAGGCCCAGAGGACCCATGGCGTTAAACCTAATAATGCATCTACTTTCGTGCTGCATAAGGATTCTATTTCTGTTGCCTCCTAGCGGATCCGGCGTCACTACTTCAATACCTGAAAATTTTAGGATGTTAGGGTTGCCGTCGTGATGAGTTCTAACGTGCTCAATCAAACGTGGGCAACCATTACCATTTTTTATGGACCTTTTATGTTCCTGAAATCGTACATTCAATCTACGTATGGTTTTACCTATATAAAAGTAGTTGCATGGACAGTAGACAATGTAAACTACATATGTGGATTTGCATGAAATAAAGGACGTTACCTTCTGTATATGTCCCCCAAATTTTATCCATTTTAATTGGCCATTAAAACTGCAACTACTGCAACCACCACATCTGAAATTACCTATAGGCACTGATCTGTCTAACCATGTGGACTTAGGGGTGTGAAAACGACTCCTGATGAGGGCCTTTCTAATGGTAGGCGAACGTCTAAAAGCGACGTGCGGGCGTGTGTCAGTGAGGCCCTGTAGTTGTGGGTCTAGCTTGAGAATGCTCCAATTCTTCAGAATGGCATCTCGTATCATTTTCTCATGGGGACTAAACTCAAAGGAGAACACCACGCGCTCGTGGCTATTTTCGTTAGTCTGTGCGTGTATGAGAGTGTCACCACTAGTTTCTATCTTGGTTTGTTTTTTGGACCGAAATAATTCCTTCCGTGGCATACCCAAAACTTTTTTATAGGCCTCATTAATTAGTTGTTCGGGATAATCCCTAGCTCTCAGTCTTTCTTTTAGTTCTTCAGCCTGAATTTTGAATTGTGTTACGTTGTTATTAATTCGTTTTAACCGTAAGAACTGACTGTAGGGAAGTCCTCTCTTGGTGTGCATAGGATGATGGCTATTAAAATGAAGAAGCGAGTTGGTGGCGGTGGCCTTACGAAAGGCCATAGTGCTTAGCTCACCATTCTCCACTCTTACCTTCACATCTAAGAAATCCAGTTCGGCTCCTCCATATACGGCAGTGAAACGCATGTTCATAAAATTATCAAAGTTGAGGTAATCAACAAATTGGGAGAATTGCGTTTCTGTGCCCTCCCACACGATGAAAACATCGTCCACATATCTGTGGAACGCCTTCAGGTTCGAGAGGAATGGGTTGCCCAGAGAAAAGACACGGCGGTTCTCAAAACACGCGAGAAACAAGTTGGCAAGGGTACACGCAACAGGTGTACCCATTGCCGTGCCCGTTCTCTGGACGAACCACCCATCATCGAACATGAAGGCGTTGTGGGAGAGCACAAACCTAAGTCCCTCACAGACAAAATCAATAAAATCCGGACTCCTACAGGCGTTCGTAAGAATTTCACGGATGCATTGAACGCCTAAATCCTGCGGGATACGGGTATATAGGCTTTCAACGTCAATAGACGCCAACGAGTAGCCTTCTTTCCAGTGTACCTCTTTTACAATATTGAGAAATGCATTTGTGTCTTTGAGGTAAGACGGAATTTCCTGGAGTAAGGGGCGAAGGAGCCAGTCTAGATACTGAGATAGGGGTTCGGTAAGTGACCCAATGCCGGCCACAATGGGTCGGCCAGGAGGGGCAGAGAGAGATTTGTGCACTTTCGGCAGGAAATACCAGACAGGATGTCTGGGGTGCTCGGGTAATAGTTTTCTGGCCGTTTGTTCAGATAGAATACCCCGCTCCACACTCTCCCTAAGAAAGGTACGTAGCCGGGTTTGGTACCTAAGGGTAGGATTGTAGGGCAGGCGGGTATAAGTCTCGGCATCCCCGAGTTGTCTGTAAGCTTCAGTTTTATAATATTCTTTTGTCATGATTACCACGTTGCCCCCCTTGTCTGCCGGCTTAAAAATAATACTGTCTAACGACTTAAGCCAACGGAGGGCGGAAAGTTCGCCCGAGGAAAGATTGCTAGGAGTAGAAGGATACACCAAAGCCTTGACGTCCTCTTTTACGCGTTGGTAAAAAAAGTCGAGAGGAGAGCCGGCAGGCAAGGGGGGACAAAACGTGGAACCAACACCTTTTTTGAAAGTTTCTACTTCCACAATAGGGGGTACCGAAGGCTCGGGAGGAGTTATGTCGTCCGTTTCTGTCATGTCTAAACTAAGTAGGCAGTTGATGGCTGCCAAATCCATATCGGGTGGGAGGTGCGGGGGGGAGAATCCAAGTGGGCCAACTATGGCTGGCACTTCTCCATCTTTTGATGGTCCCCGGGTATGGGTTTTATCAGAAAAGAATTTTTTTAGGTTAAGTTTACGAATACCCTTGTATAAATCGATCTCAAACTGCACCTCATCAAACACATTAGTGATAGCGAAGTTTAAGCCTTTTTTAAGCAACGATATACAATCGGAAGATAACACAATGTTAGTAAGATTAATGACATTGTCCTCAGGTATGCTACTATCATTGTTCCCGACAATATGGTAAGACGTAGTGTAACCGTAAGTGTAAGTCCAGAGTTATTAGAAGGTGGAGTATAATGATGGGTGGATAAGTCGACACAGTCAATGCCGTGATTTTGTGAGAATGGGGGGTCAGAAGGAACACAGCCATCAGTTATGGGGTTAGTATGATATGTTGAGTTGGTATGGTTGTACCCTATCTTGTATGTAACCCGGGGGCTGCCTGTAGTAAGCAATACAGCTCGGCTATCTCCAACATTTCCGTCCCTGTCCGTGGGTTGTTGAAGATAGACGAGCACTGAGTTTAGCAATTTCCAACACTTACTTACAATTGAATTGGGTAGCAGGATTCATGCTCATCCTGTTGCTCATCACATTAGTGAGAACAGGACCCCTGTTCTCATGATCGATGTTGGTCCCAACAGTTGGACCCTCTCTGATCAGCTTGCACCCCCTATACTGTTGTAATTCTGAACAGCTGATACAACCCCTTTGAATTATAGTGCAAATCTACTCCATTGCAGGTGAACATCTTCTTTTCTTTCCATTCTCCTCTATAAGCAGACTATCCATGGCTATAAGTCTATAAAACTCTTACTTCTCTATTCTCTATGCAACTTCTAGTGGCCATCTATATAAATCCAGAGTTTGACATGACAATCATTCCAGTTTGTTCCCATTTTATGAAATGTAAAAACTTCTTCACTGAATCTCATAAATCAGAGATTGGCTTTCGTCCCTCTTAATCCATAAATAAAACAATATGCCCATTCTGTGACTTGAGCAGGTGCCTTCAGCAATGCTTGGAAGTTGGACTCTTTTTCCTTTGGTTTCCTTAAGTTTTTGGAGTATTTTTAAACAGACAATTCTCCTAAAATCAGAAGCATTTGTAGTGTCAAAATTGAGCAGCCACTTCAAAGGGTTGTAATTTCTTGTGTAAGCACATGATCAGATTGTGAAGTGAATAAGACTGGTGTATAATTGATGAATGAATAGCGGCCTCTGTTCTCCAATGTATAAATGATGCATGATGAATTACACCAGTTCCTTTAATGTACAAGCAGATTGTTGTGGATGATGTTGTGAGTGCGAGGGGTTCAGTTCTTGCTTTAATGTGGTTTTTAGTTATTAAACCTTTTCCATTGCTATATCATACTACATCAAGTGGTGACCCTTAATAAAATGTTTTACATTTAATAAATACATTGTATTCCAACAACATATACATTGATTTGTTCTTAATTATGTTATGTTTAACCACTTCATGACTAGAGCATATTTCCACTTTTATACTATGGTTGCACAGTTTTATATTCTTCTTATACCAAAGAATTCAAGTTTTGATTGTAGTTTTAAGAATATAAAAGTCAGAAAACCCATCATAGACTTCCAGTGGGACTTCCAAAATCAAAACCTATTTGTGATGTGGCATCTGGCTTCAGCTAATTCGCCAGCTTTCTGCACCATCACTGTTCTCCTGCTGCAGATATGTGTAGAGGCTTGCAGGCTCAATGTGATGACATCATACCATCTGATGGCATCACTGCACAGTACAGCAACAGAAGAAGAAGTGAAGAGGAAAGCTGCTGGGGAACGGGGACAGGTAAGTACTTGGTGTCTTATTTTTTATTATCTGAAACAAGGAGAGGGGGCAAAAACATGAGGCCCACATGGTGAGGTAGAGTATAGGCCAAAATATGAGGGGTCCCTGTAAGAGAGAGTAATCTTGGGGGCCTACAGCATGGTTGAGGAAGAGTCCAGAGGGCTACAATTGGAAGAGGTGATGGGGGACCCAACAACATAAGGGGGATATGAGGGGCCATATTATGAGAAGGGGGTGATGGGTCTCAATATAAGGGGAAATGGAGGGCTACAATATGAAGGGAAGATGAGTGAAGTCACAGTTTGAGGTGGAGGTGAAGACGGTCACAATGGGAATGGGAGATGAGAGGCCACAATGTAAGGGGGAGATGAAGAGCCACAACATGACGGGAGATAAGGGAGCCACAATATGAGGGGAAGATGAGGGGGCCACAATTTGAGGGGGATGAGAGGGGCCACAATTTGAAGGGGGAGATGATTGGGGCCACAATATGAAGTAGGAGACAAGAGGCCACAAAATAAGGGGCCTCTCTGCATTTTTTCCTTCATTAATAATTATATGTTTTGGAATGCATTTTGCCGGATGCATTTGCAATGATTTTCAGAATCTATCTCACTGGTGGGTCCTAGGCCCCCCAGTCAGACCCTGCACCTTTTTACAAATAGGATTACAGCGGTATTGAAAGAGCCATGTGGAGAGACCCAACAAAGAAATAGCATATGAATAAAATATGTTTTCTGGAGTCATGAAGCTTTGTTTACGTAATGATGGAAAGTGTGTAATAAGCTCAACAGAAAGATGAGTTTTCCATTTTATGTCTATGACCATTTTGGCAGCTGTCAAAAGCCTGATAAAACAATCCCCTTACCACAGCAATCACATCCCCAGTTATCACTAGAATGAAAATTGTGCAGGTGTGACCAACACACCAACACTGAATGGAGCATGGGTCACAGATGGGCACTGTTCATCTCTTGGTGGAGGGACTTCCAGTCCCTCATTCTGCTGGTTAGACAATTCCTGCACAACAGCACACAAGCCTGCTAAGCTCCAGCCCCTGTTCAGTATTCTAGCCTTCTGTGTTTTGAAGAGCTCTCTTTCATATAATGTGGCTTGAATGTTCCTTGAACGTGACTCATTTTGTGGCCTTCTGGTTGTCAATCTGCCCATCTGCTTTCTGTTTTCTCTCCCAGCTGGACCTGATGATCCCTATATTTGTATTTTGATCCCTTGGTAATTGAATTATAACAATGCCTAATTCTGTACTGCAGTGAATTGCACATTTTAGTAGATGCCTATGTGAGCCTCTTTTTGACCAGGCCTTATAGGCATTCATTCATGACAGCCAGGTGACTTCCAATGGAAACGCCTTGACACACAACAATTTTTCTGTAATTTAGAGTTATCACCACTTTATCATTTTTTAGATAGTAAAGCAATAAAGTAATAATATATAAGTAAGTAATGTACCTGTATAATCAAGGCTGCTCAGAAACATCTCCAGAATTTGAACGTTTCTGACAATTGAAACCTCTAAAATGCTAATTGTTGCACTTATTCACTCTCGACTAGCCTACTGTAACTCTACTGTAGCTCCCTACTACCACTCGCTAAACTCTCTCCTCTACAGTCTATCCTTAATGCAGCAGCCAGGCTTGTCTTTCAGGCCAAACGCTACACGGATGCCTCCAATTTGTGCCAGTCACTGCACTGGCTGCCCATCACCTTCCATATTCACTTTAAAATAATTGCCCCTTATCCACAAAGCTCTGAATAATGTTGCACCTCCCAATCTCTCTTCTCTCATCTCAGTCTATAGATTAATCTCTACCTTAATTCGAACCCCTCATGCACGTCTCCAGGACTTCTCCCGTGTTGCTCCAATTCTCTGGAATGCCCTCCCCCGGACTCTCAGACTAATACTCACCCTCCAAAGATAAACATTGAAAACATTGCGCCAAAAGACAAATCATGACCCTATCACTTAATTTTTTAGTTACCATCTTGCATCTTAATGCTTTACTTAGCAGACAATAAGTTTTCATTGCCTCCTATACATGGAATAGTTGCTGATCGACAGGCATCTGCAAAAATTGTGAATATGTCTAAATATGGCCATGCAGTTGTCAGATGAGTGCTAAATCTATAAAAGTTTTAATTTCTTATACAAAAATACTTTATTAGTCACATAAATATCAGATTAGAAACAAGTGGATACAGGTTAAAAACAAGCGCACAACACTTAATGTACAACATGCTGGTGATACAGCAATAAGAACTTATTGGGGGTCATTTACTAAGGGTCCGAATGCCGCACTTTTGGCGGGTTTCCCGAATGTCTCCCCACGCGAAAGAAATTGGGGGGCGTGGCCGTCGGACAACCCGACAGATTCGGAAAAACAGCGGAATTCAAAAAAAAGAATTTGTGTCACAAGATCACGCACTTACATGCACCAGGAAGAAGAAGGTGAACTTTGGCAGACCTCAGCGGAACAACAACGCGCCGTAAATGTGCCCCATTATCTTACAGGGCATGAACCTGTGTATAATGGAACAAGCAGTACATCAAGATTCCAACAAAGCTTGTAGGAGTACAAAAATAGTAAATGAGAACAAACATAAGCAAGGTACAATGGGGCACGTTGTCCGACGAGGATTTTCATAATTTTGTAAATTTTATTTGGAAATATTCAGATGTTTTTCTACATATTTAATTATATGTTATTTGTACATATGTGTACATGCAGATGTGTACCCCCCACAGGCAGGATCCGTGCTTCTTTTAGCTTCTTATGCCCTCTTAAAATTATGCAAATAAGTGGCTCAGGGATCCATAGCTGTTAATCTAGCCTGGAGTCCCTCAGGTTTATTTATCTAATCCTGCCAAAAAGGGCAGACACCAGCATGTAAGTGTACCTGGTTTACAATCTTTGATTCTGGTGGTAAAATTTTCTTTTCATGTAAGACCCCTGGGGGACATTTTAACAGTTTGATTTTTCTTGGCAGTAATGGTAATAGACTGCTTAAACCTTCTCTCCGGTGTCAAAGAAACATGTAGACCTGCTCCTGTGATCTACACAGGAGCAGAAGAAAGTGCAGCAACACCAAAAGATGACAGCGGGTGGTCAGGATAAAGCATAACTATAAAGTTACTGACAAAAAATAGTTTAAGCACATCTGTAGATAGCCTTTGACAACAATTTAAGATAGCTGTATCATGCTGCTGGCTTCTTCCTAGCCTGAGATATAGCCTGGTATATGTATAATCCCTTCTTATAAGTGAGACCAGAGCTCTTGGGGCATTCATATGAATCAGGACAGCCTGTGTGTAACTGGACGACCTGAAGCATGTGATGAGTCACATGCTTGTTATGTCACTCTTGGTCCTAATGCCTTTCACATGAATCAGGACTGCATGTTTCTAATTGGATGACCTGAGGCATGTGATCAGTCAAATGCTTGTGACATTATCCAGGTCCTATTTTCTTGTACTCTTCTCCGACAGTCCCTCCCAACAAGCCTCCGGTCATATCTAGCTGTTCTATATGGTTTCCCTTGGTTGCCAGCAAGCATGACAGAAGTAGAGTAGCCTAGAGGGACAATATAAAATCTCTACTTGCAGCTTAATACCTGCAGATAACTATTTTAGAATAAATAAGAGCAATGCTAATTTTTGATTAGTGCAGACTGTACTTTAACGACTTGGCCCTTTTTAGTTTTTTCATATCCATTTTTCACTCCCCACCTTCAAAAATCTATAACTTTTTTACACATAAAGAGCTGTGTGATGGCTTATTTTTGCGTAGCACATTGCACTTCAAATTGACGGCATTTAATATTCCCTGCCATGTACTGGTAAGAGGGAAAAAAAATCCAAATGCAGTTAAAATGGTGAAAAACCGCATTTGCAATGTTTTCTTGTGGGCTTGGATTTTACAATTTTCACTGTGCTTCCCAAATTACAGGTCTACTTTATTCTTTTTAGGTTTTTTAATCATAATTTTTTTTCTTAACTTTTTTTATTTTTACTTTTACTATTTTTCAGACTCCCTAGGGTACATTAATCCTAGGTTGTCTGATCGATCCTATCATATACTGCTATACTACTGTATATGTGGATTTTCATCCTCATTCATTATGTGCTGATAGCTCATTGTAATGAATGAGTTAAAACAAAGTAGCGTTGGGTCTTCAGAAGACATGGTGACGGGAGCGACAATCTGCGACAAGATGCGCAGCCCATGCCCCGCCATCTTTTTGAAGCCTCTGGCACCATTGCCGGCGGCAATCGTCGGGAAAACACAGATCGCGGGTGTTAACGGTAAGCAATATGCAGCAGTCGGGAAGGGGTTAAGTTAAAGAGCAAATGGGAATATGAATAGCTATAGAAAGTCCTTAAAGTTTACAACTTTAAGCCAGGCAGCTCAATGATTTATCGGAAATGTTTATGTAAGCTTTTCCTTAATTGGAGCTAAACATTGATCCTGCGATTGTAGAACACTGTGTTACCTTCTTGAAGTATCTCAAGTATTGACCGTTTTCCAGCTGGAGTTGGACATTCATGTTTTCACCTGGATTCATTTGACTGTGCTACTCAGGTTGTGCATTTCAGCATCTGAAGACTTTTGGCAAAGAAAATATTTTTTTAACCAAAAAATATTTTAACCAAGATTAGAAAGGCCCTCATTTGCTCTCATACCTTTAGGTTTTTTTTCACAAAAAAAGGAAAAAGAATTAAAATCCATTACATCACATGAATCATACCCTTTGAGTGTCGTCTCATCTTTTTTTCACAATCACTTATAAACACATGATTAAGATGTTTTTAGTAACTAATTGATGTGCTACCTTCTTCGAGTGGTTCTATCTGAGACCTTAGAAGATAAAAAAGGCCATACCCACTGCATCCAAAACGACTTAGAAAACATATGGTAATCAAAAAGGTGTAGAAGGTACATAAATTCATATTATTCTTCAACTACCAATGGTTTGTTTGATTAATTGTTAATTAAGAAATTACCCTTTACTATACCCTTTACTATGTGTGGACAGCTAGGCTTATCAGGATAGTATACTATTTTCTTAAAGGCTGCACAAAATACTCAGCATTGATGAGTAAGCTTAGACCCGTGGCATAAAATCCTGAATGTGTAAAATTGGCCAAAGAATTTTACAACCAAAAGATAATTAGAATTCTTTGAATGACCAATTTTAATACGGTCACATTTCTACAATTTGTAAAATATTGCTGAATTCCATGGTAATTCCACATACTAATGCGACATGGCCACTAAGGCTATTGTAAGCCCCGGCTTCTAAAGTAGCGAGAGGAAGTCATTAACTTGGGATATGAAGAATAAAATCCTCTGTGTATTGCTCCTTAGTTGTTCAATAGATGGTCATTGATTCAGCAGCCCTAATGTCACGAGACATCCTGAAGGCAATGAAATGGTCAAATACTATCCAAAAGACCAATACACTTGTGTAGATGTGTGTGAAAAAGCTAAACAATATGGGAGTTAGTAAAAGTCAAGAATGTCAAATCCTTCCCAACAGGCAAGCTCTTGTGATCCCAAGCGGTTCCATCATCACAAGTGTGTCTAAGTTTACAAGGAAGGTCATAAGTCAATGGCCTAGATAGTAGGGTCAAAAGGACTGAGTGTGCAATGACCAAGTATAAAACCTGTATGGAGGAACACTGAATCCCAATAACACCGAACAACAAAGCCATGCGCAAATTGTATCCAACTTTTTAGGGAACAGTCATTAATATCTTCTCTTCAAGGGCTATTATGTGGTAAATAATACATTTAATTGTCTTTAATTTATACAGATAAAGAAACCTACATATATTGCCCATACATTTTATATGTAAGTCATATTAACTCAACCACACAAATATCTAAGTAACAAGTTTCCTTAATCTTCTCTGTCTGCACATGTTGGGAGAATGAAAAATCGGGCCATCTGCCATGTCTGCCAGCAGTTTAGTTGCCTAAGCCCAATAGGACTGACAACTAACTAAAGTGTATGGGGAGCATTAATACTTTTGCATAATAATGAGGACAAAACATTTCATTGGCTAATACATCCGAATTAGATAATGCAACTAGGTAGATACAGTCAAATAGTTTTTATCAATATGGAGGTCATTTCACGACTCTATAATCTGTCACTGAAGAAAGACAGACCTACATTCCTTCTAATCTATAATAACCAACTAGGAATGGAATGGACTGGACAGTATAGAAATGGTCAGTAAAGGTTATCTGAGTGGTGGGAACACAAAATACACTTTATTAGATGATAGTTGTTATTAGTGATTGGGTTATGAGGTTATTAGGGTATATTAGCTGAGAAAGTTGATAATTCTCTAGAGCTGTGACATTGCAGCCTCTGTATAACCTCAGAGCTGGGTAAAATTTTCCGCTCAAAGACATTTTGAACCAATTTAATAAGAAGACTTATTCAAATACCTTTTATTAACCTTTTTTGTTAAAAAAAATAATGCGCACCACTTTTAAAATGTAAACAGTATCATACTTTATATAAGCTCTGTTCTACTTTCTGACATTTTTTCTTTTACAATGTGATTGTCTGAATTTTGCAACCTTGTATACATTTTAGTCTATAGGTGAAAAAGAGTCTCCTCCATCTGTAAACTGCTTTTATGCAATGGTTAGCGCAACTTCTGCACCCCAGGGATCACCATGTGTACATCAAAATTTACAAAATAAGTTCAAACTATGTTTCATGTATATGCTAATCGCTCAGCATATGTATAGACTTACACTGGCAGGCAGAGGCCTTCGTCTTTCCATCCTGCTGCCTCCTGCTAAGCAACGTATAAACTCAGAAAAGGCAAGTTTATGGTGACGTCAGTGTCCATAAAAGGACAGAAAACACTCCAAACATTTGTTGGGAATCCTCCCAATGTATCCTTAAAGGGTTTTTCCCACTAACCAAGTTATCCAGTGATGAGACCCCCACAGATCACAAGAATGAGGGGTCCAATGGGGTCGTCAAAAACGAGATGCTGAAGCAACCTAACTCAAAGTGCGAGAAGGGGAAAAATATAAGATAATGGAACAGTAAATGTTGGAGAGTACTTCCAAAATTTTGTAAGAAAGTTGAAAAAGTATAAGCCTAGTTTATCAGCACAAAAAAATGTGCTGAAAACCCAAAGTCGGCTTATACTTGAGTAAAAAAATATATCAAAACTCAACTTTCTGGCTTCCCCCGCTGCTGGATATGTACTGGGGCAGGGGGCTGGCTATATACTGGGGCAGGGGGATTGCTATATACTGGGGGATATAGGCTGGCAGGCTATATACTGGGGGGCAGGTGCTGGCTATATACTGGGGGCAGGTGCTGGCTATATACTATGGGGCAGGGTCCGGCAGGCTATATACTGGGGAGGCAGTGACCAATGCATTTCCCACCCTAAAATTAGGGGCCTCGGCTTATACTTGGGTTGGCTTATACCCGAGTATATACGGGTAACTGCTTATTTGTACCTGTTATTGGACTAGTGAAAGGAGGCAAAGATATTACTAGATGTATAACCTGCAGTCAGCCGACACAAATAATGGTGGACTGTAAGGAGTATTATGGGGACCTATAATATTGGTTCAGTAAATTCATTACATGTAAATGAACATCTGCTAGCACAGATTTAGGTAACGTGACCTGGACCACACAGTCATAAAAGACGGCAGTATGGAATAATCTCTAGGATATCTAGTAATATACAACCACTGCTATATTTTATATTTATGTTTCTTTTTAGGTAAGGTTATACGATTATGAAAAAGTTACACTATGAATGATGTTTTAATGGAAAACAGTTTATGTTGGTACTAAATTTATAGAGCTGGACCCAACACACACAAGACAGAATCACCATTACTACTGTAACCATATCCCATGTGCTGCTGGGTCCCGAAAACCTTCCTATGTTGACATATGGGATGCAAAATCGCTGTGACTAATTTCCCTAAAGCTGATGCTTTGAGAGCTGAGCTTTTATGTGATGAAGCCGTAACTATCACTTTTCAAAGCTTGCGCAGATTGAGCTATGGATTAAAGAGGGGTGAACTTTACAAAGGAAACCTGAACAATACCAGCACTTGTTTCATACAACGGAACAAATTTCTTCAGGCAAAATTTTCCTGTTATTGTGTATTCAAACCAATATTGGTCCGATTATTGTATCCCATTCAGCAGGCGACATAATCAATTTCTTTTGAGCTTTAAAAGTACCATAAACAGATAATCTGCCATAAAAAGGTTCACAGTAGTAATGATGATTGACCATTGTTGTCTTCTTAACCTGACTAACTAATGTTACTAATGATTTTGTTTGGTAATTGTCAGTGTCATGTTTTGTACAATGTCATGTTGTGTACAATGCCCTACAATGATGGCTGCCACTGGCAGTGCGAGGTATGACCATGCAACTGACGATCTATGGTATTCATTATTTGGATTATTTGGATTTAAATTTAGAATAAAGGGGGAAACATGCAATATATAAAAAATATAATAATAAATATATAAATGTAGCATGGAAATTTAAAAAGAACCATGACTGTGCTTGAGATTTATCAGCAGTACGACTAGTTGCAGTCAATAAAACTACCAAATCCAATAACTTGTTAGGACAATTATGAACCATTACAGGACTCTGTTTCTGTTTTTTACTCCCTGTACTTTTAGTGGCGCAATTTAATATTCCATGCAAAAAATTCCAAGTGCTGTAAAATTGACATGTGTGGCGTTTTCTTGTAGGCCCTGTTTTTTACGGGATTTATTCTGCCCTCCAAATGACGCTTTCTTTTTATTTTTTGGTACAATCACAGGGATACCACATTCATACAGGTTTTGTTAGGTTTTAATAGATTTAAAAAAATTAAAATCTTTTGTACAAATTCTTAGGCCAATAACTTCTTCACCCTTTGGTGTACAGACCTTAGGGTATGTTCTGTTGTATTAATTTATATTAATTTAGGACCGGTATAACCATTAGATTTTTATTTTTATTTTTTTCATTAGTTTTTTATTCAAATATGGGGAAAAAATATGGAAACATGGGGAAAAAGACATTTACAGTGTTCACGTCCAGGAATAATCTTTTTTATATTGTGATAGAACAGGCATTTTGGGACGTGGCGATACCTATCATGTTTATGATTTTTACTGTTTATTTATTTTTATATGTGATCTAGGGAAATGTGAGGCGATTTTACATTTTTTATAAATTCTTTTTAATTTTAAACTTTTTTTTACCATTAATTCTGACCCTCCAGAGTTCTTTAACTCTCCAGGGTCAGATTCATAGTACTATATACTGTAATACTACTGTAATTTTACTGCTGATCTCTAATAGCCTGGCATCTGCTGGCTATTAGAGATCATTACACATGGCAAGTCTCAATGAAACTGTAGGCTGCCATGGCAACCGATCACCACCCTCCAATGACGTCACGTGGGGGGGGGGATGCTCGACGATCAACCATCCAAGATGGCGGCACCCAGGAAATGGTATGTTAGGTGCCGCGGTTGGGTTAGACCGTAGCACTAAGCGGGTTAACTGCCATGATCGGTGCCAGCGGCAGTAGCAGGTGGGTGTCAGCTGTATTATACAGCCAACACCCGCTGTAAATGGAGAGAGCTCCGTCCGTGAGCTCTCCCCATACAACCCTTGCAGCACTAGGACTTATAGTATGTCCTTTTGCCCGAAGGGGTCACAGATCTCAATGTTGAATTTACCTGAAGAAAAAACGTAATTGCTTTCAATAGCAACTAAAGTCACAGCATTAAAGTTATGATAAATATGCTCATTATTGTGGCCAAGAGCAGGGCAATGGCTATAATAAAAAAAGCACATGAAGGGGACCATGGAAATCTAAAGGACACTGATTCATTAAATAATGCCTGGTGCAAGGGCCTGAACGGAGGAGCAGGACTCATTTTCATTATATTTCTAAAACCCTGCTAGATCCTAAAGTCCTGCTCATCCCTTCAGGCCCTGTACAAGGTATAATCTAATGAATCAGCTGTGACTAGAGCGTTCCTTTAAAATACGGCAAAAGTAGTTCTCGTTTTCTCACACTTATTTTCCATATAATATATGCACATGCAACCCAGTGGCCTCTATAGGACCTAATGTCTAGCCATATATACTAAAGTAATCTGAAATACAAGGCACTGGAAAAAGTCAGCCAGTCCTAGCAAAGAAGAAGTAATAGGGCAAATGAACACCATTGCACGTATGAGAAAGCTATAGCACTACAAGAGATGAAATATAACAGATTGTAGGAGGAAAGCGCCTTCTACCAAGAATAAGAAACTTAATATAAAGGCATTCTCAGGTCCGGTTTCATGTTTAGTTTGTTGAACACAAAGTTTATCGTCCACAGTGTACAGCTGTCTTTATTTCATATTGGCAATTACCCATCTAATGAGCTAAGAGGTTTTGAGGATCAAGCTGAACGTGTTACCTAGGGTGTTCTCTCTCAGCCCTGGAGTATTGTGGTCTATAACACTGCTATGAACACTATATTACCAGTACTAAGACTTGTTATCCTGGACAACAAGAAATTTTGAATTGTGTCTACATGTAAAACATGTAACAATTGTCAATGTAAAGTGGAACATCTTTGTATTATGTACTATACTTCGGCTGTACTGTTAAAATTTAATAAAAACCAATAGTAATCTAAAAAAGTAATCTAAAATTTAACTATGAAAAAGAATAAAACACATTTTAACATAATATGTATTACATTACAAAGACCAAATACATTACAAAATAAGTACATTTTGTGGCATAGACCATTGTATTAAAATGTTATCTAAGAACTCATGATAAAGTTGCCTTAGACAGATTGATAAGTCTTCCTCAGTATATACAGAAGGCAACTAAAGAAAGTTCAACTTATTTCACAAAAATACATGACCTCATGCAGTTAAATTGATAACTAGTCCTTGACATTAGAATTAGTCTGGTCTGCCTTTAGGGCGCTGATGAAAAACAGAATCTGGGAATGGATAAAAGATGTGTCTGACGTGTGTTTAGTCATATAAAACACAATAAAAGAGTTCTCCTGCTTATTTATGGTAGCAATCCTTCACAATCACGTGGTGTTCTGCTCCTTTCCTGTAAATAGTCATATTGTGTTCTCTTCCATGGTAAATTTGGGTTTCTCTTTTGGCATTCACAAATAAGAACATCTAGGCATTCACATAACAGTCTTCTGGTCAAGGTTTTAATTCCGATTATATGGTGGGATATTGCGATTGATCTCCTAATCCATGATTGCCTCTGCTTGCCGTGACACTTGATTTGGAAGTCTTCTTGTGCTAAAGAATGGTAGCAGTAAGTTCATATTGTCCTAGTAGTTGAATTCCTAAGAGAAAGCTCAAATAAGAAGCAAGTTAGAAGCTCAAATATGTAAGAAGTTGTATAATGTAAAGGAAATCAATATAGACAGAACTTGAATAGTATAATCCATTTATTTTTATCTAGAAATATATCTGCTTTGTTGCCTCTTTAAAACGCAAGAACGCTATGACATCACCATCATGCACTCGAAGCCAGCAGATAGAAGACGAGATGCAAGATTGCTGTGGCGATGCTGGAATTCTGAGGGTTGTTGTATACTATATGTATTATTACATATAAGGTACTGTACACAGAATACTGAGAGCGGTGTTGTATAATACATGGATTACTGAGAAGGGGTGCTGTATAATGCATAGACTGCAGAGGGAGGGTGCTTTATAATACATGGATTACCCAGGGGGATATATAATACATAGATTGCAGAGGGTGGGTGCTGTATAATACATGAATTACTGAGGGGAGTACTCTATAATACTTAGATGGTGGGTGGTTTATGGATTACTTAGGGGATTAATAATACATATATTGAAGAAGATGTGTGGTTTATAATACATTGATTACTGAGGGGGGTGTATAATACATAGACTACTGAGGGTTGTGTTATACCTAGACTACTGAGGAGGTGTTGTATAATACAAGGATTTTTGAGAGTTTGTGGTATATATTACATTGATTTTTATCTTTATATAATGATTTATTCTGGTGGTTATATTTTGGTGGTATTATTTGGGCCTAGTGCATGTGTATTGATTGGAATATTGGTCCAAAGTTGAGTTTTATTTATTTTCATGTATATGGTATTATTATAAGGTCAGTATTTGCTGAAATTGGAAGTACCGTATATACATTCCCGAGTATAAGCCGAGGCCCCTAATTTTACCACAAAAACTTGGGAAAACTTATTGACCCGAGTATAAGCTGAGGGTTGGAATTGCATTGGTCACAGCCACCCCAGTATGAAGCCTGCACCTGCCCCCCAGTATTTAGCCTGTCAGCCCATATCCCCCAGTATATAGCCAGCTCCCTGCCCCAGTATATAGCCAGCAGTGGGCTAAGCCAGAAAGGTGAGTTTTGATATATTATTTTTACTCGAGTATAAGCTGAGTTTGGGTTTTAAGCACATTTTTTGTGCTGAAAAACTAGGCTTATACTCGAGTATATATTTATTTAAGTATAAATTTATAAACCAACTTAAAACTGTATTGTAAAATTGTTTTGCATGGTATATAATTACAGCACAGTTTTCATTTTTCAGAGCTATAGAGCTATATTCTACACTGTGCTTCTAATATTTCTAGCCCTTGGGCTTATATTTTATTTATCACAGTTTATAATAAGTTGCAGCTTTTACCTATATTGTTGTGGGAGGGAACCCACATTGACTTTTGGGCCGGTGACCTATTTCTCAACATACTGCTGGAAGTATTAATTTGGTACTACGGGTGCCTATTGCTAAACAACAATTATGTATAGAAAGAAGGAAAGTATACAACCAGAAAATAAAGGTTTAAACTGTTATGTTCCCGAATCTATTTTTTAATTAGTACAAAAAATGTGAAAGTACCGTGGGTGAAATGATTTGATTTTGAACCAAAATTCCTCAACTCAGATGTTCATTAAATTAAAAAATTTTGTTCCATAAAATGTTTCCCTTGCATCGGGAGAAGGTGTTCCTACCAATTACGTTCACTGTTATAGGCTGGGTTTTTGCTCTTTGAAATCCACATAAATAGACTGTAAAACAAGTATAAAGTAAATAAACAGCTTCGCTTTTATAAGATAACGCCGACAAGGGACTTACTGGCAGCGCTCCCACAATAATAAATTGTTTACACGGCAGGCATTTGGCACTTTGCATTGGATTACAGTTAGACTGTAGCCTTCAAGACATAAATTACAATGTGTGCAAGATATATTCACACCTCATAAAAAAGTTATTATGAAAACTTAAGTCACATCCAATCTTAAAGTAACCATCTGTGGTGGACTGATGAATAATCGTGGTATAAACAGAGTGCTCTGTCCCACGTGTTGTAGAAGCTGTTACCCCTTTGCTACTAGGTCACATTTTGTTCTTTAGCCTTGTGCCCATATGTGAAGAAAACCGCAACGTTCCGGACCCCTGAAGGGTATTCAAGGTCACTTAGTTATCCTTTTACAGACTTTCCCAGAACACACGGGTTCTGAGAGGCGCAGGAAGTGATTTAAAATTGTCCACACAACTTTCGGATATGGCACAACAATAAATGACAGCCCTTAATGGCTATAAGATCCCTCTCACTAGCCTCAGTAAAACAAAACCTTATCAACCTGATTCAAGCTGCCACCAGTTCTCCTTTAATATATGCCTGGTCTTAACGGGATTATAAAGGGTGAGGAACCAACCCAGTAGCATGTATATAAGCGAGACTCGGACATGGGGATTCATGGATCGAGATAAAAAAGCAACACAGGTTAAATTTTATATTTAATTGCTTTAAGGACAATACAGTACACAATAGATATATACACAGTCAAACAGAGTACAAAATACCAAGGTAGGTATTTATATCTCTGGACCCAAGGTTGCTGGATCTTTGAGGTGTAGAAAAAAGTCCAAAATCTGTATCTCTGAGGTGTAGAAAAATACAAGCAGTTAAAAACATAGTTGGGGGATGTAGGGTGCAAATAATACAATACAATATACAATAGATTACAATTTATATATATTTATCTGCCTGTATCACTGGTTCTTCATCTTTAGAATGACAACAGAAGACTAATTCTAGGTGCTGTAGAGTATATGTCCAGCAAAACGTGACTATTTTAACAAAGCTGCTCACTGAAAAAGACCTTATGGTGTTCCATAACCTGTCATCAAGAACAGGCACAATAAACTTTACTCCCCCCTTCCTCACTGTGCCTTTGTTGAAAAGTGCAGTGCATGCATCCTAGTTTAAATTTTCCGCCTCTCACCAGTAAAATCTCTCCCCAAATTTTTTCTGCCTATGTCTATGTTGACTCTGCCTATCGCTGTTTGGCTGTCCACCCATCACAGGGTGCATGAAATAGTGACAAGATCTGTAGTTTCTGCAGTCCAGATACATTTTCCCCATTGTATATGATGTTCTCAATAGGCCCCAAGACAACCCTCCTGAAGAGAAGTATATGGTTGTTTTTTTTTACTATTTTTGGAAAAAAAATGGCCCTGTTTTGTGAAAACGGGAAACCCAATCACATATTATAATGCACATAGAGACAATGAAGACTATGAAGCTCAAGTACAATGTTATTGTACTGTAACATTTCTCATCAGCAATCCATTATATAATCCATTATATAATTTATATTCCTTTATTTGTAACTTGACTATACTGAGTTAAATGTAAAAGACTTCTCTCAATTTCATAGCTGCTTCTGATAAAATTCAGTACATAAAATATTGCAAATCATCAATTAAAGTCATCAATCTGTTGACGACAAGATGTCTGTCTCTCGGTGACTGCAATAGAATATATGGCTGCTTTAGACTATTTTGTATTTTTATTATATTATTGATCAGAGGGACAGGATACCTGGGTGAATGAATGATTTGTTCTATTAACTAAGTAATAACTACATACTGATGAAAAGGTTCTGTAGTGAAGTTTAATATAATATGTGATAAAATGGAACAAATTCATAAGACATTAACGGGGCTATCCAGAAAAATTCAAAATGCGCCAGTGTATTCGCAGCTGAAGTCTAACACTTACTTCAAACCTTTGTAAAAAAAATGAGCCTTTCATAGGATATAAGAATCCACTTCATTATAATGAACATCTTGTATTTTATCATTTTATAATTACCCTTAATTTAAGGAATATTTAAATTTTGATTAATTTAGTAATTCACCACATTTGTGGATACCCATTGGGCTATTAGCACCTCACGTTATCTTTTCCCCTCTTTTTTCTTTATTTCACTTCATTATAATGAAGCAGAGATTCCAGGTCATGTGGTCTTACATCACGTGACAGGGGCCAGCTTTCAGGCTGCGGTCAAACGTTGCGTTTTGTTTGCATCTAATGCATGTGTTTGCAAACAGCTGAAGAGGAGGTTTGCCTAATGACTTTGTTGTCAACATTGAGTTTACAAAACGGAAGAGTTAACACAATGTTAGTGCATATGTTAACAAACATTAACAAATGGATGTGTTAATGTTGACAAACATGAAGTAAGGCAAATCTCCTCTTCAGCTGTTTGAAAATGAGTCACTGCATGATGTCCTGTGCTGACAAACTGCGCATGTGTATCTCTGTACAATCTTTGGCAAATGCTGCGACTGCGGGGGCAGGATCTCCTTGGTATGGAGGCTTCACTCCAGCTTCACACAATATTTTGGAAAACCATCGTCATGATATGATGTTGCATTATCAAAATTAAGAGGGAGTGCAACCCTTTTAGATTCTAGAAGGGGGCCTTCCAGAGTGACAGGGATGGACAAAACCAGCTTTGGTAATTCTTTGGCTAACCCCTTTAAATAAAGTTTGATACACATATTTGGTTGGAAAGTAAGGGTTCTCCTTAGGGAGATGGCCAATTAAGGTCGTGGAGTTTTATAGCCATGGATGCTCCACTAGGGGGTTTGGTTTTAATCCTGCATCTTGCCATAAGGCTTACTGAAGGTCATACTTGATAGGAAGGGAGCTAGCTTACAAGGTAGCTAAAAGAGGCATGGTTTTGCTTATCCCATCCTGGAAAACTTTGCATATTTTCACACATATTTGATGACTTATAAGGATGAAAAGGCAGGTATTACACAACCAAAACCATCCAACATGTGGGAGAATTTCTCTGTGGGATATTCTGCAGCCTGATATTGGCCTTCTGTCACCAGAATTTTACCGCTCACACCAGTAATTCCTGCTGGTAATAGACTAAAAGTCCTCCCTATATCACCTAAAATGATCTGCCACTGAGGTCCTGTACCTTAAATACAGACATATTTCTGATATCCAAATATGTAGACATGAGTCAACTTCTGAAGAGAAGAGTCAAGTTTTCTCTAGGTTGCCAGTGATCTGGATTCCTCTTTTGACTGACAGCTGTGTCTCTTCAAATCTCGGCTTGAGCAGAGAGGAAGTCCTCTCCCTGTCCTTCCCCTAATGCTATCCTTCTCCCTTGCATGATGTATTTAGCAGTGAGCACTGTGTGGGAAATTGCATATCTTCTCAACATTTCACACATCTCGTAGTGGGAGCGGTGGTGGGCAGATCCACATGGTAGTGTGCCTGTTCTTGATATTCAGGACTACACCCGTGTGCCAGCTTCTGGTTGCATACTTACTATATTACCGTACAGTTTATGAAATTGACAGTCTGTAATAATGCTAGCACTTTGAGAAAGGTATGCATACTTGGACAGTGATGTCTTAATGTGTACCTTACCATTACCATCTACCACTGATCATTTTTGAAACATAACATAATGGGGCTTATTTACTAAGGGTCTTGCGGATCGCACTTTTGTCGGCTTTTAGAAATTTGGGGGATTTTCGTCGCTGTGACCAGGGCCGATTCTAGCATATTTGCTGCCTGAGGCGAATATTAAAATGCTGCCCCTTCCCTCCCGCTCCCTGTTCAGAAAATGCTGAAAACTTTACTAACAATTAACATCCCCACAGGCAGCTCCCTGACACTGTGTGACTGACTACAGGATCTGAGAGGCATTAGTGGCATCTAGTACCTTAGAGATGACAATTTCTTCCATCAGGAGGACTTTATTCCGGGTTCTCCAATCCATGAAGTATCACTGCTGAATTCACGGCCAGATATCTTCAGCTCCGTGCAGCATCTCCCCCCGGCGTCCTTAAAAATACCACAGTCACTTACAGTATAAAGTCTCCTGGATAACAACACTGCGCTCCTAAATAACCCTCACAACACAAGTGACCGCACGCTACCCCACATATAACATATCCCTTCATTATATATAAATATTCTACTGGAATTATAGCATGTACAGCACCAATCAATATACAACACCCCTAATTTATTAATACAGACCCCCCCCCCCAATATTTGGTTTACATGATGCAAAGTAATCTATTGTATCTTATGAATAATATATCCCACCCAGTTATTATGTTACATGTGAATTTATATAGAGTACTACCCTGATTGATGTAAATATATAGCACCTCCTAATGAATATATATATAATTTATTTTTATAGGCCCCCCAGTATAAACAGTATCCAGCCCCATATAAATATATACAGCCCCCCCCAGAATAAACAGAATCTGGCCCCATATAAATATATACCCCCCCCCAGAATAAACAGAATCTGGTCCCATATAAATATATACAGCCCCCCAGAATAAACAAAGTATGGCCCCCGATATAAATATATACAGCCCCCCAGAATAAACAGAGTATGGCCCCCCATATAAATATATACAGCCCCCCAGAATAAACAGAATCTGGCCCCCCATATAAATATATACAGCCCCCCAGAATAAACAGAATCTGGCCCCCCATATAAATATATACAGCCCCCCAGAATAAACAGAATCTGGCCCCACCATATAAATATATACAGCCCCCCCCCCAGTGTAATAAGAATTTGGCCCCCCATATAAATATATACAGCCCCCCCCCAGTGTAATAAGAATTTGGCCCCCCATATAAATATATACAGCCCCCCCCCCCAGTGTAATAAGAATTTGGCCCCCCATATAAATATATACAGCCCCCCCCCAGTGTAATAAGAATTTGGCCCCCCATATAAACATGTACAGCCCCCCCCCCAGTGTAATAAGAATTTGGCCCCCCATATAAATATATACAGCCCCCCCCAGTGTAATAAGAATTTGGCCCCCCATATAAATATATACAGCCCCCTCAGTGTAATAAGAATTTGGCCCCTCATATAAATATATACAACCCCCCCCAGGAAAAATGGGATCTGGCCCCTTATAACTATACACAGCCTCCCCAGTAAAAAAGTATATATAGAAGACACCCCCCCCACCCCCGTTACAGCAGTAATCGCCCCCTAATATATATATATATATTTAATTAATAATTGGACAATAAAAATAATAAAACTTGTACTTACCTCACGGCAGGGTGCTCCCACGGCGCGCAGCTCCCATATTCAGGCGGCTCTTCTGGCAGCCACGGCTCCGCTGAGTGACACAGGCGCGTGACGTCATCAGCCGCCGCCTGTGTCACTGCACTGTACGGAGCGACGCCAGCAGCCGTAAAGGCGCTGCGCCGCTCCGCATGTAAATCGCACCTGTTTCTTAAAGAGACAGGTGCGATTTATCTGAAGGGAGATTCGGGCGCCAGCTTGGAGCTGCAAAATGCCGCTTTTAAAGAGGGCCGCATTCTGCCGCCCGAGGCGAGATTTTCATCTCACCTCATGGCAGATGCGGCCCTGGCTGTGACAGCTAGTGCACACAATTGGATTTTGGCACAATAGCGCCAACTTTCATGCGACAGAATTTGGGGGGCGTGCCGTCGGACGATCCGACTGATTCGGACTGAGCGCGGGATTTAACTTTAAAATTGTGTCGCAAGATAATGCAGTTACATACACCGGGAAGAAGAAGGTGAACTCCGGCAGACCTGAGCGGGGAAGCGACACCTGCAGGAAATCGGGCGCACGATCTTAGTGAATCGCGGCAAAGTTCATTCTCGGCAGACAACGCACCGCGGGGATCGCGCAGGACCAGGTTAGTAAATGTGTCCCAATGTCTTTTACATACAGCCAATAACATAAAATACCACATTCCTAATTAGATTGGAATTTCCATTAATGTGATGACAGGACACATAATCCCTGTCTATGTACTACAAGCACCTACAGCAGTAGGTCAGGAACATAATGTAAGAGTGCAATGTTTACAAGACAACAAGAAGTAAGACAATGTACACAATCGCATTCTTCAGCCGCGCTATGGAGACCCATGTGATGCAGTATTCAATCATCCCCAGCCATTTATTTACATGACCTCCACTATTTCCCTGGAGCAGTGTTTGCTCGCACATGTAAAGCCTCTTAAGGTTCAGGAATTCTTTTTTTTAATTCCAGCAGCGACTTTACCTCTTCAGAAGTGTATTATTTTTATTACCAGATCATCTCTTGCACTAAAGACTATCCTGATCTAGATCTAGAACTCCCATATGTTTGCTTATATGTCAATGAGTAACCAACCACTAACTAGACCATCGTCTCTCTACTTCCTTCCTAGCCAAGTTTACATTGGATTTTCCTAGGATGAGAAGAAACAACAAAAATTGCTGAACCAGGAGCTGCAGGGATCAGCCAAAATACTCTTCTGCTTTAGATTGAGTTGGAGGAAGTGGCAGACCTGTTATATCTAAACTCTTGGAAATTGGAAATAGTTTGGCATTTATATATTTTTGATATACCTGATGAACATGTAACATATAATGATGCGGGTCCCAGAGGTTGGCTACTTTTGCTACTTCCAAAGACTTGAACACTCTTTCCATTCTGCAAGTTTTCAGTTGAGGAAGCACTGTTTCAGAGATAGATTCAGGTATCAGAACTGAAACCGACACTTGGGATGGTAAAGGACAAAATGGGTTGAACTGTGGACATTGGGGAGGCTGGATGGTGCTTATAGAGGGGACAAAAATTTCCAGACTTGAGTGAAGATTTATTGACAGATTTGTGGTGGAATTAATACTGGAATGACAGTGAATTAACCAAAAAATACATGTTTTTTTAATTTTCTTAAAATTTACAGTTAGTTTACTTTCCTAAACTCTCAGAAAATCCATTTAAGTAAAGTCCAGTTAATTGCTCCTTTGCAGGATGATATATAGGAATTTTACATAAGTAATATAGTATAAGTAATGTTGCATTGAGAAACCCATGAGATAAGCCGTCATATCACCCTGAAAAGGAGACATCCTTACTTTTTGAGGCCTATTTTTAAATCCCAATTCACAAAAATGTACTAGGCTACAGCATATAATATTCCAGGATTTATAAACTACCATGAAACTGGTTTACCGTATATACTCGTGTATAAGCTGAGTTTTTCAGCACAAAAAATGTGCTGAAAAACCTCACTTCGGCTTATACACGAGTCAATTTAAAAAAATAAATTTTAATACTCACCCTCCGATGCCCGGATCCACCGGCGGCGGCTCCCGATACCCGGCGGCGGCTCCCGAAGTTCAGCACATTAAATAAATAAACTTAGTTCTCACCATCCGGCGATACTCACCCCCGATCCACGGCGCCGGCTTCCGATCCTCGTTGGTAGCTCTCGATCCCCGACTGCGGCTGTCTTCTTTCTTCTTTTGCCGGCGCAGTCACGTCCATGCGATCTCCCCGCCGGCGCTTACTATGATGCAGCGGTGTGACGTCATCAGCAGCGACACCGCCGCATCATAGTGAGCGCCGCCGGGGAGATCGCATGGACGCGCCTCCGCCGGCAAGAGAAGACAGAAGACGCTGCCGGGGATCGAGAGCCACCGCAGAGGATCGGGGGTGAGTATCGCCGGAAGGTGAGAATTAAGTTTATTTTTTAAAATGTGCTCAACATACATGGGGGCAGGCTGGCTGTATACGTGAGGGGCAGGCTGTATACATGAGGGGGCAGGCTGGCAGGCTGTATACATGAGGGGGCAGGCTGGCAGGCTGTATACATGAGGGGGCAGGCTGGCAGGCTGTATACATGAGGGGGCAGGCTGGCAGGCTGTATACATGAGGGGGCAGGCTGGCTGTATACATTAGGGGGGCAGGCTGTATACCACTTGGGGCTGGCTGTATACTACACCCTCGGCTTATACTCGAGTCAATAGGTTTTCCCAGTTTTTGGTGGTAAAATTAGGGGTCTCGGCTTATACTCGGGTCGGCTTATACTCGAGTATATACGGTATTTATTACTAACATATATGATGGTATCTCAGGCTCTGTTCACACTTGCATTGTGATTTTAACAGCAAGAGAAATGTATTCTGCTGCCAACTCTAATAGAGGCCATTAATGTGAATTAATTTATAAACATTAGTCGTGATGCTCTAATGAACAAAGCCTTTAATGTAATACTTCTATTATCTTTTTATTTTCTTTAGTCCCATTCAATAGATTTTATTGTAACAGCAGGTTCCATGGTCACATTTGCTTGAACCTAATATTTATTTTTGGGGAGAAAAGTTAAACAACTTGTAGGAATTCTTGTGGCTATTACAAGTTCCTACCAGTTTTTTTTTTAGGGGAACATAACAATTGCAGACTACAGATACTTAGCAGGAAGTCCTAGCTCTAGAAGAAAGATGTCAGCCTGACTCACAGAGACACACTTAGACTTATTGGGGGGACTGACTAAGCCAAATCTGGTAGATCTAGGCGTAATTCTCAGCAAAATGCCTTGAACCACGTTTTTTAAAGTGTTATAGATACTTTTACAACTTAAAAGCGAAAAGGATGTGACTACCCAGAAAAGTGAGTAAGGCCTAAATTGTGGAAATGTCTTTGTAAAATGTGTCAATGCACTAAACTGAGCCAGCTGATAGCAGTTTTACTGGATAGTCCAAAATGTTGCCAGCTTTTTATTCCAGCACCATGTGTTAATCTGACACTGTGTAAAAAATTGACATAGAAATCTAGACCATATTGACTTTTTCCATTCTTATAACTTTTTGATACTGTCTTTTAAGTTTTGTCACATGAACAGTAGGATACGTCGCCCAGGCACCCCAGGGGGAGGAGAATATATTGGCAGCAACAGGTGTTTGGCTGCTGCTAATGAATGGGGTGTTCCCCCAGTAATGTCACTGTCCTAATATGGACAGTGACATGACCGGGTCATACATCGCTCAGGCAGAGGCTCAGGATAATAAGGCATAGCTTGATCTTTCTTTCCACCCTGCTTTTTTTGGCATACGGGAGGAATAGTGGTCAGACTGAGGCAATAACCATTCCTCCGTATGCCACTATTTGTCAATGTATAAACTAAGTGTACATACAGTACGTCGGGTGCTTTCACGACGTATATGCTTAGCATACACAAGAGACGTAATGTGAACTCAGCCTAAAAGTGTCAAAATGTAACTATTATGTAAATTGCCTACAGCACTACAGAGCTTGCCGAATCAGTCCCTTTCCCCAATGGGGCTCACAATCTAATCAACCTGCCAGTATGTTTTGGAGTGTGTCGAAACATGAAGATCCGGGGGAAACTCACGCAAACACAGAGGGAGCAAACAAACTCTTTGCAGATGTTGACCTGGATGGGACTTCAACCCAGGACCCCAGTGCTGCAGTGCTGTAGTGCTAACCACTGAGTCACCATGCTGCCCACACTATATGTGGAACATCAAAAGAAGACATCATTAGGAACTGAAAAAAGCACTAACTGGAGTAGCACTACTGGAATAGAAGACTCGTGAATGGTAAATTAGTTCATTTTTATGTTACATAGAGGTGCTCAGTGAGATATTCCCTGTTTTTCCAACAGACTACAATAATGAATGGCCATCATATGCAGCCACAATGTAAACGGATGTAAAAGAATGTCACTTGACGTCCCACGGTCTGAGGAGGTACGCCAAATTGGATACAGGCTAGGTGCAGGTGCTGAAGTCCTGAGATATGCAGGAAATTGAGAACAGTGTAAGGCCTCATGTACATGTAGTTGCGGCCAAACTAACATTGGCAGTTAAGCGCCACTCATCCCTCTGATGCCCATTGAAAGTGATTGCCCTGGTCGCATAGATGAGCAGCAATATCTTTTGTAGTGCAAGCAGTCAGCATGTTCCTGGTCCAATGGTGCAAAGTGAACAAGCCCGATAGAAAGCAATGGGGCCATGAGTTAGCCGCAGTTTGTACAGCTATCTCATGGCCGAAAACATGCATGGGCACGAGGCCTTAGTAAAAATAACATCTAGCAGCTTGTCCAGGTGCTTGTTCAGTTAATTGTTATTGGATACACAAATTCACATATTTATCTAATTTAGGAATTGTATTTAATGTAAATAAACAATATCTACATTTATAATATTTGACTAAAACTTATTAAAATGATAGTAACTAAAAGAAGAGCCTCTCCTATTCATGTAGCTGTCTGTACAAGAACTGCCCAGTGTCCAGAATGAAACACATTCAGAAATGTTACAATAGATACTTAGTATGAATCCTTTATATATATATATATACACACCCGGGATGAGTGAATAACAAAGTGCGTTAGCTGGCAAATTTTAAACAAAAAGACATTTTTGTTAATCCTTGTACACAGTTATATTAACACTCTCAGGATTTTCCCAGGTGAAACAGGATGTCTGGATATTATAACCAAGATCCGGGGACTCACTCCGGTCTTGCTGACTAACCATCAACGTGCAGTTATGTTACGGATCTAATGAACGCTGTTCTCTGGTGTTGTATTAATATGATAAATTTTGCCCAAACTGTTGCGTTTCTGCTGCTATATTACAGCCCTTTCTTCCAAGTCATTTCTGGGTCCGATGAAATAAAAAATCTGTTTGTCACCATATGACACCTCGTAACAGGACTAGAAATAGATACCTCCACTATATTTCTGAAAGCAAAATATTTGAGACCATATTCATGAGTAGAGATGAGCGAACATACTCGTCCGAGCTTGATGCTCGATCGAGCATTAGCGTACTCGTAACTGCTCGTTGCTCGGACGAGTATTTCGCCCACTCAAGAAAATGGCAGCTCCCGCCGTTTTGCTTTTTGGCGGCCAGAAACAGAGCCAATCACAAGCCAGGAGACTCTGCACTCCACCCAGCATGACGTGGTACCCTTACAGAGCCAATCACACAGAGCCAATCAAACAGAGCCAATTACACAGAGCCAATCAAACAGAGCCAATCACACAGAGCCAATCAAACAGAGCCAATCACAAGCCAGGAGACTCTGCACTCCACCCAGCATGACGTGGTACCCTTACACGTAGATAGCAGTGGTTGGCTGGCCAGATCAGGTGACCCTGGGATAGACTAGCCGCTGCCCGCGCTGCTCGGATCATTCTCTGTCTGGATGCCGCTAGGGAGAGAGCTGCTGCTGCTCAGGGAAAGCGTTAGGGTGTTCTATTAGCTTACTGTTAGGCAGGAGTGATTCTTAAAGAACCCAACAGCCCTTCTTAGGGCTACAATAACGTTATAATTTTTTTTTTTTTTTTATTTGCAGCTAGTACCATATTGTGAGGAATTAGCAGGGGGACTTGCTACCGTTGTGTTTAGCTCTTAGTGACACACATATCCACCTCAAACACCAAAGTGGGAAAATTTATTAGGGGTTTGAGTAGAATTAGGCACAGTCTGCCAGTTTCTTTTTATTTTACGTTTATTTTTTTCATAACTCAGCGTCATCTCATCTGGCATAGTAGTGTGCTGTTATACTTGGCTAGAAAATAGCCATAGGAGAATACAAACGTCTTAATTACGCCTACAGTAGCGTTATATATATTTGATTTCTGGTTGATCTGCTGGTGGCTGTACTTGCTGCAGTGCATCTACTATCAAATTGGGAGCAATTTGGAGTCAGACTTGCGACCACTGTGTTTTAGTGACGCACATATCCATCGCAAAGACCGAAGTGGGAAAATTTATTAGGGCCCGGGGTTGTATTTCAATTAGGCACAGTCTGCCAGTTTCTTTTTATTTTACGTTTATTTTTTTCATAACTCAGCGTCATCTCATCTGGCATAGTAGTGTGCTGTAATACTTGGCTAGAAAATAGCCATAGGAGAATACAAACGTCTTAATTACGCCTACAGTAGCGTTATATATATTTGATTTCTGGTTGATCTGCTGGTGGCTGTACTTGCTGCAGTGCATCTACTATCAAATTGGGAGCAATTTGGAGTCAGACTTGCGACCACTGTGTTTTAGTGACGCACATATCCATCGCAAAGACCGAAGTGGGAAAATTTATTAGGGCCCGGGGTTGTATTTCAACTAGGCACAGTCTGCCATTTCCTTTTTTATTTTACGTTTATTTTTTTCATAACTCAGCGTCATCTCATCTGGCATAGTAGTGTGCTGTAATACTTGGCTAGAAAATAGCCATAGGAGAATACAAACGTCTTAATTACGCCTACAGTAGCGTTATATATATTTGATTTCTGGTTGATCTGCTGGTGGCTGTACTTGCTGCAGTGCATCTACTATCAAATTGGGAGCAATTTGGAGTCAGACTTGCGACCACTGTGTTTTAGTGACGCACATATCCATCGCAAAGACCGAAGTGGGAAAATTTATTAGGGCCCGGGGTTGTATTTCAACTAGGCACAGTCTGCCATTTCCTTTTTTATTTTACGTTTATTTTTTTCATAACTCAGCGTCATCTCATCTGGCATAGTAGTGTGCTGTAATACTTGGCTAGAAAATAGCCATAGGAGAATACAAACGTCTTAATTACGCCTACAGTAGCGTTATATATATTTGATTTCTGGTTGATCTGCTGGTGGCTGTACTTGCTGCAGTGCATCTACTATCAAATTGGGAGCAATTTGGAGTCAGACTTGCGACCACTGTGTTTTAGTGACGCACATATCCATCGCAAAGACCGAAGTGGGAAAATTTATTAGGGCCCGGGGTTGTATTTCAACTAGGCACAGTCTGCCATTTCCTTTTTTATTTTACGTTTATTTTTTTCATAACTCAGCGTCATCTCATCTGGCATAGTAGTGTGCTGTAATACTTGGCTAGAAAATAGCCATAGCAATAGGATAGCATCGTTTGGTTTTAAAAACTAAAAAACACAAAAAAAAAAAAAAAGTTAAAAAAAAAATACAAGTTATAACTCTCATTTTCAAAATGTTTAACCCGAGGGCTAGGGGTAGAGGACGAGGGCGGGGACGTGGGCGTCCAACTACTGCAGGGGTCAGAGGCCGTGGTCCTGGGCGGGGTGAGACACCACCTGCTTATGAGGGAGCAGGGGAACGCCGCAGAGCTACACTCCCTAGGTTCATGTCTGAAGTTACTGGGACTCGTGGTAGAGCACTGTTGAGGCCAGAACAGTGCGAACAGGTGATGTCGTGGATTGCCGACAATGCTTCGAGCAATTTGTCCACCAGTCAGTCTTCCACGCAGTCCACCCATGTCACCGAAATCGGCACTCCTCCTGCACCTCAGCCTCCTCCCCCCCAGTCTGCCCCCTCCCAGCAAAATTTGCCATTTGAACCGGCATACTCTGAGGAACTGTTTTCTGGACCCTTCCCACAGTCACAAACCACTTGTCCGGTTGCTGATGAGCAATTTTCTGATGCCCAGGTTTTCCACCAGTCGCAGTCTGTGGGTGATGATGACCTTGTTGACGTAGTGGAAGAAGTGTGTAAAGAGGTGTCCGACGATGAGGAGACACGGTTGTCAGACAGTGGGGAAGTTGTTGTCAGGGCAGGAAGTCCGAGGGGGGAGCAGACTGAGGGATCGGAGGATGATGAGGTGACAGACCCAAGCTGGGTTGAGAGGCCGGGTGAACACAGTGCTTCTGAGACGGAGGAGAGTCCTCGACCAGAACAGGTTGGAAGAGGCAGTGGTGGGGCCAGACGGAGAGGCAGGGCCAGAGCTGGTGCATCAGCGCCAAATGTGTCAACTAGTGAAGCTCCCGTGGCGAGGGCTCCTGCGGCGAGGGCTAGATTTTCAGAAGTCTGGAGGTTCTTTAAGGAAACACCGGATGACCGACGGACTGTGGTGTGCCACATTTGCCAAACCAGGATCAGCAGGGGTTCCACCACTACTAGCTTAACTACCACCAGTATGCGCAGGCATATGAATGCTAAACACCCCACTCAGTGGCAACAAGCGCGTTCACCTCCGGCCGTGCACACCACTGCTCCTTCCCCTGTGTCAGCTGATAGTCAGCCCCCTGCCCAGGACCCTGCCACAAAAACCCCATCGTCACCTCCACGATCCTCCACAGCATCCACCAGCGTTCAGCTCTCCATACCCCAGACGCTGGAGCGGAAACGCAAATATAGTGCAACCCACCCGCACGCCCAAGCCCTTAATGTGCACATTTCCAGATTGCTAAGCCTGGAGATGCTGCCCTATAGGCTAGTAGAGACCGAGGCCTTTCGCAGCCTCATGGCGGCGGCCGCCCCTCGGTATTCGGTCCCCAGCCGCCACTACTTTTCCCGATGTGCCGTCCCAGCCCTGCACCAGCACGTGTCAGACAACATAATCCGTGCCCTGACCAACGCCGTTTCTGACAAGGTCCACCTGACCACGGACACGTGGACGAGTGCTGCCGGGCAGGGCCACTATATATCTCTGACGGCACATTGGGTTAACTTGGTGGAGGCTGGGACCGAGTGTGACCCTGCGGCTGGTCATATACTGCCGACGCCGAGGATTGCGGGGCCTACCTCGGTCCAGGTGTTTGAGGCCTACTATGCCTCCTCCTCCTCCCACCCCTCCTCCACCTCCTCCTCCGAACGACCATCCGTGGGCATGGCGCCATCAGTCGGTAGCTCTAGGCACAGCAGCAGTGCCGTCGCTAAGCGACAGCAGGCGGTGCTCAAACTGCTGAGCCTAGGCGATAAAAGGCACACTGCCCAAGAACTATTACAGGGCATCACGGCGCAGACTGATCTGTGGCTGGCACCGCTGAACCTGAAGCCAGGCATGGTTGTGTGTGACAACGGCCGTAACCTGGTGGCGGCTCTGCAACTCGGCAGACTGACACATGTGCCATGCCTGGCCCATGTGTTAAATCTGATAGTTCAGCGTTTCCTCAAGACATACCCCAATCTGTCTGATTTGCTCACGAAGGTGCGCCGCATCTGTGCGCATTTCAGGAAGTCCAGCACAGATGCTGCCACTCTCAGGGCAGCGCAGCGCCGCCTCCAACTGCCCGCTCACCGACTGTTGTGCGACGTGCCCACGAGGTGGAATTCAACACTGACCATGTTATCCAGAGTTTACCAGCAGCGCCGAGCGATTGTAGACTGCCAGATGTCAACTTCCACCAGAACTGGTAGTCAGGTCAGTCAGCTTCCTCAAGTCTACAATGAGGAGTGGACGTGGATGTCTGATATCTGTCAGGTGCTGAGTAACTTTGAGGAGTCAACACAGATGGTCAGTGGCGATGCCGCCATCATCAGCCTCACCATCCCGCTGCTTGGCCTGTTGAAAAACTCTCTGGTCAGCATGAAGTCGGAAGCTTTGCGCTCCTCACAAGAGACAGGGGAAGAAGATTCCCTTGTTGATAGCCAAAGCACCCTTAGGTCTGTTTCTCAGCGCATATCGGAGGAGGTGGAGGTGGAGGAGGATGAGGAGGAAGAGGAGGAGAATGTTGGCGAGACACAAGAGGGGACCATTGTTGAGTCCTACACTGTTGAGCGTGTATGGGCAGAAGAAGAGGAGTTGGAGGAGTTGGAGGAGGAGGAAATGGACAGTCAGGCCAGTGAGGGGAGTGAATTCTTACGCGTTGGTACTCTGGCGCATATGGCAGATTTCATGCTAGGCTGCCTATCCCGTGACCCTCGCGTTCAAAGAATTTATTCCAGCACCGATTACTGGGTGTTCACTCTCCTGGACCCACGGTACAAGCAAAATCTTTCCACTCTCATCCCTGGAGAGGAAAGGAGTGTGAGAATGCATGAATACCAGCAGGCCCTGGTGCACAAGCTGAAACAGTATTTCCCTTCTGACAGCGCTAGCGGCAGAGTGCGTAGTTCTGCGGGACAAGTAGCGAGGGAGAGTAGGCGAGCAGGCAGCTTGTCCAGCACTGGCAAGGGTACGCTTTACAAGGCTTTTGCCAGCTTTATGTCACCCCAGCAAGACACTGTCACCTGTCCCCAGTCTCGGCAGAGTAGGGCTGATCTTTACAGAAAGATGGTGAGGGAGTACGTAGCTGACCATACCATCGTCCTAAATGATCACACAGCTCCCTACAACTACTGGGTTTCAAAGCTGGACATGTGGCACGAACTGGCGCTCTACGCCTTGGAGGTTCTTGCCTGCCCTGCCGCTAGCGTCTTGTCAGAGCGGGTTTTCAGTGCAGCTGGTGGCATCATCACCGATAAGCGTACACGCCTGTCGACTGACAGCGCTGACAGGCTGACGCTTATCAAGATGAATAAAGCATGGATTTCTCCTAATTTCAAATCTCCTGCAGGTGAAGGAAGCTCAACCTGAATAATTTATCCACTCCTCCTCCTCCTCATTTTCCTCCTTCTCCTCCTCTTTCTACAGTAAAGCAGAGGAAACTGGCTGTTTTTTGACAGGGCCCACTGGCTCTAGGTATAGTACTTTATGCATTTAATTTTTCTGGAGGGCCACCGACACGGTCCTCTGTTTTAAACAATTTTTGGGAGTGCCACATACAGGCACTCAATCTATTCCATTTTTCTGGAGGGCCACCTACCTGCTCCTCTGGTTTGAAAAATTTTTTGGACTGCCACATACAGGCACTCAATCTATTCCATTTTTCTGGAGGGCCACCTACCTGCTCCTCTGGTTTGAAAAATTTTTTGGACTGCCACATACAGGCACTATCCAAATTGAATTGTCTCCATAGCAGCCTCCACACGTTGTCTCCATTGCTACCTCCAAAAGTCGTCCATATAGCTGCCTCCATACATCGTCCCTTTATCAAACGAGGTTTGTCAGGCCGAAATTTGGGTTGTTTTCATGGATTCCACATCAAAGTTGTTAACTTTGTCGCCACCCTGCTGTGTTATCCACAAAATACACTGGCAAACTTTTATCATTTACCGATATTATTTCAGCGCTTCTTGCGCTTCTGTTCCGCCATATCCTAAACTTATAAGAACGCTACTACACTTGATCTTATACAAAAGGTTCTTAGAAGTGCTGTTTGGGGAGTAGCCTAGAGACAGGGGCTTGGATTGGCGAAAGCTCGCCTAGCAGCGGAGCGCCAGCTCCATGCGCATCATGCGCTTCTTGCGCATCTGTTTACATTCCCCTCACCCGCCATATCCTAAACTTATAAGAACGCTACTACACTTGATCTTATACAAAAGGTTCTTAGAAGTGCTGTTTGGGGAGTAGCCTAGAGACAGGGGCTTGGATTGGCGAAAGCTCGCCTAGCAGCGGAGCGCCAGCTCCATGCGCATCTGTTTACATTCCCCTCACCCGCCATATCCTAAACTTATAAGAACGCTACTACACTTGATCTTATACAAAAGGTTCTTAGAAGTGCTGTTTGGGGAGTAGCCTAGAGACAGGGGCTTGGATTGGCGAAAGCTCGCCTAGCAGCGGAGCGCCAGCTCCATGCGCATCATGCGCTTCTTGCGCATCTGTTTACATTCCCCTCACCCGCCATATCCCAAACTTATAAGAACGCTACTACACTTAACTTGGTGCAGGCTGGGACCGAGTCTGACCCTGGGGCTGGTCATATACTGCCGACGCAGAGGATTGCGGGGCCTACCTCGGTCCAGGTCTCAAAGGCCTACTATACCTCCAAATCCTCCCACCCCTCCTCCACCTCCTCCTCCTCCGAATTACCATCCGTGGGCATGGCGCCATCAGTCGGTAGCTCTAGGCACAGCAGCAGTGCCGTTGCTAAGCGACAGCAGGCGGTGCTCAAACTGCTGAGCCTAGGTGATAAAAGGCACACCGCCCAAGAGCTATTGCAGGGCATTCCACATCAAACTTGTTAACTTTGTCGCCACCCTGCTGTGTAAGCCACAAAATATACTGGAAAACTTTTTTCATTTACGGATATTATTTCAGCGCTTCTTGCGCAGATGTTTACATTCCCCTCACCCGCCATATCCCAAACTTATAAGAACGCTACTACACTTGATCTTATCCGAAAGGTTCTTAGAAGTGCTGTTTGGGGAGTAGCCTAGAGACAGGGGCTTGGATTGGCGAAAGCTCGCCTGGCAGCGGAGCGCCAGCTCCATGCCAAGAACCAACTAACATAGTTTTAACTGCAGTACCTTTAATCTACTACTAGTTCACTGCCTCCATACATCGTCCCCTTATCAAACGAGCTGTGTCAGGCAGAATTTTGGATTGTTTTCATGGCTTCCATGTTAACTTTGTCGCCACCCTGCTGTGTAATCCACAAAATATACTGGCAAACTTTTATCATGTACCAATATTATTTGAGCGCTTCTTGCTCACCTTCTTTGGTTCCTCTCTGCTACCCATTGGTTTGAAGCCTGAGTCCATTTAGGGTATGTCGCCATGCCACTCTCTAGCCTTCCGCTGCTGCCGCTGCCTCTGCATGCCGTCCCCTATAGTGTCAGGGTCAATTATTGGATGTTTTAGATGCTATCTAGCTTCATTCTGTCACTCTGTCATGGCCATGCTGTTGCCCATAATTTTGGCATAATGGTGCGATTAAGCAGCCTCAGAGGCATCCATGCATGCTGCCCCTGCTGTTTCCTGTCCATTTCCGTGGTGTTTCCATCCTTTTCTGAGGTTCCCAGGTGTTTGGCCAAGCTTCCCTGTGCAGAGCCTTGGTCCCCTTGAAAAATGCTCGAGTCTCCCATTGACTTCAATGGGGCTCGTTACTCGAAACGAGCACTCGAGCATCGGGAAAAGTTCGTCTCGAATAACGAGTACCCGAGCATTTTAGTGCTCGCTCATCTCTATTCATGAGCCCTTACAAATAATATCAGTATTGAGCTGCCACCCACCTTGTCCTGGCTACAAAATGTAACAGCTAGTGGACACAGGAGCATATAACTATGTCCTCCATCAAAGGCGGACAAACAATATGGTGTGAAGAATACGTTTTACGTGTGCACGTGTCAACTCTGAAACACAAATGACGCCATTAAGTGCACATTCCTTCTGCTAAGTGCCCGATCCTAATGACAGGAACGCAATCTCATAGGTGCAATTAGCTCTCATCATTGCTCCTTATAAAAATAAAACACAGTAAATCCGTCACACTTTTACTAGAAATGAAAAATCCCATGGTGCAAATGATGATATTTCCAAGCTGCCATAAAAAAGGTGGTTGGATGAGCACTAGTAATCCAAACATTTTACATGGTCTCCCCAGAAAACAGATCAGCAGAGGACACCTATTCACTTTCCAGAGAATGGGAGGTTTTTTTACTTCTCATATATTATCAACACATTCTATACGTGGAAGGGCTTCGTTTGCTACAAATCCGGCAGCATTAAAAGGATATCTATTATAGCAAATATCAAAATGTCAAAAATTTTAATTAAACCAAGACCCCACAAGAAACTCTAAAATATATTTAAAAAAATCATAGAATCATAAGAAAAAAATGGTTCAGCATTAGAGATGAGCGAGCACTAAAATGCTCGGGTGCTCGTTATTCGAGACGAACTTTTCCCGATGCTCGAGTGCTCGTCTCGAATAACGAGCCCCATTGAAGTCAATGGGAGACTCGAGCATTTTTCAAGGGGACCAAGGCTCTGCACAGGGAAGCTTGGCCAAACACCTGGGAACCTCAGAAAAGGATGGAAACACCACGGAAATGGACAGGAAACAGCAGGGGCAGCATGCATGGATGCCTCTGAGGCTGCTTAATCGCACCATTATGCCAAAATTATGGGCAACAGCATGGCCATGACAGAGTGACAGAATGAAGCTAGATAGCATCTAAAACATCCAATAATTGACCCTGACACTATAGGGGACTTCATGCAGAGGCAGCGGCAGCAGCGGCAGGCTAGAGAGTGGCATGGCGACATACCCTAAATGGACTCAGGCTTCAAACCAATGGGTGGCAGAGAGGAACCAAAGGAGGTGAGCAAGAAGCGCTCAAATAATATCGGTACATGATAAAAGTTTGCCAGTATATTTTGTGGATTACACAGCAGGGTGGCGACAAAGTTAACATGGAAGCCATGAAAACAATCCAAAATTCTGCCTGACACAGCTCGTTTGATAAGGGGACCATGTATGGAGGCAGTGAACTAGTAGTAGATTAAAGGTGCTGCAGTTAAAACTATGTTAGTTGGATCTTGGCATGGAGCTGGCGCTCCGCTGCCAGGCGGGCTTTCGCCAATCCAAGCCCCTGTCTCTAGGCTACTCCCCAAACAGCACTTCTAAGAACCTTTTGTATAAGATCAAGTGTAGTAGCGTTCTTATAAGTTTAGGATATGGCGGGTGAGGGGAATGTAAACAGAAGCGCAAGAAGCGCTGAAATAATATCGGTAAATGATAAAAGTTTGCCAGTATATTTTGTGGATAACACAGCTGGGTGGCGACAAAGTTAACAACTTTGATGTGGAATCCATGAAAACAACCCAAATTTCGGCCTGACACACCTCGTATGATAAAGAGACGATGTATGGCGGCAGCTATATGGACGACTTTTGGAGGTAGCAATGGAGACAACGTGTGGAGGCTGCTATGGAGACAATTTAATTTGGATAGTGCCTGTATGTGGCAGTCCAAAAAAGTTTTCAAACCAGAGGAGCAGGTAGGTGGCCCTCCAGAAAAATGGAATAGATTGAGTGCCTGTATGTGGCAGTCCAAAAAAGTTTTCAAACCAGAGGAGCAGGTAGGTGGCCCTCCAGAAAAATGGAATAGATTGAGTGCCTGTATGTGGCAGTCCAAAAAAGTTTTCAAACCAGAGGAGCAGGTAGGTGGCCCTCCAGAAAAATGGAATAGATTGAGTGCCTGTATGTGGCAGTCCAAAAAAGTTTTCAAACCAGAGGAGCAGGTAGGTGGCCCTCCAGAAAAATGGAATAGATTGAGTGACTGTATGTGGCAGTCCAAAAAAGTTTTCAAACCAGAGGAGCAGGTAGGTGGCCCTCCAGAAAAATGGAATAGATTGAGTGCCTGTATGTGGCAGTCCAAAAAAGTTTTCAAACCAGAGGAGCAGGTAGGTGGCCCTCCAGAAAAATGGAATAGATTGAGTGCCTGTATGTGGCAGTCCAAAAAAGTTTTCAAACCAGAGGAGCAGGTAGGTGGCCCTCCAGAAAAATGGAATAGATTGAGTGCCTGTATGTGGCAGTCCAAAAAAGTTTTCAAACCAGAGGAGCAGGTAGGTGGCCCTCCAGAAAAATGGAATAGATTGAGTGCCTGTATGTGGCAGTCCAAAAAAGTTTTCAAACCAGAGGAGCAGGTAGGTGGCCCTCCAGAAAAATGGAATAGATTGAGTGCCTGTATGTGGCAGTCCAAAAAAGTTTTCAAACCAGAGGAGCAGGTAGGTGGCCCTCCAGAAAAATGGAATAGATTGAGTGCCTGTATGTGGCAGTCCAAAAAAGTTTTCAAACCAGAGGAGCAGGTAGGTGGCCCTCCAGAAAAATGGAATAGATTGAGTGCCTGTATGTGGCAGTCCAAAAAAGTTTTCAAACCAGAGGAGCAGGCAGGTGGCCCTCCAGAAAAATTGAATAGATTGAGTGCCTGTATGTGGCACTCCCAAAAATTGTTTAAAACAGAGGACCGGGTCGGTGGCCCTCCAGAAAAATTAAATGCATAAAGTACTATAGCTAGAGCCAGTGGGCCCTGTCAAAAAATAGCCAGTTTCCTCTGCTTTACTGTACAAAGAGGAGGAGAAGGAGGAAAATGAGGAGGAGGAGGAGTGGATAAATTATTCAGGTTGAGCTTCCTTCACCTGGTGGAGATTGGAAATTATGAGAAATCCAGGCTTTATTCATCTTAATAAGCGTCAGCCTGTCAGCGCTGTCAGTCGACAGGCGTGTACGCTTATCGGTGATGATGCCACCAGCTGCACTGAAAACCTGCTCGGACAAGACGCTAGCGGCAGGGCAGGCAAGAACCTCCAAGGCGTACAGCGCCAGTTCGTGCCACATGTCCAGCTTTGAAACCCAGTAGTTGTAGGGAGCTGTGTGATCATTTAGGACGATGGTATGGTCAGCTACGTACTCCCTCACCATCTTTCTGTAAAGATCAGCCCTACTCTGCCGAGACTGGGGACAGGTGACAGTGTCTTGCTGGGGTGACATAAAGCTGGCAAAAGCCTTGTAAAGCGTACCCTTGCCAGTGCTGGACAAGCTGCCTGCTCGCCTACTCTCCCTCGCTACTTGTCCCGCAGAACTACGCACTCTGCCGCTAGCGCTGTCAGAAGGGAAATACTGTTTCAGCTTGTGCACCAGGGCCTGCTGGTATTCATGCATTCTCACACTCCTTTCCTCTCCAGGGATGAGAGTGGAAAGATTTTGCTTGTACCGTGGGTCCAGGAGAGTGAACACCCAGTAATCGGTGCTGGAATAAATTCTTTGAACGCGAGGGTCACGGGATAGGCAGCCTAGCATGAAATCTGCCATATGCGCCAGAGTACCAACGCGTAAGAATTCACTCCCCTCACTGGCCTGACTGTCCATTTCCTCCTCCTCCAACTCCTCCAACTCCTCTTCTTCTGCCCATACACGCTGAACAGTGAAGGACTCAACAATGGTCCCCTCTTATGTCTCGCCAACATTCTCCTCCTCTTCCTCCTCATCCTCCTCCACCTCCACCTCCTCCGATATGCGCTGAGAAACAGACCTAAGGGTGCTTTGGCTATCAACAAGGGAATCTTCTTCCCCGTCTCTTGTGACGAGCGCAAAGCTTCCGACTTCATGCTGATCAGAGATTTTTTCAACAGGCCAAGCAGCGGGATGGTGAGGCTGATGATGGCGGCATCGCCACTGACCATCTGTGTTGACTCCTCAAAGTTACTCAGCACCTGACAGATATCAGACATCCACGTCCACTCCTCATTGTAGACTTGAGGAAGCTGACTGACCTGACTACCAGTTCTGGTGGAAGTTGACATCTGGCAGTCTACAATCGCTCGGCGCTGCTGGTAAACTCTGGATAACATGGTCAGTGTTGAATTCCACCTCGTGGGCACGTCGCACAACAGTCGGTGAGCGGGCAGTTGGAGGCGGCGCTGCGCTGCCCTGAGAGTGGCAGCATCTGTGCTGGACTTCCTGAAATGCGCACAGATGCGGCTCACCTTCGTGAGCAAATCAGACAGATTGGGGTATGTCTTGAGGAAACGCTGAACTATCAGATTTAACACATGGGCCAGGCATGGCACATGTGTCAGTCTGCCGAGTTGCAGAGCCGCCACCAGGTTACAGCCGTTGTCACACACAACCATGCCTGGCTTAAGGTTCAGCGGTGCCAGCCACAGATCAGTCTGCGCCGTGATGCCCTGTAATAGTTCTTGGGCGGTGTGCCTTTTATCGCCTAGGCTCAGCAGTTTGAGCACCGCCTGCTGTCGCTTAGCGACGGCACTGCTGCTGTGCCTAGAGCTACCGACTGATGGCGCCATGCCCACGGATGGTAGTTCGGAGGAGGAGGTGGAGGAGGGGTGGGAGGAGGAGGAGGCATAGTAGGCCTGAAACACCTGGACCGAGGTAGGCCCCGCAATCCTTGGCGTCGGCAGTATATGACCAGCCGCAGGGTCAGACTCGGTCCCAGCCTCCACCAAGTTAACCCAATGTGCCGTCAGCGACATATAGTGGCCCTGCCCGGCAGCACTCGTCCACGTGTCCGTGGTCAGGTGGACCTTGTCAGAAACGGCGTTGGTCAGGGCACGGATGATGTTGTCTGACATGTGCTGGTGCAGGGCTGGGACGGCACATCGGGAAAAGTAGTGGCGGCTGGGGACCGAATACCGAGGGGCGGCCGCCGCCATGAGGTTGCGAAAGGCCTCGGTCTCTACTAGCCTATAGGGCAGCATCTCCAGGCTGAGCAATCTGGAGATGTGGACATTAAGGGCTTGGGCGTGCGGGTGGGTTGCACTATATTTGCGTTTCCGCTCCAGCGTCTGGGGTATGGAGAGCTGAACGCTGGTGGATGCTGTGGAGGATCGTGGAGGGGACGATGGGGTTTTTGTGGCAGGGTCCTGGGCAGGGGGCTGACTATCAGCTGACACAGGGGAAGGAGCATGGTGTGCACGGCCGGAGGTGAACGGGCTTGTTGCCACTGAGTGGGGTGTTTAGCATTCATATGCCTGCGCATACTGGTGGTAGTTAAGCTATTAGTGGTGGAACCCCTGCTGATCCTGGTTTGGCAAATGTTGCACACCACAGTCCGTCGGTCATCCGGTGTTTCCTTAAAGAACCTCCAGACTTCTGAAAATCTAGCCCTCGCCGCAGGAGCCCTCGCCACGGGAGCTTCACTAGTTGACACATTTGGCGCTGATGCACCAGGTCTGGCCCTGCCTCTCCGTCTGGCCCCACCACTGCCTTTTCCAACCTGTTCTGGTCGAGGACTCTCCTCCGTCTCAGAAGCACTGTGTTCACCCGGCCTATCAACCCAGCTTGGGTCTGTCACCTCATCATCCTCCGATCCCTCAGTCTGCTCCCCCCTCGGACTTCCTACCCTGACAACAACTTCCCCACTGTCTGACTACCGTGTCTCCTCATCGTCGGACACCTCCTTACACACTTCTTCCACTACATCAAGAAGGTCATCATCACCCACAGACTGCGACTGGTGGAAAACCTGGGCATCGGAAAATTGCTCAGCAGCAACCGGACAAGTGGTTTGTGACTGTGGGAAGGGTCCAGAAAACAGTTCCTCAGAGTATGCCGGTTCAAATGGCAAATTTTGCTGGGAGGGGGCAGACTGGGGGGGAGGAGGCTGAGGTGCAGGAGGAGTGCCGATTTCGGTGACATGGGTGGACTGCGTGGAAGACTGACTGGTGGACAAATTGCTCGAAGCATTGTCGGCAATCCACGACATCACCTGTTCGCACTGTTCTGGCCTCAACAGTGCTCTACCACGAGTCCCAGTAACTTCAGACATGAACCTAGGGAGTGTAGCTCTGCGGCGTTCCCCTGCTCCCTCATAAGCAGGTGGTGTCTCACCCCGCCCAGGACCACGGCCTCTGACCCCTGCAGTAGTTGGACGCCCACGTCCCCGCCCTCGTCCTCTACCCCTAGCCCTCGGGTTAAACATTTTGAAAATGAGAGTTATAACTTGAATTTTTTTTTTAACTTTTTTTTGTTTTTTTTGTTTTTTTTTTGTGTTTTTTAGTTTTTAAAACCAAACGATGCTATCCTATTGCTATGGCTATTTTCTAGCCAAGTATGAAAGCACACTGCTATGCCAGATGAGATGACGCTGAGTTATGAAAAAAATAAATGTAAAATAAAAAAGGAAATGGCAGACTGTGCCTAATTGAAATACAACCCCGGGCCCTAATAAATTTTCCCACTTCGGTCTTTGCGATGGATATGTGCGTCACTAAGCGCAAAACACAGTGGTTGCAAGTCTCACTTCAAATTGCTCACAATTTGCTAGTAGATGCACTGCAGCAAGTACAGCCACCAGCAGATCAACCAGAAATCAAATATATATAACACTACTGTAGGCGTAAGTAAGCCGTTTGGATTCTCCTATGGCTATTTTCTAGCCAAGTATGAAAGCACACTGCTATGCCAGATGAGATGACGCTGAGTTATGAAAAAAATAAACGTAAAATAAAAAAGGAATTGGCAGACTGTGCCTAATTGAAATATAACCCCGGGCCCTAATAAATTTTCCCACTTCGGTCTTTGCGATGGATATGTGCGTCACTAAGCGCAAAACACAGCGGTCGCAAGTCTCACTCCAAATTGCTCACAATTTGCTAGTAGATGAACTGCAGCAAGTACAGCCACCAGCAGATCAACCAGAAATCAAATATATATAACGCTACTGTAGGCATAAGTAAGCCGTTTGGATTCTCCTATGGCTATTTTTTAGCCAAGTATGAAAGCACACTACTATGCCAGATGAGATGACGCTGAGTTATGAAAAAAATAAACGTAAAATAAAAAAGGAAATGGCAGACTGTGCCTAATTGAAATACAACCCCAGGCCCTAATAAATTTTCCCACTTCGGTCTTTGCGATGGATATGTGCGTCACTAAGCGCAAAACACAGCGGTCGCAAGTCTCACTCCAAATTGCTCACAATTTGCTAGTAGATGCACTGCAGCAACTACAGCCACCAGCAGATCAACCAGAAATCAAATATATATAACGCTACTGTAGGCGTAAGTAAGCCGTTTGGATTCTCCTATGGCTATTTTCTAGCCAAGTATTACAGCACACTACTATGCCAGATGAGATGACGCTGAGTTATTAAAAAAATAAACGTAAAATAAAAAGAAACTGGCAGACTGTGCCTAATTGAAATCAAACCCCTAATAAATTTTCCCACTTTGGTGTTTGAGGTGGATATTTGTGTCACTAAGAGCTAAACACAACGGTAGCAAGTCCCCCTGCTAATTCCTCACAATATGGTACTAGCTGCACTACTAGTGCCAGCAAGCCCAGCCACAAGCAAATAAAAAAAAAAAGTATAACGTTATTGTAGCCCTAAGAAGGGCTGTTGGATTGTTGTACAATCACTCCTGCCTAACAGTAAGCTAATAGAACACCCTAAAGCTTTCCCTGACCAGCAGCAGCTCTCTCCCTAGCCGCATCCAGACAGAGAATGATCCGAGCAGCGCGGGCAGCGGCTAGTCTATCCCAGGGTCACCTGATCTGGCCAGCCAACCACTGCTATCTACGTGTAAGGGTACCACGTCATGCTGGGTGGAGTGCAGAGTCTCCTGGCTTGTGATTGGCTCTGTTTCTGGCCGCCAAAAAGCAAAACGGCGGGAGCTGCCATTTTCTCGAGCGGGCGAAGTATTCGTCCGAGCAACGAGCAGTTACGAGTACGCTAATGCTCGATCGAGCATCAAGCTCGGACGAGTATGTTTGCTCATCTCTATTCAGCATGATACCATTAAGGATGTATGGAAAGGGCCTATGAACTGAGAGGTGATGCATAGACGGTACCTAAACAGCAGCATCACTTTCAATGTGTATCAGGTGTGCGGAAGTAGAAGGTCAGAAGCACTGGCCTTTGTAAATAAACAAGGGCATGGCCAAGCCCAGACAACCCCTTTAACATTACATATCTCCAGTTCCCTCATACATAGAAACTATAGGGGAATTTATCAAAGCTTTTAAGCAATTAAGTTATCACAATTTTTTTGATTTTTGAGGTTATGCCACCTCCATGACATGTGGGTATGGCCCAGGTTGAGAGGGACTGCATACTTTCTAAAAATCTGAGAACATTAATTTGCAGGTTTTTACACAAAAGTTTGCACCTGTCCGAGTCTAGCCAGCGGCGGATGCTTAATGAGGTCTATGCTCCTTGATGTATTTGCCCATGACATGGTGGGGCATGGCTTTTATAAATTCCCCTTACAATCCTTATGTGAAATTAAATGTGAGATTCTCCTAATTAATATTACACCATAACTATGTTTCTAGATATCAGCTACAGGCAGAATGGAAAAGAAGCTGCACGGAGACAGAGCTGACTGTTTGTAGAAATACATGCACCCTCTGCATCTGTAACTGAACCTGGGGAAGGCTGGTGTATTCATGTCATCCATATTTTCAATATATTTTGGCAAAGATTTATAAAATTTTACCATAAAAAAACTGGGAATGGGAAAAATGTCAAAAATAAAGTGCATTTTCTCATATTTTTAGTAATTTGTCCGCTTATTCTATGAAGAAAAAAAACTATTAATAAAGTCTCATATATCATGAAAAATAAACTGAGTAAAAATGGATATGATATGTAAAGTTGTCATTTAAAGAAAGTAAAAATTCTGGTACAAATGACCCTTGGCCATGAAATGGTTAAACTGAAAAGTAAGAAGGTTATTGCTTTTTGGAATCTGGTAGGAAAAAACTGAAATTCAGAGACTTAAAAATACACTGATCCCATACAGGTTGAAAAATGTCTTATTTTGAGGTAGGGGAATAGAATTTAGTATTATTGAATTCATAAAATGTTAAATAAAATACTTTAAGGGGTTGGCCACCATACCTCATGTTTATGTAATGTGTGTGGGGGCAGGATATTAGGTAATTTAGCAATATACTTCTGTAAAAAGTTCTGCTCTGCTTATTTTTTATATTATGTACATTGAAGCCTCCTGTTTGTTACCTCATCAGCCAGAGATTCCTCCCCAAAAAATGGCCGCAGATGGAGGCTCATGTGATCACATGACCCTCCATGTGCGGCCATTTTATGGTCAGCACTCTCTGGCTGATGAGGTAAAAGACAAGAGGCTTCACTTTACAAGAAAGCGGAGCAGAACTATTAATATATGTATATTGGTAAATTACCTAATATCCTGCCCCCCCCACACTTACACCCACATTACAAAAAAAGTAAGAAAAAGTGGCCAACCCCTTAATAAACGATAAAGTCCGTTCATTCCGTATAGTGCACAGTGGTGATGTATATCAAAGTGCCTGCTGGATGCAGTTATTTCTTCTGTCCATCCAGATATGTAGAGTATGTTTGTGTCTGCTGTGCGGTTGTATCATGGGATGCTGTAGTAAGTTACGATTACACATGCCCTTTTATCTTTCTCCAACAGTTGACATTTCTGATAAAATGATTAGAAGCCATAGATAATCTCCATGTCTCCTTGTGACTAGTCTGCCGTTATAATATCAGTGATAACAATACTATACGGTTAGGCTTCAGAGGAAACAAGAATATACGGTTGCCGATATAACAGTAAAATAAGCTTCATGATGACTATTTCTGAATTAATTTTTTCTGAAGTAAATGGTCAAGACTGCAAAACCCCAAAAATTGACAGACAGAGCAAAAACTACAATGTAACCTAGCTTTGGAAATGGAACAGCATGCATTTATGGGATGCCATATAGTATTATATTAAACTAAAACTTGCCTACTTAAGTAGCTTAAAAAAGCAAAAAACATCTCCTTTTGATGTTGCAATCTTTTGATCACTGTTCACAATTTTTTTTTGCATTCTAAGCCAAATGGCCTCATTCCTGTAGAGGTAAACCTAATTTATCTACACTGATAAACTTGCTCTCGGGTCCTCGGGTCATAACTTGGGTCGTAAGCTATTCAAGATAGGGTTTCTCTTCGAGGTCTTCAGCATGACCTCAAAGAGAAATCAAGTCTTACATTACATTAAAGAAAACACACATTATACATCTTATACACCTCCTATGACTATACAGCCACTGCACACCTGTGGAAATATTGGGGGTCATTTACTAAGGGCCCGATTCGCGGTTTCCCGACGTGTTACCCGAATATTTCCGATTTGCGCCGATTGTACCTGAATTGCCCTGGGATTGTGGCGCACGCGATCGGATTGTGGCGCATCGGCACTGGCATGCAGGCAACGGAAATCGGGGGGGCGTGGCTGAACGAAAACCTGACGGATTCGGAAAAACCGCCGCATTTAAAAAAGGAAATTGTGTTGCGGAGCTTGCACTCACCTTCATCCAGGATAGGATCGTGAACTTCAGTGCATTTCAGGGAACTTCAGCGCAGCAGCGCCACCTGGTGGACGTCGGAGGAACTGCCTTGATGAATCCCGGCCGGACCCGAATCCACCGCAGAGAACGCGCCGCTGGATCGCGAACGGACCGGGTAAGTAAATCTGCCCCACTGAATGAAGACTGGGTGTTCTGTTAAGTTATAGTAATTAGGGTCGGGGTCACTCCTCCATTTTAGATCTGAAATAATGGGGGTCATTTACTAAGGGCCCATTTTTCTACGTTTTTCCCGAATATTACCATTTTTCCCTGAATTGCCCCGGGTTTTTGGCGCATGTGATCGGATTGTGGCGCATCGGCACCGGCATGCACGCGGCGGAAATCGGGGGCGTGGCCATCGGAAAATCCGACGGATTCGGAAAAAACGCCTTGTTTTTTAAAAAGTGTCACTTGACACGCACTTACCTGCACCCAGCCTAACTTGGTGAACTCTGGCGGACCTCAGCGGACTTCAGCACAGCAGCGACGCCTGGTGGACATCGGGCGCACTACGTTAGTGAATCGCCGGAAGACACGAATCAGTGTCGGAGAACCCGCCGCTGGATAGCGAATGGACAGGGTAAGTAAATCTGCCCCATTATATCTGATTTGAATAAATTTGTCAAAAAATTGCAAGTGGCACACAATGGGGCAGAATTACTTACCCGGCCCATTCGCTATCCAGCGGCGCGTTCTCTGCGCTGGATTCGGGTCCGGCCGGGATTTATGATGGTAGTTCCTCCGCCGTCCACCAGGTGTCGCTGCTGCGCTGAAGTCCGCTTGGAATGCCTCGAAATACACCGGCCTATCCTGGATGAAGGTGAGTGAAATTTTCGCGACACAATTTTTTTTAAAAATGCGGCGGTTTTTCCGAATCCGTCGGGTTTTCGCTCGGCCACGCCCCCCGATTTCCGTTGCGCGCATGCCGGCGCCGATGCACCACAATACGATCCCGTGCGCCAAAATCCCAGGGCAATTCAGGTACAATCGGCGCAAATCTGAAATATTCCGGTAACACGTCGGGAAAACGCGAATCGGGCCCTTAGTAAATGACCCCCAAAGTCTAGTGTGCAATCCAACACAATGGGGCACATTTACTAAGGGTCTGAACAGCGCATTTTCATCGGGTTTCGCCCTTTTTTTTCGTTTTGCGCTGAATTGCCCCCAGTTTTTGGAGCATACAATAGGATTGTGGCTCATCAGCGCCGGCTTGCATGCGTTACATCGGGGCGTGGACGTCGGACAACCCGACTGATTCGGATAAACCGCTGAATTTAAAAAGCAAATTGTGTCGCAAAATCAGCACTTACATGCACCGGGAAGAAGGTGAACTCCGGGGGACCTCAGCGGGGAAGCGACACATGCAGAAAATTGGACGCATGATCTTAGTGTATCGCGGCAGACGGGGCGGGTAAGTAAATGTGCCCCAATGTGACCCACCAGCAGCAACTTTCGGCACTTTGGACTCTAGGCAATATTTTGGAGTGGGTGGGGTGCATAGTGGAAATCATCAGGGAGATAGATTACAGATTAGCACATGGAGGCCGAGGCACCAAAAAAAATTATAGAGAGTTCTTACTACTCAATTACATTTGCAAATCTGAAATCCCTTATAACTTATGTCAAGACACACCTTCCAAATAAGTACTTTCATGGAATACCATGCAAGTGTTCTTTCGCACGAACATACAGCCACGCGCTGGAGAGAGGCATGGTGCCAGGCCGCACATACAGGTAAAGCTGTAGAACACAGAAGTCACACAAATATGTGTGAAGAACACATTGCAGATGTTTCCATACATCTGCAATGTGTTCTTCACACATATTTTTCTTCACATAATATTTTGAAGAACACCGTTCGGCACGCGTGTCTTCGGATAAGTTAGCAGATGTATGGAAACATCTGCAATGTGTTCTTCACTGTGTTCTTCACTTAATTGATCCTGTGTTCACTGAAGAACACATTGCAGATGTTTCTATACTTATCAGAAGACAATTTGCATTGACCTAAGCAGTTCTCGAGCGGGCGAAATACTCGTCTGAGCAACGAGCCGTTTTGAGTATGCTAATACTAGAACGAGCATCAAGCTTGGCTCATCTCTAGTCCTTACTGAAAGTAACTCAAGTCTGTTTCCTAGGTAAGATCTTTTCCAGGATGTAACAGGAAATACACTTGGATCAATAACTTAAAACAGCTTGATAAGGAATATTGACATACGTAGTGATGCAATGAACTGCTGAAGAATGTCAAACACAATGCTGAGTCTGTATGTGTGCCTTGACATTTACTAAGAATTGTTTATTTTAGTGGAACTACATCTTCATTTAAAATAAGAGCCGGACAGAGAATGATAGAAATACAGTATTACAGCCTCATATTCATAGACCATACTGGACAAAATGGATCACATGTGAGAGGACATGCGCCACAATTGTCTTATATCTAGTGCTACTATCACTTGGCCCTAGTGTGTCATTATGGTACCTGCAAACCAGGAATGTGGAATGTGGAATTTGCTATTGAAAAACCTTTGTATTCAGTCCCCCTTAGTCAATACTATGTAAGACAACCTTTATCTGCAAAGACAGATGCAGAGTCAGGACTTTTAATAATTTTGGCGCAGGGTGGGGCTAAAACTGTGGTATATTTTTCAGTGGGATGTAAGTTTGTGGAGCAAGGGATTAATAGAAAATAGAAGCAACAGAAATTTTTCGCCCAAAAAATAGAACAAGTCACGAGTGTCAGAAAACACCAATATAGTGGCGCCGACACATAAATTCAGGTGCGAGAGGCGCAGAGAGGGGAAAAAACACTACCAGTTTTCCGTATGCAAGGCCATAAATCTTTTAATTTGTAAAACTTTGGTAAAACAGGTATGATTTTCTTACTTTTTGTTGCTCTATAACAGTGATGGCTAACCTTTTAGCGGCCGAGTGCCCAAACTGCAACCCAAAACCCCCCTTATTTATTGTGAGGGGCCAACCAAAAATTAAAGCAGTAACTTGTTCCTCAACAATGTTAGATCATATTGGCCTCCTGAGGACAAGTTAGGAAATTTGCATCATTTTAGCTTCTTTCCAGTGTCCCTCAGTACTCAAAGAATCGTGGGGCCAGTAGAAGGTCCTCCAAAGATAATTCTGCCCTGTCTACACATTCTCCCTCTTCCTACATTCCTAAGCAGCGGAGTAAGTATCACTTTAATATGACTGAAAGCAGCATCTTGGAACTGCAGGAAGATTCTTTGAGTCCTGTCTGGTGTGCTGGGGCGATGGCCCGAGTGCCCACAAAAAGGGCTCTGAGTGCCGCCTCTGGCACCCGTCCCATAGGTTCGCCACCCCTGCTCTATAACATATACATCTTGAAAAAAACTTGGCACTCCTGTGATACTGGATTTGCATATTTTATTATAGTGAATCGGCAATCCAAAATTAATGCAACATTTCGGTCTTATAACATCAGACCTTCTTCAGGCACGGATTGCTGGGCTTGCAGTGGTGTGAATACGGTTCTATGACCGTTGTGGCGCTTGGGGAGCTGTGGAGCGCGGGAGACCCCGCTGTAGGTTGGCTGCGAAACGTTGCATTAATTTTGGAATTGCCGATTCACTATAATAAAATATGCAAATCAAGTATCACAGGAGTGAAGTTTTTTTCAAGATTTATTGAGAGGTGTTGCAGCCTACTTGTGCACCCATACCACCAACATTGAGTGACGTGTACTACTTCCACTATAAAAAAATATAGGCACTCCCCTACTTAAGAACACCGACTTACAGATGACCCCTTGTTACAAACAGACCTCTGGATGTTGGTAATTTACTATACTTTATCTCTAGGCTAAAATAAACAGCTGTAACAGTTATCACTGGTGTCTGCAGTCAAGATTTATTGTTAATCCTGATTCTTATGACACTCCAACATTTTAAAAATCCAATTGGCACAAAGACCAAAAAAATTCTGTCTGGGATTAGAATTATAAAGTATACAGTTCCGACTTACATACAAATGAAACTTAAATACAAACCTACAGAACCTATCTAGTATGTAGCCCGGGCACTGTAATATGATAAAAGGAATAACATGTATTTAAGTTTAGGGATGTAAGGTTTAATAATAAAACTTTAAGGGGTAAGAATACTTTTGCAACCCAATCTACATATTACATAATTTGGGAAAGATTTTCCGCTTCACTTTACGTAAGGAGCAGAGGCACTAAATCAGGCTTCTCATAATACTTGTCTCTTAGATGGAAGGACTTCAGATTTCAAGGCCAACTTCTTCCCAATTTAACTTAAAATATTCAGTGTTAATAAAGGCGGCTCTTTGTGTGGCTGGTGCTGGAAATTAACTACTAGAAAAATAGTTCTTTTCTTCTTATTGGAGATGACAAGACATGCTTCTCTTCTCAGCACAAGCAAAGACTTCTATCCGCTTTATCACTAACTGTATCTCGTAGAGCAAATTAAGAACCACAAATAGGATTCAGCGCTACAAAAGGTCTGAAAAGACCTTTGTTATAAGTGTATGTGTGAGCGGTCTAGGCTGCTGCTCCGTCCCTTTCTTTAAATATAGAAGGCGCACAGAGTCCAATTGCACAGGGGCTGGAAATTTAATAAAAAGCCTCTTTTTACACAGTGGGACCACAATTAATGAGTATGTTTTATGGAGATTGATGGACGCAGACCCTAAATCTTTGTTCTAGTATGTTCAATCTGGTAACATTCTTAGTGCAATACAGATGAATAATCTATGTGAGTATTTCTCAGATTTCCTATATATAACTATTACATATGGGATCATAACAATGTAAGATAAAGAGCTGGAATAACATGCAAGAGCAAACTATGGGGGAGATTTATCTTTTCTCTCTCTAGTTTTCCTGTCAGTCTAGTTCCATTTATTTCTTGTTTCTTAGTCTAATTTGTCTTATGTGGAGTTTTATTGTGTTAAATTGCAGCTGTGCTCCACAAGTTGTGGTGCACATATAGAAAAGTAACAGAAAAGTTTCACAACTGCTCAAAAGTTTTTTGTGCTAAGAAGAAATAAAAGATTTCTCCTCCTATGTCTGTCAGAAAGATGTGGATGGAGGTGTCCTTCCTCACCATTTGTTTTAGTTCAATAAATCCCAAGATATATTTTGTAATGATTTTTTCTGTAATTTTTCTTGCTGCTTGCTTATGTATAATTTCTGCTACTTGTTTTTGTGGTGTCATTTTTATGTGACCTTTCATATAGAAAACATCTACATGTTTCAGATATGACACTAGCCTCAAGAGAAGACACAATGGGCCATTACTGTGCAGATCGGGATGTGTTCAATAGAGGGCAAGGGTTAGTAGTATGTTCATTGCACTGCTGGAGGTCAAGATAATGCAGGATACATACAAGAAAATATCACTTACAGGTCTTTGCAGGATGAGGTCATGTTCCACCCCCTATGTTCCCCAAAAGATACTAATTTTTAAAATAAAATAAAAGCTTAAAAGGACACATGGAAGGCAAAGTGGAGTAAACAAGAAGCAGAGAAACACTCACAGTCGCATCATTATTGCGGGGAAAACCTCTAATAAATGCAAAGTACAAGTTAGTCAGAAACCGTATTACTCATTGGCCCACATGGATCAAAAACTGTGCAAACTATGTGCAATAAGCCTGTGAAGTGTGCAGGGTGCGCCTGATTCATGAATTGCAGCGCACGTTCTTCATGAATGTGACACCCCCAGCTCCATCTTCTGCTAATTATTCACATTACTGTCCGCCTCCTCCATCCCCTCCCCAACTAAAGAGCCGGTGTTATTAGCCAACATGTATAATTAGTAGAAAATGTAACAAAAATGTGCTTCTGTGAAGTAGACAGGAGCCCTTGAGGCTCATTTTCATAATTTCCAAACTAGGCCCTTAGAACATAAAGGAAAAATGGATTCTGTTTCAGGGGTAAACACATCAGTGTGTTGTTGTGCTTAGTGTACAATTCTGCATCCATGTGGTAGATTCCCTTTAAGGATAAGATTTATATTTACATAATAATAGGAAATTAATATGTCTTCTTTATTCTTAAGGATGGGATATTTCTCAGTATGGTGCCTATATATAAAGTGCAACCCAAATGTGCATGATTCCATAAAAACAATACATTCAAACAATGTCAAACAGCTTTTTTTTGCTGATTTAGTCAAAAGGAGAATGCAGCAAGTGTGAAACATATGACAATGTGTATTTTGTGGCCTACCGGCGACCTCCATCACCTGCTACTATTCTCCCAGGTAATTCGGAATACTTTTACCGTTCCAGGTGGGGTACCCCTGGGCATCTATCAAATGGTTGTACAGTTTACAGGGTATGTGGTATATGTATATGCTATTTGAGAGACATTTAGATTTGTAGATATATATTATAAATGGTAGAATTGGGGTTTGTGGCCACTGGGAAGAACTGTGAATTGTCACTGTCTAGTGTATGGTCAATTTGGCTATCTTAGACATTGTTGCCACGTGATTGGGTTTATTATCAGCCAACCCTTTATCTATATGGATATATTTATTTTTTTTGGAGTTGGTGTTGCTGTAGATTTTGTGTTGATAAGTTAACAGATAACCTATACTTTGGTATCTTGACTTCTGCTGTAGACAGTCGTTGTGGCTATTACGACCAAAAGATAATAATCATTACATATCAGTAAATTCCCTTTACGTATAGCCTTAGCCAAGCTTTTGAGTTTGCAGGTCAGTACATTTACAATACTTATATGTAAAAACAAAAGTACCACTAACAGATTCCTCCCCTCCGCCCCAGTCATTTATTCATATAGTGAATACAAATGGAATTCATGGCTGTTTGAGGTCAACTCCTATTTGTTTCTGAAAACCTATCTATATATACATATTAAAATTCATTCGCTTACAATATCCTGTTCAAATTAGTTCAAGCAAATTCGGTCTCCCATAAGCAAACTAAGGTTCAAGAGTCCCAGCAAATAACCCCTACGGTTGAAGACTATTTATAATTTCAAGAGAAATTCTGACTGCTACATTCTCGTATACAATAGTCTGATTTCTAAGATAGTATATTTACATAGAAATATTTGCATTATACTTCCCAGTTGATGAAAGCAATTTTCTAAAATAATGAACCATCGACAAACTAGCAGGACAATCACTACACTGATTTACCCATATGTTATTAACTTATAAAAGAAGTATTGGCATATTGCTAGGATATACTGAGTGTAAAAATCTCAACTTTCAGACAACATCAGGTTGTGGTTCTGTGATATACAGAAACAGAAATTCAGACAAAGGCTAGTTGGAAATGCGAGCTGCAGATAAAATTCCAATTCCCGACCTATTTTTAACTGCCTATGCGACATCACCTCTCCCCAACCCCCCCCCCCAGGCCTTTCTTCAGTGGGTGTAGACAGCTGGGGCCCAAAATATCAGAGTGGCTGGCTAATTTGGCCTTGGCCACGCTGTAGTCACAGTGCTTGGTATTGGCACAGGAGGATGGGCCTACAGCCTGGCAGGTTTCCAGCGGGTGGTGTGTGCAAGAAATATGGAGGGAGAGGCTGATGCAATAGGTTTTTCCCTGGGGCAATCCCTGAGGTGTATATAGGAATCCCTGGATGATTGAGGATGGGGAGCCTGTGATGGTGAGACAGCCTGATCCAGGAATTACACCGAGGGACATTGTGCAAATCAACTTACAGTTCTTTATTTAAATACAAAGGGCAGGCAACGGGCAAACAGTGGGAAGCCTTCCAAGGTGTTCCCCATATCTCCTTCCATAAACCATATGTAAAGAATTTATGCCAGCCACATTCATTGTTTGGTATACATCATATTTATATACCTGTAGCAGGTAAGGATAAAATATAGCATCATTAGTCTGTAGGCATCAGAAGAATGAGGATGAACCTTCGAAATGTCATAAAGTGCTGATATTCGTCTTGGTCAGCAGTTGACACTGGGAAATATGATAATACATTTTCCAGCATAGGAAAATATTGCCAATGAATGTTGTAGTTGGTATTAATTCTTTACATAGGATTGAAAATCCATTAAGGAACCCAGCAACAGTTTCTATTCTCACCACCAAGTTGTCTCAAGTACTCAAAACTTCTTGCCTTGTTCAGTCTCCATAAAAAATAACCGAACTGCATTTGACTTTGCTAAAATAAATGAGAGTAGATAACAAAAAGCGGCCACTGTTTGAAGGTTGAAAGTGTTCCCTGTCTTAACAAAGATGGATTTATATTATACATAGTAGTTGTTTTTCCACATTCACACTCACAAAGCATTCCAATTACTTAACCAAATTTACTTACAAAACATCTGTTCTGAGCGGTTATTCAGTAAATCAGTGTGTTCATGTATTCTGTATGACAAACATTTTAAGATCTCACTGGTTTCGGACGCCATCTTGACCTAAGAATTCCTAAAATATGGGACTGTCTGCCATCTTAAGTATTAGCCAAGGGTCACGCTGGGGGTCAAAGCACTGTCCAGTTCAAACTTCATTTTATGTAACCTGTTTGCTCGCCTATTAGCTAATTCCCTTTGACATTTAATGAGAAGCCAGTCTGTCCTTCATCTTTAGTTCAATATTTTGATTTTTGGTGCCAGTTTATCTCTTTCTTCTCAGGAAATTAGTATAAACAATATCTGTGTACAAGGTCCCTGAGCACAATTAATTAACTTTTTGTAGAATGTGCTGATGACCAATAGCTTTGCAGTATACTACTCACGCCTCTTTGATGACTCTTCTGTCTGTGATTTATGCATTTGAGATATTAAACGGGAGAAGATTTTTACATACACTAAGAAGTCTGAAAAAAAAAGTTAGAAAAAGCCGCCCGGAGCACAGGGATGCCATGTCCGGCGCTCGGGGCTGTAAGTTATTCACACTTCTTGTGTGATGTCACCTCTCTCTCCCATGCTGGAGAGGGAGGTGACATAATGCCATAGGTGTGGATTTTAGTCCTCCTGTACAATAGATACCTTCCCCTTCTATGTTGGAGACAGGAGGTGACATGACGTAGGAGGTGTGAATAATTAACAGCTCTCCGGGCTGCTTTTACAAACTCAAGCTTGATGAAGACTAGTGCTAGGATCCTGTAGTTTCATTTTGTTTTTTTTTAGTGGTATATTTCCTTTATCACGTAAATCAAATAATCATCAAGTTCTTCAGAATTATCATCAGCTCCTTTTTGGTTTTGGCCCATTATGAATAATTGGTTGCATTGGACTTAGTTTAATTGTTGAATTGATACAAATACATTGTAGTTGTTGGCTATAGGAATAGCCACAGAAGAGTATAGTTAGCTGTCACTGACCGGAGCTTGAAGAGACCAACAATACTCCATTAAAGCATAACAAGACACACAGTTAAAGCAATTAGAGATTTTGTTTTGGGAAATATGCAAACTATGGCACAAGGAAAATATTGCCTCTTAGCTACTTGTAAGGTAACTCACTTGACATCAAGCATGGTGTGGAATAATACCCAAACCAGTATATCTATTTCATAAGAAATACATTCACCAAGACAGCACTGTTTTGATGTTGTTGCACCTCGTCAGTACAGTTTAGGGAACTGCTTTTTCCGAGTGAGAGGCTGGAGACTAGGTCTGGGAATTAAGATTACTCCTTAAGTTGGCATGTCTATTGTTAAGGGAGCTTTCTTACAAGGTAGCTAAGAGCCAATGTTTTCTTTATCACATCCTGGAAAAAGTATTTGCGTATTTTCCCAGAATCCCCCAGTGGAGCATCATTGGCTGTAAGTCAAATGCATATTATTGTATACAAGATTATAAAGCCGATCTTACATTTTGGGAACCTATATGGCAGACACTGTGGTTGCTATATATCTATTTACCAGACAAATCTGTATTTATCTGCAAAGTTTAAAACTTATACTAACGTGTAAGGTGTTATCTACTGTGGTACTGTGGTGAGACTGTACTTTATTGTGTGCACTTGGTCAACCTGTACTGAATTAAAGTAAACAGCGGCTCACTGTGTAAATTCTATTCTTTCCATTACAGAGTCAAACCATAATGTACTCAGGATTCTTAGACTATTGCTTGAGACATCATTTTCAAGGAAGTTTTAAAAGTAGAGAGCGGATGAAATACATTTATTGCAGGAAATGTTCATGATAGATTACAAATAACATGACATTAGACAGAGGTGCAGTCACCGGGATGACGTTCAGGTACTTCCCATCAGCCAAAGGATTCTATTAAAAAAAACAACATACTTTTTTGTCGGATCTTGGAGATTTGAACATAGGAATGGCAGAGAATTTGTAATTGTGAGGACATATCTATTACAAAGTTAGGGGGCTTAGTACAATTACAATTGCAGTCTGACCCTAATAAAATCTAAATAAATATACATTTTAATGTTCTTCCCTCTTTTACTCTTTTTTCTGTTTTTAATACATATTTGTATCTGGCCAACTTCAATAAATCTACCAATTTCTAGTGTAAATGTAATGTATAAGCCCTTTGATTCAATGGGGATAAATATACCCCAATGTTTCAATGTTGACTGCGTTTAAGACGTCCTATATTATGTTATACTGACCGGAGTTTCTATAAGGTATCATAACCTAAAAGAGATTGGGGCAGATTTACTTACCCGGTCCTGTCGCGATCAAGCGGCGCGTTCTCCGACGAGGATTCGGGTCTTCCGGCGATTCACTAAGGTCCGTGCGGCCGATGTCCACCAAGAGTCGCTGCTGTGCCGAGGTCTGCCAAGGTCCGCCGGAGTTCTTCTCGGTGCATGTGAGTGCTTGATTTTGCGACACACTTCGTTTTTTAAATTCCACGGTTTTTCCGAATCCATCGGGTTTTCCGGCGGCCACACCCCCCCCATTTCTGTCGCGGAAAAAGTCAGGAAACCCGACGAAAGTGCGGCCCCGGAGCCCTTTGTAAATGAGCCCCATTGAGCTGTCCTGGCTGTAGATGAGGGTGGAGACAGGTAATCTGACAGGGCCTTCACAGTCTGACGTGTTGTCTTACTGACATGCACCAGTTCGGTTTTGACATTAAGTGACTTTAGTGAGAATTTGCTTTACTGAACTTATTAAGCAACATATGTTTAATGTGTATGACTGAATCTGTATGTCCCATAAGATAAAAGACATAAAAGTTATAGTACTGTCAAATTCTTATCATCTTCCGTATCTGAAAGTAGACAAGACTGAAGATAAGACAGAGGCTAAATAGATGGTACTTTAACACTACATGCTGTTCTATACATGTTGTGTAAGAAGCCATAAATAATTTGCACTTTACCTGATAAAGTATTTCCCCTCCATATGCCAAATACCAGAACACAAGTCTCTTATGACCGGGTTCATATGGGAACATCACAGATGTGTCCTCCCTTATCTTTCCTCTTGGCTGAATGTGCACTGATATGTGTGTCACAAGATGGATAGTTTTGCAATCGTTTTTGTCTTACCCTGCATCTCCTATTACTTTGTCTATTTTGCTGCACCACAATGTTGAATTTTCAGGCCCGCGAACTGAATTTTCTGGCACACGGGTTATATTCTGTCTCATGTCATGCCCCCTATGTACCGACAGTACACTCTTTTTTTCAGAGGAATCATAAAACAGTATAAAATGGTATAAAATGTCCAGTAAATGTGGCGCAGGGCATTCAGGGGCAAATGACTGCAGTTTTCTGGCATAGTTGCAGATCAGTTAGGGTCTGAGCGCAGTGATCCCTACTGGTCTGAATTTATAAATGGCTTTGACATGTGCTGCCACTTAAAGGAAATCTACCATCAAAATGAAGCACAATAAACCAGGGACACATAGGCAACATGACTGTGCTCCTTCCTTCTAAAATCAACTTTTACAATTATGCTAATGAGTTGTATGGGCTCCCGGAGGTGTTACCAGAGCCCCTCCATGATGAAGATTGACAGACTGTTAGACTATCTCCCCTCTGCTCCCTCAGCACTCCCCCTCCCTCTGCCTGATGTAATCTTACTGCAGCAAAGGAAGTTTCAGCACATGCTGTGAGGGAAAGTGCTTCTGCACAGTGTTACAGCCTGTGAACCTGTAGCATGGTGGGACAACCCCGGTAAGACCCCCAGGAGCCTTTCAGACTCATTAGCATAATTATAATCAATGCTACTTTCCTTCCATTTATTTTGGTAATGGTAATAGCCACATCTGGTGATACTGTTAATGCACTGAATGCGTTAACAATACAACAGTGACTGTCATGAAACTGCCATCACATCTTGGTATCTTTTCAGCACACTAGGAACCTCTGCTGAGATTGTCACATAGGTCCATATCAGTCCCATTACTCAAAAAGAACAAGACCACAAGTGCAGCATCTGAAGCAGTGACTACTATTCAATTCCTTTAAGGGGGGCAGCAAAAAAATGCCTATACAGCAATCCCATGGAAGTCCATGGAGTGGTGGTCAGACACTTGTCCCCTATACTGTATATAAGTGGGACAACCCCTTTTGTGGGGGAGTTCTACTACGTCAATAGAACTTCAATAGAACAACAAAGTTGTCATCCAACTTCTGTGCACTAAAAAGTTTTAACAAAAAACTTCCTACTGTCGCTTCGAAAAGCTCTCACATTTTTTTTTTATATCAGCGCCACCATATTTGGGGGTTTTTTTGTGCATGGGACAAGATGTACTATAATATGTTCATGTATTTTATCTTATAGAACCAATATATGTGATGACAGAGGCTCTTTCAGAAGGACTGGAAACTAAAGCCAAAATGCTGTGACATATGATATGTTGACATGTGTATAGAAACCACTGAAGCTCCGTTGTACAAATATACAGTGCACTCTTGTGTATATTTATAAAGCCACACTGTTTGCAGTTTATATTTAACCTTCCATACTACCGCAACAATTCCTATCTATTTGCAGATTTGGTTTTGCTTTGCAAAGCGATTACACTAATATTTTGCATTTTGCTGCATCTCCCTTCCTGTACATTAAGCTTTTATAAAACTAGGTCTCAAGTTGCAGGAGGTGGAATGTAAATACGGTCTCATCTGAAACCTCAAACATTCAGTCACATGCAAATATTACACATCTGAGTTGACTTCATATGGAAAAAACAATTAATATTATATATAAGTTTCATAATCTTGTTTAACATTGCAAATCCTACTTGTCCAGTAGATTGAGCCTCAGTTTCTTAAGCAAGGCAGTGGTTGTCATAGAGTGTGGGGTTTTCATGTTGGAATACTGTCCTGCCGTCCAGATCCCAAAGAGAAGGGATCATACTATGCTTCAGTATGTCAGCCACAAACCATGATGACCCTAACAACAAGCTTGACTGTAGGCAAGACACACTTGGTTGTGTCTCATCTAGTTGCTGCCACATGTTCTATGCAGGCTTGGACTGGCCCAACGGTGGACCAGGGGATCCACCAGTGGGCCCCAACACCTGCACTACGTACTTCCCCATCGGTGCTAGTGTTAGCGATAGTTCACAATACAGCAGAAATTGCTAAAGTGAAATTAGTCAAATTTTGTCAGAAAAGTCATCAATAGCTGTAAGATCTTTCCCAGGCATAAGTTGTACTTTGACCCAGGAAGTGGGGTTACAGGATGTAGTCATCACGCAGCTGCACCTCCTTCACTTCTGTACTGACTGCAGCAGAGGATGCATGAGCACCGGCCTAAATAAGTACATGATTTTTTTTAACTAGCCATGTGAAGGGGGCAAAAAAGGGAGGATTACATGTTAAAAAAAATCTACATCTGAAAGTTGGCAGGGTCAACTACATGTAAAAAACACTGAAGGCATCAAAACTATGAATGAACACATGTGGAATTATATGTTTAACAAAAAAAAGTGTGAAAGATCCGAATATATGTCTTATATTCTAGGTTCTTCAAAGTAGCCACCTTTTTCATTGATTACTGCTTTGCACATTCTTGGCATTCTCTTCATGATCTTCAAGAGGTAGTCACCTGAAATGATCTTCCCAGAGTTCTCAGAGATGCTTAGCAATTGGTGGCCCTTTTCTGACTGACCTTCATTTCTTAAAGTAATGATGCCCACTAGTTTTTCTTTACTTAGCTGATTTTTTACAGTCTATTCAGTAGGATTATCAGCTGTGTATCCACCTGACTTCTGCACAAAACAACCAATGGTCCCAACCCCATTTATAAGGCAAGAAATCCCACTTATTAAATCTGACAGGGCACCTGTGATGTCAAAACCTTTTCTGGTGACTACCTCTTGACGCTCATCAAGAGAATGCCAAGAATGCGCAAAGCAAAAGGTGGCAACTTTAAGTAACCTAAATATAAGACATTTTCAGTTGTTTCACACTTTTTTGTTAAGTATATAATTCCATGATATATGGATATATAGGGGCATATATATCATATGCTGGCGCTCGTGCGCCAGTGTATGATAGCCCCGCCGATGCAAGTTCGCAGCCCGATACATCAAGAGGCTTCCGCAGGGCCTGGCGTAGAAAAAAAAAACGTAGCCGTCGACTTTTCACGTATGAAAAGTCGCCGGCAGCAGCAAGTGCGCAGGCACGGGGATAGTAACGCCCCACGCCGGCCCACTCCAGGCCGGCCGTGCCCTCCCCCCTTCACGCCCCTTCATGCCCCACTGGCGTGAAGGTGGCAGATCGGGGCAAATAATCGCAAAAGCTAGCAATAGCTCAGAGTTCCTGATAAATATCCCCATAGAGTTTATCAGAGTTGGTTGTTTCACCCTGTACCTGGAGCTCTAATAGATGCCCCAGTTACAGGGAAAAACTTGTAAAAGAAAAAGTAAAATAAAAAAAAAGTTTAACTGACCCCCAGTCGGCTTTTTTTTACATATCATTAGAATTTCTACTTTGTTTTTTTTTCATGACATCTGAGACTTTAACTTGATAGCATAGTTTTATTAATTGAATATTTTTATTATTTTATTTCATTATAAAATAAGCCAATAAATGACAACAAATGTGAAAAAATAAGTTGCTTTGTCATTTTTCAAATTAAAGTTTTTAATGAGCAGTAAACTAAATAAACTTTTACCAAAATATGTTATAAATATGTACAGCATTATTCCATTATTATTCCATCATCCTTTCCCCAAGTTCAGCTACAAATGCAGAGGGTGCATGCAATTCTGCAAACTGTAAGCTAAGTCTTTCCTGCGGATCAGTCTACATTCTTCCTTCTGCTGACGAGCTGGAGGGGGCACAATTCAAACTCCTATGTCTCCTGAACCCTGGCACCTAGAAACACAATATAGGTGGCAAATTAATCAAGAGAATCTCCCCTTTAATAATGTTATAGAATTGTTATGGATGCTTCGCAGTACCAGACAATACACTTGTGTTTGTCTCCTGTTTAATATGACAGCTAGATTGTGTTTCAGTAGATATAGAAGTTTGAGTTTGGCGACTGTCAAGACTTCTATAAACGTCCTTGCTTCTTGGAAGAAATAGTTACAGTCTTGAGCATGGGCTGTGTTTGTCAGTACATCTTAGCTTCACACACTTGAATTGGACCGAGGTATAACACAGACAGAGCTCATGGAGTGGTGCAGCTCATAATTTTTAAGGTTACTTATTACTTTAAAAATAACTCGTGTAAACACTGTAAATAGAAAAACACATAAATTTGAGACTTCACTCTTGATAAAAAGGATAAATTGCAAATTCCATGACAGGCTTGTACAAGTTGGGAGCACGGGCCTCGTAACCTATATAAACAATTTCACCCTCCACTATCTCTGAATCTTGTGTTATTACTTCATAAACCCAACTTGGAACAGATCCAGAAACTCGTACAGTGAATGAATGTATTGTTCAGGCCTTGATACCTGCATCTCTTAGACAATATTACCCTCATAGCGCTGCTACTGTAAATGATGACTGATGATGATAATGATAAGTATGGTTCCAGACTAAATACATCATGCGTCTTATATCTAAAGCAGGGAGCTCAGCAGGAACAATATGTTGAAAGAAGGAACATAAGGGTTGACACGTCTGAGTAGTTGATGATTAAAGACTCTTTCAGCAGCTATGTATAAATATAGAGAAGGAGAAGGTTTTATAAAAAGCCTGTGGACCCTGATTCTATGATAAACACGACTCTACAGACCCCAATTTAGAAACCTGAGGTCACTAAACTGTATTGTGAAAAAGTGTAAATCCCCCTTTAGGTGTCTATGGTGCTGTGAGCCTCCATCATGTACATATATAGTGAACTCTCCCCCACATTGTACTCCATGTGATTGTGGTGAATTCAGTGGAACACACAATGATTATTACACTCTGTATTAGAGAGACCAATGGGGGCATAGTGCATCCATCTATTGTGACACAGCCCTGAATGAACTGGTCTGACCAGAAGATGCTACTGAGGACCAATTGTAAGACATAGACTACCACCACACAAACTTTGGGGGGAACATATCGACGGGAGGAGTATCAAAACTGGCACACGTAGCACCCAGATATACTAAGAGGATCCGGCACTGAAACAATCATAAAAGTTGGTTCCTATAATGGTAGAAATTCTTCGGAGTGTTCACAAATACATGCAAGACAACAGAGAAGTCAAATGCTCTACTCCTTATTGAGAAGAAACAGTTCAGTCTTGTGAAATGTCGTTCTCACCACCATAGTTAGGAATAGAAGACCCTTAGCGATTCTTCCAACAATGGTCTTTCCCGCACAAGGTCCACCCTGCTGGCATCCAACAACCTTTGTGTCAAATAACGGTCGTGAATCCTACGTGGAAAAGGATGTACAGCGTTGTGTAGATTGCCCAGGTATAAGTATAAATATACTGCCCTATATACCTATACCTGGGCAATCTACACAACGTTGTACATCCTTTCCCATGTAGGATTCCTGAATGTTTTTTGACATATCTCACCTCACCTTGTACTTGAGTCAAGAAAAACAAACAAACAGTGCACTCACCTTTTGACGCCACCCCCCCCCTCTCTACACAGCAATGCAGGCTATATACTACAGGGGGGTGGCAGTCTATATACTACAGGGGCTGGCAGGCTATATACTACAGGGGGCTGGCAGGCTATATGCTACAGGTGGCTGGCAGGCTATACACTACAGGGGCTGGCCGGCTATATACTACAGGGGCTGGCTATATACTACAGGGGCTGGCAAGCTATATACTACAGGGTTCTGGCAGGCTATACACTACAGGGGGCTGGCAGGCTATATACTACAGGGGCTGGCAGGCTATATACTACATGGGGCTGGCAGGCTATATGCTACAGGGGCTGGCAGGCTATATACTACAGGAGGCTGGCAGGCTATATACTACAGGGGCTGGCAGGCTATATACTACAGGAGGCTGGCAGGCTATATACTACAGGGGCTGGCAGGCTATATACTGGGGTGTGACCAATGCATTTCCCACGCTCGGCTTTTTCGAGTCAACAGGTTTTTCCAGTTTTTTGTTAAAATTAGGGGTCTCGGCTTTTACTCGGGTCGGCTTATGCTCCAGTATATACTGTAAATATTGTCAGAAATGTTTATTTTTTGTTTCTATACATTTCTATGTTTATATTTATTTCTTTGTTTATTTATTGCGATATAATGTACAGTATATCAAAGATAACATAAAGAAATAATTAGGTAAATCCTAAATGTTATACTGAAAGTGTTACCGAAACTCAGTCCCTTGAATATCCATTGATATTGATATTTCTGTATGTAACAGTCATGTAGAAGTGGCAAGGTAGCGTGATTTCCACACTTACGTGATATTAAGGGGATTTAGGGCACAGGCCAAGTAACTTCGCCATTGGCAAAAGATGAAACACAGGATAGTGGTATAAGATGTAATGACACGAACCCCTCTTTAGTTACACTATGTAATTATAATTTAGACAAATAGGTTCACACCGGGAGCATTTTTGCTTAAATGAACTGCGGATGTAAAACCACAGGGCAGAGAATGCAGAGTCATCCTGGTTTGGCTGGTGGAGGATGTTGGAGCAGGTGGATGGTTTGTGCAAATGTCTATTTCCTGAGCTGTCAGACAGGACATTATATCATATTAGGGTGGCAAGGAAGGTCAGACATCCATAATACTTAGTAAAACACTGCCATTTTAATGTGGTATTGTAACCTTTGCATTGCTCTTTGCGTCATTCAAAAATGCAAATGTTATTTTATAGAAATGCGATTTTAGGTGATTTTTTTCTACATCGCCCTACAACCCCACTGTTCTGCCATTACCCTGTTACCCCGCTGCACTTTTTTCCTTTTGCATGTCTGAATTCAGATTATTTGACAGCCGAAGCCATAGGTGATGGAGTCTCTGTGGTCCCTTTGGTCTTTCTCTTGGCCATGCCCAATGCAGTACTGGGCCATTATCAGATGGCAGGTGGTCAGGGTTATCCATGCTCTATATCACATGTGCTGGTACAGCAGGTTGCGTGCCTGGAGAAGTTGTTCTTTCTTCAGAGACCAAGAGCATCCTAAGGCCCAGGGGTAGGTCTGTCTACAAATGTATATTTCTTCCTCTTCAAATTTTTTGGCCAAGAAAAGTGCTGGGAAGAAGTTGTTCCTTCTCTGTGTGTATTCCTGCTCTCCTGAAGTATTCATACACCATTGCCAAGAGATACTTGTCTGAAATCGTTTTATGGTTATCACTAGCAAGGAACAACCTGATGTGTGTGTCACGGGTGCCCCTGTGATCCATGTCTCGGATTGCAGGCACACCCGTGCCCCTCTTCATGGCAGCGCACCGTTATGTGTGGACTCACCTCTCCTCATTCCTGCTCTCGTCCCGTCACTCGAATATTTAAAGGGCCAGCGCACTGCTGATTGGTGCTGGCCACTTCTGGGTTTTCCCTAAAGGCCGGCTTCTCCAAGCAACCCCTGCTGGATCTTAGTGCTACTTGCCTATAAGAAAGCTTCCTCCTGTGTTCCTTGTGCCTGCTCTGATCTCCCATTGTGACCCCGGATATGACCCTGACGTTGCACCATTGCTGCCAGCCTCGACCTCCTGCTCCGTTCGCAACCTCGCATCATTGCTGTCTGCCTTGACCATCTGCCTGTTCCTGACCATGAGATTGCCCAGAGATTCTGTACCTCGACCTCAGCTGCCACCGCGGGCAAGTCGCACCTGTGGAACAACCTGGTGGCATCATGCCGCAGCAAGACCATCCTGCTTTGTGGCGGGCTTTGGTGAAGACCGGGTGCGACTTAGATTCCCAGGTTCCCAGGTGTCGGCTTATGTCATCACCCATGGTGGTCCAGGGGGTTCTCTGACAGTGTGTATGCTCCAGGAGATACTCTAAATATTATTACCCAACAGACTATGCAGGACGTCACAAGAATTAGAATATAGAACAAAAATCTGACCTCTTTGCTGACCTCTTTGTTTTAGCAAATCGTGTATAATAATAATACACTCAAAATTCTGGATACATTATATATTGAGTGTAACCCACTAGGCAAGTAGAACGGTGACACCTGTTTGAGAATTTGGCCTGGGCTACACAAACCTCTGACTGATTCTATTGAGTGACAGCAGCAGTCCACAAGCAGTATATGAATTCAATGTACCGTAAAGAGGAGCTTGTATAAGCTCATGGGTAATTAAACACAATTGTCCGACGATCATGCACTGTGCCGCGACTCACTAAGATTGATATCCTGCATGTGTCGCTTCCCCGCTCAGGTCCGACGGAGAACACCTTCTTCTTCCTAGTGTATGTAAGTGCATTGTCTTGCGACACAATTTTAAAGTTAAATCATGTGCTCAGTCGGAATCAGTCCGATCGTCCGACGGGCCACACACCCCCCCCCCATTTCTGTCACATGTAAGCCAGCGCAGCTGCGACACAATCTGATTGCGTGCGAAACAATCTCAGCACAAACCCATGTTAAATACCTGTCAAAGCTTCACAAATCCCAAAAAACGTAAATAGTCCAACGAAAGTGCGGCCGCGGACCCATAGTAAAAAAGCCCCTATATCAAGACTTCTTAGATTGCAGCAGCTTACTTTCATTCTCTTCTCAACCCTAGACCACCATGTCAGCTTCTTCCAGCCTTGACATGTCTCTGTATATGTCGCAACACAGAAATCTTAGTCTTTGCCGATACTCAAAATCTGTGAACCTCTCTCTCTCTCTCTGAAGATGCCTCTTTATTGTGGTGAAACACAAGATATTATAAATTAGGTATTGACATTTATAAGGAACATATATTCAGTGAGGAAACATATCAAGGATCGATTGTGAGCATTCAGCAAGTAAGTATTGATTTCATGTTAGGTAATTACATTTGAAGGATGCAATAAGGCTGATGAATTGTGACTATATACTGATGTGGAGTCACAATAGATCTGCTACTCTTCATATTCATATGATTAGATGTGTATGTGAAGACTAATAGATAACCCAAACCTCCACATATGCTGATCAAATTTTACCATCTAAAAGAACTTCCCAGGTAATCAAAAATTCCTAGACAGGTTGTAGTTCAATGTGCCAATTGCCACTGATGCAACACAAAGAATAAATGTGTATGAAATGTTTGAAGATGTGTGCTTGAGGAATACCACTATTTCTGGACATTATAGAATTTTGCACTGTTAGCGGGGGGTGGGGGGGGGAGACATCTTCACAGGTAAAACATGGAGAGAATAGTTTGCACAAAATATGAATCCTAAGAAACGAGGTGCAGAATTCTTAGAAACAATGAATTTAGTGTACAAATTACACCAGGAGTATGTTATATTATAAATAGTATATCCATTCTAATCTGCTTCTGCTAGTTTATTGATTTCTAGTTGACCTCATAAAAATACTTTTTTTATACTATTTTATATATTTTATTTTATTGAAAATAAATCACACTCCACATACATGAAATAACACTAAATCATACAAGTCGTTACAAAGGATAAAGAACCTATCTATAGAGGTATAGAGTCCCCCTCCCCCCATTTTTTCCTTCCTTTTATTTTGCTCTTCCTTTTCCCTTTCCTTTCTTTCTCTTATACTTCTTACTTCCGTTTTCCCCTTCCTCTGGATACTTTATTGGGGACAGGAATGATGCCAGATCATGGGCTACTATTGATTCCTGATCCCCCCCCCCCAGTAGTAAGCTATAGTGTTTAGTAGTCACTTCTTCCGTTCTTCCTGTCATCAGAATTTCACATTTTCACCTAATAACAGATTCCCATAGCTTGTTTAATACTAATTCCCAATCTGCTTTTTTAATTAACTTTAGTGGGTCCACTCACATTTAAAATGTATCAGTCTTGGAGTCATCATCATTACTTGCACACTGCTCTTACAACTCCACTTCCTGCTCCCTCCTCCACCTTTCCTCATCTATGGCTTTAAGTCTCCACATGCCTATAAGGTTCCCTTAGTTGGCAATCTCTCCTTAAGGGGAACACCTACTGTCTGACCCTAGTCAATAGCCTCTCACACAGCCGATACAGTTCCCTATGATGTACTGAGGAGACCCAACCATGTCGAAACAGTGCTGTCTACGGTTGGGAGTCTGTTCCTTCTGGAATAGATATACTGGATTGTCTTAATCCCACATCATGTTTTTAGACTTCTTGGAGGTCATACTTGGTGTTAAGGTAGCCTTACAAGGTAGCAAAAGGAGGTATTGCATACTTCCCAGAATTCCCTAGTGGAGCACCTATGGCTTTAAAGGAAACCTGCCACTTGAAGTGGCAAGTTTCAGAAGAAAATACCGAGCACCAGCTCAGGGTGAGCTGGTGCCGGAGCTTATTTTTGTTAGTGTTTTAAACCGCTGTATTGCGGTTTAAAACACTTTTTAAACTTTATAGCCGGCGCAGGGAGGTACGCGCTCGGTGCTTACCATGCGCGCGGCTCTCCTTCACTTCCTATGTAGCCGCGCGCATGGTAAGCGCCGAGCGCATACCTCCCTGCGCCAGCTATAAAGTTTAAAAAGTGTTTTAAACCGCAATACAGCGGTTTAAAACACTAACAAAAATAAGCTCTGGCACCAGCTCACCCTGAGCTGGTGCTCGGTATTTTCTTCTGAAACCTGCCACTTCAAGTGGTAGGTTTCCTTTAAGTCTCCACATGCCTATAAGGTGGCCTTAATTGGTAATCTCTCCATAAGGAGAACAGCTACTGTCTTACCCACCCTTCCTCATGCAGATGTAAGCTGACAGATATTTGCACAGGGTCATCAACATATATACAAGTGGTAACCCCAGCCCTGTAGAGGATTATAACAAAGGTTGTTTGGGCGGTAGCCCGGGACCCATGCTTTCTAGGGGGCACAAACCACCCACCAAATGTTATGCTGAGAGGAACCTTCAACCATGAAATCCTCATACATCTGTTTCTGCTCTCAATACACATGTACTCAAGAGTCATTTCAGGACATTGGAAGGTCCCCCAAAGGTCCAAAAAACACACTGAAACAGGCATCCTCCATTCACCAAGGAGCTTGATTCTGGTACCAGATGTAGGAAGTGAATTCCAGCCTTGTTGGGGCTATAATATTCATACAGTCCAGGACCCATGGCAGTCTTAATCTGCCCCTTCCCCAGCCCCTTTAGAATGAGTAAGCTTGCCCCAGATTTACAATGTAATCTTTCATAATGCACGGTTCCTGGAGTAAAGCTCAAATAACAAGCAAGAATCACAGAAATGTTAATCTCGACATGATGACTAGTCCTGAGGCTTACCTTCCCCGCATCCAATGCCTTCATCTGGATCATAAAATCCACCATACAAACCATAGCTGTGACTAATGCATGCGGCTCTTCCCTGTTATAGGTGCCTGTCTCCTCTCCTGGACTGTGCATTTACCTTTCATCTCTTATTATACCTTGTCTAGTCAGAAGGAAACAGCTGCTACGTTGAATGAAATAATCATCAAAATCGTTTATAAAAAAAACGATAAAAACAGCGAGACTAACTCTTCTGGGAAATGTGTTTGCACAAAGGAAACAAATAAGGGCTACAAATATTGATGTTCTGAGAAGTTTATAAGCAGAGAATTGAACATGAAGCAGACTGCGCCATTGTCAGTGTAGTGGCTGAATTAAGTAGATGCAGCTCAGTTCCCATTCTGACCAGCCTCTTCTCTGGTCAAGGCTTCTCACCTTCGCTTATCTAATGAGGGTATCTTACTAACGGGGAGATAGTAAAATTTCTGAAATGAAGTTACCATAGACATTGCTCCCCCCAAATTAATTTTAACATATAGGGGCACATTTACTAAGGGTCCGCAGCCGCGAATCCGTCGGGTTTTTCCCGAATATTTCCGCTTTGCGCTGTATTTCATGGGATTGTGGCGCACGCAAGCGATTTTTGGCACAATTGCGTCGACTTTCGCGCGACAGAAATCGGGGGGCGTGGCCACCGGACAACCCGAAGGATTTGGAAAAACCGCAGAATTTAAAAAGCCATTTGTGTCGCAAGATCAAGCACTCACATACACCAGAAAAAAGCAGGTGAACTTCGGCGGACCTCGGCGCAGCAGCGACACCTGGTGAATATCGGCGCACGGACCTTAGTGAATCCCGGCAGAACCCGAATCAGCGTCGGAGAACCCGCCGCTGGATCGCGACTGGACCGGGTAAGTAAATGTGCCCCATAGTGTCCCCCCTTTAATCTAAAAGTCAAGTGGCTTTATTATATAAATTATAATATTCTGCCTGTCATTAATTATTATAACAGAAATTTACATACAGTATATACTTCACCAGAACCAAGCTTAGTACATAAATACAGCACCTGTATTGACTTCAATACATTACTACAACAGTACTAGACCCGAACTTCATACAGAAACATAGCGCCAGGACCTATTCCCAGTTGCAGGGAGTATATAGGGAGCCAGAACACTGCCACCCAGTATATAGGGAGCCATCACACTGCAGCCTCCATCCCCACAGTATATAGGTAGCCAGCACCCTGCAGTCACCCCCAGTATATAGGTAGCCCGAACACAATGCATTCCCCCAGTATATAGGTAGCCCCAGCACACTCCAGTACCCCCTTCAGTATAAAGGTAGCCCTAGCACACTGCATTCACCCCTTCAGTATATTGGTAGCAACAGCACACTGCAGTCACCACCCCAATTTAGTATATAAGCAGCCCTAGCACATTGCAGTCATCTCCCCCTTCAATATATAGGTAGGCATAGCACACTGCAGTCACCACCTTCAGTATATAGGTAACCATTCCCCTTGAGTATATCGGTAGCCACAACACACGATAACCCCCATTCCTCTTGAGTATATAGGCAGCCCCAGCACACTGCAGTCACCCCCCCTTTAGTATATAGACAGTCCTAGCACACTGAAATCACCCTTCCCCTTAAATATATAGGTATCCCCAGCACACTGCAGCCACCCCCCTTCAGTATGTATGTAGCCCTAGCATGCTGCCCCAGCACATTAGAAAAAAAAATTACTCACCTCCCGGCGCTCGCTGCAGCTCCTCTTCTATCTTCTACAGTATCGAGACCTAGCTACATGCAGTGACCCGTTGGCACACTATGATATCATGAGGAAACGTGTCGCGATACTGTACAAGATAGAAGAGAGGAGATGAGGAGCTGCGAGGAGCGCTGGAAGGTGAGTATTTTTTTTTTTTTTTTTGTGGGCAGCTGCAGGAGCCGCTTGTCTCTTCCACCAGGATTGCGCCCGGGGCCATTGCCCACCACGTCTGGTAGAAGAAATGGACCTATGCCAACATTTTGGGGAATAATCTAGAGCAATAGATGGTGCAAAGTAAGACACACTGAAGAATCTGTTGCAGCAGAAGACTGTGTAGTCTAAGGCAGCACTGGTCTAATGTGTGACACATTGATAAGTCTCCATCTATGTGCAGACCATAATCTCAATAGTTAGTGGCCATTTTTCAGAAATGAAAAGGGGAAATATAATTACAAGATATTTTAACAATGCATCATATATTTATTGTCAAATTTATATTGTAAATTCTAAATTTACAGTATCAGTGCTGCTTACACTGATGATCCACTCTGCTTTGCTCAGTCTGTGGGATCCAATTCCTTGACCTTGCACTGGAAGGGCTCCCATCAGTCTTCACAATCATCTTATTGGATGCACTTAGCCTTCTTAATGGGGTTTTCCCAACAAAAAAGTTAGGTCCTATCCACATCTCAATGATGAGACCTCCACAGATCACGAGAACAGGGGGTCCAACAGGGTCTGTGATACCTCCGTCTGACCCCTCGTCGCTCCCAGAGATGAGTAGAGCAGATGGCCGTGCATGTCCGTTCTGCTCCATTCATCTATATGAAGCTGACATAGATTGCAGAGTTCAAGTTAGGAATTATCATATTCATAGGGCTTCACTTGTTTGGTTGGAAAACCCCTTTAAGCCAAAGTTAAAATACATTTTAAAAAACCCAATGACATTGGAAATTAAGATCTTCATTCAGCTTCAACTAGAAACCTAAAACAACATATGTTTACAATACAGATTTGACATAACTGTAGGTTTCCATGTAATCGTTATATAGTGATATGGTGGATTCTATATTGCAGATTCCTATCATGTTTGCCTTATAAGCAAGGCCACCTTATTCAAGCTGTTATTTGGTGGATTTAACCCAAATAATTAAAAATACCAAATTACATAAAGAACTACTAAAAGTCACTTTTTTACATCCAAAACCTTAGCAGATCTTACAATTAATAAAATTAAATAAATGGACAAACCTAAACTAAGAAGATTTCGCTATCTGAAAATGTTGCGAATTGTCATGCGGAAAATATGTGCAGTTTTAATGCAGATATGTGTTACTTGTGGTCAGTTTTTATGCGGATTTACAAGCGACTTTTTTTACATGCGTTTCTTACCTGTTTTGTTTCACCTGATTTGACGTCATTTTCCGGAATTGATGTAGATTTGATGAAGTTTTTCTCATGCCCATAGACTTCAATGAAAAAAATGACATGCAAAAATCCTCAAGGACAAGTGAGAAGATCATTATTCCATTTTCCACATTGAGCAACAATACAGCCAAATACAGTTCAATAGTTTTTTCCCTTTTTGTCTTATAATATTTTTGTGTAGGAGGGACTACAGAGTATAGTAGTGTAGTCAGTGGAAAACGGGCCATACATCGTCCCGGCCCTACAGACTGCACAATGTGCAGAGGACGTCTGCTGACTGGACTGCAGCGCCAGGTCATCATACGTGTACAGGAGGGCTATGCAGGGACGGTTTTAGACAAAGTGGGGCCCTGGGAAAAACTAAAACAAAAGTGGGGCCCCAAAATATAACTATTTTATTAACAGTCACAGTCAGTGAGAGGCTCCGTTAGCCCTGCACAATAATAACGTTTTGTAGATTACAAGCAGTAGTATGGTAAGTATCTGTAATATGGGACTGTAGGAGAATAATATAGGAGACATAGATGATAGGGAGATAGATGATAGAAGATAAATATGAAAGATGATATAGACTTATAGATAGATGATAGATTTATAGATGCAGAAATATTGGTTTATATATGTAGATATGCTAGATAAATGATGGAAGATATATATGAGATATATACACTCACCAGCCGCTTTATTAGGTACACCATGCTAGTAACGGGTTGGACCCCCTTTTGCCTTCAGAACTGCCTCAATTCTTCGTGGCATAGATTCAACAAGGTGCTGGAAGCATTCCTCAGAGATTTTGGTCCATATTGACATGATGGCATCACACAGTTGCCGCAGATTTGTCGGCTGCACATCCATGATGCGAATCTCCCGTTCCACCACATCCCAAAGATGCTCTATTGGATTGAGATCTGGTGACTGTGGAGGCCATTTGAGTACAGTGAACTCATTGTCATGTTCAAGAAACCAGTCTGAGATGATTCCAGCTTTATGACATGGCGCATTATCCTGCTGAAAGTAGCCATCATTGGGTACATTGTGGTCATAAAGGGATGGACATGGTCAGCAACAATACTCAGGTAGGCTGTGGCGTTGCAACGATGCTCAATTGGTACCAAGGGGCCCAAAGAGTGCCAAGAAAATATTCCCCACACCATGACACCACCACCACCACCAGCCTGAACCGTTGATACAAGGCAGGATGGATCCATGCTTTCATGTTGTTGACACCAAATTCTGACCCTACCATCCGAATGTCGCAGCAGAAATCGAGACTCATCAGACCAGGCAACGTTTTTCCAGTCTTCTACTGTCCAATTTCGATGAGATTGTGCAAATTGTAGCCTCAGTTTCCTGTTCTTAGCTGAAAGGAGTGGCACCCGGTGTGGTCTTCTGCTGCTGTAGCCCATCTGCCTCAAAGTTCGACGTACTGTGCATTCAGAGATGCTCTTCTGCCTACCTTGGTTGTAACGGGTGGCGATTTGAGTCACTGTTGCCTTTCTATCAGCTCGAACCAGTCTGCCCATTCTCCTCTGACCTCTGGCATCAACAGGGCATTTCCGCCCACAGAACTGCCGCTCACTGGATGTTTTTTCTTTTTCGGACCATTCTCTGTAAACCCTAGAGATGGTTGTGCGTGAAAATCCCAGTAGATCAGCAGTTTCTGAAATACTCAGACCAGCCCTTCTGGCACCAACAACCATGCCACGTTCAAAGGCACTCAAATCACCTTTCTTCCCCATACTGATGCTCGGTTTGAACTGCAGGAGATTGTCTTGACCATGTCTACATGCCTAAATGCACTGAGTTGCCGCCATGTGATTGGCTGATTAGAAATTAAGTGTTAACGAGCAGTTGGACAGGTGTACCTAATAAAGTGGCCGGTGAGTGTATACATGGAAATAGAAGATTGATTGATAGATGGATAGATAGATAACAGATTGGAGATAGAAGATATATAGAGAAATAGACAAAAAGCTAGATAGATAAATGGTTAGATAGACAGATATATAGATAGGAAATAGACAAATTATAAGACATAGATATATAGACAGGAGATAGATGATAAATAATAAGGCATCTTCACCCAGGCATTCGAACAAGGGGTATTAAAGGAAAAATACAACCTCTACCCACAAAAGTTCACATGAAGGGGGCCCCTTTAGAACATGGGGACCTGGGCAATTGCCCAGTTTGCCACTCACTAACCCCAACCCTGGACCTATGTCTGATAGGCTTCCTCTGAAAACAACCCTTTTGGCCATTTTTGATCTATATACAATTATATTTTTGGAGCAAACACCATTATCTGCCACTATATTTTCAGGGGTATCTTTGTTATGGCAGCTAGCAATACCCTGAAGCAAGTGACAAGAGCTTCTGACCAAGTCTCTGCCCAATGCGACAGCACACTCAAAGGGGTTTACCAGACTTTAAACATTCCGTCCAAGTTGTTTGACTGCAATAAGATTTATTACTTGCTAATATACTGTCTGTAGCTGAAATGCCTCTATACGCAGGATGGCCGACCGTCTGTAAATTTCTGGACTGTCTGTAAAAATAAGAGAAATTTTTCAGTTCCTGTAAAAATAAACAGATTCGTCTGTGTTTTTCTTCTGCCTGGCGATAGTTCAGCAGGACATTATAAACAGCTTTATATAATTCTAAGATAAGTTCCCTCACTCCCACCCCAAAAATATTAAATGTTCAAGTTGGCAACCATGTTTGTAATATGCAGCCACATATCTGTGCATGCGCCTGCTTACCTGAGGTCCTGTACTCTGAACATGTAGTCAGGTAGATATTGTAATCTTAAAGGGGAACTCACACAGGGATTTTATATACTATTTTATAATTGGTGTAGAAATCCACTGCAGATTACAGTGAGTAATGAAATCTAGCCCAATACACACTACATAATCTTTGCTCATAAATGATAACATCAGATGCATATCTACCACTAAGCACACTGACATAATGCTGTGTGTCCCATCTGGTAACATCCGTGTTCTTTTAGCATCCTTTGCCCTGATCCTTCCCCCATAAATTAAAATTATGCAAATAAGCCTGAGGGGCTCCAGGCACCATTAACACCCGTGGAGCCCCCTAAGCTAATTTGCAAGGGCATAGGAAGCTAAAAATAGAGTGGATCCTGCCAGAGGGGGCACACACCAGCATATAAGTGTGCTTGGGTTACAATCCTTCGTCCTGGTGGTAAATTTTCTTTAAAATCTGGAGCATGTTCTGTTATGGATTAATAATTAATATTTGCTCTCTTAATAGGAGAGGAGAAATCCCTCTGTAGATCTGTACATCAGGATCCATCATCATAACGAGCTGCAGACAATGCTAGGTATAGGCTGAATAGATATGTGTATGTAGCAGGTAGCAGCAGGACTGTGGAAAAATGAACTAGTGTATCCAGGCTTCCAGTTCCTGGGCAGGCATTTCAGCCTGAAGAGCTTTCTGCTCTTAGCAATGAACTTTTACACAGCCCCTTCCCTCTGTCCAGAGTGACTGCCAAGTATCCAACCAAAATCCAGATAAAGGACTGTGGTGTAACAAAGTGCAGAGATTAGAAACCTCTTCAGGCTGAAAGTCCTGCCCAACGCCCCTGCAAGACCTGCAGAGGTGCAATATATTTCACTTTTCACGTTTCAGTAGGCCCCTGGGCGACAGAAATGTAGTGGGCCCCTTCGCAATGAACTCACATGGTGGCATAAAAAATTCAGAAACTAAAATATTCCCTAGTTAATCTTACCAATCAGCCTCCTCATGCTTGTTTTATATAAAGCCACCCCCCCCCCCCTTACCCCATCCTCTATGGATTCATTAAATAAAACCACCTTCACCCCATAGATTCCTTATGTACAGCCTTATGTGCCCCCCCCAGCAACCCTGGGCCCCGGCACTTGCCCAGGGATGCCCAGGCCTGTTACCCAACACTGTCTGCAGCTTCGTATTGTCAAAACTGCTGATAGATTCCTTTTTAGGGACCACTGTCATACTTGGGAAACTAACAGGATCACAGTGATACTGTTCTGTGTTCAGGCACATTCATCATTACACAGAAGAGGTTTTTAAATGCTTTATATAAATTAACTGTAAAGAGTCAAATGAGCCGGGGAAGCATCATGCCGAAAAGAATTTAATGGTTTGTATAATGTCAGGTAGGCCGGGAAAAATCTTCACATCTCAACTGCTGCAGGTAGCTTATATGATAATATAAAAGTCATGTGAAACACCATAGGGACACCCCAGTGGAACCTATTTCCGACCCCTTGATTCTTTACTCTAAGGAAAGAGAACTCACATCAAGAAGTAGGCCATACAACAGGCACAGATCCAGTCACCATAGAAAATCCCCACGTGATCCAGATCCAGAATATGATCTGATTGTTCGCAATAAAAGAGAAGAACAAATTAGGGGCATATTCATGGAAAGTGTCACTGCTAGACATGATGAATTGGGACCAATGATTCTAAAGACAAAGGGGCTTATTTATTAAGGGTCGCGGATCGCACTTTCGTCGGACTGTTCATGGTTTTTGGGATTTGCGCGTTGGGACAGGTATTTAGCAGGGGATTGTGTCGCTCGTGCCGGCTTTTTTGTGTGACAGAAATCGGTGGGCGTGCCGTTTGCCGACAGATTCAGACTGGGCACGGAATTTAACTTTCAAATTGTTTCACTAGCCAAGCACTTACATGCACCAGGAAGAAGAAGGTGAACTCCGGCTCACCTGAGTGGGAAGTGACACATACAGGATATCTGGAAAACGATCTTAGTGAATCGCAGCAGAGTGCATGATCGTCGGACAATGCACTTTGGATGAACTCCAGCAACCGGGTAAGTGAATGTGCCCCAAAGAGTCCCAAGAAATACACAATGGAGCTCAGGGTTGGAGAGTTATAATGATCTTCCAGAAGATGATTATATTTGAATAAACGTTGATTTAAAAAAAAATGGTTTTAACACATCCCCTGAAAATAAACTATAACCCACATTTCAGAGAAAACAAATGTTATAAAGCCATGTCTTGTATTTGGAGAAACCTGTTATATATACACATAATGTAATGTGCTGTAGTTTTATGAGTATTGGACAGGATCCCTGTTTCAATGACAGCCCAGCATACTCAACCAGCCTAATTATAGATTAATTAAAACTCAACTTAATGACGGGAAGGACAAATAATAGGGCATCAGGTGCTGGTAAGTTCCTGCTACAGATGTGTCTTAGTAAACTACAGTCATCATTTGCACCACGTGACCCAGTAATTGTCAGCTTGGTGACTATTTTGGATTTTGTCAATGAGCAGCATTTGTCTAGTGGACCATGTCAGGCAGCGAGCTTTGACATCTACAGACCAGGAAGAAGTACAGACAGAGATTGCTCAGCTCTCCAGGCACTTTAGGCCTTGAGTAACAATAGAAGGCATGCAGTACTACTGGAACGAACACACTGATATGTAATTACCGCAGTGCACAGGACTGGAGGAGTTCTGCATGTGTCACCTCTCAAGGGTTATCCGTATTTTATCAATATAGACAATGCTACAATGCTGCCACATTATTAAAATTCTGCATTTACTTTATGCATATTTTCCATTTTTCATATCCTGCTGATGTGTTGTTTTGATATGCCACGTCTCATTCTCGGAGGAAATAGTGCCAGACAAGGCGGGTTTGTTGATACAGACTGTATACCTTTCAAACTAAGATCACAGATATTGCCTAAAGTACTTTAAAGGGGAAATATAATTTCCGCTGCTTATAATTTTCTACATTTCTACTTGATAATGAAAAATTATTATTATCCCTTCTCTATAAATGAAGGGGCTATGGACCTGGCACTTCCCTGTACATGGATCCTGCACCTCATTGACCTTTTGATGCCACAGTATGGATGTACCACTGTCTCCTATGCAGATGGCAAAGCTTTAACTAGTGGTAGTTTGGAACACAATGGGGCATATTTACTTACCTGGTCCATTCGCGATCCAGCGGCGTGTTCTCTGTGCTGGATTCGCGTCCGGACAGGATTCATTAAGGTAGTTCCTCTGCCCTCCACCAGGTGGCGCTGCTGCGCTGGAAAGCATCGGAACGCGCTGGAGTTTACCGAGCCGGGCTGAGTGAAGGTAAGTGCAAGCTCCGCAACAGATTTTTTTTTTTTTAATGCGGCGTTTTTTTTTTTTTCGTACGCCCACGCCCCCCGATTTCCGTCGCATGCATGCCAGCGCCGATGCGCCACAATCCGATCACGTGCGCCAAAATCCCGGGGCAATTCAGGGGAATTCGTCGCAAATCGGAAATATTCGGGTAACACGTCGGGAAAACGCAAATCGGACCCTTAGTAAATGACCCCCAATGGGGCAGATTTACTTACCTGGTCCATTCGCGATCCAGCGGCGCGTTCTCTGCGCTGGATTCGGGTCCGGCCGGGATTCATTATGGTAGTTCCTCCGTCGTCCATCAGGTGGCGCTGCTGCGTTGAAAAGCATTGGAACGCACTGGAGTTCACTGAGCCAGGCTGAGTGAAGGTAAGTGCGGCGGTTTTTCCGAATCCGTCGGGTTTATGTTCGGCCACGCCCCTCCCGGGGCAATTCAGGGGAAATCGGCGTAAATCGGAAATATTCGGGTAACACGTTGGGAAAACGCGAATCGGGCCCTTAGTAAATGACCCCCATCAAGTAAGAAGTTAGTTTACACATAAGGCTACATTCACACGAATGTCTATGGCGGGCATACGTTCTCCGTGATGGAGAGGATTAGTGGTAACCCCTCCCCTCACCATTGTGATACATGGCGCACGGCACTGTCGCGCGGGGAAAGATAGGACATGTACAACATGTACAATGTCCAGACTACATTTAGTTGTAGTTATATTGTTAGATATGTTTTTAAAAAATGAGTCAAATGAGTCTTTGCCTTTTTTATTATAACGTATAGAAAATAGAGGGTGATAACATAGATCTGCACATTAAGATTGAAAATTATCCTACTCAAAAATATGACGTCCTTTAGAAAATGATGAAGTAGTTATTTTTAGGTAATTTTAATAGAAAGATCATGAAATGTAACATTCTAAAACTGTGTTGAAGTAATTTTTTAATGTTTTTTCAGATTTTTTTGCGAGTTTTTAGGCACAAAATAATGATAAATACAGTGCCAAACACCCATTCACTATGTCAGATAAGGCGCAGACATTTAAAGCCACTAAGTGCTGGAGTTTAACCTGCATGCAAAAAGTCGCAAATTAGAGACAAATTTACTAACTGCGCCAAAAAGTTGTGCAAAAAATGCAAAAACAACCTAAAAATGATGATCAAAGGGTCACATTTATTGCGGCTTGTACGTCTGAAAACGGACGTGATTTTGAAGCAATTCTTGACACTTCTCTGCACAATTCGCGGTTAGATGGGGAGGGGGCAGTTGCTGCACTGCATCTGCGCACTGCCTATAGCCTGCACCCATTCAGACACAGACTATGGCGCATCGAAGCACTCGCAGACGCCAAGATTTATCAGTAGGTGCGTGCTAGGGACTGGAGGCAACATCATACGCTATACACTGTCATGGGTGCCCCTGCGACCCATATGCGGGGTCGCAAGCGCACCCATGTACCTCCGTGTGCCCCAGCGTCTCACGTACCTGCCCCGGCTCCAGTGTTCGGTTTGTAAAATTGAAAGGGCCAGCGTGCCACTAATTGCCGTTTGCCAACCCTGATAAATTCCAGCCCCTTCCTATTTCCCCTACTGGATCTATGTGGTTCCGTGCCTGAGAGAAAGCTATATTCCAAGCCCTCTGTGATTATCCTGATTTCCCGTTGTGACCTCAATTCCATTCCTGACCCTGTGCTGCATGTCCTGACCTACCGCTATGTTCCCGACTCTGAATCTGTGCTGCCTGTCTCGACCTCCCACCTGTTCCCGACCACGAGTTTGCCTTACGTTCCTGTACAACGCCTTGGCTGCCACCGCGGACAAAGTCGCGCCAATGGAACGACCTGGTGGTAGCACACCGCAACAAGGCTAACCTGCTTTGGTGAAAACCGGGTGCCGCTTAGACTCCGGTCCCAGGTATCAGCTTATGTCATCATCTGCGGATCCGGCCGAGAAGAACATCAAAGCCGATGCCCTTTCTTGTGCCGCTGATGTTGTTGGGGAAGAGTCAGCTCTTCCTCAGGACAACATCCTGGACCGTGCCCTTCTGCAGAGGTTACTCCAGTCAAAAAAGAGGGGGAGGCTGAAGGGGGGGGGGGGGATACTGTCAATGGTGCCCCTGCGACCCATATCCCAGGTCGCAGGCACACCGGTGTACCTCCGTGTGCCCCAGCATCTCACATACCTGCCCCGGCTCCAGTGGCAGTCCCTGCGATGTCTGTGCTCCGGCGCACGCGCTCCCGTGTTCTAGGGGGTGCACGCATCGACTCTGTAAAATTTAAATGGCCGCTAATTGCCGTTGGCCAGCTGCCAGCCCTGATAAATTCCAGCCCCTTCCTATGCCATTTATATGTAGAGCAGTGATGGCAAACCTTCTAGAGACTGAGTGCCTAAACTACAAGCAGTCAATTTTTGCTACCTGTTCTTCCTCATCTTTCAATCGTATCGACCCCCTGAGGCCACCAGGAAAGAATGAAGGCAAATTAAGACTCGTAGCTTCTCTCCAGGGTCTCTCTGTAGGAGAAGAATGGTGGGTCCAGCAGGATGAACTCCAAAGACATTGCAGTTCTGTCCACACCTTCTCGCTTTTCCCGCAGTTCCAAACAGCCAATGAAATGTTGTTTTTAAACAGCGCTGAGAGCAGCATCTCTTAAGTTGCCTGGGACTGCAGGTGGATTTGGTCCTATTTGGTGAACTCTGTCCTGGAGCAATGGTCTGAGTGTCCACAGAAATGGGTCCACCTGTGGCACCCGTGACATTGTTTCGCCACCACTGGTCTAGAGGTTCAGAGAAATGGTGAAAAATTAGTGCTGCAAAAAACTTCCAGATCCAGCCGTGTCAGGGGCAACTCTTTCTTTATTAAGGCATATCATTAAAATTCAATCACGAAAATTCTTGCTGACACGTTTCAAACGGACTAGCCGTTCTTAATCATGGCAAAGTCATGGCAGTGAAAAATTTGTGAACTTATATTTTACCTAATTATTTCGCAAAGGGTGAAATAAAAGTTCACTCTTTTTCTTAGGTTGGCATTGATTTAATGTGTGATGCCAGCCTCAGCCCCTTCTTGCTGTTCTGATTCCATGACTTTCCTCTATTTCCAGGATTGTTGTACAGTGCTGAGTTTGATATCAGAATTGATGTAAAAAGTTCACATTCAGCGTAACCTGCTGGAAGGTATTTTGTTACAGATGTGTAAATATGATTTTTACTAGCCGTTACATTGCTGCTTCCTGTCTGTGACAGGCAGATCCAGACAGGCAGTTTGAGAAGTGACATCTCTGTGAACCTTTCCCAGGTTTCTCCGGAACAAGCAGTGTGAATATACACAACAGTCCCTACAGCTCTATGTGACCTGATGTCAGACATGGCATATACTATCCACACTGAGCCACATCCACCTCATCTGCATAGCGGGGATGTTTGCTTTACTTTACAGTAATTAGAGGGTTTAATATCCGATATATGTCTGCACTGTGTACATTATTAAAGTGTATCCTTGATCTGTAACAGACCTTCACTTCCTTCCTGGACAAGCCGGCAGATCCATGCAAACCAGTGACATGGAAATGTCACTGGAAATGTTTGTTCTACATAGGAAGATAAATCCGGAATACTAGGTCCATGAAATAAATCAATGGCTGGAGGAATACAATATATTCCCTGCCTAGAATGTATCCTCGGCATAATGCTAGTGTCACAAATGTCACCTTTCATGCAGTTGTTTATGAGTAACTAAATCTTTGACGCACAGAGCTTGCCAAATCGTTCCCTGTCCCCAATAAGGCTCACAATCTAATCAACATACCAGTATGTTTTGGAGTGTGGGAGGAAACCGGAGTACCCCCACACAAACACGGAGAGAACATGGGACTTAAACCCAGGACCCCAGTGCTGCAAGGCTGTAGTGATAACCACTGAGCCACCATGCTGCCCCTAGTATAATCAATGCTCCACATGCTGGTAGTACTAGATTGTGACATGGACATCTACATCCGCAAACATCTACTCAAACAAACCCATCAAACCTCAGCTGGAATAGTAAAGCAGAGGATCTTAGTCTTTAAATTTAAAGACATTGGATATAAAGTATATGAAAACCTTACCTAACTTTTTCTTCTGATAGTGATCTTGCTTCACTTACATAAGGTTAGGGGACCCCTTTAATCGGCAGATAGGTTTGAAAACAGAGTGAAAATACATTTAGGATATAAAGATATAAAGACAGGTTCTGCTAACTTGTTTTCTTTCTCCACTACATTTATCTAGATTTATGGTTAAAAACAAAGAAGAACAAGAGATTTTTTAATGAGCTTGAGAGAGTTTTTTGTCTATTTCTGCACTAAAAAGAATGTCTTTGGAGCTTGCACATGTTTTATGAAGTGTTTTTTGTCATTTTTGTGTCACAGTTGCAATTTGCCCAACGCTTTAAAAACTGTGCACCTAAAGGCTTAGCCATAGTTTGCTCCTCATTTGCTGTATTACTCAGTTGTGCCGCAATTCTGTCCCAACAGCATGAAGCAAAGTGCACCAAGAAAAAAATTCCTGAAAATTGACCAGATTTACTAAGAGATTTATGCCTGTATGGGATTATCTGGCGCAACCTGCACATGAGTGAGGCAAACTGCACTAAGGGGGCATTTACATAAATGTATGTCCGCTGGGCCGTAGCCGGGCAGACACAGGTCCGGCGCCGTAGAGAGAATGAGGACCCCTCCCCTCTCCATAGAGATACAAGGCGCACTGCGCTCTAACACGGGAAAGATAGGACATGTCCTATCTTTTCCCTGTGTACGGTGCCACACATGTGCTGCACCATACCGCTCCATGCACCCATTGCCGGCCTATGGGGAACGTATACACAGCCGCAAGCTTGAGGCCATATATACGTCCACCAACGGACGTGTGAATGCTGCATAACACAGATTGCACCATTTTTTTAGATTTTTGGGGCCAATATGCTTTTAAACCTCTACTGGAATAAGTAAAAAAAATAGAAACAACAAGAACAAACCAGACCCCATTCATTACTAGAGAGTAGTGGACCCGACATTCAAGTTTGGCGTTTGGGTTTGGCCAGTCATATTGCTGAATTGGGACACCCCACGTCACTCATAGCCATGGCTGTTTGTTAGGGGTGTCCAATCTGGCAATATGTCCAGGTCAAGTGGCCAGACTAGAACGTCTGGTCAACTTATCTATGTTCATTACTTCGCTGCATAAGAATTGCAAGTCATATCAATAAGAAAAGGATTTAGTCTGTGCTTTAAACTACAATGTAGTAAAATTCTGCCATCTGGTGGTAAATGTGAAAACTGCTTGTGCTCATTGAAAATGGTCTGTTGCGTTTGCAAAAACAATCCCTAGCATCCTTAGCTCCAGTGGTAACAAGACATTCATCTGCACTTCTCCTCCTGTTGGTGATGACTTCATGATCATTGGAAATTTAATGCCAATTACTGTACAAAGCTAAATCTGGGCTAAAATCATGCAAGAAAAGTGCATGTATTTTATAAACATGCCCCAGTCTCCCCCAGGCTTTTTGTAAATCCAACGCATGGATGGTCCTGCCTGGCATAGTTTTCCACTATGATCCATACCAGTCTGGAGTAAACTATTGTAATATATTCTGGTTCTGTCTTTAGTACATTTGCCAGGTCCACTTTTCTAAAAAAACCAGCCCAAAAAAGCTGGCGATGTCTTGGCAATTGGCAACATGTCATAGTCCAAAGGGTTGTAGCTTACATAGAAACATATGTAATTCACACTACAGTGGACCGCTTTTTCTTAGGGCTTGGAGGCAGCTTGGGCCCGGAATACACACTGTGTCACGGTGCTTCGTAGGGAGACCCCTGAGTGTTTGTAATATATGGGTGATGGATGAGGAGCCCGTGGTGGTACAGCCTTATCCAGGAATCAGACAGAGGCAACGTTGTGCAAAATAACTCACGGTTCTGTATTGAACAATAGCAGACAACAGGCCTGAACGATTCACAGAAGAACAGTTACTGGAGTGGTCATGGAGAGGGTCCTCAGGAATTGGCTCACCATCCTGGTAGTAGATGCAGTAGATGGAGCTGTGGCCAGTTGTGGATGCTGCCGCTCTTGTCCTGGGTTTAGCTGATTATGAGCCCTGATAGTGGCCTGACACTATCCCTCTCTTCACTCTGTCTGTGTGACAGGATGTGCTCTCTAGTGGGAGCTAGGGCCTAAGAGGCCTGTGGTCAGAGCACGTGCTCTAAGCTCTTTCTGGAACTGACTGACTTGGAAAGAGAACTGACTCTAGCCCCTCCCTGTCCAAGGGGATTCTTATTAACCTGGTCAGGTGGTGGCTAACTCTCCAATCGCATTTTAGGGCACAAGGTGCAATACAGTTGGCAGATAATTCACATCCACTTAACCATTGCCTGTTCAATACAGTACGTTATGTGTGTATGTAAGCTGTATGTCTGTATATGGCACTGTATGTGTGTATATGTGATGTGTATATGCTCTATATGTATGTATATATGATGTGTATATGGTGTATGGTGTGTATGTGTGTATATTTGCTGTATGTCTGTATATGGCACTGTATGTGTGTATATGTGATGTGTATATGCTCTATATGTGTGTAGCAGTGTATAAATGTGTATGTATGAGTGATGATCTGTATGTTTATGTATATAGGAATGTGATATATGTAAATTTTTAAGCCGGCAGGGAGTCCCCTTCAGAAGACTGCTATGGGGCCCTGCCTCTCCTAGTTACGCCACAGTTGTGTGCCCCTAGTCATAGCCTACTTACCAGGATAGAATGTGCCCATATAAATACAATGGTTGATCTGCAAACCTCAGGTCATGTCCTCCCCCAGTTTGGGGGGAGTTCAGCTGGACCCAAAAGTTATGATCAAACAAACCATATTCATCTAACACATCAATGATTATATTATAATAACAAATTATGATACACACATCAGGGAAATTTATTGTGGAACATAATTTTAAAAACCTGTATTCATATGTAGGAAAATCTTAAAAAGATATTGACAACAATAACAGTACCAGAATATCCAGAGAACTACACCGATACAAAGCACAACTAAAGCACGACAATTGGAACGATATAATTCCAGCTAATGACATCCAGCGACATATAATACCCCTTCTTTAATTTTATCCTGCTCATATTGTAACCTATGTCCTCTATCCTCCTCATGTTGTGGCCTCTCTTTTCCTTCTCTTCTTTTGTGACCTCTGTCCTCCACCCTCCCTACCATTGTTGCCTTTTTTCTTCATCTTCCCTCATTTTGTAGACCCTGTTCTCCATCCCCCTCAGATTGTAGCCTCCTGTCCTCTATCCCATGCATATTGTGGTCTCTATTCTACTCATATTGTGGCTTCTGTCTTTCATCCTATGCAGGATGTGCCAGATTCAGTCATTGTGGTACCCGTTCTTCATAAATCTGGCACATGCTGCACTGCTCCGACTGATTTTGGTGCACCTTTAAAATAGGGCGTGCGACACAATTCTGTTGGACACTGCATGATAAACGGGGTGCATGGGCCGATTATGCGTCAGAGCACCTTTAATAAATGTGGGCCAGTGTCTCACCATACCATGACCAAGCCGGGCATCCACCATGCAAATTACAAGCTCACTCCAAATGTGGGGACACATCCTCCTGTTGCCTGTTAGCTTGATGGCCTGATGCAGACAGTATAACTACACTTCTAGTAACTGCACTAGTAACCAGACAGAACAGCACTAAGCACACGCAGCGCAGCCCCGACCAACACTGGAGCTGCTCAACTGATTTAATTTATTTAAATGTTTGACCAAATACAGCATGCTACTTTTTAAAGTTAAAAATTTTCTATTGGCCCGAATAATGTTCCAAAAATCCCTTGGCTGGAACAAAGGTTTCCAAAACCCTGCTTTAGATTGTGAATGGGTTTAGCTGAGACTCATGAAATGCTTAAAGGGAACCTGTCACCTGACACCATTTTTGAGTCTCCTTCATGTCCCCACAAACATTAAATAGCTTATCCCTAAACAGTTTTTATGAAATATTTTTGGTATTATTGGTTAGAACAATTACTTATATTGAAGTTTACTTGGCTCCCTGCCAGCTTGTGTCTTGTGTCCCTGGGGAGTGTTCAGCATGGATCAGACTTCCCCTTCCCCCCTCCTCCCTCCTCTGCAAAATGCTCATCTGTAAGTTTGAAATAAGGGAACACTGCTTTGTGCTCAATAAGTCAATAAAATAATAAACTTACATTCTCACCCTCCAACGGCACGATGCTCAATGCGGCTCGCGATCCTCGGCTCGGCTCCCGGTGGCTGGTCTTCTCTCAGTTGTAACAGACGGCAGGGAAGCGTCCACGCAATCTGCCGGCCGGCGCACACTACGATGGTGTCGCCACTGATGATGTCAGAGTGTGTGCGATTGACGCGTCTCTGCCAGCTGTTACAACAGAGAGAAGAGAGAAGACCAGCCACAGGGATTGGAGCATCGGGGAGTGGCGCTGAGCATTGGAATTGCCCGAAGGTGAGTATGGAAGTTTGTTTTTTTAATGTGTAGTTAAGGGAGCTGGCGGGCTGTATACTTAAGGGGGCTGGGTTTTGGTGGTAAAATTAGGGGCCTCGGCTTATGAAAGAAATTTCATAAAAACTCTTTGGGGATAAGCAATTTATTGTCCGTGGGGACATGGAGGAGGCTCAAAAATGGGGCCTGTTGACAGGTTCCCTTTGAAGATAGATAGACTATAATAAACTATTTCCTAAAAAAAATGTATAGGATTTAATTTTCATTGTAATCCATGTTTCTTTTCACACTAAGGACCTTTATACTAACTTTGTATTAATCATTACCACTGTGTATACGTGGCTAATAATAATTTATCCTAATAATTTCTCTACATCCTTGTAGAGTGGCAAATTTGTATCTAAGTTCAGCAGTACAATTGATATTGTTTGGTATGTGCACAAGTGTATCTATAAAACAGGTGATCCAAATAAAATAAGGTCTGAAATGAAACTTTTTTTCAATTAAAACGATAATCTTGCCAGAAGCCCTAGAAATGGAATGTATTGTCTACACTTATTGTTTGGCTTCTTTCCCTGCATCAGTAAATATACAGGGGAAGATGCCAGTCCTGTAAGTGGTCAGAGGGTGAATCCCATCTGCAAGGGTGTAAGCAGGTGGCCCTGGGCACTCTTACTTGGTGGGACTGACCATAAGTCCATTGCCAGCCCCCATGGTGTATGTTTTTCTGCAGATGCCAATACAGCTGACACCTATGATATAGCAGGGACTTGTTTTCTGATCTGGATCATGTAGGATGAAGGCTGCTTCAGGACTTAAAAAATGCTGAAAATACAGAAGAGGATTTTAGGCAGGGGAAGTTGACACTTGAAAGTCACTGCATCGTGAGCGCCGGGCTGTAATAATAGGACTGAAGAGACTAAATGTTGGTGCCTTTGGACAATCCATCTGATTTTGACGATGCACGATCTTAGTGAATTGCGGCACAGTGCATTCCGGTCGGACAATGCACTTTTGGGGAACACGTCAGGACGAGTAAGTAAATGTGCCCCATTGTACTTCATGTTAGTTGAAAAATTTGGGTAATATGTTTAACGTTTATTTATTTTTAAAAAAAAACATTATTTGGAGAAAATTTGGAAATATTCTTAATTTTGGAAATTCAACATTTTCTACTTTTTTGACACATAGTCATAGCATCAAAATACCTTGATAACTAATATTTACCAAATGTCTGCTTTATATTGACATGGTTTTTTATCCGTCTTCTTATTTTTGTAGGATGTTACGAGGCTTAGAACTTTAGGTGTGATTTTAGGCGCGCCCTCTACGTCACCTCCATACCCTCATGGCGTGGAGGTGGCGTAGTCGCTATTATAATTGAAAATTCTTGCAATGCCCAAGAATTTGCATTTATATCATATCAGTGCTTCTATGTCAATAACTGCCATAGAAGTGTTGCTTAATCTCCCCCTATGTCTCTGCCCCAAACATGTTTATAGTAAATTATAGTAGACCCTACATTGTTCCCTAAAACACTCACCTAAACTGCTGCAGAACCTCATTTTGAAAAATAAGGCAGAATATCTGTGACTAATATAGGACAATGTTATCTTTTTCAAAAGAATATAATGAAATCACATCCTGTTACTCAACATCCATTGTTCCATCTTAGAAACACATAGGTTTTTATTATTCTAAAATATAATTTTGGACATTTTAAAAGTGCAACAGTTAACGCATCTGTGGAGTACATCACAGTCAAAACACATATAACAAAGGCAGTGATACAGCTTAACATAATTGTTTTGGCAGTATTTAAGGAATATATTGTAATAAAAATATACAGATTGATGTATAACATCACATTAGCTTACGTCCTTCATAACAAAGTAGGACTTTTCTTTACACAAAACCCATTGAAAAAGTATCTTGTCCTGTTTCCTGGAGAATATGGGATTGCATTTTACATGATAAGAGAATATTGCAGTATTACATTATCCATTACTACAACATATAACATTGTAATAACTGGTGGAATGTACAACGAAGTCACAACCCAACACATTTGGTCCTCTTTATTGGTTCCTTGAACCGTTTTCCAGTTTTTTGTATTCCAGCTGGATTGTGTTAAAATAACCTGGATTCCTGTGTGGTTAATGGTTAGAAGGAACGATCTAACATACTGCAAACCGTTTCTATACAATCCCCACATTCCCATATGTTCAAAGGACGTATCATTGTGTCTGTCTACGGATATTTTAAAGGTAGTACTAAATCTTTTTGGTGCAGTAAAATTCCTTTATTCCAGTATCCTATGGCCCTGAAATCCTGATGATTGGGCTCGGAAGAGTAAAACAATCTGGAAGCATTAGATATAGTACCTGATGAAAAATGTAGCTTATTATATGTCAGCATCACATTATTGTCAATATAGGTTGGTTACACTTATAATGATGAACAAAAACACCTATTAAAGGACATCTACAACCAGGATCAAGCATTGTAAACCGAGCACACTGGCATGCAGGTGTGTGCCCCCTCTGGCAGGATCCGCTCTACTTTTAGTTTTTAATGTCCTGGTTTTTACAAAATAAGTCTTTTATGCATATGCAAATGAGCCACTCCATCGGTTTTAATGGAGCCTGGAGCCCCCCAAGCTCATTTGCATGATTTTTTAAGCCTTTTATTCTTAAAAACAAGGGCTTAAGAAGTTTAAAAAAGAACAGATCCTGCCAGAGGGGGCACACACCCGTATGTCAGAGTGCTTGGTTTACAATCCTTGATTCTGGTGGTAGATGTCCTTTAATATTTTGATACCTTTAAAGTTCCTTTCAGTCCTCGATTAAAGGGGTTGTCCAGAGGTTAAAAAACATGGCTGCTTTCTTCCAAAAATAGTGCCACACTTGACCATGGTTGGTGCCTTTATTACAGCTCAAATCCATAGAGATGAATGGAGTTTAATTGTATTACCAAGCACTATCCTTGGTCGGGAGAGGAGATATTTTTGGAAGAAAGCAGTCATGTTTGTCAACCTCCGGACAACCCCTTTGGGCAAGGTTGCTAATCTTCTTTCAAGAACAGTAAAACATATTGGCAGCAGTAATTCTTCATGAGTTTGTCCTACACCTTACCACCAGGGAGAATAAAACAACTGAGATTCCCCATAGATGATATTTTTTTTTCCCCAGAGATCATCTATCAAAAAAGAAATAGGAAGACCTCTATACACATTCACAGGTCCAGCAAAATCAGTGACCTCATTCAACTATTCTCTAATGTATGGAACCTTTAGAACTAAAATTTAAAAAAGTGTCCCACAAACTTCCTTAGAAAATTTGCAATTTCAGGTATTTTTTTCTTTAAAATAGGACATATGTAGGTTGCCATTCCCCATTCAACATATCAATATATCGACCCAGGGATGCTTTAAAATAAAATACATTCGGAAGGTCATATTTATTTCTTTAAATTTAGAGTTACTGAGGAAGCAGGTGCTCAGGATTTTCTCCAGAGGTTGATCTAGAGTATATATAGACATATAACAGCAGTAATCCCCAAGCTTTGCTATACTACTTTGCGTTAAAGATACTGATAGTATAGACTAAGGAGATGAATCCAGTTCTCCTTCAAAAATTACACACATCTATGTAGTTAAGGGTTTTAAAAAAAATACCAAACTAGAACAAATCACAATCTACTTTAGCCCTGTCTTTTCTATGGAGATGCTAGTGGTCAATACTTCTGCTAAATCAGACGTCAGTTCTGTTATAGTTACACATATTATTCTGCTTAAACCATTATTTAATCTGTAAGAAGTACCATGTTAATGCACAAAATAATACCCACAGCTTCCCGTTAGTTTAGGTAGTCCTTAAAGTCAGTCGGATTAGAAATAAGTCTTGATGATTTATAAAATTCATCTAGTATTAATACTGATATTTTTGTTACTTGCACAAAACAACATTTAAGATGGCGCCGATGGTTATTGGGGGGTATAGACCCCCATTTGTTTTACATTTGCATCCTTGAAGAAATGCAGATATTCTGAGATGTCTTCCGTCCCTTTAAGTGGTTTGAAAAGTCTTACACAATTATATAACAGCAGCTCCCGGTACAAAACATAGCACATAAATTCTCGAGTGGTCTCTTGTAGTTAGTCCAGATAATATGTTCATTATTTACATAAATACATGGATGAAATTCGGCTCCAGGGTGATGTCATTTGGAGACAAGAATGCCCTTGAAGTACAAAGCCACTGTTTTCATGTCCGTCCACAAATGTAAAAAAAATATATATAAGAAAAATATACTGAGATGCTAAGATGTACCGATTGATAAAATGCACTAGGAAGAGTTTCTTGTTACGGCTTCCAAAAATACAATAGTTCCTTGCAGGTAGCTGTGCTCTGGGTGTATGGTCGGCAAGGCAGATTGCTCAATCTCATGTTGTCCATTGCAACCAAGTGGTTTTCTGAGTAAAAAAATAGAATCCCTGGACTTCACAGCCTTTCCTGTATTATTTCATGATGTGGTTAGTAAAATAAATTGAGATATTGCATCTTAAAGGAAACTGTCTTCAACCAGATCTGATGAATCTATACCAATGTCATCCATCATCTCAATGTCTTCGATGGTCTCATCCTCTCGCTTGACAAATGTGGAGCTGCTGGATCCTGTTTCAATTGCACTTTCATCTGATGTTTGAGAGCTGGAAAATGAAAAAAAAATAATTTCAAAATCTTACACGTGATATGTATTTTATGTTGATATTGCTATATATACATGTATACAGCTGCAGGAATGGGAGGAGGACACCAAAATCCATGGACAAATTTAAGTTTATCATGACTGAGCACAATTAGAGGAATTGCCAATGGGGGAAGACTGCCATTTTGAGCCCCAGTCTTAAAGGTGCCACCCACCGACTGGGGCTCCGGCCTCTTAGTAAATATGGGTGTAAACACCTGCAGTGAGGAACTGTAGACCAGATCTTTACTGGTGGAATTTTATTCTATAGTCTCCACCATTTTTTTCAGGGGAGAATACAATCTGGCCATTTGTTAACGACCCAGCCTGCCCACCCCGCTTCCCGCCCATTCTCCAGCCTCTCTCCAGTGGCTGTGACCACTTGATATATCAGACGCCCAAATTAATTCTATGCCAGGTCCGGCATGTCTAAGAATGGTTCTATAATCTGCATCAGAAGTATGTAAAATATTAGAATTAAGTTTTCTGTATAAATGTCTTCCACAGTTTCTATAGGAAGTTAAAAGTATTTTTTTATACGGTACATTTTAGGTATCTGGTAATTGTGGATTATGGGTAGTAAAACTTCAATTTTTTTTATGTCATCATAATTTTTATATATTCATAATGATCCATAGTGATTATCCAAGTATAAACAATAGATAAATTACCTGTGCCTATTTCTCTTGCCGGACTCATCTTCTGAAACTGGGTCAATATCTGGCAGGGGAATGATGTAGCCACTGTCCGCACTAAGTCTCTGCTCATCGAAGCCACTTTCTCTGTCCTTCATTTTATGCTCATTCTTGTAGGTCACTCCGATGTATGAATTGTCGCTATCACTTCTCATACGAGTAACGGCAGGATGGTCACTTTTCAAGAAGTCATGAAGAACCTTTTCATAACACTGCAAAGAGGAAAAAATACACCGATTGTTAGCTGTATAATGTACACATCATACAAACAACTTGGTACTCAAGTAGAAGAATCGTTTTACAGATGTGCAATCCTCAGTGAAATACTAGTGACTTTTGGTGAAACGCCGCCCACTGCACAGCCCAGCACCACCCCTTCCTGCCCGGCGAAGAGGCCAAAGTAGTTGCAAACTAAATCTTGGCTTAAACACCTGATTTCAGGTGTACAAGAAGTTTAAATTTGGGCCAAAAATGTACCAAATTTAACACTATGAGAGTTTGCACCATTCCTATTAGCTATTAGCCCCTAGATGTTAGACTGTATTAAAAAGTGTGACAGGATGTCTTGGGCTAAGATCAAAGCTGCCTTCAATAGTTTCTGTTCCCCCTCCATATTTGCTTTCCATATTTCCCTTGTATAATGGAAAAGCAGAATAGAAATCCTGGACCTAGATGTGCACTGGGTCTTATAGTTGTGTTTATACACTACAGAATATTAGAAACAAGATCCATAGGATACATTCATACCTTTTTGTATTCCCCGGGAAGGAGGCTTTCGACTATTTCACTCAAATGGTAGAAAGACGGTCTTTTCTCTGGCTCGCTGTTCCAGCACTTCACCATAATGTCATATCTAAAGAAACAAAGCGACAATATAATAAAATGTAATATTCATCATAAAGAATAAAAGCCAGGTTTTCAGTGGACCTCGGTAATACTTACACTTCATGGGTAGCGTGATCCGGTTTTGCCATTCTGTAGCCACTTTTTATCTTATTATAGAAAGTAGAGTCAACAACCATTCCTGGGTATGGTGTCCCACCTACAAATACAATATATAGTATAAGTCAAACATAGCATAAAAAATGTAATGTATTAAACATGTCTCATCAATATTTACTCACCAAGAGAGAATATTTCCCACAACAGGATCCCGAATGACCAGACATCACTCAGCGTTGTGTAGAGATTATCAAAGATACTTTCTGGTGCCATCCACTTCACCGGGAGGAAAGTCTGTGTGGAATAAGACATCATAACTTTAATGTTACCCATAGAACTCCAAGTGTTTTCCACTCAATAATGTCAGTTTTATGACTAGATCCAGTAAAGTTTGGGAGCGGCTGTGTATGAGCGTTTCAATCTAGTGAATGATTTAGGGGTTGAAGAGGAATGACATGTAATTTACTATACTTTGAACTACATGGACACCAGTCATTTCTGCTCTAAATCGAAACGTGGTCGCAGTAATTATAACGTTCCATCTATGTTACATTGTAAATGATGGTTAGATTTGATACATACGCTGCCCTTTGATACATAATTGGAGTCGTGCATGATGTCTCTGGCTAGACCAAAGTCACAGATCTTCACAATTTTCCCTTGTGCCAGTAGGACATTGCGAGCTGCCAAGTCCCGATGTACACACTGCAGGGGGAGAAACAAAGTACAGTGAGATTAGGGTCTGCGAGAGGTATGTGTATAGAGGAATTCACTCTGTATGCTCAACGTACATTCTTAGATGCTAAAAACTCCATGCCACGGGCAACCTGGTATGTGAAACTGAGTAAATCCAACAGAGTCAGACCTTCAAATCCATCATCTGAAAGGAGGTTTTTCACTTCTGTTTGAAAAAAAAACATGATAAGACTGAGGTTTTGTATATAAATTAAGTAATTTTATTACACATTGGGGGCCATTTATCTTATTTTACCCTTCTCTGGGCTCTTTTTTTGCGCCTGTTGTGAGTCTATTTTTTGCACCTCATTTGTCTTTGTTGTTTTGGCTCTTTGTCAAATGCTGTTTTTTTTTTTGCGCCTCATTAGGCACAAATTTAAAATAAGGCGCAATTTGTAGCGCAAATCATACCATTGCCTTTCCTAAGCATAGTCAGGACTGGCGCAATGAGGCACAATGTAATGGCAAATAGGGTGCAATAATGCACAGCAAATTGAGGTGTAACATTCCAAAAAAAATCACAAAATTGGCGCATAACAGCCATTACACAGCAAAAAGGCACAAAAACACCAACGGCAAGGAAGAAAATGATAAATGACCCCCATTGTATCCCTGATGCATCTATTATCTATATATAACTTATCTATATCCATTTCATATCTATCTATCATCTCTTTATCTCATATTTATACATATTCTTTGCAATAAGAAAATTCTTTATTCCAATTATTTCTACCTGAGATAGGCTTCTTCTTGTAAGATGCAGGGCGGTCATACAGGGATCTCTGAATGTCAGAATATTTGGATGCCTCATTCATCTCCAGCATAGGAACATATTGGGTGGTGTCAGCTTGCTTCATGTCCATATAGTCACCATTGTTTTCAAAAGATAAAATCACATAGCTGGAAAGAGAAGAGAATTGAGTTATAATTTATAGTTAACTCAACACCCCCCATGTACCATCTATATGTTGTAGAAATCCATTGGTAGATTGCAAATTATATTAGACCATATCTCACCTCCTTGTGCTCTCATCAACTGGGTTCAGACCAAAGATATCCAGATCTTTCTTCGGTTTCTCTGGGTGTCGACTTTGGAAATTATCCCGGTTCTTGTGCAGGTAATTCACCAAATCTCCATAAAAGCAGTATTCAGTAATAATATAAATAGGTCCTGCAAAATAAGGATATCTCATGAATACCTCATAGATTGTAAGCTCTTTCAAGAAGGAACCTCATTACTGTTGTTAGTATGACTATGTTTTTGTTTTATAGTGTCTTATTTTATTTATATATGTTCCTATGATCTGTAAAATTTGTAATTTGATGGAGCTATAGAAATACAAAATTCTTATTACATGGAAGGCTATGCTCCTATGATGTGATTTCTATACCAACATTCAAGGAGTGTGATCTCTACTTATAAAAGGTAAAATGTCAGCAAAAAGCATCAGGACCACTAAACATGTAGGGACATGGGGTAACACAATAGTGGGAAATGAGGAGGTAGCTATAGTATTTTCCACCTGGACAATGAGGGACGATAATCATAAGCCGGCGCTAAAGTGGCGCCAGTGGATCTATCGGTGTGATCTGGTGTTACATTGTGCCATACACCCACCTGGCATAGAGGGGGAAAAAGTCACTATTCCCGGCATGGCACAGAAATCACAGCTTGTACGCCTGTTTTTAGGCCTACAGTACAAGCTATGATAAACCTCCCCTTATGTCTTGTTTGTCTGGATAAGCCATCAATACATACCTGACTTGGTGCACGCGCCCAACAAATTCACTATGTTCAGATGAGCTCCAAGATGTGTCATGATCTTGAGTTCTGACATAAGAGCTTGTTTCTCACTGGATCTAGCAGTGGCTATTAACAAAAAGAAAGATACAAATCAATAAACTTTCACTAACTCTAGAAGATAAATAGATGATAGATAAGTAGTTATAGAGATGTTATAGAGATTGATAATTTTTAACTCACGTTTCAGCATTTTTACAGCTACTTTCATCACAGGCTGTGAGCGACTGAGTCCGTATGCCGTGCCTTCCACTACTTTTCCAAAGGCACCAGATCCAAGGATTCGGCCTGAACCATAACAAATTAGGGTTATTAACACACACATAGTAAATCACATAAATAAAGTATACAGAAAAAACATGGTTTATAATCATATAAAACTGTCAGTAAAATCTCTTACCGAGAACAAGTCCATCTCTTTGAAATTCCCATCGTGAATCATAGGGCAGTTGCATGGGGTCTACATAGATATATTCATGGCCATCAGGGCTTATTGACTCTATGACCCGCCATCTTATTTCATACCTTGGTTTCTGAAATAGAAAGAATGGTTTAATATTTTACATATATATATATTCCTACAGATAGTTAGATATTAGCTTCACAATATGATGTACAACAATAGAGTTGTGCACCAAGGCCCAGTATATGAAGCAAGCAAAATGCCACTTTCTCTTATGAAAAGATACCAAAAGTGACATTTGGTACTTGAGGGCCCTAAAAATAGACTTTGGACAGAGGTCATGATAATATCTAACATCTTGATCTGAGCATCTGGATTCTTACCTGTTTCCATATGATGACAAGGACTATGAGAGAGATGATGACTATCACCAGTAATACTAGAACCGCAGCTGCCACAGTGAGTTCTGAACGGAGAGCTTTGAAGAAGAAGACAGAATAAATGAATTAAATAACAAAGTCAATCTCCTATTATGTAATATATATATATATATATATAGATAATGTCACACCAGTTGTTTGTGACTTATATGAGGATTCAGAGTTAGAGATATAGTCAGACATTTGCACTATATCGCACTTCTGGACATAATAACTGATAAAACACTTACAAGGTGCAACCAGTTTCAGCTCCCTTGCAACCGCAGCCAGATCATTCTTCGCTATGCAGCGGATGGCCACGGTCTCCTCCACTTTCTTGAAGGTCACTTGGCTCTTCACTGTGTTGTCATTGTCCTGATGAGTCTCCATACTGATCTCTGTACCATTGGTTACCAGAATGGACCAGGAGGAATCATTATTGCACCTACAATACATAAACATAAGAAATTGTCACATATAATATTCCAGATATTAATACTATGGATGTACCAATGAAAAATTGTAATATTTACTTTTTTATATCTTTGCAGACCAACCACTCTACATCGGGAATCGGCATCCCTTTAGCCAGACACTCCACGGCCTGCTGACCCGTGGATCCATGGTGATCATCCGCCAACTGTAATATCAATGCCGGGACTAGAATATTTGAAAAAGAATAAAGTTTTAGTTTATCCATTTCTTTTAAACTATTTTTTTTAAATATTGTTTAATTGTTTTCAATTAATTTAAAAATGGATCATTATTTTATTAACTGTATTCACCTTTTATTTGCAGTTCAAACGAGTAGGTTTTGGTTTCAGCGTCATTCTGGGCTACAAGGGTGTAAAGCCCACTGTCTTCTTCCTTGGCACGGATGAGTTGTAACATAGTTATGAACCTGAGGAACACAAGAATTGGAATGAATTCACTTATGAAATTATGATCTAAATGAATGTGTCCCATCTTAACTGGGTAATTATTGATAAATGAGGTGGTGAGTGCATAGATTTACCAAGCTTCCTCTGTAGTGAGTGTGCTGGTGGTGATCTCAGTCAGGCTCTTATTTAGCGTTACGTTGTCCTTTAGCCAGAAGATTTTTGGCACCGGATAAGCGTGAACATCGACTGAGAAGCTTTTCACTTCATGAAGGTTGGCAAATTCCAGTAATCCAAAGTTAGGAGTCAGGCTTATAAATCCTTTATCTGGAAGTAAAGAAAGTATCAATGTTAGTCCGGATACTTTATCCGATACCCTAGACTTCTGAGACTAGCAAATAATAAAAATAACACAAACTTATTGGTTATTCCAATTTAACTTAATTTCTAAATTAAAAAATTATTCCAAATTAGCAAATTAACAAAACCAAATCAGTGGATAGTGCTATTGAATGATACTGTGTCGGGGATGGCTAAGGCTTAGTGTAACTTCATCAATATGTTTGTTTGGCTGCAAGGATAGCGATTGCGGGGGCTTGGAAATCTACATCTATACCTATTGTTTACACCAGCGATGGCGAACCTTTTAGAGCCTGAGTGCCCAAACTTCAACCGAAAGCCACTTATTTTTTGCAAAGTGCCACCACAGCAATTTAAGCAGTAATGTGTTTCTCCTTGTTCTTTGACAACTTTCAATCGTTCAGCCTCCTAAAGACACCAAAGCAGTTGAAAAGAGGAGAGCAAATTCCCCTATCATTGTAGGAAGATTCTGTAGGAAGATTCTTTGAGTCCTGTCTGGTGAACTTCATGTTGTGATGGCCTGGGTGCCCACAGAGAGGGCTCTGAGTGCCGCCTCTGGCACCAGTGCCATAGGTTCGCCACCACTGGTTTACACAAAGAAGAAACTCACCAGGATCATGGTTAATGACTTTTTAATCAGCTTTTTAGATGGAACCACAGATAAATCTGACACACTATGGGGCTCATGGCGCTCTTTCCTCCCGGATGCCCCACTAGATATGGGTTACCCGCCTCTTATAATGTTTATGGCTGCGATAGTTTCCTTTTGGTCCATCCCTTTGTGAATGAAAATAAGGTGGAATCCTCCCTAAATCCTTCATACCTACTCCCTTCTACCCTCTTTTCCAAGTTGGATTGGAATTTTTCTCTTTATAAAAAATGTAACTGTAAGATGTCATTTACGTTTGGATGTTGTAATGTTTTTCTTCCTTCTGGACATTTGAGTCGAGAAGAATTGAAGTCATGCTATCTGTTGCCATCAGTGTAATACATTCTTCTCCCTCCCCTCGTTTTGTATACAGCTACTATCTTTAATGTTGTATGCATTGAGCCTATATTAAGAGCTCTTGTCATTTGTAAGCTTTTATTAATTATGTCTCTGGAGACTAATAAAAGTGAGTTAAAAACATAACCAAATCAGTGATAAAAGATAATATTGTATGAAAGGGATCTTGTGACCTGAAAGTCACAGATATTATTCTTCTGCCTGTGTCTAATATTTGCTTACCATGAACTGTAATGTTGGTTCTTTTGACTTCAGTAACATCATCTATAGTGCTGGTGGCCACACACTCATATTCTCCAGAATCCATGACAGTAGCGTTTGGTATGGTAAGTGTGTATTCCAGTCTTACCATGGGAACCTTTGTTTCATCAACTTTCTTGATACCAACACCTCTCTGTAATAACAGGTGATATTCATTTAGCTTAATTTTTACAAATAAATTTAAAAATCTCCTACCGCTCTTCACACTGTTATAACGTGACTAGATGATAAAACTATAGCTGCCTCTGGCCACCACTAGAGGGCACTCACACTATATGGGTAGTGAGTGAGAAGTCCAAAAGTCTCTATGTAATGTTTGGACACTTATGGCTGCTGCAAGAAAATGCTATAACTTGGTGTTTCAATGCATACAATAAGGGTGCAAACAGACGGTGCGGCCAGGACACGGCTCTGATGTAATACAAAATTATTATTTAGTGGCAGCTTTATGTTCTGTTAACTAAATATTAACTTGTTATGAATTATTGTCAAAATTGCTCAACTGATAGAGCCGGCCACATCACATCTACGTCTTTGCTGCATCCTGCCCGCATTGTCTATTCATACCCTAATAGACTCCACTTATCCAAGGAGCAAACTATATATACATAGTAAGAGCTGTTAATTGAGGTTTTGTCCCATGTATAGCCTGGCTACAGCTCTCCCTAATCTACGATTATAATTTACCTGCTGTCCTGGATAATTCCATTCCAAATCAACAACCTCTTTTTCAAGAACAATACAAGTAATGGTTATGGTTTCTCCTGATCTGAACACGGTCTTTGTTGCCTGCATCTCCACACTGATATTCTTATTTACTGCAAGGAACAAGAACAATGTTATCAGTACATTATTATAGAGCAGTAAAGAGCCAAATTGTTAATATGATTTCATTTACATCCTGACAAATGTGAGAGCTCTTATCCCTGTAATGATAAGAAGTGTCATAAATAGAGATGAGCGCAACCGTAGTTTTAGTTCATGTTGCCTTGCCTCCAGGTTGCGCGGCCCAATCCTGAATTCCGAACTGGAACTAGAACTACTGGTCCATTCATCTTTACTCATAAACATAAGACAACGTAAAGGAATCCATTGTCAGTTTTGACTATAATAAACTGCAGACAGTGCTAGTTATAGGCTCTGGAGATCTATGTAGCATTGTGTGTGTAGTAAGTAGCAGCAGGACTGTAAAAAGTAACCTTTTAATTCAGGTTTCGAACTCCTGTGGGTGCTCTGGATGGGTCTTTCAGCCTGAAGAGCTTTCTGCTGTTTCGATGAACTGTCCTACAGCCCCTCCCCTCTGCTCTGAGTGACTGCTGTAATTATCCAACCAAAATCCTGATACATGTAGTAGAGGGGAGGGGCATATCAACAATATAATTTATATTTTGGTCTATAAGAATATATATAAGAAAAAGTTCAATTAAAAATCTTGACTCTACCTTGCAAGGTCTGTATGATGAATTCTTCCGTTTTGAAGGATACCCCATTGACTGTTGTTTCACAGATGTAGGAACCTGAGGGTAAAATCCCAAGAAAGCCTTGCCTGCTGTCATAGAGAGCATTGACTATCTTGCCTTCATCTACGTTCCTTAAAGTCACACCAAGGTGAGGATCAGTGACCCGGCATGCGATAGTGGCAATGTCATCTTCCGTTACTAGTATGAAGTGATCAAACATACCAGATGGGACAAAGGGCATTGTGGGATCTGTAAGAGAAGGGGCCAGGTACACATTAGTACGTAGCTATAGGCTTGTTGCATACTTCATTCATTTTAACATTGTTTTCTTAATTTGGGGGAATAAACCAACCTGGGACATATAGATAAGTCTCTGCACCCTTGATCTCGCCATCGTCAGTCTGCAGGTCTCTGTAGTAACAGGTATAGCTTCCAGTATAATAAGCAGACGCGTTCTTCACTTCTAAGACTAATACAAATGAGCCACTGTTGTTTTCTTCACTGCGAGTGACAACATTGTCATCATCATCCTTCATGTTTGGGTAGTCCCATTCCAGTTCACTTTCCCCAATGCACGTTAAGGAAAAGGAATCATGTAACCGTATGACCGTTTCGTTAATTGGTGAGATTACCGGTAAGGGAATTTGACCACAGATAAGCCACGGACCTAAAATACAACAAAAGATATGTTTAACCTATATATTCCGTCCATAGGTAACATTCTTCAAAACTGATATCATGTGCTATGGATTGGCCACCAATATTAATCCAGTATGAGTCTGACGATAGGCAGTGTTACTAATGTATTGTTAGATGGGGCTAAGGCGATTGTCTGTGAGTTAAATTGTTCCTATTATTCTTTACTAAAAATATATATTAATATGTATATATATACAGTATATATATATATATATTGTTTACAATCCAATGTTAAGCCAGATAGGTCATCTGAATGATGGTAATCCTGATTGTGTAAGCTCTTTCCACCTAAACCAAACAAGACAAACACTTACCGATAAGCAGGACACATCCCACTATAAGGGACGTCCTTGTGGCTGGTGCCATTGTTTTTGAAAACTGCAAGAAATAAAAAGAGAAAGACGATTAATAAATGTGATCACTATGACATGGATATCACATGGACAATTATAGACTTTCTATGGGTTGTGACTCTTGCTGAGGCTTAACTAGTCTACAATGTCTTTAGGCAAAAAAGAGAAAGGTTGACCAAATTTGACAAGACCAGCCAGCTATCTGCATATGGAGGCTTCAGAGAATCCTCATTGACACCGGAATTTTAACAGCCAATCCTCTTGTTCTTAAGAGGCATAAGCTGCCACTAGATGTGTCTTGAAGGAGCTTATATCTTTCTCACCATTAAAAACACTGAGCATGCATGTGTATGGTGGTAGTGGTAGGGAGGAATAGTTGTTGGAATCTTTTCCATTCAATTCATGCAGTTACATTTTACATGTTAAAGAAAGCAATAACTGCTCTATTTTCTACCACTGGTTTTGATACCTGACAACATAATTACCAATTACTTCTATTTACTGGGGATTTATTTTAATTGTATCAGATTTTTTTCTTTAAAGAGGACCTATCACACATAACAAGGCACTAAGAGTGGCTTACTAAAGTACTAAAGCAGCTCCTAGCGCTAGCCCATTATTAGCAGTTGTAAACTGCTAGCTTTATCGTAACTCTCCAATAAAGCTAGCAGACACTGTCACGCAGTACAATAGGAACGCTGGACCAAGCTCATAGCGGTCCGGTGTATTCATGAGGGGATGGTCCGAGGTGCTGCTTCTTCCCCGGACCTCCCCTCCCACTCCATAGGCCAGTGGTGACTGCCGAGTTCCATGCGGCAGTCACCGCCTCCTAGTCCCGCACCCTCATGAATACGCTTGACCACTTTAAGCGTGGTTCGGCGTTTCTAGTGTACTTCGCGGCAGTGTCTGATAGCGTTATCGGAGGGTTCCAATAAAGCTAGCGGTTTATCACTGCTAAAAATGGGGTAGCTCTAGGAGCTGCTTATTTTAGTAAGCAGCTCCTAGTGTCTTTTTTTATGGGTGACAGGTCCTTCTTCAACTAAATGTAGTGCTTTTTTGGCAACAAAAACTATTTGCAACAAAAGAATTTGCAACATATTATTCAGTTCTGACAGCTTCCCATTAGTCTGAGCCTTTAAAATGAAATAAAGTTTACATTCTTGGGAAGTCAATCTATATGTAATGAGTGAATGAAGTTTAATTGTGACTTTTCATGAACAAAATCTATATATAGTAAGCTAAAATGATCTATTACAGTTTGGCCGTGCATTAGCAGGGGGTCATTCACATATGGATGTCACTGCACTGGAAGAAAAATTATGATTTCCTGCTGGGAAACCAAGGGACTCAAACGGCCATAATCTGGAGCTGTCTATAGAGCATGTCCCAATTCTTCATCACTGAACAAACTTTTATTTAATGTATGTGCATATCTGTATTACTATGTGGCACAGAAGTCACTCAGACACTATAGTTTATATTACAAGCTCTTATTACACAGTGTTATCCTGTATGACCACGTAACATCAGTGTAAGGTAGAATCACTAATTCATTTTCATCTAAAACCGGAAGTGGATTTAAAAGCAATGAGAAAAATAATGAAAGGACTTCCTAGCCTAGGATGAAACTCTACAGTAATAACTTGTGGGCAGCAGGACCATGAGTAATTGTAGCTATGGGGTAAGATAAGCTCCATGCTTCAAAGAAGCCCCATACTAGTCTGTCTCTTTTATCACATTTCATCCTAATTTGGTCTGTATGGTCTGGACCTATCTTTATCAACAATCTCCTTTATCTGAGCAATTCCAACCAGATAAAACATGGACCAGGGAGTAATACAAATACAAAGATCTTAACCATTTCATTCCACTAGTCTTGCACCCTGCACACTACACAGGAAAACTGCTCATAATTGCACTGTTTTGGATAATTGTGTTCAATTTTCATTGTGTTCAATTTTGTGACTGCAGCAGTACCAACAATACCCACTAGAGGTCACTATTCCACAGAATCTTCCAAAAATTTCAGTGTGTGCCAGTGCTTCTCCGGGGTGGCATAACTACAAGTGTTAGCTTGGACTACTGCTTCCTTTTTGTATTGTTCATTGTTCAAACTAATAAATTGTTCCACTTTTCAAGTACAATAACAGATGTTGACTGAGAAAATACATTTCAGAAGCTTTTAGCCCCAAATAGTTCAATTTAATTTCAACCTTACAACATAAATGTAATGTACAAATAAATGTACAGAGTTGTAAAAATAAACTGGTTCTAAACAATATGCAGTGTAGATAATATTATGGGTGCTACTACACCCACATATGGAAGCATCTTTGTAGTAAAAGCCAATAGATATTATGGGATTATTAGTTGTCATTACATGTATAATGGGTATGCACCAGTGCCTTTAAGGATGAAAAATGAAATAAAAATAATGATTTTGGTGATGCAACATAGGGAGCTCATATGCACAATGTTGTCTCTGTATATGTCTTTTATTTGACCATACTAACTATGTAACTTTGTAACAATGGACTAATGGGTAATAAAATAAATGATCAAAAAGGTTATAGACTGCTACAGTCTAACAAAAAATTCATACACATTGTAGAATCTGTAAAATACTTGTGGTGTTCTAATGTTAGCAAAAAATTTACTGTAAATAATGCAGGTGTATTCTATATCCCATAGAAATGAAGGACAAGGATATCTTTACCAGCAAATGAAAAATAAAATCAATTGAAGAATTTGCCTGTTTCTATAGTAGAATCATATTCACCAGTTCTAATCATTTTGACAAGTAAAGGTCACAGAAAATGTGATCCTTTCCTTTTCCCTTTTTTTGATAAGCCATATCACAGAACAGGTGTGAATATAGCACAAGCATCACACGTCAGGTTAGGTTATCAATGCTTTGCTCATGCCTTGTTTGAGCTCTATATTCATATACCTCCATTGCAGCTATTGACTACTGACTTCAGTTATTGACACCCGTTACATAGAAAACTTTTATAAAAAATGTATTTTGGAATGCGCTTGTATTAAAACCACACAATTCATTACAGTTAAGACAACATTTGTATACCAGACATATGTATGCTAACAAACTGAAGTGTGAAAAAGCCCATTGAAAAGAATGGTTCAGTAAGACATCAGTGAAAAATCATTGGAGCCAGGAAGAGAAAACCAATCTGCAAGTGTCCATAGGCCAAAATGTGAAAATCCTGATGTTAAAAAAAAACAGCAGTGTGAAAGAGCCCTTTGGCTGAATGCATGATTTAACCAAATATTGTCCGTAAAAAAACCAAACTAAACATCCACGTTTCACAGCAACTTTTGCAATGTTTAATTCTAAATGGTTGGACTTGATGGACTTGCGTCTTTTTCCAGCCTTATGATACTCTGATCCCTTTGACATCTGTTTTTCACAGATTCTCCTGAACAATAGGCTAAAAGTGAGACGTAAAACATTGTTTAGACTAGGACATGCTCTACTTTTTAACGGATACGCAGAAGGACCAATGGAATAACAGACATTTTATTTTGTGCAGTCGGGTTTAATCCATTCGAAAAACGGATCGCACACTACGGATTCTCATAGTCCAGGGAATCTGCTCTTAGGGTAAGATTTCTTCAACCGTCCCCATTCATGTGGATAGGGTTTGTAGAAATTCATGTTAAAAACAGGCAAAAACAACTCAGGAATACATCTGCTGCATGCGAATATGCCCCTAAACTAGGCTAGACATCCAGATATCACTAAACCACAAGAGCAGCACTAAAAATCATATTAAATGATTGATAGAAACTCATCCTTTACACATATTAGATCTGTGTAACAACAAACTGCAGTAACCAAACCATCAACTTTACACTTGTAATGATCCTACTAAGGGTAATATATGAACATCATGGAAAATAAGTATTTGACCCCAAATGAAAATCTTAATCAGTCATCTGGGACCTGCCATGTCTGAAGACACCACAAAATAAATCGACTGAGCAGAGGCACTGAAGAACTGGCCATTGTTCTGCTTGTAGTTTCTCCCAGCTGAAAAAACATGGAGAAGCACGATTTGTTTTCCAGGTGCCTTTTTTTATCACCACCTAAAATATTCCTAATATTTTCAATCAGGTTATATCTAATGCAGGAAATGTTAGCTCTTTACATATATTATTAGTAAATTCGAAAACTCCAATGTTATTGCAATCTAATTTTAATATTTGTATAAAAATTCAACAAAACGTATCATTTATACGTTCCAAAATCTTATACTTAAACCAAACCTTATAATAATAATTCTCAGCTATAGTATTAATTGTTGTTGTTATTATTATTATTATTATTATTATTATTATTATTATTATCAACATCATCATCAATTGGGGTTCATTACACTTAGAGTAGTCAAACTGTGAAATACCCAATACCAAGAGGCATAAAAGAGGACTACATACTTACCTAAAACTAATGGCAATACGTTTTATAATTAATCTAGCAAGTAATAATGAATAATTCATTGAGGACTTGATCTGGATTTATCCTTCAAAAATATAACATGTGACTTTACCAGAACATTGCTATAGGAACAAAATATAGACTTAAATGACCAACAATAAATTAGAAAAGATCATTATTTTGCCAAAAATTTATTTTTTTGGATTTATACAAAAAACGGTAAATAACTAATATTTTATGTTATAACTTATGTAAAATATAAAAAGACTATATAAAATATACATTAAAAATCTAAATAAAATATTTATAGGCTGGTTCTGAATATTTCGATTGTATATATGACTCATCATTCATATAAAGAAACATCGCAGACAAGTATAATGAGGCTGTGACTTATGTGCGGTGCAAGGCGCTGCTGTGACACTAGGTGGCAGCAGAGCACCGCGTTAGCTCCATGGAGCAGGGTGTTAGAGTTTGTGCAGGGTTCTCTCCAGGGAACTTTTGTGCTCTGGCTCCAGCGTTATCCAGCACATCCGCCAGGCACCACCCTGACTTGTAGACCTTTATCATCGTGTCAGGCTGCCCACACAACTCTTGGGTAATTTGTTTTTCTTTTTTTTCTCTATCAAGAACTACTGTATATCTCATCTGAAGCCAAACTGTCCATCACTCCTATTCATTCACTCACTTGTTAGAATCCATGGACAAAGTATGCAAAATTTTAGCCTTATATACTAACAAAATGCAATAAAAATTAGTAAATTGTACACCCTATTTTATTAAATAGGCAACACCTTGTAGTAGAAATAAGAGTATTTTCCAACCCCCTTTTCTGGAGTCCCCTCATTTAAGTGAAGCCAGTCCCCCAACCCCCCTCCAGTGTGGCACATCTGGAAGAAGGGGGAGTAAATTGTACCCTCTCATAATGCTTTCCATACCACAGATCTGGCGTCTCCTCCTCTATCAGTCTGTTGCAATCTCCAGAGCCAACTTTGATGCCATCAATTTGTTTACATAGAAAAGGCAAAGTTCTCACATGCACCCCCCAAAAAATAGTTCTATGTAGTAAGTTTCTATTGCTCATAGCGATTGCAGCAGCTAAATCTTATATTCTTAGAAGTGGAGACAGTAGTCTTATATTTATAAATATATATATATATATATATATATATATAAGCCCTTGTACAATCATCAACCTATAACATTAACAATATGACTCCATTTTCCACAACTGCAGAGGTTTCAGCACATTTTAGGGATTTATCCCAACCCAGCTGACTCCAGGTTTTCCCACCCCGCCAAAAAGATGACCCAGTTAATTCTTCAGCTGGTTGCTCCAGTATCTTGCATTATCTCATCTTTTCCATTCACTGCTTCCCTACAAGGCTGTTGCTTAGGGTCCCATATCAGCCTATAACTATGACTTAATACAATAACCTACAACAATCATAAACATTAATATCATCATCATCCCAGTGAGTCTTATCCCATCATCTAATCCTTCCCCCAATGTCTGGAGACAATACACCAGATGTAGCAGAGTTTAATTGGTTGTTTGTGATCAAAGATAACTCTCTTACTTATGGTAATGTTGAGTTCCCTGCAAATCCCATACACAACAACAGATATCAAATTCAATTACGTTAAACCATTTGCCAAACATCTGTTTAAAGAGAGAACTGTTACTATTCTACGATTTGTCTTAGATTTGCACAATGTCAAGAGCAGAGCAGGACAATCTATAGATCTGGAGTGAGAGGTGTGAATGGATGCAATGTCCTGCTGCTCACAGAGCCCCATAACACGTCTCAGCTGCAGACAGATGTTACATGTCTTGTAGAAACCTTTATATAGATCTCAGCAAGGCTCCTAAAACGCACTTATCTTATCTATCCCTCTACTCTGTGAGTAATGCAATGGACAGGATAGTTCTAGATTAGCCTGGGAATAGATTCGGGTAATAGAAGTCACTAAAGTGATGACAACATGACATCTAAGGACTTTTCTTCCAGGGAAAGTTTTGGGAACAACTTGGTGCCTCCACCCTAGGAGCAACTGAATGTACTATTATTACCTTAAACAAGTCACTATAACAAAGACTAGTTAATAACAGACATTTCTGATCATAATCTGCTTTTAAGAACATTCTGGTTTCTCAAACTTTCCATAAGTTTTCCAACTCTGGGGGACTTCACATAAAATATCACAGTCAGTTTTGTAATGTTACTTGGATGCTGATCTACAGAATGAGCATCCAACAATGTTCTACATAGTGCACAACAGCCAACTAGCCTGGCCCATCTCTATAGGGTTCCTGCCAAACCGAGAACAAATGTGGAAGCCTGATCCACTGGTAGAACTTCCCCACAGATCAGCCACTTCATTACTGCAGCCTTGTAAACAGGCATTCCCTCCATCACAAACCACTTATGATCTCCAGGACTGGAGAAGATAGCGAACAAGAGCTCTCTATCAGAGTAGAAGTCTAGTGGTGGCATCTGGGGAAATTTAGAAAGGGGGTTGTAGTTATTTCATAGCTCTGATGGAATCTGGGAATACCATGTATAGACCACTTCACTCCTTTCATGTCGAGTAATTATTAGAAAGCAATAGACATGACAAGGACATGCAAACATATGGTGGTAGAAGACCTTAAAGACACCATGGAAAAGACTGAAAAAAGTCTTAAAAACTGAGTGGACACGTTGAAACTCCACAATGCAACATAATGGAACATCCTTACCTTAGGTTATAGGTGGGGTTTCTCACTGCAACCCAAGAACCCCAAATTGCTGAAGAACCCTGATATAATATTCATATGAGAGCATGCAAGAAATGTTGAGATCAAATCCTCATATCTTGAGCAAAAAAAAAAAGTTGCAATCCAGCTCCGAATTCCAGAAATCCACGTTCCAAAAACTATGCAGGAAGCCTTCACAATGTGGTTGTCATTAGCCTTTTATGCCCCAAAGTAGAATGCGCATGCAAGACTTAGAGAAGAACCATCCACAGGACCCCCAGGCAGATGGAGTCCTTCCTGAGACCTTCACCAGCATGAAATCATCTACTCCAGCAAAGTGATTGCTCTTTGTACATCCACAAGAATCCACATAGGAAAGTTGTTCTTCTCCAGGAGCCTAGCACAGTAGACCTTCAGTAGACATCTCCTCAGCATCAGCCATCATCCATCCCGATAAGTAAATCCAATGCTATACAGACACAACTTGTTGGAAACTTTCTCCTAAACCTTACACTTAGTATAGGATATTTACATAGTGGACTATTGCCCTACCTGATGTTTTCAGAACCTCATCAACTTTTATAAAAGTTGAGGATAAGGTTCGCTACTACTGCTCTATTACGCATAGTAAATGTATGACTGCATAATAGAAATATATTTCATGATGATTAGAATAAATGTGCACATTGGTAGAAGTGCTGCCTTACCTTGTCAGCCTATGTTATCTGTCAGTATTAAATCTACTGTGCATGAAATAAAGTATAATCCAGAGAATCCTGTGGAATCACCTCCTTCTAGATTGCACTGTAATAGACTGGAGCTCAGAGTCTTGTAATTGATCCAGTGCTATAGCCCATCCTTCCCCCCAAAAAAACTAATCATCCTGAGAGATGTCAGAAAAAAAGCAAGCCCTCCTCTTATACAAAAGGCTACTCCCCCTGCAGACTAGCTGACTTTCCATACACAAACACATCCCCTTACAAGAGCCTGGCAATAAACAAGCTGCCCCTTAGCACTTTGTGGATTGAGGGGCTTTACCATAAACAAAGGGGTCTGCATTCACAGGTTACACAAAGAGTTAAACTAATCATAGTGCTACTTTTCAAGTCTGTGATGGTAATTTATTGCCATATAGTAAAGGAAAATGGAACCTAATCTACATATTATACATATTAACTAGAGTAACTATGAAGCAAGCAGAGGTAATTGACCTCTCAATCACTATAAAGCTAGTATTAATTACTACTGGAGCTCCGAGAGCACAATCCCATCCGTCTGAACATAAAACCCACATCTACTATTCCTGTTATTATAGGCAGGGGGCGCTGTTGCTCCAAAATTCTGGGATGAAAAACAAGGCAAATGGGGATAATTGTAACCATGTGTTGAAAAATCACCCAAGTTTGGACAGCAGTATTTTAATACATGTATTTAGATGGGACCTGTAAGTAATAAAAAATGTTTGGGGCTTATAGTTGTGCTGTGTGTATACTATTACATATGCCTGGTGCTGCATTTGCTGGAGCTACATTGTTGAAGTTGTAGTCTGAGCTGATTTAGGAATTCATGAAGAATAAGATAAATAGTAATAATATGAATAGGGGATGGGAGATTCATGGCTTAGAAGGAATAAGGAATATATACATATTAATATATATATATATATATATATATATATATATATTTCTAGTATATAGCCTGCAGCTTTTTTGCTTACTCTTACTAATATATCTTCAGCTTGGGTGACTGCAGAGGCACACTATTGCTTCCATATGCTTTTTCAGGAAATCATTGGAGGCTAATGTATGAGTAGATTTCACTTTGGAATGCTAACAGGATACCGTACTCCTTCTAGACAACGTGCATGAACCTGGCATTGCTGCTTGTATATAAATGGAGTATTACTGACTTTGTAACATAAATCTTTCTTTTATTAATGGCTATTTTTTTGCATAAGTATTTACTGTATAAGACAATAGTAGTGTTGGATACAAAACATACAAGAGGTGGAGATTTCCTTTTTTTCTGTGCAGGTTGCACAAAAACTGCTGAAATATATTGACCAGTGTCTGCACAAAAAAGTGTTCACTAAAAGAAGGGAATTACATGTTAAAGGGAGTCTACCACCTCCCCCAAGAGTAATAATCTGTTATCGGCATATTGTAGAGAAAGGTGCTGCGTCTTCAAAACATTACTATTTCTGTAAACTTTGTGGTTTCTAAGATACCCCCATTTTAATCCATATGGTAATGAGGCAGTTGGTGCACGGAGGTGGTGTCCTCAGCACTGCTATTCTTGCCTGGACCACAACCCTCTGCAGGAGATTTGTCTGGTGAGAAGTATGGGGCGACATTGGAAGAAGAGGGAAATGATTTATGCAGGAATAACATTGCTCCGGGTGCCGAGTGCACACAATCTGGGACACTCACGCTGCCTCATATGCATATCGATTAAACTGGAAGAATCTTGTGCGTGGCATGCTGGGAAGAAATAATAATCATATGTGAGAAATCACATGTTTCTCTAGAACATGTTGTAAACAGAATATAACACTTAGTGGAACTGGTGGAATCCCTTTAAGTGTGACCCCGGAGAGAGCTGACATAGTGAAATTTGGAACAACAAGACACCAATGTAAAAGGACCAGCAGGTAGAACAGTGTCCCAAACAGTAGTGGATTATAATATAAGCGGTATGGGCTGCTAAGAACTCATGAATTCCTGTACATATGTTTCTGCTCTCAATACACATGTACACAAGAGCCATTTTTGGACGTTTGAAGGTCCTCCAATGGTCCTGAAACCATAGACTGACAGCAGGTAGAAGGGGCTCATCCTCCATTCCTCAAAAAGCTTGATTTTCGTTCTATATGTAGGAAGTGAATTCTGGACACGTAGGGCTATAATATTCATGCAGCCCAGGGCCCATGGTAGTCTTAATCTGCCCCTGGTCCCAAATACCCCAAAAAATACCCTTTAGCTACAAGGAAAACACAAATGATAAATAATGATGAACTAATAACCGTGCAATATGTGTGCTATGTGCATTATTTTTCAAAGAGCTATCCCCTCATTGTCATCTACTCTAGACAATGTAAAGTTGTGAAGTGTTAAATATCATTAACATGACTGGTGAATGCCACTCTGTACTTACCAACAATTAAATTGCCTGAGATAGTAGCAGAGAGCAAGGGCTTTGTACAGAGTTCAGAGATTTCTAATCTTTCGATCAGGGAGTTCTTTTACGGAAGCAAGTCTGTATGCAGCTTTCCTAAGGTCCTGAATAGTTTTGTTTAGCAAAAGCACTTGGATCAGGGATTAAACAAGATATGTTTCTGCATCAGTGTAGCTACAGGTATGTTTGGTTCATAATGCATACAAATAAATGTTAGATCTCCTTTAAGGCTTTTGAGTGATTAGATCCATTGTAGCAATCACCTTAGCATTTTTCTACATGCCCTATATGATTATATAGCTTATTATTTGTTGGCTTTGGACTTATGAAGACATACACTCACCGGCCACTTTATTAGGTACACCTGTCCAACTGCTCGTTAACACTTAATTTCTAATCAGCCAATCACATGGCGGCAACTCAGTGCATTTAGGCATGTAGACATGGTCAAGACAATCTCCTGCAGTTCAAACCGAGCATCAGTATGGGGAAGAAAGGTGATTTGAGTGCCTTTGAACGTGGCATGGTTGTTGGTGCCAGAAGGGCTGGTCTGAGTATTTCAGAAACTGCTGATCTACTGGGATTTTCACGCACAACCATCTCTAGGGTTTACAGAGAATGGTCCGAAAAAGAAAAAACATCCAGTGAGCGGCAGTTCTGTGGGCGGAAATGCCTTGTTGATGCCAGAGGTCAGAGGAGAATGGGCAGACTGGTTCGAGCTGATAGAAAGACAACAGTGACTCAAATCGCCACCCGTTACAACCAAGGTAGGCAGAAGAGCATTTCTGAACGCACAGTACGTCGAACTTTGAGGCAGATGGGCTACAGCAGCAGAAGACCACACCGGGTGCCACTCCTTTCAGCTAAGAACAGGAAACTGAGGCTACAATTTGCACAAGCTCATCGACATTGGACAGTAGAAGATTGGAAAAACGTTGCCTGGTCTGATGAGTCTCGATTTCTGCTGCGACATTCGGATGGTAGGGTCAGAATTTGACATCAACAACATGAAAGCATGGATCCATCCTGCCTTGTATCAAAGGTTCAGGCTGGTGGTGGTGGTGTCATGGTGTGGGGAATATTTCCTTGGCACTCTTTCTGCCCCTTGGTACCAATTGAGCATCGTTGCAACGCCACAGCCTACCTGAGTATTGTTGCTGACCATGTCCATCCCTTTATGACCACAATGTACCCTGTAACATCTGATGGCTACTTTCAGCAGGATAATGCGCCATGTCATAAAGCTGGAATCATCTCAGACTGGTTTTTTGAACATGACAATGAGGTCACTGTACTCAAATGGCCTCCACAGTCACCAGATCTCAATCCAATAGAGCATCTTTGGGATGTGGTGGAACGGGAGATTCGCATCATGGATGTGCAGCCGACAAATCTGCGGTAACCGTGTGATGCCATCATGTCAATATGGACCAAAATCTCTGAGGAATGCTTCCAGCACCTTGTTGAATCTATGCCACGAAGAAATGAGGCAGTTCTGAAGGCAAAAGGGGGTCCAACCCGTTACTAGCATGGTGTACCTAATAAAGTGGCCGGTGAGTGTATATAGCCAAAGGTGCGCACTGGGACACCTAAGTATTTGACAGCACTAGAGGCCAATGCATTGCAATTAGAGAGGCGTCCGACAAATGTTTTTGCTGCTCAGCCAAGGAAAAAGATTGTCTCTCAGGGTGATTTGTAAGGAAAATAGTAGGAAGAACAGGTTTATCCAGAAACAGGAGAGTGAGGATTTCCAGTGCTATTTCCAGTGCACTGTGCACAAAATCAGTCCCCACTTTGCTAATAGATTTGGTTTGTACCCACCTGGACTTAAGCCCAAATACAAAAGAAGTCACCCAATCATAGATGGCGCTTTCAAGCCACCAGAGGAAGAGCATGAAGTGTAGGGGCATCTAGTGCACTGCCATCAACCCGTGCATCTGGTGCACTGGTGAACAATGTGAGAGGCTACCTAGAAAGTCAGTTTTTAGTGGTCTCTTAGCCATTTACCCAGTAAACTGGTACACAAAAAGTTTCCTGCTTCTTAACCCACTGAAGACCAAAGGAACATAACGTTGATTCTCAACCCGCTTAAGATCCATTATCATTGTGGCTTGTTAAACTAAAACCCCAAAAATTGTTGATTATATTAGACCACCAATGTAAGTTGTCTTTGCTAAGTCACTTAAGTTGGACATGACCAACAACGGCACTTATGTGGTTATAGAGCCCAGAAGGACCTCTCATGGTGGCTGAAGTCTCCGACTTTTGGTAAGACCCCATTGGAGCTGTTTCTGAGGAGTGAATAAAGAAATAGTTGAAGTCGACTTGCCTCCAGTCATGACATTAGGCACTTGTGTGACCAGTCTCTTCTTGCACATATAAAAAAGATTGTTGCATTTCTTTAAAAAACGACATTTGGAACCTGCAGTACCACCTTTCACCACTGCTTTAACTACGCTCATTCCATAGACAATCAATTAACCATTGCCCTCTTGTCAGAAATGTAAAGAGGTTCCTACAATGTGACATTAATTCTGATGTTAGGAAACCTAATGATGTTTTTACGACTACATGAGTGGAAGTGACCGAGTCCCTACAATGCAATTAACAGATGTCACAACGAGTTTACAGCATGTTGGAAAATCATTTTGACAGATGTTGGTTTGACACAGATATTATCAATGTACATGATTATTTGTACATGGTGGTTACTGTACATGTAAAATATCTCTGCTACTGTTCAAAGTGAAAGGATGATTGATCTTAGACTGAGAGATTTACAAGATGTCATTTCTGTGCATGTCCCCTAATGACCCATAAGTCTTTGGGATTCACATTAGACTGCAGTAGGTAATGGAGATCTGGAGTACTCATCTATAGGGCATTAGATATTCCTGCATCTGGGAATTGCCAACATAGGTCAATTGACCTATAGGATTTTTAAACGAAATCTACCATCAAAATCCATCATTATAAACCAGGGACACTTTGACTGCGGTAATCTTCCTATATTTGTTATCCATGGCCTCCTTCCTTCCAAAATCAACTTTTAAAATTATGCTAATGAGCTTGAAAGGCTTCCCTAGCACTGGCTTTACAGACTATTACACTGTCTCACCCTCCCCCCCCCTGCTCCCTCAGCACTTGTGCAGTAAGCTTGGGACATAATAATATAGAAAATAACTTCAACCATGTACAACTAATTCCTCCTAATTTTAAGACCTTTTAAAGAACCAGATGTTTTTCTCATTATATTACATAAAACCATAGAAATCCAAGAGAAGGTACTTTATTTTTCTTATGACTGTATTTTTATTATTAAAGGGGTTGTCCTCTGTCCCTTAACCCCATCTGCTGGAATAGAGAGCTGGTATTTGCTGTTCCACATTATACAGATATCACATTGAAATGAATTGGCAATGCGTAATCCTTCATTTTCCCTGCGGGGGCGCTGTAGGTAAACTATCTCCCAGGTTTTCCCAACAAATTATAACTGATTGCTGTTTGTATGTGATCAATTATGGGAATTAGGGCTGAGTTTGTCACATATCACAACATTGGCCTTGATATTGTCAGATGCTCAGTTTTCCTATACAGTAATGAGGTTCTAACTCTGCCAAACCACATATCTTCTTCTCTTCACTGCTCTGATTTGCCATTTTTATGCTCTTATAAATCACATCACCACAGTCCTCCAACATATTTCATAAATTACCGTAAAACTCCTCTTGTCACTTAACCGGCAGCCTTTCATTTTCGACTATAAGATATGAGGTGGATTATAGTGTAATAAAAGCTGGCGCTCTGAATGAGAACCTGAGGGAGACACTTGATTATCAGATATCTGTCAATGTTAACACTAAGCTGCATTTTCATAGATCTTCATTCCTCCTGTCCGGAGGGTTTCTGGTTTATATACATCTAAAAAGTGCTAGAAAATAGGGGAAAAATGTAGGGAAATTTTCTTACAGTAAGGCACAATATTCAATAAGTACTGAGCAAGTACAGTAGATACACAAGGTCTCAATGCTTTTGCGTTTTCGACAAGGGCAGCACGGAGGCTCATAGGTTAGCACTATATCCTTGCAGCGCTGGCGTCCTGGGTTCAAGTCCCATCTAAGTCAACACCTGCAAAGAGTTTCTCACTGTGAATGGGTGGATTTCCCCTGGGTCCTCCGGTTTCCTCCCACACTCCAAAGACATACCGGTAGGTTAATTAGATTTTGAGCCCCATTGGAGACAGGGACTGATCTGGCAAGCTCTGTGCACCACTGCATAATCTGTGGGCGCTATATAAATAAAGAATATTTATTAATATTACAATTTTCTAGCAGATCAGTTAAAAACATGTTCATGGGTCCCTTTAAATGAATGTGTCATCTACAAAACAAAAACAGACAGTAAACAAACGGAAACAACATCCATGTGCATGTAACCTGTATGCTTTTGTGTTGCCTATACGCCTCTGACCGGTTAAGACATGGACTTCACTAGACCTGCAAGTGTCCTGTGATATGTGGAACCAAGGCCATAACACCAGAATCTAAAAAAATCAGGCAACAGGGGACCCATGGATCATCACGTTTTTGGAGCACATTCAACAAATGCTTGATAATGGCAATAATGGTAGATCTTTATGATTTCCGAAGTTTCAAGGTTAAGTAGTGCCAGAAGACCTTCAGCTAAAGTCTAGTGGAAATGTGTTGGCAAGTTTCCTTTAATGGGCACTGAATAACATTTTCGAGATTACCGGCACATTGGAGCAACAGGTTTGGCTGAGAAAAATTATTTCTTAAATTGTGAACAACTGGATCAGCAAAGAAAATATAACCTCACAGTGCAGATCCAACATCTCATGCGGTGCCATAGTATATAGTGGCTGGTGTGTGTGGTCCACTACCAAGGATAAACCACTATAGAACAAACTATAGAAAACTTTTTGGCCATGACAGAAAGGTGTCACTGCATTGCAGCTTAGTGTGCACCGTGCTGCGTAGCTACACACTGTCCATGCTATACCCCGTTTACTGGCAAAAATGTATATACGATCACCGAAACTCATGGACATAAAAGAAGGTTGTCTGAGCTTCACTTCTTTTCCTTTAGATCATGTAGATAGTTGATTTTGCACCCCTTACATAAGAAAGAGATGGGACCAGAATGCAGTATGGAAAAAAAATGGAGGCAGTTACGTATTGCCTACCCAAATATGAGTGTGGTCAGGGGTGCAGAGGAGAAACTTCTACTTGACTTTTGTATGAGGAGGATAAAAGGCTACTTTGACAATTTGGAAAATACAATACTATAAATGTCAAAATAATTTAAGGGCCATTATAGATTATGTATTGCAGCTTCAAGTTACGACTCAGTAGCCTTCTTTACCAGAATTATGCAGGATATAATACTACAAATTGTTCTGAAATGGTTTGAGAAACAAAAAGTTTTTGGACTTCAAATTTCTCAAATTTCGATCTAATTGTGTTTCAACTCTAATGTTATGGCCAATCCATAAATATATTTCTAGTTTTGATGCATATTAAAATTTACAAGAACAACTAGTCTCATCGCCGAATCTTCAATCAGGCCAGGACTGAATGTAAAGAAGGCAAAGGAGACAATTTATTCAAGGATTAGTAGCATAGGTTCATATGCTTTATATATAGAAAATTATAACCTATCACCAGGTTCTATATTTCAATCCCATGGAGACTCCAACATTTTATTTTATCTTATTCTCTTCTGCAATACAATTTAAGTACATAAATGTATGGAATGTATTATCCAGAAGCCATCACAAGCCAGGAAGCAATAAATGTAGTCCTCCTAGTAAGCTCCTGATAGCATCGTAGTAGTGTCATGATAGCTCTCATGTAAAAGTACTGCGCTTGTATAGGTGATAAGTAACAGAAATCTTGGCTCTGCAATTGATATAATTAAGACTGGTCCCCAACAAAAGGTCTTCATGATCCCCTAGGCAGGAAATGGCTGAGTGGTCTAATGGAATGTCCTGTCACTGCCGGCTAATTGTGTATAATAGATGTTACCTGGAAGGACTGATACCCTGCTACATTACATTAGCGTATCTGAGCTTGAAATCAGGCTTTAATGTGATATTAGCACCCCATGTCTGTGTCACACCGGGAGGGATGCGCCTGCTAGGCAAATGTGTAGACATTAGCATGTGAAGAAGTCCATTCCTGGAGGGGCGCATGGTAGGGGCCTCTGCTGTTAGCAATTATCTGATTACTAGAAAGTCATTTTTCAATGTCCTACTAAGTATTTACGAGAAAATAAAGCATGAAACCCAAGGTCTCCTTTCGCTCGGCTCTTGCTCAATAATTTCTTACAGACTGTGGCGAAGTGGAGAAAATTGGTCTAAACTTTGCTTGTAAAGAGTCTCGTTTTATATGCCTATGCTGTGTATAGAGGGCTGCAACTGGAGTGTGACCCAATATACTTAAGCAAACAAGTTGTGGGCGAAAGGCAAGGGGCAGGCAGCAGTGTTGCGTTTTGTTTGTTTAAACAAGGCAAAAAAAGGGCCAAGGTGACAAAACGCACATCATATATAATGTGTAATGTGGCCAGATGGGAGCCCTAATGGAGGACACAACACTCATTCAATCAGATCTGATGTGTAATTGTGCACATTTTATGTCTTGTCTCCAAAAAAACAAACATACTTGTTATTTACTCACCCCTCTCCCCTTCATTTGTTGACAAGTGGCATATAAAGGGCCTCTGAGGAGGCTTTTGCCTCGGGCGAAACATATTTCAATAATCACCTAATGCAAAGCATGCTCCCGACCAGCTGCTTTCCCCAAGGAGAAGCCAAGCAACAAAATACAGTTCCGCAGTCTGCCATGGGTGGCGCTGCTGAGTACACAAAGTTGATGAAATTCCTTCAAGATTTCTTTAATCAATGCGCTGTTCATTTACCATTCCACATAAACTTCTAGCAGGTAACAAACATATTTCTTCCTCTACCCCGCTGGGTAAATGCTTGATGATGTAAAACAGTAAATTAAAGGAAAGTAAATAAAATCCGCATGAAGAATCGAGCTGCCAAGATGCCAGTGGTCTAATTACTGGATTATGTGAAGGGATTGGATTATAAATACCCAAAGCTTCTTTTTACCATGGAAATGTCAACAAATAATCTTAGATATTCTAATGCTCTGTATACGGAACGCAAGACGCCGCAGCATAATTTACTAAGGAATGCCGAGTGTAATTCCTAAATCCCAAAACGTGTATTTGCAGAAGAGATTGGATACTTTAAATGCAATGGACACAACTTTTTATGGCTAAGAGAAACCCTTTATTCACCCTTTATAGTATTGAATGGAGGGAACCTGTGAACTCTGTGGTCTTCTCACCGGTTTTGTTGAAAACCTTAACAAGGCTTCACATATTTAGAGGAGTTGTTATAAGTAACTTTTAGCTGTCCATCTGCCTGGCGTGGCCCAGTGTATATGTGCACCATATGTGCCCCGAGGTGAGGGGGTACCCTCTGCTCTGTATGGGACACAGCTGCCTCTGGCCTTTGCTGTGATGAGCTTCCTACTGAGGGGAACGTACCAGCCCCCTACCCCAAGACGATCCCATGAATGGCCTCATTCTACTGAAATGACACAAGACCTAGGTACATACCATGAATGACTGATTGATCTACCCAAGTGTCTGGTGACAAGTAATAATGGTGGTCAATAATATCATCAACCACTGAGTGTGATGAGGAATCAGTCAGAAGACACAGAGGGTCTACTTCTCTTACATTTATTGGGTTGTAACACTAAAGGGGTTTCACTGGAGAGAGGGAGAAGATATAGAAATAGAAATATAGAAATACTTACCCTATTCCAGCAGTCAAGGAAGTAGGGACATTGGCCATGGGAGAAGGAACATTGACTGCAGCAATAAGACTTTCTTGCCTTGTAAAAAAAATCATAAGTTTCTATGGCATCTTATATACAGGCTACATAGATATCATTGACCACATTTCTATATTGGAGGGTCCATAAGGAGCCCTTGTTGCAGGGCACAATAATGGGTGACGTAATAAAAGACCCAACAGACCCTATTACAGTCAATTTAATCTTTTTAATTCCATTATTTTACCCACCCATCGATGACTTACAGTTGTCATTGTTTTACACCTATAAGGGCTTTTATTTTACCACAGGGAATGCATGGAGTCCCCTCGTTACATTGCAGATAGGTGCTGTAATTTTGTTCTTAAAGGGGTTGGCCACTTTACCTCATGTTTTTTGTAATGTGTGTGTAAGTGTGTTGGGCAGGATATTAGGTAATTCACCTAGAATATTCATCTATTACTAGTTCTGCTCCGTTTTCTTGATATGTAAAGTGAAGCCTCCAGTCTTTTACCTCATCAGCCAGATAGTCCTTTTGCATATAACGGCCACAGATTAAGGGTCATGTGATCTCTGTCCATGAACAATCGTCAGTTAGAGACCACATGACCCCCCACCAGCGGCCATTTTATGGTCAGGAATGTCCGGCTGATGAGGTAAAAGACAGGAGACTTCACTTTACATATCAAGAAAGTGGAGCAGGACTAGTAATAGATGTATATTGGTAAATTACCTCATATCCTGCCCCCACAATTAAACACACATTACAAAAACATGAGGTAAAGTGACAAACCCCTTTAAGTTGAATTTGTATGTAAGTTGGGTTCTTAATGGAACAGGTATTGTCAGTAAAGCTGCATTGCAGATAGATCATTGCAGTCTGGGACTAAAGTTTAAGGGATTACCTAAATCTAGAGAAGTTTTTACAGAGGTCAAAGCGGGCAGAGAGGTCTACAACTAGTACATATCTGTAAATTGAGTATTTTTAAGTTGGGGACTGCCTGTATCTAAGTCAAACTAGTTCTTGTATTGAAATCTATGGATACTGTCTGGAATATAGGGCATGTTCTTGCAAATTTATGGTGGAAAACCAGACAACAGACAACTTTTGCCAGCTACGGCCATAGGTATACTGAAGTAGCTTACTTCCCTATTGGCAAATGAACCATGTAAGAAATGTTTTTAGAGATGTAAGAGTACCTATAAGAGACACAGATGTTAAAAGCGAAAATAAAGTTAGAGGTTACTGACATATTAAACTAAAATATGTAATTTGCAATGTGACTAGCAATTACTAATGTAATTAGCAAAATGACATGGAGAGTCTCTCTACAGCAATCCCATTGATAGCTATGTATACCTAATAGAACACTACATGGAGTTAAAGGGAACCTGTCACCAGGGGACCCATTTTTAGCACTCCCCCAGTCCCCACAGAGCATAGTACATACACTGCCAAAGTGTTTTTGTATTAAAAATTGGTTTTACAGAACAAAAGATATGTTATATTGTACCTTTCATTAGCATCTGCTGTGTGACTAGGCAGTTGCCAATTGGGAGGGGCTGGAAAGGAGCAGTTCCCTCCCACCCTTGGGAAATTGCTTCTCCATGTGACCTTTTCAAATATATGAAAACACCCATCACTGGGCTTAGCGACGCCCCTGCTCCTCTACAGCCAATCCCGAGTGTGAGTGTTATTCATATATTTGAAAAGGTTACATGTTTCCCAAGGGTGGGGGGAAACTGCTTCTTTCCAGCCCCTCCCAATTGGCAACTGTCTAGTCACACAACAGATGCTAATGAAAGGTACAATATAACATCTTTTTTCTGTAAAACCTATTTTTTATACAAAAACACTTTGGCAGTGTATGTACTATGCTCTGTGGGGGGTGCTAAAAATGAGTCTCCTGGTGACAGGAGAATTTGTTGGCAAACTTTTTGAAAATCTTCTTTGCCTTAATGTTCATTTTTTAATAGCAATGGAGGATTGTACCCTTATACCAGTTTCTAACCAGTGGTCTCCACTATATCCCCTTAGACATTCGGGCTGGGTATCAGATAACACATATTGCCCCATCTCCTGCATTATAAAGTGAAACTGTTATCTCAGACTGAACTGTTTTAATAGGGGATAGGAGAAAATGTTAAGAGCATTTGCAGCAGTTTAGATGTAGATTTCAAGAGCCTTTGGAGACAAACAAGGATGCACACAGACTAGGGAGAGGGTTAGAAAAATGTATTATGAAAATACGCTCAGACTTTTAGTATTGTGCAAACTGCTGACACCCCCTCCCTTACTCCCAAGGCTGTGACTACAGCAGGCTGGGAAGAGAGACATGGTAATACTGGGCCTAATGGAGAAGATTAGGAATGACAATTACTACAATTAGTACAGTTTTTGGCACGAGGAAGTACATGTCAGGTTATTGTACTGAAGGTATATAGAGGAGTGGTGGCTACTGAGAATTTAGTACATATGCAATGGGACTCAGGCCCCCAATCTTTTATGATGTTAGCAATGTCTCTTAATGCTCCCAACACAGAAATACTGTAATGGTGCCCACTTCCTGACAACAATAACCTGTTATGTATGGTTTAAAGTCAAAACGCTGTATTACTGCAGAATGTCCAATTATTGCCCTGAACACATTTAAAATGCCCCCTTTTTCCAAATTTAAAAAATGATCAACGGAGAAACCTGCAGCTAGTTGCATTTCCAACCCTGCTTCAGGATTGTAAGGATTTAAGGAAGCACAGGTGGGTAGCCTCACTGCATTGCGAGTGGTGACACAATACAACTTGATACTAGAAGCTTTACCAGACGTGATTTGTAATAAATCAGCAAAATTTAGATACATTTAAACGTCCTTCCAAATACTGATTGGTTTACCGGGGCATTTACCACCACACAAGGAAACCCTCGACAATAATCCAATCACAAAGTGACCTATAATATGTAGTGAAACCTTGCAGTCACTGCATCATTTTGCTGCAGGCATAACTCAAGGGAATATAAAGTAATTTCAAGGCAAAGAACAGGACACGATCCATTCATAGAAGCCGCGCCATGATGAGGAAAAATATAAGCAGCTCATACGGCTACAGTAGTATGAATGCTCATTTGGCCATTCCATCTAATTGCACTGAACACGTGCCCACATGGATTAGCCAAGTGTGCAGGTGTCCTGAATATGGAAAGGGTATTATGCTGCTTCCATATATCTCCATACAAATTCTCATTTCCCTTAGCTAAAGGAGTTGTCATATTTCACAAACTTATTTTAATGGTGGTGTAGAAGGACGCTAGACAGAGAGATTTCTTCTATTAACTTAGAATCATCTATTGCTTTTCACCAGAAAGTGACTTAATATATACGACAATACTCCTGCATTGTCGACCAAATAGCATAATTGTATGTTTGGGTAATACAATGTTGATATATAATAACAAACAGGAGTGAATTATAGCTCAGTTATAGATCATGGACTGGTCTCCTCCTCATCACAAGCCAGAGTCATCAAACTGTAAAGAGGGCTGTGACGTGTTGTGAGCCGGTGACTAGACTGGACGTTCCTGCTTCACCTAGGACAAAAGGGAAAAGGTTTTACACCAGCAATAACAAAGAAGAGAACAATAGAAAGGAAACAGATTGTTACATACCAAGTCACTTTTGTTGAATTGTTACAACTGCATGACACACGTCATTATAGGAACATGACTGTATCTTTACACTTTTACTGTTAATTTTATTCTTCTCCTGATGCTGAGCACAGCCAATAAACCACAGAAACAGATATTTTCATACCAAAAAAGGACCCAACATATATTTGTTTTTTGACCCCTTCCATAGACTTTAAACACTAGGGCGGTCCAGTTGTTTCAGATTGCACACTAAAAACTGTCTGCCACTCTGAATATGGTGATCTCTTCTGCAAATCAGATATAATGCCTGCACTCAAGGAAATAATCACACTTAGACAGACACGCTCGGTGTCTGAGTAAGGATTCTCTAATTTATTATTGAACTACTGAGTATTTATCTAGCTTAAAAAGAAGTAGCCCCCCCTAGGTACCATGTTTGGTTGTAATTGGCTTTTCTTAATTTGGTTACACTTCCGAATCTGTGCAGTAGGTATAAACAATAAATAACATTGGATATGAAATATACACATTTACTTTACATAGTGGTAACCAAAGAAAGAACACAAAGGTGCACTTCATCGTCCTTGAAGTTGTGTTCCTTTCCTTTATTTATATAGTGCACACAGATTACACAGCACTGCACAGAGCTTGCCAAATCAGCCCCTGTCCCCAATGGGGCTCACATGTTTTGGAGTGTGGGAGGAAACCAGAGGACCTGGAGGAAACCCACGCAAACATGGAGAGAACATACAAACTCTTTGCAGATGTTGACCCTGGGACTTGAACCCATGTCCCCAGTGCTCACTATACAATTAAATCATATCCATAACATTGTCCTGACCCGTGCAAGGATGTACTGTACCTGTAACAAATTGTAACAAGTTATCTGCACACATTACAGAACGGCTGCAGGATTCGTCCCAGCAGAACATTAATGCAAGCATCAGAAGTATAATTCCACAATTTTGCCACGGCCAGGGGTAAACTCCATCTTTAGATTGCATGTCACTTATTAGCTATACATTAAAAATCTGCAGAAGAAAGGCGATTTCGCTGAGGATGTTTTCCGCAATGTGTCATAAATCCCATACCCTATTCTTAATAATAATTTGCCCCTCCCAGTTCTGTTCAAAATTCAATATGAATATATATTTGTATAGCAATCTAAAAATTTCAGTGTGTAATGTTTTGGTCCTACTGAGGGGCTTCCTCAGACATGGATTACAAGGAATAATGGGGCACATTTACTAATAAGAGTGCAGTCTGTACTATGTGCAGTTTGCCTGTATATAGTGTAGAGGGCACCAGATTCAGGATTTCTGGCACACGTTCTTCATGAATCTGGCGCCCACTGCACTGCCCCAAAAGAGTGCACCTTTAACATAGAGAGTGCAACACACTTCTTTGCACGGACTTTGCATGTTACATCTGGTGCACGGTCTGACTGAGCACCGGAGCGCTCCATTCTTTGTGCTGCATGATGCCTAGTGCAGCTGTGCCACGAAAGAGTCACGTGCGACACATTTGTGGTGCAGACACTTCTTAAATACCTGTGCAAGCAGTTTGCACTAGAGAGAACGTGCAAAATCCAAGAAAATACCTTAGTAAATGTGCACCAATGAGTTGAAATGAAACTGTAAACGCACAGATTTCATGCGGCTACATGCCACTTCTTTACTAGCTGCCTACTTTCAAGTGTCTGCCGCCTTACTCATTTCAACTCATTATTCAGTGTCTGGGTAAGGTCCCTCAGTAGGACCGAAACATTACACACTGAAATACTGGGTTGATATACAACTACTACATATTGAATATTGAACGGAACCGGGAGTGCAAAATTACTATTAAGAAGATATATATGGTTATAACTAGAGATGAGCGAGTATACTTGTCCGAGTATACTGCTCGGTCGAGTATTAGCATACTCGGACCGGCTCGTTGTTTGGACGAGTATCTCGCCGGCTCGAGATCGAGCATTAAATTAATAAAAGACAGTGAAGAACAGTGTTTACAGTGAAGAATAACACATTACACATGTTTTCCTTGTAAGAACACATTGAAATAACACTATTCTTCACTTTGCAGGTGTTCGCGCGTGTCTTCAGCTAAGTTAGGAGATGTGCACGAACATCTTGAATGTGAAGAATAGTGTTCTGTCAATGTGTTCTGCACTTAAATGGTCCTGTGTTCACTGTTTTCAGTGTTTTTATTCTATTCTTCACTTTGCAGATGTTCGTGCACATCTCCTAACTTATCGAAAGACACGCGCGAACACCTGCAAAGTGAAGAATAGTGTTATTTCAATGTGTTCTTACAAGGAAAACATCTGTAAACATCTGTAATGTGTTATTCTGCACTGTTCTTTTAATGAGTTCTTTCAGTGAAAAAATGCTTGAGTCTCCCATTGACTTTAATGGGGTTCGTTATTCGATACGAGCACTCGAGCATCAGGAAAAGTTTGTATCGAATAACGAGCACCCAAGCATATTAGTGCTCGCTCATCTCTAGTTATAACAATGTATCATGTGACAACCTATTTGCATGTTTTGCTGACCATGGAATGACATGTACTTACCGATATTATAAATCCCATACCTTACACTCAAGGGCATAAGTTGGAAAGGCAGGGCCCCATAGCAGACTTCTGAATAGGACCCCCACAGAAAATATACATATTTGTATTTTTACACATTTAAATACTGATATATTTATACACTATACATACATTTATACACTGTTCATATATGTATACACATACATGGATCTGTCCCAGTAGCTGCTGACCACATGGGGGATGTGCACAGCAGAAATTAGAGATGAGGGGTCCCTAGTCCTATTGTTTTGCTGTCCCCTCCCTCTCCACCATCTTTCTTATCTGAGCTGATGATTCATGCTGTACACTGTGGAAGATGTGCTCTGCGTACATCTTATTTTGTAACATAGACAGCATAATATTTATATAATAGTACACATTCACTATTTCTTAGTGTGTCAGGTTGGATGTTGGGGCCCCCTGACCCTGCAGGCCCCATAGCAGCTGCTATGGCTGCTACCATAGTAGTTACGCCCCTACCTTCACTGCTAATGTATTACACCGCAGATGATCACATGGAAATGTCACACGGCAAATCTGCATGTAACAAGTTATGTGTGCAAAAACCCTTAGAAGGGCTTTTTCTTATTTGGCCTGCAGAGTGCTATTTTAAATATTTATTCATTACCTTTTGAATCATTTATGGTGTGGTGGCATTATTTAGTCTTCATGCAGTGCAGGAGTATCTTGGTCTTGTACAGCTGTGTCCTGTATAATATTATTCACATCTTGGAGTTTCTCTTGTACAGTAGGGAAGTAGTGTAGCCTGCTCTGTACATTGGGTACGGGTGCAGTGCAGCAAGATGTGCTGACAATGGCTCCGCTGTACACTGCATGTAGGTGGCCCATGTGCATTCAACTCCCCAGAGCTTTACTGAGTCACATTTACTAAGGGCTGTGCATTAGTTTTCTGTCATTCTTTTTAGTGAAAACTTCTCACACAGGTATTTAAGAATTATCTACACCACAACCGTTTTTTGGCACGCCTTTACTAGACCCATATTTTGGCACTGAAGGGGGCGTTTCAGTGCTCAGTCGGACCATGCGTTAGATTTAACTTGCAAAGTCCGACAGAAATGTGTCACACGCTCAATGTTAAAGGTGCACCAACAAAAAAGTGCTGCACTCTAATGGGGCACCAGATTCATGAAGAACGTGTGCAAGAAATAGTACAGACTTCACTGTTCTTAGTAAATGTGTCAAATTATATTTCCTTTCAAGAACAGAAATGCATGAAAGACAGCTGTAAGGTAAAATGATTTGGAACCCTTAATCCCTGCTGCATGAGGGTATGTTCGTGGTGTAGGTATCCCATACCTACTAACAGGTTCCTTTCAAGTGACTAGAAATAATAAGCTTTCTTTATCAGCTGTCCATGTGTGTACAGGATGGAAAGCTGCTATATGTGCAGTGCCGGGGTTAGGGGTGGCCCCAACGCTATGCTGGGTCCATCAGGTACCGTCAAGGTGTCACCACATGTTGCTGCTCTTTGGAAAGGATGGTGAGGCGCGGTCAGGGGCGCACCTGCTATGAGGCTAGTTGAGAAACCTGCTGAAAGAGGGGGCGGCACCGTACTCTCGCCCCCGCTGGCCGGCATGTGCTAAACCGCCAACCCCCAAACCCCCCCCCCCTCGGCCGGTACCGATCTCCCACCCCCACTCTCCGCATACCTCCACTCGCCGTATACATTTTTTACTGTCGTTTTATGATATTGGCTTTAACATTTACTTATTCTTTAAGCTTCACCACCGCAAATAATACCATACAAATGTTCCCAGAATTCTTATATATATAGAATTTGGCTGTAGTGGCAATATCCCAGATCACTGGGATTTAAAGAGGTTTATACTTTAGTTTATGGCTGACAGTAAGGATTATGCCCAGATTACGAGTACTCTTACATTGTGTCTGAAAAGGTTAAGATACAGGGTGACCGTAGGGATCCTAGAAGGGCTATATTAAGGTCAGATTTAGGAATGTTATTAGTGTTTTCTTTTTCAAATCATGAATCCCAGTGGGTGTGAGTATGCAGTAAATATAGTAAAAAATTTGTGAAGGAAGATTCCATGACCAGATTTTACACCATTTTGTATGTGAAATATGTCAATATGACACCAAAATAGTGTTTCTAAGTACTATAGAACCAAAGGTAGAGGCAACTTCTCCTCCGACCCCTAAAAGTGACTCATCTCAGACAAAAAGTGACTCTTCTCTGCTCATTTGCATGCAACTTTGGAGAAGATTTTAAAGAGGCAATGCTAGAAATCATATTTCACATTCTAATATGTAAACAGTGACTAAAGCACCACCAAGAATATGTTCTACTTCTCATAAAAAACAGTATCCAATAAAGCAATAACGTTGGTTGTCTATTACAAAATCCAATGAATAAAATTCATGAGCTAAAAAAGAGCTGGAATAGTGGTATACACCATGTGTAAATGTAAGGTTGGATTAATCTATACAATGAAGGATGACCTTTCTTTGAGTGTTGTACACACTAGATACATGAGTATCTATAAGTAATATAGCAATAAAAGTAATATAGCAAAAACTTGAGTGCAGGACCTAAATTATGCAGATAAAGTGCTCTGTTAACTTTCATAGATAAAAAATATAATAAAAATAAAGTCTTTGTATTTAAAACATGTATATTTCAATGGGTTCAAACTCCAGTCTCAGCCTTGCTGATCTTGCTGATCAATATAAAACGCTGGTCTTGTCAAGGATCTAAAGAAAATCCCAAGTGGCTTTTCTTTGGATCAATGAAAGTCATCCTTTATTGTATAGATGAATCCAACCTTACATTTACACACAGTTTATGCCACTATTCCAGGTCTTTTTTTAAGCTCTTGAATTTTATTCATTGGATTTTGTAATAATAAACCAACGTTATTGTCTTAGTGGATACAATATTGTTTTTTATAAGAAGTACAACATATTTTTGGTCACCGTTTTCAATGTTTTTTCTTACAATACCCGAGACTCACTATGAGCACACCAATTAAGTGTTTTATCGCTATCCCTACATCTTTTCTTTTTTATATTTCACACCGTACCTGAGGTTGCTACCGGTAGTTAAGTGTTGTTGAAGCTGGTGACGGCTTCCCTTTTAGGTATCATTAAAGGAAATTTACCACCAGGGTGAAGGATTGTAAATAGAGATGAGCGAACACTAAAATGCTCGGGTACTCGTTATTCGAGACGAACTTTTCCCGATGCTCGAGTGCTCGTCTCGAATAACGAACCCCATTGAAGTCAATGGGAGACTCGAGCATTTTTCAAGGGGACCAAGGCTCTGCACAGGGAAGCTTGGCCAAACACCTGGGAACCTCAGAAAAGGATGGAAACACCACGGAAATGGACAGGAAACAGCAGGGGCAGCATGCATGGATGCCTCTGAGGCTGCATAATCGCACCATTATGCCAAAATTATGGGCAACAGCATGGCCATGACAGAGTGACAGAATGAAGCTAGATAGCATCTAAAACATCCAATAATTGACCCTGACACTATAGGGGACGGCATGCAGAGGCAGCGGCAGCAGGCTAGAGAGTGTCATGGCGACATACCCTAAATGGACTCAGGCTTCAAACCAATGGGTGGCAGAGAGGAACCAAAGGAGGTGAGCAAGAAGCGCTCAAATAATATCGGTACATGATAAAAGTTTGCCAGTATATTTTGTGGATTACACAGCAGGGTGGCGACAAAGTTAACATGGAAGCCATGAAAACAACCCAAAATTCTGCCTGACACAGCTCGTTTGATAAGGGGACCATGTATGGAGGCAGTGAACTAGTAGTAGATTAAAGGTGCTGCAGTTAAAACTATGTTAGTTGGATCTTGGCATGGAGCTGGCGCTCCGCTGCCAGGCGAGCTTTCGCCAATCCAAGCCCCTGTCTATAGGCTACTCCCCAAACAGCACTTCTAAGAACCTTTTGTATAAGATCAAGTGTAGTAGCGTTCTTATAAGTTTAGGATATGGCGGGTGAGGGGAATGTAAACAGATGCGCAAGAAGCGCTGAAATAATATCCCTAAATGGTAAAAGTTTGCAAGTATATTTTGGGGATTACACAGCAGGGTGGCGACAAAGTTAACAACTTTGATGTGGAATGCCCTGTAATAGCTCTTGGGCGGTGTGCCTTTTATCGCCTAGGCTCAGCAGTTTCAGCACCGCCTGCTGTCGCTTAGCGACGGCACTGCTGCTGTGCCTAGAGCTACCGACTGATGGCGCCATGCCCACGGATGGTAATTCGGAGGAGGAGGAGGTGGAGGAGGGGTGGGAGGAGGTATAGTAGGCCTTTGAGACCTGGACCGAGGTAGGCCCCGCAATTCTCTGCGTCGGCAGTATATGACCAGCCCCAGGGTCAGACTCGGTCCCAGCCTGCACCAAGTTAAGTGTAGTAGCGTTCTTATAAGTTTGGGATATGGCGGGTGAGGGGAATGTAAACAGATGCGCAAGAAGCGCATGATGCGCATGGAGCTGGCGTTCCGCTGCCAGGCGAGCTTTCGCCAATCCAAGCCCCTGTCTCTAGGCTACTCCCCAAACAGCACTTCTAAGAACCTTTTGTATAAGATCAAGTGTAGTAGCGTTCTTATAAGTTTAGGATATGCCGGGTGAGGGGAATGTAAACAGATGCGCAAGAAGCGCTGAAATAATATCCCTAAATGGTAAAAGTTTGCCAGTATATTTTGTGGATAACACAGCAGGGTGGCGACAAAGTTAACAACTTTGATGTGGAATCCATGAAAACAACCCAAATTTCTGCCTGACACACCTCGTTTGATAAAGGGACGATGTATGGAGGCAGCTATATGGACGACTTTTGGAGGTAGCAATGGAGACAACGTGTGGAGGCTGCTATGGAGACAATTTAATTTGGATAGTGCCTGTATGTGGCAGTCCCAAACATTTTTCAAACCAGAGGAGCAGGTAGGTGGCCCTCCAGTAAAATGGGATAGATTGAGTGCCTGTATGTGGCAGTCCCAAAAATGTTTCAAACCAGAGGAGCAGGTAGGTGGCCCTCCAGTAAAATGGAATAGATTGAGTGCCTGTATGTGGCAGTCCCAAAAATTGTTCAAACCAGAGGAGCAGGTAGGTGGCCCTGCAGTAAAATGGAATAGATTGAGTGCCTGTATGTGGCAGTCCCAAAAATTGTTCAAACCAGAGGAGCAGGTAGGTGGCCCTGCAGTAAAATGGAATAGATTGAGTGCCTGTATGTGGCAGTCCCAAAAATGTTTCAAACCAGAGGAGCAGGTAGGTGGCCCTCCAGTAAAATGGAATAGATTGAGTGCCTGTATGTGGCAGTCCCAAAAATTGTTCAAACCAGAGGAGCAGGTAGGTGGCCCTGCAGTAAAATGGAATAGATTGAGTGCCTGTATGTGGCAGTCCCAAAAATTTTTTAAAACAGAGGACCGGGTAGGTGGCCCTCCAGAAAAATGGAATAGATTGAGTGCCTGTATGTGGCACTCACAAAAATTGTTTCAAACAGAGGACCGGGTAGGTGGCCCTCCAGAAAAATTAAATGCATGAAGTACTATAGCAAGAGCCAGTGGGCCCTGTCAAAAAATAGCCATTTTCCTCTGCTTTACTGTACAAAGAGGAGGAGAAGGAGGAAAATGAGGAGGAGGAGGAGGAGTGGATCAATTATTCAGGTTGAGCTTCCTTCACCTGGTGGAGATTGGAAATTCTGAGAAATCCAGCCTTTATTCATTTTAATAAGCGTCAGCCTGTCAGCGCTGTCAGTCGACAGGCGTGTACGCTTATCGGTGATGATGCCACCAGCTGCACTGAAAACCCGCTCGGACAAGACGCTAGCGGCAGGGCAGGCAAGAACCTCCAAGGCGTACAGCGCCAGTTCGTGCCACATGTCCAGCTTTGAAACCCAGTAGTTGTAGGGAGCTGTGTGATCATTTAGGACGATGGTATGGTCAGCTACGTACTCCCTCACCATCTTTCTGTAAAGATCAGCCCTACTCTGCCGAGACTGGGGACAGGTGACAGTGTCTTGCTGGGGTGACATAAAGCTGGCAAAAGCCTTGTAAAGCGTACCCTTGCCAGTGCTGGACAAGCTGCCTGCTCGCCTACTCTCCCTCGCTACTTGTCCCGCAGAACTACGCACTCTGCCTCTAGCGCTGTCAGAAGGGAAATACTGTTTCAGCTTGTGCACCAGGGCCTGCTGGTATTCATGCATTCTCACACTCCTTTCCTCTCCAGGGATGAGAGTGGGAAGATTTTGCTTGTACCGTGGGTCCAGGAGAGTGAACACCCAGTAATCGGTGCTGGAATAAATTCTTTGAACGCGAGGGTCACGGGATAGGCAGCCTAGCATGAAATCTGCCATATGCGCCAGAGTACCAACGCGTAAGAATTCACTCCCCTCACTGGCCTGACTGTCCATTTCCTCCTCCTCCAACTCCTCCAACTCCTCTTCTTCTGCCCATACACGCTGAACAGTGAAGGACTCAACAATGGTCCCCTCTTGTGTCTCGCCAACATTCTCCTCCTCTTCCTCCTCATCCTCCTCCACCTCCACCTCCTCCGATATGCGCTGAGAAACAGACCTCAGGGTGCTTTGGCTATCAACAAGGGAATATTCTTCCCCCGTCTCTTGTGACGAGCGCAAAGCTTCCGACTTCATGCTGACCAGAGAGTTTTTCAACAGGCCAAGCAGCGGGATGGTGAGGCTGATGATGGCGGCATCGCCACTGACCATCTGTGTTGACTCCTCAAAGTTACTCAGCACCTGACAGATATCAGACATCCACGTCCACTCCTCATTGTAGACTTGAGGAAGCTGACTGACCTGACTACCAGTTCTGGTGGAAGTTGACATCTGGCAGTCTACAATCGCTCTGCGCTGCTGGTAAACTCTGGATAACATGGTCAGTGTTGAATTCCACCTCGTGGGCACGTCGCACAACAGTCGGTGAGCGGGCAGTTGGAGGCGGCGCTGCGCTGCCCTGAGAGTGGCAGCATCTGGGCTGGACTTCCTGAAATGCGCACAGATGCGGCGCACCTTCGTGAGCAAATCAGACAGATTGGGGTATGTCTTGAGGAAACGCTGCACTATCAGATTTAACACATGGGCCAGGCATGGCACATGTGTCAGTCTGCCGAGTTGCAGAGCCGCCACCAGGTTACGGCCGTTGTCACACACAACCATTCCCGGCTTGAGGTTCAGCGGTGCCAGCCACAGATCAGTCTGCGCCGTGATGCCCTGTAATAGCTCTTGGGCGGTGTGCCTTTTGTCGCCTAGGCTCAGCAGTTTGAGCACCGCCTGCTGTCGCTTAGCGACGGCACTGCTGCTGTGCCTAGAGCTACCGACTGATGGCGCCGTGCCCACGGATGGTAGTTCGGAGGAGGAGGTGGAGGAGGGGTGGGAGGAGGAGGAGGCATAGTAGGCCTGAAACACCTGGACCGAGGTAGGCCCCGCAATCCTCGGCGTCGGCAGTATATGAGCAGCCCCAGGGTCAGACTCGGTCCCAGCCTCCACCAAGTTAACCCAATGTGCCGTCAGCGATATATAGTGGCCCTGCCCGGCAGCACTCGTCCACGTGTCCGTGGTCAGGTGGACCTTGTCAGAAACGGCGTTGGTCAGGGCACGGATGATGTTGTCTGACACGTGCTGGTGCAGGGCTGGGACGGCACATCGGGAAAAGTAGTGGCGGCTGGGGACCGAATACCGAGGGGCGGCCGCCGCCATGAGGTTGCGAAAGGCCTCGGTCTCTACTAGCCTATAGGGCAGCATCTCCAGGCTAAGCAATCTGGAGATGTGCACATTAAGGGCTTGGGCGTGCGGGTGGGTTGCACTATATTTGCGTTTCCGCTCCAGCGTCTGGGGTATGGAGAGCTGAACGCTGGTGGATGCTGTGGAGGATCGTGGAGGCGACGATGGGGTTTTTGTGCCAGGGTCCTGGGCAGGGGGCTGACTAGCAGCTGACACAGGGGAAGGAGCAGTGGTGTGCACGGCCGGAGGTGAACGGGCTTGTTGCCACTGAGTGGGGTGCTTAGCATTCATATGCCTGCGCATACTGGTGGTAGTTAAGCTAGTAGTGGTGGAACCCCTGCTGAGCCTGGTTTGGCAAATGTTGCACACCACAGTCCGTCGGTCATCCGGTGTTTCCTTAAAGAACCTCCACACTTCTGAAGATCTAGCCCTCGCCGCAAGAGCCCTCACCACGGGAGCTTCACTAGTTGACAGTGGCGCTGATGCACCAGCTCTGGCCCTGCCTCTCCGTCTGGCCCCACCACTGCCTCTTCCAACCTGTTCAGGTCGAGGACTCTCCTCCGTCTCAGAAGCACTGTGTTCACCCGGCCTCTCAACCCAGCTTGGGTCTGTCACCTCATCATCCTCCGATCCCTCAGTCTGCTCCCCCCTCGGACTTCCTGCCCTGACAACAACTTCCCCACTGTCTGACAACCGTATCTCCTCATCGTCGGACACCTCTTTACACACTTCCACTACGTCAAGAAGGTCATCATCACCCACAGACTGTGACTGGTGGAAAACCTGGGCATCGGAAAATTGCTCAGCAGCAACCGGACAAGTGGTTTGTGACTGTGGGAAGGGTCCAGAAAACAGTTCCTCAGAGTATGCCGGTTCAAATGCCAAATTTTCCTGGGAGGGGGCAGACTGGGGGGGAGGAGGCTGAGGTGCAGGAGCTGGAGGAGTGGGGATTTCGGTGACATGGGTGGACTGCGTGGAAGACTGACTGGTGGTGGACAAATTGCTCGAAGCATTGTCAGCAATCCACGACATCACCTGTTCGCACTGTTCTGGCCTCAACAGTGCTCTACCACGAGTCCCAGTAACTTCAGACATGAACCTAGGGAGTGTAGCTCTGCGGCGTTCCCCTGCTCCCTCATCAGCAGGTGGTGTCTCACCCCGCCCAGGACCACGGCCTCTGACCCCTGCAGTAGTTGGACGCCCACGTCCCCGCCCTCGTCCTCTACCCCTAGCCCTCGGGTTAAACATTTTTAAAATGAGAGTTATAACTTTTTTTTTTTTTTTACTTCTTTTTGTTTTTTTTGGTGTTTTTTGTGTTTTTTTTTTCTTTTTGTGTTTTTTGTTTTTTTTTGAGTTTTTAAAACCAAACAATCCTATCCTATTGCTATGGCTATTTTCTAGCCAAGTATCAAAGGAAGCACACTACTATGCCAGATGAGATGACACTGAGTTATTGCCTAATAGAAATCCAACCCCTACTGAATTTTGCCACTTCGGCCTTTGCTATGGATATGTGCGCCACTAAGCGCAGAACACAGCGGTCGCAAGTCTCACTACAAATTGCTCAGAATTGGCAAGTACATGCACTGCAGAAACTACAGCCACCAGCAGATCAACCAGAAATCAAATATATAGAACGCTACTGTAGGCTTCAAGAAGCTGTTTGTATTCTCCTATGGCTATTTTCTAGCCAAGTATCAAAGGAAGCACACTACTATGCCAGATGAGATGACACTGAGTTATTGCCTAATAGAAATCCAACCCCTACTGAATTTTGCCACTTCGGCCTTTGCTATGGATATGTGCGCCACTAAGCGCAGAACACAGCGGTCGCAAGTCTCACTACAAATTGCTCAGAATTGGCAAGTACATGCACTGCAGAAACTACAGCCACCAGCAGATCAACCAGAAATCAAATATATAGAACGCTACTGTAGGCTTCAAGAAGCTGTTTGTATTCTCCTATGGCTATTTTCTAGCCAAGTATCAAAGGAAGCACACTACTATGCCAGATGAGATGACACTGAGTTATTGCCTAATAGAAATCCAACCCCTACTGAATTTTGCCACTTCGGCCTTTGCTATGGATATGTGTGCGACTAAGAGCTAAACACAACGGTAGCAAGTCCCCCTGCTAATTCCTCACAAAATGGTAAAAGATGCAAATTAAAATAAAAAAAGTAGAACGTTATTGTAGCCCTAAGAAGGGCTGTTGGGTTCTTTGAGAATCACTCCTGCCTAACAGTAAGCTAATAGAACACCCTAACGCTTTCCCTGACCAGCAGCAGCTCTCTCCCTAGCGGCATCCAGAGACAGAATGATCCGAGCAGCGCGGCCAGCGGCTAGTCTATCCCAGGGTCACCTGATCTGGCCAGCCAACCACTGCTATCGACGTGTAAGGGTACCACGTCATGCTGGGTGGAGTGCAGAGTCTCCTGGCTTGTGATTGGCTCTGTTTCTGGCCGCCAAAAAGCAAAACGGCGGGAGCTGCCATTTTCTCGAGCGGGCGAAGTATTCGTCCGAGTAACGAGCAGTTTCGAGTACCCTAATGCTCGACCGAGCATCAAGCTCGGACGAGCATGTTCGCTCATCTCTAATTGTAAACCAAGCATACTGACATGCTGTTGTGTGCCCCATCTGGCAGGATCTGCTCTTCTTTTAGCTACTGATGCCCTTGTTTTTCCAAAAAAGGCTCTGACCTCGATTTACAGCTATAGATAATAATAATAATTATTATTATAATTATAATAATTCCTTTATTTATATAGCGCACACAGAGCTTGCCAAATTGGTCCCTGCCCCCATGGGGCTCACAATCTAAACAACCTAACAGTATGTTTTTGGAGTGTGGGAGGAAACCCACGCAAACATGGAGAGAACATACAAAATCTTTGCAGATGCTGACCCTGGGACTTGAACCCAGGACTACAGCGCTGCAAGACAGAAGTGCTACCCGGTCACTGTGCTCGGGCCCCTTTGGGCATAAGAAGCTAAGAGAAAGTCAGATCCTTTCAGAGGGGGCACACACCAGTATGTCAGTGTGCTTGATTTACAATCCTTCATCCTGGTGGTAGATGTCCAATAAGAAGACTGGAATAACTAACTTAAAGGGGTCTTCCAGCAGAAAGATTAAGTCTAAGATAACTGATATTTGTCCTCAAAACCCCTATTCCTGAGCCTTGCTTGCTTTATAACCCACCCTGAACACCATGCTGCTATATTTCCTCCTAATGCCGTTCTCTGGTATTTTGTAATATACATACTGAAATCTAACCTATGGCTACCGCTCACCACAATTTTGCATTCCTGGATATATATTACTACTTCTAGCGATGTGGAAATGGTGCCCTGGTCCTGAGAATACAAATAGTCAATCACCGTTCCCTAGTTTTCTTTTTCTGGTAGGAAACTGTACACCGGAGTCAGCAGCCCTGTTCCAATTATTCTCCGCCTGTACACATATACATCTGAACCTAAGATTCTTTGAAGAAAATTTCTGTTTGATTTCAGTTGGACAAAGTACTTCATGCTGGCCTGGGCTTTCTGATCTACGATTGCTGCCTCTCTCTTCTCAGAAGTACTACAGCTCACTGCAGTCTCCATTTTTCTTTGTGACATGTACCATGGATTTCTCAATATTTTTCCAATAAATTTCATTGTGTTGCAAAAACACAGACTTCAAACATGTTCCCCTTGTAAATGGCCTTAAGCCAAAATTAGTGGTTACTCCAGCCAAAATTCTATATATTCTTTAATCAAGTTGTGTATTTGAAATATACTAGACAATAAACTCTCATTTGGATGACAGCTATTCCTCCTGACCCCCCGACACTCTTTCACATACTCATTGCCAAGCACGCAAGAGTTTTTAATGCAGAAGAGGCTTCGGTGCTGCGTGCGCACGATCGTGCGTGTGCCTACATAGGAAATGCCGGAGACGTTGCACGCGCACAGTCGCGCGCAGCGCCGAAGCCTCTTCTGCTCTACGGTTTAAAAAGTGTTAAAACCACAATACAGCGGTTAATAACACTAACGAAAGTAAGTACCGGCACCAGCTCACCCTGAGCTGATGTTCGGTACTTAGGCCCCTTCCACACTAGCGTTTTTCACGTGCGAGTTCTGCGCGTGCTTTTGACACGCAGAACTTGCATTGCACTCTGTCCCATTGTTTCCAATGGGCCTTTCCCCATTTGCGTTGTTTTTCACGCGCGTGCTTGCGTTTGTTTTGATGCGCGTCAAAATCGCAGCATGCTCTACTTTTGCGTTTCACACGCGTTTTTCCCGTCCCATTCAAGTCTATGGAGACACATCAAAAATGCATTGCACTCGCAAGCATTGCAAGTGCAATGCGGGTGCAATGCGTTTTAAACGGATGGGTTGCTAGGTGACATGAATAATTCCCCTGCTCGAGATCGAGCATTTAATTAAAAAAACAGAATGAAGAACAGTGAAGAATAGAATAAAAACAGTGAACACAGTGAACACAGTGAACACAGGATCATTTAAGTGAAAAACACAGTAAAGAACACAGTGACGAATAGATTACAGATGTTCGGTACATCTGCTTACTTGTCGAGAGATACGCGCGGAACGGTGCGAACAAAATAGCATGTGAAGAACAATATATATGTGTGTAAAGAACACATTGCAGATGTTTCCATACACATATATATTGTTCTTCACATGCTGTTTTGTTCGCACCGTTCCGCGTGTATCTCCCAACAAGTAAGCAGATGTGCCGAACATCTGTAATCTATTCTTCACTGTGTTCTTTACTGTGTTTTTCACTTAAATGACCCTGTGTTCACTGTGTTCACTGTTTTTATTCTATTCTTCACTGTTCTTCACATCTGCTTACTTGTCGGGAGATAATATACGCGCAGAACAGTGAAGAAAATATTGTAGATGTTTGCATACATCTGCTAACTTATCAGAAGACATTCTTTTTCAATTAAATAAAACATTTTTTTCCCGAACCATGGTCCCTTTGAAAAAGTCCCATTGACTTAAAAAACGCGCGTGAAAAACGCACCGAAAACGCAAAAAAAAAGGCGAACAACACGCGCGTGAAAAACGCAAAAACGCTAATGACTCCAAGGAAAAATGGAACAAAAACGCAGCCAAAAACGTCAGTTTTTCACGCATTGCACCCTGACGTGAAATGCAACGCTAGTGTGGAAGGGGCCTTACTGCTTACCCCTGCCATTTTAAGTGGTAGGTTTCCTTTAAAGAAAATTTACCATCACTGGTAAAATTTACCAGTAAGTGAAACTGTGTAACAGGCTGTAAAGCCCATTTGGCTCATTAACATAATGAGGAAGGAGGCCATGGACAACAAATATGAGAAGATTTAGGTGTAAGTTTCTCTGGTTTATCATACTGGATTTTGATTGTAGATTTCCGTACAAGGAGTCATGGGCATTGCATGAGGTGACTATTTCTTATATAAAGAGACCAATATTAAAACTATGTATAATAGATTGTGGGGGCTAATACAGCTTCAAGATATCGCTCTCATCACAAAACGGTCTGTAAGCCCAGATTCACAAGATGTTTGTGGTCAACACTTGGCTTATTTTCCAGGATATCATCCAATGTGTATCTCTAATGCCGTCAGAGATTTTCAGTTTAAAAATGCCAAAAGAGTTTGCTTCAAGCATCTGTTCTGTCTGGTCCTTATCACAGTATTTTGAGTGCAGCCTTGAAGAGGACCTAAAACTATGTACATGTCAAATCCTGGTGAAACTCTAAAATAACTCTTCTTCTAATTCTACATTTTCAAATTCTGCCTAATATATATATATATATATATTGACAAGTGCATGTTAGTATTCCTTCAAGTTGTAATCCTACAGTCTGGCAGTAATAGTGCTGATTGGATGGTGTCAGTGGTCATTCAGTCTTTTCATTACTGTGGCTTAAAGGGAACTTATCACCAGAGACCTCATTTTTACCAAAGACAAGTTGCAGAAGCCCAGACAAGTTCCAAAAGCCCATCACAGCCCATCACATATGCACTGCAAATATGCCTTCTGCCTTCTATAAGCATTTTGATTACAATATAAGTGTGTGTTTTAACTTACCTGGCTCCCTGACAAAATCCTCTTAGTCCCAGGGGTTGGCTTTGGTTTGCATGTATTTAAAAAAACAACATGTGACTTGTCTGTGTTGCTCACTCCTCGGCTCTCAGCCCCCACCTTTGTGCTCCTGTACAGCTCCTCCCCCACTGATGTCTATGAAGGAGTACAAAGGTGGGGGCTGAGAACATAGGAGTGAGATGCACAGAAAAGTTGTGTAGAAGCAGTGATAAATCTCTATGTGACCAGTATCTCCATTGGTACCATGGGCTTTTAATGGAGTGATAGTGACAATGCCAGACCCCTGCCCCATTCAAAAGTGTATCAGTGTATGTTTGAGAATTTCTCAGCATTTACCAGATAAAGTTTATATGAGGTATAGAAGAGGCTAATAAACTCTAAAACATTGAAAAATAGTGGCTGTATTAATGAAATGTGTCACTACCTGTCCAGCAACCGCGCTTGGCGCTAGCTGTCAGACTAGGTAAGTGGTGGCGAACTCACCCTGCGACGTCCCTGCGGGCTAATGCCCAGCCTAAAGCAGATAAACCGCCCTGGTAAGGGCGAACCCACTATCAGGAACCTATCTGACGGTCCCTGAGTGACCCTACAAGATGACAGGGAAAACCTACTTTGTCTGGCAGCTGCTGGATGGTGGAGCGCACAGGAATACAGCTATAGACCAGTGTTCACACTGGTAACAGAAACCGACAGTAGACAGACAGGAAGGTGGGGTCACATTAGGACATAAACGATACTGAGGGACAAACAACAGATACGGACAGACAAGTGGAGTCAAACAAACTGGGTCAAAACCAAGATGGCGGCAAAGGTACAGATTTGTATAGCAAGTAGAATGGTCAGTAGACAAAGCAGAAGTCAATACACAGAATAGCAAGAACCACAAGAGCACTAGATAACACAGGAGACTGAATAACCAGCACCTAATGAAGCGGCTGGGCAGAATATAAGGCAGTAATGGACACCACCTCCAGCTCTGACTGGCTCAGCCGTCCATCACTCAAACCGCAGCTGCAGGCAAAACGATTACAGAAACACACCTAGCTTTCCCAGGATCAGAAATGGAGCTGTCAATCACAGGCAGCACTGAGTGTGGTTTTCCAGCAAAAAGCCTGAAAACTGATCCCATCAGAACAATTTGTGAGTTCTGACAGGATGTATGAAAAACTGAAAATGAAATATTTAGAGGAATACAAAGTTTATAGAATTATAATATAGAAAAGTTTAATAAATTACAATAATATAATGTATTTTCTTAGAGCTTTGCATTGTGTTTATTCCTCTTGGGAATAGTAAATGCCTCATTTGATAAGTGGATGATACTGTCATTGTCCTTCCTCCTGAAAAAGGATAATACAAAGGTCTGGTTGTCATTTCATTTGCATTTCTAGGAAGAATAGCAGAGGATATTTCAGAATTATTATTTCATGCAGAACACAGAAATTTTTCAATGCAGATACATCACAAGTATTGGCATTGTGCCCTAAAACGACCTAAAGTAATTTCTCTCATATATATTTCATTTTTTTTTTTTGCATGAATTATGATTTAAAATACAAAATAAAATCACTTCTTACAGTGAAATCTATTTTGTTTACAACCATTGTCCTAAATCACATATGAGCATCTCATAGACTGCTCTATATTTCCCGGCTGGAGTGATACTTGTCATAGACAGGGTAACCTAGTTTCCCACAAGCCATAAACTTTCCCTCTGAAAACAAAGGGGTAGAGGCAGCCATCATCCCTATTAGAACTGACAAGACTAGTTGCTTCTTAGCGGATGTACGAGGAGACGCTGCTCTCTGCTTCATCTGAACTAATCTGTTTGTTTAACTGAATTTGCTTTTGAATAGTCCCGATCCCAAAACCCAAATATAACAGAGATTAGCAAAAATTGTCTATTGTCTGCGCGCTCCACATTCCATATTGTTCCACACACAAGCCCTGTTGTGGCACTTGTCACCCCTCATTGGACTGATGTTTCTGCACTACTCACCAGTGAGTAATCACTCATGTATAGCAACTAAAAAATCCTTATCTCTTCTCAACTGAGTGGATGTAGAAAACCAGATCCGTAACTTAGTGAAAGGTGTTTTACGACAATGACCGATACATGACTGCTTCCAAATTATTTGATCGTATCTATTAATCGAAATAGACAAATGTGACAGCAAAATGTGATGAACTGGCCAGTAAGGGGCGCTGTTACATCCTGTATTTGTGCCAGAGGTGGCCTCCCCAAGCAATCTGTCCACATTGGCACATGTCCTGGTATAAGTTACCCCTATCTATATTGTATCAGAGAATCCTGTATAGAGATGGGCCATTCCTTGGTGCACATCTTCTTCATGGTTTCTTTTCTTTGATCCGGTTTTCCTCTTCTTCTCATCTCTTCCAGACCACCATGACACTTAGGGAGATTTAGCTTCCTTCTTGTGTAAGATGCCGTTTGGAAATGACTCATCTTTCACTGTCTTCTTGTCACTCTTAGGCCTGTTCTTCATCTCCATGATCCTTGCCCTGCGTGGACCTTTCTCTGTCTCAGGTCATGTGCTAGTTTTCTTTACCATCTGCTTAACATTCACTTTTTTGTGCTAAAATCTTCAAAACCCTATGTTTAGGTTCCTTCTTGAGGGTCCCTGTAATAGGCAGTGATTGGCATGACTGGAGCATATCATATAACACTGTTCTAGGTATGTACGTGAAGGTCACAAGTTCAGTGGCCCTGAGGATGTTTATAAGGGTAAAACTGGTAGTAAAACTTTAAGATGGCTCAGTCTACAAGACATTTGATCAACCATAATATTAGGCTGGTGCAAAGGTTCTAGATAGATTTTGTTGAAATAACCTGCATTCATTTATATAGGGGTCAGAAGAAAGAGCAGTTATCTAAACAAGCTTTCATTAGAGAGTGACCAGCTTATGCCCCATGATACAACCATCAATTATATTGCTAAAAGTTTGAAAAGAAAGTTTACACTAACTCTAAGCAGGGGCTTTAAGTCATGTTCTATGTAGTTTCTGTAGGTCAATACAGGCGGTCCCCTACTTAAGAACACCCGACTTACAGACGACCCCTAGTTACAAACAGACCTCTGGATTTTGGTAATTTACTGTACTTTAGCCCTAGGCTACAAAAAAAAGCTGTAAAAGTTTTCAAAGTTGTCTGTAATTAAGATTTATTGTTAATCCTGGTTCTTATGACAACCCAACATTTTTAAAATCCAATAGTCATACAGACCGCAAAAATTTTGCCTGGAGCTACAATTATAAAGTATACAGTTCCGACTTACATACAAATTCAACTTAAGAACAACTGCCTGTACTTATTTTGCCTTTTGAGATTTACCCTGTGACATTAACACCTTCTTATTGATCTACCACATAACATTGGCCGAAGATATGTGATCTATCATGGTGCCTCTGGGATGTAAATTTCTGGTTTTACCAATATGACACTTTATTTTAATGTGTTAACTCTTTTATAATGAATCTTAGAAAATGTATCTAGTGCAGAGAAAATCTATGTATTTATGTAAAATGCTTAAAAACTTAATTAATTAATCCATATGCTGTGACTTGCTCTATTGTACATTGTACATCACCCCATCAATAAATTAACAGCAGTACAACTCTGTACTGCTGTATAATGTCCCCCATGCTGCTGCTTCTTCTGAGGGTGTGATTCAGAAAATAACAGGACACACACATATATATATATATATATATATATATATATATATATATATATATATATATATATATCCTCTTCTGTTTGTGCAGTGTATAGGAAACATCATAGCAGCTAGTTTCCTCCTCTTTCTCTCTCAATCAAATTCTATGGGCAGCTGTAACCTGACATCTCATTGTAAAGACTTGTATAATAATTTCACCGGAAAATTTACAATGAGAGGTCAGTTCAAAATGCAGGGGAAGGGTATAGGATAAGTACATCAAAAAGCATAATTCTGTAATCTATTACATCCATGTATAGTATAAAATTTTCTTGCTAGTAGTATTCATGTTTGGAAAGTTGTTTATAATCCCATGTTACAACTGTAACTAAAATTATAATTTTAAATAAATTTAAAGGAAATCTACCACCAAAATCAAGCCCAGTAAACTAGGGGCACTGACTCATAAATCCAGGCATCATGACTGTGGTAATCTTCTTATAGTTTACTTATAAGATTACTTCTTTTAATACATGGCTGCCTTCCCTCTAAAACAGTAAAATGATGTTAATAAGCCAGAGCCCCTCCATGTTGTAGCTTCAAAGGCTGTTACACTGTCTCTGCACCTGATATAATTTCACTGCAGAAGATGGTTTCACCACACAGTGGAAGGAAGGATGTGCTCTGCGCAGTCTAACAGCCTGTGGAACTACAGCATGGAGGACCTCTGGTAACATCCCCCAAAGCCCTTCTGGCTTATTAAAAGTTGATTTTAGAAAGAAGGAGGCCATGGATAACAAATATAACAATACTACCACAGTCCAGTGCCTGGATCTATGATGTTTCTGGTTTATGAGTCTTGGTTTTGATGGTAGATTTCCTTTAATAAAATTACCAAAAAAGGTAAATGTCTAAAATATTAGCAGTATCATAAACAACACTAGTACAATTTATGTTAATGTAACAGCAGAGTTCAGTGAAAGCCACAAAGAAGTAAAATAAGAAATCTTGTTACCGCTGATAGTTTATACATCAGTGTAACAGCCGTCCCAGAATAAAACCAAATTAATAAAAGGCAATATAATATATGGCAAATGTTTCACAGACCCTTCTCCTCTGTGTACTCTCTATTGGCTGTTTCCATGAGGTTATCTGAGGGTAATCTAAATGCTGCAGGACCTCCTACAACCCCCTTGTAATTATATTCATATGTTACTAGTAAAATCAGTGGTTCACAGATGGCGGCAGCATCCAGGACAAAACTATTAATTGTTTAGCAGCAGATCACTAGAGGGCAGTAAATGCCAAGATAGACCGTGCCAAGTCAGGCAGAATGGGACCCTCCAGTTTCCTGTTCACAACCTTTATGTATTGCACCCATTGAGATGATACCTCCTGTGTAACACCTCTGCTGTGTCATCTCATGTGTGCATCTGCTAGGAACACTATAGATTCTTAAAGATGTTATTGTGACCTGTCAATGGAGACAAACATATGAAATAATAGAGTGATGAAGAAAACCAAGACTACCAGTGTGTTTTAACAGTCTGTATCTGTCAGGGAATTCTTGGAGTAGTAGTTTTGCAACATTTTATAACTCACACATAGGAACCTCAGGTATATTCAAGCAGTCCCCCACCTAGGGACACCATACTTACAGACGACCTTTAGTTACAAACTGACTGTGACCTCTGGTGAAGATCTCTGGATGCTTTACTTTAGTCCCAGGCTGCAATGATCAGCTGTAAGTTTTCTGCAGCTAAGTTTTATTGATAATCCTTCTTGCCATGACAGCACAAAATTTTGAATATCCAATTGTCACAGGGACAAAAAAAAATTTGTCTGGAGTTACAATTATAAAATATACATGTTCCGACTCACATCCAAATTAAGTACAACTTAAGATCAAACTTAAAAAATCTATACGTAACCCGAGTACTGCCTGTATATATATTTAACCATTGAAGGACTGATGTTGGACAAGAAACTAAATATTCTACAAAATAATCAAAATCATCATAACATTTGCATTAAAAATGATAGAGCTGTTTGGAACCTTTGGTTAACTTTAGAACTTTATAACTACAGTATTGTACAGACAATCAGATTGTATCCTGTATCTATTGAAATATTGTCCAAATAGTTCTACAAATAATTTCCAGTTTAGTTTTTTTTTTTGGGTGCTTTACACTGTGGAACCAGCATGGGGCACTAGAGTGATATCTATGGTTTTCGGAAAGGGTAAACATTTAACCCTTTCACTGCTGCCTTTCCTGAGCTCATTGCTCAGAGCTGCATCGCATTGCCAGGGGTGGGTGCATGTAAATGACTATATATGGGGTTTTAGGTCTAACTATCATTTTGACATTATATTACAAATGCCCCCTCCACCATGTCTCATCTATAATGCTTAGGTGCTCTGATGTAATGGAGGGGCATTTAGTCCCTTCAGGCATCTGATTGGGTTACAATTGCTACCTGTGCACCCCCAACGTTAAGCCTCTATGTACATGCTATATATAATGTCCCATTAAACGATGTATTATGCAGCATTGCGTTGAAGGGTTTGTCCAATATTTAATTGTTAACCCCCACTAAAGGGGTTATAAGTCTGATTTGTGGGGGTCTGATCGCTATAACCCCCAACAATCCTGTTAGCAGTAGTTGATAAAGCAGGTAGAGGAAGCAACTCCATGCAATGTCTATGTGAGTGCAGGAGAAAACTACCGCTATCATTCAATTTAATCTAAACGTGGGATTCAATGGACTTACATACATTTGTCATTACATATTGCTGGTGTCATTTCCAGATATCAATTCCAAGTGATCTCCCCAAAGTTTTACTATTTTGTTTATCCACCAGGTTCCTAATACAGACCAGCTGACACTAACATTGCACAATGGTTTGCAAGCAGATGTGATTTCTGGCCCACGGATTTGTCAGAACTGCCTCCAAGTGACCTTGTCCTGTCACTCACGAGTTGGCATTTCACACGTAGAATCTTCTCCAGTTATTTCCTTTCTTTTTATTGAGATGCTCTGATATCATTCTGGTCGCATTCTATGAAGATGAGCCATCAAATTTCTTAGCATTTGTCAGTATGACCAGCAAAGGCCAGTCATTTACTAGATATTATTGATTTACAGGTTTTGCTGCAGCTGGATCGCAGAGGTATGGACATTCTGCAGAGTTTCCACCATGTGTGTTCCTGGCTATAGAAAGAAAATGACCGAAAAATAAAAGAAAGGAAAAAATACTACCATTCCAATCTCAAGAGTCTCCAGCACTGCTACTGTGGCGACAGCTGCCGTATCTGCAGGAACCATCTGCGTCAGTCATGTATATGCATGTAAGCATGTGATGTCAATGCTGCAGGATGTGCATGGATGACAACAGCAACTTTGCAGCAGTGAGGGGTCAGCGGCTGAGTACTAGTCATTTTTTATGTTATACAATATAAAGTGGTATTAAAGTTTATTTAAATAAATGTCATAACTTACATAATATAATAAAATATATATTTAATATTCAATATTCTGTAATTTCTCCTGGATACTTCTATTTTTTATAATGTCCTTTTTTTTTACGGAGCACTTGTATGATCTCAACATTACCCAAACAGACTTCATCTACTGGAGGCAAAAAAGAAAATGAAAGGAAAGCAACCTTGAAAACTCTCAGGAATTCATGTCAATTTGGATCACTTTGAATTGTACATTGTAGCATTGACACAACCTGTCGCCCAGAACGTATCAAGCGGTTGCTCATAGGGAGCTAATTGGCCACGTACAAATCCAGGCAGGAATAGGAACTGCCATATCTTATGTGGCGCAGCCGCATGGCACGGACGCAGTTTGCTCATGGCAATATACCTGTGCATAATGCCCTTCTATGGCGGCCATGAGCTAGAGGCTATGAGCAAGCAGCCATTTTTGTTGCTAGCCTCTGCCCGCCGTATCCGGACGTGTGAATGGAACCTTAGACTTATAGGTTGTACCAAGTTCTATCCTATTGTTGACTGGTAGAGGTCCCAGCAGTCAGGCCCTTACAAGAACAGACACCCAGCAACCCAGAGAATGGAAATCCTATTAAAGGTCCTAATGGGTTAAAAATATTGACCTCATTATTTGGTGTGTTAATAAATAATCTCTATTTGTTCTCTATATCTATAAATACTGCAGAGCATAAACAATTCTCAAGTGTTTATTAATAAGATCATCAAAAAGAGAAAAAAATCATAAAAATATGCAATAAAAATGGAAAAATGTGCAGTGTGCGCAGCATATGGTTCATACGGGCTGGAAAATATTCTTAGGAAATATCAGTTTAATGTGCCAGATTGAGTTTTGGTCCATTAGCACACAACTACTGAAAGCAGCTGAGTTATCTTACTGCTACTACTGTAGACATCCCTGCCATCTGAAAGCCATTTATATACACAGACGTGACCCCAACTAGACATAGGAATTTACATATTATTAAATAATAATAATAATAATAATAATAATAATAATTCTTTATTAAATGAACTTCAAACGCCATCGTTCTTGTCAACACTTATATTTGTAGGTGCAGTGTTGGGGAGTTTTTAAAGCTCTTAGCAGCAATTCCCTTTTTTGTCTATAAAGCCTTTTACTAAGCTTTATTGTCCTAATTCATCGATTAAGAAATAACAATCTGATTGGTGGGAGACTGAGTTTTGGCAACGCCACCGCTCACAGGAATATATCCCTGTTCTTTATCCTTGATCCCCCATCAATCTATTACCGTATTTTCCGGGCCATTAGGCGCACCGGAATATAAGGTGCATTAGTCCGATGCGCCTTATATATGTAATAATTCCATATATAAGGCGCATCGGACTATAAGGCGCGGGGTCTGGGGGCGTGGCGGAGGTCCGGCGGCGGAGCGGAGACCCGACGGGAAGCGACGGGACGCGACGCGGAGAAGAGACGCGGCGACGCGGGGAAGGTGAGTGGGGAAGGGGAGGGGGAGGTGGAGGATGGCAGCGGACCATACTTACATAGGTCCCCACTACCGGAGACAGCAGATCTCCAGCGGGAACTGCAGACCACGCGGCAGAAGTTGTTCGTGCCGCTTGGTCTGCAGTTCCCGCTGGAGATCTGCTGTCTCCGGTCTCCGGTAGCGGGGACCTATGTAAGTATGGTCCGCTGCCCAGCGCCATACATAGGGCGCACCGGACTATAAGGTGCACTTTGGATTTCCAAGGAAATCCAAGACTTTTAAGTGCGCCTTATAGTCCGGAAAATACGGTACTCCCGATTTTGGTCGGAAGTTCTGAGGGGTCACGGGCCTCACTTTAGCTAGTGGCCTCCTTGGACAACAAAATGTCATTTCCTCTGGAACTTCTGACCAAGTGCAGGTACCAGAGCAACATGATTAAAGGGTGGCAGAGCGGCATAAGGACATTATGAAACAAGAGGAATCAGATATCTCTATGGAAGCCCACATGACTTTGTACAAAACTAGACCTTGTGACAAATTCTTTCCCTTCCTGCATTGGGATCGATCAGCCCCATAGATTTTGAATAGATCAGCAGCTTCTATATTTAGGCACATTTACTCACCCACTCTAGCAATGATACAATGAGAATAGAACAAAAATCTAGTGATTTCCTAAGGAAAACCTATATGTATATAAATTCAGTTTCTGGCAATAATTACCCTGCAACAGAATTCGAGAAAAACAAGTTTTGCTCCAGAGTATAAAGTAATCATCCAAAAATAAGTTGCACTCCATCCAAGATACTGAATTATTACATTGCATAAACAGCTGAGTGGTCAATAATATAATACTTTGTGTTTACTAATCTAATAATTCTCTTTTCATTTGCAATTTATCCACAAATTCAATTCTAATAATATCATTAAATTGTCATTTGTTTTATACTTGGGGGGGGGGCTTTTAGCTAAGTTTTTAGGGGTTTGTAGTGAGTAACAATTAATCCTAATAATGTACTGTAGCGTTTACTATTAAGGATGGTCAGATGAATATGTAAATGAAAATCTGGCTTATCTAGAATATGTAACATACTGCACATGATTCTAATCAAAGAGCAGTGGAAAATTACAGCACTAGTTTTCTACATGATATAACTTAAGTATCTGACTCTGAATTGGACACTGACCACAAGTTGAAAAGTTGAAAGTGACTTGGAAGATATTGTCCAATCTGTACTTGCATGTTTGGTTCTGTCTGTGATAAACTACAGATCCCCCATAGACATATGCAGCCCCTTCTGGTGTCTTCAGCCTGCATCTAGTGGAGTAACCTTTCACCTCGGGTTCATGCAGGGCTGTCATTCACTTTGAGCTGTTACTGATAACCATCCAGTGATTATATTGTAAGAACAGACTAAAACCTATTATTGTGCCCTAAGCAAACATCTGTTCTTATGTTACGTATTGGAAAAATAATGGTGACAGAGAGCAATACTGTAAGAACCCACTGAACCACCTCATTGTATCTGGACCCTTCTCACCAGTGTCCTCTTCAAAACTACTAATTTGGCAAAACTCTGTGCAGGGCTGCATAATCTGTGAGCGCTATATAAATAAAGGATTTATTATTATTAAAGAGGACCTGTCACCCAAAATTTCAGGACTAGGAGCTGCTTACTAAAGTAAGCATCTCCTAGTGCTTGAACAAACGCCGCAGTGTTAGAGTGATAGCGATGGATAGCGAAACCTCCGGTAACGCTATCTAACACTGCGGCGGGATACAGTGTAATTGTCTGACCACTCGCAAAGCTGTCCAACTTATTCATGAGGGGGCGGGGTTGGGGTGGTTAGGGGCGGTGACTGTTGCATGACGCGCGGCAGTCACCGCCGGCCTATGGAGCGAGCAGGGCAGTCCGGGAAAGATCAGCGCCTCGGACCACCCCTTCATGAATACATCGCTTTGCAAGCGGTCCGACGATTACATTGTACCCCGCCAAGTGTTAGGTTTCCAGTAACGCTATCCTTCTAACACTGCGGCGTTTGTTCAAGCACTAGGAGCTGCTTACTGCTTACTTCAGTGCGGCCGCTGACCCTTAGTAAATGAGCCCCATGGTGCTTCACTGCTCTGTGACCTCCGAGATGTAGCCAAAGTGTTTGCCGACTTCTATACTTCCCTTTTACCTATGTTACTTTACCTTTCGACTTCATCAGCTCTTCTGCATGTAATGACCGTCAATGTCCTGGCTGTTGTAATTCAATGCTCCTCCTTCCCTCTGCTTCTATGTAATCTGACAGTTCAATGAGATTGTGTCCATATTGTAAGCAAGATGCAATTCAGACGTGATTTCATTGCGAAATGGAGGTTATGGATTGAGCATAATAATAGGGAAAAGTAAGTAGAGAAGGAAGTATATTACCCTGTTTTTTTAGTACAAGTTTGTTACTGAAGCATATGAAGCTTTAAACAGATGCAGATATGCACAAGAAAGAATAAAACAACAATCCTGGTGCAGGACCAAACCTGAGATACAAAGTTGGGGAGGTGGATGGAATAATAGATACCAAGGTGAACAGGATCAAAAAAGACAGAAAGGGGGAGAGAGAGGGAAGAGGGGAGGAGGTAGAGGTGGGAGATTTCTGTGTGGATGATAATTCTATGGGATGATACTGGAGGCAGGACTTCCACCTGTTTTTTGACTGGAACAATTTTTGCCCACGCCTCCTGTATAATAGTTACCCATCTTAAATTTTCAATGTAGTGTAGTTTTATAAATCTAACTCCTTAGTTAGCGCAGAATGGGGTTTTTACGACAATTGTTTTTGGTATTTCTTTTGATGTGCCATCTTAGATGCAGGAGCCAGTGAAGGGCTTTATTACCAAGCTCCGATTCCATGTTCAAACATGGACCGTGTCCTTTGAAGGATCTCAGGGCTGCCTGCACCATATTTCTATTAGGCTGAATGTAATGTCTGTCAGTGACTGACAGTTTATTACACAGAACTACAGGTAGTGCAGTGTATTATATAAGGGATCAGGTGATCTCATGTCAGTGTCCCCTTGTTTGTGCCCTCACATGGCAAAAAAATTCAAGCTATGGCTCTTCAAAAGGATTTTTATTGTGCAAAATAAGGCTATATTTAAAAAATATATATTTTTTAAATCACTGTTTTAATATTGACCCACAGAGGATGGGTTTTATATTTTCTACATTGCACTATAAATTCAGCAAGTGTTAAGTAGAAAAAAATATGTCAAATTTGCTTTATTTTTTAAATATATTGTTAGTAAAAGTTCATGAGTAGAACATATGAAACCCAAAATTGTGCAATAAAAAATAGTTTGTCCCTCAAAAAAACAAGACAAACTTGTTATGGCTTGTAGAAGGCAGTAATAAAAACACAAACTTTAATGACAGACAAGAGGTCATTAAGGTAAAAAAAGATGTATGGTAGTAAGGGGTTAAGACTATCTTGGGCCCTGGGCTGTAAAGAGATTGTAGCCAATGGTCCATCATCATAAATATATTACCACAGCCATGATTATTATAAAGAAACAGCACCAGAACCAAGATTTATACTTAGATACATTACAATAAACATGCTTACTACATAGATACAGAACCAGAACAATGCTTACTGCATAGATACAGTACCAGAATCAAAGAATTACAGAGATACAGAATCAGAACCATACCTACTACCAGAGACAAAATTACTACATAAATAAGTTACCAGAACCAAGCTTACTTTGAACGGAGGATTTCTTGTTCATTTTCTTTTTCCAATTGGCCACCATGTCAGCTTCTTTAAGCCACAACTCATCTCTACACATTTAGCAATGCAAAATGTTTTCTTAATATATTAAGAATAATAGTAGTTCGCTCACCCAATCACCTCCATACCCCGCCAACAGTAGTACCTCGTGGTGGTGCACGCCGTCAGGTCCTCGACTCCATAACCATATACAGCCACAAAAAACAATCAGCGGCGCTCAAGTAAACCACACTGGTACTGTATTGTGGTGAAGGCTTGTCTTTTATTTCAGCTGGGGAGCAACAGATAACAAAAATAGATTGACGCGTTTCGACGCTAGTGCGTCTTAACCATGATCTCAAAATCACACTTGTCTCTGCACATACCTATATAGTGTGGACATTCCCCCCACACACGCAGGACTCGGTCTTTCGGGGGATGGAATTAATAACATATACAAGTATACACGAAAACCTTGTCCCCATTACCTTGTGTAGAGAGCCTAAGAGAGGTTTTGGAGGAAAATAAGAGTAGCATACAATTGCTCAAAGAACTCCAAGACCATTGGCCGGCAGCAATCTGTTAGGAGAAACTAAATGCTCACCAAGAGAGAGTAAAAAAGATGGAAGAAGATATTACAGACACGAAAAGAAACAAGTTCCAACGGAATGTTATAGACTATAAGGAAAACAGAGTCTATTCCTGGAAAAGAGGAAAATCAACCAATAACCACAACAATGATCAAACAGGGGGAGAGGACACTCCCAGATCCATTTTAAAACATGGATGATCCAGTAAAAAACATAGGAAAAATAATAATAAGAAAAATAAATATGCTAGGAAAGTCAGTATTTCAGATACGGAGTCCAATAATGGATATTCATCTTCATCACAGTAACAAGGAGAAACATTTTTTGAATAGTGACAATCCATCTGATATGATTGTACTGGACCAAGATCAGTCTGTTTCCCAAAGTATATAGAGGACTTGAGTTAACAGAAATTTCTAAACAGTTTTCAGGAGCAAAGTAGTACTCTGTGTTACCGTTCTTTATTGTGTGGTGAGATAAAGGATAATGATCACATTAATAAATCTTTTTTCACAGGCAATCCTAATTTTTACCTGGTGGGGTCACGTCCAAGTTCCAGTAACTTGTAGAACAAGAACTGTTACAATTGAAAAATAGTCTTGCACAGGATGACAAGAAAGGTCTTGCTCTTAGAAAACATAATTTAACATCTGGAGAATATAGGGCATTACAGCTATTGAGACAAAATACTGATTTGGTTGTGAGGTCGGCGGATAAAGGGGGTAACGTGGTGTTGCTCAACGCGTTATTATATAAGAAAGTCAATGAGGATCTGTTGAGTGACCCCACTACCTATAGACCCCAGTCCGAAGATCCCACACACCTTTTCCAGAAAAAAACTATAGAAGATCTTAGAGGAGGGTGTGACTAGGGGTTTTGTTATCTGTTTGATGTACCCCAACAGAAATAAAAGACACGCCTTCACCACAATACAGTACCAGTGTGGTTCACTTGAGCGCCGCTGATCGTTTTCTTGTTACTAACAGGGTGAGCTGGGATGAAAGTTATTGATTGTTTAAAGTACAATAACATTTTAAAAAAAAGGCCACAGAGGGTTAAAGGAAACCTACCATAACGTAGACCTGATGGTAGATTCCTCCTGCCTGCCTCTGCCCTAATCTGTAATTTAATTATCCTGGAACCTAACCTTACTGCAGAATAGATGTATATTGATATGTAGATTAGATACAGTATGTATATATATATACCAGTTGTTTGGTCAAGTCTCCTTTTATGTCTAAATAAACTTGTTATTGTTTTGTTTGATATTTGTTGTTTTCCTATTTATTTGGTATTGTTTTCTATTTTGTTTATTTAGGATACTTTGCATCTGACATAAAACCTCAGAGGTAGCGCATAAGGACATAAAAGGTAAGACAACAGGCTCAGGAGTGTGACTCCTGTTGTCCCTGATACATTCCTGTGTATCTCTAGTAGGTCATTGTTGTCACAAACAAAGAATACAAGAAAGATGTGTTTTACCTGTACACAAATCTGATTTGTAATTAGGATCATACTGGTTTACATGAGTTATAAAATATCTGTTTACACGGTATATGATATAGAGGTCACAGAGGTCAAACTGTTATTTGGGTCCATAAGCCCTAATCATGTCAGTATCCAGTGAACATGCAGTACCAGAGCTGGCTACCAACTCTTTAGATGTTATGGTCACAGTTCACACCACCATTAGCGGTGTCCATCACTACATTCAGATATTTAAATTACCAAAATTAAAGAAAAAAATAATATGTAGTGGAATATAGTGGAAGAGAAAGCAGAAGGTAAATGTGCATACATGCGTGTACATGTGAACGGATGGTAAACAGAAGGATTTTTCTGTTTTATTACAGGCGGTCCCCTACTTAAGAACACTCGACTTACATACGACCCATAGTTACAAACGGACCTCTGGATATTGGTAATTTATTGTACTTTAGTCCTAGGCTACAATAAACAGCTGTAACAGTTATCACAGGTGTCTGTAATGAAGCTTTAGTGTTAATATTGATTCTTATGACAACCCAACATTTTTAAAATCCAATTGTCACAGAGACCAAAAAAGTTCTGGCTGGGATTACAATGATAAAATATACAGTTCTGACTTACATACAAACTCAACTTAAGAACAAACCTACAGACCCTATCTTGTATGTAACCCGGGGACTATCTGTATATATTGTCAGTTATTCTATTCCATAAAGGAGCATATGTAAAAAAATAAATAAAACACTGGGTATTGGCAGATCTGTTACAATCTTGCCTATATGTGTAGCACTACATTTGGTCCCAATGGTAAAAGTCATTGGGGCTTATGTGCAGTTTGCCTGTGTATAGCGCAGGGGGCGCCAGATTCATGAATTGTGGCTCACATTCTTTATGAATCTGGTGCCCCATGCACTTCCCTGACAGAGTGCACCAACTTTTTTTTTTGTTGCACCTTTAACATGGGTTTTGCAACACAAAAAATTGTGTATGAAACAACTGTACAGAGGACACTTCTAAAATACATGTGCAAGTATTTTGCACATTTGATTGCTAAAAAAATTTTTTTGTTTAAAGGAAACCTACCAAAAGGAATCTTCTATCAGAAGTAGATATGATGGTAGATTCCTCCTGCTGTCTCTGCCCTAATATGTAATGTAATAATCCTGGAACATAACCTAACTTGTTACACACTTTATTTTAGTAATATGTAAATTACGTGTACTAGCCTGGCCGGGCACTGGGAGCTAAGGCTACTCCACGCCCCTGTAGCCTCTCCAGTTACTTTATTATTGCAGTTACATATTACTAAAATAAAGTGTTTAATGATATAGGTTAATTTCCAGGATTATTACGTTACAGATTAGGACAGAGGCAGGAGGAATCTACCATCACATCTACTTGATAGATTGCTCGTGGTAGGTTTCCTTTAACCCCTGTGTAAACAAAAAAACTGTTTTACAGAAAAAACCAAATGCAAAATAATAAAAACTGAAATTTACCAAAATAGTCTTGAAATTATGTATTGTTTTGCGAAATATTTTTATCATACAAAATTAAAAAAATATATATTTAAAAAAATTATTTAATTTATTATTATTATTATTATTAATAATATATTTTGGTATCTCCAAAATCATTCTGAACTATGAAATAAACTTATTATGTTATCTATACTATATAATAGCTATATAATCATTTTTTTTCTCAGAATTTTCTACAAATTAGTGGTTAAAGCATAACTAATCTTTTGCCAGTATTGCATAAATGAATGGTGTATATGACAGTGGTGGCGAACCTATGGCACGGGTGCCAAAGGTGGCACTCAGAGCCCTCTCTATGGGCACCCAAGTCATGGACAAAGATCAGCACACAGGACTCAGAGAATCTTCCTGCAGTTTCAGGCAACTCAAGATATGCTGCTCTCAGCACTATTTTAACACAATACATCCTTGGGACTGCGGAAAGAGTGAGAATGTGTAGAAAGGACCGGATTATTTGTGGAGGTCCTGCTGACCCTAAGTTTATTCCTGTACAGGAGGATTCCAAATCTTATTTCAACTGTATTGGTGTCCTAGGAGCCGATACGATGAATGTTGTGACAGAGCAGGGAGCAATAACTTACTTCTTAAATAGCTCTGTTGGCACTTTGCGATAAATAAGTGGATTTTGGATGTAGTGTGGGCACTCGGTCTCTAAAAGGTTCGCCACCACTGGTATATGATAATAGTAAAACCTTGTCATATACTTTATTATAGAAATCTGTTCCTGTGTCCTTATTTTTGATGTCTTCCATCATTATTTAAGCAGTTTATGTAAATCAGCTTTCTGTCCTGTTCTCCACTGACGGCAGAGATAAAGGAAATTGATAAAGTGTCTAATGAAGTAACCATTTAGATACAGCCTCTGGATAGTCTAATCTTATATGAGCGCTGAATTATTAAGTGAAATATTCTCTAAGGAAGAGTTAACCATTAGCCTCCTTATCTGTCTGAAGTGGATGAACCTCAGAAAGATTTTAGATATACAGGCGGTCCCCTACTTAAGGACACCCGACTTACAGACAACCCATAGTTACAGACAGACCCCTCTGACCTCTGATGAAGCTCTCTGAATGCTTTACTATAGTCCCAGATTGCAATAATCAGCTGTAAGGTGTCTGTAATGAAGCTTTATTGATAATCATTGGTCCCATTACAGCAAACTCCAATTGTCACTGGGGCCAAAAAATTTTTTTGTCTGGATCTACAATGATAAAATATACAGTTTCGACTTACATACAAATTCAACTTAAGAACAAACTTCCGGACCCTATCTTGTACGTAACCCGGGGACTGACTGTATACTTCATTAAAGTACATCTACCATAAGTTGTACTGAAGGTAGACGTATCTTACTAAGAAGTTCCCGATAAACTATGTTCCTCAGGACTTCTTTTATTATGACTGTTTACTTCTTAGTAGGTCAGGTCTACCATCAGAAAAACTGTTGGAAGATGTTCTTAAGTAAAACATATTTTTCCTGTAGTGAATAGTACAGGCAGTCCCCAGGTTATGTACAAGATAGGGTCCAGAGGTTTGTTCTTAAGTTGAATTTGTATGTAAGTCGTAACTGTATATTTTATAATTGTAGATCCAGACAAAAAAAAATGTTGGCCCCAGTGATAATTGGAGTTTAAACATTTTTTGCCGTAATGGGACCAAGGATTATCAGTAAAGCTTCATTACAGACACCTTACAGCTGATCATTGCAGCCTGGGACTATAGTAACATCCAGAGAGCTTCACCAGAGGTCAGAGGGGTCTGTCTGTAACTATGGGTTGTCTGTAAGTCGGGTGTCCTTAAGTAGGGGACTGCCTGTATTACAAAGTTTACTTTTATCAACTGCTCTATTAATTTCTGAAATAAAAAAGCCCAGGGCCTATGACATACCTTATCCACTACTGCACACATGTACAGCGCATGTTTGGGCTTGAATCATAAACTATGGGATTCTGCTTCTTCACCCAGCAAGGACCTGCCAACAGTTAGAGATAAGGTCTGTGACAGTCCAGGGAACATAGCCTAATGCTAACAGTCTTCCAATGTCATGGTATATGTGCTGTAGACCAGGGATTGACAGGACTGGATCACTGAACAATGGCCGTAGCAGACATTGACCTCGCACCCCTCTTGTCCATGGGTTGCTGCAGGTATTACAGTTCATCCTTCACACAAAAATAGTTGCTTTTTTATATTTTTGACATAGTAGGACACTAATTGAACGACAGATTGGATCGATTTGAATCAGTTTGGTCTCCATGGGACATTCACTGTATGACTAATAGTCAAGGCTCATAGGCCGTCTGCTCTGACTTCTCCACACACTCTCCTAAACGTGTGAAGCTAATATGACAGGATTGTTGTTTTGTTTTGTTTCTCCCCATATGTCTTTTATGGGGTTATAAGGCTAATAACATCTACCATTTAATGCTCCTTTCATTGGACATGTATATGGCCCATGTTTGGGCAGATGTTGTTGTCTGTGATTGTTAAAGATAAAACAAAAATAAATAAATAGTTGAATAAAAAAACATAGTAGGACACTAATGTGTAAATAAGTCTGCTAAGATATATATAATATTTTCTCTTCCAGGTTGTGGCACGTTACATCTCACAGTTATCACTGCGGTGCATTTTTCACACGAGAAGTTACAAACTCTTCAGTTTTGCGAAGCTTGACAATCTCACAAATCCCCCTGGCACATAAGCCCCTTTGTATGTGCAGAGGAGGAAACCTCTCCTATTCTTCGTAGGGTTCCTTTAATTGGCTAAATTACAGCATCTATCACCTCACTGCAGGGACCACAGGAGAAATCAATGGCTGCAAATTCTTCTCACCAGCAACACTGCGGCCTCACTGGCGGTAAATGAAACAGTATGAATGGCGCTTTCTATACCGAGTAATGTTTTTGTTATGAAAAGCTCTTAACACTGGTGCCTTATTTCCTAGACCTATAGCAAAACTGTTACACGTTCTCCTAAGATGTCTTTCAATACTGTATATCTCACAGCTCACTGACTGTGAAAGAGGCATGCACAATGGCTACGTTGCAGGCAGACTTTTTATTTGTTAAGTTGCCCGGGCAGATTGGTTATGTAGAACGATAGACACTCCGCACATCCCCGGTGTCCAGCTGCAGACATGATGACCATTGCTATCACAGCCACCTTGTAGGAGAAACCCTCTAAAGAGGAGTCAGAGGCCTGCTGTGTATTGACCTGAGTGCCTGCCACTAAGCTGCTATGTGTAAAGGACGAATTGATGAGACACGCGTCCACTCATCCCAGCCTCATCACCTCTCACTATATCATTCCATGGGTCCATTCACCCCCTGCCCACTCCATCTCTTAGGTCACATGGACTCAAATGAACCCCTCATCCATGACAAGAGCGTCTTTCAATTAAAGCAAAGGCGCAATATTGTTAAGGTGGCAGTGATCCAAAATAGGAGTCTGTTTTTAAGCTCATCCTTCCCACTCCCTCCTTTCACCCTACCCAGCCAAAAAAGAGAAACTTCTATCCACAATTAATATATTCTCGCTTCCTCCCACTATGCCAATGGACAACCAGCTGCTGGACCTTACAATGGGAAGCTTAATTATGCTTTGTTATGCAGAATACATTGAATTTCTATAGGACTTTTGCCTCAAATCAAGACCTTGGAGTACTTTTTATATTCCTCTACCGGATCATTTGCATAGACTTGTCCAGCAAACTGAGCATTTGAGATGGTCCCTTATTTTTATTGTATTAGTAGGGTTTTGGTGTGCAAGACTTTTATGCACCAGGAAATTGTGCAAATTTTAGAAATTGCACCAAAATTTAACGCAGATTTAAAGATAATTAACTCCATTAAAATGGATTTAACCCTCTTCAGATTCAATGTAAAGTGGAGGATGTGAAATAAAGGTTCAGGATTCAGTTATTCATCCCTTTCAATCTAATTTAGCTTGACTGCCCCTAGAATTGGAGTTTAATAACACTGATATAACAAGGGGAAATCACTGCTAATTATTATTTGGATGGGACTGTAATATCATCATGAGATTGGTGACTCCGCAGATGAAAATATCTTTTCATGTCTTGACAGATTAAACCTAGGTCTGTGCCGCATCTAGCTCATAAAATCCTCATTGTATTGTTAATTGTGTTTCAATGCAGATCTCTTTTGTGCTGGGTATCTCACACCTGCAAAGCAGGGAGTAATTCCACTAATAAAAAAAAAATCAACATATTCATTGCATGTCTTTTCCATGATGATATATTGTGAGCAGTGTGAGATGAAAAAGAGCTATTTATTCCCACCGTGAATGAGCCTGCATGGGACTGAAACCTCACCTGCCTCCTCAGTCAATTAGGAATGTATCGAAAATTCTACCAGAAAACGAGTTAAATTAACCGTTAGCTAATTTCCTTGTGTCCCTCCGACATAATCCCCCCTTTTCAGCATGCCCTAGAAATTACCACATGTTGCATGGTTCAAATAGAGCCTAATGAAACAGTGACTAAATGGTTTTCTCAAGCCCACATAGCGCTTCAGCTCAGCCTTCAAAGCCTCGAGCACTGCAGCGGTTGGGGGTCTCAGCTTCAAAAATGCCAGTCTTTGGCAGGGAATTCTAACATGTCAATGTCTTATCCCAAAAAGGGGAGTGAGTTATATGGCCTTGTACTCTATAGTGTTTGCCATGTATCCTATTACCATTACACAGTCTAAACTTATTTTTCAAACTTATACTACTTGTACCTGTGACTTTTAGTGTATTTATTTATTTAGATTTTTATTAGTTATCTATATTATGTTTTGATGTATAAAATATGAAATTATAATGCACAGTCACAAAATCTGAACTCTTGTTTAAGCCCATATATACCGGTATATAAGTATACTATCTATATGGTATATATATATATATTTATATATATAAAAAAGAGAGTTTCTCAGCGGCACTGCTAAAATAATAAATATGGGTGCCTGCACACAGGACAAGACTGGGTCCTATAATAAATAAAAAGGGAAAATGCAGCACTTCAAAATAGTGAACCAGATTAAGCGGTTTTTATTCCCAAACTGCTATTTTTTTTTCAGCCTTTCTCAAGCTTGAGATGAAGATGAAGCGTAGCACCTTGGGAATGAAAAGCACTTAATCATATATATATATATATATATGTGTGTGTGTGTGTGTGTGTGTGTATATATATATATATATATATATATATATATATATACTGTATATGCACTTGCTTAATTTATATATATTTATTCAGGTCTTAATATAATGTATGTGTAATGTATTTGTACTATGAAATTAATGGTGCTCTTTAAATAAATTATATATATTGCTGTTTTCACTATTTAGGCTTTTTAGTGTGTGTATATAAAACACATAAACCTATTCTGGTATATTTTTTATTTGTAAATGAAGAAGAAATGTCTTTGTAGCAATTATAGCTATTATTTATTTATTTCTGGAGGTTTTTTTTTAGAAATCTGAAAAAGAATCCTAGGGGGAGATTTATCAGTAGTGTCTATGAGCAGAACTGTTCTAGTTACCCATGGCAACCAATCAGAGCGCAGCATCAAGAACAGTTCTCCTCTCAGACACTTCTGATAAATCCCTAATTCCTCCTATTGACATTGGAAACATATAGGGGGATTTCTCATTAGAAAGTTTCCTTGTGACAGTCTTAAACTCTCAGATGTATCATAGTGGCTGATATTGCTCCATCCATACTGGTTTATGAGGTGTTAATGGCTGCAGAGGAATTGAGACTTTTTTGATGCAATTTATTAAAAAGTCACACATTATTTCTGAGCAGCCTTTAACAATGTCTATCCTACACCTGGTGCAGAATGTAGCGTTTTTTGTGACTTTTTAGTCAAGAGCCAACATCAGGAAGCAGGAGAAATAGGAAAAGAAACCAGGTTTACTGGTACGGGGCAAACTCCTGGGTGTTCATTGAAAAGTTGCAAAAATTTGAAGAAAAACCCTAATGTGCCTAATAATGTGCAAACATACAACCATTTATTAAGGCTCCAACTAACTAAATAAATCCTCCCCATTTAAGATTCAGTGGACACCTAATAATCTGCATTTTTATGCCTTCATAAAAAATAGAGCCAAAAAATAGCCCTTTGAGCATTTTTTTACATTTGTATGGGTCCAAAAAAGTATACAAAGTTGAAATATACAGTTGGATAATATAAATATCTAAATTCTTCTCATCCCATGGCTTATTCCTACAAGGCTGGGAGAAGGCGGCTGCCATGAGCTGCGGTAACATTACATTGTGGTGATGGTCCAGGCAGTGTAGTTGTGTCCATCACCAACATGGCTGGAATTAAAGATAACACCAACTTGAAGAGTTGAGGCCCCCTGCACCTCTATGGGTGCACTATTACAACACCATAAAACACAGCGCCATAACCCCCCCGTGGCGAACATAATGCTTTACGTCCTTACAAGTCTGTTTTAATTCAGTCTCGTTTTGTATCTTTGAGATTTTTTACATCTCACTTTTTCTCCAGTTATTGGAGAACATTCAAATAATAATAACATAATTGCAGATAAACTGGGAAAATAGAGAAAAGATCTTGTGCTTTGCACAGCTGTCTTTACCAGTTCCAAGTATGAAACAGAGATTTTAGGTTATGATATTAGCTCTGAGATTTGATACTACACAGATATGAGGTCAACATACATGTTTTTCTGTTCAATAGACTTTATTAAAAGTAATTAGTATCAACATACATAGACTTGTCATTGAATCACAGTAAAATTTCAGAATATAAGCTTTCAAGGCATATACACACATAACTTTGGCGTGTCCAGTATTACATTTACATTACAAATGTATTCCGCACCTCTCAAAACGATAATTATACCTAGTTGAAAGTTGTCTCCTTAAGTGCATTGAGCAAGGAAACTGGAGAAAAAGTCTATGTTACTAAACAAATATTAACAACTCGAACCACATTAAACATTTACGACATGGGGGACCGTAGGAAAACACATAACGGTATACAGAGGGGTAGGGGATGTAGATGGGGAGGGGAAAACACACCGGGTAAGAGGGAATGGTAAGGAGAAAAGGGAAAACTTCTAACTCAGGCCATGTCATCCACCACCTGCTTCTATCCAAGTGGCAAATTCTGCCGAGCTGCGAAAGTCGATCCATGGGGACCAGACCTTGGTGTATCTCTCCATCTGAGAGTCCGCCAGACCCTCTACAGCTCTCATCTCCTCCATTCTCATGATATGGTTTAAAGCTTCCGCCCACTGGGCCCTTGAGGGACTTGCGCTTGACTTCCATAGTCTGGGAATGATCTGTCGAGTGGCGGCAATGCAGTGTCTCAGAAAGCCTTTCTTTATCACAGAGATAGAGCCAGGGATCATAGATAATAGCCCGATCTCTGGGATCGGTACAACCGAGTCCGACCATAATTTATTGTAAAGTGCAAAGACCGCCTCCCACAGACCACTCACCCCAGGGCAAGACCACCAGATGTGTAACATGGAACCACGTTCCCTGTCACATCTCCAACACATATCAGACACCTCCGGGAACATCTTATGCAGCCTCTCTGGAGTTCGGTACCATCTGGCGACGATTTTAAAGTTAGTCTCCTGTATTTGTGACGAGACAGAGAGTTTATGAGTTAAGACAGACGCCTTATCCCAATCATCTTCAGTAAATGTTTTGTTCAGCGCCCTTTCCCAAGCTTGTCTGTACGGGACTGGCGTATTTTTAGTCCTCTCTCTCACCAGCCACCCATAGACCACAGATATTAGATGCCTAGGAGGTTCTTTATTCGTAAAGATTTGTTCTATAAATGTTAGTTCCCTTGTAAGGGATTGTGTGTGCCCCAGGGATTGTAAGAAGCTGCTCAATTGATTAGCCATAAACCATCTGCTGCCTCTCATTTCAGCGGGGAACCACCCTTCCAGAGAATGTATGTCGCGGCCTTTTAGTGCGTGTCGTACTTGTACTACCCCGTTTGACGGTAATCCGAATATTTCAGGATTCATACCTCATAGGGGGCACCTAGCATCTAGAAATATTGGAGACATGGGGCCCGGGATGGAGGTCAGTTTATGTTGTTTCCTCATTCTGTCCCAACTGCCCAACAGTATCCTATATAGGGGTGTGCATGGAGAGGATGTGTTGCGGTCTACCGGGGAAAGCCAGAGAGATGCCATCAGAGGCGACAAGTTCAAAGAAGCCTCTAGCGTCACCCAGAGCTTGGAAGACGAATTCAAGGCTGCATCTACTATGCAAGTCAGCATAGAGGCCTCATGGTATAGACCCAAGTCCGGCAAGCCCGCCCCTCCCATCTCTTTAGGCCTGGTGAGTAAGGTGTGGGCCATCCGAGGTCTAGAGGAGCCCCATATAAAACCCGAGATCACCCTTTTAAGTCTACTAAGGAAGGAAGGGGCCACTTGGAGGGGTATAGTTTGGAAGAAATAGAGTATTTTCGGCAGGATATCCATTTTAATTACACTGATCCTTCCGAACCATGAGAGCGGAAGGCGCTTCCAGGCAAGGAGCTCCTTCTCCAGAGACGCCAGCAGGGGCTGATAGTTATCCTGAAAGAGGCAAGATAAATCCGTCGGGATTTTTATCCCCAGATAAGTGATGACTTTTTCGGCCCATCGAAAGGGGAACTCATTCTTAATATCCCCCACCACATTGTCAGGCAGGTTAACGTTGAGCAGTTCGGACTTCGTGAGGTTTACTTTAAAGTTAGAGAGTTCGGAGAAGATTTTAAACTCTGCCATTACTGACGGAAGCGTTGTATGTGGTTGAGTAATAAATAATAGTAAATCATCCGCGAAGATGGCCATTTTATGACGGAGCCCTCCCAACTTGAGGCCCTTGATAGATTTATTAGCTCTAATGGCGTTTGCCAATGATTCCATCACTAAGATGTAGAGCAGTGGTGATAAGGGGCACCCCTGACGGGTTCCGTTGCTTATGGCAAACGGGGTAGTGAGAACCCCATTTACCCTGACCATCGCCGTCGGATTCTGGTAGAGGGCCATTATACGAGCTAGCATGAGGGGGCCACAACATACATGTTTTTAAGGTAGCTTCCTAAATTGATTAAACATTGGGGCCTTTTTTTTAAGATTGGTGCTTCATAAGCTGGTCTTAAAGGAACACTCCAGTCAAAGCTAATTAATTGAATAATAAAAGGTACAAGGCATAAAGGGAGGAGCATTCCTGGAACCTTGCTAGAACCTTGAGTCATGCTCTTCCCATCAGGCCCTGCAGAAGGTATAAATCAATGAATCAGCTGTGATTAGAGTGTTCCTTTAATATCTGGCTCCACTTGCACCAGACAAGGCAAAATTGTTTAAAGGTGTGAATCACTTAAACATTTTGGTGCATCACTCACAACAGAAGTAAAATAAATGCCATCCAATGACAGGCCTATATTTCAGTTGTAGCCTACCATATGTTAGTTTTATGGCACAAATTATAGTAATGCTAGTAAGCCAAGGTGACCATGCCTTGGCCAGCCTTGTACCCTGCCCCATCTTTTTTTGTGAGAAGGGCAAAATGCAAGGGTACATTTACTGTATAGTTTTTTTCATATGATTAAAACACAAACAATTGGCACATTCAAATGGGAGTGAAGTGAGAGGTGATACAGAGTAGGACAATTAAACTTTACCTGGCATGGTGGTGATGTGCAGTAACTTGTAGTTAGCGAAAGCCTCCTTTGTCCCTGGAGCTGCAGAAACTAGGTGATCCTGGAGCAGATGATCTTACTACTGGCCTAGTCAGTTCTGAGACCAGGCCTCCATATACTGATACTGATACGAGAGAGACAAGAGTCCATGTCCTGTAAGATGGTTGAGCAAAATCCATGGGTAACCTAAAGAGAATTTGATGTGGCCGCTAAACTTGTAAACACAACATTCTGACACTCTATGCATTAACCCCTTATCACCGACACTAGTTTTCAGCTCAATGACCAGACTCGATTTTTCAAATCTGACAGGTCTCACGATAATTGGTTATAACTTCGGAACGCTTTAACATATCCGGGTGATTTTGAGAATGTTTTCTCGTGACACATTGTACTTCATGTTAGTTATAAAATTTAAGTGATAAGTTTTGCGTTTTGTTCTGAAAAAAAGTGAAAATTTGGCAAAAGTTTCTAAAAATTCTTCATTTTCCAAGTTTGAAATGTTCTGGTTTCCAGACAAGATGTAAAACTACCCAAAAAGTTTGATAATTAACATTTACAGAATATCTGCTTTATGTTGGGATGATATTTTATGCGTCCGGTCATTTTTCTAGGATGTTATGAGGCGCAGAACTTTAGGTGCGATTTTTCTTATTTTCATGAAAATTGCCAAAACTCACATTTTGAGGGACAACTCAGCTTTCAAGTGACTTTGAAAGGCCTAAATAATAGTAAAACCCACAAAATTACCCCACTATAGAAACTTCACACCTCGACGTATGTAAAACAACTTCTATCAAGTCTATTAACCCTTTAAGTGTTTCACATGGGTTAAAAAAATATGGACCTGCGATTTAGAAACTATAGAATTTTTTTTGGAAAATACATTCATTTAGGCCAAAACTGACATTTTCAGAATAAATTAAATTATGAAATGCTCTGCAATGCTTGATGCCCAATTCCTCCCGAGTTTACTGATACCCCATATGTGGTGGTAAACGGCTGTACGGGCGCACGGCCGGGCAAAGAATGAATGGAGGCGCCCTTCACAGCAGATTTGTATTGTCACATTGTACGACCTATAAATTTTTTTTTTTTTTTTTGGTAATGCGAACATATGAGGGCTCATTTTTTATGGGATGAGATACAATGTATAGATAATTCATTTTGGGTCTATAGCTTATTCATGAGATTTTATTAACTATTTCAGGGGGGACACAAACAAAATCATCAATTTTTATTTTGGATTGTTAGCATTTTTTTCCCCCCGCTCACCGTAATGTAAAAATAATATTTTATCTTTATTCTCTGGTTCACTACGATTGCGGTGATACCTTATTTAATTTAGTTTTTCGTATTTTTGTTCAATTTTCCTGAGCAAAACCAATATTGGAGAAAATCGCATTGTTTTTACTGTTGACAACTTTTCAGGGCCATAACTTCTGTATTTTTCTGTTGTCAGATCTGGTTGAGGGCTTATTTTTTGCGAAAACAGTTGTTCTTTTCAGTCATATCATATTAGGGAACGTAACTTTTTTTGATCACTTTTTAGAACATTTTTTAATGATGGTGTTTGATGAAAAATTGTATATTATGGGAAGTTTTTCGAGTAATTTTTTACGTCGTTCACCGAGCGGGTTCAATATTGATTTTGATTTATTGTACAGATTAATACGGACGCGGTGATACCAAATATGTACGTGTTTTTGTGTTTTATTTACTTTATTTGCATTTTATGTGTTACTGGGGAGATTATGGGACTTTTATTTTATTTATTTATTTAATTATATTATAAAAAGATTTAATTTTTTTTTTTTTAACTTTTTTACATTTTCTACTTCTTGGCTTGAATCATCCGATCGCTTATTCAAGCCTTTACACTGCAATACCCTTGTATTGCAGTGTATAGTGTAAGTAACTGAGCATGCCGCGCATGCTCAGTTACTTACAGCCGGGTCCTGCCAGGAAGGCAGGGGAGAGAAGCCTGCATCCTCGGGTCACTCATCGGGACCTGGGGCAGCGGCAGGAGGGATCGGATCCCCCGGTAAGCACACCGATCCCGGTGTTTTTCCGATCCCGGGTGTTAGTGCCGGGTCTGGGCTGTGATATCACAGCCCGACACCGGCACCAGCGAGACCCGATGTCCCGAAATCTTCTTCTGACGCGCCACCATAGAAAGGCGGACGTGTCAAAAGAAGTACCCTTAATGACCGCCGTAAAAAGCCGATACGGCGGTCATTAAGGGGTTAATCAGAGTTGGTGGATCTCCAAATGATCGGTGATCAATAATAAATACTTGAATACCCTTTTAAGTATGTAGCAATACTTTTCAGTTTTTTCCAATATTTATCTTTCAAAAACCATACATTTTTTCTTTTTCTATCTAGTGTACTTAGGGCCATGATTTCTGGGGGTTTACAGCTACGGATACTTGTTCCCAATAACTTGTTTATGTAGATGCCTTCCAGTCCATATGCATTGATTACAGATGTTTATGTTGATCTGTACTCTTTAAGATGACATGGGGTAATTGTGTAGCATAATATGCATATTAACGTCCAACCAGTGACTTCCATAATTATCTGCTTTACGTACCTTGTGTACAAAGATGTATGGACAATAAGCAACCAGTTTTATGTTTGTGTTAGTTATCTGATTGGTCAAGAAAAAACATTAATTCCAAAACTTTGACCACAAACTACAGAAGAAAGAACATCTTCCTTTTTTGGGGGTTTTCCCAACCGTGTTCCATGGTCCATACACTCCAGTTTATGGCCATCTTCAGTTTTGCATGTAATGTGTTGCAGAATGTAAAAAAAAAAATGTGTGCCTACTTTGTGTGTTCAATGTAATGTTATGTAATGTGATCTGGTCTTGTCAGTAAAAGTATAGAAAAACCAAATGTATAGTCTTTTTTCACTTTAATATTTAGAAATTATAATAATTTTGAAAAATGCTTTTTGCATAGTTAAATTTTAAACAGACACAATGGGGCACATTTACTTACCCGGTCCATTCGCGATCCAGCGGTGCGTTCTCTGCGGTGGATTTGGGTCTTCCGGTGATTCACTAAGGCAGTTCCTCCGACGTCCACCAGGTGTCGCTGCTGCGCTGAAGTCCGCTGAGGCCCTCCGGAGTGCACGATCCTATACTTGGTAAAGGTAAGCGCGTGTCCCGCGACCCTTTTTTTTTTAAATGCGCCGGTTTTTCCGAATACGTCGGGTTTTCGTTCGGACACGCCCCCCGATTTCCGTCGCGTGCATGCTGGCGCCGATGCGCCACAATCCGATCGCGTGCGCCAAAATTCCGGGGCAATACAGGGAAAATCGGCGCCAAACGGAAAAATTTGCGTAACCCGCTGGTAAAACGCGATTCGGGCCCTTAGTAAATGACCCCCAATAAATAAAAGTTCTTCTAGGTAAGCACATGACAGTGCAGAACATAATTTCCAGTGTTTAAGGGTAATTTTTTACAGAACTGTAGTTTGATAAGCTCTATTATGAGTTCATAATAGCTTGTTGATCACAATTTTTTAATTCATTGACAGAGTTAAAGAGAACCTGTCCCCCCCCCAACTAACAATGTCTGCTGATAAAGGGTTACAAGTCCTTCCTATATGACCTAAAACTAGCTGCCAGTGGGGCCCTGTACCTTAATAACAGCCATTTTTCTGATATGCAAATTAGCTTTTCTGACTCTCCTGAGAGAGAAGAGTCAGAGATACCAGTGAACCACACCCCCTTATTGTGACTGACAGCTCTGTGTCTCTTCAAATCCCTACTCCACCTCCTTGTACTTAGGGACCGTCTGCTAATATTCAACTACAGACAAAAAAAGCTCTATGTACAGATGGGAAATATTATGTCAATAATATTCACATGGTGCCTTGTGTTACATTCATGACATGTGGCCAGTGACATCATCGCAGGTCCTTCAGACTTCTAATAATAGAAAACTGTACACCATGGTTGTGATTACATGAAATCACAGCAGACTCCATGGAGGATGGAGAGGAGTATAATCCATGGATGCTGCTGTGACTCATGTGGTCAGATACATGAATGGGGTACAGTTTGCTATTATTAAGAGGCTAAAGTTCCTGAGATTATGTCACTCTGGTCACATGACATGGACTGTGACCAGTAAGGAGACATTAGGCACGGGAGGAGTAGATGGGAGGGGCCGGCTCAACAAGACAATCCCCCCTCTGATGGTAATATAAGATAAAAGGTGATTTATGCGAATTTACTTTTCATCACATGCATAACACATATTTATCAAACTATGAGGCACATTTATCATATGCCGGCACCAAGAGCGGCAGCGTATGATGTTCTCCCTGCCAACAGGTACCCACTAGATTTATTAAGCGGCTCCGGCCTCCTGATAACTCTGCCGGGCGGCTGCAATGTGCTGTGCCGGAAAGGCATTTCTACAACCGTTCTCTGCCAGCTTGTAAACACGTGCAGGGTAGGAATGCCCTACACCATCCAACTCAGCCGCCATGCCCACTTGGCGTGGAGGTGGTGTAAGGGGGTAATAGGTACAGTTCCTGGTCATGCGCCAGCAACTGCACCTATTTCAGGGCTTGTATGTCAGTTTTCAGGTGCTCAACCCCTAATAAATGTGCCCCTGAAATACTTGCAATTCTTGCCGTAGCGCTGCATGAGGTAAAATATGTTTTCCTTCCTTTATAAACCCTACCATTTTCTGTTTTTTTATACTAAGGACCTCAAAGATGAGAGCCCTCATATTTGCACTTTGTTGCAATTTTTTTTGCATTCTTTACATTTCAGGTTCATTTTGTCATGCATGGTCTTTTTGATAATTTTTAGGAGCACATTTTCAAAAATGCACAATTTTTTTCATACCACAGTCTTTCCTATGCCTGATAGGGAGTGGAATGTTTTTGCACTGTTATTTGTGACTTTTTAGATGCAAAACAATGGTACATCACGTGCCAACCTCTGGAAGCAGGACAAATTCAAAGGAAAATTAGGTGAAAACCATTAAGGCACAGCCATGGCTGGCTAAGCCGAAATGCATAGATCAACTGATGTCCACCCATGTATATGGATCTATATTTTGATTTTTCGGAATAAAGTTTACTGAAGAATTCCTAGTAGCTTGTGGAGTGCTGGATCTATTTCTCTTCATTTTGGTTTCTGATAGCCTCTGAATTGTCCGGGTTATTAGAGATTTTGGAACGGTGAGCGTTCACTATCCTATTTGAAATTACTGGTACTGGTATGCAGCAAACTTCGGCGCACTGCTTGAAAAGCCAAAAAAATTGTGCAAATACCTTAATGCTTCTAAAAAGTCACTAAAATACAACCAACAAACCTTAATCCAACTAAGATGAATCTCCCCATTGTCTTGGTAGTTTTGATGTTGATAACACAGAACACAAGTAATTAATGTCAAATTTCAGGTCATTTAGTTTAAAGTGCAGATAAATAATGAATAGATGGATACATTTCTTTTAGGAAATCTAATTTAGAATGACATTTCCGAACTTACATGTTTGATGACTATAGGCCACAAGTATTTAAGATCTTTTGCCAACAAATCCATCTTAATTTTTTTTAGCAAATTGGCAAAATCATTATAATGTGCAATATTATATATATAACTTTCAGCCTCCAAGTAGTACATAAAAAGAGGAAGGACCTTGTATCATTCTGTAATAAATAACAATATTAAAACAGATGAAAATGTCCCTAAATGTTTCAATTCAAGGTAGAGCATTGAAAGACTTCACATTGTAACCCTGTATCTAATACAAAGTCATCAAAGCTGCGTAGTCCTTGTGCCCAAGTGACAGGCCTTTTATTGAATTGTTGGAAATAAGCTTTTCAATTCAGTGTCCTTCTATAAATCTTTGTCTCCTCTTCAGAAGAGGAGGGTCTGAGGGGGGGTATATAAAACCAAGACTGGCCAGCTCCCTATGCCTAGCGCTTGGCAGTGCCAACTTTAAGCCATGAACAGACTGAAATTGTCATCGCTTCATTGATCTACACAAAGTTAGTTAGCAATGCATCGTCCACTTCCCATGAGTTTTAGCACTGGGTGTCATAGAAGTGAAAGGATTAAGAGACTGGTTTCTTGTTATCCCCTGTGAACAGCCTATTGACAACCTGGAATCACGGACACAATTTTATACTGTGCAAAGGTTTAGTCTTAGATCCAAAAGGGAGTTCAACTGGAGCCTGTCAAACATATGCTATGTAAATGGTATACATCTGGGAAAGGATTGCTAACTGTACAAAGGGGAGCAGTCATTTAAATATTCCCAAGGCATAAGGACAATGCTGCAAAAGAAACAATTGTAAGATACACAGAGCCAGTATTCATGTAATGAAACTATTTCTCCCTGCACCCATTGTATGTTCCTCACTATAGCAAGCTGTTCTTTTCACATGACCATTGGCTGGACAGGTAGAGGGATTAATATCATTAATACCATTCTGGTGACTGCCGGGGCTGGCCTACCCACAACTCAATGACTGCAATTAACAAAGTAGTAGAGTTGCTTGTATCAATGAATTATTGATGTAAATCATGTAAAACTTAGGTCCTAGGTATCAACTATTACAGACTTATTGCCCTCTATTACTTATATTTAATATTTTCTCTTATGTTTTTGTCATGTTATCTGTTGTGTTCTTTGATATTTCCTTATTTTTGGTATCTATTAACTATATATAGAACAAATGAAAGGTAACTATGTGCAAATAATGTGCAAACTTGTTAGAAATTGATAAGGGGGGAAGTCTAACTAATATTAAGACAAACCTCTTAAAAAGTTAATAGAGGACCTTTACCTTAAGACATTGATCATGTATAAGATATCATGTGTGCGGGAACAGCCAGGGGGGAATATGATGTTACAATATGGTAGAATGTGAAAAATATTCCCTATTTTTATCCTCTGCTCTTCTTTCTTCCAGTCTGTGGGGTGATGTCACATTAGGGGGTTTGTATTATACGATGATCATAATTAATTTGCTTAATAAAATGGTGTTCATGAAAGCGGTAAAATGCAAGAGTTATTTCTTGGATGTATAAAAAGTTTTAATTAGGAAAATTCATTTGTTTAACGCTGAAATTAAAAGAATAGTGATTTAATGTCTTCTTACCCACTAGAGCTTCCCGATTACCCAATAGAGTAGGGCAAGGTATATAAATGCATATAAAAAAAATTATACCTTTCCATAGAGAAATGTGAAAGTAGCTTATTTAGTGTCTTCAAAGTTCAATTGTTAATATTCTATCAACTATAGTGAGAAAAATGTTCAGTATATACTTTAATTGTACTGAGCAGTATACATTATATATCCTTATGAATATAAGAACACATCCAGACTAAATGTATAAAATGCAGAGGCATCATCATATTATTGCAATCTGAATACTTACCACTACCTTGGGTCATTTCGATAAATATAGGGATTCATTTGCAGTCATCCACGATTACTATCATGTAATTTTAATAAAAATTTTTTGTTATATAAGAGGTTTTGGTGGCATTGGACAGTAGCTGACAGCTGATACAGTGGAACAAATAGTCAGAGCCTCTAAACTTTACAAGTTATGTGAGATAGGATAAAACTATGTGCTTCCACAACACATTTCATGTATATAGCAATAAAAGAGAGAAAGCAAATAGAGTTGTGATATCACAGCATTGCTTTGTTGTAACAGCTGTACCTTGAAACTTTTTTCCTCTGAATACCCTACATAATGCTGTTTATTTGAGGCAAGCTCCCTCCAGCCCAGATAATGTCCTGTAAGACTAGGGCCTTTTTGTTGCTCCCTCCTGAACCTTGCCCTCTATTAGAAAAGAGACTATTGGTAACACTGCTCAGGCCTATTCAGATCAATGACTGTCCTGTGAGTCTTCAAAGAGCCAGAAGAGACTGGGAGTGATAGATACAGTGGGAACCACTTCTCCCTATATAATTGCACTTATCTAGCCTTTATGTGCAGGCAATAAACTAAATACTGAGAGACGTCTGACATCTAAAGTGACTAAAATACTCAAACACATTTTAAGTTTCACGTAGGAACATAAAAAATTAATTCTAAATGTAATGAATAAGATTAATTGGAAAAGACTTACATCCCTGATATCTTGTAATGTGATAGATTGTAGATAGAACGATAAATAGATAAAGTATCTTGTTACTCAATGTCAGGGCTTTGAATGTAATAATTTATTATTAACGTTTATCAATATTTATTTAATTGATTTTGATATATTTGTAATACATAATGCTTTGTAAAGTGTTGCAGAATGTGATGACTCTATGTAAATAAAGGTTTAAGATTCTGTTAACAAGGTAAATCTAGGAAAGTGTCTATTTTGTCCTGCATTGTATTGGTAACATTAAGACCCATGTAAGCAGAGAACTTTTGTCTTATACCTTATAGACTTGAGCTGCAAATTAAAATTGTCTCCGCTCTTCTTTGTACTTAGGATTTAAGCTGGGCTAATTCCAATGAATGTAGTACTATCTGTCATTAACCTCACACTACAAGCTTGTGTTTCCTTTGTAATCCCCATATTATGGGTTTAGCCTCTGTAAGACGCAATCACATTAGAGGAATCATCCGTTGTCTGGGTCCATTCAAGCACATCTTAGCACAAAGGATAGTGAAATGAAACACTTTTTTTTTATTTAAATAAATATAAATATACTGTAGTTTTGTATAAAACTATTCACATGCAGGTGAGTTTACACACATTGAAAGATTAAACTATTTACATGCTCTTCCATCATATCTACAGGTTGAGCTAAATTCAGGCCAGAAACCAAAATATACTGTACAATGAAGAACAAAAATGTCCAACAGCGAGCAAGTGCCAAGCAATGCATATGACTACGCTTCACTTCCAAGAATGAAATTGAATGTTAGTGTACATGGCTGTGGACCCCCCAAAATGTGGAGTCTGCAGCATAAGTGTCTCTGGTTGTTTGTGGGTCACAAGTGCAGTGGTCATATAGTCAGTTATGTAGACAGTCACTCCTATAAGGGAGAGATCTCCTTATCTTCAGTGGTAGATGCTGGTGACATGGAGTCCTCATCTTCCGAGCCAGGGTAGTGCCCTTGGCCACTTGCACATTTACAGCCTCCATGGGTGTTCCTCTGAGACCCTTTATTCTCCTTCTTATGCTTCACTCTCCTGTTCTGGAACCAGATCTTAACTTGTTTCTCCGACAGGTTCAAGTAGGTAGCAATCTCAATTCTTCTCAGTCTGGACAGGTACATATTGGAGGAGAACTCCCTCTCTAACTCCAGAAGCTGGGTGCTGGTGAATGCTGTCCTCATTCTTTTACCATTCTGCATCTGCCCACTTTCTGCATTGCCTGAGGATGAAACGTGAAAAGGGTTAAATGACCATAATAAATAAATGGCTACACAATGAAGTCAGGATAACATTAAATAGGTCACAAGACAACATAAATGTTTTATCTCATGTAGAAAATCTTCCTTAAATTAGTATTAAACTGACATTCTGTTCTAAATGATCCATATAGGGCCAGGGATTATTCCCCATCAGTGCTTCATTATTATAATAGTTCTATGTAGGAAACTGTGCTCCTGCTTTACAGAGTGTCTTCTGCATGGATAGGCATGTTTTATGCAGTCAAGAACATGTCACATTGATGCTAATGCTCTAACTTACACATAAGGTTGTAGAGGAGCCTTCTTTAGAACATCAGGATACAGCTATACAATGTTTCTATGACACATTAAGAGGTAAGTATAGAGAAGTCTCTTACCCATTGAGAGGCAGTGGAATCTTCTAGGATCTGTCACATTGTATGTGGGATTGCAGACAGGTGAGTGCCCTGTATGGACCACAGCTGGTGCAGGTTGTTGGCTCATCCTCTGGCAGTACTGAGCTTCTCCACTTTGGAATTGGCTCTTGAGTAAAGGGATGCCAGTCCTGGAGGAGTGCAGGTGAGAGGTGACACAGATTGGACAGACACAGAAGCTGCCACTTTTCCTGGAAGGACACATTGGTGCAGAAACAGACATAACTGCTGGTGATGGCATGCTGATGGGCAGGAGAAAGTCTTGTCCATGATGGTGATGATGATGGTGATCAGGTAGAGATGGAGCAGGTCTTGGAGAGTCTTTAATTATCAATGAATCGACATAGAACGACCTAGACATGTCAGATCCCTTGAGACAGCCAGACAGCTCCTTCAGCAGCAGTGGAGACTTCTTGTGAAGAGCACAGTAGCTCAGAAGGTGCTTATGTTCAATAGCTAAACAAAAGGGTCCCCAGAGAGGGCTGGTCCTAGTCACCCACGTGTACCCCCAGCCTGGGATTATACACAGGAACAAGTGCACAGCCAACTCTAACCCACTTCATCCAGCCTACTTGTCCAAGAGTTAACACAACAAAAGGGAGAGGAAACTTTGCAAAGTGTTTGGTTTGTTAATTTTACCAAAAAAAAAATACTTTTTTTTAAGCAGGAGCAGCTGCTCTTACCACATAGAGGGACCTGGATAGCTGGGATTGTCATGGTCATTTAATAGCAATGTACCAATGATTATGTACTATACTCGTCTGACATCTTTGTGTTTTATAGCTCACAATGATTGTATTATTGGTATGGATGGTGCAGAACATACAAATAGAAAATAGAAATTGATGAAGAAGAAGACGATGAAAAAATATGATGGTAGACTAATGAACAACAGCATAATATCAATAAAATAATCAATCAAATAAAATAATATAATTTAAGAGAAATATGCATTAATTAGCATAATTAAAGGACAATAATGTTAATAATAGTAATATATATAGTAGTGCAATTAAGAGGTAAAGAGTCAAATAAAATTAATATAGTAATATTTTATTAAAAATGTATATGCAATAGTTAAATCTGTATTATTTTACATAATATTAAAGGATATTATTTCAATTATATTTTGCTTTAAATTCAATTGAATTCTGCCATTTTATTCTATAGTTGTGATGATTTGTACATATTGAATGACTTGTTGCATGTTTTTGTTACTATTTTAACAAGCACAAAATAAAAAGAACAGGCAAGACAGACTTTGTGTCAATTCAGTTATTTAACTCATTTATGTTGTTATTTTTGCATATTGGTTTTTACTTATGTCACAGTATAGGTTCTAACAAAGAAGAAAAAAGACTGAGATCAGAAACTTATCTGGTTACAGTGAGCGACATTTACATTTATTTCTTTCTTCTTCTGTCTGGTGTAAAGAGGCAAAGTATTACAACTCTTCTGAATGCCATGGTTGTGACTAGGCATAGTTAACCACTGCCTGTATTCTTACATTATTTTACCATTATTATTGTAACTAGTGATATTATTATTGTAAGTGCCATTGCTCTCGACATTGCTCTGACACAACATTATTAGCTACCCACTGGCTGTACTTTCAGCACTGTGGAAAGCTGAGTGTATGAAGCAGTGTAAGATAGCAGTGACCTGAGCCTAGGATTGCTGCCCGTCTATTAGACGTGTGAGAGTGGTTATGGAGCTATTTGGATGTGATTAGGATTCCATTAGAAAGTACTTACTGGAAGGTGGATGGATGTGTACAGGGTAAACAGGGAGTTATTCCAGAAATGTGATAATCCGGCATCTTGTGACAACAATTAGCAGTCATAGGAGGGCAGTGCCAACAGAATGGGAACTATTCTCTACTGGCAGGTCTAGGCTACCTGATTCATGGTACATTGTGTAGTCATGGACTTTATCATGGGCACATTGTGGTTTATTCCTCAATTACTACACAAATATCACAATGAGGGACTTGCTGTAAGATATTGCTTGACATATATATATAATAGATATATGATAGACAGATATGAGATATATAGATAGACATTGGATAGACAGATATAAATATATAATGGATAGATAGATAGACATATATATATATATATATATATATATATATATATATATATATATATATATATAATTGATAGATAGATAGATAGACAACAACAGAAGAGGCAACAAATAAAGTAAAAAAATTGTGAAGTTTATTCCATGACTGCAAGGTCCTTAAATGCTTAAAGAAGGTGTGACACTGAAACCTTATGCTATAGAAAGATATTGAATATATAGATGATATGATACATATATCAATAAATAAATAGAGAACTTGGTATGAGAGGAGAAGATATATAGATAGATATTACATAGTTAGATAGCTAGTACATATATAGATGATAGAACGATAGATAGATAGATAGATAGATAGATAGATAGATAGATAGATAGATAGATAGATAGATAGATAGAATACTATCTATCTATCTAGTAGATACAGATACACAGGGTATCCTGGGACTTGTGGTGCTATCGGACAGATGAGAGCATGATGTCATGTAGTGTATGAGCTGTCCCATCAGGCTGTGGATGGGTAATTGGGATAATGGAGTGTGATCAGTGGGTGAGGAGGAGATGCTGGCAGCCAGGCGGAATGATGCAGGACGTGTGCCCACAGCCCTCTCTCTGTCTCTCTCTCGTCCTTATTTCTCCATACCTCTGTCTGATGGTAGAATGTCTCTGGCCATGCAGTAATCCCTGCTCTTATGAGTCTATAATGAGCGGTAATTGCTGGGCCTGGTCGGCACACGTGGAAGGGTTTAGCAGGTATTAAGCAGCTGGGTACAGAGCACAGCCTGGTACAGAGCCATCACTTTCATAATTCAAGGGGAAAATTAGGCCTTTTAAGGGAAAAGCCTTTGATTCTCTTCATTCTAGTGAGGGGGATGCTGAGGGTAGAGTTCTGTCTGCCTGGAGCTCAGTGCACTGGAACTAATAGAAAGGTAACTAAAGGCACCCTCATAGTAGGAGGATGATCAGAGGAGATCAGAGGGGTGCAAAGTCATCATAACCAAACTCACTTCTTATATATATAGAAACTAATATCAGTACAGATAAAGATACTCTTATAGAAAGAGAGTGATCAGAGGAGATCAGAGGGGTGCAAAGTCATCATAACCAAACTCACTTCTTATATACTGTATACAGGGACTGAAAGACACTCTGATAATAGGAAGGATTATGAGGAGATGAGAAAAGTACAAATTGATCCTCCCCAACCTCCCTAGTATATACAGAAACTGATGTCAGTACAACTAAAGACACTATAGAAATAGGATGGTCAGAGATCAGAGGGGGTAAACGTATAATACCCAAACTCATGTCTTATATATACAATGTCTGATAAAGATAAGACACTCTCATAGTAGCAGGATTGTCAGAGATCAGATGGGGTAAACTGATCAGACCCAACCTCAATTTTCACACACAGAGACTAATATAGATAAGACAACCTTTTATTAGGTGAATTTCAGAGGAGATTAGATGGGTAAAAACTTATCATACTATACTCACTTTTTATATATACAGGGACTGGCATAGATAAGACACCATTAAGATGACGGTCAGAATCGATCTAGAATATGTATATTATTTTAATGCATAATAGAAGTGAATTTTTATTGCCACATGGTATTCTTCTCTTTGTGTGTATTTTCGGCGGTCTCTAGATCTGAGAGAGGTCAAACCTATACCCAAATGCACTTCTTATATACACAGGAACTAGTAGTAATACAGCTAAAGACACACTAATAGAAGGAGAATTACCAGAGAGTAGAAATTATATCATATCCAACGTCACTTCAAACCAGAACTAATTGCAGTGCAGCTAATGACATCATTATAGATGAATTGTTATCAAATGAGTTTAAATGAAGTACAAAGTTGTTTTCTTACCATATGCTTACAGTACATAGATGCTATACATACAACATGGGAACTAATAGCGATGTTTAGTAACTGTATGTACAATTATATATAAATAAGGTGTCAGTATGATAGCAATATAAGTTAAGAAAATTCAAGTTATCAGATTAGTATATATAAAGCAAAAAATGGCAGCACTCCAAGATTCATCTTCAAAAAATACTTACTTTTATTCCCACATATGTCTCTCATAAACTAGTCTTTCTCTCTCTATACATAATACACATACTTCAATAGTTGTATGTCAATGTAATGCACCTTCACAGTTGAAGAAAAGAAAACAAAATATATATATATAAAATAATAGAGAATTGTAAGGATGCACACTTATGGTAGCCAGCATCACTTCTGGTACATACGAGGGTGTCTTTATTTATAGTGATGTCAGCAATGAAGGGTAGGACATCTGTATATAGTACAAGTATTATCATTAGAACTAACCTCAATTCTCAAAATACATACACACATTACAGCACTTCAACGCATAGTAGTTTAACTTAAAGGACATCTACCACCAGGATGAAGGATTGTAAACCAAGTACACTGACATACTGGTGTATGCCCCTACTTGGCAGGATCTTTTCTTTAAGCTTCCTATGCCCTTGCTTTTAGGACAAAAAGGCTTTAAAATTATGCAAATGAGTCTGTAGCTCCATAGATGTTAATGGAACCTAGAGCCTCTCAGGCTCATTTCCATAATTTTAAAAGCCTTTTTTTTGTAAAAACCAGGGCATGAGAAGCTAAAAGAAGGGGGGCACACACCAGTATGTCAGTGTGTTTGGTTTACAATACTTCATCCTGGTGGTAGATGTCCTTTAATGGATATTATTAGTACATCAATTCTTTAAATACAATAGATGAAAGTATTCTGATAATACTCAATTCTAGTACTGATATATACTGTACAGACACATTGGGACTATCAATAATAAAAATAAAATAACTTTTACAGAAGCTTAAAGGTTGAACACTCACCATACCCAACTTTTCTGGTACCATTCATACATATTGGATGCTTTAAAGGCATCCTCCTAGTTGATGACCATTCCAGGGCTCTCATATACCATACTTAGAGGAACATGAAAAGCATCATATTAATACACCAATGGTATATTAATACATTGATACAAATTGAAACAATGTAATGATGGACACCTCTATATTAATAGTATTTTCTGATAATATATTCTGATACTGATGAGTTTTAAGGAAGTTCCTAGTAACCATACTATATCTCTCTTGTCACTGAATTACTCCTAAGCATATACACGTCTATTTTATTATATAAGCTTATTTAGACGTCTATACAAACAAACAATAACATACATTTAAAAAATACATATATTTGCATAGAAATAGTCAGAGAAAGTATACACCAAACTTTATATACATGTGTACTAACAATATGTGGGAAAAAAAATAGAATTACAAATACCCTTTACATAAATACAGCACATAGGAATACATATTTCTAAGTAGAAAACATCTAAAATATCGAGAAAAAAATTATTCAGTATGACTGTACAACACGTATAATACTTGCATATGTAAAATACAGTAGCTATGAATTACAATATTTTTCTTTGTAGTCATAAACACAAATTCTGGTTTACTTGCATATGTATAATACGGTGGGCATATATTGCAATATTTTCCTGTAGTATTTTAATTCTAATTGATAGTAAAATACAGTACACAGCACGTGTGCTATAAAAATAGTGCATTTATGTAGTGACAATGACCATAGATCATATAATAATGATGATTCATAATAAATTGTGAATGAAAGAACTGGTCCCTAAAGTGACAGTAATTCCAATCCTATGAACAAATCAGCAATACCAGGAGGGGTTGATAATAGGAAGCCCCTGTAATACAGCAAAGCAGCATTTATAGCCCCATATTAGTAGCCAGGGCTAATAAAGAGGGAAATACTGTGTTTTCCCCAGAGTAACCATAAAGACACTTCGCTATACTGTACATTTATCTATGTTTTATATGAGGATTGATATAGATCTGTATACTGTAGGTAGCTTCATTTTATGGAGGGCTGCCCTTTGATTGAATATTTACATTGCTAGCTTTCTATCTATATATTGCAAAAGTTTATTTATTTTGTAGGTAGAGATACTATTGTATCTCAATTTCTGCTTTTTATGTTTATATCCAGTAGAATTCCTATCTATTGATACTACATCTAGACATAGAATTGTATATGGTTATATGTATGGATAACTCAATACGTATCTACTGTAGAATTATATAGAGTGAGAGAGAAAAAAAGAGAGATCGAGATGTAAGAGAGATCTGTTTTCAATATAGACACGTCTAGGTTTCTGTCTATAAACTGCTACATTCTATGTATATCATATGCAGAGATACAATTGTATCTGTATATCTGCCCTTTTTAGACTAGAATGCTAAATTATATGATTATAATTATATCAATATCTATAATTCAAGGTTCTATCTATATACTGCAGAATTTTTGAAATATCTATCTTAGATTTACAGACACCCTATATCTCAATTCAGTCTTTTATCTACTGCTGAAATATCTATCTATATACGATTTAGAGACTGTTCTTTCTGTTTTCAACATTTTTATACTTCTGAATATTGTATGAGTTCCTGTATAGTATAGGCAGAGTTACCCTTGTATACTATGTGTATATTTTCATCCTTCCATCCACAAATTATCTTGACACATCTATGCCTGTCCCCACTCCCTACATCTATGGATCCATGTCCTTGTATGTACATGTACTTACTTTGCTCTGCTCCTTGAAGTATTAGAAGTCAGGGTTGCCCTTCCTTGCACTAATGAGGTCATTATAGAAAGCGTGAACAAGCCTATTAATGTATTATAGAGAGAGGATCGTTAACTTGTATCTATCCTTGTTTAAAAGTGTCATTGTGATATTGCTGTCTGTGTCACATCTTACCCAATATAGACTGAGATCTCCCCATTATCTGTTACCAGGCAACACTTTGTGAATACCAAAAAACTGAAAAGAAGCCTTCAAGAAAGTCCTCAATAATAGTGCAAAGGAACAAAGATCCAGGACACAACAAAATACCACAGGGGTGACTTTTCATGAGCAATTATCTCTCATTAATCAGAAGAACAGCTGCAATATTAATAATTTCTCCAGCCCTGGGATTAGAGGAGAAGGGAGAAGCCTTCTTTGATGAGGATGCTACATGGAGGAGGTTTTTGCAGCTATAACTTGACCACAAATGGTTGGTGTTAAGTAGCAATTTGCATTTATGGACCTTGTCTGAAGGATATGTTGTTTTCTGAGCTGGAGGATGGATTCAGGTCCTTGCTCTGGCTCAGGCGTGGGAGCACCAACATCCTTGCTGTCAAGTCTACTTTTCAAACATCAAGCCAAGCGTTGTAGATCAGTCCAAAGAGACAATCTTTGGGCGTAACGTGCATTGTGGCACATCAAAAGGCCAGAGAATTATATGAACTGAGGAGAGCATTGAGCAAGAATAGTGCAAGGCTTCTCCTTTCACACAGCCAGGATTTGAATACTAACAGATATGTAGTAATGGTTAAAAACTAAGGTTTTCCCAATGATGAGGATGCAATATTTGAAGGGGCTTGTAGAGCTTAAAAGAATCTCATTACAGAAGCCGGGCAGCAAGAAGAAAAGAGTTGTACTAATGAAAAGGAGCCTATTCTGGGAAATCACCTCCACTGCCCATTGAAATGTCCCATTTCCATGTCCTTAACAGCAATGAATAAGAACACAAAGAGATATATTAGAGATAAACACATCTCGGGCGTCACTTGGAAGGTCACTCAGTGATTAGAAACCTTCTAGGTTTATTTTCAATTTTATATCTTATATAGAAATTCATTATTCATTATTTTGGCATAGCAATGAGATATAATGTAACATGATGGAGATATTGTATGTAAATGGTGACATTTACAGTTTCTTTTCCTATTTTTAATAAACATTCTAGAGACAGATAGATAATTGATTCATATGAGGAAGATAGATAAATAAACAGATAATATATATATAAATGCATATATATATGATAAATGATTGATGATAGATAGATAAAGGAGGTAGATAGATAGATAAACATGGGATAGATAAGTATATATATATATATATATATATATATTAGATAGATGATAGATAGATAGATAGATAGATAGATAGATAGATAGATAGATAGATAGATGGATGAAGAACTTCTAAGCAGCACAGCTGTACCCCCCAAAAATGTAGTAAAGTAGAGGAAAGTCCAGAGCAGCACAGCCAAATGTGAATGGGTGCCAAGATACCTGGGAGTGCTGCCTCTTAATTGGACTAAGATAGATAGATATTCATAGAAACATTTATACAACATATAAAAATATAGAAAATCTATGCAGAGAGCTGATCTTTTTGTGAGTTATGCCTTGGTTAGAAATATATTTTTATTGAATAACAGACATCTATATATAAATATTTCTGCAATCATTTGGGGGGATGTATGATACGCTGGTACATTATCTGCCAGTGTATGATGAAAACCCCTACCCTGTCGGATCTTTCAGGAGGCTCCGGCCTCCTAATAGTTATCCGGTGGCATGCGGGCAATAGCCAGTTGCATTACATGCATGATGAACTGCGCTATAGCCTGCAAACGGACCTGGAGCAGGCTATAGTTAATTTGCCCCTTGCCGGCCCACTCTGCAGCCTGGCCTCCGTTCTTGCTCAGCCAGTGAAGAGGCTGAAGAAGTCGCAATTCATGAAACTACGACTAAATCGTGGCTTGTCCGCGGGTATTCAAGCGCCCCCCTATACTCTATACTTAAATGTATAGTGATAGATATCTATAATCTTTCTATTCAGCAATCTGAACATGTTATTGCTCTGTAATGTCTTATGTTGTCATTATATGTACCCCATGATATGAAAATTCTGTGGAATAATAATATCAATATTATTACATGTGGTGTGTCTATAAATATATAGGGATACATGTATAGGTACATACATATTAGAGCTTTGGAAAATATAGATTCCTGTCCATTGTATCATTACATTGAGTTAAAAGCTTTACCATTGTAACCTATAAGTTCAACAAAACCATGAGGTGTCTGTTGTTATGTCTGGGTTGTTTATTTCTGTTGTTCTGCTCCTTTCTGTTACACAATTTTAAGATGACACAACAAAAGATAGAATTGACTATTTTGGGCCCATTTAAATGTCTGTCATTTATCCAGACAAGAAAAGTCCTTTATGGAGGTTTATTATTATCCGTTATTTAAAGCTCATTTTGAGATGTCAGAATCTTCAACAATTGTGAGAACGTAGAATGAGAACATTTTATTCATGTTCCCTGTTTGGTAAAGGTGATTGACTTGACTCCTATTGTAAAATGTTTAAAACTTAAATAAAACAATACTTAATAACTCAATGGTGTCTGAGAGCGCTATTACTGTGTGGAGTGTGATGGGACTAGCAGGTCACGAAATGTACAATGTGACATATCTAACTGGGCCACACACTGAAAGTTTGTGCCGTCTTCTTTGTTGATGATAGAACAATAGAAGCAGCTGGAGGAACCAATAACATTTTTCTTAAGAAGAGAGAAACTGTTAATGGAAATCTACCATCAAAATCAAGTATCATAAACCAGGGGCACTAACTGATAGATCCAGGCACCGTGACTGTGGTAATCTTCTTATATTTGTCATCCATGGGCTCCTTCCTTCTAAAATCAACTTTTAAAATGATGGTAATGAGCCATAGGAGTTTTAGGGGACGTTACCAGAGGGGAAAGCGGGCGCACCCGTGGGCCTGTGCTGGGCATTCCTGCCTCGTGCCTGCGAACTGCCTATAGCTGAACAGGCTGTGGCGCACTTTACTCCTAGGCCAGCTCAGAAATCCACCACCATCACAGCCCCAGGAGGCAACTTCATGTACTGGTGCACTTAGCGCCAGCGTATGATAAATGTGCCCAATTGTGTTATGTGAGTAGCTGCAGGGCTTATTACATTATCATGTTTTACGTGACTTTGTTGTACAAACTATATTCAAGGTTCATGCAGTATAAATGGTGAAAAAGTGACATTGCAGATATAATTCGGGTAGAGGAATGTCTGTCTGCGCAGTCTATCCAGTCAGCAATGGTATTTGAAGGTGACCTTTCACAGTTATGTAGTTAGTACTGTTACTAGACATATCTACGTCACGTTCAACCAATATATATGAAAAAACATTCTTCTTATCTTGAATAGTGGCAGCATATACATAACTGTGTGTAAATACTGATAGGAATATAAGCCTAGACCTCCGGTAAAACACTGCACCTGACTAAATCAGACGTTTTCTCAGTAATGTCGCCTCAGACTACAAGTATTCACAACTTAATAAAGGAAAACTGCCCATAAAAGTTGACCAAACCCATCAATTCCTGCAGGATCAGCCCACCGCCTAATGTGTATGGGGCAGCCTGACACTTCCCTGACATCTGACGTCTAGAAAGAGTGATTGGGCTTATTCCTCTTTTCCCATTGAAGTAAAAATGCATGTTTATGGGGGAGCTAGGAGAAATGGATTAGATACGCCAAACAGCTATTTTTATGTAAAGTTTTGGGCCTGAGCCAAAGAAAAGTTCTCAGATTTTGTAATATATTTTAGGGAACATTCATTATTGCTTCTATCCGATTTCTGGTCAGTTATTTCTCATTTTGATCTTTTGCCTGTTTGTTGTATTTATGATACACCTTTTTCTCATAGATTTGCATTTTGATAGACTGTTTTATGTCACATCTATTTAAGTAAGGTTCATGGAGATAAGTTTACATATTTGAAACAAATGTGCAGTCTAAAGATGGTATATACAAGGTAATTGTCAGGTTTTGAGATTCTGGGTGTGAATATGAATATTCTTCCATACAACTGGAAATTAAATTATATAAAGTCCCATCTAACTAGAAGTCATTCAAGGATGACAAAAGCCTTTACTCCTAAATTCTCCCTATGTTGAAAGGGTTAACAGTGAATATTGATGCTACCTTCTGGATCATGTTTCTTTCATGGTCCAGTGTGGTGACATAATCTAGAATATTAACTTTGATGGGAAAAGTAAACTGGTTGTATAAAGTCATGGAGGCGGAGAGTTAGCACTTAAAGGAAACCTACCACTTGAAGTGGCAGGTTTAAGATGGAAATACCGAGCACCAGCTCAGGGTGAGCTGGTGCCGGAGCTTATTTTTGTTAGTGTTTTAAACCGCGGTATCGCGGTTTAAAACACTTTTTAAACTTTATAGCCAAAGCTGCTTCGGCGCAGGGAGGTACGCGCTCGGCGCTTACCATGTGCGCCACCGTGCACGCGGCTACATAGGAAGTGAATGAGAGCCGCAGGCACGGTTGCGCGAATGGTGCGCCGAGCGCGTACCTCCCTGCGCCGAAGCAGCTTCGGCTATAAAGTTTACAGCGGTTTAAAACACTAACAAAAATAAGCTCCGGCACCAGCTCACCCTGAGCTGGTGCTCGGTAGTTCCCTCTTATACCTGCCACATCAAGTGGTAGGTTTCCTTTAAGTCAAGCTCTCCTCTCCTTAGAATGCCACCTCTACAGTGGTTGATGTAATGGAATAGGCTTCAGGAGATACGGTTAGTGCTGTCCCTTGATTGCAGGGCCTTCAATTGCAGTGAATGGGACATTCTTAGGTGAGGAGGACTTGGCATCAGTGCTAAACTCTCTACCCCCTTGACTTTAAACATCCAATTTATATCTCAATTCAATGTTAATTTTCCGGATTATGTCACCATGCTGGATCATAAAAGAAACATTAACTAGAAAACATATTGGTATTGGGGATGGGGGGTGATTAGGTCAATTTCTACTGACAGGATCCCTTTAAAGGCCCATTGGGTCATTAAATATTTGTTTAATTGTGATGTGCAACATTTTCATTGCTTATGTACTGCAGAATTGATAGGAGCTAAAGGTGTATAATAGCCATCTTTGGTGACTTAAAGGAAACCAACCATTAAGGAATCTACTATCTGAAGAAGATGTGATGGTAGATTCCTCCTGCCTGCATCTGCCCTAATCTGTAACTTAATAATCCTTGTTATAAACTGTATTTTAGTAATATGTAAAGTAACTGCAGAGGCTACTGGAGCGTGGAGTAGCCTTAGCTCCCAGTGCCCGGCCAGGCTAGTACACGCCCCAGTAGCCTCTGCAACTTAAATGATAGATTAGGGCAAAGGCGGGAAGGAATAATCTTCCATCTGATCCACTTCAGATGGTAGATTCCTCATGGTAGGTTTCTTTTAAGTCAATGGCAGCACCGGTCCGAACAAAATATCAGACTGAGATCAAGTGTAGATTTACATAAAAAAAAATGCATTCAGTCCATGACACTAACAGATATGTAACCTCCCATAAGATTTACAATATCATCATTGTCTTCAGAGTGTTTCTGTAATAAAACGGAGGATATAGTTTTCTAAGTTTTGAGCTTATCTTATGGGGGTGGGTGCAGTTGTAGGAATATACAGGTGAATATACTGATGAATAAATATGTGGTGGACATGCCTGGATGTGGGGCATGTATTCAGGCTTATAGTCTTAAGTAAAACACTTAATAGTAAGTTTTTAAAGATAATTTTATCTTTTTTGCAGGATTGTTTCTTTTTTGTGGTTAGGGCTAAATTTAGAGCATAGATAAACGATCCATTAATTTATATTAAAAGGATTAGCCAGGAATAATTATTAATAGCCTATCCTCAGAACATTGCCAGCTCCATGCCATCTTTTTACAAGGCATCAACAGCTGAAAGTTGTGAGGGCAAATCCTGAGGATAGGCCATCAATTGACATTCCCGGGTATCCACTTTAATATTTGCTATGGGGAAATGCTTTACCATAAAACTGCTATATTAATTGTACAGTTTTGAACAAGTTTTTATACACAGTGATGGGTTATATATTTATTTATTAAATACCGTATATACCGGCGTATAAGACGACTTTTGAAGACAGAAAAATCTTCTGTCTTCTCTGGGGTCGTCTTATACGCCGGTAATCGTCTTATACGGCGGCATGGAGAGGGCTCAGGGGCTGAGCCCTCTCCATAGCCGGTAAGTCTTTGCTGCATATTGCAGCAAAGGCTTACCGGTAACACCCGCGATCGGTGCTAGCACCGATCGCGGGTGTTTGCACAGCGATGGCTGCCGGCAGCCTCAAAAAGCTGCTGGCAGCCTCAAAAAGACATCGGGGGGAAAATACTCACCCTCCGTTGGCCCCGATGTCCGCGCTGTGCTGTCTTCCGCACCGTCTTCTTTCTTCATACTAGGCGCCTGCCGGGGAAGATCAATGGCGGCACCCAGCAGAAGAAAGAAGACGGCGCGGACATCGGGGGAGCAGCGCCGCACATCAGGGCCACTGGAGGGTGAGTATATAAGTTTTTTTTTTTAATGCCGGGCAGTGCTGTATACTACTGGGGGCAGTGCTGTATACTACTGGGGGCTGTGCTGTATACTACTGGGGGCTGTGCTGTATACTACTGGGGGCTGTGCTGTATACTACTGGGGGCTGTGCTGTATACTACTGGGGGCTGTGCTGTAATGGTAATGTAGTTGTTGTATGCCTTATGTTTATGAGCGACCGTTTTCCTGCTATATACCTGCATGTCATAAGAATTTACATTAAAAAAAGGACCATGTTAAATTCAAATCTGTTTTTTTTTAATTTTTACCGGTGTTTTGTATGCGTTGCAAAAGGGGTAGTCTTATAAGGCAAATATATCTTAAATTCTATATTTTAAACAGGAAAGTAGGGGGGTCGTCTTATACACCAGGTCGTCTTATACGCCGGAATATACGGTACACTTTTGCAATGTTTATTTTTTAATAAGATTGTTTTTCCTTTGAAATCCATCTCTCTATTATGCAAGGTGGATTTAGCACTTACATTTCTGGTGCTTTTAATAATTGAACAATAAAGCTTCTTCATTTACAATGTAATCAACATTGGCTACAGTGGTTTAAAGGGAACCTGTCATCAGGAGCCCTTTTTCTGGCTCCCTCATGCTATGAAAAAACATTGCTATAAAAACACAAGAGGTTTTATAGTAAAACTGGCTTTAAAAAAAAAAAACTTTATAAAGTTTACCTTTCTGTATGCAGAGCTGTGTCCCTAGTGCCAAGGGAGCGGCCAGTGAGGAACTGTTCCCCCACTCCCAACCTCGGGAAACGGCTCTGTCATGCGTCAATTTTAAATTAAAAAAAACTCCCATGTCCCCCTCGATGTGATCACAGGGTGCCGTCTTCTTAGCTGAGATACCATTTTGAGTGTAAAGTGAAAGGCATAAAAACAGAGGGCAGCATGGTGGCTCAGTGGTTAGTATTACAGCCTTGCATCGCTGGGGACCTGGGTTTATGTCCTAGGTCAACATCTGCAGTTTGTATGTTCTCTCCGTGTTTGCGTGGGTTTCCTTCGAATCCTCCGGTTTCCTACCACACTCCAAAACATACTGGTAGGTTGATTAGATTGTGAGCCCCATTGGGGACAGGGACAAGCTCTGTGCAGCGCTGCGTAATCTGTGTGTGCTATATAAATAAAGCAATTATTATTAAAACAGAGTCCACAAGAAAATGCTGAAAATGTGGTTTCTTGTCAATTTTACTGCATGTTGAATTGTATTTCCACTACCCAGTACAAGCGATGGAATATAAAATACCGTCACTAGGAAGTAGAATTTGTTATGCAGAAAATAAGCCCTCATACAGGGTTTTTCGATAGTAGGGAGCGATAAGTGAAATGGAAAAAGCACATCAGGGACAAGGGGTTAAAATGCCCCCTATACCACATGATAAAAAATTAACAAATCCTCTGGGATAAAGGTTTGTGGTACCTGAGGTCATGTTCACACGTGGCATTTTGGTTACGTTTGGAAATGCAATTCAAAGGCTCCACTTGTGATCATACATTTTGGTAATATTGTGTTTACAACACGTTAACTAAACACAAAGTAAATACAATCTTTACATCAACATGCGATCGCAAGTGGAGCTTTTGGATTGTGTTTCAAAATCAACCAAAAGGCCACATGTGAACGCAGCCCCAGGCACTCTACAAACACGTCATGGCACCTGAAAACTATCCTGCCCTACAAAAGCTCAATGGCTCAATATATTCCTAGATGCATTTCCTACTTTTATTCTGTTTATGTGAGTAAATTTTGCGGCTTAATAAATGTATTAATGATAAATATTAGTGAATTCCAAATCAAACCTTCATTTTGTTAGAATTTCTGTAAAATACATAAAGGGGTGAAGTTAATAGAACGGGCTGATATGTGGTGGGTTTCTATTGACAGAACTTCCAAAACCCCTATAGAAATGAAATGGCCCCTAAAATAATTTATTCTAAAATTTTCTTAAAAATGTAAGGGAATGCTGTTCGATTTGTGATCTTTCTAGCGTTGTAATAAAACAAAAGGACACTTGACGCCAACACAAAGCTGAGATATAGTAAATGTTAGTTAGTAACTAATCTGGGTAGTAAGACTATCAGTTTGAAAAACAAAATGTAATGGAAAAACAAACTCAAAAACACTTGGGTAAGTTAAAGCCTTCTAAAGTTATGACCAGATAAAGTGACACATGCTGGTTTTGAAAAATAGGCCTTGGTCGTCAAGGCGCAAATGAGCTTGCTCACTAAGGGGTTAAAGGAAATATATCATCAAAATCCATCTTGATAAACCAGGGACATTTACTTGTAGACCCCAGAACTGTGACGGTTGTAATCTTCTTATATTTGTTATCCATGGCCTCCTTCCTTCTAAAATCAACTTAGAAAATTATGCTAATGAGCCAGAAGGGTGAAAACATGGACCACAGACCCATTGGGGCACATTTACCAAGGGATAGTTTTCTGTTGGACTTTGCACATGTATTTAAAAAGTGCCTGTGCCACATTTGTGTCGCACGTGACCGTTTCATGTTGCAGCTGCACCAGTCAACATTTCTGCACTGAAGGTGGCGTTCCGGTGCTCATTGGGACCGTTTGCCAGATTCAACATGAAAAGTCCGACAGAAGTGTGTCGCATGCCCCATGTTAAAGGTGCACCAAAAAAAAAAAAAAAGGTGCACTCTGTCGGGGCAGTGCAGGGAGCGCAGATTCATGAAGAACAGGTGCCAGAAATCTGGAATCTGGCCCCCTCTGCACATCACACAGGCAAACTGCACTTAGTACAGACTGCACTGTTCTCAGTAAATGTCCCATTGTTTGGGGACTGAGAATAGAACATGTTTCTTTGTTGGTAGCTTATAGCTCATATCATGTAGATGTTTTTGAAGAACATAACAACAATGTCAAGTTTTTTTAAATTTAGTTTTACATTTTACACTGCAGTTTTTCATATTTTAAATGGAATTTCCATAATTCCCATACACTTTGTGCAAATGAATATTGCTGTGGGTTAGCCTCTCTCTGTACTACTATGCTAAATGCAGATTGGGCAGGATGTCTACCTTACATTATCACACACAAGAAGTTTTGGTTGCACTCCCATTGATGGAACTGTAGGGTGCTGTGGGATAGGGATCCCGTACCACTATTACGTGACCCCATCCTTTGTTCCCGATAACAGCACCCTACTCGTCTATGAGCTATGCCTATTTTTGTGGAAGAGGCTGAGCTTGAATTTTAGACACTATGGGGGATGCCTGTTGCGCAGCGTTTTTCCCACGCCAGGCAGGGCCTGGCGTAGAAAAATACGCAGCCGGCGACTTTTCACGTATGAAAAGTCGCCGGCAGCAGCGAGTGCGCAGGCGCGGGGACAGTAACGCCCCACGCCTGCCCACTCCAGTCCGGCCGCGCCCCCCGCTCGGCCGCCCGCGCCCCCCCTTCACGCCCCACTGGCGTGAAGGTGGCGGATTGAGAAAAATAATCGCAAAAGCTAGCATTTGCGATTATTTCAGGGCCTCTGCGCCACTGGCGGTGCGCAGAGGTCCTGATAAATATCCCCCTATGTCACAGTGGTGCCGTTTCTCCAAATACATAACCCTATTTGCTAATCCTGGAAAGCCCCTGTATTAATTTTATATGATTTATTAATCATCCTTATATAAAATATCATTATAATATAGGTAATACCTTTTATGTTTGCTTCATTACCACCATACGTATGCATGATCTAACTTATAAAAATCAAAGCCCCATTGTGCTACCAAAGAGTAACACTGCAGCATATGAAAAGCTTAATGTGCCAAATAAAATGATCAGGAAAACAAATATTTAAAGGCTAGTGAGCGACAGGCTCAGAGCGAGTGACTGAAGAATCATGCTTATTTCATTAGAGAGTTGCAGTTTTAAGAGCATTAGCCTCTGGAGTAAAGGTCTTTCTTCCAAGTGAAAGAGGCACAATTACCCTCATTGAGAAGTCGGTTTGTTCCCTGGCTGGTATTTTATTCTTTATGTAAGCCTCAGCATTTCTGAATGAATAAAAGCACATGCCAAGTATTTCAGGTCAGTTTCAGCTTAAAATCCTGTGCAGGTGGCAGTGAAGCCCTCTTAGTTGCCTATTATGGGTAAAATGGCATTTGATTTCTGCAACCAATTTCCAGAACAAGAGAGGGAAACAGAATTATCATTTATTTCTCTTTTCTTACTAGCATTATTGTTATTATTGCTGTTGCATGTTGTTTTTGCCACATTTTACGCATCTAAAATTTCCAATATGATTTATGAAAGCCAGTAATACAAGAAAAATAGAAAGTCACAATGTATAAGTGCATCCCAGTGATTCTTTATGAGTGATACATATTCAAGGAAAACTACCACTAATCCAAAGTAAAATAAACTACAGATACTCACCTACGCTCCTCTTCTCCTTGATCCCAGCACTGGTCTTCTTCAATGTTGAGACACCGGGTTGCTGCATAAAAAGCAGCTCGGAGCACGGGGTTGCGATGGCAGGTGCTCTGAGCTGTTAATTTTTCAAGCCTCATGACGTCACACGAATTTACGCTACCTGGGGCAATAGACACCTCCCTCTTCCATGTTGGCGCTACGTGAGAGGCTTGAATAATTAACAGCCCAGAGCTCCGGCCATTGCGTCTCCGGTCTGCTTTTTATAATCCTTTTTTTTTACTGCGATCCCAGCATGATTTAAGTGTCAGTGACGTCATTTTACAGGCAGAGGGTTAGCCTATGCATGTGACACTGCTAATACCCTGCAATATATCAGTATTGCAGAGTATTATAATGAACAAGCAATCAGATGATTGCTTGTTCATGTCCCATGGTGGAAACTGTAAAAAAGTGAAAAAAAATGTTATTCAATAAAAAATAAAGTAAGAAATCAATAAAAATGCCCGTAAACCCCATAACATATATAGAGACAGATAACGCAAGAAAGTCTAAATTATAACACAAACCCCACATATATAGTATCACCACGTCCGTAACAACCTGTAGAATAACAGTAAATAATTATTGAACCCGCACGATGAACGCCGTAAAAAAAAAACTGTTATAAACCCTCCAAAAATTATGATTTTTACCTATTCAATCCCACAAAAGAATGCAATAAAAAGTGATCAAAAAAACATATGTACTCCAGAATGATACTGGTGCAAAGCACAACATGTCCCGCAAAAAACAAGCCATCAACCAGCTCCGAAGCCAAAAAAGTGAAAAATGTTATGCCACTTGGAAAACGGTGATGCAAAAATTATAGATTTTTCCCAACATTAGGGTTTATTTTGACAAATTTAGTAAAACTTAAGAAAAAATATTCACGTATGGTATCCCCGTAATCGTATTGACCCATAGAATAAAGATAACAAGATTATTAGGCTAAATGGTGAACACGAAAAATTTAAAAAGTAAAATTTCCAGTACCGAATTGATTATTTTCTTCTCCTGCCCTCAAAAAAAAGTTCCTAAATTTTCAACAATAGAGGATATTAACCCCAAAATGGTAACACTGCAAAATCATCTCATCCCGCAAATAAAAAAAATGCCGTCACATGGCCCCATTAACGAAAAAGCAAAAATTTTATAGCCTACAAAAGTGACCAATGAGGAAACTAAAATCCTGGCAGCTGCAGGTCCCTCCTTCCCTTCTGCGCCTCGCTGTGCCCCCATAAAACAAGTAACGGCCACATGTGGGGGGGGGTCTCTGTACTCAGGAGAAATTGTAAAACAAATTGTAAGGTGGGTTTTCGCTTTTGGAAATGTGTAAATTTTAGGGCTAAATGGACGTATAACCAACAAAATTTGACCATTCTAAATATCACCTTTATTTTGATTCAATTACTATGAAGATCTCAAGGAGTTAAAAATCTTCCTAAAAGCTGTTTCTGATAGTGTGAAGGTTGCAGATTTGAAAATGGGTTGATTATATTGGGGGTTTTAATGCTAAATATGTAAAATGTCATTCAAAACTGTGTTTATCCCCAAAATAGTAAATTCTGAAAATCTGGAAAAGCGATATTCGATTTGTAAGCCGCGGGACGTCAAAATAAATTATCTAGACATTTAAAAAATGCTGAAAATGTAAAGTAGACACATGGGAAATGTTATTCAGCAACTTATTTAGGTGGTAAATCTATTTGCCTGAAAACACAATGATTTCTAATTTAAAAAATGGCAAATTTTTCAAAAAAATTCATCATTTTTTTGTAAATAAACGCAAAACTTATCAAAATTTACCACTAAAATGAAGCACAACATGTGGGGAAAAAACAATCTCAGAATCTCTTTGATAAGTAACAGTGTTCAAACGTTATAACCATATAAAGCGACGCAAGTCAGAAACCAAAAAATCGTGCTGAGCCTTAAAGGGGTATTCTTGTTTGGGCATTCACATTCAGTTTGATAAATCTGCCATATATAAACATTTCTTCAATTAGATGTTATTAAAAAATATGTTTATGTGTGAAGATAATTTCTCATAAATGTAGTCATTTTGTCCCTTAGAAACGAGATGGCTTCCTCGGATACGGCCACGTCTGCTGGAGGGATTGCCCAAAGAAACAAAAGGTTTTTGTATATGAAATGTCCGGGATTTACTACATGACCCACAGCCGTCCTGTGGTAATGATTGCTGAATCCAGGAGGTCAGACAGGACTCAATAGCTCATGTCTGGCCACCGCTGCCAGAGTGTGACGTGGTCGTAACCGAGGAAGCCATCTCGTTTCTAAGGGACAGAATGACTACATTTATGAGAAATTATCTTCACACAGGAACATTTTTTTTAATAACATTCAATTGAAGAAATATTTATAAATGGAAGATTAATGAAACTGAATGTGAGTGCCCAGGTGAGAATACCCCTTTAAGCTGTAAAGTGGCTGCGTCCTTAAGGGGTTAAGGAGCATTATGCTCTGCAGATGGAAACTTATACAATGTGAGACCCCCTAGACAGGTTGGGGTCACAATAGGGGGTCATTGTAAATGTAGGGGCAACATACTAGGTTGGTTGACTGGGTGTGGCAGTATACCCAGTGGTGGACACTAAAAGAGTCTTAATTGCCCTCTTTCCTTCCTCTACAAGTTGGTAGGAGCGAATATTACAGATACACGCCTGTGTGTACATCTATGCCTAGGAACTAGGCACAGGGCTTACCGCTCTCGTGAAAAGAACAATAAAGTTTTTTTTTTTAAATGACAAAAAAAAAACCTCCACCAGACGCCAGGGCTCCTCTGTCACGCGGCCCTGTGACGTCCCGGACGTGGTGACGACGTGACGCAGCGGCTGGGTATGGCGGCCTCTGCTTCCTGGTAACGGCACCGGGGACGAGGTAGAAGACGGCTGCGGCGCCCCCCGCTGTGCGCCCAGCGACAAGAATGGCGGATTTTGATGAGATTTATGAAGAGGAGGAGGAAGACGAGGAGCGGGCGCTGGAGGAGCAGCTCCTGAAATACGCCCCGGACCCGGTGGTGGTGCGGGGATGCGGGCACGTCACAGTGTAAGGAGGGGGCACGGGATGGGGAAACGGCATGAAGTCACTGCTCGTACTGAGCCGCAGGAGGAGCACAGGCTGGAGATAGGGCTGCCAGTAGGGAGGGGTTGCTCTTATATGTGGGGCAGGCAGGAAGAGTACCCCCCAATGTGTCACATCACATAGGACCCCCTCCCACCCCCCTGTGCAGGCACTGCAGTATATTATATCCCATAGGAGCCCCTGTGCAGGTATAGAAGTATATTATATCACATAGGACCCCTGTGCAGGCACAGCTGTATGTCACATCACATAGGAGCCCCGGTGCGGGCACAGCACTGTGTCACATCACATAGGAGCCCCGGTGCGGGCACAGCACTGTGTCACATCACATAGGAGCCCCGGTGCGGGCACAGCAGTATGTCACATCACATAGGAGCCCCGGTGCGGGCACAGCAGTGTATATTATATCACATAGGAGCCCCTGTGCGGGCACAGCAGTATGTCACATCACATAGGAGCCCCTGTGCGGGCACAGCAGTATGTCACATCACATAGGAGCCCCTCTGCGGGCACAGCAGTATGTCACATCACATAGGAGCCCCTCTGCGGGCACAGCAGTATGTCACATCACATAGGAGCCCCTCTGCGGGCACAGCAGTATGTCACATCACATAGGAGCTCCTGTGCAGGCACAGCAGTATGTCACATCACATAGGACCCCTGTGCAGGCACGGCAGTATGTCACATCACATAGGAGCCCCTTTATGTCACACCATAAAGGAGTCCCCTTTGGGGCCACTGCTCTATGTCACGTCACATAGGGCCCACACTATAAGGACACAGCAGTACATCAGCCACTATGTGGGAATATTTCATGGCCCCCTCCTGTATATCTCTGCTGTGCACATTACCATATTTTCAGACATAATCCACACTTGAGCATTCCTTCAATATGTATCCATTCTGGAGTATAGAGAAGAGTGTATGTCCCCAGAATGAAATGACAGGAGAACAGAGGCCCAAAATTATTTTTAGAACGCATTCGTCAAACCATAAGCCTAACCCATCCAGATGACTTCACGTGAATCCTCAACGTGGGGTTAGTCCTGTATGATGTTCTAGTGAGACACAATCCTCTTGTGTGGTGTTTAGGGTTCACAGTGTCGCTCATTAACCGCTGAGCTCAGGGACACAGGGCCCATTTTTAGGAAAGCAGGTAAAAAGTTCCATATACCAACCATATAATGAAGCGTCATCTCTCATGGCACTTACCATGAAAATTCTGCAATCTACAGGAAATCCGTATTTTCTCACACTGAACTCACTTGTGGGCAACAAGCTTTAAACCTAAAATAGTGACATGGATAAGAATCTCACACTCGCCCTTCCTGTTGCAGTACATATTTAGTTTTACAAGATCTGGGCCGTATAGTGCCAACTGATAAGATAAGACCAATAATAAGGAGGAAGATATTAGATAAAGAGTATGAGGCCTGTAACCAGAATGGTCTAGCACTATTATTGTGAAGTTATGTAATTCTGCCACCTGATAGCGGGTATTCTCCACCATCTACCACCAGGATGAAGGATTGTAAACCAAGCACACTGACCTACTGATGTGTGTCCCCCCCTCTGGCAGGTTTTGATCTTTTAGCATCTTATGCCCTGGTTTTACAACAAAAGACTTCTAACATGATGTAAATGAGCCCAAGGGGCTCTGGGCTCCGAAGGAGTTAATGGAACCTAGAGCCCCTTAGGGTCATTTGCCTAATTTTTAAAGCCTTTTTTCTTAAAAACAAGGACATAAGAAGCTTTAAGAAGAGAAGATTCTGTCAGTGGACACACACACACATGTCAGTGTGCTTGGTTTACAGTACTCCATCCTGGTGGTAGATGTCCTTTTAAGACTACAGAAAAACTTGGCTTCTGTGTTACATTGTGGTGCTCTTGGTAACCATTGCTGTAAGCTGGACAGTTGAGTTTTGGGGTAGGTAATTGCCAGAGCATTTCATAGCGTCATCACTGATTGACTTCTGGGGCGTCGCTCAGTAAAAGAACCGCCAGAGATGCAGGGGAGGTTATCAGCGGACAAGGCAAATGTATATAGATGAATGTGAATTGTTGACCTGCAATGCTTGCCCTGAGACTTTGTCTTGTATTAGGTTCTGCTAATGTAGGTCAGTCCGGGTGCAAGAGTGCTGCTCCATGCCCATGGCTGCCTGCCAGGTGCATAAATTGTAGCCCCTTCCTGCATTGTAATCTGTTAGCTAGGTATGATGAGTTTCTCCAGTAAGGGCCCACATCTTGCTTTCTTTTGGTATATATGTGTATTTCTCATGTGCTGTAAGGGAACTGAGTTTCAGATCCTTGTATCATTTAAATGAAATCGAGCACAAAACCCAGCACAATAAACCAGGGACACTTACTTCTAGATCCAGGCACATTGACTGTGGTAATCTTCTTATGTTACTTATCCATGGCCTGCTTCCTTCTAAAATCAACTTTACAATTGTGCTAATGAGACTGAAGGGCTCCTGCTGGTGTAACCAGAGCCCCTCCGTACTATGGCTTAACAGGCTGTTAGACTATTCCATGTAATCTCACTGCAGTAACAAAAGATTCAACACACGGTGGGAGGGAGAAAGTGCTCCTGTACATGCTAACAGCCTGCAAAGCTAAGGCATGCAGGGGTTCTGGTTACACACCCAGAAGCGTAATTTTAAAAGTTGATTTCAATAGGACAGAGGCCATGGATAACAAATATAAAAAGATTACCGCAGTCACTGTGCCTGGTTCTATGAGTAAGTGTCCCTGGTTTATTATGGTGGATTTTGATGCTAGGTTTTCTTTAAGACCATTGCTTCAGGTCATTGGAAACATCTTTGATCATTTCTGGAGGACTGACAGCTGTCCTATCGCCATACTCGGCTATCTTCACCTTTCCTATGGTATGTGCAGGTGCCATTGTTGCTGCTTCTCTTCTCTTATCATGTGTGTTACTTCATTGAGGGATCTATAGATTCCATACATAGTTGTGATTATAGGACAAGCCCAGTTTCTGTATTTTACCTCCTCCATCACTAGGACAGGGTTTATAAGAGCAGGGTTGTTGATTTGGAAATCTCTCTGACATAACATTCCAGAGATGCTCTCGCTCCTGTCCCGGCATTAGCAGCTTCTCACCATGCACGCTGGGCTTGTCCAGGCCAAATTATTTAAGCAAAATATTTTTTCGTCTCTATGTGGAAAAGAGAAATGAAAACAAACTTCTGGTTCTCGCAGCCACTAATGCTTTCTGCATACTTCATGTTAGTGAATAATGGATATGCGCCAGGCGTCCCAATACTTTATTTAATGTGAGATTATACTTGTATTTCTGCAAAAAGAATGTGTGAAGGATACAGTGTTCTTATGAAGACTCTAACGCTATATACTCCTCCAGGCTTGGTGCTTTTATTTAGGTGTATGAGAACCCCTTCACAACTTCCATACATATGACATTGGCAAACTTGACAGAACCCCTTCAGAACTCCCATACCATGTCATGACCATGGCAAATTTCAACTGAATGTCTTATGCACCTTGGGATCTAGAAACCAAGTTCTGGTGTTATATTAAATAGAAAAATCTCTCTTTCAATAACCCATCAGGATTGTGTTTCTAGGTCAGTGGTGGGGAACCTATGGCACGGGTGCCAGAGGTAGCACTCAGAGCCCCTTCTCTGGGCACTCAGGCCATCACCCCAGGACATAGTTTACCAAGCAGGACAAATCCACAGATTCTTCCTGCAGTCCCAGGCAACTTAAGGAATGCTCCTCCTGCTGGACCTCCAATTCTTCCTGTACAGAGAGACCCAGGAGAGAAGCTACAATGATAATGTGAATTTGCCCTCTTTCTTTCAACTGTGTTGGTAGTCTCAGGGGGCCGATACAATTGAAAGATGTGGAAGAACAGGCAGCAATAAGTTGCTGCTAAAATGCCATGTTGGCACTTCACTGTAAATAAGTGGATTTTGGTTGGTGTTTGGGCACTCGGTCTCTAAAAGGTTCACCATCACTGTTCTAGGTCAGTGATGGCAAACCTTTTAGAGACCGAGTGCCCAAACTTCAACAAAGACCCGCTTAGTTATCGCAAAGTGCCAACACAGAAATTTAATTTGTGATTTATACTCCCTTCTCTGTCACAGTTTTCATTGATACTAGCACCCTGAGGCACCGATAAAGCAGAAAATAGTCCCAGGTACAGCTGTCACTTTAAAATAGCACTGAGCGCAGCAAGTCCTGGGCTGTCTGGGACTGCAGGAAGATACCTGGAGTCATCTCTGCTGATTGCCTGAGTGCCCACAGAAAGGGCTCTGAGTGCCGCCTCTGGCACCAGTGCCATAGGTTAGCCATCACTGTTCTAGGTGATATGTTAAAGTTGCAGTAAAAATGTTATTTCTCTATACAGCTTTCCATTCCTGACTGACTAGCTTGGATATTTCCAGTTGTGTGTCACCTAGAAACACAATCCTGATGAGGTATTAAAGGGGAATAGTCTCAGAAATGTGTTTCAAGGTCCAGAACTATCACCATTTGAAGTGTTCAGGGAGACAGAGCTGACAATTTGGAACAGTACATGCACCATTGCATCTTTTGGGAACCTGGGGAAGGGTGACAGATTCAGCTGTACAAATGTTTAAATATTTTGGTAAATGTGTATTCCATTTTATGGGGGATTAACCCCTTCAGTACTGCTCCATGAAACTATACGGCAGCTTTTACTGTGACACAGAAAGGACAGTTTTTTTTTTTACATCACGGTGGGCATATTCAAACGGCTATACCTCCTTATCCCTATCATCTAGAAACACATTTGTGGTGTCAAATTAAACAAGAAAATATCCCCTTTAATATGATATATACATTGTGTATGGATGCTTCACAGACACGGGGATAGCCACTCATAAATTTGCACTAAAAAAGTTTATTTTTATTGCCGCTTTTGACTTTAAAGAGGACCTGTCACCCCTAAAAAAAAAAAAAAAAAAAAAAAAAAAAAAAAAGCACAGGGCTTACTAAAGTAAACAGCTTCTAGCACTAGCCCATTTTTCGCAGTGATAAACTGCTAGCTTTATCGGAACCCTTCGATAAAGCTAGCAGACGCTGCCATGCAGTACTAAAGGAAAGCAGTCCTGCGTATTCATGAAGCGGCGGGACTAGGAGGTGGTGATGCCGCATGAAGCTTGGCAGTCACCGCCGGCCTACGGAGTGGGAGGGGCGTTCTGGGGAAGAAGCAGCACCTCGGACCACCCACTCATGTATACGCCGGACTACTTTGAGCGCGGCCCGGCGTTCCTATTGTACTGTGTGGCAGTGTTTGCTAGCTTTATAGGAGTGTTCCGATAAAGCAAGGCGTTTATCACTGCTAAAAATGTGGTAGTGCCTTTTTTTTAATAGGTGACAGGTCCTCTATAAGGCTCATTTTTCACATTTGTAGTCAAATATTGGCATATTTTAAATATGAAGTTATTAAAACTATTATATCAAGATAAAGTCTCGCATGTCTTGAAGAAAAAAAAAACAAAGTTAAATTTAAGTTAAAAGGTAAAGCTTTGCCAGAGAAATTGACCTGGTCTTTCTGGCACCAATGACCATTGATAATGAAAGCTGAAAGGGTTAATGACATCTGTCATAAGGATAAATCATGTAATTAGTAAAACAGTCCTATGAAGTTAGTTATACATGTCATAACAAAAGTAAAAAATCTTATTATTTGAAAGGGTTAATGTGCCACCAATCACACTCCATGTTCAGTACAATCAATTTTAAACAAGTTGAGCATGAATACAAAAGTTTACCAGGGTAAGTATGATACCCTAGGCCTGGGGTGAGGCCGGGAACTGCTACTGCATACAGGCAATGCCATCTTCTGATGTGGACAGGATCTAACTGCTGGCATCCCACAGATCATGGGAACGGGACACCCAGCAATCCAGAGAACCGGGGTCCCATTGTCCCCAGTGCCAGTATGGTATGGGACTGTTAGACATTGACGATCACACCGTTGACCGAGACAGCAGTGCGCATGCCGGAGATCCCACACAATTCTGAGGGCACGTGCTCATCTTTCTGCTCCATCCAGTAGCCGGATCCCATTTCACTGGATTGCTGGGGAGCCTGATCGCGTGATAAGTGGGGGTCCCACCTGTCAGACACTCAACAATCAGATTGCCATCCCATATTCCCATAGGGGATAATTTGGTACAACTAGTGTGCTGAAGTTAGCTTGCTGAAGCCATATTTAGTGGGCGTCCAGGGCCTCTTAGAAAGTTTGGCAAGTCATTGTAAGTGCCAGAAAACGCAATCTGGGCTAGTAAAAAGTTCCAAAATGTAAGGTTTTTCATGCCAGAAAACTGGAGCTTGATCAGTCTCCTTTCTTTCCCGAATGCTCAGACTATTCTAGCTAGGTTTCACAGCCACAAATGCTTTCTAAAGAGATGTTGTCAATGTCCCTGCTCAGGTTCACATCGCTGGCATCTCTTCAGCCGCAGTATCACTTACCTTCTAGCTTTTTCGACAATTTCCTGGATTGAAATTGTGGGGCAATGTCAAAAAGGACTTGTATTCCCTGGGGCACATTCACTATCTATCAGAATTCATCAGCTTTTGGGAAAAATAAAGCATTGACTAACTTATTTTATTGTGTTTTTGTGTGTAGATTTGGTCTTAGCAACAAGTTTGAAGCAGAATTCCCATCATCTTTAACTGGAAAAGTATGTATTTATTCATGTTTGTTTTAATAATTTGAAGTTTTAGTAGTTTCCTGATGTAATGTTTATTCTCTCCATTTACTTGCAGGTAGCACCGGAGGAATTTAAGTCTAGTATTAACAGAGTCAACAGTTGTCTTAAGAAGAACCTTCCGATTAATGTTCGATGGCTGCTATGTGGATGTCTGTGTTGTTGCTGCACCTTGGGATGTAGCATGTGGCCCGTTGTGTGTCTAAGTAAAAGAGTAAGTTATTTAGTGATCTTACACAACCACAAAATTTGATATAAATCCGGGATACAAATGTATATTTCATTGCAGGGGAAAGTGTCTCTCTGCACTTTGGTTTTCACCCTGAAATTTCTGCTGAATTCCAACTTGTTAGTTAGGCAGACCAAAGCTTACTGATGCGTCTGATTACATAGAAACTTGGGGGAGTCATTGATAGAAGCTAGTTCTCTACCCACCAGCTCCCGAAGAACTGAAAACTAAACAAATAGCCAACAGATAGATTGTAAGGAAATGCAGAATACAGCATATTATGCTCAGCTGGTGGGATACATCATGCACACTTACTGTGTTAGAGAAAAAAAATAAAATAAAGCTGTACCTGCCTCATCTGGTGCTCCCATTCTAAAACATTGCCATCCCTTGGTGCCTTGTACCTGTTTGTTTACAACGGCACCTCTGCTCCGACTGCAGCACTGGGATGGGACCGCTGGCTTTGCCAAACGGCTGGAAGTTGTTGGAGCAGAGGTGGGGTGCGCAGCACTGAGGGACGGTGGCGGAGGAGAACCGATAAGTACAGCTTTATTTATTTTTAACAGCTCCCAGTCAGCCTGCAGAGTTCATCATCAACAGCATAGTAAATGCTGTTGAAAACTACAGCTTACCCCACAAAAAGTAAGCCGATAACATAATACTGAGGGTGTTTCCGGGGACGGTCATCATCACTTAAATTCTTTTTTTTTTTTTTTTTAATATAAACATTATCTTTTATCTCTGCAAATAACCGCTATAATAAGTTTCTTTAGTATGACAGACCAGGCGGACGTTGATACTTTCATTTTGCCCTTGTTCACATTGAAGAGGCTTTTCTGCCTAACTCATGCTTTTATGCAGGATTTTCTCTCCATTGTCTTTGTGACTCTAAATGTGCCATTGTTGTGAGCTAAAAATATTACTCTCCAATCAAGTGTCCCTTTATGTTTTTGTGTGCTGTCACCTGCCCTTCGATGGGAACCAGTAAGACGTCACGTGCAGAGATTGATGGGGCTGCACGTGCAGGAGCCTTTTACTTTCACCTGTCACAGCTGAGAAAAATGAAACTGGTAATGATGTCCGCTGCGGGCTGAGTCTGGAATTATGAAGTCGGGTTTAGTTGTATTGTTTGTTTGCCACTTCTACGCATCACTTCTAGTTCTATGTAGGGAAGGCAGAGGCATCCATGTATGTTTATAGGATTTTGTAGAATTTTTACAATGACCTATAGTCATTTATAATGGCTCCCACTAATTGCAACCCATCAAGAAGTGATACCAAGTTTATATTAGTCTATTTACAAGTTTATGATTTTTCTGTACCCTTACCCTAAAATACTTTGGACCATGTGAGTGTGGAAATGTAGAAACCCTAATGATCCATAAGCAGGTAGTCTCCTCTATATAAACCCCATGCCGGTCCCTTGATGTAGCAGCGGGAGGGCAGGCAGATGCCTGCTCAGTGTAGTAGAACCTATTGCCATTTTACCCCATTGATAGAGTAGCCTTTCAGAGTCAATGAGCTTCTGTCAATATAAGCTTGTCAAGGCTACAACTTCATAGACTCGAGAGGCGGTTTAAGGGGTCAGCCCTTTTCAGGTTTGCTGTGATGCAAATGAACTTTAATGCTTAAACAACTATTGGAATTTTTATGTCTGCTCCTTGTTCTTTTTCTTCCTCCTCCCCTCTTACCCCCACCCAACCTTTATTTTTTTTTTTTCTTTCCTCCCTTCTCTCTCTCTCTCTCGCTCTCTTTCCCCTTACACAAAGTCATTGACGAGACATTCAGTGCTTTCTAAATTGGAAGTTGCATTGTGCTAAAGACCCAGTACAGATTTACGGAGGGCTGAAAGCAGTTAGATCATGTTCTTTTCATGGTGCGATTAGAATCAAATCGATTTCCCTCCAGCCTTCAGCATTCAGATGGCAACGTGAACAAAGCTTGGGGCTAGACAAGGGACAAAAAAACGACTGAACTGAATGTTAATTACACTCCGCAGCCTTATTTTCTTTTGATTTGGAGCTGACTGGCAACTAAATTAACACAAAGTGTGACCATAACTGCAGCCCCGTTTTCATTGAAAAGGGGAACAGCCTCTAAAAAGACGATCTTTTACAAAAAAACAAGCAGGGTCTGCTGATCTTTGTCAGCTTGGGGCAGTGTTTCACTTTTCCCCCCAAATGCTCAGATAATGAATGTAATAAATTTATAAAGTGTCACTCGTGTCCAAAGTAAACTCTTAGGTTCCCACTCGAACAAACCATCTCTCGAGAGGGAGAGCGCCGAAAAGTCCTGTTCCATTGAGCTGTAATTGGTTCTTGCGCTGATTGTGTTTTTATTGCATGCGAACAGTAATTATTTGGTGGATTTAATTGCATATTGGTGTCTGGCAACGGGAATATGAAAATGAACTTGTTGATGTGGAAATGTGAGCGGCGATCTGAGTTAGTGGCAGTAACGCGGCTTTACATGAGGTTTTTTTGTGGTGAGGTCCTTTCTCATGTCGCACGGCAGCTGCACCCAGGACCGGGCTGTCACTTTGCACCTGCAGCTTTTCGCTTGCTTTTAACACCTGGCATCATGATTTATCCTCCCGACTCTTGTGATGGGAGATATGTCACTCAGGAATGGAAAAGAAACAGATCTGCTTCCTTATATTCTTCAGGTATTGTAGGGAAGAGATTATTATTATTTTTTTTTTAGTAGGTATACTTTTTTTGGAATGCTGAAAGAATATAAGAGAATTTGGGTCTCCATCAAAAATAAAACTAACGTTGTTCTTGCACTAAAATGAATTAAAATGGTTGATTTTTTTACAAGCAGCTTTCCTCATGTGACATTTAAAGGAAATCTACTACTAGGGATTGTAAGCCAAGCACATGTAAAGGTCTTAAGGCCTTGTTTTTACAAAAAAAACCCCAAGATTTAAAAATAAAGCAAATGAAGCTGAGTGGCTTTGTGCTCAATTAACATCTATTGATCTTATGCCATTTTTTTTTTTTTTTTTTTTTTTTAGTAAAAACAATGGCATAAGAAACTAAAAGAGCTCTTCCTCACAGAGAGGGCACACACCCACCCATATGTAAGTTTACTTGGTTTATAATCCCTGATCCTGGTGGTAGATTTTCTTTACAGAAAATCAACCATGAAATTCGAGTGTGATAAACCAGGGACATTTACTCATTGATCCAAGCACTGTGACTGTGGTAATCCTCTTATATTTGTTACCCATGGCCTCCTTTCCTTCTAAAATCAACTATTAATTGTATGCTAATGAACCAGAAAGGCTCTAGGGCTGTTATCAAAGCTCCTCCATGCTGTAGCTTCACCGGCTGTTACACTGTGCAGGAGCACATTTCCCTCCCACTGTGTGATATTACATCAGTCAGCGTAAGGGGAAAATGAAGAGGGAGCAGGGGAGAGGGGCTGACATTGTAACAGCTCGGAAGCTGCAGCACGGAGAGGCTCTGCTTACACCCTTCATAGCACTAATGGTTCATTAGCATAATTTAAAAGTTGATTGTAGAATGAAGGAGCCATGAATAACAAATATACGAAGATTAACGGTGCTTGGATCCATGAGTAAGTGTCCCTGGTTTATCATGATGGATTTCCTTTAAGGTGAGATTGCAATTTATGATTTGTAAAGCGCTGTGGAATTTTATGGCGCTATATAAAAAAAGATTATTATTGTTATTACTACTAAGGTTAAATCTCAAAACATCCTTTTTTTTATATAATACAGGCAGTCCCCTGGTTACGTACAAGATGGGGTCTGTAGGTTTGTTCTTAAGTAGAATTTGAATGTAAGTCGGAAATATTTTATTATTGTAATGCCAGCCAAATGACAATTGGATTTTAAAAATTTTGGATTGTCATAAGAATCAGTATTAACAAAAAAATCTTAATTGGTGGCACCTGTGATAACTGTTACAGCTGTTTATTGTAGTCCAGGGCTAAATTATAGTAAATTACCAACATCCAGAGGTCTGTTTGTAACTATGGGTCGTCTGTAAGTCGAGTGTTCTTGAGTAGGGGACCGCCTGTATATTCTAGTGGCTGACAATATATTTGACTTTCTAACACAGGTTTGCAATAGTTAGACTATTCTAGTGATAATGTTGGATGCAGTTGTCTTATACAGATTATATTGTTACCGAAATGTCAATATGTGGACAATTAGGGGCACATTTATGGGCTATTAAGATACATTAGGTTGTTTTGCGTGAATCCTTTGCTCCCCCTGTAAGTATATTATTCTGGCTTGAGTTACTGTTTAACAGCTTCCCTTTGATAACATCATAGACCACCCCAGACCCAGTCACTGTCCCATGGCTTGAATTGTCTCATGCCATACACAGCTGCAGAGTGTATGTGGGTTTTTTTTCTTATTATTTTGTTTCTTTATCCCCCTTAAAGCTACTGAAGGGTAAAATTATCCCTCATTTGTCTTCCAGACACGAAGATCGATTGAGAAGTTATTGGAATGGGAAAACAATAGGTTATACCACAAGGTGAGTACCGCAGGGAGCAACGTCGCAGTGTTGGAGTGTGAATTGCACAGTATGGAAACAGATGCTTTTGTTAGGCAAAAAATATGAAAGGTGGATAAATGGGCTAATGTGTGTGCCGCAGTCCAGCGGAGCTCATTTTTCTTCTTTTACTACCCCTCTCTTCCAGCTGTGCTTGCACTGGAGACTGAGCAAAAGGAAATGTGAAACCAATAACATGATGGAATATGTAAGTTAAAGGGCTGTTTTGTGAGTCTCTCTATTAAATGATCATTTATTTTGCCTCTGATCTTATTCTTTTCCCCGATTATTAATCAGCAAAGGTGTCAGGAGCTCAATCAGCCGAGCGGAAGGATTTTCCACGCTCCACAATCGCACAGAGTCATGCGTAGGGCTGATTTATAAAGTTATGAAGGGCTCAGAGACAAGGCTTCAGCGCGCCGTGGAGAAAAAATAATAAATTAATTGCTAAAATAAAGTAGCCGAGGCGGGCGTTGATGGGGTGTGAAATTTCCGATTCTGTAAGAAAGATAAGCAACGCCTCTGGGTGCACAGCGAGTCTGAGGCTCGATTAGCATTATACTAAATAGCCATATTCAAGGCCCCGCTCGTAGGATAATTCATCAGAGGCATAAAGACTTTTCTTAGCCTTTTAATGGTTATTTTCTGAATCCAAATATTTCTCCATCTTTTGTCTTTGAGTCAGCCCTGTTATGGGGTTATTATGAATTAAAGGGCTTGGTTAAAGTTACCAAAATGACCCTAATTGTCAAATACATTTAGATTTTTATAGTTTTATTAAGATTTTCTAACTTTTTTTTATTTTGAAACGGCACAAGAAAGAAAAACTACATACAAACAAACATACATACATACATACATACATACATACATAACCCCCCACCACATTTTCACTTTTAATGCCAAAGTTAAAACTAATGTAGCCCAATTATATTTAGTTTGTATATGTGTGTGTGTCTATAAATAGAATTATAATAATAAAATATAAATACAAAGAATACACAAGAATGTTGTGTAGGATAATAGAGGGAAAGGGCGGAAGGAAGGTATAAAAGAGAATTAAAAAACTCAAAAGATTTAATATCTCTGTGTGGAAACCTCTAAAATCTTTATAAAATATCAAAGATGAGGTCTAACAAAACTACCCCTCCCCTCCTCCTCCACTGTTACTCCTTGCTTTCTTTTTATCTATCTTTCTTACTGGACATTCGGAAAGTGATATTTTCATGTCATTAATGAATGTTTCTTTGGGATATATTATGTATTGCATATAAGTTTTGTGTACATTTGAAATCTAAATAAAAGTATAGTTAGGTTTTTATTTATACATTTTGAGTTTAGTAAGAATAGTAAAATATTTAAGTTGATAAAGTTAAATCAATTCGACAATAATTGCGTGGAAATTGAAAAGCAAAAGATAATAATAAAAATATTATAATAATTGGACTCGCTTGATATCAAAATTTGATATTCTATATCACCATAAAATTCATATCCAAAGGTGACATTACAGTTAAAAATGTACAATTACAATGATGATGAAAGATCGGAGGCAATTCATTTTCTGTCATCTGTATTACATGTCAAATAATCAAGCGCTTGCTGAGCTATTCCATCATTTCTGTTCAGCTCCATCGTCCTCTGTTGCAGTGGATTAACCCCTTACGTTCTACATTCAATTAATTATGCTGCTTAAGGGAATCAATATTCATAAGGGGGGCACATACAATGGACCCTTGACACCGGGCCATTAATTAGCTGATTAGCGGTAAGGCATACTCTCATTGTAAAGGTGCTATTAAAGGAATTGGTCCTTTTGTCTTGCCACCCTGACGTGATGAACTGTATCACTTAGATCATCAGTTAATAATTAGCTGGCGCTTACATGAACAGATTTAGTGACCTCTCCAGCATATGTTTGTAGGCCTCTTTTCATAGCTCGCAGTGTTGTTGTTTATTACTCTGGGACACCCGCTGTGTAGCATCTTCTAATGAACTCCGGCCCTGAAAAGAGTTTACTTTTCGTTGGCTCGGTCTGACCTTTCTCCTTGAAATTCAGCGTTGTGTTGCTTTTAAGCTGGCAATAAATGTCACATTTTTGTGCTGTTGATATGATGGACGAGGCAGAAAGTTGATGACTTTTTTTTTTCTTCCTTTTTTTCTCTTTTCACAGGTCATCTTGATAGAATTTTTACCAAAGACGCCAATTTTTCGACCAGATTAGCAGTCTCTTTACCTTTTTTTTCTTTTCCTTTTCTTTTTTTAGTGTTTTTTTTTTTTTTTTCCTTTCCACAAGGACTAGTTCGATTTACCCTGTATTTCCAATGGTGCCTTGCTTGGTAATTTTTCCCATTGGTGACATAGCAAAGATTCTGCTGAATCTTGAGGTTCTTTCCTTATTTGAAGGAAAGTTTTTCCCCTTTAAAAAAACAAAAAAAAAAAAACCCACTTCTTCACTTTCACCAATTAAAAAGATACTGTGACCACCTCGTCACATATTAGACTTCATTTTTCCCATAGATGATATTCATAGCTTGTATTAGGTGGATGCATATTGATGGTTACCCCTAATATCTCCCTTTTTCCCATGTCAAAATTTGGGAACCAAGACTTCAGCATCCTTGTCTGCCTATGATGATGATCCTGTCAGCTGGCCCTGATAAGGATGTCCTGGAAGAAATTGTAGCTTACCCTTTCTTCACTGATCTAGAATGCATGATACATATTGCTGGAGCCCAGGATCGAGTTGTTATGATATCATCATACCCTGGTCTTAATTCTGGCTTGGGAAACTTTCCAATTTACTGTTTTAATTGCCTGTATAAAAGTTGTAATATTCTGTATCCGTATTACCTCACCTTATTTTCCTGTGTTACCCACTAGTTGGCTGCATATTACAGTCAAACCTTGTTAAAAGATAGTCTATCAGTACTTTCAACATAAGCCGCACTCTATAAAGGACGGAGAGGGCAGTGAAAACCTATGCAGGGTTGATTCAGGCAGTGATTCAGTCATGTGCAGTACTTCGAACTCTGTGCACTCCACACCTCATAGGCTCTAACATCTAATTGGGAGACCCCCCCTAGAGCCATCTTAGAGTAAAGATGGGATTTCTCAGGGAACCTTAGGCACTGTTCACAAATCCCTGTCCTTCTAGGCCCCTTTAGATATTAGAGCATTGATTTCCAGGTAATGCAGGCATATTCACTTTCTTCTCTCCTCCTTTGTATAGTGCGGTCTACAGTTTTGAGATTCCTTATGATTTTCATGCACAACTCGCTTTTTAACATACTTTGCAGCAATCAATTTGTACAGTGTTTGGGGAGTAATTTTCTCTGGTCATTATGTGACTTGTAATCTTCATTTTCTTGTCACTGCTGTCTCTGTGAGTGAGCTGCCTTTGTTTTAGACAGCTTGCCCACAAACGGGTGCAGTCCAAAATAAACACTCTGTGAACTGGAGGGATCTCCCGGACTGAACCTCGTATCACTAGACTGAACTCCGCTTGTCGGTTCAGTCCAGCAATGCGAGGTTTGGTCCAGGAAATCCCCAAAGCGCACGGAGGGTTTTTCTCAAGCTGCACTCACTTGTTAAAATTGCGGGTCAGCTGAACATTAACTTTGTGTTTTGGAACCGCCCAACGCTACTCATGAGCATTGCTACTACTCTTGAAGCTTCTAGATAGAAACCTAGCTGCTGTGAGTCACTGTACCCCTCCCCTCTCCATGGGGAGCGGCACAAAAAGCTTCTGTCTATCCCAGCAACGAATGGAAAACACTTGGGAAAGGAGGATAAGTGGCAAATAAAGTGAAGAAAGAAGCACTTTTCTTAGATTCAAAGTTCCTTGTTGTCACTTGTACAATTGGTTTTATGCAAAGTTTGTTAAAAAAAAAAAAAAATGTACTCATGACTAAAGTATCCACTTGGTTTACGTTGCTTAGCAAGGTCAGAGAGAATCCAGGAACATGCTCCTTGTCACGTGATAAGCTACACATCATCATAATTTAGTCTTTTCGTTTACCTGAAGTCATATATTTCTTTTTCTATGATGTTGTCCTAACACCATTATGTTCTTAGACTAGTTCTACTCCGTGGTATACAATGTACTGCATTTTCAGTTCAGACGATAAAGAAATGGTTATTACCACTGCTCAGATTTAATGTCAACAAATGACATGTTTAGCTACCACTATAGGAAGTCACTTTCACGTTGGATTCCTCATTTTTGTCTCTTTTCTCTAATATATTTGTATGTGATACATTTGTCTAATGTAGATGTCAGGATCACCCCTCTATGTATTTATCTGCATTACTACTTGCAACTTTGTCACTTTTTCACTATTAACAGATGCGTAGCCAGCACTGACACAAAGTGCATGGAAAGAAGCCGTTTACAGAAGTTTCCTTACGTATAAAACCTTTATAAGATTTTCGCTCCAGTTGTTTTTTTTTTTTTTGTTTGTTTTCTTTATTTTGGGTGCATAACCCCTGCTGGCAACGGAGTGCACCAATTATTTTAATCAAGGAAAATCAGTTGTACAAATGATCAGATGTCCATATGTTGTTACTGTAAGATGCTTGGCTCTAGTTATGTTTTGCCATTTGTACACTATTAAAATGGAAAAAATATATATATAAATAATGGAAAATCGTTTGGATTGTATTTATTTGCCAGTGACCGATTTCTACAACGTTAATAAAGATCAGTTGTTAAAACACTCTAAAAAGGAGCCCAAGAGTTTAAAACGTTCTTACAAGGTTTATTGTTTTGCTGTATTAGAGAATACAAGTGGACCCTGACTTAAGGACACCCGACTTATAGATGGCCCCTAGTTACAGACGGACCCCTCTGCCCACTGTGACCTCTAGTGAAGCTCTCTGGATGTTTAACTCTAGTCCCAGGCTGCAATGATCAGCTATAATGAAGCTTTATTGATAATCCTTGTTCACAAAATGTTGAAAATCCAAAATAGGTTCCAATATAAAATCTACTTGTTTCGACTTGCATACAAATTCAACTTAAAGAAAACCCATTGGGCAAATTAACAAGTTTAAAAGAACGTTCAAAGTCCACAAAAAAATGGTGCAAGCGGATAAGTAAATTTGTCCCATTATGTTTTTATTCTGCAAAATTTGTAAAACATAAGAAAATATCTAGAAATATGGTTTGCGGTATCCGTACTGACCCATAGAATAAAGGTAATATGTTTAATTAGGCTGTATAGTCTCCAAAGAGTGATGTTTCACTGACAAAGTTAATAAATTTTCATAAATGGGGCATATCCACCCCAAAATAGTATCACTGAAAAATATAACCCCTCACATGGCCACATTAACTGAACTACATATCTTCTAGCTTACTAAAAACCATTACATCCTATAACCGGCTGCTGCATGAGCCTTCTTCCCTTTTGCGCCTAAAGGTAATGTCTATATGTGTGGTGCCCCTGTACTCTGGAGAAATAGAATAATGTTTTGTGATTGTGTATATTCTAGGGTTACATTAACGTATTATCAACAAAAATAGTGAAATCTAAATTTCACCTCCATTTTATTTTAATTACAGGCAGTCTCCTACTTAAGGATACCCAACTTACAGACAACCCATAGTTACAGACAGACCCCTCTGACCTCTGGTGAAGCTCTCTGGATGCTTTACTATAGTCCCAGACTGCAATCATCAGCTGTAAAGTGTCTGTAATGAAGCTTTATTGATAATCCTTGGTCCCATAACAGCGAAAAATGTTTAAGCTCCAAATGTCACTGGGACCAAAATAAACCACTAACAATAAAGTACGTTTCACAAAAAAACAGTATGTTTCACGACCCCCATTATTCCTTATGGAGCGCCCAAACCCGATAGCTGAGGTGGTATGGCTGCAGGAGGCAGAGACGTTTGCAGGTGCATTGGTGTGGGAACTTGAACACCTGGACCTCCTAAAAATGGCGCACATGGCACTGTGGGAGCAGGGTGACGGCGATTGGGTCTGAAAAGGAAGTCCAGCAGCTGAACAGAATAGCTGCTTCACCGTGCCAAGAGGGTCCTTGCAGGTTCTTTCCGTATTTGGCCCCATTTATCTTTCCTTCAAATGCAACCAGGCATCCTGCCCCTGCAGATGAAAAAGTAATTTTTTTGCTCATTATTGTACCTTCTGCACCCATCTTGACAGAAAAAAACAGATATGTAGATATTTTTGCTAATTTATTAAACATGAAAAACTGAAATATCATAAGGTCATATTCAGACCCTTTGCTTTGACACTAATATTTAACTCCATCTCCTTCTGATTCTCCTTGAGATTGTTCTAATCCATCACTGTAGGCCAGCTTTGCTTAACCCCTTCAAGACATGTGACATAATAGTACGTCGTATGTCGTGTGCGGGTGCATGGAGAGGGCTCACGGGCCGAGCCCTTTCCATAGCCAGTAAGTCTTTGCTGCATATTGCAGCAAAGGCTTAATGGTAACACCCGCTCGGTGCTAGCATTTGGTTTTCCAAGACCGCCATGGGTCTTCATCAGGTGTTATTAGGAGCGCACAGTGAAAGTTGTAAAAACTGAGCCCACAAGAAAATGACGCAAATGTGTTTTTTTTCCCCCAATTTCACCACATTTGGAATTTTTTTCTAACTTTCCAGTACATAGCATGGAATAATAAATAACATCACAGAGAAGTAGAATTTGGTACGCAGAAAATAAGCCTACACACAGCTCTGTACACAGAAACATGAAAAAGTTCTGGATTTTGAAGGTGGAGAGCAAGAAATGAGCGAAAAAACCCTGCGTCCTTAAAGGAAACCTACCAGTTAGAAGCTGTAAGTACCGAGCACCAGCTCAGGGTGAGCTCAGGGTGAGCTGGTGCCGGTACTTACTTTCGTTAGTGTTATAAACCACGGTATTGCAGTTTTAACACTTTTTAAACTTTACAGCAGAAGGGGCTTCGGCGCTGCGCGCAACATCTCCGCTGTTTCCTATGGAGGCGCACGCAACATCTCCGCTATTTCCTATGGAGGCGCACGCAACATCTCCGCTATTTCCTATGGAGGCGCGTGCACGATCGTGCGCACGCAGCGCCGAAGCGTCCTCTGCTCTAAAGTTTAAAAAGTGTTAAAACCGCGATACCGCGGTTTATAACACTAACGAAAGTAAGTACCGGCACCAGCTCACCCTGAGCTGGTGCTTGGTACTTACAGCTTACCCCTACCTTTCTAAGTGGTAGGTTTCCTTTAAGGGGTTAAAGCAGACCTGCTAGAAAATGGCGCAACCTCATTTTTTATTGTTAATTCTAATGTATTTGTTTTTTTTAAGCTTCCCAATAGATTGCACTGAATAATAAATGATGTCCCTAAGAAGCACCATTAACCCTTCAGATAACATGCCTTGGCTGTATGTATGGAAAAGGTCTGGCTTTAGCAAGTAATTTAAAACATAAATGCAAAATCTGAAAAGGGCCTGGTCATAAAGCCATAATGTGCTGCTATCTGGTGTGCACCAGGATCCCACATGCAATGACTAGAGTTTTGGGCTGCCCTTCAGTGATATATCTGATATATGGTGGTCTATCTTAAGAGAAGGATGGACTAGTACATGGTCAATTATAAGCTTATCTCTACATACATTTTTAGCAATCTGATGTCCAAGGTACTTTCCCTCTAGGCTCCGTTGCCTTCCCCATACCGCCCGCCTGGGATTACCACCTCTTTCCCTTCCCGTCTTTGCTCCTTCATCTCTTTACTTCTTTCTCTACAATTGTTGAGTTGTTTTCTTACTTGAGTATAATGTATCCATTCCATTGTACCACATTCCACTAAAAAGCTTGTGGACATGGAGACAAATATCAGTCAGTATGAAGCCTTGGGCATGGTCTGTGCACTGACTACTATGTACAAAAAGTTCCATTGTAATTTTTTAAAGGAAACCTACCACCACGGATCTATCTATTAAGGGTGCCTCTAATGTATGTAAGGATAGCCCTTTTAAGGTCTAGTCCTTTAGTCCCCTTTATCTTTTTTAATCTTTAATATGGTAATATGCTAATTTACCAAAGAGGCTACTGGGTCATGGAGTAGCTGGAGCTGAGGCTACACGGTGTGGCTACTCCACACCCCAGTAGCCTCCTTGATCCTCCTACCCAGATATTTTCAGCGCGCAGCTCCTTGTAGCATGCGCACTAGCTCCAGCTTCAGACCCAAGACCACGGGGCCAGCAGCCTGCATTCTGTACGTGCGCAGAACGCCGGCTACGCTTATGAGGGCACACTGAAGATATCTGGGTCGAAGGATCAAGGAGGCTACTGGGGTGTGGAGTAGCGCCGCGCCGCAGGAGCCTCTAAGGAAAATTAGCATATTATCACAATTAAAGATTAAAACAGATAAAGGGGACTAAAGGATTAGCCCTTAAAAGGGCTATCCTTACATACATTAGAGGCACCTACCACCGGATCTACCTTAATAGGTAGATCCGTGGTGGTAGGTTTCCTTTAATTGCCTTTTTCCATATTTTCTTTGCTGTATTCTGTATTTTTTATTTTGCTTTGTTCTCACCCGCACCCACTGTTCTGTATTTCAATAGGAAGATTTTTGTTCATAAAAATAGTGCCTTTTCCATTTTGGCTTCAATTTGGTAAATAATAACACAGTGGAACCTGTGTGTGTTCTTTAGCTTAGGGTCCTTACACACTAGCGAGTATGTGGCGCCCAATTCGCATCACAGGAAGGTCCAGCCCGGACACTGTGTGACAGCAAGTCAGTTCAGTTCCGGGTTGTCAGGGTTCGGGCCAACTGCATCCAATGACTGGCTGCCTTGGACCAAAGGACAACACAGAAAGGGAAGCCCCATAGAAAACGGAGGCCAATCCTCAGGTCAAGTGGATCCTGTGACTCCCCCAGAAGTACTGAAGTGACATGGGAATTGGGAACCTGAGCAGGGTAAGTATAAGGGTTTTTTACTTACCCCAGTACAGAAGTTCTGGTGGGTCAAACAACTAATTGCATCCAATGACTGGCTGCCTCGGACCAAAGAACAACACGGAAAGGGAAGCCCCATAGAAAACTGAGGCCAGTCCTTGGATCAAGTGGATCCTGTGACTCCCCCAGAAGTACTGAAGTGACATGGGAATTGGGAACCAGAGCAGGGTAAGGATAAGGGTTTTTTTTTCCTTCCCCAGCACATATGTTCTTTCGGGTCACAGGACCAATTGCATCCAATGATTGGTTGCCTCAGACCATAGGATAACACAGAAAGTAAAGTCCACCAAGAAAACGGAACCCCCAGAAGTACTAAAGTGACATGGGAATTGGGAACCAGAGCAGGTAAGAATGTGGGTTTTTTATTTCCTAAGGACCCTGGGGTCTTCATTTTCATGGAAAAGCCCTTTATGAAATAGAACAAGTGCAGGTAGTAAGGCAAACAGATTGCATCACAATGGACACTGGACACATGCTCCGACTCCCAATTTTAAGTATGTAAATGAAACCTAAAAGAAGGAAATATAGAAGGAAGAGAGAGAACAAAAAGGGGTGTGTGGTCAGAAGGGGAGGCAACACTTTAAAGGACATCTACCACCAGGATGAAGCATGTACTGTATATACTCGAGTATAAGCCGACACCCCTAATTTTACCACCAAAAAACCTATTGACTCAAGTATAAGCCGAGGATGTAGTATACAGCCTGTCCTGCCCCAAGTGGTATACAGCGTGCCCCAAGTATGCCAAGCTAATTAAAAAAAAAAAAAACGTAATACTCACCCTCCGAGGATACTCACCTTTGATACTCGGCACGGCTCCCGGTCCTCGGCGGGGGCTTCTCTTTTCTTTCTTCACTAGCCGGCAGTCGCGTCCATGCGATCTGCCGGCGGGCGTGCACAATGATGCGGCGGTGTCGCCGCCGATGACGTCATCAGCGGCGACACCGCCATTTCATAGTGTGTGCCCGCCGGCAGATTGCATGGATGCGACTGCCGGCTAGTGAAGAAAGCAGAGAGAAGCGGAAGCCGCCGCTGAGGACCGGGAGCCGCTGCCGAGGATCCGGGTGCCTGAGGGTGAGTATTATTATTTTTTTATTGACTCGTGTATAAGCCGAGGTGAGGTTTTTCAGCATATTTTATACACGAGTATATATACGGTAAGTGTGCTTGGTTTACAATCTTTCATCCTGGTGGTAGACATGCTTTACGTTCCTTCCCTGGTGGTGGGACAGGGTATTTTTCCACAAATACTGCTTATCCATATTATGTTAATTGTTAACATATGACTCGCACCCAATAATAACGACAACCCATGTATGAGCAATCATAAGAAGAGAAATATGATATCTTGTGTCAATTATTAAACCTGGTAAGTAATGATTGACCATTGACTGTTGTGATAAGTAAAGGGAGCAGCCATTAGCTAGATATAATAATTCACTCGCTTACTTTGATATCTAATGGTCCTTTTGATGGTTGCAGTGTATCTTATTTGTGTAGATTGCAGTGAGTGCAGGCCTGTGCCTGTCTATCTGTACAGTATATCGCAGGACACCGTCCAGGCTGCATTGTCATTTAACTCTAGTAAGCTACATTGTATCACAGTTCTTTGTGAAGGCGCACACGAGAGATTTGATGTAGGCAATTGTCCACTTTTGTATGAAGAAAAGTAACTGTTCATTGTGCACTCATTTTCCTTTTTTTTCCTTTTTCAAATATCTCCTCTTAGCATTGTGTTAAATTCTTCCAGGCAAATGCTTATACCATGCTGGCTACTGTTCTCCTAAATGCTCTCAGTTCTTCCTTTGCAATCAAGATTATGTTGCTAAGGAGATTTTGCTTTTATTGGTGCCATTGATTTGTGTTAATACGTTTTGAATACCTCTCCGTATTCTTCCGCAGACAAGGCCAAAAGAAAAACTTCCCTGAGTTTGGGCATTTACATCACAAATGGAGCATTGGTGTAATGAAGCCGATATAAAGTGGGCAGTTGAAAGGAAACTAAAGAAGGGCACTCGAGTGAGTAATGAAGACTGGGCTAGTACTGAGCTCTAGCCTTCTCCTTCCAGCTGCAGCAAGGAGCTCCAAGTAGCAAGAGGGCGCCCCCCGGAGCCTAGACCACCCACCACATCCAGCTCAGAGCTGCCCTATCTATTAACTCTTCCACCTCTTCACAATGTCTTCTCTTTTCTTCATATTCTATTGATGTGTATATTTTAGAGAATATTTTGTTTTTATAGCTGTCAGAAATTCGGAAAAAACTTTTTAGATTTTTTTTGTGCTTTACATACTTAAAGAATATTTAATGTAATACTAAATGCAAATCAAATACATAAATATAGTATTACAGAACTTAAATGGATTGGCAAGATTTAAGAAAGTTTTCTTTCTATAATTCTTTATTTATATAGCGCACACAGATTATGCAGCGCTGCACAGAGTTTGCAAATCAGTCCCTGTCCCCATGGGGCTCACAATCTAATAAACCTACCACTATGTTTTGGAGGAAACCAGAGGACCCCGAGGAAACCCACGCAAACACGGAGAGAACATACAAACTCTTTGCAGATGTTGACACTGGGACTTGAACCCAGAACCCCAGCACTCCAAGGCTATAATGCTAACCACTAAGCCACTGTGCTGCCCTTATAGGGTCAAGCATATTGTACTTACCCTGTTAAACTTACCCTTACTGCCCGAGCAGCTGGGGCTCATTCAGCCACCAGGGAATAAGAAGCCAAAAGAAGAGCAGGACCTACCAGACAGAGCACACACCAGTAAACACCACTATATATAGAAGACTATTTTTGTTATTTTTACAAAAGTTCATTCTTGGCCTCTAAAAGCAGTAAAACAAAAAACATTGCACTGACCAATGAAATAAAGATGACATATTATTCATGCCACATAGTAAATGGCAAAATATTAAAAACTTAGAATAGTTTTTGTTTTAATTCTCATGCAGAAAGACTTGATCAAATGTAATAATGGTTTATATGTACCCCAGCCTACGGCAGGATTATTCAATTAGGCATTTTTTCTATAGTGGTTCTATAGTAGGATCATTGGCATCATAGAGTTTGTTTAGTGGCATCATAGTAGATACATAGTGGTTATATGGTGGCATCATATCGTAGTGGATATATAGTGGTCATATAGTGGTGTCATAGTGAATACATAGTGGTTGTATAGTGGTTACACAGCAGAATTATAGTGGCGTCATAGTGGATAGATAGTGGTTACATAGTGGTTATATAGGGGCATCATACTGGATACATAGTGGTTATATAGTGGCATCGTAGTGGATACATAGTAGTTATATAGTGGCATTATAGTGGATACATAGTGGTCATATAGTGGCATCATACTAAATACATAGAGGTTATACTGTGGCATCATAGTGGATACATAGTAGTTATATAGTAGCCCCATAGTGATTATATAGCAGCATCACAGTGACATCAAAGTTGTTATATAGAGCCATCATAGTGGTTACATAGGGGGTTATTTATCATGTAATAGGCCCTGCCTGGTGTAGAAATAATCGCAGCCGGCGGATTTTCACATGTAAAAAGTCGTCGGGCTATAGTGAGTGTGCAGGCGTGGGGACAGTAACGCCGCATGCCGGCCCACTCCTGCCCCCCCCCCCTTCATGCCCCACTAGCGTGAAGGTGGCGGATTGGGGAAAATAATCGCAAGTGCTAGCATTCAGCATCATGGTGCATACTTAGCGGGTATATAGTGGCATCTTAGGGGTTATATAGTGCCATCATAGTAGATACATTAAGGTTATATAGTGGCATCACAGTGGCGTCATAGTTGTTATATAGCGGCATCATAGTGGATACATAGTGGTTATATAGTGACATCATAGTGGTCATATAGTGGCATCATAGTGGATACATAGTGGATAGATAGTGGTTATATAGTGGTTATATAGTGGTTATGTAGTGGCATCATAGTAGTTAGAAAGTGGCATCATACTGGATTCATAGGGGTTATATAGTGGCATAGTCGTTATACACTCACCGGCCACTTTATTAGGTACACCTGTCCAACTGCTCGTTAACACTTAATTTCTAATCAGCCAATCACATGGCAGCTCCTCAGTGCATTTAAGCATGTAGACATGATCAAGACAATCTCCTGCAGTTCAAACCGAGCATCAGTATGGGGAAGAAAGGTGATTTGAGGCCTTTGAACGTGGCATGGTTGTTGGTGCCAGAAGGGCTGGTCTGAGTATTTCAGAAACTGCTGATCTACTGGGATTTTCACGCACAACCATCTCTAGGGTTTACAGAGAATGGTCCGAAAAAGAAAAAACATCCAGTGAGCGTCAGTTCTGTGGGCGGAAATGCCTTGTTGATGCCAGAGTTCAGAGGAGAATGGGCAGACTGGTTCGAGCTGATAGAAAGGCAACAGTGACTCAAATCCCACCCGTTACAACCAAGGTAGACAGAAGAGCATCTCTGAACGCACAGTACCTCGAACTTTGAGGCAGATGGGCTACAGCAGCAGAAGACCACACCGGGTGCCACTCCTTTCAGCTAAGAACAGGAAACTGAGGCTACAATTTGCACAAGCTCATCGAAATTGGACATTAGAAGATTGGAAAAACGTTGCCTGGTCTGATGAGTCTTGATTTCTGCTGCGACATTCGGATGGTAGGGTCAGAATTTGGCGTCAACAACATGAAAGCATGGATCCATCCTGCCTTGTATCAACGGTTCAGGCTGGTGGTGGTGGTGTCATGGTGTGGGGGATATTTTCTTGGCACTCTTTGGGCCCCTTGGTACCAATTGAGCATCGTTGCAACGCCACAGCCTACCTGAGTATTGTTGCTGACTATGTCCATCCCTTTATGACCACAATGTACCCAACATCTGATGGCTACTTTCAGCAGGATAATGCGCCATGTCATAAAGCTGGAATCATCTCAGACTGGTTTCTTGAACATGACAATGAGTTCACTGTACTCAAATGGCCTCCACAGTCACCAGATCTCAATCCAATAGAGCATCTTTGGGATGTGGTGGAACAGGAGATTCGCATCATGGATGTGCAGCCGACAAATCTGCGGCAACTGTGTGATGCCATCATGTCAATATGGACCAAAATCTCTGAGGAATGCTTCCAGCACCTTGTTGAATCTATGCCACGAAGAATTGAGGCAGTTCTGAAGGCAAAAGGGGGTCCAACCTGTTACTAGCATGGTGTACCTAATAAAGTGGCGGTGTATAGTGGTATCATAGTGGTTCTATAGTGGCATCACAGTGGATACATAGTGATTATATAGTGGTTATATAGTGTCATCATAGTGGATACATGGTGGTTTTATAGTGGCATCATTGTGTATATATAGTGGTTATATAGTGTCATCAAAGTGGATACATAGTGGTTATATAGTGGATACATAGTGGTTATATAGTGACATCATACTGGATATATAGTGGAATCATAGTGGATACATAGTGGTTATATAGTGACATCATAGTGGTCATATAGTGGCATCATAGTGGATACATAGTGGATAGATAGTGGTTATATAGTGGTTATATAGTGGTTATGTAGTGGCATCATAGTAGTTAGAAAGTGGCATCATACTGGATTCATAGGGGTTATATAGTGGCATAGTCGTTATACACTCACCGGCCACTTTATTAGGTACACCTGTCCAACTGCTCGTTAACACTTAATTTCTAATCAGCCAATCACATGGCAGCTCCTCAGTGCATTTAAGCATGTAGACATGATCAAGACAATCTCCTGCAGTTCAAACCGAGCATCAGTATGGGGAAGAAAGGTGATTTGTGGCCTTTGAACGTGGCATGGTTGTTGGTGCCAGAAGGGCTGGTCTGAGTATTTCAGAAACTGCTGATCTACTGGGATTTTCACGCACAACCATCTCTAGGGTTTACAGAGAATGGTCCGAAAAAGAAAAAACATCCAGTGAGCGTCAGTTCTGTGGGCGGAAATGCCTTGTTGATGCCAGAGTTCAGAGGAGAATGGGCAGACTGGTTCAAGCTGATAGAAAGGCAACAGTGACTCAAATCCCACCCGTTACAACCAAGGTAGACAGAAGAGCATCTCTGAACGCACAGTACCTCGAACTTTGAGGCAGATGGGCTACAGCAGCAGAAGACCACACCGGGTGCCACTCCTTTCAGCTAAGAACAGGAAACTGAGGCTACAATTTGCACAAGCTCATCGAAATTGGACATTAGAAGATTGGAAAAACGTTGCCTGGTCTGATGAGTCTTGATTTCTGCTGCGACATTCGGATGGTAGGGTCAGAATTTGGCGTCAACAACATGAAAGCATGGATCCATCCTGCCTTGTATCAACGGTTCAGGCTGGTAGTGGTGGTGTCATGGTGTGGGGGATATTTTCTTGGCACTCTTTGGGCCCCTTGGTACCAATTGAGCATCATTGCAACGCCACAGCCTACCTGAGTATTGTTGCTGACTATGTCCATCCCTTTATGACCACAATGTACCCAACATCTGATGGCTACTTTCAGCAGGATAATGCGCCATGTCATAAAGCTGGAATCATCTCAGACTGGTTTCTTGAACATGACAATGAGTTCACTGTACTCAAATGGCCTCCACAGTCACCAGATCTCAATCCAATAGAGCATCTTTGGGATGTGGTGGAACAGGAGATTCGCATCATGGATGTGCAGCCGACAAATCTGCGGCAACTGTGTGATGCCATCATGTCAATATGGACCAAAATCTCTGAGGAATGCTTCCAGCACCTTGTTGAATCTATGCCACGAAGAATTGAGGCAGTTCTGAAGGCAAAAGGGGGTCCAACCTGTTACTAGCATGGTGTACCTAATAAAGTGGCGGTGTATAGTGGTATCATAGTGGTTCTATAGTGGCATCACAGTGGATACATAGTGATTATATAGTGGTTATATAGTGTCATCATAGTGGATACATGGTGGTTTTATAGTGGCATCATTGTGTATATATAGTGGTTATATAGTGTCATCAAAGTGGATACATAGTGGTTATATAGTGACATCATACTGGATATATAGTGGAATCATAGTGGATACATAGTGGTTATAGAGTGGAATCGTAGTGGTCATATAGTGTCATCATAGTGGATACATAGTGGTTATATAGTGGATACATAGTGGTTTTATAGTGGCATCATTGTGGATATATAGTGGTTATATAGTGTCATCATAGTGGATACATAGTGGTTATATAGTGACATCAGACTGGATATATAGTGGAATCACAGTGGATACATAGTGGTTATACAGTGGCATCATATCGTAGTGGATATATAGTGGCATCATAGTGAATACATAGTGGTTGTATAGTGATTTCATAGTCGATTGGTTGTATATAGCGGCACCTAGAGACCTGACTCCTTAATAAGCACCAAAGAGACTCTGTGTGCCGCTAGAAGGACTATGTGCACATATCTTGTGCATGTGGCGTGACAGCATAGTGTTGCGGACCATTTTACTATGATTAGCATTAGCCTGTGGTTATTGAACCAGTATAAACCAGAAACAATTATACTATTTGATTAGTTTACATTAGGCTCATGTATTGTAATAACTGCTGAGTGAATGAATACCAGAGAACATAGGCAATGAGAGACTTCAATTAGAGAAATATTTGTGCTGCTGCTGCGTCATTAATAAACAAGTCACCATTAATCAGATACTTTGCTTGTTCAGAACATGCAGAAAGTCTCACTGATTCCTTGTGCAGCACCACCAGGCTATTCTATATAATTAGGGTCAGTTTATGCCACCTAGTGGTCATGATAGGGATGTGTTCCATTCCATAGTGTTCATTCACAGCATCAGAGGGGTTAAAGGAAACAAATGCATGGCAGACATATGGCATCTGTTCTGTTCAAGGTTTTTGCTATATTTTGCTCTATATAGATTCAATATGATTATTTTGCAAGTGTGACATTGCTATTAAGTATATACATGAATACGCTTAAGGTGAATGTGTAAAGCGCTACGGAATATGACGGTGCTATGTGAATAAAGATTATTATTATAATATGCACATATTTCTTTTTAAATTCCACTGCAATAAGCTGGACCAAAGTTGAACCAAACATAGAACATGGGTCACTGCTTATGGTTAGTCCTTTTTCAACCCATCACAAAGCGCAGAGACATTGCTATACTGTATGAACTGTAAAAATATGGAACATTCTACCTAAAGTTTAGCAAACTTATAATAATTCTTTATATGGCGGCTACAGATTATGCAGTGCTGAACAAAGCATGGAAAATTGGTCCCTGTCCCCATGGGGCTCACAATCTGATCAACCTAACAGTATGTTTTAGAGTGTGGGAGGAAACCAGAGTACCCAGAGGAAACCCACACAAACATGGAGAGAACATACAAACTCTTTGCAGAGGTTGACCTGGGTGGGTTTTGAACCCAGGATCCCAGTGCTACAAGGCAGAAGTGCTACCCACTCAGCCACCATGCCACCCCTTATATATATAATTAGTAAATCATAATATTTAGTATAGGGCTTATGGTACAAATGTAGAATTTTGACCCAGGGATCTAATGCTGCAGCCATAAATCTATATGAGAAAACAAAGAGTTAATATAAGAGTTCTATAAGTTTGTTGTACTCTATATAGCAGGCGGGGTGTGATCCTATTAGATTAGTATGTATAGGAGAAGCCTAAAATATGTTGTTTATTAACCCAAGTTAAAGAGGATAATGGGGGATCACATGTTTACTGCTTCTTCAGATCAGATCCTGTAAGTATTAAGCCTATGGCTACCACATGGGAAATGCTTCTTGAGGATAAGCACTTAAACATGGCCCTCGTGGCATTAGGCTTGTGATTCTGGATTTAGACCCTACCGACCATTGAAGTAAACAGAGAGGGGGGGGAGGGAAGTCTTCAGGAAAGTGTTGGCTCTGTTATTTTTCTAAAGTTTAACTAACACTTAAGGAGGTTAACGCCACATTACGGGGATTATTAAGCCGGACTTAATGAGAGTAATCTTCCTTCCATTGCTGCTGGTGTAATGGCATTAGGTGGGGTGGATGTTATTCGGATAAGTAGATGTTGCAGGCTATGTACACAGGCTTAATTTGGCAATGGACATGGGGGCGGTCAAGGGAACGTCTCTGGTTAGAGAAAACCTTCTTTTCGTCCATTCAGAATGCACAAATTTGAAGAAGTTGTATCATCAGTGGTGTCATACAGAAGCTTTTTTTTTGCTTGATAAACATTTTTATTACATTTCTCAATAAACATTTTCACTGCGTATCTTAATCAAAAATACATGGATTTTGGTCAACTTTAATGAAATGGCATCAATAAAAAATATATAGTTTGTTTGATTGCATTATCTTCAGTTGCAGGTTCTCTCTTGCTGTGATCTCCATACATGACATAGTTGCTTTCAATACTTGTTCATCATTCTGCTGCAGTGGGGTAGATAAGGGTCCAGATGGGGGGAGCGAACACATTCAAGTAGGCCCTTGGTCAAATAATGCCAATTTTAAATAATGTCAGAGCTGGAATCACCCATAGCTCCCTGCTTTACTATTCAGTTCAGCTATATGGGTGTCTTCCAGAACGTCATTTAGGACACACGTGGTGTTTATATAGCGTTTATAACGGCAATGCAAATATCTGGGGGCGGGGTTTGGCCTGATTGCATCTGCGCTTCCATTAAAACACATGCAATCGGTAACCAGTACCTGGTAAACGCATATGCTATCAGGCCCCGGCTTAGGGCAGATGTGGAGCGACAAGGCTTCAAAGAAATTTCAAACACATTTATGCAGAGAATATCTTTAAGGTGAGGTTGACAACAAGTTGAAGTTGAGTTCATTACAAGCAAGGTTAGATACAGGGAGGAAATTGCCACAGACTAAAAGGAAGAGGTTTGAGGTTATTATTGCAAAGATCAGGGGTAAACTTGAGGCTTGGGAGAGCTTCCGGCTATATTCCCATGTGCCTCAGTTTCTTTATAACAAGCACCTTTTCAGCTTTTTCACAAATCTGTGTCACTATGCAATGATATGCATGAGGACAATGTCTTGTTGCATCCTATGAGAAATCAGAAAGCATAGAAATGTAATGTAACGCCACGTGGCTACACTCCTATATATATATACAGGCAGTCCCCGGGTTACATACAAGATAGGGTCTGGAGGTTTGTTCTTAAGTTGAATTTGTATGTAAGTCGAAACTGTATATTTTATAATGGAAGTTCTAGACAATTTTTTTTCTTTTGCCCCAGTGACAATTGGAGTTTCAAAATTTTTGGTGTAATTGGACCAATAATTATCAATAAAGCTTCATTACAGACATCTTACAGCTGATCATTGCAGTCTGGGACTATAGTAAAGCATCCAGAGAGCTTCACCAGAGGTCACAGTGGGCAGAGGGGTCCGTCTGTAACTATGGGTTGTCTGTAAGTCGGGTGTCCTTAAGTAGGGGACCGCCTGTATATAGGTCGATGAGATTCTCTATTTTAAAGCATTTGAGAATCTGTGTCGGTTTCAGGAATTCAGCTACTGACGCTCATTGCTTACAGGCCACGATTCCTGCCTGGAGGGACGTCTCCCGCTGTGACCTATAATATCAGGCAGCTGTAGACTCCATTGTGCCGAAAGAAAATAAAGGGATATCAGGAAGTGATACGGCTTCCAAGCAGTGTTTATACGATTCTATATCCTTATCATAGTCTGTTACATCTATAGGTCCTAAATCATTATCTTATACCCATTTTATCTGATAATATGTATGGCTAGGCTTCTGTTGATACTGAAAATTGAAGGCCTCTGTCATGAAGAAGAAAAATCTTGAAGAAGAACGTCCCAAAGAAGATAGTAGTTATAATCAGGGTGCACTATTACTGGAGCTTTGGAGCTTCAACTTCAGCCCTCACTGCCCGATTCCCACCCTCTCAGAGGGCACTCAACGTATTCAACCTGCAGCTGTACAGGGTCCGAGTTTTGTCCCCCACTGATCTGGGGATAGGACATTAGTATGAAAATTACCTGTGGGCCCCAGAAAATCCTTTTTAAGAAAATCTACCCTGTAGCCCACATTAACAGAGGGCACAAAATCTGGAATAATCACGTATTCCATTATTTGTAAATCTTGTTTTTTAAGTAGAAAGGGGCATTTTCTGGAATAAAAGTTTATAGCAGACCAGACTGCATTACTTTACAGTAAACAAAGCTAACCAGATCTAGAAGGGGGCCTTCCTATAAAGTAAGTAGTGTTCTTAAAGCAAAATAAACCCAAATAAACATCTTCCAGGTTTGTATATCTGGACTTTAAAGGCTCTGTTATTGTTCTTTGTAGGTTTTAAGATTGTGGTTTTTATCCCTGAGTGTTCCTAAGCCTATGGAAATTAAAGTCCCCTGTTTTCTTCTCAATCCCACGTCCACTGGCGTGTATACTTAATCTTTTCCCTGTTTTCCAAATGTTGATCTCATTCCTACACCTGCATAAACCAGTGATGTCATGCAGCTAGGGGTCCTGTGCTGTAGATTGCCGGCGCTCTGGGTTTTTCTTTGTTTTGGGTTTCTCAACATTAAATAGGACAATGGATTGGACAAGACCTATTTTAACACTGTACTATATATCTAAACATAACCATTATGGGCAGGGTTGCTAGGCAGTGATCCACATATGCAACTTGTACCTTCCTGCGATTCATTGCCTAGCAACCCTGCGCACGATGCGGCGCATCCTCAGATAGCAGTGGGAGGAGCCGGCAATGTCTACTGTACATGTCCACAAGAAGGTGCTGACCACTTGCTGTGCTCAGAGAGAAGAAGAGACGGGGGCAAGAAGTGTATGATGACAAATTGGGGACTCTGCTCCGTATCTTGTACTAAACTTGGGGACTGCATGTACATATATTATACTACACTTTGTCTTAGGTAACATACATAGGGGCACATTTACTAAAAAGAGTGCAGTCAGTACCCTGTGTAGTTTGCCTGTGTATTGTGCAGTGGGCGCCAGATTCACGAATTGTGGCGCCCGTTCTTCACGAATCTGGCGCTCCCTGCAGTGCTCCGACATAGTGCACCAACTTTTTTGTTTTGGTGCGACAAAATTCTATCGGGTGAAAAAAATGTGGCATGCCATCCAACTGTGCACCGGAAAGCCCTTTTCAGTGATGAAATTTGTGCCGCGTTAAGAACAGTGCGGCTGCGACACAAAAGGGTCGCATACAACACATGTGTGGCGCGGACCCTTCTTAAATACATGTGCAAGCAGTTTGTATATAAAAGATTGTGCAAAGTCTACCAGAGACTGGCACAAAGTCCACAGGAAATGTGGACCGATTGGTTTTACCTCCATACAAAATCTGAAGGAGAGTTTGACACTTTGTTCAAACTTTCAGTCCAATATTGCTCATACGGCATAGAGAGCTCTTTCCACCCCAAGTCTCCTGGACCCAAGTGCTACTACCAGGGGCGTAACTTGAGGGGGTGCAGAGAGTGTGATCACAACCGGGCCCTGGAGGCTAAGGGGCCCATAAGGTGTCACTTTCCCATATGAGAAGACTAGTACCAGAAACCATACATTATAGTCCGGGAGCCTGGTACACACTTTGCACTGGGGCCCTTCAGCTTCAAGTTACGCCGCTGGCTACTACAACTATTGCACACTCTAGAAACAAGGCTATTTAGATCTTTCACATACAACCTTATGTAAGTAAAACTTTTAGAGATAATAACATTATGTAGTAATTGAGAAATGATGGTTGGAATCTGATTAGTGTCTTTTTTATTGCATATTCTTTTCATAAATATCTTTCCATGTCCCCCTCCCCCACCCACATAAAATGACTACAGTGCATTGTGAGTGTGGCCTCCCAGTATGAGCCCGTGTCATGATGCTGACATGCTACAAGAGGACACCCGCATTCTTGGTGATGGCCTTTTACAAACACACAGGTCACATACTCTAAAGGCCAGCTGTCAGGGTGTCTTGTTGAAATAAACGCAATGGACGAGGCATATTGTGTGTGGTTTTTATTTAGCTAAATAATCCCATATGTAACATAGAAATTCTAGCAAGTAAACAGCCACAGTTAATATATACAGCGTATATACAAAATCACTGCGCTCTTCTTGGAAAAGAAAAGCAGACCAGATGTTATATGTTAACTGAAAGCAGATTTATAGTATCGGGCGCAAAAATGAGAAACAGTACAAAAATCCTTTTCTCCGCTCTAGGACCAGTGACTACTGGATAAGAGCCAAACATACGCTCAGTTTATGGTTGTCCCTTTCTGTTACTTTAGCAGCCAGTAATAATTGGTGTCACTATTATCATACAGTTAACCCCCTAATGACCAGGCCTGGAAATGCTTTAATGGCTGGACATTTTTAGTGTTTTGTGGACCAAGGTAACTTTTTCTTTCGGTGCGCTCGCTATAATAGAACAATTTGGTGTTCAAGTCTGTTCTTGACACATAGGGGCAGAGTTATCAAGCTGTCTGAAAGTCAGAATATTCTTAGTTGCACATGGCAACCAATTACAGCTCAGCTTTCTTTTTACCAGTGCTCATGAATATTTTAAAGGGGAGCTGTAATTGGATGCCATGGGCAACTAAGAATATTCTGACTTTCAGACAGCTTGATAAATCCTAGGGTTTGGTAATACAAATTTTCGATCCCTTCAATATTACAAAGAGTGGAAAAAAAACTTTTTTTTTTTAATGTATAGTATGCAATGTTTTATTATTTTGGCAGAGGTCTCCCTCCAGATGCTTTTGGAGAGAATGCATCAATCTCTGTATCTTGAAAAATAAATCCCTGCTTTGATGTTTTGTGAATATTCTTACTGAACCGATAAAAAGAAGGTCCCTGATATTTCTGTCTACTTTTCTACCTTTAGCTACCTCTGCACCCAGGGCCGGTGCCAGCACTGGTTGTACCTGGGCAAGTGCTGGGGCCCAGAGCTGCTGGAAGCCCACATAAGAAATATGTACATAAGGAATCCATGGGGTTGAGGGGGGCTTATATAAAATAACCATAAGGAGGTGTCACAGTTTGTGAGGGTAGAACTGTCATTGGGAAGAGTCTGTGAACCCTCTGGGCCACTCGCGGTGGCAGCCAAGGTAACAAATGCAACAGTCACAACCTGCAATGACAGCAGGAACACAGAGAAACACTGGTAAGGCTGGTACGGAGCGAAGACACCGCTGTGCAGGAACCCAGGAAGGCACAGCAGGAGCACAGGATGGTGGCTGGAGGACAGGAGCACTGGAATGAACCACAGGATAGGGACCACAAGATATGGACCACCGGACACAAAACACAGGATATGGACCACCGGACACGGACCACAGGATACGGACCACCAGACTCGGAAGCACGGAGCAGGGGAAAGAACCACAGGATAGGGACCACCGGACACGGACCACAGGATACGAACCACAAGATACGGACCTCAAGATACGGACCACAGGATACGGACTACCGGACATGGACCACAGGATACAAACAGGAACAGGGCCCCGGGATACACACAGGAATGGAACCTCGGGATACACACAGGAGTCTTTCACTTCAGTGGGACGACTTGAAGATCCGGCCGGGAGTGAAGGGAGCCGCCGGGTTATATAGGAAACCCGGAAGTCACCAGCGCCAATGGGAAGGATGGTGGCCCTTTAAGTTCTGAGAAGTCAGCACGCGCGTGCCCTACTAGCGGGAGTGCGCGGCCTGGATGGCAGGAGGTGTGCGGCCTGCATGCCTGGACCCGGAGCGCGGCCTGGATGGCAGGAGGTGTGCGGCCTGCACGCCGGGACCCGGAGAGCGGCCTGGATGGCAGGAGGTGTGCGACCTGCATGCCTGGACCCGGAGCGCGGCCTGGATGGCAGGAGGTGTGCGGCCTGCACGCCGGGACCCGGAGAGCGGCCTGGATGGCAGGAGGTGTGCGGCCTGCACGCCGGGACCCGGAGCGCAGCCTGGGGCCAGGATAGGTAAGTCCGGGATGGAGGATACATGTCGCCACAGCGAGGAGCGTGGGTGTGCCCGCGATCCGTGACATGGATCACGAGGACACCCGTGACAGGAGGCTGTTTGGTACAATAAACTAGGGAATATTTTAGGGAATTTAGTTTCTGAATTTTTAATGCCGCCATAAGAGTTCACTGCAAAGGGGCCCATAGGGGCTCTGTCACCCAGGCGCCTACTGATACCTGGAGCTGACCCTGTCTGAAACAGCAATCTATTATATGAGTCTGGAGAACAGAACTTTGGAGTTGTTAACTTTTAGATAACACTTTCTATTTTTCCCTCTTGTGCTTCATTGTAAAAACTGTGGCATCTGAGCTGCTGGAATTGTCCTTACAGGGTATAACATTTTTTCCAAGACTAAAGAAAAAAGTACAGTTCTGATTTCTTTAAAGTTATATTATATTTAAATTAGCTAAGTTTACAAACTAGCCAGCACTACCACAATCTTTTACACGGGACTTATAATATGACTGAGCATGATGGCTTAACCACTTCGTGACCGATGGTCAATGGTTTCTCAATGTGCAAGTCAATCATTGACACTCTACTATGTGCTTCTTTACGGAACATCTACTACCAGATTACTGGTGGTAAACTGTCCACATAATCACGACATAAGCATAAGCGCCTCAGACTAATTAACATATTTTTAGAAAGTTATTTTCTACTTATTTTGGAGCTGAGAGAAAAAGGGAAAAAGAGTGCCGGCAACCCCCTAAGGTAAGGAGAGTGATTATGTGGACAGTCTACCACCAGAAATCTCTGGAAAAGCTTTACATATCATTTTTACTTAGTTTTTTTTTCATGACATGTGAGACTTTTATATATTTTTTCCTTATAGTTGACTACAAATGTGAAAAAATATGTTTTTTGTCATTTCTTTGATTAAAGGTTTAACATATAACATGTAAGTACCGTAGTAATATGTACTGCATTATTCCATCACCCTTTCCCAGGTTCAGCTACAGATGCAGAGGATGCATGTACTTCAAATGCCTATATCTCCTGAACCCGGCACCTAGAAACACAATTCTGGTGTCATGAACAGGAGAGTCACATCAGTAATATGATGTAAGGATTGTGTATGGATGCTCAACAGAACCAGGGATATCCATTCATGTTATACAATCATGTCAACCCAATAGTAAGTACTGAAGGAAAAAAACTAAATCAGAATTTCTATTCTATGAGCCCCATCCCATCTCCAAGAATAGGGGTATAAAAAATATAGAAATATTAACATACAGTGCTAGTGACTGATAAAACATTTATCAGAATACAGCGACGTTAAAACAAATATATTTTTTTAAATGTTTTTTTTTTGTGCAGAAGTTGTAAAACTTCACAAAATGTAGTTGTAGTTGTATAATAATAATAATAATAATAATAATAATCTTTATTTATATAGCGCCATCAAATTCCGTAGGGCTTTACAACTCATAGGGGACATATACAACTATATTACATTACAAAGAACAAACAGTCATATGGAACAATAGGAGTGAGGGCCCTGCTCACAAGAGCTTACAGACTATGAGGATGAGGGGGTGACACAAGAGGGTGTATAATGGTCCAGCCATTCTTTATAAGGGAACAATCTAAAATAATTTAATAAATAATTTACTAAACAACGATGTTGCTGCTTGAACCAGCCATCAGCAGCCATCTTATGTACAGGGTCCTAGGTGAATGAGACTGCAGAGAAGCCTGGAGCTTGGTATATATCAGCTGTTTGCCAGATAACAGATAGGATGGATTAGTAAAAGGAGAGTTGACATTTCATGCAGTTAGCGAGTGTGATAGGCTTGCCTAAAGGGATGGGTTTTAAGAGCACGTTTGAAGCTTTGGAGGGTGGGTATTAGTCTGAGAGTCCGGGGAAGGGCATTCCAGAGAATTGGAGAAACTCGGGAGAAGTCCTGGAGACGTGCATGGGAGGTTCGTATTAAGGTAGAGGTTAATCTTATGTCACTGGCAGATCGAAGAGCACGGGAAGGGCGATAGACTGAGATGAGAGAAGAGAGATAGGGAGGTGCAGCATTATTCAGAGCTTTGTATCCATCTGCAGAATAATGGGAATGTGTACCAAAAAATAAACTGCATAAATATGTAAGCAAAAGGCACAACAAAAAATTCCATAATTGAGTCTTATGGTTCTGAACAGAGGGAATTAATTGAAACAATGGCCTGATGGACCCGAAGAATACCAGAAGACTTTACGTTGGACCCAGGCTCCATCATAAAGGATGGTGAGCAGAAGACAACCCCATTTGCTGCTATCTCATTTTTCATGATTCCCCTGAAGACCTCCAGGAGCCTAATCTGAATGTGTATTTCATCTGTTTTCTATCTGATCTTACACATTTGTAAATTGCATTAAAAGCAAAAAATGGATCAAAAATAGATGAAAACGTAGTCATCTGGTTTCTGTGGTATTCTCTGCTCTCTTGAAATAATCTGATATTGTGCAAGGATTTGCTCCATATGACGCGGATACTTGTGATCCTGGTGTCCACGTGGAAGACAGATCCTGACACACTCCATCCTTATTAAACTGTGGTGTTATCAGCTCCCATACATTTAATGCATAGCACATATACATCTATATATAGACAGCCAGATGTTTCTCCATATGTGTTCTGACAATTGTCAGGACGCCTGTTCTATAATCCTTTGTGTTAATGCTGTACAAAGTCTGGGACAAAAGAAATGCTAAATTTAATCTTCAATAAAATTTTGTATCATCTTACTGAGACTTGATTTCTTTCAGATGTGGACAAGGATTTTGTCTTTCATTTCTATCCCTTTATCAGCGACTTGTTTGTCTGGCAAAGAAACAGAAGCCGGGGTCCTATTTAGAGACCACACATAGTCATTGGATTTATGCGCTTTGCTAGTCTATTTTCATCCATGCAAAACTAAGCCTTCTATAAACAGCTGGGCCTCAACATCTGCATGGTGTGACCGCGCAGGTTACATTGCAGGAACTTCCTTCATTTACGTGTTTGTGGATAGTGGTAAATGTAATTATGTTGTATGACTGCTATCACAAAATCAGTCTAGATGAAGAGGTCTGTGGAGGGTTTTATAGATGGTGAGAGCATCAGGACAAGCTTTTGAAGGCCACGTCCAGACCAAACAAGGCCATTTGGAACTTGGCCCAAACCTACATTACTGTTAAATTATGTAATAATATGTTTTATAGTCAGTAGGCTCTTTTCATACTGTACTTGGGATATTCATTCTCACATAAAGGGGGAGATTTAATAATCCTCTCTTGTGTTTAGACAGTATTCATTTAGACGAGACAGTCTAAAAATGTGACAGATATATTAAAGTGACTGATGCTGGATGATAAATCTGATACATCTTTAGACTGTCTGGTCTAAATTTACACTGCTCATTAGTTGGCTTACCTTTTCCAGAATATTGCAAAAAAAGGTCTCATATACTTGTGGTTTACACCATTGTATCATAGTTTTTTACTATGAGAACTGTCACTCTGTTGAATAGCCTGCCTCAGGCGCTGGTCACAGCAGGGACAGCGGAGAGCTTTAAGAAGGGTCTAGATGCCTTTTTACACCTAAATAACATTGATGGTTATGTTAGAATTGTATAGATATAGAATTGTTTCCCCTAAATATCTTCCTCATCCAATCCCTTCACTTCCTTGGTTGAACTTGATGGACATGTGTCTTTTAGCAACCATATAAACTATGATACTGTGATACTATGATAGTTTGCAATTTTACTAGGCCCAGAAAAAGGGTCTAAGGTCTAAGATAAACACAGTCTGGCTTTTTTCTCAAAATAGGTTGAACGGGATGGGGAACAAGGAGGGCTAGTGCATGCATGCCATGGTTAGCCAGATTTACTATAACATGTGCAAGAAAACTGGCACAGACTATAGCAGTCAATGTAGTACCTTGTAGTAGATATACACACTGTGGGGCATATTTATCAGTGACTCTGCGCCACATCGGGGCTATCACACGTAAAAAATATCCCCCTGTTCCTCTAAAGATACCACAGTCATTTCCTGTTAACACCTTCCCTTTAAAGGGGTTTTCACATGAAAGAAAATTCTCAAATTTCAATCTCCAGTTTTATTGCTGTTTTCGCTCCTATCCCTCAGAGATGAGACAGATACTAGATGATAAGATCTACTAGATGCCTATTACACACAATGTCAGCTCTCCTACATCTCTGCTATTCCACAACACACTACAACTGCTGTGCCTTCCTCCCCCTCCCCAGATACACTATCAGTCTGTAGCTTGTAGTTCTCCTCATGCTGCAGCTGCTGCCGGCAGGAACTGATTGTCTGTGTCTCAGTGTGTCTCAGTGTATGTATCAGTGTGAGCTCCATCCTGGACTGCAGGGGGCGGGGCTAGAGTGCAGGGAGCAGAGAGAGACACAGAAATCCAAGATGGCTTCCCTGACCCTAAAGTCAGAAGTTACAGGGTTGTGTCTAGGGGCACCTGAAATTGTGTACACCAGGATTAATAGAGACGGGTCGGACTTGTATCTGTGAAATGCTGTATTTTTGTTAATAACAGTGTATTAGAGAATGTGTTATTTTGTTATCCTGAGTACATTTAAGAAACTTGTCCTTGTGCGAATACCCCTTTAATGGGGATTTAGTGCACAAAAGTAGGTGCGGCATAACCCTTGGAGGGTTGGCTCTCATCATATGTGTATCTAGTATTTGTTGCATCTTGTTAAGAATTATTTTTCCTTCTTTCCTCTAGGCCGGCTTATTGTACACCAGTATTTTATTCCAAATACAGGAATTGAATATATTAAATATGGTGCAGTAGAGGACTCATAGCCATTCTCTCATTTCTAGACACTTTTTTAACTCTCTATTCAGAAGATACATTTGGTGCACAGCTTGTATTCCAAATCCTGCCGCACTTTGTTCCAGAATTCAGGTGCATTTTGCTTGGTTAATCTCTCCCATTGATCCATAATTATTAATTATGAAGAACTTCTATGCAGGACCTTGATTTCATTTATGCAAAAGTGAAGCTGTAATAGTAATGTTGATCATGTGTCCTCTGCCCCTGTATGTCTGTATGACCTCAGATATTGATCCGCTTTCCAAAGGTCATTTAAAACTCCTCGGTGCTGGAGGATTAACCTGAAACTTGTTCTTTTCTACGCTAGCCTCAGAGGACAGATTCACTGTCTAAATATCCATTAATCAAGACATGAGGTATACTCAGAAGATCCTTATTGATGCTCCAGGATAGCGGCGAGCTCTGTCTGCTGGTGTGTATTGATCTGCCATGGTCAGTATAGTATTTGCATATATGCTATGGTTTTAATGTGTTTCGTTATAGTGAGAGGGTTTTAGGCCTGTTTCACACAAACCTGTTCAGTTCTTGAAACACAGACTCGGTGATCACATTTAACGGACCAAACATGAGCTTGAGGATGGGCCTTCATACATCACTGAGGAAGAACGTGGTCCAGCACCCACCCTGGAGATCGGAACTTTGAAAATGTATCTACACATTCACATATTATTGTTATACATGGAGCTAGTGCTGTAATCATGTTATTACTATGGTAATCCTGTGAAGGTGCAGGGTCTCCTGGTATCATGTATAACTATGATGTTTGGAGTCCCTTCCCTACGGCAGTGGAATGAGGCCGCCACACAATCTGGGTTTATGAACAGGGTGATTCTTACAACATATTTTCGAAAATGATAGAGTGAAAACAGTGTGATCTCACCCAAATCATTTTGTACCTTTTTAGTTGAAAAATCTCAACCCAACACATGACATTTTTGGAATATATGGCATTGACCGTCAAGAATATTACTCTGGTATATATTATTATTGTATATTATTATTATTATTGATTGTTGGCTAAAATGGTCATAATTGACATTCACACATGTGTGGGCAGCTTTAAACCAATAAGCAATATACTGCATCTTCTACGCTGCCAAGAAAGGATAGCTTCAAATTTGGCTTAACTCCTTTGAGTTACTAGCTTCTTCTTAACCATGGTGCTCAATTTTCATACCATTTGACCTTTTGATCCATGTCAAGAAAGCACCGTCACTAATAGGCAACCAGATCAGGGAACCTGAGGACAGCAGATGCTTCACCAACTTTTGTTGCAGTTAGATAATTGCCCCTCTGCATAAAGGTACATTACAAGGTCCATTGAAGTAAAGCATCAATGGCATCAAATAGACTCCACACACCTATAAGGCGGCCTCAATTGGCAAAGTCTCCATAAGGAGAGATCTTATTTCCTGACCAAAGGTCCATTGACGAAATAGTGATTTGTGTATCTATAGAAAGGATCAAAATGAAGCTTAATTATTTATTTAGTTAGTGGATGATGCGTCTAATCTAAGGCCAAGTGAGACCTGAAACTCAGCCAAGGTGTTGATGAGTTTATTAGTATCCTGGTGGTAACAGTTTCCTGGTGGATAATCCGGACTGACAACACTATGTCATGAATAGTTGTACTAGATCCCAGACCTGATAACTTTCTGGTGGATCTGTGTTCTGTTGTTTGGGTACAGGATAAATCACTGCTTGTTGTCAACACTATTTGATGTTTCCATTACTGTGTTTACTTTGCCTCCTGTGGTCCTGCTCTTTCTCCTGCTTATTTTCACCATTACTGAGGGGATTCTGGGTGAAACCTATTGATCACCAGTGATCTCAGCAGGGTATGGCTTCCATATGGCCACTAATGGCTTCACAAATAACTTATCCCGGGCCTTATCATGATATCTCTGTTTTACCCATGTAACATGCAATATTTGTCTTGTAACTAGAAGCCAGGGTTTAGTTTCGGTCATGATATGAATACAGCTGGTGCGACTAAATGTGATAATTAGATGTTTCACACTGTATAATAAGTAATATCTACAGCTTATGTTGAATAGGACTCCACTGACTTCAATGGCTATGCCCTCATACTATATATATAGGGGATTTCTACTGAGACTGTTTTCTTATATATTTTTTTTATGGATGTCTTCACACGTTGTGCTCATATTATGAAAATCAGAACATATCACTTGTTCAAACCAGAGAGAAGCCCTTGTAAGACATCTTAGACACAGTTTTGGGTTTTCTCTTAAGGCCGATTGTCACCGGTACCCCTGCGACCCATGTCTTGGGACAAAGGCACACCCGTTTTCCTCCATGCACCCCACTGTGCCAGCCGCAGCCTCACTTACCTATCCACTTTCCAGAGGCGGCTCCTGTGGTCCAGCACATGTCTCTGCCTCGTAGGATGAGCGTGCCGTGCATCGCTACTTGGTGCTGCCGGCTGCCTTACCTGATAATTAGCCAGCCTCTTCCTGTGACCCCTGCTGCATCTTTGTGACAATTCCTTGCTGCCTGTCTTGAACTTTGGCTACGTCCCCGACTCCGATCTTGTGCCGCCTGACCTTCTGCCTGTCCACGACTCCGATTTTGCCTGCCGATTCTGTACTCCACATTGGCCACCACCGCGAGCAAAGTGACCTGATAGTACAGTGCTGCAGCAAGTCCTACTTACTTTGTGAATACCGGGTGCCACCTGGACTGAGGTCCAAGGTATCGGCTTATGTCAACATTAGTGGTGGTTAAGTGGGTCCACCACCTCTGACCCTAACTCTGATAAATACGCATGGGTTGGTCAATGCAATACAGACTACATGGCAATCATGTGGAACTAGTATTCTGTACTGTAATAACCATGGGAGACTGACCTTTAGTAGTGGCAATTGCTGCTGAAGTTAATACGGTATATAATATTTTATTATTTAAGAATATACCGAATTACATGGCAACCAATGATTACTCTAGTGAGAACTTAGTGCCTTTATTAACCCCTTATCACCGACACTAGTTTTCAGCTCAATGACCAGACTCGATTTTTCAAATCTGACATGTCTCACGATAATTGGTTATAACTTCGGAACGCTTTAACATATCCGGGTGATTTTGAGAATGTTTTCTCGTGATCCATTGTACTTCATGTTAGTTATAAAATTTAAGTGATAAGTTTTGCGTTTCGTTCTGAAAAAAAGTGAAAATTTGGCAAAAGTTTGTAAAAATTGTTCATTTTCCAAGTTTGAAATGTTCTGGTTTCCAGACAGGAAGTAAAACTACCCAAAAAGTTTGATAATTAACATTTACAGAATATCTGCTTTATGTTGGGATGATATTTTATGCTTCCGGTCATTTTTCTAGGATGTTATGAGGCGCAGAACTTTAGGTGCGATTTTTCTTATTTTCATGAAAATTGCCAAAACTCACATTTTGAGGGACAACTCAGCTTTCAAGTGACTTTGAGAGGCCTAAATAATAGTAAAACCCCATAAATTACCCCACTATAGAAAGTTCACCCCTCAACATATGTAAAACAACTTCTATTAAGTCCATTAACCCTTTAAGTGTTTCACATGGTTTAAAAAATATGGACCTGCGATTTAGAAACTAGAATTTTTTTGGAAATACATTCATTTAGGCCAAAACTGACATTTTCAGAATAAATTAAATGATGAAACGCACTGCAATGCTTGATGCCCAATTCCTCCCGAGTTTACTGATACCCCATATGTGGTGGTAAACTGCTGTACGGGCGCACGGCCGAGTATAGAATGAATGGAGGCGCCATTCACAGCAGATTTGTATTGTCACATTGTACTACCTATACATTTTTTTTTTTTTTGGTAATGCGATCATATGAGGGCTTATTTTTTATGGGATGAGATACAATGTATAAATAATTTATTTTGGGAGTCTAAAGCTTATTCATGAGATTTTATTAACCATTTCAAGGGGGACACAAACAAAATCATCAATTTTTATTTTGGATTGTTAGCATTTTTTTCCCCGCTCACCGTAATGTAAAAATAATATTTTATCTTTATTCTCTGGTTCACTACGATTGCGGTGATTCCAAATTTATATAGTTTTTCTTATTTTTGCTCAATTTTCCTGAGCAAAACCAATATTGGAGAAAATCGCATTGTTTTTACTATTGACAAATTTTCAGGGCCATAACTTCTATATTTTTCTGTTTTTTCTGGTTGAGGGCTTATTTTTTGCGAAAACAGTTGTTCTTTTCAGTCGTATCATATTAGGGAACGTAACTTTTTTTGATCACTTTTTAGAACATTTTTTGTGATGGTGTTTGATGAAAAATTGTATATTATGGGAAGTTTTTCGAGTTTTTTTTTTACGTAGTTCACCGAGCGGGTTCAATATTTATTTAGATTTATTGTACAGATTAATACGGACGCGGTGATACCAAATATGTACGTGTTTTTGTGTTTTATTTACTTTACTGGGGAGATTATGGGACTTTTATTTTATTTATTTATTTAATTATATTATAAAAAGATTTAATTTTTTTTAAAAACTTTTTTACATTTTCTACTTCTTGGCTTGAATAAGCGATCATCCGATCGCTTATTCAAGCCTTTACACTGCAATACACTTGTATTGCAGTGTATAGTGAAAGTAACTGAGCATGCTGAGCAGAGAAGAGAAGAGGAGCCGACAGCCCCGGGTCACTCGTCGGAACCCGGGGCAGTGGCAGGAGGGATCGGATCCCCCGGTAAGCACACCGGGGAGGTCCGATCCACGGGACACACACTTGCACGCCGCGGTCATGCTTGACCGCGGCGTGCAAGGGGTTAAACACCCGGGATCGGAGTTTTTCCGATCCCGGGTGTTAGTGCCGGGTCTGGGCTGTGATATCACAGCCCGACACCGGCACCAGCGAGACCCGGTGTCCCGAAAACTTCTTCTGATGCGCCGCCGTAGAAAGGCGTCGCATCAGAAGAAGTACCCTTAATGACCGCCGTAAAAACCCGATAGGGCGGTCATTAAGGGGTTAAATAAAATTCTATACAGGTTGTTACCACAAACTAGAAGATGAACCGACTAAGTACAATGTGGTCAAATTTATACTCAGGCCTTCTTCCAGACATAACAAACCTTCCCTGAATCTATTTTTGGGTCATATTTACAATTTCTCAATTTAATGCCATAGGTCAGCGTTGTGTCCTATATAAGAGAGGCAAGCGATAAAGGAAAAATGTACTGTGTGATATTTTTGGCACATTTTATTCCAATCTTTGGAATTTTCCTGAGGTCTCTTTCCAAAACTCAGCAGGCATGTTTTCTTCTCCCCTGGGAATATTTGCTTGGCCATTCTGATCCTTGATATAGACTCACATTGTGCTGCATAGGTGACTGGTAGAATGCCCCTAACAAAGGGGGTTCAAAGGCCATATTTGGATTCCTTATCGGTATCCATGCACTGAAGTTGGCACCATAGATGCTTTTAAAACCATACTGCTGATTTCATACCAGATAACTTATATGTTGCTTGAAAGATACGCCACAAAAGTAAAGCAACTTTATTATAAGAAGATTGCTTAGAAAACATTGCTTCCTTATTAGAAGTGACCAATGACTGTAATAACTCTGCCAATATGGCTGGTAACAACATGTTAGTCTATGGTTTATACCACTAGTCCACTATTAGCAAAAGATAGTGGATCCACTAAATTTGGTTCTTGTTCACAGGTCATCATTTTTGCATATCAGATTATAGCCTGTAGCATCCGATCTTGGGCAGAACTGTACATCCTTTTTTGCAGAATGCTGTAAAAATAGCTTTCAGAACTTTAGACTTATGTATAGTGGATTGCCCTATATACATAAAATCCAAAAACAGGAATTAGTACATTTTATTAGCGGTACAAAGAGTATTTTGCAAATTAGATTATCAGCGCTCATCCTTTGTGTAAATTACCAGCAGGAGAACTCATGCTTTACAGATAATAGCCGGCTTGACATTTATGGGCGTCGGGGGAATTTCACATGCACCTCAAAGCCCTATTAAATAAACAAAGTGGCAGCAGCGTCCAGGGTAAAGCCCTATTACCAATGGCTGGATGTGCTGACTCTGTATATACTGGGGGGGCTCTGAGCAGGCACATTAACAGTAGGACACACATCTGACTAAACAGTTTTCCTGAGCCTGGAGCTGAACATTATATAAACAGGAGGCTGTGTGGGAAAATCGTCCGCTCTCCTAGGTGTTCTTTGGCTCTACATGAACATCCTGCAGTGCATTCACCTTGTAATGTAGTTTATTTGCTGACCCTGTATCCACTGTAGACAGTAGTTCTATCTCTGTAAACTCTTTTCTGCTTACTGTATCGTCTGGGTTAGATGGGACTTGTGGTCTCCTGCAAGACTTGTAAGAATTACAACATGAGACCACAGAGCTTCAATGTTTCTTTAAACTATTGTCCTCTAAAAACATAAAAACCGCCTCTCTAGTGCGCCCTATATGTGGACAACTGTAAATGGAGAGAAAATTTCCATATCATTCCCATGGGGCACTGCTGTAATGGCTTCATGCGTCTCCTCCTTGTGAAATAGTACCCATCCAAAATATACTACATGCAACTTTAAAAGGTAGGGATGAGTGGATTACTTTGGTTTGGGTTTGGAGAGTTTGGCAGAACCTTGAACAAAAGTTCGGCTTGGGTATCCGAACACACCACTAACATCTGCCATCGGTGCTGCTGCCAGCTCAACAGCCCAATAACCAGCTTTTGCGGGTTAGCTTGAATGCCTTATCAGAACTTCGGGCTGAAATCCAGGCTCTGGGATCCACAATGTGCATCATGAACCTGGATATTGTGGTTTGGGTCCACTCGTCACAATCTGACCCCTATCCACAGAATAGTGGCTAACTAGCTGATTGGTGGGAACACTACAGATCACAAGAATGGTGTCTGTTATAACCTTTTTGTACCCCAAATTAACACAGCAGTTGGCCTCTAATCTATTCATCTCTATGGCGCTGATGGAGAAAGCTGAGCACCATACTTGGCTATCTCGTGATCTGTGGGGGGAGTCCCATCAATGAGAACACCACCAATCAGCAAGTGGATGCTGTGGGCTTACTTGTTGTGATGGGAAACCATGCCAAATAGATATTTTTTTAACGACCAAATTTTCTCACTTGGTTTGAAAACATTCAGTATGCTTCGTAGTGCTGTCATATTTTGCGATCTAAGCTGGTCCTAATTTTCATCTTTACGTAACTGTCAATTTGAGTGACACTCCAGTCTTCAGCCAAGTTTCTATCCATCACTAACCACAAATTATTAGGGATTGCTTGAATGTAAGGAAATAGTATGAAATCTGTAAAAGGCAGTCTGGCTTCTATCAACAGCAAGGAATTGACGTGCATGTGATTCATCATTAACACTACAAATATTGCAAACAAAATTGCATAAGTAAATAGAGCAGATGATTAGAGATGAGTGGACCAGACTTTTTTGGGTTCAGCCAAATGGCCTTCCCCTGGCCAATCATAGTCATGACTAGTTGTTAGTGGCGTTAATTTGGCGGATTGGCTGTTCAGCCAAAAACCCAGCAACACGCCTGGTTGGGAGGCCGAACCCAAACGGAAATGGAATACTCTATATAAAACATACTTTATTAATCCCCAAGATATGGTCATCTGATCTGACACTTCCCCAATGTTCTCTCAGGCACTAAATTACTCTTTTTAGGTCATTTTCATAAGCCTTTGGAGGGGATTTTTAACATTAAAGAGGGAATTCTAGAAAGGACATTTTATACCCTACCAGACTGGGGGTGCTAGTTTAGTGGCGCTAAAGCTGGTGACACCGTCTCTTTAGACATCCAGAGCCAAATTTAGCCATGTTGCATATTTTATTGAACATAAAGTAGTGTTTTACCATAGAAATTAATGGTGTATTCCTAAAAGTCTTAAAAGTAGAAATCCCACTTTTGGGACCCCACTTATCATCAAATCAGGGGACCATGTAATCTCTTCCACTACTTTGGGACCCCATTGCTAGTCAGTTTAGGGGAGCAGTAGTCTACTCCACTACAGAGGAACACGGCCAATTGAATGTGTTACCTTGGCTGCAAATCTAATAGTTATAGGGTGTAAATGTCACACACAACATACCACATTTAGAAAGTACATGGATTTTGGGTGTAGTATAAACTAGTAACATCAGTTTCCTAGATTAAACTTCTATGTAAACTTTGCATGATACTTTATTACACCCTGGTATAAAATATTTTAATATGATTGTTTAGATTTTTTTACTTAATTCAATGTTTTTGTTTAAGTCTAACATTTTCTTTGTTTTGTAATGTGTCTATACTACAGGTTCACATTCAGTTTAACGAAAAAAGCTTTCTAATTCTCCTACATTTGGATAGTCTACCGTGACACTAGACCTACCGTACTTTGCCCCTGTGACATGGCTTTTAGGAAATGTGATCCTGGAGGTCTTAGGGATGTGGCTTCGGGATGGGGGGAAAGGGGGAGGGGGTGAAGGTTGTATATCTATGTCTGCAAACTACCAGAATTGTATTGATGGGTATACATTTCGTATCCATGTGGATCAAACAAAGTCCTTGAGGATAAGTTTTTAAGGATTCCACTTCACACTTTTAATGCTATGAAACAGAAATCAACTTATATATTTATATTTCTAGGTGAAACAGTTAGGTCAAGGAGATGTTGATCTTGAAGGAGATGTTTCATTTTTTAACCTAGCAGCCATACTTACATATACTTTACCATAGTATCCTATATATAGTCTTCTGCTCTTTAGGAAACGACTGCTTTTCATCTGAGCTATATCTCATTGACCAAAGTCAAGGCTTGTTATAAAAATCATTGTGTTCCACCTTCACACTCCATTTGTTCTCATACACCTGTCATAGATCGATGGTAAATTATGAGAAATATAGCGAATATTATTTTTAATAAAGCTACATTCTCCCATCTCGGAAGAAAAAAGGAAATCCTCATAAGATTGTATCATTGGAAAGTCCAGGAATCATTAAACAAAAGATAACAATGGACAAGGAGAGCGATCTAGTCTTAGAAGGCGCATATAAACTTCCAGTAATAACCTCATTAACACCAGCTTCCCAGCAGTTAATGGGCAGCCCTGTAATGGCTTATCTCCTGCCAGTCCCCGCAGCTATAAGAAGCCCTTTTATCTGACACATTTTGCAGACTTTAAAAGAAAGCTTCTTTTTTTAACATCTTGGCTGCATCTTTATCCCGGAGTGTTGGGTAACAGTAGGGATCAGAGGAAGCTGTCACTTCAGGCTGATGGTCGTAATTGATCTTGCTTTTCTGTTTTTGATTAGATCTGTACTGTACATCATAAAGAGCCACAAATTCTAAAAAAAGGCAAATAGATGACATTTATCTAAAGAATAAGTGTCTAATGGATAAATTAATAACCTAGAATTCTGGTATCCGAAGAAGTATCCAGAATAAGTAAGTAGTTTTAGCCGATAAACAGTAAGGATAAAAAAGATAGCCTCTTACTTTTCACCCCTTCTTGATTAGCTGACATGGGTACATTACCCATGGAGATAACACATATATAGACGTCATAACAGTGGCCCATTTCAAATATACAGAACTGGAGATATCCACTGCTAAATTTGGAATAAAAAATTGGATTTTTTTTTTAAATATAATTTTCAATTAACTTTTTTTCTTCATTTTTAACAAAGACAGACATTGCAATTTTACAGTTTAGTTGCTGCATATTTCATGGTTTTACAACAGTCCCATAATAAAATAGAGATTCTCCTCTTTAACATGACATCGGAACTGTTTTTCTAGGTGACATGTGCAACACCCCTGCCGATGCAAGGCAGAGAGGTTGTTGCGAATACGTCCCACCATGTAGCTTGTAGCCTATGTAGGGTCTGATCAACCCCACAGCAGGTCACTACATAACACAGGGGAACACTGCAGTGGTAGAGCCTGCCTGGGAAGGCAGGAGTTAAGTGTTAAATGTGATGTAATAGGTGCTAACCAATCACAGCAGTTTATGTATTGTATCTGTAAGCTGGGATGCAATTGAAGGAGGAACCATCACCTGACCAGTTGGAGTAATAAAACCCCTGGTCAGGAAAGTTCTCGAGTTAGAGTGGATTAGAGACTCAGAAGAGTTCAGTTAGCTGAGACAAGCTCAGTCAGACAGACCAGATCAGACCAGTTGGTCAGAGTGCGGCCAGAGCTCAGCTCACTGCCTGAGCAGCTCTGCAGAGTTAGTCAGTGAGAGAAAAGGGGTATCATTCTACCTTTAAGGGTGATATCTGAAGCAACCCAGAACAAGCTGAAGCATCCTACTAGGACACAGCTATCTTCCAGCCTGCACTTGCATCCAGGCTGATGATCCATTCCTGTGGTTCCTCTCCAACTGCATCCCCAGCATTCTACCTTTTGTCAAGGCACGTTGCTACTGTTCCTGTCGGTTCCAATAAAGAACTGTAAGTTATTTTTGTTCAACGTCTGCCTCCATCTTGTCCCTGCTACTACGGCTGTCACCATCACCCTATCCACTACACAGGGACTCATACTCCAGACCCCAAAGGGTTGCCCCATGGAGAACCGCTATAGCAGCCTCTCTCTCATCATTTCTTGCCAACACCACCATGCTGGAGACCTGCCAGGCTGTGGGACAGCCCTCCGGTTCCTCATACCAAGCATCGTGACACTAGCGTGCCTAGGCCGCAGCCGCCAGCCACTCAGGTACTGTGGGCCCCGGCTGACTCCAGGCCCCAAGAAAAAGGCTAGGCCTCGGTGGGGGATGTTGCACATGTGTTAAAGGATGTAGGCGTTTGAAGAGTGGTCTTCTGCAATGATTCATGTGAAGGCAGAATGGAAAAGCTGCAGGGAGACAAAGCTGACAGTTTGCAGAAATACATGCACCCTCTGCATCTGTAGCTAAACCTGGGGAAGGCCAACAATTGATGCTGTACATATTTTGGTAACATTGTATTAAATTTTAATAAAACTTTAAAAAAACTTTAATGTGAAAAACAATAGGGCTTATTCACATCAATGTGCTTGGTCCATAAAACAGAAACTGTATGATGGACACTAGAGATGAGCGAGCACTAAAATGCTTGAGTGCTCGTTACTCGGGTCGAACTTTTCCCGATGCTCAAGTGCTCATATCGAATAACGAACCCCATTGAAGTCAATGGGAGACTCGAGCATTTTTCCCTGAAAGAACACATTGAAAGAACACTGAAGAAGAACACATTGCAGATGTTTGCAGATGTTTTCACTGAAAGAACACATTGAAAGAACACATTGCAGATGTTTTCACTGAAAGAACACATTGAAAGAACACAGTGAAGAACACATTGCAGATGTTCCGTACATCTGCTAACTTATCCGAAGACATGAGTGCCGAACGGTATGCTTCAGAATAGTATGTGAAGAACAATATGTGTGAAGAACACATTGCAGATGTTCCTTACATCTGCTAACTTATCCGAAGACATGAGTGCCGAACGGTATTCTTCAGAATAGTATGTGAAGAACAATATGTGTGAAGAACACATTGCAGATGTTCCTTACATCTGCTAACTTATCGGAAGACACGAGTGCAGAACGGTGTTCTTCACAATAGTATATGAAGAACAATATGTGCAGATGTGCAGATGTTTGCAGATGTTTCCACACACATGTTCTTCACATATTCTTCACACATAATGTTCTTCACATACCATTGTGAAGAACACCATTCGTGCCACTTATTTGGCAAGCTTTGTGTAACACTGCTTAATCTGTGAGCGCTATATAAATAAAAAGGAATTATAGGAAACAGGATGATGGTATACTAAGAAAAGCAGATGTGTGAATAAGCCCTGACTACGATATTTGAACTCCCGTCCTTGGAGCTTTGTTCATTTGGCGTTACATGGACCATACACATTCATGTGAATCTGCCCTGACAGTTTCAAAAACTGAACTGATATTGCCATCTCTGACCAAAGCAAAAAATTTTGACCTGTAAAAATGTGTTGATCATTGATACACTTTTTGTATTAAACCGCGACTAGGAATTGCTAAAAAGTATCCTGCTCCTAGGGGACACCTATCGCCATACAGAAGTCTGGAGAAGGGGTGGATGTAACATTCTAGTTTTTGTTCTATAAACATAAATTCTATGTTATTCTTATATTGATACAATTATTATTTTTTTCTGATCAGAAGCCATCTTCATTTAATTGGGGCACAGTAGCTACCCAGCTTAGAGGCTACGCACAGCGGCCGGCCGGCTGGCACAGGGCACAGCTGTGTCCTCAGGAAATGTCTCGGAAGCAGCTTAGTTATCTGCAGACAAGTACCTTTCTATGTCCTCTGCAGATTTATGATGCTCCTTCCACTTCCACTTTTACACATGTATAATAACATGAATGATTACAAATTGCCCGGGCCAGCAGACTGGTAAGGCCGAAGCGTGGGAAACCAAACTAGTGTGGTTTATGGTCATCTTCTCCGCAGCTTTTAAAAGCTTTAAAATCCAAACACTCCGACCAATGCAAACAGAAGAGCGATCCCTAATAAATATGTTCGGATGGAATTGCAACATTTCCCAAAACATTTCAGCCAGGAGATTTTATTAAAGGATATTATGGATGGTGATAAGATCATGTGGGTCACATAGAAAAGACAGATATATCTAAGGAATAGTCTAGAGAAATTCAAAGTGAAATAATTTTCAGAACAGACATTACACACAGTGGACTAATGGATCTGTACAACCAGGTCACAGAAAATATGAGCAGGGGTCCTACATTTGGGACTATCATGATGAATAGTGTGGGGCTCATGATCCCCATTCTCTTTCTTACCTGATAAGTAAGACCCCGACCCTGCTGCAGCATTAGAATTTCATGTAAGTGATGGAAATAGACAAAACTAAGAATTTTTTTCTAATTGAGAAAATTACATTTCAGGAGGGAACTCACAGGCACACACTTCCTGTTGGCAAACAACATATTGTGAGGAGAGCTACAAGCAACTGGCAGATAAGTTCTTTATCCGGGGAGGGGGAGTGAGGCACAGGAGATCTCATAGTGTGTGAACAGATATGTAACAGAGCTGACAGTGTGTAATATGCATTTCATGGATCTCAACATCTCTCATCTCTCTTTCTATGTGTCAGATACTAGTACAATGTTCAGAAACAAAATGAAAGTGTATATAAACCTGCTGCCTGATAATCTAACCACATTGTCAGCTCCCAGCACTAGATGGATCATAATGGGGGTCATTTATTAAGGGCCCGATTCGCGTTTTCCCGACGTGTTACCCGAATATTTCCGTTTTGCGCCGCTTGTACTTAAATTGCCCCAGGATTTTGGCGCACGCGATCGGATTGTGGCGCATCGGCGCTGGCATGCGCGCGACGGAAATCGGGGGGCGTGGCCGAACGAAAACCCGACGTATTCGGAAAAACCGCCGCATTTAAAACCCGAAAATGTGTCGCATAAGGACCGCTTACCTTCACCTGGTCCAGCTCGGTGCATTCCGGCGCGATGAGTTTACTTTCAGCGCAGCAGCGCCACCTGGTGGACGGCGGAAGAACTACCTTATTAAATCCCGGCCGGACCCGAATCCAGAGCGGAGAAGCCGCCGCTGGAACGCGAATGGACCGGGTAAGTAAATTTGCCCCAATGTGTCTGCTTAGAGAGCACGCTGGAATTTTGCACTGACCATCACTGACGGTCTTGAGATTTGAGAATTTTCTTTCATGGGAAAACCTCTTTCAGTCTAGCCACAAACATGAACTTTACATTTTTCACAGTCTTGCTGCTACTAACAACACACATAAAGGTGTGGTACCAAAGATCTCCAATGCTGTTACCCAGCACTGCCTGCAACTTTGTATGGACAAAACCGAGAACAGAATCTCTATAAACTGAAAAGCCAAAAGTAGCTCCAGCATATTGTTAGTGTAGCTACTCTCCATGGCCAGTAACAACTTAATTTTGCCGGTAATATTGAATTGTAAATCAATCTTCATTGTAAGAGTAAAAGGTGGACAGACTGGATGAAAGAGTTCATTCAACAATCCATGGCCTCCTTCCTTTTAATATCAACTTTTACAATTTTGTTAAAATGCTCTGACAGAGCGCCTCTGTGCTGTAGCTTCACAGGCTGTTACACAGTCTTCCCAAGCTCCCTGGCACTTTCCCGCTCCCTCTGTCTCTGTATACAGTGGTTAGGGGAAGGGATCCTGCACAGTGTAACAACCTTTAAAGAAAATCTACCGTTTGATTTGATGCAGTATGAACCAAACATACCTTGATAATGCTGTAGCTACACTGATGCAGAATCATATCTTATTTAATCTCTCTGCTGAGTGGTTTTGCCGAAACAACAGTTATAAAATTCAGGATAATGAGTCTCTGTGGCTCCTTTGCTGACAGGCAGAAGTAATCAATCGCTGCACCATCCCCCAGATGCTGTGTATGAGTGATCCAGCTTGATTAGTCCTGTCTGAAAAGTTCAGGAAGCTCTGTGTAATATGTTTATGTACTGCAAGAAGCATGCAATCCAGCTTTCCCAAGGTCCTGAATGTCATAATTGTTTTTTCAGCAAAACCACTCAACTCAAGGATTAAACAAGATATGATGCATCAGTGTAGCTACAGCATTCTCAAGGTATGTTTGCTTCATAATGCATCAAATCAAATGGTAGATTTTCTTCAAATCTGCAGCACGGAACGGTTCTGCGAACACCTCAGAGCCTTTCAGGGTCATTAGCATAATTTTAAAAGTTGATATTAGAAGAAAGGAGGCCATGGATAACAAATATAAGAAGATTACCACAGTCATGGTGCCTGGATCTATAAGTAGGTTCCCTGATTTATCATACTTGACTTTGACGGTAGATTTATTTTAATAAAGTTGTTTTAAGTATATTTTTACTTCATTTTTAAAGTTTTCTTAGCATATGCAAAAATTATAAAGGATATAATAGCAGTCAGAATATCAGTTACAAACATTTAGCTACTAGTTTCATGTTCCATATTGTATGACGTTTGATGTCTGACATTTGGCATTGCATAACATGTATGTTGGACAGTCAATAATATGAACTGTGTCCAGGTCAGGGAAGTAAATAACTTATATAGAGTCACTTATATTGATGTATCTGACACTATGGGGCACATTTAGTTACCTGGTCCTGTCGTGATCCCCGCTGTGCATTCCCTGACGATCATGGACTCCAGCGCGATTCACTGTGATCGTACGCCCGATATCCTGCATGTGTCGCTTCCCCGCTCAGGTCCGCCGGAGTTCACCTTCTTCTTCCTGGTGCATGTAAGTGCATTGTCTTGCGATACAATTTGAATGTTAAATCCCGCGCTCAGTCTGAATCCGTTGGATCGTCTGTCGGCCCGCTCCCCATTTTCTGTCGCATGAAAGCCGGCGCGTGCGCCACAATACCCTTTTAAATGTGGTGCAAAACGGTAATCGGCGGAATATCCAACGTTTGTGCGGTCCGCTGACCCTTAGGGTGCATTCACACGCGGTATGCCCGCCGTTGTCGTCTATGGAAACGTCTATGATTTGCGGCCGCATGTATGTCCCCGCAGTCGGCCGTGTGAATGAACCCTTAGTAAATGAGCCACTATTTCTCTAGAATCCCTCAAGGGAATAAATAGGTGGATATAGAATTAAAGAAGATATCGCCCTCTAGTGGAGAACACTGCACTTCACACTTGAATCTAATTCATGTAGGTAAGTGCAGTTTTGAGGCTAGCTCCCTATACCTGGCATCACACCCCCTGATGTATCAGTCATGTGTTTTTCCATGCAGTGCAATATCAGATCATCCATTTACTGTAATGTAAAAGTGAAGGAATATAAGTGAAAGCCTCCGGAGACAGAGACTGAAGTTGACTAATTGCTGTGAACTTTCAGTGAGCCGGTATCAGCTGATGTGATGATATTAGTTCCAAACCCTTCACAATGCTTTTTATCACAAAAACAATAAAGCAAATGCACAACATTAATCCTGCATGATAACATGACAAGCGCAGGAGATACGGCGGTGACCCCATAAACCTGGGAAACAAAGATTATTCCAATAATGATAACAGTGTTGGACAATTCATCCTTTACTCTAAATTGATGTTTTATATCCATCTGTTAAACGGGAACGTGTCTTATATAATTATGGCTTTTACCAGTACTGCATTGTAATATGAGAAGAAGAAGTGTCACAGGTCATCATTGTCAATGCTGCTTTACTCCTAATCTAAATATTCACGTGTGTTCATAGATATACCTTGTATATAGACATACAAAAAGCATGATAAACTGCTGCAAAATTGCAAATAATTGTGTAAATAACATATAAAAGCAGCCACTTAAAGGGCATCTACCACCAGGATAAAAGACTGTATGCAAATAAGCCCTAGGGGCTCCAGGCTCCATTAAAACATATGAAGCTTGGAGCCCCTTAGGCTCATTTGCATACAGTCCTTCATCCTGGTGGTAGATGCCTTTTAAAGGGCTTGTTCCAAGTTTTCAAGTTATTCCTTATAACCATTGGGGTAAAACTACACACAATATACCATAGTTAGGTATGATTCTAGGAGCCCCTGCATCCCTGAGGGAATATAATGATGTTAATAATCTTTATTTATATAGCTCCAGTGGCATCTGCTACGACCAGGCCCGGCGATGGACCTGGGCCTGCAGTCTGCGGGGTGCGTCACAGGTGAAGAGAATCAATTGTATATAAAGTGTAAAAGGAGTGTATATGTGTAGGATAGGTGGCAGTGAGGGTTCAGGTATAGTGCCATCAAATTCCATAGCGTTGACAGATTCTGGGAAACATGTACAAGTAAAATAAGACATTACAGAGTAACAACAGTCATATGGAACAATAGTAGTGAGGACCCTGCTTGCAAGAGCCTACAGTCTATGATGATGAGGGGGTCCAGCCATTTTAATAAGGGAATGGAATAAAAATGATGTTATAGCTAAAAATCTTCTGCTTGAACCAGCCATCAGCTGTCCAAAGTAAAGTCCAAAGTAAGCAGGACTGCAGAGAAGAGACAGGGGGAATACCCTGTATTGGTTAATAAAAAGGCTTGCCTAAATAAATGAGTTTTAAGAGCAAGTTTGAAACTTTGGGGGTGAGTATTAGTCCGATAGTCCAGGGTAGGGCATTCCAGAGAATTGAAGCAGCTCAAGAGAAGTCTTGGAGTTGTGAGTGGGGGGTTCGAAATTAAGGAAGAGAATAATCTGAGATCACAATCAAAAAGCGTGGGTTGAACGATAGAGTGAGATAAGAAAGGAGAGGTAGGGAGGTGCAGCATTGTAAAGAGCTTGCGTTGAGTATAAGTCCGATAGTCCAGGGTAGGGGAATTCAAAGAATTGAAGCAGCTCGGGAGAAGTCCTGGAGTTGTGAGTAGAAAGTTCGAAATAAGGAAGAGAATAATCTTAGACCACCAGCAGATCGAAGAGCATGGATTGGACTATAGAGTGAAATAAGAAAGCAGGGGTAGGGATGTGCATCATAATGAGGATCTTTGAGGCACCATACTTAAATCATGTTTTCAGTACAGTGCTATGTCCCACAGGGACTCTGTAGAGTCCCTTCTCTGAAGAAGTTTCTGGTCCATGAAATGAAGCAGCTGTTTCATGGACTAAATATTATCACGTGAAACAAAAGGTAAGGGAAAAGAAACTCATGCCAGTCTAACATGAGGCGATTTTGCTGTTTTGTCAGTATGGAGCAATATACCAGCTGGATGGACAAGGTGTTTCTGGTTTGGCTTGTTTGAAATAGATTTCTCTCTGTTTCCCATACTCACTCCTGAAGAGTGGCCTCTTCATTAAATGCAGAAGCTTGGCAATTTTGGAAGCCCAAGGTGCAGAATTGCCCGATGAGTGGCCACATTATATAACTTAGTTGAGGAAAGATACGGTAGGCTTTCCTCAATCTTTGATGATGGTAGGACATTGATAAGGTCTACAATACACTGATCCTTTATGACAAGGTCTACAATACACTGATCCTTTATGACAAGGTCTACAATACACTGCATGCTTGTAGACTTATTTTTCACTTAGGTGAACAAGAACACAGTCTCAAGTTTCCAAAAATGCATATGTGGGGAAAAAAACTTCAGTTTTTTTGTCATGCAGTGGCTTCTAAGAAAACAAGTTGTTGAACTTCTATATAGGAAATGCGGCAGCACATCCACCCTGTGTGTCCTCAGCCTTAATGTGGCTTAAAATGTATATCTTCATTCCTCCATGTCACAGGTGCTCCTGCGACCCATCGCCAGGGTCGCAGGCGCACCCGTGCCCCTCTCCACTGCCCTCGTCTCACAGTGAGTCACTCACCTTGCCGCAATCCAGCGCGCCACACGCCTCCTGGGGCAAGATCCCCACACTCAGTAAATTTAAAGGGCCAGCGCGCCATTAATTTTTAGAAAAAGTACTTAAGCCTGCCTCTTCCTGCCAGATCTTTGTGCTTATGCCATTGAGAAAGCTTCCTAGCGACAATTCTTGAAGATTCCTCCATTCCAGTGTGTTCCAGCTCCTGAGTCCTGTGTTGCCTTGTTCCTGTGTTACCAGAGTCCATCCGCGTTCCTGTGTTACCAGAGTTCCTACGTGTTACTGTGTTCCTGCGTTGCTGTGTTCCTGTGATCCTGTCTCCCTTGTGCCTGAATTCCCGTTCCCATCTGCTTGGACCTCCCGTTGCTGACCCCGGATTGGACTTGACCTTCATCTCTGCCGCCTGTCCTGACCCTGTGCCTGGACCTGACCATGAGACTGTCTTCCGTTAAGGTACCTCGACCTCGGCTGCCACCGGGGGCTAGTCGCACCTGTGGAACGACCTGGTGGTACCCTGCCGCAGCAAGTCCAACCCGCTTTGCGGCAGGCTCTGGTGAAGACCAGATGCCACTTAGGTGTCGGCTAATACCACCTCCTGCGGTGGTCCAGAGGATCCTCTGATCCCGAATCCTGACCCTCCACACACAGCTACTTCATGTAGACTCCCCTTTTAAGATGATCAAGGTAATTGAAAAATATCCCTCCAGACATTTAGATAAACCTAATAATAGTAAATGTAAGAAGACATCTGCCTTAGTGGGTTCCATAGGATTCTCTTGAGAGTTATGAATGTGAATTGCCGGGAATACTGACTAAACCATCTGCTCAGAAGTTACCTCCTACTCATCAGATCTTGTAAGATAATTCTGAACACTTGCTCAAGTCTTGCAGATGGTTGTAATTAATTATTTTAAGCCTAAATCTAATTTAATACATATGTAGTATCCTGCAAATAGTACAATAAATTTACTGATACATGAGGAAAAATACCAGATCTTGGAAGGTTCTGATGAAGTTTGCTACAATGGGATCTAACTTATCCACATCCATTGTTTATCTATAGCAGATGTAGATTAAAGTGTTTAGCCGCCATGGACCTGTTAACATCTATTCCACTGGGATGTACAGAAGCAGCTCACTGGATGGGATTTTGTCAATCTTATCCCAATGTTCAGTGTCCCAGCCATGTTTCCTGGGTGATGGAGAAGTTGTAGGCAAATATGTTTTCCAGGATGGGACAAGGAAACACTGCTTCTTTTAGCTACCTGGTCTTACTAACTTTACTGTACACAGTCTCTATGTGCTGAAGTTCCATTTAGCTACTGGTGTCCCTCGTTTGGCACCTTTGGTTAAAAGTGTTTCTCCTTCAAGCCAATACCCCCATGGATCCTGTAACTTTAGGCTGCATTGTGGCTCTTAAGCAGCCCTTTCTGGGTCCTTTTGCAGCTTTTACTGCTAGAGGATTCTCGCTGAAACGTAACATATGCTCACCTGGCCATAGTAGGGCGAGCTTGAGGCAGCACGCTGCGAAGGGTGTATAGCAAAGGGGTACGCATCTTGTCACCGCGCATACCGGTACATACCACTGCCGGGCGCCTAATGCCATCTATGGGGATGTATGTACGTCTCCACATGGTGAGTGTGAAAGGGACCTTAATGGAGGTCAAAGCACATGGACAAGGTATCTCATCAATTGTGGTGTCACTATTTGGTCCCAAAATTACTTTGGTGTTTTCTATAAGGGGGTAGCTGTATAGGCACTCCCTTTTTTTAGAACTCTACAACAAAAGTCTGGTCATATACAAAAGGGGATTGTGTATATGAGTTATCCCACCGGCAACATGAAGGACTGACCAATTAGGGAGAGAGATGTAAATAAAAAATGAAAAAAATGTTTTCCAGGATGTTTACTAAAACCATGCCTCTTTTAGATACCTTGTAAGGCAGCTCCCTCAACATCAAGCATGACTTTCAAGAAGCCTAAAGACTCTTACCCAACCATAGACAGTACTATTTTAATGTATTTGTCAGTATAGTGTAGGGAACTAGTGAGAGGCTTTTGATTAGGGTCAGGAAGTAAGAGTTCTCCTTCCAGAGACATTTCTAATTAAGGCCACTTTGCAAGCAAAGTAAGGAGAGCTCTTACTTCCCAACCCTAGTCAAAAGCCTCTCACTCAGTTAAACCAGTTCCGTACGCTGCACTGATGAGATGCAAAGATATACTGGCTTTTATCCGTATCAAGTCATTAGGCTTTTTGAAAATCATGCGTGATGTTAAGGGGGCTGCCTTACAAGTTTACTAAGAGGCAATGATTTCTTTATCCCATCCTGAAAAACCTATTTGTATATTTCCCACAATCGCCCAGTGGAGCATCAATGGCTGTAGGTCTCCACACACCTGCAAAGCAGCCTTTATTGGCAAAGTCTCTGTAAAGAGAGCTCTTACTTCCCGACCATAATTAAAAAAAAAAAAATTTAAAAACTCATTGAGGTTTGTATAAAATTGCTTCAGCTCAATTCAGCCGAACATAATATACACATGCAGATCTGGTCGCCAGCAGCTAACATTTTCCAAAAAGACCAATTACTATTCAGATGATTATTATTTTGTTATACTATTATGACTAGTATTACTAGATATCGAGTAGTGGTGGTTTCCATAGCACACATTTGCTTGCTGTGCTGTGTGTGTGTGTGTTGGGGGGTGGAGGGGTTGAGTGGTCAGTATACCCACCCCCCAGATTAGAAAGGATGTGTTTCATATTAGTGACTTTCTGAAGGGTCATACCCTCTGGGAAAGCTTTATTCCACAAACAGGCAGCGTGATTAATGGTTTATTTACAACACTGACATCCAGACTGTCAGAAGCCTTCAGCAGCCTTTGATGTAAAACACACTAAGATGCACAGGGTCATCCTTATCGGAGAGCAGGCCTGGAATCAGACATGAAGAATGACATGTTAGGATGAACCTTCTGCTGCTCTGATCCTTGGTGATGCCAAGAAATGGAGACAACAATGATCTTAGTATGAGGATCACACCTCTTCCACACACAATGTCACCAGCATCCATAGCATTAGGCACTGCCTTCCCTATTTACTATCTGGGAGTCAATAGAGCCCAGCGCTGAGGGTGACTTATAGGGGTCTTCAGATGTCATCGGTTTCACTATCTTATCTAAAAATAACAAATTCACTGCAGAACAAGGAGAGAAAGCAACACAAACAGTACTAATATTAGCAGGAAATAGGATTTGTTACTTCTCCTATTAGTTCTAGGGGTCACTTACGGCCGGGCAGTTTGTATAATCACTCTATACCTGTGCTTACATTACATTATATTAGATTACCACAGAATGAAAGATTTGTCTTCTGGTTAATTTTTTTTATATAATAAAAAATCAGCCTCTCAGTTTCGTGGCTAAAAGTTTTGCACATGTGCATGAAGGGTTTCAATTGCTACGTAATAATACTAATAATCTTATTAGTATTCTCTAATATTAGTATTCTGTATTCTCTGATATTAGTATTAGTATTCTCTAATATTAGTATTCTGTATTCTCTGATATTAGTATTAGTATTCTCTGATATTAGTATTCTCTAATATTAGTATTCTGTATTCTCTGATATTAGTATTAGTATTCTCTGATATTAGTATTCTGTATTCTCTGATATTAGTATTAGTATTCTCTAATATTAGTATTCTGTATTCTCTGATATTAGTATTAGTATTCTCTGATATTAGTATTCTGTATTCTCTAATATTAGTATTAGTATTCTTTAATATTAGTATTCTGAACTCTCTGATATTAGTATTAGTATTCTCTGATATTAGTATTCTGTATTCTCTGATATTAGTATTCTCTAATATTAGTATGCTGTATTCTCTGATATTAGTATTAGTATTCTCTGATATTAGTATTCTGTATTCTCTAATATTAGTATTCTCTAATATTAGTATTCTGTATTCTCTGATATGAGTATTCTCTAATATTAGTATTCTGTATTCTCTGATATTAGTATTCTCTGATATTAGTATTAGTATTCTTTAATATTAGTATTCTGTATTCTCTAATATTAGTATTAGTATTCTTTAATATTAGTATTCTGTATTCTCTGATATTAGTATTAGTATTCTCTAATATTAGTATTTTGTATTCTCTGATATTAGTATTAGTATTCTCTAATATTAGTATTCTGTATTCTCTAATATTATTATTCTGTATTCTCTAATATTATTATTCTGTATTCTCTAATATTCTGTAGCACTTTACAGATCAGTTAATTAAATATTATCATTACTGCTATAAGCACCTTTAATCAGTTTTCTGGTATTACATTATTAACATTTCACATCTTATGAGTAAAATTTTACAAACTCCTTGCCATGAAAGAATTCGTTACATTAATAAACTGTAATGACAAACATAGCCAGCCATGCTCAAAACTATAAAACATAGACAATGGTATTCAGCCAAGGTCATACAATGTCGTCCTGAAGTCAAGACTGATACTGCTGAAAATTTACAGCATTCACTCCAGGCTCAACAGTTTTGGACCAATGGTTCTGATCCAGCTCCCTTCTGATAATTACAAAAACAACCCCACTTTTTATCATTGTACAACACAGAGTTGGATTGGATATTTTGTACCTTGTTAGCCAATGGCAAAGTAGATTTTAAAAAAATGCCGTCAAACGGGAGATGGAGCTGTTTGGCACACTTGTGACCCGAGCACAGGGGCCAGAGCTACTGCTAACCCCTGGTTGGAAGGTGTTCATTTGAGCTCACAGAGCATGGACTTGTCACCAGGAATGTAATTTTTAACTGGTGACAGTTTCCAGTAGCCTGCTGATTTTAAAAAAGCCTTTGTCAGCATTTTGATTACTGTTACTACTTTTTAAAACTTTAGCTTACATTACCTGGTTCCCAGCCAGCAGTGGGGGATGGGGACAGCTGCAGCCTATGTGTGCCTGTGTCTCAGTCACTCTCTTCCTCTCCTTCACACCATTCCCCTCCATTCTCTGCTCAATGCACATGACAGGAAGAGGAGAGTGACAGAGTTAACTTGATGAGTGTGGATGAGAGGAAGAATGCATGAGGGGATTGAGACATGAGGAAATGTAAAAATGTTGGATTGTCATAAGAAGCAGGATTAACAATAAAGCTTAACTGCAGACACCTTTGATAATAACTATTATAGCTCTTTATTGAATCCTAAAGCTAAAGTACAGTAAATTACCAATTACCAGAGGTCTGTTTGTAACTAGGGGTTGCCTGTAAGTCGGGTGTTCTTAAATAGGGGACTGCCAGCACTTCAACACTGTAGTATTACAGTATATGGTAGGATCGACCAGACAATCTATGGTTAAAAGTACACTAGAGGGTCTAAAAGAAATAGCCTAAAAAAATTATAAAAATTTCAAATCTTCCCTTTTCCTATAACTGATATAAAAAAATAAACAGTAAAAATTACAAAATCCGTTCGGTATCGCTGCATACCAAAATGCCCAATCAAGAAAAAAAAAATGTTATTGCCGACAGTGAATCGCAGTCCCTTAAATGGTAGCAATGAAAACATCACCTCATCTCCCAAAAAATTACACCTCGCACAGCTCCGTACACCAAAGTATGAAAAGTTATTAGGATGCGAAACAATTTTTTTTTTGTACACATTGTTTTACTTTTTGAAAATGTATTAAAACACAATAAAACCCATGTACATTTTTAAAAAGATTACAAAGTGATCATGCTGAATCAAAGAATAAAGCAGAGCTGTTATTTGGAGCACATAGTGAAAGTTGTAAAAATGCATTTTTTCGCCAATTTCACCACATTTGGATTTTTTTCCCAGCTTCCCAGTGAGGCATGAAATAATGAATAATGTCACTGAGAAGTGAGATTTGTTATGCAGAAAATAAGCCCTCACACAGCTCTGTACACAAAAAATAAAAAAGGTATAGCTTTTTGAAATTAGGTAGCAAAAAGTTTACAAAAAATCACTGCCACGCTAAGGGGTTAATATAAATCTGCAAAATAAATTTTGAAAATATTTAGGAATTTTAATTTTTTGTGGCTTCTCATTTATACTGTAAATAAACATGATTGAACTAAAAGTGGAAAGCCATTGTTATACTACAAGGCAGGCCTTTAAGACTACTAACAGGGTCATATATGTGGCTGCAATCTACCACTATTCCTTTTTTCCTTTTTATTTATATAGCACACACAGATTACACAGAATTTGCCAAATCAGTCTCTGTCCCCATGGGGCTCACAATCTAATCAACCCACCAGTATCTTTTGGAGTGTGGAAGGAAACCGGAGGACTCGGAGAACATACAAACTCTTTGCAGATGTTGACCCTGAGACTATGGGGCAGATTTACTTACCCGGTCCATTCGCGATCCTGCGGTGGATTCGGGTCTTCCAGTGATTCACTAAGGCAGTTCCTCCGACGTCCACCAGGTGTCGCTGCTACGCTGAAGTCCGCCGAGGTCTGCCGGAGTCCACGATCCATTGCTGGGTGAAGGTAAGCGCGTGTCCAGCGACACTTTTTTTTTAAAATGCGGCGGTTTTTCAGAATCCGTCGGGTTTTCGTTCGGCCACGCCCCCAAATTCCGTCGCGTGCATGCCTGCGCCGATGCGGCACAATCCAATCACGTGCGCCAAAATCCCGGGGCAATTCAGGAAAAATCGGCGCAAATCGGAAATATTCGGGTAACACGTCGGGAAAACGCGAATCGGGCCCTTAGTAAATGACCCCCTACTGTCTATTTAATCAAATTTGTTATCTATAGATGTGATTTATCCATCATAAAAACGTTGTTGGCTATCTCCCCTAGATATGAACTTCTTTATCAAGTTTATGTATGGAAGAAATATTATCATGGGAATATCATTATATGGTTATATGGTTATATAGCAGTGGTGGCGAACCCATGGCACGGGTGCCAGAGGCGGCACTCAGAGCCCTTTCTGTGGGCACCCGGGCCATTGTCCAAGCACATCAGACAGGACTCAAAGAATCTTCCTGCAGTTCCAAGTAACTTGAAAGATGCTGCTTTCAGTCATATTTTGATACTTACTTTGTTACTAGGGACTGTAGGAAGAGGGAGAATGAGTAGACAAGAACGAATTATCTTTGGAGGACCTCCTGCTGGCCCCACGATTCTGTGTACAGAGGGACACTGGAAAGAAGCTAAAATGATGACATTTTTCCATCTTTCTACTGTGTTTCTCTCCTCATATGTTTGAATGTTGTTGAACAGGGAGCAATAAGTTACTGCTTTAATTTTTGGTTGGCACCTCACGATAAATAAGGGGGGTTTGGGTTGCATTTTGGGCACTTGGCGGCTAAAAGGTTCACCGTCACTGCCCTATAGGAACACCACTGGTGCCTGATAAAATGCTGTATGATACAGCAAGCTAAAAATATTCTGTGAGTGATACAGAAATCAGTTAGAGAGGAGGGAAATGTCTGGGGGTGGGGGGCAAGGCTAACAGGAGGTTCAAATGTTCATATGATGAATCTGTTTTTGAAATTTTTTTTCTATTATCTTTGCTAATAATAATCCTAACCATTGTCTTTAAATCCTCCAGACCTTCCTGTTTTGAAAGATTAATCGATAGTTTTATCACTTGGCAATATTACAAAATAAGCTTATAACTTACTGCTACGTAGCTGGAATCAAAAGCCTGTTCATGCCTTCACAGCAGAGGTCACTAGCCTATGAAAGATGTGATCTAGTGAGGAACATTCTTGGTTTAGAATTAAAAATAAAACAACTTTTGTTTCTACAACATCTATGTAAGGTGAAAGAAAGTACGATGGGAGGGTCAGACTACATAGGGTATGTTTGTAGTCTGTTACCATAGAGACACAGAAGCCTGCATAGTCACACTTTACAGGAAATATACCATCAATATCAAGTGTGAGAAATCAGGGACACTTACTCATAGATCCAGGCACCTTGGCTGTGGTAATCTTTGTATATTTGTTATCTATGCTTAATTATGCTAATGAGCTAGAAGGGCTATCCTAGTTCTTCTGTAATGTGACTTTACAGACTGTTAAACCGTCTCCCCCTCCCCCTACTCCTTCAACATCATTTCTTTTTTACTATTCTTACAAGGGCTATAGAGGGGAGGCTGAGACAGTGTAACAGTCTGTAAAGCCATATCACAGAGGGGCTATGGTAGCCATTAGCATGATGTTAAAAGTTGATTTTAGAAGGAAGGAGGACATGGATAACAAATATAAGAAGATTATCAAAGTCTCTATGATTGGATCTTTCAGTAAGTGTCCTAGGGTGCAGCTTCAGGGGCACAGTTATCTACTTCAAAGCAGGATCTGCCACTTGGGGCACATTTACTTACCCGGTCTAGCGCGTTCTCTGAAAGTGCATTCTCTGATCGAAATGCACTGTGCCACGATTCACTAAGATCGTGCGCCCAATATCCTGCATGTGTCGCTTCCCCGCTCAGGTCCGCCGGAGTTCACCTTCTTCTTCCTGGTGCATGTAAGTGCTTGGACATGCGACACAATTTGAATTTTAAATCCCATGCTTAGTCCGGATCAGTCGGATCGTCTGATGGCACACCTCCCGATTTCTGTTGCATGAAAGCAAGCGCAGCTGCAGCAAAATCCGATCTCATGCAACACAATCCCCTGCTAAATACCTGTCACGGCTGTGCAATCCCCGAAAATGTCAGAAAATCCGACTAAAGTGCGACAATGCATGGAGAACCCACTTACTAAAAGATAACCTGATTCGTTACTATTACATAGAGTGGAGAGGGCGCCATTTTATAGCTCACCTCAGGCAGCAGAGAGTTTAGGTTCACCCCTGAGTGGCTGATAGTTGACCCTTTCTATTAGTACAGAAACATAGTAATAAGACACTGTGCTGGGAATCTAGAATTTTTACTAAATCCAATACATGTTTTTGTTATGGATTGGGGAAAGTAGAAGCTGCACAGAAGAGGCCCAAGAGATGTTTGTATATTGGTGTAGAGAGAAGGAATATTCAGAAGCTCAAGTGATTTATGTAATATTAGGGAAGAAGATGCACAACTATAACAATGCAGTAAAATACTACAGTAGAAATTATAATATAGCAGAACTTTAACCCCGGAAACAATGTTTAGATAGACCGCTACTAGAACATTCACTGTGTGTTGTGTATAAATCAGCTGCTTCATCATTAACAAAATCAACTATTTACTCTTTCCATAAACAGGAATCCGACAAATAATTTCCCTCTAATGTCCACCTGCATAAATATAGACCTACAGTGTCTTTCTTCAGGAAGTCTTATTTTTCCTGCAGTATTCTGTATATAGTATATCTCCAAACATTTTCATTCTGTTTTGCTTTCTTCTCGTTTTCCAGCCTTGCGCTAAATAATCACCGTTAATTATACCACAAGTGTCCAGATGGTTGTCGTGTTTTCATTAAACAATTTGTGTAAAGAAGTTCCTAATACTGAACATTACCGTAATATGCGTTACGACGAATCCTTGTGGTAATAGGCAGGAAAGAGGAGTAGGCGTGGATGTAGTCATCATGGTCCATAACACATTAGAAGACATTTATATGTAGACTTTGTGAAACATCTGTGAGGTTCTTCTATTTTAGATCTCATTGAGGTATGTGTTTGTATAGAATGAGTATATTCAGTCATATCCAACGAGCCATGTATTTGATTGTTTGCTTAGGTGGCTTTTTGCACCCCTTGACCATTTGTATGTAAAAAGGTCATTCAGCCAAGTTACACATGGTCAACCTACCTACTGAGCCGACATATATCATGATGTGAAAGATGGCAAAAGACTGAAAATACTGAAATACTGTTCCCCTAACACTTCTGTTTTAATAAATCATATGATGGAATGTCTCTTTAAAGAGCATCTTTATATTAAAATGTTGTCCCATGCTTTTTGTGGAGTCTACCACCTCCATCAAGCCTCATTATCTGTTGGCAGCATGTTACAGAGAAATGTGCAGTGATTTCCAACATACTGTTATCATTTCAGTGCATTATGCTCAAAATATTCATAGTTTAAGCCATATGCTAATGAGCCATTTAGTGCACCAAGGTTTTGTCCTCTAGTGATGAGCAGACCCATTAGTATCCAGGTCCTGCGATTTTGCCTGAATCCAAACCCAAATCCAAACACATGAGATTGGTGCTGGCACTGGTCACTGGTGTTATCCTTTCATGTCGCAGGCAAAGCCAAATGCGTGTCGCACTTTTGGCAGCGATTTCTTGCTCCCTTGATGACATGGGAGCAATGGTCCTCAGGAAAATGGGGAAGGTCATGCTCACCACCATTTTAGCTGGGATTTGGCCAAGGCTTTGCTCACAGTATGGAAAGAATAACAACTGCCAGAACCGATAAGAAGTATAATCAGTGGGGATTGAACCGAACCAGGACTTATGACTGCATATTGCGGTTCTTCCAGTGTCACCCCATGATTCTCACAAGACAAATCTGTTTATCTGATGGATAGGGTAGAGGTAAATTTATTGTGCAAAATTAGCCATCTAAAATAAGAATACCTGCTTGTAGATTATCACTTAACTAACCTAGTAATGCCTTTTATACTTCTGTTCTCATTTGTTATATTCCTGAATATACATAGAGGAGGAGATTTATCAAGCTGCCTGTGCTACAATTCTGGAGTATTTTCTGCCAAAACATATCTAAAATGCCTTACTCCACACTCATAAAAGATTTTTTCATAGTTTTAGGCACTTTTCTGACTTGTCTGAAAAAGGGACGTGGCCTCGAAACAAAACGGTGTGACTTTGCTGAGAAAACTGCAAAAATCTATTAATTTGGCGCATTAAACTAGACCAATTAACCACCAAAGCACATCACCACAGTCTTAAACTACTCCAGATTTCTCAACCACCATCAGACACAGTGGTATATCTGGAGCAGCAGCTAACTGTCTAGGCCTATTCTGCATTGGTCTACTGTTTGATCTAACTTTGATAAATGTCTCCTAATGACTCAGAAGTGCTTCAGATATGCCTACCGCTTAATCACGACTGTCTGCTGATTCTGACGTCACCCTTAAATCTAGCACTTGCAGAATTCATCCATCTCTCTCCGGCAACTTCAGCGCATGTGGAATGTAGTCCAAGAATAAACTGGATACACCAACTTCCACCAACTGTGACAGATGTAATACCCAGAAGCAGGATTCCTCCTGAAACAGAGGAGTAACGTTGGCATCAGCAGGTAATTCTAATTAAACAGTGAGCATATATAAAGTGTGATGGTGGGGGTGTTGATTATGCCCTGAAACCTGGGTGGACTCTGATAAGGCCCTTCAGAGCACTTTAGAGTTATATGCATGTTTTCAAAAGCCGACTTTAGGAGGTATGCAAAAAGAGTTGGGAGGCCCCACTGCACAACTAAGCAACAAGACAAGTACATTAGAGTCTTTCGTTTGAGAAACCAACTCCTTACAGATCCTAAACTGGCAGATTCATTAAATATTACCTGACAAACACCAGTATAGACCTCTATAGTGAAGAGGCAACTTCAGGGCAGAGTTGCAAAGACAAAAAAAAAAAAGAAAAAGCCATATCTGAGACTGGCTAATAAAAGTTATTATCCCCTTAACGCTCTGCGCCGTAGCTCTACGGCGCAGAGGTATAAGGAATGTATGAAGAGGGCTCACGGGCTGAGTCCTCTTCATACAAAGGTGGGGGTTTTTGCATATTAACCCCCTAGTTGCCGCCGGCAAAGTCGCCGCCATCTTTTTTCGATCGCCGCGCCCCCGAACGTCATCGGGGGGGGCGGCGATCGGTTGCCATGGTAGCCTCGGGTCTTCGTTTGACCCGAGACTATCTGGCATCTGCAGATTCGTTACGATGAGCCAGTGGCTCATTGTAACGAATGTGCTGCAAAAATGCCATATATTGCAATACAGAAGTATTGCAGTATATGGTAGCAGCGATCTGACCATTTAGGGTTAATGTACCCTAGATGGTCTAAAAAATAGTGAAAAAAAAAAGAAAAAAAAAGTTTAAAAAATAAAAAAAATTTATAAAATATTAAAAATTCAAATCACCCCCCTTTCCCTAGAACTGATATGAAACATAATAAACAGTAAAAATCACAAACATATTAGGTATCGCCGCGTCCCAAAATGCCCGATCTATCAAAATATAAAAATGGTTACGGGCGGCGGTGACCTCCGAGGCGGGAAATGGCGCCCAAATGTCCGAAATGCGACTTTTACACCTTTTTACATAACATAAAAAATGAAATAAAAAATGATCAAAATGTCGCACAGACCTCAAAATGGTAGCAATGAAAACGTCGCCTCATTTTGCGAAAAATTACCCCTCACACATTTCCGTGCACCAAAGTATGAAAAAGTTATTAGCGTCAGAAGATGGCAAAAATTTTTTTTTCTTTTTTGTACACATTCGTTTAATTTTTGAAAATGTATTAAAACACAATAAAACCTGTATAAATTTGGTATCACCACGATCGCACCGAACCAAAGAATAAAGTAGGCGTGTTATTTGGAGCAAAGAGTGAAAGTCGTAAAAACTGAGCCCACAAGAACGTGACGCACGTGCGTTTTTTAAAATTTTTTTCCACATTTGGAATTTTTTTTCAGCTTCGCAGTACACAGCATGTTAAAATAAATAACATTACGGGAAATAAAATTTGTTACGCACAAAATAAGCCCTCACACAGGTCTGTACACGTAAAAATGAAAAAGTTATGGATTTTTGAAGTTGGAGAGCGAGGAATGAGCCGAAAAACCCTCCGTCCTTAAGGGGTTAATATAGGCAAAAGATCACAGACTTTAGACAGAGGAAGATTGGAAGAAAGTGTAGTGGACAGACGAATCTAAGTTTGAGGTGTTTGGATAACACAGAAGAAAATTTGTGAGACGCAGAACAACTGAAAAGAAGCTGGGAGATTCCTGACGCCATATGTCAAGCATGGTGGAGGTCCTGTGATGGTCTGGGGTTGCTTTGGTACTGGTAAAGAGGGAGATTTGTACAAGGTCAAAGGGATTTTGAATAAGGAAGTCTATCACTCCATTCTGCAATGTCATACCCTGTGGACAGAGCGTGATTGGAGCCAATTTAATCCTACAACAGGACATTGACCCAAAGCACAACTCCAAATTATTCCTGAACTATTTAGGGAAGAAGCAGCAGCTGGTATCTAACTGTAATGGAGAGACTGCCCAGTTACCAGATCTCATCCCCATTGAGCTGTTGTGGGAGCAGCTTGACCGTATTGTACGAAAAAGTACCCATCAACCCAATTCAACTTATGGGAGGGGCTTCTGGAAGCATGGGGGAAATTTCTCCAAATCATTTCAGCAAATTAAGGCTACATGCACACTGCCGTGAACCCGCCGCGCTGTAGCATGGCGGGCACATGGCAGCGCGGGGAGAGGAGGAGGAGGAGGTGAGCGCAGCTCACCCCAGCCCCTCTCCATAGCGATATATGGCCACGGCGCCGTAATACAGGAAAAGATAGGACATATCCTATCTTTTCCCGGGCTACGGAGCGGTACGGTGCCGCACGTGTGCTGCACCGTACCGCTCCCGTAGGGCGCAGTGAGCCCATAGAAGTGTATGGGGGACGTATATCGGCTGCATATACGTCGGCCGTATATGTACGTCCCCCATACTGTAGTGTGAATGTAGCCTAACAGCTACAATGCCAAAGCTCTACAATGTTAGAATTACAACAAAGGGAGTGATCTTTGATGAAAGCAAGGTTTGAAGAAGAAAATTATTATTTCTAATGAAAAAAATATATATTTCAAACCTTGTCAATGTCTGGACCATATTTTCTATTCATTTTGCAACTCACTTGAAAAATAAAACTAGGAGTTTTCATGGAAACACAAAATTATCTGTGTAACCCCACACTTTTTGAGTGGTAGTGTATATATACATATATTGTAATGTTTTTAGGTGTTTACAAATCATTTTATATGCTTTGTCAGATAAAGTATTTTAATACTGATAGCATAAGGACCTTGTTGGATCCTTGATACGTCTGTATACCGTAAAACAACTTTCACAGTAAATAGGCAGAACTGCACTGGTAAATAAACTTGGTAAGAGATTTGCAAGAAAATTGTCTTGTGGTGCCCTTTGACCTCACATCTGTCCTCGTAAGCCTGGTTAGACAGATTTATAGGCCAGGCTGGAAGCAATAGATGTGGGTTATGACTTGGTTACTTGTACAGTGAAAAATAATGTGGTGTTGCGTAAACCTGTAAAATCTATGTTAACATCACAAATCCTTAGACCACAAGAAACCTTTTAAAAGAAAATATTTCTTGCATACATTTTATGTATCTTATTAAAAATCCTTGTGCCATAAAATGGTTGTCAGTTGAGAGAAAAAAAATTCTAAAATGACCCATCAGGTTAAGCTAAATTTAATAAATCCATACACCCCTCCCTGTTCCCCCAATGCTTCCAACATTGTCCACTTCCCCCACATTCCAACACTACTTGGTACTGGTAGTGATGACATCTCAACACAAGGACTTGTTATCCCTACAGCCAATTACTGACAGTAGTCGTAGCTAAATTCAGTCTTCCGTCTATAGTCTACTAACTGCAACAACAAGATTGGGTAAAGGGAATTCTGTTTTTGAAATCTGCCCAAATGTGGCAGATATTTAAAACATATTGAGGTAACTTACTATGTCTTCTCTGCCAGAGAGAAGACATATAATAATCCCCTTTACCACTAGTTTCAGTGGTTTTCTGACCCGCACACTATTTTGGGCTTCACAGCGCGGGTGCGGGTGTGAACACCGAGCTGCCGTGATTACTATGGTGTCTGCCGGAAAACCAGCGGAGACTATAGCTGAAATCTCCATCATGTAAGACTTCCGGATATACTTAGTTGCCGGAGCCGACCAGCGGATGGGTAAATTAAGACTGGCATTCAAAATGGGGGGTGAGACAGTGTAATAGCCTTTGAATCTAGAACAAGTAAATGCTCTTTGAACCGCACTAGTAGCCTTTCAGAGTTATTAGCATAATTTAAAAAGTTGCTCCAGTGTCCCTGGTTTATCCATGCTTCATTTTGATGGTAGACTTCCTTAAAATATGACAGCTAAGGTCAAGACAGGTTACTTAAGGTCACCTTCCATTTATTTTAATGGGTGCTAATCTACAGTGACTCGATTCAACCACTAGAAGAAAAACTGAGCAGTATGCTAGGACTTATAACCTTTCCTATCACCTTTACCTTTACTGAGGCCTGACAACTACCGAAACAGGTTCAACCTTTCATATTTTGCCCTATTCTGGTCACGGGTTAGTGCCCCATCTACTGTATATCACTCATATAATCAATAGGTGGGTATCATTTATTACTGGGACTGGCCAGAAGTGGTATTCCCAGGGTATATAATGCTGTGACCTCCTTGATGTCTCCAGTGCACATCAGTATCTGTCGACACCTGGGCCATCCGTGAGCGTGGAGACATTGGATACAATGCATGCGAGCATAGACCTTTCTACATGCTGCATCACCTGGATGTCCTACACTACCTCTAGAGCTTTAATATCTGTGTAAATATTTAGGTAATACTAATAAGAGTAAGATAGTTTAGAGAACCGCCGCAGTGTTTACTCAGCGAGACAAGCATTAAGCAGTCTGCTCGAGTAATTGTGCGCACGGGAAGCAGCGCCTTTTACCACCTAGAATAAATATTTATTGCTTGTATAAACTGGAGATAAATCTGTCTTCCTTTAAAGCCTTGTACCACTTCCTCCTCTTCTTCTATTTGTCATATATTACGGCCATTAAGGTTTAGAGTAAATTATTTGAAGCGCCTACAACATTAATTTCTCCTATTATAAATCCTGTTTAATAGAGACAAGGAAAATACTGTACAGGAAATGGGCAAGATAAGAACAGGATGAAGATGAGTAGGGAGTACACTCAATAACATATAGGCATAACATGAAAATGTACAATATGGGCCCCAGCCTATCATGTGCAAGGTATAATAATGGTATCTTTTTCTAAAATAGTGGGGCCTTTTTACCACGAAAGTTGGGGACACATGTATTGGAATTGCTGTGGATAAAGTGAAGTAATGTACGCTGGCTGCACAGTGGATGGGATACATAGGGGTTGCGCATAAATAAGAAATATTACCAGGGTGATGCATATTGTACTTACCCAGGACATCTTCCCCCTCCTTCCCTTCAGATCCTTGGGTCATGTGATCTAACTGCATTTGTTTTTGTGACTTCCCCTGACTTCCCGTTTTCTGCAGTCTCTTGGTGCTTCACAGGATATCCCAAATGCAGCTCCAACATCACAAAAGGAAAATTTACCAGGGTAAGAACAATATATCTGACCCTATTAGGGTATTGAACTTAACCAATACATGCCCAACCCCTTTGACAAAAGTCCCATCCATTTGCGTTAAAAAACTGTAGTGCAAAGATTTTTTTTGATTATAGGGGTTGAAAGCCATGGGGGGGACACAGTGGGGCAGATTAAATCAGTCCAATGTCTTCAACTGCACCAAATTTATCACAGTGTCTAAATATGGAAAATATTAAGGGCTTATAATTGTGCTGAATTTACTTCTGTTTTTTGTTCAAAAAGCTACAGAAACATCTGTAGCATATAGGACGTGAGTGCTGTATCTGCTGCAATTCCACCCAATAAAATGGGACCCTATAAGCAATGTACAAATGGGACATGTTGTGCTATGTGCTGATACATAGGATATGTGTCAGTCTCTTGTGAAGGTGTATACTGGGTACTTTTCTCGGCATATATCTCAAACAAAGGCCATTATTATTATGTGAGCAGGATCCACCAGGATCCAGGATCCATTGAATAAAATTTTTTTGATTACTCCTGAATGTCCAATGATAATGATTCTGCGAGGTAGAGCTAAAAAAAATCAAATGCATTAAAGCTTCCAAAAATATATTTTTCACATAATCCAAATATAAATTGTATTAAGGCCAACACTTTTTGACTAATGTGACACACCTACCATTTGACGTATTTTTGTACTTTCTATGGCATTTCCTAGTTATAAATTGCACACAGATGGCCACAGTTTTTAGCAGTACAGAGTTGAGTGCCATCTGGTTAGAATTTTAATGCTATTTTCCACAAGAATCATAGTCATGTATAAAGAATGTCATATTCGGGGCCGTACTGATATTCATCTAGTTACAGTTTACATTTTAATTACATTTCTCAGAACGTTGGGTAATTGTAGATGGAAATTATATGCTGAGGGCAGAGGGGTTGTCATCTATAAGTGTTTTTACAGGTGTCAACATACCTCCTAGGAACCCTTGGGAATTGAGCGAGACTTTTAGGGGTTCTGTGAGTAAATTGACAAAATCTAAGGCTTTAGGGAATTTACAATGTCACAGAGAAAACTGGTCTAAATAAGAGATTGTCTTCTCTAAAAGGTGACGGTTTAGAGAATATTCAAATGCGTCTCAATAAATTATAATTTCATCAAAAAGTTTATTTTTTTTTAGTATTTCAATTCAAAATGTGAAACTCCTACATTATAAAGAGTTATTACAAACAGAGTGAACTTTTTCAAGGGTTTATTTCTGTTAATCTTGATGATTGTGGCTTACAACCAAGGAAAACCCAAAGTACATTATCTAAGAAAATTAGCATATTATATTGGCCAAATGAAAAGTTTGTACAGTAAATGCCCTCAATACTTTGTTGGGGCTCTCTTTTCATGAATGACTGCATCAATGTGGAGTGGATCAGCTGATGGCACTGCAGAGGTGTTACGGAAGCCCAGGTTGTATAATTGCTGGCTAATCAAGCACAGTGATACTGTGGTTATTAAACCAGGTACTGGAGCTTTTGGCAATGTGAACATGTGTCAAGTCCGGCTGGCAAATACAAATTTCATCTCCAAAAAACATGTCGGCAGAGGGAAGCATGAAGTGCTCCAACATTTCCTAGTAGACAGCTGCTCTGACTTTGGTCTTGATAAGACACTGTGGATCAGCAGATGACTCTGCACCCCAAATTTTTACTGATTGAGGCAACTTCACACTAGATCTCAATCATCTTGGATTGTGCCTCTCCACTCTTCCTCCAAACTCTGGGACCTTGATTTGCAAATGAAATGCAAAATTTACTTTCATCTGAAAACAATCAACAATCCGGTTCTTTTACTTTTCTTTTACTCCTCAACCCAGGCAAGACACTTCTGTCGTTGTCTATTGGTCAGGAGTGGCTTGACACATGGAATGTGACACTTGTAGCCCATGTCCTGGATACATCCGTGTGTGGTGGCTCTTGAAGGTCTGACTTCAGTAGCAGTCCACTCTCAAGCAAATTTGTGAATGGCCTTTTCTTAACAATGGCTGTGGTTATCCCAATTGTTCATGCAGTTTTTTCGTGCACACTTTTTCCTTCCACTCAACTTTCCATTAATATGATTCAATATGGCACGCTGTGAACAGTCAGCTTCTTTAGTAATGACTTGCGGCTTACCATCCTTGTGGAGTATGTTAATGACTGCCTTTTGGACATTTGTCAAGTCAGCAGTCTTCCGCATGATTGTGTCCCTTAGTAAACCAGACTAAGGGAACTTTTAGAATGCCTAGAAATCCTTTGCAGGTGTTTTGGGTTAATTATTAAAATTTTCTAAGATACTGTGGCACATTTACTAAAGGCTTTGCGTCAGTTTACTGTCAGACTTTCCACGTTCTTGGTATTTAAGAAGTGCCGTTTTGTGCCGCAGTTGCACTAGCCTCAATGCAACACAAATTAGGGGGCGTTCCGGTGCTCATTCGGACTGTGCACCATATTTAACATGCAAAGTCTGTCACACGCCCTATGTTTAAGGTGCACCACAAAAAGTTGGTGAACTCTGTCGGGCTAGTGTGGGGAAGCGACAGATTCATGATTTCTGGGGCACGATCTTAATGAATCTTGTGCACCAAGCATTATACACGGGCAGGGCACTTTTAGTGCACTTTCCTACAATTCTTAGTAAATGTTTAACATTCTGTCTAAAGACTGTATAAGATATGAGTTTCACTTTTGAATTGTATTACTGGAAAAAAAATCCTTTTTTTCTAATTTATTGAGAAGCACTTGTGTGTGTATACCTCAGTGCTTTATCTCTGTTAGAAACAATATTAAAGTCGAGGATTATACTTTCATCTTTTACCTAAAATCATCTTGTGACATTTCATATTAGTAATTGACGCCACCATCACTGCATTATAAGTCAGACCTAGTCTTGAGAGCCATATGTCTAGTATTAGGTAATCTGTGAATTCCTAGGCATGTGAAAGGCTCCATCCTCATAAACTGCACATTAGATGCAGTGAGAAGGTCCCTAGCCAGGGTTTCCTGTGTCTTCCTGGTTACTTCGAAAATTAAAAAATGCTTTGGATCCTATATAGCTTTTAACTCCTGCCAAAAAACATTGTATCCGTCAAATTTCTCTTATAGTTGTTCCAAGTGTTGAAATATTCAGAACACTAGAACACATGGTTAAATCTATGGGGTTGCTCATTGGAGTGATATAAAGAATGGAATTGACAAGCGTTGTATACTAAATCTTTTTATGAGAATGAGCTTTAAGATGGTGGTAGAAAATTATATAAGGTTAGGTTTTGTTTAGATCTCATTTTCATCTATGCAGAATATACTTTGTTGTTGCCCACATAGTATAATGCCCCACTTCCTTTAGCCCCCAACTTATATTTCCCTGCCACCACTTATAGTATATCTGCTCTGAATCCCCCTCACTCTGTTGGAGTCTCACTTACAATGTCCTTTTTCTGTAGGTCCAAAAGTTTATTCTCTTTTCTTTACCCCCCAAATTACAGGCAGTCCCCGGGTTACATACAAGATAGGGTCTGCAGGTTTGTTCTTAAGTTGGATTTGTATGTAAGTCGGAACTGTATATTTTATCATTGTAATCCCAGAGAGAACTTTTTTGGTCTCTGTGACAATTGGATTTTAAAAATGTTGGGTTGTCATAAGAATCAATATTAACACTAAAGCTTCATTACTGACACCTGTGATAACTGTTATAGCTGATCATTGTAGCCTAGGACTAAAGTACAGTAAGCTACCAATATCCAGAGGTCCGTTTGTAACTAGGGGTCGTATGTAAGTCGGGTGTTCTTAAGTAGGGGACCGCCTGTACACTGTTCTATCTACAGCTCCTCCAATTTATGCGTCCCTTTCTATAACCCCCCAACTTATGTTACCCTTTCTGTAGCCTCTAAATTCTGCTGTACTTTCTGTATACGTGCTCCCCAACTTATGTCCTCCTTTTTGTAGCCTCCTCAATCTTATGCCTCCCATTCCATACCATCCACCTTATTCCGACATTTAGGTGGCCCCTCCCCTTATGTTCCCATTTAGGTAAGTCGCCTACCTTTCCTTTACCCCCCTGGCTCATCATCCCACCATTTCTTGTCTTATTTGGTCAAATAAAAAGCATATACACACCTCTCCTCATTCCCTGTGCAAACCTTTGAAGTCGATAGGCACATTAATGTCTTCACACTGTACAGGCTCTGCTGTATGATGACATTTATGGGCCCAACGTGCTGAAAAGTTGTTATTTTGACATATATTTGGACAGTATGGGGCACATTTACTTACATTGCCGCTAGAGTTCCCAGAAAGTGCATTGTCCCTCCATAATGCACTGGGCCGCGATTCACCAAGATCCTGCGCCCAAAGTCATGAATGTGTCGCTTCCACGCTCAGGTTCGACAGAGTTCACCATCTTTTTAGTGGTGCATCTAATTGCTAGGGCTTACAACACAATTTAAAAGCTCATTCTGAATCAGTCAGACTTTCCGAACGCACGTCCCCTAATTTGTGTTGAATAGAAGCCAGCATGCACTAAATAGAAGGATCGCGTGCACTAAAATCCAAGCACAGACAGAGTCCGACAAAAGTGCGTGACCCTTGTGTCAAAATATGGTTTACAGTTTATCAATTTTGTCAACATACAATAAGTAGATGTAGAGATGAAGAGGTAAGTAGAGGTCTAAACACAGTTTTACTCTGGCTTTTTCAGTCCTTGAAATTGGGACCATATTCCCTGGATGGAACTCTGCCCATCAATTTATAGCATCACATTTATCTTTACCTGTCCCATCAAGTTCAATTATAACAAACTTCTTACAACACACAGCTCTAATTACTCTGTGTGATATAACGAGCCGTGGACCTGTGTGATATCACATGACCGGGACAGATTTCTATCCACTGAAAGTAAACAGAATGCCAGCAAGCAGAGATCAAGAAAACTGAGGAATTGATACAGAAAGTATATTAGAAAATTGTATAACTTTTCATTACACAAACAATATCAAATATATGCTGAAAGTGGACAATCGCTTTAAGGCTATACTCATACTTGCAACAAGATCCACAGATTCAATCATATGAGAAAGATAGAAAAGTGTAGTGTGCAGCACCATTTACTATGTGAAAATAATCCCTGTGTGCCGTGAGATTCTATGTGCTAACAATGTGCTTAGATTATCAGGGTAAAGGGTTAATCTACACTTTTATCTAGTATCTTACAAAAAGAGAGATGAAAAATCAGATTTATGAGATGGATACAACACACAATGACACACTCCAGCTCTGCTAACACCTAGTCAGCTCTTCTATAACTCTTTCCCCTCCCCCTCCCTAGGATAATAATAATAATAAGATAAATACCTTATCTTGTCTGCATGACATTGCTTGCAGACAGAAAGTGCTTGTGTCTGAGCTGGTCTTGCAATGAAGGGGGGAGGGGCAGAAGGCAGAGAGAACTGCAGCGTGCAGACAAGGGGAACTAATCATGAGAAGAATCCAACCATAGTTAGAAGATTTACGGTTGGATACAGGGACAACCAAAACTGAAAATACCAGGACTGATAGAGACAGGTTGGAATTAGATCTGTAAAATGCAGAATTTTTGTTAATAACAGTGAATAGGAGAATGTGTTATATTTTAAAGAATCTTGTTTTTGTGGGAATACCCCTTTAAAGACCAAACATAAGTTTACAATATCTTTCAAGCAAAGATGTGAACAAAACATTTATTCAAATATATGAAAGTAAAATAAAATTTCAAGCATGTTAGAGATATATTTCTCGACAGATGCCATTTTGTCCAGCCATGTCATGATTCAAACTTTATTTTGTGTGAACTGTTTAGAAATGACTTTGTCTTCACTATTGCTACCTTATCTTTTCTGCAGCTTCTCTGTTTGAAGGCCATGTTGTGACTAATACGGAGCTAACACAAGGACAATTAGTTTAAACATTCTGTTTATATGAGAACAAGGCCTCTGGAAGAAACTGTACATAGTTCATCGACATTTTGGAAGAATGACCTAAAGGGGATGTTCTGGTATATTCAATATGGCCATTGCAGTATTTTATCCCCTTTTCACGCCCTATGCAGATGATTTTATGTGTTTTATATATGTGGCTGCGGCTGCGCTAATAAAGATTGTGAGTCTGGTGTGTCTTGGTTTCTGCTCTCATCCTTGTACCATGAAGTACTTTTTGGCTAAAAGGGTTAATTTGAAAGTCACCTTACAACTGAACAGCTTTTACAAACATGTTTTTACACTCGTAAAGCTATTTTTATCAGATTTAATATTACAGATAATAAAATATAATACAATGGTTTCTTTTTTTGAGAACATGAGTCCCAAGATGTTCCACCCTAATGTTTCCTTCTAGGCTTACTGATAAGTCACTTCAGCTCAATTTAAAGCCATTTTTGCCTCAAACAAGAATATAATTACGGTACTTGATGTGGCCTATAATTAACACAGCAAGAGCCCTAAAAATAGTTTATTTTTTGACGGCATCCAGCCAAAACAGGCCATGATAGAAAATCATTTCTATAGAGAACAGTACACAACTTAAAGTAATGTGGTCTGTGTGTACAGATCCATCGACCACCAGTCTAAAAGGAGGCTAATGTGGCTGGTGTTCATCAGGGCTTCCCTACCGTTATGAGGGGGGGGACTATTTTGGGGGCAGAAAGTAGTCAGTAACTTGGGAACAACATTTTAAATTAAGATGTTCTTAGAAGGTTCCAGATCTGTTAACATTAATGCAGAATTATAGCTGTGCTAATGCTTGTGGTTGTTAATCACAGACCGTGCAGTGTCCATTAAAATTTAAATTACATTTCAGTGCTGCTAATTTGTGGGAAAGAAGGGACTCCTGTAATGATGTATGGAGTTTCAATGTAGTGGTTGGTCAATGAAACAGTACACGGCATGGCCTGTGATTCACAGACTAACCATGGCCATATATTTTAGAACTACCTCTTACCTCTACCTCTTAAAGCCACATCCATTTTACATGAAGCCATGGTGCATTACAAGGCAACACCCTCTTTATGGTAAAAATATCTAAAAACTGACTAAAATATTTGTTAAGACTCAAGGATATAAGGCAATTTTGGCGTAATCATATTCATAAAAATGCCTAATTTTATATGTCCCATCTAAGCATTTCAGGCCTTTCGAGGTCTGAATAACATACATCTCATGAAAGAATAAAAATAAAGTTTTAAAGTAATTCTATGGTTTTTGGTTGTGTAAGTTCCAAAACAAAATAGAGTAAGAACAAACCATTTATATATTAACCAGTTTATCTAATAGTGTCTATGACATAAACTATAGACTGACGTCCTCTTCTTCATGATATCCATCTTATAAAATATATTATTTATGACCAAATTTAAAGCATTGTCCAGCCATATAATCCATAGTTTCCCCTTCATGTATACAACCTATATGTGTAGTCTGGAGAGCCCCTTAGTGTGGTAAACACCAGTACAACAATCACATATCCTTCTCCAACTGCTTTTTTTTAAAATTATCTTTTATAGTTACATCCACTTTTTTATTATTACAATGTTTGCAGCTACTATTATTATGACGTTATCATGTGTAAAAAGTCCTGTACACTTTGGGACAGTGATTCCCAAATTTCAAATAGGAGGGATATGGGTGGTTTTTTAATTTGAAATAGATGCAGGACGGAACGGTTTCCCCATGGAGTGGGTCCTTACTGGCCACTCCCATGGGACACTGCTCTGCAGAGAGAAAGGTAAACTTTCATCTAACTTTTCTTTTTTATTGGAAAAAGACAGTTTTATTATAAAACACTTTGGCAATGGGCACACCATTTTCTATGGGGAAATGGGGGATCCAGAAAAAGGGCTCCTGATGACAGGTTCCCTTTAAGAAAATCATGAAATGAGTGGCTGTGCATAATGTATGGCTCTTTCCATTAACCCAAGCCAATCTCTTGCTAGGTGCAGGTCCTAGAGGTGAGACCTGTATTTATCACATATATTTGGTATAAGTTCTGAATATGCCATGAAAAATGGCAATACGTATTACTGGTGAGGTCAGTAATAATATATGCAGTGATATGTTTGTTTGTTGTTTCATATGAAGCAAATTTAGCAAAGAATAATTCACACTTGCTTCCATCTTCCACATTATAAGAAACTTTTTTCTCTCATTAACATCTCATATGCTAATATATTCTTTTCTTCTGAGAACCCGTTGAAGTGATTCTAGTCCTCTCCATCCTTGTGAGAATACGACTTCCCCCAGAGTAAACAAAGAGCCTTACAAGTTGCCTGTGTGCCTCTAACACTGCTAGATGAATGACTTATTTAGTGTGTCAATCTAATCCTTCCCTCAAAACTGAAAAGTAATTAATAAATCTGTAGAGGCCTCTGTGTTTTAATAGGAACTGTGAGGAACGGGGTCAGGACCGGCCAGGTGCAAGGTTTAAAGTGTGATCTCCAGGCTCCGTTCTCTCTTCTATCTGAAAACAAGTTGACTTTGAGAGAGAATACACAGAGGGCCTTCTTCATGACTGTGTAACCTTCTCAGATATTTCCTCCCCGCAACAGTGGGGCTTGTGTGAATAATACACAAGGCGCTATGTACATCAAAAATATACTTCCTGTTGATGTCTTAATCAGCATACTAGATCAAGATGTTGAATATTCAGTGTTGGATCTTTCAGGGATTCTACCGTAGAGTTGCATCTCAAATATCATCCGAATTGGCTGCAGACACAATATGTGATACATAAACATGACAAGCTTACATAAGAGCTGTGACCGGTCAGTATAAAGGCTGTGTTGTGTATAATACAGAGTGTAAATTCATTTAAGAAGGCCAGAGAACCGGGAGAGATAGAAAATTACCAAAAATACCTCATTCTGAATATAAGAATAAACAAACAAATATGGGTATGGTTAGAAGAGTTTTCCGGGATTGCAATATTGTTGACTTGTTAAAGGTAGGAGGTGATCTGATGCTTGTGGCTCCTAGCTATCAGCTTATTATAATAAAAACAATAGATGACTAAGTCACAAGTGGCCACCATGGGCATTGTAGCTCACCTCCTATTCAATAGAGATAGAGCTTAACTGCAGTACCTTGAGTCAGCCACTATGCAGACAATAAAGTTGAACTTCCATCCCCAATACTGGTTGCTATTCCAGCACCAAAGGCTGTTGAACTGTTTGGTAGGGGTCCGATGTGCCAGACTCCCACTGATATTTATGAACTATTCTGCAGATAATTAATCAGTGTTCAAATCTTGAAAAATTCCTTCAAAACTTGTATCTTACATATTGGGGCACATTTACTTACCAGGTCACCGGAGTTCACTGAAAGTGCATTGTCCGTCTATAATGCAGCATGTGGCGGCTTTTCACTAAGGTCATGCACCCGATATCCTGCATGTGTCGCTTCACCACTCAGGTCTGGCAGAGTTCACCTTCTTTTTTGTGGTGCATTTTAAACATAGGGCATGCGACACAATTTAAAAGTTAAATCCCGCTCTCAGTCCGAATCAGTCTGATTGTCCGACGGTACGCCCCCTTATTTGTGTTGCATGGAAGCCAGTGCAGCTGCACCACCGAAGGGTCGTGTGTGCCACAATCCCAGAGCAGACACTTCTTATATACTTGTGCATGCCGTTTTAGCCTTGAAAAAGGTGCACTAAAATGTCCAGCGCGACCCATAGTAAATGAGCCCCGTTGACTAAATTTGAGTTTAGTTCACTCTGAAAATGTCAAAATTTGAATAGATCAATAGTATGTAATTAACTTTGTAATTAAAGGGAACCTGTCATGTAAACTAACTCATAAATATCTTTGAAAATTACTGCCGGTATTATACAGCAGTAACACTATCCCTCTACTGTTCCTTCCTATGCCTGAAAATTCCATTTGTAAAGTTGAGTCATCATCCGTACTAATGACCCAATGTGAGTCTGATCATTATATTTTCTTTAAGCTGTGTCCGGTGTATTCAAGTCCTCTCTGCTGAACTGCACCTCCTTATTCCCCTCTCTGAAGAGAATTGCTGAGGGAGGGGTGAGCTGATTTCTCAGCAATCACTACAACCAGTGTCTCAACCCCCCACTTCAGCAGTCACACAGCCAGCACATGAATTATGTAGCAGACTCGAGTTCACAGATCTGAATAGAAAGCAGGCTCATTGTCCATATCAGGCGTGGAAAGAAAAACCTAGGACAAGTTGAATTGCCGTGTAATGCCTGTTTTAAAAGATATGTTTAGTTAGTGTGAGTTAATTTAACTGACATGTTTCATTTAACAGAGAAGTGCATCTTCCTTCACAAAACAGGCTCATTTTCCCCTTCTCCCCCTTACTAGCATTTATTCTGAAATACAAATACTCTACACTATGGGGGTTATTTATCCCCAGGAAGGCTCCTTGTTATAATTTTATGACTGTCTTTGGAACTCCGCTGCCCTTCAGATTTATTTAAAGGGAACTTGTGATAATTATTATTATTGTCCCCAATGCCCATTACAGCTGGATTGCAAATATGCCTTTGTGCTTTCCTCAAAGCATTCACATTACAATATAATTGTGTGTTATAACTTACCTTGCACCCTGACAGAATCCTCTGTGTAGCCCCAGGGTTGGGCTTTGGTTTGGATGCATTTCAGAGAACAACACGTGACTTGTCTGTGCTGCAGACTCTTCAGCTCTCAGCCCCCACCTTTGAGCTCCTTCACAGGAACATAAATATGGCTTTACACAGCGTTGCACTAGCAGTGGTTCTATGATTCAACCACTATTTATGACTTGTAGGAAAAGGCCCATGCAAAAAGAATTCCCTTTGCGATTGTTTTTACACTTTTTTACGCCAAAGATAAATAACCTCCTATGCCTTTGTCTAGAAAGACAGACTGCACCTGACAGAGTATCAGATGACATTGAATTTAAAGTAGTAGTGTTGGGAAAGTGTGAAGAATTGAAGTGGAACAGAATAGTTCGTATCTCACCTGAAGTGCTTTATTCACGTTTGCGTTGCTGGGTTCTTCTCTACAACGTCCTAAATGCTAGGACCACCAACTATGCTAGTCGTCACCAACAATTCACAAAGAACTGAAAATTAGAAATAGAGTAGGATGGTATTCCTTCATTACACAAATTATACCACTGATTTATGTAATGTTGGAATGCTTAGGGATACTTTTAAGCAAAATAGGCCATTCCCTATAATAGAAAATTACCTAGAATCCCTTAAAGGGGCTGTCATGGATTATAAAGAATAGCTGCTTTCTTGTTCGCAAGTTGTGTATGATGTTATAGCTTAGCTATTGCTACATTGCATTGCTACAAGACACAATCTTTGGACTATTTTAGCAATTTATTTTACTAATGCTGCCTACATTCCACAGTTCATATAACCATGGAAGAGAATCACTGGCCTCAGCATTGGTGTGTGTACAATGGCTGAATTATGTTAGCGACTGTCGTGGTCACATGATGATGGAAGTAGCAGGACACTAGGGACCATAAAAAATCAGACACCAGTTTACTGGTCGGGGAACAGAAGACAATGAAAACGTGAGTAAAGTTTATTTCTTCATTTAATTCATACAATTTATTGCTGTTACGTCATTTTATCTTTAATAAGTCAGAAAACCTTTTTCATTTTCCACAATTTTTTTTTTCTTTCAATTCACCGACAAATGGAAAAGTAATAAACATTTCTGTAAACAGGTGAAGTTTGGTTCCTAAAGTGTAGTCTCAATACACTGGATACACTCCCAATATAACCATGCAATAATGGTATAATAACTTCTATAATAAACTGTATCATTCTCAACTCACAAAAACATTGTTGCTACTCTGCCTATTGATATGCTAATGGTAGAGCGTGCTTGAAGTGCACCAGTCACGTCTCAGCTGTCACAGATACAATGCCGGCAGTTTTACCAATTAATTCCATTGACACACACTAGAAGTGATGCACCTGGGCCGAGAAGAAACAGACATCTCAGAAACGTCTTACCAAAAAAGTAGATGGTTCCTAGGCAGTACACTGCTGCATTTATCTCCCAAGCAGGAGTGAACCTAGCCTCGGCGAACCAATTAATACCTTTAAAACAAAATTTAAATCTTTTGAGAAAAAATTTCTGTTTCACCATATTCTGACAACGATATCATTACATACTTCTGTTTACAGGCGAGTAAGTTACTGAGTAAGGTGTTATTTTATGTGGGATGAGCTGAAATTTGTATATGGCTATCCTTCTGGGGGCTATACAAACTTTGAATCACTTTTGGCCAAATGTTGAAAAATTCGCAACTATTATGAAACGCGTCGATCGTTTAAGCTTTAAGTTGTACTATGTTCCTGAGATGCTAATACAGATGAAGACTTTTATCTACATTTATCAGGGTGGCCTTTCATGAGTGCTGAAATACTTCTTCTGTTTCGGGACTTCACGGTGGTCTCGTTCGTATTGTGCACCAAGGCTAACACCAAAGGACATAGGACCATCACATCGTGGGGTGAGCTGAACTTTTACCCGACGGGTTTTGTGTTTCAGATTTTATTACCTTTTTCTGTTAAAAAGTTAACCCTATAATTATTTATATATTTTAATAGATCTGGCATTGGACACTGTGAAAACTGAATTTTTTATGATTATAGGGCCGCACCTCTGCTTCTATCATATGGTATTAGATCATTTGTGTATAGTAACACTAAAAAATACATTTATGTGTAGCCTCATCTCTGCTACATCTGCCCCCCATGTTTCCTCTTTTCTCACACAGCCCCTCTTTGTCCCCCCTCTCCTCACACAGCCCCAGTGATTCCCAACAGATCCAAACAGAAGTAACCTGCGCCCCCCACCTAACCAATCCCTGCAAGTCCCATCCACAGACTAAACATCAAACTGCCGATCATTGCTTGTCTCTTTTTTGTCTTTTTATCCCCCTTTTCTTTTTGTTCATTTATCCCTAATATTATTGTTGTCATAGTTTGTACTTCACTCTCTGTACCCTCTCTGCTGCTGTAATGCTGTGAATTTCCCCACTGTGGGACTAAGAAAGGATTATCTTATCTTATATATTTCGACCATATGGCCGTGTGAATGTAGCCTAAGGCAAAGGTATCAGGGGACAAGTAAAACCAGCAAGGTGTAATGGAACTGGGCAGATATATAAAGGAGTTCCTGGACACCACCTGTCTGCTAGACAGAACTGAGCTGCAGAGGAACCAAGTGTGGTTCAATGAGTCCCAATACAGCAGCAACCTTAGCCACAGTTCACACACACAAAATACAGAAGAAAAATAACACCTTCTAATTGTCACGGGTGGTCCCGCGATCCCCGTTGCGGGCTCACCCGTGCCTTCGGTCCCCCGCCAGCGTGCCGCAAGCGCCACTCACGGGTCCCGGCTCCTGTCCCGCCGGCATCGGCTCCGTCCCCTCTGGCTGTGTGCCCGTGTCCCCGACAGCTAGGGTGCGCAGCAGGTTCTGCAAATTTAAAGGGCCAGGGCGCCACTAATTGGCGCTGGTCTTTCCCCCTTAAACTATTTAACCCTGCCTCTTCCTGTTACCCTTGCCGGATCTTTGTGCCTTGCGCCCTAGAGAAAGCTGTATTTGATGCCTTGTGCTGTTCTTGAGATTTCCTGTTGTGACCCCTGCTCCGTTTCTGACTACGCTCCTGTGCCGCCTGTCTTGACCTGTTGCTACGACTCTGACTACGAACCTGTGCTGCCCGTCCTGACCTCCTGCCTGACCCCGACTACGAGATTGCCTGCCGATTCTGTACCTCAACCTTGGCTGCCACTTCGGACAAGTCACGCCTGTGGAACGACCTGGTGGTACCACGCCGCAGCAAGTCCAACCCACTTTGCGGCGGGCTCTGGTGAAAACCGGGTGCCACTTAGACTCCGGTCCCAGGTAGTGGCTTGTGCCATCGTCCGCAGTGGCTCAGAGGATCCACAACCTCTAAGCCTGACACTAATTCACATTCTGGGAACAGGGGAAAATGATAGCTCGGATGATACACCAACAAACCCAAATCAGATAGGACAAAGTATTATAACAACAGAAGGACTTACACTTACACTTTTGCTTCTATACAGATCTTGGATTTGATATAGGAAAATCACAATGTGATAGAAATATTAATACTTGTCTATATACAATACTATATGTCTCTTACATTAATCATGTTATAACAACACCAAAGAAAGGAAGCCAAACTTATTCCAAACTGTATCGCTACAGCTCTCAAACAAAGAATACAATACACAACTCAAACAAAGAGAGCTGTAAAAAGCCGTCCATAAAAATGCATAATATATTTTATTAAAGTAATAATGTAAACAATACAAAATATATATCACGTGATAGGGAGGACAAGTGGCCCCTGATGGAAATGGGGCAACCATAGGAAATACAAGCACCCTCAGAAGACCCCCCAGAGCCTAAAAGTCAGTAAATAACAATGCAGACAAGTCTGACCATTGGTAAGATGCAGACAGGAATGTAAACAAATAGATGACCTATATCGGTCCTATGTAAAGTGGAGACCGGAGGTACCTTCCGGCTCCCACATACATATATATAATTAGTGCTTACCCGAAAGGCTTACCTGATAGGCTCAGTGGGGAGTCCTAAGGGGCCAGTAAACAACACCCTGACGCGCGTTTCGCTGATGCTTTGTCAGGAGGGGGACTTTTAGGCTCTGGGGGGTCTTCTGAGGGTGCATGGTTGCCCCATTTCCATCAGGGGCCACTTGTCCTCCCCTTTTTCCTCCCTATCACGTGATATATATTTTGTATTGTTTACATTATTACTTTAATAAAAAAATATTATGTATTTTTATGGATGGCTTTTTACAGCTCTCTTTGTTTGAGGTAATCATGTTATAAGCCTGTAAATAATATAATTAATTGGGGGAGTTGCATCTAATAAGTAAATTCAGGGGGTTTGTAGTGTATATCATTATAAAACTGGTGTGGGAAACTGTGTATAATTAAAGGGGTTGGTCTACTTTCAGCAAATAACTGATATTGTTTGTGTAATGTAAGTGATACAATTTACCAGTATACTTTCTCTATCAATTCCTCATGGTTTTCTAGATCACTGCTAGCTGTATTTCTATAGAAAGCTTCTGTGTTTACTTCCACTGGATACAAATCTGTCCATGGTCTGTGATCGACACTCAGGTGCACGGCTCATTAATATCACAGAAAATAATCAGAGCCGTGCACCTGCATTTCCATCACATGAACATGGGCATACTTCTATCCAATGGAAGTAAGCACAGAAGCTTTCTATAGAATGGCAGCAGGCAGAGATCTAGAAAACCATGAGGAATTGATGCAGAAAGTATATTGAAAAATTGTATCATTTTTTCCTGCACAAACCATATCAATTATTTGCTAAAAGTGGAAAATCCCTTTAATTAGAGGCACACTGTATATTATTAATTTAGGGGCATACTGTACATAATAAAATTATAGCAGGCTCCTGTGTAAGTACCAAGGCGGTTAGATGACTTCACTGCACCACCTGCGTTCTGGACATAACTTGCATTCTTAAGAGCTACCAACACTTTCATAATAAATTGTATCTGTGTGTCAAAGACACAGATACAATTGAATATTCCAGGAGCATTAGGAACTATATACTGCAGTGGCAGGGAGATGGCTTCTTGTCTAGTTTGCTCCCTCTGTCACCAGCCCTGCATACATTTTGGAGTTTAGATCTCCGTGTTGGAGAATCACAAGGGGAAGAATGTGCTTTTCATACTTGATGTTATTACCTTGTTTCACCGGGAAAACAAAATGTTCAGCCTGGGAATAAAACATTGCATTAGATAGCAAAATGATTTCATTATTTATATACAAACACTTTATAGATGCTTACAGATGTAATCCTGGCAGCCAGGAAATAAGACCTTGCGCTCTGTTTAATGAGAATTCATGCTGTGTATGAAGAACGAATAATTACCCACAACACGACAATCAGCACATGCACTAGAAATGCTATCACTGGGTAGATAAAAGCTGCAAATAGCCGCTTCTCCCATTCTGGATCAAGAGGCTTTGTAAGGTTGTGTTCACACTTTGTTTTTAAAGAAAAGCAATAATTAAAATCATAATCATGGTAAAATATTTAACTTTTTAACATCTCCAAAACGTAAAAAGGTTGATTCTATGGAGCAAAAACCTGCTCCTATAGCACCAGATCACAAAATAGCTTGTATTCATGAGCTGCAGACTTTGGAATGAAAACTGCTCTGTGATTGGTTAAAAAACCCAATTTTTATTTTAAAAAATTTAATTTCAGGCGTCCCTGCCCCCCCAGCACTGCTAAGGGAAATCCATATTCAGCATATACTGTATACTCTATGTACTCCGCATGAAGAATCTTCTGCCACTAATCTCCTTGTTTGTTTGCCTCTATACATCACTATTTATCTATATCTGCCACTTTACATAAAATCTATCCCTTCTATGTGATGACCAGCATTAATCATGGGGCCATTATTGATCACGCAGGCAGTAAGTGAAATGTTCAGCTCTCTCATAGATGGGATAGTTAATATGTAAAGTGATAGACACAGGAACATAGCAAGCTAAGGAGGTAGATCTTAGCAGCAATCTATTAGGCTCCAGGTTTTTGGGCCTAGTAGGCATCCTTACACGATTGAAGTCTGCTTTTAGGCCACTGGCTCCCATGGCACCCCCTTGACTTAGGCGGTGAAAGAAGAAGCCCTCCCCCCACTAATTCCATTAATGCCATGATCAGTAATTTTCTTGGATTCTTTCGCCATTCCCATGTGACCTCACAGCGTGAAGAGTAAAAATAAAAATGTCTGAATCGCCACCTTTTGTCATTTTTTTTCATAAAAATTGGAATAAAAAGTAATCAAAATATCATACAGTCCCCAAAATGTTCAAAATTGTAATGAACACTGTGTAAAATGCCAGTATTATTGCAGTATATGATAGAAACGATCAGACCACCTAGGGTTAATGTACCCTAGAGGGTCTAAAACAATAGTAAAAAAAAACATAATGATAAATGAAAAAACCTAAAAAGTTAAATCGCCTCCCCTTTCCCTAGAACTGATATGAAACATAATAAACAGTAAAAATCACAAACATGTTAGTTATCGTCGCGTCTTAAAATGCCCGCTCTATCAAAATATAAAACAGGTTATTGCCGGTGGTGAAGCGCATAACGGAAAATAGCACCCAAATGTCCAAAAACGCTACTTTTACCATTTTACATCACATAAAAACGGCAATAAAAAGTGATCGACAGATTGTGTAGTCCTCAAAATGGTAGCAATGAAAATGTCAGCTCATTTCGCAAAAACATGACACCTCACAAGGCTCCTTACACCATATTATGAAAAAGTTATTAACGTCACAAGATGTCAAAAAATTGTTTTCGTACATATTAGTTTCATTTTTAAAAATATTTTCAAACACAATAAAACCTGTATACATTTGGTATCACCCTGATTGTACCGAACCAAAGAATAAAGCAGAGGTGTTATTTGGACCGCACAGTGAAAGTCGTAAGAACTGAGCCCACGTTCTTACGCACATGCGGTTTTTTGACAATTTCAACACATTTGGAATTTTTTTCCAGCTTCCCAGTACACGGCATGGAATAATAAATTATTTTTAAAGGTGGAGAGCAAGAAATGAGCAAAAAGTCTGTATCTTTAAGGGGTTAACATACAAGTGAATGAAGCACTGCATCCTGACACTCCACCCATTCATGAGAATAGAATCCCCGTTCTATGGATTGCTGGGGGTCTGTTCTCTTGGTCGGCGGGAGTTCCAACAGTTGAACCCTTACCGGTCAGCTTAACATCCCCCAATCCTGTGGCTAGGGGATAACTTGTAAGCTTGGTACCACCCCTTTTAACTCTAGTGCTCTAGGTGTACAAGCCACGATAAATCAGCCCCTGTCTATATGTCCCGCAGCCATAAGCCGAAGCATCTCTGTAGTAAATCTTCAAATGAGCCAATTGTCAACTGCCAAGGATTTTGGGAGTCGGACCTGTAACCTATGAAAGTATTGCCACTATTGGTCCCATATGAAAGCTTATCCTTGATTACTAGAAACTATTAAGGTTCTAGTAATAGTTCACTGATTCGTTGCATAATTCTCTTCATCTACTGGAAAATTCCTTTAAATACAGGTGATGAATTGGCTGATGTAAGTAATGACATGTCAGATTAAGTTTTTATTGCTACTGTTATTATAGTATCATTACAATACACAAGTTATAGCTATTAATTGTAAAAGCTCCATCTGTTTTTACAACTCGTGTACAGAAAGCTGAGATCTATTCTAAGTATCCAGTATTTATGGCTGCATGTGGAGTTCTTATTGGGGATTGTGCAATGAGAAATTAGGTTACTTTCCAAATATAAAATGAATATATTGACAGCCCTGAGCTCACATGGAGCAGTGGGAGCTGCTAGATTTACATATTTTGCCCCTCGTTATTTCTCTGGCTTACTAAAGATAGTTCAGTATGGGAATAATATGACTCCATCACTTTTAAAGCTGCCAAGTAATAAGATATCCCAGTAAGTAAGATGTCACATTTATGACAGTATAAGTAGAGGAATTCTAATATTCAGTCACATATTAAAAAGCTTAATTGATGGTGAAAGGACCCCCCAAAGGGGGCTGACATTATATATAGTTATATATATATATATATATATATATAAACTCTTGTCTTAGAGATGAATAGAGAAGAATATGCAAAGCCCCCACTTCCTTCATCCTATCTAAAAGAAGCCTTATTACAGTGATTTGAAGGTAAGTATCCCCAGTTCTAGAAATGGGTCCGAGTGATGTGATTTCCACCAATAGGATATGTAAAACACAAGGATGCCAAGAAAGTTTTTGAAACCCCAGGAAGCAAACACCCAATTGAATATATAATGAAAAAATGATGGTGCAAAATAGTTATTACAAAGTATTATCAACAATTGTTATATTATGGATACAATAGTTTTTAAAGACCCATTCAGAGAGGGAAAAGATCCTCTTTGTAATTGTTTTTCTTGCAAACCATTGGCTTCTATGGAACTTTTAGGATGTCTTACAAAACGGCTCATGCCAGAAATCCTTTTTCTTTTCTCGGTAGGGGATCTTGTGATCCTCCATTCCGCTAAGCTCTGTGGGTACCAACAGTTGTACATTTAGCCCCTAAAACACACTGGTAGGTTGATTAGATTGTGATCCCCATTGGGGACAGAGACAGATTTGGCAAGCTCTGTGCAGTGCTGCGTAATCTGTGTGCGCTATATAAATAAAGGAACTATAATTATTGTTAACCTGTGGAAAGGGAGTAAATGTATTTATAGGAAACCTACCACTTGAAGTGATAGGTATAAGAAGGAAATACCGAGCACCAGCTGAGGGTGAGCTGGTGCCGGAGCTTATTTTTGTTAGTGTTTTAAACCGCTGTATCGCGGTTTAAAACACTTTTTAAACTTTATAGCCGAAGCTGCTTCGGCACAGGGAGGTACGCGCTCGGCGCACAATGCGTGCGGCTACATAGGAAGTGAAGGAGAGCCATACGCACGGTCGCGTGCATGATGCGCCGAGCGCGTACCTCCCTGCGCCGAAGCAGCTTCGGCCATAAAGTTTAAAAAGTGTTTTAAACCGCGATACAGCGGTTTAAAACACTAACAAAAATAAGCTCCGGCACCAGCTCACCCTGAGTTGGTGCTCGGTATTTCCATCTTATACCTGCCACTTCAAGTGGTAGGTTTCCTTTAAGAACAAATTTGCAAATTATCCCCTAGGACAAGCTGATTCCAATATTTAAAGGCATGGTACCAAATTTGCAAGTTATCCACTATCCACAGGATTGGGGGTATGTCATGCTGATTAGTGAGTGTCTAACTTGAGGGACGTCCAACGATCTAAAGAACAAGACCCCCAGTAATTCGGGTGGAACATACATCCTAACACTCTATTCGATAGTATTGGAGTACTGGGAATTGCTAAGAACAGCACTCAGGTATCTTTGGAACTCAATTACACAGTGAATGGGAGTACTGGAGATAGCCGAGCCGTGTGCTACAGTGTGACACAGTAGGAAGCAAAATCATCCTGACACTCCCCCCATTCATGAGAATAGCATCCCATTCTATTAATTGCCGGGGGTGTGTTTTCTTGGTTGGTGGAAGTTCTAACTGAAGGACCCTCACCGGTCCTGTGGATAGGGGATAACTTGTAAGCTTGGTACCAACCCTTTAAATATTACAACTCTAGTGCTCTGATGAAGCAGGATAGGCTCGCCATAGACCATACACATATTGTGGATAATGTTCTTCATTCTGCTCTTCATATTAGGGCTCTTCCCAAATTAAAACTGATAAATCCAATATGGTTTGAAACTTTAGATGTAAATTATGTAATACAGAGCAAACTAATTATATGCACCAACTGTTCAGTACAGAACCAGTTTAGCAACATTACTGTCAAAATGTGATTGAAACAGGTTAAAAATAGTTAGCGGCAATGCTTTCCATATTTCTGAAAGATACAGACAAAGCCAAAGTGGATGTGGTGAGTGTTTTTGCATCTTGATATGTTTTCATGCATTTTTACTGGAAACTGAAACCAGACTTCTGATCGGAAGATATTCAGGCTGTTTGAAAATCAGAGAAATTAATGCAAAAGGTAATTGTTGGGAAGAAGAATAACAATAAAACATAGAAAATCAATTTTTAAAAGAACCTCAACAGGAAAAATATTCTACGCATATGTGCGTGCAGCGGAGAAATGACATACATATGAGCAATAGGAGATCCAAATTGCACAATACATGTTACAGCCTGTTTATTGTTCATACATCCTTTGTATGTGGGTGGAAAGTAGAGGCAGCCAGAATAACAGCACATACAAAGCTATTCCCATGTGGAAACTGTAACAGAATGCAAATGATAGGAATTTACAGGATGGCTGATTCTTCAGCAAGTTATTTTACATAAACATTTTACTGTTTGCTGGCAGATTTTGCAGAAACTTCTGTCACAATCAAAAGAACAAAGCTGAAAGTGGTGAAGTGAATAAGTCATCCATGAGACCTGTTAATTAAAGAATCCCTATCACCCCTCTGCCAAGTAATAAGCAAAGGACACCGGACATGTTGGGGCCCTGATACATATTTGCATTGAGGCTAAGATGCATTTATACAGATGTCTTAGGTTTAGAGGTGTCTTGACTATTTTTTTACCAAATGGCTTTGCCATAAGGGGCATGATCTAAATTGCACCAAAAGTACACCAATCAACTAATAGGAGGTGCTAAGTTTACTACACAGTAACAATAAATTTCCCGCAACGGCAGTGTGAAAGTGCACTCAAAATCAGACCTCATTTGCTGTGAGCTAGTTGCACAAATGGGGCAAGCACATTTTGACTTCTACCAGCCGTTCATGGTGCATGAACCATGTCACATGGCCAAGCAACAAATTTGCAAATTGTGGTGCAGGTCCTATCCCTGTCCAGGTTTGTGGTACGGACAGTTATTTTCAATGGACATTGGGGGGATGATCACCGGTCACCTGCTGTTGTGCCGGCCATGAGCAACAGCAATGTTTGTGTACATGCAGCCTTACGTCATATTCACAAGGCCATTGGCCGTCGGATATATGTTCCCCATGGGCCGGCACCGTGCCGTTCCATAGCCGGGAGAAAGATAGGACATGTCCTTTCTTTCCTCAGAATACTGCGCCGTGACCCATGTTTCTCTATGGAGAGGGGCGAGGGTGAGCGGCGCTCATCCCCACCTCCTCTCCCCGGCGCTGACATGTGCCTGCCGTGCTATGGTACGGTGGGCATACGTTAGTGTGAATTTAGTCTTAATGTGACCAGCACTACCTGTCATTAAAATAATTTTTTACAGCTACTCATTAAGACATGATCAATGGGGCAAGGGATTATTTCACCACTGATGTGCACAATGAACCTGAAAGCACTTTTGGTCTCACAGGACTGGGAGCGATGGAGAATGGGAGACACTGCTCAATGCCTTGTGGCACTATGAAGAAATGTTTCTATTTTTGTTTTCCTGTTTTTTTTTTTTCAATTCTGGTACTGCACCTTTGAAGATCTCAACAGAAAATTGATTGTCCTGCAATCTCTTCTAAAGTCACTAGACCTAGCAATAGACGGATACTATTTCTGTAGGTGTTTTCTCTGCAGCAGTCATCTCACTTACATGACAGACAGGATCACAATAGAAAGTTGAAACTTCTATAGAAAACACCATCATTACATCATACTGACAAATAGATGATAACACAACATATCTACCTCTCATATCTACACATAACGTTCCTTATTTATCAAAAGTGAGGCAAACTAATAATCTCCAATTATCTTGCCAATTATCTGGCGCATCCTGCAATGCTTGGGAAAGTGTTCACCTTCAATTTTAGGTGCATATTTAACAAAGAGCGTGAGACACAATTCTGTTGAATCCCAGATTAAATGTGACACAAGCTGTGACTAAGCACACGACTAACACGTCCCTTTAGGGGCTCATAAGGGTCGCGCACTGCTAAGAGTCGCGTGCTGTACTTTTGTCGGACTGTTAACCTTTTTCGGGGCCATAACAGCTTGCGCACCCAACCCTTTTTGTGGCACAGCTGTTCTGCCTTCCATGGGACGTGCCGTTGGACGGTCCGACTGAATCGAACAGAGTGCGCTATTTAACTTTTAAATAGTGCTGCAAGCCCAAGTACTTACATGCACCACAAAAAAAGATGGTGAATAGTCGCACGCTCCATTATAGACGGACAGAGCACTTGTAGTGAACTCCGATGACTGTAAATGTAATGTAAATGTGTCCCAGTGCAGTCACAACATAAAACTGCCTGTTCTTTTCAGTGCAAAGCAGGACAGAAAATTGGCACAGTCAGAATAATAGATCTGGACCAACATGTCTAGAAATCTCTCCATAGACCTCAAGTCCATAGAATATAAAAACATTAAGAAAAAATTATATGTTTTGTTATCTTTTTGGGTCAGAACAGCAACACTTTCCCTTTAAGAGAGAGAAACTGCTGCAGCACCCTGTGTGCCTGTGTCTCAGTCTCCTTATGCTTTCTTCCTCACCACTAACCACCCGACTCCCTCTTCTGCCTGCTCAATGCACATGACAGGAAAAGGGGAGGGAGAGAGGGAGCTGCATGAGTGTGGAGTACAGGAACAATGCATGGGTAGACTGAGACATAGGCTGTCACAGATGCCCCGCCTCCACGACTCACCACAAACTTCGGGCAGGGAGTCAGGTTATGTGAAATAAAGTTTTATAAAGTAGTGGCAGTATTCAGAATACTGACAAAGACATTTTTAAAATCAGTATAGACTAGGCTATTGGAACCTGTCACAAGCTAAAAATGAAATTTATGGTGAGAGGTTCACTTTAATGTGTATAGAAGGCCTAATGTCTACAGTAAGCTCTACATCATCTGGTAAAGGACATACATTTTATTAATGATTTCTTGTTAACCTGGGACCTAGGCCATTCCCAGATTTGTCGAGATTTGGTCTTCTCCACTCTCCCAAGGATATAGATAGCTTCAGTAGCTGCGGTATATAAGGTGCATGGACCGTGATGATGCAATGTTCAATCCCATTTATACATTATCTTTAAGATAAGATCCAGCTTATTGTGCATTACATCAAGTAGTCATCGCACATTCCTATCTCCTTGGAAACAGAATAAATAGGCTCCGGTGTGTAATTGATTTGCATTAGTTTTTTCTTTATCTGTCCTCTCCATCAATTCATTCATCCATGTTCAAGTACACTAGAAGTGTTCATATACAGTATCGACACAATTCATTTGGCCTCATTTACAACAAGACTCTTATAAGGCAGGATGCATTCACAGCAGCTGTTTTGCTGCGTTTTTACTGAAAGCGATTTAATAAAATATTATTAATTAAAAAACACTTATTTTAAAAGAAAATTGTTTTTTTCTTCTTTTTTAATCATCTTTACCAAAGCGAATAATATTAGTCTGTGTAATGATTTTTGTGCAGCATAGATCAGACACTTACTTTGTGGCACTTGGTTCCTGGAGCTCTTCAAAGAAAATGAACCTGATGTCCTACTAGTACATTATGGGAACATGTCCTAAATGATACTGTTATCACTGTGCATGCAGCCATATCACTAATGCATTGTAACAGGTCATTTATCACTCTGTTCCAGATGAATTGTCCTCAGCTCTAAGTGATTGGTTCTTAGTAAACTGCAAAATTTTATTCCTGGACCATTAGTACCCATTATTATGTGACTAGCTTTGCCCTTGATCCACTTGTGCTAGTTCAGTCCTGGCTGCTTCCTTTCATTTTACTATTTTTAGTCACTTGCAGTTTTTAAAATTACCAGTAGTAGAAGACGTACCTTACTGTAAGAAATATTCCAGAATGAAACATAAAAAAGGAGAAATATATTTAACACCAATTAAAAATTCCATAGTAGTCACACACTGCTCTGCTACATACACGCAGCTTTGCTGCATATACACAAGAAAAGCTCTGCTACATACACACAAACACAGCTCTGCTGCACATACACAAGAACAGCTCTTCTACAAACACATGTAGCCCTGCTATATACACAATGCAGTAGTAGAAGACGTACCTTACTGTAAGAAATATTCCAGAATGAAACATAAAAAAGGAGAAATATATTTAACACCAATTAAAAATTCCATAGTAGTCACACACTGCTCTGCTACATACACGCAGCTTTGCTGCATATACACAAGAAAAGCTCTGCTACATACACACAAACACAGCTCTGCTGCACATACACAAGAACACCTCTTCTACAAACACATGTAGCCCTGCTATATACACAATGCAGAGGCAGGGAGAGAATGGTGCAGACACAATGTTCTCTTAGAGATCAGGTGAAATACTTAATCAGCGCTTCACCAATCTTCAAAAAAGTGGTAACTTGGGTCTGATACTGCTGGATTTACCAAACTTCAGACTATAAGATGCAAGTATATTGTAGCAATAAGTGAGCCTTATAGACTGAAAAATATTGTACTTTATCTGCAATGGCTAAGAAAAAAAACTCTAGACCCTGGATGAGACAAAAATATTTTAAGGGGTTCTCCAGCCTAAAAAATATTAATAACCTATCTATTGGATATCATCTGCATCCATAGTGCATGACAGCGGACTGGTGTGGGTTCTGTGTCTCACACCAGCACTGATCAACTACAGGCGGTCCCCTACTTAAGAACAGACGACTTACAGATGGCCCCTAGTTACAAACGGACCTCTGGATGTTGGTAATTTACTGTACTTTAGCCTTGGGCTACAATGATCAGCTGTAACAGTTATCACAGGTGTCTTTAATGAGGCTTTATTGTTAATCCTGGTTCTTATAACAATCCAAGATTTTTAAAATCCAATTGTCACAGAGACCAAAAATATTTGTCTGGGGCTACAATTATAAAATATACAGTTCCGACTTACATACAAATTCAACTTAAGAACAAACCTACAGAACCTATCTTATTCGTAACCCGGGGACTGCCTGTACTAATAACCTATCCATACTATAGGATAGCTTTGGGATGAAAAACACTTTTAAATGTTTTATCGCATAAGAATCACATTTCTTAGTCATAGCAAACTGAAGGAATCATCAAGGAAATATTACAAATGAAGCAGGAATGTTATCCCGAATACAATCCAATAACTAATAAAAAAACACATCTAATCCGTGCCAATATCCTTGGTGTGAACTGACCCCTAGGATAGTTATGTGCCTTTTTGGCAAATCTGTGCAATTCGATATCCTGGACATCCCTGGGTAGCACAGTCTGTGCTGTCCCTATAAAGTATTGCGGGTCTCATCTCCTCCTGTACATTAATTAAAATTAAGATGAAAGCTCAGGATATTTAAAAACATTAGTAAAAACATTTCAACGTCCACGGAAAATGCGAAAAATGATATAATTAGTGCTTGATTTGTTATGTAACATTCTATCCTTGCAATCAACTAATGAATTTTCTCCATTTTGCAGGCTGCTGGTAATCCTCCTGGCATCATACAATAAGTATAACTTTTGCATCGAGCAGGTTGTTGATTATTATCCAGTATCAGACTGTTTTTCCAACAATAACAGAAGAAGGTCCTCAACCTATAATATCAAATATGACGTCTTTTCATTACTTATATCCATCTGGCGAGAGCATCAAGTGACATCTGAAGTGCCTTATTTTGGAAATGTAGGAGGCAGAAATGTGTTTTATTTCAAGGATGAAAAATTTCATGCGAGCCGTGTCCTTGCGTTGAAGGTAAGACCTTCTGGTGTGGCTGACGTTCATGCATAGTCATTACGTGTCCTGTTCTTTCAGTGACTCAGTAGGTAACATCGTAGGGCAGCTACACTCTGCATCTGGAATGGGACTGAATGTTTGACAGATCTATAAAAAAAGCAGCTGTGGTTGCGTGTTTGATTGTGCACATTTGTATTCTAAAACATTGGATGATTTATCAAAGTCCTCAGTGCTGGTAATCTGATGCTGTTTCCTGTATGAGGTTCGTAGCCAGAAGACTCTCATGAACATGTTCCAAGAGATTTTAGCTACGTTTCCACTTAGCTATCTCATAATTAATAATTTTCTAAGCTTTCACCACAAGTGTTAGCCGTATACCGATGTATCCATAACTCTCACTATTCGATAACACTAACCTATGCCACAGCACTGTACAAAGAATCAATCCACACCCTGATGGATCTTAGAATGTATTGACTCTAAAGCCGTCACACAATCCAGAGCCAATGCTAGAAGATATACAGAGAAAGTGTTGGCAAAGATAGTGAGAACGTATAAACCCCATGCGGATGATGAGGTTGGATTGGATTCCAGGACCGCAGTGTACAGCCATTACATATAAAAAATTATAACTCATTCCCAATCAGCCATGTTTCCATATCTCAGCACTTACAAATACATGGAATTTTCTAGGTAAAACTCCCAGGACATGGGGTGTTTCACTAGAACTGGCTTTATGTTGTATGGCCTAGCAGTAGATACCATTGCCACTATCCCTTCCCCGTATAGTGTACTATTATACAGTGTATAGAAACCATACTGATGAGCATCTAATTATTAGCCAAATACAATATGGTGCCCTAATTACTACACAATTACAACTATGAATGAGCAATAATTTTCCGATCCATGCTGTATATTGCGGGTTCAGGTCCCCAACCAGAAGTTTGTGTTCACCATTCAGACTCACACCAACGATCGGTTCCAGTTTTATCAATGGCATATCAAGGGTTAACACCAGGGGTGTCCCAGGGTCAACTGTTTGTATGTTGTCTCTGTGTAAATAACAGTAAAACCCCATAAATTACCCCACTATATAAACTACACCCCTCAGCATATGTAAAAAAAATTCTATTAAGTCTATTAACCCTTTAAGTTTATCACATGGGTTAAAACAAAATGGAAGTGCAATTTAGAAACTTTTGACTTTTTTTGGAAAGTACATTCATTTAGGCCAAAAATGAAACCTTTATAATGACTAAAATGATGAAATGCTCTGCAAAGTTTGATTCACAATTTCTCCCGAGTGTACTGATACCCCACATGTGGTGGTAACCTGCTGTATGTGTGCACGGCCGGGCATAGGATCAAGGCAGCGCTATTCAGTACAGATTTATATTGTCACAATGTACAGGTAATGCAAATATATGAGGGTTTATAATTTGCGAGGTGAGATACAATGTATAGATATTTAATTAATGAGGGACTATAGTTTATTCATGAGATTTTATTAACTATCCATTTTTATTTTGGATATTTAGCACTTTTTTTCCACTGCTCGCCATAACATAAAAATAATATTTTATCTTTATTCTCTGGTTCACTACGATTATGGTGATACCTCATTTATATAGTTTTTCTTATCTTTGCTAAATTTTACTGAGCAAAACCAATATTGGAGAAAATCGCTAATCACTTTTAGGGGTATAACTTTGTATTTTTCTGTTGAAAGGTCTAGTTGAGGGCTTATTTTTTGCAAAAAGAGTTGTACTTTTCAGTCGTATCACATTAGGGCATGTAACCTTTTTTTGATTACTTTTTAGAACATTTTTTGTGATGGTATTTGATTAAAAATTGTATATTATGGGAAGTTTTTAATTTTTTTTTTACATCGTTCACTGAGCGGGTTCAATATTGTTTTAGATTTATTGTACAGATTGATACGGACGCGGTGATACCAAATATGTACATTTTTGTGTGGTTTTTTTGTGTTTTATATACTTCATTTGTTTTTTATAAGTAATTGGGCTGATTAGGGGACTTTTATTTTATTTAATTATTATAAAATGATTTTTACTTTTTTTTTTAACTTTTTTTTACATTTTTCACTTCTTGGCTTGAACAAGCGTTCATCTGATCGCATGTTCAAGCCATTACACTGTAATACAGTGCTGCACATGCTCAGTTACATAGTCGGGTCCTGCCAGGAGGCGGGGCCCCCACGCAGACAGGAGCCGGCAGACTCGGGGCACTTGCTGGACCCCGGGGCTGCGGCAGAATGGATCGGATCACCCGGTAAGCGCACCGGGTGGGTCCGATCCACGTGGGGACACACCTGCCACGGTCATACTTGACCACGGCGTGTAAGGGGTTAAACACCCAGGATTGGAGATTTTCCGAACTCGTGTGTTAGTGCTGGGTCTGGGCTGTGATTTCACAGTCAGACACCGGCACTTCCAGTACCCGATGGCCCAAATCCTCTTCTGACGCGCCGCCGTAGACAGGCGTCACGTTAGAACAAGTGTCCTTAATGACCAGCGTAGAATCCTGATAGGGTGGTCATTAAGGGGTTAAGGAAGCACTGGCAGTGTGGACATAGGATGGGATATATGACATATGCCTGTTAGCATTGGATCACTGTTGGCACAGATATGTTGTTAAAGAGGTAGCATAGACTTGAGATGATGTGCGAAGTTCTGTGATCATCATTTTTTCCAACTCCCGCCACCTCTGCCCTGTACTGCCCTACAGTAGAGCGTATGTGTCCAAATATTTTTTTTTTCTTTTACTTTGTAAACAATAAAATTTTATGTTCTTTGATGATAGAAACTGTGGTTAAAGCCTGGCTTTTTTCTATGTAGGATGTATATTTAAGTGCCAGTTTAGGTAATGCGATACTATGGAGGAATAATATACGTAATGGTGATGAATGTATATAGACAGATACACTTTATCCTCCATCTTGGGATCCTTCCAATTGTCTTGATTCCGGCACATTATAACAGATTTGCAGAAATGACAAAGCCTGGAGATTTATACAGACTCCAAACTTTCAAGGCGGCGGATCTTTGCGTCCTGGAGCAACAACCACAGCTAAGAGGACGGTGCCCCTGAGGCTTTTCCATAAACCCCGTGCCACATGCCAGTGTATTATTACATTGTGGCAAGGGGTTTAAAGATGAATCCAAATACTTGTATTTGCTTCAGTGCCTGAAAAATGGTAGATTCGTACCAAATCTACAAATCAACGATGAGATTTGCTGATCTGTAGTTCGCTGTTTTGGAAATTCATCAGTCATCATACACAAAGGAGCTTTCTGTAGTCTTTTTTCCCACTACTTAGTATGAGCAGGATTCTTGATTTTCATACCATTTGACAATACACTTTCCCGGCTGGATTCTCTTTTTGGTATAGTTATATTTTTATGATACAATGTATCGTTGAGCAGAGTTTTCTCATGGAAATGATTACATATTTTAATGTGTTTAAGATGTGACTGGATGTAAAGAACTCAGATTGCAAAATGTATTTTCGCCCCTCACAATTCACTGCAGCTTTTAGCCGTCTTCATGACACGTAAGCCTTATGCTGTTGTATCTCGCCAGCAAGAATTTCGAGATTGAGGTGAGTCATCTGTGTTATTTCTGCTGCTGGAGAAATTACACTTATTATGGTCATAGAAAAAAAAAATAAAAGGACATAGAAAATATAAAGTGAAAAAGCAGCAACACAATCTTCCCACTGGGTAATTGGCTCTGGACGGATCTGAAGGAATATTAAAATGTAAGCTGTCACAAATAATCATGTATACGTGATATTGGGGAAAATACAGTTATTTACTGGGTACAGAAATGTGTATATAGTCATTGTAACAGCAGATGACTTTCCCTTCACCCGGTTGTCATGGCTTTTAATAATAATAATTCTTTATTTATATAGCACCTACAGATTATGTAGCGCTGCACAAAGCATGACAAATTGGTTCATGTCCCTATGGGGCTCACAATCTAAACAACCTACGAGTATGTTTTTGGAGTGTGGGAGGAAACAGGAGGACCTGGGTGAAACCCACGCAAACTCTTTGCAGATGTTGACCTTGGTAGGACTAGAACCCAGGACTCCAGTGCTACCCACTCAGCCACCATGCTGCCCAGGTTGAAAAACATCTTCCAAAAACAGCTCCTCACCTGACCATGGTTTGTACTGGTATTGCAACTTATCTGTACAGACATGTATGGAGCTTAGTTTCAATGCCACATGTTACACATGGTCAGGAGATGAGGTTGAAGGTAGCCATGTTTTACAACTGGTGGAAAACCCCTTTAATCCCATTTTTGATAGATCCCTTTGATGCAATGGGTCCATCAGGTTTTAAGCAAATAATGAATGTTCTATAACCCTTTAAAGTAATGGAAATGTGAAACATCATCAAAAGTGTGAACAGTAGAAGTGCAAGATAAAGGGTCTACAAAAACCCACCATGCCCACTCGTGTTCGGTTGTCCCCCTGGTCAATCTGAGCCATGGCTAGTTACTACAGGCATTAATTTTCTAGATTGTCTGTTTGGCCGCCTCTCTGGCACTACGTCTGGGTCACACAGCCGAACCCCAAAGGGAATGTCAGATCCATTTATTTCCAGTTACAAGTGGATCCTAGTCATTTCTGTGGAAAAGACAATTTGTTGCAGGAACCTTCGTAAAGGGGATGTCTAGGATGTTGATAAATTGCTGGAGGTGCATTAAAACAATAAAAATCCTATTTACCTCTCTCCTCGCTCCTGTTCGCCAGCAGCACTGCCCCTTACTAGTAGTCTTTGTCTTTGGTGCATGTAAGTGCTTGATCTTGCGACACAATTTGAAAGTTGAATCGCGCGATCAGTCCGAATCAGTCGAATCTGGACATGCCCCCCCGAATTCTGTCGCATGAAATCCAGCGCAGCTGTGCTACAATACGATCCCGTGCGACACAATCCCCTGTTAAATACCTGTTACAGTGGCGCAAATCCCAAAAACATCGGAAAATCCGCCGAAAGTGCAGCCGCGGACCCTTAGTAAATAAGTAAGTAAGGTTAGTTAACACTTTCAGAAGTTTCTTCTCTTTTTGATGAAATGTGTTGGTAAACATCCCTCAAGTAGGGTGTAAAGTCACCCATAGGTGTCACCAGCGAGATCGTCTTGCGTACTTTGCATATGTCTCTTAACGACAGCCAATGGTTATTCATGCGGTTGCCAAGTAACCACATGATTTACTATTTAGTAACTATAATTTGAGTAGATGTAGTTACATTTACTGAAGTAATCACAGAATTCAGCACCCAGCAGGGTTACTCCAGAAAACAACATGCAAGACAAAGGAGGAAAGTGCAGGAACATGTAATTGTCCATATACTTTTATGTTAGATGGACAGCTCCTCCATTCTTATTGTCCTTTCTGGATTTTATTGTTGCTGGAGATCTGTTTATTTTTGTGGCCTTTCCATGAATAAAGAGATTTATTTAAAGCAGATAACCTCTTATACTGTACACATGGCTCTACCAGAATGTTTTGTTAAGAAGAGACATTTCTGTACAAAAGTTTATTCTACCTGCTCCAGCGGCTGCAGGTCTCACTTGTTACATGGAGAATCAGAGTTAGCATGGGTCCCAGCTGTTTAATCCCTCAGGGGCATATCAGGGCCCCATTGTAGACTTCTGAATTGGGCCCCCTTCCCCTTCAAAAAATTCACAATTCCACACATTTACACACACACCATATACATATAGTATACACCATATATACACACATACATATAGTACCATGTACATTCATAGAGCATAAACACACCATATACACACCTATAACAAATACAAACATACATACATTACCACATACAGATATACAGCATATACACACATACAGTATGTACACACACAGCATACACACACCATATACACACATACAAAATATATAAATCACATATATAGAGCATATACACATCACATATACACACATACAGTACCATATACAGACATAAAGACATATAGACACCATATATATAGACTCAAAAAGTATATATACACCATATACTATATACACATGAAAAATATAAACACACATATATACACATAGAGTAGAGTATCCTGTGGATATGTGAAAAAGAGTATGCATTAGCATACCTTTTTAAAGGTTTGTATGCTTTCCATATTTGCGTGGGTTTCTTCTATGTCCGCTGCGTAATTTGTGAGTACTATATAAATAAAGGAATTATTATTCAGGTTGCACCTGATTCATTATTTGCCGAGTACTGCTCTGACAACTTTTTTGGTGCACCTTTACCATAAGACATGCAACACTGTTCTGTTGGACTCTGCATGATAAATGTGGCACTTGGTCCGACGGTGCACCAGTACCCCAGTGCAGAATTTTGTGTTGCATCGGGTATAGTGCAGCCGTCACGGACACTTTATAAATACATGTGCAAGCAGTTTGCACCGAAAAGAATGTGCAAAGTCAGACAAAATACTGGTGCAGGGGCTTTAATAAATGTGGGTCACAAGAGGTATGTTTTCTTTTCAGTTACTGTATGACTCAATTCAACTCCATCATGTCTCCCTTCCTCAGGAATGAGGGAGTTGAGAGAGACGTTGGCTGTGTGTGTGACTTGATGAAGAGAATTCCCGAGGGAGGGGGAATGAGGGAGCTGATTTCTGTGTATTCCATCGTAATCTTTCATGTGATTGAAGGCAACATGGAGCTTGCTTTAGCAGTGCAGCCTGACCATTGTGTTTTAGGCATAGTGCAGTCCAATTTGTTATAACAAGTGAATCTGAATTAAATACATTAGTAGACTCAGCCCTGCATAGTGATAATGTACAAAACCTTTAGAGTCTAGAAATGCCAGTGCTGTATCACAGTGAATACGTTACTGCGCTCGGCTTCCAGGATTTCATATATTTTAAGCCATAGACCTTTCTATGATGACTGTATAAAAAGGCAAAGGCTCCCTGTAGAGATTTACTCGCCAGATACTAATCAGCCTTCAGTTAGGTGTCAGCTTCTATTACCCAGCACATTTGTCACCAGAACAGGAGGAAGGAGAAGCCTCTGCTTGTACATACTTTGCCCTTTTCCATACAATCAGGATAGAAGCAGCGGTAATTCTCCAGATCAGAAGCCGGTCACAGTTATCTGATCGTCTGGAATGTAGAAACTGATCTGCAGACAGCAACTAATAATATCACAAGCAGAAGAAACAAATCAAAAATGACTTCAATTTCCTCAAAAAAATAATGTTTTGCTTGCTGTAGTAAGACCGATAGATTTAAGACTCTTTCAACCCAGTCTACACAATAAGCTCGCGAATTATTCAAGAAGGAACCAGTCTTAAAGTGCATTTCAGATGATCACTGAAAAGGCTAAAGGATTTTTGAAACCGAAATGAATATTTCAATGTTTAAATTACATAAATTATGTAATTGAAATTTTTTGGAATTCTGCAACATAAATTTAAGGAACCTGAATTAAAGGGAACCCATCATCAGGATTTTGCATTTGACCCCATAACAGGTTCCCATAGATTGTACAATACTAATTATCAATCTATTTTTATAATAAATATTCTTAGTTCCATTCACTTTTAAAAGTATATAAAAGTTTAGCTGACTCCCTGCCCTGAGAATTGAGTGACACACAGGCTGAAAGTCAGTATGTCATCACTGCTCTCCTAGTTCTCCCTCCTCCCCCCTCCCTCATGCAGACGTGGGCTAATAATAATAATGATTCCTTTATTTATGTAGCTCACACAGATTACGCAGCGCTGCACAGAGCTTGCCAGATTGGTCCATGTCCCCAATGGGACTCACCATCTAATCAACCTGCCAGTATGTTTTGGTGTGCAGGAGGAAACCGGAGGAGCCAGAGGAAACCCATGCAAACAAGGAGATACCACACAAACTCTTTGCAGATGTTGACCTGGATGGGACCTGATAGGGATTTGCTGGTAGTACAGGGTCAGTTGAGGTTCGCATGAGGGAGAGGGGGAGCTAGAAGAATAGTGATGACACAGTGACTTGCAGCCTTAGGCTACATTCACACGAATGTATGGGAGACGTATATACGGCCGACGTATATAGGGCGTATATATACGTCCCCCATACACTTTTATGGGCTCACAGCCCTGTACGGGAGCGGTACGGTGCAGCACACGTGCAGCACCGTAGCGCTCCTTAGCCGGTAGAAAGATAGGACATGTCCTATCTTTTCCCGTGATACGGCGCCGTGCGCTGTATCTTCCTATGGAGAGGGGCGGGGGTGAGCTGCGCTCATCCCCTGCTTCTCTCCGCAGTGCCGATGTATGCCCACCGTATTACGGTGCGGCGGCCATACATCGTGTGAATGTAGCCTTACACAGATGCCCCCATGACTTGATCCTCTTTGCTGGCAAGAAACCAGGTAGATTTTTATATACTTTTCAAACTGTTTGGAGCTAAGAATGAGAGCTAAAAGAAATGTTATCAAAACATGTTGCGCAAAAACTACAACATAACTTAACATGTAAAATGGTGACAGTACCAAAACCAATCTTACTAGTTACTGAAGAGTGAGTACAAAGATACAGAACCAAGAAAACTACATAAAAACAGCATTGGAACCAAACCAGAACAGGAACAAAACCAAAATGACTACATAAATATCTTACCCAATTACTACACAGATAGGTTACCAGAAACAAGTTTACTACACAGCAATAGAATCAGGCTTACTACATAGACATGGTAACAGAACAAATATTATTGCATAGATACATTCCAAGAAACAAGGTTGCTAAATACATACATTATCAGAACCAAGCCTACTTCATAAAAGCACCAGCACCAAGATTACTACATAGACAAAGGACCAGAAACAGAGTGAGACAGACAACAATCAGACAGTGAGACATACAGCAGCAGATTTATCACAGTGTCTGATGCTGGATGATAAATCTGGTGTAGTATAACACTACTTCCATGTAGCTTACCCTAAAAGGAGAAAATAACAGTCACAGCACAGGGGAGATGCTAAAAATTGCGAGCTTGAGGGTAATGCCAGCACTTACTGGGAATCTGGTGACAGATGGAGCCTTTGATCGGAAGAGTTATTGTGAGCTCCTTCCAGGAACGATTCATTTCTGCAGATTTAGCACCGCAAAAATGTTACCAACTTCTTAACAAAATCTTAATATTATTCTGCTGCTCCCATAGAGATCACTGTTATACCCCCATAGTAGCTTATAAAGTAACTCTGCCCCCACAATAGCCAATATAGTCACAGTTCCTCCACAGTACCCAATAGTGTCCCCCACAGTAGCTAACATAGCAATATTTTCCCCAAAAGTAGCCAATACAGTTACAGTGCACCCACAGTAGCCAATATATTCATAATGCCCCCTCAGTTGCCATTATAGTAATAATGTCATGAACACCATGGCCCGCTGTATTCACTTTAGTCTCCACTGAAAAACTGGCAGAAACTATAGCAGAAATCTCCAACAGATCACACCTAGTCTTAGTTCTGACCTGGCAGAGATTGTGCCCGAATGTTCTGAGAGTCCAGAGCGGTTCAGCTCCTCTGACTTTATAGCATGCCGTCTGCAGACAGGACACTATGTACAATTTACTCAGGTATTCCTGCTCTAAAACATGATACCTGCAGATAGGACACTGCATGTAAGCTCCTCTTTCATTATAACATGCCACCTGTTGATTAGATATTATGGACAATATATTATCTGGACTTTCCCAGTGAAAACCCATCATGAAGTTGTTTAAAAAAGACAAATTAAAATTTCACTGCTTTATGTGGCTTGAAATTAAAACATTTTTCACGGAAAATCACCTCTCATTTAATATTGGTACAAGAAGTCAGCCCATGCCATTCGTGTTCAATGTAAAGTACTCATGTCTTATATATTAAAGGGGTTACAGGTCCTTCTGCAGACATATGTCTGAGGTTGCACTGCTCACCCTGTACCCCCTGTACCCTGCACCCCCTGTAGCTGTACCTTTGATATGAGGTTTTGTTGAATTTCTGGCCTATATAGATATAAATCCTGCTTAGTTTGATACATGACCTGTTCACCATAGCTTAGTCATTGGGTAGTAAATCTAATGGACCTGAACAGCAGATCTTATGCTGAAACTAATGTTACTATTAACACCCTGAGTAGTAGCATATTATGAGCTGACAGGTATAGGTTAATGATTCCCAACATTAACATGTGCAGAAAGTGCATAATGGCAACCTGAATTTGTATGTGGCACACACCTCATTAACCTTACATCATGATCAGGAATATGAACGTCTGACACAAAAACCCATGATGATATAAATAAATGAATACAACAATACACAATGTCATTAGTCACAAAACGGAGCTTAAATTATTTGATTTGATGATTTACAAAATTTTATGGCCTCTCTAAAGTAGGTGGAGTTATCACTAAGATGGCCGCCACTGGAAACTACAAGTTCCATGATCCTTTAGTTCTCAGTAACTCCTCCTCCCTCCTATGCTCTGCTCCCAGTGATGAAGTAACAGACTGTGCTGCTCTGTTACCATAGTAATGATGTGTAACTGCCATCACTACACATCACCACAACACTGACCATACTGGATGCGCTGCAACCAACCCACTACAGCCACACATAGTGGTGATCACATAACCTGCACAGGCAGGGGGAGGACATGTGATGTGGACATGTGACCAGCGGCCATCTTCTGTCCTGTGTATGCTCTGTAACTGACCGCTCGGAGGAAATTAACGGACTGATTAAAGGGCCAGTAGCATTTTAATTCTTCATTACAGTCTATGTCATGAGCATTTTTTGCTAAGCGGAGCAAAATTTTAAATAACAACTAATTACATATTAGCTTATATTTTGAGTGCCCATTTGTATATGAATTATGATGATTCCTGGAATACCCCATTAAGAAACAACAATGTTGCAAAAACAAATGTACTTGCAACCTCATCCAGGATCGGGAATCAAAATGTATTATTTTATTATATTAAGAAGTGGGCCACCATTAGAGCCACCATTCTTATAAAAAAATAATTGATACCCTCTGTTACTAAAGATCCAGTCATGGAGGTGGAGGGCTTCATCATAGAGTCAATCTTCTCCACCTCCTAACTGCTGCTGACACGGCCCGAACTGGAATGAGGGAGGAAGAGATAAAAGTTTTCTATGTATGACTCGCTTAAGAAAATTCCTGCAGAAGGGGGAAATGAGGGAGGTGAGAAGGACGTTGTCTGTGTGCGACTCGCTGAAGAGAAATCCACTCCCTCATTTTCTCCTCACTCAGGAATTCTCTTCAGAACATTAATAAAATAATGGGGGCTCTAATCCCATGGATTAGACAATATTCTTTAATATACTTAGGATAACAAAATAACACATTGGGGCTCATTAACTAAGGGTCCACGGAGGGCACTAGCTTCGTGAATCGCGCCGGACTTCTTCTTCGTCGGACTGTCTGAATCGGGGATCGTGACAGGACCAGGTAAGTAAATTCATATCATATTCATATCTAATTCACTGTTATTAACAAAAAACTGCATTTCCCAGATATAATTCCAACCTGTTTCTATCAGTCCTGCTGTATTGGTGTACAATTTTGGTTGCATTTACAACCATAAGTCTTCTGATTATGGTCGGAATCTTCTCATGAATAGCTTCTCTTGTCTGCATGATGAAATGTGCTCTTTGCGTACTGCACCTCCCTCCCTGTATTACAGACAAGGCACTTCTTGCCAGCAAGCAGCATCTGCAGAGATTGCTCTACTATCTACAGACAGATAGGGTCATTAAAGTAGAGCTGTTTTATAGGGGAGTTAGCAGAACTGAGAGTGTCTTTGTGGTCTGAGGTGTGAGAGTGTCTGAGGTCCAGAGCACTCTGGAAGAGGTTTTCATCCAGGATATTTCTGTACTTGGCTTCATTCATCTTTCCTTCAATTGCAACCAGTCATCCTGTCCCTGCAGCTGAAAAACATCCCCATAGCATGATGCTGCCACCACCATGTGTTAATGTTGGTATTGTATTTGGCAGGTTATGAGCAGTGCCTGGTTTTCTCCACATAGCACTTAGAATTAGCACCAAAAAGTTCAATCTTTATCTAATCAGACCAGAGAATCTTATTTCTCATAGTCTGGGAGTCGTTCATGTACTGAGGAGAGGCTTCCATCGGCACACTCTGCCATCAAGCCCGACTTGTGGAGGCTGTAGTGATAGGTGACTTTGTGGAACTTTCTCCCATCTCCCTAGTGCATCTCTGGAGCCCAACCTCAGTGATCTTGTGGTATATCTTTACCTCTCTTACCAGGGTTCTTCTCCCACAATTGCTTAGTTTGGTTGGACGGCCAGGTTGAGGAAAAGTTGTGTTCATCCCAAACCTTCGTTCAAGGATTATCGAGGCCACTGTACTTTTAGCAACCTTGAGTGCTGCAGAAATTCTTTTGTAATTTTTACCCGATCTGTGCCTTACCACAATTCTGTCTCTGGGCTCCTTGGGCAGTTCCTTAGACCTCGTGATTCTCATGTGCTCAGACATGCACTATGAGCTGTGATGTCTTAAATAGACAGGTGTGTAACTTTTCTAATCAAGTCCAATCAGTTTAATTAAACAAAGCTGGCCTTCAGTAAAGGAGTAGAACCATCTCAAGGAAGATCAGAAGGAAATTGACAGCATGTGAGTTAAATATGAGTGTCACAGCAGAGGGTCTGAATACTTATAACTCTCTTTTTCCATTATATCAAATTGTTATTTCAGTGCATAAAATTACACATTCTCAATGTAGTTTTCTACCATTCTGATAATGTATGTCAATGTATAATTTATTTTACCCTCCTGCTTCTGCTACTCCACACCTCCAACATGCAACTTTCTGTTTCTTTCCCATTCTTGCTATTTTTTGTGGGCTGTAATATAGTCAATGTATATAATTATAGTGTACCATTCTATGATTCATATTTCTGCCATGATTCATGCCATGGGATGTTGTATTGTGGAGAATATGCTATTCAAAGCCTTACAGTTCCTCTGTACAGGTGAAGCATAATGGATCTTACCACCAGTTAAGCTGCCCTTGTTACAATTAATAAAAACTCAACATGGAAGGTTATAGTGGTCCAGACAGTCTCTGTAGCTACACTGTGTGGCACTGCAAAGCCGCCTGCACACAGTTACCGCCATGAGTCTGGAACATATGAATAAGTGTTGTATTCACACATTGCATATATTATCAGTAACAATTCTTGTGAATAGATATTCTGTGGGTCTAACAAGTTGTGTATCACATGTGCAGGGAATTAATCTACTGGGCATTACTGGTGGGATAAAGTTTGGGTCTGGGGGAGCAGAACTGGCAAAGTCCGGTACAAACCTGAATTCTTTGATGCTTGGGTTCTTATCATTAACATAGCACAAAAATAATTTACCAGTACTGATGTGAATAAAAACACCAGGGGGGGGGGGGATTTATCATGGCTAGTACAAGTCTAGTTCAATTCCTAGTGCACAACAAGTAGTTAGGAGGGTGCGTAGGAGACAGGAAATAGACTAGGCTGGGGACACCTCTGACCAGCGTATTTGGCACGGGTCATATCATAATTTTGTGCCAAACAGAAGCTGACTTCGAATGAATTCAGGCTGCAGCCTCTTAGTGTATCAGATATACAAAAAAATGCAATGAAGCAGCACTCCGGTAAGTATAAAGGTGATCTTTAGTCACTCATGGCAAAATAAGGTGCAATGTTTTAGCTCATCCATAGAACCATTATCAGGCTTGGATGGATGAGCTCTATTGATGAGCTGAAACGTTGCACCTTATTTTGCCATGGGTGAATAAAGATCACCTTTATACTTACTGAAGTGCTGCTTCATTGCATTTTTTTTGGATATCTGACCTTACAAACCGGCGGGTGGATCGGGTATGTTGGAGGCGTGTACCCACCATTGAACTTGATCCATTATACTCAGTGTGCTTGCTCTTAGTGTATCAGGTACATCATGGATGGGTGGAGAGAGTATCATAATTGGTGCACATTGCCCCCAGTTGGGTTAAATACTCCCCCCCCCCCATGGAGGGAATTACAAAGTTTACTATTACCTGCAGCTATCTCTCTCCTCTCTCAGTAAGCTCCTGCTTACTACTCCTCCTTCTCTACTCATAGACATCAATGTAATCCGACATCTTTGCGACCATCTTTTTAAGAAAGACAGAATTCAGAGCTTTCAGAGTCAAAGTCAATTTACTGGAGGGGTAGTGCTGAAAAAAGGTCTGATATGATGTGGAGATTAGTGAAAATGACCCCTAGAGACTCCTAGAGGTCATTCACACCAGGTGTCTACAGGTGTCTGTGTCAGATTAGTCGGTGCAAGTAAAATTTTATATAAATGAGAACTTAGAGTGAGGGAAGATCCTTATTAGCCGTATTACCATAATTTTAATATATTCTGTGTTTTGGATAAGATGAGTCACACTCTGCAGTGACTCAGGGACTAAAAGTCCTCACATAATGTAGTCTGGTGCTCATTGTAGTTAGTCTGGTCCTTCAGGAAATTCAGGTTCGTCCAGCAAAACATGGTAATTAGTGGATAAGTCTGTTAATATATTTTAGGTAGATTGGAGCATGTGTTATTGTTATTCCAGACTTAGCATGCTGGACTGAGAGGTAAGTATATAAAAGGTATTGTGTAATGAAAATAACTTATGCAGGTAGTCCCCAATTTTAGAACACCTGACTTACATGTGACCCCTATATACAGATGCACGTCTCTCCCCACTGCGACCTGTGGGGAAGATCTCTGGATGCTGATAATTTACTACATTTTATCCTAAGGCTGCAATGATCAACACAAGAGTTATGGAAGGTGTCTGCTGTGAAGCTTTATTGTTAATACTTGTTCCCAAAATTATGACTATACTACTGTCACAGGGATGAAAAGATACTGGCGGGCATTTATTAATTTAGGTTCAGAGTGGTGCAAAAAATGTGCTAATATTTTCAGTGGCATGTAAGTTTATGGCGCTAGGGATTAATGATTTGGTGCACAAACAAAAAGGTTCAGAGCTGTCTCCCCATTCATGAAGGTGAAATAGGACTCCATGGACCAGCTTTTAGCTGGTTTAATTGTACGTCAAACATTGCTCCAAAAAACGAGTTGGAAAAATAGATGTGTCGGAAAAGTATTAGATTCCCAAGTGGTGGCAACATTTTCAGGCCAAAAAAGAACAGGTTGTGAGTGTCGGAAAACCACCAATATTGTGGTGCAGCCTTTTCAAAACAACAGGCCCAGCAAGGGGAAGAAGAAATTCAGCCAATTTTCCATTTGAAGGTTGATAATAAATGGCCCCCACTTTTTCTGGAGCTTTTTCGACTTGTATACAAATTCATCTTAAAGGGCACCTACCACCCCGATTCTACCTATAAAGGTAGAAGGGGTGGTAGGTGGATGGATGGGACGTGAGGATAGCCCTTACTCCGCCTACCAGGTAATCTTCGGCGCGCAGCTCCTGGTAGCTGCGCGCCCTCGTCCGAGTCCCCCGGCTACTGCGCATGCGCAGTAGTTCCGGCCTCGGAGCCACGGCCGCGCAGCCGAAGGCCTGCGTTCTGCGTGCCGGAGATTACCTGGTAGGCGGAGTAACGCGGCTACTGGGGCGTGGAGTAGCCGCGACTAGTAGCCTCATGTCCAACTACTCCACGCCCCAGTAGCCGCATAAAAAATTTTGCATATACCTGCTATAAAGTTTTCTAAAAGACACCCGGGACGTGGGGATTAGCCCAAAAAAGGGCTATCCTCACGTCCCATCCATCCACCTACCACCCCTTCTACCTTTATAGGTAGAATCGGGGTGGTAGGTTCCCTTTAAAAACCAACCTACAGGTCCTATATCCTTTAATTCTTTATTTATATAGCTCCTACAGTTTACGCAGCGCTGCACAGAGCTTGCCAAATTGGTCCCTGTCCCCATGGGGCTCACAATCTAAATAACCTACCAGCAGTGGCGTAACTTGAAGCCGATAGGCCCCAGTGCAAAGTCTGTGCCAGGGCCCGACTATAATGTATGGTTTATAGTACTAGTCTTCTCATTTGGGAAAGTGACACCTTATGGGCCCCCAAAGCCTCTTGGGCCCGGTTGCGACCGCACCCTCTGCACCCCCTCAAGTTACACCCCTGTTTTGGAGAGTGGGAGGAAACCGGAGGACCCGGATGAAACCCACGCAAACATGGAGAGAACATAGAAACTCTTTGCAGATGTTGACCTGGGTGGGACTTGAACCCAGGACACCAGTGCTGCAAGACAGAAGTGCTGCCCACTCAGCCACCATGTTGCCCCGGGGACTGCCTATACTCGATCCACCAGAGGATAAGGTACAGATCGCTTGGGCTCTGCCAAATGATACACAAGTGAATGGCAGAATGGCAGAGTCACTGCAGTTTCACTGTGAATAGGGTGCAAGTGTGGATGTGAATGCCCAACGTGAGTGTGAATACAAAAATCAAAAAGAACCACATTTACAGGGAGACTTACACCAAAATTCCAACTATTTGTTGACGGTTTCCCTCTTTAATCATTCTGATGTTTTTCAAGCAAATCACATACATTTCAAAATGATTTAAAGGGCTGGTTTTCCCCAGGATTGTATCTGATCCGGTCATTTTATAATTGGGATGGGTACTACCATTGAACCTCTCTGGTAAAAAAAAAAAATTCTACTAAATTAAAACTAATCTATAAATTTTGTTCCTCACTTGTATACACGCAGACCTCCCATGTAGTGACAAATGATCCTTTATCATCACAAATATCAATAATATTTATTGTCGGGGACATGCTGTTTGTTTGTCCTGTCATAGCCAGCAAGGTGGAAAGAGAAAGCTTCATTCAGCCATTCATAAGAAAGTATAATGTTCTTCTCTCAATAAAATAAACATGATCTGGACTTGACAGTGATTCATGCGAATGTCCATTACTCATGAAAGCAACTGGCAGGATACAGTGAAATCAGAAAAATTACATTTTCATGGTTGGCTAAAGTTGGATAAACTAAGCTATTTATAGTCAATTTTAGAAAATTTTAAAAAGTCAATGGGCCTTATCTGTCAACAAAATACTTCCCTGTTACAATAAAGTCCTGAAAGGCCCTAGTAAAGCAGGACTCTAACTTTGGTTGAAGAACCTATCTTTAGGTGGGCTAATAACAATTACCATAGATATGATAGGGCTAATTTATTAAGCTGCGGTGCGAGGTCTGTTTTCTGGCTGTCAGGATTCAAAAGTACAGTATTTTTTGGACTATAAAGCACACCGGATTATAAGGCGCACCATCATTAAATGCCTTCTAAAATGTCTAGGTTCATATATAAGGCGAACCGGATTATAAGGTGCACCTGATTAAAAGGATGAATGACCAGCAGGTGGCAGACCTGTGTTCAAGGCGTCTGTAAGTAGGTTCATATATAAGGCGCACTGGACTATAAGACACACCTTTGATTTCAAAATTAAAGGATTTTTTGTGCGCCTAATAGTCCGAAAAAATATGGTACTGGACCCACTGTTGTGTGTCCATCTTGCATGTAACATAGGAACCCTTCTTTGATATCACCTTCACAATTCTTGCATCCATTGAACTTGTGAGTTCTTGGAGAGTTTCTGCTTGAATTTCTTTACATGATGACAGAATAGCCTCCTAGAGCTGCTGTGTTGATGTGAACTGCCTCCCACCCTCATAGATCTTTTGCTTAATGATACTCAAAAGGTTCTCTGTTGGGTTGAGGTCAGGGGAAGATGGTGGCCACACACCATGATTTCGGCCAAAAACATGACTCCGCCACCTCCTTGCTGGCGTTGCAGCCTTGTTGGGACATGGTGACCATCCAACAACCATCCACTACTCCATCCATCTGGACCATCCAGGGTTGTACAACCATCATCAGTTAACAGCAGTGTTTGAAAATGTGTCTTTATGTATGTCTGGGCCCACAGCAACTGTTTCTGCTTGTGAGCACTGGTCAGGGGTGGCCGAATAGTAGGTTTATGCACCACAGCAATTCTTTGAAGCATCCTACGCCTTGAGGTTCACAGGACTCCAGAGGCACCAGCACCAGCTTTAAATAATGGTTTATAATGGAACTAATGCTGCAAATTTCTACAAATGACCATTTTCAGTTCTTTACAATCTCTAAAAGAATATGAAGAATATACTGTTATCATTGGGAGGTTTGTTTAATGAAATTCAATTTATACTCTAATGGGTGATTACTTTTATTATACTGTCATTTGCACTGACCATTCAGAAAAATCATAGATACAATACACAACCTGTGGGCAGTTGCTGTTCTGAATTCCATCCATCTTTCTAATCCTAGGTTACATCTTTAATGGGGTTTTCCCACAAAACAAGTAGATCATGTGGATAGGGCCTAACTTGCTGATCGGTGGTCTCATAATTGGAACCCCCGTAGATGATGAGAAGGGGCGTCCGATGGGGTCCGATGTACTGCACTTGGCAATCTTCGTCCGCTCCATAGAGATGAATGGGCTCATCTCGGGGATTGACAAGGGGTCTGACGGAGGTACATCGGACCTCATTGGACCCCCCTTTCTCGTGATCTGTGGAGGTCTCATCACTGAGATCCGAACCAATCAGCAATCCTGTGAATAGTGCCTAACTTGTTTTGTGGGAAAACCCCTTTAAAGGGGTTGACCCAAGTTTAAAGGTTAATGCCTATCCACTGAACAGAGAGTAACAAAGTAATTGTGAGTCCCCACAGATCTCATGAACGGGATTTCCAGCAGTGCAGAGAATGGATGTCCTGTTCTTACTAATCGGTGAAGAAAGCTCGTCTCCCCCGATCACCATCTTACCCTCTATCCTGTAGATAAGGGATAACTTATACACCTGGGACAAGCCACTTTAATTGATGTCCTGATCTATTATGAATTAGTGCAGCACCACTGCTCTACATGGAAGAACTTGAGAACAAGAACGATGGGGCATGTTGCATTTCAACATGTCCAATTCTTTGTTACCCAAGAGATAAGTGCTGGGTGTACCATAAATGTCAAGGAAACTAATTGCTAATAATATGTAAATAATACCTATTTGTAATTCAAGTCCATATCCAGGTAATGTAACATCACATACGGCACATATATTGTGTGTGTGTGTATGTATATATATATATATATACGCACACACATACATCTATACAAATGTAATACAAATGTAAGTTTACCAATGCACAGATGCAAACTGAACAGCTTGATTTATCATAGGAAATACTTCAGAGAAAACAATATTCAGCACAAACATAATATATTTATTTACATAGTTATAAACTACTGCTCGCAGGAAACACCGGAATAACAATCCACATCTCCCTCCTGTTTGTCTTCCATCTGGGGCTGAGTGGCCTAAATCTTTCAGGAAATACTAACAAATAAAGATGACCTGCTAATAAATTCCAAATTAAATGCTGAAGGAAAACATGACATTTCATTCCTAATCGCCATCTGTAATCTGCGCTGCTTACCACATAGGCTGAGCAAACACAGTATTTCATATTGACTGCTGTTAGGATTTAGCCACCAGTTCACATACCTATCTTTATTTCCATTATACTTTTCTGCTAACCAAGTTCTCCCACACTTTTCATGCTCCATTTTTTCCCCATTTCCTTCCTGTGCTATCTCATCACACGTCCATCAACTCCAACTTTTTGAAGCAGTTTTCACCATACAAAGCTGCAGACATTGTTAGCTATTGACCCTTTATATCCGTCTAGCCATAACTTTATGTATGTTATTAGTAGCAGGAAAACTGTTCAAAATGCATATATTCCAGGATAGTAGCTGGACTGTTTCACTGGGGTGAACCCGGTTTTGGTCTGTTTTTAAGCAGTCCGTTGAAAAACGCATCCGTTTTTTGAAAATGCATCCATTTTGACAGGTTTTACCAATTATCTTAACTAAAACTGGTCAAAAACAGATGCAATTTCAAAAAATGCATGAGTTTTTGGACAGACTGCTTAAAAACGGACCAAAACGGGTTCGAAACGCCATGTGTGGCATCCCCCAAACGAACAAATGAACCAGAGTGCTCCAAATCCAGCTGTAATCCTGGAATATAAATGCATTTTCATACACCTGCTGCTACTAACAACACGCACCCTCTTCAAATTTTGGATCCATGGAGTAATTTCAATATGTCCATACCCCTCTTTCAAAACTATGCACCATTTCACGAGGCCATGTCTCTTTTGTAGGCAGAGTCTGAAAAAGGCCAAAAAATTGGTCTAAAAGCCTTCATAAATTTTTTGGAAGGCATTTTAGTGTTTTTTTTACACAGATCCGTCAGTTTCTGGCGTAGGAGCAATAATGAATCCCTACCCTTTTTCTCAAATAACTATAATGCTTTTGCGATTTCAAATGCATTGAAAACGGATGCATTTATCGCACATGAGTTTTTCAAATGTTTGCTTGCTTTTGCGTTATCAAAAACGCAATGCTTGATGAGCGGTAATTGCACACAGCTGTGCCTCTTGGAATTTGTATAATCGCAGTCATCTTCTTCTCCCCGCTGTTTGTGCAAGTAATTGTATGCATTTAAAAAGCAGTCAACAAACGCATGCATTTTCAAAAATGCAACCACTTTGAAAAGCGCAACGAAAACCCAGACAAAAAAACGCAGACAAAAAAACGCAGGAGAGAAAATGGCAAGTTAAGACACTTAAACCTAAAACCCATTGAAAAAGCTATTATACAAATATGATACGTTTTTCAAGGATGCAAAACCGCAATAAAAAAAACACAGCAAAATCACCATGTGTGTCACTGATCTTAAGTCCATGAAATGTGACCAGCACACAGTCCATTAAGGCTGCGTTCACATGTGGCGTCTACAATGGGGGACATTTACTTAAAGTGTCGGTGTCTGCATTGGCTTTGTTACCGACCTGCTCTGGGAAAGAAGACACACATTTAATATTGTAGAGCTGTGCAGAGACATTTCTGTCCCCGAGACCATTTTCTGTCCCTGGGACCAAAATCTGTCCCGAGCACCAGAAATGTGTCCAACAGTCCCTGCTAGACCAGTTTTCTTTTGGTCTACTTTCCGCCAGTTTTCAGTGCCCAAAAATGGCTGCGACACATATTAATTCTGTCTGAGTTTCCACTCCGCCAAAGCCACGCCCCTTTTCGGAGAAGAGTCGGAGCAGACGGAAAAAGTCATTGGGGGACATTTACTTAGAGTGTCGCTGTCTGCATTGGCTTTGTTACCGACCTGCTCTCGGAAAGAAGATACACATTTAATATTGCAGAGCTGTGCAGAGACATTTCTGTCCCCGAGCCCATTTTCTGTCCCCGAGCCCATTTTCTGTCCCTGGGACCAAAATCTGTCCCAAGCACCAGAAATGTGTCCAACAGTCCCTGTTAGACCAGTTTTCTTTTGGTCTACTTTCCGCCAGTTTACAGCGCCCAAAAATGGCTGTGACACATATTAATTCTGTCTGAGTTTCCACTCCGCCAAAGCCACGCCCCTTTTCGGAGAAGAGTCGGAGCAGACGGAAAAAGTCATTTTTTCTGTCCCCGACAGCTAATAAATAGGTAGGAGAGCAGAACATGTGGTGAGAGCGCCACAAAACTGGTGGAAACACCATAGTAAATGTCCCACATTTTTTCTGTCCCCGACAGCTAATAAATAGGTAGGAGAGCAGAAGATGCCACAAAACTGGCGGAAACACCATAGTAAATGTCCCCCACTGTGTTTTAAAACACAATACAACAGCTGAAGAGAGGAGATTTGCCTAATTACATAGCTTTTAACATTTGTGTCTACAAAACGCAACCGTTTACACAATATTAACTTTTTGTAAATGCAAATGTTAACAGAAATACATCTCCTCAGCTGTTATATTGCGTTTCAAAAATGCTATTTAAATGCCACATGTGAACGCAGCCTCAACAAGTTTGTGTGAAACTAGATGATGCCGCGGTCACACGATCCGCTAGGCGTCCGTTCATAACGCGACGCTAGTGCACAGGGGGCGGATCAATCGCATGCGTTTCCCTGTTGACGCATGTGCGGTCGGGCCGAGGACCGCCCCCCTGTGCGCTAGCGTCACGTTATGAACGGACGCCTAGTGGATCGTGTGACCGCGGCCTGAGGGCGCGTTCACACGTTGCGTTTTGGTCGCGTTTTCATTTCGTTTGAAACGCATATACAACAGCTGATGAGAGGTGATTTGCCTAATTACATTACCGTTTACGTTTGTAAACGCAATGTTAACGCATGCGTTAACGGACATGTTAACAGTGATGTAATTAGGCAAATCACCTCTCCTCAGCTGTTGTAACGCATGCGTTTTGTTAACGCATGCGTTAACATTGCGTTTACAAGCGTAAATGGTAATGTAATTAGGCAAATCACCTCTCATCAGCTGTTGTATATGCGTTTCAAACGCAATGAAAACGCATCCAAAACGTTTTGATCGCGTTTGCCTAATTACTTTAGTGATTTGCCTAATTACTTTACCGTTTACATTTGTAAATGCAATATTAACACATGCGTTAACAAAAAGCATGCATTAACGCGTTGTTAACACATCGCGTTTACTATGCGTTTTGTGAACGGAAATGTTAACAGTGATGTAATTAGGCAAATCACCTCTCCTCAGTTGTTGTATATGTGTTTCAAACGCAATGAAAGCGCAACCAAAACGCAACGTGTGAACGTGCCCTGAACGTGGAAACACAGCAGTGATTAATGGCGAGCAAATATCCTGTGATTAGAATATATCATATATTATAGCTACTAGAATATTCTCAGGCACAGATACACATCAGAGGGGGGGTAAAGCTATTGTTAAAGGGATAGAGACGTATATCGGAATCCAGTGATTGTTGACAAGGATTTCCCTTCCTGGAGCCCTTTTACCATAGATCCAGGTGTATTCCCTGTCAGGTGCTGGCAGGACCTGATCTACATATGAATAGCATTCTCCTGCAAGGCTTTACCTGCCAGCTGGGGCGGGACTATGAGGTCACTGAAAGCTTCGTGTGAATAACCAACTAATTCATTTACAGGAAGAGTTTTCACCTTGTGACGGAACCCAACAACTTTATACTATGTAACAATGGCTGCCCTAATCCCAATGGACAACAGGCCTGGCGTCTGCCCCTGAAGGTAATAAGGAGCATTTACATGACATGTTATAAGAGTACAGAAGCTGTGGATCAGATATAGTTTGTCTCTAGAAAGTTGAATTGGGGTTTTGGAAAAGTAAAGTAAACCTGTGCGGGACTTCACTTTGTTGTACTGATAGTAAGACTTGTAAGGCAATTGTATATTTTTACTGTATGCTATAATGTACTCTACACTATACTGTATGCTGTAACGTATACTACACTATACTGTATGCTGTAACGTATACTACACTATGCTGTGTGCTGTAATGTATACTACACTATTCTGTATGCTGTAATGTATACTACACACTACTGTATGCTGTAACGTACACTACACTATACTGTATGCTGTAATGTATACTACACTATACTGTGTGCTGTAATGTATACTACACTACTGTATGCTGTAACGTATACTACACTATACTGTGTGCTGTAATATATACTACACTATACTGTGTGCTGTAATGTATACTACACTATACTGTATGCTGTAACGTATACTACACTATACTGTATGCTGTAACGTATACTACACTACACTATACTGTATGCTGTAATGTATACTACACTATGCTGTGTGCTGTAATGTATACTACACTACACTACACTGTATGCTGTAATGTACTCTACACTATACTGTATGCTGTAATGTATACTATAGTGTGTGCTGTAACGTATACTACACCACATTATACTGTATGCTGTAACATATACTAACTATACTGTATAGTAGATTGATAAACCATATATAACAATATGCTTGTATAGTGAACAGTCTTAAAGTTCAGTAAAAGTTTTGTAAAAATCCAAATGTTTAGTATATGTCAGCAAAGCTAAATTAGGCAGAAATGTTACCGTCTTATAAGCAATTTTTAAGTTCAGCAGAAGAAAGCGGGCTATTGACAGTCCCAGCATACCTGGCTTTGAACATGGGACTGCCGGAGCGCTGTATAATGTATACGATTGTGACCTCATTAGCAGTCATCAGTTTTGTTGCAGGAAATTGAGAATAGAGAAAGTCTACCTGAGTGTTTCTTATACACTGACAGATGGTAGTAAGGTCACAGAGCCGAGCGCTAACCAGACAGCATTAAAAATAGTTGTAAACACCTTCTGCTAAATTTACTGATCACAACAGCCGTAACATTGTGGGAAAGGTCAGAATACTGGCACTGTAATGGCACTGTCCTGTACTCACGGGCACAGACTGGTATGGGCGCTTCCATGGACCTTCTTCTTGAAAATAATTATCCCATAGAATTCCCTGCTTATGGTGTAGTGAACATCTTCTTGGGAAAGTGACTTACATTTTAACTTATAGTAACCCAAAAAATGTAGTTTTTAAGGCCATGTATGGTATTTTGTGGTCATTAAAGAATGATAGATGCCAACAGTCTAATATGTGTAAAAATATTTCTCTGCATTTTTTCAGTAGTTGGGTGCAGCCATTTAAACTCATTGGTATAGGGCTCATACCTAAAACTTTATTAATGTTTTTTGGGAATTAAAAACATAGTTGAAACCCAATCATAAAAAAATGATACTGAACCTCACCAATCCCAATCGGAGTCACCACTAGTCTCCTACTTCCTGGTACACACAGGAAATGCTTTCTATACCAATAAATGGATACAACGCTGACCAAAATTCCAAAGAATGTTTCTGCCTGTCAAGACACACAGTGTGGGGCATTTATCAATTGGAATGCTGGGTCCGTATTTTTGGTGCACAAATTGTGCTATAATTGTGATGTAAGATTGTGGCGCATGGGGTTAATGAATTTAACGCAGGACCCAAAAGGTTTAGAACTGTCTTCACATTCATGAGGGTGAATTCCAGGGGCAGAACTTGAGGGGGTGCAGAGGTTGCGATCGCACCCGGGCCCAAGAGGTTTAGGGGGCAGATAAGGTGTCACTTTCCCATATGAGAAGACTATTACTATATACCATACATTATAGTCGGGGCCATGGCACAGACTTTGCACTGGGGCCCATCAGCTTCTAGTTACGCCACTGGGGAATTCTGTAGACCAGCTTTCTGCAGCTCAAATTGTGTGTCGGAAAACTAGATTTGCAGTAAAGTGTCAGGATTTCCAAGTGGCGTACAAATTCTGCACCTAAAAAAAAAAAGAAATTCTTGAGTGCTGGAAAAGCACCAATATTGTGGCACCGACACTTCATAAATATAGGGCAGCAGGCGCAGCAAGGAATAAAACATCATCTAAAAGGCAATAATGAATGCCCCCCAGTTAAGTAAAAAACCAGGGATCTCTGTGACCAAATCAGTACCCGAGCACTGGGATTGGTAAAGGGTGAGAAGCAGCTTTTTTCTTGGGTACCCCAGCAGCGACCCTACACTACAAATATCCCATGTTGTGCAGTTTCATAAGTTATTACCCATAGTATATGGACAGATAAAACCAGATTTAACCAAAGTCATACAAAAAGTTCTGAAGAGGTTACAAAATAATAAAAGATAACATAAGCTATAGTTATAGATACATAAATAGGATTAGCAAGATGTTAATTAGATGACTAATACCTAGATAAACCTGATACAGTGCATGAATACCGCATACCTGCGTGGAACTTGTTTCCTAAAAATAAAAACCCATAGGAATGTGTAGCAACCTGTGAATCCATTATAATTGCGCTACATGGCGTGTGCTATACTGTATTCACAGTGTCACTTTATATCAGCTAAATAGTAGGATAAACCATGTCTCTCCTCATGTCTCTTAGAAATTACACAAAATTACACAACTGCTGGTATAAAGACAGTAATAACCACTGAATAGCTAATGGATATACTTAAGGAGATTTACATGGGGCTTTTCAGTGGTTTGACCCTACTGTAGGGATCCCACCGAGGGGTGTAACTAAGAGAGGATGGTCCCACTTAAGAATGAATATCACGTGCATTTACCTTCACAGAAAGGATGAATCTTATATAGGCATCTTAAGGGGTATCCACAATGTTGACTTCTTGACAACCCCCCCCCCCCTAACAAACGTTAATGCCAAAATAAGATTATGGAGCAAGCTATGTATATATAATAATTATATTTCACTCCCCACTATTGTCTGCTTGTTACACTGAGATGATGGGGCCCCCACCAGTGACAGCTTGGGCCCCATAGCTGCTGCTACAGTGGTAGTCACCACCATGCTATAGCCCCATGAAAGAACGTTTTGTGCGCTACCTCTCCAAACTCTGGATGTAGCCAAACTGCAAAGAGAACTCACCCAGACACATGAATATTTCTTTAGGTGCAGCAATGAAGGTGTTATTGTATGGTATGCGGCGTTACACAAGGCAAACATGGTCAGTATCTTGCTACGTTATAGAGGACTGGATGTTTATGGGGTCAGATACACATGTGGTAGGTGATTTACATTGTTATGGATCATAAATGAAAGCCCATTGCCCATGAACGAGTTTAGTCATGTGCTCCATGTGCTGCGAAATTTACTGTAACAAACCTAAAATCGCTGAACTGAACAGACATCCTGAGCTCAGTTCAGTGATTCTAGGTTCAGTCTGGTAAATCTCACAAATTTGTTGGCCCAAACTTGCTCATGGGAAACGAGCTGAGGGTGGTGGCACACGTGGCGTTTTGAATCCTTTTTTAGGCCGTTTTTAAGCAGCCCGTTAAAAACGCATTTTTTTTTTGAAAATGCATGTTTTTGACAGTTTTTTTCCCAATTATCTGAATTAGGATAATTGGAAAACGAATTAAAACGGTCAAAAAATGGATGCATTTTCAAAAATGCATTTTTTTACGGACTGCTTAAAAACGGCCTAAAACGGGTTCAAAACGCCACGTGCGCCACCACCCTCAAGGTCCAGGAGCAATAGGCTATAGGCAATGATCCTTTAGTATCAACCTGAAGTTTTAACCCCATATTGGGATCTTGTTAATGTTCTACTATTTAATGGCAGAGACATTTTAGCTGAGGATAGAAGTTCTCCCTTACACTTATTATCATACTGGATTTCATGTGCGGTGCAGGAAACATAATAGTTATAATTTATAAGATTATGTCATCTGAGTCTGAACGGTGGGAAATTTAGTCATTCATAGAAGAAAACATGAAGATGATTATCAAATTGAAGGAAAGCAGAAGGAGACAGACGCAGAACTCATTTGTCTCTATCTTCTGTGTTGTCAGCAGTGGTTCGTTTTGTCAGTCCCAGAGATGGAGTGGCTTAATCGTGTTTTATTATCATTGGGTCAAGGAGCAGAACTTGTAGAACTGACTTGGTTTGTTTGTCATTTTCAACCTGCCCTTTATGTAATGAAGAATTAGGAATCACAATTAAAAGTGAAATCTGCCAGTATTATATGTTATGTTGTATTGTATGTATGTGGTACTTTGATATCAGTAGTCTGTGCTACCCCACACTTGGTTATTGCTGCGGCTTCATGCTGTTTGAGCAGGTAATCTTTAGCATTATTAGATGTCATGCATGGATGGCTATGCACATTCTAGTACAGAGGAAATTCTTCTCTCTATAAAGCTTACAATATATATATATATATATAATCTAAAAGGCCAAAACTACACCAGAGAGTTATTCTCATAGAACTTTACTTCATATTAGTGCCCATAAAATATATACAGGCAAACTCCAAAGACCATGATAACTCCAAAGTGGTCTTTGGAGTGTGCCTGTAATCATTTTATGGACACTAATAATAATAATTTTTATTTTTAACCAACACTGTTGTGGAGATCCTTCCTTTGTTTATCCATTGAGTACAGCGCGGCGTCTGTGTGGATCCCCGACACGTGTGGAGTATCGGGTCAGTCTGCTGTATATACGTTTTTTCCCTGTTAGTTATTCTCAGAGACTGTAAGCTCTTGCGATCAGGGCCCTCACTCCTATTGTTCCATATGACTGTATTCTGTACTTTGTAATGTAATATTATATTTGTATATGTCCCCTATGGTTTGTAAAGCCCTACAGAATATAATGGCGCTATATACCGTAAGTAAAGATTATTATTATGCAGTACCAGGGAAAGATCTCATATCGCTGGATTATGTCATACTTTTGGTCCACCTTTCAATTATATTTGCAAAGCTAATTTATTTTCTATTCAAAAGAAAATAAACAATTTTTTTTGTTTCCACCAACCCTGCGGCCCGGTGAGTAGCTGCGTGAGTAGCACTTCTGCCTTGCAGCGCTGGGGTCCTGGGTTAGAATCCCACCCATGTCAACATCTTCAAAGAGTTTGTATGTTCTCTCCGTGTTTGCGTGGGTTTCCTCTGGGTACTCTTGTTCTCCCACACTCCAAAACATAGTGGTAGGTTGTTTAGATTGTGAGCCCCATAGGGGACAGGGACTGATTTGACATGCTTTGTGCATCGCTGCGTGATCTGCGTGCACTATATAAATAAAGAATTATTATTATTATTATTTATTACAAGAGTGGTCCAGTTAGCACAGAGCTCCTCAAAGGGACTATTTCACCATATTTTACCCCATTAAACTAAAAACCCAAGGGTAGGGTATAAAATGTCATTTCTAGAATTGTAAATGCAATGTAAACACCAATGTAATTAGGCAAATCTCCTCTTCTCAGCTGTTGTGATGCGTTTCGAAATGCATGCGTTAATGCCACGTGTGAACGCACCTTAAGTGCCTAGGTCTAAACGCATCTGCCTTAGTGAGTAACTCCCCGATGAGCTTGAATTGTGTTTCAAAGTGCAACGTGTGAGCGCCACCTTAAAGTGCTGTGAAGGTTTATTTGCTGAACTGTATAAAAGTTAATGTCAGATGTAGTCCGATATTATCTGTGTCAGAGGTCCACTACGTGATATGCACAGTGACGATAGAAACTCTACAGCCTCAGGCCAGTTTCATTGTCTGGGGATAGTGACAAGAAACCTTAGCTTGTACTGGCTTGTCTAAAAATGTACAACAGGACGATTAGCTACAACATGTTTACAAACCTCTCCCATGCATATTTGTGCTCTACCTGAGTGGAAATATGTGTCTACATATGTTATGGCAGATAGCACTGCTCATGTCAGTGTTTAATGGTCACGATTGCAAAGCACAGGGTACACGGGGTATTTAAAACAATTGGGGGAATTGAATATCATATATATACTTTTTGGGGGTAGATTTATCAGAAGTGTCTGAGAGCAGAACTTTTCTAGTTGCCCATTGCAACCAATCAGAGCCCGGTTTTCATTTTCCCACAGCTGTTTATAAAATGAAAGCTGAGCTCTGATTGGTTTCCATGGGCAACTAAACCAGTTTTACCTCAGACACTTGTGATAAATCTCCCCCTTTGTGACTATTTTTCTGAGTATCACTACAATAGCCTGCATAGACTGTTTCTAGTGAAGATGCATCTAGAAGAAACCTTATATGGAATAAACTCCTTGTCGCCCATGTGACTACTGCATATGTGACTCCTTGGACAATATTAAAGGGGCTGTCCACTTTCAGCAAATAATTCATATTGCTTGTGTAATGAAAAACGATACCATTTTCCAACAAACTTTCTGTGGGATTTCTAGATCTCTGCTATTGTTTACTTCCTGTGGATAAACAATGGCCCCTGGTCATGTGATGTCGCACAGGTGCGCAGCTCGTTATATCACACAGCTCTGATTTCTCTCTGTGATCTTTACATCTTTGTGACATCAAATGATCAAGGACTGGATTTTATACACAGATACCAAAGATGAATCCTGATGAAGGGCAGCAAGCAGAGATCTAGCAAACTGTGGGCAGTTGATAAAGAAAGTATATAAAAAATTTGTGTAGCTTTTCATAAAACAAAGAATATCAATTATTTACTGAATGTGGACAACCCCTTTAACTATCCTATATCTTATGAATAGTGTGTCAATTTTTATTTTACTTTCTTTGGAACATGACCTCATTACAAACAGCCATGTTATACACACTATAGAAGTATCAAGTGCTATAGACACCACTGTAATAATGCAAAAGTAATGTCCTTTCCATTGCCGCTCGTCTTGAGGCGGATTTGGGAGCCGGTAGGCTTCTATTAATAGGAAAGTCCTACATACAAATGGAAACTTATTTCGTGCATGTCCTGTCACAGTAGGTGAAGCATGTACGTTTTTGCAGTTATTTCCTTTGAGTCATAAAATAAACACAGCTTTAGTGTTTTCCACTTTCTAGGTCTTAGGTTGAATGAATGAATGAAAATATATAAATCCCTTTGTGATAATGATCTCAGATGTCAACATTTGCATTAGAACAATGGATGTAAGGATACTTGTACCTGTTTTTATTGTATGCTAAATTCAGGATCATCAACTTACAATTTTTTCCATTTTTTTCCACGAACATCCCATATTTTTACATTCTGATATTCAACATGACTAAAGCCATAAAGAAAGTACAGTAAACTTAGACGTTCGAGTGGTTGACTGTATGTGATCTCACCACATCTCCCAGCACAACTGATGATGGGAGATGCAGTCTGGAAAATGGAAAGTCTCGTTACCTAGACAACTACACAATTCCCGAAAATTGTGCAGCCGGACTATCTGCTCTTCATTCTGTGTCCTCTGAGGTCAAGAAGCTATATAAATTTAAAAAAAAAGTGCTAGGGTACAGCCAACTTTGGATCTTGTTATAGGAATACATGCAGAGTAGTAACTAGTAGATCTATTATTGACGCGTTTCGGGTCTTTCACCCTTCTTAAAAAGTACAGACAGAACAGAAGTACTGGTGTCTGTATTTTTAGGGGGTTTTATACCTGAGACATGTCAATAAAACATCTTCTAGCCATGACTCTGGACATATTCCTTATTAAGATCTACTGTTGGTTAGGACTTAGTACCTGAAACGCGTCAATAGCAGATCTTCTAGTTACTACTCTGGATCATATCGATCCACCTTCAGTTGGCGTCATACTAGAACTTTTTTCTTTTTCTGTTTATTGCTTCTCTGGCCAAGGTAGAACATACAATTTTTTTACTATACGCCTCTGTTTGTAGATGTGTTATAAGAGGCGCCCTCCTCCTGCTGGTTTTTCTTTGCGTTCCAGCTGATATCATGGAGGAGCACCCCACTATGGAGAAGCACCTCACTCAAAAGGACCAGCATTAGCTCCACTTATCAGTGGAGTATGACTTGGGATTGACATACTGGGGTTAATTTTAAGTTTATCTATATGAAATGTAATAGGTTTAAGACTTTTCACCAGTCTAGAATTACATTGAGTTACCCGAGAGAAGAAAAGATGATGACGTCATTGCTGGTAAAGTAATGAAAGACCAGGAAGAATGCCAGGTTATATTTAACTCCAGTCCAGGATCCCAGTCTCCTGTCAATAAAAACAATGACCTTTACGAGACACTTGTGCTCCCTACTGTAAAATCCTCTTTTGATTTGAGGACAGAAGAAATATTCACAGAGAGATTTGTATCCTTCTGTTTTGCCCCAGATTGATTCTCCTGCACAGGCCAAGCATAACGATGCTTTTCGTCTGTAGCACAAATCCCTGTGGTTATCATTAACGTCCTTTTCAGTAGCACGTTACTGCAGAAATGGGAACGATCCATTATTCTCACTGTTTGATATGACACAAAGGGTAAATCTTACGTTGGATAAAAACTACATCTGCCGTCCTTGTAGCCTGCGCTTAGATGCGCTGTTTATGTAATTTCTGAAAGCCAATTGCTTCAATAGCTGAGAGTAATGTCACTGAGTACAATGGGTGACTGTCATCATCTTTTATATTCTGAAAATTGACATATAATTAAGTCTTGTTTTTTTTTCACATTGCAAGCTATTAGAAGCACACTTTCTTCAGCTATATGCAAGTTGTAGCTGGTGTTATTGTTGCAAAAGGCAATATACGCTATGTACAGAACAAAAAGTTTAAAGGGAACCTGTCATCAGGGACGTAGCTTGTGCGCCCGATTTCCTGCATCTGTCGCTTCACCGCTAAAGTCCGCCGGAGTTCACCTTCTTCTTCCTGGTGCTTGTAAGTGCGCGTCTTGCAACACAATTTGAATTTTAAAACCCATGCGTAGTCCGAATCCATCGGGTTGTCCGACGGCCACCCTGGACAGTTCAGAAAGCTCCATATCATGCGTTTATGAACGGCATCCTGCATGCAACCCAGCGTTCCCAAGGTCCTGAATTTTATAATTGGTTTTTGAGCAAAACCACTTGAATCATGGAATAAACAAGATATGTTTCTGCATCAGTGTACCTACAGCATTCTCAAGATATGTTTGGTTCAAATCACAATGGTAGATTTCTTTTAACATCATTTTGAGGATAAGTAGTAGACCATAAAAACTCTAATATAAGGCCAGATCCTGAAACAGGGTGCAAAGTGGATTCGGTCAGTAACACTGTTTTATAAGAAGTGGATATGAAAAAGAATTTTGTCAATAGTCTCCTATTGAAATGTGCGCATATGGTGGCAAACAGTGTTGGGCTGGGTGTCTATGACCTACCTGCTTAATTCATACTGGGGACCCACTATAAAGCTACATGTAATCATTATCTGAGGACGTCAGAATACTGCATGCTACAGTGTGTACATGCACAGGTTATACAGGGGATAGGGGGACATAGGCTAACACTGGATCTCCTCAGTCAACATTAGAACTGTAGGTGGCAAATGATTGGAAAGTTTTAAGCATGGCTATTGGATTAGTGTCCCTTGTGAACCTTGAATTGAAAACCATATGACTACCACTACACCTCCTACAAAGGTCATAAACTGCTTTTATAGACTCCAAAATGACAGTGCTATATCCCAACTATGCATGTGATAGTAATGCTGTGTTACCCCTTTCTCTGATATATTTGTAAAGGTAGTAGGATGATGTAAAATAGTTTGTTGGAATTTAATACTTGTGTGCTTTGTCTATGACAGTTTGTTCCACTCCAGTCACCTTTGGACGTGCAAGAATCTGGATTTTGGCCATGGATAACAGTAATGAGATTGAAATGTTGGACAATGACGCCCCCGAATCTTTATGTTCTGTGTGTGGACAACAGCACTCTGCTGAAGAAAACCACTTTTACACCTACACCGAAGAGGTAGACGATGACCTTACCTGTCACATTTGTCTACATGCCCTGGTTGAACCATTGGACACTCCATGTGGTCATACATACTGTACCCTCTGCCTCACTAACTTTCTCCTCCATGAGAACTTTTGCCCTGTGGACCGGAAATTTATCATGTTGCAAACATGCAAAAAGTCTACTGTGCTGGTAAAGAACTTGCTGGATAAACTTCTGGTTATCTGTCCTTGTAAGGAGTATTGTCAAGATGTTGTTCAACGATGTGACCTGGAAGATCACCTACTAAATAGGTAGGTAGAGGTTTACCATACAGGATACTGCACATTTCCCTACTGTATCATCATTATTATTGTCCTGTCTAATGTGCTTGACAAATATTTATTTATGTGACTTCAAGGAAATGCTGAAAATGATATAAACCGTTTTAGAAAAACATTAACCGAGAGCCAATGATTTTTTTATGTTTGTATTTTTCATTGTTGTCCTCTAAAACTCCTAATATCTTTTTATTTTTTCTTACATATCCATATGAGGGCTTGTATATCATAGAAAATACATTTTTCCTATGTATCATTGTCCTAATGGAACCTATTCATTTTTCATTTGATAGTACTGCAAACTAGAAAAGTGAAGTAGAATGGGGGAAAAATATGCACAAAACGGTGTGAGGGTAAGGCCCCTTCCACACTAGCGAGTGTGATGCGATGAACTCGCATCACACTCGCAACGCAAGCTGCCGGGAACGCACGGCCCGAACCCTGCACCGCGGGAGTGAACTGACATGCTGAGTTCACTCCCGCGGTGCAGCGTTCGGGCCGTGCGTTCCCGGCAGCTTGCGTTGCGAGTGTGATGCGAGTTCATCGCATCACACTCGCTAGTGTGGAAGGGGCCTTAGGGAAAAAGTAAAACTGGTGGGGTGGGAGAGATTCATGTGCCTTCTCCACCAGAAAAAGAAGGCATAATTAATCTCAATATGTAAAAGCTGCTCTGGCACATGCAATGAGGCAATGAGGTTTGACACCCCTTAATAGCTATGCCTTCTGATAAAGGGTTACAAGTCCTCCCCATATCCCCTAAAATTAGCTGCCAGTGGGGCACTGAATTTTTTTTTTTATCTAAAAGTAGGGTGTCAGTCAGTTAATAGAGCTCTATAGGAACCTGTCACTGGCTGTATATGTGCAAACGTGGTGACAGGTTCCCTTTAATGACTATACAGTCTAGTAGGATGGCTCAATAGAAATCAACAGAAATTTCACAGAGAATATCCGATTCTGAAGGGAGAAGGCAGGACAGTAAGAGCCAAAATTAGAAGAAAGCAGTTTCTATTATTCACTTGTACTACTGATTTATGCAAAGTTGGATAAAAATGTAACGACCAGTTAAATAGAAAAGTTCCAGATGAAAGTGCTAGTGGTTTAGGCATATTAAGGGTGAGTGATAGGTCCATGAGCAATGCAGTGATAAACTTAGATACAGCATTTTAATTTTGGGTTTGGGCATGTACCCTGGTGACACAATGCAATGCTTTCAAGGGTTTCTACTTTGCTTTACAGAAACATAAGATTATTTTGGATTATTCGAGACATTAAAGAGTTTTTGCTCATGCTGTAAACTATCCATTCTTTGTGATGTGGTTTACATGTGGTTACCTTTGCGTGCGTTGCGGCACCTGCTTTGTGTTAGGTGTGTACAGCAGCTCATGTATTTTAGATCTAAAGAGCATTAAGAAATGCCATCACATGCTTAGTTTGTTGCAATATTCATACAGATGTAAAGCACCTTGATTTGCCATTTTTGTGATGCTACTGAGGCTGAATGTTCTGAATGTTCCAGACGCTCTACTGTTACATCGTATTGTTCTGTCCTTTTCAGCATCCTTACTTAACTGGAACATAAACTGGAAAAAATAAATGTTGAAATGTATTCAGTTACACTAATATCATAAATATTTCTAAATACATCAGGCTTTGATCTATTCTTAAAACAGTAACCTAGACATCTTTTTCTTAAAACTCTGAGCAATTGAACATTCTGGTTTGACGGCAACTCTCACAGATAGAAAGAAAGCTGTTGTGTTCTTTAGGAGGTTGCTTAGAGAGAAATGTCATGTCTTCAGAAGACAGGATCCTAGTGGTCTTGCCTCCAATACACAATGAGGGCCTGTACCATTCCCTTTCTGGAGTAGTACGATGTTAAATACTTGTGTAAAAACTACAAAAGTGCTTAAGGAATGATGTCTTTATTGGGTAACCTTTTGGAGTAGTGAAAGGCACAGTCCATTTGTTTGTGTCAGAGCCTAGTACCACCAGAGGATCCTGTAGTAGTCTGTGGCAATCTGAACCTACTATTGATGTTCTGTACTTGTACTTTCCTAAGATATGTTGAGTTAGGTCACTGTATAACAGTTCTGAAAACAAAATGGACAGGGAATTATCCCTCAAAAACAACTCCCCCACCCATCAAGAGAAATAGGTCCAGTTCTCACAAATTGATGAGGTGGCAGCTAGAGAATGCATCCTGTTGCTCAATTCAATACTATAAGCGTGCCTTAGGTAATCCCTTTAATAGCAATCCCATCTCCATATTCTGATCTTGAGTAGAGATGAGCAGACCAGAACTTTAGGTTCAGCATTCTCAGTTTGTGGGCTCTGCCTAACCCAGACATGTTGCACGATGGGCTGCAGAGCAGGCAATCAGGTGGCTTTATGCCCCTCACAACTAAGAATGGTTGTGATTGGCCAGGTGGGTACCTGGTGGAAACACCAGGCCAATCACAGCCTATCAAGGAACATCTCCAAGTTAGGCGGAGCTGCCGAACGCTATTTTGGAATACATCATAGTACACTTTATAGTTCAAATTGAATGTCAAAACCTTAAATGCACATGATGCCACTGATAGATGCCACTCACCCTCATTCATAATCTAAGAAATCTGCATTAAAAGAGAAGGGGGGGGGAATTAATTAACACTGGCGTAATCGACCTCTTAGTATATCTGATGGTGAGCACCGCTGCCGTGATAAAATCGCCAGATTAGACCTCCTCCGTTACATAGCTTTCTGGTGGAGACTGTAGGAAATACAGTGGGCTGGAACTTCAACATCCGCCTCCCCTACGTGGTCCGCCTAATTTAGGAGAAGGTGGTGTGCGGGTCAGGAAACCGAGAAGAAGTCGCAATTTATGCCCATGTGCCAAGAATTGTGACTTATCCCATCCCTTGTCTGCCAGCTTTCATAGGAAATGTCCCCCAACTTGTGTCTCCTAATATGTCCATTTTAATAAAGCCTTGTATAATGTGACTATTCTGGAGTATTGTGCTTTTTATTTTAACTCAAAATGTATAAATATATTGACAACTGAGAGTTACCAATTTTTCCTTTCTTTGCCTGCACTGATTGGACAATGTCAGATTGTCTAGAGACGTCCCCCTAACTGATAACACCCAGCTGTCAATTTATTCATAAATATCCCGAAAAAAAATAACACAATATAAAGTGCTTGGAAAATATGTTCCAAACTTTTAATTTCTTATGGAATATAAGTCATCAGTAAAGCTGATCTATCAGGAACACTGACATGTTCTCTTCAAAGTGTATTTTGCTCTCAATAAAAGAGGAGCTGTCATTCTGCCACGCATGATCTCCTTACATAAGCTTCTTTTATCTCCTTCCAGTTGTTATCATCCTACTAACACCTCCTTTTCCCCTGGCTCCTAGTTCAGTCAAAAGTGTTGTCTGATGGTTGAGCAGTCATGAATCTCATGGGTCTGTTATTTTACGTCAGATATGAGGTGATCTGCGCAAATATGGTGTCCGCATAGTACTAATTGCTTTGTATCTTTGATTGTTACACTATAATGTAGACCAGTTATATATGAAGCTCTACACTAAACCATCTTGGATACATTATATTTCTAATGTACATTATTTATAGCATCTAAATTGACTTTTATTTATTCCTGATTGTAATCTGGAATTCTAGCTCCAGAATCGCACACAGATTATAACATCTGTACTACACTCTTACTTAGAATATGAGGTAGGGGCAAGTTTGGGACAATGTGCAACAGCTGCTGATGTTGTATACATAACATAAGAAACATGTTTTGTATAGCTGAGATCAAAATCTGTGGATTAATGTATAACATATATGTCAGAAAATGATCATTAATGATTATGGCCATTATGGAAACACATCAGACCAATTATGACAGAGCTGCTCTCCCCACCCCCCATCCACCACTAAAAGGAGCTTTTTGTATAGAGAAAATTACAAACATGACTAAGTCCTGGCACACACATGTTAGGCAAAGAAGAAAGGGTATGGGTCATCAAAGGTAGAAATCTGCTCTGCTATCCTAAGATGACATTGCTTTAAGAATTGATGTAAGATACAAAGCATCGAGTTGTGTTTCCTCATCCTTCTAATTTATAGTCGGCCTTTAAGTATATGTACAAATATTAAGGAAGTCAGCAAGAAAATGTACAGCAGAAGAGAGGACAAAGTGGGGAACATTTACTATTGAAGATGTAGCAGAATTCTGGAACAACATGTGCAAAATAAGAACTAGACTACATGCCTTACATTACAAGTATCAGTTGTTTGGGATACTTTATGCATCCTGTTTGACAATGAGGCAGGAGCGACAAAAGGTTGGGGGCCAGATGTGTATTATTATATGGTAGAGTGATTTATGAATGTTATACTGAAAGGGAAACTTAGCTGTCACCATTACCTATTGGTCATGATGTGATCCAGTGTTACCCACCTCCATCTACCTTGCATTGTAATCTTGTCATCTGAACAGATAAAATGTCATTCTCCGGAAAGACACCAGAAGCAAGTGTGAAAATTCTACACAACTAATACATATATGCCAGTGATATCCAAAATCCATGTCATAATTGGATGTTTTAATCAGCCTTTCTTAGAGATCTGGCTTTGTGGAATCAGCATAGTGTTTTTCCACGTATAATTGTACATTACAAAAGCTGTTCTTACCATCCACACATCAGCATCAGAGAGAGAGGGAATCAAGAGTCGAGAAAGTTCGATCTGTATCTCTTTTGCGGATCAATGTGATTTTCTCTAATGTGATCACATATATTGCTGACTTTACAGCATTTTCATAATCAACTATCATTCGGTGCTCATTATATTAACAGCTAAAGTGGGCAGCGTTTTAGGCAATGTGTTTCAATACATTAAAGGGGTATTCCCATTTTGGCAAATTATTGTTTTTATGATAAAGAGTTATACAGTTTTCTAATATACTTTCTGCATTAATTTTTCATTTTTCACAGTGTGCTAGATCTCTGCTTGTTGTCCTCCTATAGCAAGCTTCTATGTTTACTACTTGTGGACAGAAATCTGACCATGGTCACACAAGTGCACGGCTCATTATATTACAGACACTAATAAGAGCTCTGTGAAATAATGAGCAGTGCACCTGTGTGACCATGGTCAGATATCTGTCGCATTGTTAGTAAACATAGAAGAACAGCAAGCAGAGATCTAGAAATCCGTGAGGATTTGATACAGAAAGTATATTGGAAAATTGTATATCTTTTTATCATAAAAAGAATGACATAAATTTACTGTAATGGGAATACCCCTTTAAGTTGGTCTAAAACCACCTTCTACCATATATAAACAATAGTATGTTGCTGAATTAGTGCATTTCTTTATATCAACTCAAAAGTTTTTGACTTTTAATGTAAATTAGCTACTTGGTGCCACCGGTGCATGGCTGGTTCCCAGAGCACAGTTCTTGATTATCTCCCTGTCCTACCCCTCTGCTTTTGCAAATGCTACCTCTCTTATGCAAATTAAATTACTTGGTATTGTGAATACAACGGCACATTGATCCTGCACCTGGAAGAGGGCAGGACCTGTCCAAACTATATACATTTGTCATAAAGGTCTGTTTAACTTCAGCAGAAGGTGCAATGTCGTATCATAGGATTGGTTATGTATAGATCAGGAAAGTTATAGATTCCCTAAAATGGCCAATTTTCACCATGAACATTCTTTGGGTGGATTTTGTTTTAATAGAATATTTATAGGTAGAACAGAAAGTGATATGCAGTGAGTTTCCAGAGAATCTTTAAAGGAAGACTTTAAGGATGCATGCTGGACTGCTGCTTCATCCTGGCACGGGGAATTGGGACTTCTACCCTTGTGGTTTGTAGGTTTCCCAAACCTTGTCTATAAGCACCAATGAGAAGGACTCATACATAATAAGACTGCTTTACAGTGATTTTACAAAGAGTATCATCAGCCAAACCTGTCTTATGATGACGACTTGCCGACCTGCCGTTCCCATTTCGGTTCCGCGTCATAACACGGATATTTCACCGTATTGGCCAATCTGGCTAATTTATGCCCATGACTATGACTGGCCAGTCCCCCTGAGCGCTATTGAATATCTGAGGGATCTTTTGTTCTTGTGCGATATGAGCCACTACCTGTCTGGCAGCATCTTAATTCACTTTCTCTATGCAGAACATAAGCATGCCAAGTGTGCATGTATGGGGTGTTTAGGATTGTAGGAATAGCTGTCATCTGAGCAAGCCTTCGTCTGCCAGTGTGCTTGTTTGTATGGTTGGCCTTAGCTGTGGCAAAGATCATTTCCATAATGGAGATAATGAAATGCACTAGGTGTGCCCTGCAGAGATTACAGGGCGATTGTTTGCCACGGTTAAGCCGCATTATATAAAATGTTTATCATGTGATGTTAATATTCCATTCCTAATGAGCAATACCTAAGGTTAGCATGAAGATCTAATCTAGAAAACGCGCTGCAAACACCAGTAACACGTGCAACTGAAAAAATATCCTGTAGCCTAAAGACATGACACATGACAATGAATTACTATCTATGAATAAAATCCATTCCCGAATCGGAGAACATGGCTGGGAAATGGCTATTTTTAGCCCCTGTCTGATTATTGTTACAAATGTTCGCCTGCAGTTCAGAATACACAAAGCCGGTCCCTGCAAATGTAATTACAGGACAGATGGGCATGTTACAAGAAGAGCTTCCCATCCCATAATACACATATCCCCCTGGAGTATCCACTTGGATCTTATAGTATGTGTTTGTTTTTATGTACACCACCATTGATACAATTCTTTTTTGTGCATAGGAGAATCCACTATGTACATATTACCAGCTCCTCTGGACCATTATATTTATGGCTTAGACATCTTAATATCTTACTCTGTGAAGAATATTCCCTAAAGAGTAGTGTTGAGGTCATGGCCAAGTCAATCCGACTGCCTGTGTTTTCCTTGAAGATAACAAAGGAATCTTGAGTAGCATCATGTCCTTGTGTATTAACGCGAACTCTTGGCGCACATTATTTTTGGGTTTTCTTTTACAAAATCATTGGACAAATATTTTCAATATTAAAGATTTGTATAATGTACAGTATACGAGAGCTTATATAATGTGTTTACATGATGTAATATTCATTGTGAGCCTACATAATGTGCTTGTACAACTGGAATATTATCCCTGGTTGTGTAGGAGCTGATGCCCGTCTCTGCCTGTGTAGTGATGTGTGTAGACCCTTATTGGATGCTGCTGATGTCATGACCTATTTACAGCATAGCATCACACTATACAGTCTCCAGTTGTCTCTCCAATTGAAAAATGTAGCCGCAGTCTATATAATGGCATAATCCAATGCCATAAATTTGGATGTAATACCACTGGATGTAGACATCAACTTGTTATTTTAGACTGCATTAATAACAACCAGTAATAACATTATCTGAGGGGTGAAAGATTAAAAATTCTTTTTAGTCAAAGTTTATTTGTTGTAGCTTTTGGGTAAAGGAGAACATGTATGCGGTTGATTAAGAAAGAAGACTAAGAACCATCTATCTGCCATATTATTTCTCCATTTATGAACAACACTTGTTTTTGGCTTCAAAAAGTTTTCCAAGTTCTAATTATGGTAGGTATGATTCTAACATCCCCCCCAGCCCCCCCCCTGCCGGTGATGACATGATGAAGGCTAGGAGTATGGTAATTACATCTTATAACTCAGGCATCCTATAAACTTGATCACACTTCCATCATACATACTAATCAAAATGATATCAGCACTAATATTTTGAGAGTTAAGTAATTGCTGAGGGGCCCGTGGGACCTAAGGTTTGCCTTTGACACAGTCACAGCAGAGAGGTGAATGGAATTATTAAGGAAAGGTATGTGGCCGAAACCTATATTATGCTACATATTGATTTGAGGTGTAAGGCAATAGGGGTTGTGACCTGGGAGATAGGGGCTACTACCTCTTGTTGACCTTGTTACTGAACATAGAGAGAATCTCATCCACACGCCATTAATTTTACAGTAAAATCTTGGACCTGGCTTTATAACCCCAGCATCCTGGTTTGGGTAAGAGGAATTCTAGAGGAATTTCGGAGAGGAAGGGGTGGCCTATCACTCTTAATTTTGAGATATCTCTATTTCTACTCTACAGACCACCATACACATAACATGGTCTTCTAGTCCTGCCAACCTAGGTAATTTTTACATGTTTGTGTGGACTTTCATGACAACTGGTGAAACCCAAAGCTTGATACTGCCCTGTAGAGATAATACAGACAGAGAGGCCTTATGTATGTGTTCTGGCTCTTGACACACATGTATACAAGAACCTTTTCAAGACCTTTTAAGATGATCCAAACATCCTTAAACTGCAGAAGCTGACAGAAACCTCCACCCTCCTTTCCCAAGAAGATTGGTTCTAGTACTGTCATACCATTAATAAATATTTGAATTTGGGGGGGGGGGGGGCAGTGTTGATCCATTTCTTCCTATGTCTCACTATGTTCCTGCAGGTAGAGTTCAGAGAAATGGATTCTCCACTATTCCATCATGGTGAGCCTTACTTTTCTCTCCATGTGATGGGTGGCTTCACCGTGTGCTCCAGAGTACTGTCTGAAGCCGACCTGGTTTCTGCTAAAGACAAAAGAGTGTTTTCTTTAGACACTACAACTACAGATTTTGACAACCAGAACCAGTAACTATATATACTTGGGTGACAAATATGTCAGACAGAATCATATCCCTTCCAATGACCAAAAATATATCTAATAGAGTATGCAGGATTCTATATATAGTCTTTGGTTGTTAAAGTTTTTGGGATATATAAGACAAAACCCATGAAAGTTATAAGGTGCATACTGAGCACCTGTGCATAAGACCTAGACAGAAGAACTTAAATCGCTTCATTGAAGATTGTCAAGGTGGGATGAAACATTTTTGATTTTGAAGTTGAAGTGTTGCAAGCAGGAAAACTGGGCAAACAGAATCTGAGCAATTTTGAGGTCCAAATTCTGATGGCAACAGTAGATCTTGTGAAGTGAAACATATAGGGGCAGATTTATCAAGCAGTCTGAAAGTCAGAATATTTCCAGTTGCCCATGGCAACCAATCACAGCTCAGCTTTAATTTCACCAGTGCTCATGAATATTTTAAAGGGGAGCTGTGATTGGTTGCCATGGGCAATTGGAAATATTCTGACTTTCAGACTGCTTGATAAATCTGCCCCATAGTGTCAAGAACCTACTAAACCATGGTGGAACAAAGAGACAATGGTGAACGGGCAACAGAATATATTACGGTATAAAGTTGGTCGTGGTTGATCAATGTACAGTTTGGAAAACTGGATTTTATGCAAAGATATCCATAAAGTTGACTTTAGTGCTTATTCATTCAGTTTTTATTAATGTGTTTGGTGTGTGGTTGAACCATTATACAGATTTTTCAAGAACTTTCTAAAACTTTAAAAAAAATGAGAGCACACTGGTGGCATCCATATGCAACATCCCCCACCGGGGCCTAGCCCTTGAGGTGAGGCCTGGAGACAGCCGGGGCCCGCTGTACCGGAGTGGCTGGCGGTTGCGGCCTAAGCACGCTATGGTCACGGTGCTTGGTACGGGGTAACCGGAGGGCTGTCCTACAGCCTGGCAGGTCTCCAGCAGGGTGGTGTTGACAAGAAAAGATGAGGGAGAGGCTGCTATAGCGGATCTCCCTGGGGCAACCCCTTAATGTCCCGAGTGTGAGTCTCTGGGTGATGGACAGGGTGCCGGTGATGAAGGCAGCCGTATTAGCAGGGACCAGATGGAGACAGAAGTTGAAGAAAACAACTTACAGTTCTTTATTTGAACCGGCAGGAACCGCAGCAACGTGCCTTTAACAGGTAGATGGAGTGCTGAGATGTGAGTTGGAGGGAGCCTCAGGAGATAGTTCACCAGCCTGGATGTAGAGGGCAGGCTGGGAGGCAGCTGTGTCCTGGTAGGAAGCTTCAGCTTGTCCTGTAGGGCTTCAGGTATCACCTTTAAAGGTAAGATAATACCCCTTTCCTCACTACACTAACCCTAGTCTATTAGCTCCACTCTTCAGAGGCAGGGGCTAGGCTCTTCCTGCTCTGGTATGGGCTAGACAGAGATTACTCACTCACTCACTGATCTCTAAGATTCTCCTCTTCTCATGAATCTCTCTGAGAGAACTCCAGAAAAGACTAACTCCAGAACATTCCTGGCCAGGGGGTTTTATTACCTCCCTTTGGTCAGGTGGTGGCTGCTCCTCCAATCACATCTCAGCTTACAAAGGACAGGATGTAACACATATCATTGGATAACAGCATCTTGCATTATACAAAATACTTAACCTCTGCCTTGCCAGGCAGGATTCACCACTGCAATACCCCTATGTCCTATCAGAACCATGTTGTGTAATGGGATTACATGCAGGTGGGACGTATTCGCAAACCCTCCCTCGCCATTGCATCGGCGAGGGTGTTGCACATACTTGGCAGACATTTTTTTAATTGACCCATATACAATTACATATACAATCTCAAGATTTAAAGGACACCGAGTTGAAGATAGTATATTTCTCTGTAAATTTTTTGCCATGTTTGAAAAAAGAAAAAAAAAAGATTCATGCAAACGATTTGTGTTCACCCATGTTGAATGTGGGTAACATCTTCATGTGGAATTTGTGTGGACAATATCAGGATTAGTCACAATTATCACTAGAACCTTTGCTTTTCTAGTCCAAAATATAAAAGCTAAAGTAAAGTTGTTGTGAATTCTACAATACCAGGCTTATTATTTGGCAGCTGTATGTTCTGTTTTTCAGTATCTCTCTTCTTTGTGACCACAAGCTCTTGTGTAGAGTGACATGGATTTCAATGGCTGAACTGAATTAACCAATTCATGTCTTGCTAGCCTAACGCTGCACATAACGATCCACTTTGACATTTCACGTCCCTCTGCGTGAACTCTGTGTCTTTAAAGGGATTGTATTGTGAGAGCAATATATGTAAATGACAGTCTAGGCATTGTACGGCATCAGAGTCAACCCTCTTTGGCTTCCTAAGCTCTCACAACCCATCTGCTTGTAGCCAGTGATGTAAATGTACCAGCTGTTTGTAAAGAGCCACTCTGTGTAGTGCAGGAGGCTGGTCCCTTTACCTTACATCAGCCTGTTTCCCAGCATAAGTCACTGTCTCGCCATCCATGCTGGCTGCATTGTCTCTAAACCTTCCACATCTCTACCAATCTGACATCCAAATGAACTAATCCTCTTACATTTCAATGATTTTTTTTTCTCTCCAGCATTTGCTTTAGTATGAAATTTCAATCAGATTCATGATGTGCTACATCTGATTTAACCAAGAAGCGAACCATCTGAAAAATAACACTTATCTATCATAGAAGCTGGAAGCCTTTCTTGTAATAGCAGCAAAGAAATTGGTTGAGGAGGAAGCCATATCCACGCTGTGCTCAAAATGAAGGCTCTTCTGTTATTGGTTCTACCTTGGCTAAGCCCTGCCAACTATATAGACAATATGGGCAATCTACATTTCCTCTATTCTGAACTGTGAGTACTCACAGTGAACCTGTATGTGTGTCTGTGTGTTCTGTCCACCTATGTGTTACTACTTGACGGAATCCTCGAAGGTAAAGTGTCTTTTATACTTTACGTACGTAGGTCATAAAGTAAAGACTTGCACACATTAAAGCGGAACCACCTGCAATAAAGTCTTACGTTGTGATTGTTGTGTGGGTTGTTGGGTGTTTTGTGCTTGTGCAGTGGCTAACAATGAGTTAAAACTCTAGGGACTGTGTTAGTTCTTGACGTGCAGCAGCCATACAGAGATCTGGGCTCAGATGAGTCAGGATACACTTGCTCCGACCTTCATTGAATGGCATTGCATTGCATGAGTATTCTTTTGTACGCTGAGATCTGACTGTCGTGCAGTATTTGTATTTCTTTTTGCTTTTGATTCATTTTATACCATTATTTTTAAATACACCCCTTTCCCTTTAAGAAGCCTCATTTGTATGCCTGGGAATTGTAATTAGCCTCCTTCCATTGCAGAATCTTAGCGTTTGCTCATGAATTAGCAATGAAAAAAAATTCATCTGTTTGCTGGCAGCGAGACGATCCATTTCTTTAGAGATTAACATGGATGAACTGTTAAGTGTCCGGGATTTGTATTTGTGTGAAATGCCTTTATGATAAATTCATCTCTCCGGTGACTTTTGTTTACTGCAAAAAGCATGAATAATGTAGGCCATAATTGTAATAACCTTTCATCCGGTGACTAAGCATCGAGATGATGGATTAGTCCTGCTGACTGCAACGACTGGGTTAAGATGTCATTACGGTACACTTGGAACCCAGATCACAACTTAAGAGCGAGCGCCTGGTCCTACCCATGAGCTTGTCGTAGATGTCTCGTGACGTCTATGCACCGGGTTAATCGTTAATTAATATCTCAGTAATTGCTGGTGACATGGCTGACTATGATACGGTACAAGCCTTGCCGCTCCTTTAATTAGCCTCCGCAAAGTCTGAATCAACAGATATTCCATGTCACGTGTCCTTATGTTTACATTTAGTGATCCACATTGGAGATAGTATGAGGCACAGGCACGTATAGGTGTAAACGTTGTAATAATCCCACATCCCAGACACAGATTAAAGATTATCCAGCACACAGTGGACTCCACTGTGTCAACAGATTAGTAAGTGAATGGCCTGTCAGGGGAATTATAATGGAATAATCAAATAGAAGAAATACTAAATCCCAAATCCACAGATCACATAGTTAATGATCTGCTGTTATGTAAAAGTTTTGATAGGAAGACATCTTTCTGCACTTGCTGTCGATCATCCCAAAAATACAGTTATCCCACACTTGACAACCTTGAAGGATTATCAGGAATGTAACAATAGAAAATCACTTCTCTTCTTGATTCTCAGAAGGGTAAAGGGAGTCTGGGATCTACTTAGCAGAAGATGAGATCTTGAAGAAGAAGGAGACCCATCAGGACATCCCTTTAATTATTCTCTAGATTGATTCTGTTGGTCATGTATATTTCATGCATGGTAGTAGTTTTTCACTATTGCATAAAAGACAAGTCATCTCATAGTAATAAAAGGATTTGGTTCAAAATGAGGAACTGTCCCTTCAAATCAAGGAACACATGATTGGTGGACATTTGCCAATTGCCTTTCCCCTGGAATGAAGACGTTGTGTGGCTGTTTTCCTTTCTTTATGGGGCACTTTGGTTGACACTGTTTATGGGGTACTCTCTGGCTGACGCTGCTTGTTGGTCACTCTCTGGCTGACGCTGCTTGCTGATAATTTTCTGGCTGTTTTTTGTTTTTGGTCATTCTCTGGCTGACGCTGCTTGTTGGTCACTCTCTGGCTGACGCTGCTTGCTGATAATTTTCTGGCTATTTTTTGTTTTTGGTCATTCTCTGGCTGACGCTGCTTGTTGGTCACTCTCTGGCTGACGCTGCTTGCTGATAATTTTCTGGCTGTTTTTTGTTTTTGGTCATTCTCTGGCTGACGCTGCTTGTTGGTCTTTCTCTGGCTGTTTTTTTCCTTTTGGTCATTCTTTGGCTGACACTGCTTTGTGGCCATTCTCTGGGGCACTCTTGTTTTTATTGGGAACTCTCCAGCATGCATCACCTAGGGTCAGTCTTTGGCTACCACTGTTTAAGCATCTTTGGTTCAATTAATTGCAACCATCATTATGTTGATATGCCATTGTTTATTTGTAGGGGGAATTGGAATTGCACCAGTTGCAAGAATGGAGGATTCTATTCCTTTATTCCCTACAGTTGGTTGCAAATGGGAAGAGGTTAATGGAACAGTAGCTGAATATGCATCAACCTTCCCATACAAAGGTGTGGGTTACACAATACCAAGTGATCCAATGTACCAGTCATCCTTGATATAAAAGCACATATTTGGTGCAATGTTCACGATCCCAATCGCAAACAAAGAACTCCTTCAATCTTTCAATCTGTACAATTTTACAGCAAATAAAGCAAATAAAGATAGCCATGACAGGACCTTTGGATCTTTGTTGAACCTTTGGAATAGGATTGTTGTTGATAAAATGGATGGGAGTGTGCGATATTAATGTATTATTATACCTACGGTATGTGGCCTTCTTTAAGATCATTTGTCCCAATTTTTTTACATCCTATTTTACAATGATTTATATAGGAATATAAGATAGATAGAATTAATAGAATGTAACCTTAGCCCCCACAGATTAGACAGGAATCTCAGATCCTGTGGGTTAAGTCCAAGGTTGGTTCACCTGTCTTAACCTTTAAACTGTGAGTGGGACTGCCGAAGAGATTCTGAGCACTGCACTTGACCATCTCTGGCAGTCTTATAGAGTCAATGGGATGTACTTATTATTAGGTCAGCTCCTTGGGACAGTTCTCTTTCTATTTTTAGAGCTCTGCTAAAAATCAGATTAGTGGCTTTGTCCCTTTAATAAATGTTCTTATGATATACTTTCTGTCTGGGATTTTTTGGGCGAGTTTACTGGAGTTACTGGAGACTTTTTTGAGACCTTTTGGAAAAAAGTCCCAAGTCACGAATCTGGCATTGAATGGTGCAATAGCAGTAGTTCTATGTTTTACGGCGGATTAATGAAGTGGCGCATATAGTCCTGTAAGACTTTTTAGTAGTGAAAACCTCAGTGCCACTCTTTTGAGACTTTTTTAATGCCAAAAAAGCCCAGGAAAACCAATGATAAATAACCCCCACCTGTGCATTCAGACAGGAATACAAGAGACCCTCTACTTCTGAGGACCTAATTTCTAAGGACCCTGGCAGTTGGACCTCCACCGATGAGGCACTTTAATGTGTGGAAAATCACATTAAATGATGTCTTTTTGTCTCACTGAGCCACTTCTCTGAGAATTGCAAGCACATGGGAATAACACCAGAGTCTTTAGACTATAGCACGAAGACTATTTACATACAGATTCTACCTGTCTCAGTCTCTGTTGCTGTGCAGAGATTTTCAGGTTACATGACGAGCCAAAGGCACGTGATTGGCCTCTATGTACTGCACATGTGCTAGACTTCTCTGTCCATTAGCTTTCAATGGAGGAAGATAATGGGGCTTATTTACTAGGGGTCCGCGGACGCACTTTCGTCAGACTTTCCAACATTTTCCGATTTTGCACGGCTGTGACAGGTATTTAACAGGGGATTGTGTGGCACACGATTGAATTTTGGCGCAGCTGCACTGGCTTTCAGGTGACAGAAATCAGGGGGTGGGCAGTCGGACGATCCAACTGATTCGGACTGATCGTGGGATTTAACTTTCAAATTGTGTCGCAGGAGCAAGCACTAACATGCACCAGGAAAAAGGTTGTGAACTCCGGTGGACCTGAGCGGGGAAGCGATGCATGCAGGATATCGAGTGCACAATCTTAGTGAATCGCGGCAGAGTGCATTATCGGCGGACAATGCACTTTTCTATGAACTCCTCCGGAAGGGTAAGTAACTGTGCCGCAATGTATAGGATAATGTCAAGAAGACATAACTTCCCAATTTAAGGGATCAGAACTGAACTTGTACGAAGATTATATTAGTAGACTGCACAAATGACGTTACCAACCCCCTTTAATTATCTAGTCAAAGGGTCAGACAGGGACAGGAACCATAATGAATATTCATGGGCAGCCATTCTGACTAATAAACATCGATAAGATGGATGACGGATAGATAGCGTGGAGTAAAATTAATTAAAGATGATATCCCTTCAGTTATTTCTTATGTCTGCTAAACGCATAGACCATTTATAATAAAGAACTACAAGCACAATCACTTGCCATTCCACCAGAAGATAAGTATTTCAATTTTTTTTACATGGACTTCATGCATTTTACCCATGCCTAATAAATTCAATGGTGCAGCGAGCACCTCTACAATTTCATCTATTCAATACATTGTATGGATATTAGAAAATAATTCTGAGAACATAATTGTTTAAGATTTAAAGTGTTGGTATTCACTATCATATCCAAATTTTATTTTATTAATTTAATTCATTTTATTCTAATTGTGTGGACCTACATGAAAGATTTAGAGCTATTTTCAAAGGTGTTGTATATCCCGATAGTCACCGGGAATTTTGACTTCTCTGCAAGGCAACCACCAGGTTGCTACCTCTTGTATTTGTCTTGATGTAGAGACAGTTGACCTCAAATTAACCAGCATAGGTCCAGTGGAAAGGATAGAATAATACCTAATAATACCCCTTAGAGGGGGCATGATGACAGATTATAAACTCTACAAACACTTAGTTCCGCCCACTTCCAGGCCTGTTCTGCAGGATGTCAATGGCTGGAAAAGATTGGTGAGACGTGGCACCTGATTATCATTTAATCATCAAATAAACAACTTCCGAGTAAATGTCGTAACTTGGCTTATGACTTAAAGGGTGCACGTACACACATACCACTAGCACTACGTTTACAGGGAGTGGGCCCCGGCTCAATCGCATATGCTTTGCTATGCACCTTGCATTAAAACAATGCAAGGCACCAGGTTTTGGTTACCGATCACTTGCGTTTCCGTTTGTAAACTCAGCGCTAGCTGTACACGTGAGGTACGTGTAAGGCTGCATTCACATGTTGGGTTTCAATTCAAATAATACAAGACACCTGGTCCTCGTTGCTAAGCAAAACACATATGCAATCGGGCCCAACACCCTCTGCATGTGAATTACATTTCCAAAAGCAATTGAAACACAAAGTGTTGTCGCAGCCCTAGTGACCTAGGCTCAAAACTCATGAGTCTGGTGTTCCTGATCAACTCCATGACTGGAATACTCCCAGGTCCTGTGGCTACAAAAGAATATCAAATTAACCTCCAGGCTCGACAGGTAGTATGCGATGATTTGCTGTAATTGTCATTTTGTACATCATGTCCAAATTCCTCCACTTTGGCATTGTCGGTCCAAAAAAATTGAAAAGTGCCATTGTAGCTGTGTTCTTTAAATGTACAGAACAGTGGTCTTAAAATTCTTACTAATCGTTCCATGTTGGCTTCTATAAAATCATCTTTAATAACTTGCACTAGGATCAGGGCACAGGCTGTAGTAAATTTAGTGGGCAGGGTCATCCTTGTACCCTGCTCCATCACGCCCACTTTTTCAAAAATTTACAAACAGGAGATCTGGTGTACAAAGCATGATAAATGACTCATCATTTTTTCTCTTTAGCATTGTGTTTAAGCACAACAGACTGGCAAACTGCCAAAACAACTGGTTTGGAGGTGGTCATACTTGCTGATAATCAATTAATGAAAGGCATTCAATGATTAGCACCTGTATGAACCTAAGGACCAGATGTTTCTGTCCTGATATGAGAAGCAATGTAATTTAAAGACTTTTTCTTATGACTGCATGTCAGCATTTAATTTATGTTTCTGAAGATGAAAGGTTGGTTAAGCTGTGATGGTAATTGATATTAATTAATACATTTCTGTAATCCTGTTTACACATTTAACCACTGACTTTGTAAAATTGCTAACTAGCCTCCCGTGAAAACCATCTGAAAAGTTGACATAAGATATTTCATATTTTCTCACTCCTTGCAGTAGAAGCACACGCGAGCCTAATTACCTTTTGGAAAGGAAGCCATTCCAGCTGCTAGTGTTGTGGCACATAGACTTCATTTGTGCACCTTTCACACAGTCCCTTATTAATTGCGTGGGTAGACTTTTACTTCAGCGCTTGTCTGGTACATTGATAAGCCCATGAATACGGGAATACTAAGTCTTCGTTTTGAAGTTGCCATATTAAATATAGAAGATTTCCTGCACTTTTATCCTGAGTCCGTGGGAGAGATCCTGCACATCTTTCCCTATAAAAACAAGCACTAGAAAAAAGCATCCTATCTAACTAGTTCATCTGAGTAACAGAATTGCTTTGAGTTCAAATGCACTATAATTTTTCACTCTGTTTTTATAGGAAAGTTCATAAATCAGATATGATGAAGCCAGACATGGGATGAAAAATGGCAGGGAAATTATTCACCTTAAAGAAAATCTACCACAAGGATTGTAAACCAAACACACTTACATACTGGTGTGTGCCCCCTCTGACAGGATCTGCTCTTTTTTAAACTCCTTATGCCCTTGTTTTTACGGAAAAAAAATTTCTTTCAAATTATGCAAATGAGCCTGAGGGGCTCTGGGTTCAATTAACAGCTATGGTGTCCAGAGCCTTTTAATACCTGTTTTTGTAGAAACAAGAGCATACAAAACTAAAAGAAGAGCGGAACCTGCCACAGGGGGGCCACACCAGCATGTAAGTGTGCTTGGGTTACAATACTTGATCCTGGTTGTATATTTCCTTTAAACAAAGAAGGACAAACAAATATTTCAATAATATTGAGGTAGGCTGAATGGCTTTAAAAAAATGCATGCAAAACTTATAGTAATACTATACTTATAGTACCTACATAGAAAACCTGCTCTCTCAGGCTTAAGTTAATAAAAAGAAATATAAAAATTGTAGATGCTCAACTCCTAAAACAGTCATCAAGATGAAGATGGTGCAGAAGATTATCACTTCTCACCACCCTTTGGATGGGAATAGTATCCTAGTATCCTATTTCCAAATTGAGCTGCAGACTCTGATCAACCTTCGTGTCTAAACGACATCAGGAGGACACAAAGCGCAGATGATACTGGTATAGAAATAATATACCCTTTATGATGGTACCTTTTATATTATATTCAAATGGAGATCTAAAAGCATACATTATTAAAAAAAAATAGTTGACCGGAGTCTGCAGATCCATTTGGATAAGGAGAATTAGACACTGGAAGGATACCCTGGTGAGAATTAATAGCACAGAAGGTTATCTCTAGTCTGTGTGGCTCAACTTCTTTTCCCATTTGGACAATTGTCCATGCTTCTATAAATATGTGAATCAAAGCCCCAAGTTAAAAGATCCAGAGAATTAATATTTTGCAATGTAATAATATATAGTATATAAAATATACCATTTAACTAAGTTCTGCTGAGTTGATGGGAAATTTGTTTTTAAAGGTGGTATTTTGCCATAATCCTTTGGATAGAAGATATCTATTGACTGTCCAACATCTCGCAACCCCACCAATCATCCGTATCATGTAGAAGTGACACTCTAGTGAGCACCACTTCTCATGTCAGTGGCCTCACATCCATTGATCACATGGCCTATTTACAGCTCAGTCCCATTCAAGTCGTTTAGAATCTACTCAGCTTCTCATGCTTCCTATAGATAGGACATTGGTCCACCATACAGTGGCAGGAGCCAAGCACCTTGTAAGCAATCTTTTTTTTCGTCCTGTTTTCACATTCCCTAATAGCTGAGCCCATTGATGGGTTGGTTCTCAAGCAAAAATTTGGAACAAGGGACAGCCATGAAGAAGATTTTCCCAAGAAAAGAGAAACCACATAATCCAGCTCTCCGACAATAAAAATTACTTCAAGTTGACAATTGGAGGAATATGAAATAAAGTCCATCCAGGTAAAATATTGGAGACCACAAGTCTGCTCATCACAAGGTCTTGCAGGACAAACACAGTAGTGTTTCATAATTTTAAGATGACTCTCTGCAACGTGCATTACTCAATGCACGGTGAAGACGCCTTGACTGCGATATCATCATGCAAAGCATTAGCTCCAGTTTACAAAAAGTGAACAGTGGAAGATTGGAAGATTGGTAATTGGAGCAATGAGATGAAAGTCAATAAATTGGGCTATAGTGGGTGCACATGGGTCTGGAAGAATCAAGGGAAAAGAGGATTAACAGATTGAGAACTAGAAGGCATTATCAAGTATGTACCAACATTGGGAACATGTACAAAAAACCTGGAACCAGACTTTTGTTGAAGCATGCTTTAGAGCATGCCCACAAGCATTCAGACGATGTTGAAATCAAATGTGGATTTACGAATGATTAATTTTAAAAAATTGTTAAAATTAAAATCTAGATTTTTAAAAAGCAAAGCTGTTACATTGTAGGTACGTCACAAGAATCTGCATAACTAAGCATATGCTAAATAGTTACAGGTCAATTTTGCGTATGAGATGGCCAAGATCTTTATCTACAAAATAATGGTAGTCTCATGTTCAAAGCTGTTGTGGATGGTGCGTTATGAAACTTTAAAGTCAAACAGCTCAATACACTTTTGCTTGTCAGTGTATATTATTTAGGAGCGAAGTGAGGCTCACAGTAGTTATTCAGGGGCAAAATATTGTATGTGACTGTGGTATTTTTAGAGTAACAGTGTGGAGTAAAATGAAAATTAAGCCTTTTCTAACCACTGATTTTAATAGTAATAATGTGATACGTGTCTTAATCATGTTGTTTAGTCTGACTCTTGCGGTTAAAAACATCCTGCCTTAAATCTTCCATTTCAAGTGGTTGTTTTCAATCTAGAATGAAAGGAATTTCCTACTGTAGCTGTAAGAATATTGCATTTTGGAAAGCTGGTCAGTTTAACTGGATTAGACATCTGCAAAGGCATGCTGTTCCCGTCATATGTAAAGAGAGGGAACTGGATTTGTTTTCAATATGTCTGGATCCAGTCTGTCAGCACATTTTATACTAACTATTTGTTGCAACATGCAGGACACAAGCACCAAAGTCCCTCAAGACGCCATCATGTTTACTACTGATGGCCTAAGGTCACCAATGACTCCTTAGATGATGTGTGTGATTTCTTCAGAGGATAACAAATACAGTAAATGGTTTTGAAGGGAGAGCAAAACAGAAATTTGAATAGTTTTGGCCCAGTATTTTCCTTTGTTGCTTATGAAAAAGTACTTGTAGGAGATGTTTACTCCTAGATGTTTTGTGGCAGTGTAGTCTGTAAGATTAGTCATCTACACTGATACACTGTGTACCAACCCATTTCCTCATTCCTTTTTTATATTTAATTTTAGCTATGATGAGATTGAAACAGACTAGGACAACCTGAGGTCATGTAGATCTTTTTTAATTTTGTGCAAATTTTCAGTTGAGACAATTGTACACCAGAAAACTGATGGAGCTACAATAGTAAATCCCCCCTAAATGGTCTTCCACATGTCTATAGACTGGACAAAATAAAGCCACCACTTTACTAATCGGGGTTAAGAAAACCTAGCAATTAGATCATATTATCTATGGGTAGTTGGGCATGTCTTGTGATGGGTGATGATGTTAGGAAGGTTTATGGGGTGTTTGGATGCCATATAATACTACTATTTATTCTCATGAATTGCAGTACAGGCCGTCCCTGGGTTACGTACAAGATAGGTTCCGTTGGTTTGTTCTTAACTTGAAGTCGAAACTGTATATTTAATAATTGTAGATCCAGACAAAAAATTTTTTTGTCCCAGTGACAATTGGAGTTTCAAAATTTTTTGCTGTAATGGGACCAGGGATTATCAATAAAGCTTCATTATAGACACCTTACAGCTGATCATTGCAGTCTGGGGCTGTAGTAAAGCATCGAGAGAGCTTCACCAGAGGTTACAGTGGGCAGAGGGGTCCGTCTTTAATTAGGGGTCGTCTGTAAGTCGGGTGTTCTTAAGTAGGTGACTGCCTGTACTGTACATATACAGGCGGTCCCCTACTTAAGGACAACCTACTTACAGACAACTCATAGTTACAGACGGACCCCTCTGCCCACTGTGACCTCTGGTGAAGCTCTCTGGATGCTTTACTATAGTCCCAGGCGGTAAGGTGTCTGTAATGAAGCTTTATTGATAATCCTTGGTCCAATTACAGCAAAAATTTTGAAACTACAATTGTCAAAGGGACAAAAGAAAAAAATTTGTCTAGAACTTCAATTATAAAATATACAGTTTCGACTTACATACAAATTCAACTTAAGAACAAACCTCCGGACCCTATCTTGTATGTAACCCGGGGACTGCCTGTACATGGTATGACTTTCACTGTGGCAATTGTTCATGTTTGATACATTGACTGCTGGTTATATGTAGATGGTAGCTTTAGGTTATAGTCCAAAATCATTGACTATTTCCTGTCTATATCATTTTTAACTATTAAAAATTTGGGTTTTCTTTGTTTTGTAGGCTTCAATAAAAATTGGTGACCATATTTTGCATAAAATAAAATGGTTTGCATTTATACTTTCTGTGCTATATTGTAAAGTTATGAGTAAAATATCTCTCTCTAGGCATAGGATGCATAGGGTGCATTCACAGACAAACGAGGGAATCCAGCATCCATGCAAAAATCGTGTCAAAAATTTAATAAAAACATTTCCTTTAATAATTCAGGTTAAAAACATCCAAATGGCACTAAGGGCACATTCACAACGGGATCAGGATCCTCAAGGGGCCTGTAAGGTGCTTTGTTTCTATTCAAAAAGAGCAGAGCTATAAACTATCCATTGTACTTAAGGGCTGATACAGGTTTATGGCAGCAATGCTGAGTCTTATATCGTATTAAAAAATTAGATTTTAATAAAATCTAAAAGCTAATAGTTCCAGTGTAAAGTCTTCATAGATATAAGCCATTGGTTGATCCCGATAGTTTCTTCACTAGAGATGAGCGAACACTAAAATGCTCGGGTACTCGTTATTCGAGACGAACTTTTCCCGATGCTCGAGTGCTCGTCTCGAATAACGAACCCCATTGAAGTCAATGGGAGACTCGAGCATTTTTCAAGGGGACCAAGGCTCTGCACAGGGAAGCTTGGCCAAACACCTGGGAACCTCAGAAAAGGATGGAAACACCACGGAAATGGACAGGAAACAGCAGGGGCAGCATGCATGGATGCCTCTGAGGCTGCATAATCGCACCATTATGCCAAAATTATGGGCAACAGCATGGCCATGACAGAGTGACAGAATGAAGCTAGATAGCATCTAAAACATCCAATAATTGACCCTGACACTATAGGGGACGGCATGCAGAGGCAGCGGCAGCAGGCTAGAGAGTGTCATGGCGACATACCCTAAATGGACTCAGGCTTCAAACCAATGGGTGGCAGAGAGGAACCAAAGGAGGTGAGCAAGAAGCGCTCAAATAATATCGGTACATGATAAAAGTTTGCCAGTATATTTTGTGGATTACACAGCAGGGTGGCGACAAAGTTAACATGGAAGCCATGAAAACAACCCAAAATTCTGCCTGACACAGCTCGTTTGATAAGGGGACCATGTATGGAGGCAGTGAACTAGTAGTAGATTAAAGGTGCTGCAGTTAAAACTATGTTAGTTGGATCTTGGCATGGAGCTGGCGCTCCGCTGCCAGGCGAGCTTTCGCCAATCCAAGCCCCTGTCTCTAGGCTACTCCCCAAACAGCACTTCTAAGAACCTTTTGTATAAGATCAAGTGTAGTAGCGTTCTTATAAGTTTAGGATATGCCGGGTGAGGGGAATGTAAACAGATGCGCAAGAAGCGCTGAAATAATATCCCTAAATGGTAAAAGTTTGCAAGTATATTTTGGGGATTACACAGCAGGGTGGCGACAAAGTTAACAACTTTGATGTGGAATGCCCTGTAATAGCTCTTGGGCGGTGTGCCTTTTATCGCCTAGGCTCAGCAGTTTCAGCACCGCCTGCTGTCGCTTAGCGACGGCACTGCTGCTGTGCCTAGAGCTACCGACTGATGGCGCCATGCCCACGGATGGTAATTCGGAGGAGGAGGAGGTGGAGGAGGGGTGGGAGGAGGTATAGTAGGCCTTTGAGACCTGGACCGAGGTAGGCCCCGCAATTCTCTGCGTCGGCAGTATATGACCAGCCCCAGGGTCAGACTCGGTCCCAGCCTGCACCAAGTTAAGTGTAGTAGCGTTCTCATAAGTTTGGGATATGGCGGGTGAGGGGAATGTAAACAGATGCGCAAGAAGCGCATGATGCGCATGGAGCTGGCGTTCCGCTGCCAGGCGAGCTTTCGCCAATCCAAGCCCCTGTCTCTAGGCTACTCCCCAAACAGCACTTCTAAGAACCTTTTGTATAAGATCAAGTGTAGTAGCGTTCTTATAAGTTTAGGATATGCCGGGTGAGGGGAATGTAAACAGATGCGCAAGAAGCGCTGAAATAATATCCCTAAATGGTAAAAGTTTGCCAGTATATTTTGTGGATAACACAGCAGGGTGGCGACAAAGTTAACAACTTTGATGTGGAATCCATGAAAACAACCCAAATTTCTGCCTGACACACCTCGTTTGATAAAGGGACGATGTATGGAGGCAGCTATATGGACGACTTTTGGAGGTAGCAATGGAGACAACGTGTGGAGGCTGCTATGGAGACAATTTAATTTGGATAGTGCCTGTATGTGGCAGTCCCAAACATTTTTCAAACCAGAGGAGCAGGTAGGTGGCCCTCCAGTAAAATGGGATAGATTGAGTGCCTGTATGTGGCAGTCCCAAAAATGTTTCAAACCAGAGGAGCAGGTAGGTGGCCCTCCAGTAAAATGGAATAGATTGAGTGCCTGTATGTGGCAGTCCCAAAAATTGTTCAAACCAGAGGAGCAGGTAGGTGGCCCTGCAGTAAAATGGAATAGATTGAGTGCCTGTATGTGGCAGTCCCAAAAATTGTTCAAACCAGAGGAGCAGGTAGGTGGCCCTGCAGTAAAATGGAATAGATTGAGTGCCTGTATGTGGCAGTCCCAAAAATGTTTCAAACCAGAGGAGCAGGTAGGTGGCCCTCCAGTAAAATGGAATAGATTGAGTGCCTGTATGTGGCAGTCCCAAAAATTGTTCAAACCAGAGGAGCAGGTAGGTGGCCCTCCAGTAAAATGGAATAGATTGAGTGCCTGTATGTGGCAGTCCCAAAAATTGTTCAAACCAGAGGAGCAGGTAGGTGGCCCTGCAGTAAAATGGAATAGATTGAGTGCCTGTATGTGGCAGTCCCAAAAATTGTTCAAACCAGAGGAGCAGGTAGGTGGCCCTGCAGTAAAATGGAATAGATTGAGTGCCTGTATGTGGCAGTCCCAAAAATGTTTCAAACCAGAGGAGCAGGTAGGTGGCCCTGCAGTAAAATGGAATAGATTGAGTGCCTGTATGTGGCAGTCCCAAAAATTGTTCAAACCAGAGGAGCAGGTAGGTGGCCCTGCAGTAAAATGGAATAGATTGAGTGCCTGTATGTGGCAGTCCCAAAAATGTTTCAAACCAGAGGAGCAGGTAGGTGGCCCTCCAGTAAAATGGAATAGATTGAGTGCCTGTATGTGGCAGTCCCAAAAATGTTTCAAACCAGAGGAGCAGGTAGGTGGCCCTCCAGTAAAATGGAATAGATTGAGTGCCTGTATGTGGCAGTCCCAAAAATTGTTCAAACCAGAGGAGCAGGTAGGTGGCCCTGCAGTAAAATGGAATAGATTGAGTGCATGTATGTGGCACTCACAAAAATTGTTTCAAACAGAGGACCGGGTAGGTGGCCCTCCAGAAAAATTAAATGCATGAAGTACTATAGCAAGAGCCAGTGGGCCCTGTCAAAAAATAGCCAGTTTCCTCTGCTTTACTGTACAAAGAGGAGGAGAAGGAGGAAAATGAGGAGGAGGAGGAGGAGTGGATCAATTATTCAGGTTGAGCTTCCTTCACCTGGTGGAGATTGGAAATTCTGAGAAATCCAGCCTTTATTCATTTTAATAAGCGTCAGCCTGTCAGCGCTGTCAGTCGACAGGCGTGTACGCTTATCGGTGATGATGCCACCAGCTGCACTGAAAACCCGCTCGGACAAGACGCTAGCGGCAGGGCAGGCAAGAACCTCCAAGGCGTACAGCGCCAGTTCGTGCCACATGTCCAGCTTTGAAACCCAGTAGTTGTAGGGAGCTGTGTGATCATTTAGGACGATGGTATGGTCAGCTACGTACTCCCTCACCATCTTTCTGTAAAGATCAGCCCTACTCTGCCGAGACTGGGGACAGGTGACAGTGTCTTGCTGGGGTGACATAAAGCTGGCAAAAGCCTTGTAAAGCGTACCCTTGCCAGTGCTGGACAAGCTGCCTGCTCGCCTACTCTCCCTCGCTACTTGTCCCGCAGAACTACGCACTCTGCCGCTAGCGCTGTCAGAAGGGAAATACTGTTTCAGCTTGTGCACCAGGGCCTGCTGGTATTCATGCATTCTCACACTCCTTTCCTCTCCAGGGATGAGAGTGGGAAGATTTTGCTTGTACCGTGGGTCCAGGAGAGTGAACACCCAGTAATCGGTGCTGGAATAAATTCTTTGAACGCGAGGGTCACGGGATAGGCAGCCTAGCATGAAATCTGCCATATGCGCCAGAGTACCAACGCGTAAGAATTCACTCCCCTCACTGGCCTGACTGTCCATTTCCTCCTCCTCCAACTCCTCCAACTCCTCTTCTTCTGCCCATACACGCTGAACAGTGAAGGACTCAACAATGGTCCCCTCTTGTGTCTCGCCAACATTCTCCTCCTCTTCCTCCTCATCCTCCTCCACCTCCACCTCCTCCGATATGCGCTGAGAAACAGACCTCAGGGTGCTTTGGCTATCAACAAGGGAATATTCTTCCCCCGTCTCTTGTGACGAGCGCAAAGCTTCCGACTTCATGCTGACCAGAGAGTTTTTCAACAGGCCAAGCAGCGGGATGGTGAGGCTGATGATGGCGGCATCGCCACTGACCATCTGTGTTGACTCCTCAAAGTTACTCAGCACCTGACAGATATCAGACATCCACGTCCACTCCTCATTGTAGACTTGAGGAAGCTGACTGACCTGACTACCAGTTCTGGTGGAAGTTGACATCTGGCAGTCTACAATCGCTCTGCGCTGCTGGTAAACTCTGGATAACATGGTCAGTGTTGAATTCCACCTCGTGGGCACGTCGCACAACAGTCGGTGAGCGGGCAGTTGGAGGCGGCGCTGCGCTGCCCTGAGAGTGGCAGCATCTGGGCTGGACTTCCTGAAATGCGCACAGATGCGGCGCACCTTCGTGAGCAAATCAGACAGATTGGGGTATGTCTTGAGGAAACGCTGCACTATCAGATTTAACACATGGGCCAGGCATGGCACATGTGTCAGTCTGCCGAGTTGCAGAGCCGCCACCAGGTTACGGCCGTTGTCACACACAACCATTCCCGGCTTGAGGTTCAGCGGTGCCAGCCACAGATCAGTCTGCGCCGTGATGCCCTGTAATAGCTCTTGGGCGGTGTGCCTTTTGTCGCCTAGGCTCAGCAGTTTGAGCACCGCCTGCTGTCGCTTAGCGACGGCACTGCTGCTGTGCCTAGAGCTACCGACTGATGGCGCCGTGCCCACGGATGGTAGTTCGGAGGAGGAGGTGGAGGAGGGGTGGGAGGAGGAGGAGGCATAGTAGGCCTGAAACACCTGGACCGAGGTAGGCCCCGCAATCCTCGGCGTCGGCAGTATATGAGCAGCCCCAGGGTCAGACTCGGTCCCAGCCTCCACCAAGTTAACCCAATGTGCCGTCAGCGATATATAGTGGCCCTGCCCGGCAGCACTCGTCCACGTGTCCGTGGTCAGGTGGACCTTGTCAGAAACGGCGTTGGTCAGGGCACGGATGATGTTGTCTGACACGTGCTGGTGCAGGGCTGGGACGGCACATCGGGAAAAGTAGTGGCGGCTGGGGACCGAATACCGAGGGGCGGCCGCCGCCATGAGGTTGCGAAAGGCCTCGGTCTCTACTAGCCTATAGGGCAGCATCTCCAGGCTAAGCAATCTGGAGATGTGCACATTAAGGGCTTGGGCGTGCGGGTGGGTTGCACTATATTTGCGTTTCCGCTCCAGCGTCTGGGGAATGGAGAGCTGAACGCTGGTGGATGCTGTGGAGGATCGTGGAGGCGACGATGGGGTTTTTGTGGCAGGGTCCTGGGCAGGGGGCTGACTAGCAGCTGACACAGGGGAAGGAGCAGTGGTGTGCACGGCCGGAGGTGAACGGGCTTGTTGCCACTGAGTGGGGTGCTTAGCATTCATATGCCTGCGCATACTGGTGGTAGTTAAGCTAGTAGTGGTGGAACCCCTGCTGAGCCTGGTTTGGCAAATGTTGCACACCACAGTCCGTCGGTCATCCGGTGTTTCCTTAAAGAACCTCCACACTTCTGAAGATCTAGCCCTCGCCGCAAGAGCCCTCACCACGGGAGCTTCACTAGTTGACAGTGGCGCTGATGCACCAGCTCTGGCCCTGCCTCTCCGTCTGGCCCCACCACTGCCTCTTCCAACCTGTTCAGGTCGAGGACTCTCCTCCGTCTCAGAAGCACTGTGTTCACCCGGCCTCTCAACCCAGCTTGGGTCTGTCACCTCATCATCCTCCGATCCCTCAGTCTGCTCCCCCCTCGGACTTCCTGCCCTGACAACAACTTCCCCACTGTCTGACAACCGTGTCTCCTCATCGTCGGACACCTCTTTACACACTTCCACTACGTCAAGAAGGTCATCATCACCCACAGACTGTGACTGGTGGAAAACCTGGGCATCGGAAAATTGCTCAGCAGCAACCGGACAAGTGGTTTGTGACTGTGGGAAGGGTCCAGAAAACAGTTCCTCAGAGTATGCCGGTTCAAATGCCAAATTTTCCTGGGAGGGGGCAGACTGGGGGGGAGGAGGCTGAGGTGCAGGAGCTGGAGGAGTGGCGATTTCGGTGACATGGGTGGACTGCGTGGAAGACTGACTGGTGGTGGACAAATTGCTCGAAGCATTGTCAGCAATCCACGACATCACCTGTTCGCACTGTTCTGGCCTCAACAGTGCTCTACCACGAGTCCCAGTAACTTCAGACATGAACCTAGGGAGTGTAGCTCTGCGGCGTTCCCCTGCTCCCTCATCAGCAGGTGGTGTCTCACCCCGCCCAGGACCACGGCCTCTGACCCCTGCAGTAGTTGGACGCCCACGTCCCCGCCCTCGTCCTCTACCCCTAGCCCTCGGGTTAAACATTTTTAAAATGAGAGTTATAACTTTATTTTTTTTTTTACTTTTTTTTGTTTTTTTTTGTGTTTTTTTTTTTTTTTTGTGTTTTTTTTTTTTTTTTGAGTTTTTAAAACCAAACAATGCTATCCTATTGCTATGGCTATTTTCTAGCCAAGTATCAAAGGAAGCACAGTACTATGCCAGATGAGATGACACTGAGTTATTGCCTAATAGAAATCCAACCCCTACTGAATTTTGCCACTTCGGCCTTTGCTATGGATATGTGCGCCACTAAGCGCAGAACACAGCGGTCGCAAGTCCCACTACAAATTGCTCAGAATTGGCAAGTACATGCACTGCAGAAACTACAGCCACCAGCAGATCAACCAGAAATCAAATATATAGAACGCTACTGTAGGCTTCAAGATCAAGAAGCTGTTTGTATTCTCCTATGGCTATTTTCTAGCCAAGTATCAAAGGAAGCACAGTACTATGCCGGATGAGATGACACTGAGTTATTGCCTAATAGAAATCCAACCCCTACTGAATTTTGCCACTTCGGCCTTTGCTATGGATATGTGCGCCACTAAGCGCAGAACACAGCGGTCGCAAGTCTCACTACAAATTGCTCAGAATTGGCAAGTACATGCACTGCAGAAACTACAGCCACCAGCAGATCAACCAGAAATCAAATATATAGAACGCTACTGTAGGCTTCAAGATCAAGAAGCTGTTTGTATTCTCCTATGGCTATTTTCTAGCCAAGTATCAAAGGAAGCACAGTACTATGCCGGATGAGATGACACTGAGTTATTGCCTAATAGAAATCCAACCCCTACTGAATTTTGCCACTTCGGCCTTTGCTATGGATATGTGCGCCACTAAGCGCAGAACACAGCGGTCGCAAGTCCCACTACAAATTGCTCAGAATTGGCAAGTACATGCACTGCAGAAACTACAGCCACCAGCAGATCAACCAGAAATCAAATATATAGAACGCTACTGTAGGCTTCAAGATCAAGAAGCTGTTTGTATTCTCCTATGGCTATTTTCTAGCCAAGTATCAAAGGAAGCACAGTACTATGCCGGATGAGATGACACTGAGTTATTGCCTAATAGAAATCCAACCCCTACTGAATTTTGCCACTTCGGCCTTTGCTATGGATATGTGCGCCACTAAGCGCAGAACACAGCGGTCGCAAGTCCCACTACAAATTGCTCAGAATTGGCAAGTACATGCACTGCAGAAACTACAGCCACCAGCAGATCAACCAGAAATCAAATATATAGAACGCTACTGTAGGCTTCAAGAAGCTGTTTGTATTCTCCTATGGCTATTTTCTAGCCAAGTATCAAAGGAAGCACAGTACTATGCCGGATGAGATGACACTGAGTTATTGCCTAATAGAAATCCAACCCCTACTGAATTTTGCCACTTCGGCCTTTGCTATGGATATGTGCGCCACTAAGCGCAGAACACAGCGGTCGCAAGTCCCACTACAAATTGCTCAGAATTGGCAAGTACATGCACTGCAGAAACTACAGCCACCAGCAGATCAACCAGAAATCAAATATATAGAACGCTACTGTAGGCTTCAAGAAGCTGTTTGTATTCTCCTATGGCTATTTTCTAGCCAAGTATCAAAGGAAGCACAGTACTATGCCAGATGAGATGACACTGAGTTATTGCCTAATAGAAATCCAACCCCTACTGAATTTTGCCACTTCGGCCTTTGCTATGGATATGTGCGCCACTAAGCGCAGAACACAGCGGTCGCAAGTCTCACTACAAATTGCTCAGAATTGGCAAGTACATGCACTGCAGAAACTACAGCCACCAGCAGATCAACCAGAAATCAAATATATAGAACGCTACTGTAGGCTTCAAGAAGCTGTTTGTATTCTCCTATGGCTATTTTCTAGCCAAGTATCAAAGGAAGCACAGTACTATGCCAGATGAGATGACACTGAGTTATTGCCTAATAGAAATCCAACCCCTACTTAATTTTGCCACTTCAGCCTTTGCTATGGATATGTGCGCCACTAAGCGCAGAACACAGCGGTCGCAAGTCTCACTACAAATTGCTCAGAATTGGCAAGTACATGCACTGCAGAAACTACAGCCACCAGCAGATCAACCAGAAATCAAATATATAGAACGCTACTGTAGGCTTCAAGAAGCTGTTTGTATTCTCCTATGGCTATTTTCTAGCCAAGTATCAAAGGAAGCACAGTACTATGCCAGATGAGATGACACTGAGTTATTGCCTAATAGAAATCCAACCCCTACTGAATTTTGCCACTTCAGCCTTTGCTATGGATATGTGCGCCACTAAGCGCAGAACACAGCGGTCGCAAGTCTCACTACAAATTGCTCAGAATTGGCAAGTACATGCACTGCAGAAACTACAGCCACCAGCAGATCAACCAGAAATCAAATATATAGAACGCTACTGTAGGCTTCAAGAAGCTGTTTGTATTCTCCTATGGCTATTTTCTAGCCAAGTATCAAAGGAAGCACACTACTATGCCAGATGAGATGACACTGAGTTATTGCCTAATAGAAATCCAACCCCTACTGAATTTTCCCACTTCGGTCTTTGCTATGGATATGTGTGCCACTAAGAGCTAAACACAACGGTAGCAAGTCCCCCTGCTAATTCCTCACAAAATGGTAAAAGATGCAAATTAAAATAAAAAAAGTAGAACGTTATTGTAGCCCTAAGAAGGGCTGTTGGGTTCTTTGAGAATCACTCCTGCCTAACAGTAAGCTAATAGAACACCCTAACGCTTTCCCTGAGCAGCAGCAGCTCTCTCCCTAGCAGCATCCAGAGACAGAATGATCCGAGCAGCGCGGCCAGCGGCTAGTCTATCCCAGGGTCACCTGATCTGGCCAGCCAACCACTGCTATCGACGTGTAAGGGTACCACGTCATGCTGGGTGGAGTGCAGAGTCTCCTGGCTTGTGATTGGCTCTGTTTCTGGCCGCCAAAAAGCAAAACGGCGGGAGCTGCCATTTTCTCGAGCGGGCGAAGTATTCGTCCGAGTAACGAGCAGTTTCGAGTACCCTAATGCTCGACCGAGCATCAAGCTCGGACGAGCATGTTCGCTCATCTCTATTCTTCACCTTTGAAATAAGTGGATCATTTACATTACAATTTACTTGAACTATGTAGGTTTGTGAAGTTTTGCTTCAAGACAATAATTATGTGATTTTATTATATACTCTGTATATGTAATCTCTTATCCCATGGAGTAATAAAGTAATGGAGCTCTGTTTTGTCAGATCATTGACCGCTTGTAAGACCTTGAAAAGATCATGTTGCCTTTCCCTGTTGTACATATTTGGGACGTTTCATGAAGGTCCAGACTAATTGGAGCCTTGAAATGAATTGTGATCTTTAGAGGAAGTGCTTGCTGTCTAACATCTCTGTCACTCTGTATACATTCTGACGCTATACGCTACATGAATTGCCTCCAGCCACAGACATAACTTGTAGGGAAAACTGTGGCCGCTTGTTTAGCTCATTAACTATCCCAAAGGCATCCATCCTAAATTGTATAGGTATTATACACCGCAGTGACCTGTATGTCCCTGAAGTAGTGTTGTTTTAGCCAGTGTCTCGGTGTATTTAATGACATATTATGTGACAATTTCATGACCTTTTGTGTCGCGATCTGTCATGTGATACATCATTACTGCTGACTTTCTTGCTGGATAAAAATATACCACTTGACCAAAGGAAAAGTGATCCCCTATGCCAAGTATTATGGGTTAAACGAAAATTATTTGGCTATCTCTACTGTTAAGGACACTGATCTGGGGCATCCTCCTGTATTAAGTTCCCTCTATATCTCAATGCCTCCAGTATTAATGAAATTCCCTCTATATCTCAATGCACCTTGATTTGTAGTTATTTACAGTAATTAGTAGAAATCTATAACCTCAAAGGTTCCGCTAGACATAAAGAACTAAGCAATAAGAAAGTGTTTGGGAAAGAATTGGCCATTAATAATACAATAAATGATAACAATCTTGCATGAATAATGACATATGATTTATTAAATGGCAAAATAAATGAATACATGCTCTACGACAAACTTGCGCTTATGATAATTCTACTAATAAAAGCAAAAAAAAGAGTAAAAAAAGAGTAACTCTAACAAAAAACTACTCCTGTGACAACTAACGCTTCACTTTTAATTGCTGCTGTGATAATTACATCCTTTTATTATCCAAATGAACCTAATTACAGTAATTGTTCTAATAAATTGAAATTAGAGAGAATATAAAGTGCGATAAAATGGTATTTCAGTATGAAAGTCCTTAAAATATGCAACATTAAATTTCATGTGTTTAGCCAATTGACAGTTACTAACCTAAAGGGGTAAAGGGATTTTCTAGTCCCCCACTATTAATTGCAAATGGGCCCCACAAGTACATGTACAGGCAGTCCCTGACTTAAGGACACCTAACTAACAGACGACTCCTAGTTACAGACAGACCTCTCTACCTACTGTGACCTCTGGAGAAGCTCTCTGGATACTGGTAAGCAAACCAGGACCGAGCTTCTAATTCATTTCTGGGTAGGGTCTGGGGAACCTGAACCTGCAAAAAATCTGTTCCAACTTCCATACAAATTCAACTTAAGAACAAACCTACAGAGCCTATATAGTATGTAACCCAGTATGTAACTAGTAATGGGTGTAAGAATTAGAAAATAGTGCTCCACAACTGAAAATATAAGCGCTCAAGAGAATTTAAAGGAAATCAACAGCTTGCAAAAAAAAACAAACAAATATATATACACACAGTATATATATACTCTCCTAGACTCCTCTTCATCTTGATCCCTTGACACGCCGACTGTTAATTATGCACACACCCACACCTCCCTCTCCCAGTATGGACTTGAGGTCACCTCCCTCTACCAGCATGGGAGAAGGAGGTGGCAAGGGTGTGCATAATTAGCAGTCTGGAGTGCTGGACATCTTGTCCTTTCACTGTGTACTGCTAATTATAAATTTGTAAAGACTAGCAAAGGACAACGCCGGGATCAAAATGAAGAGGAGCGGAGGAGAGTATTTCTAGGTTTTTTTGTGTTTTTGCAAGTGGTTGATTTCCTTTAAGAAATTAGAAGACCAAGAGTTTTAGATGTTTCATAGACTAGAAGATATTGGTTAACCCCTAGGCGCACCAGGACGTTATCGTACGTCCCTAAGGCTACATTCAGACAAACGTGTGTCCACCGCGCTGTTGCCCAGCACACGTCAGCACACGGGAGAAGAGGAGGGGGTAAGCGCTGCTCCCCTCTGCCCCTCTCCATAGAGTTATATAGCGCACAGCGCCATATTACGGGGAAAGATAGGACATGTCGCTGCATCGTGTGCTGTACCATACCGGTCTGTGTGCCCATTGCCAGCCAATGGGGCACGTATATTCGACACATATACGGCGGACGTATATACGTCCCACAACGACCGTGTGAATGTAGCCTAATATGAACGGACAAAGGTAGAACCTCTGAAGAGAATTCTGGAGCAGCTATATTTTTTTTTAATTTGCTGGTAATTTACGAGAATGAATTTATTAGGATCAGTTTTTTTGAAGACCATAACATACACGTTTTATATGAAGAAAATGGCTTTCACGTAGCAAAGAGTTATTTCATTACATAATGTGAATGTGATTTCAGTGAAAATACAGAAAAAGAGCAATTTGGTGGCAGATGGAATATCTTTTTAATTACATCTTGCAGGTTCAGGTTCCAATGCTTTTGCGAAGCAAGCAGGAATGAGTCCATACTGAACAGTAATCACTAGTCGTCAGTTAATTTCCAGCCCACGTAGGTTTCTAGCTGTGAAGCTAAACCTGAGCACATGACAGACGGTGAATGCAGAGACGTGTGAATTGTCAGGTACATATAGACAGATGCAGTGCAATCGATGGATGTGTGATTGCTGCAGTAACATTATATAATGCCCCAATGAACTAATAATCTGTAATACCTGTAAATTCCTAATAAAGTAATTGGGGGACATTAATCATTTTGAGTCTTTCTACTTGTTGTTTGTCTTGTTTCATTGATTTTTCTCTTCTATTGGGTGACTTGTGGTGTTTTTAAACAAGGTGAAAGTTTGCGTTATTCTTTACTTTATCGTAAAAATCATATGAAAGGTCCATGTGACTTATGCAGTGGAGTGGATTTCAGCAGAAATCTTTGTGCAATTTTTAGAATATGTGCAATATGTAATACATAGCCAAGCAGTGTGGTTATCTAGATCATTGAAAGGCAGCACCCTCTCCTCTGTATTAATTAGCGTTCTACATGGTGAGCTACTCTATTTAACAATATTCCTCTGTCTGTTTTTGTTGATGAGCATACCAGTTAAAATTCTGCCAAACCTGAATTTAAAAATCTGTTCCCGAACCGGGACCACCACCAGTAGCACCCATCTTCAGTGCTGGCACAAATCAAAGGTGTTAACTATTCAAATGTAACAGTCAGGATGTAATCCACTACAGTGCAGGTGCAGAGTAAGATTCCAAAATTGCTTTATTGATGGGGGACCCAATGGTAGAGAAAAAAATTGAATGGAAATTTAATTTAAATTTCATCTAGAAAGCCAAAAGGACACAATCTGCCCCAGTGTGTACATGTGGTTACTGAATACTGTCACATATTGTTAAACTTGGCTCCCAGTGCATTTCCCTAAAAAGAAAATTATGCTAAACATCAAAAAGACCCTAGATATAAAGGCTTCATAAAAGTTTGCAGGTGAGAGGGTCAATTTGAGGCTCAACTCCATGCCCCAATCGCCGCGCCCTCCCAAAAATGGCAGAATGCACACGGCCAAAGCAGTTTCTAAGCCACTGAAGCGGCATTTAAACTGTTAACACCCACAATCGGTGGCAGCATCGTGCATGGGTGTTATTGGCTTTAGTCCAGGTTCGGTATCTGAAAAGAAATTTACATTTTGGAATTGGGTTCAATTTTAAGGGGTCCGCTCATCACTAGGAGGATGATTCTTTTAACTGAGGCTGGAATCCAAACATCTAATAGTCTGGACGAAAGGCAAACACATATCTTATGTGGACAGAAAAAAAATGCTACTAAAAATCTGTTCTGGCTGCTTTCCAAGATCATCTCATAACTAATTTCATGAAAGTGTAATCTGTATTTCATCAGCTTGTAGTGATATTTCACAGATACGATGGCTTCACTGCGTGGATGACAATTCAATACAGAGAGCCCTGCAGTGATTTACTAAGCATCAGCCTCCTGGAGGTAGAAGGAAAACAGATGTTTAGGAGTGACTGCAGACCACGGGGTGCGGTAATACTTTCTAGGGTTCCTCTTACATATACAAGGACGTAGACTTTTACTATCGCAAATTTTATGTCACCACTTGGTTTAGTCAACTTTATCAACTGGTACCAAACAATTAGGAGGGGAGTTATTATCATTAGGTAGGCTCCGTACATCAGTACTTCGGAACTCTTCTGCCACCAGAATTAATATTAGGGGCTTACACTACATGATACATTTCATATATGCCACAGAATAACAATGGCCGGAGGGAATTTGTACAAGAAAATGTGCAACTTTTTCAATAGTCGCACTTCATAAATCTAACTTGTTCATCTGCATTGCCTTGATATATCTGCCATTAGGAGAAAAAGTTGAAAAGTGTAGTAGGTTTTCAAAAGTTGCAGAAAAGGCATAAATATTGCACAAAACAACCAATCCTTTGACATTTATTTGCCAGAAAACTACCCACGATAATAATAATCTGGGCTGCACGGTGGCTGAGCGGGTAGAACTTCTGCCTTGCAGCGCTGCAGTCCTGAATTTCAAGTCCCACCCAGGTCAACATCTGCAAAGAGTTTGTATGTTCTCTCCGTGTTTGCATGGGTTTCCTCCAGGTCCTCCGGTTTCCACCCACATTTCAAAACATACTAGTAGGTTGTTGAGATTGTGAGCCCCATAGGGGACAGGAACAAATTTGTCATGCTTTGTGCAGCGCTGCGTAATCTGTATAAATAAAGAAATATCATTATTATTATATTATACCCGCTCCTAATATATTGATGATACAATGAGCAAACAGTCTCCCTGTTTCTTCTCAGTGCACAACCATAATGTGGAGGAGAGGTGGTAGAGGATGGTGCCATCATCTTCTACCATTTACACTGAATGTGACTTATATTGGGAGTTATGTTTAAAATATAACACACAAGAGATGAAGAAGCCAATCTGGGAATGTTTTATTTTTTAACTTGCTGACAAAAAGAACAGCAATCTTATTAGTTACTATTGTTTTTCAAGTTTTTTATGTTAAAGATATACAATATTGGAGGAATTTAGTGTGATTCTAATTTTATGTTTCATATTTAAAAAATCCTAAATCCAAAATTTATTTCAATGGTCACTAAACCTAATAATTACACTTACATAAAGTACCAAAAGTAGAGAAAATAAAAACAGATTAAAAAACAATATGCAATTCCTTGTTGAGCTTCGGGTAGACTTCGTAGCAGCCACCATTAAAGTTTGAATTGCTTTTTATGGCGCAAATATTGCATCTGTCAAAATGATGGAAACGTCAACGAGGCCCAGTCTGACCTTTCTCTAATGAGGTCATTTAGCCACCATAATCACCCATTGCATAATGTATCCAGCACAGCACCAAATTATAAAGAGAAGCCATGATTTTGGTTTTAAATCCCTGCAGGTCTATTCGTCGAACCCCCATGATTTACATACTGATGACCTATCCTGAGGAACAGTAATCAGCAATAGTGGTAGCCTGGGGCCCAAGCCCTGGAGGGGACCCATGGACACCAGAACCACTCACAATACTAGTCATACTAGCCCTGATATAAATGCACCCCCCCCCCCCCCCCCATGTGCTCATGTTTGGAGAGAATTCACAAATGTTTTTGAATGTAGCAAAATCAGATTTCACAATTTTGGAGATGAGTCGTTTTGATTTGCAATAATACATCCCCCAACAGCAAATAGCCAATATAACAATTCTATCTCTTACCGAAGTAAAACTATTTAACAAAGGTAAGTAAAGTAGAAAATGGAATCATCAGTCTGCTCGCCTTTAATTCTTCATAGTTTGTAGTCTGAGACTTGTCACCTTGTAAAGGCTGCAATAAACTGCGTTCACTTTCATATGACCAGCTGCGCTCACAATTCTGATCTCATCCTAGTACATCACTTTTACTTTACTTTTAACCATCATATAAATAACCTATTAAAAGACATATGGTAGGTTGCGTGACCAAAAACGTATAAACCCTGATAATATATAGCTCTCTGCAGGAGAGGGACACTAGAATGTGGAGAACGGCTCAGTTCAGCTACCGGAGGTAGAAGATGAACTAATACTGCTCCACAACTTACTCCATTCCAGGTGAGGCAGAGGATCTCTACAAAGTCTTCCCTTTTCACTTTGACAACTACATTCATTTTATGTTTTACAAAGAAAAGAAATGTGGTTATATAATCAGAATTATTAATGTCTTTCACCTGCATAATATTCCTGTCTCCAAACTCTCCTCTGATATGTGTGCAAGTCCATTTGAGATATAATATATTTTAGGATTGAAGAGACTGGTGGTAACTCCATGAAATATTCGTACATGCTCATATTATTTCTGTACTTACATAACCATATAATAGTCATAACACTAAAATGCATTGGGCATTGTACTAAACTATATTTATCTAAATATTTGCAAACAGTATTTTTCTTTTTCAAGTTACAATCTTGGTTACGGTTTGTTTTTCCCTATAATATCCGATTTGCCTCCTCTTCGTTATTTACATAATTGATTATAATTCACGTTAGAGCTGTCTCTAGAGTTTATACGTGCAGAACTTTTTTTTTTTCCTAGTTAGTAATGTGCCAGATGTTGATACCCATTAAGGAAAGATCGTCCGAAAGCGACATGGAAAATTTACAATGCAGATCCAGCATTTACGAAATTCTCAGCTACGCAGTAAAGGCCAATCAAGAAAATTATTGTGACAACCTTAAGCAGCCAAGAGCTCTATCCCCTAAGAATCTATAATTCGCTAAAAGAAGCTGTCCATTGCCCGGGCCACTTGATGCATGGTTGGCTTCTACTAGCTTGGAGGCGTCTACAGTTCATTAGTAGATTATGTACAGGAGAAAACCATTTTCACAGTGGAAACGCGTGACAAGATATGACATAAGTCACTGTAAGAAACTTTCACAAAAAGGCAAAAACAACAAAGCAAAAAATGCACCAAACCGCAAGATTACAAACAATCGGTATAAATAATGACTGTTAGATAATACATTTTTGAGTTTTAAGATTTAATCTAAATTTATCATCTTTAAGGCTTCTAAGTACATGTCCTTATGTAGCATTCTCTTCCTATGGGCAAGAGACACCTTATGGACCACCTAAGGCTCCTGAGCCTTGGTGTGAAACCCAGGCTTTCCGCTTAGTAGAAAGACGATATGTTGAAACAAGTGGAATGAGATGACCAACTTTAAGCAATGTTTTGCATCATTCACTTCAGTTCGTCCATGCTTTTTTTCCAAAGCTAGGTTTTGTTTATCCAAAAGAAAACGTAAAGAAGGACACATCTTGTATGCTATAGAGTTAGAGTTCATGCACATATCTAATATATGTTGTAACTTTTGGAGCATGATCTGAGCCTAAGGCAGGGGTGTAACTTGAGGGGGTGCAGAGGTTGCGATCGCACCTGGGCCCAAGAGGTTTAGGGGACCCATAAGGTGTCACTTCCCCATATGAGAAGACTATTACTATAAACCATACATTATAGTCAGGGGCCTGGCACAGACTTTGCACTGGGGCCCATCAGCTTCTAGTTACGCCACTGGCCTAAGATTTTAGCTTCACACAACCTCTGATTTTTATTCAGCTGCAGTTTTACCCATTGGTTCTTGAGGGGCTCTATATCATCTCAAATGCATCTAATTTCATGTATTCCCCATCCCTTGCTTGTTTCTCAGTCGCATTGTCCATTTCAGAGACACCCTATGGCAACACACAGGACTCCATAATGAATTTACTGATATATAGTACAACATAAGTTTTACTTTTAGGATTTCTAACCAGAGTTTCACCCTTCTCCGTTATTTATACTGTACAAGACCATGGATACTATATTTGACCACCGCATATGCACTTCTCAGCAAAATGTACAGATGACTGTTTCCCATTGAGGTGACGAACCCACAAAAGCAATTCACTGGCCGCCTACATGTAGATAAACAGTACTTTATCGAATAAGAAATACTGTAACGCAAACAGGGATGTGCCCTATTCCAGTGCTATAGAGGGACGTGTCCTGATGAATTATATCTGAAGTTCAAGTTCCCAGATCTGTACACTGGGGAACGAAACTGCCGAAATTTTCTTACAACACAGGAAGATAAATGCATTTCCTGACCCAGTTAACTTACCTTCAGTGTGTGACCTCTGCTGCACTAAAATAGAGGCTTTCACAGCCAAAGCAGAAATAGAATATAGCAAAAGAAGGGTTTTATCAAGTTTTTATTGCTATTATATTAGACAATACATTAAGTGTTTGCATAATTTGTATTACAAAGAGTGAACACTGGCATAGTGTAAGGCTATTGTCTACAATGGCAGGAGATGTCCTTTGGGAAGTCTATCGGGATGCTGCCATGTTGTTACACAATGTAGAAACAAATGCAATTAAAAAAAATATCACAAAGCTTACAATTATTACTGTCAGAAACCACATAGTTATGGAATATGAATCTAAAATATTAAAGGTAAATAGAGAAGTAGCTCATAACTTTCAGAAAGTGTACTGGGGAAGAAGTGGAAACTGTTAATGCCTTAAACCACTCCGCTTATCTGCCCCTAACCTCACCCCATAATGTGCCCGCACAGTATAATATCCCCTTAATAGCCTCCACACTTCCTTTGGCAACAAACACTGTATAATGTGTCCTTCCATGGTGGACTGCTCACTTACAATGTCCTCCATATATCCCTTTTCGTGTAGCCCCCACTTGTAATACCCTCAATTTCTTTGGGCCCAGATATATAATTCACACACCTATAGCAGGACTCCAAAATCCAGCATCGCCCTGCTGAATTGGGGGTTGGGAAGTATAATTGAATATTTTCATTGTAAACCACAATATTCACGGTTACTGGTATTTATAAAGATTGTTAATCCTGGGTTCTGGATCTCCTGTAGGGGAAGAATTTTTATTTATTTTAATAGCACTTTATGGTAAAGTGGGTGTCTTAAGGGATTGTCCTGACTTAAGGACACGCAATTTACAGACGACCCCTAGTTACAGGTGGACCTCTCTACCCACTGTGACCTCTGGTGAAGCTCTCTGGATGTTACTATAGTCCCAGACTGCAATGATCAGCTGTAAGGTGTCTGTAATGAAACTTTATTGATAATACTTTTTCCCATGACATCAAGAAATTCTGATAATCCAATTGTCCCAGGGGGACAAAAATGTTTTGTCTGGAGCTTCATTTATAAAATATACCAGTTCTGACTTGCATACAAATTCAACTTAACTACAAACCTAAAGTACCTATCCTGTATGAAACCCAGGGAATGCTTGTACTAAGTCTTTTTTAACCCATAAGCTATCCATAAATGATGTACACGACGTAACTTAGACTTTTATGGAACAGAATAACTGGTGCTTCCATATCACCTATTAATTCTAAGGTCCATTGTGAATACACAGCCAATGGTTTGGGCACTAGTCAGCTATTGAGTTAACGCTCACACAAGTTTATAAATTATAGAGGTAAAAATCTATTTGGTTCCCCCAGGGAGGTATCCAAGGTTCCTCTGTTGAATAAGAAGAAACAATTATAAGACCAGACATTGTTTCAACAGCTAAAACACAAATTTATGTATTTCAATGGCCTCATACACAGCCACTCACCTGGACCACGAATTATAGAGAAGGTCCTATTCCTGCCTGAGTTTGCTACACTAATACACACAGGCCACAGGTCTGTTGCAGGTAACCTTAAAATATAGCTCCATGCAGGTAGAGAACCCTGTTACAGATCTTGGAATGGGCCCAGAAGCTCACAAAGATGTTACTACTGTATATTCTTAAAGATGACCATGTATCTGTTCAGTGTTGTTTTAGAGCTCCAATATGACATTTGATCATCTACACTTGTGTATTAAGTCTTTTTTATTAAATTTTGTTTGAACATTTGCACTCTTAGTTGTTGGAACGTGGGTCGCGGGGCCACCTGTGACAGTGAGCAATGTCAAACACCCAAGACCCCTATGTAATAGGTTCCAAATTGTAGTTTTATCCTCTATTTGCATATGTTTCATATTATTGTTGTGTTACTGTATATTCCCCCAATGGACTTCACCAGTTTTCTAAAATCATTCTGGTATTCTGTGTCACATTCCTGCCTGTGGTAGACATATACAATACAATACAATACATGTACAGCCGGTCCCCTACTTAAGAACACCTGACTTACAGACGACCCCTAGTTGGAGAAATGGACCTCTGGATGTTGGTAATTTACTGTATTTTAGTCCTATGGTACAATGAGCAGCTGTAACAGTTATCAAAGGTGTCTGCAATTAAGCTTTTTCATTAATACTGTTTCTTATGACAATCCAAAAATTTTAAAATCCAATTGTCACAGAGACCAAAAACATTTTGGCTGGGGTTACACTTATTAAATATACAGTTCCGACATACAAATTCAACTTCAGCACAAACCTGCAGAACCTCGTACGTAACCCGGGGATTGCCTGTACATACATTTACGAAAGGGACAAGGTGTTCTTTTATATCTGAGCACTTGTGTTCCAGGTGTATTCATAGATTTTATTGTAGATCAATTTGCATAAGAATATTGCAGAGAGGCCGCTCCTGCAGGGACACTTTAAGATATAATAAGATAAATGAATATTGCTCAACCAGGTAGAGCCAGAATATCAATGAGTAGAACTGTGTCTGCCGGCTAATCTGTCATGTGTAGTTTAAGTTGTACTTTCTCCCAACAGATAAAAATACCTTGTGCATATTGCTAAAAACTTGCCGAAAATGTTAGCGTTTTATCATGGATTTCTTTTACTTTATTCACTTGTTAGTCACATCATGCATGATTTACATAACTATAAGCTATATTCTTTTTTGGCTCACCATCTCTTCCACAATGGAAGGTTCAAAACTAAATAAAAATCTACCCTCCCCCGAGAAAAAGACACATACCTCCGCTTGCTGTCGTTAACATTTCCTTTGTTGCACATACAAGTATTAAACTGGTTTACTTTCCTCCTCTGTCCCCCTCCTTTTGTTGATTTTTGGAACCTTCTACCATGAGACCAAGAAGCCTTGTTTAATCTTCTATTTTATTATTGTAGCTTACCCAGATTGCATGACACGGACAGCTTGTGGCTCCCAGATTGTCTGATTGAATTTATAAGACTTTGTGTGCACAGTGTACATCTTGTTATTGTCAGCTGGCTAAATAAATGATAGAAGTTTTTTTTAAAGAAATCAAGTGTACATTAAATTAAGCTAACAAAAATACAGTCCTAGCGGATACTGGATGTGGGATATTTGAAGGAAAGCTACCACCTGGATAAAGTATTGTAAACCAAGCACACTTGCATGCGGCTGTATGCCCCCTCTGTATGCCCCTCAGTATAATTTGCATGAATTTTTTGGTAAAACAATGTTATAAGAAGCTAAAAGGAGAGCAGATCCTGCCAGAGCAGCACACACCAGTATGTCAGTGTGCTTGGTTTACAGTCCTTCATCCCGGCGGTAAGTTTACTTTAGCTGTTGGACCCTCTTTCCTAATGTGTGGCCTGGTAATCCTTGTTTAGGAAGGATATTGATCTCCTGTCTTCAGAAGTCCATTCAAACTTCTATAACTACATAGTACCAATGGGCTGTTCACCAGCATATTATATTTTAGAATCTGTCCTGTAGTATTACCAGTAATGCATGGTGTTAGTATTGCACATCTACTGAAAAGACACGTTCTTTTGATGTCTGTAAAAGCCTTTTGAAATAAAGTGTCATTATCGACTAGTCACACAACCCGTGTGGTTCCTGCTGGCACCTAGCTAATATCTACAATAGTCATTAGATCTTCTAGTCAACAAGTCCCAAAGCAGTTAACCAAGCATACTTGGATCAGTGATTTGCTATCACTATAGCAACAACATCATCATACTCCTCTGCTACCTCTACTGTACATCTATAGCATTCCAACAATGCCACTATCAGGATATCACTGAGCCAACACTACAAATAGATCATTATCACTGAGCTGACATGACATCACTGAACCACCTAGCGGATTCTAAAATGTACTTTAAAATCTGCAGGTCACACTTCAGCTCATTTCATCCAGAACTTTTTTGATGGCGAATCACTGCCGAAATCCACGCACCATAGACTATGTACATAAAGATGGCGGCTTGTGACTGCTTGTGCAGCATTTTATTCCTTCATTTCTCCTGATACCTGATAAAGAGTGAGTTGACCATTGTAAAGTACAAGCACTATCACCTCCTGTGTCACCTCTTATGTCACCCCTTCCTCTTTATAAACTGTAAGCCCTTATGAGCAGGGCCCTCATTCCTATTGTTTCAAGTGACCATGTTATTACTCTGAAATGTCTTATTTTGTCTGTATATGTCCCCCATGATCTGTAAATGAGCTGTGGAATATTATGGTGGCGTAGAAATCATTATCTATTATTATTATTATGGTAGTAGGGTATTTGAATAGGGTTCATGTAAACCACATGCATTTTCCACATGAAAAAGATAATCTTATAGCAGGTCAGGACCAGATAACCTTTATAGAGCAGACCCTTATATAAGACTCATGACTAGAGATCATCCAAGATTCGATTAGTGGAAGCTACACCAGAGATTCAATTCAGGTCTATATTGGTCCGAACCAATGTTGCTCCGATTCTCCTGGAAATTGGTAAATATCTACCTCTAGTCCACTAAAAAACAGTTATTTTTTTCAGAAATGGCTGCCAACTAATTTTGTTAAATTTTTACAAATGTTATAATTTTCCCTTGTCCTTCCCCCTCTCTAAGGCCGAATTCACACAGCCATGCACGGGACGTATGTACAACCGCGCCGTAATACATCCCCATAGACGGCAATAGCCGCATGGGATAGACCAGTGAGCAAATCACATGCTCATCGTACCGTTCCATAGCCGCAAAAAGATAGTGCATCTTCTATCTTCGGCCGTATTTATGGCTGTGCGGCAATTTTGTTAATAGAGAGGGGAGGCGTCACCCCTCCTTTTTCCCAGCACGGCTCACGTATACCTGTCTGGCAGGCATAGGTTTGTGTAAATGTAACCTTAGTCTGCCATGAATGACTGTATTACCTAAACGCCATTTCAAAAGATTCCTATTTCAGAAAGGATTGGATTTGCTTCCATTCTTTAAAAATGGAGATTGGTACCGAGTCTACGAACAAGCAACCAGATTCACTCCTGTCTACTCGGACCAAATAAAACATGGACGAAAAACCTTTATATAAAGACACGCAGGACCGGATAAAACATGTAGAGCAGAGCTTTCTATAAAGACACCCTGAAATAGATGAAGACAGAAGGAGACTTTTAATACGTGAAACATTTCTATAAATGTCACTAAGAAGCCGAGCTATGATCCTAATACAAATCTGTCTGTCCTAGTTCTTCTCTGCCATGTGCTAACAGTGGGTAGCTCGAATCTGTATTTAAAGACAGCTGCTTGTGGCTGAAACGTCCTATTATAATAATACACTTCAGCTCCGTTTAATACATGGTTACAACGATGTGACAAAGACTGGAGATTTGTAAAACAAAATCAATGATCAAAGTCGTGTTGCCATAATTACAAAATATTGCGCTGCCTCCTCTCCTATTTATGTGGCGGAGCGCCTGCATGGTAGTACGTTACTCTTGTGACACGTCTTTTATGTTGTAAAGACAGTGCTACCTTATATAGAAATGAATATTGTCATAATAGGCAAAATGAGACTGTACAGACTGAAAGAATTAGCTGTGAATGTAACTGGGGAGCTGAAAATTTCTAGTCTCTGCTTATTGAGGCTTTGACGTACAACTCAAAATGTGATATAAATGAGCGCAGAATTCAGGGCTAATAGCTGTTGCTTTGATAGTTCACAACTGGTGAACACGTGTTAACTGTAAAAGGATCCCTCGGACTATGTATAATCAATCATCTGACAGTAACCAGCTCTGTTTGTTATTAGTAGGTTACAATCCTATAGGACGCCTCCTTTCTGTGCACAATGTTCCTTTATAGAATTTACCTGAACAAAGAAGAAACAGACCACAATTGTATTTTCTTATATCCATCAGTTGATAGTTGATGATCCTCCATAACACTGTTTTAGAGACACATTGTTAGGGTATAATGTGATTTTAATGCACTGATTTAAGGTAAAGCCGGAAGGAGCTCATATGAGCTGCATTTTCATCAGTCTGTATATAAATAAACATATAGAAAACATTTGTGTATGTATATAACAGCTGAATCAAATATAATGTATGTGGGGAAATGTTAAGACCAAAGTGGTTGTCCATTCAGGAGCTAAAAACTATGTAAAGCTCAATTATCTGCTGTGTATTTTCCCATTGCTTATAGATTTATATTTGTATCATCTCCATTAGGGTAGAGTTGCGATATGTGACTACAATGGGGCAGATTTATCAAGTGTCTGAAAATCAGAATATTTCTAGTTGCCCATGGCAACCAATCACAGCTCAGCTTTCATTTTACCAGTGCTCATTAATATTTTAAAGGAGAGTTGTGATTGGTTGCCATGGGCAACTGGAAATATTCTGACTTTCAGACACTTGATAAATCTGCCCCAATGTGTCTACAGGGTTCATACTGGCTGTTCTGTGTAACACAAATCCAGGGGCTTAACTAAACGAGGCTGGGCCCTATAGCAGTCATCTGCATGGGGCCCTCAATTCCCCTTAAAAAAAATATAAGCATATTTGTACACATATGTTTATACAATCACTCACAATTATACATTCATACATATACACATTTATATACTTATATACACACACTCATTCATACTCCTACACAGTTAAGCAGCCTGCTTAGCTGTTTACTGGGGATTATATGTACTTTTACTCTATATACATATTATGCTTAACAGTGTGTAATGGTGCACATTCTCCATAGTGTGGCAAATCGAGAGACCGGGCCCCCTGACACTGCGGGCCCCAAAACAGCTGCTATGACTGCTATTCCTGCACAAGTCTATGACATGTTCACAAAGATGAGCATATATGCACAGTACACAATATACACTATTCATAAGGGTTTATTATTAGGTTGTTGCTACAGATATAGTATATGGAGGGAAATAAAATTTAGAAAATGAACCAGAATTTTGTCACTGATTTCTATCGTAAACCAAGCCCTCAAAGTTACACTAGACACCAGATTTATCATCTAGCATCAGACACTGTGTGATAAATATGCTGCAGTATAAGTTGGTCTAGTCTGACTTTGTTGAAGCTAGGAGTCCCCAGTAGAGAAGATGAGGAGACAAAGAAAGTGCACTTGCTTCAAGGGTAGCGTACTCTAAAGGTCATGTGACCAATAGTAAGATAGACTGATGAATGAAATAGGTATTTTCACACGATCTTTATGTCCATAGGACTAGTATGCCGTCTAGAGCTATCACAATGTTCAAAGAACAAAGAACATTCCACTGCATACATGTGGAAGTTGTATAAACTGGTTTGTTTTATTGCACAATACGTTTCAACTCAGTACCTGGGTCTTCCTCAGGTGCATACATCCATGGGTTTCCATAGGTTTCGACCCATACCTGGTTTTTCCTCAGGTGCATACATCCATGGGTTTCGCCCCATACCTGGGTTTTCCTCAGGTGCATACATCTTTGCACCCACAGTGCAAAGGTTGAAACACGGTACACAGGTACTGGGTTGAAACACGTCATGCAATAAAACAAACCAGTTTATACAACTTCCACATTTATGCAGCGCCTATTTCTTCACATTCACTAGGATTGAGCCTTCTTTGAACTGTCTTACTCTGAGACACTTTTGATAAATCTGCCCCACTGTATAGTTTAATTGAGGTCCATTCACACAGGAGACATATTTGTAAATATCACACGTAAACACATTGCAAGAAATATTTGTTTATACCCTAAATTTTAGCATATGAATTTTACCTAGTACACATATGCCTTAGACAAGTCATCATTATGTATTTGAGATGCAGTCAGAACGTACAATTCTAATAAGTTCATTATTTCCTTACTCTGTGTTGCTGCGATATATGTTAGAACTGCATTAACATAGTATCAAATAATAATTATAGGCTCTTTCCAACAAAACACCACATTTGCAAGTCTCTCCATTATGCACTTCAGATAAAACATTGCTCTTCACTGCAGTTCTGATCTGATCTGGTTACATTAATTACACTGGTTGTGTGATAAAACAAACACAATGAATCATAACTTGGCGTGATGCGCCATGAGAAAACATGTTTGATGTGCTTTGTATTTTGTGCAGACTTCTACGCTGTCTGATATCCCAGCTTTATCTGACCAGGAGCCACAGTGATGAAGTTTCTCATAATAAGTATTATTCAGCGTATACTGAGGATATAGAACAGACCCTAACAATGCTCATTTGGAAAAGTAATATATACAACAAGCCATAAACATCTTATATTCACTGTACTTATATAATTACAATGACTCCCCAGTACTACAAGATAGATGCAATATATGACCATATTTACACAAAGTTATTACACAAAGTTTACACAAAGTTATACAAAGTTGTTGTAGGCAGGATTAATATATGTAAGGAATGGGCTAAGGGAGGGTAAACATAGCTTGTTAATGTTTTCCAATGTTTCATTTTGTAAGCACAGACCTAAACAGATTGTCATGCAAAAATATAGACGCTGAGATGCTGAGAGTAAGACCCCAAGGGGCCCACAGAGGCTGTCGCCAAGGGACCTACTGAAACCTAGAGCCGACCCTGGGTAGGGTCACAGAATTTGCGGCACAATGTGCTCACCCCGCCTTCGGGCCATGTGTACGAAGCCTAAAACAGGTTTTCTGGGCTGGTATTTTATAACCTATCCATAGGATGGGCTATTACATTGAGGCTTTAGTGGACCATTGAAAAAATTATAAGTGACATCCACTAATCACATCTATAAACCAGAGAGCGCCTCTACAAACATATATAACTGGCCTAAATTTTCCATGTATTTTTGTAATGACTAAAGGAATTCTTTTTAAACTGGTAGTGGATGAAGAATTATCCACTCTTCTCTCACTCTACACCAAACAAAAATGGCCAAATCACTTGCTTGCTCTATATAGCAAAAATTCTTTATTTACCTCTAAGACCTGTTTCAAATCCGTTATAATAATTAAGGATATCCTTAATAATAGTCCAGGTTTCCAAGTGGAACGTGATGACTTCTGAAAGTGACTGTCCTATACCCAATAAATATGCATTGTAAATTCAAAAAAATATCTTCCGGCACCATAAATCCTGGAGAAATGTATCTTTATTTGGAGCTTTAAAATCCACATGTGCGTTCGTATACCACAAATAAAAACGACTATAAATATGCATTCAGTGTTGGGCTATAATGCAAATTTTTAACTAAATTAATCAAACTTTGAACATGCAGCAAATAGGGCAGTGATGGGAAACCTATAGCATGGGTGCCATAGGTGGCTCTCGTAGCACTCTCTGTGGGCACCCAAGCTGTCACCCCATCAGAGTTTGGGCTACATGAAACTGCATGGGAAGCAAGGAAGTATGGGCAGGGCTGGACACAAATAGCATTGCAGCTATTGCCCCACATTTTACTTTTCAAGGGGACCCTGGAGGGAAGCTACAATGATAAACCTATTTCCCCTCCTTCTTTAAACTGTATTGGTGTCCTCAAGATGCCAATATGATTGATAGCTGTGATAGAGCAGGGAGCAATAAGTTGCTGATTAAATTTCATGTTGTGATAAATAAGTTTTTTTTTTACTGTAGTTTGGACACTCAATCTGTTAAAAGTTCACTGTTATGGGGAATTTAAAGGAAACCTACCATAAGGAATCTACCATCAGAAGTAGATGTGATGGTAGATTCCTCCTGCCTCTTCCCTAATCTGTAATTTAATAATCCTGAAACCTAACTTGTTAAAAACTATATTTTAGTAATATGTAAATTACCTGCAGAGGCTTCTGGGGTGTGTACTAGCCTGGCAGGGCACTGGGAGCTAAGCCTACTTCACACCCCAGTAGCCTCTGCAGTTACTTTACATATTACTAAAATAAAGTTTTTTTAACAAGTTAGGTTCATTTCCAGGATTATTAAATTACAGATTAGGACAGAGGCAGGTATAAGGAATCTACCATTAGATCTACTTATGATGATAAATTTCTCATGGTAGGTTTTCTTTAAGTCTCTGAATATTGTGCTTTTGCCTCTGTTTCACCTCTGCTAGAAATTGAATTCTTTCCTTGTATGTCATGGAATCTTGTACAGAAAATCTGGAAATGTTGACATCCCTTCCTTACATAACCCATATACAGGCAGTCCCCGCTTACGATCAGGATAGGTTCTGTAGGTTTGTTCTTAAGTTGAAATTGTATGTGAATCGTAACTGTATGTTTCATTATTGTAACTCCAAACTATTTTTTTTGTCTCTGTGACAATTGGACTTTAAAAATGTTGGATTAACAATAAAGCTTCATTACAGACACCTCTGATAACTGTTATAGCTGTTTATTGTAGCCTAGGGCTAAAGTACAGTACATTACCAACATCCAGAGGTTCGTTTGTAACTAGGGGTCGTCTGTAAGTCGGGTATTATTAAAGGACACCTGTCATCAGGTCTGTGTCACTTGTCTTGTCACTACTACCTGTTGGAGCAGCTCACAAGGATCCCATCCCAGCCTTTATCTAGTTATTTCATACATTATTCATTGTAAAAGCATCTGTGTCTGTGTGTAATGTATAGTAAAGCATGGCTAGTGTGTGTGCTGCATCTGCTGACATGCTGCATCCTCCTAATATACAGGTGAGAGACACAGACATCAGCTACACATGAATCTGACATGTTCTGCTGTAACATGGCTGCCTGGAGCTGCTGTATCTCTCCTATACACACACACATGCACACACAGGCTGCAGGGGGCGTGGCCACCAGCACCAGGAAGCACATCATTATACAGCCTCACATCATTATACAGCCTCACACCATTATACAGGCTGTCAGTCAAGCACTGGGGGTGTGTCTGTGCCTCCCACTCATGAATAGAGTGGACAGCTTGAATATGCTAATGCTTCATTGGACATTTCACAGGTCATTTGCATACAGCTTTAGGACCTCATTGCTTAGGTTTACAGGCTTTTAGAGGGACAACGAAGGGATAGAGGCAATGCTCTCTAATGCCAGTTTATGAAAATATATTTAGTTTAGGGGGTTATTTTGCATGACAGGTTCTCTTTTGATAGCCAAAGAAATATCTGCTTACTATAAGTTATAATCTCAAGGCGTTAATTTTGACCAGAGGTTAAGGTGCAAGGTAAAAGCTATAAAATGTCGCAAAAAGTAGTAGATATGCAGACTGTCCACTACACATTGATGCCATCTTTCAGCTATTCTAATTATTGTTCTCATATATACCTAATATTGTCTATTAGTGGCTATACAAATATATCATCCAAATCATCAACTGTATAAACTCTGGGTACCAGGCATTGTATCCCTTTAATACGCCACACATCTCTTTTCTAGCATTGCTTACCTGTCCTCTAATAGGTACTTACTCTGTGGATACTCTAATGGGTACTAATAAATAGTTACTCCTCTGGGTATTTATGTACCTTTATGTATTTATGTAGCTTCCCAAAAACTACTAAAGCAAAACTCCAGGAAAATATTTACACTTTATTACATAAAGTCAGGTTACTTGTTACAAAATTACTCTGAAAATGAAAATGTTCTCGTTATTTTGCTTCTCTTACATATGTATCTCCACTTTTCATAGAAATTGAGTTTAATCCCAATTTGTGTTTCCACTTCACAGGTGTAAAGGTGCATCACACTATGGCCTTACTAAAGAGCGCAAAAGACGTTCACAAGACGGCTCCCCGGACTGCAGCTCGTCTCTAGACTTAACCGTAGCAGCGGTGTCTTCTGACTTATCTGCTGCCTCTGGTGCAGCCCTACTGCCTGATGAAACGGGTCAGGATAACCCTGTATACAGCTCACCCACAGGAGACAGCCATTTGGGAAGCGGATCTGATGAACATTGCAGAATTAACCGGAATAGGAGTAAGTCAACCTACACTTTATAGCAATAATTTATTATTCATTCCACCTCTGTAGTCATTTTGCATTAACAGCTATTTACTAGACTGTGAATAATGTTATCTCAGCTGAGACTTTCTTAGTGAAAAAAAATAATTTCCTTTCCAAATAGTGAGACATACAAGATCAACCCTTATAAAAAGAAAAAACTGTTGCTACATCAGGTGATATTATTGCTTTTAACATCCAGACATCCAGGCCCTTATTTATGAACAAAGTATCAACCATCACAATACCCTGTAGGGGAGAGTTCCATATTCTTACTGCTTTATGGCTAGGGTCCTGCTCCAGTTTTCTATATCCATATATTCCATATATCAAACTTATAAGAGCCAATATAGAAAAAATATAGATACATCCATGTATGTGTGCATCAAATATTAAGTAAATGGAAATTCAGTGGGGAACCCTATTATTAAAAATAAATGTATGCAGAATTTTCACTTATTGCCACAGAACAGTCACTAAAATTTTGAAAGGTGGGTAGAATAGTGTTGCTGCTATGCTAAACATTAAAAAAAATCATAAAAATTCCTGTAACAAGCAGCATTTGTGAGTTGGGTAACCTTTCCAGTGTTAGAATTTTAAAAGGTCACTAACTTTTAACAACCTTTGAATGAATCAGAAGTCCATACACAAAAGTATAATGTTATTATAAATTATTCTTATAAAATTGCTTCCTTCACTTACTTCGGTGCTTATCATCTTGTGCTCTGAACAGTTTTTCAGTTGTAAATTTCTGATGCATTCTGTCTAGTTAGCAACGAGACAGCAGTACATTTAGGAATACATCTTAACTCAGAGGAAAGGGAATTAAAAGCAGTGAGTTTAAGATGGCTTTCCAACCAGCAGTTCAGAACTTACCTCAAACTAAACCCCCAACTGATGAGATGAGAGCAGACACATAGGGGATCATGCGGTGGCATATGATAAAATCCACGCCACCCCTGTGTCTCGCCGGATACATCGAGAGGCGTAGGCAGTGCAACCAGGGCAAAACTATGCCCTATCCAACCTGTTGTAGTTTTGCCTAAAAACATGCAAAGAAAAGTTAGCAGGTTTTTAAAAAGTACCCAGGTCCGGGGCAGGAACACCCTGTATCCGCCCACTTCGTTGGCCAAGCCCCTTTATGCCCCCTCCACACCCACATGGTGTAGTTGCTATTATAATCGCTAATTCTTTCAGTACGTGTAGCATGGTGTAAATGGTATAAATGGTGTAGAAGCAACAATAAATCTCCCCCACAGTGCCCAAAAACAGTGTTATTTCTCATTTACACATGCTCGACTTCTGATTTCTGCAAATCTTGTGAAAAATTTATAGCTGTACCAAATCCGTGAAACATAATGTGACTGTTGACAAAATTAGGAGCAAATGACAGCATTGGAGGTTCCAAAAAAACAGACTTTAGAAATTGCCAGTGAAATATGTCACACCATTTTGAAAAATAAGTGACCTTTGGTGTCGTGGTCCTCAATTATGATTAAATCTGTAATATTTTAGGAGACTTTGCAGATAAGCCAGAAGCCTCATACACTACAACCTATTAAAGGCAGAAAAGGGTATTGTAGAATGTTCACAATTAGTCATCATGAAAGTGAAGCATATTTTCCTCTTGCAGGTCGTAACTTTGAGCGTTCCACTGTCAGGAGTCTGTCATTTAAGAAACTCAACCGAGCACTCAGCGTACTGCGGAGAACAAAGAGCGGAAGCGCTGTTATGCATTCCGCGGAGAGGGAGCGAGGAATCCTGCAAAATGCAAATGTCACTGAAGATTGTATAGGTTGGTTTATCTACGGTCTGTTATGTGCACAATAGGAACTCATTATGAGTAGACAGAAACAGGCCATCTAAAATACATTATGAGCTATTTACCTAATTATGTTTCTTCGCCAGGAACTGTGGTTGGAAATTACACTGACACAAAAGGTCTTATTTATCAGGTCTTTTGCGCCACAAAAGTGAAATAATTGCAAATGCTAGCGTATTGGTAGCACTTGAGATTATTTTCTCCTTTCAACGTGGAGGGTGTGTAGGGTACACGGCCATCAGGCTTGTGGGCCAGCGTGTGGCATTCTGTCCTCATGCCGGTGCACTCGCTGAAGCCAGCGATTTCTCAAACGTGACAAATCACCGGCTGCTAAGTAGGATCTGGCATAGAAATAAAATGCTGCATAGGCCCCTGCTGGATTCATCAAGAGGTCAAAGCCTCTTGATGTATCTGGCTGTGCCTGTGGGTCTTCAGGGCTATTAGAGGCCTGCACATACTGGCGCCTGATAAATACCCCCGAAAGTCCTTGTCATATCCAGGTAATGAGGACAATGGAGAGATTTATCAGAGGTGTCTGAGGTAAAACTGTTCTAGTTGCACATGGCCACCAATCTGACCTCAGCTTTTAATTTAAAAACAGCTATGAGAAAACGAAAGCTGACCTCTGATTGGTTGCCATGTACAACTAGAACAGCTCTCAGATACTTGGTAGAAATCTCCCCCAATGCATTTAGATAAACTGTATCTAAAGCCTCAAAGGGTTAAAGGGTTTTATGGAAATGTGGGGTAAGGGGAGAAAAAGAAAGTGTACTTGCCTTGCTTCGGTTCCAGTGTTGCTCCAGTATTTCCGCTCTATGGACAGAAGGTCTAGGGGCAAAGGTCACACTTCTGGCAATGAGTGGCTTTTTTCATTGTCAGTTGACCGTGACCTTCTGGCTGGTCAAAGAGCAGAAGTACCAAAGTAGTGAAGTAACCGGAAGCCAGAGCAGGGGTAAGTATACTTTCTTCTTTTTTCTATTTTATTACACCCCCAGCTTTATCAGCTTTAAACAGTCTTATGGTCCAAGAAGGTCCACTTTTGTTCCAACACAGCAGAGAGCTTCTGTGACATGGACAAGCCCTTTAATAATTGTTTCTGGCTGGATGTTTGAACCTTACTCCTAAGATCAACTCCACTAATGTATTAGACATGCTCAGGTGAAAACTTGTAGGAATAATAGCTGAAATTGTCCATCTGCTAAACATTTCAACATTACAGTTATAAACTTAGAACCTACGTTCTAGGCTGCTAAAAGTTCCTGGCATATTCTTTTGAAGAATAAAGCTTATATTTGTCATTACACAGATAAATATATAAGTAATGACATAACCACACGTGGTTCATATTTCAAATGAGAACTGGTAAGTCTTATGGCAACATCAATTTTTATTGCTTAGATGTAACTTGGGAGGGTAAATGGAAAGAACCAACAACCCGAGAGGTCAGGTGGATCCTGGAGGGGATATCTAGCTCATAGCTTAGACAATTATTTAAAAGGAATCCCTCACTTTCTTTCTGAGGAGAACCTAAGATGTAAACTCTCATTCTTTACTTTATTGTTATATAAAGATAACATTATGAATATGGTTACATAGCTAAAAATATTCCTAAAATTGATGATCATTTTATTTATTTTCAGTACTGCCAAGTTTGTCCCACCTTATTCCAGATGGAGAAATCACTTGTATTAAAATCAATCGCTCAGATCCAAGTGAATGTCTTGGCGTCAGGATTGTGGGTGGGAATGAGACTCCTCTGACCCAGATCATCATACAACACATCTACCAAGATGGGGTCATTGCTCGAGATGGGAGACTTCTTCCAGGAGACATGATCTTGAAGGTAAACTATATTTGTAGGTTCAATTTCCAAGTAACAACAGAAAGTTGTTGTACTGGCCACAGGTCATAACTAGGAGAGGCTGGGCCGCATAGCAGATTTCTGAATTGGGCCCCCCTTCCCACTTAAAACAATATAAATTATATCCTCACATAAACACACATTAATATATTTATAACAAACCACACATACATGCATACAGCATATACACACATGTAGCATATACACATAACATATACACACATAAATACAATACCATATACAGACATACAGCATAAACACCCACATACAGAATACACTTAAAACACACCTAATATCCCAGATGCCGGGGCTCCCTCGCACTGTGGGCACCATAAGGCTGCTACCACTGTCTTCCTGCATGAACCTCTGAGCCATAGTAAAAATATGCCTAAGGCCACCACTTTATAACATTATTGCTTTCAATTTCTTAAGACACGTACAGTAATATTGGGGAACATGAATGAATAAATTTGTAGTTAGAGGACTGTAGAAGTCAGTAGAGAAAAGAAACTATGGGACATGTGGTTAAAAAGCACATACTTTTCCTAATAAATACCTGGAATTACTTTCGAGTAAAATTCCACTCATGGCCTCTTGATACATTTGTTTTCCTTTTTTCTTTTTCCGTTTCTTAATGTTTTGGTTGCTCTCAACTGCTACACCTGGGGAGATTCCCCTAGGCCAGTGGTGGCAAACCTTTTAGAGACCGAGTGCCCAAACTACAACAAAGACCCGCTTATTTATCGCAAAGTGCCAACACAGAAATTTAATTTGTGATTTATACTCCCTTCTCTGTCACAGTTTTCATTGATACCAGCACTCTGAGGACACCAATAAAGCAGAAAATAGTCCCAGGTAGAGCTGTCACTTTAAAATAGCTCTGTGCACAGCAAGTCCTGGGCTGTCTGGGACTGCAGGAAGATACCTGGAGTCCTCTCTGGTGATGGCCTGAGTGCCCACAGAAAAGGCTCTGAGTGCCACCTCTGGCACCAGTGCCATAGGTTCGCCATCACTGCCCTAGGCCGTACTTTAGTTACTTATTTACTGGATTTACATATACTCATCCCAGTTTCCCTATTTTGTGGCAAGATTTAGAACATCAATTTTTAGAAACATTTGGGTAAGCCTAAAAGTAAGAATCATGATTTTAGATCATATGTATAAAAGATTCCATCAAGGTTTTGGGGTTGTTTTGACAACAAGAATATTATTTTTGGAATAAAATGGCTAACTGGAAGGTGTAGATCCTATTAAAGTGAGTGGTACGGTATTTGTCAGTCCCCTTTAGAATCATCATAAAAAAAGGCACAGCCAACTTCTATCTATCTTTTAGGGGACCCCAAAATGATAACTTACTAATGATATGGGGCAGATTAGACCAATTTAGAGTTGGTCTAAAGTTTTACATGACATATATTTGGTGTATAAGAAAAGGTTTTGGCATATTCTATAAACAGTATAAACACCAATAAAATCTGAAGACTCACTGCATGTATCCTCCTGCATATTTGGTGCATTTAAAGATTGTCTAAGCTTGTGCTAAATAAATTGGCACCATTGATACATCTAGGTTTCCATTCCAGATCAATTAATAACACCTATACAAAAAAAAAATATCTGGTACCTTTGTATCTTGGTGTCATTTCTCCATTATGTTTAGACATTTCTGGTTAATAAGATTCCAGGCTTCAGTTTTAATGTACTATTCTTTGAAGTTAATGAACAATTTCTACATTATGGACACATCCAGATTAACATATTGGTTCTCTATAGCCAACATCATGTCCTTTATTGTGTGCTTCTGTTTTGACCTGTTTTGGACATGCCCAAATGTAATGTAATTTAAAAATCTGAAGATTTTGTACTTTATAGAGGATTAGGAACAGTTGTGTTATATATTGAGGACCGTAAAATGCTGACGGTGTATCTTTACAGTGTTCCTCTCCTGTGGTATATGGTGTACTGGTTTTTGGCTATGTATCTGGAATTAGGGGGATATGTCTGTGTAGTGTTATACATTGTATGAGACTTCAGTGTCTGCATCTACAAGGAACAATGTTAGCTTCATTTTTATTGCTATTAGATCCAGACACTCTTTCTCCACGTGCCTGGGGTTTCTTGTCTTAAATATTGAAAAGATCATCTATCTGTGAACCAGAATGTCTGGTACTATCTGCCCTTTTATCCAACTTTTTAAAATTACTCTTGTAAAAATGGGCATCCAAAATGTTACAATAGATTAGCATGAGTTTTTTGTTTTTCCTAAGTGCAAATAATATTCAATAAATGCCTGTATATACCGTACAAATATTTCATACCACCTTCTGATAACTGCTTACGCGAAAAAAGCCAGATCAAAACCTAATATCACAAGTTCATATAATACCGCTATACTTATCATAAAAATATTATACTTAGGGCTCTCTCACACTGACATTGTCTTTCTCATCTGTGAGTCTGTGATTTTCATCAAAGCCCTTCTGACCCTTTATTTTTTATTGGTGTTTTAACATTTCCGGTTTTTTTTTCAAATGTTGTCCGTGAAAAAAAAAATTTGGAACCTATCCTATTTTTTTTTCCATTCTTGCTGATCACAGAAGCCAATAGAAGTATGTGGGTCTGCAAAAAAAAAATACTGATGACAGTCCACTGATGCTGGGGAACCAGGTGTTATGTTTTCTAACCAATGTTAATAAAAATGGAACAAGTGAAGCATAATGGACGTAAAAATAAAACGGATGCGCTCATAAAACAGCAGCAGAACGGAAAACAAAATGCATCAGACACACAACACGCCAGTGTGACTCCAGCCTAAGATCAATATTTCAACCAATGACAATAGTAGTGGAAGATACTAATTCTATATGAGACTCCTACACCCACATTTTACATGCCCAAATTAATAAATAATATAATGTTCATTTAAAAATTCTTGAACAAACTTAAACAAGGCACATGCAATAAAAAATGGTGGTTATTCCAAATATTAAAGCTTAAGGGTTCCTGTTATATGGGGAAAATGGCTGTTTACGTGTATCACTTTCCATTTGGGTTTGGGATTCGGGTGCCCCCGGCATGACATGGGGTATATTGCTGTATTTGCTACTAACCAGCCAATCCGGTATATTTACACCGCTAGCAACAAACTATGACTTTGATTGGCCAGTGGTGTCCACTTCGCATATCACAGCCATGGCTAGTTGCTATGGGTGTTAATTTGCTAGATTGGCTGTTCGACAGCGAGGCACACCCAAACCTGAAATGTACAGGTCTGCTCATCTTTAATCACAGAACATAATCAGAAAATATAATTATTGTTAAAAAAATATAGTGGTGCAGTCTCATCCATTGCCATTATTATGCCAAGTGTTCTCTATAGGATGAGCGTTTATCCTTTCATGCCCGATCCTTCTTTCCCCATTCATAGTCTAACGTGTATAGCTACCTGCAATAATCATGCCACTGACTGTTCTCTTTTCCTCCATTACAATGAACTACTATCACTGCAATGTATCATACACCAGGGGATCAGACCAATAACAATCCCACTAGACAATGAGAAGTGAGTAGGAGGGATGAATAGACCAAGAAATATCCCAATCATCTTACGTCAACCACACGATGTATATTTTTACAGAAAATATTCCGTTTTGGGAGTCATTTTTGTGGTTCCAGATCAAGCTTGGAGGCAAGAACACCTGGAGATCCACACAATATATTATATTCTAAACTCATCTGAATTTATTATATTAAATCATCCAAGAAAATTCTGGGCACAGGGCTCATGTAGAACACAGCTTCCCTGAAAATCAAAGTAAGGTTCACTTTGGGTTTTCTGATAGCTTCCATGTTTTAGGATATTTCATCATTTTTTCTGTGGGATTTAAAAGCCCTATAAAAGTTATTTAATCATTCGAGTATGTGAGACATGAGCGGCTTTATATCTTTACCAAATTTGCAGACTGTTGAGATTTTCTGATACATAAGTGAGTTATAAGTGAGAGAATGACCTTGGTAATCTGCAAGTTGAACACATATGGAAAGTATGACAGCACAGGGGCAGGTGAGTGTAACATCGGGGGCTGCGAGACTTAACTGGTTAGTGTCAACTAAATATCCATGTACGTAATTAAGGTCCCTCGGCATTCACCAATCACATATTTTACAATCCTTATCAATCTATACCAAGCATCCAAAGAACTTCACCAAAGCTCACAGTGGTCAGAGGGGTCCCTCTGTAATTAAGGGTTGTCTGTAAGTTGGGTGTCCTTAGGTCGGGGACCGCCTATATAAGAATATGTACTAAAAATAATGAGATTGTAATTAGTAGTACATTCTCTGTTTATTTTGGTGTTTTGGAGTCAAGTGAGAGATCGAAATGTGTCACCGTAACAATGATGACATCATAGAGGTACCATGCCCATTGCAAAGCTCATGATTTTTCATAATCTTCCAGGTAAATGGCATGGACATCAGCAATGTGCCTCACAGCTATGCACTGAACATCCTCAGACAGCCCTGCCAGGTGCTGAAGCTTACCGTTCTCAGGGAACAGAGGTACAGATGTAGGAGCAATGGTGTCACCATAGACTCGTACTCCCCTCGGGATGACAGCATACATGTCGTGCTAAGTAAAAGCAGCCAAGATGTACAACTTGGGATAAAGCTGGTACGCAAGCGGGATGAGCCTGGAATATATATATTTAATTTACTGGAAGGAGGAGTCGCAGCTCGAGATGGTTATTTGCAGGAAAATGATCGAGTTTTGTCAATTAACGGTCATGATGTCCGAAACGGAACCCCAGAAATGGCAGCTCAACTTATACAGGTAAAGAGTCAAATATTGTAGCGTCTCGGCTATTAGATGAATAAATGTTTCATTATGTTGTTGACCAAGAAAGTGTTTTGAATTATTGAATGCAGCTTATAAGTAAAAATACTCAAGGATAAATCACTAAAAAAATACTCCAAACTCTAGCACCATTTTGCTTTTAGTTACATAATACCAATATATTGTGCAGCATCCAAACACCCGAATCTCAAGCCTCGAAATGTAACTGAGCTTTTAGTACTTGTAATAGATCTGTTCCATCTTTCAGGTCATGGCGATAAACAACGGGGAGGGAATCTTTTAAGATTAGCGTTTTGAACGCCAGTCATAATATTCTCCCCTGCACACGGTGTGCCGGATCTACAGTAGGCACAATCCCCGTCAGGTCAGACCTGTTTGGATCAGGTCTGATCTAGCAGAGTTTTCAGCTATAGGCTTTGTTCTTCTTGCAGCATGGAAGTGGGATTTTTTTTAAATTACCATTCACACGGCTGCGTAAGTTAAGCCAAATTTACAACTACACCTCTATAAGGCCATTGTAGGGTTCAAGTCTTTTAGACAAAGAAAGTCATTCTTACAGAATAGTGTCTGAAATATAAGGGACTTTTATATAACATTGAGATTCCAATGAAAGTATGACCAGGTCACTCAGGGAGCAGGGGAGAAGCTAAGGGAGTGTGGGAGGGAGGGCCATGAGTGAGCAGGGATTGGGGAGAAGATGACTTGTGCCGCTTTAACTTCCCACCCCAAGCACTACAATAATTATATTACTAACAAAGGCATTTTTTACATAAACACGCCATAGACTATTGGAACCTGCCTTTTGGTAAAAAGTAACTCCCTGGTGACAGGTTCCCTTTAAAACATGGTACATGAAACTAGGAAAAGCCCTATAAACATTGCCTTTTTTTGTCTATTTCATTGCATTTTGTTTTTCATTTTCTTGGATTTTTTTTTAAAATGCATCTTACACTGGGTCTGTATATAACATTGGAAATCTTTTTAAAGGGATATTCCCATTTGAGCAAATAAATATTTTTGTTTGAATAATAAAAAGTTATACAATTTTCCAAATCTGACCATGGTCACACAGGTGCACGGCTCGTTATAACACACAGATCTGACTCTCTATGATACTAACGAGCCGTGCACCTGGGTGACCGTGGTCAGATTTCTGTCCACTGGAAGTAAACTTTAGAAGCTTTGACAGAATGACAGCAAGCAGAGATCTAGAAAACCATGAGGAATCGATACAGAAAGTATATTTGAAAATTGTGTAGCTTTACATGCTACAAACAATAACATAAATTTGCTAAATTGGGAATACCCTTTTAAGGCCCTTTCAATATAAAAAATGTAATTCAAAGACTATTGGGCACTGGTTCAGGAGTGTCTCAAAATTTTATTTCAGCAATGTTGCACATCTCTCGGACAAATAATAATAAATCTTTGTTTATATAGTGTTGTCACCGTTTGCAGTTCTGTACAGATCATGGGGGACATATACAAATAAAATAAGAAATTACAGAGAAATAACATGGTCAGATGGAACAATAGGAATGAGGGTCTTGCTCGCAAGAGCTTACAATCTACGAGACCACTTTACTTCTACTCAAACATAGTGAAGCTAACACAAGACCCCCTACAATTTGCAGTTTGCAAAAATTGTGTCTGCCTCCAGAACACTCCACATTGCTGGTGTATATCTATCCATGTTTTCCCCCCTATTTTCTCAAGATGGACAATATTTTTGCTCTGCATGTACCGTATACAGCTAATGGAGAGCTTCTAACTGGTGCCATTGTATAGTATTATTGCATTTATCACTCGGTGATGATGGTTATACCCCCTGCTTAAAATGCAGAAGCACGAAACCAATATCTGTGCATTGTACAAAGCTTCATGTCTCATTGTGTTAATGTATCACAGATCTCTTATGTTACCCCCTCAGTGTTAAGAAATCTGCAGTGAATCATCCTGCGTGTGATGTAACCATCTGGTCATCTCTACTACTCCAGCATGTACTCCATTATAAAGACAGAGTTAGATTTATTTCTTCCATTTTACTAACCATTTAATAGCTATCAATTGTGACTCTGCCCTGTGTATTATGTGCAGCTTGTAGTTTAGTTTGTGTTTTTTGCCTTGTGTCATTTAGCGACTTAGTTTGTGTTATGGCCATTTTTAGCTAGTGTTTTTTTGCCCTTTTTTTGTTTTGGTAGTTTATTTTGTATTGCACCCTACTTTAGTCTGCGCTGTAGGTGTTGTGCAGTCTAGATGTTTAGTTTGTAGTGTTTGCTTTGTAGTTTAGGCTTGCGTTGTGTTTCATGGTGGCTTAGTTTTTGTTTCGGCTTAATGTTGCACTGTAGTAGATTAGTGAATGTTATTTGCCATGTGTCATGCAATTTGTGTTGTGGGATTTATGTTGTATAGAAGTTTGCGTTGTGGGCTGTTTTTTTTGTTTAATAGTTTGTGTCTTGTGCTTTGTGTTGTGCAGTAGTTTGTGTCTTGGGCTTTCTGTTGTGCAGTAGTTTGTGTCTTGGGCTTTGTGTTGTTTAATAGTTTGTGTCTTGAACTTTGTTTTGTATAGTAGTTTGTGTCTTGAAGTTTGTTTTGTATAGTAGTTTGAGTCTTGAGCTTTGTGTTGTGTCCTATGAAAGTTTTTGTCGCAAGGTTTGTTTTATATGACACTTTTGTGTTCAGGGTTTTGTGTTGTATGGTATATTTTTTTGTCCCGTGCTTTGTGTATTCAGTTCTTGGATTGTTTTAGTGATTTCTGTTGTTTGTATATTGTGCTGTTATCTGTAGTATATTAATTATAATATAACATGTTATTCAGCTGAACAGCTGTGACTCTTTTCGCATCTCTTCCTACATAACAAAAGCTAATCTCACTGTTATCCAAGCTCCAGGCTCCAGACTTCTTGTTTAATGCAGGATGCTTAAAGCTTTACTCCCGCCAAGGACAGGAGAGAAATGAAAGCTGGAAAACCATTGGGATCTGGTCTTCTGACACATACTCAGCAATGCAATTATAAAATTCCTTCTCTCATGAAAGCTGTCCAGAGCCAGTGACATAAAGCAGGGCCAGTGGGGCTCTCATGTAATATCTATCACTGCCATCACAACCATTCATTCTGCTCACCACTGACTCCGGCAATCTCTGACAAGTTGCCAAGAAGGCATTTGTAATTTGTTGAGCACAACACCTGAAAGTGATTATACAGCTTATATGTGGTGCCTCCTCGCAGAGTCACCGAGGTTAAGGAGGGGACAATGAGAAGATGCAGTCCTAAGAAAAAGTTTATATTGAAATGTGAATGACTTTCAGGTTTATGAGGATGTATAAACTCTACTTTATTGTTTCTTGCATATATAAAATAAATTTCCTTGTAAAAAAAAAATAAAAAATCTATTAAGGTTGCGAAACTTCAAGGAGGAACTCTCTAAGGAACGGCACGTATCACAAGATATGTCATCCTCCCAGCTGCTTTATTATGCCCCAACTGCATTTACAACTCTACAAATTTAGTCCGACTCAGCATATACTAGACAGGGGAAATTAAAATTAAAGGGGCTGTCCACATTCAGCAAAAATTTGATATGGTTGTGTAATGAGAAGGTACAAAATTTTCCAAAATACTTTTTGCATCGAGTCAACAGGGTTTCCTAGATCTCTGCTTGCTGACATTCTACAGGAAGCTTTAATGTTTACTAGTGGATATGAACCGGTCCCTGATCATGTGATGTCACACAGCTGCACGTTACTGTAACGAGCCATGCACCTGTGTGACGTCACATGACATGGATCATTTATGTATCCACAGGAAGTAAACAATGAAGCTTCCTGCAGAGATATAGAAAACAGTGAGGAATTGATACAGAAAGTATATTGGAAAATTTTACAACTTTTTATTGCAGAAACAATATCAATTTTTGCTGAATGTAGACAACCCCTTTAAGTTCTGTGCACAGACATCAGAACAACACGTAATAGATCAATAGGTTTCTTACCATGTTTACTTATGTATCTTTAGATCATGTAGTAAAAACTGTTATCCTACTTTATTAACATCTTTATTTTGGCGTTTAACATTTAATATCCGATGTGCTAGGACATGCATGCTTGTCTTCTGTGATCACTGTAGGAGGAAGGGTATTTGATTTTGCCACACTCAACAAGCATCAATAATGCTGAAATTTCAAAGTACATGCAACCCTTCTTTTCCCCAACATTTGCCATCATGTGAGCATCAAGACAACCCCATACACAGAATATCAGTCCTTCCTGCCATGGACGGCTCAAGGTTTTAGTAGGCCCCTGGGCGACAGAGCCTCATTGGGCCCCTTTTCAGTAAACTCATCTGACGACATTATAAATTCATAAAGTATTATTTTATATACAGTCCCCCCTCACCAGACACTGCCAGGCTGCTGGGGACTAAGATTCAGCCATTTGGACCCCCCTAGCAGCTCTGGACCCTGCCACTTGCCCAGGTATGCCTGGTGCTTGCACCAGCCCTGCTTCTTGCCATAATGTACTGTATATGGCCTACTTACATTTATTCCTTTTAATAGGTCAAATAAAATAACCTTCTTATGGTCGTGATACCTTTAAATGGCTAACACAGTTCATTGTCACTGTAAAAGGGATTGTCCGAGAATTGGTAAATAAAGGGATGTGGGATGCCAGGTTACCATGTTTATAAGATTATAAATAGAACTTCTTTAATACTGTCCCACAAGATCCCTAAACACCATGTGAACCAACCAAATATTTTCACAATGTCTATAATAACTATAATAATCTCCCAATGAATCTTAGATTATTCATTTACAGAGAGCCAGTAAGACTAGGAGTAACAGGTGGGGTCCAATGTGCTACTACAGGCGGTCCCCTACTTAAGAACACTCGACTTACATACGACCCCTAGTTACAAACGGACCACTGGATATTGGTAATTTATTGTACTTTAATCCTAGGCTACAATAAACAGCTGTAACAGTTATCACAGGTGTCTGTAATGAAGCTTTAATGTTAATCCTGGTTCTTATGACAATCCAACATTTTTAAAATCCAATTGTCACAGAGACCAAAAAAGTTCTGGCTGGGATTACAATGATAAAATATACAGTTCCGACTTACATACAAATTCAACTTAAGAACAAACCTACAGACCCTATCTAGTACGTAACCCGGGGATTGCCTGTACTATCAATAAAGTTGTATCACTATCTGTTCTACAAGGACTTACAACTCTTTGGTTACACATTTTCATTAGTGTTACCGTTTCTATTCAGATCATAATGTGTCATCAAATTAACATTAATATTACACAGCTGGGGTTCATTGTATCAGTGGGTTTTAATACTCTTCATTTATACCATAAAACACAACAATGCAGAACGTGACTCATAATACAATGTCACGTCCTCAACCATTCGAAATAGTCACTGTCTCACTCCAATAGGAAACATGTTTGAATAATTAACATATAATTTTTTTTTTACGGTCATTATTTTTGCAGCGGGTTGAAGCATTTTTGACCCACACATAAATCAATAATATATGGTATGGAGAGTTTTTCTTACCAGCTGATAAATCAAGAGGGGCCAGGTCTATTATATACAGATGTCTCTACATCACAACTGTAATCTCACTCTGTGGATAGGATTGAGAATATCTAAAGCACACCTACTATCATAGGATAAGGTAAAGAGATTAGGGTTTAGAAGGGAACCTACCATCAGATCTACCTTAATAGGTATATTTCTTATGGTGGGTGTTCTTTAAACAGTAAATCCATAATGAAGAGGGATGCTATATTCTGGAAATTGAGAGCAAAGTATAAGGAATGACCTAGCCAGCCATTACAAAGTAAGCCAGGCATCTCGGTACAAACGTAAGAATATATTTTATCTGCATCTTTAAGATGCATATACGATTGGTTAAGAGATGCAAGGTTCTCAGAAACATTGCACTGTGTTAAGCGTAGCTTTTCTGTGCAGCATAATACAATGCATATCCACTGCAAATGTTGATTTTGTAGCATGTCAAATTTTTGACAGGCTTCAGAGCTAAACTCTCCCAGAATTCCCTGCCCTATGTTCAGAGCAGGTTCAGAGTAGGAACTGTATAGTAATCTGATGATGTGTTAAATTATTTAACTAATGGATGGATGCAATAAATTAGGGCATTTCTAACATACCTGTTATATTGTTTGTCATCGAAGAAAAACAACAGCCCTTGAACTGGTAACCATTAATCATAGCTATTCAGTACAGAACTGTGACTAACATCCAGATTGCATAAAGAGCGTGACATGCTTTACATGATAGGCGCCGTGTGGGATTCCTATGCTATAGCTTTAGTCTTAGTAAAGTCAGACACAATGGAGGCTCTCTTTATGCTATTGTTTTCTTTTTCGTTACCCTCACTTGACCCGTCCTAGTAATCTATGCAGCTAATACTTGTTTACATTGCTTTTATGTGGTCATTAAGGAAGGGATCTGTTCCAATAATATGTGCACAGTAATATGGAGTGACATCAGGAACAGACTATAAAGCAATATAAAAACAGCACAAACCCATTATATGAAATGAATTACTTTATTGTTGTGTGATAATAATTACTTTATTTATATAGCGCACACAGATTACGCAGCACTACACAGAGTTTTGCCAAATTGCTCCCTGTCCCCAATGGGGCTCACAATCTAATCAACCTACCAGTATGTTTTAGAAACTATATCGCAAATCACTGGACATGGAACAGAAACAATCCCGGCACTTATCCACAGATTCAGAAAGCGTGGCTTTATAAAATCTTCTTATTGAAAGTAGAAAATTAAAAATAGAACACGTATCCAAAGAGAGCAACAGACGGACCTGTTACGCCTTATTCATGGTCTCAATATGTTTTAGAGTGAGGGAGTAAACCGGAGGACCCGGAGGAAACCCACGCAAACACGGAGAGAACATACAAACTCTTTGCAGATGTTTTCCCTGGGACTTGAACCCAGGTTCCCAGTACTGCAAGGCTATAATTCTAACCACTAAGCCACCAACATATTTACTTATTATGAAATGTAAATATGTAAGTAATGTATGAGTAAAATAATTTTATGTGCTCAGTATAGATCTAACAAGCCCATATGATGAAGGTGTTTTCTGTCTATTATCAATTCTGGTGGCCATAGTAAAAATAGTGTTTATTACTAATATATATGACATGCAAAGTTCTTTTACAAAGTTTAAAAAATCTTAAAACATATGTTCAACGTAAAACTATGTAATTTTCCTTTAATATATAGATATATAGTCTGTTCCAGAAGTTACTATGTACTACAGAACTATTAGAGCAAATTTCTTCCCTAGTGACCACATAAAAGCAATATAAACAGACAATAGCTGCATATACTAATATGACAAGTCAACTGAGGCTAATAAAAAGAAAACCATAGCAGAAGAGATAATAATAATAATAATAATCTTTATATAGCACCATTATATTCTGTAGCGCTTCACAAATCATAGGGGACATATACAAATATAATATTACATTACAAAGAACAAAGTGTCATATGGAAAAATAGGAGTGAGGGCCCTGATCACAAGAGCTTACACTCTATGTTTTATGATGGACGTTACCATATTCTGTGAAGATGGCCACATTGAACAAGCTGTTATATACCTTTGTATTTGACAGTCCAACTGAACCACCCAGTGGACCCCAGTTTATCACAATTTACACTATTCTACAAGCATATCTGCGATGTGGAAATTAGATTATTGACCCCCATTGGGGACGAGGACTAATCTAAGTAATAGTAACCAGCCTACAGAACTACGGTACAAAAAATGATTGTCGCCCACTTCTGTGTTACTTCTTTTCTTATTACAATCAGAAACGTTTTTTTTTAAAAAGGAGGCCAAGACAGTAGCGAATAAATAAATGTAATAAATTTGAGCAAATTATACAGTATTATCTTGTGTAATTACACTTAAACCTTACGTCCTATTAATAGCCAGCAATTTGATATAGTTTCATATTTCATCTAGTTGCCATGGGGAGTCACCTTCTGTATAACCTACTATTTTGTATTGGACACTAAAGCCTGTGTGGTTCTCTGAATCTATTGATCTCTGCTCTAAATCAGATTAGTATAATGCATGCGCCTGAAGAATCACACAGACACCCACAGTCTTTATGGAGATTTTTGTAACTGACTATGCTGGGTTGTGATTGGCTCATCCTTATATGGTCATGTTTCCTCAGGTGCGCATTCACACCACATATCATGTGTAATGATGAGAAGACCCGAGCTAGCAATGATCAGACCCATGTCGAACACTGCAGTCAGAAGCCTAGGTTAGGGGTAGGGTTTGGCTCATCCCCTTCTACACACACCATTTAAAACCAAAGTCACTGGGGGCATTTAAATGTAGACAGGACATGAGCACCACCCACATGGCGTCTTCTCAGTTTTGCCAGCAGAAAAAGTCAATAACCCAGCACCAATTGTGGGTGTTAAAGGAAATGTACTATTAAAAAATCCTGGCTGTGTTTTTTGCTAAGCTTGAGACGCCGGGATCACCTAGAAAAGAGAGATATAAAAGGCAGCACAGAGTGCGGGAACAAGATGTCCGGGGCTCCGGGCTGCTTACTATGCACATCCCCTTCGTAACATCACATTTACTCTCCAACATAGGAGAGGGAGGCATCTATCACATTTGAGGCGTGAATTCATGCCTCTCGCGTGACATCACCATGCTGGGAGAGGGAGGTGCCGGGGCATGCATAATTAGCAGCCCGGAACAGCAGACATCTTGTCCCCACTCTTCGAGCTGCTCATCATAGGTTTCTTTTCTAGGTGATCCCAGTGTTTCGAGCTTAAAGCAAAAACACCAGGATCAAGATGAAGTGGAGCGTAGTTGGTGTATGTAGGATTTTTTAAAATTTTTTTAAATGGTTGATTTCCTTTAATTAGCTGGGTTGGAGTTCGGTCCATTGGAGACCCAACTATATGATATGTGCACATCTGTTTTACATGGTGGTTGACAAAGAGATTACACTATCCAAGATACTTGAAGAGATGGTGTCTCTCCAAGGTCATTACAAAGTTACAACCCCTTCTTGAATAGCTTAATTAGAAAATCAATTCATATCCATAACACTATTATGACACAATAAATAGAGTAGTGATCCTAGTTACTATAAAAAACCCCTTTATACCTTCCATACTTCACACACTGGACAAACATGGTATTTCCCATCACTTTTAAAAGGCCTTTTACCCTTCGCCATCTTTATGAAGGATGAGCTGTCATTTTGATCAACCAGGTGCTGTGGAAATCTCCAGCCGCTCCTACCATATTAAATTACAACTTGATGATTTCCTTGAAGCTTTATGTATTTTTACTAGATGAGAGTCTGGCAGGAGATATGTAACATGAGTCGGTCTCCTTGCAGCTAAGTCATAGAAGCTCTTAATCACCGATAGGTTAAAGTTCCCCATCACTACGGATTGCCTGTACAGCCTAGGTAATAGCCGACACAAAATGGACCGATAAATCACCTGCTTATGGTGTCACTATACTTGGTCAATGATTCAAGGTCTGTGAACATGATTGAATAATCCACTGATCTTATTTCATATGTAAAAGTCTACATTTTACTGAATTATTTAATAATTAAATCCATTGGAAAGACAATTTGTCAGATCATATTTCAGACATAAAAGTAAAAAAAACTACTTGATCGTTATTTAGGATTTACATATGGCACAATGCATCCATACCTCTTATTGTTATAGTATATTGTACACTGTAGCAGCTTGTCTCAATGACCTATGTTTTCTCACCAACACTTTTAGACTTCACCTCCTTAAGACATTTTCATATATTTTTACTCTACATCTTAAGTACATCTACATGTTTGTCAGCCTGACCATGGGTCTGCTTTCCCAAACTCATAGATTGCTAGATGAGGTCAGTAGAATCACAGTCAGGTCAGGACACTCATCTGTAACGTGGATGCAAAATTACACCTGTCATACCTTAGGACTCAATCAGTTGAACGTTGTCATTCCATGGATTGCTGACCATTCAATTGCTGGATTTCGCAGAACAACCACAGTTCCAAAGTAAAGACTCAAAGCATCAGAGTGACACATGATGCAAGGAGTCCCTTGCACCCTCCGAAACAGCAGCTCCAAAGTAAAGACTCAAAGCATCAGAGTGACACATGATGCAAGGAGTCCCTTCCTCCCTCCAGAACAGCAGCTCCAAAGTGTAATCGTGTTGGGATTCCTTGAAATCGTCTCCTGTTCATGGCATTGTGGTCAGTCCATGAAATTCAACCGGTGTGTGGTGCCTGATTCATGGACCAACCAAAGCAGTGTGTTTTTTTTAAAACTAAAACTGGCCTAAGGTGTTGTTCAATGAATAAAACTTCCTACCCATCCACCTGATCAGTCCTATATACTTTAGGGCTGACTGGTTGAGAGCTGTAATATCTCCTATAATTTAAGAGCAGAATGCATAGGCAACCATCACTACATTCAAAGCAGGACATGAGATCAGACTCTTATCACCTATACTGTGAATGGCTGACAAGCTGTAATAAAATAAAAATATACAGCAAATATAAGAACAATTTTTGAACAAACAGTCACCCATGCAAAATAGCGCCACTGAACCGTCGTTCTGACAATAATTTAGTCCAGAGACCAGAAGTTTGGTTTAAGTTTCTTCGCAAAATATTTAATTTCTGAAATTGGATAAGAACGAATTGCACTCTTTTAAGTCAGACTAAACTTATTCAAATGTTGTTTTTTGGCTCAGTGGCTGTAGTTTTCCCTCTTTGTGATCCTCAAGAGACATCTTAAATTATGGGCTAGATGTTTGAAAAACTGACTAAAAATATAAACTCTGCTACGGGGCAGTGCACCTTAAAGTCGGCCACCGGGCTGAGACACAGATTGCCTTTGAATCTGCTTGTTTGTCTAAACTTTTAGGGTCAGCTCATGATAGATTGCTTACATTCACATCACTTTGCTTACGCCAGAGTGCATTAGTGTATGGAGTGGGCACACTTTAGTCAGATGTGGCCGATTATATCACAGGGATTGTGAAGAGTCAACTATTGGACAGAAGACATTTGTTTTCTGACAAATAAACGCACTTCATTTCACAACAGTCCTCAACAAGTTATCACGTACAGTCCTCACGTCAAACTCACTCAGGTTTAGATGTATAAATCCATTTTAGACACAATGTAAATATGTGAGATCAGATATACACATCTATATCCATATCCTTCATCTTTAATAGAATCTGTCTCCATATTCAGAAGTTTATGGAGAGAGAAGGGGTGGGGGAGCACACTGCAGGTTACTTGGTGATTTATTGCTTTGTGCTAGAGAATTATGTTACAAAACACATAAGAACATGTTATTTACTAAGTAAGGCTACATTCACACTACAGTATGGGGGACGTATATACGGCCGACGTATATACGGCCGATATACGTCCCCCATACACTTCTATGGGCTCACGGCCCTGTATGGGAGCGGTACGGTGCAGCACACGTGCGGCACCGTACCGCTCCGTAGCCCGGCGGAAAGATAGGACATGTCCTATCTTTCCCCGTATTACGGCGCCGTGCGCCATTAATTCCTATGGAGAGGGGCGGGGGTGAGCTGCGCTCACCTCCTCCTCCTCTCCCCGCGCTGCCGTGTGCCCGCCGTACTACGGTGCGGCGGGCTCACGGCAGTGTGAATTTAGCCTAAAGCAGAGTTTGCCAGTTGCAGTAGATGTGTCTCTTCCAGCTCCTCCTGAACATGTTATTTACTAAGTAAAGCAGAGTTTGCCAGTTGCAGTAGATGTGCCTCTTCCAGCTCCTCCTCCTCTCCCTACACTTCTATATTAGGAGCAACTGTTAAGGAAAGAAAAAGAAAAGGGCACAAAAATACTCCTAGAAACAAAACTTCTTTCACCATTTGTCAGGTCCCTGACTTGTATATTTGTTAATTAATACTTTTTCTCTTATGTACAATAATAATAACAAATCTTTATATATAGCGCCTTCATATTCCGTAGCGCTTTACTCAATGGGGACATATATAATAACCTGGTCAGATGTAACAATAAGAGTTTACATGATAGATAGGTAGATATGGGGGTATGCTTTAAGGGGGCGATTTATCATTAGTCCTATGTAGCTTCTTGGTGTATAATTGTTGCCAATTTTGCGCAAACATCATTTTTGTGGGTTTTTTTAGCGAGAAAAAAACGCAACTCTAAAGTCAGGCAATGGTGGAAAAAATAAGAGTGTGCAATACCGCATTTATCAACTGAGAATTTTCAAAAGAACGCAAATTTAATTGCAAAACTTCACCACATGGGAGGGGGTGTATGTGGATACATTGCTACTACAAGGGGAAGTTTTTGCTCAATTTTATGTCCTGTGCAAAAACATCGCAAAAAGGAAGAAATTGAGCAGATGTTAAACATACATGCGACTGGTGCAGTCTATTTGTACACACAGCTGATTGTTCCATATGACTGTTTGTGCTCAGCTCCTTCCTTCTAAAATCAACTTTAAAAATGATGCTATTGAACCTGAAGGGCTCCTGGGGGTTCCAGATTCACATGCTGTTACACTGTGCCAGAGGGCTTCTCCCCTCCCACTGTGTGCTGAAATGTCCTCTGCTGCTGTGATATTACATCAGGCAGAAGGAGAGGGAAGTACTTAGCTTAAAAGTTGATTTTAGTAGGAAAGAGGCCATGGTTTACAAATATAAGATGATTACCAAGTAAGTGCCCCTGGTTTATCATGATTGATTTTGATGGTAGATTTCCTTTATGCGTGCATATACATCATATTTTTATCTAAAAAAAAATGTATCTTACAAAACCCCTTTTAAGGTTATATCCAATACACATTAAAGTCATAATGCTCATTTTGCTTGTTTTCTTGATCAACAATATATTCATACTGCTATCCCCATGTTCCATATTCTGCTGCGCATGTGTTGTAAAGATCTACTTTCCTGTTTTTGCTTTGGCTTCCAAAACCAATCATATTTAGTTTTGCTTGCTAATGAATGAAGAAGTATGTTTTCCTTTATGCAAATTTGCTAAAGAAATGAGGTACTTATAGTAGATGTTGTCATGCCAACTAAATTATTTAATGTATGCTCGATCTTGTGTGTGGGGTACTGGTAAATGAATGCCATTAGATAGATGGTTACAGAGTGGCAGAACTGTATGTTAACCCTTACACGGTACTGACATTGCTGCAGTCTGATTTTCTGTGTATTTGATCTAGGTACTAAATACACGTAACAAAATTCCCAAAAATATGTATCTGATCCCTTTCCCTCCTTCCATTTAGGAATTCTTTATTTACATGTTCAATTATTGTGAGTAGAATATGAGATTCTCATATTCTCATAATCATATAATGGGATTTGGTTCTTCTTTATTCAGATGACAATAGTCATCATTTTCATGATCAATGTGGCCATTACTAATCCTTTTGTATCTCATAATATATAATTGAGCGAGACGAGAAAAGTATTATGAAACATACAAAAATGTTGCACTCCGAGGGTTTGGCTACTAAAACAAACCTATACCAGCATGATGACCATAACATCCTAATAAACCACTGGCAGCAGGACTCAAAACTTCCTGTAAAGTCCTGTGTCCTGCTGACATCCGCTGGTTAGAGATGTAGTCATTACAGTCATAACCGTTATAACTCCCATATGATTGGTCGGAGCGTGTGTGAATGTCCATCTAATCACTGACAGTAGTTATCACAGAGGGGTGTACACACAGTAATGTCTTCACAGCCGCCCATCAGCCAGATGCCAGCAGGGCATGGAGCGGATCAGGTGACCTTATTGTCTCGGCTACTACACAGAGGTTTTGTTAATGTTTTGGATAAGTGGAAACCCCTTTTAAAAGCAAATAATTTACCAAATTATTTCCTATCATATAACAAATCTGGATGATCTTTTCTTAGAACATTACATTGGTCCATTCACAAGTCCTTAAAATGAATACATTAAAAGACAATTGGGTGTTACCAGCTGGGGATCTGTCCTATACAGTGTCACTGTCCAATCAGTGCTGACAATGGGGACACACCTGTAACAGTATTGTCCAGTTGTAAATTTGTTTTAAGGACAAATATGAGAAATATGAGGAATGGCATAGAAAAAGAGCCTCAGAATTGTAATTTTGGAAATTTGTTAAAACACACCCGTCAGGAAAGATGATCTTCTTAAAGGAAACCTACCATGAGATCTACTTCTGATGGTAGATTCCTCCTGCCTCTGCCCTAATCTGTAATTTAATAATCCTGGAACATAACCTAACTTGTTAAAAACTTTATTCAGTAATATGTAAATTACCTGCAGAGGCTTCTGGGGTGTGTACTAGCCTGGCCTGGCACTAGGGGGTAAGGCTACTCCACGCCCCAGTAGCCTCTGCAGTTAATTTACATATTACTAAAATACAGTTTTTAACAAGTTAGGTTCCGGGATTATTAAATTACAGATTAGGACAGAGGCAGGAGGAATCTATCATCACATCTAATTCTATTGGTGGTTTCCTTTAAAATTGTATATCTACCTCAGCCCATCTGTTGTTGCCAGATGGAAACATTTTGATGGTTTTGGTGTAGCCTGACTAGACTAGAGCCCCCACAGATGTGCCTTATGTACCGCTGTGAAGGAAGCTTTGGAATATAGAGAACACATATGTATTTCATATATTGGTCATTTTGCTATGTATATGTCAGCATGATACATGACAGCCAAAAATGGTCACTTCATCGTAATTTAGAGAACCAAAAACCAAAGATTCACATTCAATATTTTTCTGAATTGATGAACCTGAAGTTCTTTGCTGCCAAATAAAACCCCAAGAGAAATGTCATCAACCAACCAGGAGATGGGAGATCTTGAAGTGTACTGAAATATAACTATTAATACAAAGATATTCTCAATTATACATAATGATCATTAATTGCCATGACACTGTCCTTTTTTTCTTTTTTTTTTTGACTTTGAGCGCAGGATCATTGATATGTTAACCCCTTCCCTCCTACAGCGATGCCTAATGTGTAGATGAATTGAGCTAAATCATAACTTCTCTGATCTTGTTGCTGTCTGGAGCAGCAAAACAGCATTGACCTCTGTCTTTCATCACACAGGCCAGCGAGGAAGGGGTTTACTTTGTTGTTTCACGACAGACCAGACACCAGACCCCTGATATCTTACAGGAGGCAGGATGGCATAACAACAGCAGCCCTCCATCATGCCCCAGTGAGAGAAACCAGTTTAACAAGGTATTTCATTCATACTTCTGGAAATATATCCATCTCATGTTATCATGTTTATCAGAATACAGTGCTGTCTATGTACGTAGCATGGCAATGTGATGGTTAACATGAAGTGTCACAATCATAATGTCTGCATTGATGGCTGGAAGGAGTATACAGGCTGGAAGGAGAAATGAAAGAGTTGTAGTTTTTTGAAAGAGCACCACTCTTGTGTATAGGTTGGGTCTGGTATTGCAGCTCTGGTGCTTTCTGATCACATTCTTTTACTTTAATATTCATGACAATGTTACCAAGGAATTCTTTAGGAAGTGTAACCATGGAAATTTGAATCAGACTTTAGTGGATGAGGGCAGAACCTCAATGATATCACTGTCTACCAAGCAGAATATATTGACTGCCTCCTGAAAGTTCACCTACAATAGTCCTCTATCATATGCCGGAGTACTACATAATGTTTTATTAGCATTTCACAGATTGGGAAAGTTTGAAAACAGGAATATTGTGGGATGGCACAATGACAGGGGTAACAGGATACGTGCAGATAAGAGATGAGCAAATCTATTTGGTGACTTGTAGATAGACAGAGATGAATCCAAATCTTTTCTGATTTGCTTTAGATGAATCTTTCAAAGTGGCAGCTAAACTAATACTATAATTCATCCCAGAGCTTAGGGAGGGAGGACAGGCAAAGGATTTTTTTAAAGAATTGTACACAAATTAACTAAACAAGATGGATACTTTTATATTTTTAAAACAAGTTGTGTTTTAGATAATGACAATTAGAACAGTATTGGTTCTGATCTATTTGATTCTGACCCAAACCGATTCTTTTGAAAAACATGAAAAACCTTCTACGAAATGATTTGCTCATCTCTAGTGTTGGATAGAGGATACATTATAGTTAAGTGCCCTCATATACATTTTACACATTTTGGATCCAGCATCTGCAGCTTATGTCTCTGCTTAATGAACTTTCCTAATAATACTTTTTCATATGTAGAAAGTCATTAGGAAAAATGATCCCTTTAGTAGCGATAGCATTCCCATAATAAATGTCAATGGCCTTATGGCTTCCTGTATGGCCTGTCAGCAGACACAGCCTGTTTTACAACCATGTCTGCAACTCCGGTGACAGAAACCAGGCTGCATTCTGCAGTTTGGACCTACAGGGCATCTACAGCGGATCTAAATCTCCAGAGCACTGCAGTATTGTGAGGTCACAGCTACGAAGAGGAGAAAGTCCAACAATAACGTTCTACTAATATTATAGAATTACTATTAATTCAATTTCCCAATACACAGCGAGAACAAACTTAGGTGCATTGCCTGTTAATGCAATGCACACCATAGTCTAAGAGCAGAATTTCCCATTTTCTCTTAAATTCCCTTAAAATATCAGACTACCGCAATACACTGTAGTCAGATGAAGCCTTTTAATATTAGTGGGACACCCAACCATCTAACAAGTAGGATGGCATCATGTGATAAATGGATGGGGCATGCCCCATCCATTTGTATCCAGAAGAGATAAACCACTGGTCTGGTCTGGTATTGGCATGTTCTCCTCTCTCCATTCTAAAGATATACACATATGAGCGTCAATTACACTTTACATATTCTAGATCGCTAGCGCCATCTAGTCTTTTTCAGTATCTTCAGTATAGTTCTGTAGGGTGACAAATCCTGAAAATAACTCTGGCTTTATACAACTCATTTACACCTCCCACTTCCTGCTGAAGTTCTAACAACCTAAACTTACCAATCTATTTTTATTGTCCGAGTTTGTGCCCTAAGTATCTGAAGACCAATATTCCTTATTCACCGATGGTAGCAGAATAAATTTGGGCAGAAATGGAACACCAGGCATGGGTCCAACCCAACTTATCATGGAACCATTTACCACTCAAACCTGAAATAATGTGTCATGGTAATAACATGTAACATGTATGTACATTTTCCATGTAACATGTATGTACTGTAATGTGAAATATCTTATGCTGTATGATAACACTATCTTGAAGGAAAGTTCTGTTACACTTATACTAACACAAGTGTTTGTTTATTTAGTAATTAATATTTCTTCCTAGGCTTTCCCTATTCTTGGTAAGTATGGAGTTATATCCTGTGTGATGGATGCTTCTACCCTCTAACTTGTTATGCTTGGCAGAGAACTAAAACACAGATAAAATACAATCTATACTAGTCAGTCAACATAACAGCACATGTTAAATGAATGCCGTAAGTGCTCTGCACGATCTATATCTATGGGTTCTGTTATTTTAGCAGAACCCAAGACCATTTACTTGGTGAATGGTGGTTTTCCAGACTGCGTAGTGTTAAAGTCATGGAATATACTCAATGGAGCACATGTATCAAACATTTGGGTTGTCTTTTACTTACATTTTTGAGACTTTTCATGGTTCTTGTGCTCATTTGCGGGTTTTTTTTTTTTGCACCTAAAGCAGTCTCCCTTCAAAGTTCATCTTTGTCCACTTTTCTGCAGTGTTCCCTGAGTTATTACCTGAATCAAGATGCAAAAGGTGCAACTTTTTTTAAAAAGTAGCTTATACCTGATTGCAACTTGTGTTTCAATAAAGTCACAAATCCACCACATGTATCAATAAGGAAAAACTGCTAAGATACATCTGACCAGTAGAAAAACTAAGTCCCAAAAAATTGACTGACAAAGCCAGACTTATGATACATGTGACCCATTGAGTTCAGGAAATAAACTTGCTTTGATATATGAGCAGAATACAAATAAATTACCCAATGGTAAAGGTTTAATGGAAACATCGAGGAGTGTTGTTCTTTTACATTAAGATTTGGATTCCATATAAAACCACTCTAGAGGTGTGGAGGGTTTTGTGCTACCTCAGTGTCCTATGTCAGTGTCCTATGAAAATTTTTTTATTGGTGTCTCAACAGCTCAACGCGTTTCAGAATCTCAAAGGTTTTCTTTTTCAAGTGGAAAAAGGAAACCGAAACGCGTTGTGCTGTTGAGACACCAACAAAAAAATTTTCCTTTGTAGACCTCTACCGACTCTGTTCATCACCAGTGTACGCCATATCGACAACAACTCCCCTACTGACTATACTTGATCCAGACTGGTGTTGCTACTGTGTTCTAAAGATCCAGTCGACTGGCCGCACCATATGCTACCCCGCCCCTGCGCATTTTGGTCTCTCCCTGTCTGCCTTTTCTATGAGTGTCCTATGAAAGCATGCAGATGCTTTCAAACTAAGATGTTATTCTGAGAAGTCTTATTACGGTGTTGGCCCCTCTTCAAATTGTTACATTTCTTCAACGATCATCAAAGTGGAAAGCGGGGTGGGAACACCCAGCCCCCCCCCTCCCACAGAGACTATAGTCTCTGCTGGAAAACCTGCGGATACTGTAGCAGGATAATTCCTCCAGTTCAGACCTGGTATACAGGACTGAAGTTGCGGAGCCTGCATCCAATATGGATGCAGAACAGCCAGCAGGGGGGGGGTTCATTAATTCCCTCCAATGTGATGATAAGTCCCCCTATAATTTTTAGAGGTGCCATTTTTTATGCCAAAACTTAAACTACTTCCCTTTTTTTTTTTTTTTTTGAATCGCCAGGGGGCTTTAGGTCAAAAACTGATTTTAGCATTTCACTGAATACTGAAATACTATTGAATAATAATAACTATTCCTCTATGATAATGAACAAGTTTCTATATAAAGTAAATCATTATTGGCGTGAAGCCCCTGAATTCAAAGCAGCCAAATATTACCAGTGTAGTGTATTGTAATCTCCTAATTCTACATCATGAGCAGCTTTCTTACAGAATGGAGCAACAATCCAGTAGCCTCAAATTGTCAACTCCACCAACAGCATATAATTAAGGAACCACGGAGGGCAATAAGGGATATAATTGATTTACACAATCATTGCGGGACAATGTGAAGTTTTTCTCTGCCTCAGACTGCCAAAATATGACCCAAACTGTATACTCAACCCAATCTCTTATAGCACAATGTAACTTGTTAGGATAACAGCTGTCAGACTTAACTTCTCTGCTATGTCTGGATTAAAGCGTAGATCAAGAACCCTGTGACCACATCCCAGCATCTGGTTCCTACCACCCCGACTCCTCATACTATCATTCATCTTTACATATAAGATGATTGGTTCTTGTAGGAACAAATGTTAGAGCACGGCAGTGATTTGCATGCTGAGATCTGGAGTGCACAGCTGGGTCACCAATCTGTCTGGACAGGAGGAAGAAATGTCTTTCCCTAATGACGTGTTTAAGCAGCCACTCTTTAAACAAAGATACATCTGGGCAAACTGTTGATAGAAGCGAATGTTACACTTGTATTAAACTGACCTCAATAAAGCATCCATGTAATCAATGTGGTAAGGGAGATATAAACAGGACGGTTGTAAGCGGAGAAAAGGCTAAACTACAAAATAAAATAGGATAGAAAACAATGAGCTTCAAAATTGTGCAATTTCCATTAATATACATTAGGGATATAAGAGCCTAATTGGATGAACGCCTTTGATTTATAGTTTATGCCAGAAACTTTGGTAAAATTTGACCCATCCAAATCAACAATACTCCTTTTCTGTGCTAGTTTTGCAAGGCTCTAAAAAGTATATAAACACTTAGATTATGTGGTATAAGGAATATTAGGGGGGGGGCAAACGGGGTAAGTGTGTTAGGTAAACCATGGTTGATGTGTATTCCAGCTTATTATTTAAACTCAATGCACAGAGTATAAACATAGCTAAGATGTAGTGCCTGGAATTATTTGGACTCACAGCCCACAATAATAATAATTCCGATTTCTTTTAGATTTATATATTTTTTCTGGATTACATTGCACCATGTTCTGCCTATTTAATTGGAGTTTTCTGGATTTCAGGGTCCGCATTGCCTCTTTGTGCAGGTTATTGGTCCATCCCTGGATGGATACTAACCTAATTACATAAGTTCAGTGCTACATTTTTGTTTGGAAAAAGGGACTTCTTGCCTCATATATCACTATGGTGCTCGGAGTCCTATCTTTGGCATTATGGTCAGTCTGTAAAATCTGGTCAGCACACATTCTGTTATTCATGGACTAACCACAATCGTGTTCTTTTAGCCATAGACATCCACAAGATTCTATAATCCTTATCATAGATGTATAACCCCAGCTTAATACAACTGCTGAATGACAACTGGTATAAAAGCCAGTGACAAATATTTGGGAGTTGTAATAATCTAATAATAGATATTGTCTATTGTTCTGTGTATTGTTAAATGTAATTTGATACAAATAACTACACTTGGTGTCAAAGTGATTATTCCCAAAATACGTCACTCAGGACACCAGAAGGACTCGATGATACTTATAAAAAGTCTCCTTTATTGGCGTCATCCAGGTTGCAGAATACAGGATACCAGATACTTGCGCAGATTATCAGTCACGTGTCCATGTCAGTCAGTGTATCAGTGAGGATATGTTCTGTAATGGCCGGGAGGTTCCATCTCTTCCCGTAGCTCTTCATATGTCGTGGTACATTACACCTGTTGTATCTTCTTCATGTGTCGTCCGAGATGTGAGAGCAGTAGTTTCAGTTGTGAGCGTTGTCCAGCTGTTGTAGCCTTGATGTATCAGCCCCGATGTCTGTCTATCTGTCATATATAGTCCTAGTAGAGCTGTGTCCTGTAGTGTTGGACGTTCTGTGTCCCTATATATGGTATTCATATATATTTAGGCTTTATGTAATGTACAGTAGCTCATCCCATACACTATATGTCACAGCTCGTGTACATCTCGTGTACAGCTTGTGTATTGCTATCAGTTTAACTCTTAATGGTCTAGTACAAGTGAATATTGTGATATATACTTTTTAACAGAAGTTCGGGATACAGCAGAATTCCATGTGATGCAGGATCTGGCAGTGAATTCACCCAGGCACCCAGGGCTTCCACGGTTGGATTAAGACTGCCATGGGCCCTGGGCTGTATGAATATTATAGACCCTACACGTCTGAATTCACTTCCTACATATGTACTATAATCAAGTTTCTTAGGAAATGGAGGATGCGTACCTTCTTCTGCTTTTAATTTGTGGTTTCAGGACCTTAGGAGGACCAACAAATGTCCTGAAATGGATCTTGTGTACTTGTGCATTGAGAGCATGAACAGATATATGAGTGAAGGTCCTTTACAGTGTAAAATTTACTGGATGGTTTGGTGGCCATGGCACCCCTAGATTGGTAAGGCCTCGGCCTACTGCCCAAACCGTCTAAATTATGATCCACTACTGATGATCTCTGTTTGGCCCATCGTGCAACCGGGAAGAGGGGGATATCACAACTGGAGCATAATGTACCCAGTCCTGATAAATCCTCCCCAAAGAATTGGAGTTGGATTAGGTGGTACAAGATTCCCTTTAAAGCTCTTAATGTTTGATGAGAGACTATCTTAGAGAAATTTAGTAATGAAATTGAGCAATGACTTTAGTCAGACAGTAATGCATTGTTAAAAGCTCATTACATGGAATATGACAGAAGTAGGTCAACAGCATCAGCAAAGATTTTTCTTTTTTGGATCCTTTACCAAATCCCTGTGATTTGCTGAATGAATAAGCGAGTGAGATGTAGCCCGGTGCTGTAGTATGTTCTGTGGCTCTCACGTGTTCTGTCAGCCCGGCAGCTGGAAGGAGCGGTCCGATCTGCGCACATGCAGCTGGGGCTTGTGTGTCAGACACGTGTTACTACTTCCAATCTGATGGAAACATTCATCTGGCAGTAAACATGAAATCTAGGCGCAGGCTGTATGGTGTTGTGTGTCAGGCCTTGAAAGGGTCATTTTAGAAGGGCAGCTGAGCTGCAATGTAAATGTAGCCATAATGTAAACTGATGATAATGTTTATATCGCAGAGGATGTGTCATCTCTGGTGACTTCTATTTTTCTAGACCTTTGATGTCTTTAAGGCCATTATGTACAGACCTATGATAGTTGGCAAATTAACTTTTAGAAATAACTTTTTTGTTGTAGAGGGGGTTTCTGCCCCTTTTTTAGTGGCCTAGCCTCTTCCATCTATACCTGATGAGTTAAGGAACAAAGTCCCTATCTGTTTTGTAATGGGACAGAAGAGCTAATTCCCTGTCACCTTCCCTATAGTATCCATGTCTACTATTATATAACTTTTACATCACTGCCTAAATACACAGCGACATCATTACTGCATGCGAAAACAAGTTTTTCAGTACTGTGTTGTTGTTAAAGTGTAAAGTTTTCCTTCTTCTCTGTATTATCCCTGTACTGTGACACCACTACTTGTAGTATCCCTGTACTGTGACATCACTGTGTGTATTAATTCTGTACTGTGACATCGCTGTGTGTATTATCCCTTTACTGAGACATTACTGTGTGTATTATCTCTGTACTGTGACATCACTGTGTGTATTATCCCTGTACTGTGACATCACTGGGTGTATTATCTCTGTACTGTGGCATTGCTGTGTGTATTATCCCTTTACTGAGACATTACTGTGTGTATTATCTCTGTACTGTGACATCACTGTGTGTATTATCCCTGTACTTTGACATCATTGTGTGTATTATCTCTGTACTGTGACATCACTGCTTGTATTATCTCTGTACTGTGACATCACTGTGTGTATTATCCCTGTACTGTGACATCACTGCTTGTATTATCCCTGTACTGTGACATCACTGTGTGTATTATCCCTGTACTGTGACATCACTGCTTGTATTATCCCTGTACTGTGACATCACTGTGTGTATTATCCCTGTACTGTGACATCACTGCTTGTATTATCCCTGAACTGTGACATCACTGTGTGTATCTCTGTACTGTGACACCACTGCTTGTATTATCCCTGTACTGTGACATCACTGTGTGTATCTCTGTACTGTGACATCACTGTGTGTATTATCTCTGTACTGTGACATCACTGCTTGTATTATCCCTGTACTGTGACATCACTGCTTGTAATGTCCCTGTACTGTGACATCCCTGCTTGTATTATCTCTGCACTGTGACATCACTGTGTGTATTATCCCTGTACTGTGACATCACTGTGTGTATTATCCCTGTACTGTGACATTACTGTGTGTTTTATCTTTGTATTGTGATACCACTGTGAATATTATCCCTGCTCATTTACTTACCCGGTCCATTTGCGATCCAGCGGCGCGTTCTCCGATTCCATCGATTCACTAAGGTCGTGCGCCCAATATCCACCAGGTGTCGCTACTGCATCGAGGTCCGCCGAGGTCCGCCGGAGTTCACCATCCTCTTCCTGGTGCATGTAAGTGTGGGTCAAGCGACACTTTTTTTTTAAATAGCGATTTTTCCGTATCCATAGGGTTTTCCGACGGCCACGCCCCCCGTTTTTCGCCGCATGCAAGCCGGCGCCAATGCGAAACAATCCGATCGCGTGCACCAGAAACCCATGGCAATTCGGCGCAAAGCGGAAAAATTCGGAAGATCCGACGGAAAAACGTGATTTGGACCCTTAGTAAATGTTCCACATTATGTGCTTTATTCTTTCTGTACTGTGACAGCACTGTGTGCATTATCTCTGTATTGTGATATCATTGTGAATATTATCCCTTTAATGAGATATCATTATGTGCATTATCTCTGTACTGTGACGTCAATTTGTGCATTATCCCACTGTTGGGACATCAATGTGTGTATTATCGGTGTACTATGAGAGCCCTGTCCACATTCTCCCTGCATTGTGACATCACTGAGTTAATTCCCTGCGCATTGTGACACCAGCTGATCATTATTCCTGTATTGAGACAACATTGTGCATGTTGTCCCTGTACGGTGACACCACATTGTCCATTTTTTTTTTACTGTGAATTCCCTCTTCTTCTGTATTGTGACATCATTGTGCATATTTTTCTTATGCAGCGAAAATTTCTATTTATCTCTTTTCTATTTTTGTGACGCGGTGTCATATTTTTTTCTGTACTGTGACATCACTGTGACCATTTTATGGTTTTGTATTTCGAATTGAAGGCGTTTATGGTTAAATGGGGCACCATGAATACTTATTTTGACTTTTCCTAGACCTTGTTTGGTTGAAAAGTAGCTGTAGAAATAGTTACTTTCCATTTAAGTTTAAAGTAGTTAATTATATACCATAGGATAATTTTAAACATACTCTGTATTAACACTTATAAAATCATTATACATTATAATGTAATATATCATTCCCTCCACCTTCTTGTGTCCACCTATATCCAGAAATGGACACGCATGAAATCTTTCTTAGTTCATCACCTCATCCTTGGTGGTAACGAGGTCTTATATAACGGTAACGTGTGTCTGCTCTACTTGTCGGAGGAGAAATCCATCGAGCATATCAGGTTAAAACACAATTAAATGTTGGATAAACCAGGTCTGGATATAGGCATATTAAGTATTCATTGGGCCCCACTTGACCATGACCACCTTCAGGTTAGAACCTAAAAAAGCAACACCAACCTGTATTTTATATAACATCAGATTGATTTGCCATACTATTGCTTTATGGGTAAATTATCTACATTTCATGTTTTTAATGTTTATTATTTCTTACTCTTGAGTTTTTGTTCGCCCTTCCTAAGCTTCGGAACCTTTTCTTTGAATCCGTGTTTGACAATGGCAATCTTCTTCAATGACTATATTTTCTTTAATATGTATTTTATATGGTTAGACACAAATATGATTTGTAACCAATGTTTTTCTACTGGCAGTATTATAAAGTGCAGTATACAGTCGTAGGGACGTTTATGTGCAATTGGTTTGTGGTGGCTTATTTAGAGCCAGCAATCAATAAAATAACTAGTATTGGTCTGCCACAAATTACAGGGACTTCCGAAGAGTAAATCTTAATGTTACTATCTGATGCTACACAGATTATAAAAGTGTGTTTTGCTTGGATTTTCCTTCAAAATATCAGGCAGCATAGACAGGGGAGATTTATCAGAAGTGTATCAGAGAGCAAAACATTTCTGGTTGATCATGGCAACCAATCATAGCTCAGCTTTCATTTTATAAAGAGCTGTAGGAAAATGAAAGCTGAACTCTGATTGGTTGCCATGAGCAGCTATAACAGTTTTGCTCTCACACTTTACCCGCCAAGCAGGGGAAGGGAGGGGGAGGGGGGGTGTTGGGAGGTCTTTGGTTTATACTGTTAAATGTTAAAAAATGGAAAACTATATTGCTGGTTTTCAATAAAAATTTTATTTGATCCAAAAAAATAACAGTTTTGCTCTCAGACACTTCTGATAAATTTTCCCCATATATGACTAATTCATAGTAACATAACACAGTACATAAGGTGGGAAAAAGAAGCCCATCAAGTCCAATCTACAAGTGATAATCCAGAGGAAGGCAAAAAAAAAATTCTACAAGGCTGATGCCCATTGGCCAAAAGTAGAGAAAAATTCTTTCATTACCCCCAATATGGCAGTTATTGGACACATTGCAGTTCAGGACCGAGCCCGAATCCCAGCTAATTACAACACCCGTGATCAGTGTGTCCTCTTTAAATGGCAAAGTCAAGAGTATTTACATGGGTGGCGGTGCCTGCACACCGTCATTTTCTTGAGGGTCGTTGCTCCCCATGATGAACTCACGTAAAATGGAAACACGCAAGTGCGGTCTGTATTTGATGCCCCCTCCCCCAACTTTGTCAGGGGGCATTTAAGAGTTAACACATGTGATTGGTGCCATCACCGATTGTGGGTGTTAGATGGTGGGGGAAGAGCCATACCCCAACAAATGTTTGGGTTCACCGGTTTCGAACCCATGATGTTTAGCACAGATCCGAACATTTGTGGGTTCGTGTCCACTCCTCCCTCCTTCCTGGATCAATATCAATGAATATCTGTATGTTAAATATATAATTGGTTTCTAGTTTTGTGAATAATAAAATAATTCAGGCCGATGTAAGTATGTTAGTTCTAGCCATTAGAAATGCTACAGTTGCCATAAGTATTTAGAGATGAACCAATATTCCCTTTTTTTTGGTTATCAAGATGACACATATCTATAATATATAATGGAATATTACAACAAACTGCTACTTAGTTCTTATATCTCACTAAAATAACTATATCACTTTCTTACCAGAATTCTAATCGAACTGTACTATGTGTGGAGAAAGTTGTGAACATTGTAAAGGACCATACGGAGTCATTGGGAATGACAGTGGCAGGTGGAGTATCGAACTGGGAGTGGGACCTGCCTATTTTTGTCACAAGTGTAGACCCTGATGGAGTCATTGGAAGAGATGGGAGAATAAAAACAGGTAATCTACTTTATGAAGCCATATATGTTTACATGGAAATTATGATGTGCGGAGTAATCAAAAATTTATTCAGAAACTAAATGGAATATATATCAATACCCCTGCAAGTAAAGGATGAGGGGGCCTATGTTTTAGGATATGTCCAGGACATGACATCATCTGGAAAGCCGCCTTATTGGATCAAGGGCAACTTTTTATAATAGAAGGTGGTCATGTAACATATAAAAGATTAGACTTGTCTCAGAAATTGATTTCTATAATCAAATTTCTTGTTGTTTATGAGTTGTCCAATAGTTAGGAAACCGCATAGGAATGTATGGAGAATCTTTTTCTTAAGAACTTTTAATATTCTCTCCCATTACTTTCCTGGGTTTTTAGATATGTAATAATTCCTTTTGTTTCTGAAATGAAAGGGTGTCCTGGGATTTTGACTCCCTGTATATTACTTTTAGGTGAAACCAAATGTTTAAAAATATTTAGAGAAAACATTATAATCGTCATACAGGTGTAGTCATTACAAATGGAAACACCCACTTATTATTCATACATTTCTAGAAGGAAAAACCCAACAGAAACAGAAAAATACAGAGTTTTATGTTAGTAATATGTACAATATGCTCTGCAATGGTGAGACTATGGGAAGAGATGACAGGTCCTCCTTAAAGTGTCTGTTTATAGCTTGTTCTGTAGGTAGCACTTGTGTAGTTGAAATATATAGGAACATAGGGAAATAAAAGTGATGAAAAGATTGTCTCTCCCGAGTTCTCTTCCTTTCCAGGCTTTCTTTTTGACATTTCGGTTCCAATTAGAATCATTGTCAGATTCCTCTGGCTTAGTGGCTGCTGGCTTCCATCAGTGAGCAGTACATTGCCGGGTAAAGTATGTGTGATGGGGTCCTGAGTCACTCACTTATCTGTGTTGTGTGCACATTCCAGATTTCCCACGACAGGCCCAGTTCTGAGTACAGTCTCCCACTTTCCTGTAAACTCTGTCAAACAAGATGTATCATCACACAAGTGACACGACTTTTTTTGTTACTGGAAGGGTCATGCATGCTCCGCAGTAACTACTTTGTTGCTCCTTTCGTGTGCTGCTTGCAGATTTGGGGGGTGGATGTTTTGTTTGCGGTCTTTGTGGAATGTTTACATGTAGCACAGAGCTGCTTCCCGCTGTCATAAGGCAATGACACGTGTTCTGACACTTATGAGTCTGGCAAGAGTACAAATCTATGGAATAAGCTTCCGTTACAGAACAGTATATTGGGACATGTATCTGAATAATATGAATAATAATATGTGACAAAAAACAGGCTGCTGGCATGCGATGCACTGGTTACATTGAAGCTAGCAATGAGTTTCATGAAATGTTTACTATGAATCTTTTGGCACCTCCACATTGCAGTTCATACAGGTTATGGGAGAGCACATTGGGTTCCCCCAGTGTTGTTCAGTTTTACATGAAAGGTCAGTGTTCCGTAAAAAGACAATGCGGAATGTAATCTGTTGGGATACGTGACCCCAGGTCCCTACTTACATCCTGCTTTGCATAGACCATGTACAGACAGCAAAGCAGTGTGTGTGCTTTATGGTAGCTGAACCCAATAGAAGGTCATTTACCAAGAAAGATCATAGTATATTACAGCTTACAGAAAATATTAGGAGTGCAGACCCCTCCTCCCCTAATGGAGACCATGCACTAATATGAATGAAAAGTGTTACTATCCATGCATCCAGCTAAATGCTACCATCTGCATTTACTTATTCTTCCCCAGTCTACACAGCAAAGCTAAGGCAAGAGACTGTGGCATGACTGTGGCCAGTATGTGAATCCTGGAGCATGATGTCTGGATTTCACAAACACAGTGCTGAATGCTGAATACTGAACAACCACGCTAAACTGTTAACACGATACCAGTGTGGTGCTGCTGATTTTGGGGGGAAGAAGGGACTTCACTATCACTTTAAAATATCACTATGACCCTTGATTGATCAAAGAAATCTGCCACTTCACAGTCCAGGATCAACGTATACCCACCATGGTGGTATGTCTCTGGCCTTACAAGTGCACTGAAGAAAATAGATCAAACTACCGTTCAGCTCTAGTAGACATTTTACTTCAATATATCAGGATACTTCAGATGCATTATTATTTAGGTGATTTGAATTAACATGCCCTAAAACAAAAAAAACGACCCCTAACACTCCTGTTCTGGGCACTGGGCGAACCTGGGCAAGTGCTGCAGGGGGGGGGGGCCACATAAGAAATCCATTTGGGTGAGGGGGTTTTGTCTATTGAATCCATAGGGCTTGAGGTGGGTTTATATAAAATAAGCATAAAGGGGGCTGTTTGGCATGAAAAACTATGAAATATTTTAGGGAACAGGAAACTGTTTTAGTTTCTAAATTTTGAATGCTGCCACCTGAGTTAACTGCAAAGGGGCTCTGTCACCCAGGGGTCTACTGAAACCTGGAGCCGACCCTACCTGCATCCCACAACAATTCTGTCTATCCTGGCTTCTAGTGATGATGGTTTGACATGGTCAAGTGGGCACATGACTATTTCTCTGTAAATAGACGTTAGCTACAGGCCAGGATAAAGAGACTAGAGGAGATCCAGCAAGTAGTGGCACTGGAGTAATGGAGTTAGGAGTATGAAATAATTTTTTACTTTACAGAATTTTAAAATGTTATCTTAATGGATTGTTTTGTACATTTAGTTTAACTGCCTATGTTAAGATGTGTTTTGTTTCCTTGATTCATAGGTGACATTTTATTAAATGTCAATGGTGTAGATCTAACAGGAGTCAGTCGTAGTGAAGCCGTGTCACTACTAAAAAACTCTTCCTCCACGTGCGTGGTTCTGAGAGCCCTAGAAACAAAAGAGTACGAGCCAGAGGAAGACATTAACAGCGACTCCCTGCTCATGGAGCCGGTCCAAAATGGCTTTGAAAACGGAGAATGGTCGCCAGTCTGGGTCATGTGGCTGAAGCTGCCTCGGTAGGTTTTGACATCTCCTCTTCTACTAGAGAGTGGGTGGAAAAATGTATGTTTCTTGGGCTGATCCCTCCTCTGGGTTATTATTCACTATGTTGATGTCTCCTAATTGATGCCAGATTTGGCTTTAGAACTTTGCATAACAGCGTGTTTTCTTTTTCTAATTGGATGTGTATTGGGCTGTAGCTACAACTCTGCACAGGAAGCACCGGGGATGATGAAAAAATATTCCCATTCGCGAGGTCTTGCTCATATTCTGCTGCCATTCCTCTGTGGCTGTGCATTTGTCAATTGATCTAAATGCGCCTGCAGCAGCAAATTTGTAGCCTGCCAATAGAGTATTATTTTATTGTAGCTAGATTTATTTGACAGACAAATGCTACAAAAGCATGCTGGAAGATTCTTCTAATACACTGGAAATGAAGTAATAAAAAGATGGTGAGAAAAAAAACTTGTGAAAGAACTGATGATGGGTAATACAAAATTCAACATGATCCGTTGACAGATCCGTCGTGATACATTTCTTTTAAAGAGAATTTGTCTCTCCTGACACGTTTCAGTGAACACTTATGTTTTTCATGAAGTTTTCATCCTAGAACACTGCTTACTGAACTTCAGTGTTTCTAGCTTGTACAGGCAGTTTACATACAAGATAAGTTCTGTAGGTTTGTCCTTAAAGGGAACCTGTCACCAGGGACCTCATTTTCACTAAAGACAGGAGACAGGAGCCCATTACAGCTGCAGTGGACATATGCCTTTCTGCTTTCTCTAAGCATTTGCATTACAATATAATTATGTGTTGTAACTTACCCTGAACCCTGACAGAATCCTCTGTGTAGTCACAGGGGTTGGGCTTTGGTTTGGATGCATTTCTAAAAACATGTGACTTATTTTGACTGATCAGTTCTTGGAACCCACCTTTGTACTCCTATACAGGTCTTTCTTCTCCTACTGATCTCAGCTCAACAGGCTGTGAGCTCTGTGAAGAAGCAGGAGGGAGGAGTTGTACAGGAGCACAAAGGTGGGGGATAAGAGCTGAGCAGTCTGCAGCACAAACAAGTCACATGTCATTTTTTTAAATGCATCCAAACCAAAGCCAACCCCTGTGACTACAAAGAGGATTTAGTAAAAATGAGGTCCCTGGTGACAGGTTCCCTTTAAATTGAGTTTCTATGTAAGTTGGAACTGGTATATTTTTCAATTATAACCACAGACAAAGTCCCTGTGACAACAGAAATTTCGAGCCATCATGGGTACAAGGATTAACAATGAGGCTCCATTGCAGATATATTTGATAATGTGGACTACTTTAAGTCTGGGGCTAAAGTACAGTAAATACAGGGGTCGTCTGTAAGTTGGGTGTCCTTAAGTTGGGGACTGCCTGTATATGGCATAAGTGATGTCATCATATTCAGGTGGTGTCATGTGGGTCTAGATTACAAATGAGGGAATCTATTTCTTGGCTTGTAGATTTGGTAAGAATCTGGCATTTTTCAGGCACCAAATGAAATCCAACTCTTCATCATGGCTTTAATAATGGCAGCTAGGTGATACTGTCATTCATTCCAATGCTTAGGGACGAGTGAGGTAGAATGAAAAAATTTATGAAATTAAATAGGAGCTTTTTAGAGCACTAGAGGGGGTTATATATCAATTTCAATTACCAGGACAATTGGAGCAATGTAGATTCAGACCATGATACCCTTTTTATTCTCTAGCCATGCTCTGTTCATTATTCTATGCCCGATACTCCCCTACATTCTTTAAAGAAGTTCTAGTCTATCCGGGAAGGCCCCATACATCCAGCACAGAAAGGGTTTCCTACTAATTGCCTGACACAGCCCAGATGTTCCAGGAGAATTCCGGTAAGGAACTTGCTGTGTTCTTAGAACCCTTGGTTTTTATTCTTTCTCTCTGTATATGTATTTTTTTTGCTCAGGAAGCAGCTGTGTGTTTGTAAATCAGATCCCACTCCAGTGTATTGTAAAACTAAGCAGTGAATTCATGGACTGACTGCATTGGGAGTGAAGCAGCTTGAATCCCTTTTTCGTATTGTTATTGTTTTAAAAGTACAAAATCTTCAAAATGTGCCCCTTTATGAGCCAATGATCAAAGGATCTGAGTGTGATGTGTATATTATTTATGTTGTGTTGGGGGGGAAAAAAGTGTAAAAGTTTTGTAAGCTTATTGTTAAAAAACCTGAAAATGTCATTTGTTTCAAACATTGGGCAATTCTGCATTTTATATGTGTTTTTTATGGTACTCACTTTCACAGTAAAGGTTATTGGTTTCTTGTTACCAGGATCTTTATGCAGTTTAGTTGACAGTGACACAGTGAGACTATGAAAGTCATTATCCGTCAGCAAAGTAGAAATAGACTGTTGTCTGTTCCAATCACAGGTGGCAGCAGGTAGGGGGAGAAAGAGAGGGTCCCCTTCTTTTTTTTTGTTTGGGTGGGATATGAGGGGGTGTTGGGTGTGGTATTGTGGGAATAGATCTTTGTATACATTTTCTGCCCATTATGGAAATAAGGAAGCGGAACCGGGTAATTCATGGATAGAAAATGTTTAAGACTTCCCAATTTTTTGGGGTGTAGAGTTCTTCTGATATTTGTGGAATAATGTAGAAACAAAAGTTTTATATTGCATGGTTTGTATGTCTTGTTTGATTGACCAATAAAACATTTAAAAAAGGGAAGGAAAAAAATGAAACATTTTAAACCATAAAAATCTACTGAGAGTATAACACCCCTTTAAATTTTGTTGAAAAGGTAGAGCTCTGCTTTAAGAAATGGCTAGAAGAAACACCAATGCGGACTTCAAGTAAGTGAAACATCAAGTTCCAAAACAACAGTGAAGAGACTTTCATGACTTGGTTGGGCAGAGATATCAGATACATAGAGAAGTCGGAATAGTATCAGCCATAGTCTTTGGTTTGGATCTCCGCCTTGTTGGGATTTGTTTCCAGACAGTGTCACTGGCAGAACAACACAAGAAACAACTCCGCGTCCCGTCATCCAAGAAAGTGTTTATTGACACTCTGAAGATGATTGAATGAGAATGGCAGAAATGATGCTGGAGACAAATATTGTTACAGCTTTCCTTCTTCTCAGGTTCATAGCAGTGGGGAGCAGGGGAGCCTCACCGCCGACCTACATCAGTCCTACTTATGTGTTTGTGGAAGGAAATGACCCAGCTTCACTTGTACACACACGTTATTACCAGGGCAGCACGGTCCTGTCATGTCACTGTAGTGGAGATTACTTGTGACTGTCCATGCGGTTTCCTTCTGTTATAGCTAGTGTTTATTGTCAAAGGCCCAGTTCTACTCACAATTACCTCCATTATAGTGTTACTGATATTGCTATATTATATTACTGAGGTTTTATGCTCCAAATAGGGAAAACAACTCCTATAGAGCATGATGATAGATAGAAGAGGTGTAACTAGGAGAGGCAGGGCCCCATAGCAGACTCCTGACTTCATAATATATATATTACACTCATATATCATACCTCCCAACATTTGGGAAAAGGAAAGAGGGACAAAATGGTGGCACGCGTAGCGTGCCGCGGCGAACCCCCTAAGCCACACCCCCAATCACTCCCTGGCCACGCCCCAAATTTTAGCCATATTAAAAATAATAAAAATCATAATTTAAAAAAAAAAAAAATATTATCCTCATTGGGATTTGAACCCAGAACCTGCAGTGTCCATGTACAATAATAACACAGCGCCTCAACCCACTGAGCTATAACCTCTGTGATTAACAAGTGGAGAATTTTGGTAACTAAGAACTATATACTGCCTTGGTATATAGGGAGGGATCTTCTCAGATTATTGTAATTATTGAGACTATTATTATTATTATTATTATTATTATTATTATTATTATTATTGAGATGATTATTATTATTTTTACCATTATTAATAATCATCTCCATAATAATAAAATTTATAATAATAATAATAATAATAGTCTCAATAATTACAATAATAATCTCTGAGAAGATCCCTCTCTATATATCAGTGCATTAGTCTGTGTCACAGTGTAAATGGCAGATAACACTTCTTAGTTACCAGAAATCCTCAGCTCTCTATCACTGGGCTTATAGCTCAGTTAGTTAAACTTCTGTCTATGGTGCAGAGGGTCCCAGGTTCGAATCTCAGCCTGGCCAAAACTTTATTTAATTTAATTATATAAAGAGCTTGTGTCTGGGGAAGACCTGGAGACCATATATGGACAGATGCTGATCTGACCTGATGACGTGGTCCCTGCTCTGCGCTAAGCCGACACTTCTCTGAAAAGGATTCCCTGCCCGATGTCTGCTCTGGGGAACCCTAGGAGATGCAGTGACCATATATGGACAGATCTGAAGCTGATGACGTGGTCCCTGCTCTGCGCTAAGCCCGACACTTCTCTGAAAAGGATTCCCTCCCGATGTCTGTAGAAGCCATTCTGTACTGTGATTTCAGACTTTCAAAGTATTTACTATGCGGACACAGCGGGACCTGGGGGGAGAATCCGTGACAATATCATAGCTGCCCGTGACGCGGGGCAGAGGTACGAAAAACGGGAAAGTCCCGTCAAAATCGGGACGGTTGGGAGCTATGATATATACACACGCATGTATATCCCCTACTTAAGAACACCCAACTTACAGACAACCCTAAGTTACAAACAGACCTCTGGATGTTGGTAATTTACTGCACTTTAGCCCCAGTCTTCAATAAACAGCTATAACAGTTATCACAGGTGTCTGCAATTAAACTTTGTTAATCCTGTTTCTGATGACAACTCAACATTTTTAAAAATTCAATTGTCACAGAGACCAAAAAAAATTTGGCTGGGGTTACCATTATAAGTATACAGTTCCAACTTGCATACAAATTCAACATAAGAACAAACTTACAGAACCTATATTGTACAAAACCTGGGGACTGCCTGTATACATAAACATACATTTTTTCACTCATACACACACATTTATAAACTCTTACACATATACACACACATACAGTGCTATATACAGATGTATACAGATATATACACACATATTCACATACAGTATATAGACATCAGATATAAACATACACAACAGACATGCATATTAAATATCATACAGCATGTTATATACATATTATCCTGTACAATGTGCAGTATAATATGCATATAACAGTGCACATCCTTCATTCTTTAGTGTGTTAGGTCAGATGGACCCCCTGACACTGCAGGCCCCATAGCAACTGCCACTGTAGTTATGCCCCTGATAGACATTACAAACTATAATCATTAAATAGTTAAATGTGGGGAGACTAAAATCCAATTCTAGGTATCTGAGCATGAGTTATACATTTTATACATAGCTGGGTTTATATAAAAAATAATATTTGTTTACGAAAGGCAAGTAGTTTTTAACAATTCAATTTTGGGTGTTTTCGGTTTTAGCCAAAAATGTACTTTTCCCAGTACAACTAAACATTGATGTAGTCCTTCTCATATGTTTATGAATAGACCGTCCTCATGTATCTATTTGGGATGTTTTGGTTTTGAAGCATTTTGATTACAAATTATAATGCTTAATTTTAAAGGGGTGGTCTACTTTCAGCAATAAGACCCATTCCCTGGTCATGTGATGTCACACAGGTGCATGACTCGTTACATCAGATAAAGTAATCAGAGCTGGATGTTATAACCGTGCACCTGTGTGACATCACATGACCATGAAAAGATTTTTAACCATAGAATGACCACAAGCAGAGATCTGGAAAACAGCGAGGAATTGAGACTGAAAATATATTAGAAAATTGGATAACTTTATATGACACAAACATTATCTTTTTTTTTTTTTTTTTTACGTAATAGCCATGTGTGATGGGAATATGTGGTACAACAGCGGAAACCTCTGATATTGTCCTTGGTCTTATTTTAAAACCCAGTATCCCAATGCTGCAAACCAATTGTGCTATAGTGCTAATCCCTGTTAAAGGGGTTGTGCCACTAAATACAGGTATTGCCTATCTCAATAATAAGGGTCTGCAAGTTCCCTAAAAAGGCCCAAAAGGAATGGAGTGCAAGTGTGAATGCCTGACCCTGCACACCATTTACTTCTATAGGGAAGCTGTTTCCCGAAACTTTATAGAAGAGTATGTTGAGCAATACACTGGTGCCATTCCTTATAAGGGGGCAAAGCAATGGATCCCCAGTGATCAGATATTTATTCTCTATCCTGTGGATATATAATATGTGTCCTTACTGACACATCCTTCTATGGCCCCCCAACTATTCACATTTTTCATGTCAAGGTTTAAAACACTTGTTTCTGATAGTTGTTTACTATAGAATAATTAGTACAATTTATAAAGAAATTATAACTTTTTCTCATAATTGTATATATGTATATAAGTTATATTTATAATTGAACAGATTTGGCATTATGTTATTGTTAAAGGGGTTGTCCACTTTCAACAATTTGTGTAATGAAAAGTTATACAATTTTCCAATATACTTTCTGTATCAACTCCTCATGGTTTTCCAGATCTCTGCTTGCTGTCCTTCTATAGAAAGCTTCTATGTTTACTTCGGGGGAATAGAAATCTGTCCATGTGATGTGATGGACATGCAGGTGCACCAGCCGTTATTATCACTGAGCTCTGATTACTCTGTGATAATAACGGCTCTTGTACCTGTCTGTCCATCACATCACCATGGACAGATTTCTATTCCCTGGAGTAAACATGGAAGCTTTCTATAGAAGAACAGCAAGCAGAGATCTAAAAAACTGCGAGGAATTGATACAGAAAGTATACTGGAAAATTGTACAACTTTTCATTCAACAAATAATTGATATTGCTTGTGTAAAGTGGACAACCCCTTTAGGTATCCAGACTTGGTTCACACGTCCTATGAAGTCATTTGAACAATTTTAAAGAAAAGCTTTAATTTTCTATCTTTATGTTTCTTAGGGGACACAACAGATCAATTGAATGCAAGTAATCCATTGCAGATTTGCCATGCAGATTGAGTTGTTGTGGATTTCGTTCTTTGCTTTGTAAAATATGTAATCTGTAGTGCAAGTACACAACAGAAATTAACATACTTTGGGTTTAGAGTTTTCACTGGATGTGAATTTGTTCATGGATTTATATCCTGTAATGTGTACATGACATGAACAAAACACATTCATATGAATGGAACAGATGTGTTACAGAAATTGTGCATATGCCCTAAGGGGATTTCTATAATGGCAAATGTATTATTTTTTTCATCTTTAATGAGGAGATATTCAATGTTATTTTCTCTGGAAGAATAACATTGGTAACGCCTAGATAGTGAGTAATAGGATCATGGTTTGTCTAGAGGAGAGGTGGATCTACCATCACCATATACAGGGGCATCCTCTGTACATAGAGGAGAGGCGATTTTACCATCACCATAGACAAGAGCATCTTCTACACCTAGAGGAGAGGTGGTTCTACCATCACCATAGACAGGGGGCATCCTCTACACCTAGAGGAGAGGAGGTTCTACCATCACCATAGACAAGGGGCATCCTCTACACCTAGAGGAGAGGGAGCTCTACCATCACCATAGACAGGGGGCATCCTCTACACCTAGAGGAGAGGCGGTTCTACCATCACCATAGACAGGGGGCATCCTCTACACCTAGAGGAGAGGCAGATCTACCATCACCATAGACAGGGGCATCCTCTACACCTAGAGGAGAGGTGGTTCTACCATCACCATAGACAGGGGCATCCTCAACACCTAGAGGAGAGGAGGTTCTACCATCACCATAGACAGGGGGCATCCTCTACACCTAGAGGAGAGGCGGTTCTACCATCACCATAGACAGGGGCATCCTCTACACCTAGAGGAGAGGTGGTTCTACCATCACCATAGACAGGGGGCATCCTCTACACCTAGAGGAGAGGGAGCTCTACCATCACCATAGACAGGGGGCATCCTCTACACCTAGAGGAGAGGCGGTTCTACCATCACCATAGACAGGGGGCATCCTCTACACCTAGAGGAGAGGCAGATCTACCATCACCATAGACAGGGGCATCCTCTACACCTAGAGGAGAGGCGGTTCTACCATCACCATAGACAGGGGCATCCTCTACACCTAGAGGAGAGGAGGTTCTACCATCACCATAGACAGGGGGAATCCTCTACACCTAGAGGAGAGGTGGTTCTACCATCACCATAGACAGGGGGCATCCTCTACACCTAGAGGAAAGGAGGTTCTACCATCACCATAGACAGGGGGAATCCTCTACACCTAGAGGAGAGGTGGTTCTACCATCACCATAGACAGGGGGCATCCTCTACACCTAGAGGAAAGGAGGTTCTACCATCACCATAGACAGGGGGCATCCTCTACACCTAGAGGAAAGGCGGTTCTACATGCACGGACCTGTCACTGCAAGGGATCGGCTGGCTATACACTAGGGCAGTGGTGGCGAACCTATGGCACTGGTGCCAGAGGTGGCACTCGGAGCCCTCTTTATGGGCACCCTTGCCATCAGCCCAGGATAGAGTTTGCCAGACAGAACTCAAGGCCTCTTGCAGTCCCAGGCAGCCCACGACCCCAGAAGGAAGCTACAAAGATAATCCAAACTTCTTCTCCTTCTTTCTTCTACTGTATTGGGGTCCTCAGGAGCCTATACAATTTAAACATGTGACAGAGCAGGGAGTAATAAGTTACTGCTTAAATTGTCGCATTGGCACTTTGTGAAAAATATGTGAGTTTTGGTGGTAGTTTGGGCACTCAGCACCTAAAAGGTTTGCCATCACTGCACTAGGGGCTGGCTGGCTATATACAGGGAACTGGCTGGCTATATACTGTGGGCTGGCTGGGTGTATACATAGTACTTGCTGGCTATATACAGGGGCTGGCAGTCTATATACAGGGGACTGGCAGGGTATATAAAGGGTCTGGCTCGGCAGGGAGCTGGCTATATACTGGGGCAGAGGGCTAGCTATATCCTGGGGCTGGCCATATACTGGGGGCAGGGGACCGGCTGGCTATATACTAGAGACAGGGGATTTTCCCCGTTTTTTTTTTTTGTGGTAAAATTAGGGGATGCACTTATATTCAGGTCGGCTTATACTCAAGTGTATACGGTTGTTGGCACTTTGCAATGTAGATTTTGGTTGTAGTCTGAGAACTTTCTTAAAGGTTCGCCATCATTGGTTAATTGTAATTTCATGCAAACCTAGACTCCCACAAAAGCATTGGTGACCTCTGCTGTATTTTATCCGTGGTATATTTTCAGATTTTTTTGATTCTTTTAATATAGCTCTTTCTGAGTAGAGTACCTGTGGTGCAGAATCACTAGTGAAAGGCAACACTAGTAGCTGCTATGAAACCAAAACATGCAATCTATTTATCCATGAAGCCAATTAGGAAACCATGTCTTACTGTTTCACTCGGGGAAGTGACCTGAAGTGAATGCAGGACTTGTACGTTTTAGCCCCTTTTGCTTCCAATGGGAATTAACTTCCATTGAAGTTGGTAAAACTCTAGTACTTTGTTGTACCATGAAGGTCAGAGATGGGGATATTCTACTTGTTTTCTACACTACTTTTCATCACTATTGTTATGAATGGTCTTATTATTTTGAGCTTAAGGTACAATATTTTTATGAAAGCTATTTTATTATAATTCTGAAACTTTGAGCCTGTACAGAAGCCAAATGTATAAACCTATGCTGACTTTCAAGAAGTGCGGAGAGTATTTAAAAACTTACCCATTACCAGTCAGTGATTATAGGCTGAAGGAACAACTCATTTTTACCAGAGCCATGGATATCACAATAGTTTTTTCAGTTTAAGTTTTTTTTACCATTATGAACAGAATTGAAGATGATGAGAAATGTCTTACATGATAGAATAGTGACCCATGAGACTATTACGTCCTATGTGTACAGTGCTCTTTCATTGTTTTTGCATCTCTGCAGTAGAGTGTAGGGAACTGATTTGGTCACGTGGCAGTCTGTGGACTAGGTTAGAGAAGTAAGAAGAAAATAGCAAATCTTAGTTTTTAGAAGGGGAAAGATTCGTCGGAGGAGCAATTAGACAGAGAACACTCTTACGTGTGCTCACAAATGCATGGAGAAAAAGTCAAATGTTCCACTCCTTATCGGAAAAAAGACTGTTCCGTCCTGTTAGAAGTCACTCTCACCACTAAAGAAATAGAAGACTCTTAGTGATCCTTCCAACGATAGCCGATAGCGAAGAAGGAGTAAAAAATTCACTGTTATTAACATAAATGCAGCATTCACTGTTATTAATAAAAATGCAGCATTTCACAGATACAAGTCCTACCTGTCTCTATTAGTCCTGGTGTACACAATTTCAGTTGCCCCTAGACACTACCCTATACCTTCTGATCTTTAGTGTGTTGACATCGCTAGGGGATAGAAATGTGAGAATTTTCTTTTGTGTGAAAACCCCTTTAATGACCCTACCCTGTGCTAAACGGATGCAAACACATTGCAATAGTGCTGTCTACAGTTGGGAGTTTGTTCCTTATGGAACTGGTTTAAGCATTATCCTGCATCATGACATTAAGCTTTCAGACAAACTCATGTTTGATGTATAGGGGGCTGCCTTACAAGCTAGCTACAGAGGCAATGTTTTCCCTATCCCATCCTAGAAAACTTATATGCATATTTAATTTCCCAGAATCCCCAGTGGACCCTCAATGACTGTAAGTCTCCACGTGCCTGCAGAGGTGGCTGTAATGGCAAAGTCTCCTTTAGGAGTCTTCTAACTTCCCTTACCCCATCGTATGCCATTTTAATGCGCTAGAACTATAGTGATCCATAATCATGGCAGATGTCCTACACTAATACAAGATGTAGATGTAGGCTTGAACGCCATTTATACGTTATCTGTGGCATTTTTTTTCTTAGTCTACTGTATGTTAAATTTTAAATTTCCTTCATTCCATTTTCTTCCTTTTCATTGTTTCCATTATGGCTCCATTAATGGTCTTCTACTGTTGTAGAGCTTCACAGAACTTCGGATTATTGCCATATACTCATTATGCACAGTATTCAGAGTTTCATTTCATAATTAGAAAATTTCATAAGGGATTGTTAGTACTTATGAACTGTTAAGTTATTAGACATGTCTGTTCCTATGAAAAATGACTCCAATCTTCTAGTTACTAATGAGCTCCTAAAGTATAATATACTGTACATGGTGTTTATATCCCTGCTTTATATCCTTTAGAATTTCCTTTGAGTGCACACATTTCAGCTGGTATACGGGTGTCTGAAATGTTCTCCCCCTATATTAAAGGGGTTGGCCACTTTTCAATAAACCTGTTCAATAAACAAGCAGACTTCAGAGATGTAAACAAATAAACATGGGGGATCTACAGAAAGTACAAAAGTAAGTAGCAGGAATGCTGAGTCACTTGATAAAAAACATTCAGGGATTATCCAAAAGGCAGATCGCAAACCAAAATCAACAGGAAGACAAGCTCCTAGCTCCACTGAGCATCACTTTTCATTGCAAGTCTCCCCCCCTAACTGGACACAAGTGTCATATGTTGCCCACTGATAAGTCCTAATGGACAAAACCTGTAAGGGTTGCAGTCTGTTAGGGTTTACTAGCATAATCTTGCAAAGGAAAGTATATGCCTTGGTACTGCCCTTGTAAGGGTGGGAGTCATTTACAGTGGGGTACAGGAGTGAGCCCTAGGGTGTATTTGTCTGTGAAAGTTGCCCATATAGACTCTGGCCAGACTCCGCACCTTCCAACAATCAGTTTCAGTCTACTGTGTACATGACGAATAACATTGTTGCTTGTATTTTGCGACTTGCAATCTTTGTTTTGCCTCATATATTTTATATATGTCTGTGTGAAAAGTTGCAGTCCCCCTGTTGGTGGGTGGAGAAGTAGCTGCTGTGACTCACTCATCCCCCTCCCCTCTGCATAGAGCTTCTAGGTAATCTGAAAACGCAGTAGAGTCTTCTGTCCATCTTGCTAGCAAGACCAAATTCTTCAGAAATTTAAGTGATTAGGAAGAAGGAAGGATGATGACAGCTGAAGTAAGTGAGGAGGGAGCATACTGTTCTGATTATATATTGCAAAGTTTCTTCTATTCTTTTGTACCACTGATCTATACAAAGATTGTTCTATAAGGAGATGACATGCAATCATTAGGTAAGTGCAATGCTCACGCTCAACGAATTAACTAACACAAACCTTATACTGTGTGAATTGTTGTCATCTTTTTTTTTTTTTATTTTATCGTCACCAAATGTTCCTGACTCATTCTGGTGCCTGGTGACCTTGAGTGTTAACTTGTGTGACCTTGCCGGCCTCAGATTCCACATCTGGAATTCCTTTCAGTATTCCTGCCAAGAAGCGCATTACAGACTGAAAACAAGTCATTTTTCCAAAATCCAAACTCCTAATCCCTCCCATTTACATACGGTACATTCTTTAGGGACCTTTTATTATGGTTTCCAGGCTGTGAATTTGATGTCCCAAATTTATAAGAAGTTGTTTTTGCTGGAATGATTTTAACCCACGTGATACATTTATCATCTGTACATTGCTTGGCTTGATGCTTGGATAAACAATGGCTTAGCCCCTCTGTGAGCCATAACATACAGAGGAGCCTGTTCCTATAGGGATGTCCTCCAGCCATAAGCCTCAGAGCTCATTTATGCTCCTTGCTGCCCCAGCCAGCTTCTTCTGGAAAATAGTTTGTGTATTAAGTAGGGAACATGAAACTTTTTATTGTGTATCAGGTCATAATTATAACCGTTGAAAATTTTCACTTTTTCCAGATTTGCATGTCTTTAACTATCCCTTAAAAATGAAAAATGTGATCCAAAGAGCAAAAAATATTAAAATGATTTGCCTATTATCTATTATAGTGGCATCATATCCCACAATTATATTCAGTGTAATGTAATGATATATGTTGTTTACTTCTATTGGTTGCCCCAGGGGGGATACAAAAAGAGTTTTGGTTTGCAAAACAAAATATAGATAATAAAACGTATAATTTATAATAATAATAATAATTTTATATGTATATAGCGCCATCATATCCCGTAGCGCATTACAAGTCATGGAGTACACATACAAACATACTGAGTAATAACATGTTCATATGAAACGGTAATAATAATAATTAGTTCATTTATATTGCGCACACAGATTACGCAGCTCTACACAGAGCTTGCCAAAGTGGTCCTAAGACCTTGCTCGCCAGAACTTACAGTCTCTGGTACTAAATTTTGGTAGTGACTACCGTATGTAGGCACTAGGAGCTGCTGCATACTGATATTGTTTAATTATGAAAGCTTAATTATTGTCTTCATGCTACTGATATACATGGGGGATGTCTAAGCTACTGAACCAAGTCCTCCCTTTTTATAACTGCACCAATGCCAGGGAAGCTTCCTGCACAAATCCATATGCAGGTTCAACTTTATAAATAAATGATGTTGTTATATTATATGTCATTGTACAACTCATTCTGACAGTTTGTTGCTGTGTAAAGAAGGGGCATGGATCCAGAAGTCATTAATTAGATTTTTTTTTTGTATAAGTCCAGGTTCTCACCACGTTTTATGTATACGTTCAGTGTAAACATACATTAATATTGACAAATGAGGGCTTCGTTTTTGCCTCCCCCTGTCCAGTATACATTGCATACTTTGCAAAAAGCAGGATTGAAAAAAGCAGTACAGATGCTTATTTCTATCCTGCTGCCTCCTCCTGAGCAACGTGTATACTCAGCAGAGGCCATTGAAGTTTTTGGGGGGCGGATGTAGGAGTACTGCATCTTCCTCCGGCCTCTGCTGAGCGTACACCACTGTCCGTACAAGGCTTGTGAAATCTCTGTGGAAATATGTATGAATGTACAGTGGGATACGTTTGTGCCATACGTTGTATTAAACTTTTTTCCTGAAAATATTATCAATATTTTTATTTCCCCTTTTTATAAAATTATCATATCTAAATCTAATTCGGATGCTTTACTCATACACATATTTCTGAAGGTGCCGCAGCACAATTTCTGTGTAGCCGATAAAAGGTTTCTTTTTAAGGTGCCTTTGCCTGGAGTCAGACCTCACTTTGCCATTAATATTCATCTCCAGTTTCATATCTCCAGAGTCCATGGATAGAGCAACGTTCCCTTCCACTGGCCCCAAGCTGTCAGGAGTCATTATCACTGCACTGTAAATGAGATTTCTAGGGTACTCACCTCACACACATACATATTCAGACCATAAACATTTTGATATGTTGGGTTAAGATCAGGCAAGAAACTGCAGGGAACATTCATCATTGGATTTTTACCCTGTAGAATCATATCTGACTATTCTTTTACCATTTTAAGAGCTCATTCACAAGCCGCTGTTACAGCATTATCCTATCATACTTATCACTTCTATGTGACAACCATATCCCGAGACCAACAGCACCAAGGATATATATATACACACTTTGGCGATACCCAATAGGCGCTGGTAACCTGCAGTAAGGGCACTTGGCTGGCCATAGGATGGAATGAGCGCCATCCAGAGCAGATTTGCATTGTCACATTTTATTATTTCGGCTGTTCACTATACCATAAAAATAATACGTTCATCTTTATTCTATGGGCATAACAATTACGGTAATTCTGACTTACGACAGTCCCTGACTTACGAACGACCCCTACATACAAACAGGGTCCTCACCGGCGCATGCGCTGCCGAGGACCCTGTTTGTATCTAGGGGTGGCCCGTTACTCGCATGTCCTATGCCCTATTTATGAAATGCATACTGTGCCCGGTAGAAGCGTTTCCTGTAGCGCTTCTTTGTGTCACTGTTATTGTGATCTTGGTGGAGGTAACTAAGGAAGCAGTCACACAAAACCAGCGGCTTGTTCTTTATGTGCACAGAAGACCTGTACAAGCCGCTGGCATCGCGCAACTGCGTCCTTAGTGATACCAGCGGAGGACGGATACAGTGTTTTTTTTTTTATGGTTGACTTGTTTTGCAGAATACAGAACTCTTTTAGTGAGAAATGTACTTGTTTTTGCACTGCCCTGTTCTAAGAAGCATAACATTTACATTTTTTGTTTTTGGTAGCTACACTTTTTTTGGTATTATTTAATATTTTTTTCACCGGGTAAATGTTGCTTTTTGATCACTTTGTATCCTATTAGATTTTTTTTTTCTTTCACCGTACGGGTTCAGTAACAATTTTATTTTATTGTATGGGTTGTTACAGCTGCGGTCATGCCCATTATGTAATGTTTTTGATGTTGTATATGTTTTTCTACAAAGGATGGGGGCTTTAGGGAACTTGTATTCTTTTTTAATAATTTTATTTCTTTGCACTTTTTTGTTTGCTTTTATATTATCCCAATGTAGGACATGAACATGTGATCATTTGATCACTTGTTCAGTTTAATACACTGCAATACTAATATAAGATTGGTCAGCATATAAGATTGGTCAGCCAATGCATTCTGCATAGCCTAGCAGGCACACTGTTAGGTCGTGCTGAAAGCACGATCTAACAGACATGTTCTGAAGGTAGCCCTGGGGTTCTTCAGCAGTTTCCGTTGCAGCCCTGGGGTCCATCAACAACCTCCATGCCTGGCGCGGAGGGTGGGGATTGGCCGGTACTGCCCTGTAGATGCCGCTGTTACCATGACCATGGCGTCTATAGGGTTAAACATCCAGGATTGTAACTCGATCCAAGCTGTAGCTGCAGGAGCCCTGTTAAAGGTTTTTTTTAAAAAATGATTAACAAAAATTAACAAAATGCAAAAAAAATGCCCTTTTTCCCTTACTTACTTTTTGTAAACAGGAAAAACATGGGTATCTCCAAATAAGGGTATCTCCAAATAAGGTAAAGAAGAAGAATTGTTCTTTTACCCTTACTGTGATGAAAAATAAAAATAAAAAACAATGCCAAAATATTTTTTCATCCTGTTCCCCAAAATAATGGAATAAAATGCAATCACTCAGTGCCAGGTTTAGTGTTCCTATAAAATGGAAAGAACTGATAATTTGTTGCACACATGTATCTAATCTCGCCTTCTTATGGTATTCCTGCTCTTTAATATCTGCGATCCTCACTATAAATTACTATTGATGGTTCCAAGAAGCAGTAGGTGTGCCACCCTCCATGCAACCTGAGAGGGCCCTGTGTGTTAGTTTAGTACCAGCGTTCAAGAAGACCACAGGGGGGAAGAGGTGGGAGGTCAGGCCCCTTGTTCTGCCTTAACACAGAGCACATGTAGCATACATATTGCACAGATAATAAAATGCACTATGAAACATATAGAAGTAATGTCTGATGTCATAAGGCTGCAGCTGATACTTGTTGCTACTTGAGGTTTGGGGATAATATTCCATAAAATTTCCATTCTCAGTTATTAAGATCAAACTCTGACAGACCTGATCATCATTCACACAAACGTGAGATTTCTCCAGTCCTGTATTTCCATGCCGTATCAGCCCGTATCTACGTGACGTTTTTCCATCTGTATGTACTTTATACGTCCCCATAGACTTCTAGGGCATACGGAAATGAAATATGGAAGAAAATAGGACATGCTCTATATTTTTATACAGCTTGTATACAGTACGGTATTAACAATGGCGATATAAATGGTTGGACGTATTGTTCATTGAAATGAAGGTGGCGTATGTAACCCGTAAAAAAAAAAACGCTGCGGTACGTGTAGCATGCGGCCATTTTCATACAGTCGTGTGAATGCAGGCTTAGGCTACATACATCGGCGCTGCGGAGAGGAGCAGGGGATGAGCGCAGCTCCACCCCGCCCCTCTCCATAGGCATATACAGCGCACTGCGCCGTATCACATAGAAAGATAGGACATGTACCGTACCGCTCCTGTATGGTGCCGTGAGCTCATAGAAGTGTATGGGGGGGGGGGCGTATTTTGGCCGTATATACGTCGGCCGTATATATGTCCCTCATACATTTGTGTGAATGTAGCCTTAGCCTGGCCTATATATGTCCCCTTAGACGGCATTGGGCGCACAGCTCCATATGGGAGCAGTGAGGTGCAGCACACGTGCAGCACCTTACTGCTCCATGCCCGATGAAAAGATAGGACATGTCCTATCATTTCTCGGTGTACGGCGCCTCCTCTATGGAGCGCTCACCTCCTCTTCCTCTCCCCAGCACCGCTGTGTGACCGCCATACTATGATACGGTGGGCAATGGCAATGTGAATGTAACCTTAGGACGTATTTGCACCTTTTTGTAAGTAACTTTTCTCGCTTCTGTGGATGTACCGGTATTTTTATAATCGTTGAATGAACATTTCTGTGTAATAAGTTCGTTCACCAATATGGTTTCGGAATATACAGTGAGCGCGTCTTGAAAGATTTTCATCCTTGGAATGACAACTTAAGTCTGCCACCTAGTCCTACGAGGACCATGTTCTCCTGTATTGCCTATCTCTGCTCTGCTGTCCAGTGTTGGCTACGTGTAAGATTCTTTATAGTATTACCGCTAACAGTAGAGAAGGAATTGATACTAATTCTGTTAATATTACTTATATATTTTCTTATTCTAGAAATAAAATCAACTTTTAAAATACTTTGCTTTTTACTTAGATCATGATTTGGATGATGGTTCTTTGGCCCACCAGATTAAAATGGTTCAGGCCCAGCTTCTATCAACCCCTAGGAAAAAGATTCTATGGGGGACCATAGGAAATAATCCCTGTACCCACTCGGCTTCCTGATATGTCTGGTGGGGGTCTGCACATGTACAATCATGGGGCTGGACAGTAACATCGGCCTACTCTGCCGCCAGTGACACCCCCTTTCACACCCATTAGAAATTGGCCAATTTCAAGGCTCTTAGGTCAGTTTTCAGGCATGCAAGCCCTGATAGATCTTACCCCAATGATCTCGAAATTGGGTTGTGTATTATTGTGTTTGAGCTTGGGTCCACCAGAAGACTCTGTAAACATGCTAAATATTTATATAACATATAAATTGATATGGTGTGTGTAAGGAAAAGTTATACAATTTTCCAATATACTTTCTTCATCAATTCCTCACTGTTTCAGCCGCACTAGATCCCTGCTTGCTGTCCTGCTATAGAAAGCTTCTTTGTTTACTTCGACTGGATATAAATCTGTCTATCTGTGGTGGACAAGCAGGTACACGACCCGTTATATCACACAACTCCTATTATTCTCTGATAATAACTGCACCTGCAAGATCCATCACATGACCATGGATAGATTTCTATCTACTGGAAGTAACCAGCAAGCAGAGATCTAGAAAACCATGAGGAACTTATAGAGAAAGTATATTGGAAAATTGTACACAAACCATATCAGTTAATTGCTAAAAGTGTACAACCCCTTTAAATGTCTGATCGTTGTGGTGGGCCCTATCGATCAACAGAATGGGGGTTCCAAACTTTCCTTCCTTTTACCTTATTGTCATTGTAAGAAATGTGAATAAAGCAGAGGTTGAGCAGATGTCCTTGGGGCTGAAGAAAGCCACATCCATGTTTTGGAACCATTCCTATCAGGAAGGAGTGTCAGAAAATCTCCATGTGAGATACAGGACTCAATGTCAATTAAAGACTGATCCTTATGTGAAAAAGACCTGGGAAAAGATCGTAAATAAATATTTTTTACCACAATAAATAACTATTGTTTTTCTGTATATCAGATTATCAGTAATATATTTGTGAATATGTGAAGTTGATTGATTTTCTCTTCAGGCTATAATGTGTGCTTTCTTCTATAAAAATATATCTATTTTTTCAATTCTAAATTTAAAATCGAATTATAATTTACGCCCAGAATTCTATGTTACGCCCAGAATAAATCAGATACTGGCCTAAATACCCAAGCCAAGGGTTTATATTTTCTCCAGACAATTTGAAAAAGTAACCACCCACATGTCTTTACGGACTGATAGTTTAGTTTTCCAAACTACCTAATGTACTCAGTCCATTGCTTTTGGGGCCTGCGCAATCATTCATCGAAGCTACTGGTGTACACAGCGGCTTCACTGCACATGTGCCTTAACTATGGTAAACAAGGACCTGTAGATGGTTTAAGGTCCGAAATTGCCCTGATTGCTGCTCTTTAAAAGGAACGTGTCACCAGGAATTTGTTTTTTAACTGGTGTCAGGTTCCTATAACCTATGTTATGCTGATTTTAAAAATGCCTTTGACAGCATTCTGAATCATTTCATTAGGTTATAAAAGTTTATTTCACATTACTTGACTTCCTGCCAGCGGTGTGTAGTGAGTCCCTGGGGAGAAGCCGCTGCAGCCTATGTGTGCATGTGTCAGTCTCCTCTCCTCCACACTCATCCAGCTCCCTCACCCCTCCCAACTTCCTGTCATATGCATTGAGAGGAGGAAGGGGGATAGTGTGATGGAGCAGAAGAATGTACGAGGAGATACAGGCACACACAGGCTGCATCTGCCCCTCCCCTGAGTCTCACTACAGGCTGCTGGCAGGGAGGCAGGTAATGTAAATCAAGCTATTACAAACTACTAAAATCATTCAGAATGATGATAAAGGCATTTTTAAATCTGCAAAGTAAAGGCTATTGGCACCTGTCGCCTGCTAAAAATTACATTTATGGTGACAGGTTCACTTTAAGTTATATTGGAGCCGACTGAGGAATCTCACTTTTTTAAGCAAAATTGAGCTGACAGCAGATCTGATGTGTAATAGAGGAAGACAAAGTCATTAAACAAGTGAAAGCACTTAATATTAAGACGTGTGTGATCCAAAGCAAACAATAAGACAATTGAAGAGGGTTTAGGAGATGTATAAACACTTCCATTTCTCTGTGTTTAGGTATTTATACAGCTGCAGAGAAATAGTGCTGAGGAGGAATACAGCGGGGAGCCTGGGCTTCAGCTTTGTAGGAGGTTCAGAGGATTGCAACCGGAACAAGCCATTCTTTATTAAATCCATACTAGAGGGCACCCCAGCTTACCATGACGGCAGGATAAGGTAAGTCACTTTACATGTGATATCAATGCACTAGTCGATTTTTTATTTATTGACTTCTCAAAAAACCCTTATAAGTGGAACTTTAGATATATTATGTAGAGCTCTCCAAAGATTTCCAATAGTCCTCAGATCTGGTTGATATTTTTTTTTGGGGGGGGGGGGGGGGATAGGGAATTTATGATTCTTAAAGTGCAAAAATGAAAGTGTTTAAAGTTCACTAAAATTTTTGTCTTTATTGTAATAAATGTCACATCCTACATAAACATAGGGAAGATTGTCAGCTCACCGGAGATTCACCTAGGTGCAGCCTACAAGCACGGACAACCTTGGCCACAGCTAGAAAAATTTACTTGGTGCAAACAATCACATCCAGTTCCAGGAAAAGCTTCAATAGTGATAACCTTTATTCGACTGATCTATAATAATCCATGGTCCTGAGAGGATAAAAAAGACATACGAGGCAGACAGAGTCTACTTATTTTGGAATATATCGCTATACTTGGCAAATCATATAATATCGCTAATCAATCTTTAAGCACACACCCGGGGTGCCATGTGATTTGGGTTGTCGATGATATTGTATTTGCATTGGCATGAATAAGAACAGACATTCAAAACACATAGGATAAGTCCTTGTATTGCCTACTTTCAAGTGGTATGAAATAAAAGAAATCATTTTTATATGGAAGTGCAGTAGCAATATTTTCCTTTCTTCTGTCATTGGGAGACAATGTTGTGCACAATCATGTAAGTTTCCCATGAATCCAGATACACCCATTACATCCTACCCAATGCAACATCAAAATTGCAATGATTTTTTTTATCAATTGCAGACACTAGATCCCTAGCCTTACATTCACCAGACAATGGGGGAGATTTATCATACACCGTTACTTGTATGTGGCTTATACCTCCTGATGTATCCGGCAGGCGGTTGTTTTGTGCAGAAATCATGTGAACATTGAAGGTGCGTTCACACATTCAGTTCTTCAGATGCAGTTTTTGATGCCCAAACCAGGAGAAGAGTGAAAATAGAGGAGGAGCAGCACTTAATGATATGTTCTCATCCTTTGTGATCCATACCTTCTTTTGGCTTCAAAAAATGCATCTGAAAAACTGAATGTGTGGCTGCATCATCAAGGTGAATATTGCAGACACTGAAAAGGAAGGAACACCCAGCACCAGCCCACTCTGCCACGGTGTGATGTCTATATAAGATGATCAATTTCTAAATATATATCCTGACATATGGGAATAAAAGTACCCTTTTTTTGTTTTTTGAATTTTGGAGTGCTGACATTTATCTTTATATTTATACATATATAAAATATATATACTTTCTGCATATACAAATAAGTCTGGTCGAGACCCTAAGGCTACATTCACACAGCCGTTGGGGGTTGTATATATATGTCCACTATATGTACGTCCCCCATGGGCTGTCAATGGGTGCAATGAGCAGTACGGAGCGGTGCGGTGGTGCATACGTGCAGCATCGCACCGTTTCGTACTCGGGAAAAGATAGGTCATGTATCTCTATGGAGAGGGGGGGGCGAGCAATGGCAGGCACACGTTAGCCTAAATTTGTATTTATACACAGCAGCCAATCTGAGTTTACAGAACTTCAGGGGGAGGGTAATAAGACATAAGACAGGGGGGGGGGTGTGTCTCAGACTACTTGTAGCTAAGATGTAGTCATAGATTACAGGATTACATCTCTGCCCCATCTAAGAAATATAAATAGCAGGTAGTCATTACTTGTAGCTACTACATTTTTGAGCTTCTGATTAAATAATTTCTTTGTTATACTATTTCCATGAATAGATTGTATGCCATAAAATATAACATATACTGTGTCTTTCTACAGATGTGGTGATATAATCTTGGCTGTAAATGGGAGAAGCACGTCTGGTATTCCCTACAACCTCCTAGTAAGGATGCTAAAAGAACTGAAAGGAAGAGTGGTACTCACCATTGTGTCATGGCCAGGGTCCTTCTTGTAGAGCGTGACTGTCACTTATCTTACATTCCACATGACGTTCCTCTTCTCACGTGTTCTTAATACCGGTATTAGATTTTTTTTTAACCACTTGTTTGTCATTTTTGGGTGTAAATGACCACAGATGTGTTTCTCATGCATGCAAAAAAATGTGTTCTTAAATCTCCAGAGATCAAGCACTTTTCCACCATCCTCAAGAGGAATCTAACTGTTTAGATGTTTGTTGTCTGTTACGTGACAGATGTTACCTGTGTGTTACTCCCGGTATCTGTGTGTTACATTAACATACTGTATACATCATTCAGCCACCAGTGCTGATGTGATCACACATAGCGGAAACCGATACAGTCCTAGAGCCATTTTTTGTGGAACCATCTTGAAAGTCCATTTGTTACCCTGTTCTTCATCATTGACCTATCTCTTATCTGGAAGGCAACACAAATTTCCTTCAGTTTCCTTCAGTTCCCAAAGCCATTATTACCTAACTGATCAGTCTGATAAGTCAAACTCAAGATTGATGACCTTTGCCGAACTGTTGGAGGCCTCTGTGTTATACCGTTTTCTGCCTATTTGCCAAATAACCAGAGATAACCAATTTGGGCCAAAGTGTTTATCTTCATATTGAACATACACCGCACTTTATATGTCATTTTAGAAAGAAAATGCATGAACTGAATGAGGATGGTGAAATCTACAAGCTCAGTATAGGCACAATATGTGAATGGTAATGTCTCATATGGGTGATCCAACTCACTGACCAGTGTCTGGACGTTGGATATGATGAAGCTGTTAAATTGTAAGACATTAAGTAATGCAAATATGGTGCAGTTTTCACATCTAAATTCGGTTAATCCAGTCAACTTTTTCATTGGTCTTAGCCAAGCGTTTGTCTTGTCATGTATTGGGGAAGTGTTGGGAAGCCATTTACACATAAGAGTCCCAACAAATTCAGTGGGTTTATACTAAATTTGCTGATTCAGTCCCATGAAAATTGGGGCATGTCCCTTTCTGAAAAGATCTTTTGTACATCTGCTGTACTTATGTATCCACATTGTAAAAGGTGTACATTGTCTTCATGGATCCCAACTCAACGGCATGCTGCAATAATGTACCGAAAACCTTCTCAACTGCTTCATTGTATTCAACTCCAAGTACACAGGTTTCACTGCCAGAGACTTGCGCTGTGCTAACCAGGAAGCCAAACATTCGGTTTATAGTACGGTCTAATAATAATAATTTATTGGCTTAGAATTATACAATATTGTGTTGCAAATCATCTCCATTCAGTTTAGCTTTTCTCTTAAGAAATATAAAGCATTCCTTGGTGAATTACACTTTACCTTTCAGGGATTTCTATAGGACCAAACGATGACCACTCCCGGGTGATGGAGATTATACATGTTGTGTGCGTATGTGTCCATCATTCATATAACCCAGAGGAAATATGGTTGCATATGGAAGAACACCAGCATATTGTTTGTTTTTCTTTTGCATATTTTTAGACTTTTTTTTTAGGATAATGACAGTGACCAAAGTAATGAACAATAATTACATACAATAAGGCTAAATTAAGGAGCAAAGACCTCTGCAGAATTATAGTATTTCAATGTTAAACGCTGCTCCGTATATACTGTATTCAGTATTACATGATGGTCTTATTCTAGACTGGTTGTAGCCAGTGTACAGCAACCACTTTGTCATGGGTTACATATGGTAAGGGCGGTCTCTGAAGATGTTGTGGAACCTGAACACATCATGCCCTCTCTAGAAGTGTAACTAAGGAAAAAACAGTCTACTGCGGCAGAACTTTGTGCATAACCCTGTGTTCCTCTGTAACAGTGCCTGGCCTGGCACTAGCGAAAGAAAAAGCTCAGACTGCTAGCTTTTAAAAAAAAAAAAAAAAGGTTTTTAGCCTACAAGTGAGGAACAAGACATATCTACCATTAAGTAGGTCTGGGCGAAAGAAACTGTATATAAATGTATTTTTATGCCCCAAGAATCAGGGACCTCAGGAGTTCTCGATGAATGACAGGTTAGTTAAATACGCATGAATAAACTGATAACATATAAAATTATAAAGACACTTATTTTTGTATGCAATTTTTTTTTAGTATAATATTCTTTGAATTAGTGGAGGAACCAGCAAGTGTTTTACCCACCCTATACTGCCCTTATCATCTGCTGCATCAAGTAATGACTTTCCCAATGGTGCCCCTCACTAAGCTTTCTGTTGCTTTAAAAGCCTTCAAAACCTTAGATTAGCATATGTACGTTTACTGTAAAGGGGTATTCCCATTTCAGCAGTTTGATGTTATTGCTTGTATGATGAACAGTTATACAATTTTCCAATATACTTTCTGTATAAATGCCTCACTGTTTTCTAGATCTATGCTTGCTGTCTTGCTAAAGAAAGCTTCTGTATTTGTTTCTTGAGGACAGAAATCTATCCCTGGTCATGTGATGTCACACAGGTGCAGGCTCGTCATATCACACAGCTCGGATTACACTGGCGTGAAGGTGGCGGATTGGGGAAAATAATCGCAAAAGCTAGCAATAAGCTAGCATTTGCGATTATTTCAGGGCCTCTGCGCCACTGGCGGTGCGCAGAGGTCCTGATAAATATGCCCCAATGACTGGAAGAGGTTGTGACTAGTTAAGGTAAATTTGCATATATAACATAACATTTCAGAAGCAAAAACCTTTCTGAGGGGCACCAAGGGAAAGGTCATTACTTGATGTTGGATATATACTGTGGACTGTTTGGGGTCGTAAAACCACCACTTAATTTTTCTCCTAGATAATAAACAATGGGGTTTTTTCTTTGATAATTTGGTGAAAAAGGCAAATGTTCATATATGCCACAGTAAAGAATAATAAAATTGTACAGTATAATTCAGGAAGATGTTCTAGTACCATGACTATGGATGTGCAATATATAAGATGATATAGAATTATTGCTTATACTAGTGTATTAGTGGTTATCAGTGATCGGATTGTAGATAAATAAGATTAGGGTTTGTGAGTATAAATCTGCTTAAATGGACATGGCAAATTTTAACACACTACACAAGAATGGAAGACACATGAATAAAGGATAGAAAATGCAGCACCAGACCAAGCAATGGATGTTCAGGCTTATATCAAACTGTGTATAAGGAAGTTAGAAAAAATGAAAAGGCTGAAACTTCATTTGTACTTTACCTCATGGAAATTATATAACTTTTGGCTGCAATGCACAATTTATTGATATTTTTATTAAGCGTCATGTCATTGCCGAAAACAGTAATTATCCTTTAGCCAGAGAACTATTCTCATGTATGAACAAATGGATTTGGCATGCTGAAATACAGTGGCCCCATCTTTTCTACATCTGCCAATTATTTCGTACAACTTAGATGGTTGGCCAGTCATGCCAAAATTCTCCACTTTGGCAAAAACCTAATGGCCCACTTTTTTGTGTTTTCACCAGTTTTCTGTCTGACTTTGCACTAGAAAGAATGTGCAAACTGCTTGAGCATGTATTTATAAAGTGTCTGCACCAGTTTTGTGTCGCGGCTGCACTGTGTCTGACAAGACAGAAAAAATTTGCACCTAAAGGGGCTTGGTACTGTTTAGTCGGACCCTGCGCAAGAATTCTTCAGCATGAAAGTGCACAAAAAAAAAACATGGTGCATCTTCCCACAGCAGTGCAGGGAGCGCCAGATTCTTGAACAACGTTCGTCGCAATGCATGAATCTCATGCACCCTGCACACTACACAGGAAAACTGTACTTTTTTTGTAAATGTGGGCCAATGTGTATTGTCCAATTCATCTGAAACTTGTCTCTAGTAAAAATTATAGATCAAATAGATTTTAGGGTTTTAAAGTATTTTAAAGGATTGTGTCTGGAGGAGAGCGATCTATTATAGAACATTTGCCGGCCTTCAGGTCCACATCATGGCACTTAGAAAAAGGATCTCAAAACTGGAGAGGTCATACTGAGATAATATGAACCCACATATTAGGTGCTATAAAAAGAATAAAGAACACCAGCTGCTTGGAATCATTAGAATTGGTTCTTCTCAGTACTGACCATTGATAAACCTACAGTAACTTGGCTTATTATTGTGAGCCACCAATTAATCAAACCAGGAACACCAAAGATATATAATATTTAGCTCATGGTACAGGTTTACAATGGATGCTGCTATCACATTAAATAGGTAAGAAATAGATATGTTGGTGGGTTCATGATAGTTGTATATAGCTGCTGACACTAACTTGGAAATTACAAGAAATAACACCTCCACCCCGCCTGTGCCGCTCTCATTTCCCATAATACTGCTTTCTAAACACATGTGATGCTTTTGTATGATGAATATTGGAATAATTCCATTAGGGGCATTTCTGAATATGTGGCTTGGAAGGTGATTTATGTAACAACCAACATATCCAAGTTTTATCGGAATATCTTCAAATATATTTAACTATGACCAATAAAAACCAATGAAATGGTGCACCATACAGTCACTGCCAGCTTCAAGTGCACTGCATGGAATAGGCCACGTTTCATAAATTATCTATAGGGATCGTGTATATATTCAGTCTGGGAAAACAGGGTTCATGAAGACAGGTATCTGTCCTGAATCAAAGTTATGAGGCTGCTAGTTCACGCCTCAGCACGGGACTGTAAGATGTCCAGAGTATCACATTGTAGTGCAGTCCCTTACAGAATAAAAAACTGTGATGAAAAGAGTTTCGGTCAGGAATCTGTCTTCAGTCTGGTCAGAAAAACTGATATATGCACCATTTTTCCCTACTGAATGCGGCTTGTTAAGAAGCCCCGGCAATCGTTGAGCATTCTCCACCATTGATGAGGCTTTAGGTAGAATCCACTGCAATCGGTCATGTTTCGAGGGACTCTTCACATGCTGTTATGATCAATTTTTCAGGAACAGCCACAGGCTCTCTTTCAATGGGATAATCCTTTTCTTGTGACCTACTATGGGCGCATTCAGACGTTTTGGTAAAAATCACATTAAAAACAGCTCAGAAAAAGTCCACAGCATCTACAACTAATGCGGATTTTGCTGCCCAGTCTGAATGCACCACTACCCCTAGTAGTACTGGAGTAACTCTTCTCTGAGGCTTTTGATGAAATCAGTAAATTTTTGCGCAACTTGGCCATAAAATTGTATTTTAAAAAATTCAACTTGAAGTTTACATCCTATATATTGATGTTTCTCTGCACTGTAGTTATGTTTTAGACTAGGGTTACACAAAGATTGTGGTCGCATAAAGATCACAAGGTTGCAATGTGGCACTGCAGCTAATGTTTGCAGTGACGTAATAGATGTGAAAAATGTAATCTGCTGGATTTTTGAATGCACATTTTTAGTAAAATGAGAGGACCTAATGTTCAAGTTTGCATTCAGCCGCCTGACCTGAACATATTGCTGGATTGGCGGCCGAACAGCCGATCAGGAGGCCAAGCCTGCACTTGAGCGCTGGGTCTGTCAAGGGTGGCTACAGACTTTATTGGGTGTTGCAAATCCCAAACAGAATGTAATTACCCACCAGATTTCATGCTAAAATACCATTGTCTGCAGATAAATCTAATCTTCTTTTGTCCTGTCCTGGAGTTGTGACCCAAATCACTGTGTAGCCCTATCTCTATAGTTATGAAACAAAGAAAAAACAAAGAAAATACTAAGAAAATGGGTATTAGTTGACATTCTCGTTCTAGGAGTTGCGGCAATGGATGTCTGCATACCTTTGCAACTATTTTTGGGCAAGTTGTTTGTGCCCACAGCTCCAATGCAGAAATATGTTGCCATGCCAACAGACTACAAATAAATGTGGTGTAGTCTGTTCTCAGTCGTCATTCATCTGTCTCTTACTTTTTGTTAACTTTATGAGGTGTATGTAAGAATTTCCGCCTGCTTAGGATCTGAAAACACAAAATAATAGAAGATTGGCTCATTTTAGAAGCTTTGGAACAATAAAAAACAGATCGACCAAAAACGCAAGAATAATCCTCTCTTGTGGACACGGCCCTAGTATCTGCCTTGTAGTAAGGTTTTAATTCTGGACTGCCATATAACCCAATGTAGGTGTGAATGTATCTATGTATGGGATATGCGGATAATTTACTTGGGACTGCCTAATATCATGCATTACTCTGACATCACAATGACATAAACCCGACCCATATTACTTATAATCCAGTATCCTAGCTAGAAATGACACTGACATGTCCCTATATCACAAGATGTGCCTGACAATAGTCTTTTCAATACAGATCTATAGGAAACTCCTTCCTGTCTTCTTTCTACCACTTTTGTCTTTGCTGTTGTATTTATAAGGGTCAGTCATTGCTATTTACAGATGAACCGTTTTGTATTTGTGAAGTGTAAATTAATAAAAGTGATTTTTTTTTTCTTTGGACTGGTTATTGCATGTCATGAACCATTTAAAATATTTTTCTAATCTAGATAATGGGTTTCTACAAATGTAACTGTTTAAATATTTTTTCTCATGTGTCAATGAAATTATTTTTTGTAAAAGTATTGTTTCTAAAAATGTGTAAAAGTGAAAACAGATTATATTTGCTGTCAATAAAAGTCAACTTCATTTATATTCTACAACCTCTTCTGACTCTTATTTTTTTTAAAGGACATCTACCATCAGGATGCAGGATTGTAAACCAAGCACAATGATATACTGGTGCGCACCCCCTCTGGCAGGATCTGCTCTTCTTTTAGCTTTTTATGCCCTTGTTTTTAAGAAAAAAATTCTTTAAAAGTATGCAAATGATCCTGAGGGGCTCCTGGCTTCATAGATGTCAATGGATTCTAGAGCTCTTCAGGCTCCATGCCTAATTTTTAAAACCTTTTTTTGTAAAAACAAGGGCTTAAAAAGCTAAAAGAAGAATGGATTCTGACAGGGACAGGGGTCACACACCTATATGTAAGTGTTCTTGTTTTACAATCCTTCATCCTGGTGGTAGATTTCATATAATAAAAGAAACATTTTTTTTTTTTCTAACAAAACAGGCTCCATTTTAGAATACATGAAAAAATGTTTAGGAATGATACTGCCATGGGGAATCTACCACTGTATCCACTTCGGTAGATTGGTAGATTTCCTTTAAGCAGTTGTTTCCCAAGCAGCGATGTCCAAGCTATAGCTTTCTGGCTGTTTTCAAACTGGCTTCCATAAGCCAGAAAGGTTAGAGACTACTGCTCTGAAGGACATAATGGTGCCCATATAGGAAACCTTTATCTTTTAGCAAAACTAGATGATTGGGTTCAGTCAATGAGAGAAGTGAGCACCTATCATCTCCTTTAAAGGGGTATTTCAGATGATCAATTTCAGATCAGCAGGGGCTCGACCTCTAGTACTTTGGTCAATTGACTGGTAGAAGTGGTCATGGCGCTCTGGAAAATATTACAATACTTTCCTGTTAAAATATAGAGTTTAAGATATATTCGCCGTATAAGACTACCCCTTTTCCAATGCATACAAAACACCGGTAAAAAAAAAAAAAAAAAACTGATTTGAATTTAACATGGTCCTTTTTTAATTTAAATTCTTATGACATGCAGGTATATAGCAGGAAAACTGCAATAAAACTACAACAACAACATTACCATCGTCCATTTTACTGTAAATGTTACCATACTGTACCTTAAATTTTTATTTTATTAAAAATTCCAAATGCAATGAAAATGGGGAAAAAACGCATTTGCGCCATTTTCTTGTAGGATTGGATATTACGTCTTTCACTGAGCGCCCCAAATGACATGTCTACTTTATTCTTTGGGTCGGTACGATTAAGGGGATACCAAAGTTGTATAGGTTTTATAATGTTTTCATACATTTACAAAAATGAAAACCTCCTGTACAAAAATAATTTTTTTGATTTTGCCAAATTCTGGCGCTAATAACTTTTTTATACTTTGGTGTACGGAGTTGTGGGTGGTGTCATTTTTTGCGAAATTTGATAATATTTTCAATGATATCATTTTTAGGACTGTACCTTTTGATCACTTTTTATAGATTTTTTTATATTTTTCAAAATGGCAAAAAAGTGCCATTTTCGACTTTGGGCGTTATTTTCAGTTACGGGGTTAAACGCATTGAAAAAACGTTATCATATTTTGATAGATCGGGCATTTTCGGACGCGTCAATACCTGATGTGTTTATGATTTTTACTGTTTATTTATATTTATGTCAGTTCTAGGGAAAGGGGGGTGATTTGAAATTTTAGGGGTTTTTTTATTATATATTTTTTTTTTTTTACTATTTTTCAGACTCCCTAGGGTACTTTAACCCTAGGTTGTCTGATCGATCCTATCATATACTGCCATACTACAGTATGGCAGTATATGGGGATTTTCCTCCTCATTCATTACAATGTGCTATCAGCACATTGTAACGAAGGGGTTAAAAAGAAATAGCCTCGGGTCTTCGGAAGACCCGAGGCTACCATGGAGACGGATCGCCGCCCCCGATGACGTCACGGGGAGCGGCGATCCCAGGTAAGATGGCGGCGCCCATGCGCCGCTATCTTTTTGAGGCTGCCGGCAAAGCTGTAAAATTGATGGAAAGTAAAATAATCCCGACAGGTTTTGGAGAAGTGCAAGCGCCAGTTATAAGTGTTCATTCCTTCTTCTGCCTTGAGGACCTAGTCCTCGGAGCCCAATCTGTGGTACCTCTACAGTCGGTGGCCGATATTGAAAGCAGCATCTCCATTTCGATGTGCTTTCCGGCACAACAAAATAAGGTGATCAGTATTGAAAGTATCCTTCTGCCATACTGAAAGGTAACCTGCACTAGGGAGAGCGACGTGTCACATCTATCTGACACATGGCACCAGGGCCGGATTATAGGCGGGGCTCCCGGGGCTCGAGCCCCGGGGCCCCCACCATCTTGCCCCCCCCCCCTAGGGGGGGCATAGGTGAGCGCCTCCCCGGCGATCCAGCCCCTGCATAAACTGCCCGCCCACTCATCCTGCTGCATGGGGAGCCGCCCCCCGCCACTCCGCCCCCCTCCGGCAGAGGTGACAAGCAACCCCGCTCGCTCCCCGCTGCGCTCAATCCCAGCTTAACACCGCCCCCGGCTCCCCGCCCCCTGCTCCGCTTCGCTCAATCCCGGCTTAACATCGCCTCCGTCTCCCCGCCCCGCTCTCACCCCGCTCAACACCGCCTTCCCTTACCCTCGCTCCCCGCTCCTCTCGCTCACCGCTCCTCTCGCTCACCGCTCCGCTCGCTCCCCCCCCCACTCCTCTCGCTTACAAACCCCCCGCTCCTTTCGCTCATCACCCCCCCGCTCGTATATACAGTGTATATACAGTGTATATATGTATATACTGTGTATTTATGCATCTACTGTGTAGATATGTATATACTGTATATACATTCATCTACTGTGTAAATGTGTATATATGTATATGCTGTGCATATATGCATCTACTGTGTATATATGTATATACTGTATATATGCATCTACTGTGTGTATATGTATATACTGTGTATTTATGCATCTACTGTGTATATATGTATATACTGTGTATTTATGCATCTACTGTGTATATATGTATATACTGTGTATTTATGCATCTACTGTGTATATATGTATATACTGTGTATTTATGCATCTACTGTGTATATACTGTGTATAGATGCATATACTGTGTTTATACACGCATATATTTATATAAGCATATATGTGTGTACATTTATATATATGTGAATGATGTGGTTTTTGTATATACTGTGTATATGGAATGTATGTATATACTATATATATATATATATATATATATATATATATATACACATATGTACATATATATATATGTTTCGTGCTGTCGCCGCTGTATGTAGCTGTGTTACTGGGGGCGAGGCGGCTGTATGTAGCTGTGTTACTGGGGATGAGGCGGCTGTATGTAGCTGTGTTACTGGGGATGAGGCGGCTGTATGTAGCGGTGTTACTGGGGGCAAGGCGGCTGTATGTAGCGTTGTTACTGGGGGCGAGGCGGCTGTATGTAGCTGTGTTACTGGGGGCGAGGCGGCTGTATGTAGCAGTGTTACTGGGGGCGAGGCGGCTGTATGTAACTGTGTTACTGGGGATGAGGCGGCTGTATGTAGCGGTGTTACTGGGGGCAAGGCGGCTGTATGTAGCTGTGTTACTGGGGGCGAGGCGGCTGTATGTAGCTGTGTTACTGGGGACGAGGCAGCTGTATGTAGCTGTGTTACTGGGGACGAGGCGGCTGTATGTAGCTGTGTTACTGGTGTGAGGCGGCTGTATGTAGCTGTGTTACTGGTGTGAGGCGGCTGTATGTAGCTGTGTTACTGCTGGGATAGTGGAAAGGAAGCAGGAGGACGTGTGTGTGTGTACGCTACACTTAGTGGGGGCCTCCACCAGATTTTGCGCCCAAGGGTCCCCACCAACCTTAATCCGGCCCTGCATGGCACCAGTGTAGCTCAGTTTCCCTTTAAAAGAATAGGACTATGTATAATGCCGTGCGTTATACATAGTCCTATTGTGAAAAAGTGAAAAAGCCACAGCCAATCCCTTTATAATAAAAAGTTTAGTGTGGATTCACTATGTGAATGTGTTGCAGGTCCGTTGCGCGCTTGCTTCATTTCCGCATTTTTTCCACGTGTGTTATGCTTCCGTTTTTTTCACGTCTGCAAAAAATAAAACTGAAGGTTTAACATCCCCATCCTCAGTAGTGAAAAAAAATTGACTTTAGCTGTAAGGAGACATAACAAGGACTGGTCGCCGGCAAACTGTATACTCACAGCCTCAATAACGCAATCATTGATTTTCTTGTAGACCCTTTATTGATTCATTAAATTGATAATCTGCCATTTGGGTTGTCTCCGGCGATTTACTATTAGTGCTACGTCGTGCCATTGATGCAGAAGTGCACAGCTATCAGCACCAAAGCTACAGGCACTAACTAAACGGTACAAAAAATACTACTAACTACATGGAGCTTCACTGATGTGAGGTGCGGACAGATAGAACAGAAAATAATGGCCATATTTCTATGCCTAGAACAAAGGACTGACTCAACATTGTAAAAGTTAATTATAGGAGATACATGCATTGTATGTTAGGTCAACCCCTTATGGCCCAATGTACATGGTTATTTATATTGCACATTATTATAAACAGATGGAAAAACTTGTAAACATGAAAAACTCTCTAGTAACTCTTTAGTTTTCCTATACAACAGTTCTGGGGCCACGGTATGGAATATTTTCATCAGCCTGTGTCATACAACCTCATTAAAATAACATAATGACCCATAGAGGAAACTGCTTGCACATGTATTTATAAAGTGTCTGCGTCAGTATTGGGTCACGGTTGCCCTGTGTCCGACAAGACATTAAAAATTTGCACTACTTTTGATAAATGTTTCTTAGTTTACATTGCATTATCCATGACTTTGGTTGACTCAATTGTTTCACATATGCAGCTGAAGATTTTTTTTCTATATACCTTACATTTAAAGGGGTTGTCTGAGTTTTCAAAAAAAAAACTATATGTGGCCGGGAGCGGGCTGACTAAAATAATAAAGCTGTACTTACCTCCCGGTGCCCTCCCGTATCCAGCGCTGCTGTCGTTCCGGTCCGGGCACCATGTAAACAAACATGGCCGCCGGAGCAGCGCTGGACTGCAGCGCTGTTTGTTTACATGGCGCCCGGACCGGAGCGACAGCAGCGCTGGATACCGGAGGGCACCGGAGGTAAGTACAGCTTTATTATTTTAGGCAGCCCGCTCCCGGCCACCTATAGTTTTTTTTTTTTTTTAACTCGGACAACCCCTTTAAATGTGCGGCTACCAATGCATTGCCAATGCTCTCCAAGTCTGTGGTATTGAAGCACATACTAACACATGTCTGTCTTTTTCATAGAGTGCATGTCATTTGTATATACAAGCACTTCCCTATTAATGGGAAAATTAGATGAGGTTCTTCTCATGATGCCTGTAGGAGTCTGATGCTGGATGATAAATCTGTTGTAGTGTAACACTGTCTGCTTGTACTTTGCACCTCCCATAAGATTGGCTTATTTTATGTCAGAACACTGGGATAAAATTCAGCTGGGTTACCATTACTTTTGGCCCTTTTCATAGATATATTGTTGACTCCGTCCTTTATTTTCCATTCCTTTATTTTTATATAGCGCACAGAGATTACGCAGCACTACACATAGCTTACCAAATCAGTCCCCCTGAAGACAATATTAAAATTTAAAAAATTCTCCCAAACAAAAAATAGTTATTTTCTTGTCATAAAAAAAACCATAACTATCAGAAGAGAAAACGATATGTATGCGGGGGATGATTTATCATATTTACTTCCAGTTTCTGCCATATAAATGTATGATGAAAGGCTGAGATCATAACTCCTGCATCATAAAAATGGAGGAAATTAGAAGACAACTGATCCACAGCTTACTATGTACAGGTGGTCCCTTACTTAAAGCAAACCTACCACTTTCAAATTGTACTTCTAAGCATCACATACCGTGCACCAGCTCAGGGAGAGCATAGCTTCGTTATTCTCATAAACCGCTGTAATGCTTTTAAACACTTTTGTAATCTTTATATGCGAAGCAGCTTGGGCGCACCATGCACGCGAAACGTCACCGGCTCTCCGGCACTTCCTGTTCAGGCGCACACAGTCGCGTGCATGGTGCGCCGAGTGCGTACTACCGAGCACCGAAGCTGCTTCGCATATAAAGATTACAAAAGTGTTTAAAAGCATTACAGCGGTTTATGAGAATAACGAAGCTATGCTCTCCCTGAGCTGGTGCACGGTATGTGATGCTTAGAAGTACAATTTGAAGGTGGTAGGATTCCTTTAAGGACACCCAACTTACAGACAACCCCTAGTTACAGACGGACCCCTCTGGCCACTCTGACCTCTGGTGCAGCTCTCTAGATGCTTTACTATGGTCCCAGACTGCAATGATCAGCTGTAAGGTGTCTGTGATGAAGATCTATTGATAATCCTTGATCACATTACAGCACAACATTTTGAAAATCCAATTGTCACGGACAAAAAAATTTTTTGTTTTTGAGCTACAATTATAAAATATACAGTTCTGACTTGCATACAAATTCAACTTAAGTACAAACCAAAGTAACCTGTCTTGTACATAACCCAGGGACTGCCTGTAGTTTGTATTGTGTGTGGTGGCTAGTAATGTGATGCTAAACGTCAGCCATTCGTGTTAAGGTCAGGGCCACCAAAATTATGGCGGCCACCAAGATCTCAGCGACTGCAGAAGAGGAGATTGACTTGTTTCTTAAAACCTGACAACTGTGTAGGGATTACATCAATCTTCATCATCCTGAGGCCTTGATCTCTCACAAGTTACTTTCCATCTTCACCGATAACTACAGCCTGCATTATGTTACATGACTTTCAGCTTGTGTAAAAACACTCAATACAATAAAAGACCAATTGATTACTGGATCGGCTAGATGAACACGTAAGTTCTTAGCAACACTAAGTTTAAGGGGTTTCTAAGGAGCAACTTCAAATGACTTAAAAAAAAAAAAAAAAAAATCACTTTATACATATTGTATACCCTGTGATTCAATGAGCCTTGCCATTGATTGGGTCTTTCAGTAGGAATCCTGCAGTTGTCGAACCATCGAGCCCTGGTCAAGGTCGCTAAAGTTCCTCCTCCTAATTAATCAACTTCAAAACCATCTACTCACTTGTCTCCTAAAACATAGCACCCCCTGACGATAGGTGACGTGTATGATATGGATTTTAGAATTACCCTGGAGTCCATCAATGTACACAAACACACCGATTGAGTCTAAAAATCAACAAAATATGAAAAAAAAAATCACTTTATTTTCCCCAGAAACCAGAAAAATACAAAAGAAATCGTGAACCTTGTCATGCTAACACACAAATGTTAAGATTTATCATTTTTGTTTTAATACCCTGAAGAAAATACTTGTTATTCTAACAACGACATCCTGTCCCGTGAATCACTTTTGGTAAAATGAAGTAGTAGTAGATTTGCGTTGGGCGTGTGTCTGGCAGGTTCAGTCAGCGGACGCCTCGACGCTCTCTGGCTCTGGGGCGGGCTCACTTCCCGTGTCTTTGCCTTCTTTGCTTCGTTTGGATTTTTTGTGTTTGTGTCTTCTATGACTGTCACCTTCTTCACTGTCATGACGGCGCCTGCTGCTGCTGGGGAAAGAAGCATCGACAAACGCTGCGGTTATAAGGTCCAGAGCTCACATTATCTCCTGCTACAGAAGCACAACCTAAGTCACATCTGTAACTGGTGTCTTAAGTGGTAGGGATACCTTATGGTCCTTTTAGGATTTAGGCTTGGGTGCTACCCAGTCACACAAAACAAAAACTTTAAAAAAAATAACAAAAAAATATGACCTTGCAAGCTTGTTCAGTAAGAGATTCTCATCTGACCCATGTGAATTAAAAGGGTTGTCCACTCTGCACAAACTATTTATCTATTTGCTGAATGAAAAGTTATACAATTTTCCAATATACTTCCTGTATCAATTCCTCACGGTTTCTAGATCTCTGCTTGCTGTAATTCAACACGAAGCTTCGTTGTTTACTTCCTGTGATGTCACACAGGTGCACAGCTTGTTATATCACACAGCTCTGATTTCTCTATTATATAACGAGCCGTGCACCTGTGTGACATCACATGACCAGGGTTATTATCCACAGGAAGTAAACAATGAAGCTTCCTGTTCAATTACAGCAAGCAGAGATCTAGAAACCGCAAGTAACGAATACAGAAAGCATATTGGGAAATTAGATAGATTTTACGCAAACTATAATTTGTTTGCTGAAGGTGGACAACCCCTTTAAGCCCGAATGTAATAGCATTTTCTGCAAGTGAAAATCAGGTTCATTCATGTGAATGAGGTAGTTCCTGCAGAATGTGCATAAACCTCTGTATGTTCCATTAAAATGAATGAGGTAGAACCTACAAGCAATCTGCCGTGTGTGAATATACCCAATGATACCCAAAGTCCATTTGATTCAATTAAAGTGAAGAGTAAGGGAATCAGTCTGCATTGTTTCTAACAACAAAGAATAAAAAACATAAAACCATAAAATCATATAAAAAAAGTATTTCCTTGTTCCAATAACAATATCCCAAACCAGAGATGAAAGAAAACTCCAAATCCCGTGAGGAACAAAATTATATATAATTCTCTAAATGTATATTTGTAACATTTATTACACCAGCACAAGCTATAGAACAAATCTGAGACATTAATCAAAAAAAATGACTGGGAACATAATGAAACCATTGTACAGCATACTATGTGGGAAAAACTCCAGGTGGACCTGAAACCTACTGGAAAGAGCTGCAGGTGACATGTGTCTGACTACTCTACCCAAAAACTTGCAAAAAAAAGATTTGTGGCAACATTTCAATTTCTCTACCTTTTGCCCAAAGACGGCAAAAAAAATGTGTGGACAAAAGGCTTCATGGGGGTGACATGTTGTTTGGATATTAGGGTTTAAAAAAAAAATCAACTTTCAAACTACGGCCATGGATCCACCCTGACATTTTGTACAGAAATCCAAAAGTGTCACAATTCAGACATCAGGGATATGCAATAAAAAAGACCTATAACGAGTACCTAACCAGCGCTGGCCTATAGCAGCTCAGCCTCACGGTGGCCATGACATAAATGTTGCAGCTTTGTATACACAGGTATCAACAAAGCCCAAGGAGAACAGTGGACCAGTCATAAGCAGTGGGAATTGTCTTGTTATCACATATCTCTTTCTAGGTTCTATTATAGAGAACCCGTCACACAATTTGGGACACTAAACAACCCACAGGTCCTTATGGACCGAAGGTTTAGTGCCCCAAAACACCCTTTAGCTAGTCACTCCATGGGTGCTATCAAGAAAAAAACCAAACATTTACCCATCTTTTGTGCTCCCACCCCCTGACAGTACTTCAGTCATGCTGGAGCTGTACACCCTGGGTTCATTGCACAAGCGCCATAACCACGCATGCGCAGTGAAGCCGGGGTGAAGTACCAGGTAAGTATTCATGGTTTTTTTATTTCAATATGGATGTTCTAAAGGGTGATTTGTCCATTCTATATAAATTAAAAATTATTATTATAAGGAACTTTGGGTGCTTTAGTGTCCCAAAACGTGCTGACAGATCCTCTTCAAAGGGATTGTACCGTAAATTATTGCCGTACCAATAACATAGTGTATAACAATCTAACTGGTAACCATGTAGAAGCGGTACCGGCACTACCCCCACTCGTATTCACACCATCAGGATGATATGTGCAGGGAGCATCAGTTGTGAGCATTCGTACCTCCGGGGTGCTCAGCACAAGCACAAGTCCAGGTAGCGGTAAAGCGTCCAGGGAGAAGAAGGTGCGGCACTCTCCAGTGTGGTACTACAAACTTTGTTTTTATTCGGTGCAGGTGCAGTTACAGGACGCCGACATGCGGCAGGGCAACGGGCCGTTTCAGAGGCTTGAGAAAGCGCTTCATAGCGTGAAACGGCCCATTTCCCTGCCGCATGTCGGCGTCCTGTAACTGCACCGAATAAAAACGAAGTTTGTAGTACCACACTGGAGAGTGCCGCACCTTCTTCTCCCTGATCGCATAACAATCTAACTGGTGAAGGCCCGACTCCTGGGACCCTCACCAATCAAATAAAAGAGAACACCCCACTGAACAGGGGCTCCCATCACTAACTGAATAAAGCAGCAGGTTGAGTATTTCTCCTGTGACTTCATTCAACACTACAGTATCAGCAAAAATGGCTGAGCACAGCGCTCAGACAGCCACGAAAGAGAATACAAGTGCAACATATCGGTTGCTCCCATTGTATTTACTGGATCAACAGAAACCCCATTCTTGTGACCTAAGGGGACCATTCCCTACGATCAGTACATGTTATACACTCTCCTGGGTATAATAATGCTTGGCACAAGCCTTGAAGTCTGGTCCCACACACAAATAAGAAAACTCATTGGATGGTGTCTTGGTTAGCGTTGTGTTGGATCTTGGGCAAGAAAGTACTTTGCCTAGTGATAATTGGGATGTAAACCAGTAATTGATATTACCTTCTGGATGATTTGTGGCGTGAGGACTCTTCCTTCTCTCGATGCCTCCTCTCTCTATGCCGCTCTTCCTTCTCTCGGCTTATTCTCTCCCTGTGCCTCTCGTAGCCCCTCTCGGTTCTGTCAGAATACTCTTTGTATCTGTATCGCTCCTCTTCACTGTGGAAAAAGGAAAGTTCACAATGAGTAACACGGAAATCTTGACATCAGGTGGTTACAGAAATGGCCATATAAAAGAAACTCTTCATTGGATGGAATCTGTTCCTTCTGGAATAGATATACTAGTTTGGTTTTAATCCTGCACCATGTCATTAGGCTTCCTGGAAGTGATGCTTGATGGCAAGTGGCTTCATTACAAGTTAGAAAAGAGGCGTAGTGTTCCTTTTCCCGTCCTGGAAAACTTATTTGCATATGTTCTCCTATATAAGCAAAACGCTTTATAATTCTTTTTGTTACACAGGCAGAAGTGGGCTCAAAGAGGAACAGAATATATATGGATTTTGGTATAGTTAGGTATAATTGGCTTTTTGGTGAAATTTATAAAAATGGTTGACACTACAGGGATTTATATCACGAAAATAGAAGGCGATTTCCTCATCTCAAACATTTAGTGAAACAAAAGCCAACACCAGCACTAAGTCACATACAGGTCATCATCTAACCAACTCAGCCTTGAGCATCAATTACACATGACGTTGCCGTCTCCTGCTGTTCACAAGTCTACTAATTGCCTGCTGTGGCGGCGTCCCATTCAGCGTATAGGGTGTCCCTCAGGTCATTGAGATTCTGGGGTATAAAGGCACATTTTCATCCATGACGATGAGATTAGGCCTGTGTCGTTCATGCAGTGGCACAATGACCGAAATGATATAAATCAAGTAATATGGGCCTATAACTGTACCATTCACAAAGTGCCACGAGGCCACACTAAACAACACACTAGCTCCTTTAGTGATGACAGTAGCTGAAGCGTAGCGCTCTCAGGTCCTGTGAATGTATTGTCTTAAGCAATAAAGTGTATTTGCCATTTGTCTTCAAACAGTAACTAACAAGAAGATAGGAAAACACTGGTAGCACTGGGTTGTTAGTAGGGGGCGATGCCCATACCCTTAGCTGTTCTTTGTTTCTTACTGGCTTCAACATTGTTGGAAACCATCAGTTCTGCTCAGTGTAAGTAGCTTGAAGCTTAGCAATGGCAAGGGCTAAAGATTATCAATTGTTAGGTGTCTTGGTCTCATGATGTCAAAATGTGAACAGCATGATGAGGAGGACTGTTTAAATATGAATTCTAGTGGAGCCACAAATCACCCAATACATTTCCAGTTTGGCATTTTGCAGTAATAGGAAAACTAAAATTGGATTCACTGCGGATTTCAAACAGTATTAAAAACTGCAGTCGTTGTGTGTACCCACTAGAGCAAAAAAAAAAAGTTCAAGAAGAGCAGAGCAGATGGGTTACAACTATTTTCCTGAACCACAGTCAAACATATTATCAAGGAGCTATAGATCAAATCCCTCAGAATCTGCTGTAGTTGTGTCCGCTGGTAAAAACAAGATGTAATACATAGATCACACTGACTGAGGAGGCCTAAAGATGGTATCACAAAAGAGAAGGAGCAGATGTGAGCAGGGGGTATCTTGCTTCCCTTGATCTACTGACGTTCCTACAATTAGAGTCTTCCATTGTGCCAAATCAGTTCAGAAACAGATAATCATTTTCCATCTTACAGGAAAACATTAGTAATAAATCATGATAAAACTTCAATAACCTCTGCCTTATATGGCCTGAACCAACTATATGTTATGCAAGTGCTTTCAGCATCACAGGGGGGAGACCAAGAAGTAGCAAATGGCTCAGGGTGAGAAGGTTACCTTTACAAAATATTCAATATTAATAATTCCTTTATTTATATAGCGCACACAAATTACCACCTCCTCCTCCTCCTCTCCAGCACACGGCGGGCATACCACGTGTGAATGCACCCTTAGGCGACCAAAAGAAAGTGCAGACATATTCTGGACTAAACTGTTGAAACCGTAACTTTTCTAATAATAATAATTCCTTTATCTATATAGCGCACACAGATTACGCAGCGCTGCACAGAACTTGCTGTCCCCATGGGGCTTACAATCTAATCAACCTACCAGTATGTTTTGGACTGTGGGAGGAAACCGGAGAGAACATACAAACTCTTTGCAGATGTTGACCCTGGGACATGAATCCAGGTCCCCAGCACTGCAAGGCTGTAGTGCTAACCACTGAGCCACTGTGCTGCTCTCATGCTGGTGGCATAACCATTACATTTATTAGAGAGAAGTTTATAAAAAGGTGAAAATGGCCATGACCATAATTCTTAAAAGGAACACTCCAGTCACAGCTAATTCATTGTATAATACATGGTGCAGGGTCTGAACGGTGGAGCAGGACTCATATTCATTGTTCATTCATTCTTAGAACCTTGCAGGAAACCTGGACTCATGTTCCTCCCTTCAGGCATGGGAAAAGGTATAATTCAATCAATCAGCTGTGACTGGAAAGTTCCTTTTAGCCTGTTGCCTGTGAGTGGGTATGGTCCAACAAACTTGCTCCATGCACTCATGTGCAGCAATATATTGGGATCAATCGCAGCAGCTTTAATACAGCAGACACCTGCCCTGTATGGAGAGATATGAACCCTTTCTGTACACAAGAGGGAACCAGTCATCAGGTTTTGAGGCATCAACCCGATAACAGCTTAATATAGTATACAATATGTAGGAATTGCATATATATATATTATATATATATATATTTTTTTTTTTTATTGTTTTATTTTTTTAAAGCCTTTATAATGGATCTAGAGAAAATAAGGTTTTAAATGTTTACCTGGCTGCAAGAGTCATGGGGGCAGTGCAAGAGAGACATTTACATGAATCCTCATAGCATCTTCCTTCTCTCCTTCTCCTTTCCAGTGAAGTCCACACCAAACGCTGTTCAAATCTGACGGCAGACAGTGCAGCTGCACCCAGGCCAGATTGGAGTGGCGTTTGCTGCGGTAGTCAGGTAAACTTAAATACTTTATTTTCTCTGCACTAGAGCAGGCACCTACCTGTTATATGCTATAGGAACCTATCATCAGTTTGATAACACAAAACCTGAAGATGGGATCCCTTTAACCTTATGGTGGTATAAGTCTACTATGTGTGGTCACAAGAAGGTAAACTTGCAGGTTTCTTGGCACTTGCCCCTATATAAAGCATAACTGGGCAGGGTGAGGCATCTTAAATCAGATAAACTTTCAAAACCAATTTTTCAGACGACTTTGTATGGATAAGAAAAACTAGTGACTGTTCAGACACCTCCTGGTCTCCCGCGAGGACTCGGAATTACACATGAAGTCTTTGGCTCCCATCCCGAGTCCATCCTGCATACGGCTAATGATGAACACTTTGTACTGAATCTTCCTGAACCTGTCACATCCTGGAAAATGCATTACTGCCTACAGGGCACATACACTGCACAGCCGTAAAGACCTGGAGCTGGAGATTGAAATCTTCGCTTTATTTTGACTCCTGCAGTTTACACAAATTTGGCTGCTGATATGAATCAGTGCACTACGTAATGCTGTCTCGCTGTACTGAATCAGAGGCTTCTGGCACCGGCCACGTGTACTGGTTAGCCACGTCTGAGGAGCACACCACACCGTGTCTGACAACTGCAGGGTGTCTGCAGCAGCTGGGGGGAGGGGGGATGAAGGCATCCCGTACCGCTCACAGGGGAGTAAAGTGCATATACACAGACAAATACAGCATGCCACTACCTTACTAAAAGGAGTCCTCTGCTGCAAAGACAATGAGAGCCAATGAGGATCCCCCCACTAGGGTTCAGCCTTTTTGTTTTATCCCTTCGTCAGTGTTATGAGTAGTTACTCGGGTGGGTGTAACCACAACAATTTAAACTTTCAGCGACCGATTGGTCGGTTTCAGACAATGCAGAGACACACCCACAAACGTTAACTGTCAAAACGATAAAGGAGCATAAAGTAGTCATAAGAGATGCTACAAGATTGTTATATTATGTGTAACAATCTACTAAAACAGAAAAGTGAAAAAAAGATTGGCCAGACCTCAAGACAAATCATTTTTGAGCAAATCAGAAATTTTAAGGCGTCATTTATGGTTACAAAGCCACTTGTGTGTATTGGGTTTCCTGCATCTTCAACTGCAGATGTAGGTGAAATGAAGGATCATAACGCATTTCTTTTTTGACTGATCCTTTGTTCATAAGATTATACTATCATACTAATGAGTCAGAAGGACTGTGGGTGATGGTACTGTAGCTTCACAGGCTGCTACACTGTCTCACCCACCCCCTTCCCTCTTCCTGATGTAATCTCACCACAGAAGAGGAAGCTTCAGCCCATAGTGGGAGCCTGTAAGTCTGCAGTACGGAGGGGCTCTGGTAACTCCCACCCACAGGCCTTGTTGATCATTAGCAGGATTTAAGAAGTTGATTTTAGAAGGAAGGAAGCCATGGATAACAAGTATAAGAAAATCATCAGTCACACTGCCTGGATCTATGAGTAAGTGTCCCTGGTTTATCCATGCTCGAATATAATGGTAGATTTCCTATGTAAAAAGCCTGCCTAGTGTGCATGTGTGTGAGGTGTAGGGACACCCTGCAGCACATCTTTATATCTGACACTAGATAATGACCTGGAGCACATAGACTTCTTCATGATACAAACCTTAGTCCTGCTCCTAAAATAAAGTCATTGATGTGGAAAATCCATGTATGTAGCTGAATGGTAAGACCTAACTAAAGTTCCTGTAGCCCACAACTTCATGGCCGTCTTTAATCATGACAAGGAAAAGTGGTAGGGAGAGCGGACAACTTAAACACAGAGAAAGGGGAGAAAAGGGGAAAAAAAAAGTGCGGAGGCCTCCTGTAAGATGCCGGAGTGTTTTCATAGCTGGCTGCAGCTCAGAGAATTGGCTTTGTCTGGAAGCTATTAAGCGGGTTAACTCATGGAGACCGCATTTCGGGGAGCAGAACTCAGCGATCTGAAAGGGTTAAGACGTAATGTTCCTTTACATTTTGGAACGGAATCAAGGTGTCTGTTTAACATATGTGGATAAGGCTCCGAAACTCCAAAACAGTCACCCTGTAATTTGTAACACAAGACACAGGCCATTTACAGCACCATAACACAGCGGCCGAGGAGGGAAACAGAAATGTCCTGGTCCTTCTCAGTGTTTACCCGATACCACAAACTATCCAGGGAGGGGGCGACCCGGGCAAGACGAAGCAACTAAACATCTAGCGAAAGCAACTGACTCCTAGTCAGGTAATGACTACCACAGACAAGAACGCAGATGGGGAGCATGTTAGTTTCCTCATATCAGGAATAGGGGGGTTGAACGATGCATGGAAATCTCGGTACTTAGACGATACTTTCAAAACCAGAACAGTTCAATACCAGGTTTGTTACATGCAGTACTGAGTGACTTCCATAGACTCCTTGTATCTGCAGACATCGGGCAGGAATCCTTTTGAGAGATGTGTCGAATTAGCAGCAGAGCAGGGACCACATCATCAGGGAGATATCACCACCAGTCCATATATGGCATCTACACCTCCCAGGGCTTCCCCAGACACAAGGTCTCTATTTAATTCAATTAAATAATTTTTTTGCCCAGCCCGGGATTTGAACCCACAACCTCCACACTCCACCTGCAATAGAGAGACCACCTGCACTGGTATATAGAGAGGGATCTTCTCAGAGATTTTTATTATTCAGGAGATTATTATTATTGAGATGATGATTATTTAATATTATGGAGATTATAATATTTAAAGAATATTATTCAGTTATATGACAAAGACAAAATAAGGAGTCATTCAGACGGCGTGTCGCTGCTCATCTTCAAAAAAAAAAAATATATAAATATGCGGACGCCATCTGTTTTTTTCACATATGCAAAAAAACCCGATGGGTTTCTAATCTACTTCTTAACCTGCCCAGAAAAAAACACCCTGCTACGGATGTACGAGGTCCACATGCGAGACAAAATAATGCATGTTGCAATTTTTTTCCCCATTGTCTGCGTATCCGTGAAAAAAATGGACATGTAAACAGACCCTTAGGAAACAGTGGGTCCGTTTGCCATCTGCAAAAAAAGGATTGCATACAGACATCAAAAACGCCCGTCTACATGAGCCCTAAATTATACTATTTGAGAATTTGCCTTCTTTCAAAATCTTTAATTCTTGTTTATTTTGCTTGAACAGTACATTTATTTTTTAGATTTTCTGCACCGAATTCCTGCAGTATTTCAGTCATATAGAAACTTCCCCTAATAAGGCCTTATTCACACAACCGGACTGCTGTTCCTGTCTGGGCACAGCAAACTTGTCTTCTGTTGAAGGAAACCTACCATCATCGATCTACCTAATAAGGTTGATCCGATGGTAGGTCCCAGCTGCAATTCTCACCCCCATAGTGTTTTTATTTGACCATGACATCCTGTAATTTCACACAAAATCAAAATCTTTGATATATGTTAATGATCAGCAGAAGCTACTGGGTAGCCCCAGTAGCCAAAGTTGATTCCACCAACCAGCACGTCTTCAGCTTCAGCTGCGTGGCCTCGTCCCAAAGCCAGTGATATGCACATGTGCCAGATTCATTCTCTTCTACTGCGCATATATCTGACTTCGGGGCGAAGCTGCATAGGTGGGGGCTGGACCAACTCATGCTATTGGGGCGTGGAGAAGCCTTTACCCCCACGCTCCACGGCACGCCCCAGTAACCTCTGCTGATCAATTACATGTATCAAAGAGAATAACTTTTTTGTGAAATTACGGAAGGTCATGGGTTATAGAAGAACACTCGGGGTGAGGAATATAGCCGGGACCTACCATTGGATTTACCTTATTAGGTAGATCCGTGACGATAGGTTTCCTTTATGCATAAGGTTAAACAGAGCAAGAGGGGAGCGATTTAGGTGTGAATATCCGTGCTCCATATGCTGCTAACAATATCTTGGCACACCAACTGCTTCATTAGCATACGGATTAAAATGGGAATCTCTTGTAAATACCAAATTAGGCATTCATGTTAATAAAAATGCGACTCACCTGTTGTAAGCTCCCACGCTGGGACTGTGATCACGTTCCCGATCTCTCTCCCTGTCTCGATCTCTCTCTCTTGGACGATCACGTTCTCTGTCCCTGTCCCTTTCTCTGTCACGGTCCCTTTCCCTATCTCGATCTCTGTCCTTTTCTCTTCGAGGATAGTAATCCCAAGGTTTGGAGGGTTCTACCAAACTAGACCATGGGCCTCCAGATCCAGGCATGTGTGGGAAGGATACTGTAACAAGACAAAGAGACAAAAAATACTCATTTACAAAAAGTGCAAGTGTAAATCGGTTTTTAGCCCAGTTCACACCTGCCGTTTAGGTGCCATTCATTAATATCTTGGTTACTTATAGTAATGAAGGTCTGAAATAAGCCTTTTAAAAAGTTGCCTTTAGACTGAACAACATGGCCGCCATCTATCAAAAACCGCTCCACTGCTGACTGTGGGTAGTGTGTGGTACTGCAACTAATCTCTATACAGTGCAAATGCAATACCAACTCTATCCATTGTCATGCGTGGTGCTGTTTTTGGAAAAAGCAGCCATGTTTTCATTCCCCAGACAATCCCTTTAAATATAAGGATTTTTAGCTACAAATCTGTCATGTGTTAATATACCCAATCGGGGACAATAGAAGAAAGTACAAAATTCCTATTCATAAAATTCCTTAATGTAAAACATTGAAATGCAAGTTTAATGTGTGAACAAGATTGCATAGAAAAAAAAAACCTGCTAGCCATTATCAAAAGTCGTCGTCAATTCAAGAGGAGCCTTGCCAAATCAATCGGGAGACCATCCAAAAATGCCATTAGACCCGCAAGTACTAATCTGTCAGATAAATGATTCTACAGTATACTGTTCATGATGAGGCAATGCTGCTCCCTACCAATAGTTTGCATTCACTTTATTCACACTCAAGCTACAGACACCGGAGGGTTCAAAGGGTCTTAAAGGGTCCAAGCAGTCTGAGCTGTGAAGTAAACATGACCCATAAAAGTAAAGAAAGTGGACAAATTCCAAATCGTACGGGTTATATAACACATCAGCAGAGGCAGGCAGATAGTCAGAGGCTCCTGCATCCAGATACAACATACTATACACTACATCTCTATTTATGGAGAGAAAGAGCCCTCTGTTTAATCTGCCATACTAGAAGGTACACAACACTAGACGGCAACCATCTTAAAGGGGTTGTCCACTTACAGCAAATTATTGATATGGTTATGGTTGTATATTGTTATAGGATTGTGTAAGGAAAACGTATACAATTTTCAAATATACTTTCTGTATCAATTCCTCACTGTTGTCTAGAACTCTGCTTGCTGTCCTTTATTCCACATAGGCATCAGAAAAACTCCCAGCATATATATCTATAGCCCTTATTTACTTTGCAAGTGGCAAAAAGCATCCTTTTATTAAAAAAAAGGACCACTATCTGCCCCTATAAACTATATCCCCTGTAAGTGAGTTCTGGTGATACCAGAGTGCTGTGCTCTGCAATTTTCATCAATCCCATACATCTGAATGGAGTGGCAGGACATATACTCAACCTGCCACTCCTGGAAATTGTGAGAACAGGACCCCTGTTTTCTGAATTGTGGGGGTCCCATCAATCAGCTTGTTGATCTCTGTCCTGTGGATAAGGGTTAACTTGCTAAGTTGGTACAACCCCTTTCAGCTCCTGTTTTGCCACCGCCCAGATCCTAATCATTGCCGGTGGTGAGTCACTAGCAGTCACTTTCAAGGAGAGCAAAACAAAAAAGATCAGTGAAGTGAGGATTACAGTTTATATTTTAACATCTTAGCTAAATTTTATTTCCTGTTCCTGAACGTCACCAAATTTAACCCCACCAAAATAGCAGCTCCCCCAGGTGGGGTATGAAATGTCCTTGTTTAAATATAAAAAACTTCCTCCAAAGGAGGAGCAGAAGAGTCATATTTGTTGGAGATGAATCAAATTTTGAGGCTGCAGGGGGAGAGTCAATTTAGACCCGTACGGTGACAGGGAAATTTTGTACCTCCCCCCATTACTTCACAGGGGCCGGCGACCAAATCCAAGATGCAGCAAGCACCCACCTTGTATGGCTCAGCCCTCTCCATACAGCGGGTGCCGACATTACACAACGCTAAGGGGGTTAATATAGCACAAGGATAGGGGCATGTGACATGCAACCTCAACTTTACTCATCTCAGACAAAATATGACTCATTTTAACATGACTTAGGAGGACATTGTTTTTATGGGTTAACAGCTGAGATTTCACATTACAGAAATTATAGAAAGGACATTTCATAATCTTCAAAAAGGGGCTGCTAGTTTAATGTGGTAAAATGTGGAATGACGGGTTCCCTACAAGATTTGCAATTATTAAACTAAATAATTAAAGTTTTCAAGGAAAATAAAAGATTGTTTCTATAATGAAAGACGAGACAATTTTTCAATATGTCTTCTGTATCAATTCCTTCAAGTTTTCTAGACCTCCGCTTGCTGTCATTCTATAGGAAGCTTCACTGTTTACTTCCTGGAGATAACAATCTTTCCCTGATCATGTGTTAGTATCACAGAGAGTAATTAGAGCCGTTTGATATAACGAGCCATGCACCTGTGTGACATCACATGACCAGGGACACATTTCTATCTACTTGGAAGTAAACAATGAAGCTTCCTATAGAATGACAGCAAGCAGAGATGTAGAAAACAGTGAGGAATTGATACAGAAAGTATATTGGCTATATTACAATTTAGATCCCTTTCATAAACTTTTTGTAGTGAGTGTAGCGAGTCGGATGATGTATGCATAAAATTAAGGCTGGCATCAACAACAGGCACATATCAGGGGTTAGTACATGCTGCATGTTTGGTGAGCAGAAGGCGGCAAACAAGGGGCCCATAAGACCGCGCTCGAACAAGGGGCCCATAAGACCGCGCTCGAACAAGGGGCCCATAAGACCGCGCTCGAACAAGGGGCCCATAAGACCGCGCTCGAACAAGGGGCCCATAAGACCGCGCTCGAACAAGGGGCCCATAAGACCGCGCTCGAACAAGGGGCCCATAAGACCGCGCTCGAACAAGGGGCCCATAAGACCGCGCTCGAACAAGGGGCCCATAAGACCGCGCTCGAACAAGGGGCCCATAAGACCGCGCTCGAACAAGGGGCCCATAAGACCGCGCTCGAACAAGGGGCCCATAAGACCGCGCTCGAACAAGGGGCCCATAAGACCGCGCTCGAACAAGGGGCCCATAAGACCGCGCTCGAACAAGGGGCCCATAAGACCGCGCTCGAACAAGGGGCCCATAAGACCGCGCTCGAACAAGGGGCCCATAAGACCGCGCTCGAACAAGGGGCCCATAAGACCGCGCTCGAACAAGGGGCCCATAAGACCGCGCTCGAACAAGGGGCCCATAAGACCGCGCTCGAACAAGGGGCCCATAAGACCGCGCTCGAACAAGGGGCCCATAAGACCGCGCTGGAACAAGGAGGCTTGTTCTACGGCATGTTCCCGCAGTAGAGGCGTCAGCCAAATCAGTTTTTCTTGTTTCACTTCATAATCCCATTCTCTGAGGATGGGAAGAGGGGGGTGAAGTTTTGGCTGCATAGGTACATTTTTCTGGGAAGTTCCTATTTATAGTAGATAAAAGACAAATGTGGAACGTACAACTCATACCTACCAGATACAACCTGATCTTGGCTTTATATACTGCATGTATACTACAGCAAACTAGAACAGTGACTACAGGGTTAAAGTGGAGAAGTGTAATATCCTATAAGTGCACATCTGCCAATAGCCAAATTCCCCAAACAGGGAAAGCAGCCAGAAATAGCAAGAAGCAGCTGGATTTGCTGGCCCACTAATTTCCTTCACTTGTCATGATGTCAACAAGATGTGTAGTGTCCTTTGGGGATTTACATGTAAAATGAAATCCTATAGATTTGTTTCATTCTAGGAGATTGCTTGTATAGGATGGCAATGAACACTCTCACCTGAAACATCCGGGAAGACATTTCACTTGTCTGGAAACAAGGTCAGAGGCTGAAGTTTCATGACATAACTAGATGAAACCATGTATTGGCAGAAACCTATTGCAGAATCATATCCGTATAGGAAGCCGGCCTGTAAAGTAACTTATAAGGGATCTACCAAGTTTTTGAATTTTATTAATTCACAGTATTAGGATGCATTTACATGAGTGTATGGTGGACGTCATCCATAAACCGCAATGGGTGCACAGAGTGATACGGGTGCCACACGTGTCCCATCCCATGTACACGGCCCATACGCTGTGCTTCACCCCTCCTCCTCTCCAGTGTGCCGGACATATGCCCACCCAACCATAGTGTCGGGAAAGCATACATTCGTGTAAATGCGGCCTACGGGATGACAATCTGATTAGTGAGAGTCCAACTGCAGGGACCCCCATCAATCATAACGTTGGCAGCTTTTCTCAACCACTTCGGCACAGCACAGAGTTCACCAGACAGGACTCAGAGCCTCCTCCTGCGGTCCCAGGCCACCCAGGACAAGCCGTAGTCCGTACTATTTTAAAGCTACACATCCCTGGCCGCTTGGGACTGCAGGGGGTATAAAGAGGTGTGGACAGGGCTAGTTTATGACTGGACCTCCTACCCCAAGATTCGTGTTCAGGGAGCGAAGCTATAATAATAATAATTCAAAATTCTCCTCCTTTATACTGTCCTCAAGACGCCAACACGATTGAAAGCTGTGACAAAGCAGTGATAATTAAATAACTGCTTAAATTGTCACAGACCTTGGACAGTCTGTCATCACTGATATAGGGGGTTATAAACTCTATAATGATAAGATTCTGCACCAACCCCCCCCCCCCCTCCCCCGCCCATTGGAAAGAAGGATCCCATGAAGTTTAAGATCAATAGAAACAACCGAAAAGGGTAAGAATGTAATAGATCTATTATATGTATTCAGGAAAAATCTACAAGAAACAAATATATTACTTGAGAGTTGCTTTAACATTATTGGAAGAATAATGGTACACTTACCACTACCATATGGGAACGCTGGTGCTGACCGCCCGTCGTATCCAGAAGAATGCCCACTAGAAGCAGAATACATTGATAAGTATCCATAATACCACTAGATAAAACAAGGTCATTCATTCTGTTTCCTGCTTTTTCCCACTTAAATGTCATCAAGGAGTGAAAAGATTGTGACCCGAGACCTACCCCTTTTCGTCCAACATATCAGTGTTATGGCTTTGTTCCCATGTGCTGAACACACCAAATGTGTGTTACAAGACCAAGTGTGCTGTGTACACATGTAAACATAAAAGAACAGGCTCTGAACATGGGGCCACTTATCACAAATCTTCAGTTTGGTGTATTTTTATCTATCTTTGGAAAAATAAAAAGTGGTGAGAGCATGAAAGGACTAATATTTCCTTGCATATGGTCTGCAGGAGTCATGCACCTCGTTATAAATTACTGTAGGTGCATATGAAGACTGGAGAAGCCAAACACCAATGTGTCCTGATCAATGCACCCCGAGTAGTGTATTCATGCCAAGGCCCTGGGATGCAGAGAGTTCTCCAAGATGTAAATCTACATCAGGTTTGAAAGAAAAGCAAGATGTCATTAACCATGTGGTTTATGTACATAAAGAACACAAATCACATGAAGTGCTGTCGACAAACACTCCAAACCCTGGCCTGTTACCACATATTCCAGCGAGTCTTATTATTTCCACAACACGTTGCATCATACAAGAGTCTTCCACTTCCATGGGAGTTTCCATTCTCTGCCAATACAGATCGCTGTGCAGTACTTACTTCCCAATCTAGAGCTAAAAACTTCTATAAAATACAGGATCAGCAATTGATATCCGTCTGCTACTTGACTGCTTTTTAGCTCCTTTATGACTGTGAGGTGAGAGTATCACTTCGCTACATTACAAACACAGAGCTGGTATCAATCATACCTCTTTTCATCCAACATACCAGTCGCCTACAAATAGATAATTACAACCGCCATATGGTTAGGTAACTGCAGACCCCCATATTCAGTCCATAGAAACAGACCCTAAATTGGTCCAATCCCACGGACCGAACATATTGTACAGAGTTCAACATCACACAGAAATATGATGCAAGGACTCCCAGTCTGACAGCCGTACTGCAGCACTGGTACTGTAACAGTATCTACAGTACAGGTGCAATGTGTTCATGTGTCCGTGGGCTCGGGGCCAACATAGGAGTCCGTTTCCATGGGACGAACACGTTCATGTGCAACCAGCGTTACAATGAGGACGCTTACACAGATATATTTGAAAAACAACTATCAAAGTAGGGGCCATGATGGATGATAGCAGTTGCTCCAAGTCGAGGGTCCGGCTTGAGACACTAGATGGGTTTTGGTAGCCACCAGAAATCTTTAGCATGTCTCTGAGAAATGGGTGATAAAAAAGAACATACCTTTCTATTGTTGGTATAAGAGATGGTGGTGGCCCGCCATGGGGAGGAGGGAAACCTGAAAGGATAACATAGCAAAGTTACCGCATATCATTTACCATAAACTTCAGTAAAGTGACAATTAATGGACCTGAAGTTATGATGTCTAACAAAGAAGTGAAAAAGCAATATTATCCAATATTAATAATGGGTAGTTCCACCAAAGACACTTTTCCCCTAGAAGGCTTATTCAGACAGTGTTTTTGAGGTCAGTATGTTATCTTTTTTTGGGGGGGATGGCAAACTGACCCATTGATTCCTATTGGTCTGTGTTCTTTTACATGGAAGTGCAGACAGTAAAACAAGTGGCATTTTTTTTCCCCACCCACGGACCACAGACCTCCGTAGAAGTCAATGGATCCCCGCAAAAAAACTGATTTCAAACAGTTGACATTCGTATGTGGTGTGTTAAGCAACCAACTGGGCAGGGCAAAAAGTACATTAGAAACCCATCCATTTTTCTTCCATTAGACAAACAAGAAAAAAAAAACATGCAAATACAATATGGACTGCACACAGACATTGCACGTCTGCACAGTGCACAGTCAGAATTAGCCCTTATTCAGAGATCATTAGAGGGAACTATCACCATATATCACAAATGAGAAACTGCAAGTGCACATGGGTAACTGGTGCCCTATTCATCCCCACCACCCTGTATCAACTCATCTTCCCAATGGAAGAGAATGAAGCACCAATCCCTCATGTCACACCATTCAAAAAGTGGACCCGAGAAGACTTTTTTTTTTTTTTTTTTTTTTAAATCAAACTTATTTTTATTAATTTTATAACATAAACAATTACATACAATAACTTTGCATTACAATCATCCCAAGATGACTTTTAAACATCTCGTTTTCCCAATACCTGCATCTCACAGCCTCTTAATAACTGAGACTTATTCCCTAAGCTACGGATAAGAGTCTTTAGTGGAACAACCCCTTGAATAACGTTTTCATTGTTTGGGTTGGGCTTACAGAACATCACCATGTGGACACACACTTACCTGGTGGTGGCACTGTGATGGGTATCCCTAGGAAAAGAATAGACAAAAATCATTATTTCATCAGAAATCAATTTCTTCCTCTGGGCTGCACTCACACATGCAGTTTTATCATCAGTATTAGGAGGTTTTAACTCTAAAAACTTCAGTAAAAACTGTATATGTGAGTGCGGCCCTCCCATGATTCCCATGAAGTTCTGGGAAACTGAAAGACTAGAGACATCCAATCTCTGCACAGATAACAATCTGGTCAGTTGAAAAGGAAAGGAAAAAAAGTTTAAGAAACTCCAGTTTAAGAAAGTCCAGATACGACACAGCTACACCAAGTGCTACTAGTGGCACACGTAGTCATTGATTGGCCTCTGATTTCTACTGGTCATGCACATGCCACATAACTTATCCAAAATCAATGTAAAATCATTCAGGTATCATTAGGCATCGAAAATGAAAAAAATTTGTTTCCAAGCAACATAAGTTTACCAGAACTTTAGTTCAATCTTTCCAATAGGTCATAATAAATGTCATGGATATGAAACATTAATCAAAAAGAATTATCTAATGAAAGATGGCAGCCGATTGCCTCAGGCCTGCACCGGGCACCCCCTGGCATATCGCTGACGTCTGGTGGGAGCATAGTAATTCATTTAGATGAGCCGCAAAAATAATACAATGGGGTGTACAGAACCGTTCTGTCATAAGACAAGAAACACAAAAATATAAAACCTTTATGAAAACATTCAGCCACAAAATATAGTTGTATACTGAACAGTGAATTATTACAGTACAGGTGGGATATGGGGAGCACTGTATAGAAGGGGTCCCTCTTAAAGGGGTCACCCACTTTACCTCATGTTTTTTGTAGTGTGTGTAAGTGTGGGGGTCAGCATATTAGGTAATTTACCAATATACATCTATAACTAGTTCTGCTCTGCTTTCCTGATATGTAAAGTGAAGTCTCCTGTCTTTTACCTCATCACCCGGACATTTCTGTTCTTACAATGGCTTCGGATGGAGGGTCAAGTGATCTCCAACTGTCCATGAACAATCACCCTGCCAGGACCTTATGATATTATTCATGAATATGAGATCAAGGTCCTGGCAGGGTGATTGCTCATGGACAGATAGAGATCACATGATCCATCTGCGGCCATTGTATGGTCAGGAATATCTGGCTGATGAGGTAAAAGACAGGAGACTTCACGTTACATATGAAGAAAGTGGAGCAAAACTATTTATAGGTGTATATTAGTGAATTACCTATTATCTGCCCCCACCCACATTACAAAATACATTAAGGTAAAGTGGCCAACCCCCTTTATGCTCCCATCATGATGCTTGTAAATTACCGTCATATAAACCACAGTAGAGTAAGGAAAAGTGGCCAATGCACAGAACACTGTAGAGTCACAGGCCTCTTACCAAATCAATATGCTCACTATTCACAGAGAAGGACTCCACACACTGGACTCCTGAACTTATAATGAACACAGAATGAAAGGAAAAAGGACTCCTGCTACATTGCGTCTGCCCTATAGTGTAATGCCCACAGGTTTGGACTGGTTATTAACTACGCCTCCCGCCATGTTTCTGGTATTTACACTCTTGCATCCAGAGACATCATAACCTGCTCTCCAGAAGTCAGAAGCGTGATGTGAATCACAGCACAAGGACCGAAATGGGGAGAGCTTGACTTCAGTGTTTAACTCTCCACTTCCATTAGTTAATACAATCAATTTACAACTCACTTCTAAGTCCAAATTCTGGATGATGCAAAGACTCCATGCCCGGAAGAAACACAATCTGGGGGGGTGTTAATCTGCTTGACAACATGATGGTAGTGGTTTGTTTGGGCAATTTCTTTAAATTTACCCAAAGAATGATAAGGGTGTTGGGGGTCACACTTAACACTTTAACTCAGTTAAAAGTGTTTAAATTACATCTAAACATATGCGGTCGTGTCCCCGCCTGATTTCTATGGAAATGCATATAATCTGTAACCAGCATCCAGCGTTTTGCATTTAAACAATACAGGAAACCGGGTGATCGTTACTGAGCGCATGAGTTTCCATAGAAAACAGAAATTTTTAATTTCTAAACTGAGTCAAAGTGGTAAGTGTGACCCCACCATATAAGAGGACAGTATTGTCTTTCACCATGTTGCATGAGCTATCATGGTATTTAAGAAAGTCTCCTGCTGCATCCAGGAGGGTGACTGGAGGACAGACAACAGGCAGGTGTGTGGTTCAGTCTATGCACTTCTAAGGGAGTCACAAGTGAATGGGGAACCCACAGGCAGCTACCCTCTGTGCCCAGATGTGGTGGGCATGTGGTTTCTGAATTTCGGATTGGCACAACCTTTAGAAAGAACACAAAACACCAGAATTCACATAGAAGCATCTCTCCGCACACACACAGTAACTACACTTGGTACTGGGATAACACATAAGTCAGCTATAAAGATTGCACACATTATAGCGGCAGAAACTACAGGTTTATTCAACAATGATCACAAGCAGCTCTGAACAACAAGATTACATCCAGACTAACAATATTTCACTACGAATGTGTGCTACACCAAGTAAAACCTGGCTGCATAGAGGCTGATGCTAGTCTGTTTTATCACTGCACATGACTTCATACATGTACGTGGGGTCCTAATCCAAGATAAAGACTTCCATATTCAACGCCTGCCAAAAGCAGCATCAAGATAACATACAAATATGCTCTATGATGGAGAATCCTTTCACAACTGCAATTCACATTCCAAAATAGCTTTAAAAATGCATAATAGTCCACCATATCACATCCCAAACCCTTGTGTTCACAAGAGGCAGGTTAGGTTATTAGGATAGATGATCACCGCTCTCCATAACAAGTGTGAATGCCTCAAACTAGTGAACTTTGAAAAAAGTTCCGAGATATTGAACCTTAAAACTTTTTTTTCAGTTACAATTTCACCTGTTGCGGGCGATTTTCTTTAAGGCGAGAAACACACGTAGTGAGTAATGTAGCAATGTCTATTCATATTAAAAGTTGTGGCTGTACTGTTGGGACACTGATAAAGCTACAAGTACTTATTAAACACTGGTTCAGTGATCCAAATATCAAATAAAAAAAAAAAAATAAAAAAAAATAAAATATATATTATATAATATATATATAAAATATATATAATATATATATATATATATATATATATATATATAATATATATTATATAATATATATATTATATAATATATATATATGCGTGTGCATGTAGGAGTGCGTGCATGCATGCATGCAGGAGTGTATGTATGTATGCATGCATGTAGGAGTGTATGTATGTATGCATGCATGTATGTAGGAGTGTATGTATGTATGAGTATCTATGCATGTATGTATGTAGGTAGGAGTGTATGCATGTATGTATGTGTCAGGAATGAAGGGGAAGAAAGAAAAAAAATCTTTTGTTCTTCCCTTCACCTGAGATAGGTCTTGCAATGAAGCAGGAACAGTACAGATGGGACTCACTACACATGCTCCAGATCTCCGGTTCACACAGTGCAGTCATTTTACATATTTTCATATTATACTAATTTTAGAGTTCAAATATACAAGCCACAGAAGTATACAAGGCAAAGAAGTTGAAAAACAAGAATACCCAAAGACAAACAAAAAGTGGTGGAGATGATGGCCCCCATAGAATATAAACGTCAGGGGGAGAAGAGATAAACAAAATAATCAGAAAAAAAGAAAGATGAATAGAAGAAAGGGCCCAAGAAACAAGCCCAAAGAACATCAATAAAGCCCCTTAATCATTGCATGTATCATATTTAAAGGAAATCTACCACACTTAAACACTGGTGTGTCCCGTCTGGCAGGATCTGCTCTTCTTTTAGCTTTGTATGCCCTTATTTTTACAAAAAAAAAAAAAAAAAACTTTAAAAATGATGCAAATGAACCAGAGGGGCTCTGGACTTAATTAACAGCTATGAAGCCCAGAGCCCCTCAGGTTCATTTGCCTTATTTATAAAGCATTTTTCTGTAAACACAAAGGCATAAGAAGTTATAATAAGAGCAGGTCCTACCAGAGGGGGTGCACACCAGCAGGTCAGTGTTCTTGGTTTACAGACCTTAATCCTGGTGGTAGATGCCCCTAAGGTGACCCAGTAGAAACATATCTTCCATAACTGTCAAAGTCACTTGTGCGAGAATTTGAGTAGGACATATTACAATTCAACATTTGTTTGATCTCTAAGTAAGACACTCGGGTTTAGGTAAACTAATGATACTTGGAATTTTGATTGGTTTAAGCTTCTACAACACACACATTCACCACACACCACAGACGCCAATACACCTTATGGATTTAATCATCAACACCCACGGCTACGCCCGTCTCAAAGCAAAACAATCTAGAAGTCATGAGTAGTAGAAAGCCACTATACCATATCTAGATGGTTTTTGCATGGAGAAAGATAACTGCAATCCAGATCCTAGAAAAAGGGGAAATAATGGTATGATTTATTCAGAAATTTGCATTAATTGTTGGCAAGATAACAGAGCTATGACTATTGGAAGACGGATACCAGGGCATATTTAAAAGGTTTTACTAAGTATACAAGTTATCATTTATCCCCAAAAATCACAAGAACAGGACCTCCCTGCTCAATGAATGGTGCAGTGGCAGAACAAGCAGGTCTCCCTGTCGGCAATTTGCATTCAAGTGAAAGAAGCAGTAAGGCAAAGGCTTGCCCTGATGGTCCACCCATTATAAGAACGGGTCCCCCACTCTCTTAAGAGCAAGGAGTTCCAGCACTCAGACCCACACAATCCCTATTCACAGGATAGGGAATAACTGTTACTACGGACAACCCCTTTGCTGTGCCTATGCAGGAATGCCAGCGTATGATGAACAGGGCGCGCTTTGATGAGTATAAAATGACTACAAGTTATTAAGATGCCATCAAGTTCCTGAACGGATGCCACATCTGGAACTAACTTGGAAACAATTAGGTAAGACAAAGCAGCCTGGGAACCCTAAGCAATGCAGAAGACAACCACACAGGATTAAACTAAAACTCCATACAAGACCAAGCAATCTCCCCCCACCTTAACATCTGTACACGGCAGTAAAGGAGTTAAATAAAACCAGGGTCACCTATACAGAGAAACTAAAGCATTGATTTTCCTCCTCGAGCCCTGACAAAGAGAATACAGTGTATGAAACAGACATCAATGTGGCTTCTGCTCTCCAAAAGAGCTTCAACAGGATGTTTTATATTTGCAATTCTTAATATTTTGGCCCACTTGCCTAGTTACTATGAGGTAACAAATGGCTCGTTTTTTATTTTTCTCCCCAATTGAACCAGGGAGGTATGGCACATGCTATTTTTGTAACAGCTTTGAAGATAAAGCGCTGGCTACAGCACAAATAGAAAGGGGCCTATTGGGTGCCAAAGCCACAGGCCTGCATGGTTTGCTGCAGATGTACAGAGAGTATTGATTTCCACGGTTAGGGGAAAATCAGAAACTTGCTTATGGAGCAGACATTGTAGAAGTGCAAGCTACGTAGCTCTGGAATCATTCACATGAACTCAAATTGAAAAACTTACACTACACACATTAACGTCCATCCTGAAAAACACTACAGTAGGTCTTGACTTAAAGGGGTTGTCCAGACACACAGGTGAAAAATTAAGTTCCTGTGGACAGGGGATAACATGCTGATTGGTGTGGGACCCCCAAGGATTATAAGAATGGGTGTCCATTGTTCCCCAAATGAACAGAGCAGCCAGTTGCACAGCTGCTCTATTCATCTCTATGGCATTGACGGACATTGGCGAATGTCGTACTCGCCTGTCTTCATCAGTTCCATAGACAGCGAATAGAGTGGCAGCATGCACGTCCAACCTGACAATCAAATTCATTTAGTGTGCAAACGACCCTCGATCTTGTGATTCCCGAGGGTCCCACCACTGGGGAGAGTCACCAATTCCAAGTTCAAGGACAACTACCACCACTGATTTACTGATAGTACAATGTCAAAACTTACACGCAGAAAAGTCGCTTCCCCCATTGTTTTTTTTTTAAAGGAAATTCCATTTTTGGATTCTTCTTAGAAACACTTCAGAAGAATATAGTGAGGAGTCGGAGGTGCCCGGCTGCATTATTGGAGCTCCACTTGGTTCCCCCGAGTGATTAGATATGCGCGCCCCCTCTCTCGTCAGGTTAGCTTGGTCCTGTCACAATCCGCGGGGGGGACCAGCCCAACCTGAAGAGAGAGGGTGCGTGCATATCTAATCACTCAGCGGAGCCAAGGAGCGCCTCTTGCATCAATTATTACCATGATGTGCAGAGTCCAGTCCTCGGCACTGTGATAAGTGCACAAAATTTAGTCACTTCAGGTTCAAGATTTACACACTGACTTCAGTTGTTTGATAGAGCCCTAAAAAGGAAACCTATCAGCAGCGTTGTCTACACAATAACCTTGAGCTAGGCATTAAATTTCACTTCAACATTCTCTCTTTTATATTAAAAACAGCCCTCTTGGCTACTTGAAAAACTTTTCATGTGATATACAAATGAGCTTAGACATGTCAGACATCTGAGGAAATAAATTACACTAAGAAACTGGAGGGGAATGTCAGACGCCTCCATTTTAGACAATATAGAACCATTATGATATTATTTTAAAAATGAAAATCTCAGCTTTAAAAACACACCAGGGATACAGGGTGTGAAAGACAACAACACCGTCTGTAACTAGCTCAGAGCACATCTTCAAAGGAGAGAATTTACATTCAATGTATGGAGCTGTGGTGCGGGAGCAATACCCTACAGATGATATAGGTTTAATATGGTGGGGGGTCTGACACCTCATATCCATCCGCTGAAAGATTAATCAACCTTCCTCCGGAAAGGCGATTCATAATGAAACCCCTGAGGCGTAACTTTGTAGCACAAATTTCTGAAGCTAAGAAACGTAATTGTATAAATCTGAATGTGGTTGTTTTTCATAGACCCCTTTCAGATACACAGTAAGGATATCCAAGTTTCAAAAATTAGTGTTAACAAGCTTTGTTTGCGTCCCTTTTCGGACGATGGACATCATCGTGCCGGGGGGAATCAGGGAGCTCAGAGTGCTCTGTGATCATGCAGAATAGAAGACTATGGGGGCAGCTCTCAGGCTCTGCATGAAGCCTCAATAGAATACAATTTAAAGCACATGATATAAAGAAGCGTCTCCTCGTATTATCAGTGACAACACAGAGCTACAGAGAACTACAGACATCCGTACCTTGAGCAAAAAGATCACTCTTGATACTTTACAAAGTCTTTGCATCTCATGGGTTGCTAAACGTTAGGAAAATTAAGAAGTTTTGCCAAACTCCTTGACAAATTCTTTTGAAGAAAAGCAACTTACTTGAAGATAATGAGAAAACTTATGACAAGTAATCCTTATACAAAGAGCTAAGATATGAGAAAGTATAAATATATTATAGTAAAATAAATAAAATAAAACATGAAACACATGAACAATACCTTCCAAGCTTACCTGGAGGGGGTATAAGAGGAGGGGCTGTACTGACATTTGGAGGAGGAGGAAATAATGGAGGTGGAGGGAGGTGAGTTGGAGGAGCTCCGGGGGGAAAAAATGGCGGCGGTGGCTTGATAAAATTATTATCCACCTCTGATGGAGACTGTTCTGTTACTACCTATAATTTAATAAGCACAAAAAGCATTAAAAAAAAAACCTTCAACAATTTTACATTGTTACATATATATAACTTAACTACCAGCAATACAAAACGCAGCACATATAAACTATTAAGATTATAGAGTGCTATCAGTGTATCCAAAAGATCACAGAATTCTTTAATGGTCATTTATATTCTGAATATCATTGGCTGCTTTGGTTTTGGAATTTGCCTCGTCATTAAAGGCTAAGCACAAAGCACACAAAGGCCCTTGTACTTCTAACAGCAAATGTGCTGCAACCCCACAAAGAGGAGGTCACTTCACTTTAAGCAAAAGCTGGAGACCTGCCAGAAGAAACAAGTTCTGTAGTATCAAAATTCACAAATGCTAGCAGTTCTTTCTCCCTCTACAAGATTAACACAGAACAAGGAAATTCTGATGCAGGGGGAAGAAACTATTTCCTACTTTGTCGAGTTGTATAAAAAATGTTTTCGTTGCAAATGCTTCTTGGTGAAATCAATAGAATGCATCTATTACGTTTTCTTGTTTGTTACCTTGAAAACATTGCTGCATTTCTATAGTATCGACCTTAAGTTATTGAACAAGTTAAGTTATCTCATCCTAGACGAGCATCATTTCTTGCAGAGATAAGGAGTATAATCCAGTCACATTGTTGGTGGTGATCACGCTTTAGAAATAGCAAACCAATTTAATTGCATTTCAGTCAATGCAAATTAGTTTGCGGGTGGAGAAATAAAGCCAAGTAATGCCACAGTGCAAGCTGACCACAAAATGAATCTGGCGGGAGAGGCCACGAGAGACAAGATTTTGCAGGAGTATGTAAACCTGGAGCAAACTGTAACTGTACTGCAATAAAAATTGTATTCGGGAAATGCTGCACACCCTGGCATACCTGGATATTGCTTTCATTTGCACCTCTTCGACGCCCCTCCACGCGTGTGATTGTGGTGGTTTGCCCAATGACGTCAATTGTGCCCGAGAGCTTCCTACTGTACAAAATTACAACAGAGAACAATTAAAACCCAACTTGTCTGAAAGCACAGAAACAACTCTGGCTGTGAACATAGGGTTCAGATTCAGAGAGACATTCCTCTGCAACTAATGACCACATTTACTTTCATTAGGTGCAGGCACTCCAAAACTACAGTCACTGCTCCTCTTATGTGAGCTGGAGACACCGTCACCATTGGATTCCTACTCAATATTATACATTTTTTTCAAACAAAACTGTAGCAGATGGCAGACATGATTCTTAAAACCTTACCTCGGAGGTGGAGCACCAGACTTAAATAAGGATGTAGGGGATGCAAACTCTGGCTTGGTTGTCTGTAGAACAGCATCTTTCTCTGGATTCCCAGTTCTACCCTGTTGTACCTATGTATAACAAAACCAAACCAAACCTAATAAGGAAAATTGGTATAACAAAGGGATGCCCACCCATCGGCATAATGCAAGTCCATGCTCTCTGAAGATTGACAAACAAATGGACATAACTGTAAAGTATTTGGGGGATGTAGACCTATTGCTAAATCCGGCAAAACTACTTTTCTACGTACCGTAATTTTATTTGTTGTCGATGAGACTGGAAGTGCTTCCAGGCCCATCCTAAGTCTCTTCTGTTTCTCACAGTACGCTTTCCAGGTATCTTCATTAAATCCATAATTGAAATAATCTGATAGATCAGCACCTAGAGGAGAGAAACAACATTATAACATGATAATACACACAGGGGGACCAGCATAGACATGTGGTAGATAAACCACAAATTTTTACGCCTACTGTTAATGGATAGAAATCTGGTCCACAACGTTACCTGGCTTTCTCCAAGGTTTGTCTTCAAAAGAATCCAAATCCACCTCCACCAGAGGAACTCCATTAATACTGCCAGGGGCGTCCAAATCAACCCCTTTCACTTTTCCTCCTGTGATAATAAAAGAGTAAATAAGTTATTTGTTAATAATGTTTATACATGAGTAAGACAAGTAATGGGATGTAGCTTACCAGCAGCTCCATAGATTCTGCCTCCAGTTTTAATGTTCAGGTTAACTGGGGTTGTCCCATAGCTCCTGGGATATGAAACATTTACATGTTCAGCAAATGAATTGTACACAAGATGTACCTAGTATTAAAGCCATAGAAACATACCCGTACTGAGGAGCTCCAGTTTTTATATCTCCTATTGTCACATGGACATCATCGTCATCATCATCACTGTCGCTATCGCTGTCATCTTCAGTTTCAGTCACCTTACACAGGAAGAAAAATATGCATAAGATGATAGTGTGAGAAATGTTAAGCTGTGAGGCGATTTCCACTTCCTCAAGAGTAGGATATGATAATATATAGGTAAATATGATATACTACTTGTGCTCATATAATGTGGAGCAGAATTTGACAAGACTCCTCAGAGACAAAGTCCTACATTCCCCATTTACTGTAGATGCCGAACTCAGAACTCTTCCAGTCCCCCCTCAGTAGTCCTGCCAGTTTATATATTCTTTCACAATAAGCAGCCTCCCTTCACAACAGCATATTCCTCATTCTAACACCAAAGGATAAATGATGAGGCAAATTTACACCAAATTCAGGAATCTATGCACAAGACCCAATATGAAGTGGAGTGGAGAAGCATGGTAGTACGTCACATGTCGGCTGCAGGTTATTGGGGGGGTGGGGGCTCACGGGCTGAGCCCTCTCCAGAGCCAGTGGGTGTTTGCTGCATATTGCAGCAAACACCCACAACTAGTGCTAGCATCGATCACGTGTGTTAACCCTGGCCAGTGCCACATGGGCGCCGCTATCTTGTCTTTGATCATTGCTTCCTGTGATATCATCGAGGAGTAGTGATCAGTTATACAAAGACCCGAGGCGGTCTGATTTTAGCCAATCTGTTACAAAGTGCAATTTGCACATTATAACAGATGATGCAGAAAATTCCCATATACAGGCGGTCCCCTACTTAAGAACACCCGACTTACAGATGACCCCTAGTTATAAACGGACCTCTGGATTTGGTAATTTACTGCACTTTAGCCTTAGGCTACAATAAACAGCTATAACAGTTATCAATGGTTTCTGCAATTAAGGTTTATTGTTAAACCTGGTTCTTATGACAATCCAACATTTCTAAAATCTGATTGTCACAGAGACCCAAAAAAATTTGTCTGGATTATAAAATATACAGTTTCGACTTACATACAAATTCAACTTAAGAACCTATCCTGTACGTAACCCGGGGCTTGCCTGTACTGCCTGTAGTATGGAAGTATATGGTAGGATGAATCAGAAACCCTCAGGTTAAAGTACCCTAGGGGTCTGATAAATCCTGCGTTTAACCCCGTAACAGAAAACTAAAAATTTTATGAAAAGTAATCAAAGGCAGTACAGTCCTCAAATTGGAAGCATTAAAAATGGCATCAATAGTTGCAAAAAAAAAAAAAATAAATTACACCACCCACAGCTCCGTACACCAAAGTATACAGAACGTGGCAAAATGAAAAATTAATTTTATGAAGAATTATTTTTGTTATTTATACAGGCAGTCCCCGGGTTACATACAAGATAGGGTCTGTAGGTTTGTTCTTAAGTTGAATTTGTATGTAAGTCGGAACTGGATATTTTATCATTGTAATCCCAGCCAGAACTTTTTTGGGCTCTGTGACAATTGGATTTTAAAAATGTTGGGTTGTCATAAGAACCAGGATTAACAATAAAGCTTCATTACAGACACCTGTGATAACTGTTATAGCTGTTTATTGTAGCCTAGGACTAAAGTACAATAAATAACCAATATCGAGTGGTCCGTTTGTAACTAGGGGTCGTATGTAAGTCGAGTGTTCTTAAGTAGGGGGCCGCCTGTAATATGAAAACATAAAACCAATATAAATTTTGTATTCCCGTGATCGTACTAGGAAGTAGACACGTCATTTGGGGCCGTAAAATCCAAGCCCACAAGAAGTGGGGCAAATTCGTTTTTTAACCGGTTTCATTGCATTTGGAATTTTTTTTCCCCCGATTCCCAGTACATGGCATGGAATATTAAACACTGTCACTATGCAAGTGCAATTTGTTACACAGAAAACAAACCCGCACACAGCACTTTGCATGGAAAAATAAAAGAAGTTATAGATTTTTGAAGGTGGGGAGTAAAAAATGGAAACGCAAAAACTAAAAAGGGTCTCAGCGTTAAGGGCCTGGTTTCCTAAAATAATATGATAATGTGATAAACTTAAATTACAGAAAGCAAAGCATAAAGAAAGTTATTTCAACATTATAGGTGGATGAAATTAATGTAACAATTTCTTTAATGCTTATGTCATCCATAAGAAACCAAACAAAAAAATGTGAAAACTGCCTAAAGAAAAAAATAAAGAAATAACCTCACCGTTTTGCCGACGCCATTCTCTGTAGTTTCTGGTTCAGCAACAGGTAATGGATGAGAGCTACTGCACAAATGAGAAAATGTAGGATAATGTAAGAGAAGGCTCCTGACTGGTATGACTATATACACTTGGAACAATATTCATGTTCAATAAGAACTAGTGTACACCTGCATCAGCATAAAAAGAGCATAACAAAAACTAAAAACAGAATCTGTACACCATTGATATGAATGCACCTTCCATTACGTATCAGATATCAGTAGTGCAAAAAAACAAAACAACAACTGCTCCTCTACATTTCAGCTACTAATAACCGGACCTGCAGCTAACTGAGGCTTCTAACAACCGGACCTGTGAACAATAAAAATGACAACGCTATTGGTAAGTTTACACAATTTTTTATTGATTCGACTCCTAAATGGAACTTTTAAGGGTGATGCCACACATCACATTTTTTACCGTTTTAAAGCATGCGTTTTTGAATGTTTACCGTGCGTTTGGCTGCTTTGAACCAGTTTATCTTCATTTCTAGAAGTGTAGCAGCTGTGAAACAGATTAAAACCAGCCAAACACATGGTAAACTTTGAAAAACATTCAACGCATGCATTTTAAAAACGCCTGAAATTGCACGCTTCGTTACTGTCCAAAAACGCGAAGTGTGGCATCCCCCTAAGAACTGGGCTGGAGTTACTCAGACCGGCTCATACATAGTAATTGCAGTACCAGCATCCGCTGATAGGTGGGGGTCCAAAGAGTTGGACATCAACCCTCTGATATCTTTAATTCAGTATAGTATGTGTAATTACCATCAAAATATAGCAGGGGCACTTACTCATACATCCAGGCACTGTGATTGTGGTTATCTTCTTATATTTGTTATCCATAGCCTGCCTAAAAATCAAATTTTTAAATTATGCTATTGAGTCAGAAGGGCTCTGAGGACATTACCAAAGCCTATCCATGCTCCAGCTTCACAGGCTGCTACACTGTGCACTTCCCCACCTCCCAGTGTGCAACATTACAGCAGGCAGAGGGAGTGGGAAGTTTTGATGAAACCAGGGGTGAGGAAGGCAGGTTTACATTCAGGCAGCCTGTGAATATACACGGCACCATTGACCACCCTCCTGACTGATTAGCATAATTTTGCAATGGGATTTTGTAAGGAAGAAGGCGATGGATAACAAACATAAGAATATTACCACAGTCGCAGTGCCGGGATCTATAAGTATGTGATAGATTTTCTTTAAAGCTGATTGTTCTGCTTCATCTGGCGATTCTATACATCAGAAGTCCATTCACAAAAATCTATTTTCAGGCACAAATTTAGCTTACAATTCTGCCTTATGTGAACATGAAAGGAAATTAAATTCAACTGCAATTGGACGCATTAGGGTCCTCACCTTGTGATGTCTTCTTCATCATCTTCTGGTCCAGCAGCCTCATTTTCCTCTATATAAAGACACAAAGAAAACAACTTTACAGACAGATCCCCCGTAGCAGCGCCAAGCAATAGAAAAGGTTAACTTTTAATTCATTATCTTTCTGTTCTTTAGGTTACCTGCACATGAATATGTGCAACATAGGGCAGAAAAAAATTCATCTGGTGTCATTGGTGTGTGACGTCTGCTCACACGTTGATGATGGTAGAAAACGGCCAAAACATTCGCAGCTTGGGCAGTCGGCTCACTTACTGGATCATGGAAACAACTGCTGTGTGTATGTGTGTGTGTAAACGTAGCATTAGGCTAGGGACACGGCACAAAAATGTCAAAGAGAGGGACCCCACTCCCACATGGAACATATATAGCGGAATAGAGTGTATAGGCATCATATGGATGTTCTTTCTTCTGAAGTTCACCAGTGCTTGCCACAGCAACATGAGCTGCTTAATAGTAGGTCTCAGGTGCCCAACAGCCCCCCCCCCATCATAAAAGGCGCCATCAGCAACGGACTATTCTAAAGGGTCAACATCTGCAAAGATTGTATGTTCTCTACGTGTTTGTGTGGGTTTCCTCCAGATCCTCCAACACTCCAAAACATACTGGTAGGTTGATTAGATTGTGAGCCACATTGGGGATAGGGACCAATTTGGCAATCTCTGTGCAGTGCTGTGGAATCTGTGTGCGCTATATAAATAAATTATTAAAGGGGATGCAGAAACTAACACTCCAGCCCTGTCACCTGGTGCTGCGTATTTCAAAGACTAAATGATCTCATGAAAAGGAAAGTAATTACGGATTTATAAATCTATAACATAATACAGCTCCAGCTAAGTAGATCTGATTTATAAAATCCAATGTACACAGTTGCTGCACAATGTGACCTCCGCAGTCAGTTCTATCACCTTAGACATCTTTTATAAGATATAGAGATTAAACCCTACAAAACACATAAACAATGGAGTTGAATAGCAGCAAAATGTGCTGTGAAATTCCACATAAACATTCTTGTGTCCAAGCAGCTACACTAAAGTACCAACCTATGACTTTCGGTTGGTACTTTAGTGTAGCTGCCTCAAAAACAAATCTTTTGGTACCTAAATTAAATGGGGTTTCGGTTCCCCACCCCCTACAAGTCTTCATAATAGGGACATCAGTATATGATTGTTGGGGCCAGCCGTACTGTATAGGTTATATATAGGAACGCTGAGTAGGGGACTACAAAACGCCTTTAAGAGAGGTTTCTAAACCACAGGATAGGTCTGCTGATGTCTAGAAACACTTTTAGGATGTGGGTTTGAGAAAAGGGGCTGCCAAAATCCATCCCATTGCGCCGGTGGTAACAGCGAGTACACACTTGTAGTGCGGAGGGATGAAGGGCATTGATTCTATGGAAATCAGATCCATAAGAGATTACAATGGGGACAGGCGGCTTTATAACTAGCAGTACAGTGGCTGAAAACAGGGAACAATAGCCTTACAGTCAAAAATAAACTTCTCTAGGGGTTTCAAGTGGCTCATTAATTGGACGTGCGACAGGACAGGGGGTGCACAGGGAGTCATCTCCTTTCCCTCACTGCTGTATGACGGGTACAGAGAGCTAAGCATCAGTGCACACGCTGCGGTTCCTCGGCACAGGCCGCACTATTACAGGACACACACAGTAAGCCTCGTACCCCCGTACAGCCACTCTTCCTCCTCATCCCCGCCTCCTCCGCTGCCCGCAGTCACTGTGGTGGGGGTGACCGTGCTCGCTGCTGTGGGAGAGGTGGTTGAGGAAGGAGCAGCGGCCGTGTTAGAGGCGCTAATCTCCGACGTAACCACCATCCGCTCCAGCAGCTCCCCGCTGGCGGACATCTTTCCTGTGCAAAGAGGGAAAAAAGCCGCTATCGCGAGAGCTTGCGCCTCCAGTCACGAGCAGTCCCGGAATTCGTCGGCAACCAATGGGAGGGAAGTGTCATTGTCACGTGACACCGCTCGTGCCGTAACGGCGGCCATTTTACTTTTGGGCTCAGTTTGCCCCTTTTTAAAAAAAAAAAAGAAAACTTTATTAATAGCGATTTAGTACAACTATCTGTAAGACATAATTATTACTAATTATGTTTAAACATTTTAGGATCTAGGGTGCATTCACACATGGCGTCTTGGAGGCGTCTAAATGCATGTGTTTTTTAAATGTTGCAATGTGTTTTGCTAGGCTGCAAGTGTTTTTCTTCATTGCTGCAAGTGTAAGCAGCTGTGTAAGTGGAGGGGTGTGAAGGGGTTCGAGGGTGTCAGAGTAATAATAATAATAATTCTTTATTTATATAGCGCACACAGATTACACAAAGCATGTCAGATTGGTCCCTGTCCCCATGGGGCTCACAATCTAAACAACCTAACCGTATGTTTTTGGAGTGTGGGAGGAAACCGGAGTACCCAGAAGAAACCTACACAAACACAGAGAGTATGTTCTTTTTGCAGATGTTGACCTGGGTGGTATTTGAACCCAGGACGCCAGTGCTGCAAGGCACAAGTGCTACTCACTCTATGTATGAATTAATTACTTTATATATGTAAACTCATTGGGGTGGGGACTATTTAGGTGCTGTATTTATGGTGTGAACATTGTTCTGGTGCTGTATTTCTGTACTGTGACCAGATCTGGTGCTGTATTTCTATACGGAGACCAGTTCTGGTGCTGTATTTCTGTACTGTGACCAGATCTGGTGCTGTATTTCTATATGGAGATCAGTTCTGTTGCTGTATTTCTGTACAGAGACAGTTCTGGTGTTGTATTTCTACATGGAGATGAGTTCTGGTGCTGTATTTCTGTATAGAGCCAGTCCTGTTGCTGTATGGGACCCTCAGCCCTGTTGTTCCACTTACAATTATGGGAACTACCTTTAGCACTCCCATAAACAGTAAATGAGTGGAGATTTCTGACACCCATATACTATTGAATGCAGCAGCAAGATACATACTCATTCTGGTGCTTCACCCATTAGTGAAAAAGTATTCTGTATTGATAGGAGTCCTGTTCTCGTGGTTGATGTGGGTCCCAGCAGTCAGAATCTCAGGGTGCAGACATGTTAATTTTTTCAGATGCAGTTTTTGAAGCCGAAAGACATATGATTGAAGGTTGCTACTAATCCTACTATTTTTACTTCACTCCTGGTTTGGACATCAAAAACTGCACCAATCTGCTTTTTATGTCAATCCCGTGGGTAGAAGACAACTTGCTAACTTGGTGAAAGCCCTTTTAAGTAAAATTATGACTACTTATACAGCACACAGCTGGATGAGTTAGTGTTCCTGCTCAATGTAACAGCCCTGTGAATCTGCAGAACAGAGGGGCCTTTTTATAAGGAAAACATTAATGTTATACTATATTAATGTTATACATTCATTTTTAGTAGGGGGGAATAGGAAGCCACGTCATATTTCTGCTATTAATAACGGAACGTGTAGCATAACTGGTGTGATTTTTGCCTTAATAAAATCCTCTGCAACCAATCATATTCCACTTCTCATACACACCAAGTATGAGTGATTGGTTGCTATTAGTAACCTCTACAGCACATCAGGATAGTGCAGGTGATACCACGTGACAGTGCAGGTGATGACGCGTATCGTGTGCGCCCTGAGTGTTGTTGTGACACGTCATCAGCGCTCAGCTGTCAGTGTGGAAGCGGCGTGCTGTCACTATGGCGAGCGGAGCGGGGCCGTCACTGGCGGCGTTCAGTCAGAAAGTGTGGGAGCCGGTGCTGGCTAAGTCCCGGCGGGCTGTGGTGTTCATGGACGAGGCATGTGCGGAGGTGCTGCACTGGTGCGGGGATGTGGAGCTGCTCCTGGCCGCCGGGGCGCTCAATGTGAAGGAGTTCTCCAGCTTTGAGTCCGGCAGCAGCAGTCAGCCCAAGGCGGTGTTCGTGGTGAGCAGTCCGCTGCGGGGCCGCTGTGTGGACGTGATCCGGGACGTGGTGAGCCAGAGCTCCTTCCAGTACTGTGTAGTCGTGACGGCGGTGAGCCCCGGGGAGGCGGAGGGCCGGGCTGTGTACGAGCAGCTGGAGGAGAAGCTGTGCCACTGGATGGGGAACATGGGCTACACCTCTGAGGTGCTGTGGGCCCCCCTCCTGCTGGCCCCTGTCAGCCCCTGCCTGCTCCTGGCCCCCGCCTTCCACTCCCTCTTCCCACTTCTCCCAGGACAAGACCTCCAGGCCCTGAACCGCAGCCGCCCCGACAAGAAGAGGTTTCCAGGCCTGGGGGATGTGGACTTCCCATCTCTGCCCCTGGAGCTGCAGAACCACATCAAGAACCTAGTGTCCAGCCTCAATCACATCATGGAAGGCATTGGAGTGCGGGAGGAGTGCTTCTCCGTGGGGTATCTCAGCAGGATCATTGCTGGAGAAGTGGCCAACTACCCCCTGGCGAAAAACCGCAGGAAGACCGCCCAGAGCAAGGCGTCACTGGTCTTCATTGACCGGACACTGGACGTTACTGGTATGAGGACCTTCTTACCACATTATGTACCAGAGACGTATTGTCTAGCTCCTGCAGCAGACGTACCTAGGGCAGCTACTATGTACTAATATGTGGTGACATCCCTCTGTGTGGGATCCAAATGCAAAGTGACCAGGATAATATCACCCTCTATGTAGTTGTGGCTTTAGCTGAAGAGGAATCAGAGTGTGAACAGTAGAAGCAGATTCCCCTGGCAGTCCCAATAGCTTCTGGTGCCTTTCTAAGATTATTTTTGATTTTGTACCGGGGCGTTTGAGCATTTCCGAATTGGAGAGGACTTTTCACCACAATCTCCCTCCCTTAGCATCTTTTAATAGGCTCATTTTCCTCTGCTTCTGCTTCAGTAGAAGTTTTCTCAGTAGAGAAACCACCTACGATGCCGATTATGCGGTTCTTTTCTACGGCTTGGACTGCCCATACGACTGTAGATTTTGCACCCAATACACCAATTGAGCTACGTCTACATGTGCCTGGACGTGGATGAGAAGCAACCCATGTGTGTTCCTTTGCATTCACTGACAGCTTTCACTGTCACTGCGGCATGTGGAGCAGTGGATAGACATGTTCAAAGCACAGAAGGGAGAGTTTCCAAGAGTTAGTTTCATATGGGGGCCATATTTAGGAATTGTGCTGACCTTGGTATTAGTGGGCAACACCATTATCCCCCTATCAGTACTATAACGTCAGTGGGCAGCAATGGGAGTATGGTGACTCATGGGCAATGTACAGCAAACACCAGTGCTGTCTACATTAGTTTGACTGATGGTAAACTAGTTCTACTAATCAGTTCCTGAGGAACTGTTCTTCTTAGGACTTAATTATTATTAAACTCTATATGCCACAATTCCGGCAATGAAGAGTTATAAAAATTATGCTAACCAGTCTAGGGCTCTCCGGCTAAGTCATTGGAGCGCCTTGTCTTCACTCCCTCATTATGTTACAAGACCAGAGTGTACAAAGAGCAGCTGACGTCAGCAAACAGATGGGACTGGAAGTGTAACAAGGGAGTGAATAAATTATAACACTAGGAGCTCTTCGGCACTCCGGTGTCGTAGCCAGAGAACCATAGACTGATTAGCATAACTTTTTTAACTATATTGCTGAAATTGCGGTGTATAGAGTTATAATAAAATTAGTCCTGAGAAGAGCAATTTCTCAGGAACTGGTTAGTAGGACTAGTCCACCATTAGTGAAATTAGTGATGGTAGATGTCCTGTTAAAAGCAGAATTTACATTTGTGGCAGCACATATGGCCAGCATTTTTGGTGGGATCATTGCTCCCTGTGATGTCTTTAGGGAGCGATGATTTGTTGCCATGACTGCCCAGAGTCTGTACGTGACCCAATGCTTGTCATTACTGAATTACTGTTAGTGTGCCAGTGCAACACTGTGATCGATCATTAGCAAAACCCCCATATCCCTCAATAATGCTGTATTGTAGTATGTGGTAGGAACGATCACACCTGCTAGGGTTAAAGTACCCTAGGGGGTCTGCAAATACAGTTAAAAAAAAGTTTAAAAAATTGCCAGAACAGATTTAAAAATAAACAAAAATACGTTAGACTGCTATCGCCACGTACCCAAATGGCCTGTCTATCAAATATAAAGATGGTTATTCCCAGCGGTGAACCTTATCACGGAAAATAGCACCAAAATGTCCTTTTTTGCTATTTTGCAGCTCATAAATGTCTAAATAAAAGGGATCTAAATCTATTTATATGTATATATTAAAAAAAAATTGCTATCTCAGTGATTGTACTGACTGAATAATGCGGTGGTGTTATTTGGAGCACACATACAAACAAAGAAAATGGCACAATTTTTTTGACAATTTAAAGTATTTACATATACTATGGATGGAGCCATGTGCTTTTTTTTTATCTGGTGCTGGTGTTAATCAGCTGATTGACAATGGTTCTGGATGTCACTTCCCCTAATAACTTATTAATAACCTATGCCATTTATAGGACATAATAGCATCAGGCTGGAAAATCACAGATTTAGGGGCTGTAAAATATTAGATTTTTCACACCAATAAGTGGTTGTGTAACAAGCCTTCAAGTCTCTTACGAGGGTGCACTGGCTCTGCTGTCATACACTGGTATATGTTTTCATGTAGACTTTATTCTATTTAATAAATATTTTCATATAATATCTTTGACTTGTCTTTTTGTATCCTGTGAATAACTTGGTAAACTTGGAGGTGGATGTTCATGAGTTGTCATTACAATAAAATTTCAACAGCAATGGCTACTTCTCGTAAAATGTCCTCGAACAAATCAGCTTGCCTATTAGGACATGTTTGGACTGCCATTATATATCTATATTTTATACACCTGCTGCAAATCCTAATCTAATAATTGGTCTGTTATACTAAAGCATCGTAGGAGTCTAGGACCAATAAATTTAGGTCATTTGATATGCATAAGCATAAGCCTCCAACAGGAGAGGGGAAGAATAATAATGAACTTACAGTTTCTATGAATTGTAATTTCATGAGAAGTCTTTCCCTAGAGTATAACAGTTCTAGAGAATTGTGTTCTTGTAGCTCAGTTCTTCCTCCTAGACATGTATTACTTAATTGGAAAGTGGGTCTAACCAATTAGGTATATTTCACTATGGCAGTGTCCAAGCTGTACTGACCATACAGCATAGGTACATGGAACACCTGATGTTTCTAACAGCGAGAGTCAAAGCGGAGTTATGAAAAAAAGCTTATCCAGAACTGAATGGATTCTTTTCATGAAAAATATTGGTTTATACTAAAAACAAACTTCTAACAAAGTGGACAGGAGCTCTTGAAGAAACTTAAAGGAAACCAAATGGTAGGGGTAAGCTGTAAATACCGAGCACCAGCTCAGGGTGAACTGGTGCCGGTACTTACTTTCGTTAGTGTTATTAACCGCTGTATCGCGGTTTTAACACTTTTTAATGTTTATAGCTGAAGCTGCTTCGGTGCTGCGTGCGACGTCTCTGGCATTTCCTATGTAGACGCGCGCACCGCCAATGCAGCTACAGCTATAAACATTAAAAAGTGTTAAAACCGCCATACAGCGGTTAATAACACTAACGAAAGTAAGTACCGGCACCAGCTCACCCTGAGCTGGTGCTCGGTATTTACAGCTTACACCTACCATTTGAACTAGTAGGTTTCCTTTAAAGGAGGACCATGACACACTTCTCCAACGCTTCATTTATAGTCCAGTCCAGTAGAAGACCGTTCCGATATGTTTGAGCCTTGTGTTGGTGGTATACTTCAACAGTATTGCATGATTCCTACCTTAAATTGAACCTGTCTGCAGAAAAAGACCTAACAATCTATTACCAGTATCTTCACAAGCACATTGATACCTTCCAGATCATGTATTTCCATGGTCCATTGTGGAGACTTTATCCAGAATATCAATTTTGAAGTCAGATATAAAGTCTAAGAGGAGAGTACTGAATACAACCTGCCACAGAATGCCTATTATGCTGTTTTTTGGAGACATGATGTGATTTCATGTGATCAGATACATACATGAGGTAGACGTTACAAATATAACATGAAAATTTGACATAAAGTTGATTTATGGGGATGTAAGGGAAACAATTTTATCTAAAAGAATGGTGTCATTTAGTTATTAGAGCTCTATTGTGCAAATGTGGTGACAGATTCCCTTTAATTACTAAACTCTCCACTTCTATAGTTCCAACAAGATTATATTGAATTAAAAGTATAACAGTGCCTTACAATAGGTAAACTCTCCACTTCTATGATTTTATACATCCAATTTCACTTCAAAGTTGATTTTTATTTTTTTGGATGATGCCACCACATTTTACCAAGACAGGTCCTTATCTGCCGGAAGGTTCTCTTTAAACATCATTCCCTTACAGTGCTATGTCTCTCCCTGTTGTAAAAAGAAAAAAAGTAGTATTTCTTTCGTAAGGTGAGACTAAAGAATTTGGCATGGTTGGAATTATTTGTGACGCTATAATATCATTGTGGTCGTCTTTTCTTGTCTGGGTCTGGAATAACAGAACCGGTGAGGGGGGCAGCAGATGAGCACATCAGTGTAGTAGGATTAGCAGACATTGGCAAAATGGAAACTGTAATGATTGCTACAAATGAATACGGTTCATCATGTCCTACCCCAATCCATCATTTACAGTCCATCTCCCATTTAATTCTTGGGCCTCAAATATAAAGCGAATGTTAGTGGAGTAGATCACACAGCAATATCTTTATTCTTCCATACTTTGGGCACCATCCCGACAGCCTGAATAGAATCTGCCAGGATAATCAGGCATAAGGTTATGTTCATGATGTGCAGCCCATGGAAGACCATCACTGATCCTACATATAATACCCATCCTGGGCTAAGCTATCATTATAAAGAATAAAATCATCATTTGCCATCACAATGGGGCAGATTTACTTACCGGTCCAGTCGCGATCCAGTGGCGTGATCTCTGACGATGATTTGGGTGTGCCAGGATTCACTAAGGTCCGTATGCCCGATATCCAAAAGGTGTCGCTGCTGCGCCCTGGTCCGCCAGAATTCACCTTCTACGTCCTGATGTATGTGAGTGCTAGATCTTGCGACACAAATTCTTTTTTAAATTCCGCAGATTTTCAGAATCCGTCGGGTTGTCCAATGGCCACGCCCCCGATTTCTGTCGCATGAAAGGCGGCGTCGATGCGCCAAAATCCAGTCACGTGTGCCAAAATCCCAGGGCAATTCGGCGCAAATCGGAAATCGTCGGACCCTTAGTAAATGAGCCCCATTGTTTCAATTCAGATTTGGGCTTATTTAGGCAGTGATGTGTCATAATAAATGTGTGTTTTTTTTTTCTTAATTGGATCAATAGGCAACTAAACCCTCACCCTAATGCAGTAATTAGTTAGGAAGCTAATATGGTGATAAATTGTGGAAACGTAGTAATGAGCCATAGCAACAGTACAAAAAAGCTCATGAATATTGGTTTATTTTCTTAGTTATATTAAGTTTGTCAGATTTCTTTATCGCTGAAAAAGCTCTTTATTTCCTATTCTATAGTGAACATGATACAATATAACATGCAGTAAACTCCTACGGTTACACCAAGGCTTATGTACTATAATCCGTGTTCTTCCAGGCGCTATCGGACATCATGGAGACAGTCTTGTAGAAAAGATCCTCTCTGTTCTTCCTTCTCTTCCTGGACAGAAAAATGATGTAATGATCAACATGGATGAACTCACAGACTTGCGAATTGATGGTGAAAATGAGGGGATAATAGCCCCAGGATGCTTGTCACAGCCAAAGTAAGCAAATAATATCACCAATTCATAGTTTGTTTTAATGTGACCTTATGCATGTGTTGAGATTTCAGAGATAAATTTATTGGTAAGGGAGAGAACCTGTGGCAGAAGCCAACTAAGTGGAGAAAGAATAATTATCCTCTGATCGGATGTTACAAATTTCCTTATGGTTGCTTTTACTGTAAATTCATACAAACCTTGTTGAAAGCGAATGTATCTTTCAGACAAGAATAGTGGAGTGATAATAGCAAACTTTGTAATATACGTTTAAGCAAATCTACCACCATGATCAGGGCATATACCAAGCACACGTGCATGCAGGTATGTGTATGTGCCCTCTCTGGAAGGATCTGCTCTTCTTTTACCTTGTTTTTCCAAAAAAGGGCTTTCACAATAATGCAAATGAGTCTGAGTGGCTCCAAGTTCAGTTATTTGCATAATTTTTAAAGCCTTTCTTCTTTTTTTTCCTTCCTTTGTAAAAACAAAGGCTTAAGAAGCTAAAAGAAGAGCGGGTCTTGCCTAAGGGGGCGCAAACCAGCATGTGAGTGTGATTGGTTTACAACCAAGATGACCTTCAAGTGGGAAAAAAACTTCTCTGTCCCATTTGTTTTTCTCCTTTCTGCTCCTATAGTGAGCAGTGCATCTGAAAGGCTTCTCAAGTCTTAACCCAGCAAATAAAGGAAATTGGGCTAATGGTTAAATAATAAATATTTCACTTGATAATTCAACTCTGTAGGGCCACAGTATGGTTCAGTATTTCGCACCAGTATTTGTAAGTCAAAACCATTCATTGGGGTGATTTATCAGAAGTGTCTGAGGTAAAATTGTTCTAGTTGCCCAAGGAAACCAATCAGAGCTCAGCTTTAATTTTATAAACAGCTGTGGGAAAATGAAAGCTGAGCTCTGATTGCTCCCAGACACTTTTTATAAATCTTCCCCTGTGTGTGGGTCCAAAATACAGAAGCAATACCGCTATTTCCAATAAAGCTGTGAAGGGTCCACTTCTGGTTTTGGCTTTTGAATAACAATACAAGATATGGATCAAATACAGACAATATGAATGTGGCTTATGGCAATGGGCAAGACTTGCCCAGCTCATATGGTAGTTTTCTGGTGTACAAGCCAGTTACTGGCGAATCTGCAGTAATTGTGATTATTTCTCCCTTTACTCCATTTCCACACCAGGTGGGCGTGTAGGAGCATGAAGGGGGACATTCCTGCCCCATGCTAGTGCATTTGCTGCAACGCATGAACTTTTTAATAAGTTAAAGTTTGCAGGCTGCACAATATTTTTACACCTGGTAGGTCCTGGTAGCCCGACTGGCAGATACATCAAGAGGCCGGAGACTCTTGATGTATCCGAAAACATAGGGATATCATCATACATCGGAGCGCAAGTGCCAGCTTATGATATGTCTCCCCCAATAAGTGACTGTAAAGAGCTTATTTCACTAGAAAATAGTTTCTGCTCATCTACCGTGTGTCTGTGAGAGTACAAGAGGGAAAGCTGATTCATACTGCTAAAAGCAGGAAGAAAGGCAGGGGAAAAGCAGGGCACAAGAAACTTTAATAACATATATTACAAAGTTTACTGGTATCTTCTGCACTATTCATTTATTTGTTAAAGGGCATCTACCACCAGGGTGAAGGGTTGTATGCAAATGAGCCTGAGGGGTTCCAGGCTCAATTAATACCTTACGAGTCTGGAGCCCCTCAGGCTCATTTGCATACAGTCTTTCATCCTGGTGGTAGATGCCTTTAAAGGTTTAGTTCCTCTTTAATGGTGAGGAGTACAGACATTACCAGCATCAGCCATAGACATTAAAATAATTCTGCTGTATGTGAGTGCAGGCAGATAGGGGGAAGTACAGGATGATGGGAGCAGTATACAGCTCTGCTCCATGATATAGATTTAGTATTGTTAACTGCATGTGAAGTATAGAAGATGTTTTGTTCTGCTTGATCTAATTCATTATTTTTATATCTAATTCTGTATAATTTCTCTTAAACTATGCAGATTATTGTCCTGCTTGTCTAAGTAGCTAGAATCCTATACTTCATGCCTGGGATGAGTTTTTTTTTTTTGATGGATTGCAGACATTTGTTTACGCCAAACATACATATTTATGCGAAACAGTTTGCAAATTGTTACGCCCACAGAGTCTCCTCCAGTTTGGTGATTAATCCATGTGGTTCTTGTCAAACATGACGAGCTTTTCTAAGGTCTACTAGAGAAAAATAATTAAGTTCTCAAATGGGGGTCAAGGCTAAAGAAAGCCAAAACGTATTTTCTAAACCAGATAACGCTATAACCAGATTTTGTCTTTTGGGCTGTCAGGAATAGACACGATTTCTTCAGATTTTTGTACTAATCTTTTATGTCATACCATAGTGTTAACCTAAAGTAGACATTTTATTCTATTGCTACAAATAGAGTAACTGGGTGGTCCTGCTGAGTGATGTGTACAGTCAGCGGAGGCCATTGTAGTAAATCTAGGGCGGATGCAGCAGCACTTTATCACCCCAGCCTCCGCCTACAGTGTCTGTGATAACCATGGGATCACAGAATGTGCAGAGACCTGTGTTGCAGACTGACCCCACTGCACGGAAGGGATTCCTTTCATTGTATTGATCTATGATGTGAAGAATCCCGGCTTCTGCTAAAAATTACAGTAGTGGTGTTGTTGTTTAGAGAGGGGCGCAGATCGATCTGACGCAACAAATCCTGTCCCTGCAGTGTGTTCGGTCAGTAACACAGTATTTTGTACAGTCTGTGATCATTGTATTTGAAAAAGCTCTTAAAGGACGTCTACCATCAGGCTGAAAAATTGTATGCCTGAGGAGCTTCAGGCTCCTTTAACACCAATGGTGTCCCTCAGGCTCATTTGCATAGAATTCTTCATCCTGGTTCTCATTTGCATACAATTCTTCATTCTGTTAGATGCCCTTTAAGTGGCCAAGCCCTTTAATTGTGCAGAATTGGGAAATAAAATGCAATTTTCATTCTGGGTTTACGGGCACATATGTGTATGAGTGGACTTGTTTACATGCAAAACAGAATAAAAATACATGTCCATGACACCACATTTGAAGACATTACTAAAAGTGAATACTTTTATTCCTCCATCCTTGCATCTGTGTTTGGGGACAGTTTTTCTCCCTTTATTTAACAACCCGGATGTGTTTTATCTGTAAGGGCTTAGACTATTTACTCTCTGTCACTACATTGCTGATTATTTCAGTGTTTGCTCCGCTGTAGGCTCATTACTGTAGGTTATTTCACTGAAGTCTCTGTTGATTTGAAGCTGATGTTTTCCATCTGTATTTGGGTGTGACATGATCAATGTATTTACCCTTTAATGGTTTGGAGCCTGCAATTCATTGTGAAATTCAGGATTTTTTTCTCTCCATTGTTGACTGTTCCAGCAGCTGAAAGTGTTCCAGTACATAAACATAGTGTTAGAAATATGTCCTGTCCTGCGCCTGACTCACTCATTCAGGACATGCCGAATATTCTTCTAGATCTGCAGTTTCATGCAGAGAGCATTTCCTGTTGGCCAATCCCAACAAACATCTTGTAAGCTTGGGATTTGGACAAACAGGTTATTTGTATTTAGTGTCTATTCACAAAGGAAAGTGTAACAAGTACAGTTCTGTAACGTCAAGCGCGGTGAGAAGAGGGATGTGGAGCCTGGAGAGCCTACATATCAGCCTATCAATGTGGGATTGGTGTTTTATAGGCGTTGCTTCATATGAAAGAAATTACTTTCCATCTCTGATTGGAGAAAAAATTATTTTTATGTCCTTTTGTTAAAGTAAAACAATTGTCCAACCTTAACCCCTTTCTGACCAGGCCCTAAAAGGCTTAAATATTTTTTTTCTTTGTAATGTAAAGTAATTTTTTTTCAGTTTTTAAATTAACCATTGACCATTGTAAATTGATTTCCTCTTGTGTGACGGACGTTTGGATATATGATATGTATGGTCTTGGGCAAACGAGGCAACTATGGCAATGTTTTTCTTTTTTAATTTTATTGCTAAATGTTAATGTTTATTTTAAAATATTTATTAATATGTAATTTGTTTTTGTGTGTTTGTGTTCCCCATAAGGTCATAAAAGTCCACTGGGGGACATTTTCACATCTTGTAAAACGTTTAAACAATGTCCAGCAGCTTCATAGAGATAAATAGATAAGGGATAAATCTCTATGATGACACTACTGCAAATATGCTACATAGTTATTGCCCGAGTAGCTACTAGTGCTGGGACACTGCAAGGACAACATTTTGCATTAAATATGTTTTCCCACGAAGAAAAGTTAGGCCCTATACATGGCTACCTCCCCGGCAGCCAAGGCGTGCCTGCCGTGCAACAGTACGCACGTTAGTCGTCTTTAAGTCGGACCATCTGTATATGTGTGAATGTAATCTTCAAAGTTGATACCCGGGAGCTAGGGGTTAAACCAGGAGAGAGCCAATGACTAGGCACACTCCAACATTAGCCAAAAAAATTCACAAAATTCAAAAGTTGTTAGTGTACTCCTAATATTCCATCAGTCAATTATTCCAAAGAACCTTCTCACCAAATTCCTTTAGATCGAAAATGGAAGTTTTCCTTAGTTCTCTCTTTTTGTTCCTTTCTCCCCTTCCTATGCTGGATTCCACCACAGACCCCCGCTTCACCTTCGTGTCCAAGGTCCACTGGAGGTCCTACACTAGGAATTGCGGGTAGATCACCAAGGCAAAAGTTAAAAAGAATTCATTTTATATACTCATAAAGCAGCATTAAAATCCGAATTTAGGTTTAGCCACTTCAGGTTTGCCCCGGAAGAAACCTGAAGAGGCGAAACCTAGGTCAGACGAGGTGTTTGACGTTTTTAAATTCCGATATGCACAATTTTAATGCTGCTTTTTGGGTATATAAATAAATTCTTTTTGCCTTTGGCCTTGGTGATCTGCACTATCTACCCGCAATTCCTAGTGTAGGACCTCCAGTGGACCTCGGACACATGGCCACTGTGTTGTAAACTTAAGAGAGACATAAAATCTTTCCACATGATATAAGCAGACATTTATCATATGCCGCCTCTCCGGCACTGCCGGATACATCACAGGCTTCAGCCTCCTATTACATATGCGGAGCAGCAAGCATTCAGCTTGAATGGTCGCTGACTCTAGTCAGTGCGCAGGGGCAGGAGCACTCAACGCCGGCCCATTCCGCTGCCAACCATGCCCTCTTCACAACCCACTATGCCCCCTTAACACCTCTCCATTAGTGATGGGAATTCTGGCTCTTCTTAGTGAGCCGGCTCATTAGGCTCCACTCACTAAGCAGACCCAGCTCTTTTGGGGGCATGGTGAGACGTTTAGGGGCGGGGCTTAGTGAGCCGGCTCATCACTACTTTCCATGTCCGCTTGGGGTGCAGATTTTGTAAAGGGGATAATGATTGTAATGCCTGTTATACAAGAAATTTCAATTATTTCAGGGCTTTTATGCTGGAAAACCAGTGTACAAGCCCTGATATATGTCCCCTATGGACTACGATGCCCTTGCTGTGTAAGATCTGGAGTGCAGCAGCTGGACAGTCTTACTACAGGAACTTCTATTTATTGTGGTATTTGCTTGAACTCTACTAGAAGGGCCATGAAGAACCAAGTGTCATCTGCAGACCTTCCCACTATTGTCTAATATTTACAGGCTTTTATATTGCCTTGTGTTTTCATTTTGACTTTTCAAGATAATGTAAATAGACATAAGTTTCTGGCTTTGTGGCTTTGGGGTAATTTATTTATTTTTAATGTCTTGATTAAATTTTCTGGTTTATTAGCCAGCTGACGGCCAGATGAATATCTGTGGAATAAATCCAGTTATTAATAACAGTGCGTGAATGAAGATTGATAATACTCTGCACACAGAACACTAGAGTCCGGTACAATTTTTTTAAAAATATTTTATTTACATTTTGCTTTCTATGTTTCTAGCGATTCTGCAGCTAAGTCTCTGTGGGAGTCCATGCTGACCATGAAACAGAAGGAGGCAGTAATGGAAGTCAGAAGACATCTGGTGGATGCGGCCAGTAGAGAGAAGCTGCCCATTAAGATGAGCATGGGTAATTATTAAATATTCAATTAATAAATATGACTCTTAAAGGGGACATGTCACCAGATTTAACCCCGTTAAACTACCATCTCCCTGAGGTAGGGTATAAAATGTTCTTTTTAGCATTCCATCTTTTAAATGTAAGCTCATCCATTACCTAGTAAAAAAAAGCACCTTCATATGCAAGTGACCTGAAAAGAGGTAAATAGAGACAGAGATGAGTCATGCTAAAAAAAGAGAGAATCAATGTCTTGGGCTCTACAGTACCTAGAACCATGCTTCTGGTGTCATTTTAAAGCGAAGAATCTCATCCTTAAAATTAGCTTGTGAGCTGCAGAACCTACTAAGCTCTTTCCATTCTCTCTCTATTGCTGATTCACTGCCTTGATTTGAAAATCTTTGCTGAATTCACTGGTTTACTTAGTGGTTTATCAAGAGTAGATGGAGGAGTGAATATCACACAGGGCTTAGAGAAAGTGCAGAATAAGTTTTGTCTAAAGTTTATTGGACGGTTTTGCCTCTGCAGTTAATTTACATATTACTAAATAAAGTTTTTAACAGGTTAGGTTATTTTCCAGGATTATTAAATTACAGATTAGGGCAGAGGCAGCAGGAGGAATCCACCATCAGATCTACTTCTGATGATAGATTCCCCATGGAAAGTTTCTTTAATGTATGAGCCCATTTTATCAGGACGTATGTAAAGGAACAAAAAATAAAATAAAATCCTATATTTTAGGTATAAGAATTGCTGATCTAAAGGATGGACCTTGACTCAGGAAGAAATAATCTGTCTTTTAATGAAGGTTAAAATATTAGGAAACCAATATGTTCCATTATATAGCACATTGTGCATTGGCCTCCTGGTGCAGTGCATTCTCAGAAGTCTTTCTCTGTTCTATGAAGGAGAATGCAGATTGTGCAGGAAGTGGCAGAAACCTTAGAGTCCGCTGGGCACCGCTGGCTCTGGGGAAGACCTTTCTCTCGCTTTCTCTTTTCTTCTGATCTCTCTTTGTCTCAGCAAGGAACTTTCCCTACTATCCGGAAAGAAATATTCAGTTTTATTGTGCTACCTGGATTAAAGGCTCCATACATTACCTTAACGGAAGTGAAGGAGAAGGAAATCTGTTTCTATACAGATCAAAGTTCTTGAGAATAAACATTGTGCTGTTATATATGTGTAATACATACTGTTGTTTAATTCATAGATCTCTTCCTTTTTGTCCGCTTCCTATGTTCATGGAACATAATATGTTTATTCTTATGGCTTTGCATCTGATTGATCTTTCTGCAAAAGGAATGCAGATTCCAGAATAGCCCATTCACTTCTTCTTCAATCAGCCTGTTACTATTTTTCTTGTATATTACAATATGTAACCACCAGTAATTGACTTTACCTGTCTATCCTCTTATATGATCAGCATAGGTTCCTGTTATTGGCAGGTAAATCCTAATGACATTACTAGAGAAGACAATAAACACAATCGCCACTTCCCATCTTGCCTAGGGACTCTTAAAGGGGTTGGCCACTCTTTTACATAAATTGCCCATTTGCCTATACTGCCTTAATAATAAACCCTGAATGTTCATCAATTGTTTAATCATCCCTAATGCTACCTTTAGTGCTGTCTGTAAACTCTCTGTGGATCTTTGTTTACATGTCCGTGCTATCCGAGGAATAGGAGGGACTACAGCAGGAGATTATGACTCAAACAGATTTATTGAAAAGTGTCCAACCCCTTTAAGTGTCTCACCAGAGATGTAGATCTCAGAGTCTTGGGTACAGTCATGACAGTGGTCAGAAGGTGATAAGAGAAAAAATGTGAGGCTGGAGCATGTATCTGGGAACAGTGACTTGGTACTGTTGTTCTACTATCACTTCAGATACCAGAGTAGCCAAGACAAACTTTAGGAACAAGATGGAGGTCAAAAGTCACATGATACAAGAAAAAGAACCAGTCAATGTCAAATACTCTAATCTGCAGGCAACGTGACTCAACTGGAGTCCCCTTAGGGCAGTGATGGCGAACCTTTTAGACACCGAGTGCCCAAACTACAACCAAACCCGCTTATTTATCACAAAGTGCCAACACAGAAATTTAATTTGTGATATATACTCCCTTCTCTGTCACAGCTTTCATTGATACCGGCACCTGAGGACACCAATAAAGCCAAAAATAGAAGAAATTTTGATGATCATTGTAGCTTCCCTCCAGGGCCCCATAAACAGGAATAATTGTCAGGGCCGGAGCAGGAGCTACAATGATAATCCACATCTGTCCACACCTTTCCACTCCTCCAGTACTCACAGGTAGTCCTGTCACTTTAAAATAGCTCTGTGCACAGCAAGTCCTGGGCTGTTTGGCACTGTAGGAAGATACCTGGAATCTTCTCTGGTGATGGCACAGAAAGGGTGCCCACAGAAAGGGCTCTGAGTGCCACCTCTGGCACCCGTGCCATAGGTTTGCCACCACTGCCTTAAGGGCTAGTGGGCTAGGACCTGGTTTTATCATTAGGCACACAATGCTTTGGAAACCCAACTCTGCCATTAAGTTATATAGCAGGATCCAAAGCCTTGTGTTTTTACCAGGCCTATACTCCATTTCATGCTCCCAGGCCTGTTATAGAGTGATACACTGAATTGCCAATGTACTGCAATACTTCTGTATACATCAGCGATCAGATCCCCTAGGGTAGTGATGGTGAACCTTTTAGAGACCGAGTGCCCAAACTACAGCCAAAACCCACTTATTTATCGCAAAGTGCTGATAGAGCATTTTAAGCTGTAAGCTATTACTACCTGTTCTACCTAAACTTTCAATCGTATTGGCCTCCTGAGGACACCAATACAATTGAAAGAAGGGCAAATTTTATTTTCTCTCCAGGGTCCCCCTGCACAAAAAGAAACATGGGGCCAGCAGGAGCTCCAAAGATAATCCAGGTCCTTTCCATATGTTTTCACTATTCCTGAAGTCTGGAACAGCCAAGGATGTGTTGCTTTAACATGGCTCTGACAGCAGCATATCTTGAGTTGCCTGGGACTACAGGTAGATTCTGTTAGTGCTAATCTAGTGAACTCTGGGTCGAAATCTTGGGTGCCTACTGAGAAGGCTCTGATTGCCACCTCCGGAACCCCTGCCATAGGTTCGCCACCATTGCCCTAGGGTTAAAGTACCCAAAGGGGCCTAAAAAAGTTAAAAAAAAAAAAAAAAGTTCAAGTCATCCCCTTTCCCTAAAACGAAAATAAAAATAAGTAAACGAACATAAACATGTTAGGTATTACCACATCCCAAAATGCCAGAATTATTCTCTGCAGTGAACCCCATAATGAAAAAAAAAAATCTTCCATGTGTCCAGATCCTGAGTTCGCCTATAAAAATTTTATAAAAAAAGTGATCAAAAGATGGTACAGTCCCCAGAATGGCATCAATGAAAACATCAGCTCGTCCCACAAAACACAACAATATAAATTTGTTGTCTACGTGATTATCCTGTTTTTTTTTCTCTAAAGTACTGCATATGGAATTTGGTTCCAGCTTCCCAGTAAATAGGAGTCCTTTAAGGATACCTTGTTGCAACAACAATATTTCTTTAAGGAGAATAAAATTTAAAAAGCACATAGTAGGATGTTGGCGCATTGGTCATGTATTTTGGAAAGCCGCATTTCCTAACTAGCCAATGCACCTTCCTGCCAAATCATGCCACGTGTCATTGTCCGATAAACTGCCAGCTGCCAAACTCCAAAATATAGTGTAGGTGGACCACCGCGATGGCTGGAACAAGCACCATGCAATAACAATCCTTCCATCATTCTTTCCATTATGTAACTTTTGATCCTCATTTTGCTCTCATCTCTACAGTCTCTGTGAATGAAAACCAAATGCAACAGGCAGAACATGGCCTCATCCCACATGTATTTGCGATGAAAATCTACCATTTGTTTTTATGCATTGTGAACCAAACGTACCTCGAGAATGCTGTGGCTACACTGATGCAGAAACATATCTTGTTTAATCCCTGTACTGAGTGGTTTTGCTCAAAAAGCTATTATTAAGTTCAGGACCTTGAGAAAGCTGGATGCAGACTGGTAAACACATTACACAGAGCTTTATGAACTGTCCATACAGGACTAATCAACCTAAACTGGATACTAAACAGCAGGGGGTGGTGCAGCGATTGATTACTTTTGCCTGTCAGGGACAACATGGTGATTACAGATTTCTCTGGAACAGTGCATAATTATTGTAAGAGGAGAAGCACCAGGCAGCCACAGGAGCGACAGCGCTTCATTATCATAATTTTATAATTGTTTTTTCAGCAAAACCACTCAGCTCAGGGATTAAACAAGATATGTTTCTGCATCAGTGTAGCTACAGCATTGTCAAGGTATGTTTGGTTCACAATGCATAAAAGCAAATGGACTTTAAAGGCAAAACACTTGATTTTCCTTCTACAACCCATTTGTGGAGCTTAAATTGCGCAAGCTACTGGGAAGAAACCTTCCGCTCCCCATAGAATTTCTATATAATCTGAGTTAAGTTTATAATTTAGTGAAAAACATGGATAAGGAAAGAAGGTGATATGAGCCATAGTAAGTGTAGAAAGAAGTAACTAGCTCTGTGACTGTGTATTACAAGATTTTTGTCGTCGCTTCTAATGTTAATTTCTGCACAGTTTGTTGAAAAGTTGGTGACCATTTAAAGGACATCTACTGCCAGGATGAAGGATTGTAAACCAAGGACACTGACATACTTTTAAAATTAGGCAAATTTGTCTGAGGGGCTCCAGGCTCCATAGGTATTAATGAAGCATGGAGCCACTCAGCCTCATTTGCATAATTTTAAAGCCTTTTTTTCTTAAAAACCAGGGCATAGGAAGCTAAAAAAAGAGCATATCTTACCAGAGGGGGCACACACCAGTATGTCAGTGTACTTGGTTTATATTCCTTGATTTGGGTGGTAGATGTCCTTTTAACCCCTTAGGGTAATAAGACGTACCCTTACGTCTTGCTGCGCATGGGGGAGTATGAAGAGGGCTCACGGGCTGAGCCCTCTTCATACTCACCGGGCATTTGCTTCATAATGAAGCAAATGCCCGTCCTTAATACCCGCAATCGGTGCTTGCCATCTTGGCTCCGATCGTCATTCCCCGTGACTTCACTGGGGAGCGGCGATCCGTTGTCATGACAGCCTCGGATCACACAAAGATCCGAGGCTGTCATGATCGAGGCTATCTATTACAATGTGCGATCTGCACATTGTAATAGATGGTATGCAAAATCCCCATATACTGCCATACTGTAGTATGGCAGTGTATGGTAGGATCAATCAGACAACCTAGGGTTAAAGTACCCTAGGGAGTCTGAAAAATAGTAAAAAAAAAAAAAAATAGTAAAAAAACATAAAAATTCAAATCACCCCCCTTTCCCTAGAACTGATATAAATATAAATAAACAGTAAAAATCCTAAACACATTAGTTATCGCCGCATCCGAAAATGCCCGATCTATCAAAATATAATAACCGTTTTTCACTGCGTTTTACCCCGTAGCGGAAAATAGCGCCCGAAGTCGCAAATTGCATTTTTTAGCCATTTAGAAAAATAGAAAAAAATCGCATAAAAATGACACCACCCACAGCTCTGTACACTAAAGTATGAAAAAGTTATTAGCGCAAGAACACTGTAAATTGAAGAATTTTTTTTCTGTACAGGACGTTTTTATTTTTGTAAATGTATGAAAACATTATAAAACCTATACAAATTTGGTATCCCTGTGATCGTATTGACCCAATGAATGAAGTAGATCTGTCATTTGGGGCGCACAGTGAAAGCTGTAAAAACCAAGCCCACAAGAAATGGCGCAAATGTGTTTTTTCATCATTTTCACTGCATTTAGAATTTTTTTCCCGCTTCCCAGTACACGACATGGAAGATTTAATACCATCACTACGAAGTGCAATTTGTTACGCAGAAAATAAGACATCACACAGCTCTGTACATGGAAAAATCAAAAAGTTATAGATTTTTGAAACGCAAAAACGATAAAGGGCCTGGTTCTTAAGGGGTTAAGGAAACCTGTCAGGTCATTCAGACCTGTAGTTGGTTAGAGATCACAATGTGACCTGTATGTGGTCTTTTCATGGCCACAATGTAAAATAAAAATTACAAACATTTATACTCGCCAAAATTGCAGTCCCATGAGGCACTTCGGACTCGCATCTGGTGATCGCGGCAGCAGGGTCGCCTCTTGTGTTGCTTCAATGAAGCTGGGAAAATGTCCCAGCTGCATTGCGTATTTTCTATACCTACGACATAGTGAAGCCACAGTGTAATAAAGCAGCTTCATTTGCACCAACGCTTAGGGGCAGCGATCTCGTGAATGAGGTAAGTATAAGGCTTCTTGCCCACGAACCTTTTAGAAAATTAGAAACTTTTTTTCTCGTACCCATAAACTTCAATGGGCGTTTTTCCCCCCCGATTCTGGCTTCTAAGTTGGACACTCTCTACTTTTGACAATGGAGACTCGCAGTATGAAAAAAACGGATGTGTTGAACAGCTTACGTGCCACAGTTTAGTGTGAGTCCAATGCGATGATGGATTGCATTGTACTCGCACAAGAGAAACGCTTGTGCTTTTTTATGTGCCCAAAGAGAGAACCTATAAAGGGTAATTTGGGACACTAAACCACTGTTCTATAAGGACATGTGTGTGGTTTAGTGTCCCAAATTGCCCTGACAGGTTCCCTTTAGGATATCAAAGAAGTTCTGTAGTTTTCTATAGGAGTAATAGTTGCATTTAAAACACATGTGCTCCTGAGGTCCCGGCTCTTAATAGATAACTGCTGGCCATTCTGTGCCGCTCTCGGCTCCAGCATCTGATTATGGCGGCAGCGGGCCACATTCTCCTCAAGAAAACTGATGCTTTCACAGCACAGCGTGGAATACGTTTCATGTGGAAACATCTTTCTTTTAATCTCCTTTCAAATATTTCCTTCACTTGTCTACATAAAACCACTCTGCAACAAAGACTGCTTTGTCAAGCAAACACGTCTGGAAATTTTCAGGATTTCTGCCTTAGCGTTTTTGGTGAAGTTTTGCTATTTTAGGCACAGTCCATTAGCGAAATTGCTTGTTTGCTTTGCGGTGTGCAGGACCTGCAGGTACATGATGTTGTTGATGTAAGAAGTGGGGATAAGAACATACAATTTTTTTTTAAATGATCAAATAAATGTAATGTTTGTATAGTGACCATTTACGCCTCTAGCTGTGATCCTGGACATCTATACAACTCAGGAAACGTACGGATTGGAGGAAGGCTCTGGCCATTATGGGACTAATACGTTTAGTTACATGCAATCCCTGGGTTACATACAAGATAGGGTCCTTAAGTTGAATTTGTATGCAAGTCGGAACTGTCTATTTTATAATTGTAGCGCCAGAAAAAATGTAATTTGTAGTTTCTAAATGTTTTGCTGTAATGGGACCAAGGAATATCAATAAATCTTCATTACAGACACCTTACAGCTGATCATTGCAGCCTGGGACTATAGTAAAGCATTCAGAGAGCTTCACCAGATGTTACACTGGGAAGAGGGGTCCATCTTTAACTAGGGGTCGTCAATGAGTCGGGTGTCCTTAAGTAGGGGACCACCTGTATATCCAAAAAACGGAATCTTATTCCTTGTGTTACATAAGTTGTTCTAACAAAGTTGTCCAAGAAGAAAACTTTTTTCTACCTTCCTCGTACTCTCTTATCTACATGTCATACTGTAAATGCCGCCATTGGTTATTGCAATAGACACTTACCCTTTGTCAAAATAGGACTAGAACATAGATAACCCAAGGGGGGTTGCTGAATAAAGTATTAACAAGTTGTGTATTATACCCGCTCCAAACCTTATTATACCCACTTCAAACATTTTTTCCCCACTGCATAACCTGAGACAGCTCAGCGCCTCTCCATAAACCCAGTCTTTGCTGGTGATGTATCATGCACAGCTTGGCTTTAGACTTGATATACCTCTGTTTTCATTGGAATTGATAGTTACAGCATTATTTTCGTGACACCGCTTTATCCTAAGTAGCTCATAATCTTTTCATCAGTTTGCTAAAAGCCTATTACTGGATATGTCCAAATGAATGTCTCCGCTGGATGTATTCCCAACCACTGTGGGATCTTATGACTGATCTTTAAACTTATGCTGCAGTCTCTAATCTTATGCTGATTTAAAAGGGTTGTCTGGAGGTAAAGAAAAATTACTGCTTTCTGACAAAAACAGCGCCACACCTGACCATGGTTTGTACTGGTATTGCATCTCAGCTACAAAGAAATACATGGAGTTTAGGTGTAATACCATGCACTACCCATGGTCATGAAGGGAGCTGCTTTTGCCTCTGGACAACCTCTTTATAGGAAATCTAGCGTCAAAATCCATCATGATAAACCAGGGACACTTACTCAAAGATCCCGGCACAATGACTGTTGTAATCTATTTGTTATCCATGGCCTCCTTCCTTCTAAAATCAACTTTTACAATTATGCTTATATGCCAGAAGGATTCTGGGGGGTGTTACCAGAGCCCCTCAGTTCCGCATCTTCAAAGGCTGTTATACTGTCAAGTAATTCCCTTTCCCATTGTGTGCTGAAACTACCTCTGCTGCAGTGAGATTACATCAGGCAGAGGGAGGGGAACTGTTGAGGTAGGAGGGTGAGGCAGTGTAATAGTGTGCGAAGCACGGTAACACCCAGAGGAGACCTCTGATTAGCATTAGTTTCAAAGTTGATTTTAGAAGGAAGGAGGTCATGGATAAGAAATATAAGAAGTGCCTGAATCTATGAGTAAGCGTCCCTGGTTTATCATGACGAATTTTGATGTTAGATTTGCTTTTATGACAAGTTTCCCCACATATTTCAGTTGATCACAGTGTTGTTAAGGGACCCGTTTTACAAGAAGAGATTATCCAAAGCAGTGATATTGTGGAACAAGTCGTTGTATGGGAGCGGACACCATACGTGTACTCAATCATTTTTTAGGGGGCTGAAGACATGAGCTGTAGCTTGTGATGCTTCAGCTCCTAAGACGCTGGTAATTCCCTCTCCTATGATACTCTTTGGCAATGGATGATGCACATAAATGGTAATCTATGTCAGTATCTTGCATGAAACCCACTCTACCTCCTCCGCACTGGACCGCACTGTGCTATACACCCGATGGATTATTTACCTGGCAGTCTTGTCAGTTTTGGGTCTTGCTACCTGTAAATAACTAAAGCTAAGGTATTAAATAGTCACATTGAATGATGTATCCGACTCTTGCCATTAGTTCTAGAGTTTCGGATCTCCTCCTTGGACTGTGACACACAACGCCGAGTACATTTACTAATCCTGTGTGACAGTCACAGTGTAAACTTGAGCAGACGGTCCTAAAGATTTATATCCCGGTGTCTGATGATAAGTCTTTAGCGTTTTAGACTGTCTAGTTTATGCCACCTATTAGTATAATTTTGGTATATTTTTGTGGTGCCTGGTGTTGCGTTCTACACCTTCTCTTTTTACACTGATGTATTATTCTCTTCATTAGTAAATCTAATGCATCATGGTGCCCCGAGATGGTGAATCCATGTCTTCTCTATAATACTTACAAAAACTACAGAGCTACATTACTGCTTTTTCTGTTGCTTTTAATGTCCTGACCCTTAGCCTGGGCTTTCTTGACTACATTGCTGCTAGTGAACCCTGACCCTGGCCGTCTCCTGACCTCACCATCGCCTACTGATTTGTTTACTTGACTTCTTGAGTGTTAATGAATTAATATCCATGTACAGCAAAACATTTGAAATTGGAGAACTTTTCCTGAAATTTAGCATGTTGGGTTTAGAATGAAGTATAATGATTGTTCTGATGCCGTCAGTGGTTGAGCTCAGTGGTTTTCGGTTGAGGCCACTTGTGTCAATGTGACGTCTCTGTCGCAACCTTTGTATACAATACAGAGATCGGTAGTGATGGGAGGGGGGAACAAAGGGGAAAGGTAACTTTAGGGATATTTTTATTGTCATTATTCGGTTATTGCTTTAGTTACTTTTAAATGTTGTTTTATTGACAGTTGTTGAATGTCTTTTAAAGGGGCAGAAGCACGTTTGATTTTTAATTCCTATCTTTTGAAGGGGATCCCTGCTGCTTTCCCCCCTGATCATGAGAACCGGCGTCCCATTCTTGATGGAGCAGCATGTTGAGCATGTATCATGTCACCCCATTTAATCCCATGTAAGTGGTGGCCATTGCTAGGAACCAGATCCACAGCTCTCCCCTTTGTCTGTGGGAGAGCCAGAAATTTACAACACTCCTATTATATTGTATAGAGCTGAAAGGTGCAACCTGCAGCTCTGTCAATTACTGAGAACGGTACAACTCTGCTAATTAAAATTTTAAAAAAAAAGACATTGAACCAAAGATATACCTACCTGATTGAACCAAAGAGAGGTCACTCTAATGCAGAAGATGATGAAATGTAAACCCTTTCTTTAAAGGAAACCTACCATCAGGAATCTAACATCAGAAGTAGATCTGATGGTAGTTTCTCCTGCCATGCTCTTCATGACTGCACCTACATACAAGCACCGCCAGCTTCTATAGAGCTTTAGAAGCCGGCGGCGCTCTGACGACTAGTTAGGAGACAGCACTGCTAAAACTAATGGGGTATGGAGTAACCTTGGTACCCAGCACTCAGGCTCCATGTTAGTACACACTCCAGTAGCCTTTGCAGGTAAGGCTCGGTTCACACCACATTTTATGTATATGCTAAGCATATATACGTTGGGAATGCACCTGACATATGCGCTTAGCATATACATTGAAAAATAGGGGCAGACAGAGCCATGATTACTGCCTACGTCTTCCACAGAAAGCTACGTCTTTTCATCCTGCAGCCTCCGCCTGAGCGTCGTTTGCGCTTAGTGAAGGGAATGGATGGCTATGGGAAGCGAATGCTGCGTATTGCATCTCTCCCCTCAGTCATGCTGGGCGCTTCAGTCAATCGGCAGGAGGGAGGGATCCAGTGATGTCCATATTAGGACAATGTCCTCACTGGGGGAACACCCCTTTCACCGGGATGTAACCTCATCCCCCGCATTCTGTATAGGCATACAGCGGGATACGTCTGTGCCATACGTTGTAAGGCCGCCTCGGAATCTTCCTGACGTATCCTGCAACGTATGGCACAAAACATGGTGTGAACCCAGCCTAATTTTCTTTTTGGATTAAACTTTTAGTAAATTAAAGATTAGGGATGAGGCACAGAGGAGGAATCCTCTTTTGATAGTAGATTCCTCATACTAGGTTTTTTTTCTAAACCATTTTTTTACAGAATCTTTTGGTGTTTTTTTATTTTTTTTCTTTAAAGAAATACGGAAATCCTGCAGTTTTTGTGCTTGTTCTCAACCACAATAAGCTCCTGTACTTCTAAAGATTAATTCACAGCATTTACATTATAATCACATTCAGTGAAATGCCAAAACCGCTCCGTACACAGGATACCAGATGTCCATAATTCATCTCACACCTCTCAAGGAGGTCAAGGAGCATTCCCATATCAATATATATATACAGGCAGTCCCCGGGTTACATACAAGATAGGGTCTGTAGGTTTGTTCTTAAGTTGAGTTTGTATGTAAGTCGGAACTGTATATTTTATCATTGTAATCACAGCCAGAACTCTTTTGGTCTCTGGTCTGGATTTTAAAAATGTTAGGTTGTCATAAGAAACAATATTAACACTAAAGCTTCATTACAGACACATTTGATAACTGGAATAGCTGTTTATTGTAGCCTAGGACTTAAGTACAATAAATTACCAATATCCAGGGGTCCGTTTGTAACTAGGGGTCGTATGTAAGTCGAGTGTTCTTAAGTAGGGGACCGCCTGTAGATATAGATAGATAGATATAGATCTATAGATATATCTAGATCTAGATATATCTAGATCTATAAATATACACTCACCGGCCACTTTATTAGGTACACCATGCTAGTAACGGGTTGGACCCCCTTTTGCCTTCAGAACTGCCTCAATTCTTCGTGGCATAGATACAACAAGGTGCTGGAAGCATTCCTCAGAGATTTTGGCCCATATTGACATGATGGCATTACACAGTTGCCGCAGATTTGTCGGCTGCACATCCATGATGCGAATCTCCCGTTCCACCACATCCCAAAGATGCTCTATTGGATTGAGATCTGGTGACTGCGGAGGCCATTTGAGTACAGTGAACTCATTGTCATGTTCAAGAAACCAGTCTGAGATGATTCCAGCTTTATGACATGGCGCATTATCCTGCTGAAAGTAGCCATCAGATGTTGGGTACATTGTGGTCATAAAGGGATGGACATGGTCAGCAACAATACTCAGGTAGGCTGTGGTGTTGCAACGATGCTCAATTGGTACCAAGGGGCCCAAAGAGTGCCAAGAAAATATTCCCCACACCATGACACCACCACCACCAGCCTGAACCGTTGATACAAGGCAGGATGGATCCATGCTTTCATGTTGTTGATGCCAAATTCTGACCCTACCATCCGAATGTCGCAGCAGAAATCGAGACTCATCAGACCAGGCAACGTTTTTCCAATCTTCTACTGTCCAATTTCGATGAGCTTGTGCAAATTGTAGCCTCAGTTTCCTGTTCTTAGCTGAAAGGAGTGGCACCCGGTGTGGTCTTCTGCTGCTGTAGCCCATCTGCCTCAAAGTTCGACGTACTGTGCGTTCAGAGATGCTCTTCTGCCTACCTTGGTTGTAGCTCGAACCAGTCTGCCCATTCTCCTCTGACCTCTGGCATCAACAAGGCATTTCCGCCCACAGAACTGCCGCTCACTGGATGTTTTTTCTTTTTTGGACCATTCTCTGTAAACCCTAGAGATGGTTGTGCGTGAAAATCCCAGTAGATCAGACCAGCCCTTCTGGCACCAGCAACCATGCCACATTCAAAGGCACTCAAATCACCTTTCTTCCCTATACTGATGCTCGGTTTGAACTGCAGGAGATTGTCTTGACCATGTCTACATGCCTAAATGCACTGAGTTGCCGCCATGTGATTGGCTGATTAAAAATTAGGTGTTAACGAGCAGTTGGACAGGTGTACCTAATAAAGTGGCCGGTGAGTGTATATATCCCATTCAACTACTAGCCCCCTAAGGTAGGCTATAAAATGTCCTTTCCAGCATTCCCACTTTAATTTGAAATTTACCTACTACCAACATTCACGTCCAATGTCATTTGCAAAAGAGCAGAAAAGAGTCACTATCAAATCCCTATTGTTCAATGATTTTGGTCTCTTACTAAAGATAAGAAACTCATCTTCTAGATCACACCAGGCTTGTGGTTCTGTGATCTACAGAACTGGAGATACAAGCAGTTAGCCCTCTTGCACAGTCATTTTTTTTTCAGGTGCTACAGCAATTTTTTTTGTGGCTGCCTCCAGCTCTATGTATTCCCCATGACTTGGGAGCATCAACTCTGTTCTTGTACTACCCTTCTTGCAGCAACCCCACCAATAATGACGTAACACACAATTTTCTTTGGCCACAGCAGCCAATATTTATTAACAAACAATTTAAAACATTAACAGTAATAAATGTATTTATTTAATATATCTATATACCGGTATATCATATATATGGTAAGGTATATATATATATATGGTCCTCAAGGCCGAAAAAGGGTAGGCACACAAAATTTAGGGTAAAATTATATTCCCTCAAAACTCCATTACCGCCAACCTCCACCACAGGCTCAGCGGCACCACCAGCCACCTTAAGTGGCTCCTGTCGTCTCCCAGGCTCCCCAAGGACACCCCCTTGTAAGAGCCCACAAACCAGTGTGCCTTAAACTCAAAACAACAATCCAACAATTTTAAGGTGTGTCACTCCCTCCCGACTCCACCACCCAATAAAATTTTTACCAACCCCGAGGACCCTCTACTTGCCACGGCTACCGTGACAAGATGAGAAATATTGACAATACGTGACCCCTATAACCCCCCCCCCCCATAACCTACCTCGAGCCCCAATATCCACCAGAGCAGGACCTCAGCTGTGTGCTTCCCAGACTGCCATTAATTTCCCGCTAAAACCTTTTTATCCTACCCCCTCCCCATCTCCTTAAACTCCCCACACACCAATTCAAAGGGGGCCATTCCCTTCGCTCTACCCCCAGTTATGTTGGCCTCCACTCCACCCACTATGTTTGGCCCCTTCTTGCACACTGCTGAGGATTCCTTAGCCCTGTGTCTGAGCCTAGAGTCCTTGAGGACAAACATGTCCTATTCTAATCTGTGTTTGCTGCTCCAACAGCCCCCAGAAGTCAGTAGGGCAGAAAAAGAAGAAAAAAACGGATTGCGCAGGTTGTTCTAGGTTTTATGGTTATTTTTGTGGTTGGTTGCTGGACAACAATTACATGACGTTATGTGCAGGCTGGCCTAGCTAGCCTATCATGGAAACATGGATTACACATGGACCAACTTTGTAGACATAAAACTGTAACTTGGGTAAAATATAAATTAAACATGGCCCACAAATACGGCCATTGCAATCGCAGATTGCGAACATAGAAAAACAGTTGTGTGCAGGAGGCCTTAAAGATGTAGGCAGGCACTAGATATTGATCTGCAGTTTGCATTCCCATCTGTGTCTTTAAATGCCTGTATATCTATAGCTCACAGAACCACAAGCCTGATGTGATTTGTAAGATAAGATTCTTATCTTTAATATGACACCAGAAGCAGGTTTCTAGGTACTATAGAACTGAATATGGGGCATCTTGAATTGATGTTCCCTTCCTGCCTTAAAAAAGTGACTCATCGCTGGCAATACATGTCTCTTAGCTAATTTACATGTTTCTTATAGGTAAATGGGCAAGATAGGCAACACTAGAAAATACATTTCTTAGTCTACTTGAAGGGGCTATTAGTTTAGTGGGATGACAGCTGGTGATTGTTACCCTTTCAACACTCCCTTTAATTGACACTAACAATGTCCGTTCTTTATTGAGAGCATCTCTGGATCATGATAAGCAGAGCTCAGCAACGTACAATGTGATCCCTATGCAAGATGAGATGATGAAGGGTAAGGAAGTAGAGGGATCTGCTCCCTATATCCTCGGCATTTCTCACCAGGAGCTATGAAGTCCCTCATTGTAGTGAAACCTGTCAGTATTCTATAGGATCCCCTTCCAGAGTTTCGTTTGATGTGGGGCTACAGTAAATGGTTACTGGCTCCCGGCTCACCAGAGGGCAACAAACCTTGAAATACATCTTTTTTTGTTTCCTAATGCACGATGGCCTCACAGGAATAAGACCTGTGGAATTTAGGGACCACGCGGCTCTCATGTTACATAAGGGTAAGAGCTCAGATGTGGGATTTTACATTGCACCTCAGCAGAACTTTTCAGGTCACCCCATATATTTTCTTTCACAGTTGGAGAAAGTCTTCTATACATTATGCCGAATGTACGGAGTGCAGCTGGACTGTGTTGTATTTCACTACGTGGGCTGTGGCCAGGAAACTGACTTTTTTATTCTTTAGTAAGAGAATTCAGATAGTATGGTTTCTCAGTCAGGTTATATTGTTAGTGACACCTTCTATACAGCAGTATACTAGTTTAAAGGGAATGTCAGCAGATTATACCCCATTAAACTACCACCCCCTCAGGTAGGGTATTTCATGTCATTTCTAGAATAACCTCTTTTATGTGAAATCTAACAGATTAACCTAAATAAAAAAAATACCCCCACAAAGTCATGTGACAATGTGAATGGAAGAGTCATATTTTGCCCAAGATGATTCATTTTTAGAGACTGCAGGGGGAGTCACTTTAAGCGTCTCTATCTTCATTCTTATAGTACCATAAACCAGGCTTTTGGTGTCATACTAAAGAAATCTACCATCGAAATCAAACTTAACCCCTTAACGCTGAAGCCACTTTTCACCTTCCTGACACGGCCCATTTTTTCAAATCGGCCCTGTGTCACTATAAGTGGTTATAACTTTGGAAGCTTTAACATATCCAAGTGATTTTAAAATTGTTTTCTCGTGACACATCGTACTTCAGGTTATTTGAAAAATTTTGGTGGTATGTTTTGCATTTATTTATGAGAAAATCAGATATTTGGTGAAAATTTGGAAAAATTTTTGATTTTTGAACTTCAAAATGTTCTACTTTTTCCATACATAGTCATAACCGCAAAAAAATATAATAACTAACATTCACTAAATGTCTAATTTATGTGGACATGGTTTTTTATGCATCCTCTTGTTTTTGTAGGATGTTATGGGGCTTTGAACGTCAGGTGCGATTTTTCACATTTTCATAAAAAACGCAAAATCCTGCTATTGAGGGACCTGCTCAGGTTTCAAATCACTTTGAGAGACCTAAATAAAAGTAAACCCCATAAATTACCCCATTATAGAAACTACACCCCTCAACGTACATGAAACAACTTTTATGAAGTTTGTTAACCCTTTAATTGTTTTACAGGGGTTAAAACAAAATCGGATGCAATTTTGAAAGTAAATTTTTTTTGGCTAAATGAATGTTTTTCAAAAAATGAAAGTGGATAAAATACCAAAATGCTCCACAAAATTTGATACCCAATCTCTCCGGTGTATAACAATACCCCATATGTGGTGGTAACCTGCTGTATGGGCACACGCCAGGGCATCGAAGGGGAGCTGCGCCATTCAGAGCAGATTATGCATTGTCACTTTTTATTGGCTATACAATCTTTATTTTTTTGGCAATTTGGACATATAAGGGCTTATTTTCTGCGACATGAGATGCACTTTACAAATACTTCATTTTAGTGGGTCATTAGCTTATTGATGAGATTTTAATAACGCTTGAATGTATGGGTGAAAAGAAAATTGTCAATTTTGGTTTACTTTCTTTTCGTATTTTTTGGGGGTCGTACACCGTACACTAAAAATATTATATTATCTTCATTCTATAGGTCACTACGATTACGGTGATACCTTATTTATATAGTTTTTCATTTATTTTTACAATTTTACTGGATAAAAACTAATATAGAGGAAATCTCATTTGTTTTTGCATCGCCATCTTTTAGGAGACGTAATTTAATATTTTTTGGTTGACAGAGCTAGTTTAGGGCTTATTTTTTACATGTTGAGTTGTTCTTTTCAGTGGTACCATTTTTGCGCACATAACTTTTTTTGATCACTTTTTAGAACATTTTTGTGTAGAGATTTTATGAAAAATTTACATTTTTGGCGTGTTTTTCGGGTTTTGTTTTTACGGCGTTCACCGAGCAGGTCCAATAATGTTTCTGAGTTATTGTACGGATTATTATGGACGTGGCGATACCAAATATGTGGGGGTTTTTGGCGTTTTTGTGTTTTTTTCACTTTATTGCATGTGTATATGGAATATTTGTGTTTAGGGGACTCTAACTTTATTTAATTATTTTTATTAAAAAATTATTTTATGTAATGTTTTTAACATTTTTATTAACTTTTACAGGTTAGCTTGAACAAGTGATCCACTGATCACTTGTTCAAGCTCTTCTTCACATTACACAGTGTAATACAGATGTATTACTCTGTGTAATGTAACACACTGAGCATGCTGCGCATGCTCAGTGTGTTACAGCCGGTCCTGTCAGAAGGCAGGGACCCGGCTACAGGAAGGAGGATCGCGCAGCCCCGGGCACCGGCTGCGGTAAGCGCCGCGGGGGGGTCCGATTCTTCTGAAATGCCCCTTGCACGCCGCGGTCAGCGCGACCGCGGCGTGTCAGGGGTTAACACCCGCGATCGGAGAAATCTCAGATCGCGGGTGTTAGAGGCAGGTGTCGGCTATAATATATAGCTGACACCTGCAGCTTCTGGCACTGGCTCCGTTCAGGAGCCGGTGCCAGAAGCATGACGTAATAGTACTGCATTTTGCGGGAACACACCTCCCGCGATGCAGTACTATTACGTCAAATGTCGGGAAGGGGTTTTTCACACGAAGATATGTTAGGCCCTATCTACGGGATTGGGCCTAACTTTCTGATCAGTGGGGTGTGCTGAGACCCCCGCAGTTTGCGAAAACAAGGGGTCGTCGCTCCTCAGACTAATGACGGCTGCGCATGACTGTTCTGCTCCATTAATCTCTCTGGAGCTGATGGAAATTGCAGTGTGTCATCGGCTTCATCAGCTCCTATTTTCGCGATCTGCAGTTGTCTCAGCACCGAGACCCTTGCTGATCAGCAAGTTAGACCCTATCCTGTGGATAGGGCCTAACTTGTCTTTATGGGAAAACCCTTTTTAAAAAAAAACATGGGCACCTTCTCCTAGATCTTGTAACTGTGACTATGGAAATCTGCTTATGGTTTTTATCCATGGCCTTTTTTCTTCTAAAATCAACTTTTTAAATAATGCTTGGAGCACTCCGCAGAGCCCTTTGGGCTCCGTAGAATAATTTTGAAAGTTGATAGAAGGAAGGAGGCCATGGATAACTTCTGCCGTAGAAATTCTGAAGTATATCGGCTAGGAGAGGCGTGGTCACCAGCAGAGTGGGTGTGCACTGGGCGTTCCTGCCCCATGTCTGCTCACTATCGCAGAACCTAAAAACTTTCATTTACAGGTTTGTCCACAAAACTACGGCAGATATGGCCTTAGCCTGCGACGGGGGTGGATGTGGTTTTTATCATACGCTGCCGCACAAGGCCAGCGTATGATAAATCTCCACCGTAGTTGGGAATGTGGGAACCAGATAAAGATCCAGTTCTTGCCTATTTCTATAACTGTCTGTACCTCCAGTTCTGTAGCTCCCAGAATCTCAAACCTGGTGTGATCTGAGATTCTTATCTTTACTATGTTACAAGGAGGGTCCTAGGTACTATTGAGCCCAATATTTGGTCATCTAAAGTAACTCTCTGCCTTCAGCCTTTAAAGGAAACCTGTCAGCAGAAATTGATCTTTTAAACCACTTCCAATATGTTGTCAAGAAGCTTCACACCTTTCAGATTATGTTTCTTTCATGACCCAGTGTGGAGCTTTCATCCAGAAAATCTACTTCAAAGTGAGATGTAAATTTCTAGTATAAAGTCAAGGAGGCGGAGATTTTAACACTGAAGTCAAGCTCTCTCTTCCTCAGAAAAACCCCTTCACTGTAATTGATGGTGCTGCATCCAAAGACATCACTAACCTGATCTGAAGTCCAGTTTATGATTTCAATCTAAGCGGAGTAGGCATTTAGAGCTCAACGCCCTGATTTCAGTGTTTAACTCTCCTCCCCCTTGACTTTATAAAAACAATTTATAGCTCATTTCAAAGTTGATTTTCTGAATGATGCCACCACACCGGACCATGAAAGAAACAAAAACTAGATTGTGTTACAATATACTGGTAGTGGTTTATAGGACAAAGTGCTGATGACAGGTTCCTCTCGGCTCATTTTCGAATGGGACAAATAACTGGAGACTGGATATATATATGGATATATATATATACACACACTCACCGGCCACTTTATTAGGTACACCTGTCCAACTGCTCGTTAACACTTAATTTCTAATCAGCCAATCACATGGCGGCAACTCAGTGCATTTAGGCATGTAGACATGGTCAAGACAATCTCCTGCAGTTCAAACCGAGCATCAGTATGGGGAAGAAAGGTGATTTGAGTGCCTTTGAACGTGGCATGGTTGTTGGTGCCAGAAGGGTTGGTCTGAGTATTTCAGAAACTGCTGATTTTATGGGATTTTCACGCACAACCATCTCTAGGGTTTACAGAGAATGGTCCGAAAAAGAAAAAACATCCAGTGAGCGGCAGTTCTGTGGGCGGAAATGCCTTGTTGATGCCAGAGGTCAGAGGAGAATGGGCAGACTGGTTCGAGCTGATAGAAAGGCAACAATATATCAGTATCAACAGTTCAGGCTGGTGGTGCTGGTTTCATGGTGTGGGGAATATTTTCTTGGCGCTCTTTGGACCCCTTGGTACCAATTGAGCATCGTTGCAACGCCACAGCCTACCTGAGTATTGTTGCTGACCATGTCCATCCCTTTATGACCACAATGTACCCTGTAACATCTGATGGCTACTTTCAGCAGGATAATGCGCCATGTCATAAAGCTGGAATCATCTCAGACTGGTTTCTTGAACATGACAATGAGGTCACTGTACTCAAATGGCCTCCACAGTCACCAGATCTCAATCCAATAGAGCATCTTTGGGATGTGGTGGAACGGGAGATTCGCATCATGGATGTGCAGCCGACAAATCTGCGGCAACTGTGTGATGTCAATATGGACCAAAATCTCTGAGGAATGCTTCCAGCACCTTGTTGAATCTATGCCACGAAGAATTGAGGCAGTTCTGAAGGCAAAAGGGGGTCCAACCCGTTACTAGCATGGTGTACCTAATAAAGTGGCCGGTGAGTGTGTATGTATATATATATTGTGTGTGTGTGAGATTCCATATAAAGGAGAGAATACTGGGAATTGATGAAAGATAAAGAAAGCTTTGTCATTTTAGTTTTCCAAATATACTGAACTTATTGGAGCCTATAACGTGTTGTAGCCGGTCTAGATTTCAGTCGTCTTTTACACAAAAATCTTGCGCAAATGATGAAAAATTTGAAGGAGATTGTGACCCCACTTGCCCCATATCAATGCCGCGCCCCTTTTTTGGTTTTGGGAAGGGCAGAGGAAAAAATGTAATTTGCACAAACTTAAAGTTGCAAAACTTTGTTCTTTATTTCACTTTTTCTTAGTGATAGATTTTGGCAAGAAATCCAAAGATAAAACTATTGAGTCTGCAGTCATGTAACGAAAAAAATTAAGGAAATTTAACAATTTGTTCTAAAAGTACATCACGGCTGCATTTACCTATCCAATAAAAAGTTTTAATATTTTTCTTCCTCCTCTCCTCCCCTCCCCTCACCCCCATTGTTTTATGTTCCTAATTGGTGCAGTGTCTGGCTATGTACCTAGCAGGATTCATTTATACAAGTTTCCCCTGTGAGCGGGTTCAGTTTTTCCATGTTGTATTGTAAGGCATCTTTATGTTTTACCGTCAATAAAATTTTGTTGAAACTAAAAGTACATCACGGCAATGCCTCGTACACAGCATTTATATAAGATGGACGATGTAATCTGACATTCAGCAGCGGCCTCATTCTCCAGGGCTTGTAATTTGTATTCCATATAGTGTGGGGCTTCCACTGGATCCATGGAGGTCTGCTGAGCATCTGCCGTTTTTTAGAACAGAACTTTTTGAAACAAGAACAAGATCTTTGGCAGTTTAGTGGTTGAGGCGTTGTCTTTGTACACAGCGCCCCCTACAGTCGCCTTACGACAAGACTATAAATTACAGATGTCACGTTTGTTTGTTATTTCTGAATGGAAATGAAAACCATATGTTGAACTGCCTAAGGATTTAACGTTTTTTTTTTTTCCCGACATGGTCGCGGCTGCTTATGTTGTATCGGTTACCTTCTTCTTTTTTTTACTAATTGTTTAAGGGCTTGTTTATACAGAGAGGGTTCTTGTCATAATTAGAAGACGACGGCTATTATTCTGCTCTAGATGAACCGCACTGTCTGTTTCTCCTGCTCTATGACTCAGTCCGTGCCCTTTGCCTGCTCCGAGTTCCCGCTTTTGCTGAGGTCTGGGTGTTTTGGCTGGCGGTCGCCTCAGCCTTGGTCGCACTGATGTTGCATGTTACGTGTTATTTCAGGTGTTGATCCATGTTTGGTTTAAAGACTTACAGCTCAGTTTTTTTCTTCTTTTGTACGGTTACAAATTGACAGATTAATGTTGAGCACTTTTGAGGAAAGCTGTTGGACCGACCACAATCTGCTTTTTCCTTTTATCTTCTACTTTTATTTGCTTTAAACTAAACTGCTTAGAAAAAGAGAAAAATGAAATGACGCAGTCATTTGTGGTGCAATAATGTTACATTTTTGGGGGCATATTATATATTCATATTTAGTAAAACTGAATATTATTTCTTGGCGAAATTTTTTTAAGTGGATTCTAATCATAGAAAATTAACATTCTGAATATTCAGGTAGAATTGTAATTGAATTTGGAGTTTTACGAGTTAGAGACAACTCTTATTATGAACCAAATCCAGATGAGGCAACTACAAATACATAAGGTACAACTGAGAAATGTGTAGCTGTTCTGTGTGTTCCACTACGCCTGGCTCACAATAACTGATGCAAATAACTGAAGACCTAACAGTGATGTGAAATGAAAGACTACAAGAATGTAACAAATTTTAGGGCCCACTAAGGATTTCTTTACATGTACAATAAGGGATTCTCAGCCTCAGTCAGGGGTCTCAATATTATGTTTTGTTATTATAGTTTTTAATATCTCCATTGTACAACAAAGTTCTGTAACTAGTGTGACTAGAACTGCAGTAAAAAATGGGATGATGGACAAATCGATGACCTTTTACCCAACAATTTTTCCACTTACTATTCTACTAAGGGGTATGGGAAAGAAGAATGCAAGGTTCCTCCTTTAAATATTGATGGTAAACATGGAAGCAAACCCCAAAAATATACCTTTACACTCGTATACTTTTAGTTGCAGTTTCTGGCAACAAGCATTTGATACAGTTAATAGTCAAGAATTATGCTATTATACAGCATTACCACTATCTCTATATTGTTCTTCTACATGCCGGAAAAGTTCAATACTCCGTCCATAAAGTTGATTCACCATCTATGCAAATTACCCCATGTGAGTCCGGTCATTGACTATCGTCTGTACTGTGTCCGGCATATTCATATTCTTCCAGCTACACCTCTAGTTTTTATCACTGAAGAGAACTTCTGAAGCAGGAGGGAGCGGTGTTCTCTTCAGTCAATCACAGACATCTAGTGTCTCTCTCAAACCCCTTATTCACTCCTCCTTCTGGAATTCTCTTCAACAGTCACAAAGCCAGTGTGTAAAAGATGTAGTATGCCAGGTTGGCACAAGGGAAAGCAGGTTCCTTGTTAATTAGGAAGCTGGAGGCGCGGCTGCTCTAGAAGAACATGAATATGCATACAGTCATGGCCAAAAGTTTTAAGAATGATACAAATGTTAATTTGTACAAAGTCTACTGCATCAGGTTTTATAATGGCAACTTGCACATACTCCAGAATGTTATAAAGAGTGATCAGCTTAACAGCAATTAAATGCAAGGTCAATAATTGCCTAGAAAATGAACTTTTTCCCCCAAAACACATTTCATCCTTATTACAGGCCTGCAGGGCTGGAGGTCAATCTGTCATGATTAAGTAAGAATCACACCAATGGACACTTTAAAAGGAGGTTGGTGCTTGGCATCATTGTTTCTCTTCTGTTAACCATGGTTATCTCTAATGAAACACTTGCAGTCATCATTGCACTGCACAAAACTGACCTAACAGGGAAGAGTATTGCAGCTAGAACTATTGCACCTCAGTCACCAATCTATCGCATCATCAAGGAATTCAAGGCGAGAGGTTCCATTGTTGCCAAAAAGGCTCCAGGGCACCCAAGAAGGACCAGCATGCGCCAGGACCGTCTCTTAAAAGTGTTTCGGCTTCGGTATCGGGCTACCAGCAGTGCAGAGCTTGCTCAGGAATGGCAGCAGACAGGTGTGAGTGCATCTGCACGCAATGTGAGACTGCGGAGACTCTTGGAGCAAGGCCTGGTATCAAGGAGGGCAGCAAAGAAGCCACTTCTCTCCAGAAAAAAACATCTGGACAGACTGATATTCTGCAAAAGGTACAGGGAGTGGACTGCTGAAGACTGGGGTAAAGTCATTTTCTCTGATGAATCCCCTTTCCGATTGTTTGGAACATCTGGAAAACAGCTTGTTCAGAGAAGACAAGGTCAGCGATACCACCAGTCTTGTCTCATGCCAACTGTAAAGTGTCCTGCAACCGTTCATGTGTGGGGAGTCTTCTCAGCCAAGGGAATCTGCTCTCTCACAGTCTTGCCTAAAAACACACACATGAATAAAGAAAGGGACCAGAATGTCTTCCAAGAGCAACTTCTCCGAACCGTCCAAGAGCAGTTTGGTGATCAACAATGCCTTTTCCAGCATGATGGAGCACCTTGCCATAAAGCAAAGGTGATAACTAAATGGCTTAGGGAACAAAACATAAAGATTTTGGGTCCATGGCCTGGAAACCCCCAGATCTTAATTGTGGAAGAATGGACTGCTATCAGTCAGGATTTGGTCCAGAAGTTGATTGAGAGCTGCCAGGGAGAATTGTAGAGGTCCTGAAGAAGGGTCAACACTGCAAATATTGACTTGCTGCAGTAACTCATTAATTAGTAGCTCAGTAACTGTCAATAAAAGCTTTTGTTACTCATAATATGATTGCATTTGTATAAAATAGCAGTTTGTTAGTGTTAATACTGTGCTGCACTTATTGGATACCACCACCATACAACGTAAGGTTCGTTGATTCTGTTTCTGTAAACAGAATAGATTTTGCCGACCGAGGTGATCGGTGGGTGTCAGGGGTCTGACCTCCACAAATTAGATACTTTTTGATCTTTCCAGCGGATACCGATAATAGGTTCACAGTTGATGGCAGCCAAAACTTGGTTTGTTTCCATTGATTTCTGTGGTCTGTCTTGTGTAATATCTCAGTGCCGTGGACTATAAGTGAAGGATGGCTAAGAATGAGGAATCCTGGGCATTCAAGCTTGTTCTAATGCGCAATACTAATGTTTTTTTACTTTTGTCTCTTTTTTTTTTTTTTTAACTTTGAAACTTTCACCTTCAATTATTGTATTATTAATGTTGGATCCATTTGTTATTGACAGGTAGAGTAACTCCTGAGCAACTTAAGTCTCATGTGTTGCTCTTCAAGAAGAACCGGCAGGCCTTAGAAAACCACTGTGGCCTACTCCAGCTGGCATTAGCCGCAGTTCAGACACTAAAGCATCCCGAATGCTCCAAGTGGGACACCTTCCTTGCCTTCGAAAGGCTCGTCTTACAGGTAATATCCATACATACACAAGTACTGTAAATCTGTTTCTGGCATGCCAGACATCTTGGTAACTTCTACTGATGCAAGGCCCCTTGCACACGGCTGGCGGAGAAGGGATGGGGGAGTGAGCGCTCCTCCACCCTCCCCTCTCCATAGGCCGCCGAGCAGCTGCACATGCTGGTGGTAAATGCTGCCATTATAATGAATGACCCTATTTCCAGTTAAAGACAATGAGGCCGTGTGCTAGCGTGTAAAATCGTTACGGTATGGCTATTACACTGCAAAATTAATATGTGTGAGAAGGGGGCTTAAAATGCAGAATACATACTGTACATACTTCCATGGTTATCAAAAGAGTGTGCAAAGGATATAGATAAGTGTTTGTTTACTTTTATGTATTAAATTTATGTTTATCATTGGTGAGTGACACTGTCACTATTTATAGGTAATGTGAAGACTAATCTGTTGGCAGAATGTTATACAGCACAAGGAGATTGTACATAGAGTTACAGAGCCGGAGGAACAGTGCAAATTACACCCAGGATCCTAGATGGAACTGTGTTATAGAGCAGGAGCAGCTGAACAGGTTGTTAGTTTTGGTAATGGTCCCATTACAGCTATCTATGCACAGTCATACACCGAGGGCTGTCAATCATTAATAGGACCATCCCTTTGATCACAATATGCTTAGCTCCTCCTGCTCTGTAATATGTTGTCTGTAGACAGGGCACCATGTACAGTCTGCTTATCTCCTATTTTTATATAACATACTGCCTTCAGATACCACGTTCCAATTGTACACTATGTACAATCGGATCTGCTCCTTCTGCTCTATAACATGCTGCCTGACAATATAGCACAATGTATGAATGTTGTCCGCCTCCTGCTGTCTGAAGATGTCACTATGTACAAGCTGCTCAGCCTTATCTGCTCTATAACATGCTGCCTGTATACTGTACATAGCGTGCTATGCTGCTCAGCTCCTCCTGCTCCATTACATTGCTGTTATAATGTGACATGTTTGGAAAGGAAGAGTTGCCTTTATACCAATATTTTCTTTACTGATCGCCAAATGTTGTTACTGAGTACCAGGAAAAACTGAATGATCGTTTTCATAAATGCTGAGTTCCCATTACCCAGTGCCAGCGCCTGCACATAGCTCTGTTTGCTGCCAATGCTATTACTGCCTGCGTGTGGGAGGATGGAGGTATGGATTGAGAAAGAGTGGAAACATAGAAAGGGAGAAATCCATCATCATTACACTATTAGAGCCTGACAAAAGCTGGAAAGTCAGCAGAAGTGAATACAGGTTGTGATGATCCAAGCCTCTACGTGATAAAAGGACACCTAATATCTTCATGTCTGTGAACAAACGTTATAGTAGACTAGATGTAGGTTTTAGGTGTCATGTGATGAATCTATCTCCTAGCTTTATATGAGATTTTACAGGAATTACACTTATGATTTCTCCTCAGGATCTGTTATTTGGTGCTGCATTAGAAGATTCCACATAGTAGTTGTCTTAGTGTCCATGCAGTGACCAGACACCTTAAAGGGGTTGTAACAACTCTGAAAATTATCCCTTATCCATAGGGATGTGCGACCACAAACCAATGAGTGACTACTGAAACCCCCAAGAACCGGACCCGCAGCAATCAGGGAGTCCTGTCCAAGTCAGGTCAAGCATATGCAACACGCCTGCCAATGCATGGGCAGGCTGGTAGTTGTAAAAAGTGCCCTCTCCCGGTCAGGAGCTGTTAGGGAGACTGATGATCTCTCTAGGATGCTTCTAGAACTTGGAATATTGAGTAATTGCAGCTGAAGATACTGCCTGGTAAGGCAACAGTTGACATTGTGATATGTGATTGTCCAGTGATAGTCTGGTAATACAAGCTGGAAGGTGATTGGGGAGGTGCTCCCACCTGACCAGTGGAGTATATGAACCCCTGCTGCGCGGAAGCACACGGTCAGAGTAAGAGACTCCTTGAGTCAGTCTTTTACTAGAGTCTGCAGACAGAACCAGACCTCAGGGACTGTCTGCCACAGCCAGTGTCCTAATTCCAGGAACTACAAGTGCCTCCGGCCATCGCCTAGCACCCAGGGCAAGTTTGGAGACTTAAGCCCAGAACTGAGCTCCTCCACCTGGACTCATTTACGTCTGAAGCTACTATCAGGCTGCATGTAACCTTCCTGTGGACCTGTTCTCCATGACTTTTCCAGCTTGAGAATCTGCTGTTATTGTTTTGGCCGTTGCCTGCCATTCAATAAAGAACTGTAAGTTCTGCACAACATTGCCTCCGTCAGATCCCTGGATGCGGCTGCTTCCCCATCCATCACCAGGGACTCATCCAACAGACACCTTACGGGTTGAACCAGGGAGAACCAGTACATCAGCCTCTCCCTCCTGCACACACCACCTGCTGGAGACCTGCCAGGCTGTAGGACAGCCCTCTGGTCCCCATACCAAGCACCATGACCACAGCGTGCCCTCGGCCGCACTAGCCATCCACTCCGGTATTATGGGCCCGGCTGCCTCCAAGCCCACAAGAAAAGGCTAGGCCCCGGTGGGGGATGTTGCACATACATGCCTTTATTCCTTTTAATATAATAATAATCTTTATAATATTGTATATATTTCTATAGTGCCATCATATTCTGTATCACTTTACAAATCATAGGGGACATATACAAATCTAATATTATATTACAGAGTACAGTCATATGGAACAATAGGTGTGAGTGTCCTCCTCGCAAGAGCTAGGTACGGCTAGAGCTAGGGCTAGGTACAGGAGTATCCAAAGTTGCTGAGCAAAGGTCTCAGTTATCTCTGGTACTTCCTTTGAACAAATTGCTGGATGTCCATTCTCATTATGAATTGATGAATATATAGAATTATACAACAAGGCGGAAACTCATGTCAGGTCTTATCATGTACATCAGTGCATTACACATCACAACTCCCATCTCCTCCCAGCAAAAAGTTAGAATTCATCTGAGGTTCCAAATCTGGACCAGTTAGTAGGTGTTCTAGAACCCACCTAGGGGTAGGTGAGTTGTGTCTACACTACCGTTAAAAGCAAATCAGTCCCCTTGGTCTTTGTCCTTCTGCTTGGGGATTATTACATCAACAGATCATAACATCAAGGCAGAAAGAATCTGAAGCGCTTCTCATCTATCCCCATTGGTACAGCACAAGGTAGCTAACTTCATTAATCGCTTATACTTGTTGTACTTCGCTTGTAATCTACACTCTGTCAACGATATATATAATCCCACATAATCTCTTGTGTATTGTTTTTCTAGTGAGCCCTTAAGGCAATTAAATATATAAATTTTACTTGTGTTGTTCTTTTATCTTGATCCACGAATCTCCACGTCTGTGTCTTGTATATATTTACGCTACCTAGGTTGGCTTCTGGCCCAATATAATCTCTATATAGACTGGATTTATATCTAACAAGAGCTGGTGGCAGACTACCAAAGAAATAAGGCTCTGTTCAACTGAGGCGAATGAAAGGATACTTTTAACCAATCAGGGTTGTGGATGACTGATGTGCTATACCAGAGATTGTGTGGACGACTCTATCTCGCTTCCTATGACTCCTGGACCCCGGTGGGGAAGTAGCATTTTTAAAAATGAATAGCAATTTGATCTTGGTCAGAAACGTCGCACTGTATAAAAGGAATAACTTCAGGTTCACCTCACCTTTTACTTTTTCCATCTGCAGTAACACCATTTGGCCACTTGAGGTAGTGTAGCAGCGTCTTCCTTTAGATGGAGCTGGGAGATTGTCCATCTGATTATACACGTCCTCCCCACCATTTGTTGATAACATAATGATTGTCTCACCTCAGATAGTGGTGCTTCTTACTTAGAGAGTATATTGGTAACAATACTGTTCTTATTGTACACTCTAGTAGAACAATGCTGTTTTGTAACTTCTGCTAAATTAGCATTTTACACCATGACTGTTCTCACTACTGCAGATTATGGTTTGGAGGGGTTACATAACACATAATGGTTCTCTTGTTTCACTAGGGATAGCTTGGGCTGACTTTGTGCCACTGGTTGGTAATTAAATTTAACAGAATATGAATATAAATCATAATGTAAAGGATTGTTGTATATGTAGCACTATCACACTGCCGGGATCAGCGCACCTGTGCATGCCTGCCTCCTATGTAACAGTATATAATGTAAGTAGTTCTCATGCTTTCATCACCTCCTCATATAATGTACTACAAAGAGTCAAGATATAATTAAGGTGAGTTTTAGGGAAAAAAAAAACACTAATGGCAGTAGATAAAGGAATCTCCAGCTTGACACAAGGAATCTATGGAGCAGTCACATCCAACGAGCCACAAGTATTTTATAACATTATGAGTGGCTTGTAGATGTTTAAGGGGTTGTCCAACTATTAGAAAAATTTAGTAGCCGGGCTGGGAAGGGCTTTTATAAACAATAAAGCTTTACTCGCTTCCTTCGGGGCTCCTGGGGTCCCATGATGCGATCTGTCTGAGCCGTGCCCCTGTTTGTTTACAGACAACTTTCAGGTGCCTGGCAAGCTCACCTGTGCCTATGTCCATTGCTATATCAGGGGCTGAGACAGGAGACGGGTGGGCGTGTTGGGCCGCTGGAAGTTGTCAGAACAGAACTGTCGTGCCCCTGTAAAAAAAAAAAACAGACCACGGCGTGGGAAGCGCCGAGTGAAGCATTATTTTTTTAAAAGCTCTCCCCAGCCCACCTATTTTTTTTTCTAGTAGTTGCACAACCCCTTTAATCCTTTGGCTATGGGTTGTCACATTATGGAGTTGTATGACGGGTAAGGAATAGGCAAATATATTTATATCAGGATGGGAAAAGGAAAACTATCCATCTAACACTACCTCGAAGGCAGCACCTTATAAATCAGTGTCTGACTTTCGTGAAGCCCTGTGACCTGGGATAATAGCCAAATCGGCAAGCTTCCTTCAGGAGGAAAACTGTACTTGTAGAACTGTTTTGCACCCTCCTCGTTCTCACTGCTGAAACTCTTCTGCTGCTGTTATATTATATATCAGGCAGAAGAAGAGAGAAGTGCTGAGGAAGCGGGGGGAAGAGGGTGACAGCATAACAGGCTATGAGGCTATAGAATGGAGGGGCTCTGGTAACACCTCCAGGAGCCTTTCAGACTCATTAGCATAATGAATCAGGAAGCAGACAACTTTATTCTATATGTAGTGGACAGACCGGGTTACTGCACCAATTCATATGAATGGGATCTAAACTGCAATGGCTTGGTTCTGCTGCTCCAGGCTCAGTGTTGGACCTACACCAACCTGATCCTGAGAACCTGTTCTATGGAGATGATAAAAAAAATCCATTAACTGATTAGATTTCTTTTCATGAGAATGAAAAAATAGACCTTCCCGGTCTCTGTAGTACAATAGTGTGGTAGTATGTTACAAAGAAAATTTGGAGCGCTCCATCCTTTCTGATTATATCAGACCCTTGAATAGGATTGAAAGCATAAGACTAATAAAACAAGCCATAAAGACGTTCTCTCTGTAAAGTAAAATAAATAGTGTTTATCTAACTCTCAGGGCATTGCTCATGTATGACGTTTCATTTCCTGTATTACTTCTTTATACCTTTGTGTCTTTCATTGAATGTTGTTATTGTGGAGGCGAGTCTCCTGCCCACAGTGCAGTATGGGACATATCATCTTTTAAGGATTATTTTATATAATAATGACAAAGAATACAGGGATTTATCAGGCAGATGTGTTCCATGTGCTGGAACACTTCCCAGAAATAACCATTAAGAATGTTTCATTAATTCCTTTTATCATTAGTTTCTTTGTCCTGGATGTGTAAGATGTGAAGGATCTGGACAGTAGGGGCCGTGGCCATGTGGGTTTTCTGGTAAGTAGTGAGGTAATCTCTCTTAGGGTAGGTGATCTCACTTGGATACCACTGCTTAGTTTTAATTGTTCAATTTAATCAAAAGACAGGAATGAAAGTTTACAGGCCTAATTTGTTAAAACTGGATAACAGAAAGACTTGTGTCCAGCAGTCAATGACAGCTTATGTTTTTATTTGTTAAAGGGATATATGCCCTACAGATGTAGGCCACACTCCCTGGAACACAACCATGAGCGGACTAAGACTACCAGGGGCCCTGGGCTGTATGAATATTATTGCCCCTACAAGTCTGGAATCACTTCCTACATATGGTAAAGAATCAACTTCTTGGGGAATGGAGGATGTGGTGGTAAGAGATGGGGGGCAATAGGTTACGACTTAAATTGCCTTGTTGGCACTTTGCGATAAATAAATGGGTTTTTGTTTCAGTTTGGGCACTTGGTCCCTAAATGTTTTGCCGTTGCTGCACTATGGCTTTTATGCACACTCGCCACACAATACTCCATTACTGAACAAAATGCATGTTTAATGGCGTTTGCAGTTTGTTCGATAACATTTAGACATACGGGGAGACTACAGTCTGGTGAGATGAGACCAATATTGACCTCTTTGGATGACATAATAGACACCATGTTAGCCAAAAGCATATCAAAAACCCCATAACAGTGCAGTCTGGAGGTGGGAACATTTTGGCGTGGGGCTGGTTTTCTGTTGAACGTCATGTAATTCAAGGACGGGTGAAGGGACACATATACCAAGACATTCTTGATAAAAAATCTGCTGCTTTCTACCAGGATGATAGAGATAAAATCAGGAAGGACATTTCAGTGATGATATCAAAATTAAAGCAAATGGAGAGTTTAAAAAAAAAAAAAAAAGAATTTAGAAGAATAGGCCCCAAACAACACAAGTAGTTAATTCCTCCATACAGGTGGCATCTTGAATCTTTCATAAGCAATATTGACTTTTGTACAAAATATTGATACATATCGACACACTAGGTACTATGGCAGTACGTATTGAGCTCTCTTCAACCATACAGGGTGTTTGTTACATTATGCAGCAATCACCCAGCAGTAACAACCACAATTGGTGCTGACACTGATCGTGCTGTTAACCTGTTAAATCATACTGACAAAGCCATTGGGTGTGGGTGATGATCTGTCTCAGTGACAGCACAAAGTCCATGTGAGACTCCAGGGCATTTCATTTCAGGAGAACAAAATATCCAGAAATATATACTGAAATTCATCTGTGTAGCAGTACACAATAGGAATGATCAGACCCTCTAGGGTTAAAGTTCCCAAAGGTGGCCTGCAAATATGGTATAAAAAAAATAAAATAAAATAAAATGTTAAAAACTATACTTTCACCACATTTGGAATTTTTTTTTTTCAAGCTTCCAAGTACTGTACACTGCATGGAATATTAAAATTCAAAAGTTATTTCAACCCCTTGATGCCACTACCGTTTACGTTTTTCTGTTTTGCTCCATACCCTCAAAAAATCCAGAACTTTTTTTTATTTTTCCTTGTAAAGAGCTGTATGAAGGCTATGTTTTATGCAACAAATTGTTCTAGTGAATTTATTTAATATTCCATGCCATGTACTGGAAAGCTGGAAAAAAAATTCCAAATGTGGTGGAATCGCCAAAAAAAACCACCCTTGCGTCATTTTCTTGTATGCCTTTTTTCTACGACTTTCACTGTGCACTTCAAATAACACCCCAATTTTTTTTCTTTTGGTCGGACGCCCACAGAGGTACAACAATTTTTATAGGTTTTATTATGCTTTAATAGATTTAAATCAATTAAAACCTTTTGTACAAAAAGAAAAACTATGACCTTTTGATCACCATTTATTCATCTTTGTTGAAAAAGTGGCGATTCACCATTTTCCATTATGGGTTTCACCACTGGGGATAACAGTTTCTATATTTTGACAGAGCGGTCAATTTGGGACGCGGAAATGATTATGTTTTTACTTGTTTATTTTTATATACGTTCTTGGGAAAGAGGGCGACTTTGAACTTTTAGGCTTTTTGTAATTTTTTAAAAACCTTTTCTATTTTTTACTGTATTTTTAGCCCCCTCTATGGTACTTAAACCCTAGGGTGTCTGATCACTCCAACCATATACTGCAATCTGTATCGATCTGTTACTCACAGACCATTACAGATGCAGCCCAATGACAGGCGTGGGAGTTTAACACAATGGGGCACATTTACTAAGGGTCCACGGACCGCATTTTCGCTGGGTTTCACGACTTTTTCCATTTTGCGCCGCATTTAACTGGGTTTTTTGGCACACGAGATCTGATTTTGGCCGACTTTCATGCAATACAAATCAGGGGACTTGGCAGTCGGACAACCCGACTGATGCGGACTAAGCGCGGGATTTAACATTCAAAATTGTGTCGCAAGCCAAGCACTTACATGCAACGGGAAGAAGATGGTGAACTCCGGCGGACCTGAGCGGGGAAGCAACACATGCGGGAAATTGGACGCACGATCTTGGTGAATCACGGCAGCTCCGAATCCTCGCCGGACAACGCACCTCGGGGATCGCGACCGCACGGGATTGATGCATTGGTGATATCATGGAGTGTGCTGATCAGAAACAAGATGGCAGGTGTTAGCGGCAGATGTTTGCTGCATAATGCGTAAGCCCACTGCATACTCCCCCCTCCCGCAACAAGATGTTCTGTAATATCCACATGCGGTAAGGGGAAGGAAAAATTGGAAACACAAAAACAAATTTTTTAAAATCGATACAGATCTATGGCTTCATTTCTTTGCCAGTGTCGGTTTGGGAAGGGTTGTTACAGACATCTGTGAAAATTGCGTGTTAATAGCGCCTTTACAAATATATTTACCTGAAAAATAAGTGACGTTATTTCTCCTGCCGTATACCTGATGCTTTTAACAATTGCTTAAAAGATCAATATATGAAAATGAAATCCGAGAGATACTTCTGATGAATCTCTCCCTAAACTGAATCTGTTGTTGCTTTATGATATCAGGGGAACTATAGGCTCCTCGGTCACATACAGGTGCACTGATTATAGCGGTACGTAATGTACTGCGGGTGTATTTGTAGCGAGCGGTTTAGTTAATCGTTCACGTCTGAAAATAATTTTTTATCTTCAGATCTTTGAACCATTGACAAAATACAGTGGAGTGTAGTCATTGACTGTTAAGTAAATCAGATGACCTCCCGACCATCGCCGGAACATGAGGAAACCATTTTTCTAGTAGTAAGTCGAGATTGTGTTATACGTATATAGAAGGGAATTTGTAAGTTGTTGCACGTGTTTTCGTGACTTCACTGTAATTAGCTTTTGGTGATACATTATCTGGTCTGTGCATAAGACCCTGTAGCTGTAGGCAAAAAAATTGTGTGAGATATTTTCATGAAAAATATTGAGAATTTGCAATTGAGAATTGTTTCTGGATTAGAGTCCATGACCCAGGGCAGAACCTGCAGATGAGGTGAGCGATCGCTCACGTGCCCTTTTGAACCTTGTAAGATTTTGGACATTTTCTTTCAGCATTTTTTTGATTTTCCAGCTTGTGAATGAAACAAAACAGCAGATAATGACCTCATTTGGGAGAGACTGGAAACATCAGGGTGTGGCCCCACATTTAAAGCAATAACAAGCACGACGCTTCAATCCCGTACGGACGCTGAAATGGAAGCAGGCAATTTATTTCTGCCAGGGCTTATAAGAGGAATGGGAAATTGTCACGTTGTAGTTTATATAAGGAAACAATGTGAATTATGAAATTGAGAGAATATTTTACTGCTTCAGTACTTGTCATGATATACAGTAGGTATCGTCAACATTTTGTTATGTTTAGGAGTCTACTAGTCAGATCATGGAAAATTACATTGTGTGGCCAATGTGGTTTTAAGTACAGACATAAAAAGCTTCCTAAGACCCATAGGGAAATATTCAGATTCCAAGTAACTAAGTCACAGTCACCGGCTCGGAGAAATCTTTAAAATTTACAAATAAAAAATGTGCAATGGCTAAGGTAATTCCCTACTGATCATAGAACACACTGATCAGTTATCTGCTTATTGTTACTTATAAAGGGCTTCCTGCTGCAGCCAGTTGTCTTACATCCAGACAAATAGGGCGTATATTTCCTATTTTCCTTCTTTTATTTAAGAAGACATCATAAATCAAGTATAACACGCAAGGAAAACGCGTTTTTTCGGCTCCACCTGAGCCTTCGGTTGATGAAGGCTCAGGTGGAGCCGAAAAAAACGTGTTTTCCTTGCGTGTTATACTTGATTTATGATGTCTTGTTAAATAGGTGAAAATCAAATATTCTTCTTTTATCTCGACGTGCCGGGATTTTCCTTGTCTGTTAGGCTTATTATTATTGCCATTTAGAGAACACAAAATAATTAAATTTTTTTATCCTTTTATAAAATATATGTATAGTCCTGTCAGTGATGCAATATTTTTGTTAAAGGAAATCTACCATTAAATTCCGACATGATAAACTTGGGACACTTGGTCATAGATCCAGGCACCGTGATTGTGGTAATCTTCAGTGGCGTAACGTGCAACTGATGGGCCCCAGTGCAAAGTCTGTGCTAGGCCCCTGACTATAATGTATTGTTTATTGTATTAGTCGTCTCATATGGGAAAAGGACACCTTATGGGCCCCCTAAGCCTCTTGGGCCCAGTTGCGACCGCATCCTCTGAACCCCCTCAAGTTACGTTCCTTGTAATCTTCTTATATTTGTTATCCATTCTAAAAATAAATTTTTAAATATATGCTAGTGAGGACTTCCCCCTCCCACTGTATGTTAAAGCTTTCTTGTGCTATAAGATTACAGCAGGCAGAGGGTGGAAGCGTCAAGGAAGTGGAGGGAAGGGTGAGACCTAATCTTGAACAGTGTAACAGCCTGTGAATCTACAGCAATAAGGGTGAGTATAATTTAACAGCCTGAGAAGACACAGCATGGAGAGTAGAGCCCTTGTGGCACATTAGGATAATTTTAAATGTTGATTTTAGAAGTAAGGAGGCCATGGATAACAAAAATAAGAAGATTATTGCAGTCACAGTGTCTGGATCTATGAGTAAGGCCTTGCATTTTCACACGCTTGTTTTTTTGCGCATGTTTTTTACTTTGACCCATTCGCAAAATAATCCATTGTATTCAATGGGTTTTGTCAGACTTGCATTTGTTTTCACACTCGTGCACGTAAATCGCGTTAAAATCTCAACATGGTCTCCTTTTGCGAGTCACACACGGTTTTCGTGCCCCATTCAGGTAAAAATCGCAGCGTTTTTATCGCGTGGGTTGCTCGGTGATGTGAAAAAGAGGCAGGAAGTGGCATGTTGGTACCAATTGGAGAATCATGTGATTTGCAACTTGCATGTGAAAAACCCACTGAGAATACAATAAAAACACAAGCAACGCGTATGTGGAAAACATAAAACCGCTAATGACTCCTAGCAAAAACTGACCAAAAATGCAGGCAAAAATGTCTTGGGTTTATCATGCTTGATTTTGATGATATATTTCTGATGATTGGTTGTGGTTTTTTTCCTAGTAGCTAGATGTAGCAATTTTTTACATTTCTTTTTATCACTGGAGGTTTGAAGGTATCTTAGTAGGTGTCTTTAATAAATATGTAGTATAAAAATGCAGTTTTTTGGTCACCTTGTGTTATATTAACTATCCAGCCTGTCAGCTTTCTCTATGCATGTTAAAGCGAAACCAGAAATGTGACCTGTGTGTGCTTGTGGTTGGCCTGCAGCCTGTGTGTGCCTGTGTCAGTAGCTTGCCCTCCACACTCATTCAGTTGTCTCCCCCCTCCCCCTGCTGTAATGCTGCTGAGGTAATTTAAAATAAGTTATTAAAAAGTACTGAAATTATTTGTATAGCAAACAAAAGCATTTTTAAAATCGGCATAGCATAGGCCAGTGATGGCAAATCTTTTAAGCACTGAGTGCCCAAACTATAACCAAAACCCATGTATTTTTCGCAAAGTGCCAATGCAACAATTTAAACAGTAACTTATTACCCCCTGCTCTTTCACGGGTTTAAATTGTATAGGCACCTGAGGACACCAATACAGTAGAAAGAAGGAGAAGAAGTTTGGATTATCATTGTAGCTTCCTTCTGGGGTCCTGGGCTGCCTGGGACTGCAAGAGGCCTTGAGTCCTGTTTGGCAAATTCTACCCTGAGGTGATGGCAAGGGTGCCCATGTAGAGGGCTCTGAGTGCCACCACTGGCATAGGCTATTGGAAACTGTGACCAGCTAAAAATTCCTGGTAAATACTTGTAGATACTTAGCCCTTTTTTCATTTGGTATTCTGAAATATGCTCTAATGTATTAAATATGTCAGATTGCTTAATATTTGGAACAATAGTAATTAGAAAAATTCTATATGAAATTCAAGTTGAATTGTGAGCACTCACAGTGTAAAGTAAATAAATAATGTGCCGGGTTTGGGTAATTCCTCATGTAAACCTCAGTGTTAAATGCTTGTGAGTCAAAGCAAAATCATGTACTTCGAAGGGGGATTGTGGAATGTCTCCGATATACATATACACACACTTTAATTGATGCTGTCATCTGTGAACTGCAGTTTACTTTTTCCACTCGATAAAGTCATTTTTTCTGTCTTTACCTACTGTATAAATTGTACATACCATACTTAAAATTATTATTATGTAAATGCTAGGGGTCAAGGATGAGTCTGCCTACATAGAAAACAATGCAGACACACCTCCTTAATACATGTAGGAACATTTACGGTAATCTGTTTTTGGCTACTTCCACACTAACTTGAAAACTTATAAACTTATAAAGTAAAATGCGGGGCTCCCTAAGGCACTTGGTGACATAGCCTGAGCGCCCCAGGGTAATTTGCATAACTTTTATAACTCTATATTTTCACGATCGTGGCCTATAGAGTTAAATAATCAAAGTTCTGAGGATCTATGTTCCTCAGGAACATCTTGGGATGGTAGGTGTGGTATGGACTCGCAAGGAGCTGGATCTGGGGAGGCTATTCTGGGCCTGTAGTAGCCTTCACCTCGGGAACTCACAGAAGCTACAGCCCAGTCTTAGAACTTGCTAAAGTTAGGGTGTGGTCACACGATGCGCTAGCGCTGCATTTACAAGTGCAGCGCTAAGGCGTTGGGGCTGTGCCTCGGGCGAACGAATTTGCGATCGGTAACCAATGTTGTTTGTTTTGTTGGGAACACTAACAATATCTGCCCGAGGCATGGCCCCCTGCGCTTGGAAATGCAACGCTAGCGCTGTGCAAGCGCAGTGTGTGGCAGCACCCTTACTCTCACATCTCAACTTCTCAGCATATGAGCAAAGTTATAATATCACAGGGTATTTTGGACTATATCAGAATATTAAAAGAAGCCTCAGATGGGGCACCACGTAATATACACTACCACTCAAAAGTTTGGGGTCACTTAAATACACTCCATACATTGTTAATGTGGAAAACATCTGGTTTTTAATGCAATACTTACATAGGTGTGTATATAGGTCTATTTCCAACAACCACCACTCCAGTGGTTTAATGGTACATTGTGTTTGCTAACTGTGTAAGAAGGCTAACGTATATATATATAGAAAAACCCTGAAAAACATTGTTCAAGTATACCAACACAGCTGAAAATAGTTTTGTTTGTTCTATACAACTCTCATAATGGCCAGAAAAAAAGAACTTTCATGTCAAACTTGACAATGTATTCATGTTCTCCTTTAAATCCAATCTTATTTATTGACCTTTTTAATTTTTAATAACACACAAAAAAAGTATTGCTGCCCTAACATAACCCACATAGTCTTTTTCTTAGAAATGAAGGCCATGCCATGCAACAAATTGCCAAGAAACTGAAGATTTCCTACAATGGTGTACTACACCCTTCAGAGGAGAGCACAAGTAGGCTCTAACCAGAGTAGAAAGAGAAGTGGGAGGCCCCGCTGCACAACTAAGCAACAAGATAAGTACAGAGTCTCTAGTTTGAGAAACCGACGGCTAACAGGTCCTCAACAGGCAATTTCATTATATAGTACCTGCCAAACGCCAGTGTCGACCTCTACAGTGTAGAAGTAACTCCAAGATGCTGGCCTCCAGGGCAGAGCAGCAAAGGAAAAGCCATTTCTGAGACTGGCTAATAAAAGAAAAAAGATTAATATGGGCAAAAGAACAGAGACCCTGGACAGAGGAAGATTGGAAAAAAGTGTTATGGACAGACGAATGCTGGAAGTGTGGCGGACGCCATCTCTCACGCATGGTGGAGGTCATGTGATGGTCTGGGGATGCTATGTTGCTGCTAAAGTGGGTGATTTGTACAAGGTCAAAGGGATTTTGAATAAGGAAGTCTATCACTCCATTCTGCAATGTCATACCCTGTGGACAGAGCTTGATTGGAGCCAATTTAATCCTACAACAGGACAATGACCCTAAGCACAACTCCAAATTATTCATGAACTATTAAGGGAAGAAGCAGCAGCTGGTCTCTATCTGTAATGCAGTGGCCAGCCCAGTCTCCACATCTCAACTCCATTGAGCTGTTGTGGGAGCAGCTTGACCGTATGGTACAAAAAAAAGTGTCCCCAAACCTTTAAGCAGTAGTGTATATGTGTGACTGCTCTTACACTGTTTTTCAGTGTTATGTGTAATGCCGTCAATAGCAGTCGCCCACGAGTCTCATCTGCTTAACACATGGTCAGTATGTTTTATCATCTTGAATCTACCGCAAACGAGGCTGAGACTTCTCGAGGACTTATACAGATGTGATTGATTGTGTCCTCCCCACAGATACTGTTGTATCAAAGACATAGTAGGTCGATTGTTTGACTAAATACTTGTATGTAATGCTGTAACACGTTTGTCATTAGTTTGTTATTAGCTCCACTTTTTGTACCCAACATAAAACTTTTTTCCAAACTATAAAGAGCAGTCTGAATAGTGATGTCAAGCCCCAATCCACAGCTTTTTACTCTTGGAGAAGTAGCAAATAATAAGTATTCAAAATAAAAGGAGAAACAATGAGCCCAAATAAAAGAGATCTCTGAGTATAAAGGTGACCCAACATCTTCTACTGACGATGGCTAAAACTGCAAATGTTTCACACATGACATGGAAAAAACGGATCCTTTGTTCTCAGGAGAGATAAATTGCCACCCCAAATGTCTGGCGCTGGCTTATTCCCTTCTCTTCCTATTGATAGGATATTCTCCATCAGCTGAGCCAGACATGTATGTGTTTCAGCGAATGTCTGTGGGCAATGTGTTTCAAAGATGAATGACCTCTACAACATCTTACAATAAATGATTCTGAACTTATACACCTTTCTATTATACAGTACATATTGCTACAGAGCTCTGTTTCATACTCTTATTTGTAATATCTTTGCTGCCTGTTGTCACCACTAGATGGCGGAGTTCTGTAGAGCATCGAAGACAATAGGAGCCATATATATTGTAGCTGTTTACTGGTTGGTCTCTTCATATTGACAACATGCTAAAGTCGGGAAACACTCCTGACAGTGGTTCTCCAACGGTATTTACAATCTAGATGAATATATACTGGTCCATGATCATGCTGTGCAATAGTAATATTGTCTGTGCTATGGAGAAGGATGTAGTGTAATTAAAGGAGTTGTCTGGTCACAACAAGTTAACTCCTATCTATAGTATAGGATAGAATATAACTTGCTGATAGGTGCGGGTCTCAGCGGTGCGGCCCCCACTGATCACAAGAACAGGTGTCTGTTGAATCCAGCTGTATCCTAAATGAACGGAGCAGGCAGTCGCATGTGCACCCTGCTGCTCTTTTCATTGCTCTCACACTGACAGAGATAGCAGAGCGCTGCTCTTAGCTATCAGTTCTGTAGATGGTGAATGGGGGAGTAAGCACGCATGTGTGACTGGACACCCCATTCTTTTGAGGTGCAACAAGGGTGCAAAGACAGTTCTGGAGATCAATGTGGGGGTCCCATCACTGAGACCCCAACCCCCACAATCAGCAAGTTATTACTTATTCTGTTGATAGAGGCAAACTTTTTGTTACTGGACAACCCCTTTAATGTAATGCATGTATAAGATAGTACTAAATATCAACCTGCCTGGCAATGTAGTAGGCAGTGCATCAGATGCACATAGTTGGCATAATAGTCATAAATGGACATTGTTGGGAAGCAGGAGTACTTATTACATTATATACAGCCACTAGCAGTGAGAGGGACATTGCATAAGGACATTGAAAGACCAGGACTGGATCAAATTGGACTCTTCATATTGTTTGGGTTCTTCAGCCACTTCTCCATCCTATACATGCCTCAGTAGCTGGACCTATGCATATGCTGTGGGTTTAGACATCAAAGACAATTTACAATACAGCAGCAGAAGGGTATATTTTAGTATCAAAGACTCCATTCTTCACCTGGATATATTTTCCGCCAGGTATATACCACATTCTGGTTTCATAACCAGAGTCATTTTGCAGGGGGTTTCATTCCTTCACAATAAAACCTTGTTGCGTAACTGGGACACATTTGTTCTGCTTTTGTTGAAAGCGGTTGGGGAGCGTGTGTTACGCACTGAATGAAATGGATTTCAGGTGTTGTTTGGACCCCCACATGCATTTGATGTACATATGTCAGGACTAGGCACACCTGCATAATGCCCCCCATGGAAGACCTAGCAGTAGATAATGATGGGGTAATCATAGAAGTTATAACCTGTGTTTATACGAGTCACTAAAGCGTTACCAATCAAAGCATATGGCAGTCTTATTGGTGATGCTGGAGTTATGTTGTCAGGAGCCAGGGGCCCAGATTTCCAAAGATCTCTCCAAGATAATATTTCAAGGAAAAAAAACTTAATACCAATGCTTGAAGTTTCTTTTCCAACTGAATGTTTGGATCAGCTGATTTCTACACAATGTAAATGGCACATGTGAATGCAGCCAGAAGAGAAGATTGCCTCCAAACACAGACAGGGATAGGACCTGTTCCAAAATGTGTTGCTCGGCCAGTCTGCTCATATGCTGAATTATTGAAACCACAGCCACATATTTAAGCCCACACAAATCAACACTCAGGGCCTTGACACCCCGAGGATAGAAAAACATGTCTTGAAGTCCCAGGTTGTGCCTTCATGATGTCTTATCATTCCTGCTAGCTTCAGCTTAAGATGTCTCTTTCCTTTACATTTCCTCTTTGCTCAATGTTTCCTGAGATATATGGTGTCCTGTACACCCCCCTCCCCCCCCCCCCAAATGAATGTTTACTTTTAATTTTAAAGACCCACTAATAAAAGCAGACTCTTGTCAAAGTAAGTCACCTCACAGCCACATCTGAGGAAATCTCATACCAAGACTGAAGTTAAAGGGATATTCCGGGAATATGAACTTGGATACAAAACCCATAATGCTATAAATAAATGAATACAACAAAACTCAAAATCATTAATCACAAAAAAAAAAAAGAGCTTAAAGGGGTGAGTTAAATATACTCAGGATACCAAATAACAAATTCTCTAAATCTGCTATGGGGCCCAGCCTCTCCTAGTCATGCTCCTGCAATTGTCATTTTTAACCATAAATACAGGTAGTCCCCTATTTAGTGACACCCAACTTAGATGACCCGTAGTTACAGACGGACCCCTCTGCCCACTGTGACCTCTGGTGAAGCTCTCTGGATGTTACTATAGTCCCAGACTGAAATGATCAGCTGTGAGTTGTCTGTAATGAAGCTTTATTGATAATCCTTGGTCTCATGGCAGCAAAAATGTTTGAAAATCCAAATGTCACTGGGGCCAAAAAAAAATTTTGTTTGGATCTACAATTTTAAAACATACAGTTCCGACTTGCATACAAATTCAACTTATGTACAAACCTATGAAACCTATATTGTACGTATCCCGGGGACATCCTGTATTATACACACGCTAGGGAATATTAACCCTATTTATTAACTCTATTGCCAAATAACACACTCTCTTCTATTAACCTGGTTTTAGCTAAAAGTAAGTACAAGGTATATAGAGAGAACACCATATTTGACATCATAGTATTCAGTCACTCGCTGTGATCCAGTGGTTTTTGTAATGTTTATACACACATACATAACAACACAATTCAGTGGGTCCAATTGTATTTTATTGCGCTGTGCTGGGTGCTTGTGGTCGGCACTGCATACTGAATCTGGCAATGTTTTGTGGTTTTCAGTTTAAACCGCAATATAAATGTGAACGAAGCCTTAGGCTTTACATGAGGTTTATCCAGCAGTGTAATTTGAAGGTCAATATGAAGGTTGGTTGCAGTTTCTCTACAATTGCCCTGCAGGGTAAGAAAAGTTCTGTATGGACACTGCGGTCACTGACTATTATGTCACTGCACTCACCTTCAATTATCTGCATCTTTTGGGGTAATTTTTTACTTTTTTGTCATTAGTGTAATTATGTTCATCAGACCAAAATCCGTTTAATTGTCCCTTTTATTGATACATTGGCCCGGCCATACTCCTGGTTGTTAGGAAGGTGATTTTGGTTGGAAAAGAAATGGAGCTAATAGAATAATAGTCCATGACTTTATGGTCTGATAATTGTATATATCTCGGAGAAGCACGTAGCAGATGAGCTCCATACTAAATACATGGCTCAGTACTGTAGGTATCGGGCAAGAGGCAGTCAAAACTCATTTTTTACTGACTCTTCTGCCTCGGAGAAAGAGAACTTCGCATATATATAGGAAATCTGCTGCTACCAAAGGTTTGTCATTCCCTTCTCCCCATCATATTCAGTCACTCATACAAATATATGGTAATGGTCGGAATATGCATATAGAAAAAACATCACTATACACTACAAGACAAAACTGGGTTAACAAAAAAAAAGACAACCAACTTTTTTGATATACATTAGTTTGCTACAAGAAAGCTTTGCAGCATTTTGATGGAAAAAAAAACATTCAAGGTATACCAATCCATAAAAAGACAATTTGTGAATTAGATGAAGTAATATCTTGTATTTTTTTGTGGAAGCCAGACTTGGTACATTTCTTATACAAACATGGTGTAAAAACTAAAAAAAGTTAATTTGATTGACTGATTGCAGACTAGTCGTACTTGTGTGTTCCTAAGGATGTCTTATGATAGAAACATATTTTATTACAGATGGTCCCCTACTTGCAGATGACCCCTAGTTAAAGACGGACCTCTCTGCCCACTGTGACCTCTGGTGAAGCTCTCTGAATGGTTTACTATAGTCCCAGACTGCAGTGATCAGCTGTAAAGTGTCTGTAATGAAGCTTTATTCATAATCCTTGGTCCCATTACAGAAAAAATTTTAGAAACTACAACTATCACTGGGACCAAAAAAAAAATTTTGTCCGGAACTACACTTGTATACAAATTCAACTTAAGACCAAACCTATGGACGTTGTACGTAACCCGGGGACTGCCTGAATAATCCAGAACAGCGTAATTCTGTCGAAAGAGAGTTTAAAAAATGATGCTAATTTGTTCTGAGACACTTATCATTTCTTCACTCCCCTCAGGGTGCGTTCACACGTTGCAGTTAAAACTGCATCGCAATCAGCTTTGAGGTGGTTTTAGGTGCAGTTTTGTCAATTGAACAGGTGAAAGACATGAACTGAACGATTGAATGACATTTGTGGAGCAGGTTTCCCCTTCAAAATCAAATTCACCCGTTCAGTTCATGTCTTTCACCTGTTCAATTGACAAAACTGCACCTAAAACCACCTCAAAGCTGATTGCGATGCAGTTTTAACTGCAACGTGTGACCGCACCCTCACTCTTCCAGTCCTACCTGGTTCCAGACATCATTGGCTCTCTGCAATCTCAATGGGCTGAAACAAATTAAGGGGAGTGAATAAACTATAAGCCAAGGCTCTCAGGTGACACAAGCCAGAGCGCTTCAGACTAATTGGCATCATTTTTAAAACTGTGCATCACATAGTTTTGGATTAGAATAAAAAGTTCCTAGCTGATAAAGGGGCATGCGAGTAGGACTAGTCTACCATCAGTCAATTTAAGTACAATAAAATGAACAAAAAATACATGAAACAATAACAAAATTTCACCTAAGGCCCCTTTCACACAAACAGGCAGCACAGGGCCAATATGGTCATCCTTTTAAACGGCTGTATTGTCCAACGTACCATGAATGGGACATATAGAGCATATCCTATTTTCAACTGTATTCCTGTTCCGTACACCCCATAGAAGCCCAGGGGAACATTTTAAATTCTTTTTGCATGTTGTACCATTTACTGCCTCAGGCTACATTCACACGGCCGTATGGGCACCGTACCATTCTGTAGCCGGGAGATAGATAGGACATGTCCTATCTTTCCCCGTAGTACGGCGCGTGCCTCATGTTTCTCTTTGGCCAAGGTGAACAACGCCCTCCTCCTCTCCCCGGCGCTGACGTTTGCCCGCTGTGCTACTTTACAACTGGCACTTGTTAGTGTGAATGTAGCCTAAGGGTTAAGCCACATGTCACGTTTTGGACATGTTTTCAGTCCATTAAAAAACGCATGCGTTTTTGAATGTTTACCGTGCGTTTGGCTTCTTTGAAACTGTTTATCTTCATTTCTAGAAATGTAGGCAGCTGTGAAACGGATTAAAACCAGCCAAAAACATGGTAAACATTCAAAAACGCATCCGTTTTTTTAAAAGGGCTGAAAACGCATGCTTTAAAACGGTCCAAAAACGTGACATGTGGCAACCGTCTTAAAAGTTGCGGATGTTTCCATGCGCAGCCTGACACTGTCCAATCAGTGCTGACATATTGTATAGTGACACACCCCTTTGACTTGTAAATACTTAATTGTCAATGAGAAATAATACGGGAATACTTTTCAGCAGAGTTCTAATGATGTTTTAATGTGAGAAAGTGGAACGTCTTCCATCCATGTGCCTACGCATGGTGTTTCTTCATTTTCTCTCATGCAGGGAGAAATTTGTTTCCAGTTAAATCATTAAGCTCCTCTATAATAGCTTATAGATGCGAGCAGTAAATTATAACAAAAAAAGAGCCAATGAATACTTTCTAATCTACTGAACTGACATGTGGTCCTCATTATATAGGAAAGACTTTGGAACGGCCTGATTCCCAGTGTCAAGTTCTGGCAAATAATTTAGCCCGGAGGAATATAGTCCGTTACAGTATAAGGCTTTAATACACACAGTTTCAATTTCCTGCTTACCCTGGTTAAGAGTTACTTACAAAAAAATAATATTAATAAGCAAATGAAACGAAGCTGGAATCCATACAAAAGCTATTGTGACTAATGGATTTTCTTTGTGGGGTTGGCGAATGTTAATTAGGTTCCATCTTGTAATTAGTTAGGCTACAATTTGCTCAATTACTAGTGAGTTGCATCTGACAACATACGTAACTGGCTGGATCATAACTTTATTACATAATGACCCAAACTACAGAGCGCCATAACCTAAAGTAAGTACCGATTCCTGAAAGTTGGAGAAGCGGCTGCATCTTAATACAGGGGTTTGGCTTGATGTATTTTTCTTCTACTGTGACACGCTCCTGCTCCAGCCGGTTATCTTACAGATCCGTACAGTACAATTAGTGAAAATAGACATTTCTAAATTCCTGAGATGCATAGAAAGACTTCATGTATGCAGTTGGTTGCAAAAGTATTCATACCCCTTAGTTTGCTTTTTTTTTTTCCATTTTTAAACTCTGACCTCCACAAACCTAAATGAATGTTATTGATATTATGTGAGATAAAGTGACACACAGGTGGATTTGTCGCCATGTTGTCTGGTTTCTTGTGCAATGTTTTGATACAATCCTTTTTTTTGATTGTCACAGTTGAACGATTTTCTTGTCTCAAAATTCTTAATATAGTACAAGACTTCAGACAATGTGGTGTGAAATATTTGTTAAATGGTGTCAAAAGGTATGAAATATTTTTAAAGAAAATGAGGGTCGGGAAGTACCATATTTTTCAGACTATAAGACGCACCGGATTATAAGGCGCACCATCAGTAAATGCCTGCTAAAACGTCTAGGTTCATATATAAGGCGCACCATAGTATAAGGCGTACATAATTATAAGGATGAATGACCAGCAGGTGGCAGACCTGTGCACAGTTCATGGCAGCTGTTGTCTGTAAGTACTGCTCATATATAAAGTGCACTGGACCATAAGGCGCACCGTTGATTTCTAAGAAAATCTGCCAATTAAGGGCACTGTGTAGGCATGGGGAAACTTATAGCCATGCACTCTCCACTAGGGGATTCTGGGAAAATTTGCAAATACGTTTTTCTAAAGAAAATGGTAAAGGCTTTTCAAATAAAAAAAAAAAAACTTGGGAGCATTGTTCCACAAACCAGTTGGAGAAGGAGAGTGTGAGTCCTCCTCACCCCTCCCATCTCCATAGGGAGCTGTGCAGTCACACCACAAATCCATGCAAAAATTGGACCTGCCCCATCTTTTGCGGAGCGGCCAAATGACTCTGAGGCACTGCACCCTGCATTATGCACCTCTATGGGGGCCTCGAACAAGCTTCAGTATTTGCGGCTAGCTCACGGCCACCTTATACGGACGTGTGAATGGAACCTCATAGACTACATCAGTATATTGTTCATTTATTTGAACACTGTAAACCTTTGTTAGAGGTTTCACTTTCAAGGATGTGATACCAAGCCTCTAACTAATGGAAAAATACTTATGTTATATTGCTGACTTCGACAATTTTTTTGGCTTAGAAATAATCTTTCTAAAAGATATTGGTACCAAGAAAGGGAGTCACTGATAAGGGAACGTTGAAATGAACATGAAATAATACATTAGTCTACAAGTCTCAGAAAATCTGCCAGAAAGATAAAATAAGGTTACAGTTAATACATATAGGAAGCGTTGTCTGTTTAGTGGGGAATTTTTAATATTTCGTCATAAAATTTTTGATCCCAGTTTCCTCATTTATAGCTCTGTGCTCTGTACAGTAATGCACTTTACATGATTATCCAATAAGAAATGGGATATTCACTGCCAATGTTAAAGGGGTTGTCCACTTTCAGCAAATGATTGATATTGCTTATGTAATTAAAGGTTTTATACAATTGTCCTATATACTTTCTGTATAAATGCCTCATGGATGTGATGGACTTGCAGGTGTAAGAGCTGTTATCATGACAGAGAGTAATCAGAGCTGTGTGATGCCTGTATCATGCTGCTAACTACTTCTTATCCTAATATACAGCCTGATATATCTATCATCCTCTTCATAGAAAATAATATTTAGCTATTCTTGAAGTAGGTGGCACGTTCTGCCATTTGTAGGAATCAGGACAGTATATTTGTAATTGGCCGACCTAAAGCATGTGGTGAGTCACATGCTGGTGATACACTTCAGGTCCTTTGCCAGAACACTTGCCTTTTACGTGAATCAGGTAATTGGACGACCTGACATGCTTGTGATATAACTCCAGGTCCTGTTTTCTTGCACCCCTCTGCAACAGCTATAAATAATAATAACAACAGGCCTCATGTCATCTCTAGCTGTTCTATACGGTTTCCCATGGTCACCAGAAAGCATGGCAAATGAGATTAGCCTGGTGAGACCAGGTAAAGCCTCTGCTAGCAGCTAAACACCTGCAGATAGCTAATTACAGTAAATTAGAGATTTGCTTAATGCAGAGTTAGGGTGATGCCAGGCGGGGCATTTTTGGGCCGTTTTTAAACGGCCTGAAAACGCATGTTTTTAAAAACGGATGTGCTTTTGTAAGCTTACCATATTTGACTGTTTTTAATCTGTTTTTACAGCTGCCTACACTTCTTGAAATGAAGATAAACAGGTTCAAAGCAGCCAAACGCATGGTAATTGTTTAAAAACGCATGCGTTTTTAAATGGACTGAATACGCATGTGTTTAAAATGGTCCATGGACGCGACGTGTAGCAGCCCCCGTAGGCAAAAGTTTTAATACTTTACAGCTGTAGTTTCAAACTGTGTCTGATTCTGGATTATTAATTATTACAAGACTGTCTAGTTGTACTTTGCATGACCTATTAGTTGGTTTAGTTCATGACACTTTTTTTAAAGCAGCTTTGGGCTTTTCCGATTTATAAATTAGTTTATTTTGAAGCAAGGCCCTTTTTTTAATGCACAATTCGTGTCTAGCGCTTTGCCCCTACTCTCCTTTTTAGCCACTGCACCCGTTAGTGCTGTGCCCATTGATTTACAGCGACATGGCGCCTCTGCTCTGGCTAGTTCCTCCGGCCTGGCATGCCAACCCATCCCGTATCCCAGTGCTGTGTCAGGAGCTGGGACGGGTGGGCGTTCCAGGCCAGCGAAAGTTGACGGAGCGGACTTGAAGATTTGATGGAATGTGAAATTGTCTGCGCCCTATGTCTGTTCATCGCATCCAAAAATAAAATTCCGGATGATATCCCACTTCCCTTTTCTCGCTGACACATATTTGATAATGGTTTTCTGGCTCTTTTCCTAAACTCTCTAAGTACAATATATCTCTAGCCAAGAGCTCAGCTTGCAGCATTCTACACCACCCTTTTATGTAGAAGTGATATGCTGAATGTGACTGGTGTCTAGATTTCGCCATTATCCCAATCCTCATTAATGATGATTTACTTAATGGAAATTTTCTTTTACGTTTCTTGGCAAAAACAACTTTACTGTAATCCGCTTTAGAGAAATATAGTAAATATCTGAAAGTCCTGCTAACCAAGCCTCATGTGTTGTGGCAAAAGCCATAGTGTGTGAGTGAATAACCTCCATTTTGATAATGTAGATAACTTGTTAAAGGGATTGTCTGCTGTAGAAAACATATTTTCTAATGCAGTATTACAGAATTATTCTTTAAAGGAAATCTACCATTAAAAAATCATGATAAACCAAAGGCACCTACTCTTAGATCCAGGCACCGTGACTGTGGTAATCTTCTTATATTTGTTATCCTGTTTTCTAAAATCAACTTTCAAAATTATGCTATTGAGTCCCTCGATGCTACAGATTCTAAGGGAGTTACCTTCCCCTTCTCCCTCAGAACTTCCCCCTCCCTCTGCCTGATGTAATCTCACTGCAGCAGAGGAAGTTCCAGCAGAGAGGAGGAAGTGCTTCTTGCACAGTGTAACAGCTTGTGCAGCTACAGCACAGAGTTCTAGTAATGCCCTCCAGAGCCCTTCATTAGCAGAAGTTTAAAAGTTGATTTTTAGAAGGACAGAGGCCATGGATAACAAATTTAAGAAGATTATCAAAGTCACAGTGCCTGGATCTATGTGTAACTGTCGCTGGTTTATCATGATGTATTTTGATGGTAGATTTCCTTTAATTTGACAACAAAATCATGGTTCATGGTCCTATAACAGTGATGGCGAACCTTTTAGAGACCGAGTGCCCAAACCACAACCAAAACCCATTTATTACCCTGATGTGCCAAGGTGCCATTTTAAGCAGTAACTTATTGCTACCTGTTCTTCCACTTCTTTAATTGTATCGGCCACCTGAGGCCACCAATACAGTTGAAAGAAGGTGGGCAAATTCAGACTATCATTGTAGCATCTCTCCAGGGTCTCTCTGTTTAGGAAGAATGGTGGGTCCAGCAGGAGGACCTCCAAAGATAATGCAGTTCTTTCAACACCTTCTCAATTTTCAAGCAGTTCCAAACAGTCAATGAAGTGTCCCTGTAAAATAGTGCTGAGCGCAGAATCTCATAAGTAGCCTAGGACTGCAGGAAGATTTAATGGATTTGGTCCTGTTTGTGAACTCTGTCCTGGGCTGATGGCCTCAGTGCCCACAGAAAGGGCTGTTTCCTATGGATGGGTCACCTCCTCCTCCTCTTCTGCACACGGCGGTATGCCCGGATGGCAGGCACACCACATGTGAATGCACCCTTACATACACCTTACAAAATACATGAGGTAAAGTGTCTAGACCCGTTAAATTCCCTTCTTACATCTTCTCTTGAATTGTACAGAAACTGTCATACATACAGGAGGAGAGTATTATTTACTATGTTCTTTCGTCCCATTCCAGAGGGTTCACTTGAGGAATTGGCCTACACTGAGACAGATTTCGTGACCTGACTAGACATAGGCGGATCTTATTACTATTTAGAAAACCCCTCCCATGTAACAAATGCGCACGATGGGTCTGATACTCTTCCAACCTTTGTATCACGACAAAAATATTAGTTCTTTAAACCTTAAAAACATTGTAAATCACACAGACACTTTAAGAACGTTGAGCTGGAACTATCTATTCTTGGTTTATTACAGCTACATTTTCAGACCAAGTGTCTTATTATTTTCCTCAGATTAAAGCAAACTGACATCTAACGTACGTAAGGATAGACCTTTTTAGGGGTAATCCTTTACTCCACTCCATATTTTATCTGGGGTTATATGCAGATTTTCTAAAGAGGTTACTGTGGCGTGGAGTAGCTGGAACTGAGGCTACACGGCGCGGCTACTCCATGCCCCAGTAGCCTCTCCGATCATCCTACCCTGAGATCTTCAGCGTGCAGCTACATGGAGCTGCGCGCACTCTTCCACAAAGCCGGAGTTCTGTGCATGCGCAGAACGCAGGCCGGTGGCTGCACGATCTTTGCTCCGAAGCCGGATCTACTGCGCATGAAGATGTCTGGGTTGGAGGATCAAAGAGGCTACTGGGGTGTGGAGGAGCTGCGCTGTGTAGCCACAGCTCTGGCTACTCCACGCCCCAGTAGCCTCTTTAGATAATTTTCATAAAAGATTATAAAAGATGAAGTGGAGTAAAGGATTAGCCCTATAAAGGTCTATCCTTTCATACATTAGATGCACCTACCACAGGACCCGCAAATATCTGTAGACGGGTCAGGATGAGCTGATGCAGGAAGATGGCTTGAATAGTCCCAGAAACCGTTCTTTTCATTGTAAAAATGATTCTTATATTATACTAATTAGCCTTTGGTGCTTCTGTGTCCCTCACTCAGAGCGCACTGCGATCCGGCTGTAGCGTAACTGTGCACAAGCTTTGCGTGCGTCATCGTCGTGGCCGGCTTGCAGCACGGCAGAATGAACTACCACCGAAGCCTTGTAGTATCACGAGGCTTTGTACAGGAGACCGTGGGGGTGAGTTTACATAAATATAGCTATGCTCACCGCTCCCAGCAACTAAAGGGCGGCCACTCCAACACCAATGTTAATAAATCTTGAATTTCACCCCTGACATCAATGCAGGGGCGTAACTAGGAGAGGCTGGGCCCCATAGCAGATTTCTGCATGGGGCCCCCCTACCCCTTAAAATATATATATATATGGCAGGCACACGTCGGGCGCGCTGGAGAGGAGGAGAGGTGAGCGTGGCTCACCCCTCCCCTCTCCATAGAGAATAGAGCCGCATGGTCGTTCTTACGGCCATAGATGGAGCACGCTCTATCTCTTTTGCTCAAAACAGTGAGTACTCGTTGTGCTCACCGTGCCGAGCCCTGGCGTATAGAAGCTTATGGGGGAAGTATATCCGGCAGCAAATCTGCGGCCAGATATACGTCCCCCATATGTTCTTGGGAAGGTACCCCTATACAGACATGTTTATACAATTACACACATTTATACACTGATATATACACACCTTTATATACACACATAAAGTTCTACTCTCGTATACTCACACCCTTATACATACAAGCATTCACTTATACACACATTTATACACTCATATACATTTATACACTAATACACAGAGTATATACAAACTCATACAATATACACATTATATACATATAATACATTTACAATACACACACAAATATATATATATACATACATACACAAATACAGTATACACTGACCATATATACACATACATGCAGGATAAAAACACCATATACACACATGCTGCTATACATACAGAATATAAACATACATTCAGTATATACAGCATTCATACTTACCACATACAAAAACACACATCATATATATATATATGCTAATATAAATACATGCATGTAAAAATACAGTATTTGCTTCAATGCATTTATACACAGTATATACATGTATACATAGTAGATGCATATATACATATACATAGGATTTATATATATATATATATATATATATATTTATGTATACACAGTATATATACAATATATACACATATACACAGTATATATACAATATATACACATATACACAGTATATACACACATATACACAGTATATACACACATACCGTATATACTCGAGTATAAGCCGACCCGAGTATAAGCCGAGACCCCTAATTTTACCACCAAAAACTGGGAAAAACTACTGACTCGAGTATAAGCCGAGGGTGGGAAATGCATTGGTTAAACCCCCCCAGTAGTATACAGCCTGCCAGCCCCCAGTAGTATACAGCCTGCCAGCCCCCAGTAGTATACAGCCTGCCAGCCCCCAGAAGAATACAGCAGCCCCCCTGTAGTATACAGCAAGCCCCTAGTAGTATACAGCAGCCCCCATGTAGTATACAGCAAGCCCCTAGTAGTATACAGCAGCCCCCCTGTAGTATACAGCAGCCCCCCTGTAGTATACAGCAGCCCCCCTGTAGTATACAGCAGCCCCCCTGTAGTATACAGCAAGCCCCTAGTAGTATACAGCAGCCCCCATGTAGTATACAGCAAGCCCCTAGTAGTATACAGCAGCCCCCCTGTAGTATACAGCAGCCCCCCTGTAGTATACAGCAAGCCCCTAGTAGTATACAGCAGCCCCCATGTAGTATACAGCAAGCCCCTAGTAGTATACAGCAGCCCCTAGTAGTATACAGCAGCCCCCCTGTAGTATACAGCACAGCCCCTAGTAGTATACAGCAGCCCCTAGTAGTATACAGCAGCCCCCCTGTAGTATACAGCAGCCCCCAGTAGTATACAGCAGCCCCCCTGTAGTATACAGCAGCCCCTAGTAGTATACAGCCTGTCCCTAGTAGTATACAGCCTGTCCCTAGTAGTATACAGCCTGTCCCTAGTAGTATACAGCCTGCCCCCACGGCCCTTAAAAAAATAAACTTAAATACTCACCCTCCGATGTCGGCGCGACTTACCAATGTCCCCGATGTCAGCGCGTCCCCTCTTCTTTCTTCTCCGCGGCTCCTCTTCACTCTTCCGGCGCCCATGTTTTCTTCTAGCAGGCGCATACTATGACGCGGCCGCTGCTGACGTCATAGTATGCGCGGCCATGAAGAAAACATGGCCGCGTCGATGATAGAAGAAAGAAGAGAGAAGAGGAGCCGCGGAGAAGAAAGAAGATGGGACGCGCTGACATCGGGGACATCGGTAAGTCGCGCCGACATCGGGGAGCCGTGCTGACATCGGAGGGTGCGTATTTAATTTTATTTTTTTAAGTGGGTAATTTTTTACCACTTAATAGACTCGTGTATAAGCCGAGGGGACGTTTTTCAGCACATTTTTTGTGCTGAAAAACTCGGCTTATACACGAGTATATACGGTATACACAGTATATATACAATATATACACATATACACAGTATATATACAATATATACACATATACACAGTATATACACACATATACACAGTATATATACAATATATACACATATACACAGTATATATACAATATATACACATATACACAGTATATATACAATATATACACATATACACAGTATATATACAATATATACACATATACACAGTATATATACAATATATACACATATACACAGTATATATACAATATATACACATATACACAGTATATATACAATATATACACATATACACAGTATATATACAATATATACACATATACACAGTATATATACAATATATACACATATACACAGTATATATACAATATATACACATATACACAGTATATATACAATATATACACATATACACAGTATATATACAATATATACACATATACACAGTATATATACAATATATACACATATACACAGTATATATACAATATATACACATATACACAGTATATATACACAGTATATATACACATATACACAGTATATATACACAGTATATATACACATATACACAGTATATATACACAGTATATATACACAGTATATATACACATATACACAGTATATATACACAGTATATATACAATATATACACATATACACAGTATATATACACAGTATATATACAATATACACACATATACACAGTATATATACAATATATACACACATATACACAGTATATACACATATACACAGTATATATACAATATATACACATATACACAGTATATATACAATATATACACATATACACACATACACAGTATATACACACATATACACAGTATATACACACATATACACAGTATATATACAATATATACACAGTATATACACACATATACACAGTATATATACAATATATACACATATACACACTGTATATACACTGTATATACATATGTACACAGTATATGCATATAAATACATATATACATACAGATAAATACATATATACATACAGATAAATACATCTGTATATACTTACCTTTTAGGAAGTTTGGGGGCTGTATGGGTGTTCAGGCAGATGTCCAGATGCATTCAGACGGCGGGGGGGGGGGGGGAGGGCGGCCGAGCGGGGGGGGGGGGGGGGGGGCGGCCGAGCGGGGGAAGGGGGGGGCGAGCGGGGGAAGGGGGGGCCGAGCGGGGGAAGGGGGGGGCGCGAGCGGGGGAAGGGGGGGGGCCGAGCGGGGGAAGGGGGGGGCAGAGAATCAACTGTGCCGCCCTGCAGGCTGATGAGCGGGCAGGTCAGGGAGATGAGGGGGGCGGGTCAGAGAGGTGGCTGGGGGGCGGGTCAAGGATATGAGCAGGCAGGGATCCCGGAAAGAGGCGGGCGGGCTCAGGAGACGTGTAGATGCACAGAGAGGAAGGGGCCCGGGGGCACGATCCGGCACTGCAGCCCCGGACCACTTACCCCAGGCCGTGGCAAAGCACTGCAGGGAGCGTGCATCCCCGGGCCCCTGAACCTCACGGGCCCCGTAGCAACCGCTACGGCTGCTACGGCGGTAGTTACGCCACTGCATCAATGTTTTAAATATATGCGCTATTCAAGCCATCTTCCTGCATCAGCTCATCCTGACCTGTCTGATGGGATTTGTTGGTCAAAATGGGCATTTTTTAATGGTAGGTTTCCTTTAATAGGTAGATCCGTGGTAATAGGTTTCCTTTATGTCTAAAAGTCTTTAAAATTTAAGTTTTTGTTTTTAGCCATATTTATCATCATTAACAGTAGCTGCGTCTCTGGCCATATTTATTAATTGTGAGTTATTAAATACGACATCTGTTCATGAGATGGTTCCATTCAATGGAGGCTTGGATCAATTGTCATTTATTGGAAGATGCCTGTGTATATCACTAAGGCAAAGAAGACTGTTCCCTCTAATTCCATGGCTTGATCTCATAACAGAAGACATGACTATGTTTGAAAGTAATACATCTTCTATCCACATGGGATCCAGGATTTTGGATTTTAAGCAGATCGTAGGGGGGCGGTGTTGTAAGTCAGATTTTTACCACTACATTTACTCCCCACAACCTCTTTAAAAGGCATAAAAGAAGCAATTGAGCACCAGTGAAAATTTCAGCAAGAGAAAGTTAAAGGAGTCTAACACCTCCTTCAAGTTTTATAATCTGCCTGCACCTTGTTGTAGAGAATGCACTGTGATATTCAACACAGCTTTATTATTTATGGCCAATATGCCATCTCCCAGATATTCCCATATTAATCCATATGCTAATAAGGCAGGTTATGCACCCGGAACGTGTCCTCACCACTGCCCTAAATCACTTCCCTCTTTCAGTGTTGCTCCATGGTTCTCACAAGACAAATCGGGTTCTTATGTGAGAAAGGAGGTTCAGTCACAGTCTCTGGGGAAACCAACTGCCTCATTAGCATATGGATAAAAATGTGAAATTCTATAGTGGTCAGAAATGGAAGTATTTTGGTAATTCAGATTTATTTTAGAAATGCTATTGACATCCTTTCTTATTAAAATCAACTTTTAAAAATTATGCTAATGAGCATGTAGGGCTCTGGGGTGGTGTTACCAGAGCCCCTCCATTCTGTAGCTCCACGGGCTGTTACACTGTGCACAGTGTAACAGCATGTGAAGCCAGAGCATGGAGAGGCTCTTGTAACACCCTCCGTGCCCTTTGACTCATTAGTATAATTTTAACTGATTTTAGTTAGGAGGTCATGGATAACAAATACAAGAATATTACAACAGTTATGGTGCTTGGATTTATGTGTAAGCGTCCCTGGTTTATCATTCTTCATTTAATAGTAGATTTCCTTTAAGATAATCGGGTGCATTTGGCCATGGCTTTATTCAAAGATGGGCTGTGCATAAAGCTTGTGCCCGAAATGTGCAAGTCCTTTTTTGTGCTCATATTTTCACTGGCGTTATAGTTTATATATTGTAACATCTGAATCCTTAAAGACGAAGAATAGTTCTATCCATGTCCGCTGAGCTCTGGATCACTGCGGGTCTGTATGTAGAACCCTGGGGTGTAGAAAGAAATGGAGGCGTTGTGCTTAACCCTTTGTTTGAGGTTGTACTTGCACAATTACGCTTGTTCCCACTATGAGCATGTATCAGCTGTCATATCATAGTGTAGCGTGCTTGTAGATACACGAGTGCAGTGCTACGTTGTAGATATTCAGCAGAGCAGCAGCACATTCACAACTTCTCCATCCGAACAGAGACTTTTCGGCCCTCTTTCTAGAGATCACTGGAGCTCATAGGGATGGGACCTCTAGTGATCACACAATTCTCAGAGAGATAATGAATTTTCATAATGGATAACCTAATAAAGATTGTCAATATAGCCTAGCAATAAAATTGTGCAGAAAATAAGATAATTCTCTAAAATATGAAATCGGAGAAAATATACAGTAGAAAAAAGTTACTTTTGGTTACATTTTACTACATTTTGTAGCTTAAATCGTGCATAAATGTATATTCTGCACGTAGCCTTTACCAGAATGGGAGAAGGGAGTATTCAAAGATTTTTTAAGACTGTTATCAAAAACACTCCATTGTCTATGTGCAACCTAAAACCAATTACCGGTATGTCATTTTCCTCCATCGTTAGCCCTAATTACCCAATATAATAGTGAGATAGCTGCTCCTTCTTGTACTATGGATTGGCATCAGGACCTCGGTGTAGCTTCCCCAGTGAATGAATTCTGAGTTATCTTAATTGCTTACAATGTAACGTCCAAAAAAAAAAATCATGCCACGTCTCTTCTGTGCATAAAAAGCCCTGAAATGGTTCGGGGAGGGATTCATACAGAGAGATTGTTATATTCATTGACTCAAACTAGTCCAACACTGCCATCTATCGGAGGGTGTACACTCGTACACGGAAGAAAATTTGGAAATTAACCACTTAAAACCAGTATAAAAATTGTACAAGAGATCATTCTCCCCCCCTAGTTACTTGTTACTTAAATTAAAGTAAGTTATCAATTAAGTTAAGCCATTCTCCATAGTCTAAACTAGTCATAATCATAGTTATAATGTTAATATCATTTTATAAAATATTCAATGATGTTAAGTTTCATAGACCCCCCTCCCCTGTAGTGTAATCTTACAACCGATTATAATAAGAGGTAATTTTAACTTTAAAGTAAACATCGTTGCAGTCCGTAAAACCAAAAAGATTGAGGCATGTTTTCCATCCTGCAGGGATGTATTGGAGTCATCTGCTGGAATGTCCTCGAGTAGCCCGGCTCTCCAGTATAAGATGAATGCTCCACTGGGCAGAAAGATGCAGTTAATTGGGAATTCACTGACAAGTGAAGGCTTTTTGAAGGAGACACATTGGAACCCTACAGCATTCTGCCTCTAACGTATACATTTCTGTGCTGGAATGATTTAGGATCCGTACAGAAAGTGCTTTTGTGTTGATGTAGCAGCGCAGTTCTTTGGTTCCAGCCAGATTCCGAGAAACTTCTTCTTTGCTTTGACCTTGGCAAAAAGCTGGACCGCAAGGCTAAGCTGAATCACTTTACCTTGTCCTAGGGCTTAGAAAGCAGCCATAGAGAAAGTGAACAAAGGCAACTGTAGTGATGGCCGAGCCGATAAAGGCTCATTATGATGATCCGAATCCAAATGCAGGCCAGAAAAACTTTTAGATGTAAATTCTCAATGTTCTTCATAGATAGGATACAAAGCAATCCATGGTTTGTTTGTTTTCACTTAAAATGTTATGGTGCCTTCTGACCTAGTTCATTTTTAACTGTATTGATCATAGAAGCAACTTAAAGAAAATCTACCCTCAGAATGAAACGTCATCAAACCAGGGACACTAACTCAGAAATCCACTGTGACTCTGGTAATCTGCTTATATTTGTCATCCATGGTCTCCTTCGATCTAAAATCAATTAAAATTCTGCTAATGAGTCTGAAGGACTCTATGGAGTGTTACCAGAGCCTTTGTATGCTGGATCTTCACAGGCTGTTACATTGTGCGGCTGCACTTCCCCCTCCCTCTGAGTGCTTAAACTTCCTTTGCAGCCATGCAATTGCATCACTTCCTCTGCTGCAGAGGGAAGAGAGAGATGTTTTCCTGCACAGTGTAACAGCCCTTGAAGCTAGAACATGGAGGTGCTCTGATAATGCCAGCATCATTTTTTAAAGTTGATTTTCAAAGGAAATAGAAGAGGATTAGCACAGTCATGGTGCCTGGATCTATGAGTAAATGCCTGTGGTTTTCCATGCTTGATTTTGAGATTAGATTTCTCCAAAAGTGTTGATGTTGCATATATAATTCATGTCACCTTAGCGGTCACATACTGCACATGTGGGCATCACTGTCTTGGCCACTGATTGGCTGGAGCAGTCATGTGTTTGATGTATGTGATGTCATTGCTGTAGAAGAGCAGGGATTAAATAAAGCAGTATTTTTTTAAATGTAATTTTTTTAATTAAATTTTGTTATTGAACTTTTTTAAGATAAAAATTATAATTTTTTTATTGGAAAAGTTCCGACATAATTGTAAGAGCAATCTTACTATGGCATTGTATCAACATCTCTTTCTCCCATATAGTTCCCTTTATGCTGATTTCTCTTGCACATGCGATTTTGTTATGTTCAGTTCATGTTCTGGAGGCAGAGGGATGACAGATCTCGGCTAAGCTTATATCTTTTGTCCTGTGTTTTCCTGTGGAGCTCTTCATATTCCATTCCGGAACTGACTTTTTGTCTCTGCGCAGTTTTTCCGAGGGTTCACAAATAATTGTTTGTTCCCTAGTGGTGCATTATGGGGCAATATTTCAGCTTTTATGACTGGCAATTGAGCCATGTCTGTTAATTATGGTTTACAGGATGTAGCTAATTAGAGCTTAGTGACTACCACTTCTGCTATTCTCACCAGCAATCCAAGCCAGGCAACAATAATAATCCATAGTGCCATTAGTTCCAGAATAAAAGCAGATTAAATACTTGGGGGTAAAATAGCAATTAACCTCTAAACGTGAATCACTGTCCTATAATTGGCCATTTCCTGTCCTTTTATAACATAGTTGCAGGATCATAGACTCGTGGAGGAAAATATTAGGCAAATTCTTATTGCATCTAGTGTTACAGACAAAAGACGTTATTGTTGGGCCGTCTCCAAAGTCGGTCTGAAAAGCTGGAGATTGAATTATATTCCTATGTAATCCTGCCGCGCACAGCGCATGTGCTGGTCGAGTGGAGATGCCGAGCTTTTTAACAAGGTGGACTAGAGGTTGCTAGTCCTCCCTTGTCTGCCTAAGAAAACAAATCAAAACCCACTTAACACATGAATCAATGGTATAGTCGGCAGTAATCCTAACCATTAAATGCACTCATAAAAGCAGGGAGAGGACAGGGCATCAAACCCAGATTTAGAATGAGTTCCAGCTCGGTTTGTAGTAGTAGTAGACAGGAGGAAAGAGCTCATTTATTATGCACTGAGTAGTTTATATGGTGAGGGTTGTGGGGGTTATGTGAAACATAGATCTATTAATGTCCCAATTTTAATTAGTTGTAGCCTGAAGAGTTGAACCTGTCCAGATTATTTCTGCTGCCTGATACGAGAACAACATGTTAAAGGGGGCAAAGCTGTGAAATTAAGGTTTATAAGAGAGCAAAAAGCAGGATAAGGTCCTATGTACACAAACATATATGGCGGCTGTATACTAGCCCTACGAACAGCAGCATACGGCTGTCATAGAAGTGCATTGGTCCCGATACGGCGAGCACAACTTGTGTCTCTGTATTGTGCCGATGATGGAAAAAAGATTAAGCATGTCCTATCCTTTGCTGGAAATATGGGGCAACTTCATGGCTCCCTATGGAGAGAGGAGGGGTGAGGAGCTCACCACCTCCCCTTCTACGCAGGCACCTGGTCGTAGCATGCGTTCGTGTGCATGAGCTGTAATGCCAACAAGCAAGTTGCTCCTCGGCTGGATTTATTGGCCGAAATAAAACGGCTGAACTGACTTCCCTCCATCACAGTGAGACCAAGATCATTGGAGCAAGATAGCTTGTGTACAACCGACCTAACCCAAGGAGGACTCCTAGGAAATATAGTGAGAGCCCTGACTATTGACAGCCTTAAAGAGAACCCATCATGCAAAATAACCCCCTAAACTAAATATATTTTCATAAACTGCCATTAGAGAGCATTGCCTCTATCCCTTCATTGTCCCTCTACATGCCTGTAAACCTAAGCAATGAGGTCCTAAAGCTGTATGCAAATGACCTGTGAAATGTCCAATGAAGCATTAGCATATTCAAGCTGTCCACTCTATTCATGAGTGGGAGGCACAGCCACACCCCCAGTGCATGACTGACAGCCTGTGTAATGATGTTAGGCTGTATAATGATGTGCTTCCTGGTGCTGGTGGCCACGCCCCCTGCAGCCTGTGTGTGCATGTGTGTGTGTTTAGGAGAGATACAGCAGCTCCAGGCAGCCATGTTACAGCAGAACATGTCAGATTCATGTGTAGCTGATGTCTGTGTCTCTCACCTGTATATTAGGAGGATGCAGCACACACACTAGCAAAGCTTTACTATACATTACACACAGACATGAGCAGGGGGAGGAGAGGGGAGGGGTAACAGGGGTGACATCACTGCCTCTGACCATGTGACCTGCCTCATTTACATGATAAAGAATAGATGATTTTACAATGAATAATGTATGAAATAACTAGATAAAGGCTGTGATGGGATCCTTGTGAGCTGCTCCAACAGGTAGAGGTGACAGGACAAGTGACACAGACCTGATGGCAGGTATCCTTTAAGTGTACACCTTTATATGTCTTTAATAATATTTGGATGCACTTACCATGGTAGTAAGTATGTCATCTTTAACAATGGGTCACATTGGTTGCAGGATAGCAGCTCTAGTGATATGATATGGTTAATTAGATTTATTTAACGGAGAAATGTAGCTTTATTTGCATGATGGAAATAAAGTCACTTTTTCCCTTCGGCTTTGAGCCACGACCAAATCCTTTTTAATGATCCTTTCCACCCTGTCTAAATAACCAGGGACCTGCCAAGCTGTGACTTGTGACTCCAGTAGCAGCAATACTTCCTGTAATCTCTCCAAAAATAAAAAAAATACATGTAGACTTTTATCTTTTTTTCCTTCTTTTGTATCAGTACAGCCTCATATCAGGTAAGAGAAATGCATATTTTTTGGAATGTCTAAATAATTAAATTTCCGGTCTTATTTCTTTGCTAGAAAACAACAAACACTGTGCTGTTTTATACCCAGTGCGAGACAAGGTGGGGTGTAAGGCATAGCAGTTGATAGTAGTGTTGAATCATCATTTCACCACCCCAGGGGCAGGTTTAGGTTAGGTTACCAATGTTGCCCACTCTTTGCGATCTTGCCCGTTTGTGTCTCCGTAGGACCTGGAGCTCCATTCTCTGACATGCATCATCCATCCCATATTCGCTATAGCATACAGAGCAGTGATCAGCAGGAAAACAAAATAGTTTCAGGCAATTTTCATGTGTATATCATATGCAGACTACATGTAAAATTGCAAACTAAAAAATCCTACTTGCAGGACTTTTTCATCAAGGTAATAGGTACCGTAATGGATACCCAACAGACCCCATGACAGTAGGAGTCATTGCTGTTGGGCACCAGACAGGTCTATTGTCTGCTTTGTAAGAAGAAACACAAAAAATAACAATTGCACCCTAATTTGAACTTGGCTTTAATTAGATTAGCCACATTTTTAATGGTCCACCTTAGGACAAGGTAACTTCGAACATATCCATAAAATCCATTACTATACTCTGATGTAATAGCAAATATTGTTCTCTTTCTAATGTTTCGCAGTACTACATACTTTTTTTTTAACCTTGTACTTTTTGATCAGTATCCATGTTATGACCATAATGTTCTACATTAATATTTATCTCGATTTGCTTTTTTTTCACATGTGGTTGAATATTTCCTACATTTTGTTATTTTTGTCAGTGGTTTATTTTGGGGAATTTTAATGCTTAAAATAAAATGCACTAATGGATCCTAATGGTGGCACTAATGACTTGTGTCTCCTGGATGTTCTAACTAAATTGAGTTTGTCTGTTTAGGTTGAAATTTTTTTTTTTTATTAAGTATCTGTGGAAGTGTCTGTGGAACAATAATACAACAAAATAGTTGGTATATAAACCTGGCAATGGGGTTTAGTATCAATGAGGTTCTGCCACATGACTAACCAACCATCACACATTTCCCATACACGTACCCAGAGTGAAGAGTTGAGCAGAAGTTGACCCCCTTTTATAACTCTTTCTTTAATAAGATTTCCTACTTTGCATATCTTTTTGGCAGAAGTCACCCCCCGTAACACCCGTAATTGGTGCTGGCACAGATTGTGGTCTTTAACATTTTTAATTTTACCCTTGGCAGTTAAATGGCCGTGGCACGTGTGCGTCGACACTTAAATTCAGATGGCGCTGCATGCCACCATTTTGTCGTCAATTGTGCTCCCCAATGATGTCATGCCGATCATCCCTAAAATGGTGAAGAGTTTGCTAGCATAGTGTTGTGATATTGTGTTAAATGGTATTTTTTTTTAAAGAACTGTAGAAATCTATCATCAAGGTTAGCATGATAGGGACACTTAGTCATAGATCCATGCACTGTGACTATTTGTTATCCATGCCCTCCTTCCTTCTAAAATCTACTTTTTAAATTATGCCAATGAGCTCCAAAGGATCTACCTTTACAGGTTGTTACACTGTTGTCACCCTCCCGCTCCTTAGCACTCCCTCCCCTCTTCTTGCTGTATTCTCACGGCAGAAGCATATACAGGCAGTCCCCAGGTTACATACAAGATAGGGTCTGGAGGTTTGTTCTTAAGTTGAATTTGTATGTAAGTCGAAACTGTATATTTTATAATGGAAGTTCTAGACAATTTTTTTTCTTTTGCCCCAGTGACAATTGGAGTTTCAAAATTTTTGGTGTAATTGGACCAAGAATTATCAATAAAGCTTCATTACAGACACCTCACAGCTGATCATTGCAGTCTGGGACTATAGTAAAGCATCCAGAGAGCTTCACCAGAGGTCACAGTGGGCAGAGGGGTCCGTCTGTAACTATGGGTTGTCTGTAAGTCGGGTGTCCTTAAGTAGGGGACCGCCTGTAGTGGTTTCTCGAGCCATCAGCAAAGTGTGGAGACGGCCATTTAACACTGAACAGACTTGGGATCCAAATGAAGTTTTATAAACTGCTTTTTCATCTCTTGTCCCTCCTAATCCCCATAGTAACTGGGCCTCAGCGTGCTCATCAATAATAGCCATTCTGTCCTAGAATTCTATCCATTAACAGTAGCAGCAATAATGACCCCATTATTTGTGGATTTGCACTATTACTCTTTATCTCTGTGATTCCCTATAGCTAAAGGGCAAGTGATAACCTCTGCCTTTTACCATCAACTTGTTGCTTCCGGGCACTCTTCTACCCTGTTTTGGAAATTGTTGACAGGAAACCAAATCAATGAATTATAAATATGATTTGAAGTCCTGTTGACCGAAATTGCTGCAAAAACTAAAGGGAGAAACACAATATAACTATGTATAATTTCTCCTGATGTTGTCCAAATGGAACAGACAACAGGTACAGATGATTAGCAATTAGTGATACAATTCCTATAAAGGATTGGTTCTGTAGGTGGTGACCACAGAGATCGCACCTGCTACAGCATTAGTTTGAGGCAGCAGATTGGACAGCACTGCTGACCTATGTAAACAGGGACCCAGCTTCGCTGGCTCGCCCTTCGGCTAAACAGGAGTGTGGAAAGAGTTATAGGACATCTACCATCAGAATTTCTGACCATGCAAAACTACAAAGAGTGAGGGTGTGCATATATAATTAGTCAGCGGTGCCAAGAGACGTTCAAGTGACATACGCCTGGGCGCCTGCGGCTCATTAGTTCTCTTTCAGATGAATGCTCATGTTCCTGAAGTTTAGAAAAAAGTTTCAAAGCAGAAAACATGGTCAAGTAAGTTTACCTACTAGCTCTTAACTACTGCTTGTCTACCATAAGAAATTTTTTTAGCTGTCCTTTAAGTATACACTTTTTATTATTTCTTAAGCCCTCCTCAGCCTTATAGTAAAAATAATAAAAAGGCAGACAATCCCCTTTAGTTCAGGTCTGAGAACATTTGCCTCCTCATCAGGATCATGCCCAGGCGTTGTAGGGAAGGTCAAACAGGCTCGTGGAGGCCACGCACACTGCTGAACCTAATTTTCTTCTTTTTGAGCTATTTCCACTGAAGATGGATCAGCCTGAAAGTTGATTTCTATTACATATTCATTTTGATGCTTTTTAGGTTTTATTGTTCCACTATGTAATAAATAAAGAATTGTTAAGAATAAGTAGACATTGATAATGGAATTAAGGAATTGTACACATAATTCAAATCCATATTTTGAATATGAAAAATGGAATTATGAATGGATTAATTACTGAGATTTAAGCAAAAAATAAACAAAAAACAAATTCCACAGTTAGTGGATATGACCTCATTTCAGGTCATTTTCCCAATGTTGTGTTGATTGTTATGCTCTTACAGAATTGTAATGTGCCATTAGGAAGAATCCTTGCGCATATATTGATAAAATCAAGGTTTTATGTTACAACCAGACATCTCATCAGAAGTCTGTACTTCCTGAAGTAAACAAATCTTAGTAGAGATACTTCTGGTGATAAATGTCCTGCTTAAACTTAAGAACAAACCACAAGCTGTAAGAGCGGATGCTGCTTGCATTTGGGAAAATTCCAAGAAAAATACATAATTATTTACAAATTGACCATTAAAACAAACTACATGTATTGTAGTCGACAGTTTCTTATCAACAGAGGTGCTTCTTCAGGCTTTGGGGACTTAGAACACTTGGGGACTTAGCTACTTACTGTGTCTTACTGATGGCTTATGTCAATTGGCCCAAAGCAGGGAGAAATACCTTCCCGACCCCTAATATGGTGGTCAGAATAACTCCCCAGAAACTACTAACAAAATGTTTTATTCCCATATGCCAGTGATGGCGAACCTTTTAGAGACCAAGTGCCCAAACTACAACCAAAATCCACTTATTTACCATGAAGTGCCAACGTGGCATTTCAAGCAGTAACTTATTGCTGCCTGTTCTTCAACAACATTCAATTGTATTGGCCGCCTGAGGCCACCAATACAGTTGAAAGAAGGAGGGCAAATTCAGACTATCATTGTAGCTTCTCTCCAGGAAGAATGATGGGTCCAGCAGGAGGACCTCCAAAGAATATGCAGTTCTGTCAACACCTTCTCACTTTTACCGCAGTTCAAACAACCAATGAAATGTCGCTTTAAAATAGCTCTGAGAACGGTATCTTTTAAGTTGCTTGGGACTGCAGGAAGATTTGGTCCAGTTTGGTGAAATTGGCCTGAGTGTCCACAGAAAGGGGTCTGAGTGCCACCTCTGCCATATGATATGACATTATTGCTCTTCAGAAAGGCATCTAGGCCCCTGTTGAACATGTTCAGATTATCAGTCATTACAACATCTTGTGGTAGAGGGTTCTATAGTTTCACTGCTCACACAGTAAAGAATCTCTGTTTATGGCAATGCTAGAAAGTGAGTGAAAGTTTACAGGAAAGACATTTGGGAGAAGTGAATCACACATTGCATTGTTTATGGGAGACAATATATCAACTGTTCTCCACCTACCAAGTCGGTGCTGGATATTCCTGACTTCACACTATATGACACATGCACCTTTTCTGGCAAAAAAATTGCATCTTTTAGTATGAACAATGTGGTAAGTGAGAATGGATAACTGGCAATGATTGGTAGCAAATTCTTTATTAAATGTCATTGCCCCCATCAGACAAACCATCAGCAGATTTGGTTTCCAGTGTCATCCCTATGCTGATGATACCATACTTCTGCATGTAGCATCACCCCTGCCTTGCTCCAGAACACTAGTGACTGTCTCTTTGCTGTCTCTAACTTCATGTCCTCTCTTTTCTTAAAACTTAACCTTTCTAACAACTTCTTATCTTTCCACCATCTTCCACTCACTAAACTCTCTCCTCTAGAATCTATTCCTAATGCAGCAGTCGGGCTCGTCTTTCAGACCAAACGCTACACGGATGCCTCCAGTCTGTGCCAATCACTGCACTGGCTGCTTGTCTCCTTCCCAATTCCGTTTAAAATAATAACCCTCATCCGCAAAGCTCTGTATGATGCCATACCTCCCTATTTCTCTTAGCTCAGTCTAAAGCCCAACCTATGCTCTTCGATCTGCCATTGATATTAGATTAATTTCTACCCTAACTCAAACCTCTCATGCACGTCTCCAGGACTTCTCCTGAGCTGCACCAATTCTCTGACCTTCCCCAGGCTCTCATACTAAAACCTACCCTTCAAAGTTTATGAAATGTGCGCTCTCCCTTTACTAATCCATCCCATCTCCCGTCTGTTATCCGGATTTATTTTTATTTAAGATGGTGGCTGATGGCTGGTTCATGCAGCAGAATATTTATGTATTAAAGTATTTATACTGTTCCCTTATAATGTCTGGACCATTATACCAGCTCTTATACCTACTGTGTACCCCTCATCCTCATAGTCTGTAAGCTCTTGTGTCACCCCCTCATCCTCATAGACTGTAAGCTCTTGTATCACCCCCTCATCCTCATAGTCTGTAAGCTCTTGTGTCACCCCCTCATCATCATAGACTGTAAGCTCTTGTGTCACCCCCTCATCCTCATAGACTGTAAGCTCTTGTGTCACCCCCTCATCATCATAGACTGTAAGCTCTTGTGTCACACCCTCATCCTCATAGACTGTAAGCTCTTGTGTCACCCCTTTCATCCTCATAGATTATAAGCTCTTGTGTCACACCCTCATCCTCATAGACTGTAAGCTCTTGTGTCACCCCTTTCATCCTCATAGACTGTAAGCTCTTGTGTCACACCCTCATCCTCATAGACTGTACGCTCTTGTGTCACCCCTTTCATCCTCATAGACTGTAAGCTCTTGTGTCACCCCCTCATCCTCATAGACTGTAAGCTCTTGTGATCAGGGCCCTCACTCCTATTGTTCCATTTGACTGTTTGTACTTTGTAATGTAATATTATATTTGTATGTGTCCCCTATGATTTGTAAAGCGCTACAGAATATAATGGCTCTATATAAAGATAATTATTATTATTATTATTCATGCAACAAGTCACTTTTCTATCTGATAACATGCTATGACTATTACAGGACTGGACAAATCCCAGGCATACACAATGTAACTTGCGGTACTTTTTTGGTTAATATGTACAATTTTCTATGGAAGATCTTATTACTTGCCTTCTCCAAAATGTTAATGCTGCTTGGATGGCCTGACCTGTTTATTGGAATAGGTGAACTATTGAGGTCATGTACCTCATCTAGGTAAGGAACCAATTCCTGCAATGATCAGATATTATGCACATTAGTTGGAAGTGATTGGCTCTGAACTCTTTGTGCTGACTGCAATCTCCCGCCCCCATAGTGAATCAGGTTGTACCAACCAGTACAGAGAGCACAGAGCCATTTACTATCTGTGGGGGAGATTTATCAATCCGTCCAAGTCCCAATACTTGAGTAATTTGCACCTGAAATGCTGTGTGCCATATTTATTGAGGAATTTAGACCATTTTTAGACTGTTTTCTGAATTTTACCTCTATAAAAGGGGTTGTGGTCGCACCAGAAAATAGCCTATGTGCCAGAAAATTCTATATTGTGGCGCAGCAAACTAGACCAACTAATAGGGGACAACTCTCCAGTCTTATACTGAACCAGATTAATTATCCAGCATCAGACACAGGGAATAATCTGGCCCAGCAGAGAACTGTCTGGTTCTACTCTGCACTGGTCTAAAGACTGACAAATAAATATATCTCTTATTATGTCTTTTATGGGTATAGCAGCCGGTGTCGGGACCGATTTGCTGTGGATAGGCCATGAGTTATAATTCAAAACCAACCCCTTGAAGCTGCTCGGTCATGACATGTTACATTGCATTAGCTCTTAACTTCTGCTTGTTGCTATGGCTTTTAGAAGGTTTTTAAATCATTTTTCTTGAATGACTGTGATTTAGCAGTCACTGGAGGTAAATGTTCATTTCTTCCTAGCTCCTAACTATAATTCATTATTATGGCTTTAATACAAGCTGAGATTTGTCATTATAATACATGTGCAGGCAGTCCAGTAGCTGTGAACATTTCCAAAAATAATGTGGGACACGTTTCCTGTTTGTGATGAATGGTGCAGGGTCAGCCAATGTGGATTTGTTTATAACTGGAGCATCGGTCAACAGGACTCTTAACATATCTGCACCAATAATATTCTAGAGTAATAATAACTAGAGATTTAAGCTTTACAAAAAGTCACATGTTTCCAGGAGTAATTTTACAGAAAACCATTGAACTTTGTAATGTTCTTTTTTTAATATATAAAGGGTTTTTTAAATAAAAATCTTTATTCATAGGTACAATCTGTATGTATATAGAAGTACCATCTAGGAATTAAATTTTAAGATGTCTTGCACCAATCCATTAGCCATATTTTACCAATGACTCTTGGTAGCTACAGTACTTGGGATAGACCTTTGCTATCTTGTCTTCTATATTGGTTGAAAATAAAAAGTGGCACAAATCTGTGCATCATAAAACATTGTCCACTAATGCCCTGGTGGTACAGGCAGAGACTACCCTGATGGTATGTGCTGATGCGTTCCTGGTGATGCAGTCTGAGGAGGTTCAGGTTGAGGCTGCCTTAGCGCAGCCATCAGATGTTCGTGCTGAGAATGCCCTGGCACCGTTGCCTGAGAGGGTGCAGGCTTTGACTCTCCTAGCCGCGTAGCCTCCAGAGGTGTGGGTCGCTATGGCCCTGGCGGTGCAGCCTCTGGAGATGCGGAACGAGCTATCCCTGATGGTACAGCCTGAGAGGGTGAAGGCTTAGACTTTCCTGGCCATGCATTCTCCAGAGGTGTGGGTCTGGACGGTCCTTGTGGTGCAGCCTCCAGAGGTGTCGGTCGACAAGTTCCTTGTGGCACAGCCTGAGAGGGTGAAGGCTTAGATTTTCCTGGCCATGCATCCTCCAGAGGTGTGGGTCGGGACGGTCCTCGTGGTGCAGCCTGAGAGGGTGCAGGCTTAGACTCTCCTGGCTGCGCAGCCCCCAGAGGTGGCGGTCGGGATGACCCTGGAAGCAGTGCGGTTACAGACAGCCATGGTCGTGCAACCTTACAAAGTACAGGCTAATATTGTCCTAATGTTGAAGCCTCAGGAGGCGCAGGCTGAGATTCCTTATTTAGTTCTACATATGCTTTCCCCTACCAAAGTTGTTAACAGTTCTGCACATTGCATTATGTAGTGCAGGCTAGAATTGGTTTTATCACTTAATTCTACATATAATTGTCCCTGTTAATTTGAGAATGTACATGTTACTTGACAGGCTCTAAAACCTGATTTAAGATTTGTAGAATTTCTAATAGGTTACGGTAGTAAGTGAGATTTTGTATTACAGCTCTCTATTTCATCCTTTAATAAGAAAAAAAATTTAGGAATATGTTACAAAATGATCTGTGTGCTGAGTTTAGAAAAACAAAACACCCCAGAGTCCACACGGCACCCACACTGTCGCTTTTACAGCATGACTCCAGACATCCATTGCGAAACCAAAATGTCAACAAACAGAAAAATTCTGCTAGTATCTGGTTACGACTTTAAGCCGTCGGTTCTGGTTTATGTGCCCGAAACTTCATTGAAAGCGCGCACTGGATGTGGAGCGTCGGCACTGCTGAGGGTTGTCTTATGTTGCTTATTCTAAGTGTTGACATTTAGAGGTCAAGGTTGTTCATAACCGCAAAAACAACCTGTAAACTTTGTGCTTTGAGACAAACCAATTTTGCTTTTAAACCTGAGTCAACTATTTATATAAGTGTGATTCACTTCCCATAGTCATGCAAGGATTTAGGCAAATGTATTTATTTCCTTTTGGAGTCAGAACAGTCAATACTTTGTGTGTACTCCCCCCCCCCCCCCCAAACATCCTGTTGATCCTGTTGCTGTTGGGGTCTCTTGATCCCAGTACAACAGAAACAATACAGCTGCACCTTAGCTGTATAGCAGGTTTGAGCAGGAACAGAGTGACATTTTAGTGGTGCATTGCTGTCACATATCTATACTTGGGTTACGGTATGTCAGAATATCGTACTAGCCCGGGACTCCAAAATGTGTGAAAAATTAGGAGTGAATGGTTGTGTGGCTTTCACATGTGCCTTATCCATTAAATAACGCCAGTTTACTGAAAAAATTGGTTCATTAAGAATGATTGATTAGTGTGAACACTGGGGAGATGTATTGATATGTCACCAGAATTATCCCTGTCTCTGATTCTGGATGATTACTCCACTGCAGAATAAGGGTGTATTCACATGACCGTCGGGGGGGACGTATGTATGGCCGGAAGCTGCTGTGCACCATGCATCGCAATGGAGAGGGGGAGGGGTTCCACTCCTCCTTTCCATCGCGCCAAACATATGCTCAGCAGGCGACGACCCGGCCGGCTCACGTTCAAGTGAATGTAGCCTAAGACTGGGGAGTCGTACTCTGCACCTCCTATTGGTTGGACTAGTTTGCTGCGCCACAATTTTGACTTTTCTGACACATGGGTTAGTCTATACAAGACCACGTCCCCTTATCCCAACGTCACACTCCTGTATTTAGACAAGTTGGAAAACTGCCTACAAACGGTCTGAAACCCTCCATGAATGTAGGACACAGCATTTCAGTTGTAAATTATTCCAGTATTCTGCAGGAGACAGATGGATACATCTCCCACAGTGTCTTGAGACTAACAACTTTCCTAAAACAAGTCAACAAGAAGCGTGAGGTGGGAGAGAAAGAATATCGGTCAGTGTAGAGTCACATAATTTTGGTTGGGATTACCAGAGGAATGTAAAAGTAGAGTTATAGGAAAGTTGGACCACAATTGTAACGTTTTTTGGGAATACAATAGAAACGGGACCTCTCTGAATTTGAGCTTTTACCTTTTGGCCCCTCTACATTTTTTGCATTCTTTAATTGTAAAAGATAAAAAATTACTTCCAAAATATCTGTCTGTCCCTCCTTACCAATAAATATTAGTCTTTTTTTCTGTTAAAGTCTGTAAATGAGGTTTATAATCTCTGCATTAAAAAAATTTGAGCTGTGGGTGGGGCGCTGTTGGCTGGGACGTAGTAACTCTCTTGTTGAACATCTATGTCTGGTCAATAGTTCCTAGCTTCCTGTTAGTGCTCCTTAGCCATCAGGGTGTGGTCTGCTTCAGTGGATTATTATGTATTCAATAAATTTTTAACAATGTTGTTTATTTTAATAGACTTAAAGAGAAACTGTCACCAGGTTTTACCCCACTAAACTGCTAGTTCCCCTCAGCTAAGGGATGAAATGTCCTTGAAATCTCCACCAAAGTCAGGCAGGTATGACTCTTCTTATTTTCACGTGTCAAATCTTGTGTCTTCATGGGTAGTGTCACTTCAGAAGCCCTTCTCTTCTGCTCTGTAGGACCTAGAAAGTTTTTTTCTTTGTCATATTTAAGGAGTTGTTGGAGACGATAAAAAAATTATATGTGCCCGGAGGGGGCTGCATAAAAAAATAAACATTTACTTGCCTCTGGCCGGCCGAGGAGAGACTGCAGCGGGGGACACCAGGAGTGACCACAGAAGGTAAGTAAATCTTTATTTTTTTTTTATGCAGCCCCCTCCCGGCCACATATAATTTTTTTTTACGGATCGGACAACCACTTTAAATAATGATAATGATCTCATCTCATTGTGGCTTTGTGAGCTACAGAACCAGATATGGCCAAACACAGTAATGGCAGTGCTCATTGGACTCTGTCTGCAGGTTTCAGACCTCTACTCTTGGCTTGACAGGCTGCATGTGGCCCATCGGCACGGCTTGTTCATCCCTGAATCCCAACTCTTTGTTAAGATGAATGTAGCTTCTCTGTATGTACATGCTCAGGAGTGAAGCTCCTCTGCTGGAACTTGAGTCGGAGATGAAGTTCGGAAAATTGAGGAGTCTGAGTTGAAGGTTTGTCTCACCTACTCAATAGCCCTGCTCTTAATGGCTTCTGGTAGTCTACGCTGGTACCACATCTGCAGAAGATTAGACAGGAAGTGCAGTTCATTTTTTTCAGTCTCCAAAAATGGAATCTTAGTGGAAGTGACGCAGAAGGGCACTTATAATAATAAATAAAATTCTTTATTTATATAGCGCACACAGATTACGCAGCGCTGTCCAAAGCATGCCAAATCGGTCCCTATCCCCATAGGACTCACAATCTAAACAACCTAACAGTATGTCTTGGAGTGTGGGAGGAAAGCGGAGGACCCGGAGGAAACCCACACAAACACGGAGAGAACATACAAACTCTTTGCAGATGTTGACCTGGGTGGCATTCGAACCACGGACCACAGTGCTGCAAGGCAGATGTGCTACTCACTCGGCCACCGTGCCGCCCACTAATAGAAGTGATTAGAAGCCCATTGAAATAAACTGACATTTTTAACTGAACTGACACTATTAATATGGTGACGGAAGATATTAACAGATTTCCTCAAGCAGGTGTGAAGTAGGTGACAAGTACAGGATCCTCTAAGACATAATTAAAAGTTGTTCAACTTCTAAGCCATGACTAAGGCGAGTCTAATATTGATATGTTTGGGACCCTAAACCTCGGCAGTATAAAGACATGCTGTTTTTTTAGAGGCTTCAAGCCTGTTTTTTTTTTTTTTGGTACAATTAAATGCAGAAGTTTAATTCCACTTCATTATCTGGATGCTGTTTGTTTATTTCCCTGACGATTTGTGCTTGAGGTTTTGTTTATTTGCCTGCAGAAAAGATCTAAATTGACAGAAGGTTATATCGTTGTCGTCATGCAATTCATGTGATAAGAGTAAAAGTCACTTGTACATGCCGTGTGATATTTACTTGTGTAATGACCGACGCAAATACAAATCAAGGAAGCCACAGATATGAAGATATTTCTCTCCCGCTGGATATTGAGGTTTGGCTATGGCTTATTTTGGCTTACATTTACTGCAAGTTGATGGAAATGTTAACAATGTTTCTCCCTTCAAGTATGAGTGATGTCTGTTATAGTCATGAAATAACAAGCTGTGTGTCTCCTTGTCTAGTATAACACAGGACCTCAACCTCTTGTCACTATCTTCTGATTCATAGTCAAAAATCTCCGCCAGCCCTATGGATAATGGCAAACCATAAGCTGTATAGAACCAAAGGGAATGAGCTGAAGAACTGCAGGATCATATTACCTATAACAGCTAAACTTCAATATTATAGTATTCTAGTGGTTTGTAGAGTATATTAAATCTAAGATATTTAGTATATTTCGGGCCTAATGCATTGATCACTTAAAAGGCTTGGTTTCTTGTCTTAAGCTCCCCTTATGACTGTACTGCCTTGTACATAATCCCTTACTTAAACCTTTCTTTTGTAATGTGTGCAGAGCCTGCATCCTTCTTTATTTACATGCCTGAGCTCTCCTGAATAGGTGGAGCTGGAACTCCACTCCCATTATTACTCACCCTCCTCCTCCTTCCCTCCCTGGTGTGCTGTGTGCAGCTTCCATGAAGTAGATGAAAGGGCTGGATTGGATGAACTATGTGAGAAGTGAAGAGAGACGACATCCAGCATTGCCTCCGCAGAGTGGGGCTGTCTGTTTATGCAGGACAGCATGCAGAGTACCGAGAAAGTCTGAAGCTTTCCATGGAGACAAAGACACTGGTACATATACATGTACTGAAGTTGGAAAATAAATAGTCTATTATGCAAGTGAATGGAGATATTGTAATGAGAAAGGGGAAAACTTACCTTCTGGATTACTAGAAATGGGTCCCACAAGTCCTATCCCATGACCCTCCAATCAGAGTTGGCTCTAGGTTTCAGTTAGCCCTTGGGCAACAGAGGCTCAGTAGGCCCCTTTGCAGTGAACTTACATGGTGGTGTTGAAAATTCAGAAACTAAAACTGCCTCTTGTTCCCAAAAATACTCCATAGTTTATCATAGCTAACATCCCTTTGATAAATAGGGCCTGGGAGGGGGAACCTTATACTACTCAAATTCCCCACTTTCCCCCCAGCCTCCGCTTAATTGGCCTAATGGGGCAAGGTAGTGTTACCTAACACAGAAGGTGTCCGAGCTTCAAAGGATTTCTGTAGCCGCATCATCGCTGAAGACTTGAGATGATTTTCCCTCCAATTTTCAAACAGACAAAGAACCATAAAAAATCTTAAACCAATAGGTTTAATAGGGGCAGTTATGGAGTTATGGTCCATCTCACCCCGAGAGCAAATACATTTTTTGATTTGTTATCTTCAGGAGATCACAGTGGTCCAATTCCTGGGGCTCTAGCACCCTTGGGTCCAGAAATATCAATATCTCTGGATAGGACCATATCAAATAGGTCAGGTTTGGTATCATTGCGATCCAGGGATTCACCTGGATCCAACGATACCAGAACCATGAACCTATGACTCCCCATTGAGAAGCTATAGCTTCTCCAGGGCTCTGGATGTGATAACAACCAAAAAGAAAAAAGGGAGAGCCACATTTAATATCATATAGCAACAACTCTCAACCGCTCATAGTTCACAACCCAAAAAGAGAGTCGAAGAAACCATCGCATAAATAAAATAAATAATGTCTTTTATTCTGAATATAATACACAGTACATAAGAATTGTATCACATAGGGAGAGACAGAAGGGGAAAGAGCCACGAAAACCTAAGGAATCCTGCGAACACCCCAGACCTAAAGATAATCGATTAGTAACACGACCAAAAGAGGTCCAAAGTATAGATAATAGTGCAGACGGGAATATATTTGAAAGAATAGAATAGTTCCTCAATGGGAACCTATGTAGAGTAGGGGACCGGAGGTACCATCCGGCTCCCACAGTACACAGACTTAATATTAGTCCTTACCCGTAGGCATGGTATTAGGTGCAGAGGGGGTCCCCAGGAGACCAGTAGGCTATACCCCAGGTAGGATGTGATACCAGGTAGCAGGGACCCATGACCCCTCCGGTTGGGAATAGGCAATTAAATATAATAATAATATAATATAATCTGTGTTGCTCTTTTATCTCGATCCACGAATTCCCACGTCCGAGTCTTGCTTATATACATGCTACCGGGTTGGTTCCTCACCCTATATAATCCCGTTACGGACCGGGCTTATATTAAAGGAGAACTGGCAGCTCCTTAGCTTCAGGGTTGTGATTTATTGTTGTGCCATATCCGGAAGTTGTGTGGACAATTTTAAATCCCTTCCTGCACCTCTCAGAACCCGTGCATTCTGGGAGTGTCTATAAAAGGATAACTATGTGACCTTGCATCCGGAACCTCACGGTTTCCTTCACAAACCTCTCATGGCTATTTTATGTAAAGCCCAGGCACCCCCTATGAATTTATTTAGATACAGCCCCATTCCTTATGTACAGCCTTATGTGGGCCCTTTCCAGCAGCTCTGGGCCCCGGCACTTGACCAAGTATGCCCAGTGCTGGCGCCGGCCCTGTCTCCAATGACTCCTTTGTATGGGTTTTATCAACAGTGAAGGTCTCTTGCTCAGCTGTCACAAGGCGTGTTGGGGCCACTGTTTTGGAGCACTCTGCAACTATTATGTGTGGTATTTTTTTGGGGGGGGGGGAGAGTTAGGGCTTTGTATCTAATTGTTCCCAACCAATAGTGACTTTTTAATTTGACTCAAAACAGGGGTTATTTCATTTTAGATTTACAGTAAATTGAATTTCCATTTATTTTCCGAATTTTATTGGAATGATCACATGATTAAGTCGTTGAATGCAGATGCAAATAATCTGCACTTAAAAGTTATGGCCTGGGATTTCTTATTTTAAATTTGCAAGGAGAAACCATAAAAGTGCAGCAATTTGGACCTAAGAAATAAGCAATCTAGTAGCACTCGGTTACTCTAAGTTCGGGCTGATGCTCTTTGTAGTGGGTACTTCCCTTTTTCCATTTTATAAAATTTTCTGTGATGTATTCAGACTTTTGTTTAGTAAAGAAAATCTGTTTAATATTTTCTCTTGTTTTTCTCCACTGTCGATGCATTTGCTTGTTTTTTCCATGCTGTGTCTGGTTTCACTTGTCTTTATTGGATGCAGGTTGTGCGCATTATACTGTTCTCCCTGCTATTTTTATTTTTGCCACCTCTGTCCTAAAGTGACTCTGCATATTTGTAGGGAAACAAGATACCATCCTAATCTTGGAGACTACAGAGGATGTGAGTGTTATAGTAAATATGTACTTTAGTTATGGGGCCACTATAGGGACACAGAGCCAATGCTCTGACTTGGTGCAATGTATATGCAGCACTTATGTAGGGGGTGGTCCGCCAGAAATATCAGATGGATCCGGCCTCTTGATATTCCCAGCAGTCGGCTGTGGCATCATAGAATTCTATGCCAAGCGTTCTTGGCATTGAATTGCACTTTTGCCGGCATCTGTTCAGGCCTGAATGGACGCAGGCTGTAGCAAGGGGGTGCAAGGCAGGAACGCCCACACTAGTTCACTCTGCTGCTGGTCATGCCCCTTTCACAACCCTCCATGCAGACTTAATGTGGTCTTCTCTCATTAAGTCTTCAGTAAATGACATGCAGCCTCTCACCCAGCCAAACCATTTCCTTACACTGTGCTGATGAGATGTAATAACACTGAAACAGCGCTGTCTACAGTTAAGAGCTTCATGTAGAAGGGGCTGCCATTCAGTAAGCCAAGAGGCAAAGTTTTCCTACTCCCACCTTAGGAAATGTATTTGCATATTTTATTTCACTTTACTTGGTAGAGTTTGTAAAACTTTTGGAAAGAATATATGGAAATGCCTTCAAGAGAACATTCATCTATAAACCATGAAAGGATCATTTATTATTATAGGAATTGTTTTATTCAGATAAGACGTTCAGTTTATTGATTTGTACTAAGGACTAAATGTGACCAAAAGTCATTTGGTCCATTATGTTCTACCACAGATGGAACAGATCTGTCACCATAGATACATCTTTCAGGCCGGTCACTCTGGACCGGTCCCATTATCCATTGTCTTCACGTTGGTAAGCAGGATATACAGTGATGTCTGTACAGATCGTATAAATAGAACAGGTGAATCTCCTCCAGCTTTTTCCTTTGTCTGCACAGAAGATGGATATTATAAAAGCAGTTTGTGCCTATACAATCTTCAGCGCTCTGCATCATTACACAGGGAGACTTTGAGGTTTCAGCCACTTTAATTGCCTTAATCCTTCTGTTGTCTGCAGGCATAGGATCATGGGAAATGTAGTCGAGCCAAAGCTGGGAATGTAAAAGCTATCTATAAAATATTATAATATTTTTCCTTGTAACTTTTGGCTTTCAAATGAAAGATGGTTCAATGTATTTTCCTACTCGTCACTCGCAGGTCTCATGGCAGGCGTGATTATGGAGCATGCTAACTCTAATATCTTATAAACAAACTACATGAGTGCGTGACTATATGTATCCATGGAGCCGGCAGCATGCGCTGTGCGGGGAACATGTGTCCTCTACGGAACCCGCGCTCTGGAATCAATTATCAGGTCACATGCAGTGTAATCCTCTAGTCTGCACATTGATCACATTCTTAAATAATTTATGTGGAAGGAGATGAAATTACTATTAATTGCAACACTTTTCTCTTCTATGTTTTTGGAACTTTTTAAAATGTGTTTTTTTTACAGCAAAGAAGTACTATGTAAATGCTAAGTGTGCTTTGAATGCACTTCAATGAAAGTCTTATTGCCAAAACGAGAGCAGAAAATGGCCGCCATCTGTACAGACATGGTGGCTCATATGTTATTCCCTTTGTGTGACTGGTAACCCACATGTACCCGAGATGACCCCGGTTATGCTTGAAGAAAGACAGAGAAAATACACAACATGTGGCCTTCACAGCTGATCACTAGCTTTTGTGGGACAAGACAGATTATGGAAGAATGGAGATGTGGAAGATTTTGAACTGGTTTCCTACTTTCCTTGTTGGGTAGATATCTGATTGTTGGTCAGGTCTCTGGTATGGATATGACTTGATTTTCTAGGGAAGTTATTCAAGTTAGAGTTAAAGGACATCTACCATCATTTTCTCGACGGTAGACTGTCACATATGGCACCCTCGTTACCTTATGCTGACGATGGAGCCTCTTTGCGCTCTTTTCGTATGCACCGATCGGAGCTACCCATGCGGATAGGCACTAGGTGACATCATCCGGCACACTTGATTTCTTGCGCAGCCACACAGGAAACCTGCCAGCTGCGCAAGACAGGAACTCTCGCGACAAAAGAGTGCTGGATGACATCACCGGCTGCCTGTCCATGCGTGTAGCTGGGAGTGCTGCATACGAATGAGGTGGGGAGGGGGTGTACATAAATTAGCCTTCGGAGGAGCCAGGAGGTGCTAGTCAGCCGAGACCGTGAGCACCTCCGGCTCATTTGAGTAGATATAAAAACTAATTTTCTCCATACCACGGGGGCCAAGGAGGAAGCGCAAAGAGGCTCCATCGTGAGCATAAGGTAATGAGAGTGGCATATGGGACAGTCTACCACCTAGAAAATGGTAGTGGTAGATGTCCTTCAACCCCTTAAGCACACAACCCTTTTTAATTTTTCTGTGTTTTTTTTTTTTTTTTTTTTTACTCCCCTCATTCAACATTCCATAACTTTTTTTATATTTCCATGTACAGAGCTTCAAAAGGGCTTGTTTCCTGCGTAACAAATAATACTTGATAGAGATTGTTTAATATTCCAAGCCATGTACTAGGAAGCTGGAAAAAAATTGCAAATTTGTTGAAATTGACAAAAAAAATTAATAATTTGACACCTCCCTTTTATTCTTCGTTTCCTCGCGATCATGGAGATACCACATTTATATAATTATTATTACGTTTTAGTAAATTTAAAAAATGTAAACCCATTGTACGAAAAAAGAAAAATTCTTCATTTTGACATATTTTGCGGCCAATAACTTTTTCATACTTCAGTGCATTGAGCTGCACAAGGTGTCTTTTTTTGTGGGATAAAATGAATTTTTCATTGCAACTATTATGGGGACTGTACAACCATGATTACTTTTTATTAAAATCTTTGTGTTGCAAAATGGCAAAAAAGTGGCTGGGTGACGCCTCTCACGTGACGTCACCTAATTAGCAGCCCGGAGCGCTGGACATCTTGTCCCCGCCTTCCTGCCGGGTAATTATAAGTCTCTTTTCTAGGTGATCCTGGCGTGTCAAGACTAGTGGAGGACAGCGCCAGGATCAACATCAAGAGGAGTGGAGGGTGAGTATTTGTAGGTTTTTTAAAAATGTTTTTTGAACTGGTTGATTTCCTTTAAGGAGTTTTTTCTCAGGATCATGGATTCTTTTCCAAATATTCATAAATTGTTGAAGATAAATAGCAGCTTAGTAGGCTTCCTGCTATATCATGTAACATATGCATCAAATTTCTTTTGGCTGGACTGATTCTTATCCAGATCAGGTCCCTTTCCTCAGACAACTCCCTTGAAAATCCTGTTAAAATTGAACTACATAGTGTTCCATGCTGTCATTCTACATAAATGTTTATTTTATTTCTACAACCTTCGGTGGACACTTCTTAGAATGTTAAATGCAAAAACACTGCTGGCCAACATATAATGCTAATGTAAGGGTATTGTATATGCAGCCTGTTTGTATGACATATTGTTCTTATTGCCCTACATCCAACCTTTCAGATTACTTTCCCTTGAAGTCATATAGACTGTGAATGAAGTGGTAGAGTGCCTCCTCAACCTGGTAATCCAGGACAAGCCATTCTTGGGATTGTAGTGGGCCCATAGTGTTATCTACCATCCCTAACAAGCTTGGAGCAACTTAATGGGACACATTTACTTACCCGGTCAAGGAGTTCACCTAAAGTGCATTGTTCCCACGATAATGTACTCTGCCACGATTCACTAAGATCTCCGCTTCTCCGCTCAGATCCGCCCGAGTTCACCTTCCTGGTGCATGTCTTGTGACACAAATTGAAAGTTAAATTCCGCTCTCAGTCCCAATCTGTCGGATCGTCCAACGGCACGCCCCCCAATTTCTGCCGCATGGATGCCAGCGCAGCTCCGCCAAAATATGATCGCGTGTGACACAATCCTCTGCTAAATACCTGTCCCGGCGGCACAATTCCCGAAAACCATGAACAGCCCAATGAAAGTCCGATCCATGGACCCTTAGTAAATAAGCCCCAATGTCCTCGTAGACTAAATGGATGGTCTTCATGAGACAGATAATTGTTTATATTTAGCCAAGAAATACAATATTGTCCCCATTGCAAGCACAGTTTGTAGGTTTTTTTTAGTGTAGTCAATTAATAATTTTAGAAACACGGAAGGATTTAATAAAGTTTATTCTCAGAAATATCTCCCCAAGATCTCAACTCAACACACTGACAACGTTGTAAGAGGCCACTTCTAGAATTGCAGAGAAGCTGTTTTACTTTTATTTTTCCCTTATGAAATAACTAATTGTTCTGTCACAACTCAATGTAAGACCATGTCTAAACACAACAGCAATAAAACGGAGAACATCTGGGTTGCTACGTTTTTTTGCTGGCACTGGTTTGTGTAGTGGAAATTTATTTCAAACCTTTGAGTCCCTTCCAGTTCATTTTTGTTTTATTAGACGTTTTTGACAATAGATAAACAATATTCTATCCAGCAGATGTCACATGCAGCAGGAAATGTGTGGTAAGTTCAACTAGTTGTAAAGACACAAAACAGACATACAGATTGGTAATATTGAGGACAAAGCACTGGCGATGATAACATGCCACCCATAGTGAAGCTCAATGACACTTCTTCTGATTCTCACTTTATTTTACCTACTGACCAAAGGGAAATGTAATTATCATGGAAGTCATAAGAGGAGACCCAGGGTAATAGCCATACCCAGTTGTTTCTACATATTAGTATTCTAAAGGCCTTCCAAAATGTGAGTTAAATAAAGTACAGGGAAAAAACTTTGCATACTTTAAAGTATGTTGGGGACTGAAAAGAACAACAAATGCCCCACTCCAGTACTTCTGGCTTCAGGTCCTGTCAGACAACTCCTTGAAGTTGTGCTCACGAGGCTGACTTCATCTAATCACTGGCGCCCTCTTCCAACTAGTGGAAAACACAGGAAGTGAAGTCTCATGGAAAAAAAGTGACGCACCGTTTTTGAGGAAGCAAGGTGCAGAAATCTCTTGTATGTTGTGGTCGTGCATAAATCGGAAAGTACTGGATTTGACAAGGAAATTAGGAACTGGAGTGGGGTAAGTATGTGTGCCATTTGCCACAGCCGACCTGGGGTTTTCAATATTCATGGAAAGCTTCTTTGAGGGAGTACCAAATGAAGAATAAAAGATGAAATTCAAGAGAAGATGATCTCTCTTTGTATCTCCATTATTAATAATAAATAATAATACGGTAATTAAGCATATAATATAGTTTATTAAAAGAATAAAAATGTATAAGACAAAAAAATAAGGGCTCTTTCAGATGGACGTGTCTGCTGCGCATCTGCCAACAATATAAACGTGATGAGGCACATTTACTAAGGGTCCGTCTGACGCATTTCCATCGAGTTTCCCGAATTTTTCCGATTTGCCCTGAATTGCCCCAGGTTTTTGAGTAAGAACATTCTATGTTGAGTAATAATGTAGTGTCTATTCTTACCCCACCGGGACCTGTGGTCAAGAATCAGACCCCTCTTGGTGTCTGAGGGATTGTCAGTCCATTTTCTGAAGATGATGCTCTGGAATCATGGCTGTGAAATTTGCGTCTGGCGGTCTTGCAAGTCGAAGGGGATACAACCCTTTGCAGAGTTTAGACATGGTGTGCCTCGTCAGCTCCTCTTCTGCTGTCTTTGGTAAGGTGAGTCCCCATAGATCCGTCTTCGTAGAACACTCTCAGCGTTGCAGGGAATGCTAGTTGGAAACATATCCAATGTTCAACTAGTGCTGTACAGATTAAGCTAAAGGACCTTTTCATTTTTGTTACTTCAGCGGAGTAGTCCTCAAATAAGATTAGCTCAGAATTTCTGAGCGTTAGGGTTTGTTTCCGCTGGCAGAATTGTCTGATGATGTCTGTCTTATCGTTGAAGTCAAGATATTGCATGATGACTTGTCGGGCCGTGTTGTGGCTAGGTCTCTGCCCGAGAGTTGCTAGTTGGTGAGTTCAGGATCTGGAACCAGTCTATGTGCCTGTTCCACTCTGCACCTTCCCTTAATGCCCAAAACTTTTAGTAGCTCCAACTTCCGGAAAGCTTGCAGGTCTCTTGGAGGAACTGACTCTGGAAGACCCACCAAACGTTGGTTATTTTTTCTGAAGCAGTTTTCAATGTCATCTATTTTTTTTTTGTTTAGACGTTTTACTTCTAAGGTGATGTCCTCCAATTGATGTTTCTTTACCTCTTGGGCATCTTCTGTACCCGATACCTGTTGCTCCACTACTAGTAGCAGGCTAGCCTGTTGGCGACAGCTCTTTTTCGAGCAATTGTATTACTGTCTGCATAGAAGATTCCAGTGCTTTATGGATATATGGAGCCAGCTCTGCTATTACTTCAGCCACCAGGACCTGATCATTCAGTTCCGAGGCTTTGTCTGTGTCCCCTCTAGTCACTGTTTCCTCATCTCTGAGAGGCTTACTTGCTTCTGTCAAGTCTGGCATAGCACCCTGGGGAGTCGGCATTTTAGGCGATTGCTGGCTTGGTGTTGTGGGGCCACTCTCTTGGTGGTCTCCTTGCTTGCTTTTTTGCGCACTCTGCAAAAGATATCTGTCCATGCAGTCGGGGTGATTGGCCTGGTTGGAGTGAAGGATGGGTCTGCCTTGGTGTCTGCGTAGCAGCCCGCCTCTGGTGAAGAATAATATCTCCACAATATTCACAGGGTGATGCAGGGCCAGACTTCCCTGGTGCTGGAGTAGCAGTCTACTCCTGTACTGTAGATTTTCTGGGCGTTTTTGGTAGGTGCTATTGCAGGGGATGTAATGTACAGTCTTGGGCACCTGCATAGTGCCTGCACACGACCTCTCAGATGCCTTCAATATTCTCCGGGCACTGACTGAGCACTCCTCTCTCTGTTGCTACCTTGTAAGGCATCCTTATAACACATCTTTACCTTCAGGAAGCTTAATGACATGGTTCGGGATCAAAACCAAACCAGTATATGTATTCCAGAAGGAACAGATTCCCAACTGTAGACACCGCTGGGAACTGGTTTGGCTGAGAGAGATTTTTGACTAGGGTTGGGAAGTAAGAATTCTCCTTACGGAGACTTTGCCAATTAAGGCTGCCTCGAAGGTGTGTGGTGTGGAGACTTTTAGTCATTGACACTCCACTGGGGATCCTGAGAAAATATTTTGAAACGTCAATGGATGTAAGTCTCCACATGCCTACAAGGCGGCCTTAACTGGCAAAGGCTCCTTAAAGTACAACTGCATTTTATAAAGACTGTTTAGCAGCTAGAAGAAGTTTTACCTTGCGTTCCAGGCTTATGTCCTTTTGCCATGCTTTCTGGTTGCCATGGGGAACCATATAGTAGAGCTACTGTAGAGACGACAGGAGGCTTGTTGAGCGAGGCTATAGGACCTGTATTGATGTCACAAGCATGTGACTGATAATTGATAATGCAGAGACAGTCCCTTGAAATCATGGTTTAAGGAGCTGGAGCACATGTTGATGTTTGTAGGCAATTAAGCCTGTTCCGTTGCACTTGCAGGATGATTTACATGTCAATGAATACATAATTCTCTTTACATAGCTCCATTTGTAGGAGACATTTAGGAATGGTCAGCCTCACTTTAAACCATTAACATCATAACCCTTTTGTATCGTTATATTTGTAGTAGTGATCCTTATATTTTTTTCTTTTTGCATTGTTATTTGTTGCCTTTGTGAACATTTGTGAAAAATGTTAGAGCTAAGAGAGAAAAACCCTTTGAAAGAGCTTGAAAAACACAAGGTTTTCTGTGTGCTATTCTGGGAATAGCAATAACATTGCTTAATTTATGGGGTTGCCTATAGAAATCCCATATGGTTAATGTATTTCAAAGGTGCTAAGATACATCTGGAAACAGAGCTCTCGCACTTGCAATATTCCAGCCTCTTGTTAAGAGCAGTGAACCAAATCAACCCTTCCATTGCCACTGCAGCAAGAATGAGTTTTTGGGAATTAATCACATACCTGCTCACTCTGACTACAGACGGCTCTTGGTTGTACACTGATAGTAAAGGTATAGGGTGTATATCTACCCTACTCCTCTGTTAACTTCTTCCTAAAACATGACCTCCAGTTTATTTTCACAATATAAATTTATATCTGTGCCCTTAGTTTTAAATTTAGTTATTAGTTACAATGTAATTAGTTATCTAAATGTAATGATTTTTGGAGGTACCGTTGGGGCAGCACAGTGGCTTAGTGGTTAGCACTACAGCCTTGCAGCATTGGGGCCCTGGATTCAAGTTCAAAGGGTTTGTATGTTCACTCTGTGTTTGCGTGGGTTTCCTCCAGGTCCTCTGGTTTCCTCCCACACTCCAAAAACATACTGGTAGGTTGATTAGATTGTGAGCTCCATTGGGGACAAAAAAACTATTTGGCAAGCTCTTTGCAGCACTGGGTAATCTGTGTGCGCTATATAAATAAAGGAATTATTATTATTAATTCCAAAGCACATATGAAAATGGGTCCAAACATATAACACAAAAAATTAAAAGGGGTCGGCCACTCTTTTACATAAGTTGCCTATGAGCCTTTTCTGCCTCAATAAAAATCCCTGAATGTCAGGTATAAGTTAATAGTGAGCAATTGATATAGATAAAATTGTCTGGACAACCGATTATTGTGTGTGATTACTTAGTCTAGATTCTGATGTACTATGTATAACTGCATCTTCAACCTTCATTATCTAATAAGTTATTAGTTCCTAGGTCACGTCTGTCATTTTCCAAGTCGATGTGTAATGTCCCCGGTCATGTAAATATGTTTCTCTGGACTTCTTATCTAACAATAACTCCCTAGAGACATCGATTTATGAATGTGGTGGTAAAATATCTGCTTTTTATTACTTACTGAATTGCTGGTTGTAGATAAAAAGCAGCTCACTCTCTAACAATAGGACTTGGTATGAGAGATGTGGGTTTCCCTTAGCAGTAGCATGTGTGTGCCAGGCATGGAGAAAGTATATTTAACTTTTAAAACGTTATCCACAATTTTTATTCAGTTTAGAATATTTGGAGGGCCTTCAATAACTAAAGTAAATAATCACATTGTCCATTATTTTAGATCATATTTTCTTAAATAATTGAAATTTTAATTGTGGGTAAGCAGTTGGCAGGTTGCTCCTGAACTGTCTCAATCAAAGCTCTTTGTATAGAATGGGACTACCTAACCTAATTGCCATGTAATGTAGGGCTATGCCCAAACATGCCACCCATACCTTTGTTTTTATTTTCCAACTGCTCCTTCCATGCAAAAACTCCACTTTAAACATATGCAAATGAGGCCAAAGTGCTTTTGGGGGTATTAGCTGAGCACATCAGAGCTCCATATGCATCTCACTGGACCCAAAAGTGATGTAACTGAATGGGGAAGCACTCCTGATGCACAGGTAAGTCCACCCAAAGAATTTAAGCATCATTTGCATATTTCTAAAGTTAAAGGGGTTATCCGGGGATATACAAATTTACTTATGGTTGGGCTGGGGTGGGCTATCGGTGGTGTCGGACGAGGTAAGTACACATTTGTTATTTTTAAATAGCCGCCCCAGACAGGCCATAAGTAAATTTGTATACCCGGATAACCCCTATAACTTTTATCATGGAAGGAGCAACCAGAAAATTAAAACAAAGGTATGGGTGACGTGTATGGCCATAGCCCTATGTATCATAGCAGGTAGTTCAGATAGGTAATTCATAGTTATATGTTCCCTTTAATATGCCTTCTATTGGGTGCAGAGTTTATGAATCAAAGTCACTTTTCGTGTTTCAAACACAGTTGTCATACTGCTTTACTTTAAGGGGCTTAACCAGTAACCAGGACCCACCCTCAGTACGGCAATAAATGTCACCCCAGAAACCAAATACTGCATTCAGAACAGACAATAATAGTGGAGACTCTACATACTATAATAGTACTGGAGAGCCCCAGAGCAGCCAAATAATATTAACACCCCCCCCCCCCCCCCATATAACAGACAATGATATATGCTGGAGACTCCCAGAGCAGGGATAAAAAAAATCCTCTCCTTTCCCAGTTCCTCTTTTGCTCCCTGCACCACATTGCAGATTGTTTTCTCCTCCATGTGTCCTCCTGCTCTGGGTCCTGTGCTGGTTGTATGCAGGAGAGGACCAGGGAGCAGTGCAGTACAGCTGAGTACTTACTCTCCTGGTCTTGGAGCACTCTACTCTTGGTTTTGACACCAGCACATATACCAACGTGAGCAGAGGACCCGGGAGCGGAGAGGAATTCTCAGCTACATTGCCCTCTACCCGGCCTCCTGCACCAATGAATGCAGAGTAATTGGACTCTGACTGTGTCATTAGGGTGCGGGCTTCAACTGGGTTTTGCATCCCCAATTTAGGCTTTTAAACTAGAAGAAAGTGGATACACATTATGTACATGCTCAGTAGTGAAGCTCCTTAACTACAGATCAGAGAAAAAAGTCACTGGATAGGAATGCTGCCTCTTATCTACAGCAGCTAGAGTGACCAGGAAAACAGGGCTGTGGAGTCAGTGACCGACCATTTTGTTGCGGTTGAAGTCGGAAGTTTGGTTAACCAACTCCACAGCCCTGGTGGCAAACCATGTATAGTTGTGTCTTTGTGGCAGACATTTTTTGTAATATTTTATAAGTTTTTTCCAGATGTGTAATGGCCTCGTTTTTTTTCATTGTAGACCACGGGAAGATCAGAGCTGCCGATGGTCCTGGATCAGTTGTACCCCAGGATTAAGTCTCATGATGAAAGGGGTGAAGATGACTACACCATTGATGATATACTTATACTATTGGTCTACATATATTCTGTGACTGGAGAAGTCATGACTAGTAAAGAACTAGAAGTCGCTGAAGGTCAAGTAAGGAAAGTCCTTATACAATCCCTGTGTGATGAGCCGGACCTGAGTCCTCTGCTGCAAAAGATGACAGGTTAGTGTGATATATCGATTGAGGTCACCCAGTAGTATTTTGGTTGACTTACCAGTCGCCCTTCTTGGTGGGGGTGACAACTTTACACCAGCTTCAAGCCTTTTTTTATAGCAGTGGGTGGGGGTATTGTGCTTTGTTGGGTGCCCAATGGGATGGAGTAAGGTATGGGATAAGGCAGGATATTCAAACTTTATTATCCCCCACCCCACTGGTCCCTGGGAAAAAAAAATTGTGTGCATCTGGTCCTCAGTTGGAAACACTTCCCAGTACACCCCATTTCTGGTCCCAGTGTTTTCCATTGCAGGGCGTCTATAGCAATCATTGTCATGCAACGTCTCATAGCAGTTCAGAGTTCCCTTGCAATACCCATGGGAGTTTGGAAATAACTTTTCGACACATCATTTGATTTTTAATCTGGGACTGAATGGTCTAGCACATCATTTACTTTTTATTATTATTTTATGTATAATGATGTATAATGTATGAAGCACCAAATACATGATCCAGGCTCCAGGCCATAGCATGCAGATTTGTCCTTATTATCTTATGATGCTATTGTTTCTTACAAATAGTTGGGTGCATTACGTAAATCCCAGTTGGACGTATGTGCTGGATTTTATACCTGAGGAGTTTGGGATAAGTTGATACATATGTTCCCGATACATCTGGAATTGTGCTTAACTTTCATATGATTAATACTATTATTCTTGCTTATGGTTCTCTAGGGTAGACTTTAACTCGAAGCTATGGTTTTATTCCTTTTGTCCCAAAAAAGACCATTCTTTTTCGTTAAATGTTCTTAAATAGAACCTTTTTGAAGGGTTGTTCCACAATAACAACTCATCACTTATCTACAGGAGAGGTGTGAAATGTCTATCTATGTGGGGTTTCCACTACTGGGATCCCCAATGATAGCCTACATTTCCATGAAATGCTTGTGAAAGCCATAAGGCCTAAAAATGGACATAAGAAGGGCCTAATAGTCATTTACTGAATTCTACAATATACTGCAATATCATGCAAGCAAATGGATGACTGCATGATCCATAATGGGGGAATTTATAAATGCTCTTGCGCCACTATTCTGGTGGTTTTGCGCCAAAAACACTGTCTAAAATGCCATGCACCACAGTTATCATGATTTTTATACAGGTATTGGCACATTCCTGATTTCTCCAATCAAGGGGCGTGGTCTTTGTGAGACAGGTGTGGCCATGTGAGAAAGGGCGTGGCTTTTGGGAAATCATCTGTGTGTCCAAAATTCTCACGCACACTTTAGACCAACTAAAAGGCAGAAAAAGTGTGGGGAGCGGTTTTATTGGTGGGAAGAGGCAGATTTAAGCTGGAACCTAAACACTGTACTTTTTAACATAGGAATAGTGGGGGGGGGTGACTAAGGTTTAATAGTGCCTGTCTTGATGACAGGTTCTTTTTAAATACATAGGCAGGCATGCATGTCTATGGGGGTATGGGAAGTATAACTCTTTGTTCGATGACCATAAAGGTGTACAGTATGGCCTCCCAAAAAAAAAAAAATATATTAAATACAGACACAGATTTATTTTCTACCAATGGAAGATTTCATGTGGTCATATATCTGGTAAAGGGAAATGAAGCAGTAAGCCTAATTTCACATCTGTGGCCCACAGGGAAAATATCCCTGTGGCCCACATAATTGTTCATGTTATAAATAATGGTAGTGTGACATAAGTCGACCCTCTGTACCACCAAGGGGTCAGAAGGTGAACAGAAGATCTCATGTTCATCTTTACTGTTGAGCTTCCGTTAATGTTCTTCTTAACAGCATAATAGAAACCTCCGATGCAAGTGTGAACTAGGCCTTATAGTGGCCTTTGAGATTTAAGGATTGTACCAAACTTTCTAATTATCCTCTATCCATAGGATAGGGCAGCGATGGCGGACCTAGGCTGAGTGCCTAAACTGCAACCCCAAACCCCCCTTATTTATTGTGAGGTGCCAACCAAAAATTAAAGCAGTAACTTATTGCTCCCTGTTCAACAATTTTCAATCATATTGGCCTCCTGAGGACAGCAACACAGTAGAAAGATGGAAAATTGTCATCATTTTAGCTTCTTTCCAGTGTTCCTCTGTACAGAGAAAATCGTGGGTCCAGCAGGAGGTCCTCCAAAGATAATTCGGCCCCGTCTACTCATTCTCCCTCTTCCTACAGTCCCTAGTAACAAAGTTAGTATCAAAATATGACTGAAAGCTGCATCTTTCAAGTTGCTTGGAACTGCAGGAAGATTCTTTGAGTCCTGTCTGGTGTGCTGGGGCGATGGCCCGGGTGCCCACAGAAAGGGCTCTGAGTGCCGCCTCTGGCACCAGTGCCATAGGTTCACCACCACTGGGATAGGGGATAACAAGCTTATCAGTCAGGGTCCAGCTATTGGGCCCCCCACCGCCAATCACGATAATGACATAATATTTTTATTAATTAGTGGAGTTGGAGGACGCGTATTCTATACTGTGGGAATATTGGAAATTGCAGAGCACAATGCTCAGCCGTCTCTGTCACTCTCATAGATAGTAAATGCTGAACACTGTGTTTGGAAATTTCTGACAATTTCATTGTATTAAAGGGGATTTTCCAGGCAGCAAGTTAGGCCCTATCCTTAGGATAGGGCCTAACTTGCTAATCAGTGGGGGTTTCACTTGCACCACCAAGATGGCGGAGCAGCCGGTCACGCATAGCCAGGGTTCCCAATACATCTCTATTGAGCTGACGGAAATTGCTGAGTATTTGAGGATTCCGTTGACGCTTGGAGGATTCCGTTGCTAAGCGTATACATAAAGTGGGGTGTGAACCCAGTCTTGGGTGACAAACCTTCTAATAACAGATCATTCCATTTTAACTTCAAAAATCTGAAATAACACAACATTTATAATGCACAGGGAAAAAAGTGGAGATGATTTTTCTTTTAGTAGAAAGCTCACACTGCTGAATTTATATGGATCATCTGAACTGCAAACATCAGGTATGTTATACATCCATCATAGAAAAGAATGGTAAGAATATTAGAAAAGCTCCCTGCCACCAGTTGTGAAACTTTAATGAAAAAAGAATCATCAGCATATGTGGAGTTCACTTTACATTGTTCTATGTCACTTTCATATGTCATTAGATCTTACCTAGGAGCTCAGGAATTATCATATGCTATATAATGAGTCTATTATTGTAGAAGAGGCAGGAGGGGTCTCCATATGACCCATCTGACCGGAGATTTACACTCAATGACCACCACGTAGAGGTTTTAGTAGTTCTATTAAATTTCCATGACCTTTCTATAACATATCGCTGATAGGTCAAAGGGTCTCAATAGTGAGCAATCGCCTGTGTCTCATGCCCTTAGCAGGTCATTAAGAGCACAAATCAGCAATATGTCTGCACTGAGCTTCCTGCATCGGCTGTAGATGTCACAGCCTGTCACATCGCTATGTAACTACCACTTTCTTAATAGGATGCCTAATGGCTCCATTGTGGAGTTAATAATAGTGAGCTGCCAGCAGGTGAGATAATTCATTTAGATTTATTAAAATCATTCCAGGTTAAAAGTGGGTCACTTACCCCAATATGCTTAGGGTAAGGAGGTGGTCTTCTGAAGTTCCCTGTATGGACATATAAGTCTTAACATATTTAGTTGCTTTTTTATGCTTATGGTTGCAAATTTTATTTTGTCCAAAGCCCAGACAAAATTTTTAACAAACGGTTTTAGTGAGCACTATCTCATACATCCCTCATAGTTTTGTAGGTTACCTCTGGTCTATTGTTCCCGATCCTGTCTTGACACACAGAGAATGCCCTCTCTGACAGTCAGCAGCACCTCCTGAAAACTAGACGTGGCCAATCATAGCCGTGGCTTGTTGTTAGGGGTGTCCATTTGCCGGATTGGCTATTTAGCCACCAATCTGGCAATATCTCCTGGTCAGGCGGCCGAACCTGAACTTGAATGTCAGGTCCGCTCATCTCTAATCCTGTGAAGATTTTGTTGGTGTGCTTTAATTAGCAAAATGTTCTCCTTTAGAAAGCTCTTTTAATAATAATGATCTTGTAGGACACAATAATGCTCAGCCCGTGAATCAAGATTACAGTGTTTGCTCTGTTGTTTTGTGGGGAAGAAGGGACTCACGCATCACAATGATGCTTGGAGTCCCGTCCTCGGCACTCCTGTTTCCAGTCCTACTGCATGGTACATGATTCGGCTGTGTTTTTAAAGGAAACCTACCATTTGATTTTATGCATTATGAAGCAATCATACCTTGAGAATGCTTTAGCTACACTGATGCAGGATCATATCGTGTGTAATCCCTGAACTGAGTGGGTTTGCTGAAAAAACAATTATAACATTCAAGACCTTGGAAAAGCTGGGTCAGACTGGCTGACATAAACACATTACACATGGGAGCTTGTAATTACAAACGGAGGTGAGTCAAGACATGACTAATCAACCTGAGCTGTATCACTCATACACAGCAGCTGGGGGGGGGTGCAGCAATTGATTATTCTGTCTGGCAGGGATTGCATCATCCTCTCCTACAGAGAAAAACTCACATGCTAGGAGAAGCGCTGAAGGAGCCATGGAAGTGACAGAGCTTCATTATCATAATGTTATTTCTGATTTATTAGCAAAACCACTCAGCTCAGGGATTAACCAAGATATGATCCAGCTTCATAATGCATCAAGTTAAATGTTAGGTTTCCTTTAAGCCTAAACAGGGGCGCAACTACAGCGGTAGCAGCCATAGCAGCCACTATGGGGCCCACAGTGTCAGGGGCCCCATCATCCGACCTGACACAATAAAGAATAGAGGATGTGCACCTTTATATGTATATTGTACTGCACAGAGTCCAGCATAATATGTATATAACATATACTGTGATGTATATATGCAGTATCTGTGATGTGAATATGGTGTCTACATACACTGTATGTCAGTATGTTGCATATGGCACTGTATGTGTGTATATGCTGTGTGTGCACATGTATATTTTTTAAGTGGGAAGGGGGGCCCCATGCAGTAGCCTGCTAGGGGGCCATGTCTCTCCTAGTTATGCCACTGAGCCTAAATCTTGTGCACAGCCAGTCCCTGCATAAAAAGTTGTTTTCCATTTCAATCAGCAGCTTTAGATTTATTTATCCCAAAATAAGTTTAGACATTGTGCACAAAGGCAGTTTTTGTTTTTGCTTGGTGAATTAAATATGTGGCACTTCCTAAATAAAGAAAAAGTAAAGAAAAGAAATAAAATCTCACTGACAGCTGAATGTATTAATCCAGAAGCGGATTTCACATTTCTTGAGCCCTGACTAAAGTCAAGTATGAGAGGCCCACAAATGCGCCTCAACAAAATAAATGACCTTGCTAGAAGTTCCTTTAGGGTCCAGCATAGAATTGGGCTATAACCTGCATCTAAAAGGTTGCAGGCTAAAGCTACTTTGCTCCTGCCCCGAGTCCATTCACATTCTTTCACCCCCAATGGACATGAAGGTGGCATAAGAGGGATAATAATCGCAATTCCTGGTCATGCACCAGTAATTGCGATTATTATAAAATTTGTATGTCTTGAAATATTGGGACTTTTGGGATTGACCCGAAAAGTGTGTCTTTTAGGATCGATCCGAAAACTACCATTTGCATGGTAGTGAATTAAGTTTGCTATACTTTGGCTTCTTCTTCACAATCCCGCAAACACATGTTCTTAAGCCTTGACATGCCAATGTTCCTGTGAAGAAAAAAAACTCTTAAAATTATGCTAATTCGCCTTGGGCATTCTGTGACGTACAAAGAACCCCTCAGGTTAATGATTATGCACGCCTCCAGCAGCCATATTTACCTCCTCCTCCCTGCTGGATCCCAGTGATGCCACTCAGGAGGCGTGCATAAAATGTAATCCTCAAAATCTCATTATAGATGTTTGTACGGCCAAATTGGTAACCTTGGGATAAGGGTAAGGAACAGACTTGTTTCCCAAACTGTAGTTTTTTTCTTTTTCCCCTTCTCCTATAAAACAGACATAAATCGTCTTTTTTTTTTTGTTACAGAATTTTGCTGTATGCCATATTTTCATTCCAAAGTAAATACGTAGCGCGGATTTTGAGGACAAATGAAAATACATGTTAACTGCACGAAACCACATTTTTCAGTGAAACAGTAATACCTCACTCATTTTGTCTAAGTCAGCTATCTTATACGTTCATTGTCCACTCGAGTTTTAGCTTTTGAGGCTCAGTAAAGGAGAAACTCTTGGCAAGTTTCCCCGTACATTGCAGTATTCCTGTTTCTCTCTCCTTACCTGCTCATACATTTTATATACCGACCCCCACAGTTTGTGGTTTGAGGAAACTTTTTCACATAGACTTCTTTTAAAAACAAGCATAACATAAGGACATGGCGACCTTGTAAATCTGTTTAATTAAAGATCGGAGACTTTTCTTTAAATCCCTTTCTGACTCTTTTGGCTTCATGCCGACATCTGCTCTCCTATTAACTGTAGTAATAGCCCATGGGAACATTACCCTTGGCTGGAGCTGACTCCCCTATTTGTCATTAGGAAGATTTAGAATAACCTGTAGTTTGGGGACCCTTGGGAATAATATTATAGCATTAAAAGGGTTGTTATTCCAAACTGATTTTCCCTGCTGGTCTTTACTTCCTGTCCGTTTTAAACACACAGGAAGTACTCACTTAGCCAATCACTGGATTAGGTGGCTCATTGATGTAGCCAATGATTGGCCTATGTGCCACCAGGAAGCTACTAGGATCTGAATGGTCAGAATGATAGTAGTGGGGGATCAGTGGAGGGATGTATGACAACTTTTTTTTTTTTTATGCTACTCCGAGACTTCAAAAAATAGATCTTCTAGGTAATTCCTTTAAGTGACTTTGCCATGAGCTGGAGGAGTTTGTAGCAAAAAACTGTTCTGACTTCAGATATAATTAATAACCATTTGAATACTTTTCAGACTTGTTTTAAAACTACAGTGGAACAAGTTGCAGACTCGTGTGTCTTTAACAGGGTGATAGATGGGTTTTGCCTTCCCTGTACATTCCTTGGATACTCTCCAGACCTGGTTTGCTGGACTTCACTACATAATGCAACTTTCCAAATGAGTTCTTGATTCAGCATCGGGAGTAATATCTATATAATCTCCCTTCTCGTTTTCTTCCATTCTTTCTGGGCTCATATGTTACCTATTTATTCTTCATTCAGCACCTGGTCTGAATTGGCCTCAAACTGAATGGTAATTTTCATTGAAGTGTTTATAACATGCAGTCCTTCTTAACATGAGACATATGCCTGGAGCTGTGCAGGCCCCCTGTACTCTTGCCAACTTTACAAGTCAGCCAAGTAGAGCAGGAAATCAGTATACAGCTACATTCATTAGTCTGCTGTTATTATTTACTTTCTTTTTTTTTTTGAGCGTGCAAATTTCTCAAGGACTTTTATTTTTTCATTCCAGGAGCTTAATACTTCACAAGGCAAATACGATTATGGGAAATTATAGTTGTCTGTATTAATGATCTCCAAGTTCTCTTATGAAGTTATAACACTTTCCTCCCTAAAGAGAACTGCTTCAGACGACAGCTTATGTTACTGTCGGAGGAGAGAGGTCACATAAACTATATTTATTGACATTGGCTACGTGTCAGCGCTGTCTGTTTTGTGGACAATCGCTCCAGACATCTAGCGTGTGTGCACTATTATTGCAGCACACACATGTATATGTGTAACCCTCTTTATGCTTTGGCTATGTATTGTGATTTAGATGTTCTATAAACTTATAGTTTTGTTGACCTGTATGCTTGGGATAAGCTGGTGTCTACTGTGATTGCATATATATATATATATATATATATATATATATATATTACAGCCAGTTTAGTGTACATAACATTTACAGCTAATATAAAAGCTGTCTAGTCGTTCTGGGGCTTTTTTTTTTTTTTTTACCTAAAACATGTACTTACAAATTACCTTACATAATTGTATTTTTTCTAATTATGCACTTTTCTTCATACAGTGGAAGCCCTTCAGATTACTTTTTAGTTATATCTGTCAGAAAAAGCATCCTAATGGCTTACGCTATAGGACTTGTCTGACTTTTTTAAGGGGTCATTGAAACTGGACTGAGAACCCTCTCTCACCATTGCAGTGAGGGGTGAAACCATCAGATTGACTGATGATAAACTAGCAGTACTCACATGCTCGTTCTGTATTACAGATCTCGGAACTACCCAAAAGACATTAAGACCAAACAAAAAAATAAGGACAACATATAAGTAAAAAAAAAAAAAAACTAAACAAAAATTACATAAAATGTCTAGTCCCAATTATACAATGAAAATATTCTTATCAAACTGTATCTAGGTATATGAGAGACATAGAATCCAGAAGGCTTAAACAACATAGTGTCTTACTTCTTGGTCCCTTAATTTCCCATTTAACACTATTTAGCACAGGACAATCTCTATCTCTGCTAGAGGTGCCCATTTTTTACGAAGATGTTGTATATGTAGCACCTCATCCATAGTTAGTAGCTGTTCATGTCTGTTATCGGTAGTAAGTCTATTTATAATATCTTTCAGCAGCAGCGGTTTCGGACAGTTCCATTTAGATGTAACATTGCTCCGGTAGCTGCTAAAAATGTATCTATTATCCATCTCACTTAGAGTGGGATTATCCCCAAGTTATCCGCCATGTTTAGTAATACCAATTCTGGGCTAGGGGCAGAACTACTTATTATATCCAGAAAAGCATCCATTTTCAACAAATAGAGTGTTTACAAATATGCAAATTAATCAGAGGCGTCTTTTATGTACACTTTGCAGTCTCAACGTCCAGCCTGGTACCGCTTGTAGAGGGAGAAGAGGACGCTGGGGTTGGGCACTCATATTATTTTTTTTTTAATATACTCGAGTGGGGCTTTTTAGGCACAAAATTTGTATACACCCAAGTATATAGTGGAAATTGTTAAACAAATAGTTTGCGGTCTGAAGCCTGCAGTTACATGAAGTACGTTGTATGGAGTACTGATACGTATGTTCGACCAAGACTCATTCCCTTTTTTGTAATTTTGGAGAGAGCTGTCCCAGAATTGAATAGTGCACTGGTTGAGCAATGCTCATCAGGACATTCATTCATTCATTCATTCATTCAGGTCACTTCAGGGGACTTGATGATCCCAGGGATTGTGCTTGCTGGGATTCCAGTAGATGAACCCCCAAATAATACATACATATATATTTAGCCTTTAGGGTGCAGCCTTTACGGTGTGTTTTTGCATGCTTACCCTGCGTTTGGCTGATTTGAATCCATATTTCTGCATTTTTGCACCATAAAATGCCCACTGCGACTGCACCCTTTTGGCCAGGGATAAAATGCATGTATTTACTGTTGACCCCCCCCCCCCCCAATAAGGTTTAATTTGGGTATATTCTGTCTATCTTCTCTTCTGAATGGTACATTTTTTGATCATTATATAGACATCACATCATTGTTATCCTGTCTGTCATGTTAAAGGACATCTACCCCCATAATGGATTGTAAACCAAGCACACTGACATACTAGTGAGTGCCCCCTCTGGCAGGATCCCCTCTTCTTTTAGCTACTTAAGCCCTTGTTATCACAAAAAGGGCTTTAAAATTATGCAAATGAGCCTGAGGGGCTTTGGGTTACATAGGTGTTAATGTAGCCTGGAACCCCTCATGCTCATTTGCATATTTTAAAGCCTTTTTTAATTTAAAAACAAGGTAACAACAAGGGCATAGGAAGCTTAAAGAACAGCAGATCGTGCCAGAGGGGGCACACACCAGTATGTCAGTGTTCTTGGTTTATAGTCTTTCATCCTTTTAGTAGATGTCCTTTAATGAATTAATCTTTATAGAAGTGTCAAAGAATATTCGGAAGCTTCATGGTTAGCGTTAACAATTGATGATTTTTACAATATTTGAGATCAGTGGCATGGAAAATTTCACCCAAAAAATCTTTAAAAAAATAAATATGTCTATTATTGTCGATTTGAGTTACTTTTTGATATAACCCTTCCTTTAACTTAGGCCTTTTCCAAAAGTTATTTATGGTATACCTTTATCAGAAATATGTATGAAGAGTTAATGTTATCTCCTGTTTTTCCCATAGAAATGCATGTATGACACTGAGGGGGTGCTAACACAACAAAGGGGGTATTTCAGCGCCTACCTTCATGAATTGTCCGTATTGTACGGGCGGCTTATCATCCCGGGCCAAACCCTGCACAGCTGTGGTGTCTGACTAGTTGTATGGACCCTGCACGTGGATATCAGTCGCCTCTTTCTTGTCTGTGGATCGGCTTGGGTCACCTTTTCACTTCCCACACATTAGCATCTCCTGTACCTCGTCCATTAATTCACATGTCTGAAGACAAGTTTTATTTCAATCTTATTAATTAGTAGATTCCATAATGGATGTTCACAAAGCATCTGTTTCCTCAGGAAGATCCATCTCCCACATACAAATTGCAGATACAATGTCCAGCATTGATCCCCCGGAGTGAAAGGAGGGCGCACAGCTGCAGCTCCGGCCACAACAGCCTTCTTGTTAGTGGAGATAACACTGCGCTAATGTTATTCTGTCTACCCAGTGACTGAGACAAAACACTGGGGCGTCAGAGGAGCGGAGTCATGTTCCTTATCATATCGGATAAGATGTGTGGGCAATGGATGGAACAAAAGCAGCTGTAACTATATGTATGTACAATTATTACATCTTATCTTTTAATAATTTCCTTTTTACGCTTTAGCTTTCTCCTTAAGGTTCCTCTTTCACTCAGCCTTATAGGCACGAGGAGGTAAAATAATGTAAAAGGGATCCAAAAAAAAAAAATTAAAAAACCCACACTCTTCTTACAAATGTTATAAATAAATTTGTTTGTCCATGGCAATAGTTTTGTGCTTGGTAGTTTGTGGTCGGCCCAATCGCTTATGTCTTTCTATGGAAACACATGTGATTGGTAACCAGAACCCAGTGTCTTGCATCAAAACACTGTGAGACACTGGGTTGTGTTTTCCGATTGTTTGCATTTCCATAGAAGCACTTCTGCAATTGGGCCGAGGCCCGCCATGTACACTCCCACTGTGTTTGGCCGCATCCTAAAGAAAGTCTACTGTTAAAAACCATCATGATAAAACAGGGGCACTTACTCACAGATCCAGGCACCGTGACTGTGGTAATCTTCTTCTTTCTAAAATCAACTTTTGAAATTTTGCTGAGAAACCTGAAGGGCTCTGGTGGAAATTTCCAGAGCTCTCAATGCTGTAGCTTCACAGGCTCTTGTCTCCCCCTGAACTTTCTAGTGCTGCTGGATTACACAGACACATTGAGATGGGAAAGTATGGGTTGGGTGAGACAAGCTTGTTGTAATACCCTGTGAACCTGCAGCACTGAGTGGCTCTGGTAATACCCCCAGGAGCCCCTCAGGCTCTTTAGCATAATTTTAAAAGTAGATTTTAGAAGGAAGGAGGCCATGGATAACATATATAAGAAGATTACCACCATTATCACTGTGCCTGGATCTATCAGTAAGTTCCCCTGGTTTATCATACTTTGTTTTGATGGTAGATTTGTCGAGTTGTTTTTCCTACACTTACTTTATCTCAAATTGCTTTGTCAAACTTCTATTTTCTGTACCTACTCATCTTGCCAGGTTCTGCATGAGCATCCTGTACGCTCTGTTTTTTAGCGCAATTTTATCTTTATATTATCATTTTAATAAAGGTTTTTGTTGATTTCAGTAAGAATACTGTTATATTAACAAGCCGAGAATCCCTATGTTCATTATAACCGACAAAACGTGTGTAGGTCTACACACATTCGTGATCGGTAGAAGGTCCTCCCTGCTGTGCTTGAATTGCGTTTCTGAATGACCTCAGGGTGTGTTCACATTTTGTAATCACAACTGCATTTTATAAAACCGGATTCAGTTTTGATGCTTCTGTTGGTAAAGTTTTTGGTTTAGAAGTTCCATAAACATCTTTCAGCTTGTAAATACAGAAAAAGCATCTGGAACCACATCTTAACTGTCTTCAGCTGCTTTGATGTGGTTTTAGGGACATTTTCTTAACAGGTGAGACGTTTTAATGAGATTCCGTTTGAACTGCAACACTTCGTTCACACAATGCGGTTGACTTGATATCGGTCAGAAACAAAATCACACTGGAACGGGGAGGGACTTGCCCCCGATCATATATGCGTTTTGTCTGGAAAGGTCGCAAGCACCACAGGTTTTGTATGTAAACATGCGGTTCTCCTTTTCAGTTGAAACACATATGCGATCGGGCCAAGTCGCTCCCTGTTCCGATTGGATAGCCTTTCTAAACGAAGTCCATTCGGAACATGTGAACGCAGCCTTAGCAATCTCTCTATTACTTTACATCAAAATAAAAATTTGGTTTTAAAACATTCGTTTTAAAGCTTTGTCTCTTTGCCTGTTAATACAAAAAACAAAACAACTAAGTCTGTGATATGCCAGAAGTTGTAAGCTGGAAAAGTTGGAGACCTCAACTGTACAGAATAATAAGGCAGATGTTGTCATTAAAAGAGACATTAAAACCTCATGCGGAGGACCACCCAAAACTGTGATGACCATGAAGGCCAGTCCTCTCAAACGAGGTGGCTTTCATGCATTATACTTGGTGTAATGGGGTAGTCCTCCAAAGTGGGGGTCTTATAAAGATTCTTCACTGCATGTCCTTTTTTATTACTTATTGCCTTTTTATTACTTTATTAACTTACTAAAGCATTACTAATGCTGATTTATTATAGTTTTTATATCTTATTGTTTCCTGTTTAATCTGTAATTCTAATGTTTTAAATATGTAAAGCACATCTGCTGTTTTTGCCCCAAGAATGATGGGCTTTGTTGTATATCTGCGTTGACAGGGTATGATAAATCATCTGTCTCTTCTATTCATACAAACAAACAGTGTTAATGTTATTCTCTGGAGGGATGACAAGGGATGATCTCTAGTTTTAAACTGAATGATCCCTGTAAATCTTCAAGTTCAACATCTAGCGAGTCAAGTGTCGACAAGTGTCCAAACTGGCACCAGAAAATGTCACAGCGGGAGACGTACCATTGACATCTGCCCGACACATGCAGCATCGAGTGTAGCATCTTCTGTTAAGGAACCTAGAGAGTAAATGAATGGACAGTCAGGATGAGACTGCCTACACACATTGGGAAATTAGAAGGATAACTGGTAACCCAAAAATATGCTTGGAATTTTAAACTTGTATCAGCAGTATAACATGCAAAAGCAATACAATAGTAATCATTCAGCTGTATACAAATGACTATATAATCAAATACAGCGAAGTATGGGCCTACGCAGTAGGCCATCACATTGAGGAAAGCGCATGTACACCGATAAGTATAAAATATTATTCAAAAGCTGAGAAATGAAGAAAGACGGCAAAAACAAGAAAAACTAAATAAAAACAAAAAGATACATTACAGTACTAAGCAAGGGGGGCCATTCTGTGCATATGAAACTTTAACTTATCAGGAAATCTCAGGAGATTAAGACACAAATGGCATCAGAGATAGGTCGTTAGAGGTGTAATCAGTTAAATCGGATGAGCACCACCGATCCAAGACCTTGTTGGGACATGTGACCTTGTCCGGGCACTTCCTGTTCTTATATACAACTTTGCCGTATGGAATTATATTGTTAACTAAGCCCTTCCACACAGCTAGAGAAGGAGGTCTAGCGTCCATCCATCTAAGGACCATGGCCTTCCTAGCTAAGAAGAGAACTGCAGTTACAAAAATCTTAACACATTTGGGCCTTGTTTCCTCATCTAATATCGCCAAAAAGGCTCACAGATTTGGCATGACACACAGTTATAAGAAAAGAGAATTGTTATTATAGGGCAGCATGTCCTCCTTAGTAGGGACAGTAAAAGGTATCAACCTTGTTATATCTAAAATATAGTCTATCACTACTATATTTATCACCTCATCCAGGAACTAAAACATGAAAACCATCGGCATATTGCTGCTGATGTATCTATTAACCATATTATATTCCTATGTATATTAGTATACATGAATAGAATTGATGCGGTTCCCACTAAAGCACATCATCTGATATGTGTGAGTGATCCCTTGTTAAAAAGTGAGTAACTAAACCTTTTGAAGCTATTTTTTTTTATTTGAGAATGAACAGACCAGGTGAGAATAGTAAACCATGTAATATACTTCATTAGCAGCTTTTCTTTATCTTTTTCTGCTCTTTCTCCTGTAGCGAGCAGTGTATATAAAAGGGAGGCTAAAAATTAACTCTTTCCAAACACCGTGACTTATTTCATTGAAAAAGTAAATGGCAAACTTTACTATTATTATCTGCGCTATTTGTGCAATTTTGTCAAAAGTTTAGTTATGTTTTATAGGGAACTTGTTCAGAGACTACACCACCTGCCTGTGCTTGAATGGTGTTTTAGTTTCCAAGATAAGTCCATAACAAGCATATTTGTGGTTAAGGTGCAACCTCCTAGTTTAACTTTGCTCATCGCTTTTGTTAATTTTACAACAGCTTTTACCAGCGCAGTCACACTACCTTATCTGATGCAAACCAACGTCCCTTTAATTGTATTGATTGTAAAAGTCAAACCATTCATAAATGTGGTGCAAAGACATTCTTTGTGCGCAAATAACAAAATTCGATTATCTATATATCTACCCCCTAATGTTTCAAATTCTCAGCATAATTTAGGAAATATACGTCAAATTCTTTTAGTGATTTTCGAGTCACTAGTGGAGGCAGCAGACTAAGAGTCTACCCCTTTTTGACCCGTGTCTTGGTGTTGAACCAACTTTTATTGCCTTTTATTTCCAATCTTCTATCCTGAGTGCAAGACTGTAGTATATCATTGTATCAAGTAGGGATTGTAGGAGAATACAGTTAAGGCAATTATTCATTATTTAGTGTGATTCATTACGATTACGGTGAATGACTAAAGATCTCCTGCACTATGCATACGGTCAATGACATAATGTAAATCGCAAGCACCGCATATCAAACATATTACATTATAGTAAGATGAATGAATGTGCAGAAAAGCTGGTCCTCAGGGCCTGAAAGTTACCATATATACACATTTATATAATTGTACTTGAAAATTAACTAGATAAATGTTTGATCTAAGGAAACATTATCTGGAAAATGTAAAACACAGGTATATTGTTTCCACTCCTGGGATGGGGGACTGATTTTATAAGACTTTTCACCTTCAGGTGCTTTGTTACAGCACAGCTAAATGAAGCCAAGGAAAGCTTAGGTATCCCTGTGAAGATTAGTGCTGAAAGCAGCATTTATATTCCACAGGTTCTGACTCAAGATGTGAAACATGTTACACTCACTCCATATATATGGTGGATTTTTTTTTTTTAAAGGAAATATACCACCAAAGTCAAGCATTAGTAATCTTCTTCATTGGTCATCTTCTTATATTTACTACCCATGGCCTCCTTCCTTCCAAAATCAACTTTTATAATAAACTTTTATACTAATGAGCCAGAAGGGGCGTTATCAGAGCCCCTCCATGCTGCAACTTCATAGGCTACAAAATAGAGAAAAATATTTTCGCTATGACCGGAGCTCCAAGGATTCTAAAACTTCGATGAACAGCACCAATCTTCAATTTCTCTTGCTGAAAGTATGTCACCATTCAGACTAGCACCATCGCACTCTCATTCTCCTCCTTTATTATATTGTAACTGGAAGGAAATATGTAGGCAGATGGTGTGGTACGTTCCAACAAGGTTAAAATTTATTCCAATTCATTATACTCACAAAAATCCAATAAAAATGTGCATATCACAAATTCACATAACGGGACGCTAGCTTTCTGTCCGCTTCTTGATAGGCTGTTGCACTGTGCTGGATCACAATTCCCCCTCCCCTCTGCTTCCTCAGCACCCAGTCTGCTGTCTGATGGGGCATAGTTATTGTTTGATGTTAGATTTCCTTTAACTATATACTGTTTCTATGTAGGTAAAAAATTGTCGGGACAAAATGATAAAATAACCTCAGCTTGATCTGATCTTGATCCAAAGTTGATTGCCCAGCCTGTCTTTACACCAGCTATCTATGAACCACCTGGGCCAGTTGGTAGGAAAATTCCTTTAAGGGGGCTTCTTCAAGGCATTAGAGGGTTGATTAATAGAATACATGGATATCATATAGGGCAGGTACCCTGCTCATGAGAGTAACTCAGAGAGAGTAACTCTGTACAAGCTATCCCTATTCTGGCAGACTTGAGGCAGTTTAGACTGCATATCTGCACAAGCAGTATAATATAGTTGCTATAATATCTCCAACAGGGCTGTGGAGTTGGTAAGCCAAATCTTTGAGTGGCAATTTCCCAGACTTTGACTCCGAGTTCGACTACATCATTACCACAATGGTCACCAACTCCATAACGCCAACTCCACAGTCCAGTTTTCCTGGTCACTATAGCAGTGCTGGAAATAAATGCAGGCGTTACCTCTCAGCGCCTTGTATCTGTAGCAGACAAGCTTCGATCCTGAGCATGTACATAGTGCAACACACATTCATCTTAACTAAATGGGGAATCAGGGGGGCACAAGCCGCACCAACAGGCCACATGTGTCCAATGAATACTTCCATAAGTGACGGATGCATTCATTGGTGTAGGAGGCCGGGAATCGATGAGTGCAGCTAACAGTGCAGCTCCTACTGCTCCCTGTACTAACTCCTGACATTAGTTGTATGCATCGAGGTCAGGACCCAGAGCAACCGCAGGAGATTACCCAGAAGTGGCAAGTACTTGTTCGCTCTACTGTACTGCTCCCTGGGTCTCTCCTGCTCCTGGCACAGCTCTACTCCGGGTCCTGATGCTGCCCCATATAACCATCACGGGACACGGAGCAGAGCGGCACATGGAGGGGAGAAGCAGCTGCAGTGTGGTGCAGGGAGCAGAAGAGGAGTCGGTATAGGAGAGGATTTATTCTTTTTACTGTCTTCTTTAGGATCTCCACTTTATTAGTTTGATGCTCTGGGGGTCTTCAGTATAGTCTTCTAGGTGGATCCCAAGTATTATAGTCTACTATAGTCTGGTTTCAGTATCAGTATTTATCTTCTCTGGGGGTCTCCAGTATTGTTAGTCTGCTATAGGGTCTGGGTCTCCAATATCGTTATCTTCTCTGAGGGTCTTCTGTATTTTAAGCTTGCTATGTGGTCTCCAGTGTTATTATCATCTGCTCTGTGGTCTGCACTATTATTGTCTGCTTTGGTATTTATTACTGTACTGTGGCATTTATCATTTCTGTACTGTGGTTGTCGGTGGATATTGGGTGCTGGTTACTGAGCTGGTTTGATTTTGACCCCAATAATTGTTGCTCACTGCCTGACCTCCAATAGACAACACATACTTAAAACAGAAGATTCTGCTCCCTGACCCTTTATTCTCACTTCGAAGCAGCATTATAGATACCTATTGAAGCATACTGATTTGAATGAATGCCTTAAGATGTCAATATACAAAACTTACTAATAGCTGCTGCTGTACATTGTTGCTTCAGTCACATGACTAGTCTTTGGAGACAAGTGGAAGTCATCTTTTGTGAGAGAGGGAGGAGTAAAAGAACCTGATACCTGGAGCAATTTATAATATTTCATATATTTGTAGTTGTAATTCAAAGACCAATTCACAACATTAAAACCATTTCACTAGATTTTTTTCCCCATGAAGCCATACAAGTTGTAGTATAATTACATTATAAAATATAAATCCTTTAGCTATGTGAATTTTCAACCTCACTACCAAGCATTACTCCCATAGATCTACACACGTATTGTCCCTAGGATTATGAATGGTATTCCAGAATGGCGTGCTGGTATCTAATATCTCTCATAAATTGCCCTAAACCTCTGACAAATAAACTAGTGTACACATACAAATGATATAGTTATATGCAGGATTTATTTACTGTTTATTTCTTCGCTCTCAACATGTTCTGTTCATTGATTCCCTTAGAGAACGTGTCCCGAGCTGCCAAACAGCGCAATAGTTAATTTACTCGGCAGTGATTAAGAGATTACCACAAACATGATGTTCTTACAAGTATTTTGCTTGAGTGACATGAATGTGTTTTCTGGGCCACAAGGAACATTTTGAGCTGTGTATGACTAGTTTCCTTCCCGTACTCTCTTCTGGCGCTAACACAGAGCTCTAATTATTAAGGACATGACTAGCTTGCTTTGTTGTACGAGAGCTCGGACATGTTTCCCTCCTCTTTACAAATGTCTAAATTCACATTTTCTAAATCCCCAATGAAAGCAAAGACACTGAACTGCTGTATGGCTACTTACTTACAATCCAAAGCAAAGATATTTCTAAAAAAAATTGGAAGTGTCTGATTCTTTATGCAGCCTGACCACCTTCATGGCCTTCAATGGGTGCCCTGTGCCAAGGATGACTGGCCGCACATCATGGAAAATTACCATTAAAAGAATCTATCAAACTTGTATGTTGAACAATGATATTTTATAGTGTGTTTTGTTTCCCAATTACAACCCCACTCATCAAAGCATTTTTGACACTGCGGCGTTTGTTCAAGCACTTTAGTAAGCAGCTCCTTGTGCCGAAATTTTAGGTGACAGGTCCCCTTTAAGGACACCTTACTAAAAGACGACCCTTAGATACAGACGGACCCCTCTGCCCACTGTGACCTCTGGTGAAGCTCTCTGTATGTTACTATAGTCCCAGACTGCAATGATCAGCTGTAAGGTGTCTGTAATGAAGCTTTATTCATAATCCTTCTTCCCATTACAGCAAAATATTTTGAAAATCCAATTGTCACCGGGGCAAAAAAATGTTTTCCCTGTATTTACAATTATAAAATATACAGTTCCGATTTACATACAAATTCAACATAAAAACAAACCCGCAGTAACTTGGGGACTGCCTGTACCTTGATACGACGCCTAATAAAACAAAAAAAAAATTACTATACATTATACGTTTTGACTTCTTTGTACCTCATCTAAAAACAGCAGAATACTAGACGTGACCATGAAGTAGAGATGAAGCTTCCTCTAAGTGAGCTTCTAGCTGTTATCCAATAAAGAAAGAAAGTCTTTCCAGTTTAGCTTTGTTAAATGAGATCAAGATGTCTGAAGGAATCAAGGCTCACAGTTTAGTGATATTTATTTCTCCAGAAATTATTCCTTCAGAGTTGTCAAAATGATAGTAAAATATACTGTAACCTATCCATCTCCTATTGTACATAATATCTTTGTCTGCCAAGTAATTTTAGAACATAACTAAACTTTTTTTTATTAATAATGTGCAGAGTAACATAACAGTGCAGAGTGTTATGTAGGAATGTATTATTGGTTGTACACAAAGTATTCACAAGTGCATAATGTGGTACACAACTTACAATGAGCGCAATCTCCAGTTGGTGAAGTACAACACCCGCACCATTAAAGAGCTATTACCAGATTGAGCTTTTAACATTTTCCAGAACAAACTAATATATACCGTATATTCCGGCGTATAAGACGACCTGGTGTATAAGACGACCCCCCTACTACCCCTTTTCCAACGCATACAAAACACCGGTAAAAATGTAAAAAAAAACAGATTTGAATTTAACATGGTCCTTTTTTTAATTTAAATTCTTATGACATGCAGGTATACAGCAGGGAAACTGTCGCTCATAAACATAAGGCATACAACAACAACATTACCATCGTCCATTTTACTGTAAATGTTACCATACTGTACCTTAAATTTTTATTTTATTAAATATTCCCTGCCATGTACTCAGAAGCGGGAAAAAAATTCCAAATGCAATGAAAATGGTGAAAAAACGCATTTGCGCCATTTTCTTCTGGGCTTGGATATTACGTCTTTCACTGAGCGCCCCAAATGACATGTCTACTTTATTCTTTGGGTCGGTACGATTAAGGGGATGCCAAATTTGTATAAGTTTTATAATGTTTTCATACATTTACAAAAATGAAAACCTCCTGTACAAAATTTTTTTTTTTGATTTTGCCAACTTCTGGCACTAATAACTTTTTTATACTTTGGTGTACGGAGCTGTGGTGGGTGTCATTTTGTGCGAAATTTGATAATATTTTCAATGATATCATTTTTAGAACTGTACGACCTTTTGATCACTTTTTATAGATTTTTTTATGTATTTAAAAAAAGTGCCATTTTCGACTTTGGGCGCTATTTTCCGTTACGGGGTTAAACGCATTGAAAAACCGTTATCATATTTTGATCGGGCATTTTCGGACGCGGCGATACCTAATGTGTTTATGATTTTTACTGTTTATTTATATTTATGTCAGTTCTAGGGAAAGGGGGGTGATTTGAAATTTTAGGTTTTTTTATTATAATTTTTAATTTTTTTCAGACTCCCTAGGTTACTTTAACCCTAGGTTGCCTGATCGATCCTATCATATACTGCCTCCCGAGGCTACCATGAATGACGTCACGGGGACCGGCCATCCCAGGTAAGATGGCGGCGCCCATGCACCGCTATCTTTTTGAGGCCATCACTGTAAAAACACCCGCGATCGGTGCTAGCACCAATCGCGGGTGTTACCGGTAAGCCTTTGCTGCAATATGTAGCAAAGACTTACCGGCTATGGAGAGGGCTCAGCCCCAAAAGGTTAATAATACTCCTCTTACTATTTTTGGGGAGTATTTTTAGCCGAGGAGGAGTATGAAATTTACAGTAATACAAATAGCCATATATAATGTTAATAGATGCTATTTATACAAGAACATCATCTCAGTCAGTATCTTCTGTGCTGACATAAATAGTGGCAGTAAAAGTAATGTTACATCATAGAGTAAACAAGCGGTACACAACTTTTCTCTTAGTCTTCTCAGAAAGTTGTGGCTTTCAAGCTCACACCCCTCCCCCTGACCAGACTGTGGCTCATGCCCACACCTCTCCCCCTGACCAGACTGTGGCTCATGCCCACACCCCTCTCCCCGACCAGACTGTGGCTCATGCCCACACCCCTCTCCCCGACCAGACTGTGGCTCATGCCCACACCCCTCTCCCCGACCAGACTGTGGCTCATGCCCACACCCCTCTCCCCGACCAGACTGTGGCTCATGCCCACACCCCTCTCCCCGACCAGACTGTGGCTCATGCCCACGCCCCTCTCCCTGACCAGACTGTGGCTCATGCCCACACCCCTCTCCCCGACCAGACTGTGGCTCATGCCCACACCCCTCTCCCCGACCAGACTGTGGCTCATGCCCACACCCCTCTCCCCGACCAGACTGTGGCTCATGCCCACACCCCTCTCCCCGACCAGACTGTGGCTCATGCCTACACCCCTCTCCCCGACCAGACTGTGGCTCATGCCCACGCCCCTCTCCCCGACCAGACTGTGGCTCATGCCCACACCCCTCTCCCCGACCAGACTGTGGCTCATGCCCACACCCCTCTCCCTGACCAGACTGTGGCTCATGCCCACACCCCTCTCCCTGACCAGACTGTGGCTCATGCCCACACCCCTCTCCCTGACCAGACTGTGGCTCATGCCCACACCCCTCTCCCCGACCAGACTGTGGCTCATGCCCACCCCCACGTTATTTTATTTAAAAAATCTTGTGTGTGTACGGGCGGGGATGGGTAATGGCTTAATTTTCTTTACATTTTTTTAATTGAATTTGTGTGTTTGTAATTTTTATGTGTTTTTAGGGATCTTATGGTAACATCCCATAGGATCACTGTTATCATTGATCTGTATACAGTTGTCACAGGATCCCTCTGCAGGCACAGCGCTCAGTATGATGTGTTCAGGGGCTGCTGTGGTGATGATATCAGACCCCTGTCAGGCTGTCCATGTGACACTCACTACACACCGTACGGACTGCACACAGACCGCATGCTCAGCACACACAGGGCATACGGACCACGCGCTCACCACACACAGGGCACACAGACCGCACACTCCCCACACACAGGGCACACAGACCGCACGCTCACCACACACAGAGCACACACACACAGAGCACACACAGGGCACACAGACCGCACGCTCACCACACACAGGGCACATAGACAGCATGCACACTCCCCACACACAGACCGCACGCTCCCCACACACAGGGCACACAGCACGCTCACCACACACAGAGCACGCACACACAGGGCACACAGACCGCACGCTCACCACACACAGGGCACACAGACTGCACGCTCGCCACACACAGGGCACACAGACCGCACGCTCACCATACACAGAGGACACACACAGCACACACAGGGTACACACACTGCACGCTCACAGGGCGCACACACCGAGCACCCTGGTGACTAGCACCTCTGCTTCCATGCGAATCATGACGGGGACTGGTGATGTCAAAGTCATGTGAGCGGGGCCGGGTAGAGGGTGGAGCTGGATGGAGAGTAGGGAGGATCTGCTGAGACATCTGTAATCTCCCTTACCTTTGCTGTGTACAGTGCTCCCACGAAACACTTGGCCTGTCGATTTTTTTTACGCATGGCAATTATTTTGGGGGGTAATGGCGCCTCATCATGCGTCTATGATGCGTGGTGAGACGTTAATGGCACCTCGGCATCCACCTCTCCCTCACTGGCAATAGAGATTTCAGTCGCTTTCTCATAGTGAGATGGGTGTTTAATGCTGAGATTAGGCCTCTAGGACCTTGCATCCTGCAAATACCAATTAGCGGAAATGAGGAGATGGGTAAACGGGGGGAGGGAAATTGTCACTCTGTGCTTCTTTTTCCTCTTCCTTTCTAACTTATTTAAAGGAACTTAATAAACCGCTACCAGTATGTTGTCAAGCAGCTGAACACTTTCCAGATCATATTTCTTTCATGACCCAGTGTGTTGGCATTGTCCCGAAAATCAACTTTAAATTCAGGGAGGCGGAAATTTTAACACTGAAGTCAAGCTCTCTCTTCCTCAGAAAGCCCCTTCACTGTAATTGAAGATCCTGCATCCAGAGACATCACTTAACAGATCTCCTGAAGTCCAATACATGATGTCAATCACAGAGGAGGAGGTATTCAGTGCTCCCCACCCTGACTTCAGTGTTCAACTCTCCACCTCCTTGACTTTATACAACCAATTTACATCTTATTTCAAAGTTGATTTTCTGAATGATACCACCACATTGAACCATGAAAGAAACAAAAACTAAGAAGGTGTTGTGCTGTTTGACAACATACTGGTAGTGGTGTATTGGGCAAATTGATGGTGACAAGTTCCCTTTAAGCAGTTTGTGCAAATTGTCATTCTGTACTGTGTCCACTGACAGCTGAGAGATAAAGGAACCAGATAAAGTGTCTAATGACTCAACTACTCTTGTCACTGGATAGTTTAATCACCTTACAGAATTGAAATATTCACACACCTTTCTATTTATTTATGTTGAATACATTAAAAATAACTGCCCCCTTCCTGCGCATGCGTGGCCACTCTTTATTCAGCTCTATGGGAGTGATGAAAATATCTGCAGCACTGCTATATAGTTGAATGGAGAGTGGCCATGCATGTGCAGCACATTCACCCTTCAGTCTTGCTGTGGGAAGGGGTGCAGTGACCCGTTCCAGGGATCTAGCTATTCTCGACCACTGTTATCTCTGTACACTACAGCTGGGCGCCTGCAGCAATAGACATACACTGATTAAATACTTTATTTACCATAGTTTAAATATCCATGAATGCCTTAAAGGGGATGTCCACATTTTTAAATGCAGATTGGACTTCTATTGAAAGTTGAGTAACTTTTGGGCATGGAAATACAAATACTTTGTGATAATCGGAAGCGAGCTAGATCAGATTATTTCCATTCCCCACTAAGTGTGTTAGGAGCCTTACCACACGCCAGGAAGTACATTAACTCCTGATAAATATGTCAGGGATTTTCATTTATTTCATGTCACGTCTTGGCATTCAATGTTTGGATACAGATTTTTGGACAACCAGAGAAATGGTCAATTTCGCCAGAGAACTGCAAACACCCAAAAGCATTTACCATTTACGGTTCACAATTTACAGGTACTTATCAATCTGTCAAAGTTTTTGGACAAAAACATTAAAATATCTAGTGTTAACTTGATGGTATGTGACGAAAATGACTCTGTGTACGACTTGTATTATGTAAGTCTTGCACGATTTTTTATTTCTATAAACTGAATGTGAACACAAGATATTCCAAACTTCAGTCTTCAAATGATGCATAAAAAGGAATAGAAATATGTACGGTTAACGAAAGGGACTGGATCAGTGAATGCCCCCCAAGTGACCCTTCTGCAGTAACCATGATCCCCCTGATGAGCCCCTATGGGTAAGTAAACAGTGATTTCATGGTCATGGATCAGGCGTGGGCCCTCTGCATCCGGAATCATTTCAGTAATGTACATTTTCATGTGACACATCATATGGCTGCCGGTCAGCCTTCACACATTTAACCAGTTTAGTCCCAGAAAGTCATTAGAAAGAGAGAAGTCTGATCATTTTCTCTCTAATAATCTATGATAAGCGTTTATTCATCGTGTATGCAGTTAATGATATTCTTTAACTCTTTCCTTCTCCCACCCTATTCAATTCTTCATTTCTTTTGTTGGTCATTTTGTATATAAACATGGGATTATTGTCAATGGTTATAAGTGCTGTATATTGGAGATCTCAAGAAAGATCTCTTGGAGCAGATTATTATGTTATTAAGGCCTCATGCTCACCTGCTGTGTGCACAAGTGGGCCGCAAACAGGGTGAAGTTAGCGGCACATTTTGACCTGGCAGAGATGGGAGCCGTCAACACTTCTCCCCCATCTCCATAGAAAACTTTGCCCCAAATCGGAGAAGGAAAATAAACAGCTGTATTCTTTGTGGGGCAGTCGCAGAGCAGTGATCCATGGTGTGCTCACCGCACCTTGACCGTGCACAATAGACCATGAATGGCGGCTGTGAGCTAGCTGCCGTTTTTGCGACTAGCTTACGGACGCCATTTACAGTCCTGTGCATAAGGCTTTAGCACCAAAAACCAGTAATTTGAGATACACAAATGTGTGAATTAACATTTTAAAGTTCAGCCTTTTGTTTTGTAAGCATCTCCTCAATAATTAGTAAAGAGAAATGCATTGTCTGCTGAGTTCCAGCAATGGTGCTCCCAAGCTTTTCTGTTTTGTTTTTTCATCTTCGTTTAGTATTTAATTAAAGTGTTAGTTTCATCTTTTCTCATACTAATTTTTTTTTTATATATCCACTAAACACACATTTCTCTTTATTATGTCCTCTTTAGTCCTTGTATTTTTATTCATTTTATAAATTTAAATATTCCTCTTGACATGGTATGTGTCCTTTGAGGAATTTATTTTTACAATATACCTATAGTGGATAGGGAATGTAATATTCACTCTGAATACTACAGGCAGTCCCCGGGTTACAAAAATTAAAGAAAAATTCTGTCAATTCAGTCGAAATGACCTAAGATCACTATTAATACTTATCAGAAAAATACAAAGAGTGATTTAAAACATAACCTTTACTTAAAGGGAACCTACCACCACGAATCTACCTATAAAGGTAGATCGGGTGGTAGGTGGATGTAAGGGACGTGAGGATAGCTCTTTTTAGAGCTAATCCTCACGTCCCCGCTAACTTTTGGGAAACTTTATTGACCTAATATGTAAATTTCGTTATGCGGCTACTGGGGCGTGGAGTAGCCGGCACGAGGCTACACGGCGCGGCTACTCCACGCCCCAGTAGCCACATAACTCCTCCTACCCTGTTGTGTGCGGCGCGCAGCTCCTCGTAGCTGCGTGCCCTCGTCCGTCACGATGGCGTTCTGCGCATGCGCAGAACGCCGGCTGAGCAGTCCCAGCTCCGAGGCCGGAGCTACTGCGCATAAAAATATTGAAAATGGATTCTATACAGCGTAGGACACTGTTGCTTGCAAGCAACTACTCTTGGCGCATGATGCCCATCTGGTCTGTAGTCCAGACAACATATAGTACAAAGTTCACTGTCCACATTCCTTTTTCTGAGGATGTTAGTCCGTTGTGGTAATTAACAGAGAGAGGTGTGCCAATAAAGCAGTCCATGTGGAGTGCCTAAGCCAGATAATGAGTAAAAAGACAGGATAATGCAAGACTGTTGGTGTCAGCGAGGGTCAGGATGACTATGTCACTATCCCTAGTAACACCCTGTATCCAACATCTATCAGACCTTGATAACCTAACCTCAGAGCTGTGGTCCTAAGTGGCCACAACCCCCGACCGGAAGCTCACCCTAAATAACTGGCCCTAATATTGGAAGGGTTACATACATGATAGGTTCCGTAGGTTTGTTTTTAAGTTGAATTTGTATGTAATTCGGAAATTTATATTTTATAATTGTAACCCCAGCCAAAATTTTTTGGTCTCTGTGATAGTGATTTTAAAAATGTTGGATTGTCATAAGAACCAGGATTAACAATAAATCTTCATTACAGACACCTGTGATAACTGTTACAGCTGATCATTGTAGCCTAGGACTAAAGTACAATAAATTACCAATATCCAGAGGTCCGTTTGTAACTAGGGGTCGTCTGTAAGTTGGGTGTTCTTAAGTAGGGGAAAGGACCACCTGTAGTGGGTATACAAGGATGAGAAGAAAGATCAAGAAAACCTGATGAGGTTTAAAAACGCATCCCCTACACATATTTGAAATCTGCGGCTCCTTGTTTCACTTGTGATCAAGAACGTAGCTTTGGTGTATATTGTGCACAGTGATCATCGATACTTCGAATGCACCTTGTGGTTCCTCTCAATACTTCATGTGTTAGTCTTTCTGTAGCGTTGCTACATATTAGAAAGTGAAGCGATGTTTTCTTAGTTATTTTATACATTTTATAACATATGAAGTGTAAGCAGAGTACACTCATTTATAAAAAGTCCACAGCAGCCCCCACAATTAATAGAATGTTCAGCAGCGCCCCATCATTAATGAAATATACAGCAGAGCCCCCTCATTAATGAAATGTCCACAGCAGCCTCTCCAATTAATAAAATGTCTAGCAGAATCCCCTCATTAATTAAATGTCCATAGCAGCCTCCCTTCATTAATGAAATGTCCACAACAGCCCCCCAATTAATAGAATGTCCAGCAGTGCCCCCTCATTAATGAAATGTCCACAGCAACCCTTCAATTATGAAATGCCCATTAGTTCCCCTCATTAATGAAATGTCCAGAACAGCCTCCTTAAAAAACAAACCTAGTACTTATCCCCCAGCACTGAATTCCAGCTACCTCTTCCCCCAGGAGCAAGTCTTGAGGTTCCCGTCAGCGATAGTGGATGCATGTCTATGCGATCTCCCGTCAACACACTATGACATCCACAGGCGGCAACACCGCCAGGTCATAGTGTGTTCAGAGGCAGAACGCATAGACGTGCTCTGCATGGAAGCCAGAGGTGTGCACTGGAAGGTAAGTACTTCCATGTTAAATTTTTTTAATAAAAAAATGTGTTGAAAAACTTGGCTTATTCTCGGGTATATACAGTAGTTATGTGTGTTATATCATAACATTACTTTTGTGCCTTTCCATCCACATTTTGACTGGCTGCTTACTATATATAAAGGTTCTTGTGAAATGGAAATATTTTTCAGTTGCTGTGAAAATAATCCCGTTGCTCGGGATGAATTTGCACTTTGAGAAGGGCCATGTTTTTCCACAACAAATTACAGAAAAGATCTCTTTAGGAGTCGTTGTTGTTAATTAGAATATTCATTTGCATGTGGCCGCTGCCGTCTGGGAGGTCAGCTAGTCAGGAACTGCAGCCATGAATCAGTGCATCTTTGTCTACTATTACCCTGTGAATAATCCATTTATTTTAGACCCCATTTACGTCCTCTCTTTATAAAACAGATCCGCTAAAGTGAGTCTGCCCGGCTCTGTAGAACCCACCTGTTTGGATACATTGTGGCAGCGGGTCTGAGAATCCTCAGTGATACTACATTCATCTTCTCTATTTCCTTGTCCTGGTAATAGACGGTTGTAGTACAGCTGGTATTGTGAATGCCTGGCCACCTGATCCCCGGCATTGTTATAGATGCAATGCAGGAGGAGGACCTTTTATAGAAAGTTGTTAATGGCTGGTCTGCGGGGGCAGCAAACTTTCCCATTGTTAGGGCGAGTATGTGGGAGGACTGCTTTGGTCTTCTAATCGTGAAAATGCTGTTCTTTCATTCTGCCCAAATTGGATTCTTTTTTGGAAAAAAAAGATTGTTTTTATTTCTGTGCATTCCCAGCTAAAAGTGTACAAAATGTTTAATGAACACTATTAATTGAGAAGTATTTATTGTAGACTTTGCTATGGAGGTGCACACATACACCAGATCGTAAGTTCTATTTTCCACATCCCCGATCATGTTTCATGAATAATAATTACAGATTTACTGCAGGAAATTGCTTACTTTGCAAATAAAAATCTTTATTATAAGGCCGGAAGTGCAATCTATAAGTTATCTTTAAAGCGTAACTGTAAAGTTACTGAAGAAAAATTAGTGTTAGCACAGCTGGAGAGAGCCTTTGACAACAATTCCAACAAAACCTTCTGCAGGGCTGAGATACAGTCTGGTATATCTATCATCATTTCTTATAAAATCATATTCAGCTATTCCTGAAGTGGGCAACACTTCCTGGTTGTGATATCAGTTTAGGGCACTGGGGCTAGAACATTGAGGGCATTCATATGAATCAGGACAGCATGTTTGTAATTGGACGATCTGAAGCGTGTGAGGAGTCGCATGCTTGTGACATCACCCAAGGTCCTTTTTTCTTGCACTTCTCTACTACTTCCTTTCCCAACAAGACTCCTGTCATATCTGCCTGTTCATTATGGTTTCCAATGGTTACCAGAAAGCATGGCAAATAGAGATTAGCCTGTATGGACAAGGTAAAAGCTCTGCTAGCAGCTAAACACCTGCAGATAGCTTATTAGAGTAAATTAGATAATTGCTTACTTTTGCTTAGTGGAGAGTAAGGCAAAGTTTTTATATTTTACTGTTGTACTTTAAGCTCTGTAACCCCTTTTTATAGAAGTCCCATAGCCATGCGCCATCACATTCTTCTATGCTGCACAGATCATGGGGAATATACACAGATAAAATAAGACATCACATCATTAACATGGTCAGTAGGAGTGAGGAACCTGCTCACAAGAGATTACAGTCTGACATTTAATTTATCATTGTATAATCCAGAAATAGATTTGCTTAATTAATATATCACAGTTTGAGCTAATTTGGCTTATACCTAAATGCACTTATGCCTTTCCCACGCATTATATTGGAAGTTGTGCCATATGCTGCATACATGTTATAGGCAGTGGATGCATACAAGCACATTGCAGGGAGGAGATTTTGTGATTGCAATATTTTAATGTTTGGAGCAATCCAGGATAGGGTTATGGTCCTCCAGTCCATTTGTGAATTATTGTATGTACCGTCTGTACTGATTATAATACTCCTGAGAGCATTGTTTCAGTAGTGTTTTAACCTGTAGATTTTGATGCAAATGACCTCAAGGTTTCTACCCCCTTGATCAGTCTCAATTCAAATCGGAGAAAGCACTGCATAGCACAGATGGATAGGCAGAGAAGTGGTCAATGGACAAGCCAAGGTCAGAAGAGGCAGAGTTTTTAATGTATAATGGTCGGGGTAGACAGATCATGGTCAACACGTGGAAGTCAAACACCGGTAAATGGAAAAAACTGTAGTTAACTTTGAAATATACAATAGACCAGGTAACTTATTGCCCCTGCATCTTCCCATGGGAGGATGTGCCTTATATAACCCTTGGCGTAAGTTACAGGGTACCCATGGAGACTATGTAGTTCCGGGACCTGCAATTAGTGGGTGCTAGGATGGTTTGCCTCTTCGAAATTGTTTTCCCGGAAAGGAAAGATGCTTACATCCATTGCTACCAAAATTACTCATGCAAACTGAGATTTTCTGTAATTATGGGCATGGCTTTTGCGCAAACCTCCCATCATGATGTTCATATCAACTATTCTTGATTTAGCCATGCTGCTACGGATCAGGTTTTTGATACCTGTCGTAAATTATGAATTTATTGCAAAATATATGACCACCCATTTTCTCCCATAAGTGCTTTTTTTTACCTGACATACCTTTAACTTTTGGTACATTCAGGGGGATAATGCCTTTTTTTACCCAGAACATGAACCAAGTAATGTTCTTTTTTATGGAGTTGAAAAAAAAATCACAAATGTCGAAGCTAGAGTTTTTTTCTTTATTTTGGAGGAGGTTTATATCCTAAAAGTTGGGCAAATAAGGAAAGTACACTGGTGCTTGAACATTGTTGAAGGGGCTGTACAGCAAGGAAAAGTTTACAGGACCCACCTTATCCATTAAATTCCCTCCTCGGTCCAGGGCACAGCACAGGAAGTCCTTTAGAAAATGTAAGTAACATCCCGAAACAGAAAGTACAAGAGCAACACGGGAGCCAGGCGTGGCAGTTATTCGTCCTGTTTCTTACCCAGGCCCCCTGGAGTTTTCCATATTCATGGAGAAGCACTTTAAATGTTTTATCCCCTTTACGCAGTGTAACTCATTGAAGCGCTGGTTCAAGTCCCATCCAGGCCAACATCTGCAGAGAGTTTGTATGTTCTCTCCGTGTTTGCGTGGGTTATCTTCGGGTCCTCGGGGCTGATTAGATTGTGAGCCCCATTGGGGACAGGGACTGATTTGGCAAGCTCTGTGCAGTGCTTTGTAATCTGTGTGTGCTATATAAATAAAGGAATTATCATTATTATTATATGGCTCAGAGGAAAAAGGCAGGCGGGCAGCACTCCGTGAAAAGAAGGTTCTTTTATTTCACAAGTGGATACAGCGACGTTTCGGCTGGCTCTATGCAGCCATTCTCAAGCATAGTGAGTAGTGTTACAAGGCGGGCTTAAATCCCCCACAGGACGTGACATCATATACAACCAATCAGTGTACATAATAATCGGTAACATAGTCACAAAAAGTGTTATACAAATTACAGCACAAAGTATTGCTCGGTACAGTGTAATAGCGTGTGAATACTTATAGGTGCATATGAACATATAATACTGAGAATCAACCACCGCGGCACAACCGTTTGTTGAAAACAAGAGCACATGTCAAATGGTTGCATAGCAACCATAAAAGCTAAACCACACCGCCAAAAGTACAAGATTGTACGGCACGATGATAATTCCCAAAACACTATGTGACAGCCATACCTGATAGACGCAGTGAGTGCACACTGTGTGGCGTCACCGATTGTCGCTAGTAGTCCAAATATAGGAGACTAAGCTCCAGGACTGCGCGATCTTGGTGTAGCCATAAACACGTCATGTGACACACTATCTCGCGAGAGCAATGCTCATACGGTTGTGACCATCTTTAGTGAGGGAAAATTGTCCAGTATGCCAGTACAAAAGGTAAATGGAGTTAGGGGTATACCCCATGTTGTCTGGGCACAGCGCATTATCGGGCCAACGAAATGAGGTACAGGACTCCCATGGCAACAAATCCAGAGGGGCCAATCTGCGGCCAAAACATACCCAAGACACGGGTATATGGCTCTATAGGCCCCACGGAGTCCGGACGCTTCTACGAGGCCGTCAGCGCTGTTGACTTCTGCACCAGGTATTTTTTCATAACGGCTGTGGTTGGCACAAAATATACAATATTGACATGGCTAAAAATGCAGGAGGAAAAAATGACAGTGCCCCCCCATCGATGATAGGTTCGTATGATCACGGTGGTGGTTGGCGCTCAGTAATGTGCAGAACGTGATCTAGATCAGACGAAAAAAATAAGACAATTAATAATATGTACATAACCCCAAAGGATATAAAATAACCACTTCCTAACATGAATGTATGTGTAATCGCAAACATTGGTTGTTGGGCCGACGGAGACTCAATTCAGGTTGTTCAAATTAAATTCTACATTGAGACCAATCGGTTGTAATGAATTCAGTTTGTATATCCATTCAGTTTCCTGTTTTTTGAGAACTTTTTGTCTGTCGCCCCATCTCCTCAACGGTGGGACATGATCTATGATGCAGAATCTGAGCTGATTTAGTTTATGACTGAACTCTAAAAAATGTGTGGGTACTGGTAAATCAATTTTGGATGTTTTAATCGATGACCGGTGATTGTGTAATCTCCGTCTACATTCGGTAGTTGTCTCCCCAACATAAATTTTGGGGCAGGGGCATATTAGCACATAGATGACAAAGTCAGATCTGCATGTTAGGTGGTGTTTAATCCGATATGTAACATTGTCCCCCCTCAGCAAATACTGGCAATTCTCACAACTTATACACGGGTAACAACCCGGTTTTAAAGAGAACCCGTCATGCAAAATAACCCCCCTAAACTAAATATATTTTCATAAACTGCCATTAGAGAGCATTGCCTCTATCCCTTCATTGTCCCTCTACATGCCTGTAAACCAGTGGCTCTCAACCTTTGTAATGCTGTGACCCCGCAATACAGTTACTCATGTTGCGGTGACCCCAAACCATGCGATTTGCAGTAAAAACACAATAAAATCGCGGCTCCAAAGGCTATAGGCGACCCCTGTGTTTTGGTCGTTCGACCCCTGCTGCTGTCACGACTCACAGGTTGAGAACCACTGCTGTAAACCTAAGCAAAGAGGTCCTAAAGCTGTATGCAAATGACCTGTGAAATGTCCGATTAAGCATTAGCATATTCAAGCTGTCCACCTTATTCATGAGTGGGAGGCACAGCCACACCTCCAGTGCATGACTGACAGCCTGTGCAATGATGTGAGGCTGTATAATGATGTGCTTCCTGGTGCTGGTGGCCACGCCCCCTGCAGCCTGTGTGTGCATGTGTGTGTATAGGAGAGATACAACAGCTCAAGGCAGCCATGTTACAGCAGAACATGTCAGATTCATGTGTAGCTGATGTCTGTGTCTCTCACCTGTATATTAGGAGGATGCAGCATGTCAGCAGATGCAGCACACACTAGCAATGCTTTACTATACATTACACACAGACATGAGCAGGGGGAGGAGAGGGGAGGGGGAAAAGGAGTGACATCACTGCCTCTGACCATGTGACCAGCCTCATTTACATGATAAAGAATAGATGATTTTACAATGAATAATGTATGAAATAACTAGATAAAGGCTGGGATGGGATCCTTGTGAGCTGCTCCAACAGGTAGAGGTGACAGGACAAGTGACACAGACCTGATGACAGGTGTCCTTTAATGTCGTAGCAAAGTTAGGTCTCCTGTCCATGGGACCAATATCGCTCGACACCAAATGGTCCTTCAAATTTCTAGAGCGTTTATAGGAGAACACAGGAGGTAATTTAAATTCCTCTATATCATCATGGCTCTTGCACCATGCCACACTAAGGCACCCCCTTCTCAACTGTTGTAAATCATTGCATATTGGTATTTTCGAAATCTTTTAACAATTACATGCGCCGGATTTTGATACAGTGTGAGCTTTAGTAGTTATATTTGGGTGTGTGCTTTCTGTATGATGAGGTCCATGTTGTGACCTCTTTGGTCCTATAGATGCTAGGTTGAGTTTTAGGATAGAAGTAAAACTTCTGCGCATACAGTAAGCTCTTTATAAACAATCTATGTTAAAAGGAGAAATACATGGACTCTGGGGGTCCCTCTTAGTAACTATACAGCTGGAACATCTCTCTCAATGTCATTTACTTGACAAATACTGGAGCTGGGAACAAGACGGCTGCATGCAAATATGTGTGCGGGGCGGAGGTCAAACTTTAGGGTGTCTGATCTACCATTTGTTCTTGAAAGTGAAGTAAGAACATTATTCTACTTGAACTATTTATTTTTCTGTCATTTATCATCCATGTCCAAAGGGTTGAGTATTCCTGCTGATTATTGCTGGACTGGACACCATGTCAGCTTTCTGTCTTCACATGTCACCACTATTCCCTTGTGCAATGTGAGCTTTTATATGTATGGAAATCTACAATCTACATCAACAATCCATAGATTTGTGATGGTTACTCTTCCGACATGTCTGTAGGTGCATGTGTCCCCCATAATATTTCTTAAAACTCTGCATTGAGTCGTTCCTCTGTTATTTCTGCTAGAAATTTATAACCAACATGGCAATTGGGTGTTCCCATTTGTAGGGGTGTCGATATATACATACTCTTATATATGTCCAGAACAGGAAACATTCACATCCGGATTATGGTTCTTTAAACTACAGAACCAGATATAGGTACCAAAAAGGGTGGAAGTTGGATTTTTATTTGCAGTTCACATTGACGACCTGTAATTTACAGAGCCACAGGCTTGATTAATCAATTTGAAAGATGAGATTCTCATCTTTAATGTGATACCAAAAGCATGTTTCTAGGTAGTAAAAAAAAGAACTTGCTCCCCCTTCAGTCTCTGAAGCTGACTCTTCTCACCTTTTTTGCTTATGACTTTGGAGGGGATTTTCTTATTTTAAAGTAAACATGCAAAATTTTACCATTTGTTTTTATGCATTATCAACCAAACATACCTTGAAAATGCTGTAGTTACGCTGATGCAGTAACATATCTTGTTTAATCCCATAGCTGAGTGGTTTTGCTGAAAAAACTATTATAAAATGATGATAATGAGGATCTGTCACTCCTGAGGCAGCCCCAGCGCTTCTCCTCACCCTAGTAAGGCACTACTCCAGCCTTGTCCTGCCTAGCATAAGCCAAGAATACCTATTTCCTGTGTTGTCCCTGACAGGCAGATGTAATCAATCGCTGGACCATCCCCCAGCTGCTGTGTATGAGTCACCCAGCTCAGGTTGATTAGTCCCGTCTGGATAGTTCAGGCAGCTCCAGTGTTTGTTGAAGTAATGAGGCACATTTACTTACCCAGCCAATGGAGTTTACCGAATGTGCATTGTCCGGCGATAAGATCGTGTTGCTGATATCCTGCATGTGTTTCTTCCCCGCTCAGGTCCGACAGTGTTCAATATCTATTTCGTGGTTCATCTAGGTGCATTGGCTTGTGACCCAATTTGAAAGTTAAATCCTGTGCTCAGTCCGAATCCTTCGGGTCGTCCAACAGCACGCCCCTAATTTGTGTGGCATTGAAGCCATCACAGCTGCACCAAAAAACGATTGCATGCGCCAAAATCCCAGCGCAGACACTTGTTAAAAAAAAGTTCAACGAGAGTAAGCAGCGTGACTCTTAGTAAATGAGCCCCAATGTGTTTATGTAGGCAGCCAGGGCACCAAGCTTTCCCAAGGTCCTGAATTTTATAATAGTTTTTTGAGCAAAACTAATCGGATCAGGGATTAAACAAGATATGTTTCTGCATCAGTGTAGCTACAGCATTCTCAAGGTATGTTTGGTTCACAATGCATAAAATCAAATGGTAGGTTTCCTTTAAAAGAGGGAAAGATGGAATTTCATACCCTACCCATGGTTGCTGGTGATGGTTCCCTTTAAACACTTTTTGTCATTCTTTTTCTTATTTCCATCCTTTCTACTTCCCTTCATCCTTCCTTTCCTTTATTTCCTTTCTCTTTCTATTCTCATTCTTTTCCTCCTATTTTTTATCTTTTCTCCCCCTTACTCCCCCTTGTTGCCCGTACATGAATACTTTTAATGAGTGTGCATTTCTTGTCCTGAGTTTATGAGTACACAGTGTGTCATCACTAATGTTCTTTTATGTGTGGATGTGTTTCATGCTCACTAAATAAATACATTATGCAGGGAAAGGTCAAGGTTATGTAACTAAGGGAGGAAACACACTTAATGAAAAGCAGAATTTCCAGAAAAATGCTTCAGGTATATGACCCACTCATGTAGAACCGTCAGACTCGGTGATGATTACATTGCTATTAGCCGTGTCACATGTATGTTCTGTGTCCGTAAGGTATGATGCTGGAGGGTTAGGGTAAAATAATCTATCTGCCCCTCTAACTATTACCTATCACACACTGTAAGTTGCTATTTTCCTATGCCCTCACACAATTCCCTACATTCAAGCCCCAGGGACCTATAACATTTTCTCTCACTTTCCTTCATTTTTATAAGTACATTATAACAGAAAGGTGAGAACAATATAACTCGGGAATATGAGAGTGTTTTACAGTTTATGGTGATTCTTAATTGATTATTAATATGAATAATTTAGATCTGATCAATCCCCCAGGGTGCGGTCACACGTCGCGTTCACTGCATGCGTTTAAAAACACATTGCTACAACTGAAGGGATATTTGCCTAATTAAACAGCTGTTAACACCTGCGTTTACAATGCGTTAACAACTGCATGCGTTAACCGCAATGTTTGTCCGGAGGACACAGATCGCGATGAGAGAGGGAAGGAACCTCCCGGGCAGCGGGGCAGATGTCCTGCTGACCCGGGGAGATCCGGGGACCCGAGTGGGCCCCTCCAGTACCCCGGGGCCCCGGGCCTGCATGCAGTAAACGCGACGTGTGACCGCACCCTCAGGGTGAAGTCACACGTTGCAGTTAAAACTGCATCGCAATTAGTTTTGAGGTGGTTTTAGGTGCAGTTTTGTCAATTGAACAGGTGATCGACATGAACTGAACGAGTGAATGACATTTGTGGAGCAGGTTTCCCCTTCAAAATCAAATTCACCCATTCAGTTCATGTCTTTCACCTGTGAAATCAACAAAACTGAAACGCATGCGATCGGTAATGAGCATCACAAGTTTTTTCTGCTCGTTACTGATCTCATGTGTTTTAGTTGAAACATATCTCAGAAAAGTTCTGTTTGAATTGTGTTTCAAAATGCAATTCACCCGGAAAGTGTCATTGCTACATTCTAATCTATAAAGATTTTGAATTTTTGGCTTGCTTTTTGTTGGAAGAGTTGCATGTTCCAATGGCAATGGCATTTTGGGACATAGTGTATAGTTTATTAATTAAGTTCTATGATGTCTTAATTATTTCACTGTTTGCTGTGCCGTAAATATAAAAATATAATTTTCATCTGGAAACATTTCCATTTCCTTTTCTTGCACATAAATTTATTTACAGCCTCATTCTAAGGACTCATGCACAAAAATTATGCAAATTATAGAGCAGCAAATTTCTGCCCGGTTGACCAAGGTTTCCTTAAGGTGGATATCGGAAGGGTCAAGCAGTTTTAACTACCCCACCCCCTCCTCTATCACCACTCTGCCAAACTGACTGAAAACTCCCCCGTTTGTGGCCTGTTTTACATACACATTTGTGTGCATGAAACTTAAAGGGGTTGACCACTTTACCTCATATTTATTGTAATGTGTGTGTAAGTGTGGGGAGCAGGATATTAGGTAATTTGCCAATATACATCTATTACTAGTTCTGCTCCGCTTTCTGGATATGTAAAGTGAAGCCTCCTGTATGTTACCTCATTAGGCAGACATTCCTAAGTCGCCAGATAGAGATCACCTGACCCGAACCTCAGCATGTCCATTCAGTACACCAAACGATTTTCACTGACTGCATTCGTTCGTGGGCAAGAGCCCTTTTTTTACAGAATTAGCTGTTTTTTCATCATATGTAATGGATTATTTCTGATAATATTTTAGAATACATTTAGAATACTTTGTTATTCCTCTTTAAGAGATGTTCAATAAAAGTAGATTTATTTGAAACCCCTGTTCATATAAAATCAAATCTATTCTGTACTTTTAGTATCAAATGCTCCCCAATCCCTTCTTAATAAAGTCGGCCATATGTTGGCCATATTGCTGCGGTGATGTAACATCCATCCAATCTCGTGACATTACTGCATTTTCCATATGTTCTGGTGCTTTATTAGGAACACAACAGTAGTAACCTCTCAACCTTCTATTATACTTAAAGGGATTCTGCCAGCTACCGACCCATCTCACATGTATAAAGAGTGGGGTGTTAGACACTTATGAAGTTTTCCTTACATACCGTCGATCTGCTATTTCAAAAAATAACACAAAAAATTGTGTGTATATATATATATATATATATATATATATATATATATATATATATATATATTTAAATGAGCTTCTTAGTACACTGGGGTGGGGTCATGTCTGCTGGTGTACACGTTTTTTCCGTCTATGCTGCTCATTGCCACCCAGCACCCCACTTTTGCAATGATTGTTCTGTTTCATAAAAATAAGGCTAAGAAAGACTTCCCCACTCCCCTGGGGAACCTCATCACGAAACTCATTTGCATAAACATAAAAATGTTGGCGAAAAGGCATCTATGGATGTTTTTCTACTCCTCTACACACTATTATCTTAGGCTGCATTCACACTGCCGCATGGGGGACGTATATACGTCCCCCATAGACGGCAATGGGTGCACGGCACCCTTTGGGAGCGGTACGGTGCAACACGTGCAGCACCGTACCACTCTGTAGCCCGGGAAAACATAGGACATGTCCTGTCTTTCCACGGCATAAGGCACCGTGCGCCATGTATCCCTATGGAGAGGGGTGGGGGTGAGCAGCGCTCACCTCCTCCTCCTCTCCCCGTGCGCTGTTGTGTGCCCGCCATGCTGCGGCACAGCGGGCAACGGCTGTGTGAATCCAGCCTTATATAGTATGATCAATACTATCATAATTATTATAAGATAACCTCTTTTAGAAAGTTTTTAGTTCTACTCTAGTAGTTCACGACCCATGGCTTTGTGTGTACGGTTATAGAACATATTTGGATCTCTTTCAGGGTAAAACCACATCTGGGCGCTCCATAATGCTTGATTCATGGCAATGTAATGTGTATTGCATATTTAGAAGTGTTATCGTTGCTTGCGGCACTGGATGCCTCATTCTCTGCTGTACTGGTAAACAGTCTCCATCTAATACCACATGTGGAACAGTCTTGTATTTAATATCTAAAGCCCATGGACTTGATTTCTTCAGATATAACCATTTTTCATACAGAAAACATGACTCAGTTCAGTAGAGGTTTTTTTTTTTTCGTCTTTTATTCTTGGAAATCCAATTTAGAATCTGTAGCTACACATCTGGAAGTTATCTGTACCTTTCTGGGAAAATCTTAGCATTTAAAAATAGTTAATTTAGGAAAACCTAGTCTGTGGTGCAGCTGGCTAAGTTCAGACTGGAGATGGCGCGTAGACGTAATTTGTCTCAAGGAACGATCTGCCTCTTGTACACTGACACAGCTTTTACAGAAAGATGATAATCTCCCTTTGATAGTGGAATTAGTAGTTTGCCAAAAAAGGCTGGTAGCTATTATATAGTAGTTGTGACTTGTACGATTCTCTAATTGTACATCAGTTTTTATACTTAAAAGTGTCGCTTATTTGCTGTTTCCCTCCAAAGCTATTTATTGTAGTTACGGTCATAAGGCTTGTCGGTAACATTGTTTTCCAATCGTGTAACATCCAATCATCATATAATGATCTTAAAGGAAACCTACCATTTAGAATGGTAGGGGTAAGCTGTAAGTACCGAGCACCAGCTCAGGGTGAGCTGGTGCCGGTACTTACTTTCATTAGTGTTATAAACCACGGTATCGTGGTTTTAACACTTTTTAAACTTTAGAGCAGAAGGGGCTTCAGCGCTGCGCGCGACCGTGCGCACGCAGCGCCGAAGCCTCTTCTGCTCTAAAGTTTAAAAAGTGTTAAAACCGCGATACCGCGGTATATAAGACTAACGAAAGTAAGTACCGGCACCAGCTCACCCTGAGCTGGTGCTCGGTACTTACAGCTTACCCCTGCCATTCTAAGTGGTAGGTTTCCTTTAAAGGAATTGCAAAAATGATTAATAAGTATGAAAACCTCATGATAATTAAAGCAAAAGTATCATGAGATTAATATTATTTAAATTTATTATATAATTACATTTAAAGGGGCATTCCTATTTTCTGACCTATTCACAGGACAGATCTTAGAAATGAGCAAACCGACGTTCGGGTTCATCCACACGACCCACACAGCGAACAGCCAATCTGGCAAATTGATGCCTTAGCAACTAGCCATCCCTAGGATTGGCAGGGGCACCCTTGGCCAATCATAGCCTCTGCTAATTGCCAAGCGGTGTCAATTTGCCGGGGTTGCATACATTTTGGCAAATTGGCTGATCAACCATCAATCCGGCAAATGTCAGGTCGTCCCATATCTAGTCATAAATCCCTGAGTGCAGGTATGCACCTCTGGAATCCATACTTTTCTCAGTAATTGGGGTTCCACATGGAAAGTTTGCAGCTCATGCGCTGGACACTCTTCATTAATCAGGCCAAATGTACAGTTTTTCCTCAGTGTATAAAGTATGAAATGTGAGACTCCAGTAGTACAGTGTGATGTTGATTTAAAGACTTTTTTTTTACCCTCTCTCATGCTAGTCTTAAAGTTCCCTCCCACTGGCACTCTGTGTGCCAGATCTATTAAGAGCCTCTAGTCCAGTGATGGCTTACCTATGCCACTGGTGCCAGAGGTGGCACTCAGAGCCCTTTCTGTGGGCACTCAGGCCATCACCAGAGATGACTCCATGTATCTTTCTGCAGTCCCACACAGCCCAGGACTTGCTGCGCACAGAGATATTTTAAAGTGACAGCTCTACCTGGGACTATTTTCTCCTTTTATGGGTGTCCTCAGGGTGCAGGTATCAATGAAAACTGTGACAGATAAGGGAGTATAAATTACAAATTAAATTTCTGTGTTGGCACTTTGCGATAAATAAGCGGGTCATTGTTGTAGTTTGGGCAGTCAGCCTCTAAAAGGTGTGCCATCACTGCCCTAGTCTCTTAGAAAATCCAGAAGGCATTTCCTGCAGGTTGTACTTATTTAGACCAGGTCAGACCTAGCACAGATTTTAGCTATGGTCTCTGCCAGTTTTCCAGCAGAGACGATAGTATATAAGGTGCGTGGTGGCATTCACGCTGCCAGCTGCGCTCTCACCCTGTCACGCCCAAAGTACTAAGCAGGGTGGTAAAGCCTTAAAAATTGGCATGGTAGTAAATGCCACTCATTGGGAGTCATTTACTAAGGGCCCGGATCGCTTTTTTTCATCGGGTTTCCTGAATTTTTACATTTTGCGCTGAATTGCCCCGGGTTTTTGGCACACACGATCGTTTGTGGCGCTTCGGCACCGGCATGCATGCGACTTAAATCAGGGGGTGTGGCTGTCGGAAAACCCGACTGATTCGGAAAAATCGTTTTTTTTTTTTTTTTTTTTAAAGTGTTGCTTGACACGCACTTACCTACACCAAGAAATAGAAGGTGAACTCCAGCGGACCTTGGCACAGTAGTGACACCTAGAGGATATCGGCGCACGGACCTTAGTGAATCCCGGCTAGACCCGGATCAGCGCCAGAGAACTGGCGACTGGACCGGGTAAGTAAATCTGCCCCATTGTCTTAGCACAATTAGGCACCTTTTAAAATACACTTATTGCCAAAATAGATTGTAGAAAAATTTGGCAGCAGATTTTTCTTAGGGAAATAGGTATATTGTTACACGTGTTTTACGATAAAACCAAAGATATGGACAGTGTGTATGCGAGGGCATGAACACATGGGGAAAGCGGCTCTGGAAGGCCCCGACAGACCACCAGTAGAGAAGACCATTTCTCTACATTTACTATAGAATGCCTATAGAATAGGACCTGCTCTACCTATTGTGGCCCGGGAATCCATGGCAATGTCTGTGAGCCCATAGAGGTAAATGGGGATGTGTTCTATCCATGAAAACACATCATGAGGCCTAAATCACAGTACACAGGCCTGTTTTCTGTTACATGATCCTACTGCTTTAAAGTTGTTTTCCAGTTTCCAATGTGAAGCTGAGGAAGATGTATAAGATAAGAGATACACCGCTTTGATGCCGCATTCCCATGGACTCGCTGTGTACACAAAGACGATTACATGACTGTAGCCAATCAGTGGTCACCGTCAGGATCACCTGATGTCTGTTAAATTAATAAAAACCTTAATGGTTAAAACATTTCCTCCAGAGAGTTATAACAAAGCCTTTAGTTTATCTCTTGTTTCTCGGAAATGATATACAGGCAGTCCCCGGGTTACGTACAAGATAGGTTCTTTAGGTTTGTTTTTAAGTTGAATTTGTATGTAAGTCAGAACAGGTATATTTTGTAAGTGAAACTCCCCCAGATCCTCATCCTCCCTGTATAACTGAGTCCAGGCAGCGTCCAGTGTAAGCTACCGGGTCATGTGACTTGAGACACGTGTTTTAGGGGCACCATGGGGTGCAGGGTATTTTATAGGTTATTTGTGCTACGCAATTACTCCTGTTAATTACAGTGACTAATGTGTGGAGAAAATATTTTTTAATACACATTTCATTTGTATGTTTAACAAAGGAGCCTACATGATGACAATGATACTTAAAGAATCGGACACTTTTCTGGCGTAGAAGCAGTGAAAGGAATTTTCTAATCTTACAGTGACTTGGAGGGAGAGCAGAGGGGCGTGGTGGCCGGCGGAGAGGGCGTATGATAAATCTCCCCCTTTATTTCTAAGCCATTAGTGGTCTACTCTTGAAGACGTTGTCCCATGAAATACAGTATAGATGTGCTGTATATAAAGTTCTCTTGGAAATTGGGGTAGATTATCTAAAAGTTGGTTAAAGGGATCGTCCAGGATGACCCGTTACTTAACCTTTTAATCTACTGTACAAGTCTTCCCCTCTCACATGACTGATACAGTCACATAACGGGTTTTTTTCATACATTTTACCCCGTTCCCTGCTCCAAGGCGCTTCTTAAAATCCCAGGCAAGTCCTATAAGCCCTGATGTGCATAGCCAGCAGTGCAAGGCAGACGTGTTACCCAACTGGAATCAATTACTTCATGTGTGGGACACATAACACCTAGTTTCATTTGGATGCTACTTCTTGGGTCATTAGACTCAATATAGACATGTATATAACTCTACACAATCATTTCTGCTCAGTTTAAAGATGAGGTCCAGATGTTCTGTATCGGCTGCATATAATGAAACATGCTTCATTATCTCTACATGAAAAGACCTCATTCCACAGAAAAGTTCATCCAACCTCAAAAAACTATAAGAGGACATATTTTCTTTTTCTACTGTGGTCTTTCTACCACATAATATTCTATAAATTTAGAGTGTTTTTCATATCTAGATTTGTGTGGGCTGTTTTTGCGAAACAAAATGAGCAGAGGTTAAAGGGGCATTCTACATTTGATGTAATTTGTAGATCTATATTTCTTCAATTATTAAAAAAAATGTTCCCATAAATGTAGTCATTTGGGGGTATATTTATCAAGCTGTCTGAAAGTCAGAATATTTCTAGTCGCCCATGGCAACCAATCACAGCTCCCCTTTACAATATTCATGAGCCCTGGTAAAATGAAAGCTGAGCTGTGATTGGTTATCATGGGCAACTAGAAATATTCTGACTTTCAGGCAGCTTGATAAATCCCTTAAAAATGAGATGGCCGTCTTTGGATACGACAACCCCGGCACCCTGGCAGCAGTGACTACACATGCACTATTGATTGTTTCCCCGACCTCCTGGTTTCAGCGACCACACGACGGCTGCGGGACATGTTTTAACTTCCAGACTTATCATATGTAAAAACTATTTGTTTCTTTTGTGCAATCTCTCCAGCAGAAGTGGTCGTATCCAAGGGCAACAATCTTGTTTCTTAGGGACAACATGGATACGTTTATGGGAAATTATTTTCACACAGATACTTCTTTTTTTAATATCATCTGATTGAAGAAATGTGTGTATATTGCAGATGATATAAATGAAATGTCATTGCTCATATAAGGTTATCTTTTTAAGCCAGCCATGACAATGAGAACAGGGAGAAGTGCAAAAGCCATAGCCGAAGGGTGTATTTCTTATCTGGGCCAATGAATTTAGTGTCCATCTTTATTGGGGAGGTTTATGAAAGTGTTGGCAAATAGACCAGCATTATACTGTCTCATTAGTTATATTATATTAGTCATATTAGATGGTCTAGTTAAAGACAGCATTTTTTGGAACACAGACTTAATTTTCTTGTGCTCATACCTACCTTGCTAGGCCCCACCTCTTTCCCTGAGGTCACACCCCCTTTTTCTGAGGTCATGCACCCTGTTTGGACTAGTTGGACAAATCTCCCACCAATCAACTTTTTGTTCCTAAGACAAATGAGATTGAGATGAGTGGGTGGGGTCCTCATAGAATTTTTTGTGGAATCTTAATATTTAGTATTGAGTTGGTGTAGTCTTGCCTTGTCACGGTTATGGTAGGTAAAGGGTTTGTGTCAAGTTACACAGTTATTCCTTATCTAAAGGAGGTCCCAACAGCTTGGACCCGCACTGATCACAAGAATGGGGATCCCTTACAATCTGTAGAGGTTCCCGTTGTCCCGTTGATTAAATATCTTGCAACTCCCTTTAATAGTATGCGAGCCTCAGAAATTGCTGAGAACAGCGCTCAGCTATCTCTGGCACTCACATACACATGGAGTGGCAGGACACATTCTCGTACTGGCACTTAACCCATTATTGAGAACAAATTGCTTGGGGGGGGGATTTTTGTGATCACTTAAGGTCCCGGTAGTTGGACTTTTTGCGGATCAACTAGTGGATAGGGTAAACTACTACTACTCCATTGCTGTTTATATTCCTGTTGTTCTAAAGAGTAATTTAGCCACAACACCCTGACTAATCCCATGCTGTATACCAACCAGGCCCAATGAACTCTGTTGACTTATCAAAGGTTCTGTTGAGTTCTGCCGAGCGATCTGTGTTTTTGATAGAAACACAGTTCCAAATGCAGTGGTTTTTTGCCCCTAAATATGACTAATACAAATATTTTGCGCAAGATAAGTTCAATGGATAAAAAGATTTGCTTGTACTTGCTGTTGAAGAAACAATAGCGCAGTTTTCACAACATGAGGATGATAATTGTAACAAAACATGATATGGAATAGTGAATACACAAATTTGTATTTTGATACACGTTGCAAAGTTTATAAACTTTTGTGCCTTTGTAAAACTTTCATGTACATATTGTATAAATATAGGCAATAGAAGCGGCTGATGATTGCTTGCTATTCCCATCATGATATAACCTTAATCTTTCCATGTTCTCACCTTACAGTCCTGGCGTCCATTTGTTTAGGCGAAATTGTCCTCATAATGTATTCCACATGTCGACTTAATTCTGCGCAGGTTCAGGAGGCTCTTGATTTCTATATAACCAATTGCTTTGCCATAACTAAAAGGGAAAAAACCTTTACTAATGCCGTGATATCTGTTCCACATGTTGGCAGTGCTTATTTCTTACTAGGAAAAGCCCTCACACTGTTTGTTTGTTTGCACAGTAAATAATAATAAAAATTCCTTTATATAGCGCACACAGATTACGCACAGAACTTGTCAGATCAGTCCCTGTCCCCAATGGGGCTCACAATCTATTCAACCACTCAGTATGCTTGGGAGTGTGGGAGGAAATCGGAGGACCCGGAGGAAACCCACACAAACGTGGAGAGAACATACAAACTCTTTGCAGATGTTGAACCCAGCGCTGCAATGCTGTAATGCTAACCACTAAGCCACCGTGCTGCCCTGAGTGGATGAAATTCTCCATAAATGTATTTATATAAGTGCTTTACGAGTATATATTTGGATGTGAGTATTGGAGGCCTAGGATTTTTAAAAGGTAGCATAGGGTATATTTTGTATGAAGAAAAAAATATACCTTTTTGGGCGCTCCTTAGATCTAGTGCCTGGGCTTCTGGTCCGGTGAGAGCTGAAATGCTGCCTAATTGTTGAGGCAATCGCTGGTTTTAGCTGTCAAATCAAAATGAGCAGCACATGAATTCTGAGGCCATGGACTGTCTCAACCTCCTATTACTGGGGGCCTTGGTAGTAAAAAATTAAAAGAAGACATACTTCTACCACTCCAGCTCACGTATTCCACCTCTTTCGACAAATTCAGGTATTGGGCCAATAAGTAGCCACCTCAGTAGCTACATTACTTCCGTTTTCCTGTGTAGTCGCCTGGTCCAAGGATGTCACACATTGGATGACGTTGATCCTTTCCACCCCCGAAACTTTCCAGTTGAGCACAGGCCCAAGACTGGGATTACCAAAGCAATGTGGGAACTGGGGGTCAGAACTGAGCAACCTCAGCTTTTACCCCTCTTTTGGTGTGGATTAAGCAGTAGCCAGACACCTCTGGAGGGGGACTATTCTTCCCCTGAAAACAATATGGTTGAGCATGGTGAACTCTAGTTTACTGATTTTACTATATTTTGTATGCTGAGAGTGGGGAACTCCTCTATGTACTTGTTAGCCAGTCCCCATTATGTTTACAGCTTCTATTGGTGTGTGGCCAGCTATTGGGCTAGGAAAGTTACACTATGTACAGAATTATCCAGTATCTTTAAGGAAATCTACCATTTGCTTTTATGCATTATGAACCAAACATACCGTGAGAATGCTGTAGCTACACTGATGCAGAAACATATTTTGTGTGATCCCTGAGCTGAGTGGTTTTGCTGAAAAAAACAATTATAAAATTATAATTACTGTGTTGTCCCTGACAGGCAGAATTAATCAATTGCTGCACCATCCCCCAGCTGCTGTGTATGAGACATCCTGATCAGGTTGCTTAGTCCGGTCTCGACAGTTCAGGAAGTTCAGTGTAATGTGTTTATGTACTGCAGCCAGTCTGCACCCAGGTCCTGAATTTTTTCATTGCTTTTTGAGGAAAACTAATTGGATGTAGCTACAGCATTCTAAAGGTATATTTGGTCCACGATGCATAAAAACAAATGATAGATTTCCTTCATTTTTAAAAATTGACTAACCATTGAAGCATTATTTTTTTTTAAGAATGAGCAGATAATAGTAACCTTTGTTGTACTTCGGAAACACGCTTCCTGTACCTTCTTTCTGCTCCTTCTTTCTCCTGTAGTGAGCAGTATAACAGAAAGCATTCTCAAGTCTGCACACCACAGATAGAAGTTTCATGATTTACTCTTTCTATACTTCAGGAATATTCAGCCAAGGAAGATCTGTATAGAGTTAAGTCATTAGACACTTTATCAAGATCCTTTATCTCTCAGCTGTCTGTGGATACAAGATTTACACAAACTGCTTAAATAAGGAAGAAAGGCAAATGAAAGGACACAGGAACACATTTCTATAATAAAGTATATTACAAAATTTATGATCATTTGCAATTTTGTTAAAAGTTAAGTTGTGCCTTACTGTTTATTCCTGGGTTTCAACAACTCTTAGTGGCTCTACTTCCTGGTGACCTAGTAAGACGGAGGTACAGTACAGTATTACATCCTGTTTATCTAGTAAAAGTTCAAAACAACTGATTGGTTGCTTGCTTACACACCTGTAGAATATAACAATGACATGAATCATTGTAATTCATACCAGATTCATCAACATTCATTCATCAATCTGCTTGATGTTTAAAAACTGTGGTAATATATGTACAAGAATGAAGTTTCTTGGCGAACAGAGGATGTGTCCCTTCTGTTGCTTTCAATATGCAGTTTCAGGACCTTTGGAGGACCTTCATAGGTCCTGAAATGGCTCTTGTGTACATGGGTTTTATGTGTTAAGGTCCTTCTCAGTATAAAATTTGGTGGACGCGGCCCTCTAGAGGGCTCAGACTACCGCCCAAACTGCCTTAATTATAATCCACTGCTGGGTGCAAGGCATTTTAGACAGTTATTTTGTATTAATTATGAAATTATGAATTCTGTCATAAACAAATTAAAAAATCTTCCCCTATGTGTTTATTACTGGTAGACTTACATTGTACAAGAATCATTCCCCACGAGCCTGCGGCTTAGTAATTGAAGGCGCTCTTCTGTAAGTGTAGAGGCAGGTTATTAGAAGTGATGGTAATGATCTTATAATTACCATAGAGAAACATATTCTCTTACCGAAGCTCCATCACCATGAGTGATATTTACAGGCTCATACAGGAACGCCGCTGCAGCATGTTCTGAGGCTCCTAATGTCCAAGGCAGATGTTAATAAACCACAGGCCGATATATATCCCCCGAATGAACATGCAGCTGCCTGGAGCTAGACCGGGACGTGTCCACTGAAGTCTAATTACATGTTCCACCGAGCAACAGCAGCACTTCCACATGTAGCCTATAAACAGGACAGCAACACAGCTGTGCATCCAGGACCCATACACCCAGGAGGTGCGATCCGTATGAATAAATCTGCTGCTGAGTGCAAATAGGGCTGGAACCACTTTGGGAATTCATTTTATTATGTATATCCATTTTTTCCCCCTTATTTGCTATATTAAACACTGTCTATATGTCCAATGATGCATACGGTTGTCAGTGAGAGGGATCCCTCACTCCTCACACCCTATATTAGCCAGAACCTGTAGGAGATATGGATTGAAGAACCACCACTTCTCACCAGTGGAGTTTCTACATGTACATATAGGCTGCGTTCACACGTTGCATTTGCATTAAATTAACATTTTGTTTACACAGTGGAAACATGATTGCTTTACAATGCATCAACAAGCTCAGTGTGAGAACATACTCATAGATTATGTCAAAAGCTATTTAATTCCTGAGAGGCCGAAAGGAAGTCAACTATCAAAATTCATCATGATAAACCAGGGGCTTGTGAATCTGCAGCACGGAGGGGCTCTGGGAAGGTCCCCATCCCAAGTGTCCTTCTGGCTCATTAACATAGTTTTTAAAGTTGATATAGAAGGAAGGAGGCCATGGATTACAAATTTAAGAAGATAAACACAGTCACGGTTCCCAGGTCTATGAGTAAGTGTCCCTGGTTTATCATGATGGATTTTGACAGTAGATTTCCTTTGAAGGACGGCTGTAATCAGAGAATTGCCGGTATATATTTAATATCACATATTTTTTTCTGATTTTTTTTTTTTTTTTTTTTTTACGTATTCTTAATAGCCAGAGGGGATTATGACACTTGGATACACCACTGGTGGTTATCTTATCTCCCTTGAGAGTAAAAGGTCAGACATGTTGCCCAGTCCAACATGCCCAATCCAGTCCAATGTCAGAGCAGACTCATACAACTTAGACAATGGGCTGGTCCTGCCAAAATCGACAAGTTCGACATGTTCATCGAATGGATTTAGCAAATTCACGAGAAACTGTTTCGTAAAGGTTATTCACCCCTTGGCCCCAATTTTCTCTGGTTGATCTAAGGTATCCCGATCCAAGTAGCTCCAATGTTACCTAAAAGTTTTCCAGTTAATACATATATTATTAACTAGAGAAATTTGAAGAGCAGACACTAAACCGTGAAACTTTCAACCACAGTTGACCACAAATTACCAATTACTTTGGTCTCTTTGGCTTTGTTCATAGTTTTTCATATGTTTCACTTACATCATGGCCTTATGGGTCCTTGCACATGTTATATGTGCAGTCAGTCCCATTATTAGAACATTTCTCCTTTGTGTGTGCTGCGGTGTCATGTCAGCACGCTGCGCGTTCTGCTTATATTTCCTGTACATTCCTTATGAGGTTTATTTATGATCTAGAGAACAGATTTTGCAGATACAAATTCACAGGAAATATCTGCAGAGCAGTTCAGGGAATAGAAATATTATTGACATAGGCTGGATTAGATCTTCTTGCTGTCTCAAGTTGTTATTGGTAGGAAGTAGTTGGGTAAAATTGTAATGTTACCCCAGCAGATCCATAGAGACATAACTTATAGTACGTTTAACTGAATTTATAGCAGCCATGGAAGTTTTAGTTAAAAATGTGTAAATTGAGGACATTGTAAGATATAGTCAAATTCTAAGTTTTACTTAGCAGCTTTAATAGTTTTCAGTGAAAATGTATAAAAGGCATTTTAAGCATTTTACTATTGATGCGGTAGCCTAAAATTGGCAATTTGTGTTACGCAGAATCTTAGATAAATTCTCAGTTTGCATAAGTTACTGTTCATAAAATGACCATAGATGGAGGGTCATGGGATCCTAACTGTCCATGGCCGATCTACCTTCCAGGACTCAAATTTTGCATACCTAAATACTATCCCAAGGTCCTGGAAGGGAGATTGGTCATGGACAGTTCGAATCACAGGACCCTTTATTGACATGAATAGCAGAGGCTGAGGTAAAAGACATTTCCCTACACATCTCAAGTAAGTGGTGTTGGAATAGTAATAGATGTATATTGGTAAGTTACCGAATATCCTGCCCCCCACACATTACAGAAAACGTGAAGTGACCAACGCCTTGATTCTTAAAAAAACATGTTTAACACAAAATAGTTGATTGAACTAATAGGTAATTTTGCATATTGTGGTTTCCAGGAATTAAGTAAAACCCTGTGAGGGCTGGGGTGACAAGGAAAAATATAAACTCTACTTATCCTTCTCCAGCTGCTGGTTCCCAAGTTGCTCCAGTACTTCCAGTTTTTGACCAGCGACAGTCAATAAGAGCCCTCCTTGTACCAGTTAACGACACTTCTTTTGTGGTGTCTTATGATCCCGAAACTACCGGCCATAGACGGGGCTGAAAATCTGAAGTGCTGAAGCAGGCACCTCTGGATTTTATAGAATTCCTGTAAAATAACTAGGAGGTACCAGTGGGAGCATAAAATAAAAAAACATAAATACCTATTAATGCAACAACCAAATCTCTTCCTCCATTTGTTGTACCAATGTCTAGAGACAAGTATCACTACAGTATAGACAATGGGGCAGATTTATTAAAACCAGTGCACTTTGTGTTATTTTTCGTTGTACTCCTTGTGCAAGTCTTCCACGTTATTGAATAGTGTCAGATGCTCTTAATTAATCTTTATCAGTTTTCAGGGTGTGACAAAGTTGCATTTATTTATTTATTTATTTTTTTTGGTGAACTTCAGGCCACATTCAGACACTCGTGCTCATCCGGATCGATCCTGGGTGGGCACGGGCCTGGGAGGTAGAGGGGCTGTGCGACTCGTTCACCACGCGGTGAACCACCTTGTAGGCAGGAGAAATATGATATGATAGCACTTTTTGATCCCCTGGGGGAAATTCTTTTGTAGATAGCCGTTGCACAGACAGCTACTTACAGCAGCACCATTGACAGTGCATTCTTGTAAGTGCAACCGCAAATCCACCAGATTTAGAGTAGGTTGGGTTTTGAAGTCTATGGAGGCCTTGATCTGGCCTCAAATCATATAGGCCCCAGAATGAGCCTATGCTCTTGTGAATGAATTATTTTCCATACCAGTAATAAATTTGTTGCACACCAGGAACACATACTTCCACTCCCTTTAAGTGCACAGAATTAAAAAGTGTCTGCCACGACACAATTGTGGCGTGTGACCATAATAAATACAAGTGCAAGCTCCAAAGCAATCGATAGTCTAATGTTGCATATATATTGGTCACTATGTCTACTTTTGTGATCCTAGAAGGTCCCCAGACTGTAGCATTAATATAACTTTAAAAAAAAGTTTGTATATTCTTTGTATATTGGATATTAATATAATTGTCAGATGTAGAAACAAAAGCACTTTGTGTTTGAGTCATCATTATTAATTCCTCTCCAATATATATAGATATTTTTCGGCACTTGAACACCCAGTTCACTGTTTGACATCATGTATTAGTAGTTGGAATGGGTTGCGTTATGCACCAGTGCAATGTACGTACAGTACAATATGTTCACTATGAAGGGAAAAGTGATGAGCCCAAGATGTAAAACATAGAACCGGTCACGCTAATTAATTTCTCCCGATGAAACGCCCTGTAGGTTGGCATGGCTCTCAGCGGCCTCAGTATAATGATGTCCTCCCCTCTCTGACATCTCGGTTATTTATACAGTGTGCCCGGGGATCTTTGACATTTTACTAATCCTCAGCTCCAGCCATAAAGTCCTGGCCATACGGCACTGGGGCTTATGACGGTTCATTGCAATCCACAGACATATCCATCTGGCTGGAAGAGTTTGCCCTGTGGCATTTGCCCACATGCCCGGTGCAATCACTACAAAGCTGAACGTGTAGGTCGCTCCTCCATGAAAATGTTTTTGACACTTGAAACAGCCAAGCTCAATGACATCAATCAGATTTCTATATTATGGAGAAACTTCAGTGGAGTCCATTTAACTAAATGTTAACCAGATGATGAATGGCTGCCCCGCTCCACCGTGGTAACTGATACCTGCCGAAAATTGAAAAACCGCCTAAGAACTGCTGCTCTGTGTATCAGATGGGGAGATGTTAAGATGTGACTTGGGCCTTCTTGTATTACTGAAACTTCATGAAGAACGTCAGGCACGGCATGGCTCCCTGGGTCATATTACATTTCCAAAAAGCATCGCTGGTTTATAACCCGGGGCAGCTTTCTAACAGACCTAAGTATATGCAGATGTGGCCAGCACTGCAACCTGGGCACGTGTTATAGGTGACGCTCCTAATAAGTCTCTACAGAACTTTAACCTTATTCACACTATCACGTATAGGTTAACCAGAAAGTGATGAAAACAGCAGGATTTTAGATAATAAATGCATGTCAGCCAGATCTATTACATTGATACCACAGTACAATGATAATACACTCAGTGATGCCACAGTACAGGGACAATAAAGACAGTGATGTCACAGTATAGGAATTATACACACAGTGATGTCAGAGTACAGAGATAATACACAGTGATGTCACAGTACAGGGGGCAATACGCACACACTGTGATGTCACAGTATTGGCATGATACACACAGTGATGTCACAGTATTGGGATAATACACACAGTGATGTCACAGTATTGGGATAATACACACAGTGATGTCACGCTATTGGCATAATACACACCGTGATGTCACAGTATTGGGATAATACACACAAAGATGTCACAGTGAACTCTGCTCGGCAGTGATACAGGAAACACCAGAAGTAACAGAACAAGGGAAATCTACATCATGACATCAAAGCGCAGGAATAATGTAAACATAAAGGAATAAATAATTAAAATAACACATTAATGCTGCAGTGACGGGATAACTGATGTACACAGCTTCATAGTAGAAGGCTGAGTTATAGGTTTTACTAGCTGTAGATTCCAGTGCTGCCCGGGATAGGAAATTACTGCTTTTAGCTATAACTAAATAGAATGGGTTAACAAAAAATATTTTATATGTATCTATCTCCCACTCTGACTGTCTCTCTCTCTCTGTCTCTGATTTTCTCTGTCTTTGAGCTTGTCTGACTGTCTCTTTCAGTGACCGTCTCTGACCTTCTCTGTCTTTGACCATCTCTATAAGTGACTGTCCTTACTGTCTCTTTCGGTGAGTGTCTCTGACCCCCTCTTTCGGTGAGCGTCTGATACCCTCTTTCAATGACTGCCTCTGACTGTCTCTGTCTGTGACCGTCTGCCTCTGACCGTCTCTGTCCTTCTCTGTCCGTGACTGTCTCCAACGTCTTTCAGTGACTGTCTGTGACCGTCTCTGACAGTCTCTGAACTTCTCTGTCAGTGAGCGTTTCTCTCAGTAACTGTCTGAGTCTTTTTCAGTGACCGTCTCTGTATCTGACTGAGTGCAGAGCTGCTCTATTTGCCCATGGCAACCAATCAGAGCTCAAGTTTAATTTTTTGTACAGCTGTTTATAAAATTACAGCTGATCTATAATTGGTATCCATGGGCAACTGGAACAGTTTTAACTCTGACATTTCTGATAAATCTCCCCTTTTCTCTGTATCTCTATCCATCTTACCTCGCACATAAGCGTCTTATACTCATTGCCTTTAGTAACCATATCAAATCTAATCTCCAAGCTCATATTAATAACCTGTGGCATAATAGCAACCAATCACGGCTCAGCTTCAGACTGCCACAGCAGCATCCGCAGCAGCAGACAATGGCTCCTGTACAGTGTATTTTGGAAAGCGTGGGTTGAAAATTTTGGGTCAAAACCAAGTCTATGACATTCCCTGAGTCACAGAGAGCGGCTGTGCAAAATTTTGTGACTGTAAATGTGATGGTGCAGATTCTTTTAGTGGACATGAACACACATATACATGCATGCATGCATGCATACACACATACATACATACATGCATGCATACACACATACATACATACATACATGCATACATACATATACTCAGCTTTATTAATTAGATATACCAACCACTATTGTTTTCACTAACTGCTGCCTATGAGATGAAACGGGCCTCATAACAGCTGTGATGTCTGGTACCCTGATAGTTACACTAATGATCATGTTATTTTTATGGGGAAATTACGCATTTATGGCTTTATGGAAAATGATTCCGCATAACTTATTTATTGATAAACTAGGAATCCTTGGAGTGGGTGGTCTCAGTCAGTGAATTGCAGCCCTTCCTATAGAGCCACTGTGGTGAGATGACTATAGCACCAGGGACCCTTCCTCTATCTTGTATCTTCTATATTTATAGTAGCAGCCACCAAGAGGTTTATTCTAATTATACATAGAAGAAGATGGACATGGCTGATTGGGATGAGGCGTCCTCTGGGGCATTAACACAAGATTAGACCAACAGAACAAGCCAGTGGTCTGTTTAATTTCCCTAATTTAATTAGACTCTCCAGCAAATGACGAAGGTTTAATAAAAGGTCCTTGCCCAATTTATGAGGTTTATAATGTATCTCAACATTGATATGATTATTTAGACCCTCTATGATACTTAGCAAGACATTGAATGTTTAGACATGGTTGTACATTATTTTAAAAAAATCAAATATCCCAATATCAAGCAAGGTAATAAAATGATACCATAGCCCTAACTCACCTGTAACATGCCTGCTGGTACTTTTTGTCTTCCAGCTATGATGTCACATGCAAAACATACCAGTTCACACGTTCCGGAAATCAACCCGCAGGGGAGGTGGCGTGGCCTGATCGCCTATGTGGTTAAACTGAAATCCAAAATGTGTGGTCCTTGTTACTGACAATATATGTTTGTGTTAAAAGGCATATGTGACTGGGCCAAGCCCCCTCCCCGTTTTGGTTGACTTGCGTTTTCAGCACTGGTTTTTCAGAGTTTTCCAGTTGTCAGCACTGATGGCTCATTGGACCCACTACAGCCAAGCAGTGGTCTCCGGGCACCATGGTATGCAGAGTCCGCTGATTCCCAGAAAACCCTTTAGGTTATTGCACATGTTGCAGATTGTCAGATACCTGTGGTTTTTATGTGCAGTTTTTATTTAGATTTGTGTTATTTATAGTGCATTTTTATGTGCATTTTTTTAACTCTTTTTTTTACTTTTGATGTAAATTTAAGCAAAAATCTGCAGCATAATGCGGATTAGCTGCAGATTTGCAGTCAATTTTCACTTTTGTGAAGACTACAATGTAAAAAAAATACACTGACAAAACAGCAGAAAATTTACATACTCATTTTATTTTCCGTATTGGAAAAAAAAACGCATTGGGGACATATATTTTACATTTTAACATGGTTTGTCTTTTTTTTTTTCATTGTTGGAAGTGTAAGTGCCTGTGTAACATTTTCACAGCTGCTTACACTTCCAGCAACAAAGTAAAAATGCTTCTATGTTCTCCGTGTTTGTGCAGGTTTCCTCCGGGTTTTCCTGTTTCCTCCCACACTCTAAAACATACTGGCAGGTTGATTAGATTGTGAGCCCCTTTGGGGACAGGGACTGATTTGGCAAACTTTGTGCAGCGCTGCGTAATCTGTGTGCGCTATATAAATGAAGGAATTATAGTTATTTGTCACCATCCAAATGCATGGTACCATGTTAAATGTCTGCCTTTCTGCAAACACACCTCGAACGCCATGTGTGAGCGCACCCTAAGAAGTAACCAATACGTTTAAAAAAAAACTGTGAATGCACACATTTATATATGAAGAAAAAGGAGCAACCCAAACTTTTAAAGCCCAGCGGGTACTTCAGTAGTGCGCATGATCCTTCCTTTGCCTCTGCCCTGGACCAAGTGCAGATTTGCGCCTGAAAAGTAACAAAAATAGAGAAAAAAAAGATATATAAGTGAAAAGTCACAGTAAAAAGTTGCAAAAAGACTATGCCCGATCTATCAAAATATAATTATGGGTTTTCACTGCGTTTAACTCCGTAACGGAAAATCGGGCCCAAAGTCGAAAATGGCACTTAAAAATTCAATAAAAAGTGATCAAAAGGTCGTACAGTCCTAAAAATTATAACATTGTAAACGTCATCAAAAGCCGCAAAAAAAGACACCTCCCAAAGCTCTGTACACAAATGTATAAAAAAAGATATTGGCGCCAGAAGACAGCAATATCCCCCCCAAAATTTTTGTACAGGAGGTTTTAATTTTTGTAAATGTATGAAAACATTATAAAACCTATACAAATTTGGTATCCCCGTAATCGTACCGACCCAAAGAATAAAGTAGACATGTCATTTTGGGTGCACAGTGAAATCCGTAAAATCCAAGCCCACAAGAATACGGCACAAATGCGTTTTTATTACCAATTTTACTGCATTTGGAATTTCATGCCCAGTACACGGCATAGAATATTAACACCTTGCCGACCGAGGACGAACTATATCGTCCTCGCGCGGCAAGGGGTGTATGGAGAGAGCTCACAAGCTGAGCTCTCTCCATACACAGCGGGTAACGGCTGTATAAAACAGCCAACACCCGCCTGTCACTGCCGCGGCAGTTAACCTATTAAGCGCCGCGGTCGAACCCGACCGCGGCACATAACATACCGTTATATGGGCGCCACCATCTTCGATGGATGATCGCCGCCCCCTGGAATGTCATCGGAGGGAGGCGATCGGTTGTTATGGCAGCCTAGAGTCTCATTGAGACTTGTAGGCTTGCCATGTGCAATGATTTATAATAGCCACCAGAGGGCAGGCTATTAAAAATCATTGTAAAATTGCCATATACTGCAATATCGTAGTATTGCAGTATATAGTATTAGCAATCGGACCCTGGGCTCACGTCCCTAAGGGGTTAAATACCATCATTTTAAGTGTAATTTGTTACGCAGAAAATAAGCCGTCACACAGCTCTGTACATGGAAAAATAAAAAAGTTAAAGATTTTTGAAGGTGGGGAGTGAAAAATGAAAAAGGGCTGTGGCGTTAAGGGGTTAAGTTTATCATGGAGCAGTCTGCCAGCTGATGATACAGGCAAATACTAGGAGTTAGGTTTCGGACTGGTGATAATATACATTCACACACTTTAGGAAGACAATTACGTCACAAGCTCCAAAAGTGCAGAGATTCAGGAACCAACAAAGAGGGTCCTTAGTCCTGTTATATAATACGAGGGAGCATTAGCCATTGGGAGCATTGCGGGAAGTCCTATAGCACAATTGTGAGAAGCGTCTGTGCGAGTCAATGCTGCTGTCACTTTCTGTAGAAAGAACAGGATTCCAGATGTGAGCTGAACACACAGACCTTTCATGGTCTCCTCAATGTGCAGCTCACATGTACACTGGGATATTTCCTTACTTCTGCAGGACCCTGATGGACTCGTATAGCTCTTCTCTATATAGATTGTCCTGCGTTATCTGTCCTGTCCTCAGAAAACGCTGGTATCCAGGAGGTCATTCCCTGTACACCACTCATCTGTTCTCCATAAAGGTCACTGACCTCCAGGATGCCAGCATATCCTTACCCCAAGATTGTCCAGCCGGGTGTAATAACAAGGACTACACAGATGCAACACATTCCTGCTGCTCTCATAGAGGTCCTGTCACCTCTACCTGAAATTCTGGAACATATTTGCAACATCCCCCACCGGGGCCTAGCCCTTGAGGTGAGGCCTGGAGACAGCCGGGGCCCGCGGTACCGGAGTGGCTGGCGGTTGCGGCCTAAGCACGCTATTGTCACGGTGCTTGGTACGGGGGAACCGGAGGGCTGTCCTACAGCCTGGCAGGTCTCCAGCAGGGTGGTGTTGGCAAGAAAAGATGAGGGAGCGGCTGCTGTAGCGGATCTCCCTGGGGCAACCCCTTAATGTCCCGAGGGTGAGTCTCTGGGTGATGGACAGGGTGCCGGTGATGAAGGCAGCCGTATTAGCAGGGACCAGACGGAGACAGAAGTTGAAGAAAACAACTTACAGTTCTTTATTCGAACCGCAGGAACCGCAGCAAACGTGCCTTTAACAAGATGGTGGAGTACTGGAGAGGTATTTGGAGGGAGCCACAGGATGTAGGTCACCAGCCTGGATGTAGAGGGCAGGCTGGGAGGCAGCTGTGTCCTTAGAGGATGCTTCAGCTCGGTCCTGGATCTCTTCAGGTATCACCCTTGAAGGTAGGATGATACCCCTTTCCTCACTACACTAGCTCTAGTCTAATCTTCCACTTCAGGCAGGGGCTAGGCTCTTCCTGCACTGGTCTGGTGTGCTAGAGACTCTGAGCTGCTGCTCAGCTAACTACTCTCTGCATGCGTCCTGCAGACCCAGAGGGCCTGACTAGGACCGGTCTCTTCTCCCTTCTGGGAGAGACTGCTCTCCTCTCTCTCCTGAGAGAGACTTCTCAGAATCTTCTATCTCTCTAGAACATTCCTGGCCAGGGGTTTTATTACCTCCCTTTGGTCAGGTGGTGGCTGCTCCTCCAATTACCTCTCAGTTCACAAAGACAGGATGTAACACATATCATTGGATACTGGACTTGTACATCATATACAGATTTAACTTCTGCCTTGCCAGGCAGGATTAACCACTGCAATGTCCCCTGTGTGATGTGGTGACATGTTATGGGGCTTATTCGCAAACCCTGCATATTTATTCCTAAATCTGTATAATACTGTTCCTCCGGTATTACTCCACTAGGAATAAATTGACAACTGGGTGTTCGGTTGTCTGGCGGCTCTGATTGGACAGTGTCAGAATATGTGGGACACCCTCTAACTGGTAATGCCCAGTTGTCAAATATTTAAAAGTTTATGTAGATGGAGATCACAACTATTCCCTTTAGGACTCCATTCAAACATCCGTATGTTGTGTTGATAAGCTAGCAAAAAACGCCAGGTAGCTCAAGGCTGCCATAGAGGTGCATTATGCATGGTGCGGTGAGCAAACTGTGTCCGAACCGCGTTGCTGCTCCGCAGGTCCTATTCCTACTCGTTTTTCCGCTGGCCACTTAGCTCCCTGTGAAGAGGGGATGGATGAGCAGCACTCACACCCTACTTCTACACCTGGAGTGTGGCTCCATAGCCCACGTCTGCTCACAGGAAGCTGTAAATGGAGCCTTAGATCTTTGTCTGGAGAGTAGACAGGTCACCTTTAGCTTGGTCTGTAAATTACGGACTGTGCACTGGCAGAATTTTAGGACCACAATGCAGAGGATGGTACATAGTTTCCTATGATGCAAGGAGTCCCTGCTTCCCCACTGTAATCACCATTATAGGCCAGTGCTGTTGTGTTTGGGAGAAGGGACTCCTTGCATCATATTCACTATGATACACAGAATCCCATCCTCTGCACTTTGGTCCTGCCAGTGCACAATCCATTTTTCATGGGCTGACCAAGGTTGGGTACATATTTATACACATAGAAGATAATGATTTTGCACTGTGAACATTTCGGATCCCCCAGAATGGCATAGTAGAAGGGCGAGTGCATCCAATTCTATTTCTTTGTCTTCCATTATTGATCAGTAATGATAAATACTGTACATTTCGCTAAGATTTCGATTACATTACAAAATCTGGGAGGAAGTAAGGGCCTAATCTGGCGTCCTGCCTTGTCCGCAATAAATGGTTATAATTAGCACGTTTTGTGGCCTCGCAGAATATAATTGAAGCCTTTCAAGTGTTTCTAATTATATCTGAAGTACAGGATGTTTTTGTCCAGTTCCGAATCTTATACAAGGGAACGTATACAGCCAAAATGTCCGTTATGGTAAAGTCTTATGCAGTTAGGTTGTCTTATCTCTTCACTGTGGTCAAGCATCTGAACCTGACTGTTAGACAAACATCTGCACTCCAACAAAAGCAGCTGTCTCATATAGTTTAGGAGAAGTACAGTACACTTTGTACATTGTGACTATAATGAGGCCTTTCAGTACACAACAGGGGTAATTTATTACCATGTGTGTAGACTGCCATCTGGTGGCAGAACTTCATTACTGCTATTCTGATTTTATGCTATTTGTCTTTTTTTTGCAATTTATGGATGAAAACTGTCTGTCTAGCGCCACCTATAGGTAATGTTCTGAAATGTGATCTATAACAAAATAGCAACGTCAAATAGGAAGTTTTTGAACTATGGAAATAACAGGATTGACATGTAAACTGAATAATTTATATCCCTGGGTTTTAGCTGGACTTGTTGCATTCTATGTGAGATAGTAAAACACATCACATCCCCTCTGCTCTGAGTAAGAGCTGTGTTGGGCTTCTGGTTGAATATTGCAGCAAAGGGGAAGCAGTTTGAATAGAGAGTTTAAAACAGAATAGTGTAAGATTCCCCTCTTGCTCCAAGTCCAGCTACAAACCTTTAATATAAATACATTGTAACGCACGCAAACCACAATATACTTAGGCAAAATGATGGAGAGTCTCGGGGGACTGTGGCCAGTACTACTCCCTGATGGGCTGTGGCTGGCACTACTCTTAGAGTACTGTATCTGGTGCCATTAGACGCCATTTTTTTCTGGTGTTTTAGATGGCAGAATTACATTTTATATACGCAATCGTCTTTTATGTAATTGTTAGTGTTGGGATCATTTTGTACTTGTGTTGTTTTCTTTCTTGACAGAAATCTGTCAAAGATGATGATAAATCCAATGGAAACTCCTCTCGCCAAAATCGTGTCACTGAGATGGTGTTTTTTTTTTTTGTAAAGTAACAAAAGTGAGAGAAAATATATTTTGCCATTATTCTTGTACAAATAGCATTTTAAATATTGTAAATTTGAGGATTGCAACTTTTTTTTTGTGTGAAAATATCCCACGTGGACTGAGGCTAGCGAATTTCTAGGGAAAATTGATAAAATTTGAGCTCCTGGTTCAGGTAAAGCTTAGTCCCAAAAGTTGTGCATTTAAAGGGGTTGGCCACTTAACATTACTTTTTATGGTTGTAATAGGGGCAGGCTGATATACATTTGTCCCACTCGCCTTCATTAAGAATTCTCCCTCGTTGTCCTGATCCTCCTGCGCGGTCCTGCAGTCCCTGATCTGTCACCCATGCCGTCTCACTCACTGGAGGAATATGTGATCTTCTTCCGGTCCGTTGTTCCCACCTCTGTGTTGCAGCCACCAGTTGTTCCGTCCTAAGGCTGTGTTTCATCTTCCTCTGTCTTCTTTGTCGGCCGCATGCACAGTAACACAATGTGAACAAGGTGCAAAGATACACATGAAGAAGATGGCGCCAGCTAATTCCACCTACTCTGGGACACGGCTATAAGCCACAGAAAGGATCAGGGACCCTAAGAACAGCATGGGTTAATGGCTTTATCACCAGAAATTTAAACCTTCAGAATAATAATTACATTTGAATGGAGTGGGAATAATTATAAAGGTTTAATATGAAGGTGGCCAACCCCTTTAATTTCCCAACTTGTAACATTTCATAAAACCATGACAGATGAGTCTTTTGGTTGACATGTCGCAGGCAGTCCTTGGCCGCCTGGGGATGTTTTCCCTCGTGGTTGTTGCTGTTTCATTGCCTATCAGTCTGATTGTGTTGGAGTACTGTGCGGAGCAGGCCTCTTCCTGCCATAAATAAGATTACCTTCATTTCACTTGTGGAGTGGACTATTCCTCCGAGTAATGAATTTCCTCTGTGCCTCTGAGTAGATAAACATGGTTCTCATTACATTTTTTTCCAGAATCTGCCACAGATAAGTTATTAGTCAGACCATTAACTCTATGAATGCATTTCAGTCTTGAACTTTGTCTCCCGAGAAGTCTCACATCGTGTGTCTGACCAACGCTGGATGTAAGTGAAAGCAGAGCAGCCCGGCCACAGCTATGTCTCCAGAGAGCAATGCACTGTGACGGGAAACACATAACTGTGCTGCGTGTTTGCTGTCCTGCATGCGCCTTCACAGGCCTAGTTATTGTCCTAAGAAAACCTTCACATTAATATTCTCCATGACTGTCCTCCATGGTGGTAACTACCGATGTGTGGCCCCAATCTTCTATGTAATTGCTAACGCTTAAAGGGGAACTCTTCTTAAACCTTTCAAAGATGTGTGTCATACTATTAATGCAAAGCATCATTAAAGGGGTTTTCCCACAAAGTTAGGCCCTATCCACAGGATACGAAAACGAGGGGTCCGTTGGGTTCCCAGGTACCTCCGTCGGACCCCTCGTCGCTGCATGACAGTTATGGAGCAGACGGTCGCGCATGACTGTTCTGCTCCATTCATCTCAATGGAACCGAATGAAATTGCCCTAGTTTTCGTGATATGTGGGGGTCTCATCACTGAGACCCCCACTGATCAGCAAGTTCGCCCCTATCTAACTTGTATTCTAACTTGTATTCGTGGGAAAACCCCTTTAAGGCTACAATCACACAGACGTTGCCCACTGTACCGTAGTACGGCGGGCACACGTCGGCGCCCGGGAGAGGAGGAGGGAGTCAGCGCTGCTTACCCCGCCCCTCTCCATAGGGATATATGGTGCACAGCGCGTATGCCGAGAGAAGATAGGACTTGTCCTATCTTTTCACGGCTATGGAACGGTACGGCACGTGTGTGGCTACGGAACGGTACTGCACGTGTGTGGCTATGGAACGGTACGGCACGTGTGTGGCTACAGAACGGTACGGTGCCGCGCGCCCATTGCCGGCTTATGGGGGACATATATGCAAGGTATATAAGTCGCCGTATATACGGCCCCCATACAGCCGTGTGAAAGAGTCCTAAGGCTGCAGGGAGAGGTCTCACAGACTGAGCCCTCGGCATACATGCCACTAATACCCATAATCGGTTCTGGCACTGATCACTATTGTTAACCAATTAAGTTCCGTGGTCAAATGCGTTTTATCACTGCATTTAAATTATGGCAATGCATGGACACCATCATCTTGGATTCAGTTGCCATACCTGTGTCATCAGATGGTGCAGATTGGTTGGTATGACGGCCAGGACCCTTTGTAAAGGATCCCATAGCAGGAACTGTAACAGACCGTGCAGGCAGAGTCTCTTACAGATAATAATAATTCTTTATTTATATAGTGTCTACAGATTACGCAGCGCTGCACAAAGCATGACAAAGTATAACAAAATTAAAGTGCCAGTATTGCACTATATTGGCATTTTAATGGATCTGTATACAGTAGTATCACAGTACAGGTGGTCCCTGACTTAAGGACACCTGACTTACAGACGACCCCTAGTTACAGACGGACCCCTCTGCCCCCTGTGATCTCTTGTGAAGTTCTCTAGATGTTATTTTAGTCCCAGATTGCAATAATCATCTGTAAGGTGTCTGTAATGAAGCTTTATTGATAATCCTTGTTTCCATGGCAGCACAAATTTTTGAAAATCCAATTGTCAGAGGATCAAAAAATATTTTTTTGAGTTACAAATGCAAAACAAATGCTAGAAATCTGGAACTAGAATTGTTGATTTTTCTTTTCCTCCACACATTAGAGTTATTAAAATCTTGATCAATGAGCTACCCACTAAAATGAAGAAGCCTTTAAAAAGTGACAATGCAAATCATCTCCGAGAGAGGACAAGGGGCAACAATATGGGAAAATACAGGGGGCTACTGTATGAGAAAACACAGGGGGCCATGGTATGAGATGGGACACACTGTCCTAGTATGAGAGAGGACAGGGGAAGCCGTATTATGAAAGAGGGCCACTGTATGAGAGAGGATTGGGGGGGCACAGTATAAGAGAGCACTGGGGTGGGGGTGCCACAGTATGAGAGAGGGCTGGGAAGGTGCCACAATATGAGAGAGGACGGGGGTCACTGTATGAGAGAGAACAAGGGGGCCACAGTATGAGAGAGAACAGGGGGTCACTGTATGAGAGAGAACAGGGGGCCACAGTATGAGAGAGAACAGGGGGTCACTGTATGAGAGAGGACATGGGGCCACAGTATGAGAGAGGACATGGGGCCACAGTATGAGAGAGGACATGGGACCACAGTATGAGAGAGGACATGGGACCACAGTATGAGAGAGGACATGGGGCCACAGTATGAGAGAGGACATGGGGCCACAGTATGAGAGAGGGCTGGGAAGGTGCCACAATATGAGAGAGGACGGGGGTCACTGTATGAGAGAGAACAAGGGGGCCACAGTATGAGAGAGGACATGGGGCCACAGTATGAGAGAGAACAGGGGGTCACTGTATGAGAGAGGACATGGGGCCACAGTATGAGAGAGGACATGGGACCACAGTATGAGAGAGGACATGGGACCACAGTATGAGAGAGGACAGGGGGTCACAGTATGAGAGAGGACATGGGGCCACAGTATGAGAGAGGACATGGGGCCACAGTATGATAGAGGACATGGGGCCACAGTATGATAGAGGACATGGGGCCACAGTATGATAGAGGACATGGGGCCACAGTATGATAGAGGACATGGGGCCACAGTATGATAGAGGACATGGGGCCACAGTATGATAGAGGACATGGGGCCACAGTATGATAGAGGACATGGGGCCACAGTATGATAGAGGACATGGGGCCACAGTATGATAGAGGACATGGGGCCACAGTATGATAGAGGACATGGGGCCACAGTATGAGAGAGGACATGGGGCCACAGTATGATAGAGGACATGGGGCCACAGTATGAGAGAGGACATGGGGTCACTGTATGAGAGAGGACAGGGGGTCACTGTATGAGAGAGGACAGGGGGTCACTGTATGAGAGAGGACAGGGGGTCACAGTATGAGAGAGGACATGGGGACACAGTATGAGAGAGGACAGGGGGTCACAGTATGAGAGAGGACAGGGGGCCACAGTATGAGAGAGGACATGGGGCCACAGTATGATAGAGGACATGGGGCCACAGTATGAGAGAGGACAGGGGGTCACTGTATGAGAGAGGACATGGGGACACAGTATGAGAGAGGACAGGGGGTCACAGTATGAGAGAGGACAGGGGGTCGCAGTATGAGAGAGGACGTGGGGCCGCAGTATGAGAGAGGACGTGGGGCCGCAGTATGAGAGAGGACGTGGGGCCACAGTATGAGAGAGAACAGGGGGCCACAGTATGAGAGAGAACAGGGGGCCACAGTATGAGAGAGGACATGGGGCCACAGTATGAGAGAGGACATGGGGTCACAGTATGAGAGAGGACATGGGGTCACAGTATGAGAGAGGACAGGGGGTCACAGTATGAGAGAGAACATGGGGACACAGTATGAGAGAGAACAGGGGGTCACAGTATGAGAGAGGACAGGGGGTCACAGTATGAGAGAGGACATGGGGTCACAGTATGAGAGAGGACATGGGGTCACAATAAAAGTTTTGGGAACAAAAGTAAAGGGAGAATATAATAAAAGAGGGGCTATTATATGTTGCTGAGTTGCATTATGGGGTATTAATTGGGTCCATATGGGGGTTGGCCACAGGAAGGGACATTATACTACGTGAAGGCCATTAAGAATAATATTATACTATGATTGAGGGGCTGGACAACAGGTGTAATTGTGATTGAGAGAAAAGGGGAGGTACTTTTTGTCCCTCTCTCTGTAGTCGGAAAGTGGTGAGGTATAAATAGTTGTTAATTGAGCCCCTCAGGGTCATTTGCATCATCTTTAAAGCCTTTTTTTTTTTGTAAAAACAAGGGCATAAAAAAGCTAGAAGAAGAGCAGTTCATGTCAGAGGGGGCACTCACCAGTATGTAAGTGTGCTTGGTTTACTATCCCTTTACTGTCCCAGTTTTATCTGGCATTATTTTATTCCCCTTTTGCACCCACATATACTCTGTGTATGTACTGGTTGTCTATATATTGTCTATATATTGGGGACAAGGGGCTTCTGGCTACATACTGGGGGCATGAGCTGGCAGGCTATATACTAGGCTTATACTCGAGTCAATAGGTTTTCCAATATTTTCTGTTAAAATTAGGTACCTCGGCTTATGCTCTGGTTGGCTTATACCTGAGTATATATACGGTATTTATACTTTTATATCATTTCCTTGTGGTTTTCTATATCCGATTTCTATCCATAGGAAGAAGAGTTAGAAGCTTCTCCCTTTTGTCACCATTACTGTGTAGCCGATCTCATACTTCTCCAGTATCAAGAGATAATGGTAAAAAAAGAAGTGACACTGCGTCTTTATTACCCCCCCCCCCCCCCCAGAATGCACTATTTATGGCAATATGTCCAGACCTGTCAGACTATCTCGAAAATATCTGACACAATGAACATTTCTGAACTCCTTTGTTGTGTATGGTTCTCCATTAAAGGATTAAGTATTTATTAATGATTTGCAGTGAAGTCTCCCCTTCCCTTTATTCAAGTCCTTATAAACTCCCATGAACCCTAGTGCTGTATTTTATGAGCGCTCCATAATCTAGCCCAGAAGACTCCTCTACATCTGATGGGAGATGCCTTGGCCGCTGTCCATGTGCCGGCTGCACTAACCAGTGACTGTTTCTGCACCGTCTCCGTTTCGTTATTGTTAGAAGTTTTGGGGGATACATTTCTTCTCCTTTTTTTCGTGGCTGATCCATATAAATCGGCATCTCTTGCCTATTATATCACTGTTTGGACGCGGAAATCACACTGGAGAAATCCCTAGGCAGCGTCCGCTCCTGCAGATGTGGAAAGTTGGAAGCGTTTGCCGGTATTTTTGCAGTAACGCAATAGTGTAATTCATCAGGTGTACGTAGATGTGCCGTGACAGTTTTATTGCCAACATGACCCCCAACAATACTGCACTATGAAAAGAAACCTAATTATACCAATTGTCAAAGGAAATAATATGAAATAATGGTCCTGAGCCTCCTAAGTGATGAGAGAGTATTACATTACATCGAGCCTCGCCGTATGTATACTGGACCGTCATTATACATTTCACCGCTGTTCAGAGATTTTGGAAAATTGTGTGACCTGACAAGAAGTTGATGTTGTAAAGAGAAATGGGCCAGAGCTTCTTTGTATTGAATATAATAAACCAGCTTTTATGCTACTTCTCTGCTAACTATAGAGGTTACTTCCCAGCTATTTCATCTAGTTTAAAGGGAGTCCCCACCTCCCAGATCACCCCAGAAGAATCTTTACGCAAATGAACTTTTCAGTGCACCAAGGATGGAGTCATATCTAGTGTGCACCAGTCTGATTACTTTAAAAACCTTATTTGTACAGGGGGTATTTATCATTGTGTTACGGCATGTGCTGAGTAGTACTTGAAGCGTGAGTGGGCAATTCATTTTCCAATGGGGCCACGTGAGAAATTGGAATGGTTTTAGAGGGTCGAACTAATATACTTAAAGGGTTATTCTTGTCTGGGCATTCACATTCTGTTCCATTAATCTGTCTTATATAAATATTTCTTCAACTAGATGTTAAAAAAAATGTTCCTGTGTAAAGATAATTTCTCATAAATGTAGCGATTCGGTCCCTTAGAAACAAGACTGTGTCCCTGGATACGACCACCTCTGCTGGAGGGATTGCACAAAGGAACAAAATATATGAAATGTCCGGGAGTTACTACATGTCCTAAAGCCGTCCTGTGGTAATGATCACTGAATCCTGGTGGTCAGGCAGGGCTCAATAGCGCATGTCTGGTCACTGCTGCCAAAATGTGATGTGGTCGTATCCGAGGAAGCTATCTGGTTTCTAAGGGACAACATGACTATGTTTATGAGAAATTATCTTCACACAGGAACATTTTTTTTTTTAATAACATTCAATTGAAGAAATGTTTACATATGGCAAATGAATTTAATTAAATGTGTATGCCCAGATGGGAATACCCCTTTAAGGGACATCTTGCAGGATCCACTCTTCTTTAACCCCTAAAGGACGCAGCCATTTTGTAGCTTAACCCCTTAATGCCCAAGGCACTTTTCACCTTCCTGAAACAGCCCATTTTTTCATGTGCCATTTTCAAAATTCTAAATCATCGCGTTTTCAGGCAGATAGATTTACCACCTAAATAACTTGCCAAATAACATTTCCCATATGTCTACTTTATATTTTCATAAATTTTGAAATGTCTGGATAATTTATTTTGATGTCACGCGGCTTACAAATCGAATATCGATTTTCCGTATTTTCAGAATTGACTATTACAGCTGACATCCCGCGACCCCCCCATGCCGGTTCGGCTCCTGTGCAGAGCTGAACCAGCGTCGATAAGGGGTTCAAGGGAACCTGTCACCAGGGACCTAATTTTCACTAAAGATAGGTTGCAGAAGCTTATCACACCTGCAGTGCAAATCTTCCTTTCTGCCTTGTCTAAGAATTTGCATTACAATAAAATTGTGTGTTATAACTTACTGTTGCACCCTGCCAAAATCCATGGTGTAGTCACAGGGGCTGTGCTTTGGTTTGGATGCATTTCATAAAACATGTGCCTTGTTTGTGCTGCTCACTCCTCACATCTTAGCCCTCACCTTTGTGCTCCTGCACAGCTCTTCCTCCTGCTCCTTCTCAGAGGTCACAGCCTGGTCAGCCTGACATCAGCGGGGGATGGACAAGCTGTACAGGAGCACAAAAATGGAGGCAGCCTGCAGCTCAGACAAGTCACATGTTCCTTGGATTCTGTCAGGATGCAAGAGTAAGTTATAACACACAATTATATTGTAATGCAAATTCATAGAAAAGGCAGAAAGGCATTTTTGCACTGCAGGTGTCATGTGCTTCTGCAACTTGTCTTTAGTGAAAATTGGGACCCTGGTGACAGGTTCCCTTTAAGCTTCTTATGTCATTGTTTTGAGCGAAAAATGTGTTTAAAATGAGCCTGAGGGGCCCCCTGAAGACTGGAGCCCCTTAGGCTAATTTGCATAGTTTTAAAAGGGAATAAGAAGCTAAAAAAACGCAGATCCTGCCAGAGGTGGGACACACCAGTATGTCAGTGGGCTTGGTTTACAAAATCCTTGATCCTGGTGGTAGATATCCTTTAACTCAGTTCTATTCAATACCTATATACTGTATTCAGTATATAACATATCCCTTTAAAAAAAAAAAACAGCAAATACAATATTACAATGAATTATTGAAAATATGGAGGACCTAATCGCATTATCATTTTTATGATGGGGAAGGGGGCTCAAATTTTTCAACAATTTTATGGGGGCCAATCAGAGATGGTCATAGACAGAGGGCCACATACCAGGTCTGACATGGGGACTTACAATGGCAGAAAACTGGTGCACAGGCAGGTACTGCCATGTCCTTGGTGCACCAAGTAGCTCATTTGCATAAAAATAAAAAAGTTTTTTTTAATAAAAAGATAGATCTTTAAGAAATGAGAATGAAATTCCTAGAAAGCTTATAACTTTCCCATCACAATGCTGGTTTGCTTATGTGGTGATTTAGGAACTGGTACACCCATTTTAACAGCACCAGTTTCTATTTTACATTCAGCTTGTACATTTATTGTAAATCATAATCCAACACAGTTCATACACACAGCTTGCTGCCCTAACCTACCATGCTTTATACACAGGACCCACATTGCTTTCAAACTCTCAAGGTACATCCAGACACACGTTTGCTTCCATTGCAAGTGCAATGTCAAGTTCCAATTATAACTACTGATTGGCTTAGCAACTTTTTAAATAACATTTTGAGTCATTGTAGAAATTACAACTTTGGAGATTCAAAAATATAGTATTTTCGATGCTCAATAATGTGATTCCCTAACCTCCTACATCAGTGCTGTTGAACCTATGACACAGGTGCCAGAGGTGGCACTCGGAGCCATTTCTGTGGGCACTCAGACCATTGCTCCAGGACAGAGTTCACCAAATAGGACCAAATCCACCTGCAGTCCCAGGTAACTTAAGAGATGCCACTCTCAGCGCTGTTTTAAAGGGACATTTCATTGGCTGTTTGGAACTGTGGGAAAAGTGAGAAGGTGTTGACATTACTGCAATGTCTTTGGAGGTCCTCCTGCTGGACCCACCATTCTTCTCCTACAGAGAGACCCTGGAGAGAAGCTACGAGTCTTAATTTGTCTTCCTTCTTTCAACTGTATTGGTGGCCTCAGGGGGTCGATACAATTGAAAGATGGTTGGTATTTACCATGTCAACTGCTGCAAATAAAGGCATTATGGGTAGAAGTAGGTGGCCATTGTTAATTGGTAGCTGTACATACTTATTTCAGACCCAGAGGTACATAAATTATGTATTAGTGTTATGATTCCTTTTCTTTTAGTAACTTTATCTGTCACATACATGTATATATGCAGTGATTATGAAAATATAGATAAGTAGAATACATTTACTGTGATTAAATGGGTTGGTGGAACAACTCTTTTAAAGGGAATATGAGCTTTGTTCATACAAAGCTGTAGCCAGTGTTAGGTATTGGCCCTGGAGCTCTGAGTAACCTACCTTTGTGTGCGTTGTTAGTAGCAGCAGGACTATAAAAAATTAATTTATATTCCAGGATTGTAGCTGAGCTGTGGTGTACTCCTATGTGAGTTCTCCCAGCACGGCTCTGCCTGTAAGCTGTGTAATGCACAGATCATATAACACTGCACGGTGAGAAAACGCACAGGCTTTAAGGTTCTGTCACAGACGGGATCTTACAGGCAGTGCCTGCGGACAGCCCTGGCTTCCTGATTGGACCACAGGGCTGCCATTGCAGCGATCAGTGCCCCCCAAAGACAGCATGGGGGAGAGACCCCTACCAGGCAGTTTAAATGGTACAGTCCCGCTGACAGCGGCATTTATCGGGTTAAACACCTGCTATCGTAGCTCACTCCCACCGTGGGTGTTACACTGTGGTGTCAACTGTTAGTTACAGCTAACACCCAGTGTTTTATGATCCCTCTGATGCTAAGCCCCCAGTTCTCTGTGTCTGATATATTGCGGACACGGAGCCCTTAGTAGTTAAATACATGTGCAAGCAGTTTGCATTAAAAAGAATGTGCAAAGTCCGCCAGAAAACTGGTGCCAGCACTAAATGTGGGCTATTGTTTGGGTACAGACACATTTCTGAGAATGGTCTTGGTGACTAGATATTCTTGGGGGGATTTACTAAGCAAAATGTGGGAAAATTCTGGTGCAGTGTGTGCCACAAAAATGACTCGTGTCACTTTCAACAAGTATATAAGAAGCTTTTAGCCAATTTTGTGACTTATATGGAAAACAGGCGAGATTTGCAGGAAAGTGGGCGTGGAGTTGGGACAAAACCTGCACTAAATCCCACCCCCAATGAATTAAGCTAAGAAATGAATGAAGTTCTCTATTTTTTTACAGTGTGATGCTATATCTCTATATCCCAATTGTATATTTCACTTTTTCTTCTATAAATACACAGGAGCCTGTGAGATAATATATAAAATATACCGTATATACTCGAGTATAAGTCGACCCAAGTATAAGCCGAAGCCCCTAATTTTACCACAAAAACCTGGTAAAAATGTATATATTTTTTTACTCGAGTATAAGCCGAGTTTGGGTTTTCAGCACATTTTTTTGTGCTGAAAACTAGGCTTATACTTGAGTATATATGGTATATATAATTCTATAATATATATAATACCTTGTTATATCTTAGCGGATTCCCAGGCACTTTATAATTGGACAGTATAACCCTGGGTCACTATTGCTTGGTCTATCTATGAGGCTACAGTAAGTGGCCAGGCTGTGCTAAGCAGCCATTAATTATGTGCTCTTATCATACAATACAACCATTAAATACTTTGATCCCTGAGGGCTGATACCAAGATTTAAGCTTTTTATTTCTTGTATATCATGTATGTGAAGCTGCTATTATAATGACAGATGATACAATAAATCACATAACAAGACGGTGAGGGGGCTTACACAAAGTAGTAACTCTCAGATTGAGCACTGAATTTATATCAGAGGGGGCATGACATTAGATGAGATTTATTCCCATATAATCCACCGTAAACCATCTGTGTAATGTAAATCACATATTACAGCAGTTCCATAAATTACATAACCAGTGTTTTCTTGGGAAATAAATCCTGTAATATATATTTGTTGCTAATAACCCCTCATTGGGCAACAATCCTATTGCAGATCCTTTGTCCTCACTTACAGTGAAAATCTTTTAAATGACTTTACAGATGGATGGTAGGGAATTTTTGGTAATGGACTTTACAGAGCAATACAGTGTAGAATACATTATATACTAGGTGTAGTATACATGGCAGGGCCGGCGCCAGCACTGGGCATACCTGGGCAATTGCCGGGGCCCAGGGCTCCTGGGTGGGCCCACATAAGGCTGTACATAAGGAATCCATGGGGGTGAGGGGCCTGTATCTAATGAATCTATAGGTTGTAAGGGGGGCTGTATATAAAATAACCATAAGAGGGCTGTATATAAAATAACCATGAGGCGGCCGTATATAAAATATCCATAAGGGGGCTGTATATAAAATAATTATTTTGGGGCTGTATATAAAATAATTATTTGGGGGCTGTATATAAAATAGCCATGTTTGGGTTGTTTGGGAAGATAAACTAGGGAATATTTTAGGGAACAGGAGACTGTTTTGGTTTCTAATTTTTAATGCCGCCGATTGACTTTACTGCAAAGGGACCCACTGAGGCTCTGTCACCCAGGGGCCTCCTGATACCTGGAGCGGACCCTGATACATGGTTATACAGGGTTGTAGTGTATCGGGTAACACAGTGCAGCATACAGTGTGATAATAGGTGTAGCGCACAGGGAAACACTTTATTTCTTACCGGATAATACTAAGTGTAGTATACAGAGTAATACTACAGAATAAACAGACTAGGTGTAACATACAGGGTAATACTAGGTGTAGTGTACAGAGTAATGCAGGGGGCAGCATAGAGGACAAAAATTGGCGTATCATGCAAGGTAATACTAGGTATATAATACAGAGTAATACAGGACAACACTAGGTGCAGAATGCAGTAATACTAGGCGTAACCTACAGGATTATACTAGGTGTAGCATACATGGAGACCCATAGGAGCGTACACGGTAATACTAGGTATAGCATATAGATGGGTAGCATACAAGGCATATTTCTCCTTTCCACCGGGTGAATTTCATCTATTTATTTACGGTAATGTAACATAATATATTTCATGATTTAACTCTATTTGAAGCAGGAATACACAGACACATTAGACATTATTTACTCAGCTTCATCCTCTTCTTCATTTTTATTAGGAGTGTTTCTGCTGTTGCATACGATATAGCTAGATCTTGTGCCTGTATTCTTCCTGCAGGGGGTTTATACATAATATTGCATTAATATAATACTTTAATGCTTTATAAATAGGGTCCTGAGGTATTTTAATTGTTTTTAATTTGTGAAACTATTTTTTAATAAAATAACTGTGTCCATGTACACATCTCTTTTTTCTGTGTTTGAAGTTATCATTTAGATGCGGGGGCATTTTGGGATAATTTTGTGAGATGTTTAAGCCCAATTTTCTTGTGAATTAGGTGTAGCATACAGGGTAATACTAGGTGTAACACTACAGGGAAACACAGGGTTTAGCAAACCAGGCAATACAAGGTATAGCAAATGGGGTAATACAAGGTGTAGCATGCAGGGTAATAGCCCCAAAGACTTATTGGAGGGCAACAAAAAAATAAACTGTGCACATTTCTCCTTCATATTAGACTAAGATCCAGTGACTGTGCTAGATGGTACTATAAGTAACATGCAGTGGTGTAACTAGGAGAGGCAGGATCCCATAGTGGACTTCTATATGGGGTTCCACTTGCCCTTAAAAAATCTACATACAGTATATACACACACACATACATACAGTACCATATACACCTATGCATCATATACACCGACATACAACATATACACATCACATATGCATACACATTTAGAGCATATACATATCATAAATACAACACATTCACATCCAATACCCCAGATCCAGGGGGCCCCCTGACACCGGGGTTGGCCACTTTCAGTAAATAATTGATATTATTTGTGTAATGAAAAGTTACAAGTGATTCTTTCTGTATAAATTCCTTATGGTTTTCTATATCTCTGCTTGCTGTTCTTCTATAGAAAGCTTCTCTATTTACTTCCAGTGGATACAAATCTGTCCATGGGATGTGATGGACAGACAGGTGCACAAACTGTTATTATCACTGATAGTAATAGGAGCTGTGTGATAATAACGGCTCGTGCGCCTGTATGTCTGTCACATCACCATGGACAGATTCCATCCACTGGAAGTAAACTTAGAAGCAAGCAGAGATCTAGAAAATGGCGAGGAATTGATACAGAAATTTATTGGAAAATTGTATAAATTGTTTTCCTTACACAAACCATATCAATTAGTTGCTGAAAGTGAAACCCCTTTAAGTTACAATCTTACACAACACATCTAATGATCACCATGATTTGTCTTACCCAAAAATGTCCAGCAGAGGTCAGTCTTTACCAATAAGTATAATAAAATTCTAAGAAATATAGTATAGTATAAAAACATAACGTGTTGTTTGGTTCACCTAATGTGCCTGACATACAGTGTCATCTATCTGACAGCTTTCATAGTTGGGAGATGTGTATAGTTCATACTGATTCATATATGAAGAAGTAACAAAAATAACTTGTGTATAGTGAATGCAAAACCTTGTATTTGGAATAAACTTCCAGCAGAGGGCAGCACATTGGTTTAGCATTATTTATTGCAATTCTCCATATTGCCTGTTAGTGGTGCTACATGACCGCAATTTTTTTCTACATATTTTTTAACGTGTGTTACTGTAAAGAGAACACTAATAAATTATTTAGTTTAGTTCTGTGTCTTGTATTTTCGGGTTTCTGGTCCGGTGTATTCAGATCTGTATAAGGGCTCCATCTCTGTTACCCTGGTATAAAATGATGAATGACACAGCTCATTTCATTTCCTCATCAATCTAATTTTTGTCTTCTCTAAAATCTATTATCAATTCAAAAACTATGGCTGACTATATCCTCACCAAATACTCCATTTAGTGTGGATTTCTGGACCCTAGCAGCCGTCCAATGTATATGGCTATCTGTGTTGACTTATTTGTGGCCTTACAGGCCACTAGGTGTGTCTCTGTTTTGTGTTTCAACGTGGGACCCATCTGTTGTCAAAACTATCAGCCTACTAAGGGCACTTGTACATATAAAGCAGGGATGGCAGCGTGTAAGATGCCATGGCCAATGTCCTATACCTACTGCATGGTCTATTAAGGCACCTCTGTAAAAGGATGGTGCCTGAGCCACGTTCTGGCCTCTGCTTATTTCTATGACTGTGAACCTCTTACACTTATCCTGTCATGTGTGCAGTTTTACACTTTTGCCAGCATACCAGACTGAACCCTTCCCATTTGTCCGGTCCAGAACATAAATTTGACTAGTATTCTGTGCTACCTTCCTGTCTATGGCTACCGGCACACTAACATGAGCCACGAACATCAGACCTGTAGTCCATTGTTTGTGGCCCATGTGTCATTGGCATTGTCCGAGCTGCAAATACAGGCAGGAATAGAACCTGCTTTGAATTTTGTGGCTCGGGTATAAGGGACAACACCCTGGGAAATCTACCATACTGAAGTAGATCCAGAGGTAAATTCCCAGTAGCAGTGTCATTATATTTTTTTGTATGTAGCATGTGTGATTTCAATGTAATTTTTTAATATGCTGATTAGCTGCAGAGGCTACTGGGGGGCGAGAAATGGCGTCTCCCAGCTCCAGGGCCTAGGGCTATTCCACACCCCCATTAGCACTACAGAGACACCCCAAAAAATGCAGCTAGCTCACGGCTGCTATAGAGCTGCATTGTGCATGTCTGAGCTGAATGACCGCACAGCAAAAGATATGGCAGGTCCTATTCCTGCCCGGATTTGAGGCGCAGCCAATAAACTCCCTATGGAGTCCTTCTCCAGCCGGCCTCACGGCACATGTCTGCTCGCACTGTCGTGTCCATGTAGCCTCTATCTGTAGGGTCACCCCAACTGCTGCAGTAGAGGGGTATGACCAACTAAGGTTATTATTACATACACATAGCATGGGAATTGATTGACCTCAGTCTTATTTGCTTATTGAATGTGGTGGTCAGACTGACTGCGCTCTATTTAAGTCAATGGGCCAATCCCTTTAAACCATTCTCCAAAAACAAGCCCTTATAATCTCTGTCACGAGAATATGTAATAGAATAGCCATAAATCTGTTTCCATTGTGTCCCCCTACCTTCCCTGTGTCTATGTAAACAGGTGGCATGGAGTGGCAGCTATAGGAAGTAAACTCCATACATTTCCATGTGGGTCCTAGCTGTGACTCCCTCCAGTGAGGTGTTGGTGGTTAGCGGGTCTTTGTATCAGTCACTTCTTACTACTTCTTATGCCTCTGGGAGCAATGGTTATCATTTGTCATTTTTACACTTGCATATTACATTTGGCTACTAATGATAATAAATGGGGTGTGATATGGAAATAGATGGGAAGGTGTAGAGAAAGCATTTATTAGGGCGGGGAAGGAGACTGCCTCAGGTGAAGGGGCTCCCATCATCTCCTTCATTAGTAGTTATATAATCATCTCCCCACAGGTTATGTAAGTGCGCAGCAGCTTCCAGCCTGACGCCTCATTTACATGAAATTACAGCTTCTACAAGACCCATCCTTAGCACGCGGATGTGAAGTGTGGGGTCTGTGCCTCACTGCCGGAGGGAAATAGTCACTATTTGTTAGGTGATGGTGCCTTTTATAATGGGGGGATGTTGGAGAGCCATCACTGCCGGATATTCTATGGATACAGAGAGAAGCGAGGTGATGACACTCAGGGGTGGATTACCTCAGACTGTCCTTCGGAAGCACAAGCATCTACAAGCAAATTTATTTGTAGTCTTATGAGGAGATTCCAAAAGCACAACAAGGAGGACACAATGACAACCATTAAACAGCTTCCTAAATAGCCCATCAAAGACTTCAAAGTATCTTGTCACCTTATACTCTTGTCACATACACTTGTCACTGTTTCTGGAGAAGAGTCAGATCCTATTTTCTAAGCTTGTACATCTTATTTAAGTGAGTGTTTAAGATTTAGCAAATAAATGTTGCCCATTGTTGCCTTACTAGACCGAGACTGGCCCATAGTAGTCTAGTGGACCTTCTCTGTAGGCCGTGGATTGTGGTGGTCCTCCAACCACTGTAAAAGGGGTACACTGCAAAGTACACTCGCTGTATTTGATACAGATCTTCTGTATACAGATTATTAATTCCCCAGGTTATTTTCATATTGTTACCCATGTTGTATGACTGAGATGATGTCTACGTACAGTGCCAAGCTCCTTGCTGCTGATATGTGGAATTGTGTTTCTAGATCCCAGAGCTCAGAAAGGCATGAGCCAGTCAGCAGGTTACTGACAGGCTGCCATGACAGAAACGGTGAAAGGCAGGAATTTGTAAAGGTGCGTCACGTAATATTTGCCTACAGTGTGCTGCCATAATGAATGTTACTGACAGGCCTAAGGTATCACAGTCGAACATTGCTGGTTACTGTGATTTTAAAGGAAGCAGGGGGTTTTCTGTGACGCTGTAACATGGAGGAGCAGGAGCCCTTCAGACCTCATTAGCATAATTTACACGTGGATTTTAGAAGGAAGGAGACCATGGATAACAAATATAAGAATATTACCAGAGCTACAGTGCCCCTGGTTTATCATTATGGATTTTGATGGTAGATTTCCTTTAATAACATTATAATGGACATGGGGTTATAAAGATAAGATGCTGGGAGATCATATATCTATTGAATGACAGACACAACCAGCCGCTCCACCCAAGAAGAGCATGATGACTGCTTCAGCACTTCTTTGCATCATCTTTCTTTTTGATAGTCATTGGCATCCCCGCCTGGGATGGCAGATACATGATAACGTTACAGCCCAGCAGGGCTGGTGTTAGGGGCCCGGCAAACTGGACATTTGTCCTGGACCCCCTGTACTAAAGTGCCCCCCTGCATTTGGACTTTTGTGTGCAGAGGATATATTGCTCCTGTCTATATATCTATCTCCTGTCTATATATCTATCATCTATCTTTCTAGTTATCTATCTGCTATAATTTGTCTATTTCCTATCATATCTGTCCTATATATCCGTCTATCTAATCATTTTCTCTCATAGCTAAACAGATGATAGAAGATTAGATAAATATATATAATATTCCTTATGTTATATTCCTACTGTGTGTCACTACAAAGTGCTATTATTGTGCTGGGCGAAAGGAACCTCTCACTGACTGTGACTGTTCATAAAATAGTTTTATTTTGGGGCCCCACTTTTAGTTTTGCCCAGGGCCCCACTTTATCTAAGACCGGCCTTGCAGCCCAGTACAAGTTAACAAGTGCCAGTGATACACATTACATCCTTCTGCATAAATATCATTCAGGGGATTTTTCTGGCTTATTTGTCAAATGGAGAACATTATTGTGATTAAAATGTAATACTTTAATATGGCAAATCATGGGCTTCTCCCTGTCCTATGGAGTACAGCTTATTCTTGTACAATGATAGAGGTGTGGGTATTGATAACAAATATAAGAAGATTATCACGGTTAGGGTGCCTGAATCTGAGTGAGTTTCCCTGATTTGTCATGATGAATTTTGTCAATGTTTCATCCATATTGTCCATTGATTTATTCCCCTCTCCAGGTTCCACTTCTGTTCATATAGTATGGGTGGACACTCTAGAGCAGTGATGGCGAACCTTTTATAGGCTGGGTGCCCAAACTAAAACCAAAACCCACTTATTTACCATCAAGTGCCAACTTGACAATTTAAACAGTAACTTATTGTCCCTTCCACAACATTCAATCACATTGGCCCCCTGAGTACACCAATATAGTTGAAAGCAGGAGGGCAAATTCAGACATCATTATAGCTTCTCTCCAGGGTCTCTCTGTACTGGAAGAATCATGGGGCCATCAAAAGATAATCTTGTCCTGTTCACACCTTCTCACTCTTTCTGCAGTTCTAATAAGTCAAGGATGTGTCATCTAAAAAGAGAATTGAGAGCAGCAGGAAGATTCCAGTCCTGTCTACTAAACTCTGTCCTGGGGCAACAGCCTGGGTGCCCACAGAAAGGGTTCCGAGTGCCACCTCTGGCACCCGTGCCATAGGTTCGCCATCACTGCTCTAGAGAGATCTTCATATGTCCTACCTCTCCCTGACATATGTGGGAGGCCAAGCTTCACATCCAAGCCCCGATTCTCTACTCCATTATTGAACATCTCCTTCTTTAATTGGGAATGGTTAGCCGACTGTGCAAAATGTTTTGTAAATGCAGTATTCTTTGTTCACTTTTAATTTAAAAACTTCTGATAAAAAGAGATTTTATAAAAAAAAAAATGAATGGTGTTCGCCTCTAATAACTTGATTGCTTTACATCCTAATCTTTCCCTGCAGTCTTCAAAGTAATGTGACCTACATTCTGTTCCATGAAATGTACTGGGTTATTTATAGACATTTCATTTCCATTTTGTTATTTTCTTACTGTAAATTGTCATAGAAATGGTTGTCTTGTCGGGTAAATATAGTCCATTAAAAATCCTTTATTGTGCGTCTGGTGCAAATCTATTAAAATGTAATACAGATGACTGCAGTGACAGGTCTCTGGATCTTGAGGCGAGGGTCAGAAGATGTCACATATAAAGGGTGATGATGTCAGGGGAATGAAATCTAATACTGCCAAACTCCTATTCTGTGAGAGACAAGAGTATATGTACCAAAAGGGGAGATTTTAGTGCAAAGGAACACTAAAATAATCCTAATTCCCCTTGCGACTACATCACCTCTATGCCATGTGGATATGAAGGGGAGTGGGCCAGCACTGGGCATTGCTACCCTGTCCCTGAGCACTCGCTAAAGTGTTCAAACATTAACCACTGCAGGTTTTTATGTAAATCTACGCCAGGTCAGGCTGTTTTTCCTGGTGGTGCAATGGGTGATTGCCCAATGGATACATTGGGTGGTCTAAGCCTCTTGGTGTGTCCTCTAAGACATTGGACGGTGTGGCTTGCACAATCGTTGTCGTATGTTAATTTCCCCACGAAGAGCCATCCACTATGGAGAAGTGGAGCCAGCTTAGGCTAGCCTTATTCCTTCTTTATTATTTATTGATGGAGCATAGTTATCTGAATGCAACTGTACATTTTATTAGGGTATGAGATACATTACACGTAAAAAGTACACTAAACTGACACAAGATGAAGAAGGACCCTCCATCAGAGCTGTGTTGAAGGTGTTAACCGCCGTAGATGGAGAAACAAGGGGCAGGAGCATAGCAGTGGGGTTATTGTGTGCTGTTGATAATCCTAAACAGATGGGTTCTTAGGTTCCGTTTGGAAGGTAGGGGACAGTCTGATATGTTTTGGTAGGGTGCTTTAGAGAATGGGGGATGCAGGAGAGAAGTCCTGGAGACAGCATTGACAAGATCGGTTGGTTGGAGAGCGATGCAGAAGGATTAGCGATTATGTGTGAGATGATTAGAGTGATTAGTTTAGAACTTTATGGAGGAGACAGGTTGTGGATTGCTTGGTCATGGTTGATACGTTAAACTAAATGTGGTGTACACTGGGGAACCAACTGAGTGACTGGCAAAGAGGAGAGGCAGAGGAGAAGCATGAAGTGAGAGGGATTGCTCGGGCAGCAGAGTTGAGGAAAGGGATGGATGGTTGGTTTTTTTGGAGGGGAGTTAATTCAGAGACAACAGAGAAGAATGTTGAAGTAGTACAAGCGGGAGATAATGAGGACATGGACCAGCAATTTTGCGGACTCCACGTTGAGGAAAGATCAAATGATCTTGAGTTGAAAAATTGTAGTCAGGCCCTTGATGTGGAGCTTAAAGGATAAGAATTAGTAATAGTAGATTAGGGATCACAGTCATTTGCGAAAAGGTAAGGGTGAAGCGACTAGGATCCCATCCTGTCCTGACCTACAGTTTATTGTGGAGGTGAAGAAGCATATTTTCATGGTTTCATGTTCTGGGATACGTGGGTGTCATGACTTTGTCTTGTGACATTTACTTTGGGGTTTCCCCTGGTTTATTTACAGCCTTGGTGATACCACAAAGCTTTGTTCCAGGTCTCCATCATGTTTTTGAAGTTTTGCCCTTTCAATACATGTACTATATTCTACCTCTCATAGATGTTATCTAGAGCTGATTCAGTGTTTGCAGAGCACTTGACTAGAATAGGTTATTTCAGTGGAATATTGTGTTGAAATATCTGTGTTTTTCCTTCTTTCTTCGTGTACTTTTTTCTGTTCTATTGAGCTATTTCTGTGCATTAGTGAAACTGTCTTCAATCTGATATGTGCAAGCTGCTAGATTAGTGCACTTATCTATCATCGGGAGTCTGCAAGATGAAAACATAACCTAGCAGGGGGTGTCATTCTTCAAGACGTAATCCACGGAAAATCAAAGAACGATAGATGACCACCAGTAGATCATTTCTCATTTACTATGAAATATGCATTTAATCAATGCCCCATTAGTCATTCCAGAGGAAATAGCAGGCAATTTATACATTCCCCTGACTGCTAAGACACACAAGCAAAAATGTCCAGATAGCTCCCCATGCCTGATAATGGTGAGAGCGTGCCAGGACTCCTGTGTGTAAGTCCAGAGCCGTCCACTAAGGTCATCCCGGTGGACTAATGTAATATTTAATCACTTAAGTGATTTCTCAAGCTTTAACACCATTACATATATCTTAGATCATAGAAGGCCATGGCTCATGTTGAAAGCTCACCACAGATAAGGAAATTCTTACAGGAGATGTACGGCTTTAAAGTGTCAGCCGCATGATGAATGTGTCACCTCTGCTGCATTGTCTATTGGCTCACAATTGATTTTTAGAATGAATAACCGTGTTGCTGAAACAAGTCTGTCTGGATTTTACCCCACACAGGGGGTAGGTCTACCGACTATGCAAGGTATCGGTGACGGACCCCCATTGATTACAAAAAGAGGGGTTCCCTTTCTGACTAATGAGTGGGGCGGCACTTGTAATGGAGTGAAAAAATAGTTGAGCACAGTTCTCGGCTATGGCTGCATTCAGATGAACGTATGGGGGACGTATGTACGAGCGCAAGCTTGCGGCCTTACATACGTCCACCATAGACGGGAGTGGCCGCACTGAGCAATACACACGTGTGGCACCATCTCCTATGTCCTATCTTTCCCCATGTTATGGCCCATACGCTTTGCATCCCTATGGAGAGGGTAGGGGTCACTCCTCCTCTCCATCGTGCCGGACATATGCCCGCCTGACTGTATCCGTGCGTGCATACATTCATCTAAATGCAGCCTCATTAACAGTAAATTTCTAGTGCCGAAATAGCAGAACTCTGTGCTTTTCAGTTTCTGACACTCTAATACAAATGAATGGGGCAGTAAGATGCATGGGGCAATGGTGGAGAGGCATTTTTAGGAATCTCGCCCAGCCACACAGCCGCCACCGTCCTATAGGGGTATATTCACTCATAGCAATTGCAGCATTAATACAGCAGGGAGAAAGATGTTCTCACAGATTAAATGTAATTAAAGGGGTTTATTAATATCAAATGTTTTGGGGGGTCCAACAGCCAGCACCCCCATGGATCAGAATGAAAGAGAAAGCAGAGAGCTCCATTATCTGTGTAGTGGTCAGAGCATGTTACTGCAGGAGAGCCCCTGTTCATTCTAGTCATAGAACTAATGACTGGGACCTCCGACTATGGAAGGTGATTCTGTTTCTGGATGACATGTCACAGCCGGGTGCAGCTGAATAGCTACATGGAGCGCGGTTATGGGATGAGTCATCCTGGTACTACTAGAGCCACCAGACAGATGACTGTCACTGCACCAAGAGGACATGAGCAGCGGAGTACAGGTGCAAGTTTACACAGCGCTTATTATATTACATCACGTCACATGTTTCCCCACATCACTCACATCACTTCCCATGCATGCTCATATTCCTTGCTTCAGCAAAGCATTTTGTGGTGACGTGAGGTGACAACTTGTGCTGCAGATCCCCTCAGAGGGGAAATCTTCTGTCTGTATTCCAGTAAGAATACAACTAATACATGCACTTCTTAACCCAGGAGTGAGGGTATGTCACTGCACATGTTGCCTCATAATATACACACACACATAAATATATATATATACAGGCAGTCCCCGGGTTACATACAAGATAGGGTCTGTAGGTTTGTTCTTAAGTTGAATTTGTATGTAAGTCGGAACTGTATATTTTATCATTGTAACCCCAGCCAGAACTTTTTTGGTCTCTGTGACAATTGGATTTTTAAAAATGTTGGGTTGTCATAAGAAGCAGGATTAACACTAAAGCTTCATTACAGACACCTGTGATAACTGTTACAGCTGATCATTGTAGCCTACGACTAAAGTACAATAAATTACCAATATCCAGAGGTCCGTTTGTAACTAGGGGTCGTATGTAAGTCGAGTGTTCTTAAGTAGGGGACCGCCTGTATATTCAGATGTCCCAGGACATCCTGCTATTTCAGAATATCCCAGCACGTCAGAATCTGTTATGTTAACTTTTCAATTACTTAATATATTGCAGAACTGATCATGGTGCATGACATGTATACTGTAACTAGGAGAGACTGGGCCCCATAGCTGATTTCTTTATGGGGTCCCCCTTCCCCTCAAAACAGTATATACATATTTGTTCACACACACATTTGTACAATCACTCACATAAAGTACTACACTCATGCACACACATTTATGTACCCATATATGTGGTTCATTCCTTGCGTTCTTCACTAAATCAACCAGCAATTTTCATGTGGGACAATGCTCCACAGGAAAATGGTAAAGCGTTCCCTTGAAAAAGAAAACATTGAAACCCCAAAATAACCCTGATCTAAACCCTGGACAATCCCTAGTGACAAAGTTATGGCAGAGAAAACCACAACAATCAGACTGAAAGAAGAGTGGACCAAAATCCCAGCAGAGCCGTGTGAGAGTCTAGAGATGTCCTGTGGCTGCAGATGTACTGAAGACATTTAAAGCAAAGACCTGTACACTCTCTACTGATTGGTGACTGCTGTAATCTAATACTGCAAAATAAATGTTTATGGTAATATACTCTATCAAATGTGCATCAATGGATATTACATTATTTCTGAAAAAATCATACATTGAGTGATCATAGATTGTTTCATAATTTAAATATCCAGTGTATAACACTCACTACAGCATGGATTGGACAATATTTTTAGCCTGGAGAGGGGGCAAAACCCTGGTGCGCCATTCAGTGTTGGATAAGGACAGGCAGGCAGGGTAACAGAAGTCTCCCATCTGTTTCACTTTTTAAGAGTGGAGACCCTTGGGACTATCTAGGATAGTTAGAATGTCAGCATCAGACTCAGCAGAAGACTGGTCTAGCCCTACTGTGCACTGGTCTAATGACCGGCACATTGATAAATCTCCCCCAGTGTGGTTTCCCTGTAGTGGATCCAACCACCTGTGAATGGAACGGTATCCTGTCCAATTTATATAAATGGAGCAATGGTGGTGTTCCCCCCACACAGCCTTGCAGGCCTTTACTTTTTCGAATTGGTAAAATTGTTGTACTAATGATCACCTTCACCTAGTTACGAGCTAGAACCACGACGCTTCTTATTCATAACAATGAAAGTTTATATTCATCCACCTATCAATTTGACATCTAAACTGGCGCAGAAAGTAGGTCAAATGAGTAATGCAAAAACAACAAAAATAATGTTCCACTAATAATATATTTTATAAAGGCCAAATGTCTGAGGTTTGGGCGTTGTCCATGTGGTTTACTCTACTGAATACCTGGGCATAGTACAGTAATTGTTTTAGTAATGTAACCTTTCATATTTAGACCTTTTATAAGCGACTAACAATGACAAAAAATTCCATAACTTCATTCATTGTAATAAAAAATTTGGGTTTTTTTTTAAATATCAGATTAACATTCTTCCTCTAAAGGAGAACAATTTGCACAAATTTGTAATGCCGCTTAATTAGAATTTCGTTCATTCAGAAACTCGTCTCCTCTCAGAATAAAAGACTGAACAATTAATTTGTCTTGCCTGAACTATCTTGCAGCCTTCATCCTTTGTTTGGTCATCATTTCTTGGTAAAATTGCCACATTTTGCTGATCTCTCTCTGTAAAGGTCAGAGTTTATTTGGTCTGTACTGTCATTAATAAATGTAAAGTATTTGCTGGTGTATCATCCTGTCCCTGAGTCCACCATACCACCGTGATGTGACCATAGTTTCTAAACATTTACAATTTTGTGACGTGACATTTTTAAAGGGATCCCATCAGCAAAAATTGACAAAATAAACCCTAACCAGTATTCAATAAAAACTCCAGGCACACGAATTATACATAGAAAATGTGAAACACAATGATCCTTGTGGCAGTTTACAGATAGCGTAACGTATCACCTTGAATGTCATTTTTTATCAAAAGCATGTACTGCTCCTGAGGGGGGGGGGGGGCGGGGACGATGGAAAGCCTCGGACATTCGTGCTGTCAGCACGTCAATACTACTGCACATCTGTGTAGGTGACAGGAACTCTTCAAGAGCACCCAACCAAACAAGGAATACGACGTAAGGGGCGTTTTCTTAAACCCTAACCTGTATTTGGTTAAGCCGCTTAACAACTTCCACATCAACTAGGAAAATCAACTTTGAAGTTAGATGTAATTTGGTTGTACAAAATCATGGTGGCTTGGAGTTTAGCACTGAATTCAAGATTTCCCCACCTCAGAATGCTCCCTATGGTGTGTTTGATGATCTCACGTACACCCAGTAACATTATTAACCAACTCTTCTGAAGTCTGGTCATTGATGTCCATTAGAGTCTTGAAGGAATTCTGAGAAAAGGAGAGCTTGACTTCAGTGCTATATTCTCTACCTCTGACTTTGTACAACAATTTTACATCTTACTTCAAAGCAGAATTTTTGGATGAAGCCACCACACTGGGCTAGGAAAGAAACATGCTTCATAACATACCGCTAGTGGTTTATTAGGTCAATTTCTGCTGACAGGTTCCCCCTAAGCCCATTGTATAAGGTTATCAAGTTATACCCCTACACACTGATCCATTTCCTCTCCATTTTTTTCATTGTGTTTTTTGTTACTATTATACATCTATTTGACTCTTAAATTAGAAAATAAATACAAGCAGTCCCCGTATAGGATAGGTTCTGTAGGTTTGTTCTTAAGTTGAATTTGTATGTAAGTCAGAACTGTATATTTTATAATTGTAACCCCCAGCCAATTATTTTTTGGTCTCTGTGACAATTGGATTTTAAAAATGTTGGATTGTCATAAGAACCAGGATTAACAATAAAGCTTCATTGCAGACACCTTTAATAACTGTTTTAGCTGTTTATTGTAGAATAAAGCTACAAGTAAAGTAAATTACCAACATCCAGAGGTCCTAGGAGTTGTTTGTAAGTCGGGTGTTCTTAAGTAGGGGACGTCTGTAAGTCTAAACTGAAGGAGATTTTTGATATGTGGCTGATTTCTGGTTGTGTCTATTGGTTTCTTACAAGTGGTGAGACTGTGATTCTCAGTCGGGTGTGTAAGTGATACACAGCAGACTCGATGCCAATATAAATTCTGCTGCCAGCTCAAATGACTTCATGAAACTATTTATATGCCGATGTAATGCCACAGAGAACAGTAGAGTTGTTGTGTGTCCTGTATACTCAAGTCTATGCCAATATTTAACCGAGAGTTGGTCAATCTTTTTACTGTGCCAAGAAAGCAGGGCTTGTATCATATGTTTCATTTCCTTTGACCAAAGATTGAGGTGTATGTTATATAAAGATTGCAAAAGTTTCCTGGTTATTTGCCAGTCGTAAAAACCTTCTAATAAAGAGGTGTATAGACAAATCCTAAAAGGTATTCCTATTACCATGTGGCTGTGGTATTCTACAAGAAAATCTAATTATTTTTGATTCATGGCTGCTCTCCCCTGCGTCATCAGCAATGACTTGCGCTTTGGTAATGGTAGTATGATTTTTATGTGACACCTTGGCTCAGTCAGGTCTCGTTCATACAGTGGACTTTGACAATGATTATCTAGAATTAAATGCATATCAAGAATCCGTGAGTGGAAAAAATGACATGACTTGTCTTCCCCTTCTGCACTTGATTAAGCCCTGTGCAGCTACGGCAAACTGTAAGGGACATCTTCTTGTGTACCCACATACCATTAGTTTAATAAAATTGATTAGCAGTAGATATAATTCTGTAGTTGGAGATAGATCCATCGACCTTGTCATAATTAGCAAAGTGTCCACGAGGTTAATATATGTATCAAGGAAAGATACATCAAATGAACACAAACCAAAACCAGCCCCAATGGAACCCCCTTTTTCCCAAGCCACAGGTGTCGCCCTCGTAAGGCAAGTAGACAGTAGACAAGGAAAGTAGACAGTGTTGTGGGGCACTAGCAAGACCAACGGGCAATTTTGCCCTCAAGGTGGCACTGAAGATTCCAGGATGTCTTTACAAATGGTCAGATTATCCACTTAATGTCCTCATTGTTAGGGTATCGAAAAATGAAAGCTCCCATTTTGTCCATAAAAACTCCAGTTTGGGGAATCTCACTAAGTTCTTTGCAGGCCAATCTACCTCTCTACCTGAGTTAGCATATTTAAGACCTACAGAGCCATAGGCATTTATCTTTTAAGGTGACAACCACTTTTAAATATTCGTTAGTCCTTTTACAAGTCAATGTATACATTTTGCAGGTAAAGCCATCTTTACTACAGCCACAGAATCTACCACCCCGAGAAGTAGCTCCAAATTTTGATCTTTTGCCTGGTTTATCTAATAAGAGGATTTTATTAAAGATGCAGCTGACTTTATTGAAACACCGAAAAGTAGGTACGAATCCATATGGAAACCATAGGCAACGCCAGTGTGTGTTAGATTATGACTTCAGGTCATCTTTCTGGTACCTCATGTCGATATCTTACGCGTATGTGATATATCCCCTGACCTCAGCCATGAGTTATTTGAGGAAATTTAATTTCAAATAGGTTTTCTATCGATCCTTTTATTATCGATTTCCGCATCCAAATCTGCTGGTTTCTGTCTCTTCATGACAATTGTCTCCTGACTGCTGATTATATGATCAGTCTTTGTAAGGAATTTGGGTTAGAATTGTCCAGGTCAAGGGCTTCTATCTACAAGTCATTGTTTCTGTCTGGATTTAATTAGAAAGCTTTTAAAGATTATTGCTGAATCTCTCGTAAGACCAGGTTTCCTCTGAGATATAATGTTTCATAGTCTTTTTCAACTGCCATACTAACAAAGAGATGTGTAGCTTCAGTATAAGGCTCCATGCGCACAAAAGTTGGCATCTTGAAGACTTCAGGAAGGGAATGTGATCCCCTAACATGAGGCCACTATTCTGAAATCGGCCGGTGAGCCCGCCGATGGCCACAGAAGATGACTGGCTGGCCCGCAAAAACAACCAGGATTAGGACCTGACTCTTTCTGGCATGGGCAGTCAGTCAATCCATTCCTGGCGCAGTGACGGGCAAAGCACACACCCACACATCAGTTTTTTAAGGCATTGTCCTGCATGAAAATTTCTGGATGATGAACACAAGAAAGGAACCATGTGTGGTTGAAGACAATTCTGATACACATTTGCATTTACTCTGCCATACATAACTGTATGAGAGGTCCAGCTCCTGCTGCAGAAAACATTCCCCTAACCATGAGACTTCCTCCAACACATTTCACTGACTTCATTACTCACTTTGGGTTCAGTGTTTCCCCAGTTTATCGATGAACATAACATTTCCCTTCATATTCTAATCTATTAAACTTGCTTTCACCACCAAAAGGAACTGTGTCTGTGTTCTCCTCTATCTACACTGCATACTTCTCAGCCAAGGTGAGACTAGCCTTTTCATTGTATGACAAAACAGATGCTTTGTTGAAACAATTACCCATGGAGATTATGCACAATATCCTGTCCTCTCTTGCACTTGTATTTTAAGGGTGACCAGACTACTAGGGGAACTTGAATGAGTTTTCAGATACCAAAGTCGGTCTACAATGAAATACTTCATAGAAGAAAGAAAAGAGGGGATGCAGCTGCAGTAGGTGACCAATGAAGAAATACCCCTATGAAAGGAGTGGTGCACAGAACCCCATTGTCTTTGTTTCAGCATTACATCATTATACTATGTCACCTTCTGTTTTGTTACCGCTCTCGCATGTGTTTTGCTACTGTGTACTGTAAGAGCTAATAGTTTTTGTGTGCCTTCTGTAAAATGAAACTTATTATCTTATCTGGGTGAGACAAGTAGTATTTGTACATTTAACACATACCGTACAGCTTCTGGTTTTCTAATAAGATAAAAGCAGAATTGTTGTGCCAGATAGTAAACATGAGGGTAGATGCTTGGCAGACTGGGCACATGAGGAATGATTACATGTCCTGGTCATAGTGGTCAGCAGATCAGTGTTCAGGATTGCAGTGAGTCATTACCCACCTGTCATAGCAGTGCACTTACATTGGCAGTGCCAGCTGTCCAGCTTCTTCTAATACCCAACACAGTACACTCACCGGCCACTTTATTAGGTACACCATGCTAGTAACGGGTTGGACCCCCTTTTGCCTTCAGAACTGCCTCAATTCTTCGTGGCATAGATTCAACAAGGTGCTGGAAGCATTCCTCAGAGATTTTGGTCCATATTGACATGATGGCATCACACAGTTGCCGCAGATTTGTCGGCTGCACATCCATGATGCGAATCTCCCGTTCCACCACATCCCAAAGATGCTCTATTGGATTGAGATCTGGTGACTGTGGAGGCCATTTGAGTCCAGTGACCTCATTGTCATGTTCAAGAAACCAGTCCGAGATGATTCCAGCTTTATGACATGGCGCATTATCCTGCTGAAAGTAGCCATCAGATGTTGGGTACATTGTGGTCATAAAGGGATGGACATGGTCAGCAACAATACTCAGGTAGGCTGTGGCGTTGCAACGATGCTCAATTGGTATCAAGGGGCCCAAAGAGTGCCAAGAAAATATTCCCCACACCATGACACCACCACCTCCAGCCTGAACCGTTGATACAAGGCAGGATGGACCCATGCTTTCATGTTGTTAACGCCGAATTCTGACCCTACCATCCGAATGTTGCAGCAGAAATCGAGACTCATCAGACCAGGCAACGTTTTTCCAATCTTCTACTGTCCAATTTCGATGAGCTTGTGCAAATTGTAGCCTCAGTTTCATGTTCTTAGCTGAAAGGAGTGGCACCCGGTGCCTTCTTCTGCTGCTGTAGCCCATCTGCCTCAAAGTTCGACGTACTGTGCGTTCAGAGATGCTCTTCTGCCTACCTTGGTTGTAACGGGTGGTGATTTGAGTCACTGTTGCCTTTCTATCAGCTCGAACCAGTCTGCCCATTCTCCTCTGGCATCAACAAGGCATTTCCGCCCACAGAACTGCTGCTCACTGGATGTTTTTTCTTTTTCGGACCATTCTCTGTAAACCCTAGAGATGGTTGTGTGTGAAAATCCCAGTAGATCAGCAGTTTCTGAAATACTCCGACCAGCCCTTCTGGCACCAACAACCATGCCACGTTCAAAGGCACTCAAATCACCTTTCTTCCCCATACTGATGCTCGGTTTGAACTGCAGGAGATTGTCTTGACCATGTCTACATGCCTAAATGCACTGAGTGGCCGCCATGTGATTGGCTGATTAGAAATTAAGTGTTAATGAGCAGTTGGACAGGTGTACCTAATAAAGTGGCCGGTGAGTGTATAACTCATAGTTTTGTCTCTTTTATACTTTAGATATTGACTATTGTTAGTGGGTTTTAATGAGACTGCAGGGATGTGTCAACACTCACACCAGCAGCCCCATGCATGACCATGTAATTAACCAACAAGTACTCGGAGACATGTTTTGGAACAAATTGGGTTGGCCACAGCTTTATTAACATAATTTTAACTTGAACTCTTATACAAAAGAAGCTCTGAGGCATTGATCTACTTTTCTGCCACCGCACCATGCCATTCAGATAAACTTGCATATAAGTTATCAGCAATCCTACCCTTAGTGCCCTTTACCCACCGGCTGTGTGTAGGTGCACGTCCCTCCACTTTATACCCCTTTCAGAGCCCACCTTGTTATTATTTGAAAACACCAATGGGTCTGCATCCCCTTCTCCCACTCCCCGAGCCCTCCATTAACCCCTTCACTTACATGCACCCTTTGCTATATGCTTGGGTGCTTCCATTTGAGAAATCTTAAGGGTTGTAAAAGTCAGCAAAGAGCCTAAAATATAAAAATAAAATAAAAAGTGAATACTCATACCGATACCAATAGCATTTCTCTTCCAGTTAGTCTACATGAAGATGGCCATTGCCCGCCGCACCGTATTCCGTCGAAAGATAGGACATGTCCTATCTTTTAACAGGGTACGGAGCTGTACGTCGGCCGTATATACGTCCCCCATATGTTCGTCTGAATGTAGCCTCTGAATATTGGACACTTTTCTGAAAACCTGATACATACGGATAAGTAATGGACTGTGCCCTAGCTGCTTTTTTAAGCTCCCATTACTTTCTATGTGCTAATGCCCACGGCCGGTGTGTGCATAGTGCATAGGGCAGGTCCTATTCCTGACTCTCTTTACAGCACAGGCAGTCATTTTTTTACTGACGTCATCAGTGTGAGCCGTGTTCACCTGCTGATGTGACCTGGGCCTCATCAAACAAGGAATCACTTTCCCTTGTTTGCGGCCCACAGTACACAAAGTTTGTATGCATGAGGCCTAAATCTGTGTCACTGTTCTCCGAAATCTTCTATTAGAATATAATTGTTAATGGGATTATTCACTTCCTACCAACCACACCACCATAGATAGTATATAGTGCCTGTGATTGATATTACACTTTAGCACCACACACTGGAAAAGGGTTAGGCTGCCCAGAGGTGGCATAATGTGAAAGCCAAGCTCAGCAGAGTGCTGTGAACTCTTTAAGTGTCCAGTTTGCAAGGGTGGTGGGTGGCGGGCCCCTGCTGATCGCAGATAGATCACACTGGGGGACACTCATTTTGATGCCTTAAAAATGTGAAATATTTTTAAATATATATTTGGGGCCCTAATAGTGTAAATGACACACGTTTTCCCCTACCAGCTCTACTTTTAGAAATCTGGCATTGCTACCTTACGAAGTATACACCGCACACCCACTAATGTTAAATAATTTTTGGAAATTAGTGTCTACTAAGTAATACATCTTATATTGCTGCTCAAACTAATGGTCACTGAATATTGCACTAAAGAAAGTTTGAAAATGAATGTCCCATTTTGTGGCTGTAGAGTAAAGATTTTCCATCAGGTCACTGACTTCTTGTTTCTGTGATTTCCTGCGGTTCTTGGACATTCGTGCTAGATGCTCCATTAGTCTTCAAAACCTTCTTCACTAATAGAGATGTGGATATGGTTCAGGGTTCATCTCTGGTTATAGTGTGAGATTCCAGAAATGAGTAGGGTTCCTCCTCTTACTGGTTCTGCATAGCGTACATTCTGCGTGTCCTAGAAGTGGTTTGTAATTCACCAGCTTCAAAGGGCACAGTTAATCCAGCCGTCTGGCAATGAGGATTTCTAGTCAGACATGGGTATATAGTAGCACATGTCACAGTATATCATAGGAAGTGTAGTTTCCTGTAACACAGAAATCCAAATAGAACTCTACCATAAAAGGAGAGCTCAATCTTATAGTAGTGGTAGCCTCTTATATGCAAAGTGCTGACACTGTGCAATGTATCTCTGCGCACAAATTGTCCCACATTTTATCAAAAACAGTGCAAAGTGTACCATGTGCAGTTTGCCTGTGTAGTGTGCAGGGGGCGCCAGATTCATAATTTCTGGTGCACGTTCTTCATGAATTTATAACCCCCTGCACTGCTCCGGCAGAATGCACCATATTATGTTTGGTGCATTCTGTTCATGCAGCAGAATTATAGTGCAGACACAATTGTGAGTCTGAATAAGCAGTAACCCGTCCCCTTTAGGTGCGCATTTTTCTGTCTTGTCGGACACAGTGCAGCCGCAACACAAAACTGGCGCAGGCACTTTATAAATACATGTGCAAGCTGTTTGCATGCTTTTCTAGTGCAAAGTGAGACAGAAAACTGGTGCAAACTTTAATAAATGTGGGTCATTGTGTCTGGTAAGTTGCAGTAGAATTGCATGCAGTAGGTAAGCTGCAACGGATGTCCAACATGGAAGGTGTACCACTGATATTATACAGCACACCCAGCCCATAATGTTCTCAGTACTGAACCTGATCAGTGATATAAAGACATTTCTTCTCCATTTACACACAAAGAGAATTTTAAAATCAAGCTGATTCTGTTTTGGAATAACTGTGCAATGTTCTGCTCTCCCAAGTCTAATGAAGTAATAGGGGTTTTCAGTAAACAAATTTCTGGATTGGTGATCATTTTATGACCACTGGAACCTTCACCCATTACAATGACCTCCCATCTCCTGCTGGCTTATGGGAGGGGGGCATGTAGTCATTATTGTATGTAGGGTGTCCTTAGCACACCCCTCCAATCACTGATATGGGAGCGGGGAGTCCTACTGAGCTGGGGGGGGGGGGGAGTTATGTGACCCACGGCTACACATAAACTGTATTAGGGTAATTATAATATGGGGGACCTTATTAGGGCCAGTTTTGTATTAGTGGCCCACCACTTTAATACGTGGGACTTTGAGGACCCCCGATTCCCAAAATTGGTGTGTAAGTGTTCGACCCCCAAGCAATCACCCATTTATCACTGAACTACTCCTTTCCTGTACTGGGTTAACAGCCATATTCTAGAATTTTCATAAATCCTACAGAGGTAGACTCAGGTCATGTTTACACTGTGTTTGCATTGTATGTTTGATGTATTCAATGGAAAAGTCAAACATGAACCTAAAATGTTATCCTGTATGTCAAATGATTACCTTTTCCTTTTGGCCTAAAGGGCTCTAAGGACCTACAGTCATAAAGGGGCTAAAGAGTATACAAAATATATAACTGCCCCCATTAGAGCTGCCATTGTTTTATCTGTCAGGAACCAGATACATAATAGCAGAACATGACTTATGTTTAAAAATATTGTCTTGTTATTATTGTTCTTTTTTACAAAGATCTTTTGACACAGTGAAATGTCACCGCACAATGGAAGTAATAGCAAAATGTCTATAGTGCGGTTACATAAACACTGAAGCGAAAGTCATTCAGACGCTTTTTTTTCTCCGGTGATTGGATGTAAGTGGAGGGAATGCGGCATATTCTCTTTGTTCCCAGGAGTGCGGCCATTCATTTGACCATTGTAGACGCTCTGACTGCCTGTGCCCTGAAGTCGGGAAAGCGGCCATTATTGTCCATCACTATACAATACTCCGGAGGTGTAGGAGTGCTAACAGACAGCATCAACATTACATAATGCTAGAAGAATTGGCTTCATCATTTGTGGCTCTTAATGGCTTCACTTCATTCATTTCTGCAGAGTGCATGAAAGGCGGACACATTCTTAAAAACTTGTCTTGTGGGTTCACCGGAAAACCCCTCGCTGTAGAGAAGTGACTTCACTCGTTTCTGTGACCTCTGAGGCCACATCAGTGGTCATATAATTGTTGCCACTTCTAGCCTAGCAAGAGATGGGGGGTCACAACATTTGTGAACATACTGTGCAACTTTCCGAGTACAACCTTTTGCTCCAACCCATGCCTTGTGCCAGGGTTGTACTTTCGACTCTGACTCCAACTCTACCAAAATATTCACCAACTCCGAGATTCCTATGAGTACTTCCATAACTGGTGGAATTGCTAATTGGTGCAGGAGGCTCAGTAGTGATGAGTGGAGGAGAGAAGTCCTCACTGCTCCCAGGTCCTCTCCTTCCGATTCGCTCTGTGTCCTGTGTCCTGATTTTGATGCTGGTTGAATGTGCCGATGTCAGGTACCAGAACAGAACGGCCCCAGGAGTGGTAAGTACTTGTCAGCTGTACTGTACTGCTCCCAGGACCTCTCCTGCACTTACAACCAGGCTAGAGCGCCACATGGAGGAAAGAAGAAGTGGTGCGGTGTGGTGCAGGGAGGAGAAGAAGAGCCAGGAAAGGAGCACTAATTTTTGGTCTTTTTTTTTTCCTAACAATGGTTACACCTTACTTGTCACTTTAGGAATATTTTTTTCAGTATAGAGAAAGTGCAACCACTCTCACCTTTACTCAGTGAACTATAAGTCTATAATGTGTTCACACACTCAGTATTTGTCAAGGATTTAGTCCTGTATTCATCAAATCAGATAAGATTTACATGAACCATCCTTCCCCTCCAAAAAAAAAAAATCAGTGTTAATTCTTTGTGTTTGCTATAGAAACCCAAAAGACTTGACTAGAGTACCCATCCTAGAGCAGTGGTGGCAAACTGGTGACAGAGGTGGCACTAGAACCCTCTCTGTGGGCACCCAGGCTGTCACCCCAGCATACAGTTTACCAGACAGGACTAAAAGCCTAACTTTGCAATAATCAATTAGGTCTTGCGTTGCAATTTGGAAACTCTGTCTCTAAAAGGTTCACTATCGTTGTCCTACAGTATAGTGCAAAAGTGGCAGTGAACACAGCAAAAATGATTTTGGAAAAATTCCCTCGGGTTCGCATCTCTTGCAGTCATGATGTTATGCAGTGAACCTAAACTCTCTGCTGCCTAAGGAATGGCGCCCCCTCTGCCCCATCCAGTAGTAATATATATATTGTTGTTTTTTTAGTAAGTAGGTTCAGCCCAAGGTGCTGCCTGAGGCAAGAGGTTAAACTTGCCTCATTGCTGGTGCACCCATTATGTTACGGATGTAACAATGCGTCAATTACAATGCGTCCATATTCCCAGTCATTAGATATAAGGAGCTCATTGATACCTTGTGATATTAGGCAGGTCTCACAGCCATAGTCCGTGTTTAGCCCAAGAACATTGTACAGGAAATTGCCATCTGAATGGCGTGCCTACATACAATGTCACACCTTGTAGTATTTCATTTCTATACACCTTGTAGTATTTCATTTCTATACACCTAGCGGCTGTGGCTCCATTCTCCTTCCTCTGTGAGGAATTCATGGCTCTTTCATTTGCATGGAAATGTGGATACAGCAGAGCAGAGCTCTTAGTGAATGTCATTGGATTTTGCTGAGTTTTTACGCCGATTAGGTAATGTTTCTCTGGAATGAGCCGCAGGCTACGCAGGGGAAATAAACAACCTTGAAAAAGGAATTAATTAAGAAATTCTTGGCGTTGTTCATGTGAGAAAGACATTTCATAGTATATATAAAAAAAAATATCTCCAAAATCTCTGAATCTGATATTTTAAAAGGGATCATAGGAAGGTCATTTAGAAAATCAAAAAGATAATCATTCAGTACAGAACGTGGGGGGTACTGGAGCATTGATACTGCTGCAGCCGCTATGTCTTCCCACTCCGGATATGTCTATTGTAAGGACCAGGTCACACCAGCGTTTGGATCTCTGCTATCACCTTCTGTCACTAAAATGATAATAACTGAGCTCTAACAGATCTGTTATAATGTCCATTGATTTTATTAGACTTTTATAGCAAACCTGTCTTTTTGAGCAGATGGCAGGTCCCAATTACCTATGCTATGCCGATTTTAAAAATGCGTTTATCAGCATTCTGATTAATTTCAGTACTTTGTATAAGTTTCATTCACATCATCTGGTTCCCTGCCAGCATTATGTGATGAGTCTCAGTGGAGGTGTAGCTGCAGCCTGTGTGTGCCTGTGTCTCCCCATTTTTCCTTTGAGCTACACCATCTGCATGAGTGTGCAGGAGAAGATACTGAGACAAAGGCACACACAGGCTGCTGCAGCGGCATCCCCCCCCCCCCCCCCCTCCTGGGCTCACTGCAGACAGAAAGCCAGGTAATGTGAAAGAAAGTTTTACAAGGTATTTTTGTGGCTCGATATTGCACATGTTCATGTACCGGTAGCCTAACAAATATATATCAGGCTTTCTAGAATAATTATGGGTATATGCCAATGGGGCTTTCAATTTGTTGAATCCCATTCAAAAATTACCCCAATGTACTTTATTTTGGCCGTAACAAAATAAAGACTCAACCAGAACCAAAGTCAAACTACGGTAAATGATAAACAATAAATTAACATTGTTTACTGACTTGCCTCACTCTAATAGTTGCTAAACACTATCTCTATTTGTTACTAAATATGTATACATTATATTCCTAGTGTATTCTTTTCCAGCATTTTTTTCATTCCCCGATCCGAATCGGTAACAAAGAATGTCTCCACATGACGCATCCTGGATGTCAATGTGAAGGTCGTTTCCATAAAACAGTTCATTAGCTTCTCAAAAGAGAGAGGCAGCGACTGTATAGCTAACATATTGTCATGAAGGCTGGAAATTGTTCAGAAATCCACATTGTAAGGGCAGAAACGAGTCATCTTGGGCTTTGTAAATAACTAAAAAACTTGAGAATATTTTCTACACAGACAAACACGTGCAGTTGGTAATACAATAAAACAAGAGTAAATACATGTCCTTGAGTCTTCTTTGTTTGGTAAACACGTGTATTTAGACTTCTCTTAATTATTGTATTATTTTATGTTGTGCCATTAATTTATATTGCACATTTTTAAGTGAATATACGGTACACACTTTTTAAAGGAAACCTACTATGAAGAATCTATCATTAGAAGTAGATATGATGATAGATTCCTCCTGCCTCTGCCCTAATCTGTAATTTAATAATCCTGGAACATAGCCTAACTTGTTAGAAACTGTATTTTAGTAATATGTAAATTAGATGCAGAGGCTACTGGGGCGTGGAGTAGCCTGGCCGGCACTGGGGGATAAGGCTACTCCACGCCCCAATAGCCTCTGCAGTTACTTTACATATTACTAAAATACAGTTGCTAACAAGTTAGGCTATGTTCCAGGTTTATTAAATTACGGATTATGGCAGAGGCAGGAGGAATCTACCATCATCTCTACTTCTGATAGTAGATTCCTCATTTTAGGATTCCTTTAAGTATTAGACAAGACAAGGATATTCATGTATTTTTTAATGCACCCAGCTGCTCGGCACCTTCCTCTTCCTGTGGGTGCATGACAAGGGTGTATCCAGCCTTTTTTGCTACCTGAGGGATACAGGCAGTCCCCGGGTTACATACAAGATAGGGTCCGGAGGTTTGTTCTTAAGTTGAATTTGTATGTAAGTCGAAACTGTATATTTTATAATTGAAGTTCTAGACAAATTTTTTTCTTTTGTCCCAGGGACAATTGGAGTTTAAAAATTTTTTGCTGTAATTGGACCAAGGATTATCAATAAAGCTTCATTACAGACACCTTACATCTGATCATTGCAGTCTGGGGCTATAGTAAAGCATCCAGAGAGCTTCACCAGAGGTCACAGTGGGCAGAGGGGTCCGTCTGTAACTATGGGTTGTCTGTAAGTCGGTTGTCCTTAAGTAGGGGACTGCCTGTATAGTGTAAGTGTGCATTCAATTTGCTGATTTTATTGTATGTCTGATAAAATTTACGTGTTCATGTACAAATGCAACATTTGTGTAGATCTCACCACAGGGAGGGGTAGATACAGAGCTTCTGCTCTGTCAGAGAACAGAGGAAATACGTTGTCAGTGCCTCATCTGATGTCCAGGACAGTGGTCAGGAGAGTCAGGCAGTGCTGGATTCCCCCGGCCCTGGATAAAGCAGGCACTTGGTCATAGATCCAGGCACTGTGACTGTGGTAATATTCTTATATTTGTCATCGGTGACCTCTTTCCTTCTATAATCAACTCTTAAAATTATGCTAAAGTGCCTCAAAGGCTACTAGGGTGGTTTCCTGGACTCCTCCATGTTGTAGCTTCATGGGCCATTAGACTTTCTAACCCTCTCCTGCTGCTCCTTCAGCACTTCCCCCTCTTTCTGTCTGATGTAATCTCACTGCAGCAGAGGACCATTCAGCACACAATGGGGGTAGGGAAGGGCTGCTGCACAGTGTAACAGTCTGTGAATCTGCAGCACAGAGTGGCTATAAGAACTGTCCCCAAAAACAGTAAGAAATAACTAAAAGTTCAAATCACCCCCTCCCCACACTTTTTTAGAACTGATAAAAATAAACAAATAAAATCATAAACTTGTTAGGTATCTCGCGAGGCACAGCAAGTGAAAAGGCTCTCATCCATTATTTGTAACTTCGCTTAAAATCATATTCTTTATTCCTTATTCGTCTTGGAAAATTACATTACAGAGGAGAGGGAAGGTGCTGCTGGTGCAAAGAAACAAAATGACGGCTGTTTCGCACGTTCAGCGGTTCATCCAGCTTGTTAGTCACTAATAAGCTGGATGAACCGCTGAACGCATTGAAGAGGGATGGGATCATTCCGACCCAAAAAATAAAGGAGACATGTCATTTGAGGTGCAAAGTGAAAGCTGTAAAAAGTAAGCCCACAAGAAAATGGCTCCAATACATTTATTCACCAATTTCACTACATTATGGAATTTATTTTTCCCTCTTTCCAATACATGACATGGAATATTAAATACAAAAAAACAACCCTGTAGTAATAATATTATTCTTTGTTTATATAGCCCCATCAAATTTCCGTAGCGCTTTACAAATCTGTACATTGAACACAGCTCTGTACATGGTAAAAATAAAAAAGTTGGAAAAATGGAAGCACAAAAACAACAAAGGGTCAAGTTGTTAAGGGGTTAATCATTTCCATATCTGCCTGAGACATATGTAATTGCAGCAATTCAACAGTTGCATCACTTTTTTGCTAATCTTTTGTATTATGAGGATGTTTATGTGTATATGATTGTAAATTATACTGTATACAAATACTGGTAATAATTATATAAAATGATATTATGTGTAACTGCACCATGGGCAGACTTTGATGTTCAGTATTCACACACTGCATTGGAGATGAATTTGCTTTTCATTAAATTCTCACAGAAATGGATGTCAATGGCTAAAGCACAATGGGGCTTATTTACTAAGGGTTCCATGGTCACATTTCCGTTGGGTTTTCCAACTTTTCGGGGATTGCGCCGCAGGGACAGGGATTTAGAAGGGCATTGTGTCACACGCAATCGGATTTTGGGGCAACCGCGCCTGCTTTCATGTGACACAAATCAGGGGGCGGGCCGGCGGACGATCTGACGAATTCGGGCAAACTTTAAAATTGTGTTGCAAGACAATGCACTTACATGCACCAGGAAGAAGAAGGTGAACTCCACGGAACTGAGCGGGGAAGCGACACATGCAGGATATCGGGCGCACAATGTAAGTGAATTGTGGGACAGTGCATGATCGTTGGCCATTCCGGATCAGGGAACGCACAGGGACCGTGTAAGTACTTGTGCTCCAATATTTTCCTCTCTAGAAGTGGAGCGGATTTGTCCTGCCATTGGACGTTCCTGTCCATTGGATTTGCCATACCGAGCATATGATTGACCGTTTTCCATGACTTCTTCTTCCCGAGAGGCAGATGGAAAGTAACAGTATGAAAGAGATTGGGAAACATTTCCAGCTATATAGACTGAGCTTCATGTGTGACTGCGCGGTTGTAAGGATTTTGCTTTCTCATTTTTTATTATTGGCCATTCGTCAAGAGAATATGTTCTGAACCTAAGCTGCCCCGCAGCCGCCGTAAGCTGGTCCTAACCAGATTACTTCAAGCAAACATAAGTAATGCTCCTCTAAATCTTCTCGTAGGAGGAACAGATACATCATAAGCGATTGTGTAGGACTGACGCTCCCGCGCCATCAAACACCATGATTTAGATGATGTTGGCGGATATAAATACTATATAGAACATTATGTAGAACTTTCCTACCCATGTGATGTAGAGCAGACATGCGGAGACTGTGCCATGTATCTTCATATACCTCTACCTTCTGTAGGAAATATCACGCAGTCTTATTGCTGCTGCAGTAAGGGACATAACAAGTGCCTAGTAGGGAAAATTTTAGTTAAACCTAATAAACCTTAAAGGTGTTGTCCAGGTTTAGAAAATCCTTGGTAAATGCCTCTGGGGGTCATAAAAATAATCAACAGCCAATACTTACCTTCTCTACGCTCCCATTCAGTTGTGGTGCCAGTTGTTACTGTTGACCTCTATTTGTATACAGAGGCTGGCGGTGACAACATGCTGCTACAATCACTGTCAACCTCTGTATACAAATAGTGGGCAGCTCCTTGGCTGAACAGGAGTGCTGGGGAAGGAGAGTATGAGCTGTTTGTTTTTGTAACTGGTGGTAGTCTATATGTTGGGTATTTTTAAGTTGGGGGCTGCTTGTACAGAGAGAATACACACAGTGATATGACAGTACAGACATAATACCCACAGTGATGTCACAGTGTTGTTTTTACAGAGCTAATACAGCGATGTCACAGTACAGGGTCAATACATACAGTGATGTAAAAGTACAGAGAGGATACTCACAATGATGTTGCATTACTGGGATACTACACATATTGATGGCACAGTACAGGGATAATACACACAGTGATGTCACATTGCACGGTTAGAGACAATTTTATTCAAAGCTTTGTTTGCATTTAAAGGACTTCTACCACCAGGATGAAGGATTGTAAAGCAAGTAGGATCTGCTCTTCTTTTAAGCTGCTTATGCTCTTGTTTATAAGAAAAAAACGCTATAAATTTATGCAAAGGAGCCTGCGTTGCTCCAGGCTCCATAGATGTTAATGGAGCCTGGAGCCCCTCAGACTCATTTGCATAATTTTTTCAAGCCTTTTTTTCTTAAAAACAAGAGCATAAGCAGTTTAAAGAAAAGTGCATCCTGCCAGCGGGGACACACACAAGTATGTCACTGTGCTTAGTTTACATTCCTTCATCCTGGTGGTAGATGTCCTTCAAACACGTTTAGAGGTGAAAACCACATCTTACTCAAATAAAATAAAAATATGCTTTATATTTATATTTGATCTGAGGAATAGATGGTTTCCACTTTCCATTGCAGATTATTTTTCTCCTCTTCTTCTTTCTGAGATAATATACACAGCAATGTCACATTCAAGGGAAAATGCACACAGTAATGTTACACTATTAGGATAACGTACACAGTAATGTTACACTATTAGGATAACGTACGCAGTAATGTTACTCTACGGGGAAAATGCACACAGCAATGTCATAATAGTGAGGAGAGTAGAGTTATAGTACAGAGATAATTCCTTCTGTGAAAATAAATATAAATCCATGTCATGTTAGCTAGTGGGTCCCATGGATACAAAATACTTTCTGCTAAAATTTTGTAGATACATCTGGTTTACAGATGCCCCTACTGAAATGAATTTCCTTATGTCACAAGTAACATTGGGCAACTTTGAACTTAAACAGAAGACACGTTTGTCCCTGATGTTCCCAGGATTCAGCTCTTTGGTCACCCTGAGGTGGTAAAAAACTTGAACTCCTGTGTATCTCGAATTTATACTCACAATGTTCTCCACCCGTAAAGAGTTTATATAATCCCCTGAAATATGTTAAAGTCAACTTAAAATTATATTTTTAATATTCACATTACCAATTTGTGCCATATAGAGAAAAAAAATGTTAGTGTACAGAGAGGACAGAGCTTCTTCACCATAAAAGCTATAAATATGTGGAATAGCTGAGCTGAGGAGCTGCTCACAGCAGGGACAGCAGAGAGATTCAAAAAGGGCCTCAATGTTTTTTACAGCAAAGGTAGAGTATTGTTATCCTACATATCTTCTCCTCAATCCTACCCCTTTCATTCCCTGGTTAATCTTGAAGAACATATGTGCATTACAGAAAAACAACAATATACACTCACCGGCCAATTTATTAGGTACACCATGCTAGTAACGGGTTGGACCCCCTTTTGCCTTCAGAAGTGCCTCAATTCTTCGCAGCATAGATTCAACAAGGTGCTGGAAGCATTCCTCAGAGATTTTGGTCCATATTGACATGATGGCATCACACGGTTACCGCAGATTTGTCGGCTGCACATCCATGATGCGAATCTCCCGTTCCACCACATCCCAAAGATGCTCTATTGGATTGAGATCTGGTGACTGTGGAGGCCATTTGAGTACAGAGACCTCATTGTCATGTTCAAGAAACCAGTCTGAGATGATTCCAGCTTTATGACATGGCGCATTATCCTGCTGAAAGTAGCCATCAGATGTTGGGTACATTGTGGTCATAAAGAGATGGACATGGTCAGCAACAATACTCAGGTAGGCTGTGGCGTTGCAACGATGCTCAATTGGTACCAAGGGGCCCAAAGAGTGCCAAGAAAATATCCCCCACACCATGACACCACCACCACCAGCCTGAACCGTTGATACAAGGCAGGATGGATCCATGCTTTCATGTTGTTGACGCCAAATTCTGACCCTACCATCCGAATGTCGCAGCAGAAATCGAGACTCATCAGACCAGGCAACGTTTTTCCAATCTTCTACTTTCCAATTTCGATAAGCTTGTGCAAATTGTAGCCTCAGTTTCCTGTTCTTAGCTGAAAGGAGTGGCACCCGGTGTGGTCTTCTGCTGCTGTAGCCCATCTGCCTCAAAGTTCGACGTACTGTGCGTTCAGAGATGCTCTTCTGCCTACCTTGGTTGTAACGGGTGGCGATTTGAGTCACTGTTGTCTTTCTATCAGCTCGAACCAGTCTGCCCATTCTCCTCTGGCATCAACAAGGCATTTCCGCCCACAGAACTGCCGCTCACTGGATGTTTTTTCTTTTTCGGACCATTCTCTGTAAACCCTAGAGATGGTTGTGCATGAAAATCCCAGTAGATCAGCAGTTTCTGAAATACTCAGACCAGCCCTTCTGGCACCAACAACCACGCCACGTTCAAAGGCCACAAATCCCCTTTCTTCCCCATACTGATGCTCGGTTTGAACTGCAGGAGATTGTCTTGACCATGTCTACATGCCTAAATGCACTGAGTTGCCGCCATGTGATTGGCTGATTAGAAATTAAGTGTTAACGAGCAGTTGGACAGGTGTACTTAATAAAGTGGCCGGTGAGTGTATATAGAAACATGATCACACAACTGTTTTTGCAAACCTTGTTATTAAAGCTTGATATTGTGAGTCATGGACATATTCATGGACGAGTGAAAGAAGGTGACATTCACAGATTTTGTGTGTATCGGAAATATATATGTTTAAAGTTTAATGCAAGTTCATTGTGTTTCTATATGTGTGAGTGGTTGTGGAACCTGGAAAGACCTATTGATGGCCCCTAAGGGGTACAACTTCAAAAGTGTTGGCATAAGATCAATTGCTTAATAAGCTTTTCAGAAAAACAAACAGCATATCAATATAATACTGGATAAGCTATGAATGGCCTTTCACCCCTGTCAGAGAAGAACAGAAGACAGAGGTTATAACGGGGATACAAAAAAAGGAAATTAAGGGGGTTTATTAAGAGCCAGTGCATTGTGCCAGAGGCCGTGGAGTTAAGGTATAACCTATGTCAGGAACTGGGTCAGGCTATAACTATACAGGGTCCACTCCCACCCTGACAATTTGGCTCAGAGGTAGTGGGGAGGAGGGGGGTGGCTCAGAGACAGGGGTGAACAAAGCCCCTTTTCTGTCTGAGGCAAACTATAGAAATTGTCAAATAGTTCCATATATTTGGGATACAGCAGATTATTGTGCCCCTTTAATACCACAACTATTTTTTATTTTGCCATTTCAAGAGCTGCATGACGCTTGTTCAGACTGCCGTGTGCTCACCTGGACCGGATCACAGCGAGCACAGGGCTGGGAGGAGGAGGACGGGTTAGTGCTCTTCACCCCTCCTCCCTTTATAGGCAGATGAGCGGCCGGTCACACTGTGTGCTCACCGCATGGTGACCAAGGTGGCCATGATCTGGTCGCAAAACATGCGACCAGATCACTACTCCCATAACGGCTATATAAATGAAACTGCGGTAATGTGATAATACATTTTTGTGTAACCTCATCTCTGCTACATCGGCCCCCGTGTTTCCCCCTCTCCTCATACAGTACCCCATGTTTCCCCTCTTAAGCCACCCCCAATATACCCCACTTCGTTCATTGAGCCCCCCTTATGCCCCCCCCCCCCATTCAGTTATTCCCTCACTGTGTCTCCCTCTTCCCCCTCACCTCACAGTCAGCAGCCCTCTTATCTTCTACAGGCTGACACCTGTACACCACTTTTCCCTGTAGGTCATGTGATCATGATGTCATCACAGGTCCTGCAGGGAACTGCAGTGTATCCACAGCACAGGTTTCATGATGAAACTGGCCCTGGGGGGATAAGTACTAGCACCTAATACTCTGCTCCCACGTCAGGGCTGAATTTTCTCAAATTGCCACTAATGGTGAGTTCCTTTGCACCAGGACTTTTTCAGGGCTTGTACACCCTCTTCTTTCTGCAATTCTTTCCTCCTTTTTTTCCCTCGCTGTTTTAAGTTTGTACTTTGGCTGCATCAATTTCTCTTTCTTAGTTATCAATGTCTTTGGCCTTTGTCTCTTTTCTGCCTCTTCCTACGGTCCTGGTTCTGAGTGATATTTTCTATCTTGGGAATATAAAACGTGTTTTTTAAATGAAATTTTGAAAGTTAAACTAAGAATTAATAGAAAAAGATCCATGTGACACGTGGAGTATTTATAGAATGGTATCTTTTTGTAGCTTAACATAAATCTCTTATCAGATACAACAATGTGAGTTTATACATTTCTAAAGAAGGCCTTGACTTACAGTTTATAAGAATGTAGAATCATCTTCTCCCTGGCCCTATGTGAATAGAGGACTATTATAGCTGCAGAGCGTTACACAGCACATAGGCCAGCTCATAGGATTGTAAGGGTTATTGTGGGAGGTTTTCTCTGCCCAAGTCTGACTTGTATAGAGGATAATCTTCAGATGGATTATAAATAGCAGTATCTGGGTAGCACTAGAAAGAGAAAGATATAAAAGGTAACAGAACAGTGTGAACAATAGTGTCAGAACAGCTTCTGCTTTCTCTCCTACCTGAAGCCTGGAACATAAGGGCTGAAACGTCTCCTGTATTCTGTAGCACCTATTCATGTGGTTAGCATGGCTGCCCTCCGGTAATATATAGTCACGTACAGGAACATGTGTCTGTGCTATGGATCTGCCGCTTCAGGGATGAAGATGGATTTCATCCCAGAAATCCGATTTGTGGTAAAAAAAAAAAAAAATGCAAATGGAATTAAGTCTTCACGGCACAAGTAGCAAAGAACAAAGCTTTGTCTTAATATTACAGGAACCAGTGGTGTGTGACAGGGCTATGAAAGTTCATACATAATGCTTTCTATAAGTTATTTTGCTCATTACTATGGATTCCTTCTGTTCTGTACGTTCCCCATATAAAACTAGATTTATTAGATCAAATTGGAGCATTGCCCAGTATCATGGACACGGCATGTCTTGAGGTTTCCATTTCAGTCTTAGTCCTGAGTAAGGTTCAGGGTCCTCTGTTTGGGAGCTCCGCCTAAGGCCTCTTTTACACTAACGTGTGATGGACCCATATCAGTCCCTATCAAAGCCTATGCCAACTGGTCACGATACAGTGACCACACACATGTCACCGTACCGCCACCAGAAACAGCGCGAGTCTATACCCGTACGTACGGCCAGGTACCATGCCTCGTTATGGAGAAGGGAGGGGTGAACAGCTCTCATCCCTCTATCTCTACAGCTCGCGCACTGTATGCTCGCCCGGGCCAGGCAAGGATACGTCAGTGTGGAAGGAGCCAACCCCGGACATTGTGCTTGATGGGCTTCAGAGTAGCCAGTGTGGTAGCATTACACCCAGGGCCGGCGCCCGCACTGGGCATACCCGGGCAAGTGCCAGGCCCCTGAGATGCTGGGGGGGGTCCACATAAGGAATCCATGAGTGTGAGGGGGCTGTATCTAATTAAATCCATAGGGATAAGGGGGGGGGGGACATTATATAAAATAACCATGAAGGAGCTGTTTGAGATGATAAACTAGGGAATATTTTATTTTCTGAATTATTAATGCGAGTTCACTGCAAAGGGGGCCCCTGAAGCTCTGTTGCCCAGGGGCTTACTGAAACCTGGAACCGAACCTTGTTACGCCCCAAGCCACTAGGCAAGGCCCTGACTGTCCACCTAGCCATGCCTTGTTGCTAGGGGGGGTAACTCTGCCTGATTGCTGCAGCCCATCAACGCAACATCCGGGTTAGGTGGAGCTGCCGCACGGAGGACGTCGAACCTAAAGTTCAGATCTTCTCATCTCTAGTCCCTAGTCAGACTCCAGGTTTCATTTCTCTAATTGGAAAGTCACAAACAGCAGATAAGTTGCTGACACTTCTAACCAAATTGGATACCTATCCCATTCATATAAATTTGGTTCTTTTGCAACAAATTGCAAGAATTTTACCCCAACACAGAGACATTCACTAAAATGGTAACTTCATAGGTATCCACCAGTGTGTTTAGGTGTGAGGACTCCCAGAAGGAAACCATGTAGGTTTTGTGCCAAACAGGTTTTCGGCAGCACTTGGAACTATATTGAGACAATTAGCAAAGTCCCTGCACAAGGATGACGCACAAATTCACATTTTTAAAGAAAGATGAAAAAATATCTACTACAAGGCTCCCCCCCCCCCCCCCCCCCCACTGTTCCTTTTCAATGTTTACCAGGACATACTGGATGCTTTTTAACACATCGAGTTATAAACTCTCCACTAGTCCAGCTGGATTGATGCGATCCCACAGACTGGCTCCTCCACTAATTGCTAGAATGGGGGTCTTGTTACCTTAATAGAGCATTTAATATGTCATTATTTTTAGCGTAATATATATTTAAGCACAGTTATGAATAGTAGTTTGTGTTTTATCATTCAATAGTTCTTTATACTATGATGCAATAACTTGCCTTTCATGTTACCTGCAGCTCTGGTATTTGTGCTGAGTATTTTCACTTTAATTTTAAGAATTCACGGCATACAATGCATGAGATGAGTCTGTATATCTTACTTTCTCCGCTTCTTGCTCCACTGACTACTCCAACCACATTAATCTTATCTGTAGTAACTCCGCCACCGCTTCCGACAACTCCTTATGTAGACACACATCCGTCTACACAACCATCCAAGAGCCGACTTGTTTTTTGCTGATTTTGGCTTTCTGTGAACAAAATCTAAAGTAGCAGATTCGGTATTGTGCAGGGTTTGTACTCTATTGAGATATTGAAGATGGGGAATGCAGGGTGACCATAATTTTCTTGTGATGCTTTTACCATTGAGTCCATGCACAATAGCTGCTTCCCCATTGATGAGATGTGGCTGCTGCTATTATCAAGGTCACTATGAATGTCCGGAATCATCTCGTCTGCTCTTCCCATTAGTCACATCTCTCTGGCGTGTAAAGGTTGTTATTTGGCTAATCGGTAGATATTAGGGCATCGTGGTAAATGTGAAGATTTACCTTCATTTTAGAGTCTCGTGACGGTGGGCTTTACTATTTGTAAAAAAAATTAATGGGATCGTTTGTGAGTAGAAGTAATTTAGTTGAAAGGGGAAAGTACTGATATTAACTACATTTCCACCAGAATATTAGATATTCTACAACACAACAATGGCAAACATTCTGATCTTTGCGGTCATCTGTTGAGGAGGCATCAATGGAAAAGTAAAGAACAGGTTGAGTAAAGTCATCCGGAGAGCCCATGGCATGCGTTCCTTTGAGGAGGTTTGGCAAAACAGACGCCTGAAAAAATTTATTTCTATTGTTCCATTGCTGTGAACTACTCTCACCCGCTACACAGCATTAGGCTACATTCACAGGGACGTATGTAGGGCCGCAAGCTTGAGGTTTGTACACACGTCCCCCATCGACGGTAATAGCCGTAGAGAATGGTCCGGTGAGCACAACGTGTGTTCGTCATACCGTTCCATAGCCGCAAAAAGATAGAGCGTGCTCTATCTCCAACCATATTTACTGCTGTGCGGCATTATTTTCAATGGAAAGAGAAGGGTTACCCCTCCTCTCCAACGGGGCTCACGTATGCCCGTGCATACGTTCATGTAAATGTAGCCTTATACTGCACCATAATCATAACAGAGATCATAATCCCTATGATCAGGTGTGGAGCCGGGCTTTGAGATCCCATAATTCCTTGTGGCCAAAACAAAGTACCAATCCTTTGCTATGCACACACTTTGCTATGCATATAGTATTTTTGTAATGTACTGTTTATTTTTGTGTAGGGTTCATCTGTAATATACTGTTTATTTCTCTAAGGTACTCCTGGAACTGCGATGTACAAAATAATTTACCATCGGGATACATTTTTTTTCTATTCTACAGATATTCTACAGATATTGGATAAGTTCTCAGTTTCAGTTTGATGGGGTTGAAACACCTAGCACCCCACAAATTATCAGTTTGTAGATACATTAACAAGAGTGCTGCAGCCTCTTCACTGTCTAACCAGAGCACTGCCATGCATTGTATGGTGGTTGCACTTGGTGTTACAGCGTAGCTGTCAATAGTTAACTATTGACCTGAAATGTAAACAAGACACGTGACTGGTGAACAGAATGTTTACATGCCGACATATATTTGGCCTATATACGTCTCCCATACACAGCATCGCCGCGGCCATGTATTGATATGGAGAGGGGAAGGGGCGCTCATCCCCTCCTTCTCTTGCCTGCGCCAATGTATGCCCGCCCGTACTACGGTAGGGCAGGCATACATCGTGTGAATGTAGGCTTAAAGAGGTTGTACCAACTGATTAACCCCTATGTGACGGACAGTCATCGGTGCCTAAATGTCCAGGTCAATTTTTGCTGTTCTGTTCTTTAAATGACAATGTCTTTGGAACCACTTAATATATCAATCAATTATTACTTTATTTTCTTCATGACATGTGAGACTTTAACTTGATCTGGCTTTCCTATGACACAAATTGGTAGGAGGGCCATTGGAGTTTCTGACGGATTCGGACTGAGCGCGGGATTTAACTTTCAAATTGTTTCGCTAGCCAAGCACTTACATGCACCACGAAGAAGATGGTGAACTCCGGCGGACCTGAGCGGGAAGTGACACATGCAGGATATCGGGCGCACGATCTTAGTGAATCGCGGCAGAGTGCATGATCGTCGGACAATGCACTTTTGGTGAACTCCGCGGACAGGTAAGTAAATGTGCCCCAATGTGTCGATCTTCAGCATGGCACATGGACAGTGAAATGGAGTGCCATGTATATCTGAGTGCTGTGCTTGGCAATTTCCAAACCATACAACTGAATCGAGTGGCAAGGAGAATGCTTGTCCTGATGGATTATAGTACAGGCGATTTGATCCAAACCACCTACCAAATTTTATACTTAGAAGGACCTTCACTCATAAAACACTCGTATACCTGTTCATGCTCTCAATACACATGTGCACAAGAGCCATTTAAGGACCTTTGAACGTCCTCCAAAGGTCCTAAAACTGTAGTCAGGGGGGACACATCCTCCATCCCCCAAGAAGCTTGATTCTAGTACAGGCGGTCCCCTACTTAAGGACACCCGACTTACAGACAACCCATAGTTACAGACGGACCCCTCTGCCCACTGTGACCTCTGGTGAAGCTCTCTGGATGCTTTTCTATAGTCCCAGACTGCACTGATCAGCTGTAAGATGTCTGTAATGAAGCTTTATTGATAATTCTTGGTCCAATTACACCAAAAATTTTGAAACTCCGATTGTCACTGGGGCAAAAGAAAAAAAATTGTCTAGAACTTCCATTATAAAATATACAGTTTCGACTTACATACAAATTCAACTTAAGAACAAACCTCCAGACCCTATCTTGTATGTAACCCGGGGACTGCCTGTACCAGATGTAGGAAGTAAATTCCAGACTTGTAGGATCAATAATATTCATACAGGCCAGGGCAGTCTTGATCCGCCCCGGTGCCGCTCCACCGGGGCTCTGTTCACGTGATTGTTTGGGGGGTCCCAGAACTGTTTTTCCTTTTATCCTAACCAAATACAGATAGTTGGAGTCTATAATGACTACCATGTTTAAACCCCTTTATTACGCTAGATCATGAAGAAACAATAAAATCTACTTTTCTATCCTAGACCACCAGGAAAGGAAGCCAAACCCTAGACCACCAGAGCTGGAGACAGCAATGCCTCTACTTCCTTGGACCACCGTAGATGTATTCATCAGCTGGAAAAATTTCCCTGAGCTTTTCCTTGTTTCTTCATCTTTTATAGAGGGAAAATACCTGTAAAGCCCCTTTTCTTGGCGTGAATCCAGAAGCACACATTTCCAGCCGTGCTACTGTTATGCTGGTATCAGCAGCGAGTAAGAAAGTGGAATATTATCAGAGGACACAGCTGCCAATGGAGATTGTCTGATAGTAGTCACATTCCTTACATTTTACAGCCTGTAAATGAATAGGTTTGTAGGTGAACAAAATGTGCAGTGTTAGTTTCAATGTGTTTCCCTAAGGTATGACAAGGGTGGAATTCGGTTTCAGTCTCAAGTTGTTCTTCTCAGCAAAACAGTGATTTAATGGCCTACCTACAGTATATAAGGAACCAAGGTCAAACCCTAGTCCTAGTGCCTAGTCCATGACCCAACAAGACCATTCTGAAGATATGTAATACTATAGTAGAGGGCTTTTCCAGCTTTACTGTATATATATATATATAGCAAAATGTAAGTGAAATCCATGAAATTCAAACAAGATTACCAGGAACATTTACTAATAAGGGGGGGGGGGGCTTTACCAGAGCACCTCCATGCTGTAGCTTCACAGATTGTTAAACTAACTCCCCTTTCCCCTGATTCTTCTTTACTGTCCTCCTCCATCTGCCAATGTAATGTCACACAGTGGGAGGAGGAAGTGATCTGCACATCGTAACAACCTGTGAAGCTGCAGCATGGAGGGCCTCTGTAACACCCCCCTAGAACCCTTCAAACTCTTTAGCATATTTAGTTAGCATATATAAGAAGGAAAGAGGCCATGGATAGCAAATATAAGAAGATGACCACAGTCAAAGTGCCTGGGTCTATGAGTAACTGTCCCTGGTTTATCATGATGGATTTCAAAGATAGACTTTTGTCTAGTTTGGTTGTTAGCTAGGAAGACATAATCTACTCAATATCCGACCCTTTAAGAGACCTTGCAACATATCTTACTGAACCAAACCAAATTCCTTTCCACATTGGGGGCGATAACCCTGAGACTTCTGTCTATGAATGAGTATCTTTTATTGTAGTATTTGTGGTCTGGCTTATATGCACAAGGTTCGTTAAAGAGTTAGATATTGACTTATAGGAAAGCTTGTGAGAGAAAAATTGCATTCCTCTTATGCAGAATATAGCCGAAAGGACTCAGTGGACCCAAATTTTAGGTAAAGGTGCACCCCCTGGCCAAGCACACCCATAGCTAGTAGTTAGTAGCTATAGTAGCTCAATTTGCCAGATTGGCTCCATGGCCACCAATATGTCTGGGTCCTGTGGGACGTTCCCGAACATAAAGGAAACCTACCATCAGGAATCTACCGATTTAAGTTGATCTGATGTTAGGTTCCCAGTTACATCCTAAACCCTAAACTATCCTTCCCTAACCCTAAAACACTTTCTAACCTAATCTACAGTTTATCTAATATGCTAATTTTCCAGGGAGCCTACTGGGGCATGGAGTAGCCTCTCCAGGGAGTAGGAGCAATGGCTACTCCAAGACTCGGTAGTGTCTGCCGTCCCTCCCTACCTGTGTGCAGCAAAGTTGCATCTGGCGCACCACCGGCCTAAGAAGCTCGGCACATTCACAGCAGCTACGGCTTCAGTGGTGGCTGCAGCGTCGATGTGCACGCCTGCCACTGAGCCCACCACCAGATCCACTTTAATAGGTAGATTCCTGAGGGTAGGTTACCTTTAAAAAGTAATCCTCTCATCTCTACTCCCTACCGCAACTGGAAATACAAGGAGAACCCGTAGCTCTACAAACTGGAGCAAACTACTTAATTGCCCTGTAATTTACATGGCACAGTACTCTTTCCTAAAATTTAGCAGATGGCATTACTTTCTGGAAAATAATGGCAGATTAAATGCAAGTGGGATTGGACTTAATTGAAGGTCCCGCTCCAGCCTGGAGATAAATGCTTTTCACCACCATATTGTTCACAACAAGTTGGGATCCCTTGCACACAATACAGCTGTTAACACAATGAAATTGAAATAGTTGCATGGAGCGGCGGAACAAATGACTCGAGGTTGTACAGTGATGAAAAGCGTCTTTCTGATGATAGTGCCAGGCCGGTGAAAGCGAACGTGATCTTCTGCTTTGTGCTCAGGCGGCCATTCATTGCCATCTCTTACTAGGACTTGCCTTTATGATGGCAATGATTGAGACACAGTAATTAGAAGAGTAACTTTCTTTATAGGTATTACTTTAGTAAAGAAGGTTTAATAGCAGGATGTACTAGTCACCAGGTCAGGCGTATCAATGTGCCTAGAGGCATAACATATTCAACTATTGCATGTGTTGGACTATATGAAATGGGTGTGTACGGAGGATGTGTTCTCTATAGGTATTTTTGAAGCTTTTTGATCAAATTTTATAGACACACAAACAGCCCTCGAGGCATAGCAATTAACTTAAAGGAAATCCATCTTCATAATAAATTGCAGACAATGCTGAGTCCCGGAGAGCTGCTTAATCCTTTCTTTGTCTATATATTAAATAGCCGCAGGACTGTGAAAAGTGAACTTGTAATCCAGGTTTCCAGCTTCTGCAAGTGCTCTGGGCAGGGCTTTCGGGCTGAAGAGCTTTTTGCTCTGTGCAGTGAACGGTTCCACAGCCCCATTTATCAGCTGAGTTACTTCTGTAAGCATCCAACCAAAATCCTGATACATGTAGTAGAGCAGAAACCTATCCGGAGCACTAGCAGGAGCTGAAAACCCAAATTATAACTTCACTTTTCATAGACTTGTCTGTACTAACAACATACATAAAGTTATGGTTACACAGATCTCCAGGGCCAATACCTTATGCTGTCTGCAGCTATGTGTGGTCAAAACTAATGAAAGATCCCTTTTAACAAGGGTAAAGGAAATCAACGAAAAAAAACTATGTACTCACCCCCGCTCGTCTTCTCTAAGCTTGACATGCCGGAGTCACCTAGAAAAGAAATTTATAAAAAGCAACACAGAGTGCAGGGACAAAATGTCCGGGAATTTGGACTGCTAATTGTGTACGCCCTCGCCACCTCCCTCTCCCATGCTGGGAACATGAGAGGGGGAAATACAGGGCGTGCATAATTAGCAGCCCGGATCACGGGACATCCAGTTCCGCGCTCCGTGCTGCTTTTTATAACTTTTCTAGGTGATCCCAGCATGTCAAGTTGAGAGAAGACGAGTGCCGGGATCAACATCAAGAGGAGCAGAGGTGAGACTGGAAAGTGTTTTTTATTTTAAAGGGGTTGTCCGAGTTAAAAAAAACTATAAGTGGCCGGGAGCGGGCTGTCTAAAACAATAAAGATGTACTTACCTTCCGGTGCCCTCCGGCCGGCCGTGGCCGGGTACGCCTATCCGTCCCTATACACAGCATTGTGTATGGGGGCCGGAAGGTTGTCGGGTCCGGTCGGAAGCTGAATCCAGCTTCCGGAGGGCACCGGAAGGTAAGTACATCTTTATTGTTTTAGGCAGCCCGCTCCCGGCCACATATAGTTTTTTTTTTAAAACTTGGACAACCCCTTTAAGTTTTTTGGTTGATTTCCTTTAAACAGTCACCATTCTTGCTCCTGTGACCCCTGATTGGCATATCTCCTAAATTTCGTGTTGGGAAAAGATAGAAAGAAAGAGTTGCGCGCTGCATGAGTCACAATTTTTATTAGTGTGATAAGCCCCGCCCCTGCTCCCCCACTTACTGTGAACCTCTTTTCTCCCCCCCCCCCCCTCTTATTGTGGCTCCTTCGCTGCTCCCCCTCTTATTTCAGCATAAAGAGGGCGCAGATAGAGATAGATACCGGGCTTGTCCCAGTGTCCCAGCGCGGTTTAGGCTGCAGCTGGTCTCCAGCCTGATACATACACAGTTAATTTCTACAGCTTCCTTGAAATATTTGCATCTTTAAGATTTGTTTTTGTCTTGGCATGCTGCCTGGTGCTAAGCACCATTGTATACAATGGAGGGGGACAAAATGTGTGAAACCCTAATGTGTCCCCCTATATGAATCCTGTGTTATAAAGAAGTCTGCCAGACAGAAATAAGGATGGAATAAACATTGTGGTTTCCGGCCTGTGATCTGTGTTCATTTTATTTTTACTACTCTTGTAGTACTATACTGGCTGAGCTCCACAACATATAAGTGTGTGTAAAAGTCACAGCAAGAATCTGAATACATTGTTCCCTCTTGGACAACATGTAATTGTATTCTGCGATTTTCGGGAATTATCAACAAACAATTAGAATGGATGCTGAAATGTTCTGCTTTTCGTAAAGCACATATACAGTATTTGTACTCTTTTACACCACCCTTAATATTTTAGCTTATACCACTAAATTCAGAGTGTTTTTTTTTTTTTCTCGTCTCCTTTCTTCAGACTTTTAATTCGTTTTTAATATCTTTTTCTAACCTTAATGGTCCTTTATTTTTCAACAAATTTTGTATAAATAATTAGTTCAAGTGAATATAAAAAAAACATTATTATATATCTTATACATCAAAATTCGCATTCACCTTCTTCCATTTTCATGATAAAATATCTGCTTAAAGGAAATCTACCATTTGATTTGATGCATTATGAAGTAAACATACCATGAGACTGCTGTAGCTACACTGATGCAGGATCATATCTTGGTTAATCCCTGAGTTGAGTGGTTTTGCTGAAAAAACAATTATAAAATTCAGGACCTTGGGAAAGCTGGGTCAGATTGGCTGCCGAAATAAACACATTACCCACAGAGCTTAGTCATAAGTTAGTCAAGACATGCCTAATCAACCTGAGCCGGATCACTCATACACAGCAGTTGGGGGATGGTGCAGCGATTGATTATTCTGCCTTCAGGCACAACCTATGGATTACATCATCTTTTGGTTCAGTGAATAACTAATGTGCAAGGAGAAGTGCTAAGCCAGCCACAGAGCTTCATTATCATAATTTTATAATTCTTTTATCAGCAAAACCACTCAGCTCAGGGATTCACCAAGATATGATCCTGCATCAGTGTAGCTACAGCATTCTCAAGGTATGTTTGGTTCATAATGCATCAAATCAAATGGTAGGTTTCATTTACTTCTGTCTTGCTAGCAAGATGGACAGAAGCTCGGAGGTTTCCTCTATGCAGAAGGGAGGTAGAGCAGTCCTAGAAGCTAAAAAAATAATATTTCAAATCACATCATGACTACAAATAGGACTACTAATTTCTGCAAAGTTTGCTTAAAGTTGAGGTACATCCTGAGGGACCCGCCTTTGATATTGAACTTTACTGTTGCCCTCTACAGAGTCTCCTCTATCCTTTAGCTAGTTTCTTTTCAGGAGGAGCTAAATATAGACACGAGTATCCCACCACATATGTAGAACTTCAGAAGAGACCCCAATAATGGGCTGTTGATATACTGGGAACCTGAATATGTTCCACTACTTACTACCCTTGACAACATGCTTTCCTATTAGTGTAATAGCCACATGGCACTAAGCCAACAGTTCAGCATGCCATGAGATTTTCTTATTTTGGATTTATAGTCTCTGTGAACCAGGATTGACCCAGTTCACAGCTAGACGGGAAAAAAACAGCATGAAAAATAAACCTTGAAATTACAGCTATAAACTCATGATCATTGTAATCATGGAATACTAAAAGGTTATCTGACGACATTGCTGAAAAAGTCATAGGTCAATATAGGAAAAACTATTATGGAAAAATATGGATCAGCTGGTCAGCCGAAACAATCAATCCACTAACTGGTGGTTTGGTGGTGGTGTTAATAGTTCTGATGATGATCCAGTGCCACCCGTCATTGGATAAGAAATATTGGGCTCCAAGTCCACAGTCAATTCTTAATGAAATATATGAACAATAAAACGAAAAGTTGGGTATTTTGGGGGCTAGAAGACTGAATTGGATCACCTCCAAAAGCAAATGTCTTGTGGGATACACTTTTTATGCAGGAGTTGTTACTAATTGCTCAATTGATAACCGCATTCACCAAATTATTGTAGGGAACAAAGGATTTCCTATCTGGCCCTATTCTATAGAAAATCAGAAATGGGCAAAATTATTCATGTTATCTGGGAAAGGAAATTTTCAGTATTTACAGTTCATTTCAGCTTGTTTTGTATGTGCTGTGTAGTGGTGGCGCTACTGTGGTACCCAGTGTTGGGACATCTTTGACCCACCAAATGAAATAGTTGCAGGGTCCACCCTTCATCAACCTCTAGGATATAAACCCTAATATCCTCTTCTTTATCTATGGTGTCCAGTTAGGTGTCCAGATTAGAACCAGGGCCCACCGGAAAATCCTCCGGTACTCTGGTGGGCTAGTCTGACACTGATAGTGGCCATGTTTCTTGGAAGTTCCGACAGTGGGTACATGAGCTTTAGAATTGGAGCATGGAGCTATGGAAGAAGGTGACCAGATCTGGTGGATACGTTTTTCAAACCTTGAGGACAGATAAGTGCTGGCATGCCCCAAAATGGCACCAAGATGCCCTCTGGGAAGAAGGCAAATGACTGCAAATGTTCTACTGGAAAACATTGGGTCCTAGCATTCACATGCATTGTAGAGGTTGGTATCTGAAAACCGGTCCAGGATACAGAAGTTACTGTAGCTTTGTGATAACCGTGACCTCCTTATAAACAGAATGTAATATACTGTGTGTTTTAATTCATCACCAGTTTTCACAATTTTATTTTTCCGTAATAGAAGAATTATTTTTGTTTATACTCTAATGCTCAATTCTAGTAATAGCTGTAATACTTCTTACAGTTTTATCCAGTCTAGACAATCCTCTGTGAGATAAACAACCGTCACTGGGAGGGATTTGTGTTCATTTGTCGAGCAACAAAGGATTGTCTACTATGGAGAAAATGAGTGCAAACCATAACTGTGTTAAATCTGAATGGGTTTACAGACCTTAGTAAAATGACCGAGGGGGTATTTTTGGCCTGGCGTCTCCGATGCTATTCTTCATATAAACAATGCTAGCGTGAAATGCGCCTAATTTATTGAAATACATATTTTCCGGCGGTCGGTGCGCCCAAAAGTCATATCTAAGCCATCTATAAGCCAACAGATAGATTTACACTATAATTTCTGCTAGTTTATGGTGTATATTATAGTAATTATGCACGTACATTTGCACGCAGGTTTTAAAGAAACCCGGCATGGAGGTTGTTGAAAACATCTTGCAAAACTAATAATCCGTGTATTAAGGATTATTCAAATCCCTCAGTCTCTTTATGGTATCCCAGAAAAAATTGATGGTTTTAAAGGAAATCTACCACCAGGATCAAGAATTGTAAACCAAGTAAACTGACTGGTGTAATTTTCAAAGCCTTTTTTTTTTCTTAAAAACAAGAGCATAGGAAGCTTAAAGAAGAGCAGATCCTGCCAGAGGAGGCACACACCAACATGTCAGGGTGCTTGGTTTACAATGGTTCATCTTGGTGGCACTGTGCAGAATTTGTTCAATGGGTGCCTAAAACTTTCACACAGTCCTGTACAAAACAAAATTCAAAGCTTCAGGATGAGAATAAAATGGACAAAACCAAATTGCAGTCTTAAGTAGTGTTGAGAGGACCCGAAACGCAAAGGATCGAGCTTTGTGGGTTCACGTTCCCCTGAACTTGACTAGAAGTTTGGGGCAGGTGCCTTGCTCGGCATAAATTCCTCCAAAGTTAACGCCTGTGATTGGTGCTGGCATGGTCAAAATTGTTGGTTGCAGCCATGTACTAGCGCTATCCTGTTGGTGGCACTGGGTGCCATGATTTTGGTGATAATCGCCGCCCTGCGATGATGTCAAGTTAGTGCTGCACAGATTATTGCTGCCTCACAGACAGCCACAGTATTTTGAATACTGTTGGTGACTTAAATTTTAAAATTTACAAAATTTGCACTTATCATGAAACCTGGAGGTCAGTACCTACTGTTTTAGTTGGTGGGCTATAGCAGTACAGAGTCTGTACTTGCTGTAGGATTACCCACATTTATCAGTTGTATGACTGCTCATGATGCACCTTTGACTTTTTCGGTATAAGAATGATCAAAACCAAAGGTAAAACCAACCATTAAGTGACAGTAACAAACTATAGCAACAGTCCTATAGTGGCCCTCACCTTCTCCTACCTATTGCTTCATTTGACCTGTGTGTTGATGGAACCAAAGTTATTCCGCCTCAAGTTATGTTTACTCTTTATTAGGTTACTGTAGTCCCAGAAAAAGTCCGGTTTCTGTAGAAGACGACCGCGTGGTTAGGGGTAAATGAGTAACTTTAGTAACTTTCTTTCATATTTTACAAGGATATGACTTTTTCTGGAAGCTCGGGTGGGGGCTTGTGGGCTGGTGCCATGTACAACAGTTTCTAAAATATATATTGGAAAAACTATTTTTCTTCTACTTAGATCATGAAGGTACCACACGTTTTATGAATGGCTGAACTGCTTTGCTTGGCTTTTTTTTTTATTTCTACTTGTTGGCGGTGAGTTGAGAGAGAGTCTCCAAAACCATTTTTCTTCCGCTGTGGTATATACTTCCGCAATAATCTTGGAATATATTAGTATGTTCTATAATCCAAACAGCAAGCAGCAGGCGCACAGCACGGAGCGCTCACATGCTAATACATATACAGCAGCTAATCTAACTCGCCCGAACACAAACACATCAAGAAATGAAACACCCTACTTCCTTTCTTGGCCGTATACTCAGACACTGCTGGATTTCTATTTATTTTACTTGTTAGGTCCAAACCTTTCTTACCCCAGTAGGAATGCTATAGTAATAGAAAGTCATGCTTCATATATGCTAGCCCCGCGACTTAACCCAGAGGTGAGAGATTATACATTCAATGGCGGCTTTGTCTATATAAATACATGCACATTACTTATACCGAATCCGAGGAGAGAGTAGAGATTTCTGCTTATGTTGTATAATCCGATGATGTATATATTACTGGGATTGTACTGACTCTGGAAGACTGGAGACATGGACCCACTAGGTCACTATGGAGTTGGCATAGTGTCCAATTTGGGACAGGGGTCTAAAAAACTTTTAGCTCCACCTTGAACCCCGACAAGGGAATGTGGAATATGTACTGTAGTCAGAAGGTGTTCCTTCAGCTGAAAGAGTTATTCAGATGGTTGAAGCGGAGTTCATTCACAGGTAGAGAACAGGTCTAGGTCAGGGTAGAAGATGTAACAATGTGGTCATGAGGACAAGCGGAGTCCCAAAGATAACCAAAGGCGCAATAAGATCTGCTCATAGCCAAAGACAGTAGAAGAGGACTTACCAGAGTCACAAACTGTAGGACCTACTTGTAGTTTTGTGGTCTTCACAACCTCAGTCCTGGGTATGATCCCGTAGAAGTAAATAAGACATCTGCTAGAGATTAAAGCAATGGCTGGCACATGTCCAAAGTACATGTTCATGCCTGGAGCCTCATGCAAACGAACATATATTTTTGGACCCAAGACAGACGAAAACCTTCAGGACCTTTCTGCTTTAATGACCAGCACAATGCTAGAATTATAAAAACGCCCTAGTCATGCCCGGTATTCTTGAACATTTGGGGTAATGCAATATATCCTGACACCTGTTCTTCACCCACATCAATGATGATGGGCAGCAGTTTGGCGGGCACTTACAGTGGAGCATTTCTATTGTATTTCTTCCATATGACATCTTCATTACCTGTTCACACCTGTGTTAAGACCTTTGCTATTATCTTCTGTCACTAACAATAAAAACGGAAGTCTAATGGATCCGTTGTAATTCCCATTTAACTGGACTTTTAATGCCTTCCATTAATATTGTTTGTACCCCTACGTTAGTGCTTCCAATACTTGCGACAAAAAACTGGTGCAAAAGGACACTAAAAAAGAAACTAAAAAGTTCATTGAAATCCACGGATGTTTAAACAGATCAATTAGACTACATTTATTATCGTTTTCATGACGGAAGATAATAATGGAGGACTGAACACAGGTGTGAACTGAGCTCTGCCATCATATATTTCTGCCCTTCAGGGTAATTTTTGTTCTTTTCCATTGATACCCTGCTGCTCTTCCAGTACCAAAAAGAGACAACAAACTGCTTTACCTATTTATTGACCTTAAAGGAAATCTACGACCAGGATGAAGGATTGTAAACTAAGCACATTGATATACTGGTGTGTGCCCCCTCTGTTCTTCTTTTAGCATCTTATGCCCTTGTTTTTTATGAAAAAGGGCTTCAAAAATTATGCAAAAAATTATGGGGAGCTCCAGGCTCAATTAACAAACATGGAGCCCAGAGCCCCACTGGCTCATTTGCATAATAGCCTTTTATCGTAAAGAAGAGCAGTATGTCATTGTGCTTGGTTTACAATCCTTTATCTTGGTGGTAGATGTCCTTTAACGTTCCATAGGGCTTTGGGTCAGGGGGTTCTCTATATTCTCTTCATAACTTTCAAGTCTGGATTAATTGTAGTGTAATTCATGATTGTTAATAATGCAGTACTGTACTCCTAAGCCTTTCATGTTTTAAACAGAAAACTGGGAGAACATATCTGAAAAAAAAAAAATTCTTTCCATTGCAGAAAATGGAAAACCTAACTAGTAATACAATAAAAAAGGAAAAAAGAATGAGGGTGTTCCGTCTGTCTTTCAGACAAGGAATTCTCAGAATTCATGTGCAGGGCCCTGTGGAGCAGGATTGTGTATTTTTTCCTCTTCCTTTCTACCCTATGATAACATTGCCTCATACCTCTAATTATAAGCAAGTCAAAGCTAATAATGAGATATGAGATAAGTACAATGAGTGACACACATTGAAACTGCTGATAACAGGATTCCCTGTGAAACTCTGCTACAAGGATACATAGGAAAGTAGTTTGGAGTATAATCCAAAGGTAGAAAACTGCTGCCGGAAAGACCCATTAACCTGTGGCTTCCCAGTTATCTTACATTAGGAATAGGACTTTCTCAGGCAATCGGCACATACACAGTCTTACATTCATGTAAGAAAATCCAGTTTCATACTAATTAATAGTGCAGGAGGCCGTGTAGTGGTGATGGCAACTGAGAAGTCCTGAAGGCTCCCGGCTCCTCTCCTGCCACTATGCTGTGTGTCCTGACACTTGTTGTATGCCTCGACACAGGACAAAGAGCAAAGTGGCCCAGGGGAGCAGTAGAGGGTGGTAAGTACTTGTCAGTTGTACTGTACTGCTCCCGGTTCTCTCCTGCTCCTGGCGCACCACTGCTATGCGTCCTAATGTCAGCGATAAAACCAAAGTGGGATACGGTTGGAGAGAAGAAGGGAGGAGAAGAAGACCCAGGAAAGGAGAGGGTTTGTTTTTTGGTCTGATCTGGAGTCTCCACTATTTTTCTGCTCTGGGGATCTGCAGTATTAGTAGTTCTATGTTGAAGTATTTTTAGTCTACTATGGGGCCTCCAGTATTATTTGTCCACTCTAGGGTCTCCCCATTATTATTATTGTCTGCTCTGGGGTCTCCTAACTAATATTATCTGTTCTGTGTCTGTACTTTTATTGTCTGCTTTTAATGCACTGGTTTCTGGGATGGTATATATTGCTATACTGCAGTATGTATAATTTCTGTTCAGTAAATTAGTATAGTTTCTGTTGTCCATGTGTGTGCAAAACGGGTCACAAACAGACCTTGTTTATTGCAATTTTTGGCCAATCCTGGCTTGCCCTCGCCAATTTACTCTACCATTGACCCTGGGTTCCTACCTGTGACCAGAGTACCAGCTTTCTGAGAAAGACATGGGCATCTGGCCCAGGCTCTTCCTCCGCGTAGAACACTTCTTCTGTCAGGGAGGAGATTGGAGGAGGCAGTCCCCGGGTTTGCTATTATTTTTTTGCACCAGAATTTAGAAGGTGCTGTTAACTGATCACTGCAGACCCTGACTCTCTGGACTTTGGTGACACATTGATGATGCCTGGCGGTAGACCCACCATAGCGTTGGAGCCATCCCTAACCCCTAGACTGATAAATGATAGATACTGTTCTCGGGACAGTGGTCAGTCAGTAAAATCCAACCCATGCTCAGTCCAGATTCACAGACTGACCACCATTATGTGCCACGGACCTTAGTTCCTACAAAATACACTGGAAACCAGAAGGAGAAAAAGTAAAACTTCCACAAAACTACTTTGCAAGTAAATCCAAGAAAAGCTTCTCAACTATTGGTGCATTAGCCAAGTATGGCGGACATAGATTACTTTCCTACCACAGATGTGATGGCCGGTGGTAATTGACTGTGTGTACATCCTGGCTGAGCAGCTTACAGTAAGTGACCAGACGATTCCCTGCTCCAGTCGCTCTGATTATTTTACACTGTCAGCCAACACATGCTCTGCCTTTATAGCGTCTTCTAGGATTTCCATAACTAACACATTCTGTTTATTTCCGCAGCTAGTAAGATATACGGAAATATAATGCACCCAAACAACTCTGCATCTGTCTAAACAGCCGTGTCCCGATATCTGTTACACATAATAAGGATTGTAGTGCCGCCTCGTACAGACCTCCCCGTGTAGCCAATAATAATACCAATATGAAGCTGTAATTCTACGGATGAAAGTTTTTACATTTTAAAAGCATTAGGTAAGGAGGACAATCTTGATAGAGTGCGCGAGTAGTGCTTTATCAAAGCTTATTGACATTGTGCATTAAAGCGGCGTGTCTTAATGGGGGCTCGGAGCATTCTTGAGAAGTCGTTTTCATTGTGTAAGACGCACACACACCTGGCTCAACATGCATAGGCTGCGGCGTAATCGAATCATAGTACGCCTGCCTGGGTCACGCTACCAGGCCCGACTGGAAGTGTGTGTGTGTTTTGGCAATGATTCAATCAAACCAAGTCTGTCTCACGCGACCCTCCTCCAGTGTTGGGAATTCAGTATGAATCCTATAAGAGCTATGACTGGCTTATAGTAGCACAGATTCTCTGCTTCCAGTGCCAGATAGTCTGGAAGGAGACGTTTATAGCAGGGTGTGGCCGTCTTTCATCACCTTGTGGCTTTTAAGTTGAGATCTTTGATTTCTTTAGAAGCTGAGGATTTGTACTTGGATTTTATAAGCCAGGTCTGGGCTTTGGGCCGATTTCCCAACAAATCGAGACGGCAAAACAATCATTTTAGTATTATTATTTTTTTGTCTCCCTTGTGCTTTATTAAGTCTGAATGTACAGGGCAAGTTTCCTCCAGACTTCTCGTCCTGTCTTCTTACATTAGCAGCCACATTATGGGATTCATTAGAATTCTTCACCAGTGTAACGTCCAGACTGTACATTCTGTACTCTGCTTTGATGAGCCCATGTGCGGGCAGATGTACTGTACAGTCCTGACCGTTCCTACGCTGGACAAGCTTTACAAGAGGAGCGGACACGTGAAATATTCTATTGTGTTCTTAATTGTCCTCTGTGTCCGCCGGCATCAGTAACATCCACTTACACAGTATATTGTAGGCCTATAGTAGGGTATGTTCACAACAGACATTTCTTCCATTGCAGAGAAAATCTATCATACAAATTGACATTTTGTGGAGTTAATTGTACCATGGATCAGTTCCGCGGCTTAGAGACCCGGATACCCTATTTATTGGCTAGCTCTGCACCACAACTCTCACACAACTGTGACTAGTCTGGTAATCTTCTTATATTTGTTTTCCGTGTCCTCCTTTCTTTTAAAATCAACTTTAAAATTATGCTAATGAGTCAGAAGGGCTCTGGTAACCCCCCTAGATCCTTTCTGGTACATTATCATAATTTTAAAGTTGATTTTAGCAGAAATGAGGCCATGGAAAACAAATGCTACGTGTTGTAGCTTCAAAGGCTGTTACACTGTGCAGGAGTACTTCCCCCCTCACACCTTGTGCTGAAACTCCCTGCTGATGTGAGATTACATCAGGCAGAGGGAGCAAGAGTGAGGATAAGACATAATGTTAATGTTGGTTTCGGAGGAAGGGGCCATAGATAACATATATAAGAAGATTCCCATAGTCCCAGTGCCCAGATCTATGAATGGGTGCTTGATTTTGATGGGAGATTTAGTTTAATGCAGAAGTTAGTATCAGATGTCTCTATAATAACCTGTCCTGATTTAACAGGTCTGACCCAAGTATTATTTTCCTGAAAAGCATCAACTAAACAATGGGTGACATAGTTACTAAAAGGTTTTTTTTTTTGTCTTCTCATAGGATGTGAATCCTCATCTGAGGTGACCACTGAAAAATCTACAGCTGTGGTGGAGAAAGTGTTTTCATCCTTGAGGGACCTTACCAGGATCCGTTCACACTTGAAGTTGTTCAGTTCTGTTCATGTACCTTGCAGCAATATTCAGCAGGTGAGGACATCATCGCGGTGTAATGAAGTTTGTGTATAACAAGCTCCTATCACTGTATATACAAGATGTAGACCATACATAGACATCCTGAAGTAGCTGAACAGTGAGTAACCTTCTGCAGACCTAGGGGCCCAATGCTTGTTTTTTTTCTAGGTGTGACTCTCTTTTAAATTTTTGGCCTGAGAATATATTTCCGTGACCATATCTTGTTTTTCTCTCTGCTACATGCAAATATTTTTTTATTTTTTTTATTTGATAGCTTGCATATTGAGATAGTAATTTCCTGCTAGCGTTACAGCCACCAAATCCCTTGTAAATAAATGGATCTTACATGTGGAACCGGAGCTTTCTTCATGTGTGATTAAATAAACACCAAATCTTAATATTTGCATTTTCAGTATAAAAGTTTTCTGGGATAAATTGATACAAGGCTAAGGGCCCCCCTAGAGTGCACATATTTTACAGTAAGTTGCATGTTACAATGTAAGCAGTGAAGATTTCCATCTTTCTAGTTATTATGTTTCGTGTCACAGTCTAATCTAGGTTTTTGAGTGTTTTGACAGTGTTTGATCCTTTTGTTTTTCTGTTTGGTTTTATTTTATAGACAGTATTTTATTTTTACATGTTATACAAACAGCAGAATCTGTATAGGATCACAATGGCCACATGGTATGTCAGCTGACATTGGACAAAGCGCTCCATTGTTTTACTGTGTGGTCCTCAAGTAATCTCCCGATGGACTGATACAAGACATAAGAGAAGCTTGTGTGTACTCAGTTAGCTTCTGATTATCCAGAATCTCATAAGAACTATAGGGCCCAATACCAAATCTGTGATACCCCAACCACCCCCCTCATATTTTGGTGTGTTCTTATGTAACCTTATGTGAGCCAAGACCCAGGGGAGGATTAAGACGGCAATGGGCCCTGGGCTGTGTGAATATTACAGCACCTACAAGTCTGATATCACTTCCTACATATGGTACAAGTCAAACTTTTTGAAGAATGGAGGAAGCGTCCCTTCTGCCTGCTTCAGAGGACCTCTAAAGGTCCTGAAATGGCTCTCGTGTACATGTGTATTGACAGCATGAACAGATGTATGAGGATTTCATGAGTGTATATATTGAGTCTATATTATCTACTACTGCCAAGGCCTGCCTGTGACATCCATGGCTTATTTCACACAACCAACTTTGTTGAAATTTCTTGGGTTAAGCCCAAATCCGACTTACTAGCTATACAGACTAGGTTCAATTCTACTTAGTCTGTTTTGAGCCAGTGAATCTGGCCGTCACATTGATAGTTCTTGGGCCAAAGACCTCCCAACGTCCCTTTAGTTAGGCTAAGGCTTTTCCTCTTATCTACATTTAACTTTGAAACCAATTCCTTAGGTCCTTTTTAAAATATTTGAAAAAAAAAAATATTTCACTCAGACATTTTCCAAATGCAATTTTTTTTACGCAGTTTTAGCATTGTTATGCATCTATGTAGTCAACAGGATTTATCAGGACTGAGGCTTTGTCACAGTCTTCTCAGGTGATAAGATAGCATTGGATTTCAAGTTCAACAAATATGTATAATATTAAAACATCCTCTTTGTAAGAGGCTATGGACGATTTTCTAGTGTCCTCTGCCTACACAGGAACCAGCATGAATTTACCTTACAGAAGATCAGAGAAAGAAGAGAATCAAAGAAAATGTATTATGACAAAAGGACACAGGTGTGGGAGTAAGATAATGTTTAGATACATGGTAGAGATAGGATTATAAAGTAAAGTGTAGATGATCCACCTGGACCTCTTGTACCGGGCACCATAACTGCAGGCTCCCGTACCCATCAGCGGGAGGGGTAAGTATATTGGTGTCTGATTAATTTAGGACTTTGTGTTAAAGTTGAGCTAATTTTTCCTGGTGGCAAGAATGACCATAACATAATAAATTGCGGTAAAGAACACAATGACCAGATCGTGGTCAGACACTTCTCACTTTGGGGGGTATTTTTTTTAATTATAAATCCAAAAATGTAATTTCTGTATTGCATTAATGAAAGACTTTGTGAATATAATAAAGACAAAAATACAATATTTAAGAGCGATAACTGCAGTGCACTGTCAGGGAAGGTGGGGATGGGTTTTGCGTTGAAAGATTTTGGATTGTGATATATGTGGTAGTTGAGCGCGATCAGTAAGTGAGTACTCTATGAAACACCTGCAGCCCATTGAAAAGCAATAACACATAATAACACATAATGATATTTCATCACTACTTCCCGTATCCAAATAATGCGCCCATTCCCTTCCTGAAGAGTAAAGTACAAAGGTATTGTGAGGGTGAGCTGAAGCATAACGCTATGTGAGTGTGTATGCCGGTGCTGGAGGAGGTCTATTCTCTGTCACACAAGGACATGCCGATAGTCTATGCTCTCTCTAGTCCTAGCTATAACTGATCCTCACCCAGTATACACAGCACTGACCCTGGCAGATATTAAACAGATGGTGCTTAAATGCTAAATTTCAATCTAGCAAAGCGAGTTTGAGGCTTTTAAATATTGCGTGACTGGGTTTGAGGCCGTCCGGGGAATGCTCTATTACACAAACCTGCAGGCCGTCGCCTTGTGTTGGCTGGATGCTAAGCACATGTGTGCAGACGACCTTCAGCAAACTTCAAAGACACACAAATGTACACAAAAATAAGGTTTTACTCTGCCCGTTTATATTTCGGGTAGGCTTTGCATTTTTCAAAGACCCGTTTGTTTTGTTATGCTCTTTAACCCCTTTTTGACCAGTTGGCCGCAATAGTCTGCTTCCTCTTCTTAGGTATGACAGCCATAGTCTACTAGAGCGTCTCCATTCAGCCTTCTCCGCTGAATTAATTAGTTGTTTTAATCTTTCATGTTAAGATCTAAAATTCTCTCCTGATATGATATACTTTACGTTCCTTTTTTGTTATTACATTGCGCTATTGGTAGAATTTTTTTTGGTGTCAGTCAATGGAAACATTTTTGATGCAAATTGTGTCTTGATCAGAAATAATAAATAGTTCTGGTTCATACACAGCAGATTTTTCCACCATAGTTCAATCTATAGGTTTAGTAGTAAATCTGCAACAGAATTGCAAACAGGGCTGGTGCCAGCACTAGGCAAGTGTTGGGGCCCAGAGCTGCTGGGGGGGGCCCACATAAAGCTGTACTTGAAAACTTTAAATGAGGGCTTTAAATAAAATAACCATGGTAAACTAGGGAGTATTTTAGGGAACAGGAGACAGGAAGAGTTTTTGTTTCTGAAATTTTAATGCTGCCACATGAGTTCACTGCAAAGGGGCCCACTGAGGTTCTGTCGACCTGGGGCCTACTGAAACCTGGAGCCGACCCCAATTACAATTGCAGTTTGTTGAGGACCTTCTGCAAGGGTCAGTTGTCACATAACTGCATCAGCCATTCAATGGTAGCAAGGGAGGTGAGGTTATTGCTGAAGGTCCCATTTTTGGACAACTGTCCCTGTAGTACCATACCATAACTTTTGGCCCATAGTTCAGACAGTAGTGGCAGAAATTAAAATAGGGAGCCCATATTAGAGCTGGTTACCACTCTACAGCTTATACACTACCTGTATCCCCTAACTCTGGGACATCAGGGAGGGGCCCTTCAGTCTGAGGAGTCACAGAGATGTGGTGAAAGGTGTAGGGAGCATTTTTGAGGGCTGTTTTAGTTCCTGCAAGGGTCAGTTTGTCTTGGTCCTTGTAAGGGTAGAAGCTAATTTATGAGGGATGCAGGTGCTAGTTGACCAGCAGGGAGAGAGAAACACTCGCTAGCCAGTACATGATCATCTCGATCTCCTCCCTCTATGGGTAAAACCATTCAATGTGATATATGTGTTTGTCTTTTTGGTGATTTAAAATGTCCATATTTAATGCATTCAAGTAAAAATTAAGTTTCATGGACTATCTGATACAGAAAGTATATTGGAAATTTGAATAAATTTCTCTTATCCAAACAATATCAATTACCTGCTGAAATAGGAATATCCTTTTAAGCAGCCTATGGAAACCTGTCAACATGTGAAATCCTGATGATAGGTTCCTTTTAAAATATGCCTCCAGTAATAACATCCTCCACCTTATGATGACTTCCAGACAAATTCATTATATCATTTCTGTATAGAGTTTTTTTTATACAGCCCAAAAAGTCCAGTGTAAAGCACAGAACATCACAACAGGTCCCATTCCAATCCTTAGGGTTTTCTGCCCACCATTGATGTCTACTTTTGATTTTCCACTACATATTATATTCTCTTTGATCTGTTACTAAAAAGATGAGAACAATAGAAACAACAATGGGAGAGGTGAACGTTGCATTAGTCATTCATTGTAAAGTGGCATCGGCATCTCCTTTTATATTAATATAAAGATTTAGCAAGAGATTTGGCATAAAACCAACAAATGATTTTCAAGGGTGAGACTCAAGGATGTTCAAGTCTGAAGATTAATTAAATAAAATGCAATTGAATATTTTTGTTGAATAGAAAATGATTTGTAATGTGTGCCGCTTATATGAGCGACAATGACTGCATGGAATAGAGAACGACAAAGTATAAAATGTTAGACATTAGATAGGAGACGACACTAAGAAGTCACGATCATGTGTCCGGATTATTTAAAGGCCCATATCCAAGCGTTAATAAATCTCCCCCTGTATGTGTGTGTACGTATCCACTTATCAGGCCATTTTCCATCTCGTCGCACCACATTACATCATATGAAATCCTTTTTGCATAGCATTGGGCCTGATGAATATATCCCAGATTGATGATGACAGCGCATTGATTTATTAATTCACCCATACAGCGAAACATTTTAGTTCAGACACATGTGCATAGGAAGACCTGATCAATGACTGATCGTTAATGATGTGTAACCCACGCTGTATCACACAACCTCCATTACTGTGGTTACATGAGAAAACGGGGCACATCCGGAACACATAGCTCTCGTCTTCTGTGCCCCATCCTCTGACCCTGCCGCATCTGTAAATAACTAACAATCAAAATGGCAATCTGCAGGAAAATCATCCTGTCCGTCCCTAATCAGAAACAAGTCTTGAAGATGCAAATGTTTCCTTTCAGACATCAAGTACAAAGTAATTCCTGTACCGATCCTATCTAAAGGCAGTCCCCGGGTTACGTACAAGATAGGGTCCGGAGGTTTGTTCTTAAGTTGAATTTGTATGTAAGTCAAAACTGTATATTTTATAATTGTAGATCCAGACAAAAAAATTTTTTGCCCCAGTGACAATTGGAGTTTAAACAATTTTTGCTGTAATTGGACCAAGGATTATCAATGAAGCTTCATTACAGACACTTTACAGCTGATTATTGCAGGCTGGGACTATAGTAAAGCATCCAGAGAGCTTCACCAGAGGTCAGAGGGGTCCGTCTGTAAGTATGGGTTGTCTGTAAGTCGGGTGTCCTTAAGTAGGGGACCGTCTGTACTGCACTGTCCGGGCTAGTGATGGAGCAGTATATAAAGTGACTACACCGGCTTCTGAGCTTGTAAAAAACATACAAGTAATAAATACTGAAAATTAAAGGGTAGTCTTAAAGGGAACCTGTCATCAGAAATTGACCTAATAAACTAGCAGTATGTTGTCAAGCAGCTTGACAGCTTCCAAATGATGTTTCTTTCATGGTCCAGTCTGGTAGCTTCATCCAGAAAATCAACTTTGAAGTGAGATATAAATTGATTGTATAAAGTCAGGGAGGCGGAGATTTTAACACTGAAGTCAATCTCTCTCTTCCTCAGAAAGCCCCTTCACTGTTATTGATGATCCTGCATCCAGAGACATCACTAACCAGATCTCCTGAAGGCCGACACACAGTGTTAATCACAGAGGAGGAAGCGTTCAGAGCTTCCCACCTTGTCTTCAGTGTTAAAGGGGTTGTCCACTTTCAGCAAATATTTGATATTGTTTATGTAAGGAAAAGTTATACAATTGTCCAATATACTTTCTATATCAATTCTTAACAGTGTTCTAGATCTCTGCTTGCTGTGCTGCTATAGAAGGCTTCTTTGGATATAATCTGTCCATGTGATGGACATGCAGGTGCACAAACTGTTATTATCACAGAGAGTAATAGGAGCTGTATGATAATAACGGCTTGTGTACCTGCCTGTCCATCACATCACATGGACAGATTTCTATCCACTAGCAGTAAACATAGAAGCTAAAAGTTGCTTTTAAAAAAGAGGAGGCCATGGATAACAAATAGAAGAAGATTACCAAAGGCACAGTGCTTGTATCTATGAGTATGTGTCCCTGGTTTATCATTCTGGATCTTGATGGTAGATATCCTTTCACTTCACAAAATTCTTTTATAGTCTATTAAATACTAAAAAGGTATTTAACTGAAGTTGTAAGGTTGGCAGAAGAGACCACCCGTGGTGCCCATTTCTATATTGTGTTGTCGTCTGGAGATATACACACCACTCCTTAGCAGGATCCCATGATGTAACCATTCTTACTCATGTCATCACTGAAGCCTGTGGCAGCAGTCATGGGATATCCAGAGGAATCGGGAATATGCTTTGTATTTGGGTAAAACAACCCTTTCATTACAAAACTTGGGGCTTTTCTTTAAGATTTTGCACCCATTCAGCCAAAAGAGAATGTGTTGTTGGGAGAGAAGCTTTGTCTCTGAGCCCTTTTTCTGTGACCCATATTCCTGCCAATGTTTATGAAGATGCATGAAAAAGTTAGGCCCCTTTCACACCAACATATGTTTTTCCAGTCATGTGTTTGAATTGCTGTATTTGGCCATATATAGTTGAAGTTTTTTAACCGTACATCACTGTATCCACATAAAACACAGTTGGTTGGAAAATAATGTTACTAGCTTACTCAACCCCCAAATCCCTGGATACTACACGTACATACGGCGGCATGCGGTGCACAAACGTATGCAAAACATATTTTAAAACTCTATGGGGGTACGGAACTGAAGTATGGGAGAATATATGGGTTGTATATGTTTGTTTACGTCTCGCTTACTATATGGTACGATGGACAATATGGCCATTTAAATTGATGATCTTAATTCCCATTGTAGTGAATGTGGCCGTGTCCTATCCTTATAAAACCGGTAGGGTACGGGTAGCACATAGCCGTTTTAATACATTCATGGGAAAGGTGCATCATTGTGTAAATAATTGTTATACGCTGTGATTAAAAAGGGAGTAACACAACAGAATCCATCACAATTTTGGATTTTGTGTAGACTAGGTCCAAAGTTACAAAAAATGTACTGGCTGGCACCTAAATTTCAGATATATGGACATGTTATTGTTTATCATGCTACAGTGCATACATTTTTTACTTAGACTAAATATCCATAGGAAGCCGTTCATCTCTCGTGTAGTCTTTATGCGATGTGTTATTAAGCCACAAACATAAAGGGACAAATCTAAGTCATGCAGACAACATATGTTTAAACACAACAGACATTATGGCTGCAGGCATTTTGTTAATATATGATTATATGCTGTCATCTGTCCCATACTGTACTGCCATATGTGCGCCAATTATATCATTTAGTTTTCTATGCTCAGATATTGACATGGAAATCTATGCAGAACAGAATCTATTCATGGATAAGCTTGTAGCGCTTAAAGCGGCATTAAATAATGTATTGTTATGGTGAATGGATTGCAACCAGCCTAAGCCTGTTAAACAAACAGCAACATATTTGTCACGCATTTAGGAGGAGATTTGTTATTATTACCCTCTAAGAATAAAGTACATATTCTGCACATTAAAGGTGCTGTCAGATGCCAAGGACTGCTATTCATAGTTATTTAAAACGACAGATTTTAAAAATAGTCCCCTGGTATTAAACTTTTAACCACTATACAGGGATGTGAAATTCACTGCAAGGAAACCACCAGGTTGCTACCTCTTGGTGTACAATCTGGGGACAGCTGACCCAAGGGAATCAGGAGATAAATGGCACTAAAGGATGGCGAAGGGAAGGTGGAATTCATTTGTTTTAGTGATCCAGATACACCTCAGGGCAGGTCAATACCATAATCAAGCAGGGGTCAGGACCGACATAAGAGGGTTAGAGTCGAGTAATAAAAGCAGAGGTCAGAGGAGGCAGAAAAGGGTAGAATTAAGTAATACAAGCAGAGCTCAGGCCAGGCAGAAAAGGGTTCGGAACAAGTAAAACAAGCAGAGGTCAGGCCAGGTAGAAAAGAGTTTGAATTGAGTTTCACAAGCAGAGGTCAAACATAGGCAATGCAGACAAACACCTTTGCAGAGTATTGAGAAAACCTCATTTTTCAAGCATCTTTCCATGAGGGTGATACCATGAGGCCCATTGCCCAGGAGTGTCAAATCATACTTTTCTGAACATGGAAAATTGTGAGATTTGTATGTGATTTTGGTTCTAGTGCTATATCCCAATGTTATCCTAGTGCTTTGTAGTTCTGGTGCAGTGATGGCCAACCTATGACACGCGTGTCAGTGCTGACACGCACAGCCATTTTCAGTGACACGCGGCCGCCGGAGAGTTAAGTTTCATCCTCGGCTCCTACACAGCCAGGTGCAGTAGCCGGGAGGCTGAGAGATTGTCCAGCATATTGTAATATATAGATGTAGTATGGCAGTACATGGTAGGATCAATCAGACAACCTAGGATTAAAGTACCCTAGAAGTTAAATAATTATACATATTTGTTATTTAACCCCTAGGGGACACAGCCTATTTTGGCCTTAAGGACGCGGTCCCATTTTTCAAATCTGACCTGTGTCACTATAAGTGGTTATAGCTTTGGAACGCTATGAGATATCCAGGGGATTTTGAGATTGTTTTCTCGTGACACATTGTACTTCAAATTAGTTTAAAAATTTGGATGAAATCTTTTGCGTTTAGTTATGAAAAAAAACAAAATTTGGCAAAAATTTTGAAAAATTCTTTATTTTCAACGTTCTAAATTCTCTACTTTTGATGCAGACAGTCATAGCACCCAAATAAATTCATAACTTACATTTCCCAAATGTCTGCTTTATGTTGGCATGGTTTTTTAACCCCTTAGCGCTCCGCGCCGTAGCTGTACTGCGCAGCTTCCGACGATTAGCGCTCAGCGCAGTACAGGTACGGCGCGAGCGCATAGGATTTTAGAATTGTCACCACGTCTCGCGACGTGGTGACATCGGGACGAGATTTGGGTGACAGAGGCAGGAGGAGTTCCTGTCTCCGTCACCCGACCAATCAAATCGGTCCCGCCCGCCGATCGCCGTGATTGGCCAGTCAAACCTGACTGGCCAATTACAGCGATTTTGGGCTAAAAAACGTGGTTTTAGCCCCTTCCTCTTCCTCCAGCGGCACCATTTTGGTTTGGTATCGCTGGAGAGAGGAGAGAGCGTTACTGTGTGCACCAAAATACACTTTTACACTATAAATAGTGTTCTGATCCTTATCTGATCCCTATTGTTCCCTACAAATTCCCATCCCTATCTGTTTTTTCCTGTGTCCTGTGTGTTCCCTGTGTGATCGCCTTGTGTGATCCCACGTGTCTTCCGTTTTTCCCTGTCTGTCCGTTCTGAACCCAAACGCACTTTTCAGTGCGCTGTGTTAGCGTTGTTCTGCACTGGACGCACTTTTCAGTGCGCCGTGTGAATAGCGCTGCACAGAATCTTTAGCAGTCTTAGCGGTAGTTAGTTTGTCTTAGGGCAAGCTAGGTGCATTTGTAGCGCCTTTTTGCGCGGTGCACATAGGTTTTTTTTCGGTGCCTGGTAATATTTTTTTCCAGAACGCCGTAGGTGTACCCGTACGTAGCTACTTTTTGTGTGTGCCATCTGTGCGGCTGGTCCGTGTGGTTTGGTGTGCATTATCTTTTTTTTTGTGTGCTATCTGTGCGGCTTGTCCGTGTAGTTTAGTGCGCATTATTTTTTTTGTGTGCTATCTGTGCGGCTTCTCCGTGTAGTTTAGTGCGCATTATTTTTTTTTGTGTGCTATCTGCGCGGCTTGTCCGTGTAGTTTAGTGCGCATTATTTTTTGTGTGCCATCTGTGCGGCTGGTCCGTGTGGTTTGGTGTGCATTATCTTTTTTTTTTTTGTGTGCTATCTGTGCGGCTTGTCCGTGTAGTTTAGTGCGCATTATTTTTTGTGTGCTATCTGTGCGGCTTGTCCGTGTAGTTTAGTGCGCATTATTTTTTGTGTGTGCCATCTGTGCGGCTTGTCCGTGTAGTTTGGTGCGCATTATCTTTTTTTTTTTTGTGTGCTATCTGTGCGGCTTGTCCGTGTAGTTTAGTGCGCATTATTTTTGGTGTGTGCCATCTGTGCGGCTTGTCCGTGTAGTTTGGTGCGCATTATCTTTTTTTTTTTTGTGTGCTATCTGTGCGGCTTGTCCGTGTAGTTTAGTGCACATTATCTTTTTGTGTGTGCCATCTGTGCGGCTTGTCCGTGTAGTTTGGTGCGCATTATCTTTTTTTTTTTTGTGTGCTATCTGTGCGGCTTGTCCGTGTAGTTTAGTGTGCATTATATTTTTTTTTTTGTGTGCCTGCTAGACGGTTTATCCGTGTAGTTTGGTGCACATTATCTAATTTTTCTAGTTCTCTATTTTTTTGTGTGCAATGTCTCAGAAGACGTACACCGTGTTGGAGGCATATAACATGCTTGCCTCTGACACCGAGTCAGCTAGTGGGGATGATGGTCCCTTTTACCTATCATCATCCTCCTGCTCATCTTCCAGTGACCTGGAAGGACCCCCAAGAAGGCGCCGTAGGGTTCCAGGGACTTCTGCAATTGAAGTGCCTGGGACTTCTGCAGGAGAAGTGCCTGGGACTTCTGCAGGAGAAGTGCCTGGGACTTCTGCAGGAGAAGTGCCTGGGACTTCTGCAGGAGAAGTTTCTGGGACTTCTGCAGGAGAAGCGTCTGGGGCTTCCACTGACCCCACATGGGTAGCCCCAGATAATTATACCCCTCAGGTCCCTGACTTTTTGGGCCATCCTGGAATTAACTTTGACACGACAGGGCTCAGAGCTGTGGACTTTTTTAAGTTTTTTTTTGATGAGGAGCTGTTGAATTTAATTGTAGTCCAGACCAATCTCTATGCTGCACAACATATTGCCCAAAACCCCACGTCCTTTTATGCACAACCCTACAGGTGGACCCCTGTCACTGCAGCAGAGATGCACAAGTATTGGGGCATAATACTCCTTATGGGGATAGTAAAGAAGCCTTCAATCAGGGACTACTGGAGCACAGACATACTGTACCACACCCCCATGTTCCGCATGGCAATGAGCAGGATGCGCTTTGAAGCCATCCATAAGTTTTTGCACTACACTGACAACACACAGTGCCCACCCAGAGGTGACCCCAGTTATGATCGGTTATTTAAGGTCAGGCCCATATTAGATCATTTTAGTGCCAAGTTTGCCCAGGTATATACCCCCGCAAAACATGTAAGCATAGACGAGTCCCTGGTACAATTCAAAGGGAGACTTCACTTCCGCCAGTACCTGCCCAATAAGAGGGCAAGGTATGGTGTGAAGATGTATAAGCTGTGCGAAAGTTCATCAGGGTACACATACAAGTTCAGGATATATGAAGGGAAGGACTCCACTATAGTGCCCCCAGAATGCCCCCCCTTCCTGGGTGTTACAGGGAAGATAGTGTGGGATTTAGTGCACCCACTGCTGGACCAGGGCTACCACCTCTACCTGGACAATTTCTACACCAGCACCACCCTGTTCAAGTACCTCACTTCCAGAAATACTGCGGCATGCGGCACTGTACGCAGAAATCAGAGAGGTCTCCCTAAGTCGCTGCTTGGGCAAAAACTTAAAAGGCACGAAAGCAGGGCACTATGCAGCGACTCTGTATTGTGTGTTAAGTACAAGGACAAGAGAGAAGTCCTTGTATTAACCACAATACATGAGCACACCACCACCCCTGTCCCAGTACGAGGTGCCAGTACAGAAACCCCCAAGCCAGACTGTATTTTAGATTATAACAAATACATGGGAGGGGTGGACTTGTCTGACCAGGTGCTTCAGCCGTACAATGCCATGCGGAAGTCGAGGGTGTGGTACAAGAAGCTGGCCGTGCACATGATGCAGATGGCATTGTATAATGCTTATGTGCTGCATCGATATGCCGGCCAGAGGGGAACTTTCCTGGAATTTCAAGAGGTGGTAATAAAGTACTTTCTTTTTGGAGACCAGGAAGGGGGGAGTGCTAGCACATCTGGAAGTGAGGCCCCAACACGTATTGTACCAGGGCAGCACTTTCCAGGAGTAGTTCCCCAAACAGCCAGCAAGGGAAGGACACAGAAGAGGTGCAGGGTGTGCTCCAAAAATGGCATTCGGAAGGACACCATTCATCACTGTGAGACATGCCCAGAAAAACCAGGGTTATGTATGAAAGATTGCTTCCGAATTTATCATACATCCCTGGATTTTTAGAGTACTCTGTTGCTACCCTGACGCACAGCTTATACATCATGCCACATGCCGCACCTTCCCTTCTAAGCCCTGCCATGTGCCCAGCCTGTAGATTACTGTCCCGTATGCTTTACCCGGGAAAACATGCATCATGATTTTTAGGGTGTTTGTCTCCCATGGCAGCAGCTGGGCACAAAATGACATAATAGATATTTTTTACTATGCACTATCCATTATGCACTTTTTCAGGGGTCCACCTGTGGGGTTAAAATGCTAACTATACCCCTAGATTAATTCATGGAAGGGTGTAGTTTCCAAAATAGGGTCAGTTCTTAGGGATTTCTACTGTACTGGCCCCTATTGGCATCTACAAATCTTTCATGATGCCAAAAAGAAAAAAAAAATGTACAATGTCTGTGCTCCAACAAGTTATTCCCTTTTGAGCCCTACCGTGTCTCCATCCTACAGATTATTGCCTCCTATGGGGTATTGCCCTAACCGGGGTAACCCGCAGAATGATTTTTGATGTGTTTTTCCCCAGTGGCATGAGTTGGGCAAAATACTTTTGTCACTTCAATGGCATATTTGATAAATTGCAATACAATTGTTTCTCTGCACTACTCACTTTGTATTAAATTTTAGCCAGCACCTTAGGGGTTAAAATGCTCATACAAGCCTACATACATTCTTTGAGGGGTGCCCTTTCCAAAATGGGTTCACTACTTGGGGGTTTCTATTGTACTGGTACCTCGGGGGTACCCCCCATTACCAATCTAGTGAAAACGAAGCTTGAAAACCTAAATTGTGCTTCTTTCTTCCTGACCCCTGCCGTGTGCCCAGCCTGTAAATTATTGGCACATGTGTGGTATTGCTGTATTTGGGACAACCCGCAGAATGATTTTTGGGGTGTTTGTCTAAAGTGGCATGGGTTGGGCACAGTACACGAGGCACTAAAATGACATTTTTGAGATAAAAACACAATTTTTACTCTGCACCCTTTACTTTGCATTCAATTTTGGCCAGCGTGTTGGGGGTTAAAATGCTCATACAAGCCTACATACATTCTTTGAGGGGTGCCCTTTCCAAAATGGGTTCACTACTTGGGGGTTTCTATTGTACTGGTACCTCGGGGGTACCCCCCCATTACCAATCTAGTGAAAACGAAGCTTGAAAACCTAAATTGTGCTTCTTTCTTCCTGACCCCTGCCGTGTGCCCAGCCTGTAAATTATTGGCACATGTGTGGTATTTCCGTACTCGGGACAACCCGCAGAATGATTTTTGGGGTGTTTGTCTAAAGTGGCATGGGTTGGGCACAGTATATGAGGCACTAAAATGACATTTTTGAGATAAAAACGCAATTTTTACTCTGCACCATTTACTTTGCATTAAATTTTGACCAGTGTGTCGGGGGTTAAAATGCTCACCACAACCACCGATAAATTCTTTGAGGGGTCTAGTTTCCGTAATGGTATCATTTATTGGGGGTTTCTATTGCACTGGCACCTCACAGGCCCTGCCAACATGACATGGCACTCCAAATCCAAACGTGTGAAAACGGAGCTGGAAAATCAAAATTTCACTCCTTCCGTTCTCATCCCTTCTGTGTGCCCAGCCTGTAAATTATTGGCACATGTGTGGTATTGCTGTACTCGGGACAACCCGCAGAATGATTTTTGGGGTGTTTGTCTAAAGTGGCATGGGTTGGGCACAGTATATGAGGCACTAAAATGACATTTTTGAGATAAAAACGCAATTTTTACTCTGCACCATTTACTCTGCATTCAATTTTGACCAGCGTGTCGGGGGTTAAAATGCTCACCACAACCACCGATAAATTCTTTGAGGGGTCTAGTTTCCGTAATGGTATCATTTATTGGGGGTTTCTATTGCACTGGCACCTCACAGGCCCTGCCAACATGACATGGCACTCCAAATCCAAACGTGTGAAAACGGAGCTGGAAAATCAAAATTTCACTCCTTCCGTTCTCATCCCTTCTGTGTGCCCAGCCTGTAAATTATTGGCACATGTGTGGTATTGCCGTACTCGGGACAACCAGCAGAATGATTTTTGGGGTGTTTGTCTAAAGTGGCATGGGTTGGGCACAGTATATGAGGCACTAAAATGACATTTTTGAGATAAAAACGCAATTTTTACTCTGCACCATTTACTTTGCATTAAATTTTGACCAGCGTGTCGGGGGTTAAAATGCTCACCACAACCACCGATAAATTCTTTGAGGGGTCTAGTTTCCGAAATGGTGACATTTTGGGGGGTTTTCTATTGTACTTTTACTTCAGGGGCTCTTCAATTACACTGTGGCACCACAAAATATTTGCAGCCAAATTGGCTTTCCAAATTCCCAGTATCGCTAACTCTGTTCTGGACATCGCTGTGCGGGGAAACAGCAGCTGACATCCACATGTCTGGTATTGCCGTACTCGGAAGAAGCAGGGCAAGAAATTAGGAATATATATTTACCTCAAATTCCTTCTGAATGTATCCGTTTTAGGGCTAAATTGGAAAGATTGAAATCCAAAATTGAAATTTCAAAATTTCCACTCCATTTTCATATGCTTCCGGAAAAATAATTAAAGGGTTAACAGACTTCCTAAATGCTGATTTGAATAGGTTGAGATGTTAGGTTCATAAAATGGTGTTACTTGTGGGGGTATATAGTACATAAGCCTTTATAGGGCACTTCCAAACTGAATTGATCACCAAAAAGTTCGCATTTTTCAAATTTCAAGAAAATCTGAGAAGTTGCTACTAAAACTTCAAACCTTCTCACATCCATAAAAAAAATGGAAACTTAAAACAAATAATGGATATAAAAAGAAGACCAATGGCAAAAGGTTTCTATCAAAAAAAATTTGTTGTATCACTTTTTGTCTAAAAAGTATAACATTTGAAACTTTGAAAATAGTCATTTTTTTCAAATTTTTCCTAAATTTTTGAATTTTTACCCCCCAAAAAAGGAACGGATCACCGAAATGACACTACTAACATAAACTACAATGTCTCACGAGAAAACAATCTCAAAATCACAGAGATATCTTAAAGCGTTGAAAAGTTATTACCACAGGAAGAGACACTGGTCAAATTTCAAAAAAAAGTTGCGAGCCTTAACCTGCAAACAGGCTGCGTCCTTAAGGGGTTAAGATTCCACATATTTTACTAGAATGTTATGAGGCTCAGAATTTGGGTGCCATTTTTCACATTTTTTGTAAAATCGCCAAAACCCGTACTTAGATGGACCTGATCAACTTCTAATTGACACTGAGAGGCCTAAATAATAGCAAGACTCGTAAATTACCCCATTGTGGAAACTACACCCCTCAACGTATGAAAAACTACTTTTAAGAAGTTTGTTAACCCTTTACGTGTTTTATAGGGGTTAAAACAAAATGGAGGTGCAGTCTGCAAATTGTAATATTTTTTCACAATACACCCATTTTGGGTGGAAAATTAAACATTTAAAATGGATTAAATTAAAAAAGGCTCCACAAAGTTTGATACCCAATTTCTCCCGAGTACACCGATGCCCTATATGTGGTGGTAACCTGCTGTATGGGCGCACGGCCGGGCATAGAAGGGAAGGAGGCGCCATCCAGATCAGATTTGCTATGTCACATTGTACAGGCTATAATTTTTTTCTTTTTTTTAATGAGGACCTATAGGGGCTTATTTCTTTTGCCACATGAGATGCACTTTTCTGGTATGTAATTTTGGGGCATCTACAGCTAATTGGTGAGATTTAATTAACTCTTTGTTGGTGGAGGAAATGAAAATCATCAATTTTTAGGAAAATTTTTATGTGTTTTTTATTTGGCCGTAAACCATACCATAAAAATAGTATATTATTTTTATTCTATGGGTCGCCACGATTATGAAAATACTTCATTTATATATATTTTTTATTTTTTACCATTTTTACTGAATAAAAAGTAATTTGGCAAAATTGTTGTTAATTTTAGCATCACCGTCTTTCATATGTATAACTTTTTTATTTTTCACCTCACAAATCTGTTTAAGGGCTTATTTTTTGCAAGAATGATAGCTCTTTTTAGTGGTCTTATTTTAGATTGCGTAACTTTTTAAAATCACTTTTTTTAGAGCATTTTTAAAGGGCATTAATAAAAAATCATCTTTTTCAGAGAGAGTTTTTTTAGGTTGTTTTTTACGGGGTTCACTTTGCGGATCTAATAACAATTCTGTTTTATTATACAGATTGTTACGGACGCAGGGATACCAAATATGTGGGGGTTTTGTGTATTTTATTCAATTGTACTGAATAAAAACTAATTTGGAGAAAATCTTATTCATTTTAGCATCACCATCTTTTCATATGCATAACTTTTTTATTTTTTGGCTGACAAATCTGGTTAGGGGCTTATTTTTTGCGAGAACAGTTGTTCTTTTTAGTGGTCTTATTTTAGAGTGCATAAAATTTTTAAAATCACTTTTTAGAGCATTTTTTATAGGGTATTAATTAAAAATTATCTTTTTTCGGAACGTTTTTTGCGTTTTTTTCCTCCGGCGTTTACCGTGCGGGTCCAGTAACAATTCTGTTTTATTATGCAGATTGTTACGGACGCGGCAATACCAAATATGCAGGTTTTTTTTGTGTTTTTATGTTTTTTATACTTTATTAAGTTTTTTATGGGAAAGTGACATTTTAGGGGCTTATATTTTATGTATTTATTTTTTATTTATTATAATGTGTAGTGTTAACTGTTTTTGCATTTTTTTTTACTTATACATACTTGAACTTAAACCAGTGATGCTCTGATCACTGGTTTAAGTTCAATACACTGCTCTACAATACTATTTTATTGTAGAGCAGTGTAAACTGTCTGAGCAAGCTTGCGCATGCTCAGACAGTTTACAGTCAGACCCGGAAGCGGTCTGGCTGCCATGGAGACCGGGCAGCTCCGGGGCACATGCCAGTCCTCGGAGCTGCCCGGAAGAGGATCGGATCCCCCGGTAAGCGGCACGGGGGATCCGATCCACAGCAGGAACACCCTTACACGCCGCGGTCATGCTTGACCGCGGCGTGTAAGGGGTTAACACCCGCGATCGGAGCCGGCTCCGATCGCGGGTGTTACAGCGCGGTGTCAGCTGTGATAGACAGCTGACAGCCGCTGCTTCTGGTACCGGCTCCGTTCGTGAGCCGGTCCCAGAAGCTAGACGTTATACTACGTCCCGGTGCGCTAAGCATCTAGCCCCGGGGACGTAGTATAACGTCGTGGTGCGCCTAGGGGTTAAAACTATAAATATCACAAAATTATGTTTTTTTTGTCAAGGTGACACACCACCCGAGTTATGCTCGTTTTTTTGGCGAATTTTGAAACACCAAGCTCAAAAGGTTGCCCATCACTGTTCTAGTGTCATCAGGGTTAAGTGAGATTTTCACCAATTTTATAGCTCTCAAATCCAAAGTGACCACGGCATTCAATAAAACAACTTCTTTATTTAGTCCATTTTAAAAGACATGGGAAGACATCAAAGTTCCAACGCGTTTCAGACGCAGAGTGTGTCCTCAATCATGGATTACGATCTCTGATCTATTACATGAATCTCCTAGCAACACCTAGTGAAAAACTGACCACACTGTCCATTTTTTTTCACACTCCTACTGACTTCAATGGATGAACTTTGTAGGACAACTATTAGAGTAATGCATGCTGCAGTTTTCTTGGATAGGATTGTATCGTTAAATAGATTATGCTTAATGTTGGATATGTGCATAACTCTATAGACTAACAAGGGTCTTAGCTCTGTCAGATGCAGAAAGCACTGATGCGCTAAAATCATTTGGGGACAAAGGCCCTAAGAAGCTGGATTGTGTAGTGATTGGTAGACATAGATGTTGGGTGAATGCGCTGGCCCTTCCAAAAGTGGAAGGGGGAACACCACCACCACTAGGACCAGGTGGCTACCTGATCCATACAGCCCATGACCAGCAAGGATAGGTAAGACATGAATGTGGCCTCTTCTAGTGCTAAAGCCTTTTTTTATCTAGTTACAACTCCTTTAAAATGACAGTTGTTTAAAGAGCAAGAGCGAGGAACTGAGCTCAGTATCGATTTGAATAAAGCACTTGGGGGAAGAAAAAGAACCATTTGTCCAGCAGCCCTTGCCTATGTCTTTCCTCTTTCTGTCTTGTCCTACTACTGTTACCCCCTCCCCTCTCCCTAGACGTCTATGAATACCCTTAGGGGTGGCCATCCATCCCTGGTCCCTGCTCAGCGTACAGTAGTTTTTCCCTAGAAATGTAACTGTCCAGATAAGGTCACCCTGTGCATTGGGAGCAGCTAGTGATTGAGGAGAGGAGCTGAACAGGAGGATGTATCCCTTACAGTAGTACAGGTGGTCCCCTACTTAAGGACACCCGACTTACAGACAACCCAGAGTTACAGACAGACCCTCTGACCTTTTGTGAAGCTCTCTGAATGCTTTACTATACAGGCGGTCCCCTACTTAAGGACACCCGACTTACAGACAACCCATAGTTACAGACGGACCCCTCTGCCCCATGTGACCTCTGGTGAAGCTCTCTGGATGCTTTACTATAGTCCCAGACTGCAATGATCAGCTGTAAGATGTCTGTAATGAAGCTTTTATTGATAATTCTTGGTAAAAATTACACCAAAAATTTTGAAACTCCAATTGTCACTGGGGCAAAAGAAAAAAAATTGTCTAGAACTTCCATTATAAAATATACAGTTTCGACTTACATACAAATTCAACTTAAGAACAAACCTCCAGACCCTATCTTGTATGTAACCCGGGGACTGCCTGTAGTCCCAGACTGCAATGATCAGCTGTAAAGTGTCTGTAATGAAGCTTTATTGATAATCCTTGGTCCCATTACAGCAAAAAAATTTAAACTTCAATTGTCACTGGGGCCAAAATTTATTTTTGTCTGGATCGACATTTACAAAATATACAGTTTCGACTTACATACAAATTCAAAGTCCACCTGGTATATCTTTATAATGGAGGGCTTAAAAGTGAATCTAGCCTGAGAGTTTAGTTCCATATAATAGATGGAGTTTTATATTGTGTTAAAAGTTAGTGAGTGTGTTAAAAGATTAACTTGCCCTGTCTGTTAACATATTCAAAAAAACTGTGTTATCCTACAGATTATTGCTCCAACTTATACAGTAAGTCTTATATTTAGTATCCTGCATAGTTCACTGTTGCCTTTCGTCAGACTTATAATGTAATTATTGACATCTGGAGGATATGCCCACATATATGGGATTTCTGGCCCGATATACAAGACAGGATCCGTTTGATAAGCACTCTGCGGTTCCAATTCCTCTGATATTCCTGGGTCTGTCCCCCTTCGGGTTTGCGTTTGTCTGCGTCCAAACATATCTAAACGCAGTGGCTAAATCATTGATACCTCTTTTCTGGAGGTAGACCGTTGCGCCACCCCTGAACGCATGGACTGATAAAGTATCCGAAAACTACCACATGGAAGAACTTTTAAGTTGACACACATACACATGCGCACACACGCACGCATACACACACACACACACACACACACACTCACACACACATAGAGATGGAATGAGATATGCCACACCACACTAGAGGAGCTAAAAGACAACTTGGAAGTAAACACGCGCAACGGCGCCAACCCTTCATCTAGCTCTCGTTGTCACTGCTAGTTAAATCTCACTTCTTAACATATTAACCAATCCAAGGTAACTACTATACATGGGAAAATCAGGAGAAAACCCTATTACCCCCCCCCCCCCATTGAAAATGTCTATTCGATAGAACAGCTTCAATGCCATTGATTGATTGTTGACACCATGTATACTTATATACCCCGAGACATTGTATTGTTATATTGTCTTGATGTTGAAACAATAAAAACAGAATTGCAAAAAAAAAAAAAAAATGTAATTATTGGGAAAGAGGCATAAATGCAGAAATAAAAGTAGTGATCCCATTATTAAGCTTACCATAGGCACCTGGTTTATTCTGGTCAGTATTGACTACATCATTTTTACATTAATGAACCTCTCTTCCCATCATGCACCTCTGCATATTGTCTTGTTCATGAGACATTCAGACAGTATACACAATGGGCCATTCTTGCTCATTGTCCTCGGTGGCCTCTTCAGCTGTGAATGAGATTTGAATATTGCATTTATCTTGTAGCGAGTGACGTCACTAGCGGTAGATCCATGGAAAGAAAAAAAGATTCCTGTAAATATTATTTGGCGGGGAGTAGGATGCAGCTATCAACCTTTTCTCTTTATTCTTTGCCATTACTGTAAATAGTGGAGACGTTATAGTTTTTTGTTGTATTGCTAGCTCTCATATTAACACAGTAGTTGGTCTCATCAATTATGTTGGGGGTGAGAATCCTAAAAATATGTTTGTGGATAAAAAAAGGAACATGTCCAATGAAATAGAATAATAATAAATCCTTTATTTATATAGTGCCAACAGAATCCGCAGCGCTGCACAGAGCTTACCGAATCGGTGGTTCTAGAACAAAAGTATATAGAATGTAACTAAAGTGTGGGATGGCCTTGAGAGTGACTGCCACCACAGATAGAGCAGTGTTGTGAGGGGTGCACCCAGCTAAAACAGTAACTAGTAAACTAGTAAAATCTTTCATAGACAATTAAAACCTCTGCACAGGGGAACATGTGCAAAGGTGTAATGACAGATGTCCACGTCTCCCTGCACTCATTTAGGCTAATTTGCAGTCTGGTAGGTCCCCATTAGGAAACCTCTGTGAGAGGAGATATATGTTCTGTGTACAACATCTAAGGACATTTCTATGAATCTTTCTGACATAAGTGTTTTATATGTGTATTCTAGTGCTTATATGTATTCTGTATTGGGTGCAGACTCTCCATGCTTCTTTCTTTACATCTCTAAGCTCTTCTGAATAGGTGGAGCTGCAGCAGCACAGTAGGACATCCTCCACTCTCTTCCAGTTCCTGTCAGTGAGAGACAGCAGCTGTGTGTGTATACAGGGAAACATGCTGAAAACATTGCCAATATTGGGGAACATAGAACTTTTTAAATACATTTTCCACTTTTAGTTCCCTTGATATATAGGTCATGGGGTTGAAGGAGAAGAATTGGCTCCCTATAAAATTGCCCTTAATGTATGTGAGAGATAATAATTATGGACAGGGAATGGCTTGAATGGGGGCAATGGACACTGTATGGTAATAAAGTGCAATAACATTACGCTGATAGTAATGTAGGAGACCAGAAAACTACTACTACTTGCATTCCTTTGCTTGAGATGAAGCATCTTGGGATTCATGGTAGATAAGACGTGAGTGGGCACCTTTGCTATGCATCTTGTCTGTGTAGTCATTTCTACATGAGCTGTGATAGACAGTGATAAGAAATCCAGCCTTCACCTCGGCTCTAGCAGTTGTTGTAGCATGTAGTTTCGTGTCGTGGAGCTGTAAACTGTGTTTTTGTTTGATCAGAAATTAGCTCTAAAGCAAACACCAACAAAGGAATAATGGCCATATTTAGGCTTCCTCCGAATGTAAATGTCATGGACTAGACTGATGGGATGAGGGGGATGCGGTATCCGCATACATCTGTGCAACTATATGATTTATGTTTTCCTGAATTGAATGAGTACGAGAATAGGTTTGCGGAAATCCTGTACTAGATATTGGTTCAGCGAGAAGTATATAACGTGTGGTCTCATGTACCCAGGGTTATCATGTTATTACACTGTGTAGCATAGTGGGGTTATGTGCGGTTGAAGGGCTGGTATTATCAATAAATGCCTGCTAAAATGTCTAGGTTTATATATAACGCGCAACAGATTATAAAGATGAATGACCAGCAGGTGGCAGACCTGAGCACAGTTCAAGACAGCGGTTGTCTGTAAGTACGGTTCATATATAAGGCGCACTGGACTATAAAGTGCACCTTTGATTTCTGAGAAAAATCAAAAGATTTTTTGTGCGCCTTATAGTCCGAAAAATACGGTATTCATAGTTCCAGGCACCATAACTGTGTTTATCTTCTCATATGTGTTATCCATGGTCTCCTTCCTTCTAAAATCAACTTTTAAAATTATGCTAATGAGCCAGAAATGCTCCATGTGGGCTTTTATAATGTGCAGGAGCACTTCCCACCTCCCACTGTGTGCTGAGGCGTCCTCTGCTGCAGTGAGATTACATCAGCCAAAGGTGAGACACATACTTGTCTTCACATACTCTTACATTGTCTCCCTCTCCCACAGTGTGCTGCTGCCGTGAAAATACAGCATGAAGAGGGAGAAGGAAAGTGCCAGGGAGCAGGGACACACACACAGTGTAACAGCCTGTGAAGCTACAGCATGGACGTGCTCTGGTAGAGCACTTCTGTCTCATTTGCATCATTTTAAAAGTTGATTTTTAGAAGAAAGGAGGCCATGGATAACAAATATATGAAGATTACCACAGTTATGAGTAAGTGGTTTATCATGCTGGATTATAGTGGTAGATGTTCTCTAACCCAGACTATTTTTGTTTTGAGGTCTTGTTCTCGGAGCAGTGTTCAGTCTGTGAAATGTGGCCACCATATGTTTTGTGTATATAGGAACCTATCAGTGAGAGTTGGGATCCTGGACTAACACGGACATGAAGTAAACCACTCACAGCCTCTGCTCTCAGACATGACTGTGTCATTGAAGGAGCTCCTTCTATCTGTCCATTGTCACCCCCGCATGATCACTGAGCACTGATGGGTTACTATGACAACCTTACAAAGAACACAAAGTACTCCAACACGTTGTATAAGTTAATGAAAGTCCATCACCTCCCAAAATATAAAAAATAAACCCAATTGCCGTCAAGCAGAAAATTGTAAAAGTATAGTACATATATATGTATGCACGTGACAAATCCTGGCAGTCTCCATCTCCTTTCCATTTATCTTAAATTGTGTAAAAGATTATTGATAAATGTATATTTTGCTTCCAGCACAGATACGTCTGTTTTCCTTTTATTTTTATACAGTATTAGTTACAGTCTTCTTCCTCCCCAGGCCTCATACAAGCCTTTGCTGAAACAGATTGTAGAAGAAATCTTTCATCCTGAGCATACGGAGCCCACAGATATCGAACATATGTCTTCCGGTCTCACTGATCTCCTCAAGACGGGGTTCAGCATGTTTATGAAGGTTGGTGTTCTTTCCTTATTCTCTTATTATTTATTATTACAGGCAGTCCCCGGGTTACATACAAGATAGGGTCTGTAGGTTTGTTCTTAAGTTGAGTTTGTATGTAAGTCGGAACCATATAGTTTATTATTGTAACCCCAGTCAAAATTTTTTTGGTCTCTGTGACAATTGGATTTTAAAAATGTTGGGTTGTCATAAGAACCAGGAGTAACAATAAAGCTTCATTACAGACGCCTGTGATAACTGTTACAGCTGATTATTGTAGCCTAAGGCAAAAGTACAGTAAATTACCAACATCCAGAGGTCCGCCTGTAACTAGGGGTCGTATGTAAGTCAGGTGTTCTTAAGTAGGGGACTGCCTGTATTTACCATAGTTACTTAGTAACTATTAACTCTTTCCATGCATATTGAACATTTCCCTTGATGATTCAGTTTTTTTGAGGATATTAGATCCTCAAGGGACTATCTAGGGGAGTACCTGGAGGGGTAGTAGCTGCTATGGGGTGGTCACTGTCCGGACGCCTGATGCCCGACCAGACACACTATAGAATGGAGGATGTGCACTGTTAAATACATATTATGCTTCCACAGTACACAGCATAAATCGGCAGTTCAGATAAAAAATGTCAGACAGGGGACACGCAGCAGGACTAGGAATATATGTCTATCTCCTGTTATCTACTTTCACAAATGTGATCAGCTGTTACCAGGCTGCACAGAGTCAGATCTGTGGCCCGTTACCCCCCAGGTATAAGAAAACTGCCTGTCAGTAAGTAAATACATATGTGCATATGAGTGTATATGCTGCATTTTTGTATATGTGATGTGTATATGCTGTATGTGTGTATATGTGATGTGCATATACTGTATGTGTGTATTCTATATCTGGTGTATGGTGTATATATGCATTATGTGTGTGTATAAGGTGTAAGGTGTATATACTGCATATGTGTGTTTTTATGATGTATGTATGTATATGGTAATATATGTAAGTGCGCTTATGTGCATGTATCTTTGTATGGTGTGTATATACCAGTGAAGGCAAACCTTTTACACACCGAGTGCCCAAACTACAACCAAAACCCACATATTTTTTTGCAAGGTGCCAATGCGAGAATTTAAGCAGTGACTTATGACTCCCTGCTCTGTCACAGGTTTAATTGTATAGGCACCTGAGGACACCAATACAGTAGAAAGAAGGAGAAGAAGTTTGGATTATCATTGTAGCTTCCTACTAGAGTCCTGTGCTGCCTGGGACTGCAAGAGGTCTTGAGTCCTGTCTGGTGAACCCTGCCCTGGGGTGATGGCAAGGGTGCCCATATAGAGGGCTCTGAGTGCCACCTCTGGCACCCGTGCCATAGGTTCGCCACCACTGGTATATACTATATGTGTGTATATTTGAAGTGTAAATACTGTAAATGTATGAGTGTATAAAATGTATAAATATGTGTGTATGAGTGTAGAATGTTTGTAAATGTGTGTTAAATAGATATCATTGTATAAACGTGAGGTAAGGGGGGGGGGGCACATTTAGAAATATGCTATGGGGTCCCGCCACTCCTGCTTATGGCCCTGGCTATGTCATTTGGATCATTATCAGGCTGCTTTATTTCTCAGCTGTCAGTGGAGTCTTAAAGAAGAAAGATGGGGATAAAAGAAGCCCATAGCAACATATTTCTTTTCTAAAATTTTAGCTGATATAAACTCCAATAGTGAAATATAATATAGCCTATGCATTCTGTAAAATAAAATGCCTAGATTAAAAAAAAAAATCCCTGTTCTATTGCATCATATGGACATAACAGCCCCAAAGCATCCCTGGTCATGAAAAGGTTACGGTAAGTTGACATTTTGGTTTTCAGAAATCTACACGGCATTCATGTGATGTATTTCTCATTGCTCGCCTAGTTTTGGAAATATTCGCAGTCTTGCCTGGCCACTGAGTCACCCGCGTGAGTAGCTGCCTCTCCAGCACATGTGCATGCATGTGTTACGACCCCGTAGAAGACGCTCAGAATAACCATTCTTAAATCACATTCCCTGACTCGGAGAAGTCACAGTGTTGTGACAGGCGCCGCAGCTGAGGAAGTGCAGGGGATGTGTTTACTGGTCTTATCAGGAATAATCGCTGTAGGAGCATTGTATTTGCTCATTATGACTCCTAGTGAATAAGTGGAGTCTTGTTTTTGTACACGTGAATGTTTTTGTGTCTCACATTGGGCCTCGTGAGTCTACGACGAGAAAACTATTTTGTCATATATTGTCATAGAACGTAGCAGTTATGGTATGGACGCAAATTCTGAGGAGATTGTCCAGGATTGGAATAAAACCTATTAAATTAGCGTTGAAAAATGAGACAAAACGTTGATATCTCTAGTGGGATTGCACATTGTACGCTCTTAATGCAGACCCATCGCACAGCTTTCCTGTGAGGTGAACTCTATGGTGAGTGAGTGGCGCATGGTGAGCCACGTGTTACTCTGTGAATGGCCCTATTTGCAAGAAATGAATAGAGCTCCACATTATAGATTATTGTCAGTAAGGCAGTAAACTCATTTGGCCTCAGAAACCCCCTGACTCTTATCACTAGATGAGTCAACAGAGTAAGAGCTGATCTATAGAAGCTCTGCACAAAGAAACCTCCTATGTGGGGTTCATATACTTCCTATATTATTCAAAATAGTTCTATATCCCACACGTAAATAAATCATTTTATTGGTGACCTTATAACCCTCCCCGACATACAATTTTGTATCCCAAAAATCTCAAAAGTTATCACAGAAAGCTGGAACAACAACTAGGAACGTTCCCTGTGATGCACAGCTATGTGACATGTTGTCCATGGTGTTGAACATGAAGGCGCTGGATCCAACTGTTATGGACCTGTATGAGAATCCATGGAGAATCTCTGATCTTATCTGAATCAGAAGAGATCTGATTGTGGCAATCGCTTTCTGAGAAAATGGTGGTCTTTGATAAGCTATATGACCACCTTTCCCGTATATAAACTTGTCATTGATCCAATATGGCGGCTTTCAAGATAGCGCTCATGTCCACCAATGGGACCCCGATTATGACCAGGACAAGTAAACCTGCTTTTAATGTGAGGTTACAGGATATATGTGATCACTAGAGGCCTGAGTGGTGTGCCCTTCACCAAAGACAAATCCCTATGACACACTGTGGGGGAGCTTAATCATCAAGTTTCTGAGGTAAAACTGGTCTTGTTGCCCATGGAAACCAATCAGAGCTTAGCTTTAATTTTATAAACGGCTGTGGGAAAATGAAAGCTGAGCTCTGATTGGGCAACTAGAACAGTTCTGCTCTTAGAGACTTCTGATAAATCTCTCCTTGTGAGTGAGAGTTCCCCCTTACATGTAGCCTCTCCATTATAACTGAATATGGCAGCATGCAGTTCTATAGACATTTTTTTTTTTTAGCTTTTATGACAACTTTTATAGAAGATGTGCTGCATAGCAATCCTATTTTGAGGCGGGGAACACACCTTAGGAAGACCAGTAAATGCAGGGTGTGTCAGTACTGTCCTGGCCAGGGAACACTGCATTTCTCTTATTAATTTTATTTCAAGGAAACATTAATGGAAATATCAAATATAATAAGATTCCTGGCAGACTCCACCGTCCTTTACACAGCAAAGTAGTTAAAACAAGAGGTTTTTCCTAAGCTCTTTGTCTCCCACCCGATCGCATGTCTGCAGAACATTTCCATTAAAAGTGTAATTTCATTTAAAGCTGCGTCCACATAACAAGTGACGTTGTGAATGAATGGTATTGCAATTTGTGGTTTGGATCACATACTGGATGCGACGGAGACGCGTCTTACAGATTCCCCTTTTCCATGCAGACTTGTTTTGACTGAAGGAAAATTTAGGGCTTCTGCTTCTTGTACTTGTGAAGAAAAACACTGCAAGAACCGCTCAACTTTTTTCCTGGATGTAACTAGTTCAGATGTACACACAACTTTTTCTTCAAAAACATCATGCCCGGCCAAAAAATAGGAGTTTTTGACATACAACATCACAATAGAAATTCATAGAAACTTTTCTGGAATTGGTATTGATCACGGTAAACACCAGGTTCTATCTTCTTTCCATGTTTTTGTCTTTTATTTAACCTTGTGTTAACCTTTTTTACCTTGTGTACGCCACACCTCCAGCACCAGAGGAAAGGCTTTTTTAACACAGGCCCAAATTTGGAATGCTAATCTATTTTAAGAATAGACAGATATATTGCGACAACTATTTAAAGGGGTTTTCCAAGCTTTTCAAATGTATATCAGGCCTGGGGGGCTATAAAAAGACATAAAAATCTTATCCTTACCTCCCGCGGCATCTTCCTACCACTACCACGTTTCTGATATAACATCACTTTCGATGTGTATCAGGCATACGCAAGAAGGGGGCATCGTGATGGGCAGCACTGCTGGACAACAGGAGCGCCAGAGGAGGAAAGATTTTTAGTGTTTTTTTTTTAGGCCCCCCAGGCCTGATGTACATTTGAAAAGCTTGGACAACCCATTTAATAGCAATATATCTGTCTATTCTTAAAATAGTTTAATATTCCAAATCTTCTTATATGGGTGCTGTCTGGGTCAGTGTTTAAAAAAAGCCTCTCCTCTGGTGCTGCCCCTCCCGAGGCCTGATATAAATTTTTTGTAAAATCTGGACAACCCCTTTAAATCCTAAATGAAATCTACCATCATGATAAAGCAGGGACACTTACTCATAGATCCAGGCACTGTGACTGTGGTAATATTCTTATATTTGTTGTCCATGGCCTCCTCCCTTCTAAAATTAACTTTACAAAATTATGCCAATGAGCCGGAAGTGCTCTGGAGGGTGTTACTACAGTGTTTTCAGAAGCTGTTACACTGTTTCCCTCTCCACCTCCTCAGCACTTCCTCCCTCCTTCTGCTTGATGAAATTTCACTGCAGAAGGGTGGGAGGGGGAGAGCTCCTTCCTGCGAATCTGCAGCATAGATGGGGCTAGGGCAGCTCTACTGGCTCATTAGCATCATTTTAAAAGTTGATTTTAGAAGTAAGGAGGCCATGGATAACAAATATAAGATTATTAGTGCCCCTGGTTTATCATGATGGATTTTGATGGTAGATTTCCTCTAATTTGAGATGTTTGTTGCTGACAGTTACAAACACAACCATAGCACTTAATGGTTGTTTGCTCCAGGATCTAGTATAGTAACACTGTATATGTGTGTCAGAAAATCGCCCACCCACTAATTGTAGTAGCACACGTAAAAATAGTTCTGGTGGCATTTGCTTGACATCTAAGCATTTTTCTTCAGGAACATGTAGTACGATTCCAGATTTTGCTTGAACAGATTGTAGTTATATAATTATATGCATCAGACACGCTTTTCTTTTGATGGTAGTCTGAATTTACACTTAAAAGCAGACAACTCAGAAATGGGACACCAGAATCATTTTTTTTCTGCCAGTCATTGGAAACACTGGTAGATGATCTTCATCACGTACACAACTTGTCAAAGGAATAGGCTCACCCTAGTCCATTGGATGTTTTTCTCTTTACCAATAATACATTTCAGTTTTACACTAATAATAATTCCTTTATTTATATAGCACACACAGATCGCGCAGCATTACACACAGCTTGCCAAATCAGTCCCTGTCTCCATAGGGCTCACAATCTAATCAACCTACCAGTATGTTTTGGAGTGTGGGAGGAAACCGGAGGACCCGGAGGAAACCCACACAAACACGGAGAGAACATACAAACTCGATACCCAATAGGGTTAGGGTGGACGTCAAAAATCCAGTTTACCAGGGTCAGAATATTTCAAAAAACTTCTGGGACAGCAATCAAAACTTTCATCCTGGGTACAAGTAAGTCTTGCTCCAGCTCTGAGCAACCCCTGTCCATTTAGCCTCTTTGTTATGTTACATTTACCTCTGAGTGGAGATGCTACCCCTGGCATATCATGTATTACTTATAACCCGGAGATTATGGCCGTAGTTTGATAAACATTGGGGGAGGGATCTGATATTGTTGGTTGATAGCTTTTCTTCAACATATGAACCTGTGAATTTATAAACACAAACAATAGTCCCATCTATCCTGTCACGATATGTTGGGGATTAAGGCCAGGGTCATACGACGGACCGCCCATGGCTGCACTAAATGCCATACTTTTCACTGGATAACTGCCCATGACTGGTATTTCAACAGGGCATATGACTGACCCGTTAAAAAGTAGAGCATGTCCTAGTTAGAACCATTTTTCTCGAAAAACTCATAAACTAATGTTTATGAATCTGTAAAAAAAAAAAAAAAAATACATGGATGCCAGACTGCAAATCAAACATGGAAAACAGACAATGTCCAGAAAGTAGAATTTATACCGAAATGACTGAAATAGCTCCTCCCAGTTGACCTGGTCACATGATACATGAAAATAGTTAATATTCAAATGTGGAAAAGTGCAAAACGAGTGGCATCTCATTCCCAAAATGTTTGCAGACAAGTAAGTTAATATACCATCTAATATACAGGAATTCACAGGATCACATGAAAGACAGACAGATGTCTTCCGTTATAGTTGGCCGACTCTTGCCTCGGATTTAGAGTCTCAGGGTGGGAACAAATGTTTTAGATGAGTCTCACATCCCACGTCACTTGTTGTTACCTACCGGTGATGCTAAGGACAATGACCTGATGAGTTTTAATTTGGTTAGGTCCAAAATGTTGGCACATTGGGGCACATTTACTTACCCGTCCAAGTCGCGATCCCCGATCCGGACCCTCCGACGACGATGCACTGTGCCACGATCCACGTAGGTCCGCTGGAGTTCACCTTCTTCTTCCCGCTGCATGTAAATGCTTGGCTTGCGACACATATTTAAATGTTAAATCCCACGCTTAGTCCGAATCCGTCATATCGTGCAGCAGCCTGCCCCTTGATTTGTGTTGCGTGAAAGCCGGTGCGATTGCGACACAATTCGATCGCGTGTGACACAATCCCTGGTGCGATCCCCGAAAAATTGGGAAACCCAACGAAAATGCGGTCGCTCCGTTGTGTCAAATATTATGAAGAACCAATTCTGTTTATGTATTAAAGGAAACCTACCATGAGAAATCTACTATGAGAAGTAGATCTGAAGGTAGATTCCTGCTGCTCCCTCTGCCCTAATCTGTAATGTAATCATCCTGGAACATAACCTAACTTGTTAAAAAACTTCATTTTAGTAATATGTAAATTATCTGCAGAAGCTACGGGGGGTGGAGTATCCTGGTCGGGCACTGGGAGGCTACTCCACGCCCCAGTAGCCTCTGCAGGTAATTTACTTATTATTAAAATAAAGTGAACATAACAAGTTATGTTCTAGGATTATTACATTACAGATTAGGGCAGAGGCAGGAGGAATCTACTATCACATCTACTTCTGATGGTAGGTTTCCTCATGGTAGGTTTCCTTTAATACATAAAAAGAACTGGTTCTCTGGTTCTTCATAATATTTGACACCATGTGCCGACATTTTGGACCAAATGTTTTGTGTATTAAAGAGTGTTTATTACATTAGGTGCTTTATTTTGCGGCACTGTATACTGCGACCTAAGAAACTAGAACAAAACTTCTCCTTCAGTCTTTTACAAGAGTTGTGTTTACACATTCTGTCCTACTAGAGGATTTGTTAACGCGAAAAAGAGCCAGCGCTATCAGTGTCCGCGGTCAGACACTGCGTGAGTACACAATGTACCTGCACTACTGAAAACTGAACCCAGAGCAACTCAAGTTTATCACCGTCATCCAGCTGATAGACAGGGTGGGTTGTTTTTTTTTTTACCATAATTAACATTTTTAATTTATATAATAGTTAATATTGGACTCTACAATGTAAATTAGAAATTGATTTATACAGCAACTTCTTAATACTAAATATTTCTATGACCAGAATTGGTGACAACAAGGAGATGGGGTTTGGTGAGAGCGCAGTGTGGAAATGAAATTCCCTTGCATTTTACCTACAATATATTGCATCTAAAAGTGAAGTACGCAGAGAGGCTGTCCAGGCACAACAAGGTAGCTCTGAACTTGCAGATGGACGGGGGTCTCACAGTAGGAACCCCACAGATCACAAGAATGGAGGTCCATTGCACCTGAGGGTCTGTGCCTCTTTCAAGCCGCTTGATGTTGAGCTTAGGGTGCAGCAATATATCCTATCCTTAAGCCAATCTAACGGAATGGTGTGTAGCATTACCTTAACCATCAACATTGAGCTGGATAAACCAGGGGCACTTACTCAAAGATCCAGGCACTGTAATGGTGGTCATCTTCTTATAGTTGTTATCTATGGCCTCTTTCCTTCTAAAATCTACTTTTAAAATGACGCTAATGAGACAGAGAGACTCTGGGGGGTGTTAACAGAGCCCCTCTGTGCTGGAGCTTCACAGGGTGTTACACTGTGCAGAAACACTTCCACCCTCCCGCTGTGTGCTGAAACTTCCTCTGCTGCAGTGAGATTACATGAGGTAGAGAAAGGGGGAATTGCTGAGGGCACAGAAGGAGGGTGGACTGTGTAACAGCCTGTGAAGATGCAGCATGGAAGGGCTGTGGTAACAACCTCCAGAGCACTTATGAGTCATTAGCATAATTTCTAGAAAGAAGAAGGTAACAAATATAAGAAGTTTACCACACGGTGCCTGGATCTATAAGTAAGTGCCTCTGATGGATTTTGATGGTAGATTTCCTTTAATAACCAAACTCTCAGTGGCGAATAGGGCTCTGACCACCATGACTGTGGTAACGTAGCACAGGCACATGATTTGTTGTCTTACATGATCAGCCAGTCTATGGCATCCCTAAGATCCATTCTGCACATAGGTAAGAACATGAGGGGAAGGCATTGTGGTGGATGACCCTCTCTCATATAATTCATGTACATAGGTGAAGAAGTTGGGGGAAGATATTAGGGCTATGACCCTATCTTTAACCACAGTAGATTTCCACATATTACAGAAAGGCACAAAACCAGTCCAAATCCACAGAAAGTGTTGGATTTCATATAGAGAAAAGTAATAGCTCACCAAACCTGTAAATCATAGTAACAAATACAGGCAGTCCCCGGGTTACATAAAGGATAGGTTCTGTAGGTCTGTTCTTAAGTTGAATTTGTATGTAAGTCAATACTGTATATTTTATAATTGTAGCCCCAGACAGAATTTTTTTAGTTTCTGTGACAATTAGATTTTAAAAATGTTGGATTGTCATATGGACCAGGATTAACAATAAAGCTTAATTGCAGACCCATTTGATAACTGATCATTTTAGAGTGGGGCTAAATTTGTAACTAGGGGTCATCTGTAAGTCGGGTGTTCTTAAGTAGGGGGCCCCCTGTAAATAGTTTTAATATAACAGTAGTAGAAGCCATCTATGATTACTTTGTAACTTAGTGTGGATGAGACTTACATCATCGTCCACGTGTTTTCCCCCTGAAGTAAAGACAACGCTTTATTAAAGGCTACGCCATTTCTGTAGCGGAGCAGCACAAACAGCTTAATAACATGTATTTTACTAGCTACGTACACCATTGCCCACAAGCTGCGATTGGACTAGAGGAGCAGTCGGTGTTCATTATGTAACAAAAATGAATTGGAATTGTTATGTGCGGATGAGTCACGTCCTTACATCTCATTGAAAGAGATCGGTCAGGGACCATCACAGCTGGAAGAGTGACATCTCCCATGTTCTGTGGGCCGATGTTCATCTTTTTATAAAATGTTCTGTTTTTTGTTAAAATTCTGTTAAAGATTTGTACAGGTAGCCAGGCAGTGTTTATTGTCTGCTTTTGATGATTTCCTAGTTATTAGTGATCAGTCAGTTTCTGAGGAGGAGTACAGTCCTGCATGGACATGAAGGTGTAAAATAATATCACCGCCATCTGTCCGCTTGGGATCATATGGGGTGACACACTGCAAGAACATGGAGCCCCCACACTGTAAATATGTAACGCTGAGAGGCGGCAGCGTGCAGCGAGGTGACAGCCTTGTCCGTGCAAGCACAATGACTTTTATGTAAGCAAATTTATCCTTTCTGTTGCTCGCATGGATCCGTCCTCTAGTGTGTGCTCCCTCCTTTCACCTACTGAAACAGAGCACAAAATATGTAATGCAAAGCAATAATCCTAAAGTGCAAGCTCTCCATGTACTCAGTGCTTTTTAACCCCAAGTCTGATTCCTTGCACAACCCAGGACATGGGTGCATTGTTCACAGGGATGATAAATCTGCCAATATCATGGACTGTAAGGGTGTCCTCTTCTTGTTTACCTGGAGCCACTTATGGCAGCTGTTAGTAAGGCAGTAAAGCTTTGTAGAAATCAATGGACCTTTTTTCCTAGCAGTTCGCTGGAAGCATCCATCACGTGTGGGGACATAATAGGCACCATCCTTATACAGTGACATCTTTCTGAACAAGCACACAGCGTAAAGTGTGTAGTTTGACGCATGTGTATATAAATGCCAGGCTGGCATCAGAAGAATGAAGCTTAGCACCTGCCATGCAACACATGTATACTGTGCAATGTCCTCATTTATACAAGGTACAAGGTGATCTGAACAGATTAATATGCTGATTATATACATATATAATATATGGCTCCCGCATCTATTGGCATTTATGACATTATGACATATTGGGGCTTATTTACTAAGGGTCTGCGCATTGCAGTTTCGTCGGATTTTCAAAATTTTCAGGATTTGAGCCGCTGTGACGGGTATTTAACTGGGGATTGTGTCGCATGCGATCGACTTGTGTCGCGTTGTGTTGCGCTGGCTTTCTTGCGGCAGAAAACGTGGGGCGGGCCATCGGACGATCCGACTGATTCGGGCTCAACACGGAATTTAACATTCAAAATGTGTCGCTTACAATGCACTCACAAGCACCAGGAAGAAGAAGGTGAACTCTGTCGGACCTGAGCGGGGAAGCGACACAAGCAGGATATCGGGTGCACAATCTTAGTGAATCACGGCAGAGTTCATTCTCGTCGGACAACGCACATCGGAGAATGCGCCAGGGACGGGTAAGTAAATGTGCCCCAATATGTAGCTATACAATACATATCAGAGATGGCAATACCCCTGAAGAGTGTGGTGGTGTCTTATAGCCAGGATCCATTGTCAGCTTGCGATGGCCAAATTGTACTTGTCATCTGTACTGTAGATTGAAGATCCTGTTGTTTCTGTTTCTTACCCAGGTGAGCCGGCCACATCCTGGGGACTCTTCCCTCCTGATCCTGTTTGTGATTGGTGGAGTCACTGTTTCCGAAGTCCGGATGGTTAAAGACCTTGTATCAACTCTCAAACCTGGGGTTCAGGTACTATAAAAAAATGAGCATGTTCATTTCCTCTTAGGTGTCCTAGGTTTTCTGTAAATAATACAAAAAAGGATAGAGGGTAACATACTGATCAGTGGAGGACGAACATCCTCACTACAGTGGGCATACTCCCTACCACCCCTGTCTCCTGTCTATGGGGTTGTCACACATAGCCTGACCTTCCGCTCCATTCGTTAAAAAGAAAGGGAACCCTATCATTGTAAAGAAGGGGTTCTCATTAATCGGACCTCCTCTGATCAGCATGCGATCTTCTATTTAGATTCAGGTATAAGCAATTTTCAATAGCTTAACTTAGTTGCTCTCAGTAACAATAACTTATCACTACCTGCTCTGTGACAAATTAAAGCGGATCTGCTTCCTGAGGACACAAATACAGTAGAAAGAGGGAGAAATTTGGATTATAATTTTTTTATTTTTATTAATTTTTCCATAGTATCTAACACATAGATGTTATTAATATACATTGTATATGTCTCCTGCATAATTACATATTCAATATAGTAGTATAATATAGTATATAAATGTCTCATTTATGCTGGTACTTAAACATCTTTAGGTTAGTATGGTTATTGACATGTAATCTGTACTGTTTGATTTAACTAACTAATATTTATCAGACTACTTCAAGCAAGAATTAACTCTGTGAGATCCAGTCCTGTGAATAGTAATAGTTAACGTAACTCAAACTTAAGAATCTTAAATCGTATCTGCTTCCTGAGGAAACCAATACAGTAGAAAAAGGGATACATTTGGATTATCATTGTAGTGTCCATCCAGAGTCCACTAAACAGGACGAATCACAGGGCCCGGAGAAGAAGCTCCTAGGGCAGGGGTGGTGAACCTATGGCACTGGTACCAGAGGTGGCACTCAGAGCCCTCTTTGTGGGCACCCAAGTCATCACCCAAAAACGGTTCACCGGACAGGATTCAAGGCAACCTCCTGCAGTCCAAGGAAGTCCAGGACATGGCGGGCTAAGTCTATTTTAAAGCATCACATCCTGGACCGCCTGGGACTAAAGGAGGAGGGAGAAGGTGTGGATAGAGCTGGATTATCATTATAGCTTCTGTTACAGGTCACACAATTCTTGTACCATGTTGGTACTTTATGATAAATAAGCAAGTTTTCATTTTAGTTTGGGCACTTGGTAGGGTGATGGCCTGGGTGCCCACAGAGAGGGCTCAGAGAACCCCTCGGGTACTTGTTCTATAGGTTCGCCACCACTGTCCTATACTATGGAGGTCTTTTTGCTGCTAATATAATAGAGAAGGGCTAGGAGCCAATGGTGTTCTGCTCTGTGCCTGGCGACCACTGACTTTTATACTATACATACAAGCTCAATAGTCTAATGAGTTCTGAAAGGTCCTGTGCAGCTCTAGAACCTTCTTCTTAGCTTTTAGACTGCAATAAGGTTTGTTCACCTGGAAATTGCAGGTTTACTGTATGTCACGTAGCTGTAAGGGATCTGATTAAAGAAACGTGTTCTGTTTGGATCTTCTGACATACTGCCTGTTCTGTACAAGTTTACCGTGTTAGAAGACAGTCACGTTCCCTGGCAAATAGTGCATAATCCCCTTGGCTATGTTAATCGCTAAAATGGACCTGTGGTCTAGGGGGAGGGTTTCTCCTCACATCCCTGATGGGATTAGAAGCTGGAAACATATTTTCTGTTTTATGAATTCCATAGAAGACATTTCTGATAAATGTGTGGGTATAGAAGCTACTAATTTAAGGATTGCCATAATAGCAAGGGATAAAAATAGCTGCACTTGTTTCCTAATCCCTGTGATTTGAATGGATTTTGCAAGATGTTGCTTTATCTGATGTCTCAGCCTGTGACACTTTCACACCTCCGCCCGTGGTGGCCAGAAACGTTCGGATGGCTCTGTGATTGAAGAGCGCGGCTTATGTTAGTCATTATTCTTGTCTATGAGCTTAGTCCATAATTCCTCTGATGGAATGCTAAATGGAATTAGCTAGATATGTATTAATGCTCTTATTCCATTTAAAGATATGGAAGGCCATTAGTATTATCACAAATACACGTGGCTCCCCCTATATAGGATGCAGGAGGAGATCTAGACAAGCCTGTCTTTACATGGAAGGTGGTTTATGATAAACTGATTATTATACATATTTTATCTCTACATAACACCTGTTGCTTAGTAAGTCGGGCTCACACATGATATGACATGGGCCACCTAATGATCAATGCCTTGTACAGTCTAATCTTACCTCAGATGCACCTAAATCCTGTGTAATTCTTGTCTATTATTCTAATATCCACTTTTAAAAATAGAGCAAAGTGATATCTAATTTATTCAACTCTAATTCTAACTTTGTGGGGCCTCATGTACACAATTGGTGTTTTAGTCTGTGTTCTGCCTATTAATTCAATGGCCAGCACATGTACCCATGTATTCCTATGGACACATACACATGGCAGTGGTTTCCACAGCCCCATTTATGAGCCGGTTGCCAGAGATACAAAATTTAGAGCAGGACCTATTCCTCTATGTGATTTACGTCTTGGACAGTCTTTCTACCATCATTGCTGTATAAATGGACCTCCCATGCCAATGACATACAGGCCACAAATAGACTCAGACTGGCCCACCGGTGAGTGATAGATCCACCAGTGGGCTCTTGAGCTAGGTGGGCCCCCAGTTTCTGCATTCGTAGCAATCTACAGGGTACCCTCACTTAACTTACAGATATTCAGCACACACCAGCTCAGCTATTTATGCACTATATATTCCAACATGTTTAGATGATCTAACAACCTGTACATATAGCTGTACAGTGGTGGGCCCCTAGAATGAAATTTACTTCCTAGTCTGACACTGGTTACAAACAACGGATCGTGGGTCCATTCTTTGGGGTTTGAGAATGCACACTTTGGGGAGATTGATCAGAAGTGTTTGAGGTAAATCTGTTCTAGTTGCCCATGGAAACCAATCAGAGCTCAGTTTTAATATTATAAACAGCTGTGAGAAAATTATATCTGAGCTCTGATTGGTTGCCGTGGGCAACAAGAACAGCTCTTGGTTTGCTCTCAGAGACTTCTGATAAATCTCCCCCAATTTGTATGCAGTGGCCGGTCTGTAAATCATAGACCAAACACAGTGCCCTGGAAAGGAACTCCAAGTACCATTATAATATATGATGCAAGGAGTCCCTTCTTTCTTGTAACAGCAGCACTGAATTATTATCATGATTACGGTTTGGCACTGCTTTTTTTCAGGGAAGGAGGGACTCCTTGTATCTTATATCACTATGATGAGTCCTGTCCTCTGCACTGTGGGTGATCCATAAAATCCATCCAGCACATGATCTAAGATTAACTGACCCAACGCACTTTAGCCTAAGGCTAAGTTCATATCTCCATTGGGATTCCCGTTTTTTCTGTTCCGTTAGAGTAACAGAAAATTAAATTTCCAGCAGTGATGGATTGATGATGGACACCCAACACTCTGATACCACTCTCTACAGTCACTGGCTATTACAGTCTATGGAAGCGTTATACATAAAACCATGAAGCTTTTCCTTCTGTATGTGCCATATTCTGTCCTTATATGCAGTATGAATTTAGAGCTGGTTTTATCATTACTATTCAGAGGACTTTTCAGACTGTACATCACAAAGTCATTCAAGGTTATAGTGTATTTCCTTTAAATAAGAATGCATGTAATGTACACGTGAAATACTGTAAGCTTGTTATTCGTGCCTTCTGGGAGGGATTTCACAGTTTTACTTAACAATTTAACATTGGAGCCAAGTCGTATGAAGTATGTTATTTGACCTCAAATATGCATTGTTTTTGAAGTTCTGCTATGTAATTTATTTTAGTAATGTTGTTGTCAAGTGCTTCATTATAGAGGGGAAGAGTACAGTACAGTTCAGTTTTGTAGTTGGGTCCAGCATTTTCAAGTTACTGCTCTGGTTACTTACAAAAAGTTTATGATGAGAACATATGCAAAAGTTTTCCGGGATGGGATAAGGATAACCATGCCTCTTTTAGCTACCTTCTTAGGCAGCTCCCTTGACATCAAGCATGACCTTCAGGAAGCCTAATGACATGATGCAGGATTTAAACCAAATCAGTATATGTGTTCCAGAAGGAACAGACTCTCAACTGTAGACAGCACTGTTTCGACCTGATTGGGTCTCCTCAGTACAGAACAGAGTGAGAGGCTTTTGACAGCACTTTCTGCAAATGGGAGTCTGTTCCTTCTGGTATAGATATACTGGTTTGGTTTTAATCCTACATAATGTCATAAGGCTTCCTGAGGGTCATGCTTGATGCATTACAAGGTAGCTAAAAGAGGTGGAGTTTTTCTTATGCCACTTTGCATATTTTCCCAGAATCCCCCAAGTGGAGAGTCAATGGCCATAAGACTCCACACACCTACACGGCGGCCTTAATTGGCAAAGTCTCCGTAAGGAGAACTCTTACTTCCGGACCATATGATAAGAAGAGCAGTCTTACATTTACTCCACTGAAGAAATGGTAAAGAGGGTGTCTATCACTTATATCTGGGCTTTTAAGCTGTCATACACCATACAGTCTTGTGCTTTGATACATGAAATCAACCATTACCGAATGGATTGGTCAAATAGAAGTAAAAATTTTAGAAATTGCTAGGCAAATTAAAAACTTCTGGCAAGTAACTTGATTCCTACTTGATTCCTAGTTTGGACTATTGGAGCACAACAAAGTATGTTTGATTTGATTTATTTTTCTTCATTTTGGGCTTAGTGCAAAATCCCTTGGTGATGATTATATTTCTGGATTTCACACGGAGTAACGTCCTGGGCTAATATGGCTTTCTAATTTTCTCCCTCAGTAGCTTTCTACCAAAGACTTCCACCTGTGGCTTTGTCTAAGACCCCTGACAAGCCATTATGGCATTGAAAATCACAGATGGCGAATGAATTACCCACATGGGGAGTGCGTTGTAATATTTCCCTTAAACTGAGGAAGATACTTGGATGAGCAGAAAACTGTTTTCAAGATTACAAATCGACTCAGAATTATCCTATATGTAGTAGGAAAATTGTTAGTGCGAATGCTAGAAGCAAACATCTCCCGCTGCTGAATCGCTCAGAGCAATTTACATCTGAATATTCAGTAGCAGCTGAAAATAGGCGTCAAAAATGCTGGTTTATAAAACTTTGAAAGGCTTCCTGACTCCTTAGAAGTGGTAGAAATTTCCCAAATCCCTAATTTGTTTGACTGGTGGGAAGAAGACAGTGTCACTGTCATATAGTGGACGGTTAGAATTAGGCGGAGATTTGACAGAGAATTTTTTGTGTCCGACAATAATTAAATGGAAATAAAATTTGTAGTAAACCGTTTTTTATGAGAATTTTGAATTCGCGGAAAACATCCTGAGCATATTTAAACTTGGTTAAATCACTTATGGAAAATATCCAACAACTATTTGTTTTTGGCTTTGAGGCTACACATACACTAAAGTGTGTGTTGTTCACTGAATCACTGGATCGGTGGGTTGTGGCTTATGGCCATGTTTCATCGATGTGTGAGGTCTGCTCAAGAATAAAATACTGTTTGAGCCACAAACTTGGGCAGGAATAGGAGCCACAAACTTGGGCAGGAATGGGAGCCACAAACTTGGGCAGGAATGGGAGCCACAAACTTGGGCAGGAATGGGAGCCGCAAACTTGGGCAGGAATGGGAGCCACAAACTTGGGCAGGAATGGGAGCCACAAACTTGGGCAGGAATGGGAGCCACAAACTTGGGCAGGAATAGGAGCCACAAACCTGAGCAGGAATAAGAACCACAAACTTGGGCAGGAATAGGAGCCACAAACTTGGGCAGGAATAGGAGCCACATATTTCAGTACAGGTCCTATTTCTGGATGTGTGAGTAAGTGCCCTTGGTTTATCATTGTGGATTTTGATCCGATTTCCTTTATATTCTGTGTCAGATAGATAAGGCAGAGTCTTGGTGATTTCCTTATAGTCCATAGACCAATTGGTTCCATTAATTTGGGATTAATCAGTGTTTCAGTGCTGTTTCAGCTTCTCAATCCAGAGCGGTATAGGGTAGGACCTTTCTTTTATAAATGAATGTTTTCCATTGAATAGAATGCGAAATAAATTTTAAGATTTTTTCCAGTGGCTTTCCTGCATCAGAATCAACACTGTGTGAACATAACCTCAAAAAGAGTGTAGTATAATTTTTTTAATCTTTATTTAGCAGTGAAAGTGTTAAGGCCAATATTTTCTGCTCAATTTAGCGCTCAGTTAAGCATTGTGCTCCATCAATGGTCCTGTTAAGTGAAAGGCTCTTTCTGGTGCTCCTGATTCCAAACAAATTCTTCTCCGCATTTCACTTCTCATTCATCGCTTTCAAATAGAGCAGCAGAAATACTTTCTCCGGCTTCAGTCCTGATTCAATTGTTATGTACTGATGGACAGGCTCCTGCGGACGCCTCAATGAGGCCCTAATGAAGACCCCAGCGATCAGCACATCATTAATAAGGAAGATACTTTCAGAAGTATGTTGCGGGAATGTTGGCTGCCTCTTTATGGCACATTGAGCTTGACAGTGGTGACACCACATCTGCCATAGGCCGAGCACCAGCTTGACCTAGGTTACAGGTCACTCTACCCTGACAAGGTTTTAACCCTCTCTGAATGTATTCACTAAAAACCTGTAACTATCAGGAGAGGGTTAACTGAAACACAAATTAGTTAACATTCATTCGCAATCTGCAAAGCAACTTAGCGAGGATAATAACCCTGAATCACTTCATTAGAGAAGCAGATTGGAGGTCACAGCAAGGATCAGTCGCTGTATTCTCTGCTGGTTATAGCGCTGAAGTTTCTTCAGATATAGGTTGAGACATTTAGGCTGCATTTAGATGGAGATCCAGTATGGTGTCCCATTTGAAGCTCTATTGGGATCCAACTCTACAAAGGATGAATATGATGATACAAGTTATTAGTTAGAATGTACTCACATCTACCAGAATATTTGTCACGCTACATGCTCACACCAATGGAATTTGCCTACAAGCTAATTTTTTTCTAAAAACAATTAAATTACTTCACTTGCAGGATTTTATGAATCGGACCTATAATCTCGGAAGGGAATAGACATGATGAGTTCAGTTTAGTGATTTTAGGTTACATCTGGTAAATACAAATTTACACAGAATGACTTTGTGGGCCCAAACGGGCTTTTGGGCAATGGGCTTTTTGTCCGTAGGAAGCTGATAGGGTTTAGACAACTTATAGGGAACCTGTCAGATCCCAACAAAATGTTAAAGGGGTTGGTCACTTATATTAAACTTTAACATGGTAAGTATAAGACCCTAATAGGGTCACCCATATTGTACAAAACTATGTTAAGGTTTTTCGGGAGCAGCCTAGAGCCCTGGCCCATGTGGCTTCTATATAGCAGGACTTCTTGTTGCGTCTCATCTCCCTCTGGCTTCCGGCAAATGGACGGTGCGGCACCTCCAACAAGTGATATGTGTTATGACAGAGTGTGCATTCGTGCATACAAAATTGTCTGTACAGTCCTCTCCATCTGTCGGAAGTCAGCAGGACACAGAACATCACAGGAAGTCCTGCTGCCCAGGGGTCATGTGACCTGTGGTTCCCAGCAAACTTTAACATGGTAAGCATGATATGCTATTAGCCTCTTACCCTGTTCAAGTGTAACTTATGGTTTGTTACTTTTGTAAAGACCTTGAATGTTTACAGCTTTCCCCCTTAATTAATAGAATAGATATTTGCTATGGGGCCATATCTTGTGAATGGGTAAAAAAACCCACCTAATTGATGTGGGGGCGCAATGACAATGTCATGAGGAATGTCTTCTGCGTCTTTTATTTGGTGACAGCTACTCTGATGTTAGATGATATACATGGTATATATGTTATACATGCTTCTTGATTCAACTGTGAATGTGTACATTTTATGTAGCCCCCAGGGTCACTTGGAATAGTAAATAACTATCTTCTAAATATCCTCTTCACAGATGATGTAAGTTTCGCAATTGAAAACATATTACCTAACACATCAGCTGCCTCATAATAACAATGATAATGGCAGATTGATACACCGATTACAGTCAGAGCTGACCAGATGACTGCACTATATAATGGCAAGGATAAGACTTCAGCTGTGGATGTGAGCTGTGGAGTAATCAGATTATATAAGCATTGACAATATATTACCTCAAATACTACCTCAATCAGATTGATACTCCAGTCACAGCCAGAGCGGCAGTCATCTGAGATTATATAATTGTAGATAGATGATTGCAGCTCTGGATGTGGCTGGAGTATATGATGGCATGGAGAAGACTGCAGCTCTGGATGTGACTGGAGTATCACATATAATGTAAGCGGCATAATTGAAAACATATTGCCTCACACATCAGCTGCCTCATAATAACAATGATAATGGCAGATTGATACACCGATTACAGTCAGAGTTGACCAGATGACTGCACTATATAATGGCAAGGATAAGACTTCAGCTGTGGATGTGAGCTGTGGAGTAATCACAGATTATATATGCATTGACAATATATTACCTCATATTACCTCAAATACTACCTCAATCAGATGGATACTCCAGTCACAGCCAGAGCGGCAGTCATCTGAGATTATATGATTGTAGATAGATTATTGCAGCTCTGGATGTGACTAGAGTATCATAGATTATATAAGCATCATAATTAAGAACATATCTCATATTACCTCACATATTACCTCATATCACCTTACATATTACCTCGCATATGACCTCAAATCACAACTGATACTACTTCAACATATTACTTCATATATTACCTCACACATAATCGGTCTTATACTCATTGTCTATAGTAATTAAAGCTCAGATCTCATTTTAATGACATGTGGCAAAATAGAAACTGAGCTGTGATTGGTTGCTAGAAGCTAAGCTGTGATTGGTTGCTAAAGGCCACAGCAGCAGACAATGGCTCCTGTAGATGGTGGTGAATAAGTGAATTTAGGAAAGCGTGGGATGAAAATTTCGGCTCAAAACCGAGTCTATGATGAGAGCCACTGTGCAAAATTTGGTTTTTGAAAATGCGACAGTGCAGATTCCTTTAGTGGACATACAGACACACAGCTTTCTATATATTACATAAAATATTAAGTCCACAAGTCTCTGATATAAAATCACATTTTTTTAGAATAAATGTTTTAGGGTCTATTATTTTTGGCCCGGTCTACATCTACTTCACTATGAATATATATAGTAGATAATAATATACATGTCGTGTTGGGTACAGTAGTTAGTCCGGGTGATATTACATGTGTTAATATTAAGCTTCCAGCAGCATCACACGTGACGTCTAGATATCACACCAGACTATAAACTTACCGTTCTAGCAATCTTTTTCTTTCCTGCTTCCTGGAAAGAAGCTTATTACAGGTGGCTGCACCATCCGGCGTCCTGTTCCTGTAGTTCTGAGGAATAAGTGAATCCTTCTCAGTAATGTGGTCTATGGGTCAGGCACGGCGAGAGCTGCCCTGTACGTCTGCTTGGTGTTATAACCATTCATAGCGTGACAGTGTTACTGCTGCTGAGCGTTATTATGCAGTTACTGGCATGAAAAATCTGATGTAAATACTTTTTTGTAAAAACTACAAAAGTGCTTAAGGAATGAGACCTTTATTGGCTAACCAGAAAAATTATATTTGGTGCAAGCTTTCAGGGCACACAGGCCCCTTCTTCAGGCATGGATACAAATGAAGCACTGAGAGAAAAACACAACATTTGCAATCATAAGCAATAATGCAAAAAAAAAAAACATGTGCTATACCAAAATATACAATCTTTATTTTATTTCAACAGAAAATCAATTATATACACCAAACAAAGCCAATTAAATTATTTAAAAAGGAAAACATCCTCTACACAAAACCCAAGGGAGGGTTAGGGCATATGATAAGGCCCACCAAACCAACACCTTCCTACCCAGCCCCAACCCCTACATCTGTCCAATTACATAGATATGAGAAAATGGAAGAATGGCAAGAAAATATACAAAAACATATCACAAAAATATCCATAAAAAAGATAGTACGAGTCACTATAGTTACCAATAGAGACGGACAGAGGGGGGAGGGGCTGGGAGAGCCCCACGCGTATCGCCACAAGAAGTGGCTTCCTCAGGGGTAACGGATTTAAACACCTGTGTCAATACAATAAGTGGTGGCAGGTGTAAAGCGCCGTAATGCAGTAGCGGCGCTCGGCGTCATCTCCAATGTAATGCGCATGCGTCCGCATCATGCCCATAGCTCACATGACACGGGATCGTAACATCAAGAGCCACATCTGTTATACAGCGCATGCTGAGCCATCATGGCACTTGCAGCTAAGCAGAGAGAAAAAGAAATGAGCGGATCATTGAGATACATCAGGATATAATGAGGTACAACATAGCCTCAGTGTAGAGGCACAATTGAGAGTACTGTCAGGCAGAAGCAGGTTCAATAGTTTATTCAGTAAAAGGGTGAGGGCAAACTGACTATTGAACCTACTCCCGTCTGATGATCTTGTCACTGGTGCCTCTTGGACCGATTTTATTGTCTTCCCCATCATGCAAGTTATATTTGGCATTGCAGCCAAACACGGTAGTGATTGGGACATTTTTTGGAGGAAAGGTATAATTTTTAAGAATTGGACATCCGAACTGTACATAGTTAGTTCATAGCTCAGCACTGAAGTCAAGCTCTCCTCCGAAAGCTCTTTCTGCTGTTATTGACATCAATAAAACAAATTCAGAAGAGCCGGCTATGAGGTCCCTAGGCACTCGACCATCGATTACAGTGAAGGCGGCTTTCTGAGGAAAGGAGAACTGGACTTCAGTGTTAAACTCTCCACCTCCCTGACATTACACAACCAATTGACATCTCACTTCAAAGAGATGATGCCACCACGCTGGACCATGAAAGAGACAAGATGTGAAAGCTGTAAAACTTCTTGATAACAGACTGGAAGTGGTTTATTGGGTCAATTTCTGATGATAGGTTCCCCTTAAATACGTGCTGAACTTGTATTCTAAAATAATGTTTGTTTCTGTTCTAATTTTAGGTGGTTGTCCTGTCCACAAGACTTCTGAGGCCGCTCGACATTCCTGAACTGCTGTTTGCAACAGACCGTCTGCACCCAGACACCGGCATCTGACTGTTTTCTTCACCAGATGAGTGATGATCCCGGGTTAAAATCACAAGATGGGCTCTCCTTGTCTAAGAAGGGGTGAAGAGTCCTGAAGATTTCTATAGAGTTTGTTTTTGTATTTGCCTGGAGAAGCCGTATCCTCGCGCCTTGTGAGGGTTCCCACTTACTCGGGCAATCTGCTGTAACATGTCGCTCATTATCTGCGGTGCTATGGTCCTGGCAAGTTCTGACAATAATAAAACTTGGCTAATATACACTGACTGCCTTAATGGAGCGATAACCACCTGTCTGTACGGAGATTAATGGTGTTACATAATAGCGAGCAATGTTCTAGTCTACACTATCGGGCAGGGACATTTAGTGGGTTTGGCATCCCAGGAAGACATAGATGGGCATAGAATAGGAACATCATTAATGTTCTTATATAAGTGGGCATCTGTGCCTGGCATCAGGCCTTTCCTATACAGAATGCATACAACGCTTAATAAATCATGGGGTTATCTAACAATAAGGTGGAAGGAACATTTTAGCCTTAGGGTTAATAATAGTTCTCTGAACATGAAACAACAGAAGCAAATTCCATTCTGTTACAGTTACGGAAGGGTCCTAGCATATACTACCTTCAATAACACCTAGACCTGTTAGAGGTCAAGGTCAAGAATTTGTGCAGGTCATAAACCACATGTTGCTTCAGTTCATATCTGTCCTTTGGAGTTGTCAGGACCTCATAGGTAAGTAGATGGGTACACTAACCTGTGTGCTAGCTGTACGCCATCTAGTATCCTGGTCAAGGTGCAGAACAACCCCAGGAGTTGTTGCCCTTGGGTGCCTTTTCTTACCGGGATTGGCGGTCCACTGAGTTGGTGGCGCCAATGCTTCGCTTCACATTCACATATTTGACCACACATAACTTTGTCAGGGCCTTTTAGCTAGGTAAAATTTTAATCAGCTGTAATGTGTCAAACAAAAGGAATCCATCGCCATGCAGGTTTATTAGAGTTCTTGCCTCTTGTCAGTGCAGAGCAGGATACTGGATGGCTGGATATGATGGCTGCTGCAGGCACAGCTGAAGACTTCCACAGCAATGCTTCACTGGAATAAGTGTATAACCTATATCACAGATACTGGGGTGTCACATATGGGGAAGTGATAAAGCAAAACCTCAGGTGTTACCTATTATCGTGTTCACCAACACTGCTAGTGCACCTGAAGCATAGAAGAAAATCACATTAAATCAATTAGGTTCCCACCATGTGATACTCTGTCCTTGCGTGAGATGGATAAACACAACATATGGTAACAATGTAACAATTTTTAATAAAATGCAATAACAAAACAGATTAAAAATAAAACCTCATATGAGGTAGAGCATAACATTGGATATATCTGGTTCATTTGGAGAAAAAACTCTTGCTGATATAAAGTCCAAGCAAAAGTCTTTTATAGGTGATTAGTTAATTAATAGCGTTACAAATAGAGTCTGCTTCCAATATAGGTTCAAAGTTGTATGCAGTATATATATAACAAAATTATATGTGGTATATATAACAAGATACTTCACCATCGGTGGACTACAACTATTTCCAAATGCTGTAGCAGAATGTTAGACACCACAGTTCTCCCCAACAATATAGGTAATAATCGTAGATAGGAAATCGCATGTTGCGTGCTGTGCAGAGTGTGGTGAGTGGTGTCTTTTCCATACATGCACGTAGCACTCTCTTGGCGCACCACAAGTTGATGGAGACCAAGTGCTGCTTGGAATCCTATTGGAAAGGAGGTAACTGACTCCAAAAGAGCTTTGTATAGAAGAGCAGGTAAGATGTAGATTGTCTACTGATTGTGGTATAGATCCTCTGAATGTTATAATTTAGGGTCTTCTTTGCTTTGCTTTACAATGCTTTAGTATACATGCAACTGTGGTGAAATGCCATATGCATATCAGAGGTTCTACCTCCATTCTCAATGGCAAAAATGTTAATATATATTTGTCACCTCCTCTTCCTCCTTTATTTTGGGACCTCTGCTAAATATACCAGACTGGAGTAATCCTATATATGTGGTTGATCATTTATTCAGTCTCTTACTGTATATACTTGAGTATAAGCTGAGGTGTCCAATTTTAACACAAAAAACTGGGAAAACCTATTGACTTGAGTATAAACCGAGGGTGGGAAATGCATTGGTCACATCCTCCCAGTATATAGCCTGCCAGCCCCCTGTAGTATATAGCCAGCCAGCCCCCTGTAGTATAAAGCCTGCCTGCCACCCTGTAGTATAAAGCCTGCCAGCCCACTGTAGTGTATAGTCTGCCAGCACCCTGTAGTATATAGCCAGCCAGCCCCCTGTAGTGTATAGCCTGCCAGCAACCTGTAGTATATAGCCAGCCAGCCCCTGTACTATATTGCCGCCAGCCCCTGTAGTATACAGCCTGCAAAACCCCTGTAGTGTAAAGCCATCCAGAACCCTGTAGTATATAGCCTGCCAGCCCCTGTAGTATATAGCTTGCCAGCCCCCTGTAGTGTATAGCCTGCCAGCACCCTGTAGTATATAGCCAGCCAGCCCCTGTACTATATAGCCGGCAGCCCCTGTAGTATATAGCCTGCCATCCCCCTGTAGTGTAAAGCCATCCAGAACCCTGTAGTATATAGCTTGCCAGCCCCTGTAGTATATAGTTTGCCAGCCCCCTGTAGTATATAGCCTGCCAGCCCCTGTAGTATATAGCCAGCCAGCTCCCTGTAGTGTATAGCCTGCCAGGCCCCTGTAGTATATAGCCTGCCAGCCCCTGTAGTATATAGCCTGCCAGCCCCCTGTAGTATATAGCCTGCCAGCCCCCTGTAGTATATAGCCTGCCAGCCCCCTGTAGTATATAGCCATCCAGGCCCCTGTAGTATACAGCCTGCCAGCCTCTGTAGTGTATAGCCTGCCACCCCCTGTAGTGTATAGCCTGCCACCCCCTGTAATGTATAGCCTGCAAGCCCCTTGTAGTATATAGCCATCCAGACCCCTGTAGTATACAGCCTGCCAGCCCCCTGTAGTATATATACTGCCAGCCCCTGTAGTATATAGCCTGCTAGCCCCCTGTAGTGTATAGTCTGCCAGACCCCTGTAGTATATAGCCAGCCAACCCCTGTAGTATATAGCCTGCCAGCCCCATGTAGTGTATAGCCTGCCAGCCCCCTGTAGTATATAGCCTGCCAGCCCCCTGTAGCATACAGCCTGCCAGCCCCCTGTAGTATATAGCCTGCCAGCCCCTGTAGTATATAGCCTGCCAGCCCCCTGTAGTATATAGCCTGCCAGCCCCCTGTAGTATATAGCCTGCCAGCCCCCTGTAGTATATAGCCATCCAGGCCCCTGTAGTATACAGCCTGCCAGCCTCTGTAGTGTATAGCCTGCCACCCCCTGTAGTGTATAGCCTGCCACCCCCTGTAATGTATAGCCTGCAAGCCCCTTGTAGTATATAGCCATCCAGACCCCTGTAGTATACAGCCTGTTAGCCCCCTGTAGTGTATAGTCTGCCAGACCCCTGTAGTATATAGCCAGCCAACCCCTGTAGTATATAGCCTGCCAGCCCCATGTAGTGTATAGCCTGCCAGCCCCCTGTAGTGTATAGCCTGCCAGCCCCCTGAAGTGTATAGCCTGCCAGCCCCCTGTAGCATATAGCCTGCCAGCCCCCTGTAGCGTATAGCCTGCCAGCCCCCTGTAGCGTATAGCCATCCAGACCCCTGTAGTATACAGCCTGCCAGCCCCCTGTAATATATAGACTGCCAGCCCCTGTAGTATATAGCCTGTTAGCCCCCTGTAGTGTATAGTCTGCCAGACCCCTGTAATATACAGCCTGCCAGCCCCCTGTAGTGTATAGCCTGCCAGTTCCCTGTAGTATATAGCCTGCCAGCCCCCTGTAGTGTATAGCCTGCCAGCCGCCTTAAGCGTATAGCCTGCCCTCCCCCTGTAGCGTATAGCCTGCCAGCCCCCTGTAGCGTATAGCCTGCCAGCCCCCTGTAGTACATAACTAGCTAACCCCTGTAGTAAAAAAAATATAATAAAATTAACGCTGTACTCACCTTTCCGACATCCCTCATAGGTCCTCTTCTGCTTCCAATGCCGCCTCAGGTCCTTCGGTCCTCTTCCGCTTGTCTTCGGCTCCTCTTCCGCTTGTCTTCGGCTCCTCTTCCGCTTGTCTTCGGCTCCTCTTCAGGACATTCCGCTCCTCTTCGGGTCTTCACGCTCGACTGGCACACAAAATGACATCAGCCGCTTGCCAACGTCATTGTTTGTGAGCCACCGGCATCGCAAGGAGACCCAGAGAGGAGCGGAAGAACCCGAAGAGGATTCGAAGGACCCGAGGCAGTACCGGAGCATTGGACACAGAAGAGGAACTACGGGGGGCGTCGGAAAGGTGAGTACAGTATAAATTTTTTATTCTTTTTGGATTATTATTGTCTGGTGTGTTAAGACCAGTAGTTTTGGGATCTGCACCCACAGCTTTTTTTTTTCATTCTTTTTGGTGCTGCTGGACATGTTTTTTCTCTTATATTTGGATAGATATACTTTGATATAAAAAAAAAAATATGAATTGCTTGTATTTACCTGCCTCTGCTTTCAACACTTTGCTATACAGCTTCCAGCATTGGTTCCTGGATATTGGCGATGTTAACGCCTTCTGTATCCTCCTTGATCTGCATATTTTATTATTTGCACTCTTTGTCTCTTTATGTTTCTTACACCGATGACGTATGTTGTTCGCGTTTATTTCTTTAAAATTCTTAGGATTCTTTTTTTTCCCTATTATTTACAGCCTGGTGTGTGAGTCAATAGCAACAGTAGAGCCTGTAGTATGTGTTATGTAATGCACTGCATGCTCTGCTGACAGCCCCGGACACCGAGCCCATATTATATATTCTTTATCAAGATCAAGAAGGAAAGACAAAGCAATAAAATGCTAAGTCATAAAACCAAGGCGGGCAAAATATATCATAGCATCATAGTAAAAGAAAAATCCATGAAGTCCAACCTATACATTATATTGCGTTTAGCCAGAAGAATCTAATGGGTCTGATCAACTCCTCATTTTTTAGATTTGATGTGTGCTATGTTCTCCTAAAAGGGAGAGTGAAGCCCCAAAGCAGGTGTGAAATGAGCTTAAAAGATCCAATATGCCGTTTGACTTATTATTACAGGCAGTCCCCTACTTAAGGACACCCTACTTACAGACGACCCCTGTGACATCTGGTGAAGCTCTCTGGATGCTTTCCTTTAGAACCAGACTGCAATGATCAGCTGTAAGGTGTATGTAATGAAGTTTAATTGATAATCCTTGGTCCCATTACAGCAAAAAAATGACGAAAATCCAATTGTCACTGGGGCAAAAAAAAAAATTTGTCTAGAGCTATAATTATAAAATATACAGTTCAGACTTACATACAAATTCAACTTAAGTACAAACCCAAGGAACCTATCTTGTACGTAACCCAGGGACTACCTGTACTTCTCTTTTACTTGCAGCCCGTTGCTTCGCCATTGAGCTCTGCTATATCTGTAGTTTTACATTTTCCCCAGACCTCTAAGCTTGGTGAGATGAGAGCGCTCCATCCTTTATCAGACGTGATGTGTTTATGCTTAAACTGCACATTTCTGACCTTATTGACTCCAGGGGTGAGATAAAGAAAATCACTGCATTGTCCCCTTGATTCTACAGAGGGATAATTGCCTGAAAGACATGAATTTACTTGCAAAGGTCAACACGGCTAGTTATACAGACAGGCATATTAATGGATCACCTTAAGAAATGTCAGACATGTGACAGAGGTGTTCACATATCACGCACAGGCCGCACTGCGCTATTGTGTTACTGAGTGTATCCAGGACTTTTACATACTGACAATAGAGGCATTTCCAAAAACTCTGAACTACCATCAAAATCCATCATAATAAACCAGGGACACGACCTCATAGATCCAGACACTGTGGCTGTGGTAATTGCTTACATTTGTTATCCATGGCTTCTGTCCTTCTAAAACCAGTTACAATTATACTAATGAGTCTGAGGGGCTCTGAGGAGTGTCACTAAAGCCCCTCTGTTCTGCATTCTTCACAGACTGTTACACTGCCTCACCATCCATATCTACTGTCTCAGCACTTCCCCTCTCCCTCTACTTCATATAATCCAACTGCAGCACAGGATGTTTCAGCAGACAGCCTCAGACTCATTAGCATAATTGTAAAAGGTGATTTTAGAATTAAGGAGGGCATGGATAACAAATATAAGAAGATGACCACAGTCACAGTGTCACTGGATACAGTGACATTTGTGTTACTAGATATTCACCTTCTGTGCCTAAATTGTCTAGTATTAAAGGATTTTTCTTTTTCTCTTTTTATAGAAGACTAATGTCTCATCACTGGGGGTTCGCTTGCTGGGACCTGCACTCTCTTGACTTCTCTGGGACTTACAGGTTGGCTGAGAGGACCAGTGATGCTTGAGGTCCTTCATCATTAGGCAGGGGCTCAGCAGTCATGGTTCTGAGGAACACACATTCACATTCCAGTAGTCCCAGGTAGAGCTGTCACTTTAAAATACCTCTATGCACAGCAAGTCCTGGGCTGTCTGGGACTGTAGGAAGATATCTGGAGTCATCTCTGGTGATGGCCTGGGTGCCCACAGAAAGGGCTCCGAGTGCCACCTCTGGCACCCGTGCCATAGGTTCGCCACCACTGGTCTAGACCAACTCCAGGATAGGGGGCTGGCCAATATACAGAGAACGGAGGTGTACTGGTGGCAGAATTGTTGTGGATCCCATGTGTTAGATCCCCAGCAATCTGATATTGGTGGCTAGTAGGATCTAATACTCGGGATACCATTCTGTGGACAGGTAGTCAATATCATGACCCTGAAAACCCCCTTTAAGGATCACAAACTTCAACCATTAGACTCCGCACTTTGCATTTCACCACATATATTTTTGGGTTGTCAATGACTTGATACAAGTTGAAGGCCTTCATTGGGTTATTCAGTTCATTGTGGCTTTAGGTTTGTTTCTTTTGGCTCTCCAGTCTTGAGCAGTACTTTTTCCCGGCATCGCTCTTTTTGTCAGGTTTTCGGTTACGGTTTCGTATGTAGCGTTGTTTACAGAAACAGAGCAATTGCTTAGGGGGGGTGAAAGGTCTACTGTAATGCCAATGATCTGAAGATACAAGACTTTGGGCACCATCATGTTTATATATTTTTCTTCCCAAAATGCAAATGAAGGGAATGGAATTATTTTATTTTTTTGCTGATAAATATCCAGTGCCCTATTAATGTGTAATGTGATGCTGAGGTTATGGCCTAATATACTCTATGCAAAGCAAATTTAGCAGTGGACTTACTGAAGATTTATCGTAATAACACATTGCAGTGATGGAAATTCAGATTTGTTTTCTGCTAGAAAGCTCTGGCGTCCTTATAGGTGTCCATGTGCCAGGAGACACAAGCCCTGGAGTAGAGAACTCTTAGACTTGGTACTGCCAGATATGTTGTAGACCAGCAGCGGATACATACAAGGTCTGGCACCGTTTCTGTAGGACAATCTATTCTGTAGAGGTAATTAGTATAGGAGCCCTGTAGAGGACAGAGGACTAGGCTGCAAATCCACAAGAGTCAGGGAACAGTCAGCGTGATCTCTATACTTTATAAGGACAGAACACAGTACACATCTATTCCATACTTGTCATCATTGAAATGATCTGTCCCCGTACTCCAATCTTTATTGAAATCTCTCCCTGTTTATCCACCACTAAATAATTGTGGAACTGAGATCAAGGCCTTTAGACTCGAGAGGCCAAGAATATGACAAGAGATCGTTGGGATTGATTCCATTGCTTTATCTCCAAACCGAAAAGCAACAGTGAAAAGTGTAAAAATAGAGACTCCTTCCACTTGTAAGATGATGTTCAGGCCTGTTGTCCTCCTCCAGGGTGCCGGGCACACTTATGGCAGATGGATGAAGGTACCATGCTGCTCAAGCTCCCTCCTTTCTCAGTGGGATCCATCAACATTTCAATATGTATGGTCAGACACCCTTCTCCATCTGTTCCTTCCATGGCAGGGTAGATAGTATTAGTATTTTCCAAGATAATGTTACTGGCTCTTCTTTAGACTTTGATTTGCATGTTGTAGAATTAGACTTTCTTATGTAATGGTTATAGTGGTTTTAAATAGGAGCTTCCCTTTACTGTCTAATACAAGTGCAAAAGGTCTTATTTTTACACTTTTCAAACTGCTTAATGGTTTCTTTCGCTTAGGTTCCTACGTGTTTACTGTTAGTTCTCCAATATCTAAAGTAGCTATACTGTACCTGTGCTGGCTGCACCGTCTACCCCCGTACCACCTGTAGCATACAATATATTGTTACTTTTTTCGACTCTTTAAAAAATCATAACTAATTATTAAACATGTCTCTAATAACAGGAATAATAATTCCTAGTTTCTAAGACAAAACTCCAGAAAATACATTATTCAGTAAGGAACCCAGCATGACACAGTGATGACAATGGCCACATTGACCATCCATCTGTCAGTCTATTGTTTCCAGCTAATGGAAGGTAATAGCACCAATGTCCTCACAAAGGAGGAGCCATGGAATTGTCATGCCAGAGGTAGTCCTGCAGCGGTGCCTTTACAACATAGAGAGAGACCATGTAAGATGTTACTAGCAGACATAGATTGCTATCACCCATGGAAACACCAGCTATCTTTGGTTGTGTTCACACAAAGTTTTAATGCATTTTCAATGCCAAAATCATAGAAAAGTATTTACCACTGGTTGATCATCCTCTACCTCCTGCTATGCGACACACAGGATCCTGATACCGGGCCTTATAATATAAGCACCTTGGAGCAGATTTATCATCAGGGAGGAACAGGAGGTCCCCGACTTAAGAACACCTGACTTACAGACAACCCCTAGTTACAAACGGACCTCTGGATTTTGGTAATTTACTGTAGTTTAGCCCCAGTCTACAATAATCAGCTGTAACAGTTATCACAGGTGTCTGCAATTAACCTTTATTATTAATCCTGGTTCTTATGACAATCTGAAAGCTTTAAAATCCAATTGTCACAGAGACCAAAAAAAATGTATTTGGCTGGGGCTAAAATTATAAAATATATAGTTCTGACTTAAATACAAATTGAACTTAAAAACAAATCTACAGAACCTATCTTGTACGTAACCCAGGGACTGCCTGTATATTGGATCGTCTTTTGGATTGAGTTATTTAGATGTCTTTTGTACACTTTAAATTTATTATAATAGCTTGATAAATGTTTCATTTTGGCACAAGCGGTGTTAATGTGGAACAAAAAGTTGCAAAAAGGAAGATCTTAATTTGGCATAACTGCTACAAGTTCCATTGTTCCATTGGTGTGGATGTGCACCTAAAGTCTACTACATAAATCTGGAGTGAGCTGACTCATAATTCGAACAATTTGCCAAAAATTGCCAGAAACTTACTGCAAGTTTTGAGATATTTTGAAGACAGGAAATTGATGGAACTGCAATAATCCATCCTGCTCCCTGTGTACTAATGCCTGAAAGTTAGGAGCAGAAAGTAAATGGGTGGGTTCCAGATACACAGCTTGGTTCTAAAAAATATCTATGTGTAAAAAGTACATCAGGAACAAATGGCCACATAGTACTGTGTACTTTTAGTAATCAGCTGTCTGAACATTGAGTATTAAATTCGCTGGTAAAGACTCCAAAGAGTCAATATAACGGTTTGCCATGGGACCCAATAAATTTGGATTTTTTTTGGAGTCTATTTATTTCACAAGTAAAAAATAAATTCCCATGATTTCTGCAACTTCAGTATAAAGAAATGTACTCATTATGGTTTTGAGTATGTCCTCATCTTGGTGAGGAGTCCCCTGCTTAGCAATGCACTGTATGTCACCAGGTACATGATGCCGTGTCTGGAGATGGCTACATGAGGTAGCCACAAACATTTTAAAGGAAACCAGATTCTACCCCATTAAACTACTAGCCGCCTTAGGTAGAGTATGAAATATCTTTTCTAGAATTCTCTCTTCTATGTGAAATTTTACCAATTTACCTATGAAAATCTACTCCAGAGTCATGTGAAAATGAGTAGAGAATTTTGCCTGAGATGAGACAAGCTTAGAGGCTGCAGTGGGAGAGACACATCAGATGTCCCTATCTTTAGTTTTATAGTAACTACATGCTGCTGGTGTTATATTAAAGATAAGAATCTCATCTACGTATCGCATCAGGCTTGTGGTTCTGTGAGCTACAGAGATACAGACTGTATAAGACTTAGTTGGAAATGTCTGCCAACATTCTTATCTTTGAAGGGGTTGACCACTTTTTTTTATATTAGTCACCGATGTGCCTTTACTGCCATGCGGATAATCCATGAATATTCATCAAGTGATTCAGCATTCCTGCTACTTACCTTTGTGCTTTGTACAGACCTCCATGATTCTTTGTTTACATGTGTGAATTCTGATGAACAGGAGGAGCTGCAGGAGATAGACTCATCCTGCTGTCCCTCTTCCTTTCTCTGTTAGTGAGGACAGACAGTGAAAAGGGTGACTAAGTCGGTGATACCAGGAGGAAGGGCTGAAGCCGAGAGAGAGGGAGGAAGTTTGTGTATATATGCAGAGTGCAGCATGGGGAGCACAGCAAAAATAAGTGGCCAATCCCTTAAATATGACACCGAAAAACATGTTTTTATGTACTATAAACCCTTGCATCCTCTAAACTTGACTTATCGCAGGTAAAATATGACTCTTTTTCTGCTCAGTTTTCCTTGATTATGGAGGGGATTTTTATAGGTAAACTGTCAAGATGTCACATAAAAGAGGGGTACAACCTGGTGATAGGTTCCTTTTTTTAAAAACTGTACAACTGGATATCCTGTAACATTTTTCAGTAATAAAATTGCAGCAGGTGAGCGTGTACTGTACCTGTAGTTATTTGTGCCTGTCTCTACCCGTCCTCCTGCAGCTGATTGATGGTTTCTTCCTATAATGTGAATAGGGAGAAAGCTGTCAATCAGTGCTGGGGAGGTGGTAGCCTCAGCAGCTTTGCGGTCATCATTGAGAGATGTTTTTATAAAAATGACTACAAATCTGTAAATGACTAAGTTTCCTGATATTAGGCAGCATGATCTTTCCCTAGTAATAAAGATAGGGGACAAATCAATTCTATCTATAGACCATATTTGTAGATGATTGCAGATAGTGGAGCTACAAGGCTCTGTATTCATGAAGGCATTAGCCTGCGGTGTATGGTAATAATACTTGTATATATTGGACTTCAGAGCCCACGTATGAACTATAAGCGGTGGCATAATGGTACATTACTCCGCACATAATTGTGCCCTTTCTCTAACGATGGGTCATTATTTGTGTTCTGCTCTGTCAGGCCATCTGAGGCAAAGTCCTGTCCTAAACACAACTCCCCCTAGTGGCCAGGAATCGGCAAGATTATACCAGGATGGAGGAGCAAGTCATGGACACTAATGATCCCAGTGTCACAGTGTTTCCTCCAATAATGATTTTCTTCAGACACAAATGTTAATATTAATTTTTTTAACATCTTTTTTTTTTTTTTTTTTTTTAAGTTTTATTTTTTGGAAATTGGAAAAAATCATCCATAAATGTAAAAACATTTAAAAAAAATACTCACCTGGACCATTTCTGCTGCTCGGGTGGTCCCTGCGCTACATACAACTATGTACTGTATATACAAATAATTCATTCACTGACAGCAAACAAAAAGATTTAGGTTCTAGTTAATTTAGGGCAAAATGGATGCAGGATTTACCCTGGTGGTAATGTGAATCAGCCCTTACACACACATTACAAAATACATGAGGTAAAATGGCCAATCCCTTTAAGCAGAATCAGGGGTTTTGCTGCAGGCAACGCAAGATGATTTGCAGCAATAAGTGACATGTCGCTGGAGTAAAGTGTTTTTTCCGCCATATTTGGAATATGGATAAATCCCATACACTAGAATGCTACTTTATTGCGGCATATCTGTCTGTTATATGCAACGAGTGCAGACACCCATGGTGTTTATTCGCATATCCCCCTCCTACCTTGCTACAGATTTAATATCGGTGCCTTATTAGATGGCAGAAGATCCCAGATGCTTCTGCATAGCACAATACAAAGATACCTAGCGCTAAATTATGAGCTTACTATGGGGCAGGGGGGACCATTTGGAAGTTAAGTCATATCATGTATAGGGTCTATTATTACATTCTTAGCCTATGCGTGCGCATACGCCGCTCTCTTACCGTCTATGAATGCACGGCCGGCCCTTGATGGCTGCAATGCAGATCTGTAAATGTTTGAAGCAACATCTTGATCATTTCAGTATTACTTCATCAAAGGCGAGTGCTGAACTCTGCTCCATGTCTGCAGCCACACGGAGGAATCCACCTGCTGCACAGATGTGACCAGGAAAGCCTCAGGATGTGCATTGATTACTGCTCTCATTAATCACGTTTTGTATAATTGTTCAATGATGTGTCTGCATTCCTGCACACCACAGCGTAACCCATGGCCTGGCGCATTAGCGCCATACATTATATCATATAAGTACTGCGAGGGGTTTATGTACACCTGCACTGCTACACGTGGTCCTACCATAGACTTCTAAATTCATTAGTCCATGGGAACCAAGAGTTTGGTTTCGGGGCTTCTTTAGTGTGATACGATTCGGTAATCTCGGGATAGATCATTTATACTACAAATACAGAGCCAATCCAGTCTATTAGAAGTGGCTTTCTGGGGCATCAAATTAAGTACCTGGATTTATAAGAATGTACCGAAACATACATTGTATCCGTCTGCCTGTTGAGGGGTGAATGGTGAACTGTTTGTCTTCTCTGTGTGTTTGTAACTTTTCTAATTTTCAGCGTCATCAGTCCTCATCTGGCTATATGCCTGCTGTGCTTTGCTGGTGAGGAATGGCACTTAATGAAGGACCCATTGATCTTCAGGCCAGTTGTTCGCATGAGCCACTCTTTCAAATACTTTTAGATATGACTCTATATCATCAGTCTCTGTTAGCTTGGTCAGCTTTAATTTTGTGGCAGGAGAAAGATTATGCTGCATGGCTTGTAGTGCCTGGATAAACTGTTCATCTCTCCTTGCTCTTTCCACCTCTTGTTGCTTGATGTCAATTCTGCGTTGCTCCTCCTCCTTGTCCCGCCTCCATTGCTCTTTTTCACGGTAGAATTTTTCCTCCTCTTTTCTATGTTGATCACTTAACTCTTGGCGCTGGACCAACCATACAAGGAGTTCCTCCATGCTTTTTGGAGCAGTTGCACTCACTGGTGGATCAGTACCAGCTGCAGCGCCCTCCTCTGGAATCACAGGTTTGCATACCTCTGGCTGGGTGCTCTCCATCTCCAATACAGGAACTGCTTTTGCCTTTTGGCGAGATCCTTCTACCAGTTTGGGACGTGCAGATGCTTTAGTGCGCTGCGGTGGTCTAGCAGACTGCGTCGTTATAAACCTCCTGGTACGTCCTGCCATCAGCTGAGTAGTAAACTGTACTTAGTCCAGTACAAACAGCCATCCCACCGCTGCCACCATATGTTGAGATGTGGGGTCTTCTGGCCGTTAAAAAAAAATAAATCTTTACTCAGGCTTCAGGTCCAAAGAAAAGGCTTGCATTTATTTGCACAAAAATAAAATGTACAGAACAAAAATGCTGATAATTCAGGGGATAGATTGCAGCTACCTTGGAACAAGCAGCTCCCCTGTGGTCAGATCAGACACTCTGACCTAGAGACAATCCATGTACACACAGGTGTCATTAAATACCCAACTATTTCCCTTGAGTTTTAAAGGGATACACCCCTGGGTTGCACCTTTAACAACAAACATCACACAAAGATATATTTCTTACTTAATATACATAATGCCACAATACAATATAATACACAATATAAAAATAAAAGGGGAGTTTACAATATACACAAAGTAACCAAAGTTAGAAATGCAAACATAAACCACATGGCTTCAGCTCAGCATCACCTGGCAGTAATCAGATGCAGCTATATAACCCCAGCTCACCCTCTGCTCAGGTTTTGCACACACACAGGTAAGATCAGGTAATGCTGAGTGGTGGCTGCTGAACTGGTTTGTCTGGTGAAACAATAGTGGACAGAGACAAAGGTTTGCTGGCCAGCAGGAGGAGAAAAAGAAGAAAAGTTACAAACACACAGAGAAGACAAACAGTTCACCATTCACCCCTCAACATTCTTTTAAGCGTCTGGTTGAAGCGCTCCACCAAGCCATCTGTTTGTGGATGATAGGGAGCAGTTCTTACTCCTCATACTGTGCCGCTTACCTTGATGATGTCATTGTCTTTAGTTCTGATTGGAAGTCTCATCTTTTGCATCTGGAAAATGTCATCTCAGCCTTGGCTAAAGCTGGACTTACAATCAATCCAACAAAATGTACCATAGCTCAGAAAGAAACCTCTTATCTTGGATACATTGTAGGTGGTGGGAAAATTAAACCAGAAATTTCAAAAATCACAGCTGTAAAGGATGCCCCAACTCCAAAAACAAAGAAGGAAGTGAGGTCATTTTTAGGGCTGGCTGGCTATTACCGCCGATTTATTCCAAATTTTTCTGATTTAGCCGCCCCTTTAAGTGATCTTACAAAGAAAACAAAAAAGAACCTTGTGGAATGGACACCTGAGTGTGAAAAAGCATTTAATACTTTAAAAGAGAAATTGTGTAGTGCACCTGTATTAAATAACCCGAATTTTACTCTGCCATTTCAAGTCCAGGTTGATGCCTCAGAAAGGGGTATCGGGGCTGTTCTCTGCCAAATGCAGGATGGAGAAGAACATCCAATTCTGTATATTAGCAGAAAACTGTTCCCCAGAGAACTAAACTATTCTACAATAGAAAAGGAATGTTTAGCCATAAAATGGGCCATAGAAAGTCTACGTTATTATCTATTGGGTAAAGAATTTGTGTTAATTTCTGACCATCATCCTTTATTTTGGTTGAATACAATGAAGGGTAACAATGCTCGTCTAACACGTTGGTACTTGGGCTTACAGCCTTACCGGTTCTTGGTACAGTACAAACCAGGGAGTCGGCATAAGAATGCCGATCACTTATCCCGATTTGGTACCCAAGTCCAAGAGAACTACTTTGTGGAAGGGCAAGCTTCCACTTAAGCAGGGAGGAATGTTGAGGGGTGAATGGTGAACTGTTTGTCTTCTCTGTGTGTTTGTAACTTTTCTTCTTTTTCTCCTCCTGCTGGCCAGCAAACCTTTGTCTCTGTCCACTATTGTTTCACCAGACAAACCAGTTCAGCAGCCACCACTCAGCATTACCTGATCTTACCTGTGTGTGTGCAAAACCTGAGCAGAGGGTGAGCTGGGGTTATATAGCTGCATCTGATTACTGCCAGGTGATGCTGAGCTGAAGCCATGTGGTTTATGTTTGCATTTCTAACTTTGGTTACTTTGTGTATATTGTAAACTCCCCTTTTATTTTTATATTGTGTATTATATTGTATTGTGGCATTATGTATATTAAGTAAGAAATATATCTTTGTGTGATGTTTGTTGTTAAAGGTGCAACCCAGGGGTGTATCCCTTTAAAACTCAAGGGAAATAGTTGGGTATTTAATGACACCTGTGTGTACATGGATTGTCTCTAGGTCAGAGTGTCTGATCTGACCACAGGGGAGCTGCTTGTTCCAAGGTAGCTGCAATCTATCCCCTGAATTATCAGCATTTTTGTTCTGTACATTTTATTTTTGTGCAAATAAATGCAAGCCTTTTCTTTGGACCTGAAGCCTGAGTAAAGATTTATTTTTTTTTAACGGCCAGAAGACCCCACATCTCAACACTGCCCCAGTGGTAGTTTTTGCCGTGTAGGACAGTAACTTTTTTTTCCTTTTGCAGAACTTAATTATAAATTTTATATAACTCTGTGACAAAATAGTGTGTAATTGTAGAGTCCTGCAAACTCAACTTGTGAAAATGTTGACAAACTCTTGTGCCATATAATATATTAATATATTATTAATTGAATCTATATACTCTATGGTTATTATGTAAATCTATCTGGTGGATGAACAGAGGTATGTCCAAGAATTCCTAATTTTATAGATGTTCCTTGGAACAATTATTCAAAAAATCCTCCTCTAGGTGGCAGTGTAGAGGCAGTTTTCTTACACATAAGGAGCAATGAGATGTTTTGCAGTTTTGTTTTTGCCCTTTTATACTGCGATACATTGACTTTCCACCCTCTGACCGGACATGTTGTACATCGCTGCAGTGAAGAGATACATTCAATAAAACCAAATAAACGTGAATAAAAATTCAGCCTCATAGGCGTTTATTGTACACAAAAAAAATAAATACGTTTCAATTTACAAAGCACAGGTGGCTTTTAAAGTGCAATTCATAAAAGTCATAGCCGGATAACCATAGGCTAGAGTTCAGAGACATTAGTCCGTGTGAGTCTCTTTAAATTCAGAACTAGACCAGCGCCCCCTTATGTCTGCAGGATTAAGCACCCCCAAACATTACTCAAGGTTTACCACAGTAAGGAAAAGTGCAGATACGAAGCACATTTATACAACGCTTTATGAAGCATGTGATGTCACGTGAATACACCACGTGGTATGTGAGGTGTATTACCAGCCACAAGCACATCCATCACCTCCTATATATGATCTGTGCATCACCTCCATCTACCCAAAAATAGCAATGGTTATGTTGTATAAAAAAAGGTACAATGTACACTGTGGTAACATGGGGATGTCCATTACTTCCCCCATAAGAACAATCCCACAAATGTGTCCATCACTTGTCTCTCACATCTGCGGTAACCACGCAATTCCAACCAATCACATGTCTAAAACTTTTTGGCGTCCATTCGCCACTAATCCCATCAACTTGACTCCTCTGTGCTGCTTAAACGGTTCCTCTGAAGGCCTTCACGTCACTCATGGGCCTCCACCGAACCCGAAATGTCAAACTTAATCCACAATTGCAACCTCAACAAGCTCTCTTGTTTGGAAGAACAGAAAGGACCGCTGCTGTAGGCGGTCCCCTCAGACAGACGTGGCAGTCCTCACTTTTGCAGACAGGACCTGTTTGAAGCGTCTCTTTAAATCCTGCATGTTTGGGGACTTTGGCCTTGGGATGAGGGAATTTTTCCTCTTTTCGGTTGTGCTGGTGGTTTGATGCTTGGCGATCTCCTTACAAAGTACCTGAAACGCGTTGTAAACGTCAATATAGTTCTCGCTGACGCTGACTTCGTAGAAGGTGCAGCCCAGCATGTTGGCCAGCTGAAGTCCATGCTGTGGTTCCACCTGCTTGAGGTGCAGAAGGTCCGCCTTGTTGGCCACAATGACCACGGGAAGCCTGCTGTCGGGGTGCAGCTGGCGCACGTGCTGGTGGAGGTGGTTGATAAGCTCATAGCTCTTACAGTCAGTGATGGAGAAGACAATGACCACGGCATCTGCCCATCTGATGGATCTGTTCAGCTGCTCGTTACACTCCAGTCTCTGGTCATGGAGCTGAGGGAAAGATGAACAAAAAAAAGTGTAAGACGAGGCGATTCCTTATGGTAAAACAATTTACAGGATTTTCCAGCTTCTCCTCAGAAAACACTTGAAGATGTATGCTATATCAATCTGTCTGCTCCCAGACTAACGTATGTTGATGCAGCTGCAGAATCTGGAATGAGATCCAGTGGCGGGGTCTATTCTCCATGGAATGTACCGCGAGGAGCAGGGGAAGACTTTGTAGTGGTGGGGCAGAAAGGGAAATGAGCTGGCTAGACAGGGAGTCTGGAAAATGAGGAGATAGAAGCTGGAAGCATTTCCATCTGGACAGCTGCCCGCTCCCAACTACTAGGACTAGACAAGCACTGTATGTGGACGGGGAATGAGCCTATAGCAAGCCCTGGTTCCAGACCATTTACAACATTTGGACATGGTTCAAAAGTTCAGAAACTTATAGCAGAGGGGAGCGGGTCGGGTCGGGTCGTTTTACTATTCCGCACTGAGAGTAAACACAATGAGGTCCTATGTAAAGAGCAATGAGTGACAAACTCAGCTCTGCTGCATCTGTACAGAACTCTTAGTCTATGTTCCCATCCCACGTGTATCATCTGCTAACTGAAATTGTCTAACATGGCCTTAATGATAAGAAAAACCTATTTTCCCTGCACTTTTATTTATTGCTGTTACTGGATACAGCAAAAAAAAAAGTGGCATATACATTTTTTTTTTTTGTAACACTGAAGTCTAAGTGTATGATGGAAATGTGATGTGAACAAAGTCTTAGAAAAAGTTGTATAAAATTAGGGAGAGCTTATTAAATATAAAAATAAATCTGAAAGACTAAAAATAATAATCCTAATAAATATTGATAAAATAATATACAGTAATATTTGGCTGAATAGGAGCATTTACCTGTACACCTGGGGTGTCCTGCACCTGGATGGCGAGAGTCATCCCATCTATCTGGACTTGTCGGCTGTACAGGTTTCCTAGGAAAACAATAAGACGATTCATGAGAGAAGTGGAGAGAGCAGATCTCTGCAGAGCGGGCACAATAATGTCACTGTGACCAGCCGGTACTCGGATGGTTTCAGCGTAAGATTCTCTTACCTGCATTCCTTTCATAGTCGCCAATAAATCGCTTGGTGAGAAATCGGACGACCAGAGCTGTGGAGGGAGAGAGAGAAGAGATGAGCATTGTGCAGGAAGTGATTTACATTACAATACACAGAAACTGGTCCACAGAAACTACCGCCACCCCCTGCACAGCCGCTATACAGGAGATGGTAACATAAGATGTAGAAGTGCTGAGTTTGTTATTTGGCACAACCCATAATACAGTCTGGATCAGAGATGTCAGTTTTGCCCAATCCACATCTACAAGGGTCACACTTTATCCCGAAACTTTCAGCCTCTCCCCCCACACAGCGCTGCAGAGACACAGGTCCAGTCTGCTACATGTGACATGACATTATAGTAGTGATTATACATTATAAAGGGACTCACCTGTTTTGCCGACCCCACTAGCGCCCACCACAGCGATCTTGATGACCCTGCTGCTGCCCCCCGGGGCACTGCTGGTGCCCGCAAACTCGGTGCTGGAGGCAGGGGGGCACTCGCTGATGGTGCACATGTTCTGGATGAGGCGCATGGCTGCGGGTATCGGGGGCTGTAGTGGAGAGGAAGGTGACAGTGCAGCCGGTGTATAGCGGGAGCTGCTGCCCCGGGACTGCGCTGTACCAGGTGTCACACTCCGGGAGCGTATGAGGAGCGCAGCGCAGCGCCGGCTGTTTTGTTGCAGAGAATTCAGGAAACGGCTCCGCCCATTCTGTGCTCAGAGCCTATGACAAGGCAGAGAAGACAGGAGGGAGCCGCCCTTTCTCCCCTCTGCCCTATCACAAGGCGCCGACTGCTACTGTTATGATGCTGCTGTGTTGTGTAATACTGGAGCGCGCGGTGTGTGTGAGAGAGGGACAGTATAGAGATGAGAGCACAGACAGAGGTGTATACAGGGGACGGCACCGAGGAGTATACAGGGGAGAACACAGGAGTATACAGGGGAAAGCACAGAGGAGTATACAGGAGGACAGCACAGAGGAGTATACAGGAGGACAGCACAAGGGTGTATACAGGGGAGAGCACAGAGGTATATAGAGGAGGACAGCACAGACAGAGGTGTATACAGGAGGACAGCACAGACAGAGGTGTATACAGGGGACAGTATACAGGGGAGAGCACAGACAGAGGAGTTTACAGGGGACTGTATACAGGAGGACAGCAAAGATGAGTATACAGGGGAGAGCACAGGGGTGCATACAGGAGACAGCACAGAGGAGTATAGGGGACTGTTTATAGGGAAAAGCACAGAGGTGTGTACAGGGTAGAGAACAGATGTGTATACAGGGGAGAACACAGGAGTATACAGGGGACTGTATAGAGGGGACAGCACAGGGGTATATACAGTGGACAGTGCAGAGGAGTATACAGGGGAGAGCACAGGGGTGTATATAGGGGACAGTGCAGATGAGTATACAGGGGACAGCACAGGGGTGTATACAGTGGACAGTGCAGAGGAGTATACAGGGGAGAGCACAGGGGTGTATACAGGGGACTGTATAGAGGGGACAGCACAGGGGTGTATACAGGGGACAGTGCAGAGGAGTATACAGGGGACTGTATAGAGGGGACAGCATAGGGGTGTATACAGGGGACTGTATAGAGGGGGCAGCGCAGAGGTGTATACAGGGGAGAGCACAGGGGTGTATACAGGGGAATGTATAGAGGGGACAGCACAGGGGTGTATACAGGGGACAGTGCAGAGGAGTATACAGGGGAGAGCACAGGGGTGTATACAGGGGACTGTATAGAGGGGACAGCACAGGGGTGTATACAGGGGACAGTGCAGATGAGTATACAGGGGACAGCACAGGGGTGTATACAGGGGACAGTGCAGAGGAGTATACAGGGGAGAGCACAGGGGTGTATACAGGGGACTGTATAGAGGGGACAGCACAGGGGTGTATACAGGGGACAGTGCAGATGAGTATACAGGGGACTGTATAGAGGGGACAACACAGGGGTGTATACAGGGGACAGTGCAGATGAGTATACAGGGGACTGTATAGAGGGGGCAGCAGAGGTGTATACAGGGGATAGGAAGCATCCAGAACATCTGTATACGCTATCACATATTTGTCTCTCCATCTATATAATCTATATGTCCGTTTATCTGTATGTATATCTGTTTAATCCCCCTCACTCTCTCTCTATCTTTATCATCTATGTCTATCTTATAAATGATATTTGTAACACTTGGCTCTTCATTGGGGGTAGTGATTCTCCGGTTATGTAGAAATGTGATGCCAGGGTATGCTCCGGGTCTCTTTCCCCTGGTAATGTCCATTAGATGGTCAGCTCTGCTGCCATGTGTGTGGTCCCTATATAAGAAGTCCTCATCCTCCTGTACCCCAGCCTCATACACATCAGTGTCACTGCATGCTGCTGTATCCCAGCTGTGCCCAGATGTGCAGATGCCACTTCCTCACCACTAGGGGCACCGTCAGACCGGTGAGTGGCAGTGCTGGCGCTGTGTGTGCTGCCAGCGGATTCACCAGAGCTGTACCTGGCAGCCGGCTCTATAGTGCTTCATCCTCCTTCATACATTCCTTATGGGGACTGCAGGTCTGTAGTTACTGATAGGGGCTCAGTGTACCACCTACTGGCAGTGATGTGCTATAGCACCTGCACAGATACTTATCCCAAATATTCTGGAGACTTCAGGAAGCCAGCACCTGGACAGGCACTTCTAGTCTCTACCTGATCAACATGGGATCAGAAGAACAGCTCCATTGTGCTAGTAAAGCTCAGCTCAAAGTCACTTCAGTGGGAGCTTATCTACAGTCCAGGGGGCCATCCACTACACAGAACCCCAAGTTATGCCTCTGGATCTCTCCTCTATGTTGTTTCTAGTAGAAGATTATGCTATAGGTGGTTTGGGTCGTATCCCAGGGTCCAAGTCCTCTAGAGGGCCACTTGCTACACAAACCACCAGTTTGATACTTCCCTGTAAAGATAATAAAGAGCAGGATCTCCAGCTGTGAAATTCCTCATATATGTATACAAGAGCCCTTCCAGGACCTTTGAAAGTTCTCCAAAGGTCCTTAAACTACAAAACATAAAGATGACAGAAAAGAACCCCTTCTCTTCTCACATATATTGGTTATCATACTGTATGTAGACTGTAAATGTAAAACCATTAAAAATTTACTTGGGGCCCACAATTTTCATACAGCCCAGGACCAAGGTCTTAAAGATAATCTACCATCAAAATCCATTGTGATAAACCAGGGACACTTACTCATAGATGAAGGCCCCGTGACTGTGGTAATCTTCTTATATTTGTTATCCATGGACTCCTTCCTTCTAAAATCAACTTTTAAAATGATGCTAATGAGAGCACTATCAGAGCCCTTGTGTGCTGTAGCTTCACAGGCTGCTTCACTGTCTCAATGCTATAATCTCACATAATGGGAGAGGGAAATGCTCCTGCACAGTGTAACAGGCTGTGACACAAAGGGGCTCTAGTAATAATGCCATTGCATTTCTGGCTCATTAACCTAATTTTAAAAGTTGATTTTAGAAGGCAGGATATGGATAACATGGATAACAAATATAAGAAGATGACCACAGTCACAGTGCCTGGATCTATGAGTAAGTGTCCCTGGTGTTTTCATGCTTGATGATAGATATCGTTTAATCTATTCCTGACCTGAGGCAACCAGAATCACCTCAGTCCCAAATCTCAAACCTCCACAGATCTGATCCTTGGATAGGCCATTAATATCATTGCACTGCAGAACCCTATCAGTCAATCCTTGCAGGCAGAGATCTGTAAGGGAGAGTATGTGCACATATATAGGAGACTAAATAGGTAGATGATATGTAAAGCGCTATGGAATATGATGGCGCTATATAAATATAGATCATTAATGTTATTAAAGTAAATTTAAAAAATGTATGTCTCATCCTTCCAACCAGAAGACTAGGGAATCCCTTTAAGGCTTCTGTGTAGTAGTCTTCATACCTGGTGGTCAGCTTGGGGCTAGAGATGAGCTGTAGGTGGTCTATCACATGTGTGACTTACTGCTCTGCCATCATTAGAGGTAAGTTATGTGCTCCTGGCCGACCTCTGAACTCCTAGCCTTGTACCTGCCACCTGTACAATCCATGGATGCACACAGAGCATCTCACTCTGTGACCTGCAGAGCATCACTCATTAGCCTCCATTATGAGGAGCCATTATCACTGCACTCCATGTGCCATTCTCTGGTTTCTAAATTAGTTTCCTTTAATTGAGTTAATAGTTTTGTTCTTTCTGTATAAATTGAAGCTGACAGGTTGTCGTAGGCTGCCCCCCCCCCCCATCCTCTTACTTATTTTTAGACAGTTTTTTTACAGTAAAAAATCTACATACAAAGCTTTTAATCATTTGCACACAATGACATATAAGAGATGACATTAGAGTAGGAGGACAACTTTCTTTTTTTTTTAGGGGGGGGTGGGGGCGTCACCCAAATTAAAAAAGAGACAGACTGTCTGTTATAGCAAGCCCCAAAGCAAATAGCGAAGGGGCTGAGGACTGTAGGGGGTGGTTTCAAGCCTTCTGGTAGGCTGGTGGGGCTTGCCCCTTTACCCCTCCCGTGTGAGGTCACCGGAGGCGGTGTTTGGGGGCGGGTAAGGACCCGCCCGGTGGTTTTATAAAGTCCGAGAGCACGTGGGGGGGCCTCTTTCCTTCTGCCCCCTGGACCGAAGAGGCGAGAAGTCAGAGACACCTCTGCAAATACCCAGCATGGCTTCCCTAGAAGAACAAGTAATCCAGCAAGTGACCAGGGTTCAGCCATGCTGGATACCCTCCTGCAGCGCCCTGCTGCGGGGTCGGTTCAAGAAGCGGACGTCCCTGAAGAGGACACCCATCTCCCTGGATCGAAACCCGCTGCAGTGGCTTACACCCTGGAGGGTACAGCCACCACCCCCGCCCGGCGGCCCGCCACCCTGTCACCACCACCCACCCAGTGCTCCTTACCTCCTCCACGGGAGCAGCTGGATGAGGATAGAAGACGTCCCCTGAAGAAGATCATCACCTGCACCAGCCAGGAAGCGCGGCCCGGGCCAGAAGAAGATGGCGTCGCCTGGACCACGTGGGACGCTGGCTGCACTGGAGGATTTTCTTGGGATCCCTGCTGTGAAGACCACAAGGGGTAAGTGGTTTGCATCACCTGCCCTGCACCCCAACACTGCTGCCCACTCCCCTGCCCTTCATCTCAGCGCTGCTGCCTGCTCCCCTGCCCTGCACCCCAGCGCTGCTGCCTGATCCCCTGCCCCGCTCCCCAGCGCTGCACCCCCGCTCCCCAGCGCTGCACCCCCGCTCCCCAGCGCTGCACCCCCGCTGCCCAGCGCTGCACCCCCGCTGCCCAGCGCTGCACCCCCGCTGCCCAGCGCTGCACCCCCGCTGCCCAGCGCTGCCCCCCCCGACCCCCGCGCCCAGCACCCGCCACATCACCTCCAGGCCGCGGCCTAAGCAGCATCCTGCACTGCAGCATGGCCTCCCGGGCACCCGACCGGTAGGCGACCTCTCCACCTCCGCGGCGCCCGCAATCCCGCCCCCACCCCACCGCTCACCTTACCTCCGGAGCCTGCGGCCCTCACACCCGGCCACGCTCCGGTTCGGGCCTTTCTCAAGCCCGGGCGCCCTCCTCTCCAGCGATCCTCCTCCTGCTCCCTGCTCATTCGGGGCCGGCCTCCCCCCAGCCATACAGCAACTCACCAGACCCCCTCTCTCTTTGCGGTAGGCTTCAGGCCTACCCGGCGCCTAGGCCCTAGGCCCGGGCACGCCACCAGGCCTCGGGCCTATAACTCATGCAACCCCGGGCCTGTTACTAGACCTCGGTCCTTCCCTGCAGTCGGCCTACTCCCGTAGGCCTGGGGCCTACTCCCCAGCCAGCCCCAGGCCCCATCCCAGGCCTCTGGCCTACCCCTCAGCCAGCCCCAGGCCCCATCCCAGGCCTCTGGCCTACCCCTCAGCCAGCCCCAGGCCCCATCCCAGGCCTCTGGCCTACCCCTCAGCCAGCCCCAGGCCCCATCCCAGGCCTCGGGCCTACCCCTCAGCCAGCCCCAGGCCCCATCCCAGGCCTTGGGCCTACTCCTCAGCCAGCCCCAGGCCCCATCCCATGCCCGGGCCTACCCCTCAGCCAGCCCCAGGCCCCATCCCATGCCCGGGCCTACCCCTCAGCCAGCCCCAGGCCCAACCCCCCCGGCTCAGCCAACACTGCAGCTCTGGATCCCTGGGCAGCTCCCCTTCCCTCCTCCCCTCCTATTGCCCGAGTCCTCTCTGCATACCCTTGATGCGGTAGAGACCTCTATGCCCACGGTGCACCACAGACACAGGAGCCACAGATCCTCGTACTACAAGCAGCAACGCCACTCCCAGAGGCCATACCGCAGGCGGGCTGCCGATACTGGCTCTGAGCTCCTCTCACCAGACCGCAGCTGCCATCATCATCACGGAGGACGCCGCTGACACTACAACAGCCCATCGTCACCGGGTTCCAGTGGCCGCGAGGCGGCGCACTCACACACCCGCACCCGTCACCGAGACTACCGACAACGCCGCAGAGACTCCCCTCACCGCCTGACCAAGCGCTCCAGGCGGACATCAGAGCATCCAACAACTCACCAGGAATCCGAAACTCATCTACAGCCACCGCAGCCCCAGAGGTCATCCCGTCATGGCAGCCAAGGCTCTCAAGCTCCACTTCGCAGCTCAGTCATCATCAAGAAACCACCTCAACGCATCACTTCAGCTTCAGAACATCACCAACCATCTGAACAAAGCACAGTCTTCTCATCAGGACAAGTCAGCTCCACCAGCGAAGACTTCATCCGGTGAGTTCAGTGGCCTCCCCTCGTGGTCGGCCATTACCTCCTCACACAAGAGCACAGAGGTCATCACACAAGAACAGAGGTCATCACGCCTATTATCTCATCACACAAGAAGACAGAGGTCATCACACAAGAACAGAGGTCATCACGTCCATTAGATCACTGATCACACAATTAGAAGGCAGTCAGGATACACCTGTGGGCGTAGGGAATTTGGCTAACGCAGGACAGGGTAACACATTTAGGGACTGCCAGTGCTCGGGGCTGCGCGATCCTCCTTCCAGGAGCCGGGTCCGTCCCGGCTGTAACACACTGAGCATGCGCAGCATCTCATCTGTATTACATTGTGGGAGGTGTAGAATAGCTTGAACAAGCGATCAGTGGATCGCTTGATCAAGCTTACCTGTAAAAGTAATAAAAAAAAAAAAAAAAAAAAAAAATAACAATTTTTAATAAAAAGAATTAAGTGAATAAAGTTTAAGTCCGGAAACCAAAATTGACAATTTTCTTTCACCCATACATTCGGGAGTTAATAAAGTCTCATCCCCATACATTCAAGAGTTAATAAAATACCATCAATAAGCTAATGACCCACTAACATGAAGCACGGAAGTTATAGCTCAGTTGGTTGAGGCGCTGTGTCATTATTGTTTATGGACACTGCGGGTTCTAGGTTCAAATCCCAGTTTGAATAATTTTTATTTAGTAAAGTGCATCGCATGTCGCAATAAATAAGCCCTTATATGTCCAAATTGCCAAAAATAAAAATTAAATAAATAAATGACATTAAAGTTGTATAGCCAATAAAAAGTACAGTGCATAATCCGCTGTGAATGGCACAACTTCCCCTTCGATGCCCTGGCGTGTGCCCATACAGCAGTCACCACCACATATGGGGGATTGTTATACGCGGGAGAGATTGGGGATCAAATTTTGTGGAGCGTTTTGAAATTTTATCCACTGAGAATTTGTACAATTTTGAAAGACACATTAATTTAGCCAAAAATATGTACTTTCACAATGTATCCGATTTTTGTTTAACCCCTGTAAAACATTTAAGGATTAACAAACGTCATAAAAGTTGTTTCACATACACTGAGGGGTGTAGTTTCTATAATGGGATAATTTATGGGATTTTACTTTTATTTAGGCCGCTCAAAGTGACTTGAAACCAGAGCAGGTCACTCAGGTTTTTTATCCTACAAAAATAAGAGCATGCATAAAAAAAAAAAAAAAAAAACCACAGAGAAATAAAATAAACATTCGGTGAATGTTAGTTATTACGTTTTTTGCGGTGATGGCTGTGTATGGTAAAAGTAGAACATTTTGAAGTTTGAAAATCGAGAATTTTTCCAAATTTTCACCAAATATCTGATTTTCTCATAAATAAGTGCAAAACATAACACCAAAATTTTTCAACTAACATGAAGTACAAAGTGTCACGAGAAAAATATTTTAAAATCTGTTATAACCACTTATAGTGACACAGGGCAGATTTGGAAAAATGGCCCGTGTCAGGGAGATGAAAAGTGGCTTCGGCGTTAAGGGGTTAATGTCAGTGTACGATAATCCTGGGCAGCACAAAAGACACTTCTCACCCCATCCACTGCATCAGGTTAGCCACCAGCCCACCGCAATGTTGGTTAATGTGGTAGTTTAATTTCGTTCAATCCAGTATTAGCACTGGAGAAGGTCGGGAATGAGGTTTCCCCGGGACGGCCGGTCCCTTATAGAACCGCCAGGCTTAGTTCCCAAAAGGAGCCCGGAACGTTCAGTCTAATCTTCCACCTGTCTTTTCCCAAAGGTCCCTCGGTTAATGACGCTATATAGGAGGTTGTGGCGGTTACGTACGTCTCCTTTAACAGGGCGGTCGACTTAGTGCAGAGAAAGATGGAAGTGTCCAAAACTTTCCATAACTAGCTGTGAGCTTCTGCGGTTTCGGTCCCTGGTTTTGGGTAAATGCAGCAACTTAGTCGGTAAAGGATAATCCTGGGTTGCGTAAAAAGGCACATCTCACCCCGGATAACTAGTCTCTTGAAGGAAGTCTTGTGGGTTTTGCAGGTATATCTTCGAGTAGGTAATGGGTCAGGCATCCTATTCACAACTGCTTTACAGAGAGCAAGGAAAGTCCCGATTATCAAAAATACATGGTGTCCCTGGGTGGAGTGGTGTATAGGCATGAGAATCTGCAGGGGATAACCACCATCTCTTATTATGAGAATTTGCAGGGGATACCCGCCATCTCTTATTATGAGAATCTGCAGGGGATAACCGCCATCTCTTATTATGCGACGGGGTCCATCTCAATTCCATTGAGGTGAATATTTTCGAATATTTTCCTTCTCGGCCTGCAGGAGCAGGCTGAGAAGGCCATGGCCTTGGTCCGTGTGGGGGGTCGCAGCCGGTGGTAGGAGGGAGGAGGCTGCTCCGTGGCGGAAGTTACACAGGCCCTAAGGCGCTGGAAGATGCCCACATGCCGGCTGCAGGGACGCAGCCGCCATTTCGGGCGAAGTTGGTTCAAGATTTTGAAGATGCCAAGCGGGCCTAGCAAGTTGGGAAATGTTTTAATTTATAACGTTATTTAATAATTTATCTTAGTTGTTAATAAACGCTGTGGCCTTCCCACATTACCCAAACATTTAGTTTCCCGGTCTGTTGATGGGTGGTTAGTCTAGGTACACGGTCAAGTACCAGATGGTTGGGTGGTTAGTCTAGGTACACGGTCAAGTACCAGGCGGTTGGGTGGTTAGTCTAGGTACACGGTCAAGTACCAGACGGTTGGGTGGTTAGTCTAGGTACACGGTCAAGTACCAGACGGTTGGGTGGTTAGTCTAGGTACACGGTCAAGTACCAAACGGTTGGATGGTTTATCAAAGTACAAGGTCAAGTACCAAACGGTTGGATGGTTTATCAAAGTACAAGGTCAAGTACCAAACGGTTGGATGGTTTATCAAAGTACAAGGTCAAGTACCAGACGGTTGGATGGTTGATCAAGGTACAAGGTCAAGTACCAGACGGTTGGATGGTTGATCAAGGTACAAGGTCAAGTACCAAACGGTTGGATGGTTTATTAAGGTACAGGGGCAAGTACCAAATTTAAGGTTTGGGTTTGTTAATCCCTACAGTCTAGCAAGCCCCAAAGCAAATAGCGAAGGGGCTGAGGACTGTAGGGGGTGGTTTCAAGCCTTCTGGTAGGCTGGTGGGGCTTGCCCCTTTACCCCTCCCGTGTGAGGTCACCGGAGGCGGTGTTTGGGGGCGGGTAAGGACCCGCCCGGTGGTTTTATAAAGTCCGAGAGCACGTGGGGGGGCCTCTTTCCTTCTGCCCCCTGGACCGAAGAGGCGAGAAGTCACCCTCCCACCCTGCCCTCAGAATTATTTCTTTTCAGCTCTCCTTTCCTTGGTTTTGGCTGTTTCCTTCTGTTTTCCTACAGTTGTCACAGCGAAGGCGGAAGTTACACAGGCCCTAAGGCGCTGGAAGATGCCCACATGCCGGCTGCAGGGACGCAGCCGCCATTTCGGGCGAAGTTGGTTCAAGATTTTGAAGATGCCAAGCGGGCCTAGCAAGTTGGGAAATGTTTTAATTTATAACGTTATTTAATAATTTATCTTAGTTGTTAATAAACGCTGTGGCCTTCCCACATTACCCAAACATTTAGTTTCCCGGTCTGTTGATGGGTGGTTAGTCTAGGTACACGGTCAAGTACCAGATGGTTGGGTGGTTAGTCTAGGTACACGGTCAAGTACCAGGCGGTTGGGTGGTTAGTCTAGGTACACGGTCAAGTACCAGACGGTTGGGTGGTTAGTCTAGGTACACGGTCAAGTACCAGACGGTTGGGTGGTTAGTCTAGGTACACGGTCAAGTACCAAACGGTTGGATGGTTTATCAAAGTACAAGGTCAAGTACCAAACGGTTGGATGGTTTATCAAAGTACAAGGTCAAGTACCAAACGGTTGGATGGTTTATCAAAGTACAAGGTCAAGTACCAGACGGTTGGATGGTTGATCAAGGTACAAGGTCAAGTACCAGACGGTTGGATGGTTGATCAAGGTACAAGGTCAAGTACCAAACGGTTGGATGGTTTATTAAGGTACAGGGGCAAGTACCAAATTTAAGGTTTGGGTTTGTTAATCCCTACAGTCTAGGAAGTTTATATACAATAAGCTGTCTCACACACTTTTAAAAGTTGACGATTTGCTAGAACTGAGGATATGAGCAGAAGGCAAATATTGTTCCGCTTTGGCATCATATAGATGTAATGTATTACTGCAGCAAACAAGTCATTGGCGTCAGAGAGTGCCTAATGCCGGCCGCCCTCTTCACTGTGCCGTCAGGAGGCTCTCCATCATGTCTGCACATGTCACTACCGCACCCTGTCACTAGGTCTGTCCCTGTCTGTAATTGATTGCTCAATAAGTCCTAACCTGAGGGGTTTACTAGCAGGCACCCAGCAGACCCACTTCCGCCCTTACAGGTGTCTCCTGAAGAATGTCTCCAGAGCCTCTTGTTTTTTCTTCTTCTACATTACACAGTTTTTTCTAAAAACTCTAAAATAACAGTGACCTGCGCCATACAAAAACCTGCGGCATACAACAACCTGCGGCATACAACAACCTGTGCCATACAATGGCCTGCACAATACAACAACCTGCGCCAGACAACAACCTGTGCCATACAATGGCCTCCACCATACAACAACCTGCGCCAGACAACAACCTGCACCATACAATGGCCTGCACCATACAACAACCTGCGGCATACAATGACCTGTGCCATACAACAACCTGCACCATACAATGGCCTGCACCATACAACAACCTGCGGCATACAATGACCTGTGCCATACAATGACCTGCACCATACACCAACCTGCGCCACCATACAATGGCCTGCACAATACAACAACCTGCGCCAGACAACAACCTGTGCCATACAATGGCCTCCACCATACAACAACCTGCGCCAGACAACAACCTGTGCCATACAACAACCTGCACCATACAATGGCCTGCACCATACAACAACCTGCGGCATACAATGACCTGTGCCATACAACAACCTGCACCATACAATGGCCTGCACCATACAACAACCTGCGGCATACAATGACCTGTGCCATACAATGACCTGCACCATACACCAACCTGCGCCACCATACAATGGCCTGCACCATACAACAACCTGTGCCGCCATACAACAGCCTGCGCTACACAGCAACCTGTGCCATACAATGGCCTGCACCATACAACAACCTGCGCTGCCATACAATGGCCTGCTCCATACAACAACCTGCGCCATACAACAACCTGCGCCATACAACAACCTGCGCCATACAGCTACCTGCACCATACAGCTACCTGCACCATACAACAACCTGCGCCGCCATACAATGGCCTGCTCCATACAACAACCTCTACCATACAGCTACCTGCACCATACAACAACTTGTGCCATTCAATGGCCTGCACCATAAAATAACCTGCGCCATACAACAACCTGTGCCATAAGACAACCTGTCTCATACAATGGCCTGCACCATACAACAACCTATGGCATACAATGACCTGCACCATACAACAACTTGCGCCATGCAATGACCTGCACCATACAGTGACATGCACCATACAATGAGCTGCGCCATTCAACGACCTGTGCAATACAATGACCTTCACCATACAGTGATCTCCAACCTGCGCCATACAATGACTTGCACCAAACAACCACTTGTACAAAAGTTGACATGACTTGCACAATGAGCTTTGCTATAACTGGATTATCTCCCTATAAGCAGTGAAATTGTCAGAGCTCAGTCATGTGACAGACTTGATGTTCATTTAAAGGGTGTCAGATAGCAGGTTTGTATGTAAATTGTGCCTCTTGATACCTTTACCCAGTGGTTTAACACACTGTTATGCTAATACAGAAACTGGACTCTATATAACCCAACACAATGGCCACTACAGTAGTGTTAGGTAAGGGTAAGTTCATAGTGGAAATTTTTTAAAGAATTACTTGAAATGTTTTAATTGACACCATGTAACTTCACAGTAAAAAGATTTAAGAAACCTGAACCTAACTAATGCCCCATAATACATCCCCCTAAACATATGTCCTTCACTGTTCAATACATCTTTGTATACACGCACCATGTACAAGTGTATTTGAGTATAGGCGTATGTATAGGTGTAGTATATATAACAAAAATCTAATATATAGGCAATGGAAATACCAGATCAGCAGTCAGTGGTTTCGCACAGAGCTCTATGGTATGTTGTAGTATAATAGTGACTTTACTGTAAATGGCTTTCTAGTAACAAGCCCTCATTCAGTGAATGGATTTGTCATACAATGTTTTCTTTGACCTACTGGCTACTGAGGGATTAATATTCTTTTATTTATTGCATCTGTTTTTACCTCAGAACAATATTCCCATAGAGTTGTGCCGGTCGCCCCCTGCCTGCTCTGTGGTATACAGTGCCATGTTACAAGGTAATGACAGAGTACATTTCTCCTTGTCTAAATACAGTGGCCTCCATTGCTGAAGTGTGCTCGGCAGCCGCCAGCCGGGTTTAATTGCTGATTACACCTCACAACTTGTGCTCCATAGGAAGGTGCAAAAACTTCCCACCTCCACACAGGGCGGCTATTAGTGGAAGTAACAGCTGTGCCTAAAGGGCTCGCAGGAATGTCGGACGCCTGTATCCTCTCACGGTCAATGTTAAATGTGTTAGTCAGTGAGGTTACACAGGACAAGTCCATGGATACATAATGTTCTTCACCTTCCGTGCTCACAACTCTATTTTTACATAACTGTGACAGGGAGCTAATACGTAATGATACGACATAGGGAGCTGCAGATCTCATCCAATACACAACCAATATCTCAAAGGACCACAAAAAATACAGTAAGTATAAGTTAGGCTGCATTCACACGAACATATGCCAGGTGGGCATACATTCGCCGCGAAGGAGAGGAGTAGGGGTGACCCCTCCCCTCTCCATAGAGATACACGGCGTACGGCGTATGTCCTATCTTTCTCCCGTGTACGGAGCGGTACCATGCCGCTCGTGTGCTACACCGCACCTCTTCGTTCGGCCATTGCCCTCTATGTGGGACGTATGTATGGCTGAAAGCTTACGTCCCCTGTAAGTCGTGTGAATGCAGCCTTATACTGTACATTTTATGTTCTCTTTAGTTATCGCTAATCCCAATGCTTCAAAGTTTCCTAAAATCCTGTCTGGGGCGGACCAATCAAATATCTCTACTGTGAAGGATCCCTAATCCCATTTTTTTATAGAAAAACAATGGCGGTGGATCCTGTCACTGTTTATTACTTGGACATCGCTTTTATATAATACTAATCTTTATTTATATACAGTCATATGTTTTTCCTTTTTTTTAGGATTCCAATATAAATTGGCCTAAAAGCATGCAAAATTATTCTCTTTGGGCTTCCGACAATTGCATGGACCATATGGGTATTCACGTCAGAGCTTTTCCCAGGATACATATAAGGCATACTTCAGTATTCTGAAAGGGGCATTAGGCTTTATTCATACCTGCATTAGGATCCTTTGCACTTTCTATTATTAATAGTGGAGGAAAAATAAGCAAAAAAGCGTAACTGGAGGTGAACCTCCAAACATTGAAGTTTTTAGGGTACAGAAGGTGAAATAGAAGACCTTCTGTTCACATTTGTTTTTTTTTATGTCACGCACTCCAAAAAGATTAGCGAGTAACGAAAACCCCCATTGCAGATGTCAACCAAGCCTCAGAACTAAACCTGCTGAATCTGCCGATTTTTGTGGGATCAGCCGTCCATCCTGACTCTTAGGCCCCTTCTACACTAGCGAGTGTGATGCGATGAACTCGCATCACACTCGCAACGCAAGCTGCCGGGAACGCACGGCCCGAACGCTGCACCGCGGGAGTGAACTCAGCATGTCAGTTCACTCCCGCGGTGCAGCGTTCGGGCCGTGCGTTCCTGGCAGCTTGCGTTGCGAGTGTGATGCGAGTTCATCGCATCACACTCGCTAGTGTAGAAGGGGCCTTACTGGACTCTCCCTTAATGGCAGATATAGGGGGAGATAAGGATTGGGCGTGTTGCCTGATAGCTTTTTACCCATGCACTTTCAGCTGAGCCATGTGTAGGAGAAAGTAGTCATGTGTATGGGACCTATACATATTCAACCTTCAGACATTATAATAACAAGGCAGGGTAGTTGTCCTAATGGCATCACGATACAGGATATTGAAATTTGCCTATTGAAAGAGTGGAGGGCCTATTGTAAAGGCAAGTATCTAGAAGTCCTGAATGGCAGGAAGGGATGTAACTGCTGCCTGAAGGTATATAAAAAAACAAATACTCAATACTTATTTCCACTCAAATCTGCTGTCATGGTGGCCAGATAGTTGGCCGCTCTTGCAGAAATAGATTCGGCTGACAATACTAACCTGCTGTGTATACGGAAATGATGGACAGCTCCAGTAAACATTAGTTCACTTTATTGGAAATTAGAGTAAGAATGACCCATGGTGTGTGGTCTCCTCCACCTATAATTATGGGCCAATATATGACTCACTTGTTATCTGATCTGAGGATATAAAGTTAATTATGGTGTAAGACATTGTCCTTAACACATGAGACCTCCTGTCCAGTAGCAATACAGAAAGACACAGCGGTCAGCATCTCGACAGTCTGGAATGACTGATAGGAGGTAGGCAATGCTACAACTGTGCCGTCTAGTGAAATATCTTTCCATCTATATGACTCTTATTATATCATGAAAAAAAATAACATGACTCCATGGTCTGTTGGTTCTACTAACCAGAAGCTCGAGCAGTGATAGATACCGTAATTCCTAGAACTGCATTGATCATGGACACTTGGGTAAGGGAATACACACAACAATTTACATGTGGAGTCTATTAGAAGAACCCTATATACAGAAGGATGCAGCCAAAGAGAGATGATACAATATAGATACAGTATATACACAGAATGACACAATACCCAACCTAATAATCACATGTAAGGACCACTTCACACCTCATCTTTTATTGGGAGCCAAAACCAGGAGTTGTCAAGTCCATACGAGACATGCAAATCTTTCCAAACCTTCTCTTTCTATTTCTGGTTTTCGCTCTCAATAACTGATACAAATAATGATGAAGTAACTGAGGTGTGAACTGTACATGCAGTAAGAGTTTTGATGTTGCATGATGGGGTCAGGTAACACGTAATTTAGGAGGTCTCTTTAGTGAATGGTTAGTGCAACTAACTTTTTTGTGATTTCTGATATCTTCATTTTATCATTTTGAATACACATCACTGCAGTTTCATCAGCCAAAAACAGACATGAATGATCAAGGAAGTAGAGATACAATAGAAAAACGTATACTTTTCCTTCTACTGGATTCAACCCTATGTTCTTGTCTATGCCTTCACATTAGTGATTGAAGTCCCGTGATTCCAATACTGGTGTTTATGTCCATAACCCCCATGGCTAGAATGGGCACAATATGTTATGGCATTGAGCTATCCAGCTGAATATACACACACACTGCATGTGCCAGTGATTTCACGAGACCTTCCATCTGGACACTCACGATTTGTTGACACGTTCAGATTTACTGGATCCAGAAGCCTGACACAATGAATAGGATGGCACTGTTAGTTTAACCTGCTCATCTCTTGCACTTGTGTGTTTGGGTGTCAAGACAGACCCATGTAACCAAGTATTTATGGCCTCGCGTGCGGCTTTACAACACTTTTCAGACAGGTGTAACCAGCGTCTGCTGAGATAGGCCTGTTATACGGAATGTAATGTAAATGCTTCATGCTCAACCGTGCAATAAATGAGGAGTACAGCCATATTTACTGAGGATAACAGGTCATTGAAGGCTTAAGTAAATGCATTATTAATCATCATTAAACTTCACAGTGACATAAAATAGACATTTTTTGGTCCTGTGACAGCAGACAACGGCTCAGATATATAAAAACTTGTACAATCTGCAGTTTTCGTCACTTATGTGCAGTTTTCGTCACTTATGTGCACTTTGCGCCACATTATTTAATAGTGTCGCGTGCTCTTAGTTAATCTGGTCAGTTTTCAGGATGTGACACAGTTGGACATTTTTCTCTTGATGCACTCTGCTTCATGCTGTTGCGACACAATTGTGGCAAAGTGCAATACTAAATGTGGCGCAAACTAGGAACACACATCAAAAGTGTTGGACAAAATACAACCACGACACAATAGTGGCTCAAACACATAATAAATGCATTTGCAAGCTCCAAAGACACTTTTTTCAGACAAACTTAGACAAAAAAAACTGGCACAGACACAAAATTAGATTTGGGCCAATAAGTGAGAATAAAATGCAGTTGCTATATCCATAACACATTGTGGTTTTATGACTTCTATGGTTTAACATAACATTATAATAAGTTGTCTATTATACAATTCTCTTCAATAGGAAACAAAGCTACTATTTTGCCTCGGCAAAGACACAAAGTCACAGCGAAACATATATAGAAGCACCAGAGCAGTGCTAGACTGCGCTGCTTTGGGCCTGCCATATAAAGGTATAACCTAAGAAATAGACCCTACTGGCCTCCAAATTGGGTTGTGTTCTGCCGTATTGTTGGAGTTTGGAGTGTCTGGTTGGCCAATTCGACAGATACTTGATATCCCAATTGTGCGTCAAAGTTAATGTATTACATTTTGTTAATACTGTCATAGGTTCCCATATCTGTCAGCATTTTTATTATGATTGGGTGGATATCACTTTGTGTAGCACATCTGCATCATGGATAAGTTTATGATGAGGACTGTAGGATATCTATTAGTACTAGTTGTGTATGCATATATCAGTGGTGGCGAACCTATGGCACTAGTGCCAGAGATGGCACTTGGAGACTCTGTGGTCACATTGTTTTTTGGCCATGGCACCTTCCTGCAGTCTCAGGCAGTCCAAATAGTGCCCTGCTATTTTAAAGTGACCCATCCTGTGCTGCTTGGTCCTGTCCGAAGAGTGAGAAGACGCGGACAGAGTCAGATTGGGGCTCAAAGATTCTGGTAGCAAGTTTGTTACTGCCTAAATTGCCGTTTTGGCACTTTGGGAAAAGCTAGTGTGTTTTGGGTCTTATTTTGGGCAATCAATCTCTAAGAGGTTCGCCATCACTGGCATATACTATGGTTATTACAGCTGCTGATACTGCCATCTAATATATGGAATATACAATGCAGTGCAAAAGTTTTAGGCAGGTGTGGTAAAGTTTTACAAGTTTTACAAGTGGTAAAGTTTCATTATTATTATTTTTTTTTTTTGCATTAGTTATTGTGAGCCAACATAGGGTATGGAGACAACACAGAAGAAAAGTACAGTTGGACAGATTGGCGCCTGTTCTGCGAGTTCCTGTTTTTGGCTCCCAATAACTGGTGCAAAATAATGATGTAATAACTGAGATATATTTTGGCCTCATTTAAAAAATAGAAAGAAGCCTGGAAGTTATTACATGGAGCCATGATATTAACATCATGCAGTCAGCCTGGGATTAAATAAAGACAAGGATGAATTCAACAGGCCAACCCTGGGAACAGTGATATTATCATGTCATTTTAACCAAAAAAGAACCCAAAGTTTGCTGCATCCAAGTGAATGCTGGATCTTTCTTAATATTAATATTTATTGAGATACTCCTAGTTATTGGTGTAGTTATGGGCTTTGGACTATTTATAAGGCTATTGATATTCCACAGAATTATACATATATTCACATGACATTAGTCCCTGTCTACATTGGGGGGGGGGGGGGGGGCACATCATACTGTGTTGTGGCACTGCAGGGCAGTGGGACAATTTTCTACCTCCCCGGAAGGAAGCCAGCTACACTCTCCTATTCAACTGTATCTGCGTCCAGATGTTGCAGATACGGTTGAATACAGAATACCAAATCCACATCCATCCTAGAGAAATATTATTTATATACAACATCCCCTATGTCATGTTGTAAAGTCACAATCCGAACTCTCATGTGCTCCAACTTTTGAAACAAAAAAGTTTTGGCATGAAAGTAACATCTTCTGTCCCTGCTATGGACTTAGCCAGCGCTACCTTTTCCATTCACATCATGACCTCCTTTCTTAATACAATCATGGACGCTTTGATCAATCTATTTCTTAATGAATATATGTATATATGTGTATGTTTCTTTTCAGAAGACCATACACAGAATAGAGCACACCCTGGTACTTGTGATATGCTAATGCTTTTTTTTCTTCCTGGCATATAAAAGGTTAACACAAATTGACTTGTTTGATCTCTAATGAAAGCCTTGAACAATTTAATCAGTGTACTCATCCAAAGGGAACATTGGTAATTGTCCGGCTTCTTCTTTCCTGCAAAGATACACAGACATCTGAGGGCAATCAATCCACCAAAATGAGGGAAGTCTCTGTACAATGCTGAGCGTTCTAGCCCTCTGATTATAGCGTACACCCATTATCTCTAGACACTTTATTGACTCTGAACAGCTTGAATACTTAGTGGAACAGATGTACTGTCCTTCAAGGAGCAGAGTTAAGATGTGTAATTCATGTTAGTAATAATGATGCAGACGTAGGACAGGACATAAGATATGGCTTGTTGTTGTCATTGAGCTATGGCTGGGCTCATAGCGTCATCCTTATACTGCATCATATCAGGGGATGATGTATAGGAAGGCTGAGGCTTCTTATAATAATGGCCACCTATTCCGTATCAGAAGGAGAGGTTATCACTCAGAAGATATTGGACGCATTGATTTACGCCATCGCATCCACAGATGGGAAGACATGTTGCTTCTTCTTACCCTTCTTTCTAGGAAGATAATTGTATATGACCCTCTAACATTGAGGTTCTTGCTCCTAACTACAGATGAGAGAATCTATTCATTGATTCATAGATTCAGGGTGAATCTACCATTTTTTAGGCACCCAAATCAATCTGAGTCTTTTCTACTTTGCTTCAGACTAATCTTTTAAAATGGCAGCAAGATACTACAGGCAGTCCATGGGTTACATACAAGATAGGTTCTTTAGGTTTGTTCTTAAGTTGAATTAGTATGTAAATCAGAACAGCTATACTATATAATTGTAGCAACATATCAATTTTTGTTTGAGCCAATGTTTGTTTGTGACAATTGGATTTTCAAAAATATTGTCCTGTGATGGGAAGCTTCATTATAGACACCTTACAGCTGATCATTGCAGCCTGGGAATAAAAATAACCAAAGGGTTATTATAAAGCTGTGCGCATAATATTTACAGAGATTACTATCAGCTGAGCAGTAATAAACTATCACAAAACTTGAACCCAAAGAAAGAAATATAGTTGTCCAAAAATGGAGTTATTAAAAACAATCTTTAAAGGAAACCTACCAGTTAGAATGGCAGGGGTAAGCTGTAAGTACCGAGCACCAGCTCAGGGTGAGCTGGTGCCGGTACTTACTTCCGTTAGTGTTATTAACCGCTGTATCGTGGTTTTAACACTTTTTAAAGTTTATAGCAGAAGCTGCTTCGGCCCCGGCATTTCCTATGTAGGCGCAGCGCACGAAGCAGCTTCTGCTATAAACTTTAAAAAGTGTTAAAACCGCGATACAGCGGTTAATAACACTAACGGAAGTAAGTTCCGGCACCAGCTCACCCTGAGCTGGTGCTCGGTATTTACAGCTTACCCCTACCAGGTAGGATAAATATCACCTCAATGAAAGTACAAGTATAATATCAACCAACAATCAATGTAAACAGTGAAGCATGTCCAAGAAGCGAGCACTAAAAATATGCTCATAATACAAAGGAGGACAACACCAATACCTTACCAATATCACACACTAGGGGTACCTAGTGGGGTACCTAGTGTGTGATCCTCCATTTGTTACAGTAATATTAACCAGGTTAGGTCTCCGACATATCAAGGTCAATGTCAAGTCATTGCAACAACAAGGATATGCCCAATTCTTCCTAAAAAATTCAAAGTTCATTGCAGTTTGGTGTCCATTCTCAATATTGTAATATGTGTTTCAAAATGTTTAGGACAAGTGCAAGCAGGGCAACCATTATGGAATTTGTGGCCCCTGACTGGCAAATTTTGTGGGCCCCCCACAGAATGAAAATCTGGCCTGTGTGCACAGTCAATTCCCTGCACCTGGGAAGGGAGGAGGGTTTTCTGTGTCTTGGGGCCCCTTCTCCTCCTTGGGTCCCTCTGAACACAGTCACACTAAACCCCCTCAGATGGCAGCCTGGGTGCGAGTGTATCAAGAAGAACAGATGTTGTTTTGAAGATAAAGGCTGGTCACCAAATACTGATTTGATTTATTTTACTTTTACACTTTTATTGACACTTCCATTCTTATTTTGCTACATATTTTCCACGTATACCAATGCTCAGTGATTTCTGTGTATGGTCAGGGTAAGTGCAGCAATGGTCTGCATCCTAAGCCCACAGCTGTCTATAGGGAATCCAGTAAGAATTCTTATTTGTAGCATATTGCTCATATTGGAGTCAAATCCACCTTGATTTAAGTCATTACACTTGATGCATTGTATAATGATATCACACACCATAACACTCAGCCCGGGAATACTGGAGACAAGTAGTGTTATTTTTATGTCACTCTTACATAACAGCCTGGAAGCAGAAATAGCTGAATAGCTTGTGGATAGGAGTGAAGTGGCAATGCTTTTAATTACATTTTACATCAATGTATGTTATTATACACGTATCGTAGCCTCTTCTCCGCTTCAGAGATATTAATGCACAGGATATAGCAATAGCACAAGAGGATGTGAAGATACAAATGGAACCCTTATACTCATAATATGACTAATAATAACAACCATTATAAAATATATATTCACTCACTGTTTTCTGGGTTTTTTGAGTAGAAACCCGTCCCGTTAAAGAGAACCTGTCACCAGCGAACCCCCTACCCACACACAATGGCCCTTATTTATTAAAGGCCCTGCACCAGTTTTATGTCTGACTTTGCACATTCTTTTTAGTGCAAACTGCTTGAACATGTATTTATAAAGTGTCCGTGACACATTTGTGGCACACGCTGCACTATAAGAAATACAACACAAAATTCTGCGGTATGTCCAAATCAGTCTGGTTGTCTGGCGGCCACGCCCCCCGTTTTGTGAAAGCCGATACGCCAATGCGCCACAATCCGATTGCGTGTGCCAAAAACCCGGGGCAATTCGGCGCAAAAAGGAAAAATTCAGGAAACCCGACAGAATCGCGGTCCACAGACCCTTAGTAAATGTGCCCCATTATGTGAAATAAAGATAAAATACTATGAGACATAAAAGAACTTGTAAAAACAAAAGGGAAGAGGAGAACTCTTATACGGACTTATATTTCACTTCATGATTATAGGTGTCAATGAACCAGATTTGAGAGTCATTACTGCTCCTCATACTTTGTAATGTACAATATCTACAATCTATTCCCTAATGTTAACTTAAATGGAATATTTTACCACAGGATCTTTATAAGGATTAAATCTGAACCCTTCATTGATGAGAGCCATGTGTTTTGTGGTCATTCTACACTGGTATAGCAGCGCGGGCAGCACATCTGATGCCCTCTGGGGACAGTAGGTTTTGTGTGCGATTAACCCAAACCTCAGATCAAAGTCTGGAAGCCTCTATACCCGTCTCTGGGGCTCTGCCCTCCCTCTCTCACAGTATCATTGTGGTAGTGCCCTTCATCTCATGTATCTGTCAGCGCCTGCCTACAATTTCTCATCTGAATAATTGCTTCTGGAACATCTGCTAATGGCCGTGTAATGATCTATCCAGATAGGGAGAGTTTTCCTAAGTTTAGTGTTATCCGAATACATTGATTTCACAGCACAAACAGATAATCTCTATAGGAGTAACTTTGTCCATCAAATTATCAGGTCATTTTAGGTCAAAATACAAACAGTGTAACTTCACCTGATCTATGACCCTGTTGTCCCACGGTATGAGAACACGAAAAGGAGCGGCTGTCTTAGGAATCATTAACTTCCCAAGAAGATATATATGTATGGAGACATTGGAGAGAAAGCTGTTTGTGTATCCTTCTGAGCCTCTCTATATGCAGTTCGGAAAAAAGTTCATGTGAATAACAGTCCTCGGCGCTGGGTTCATAAATTCTGCATTTATAGGAGAATTTATATTGTTTCTTGTTTGCTCACTGTATATTGTGCTGTAAAAGAGGGCAGTCCACATTGAGAAGATTTGTGCATTGGAGACCCACAGACACTGATTTGAGTCATGGGGCAAAATGACTGAAATCAGTCAAGTATGTAATAGCCTAATTTATTATTTAGCTTTTAATAATATAATAATAATTATTTATATAGCGCACACAGATTACGCAGCGCTGCACAAAGTATGACAAATTGGTCCCTGTCCCCAATGGGGCTCACAATCTAAACAACCTAACAGTATGTTTTTAGAGTGTGGGAGGAAACCAGAGGACCCGGAGGAAACCCACACAAACACAGAGAGAACATACAAACTCTTTGCAGATGTTGACCTGGGTTGGATAAGAATCCAGGCCCCCTGGCGCTGCAAGGCAGAAGTGCTACCCACTCAGCCACCGTGCCGCTTTTAGATGTTTTTTTGTAGCTGCTTCATATAATTTTGTTACAGCTGGTACATGGCCTACCTGCACAGTCTGGGACATCACCCTAGAACATATATAGGATGTCACGTTCCTGGTGCGTTCTCCATCTGTGTGGAAGTGTTAGAAACAAGAGAATGGCTGGTTTTCTGGGCAGATCAAAGTGTGATCACACTAAACTTCTAAGTGACAAGATCCTCTCTTCATCTCTCCTGCTCCACTTGTTGCTTTCTCGAAAGGTCAGAGGAGCCTTTCTGAAAAGTCAGAGGGTCAGGCCGAGCTTTGTTAAGGTCACTCTGTGGGTCTCACAGCTGTGCCCATACAAAGGCTTGTGTTTAGCACTTTACGAAATGCAGACATATCCAGGGCGAAGAATATGTTTTAATATGATCATTCAACATCCTCAGACTTTGTGCCAATTCTGTCATATTAAAACATTACAAAAATCCCCCCAAAAATACACATTCTGAAACTGAGACCAAGGACATTTTACAAAATTATTCTTTTGCCCCACACTCTTTTTCCTATTAGTGTTGCGTATGGTACAAAAGGGCCAAAAAGTCGCAAATTCCATGGAGTGCATAAGGATTGTGACCCAAAATTAATGAAAAAATCAGCACCAATATTTTTTGCTTGTGATAACTTATTTTTAGCACATAAACATGTTTGATACAGGGGCGTAACTACAGTGGTAGCAGACATAGTAACTGCTATGGGGCCTGCAGTGTCAGGGGGCCCTGTCCCATATGGGAATACTTATTGGTATTATTCTCCTCCGTTTTGGAAGTATTCCAAGTTAATATGTTAATATGTATGGTGTGTATATACTGTATGTGAGTATATATTCTGAACAGCTGTATATGGCACTATATTTGTGCATATGCTGTATGTCTGTGTATGGCACTGTATGTGTGTGTATATGTGATGTGTATATGCTCTATGTGTGAGTGCATAAATGTGTGTGTATGAGTGAAGAACTTTATGTTATGTGTATATACACTCACCGGCCACTTTATTAGGTACACCATGCTAGTAACGGGTTGGACCCCCTTTTGCCTTCAGAACTGCCTCAATTCTTCGTGGCATAGATTCAACAAGGTGCTGGAAGCATTCCTCAGAGATTTTGGTCCATATTGACATGATGGCATCACACAGTTGCCGCAGATTTGTCGGCTGCACATCCATGATGTGAATCTCCCGTTCCACCACATCCCAAAGATGCTCTATTGGATTGAGATCTGGTGACTGTGGAGGCCATTTGAGTACAGTGAACTCATTGTCATGTTCAAGAAACCAGTCTGAGATGATTCCAGCTTTATGACATGGCGCATTATCCTGCTGAAAGTAGCCATCAGATGTTACAGGGTACATTGTGGTCATAAAGGGATGGACAGGGTCAGCAACAATACTCAGGTAGGCTGGGGCGTTGCAACGATGCTCAATTGGTACCAAGGGACCCAAAGAGTGCCAAGAAAATATTCCCCACACCATGACACCACCACCACCAGCCTGAACCGTTGATACAAGGCAGGATGGATCCATGCTTTCATGTTGTTGACGCCAAATTCTGACCCTACCATCCGAATGTCACAGCAGAAATCGAGACTCATCAGACCAGGCAACATTTGTCCGATCTTCTACTGTCCAATTTCGATGAGCTTGTGCAAATTGTAGCCTCAGTTTCCTGTTCTTAGCTGAAAGGAGTGGCACCTGGTGTGGTCTTCTGCTGCTGTAGCCCATCTGCCTCAAAGTTCGACGTACTGTGCGTTCAGAGATGCTCTTCTGCCTACCTTGGCTGTAACGGGTGGCGATTTGAGTCACTGTTGCCTTTCTATCAGCTCGAACCAGTCTGCCCATTCTCCTATGACCTCTGGCATCAACAAGGCATTTCCACCCACAGAACTGCCGCTCACTGGATGTTTTTTCTTTTTCGGACCATTCTCTGTAAACCCTAGAGATGGTTGTGCGTGAAAATCCCAGTAGATCAGCAGTTTCTGAAATACTCAGACCAGCCCTTCTGGCACCAACAACCATGCCACGTTCAAAGCCACTCAAATCACCTTTCTTCCCCATACTGATGCTCGGTTTGAACTGCAGGAGATTGTCTTGACCATGTCTACATGCCTAAATGCACTGAGTTGCCGCCATGTGATTGGCTGATTAGAAATTAAGTGTTAACGAGCAGTTGGACAGGTGTACCTAATAAAGTGGCCGGTGAGTGTATATGTGTGTGTGTATATATATGAGTGTAGTTTGTATATGGGAGGGGGGCCCAATTTAGAAGTTTGCTATGGGGCCCTGCTTACCTAGTTACACCCCTGGTTTGATAGAATGACAAATTATGTTTAGAGTAAAATGTAGCAATCATCAACATATAAAAAACAAAAGGAACACTACTGTGCATTCCGCTAACTATTTTTGCACATTATTTTTCAGATGGACAAATCCTTTAAGGAGACACCCTCAACTGTAAATGTGGCCATGGTCATACAAAATAAACAGAAACAAGGCATGTGATCTGCTATGTAATGTCTGTATAACAGCCAGACGCTTAGATTAATGGGTTGACATTCCAGTACAGACAACATTCACATTGTAAATGACTGAGGCTCCAGCAGGACATCTGCAATGTCACAATAAGTGGGACAAGGAAGTGCTCTGCTGAGGAATGTGCATTCCATGAAGGAACGAGTAAGCATGGATGAGCGAGCGAATGAACGCAGTTTCTGAGCTGATAAAATATTCTCATTTCCCTGTATTGGGAAAAATAAAATTAGGATTTACCACCTACAGATCCATTTAGACCAGTGTCTAAATTACCCTTTAGGTAGTCCCTCTGTGGCTGATTTTAAAGGGATTGTCCGAGAAATATAAAAAAAAACAGTAATATGGTCCTGAGGGGATTTTGGTGGATGCATAAAAAAGTAAACATGTACTTACCTCCTCAGTCCCTCCTGGTGTCCTGTGACGCCAGAAGCTGTCTGAGCGGAGAGACCATGTTGCGGGGCTCCGGGAGCGACCAAGGACTACATGTTCATCTAGATTTTTTATATCTTGCGGACAGCCTCTTTAAAAAATAAACATTCATACTTACCTTGGTCCAAAGCTTCAGAGCGCCTGCGCAGTTGCACGGTAAAGCCGGCATCACAGCTTCATTGTGCATGCGCTGTGGGGACAACGCTTACAAAATGAAGTTGGGATGGCAAGGGGGACTAGCTAAAGGGCAATTTGGAGGTTTTTCTGAGGAAGCCAAACAGTAAAAGAGTCCAAAGAGTTTGGATGTTCTCTCCATGTTTGCGTGGGTTTCCTCCGGGTCCTCCAGTTTCCTCCCACACTCCAAAACATACTGGTAAGTTGATTAGATTGTGAGCCTCATTGGGGACAGGGACTGATTTGGCAATCTCTGTGCAGCGCTGCGTTATCTGTGCACGCTATATAAATAAAGTAATTATTATTATTATTATTATTGTGTGGGTTGTATCATGGATGACTATTTTTCCTTTATTAGAGGAGGTGTCTGGATGAAGCACACTGCCTACCTGGGTTGTGCTTCATCAGGTATAACCTTCCCACATTCAGGTTTTCTGATGCAGTTTTTGAAGCCAAATCATAATGGGAGAGAACATACTGTATATTAGAAAGGTGCTGCTTCTCCTCCTTTCATTCCACTCCTGGTTTCGACATGAAAAATGTAATAAACTGTAAGTGGAAAGCAGCCTTGCTGCAGCTTGTCCTTCTACCCTGTAGTCTATACATCACCCAGTTACTTTACATTCTGCCCTAAACAGCCATACCAACATTACCTGCTTGTTCCCATTATCACTTAAATCAGTTGCATCAGTACAACTCATGAAAAAGTCATGCAAACATGCTGATTAATGATAAAAATACTGATGGAAACCGGATGGATATCTGTGAATGTTGTGGATCTGTGAGCAGCATATTCCTCTTTGTGTTGTAGATCCATCCCACTGTTGCAAAATGTTCATCTAGAAGCAAGAGCTGAGATTCCACATCTGCAATTTGGAAAGCTTGTATAGCAATAATACATACTAGCTACAGTATAACTATTCATCGCTTCTATAGAACAAATTACATTATTTAATTATTTCATGTGACATTTCACAACCAACAGAAATAAAAGAAATGACACAGTATAGTAAGTATGAATAAGTGATATTTTATTGAATTATTTTTATGTTTTGATCAAACCGTAGAACTTGAGTTATGCAAAATGCAAAGACTATTTATCTGCCCTTGCCATATCTGTATCCATCTATAGCTATCACTGTATATAGCGGCAATGGCCTCAGCTTTTATTGTATTGTAGTGATAAGTCATGGCCAGAGAAGTTAGTTAATACCAGGTCATGACCCTTGGCTGCTCCTCCATCATTGAGCCTAATGATATACTTGACTAGATGATTAGTGTAATGTTGTCTTTCTTGGAATCCCTCCTTGCAAATAAATAACTTTATAGCTTTTCACCCTGCAGCAGTGGCGTAACTACCGCCGTAGCAGCCGTAGCGGTTGCTACGGGGCCCGTGAGGTTCAGGGGCCCGGGGATGCACGCTCCCTGCAGTGCTTTGCCACGGCCTGGGGTAAGTGGTCCGGGGCTGCAGTGCCGGATCGTGCCCCCGGGCCCCTCCCTCCCTCTCTGTGCATCTACACGTCTCCTGAGCCCGCCCGCCTCTTTCCGGGATCCCTGCCTGCTCATATCCTTGACCCGCCCCCAGCCACCTCTCTGACCCGCCCCCCTCATCTCCCTGACCTGCCCGCTCATCAGACTGCAGGGCGGCACAGTTGATTCTCTGCCCCCCCCCCCTTCCCCCGCTCGGCCCCCCCTTCCCCCGCTCGGCCCCCCCCTTCCCCCGCTCGGCCCCCCCCCCGCTCGCGCCCCCCCCCGCTCGCGCCCCCCCATTCCCCCGCTCGCCCCCCCCCCCGCATCTGGACACCTGCCTGAACACCCACACAGCCCCCAAACTTCCTAAAAGGTAAGTATATACAGATGTATTTATCTGTATGTATATATGTATTTATATGCATATACTGTGTATATATTGTATATATACTGTGTATATGTGTATATATTGTATATATACTGTGTATATGTGTATATATTGTATATATACTGTGTATATGTGTATATATTGTATATATACTGTGTATATGTGTATATATTGTATATATACTGTGTATATGTGTATATATTGTATATATACTGTGTATATGTGTATATATTGTATATATACTGTGTATATGTGTATATATTGTATATATACTGTGTATATGTGTATATATTGTATATATACTGTGTATATGTGTATATATTGTATATATACTGTGTATATGTGTATATACTGTATATATACTGTGTATATGTGTATATACTGTATATATACTGTGTATATGTGTATATACTGTATATATACTGTGTATATGTGTATATACTGTATATATACTGTGTATATGTGTATATACTGTATATATACTGTGTATATGTGTATATACTGTATATATACTGTGTATATGTGTATATACTGTATATATACTGTGTATATACGTATATACTGTGTATATGTGTATATACTGTATATATACTGTGTATATACGTATATACTGTATATATACTGTGTATATACTGTATATATACTGTATATATACTGTGTATATACTGTGTATATGTGTATATACTGTATATATACTGTGTATATGTGTATATACTGTATATATACTGTGTATATGTGTATATACTGTATATATACTGTGTATATGTGTATATACTGTATATATACTGTGTATATGTGTATATACTGTATATATACTGTGTATATACTGTATATATACTGTGTATATGTGTATATACTGTATATATACTGTGTATATGTGTATATACTGTGTATATACTGTATATATACTGTGTATATACTGTGTATATACTGTGTATATACTGTATATATACTGTGTATATACTGTGTATATACTGTATATATACTGTGTATATACTGTGTATATACTGTGTATATACTGTATATATACTGTGTATATACTGTATATATACTGTGTATATACTGTATATATACTGTGTATATACTGTATATATACTGTGTATATACTGTGTATATACTGTATATATACTGTGTATATACTGTGTATATACTGTGTATATACTGTGTATATACTGTATATATACTGTGTATATACTGTGTATATACTGTGTATATACTGTATATATACTGTGTATATACTGTATATATACTGTGTATATACTGTATATATACTGTGTATATGTGTATATACTGTATATATACTGTGTATATGTGTATATACTGTATATATACTGTGTATATGTGTATATACTGTATATATACTGTGTATATGTGTATATACTGTATATATACTGTGTATATGTGTATATACTGTATATATACTGTGTATATGTGTATATACTGTATATATACTGTGTATATGTGTATATACTGTATATATACTGTGTATATGTGTATATACTGTATATATACTGTGTATATGTGTATATACTGTATATATACTGTGTATATGTGTATATACTGTATATATACTGTGTATATGTGTATATACTGTATATATACTGTGTATATGTGTATATACTGTATATATACTGTGTATATGTGTATATACTGTATATATACTGTGTATATGTGTATATACTGTATATATACTGTGTATATGTGTATATACTGTATATATACTGTGTATATGTGTATATACTGTATATATACTGTGTATATGTGTATATACTGTATATATACTGTGTATATGTGTATATACTGTATATATACTGTGTATATGTGTATATACTGTATATATACTGTGTATATGTGTATATACTGTATATATACTGTGTATATGTGTATATACTGTATATATACTGTGTATATGTGTATATACTGTATATATACTGTGTATATGTGTATATACTGTATATATACTGTGTATATGTGTATATACTGTATATATACTGTGTATATGTGTATATACTGTATATATACTGTGTATATGTGTATATACTGTATATATACTGTGTATATGTGTATATACTGTATATATACTGTGTATATGTGTATATACTGTATATATACTGTGTATATGTGTATATACTGTATATATACTGTGTATGTGTATATACTGTATATATACTGTGTATATAATGTGTATATACTGTATATATACTGTGTATATATTGTATATATACTGTATATATACTGTGTATATTGTATATATACTGTGTATATGTGTGTATATTGTATATATACTGTGTATATGTGTGTATATTGTATATATACTGTGTATATGTGTGTATATTGTATATATACTGTGTATATGTGTGTATATTGTATATATACTGTGTATATGTGTGTATATTGTATATATACTGTGTATATGTGTGTATATTGTATATATACTGTGTATATGTGTGTATATTGTATATATACTGTGTATATGTGTGTATATTGTATATATACTGTGTATATGTGTGTATATTGTATATATACTGTGTATATGTGTGTATATTGTATATATACTGTGTATATGTGTGTATATTGTATATATACTGTGTATATGTGTGTATATTGTATATATACTGTGTATATGTGTGTATATTGTATATATACTGTGTATATGTGTGTATATTGTATATATACTGTGTATATGTGTGTATATTGTATATATACTGTGTATATGTGTGTATATTGTATATATACTGTGTATACATGTATATACTGTGTATAAATGCATTGAAGCAAATACTGTATTTTTACATGCATGTATTTATATTAGCATATATATATATGATGTGTGTTTTGTATGTGGTAAGTATGTATGCTGTATATACTGAATGTATGTTTATATTCTGTATGTATAGCAGCATGTGTGTATATGGTGTTTTTATCCTGCATGTATGTGTATATATGATCAGTGTATACTGTATTTGTGTATGTATGTATATATATATTTGTGTGTGTATTGTAAATGTATTATATGTATATAATGTGTATATTGTATGAGTTTGTATATACTCTGTGTATTAGTGTATAAATGTATATGAGTGTATAAATGTGTGTATAAGTGAATGCTTGTATGTATAAGGGTGTGAGTATACGAGAGTAGAACTTTATGTGTGTATATAAAGGTGTGTATATATCAGTGTATAAATGTGTGTAATTGTATAAACATGTCTGTATAGGGGTACCTTCCCAAGAACATATGGGGGACGTATATCTGGCCGCAGATTTGCTGCCGGATATACTTCCCCCATAAGCTTCTATACGCCAGGGCTCGGCACGGTGAGCACAACGAGTACTCACTGTTTTGAGCAAAAGAGATAGAGCGTGCTCTATCTATGGCCGTAAGAACGGCCATGCGGCTCTATTCTCTATGGAGAGGGGAGGGGTGAGCCGCGCTCACCTCTCCTCCTCTCCAGCGCGCCCGACGTGTGCCTGCCATATATATATATATTATAAGGGGTAGGGGGGCCCCATGCAGAAATCTGCTATGGGGCCCAGCCTCTCCTAGTTACGCCCCTGCCCTGCAGCTACTCACATAAGACACTACAGAGAAATTGGCCATTAAATCTGGAGGCTCTATTTGTTTCTTAACCAAACCGGCGTCTGGGGGTAAACAACAAGCGCTCTATTGATATTCCTCCATGTTCACCAGATAACACGGCTTGTATCCGATAGTCCCTCATTATGTTTCCTTTGCTACATCTGTTTGCATTTTGCATAAGATTCTTGTACTTGAGAAGTAAAAGGCCCCTCTCGGCCGAAGGACTGGATATGGTTGGATAATGAGGAACACACTGCGATCCACAGCTCAGCCATGGAATGTCCTTAAATAAATGCAGATTACAAGCAGGAAGGAGGAAACGCTGCATTTTGCAGGCGTCCAGCACTATCGGCTCTGATACTGATCACATGTAATCGTGTAATAACAAAAACACAGCGCAGGAATGCCAACAAGCCGCATAGTGACTCATATCACCCAAATAGTACAAGGCTCTAAATTAAGAACACTTCCAGAAATAGAACGTACTGGGGGTAGAGCTCTCCTGCAGGTTCTGAAGCCACAAAGGTCGGAATGCAGGGGCATCTCCACAGAGATCGCTGGGACAAAACCAATCATATTTCATGAGGAATGTAAATCTACCCGGTGCTAGTGGGATTTCGAGCTAAGGTATAGAAACTTTCAGCACTGAACCAGTTCAAGCTGGTATCAACCATGAAGATTCCCTATAATGTGCAATTTTACTGCTGGAAGCCATGGGCATTTTCTACCCCATGCTGTAGGTCAAATATTAGACATTCCTTTTCCAGAGATGAAAATTCATGAAGAATGCAGAGACCTGGCTGGAGAGCTGACCACCAGTGATGTGCTCTGGTCCACCAGCTCGTATGACCTATTATGACCTATTATTCCTAATGACATTCAAGATCATTACATGTGTACATTGTCCATACTGATAGTATGATCACTGGTGTATTACCTAGGACTGCAGGAAGAGCTATGTCTTCATCTAAACTAAGATCTTTACACATGGACAATACAGCTACATTCACACGATGTATGCCTGCCGTACCGTAGTACGGTGGGCATACATCGGCGCTGCGGACAGGAGCAGGGGATGAGCGCTGCTCACCCCCGCCCCTCTCCATAGGGAGATACAGCGCACGGCGCCGTAATACGGGAAAAGATAGGACATGTCCTATCTTTTCCCGGGCTAAGGAGCGGTACGGTGCCGCACGTGTACAGGGCCGTGAGCCCATAAAAGTGTATGGGGGACGTATATCGGCCGTATATACGTCCCCCATACATGTGTGTGAATGTAGCCTTAGGTAAAGAGGTCATGGACAAGTTCACCCTAGAACATCTGTAGATTTACTTCTTATAAATCCCATCTGAAATGATCCTGCCTTCTTTAACATAAGCCTCCATATATGTATATCAGCAAATTATTTAACATATATGGTATAGAAAAACTAGAGAAAGAGCATATACATACAGACTACTTTAATATTAATGTAATAATATTAATATCTCAATATCTATTGTTTCATTCTATCTATTTATTTCTAATATTTGTCTATTTCTTATATCTTTCTAGCTCTCAGAGTATTTGTTGCTCTATGGGGTTAATTTATCTTAATGAGTCTCAGGTCTGCTCTCTGTCACGTTGTGCCCCCCATCTTCCCTTACATTGTGCTTCTGGCAGCTCCCCCTCACATTGTGGCCCCCTTATATAGTGTCCTTCTCATACTGTGTCCCCCAGCTCGCCCTGATTTTATGACCCCCTCATACTGTGCCCAGGAACTCCCCCTCACATTGTGACCCCATCATATTGTGCCCAGCTCACTCTCATTTTGTGTTCCACAGCCCTCCCTCATATTGGGGCTCCTTTCTACTGTACCCCCCAGCTCACCCTTTGCTGATTAATAAATAATAAACACTGGATACTTATCTCTCCCCATTCCCCTGCAGCAGCCCCCTCTCTCCTGCTGCTGTGTGCCGCTCTGAAGCCAACAGGTCGGATGACATCATATAATTGCGCCTGCTGGTCTCTGCTGCAGCGCCATTGCTGGTACTTTGTTCTATCCTGTCTGCGGCTTCAAGTGCTTTTGTGGTACAAATTGCATCAAAAAACTCAGTAGATGAAACAGCCATAACATCTGTTAGACAAGAATAATTGGTGTGCAAATGGAGAAATTTCAAAAAAATTGTGGTCCAGTCACAAATAATGCGCTAAAATACCATTATGCACAAAAGAAATCATTAAAAAACTATAAACAAAGAAAAAATTATAAATTCCATCCATTGTTTTTATTCTATCTACCAATCTATATCTACAATCTTTCTATTTTTCACATCTATTATTCCTTGCCTATCACATATTTTATGTTCTATAGCTGCATCTATCTATTCATCTAGATACTTGTATTTTAATGAAAAATCAAATCAGGATTTCTATAATGTGAAGTCTTAGTGATTGTACAGGCTGTGACTGCCGGCTGTGTGAGTGCCTGCTGTACGGTACACGGGTATTCTCCATGGGAAATGACTGGCACAGTTTTCATGCTCTACTTACAGCTAAAGGGCGCACTTACAGTACAGAACATCTTTGGATTCTGCTTCTGTTTTGTAAACATCAACATTGAGAAACTTTTCCCATTTGTCTGTGGATGTTATCATTCCAGATCGGAGACCGCATGTATCACTGAACGGCTGCTAAACTGTGACATCCAGGAACATCATACACCGATGGATGAGATCAGCGCGCAGAATGTTATCCAATATCTACTGAAGAGGAAAGAGAATATTACAGAGAAGAAAGTCTTACTTTTAATTATTAGTGTCTAAATGATCAAATAAACCGCATAAGGAACAAAACTGTTCCAGAGATTTCCTATATTTAAAGGAAAATTACCTTGGTTTTAACCCAAGTATACTTACACTCTGGCGCGTGCCACCTGGAACGGGATCTGCTCTTCATTTAGCTATTTATGGATTATTTTTAGTGCAAAAAAAGGTTTAAATATACAAAGGAGCCTCAGGGGAAATGAAAGTTACATGCAGTTAGGAGATGTGATAGGACTTCCTGAAAAGATGGGTTTTGATGGCATGTTTGAAAGTTTGGTAGTTAGGTTGTTAGATTGTGGTAGTGCATTCCAAAGAATAGGTGCAGCTCAGGAGAAGTCCTGGAGATATGAGTGGGAGGAATAAATTAAGGAAGAAAGAAATCTTAGATCACTTAAGGGTCAAAAAGCACGGGCTGAGCTAGACTAAGATGAGGGCAGAGAGGCAGAGAGGTGCATCACTGTGCAGAGCTTTGTAGATGAGTGTGATTAATTTGAATTGAATATGGAAGGTGATGGGCAGCCCGTGCAATGACTGACACAGAGTGGAGGCATCTGGGTAGCGTCAGGATTAGAGATGAGCGAACATACTCGTCCGAGCTTGATGCTCAATGATGAGACTTGCGACCACTGTGAGACTTGCGACCACTGTGTTTTGCGCTTAGTGACGCACATATCCATCGTAAAGACCGAAGTGGGAAAATTTATTAGGGCCCGGGGTTGTATTTCAATTAGGCACAGTCTGCCATTTCCTTTTTTATTTTACGTTTATTTTTTTCATAACTCAGCGTCATCTCATCTGGCATAGTAGTGTGCTTTAATACTTGGCTAGAAAATAGCCATAGGAGAATCCAAACGGCTTACTTACGCCTACAGTAGCGTTATATATATTTGATTTCTGGTTGATCTGCTGGTGGCTGTAGTTGCTGCAGTGCATCTACTAGCAAATTGTGAGCAATTTGGAGTGAGACTTGCGACCACTGTGTTTTGCGCTTAGTGACGCACATATCCATCGCAAAGACCGAAGTGGGAAAATTTATTAGGGCCCGGGGTTGGATTTCAATTAGGCACAGTCTGCCATTTCCTTTTTTATTTTACGTTTATTTTTTTAATAACTCAGTGTCATCTCATCTGGCATAGCAGTGTGCTTTCATACTTGGCTAGAAAATAGCCATAGCAATAGGATAGCATCGTTTGGTTTTAAAAACTAAAAAACACACAAAAAAAAAAAAACACAAAAAAAAGTTAAAAAAAAAATTAAAGTTATAACTCTCATTTTCAAAATGTTTAACCCGAGGGCTAGGGGTAGAGGACGAGGGCGGGGACGTGGGCGTCCAACTACTGCAGGGGTCAGAGGCCGTGGTCCTGAGCGGGGTGAGACACCACCTGCTTATGAGGGAGCAGGGGAACGCCGCAGAGCTACACTCCCTAGGTTCATGTCTGAAGTTACTGGGACTCGTGGTAGAGCACTGTTGAGGCCAGAACAGTGCGAACAGGTGATGTCGTGGATTGCCGACAATGCTTCGAGCAATTTGTCCACCAGTCAGTCTTCCACGCAGTCCACCCATGTCACCGAAATCGGCACTCCTCCAGCTCCTGCACCTCAGCCTCCTCCCCCCCAGTCTGCCCCCTCCCAGCAAAATTTGCCATTTGAACCGGCATACTCTGAGGAACTGTTTTCTGGACCCTTCCCACAGTCACAAACCACTTGTCCGGTTGCTGATGAGCAATTTTCCGATGCCCAGGTTTTCCACCAGTCGCAGTCTGTGGGTGATGATGACCTTGTTGACGTACTGGAAGAAGTGTGTAAAGAGGTGTCCGACGATGAGGAGACACGGTTGTCAGACAGTGGGGAAGTTGTTGTCAGGGCAGGAAGTCCGAGGGGGGAGCAGACTGAGGGATCGGAGGATGATGAGGTGACAGACCCAAGCTGGGTTGAGAGGCCGGGTGAACACAGTGCTTCTGAGACGGAGGAGAGTCCTCGACCAGAACAGGTTGGAAGAGGCAGTGGTGGGGCCAGACGGAGAGGCAGGGCCAGAGCTGGTGCATCAGCGCCAAATGTGTCAACTAGTGAAGCTCCCGTGGCGAGGGCTCCTGCGGCGAGGGCTAGATTTTCAGAAGTCTGGAGGTTCTTTAAGGAAACACCGGATGACCGACGGACTGTGGTGTGCCACATTTGCCAAACGAGGATCAGCAGGGGTTCCACCACTAATAGCTTAACTACCACCAGTATGCGCAGGCATATGAATGCTAAACACCCCACTCAGTGGCAACAAGCGCGTTCACCTCCGGCCGTGCACACCACTGCTCCTTCCCCTGTGTCAGCTGATAGTCAGCCCCCTGCCCAGGACCCTGCCACAAAAACCCCATCGTCGCCTCCACGATCCTCCACAGCATCCACCAGCGTTCAGCTCTCCATACCCCAGACGCTGGAGCGGAAAAGCAAATATAGTGCAACCCACCCGCACGCCCAAGCCCTTAATGTGCACATCTCCAGATTGCTAAGCCTGGAGATGCTGCCCTATAGGCTAGTAGAGACCGAGGCCTTTCGCAGCCTCATGGCGGCGGCCGCCCCTCGGTATTCGGTCCCCAGCCGCCACTACTTTTCCCGATGTGCCGTCCCAGCCCTGCACCAGCACGTGTCAGACAACATAATCCGTGCCCTGACCAACGCCGTTTCTGACAAGGTCCACCTGACCACGGACACGTGGACGAGTGCTGCCGGGCAGGGCCACTATATATCGCTGACGGCACATTGGGTTAACTTGGTGGAGGCTGGGACCGAGTCTGACCCTGCGGCTGGTCATATACTGCCGACGCCGAGGATTGCGGGGCCTACCTCGGTCCAGGTGTTTCAGGCCTACTATGCCTCCTCCTCCTCCCACCCCTCCTCCACCTCCTCCTCCGAACGACCATCCGTGGGCATGGCGCCATCAGTCGGTAGCTCTAGGCACAGCAGCAGTGCCGTCGCTAAGCGACAGCAGGCGGTGCTCAAACTGCTGAGCCTAGGCGATAAAAGGCACACCGCCCAAGAACTATTACAGGGCATCACGGCGCAGACTGATCTGTGGCTGGCACCGCTGAACCTGAAGCCAGGCATGGTTGTGTGTGACAACGGCCGTAACCTGGTGGCGGCTCTGCAACTCGGCAGACTGACACATGTGCCATGCCTGGCCCATGTGTTAAATCTGATAGTTCAGCGTTTCCTCAAGACATACCCCAATCTGTCTGATTTGCTCACGAAGGTGCGCCGCATCTGTGCGCTCACCGACTGTTGTGCGACGTGCCCACGAGGTGGAATTCAACACTGACCATGTTATCCAGAGTTTACCAGCAGCGCCGAGCGATTGTAGACTGCCAGATGTCAACTTCCACCAGAACTGGTAGTCAGGTCAGTCAGCTTCCTCAAGTCTACAATGAGGAGTGGACGTGGATGTCTGATATCTGTCAGGTGCTGAGTAACTTTGAGGAGTCAACACAGATGGTCAGTGGCGATGCCGCCATCATCAGCCTCACCATCCCGCTGCTTGGCCTGTTGAAAAACTCTCTGGTCAGCATGAAGTCGGAAGCTTTGCGCTCTTCACAAGAGACGGGGGAAGAAGATTCCCTTGTTGATAGCCAAAGCACCCTTAGGTCTGTTTCTCAGCGCATATCGGAGGAGGTGGAGGTGGAGGAGGATGAGGAGGAAGAGGAGGAGAATGTTGGCGAGACACAAGAGGGGACCATTGTTGAGTCCTTCACTGTTGAGCGTGTATGGGCAGAAGAAGAGGAGTTGGAGGAGTTGGAGGAGGAGGAAATGGACAGTCAGGCCAGTGAGGGGAGTGAATTCTTACGCGTTGGTACTCTGGCGCATATGGCAGATTTCATGCTAGGCTGCCTATCCCGTGACCCTCGCGTTCAAAGAATTTATTCCAGCACCGATTACTGGGTGTTCACTCTCCTGGACCCACGGTACAAGCAAAATCTTTCCACTCTCATCCCTGGAGAGGAAAGGAGTGTGAGAATGCATGAATACCAGCAGGCCCTGGTGCACAAGCTGAAACAGTATTTCCCTTCTGACAGCGCTAGCGGCAGAGTGCGTAGTTCTGCGGGACAAGTAGCGAGGGAGAGTAGGCGAGCAGGCAGCTTGTCCAGCACTGGCAAGGGTACGCTTTACAAGGCTTTTGCCAGCTTTATGTCACCCCAGCAAGACACTGTCACCTGTCCCCAGTCTCGGCAGAGTAGGGCTGATCTTTACAGAAAGATGGTGAGGGAGTACGTAGCTGACCATACCATCGTCCTAAATGATCACACAGCTCCCTACAACTACTGGGTTTCAAAGCTGGACATGTGGCACGAACTGGCGCTGTACGCCTTGGAGGTTCTTGCCTGCCCTGCCGCTAGCGTGTTGTCCGAGCGGGTTTTCAGTGCAGCTGGTGGCATCATCACCGATAAGCGTACACGCCTGTCGACTGACAGCGCTGACAGGCTGACGCTTATCAAGATGAATAAAGCCTGGATTTCTCCTAATTTCCAATCTCCACCAGGTGAAGGAAGCTCAACCTGAATAATTTATCCACTCCTCCTCCTCCTCATTTTCCTCCTTCTCCTCCTCTTTGTACAGTAAAGCAGAGGAAACTGGCTATTTTTTGACAGGGCCCACTGGCTCTAGCTATAGTACTTTATGCATTTAATTTTTATGGAGGGCCACCGACCCGGTCCTCTGTTTTAAACAATTTTTGGGAGTGCCACATACAGGCACTCAATCTATTCAATTTTTCTGGAGGGCCACCTACCTGCTCCTCTGGTTTGAAAACTATTTTGGACTGCCAAATACAGGCACTCAATCTATTCCATTTTTCTGGAGGGCCACCTACCTGCTCCTCTGGTTTGAAAACTTTTTTGGACTGCCACATACAGGCACTCAATCTATTCCATTTTTATGGAGGGCCACCTACCTGCTCCTCTGGTTTGAAAACTTTTTTGGACTGCCACATACAGGCACTCAATCTATTCCATTTTTATGGAGGGCCACCTACCTGCTCCTCTGGTTTGAAAACTTTTTTGGACTGCCACATACAGGCACTATCCAAATTGAATTGTCTCCATAGCAGCCTCCACACGTTGTCTCCATTGCTACCTCCAAAAGTCGTCCATATAGCTGCCTCCATACATCATCCCTTTATGAAACGAGGTGTGTCAGGCCGAAATTTGGGTTGTTTTCATGGATTCCACATCAAAGTTGTTAACTTTGTCGCCACCCTGCTGTGTTATCCACAAAATACACTGGCAAACTTTTACCATTTACGGATATTATTTCAGCGCTTCTTGCGCATCTGTTTACATTCCCCTCACCCGCCATATCCTAAACTTATAAGAACGCTACTACACTTGATCTTATACAAAAGGTTCTTAGAAGTGCTGTTTGGGGAGTAGCCTAGAGACAGGGGCTTGGATTGGCGAAAGCTCGCCTGGCAGCGGAGCGCCAGCTCCATGCCAAGAACCAACTAACATAGTTTTAACTGCAGCACCTTTAATCTACTACTAGTTCACTGCCTCCATACATGGCCGCCTTATCAAACGTGCTGTGTCAGGCAGAATTTTGGGTTGTTTTCATGGCTTCCACAACAAACTTGTTAACTTTGTCGCCACCCTGCTGTGTAATCCTCAAAATATACTGGCAAACTTTTACCATTTACGGATATTATTTCAGCGCTTCTTGCGCATCTGTTTACATTCCCCTCACCCGCCATATCCTAAACTTATAAGAACGCTACTACACTTGATCTTATACAAAAGGTTCTTAGAAGTGCTGTTTGGGGAGTAGCCTAGAGACAGGGGCTTGGATTGGCGAAAGCTCGCCTGGCAGCGGAGCGCCAGCTCCATGCCAAGAACCAACTAACATAGTTTTAACTGCAGCACCTTTAATCTACTACTAGTTCACTGCCTCCATACATGGCCGCCTTATCAAACGTGCTGTGTCAGGCAGAATTTTGGGTTGTTTTCATGGCTTCCACAACAAACTTGTTAACTTTGTCGCCACCCTGCTGTGTAATCCTCAAAATATACTGGCAAACTTTTACCATTTACGGATATTATTTCAGCGCTTCTTGCGCATCTGTTTACATTCCCCTCACCCGCCATATTCCAAACTTATAAGAACGCTACTACACTTAACTTGGTGCAGGCTGGGACCGAGTCTGACCCTGGGGCTGGTCATATACTGCCGACGCAGAGGATTGCGGGGCCTTCCTCGGTCCAGGTGTTTCAGGCCTACTATGCCTCCTCCTCCTCCCACCCCTCCTCCACCTCCTCCTCCTCCGAATTACCATCCGTGGGCATGGCGCCATCAGTCGGTAGCTCTAGGCACAGCAGCAGTGCCGTCGCTAAGCGACAGCAGGCGGTGCTCAAACTGCTGAGCCTAGGTGATAAAAGGCACACCGCCCAAGAGCTATTACAGGGCATTCCACATCAAACGTGTTAACTTTGTCGCCACCGTGCTGTGTAAGCCACAAAATATACTGGCAAACTTTTTTCATTTACGGATATTATTTCAGCGCTTCTTGCGCAGATGTTTACATTCCCCTCACCCGCCATATCCCAAACTTATAAGAACGCTACTACACTTGATCTTATACAAAAGGTTCTTAGAAGTGCTGTTTGGGGAGTAGCCTAGAGACAGGGGCTTGGATTGGCGAAAGCTGGCCTGGCAGCGGAGCGCCAGCTCCATGCCAAGATCCAACTAACATAGTTTTAACTGCAGCACCTTTAATCTACTACTAGTTCACTGCCTCCATACATGGTCCCCTTATCAAACGAGCTGTGTCAGGCAGAATTTTGGATTGTTTTCATGGCTTCCATGTTAACTTTGTCGCCACCCTGCTGTGTAATCCACAAAATATACTGGCAAACTTTTATCATGTACCGATATTATTTGAGCGCTTCTTGCTCACCTCCTTTGGTTCCTCTCTGCCACCCATTGGTTTGAAGCCTGAGTCCATTTAGGGTATGTTGCCATGACACTCTCTAGCCTGCCGCTGCTGCCGCTGCCGCTGCCTCTGCATGCCGTCCCCTATAGTGTCAGGGTCAATTATTGGATGTTTTAGATGCTATCTAGCCTCATTCGGTCACTCTGTCATGGCCATGCTGTTGCCCATAATTTTGGCATAATGGTGCGATTAAGCAGCCTCAGAGGCATCCATGCATGCTGCCCCTGCTGTTTCCTGTCCATTTCCGTGGTGTTTCCATCCTTTTCTGAGGTTCCCAGGTGTTTGGCCAAGCTTCCCTGTGCAGAGCCTTGGTCCCCTTGAAAAATGCTCGAGTCTCCCATTGACTTCAATGGGGCTCGTTACTCGAAACGAGCACTCGAGCATCGGTAAAAGTTTGTCTCGAATAACGAGTACCCGAGCATTTTAGTGCTCGCTTATCTCTAGTCAGGATTCATAAACCATTCTGGCTGCTGCATTAAGAACAGATTGTGGAGGAGAGAGTTTAGTGGCAGACCGATTGACAGGGAGTTAAAGGAGTCCAAAAAAGAGTGAATCAGATATCCGCTCCCCTATAAATGGTAGCATACACTATGGCAGTGGTGACGAACCTATGGCACTGGTGCCAGAGGTGGCACTCAGAGCCCTTCTTGTGGGCACCAAGGTCTTCACCCCAACACAGAGTTTTCAAGCTAGAACTCAAGGTTTTCTCCTGTGATCCAATACAGCCCAGGACATACCATGCTCAGCGCTATTTTAAAGCAACATCCTTGGCTGCCAGGACTACAGCAGGAGCGAGAAGGTGCGAATAGAGTTGGATTATCATGGGAGCTCCTGCTCTGGCTCTCCTGATTCTTCCTCTTCAGGGGACAATGGAGGGAAGCTACAATCCAAATTTCTCCATCATCTTTCTATTGTATTGGTGAACTCAGGACACCAATACGATTAAAACCTGTGATACAGGACGGATCAATAAGTTACTGCTCAAATTGTCATGTTGGCACTTTGAGACATGTACGTGGCTTTGGGTTGTAGCCTGGGCACTCTTTCTCCAAAAGGTTCGCCATCACTGCACTATGGTATAAAATGCAGGGTACTTTATTTATTAAATAAGACACAACGTTTCAGTTCCATGTATGGCTCATGAAGCCAAAACAATGGGGCACATTTACTTACCCGGTCCTGTCGTGATCCCCAAGGTGCGTTGTCTGACAAGGATGAAGTCCGGCGCGATTCACTAAGATCGTGCACCTGATATCCTGCATCCATCGCTTCCCCACTGAGGTCCGCCGGAGTTCACCTTCTTCTTCCCGGTGTATGTGAGTGCATGTCTTGCGACACAATTAGAATTTTAAATCCCACGCTTAGTCCGAACCAGTCGGGTTGTCCGACGGCCAGGCCCCCAGGATTACACCAAAATCCGATCGTGTGCGGCAAAACCCCCTGTTAAATGTGCCGCAAATCGGAAATAGTCAGGAAACCTGGCGGAAATGCGGTGTGTGGACCCTTAGTAAATGTGCCCCATTGTGTATGATGTATTAATGAACCAACAGAGAAGAAACTTTCCTTTTATACCCATTAAGGATTCTTTTAAAAAAAAATTTGGAATCTCTTTGAGCTACATCATAAATACCATCCATGAAAATATTTCCAAGGGTTCATAGAATCCATGTCATCCAAAGACCAGTGGACAACACAGGAAATGAAATCCCCTGGGAAACGTAAATGAAGTCCAATGACCGAATAGTACACTCATTGAATGAAGCAAGTCCAGTGACCTCCAGGAACTTCTAGTTGGGGAAGAGCCTGAAATACCAAACCAACTCAGGACCTGGAGGGTAAGTATGTGGTGTTTTATTACTTACCCCACCTTTATTAGCTTTAGTAATCGTATTACTGTATTGGCCGCACCTTTGGATTCAATGAGACCTGGAGTTCATCAAATATGAATGGGGGCTTTGTGATTTATCCTCAACAGTAGATGTTGGGGAATATGAGGACCAGACAATAGGATTTCATCTGCCTGACCTGAGAGCTATCAGAATATAGGAAATTAGTTTATAAGGAAATCTATTATTATTTAGGAAATCTCAGTTTATAGAGATTTATCCTTTATATAGTTTCAGCCATGAAATGTTGCTGGGCTAGAGCTCGATCACTGAGATGTTGTAATTGGTAACACACTTTGCATTGTGTCATCCAGACTTTGGCGTGAGGGACAGTATGTTATGAGTTCTTGCTTTTTGGTTGCTCTTTTGTTCGTTCACATCCATGAATAAGTGTCAATGCCTCTATGAACTGTTTACATAGGAACACTATGTTCCTTCTTAGTCCCCGACTCTAGTGCCATTTGCTATTTTTTCAGTCTAATTATTTTTTTATTGTGTGAATAAATTATCTCAAGCAATTTTCTGCCGAGCTGGCACTTTACATAATGGATTTTAACATAGTTGATGATTTTCAAACTCTAAATAAATTATGTGAATAAAAAATACAAAATGACCTTGATTAATGAATGAGCGATTGTACAGTGTGTGCCACCAGACACAGAGCACTTGTGCCCAGATGAAGAAAAGAGCAGCAATATTCTCAATGTCACCAGTGTTACTTAAATGAACACTCAAGTCACAGCTAATTCATTGAATGCCTGGTGCAGCGCCTGAAGGGAGGAGCTGGGTTCAAGCGAGGTTCTAGGAATATAACGAATCCTGCTCCTCCCTTCAGATCCTGCACCATGCATTATTCAATGAATTAACCTGTCACCACATTTGTCACAACTACAGCTATTGGCAGGTTCCTATAAAGCCCAGATCACCATAAAATAAAAGTTATAAACTTACCTGGTATCTTGGGATCAATAGAGTGAGTTGGGGGCGTGGCTTAATGTCATGTGACCAGGGTGACGTCATTACAGGTCCTTTAGCCTCTTAACATTAGCAAACTGTACCCCATGCACAGTTGACCATATAAAAAATCACAGCAGCCTACTTAAACTTCTACTCCACTCCATGCAGTCTGTTGTGATTTCATGTAATATGATATTCTGTGATTTCTTGAGATAAATGCTTGGTGTACAGTTTGTTAATGTTAGGATGTTAAAAGATCTGCAATGATGTCACCCCGGTCACATGACATTACTGCTGCATGCAGAGAAAGCATGGGGAGGAGCTGCTGGATTCAGCCTGAGGAGAAATGACTCAGAATTGACTAAACCAAGAATTGACTAGTCCATAATAAATAGCGCCGCATCCTAAATACCGGGATACAAAAGGTTAAGTTACACATCATAGTATATTGAAAATATGAAAGGCAAGAGATGAATGAAACATATAAGAACATAAAAAAAGAATGTTAAAGTGTAAAGTGTACTGTGTATTAAAGTGTAAAGTGCTGGACTATTGAAAATACTAAAGTGCAAAGATGCAATAGATAAAAATGGAATAATATACCAGTTGACTAGAATCAGTGAATAGAAGGATTATAAGCAATGACCTGATGTGATGACATGGATAAAGGGGATGTTAAAGTGCCATGATGTGCCTCATAATATGTGTAAAAAGTATTTAAAGATTAAAACTAATTGAAGGAGTGAAAGTGCCTTTAATAGAATAAAGTGCTGTAGTGCCAGTGTGCATATGACGTAATAAAGTAGACTGCAATAGTGTGATCGTGATTATAGTAAATCAAAGTGTGTGCACTAGTGAGTACAAAAGCGTGAACAGGGTGCTAGAACACCGCAATATCAAAAAACGTAAAAGTGTCAAATTTATCATTATGTGTCCCCAATAGCCATGGGGAGTGCAAAAAATGCATGATGATTGAGATTAGTGCAGCAGACTTCATCCTCGTCGGACAATCCGGATCGGAGATCGCGCAGGGACCAGGTAAGTTAATGTGCCCCATTGTGTCATTGCCAGGGAATAAGCAGTAGGGGGCGTATGTCATGGTAGGGAACCACGTCATTGCCACATGGGGCACTGTGCCCATATAAGACATTTATAGCAAATGTACTTATTTTTTTAATAGATATGGATCCCACATTACCTTTATATTGATTCCCCAATGGCAGAACCAGGCAGTTGAGGGCCCCCTGGACAGAACAGACAACAGGCACCTTTTATGATACACACCTGTCTGTAACCGAGGCATTTACACACCATCCAGTAGACAATATAAGATTTTTAGACCTCTCATAGTACATAAGGTAAGTCATGCACGTCTGTCCATTTAAAGTTATCAGTATAATCAGTGTCACCGTAATGATCCTATCTATAAAACATCCCCCCAATCAACTCCCCGAAATAACAGACAGAATCTGCTTGTTGGGTGGAAATGGTCACAGTGTAATTTTTTGACTTTTTTTTTAACATGTACTGTATTTAGCTACAATTTCTCATATGGAGAAAACTTGTGTCAACTCAAAGCACAAACTGTTATAAAGTGCAAGCCCTGCTAGGGACGGATGCAATTTCCAAAGAGGTGCAAATTTCTGAATATACAGGTACAGGAAGGGGAGGGGGAGCAGCAGAACATAAGGCATTACAGAATATCCCATCAACCCTTTCACCATAATTCAAAGTGGCAAAATTCTTTATGTTCCTCCACAGTCTGTGGGCACCCTCCTTTCTTAGTCGGGAGCACCCTGCAAGTCTACATTTATATGCCATAAATGCCTGAGATGGAAAAACAGCACCTCGTGTAAAACAACAACAATGTGGTAGATATTCTGTAACCCAATGCTCAAGATAGCACCTGGCTTGATCTATAAGTTTGCAGATTTTTCTTTGTTTTTAGTTTGGGAGATATTTGTTTATTAAAACTTGAATGAAATTAAATACATTGGAAAAAAGATATTCTGCAACCCCCACCAAAATCATGAATAAACAAATAAAGTATTATGAGTAAGGCCAATAGACCCAAAACGTGTTATGAACAAAGAAGTGTATCATTGGCCGCGCTGTACCAGATTTTTTTGGTTTGCATTTATCTTTATGTAATAGTTTCTGTTTTTTGCAAAATAATAATATCTCATCCTTGGCTCCACTACAAGAACTATGAAGATGCAAGGTCTGATTGTTATATATTTTGTATTATGCTATTCATGACTTGTATCACGTATCATCACCACATGCACTTTCATTAGCTCAGGAGCAGAAGTCTGTGATTCCGGCCCATACAATAGTTGATGAAGCACTGTATCCATAGAGTTTCCATAGTCTTTCCTCTACTGAGCTTTTTTTACATTTTATAATCTCTGTATACAGATCATTGTATATTGGGCCATGGGGCTCTAGATGGGAGCACTTTCCTCTGTCCGCTGTCCTTGCAGAGACGTGTAGAGACGTGGCCAGTGAGATCTTCTGTAACTAATAAGCACTTGACAAGAGACGAGACTCGGCTGGTTTGGGCGTAAGAAGCTCTTTAAACTTGGAGCCAGGACCACTTCATTCAGTGACGGCTGCCTGCTGGAGACGTGGAGCTTTTTCCCAGGTATTATAGATGTGACTCTTCAAGGACATCTTTGTTTGCAAAGTAGAAAGAGCAAGTAAAAAAAAGCTTAGAGAAACCACTAATATGCTACATATCAGTAGATCAATCTAAAAAGCATCACGCACAAAGCATAGGATTGTATTAATGGACAGTAACTTTTTGGCTCTGAGCTTACAATCAAATGATTTGTTAAATAGTGTCAATAATTGGGAATTTTTGCAGATTTTTTTAATTACTTTTAAATGACAGGAAATATTTCCTTTTAACATATTAATGAAGAATAATAATAATATAAACTACATTTAAGGAGAGTTTATAATGCTCTTATACTAGGTTTCTGTTGTAAAATATTAGCATTTTTGGCAAATTGCCGTTTCTGAAACTCATATGGGCAATGAGAGGGTCAGACATGGGGACCTTAAGGCCCAAGTCATTTAACATTACTCAAGTTTAAAAAAATGGTGTAAGCAATACTAGAAATTTGCACAAGCTACTAGCACATGGACCATCTGAGATCATACAGAGGCATACGGCTCTCCGTGATTTTGGCACGAGTCATGATTCAGGCATTACTAAGACCAGTACACTACCATTGTACCCATTCTTTATACATCAGGCTTCCGAGGTCTATAACTATTAAAAGCCTCTTGATAGACCAGGACCTTTTACCATGTACCCACATCCCACCTCAGTGTATATAAAAGGACTGAACTTCAAACTCATGCAGAAATCTCCAAGGAATAGAAACAGGTACCACAGACGTCAAGTTCATCCTCCGGCTTTCTTAAGATGCTTTGTTTGCCTGCCAATCCCAACTAACTTGTCCTGCCCCAGCCTCCTTGAGGGATCTCACACGTCTATTAGTTGGTTGTAGAAGGGAATAATAAGTAAATGATATGTGTCTCGAAAAGCCAGGAACAATATAAAAAAAAAGTTTTGGAAAGAAATGGTTGTTTATGTAAGGGAAAGCTGTTAAATTTTGCCATCACAGAGCTCTTTTACATAAGCCTTGTAACATGAAATGCTTTCTGCGCTGCTATCGCTCCCCCGGGTATAGTGGTGAACTTAACACAAAACAAAACTTGGGGCACTAAGAGTTTATGACTGTCTGGAAGAGCGGCTCTACGCACAATGTGCTGTATATGCAAGGCCTAAACACTGGGCTTTTGTCCTGTGGGCTTCTCCTTAATACATTAGGAGGTTTGTCCAGAGAACGGAGGGAAATAACTGAATGAGCCAGAGCCTTTCCTCCTCTCAGCACCATCCATTACTTTTCTGGAAACAAAAGTCAAGTACATATTATAAATGATAGGACAGGCTTGATGAAGACTTCTTGCTCTGCTAATGTGAAATGTGTCAGACTATTGAATTAACAGAACTAATACAAAACTTTACCTGAGTAAGTATAAGACCCTATTCATGTCACCCATATAATAGGTTTTTGTGTAGGACTCAGGACTTCCAGTGACATACTATGTCCTGTTGGCTTCCGGTAGATGGAGGGGAAGATGCAGACAACTGATATGGGAGTGGTGTACATGTAAGAGGATAGCAGGAGATGTCGGAAGCGGCTGCTTCTCCAATGAGCCTGGATTTTCATGGAACGGTAGAAAAGTTTGGTAGTGGGACTTGCCATTTCCTACAATACAAAACTAGTGGGCTACCCGGAATATATTATTATATATTATATTATTTTATAAATATTGAGACATGGAAGCACACCGAGGCAGAACTTAAAAGGGGAATAACTAACCACCAAAGTCTAGCATGGAAAATCCAATATATATATATTTCATGAAAGGTTTCTCTTGTCTGCACACTGCAGTGCTCTCTGCCTCCTGCCCCTCCTGCATTGCAAGACCAGCTCAGACACAAGCACTTCCTGCCAGCAAGCAGCATGCAGAGACTTACTCTACAAGCTACAGACTAGATAAGGGCTTTATATAAGAGCTGACTATGTGTTTTATTGATTAGATGAGTTTGCAGAGCTGAGAGTGTCATTGTGTTTTATATCCATCTCATGGATCTCATCATCTCTGATCTGTCTCATCTCTCTTTTTCTATGTCAGATACTAGTATAATGTTCAGAAGCTAAATAAAAGTATATAACACCCTGTAACCTGACTATCTAAGCACATTGTCAGCTCATAGGATCTCATAGCACAGAGGAATCATGAAGTGTCTGCTTAGAGAGTCCCCAGCCATACTCTAATTTTGATCTCCAGATATATATATATATATACACACACACATATACATTTTAGCCAACCATTGTATTTGCCATTTCAGCAGTGCTTTCGGTATTATCAGGATTGATATTCAGTAAACATGCAAGTAAGAAACCAAAAAAAGTGGATAAGGTTAAAAAAAGGCTTTTTTTCCACATCATAGTGACTCTCTTGTAAATGTTAATCTGTCAGCCCCTTTAAGGACAAAGAGTCTACTCATGTTAAATGTGTGCTGGCCACTGAAGTGCATTATCCTCCATCAGAGTAAATTGATTACAGAGGCCGAGAAGTGACTTTATTGGACGTGTTCATCTAGAATGATAACAAAGAAGAGCAGTATCAAAATTTAGTCCAAAATGATAATTAAGCTAAAAGGGGTTTTCATGGTTATTCAGTTAAATGTCCTATACTTGGCATGAATATCATGCAGCACATGGAACGGAACTGGAAGTATAGCTCCATTCCATGTGTAGTGGCCAGACTGTTAATTGAAGCCTAAATCCGATTAATTTTTTTTTTTGTAAATTACCCCCAAAGCTGTCAGCATATTGCATTGTGATGCTGTAAATATAAAGCAACAGTAAATATAAAAAGCAACCTGGGTAACACAGGGACATGCTCATGTAATGTTGCTGCCCTTAATAAAATTGGTAAACCTTCTAAACTTACAGGTCTCTTCAATTTTCCACTTAGTTCAGGCAGGGATTTTTATTTTTTAACTTAAGAAGAAAATTGAGTACTGCGCTGTATTTTCTGCCTTGACACAGGGGAATTTTGCAGCCGGTTGTTACAATATCAAAAACATAGACAATAGTAATTTAAGTTTAGCTGCCTCTGACAAGGATTTAAAAAGAAAGCTCTCTGTGACTTGTGATTTGCTTCGCCAACTCTCTGGGCACATTTGGATCACAGTGAAAGTTGTAATATCAAAGCCTGTAAGAAACTTGCACACCTAAAAAATGCAAAATAAAGGGAAAACTTAATCTACACAATGTTACAAACTTTCACACCTCTGTCAACACTGATTGTGCATCATTGTCTCCTGATGTTGTACAAATGGAACAGACAACAGGTTGAAAGGACATTGTCAGCATACAGCATCCTACAGAACTAGATGTATCATAATGGGGCTCGTTTACTAAGGGCCCGGGGAGCGTCGGAATATCCAACGATTTCCAATGTGCATCGCACTTAGAAGGGCTTTTTGTCGCACGCGATCGGATTTCGGCGCATCGGCGCCAGCTGTCACCGACACAAATCGGGGAAAAACGCACAGGATTTATCCTTCAAAATTGTGTCGCTAGCCATGCACTGGGAAGAAGAAGATGAGCTCCGGCAGACCTCAGTGGGGAAGCAACACATGCAGGAAATTGGACGCACGATCTTAGTGAATCGCGGCAGCTCCAAATCCTCGTTGGACAACACACCTCAGGGATCGAGACGGAACGGGTAAGTAAATGTGCCCCAATGTGTCTGCTTAGAAAGCCCCCCCCCCCTCACCATGGAATCTTACACTGACCATCACTAAGTTATAGGAGCTAAAAAAGCAATAAAACTGAGTAAAATCGTAAGGTAAGGGGTTAAAATGATATTTATTGGGTAAACATCACTAGGGAAATGACCATAAATTCCTACATCCCACATAGTCTGTTAGGAAAACTACGTCTGGAATACTGTACACCAAACTACCACACTGTCTGAGTGCAGGCTGACAGAAGGGCAAACTAACCCTGCGCTGTTCTACCAACTAGACCCTACCAAGGCAGAAACCCCCTTGAAGGTAGGGAGCCTCTGCCGCAGGAACCTCCTAACTACCCTGCAAGGCCCTGGGAGGTGAGACGAACCCAAATAGGTCTGTCAGCCGGTGTGAGGTGGTACAGACAGAAAACTGCAATGTGGAAGTTAGGACAGTATTCAGACAGAGGGAAAAAACAGGACGAACAAGGATGAAACCAGCGGGTTCAAGACAGCATAAGAAACCAAAGCAGACACGAGGAAAGAGAATTAAAGATGTACAGACACCGAACATAGAAAGGTAAGCAAAACCGCTGGGTCACACCAGAGGGTACGTCAAGGTCAAACCACTAGACAAGGGAGCATAACCTAACTGGTGAACACAATACCAGGGTGAAGCAAACAAAGTAAGAAATTGTGGAACGGCACCATGTGAAAGGCGGGTGCAGGTCTTCACATAGGACCCGACATGGCCCTAAACTGTAGACAAAAATGAAGAGGATGAAGCAGCACTCCAAGTTAGATGAAAAAAAGTGAAGATTTATTCCACCAGCAAACAATGCTACAGGAGCCCAGGAATCCAGCTAGGCTGTGAGTTCCAGAAGGACAAACACTGGCACAGGTGGAAGGTCCAGATCCAATTTATGCAGCCTGGGATCCGCCCCCAGAATCCCATAGGAGCAGGAATCCAGGCTGACTCAGAAGACAGACAGCTTTGATTTCCCTAATGAGCACGCGTCCTGGTTGCCCGCTGCCCCGCGCGGGCAGCAGGGTTAACTCGCTGCGGACCGGGGGCGGAGCCAGCGCGGAGACGCGCAGAAACTCGGGGAGGACCGCTAGCATTATCAGCATGGAGGGTAGAAGGACCAGCAGACGCGGTGTCCCTTCCAGCGGATCTGACATAGTTCCTTTCGACAGGGGCACACTGTTAATTTGTCAGGTGGTCAAGAAATTCCTGATTAATAAGAAAATATTTGACTTTTCTATTCATTTTTTCTGGATATTCTTTGAACCAAAGGTCATTCTCTGATATCAAAACCAAATTTTAACATAGGGCTTAATGAAATATAGAGCCGTATTTATATCTGGAAGCTGAGCCCCTTTAATTGAGGTTTTTTTCATTGCTTTTCCATCTTCCGTGCTGTTAAATTGTAGCATGACCTTGTTCTACAACCGGCAGTAGAATTCTGGTAAATACAGAGGGGGACGCCAGGTTCCAAAACCTCATATTTTAAAAAGGTGTGTGATCCGGGCGTGTACCGCACACACAAGGAAAAGAAAACAAATGGGACGCCCATAGTTTCAAAGCTGACATTCTTCCTGGGGATACAGTCTACAACCTGCAATCCATTTTCAATAATTATTTCTAAATTCTCTTTAAAATGCAACAGGAAACCTGCGATTCATTACTCTTATTACTTTCTTTCTCTCAGCTCTAAAGTGGGTTTTGCAGCTACAATATCTCCAGCTTTAGGTGCCAAGAAAAACTGAAGGGTTATGGAGCGGTATATATTTTTTTTTGTCTGAAAAGTTGACAGCAGAGAATTTAATTCAACCAACATGAAAGACAGACTCCCAAATCCACACAGCCATAACCTGTACTTATGGGAGGGAACATCTGAGTGCTGAATCTCTGCCAGAAATATAGGACCCCTTCAGTGACCTATAAAAGATTCATTTACAGAGAACCAGGAGCAGATTGTAACAATTTTGTCTCTGAGGGGGTAATTAAACACCATCCACCATCTATGTGTTAAAGGGGTTGTCCAGGGGTATAAAAAAATGAACATGTACTTACCTCCGTTGTTTCTCCCAGCTTCCTGTGCTGCCATCTCTCTGGTCCGTACCCCATGTAGACAAACAGGGGCATGGAAGCTGCGCTGGGCTCAGTTTTTGGCTGGCCAAGGTGGCGGGCCACACCCACCCGTCCCTATTCCCAGTGTTTTATCATCCGGGACGGGTGAGCGTGGCATGGAAGCAATACTAATGAGGTCATGGAGGTACTACGGCAAGTAATGAAAATTAAAAACTGTATGGCTTCACATGAAGTAGTCATTCGTAAAGGAAATCTACCATCAAAATCCATCATGATAAACCAGGGACACTTACTCATAGATCCAGGCACTGTGACTATGGTAATTGCTTATATTTGTTCTTCATGGCGCCTCTGTTCTTCTAGACCAGTGATGGGCTAACCTATGGCACTGGTGCCAGAGGTGGCACTCGGAGCCCTTTCTGTGGGCACACAGGCCATCACCAGAGATGAGTCCAGGTATCTTCCTGCAGTCCCAGGCAGCCCAGGACTTGCTGTGCACAGAGCTATTTTAAAGTGACAGGACTACCTGGGACTACTAGAGGAGAGGGAAGGTGAGGACAGATCTGGATTATCATTGTAGCTACTGCTCCGGCCCTGACAATTCTTCCTGTTTATGGGACTCTGGAAGGAAGCTACAATGATCATCCAAATTTCTTCTATTTTCTGCTTTATGGGTTTCCTCAGGGGGCTGGTATCAATGAAAGCTGTGACAGAGCAGGGAGTACAAGTCACAAATTAGTCTTAGTTGGAGTTTGGTTGTAGTTTGGGCACTCAGTCTCTAAAAGGTTCGCCATTACTGTTCTAGAATCTACTTTTAAAATCAAGCTAAGAAGCCAGAAGTGCTATGGGAGGGGGGGGGGGGGTGTTACTTGACCACCTCCGCGCTCTGGCTTCACAGGCTGTTGTACCTTGCAGGAGAACTTCCTCCCTTCTAGTGATGTGTTGTTTGCCTAACCTCACCCCTACCAAGCTCACTACGCCCCCTTTGATCCAATACAATCGGGTTAAACGTGGAGTGGCATGGGGTGAATGACTGGCCTGTGGCTCCCTATTATATATTTAATAGGTAGCTGTTCAGGAGCCAGAAGACCCGGCTCTTCTTAGTGAGCAGAGCCTAATCAGCCAGAACTAAGGAGAGCCGTAATTCCCATCACTACTCCCTCCCACTGTGAGCTGAAACTTCCTCGACTGCTTTGAGATTACATCAGACAGAGGATAAAGTGCTGAGATGTGCTCCTGCACATAAAATATATTAAGACAAGAACAGATGAGTACTAAGCACCACAAAACTATACTACACTGGTACAAATGGAAGGAAGCCCCTCAACATCTATATGGTAGGGTAGATAACAACGCAAGGTGAGGGAGCAGAGCAGTGCAGTTACTGTGTGCTGTAGGCAATCCTAAACAGATGGGTTTTCAGGTTATGTGAGAAGCTTTAGAAGGTGAGGGACAGTCTGACACATTTTGGTAGAGAGTTCCAGAGTATGGGGGTAGCCCGGGAGAAGTTCTGGAGATGGCTGTGAGAAGAGCTGATGGTAGGAGAGTAAAGCAGGAGGACTTGTGAGTATTGGATATTACATATTGGGCAGTAATAACTAGGATTCCATAAAAAACATCCACTCAACAGGTTAGACTTGGCCATACCTCAAGTGACTTTATAGCACATTTCACTAACCCTAATTTTTGTGCTGCGTCTCTTCTCTCAATTTTCTATTTCTAACATGTATACCAGAAAATGAAATGAGCACCGATTAATAGCACACCAGGTCAGGAATAATCCCCCAGTTCTATCAGTAAAAGAGCAATTCCATATATAATGTGGATGAAATTATCATTCATTAGTATAAACGAGCCCAGATTCAAGGCTGAGCTCTTCCTATGTGGAGTCATCAGAATGTCAGCTCTATAGAAAGTTTCCCCTAGAAAGAGCTGCATTGTTCAGGCTGGGCAGTCACGTTACCAATGAATAATGCGATTGTTCAGACTAAATGTAAAATACATATGCATAAAACGTTGAACTGCGCGTTTCTGCTGAGTGATAGAAATATAGTTTGCTTCGAATTGACTATAATTTCCAAAAGTTTTGGCAGATGTTTTTGTTCCCTCTGAAGGGGCTTCTGTTCTAAACTTTACTGCACAGGAGTAACTTTGTGACTTTCCACGTGAATCAGGTTATAGTCCTGATTAGTGATATAAGAGGAATATGAATTATTAAACACTATGACTTCATGGCTTGTGTACCAGTCATGTTATATGTGTGTATATTTAAGCATATTTCTTAATATGTGCTGTGTTAACAAAAGAGTGTTAATATTTCATTTGTCAAAAAGGTATATTACTACACTGCCTGTCACTTCCAGCAATGATATGTGTAGAAACATACGCTTATGGTAATGTAGCCATGGGTGTAACAACAGGGGTAGCAGCCATAGAAGCTGCTGTGAGGCCCGCAGTGTCAGGGGGCTCGGCCAACCAACCTGCTATGCTAAAGAATGGAGGATGTGCACTATTATATACAGTGTATATGGTACACTTTGTATGTTTATATGGTGTGTGTATGCTGTATGTGTGTATATAAAGTATATTTGTGTGTTAATACTGTATACATCCTTATATATAGTGTGTATATACTGTTTGTGCAATAATAAGATGTATATGTACTATATCTGTGTGTACTTGATGTGTATTTACTGTATGTATGTGTATAAATGTATATATCAGTGCATAAATGAGTGCATGAGGGTATAAAGGTGTGTGTTAATGTGCTTGATTGTATAAACGTGTGTGAGTGTGCAGATATGTATCTTTTTATTTTTTTTACGGGTTAGGGGGGTCTCATTAAGAACTCTGCTTTTTGTGCCCAACCTTCTCCTAGTTTTGCCCCTGAACGTAGCTAACATAAATGTGTAACATGGTGGAGGGCATGGATAAGTACCAAGAGATGTACTCTTACCAGTCTCATGCTGATTGTCTATGTGTAGGACATCTATTTTGGAAAACTTGAGATCCCCATTAACTGTATGGAAACAATTTATTTGTTAAGGTACGTGAACAACCGAGTGTAGTTGTATGAACTGACCCCATAGATACAGGTGCAGCTTTAGACTTCTGATTAGACCTAATCAGACCTACAGGAAGCACATACAGCGGACCCCAACTGGCACAGAGCTCATGATGTCATTATGTTGTAGTGACTGTGCCAAAACAGTGGCCAACTTAAAAATCCTGCTAGTAGTGGTCAGAAAGCTGGGTGAGAAGTATCATTTTCTTAATTTACGCTAAGGATGGGCACATTATTACTATACAGGGGCTACAATTAGGTATAATTAATTAGGTAAGAAAATTGGGGTCTTATAACTATGTATGTGAATATTTAAATGGGTGCCATATAGGGTATTGTTATTCTACTGGAGCATACGCTGGCATTATTTATATATGGGGAACATTGGGGCATTATTTCTATATAGGGTCACAAAGGGAGCAATACTATTATATGTAGGCCCAAAGGGACCATTTTCTGTTTCTGGGGCACTATAAATGCCCCAGTACAGTATAGCAGGGGCTGTGTTGGATAGGTGAAGCACTAATATGTCTGTGTACACAATTCTGCATTTGTGTCTGGGAGAAGTCATCATGGTATCCTGGGCTGGATGCATAAAGAAGGGGATAATACATGACTCCAGTGAGAGGTGAAGTCATCTGCAAATCATTGTGTAAAATGATAGCGTATCACGTGCTACTGAGTATGGTCAGTGTATGATGGTATTATTGTTCTTCTAATGTATAGCAATACAATGGCATTATTAATCTTCGTATAGTGATTTTTATTTAGTACCAGTATGGTGCTAACTTTGATTTTAGCATTTTAGTATGTATTTAGCACTAGTATCAGTGGCGTAACTACCGCCGTAGCAGCCGTAGCGGTTGCTACGGGGCCCGTGAGGTTCAGGGGCCCGGGGATGCACGCTCCCTGCAGTGCTTTGCCACGGCCTGGGGTAAGTGGTCCGGGGCTGCAGTGCCGGATCGTGCCCCCGGGCCCCTCCCTCCCTCTCTGTGCATCTACACGTCTCCTGAGCCCGCCCGCCTCTTTCCGGGATCCCTGCCTGCTCATATCCTTGACCCGCCCCCAGCCACCTCTCTGACCCGCCCCCCTCATCTCCCTGACCTGCCCGCTCATCAGACTGCAGGGCGGCACAGTTGATTCTCTGCCCCCCCCCCCTTCCCCCGCTCGGCCCCCCCTTCCCCCGCTCGGCCCCCCCCTTCCCCCGCTCGGCCCCCCCCCCGCTCGCGCCCCCCCCCCGCTCGCGCCCCCCCATTCCCCCGCTCGCCCCCCCCCCCGCATCTGGACACCTGCCTGAACACCCACACAGCCCCCAAACTTCCTAAAAGGTAAGTATATACAGATGTATTTATCTGTATGTATATATGTATTTATATGCATATACTGTGTATATATTGTATATATACTGTGTATATGTGTATATATTGTATATATACTGTGTATATGTGTATATATTGTATATATACTGTGTATATGTGTATATATTGTATATATACTGTGTATATGTGTATATATTGTATATATACTGTGTATATGTGTATATATTGTATATATACTGTGTATATGTGTATATATTGTATATATACTGTGTATATGTGTATATATTGTATATATACTGTGTATATGTGTATATATTGTATATATACTGTGTATATGTGTATATATTGTATATATACTGTGTATATGTGTATATACTGTATATATACTGTGTATATGTGTATATACTGTATATATACTGTGTATATGTGTATATACTGTATATATACTGTGTATATGTGTATATACTGTATATATACTGTGTATATGTGTATATACTGTATATATACTGTGTATATGTGTATATACTGTATATATACTGTGTATATACGTATATACTGTGTATATGTGTATATACTGTATATATACTGTGTATATACGTATATACTGTATATATACTGTGTATATACTGTATATATACTGTATATATACTGTGTATATACTGTGTATATGTGTATATACTGTATATATACTGTGTATATGTGTATATACTGTATATATACTGTGTATATGTGTATATACTGTATATATACTGTGTATATGTGTATATACTGTATATATACTGTGTATATGTGTATATACTGTATATATACTGTGTATATACTGTATATATACTGTGTATATGTGTATATACTGTATATATACTGTGTATATGTGTATATACTGTGTATATACTGTATATATACTGTGTATATACTGTGTATATACTGTGTATATACTGTATATATACTGTGTATATACTGTGTATATACTGTATATATACTGTGTATATACTGTGTATATACTGTGTATATACTGTATATATACTGTGTATATACTGTATATATACTGTGTATATACTGTATATATACTGTGTATATACTGTATATATACTGTGTATATACTGTGTATATACTGTATATATACTGTGTATATACTGTGTATATACTGTGTATATACTGTGTATATACTGTATATATACTGTGTATATACTGTGTATATACTGTGTATATACTGTATATATACTGTGTATATACTGTATATATACTGTGTATATACTGTATATATACTGTGTATATGTGTATATACTGTATATATACTGTGTATATGTGTATATACTGTATATATACTGTGTATATGTGTATATACTGTATATATACTGTGTATATGTGTATATACTGTATATATACTGTGTATATGTGTATATACTGTATATATACTGTGTATATGTGTATATACTGTATATATACTGTGTATATGTGTATATACTGTATATATACTGTGTATATGTGTATATACTGTATATATACTGTGTATATGTGTATATACTGTATATATACTGTGTATATGTGTATATACTGTATATATACTGTGTATATGTGTATATACTGTATATATACTGTGTATATGTGTATATACTGTATATATACTGTGTATATGTGTATATACTGTATATATACTGTGTATATGTGTATATACTGTATATATACTGTGTATATGTGTATATACTGTATATATACTGTGTATATGTGTATATACTGTATATATACTGTGTATATGTGTATATACTGTATATATACTGTGTATATGTGTATATACTGTATATATACTGTGTATATGTGTATATACTGTATATATACTGTGTATATGTGTATATACTGTATATATACTGTGTATATGTGTATATACTGTATATATACTGTGTATATGTGTATATACTGTATATATACTGTGTATATGTGTATATACTGTATATATACTGTGTATATGTGTATATACTGTATATATACTGTGTATATGTGTATATACTGTATATATACTGTGTATATGTGTATATACTGTATATATACTGTGTATATGTGTATATACTGTATATATACTGTGTATATGTGTATATACTGTATATATACTGTGTATATGTGTATATACTGTATATATACTGTGTATATGTGTATATACTGTATATATACTGTGTATATGTGTATATACTGTATATATACTGTGTATATGTGTATATACTGTATATATACTGTGTATGTGTATATACTGTATATATACTGTGTATATAATGTGTATATACTGTATATATACTGTGTATATATTGTATATATACTGTATATATACTGTGTATATTGTATATATACTGTGTATATGTGTGTATATTGTATATATACTGTGTATATGTGTGTATATTGTATATATACTGTGTATATGTGTGTATATTGTATATATACTGTGTATATGTGTGTATATTGTATATATACTGTGTATATGTGTGTATATTGTATATATACTGTGTATATGTGTGTATATTGTATATATACTGTGTATATGTGTGTATATTGTATATATACTGTGTATATGTGTGTATATTGTATATATACTGTGTATATGTGTGTATATTGTATATATACTGTGTATATGTGTGTATATTGTATATATACTGTGTATATGTGTGTATATTGTATATATACTGTGTATATGTGTGTATATTGTATATATACTGTGTATATGTGTGTATATTGTATATATACTGTGTATATGTGTGTATATTGTATATATACTGTGTATATGTGTGTATATTGTATATATACTGTGTATATGTGTGTATATTGTATATATACTGTGTATATGTGTGTATATTGTATATATACTGTGTATATGTGTGTATATTGTATATATACTGTGTATATGTGTGTATATTGTATATATACTGTGTATATGTGTGTATATTGTATATATACTGTGTATATGTGTGTATATTGTATATATACTGTGTATATGTGTGTATATTGTATATATACTGTGTATATGTGTGTATATTGTATATATACTGTGTATACATGTATATACTGTGTATAAATGCATTGAAGCAAATACTGTATTTTTACATGCATGTATTTATATTAGCATATATATATATGATGTGTGTTTTGTATGTGGTAAGTATGTATGCTGTATATACTGAATGTATGTTTATATTCTGTATGTATAGCAGCATGTGTGTATATGGTGTTTTTATCCTGCATGTATGTGTATATATGATCAGTGTATACTGTATTTGTGTATGTATGTATATATATATTTGTGTGTGTATTGTAAATGTATTATATGTATATAATGTGTATATTGTATGAGTTTGTATATACTCTGTGTATTAGTGTATAAATGTATATGAGTGTATAAATGTGTGTATAAGTGAATGCTTGTATGTATAAGGGTGTGAGTATACGAGAGTAGAACTTTATGTGTGTATATAAAGGTGTGTATATATCAGTGTATAAATGTGTGTAATTGTATAAACATGTCTGTATAGGGGTACCTTCCCAAGAACATATGGGGGACGTATATCTGGCCGCAGATTTGCTGCCGGATATACTTCCCCCATAAGCTTCTATACGCCAGGGCTCGGCACGGTGAGCACAACGAGTACTCACTGTTTTGAGCAAAAGAGATAGAGCGTGCTCTATCTATGGCCGTAAGAACGGCCATGCGGCTCTATTCTCTATGGAGAGGGGAGGGGTGAGCCGCGCTCACCTCTCCTCCTCTCCAGCGCGCCCGACGTGTGCCTGCCATATATATATATATTATAAGGGGTAGGGGGGCCCCATGCAGAAATCTGCTATGGGGCCCAGCCTCTCCTAGTTACGCCCCTGACTAGTATGGTGATAATCAGTCACTATATAGTTACAATACGTGGTCATGGTCAAGTACCATTTCTTGTCTCTTATGTAATAACATGATTGTACTATTCATATTGGTGATATTAATTAATTATTCAGATGGTATAACTACCGCTGTGTGTAAAATTGGCTTCATCACTTCATCGCATTACTTATTCCCACCTTCTATCTTCTAGAAGTTGGGAAAGCTGAGCAGAAAGGGGGTAAAATGTTTATAGTCAGAACATCCCTTCCTTCGAGTATCCTGTGTTTACCCCTGATAAACTTGTTACACTAATAGGGGTTGGGTTGGAAACAAGGCATAAAATGACACCGCTATATAATAATATTAATAATTCCTTTATTTATATAGTGCACAGCACTGCACAGAGCTTGTCACACCAGTCCCTGTCCCCAATGGGGCTCACAATCTAATCAACCTACCAGTATGTTTTGGAGTATATTACCCACGTCACCACCATAGGGTATATATTGTATACAGTATATAATTGCTCCCATACAAAATTACTGTATGTCATACAGTGCCCACAAAGAAAAAAAACATTAAATGTTTGTATAATAAATATAATACCGTACCCATATAGTTTGCACCTGTGTGGGGTTAAAAACATTTATTCTACTATATTTTAATAGTCATAAAGGACAACAATCCAGTTGTGTGGACATTGTATTCGGCACGTGTAGTCGTTTGTCCTGTTTACACTGTTTAGCCATGTTCTGATATGAAGATGTTCTGTGACTCATCAGAAATTAATTCCAGTTTAAGAAGACACTTGGGAATGAACCACTTAATCATTTTCCGATAAGCAGCAATCCGACAAATGCTTCTGGGTCCTTAAAGTTAGGAAATGCAATAAACATGGATTGCATGGAGTATTTGTGTATGAACAAAAGGAGACACAATGTTCAGTACAAACATGAGATTACTGTAAAGAGGATGGTGTCCATCAGTGCTCAGTGACTTAGAACACAATTTCACGTTAGCACATTATATGTATCTCTAGGGCCCGGAGCCCTTGTCATGGACCTGGATTTACTGTAGGACAGGGCATCTTATTGGTGAAATTAACGGCACCCAATGGATGGCTGCTGTCAATGTTTGCAACATATTTACAGCCTTTTCTGTTAGAGGATAGGATGTGAGGGTCTTAAACATGTACAATAACACAAATTAACTGGAAGAATCACACGTTGAAGAACATTGTTTGCGGTTTCCCGTATTAATTCCTAAGTGTTCCGATAATACACGTGATCTGCTGCGGGAAATCGTCCCTTACTCCTGATGTGCCATATACTTGTCTCAGCGGGACACAGACTGTTTTATAATGAGTTATATTCCAGGTCTGAAGGCCTGTTACATTATCACTGAATGTTCCCATAGTAATAGGTATATAGTTGGTTTTGCAGAAATAGCATCTTCTTGTGCAATGTGTCACGTGTCAAAAAGCACCAAACTTTGTGATGCTACATGCATGGCGAATGTTACACATCAGATATAATAAGGGGTTTTTCCACTAATTTGTATTAATCATAATATTAATAACATTTTTTATATAGCACCATCATATTACCCAGGGCTTTACAAATTGTGGGTTGAATATATAGACATAATTAGACAATACAGATTAATAAAGTAGTCATCAGTTCAAACAAAAGGGCCCTGCTCCCAAGAGATTGCTATCTACAATCTGTTCAGCTCCTCCTGCTCTATAACATGCTGCCTGCATATAGGACACTATATACAAAATGCTGAGCCTCTCCTGCTCTATAACATACAGTCTGCAGATAGAAGACTATGTACAATCTGATGATCTCCTCCTGCTCTATAACATACTGCCTGCTTATAGAAGATTATGTACAATCTGCTCATCTACTTCTGCTGTATAACATGCTGGCTGCACAAAGGATACTGGGGCACATTTACTTACCAGGTCACTTGAGTTTACTAAAAGTGCTCTGGCCATCTATAATGCTGCGTGCGGCTATAATCACGTGCCAAAAATCATGTATCTGATGCTTCCCTGCTCAGGTCCGACAGAGTTCACCATCTTTTTTGTGGTGCACTTTTCATGGGGCCTGCGACACAATTTGAAAGTTAAATACTGCGCTTGGTCCGAATCAGCTGGACCGACCGCATGGAAGCCAGCTGCCACAAAAGGGTCGTGTGCAACACAATCGCAGCGCAGACACTTCTTAAATACCATGAAAAACATGAATAATTCCGACTGAAGTGCGCCGCAAAGCCCTTTGTAAATGTGTCCCACTATGTACAATATGCTGAGTCCCTCCTGCTCTATAACAAGATGCCTGCAGATAGGACATTGGGGCAGATTTACTTACCCGGTCCGCTCGCAATCCAGCGACGCGTTCTCTGCACTGGATTCGGGTCCGGCCCGGATTCATCAAAGCAGTTCCTGCAGCAAAGCAGTACGCTGAAGTCCGCTGGAATGCCTCGAAATACACCGGCCTATCCAGGATGAAGGTGAGTGAAATTTTCGCGACACAATTTTTTTTTAAATGCGGCGGTTTTTCCGAATACGTCGGGTTTTCGTTCGGCCACGCCCCCCGATTTCCGTCGTGTGCATACCGGCGCCGATGCGCCAAATTCCGATCGCGTGCGCCAAAAACCCGGGGCAATTCAGGTACAATCGGCGCAAATCGGAAATATTCGGGTAACACGTCGGGAAAACGCGAATCGAGCCCTTAGTAAATGACCCCCATTATGTAGAATCTACTGGCTCTATAACATGCAGTCTGCAGATAGGACACTGTGCACAATCTTCTCAACCCTTATGGTTAAATACAATGGATTTGTTACAGGACTAAGAGGTCTCTATGAATGTGACTTTAGTTAGTGTCGGTGTTATAAACATGGTTTGTTATTTTCTCCCTATGATTGAGATTATCATATTCAGTTAGAGAGTGAAACCCTATGAATATATCCATACTTACTAGCAAGCAGATGCCGGAGAGAGATTGGCGTACATCAGAGTGGTGGCCTATTATAATTTGTAACTTATAGTCACAGGAAAAACTCAAAAGAAGGATTAATAACAGTTCCTTTTAACCCGGGGAGAAAAAGAAAACGTCCTTTCCACTAACAGTTGTATTATAGAGACTGATTGCTTCATTCTTAAACCCAATATGCAATGACTTAGCCAAAAAAGAACACAAAATAAAAACAACAACAAGCCCAACTTGTCCGAAATCACACAACACATCTGATTGTCATTACAGGAGTTTATAAATAGAAATGAAACCAAAAAGAGAAATAAATAACACCAATTCGGCATTGCTAGCATAACAAATGTGTCCATCTCCATCGCCTAGGACCTGGCTGTGTCGGGAAACTGGATGCATTTTCTTGTATTTTGTGGTTGTTTGACATTGGAAGGATTAAGGATAAACATAGGACAGCAAGACATTGGATACAGAGCCTTCTCTTCAAAGAGAAAAATGAAGGGGTGAGAAACCAGAAATACATACATCATAATCATGACTATTTTGACTATTTGAATGAAACTTTTCCTTTTACCTACAGCAGGTACGGAAAGTGCTCAGACCTCTTTTAATTTTTCTCTCTGTTTTATTGCAGCCAATAGGTAAGTGCATCCAATCTTGACAGAAAAATCTGGAAAGAAGATATTTTTGGTAATTTATTAAACAAGAAAAACTGAAATACCACAGGGTGATAAGTATTCATACCCGTTGCTCACCTGGATTTGGGGATCCTCTGCCTCTTCCTTGTAGATCCTCTCCAGTTCCCTCAGGTTGGATGGTGAACGTTGGCCGTTTTTAAGTCTCTCCATCGATGCTCAATTGGGTTTAGGTCTGGGCTCTGACTGGGACAGTCAGGAATGGTCACAGAGATGTCCTGAAGCCACTGCATTGTTATTTTAGCTGTGTGCTTAGGGTCATTGTCTTGTTGGAAGGTGAAACTTTTGCCCAGTCTGAGGTCCAGAGCACTCTGGAAGAGGTTTTCATCCAGAATATCTCTGTACTTGGCCGGATTCATCCTTCGTTCAATTACAACCAGTGGTCCTGTCCCTGCCCTCATAGCATGATGCTATGTGTCACTGCTGGGATTGTATTTGGCAGGTAATGAGCAGGGCCTGGTTTTCTCCACACATACTGCTTAGAACTAACATCAAAAAGTTCAATCTTCGTCTCATCAGACCAGAGAATTTTTTTTCCTCAAAGTCTGGGAGTCCTTCATGTGTTTTGCACACTGTATGCGGCTTTCATATGTCTTGCACTGAGGAAAGGCTTCCGTTGGCACACTCTTCCATAAAGCTCTGACTGGCGGAGGCTGCAGTGATAGGTGACTTTGTGGAACTTTCTTCGATCCACCCACTGCATTTCTGGAGCTCAGCCACAGCGATTTTAGGGTTCTTCTTTACTTCTTTTAACAAGGCTCTTCTCCCATGATTGCTTATTTGGCTGGATGACCAGGTTGAGGAATAATTGTGGTCACTCAAACTTCTTCCAGCTAAGGGTTATGGAGGCTATGTGCTCTTAGGAACCTTGAGTGCTGCAGAAATTATTTTGTAACCATGTTCAGATATGTGCCTTGCAACAATTCTGTCTCTGAGCTCCTTGGGCAGTTCCCGAGACCTCATGATTCTCATGTGCTTTGACATGCACTGTGAGCTGGGAGGTTTTATATAGACAGTTGTGTGCCTTTCCTAAGCAAGTCTAATCAGTTTAATTAAACACAGCTGGACACCAACGAAGGAGTAGAACCATCTCAAGGAGGATAAGAAGGATATGGACAGCATGAGAGTTAAATATGAGAGTCACAGCAAAGGGTCTGAATACTTATAATCATGTGATATTTATTTTTTTTCTTGTTTAATAAATTAGCAAAAATATCTATGTACAAATATGATGTACATTGAAAGAAGAGATTATTATCTCTAAAATGACACCAGAACCATAGTTCTATCTCATATAGAGTCCAAGATATAGATGTCTATAAATGCTCCCCCTTTAGCCCCTCCTTCAAGTGGCTCCTTTCAGCTCATTTGCATATGACTTTGGGGATAATTTAATTTTTATAGGTAAAGATGTGAGACTTAACATAAGACATAAGAGAAACAAAGCTAGACATTTGACGTAATAACGTAGTGTGGCATGGTGGGAGGTGATTTCCCGCATCATGCCGTACTCATACGTCATGCTTCTGGTAACGGCTCACAAGCGAGGAGAAGTACAAAGAAGAACATCATCATAATCTACTATCAGCTACCCCTGGACTATGGGAAATGAACTAAACCAGGAGGGGTCATCTTCATGACTCTTCTCTTTGTATATGTGCCCCATTTTATGTTCCCTCTATTTATGCCTCCTCCTATCAAGTGTATCAAATGTCCAAGATTATTTAGGGATTTTAAGGGTCTTGTTGCCCTGTTTGCATTGTATTTAGGTTATTCCAGGACCTACTTGGTCTTTAAATTGTATGGCACTTTATGTTATACAGGGACACATCCACATGTTCTACTAGTTTACACCCGGGCTATGTGCAACCTTTTTTTCTGTTGCTGCTCCTAGTGTTTGTCTTTTTTAACTTGAACATTGATTAATAAAAGTTATTGATTTGGACCACAGTGTTTGTATATTTATTATTACTCTATTATCATTTTTGGCTCTATTTTTGTTGTTTGTCTGTTTTGGGATGGAAGTTAGTGGCCCAGTACTTCTTTACCTCATCTATACAATATTGGTGTTGTGTAGTAAGTATCAGCAGGTTGCATTATTATTATCATTATTGCAGGTTTGCAGCACCTGCATGTGCTTTGAGCCTGAAGAGCTTTCTGCTCTTTGAAATGAACAGTACAACAGTGCCCCCCCCCCCTCTGCTCTAAGTGACTACTGTAAGCATCCAAACAAAATCCTATAACAGCTTCCATTCTTAGCAAAAGGGGAGGGGCTGTGGAGCCTCACAGTACAGTGAGCAGAAAGCTCTTCAGGCTGATGTAATGATGTAATAGCTACAGAGCTGGATTATAATTTCACTTTTCACAGTTCAGCTGCTACTAACAGCATACAAAAATTTATGGTTACACATATTTCCAGGGCTGCTATCTAACATTGCCTGCAATCCTCAAATGGACTGATATTGCTCTGCAGAGTGAAAAAAAAATGGAGCAGAATAATGAAATCCAACAAGTAAGAACAGCCAATGATTTATTCATCCTTATAAATGAAAGATTCTTGCTGCTCCGAATAATATTTTGTGCTGCGTGTTGTCATAGCACTGATGATGACACCGCTGTATTGTGGTAGCACACTAACTATTACATATTTTTATGTTTAGCTTTTTATGTTACCGTGATCTTTTATCTTTCTTTTACAGAAGCAAATATTTAACTCATTTTTTTATTTCTATTGTCAGTGGAAAAATCCAGTATTAATGGTGTCTTTTTATAGTTACATCCCTGCAGATTCTTTCAGTGCACAAGCCGTAGTAGATGAATAGATGATTTCATTCAAGCTTTTGTTAACTATTCACCATGGTAACGCACAAGAAGAAGCATCTGAGGGATGGAAAATGGATTGCATGTGCTACAAGCTCCGCTAATAAGTGATAAGATCAAACATAATAAATGGAAACTTAATTGACAAATCCCATTCCTTTACTAAATTGGAATGTACTACAAGTAAGGCCGGGTTCACATCATGTTTCTTTGTGCACGCTCAGCATATACATCCGGAAAGCTCCAGACATATATACGCTTCACCAACTTTTTTTGTGGTGCGCCTTTAATATTGGACATGCAACACAATTTGCATGTTAAATATGGCAATGTTTCCGAATCAGTCAGACAATCAGTCAGTAAGGGAGCAAAGATAGTTTTTTTTTTAAGAGTGGTCCTTCTGTAAATGCTTATCCCAACAAGTCCCATGTTGACCATATTGTTCTTTCCGAACCCTATGCATCAACATTCTGGGGCACATTTACTAAGGGTCCGAATGCCGCATTTTTGTCGGGTTTCACAATTCATTTCTGTTTCGCCCTGAATTGCCCCGGGTTTTTAGCGCAAGGGATCAGATTGTGGCGCATTGGCGCTGGCTTGCATGTGACACAAATCGGGGGCGTGGACGTTGGACAACCCGACTGATTCAGGCAAACCTCGGAATTTACAAAGCAAATTGTGTCGCAAGATCAGCACACGCATGCACCGGGAAGAAGAAGGTGAACTCCAGCGGACCTCAGCGGGGAAGCGACACATGCAGGAAATTGGATGCACGATCTTAGTGAATCGTGGCAGACCCGAATCCTCGTCGGACAACGCACGGCGGGGATCGCGACAGGACCGGGTAAGTAAATGTGCCCCATTGGGTGGGGGGGGGGGATTTATAAAGACTGCCATTTGACAAAGGTGGAACTACTAATACAGTGCTGTCCATTCAGCTGTGAAGGTGTTATTGGTTTGGATTGTATAGGTTAAAGCAAATCTGCCACCACGATGAAGGAATTTAGACCAATCCCAATGACATGCTGGCTAGATCTGCTTTTCTTTTAGTTGTTAATTGAAACTGGAGCCCCTCAGGCTCATTTGTATAATTTTGTGAGTCTTGTTTGGAGAAAACAGGGACATAGGAAGCTAAAAGAAGAGTGGAACCTGCAAGAGCATGTAAGTGTGTTTGGTTTACAAGTCTTCATCCTGGTGGTAAATTTCCTTTAAGGTTTAAAAAAAACTTCATAAAAAATCATAAAAATATGAATGACTTCTTGCACTTTTTTGTGACCTAGCTATAGAAAGGTATTGCTACAAAAAGCAGTTCCCGAATTGTACATTTGTAAATTGTAATTTCCAGGAGATATCAGCGCATGCTGGGAGTTGTAGTTTTGTAACAGTTGAGAGCCAAGGAATAGGGAGAAGCTATGAATTGTTGCCTGCCCATAATGAGGATCCATTATATAACAGTCTGTTTATCAATACACTTAATGTATAGAAAGAATGGACATCGCTCTTAATGTCCTGCAGGAGCCCCAGGATATTTGTTACTAGCAGCGAAATGCTGACTCGATTATGGAGCAGCCTTGTAAAGTCTGACCCCACTGAGACTCCACTGATTAACTTAATTTCACTGCTTTATGTGCATTGACTTGTAACCGTTTTGGTTTCATGTATCACATGATTTAATGTCCTTTTTGTATAAATAGATTCCAGACACAGTTTACTGTGTGATCATAAAATAAATGAGCGACCCTCACACAAGGCCCTGTAGGATTTCTACACATAAAGCTGAGGGCTATGTCACAAATTTTATTATTTACTGTCAGCAACACAATGGGAGATGCCCATGAAGAGCAACCATAAAAGCAGTACAGTATATTATGCACAGTATGTACCAGTCATAGGGATTTTAATGTTACCCCATGAAGCATTGTCATCTCTGCTTTTTTTGTACCTCTAGCTATAAACTTCAATTTAGTTCAATTTATTTTCTAACACGTTGTAATGTTGAATGGTCAGAGCTCTAGTTTCCAGTACATTCACATAGCTGCTCCGGAGCCCAATTCCCATTTACACATAAATAACATAACATATTTCTGTTTTCATTTTTCACTTCATGCTTACCAACACCCATAAGTTATACATTTTCCTTTGCGTCTCAATATTCTGATAACCATGACTTTTTTATACTTAGACACACAGGCACCCTTTTATTAAAGTTCCTGCGCCAGTATTCTGGTGTAGTTTGAACATAAATACATGCGAAAACTGGTTGCCAATGTATTTACATAGTGTTTCCACCAGTATGGAGTTGCGGCTGCACTATGTGCGCTGCAACATAGTACTGTGCATCTAAAGGGGCAATCTGATACGCATTTGCATCGGCCACCACTCACATGTCGGCAAGTCCGACATACAGGATATACTCGAGTATAAGCCGACATAAGAATAAGTCAAAGTACCTAATTTTAACACAAAAAAATTGGGAAAACCTATTGACTCGAGTATAAACCTAGGGTGGGAAATGCATTGGTCACAGCCTATATGTAGCTAGTCAGTCCCCTTCCCCCATGTATAAAGCCATCCAGCCTTGGCCTCAGTATATAGCCAGTAGCCCCTTGTCCCCAGTATATAGCCTGGCAGCTCCTGTCCCCAGTATATAGCCAGAGATCCTGTTCCCAGCATATAGCCAGTAAACCCCTGTCCCCAGTATATAGCCTGGCAGCTCCTGTCCCCAGTATATAGCCAGAGACCCTGCCCCCAGTATAGAGCCAGTAGCTCGCTGTCCCCAGTATATAGCTGGCAGCCCTCTGACCCTAGTATAAAGCCGGCCAGACCCTGTCCCAAGTATGCCAGGCCTTTAAAAAAAAAAGAACACTGTACTCACCTTTCGGACACCCCCCGCAGGTCCTTTTCTGTCCGGCTCCGGCTCTGTGTCCCTGTCACATGCACCATGACGTCAACCGCTTGCTGACATCATAGTGTGTGCCAATGGTGGCGCAGACACTATGATGTCAGCAAGCGGATGATGTCATGGTGCATGCGACAAAACCGTGCGGGAACATGGAGCAAGAGCATCGCCGAAGATAAGAGAGGACCTGCGGGGGGTGTCCGAAAGGTGAGTACAGGGTTTTTTAATAGACTCGGCTTATATTATGTATGTACGGTAATCGTGCCTGTTAAACTGTGCGATCTTGCACGGTGAGCCAGATTAATGAAGACCGTGCGTTAGTCTTCATTAATGTGGCGCACTCTGCACATTAGTAAATGTGGGCCACAAAGTTGTGTGAATTGCCATTTTTACAGGATGATCTGACATTTTCATTGATACCAATTTGACAGCTGTATGTGTGATCACTTCCTATTTCCTATGGTGGTGCTGGTGAACCTATGGCACGGGCACGCCCCAGAAGAAGCCTGAAGAGGCGAAACCTGGGTCGGGCGAGGTGTTTGGTGTTTTTTACACTGTCACATGCGCGCTTTTTAACTCCACTTTGTGAGTATATACAATAAAATATCCTTCTTGAACCTTGGGATTCTGCACTATCTGTTCGTTTATCTTCTGGCACAGGACTAAAGTGCACCACGGACACGGGGCTGGTTCAGGGGTGCATTGAAATCCAGTGATCGGAAGAACGAAGAAAAGGCAGGAGAAACCTAGGAGATCCTTAATTTCTGACTGAAGGGAAGGTGGTGAGATTACCTACTGAATGTGAATTGTGACTTAGAAGAGTTGAGCGCTGACCTTTTTTATCTGTGTGAATTGGTCACTATAGTGGGAGAGTGCCGGTTCAGTAGCTCCTCTGTAGCTCCTCATTCTTTTTTTGTCCCTGTTCTTTTTCCAGAGGTCGAACTTTTTACAAAATTTTTTTTGTCTGGATGTACAATTATAAAATATACAATTTCAACTTAAGTACAAACCTAAAGAACCTATCCTGTAGGTAACCCGGGGACTGCCTGAACTTCTGTTTTTTTTATTTCAGACAAAAAAACATCCAATTTTTAACTCAAATAATGGAAGCACTAATCCTTTGGATTTCTGTTATCATCATGTAAAGGAAATATTTCATCCAAAAATCAAGCATGATACCCAAAACACTTAATCATAGGTCCAGACACTGTAACTCTGATAATTATCTTATATTTTTTATCCATGGCCTCCTTCCTTCTGAAAACCAACTTTTACAATCATGCTAATGAGTCTGAAGGGCTCTAGGGGGCTTTATCAGAGCCCTCTGTGCTGCACTTTTACAGGCTGTTACACTGTCTCACCCTCCCCTCTGCTCTCTCAGTACTTCCCCCCTCCCTCTGCCTGATTAATCTCACTTCAGTAGAGGAAGTTTCAGCTCACAGTGGGTTGGGGAAGTGCTATGCACAGTGTAACATCCTCTCCTTTAAGTGACAAAAGATAATAACGAAGAATGCAAGTGTGAACTAAGTCTAACTTGATAAAATCCCTCAAACATGTAGAAATCTATGACAAACAGTGCCCAGCCTAAAACATTTTTCATGGATAAAGGATCAGGTAATAAAACTTGTTTGCTTTCAACACATGGATACTTTTACACTTCATGAATAGGTGTAATATACATGTACCATCCTTCTACGTATTGGGGCAGATTTACTTACCCGGCCCATTCGCGATCCAGCGGCGCGTTCTCTGCGGTGGATTCGGGTTCGGCCGGGATTTATTAAGGTAGTTCCTCCGACTGCGCTGAAGAGCATCGGAACGCACTGGAATACACCGAGCCGGGCTGAGTGAAGGTAAGTGCAATTTTCGCAACACATTTTTTTTAAAAATGCGGCGGTTTTTCCGAATCCGTCGGGTTTTCGTTCGGCCACGCCCCGATTTCCGTTACGTGCATGCGGTCGCCGATGCGCCACAATCCGATCACGTGCGCCGAAATCCCGGGGCAATACAGGGAAAAATCGGCGCAAATCAGAAATATTCGGGTAACACGTCAGAAAAACGCGAATCGGGCCCTTAGTAAATGACCCCCATTATCTTTAATTGAAAACGATATCTTGGAAAGAACAAAAATATGACTTTGAAACTGATCTTAAGTTGCTGTAAGAATGAAGTCTTCACCAAGTCTCCATGTAATAAAGCAGTCAGTAAGGTTTAGTGCACTTGAAAAGAGAGCGGCCGTATCATTGTATCGAGCGCTAGCGGTCTCCAGGTTTAATAAGCTTCATGGGGACCATAGACTCGGATAAGATGTATCAGTTTAACCTCTGGCTGTGTCCACTCATGGTTTGAATTAGCAGCCACTGGGCTTCTCTTTATTTGGCGCATTTATAATGCCAGTCATGGTGATGATACAGGTCAGTGAGGTGAAAATCGTCGGGCCCATAGAGACTGCTTGTTACACAGCAGTATACATCACTCAGTCCTCCTATTCAATGCTTATTGCTCCCAGATGGTGACGGCCCAGCCATTCCAGCCTCTTGTACATATTGTGAGTGTCACATCCGCATTCTTGGCATTCATTACTAAGCGGGCCACAAATTCTCCAGCCCTGCAAGTAATAATAACATGTCAGGCAGATCTAGTCTCACCCAGTCCCCGGTACCTTATTCCACTCAGAAGACCCCACCGCTGTGTAAATATTTTCGGATACAGCGGCTCAGCCTATCTGGTCTGAACCAGTTGACTCTTGAAAGATACTTAAGTGGCCGCATGTGATGTCCTACAGCCCATCCATTGTAGTAACACAGGCTTCTAGAACTCTATAGAATTGTAAAATCTTATATTACTCCAAGCAGGGTGTTCTTGAATATTTATTCATCTCGTGTCTCATCTATCTATATATCCATCTACCTACAGATATCCTACACATAGGGATGAATAGGAGCTATAGAAACAGTGGGGAGCATTTATTATTGGTTTTCCGACAGTTTTTTGCCATTTTTCCCTCGTTGTGCCTGGTAACACATATTTATGAAGTGTCGGCGCCACAATTTTGCTCTTTTTCAGAAATTGCTGCTCAATGTGGGCCCAACTTGTGAATCCGGCCACTTCTTCTGTTCTGCTAGTGTCTCTGACTTTTTTATTGATGCAATTTGTGTTGAACACTATTCTATTTCCACTTCATGAATGTGGAGTCATTTCAGACCCTTTTCGGTTGAGCACCAATCTAACATCCTTGTCTAACTGCACTGCTGGAGAGCCCAAAAAACTGAGTTTCTGGCGTTACGGAAAAAGCATAGCTCATTGTGGGAATAAACGTATAATACTAGACCCGTTTAACAAAGTGATGCAAGGATGATCCAAGCTCCTCCGATATTTAGCAGGAATTGGATAACACAGTTCTCCGGCTACTGATCAAGTAACACCCCATTGGTGACTCACCCCCCGCCCCCCACCAATAAGTTAGAAATGTCATCCAACAGGCATCCTGGCAGGCATCAATTTATCAATTTGGGTGCACCGGAAATGTGCAATAAATTTCAGTGTGATGCAAGTTTGTTGCGCAAGAGATTAATGAATTGGTGCATGACCAAAAAGGTTTAGAACTGTCTTCCCAGTTATGAAGGTGAAATAGAAACTCCATAGATCAGCTTTTAGCTAGTCTAATTGTGCGGCAAAAATTGTGCCAAAAAACAAGTCAGAAACGTAGATGCGCTGGAAAAGTGTTGGGTTCACAAGCTCAAATTTCACACTCAGTCGTGAGTGTCAGAAAATAAGGCGCAATAGGTGCAACAATGGAAAAAAATGGGGGGGGGGATGGAAAACAGGGGCCACAGCATGTGACGGGGGTGGGGTAGGAGTACAGATAGTATTATGTATATGTTTGGGGAGATAAATTAAAGCAGAAAACCCAAATGTAAAGAGACAATAAAATTAAAGAGGGGTTTTGTATGTTTTGTAAGTTACATCAGGGGTTATTTTACGGGTCCATTGGGGAGTTGATCACAGTAAGAGGACGTTATACTATGTGGGGACCATTAAAGTCTATATTATGCTTGCGAATGGGGAAATGGGTGTGGTTCCGAATAAAAGGGGGTGTGGGTCTTGACCAAAAAGCGATGCTATCTTAAATATCAAGCACATGCCCGTCTCATCAAAATAGCAATGAGATAGAAAAGAGATGTGACACAGAAAAGTGTGCAACAATATATACAAAAAATACCAAAACCTTTATAAGTACAAAGAACAAAATGACATACCACATGACAAGGTAAAAACAAGTAAAAAGTGCAATCAGAGCTAATAAACAACAAGGGGGCACTCACATAATCATAAGTGACGCTCCATAGGTTAATAACATAATGCTACACTGTAAAGGAAGTATATTTTTATGCAGCTGCGGTGATCAGGCAGCGCTGACCCCTGGTGAAGGCATTTAGATTGGGGGGACCTAATGGGGAATCCCTTTAAGTGCTTTCATTTTACTCTGAGGCTACATATGGCAATAATTGAACTCATATTATTCATTATACTCTCTGAAAGACTTTCTGTATTTTTCCTGTGGGGATTATATTGAGATGAAAAGAAGTCTCTGAAACCACAATGACGCGGCAAGAGGGAATCCTATTGTGGAAGACGCCGTATGAAGTTAAACAAAGCCGTAAATACATTTTTCTACTTGCATAAAACAGCAGATGCTGACGCTGGCATGAAAATATTACTTATATTTTATTGGCTGTGGGAATGCAATTGCGAAGACTGGCAATCTTATATATTAGTAGCGTGAGCGGTTACCCCAGTCCTGCCGTCACAAAAAATGCCCAACGCTGCAGGGTAGAATCAGTACAAAGGGCTAGAGGAATATATTTCTAATTCCGTGTACAAACTTACCACTTAGCAGTATAGGTTATGGTTCTGTGGTCATCAAACTTCAGTTCAGTAGGATGTGGCAATGGGGTCTGGGTTATCACTTTTTTTATGGATGCTAAATGTGGCCACCATGGGGCATTCTTATTCATTCCTGATGACTGGGATACAGTATAATTCAAATGGAATAATTTTACTAAATTGCATTAACAATTTAAAGGATTAAAAGGAAAATCCCAGGGAGACCAAGGCAGGGATAACATATGCAACATCCCCCACCCTTACTACCGGAGTGGCTGGCAATGCGGCCAGTGATTATAAAGGGGCTTGGTATCAGTGGTGGAGGCCTTGTCCACAGTCTGGCTAGTCTCCAGCAGGTAGTGTGTGCAAGAAAATGGAGGGAGAGGCTGACAGAATAGGTTTCTTCCTAGGGCAACCCTGATGTGTAGAAGGAATTCCTGGTGATGAAAATAGGGACACCTTTGGCGGTATACAGTTGGATCCAGGGATCACAATGAGGCACGTTAATGCAGAATAACTTACAGTTCTTTATTGGAACTGCAAACAGCAGGCAAAGGCCTTAAACATCAGTAGACTTCAGGTGGTTAGAGGTAGCTGGTTTGAGCAGGTCCGCAGGAAGGTGGTTACTCGCAGCCTGGTAAAGTATCTTCAGGCTGGGATGGCTGTATAAGGACAGAGTCCCTTTGTCCTGGGCCTAGTCTCTTCTGACTGGCTAAGGTGTCAGGTGGCAGCTTGCCTGAGACACCTCTGCTTCCTGGGCCTAGACAGACTCCTTTGCTAAAAGACCTCCTGGTAAAAACTGGACCATGTGTCAAGGGGTTTTATAAACTCCACCTTATGAGGTGGCAAGCACTTGTCCAACCAGCACACTCCTTGCTTCGAACCAATTACAGAGCATACAATTGGATAAAGTTAACTCTTGACCTCCCAGGAGTCTTAAAGCTGCAGTTACTAAGTTTACCATGTTAGAGCCCCTGGATGAGTTGTACAGGCTCACCAGACAGCTCCTGAGAAGGAGAGGAACACTTTCGCAACATCTACCTACCCAATGCATTGGCAGGGGTGTTGCACATACACTATAGTTATATATAAAAAATTCCGACACGCCATCCCCATGGCACAGTCACCCATCCTTCTGCTCACTGAGCACATGTGGCTGCTAAAGTACAGTGATTGACCACAGAGATCACAGGATCCTCACCAATTCCAGTCCAGCAGAGAATGTAAGTAGGTGAAAATAGGACCATGTTGTATGGGAGCCAGAGACTCAGAAAGGTGGCTATGGCTTTTTGTAAAATTCCTGCTGAAGAAAGATGGAGCTAGCAAATTTGAGAGTGAATAAGCAGTGTAAAGGGTAGCAGGAAAAAAGCCTTATATTGTGGAGAATTGTATTAAACTGTCGCTGTAAACTGTGTAGCAAATACAAAATGTACAATGTCAACTGTAATTCTAGAAAATTAATGAAAATGTCTGAAATTAAAAATAACTTTCAAAGTAAGCTACATTGTCAGGGTATGTTGGGATTTCAGAATGGCCAGAGATCCACAGATGGAATTACACTGGTCTCCGAGCTTGAAAGGACAGAACACAATATACAACATGTCAGATTAATTGGTGACTTGGCATTGACTTGCTTAAGTTTTTGTGTTTATTTATGCGTTGATGTTTGTATGGACATGTTGTTCCCATTACTCCGCTGTTTACATTCCTCAGTAGTGCCCCACTTTCTCCCAGCAGACATGCTTAATTTAAGCCATTAAGTTACGGCAAACAGCGAACCAATGAGCGGAATATTGGGAAGTGAAGTCATGGACATGGGCACATGGCTACACTTAAAAAAACATTTCTACGATGAGACATTCTGTTCATTGAAAGCAGACCTCCCAAAAAAACACAAAAAAGTAGTAGACGATAGTACATTTTAGAATGCAGAAACAAACATCATTCAATGTCATGGCTAAAATTGGATATTGTTGATAATAATAATAATATGACCAAGAATGTGAAAATACATTGGAATCCACTTCTGAGTGTAGTCGCCTTTCATGAATTGAGTTTTCCACCATTCTAGGGGTGAACTTGGTCCAACAAATAACATCTGTTGGAGCATGCTAAAAAAAAATGTAACTCCTTGAATATCATGTTTTTTTTTGGGGTTGTGCATTTTGGTTTTTCATTCCACTCTTTCCACAAGCCAAATCTTTTAGATATTTCCATGTACAGAGCTGTATGAAAACGTTGGCATAATCTGTGCCACAAATCATACTTTCTAGTGGCACCATCTTCTGTGGCGTGTACTAGAAAGAGGAAAAACAAATTTCAAAAGTGGTGAAATTGGCAAAAAAAAACACAGAGGTGCTATTATTTTTTCTTTGTTTTTACAGCTTTCACGGTGCAGTCCAGATGTCCCAACACCTCTATTTTTTGATTCATGGAGAGTCAAAATTTAAATATTTTTTATGTTTAAGGTATTTTTTAATACCTTAACAAATACAAATCTTTGCATTAAAAAAACTTCTTGTTTTCCCATATTTTGACACATGTAACTTTTGCATACTTTGGTATACGGAGCTGGATACAGTGTTATTTTTTTCGGGATACTGTACACGTTTTTCCGTTATGGGTTCAAGGAGGGGAATATTCTTTTTTAGATTTTGATAGATCAGACATTCTGGGGCATGGGGAGACCTAACAGGTTTATGATATGTTCTAGGGATAAAAGGGTGATTTGAATTTTTTCATTTTCACATTTTTTTAGCCTTTTTAGTTATATTTTTTACTTTTGTTTCACAGGCTAATTACGTCATGGGTGGTCTGATCAGTTATGAAATGTACAGCAATACCATATGGCACTTAAGATTTCTTCATATGGTGAGGTACAGCATGGATCCCCCGTTTCTGTAGTGGGGAGCCAGGGTCCAGAGCCATGGGGGCTTAGCCTTACAGTATGGAGACTGGATCTTGGTCGCTGCTGCAGCGACAGTGGACGCCATATAATGCATCACCAATTAGTGTAGGGACCCACTACATCAAAGTCAGAGTATAGTGGTTAGTGTGCTTATGCAATTTGATCAAAATGTAACTAAGTACCTTAAGCTTCCTTTGTTAACCCCTTCCAGGAGCGGTTAGAAAATGAGAGTGAAAAATGGAAACGCAAAAATGAAATGTAACATATTATTACATAATGTATGTGTGGTCAAGATCTTTAGCCGTTAAAGGGGTTTGCCCTGAAAGCAATTTCTCTAATTTCAGTCCCCTAATGATGTTTATACAATACAGATCATTTTTAACCCCTTACTTTACAATTTTACTGAGGTTTATTGCTGTTTTAGCTCCTATTACCCAGTGATGGTCAATGCAAAATTTCAGAGCTTGGGCGGGGACTCTCTAAGCAGACACTTCATGATCCCGCTTTGCTATGAGATGCTGTGTGCTAATAATGTGCTTAGATTATCAGGGTACAGGGTTATATACACTTTCATTTACCTTCTGAACATTCTACTAGTATCTGACACATAGAAAGAGAGATGAGACAGATCAGAGAGGAGATGATAAGATACATGAGATGCATATTGCACACAATGACACTCATATCTGCTACATCTCAACTATAACACACAGTGCTATATACCTCCCTCCCCCTGCCCTGATATAAAGATCTCATCTGTCTGTAGCTTTACTTTCTTCACTATGTGTTGATGGGTTGTTGTTTGCCGTCAGGAAGTCCGTGTGTGTTAGCTCGTCCTGGAATGCAATGGGGGAAGGCGCTAGAGGCAAAGAGCAACTCAGCTCAGCATCAGACAGAAAAACAAGATATCTGCCGACCCTAAACTCAGAACATCCGGAGTTGGATCCTGTACACGAGGACTTATAGAGGCAGGTTGGACTTGAATCTGTGAAATGCTGTTTTTTTTATTATAACAGTGAATTACAGAATGTGTTTTTTTTCCTGAATACATTTAAGAAACTTGTCTTTGTGGGAATACCCCTTTAAAATGCTGGTTAATAAATTTTGTGCAAGCAGGGTCTATGTGAAAGTGTCTTTGTAGTGTCCTAATTAAACAGAAATTCCCATTAGTAGGTATGTGGATATGTCAAAAAGAGAAGAAAGTGGAGCAGATTTTTCAAAAGTGTCTCAAAGTTACACACTGCAAAGTTAGACTAGAAAGTCTTATTCTGTGCCAGATTTATCAAAGTGCCGATGCTGGATGATAATAATCTTTAATAATCTTTATTTGTTTAGCGCCCTCAGGTTATGTAGCGCTTTACAGATTCTGGGAAACATATACAAATAAAATAAGACTCTACAGAGTAACAACAGTCATATGAAACAATAGGATTGAGGGCCCTGCTCGCAAGAGCTTACAGTCTATGAGGATGAGAGGGTGACAAAAGAGGTATAAGAGCTTGTATAATGGTCCAGCCAATTTTTTAAATTTTTTTTTATAAGGAAATGGAATAAAAATAATTGCATAAAAATACGTAAATGCTGGATAACAGACAGGGGGAGTACCCGGAATTCGTTAATAGAGTTAAGGTTGCATGCAGTTAGTGGGTGTGACAGGCCTGTCTAAATAAATGGGTTTTTAAAGCACGTTTGAATGGGGTGGGGTATTAGTCTGATAGAGTGGGGTAGGGCATTACAGAGATTTGGTACAGCCCTGGAGAAATCCTGGAGATGTGTGTGGAAAGTTCAAATTAAGGAAGAGGATAATCCAAGATCACTGGCAGATCGAAGAGCACGGGTAGGGCGATAGACTGAGATGAGAGAGGAGAGGTAGGAGGGTGCAGTGTTATGAATTTAGACTGTATTCGGAAGGAGACGGGCAGCCAGTGCAGTGATTGGCACAAACTGGAGGCATCCGTGTAGCATTTGGCTTGAAAGACAAGCCTAGCTGTTGTATTCAGAATGGATTGTAGAGGAGAGAGTTTAGTGAGAGGAAGAACGGTTAGTAGGTAGTTACAGTAGTCTAGACGAGAATGAATCAGAGCAACAATTAGTGTTTTAGAGGTTTCAGTTGTGAGAAATGGTCGGATTCTGGAGATGTTTTTAAGGTGCATCCGGCAAGACCAGGCAAGAGATTGTATATATGGTGCATAGGAGAGGTCAGAGTCCAGCACAACCCAAAGACAGCAGGCCTGCTGCCTTGGGGTTATAAGGACATCACAGACAGATGATAAATATGAGATAGTTTAAAGATTTCTAGTTGTACTTTGAACCTCCTATTAGTTAGATATGTAACAAAATTCAAAATTATCTCCATAACTTACATTGATATCATTAGATGATCAGGAGAATATTTTAATCCCTAGATCTTAGTAACGTAAGGTTATTCATCAATTCTGGTGCAGGGTCCATTTTTTTGGTGCACAAATTGTGCAGTAAACAAGATTGGGATTTTAGATTTTGACGAAAGGGCACAGGACTGAAAAGTTTCTGAACTGACTCCACATTGATGAAGGTGAAAGGACCAGCCTTTAGCTCATCTATTTGCGCACTAAAAATTGTGTCAAAAAAGTGTCAGGAACCACAAGAAAAGCTTTGAGATTACCAAGCTGCACCCAAATTGAGCACCTAAAAATAAAAAAAAGGTGTGAGTGTCGGTAAAGGACCAATATTGTTGCACCAACACTTCATAAATATGGTGCACAAGGTGCAGCAAGGGAAAAAATTCTCCCAAAAAAATCATAAATGCCCCCCCCCCCCCAAAGCGTGATAAAAGAAATTTACTGTATGAGTATTATATAAGTCATTATATAGTGATTAAATGTTTATTTTTCATTAAACCAATACATCGTGCATGGGATTCTATAGTACAGGTGATCACATTATGTAAGAAAGAAACGTATTTGCCAAACTGTGACCAATTCTTTAAGTTAGAAACAAAGAAGCAAATTATTAAAAAAAAAAAAAAAGTGAGAAACAATACCTGGCCTGTACATTGTGTTCTTCTTTAATATCATGACATTCTCATCTCTCTCCATTAAAGACTTATCTGGATGGCGGGGACAAGAGGACTGGAGAGCCTTAGAAGTGCACAATCAAAGAGTCAATCTGTGCCATAAGCACCACCTCACATGATTGTATCAGATGCAGGGACTTTGATATAGTGACGGACAAAGAGTGTTGATGACAATAGTGTACAGAAAGCAAAATGACGGCTTCAGGAAAGTACAACATGTACCATTGTCCTACACTTGAAAGCAATAGAAGAAAGCAATTTTTTTTTAAAATGGAATAAAACATGTATTGTATGCAGTAAGAACAGGCAGGGGCTGTGTGGAGGCAATGCTGCCCTCTGTCATCCCCATACTGTACACACAACTCCGGTTTGGGGGTATCCATTACAAAAGAAATGGGGGAATATTTGTGTATATGGTGGCTTGCTGACCTTTACCGTATACAATCCAGCTGGAAGGACACTGTTATCACATGTAATTTGTGAATATTCCTCATGTCTCAAAATAAATGGAGATGAAGGCCATGATATAATCAGCTTTTTAAGACAGCATTATTTTGTGAAATATTAGGGCTCATTTACTAATGGTCGGGGATCGCACTTTTGTTGGACTAGGGGCGGTTTTCAGGGATTGCACAGCTTGGTGTTTAGCAAGTGTCTGCGCTGAAATTTTGGCACACCTGATGGATTTTTAGCGCATCAGTGCTGGCTTTCAGGCGACACAAATGGGTGGGGGCGTGCCATCAGACAGCCCAACTGATTTGGACTGAGTGCAAGATTTAACATTGAAATTGTGTCGCAAGCCCAAGCACTTACATGCACCACGAAACAGATGGTGAACTGTGTCAGACCTGAGCGGGGAAGCGACACATGCAGGATATCGGACGCACGATCTTAGTGAATCGTGGCACAGTGCATTATCATCGGACAATGCACTTTTGGTGAACTCCGGGGATTGTCTGAAAGTGACATGCTATATGTGCCTATGCTTCTCCTCCAAATAGCTCCAAAGTCAAGTAAAAAATGAGAAGGGAAGAGTCATATTTTGCCTGAGTCAACTTCAGAAGATCACAGCAGGCTCGTGGTTCTGTGGCCCCATTCTGATGACATCTGCATTATGTAGATATATTCTTAGTACATGTCTAGTAGAGAGGTCCCATGCTAAGAACTGTTTCCATCCTGACTATGAAATACATATTTCGAAGACTGAATAAACAGTTATGTATTGCGCTGCCAATACATAAACCTTCAGGGAGGTATAAACAAAGGTAATGGACTGAATCAATTACTCAGAAGGGCTAAGCTGTTTGGGCCATCTCAAACAAATAGTCTCAGTAACACTTGGTTGGAAGATGGTTCTGGCGTAGTCTGTCCCTGAGAAATGTCTATATTTGTATTATGTAGTACGGACCACTTACTGTAGCTACATACCAGAAAATCCATTGTGTCACTGTAAGGTCAGGTTGCCTGCCATAACTCATCATTGTAATCTGTGAACCCACAACTCCCATCCTGCTAACATATCAAGTACAAGTTATACCATAGGTTTGCTGTATTATTTATAAATTATAAAGAGACATTAATGCCCCTTCCCTTAGAAAACATAGTAACCTACGAGGTATATACATCTACCTACGTGTTTGTATATGTCAGGTTCACATACAATGGTCAATATATGTCATTTCCCAATACACATTCTAGCCCTGACCTATTTCAGTGCAATTGTGTTAAAAAAAAACATGCAAGGCCAAATTTACTATTTTGGGTAGAAATATGGCATTCTCCATTGCATTGCTTCTATGGTACAATGTGGCCGATTTATCTTATGATGCGCCTTTTTGGTTGTATTTTAGTGACTTTTTGGGCACATTGGGGTATTTACACTATTTTTTGTGCCCTTTTCCAGCATTTCGCAAGAATTCACCATGTAGCAGTGATCGTGGTTTGTGCCAAGTTTGTCTTTGTATTTCTCCTGCTTCCATATATTTAATTCAAAAATAGGTGAAGTGTATAAAACGTAACTTTTAATGAATCTATAATATAAAAGATAAATAATTACGCATGTGATGAACAATGTTTGAACCATCAATACAATGGCTACAGCGCCATAGTTCAAACAGTGCATATGACATGATAAAAAATGTGCTTACGTCAGAGGAAGACGTACATCGGACAGGTTAGATCACTCTCAATTTGAAATTTGTAATGCAAGCTAGGCTCTGGTGTCTATATCGGGCCCATGTGTAGGGTGTGTATGGATTGTGCAACCCCAGATACTACGTTAGATGGATGGTTGATTCAGTTTTACTAGGGGTAAATCTCCTGGGACTAAGGAGATTATCCCAATTACACCCTATTGACACCTTGAATGCCCAGCTTCGGAGCCTTAGCCCTAAATAGCTACCACCTTGGGCATCCGCTAACAAAAAGTTAAGTAGTCATTCTAGACATTTTTATATTGAAACTATATTACAACATGTAAAGCTCCAAAGTTAATACAGTAAAGTCATCAAAGGTGATTTATTTCAGTTCCAAGCTGAGTTTACATACAGTAATTTTCATATTGAACACATAAATTCATATTGAATGTATACAAAATATTAGTCAAAGGATTGAGCAAAAAATATAGGAAAAAAAGTAATGGGTTTAGTTAGTTAGTTTGTACAATCGGGGGAGAGGGGGTTCTGTGAATGCTATAAACATGCAAACAAAAACAATATAAGCATAAAATCTAGCACATGCTCCAGTGCATGACAGAAGACCCTCCTAGAAACACGTGTGCCTTCAGCCCTTCTCATTTATAGTACATACTGTACCCTAAATATGTTCCACACTTCACACCACTTATCTGTTCAATATGTGAAGTCAGCGATAAAATATGTAAAACTGTTCTCCTCGCTTCGAGGCTCTGGCTCCGAACATGAAAACTAGAAAGGAAATTACACAACAGAGAACTGTTGTTCAACAACAGGATTCCCATCATTTACAAACCACAATGATGTCCTACAGCAAATAATACAGTTCAGGGGACGGATGAGTAGATATTAGAGTTATCCTATTAGTTTCTAATGCTTCTTATTATGGATGAGAGTGCTGAAAGAACAAGAGAGGAAGCAATAATTCACCTGCGATGAGCCCTGCGATGTCTCTCAAGTTGTAAATGTGAAATTTCCCTCTTGTGAAAGAAAGTTGTTTGTCTCCTAAATATAAAATGTGATACCTCAAGTAAGAATAAGCAAAGGTTACGGTAAAATAAAAACAGGCATCCAATATGCCTGGAATTAGCAAGACAAGGAAGTCTTCTCTTACTTAAAGGGGTTGTACAAGAAAACACAGCTTAGAAAGACCTGTATAACAAAGATTCCTTAAATATGTTTAAAAAAGTTGCAAAAAGAACAATTTTGACATAACTGCTATTTTTTTACTATAGATACTAAGTAAAATAATGGGGGTCATTTACTAAGGGCCCGATTTGCGCCGATTTTCCCTGTATTGCCCCGGGTTTTTGGCGCACGCGATCGGATTGTGGCGCATCGGCGCTGGCATGCACGCGCCGGAAATCTGGGGGGGGAGGGGGGGCGTGGCCGAACAAAAACCCGACAGATTCAGAAAAACCACTGCATTTAAAAAAAAAAAAAAGTGTGGCTCGGCACGCGCTTACCTTCACTCAGCCCGGCTCGGTGTGCTCCAGTGCGTTCCGATGCTCTTCAGCGCGGCAGCGACATCTGGTGGACGTTGGAGGAACTGCCTTAGTGAATCGCTGGAAGACCAGAAATCTACTGCAGAGAACGCGCCGCTGGATCGCAAATGGCCCGGGTAAGTAAATCTGCCCCATTGTGTGTTATAATGTTGAATTGATAAGACATTATCAACTTATTCAAGGCCAAGTTCACACCTTCTAAATCAAACTGGGGTTCCCACTCTTCATCATCCCTTGGGATGATCCTAATAGTCTCTGAATTATTTCCTCTGGTATATTTGGGGTCCAGAGTTCGGTTAGAGTCTGGACCCACCAAAAGTTTCTCTGGTACTCTGGTTGATCAGTTCATTACTATGTGGAGAAATAGAATAATGGAAAAGTTTCAACCTGTTCTGTGTATTTGACCAATCCTGGTTATGACTCCTAATATTACTCAGTATTAATATTCCCAAAACCGTAAGTTTATATCGCAGAGTAATAATAGAGAAAATGTACATCCTCTGAAAAATATGTGAAATTTGTCTTATCCTGCAAAAAACAAGACATCATATGGTTACTTCAACACAAACATAGCAAGATTATTTATTCCTAAAACAAGATTTTGTAACTGTAACAAATAACTTCAAATATTTTATTTTTTCCCATTCATGCCAACCCAAAGAATGAAGGTCATGTGTTAAAAACAAAAATTATCAATGGGCTGTGGCAGGATCGGAGGTTGCTAGTGGTTGAAAATGACCCAGACTCCAATGTTATCAGTCCAAATGTTGTGTTTTATTGGTATTTAAATGCAGCAGATAAACAAAATATAAAATAAACACCTGCCCATCTGTGTGCTAACTGAACAAAAATGGTTGGTTACCTTACCTACAATACCAATAAACAGTTCATACAGTCAGCATGGTCTCTGGCAGCAGTGACGACCAGTGCCGCCATCAGGGGGTTTTAGTGTGTCCAGGGAGCCCAGAGGAGAAGGGACCCCAAGTTATAGAAAACCCTCCTCCATTCCCAGGTGCAGGAAGCTTACTGTGCACACAGGGCCAGATTATCATTCTATGGGGGGTTGGGACCCCAAGATTTGCCAATCAGGGGCCCCAAACATTCTAATGGTGGCCCTGGGCTGGCCAACTCTGTGATTGCCATTGTTTGCTCTCGTAGCACACTTCTAATTCCTCACTAATGAGGACAATCCCAGACACTTGCTTTTCCCCAGGTGTTTCTGGACTGGAGGGGATGGGAATGGCAAGTCCCACTGCCAGCCATTCCCTAAAAAATCCAGCCCAGTGCACAGCACATAAACAATGCTCAGCTTATACTTGTGTATAAGCCGAGTTTTTCAGCACAAAAAATGTGCTGAAAAACCTCGCCTTGGCCTTGACGAACATCCGGTGTCCCCGATGTTCGTCGCGGCTCCCGGCGGCTCCCGATCCCTGTCGCGGCTCTCGGCGGCTCCCCGTGTCTTCTCTTCTGTCTTCTCTAACCGGCAGATTCGCGTCCATGCGATCTGCCCGCCGTCGCACACTGTGATGCGACGCTGTCGCCGCGGATGGCGTCATCAGCGGCGACAGCGCTGTATCACAGTGTGCGACGGCCAGCGCGATCTCCGGGCAAGAGAAGATAGAAGAGTGAAGAAGCCGCCGGGAGCCACGATGGGGATCGGGAGCCGCGACGAACATCGGGGACAACGGAGGGTGAGTATTAAGTTTATTTCTTTATCTGTATACTAATAGGGGCTGCTGTATACTACTGAGGGCATACTGTATACTGATGGGGGCAGGCTGTATACTACTGTGGACAAGTTATATACTACTGGGGGCAGGATGTATACTACTGGGGGCAGGCTGTATACTACTGGGGGCAGGATGTATACTACTGGGGGAAGGCTGTATACTACTGGAGGCAGGCTGTATACTACTGGGGGCAAGCTGTATACTACTGGGGCAGGCTGTATACTGATGGGGGCAGGCTGTATACTGATGGGGGCAGGCTGTAAACTGCAAGGGGACAAGCTGTATACTTCTGGGGGCAGGCTGTATTCTACTGGGGGCAGGCTGTATACTACATGGGGGCAAGCTGTATACTACTGGGGGCAAGCTGTATACTACTGGGGGCAGGCTGTATGCTACATGGGGCTGCTGTATGCTACATGGGACTGGCTGTATACTACATGGGGGCTGGTTGGCGGTATACTACATGAGGGCTGGTTGGCGGTATACTACATGGGGGCTGGTTGGCTGTATACTACATGGAGGCTGGTTGGCTGTATACTACATGGGGGCTGGCTGGCTGTATACTACACCCTCGGCTTATACTCGAGTCAATAGGTTTTCCCAGTTTTCGGTGGTAAAATTAGGGGTCTCAGCTTATACTCGGGTCGGCTTATACTCGAGTATATACGGTAGTTGTTTTCTGAGAAGCAAGCACTTAGAATTTTCTCAATTGAATTTTTAGCTGTATTTTCATTGGATAATGTGCGCTAAACACATCACATGCTCTGAGTTGGTTCTAGATTATACCCAAGTATCATTTCCCTCCAGGACCCAAAAAGCATTGTTCATCAAGATGAACCTCATAAAAGAAAAATAAATGAATGTAATTAACTTTTTTAATTTATAAAGGTTATTACCCTTCTGTTATTCATGTAATATGATTTTTTTCACATTATAAAATATTGTGTAACATTCCTGTAAGACTTTTATTACTGATCACAACTAGAATTTGTGGACATCCAGTTTTGCGTAAAAGAGAACTGTTCTTTTTCATTTACTTCCACTTATCACAACAGAACTGATGTTTTCATGCTGCAATAAAATATCCACCCCCCTAAGTCGTAATAACCAGCAGACCAGAGGACTAAGAGCATCCCACAAATCCAAGGTCTTAATACATCAGCGCCAAATTGCCTATGGCTCTATAAAACACATCATAAGGAATTAGACATAAAAATGGAGACATTGGGGGTCATTTACTAAGGGCCTGAATCGCGGTTTTCCAGTAGGTTACCCAAATTTTTCCGTTTTGCGCTGATTTTCCCTGAATTGCCCCAGGTTTTTGGCGCACGCGATCGGATTGTGGCGCATCGGCGCAGGCGTGCACGTGGCAGAAATCGGGGGGCGTGGCCATACGAAAATCCGACGGATTCGGAAAAACCGACACATTAAAAAAAAAATGTGTCGCTTGACACGTGCTTACCTGCACCCGGCCTGGCTTGGTGAACTTCAGTGCACTCCAATGGAATTCAGCGTAGCAGCGACACCTAGTGGACATGGGGGGAACTACTTTAGTGAATGGGGCAGATTTACTTACCCGGTCCATTCGCCCATTTCCAGTGGCACGTTCTGTGTGGAAGATTCGGGTCTTCCGTCGATTCAAGGTAGTTCCCCCCATGTCCACCAGGTGTCGCTGCTGCGCTGAATTCCATCGGAGTGCACTGAAGTTCACCAAGCCGGGCCGGGTGCAGGTAAGTGCGTGTCAAGTGACACTTTTTTTTTTTTAATGCATAGTTTTTTTCCGAATCCGTCGGGTTTTCGTACAGCCACGCCCCCGATTTTCGTTGCGTGTACACAGGCGCCGATGCGACACAATCCGATCGCGTGCGCCAAAAACCCGCAATTCAGGGAAAATTCGGGTAACCCACCAGAAAACCGTGATTCGGGTCCTTAGTAAATGACCCCCATTCTCTACGGGATGTATTATAGAGGTCTTCGACCCCAGAGGCATTGCTGTATTATATGGTGCTATACAGGGGCACACATCACTGTACACAAGAGGTTACACTACCTACACTATGTGTGATGGCTTACTAAGTAAGATTTGTTTAATAGTTGTCACCTAATAAATGCTGAGTGCAGAAGGGTGATAAAAATCAATTCCTCAACACATTACGAAGTTTTATCGCTATGTCCTTACAAACAATTCATCCCGTTTTTACCCTTCTCACGAAAGCGTATGCATCACTTCATAGAGTAAATATAGCCGCTTGGCAGAGGTGACTTACTGCTTACTGATGCCAAGCACGAAGACCGAAAATATAAAAAAGACTGAATCACCTACAAATCTAAGTTTTTCATAAACACTTCAACATTTTATGGCTACAGTATATCCGAAAAGGCTGGAATGCTGAATAATGGACACTTCAGAATAAGTGATTACACAATACTTCCTGTGGTTGGGGGGGGGGGGGGGGGACATGGGAAAGGTAAAATTTAATATTTTTAGAGTTTGGGTGATATAATGTGGAAACCACTGCCCATAGTTGATTTTTGCTAAATATATACCGCAATTACTTTTCCCCCTGTTTTAGGGGGGGGCATGGTTTTTAAAGACAAAATACACAGAAGCACAGGAGCAGCACAGAAGTATTGTCGGTCTGTAGCCGAAAGAGGGTGTATCGACCTCAGTTCACTGGACTCACAGGCAAAACACAGGTAATCCCAAATACAAAACAATTGAGGCAGCACATCTGTTGAAGAAAAGGTGTTTGTTCACCCAAGGTGAAGGTGCGAAGTTTCAGCCCCTCAATGGGGCTATTTTGAAGCATGTTTGAAATAGCCCCATTGAGGGGCTGAAATGTCGCAACTGCTCCTTGGGTGAACAAACACCTTTTCTTCAACGGATGTGCTGCCTCAATTGTTTTTCAATTGTTTTTAAATAGACGTTAAAATATATAATAAATAATAATAATCTTTATTAATATAGAGCCATTTTATTCTGTAGCACTTTACGAATCATAGGGGACATATACAGATATATGATTACATTACAAAGTACAAACAGTTATATGGAACAATAGGAGTGAGGATGAGGGGGTGACACAAGAGCTTACAGTCTATGAGGATGAGGGGGTGACACAAGAGCTTACAGTCTATGAGGATGAGGGGGTGACACAAGAGCTTACAGTCAATGAGGATGAGGGGGTGACACAAGAGCTTACAGTCTATGAGGATGAGAAGGTGACACAAGAGCTTACAGTCTATGAGGATGAGGGGGTGACACAAGAGCTTACAGTCAATGAGGATGAGGGGGTGACACAAGAGCTAACAGTCTATGAGGATGAGGGGTGACACAAAAGCTTACAGTCTATGAGGATGAGGGGGGACACAAGAGCTTACAGTCTATGAGGATGAGGGGGGACACAAGAGCTTACAGTCTATGAGGATGAGGGGGTGACACAAGAGCTTACAGTCTATGAGGATGAGGGGGTGACACAAGAGCTTACAGTCTATGAGGATGAGGGGGTGACACAAGAGCTTACAGTCAATGAGGATGAGGGGGTGACACAAGAGCTTACAGTCTATGAGGATGAGGGGGTGACACAAGAGCTTACAGTCTATGAGGATGAGGGGGTGACACAAGAGCTTACAGTCAATGAGGATGAGGGGGTGACACAAGAGCTTACAGTCTATGAGGATGAGGGGGTGACACAAGAGCTTACAGTCTATGAGGATGAGGGGAGACACAAGAGCTTACAGTCTATGAGGATGAGGGGGGACACAAGAGCTTACAGTCTATGAGGATGAGGGGGTGACACAAGAGCTAACAGTCTATGAGGATGAGGGGTGACACAAAAGCTTACAGTCTATGAGGATGAGGGGGGACACAAGAGCTTACAGTCTATGAGGATGAGGGGGGACACAAGAGCTTACAGTCTATGAGGATGAGGGGGTGACACAAGAGCTTACAGTCTATGAGGATGAGGGGGTGACACAAGAGCTTACAGTCTATGAGGATGAGGGGGTGACACAAGAGCTTACAGTCAATGAGGATGAGGGGGTGACACAAGAGCTTACAGTCTATGAGGATGAGGGGGTGACACAAGAGCTTACAGTCTATGAGGATGAGGGGGTGACACAAGAGCTTACAGTCAATGAGGATGAGGGGGTGACACAAGAGCTTACAGTCTATGAGGATGAGGGGGTGACACAAGAGCTTACAGTCTATGAGGATGAGGGGAGACACAAGAGCTTACAGTCTATGAGGATGAGGGGGGACACAAGAGCTTACAGTCTATGAGGATGAGGGGGTGACACAAGAGCTTACAGTCTATGAGGATGAGGGGGGACACAAGAGCTTACAGTCTATGAGGATGAGGGGGTGACACAAGAGCTTACAGTCAATGAGGATGAGGGGGTGACACAAGAGCTTACAGTCTATGAGGATGAGGGGGTGACACAAGAGCTTACAGACTATGAGGATGAGGGGGTGACACAAGAGCTTACAGTCTATGAGGATGAGGGGGTGACACAAGAGCTTACAGTCTATGAGGATGAGGGGTGACACAAGAGCTTGCAGTCTATGAGGATGAGGGGGTGACACAGGAGCTTACAGTCAATGAGGATGAGGGGGTGACACAAGAGCTTACAGCCTATGAGGATGAGGGGGTAACACAAGAGCTTACGGTCTGTGAGGATGAGGGGGTGACACAAGAGCTTACAGTCTATGAGGATGAGGGGGTGACACAAGAGCTTACAGTCTATGAGGATGAGGGGGTGACACAAGAGCTTACAGTCTATGAGGATGAGGGGGTGACACAAGAGCTTACAGTCTATGAGGATGAGGGGGTGACACAAGAGCTTACAGTCAATGAGGATGAGGGGAGGACACAAGAGCTTACAGTCAATGAGGATGAGGGGGTGACACAAGAGCTTACAGTCAATGAGGATGAGGGGGTGACACAAGAGCTTACAGTCAATGAGGATGAGGGCGTGACACAAGAGCTTACAGTCAATGAGGATGAGGGGTGACACAAGAGCTTACAGTCAATGAGGATGAGGGGGTGACACAAGAGCTTACAGTCAATGAGGATGAGGGGGTGACACAAGAGCTTACAGACTATGAGGATGAGGGGGTGACACAAGAGCTTACAGTCTATGAGGATGAGGGGAGACACAAGAGCTTACAGTCTATGAGGATGAGGGGAGACACAAGAGCTTACAGTCAATGAGGATGAGGGGTGACACAAGAGCTTACAGTCAATGAGGATGAGGGGGTGACACAAGAGCTTACATTCTATGACAGTGATGGCTAACCTATGGCACTGGTGCCAGAGGTGGCACTCAGAGCCCTTTCTGTGGGCACTCGGGCCATCACCAGAGATGACTCCAGGTATCTTCCTGCAGTCCCAGACCGCCCAGGACTTGCTGTGCACAGAGGTATTTTAAAGTGACAGCTCAACCTGGGACTATTTTCTGCTTTATTGGTGTCCTCAGGGGCTGGTATCAATGAAAACTGTGACCGAGAAGGGAGTATAAATCACAAATTACATTTCTGTGTTGGCACTTTGCGATAAATAAGCGGGTCTGTGTTGTAGTTTGGGCACTCGGTCTCTAAAAGGTTCGCCATCACTGTTCTATGAGGATGAGGGGGGACACAAGAGCTTACAGTCTATGAGGATGAGGGGGTGACACAAGAGCTTACAGTCTATGAGGATGAGGGGGGACACAAGAGCTTACAGTCTATGAGGATGAGGGGGTGACACAAGAGCTTACAGTCAATGAGGATGAGGGGGTGACACAAGAGCTTACAGTTTATGAGGATGAGGGGTGACACAAGAGCTTACAGTCTATGAGGATGAGGGGTGACACAAGAGCTTGCAGTCTATGAGGATGAGGGGGTGACACAAGAGCTTACAGTCAATGAGGATGAGGGGGTGACACAAGAGCTTACAGCCTATGAGGATGAGGGGGTAACACAAGAGCTTACGGTCTGTGAGGATGAGGGGGTGACACAAGAGCTTACAGTCTATGAGGATGAGGGGGTGACACAAGAGCTTACAGTCTATGAGGATGAGAAGGTGACACAAGAGCTTACAGTCTATGAGGATGAGGGGATGACACAAGAGCTTACAGTCAATGAGGATGAGGGGGTGACACAAGAGCTTACAGTCAATGAGGATGAGGGGGTGACACAAGAGCTTACAGTCAATGAGGATGAGGGCGTGACACAAGAGCTTACAGTCAATGAGGATGAGGGGTGACACAAGAGCTTACAGTCAATGAGGATGAGGGGGTGACACAAGAGCTTACAGTCAATGAGGATGAGGGGGTGACACAAGAGCTTACAGTCAATGAGGATGAGGGCGTGACACAAGAGCTTACAGTCAATGAGGATGAGGGCGTGACACAAGAGCTTACAGTCTATGACAGTGGTGGCGAACCTATGGCACGGGTGCCAGAGGTGGCACTCAGAGCCCTTTCTGTGGGCACCCGGGGCATCGCCCCAGCACACCAGACAGGACTCAAAGAATCCTCCTGCAGTTCCAAGCAACTTAAAAGATGCTGCTTTCAGTCATATTTTGATACTTACTTCCCTACTTGCGACTGTAGGAAGAGGGAGAATAAATAGACAGGGCCGAATTATCTTTGGCCCCTACAGGTCTATAGAGGGGAACTGGAAAGAAGCCAAAATGATGCAAATTTTCCATCTTTCTACTGTGTTGCTGTCCTCAGGAGGCCAATATGATTGTTTAAAAACAGGGAGCAGTAACTTAATTTTTGGTTGGCACATCGCAATAAATACAGGGGGTTTTGGGTGTCATTTTGTGCACTCGGCCGCTAAAAGGTTCACCATCACTGGTCTATGATGATGAGGAGGTGACACAAGAGCGTACAGTCCATGAAGATGAGGGGGTGACACAAGAGCTTACAGTCTATGAGGATAAAGGGGGTTGACACAAGAGCTTACAGTCTATGAGGATGAGGGGGTGACACAGTAGGTATAAGAGTAGGTATAATGGTCCAGCCATTCTTTATAAGGGAACAGTATGAAATAATTTGACACATAAAAATTCTGCTGCTTGAACCAGCCATCAGCCACCATCTTATATACAAGGTCCAAAGGGGAAAGTGACTGCAGAGAAGCCTGGAGCTTGGTATATATCTGCTGTTTGCCAGATAACAGACGGGAGGAGGACATAGGATGGATTAGTAACGGAAGAGTTGACGCTTCATGCAGTTAGCAAGTGTGATAGGCTTGCCTAAAGAGATGGGTTTTAAGGGCACGTTCGAAGCTTTTGAAGGTGGATATTAGCCTGAGAGTCCGGGGGGGGGGGCCTTTCCAGAGAATTGGTGCAGCTCAGGAGAAGTCCTGGAGACGTGCATGAGAGGTTCGAATTCGAAGGTAGAGACTAATCTAATATGACTGGCAGATCGAAGAGCACGGGTAGGGCGAATAGAATACTAAAAAGAATACATATTTATTACACAAAATTCTAACTATATTTCAAAGGGAAGTCAATTGGGACAAGAGAGATCTCTCTCAATTGACTTTCCATACTGTAGGTGATGTCACCGCTACTCTGGACATCTTGCGTGGTGGAGCCGCCGGCCTGTGCTTCTATGCTACACTGCTACAGCGTTTGGATAATAGTAGGACATTGAATTGTCTGTGCTAACTGGATACTCATAGAATATCTACAAAGGGGCATGCAGGACCTGACTGACCTGTCTATATCTGTCAGGTGCCAATGGACTTTTTCTACAATATTCCGCTCCTCAGGTTAGTTGTAGTAAAATACCATAGAGAATCGGGTATAAATTCCCACAAGGTTAATGTGATTGAGGGGTTTCACACTATTTACTAGTGATGACACCCATATATAAAGCAAAACATCGAGCACAAGTGGAGCAGCACATACAGAAAAAATGGCAGGTGCTCAAAAGACCTGACCTTACCAGCGTATAAAAGAACTCCAAATCCAGGCAATGCTCCAACTTGTGATTATTTCTCTCTCTCCATGAGAGCATTATCAATCAGGGATACAAGATATACACACATAGAATAGTAATCATTAGCCACACATGTGCGGTTGTGACATCATCCTCATTAGCATATTAACAACATGCTAAATGTACATAAATAATATTCATAAGATACATTCTGTATCTTACCTCCTCTGTTTATAAATATATTACAAAATTCATTATATATAATTCCTACTGTGGCTAGCAGGGCTTAGAGGGGTTGTCCACTTGTCCACAGCAAATAATTGATGGTGAATGTAATGAAAAGGTATGAAAATTCAAAATACTTTCTCTAGCAAATCCTCAGTTTTCTAGATCTCTGCTTGCTGTCCTGCTATAGAAGGCTTCTTTGTTTACTTGCAGTGGATAGATATCTGTCCATGGCCATGTGATGGACATACAGGTGCATGAGCTGTTATTATCACAGAGAGTAATCAGAGCCATGTAATAAAGAGCTGTGCACCTCGACAGATTTGTACCTCGAATTGCAACTAAAAAGTCTCTAATTTGCGCTTAAAAAAGTTGAAAATAATGATAAAAACCCTCAGCTCTCAGCCCCCACCTTTGTGCTCCTGTACAACTCCTTCCTTCTGCTCCTGCACATAGCTCACAGCCTGGTGACATCAGTGGGAGGAACTGTACAGGAGCACAAAGGTGTGGGCTAAGAGCTGAGGAGTCTACAGACAAGTCACAGGCTTCTGTAACCTGTCTTGAGTGGTTGACAGGTTCCCTTTAAGACCCTACCTCATTTACAAAAAGGTACCCAAAAAGTCCCAAAAAATTATTTTAAAAACCTGCAAAAAGAAAAGAAAAAAAAAACAAGTCAAAATAAAGATACATGTCCCCCATTGAGTAACTATTATTTTTCTGGTTATTGAATCATTTATAGACGCTCCTTGAAAGACATGAATTCAGTAGGGAGTGGTGCACTCACATATCTGTATCCACAACTAATATGTTCTTTGGATTGATTGTCCTTTCAAGACCTAGAATCCATTAATCTGGTGACTATTTGTCTGTTTTATTCTATAGAGCAGTGATGGCAAACCTTTTAGAGGCCGAGTGCCCAAACTACAACAATGACCCGCTTATTTATCGCAACGTGCCAACACAGAAATGTAATTTGTGTTTTATACTCCCTTCTCTATCACAGTTTTCATTGATACCAGCCCCTGAGGACACCAATAAAGCAGAAAATAGTCCCAGGTTGAGCTGTCACTTTAAAATACCTCTGTGCACAGCAAGTCCTGGGCTGTCTGGGACTGCAGGAAGATACCTGGAGTCATCTCTGGTGATGGCCTGAGTGCCCACATAAAGGGCTCTGAGTGCCACCTCTGGCACCAGTGCCATAGGTTAGCCATCACTGCTATAGAGCATTAGACAAGCCTTTTTTGGTAAATAGAAGGAGGTGCTATTGCTGTGGGAGGTGCTACAGGTGCTTCATTTGCCACATTTGCACCTGTAGTAGCACTGACGGACCAGAAGTGCCTGGGGTATTTGTGTTGTTATTATGCTAGAATGGTAAACAGACTATGGAGTACATGTACCTTTGTTTTGGCTCGGCCTTTTCTTCTATTTCTTGTGCCGTTTTATGGCACATGTGCACATTTGCGTCCCTTTTTTTGCAACTAAGACAACCTCCCTACAAAGTTGGAGTTGGCCCTTGTCTAGCTTTCTGCAGCTTCTTGCAGTAGCACATCCATACCTGCTGTTGCAGGCTTAGGTAAGGTATTTGCAACTTTTTGGGTTATGAAACTCTTGGTCAAAAAGCCGCAAAGTAGACTAAAAACTATAATGGAAATGTATCGAAAAGGGAAAGATCCTAAGACCAGCAGAAAAGCAGAACAAGAAAAAAAAAACAGTAGCGCTGAGATACACGTGCCCCTAACAAGGTGGTCCCACTCTTGATCTGGTAGATGTATTTTTTATATTTTTAATACAATAAGGCTGCAAGCAACACATACCGTACATTGCAGTAAAGGTCGCATACGTTCCCATGCCTTTCAATGAGCTATACATCCATCCATTTTGATGGACGTATTGCCCACTGTGCTGTACTGTACCGGGGGTGGGGGATACTGCCGGCTCTACCTTCCCTCATAAGTATATGCATGCCATACTTCTTCCTATATAGAGAGGAGGGGTGAGCAGCGCTCATTCTTCCTCCTCTCCAGCATGCTACAGCCGGGTGAGCACACAGAAGGAGCCTAAGGACTCATGGACACGAACGGATGACATAGCGTACCATTTTTGAGATGCAAAAAAGGGCCTATTTTCTCATCTACTTGTGTTCCGTATGCCCTATTGAAGTCTAAGGGAACGTATAAAATATGCGTTGTATACGTGCTGCATGTACTTGTGCATCATATGCTGCTGTATATACGTGCAGTATCCAGAAGGAGCCAACCAACATTCAGCCATCCATCATTTGCCAGCCCACTGTATTTTGTACGGATACGGTGCCATACGTGCTCATACGGGTGAAAAACATCCTGTATTTACAGACAAAATACAGCTATATATACAGTACAAGACAAAACATATGGCAGTGTACATGCTTGAGGCCTAAGCGTTATGTGCACAGGGGTCAAGGAGATACATATAGGTCAACACTATATCACCATGGGGTTAACATAACCTGGCACACAAGTGTTCACATGATTAAGCCCCACTATCCACAATAGGAATTATATAATGAATATTACAAGAGAATGGACCTTATGAATATTTTGTGTATGCATTTTACATGTTGTTAATATGCTAATGAGGATGATGTCACAACCACTAATGTGGCTAATGATTACTATTGTACATGTGTATATAAAGACTGGTATCACTGCTTGCTAGTGCTCTCATGGGTGATACATTGCTGAGCTGTCTAACATATATACAGGCAGTCCATGGGTTACGTACAAGATAGGGTCCGGAGATTTGTTCTTAAGTTGAATTTGTATGTAAGTTGAAACTGTATGTTTTATAATTGTAGATCCAGACAAAATGTTTTTTTGGCCCCAGTGACAAATGTAGTTTCAAAATTTTTTGCTGTAATTGCACCAAGGACCAATAAATCTTCATTCCAGACACCTTACAGCTGATTATTGCAGTCTGGGACTATAGTAACATCCAAAGAGCTTCACCAGAGGTCACAGTGGGCAGAGGGGTCTGCCTGTAACTAGGGATCATCTGTAAGTCGGGTGTCCTTAAGTAGGGAATAAACACAAGAGTTCACTGGATTTCTGCCCCATCTTGGACTTCCTTGATTATATTTGAGGGAATTTTCCAAGATTAGAAGGAATAATAACACCCCATGAGAAAACAGCACCTCTGTTACCTAATGGCTGCTACTGGTATTGCATCCCTGGTATTGCTTGTATTGCGGGCAGCTCTGTAATTCCATAGTAGACAGTAAAGTGACAGACCTTGCAGCATTTTCTAGATTTTTTTCTAGCAAACAGCACTAAATTATGTTTTACCCCAAGATAGCTTTAATCTATAAGTGAATAATCTTGGTCATACCTACTTAAGCCTGGTCACATGTAATTGCTCTGGACATCAGTAATTTTACAATGAACCTGCTGCTACATTATAGATGAAGAACATGAAAGACTTGTCATTGCAAATCCACTGTGTGAACAGGAAGCATCAAAGGCCAGTAGTGTTATAAGCGTGAATGTAACACAAAACACCCAGTTCCCGGCTAACAAGTGCTCTATAAAGCATTTACTTGTGGGCTGATACTGGAGTTGCTAGAAACCTTTTAATCACTACCATATACATACAATTTGTGGGCCATCAACTTTATTTTATGACTTTCTCATACACAAATACGATTGGCTCAGGCACTGCCAAAACAGTCAGGGTTGTTGGGACACCCCATGCACAATCCATGGTTAGCCTAACCAACCAAAATTGGAAGATTCCGATGACTTTTCCTGATGTGTATGAAGAGGTGCAGCAAATGTATTATGCACCAATCAGCCACTCAGTCTGGTCTAAATCTTTACAAGATTGGTCAATCTAGTCAAGTGTTTATGAAGAATGTTCACCATTACATATATATTATGCTGCACATTGTGGTATATATATTGTTTATGTGTGTCTATCTGTGATGTGTATATACTGTATGTGTATATGGTGTATGGTGTGTAAAAATACAGTACGTTATGTGTGTATGTAAGCTGTATGTCTGTATATGGCACTGTATGTGTGTATATGTGATGTGTATATGCTCTATATGTGTGTAGCAGTGTATAAATGTGTATGTATGAGTGATGATCTGTATGTTTATGTATACATGAATGTAATATATGTATATTTTAAGCCGGCAGGGGGTCCCCTTCAGAAGTCTGCTGTGGGGCCCTGCCTCTCCTAGTTACGCCACTGTATAAGAAAATTGATTATATACACTTTTAGTATATTTTAAACCCTTTACTAAAACTGAGGATATCAGATCTTACTGCATATATGCACATACGAAAATAACAAAGTTTGCTGTATAAATTATTGAATTTTTACGTTTCCAGCCAAAGTCCAAAATGCAAAGAGAAACATTCAATAAGAGATTGGAAAATAATTTTTTAATTGTTAACTTTCCAACTTTTTTCTTTGAATTGATACCTGTCCACCAGAATATGTGAAGCACCAGGGAATAGGATGGTGGGATATAAATAAATATCATTATTATTATTTACTATGATTTTGTTATGCTTTAGGACTTTTGCATTTCTATTAAATTAGCTTTATGACAATTCACATTTTAAGAAAACAACTATGTGGCATCATGCCGTACATGTATCCCACTTCATCCTGCTCTAGCTCAGGCTGGATCACGCCGCTCTTGTTTTAAAGCCAAGATTTTTAAATGAATGAATCACATATAATATACAGTTCAGGTAGATGCCTGTATAATGCACAATGTAACTGAATGCGCTGGGAATGGCGAGCCCAAGGTAAAAGCAATGGAGGGCAGCAAGAGATCACACAAGAGATCTAGTGTAATACGTTCCAATCTCATTAGAATAGGCAGTAATGGTTGCACTAACTTATGGATGAATAAAATGATGAACAGGGCCGGCTCCAGGTTTTAGTTTCCCCTGGGCGACAGAGCTCTAGTGGGCCCTCCAGTAGTCACACTGTCCCCCCTCCCCCTGTATAATACACACTGCCCCCTCCTACTGTATACACACTACCCCCCCTCCCCCTGTATACACATTGCCCCCCTCCTCCCCCTGTATACACACTGACCCCCCTCCTCCTGTATACACACTGACCCCCCACCCCTGTATACACACTGCCCCCCACCCCTGTATACACACTGCCCCCCCCTCCTCCTGTAAACACACTGCCCCCCCCTGTATACACACTGCCCCCTCCTCCTGTATACACACTGCCCCCCCTCCTCCTGTATACACACTGCCCCCCTCCTCCTGTATACACACTGCCCCCCTCCTCCTGTATACACACTGCCCCCTCCACCAGTAATATATACACACAGCCCCCCATGTTCTCCCCCTTCCCTGGCCCCTGTTATGTCACTCCCCCCTCACCTCACAGATGCAGGTCTGTGTGGTCACTGCTTTCCCCGGCAGGTCATGTGACCATGATGTCCGAGTGGGCCCAAGTGGGCCCCTGCAGTACCCTGGGGCCCCGGCACTTGCCCGGGTTAGCCGGGTGCTGGCGCCGGGCCTGGTGATGAATGCTGTAAGATATACAAATGAGATGGTTGTAAGGATCCCAACCACAACAGACACTTGGTTGCTTCACAGAACCAGATTGCTGGAGGGAGTCCACAAACTATCCACAAAGATAGTGTTGCATATGAGTGCAGGATCCAGGGAATAAATGCTGTGTCCAAAGGTAATTCCATGTAGATGTCTTTTATTAAACAATTTAGTGATGCGTCCCATTTCAGCTCAGTCTTCAGCCTGATAAAGGCTTTGGTACTGAGCCGAAACTCATTGCATTACCATAATGGTCAATAAAGAACATCTGGGTAGAAGTACCTTTGAATACAATGGGGCTCATTTACTAAGGGTCCGAATGCCACATTTTCGCCGGGTTTCCCGACTTTTTACAGTTTTGCCCTGAATTGCCCCAGGTTTTTGGCGCACGCGATCGGATTGTGGCGCATCAGCACCTGACTCATTTGGACAAACTGCGGAATTCAAAATCGAAATTGTGTCGCAAGATCAGCACTCACATGCACCAGGAAGAAGAAGGTGAACTCCGGCGGACCTCAGCGGGGACGCGACGGATGCAGGAAATCGGGCGCACGAGCTATGTGAATCGCGGAAGATCCGAATCCTTGTCGGGAAACCCACAGCGGGGATCGCGACGGGAAGCGTAAGTAGATGTGCCCCAATATTTATTCCCTTACTCCTGCGCCTGTTTGCACCATGTTCCTTGTTGTCTTAATTATAGGATCTTTAGATTCTGTAGAGTCCGGGCAGCTCCGCACTCAAAAATAGCAGAAGTGACCTAAACGGATTAGGTATCCTATAGCTATACAGAAGTCACAGTATAAATCCTAAAAGTCTAGCGCTACATAACATTTGTTACAAATGTCTCACAAATGTCTCAAAAATATTGCACAAATGTCTCAAGTCCCTTCTTCCCATTTCCTAAGTTTTTCTTAACTATGGTTTCTCTGGAGTTTCTTGCGCCAAAAAATGTCACAAATTTTTGACAATTTGAAAAGATAAGTGTCATTTGCGACATTCAGAACATCTGGAATATAAGATAAATGTGTCTTGCTGACGATAAACAAATGTCTGTGGACTTCAGTGCACATTTCAAAAAGTCTAAAAAATTTCAATGCGCCAAAAAAAGACAGAAAAAAATAAACATAAATGACCCCCTACAATAATATCTTGGACTATATTGTGGTTAAAGAATTAGCTGTAATGTGAATGTGTAGGTGTGGAGATTGTTGTTACAAAGGGGTTAATAAAAAATGTTTTACTTTGACACAAATGGGTTTATAAAGATCCTCCTGGGAAAAGTGACAATGATATCGTGTCTAGTATAATGCTGCTATTAGATTCTCAGTGTAACATAATGACACAGCTTTGTTCAACAGAATCATTACAGGGTTGAGCTAGAAGCGAAGGTTAAGAGGTTCATGTACAGCACAAAGGCGCAGTGACACGGTCAAGATGTATTGATAGGTATTCATCAAAATCCCACAAGAACAAAAACTTCAGATGAGTGCGCTCCATCAGAGTATATCTGTATACAGCAGTCTGACTCCTAGCACGTGTCTGTGCCAAGTGAAATGCGCCATGTAGTTCCCAACTATGTTACCGCTAGAGCTAGAATTTCAGCTTATGGAACTGGATGGACCTGACTTAAAGAGCATAAAGTCTCTAATGAAAATAAAGAGCCACAAAGAGAATCCGAATGTGCCAGGGCAACGTTAGCTATGAATACTGTGACAATGTAGGACTGTTGTGAACTTCATGGGGCACACTGACTAACAACAGTGTAAACTGCACTAAATGTAGAGTACGCCAGATTTCTGCCGCCCGTTCATCATAAATCTGGCACCTCCTGCACTTTTCCGACTATGCATGAAGCATAGTGCAGCCCCGGCACAAAAGGGTCGCGTGCGACACAAATGTGGTGCAGACACTTCTTAAATACCTGTGCAAGCAGCTTGCAAGCTGTTTGCACTAAAAGGAATGTGCAAATTCTGACAGAAAACTGGTCCTTAGTAAATGTGCCCCAATGGGGCAGATTTACTTACTCGGTCCATTCGCAATTCAGTGGCGCGTTCTGTGTGGAGGATTCCGTAGGTAGTTCCCCCGATGTCCACTAGGTGTCGCTGCTGTGCTGAATTCCGTCGGAGTGCACTGAAGTTCACCAAGCCAGGGCGGGTGAAGGTAAGCGCGTGTCAAATGACCCTTTTTTTTTTTTTTTTTTTGTGTTGTCCGACAGACAAAGGGGGGTTGGGGGTTCCATATCTTTTTGGGTATTTTATAGCAGCCCAGCTAGCATTCTTGATCACAAGGAGGGAGTGCAGCGCCTTTGGGAAACTATTACAAATAAGCGAGGTCACAAGGGATTCAATTTTTAGTCTTTTGGATAGCGGGGAATTAGATCACGATAGATATAGCGACACCTATATAGGGAAATTGTTGGATAACACGTGGGGTGCGTATAAGAAAAATAGAGGTATTCAAGGTATTTTTTGTTTCACTCCAATATGGGGGAACTTTTACTTTAAGGAGTTCGGTTCCATTCCGGATTGTCGATATTGGGAGATAAGGAGGGTAAAATTTTTGACACAACTCACTAATTTAGATTACTCACGGAATTTCTCAGAGGCTTTAGCACTAGATAGAAGCATGGAGATATGCTTCTTAAGACTTTTTCAATTAAAGCACGCATACAATTCGATAGAGGATAAAAGTAGGTTGAATTTATGTACGGATGCAGGAGTAGAATTTTTACTGGGTTCCTCCACTCGGAATAAGGTGGCTGCACATATTTATAGATACGTGATTCAAGGACTCTCAAAAGGAGTCACTCATCCCTCTAAAAGAAGGTGGCATGAACATTTGGGCGCTCTCTCTGAGGCGGATTGGGATAAATGCTATAGGGGCATAGGGCTGTCCTCCCTCTCCTGGAACCACAGAATGGTACAATTCAACTTTGTGCACCAACTGTATTATTCCCCCCACAGTTTATTTAGAATGAAATTGAAAGATAACTCTAGCTGTCTGCGTTGTAACCTGGAGAATGCGGATTTTGTACATGTATCCTTCATATGTCATAAAGTTTTTGCCTATTGGTCTAGGGTCTTCCAGTACCTGGAAGAAACATTTAAAGTTAAGTTGCCCTGCACTATCCGGGTGGCGCTGCTCAGTCTTCAGCAGTTTAGTAGTAGGGAAAGGGGAAAAAAGGCGGTAGTCAACAAGGTTCTCTTGTTGGCTAGACTGGTTATTGCACGAAAGTGGGGGAGTCCGACGGCCCCGGTCCCGGAAGAATTTTTAGGAGAAGTGGAGAAGTGTAAGAAATACGAAAGATTGATGGCAATTAAGGGAGGATACCTGGATAAGTGGAAAAAGATTTGGTGTATGGAGAACTAGAATTAGGGAAAGATAGTAAGTCGGCAAAAGCTGCGGTTATAGCAATCGGCTGGCATCAGGGACACTAAATGGAAGTTTGTTCTTATGTTTCGCTCCGGCAGAGGGGGAGGTAGGGAGGGGGGGGGCAGGGAAGGGGGGTGGCAGGAAATATGGAGGATACTACCCTGGTTATATGTGGGTCTTAGATTATTTATGTTAGTGATAAAAATTTGTTAAAATGTCTTATAACCTTTGTAAGTTGTGTTGTTAATGTAAATGGTATTATTCTCATAAAAATAAAAAAAATAAAATAAAATTTAAAAAAAAAAAAAAAAAATGACCCTATTTTTTAAAAAAATGTGCCGGTTTTTCCAAATCCGTCGGGTTTTCGTACAGCCATGCCCCCGATTTCCGTTGCGTGCACGCCTGCGCCGATGCGCCACAATCAGATTGCGTGCGCCGAAAACCCGTTGCAATTCAGGGAAAATCGGCGCAAAACTGAAAAATTCGGGTAACCCGCAAGAAAAAAAAGATTCGGGCCCTTAGTGAATGACCCTCAATTTGTTAATAGGAAGTAGAAGAGGACGCGCTCCCAGATATTCATGACACAGACACAAAGGTCCAGATTTATCCGTGCCATATTATTGAATAATGGTGCACGGTCTTCAATTATCTGGCGCCCCCTGCACTGCTCGGGAAGTGAGCACCTTTAACGTATAGTGTATGACATTATTCTGTTAAGTCGCTGTATTAAATGTGTTGCAGACTGCAGCTCAGCAGTAACAGCCCCTTAAGGTGCACATTTTTCGGTCTTGTCAGAGACAGAGCAGCCGCAACACAAAACTGGCGCAGACACTTTATAAATACATGTGCAAGTTCCAAAGACGTTCTTTGTAGTGCAAAGTCGGAGAGAAAACTGGCACAGTCAGAATAATAGATCTTGCCCAAAGTGTTTATGGGCCACATTTATCAAAAACCGTGCAATCTGTCCTATGTGCACTTGCCTGTGAAGTGTGCAGGGTGCGCCTGATTCATGAATTTGTCTAGCACGTTCCTAACTGCACTGCTCTGGAAGTGTGCAGAATTTTTTTTTTTGGTACAGAATTGTGGCACACGGTCCGATAAAGCAGTAACACATGTTGCAAATTTGTTTTGTCTTGTTGGTTTTGTGTGCAGCCAGGACACAAAACTGGCGCAGACACTTTATAAATACATGTGCGAGCAGTTTGGAAGGTTTTTTAGTGCAAAGTCAGACAGAACACTAGCGCAAACAGTTTAATAAATTTAGGCCAGAAATGTATATACAGGCGGTCCCCTACTTAAGGACACCCGACTTACACACGACCTCTAGTTAAAGACAGACCCCTCTGCCCACTGTGACCTCTGGTGAAGCTCTCTGGATGCTTTACTATAGTCCCAGACTGCAATGAATTTTGTCTGGAGCTACAAATATAAAATATACATTTTCAACTTACATACAAATTCAACTGAAGAACAAACTGATGGACCTTATCTTGTACTTAACCTGGAGACTGCCTGTACAGTATATACAGACGGTCCCCTACTTAAGAATACCTAACTTACAGACGACCCCTAGTTACTAACTGACCCCTTGATGTTGGTAAGTTACTATACTTTAGCCCTATGCTAGAATGATCAGCTGTAAAAGTAATCACAGGTGTCTGTAATGTAGCTTTAATGTTAATCCTGGTTCTTTTGACAACCCAACATTTATAAAATATACAGTTCCGACTTACATACAAATTCAACCTAAGAACAAACCTCCAGAACGTAACCCGGGGACTGCCTGTATATATTATATAGATATAAGAAAGAAACATTTGATCCTAGCATGTAGCAAAATTTTAATAACTGTTAATGACAAAGAGGCATACACTGTGGATTATAAGGATCCATGTTTATCTGTATTATACACACAAGGGATTTTTCGCTTATGGATTTGTAATGGCTGCGTACAGCTACTATTCTATCCGCATTGTATCTTTATTGCATCCATATGTAACTTTTTTTTTCACGCCTGCAAAAAAAAGGATACATTTCCAATCTTCGTCCTGCTAAGCCCTTAGTAACATTTGAGAACAACGTACCGCACGCATACAGATGTCATCCCTGTGCCGTCCGGTTTTCTAAGAAATCAATAGGTACGCATACTATCTATAAAGAAAAAAACAGCTAACATACAGATGTAAAAAAAACGCTCGTCTGAATGAGACTTAAGTCTTAGCCAAGGCTTATGGCTTATAGTAGGTAAGTTGTGAAATAGAGCTTACATACACTCACCGACCACTTTATTAGGTACACCTGTCCAACTGCTCGTTAACACCTAATTTCTAATCAGCCAATCACATGGCGGCAACTCAGTGCATTTAGGCATGTAGACATGGTCAAGACAATCGCCTGCAGTTCAAACCGAGCATCAGTATGGGGAAGAAAGGTGATTTGAGGCCTTTGAACGTGGCATGGTTGTTGGTGACAGAAGGGCTGGTCTGAGTATTTCAGAAACTGCTGATCTACTGGGATTTTCACGCACAACCATCTCTAGGGTTTGCAGAGAATTGTCCGAAAAAGAAAAAACATCCAGTGAGCGGCAGTTCTGTGGGCGGAAATGCCCTGTTGATGCCAGAGGTCAGAGGAGAATGGGCAGACTGGTTCGAGCTGATAGAAAGGCAACAGTGACTCAAATCGCCACCCGTTACAACCAAGGTAGGCAGAAGAGCATCTCTGAACGCACAGTACGTCGAACTTTGAGGCAGATGGGCTACAGCAGCAGAAGACCACACCGGGTGCCACTCCTTTCAGCTAAGAACAGGAAACTGAGGCTACAATTTGCACAAGCTCATCGAAATTGGACAGTAGAAGATTGGAAAAACGTTGCCTGGTCTGATGAGTCTCGATTTCTGCTGCGACTTTCGGATGGTAGGGTCAGAATTTGGCGTCAACAACATGAAAGCATGGATCCATCCTGCCTTGTATCAACGGTTCAGGCTGCTGGTGGTGGTGTCATGGTGTGGGGAATATTTTCTTGGCATCTTGGTACCAATTGAGCATCGTTTCAACGCCACAGCCTATCTGAGTATTGTTGCTGACCATGTCCATCCCTTTATGACCACAATGTACCCAACATCTGATGGCTACTTTCAGCAGGATAATGCGCCATGTCATAAAGCTAGAATCATCTCAGACTGGTTTCTTGAACATGACAATGAGGTCACTGGACACAAATGGCCTCCACAGTCACCAGATCTCAATCCAATAGAGCATCTTTGGGATGTGGTGGAACGGGAGATTCGCATCATGGATGTGCAGCCGAGAAATCTGCGGCAACTGTGTGATGCCATCATGTCAATATGGACCAAAATCTCTGAGGAATGCTTCCAGCACCTTGTTGAATCTATGCCACAAAGAATTGAGGCAGTTCTGAAGGCAAAAGGGGGTCCAACCAGTTACTAGCATGGTGTACCTAATAAAGTGGCCGGTGAGTGTAGATTGTAATCTCTCGCACGCAGGGCTGACGCTCCTTGTGCTTCTTCTGACTATGTCACTGCTCTGTAGTGCCTTATTTTTTGTTGTGTACATGTACCCTGTGATCTGTACAGCTCTGCTGAATATGGTGCCGCTATAGAAATGAGATACTCACTCCTATTGTTCCATATGACTGTTTGTACTCTGTAATGTAGCATTATATTTGTATATGTCCCCTATGATATGTAAAGTGCTACAGAATATGATGGTGCTATATAAATAAAGATAATTTTTATTATTATTATAGAAATATGATAATATAAATGTATTGTATAAGAACATGAAGAATCTAGGACAGCTCTGTATATATTTTATAGCATTTCCCTGTATCCCCACATCTTTCCAACATGATTAGATAAGTGCACCCATCTCTCCGTTTATGCTGCAAACACAATACACCCAGTGAACTTCCATTTACAGCCATTTAAATGTGTGCATATCACTTTTATTGATTCACATCTTCTAGCGGTAAAGGATGAAGCGCTTGTAATAGCAGCCAGCACATGGCAAGTGTCATCTGGAAAGTGGTACTTGAAAATATTACATGCGTGGGTGAGACGCATAGTACAGCTGATTATACCAGACACCGCTCCGGAGCAGATGAATGTTTCATTCACATCACATTGCAAATACACCCTCACATATACATCATACTGCTCCACGTGACCCATAAACCCAGCGACATCATATAATACATCCATTAGCAGGTATCATTGCTTGGTAATTTTATTGATGGGTGATGTTTTTATGAGATGGTTTTGTAGTGCATAAGTGAACAAGATAAGATAAAGTAAAGCCTGGTCACATGTAATCGCTGTGGACATCAGTAGTATTTCAATAAACCTGCTACTACATAGCAGATTCCTCTAGATTGAGAACATGAAAGACTTTTCATTGTAAATCCACTGTGTGAACAATGAGCATCAAAGGCCAGTATTAGCCAACTCTGATCCCAGCTAAGGGGTGGCATTCAAAAAGGAACATGTGGTGTATGTAAGTATTAGAGGTTTCATAAGGTACAAGCTGTAGATCCCGGCATTTTTCGGTATAGTAAATAACTGTTCTTAGCTATAGCAAAATAGAATCGGTTACAAACAAAAACTTTGTCTCTCACTCACTCTTCCTGCCTGTCTCTCAGTATCACTCTACCTGCCTGTCTCTCAGTCTTACTCTCTCTGCCTGTCTCTCATTATCACTTTTCCTACCTGTCTCTCATTCTCATTCTCTCTGTCTGTCTCTCACTCTCTCTGGCTGTCGCTCACCCACCCTGCCTCTCTCTCACTCACCCTGCCTGTCTCTCGCTCACCCTGCCTGTCTCTCGCTCTCCCTACCTGTCTTTCGCTCTCACTCTCCCTGTCTCTCATTCTCACTCTTCCTGCCTGTCTCTCATTCTCACTCTCCCTGCCTGTCTCTCACTCTCTCTGCCTGACTCTCCCTCTCTCTCTGCCTCTCTCTCTCATTCTCTCTTTGCCTCTCTCTCTCACTCTCTCTCTCTGTCTCTATCTCACTCTCTCTGCCTCACTTTCTTTCTCTGGCTGTCACTCTCTCTCTCTACCTGTCTCTCAGCTTTCCTGCCTCTCTCTTACTCCCCCTGCCTGTCTCTCCCTGCCTGTCTCTCACTCTCCCTGTCTTTCATTCTCACTCTCATTGTCTCTCATTCTCACTCTCCCTGTCTCTCATTCTCACTCTCCCTGCCTGCCTCTCACTCGCCCTGTCTCTCATTCTCACTCTCCCTGCCTCTCACTCTCCCTGCCTGTCTCTCAGTCTCACTCTCCTTGCCTGTCTCTCACTCTACCTGCCTGTTTCTCACTCTGCAGTCCTGTCTCTCATTCTCACTCTCCCTGCCTGTCTCTCTGTCTCTATCACTATCCATATTACCTTACACATAAGCTGTCTTATACTCATTGCCTGTAGTAACCAATTACAGCTCAGAGCTCATATTAATCTGTGGCAAAATAGCAAACAATCATGGCTCAGCTTCCATCTGTCACAGCAGCAGACAATGGGTCCTGTATATGATGGTTAATAAGTGGATTTTGAAAAACGTGGGGTGAAAATCTTGGCTCCAAACCGAGTCTATGAAGTTCCCTGAGTCACAGAGAGGGGCTGTCCAAAATTTGGTGATTGTAAACACAATGGTGCAGATTCCTATAGCGGACGAACATACACACATACACTCAGCTTTATATATTAGATTCTCTAATGGCTTTAGGCCACAGGCACACAATCTCTCTTTGCAGGCCACAAACAAGGGAACGTGATCTCTGTCTGTGACCCACCTATCATTGGCCTGTGAGCAGCACTCACAATGACAATGACGATACGTTTCCTGGGCAAACTTCACAAGTTCTCCCAGCCTTAATCCCATGATTGATATGCCTCTTGGCCACATAAGGGACAGAAATTACTAATTTTGTTACACATTCAGAAGTACTGCACCCTGTCCTCCAGCCCAAAATACTGCTCCCCTAGACTCCACATTGAACCAATCACCAATGTGAGCACCGAACCAATGGCTTTCCTGAAGTGGACAATTGTTGACGACACCAACAAATACACAAAGGACATCATGGGACCAGGGGTGGAGTAAGACTGCCATGGTCCCAGGACTGTATGAAGATTACAGCCCCTACATGTCTGGAATCACTTCCTCCATGTTGTACTAGAATCAAGCATCTTTGGGAATGGAGGATGTGTTCCTTCTCCCTACTTTCAATCTTAGGTATCAGAAACTTTGGAGGACCTTCAAAAGTCCTGAAATGGTGTACTTGTGTACTAAGAGCATGAACAGATGTATGAGGATTTCATGGGTAAAGGTCCTTCTCAGGATAAAATTTGGTGGGTGGTATTGGAAGGATTGGGCCCCAGGCTACTGCCCAAGCCACCTATATTATAATCCACTACTGAATGGGACCACTAAAACTACCAAAAGAAATGTGAAATGCACACACTCTGAAGGTAATATTTAAACTCCCTCACCCGATCCTGTATATCAAATTCCTTAGAAAAGTGCATTGGTTGATGACATTAAGGTGAGAGTATTGAGGGCAGCAAACTCTGAAAACTCAGTGAACATCCATATACAGTGACAAAAATGAAGATCATTTACTATTAGAGATGAGCGAACATGCTCGTCCGAGCTTGATGCTCGGTCGAGCATTAGGGTACTCGAAACTGCTCGTTGCTCGGACGAATACTTCGCCCGCTCGAGAAAATGGCAGCTCCCGCCGTTTTGCTTTTTGGCGGCCAGAAACAGAGCCAATCACAAGCCAGGAGACTCTGCACTCCACCCAGCATGACGTGGTACCCTTACACGTCGATAGCAGTGGTTGGCTGGCCAGATCAGGTGACCCTGGGATAGACTAGCCGCTGCCCGCGCTGCTCGGATCATTCTGTGTCTGGATGCCGCTAGGGAGAGAGCTGCTGCTGGTCAGGGAAAGTGTTAGGATGTTCTATTGGCTTACTGTTAGGCAGGAGTGATTCTCAAAGAACCCAACAGCCCTTCTTAGGGCTACAATAACGTTCTACTTTTTTTATTTTAATTTGCATCTAGTACCATTTTGTGAGGAATTAGCAGGGGGACTTGCTACCGTTGTGTTTAGCTCTTAGTGGCACACATATCCATAGCAAAGACCGAAGTGGGAAAATTTAGTAGGGGTTGGATTTCAATTAGGCACTAACTCAGTGTCATCTCATCTGGCATAGTAGTGTGCTTTGATACTTGGCTAGAAAATAGCCATAGGAGAATACAAAGAGCTTACTTACGCATACAGTAGCGTTCTATATATTTGATTTCTGGTTGATCTGCTGGTGGCTGTACTTTCTGCAGTGCATGTACTAGCCAATTCTGAGCAATTTGTAGTGAGACTTGCGACCGCTGTGTTCTGCGCTTAGTGACGCACATATCCATAGCAAAGACCGAAGTGGGAAAATTTAGTAGGGGTTGGATTTCAATTAGGCACTAACTCAGTGTCATCTCATCTGGCATAGTAGTGTGCTTTGATACTTGGCTAGAAAATAGCCATAGGAGAATACAAAGAGCTTACTTACGCATACAGTAGCGTTCTATATATTTGATTTCTGGTTGATCTGCTGGTGGCTGTACTTTCTGCAGTGCATGTACTAGCCAATTCTGAGCAATTTGTAGTGAGACTTGCGACCGCTGTGTTCTGCGCTTAGTGACGCACATATCCATAGCAAAGACCGAAGTGGGAAAATTTAGTAGGGGTTGGATTTCAATTAGGCACTAACTCAGTGTCATCTCATCTGGCATAGTAGTGTGCTTTGATACTTGGCTAGAAAATAGCCATAGGAGAATACAAAGAGCTTACTTACGCATACAGTAGCGTTCTATATATTTGATTTCTGGTTGATCTGCTGGTGGCTGTACTTTCTGCAGTGCATGTACTAGCCAATTCTGAGCAATTTGTAGTGAGACTTGCGACCGCTGTGTTCTGCGCTTAGTGACGCACATATCCATAGCAAAGACCGAAGTGGGAAAATTTAGTAGGGGTTGGATTTCAATTAGGCACTAACTCAGTGTCATCTCATCTGGCATAGTAGTGTGCTTTGATACTTGGCTAGAAAATAGCCATAGGAGAATACAAAGAGCTTACTTACGCATACAGTAGCGTTCTATATATTTGATTTCTGGTTGATCTGCTGGTGGCTGTACTTTCTGCAGTGCATGTACTAGCCAATTCTGAGCAATTTGTAGTGAGACTTGCGACCGCTGTGTTCTGCGCTTAGTGACGCACATATCCATAGCAAAGACCGAAGTGGGAAAATTTAGTAGGGGTTGGATTTCAATTAGGCACTAACTCAGTGTCATCTCATCTGGCATAGTAGTGTGCTTTGATACTTGGCTAGAAAATAGCCATAGGAGAATACAAAGAGCTTACTTACGCATACAGTAGCGTTCTATATATTTGATTTCTGGTTGATCTGCTGGTGGCTGTACTTTCTGCAGTGCATGTACTAGCCAATTCTGAGCAATTTGTAGTGAGACTTGCGACCGCTGTGTTCTGCGCTTAGTGACGCACATATCCATAGCAAAGACCGAAGTGGGAAAATTTAGTAGGGGTTGGATTTCAATTAGGCACTAACTCAGTGTCATCTCATCTGGCATAGTAGTGTGCTTTGATACTTGGCTAGAAAATAGCCATAGCAATAGGATAGCATTGTTTGGTTTTAAAAACTCAAAAAAAAACAAAAAACACAAAAAAAAAAAAAAACACAAAAAAAAACAAAAAAAAGTAAAAAAAAAAATAAAGTTATAACTCTCATTTTAAAAATGTTTAACCCGAGGGCTAGGGGTAGAGGACGAGGGCGGGGACGTGGGCGTCCAACTACTGCAGGGGTCAGAGGCTGTGGTCCTGGGCGGGGTGAGACACCACCTGCTGATGAGGGAGCAGGGGAACGCCGCAGAGCTACACTCCCTAGGTTCATGTCTGAAGTTACTGGGACTCGTGGTAGAGCACTGTTGAGGCCAGAACAGTGCGAACAGGTGATGTCGTGGATTGCTGACAATGCTTCGAGCAATTTGTTCACCACCAGTCAGTCTTCCACGCAGTCCACCCATGTCACCGAAATCGCCACTCCTCCAGCTCCTGCACCTCAGCCTCCTCCCCCCCAGTCTGCCCCCTCCCAGGAAAATTTGGCATTTGAACCGGCATACTCTGAGGAACTGTTTTCTGGACCCTTCCCACAGTCACAAACCACTTGTCCGGTTGCTGCTGAGCAATTTTCCGATGCCCAGGTTTTCCAACAGTCACAGTCTGTGGGTGATGATGACCTTCTTGACGTAGTGGAAGTGTGTAAAGAGGTGTCCGACGATGAGGAGACACGGTTGTCAGACAGTGGGGAAGTTGTTGTCAGGGCAGGAAGTCCGAGGGGGGAGCAGACTGAGGGATCGGAGGATGATGAGGTGACAGACCCAAGCTGGGTTGAGAGGCCGGGTGAACACAGTGCTTCTGAGACGGAGGAGAGTCCTCGACCAGAACAGGTTGGAAGAGGCAGTGGTGGGGCCAGACGGAGAGGCAGGGCCAGAGCTGGTGCATCAGCGCCAAATGTGTCAACTAGTGAAGCTCCCGTGGCGAGGGCTCCTGCGGCGAGGGCTAGATCTTCAGAAGTCTGGAGGTTCTTTAAGGAAACACCGGATGACCGACGGACTGTGGTGTGCAACATTTGCCAAACCAGGCTCAGCAGGGGTTCCACCACTACTAGCTTAACTACCACCAGTATGCGCAGGCATATGAATGCTAAACACCCCACTCAGTGGCAACAAGCCCGTTCACCTCCGGCCGTGCACACCACTGCTCCTTCCCCTGTGTCAGCTGCTAGTCAGCCCCCTGCCCAGGACCCTGCCACAAAATCCCCATCGTCGCCTCCACGATCCTCCACAGCATCCACCAGCGTTCAGCTCTCCATACCCCAGACGCTGGAGCGGAAACGCAAATATAGTGCAACCCACCCGCACGCCCAAGCCCTTAATGTGCACATCTCCAGATTGCTTAGCCTGGAGATGCTGCCCTATAGGCTAGTAGAGACCGAGGCCTTTCGCAACCTCATGGCGGCGGCCGCCCCTCGGTATTCGGTCCCCAGCCGCCACTACTTTTCCCGATGTGCCGTCCCAGCCCTGCACCAGCACGTGTCAGACAACATCATCCGTGCCCTGACCAACGCCGTTTCTGACAAGGTCCACCTGACCACGGACACGTGGACGAGTGCTGCCGGGCAGGGCCACTATATATCGCTGACGGCACATTGGGTTAACTTGGTGGAGGCTGGGACCGAGTCTGACACTGGGGCTGCTCATATACTGCCGACGCCGAGGATTGCGGGGCCTACCTCGGTCCAGGTGTTTCAGGCCTACTATGCCTCCTCCTCCTCCCACCCCTCCTCCACCTCCTCCTCCGAACTACCATCCGTGGGCACGGCGTCATCAGTCGGTAGCTCTAGGCACAGCAGCAGTGCCGTCGCTAAGCGACAGCAGGCGGTGCTCAAACTGCTGAGCCTAGGCGACAAAAGGCACACCGCCCAAGAGCTATTACAGGGCATCACGGCGCAGACTGATCTGTGGCTGGCACCGCTGAACCTCAAGCCGGGAATGGTTGTGTGTGACAACGGCCGTAACCTGGTGGCGGCTCTGCAACTCGGCAGACTGACACATGTGCCATGCCTGGCCCATGTGTTAAATCTGATAGTTCAGCGTTTCCTCAAGACATACCCCAATCTGTCTGATTTGCTCACGAAGGTGCGCCGCATCTGTGCGCATTTCAGGAAGTCCAGCCCAGATGCTGCCACTCTCAGGGCAGCGCAGCGCCGCCTCCAACTGCCCGCTCACCGACTGTTGTGCGACGTGCCCACGAGGTGGAATTCAACACTGACCATGTTATCCAGAGTTTACCAGCAGCGCAGAGCGATTGTAGACTGCCAGATGTCAACTTCCACCAGAACTGGTAGTCAGGTCAGTCAGCTTCCTCAAGTCTACAATGAGGAGTGGACGTGGATGTCTGATATCTGTCAGGTGCTGAGTAACTTTGAGGAGTCAACACAGATGGTCAGTGGCGATGCCGCCATCATCAGCCTCACCATCCCGCTGCTTGGCCTGTTGAAAAACTCTCTGGTCAGCATGAAGTCGGAAGCTTTGCGCTCGTCACAAGAGACAGGGGAAGAATATTCCCTTGTTGATAGCCAAAGCACCCTCAGGTCTGTTTCTCAGCGCATATCGGAGGAGGTGGAGGTGGAGGAGGATGAGGAGGAAGAGGAGGAGAATGTTGGTGAGACACAAGAGGGGACCATTGTTGAGTCCTTTACTGTTCAGCGTGTATGGGCAGAAGAAGAGGAGTTGGAGGAGTTGGAGGAGGAGGAAATGGACAGTCAGGCCAGTGAGGGGAGTGAATTCTTACGCGTTGGTACTCTGGCGCATATGGCAGATTTCATGCTAGGCTGCCTATCCCGTGACCCTCGCGTTCAAAGAATTTATTCCAGCACCGATTACTGGGTGTTCACTCTCCTGGACCCACGGTACAAGCAAAATCTTTCCACTCTCATCCCTGCAGAGGAAAGGAGTGTGAGAATGCATGAATACCAGCAGGCCCTGGTGCACAAGCTGAAACAGTATTTCCCTTCTGACAGCGCTAGCGGCAGAGTGCGTAGTTCTGCGGGACAAGTAGCGAGGGAGAGTAGGCGAGCAGGCAGCTTGTCCAGCACTGGCAAGGGTACGCTTTACAAGGCTTTTGCCAGCTTTATGTCACCCCAGCAAGACACTGTCACCTGTCCCCAGTCTCGGCAGAGTAGGGCTGATCTTTACAGAAAGATGGTGAGGGAGTACGTAGCTGACCATACCATCGTCCTAAATGATCACACAGCTCCCTACAACTACTGGGTTTCAAAGCTGGACATGTGGCACGAACTGGCGCTGTACGCCTTGGAGGTTCTTGCCTGCCCTGCCGCTAGCGTCTTGTCCGAGCGGGTTTTCAGTGCAGCTGGTGGCATCATCACCGATAAGCGTACACGCCTGTCGACTGACAGCGCTGACAGGCTGACGCTTATTAAAATGAATAAAGGCTGGATTTCTCAGAATTTCCAATCTCCACCAGGTGAAGGAAGCTCAACCTGAATAATTGATCCACTCCTCCTCCTCCTCATTTTCCTCCTTCTCCTCCTCTTTGTACAGTAAAGCAGAGGAAAATGGCTATTTTTTGACAGGGCCCACTGGCTCTTGCTATAGTACTTCATGCATTTAATTTTTCTGGAGGGCCACCTACCCGGTCCTCTGTTTGAAACAATTTTTGTGAGTGCCACATACAGGCACTCAATCTATTCCATTTTACTGCAGGGCCACCTACCTGCTCCTCTGGTTTGAAACATTTTTGGGACTGCCACATACAGGCACTCAATCTATTCCATTTTACTGGAGGGCCACCTACCTGCTCCTCTGGTTTGAAAAATTTTTGGGACTGCCACATACAGGCACTCAATCTATTCCATTTTACTGCAGGGCCACCTACCTGCTCCTCTGGTTTGAAACATTTTTGGGACTGCCACATACAGGCACTCAATCTATTCCATTTTACTGCAGGGCCACCTACCTGCTCCTCTGGTTTGAAACATTTTTGGGACTGCCACATACAGGCACTCAATCTATTCCATTTTACTGGAGGGCCACCTACCTGCTCCTCTGGTTTGAAAAATTTTTGGGACTGCCACATACAGGCACTCAATCTATTCCATTTTACTGCAGGGCCACCTACCTGCTCCTCTGGTTTGAAACATTTTTGGGACTGCCACATACAGGCACTCAATCTATTCCATTTTACTGGAGGGCCACCTACCTGCTCCTCTGGTTTGAAAAATGTTTGGGACTGCCACATACAGGCACTATCCAAATTAAATTGCCTCCATAGCAGCCTCCACACGTTGTCTCCATTGCTACCTCCAAAAGTCGTCCATATAGCTGCCTCCATACATCGTCCCTTTATCAAACGAGGTGTGTCAGGCAGAAATTTGGGTTGTTTTCATGGATTCCACATCAAAGTTGTTAACTTTGTCGCCACCCTGCTGTGTTATCCACAAAATATACTGGCAAACTTTTACCATTTAGGGATATTATTTCAGCGCTTCTTGCGCATCTGTTTACATTCCCCTCACCCGGCATATCCTAAACTTATAAGAACGCTACTACACTTGATCTTATACAAAAGGTTCTTAGAAGTGCTGTTTGGGGAGTAGCCTAGAGACAGGGGCTTGAATTGGCGAAAGCTCGCCTGGCAGCGGAGCGCCAGCTCCATGCGCATCATGCGCTTCTTGCGCATCTGTTTACATTCCCCTCACCCGGCATATCCTAAACTTATAAGAACGCTACTACACTTGATCTTATACAAAAGGTTCTTAGAAGTGCTGTTTGGGGAGTAGCCTAGAGACAGGGGCTTGAATTGGCGAAAGCTCGCCTGGCAGCGGAGCGCCAGCTCCATGCGCATCATGCGCTTCTTGCGCATCTGTTTACATTCCCCTCACCCGGCATATCCTAAACTTATAAGAACGCTACTACACTTGATCTTATACAAAAGGTTCTTAGAAGTGCTGTTTGGGGAGTAGCCTAGAGACAGGGGCTTGAATTGGCGAAAGCTCGCCTGGCAGCGGAGCGCCAGCTCCATGCGCATCATGCGCTTCTTGCGCATCTGTTTACATTCCCCTCACCCGGCATATCCTAAACTTATAAGAACGCTACTACACTTGATCTTATACAAAAGGTTCTTAGAAGTGCTGTTTGGGGAGTAGCCTAGAGACAGGGGCTTGAATTGGCGAAAGCTCGCCTGGCAGCGGAGCGCCAGCTCCATGCGCATCATGCGCTTCTTGCGCATCTGTTTACATTCCCCTCACCCGGCATATCCTAAACTTATAAGAACGCTACTACACTTGATCTTATACAAAAGGTTCTTAGAAGTGCTGTTTGGGGAGTAGCCTAGAGACAGGGGCTTGAATTGGCGAAAGCTCGCCTGGCAGCGGAGCGCCAGCTCCATGCGCATCATGCGCTTCTTGCGCATCTGTTTACATTCCCCTCACCCGCCATATCCCAAACTTATAAGAACGCTACTACACTTAACTTGGTGCAGGCTGGGACCGAGTCTGACCCTGGGGCTGGTCATATACTGCCGACGCAGAGAATTGCGGGGCCTACCTCGGTCCAGGTCTCAAAGGCCTACTATACCTCCTCCCACCCCTCCTCCACCTCCTCCTCCTCCGAATTACCATCCGTGGGCATGGCGCCATCAGTCGGTAGCTCTAGGCACAGCAGCAGTGCCGTCGCTAAGCGACAGCAGGCGGTGCTGAAACTGCTGAGCCTAGGCGATAAAAGGCACACCGCCCAAGAGCTATTACAGGGCATTCCACATCAAAGTTGTTAACTTTGTCGCCACCCTGCTGTGTAATCCACAAAATATACTTGCAAACTTTTACCATTTAGGGATATTATTTCAGCGCTTCTTGCGCATCTGTTTACATTCCCCTCACCCGCCATATCCTAAACTTATAAGAACGCTACTACACTTGATCTTATACAAAAGGTTCTTAGAAGTGCTGTTTGGGGAGTAGCCTAGAGACAGGGGCTTGGATTGGCAAAAGCTCACCTGGCAGCAGAGCGCCAGCTCCATCCCAAGATCCAACTAACATAGTTGCAGCACCTTTAATCTACTACTAGTTCACTGCCTCCATAATAATAATAATAATAATCTTTATTTATATAGCGCCATCATATTCCGTAGCGCTTTACAAATCATAGGAAACAAATACAAATGTATTGTAACAGAGCACAACATTTGTATGGAACAACAGGAGTGAGGTCCCTGCTCGCCAGAGCTTACGGTTTATGAAGATGATGGGGTAACACGAGGTAAAAGAATATTTAACGGTCAAGCCATTCTTCTTAGGGAATAGAACAAAATATAATAAATGGAATTGCTGTCGCTTGAACCACTCAGCCGTCATCTTATATACCAGGTCCAGGGTGAATGGGACTGCAGAGAAGTCTGGTGCCTGTTGGTTGCTGGATAACAGATGGGAGGACGACACAGGACGGGTTAGTAGAAGAGTTAAAACTTCATGCAGTTAATGAGTGTTATAGGCTTGCCTAAAGAAATGGGTTTTAAGAGCACGTTTGAAACTTTGGAGGTTAGGTATTAGTCTGATAGTCCAGGGCAGAGCATTCCATAGAATTGGTGCAGCTCTAGAGAAGTCTTGGAGACGCGAGTGGGAGGTCCGCACTAGGGTAGAGGTTAATCTAAGATCACTGGCGGATCTAAGAGCACGGGTTGGGCGATAGACTGAGATAAGAGAGGAGAGGTAGGGGGGTGCAGCATTATACAGAGCTTTATGGATGAGGGTTATTATTATTTTAAACTGTATTCGAAAGGAGACTGGCAGCCAGTGCAGCGACTGGCATGAACTGTAAGCATACATGGTCCCCTTATCAAACGAGCTGTGTCAGGCAGAATTTTGGGTTGTTTTCATGGCTTCCATGTTAACTTTGTCGCCACCCTGCTGTGTAATCCACAAAATATACTGGCAAACTTTTATCATGTACCGATATTATTTGAGCGCTTCTTGCTCACCTCCTTTGGTTCCTCTCTGACACCCATTGGTTTGAAGCCTGAGTCCATTTAGGGTATGTCGCCATGCCACTCTCTAGCCTGCTGCCGCTGCCTCTGCCTCTGCATGCCGTCCCCTATAGTGTCAGGGTCAATTATTGGATGTTTTACATGCTATCTAGCTTCATTCTGTCACTCTGTCATGGCCATGCTGTTGCCCATAATTTCGGCATAATGGTGCGATTAAGCAGCCTCAGAGGCATCCATGCATGCTGCCCCTGCTGTTTCCTGTCCATTTCCGTGGTGTTTCCATCCTTTTCTGAGGTTCCCAGGTGTTTGGCCAAGCTTCCCTGTGCAGAGCCTTGGTCCCCTTGAAAAATGCTCGAGTCTCCCATTGACTTCAATGGGGTTCGTTATTCGAGACGAGCACTCGAGCATCGGGAAAAGTTCGTCTCGAATAACGAGTACCCGAGCATTTTAGTGTTCGCTCATCTCTATTTACTATAAATTACATGATAATGAGGAAAACTGGTAAATAACACAATACACGATGGAACTGCAGACAGATTTATAAGAATGTGAACTTAATGCTCCCAATGTTCCCACATTGAGTCCATGTAAAATATGTCATTTTCGTAAATTCTTTATCTTCTATTTGGTCTTTTTTCGATTTTACATAAGAGACTGAGCTAATGACTTCTCTGGCTACAAATACTTTACAATGAACTTGATCCAACTGCAAATGGTTTGTCAAAATGAGTAAACAAACTTTACTAATTATACAATTATTTATTAAGTTATGATGATGCTTCAGCAATCAGGTTAAAAATGTGCTATAGCACGACAGTGCGCAGATAGAAGTCATCCCAGAGATGACCCAGATGGATTATAGAATATGTAATGATACTCAACTTCATTTGTACACTCCATCTGCTTTTAACCAAAAATGCTGTTTTTATGGAAAAAAAATTAGCATGTTTAAGATGACATATTATTGTGAAGCAGATTTTAGTCTGTTTATGAAAGTAAAGATCACTAGACACTGTGTAATGTTCTCTGCTTTGATCGGGGAAATGGATAGAAAGTTAAAGGGATATTTGTTTATCTGTTTGATCAGAAATCATCTCATGTCGTCAGGGGTGGGTGAAGAAGTAAAAGCTTTCGTAGCCAAGAAGAAACTTTTCATAATTGCATTTTTGTTTTTCATGTGGTTTCACTTCATTCATTTCTAAGGAACAGATTGAAACAAGAGAAAGGCTCTGACATATGGAGCAGATGCAGTGCGTCCACGTCGCTTTTATTTTATACCGATGGCAGAGATTGGTTTATGTTTTGCTAGATATAAATAAAGTAAATGTGGTACATTATGTTTTTGTGGTTGATAAAAAGATTAATAACACTTTTAGTAACTTTCTTCTAAATGATAACTTTGAGTAGTAACATAAAAGATTGAAGGAGATTTATCTGAGGTAAAACTGTTCAAGTTACCCTTGGAAACCAATCAGAGCTCAGCTTTCATTTTCCCACAGCTGTTTATAAAATGGAAGCTGAGCTCTGGTTGGTTGCCATAGGAAACTAGAACAGTTCTGCTCTCTGACACTTTTAATAAATCTCCCCCATGTATCTGAAGTGTCTGAGGGCAGAGCTGTTCTAGTTTCCTTTCATTGTCCCATAGCAGTTTATGATATGAAATCTGAGCTCTGATCGGTTGCCATGAGCAACTAGAACAGTTTTGCTCTCAGACACTTGTGATAAATCTCCCTCTAATTAACCCCTTTGCGCACCAGGATGTACTAGTACGTCCTGGTGCTGCGAGAGGTGTATGGAGAGAGCTCACAGGCAGAGCTTTCTCCATAAACAGCGGGTGTCAGCTTAATAACACACCGATCGCAGCCACGACCGCAACACCTAACAGCTACTGGTGGGTGCCACCATCTTGGATGGCCCCCCCATGTGACATCATAGGATGGTGGAAATTGCAGTATATAGTAGAAGTGATCACATTCTGCAGAGTTAAAGTAGGGAGTCTGTGATTGACCAGGATTGACTAGGACTGTGCTCTGCAAAATCCTATTCTCCTTTAATAGGGAACCTACTACCACGGATCTACCTATAAAGGTAGATCAGGTGGTAGGTGGATCTATAGGACGTGAGGATAGCCCTTTTAAGGGCTAATCCTCACATACCCGCAATTTTTAAAAAACTTGTATTTGCCTAGTATGTAAATTTTTTGTGCGCCCTCATCTGCCTGCCAACCTGCCAACTGCTCATGTGCAGTACAACAGGCCCGTGGCTGCGCGGTCACTACTCTGAAGCTGGAGCTGTGCAGTCGCAGGCCTGCTGTTCTGCGCATTCGCAGAACATGGTCCTCCCCCCACCCGTGCTGCAGCTCCTCCTTTCTGACCATACAGACCTCAGAATCGTCAGATCCTGGGGGTCAGAAGGAAAATTCCAAGTGCCCCAGAATCAGGATGCTAGAGCCTGCTTTATGGTATGTTCAGTTTGGGAAGTCTTTAAGGGCTAATCCTCACGTCCCCACATTTTTTAAATAACTTTTATTTGCCTAATATGTACATTTTTCTAAAGAGGCTATTGGGGAGTGGAGTAGTCGAAGCTGAGGCTACACGGCACGGCTACTCAACACCCCAGTAGCCTCTTCGATCCTCCTACCAGAAATCTTCAGAAGCCGTCGTCTGCAAAACCGGAAGAGCGCAGCCGCTGCTCGGTGCGCGCTCACCCCAATACAAAGGAGTCTCTTATCTGACACCATCCAACGCTGATTGGATGGTGTCAGAAGATTTTAGCATACTCACACCCCCCCACCTGTGCTGCAGCTCCTCCTTTCTGATCATACAGACCTCGGAATTGTCAGATCCCAGGGGTCATATCTCTGGAACGGAGGGGGCTAGAAGGAAAATTGCAAGTGCCCCAGAATCAGGATGCTAGAGCCTCTTTAAAGGGGCTATCCTCACGTCCTATAGATCAACCTACCACCCGATCTACCTTTATAGGTAGATCCATGGTGGCAGGTTCCCTTTAATATGCATGCCTTATCCTGCAAATAATCCTATATTTTACCCTAAAATACCATACAGATTTTGTTCATAACTAATTAAGTTGAAAAAACTTTGGCCAAATAATCTAAAAATTTATAATTATAGTAAATTATTATTTTCCTAAAAAGAGCTTCGAAAACTCTCCCTATACTGACGCAATGTAGAAGGAGTAAAATCCCTTTAAGAGACGACAGTAGTAAGCTTCTACAATTCCATGTCTTTGCATGGGATTTGGGACTCTATAATAGAAAAAGCAGAACGTCCACTGCTATATAGATATTTGTTTTTAAAAAAAACTAAATTGCCAGAGAATTTTCGACCTAAAAACTGCATTGTGTCAAAAACTAGGACATTCATTTTAAAGGGAAATAATGGAGAGGACGATTATGTAATGGTCAGATTCAAAGATCATTCGCTCTTTGTTCAATAGTTGTCCAAGCCTCAACTAGTAAGAAGATAACAAACGAGGCTTTAGTTATTTTCTATCCCGTCTCCTACATGAGGACAATCCCCTTAAACAAACAAGCAGATAAACAGATGAATATGACTACAGTTAGTGAGATACATTCCCTGCATTCCTTCCCAATAAACACATTGCTTTGTCTTAGAGGCACAAATCAGCCCTTTGGGTGGAGAGATTTACGGTATTTCATGTTCCAGCTGTGCCTGATGCCAGTAAGTTTGCATGATTGTTTTTGTCTTTAGTGACTTTCACCTACAGCGTGAATTATTGGTGCACCTGTAACCTAGAGCTCAAGGATAAGTACGTTACAGGAGAAATATGTGAGAGCATGCTGTGTGGTCAGCGATGTATATGTATCATTATAGCCAAGTCATTGGTAGACGTATTGCAAATGTCACAAATATTGGCTTAACCCTTTAACCTTGACCTAACCCACAGTTCTTTTAACCGTTTCCTTACAGGGCCTTTTTCTATTTTTGCGTTTCTGGTTTTTACTCCTCTCATTCCACAAGCAATATCTTTTTTTTTATTTTTCCATTTACCGGCACATATGAAGAAAAATTTTTACTTTCGAGTGGCCCAATTTTATATTTTGTTCAGTGTACAAGGAAGCTGGGAAAAAATCTAAATGTGGTATTATTTCTAAAAAAAAACACAGGTTTTTTTTTACATCTTTTCCTGTGTGGACAAAATAACACCTCTGCTTTATTCATTGATCACCGAGATACCAAATTTACATAGGTTTTATTATGTTTTTTTTTTGTCTTAAATACTTTATCCATATTGTGTTGCCAATAACCTTTTCATAGCTCAGTTTACAGGAGTTATTTGAATATTAATATGTTATAATTTATATCATTTAAAAAAATTATAATAATTTAAACTTTTTTTATTTCATTTTTTTCCCGCTATTTCAGGCCCCCTAGGGTACTTTTACCCTAGGGGGTCTGATTATTCATACAAAATACTGTAGTACATGTATATTGCGGTAGATCTCGACCATGGCACCTAACAAGTTAACTGTCACTATCAGTGCCAACAGTGCGACAATTAGCAATGTATAGACAACATTTCAAAAAAATGGGAGCTATATGACAAATAAAGTTAATTACCTCAGCAAAATGCATTTACCCTATATGCAGCTTGCCTGTATATAGTGAAGAGGGCACCAGATTCAGGATTTCTGGCGCACGTTTAGCATGAATCTGGCGCTCCCTGCACTGCTCCGACAGAGTGCACCAACTTTTTTTTGGTGCACCTTTAACATGGGCTGTGCAACACATTTCTGTCGGACTTTGCATGTTAAATGTGGCGTCTGGTCCGACTGAGCACCAAAACGTCCCCCTCACAACTGTGGTGCAGACCCTTCTTAATTACCTGTGCAAGCAGTTTGCACTAGAAAGAAGGTGCAAAGTCTGACAGAAAACTGGTGCACGGCGCTTAGTAAATGTGCCCCAATATGTATAATAGTGTAGAGCAAGATTAAAATAATTATCAAAATTATTATGGGGCAACATATATAGAATATTATTTGTTCCTTTTGGTAGATTTTAGGAGAATCCTCTTGGTTCTGTTAGACAAATGTTTTTACTTTTTTCCATGTTTCTGTATTTACTGTTTCATGTTATTTGAATTCATTTCATCTGAAAATTATTATAAAAATATTATTAAAATTAACTGAGCATGATATTATGAGAAAAATAAAACAAATTAAAAAGAATTATGGGGCTATATTATTTTTGGAGCACAGAGCGAAACATTCTTTCCATTTTGGGGACACAAAACATTAAGTGACTGTTGTATCTTTAGTAGCACTAGTAATGGAAATTACTGCTCTTCTTAGTGAGCTGGCACATTAGGCTCCGCTCACTAAGAGCCGGCTCTTCTAGCTCCTGAATGGCTCCCTATTAAATATATAATAGGGAGCCGCAGGCCAGTTAGTCACCCCACACCACTCCACTTTTAACTCAATTGTATTGGGTTAAAGGGGGCGTGGAGAGCCGATTAGGGGGCGGGGTTTAGTGAGTCATCGGCTCTAAGAGCCGGCTCTTGTTCGTGAACGATACATCACTAATGAGCATTGTGAAGATCTTTTGCAAGGAGTAAAGACATTTGGGTAAAAAAGTCAAGGATGGGAAAAGTCATCATAATTGGACCTGATGGAGCAGAAGAACAGAATTACCTGTAAGTTGTTAGACACCACGTCTGCCTCAGTCTGATCAGTACTGTTGTCAGTGACCAACCTTCTAGTTTGTGAGACAACTCTCGCCTTGTGTACTGTCAGCAAGTCCATGTAAGCAAGATGAAAAAGTGTTCAATGCAGTGCCCATATATACAGGATAAGAGTAGTAGTACTATGATGTGCCCTTATATACAGGATAAGAGTAGTAGTACTGTGCTTTGCCCTTGTATACAGGATAAGAGTAGTAGTACTGTGCTCTGCCCATATATACAGGATAAGAGTAGTAGTACTGTGCCCTGCCCATATATACAGGATAAGAGTAGTAGTACTATGATGTGCTCTTATATACAGGATAAGAGTAGTAGTACTATGATGTGCTCTTATATACAGGATAAGAGTAGAAGTACTGTGCTGTGCACATATATACAGGATAAGAGTAGTAGTACTGTGCTGTGCACATATATACAGGATAAGAGTAGTATTACTGTGCTGTGCCCTTATATACAGGATAAGAGTAGTAGTACTGTGCTGTGCCCATATATACAGGATAAGAGTAGTAGTACTGTGCCGTGCCTATATATACAGGATAAGAGTAGTAGTACTGTGCTATGCCCATGTATACAGGATAAGAGTAGTAGCACTGTGCTGTGCCCATATATACAGGATAAGAGTAGTAGTACTGTGCAATGCCTATATATACAGGATAAGAGTAGTAGTAGTACTGTGCTGTGCCCATGTATACAGGATAAGAGTAGTAGTACTGTGCTGTGCCCATATATACAGGATAAGAGTAGTAGTACTGTGCCGTGCCTATATATACAGGATAAGAGTAGTAGTACTGTGCTATGCCCATGTATACAGGATAAGAGTAGTAGCACTGTGCTGTGCCCATATATACAGGATAAGAGTAGTAGTACTGTGCCGTGCCTATATATACAGGATAAGAGTACCGTATTTTCCGGACTATAAGGCGCACTTAAAAGCATTGGATTTCTGTGGAAATCCAAAGTGCGCCTTATAGTCCGGTGCGCCCTATGTATGGCGCTGGGCACAGGGCAGCGGACCATACTTACATAGGTCCCCGCTACCGGAGATCTCCAGCGGGAGATCTGCTGTCTCCGGTAGCGGGGACCTATGTAAGTATGGTCCGCTGCCCTCCTCCACCTCCCCCTCACCTTCCCCGCTCACCTTCCCCGCGTTCCCCGTCGCGTCTCGGCGTCGCGTCTCGTCGCCGTGTCCCGTCGCCGCATCACGTCGGGTCTCCGCCACGCCCCCGGACCTCTGCCACACCCCCGGCCGCCGGACCCCGCGCCTTATAGTCCGATGCGCCTTATATATGTAATTATTACATATATAAGGCGCATCGGACTAATGCGCCTTATAGTCCGGTGCGCCCTATAGGGCAGAAAATACGGTAGTAGTAGTACTGTGCTGTGCCCATGTATACAGGATAAGAGTAGTAGTACTGTGCTGTGCCCATATATACAGGATAAGAGTAGTAGTACTGTGCCGTGCCTATATATACAGGATAAGAGTAGTAGTAGTGTGATGTGCCCAAATAAACAGGATTGTAGTTGTACTCGGTAGTATAATTATGTGAAGGATAACAATTATGTGAAGTATATGAAGCAGATGTAATCATAATGTCAAGATAAATTCCTTTTCCTATAATAAATAGAATGTAACCTATTACCTGTCTGTAGCTACATTGTGCCAAAAATTCTACTCTATGATGGTTACAGTAATCCTGGCCTCCTTCTGAACTTTACTACCAAGACCCCTAGGACTTGGCAGACAGACACGTGTTTAGGATAAAATATGTGTTTTATGGAATTTAACCTTTTGACAGGCAGTCAGTCTTTATTGGGTTGAATGGTAAACTTGAATGGTTAAATGTACGTCCCTGCAGCAGCATGTCTATTTACTAGTGTTACTATGGTGTGGTTTACCTTACAGTGTATGTTATGACAGTATAGTACTAGACTACAGACAACACTCCCTATATAGCTATTATAACCAGCCAGAGTGCAGGACCACATTAGGGAAAAAAAAAAGACTCTTGGTGGGCTGTCGATGTAAAATTGGGAGAATATAAAATAATTTTTAGTAAAAATAAAAACATTTTTGTCCAATTAAACCAATAGAAATGGTAGATACAAACATTTAATGAATTAGAAAAACAAAATCTGATATGGATAGTTTATAAAATGGAAAGCTATAAGTGTAGTAGGCGTCTTTCACTTTAGACAACTCCTCCTCTGTGCAGTATGGATGGTTTTGCTAGTTGAAGAATACATCATGGAAAATATTATCCAAATACTGCAAGTTGTGTGTTACACAGCAACACCAAGATATTAATAATCGAACAAAGATTATGTTTAAATTAATACAAATAATATAAAAAGAGCAAAAATGCCTCTGTGCTGCAGCTTCACAGGCTGTTACACGGTCAGCCCCTCCTACTACTCCCTCAGCACTTTCCCCCTCTGCCTAATGTTATCTCACACAGTGGGAGGGGGGAAGTGCTCCTTCACAGGGGGGGATTTACTATTTGTGCCGCAAGGACGATTGTTGGCATCAGAGATCAGTCTCCGCAAAGCACAGCCCGATGTATTAAAGTGGTGCATCTGTTCTTTCTGGCGCAAACTCATTTTAAATTATCCGCAACAGTTCTGTGCCAAAAATACCAGCATTTTTTTGGCGCTTATGCGATAATACATGTGCCCCACAGTGTTACATTTATGAGTTAGTCTCTCTGGTTTATCATACTTGATTTCCTTTAGTAAATCATTCAGCTCTACACCATATTTTTCAATACACAAGTGCAAAATTTTTTTTAAAAACCCTTAAAAAGCCCTCAATTTCTGCTTCGGTCTTTTCCCAAGTAAACTGAACACACAAACATTATGTTTGCTTTTAAATTGTAAACATTCACAATGAAGGAAGATAGGTAGTAAGTGAACCCTAAAATTTACAAACCTAATTTAAAGGAAATTACATTAATCAAATATTTTCTACAGTTGCAAATATGGTTTGTACGATCTTGAGGAAGGAATTTTTGTACCATTTCTTCTCTGCAAATATTTTGCGTTCTGGGATGACTCATGTACAGATAATACCACAGCATCTCCATAGGGTTAATTTTAAGACTCTGAATTGTTGCATCACCCAAAGCTTCTTCAGCTGTAGGTCATGGGCGGCTGCCCTTACATTCCCCTCCAAAATGTTTCAATACACCTGAGGCTGCGTTCACACGGTCAATTTTTCAGATGCAGTTTTTAATGCCCAAACCAGTAGTGGAGTTAAAAGAGAGGAGTTTTTCTATACAAATTGTTGCAGATTTTTCCCATTTACAAATGATACAGTAAATCTAAATCGACCTTTGCAGCTCCAAAGCCGTTTTTAATGAACTTTAAAGTTTAAACCCCCAAATGTTTTTGTTATGTGTTTTCGTAGTAACTGCTGCATGTGTGTCCCTACTTGCTAGGGGTATTTCTTTGAAGCCTCTGTAAACCAGAAGGTGAAACTTCTAAATTTATGATCGAAACTAAAGGTAATTTGTCAGTAACAAAATATGCCTTTCACATTATATTACACCAGCAACACTTAAAAATATAAAATCAGGTTTTAATCATCTATTTATAACATCTATAAACAGTACAGACCATGTGATGACATTATTTTATGTATCTTTCCTACATTTTCTCTCCTTTTTATAAGCATTGGGGCACATTTAAAAAACAGTGCAGTTGCCTGTGAAGTGTGCAGGGGGCGCCAGATTCAAGATTTCTGGTGCACGTTGTTCATGAATCTCCCCTGCACTGCATTTTTTTGGTGCACCTTTAATATGTGGTGTGCAAAATATTTCTTTTGGACTTTGCATGATAAATGCGGTCCAATTGAGCACCGGAACAGTCCCTTTCAGTGCAGAAATTTGTGTCCTTTCGGGTATAGTGCAGCCACGATATCTCAGACACTGCAAGCAGTTTTTTGACAAGTTAATAGCTCTTGGGATGTAAAATAACGTTGCCTATTATCTTTGTTACCTACAGTATATCCAGCAGTTTCTTTGCTCAGATTATCTGAGTGCTGCAATGGTGGCTTCTTCTGCCTGTGCTGACAAGCCCTGTAGTCTGTATTATAAACAAACTCTATGGACTCCTGGGTGGGGAGGGGCTGCTGCTCCCTGCTCACAGAGGAGGAGGTCATGTGTACAGAGCTTTCTGTGTATGAAGCAGAGCTGGATGTATTCAAGACTGAGGATACAGATGTCTCCTGCACAGAATAGGGAGGTACAAGATCTCCCCTGTTCCCTATCAGTCCCTCCATCCCAGTCTGTAATTCTACAGAATGTTCTCTGTCTCTCTTGTCCTTATGCTGGTCCCCCCTTTTCGACCTTGTCATGGCAGTATCAGCTCTGTGCAGATAAGCTATTAACCCTTGCACAGCACAGGCTATAGACTGAATATACCTGGTTTACTTATGATTTCTTCCACTTATTAAATGTCTCTGCTCCCCTATGAGATGGAAGCTGCAAGGCTGTTCACCATATGTATCTTGTATGTTAGTGATGTGTCGATTGCGAACAGGCCGGCTCTAAGAAATGGCTCTTGTAAGTGAACCACGGGAGCTTATGGCTCACTTAAACCAGCCCCTAACCGGCTCACCATGTCCCTTTTAACCCGATACATGTGGATTAAAATTGGAGTGGTGTGGGGTGACTTACTGGTCTGTGCCTCCCTATTATATATTGAATAGGGAGACATTCAGGAGCCAGAAGAGCCGACTCTTCTTTGTGAGGGGAGCCTAATGAGCCAGCTCACTAAGAAGAGCTGAAATTCCCATCACTACTGTATGTGCAGTGGATTTACTTGTGGGAAACTAAATGGATTTACTGCTAAATTACTTTGAGAGCGAACACAAGGCATCATGGGATCTGTGGGCAAGCTAACTGGCCTCAGCTTGAGGGCATAGACTGACAGATATTAGTCTATCTATTAGTCTGTGTATACTGAGGGAAGCTGTGCATACTGGAGGGATGGCGCTGTGTATACTGGGGGCTGTCACTGTGCATACTGGGCAGCTGGCACTGTGTATCCTGGGCAGGTGGCACTGTGTATACTGGGGGGAAGCTGTGCATACTGGGAGGCTGGCACTGTGTATACTGGGAGGCAGGCACTGTGTATACTGGGTGGGTGGCTGTGCATACTGGGTGGAGCTGTGCATACTGGGGGGATAACTGTGCATACTGGGGGTAGCTGTGCATACTGGGGGTAGCTGTGCATACTGGGAGGTAGCTGTGCAAACTGGGGGGGGGGGGGTTGTGTTTACTGGGGAGCTGTGGTTCTATATAGTGTTTATGGGGATATGCATATAGGGGCTGCATTTTAATTAAACAGGGTGTCCTTATATGGTACAATTTTCTAGTTTGGCTTTCGTTTCCTGAAAGGGATTTTCCCTTTTAGGACAAATTGGTTTCATGTATAGATATTTAGCCACACTCTTAGGTGCAACATCTATGGATCCACACAAGTGGAATACGGACAGGGAAATACGGACAGGGAAAACCATATAAAGTGTATGTACACAAATGCCAGAAGCCTCACAAACAAAATGGAGGAACTGGAACTCTTGATGTTGGAACGGAAATATGATATAGTGGGTAACAGCGAGACATGGCTGGACAGTAGCTATGACTGGGCTGTTACTATAGATGGTTATAGTCTTTTTAGAAAGGATCGTATAAATAAAAAAGGGGGAGGGGTTTGTTTATATGTGAATTCTTGCCTCAAGCCCGTCCTGCGAGATGACATCAGTAACGCAAATGTGGAGTCCCTATGGGTGGAGATAAGAGGAGGGAAAAATAAAAATAAAATATTACTAGGGGTTTGTTATAAGGCTCCAAATATAATGGAGGCAGCAGAGGAAATGCTGATAAGTGAAATGGATGCGGCTTCAAAGCATGGTGAAGTACTTATCATGGGGGACTTCAATTACCCAGATATTGACTGGGGGGCAGAAACCTGCAGGTCCTTCAAAGGTAGCAGGTTCTTGTCAACAACAAAAGACAATTACCTGTCGCAACTAGTCCTGGAGCCAACAAGAGGGGGGGCACTGCTGGACCTTATCCTTACCAACAGACCTGATAGGGCAGTGATGGCGAACCTTTTAGAGGCCGAGTGCCCAAACTACAACAATGACCTGCTTATTTATCGCAAAGTGCCAACACAGAAATTTAATTTGTGATTTATACTCCCTTCTCTGTCACAGTTTTCATTGATAGCAGCACCTGAGGACACCAATAAAGCAGAAAATAGTCCCAGGTAGCGCTGTCACTTTAAAATAGCTCTGTGCACAGCAAGTCCTGGGCTGTCTGGGACTGCAGGAAGATACCTGGAGTCATCTCTGGTGATGGCCTGAGTGCCCACAGAAAGGGCTCTGAGTGCCACCTCTGGCACTAGTGCCATAGGTTAGCCATCACTGTGATAGGGTATCAAAACTACAGGTTGGGGGGAACCTGGGGAATAGTGATCATAACATCATTGATTTTGTATTACGCTTTACTAAGAGCGTTAGTGAAGGGGCAACCAACACTCTAAACTTCAGGAGGGCAAATTTTCAGCAACTAAGGGAAGACCTTAAAGGCATAGACTCGGATAATGCTCTCAAGGACAAAAGCCCCCCCCAAAAATGGGACTTTTTCTCATATATTCTGAAAAAGTCCTGTGAGAAACACATACCTTATGGGAAAAAGCATAAAAGGAACAAGAAAAACCCTATGTGGCTAACTAGTCTTGTAAGGAAAGCAATAAGCGAGAAAGATAAAGCGTTTAAGGTGCTAAAACGTGAAGGTAGCGATGAGGCATTACAGGATTATAGAGAGAAAAATAAATCCTGTAAAAAGCAGATAAAGGCCGCAAAAATAGAGACTGAGAGAAATATTGCCAGGGAGAGCAAAAATAATCCCAAATTATTTTTCAAGTATATAAATGATAAGAAACTAAAAACAGAGAGTGTGGGTCCCCTTAGAAATAACATGGGGGTCATGGTGGAAGGAGACGAGGAAAGGGCCAATCTACTGAATGTCGCCTTCTCAACTGTCTTTACCCAGGAAAATCCCCTGGTGGAAGACACAATGAGGAATAATGTTAATTCTTTTTATAATGTCAACAGTTTAACCCAGGAAGAGGTACGGCGCCGCCTCGCAACCACTAAGATAGATAAATCACCGGGGCCAGATGGCATACACCCCCGGGTTCTGCATGAATTATGTACGGTGATAGACAGACCGTTATTTTTAATATTTGAAGATTCACTGAGGACTGGTTATGTTCCACAGGAATGGCGCATAGCAAATGTGGTACCAATATACAAAAAAGGATCAAATAGCGATCCTGGAAACTACAGACCCGTGAGTCTAACTGCTGTGGTGGGGAAAATATTTGAGGGGTTTATTAGAGATGCTATCCTGGAGTATCTCACTGTGCACAACCTTATAACCCAGCGTCAGCATGGGTTTATGAGAGATCGGTCCTGTCAGACTAATCTGATTGGTTTCTACGAGGAGGTAAGTTCAAGACTGGATCTGGGGGACGCTGTGGATGTTGTATATCTGGACTTCTCAAAGGCATTTGACACCGTGCCACATAAAAGGTTGGTATATAAAATGAGACTGCTGGGAATAGGAGAAAATCTGTGTATCTGGGTAAGTAATTGGCTTAGTGATAGAAAACAGAGGGTGGTCATTAATGGCACATTCTCAGATTGGGTTGATGTTACCAGTGGAGTGCCACAGGGGTCAGTATTGGGGCCACTTCTTTTTAATATTTTTATTAATGACCTTGTAGTGGGTTTACACAGTCAAGTTTCAATATTTGCAGATGATACTAAGCTGTGTAAAGTAATAAATACTGAGGGATTTGTGGAAGCTTGAGGGATGGGCAGAGAAATGGTTGATGAGGTTTAATGTAGATAAATGTAAAGTTATGCACTTGGGCCATGGAAACAAAAAGTATAATTATGTTCTAAACGGTCAATTACTTAGTAAAACTGAAGCTGAAAAGGACTTGGGCGTATTGGTGGATGGTAAACTTAATTTTAGTGACCAGAGCCAGGCGGCTGCTGCTAAAGCAAATAAAATAATGGGATGTATCAAGAGAGGAATAGATTCTCATGATAAAGACATAGTTTTGCCCTTATACAAATCCCTGGTCAGACCACACATGGAATATTGTGTACAGTTTTGGGCACCAGTGTATAAAAAGGATATAATAGAGCTGGAACGGGTGCAGAGGAGAGCAACCAGGATTATTAGGGGAATGGGGGGATTAGAATACACTGACAGATTACAAAATTTGGGATTATTCAGTTTAGAAAAAAGACGGCTGAGGGGAGACCTCATTACAATGTACAAATACCTGAACGGACAGTACAAGGATCTCTCCAAAGATCTTTTTATACCTAGGCCTGTGACCAGGACAAGGGGGCATCCTCTACACCTAGAGGAGAGGCGATTTTACCATCACCATAGACAAAGGTTCTTTACTGTAAGAGCAGTGAGACTATGGAACTCTCTGCCGCAGGAGGTTGTTATGGCCGACTCTATGTACATGTTCAAGAGAGGCCTGGATGACTTTCTGGAGAGAAAAAATATCACGGGTTATGGGGATAAAACATTTATTTAATTCTTGAAGGTTGGACTTGATGGACTTGCGTCTCCTTCCAGCCTTATATACTATGAAGTGTTAAATAATATTGCAATGATCCGATATTCCCTGTTCTAACATTGTGTCTTTTGTCCTTATATGGTACTGTATATAACTTAATTTGTAAGTATGTATATGGGGGATGTGATTAATAGAGGGGAACTGTATATTAATTAAAGGAGAGGGTATATATGTAAATTAGCAGGGTGCTGTAATTCAGGGTGTATGGTATATATAATTCTGGGTGCTGCACAAACTATAATTTAATCTGCTCTGTCACATTTATAATCCCCAAATTTTGCACAGCCGCTCTCTGTGACTCAGGGAATGTCATAGACTCAGTTTTGAGCCAAAATTTTCACCTTGTGATTTCCAAAATACACTTATTAACCACCATATACAGGAGCGATTGTTTGCTGCTGCTGCTGCGGCAGTTGGAAGCTGAGCCTTGATTGGTTGCTGTTCTGCCACATGTCATTAATATGAGCTCTGAGCTGTGATTGGTTACTATAAGCAATGAGTATAAGACGTGTGTGAGGTAATATGGATAGGAATACAGAGATAGGGGGAGATTTATCAGAAATGTCTGAGGTAAAACTGTTCCAGTTGCCCATTGAAGCCAATCAGAGATCAGCTGTAATTTTATAGACAGCTGTGCAAAAATGAAACTTGAGCTCTATAAACATGAGCAACTAGAGCAGTTCTACTCTCAGACACACTAATAAATCTCTCCACAGACAAAGCGACAGTCACTGAAAGAGACGGCCAGAGACAGTCACTGAAAGAAATGGCCAGAGACACCTTATGTATCAGATCCTACTTTTAATACATAGCAGAAGACTGTGAAACCTGAGGTCCATTTTCTCAATGTGTATTTACATCTTACATAAACAAAGTATTTCCAGTTATAATGGGAGTCTAGTTAAACAAACAAAGGTATGGCAATGCCACTGTGTCTACATTGTGCAATCAGCAGGGTGTGTTCAAAAAGTGAGATGAATTTGGTGTTTGATTATTGTGTAATTAATTATACATAGCGGAGACATTACAAGGGAAATAAACCAAATGCCTCCACACTACAGGGAAAGGGCCATGTGTTCAATATTCCCACTCTTTCTCATCATTCAGGATAACAATTGGGCTCAGTGCAAACACTGAAGTTCACAATTTGCTAATCATGGGAGAAGCCTTGATCTGATATGTAGAGAGAGAAGAGAGGAGTAATGAATATGAACTTTTTTTCTATGTATATGAGTAACAGGACTACTAACTAACTTAGTAGTTTAATAGGATTAATATTTACAAATCTCACTACAAAAAGTCTTGGATGCTACATTGTTGTAACATTCACAATGTACACACTTGTGCAGAGAGACAGTGGGGTAGACAGACCTATATGTGGTATGTAGATGCCCTTGATGAACATGGTAGCACTAAGATGAACCTGGTCATATATGAAGCTTGCTCCCAGACATGGACCTGAAGTATCATATACAGGCGGTCCCCTACTTAAGGACACCCGACTTACAGACAACCCATAGTTACAGACGGACCCCTCTGCCCACTGTGACCTCTGGTGAAGCTCTCTGGATGCTTTACTATAGTCCCAGACTGCAATGATCAGCTGTAAGATGTCTGTAATGAAGCTTTATTGATAATTCTTGGTCCAATTACACCAAAAATTTTGAAACTCCAATTGTCACTGGGGCAAAAGAAAAAAAATTGTCTAGAACTTCCATTATAAAATATACAGTTTCGACTTACATACAAATTCAACTTAAGAACAAACCTCCAGACCCTATCTTGTATGTAACCCGGGGACTGCCTGTACTTTAAAAGAGCGGTCCAATGTCCATTGCATGGAGGTAGCTAAATAGTCATATGGGAGGAGACTGCACAACTAGCACACTACTAACAGGAACAGGGCATCTGGTATGCTCAAGACCCCTTTCATACAAACCCAGGCAAGCACGTGGCCGGGTGCAGGAAAGAGGAGCGGAGATTGCTCCTCACCCCTCCCCTCTCCATAGACAGCTGATCAGTCAGTCACCGCCCGGCTTGGTCACGTTTCGGTAAGACACAGTAGGGGGAATTTATTAAACCACTTGCACTGGAATTCTGGTGAAATAGAACCAAAAAACTTGCCTAAAATTATCTTTTTTTTGGCACTTTTCCGACTTGTTCGCCTAAGGGGGAATGGCCTCCTGGAAACAGGCGTGATCTCGCTGAAAGGGGGCGTGGGCATTAGAAATTACTTTGTGCTCCAAAAATTCAATTGTACAGTTTAGAACCTGCATCACACTCGCAAGTGTGGAACGGGCCTTATCCTTTCTCCTAAAGAGTTCTTCTCAGTCACCTTCTCTCAACACATTTGATCCACTATCTAGCACTTTTCTTCAGAATTCATTTTATATGAAATGCAATGTTGGCGAAAGCAATCAAAGAACTCGTCTACCTGCCAGAAGATTGAGATTACCATATAGGGGGTATTTTGGAACAGCAGTTAGTCTCTAGTCACCCATTAACCTTCCTTGTAGACCTGTAAACCCATGCCAAGAATGCACTCTGTCTATGTAGTTGGTGCAAACTTATAACTGTCTTGTATTTGGCACATCATATTTCCATTTCCAGGTCACAGGAGATGTGTACAGCAGATCCAAAATATCTTTTCAAAAATATGCAAGCTGATGTAGAATCACAAGGGCATGCCCACTGTTGGTTTTATCATGTTATAGTTGCCCTTTGATGAACATGGTATAGCATACTTCACTACTCAATGGGATCTGTCTAATCTGTCGACTGTTAATGCAAATTGTGAAATTGTAACTGTCTGCCCCATTAGAGATAGCTAAGAATAGCGATGCCAATTAGTGATACATTTAGATAACTAGGCAAGGCTAGATCTGAAATTAGACAGTCACATCAAAATAGAGAGCTGAAATAAGTCAGATTGCTAATGGAGGATTATAAGGAGGTGGACGAGATGTCACAAAGAGCTATGGGTGCTGAGGAATTGTCTTGCCTACCCACTACTTTTTCTTTGGTTTAGGATAAATGCCAATGACTGGGGACTATTTTCAGGCAGCAAAAAGTTGGCCAGTGGCCTTTTGGTTGCGAACGTGTGTGATCAGCATGGGTCAACTCTCAAACCGATAATAGTAAAGGCTGTCTGAGTCACAAACTGGAACAGAAATAAGGCATGCTCTGGGTCTTGGGGCTTGGGTGGTCAGCTCATACATGGATGTGTGGAAACCACAGCCATATGAGGGAGCCAAAAGAAAAACATTGGGCCACATTTATTAAAGGGAACCTGTCACCACATTTTGCACAAATACAGCTAGTTGCTGGTTCTTATAGAGCCCTAGTAACTATTTGAACTGATTAGTTCCGTCTACCCAATAATCACTAACAGCCGTGCACCACTTTAATACATCAGGCTGTGCGTTGCGGAGACTGATCTCTGATGCCGACAGTCGTCCATAATTAGTAAATCCCCCCCATTAAAACCTGGTCTAGGGAGTTCTAAACCTTTCAGTCCAATTCATTAATCCCTTGTGCCACAAATCTACATCCCACTGAAAGATATAGAATGGTTCTAGCGCCACCCTGGACTAAAAATAATAAATGCCCCTCTTTGCTTCTTATCGGGACCTTGAAATCATTGGAGGAGCAGTATTTGGAAGTAATGTTATAAGGCCCCTTCCACACTAGCGTTGCATTTCACCTCAGGGTGCAATGCGTGAAAAACGGACGTTTTTGGCTGCGTTTTTGTTCCATTTTTCCTTAGAGTCATTAGCGTTTTTGCGTTTTTCACGCGCGTGTTGTTCGTGTTTTTTTGCGTTTTCGTTACGTTTTTCACGCACTTTTTTTTAAGTCAATGGGACTTTTTCAAAGGAACCATGGTTCGGGAATAAAATGTTTTATTTAATTGAAAAAGAATGTCTTCTGATAAGTTAGCAAATGTATGCAAACATCTACAATCTTTTCTTCACTGTTCCGCGCGTATATTATCTCCCGACAAGTTAGCAGATGTGAAGAACAGTGAAGAATAGAATAAAAACAGTGAACACAGTAAACACAGGATCATTTAAGTGAAAAACACAGTAAAGAACACAGTGAAGAATAGATTACAGATGTTCGGCACATCTGCTTACTTGTCGGGAGATACGCGCGGAACGGTGCGAACAAAATAGTATGTGAAGAACAATATATATGTGTGAAGAAGACATTGCAGATGTATGGAAACATCTGCAATGTGTTCTTTAAACACATATATATTGTTCTTCACATGCTATTTTGTTCGCACCGTTCCGCACGTATCTCCCGACAAGTAAGCAGATGTGCCGAACATCTGTAATCTATTCTTCACTGTGTTCTTTACTGTGTTTTTCACTTAAATGATCCTGTGTTCACTGTTTTTATTCTATTCTTCACTGTTCTTCACTGTGTTTTTTTAATTAAATGCTCGAGCAGGGGAATTATTCATGTCACCTAGCAACCCATCCATTTAAAACGCATTGCACTCGCATTTCACTTGCAATGCTTGCGAGTGCAATGCATTTTTGAGGCGTCTCCATAGACTTGAATGGGGCGGGAAAAACGCGCATGAAACGCAAAAGTAGAGCATGCTGCGATTTTGACGCGCATCAAAACAAACGCAAGCACGCCCGTGAAAAACAACGCAAATGAGGAAAGACCCATTGGAAACAATGGGACAGAGTGCAATGCAAGTTCTGTGTGTCAAAAGCACGCGCAGAACTCGCGCGTGAAAAACACTAGTGTGGAAGGGGCCTAAGGGTTGGAGGAAATCCTGAATGCTGGCTCTTTTATCGGAAATCTGGGGAGAAGTTAATATAGCCTGCGCCAGAATCGGTGGGACGTGGGGTACATTTCATTTAAATTTGGCATGTTGTGGGCCAGCGGGGGCATTACATGTGCCAGTTTTAAAAATTTCCCTATGTAGGCTGATTCATGCTCACCTCCCGGGTCAAGCTGTAATCCCATTGATACTTTTAGAAAATACATGATATTATTTATAAAATGGTATTGTTAGAAAATCCCACTGATTTCCATAATTGCACCATACACATAGACAGATAGTAAGGACGAAAGAAAACACAAGATTAGCAAACAAGAAAACATGAAGTGGCAGCTCGCTGGCACCGGTGTTGATGAATCTGATTTTAATATGATCCTCACTTTCAGTACAATGCTGCGGCTTGTACATCACAAATACATTTCTGCATGCTGGAAAACCCTAGAGCCTTGGCTGCGGCTACAGTCGGGTCTCACATGGTTTAAATTAGTGTAATGATCCAGTCTATGCTGCAATTCAGTACTCAGAAGACCTGCTGCTGACCCCAACATTTGTGGATCATTATACATGTGCAGGGAAGTTCCAGAGAGCAGAATTTACAGAATTAACTATCCTGCTGACAGAGGAATGTAATTTACTATGCGATGTTCAGAAATAAAGCACTTCCTGTACATTGTTGTAAGAGGAGCACAGGGTGACACATGGTGACATCAAGATGCATACAAGTCAAAGGCACAAGTATATTAATACATTTTGGGCAAGTTTGTTTCCCACATTTTGGGCAAATCAATTAAAAAGACACAGGGAGATCTATTATCACTTTGGTTGGTTTCTTGTACTGCTGTTTGAGACTTTTTGGTCTCAGTTGGAACTTTTTGGTCTCAACTAAGACTGAAAAGTCTCAATTGAGGCCAAAATGTCTCATAAACAGTACAAGAAACCAACCAACTTGGTGATAGATCTCCCCCAAGGAGTCACTTTTTTTTACACATTTGTTGGCATCTTTAAATGGGTTTTCCATGAATGGGGCATGGGCAGGGTCCAAAAAGAAATTAACAAATATATACCCCTTGCTCCTGTTTCCTGCATCGGAGAAAGTTTCCTAGCCTGCACTCTGCCCAAAGTCGCAAGGGTTACTGGACCCACTCACAAGTGCCCTCCTTGGACCACGAGACCGCACTTACGTTTTTCAGAGGACTTTACTTCCTATGTTGTCCCATGGTCCAATGATGACACTCATTTGGATCAATGTATAGGCCTGAAAAACAGAAGAATTTAGCAAAATGGGAATCAGGAGCCAGAGCAGGGTAAATATGTGTTCTAGATTTCCCCCACCCAACCCAACCGAATTTCTCCAGGCGACCTTGGTTTTTTTTATAGTAATTGAAAAAAATTGCCATTTTATTATTAATTGCATGTTTATTTTAATTTTTAAAGGTTTAAAATACAATACTGGGTTGACATTATGGTCATGTGATTATGCCTTACAACTTCAAGGTTGTGACTTTATCAGAACAACATTTTAACAATATATCAGTATATTGCTGAGTTTATCTTTTTACAATACATACAGTTTTTATTTAATTTAACATTTTTGGTCTTTGTAACATTTGCCGTCAAAATATTATTTTGTACGTTGATGTAGTGTTAGAAAGTGGAGTACCATTTGCTGTCAAGTTATTTACAAAAGTGCAAAAATTGTGGCAGAGCTGCAGCATTTTGAAGAAGAACTTTTAAAAATGTAAAGGATTGGTGTTCTTTAAGTATTCTTGAACCTAAAAAACAAAAGAATTATATCAATAATTGAAGTTATGGCTGCACCCTACTGTGAGATGTAAGACAACAGTAGCAGTAGAGACGAAATTCTGATGTGGTAAAGACATAAGCCCACATTTACTAAGGTGCTTGAACCAGTTTTCTGTCTGAACTGCTTTCAAATGTATGTAAGAAGTGTCCGCGCCATATATGTGTCGTACACATAAAGTCCGACAAAAATGTGTCGCACGGCTCATGTTAAAGGTGCACCAAAAAAAGTTGGTGCACTCTGTCGGAGCTACGTAGACGGTACCAGATTCGTGAAGAATGAGAGCCAGAAATCATGAATCTGGTGCCTCCTGCACGCTACACAGGCAAACTGCACATCGTTTTTAGTAAATCTGGGCCACGGACCATTAAACAAGTCAAAAGGCAATAGAAGAACCATTCAGAAAATAAAACATATGTGGTCCCCTTCTAAAGGAATATGGCTCATTATCCCCAAGCAAGGTTCTGAAAACTCACCGTGCATGTGTGGGATATACCAGACCAAACTGAACTGAACTGAAATCAGCATGTCCGTTTAGTTCAACAATTCTAGGTGCGGTCTGGTAAATTCTGAATGCACACGAGCGAGTTTGTCAGATGAAACGTACTCATGGAAAACGGGCCTACAGAGCACCGTTCTACCCTACCCCACTATATTTATCTTAGGGCCGGGACACATACATCATTTGTCAGTATCTTTCCAGACCAATCAAGTGTCATACATAAGGCTATAACTTACAGCATTTGTGCAGTGAGGGAGCTCTCTATGGAAATGCGTGGATTATGAAGATACCGGAGTCTGCACCATAGAAGTTGTGATATGACTAGAGCAGAGCAATTAATATTGTCATGGGTCATTGGCTTTATGAAAATTGTGGGTCACCAACAGGTTTATTTTTTTATGATTTGACATTAGCTACCTACACAAAGTACAAGAACTATGTTAATAGGGAGAGGATAGTTAATGACCTCTAGAGGTCCCTCGGCATTCCTGAAAGATACAAATATGATTATTTTAGGAATGGAAGTCCTTTCTTTATTATCTCTACAGGGCAGTAAGTTGCAGATTTCAATGTTCTATCTCTCTGAGGTTAAAACACTTTAAAGGACACCTACCATCAGTTTGACAGATTGTAGATGTACAGCATTACATGCTTGTTTCCTTATAAACTAATTGGAACCGGAGGCGCTCATTCTGGCGTCATCATCGCCAGGTTCCCCCCACCGTAATTCTTCCTCCTGCTCCCACCCAAGGAGCTAGAAGAGAGCACAGCCGCGCTCTCTTCTTGCCCCGGCCCTCTGACGTTACCGGCCAGCTCCTAGCTTCCTGGCCGGGAGCAGGAGGTAAGATTACAGCGTGGGGGCATGCATAAATTAAAACCGGACGATGCCGAGAGGCGCTCAGGCGATGACAGCCCAATCGCTTTCCGCTTATTTACATATTATTTAAATGTTTAAAAGTAATTTTCGTAGCAACTAAGCCATTTCTTTAAGCAGTAAATGTTGTTCCAGGTCATGCTGGACATCGACCATCAGTCAAACTGATGTCGATGTCCTTTAAAGGGAAGCTGTCATCAGAAGCCCTTTTTCTTGCTCCACCATGTCCCCATAGAGAATAGTGTACACATTGCCAAAGAGTTTTTATAGTAAAATTCCCTTTTTCCAAAAAAAAAAGATAAGTTCGATGATAGTTTACCTTTCTGTATGTAGAGCTCTGTCCCTAATTCCCTGGGAGTGGCCAGTGAGGAGTAAGGCAGACATCTATAATAACTTGAGGGGGGAAGCGATGGGGCGAGGACATATGGGGGACATGGGGTTTCCTGAGGGTGGGAGGAAACCATTTCTCACTAGCCACTCCCATAGGACACGGCTCTGCCGAGAGAAAAGTAAACTTTGATCCAACTCTTTTTTTTTCTGAAAAAGACAGTTTTACTATAAAAACCTTTAGGCAATGTGTACACTATTCTCTATACGGACATGAGGGGCTAGAAAAAAAGGGGCTCCTGATGACAAGTTCCCTTTAAACCAAATAAGGAGAAATTGGCAGTAAAAGATCTATTCTATATTAAATAAAGTATGAAGTCTGCAGCCAAAACAGATGACACGTCCACATTTTACATCTTAATTACTAGTTTCTCTAGGTAAAACAAAAGGCTAAAGTATTGGTTGATTTCCATGTGATAGATGGCAGGAAATAAATGAGTAATTTATAAGAACACATAAACCACAGGACTACAATGAACTGGTAGCATTCGCTGTCTTTCTGTTCCACATCTTTAATTACAGAGAATGTAAGTTCTTGCTAGCAGCTGCCTCCCACTGTCACTAGAACACAAATCTTACTAATGCTATTTATTTCTAGAACTCATGTGTCTTCTCATAAAAGAGCTAGGTGGAAAGGGTGGGATTTTATTTTATATTAAATCTGGCGCATAAGCACTGAAGCATTCACTGAATAAGGATATAGATTGTTCACCTCTCTAATTTTTGTTAATTCACTGAAAATAGGGGACAAGAGAGTGTCAAAGGAAAAGTAAAATTTAACTTTTAATAGATAAAGATTAAAACAAATTTGTTCGAATGTGTGAGGTACAAGAACCTCCGCCACAGAAGAGTGTGTCTAAAACAAATCTTTACAAGAAGTCTGGCCCCAGTATAAGCACAAATACAGGCTGATCTAAACTGGGGACAAGACCACAGACAAAAACAGGGGGTATAGGCTACTGATAAATTACACTGGTCCTGCTAATAGCTGATGTCAGACCTATGTAACAAAACCACCCCTCTCACAGATAGATCGATAATATGCCAACGAGCTAGCAAATCGACACCAGCATTGCCACCATACAAGCGGCCTGACCTGGGGTCATTCTATGATGTATCGGAGGCTAATTGCTCATGACGATAACGGATAGCGAACTGCTAGTAGGTCTAACTGGAGTATGAATTGATAACTCCTAGCTAATTGACCCCTCAAGCTGTCATGATACCACTATCCTGAGCTTGCACTCCTACGATAATATAACCCAACGCGTTTCCTGACTATTAAGCATTCATCAGGGATCAGATGTAATAGTAATGGTAGTACACTAATTTTGTGTGAGTACACATACACATAGCGTGTCCCCGCATTGATAACAGCGGCGGCGCGCGCGGGGACCGCTAGGTATTTAAAGCCTAGGTCCCGCCCCTTCATGGACGCAGGAGTGGTTAGGAACCAATCGTGAGGACCTGGGGGAGTCGGGCCCTCACAGAGAGGAGACGCCCCCAGAAACGCCGATGGTCCGGCCAATGACAGAGCCGGGGGTAGAGCACGTTGGCGACATTAGGAACAGGAGGGATACCTCAGTGGCAAGACATTTTGCCAGATCCCATAATGGTGACCCTAATCAACTCCGGTATCAGGTGATAGAGAGAATCAGACCCCCCAAACGGGGAGGCAACTGGGACAGACTGATACAACAAAAGGAGACCAGATGGATTTACACCCTCAACACGGTGGAACCTAATGGTCTCAATGAGAAGTTGTCATTTACTAGTTTTTTGTAATCTCCATCTATGGTTCAGTCTGCTGCTATACACCCTAACTATCGGGGGGTAGCACCAGTGTCACTAGTTTACCTGCTCCTTATCCCTATCCATCACACATAGTTTCCCACTATGCTATGGTACTCCAGTGTGTGTCGTTTTTAGTTTCCTCCATTGGATTTTCCTCTTCCATGTTTCGGACCTTAACAGTCCTATGCAACTTCAAATGTCCCTCCTATTCATTTCTGTGCTTTCACACTTTTGCTGATTTCCGTACATGATGGTGCTATGCCTTTTACAGATCTGACCTTGGATGCCAGGTGACGAGCATCCTCTTCTATTCCCCTTTCAATATCTATACCGATAGGTCCCCCGTATTCATGTTTCATCCTAGGGGGGAGTGGCTTCAATTGTTATGTATCACTACTCACCTCCAGCCTGCCTTTTGCCACACACGGGGGCGCGGTCTGGGCGGTCTCTACCCCCGCTCGGATGTCGCGACCATGTGATCGGCAGGCGGGGGGCGGGTCCCGCCCTCACGCTCACGTGATCCGCGTCGCGTTCACGTGGCGGGGGGCGGTCCTCCGCCCCCGGCTCTGTCATTGGCCGGACCATCGGCGTTTCTGGGGGCGTCTCCTCTCTGTGAGGGCCCGACTCCCCCGGGTCCTCACGATTGGTTCCTAACCACTCCTGCGTCCATGAAGGGGCGGGACCTAGGCTTTAAATACCTAGCGGTCCCCGCGCGCGCCGCCGCTGTTATCAATGCGGGGACACGCTATGTGAATGTGTACTCACACAAAATTAGTGTACTACCATTACTATTACATCTGATCCCTGATGAATGCTTAATAGTCAGGAAACGCGTTGGGTTATATTATCGTAGGAGTGCAAGCTCAGGATAGTGGTATCATGACAGCTTGAGGGGTCAATTAGCTAGGAGTTATCAATTCATACTCCAGTTAGACCTACTAGCAGTTCGCTATCCGTTATCGTCATGAGCAATTAGCCTCCGATACATCATAGAATGACCCCAGGTCAGGCCGCTTGTATGGTGGCAATGCTGGTGTCGATTTGCTAGCTCGTTGGCATATTATCGATCTATCTGTGAGAGGGGTGGTTTTGTTACATAGGTCTGACATCAGCTATTAGCAGGACCAGTGTAATTTATCAGTAGCCTATACCCCCGTTTTTGTCTGTGGTCTTGTCCCCAGTTTAGATCAGCCTGTATTTGTGCTTATACTGGGGCCAGACTTCTTGTAAAGATTTGTTTTAGACACACTCTTCTGTGGCGGAGGTTCTTGTACCTCAACACATTCGAACAAATTTGTTTTAATCTTTATCTATTAAAAGTTAAATTTTACTTTTCCTTTGGCATAAGCACTGAAACAAGCACAATGGGGCACATTTACTTACCCATCCGGAGGAGTTCACAGAAAGTGCATTGTCCGACGATCATGCACTGTGCCGCGATTCACTAAGATCGTGCGCCCGGTATCCTGCATGTGTCGCTTCCCCGCTCAGGTCCGCTGGAGTTCACCTTCTTCTTCCTGGTGCATGTAAGTGAATTGCCTTGCGATACAATTTGAAAGTTAAATACCGTGCTCAGTCCGAATCAGTGGGAACGTCTGATGGCCCGCCCCCCCCCCCCCCCGATTTCTGTCACATGAAGGCCTGAGCAGCTTCACCACAATCCAATCACGTGTGACACAATCCCCTGTTAAATACCTGTCACAACCGTGCAAAACCTGAAAACGTCAGAAATCCGACGAAAGTGCCGCCTGTAGCCAGTGCCCGTGCCAGTGCAGGCTATGGAGGCTGCCAACGCAGCGAAGCCTCCTAATAGGTCCGGCTACTGCCGGGGGCACCATCATACACTTAGCGCAAGCGTATAATATGTGCCCCATTGTGTTTTGATCTACCTTTAAAACCAAGTATTATGACCCAGGGACACTTACTCATCCAGGCACCATGACTGTCGTATTTTTCTACCCCTGGTGCACTGAGAAGCTGTTTTGCATTGAAGGGGTTTTCCACTAATAGCACAGAGTAGGTTTAATACAATTTACTGTATGCTCCCAGGAGCCACATGTCACTTGATACCCAGATGACTTTATGTGTCCTGCTGGCTTATGAAGAGAGCGATGCAATTATTACTGTCTGCAGACCCCCTCCCTCATAACCACTGGTGGGACACTACAACTTGGATTATAGTTAAAGGGGTATTCCCAATTAAGTTATTTATAATAAAACTAGAGGATCTGCAAAGGAAAAGGAGTCCACTTCGCGCTGCCCAGTCGAGTTTGCCATTAAAGCAAAGCTACATTCAGAATCCATCATGATAACCCAGGGGCACTTATTCATAGATCCAGACACTGGGGGTTATTTATCATTAGACCAGCTCCTTGGGACAGTTCTATGTCCGTTTTTGGAGCTCCGCTGCCCATAAGATTTTTTAAAGTGTCTTTGGCCCTTTAATAAATGTTCTTATGGTCTATTTTCAGCCTGGAATTTTTGTTTTCAAAAAGTCCTAAGAAAGTCTCAAAATGTATAAAAAGTCCCAGTACATAGACAAGAAGTGGGCTCGAGTAACTATGAGACTTTTTGCAAAAGTCTTATATTTGTTATCCATAACCTCTCTACTCCTGAAATCCACTTTTAAAATTATGCTAATGACTGTGAGCACATACCCTAGCTCCTCTGTGATCTAGCTTTACAGACAGTCTCACCCTCTACCCTGTTCCCTTAGCACTATTACAGTAAGCAGGCGCTGAAAAAGGCCAAGGCTCTATGTCAGCTGTTTTCATTGTTCCTATGTGTATTTATGACATTTCCTATGGGCATGTCATAAATACCTGACTTGAATAATCCTTTAATATATATTATTATTATCATTATTATTATGTTGATATTGGTGGTTATTTATATATACTGTATTATGCTGCACACTGTACAACATAATGTGGCACATTTACTTACCCGGTCCTGCCGCGTTCCCCGAGGTGCGTTGTCCGTTGAGGATGAAGTCTGCCGCGATTCAACAAGATCGTGCGCTCGAGATCCTGCATGTGTCGCTTTCCCTCTGAGATCCGCCGGAGTTCACCTTTTCTTCCCGGTGTATGTCGGTGCATTGTCTTGCGACACACTTTGAATTTTAAATCCCTTCGCTTAGTCCGAATCAGTCGGGTTGTCTGACGGGCCGCCCCTGATTTGTCGCATGAAAGTCGTCGCAATTGCGCCAAAATCCGATCACGTGCTGTGTACATCACCCATGTACTCGGCAGCTTCTGGGACAGTACCGTTCATGTGTATAAATGTATATATCAGTGCATACATGTGTGCTAAAAACTGTATAAATGTGTGTATGTGTGTAAGAGTATATAAATATATGAATATCCAAATATGTATATTGCCTGAGGTGGTAAGGGGACCCCATTCAAAAGTCTTAGATATGCCCCTGATAATGTGCTTCATGTATGGAAAATTAGGTATCTGTGTGTATTATACTGTAGCTGTGTGTAGTCTATCAAACCCTAGAAAATTTTTTCAAGGTTGTCGAATCGAAAATAATATTCAAGTGCACAGCAGCAGAGTATAGTAAAAAAATTAAAGTCAGGAGGAAAGTGGCCATTGCTAGCGGGAGCTTTAGAGTTGCAATTTGTCCTACAGAGTAAAACAAGTGGCCACTGATAAATTCAATATTCTTACCTTGTCAGAACCAAAGTGAGATTCAAACTCAGATCTCAAAATTGCCCTCTTCAGAACATCTGTAGCCACTTGCGTAGCCATATCTGACGTCACCTGTTAAACATAAAAGTCATTTTTTGTGATTGTATGCAAGTCAAAAGAAAACCAATAGTGTTTCCAACCTATTTGGCCCCCCTCCCTGTAAATAAACAATATCACAAATCTACGTGTATATACCTGCATCAACAGATTTAAAGGACATCTACCACCTGGATGAAGGATTGTAAACCAAGCACACTGACATACTGGTGTTTGCCGCTTCTGGCAGAAGCTGCTCTTCTTGTAGCTTCGTATGACCTTGTTTTTAAGAAACAGAGGTTTTAAAAATTATACAGATGAGCCTTCAGGGCTCCAAGCTTCATTGACATCTATAGAGTCGGTAGTCCCTGAGGCTTTTTTGCATAATTTGTGAAACATTTTTATTGTAAAAACAAGGTCCTAAGAAGCTAAAAGAAAAGCACAACCTGCCAGAGGGGGCACTCACCACTATGTCAGAGTGCTTGGACTACAAGCAAATCTTGGCTTAGCAAAATCTAGATAACCAGTCTGGGGGGTTGTAAAAACAAAAACAAAGTTATGCTTACCTCCCTTCTCACTCCTGTTGTCCTGCGCCATCAGTGCTGTGCCGCTGTTTGTTTACAAAGGTTGGGTACACCCACCCATCTACTGCCACACGCCTGGTACAGCATTGAATCTAATGCTGTACCAGCCAACCAGAAGTAGTCGAACGGGAGCATTTGCCTCTGTATACAAACAGGGGTATGGCACAGGTGGGCTGCGGCACGGGACAAGGGGATCAACTGAGGAGGTATGAAATATTTGTTTTTGTTTTAGCAGACCCCCTTCCCACCCAGGCCGGATATTTTGATTTTTCTAAGCAACCCCTTTAAGCGGCCAAGCAGATTTAATTGTCTGGGCTCAGCTAGGTGTCTGTTCTAAGGAAAGCTAGATGTTGGCTAGCTGGGGGTTGAGTAATGCAGAGTCTAGTCAGTCAGTTGCTTGGGGGACATCCTGGTGTTTGCTGATATTCAGTTCACTCAGAGCTTGTTATTGTTTCTTCTGTGACTTGTCGTATCCTGTGCTGACCCTGTGAAACCCCATGTACCAGAAACCTGTACCCGTCCTTAACCCCTTAGATCTTGTGTCTGTTTTAGTGGATTTAGGGGATTTTTTAGAACATTCGCATCCCTGCCTGCCTCAGTGCAAACCACCAAAACTGGTGGAATGAGGCTTTAAACATGTTAAATAGGCATGTTTAATTACCACCTTAGTGTTTTCTTATGTCATAGAGGGGTCTTTTGTAAAACCAAGACTCTAAACCCCTATATTACATAAATATACCCATTCACAGTATACAGGCTGCCATTAGCTACATTCAGCTGTCACCTCCTGCAATAAAGCGCAAAAATTATATTTGGAAAGAATAATACAGTTTCTACAGAATACTTAGTGGCTCAGAAATAGATATTCACCTTAAATGGATATCTCTAAACTCAAAATACATCGCTTATCAGTGAAGTTTAGTTCATCGCATTCAGTGTATGAATTATGAGTAATGTAACTGCATTATTTTAGGTTGGATATGAAGACTTGACTCTTGTTTTCTATTTCTTCAGAACAATCATAAAGTTTTGATATTTTGTGTTTTGCTTTTCCAGGAAATAGACAAATAAATTTTGGATATAAAACCCTATGTCAAGTAGTAGACAAAATGGATCTGCTGGATGAGTTTATCTAACAATGTTATTCTTGGTAGTAAATTTATTTTATTATTATGCTTTACTTAGTAATTTTTTATAAGAATCTTTAAGCTGATACAGAAATTGTTGAGAAAATCAACTTGTTTTCCGTGGCATTTATACAAGGAAGATCATTAAGATATTTGTTTGCTACATACAAGTTAATTTATACAACTATATTTGCTTCCATGACTGTTCCTATTTAAGGGCCTTGAACATTGAAATTCCACGAATTTAAATTCAGGCCGAAGAAGAATTATTCATTCCGAGAAAATACCTCACCGGCTCTCATTGGCTTTCTGCATAACGCATTTCAGCAGCATATAATCTTTGCTACATGGTAATCAAAACAGAAGAAAACATTTTCATAGAAACTCTAAAATGACCTGTTTAGATGTCAATTAAAGACACAAAAAAGGAGAAAAAAAGCATTTAGAACCAAAGTGGTTGGCAATTTAATGGAATATAAGGATCACAATGGAAATACTTCTAAATGGTGGACCTCTGATGGTCGGGGATGGATCTACAACAAGAGGGAGCCCAGAGCAGTAATGGCCTTCATATTATGAGGGTTCACCCTCCATTATCTGGGAAGAGAAACAAACCACTTTCCTTTACCGTCAGGAGTAAAATAGGAACAGTGTGACCCTCATTGATGCAGCTCTCAGATGTTTTTCCTCCATTACTCTCATTGTTTGTTTGTAGGCCTCCTCCTCCCACACTGTATGTATGAATTTGCTCAAAGAGAACATCTGGTAATTTCTTATCCCTATATACCTAATCCCCCAGTATGTACAAGTCAATCAGTATTTCCAAATTTATCTATTGCATTATATCTGAAAATCCCCGAGACCCATCTTGTTCCTTAGGTCCTATTCACCAGAAGTCTTTTTATTCTTACTTCCTGATGATGCAACTGCATGGACTGTATCACAAAGGCTCTCCACAGGCGGGGACACAATTATTTGACTTATGATGATTATAAAAATATATTGTCATTCTTCCCTGCAGGCTGAGAAGGTACAGTCTTTAGCTGCCCAGGTGATACTCAGAATGGGTAATATCGCACATAGGCAGCACAGAAATACTGGTCATGATGGTGACAGATGAAAGCAGACGGGAAACAAAAGGAAGAAAATGGGACTTATTTACTAAGGGTCCTGCGGCCACATTTTCAGCGGGTTTCCCGACTTTTCGGGGATCGCGCCAGGGATTGTGTAGCACGCAATCGGATTTTGGCGCATCGGCGCTAGCTTTAAGAATTCAGGATTCGGACTAAGCGCTGCATTTAAAATTTAAATTTGTGTTGCAAGCCAAGCAATTCCATACACCAGGGAGAAGAAGGTGAACTCTGGCGGACCTGATTGGGGTGCGACAAATGCAGGATATCAGACACATTTATAAGGCACATTTTTTTGTGCTGAAAAACTCGGCTTATACACAAGTATATACGGTAACCTTGATAAGAAGTATAACAAACTCTTTATTTGGATACTGAATAAAGATATGGGTCAGCGTGTTTCAGGAGCAAACCGTCAGGTCCAAATGAGTGGCAATACACTAGAATAGCGGCACTGCGGAGTATAGATTAGCTTAGCTGTATTAAAGGGAATCTACCACCAGGGTCATGGATTATAAACCAAGCACACTGACATACTGGTGTTTGCGCCTTCTGGCAGTATCCGTTCTTGTTTTAGCTTCTTATGTCCTTATTTTTTTTTAAAAAAGGCTTTAAAATTATGCAAATAAACCTGAGGGGCTTCGGGCTCTATGGCTGTTTATTGAGCCTGGAGCTCCACAGGCTCATTTACATAATGTTTGAAGTCTTTTTATGTAAAAAGAAAGCGATTCTGCCAGAGGGGCAAACACCAGTAAGTCAGTGTGCTTGGTTTACAATCCTCCATCCGGGTGGTGGATTTCCTTTAAGTAGTCCTTACCATAGTCCTTTATTCCTTTATTTATATAGCGCACACAGATTATGCAGTGCTGCACAGAGCTTGTCAAATCAGTCCATGTCCCTATGAGGCTCACAATTTACCAGTATGTTTTGGAGTGTAGGAGGGAACCGGAGTACCCGGAGGAAACTCAAGCAAACACGGAGAGAACATACAAACTCTTTGTAGATGTTTATGGCTATACACAATGCTCCAGTCAGAAAATGAGTGTACTGCTAGCTTGGCATTGTATAATACAGCTACCTTTTTTGTATTTCAGTTGCTAAAAATACCAAATCTTCATGAAATGCAAAACAGTGTTTTAATTAGCACAATCTGCAATTTGTCTATTCTTATCTCTTTTATTCTGCTTTGTGTAATGAGAGCTTTGCTTTTGTTACTTATTGTGCATTGTCTTCTTTCCATTTCCAGGCCGGAATCAATCGTCCTTATTTAGTCAACGTGCTATGGCTGTGATAGACTTATTTAGTAAATCTGTGATTACGAGTAAATCTACAATTCAGATTTGTATGCAAATATGTACAGTATCTGAAGCATTTTCCACGTGTCACATCCTTTATATAAAATCACGTGTATGGAACGGAGGTTTTCTTTACAATAAACAATTGCACGTTGTAAGTCGGGTACAAGATCTTTTCTCTTGTTCTGTACTGTGTGTATTGGTTTGGAAGCCAAAACCATAACTTTTGTAATACATGGAGGCTGCTCGCTCATTGACCAGCCTTTTTTTTTTGGGCAGTCTTACAGAGGTTCCTCGTATTTGGCTGAGGCTTTCAGAAGAAATTGTTCTGATTCTTCTATCACATGTACAGTATTATATTAGATTTAACAAGCAAGTTCATGACGTTTATTACAAAACTCATTATGTTTCACTCAAATCTACAACAGTTTTTGATAATGGGCCCTGAACTTTATTAAAATTCCATAACTGCTCGATCATAAGGATGCACCAGTTATATACAGAGAGAGATTATAGTGAGATTGTTGTAGCTGGGCCAAGGCCAAGTGCTGGTCTGCTCTGTAAAATGTAATGATCTGATCATAAGCTTAATGAGAAGTAAGCTTAGTTCTGAGAATGGTATTTTCTGAAAATTACAATAAAGATAAGAGTTTAGTTGCAATTACCTACAACTTTATGCCTTTCTGTTATCCTAATGAATCCTGTCTGCTTAATAAAGTGTATTCTGCCAGCTCTGGTATGTGTAGAAGACTATAAAAATTATGTAAAAATGTTTGCCAATATTCCATCTCTTTCTTCAATATTTTTTTGTCATTTAATAAATCATGAAATGAATGTATAGTTAGATTTCATCAGCCACTTTGGGACAATTTATTAGCAGAGTTTTTTACTTGTGAGACAATGTTTGGCAAGGGATTGTCACAATGACCAATCATGTCATAAACCTGTACCTTCAACTTTTCATCCTGGTAGATATTTTTGTAAAATTCTGCAGCTAATTTCATAAAGAAAATTTACTATAATACTCTTAATGCAATATATATACCATATATACTCGAGTATAAACCGACCCAAGTATAAGCCATGGCCCCTAATTTTACCACAAAAACCTGGGAAAACCTACTGACTCGAGTATAAGCCGAGGGTGGGAAATGCATTGGTCACAGCCTCCCCAGTATATAGCCTGCCGGACCTTGCCCCATAGTATATAGCCAGCATCTGCCCCCCAGTATATAGCCTGCCAGCCCATATCCCCCAGTATATAGCTAGTCCCCTGCCCCAGTATATAGCCAGCCCCCTGCCCCAGTATATAGCCTGCCAGACCTTGCCCCATAGTATATAGCCTGCCGGACCTTGCCCCATAGTATATAGCCAGCATCTGCCCCCCAGTATATAGCCTGCCAGCCCATATCCCCCAGTATATAGCCAGTCCCCTGCCCCAGAAAAAAACCAGTCACCTTCCCCTACTGTCTCAGCACTTCCCCCTCCCTCTGCCTGAAGTAATCTCACAGCAGCAGTGAGCAGAGGGAGGGGCCAAGTGTTCCTGCACAGTGTAACAGTTTGTGAAACTAAAGCACAAAGAGGCTCTGGAAGAGCCCTTCTGGTACATTAGCATAATTTAAAAAGTTAATTTTAGAAGGAAAGAGCCATGGATAACAAATATAAGAAGCTTACCACAGTCACAGTGCCTGGTAACATCTTGTTTATCAGGCTATATTTTGATGGTATATTTTTTTTCTGTGTTTAGCAAGTATGTTTTTTATTATGCAATAACTACAGCCCTAATTTGTTCAAGTAATATTTAAATCTAAAATTGTTGTGGACAAACATGCAGTTTCTAATTTTCCATTTTTGATGTGCAAAAGAAATAGAGAGCTTGTTTTTTGTGGGACATGTTTTCATCTATAGAGCTTTTTTTCTGAAGAGTAAAAAATTTTTTTATTGCAAACATTTGAGTTTATGTAAAACTTTTAATATTTTGTGATAACCAAAAATGTTAAATCTGTCATATAATATAGTAGTAGATATCCAGAAAAATGCAATGAGGCAGCACTCCAGTAAGTATAAAGGTGATTTTTAGTCACTCATGGCAAAATAAAGTGCATGAGTGCAAGTGGATGGATGAGCTCTATTGATGAGCTGAAACGTTGTACCTTATTTTGCCATGGGTGAATAAAGATCACCTTTATCCTTACCGAAGTGCTGCTTCATTGCATTTTTTTTGGATATCTGACCTTACAAACCGGTGGGTGGATCGGGTATGTTGGAGGCGTGTACCCACCATTGAATTTGATCCATTATACTCACTGTGCTCCTCCACAATCGGACTGTTTGCTAATATAGTTGTAGTGTTCTCCATGATGGGTAAAAATATGATATTATAATAGTTGAATAAGACTTTTCCTACTGTATTAACATAAAATGTTCAACAAAACCTATGACAAAGCCAAGCTAATAAAGCATGCATTTTTCCTTCTTTCTGCCCTATAGATGTATATGCATCTTTCTTTCTTTATAATATCTGTACCCATCAGAGATACACCAGCCATGAGGTAAGTTGAGCCTATTGCCTCAGGCAGCACCACCTGCAGCAAGATAGAGGCTAATAAGGGGCACAGTCACCTGCTACAAAGCAGGACCTAACACTTAAAAATAACATCTCTACCCATCCAATGTCAGCGTGGGAGTGAGGCATTGCATAGAGAGCCCACTTACTAAAAAAACAAGGGGAACCATTCTATAGCTCACCTCAGGCAGCAGAGAGTTTAGGTTTGCCCCTGGTACTCATTAGTTCATTCATTACCCAGTTGAGCGGGAATACCCAAGTTCATTTCATAGGGGTATAGCCAGGTAAAATAATAAGGGTTGTCTTGTTTTTGGGGCTCACACAATTTAATAAAGATGTACGCTTTGAGCCTCACAAACTTCATACATTGCATATTAGCTGTGTCTAGTATTTCAGCTCAGTTGTACCGTGTGACTAGCAGTACAGGCAGTCCCCGGGTTACATACAAGATAGGGTCTGTAGGTTTGTTCTTAAGTTGAATTTGTATGTAAGTCGGAACTGTATATTTTATCATTGTAATCCCAGTCAGAACTTTTTTTGGTCTCTGAGACAATTGGATTTTAAAAATGTTGGGTTGTCATAAGAACCAGAATTAACACTAAAGCTTCATTACAGACACCGGTGATAACTGTTATAGCTGATCAATGTAGCCTAGGACTAAAGTACAGTGATTTACCAATATCCAGAGGTCCGTTTGTAACTAGGGGTCGTATGTAAGTCGAGTGTTCTTAAGTAGGGGACCGCCTGTAGATGTGACCTCCCAATCTTTTCTGGCCCTTCAATGAGCCTATTAGTACAAGTGCTGGGAGTTTGGACCACCACAGCTATGATATTGATGACTTATTCTAAAGTTAAGTCATCAATATAATTGTCTAGGTAAACTTTAACTCCCATTGATATGTTTTTTTAATATCAGTGCCAAGTTTTAATAATCTTATGGCATCCCCATCTCTAGTACGCTTTCATTTCGTCTGCTTGGAAGCCAAATGTGGGGGTCTCACAAGTTGGGGTGGACTACAATCTATTTTTCATATCCCTGAAAGTGCTATCTAGTTAATAGGGTACATTATTATGTAATAATTAAGAAACAAGTGCACATGTACTGGACTTGGACTTGCACAAAAACAATCAGAGGTACGAATTGTTTTGTAGAATCCCTCCAACTTACGTAACACATGTGTTCCTGTTATCGGGAAAAGTGATTGCCAGCAGTATAAGCTGTCCTAAAAAAAATAATAACTGGTCCGCAAAATCTACATCAGACACAAGTGTTTTAACCATAGAAAAAGAGTTGCCTTGAATTCCAATAAAAGGTGATTGACACAACAGATTACAAAGACTTCGATGCCAGGAGAAGATGGAAGGGGTTCAGTGAAAGCTGTCTACAGAATTAATGTCTTGGGTGGGGGCTTTAACTAATAACAATGTATCAATAGGAGTAAAGCAATCCAAAAACTTGAGGATCTCGAGATGGTGAAGATTAGCTGTGTACAGTGTAGTTCAAAGACCAGTAAGGAAAACAAAAGGACAAGAACAGAGTGTAACAGATGACTTAGCAGGTACTAGCAGTACTGTACAGGAATACACTCCATATTATACATGAACAAACCCATAATAGGGAAATCCACTTTGTATATTGCTTGTCCCAAAGGGCCATATCATCAGTTTTTCTTTTTTTCACAGTAAAATTGGCCTGTAACATTTCCTCCTCACGTGGAGCTACACTTGTACATTCTTCTGTATGAGAATCATTAACTGTGATAAACGTGTATATATGGTAAAATTCCTATATCAATATCAAGACCTAAAAATGAGCACTGATGCTATCCTTAAAGGGGTATTCTCACAAAGACAAGTTTCTTATATATACTCAGGATAACAAAATAACACATTCTCTAATTCACCGTTATTAACACAAATGGAGCATTTCACAGATACAAGTCCAACTTGTCTCTATCAGTCCTGGTGTACACAATTTCAGTTGCCCCTAGACACAACCCAGTAACTTCTGGCTTAGGGTTGGCCGCCATCTTGGATAAGATCATACAGATGAGATTTCTGTCTCTCTGCTATGTGTCTGTAGCCATGCCCCCTGCCAGAAGCTCAGAGACACTGACTGATTCACATCCTGCCAGGAGATTGTGAGCAGAGAGAGAGGCTGCAAACTACATACTGTCTCATTTCTTTCTATGTGTCAGTGTGTTAGTACAATGTCAGAAGCCAGATGAAAGTGTATATACACCTTGTACCATGGTAATCTAACCACATTGTCACCCCACACAACTAGATGGGTGATAATGTGTCTGCTTAGAGAGGCTCCACCTACACCCTGGGCTTTTGCACTGAGCAGCCTATGGAGTGATAGCAGCTAAAACAGCAATAAAACTGAATATAATTGTAAAGTAAAGGGTTAAAATGATCTTTATTGTGTTAACGTCACTAGGGGATTGAAATATGAGAATTTTCTTTCGTGGGAAAACCCCTTTAAGTCACCTTCCCTTTTTTACACTTGGAGTGTGATGTGGCTATATACTTTCACAAACAAAGGTGTATTTTTAGCATTAGCATTTTTGTTACCAACATATTCTGGAGTCAAATATGCACCATGTAACTATTCATGAACACCTACAAAAGTATTATTATTTCATGATAAAATCACATGATCTTTTGGAATGTTTTGGGGTGACAGAATAACCCAAGGCATACTCACCTACCCCTGTAATTCCATTCCAGTGATGTGACCCTATTCTGGTTTCACCAACTTTGGGAGGACTCTGTGACTACTGGTCTTAGGCATCATATGTACGAAAACAGAGACATATCAGCAGTGATATCAATGTTCATGCACATCAGACTAATGAGGCCCCAGGGTGGCCATAGGAAACTCACTGCTTACATTGCAGCAAGGACTGGCAGGAATGTGGACTGTATCATGGGGGTGTGGGGATGGTGTCACTGGGACAAAGCAATAGGGGTGTCACTGGTGCCCCTGCAACCCAAGTCTTCTGTGTCAGCTGGAGCCTAACTTACCTCCCCGCGCTCCAGCGGCGTCTCCCACAGCTCGACGTGCGCATCCCCAAGAGAGTCAAATTCTGAATAGAAGCGTCATGTTTTCTCCAGGCTGCCTGTGAACCACACCCTTTTTTTTCTGATTGACAGCTCTGTATCTCTTCAGATCTCAGCCTGAAAAGACAGGAAGTCCTCTCCCTTAAACTTCCTGTCCTAACCAGAATGCTGTCCCTCTCACTGCATGGTGAATTTAGAAGTGAGCTCTGTGCGGAAAACTGCAGATCTTTGCACTATTTCACGCACCCTGTGATGGGTGGGGCCAATCGGTGGGAGGAGGCATATTTAAGCTGGGAGGCCTGCACTGCACTTTTCACCAAAGCCACAGTGGGGGTGGGGTGAGTAAGGTTTATTGTGCCTCTTCTTGATGACAGGTTCACTTTAAGAACAAACCTAAATAACCTATCCTGTACATAACCCAGAGCCGGAATTTATAGGTGTCTTTCTATGAGGGGTCATCAAAAAAATCATTATTATTCACTCACAGTGGTAGAAGGTGCCATTTATAACCAGGGACTGATAGATATTGCCTGGGTAGGCTTTTACAATAGGGAACACTGTCTCTGAATGTTTGAGGAGACACATGACCTAGGAGCCTTGGAAATGATAGCAATAAGTAAGCGATGCTTAAAGGGGTGTTCTCGTCTGGGCATTAACATTCAGTTTGATTAATCTGCCATTAATAAACATTTCTTCATTTAGATGTTATTTAAAAAAATTATCCTGTGTGAAGATAATTTCTCATAAATGTAGTCATGTTGTCCCTTAGAAACGAGATAGCTTCCTCGGATACGACCACGTCACACTCTGGCAGCGGTGGCCAGACATGCACTATTGAGCCCCGCCTGACCACCAGGATTTGGCAATCATTACCACAGGACTGATGTGGGACATGTAGTAACTCCCGGACATTTTATATACAATAACCTTTTGTTTCTTTGTGCAATCTCTCCAGCAGAGGTGGCCGTATCCGAGGAAGCCATCTAGTTTCTAAGGGACCATATGACTACATTTATGGAAAATTATCTTCACACAGGAACATTTTTTTTAATAACATCTAAATGAAGAAATGTTTATTGATGGCAAATTAATGAAACTGAATGTTAATGCCCAGACGAGAATACCCCTTTAACTTAGAACTTGGAGCACACAAATGGAAGCTGGTGGATATGACCACCAGACGATGGAACACCTCCATTGTTACAGCTTTCCTACATCCAGTGCATAGTGGTTGCCATTCTATCTAAAGACCCAGACAAAGGTTGGAATGTGTCTGCCGCTTTGCATATATTACCTCCCCCAAGTTCAGATTCATAGATTCAGTGGGTCAGTATAGGCCGGAAAAAAGGGTTTTAGGCCTCAGTCTTTGCACTATAAGCCTCCTGAACACAAACATCCTCAGTCCATGGAAACAGATTTGTGTGCTGGGTAGATTTCAAGAACTCAGCACAGTGCACTGAAGGGGAGTGCTTGCATCATATAGAAATATGATACAAAGAGTCCCTGACTGCCAGAGCAGTGACAACAGTATGACCTTCTTGTTACCATGTTGGCACTGCTGTTAGGCCAGCCAGCAGTGAATCCTTTCATGATATTGCTGTATGATGCAAGGATTCCTGTCCATTGCACTTTACTCAGTCTGTGAGATCTGACTAGCATATGGGTGTTTTTCCATGTGCTGAGCATGTCCAAATGCAGGAGGCTTATAGTGCACAGACTGGGGATCAACTGAAATCAACTGTCATTGTGTCTCTTGCCTTGGCAGGCACAGATGCCAACATGCTACTTACTATCTGTCTACTTAGTGTTTGTGTGCCTTCTGCCCTGGGGCGTAACTACAGTGGTAGCAGCCATTGCAGCTGCTATGGGGCCCACAGTGTCAGGGGGCCCAGGCATCAGATCTGACGCACTAAAAAAATGGAGGATGTGCACCATTTTATACATATTATTCTGCAGATTGTACAGCATTGTGTGTATATAACATATATGATGTATATATGTTATATATACTGTATGTGTATACAGTGTATGGTGTGTGTATATATGTTGTACGTCTGTATATGGCACTGTATGTGTGTGTATATGCTATATTAATGTGTGATTGTAACTCACATGTGGGAGTGTTCACAAATGCATATTTTTTGAGTGGGAAGGGGGCCTCAATCAGAAGTCTGCTACCCTGCCTCTCAAAGTTACACCCCTCATGATGCCAACATGATCATGGTCACACATCACTGGTAATACAAGGTTCCTGTGTGTTCCTAGATGTGCAATGTCTCTGTGCTTTAGATTTCCTATGTTTGACCTGAGCTCCGCTCTCTGACCATGATCCTAATCTGCTGCTTGCCTCGACCCTCTGCCTTTTATCAGATTCTGTTACTTTGCCGCAGGTTCTGCCCTGACTAGACCATTGCTGACTATTTGCTTGCCTCGGTGTCACGCACCGGGTAACGACCTTGGGAACTCTCCAGAGCAAAGTACAGATCCCTGTATAGGGGTCAAAGTTTCAATACCGGAGCGCTCCAGGGATAACACCCTTTTTAACGCCCACATTTACTAAGTTGGGCCAGATTTCTGGTGGACTTTGCAAGTTCTTGCACAGGTATTTAAGAAGTGCAAAAAATTTTTGTCGTACACAACTGTTTTGTCATTTCTACATTGAAAAGGGTGTTGTGGTGCTCAGTAGGACCGCGCGCCAGATTTATCATGCAAAGTCCCAAGAATTGTGTCGCCAGCCCTACATTAAAGGTGCATCAAAAAAAAGTTGGTGCACTCTGTGAACGAGCGCCAGAAATCCTGAATCTGGAGCACCCTGCATGATTAGACTTATTTTGTTCAAATTCCTAAAACTCTAATACATTTTAAGTGAATATTTCTGGGATTGTGAAACATCCAAAATTTGGAAAGGTCCTTAAATTGCTGAGCAGTTCCTAGTATTATCTGAGTGAGTTACTAGAAACTAGACAACGAATAAATATGATGGAAACATTTGTTTCTATTTATACAACACAAACTAATAAAACTGCTATTAATGAGTTTGTGTCTAGGAATATACAGGCTAGATCCGGCTTCTTTATAGAAAAAACATTCACTGAGGAGATTGAAAAAAAACCTTTACTTGAATCTTTTACTTTTACTGGGAATGTGTGATTTTTACAAAACTTTTTTGCATTAAAAAAAATATTTGAATTTGTTTGTCTCTTTGAACTTTTACTACCATTTATGTTTATAATGGACATTTGTGTAAAGCCACTTAAAAATGTTATTATTAAGAATTTAAGATGAATGTAAGAACTTTTGTAAATTACTCTCTGATATAGGCACATTTTTATGTTCCATACAGGTAAGAAATGCATATCAGGAAACAGTGGAGAGTTTTTCCATAGCTCCAATATGATCTTTTTCAACCTCTGATCCTGCCAAGTCAGCAGGGTTTTTCATTCCGGCTCTTATCCCTTAGGACAGTGATGGCGAACCTTTTAGGGACTGAGTGCCAAAACTACAAGCAAAGGCCACATATTTTTCACAGAGTGCCAAATGCCAATTTAAAGTAATTCACAGGTTTCAAACTTATTGGCGCCCTGATGACACCAATACAAGAGAAAGAAGGAGAAATTTGGATTGTTATTATAGTTTCCCTCTAAAGTCCTCTTAACAGGATGAATCATGGGTCCGGAGAAGAGGCTACAATGATAATCAAGCTCTGTCCACACCTCCTTGATTCAGGTCTTGATTCCTGAATGTTGACCTTTGTGCTGGGTGATGGCCTGGGTGCCCACAGAAAGGGCTCTGAGTGCCACCTCTGGCACCCGTGCCATAGGTTCGCCACCACTGCCTTAGGATATTATTTCATTATATAACATGGCAGGTATTCGGTGGCATGAGCCAGGCAACCCACGCAGCACTGTATATGGCCGCAAGGCATCTGGCTATTAACTACTGTACAAATTGTATAACTAGGGCACAGCCCCAGACACGTTCTACTTTGGTCACGAAATAACGACCCCCGAAGAAAGAAACTCAATTAAACCTATTACTGTTTTCATCCCAGGGAGTAGCAGGTGAGATAATAAGAAAGTATTATTTATGTGTGTACTTTTATGCAGCGGAATAGCCCATTCCATCACAGACTTCAATAATAATGAGTTGACTCTGCTCCTCTGTCTCAGTCTATAGAGCAAAGCTGTGTAGCAACCTACACATGTCAGGAATAGTCAACCTATTTTGGCTGTTCTATCGCTCATTGTGGGATACTCCTCGATTAATTTATGTGAATAGTAAAAATAAATATTTGAACTTGCATTTTTATGATATGGCCTAATTAGATATTTGTAAAAAAATGTATAAAATTTAAAAAAAAAATCCATTCACCAATTTCAAAATAATTATTTTTGTCAAACATTTGCCCCACTTTGCAAAGGTTACAAATGCATATACTGTAACAGGTGTGGCGACGCGCTGCTTTCTAGCAACAGTATTAGTGGTCAGATGTACTTTATTTTGAAGGTGTAATCAGGACTGATTGCACATCCGAAATAAAGCACGTCTTACTATTAATAATGGAATCTGTTCCTTGAAGGCAGCGCATCGCCACACCTGGTTATTTTTCTTCATATTCAACTTGGTGCAGCCAACGGCAGGACCCAGGAGACGCTGCAGCTTGTCATCTATGGCTAATGCACCATACATTCTGTCATTGAATCTGATTGCTGTCATTGCGCTGTGTGTACCACTAAATTTTACCAATAGGCCTTTAAAATTAATTTATTGAATAATAGGATGGAGATCTATTAATATGGGTGCAGCTTGTAACAAATTCACACACTTTCCTATAATGCAAACCTTTCACCATGAAAATACGTTCAAATCTGCAGGCAGCATGTTATAGAGCAGGATGAGCTGAGCAGATTGTATATAGTTTCTTCTCGGCAGGCAGCATGTTATAGAGCAGGGGGGGCTCAGCATATTGTACATAGTTTCCTCTCAGCAGGCAGCATGTTTTAGAGCAGGAGGAGCTGAGCAGATTGTACATAGTTTCTTATCAGCAGGCAGCATGTTATAGAGCAGGAGGAGCTGAGCAGATTGTACATAGTTTCTTATCAGCAGGCAGCATGATATAGAGCAGGAGGAGGTGAGCAGATGTACATAGTGTCCTATCTGCAAGCAGCATGTTATAGAGCAGGAGGATCTGGGCTGATTGTACATAGTTTCCTATCAGCGGGCAGCATCTTATTGAGCAGGAGGGGCTGAGCAGACATACATAGTGTCCTATCTGCAGGCAGCATATTATAGAGCAGGAGGAGCTGAGCAGATTGTACATGGTGTCCTATCAGAAGGCAACATGGATGCTTTGGGGGAGATTTATCATATTTGCCATATCTGCCAGGTCCTGCGTGGTGTAGAATTGTGCTATAGCCTGCATTTTAATGGGTGCAGGCTGTAGGTAGTACACAGTCACAGGGTAGGTACTTTCCAGGCCGGCCCACTTGCTGATGGACGCGACCCCCTTCAAGCCTGTGTACGCCCACTTGGCGTGGTTGTACACTAGGAATTGTTCCAACTACAGAACTACACCACAACACTGGTGCAGAAGCCCTGATAAATCTGACTCATGTATAGTCTAGTCAGCTCCTCCTGCTCTATAACATGCTGTGTGCTGATTACACTACATTTTCATTATGACAGCTGGACCTCAAGTCCATAGAAATAATTTCAACATTGTGTTTTTTGTAGCTATGTTATTTGGTTACTTCTTTTCTCAATCACCCTATACTTTTGCTTTTGACATATCAGGCAGCCAATAAAACCACAGATTCAGAATTTAGTTGTTATTTCAGCGGTAACACCTTTAGTATATTATTCACAATGTAACTGCGGGTTAGAGAGCGTCCTGGATGGCAGGTCACCAAAAATCTTATTCTGCAAGTCTGTATAAATGAATGAGATATAATAAGCCCAATGTCATATTAAAAATAGCTTAAAGGAGTGATTTATTAGTCCGGTAGAAAAGAGTCTATAACAACAGGGTAACAGTGCTCTGCTTTTAGTCTTAGCAACCCTTATGTTGTCTATTGCTGTTGTAACAACTCTAGACATGTTTTAAATACTGCACTAATGTGAATAAGAAGTCAGACACGGGTTGGTCAGTTTAGTATAATGTGATAGTGAACTATTCTTAGACCGATCAAGAGCCAGATAGTTATAAAGTATTTACCATTGCCGAAAAACAACAACACACTTGCCTACCTAAAGGAGAGAAATTCTTATGGATTGCCTGTCCTCATGATAGGCCATTTGTATATGACCATGAGGGGGGTGACACCCGCCCCTGCTGTTTTGGACGGATATTAGGGCGTGCAGTGAACAACCATTTTTGGTCTGTGAAAAACGGACCATAGGCTAGCCGGATTTCTTGAACCAGTACCAAACAGTGCCAGGTACGGGAGTCCGTGCATCATAGTGAAATAGTGGAGTCCCTGCCTCCACACAAACCGACAACACCAAACGGTATGATGATCGGCAAGCAAGAACTCATTGCAACTCATTTCTGCATTGTGCTTGTCTCATGAAATCCAACAAACACATTTACTTACCCGGCCGACAGAGTTCCCAAAATACAGAGTGTACGACGATTATGCACTCTGGCGCGATTCACTAAGATCGTGTGCCCAATTTCCGGCATCTGTCGCTTCCCCGCTCAGGTCCGTCGGAGTTCAACATCTTCTTCCTGGTGTATGTAAGTGCACTAGTTGCGACACAATTTGAATATTAAATCCCACGCTCAGTCCGAATCAGTCGGATCGTCCGACGGCCCGCCCCACCATTTTCTGTCGCATGGAAGCCAGCGCTGCTGCACCTAAATCTGATTGCGTGCTATACAATCCCCAGTTAAATACCTGTCCCAGCAGCACATATCCCAAAGACTTCTAAAATCCAACGAAAGTGCAATCTGCGGGACCCTTAGTAAATAAGCCCCAGTCTATTTTTCTTGTATCAATCACGTCCGTGAGGGGCCAGTCCAACAGAGAACATGGAGTCAGAAGCCTAAAGCTCTGCCTCTCCCATTTACAACTCCCATTGTCCACAAATAAGCAATGTAGAACCTGTTTTCAGCTCTTAATAAATGACCTATTGAAAACCGATCCTGCACTTGTTAAATAAAAGTAAGCGAGCTCTGATGATTTTTGCCGGAGTATCTTACAGTCTAATGCATATAGGGGTGTCCTGACTTTTCCAAATGAAGCAAATGCTGAGGAATAAAATGATCAAGTGTTAAATAGGTGTCCAGCAGCTTAATCCGCTCTCACCATGAACAAGTCCAACACACTTGGCTAAGGATGTGCATGTTTATTGCGAGATCAGGAATAATAGCCTTTGGCGGAACAAGAATGGCGCCAACAGCGATATCAGCTTTACAGTAAAGTGAGACAGACTGCGAAGAATGCTCCTAGGCGCCCACATGCATAATCACCCTACAAAGTATAGGAAAGACACATAAATGGTGACCTTGTAGTTTAATATCTAAATCAATAATGAGTCTCCGGAGCGTTCCTATAACTATCTTATGGTTTTCTATTTCTGGCAAATCATTTTCTCCCACGCCACCATTGCCCATGTACGGAGACACCACATGATATGTCGCCATATTACGGGCAGCGCAAAGGTAAAGCTTTTCCCATAAGATATTACCTATTATTCCACCTTACCATCACACAAACTACACTTTAATACATGCCTTTGTTAGTTCCATTAACTCCATAGGTATCTTATCCTCGTCCATAAGCCATAATTAACCAGTAAGATGGATGTTTGGGCTCATGCATAGGATATCATAATGAAATGGAATTGCTCTGCTGTTATCTAGCACAAAGTAAATAAAGGCCGGCACAGGCTCCCCACGCAGCCTCGTAAAGCTCAGGCGTGTATTTCCTGTCTAAACAAAGGTATTACAGGATTCAATGTTTCATAGGAAAGCTTAGATCAGAAACCTTTTTAAGCATATTTAGCTTACGGCTACAGATTTATGAGGTCTCCTTTCTGAGGAGCTATTCAACCCCTTTATTCTGCAAAGTAGACTCAGAGCTGGTGGCTTAACGTTTCCATTGATCATTATGAGCAAGCCTAGAAATGCGGCAGTTCTCATGGTCACCTTCCAAAACACAATACTGCCCCGATCCAGTTCATTTCTTCTTTGCTACGTCATTATTGTTTCACCTCCTAACTCGTCCAAACATAGCTTTGAAGGTCAGTAGACGGACTAAGAATTCCACATTTGTAACCGCTGAACGATCCAATAAAACAGAAACAAAATACGATAAAAGAAATGATGTTTGGATTGCAAAGACAATTGCCAAAAACATAGAAAGAAAAGTTTAGGCCTGGGAGGTACCTGTCCCACAATCTTTTCAATAAGTGGACCTGTTGACCCTTTACCTTGGGTTAAGTTTTCAATTACTGTGAGTAACGCAGGGCTACGAGGTCATGCCATATCCAACTGCAATCCGCAGCCTCACTCCATAATGGATATAAACATCTAGGTACCTGGTATCCAAGGTTTCTTATTTTAGGACAAATCAGTTTCTTCCTTTTAGGACTCATTTGATTAGTGCAGGTTGATCATTTTGCAATGAAACATCCAACAGGCAGGGTCTCAAAACTTCCTCACCCAAGGCCTTTGTGCTTCCATTCTTGACTTTACAGAACACTCTGAATCTAAACTCTAGGTCTCGAGTCTGCTCACAGTTAAGAAACATTCCTATAATAGAAACACTAAAGGGATTTTCCAGGAATACTAGCAAAGGCCCCTGTGGGCATGACACACATGACACCTCCTCTTTATTCTTTGGGCTGGTATGATCACAGGGATACAAAATTTATGAAGGCTTTATTAGGTGTTAGTAGATTTAAACAAATTAAAATCCTTTGTACAAAAATCATGTTTATTGTTTTTTTCTGTTTATTTATTTTTTAGAGAAAGGGGGTGTGATAAAAAATTAAAACAAAAATAAAAAACGTTTATATTACTATTATTTCAGACCCCTTAGTGTACTTTAACCGTGGAGGGTCTGATCACGCAAACTATTTACTGCATTACTAGCGCATTGCACTATATAGCAATTTTACTGCTGATCTGCAGGCTATTAGAGATCACTATCGATGGTGATGTCTCTATGAAGCTGTAGGCTGCCATTGCAACTGACGGCACCCTCTGATGATGTCAAGGGAAGCGTCGCTCAGCCATCCAAGATGGCACCGCCCATTAGTATTGCTGTTAAGTACTGTGGTCTGGTTCTATTGCAGCACTTAACATGCTAACTGCTGTGATCGGTGCCAGCACTGACCGTGGCAGTTACAGGTGGGTGTCAGCTAACACCTCTTTGTATGGAGAGAGCTCAGCATGTAGGCTCTCTCCATACAGCCCCTCAGCACCACAATTGCCCCTCAGCACCACAATAGCATGTTGTGGTGTGCAAAGGGGTTAATTTTTTTATGATAAGAACAAGCTATATTTATGGAATTTCCCTAACATCATAAGATAGAAGTGTTGGCACACACTGGATGGAGCTGGGAGCACATCCTTTATGTTGAGGCTGCTTATGGTTACTGCAGGCTTGGCTCTGTCATTGTCAACAAGTCTGCTTCTTTGCCCAGCTTTGAGCAGTGCTTCTAGCCACACCGCTATTAGCTGATCAGTAGGCTTTCTGGGTATTTTACACCCACTTATCCAATAATAATTACATATCCAAAGTACTTAGGAAAGCAATGTTTTGGCTTCGGAAAACCTCCAAAAGGCAAAACCAGCAATTCCCATCCTCACAACATGGAGAGAAATTATTCCACTTTTAGGAGAAACTTAATTTTCCCCTTCTAAGCTAAAGTATCTTGTTGAAGGGGCAGATAAAGCTTACATATCCGTAATTTTAATTGGGCTCAGAGATGTTTCCTACTCTGCAAACCATCCTAGAGCAGGATGAACTTAATTTCCTTCCAAATTGTAAAAATTATGCATCTTCTTTGTTTCAGTGTTCTGCGGTTTTCTAGTTGGGCTCAACACTCGATACGGGGTCTTATTTTATTTCATGTATATGTTGGCACATCATATAGTCCAGCACTTACATGATAACATAATCAGGTTTGCATTACTATTAATATGTTATGTAACATGCCCTTCAGACTTTATGTCTTCTTTATTCTAGAGTAAACCATTGAATTACACGTTTAATAGCACAACTTTCTAGGAAATAATCCAAATCTGTGATTTATGAATTTGTATTTGTTGCTGAGTTTTATGTAGAAACTGATATGTCTAAAGCCAAGTTATTTGTATTTGGAGCAATGTGCCTTCAAGACCATGCAGAAAGTCAGAGCGGTCAGAGATATCTGTACTCCATGTTTTACATATTCCTTCATTATCTGTATGCTCTTTGCATTTCTGAGACATTCTTAACACAAATTAGTCATATGACGAAAAAAGGAAAACCTAGCAGTGTCCTTCAATAATGTACCATTCTGTAATATTGAGTTTTTGATCTTAGTTTTACTTCTAGATTTGGCGCAAAAAGTGGCGCATAATGGCTAGAGTGACTTTCTTTTGCAACTTTCTCATCAACCTGAAAAGCTTGCCACATTAACGCCACCCTGTGCCTCATTTGTCATGGCAAGTTATTATTTAAAAATTAAATTCTAAGTGCAACAGCCTTCTATGGTACCCACAAACCCGTGCCGGGTCTTTAAAAAGGCTTGGACCCCCTGATAAATCCCGGTGGCCAGTCTGACCTGGTGTAGAATTGCGCCATAGCCTTCTTCTGTATTAGGGTGGATTAAGACTGCCACAGACCCTGGGTTGTTTGAATATTATAGGCCATACAAGTCTGGAATTCATTTCTTACACATGGTACTAGAATGAAGCTTCTTGGGGGGATGGAGGATGTGTCTCTTCTTCCTGCTTTCAATCTGTGATTTCAGGATCTTTGGAGGACCTTCCAAAGTTCTGAAATGGCTCTTCTGTACATGTGTATTGAGAACATCCCGTATATATACTCGAGAATAAGCCGACCTGAGTATAAGCCAAGGTACCTTTTTTTGCCACCAAAAACTGGGCAAACTTATTGACTCAAGTGCTCACCCCTGGCCTCTTCTTCTCCCCCTGCTCGCCTTCTCAGCTTGGCACCTGGCTTCCCGGCAGTGCGGGCAGAGGCACTCCTATGCCCTCGTCACGCGCGCGCACACTGCAACGCGGTGTGTCACCGCCTGATGACATCACGCAATCTGCCTGTATGCAGGCAGAGAGCATGGACGTGCTTCTGCCAGCACTGTCGGAAAACCAGAGCCGAGTTCAGGAAACGAGCCTGGGAAGAAAAAAAGCAGCGGGTGAGCCACAATAAGAGATAAGATGGGGAGACAATTTAAGGGGACCCAATAAGTTGGCAGAGGCACAGATTGCTTTTAGTAAGGGCTCCTATCTAATGCTAGACAGGCAGTCCATGATTTCTAGATTTAATTGCATTTTTTAACACGGCCAAACATGTTACTACTTACTAAAGCCAAGCATTTAGATTTGCACCTCAAAATACATCTGCTTTTTCTTTCTTTTAAGATGCAATTTCTGTGACTTTCAAAATACAATCAAAATGCATTGTGTAAATGTGGCCTAAGAATGTACAAGTAATATTTCCATGTAGCAGTAGGTGAGCCCCTGGAATCAATTTCACTGATGGGTCCTAGGCTCCACCAACTTTGGTGTTCTGCCTTCTTTACATGCCCATAGTTTTATCATAGTGTTGGGGATTGTTAGGGAGGAGCATCAGAGCTTTACTGAAGTGAAGTTCCAACCTCTGTTGAAGGGAAAGGCATGGGGAAAAAAGCAATAAAGCAATAGCAATATGCTGTAGTAATAATTATATATAAATATTTCAACATTCCTGCATTTAAAAAAAAGTTACCAAGCTCCTATTGGATACAACATTTTCCCTCAATATAAACTTCCAACATTTTGCCAAATCCCAGACTTAGGGAATATGAGCTCTGATAAGATATTATTGAAATGAAGAGTAAGAATTAAAATTGAGTTTATCAAGTATCAAGTATAAATCAAGTAATATTCATTTTTTGAAATAGCAAGGAATACTAACCTCAAGGATAATTTCCTCTCCGAGAAGTAGAACTGCATGATCCCTGATGGCTTCTAGCCTTCTTTTTTGCATTTGTCTTAAGATAGGTTAATTAAGGGAAATGTAAGTTAAATAATATGCAGTTAGATGTGCCATTCAATAATATGTATTAGGCTACATGCACATAAGTGAATTTTTGGGCTATGCAACGCCATATATTTCAAAGAGCTCACACACATGGACATGGTTTCCATTGCCCGGTGTATAAGTCTTCGGTCTGAGACGCACATTTTGATGCAGGTCCTATTTTGGTATTTTCTTCCATTATCAGCACATGAGTGGACCTTATACACCAATGACACTAGGGCCACAAACAATGGACCATGGGCACCTGTATGCACATGTTCCTGTGGTGCCATTTAATAATATCACATTGATAACCATATAGTAATAACCATACATAAAACAAGATGGCAAAGAAAAAATAGTCGTTTTTTTTAAAGGTTTCCCAACAGAAGACATTTATGACATATCTAGAGGATATACATTATGTCAATGACGATCAAATGGAGCTAATGGAGGCCATTAGAGGGAATACGGTGCAGAATCATGGCTCCATTTCAGAGATAAGCTCATGTCCCTGAGGTAAGAACTGCAACAATCAGATATTTATCGCATATTCTGTGGATATGTCCTAAATGTCTTCCCAGGGAAAACCCCAAGATCCGATACTTCATTTCTCCCAGGCTGGAATATGGAATATATTTTGGCAAAGAACCAATTTGTACACCAAGAAACCTATTAGTATTTCTTCTATTTTTGGTCTTATATAGTGAAACAATCTGGACCTTTGAGTATACATTAAAACTTAAAGCGTAACTATATATATACCCTGTAGGGTTCTGCTCACCTCAGATGTTTCTTCTGCTGCCTCCATCCCAGATTCTACAGCACTATAAGACACTATGGTAGACACAGACAGGCCCCATTAGAAGTCAGTGGGCCCAATGGGCACCACTCCACTGGTATTCATCCCGCGTCCAGCACAGAAACATTATTTCCAGTCCCCAATTTTGACCAGTTTGCTTCTTACTGACATTAAAAATGTTTTATCTGCACCATTCACAATTCAATCCATACACACATATAGGAAGGATACCGCTTTTTCCCAGAAGTCATTTTCTGAGGTTGTAGTGATAGGTTGGGGCTCATAATTTCTTCCACTACTTCATCCATGAAAGAATCATCCTGTAGCAAAAAATACAGAACGAAATGATCTGCCAATATAATATCTGTGTTTTTCAGTCACATCAGACATGTCAACATACCATAGCTAAACCTTTCAGAAGGTCCGTTCCAGCTGGACTCGGCTTCTCATTTCTATTTCTAAAAAGAAACAGAACAATGGAAATTTTATGTCTTTTTTGTAAATACAAAGAACATGGTCAGATGTTTGGGGACTGAGTATTAAAGTTTCCTGGATGTTCAGATTTTTTGAGAACGTTGTGCAAATGGAAAACATCAGGAATTACTTTTGTCGCAATGGGTGGTATTAAAAGATTGATATATAATATAAACACATATAATAAAAAATGTAGATATAATTCAGCAGCAGCTTATAGTGATGACAATTTGCAGGTTTTCATAAAGTAAATATATTTTTCAGCTGTTAATAAACAAACAGATTTTCTTCTTTTTACTTTTATGATGTGTATGAATGACCTATGGTTATCTGGGGGTTGTATTTGTGTAATTATACACATTTGCAGTGTAACCTCATACATTGCAGACTCGTTTGTTTGTATATATGTAAATGATCTGTAAAGTGCTGTGGAATATGATGGCGCTATATAAATATGATGTTATTATTATAAATTTTGTGCTGGCTACCTATGTACTGTGGAGGGAAGGGGGGCTGCAGTATGCTGGCTACCTATATACTGGGGTAGGGACTTCACTGTGCTGGCTACCTATACACTCAGTGGGAAGGGGGGCCTGCAGTGGAGACGCTTCAGTGTGCTGGCTATCTATATACTTGGTGGGGAGGGGGACTTTAGTGTACTGGCTAGCTATATAATGAGTGGGGAGGGGGGCTTCAGTGTGCTGGCTATATATATATATATATACACTGGTGGGGGCAAGGGGTGCTTCGCTGTGCTGGATACCTATATACTGGGGAAGGGGGGCTTTAGTGTGCTGGCTAACTATATACTGTTGGCGGGGCTGCAGTGTGCTGGCTACCTATGTACTGTGGAGGGAAGGGGGGCTGCAGTATGCTGGCTACCTATATACTGGGGTAGGGACTTCACTGTGCTGGCTACCTATACACTGAGTGGGAAGGGGGCCTGCAGTGGAGACGCTTCACTGTGCTGGCTATCTATATACTGGGTGGGGAGGGGAACTTTAGTGTACTGGCTAGCTATATGATGAGTGGGGAGGGGGCTACAGTGTGATGGCTATATATATACTGGTGGGGGCAAGGGGTGCTTCGTTGTGCTGGCTACCTATATACTGGGGGAGGGGGGCTTTAGTGTGCTGGCTAACTATATACTGTTGGGGGGGCTGCATGGTGCTGGCTACCTATATTTTCAGGGGGTTTCAGTGTCCTGTATACCTATATAATGGGGGGGAAACAGTGCGCTGTTTACCTATAAATTGTGGGGGGCTCATGTTTTTAAGCAGTTGTTGTGAATATTCATTGTGTGGATTGTTTTCCCCCTCTGGTTACCAGCGCAGCGCTCCTGTCTTGCAGGGGTGATGCGCTAGCGTTTTACAGCGTGTGATCAATGATATGTATAAAGATGCATCATCACATATATATATCTAATAGAGAGGGGCACAATATATACATCTAATAAAAGGAGGGTGGTATTTGATAGAGGGGACACAGTATAATGCTAATAGAGGGGCACAGTATAGCTACTACAGGGTGCACAGTATCTATCTTTATTAAACGGGGCACAGTATCTATATTTATTACAGGGGCACAGTCTGAATTAAAAGGGGGGCTGCATTTATACATTAATAATGGGATACTGTATACATGTAAATGAGAGGGCTCTGTACATAAGTAAAATAATTCGGGAGGTTCAATATACAGGGACCAGGAATTGGTCCAGGTGCTGTGTTTCTGTATGAAGCTTGGTTCTAGTACCATACTTATGTATTGGACTCCACAATGGACAATGCTATAATGTGGAAGACACTGTGCATTTTAATTAAAATGGGGGAACTGTATATGTTCGAATTAATTTGGAGAGAGCAATGTCTAAGACAACCTAGTGGGATAGTGCAGCATACACTATAATTCATGCATAATGTAATTTGTGGGGGGGCTGTTTATGCTAAAAAACCTCTAGGGGGGGGGATTCTTTGAGATGCACCCTGTACAGCAAATTACCTAGAAACTGCCCTGACCGTTACTATGGTAATCTTCTTATACTTGTTATCCATGGCCTCCTTCCTTCTAAAACTTATCTTCTAAAACTATGCTAATTAGCCTTATGGGCTCTGGTGGGCATTAACCATGCTGTGGCTTAACTGGCTACTACAATGTGCATAGGCAGAGGGATGGGGTGGAAGCAGAGGGGAGTGGGAGATGTACTCCTTAACAACCTGTGAAGCTACAGATCGGAGGGGCTGTGGTAGCCGTACACCCCACCCCCACCCACAGAGCCCTATTGACTCATTAGCATCATTTTAAAAGTTGATTTAAAGGAAACCTACCACTTGTAGTGGCAGGTTTCTGGTGGAAATACTGGGGCACCAGCTCAGGGTGAGCTGGTGCCGGAGCTTATTTTCGTTAGTGTTTTAAACCGCGGTATCGCGGTTTAAAACACTTTTTAAACTTTATAGCCGGCGCAGGCAGGTACGCGCTCGGCGCCTACCGTGCGCGTGGCTACATAGGAAGTGAATGAGAGCCGCGCGCATGGTAAGCGCCGAGCGCATACCTGCCTGCGCCGGCTATAAAGTTTAAAAAGTGTTTTAAACCGCGATACCGCAGTTTAAAACACTAACGAAAATAAGCTCCGGCACCAGCTCACCCTGAGCTGGTGCCCGATATTGCCATCGGAAACCTGCCACTACAAGTGGTAGGTTTCCTTTAAGAATAAAGGAACAAATATAAGACGGTTACCACAGTCACAGTGGCTGTATCTATGAGTAAAAGCCCCTGGTTTATCATGATGGATTTTGATTTCCTTTAAAAGCAGTTTCATTGAATGTGGGTCAATAATATAAAGACTAAGAAACATTTACAGAAAAATTTCAGAGAAGTCAAAAGGTTCTTCTGTATTCCAGAAGGAAGAAATAAAATCTCATTAACCACAATGTGAACCCCTTTCTTTCATCACGAGGATCTTGTATTTATTTTGGGTAGTTCTATACATCTGATAAAGCACATCCAAACACCATCTGACATAAATGAATGACTTCATAAAGGCAAGCTGAAAAAATGCGGCATGTGAACGCCAACAAGATTTATAACCTGAGCCCCTGCTTAAATTAATGAGCATCCTTCTGGTATTTTATTAAAAGTGTTGAACGTAGCCTAATGGGCCCTGGCAGAAGGCCAGAGCTTAACAGACTCCAGCATGTAATTCTTGTAAGCCAGGCCTATCTTCTCATCTCATTTCCTCTGCACAGAATGTAAAGTGGATTGTATAAAGCTATTTTAGCAACAAACATGACAGTGGCAACCATTCTGTAGCCTTGTGTATGCATGCTTTATTTCAGATTACAGCGGCTAATGAAGGCCACGTCTATCTGTCAACTCCTATCTATAAATGAACCTTTACACTCATCTATTACTCTTTTTGCTCCCATGTAACAATCAACACTCAATGACATCTGGATTGTATTGTGAATAATCGGAGGCATAAAACGGGTCTATTGAGGGACGATCAGTACGATGATAATGGCCGGTGTGTGATGCATGTTATATAGCTGTACAACCTAATGGATATAGGGTGAGGAAATAATATTCAGTATTACTATGTGTGGACGTAAAAACAGATTCCATGCTAAAAGGAGTTGTTCAGGTTCATCATTTTTTTATAGACTGACCACAGTGTCGTGGAAGGGACTCCCTAAATCATATTGATAAATGATACAAGCAGTTCTTGCTTCTCTGCTAAACACCATTGCAATATTATAATCATGTTTACAGTGGATTAGTAGCGACTCCTTGCATCATATATCACTATGATGCGTGGAGTCCCCTCCTCTGCACTGCGGTCTGTCCGTTCCACCCACTGTAGGTCGGTGATTCACAGACTGATAACGCTCATCTGTATTCACCCTATGGTTTATATAAAAAAGTATACTTATGATCCTGGGAAGTTATGAGCTGACCTAATGGTATTCGGGTTTGGTCGAGAATTGAACACTTGCTATCATTGCTGGCGTTGGCAGTGGCATTTCAAATTTTGGCACCAGCTATATGTACCAGCACTCATCATGGCCATTACCAGCATGGGTGAGCATGTATGCCGAACTTCTGGTTAAAGTCCAGGTTTGGGTTGAGGGATATTGATTGGATTCTATGTGATAAAAGGTTTCCTTGAGATAATTCAAAAAACTGTTATAGTGTCAGTGCACCAAATCATCTGTGCAGATATACAGTTACATATTAAAGGGGTCTAAGGGGCATTTAACGGAACCTTGGATTCCGAGTAACTTGGTCTGCAGGCGTTTGCTTTTTACAAAGATTGTAACTTGGTTTAGAAACAAAATTTTATCATACATGCATTATGTGAGCCCTCCCCACCCTCTACTGTACCTCCCTCTACTGTACTGCACCCTCTACTGTACTGTACCTCCCTCTACTGTACTGCACCCTCTACTGTACTGTACCTCCCTCTACTGTACTGCACCCTCTACTGTACTGTACCTCCCTCTACTGTACTGCACCCTCTACTGTACTGTACCTCCCTCTACTGTACTGCACCCTCTACTGTACTGTACCTTCCTCTACTGTACTGCACCCTCTACTGTACTGTACCTCCCCCTACTGTACTGCACCCTCTACTGTACTATACCTCCCTCTACTGTACTGCACCCTCTACTGTACTGTACCTCCCTCTACTGTACTGCACCCTCTACTGTACTGTACCTCCCTCTACTGTACTGCACCCTCTGCTGTACTGTACCTCCCTCTACTTTACTGCACCTTCTGTTGTATAACACAAGACTGAAGAAGTAGAAGAAATAAAGGTTCTAGATGTTGTACTACACATGACTAAATTTGGTGTGTTGAACAAATTGTCTACATTTGAATGTTTTCCTATGGGAAAACTTGCTTTGGCATATGAGAAATTTGGACTATGAGCACAAATTCTGCTTGTGAACCATGTCACTCAGTTATTGTGGAACCAATCATCTCAGTTTCAATGATTTCCTGTAGGAAACCTTGCCTGTATACCGGAACATATTATGCTCGTAATCCAAGGTTCCACCGTAGTGTAATCTTGTTAAAGGGGTTGTTCTACAATCACCGCTGTACAGAGCTCAGCTATCTTTATCAGTCCTTTAAGCTATGAATGAGGCATTAGGCCTATATGTGTCCATCACTCCATGTAAACCGTGGAAATGTGACCCCTGCTCTGATAATCAGTAGGACCCCAGCAGTGTGACCCCTAGCAATCAGACATGTGTGACCTATCCACAGGGTGTATGATAAGCTGTGATTGTGAAGATATAAAGTTTAGGTTCATAATCAGTATTTCTGGCTGCAGAAATGAATCAGTACAGAATTTTAATATTTCTCTTTTAGAATTTTATTGTTCTCGTCAGTTCTTATATTATCAGTGAGCCCTGTAAATACAAATAACCAACCTGAGGTTAGGGGTAGGCTTCCTGATGAGAGGTGCACTAGCCCGTGACTTCCCCCCTATAAAAGAAGACATACAATAAAATAAGCGGTTATTATTAACCAAGAATGACTGCTATTAATCTGCCTCCAATCGACCTGTCTGCTGTACCTTTATAGGTCACTTGCTCTCGTGCTGTTTCATGTTGGAATTCTCAGACTAATTCCTGAGGACAGACTATTGCAAGGGGCATAGTTTTCCTAACTTATGAGTGAAAAATCCAAAATCAAAGAGTCTTCTTCTCCATGCCTAGTGACTCAGCATCATAAAATAACATGAGACAATGTCTAAGATGTGTCACGGAAAGTAGCAAACCCCTTAACGCCAAGCATTTGCCGCATATCTGTCAGATCGCTTCTATATCAGTAGAGTCAACAGAATTATACAGCAGACAAATTTATATGTAAAATATCTTAGGAATCTTTGTACAGTCTATCATTTATTATGGTTGAGAATCAGCACATGTGCGCTCCATTGTTTTCCTATTCTCTTAAGTGAGTGAAATGGTCTGTTAACATGAGTCATATAGTCCCATCCACGTAATAAATATGAATATCCAATTTTGGTGACCTATGATTGTATGCGACCCTTAATTACTAAATAACAAGATAGCTTTATACTACAATTATATATTATTTTGCATATTTAGCTCTCTACTTTGGTTTCCAAAATGAAGAGTGGATTATAAAGGAAGTAGTAAAATTTTGTTGCAATCTGATAATGGGATCACCCTTTGCTTATTCCTCAAATTTTTAAAATTTTGCTAAATTTTGGCAAAAAAGACCCACCAAAATTGGATGGTTAAAGAACTGTTAGGATGAGCCACAGCATTATAGTATTCATCTAAGCATGTGCATGTAGTCGGGGTAACCTTTACGTCACAGGTACTCAAATATATACTCCTACTCCCCCACAAGTTCTCTACTGCTTGTGCTGTACAGGAAATAAACTGCAAGACCCTGATGTGGTGGTACCCAGTGCCGGTTCACCCACTCTGACCTTGTTTTAGGCACTTGATGGAAATGAAAGAGCAATAGTAGGGCAATGCTGCATGTGTGGTGGGATTGCGTAGGGATCAGCTTTTGCAACCAGGTATTTTCTGCCTAAATGGCACTGATGGGTCAGTCAGTCACTTTATCACCCAAACTCGCTCTATCATGTGGGCTGCATAGGCATGCAAAAAAGGGCTCTGTATGGAAACAGGGCAGACAGAGCAGAAGTTCTTGCACACTTTAAAGCTATGGCACTCTTATGAGAACCTGTTTTCATTGGTGGTGCTCACTCCCTGATGGTTTGACATGTGGGGTTGTTTATCATACACTGATGCATGGCACCCCGGCATATTGTGTTCCCCCTGCCTCTCTCCGGTTACATTAGGTGGCTCTGGTCTTCTGATGTATCTGGTGGACAGCTTCACCCTTTGGTAGTTCTATGTTCTTGGCGTAGAATTGAGGAGTCCCCTGGTGGCCTACACTGCCACCGGTGCGGTGGCCCACACTGCCCCCGGGTGTACCACCCATCACAACCCTTTACTCCCACTTGGCGTGGCGAGGTGTACAAGACCTTGTAAATATCTCTAAGGCAAGGACAGACACAGCTTATTAACCTTCAATAGAGAAGCAATGTGTGCTGAACCCTTATTACTCAACGGTGTAGAAGAGAATAAACCTAGACATGGTTTAGATCACAAAAGCAAAGTCCATGCGGCAAGTGTGTTTTGAAGGAAATCCTTACACCTGGGAGCATTTGGTGATCCTCCCTGTGCTCTTGAAAGTGCAAAAAGATACACCGTCTTGTTGCAGGTTTTTGCAGACAATGAAAAAGATTCAAACGATCCAGCACTTTTTTATGAAAAAATTCTTGCTTCTTTATTAAATCATCATATAAAATCGATCAGCACATAGTGGTATCCATAAACAGCTACGCGTTTTGAGTAAAAAAAAACTCTTCATCGTGGCTTTTTTTCATTAAAAAAGTGCTGGATTGTTTGAATCTTTTTCATGGTTTAGATCACCCTCTTAAATATACCTCTATTTATCTCTCAAACCATGGTCAATAAACAATAATAACATAACACAGCAAATGTCACATCATATATTAGTAAAGAAAATAATCTCCATTTTAATGCCATACTACATTGGCAATTTATTTACATATATGTCAGGTTTGTATTAATTTACCAGTCATTATTTGTGACTCGAAACTGTAAAAAGTCAAAATTAGTGTTGCAATAAAACAACTTTTATCAAAATTTGTCCCGGAAACTTAGTTAAAATGTGTGGTTAACCTCTACCATTGGTCCTTGTATAAGGAATATGGATGTACTGTACAAACACAACGTGAAGCTGTAAACCAGCAATGTACATGAGCCCTTACAGTCACTTGTTAAACACATTACTGTTTGCAGAATAGTAAGGAACCTACAAATCATCAAGTGTTTGGATTGAACCCTATGGATTTTCAACTAATAGCTATTATTATAGTTTTCCACTTTCCATTTTCCAGTTTTAAATCAAATCTGTAAAACATGTCATTTTTGCAGATTTGTTCATCATATTCTAGCTCCATGTACGAATATGGTGTTACAGATCTCATATTCTTCTATCAATGTCCTTATATTATGACTATGAAAGATTGAATATGTTGCTTCTTCCTGATATTGAGAGGATGAAGCATTGAACGGAAATATACTGAATGTCAGGCCCTACAATAGTCATAATATTCTGCTGTATTAATGCTTCAGTTTTCATAGAATACCTTGTCCTGTGTAAGGGTCTGCAGAAGTCAGCCATATACTAATGAACATTGTCACATTTCCCTGATCTGGTTGCTCTTTTCCCTGGCTTCTGGCCATATTTGGCAATAGTAGTCCTGTGTCCATGTGCACTGATTGACATATGAGGAAACAGTACATAGCTGCCTACTATAATTGGTAATGACATACCATTTCCAAAGAACTCATTCTGTGCTTCCAGATTCTTAAGCTCTTTCCTCAAATGTTCTTTGGCCTCTTCCAGTTTTCTTAAAAAAAATATCTATATTTAGGATATTTAACAAAACCTCTTTTGAGTCTCAACATTTTGCAGACTTTCTGCAGGAATTATAATGACATGAAAAAAAGACTGTTTTAAGTAAGGTAATTTGGCAAACATGTGATATTATTTATACAGTGAATATTATATTTCCAGATACCTGATAGTTGCATCCCTGTTCTTCTGCCTATGGGCCTGATCTATACTTCGTCTGATCAGAACCTTGTCAAGGACCTTCTGCATGGGATGTGGGTCACAAACTGGGTTTTTATGGAAAGACAGAAATAAGATGACAACATAGACCTTACTTTTTGGCCAATATTACCTGGAAACACATAACACTTTCATTAATGCAGTGATATTATAATTCTTGTTTTATATATATATAAATATATAGAGAGAGAGAGAAAATTTGAGGAATTAAAAAAAAAAAATACCGTAATTAAAAATTGTGCATCGTTCTATGTTTACAGCAGTTAATTATAAAATTCTGATTGATTTTATTGTTGTGGCCTACTGCGTACTAATATGCATATGGTATTAGAGGACAGAGGGAAAAAAGTTTGACAGTAGGTTCAGTCTACATAAAAGTTTGGTCCCTACAGAAGCTGTATACAAATAAACTATTCAAAGCAACGCAGCAATTAAAAACTTATTTACTATGATGTACAAAGGGACTTAATAAATTCTGAATGTAAAGTATTGCTTTAAACTATATTCAGGCTTGTACCTGCAATGGAACTAAGAGAAAGGTATACCAATGATACAGATAGTGATATGAAGAAATATTGGAAGGGGACATGAGCTCTCAATTCAATTATCCCTAACTTAAAGTGTAACTAAGATTTTAAGAAAATGTCTAAATCATTAGTGCAGATGATAACAATAAACCTTATCATTTACTTTATTGACGAAAAATATTCCTGTTTGCTTCAATCAGTTTGCATAAAGTTATACAAAGTTATATAAAGTTAAATAAAGTTATATAAAATAAAGTTTGTATTCTTCTCTGTACACCACTGATGGCTGATAGATAAGTCGGCTCGGTTTGATTTGGATTGGTTTGACAAGGATTGGTACCTTGTAGTTGTTTTTCATTGAAAAATGCACCTTCTTCTACTTCTAATGACACACCTAGTGATAGCCAATTACAGCTGAGCACTTTAAACATGTGACACTATAGTACCACTTCACATCACTTAAAGTAGGAACTAAAGAAATATACAGTACTTTCTGATACTTTTTTGCAGTGTGAAAGTGACCGAAGTGGTAAGGACCGACACAAACTATGCAATTTAAAGAGGTTCTATCATGTTTTACAATAACCCTTAAATACAGCTGTCTCCATCAGCATTCAGACAGTTGTCCCCTATCCTGGAAAAGTGGTCCTTAATGGGAAATTTTAAAGAGAACTATTCAGGGCCATTTGGGACACTAAACCAACTACAGATCATTGTGGGCCTGTAGTATCGTGTTCTAAATCTTCCTATTAGAGTTCTCTCTATGGCCGCTATAAATGAAAAAAATAAACCTTTATACTTACCTAGAGATGAGTCTGATAAAGCAGATCAAACTTATCTCTGATACTCCCCATGCCTGCACAGTGATTCAGTGAGGCAGGAGTAGTACACCTCGGCTTCATTACACATATATAATGCAGCCAAAGTGTATTACATCGGCTTCATTGAATTACTGCACACATGCCAAGAGCTCCGGACTGAGGTAAGTATATAAGTTTCTTTTTTTATGGACAAGCAGGGAAAAACCAATGGGGGATTTGGGACTGTAAAGGACCTGTGGGGTGGTTTAGTGTTCAAAATCATCCTGACAGGTCCCTTTAAATGAAACAGTAATTTATTTTCCGATTTACATATCCGGTATAAAATGCTGAAAATGAATATGAGTAACATTTGGCTGCTTCTGGTTCATTCTACATTCCTGCTATATCAAAGTAAAATAAGAATATGTGGCATTGAATAATGATTCAGTACCAGCTGCATAGTGCAGAACTGCTCTTTTTTTAATGACATTCTAATGAATACTTTAATAATCACTTTTTTGACCTCCCGTAACATTTGCTTGTAAGATATTTGCTCTGACTGTGCAATACATTTTTTGTAATCTAGTATAATTAGCACCTGTCCTGCAAGTGTACTTCATAAACCTCCTTGGAGCATATCCAGTACATGATAGCAGATGGCTTATATGATAATGAGTGAAAACTCAACCGCTTATTTTGTTTCTCTAATGAATGAGAAATTTCTTAGAAATCCAGACATTTGTACCCTTCAAAATGAGAAATTGTTATAACGTGTAAACACCTGACACCGAGGTCTCGCCAAGAATTTGTGTCAATTAGGCATGAAAGGATACAGGATAATTATATTACCATTATAATGTATGTATTAGCATGGGCACAATAGGGTTCAATTTTTCCGAAATTGGTCAATGTGCTGCGGCACCTGTAGCACAATAAAGCACATTGGAAAATAGATATATCAACCTCTGTCTCTACAACGGCAGCCATAAAAAGGGTATTCAGTGGGATTTTTTTTTAAAGGAGCAAAATAGGTTAAAAAAATAAAATGAATCACTCACCTCAACAATCCCAAATTTCTACCATTCTGATGTTTACCAGGTCCCTGATACTTTCCACTTTCCTATCATAAGACACATGAATGGCAGTAAACTGTCCACTGGCCAATTCCTGTTGGTCAAGAGAAATCCAGGAAGTATAGACCAGCGTCGCACATGTATTCATCAGAATGACATCGGGTAGGAGTTGGTAAGGTGAGTAATGCTTAAAATTGTATTTTGCTAGTGCAATTAGGTCACTTTCTAAACCTATAATCCTGTTTCTATGTTGTTATAATATAAATTGACAACCAATATGGCTGCTCTTGTCGTTTTAACTAGGCTTGTTTGACTTTGCTTAAATAGTTATACATCTACTCCTTTTATAATCCTACCTACTGTAAGTAAGTAGTCTACAATAGTTAGGTGACAACTAGAAATGTGCAAATCATACAAGATTCACTATGATGAAGATTTGCCAATTTTTTGTCAATTTTTTAGTTTTCCCTAAAACCATATTTAAGGAATCCTAATGCATTAATGGGACATTAATGGGTAAATTAATGAATAATTTAGACTTTTGTTAATATTGTATGTTATATAAAGAAAATACTGTATTATCATTTAATACAGTGCCTGAAAATTGTCAGAATTGTGCTGAATTTACAAATGGATTCCCTCATCCCCTATTGGAATTGTAATGTTGCCTATAATGGTTTACCCAATGGTAATGGCTGCTTATTTATGAAGAATTGTTGATAATATCAAAGCATAATTTCATGTAGACTTGGTTATATTTTCATGCAGCATTGATACTTCCCCACCTTCAGTGTAACTTTCCATCAATGCCTGAAACGCAGAAGGTCCACAATGTTTTAGCACCTCTCTCTGGAGCTCGCTTCCAGTAATGTGTCGCTGACCAGACTGAAATATCTTTCTGGAGGTGTCATCTGGTTTCGGAGCCCTGGACTTGTGAAATGTGAAGAAAGCAGGAAATGTCAATTCAGAAAGTTGTTTGCAGTCTGAGCATTTGGGTCTGTATAATTTCCTGGGCTCAGTATGCTTTGTCTAATAACAAATGTAGTGTTATCAGCTCTAATTACCCGGCATTCCTGTTCTTAATCAGGCCCAGGTCCATGGCTCTTTCTTCCGGAGCTTATATCACTTGCTAGTAATGTAAGGAATCCCTGCAATGGGTATACTTGTAGACTTGGTGGCGCGCAGTGAAACTGCAAGTCACAGGACTATTTATTCCAACCCTATAATGTTTATGTAACATCTCCTGCTCCAGCAAGATGCGTTAAACATGTTTCTCTCTTTCTATCTGAGTCACTATCTTCACAGATGTATTTTGGTGGATACAATAAAGTTGTCACTGCCGATAACACATTTAGCGGAAGTTCTAAAATTGTGTTGGTACATGTGTAAGTTCTCTTGTGTTCCAGGAAATTATCAAAAAGGCAAACTTTAAAAGAACACATTTAGCTCAATGATTAATGTTAGTATTCACTGTTCTGGAAGATATGTTGCGTTCGGATCAGAAGTGATGATTTCGTGAACATTGTGCATTTGACATCTCACCCAATATTTAAAGGGAAGCTGTTAAGGTGGTTGGGACACAAAACTAACTACAGGTGCTTATGCTCTTGTGGCTTAGTGTCCCAAATCGCACTGTATCATATTATTTTGTGGCCACAATACAAAAAAGAAGAGAGAAGATCAGAGAAAGACTAGGCATACATGGGCCAGGGAATATAGAAAGTGGAAGGAAAGATTGACATCAAGAAATCAATGCAATAATCCCAAGGAAAAAATTTCTCTTCTTTTTATCTCCTAGACTCGTTACCGCTAATAGTTATGATCATGTGGGGCCCTTTTCTGAAATTTGGTGATTGGTTCAGTGATGTGATGTGCTCCGCGTGCTCAGTATGACTGGTATAAGCTGAACAGTATACAGTATATAAGAGATGTTTTTGCACAGGAACAACTATGGTTACCTCTGATGGTTGCCATGACGGAAGTCCAAGGGACTGCTGGAGGTCCTGTATCTTATTATTGTACCTGGACCAACTCTGAATTACATTAATTTCATCCATCTGAAAAACAAATTTTACATTCATTATAAATAATAACAATAATATATACAGGCAGTCCCCTACTCAAGAACACCCGACTTACAGACGACCCCTAGTTACAAACGGACCCCTGGATGTTGGTAATTTACTGTACTTAAGCTGTAGGAGTTATAAAAGGCGTCTGCAATGAGGCTTTATTGATCATTCTGGTTCTTATGACAACCCAACATTTTTGAAATCCAACTGTCACAGAGACCAAAAAACATTCTGGCTGTGTTTACCATTATAAACTTACATACAAATTCGACTTAAGAACAAACCAACAGAACCTATCTTGTACGTAACCCGGGGACTGCCTGTAATGAACATTCTATAGTAATTCATATAACTTTTGTGAAGGATTATAATATTATACTTTTTGTAAAAATATTTATAAAATTAACTACCGGAGTAGCAATTTTCTTTAGCTTCATAGTGAATGGGATTTATATATATTCTATCCGCATACTAACAAAAAATGCTGATTCTGATTGCAGAATTCAACCTTTACAATGCAATCTGCAGGGATTCCATATGTATGTGCCATACACACATTCATACATATTTGTATATGTCTTGATTTTATGCTACTAAAGTTTGCAAATTGTAGTACAATTTGGGAAAGAAAGCATCTACAAAAGGATTTCTTTACATGAACACGGGGAATGAAGTATACTTGGGGACAGCTATGCAATGGAAAACTGCTATATTTTATAAAGTGTTCTTCTATTCTAAAGACCTATAATGACCACAATTATTGGCACAGCGGAGTCTTTAAGTGTCTGCTCTTTCCACCACTTCCTGCATTCCACGTATGACAGAATGGCCGGGGATCAGACTCTGAAGAATGTTTATAGGGTGCGTTTTAACAAATGACATTATTATGGACTGGGGCTTTCTACAAAATTGCCCATTCAGAGGCAGTTTGGACAAATTGCTAAATTCGAGGAAGATTTACTTGTACACACATCATTGTGTCTCTTTGGTAAAAATGTATCTTTATTATAATTGTGGTTTTATAAATGTGATGTGAACAGACTGAATGTACACTGCATAGGGGGGGGGGTCCTATAGGGACCTGTGGATAGGTAATAAGTTGCGTTTCTGAGCTAACATGATCACCCCATAGTGTGCACTGGGAAGTCTTAGGGTATATTCCCACATTCAGTTTTTCTGATGCAGTTTTCAAGCCAAAAGCAAAAGAGGATCATGATGGGTGAGAACATATCATTGAGAGGTGCTGCTATTCTCCACTCCAGGCTCCGACAGCAAAAACTGTATCTGAAAAACTGAATGTGGGGATGCACTTTCAAAGTAATTGGATAATTAGACCCTGACCCCAATAGTCGGTCATACACATCTTTAAACAGGTCTTTAAAATGTAAGTAATGTTGATAGAAAGAGTAGGCAGTGAATATTTATGTGCAAATATACAGTTCACCCTTATTGTGAAGTGGGAAAGACCCAAAGAATTCACATTAGATGGTCGTTTCCTACAGGCCCCATAATGCCTTGTGTGTTCCTTTTGAAAATAAATTACTGTATATACTGGCGTATAAGACTACTTTTTAACCCCTTAAAATAATGGCTACAGTGGGGGGTCGTCTTATACGCCGGATATACGGGGGCCGCACTGTGTGCTGTATGCTAATGCAGCCGCCCTGTCACAGCGGTCGGCGTCACAGAGCTGGGGGTCACAGGCGGATCTTCATTAATATCGCAGCTTACAGTTATGATCACCAGGCACTTGCTCTCTTGTTTGTTTTGCAAAGTTTTAAGCAGACTTTTTTTCATTTGGGAGAGGGGTAGTCTTATACAGTGAGTATATACCAAATTCTATATTTTTAGGGCAGAAGTTGGGGGTCGTCTTATACGCCCAGTCGTCTTATACGCCGGCATATACGGTATATAGAACATAATTATGAATTACATAGTATTTATCCCTAACTGTGACATAAACAGGAACATCAATTAAAACGGGGCATATAAATCAATCTAATCATGTCCTGTGTCTGTATAGAATAGTTGCTGTGCCTTTACTGTCAAAGCAGTGTGACAGAAACATGGATGTGCTATCTCTCTCTCTGAACTCTCTGCAGGGACCCTGTTTCTTGCGGTTGCTAAATATGGAAGCATATTTGTCACTTCCAGCTTCCTCTATTGTTTTATTATTGCTTTAAAGACCGTAGGAAATTCTAGTTGAAAGGAAAAGTTTACTGTGCTGTGGGGGCAAGGGAAGGTTTATCATAACTAGAGGCCTCATGTGCCAATCATGATGCTATATCCCCCCTTCCTGGGTATAGGATGCATCTCTTATACTAAGAGGCTCTAGCTGGGTGAATTCTACCCCAGAAAAATGGTGCACAAGCCATTATACATTCCCCCTGAGTATTATTACACTGATCCGGCTGAACTCTGAGGGAACCCTAATGCACATACATGACAGACCTCCACATCCTCAATGCGTGGACATACAGAAACATATGAGTATAAAGGCGCCAATCAGAACTTGGTGGTCTCTAAAGAAAGCAAATAGTAAAATTATTATGTCTATGATTAATGAAAACTTGCATTAATGGGGTGACCATTTTAGGTAAATTGAGACCAGTAGATATAAAGTATTAAAATATACCATTTTGTGATATGCCTTCAAGGCCTAGTTTAGCTTCCTAGTTATATTTCACTGCTGGGGACATTAGCAACTGGAATACAGGAAATAAAATATAAGGAAATACAACACCAAAACTTTGAACTTTTACTTCGAGATTATTTTGATTTCACTTACTCTTACTATGATAAACTATAATGATTTATTATATTAGAGTATCCTAATCCTCTGTTGGCATTACTTGTCCAAGCAGAGCCAGTTATAACCAGTCCTGACCTGATCATAAATTTGGACGTGTTAACATACACCATTAGAGTGAGAACACTTCAGATATAGGTGTTTAGTTGTAAGTAATAGCATCAATTATGAAGTAGAAGCTATCCGTGCGGCCTTCGTGTAGGAGCATATGGATGGCTCTGCATTATATCCTTTCTGACTGCCACGCTTACTTATCTATTCATCTTTCATGCGTGATACTATATTTATCTTTTCTTAAACATTTAGGACGAAAAAAGTAAATAATCTTAGTAACACTTAGCTCAGAACAGGCCAAGATCAACATGTTATAGCTCTAGGGAACATCCTGTGTCTATAAATTACTGCAGTCACAAATTCTTAGGATTTTAGTAATCAAGGCTTTAAGTTATAGAAACAGTACTGTAGATGCAAAATGATAACCCTTTAATAATGGACCTTACCATGACCCAAGTAGCTCCTCATTAATCCATGCAGAATGTGGCAGCCAAGTTCATCTTTCTATCAAAGGCCCGTTCTACACTTGGGAGTGTGATGCAATGAACTCACATCACACTCGCAGGGCGTGCTGCCGGGATCTCCTGGTCCGAACGCTGAAAAACAGGACGGAACTGACATGCTGAGTTCAGTTCCGGTTTGCAGCGTTCGGGCCAGGAGATGCAGGCAGCAAGCGCTGCGAGTGTGATGCAAGTTGCAAGTGTAGAACGGGCCTAATAGTAGCACAAAACCTTTGCTCTTTGACACCCCATGCATTGGCTACCAATATAAGTTCTCCACCCCAATATAAATTCTCCAACCCAATCTCTATGGAGAACCCCAAGGGTAGCTGAGTTTACAGTAAGAAAAAAAAAAGGAACAAATACTTGTGTTGCTTTCTTGAACATGGGACATGATTTCCATTTTCCAGGGGACTTCCTGGTGTGGGAAATCCATTCATTGGATGAAGGGATGAAGCTGGCCCCATGATTCCCTGGAACTTCTGGTTGGACACAAGACTCAAAACCAGAAGTACTGGAGTGCTACAGGAACTGGGAGCCTAAGACTTAGATTACCGCCTGCCAGTCCTTCAGAACACATGAATACCTAGCTGATTTAAGCTTGTATGTGTATGGACCACCTGAAGGGATTCTAGCGAAGCTGAAAAACATGGCTACTTTCTTCCAAAAACAGAGCCACAACTGACCACGGTTTGTGCAGGTACTGTAGCTCAGCTGTATAGGAATGAATGGAGCTTAGTTGCAATACCACACACTATGTGGTTTGGAAGAAAACAACCTTGAGAGAACCCCTTAAAATGGAATACCTGTAGGGCAAGCAAGCATTTGGCTATGTAATGTTTATTACCAGTCACCCCTACAGTCTCTCATAAAAATTTCCAGATTCTAGTCCTGTACGTCGCAACAGATGGCACAAAGACATAGCATCACATCCTAACCCCGGGTGCACCTGTTTTTTAAGTCATGCTTATCACACAGCCAAATTAATAAATACAGAGGCCACCTGTACAATGAGTGGTTGTGGTTTCTGTCCAGAACCACTAGTATACTAATGAATGCTGCACCTCTAATAGTTGTACCGCATGCCCCTTTCTGCTGCAGCCGGTACTATTTCACCAGCAGTGAACTCTTTCTACTTTCCCTATTTTGGAAGAGAGGGACCATTTCCTTCTGGGCCCCTGAACAGATGTATCAGCCGGTAACCTGAGCAACGATGATGGCATTTCAATTTAGGGAAAACAATTACAGGTCAAACAAATAAGGATAACTCAAATACTTGGGACAACTCAACTAAGTATTTTTCCCCAAAAGATGTAACTTTTTATAACAGCTATTAAAGCATATCAAAATCTACATAAATTTGGTATCTGTGCAATTGTGCTGACCCAGAAAATAAAGGGGCAGATTTATCAGGCTGTCTGAAAGTCAGAATATTTCTAGTTGCCCATGGCAACCAATCACAGCTCACCTTTAAAGGGCACCTACCACCCCGATTCTACCTATAAAGGTAGAAGGGGTGGTAGGTGGATGGATGGGACGTGAGGATAGCCCTTTTTTGGGCTAATCCTCACGTCCCGGGTGTATTTTACAAAACTTTATTACATCTATATGCAAATTTTTTTATGCGGCTACTGGGGCGTGGAGTAGCCGGACATGAGGCTACTAGTCGCGGCTACTCCACGCCCCAGTAGCCGCGTTACTCCGCCTACCAGATAATCTTCGGCGTGCAGCTCCGGGTAGCTGCGCGTCCTCGTCCGGGTCCCCTGCGTTCTGCGCATGCGCAGTAGCCGGGGGACTCGGACGAGGGCGCGCAGCTACCAGGAGCTGCGCGCCGAAGATTTCCTGGTAGGCGGAGTAACGCAGCCCCAGTAGCCGCGACTAGTAGCCTCATGTCCGGCTACTCCACGCCCCAGTAGCCGCATAAAAAAAATTGCATATAGATGTAATAAAGTTTTGTAAAATACACCCGGGACATGAGGATTAGCCCAAAAAAGGGCTATCCTCACGTCCCATCCACCTACCACCCCTTCTACCTTTATAGGTAGAATCGGGGTGGTAGGTTCCCTTTAAAATATTCATGAGCACCGGTAACATGAAAGCTGAGCTGTGATTGGTTGCAATGGGCAACTAGAAATATTCTGACTTTCAGACAGCTTGATAAATCTGCTACAAAGGGTTTGAGTCATTTAGACCACACAGTGAAAGCTGTGACAACAAGGCCTGTGACGGAATATTAAATGATGCCACTAGGAGGTACAATTTGTGAATATAAGCTCATACAGCTCTGTAAACTGAAAAAAAGTTTTGACATTTGGAACATGGGGATTTAAAAGTCAAAAAAGTTAAAGAAAAATAAGTAGAATACTATACAGTATTGTTACATGCTAGAAAAACTCTACCTGCAGAGATGCTGCACCTTCTACCTTTTTCAGATTGTTGATGTATAGTATTGCATTGTATGGACTGTCTAACTTTTACTATGTACTCCTGGGAAGGAGGCTCTGACTGGAAGATTTATACTGAAACAGGCATAAACTTTAACATACCCATAGGCGACTACTGTACAGACAAAAATATGCTTTGACTTTACACACATTTGACAGGTGTATGTCTGGATACCTTTTTATTACAGTACTGAAAAAGTACCTTAGGTTGCTATACCTCAAAACCACAAATCATTTTTACACCAGCAGTTGTCAATGTATCTTATAATACAATATTACAATAATAATACAATACGCAGTGGAAAAATATCATACAAAATTACCATATATATACTCGAGTATAAGCCGACGCAAGTATAAGCCGAGGCCCCTAATTTTACCACATAAAACTGGTAAAACCTATATTTTTTTTACTCGAGTATAAGCCAAGTTTGGGTTTTTGTGCTAAAAAACTAGGCTTATACTCGAGTATATATGGTATATAACTATATGGAATATATCTAACAATCTACCTATTGTAGAGATCTGCAGTTTGTGCTTGTCATGCTGGAACTCTTAGTTCTACAATATCTCGCAGATCACTTCCTTACAATGATATATAACCATTTAATATAAATATTAATACAAGTCCCTTCCTTTTACTTCCATAGTTCCAAGTTCACTGTCTGTAATTGCTCAATAAATCAAGTCATCTCTAGAGAAGAAAGATGCCGCTTCAGTCTGGAATCTTCTGACATTCTGCCTTTGCTACAACAGAGAAGTAAATTGTAACATTTGAGACGTATAGTTTCCATGTTACCAAAACCTTTGGGGTCTGGAGTGAAGCGGCACAAGTCTTCAGGGCCATAGGGATGATCTGTGTTGTGTTATACTGATAGTAATCATACAGACACCTCATACATACGACAATGGATGGAGATTTCCTTTCCACTCCATAAATGCCTAGAGAGAAAGGAAATGAAGAGACATTCAGTAAGACTCCATACCTGGCTGCTGCTGGTGTCTGATTATTAGAACTGGTTGCTATGGAGCTAGTAAACCATGTGTAGTGCCGGACGAGTCCATTGTCCCCAGGCCTCCTTGTTACAGAGGAATGTAACAATTCATGCTTAGGCGATATCCATCCTGTATACTAAGCTCTTATTAGACAACTTTTAGATTTTTTTTTACTAAACTTCAGGTAGTAAATGTCCAGCCCTTTACTAGCCAGCAGTAAGCTGAATAATTTACATGCAATATTTACCAATTATCCCCCAGCAAGACAGTACAGTAACTTGGCTACACAGCGCTGCACAGAGCTTTCCAGATTGGTCCCTGTCCCCATGGGGCTCACAATCTAATAAACCTACCAGTATGTTTTGGAGGAAACCAGAGGACCAGGAGGAAACCCACGCAAACACGGAGAGAGGACATAAACTCTTTGCAGATGTTGAACCCAGGACCCCAGTGCTGCAAAGCTAACCACTGAGCCACCATGCTGCCCATTTAGTCAGTTCTGACATTTCAGGATATAACAGAACTCAGGGCAGACAACACCTTAGGCCATTCGCAACAAGTTATCCCCTATCCACAGGAGAAGGAATTACATGATGATCGGCGGATGTCACAGTGATAGGTATTGCAAGTATGGTGCTCAACCAATCTCCGCCAGTGTCATAGAGATTAATAAAGCAGCAAGGCAGATGTGCAACCTGCCACTTCATTCATCCAGGGTACAACGCACCCTCCATATTTCCCTCGGCCTTGTAGGTGCCCTGCATGGTCTGAATGCAGGTAAGTCTTCATTTTATGTATGTGCATATTAGCATTTTGCTGCCTTAGGCTACATTCACACGTCCAGTTTTTCAGATGCAGATTCTGAAGCCAAAAGGAGGCGTGGATCACAATGCATCACATTTACTAAAGACTTTGCCCCAGTTTTCTGTCTGACGTTACTTTGAAAAGAACATGGAAACTGCTTGCACATGTATTTATAAAGTGTCTGCACCAGTTTTGTATCTGCCATGCTACAAAATTCTGCACCTGAAGGGGCTTTCTGGTGCAGAGTCGGACTGTGCGTCACAACTGTGACTCGACAGAATTGTATCGCACCCTGTGGGGCTCATTTACTAAGGGTTCGAATTGCGCACTTTTGTCAGGATTCCCTACGATTTCCGATTTGCTCATGCCGGCTCGGTGCCGGCTTTCACGTGGCAGAAATCAGGGGGCATGGCCGTCGGACAACCGAAGGGATTCGAAAAAACTGCGGAATTTATAAAAGAATTTGTGTCGCAAGATCAGCACTTACATGCACCGGGGAGAAGGAGGTGAACTCCGGTGGATCTCGGCGCAGCAGTGACACCTGGTGGATATCGGGCGCACTGACTTTAGTGAATCCCGGCAGACCCGATTCAGCATAGGAGATCGCGCCGCTGGATCGTGACTGGACCGGGTAAGTAAATGTGCTCCTGTATATTAAAGTTGGTGCACACTTCCCGAGCAGTGCAGGGTGCACTAGACTAATGGAGACCGTGCACCAGTATTCAATAATCTGCTGCATTCTGCACATTAGTGAGGCAACTGCACATGGTTCCCTACTGCACTACTTTTGATAAATCTTTCTATTTTTGTCACTCCACTCCTGGTTCTGCATCTGCAAAACTGAATGTGTGAAAGCACCCTTAGGTACATGACCATAAGATTTAATGTACCCTTTCTTGGCTTTTTTTACCTCCCAAAAACTCCAATGCATAAATTATGTTCCCCCTATTAAGGCAAGAGAGCACTGGACCCCAAAGACTCTACAATCGTGTACTGAATTTCTCATATGCATAGAAAAAAAAAAATGAAGGTTTCTCTGCATTTAGGCCAAAGATGTTCTCAAGAAAATATCCTTAGGCCCCTTCTCCACTGGCGTTTTTCACGCGCGAGTTCTGCGCGTGCATTTGACGCTCAGAACTCGCATTGCACTCTGTCCCATTGTATTCAATGGGTCTTTCTCCATTTGCGTTGTTTTGCACGCGCGTGCTTGCGTTCGTTTGCACGCGCGTCAAAATCGCAGCATGCTCTATTTTTGCGATTCACGCGCATTTTTCACGCCCCATTCAAGTCTATGGGGACGTATCAAAAACGCATTGCACTCGCAAACATTGCAAGTGCAATGCGAGTGCAATGCGTTTTAAACGTAAGGGTTGCTAGGTGACCAGTATAACAGTATTTCCCCTGCTCGCGAACGATCATTTAATTAAAAAAACACAATGAAGAACAGTGAAGAATAGAATAAAAACAGTGAACACAGTGACCACAGGATCATTTAAGATAAAAACACAGTGCAGAACACAGTGCAGAATAGATTACAGATGTTCGGCACATCTGCTTACTTGTCGGGAGATACGCGCGGACAAAATAGCATGTGAAGAACAATATATATGTGTGAAGAAGACATTGCAGATGTATGGAAACATCTGCAATGTGTTCTTTACACACATATATATTGTTCTTCACATGCTATTTTGTTCGCACCGCTCCGCGCGTATCTCCCGACAAGTAAGCAGATGTGCCAAACATCTGTAATCTATTCTGCACTGTGTTCTGCACTGTGTTTTTCTCTTAAATGATCCTGTGTTCACTGTGTTCACTGTTTTTATTCTATTCTTCACTGTTCTTCACATCTGCTAACTTGTCGGGAGATAATATACGCTCGCGGAACAGTGAAGAATAGATCGCAGATGTTTGCAACTTATCAGAAGACATTATTTTTCAATTAAATAAAACATTTTATTCCCGAACCTTGGTCCCTTTGAAAAAGTCCCATTGACTTAAAAAAACGCGCGTGAAAAACGCACCGAAAACGCAAAAAAACGCGAACAAAAATGAAACAAAAACGCAGCAAAAACGTCAGTTTTTCACGCATTGCACCCTGACGTGAAACGCAACGCTAGTGTGCAAGAGGCCTAACGATTCAGGATTTTGACTAAAAGGTTACATATTCAGTTTATATGTGGCCAGGTTATTAGGTAATTTACCAATATACTATTAATAGTTCTCCACTTGAAAGGCTAAATTTAAGCCTCCTGTCATTTACCTCATCGGCCAGACATTCCTGACCAGAAAATGGCTGCAGATGGAGGGTCATGTGATCTCTACTTGTCCATGAACTGCCAGGACCTTATAATAGTATTCATGAATATAAGATTAACCCTTTGCGTCGCAGTGCTTTTTTGTTCATTTGTTACTCTCCACCTTCAAAAAACTATAACTTTTTCCTTTTTCCGTGTACAGAGCTGTGTGAGGGCTTATTTTCTGCGTAAAAAAAAAATTTAATGTCTCAATGACATTATTTATTCTACCCATGTACTGAGAAGCTGGAAAAAAATTACAAATATGATGAAATTGGCGTGAAAACACATTTGCATTTGCACAATGCGTGCCACATGTTACATCTACTTTATTCTATAGTTTGTTATGATCATGGTGATTGATACCAAATTTACATAAGTTTTCATACATACATTTTCAAAACTTAAAACAATGGGGATCATTTGCAAAAGGTCGCGCTGCACACTTTAGTCGGACTGTGAACTAAAACGAGGCTAAAACAGCTTGCACAAGTATTTAATAAGTTAATAACTGGGATAATGAGGCACATGACCCTTATGTTGCGCAGCTGCGGGCGTTTTGGGACGCGTCAATACCTTACATGTTTGTGATTGTCAGGATCAGGGGTAGTGGATCCTCTGTACCACCGCGGACGATGACGTAAGCAAAACCTGGGACCAGAGTCTAAGTGGTACCCGGTTTCAACCAGAGCACGCTGCAAAGCAGGTTGGACTTGTTGCGGCTTGGTACCACCAGTTTGTTCCACAGGTAGCGGCCAAAGCGTAGTACAGAATGGTAAGGCAAACTCGTTGTCGGTGACAGGCAGGAGATCGAGACAGGCAGCACAGGATCGGAGTCGGGAACGCAATCGAGGTCACAACGGGAAATAAGGATAATTGCAAAACGCTTAGAATATAGCTTCTAGAAGCGCAAAGATCCGACAGGGGTCACAGGAAGAGGTTGAGCATTTGGCCAATGCCAATTAGTGGTGTGCTGGCCCTTTAAATTTCAGACGCCCTAGGAGGTGGGGACGCACGCGCTGAAGCAAGGAGATCGTCGCTGGAGCGTGGCTATGTAAGTGAGGCTTCCGGCATTCGGCAGGGAGCACATGGGTGCGCCTGCGACCCAAAACATGGGTCACAGAAGCATCCGTGACAGTGATTTTTATTGTTTATCTAGTTTTATATCAGTACTTTATCGGTACTTTAACCCTAGCCAGTCTGATTGTTCCTGGCTTATATTTCAATACTACTATTGTAGTGTATGGCATTTTTACAAATGATTCATTACAATGTGCCACTTGCATTGAAACGAATCTGCAAAAACCATACAGCCTCGGGTCTTACAAACACCTGAGGCTGATATGGCAACTGCTTGTCACTCACTGATGACGTCATGGCGATGATCGCAAACAAGATGGCAGCGCCCATGTGCCGCCTTCTTTTAAATGCCGGCGGCGGTTCTACTGGCAGCAATCAAAGAGTTAACGCTGCAATATGCAACAAACTCCATGTCTTCATGACGGGGGCTCACCCCGTGAGCCCTCTTTATACAGCATTAGCAACTCCGTGATATACTATTACTCAGCGGAAGGCTAAGAGGTTAAGGTCCTGGCAGGGAAATTGTTCATGGACAGTTAGAGATCACATGACCCTCCGTCTGTGGCCATTGTATGGGCAGGATTCTCTGGCTGATGAGGTTACAGACAGGAGGCGTCAATGTACATATTAAGAAAGCAGTGCATAACTAGATGTATATTGTAAATTCGTAAACCTCATTAACATTACCATAACCTGGGCTGTGAATGAAAACAGAAGGGGCATTATGCTACTATGATAAATATGTGTGTCATAATGTTCTGTTTTAAATCCATTTTTTTATGATCTGGACTACGGAATTTTATCATTGCTACTCTAAATGTGGCAGATGGGGCTCATTTACTTGCCCGGTCCAGTCGCGATCCAGTGGTGCATTCTCCGACGCTGATTCGGGTCTGCTGGGATTCACTAAGGTCGTGCGCCCAATATCCACCAGGTGTCGCTGCTGCGTCGAGGTCCGCCGGAGTTCACCTTCTTCTTCCTGGTGCATGTAAGTGCTGATCTTGCGACACAAATTCTTTTTTTAAACTCTGCGGTTTTTCCAAATCCGTCGGGTTGTCTAACGGCCACGCCCCCTGATTTCTGTCGCGTGAAAGCCGACGCCGATATGCCAAAATCCGATCGCGTGCGCCAAAATCCTGGGGCAATTCAGGGCAAATCGGAAATTGAAAGGAAACCCAACGAAAGTGCGCGATTTGGACCCTTAGTAAATGAGCCCCAATGTATTTTTGCCTGCATACATTCATTGGAAGCTTATGCTAAACATACTGTTCATGCCAATTAGATATAACAAGGCGTATGAAGAAATCACAGGACATGTCATTATCTGCTATGAGAAGATGGTAATGATGTTTGCCTTTAACATAGATTGTGGTAAACTATGCAGGAATACGTTTTATCAGATTAGAGGTTACATACTTAAAATGAGACCAGTTCAGAGGCACATGATGAATTTATTAACCAGAGCAGTTCTCTCCAAACATGTTGATCCCAGAAGGAGCATATATTAACTATTGACCGTTCTCTGCTGCGCCAGATAAATCCCTGTGTCTGATGCTGGATGATTTATTCATACTCTGCAAGGACTGAATTTTCTGCCGCCCGGGCTATTTTCTGTCAAAGCCACGCCCCCTTTTACATGGCCACACACCCTTTTTGGACCAGTCGCAAAACTGTTTAAAAATGGTCTAAAACTCACAATAAATATGTCGCACAGCATTTCAGGTGCAGTTTACTCCATTATTCTGGTGTAGACAGATTCATACATCTCCCCCATTGCCTATAGCTCTACTTTATTACCATTGTATTTACTATCAAATAATGCCTAGCATGCTGCAGGAGTGGGAGACCCACTCCTTATTCTTAACCCCTTATGGACGCAGGGTTTTTTCGCTCATTTCTCGCTCTCCACCTTCGAAAATACTTATTTTGTGTGTAACAAATGTTACTACTTTGTGACGTGTATACTAGTGTATAAGCCGAATTTTTCAGCACATAAAAAGTAAAACCTGCCTGTATATGGCATTTACGCATTGTAACGAATCTACTGAAACTATGTCAGGGCATCGCCGCCCACCAATGATGTTCGGGGGAGCGGCAATCTCAACAAAGATGGCGGCGCCCATGTGTGGCTGACTTTTAAATGCCGCCACCGTCTTTGCAAGCATTATGCAACAAAGCCCATCTCTGTATGAAGAGGGCTCAGCCCATGAGCTCTCTTCATACACCCTTCATAGCTCTCCAGAGGATATTCCGTTGCATTCTCTAATTCACTGCTATTAACAAAAATACAGTATATCACAGATTGTATACACAATTTTGGCTGTCCCTGGATCCGGCCATTTATCTTCTGACTTAGGCCACGTTCACACAACCTTATGGGGGACGTATGTACATAGGCCCCCATAGAAAGCAATGGCCGTATAGAGCGATACGGTGCACCGTAGCGCTTCATACACGGGGAAAAGGTAGGACATGTCATTATCTTTCCGCGTTACAGGCCGCACACAATGGATCGCTATGGAGAGGGGAGCATTTCATAGCACTAGAGGGATAATGAAGCGTCTGCTTAGAGAGTCCCCGCTGACCCAGATTGGGTAGTGATAGGTGCTAAAACAGCAAAAAAAAACTGAGTAAAATTGTAAAGTAAGGGGTTAAAATGATACTTCATTAAAAACTATGATTAAAAAGCATTGCTCCGTGGGCATGTTCTGGAAATGGACGTGTGAGGACACATTGGGGCTTATTTACTGAGGGTCGCGGATCGCACTTTCATCAGACTGTTTGCCGGTTTCGGGATTTGTGCAGCTTTGACAGGTATTTAACAGGTGTCTGCGCTGGGACTGTGTCGCACACAATAGGATTTTGGTGCAGCTGCGCAGGCTCTTTCAAAATGAGTGCGGGATTTAAGATTAAAATTATGTCACAAGACACTGTACTTACATGCATCAGGAAGAAGAAAGGGAATTCCAGCGGACCTGAGTGGAGAAGCCACACATGCAGGATATCGGGCGCGCGATCTTAGTGAATCGCGGCGGAGTGCATTATCATTGGATAATGCACTTTCGGTGAACTCCAAGGAACGGATAAGTAAACCTCCCCCATTGTCTCGAGCTCCTCCGCAACCTGTCAACGAAGACACCTGAGCCTTCGGGACCTCCTAAATTTGACATTAGGTAATACTCCGCTGAGTAGCCATAGAGTTCCATTCTTAAACAAAAAGGAGCGAAACAGGCTGAACCTTCAGGCTGCCAGATTGGAAGTCAAAAGCTTACTGGAACGGGCATATGGTAGCATGCTAAAAACCTGTCGGAGTAAGTTTTATAGGTACGGGAATAAATGTGGCCAAATGTTGGCTAGAGAAGTTGCATATTACAGTCGTTCAGATTAGTACACACTACTCCAGATATTGCGTCCACGTTTCATTCCTTTTACACGGACCTCTATAATCTACCTAACCTGCCACTGGGCTTGTTACATTCCAACCCCTCCCCACCAGAAACCATCTCTACTCTAGAGGATCCCTTTACTCCAGAGGAACTGTCCTCTGTGGTGAAGAGTCTACCCAGAGGAAATAGCCCAGGTCCGGATGAATTTACAGGCAAATTTTATAAGCATTTCCTAAAAGACGATAACCACGCCCTGTACCAAGACTTTGATGCCGTTTCCCCCAACCTCCCTTTCCCCCCTAGATACGATGGCTCATGTCATTGTCATCTCCAAGCCTGGCAACGACAACCAGCTTTGTTCTAGTTATTGTCCCAATTTTTTTATTGAATGTGGGCCTGAAGATTTTTACGAAATTATAAGTCAACAGGCTAAACCCTCTACTACCGAAGCTTTTCAACAAGGCAGGGAAGCCTGCGACAATACCCTCAACATCATCCATCATGCCAAGACCCACAACATACCAATGACGATCCTATTCTTGGACACTGAAAAAGCCTGTTAGTTTCTCATGGCCCTCTCTCCAACAAACCCACTCTTCAGAATAAGCCCAATCCTTATGTCCAAGGTACTCTCTCTCTATCATAACCCCTCTGCAAGAATTAAGATTGACGGCACCATGTCACTGCCATTCACCAACCACAATGGCACTCGCTAGGGTTGCCAACTTTCCCCACTGCTGTATGTTCTAGTCATGGAGCATATCTTGAGTATCTAGATCCAGATCGAACTGGATGACTTTGGTTGTTGGTCCAATTTCAAGGTTAACATTTCAAAGTCCGAAGCCCTCAATGTCTCCATCTCATCCCAGACTGTGTCTTCTCTAAGGGCAAGGTCTCCTTTCGCCTGGCCCCAGGTAGTATTAAATACCTTGGGATCAAGATTCCCAAGGACCTAAATAAACTGTTCTCTGAACAACTTCACCCCTCTTCTGTCCAGATTTATCATAGATCTATCTTTCTGGAAAGAAAAAGAATTTTCCTGGTTCAAACACCTAAATATCCTGAAAATGATACCTTGCCGTACCTTATACAAACTATTCCGATTTTTATCCAACTAGATGAGGATCTGGTCCTCCGGACACCCGAGGATTAAGCAGGAAATCTTGGTCTGCTCTAAACATGTGAGAGGAATAGGATTGCCATACTGTTGCCTCTACAACGTCGATGGGCCCCTCTCCATAGGAATATATGGTGCACGGCGCCGTATTCCGGAGAAGGATAGGACATTTCCAAACTTTCTACAGGCTCCCGTACGGCCCTGTGAGGCCATTGCGATGTATGGGGTACGTGTATAGGCCGTATATACATCGGCCATACATACATCCCCCATACGTTCGTGTGAATATAGCCTTATTGCTGTTTTTGGTCCTATCACTTCCTAGACAGGTCAGTGTAAGAGTATGGGTGGAGACTTTCTAAGCAGACACTTCATGATTCCTCTGTGCTATGAGATGCTGTGTATTGACATTGTGCTTAGATTTTCATAGTATAGGATTTATCTACATTTTTATTTAGCTTCTCAAAATTCTAATATGATTCATGTATGACCTACTGTTTGACTGTTTTCTACCTTTTTCATGCATATTATTGATGTGACAAGGACTGCATTCCTGTTTTGTTCTTGTATTCTGGTTACCAATAAAACAAATTAAAGAGAGATGAGACAGATCACAGATGAGTGCTGAAGAGATCTTTGAGACGGATATAAAACAAAATGACAGCTCTCAGCTCTGCTAATTCACCTAATCAATAAAACACAGAGTCAGCTCTGCTCCCTCACCTAATGAATAAAACACACAGTCAGCTGTGCTATAAAGACCTTAGCTAGTCTGTAGCTAGTAGAGTAGGTCTCTGACAACTGCTGCTTGCCGTCCAGAAGTGCCTGTGTCTGAGCTGGACTTGTAATGCAGGGGGAGGGGCAGGAGTAAGAGAGCCCTGCAGTGTGCAGACAAGAGTAGGTATTCATGAGCATACTCCGACCATAGTCAAAACATTTACGGTCCTATCCAGGAATCGCCAAAATTGTAAACGCCAGATCTAACAGCGGTCCACCTCCTTCCACTGTATGGCCTGTAGAATTTCTGTATACAATTCTGCTTTCCCAACCCATGGACAGGAGCCTAAATAACAGGCTTCCTGGATGCAGTGGTTCTAAACTAAGCACATTTACACCCTAGGGCGTTCCCCCTGAAATATGATCCATTCTTCTTTTTGCTTCTAATAGCTTAGTTTTTGAGAAAACTGTCTTTCAAAACTATGCGAATTATCCACAGGGGCTCATGGCTATATCACAGAAGCCCCTGGCTGGGGAGGTAGGGAACTACTGTGATCTAGTTAGGAGCCCCTGAGGCTCCGTTGCATAACTGTCACCTTCACAGGAACAGAAATCACAGCCTGGTGAGCTGACATCAGTGGTGGAGGAAAAAGCTGTACAAAAGCACAAAGGTGGGGGATGAGAGCTGAGGAGAGAGCAGCACAGACCAGTCACATGTTGTTTTTTAAAATGCATCCAAATCAAAGACAACCCCTGGGACTAAACAGAGGATTCTGTCAGGAAGCTAGGTGAGTTAAAACACACAATTATATTTTAATGCAATTACTTAGAGAAAGGCATATTTGCAATGCAGGGGTGATGGGCTTCTGCAACCTGCCTTTAGTGAAAATTAGGTCCCTGGTGACAGGTTCCCTTTAAAAGCTAAGCTATATTAAGCAAAAAAAAGGAATAGATCCTGTTCCAGGAGGTCCATGCCAGCATATAACTTGATTGTTGTCTTCTGTGTTGCCTAGAAAAATAAAGTAAGACTTTAGCTTGTAACCATGTATTTTAAGATACATTCACTGTTAAATTTGCTCAACCAAATTAGGAATAGGATAGAGAATGCCAGCTTATTTTTAGTATGTTTCCCTATGCCAGACAGGTCAGTTACCAATCAATATTCCTAGTATTGTTCATTTTATTATGTGGCATGAATGTGTAGCTGTCTGGCAGGGACTCCAGGAATGTTTATCTATCTTATCTTATCTATTTAGTGAGTGATCATATTATACTAACATGCCTTCGCTGTATTCCAAAGTCTTTTCCTTTTCAGAATTAATCAAGTAGTTCCTGATAAGAAAACTAACATTTGCAACTTCACTTTTATACAGCTTAATTATGTAGAAAGTGATCCCCAAATAATACTTACTCTAGCTACCAGAATCAAACCCACAACTGCAGAAAACACCTTGAACCCTCCCCGCACCTTGATATAGCTGTACGTCATAAGGTTGAAGTAGTTACCGATTGTTCAACCTTATAGATGCCGTGGTCATGGTGACCACGGTGACTATAGGGAATTACCAGGACGATCAACACCTTTTGTGCAAGGCACAGGGGGTGCCGAACGTTCCTGTGGCAGACTGGAGCCCAAGGCTGCCTTCATTAGATGCCTATGCATAAGGAATAGGCTCACTAATGTAATATGCTGCGGTACATTAGTATTGCAGTATCTGACACTGAACAAGTGATCAAATGATAAATAAAAAAAAATATTAAAAAAAGGAAAAAAATGTAAGGTCAAAATGACATACAACATAAAAAATTTAAATCATCACAAAACACTACATATTGGGTAACACCCATTCGTAACAAGCCGCATAATAAAATAAAATTGTTACTGAACCTGCACTGTGAACACCGTAAAAAAAAAAAGCAAAAAATGTGCAAAAATTATGATTTTATTCACATCCAACCTCATAAAAACAGGATAAAAAGTGATCAAAAAGTAACATTTACCACATTATCCCAATAAAAAGTACAGATTGTCCTGAAAAAAACAGAAAAAAAATTAAAATAGCCCTGCAAACACAAAAAATAAAAATGTTAATTGAGTTCTGTATTCTGCAAAAAAAAGTCAACAATAAAAAGATTATCGCCGTAATCATGGTGACCCATAGAATAAAGATAACATACTATTTTTATGGTATGGTGAACTGACGAGAAAAAAAAAAGCTAAAAACCCTTAACCAGAATTAATGATTTTCTTAATAAAATTAAGTTAATAAAATCAATTAACCACTGAATCCCCCTAAATGATATTTCTGAAAAGGGGATCTCATTTCGCAAAAAATAAGCCCCCATATGTCCAAATTCCAAACGAAATAAACATTTAAGAAAATGTGACAATAAAAATACTGTACCCTTAATGAAATATGCTGTGCCTCCAATTATTTACCTTATATATGAATTATTTAAATATGGCCCCCTAAAACGAATAACTTTTATACAGTGTCCCTACTAAAGAATGGTTTACATAACACTCTTCATACTCTATTGTTATACACTGTGCCACCTAATCAATTTTTTTACAATATGTCCCAATAATTTTAATGCATAGTACCCTAATTATTATAATACATATAACCCCTCAAAATTATTATTTTGCATACAATACCCCTTAAATGGTAACTGTATGTAATGTGCCTCAAAATTATTAAAATTCACATACATTGCCCAAACTATATTTTACATACTTCCCCATTCTCATTTCTTTTTATATATACTCCTCCCTCCTTGTTTCATTTCATACTTACAGCCCCCTCCTTCTTTCATTTTATACATCGTATATACTCGAGTATAAGCCGAGGCCCCTAATTTTACCACCAAAAACTGGGAAAACCTATTGACTCAAGTATAAGCCGAAGGTGGGAAATGCATTGATCACAGTCATCCCAGTATATAGCCAGCAGGCCCCTAGTAGTATACAGCCAGCCCCCTTTAGTATAAAGCCAGCCATCCCCCTGTAGTATACAGCCAGCCCTCTTTAGTATATATACAGCCATCTCCGTGTAGTATACCGCCAGCCCCCTTTAGTGTACAGCGTTCCAGCTCCCTTTAGTATACAGTCAGCCAGCCCCCTGTAGTTTACAGCCAGCCAACCCCGTTTATTAGCCAGCCAGCCCCCTTTAGTATACAGCCAGCCCCCAGTTTGCCCAGCACCTAAAAATAAACTGATAACTGATAAACCTTTGGGTGGTCCCAATGTTCTGTGCCGCTCCTCTTCTGTCTTCTCCGGGATGCTCTGGTCCCGAGGATCCTCTTCTGTCCGGCCGGTACACACTATGATGCGGCTGCTGATGACGTCACTATAATCTGCTCCAGGCGGCAGAGAGCATGGCTGCATTTCTGCCGACTGTTACAGCAGACAGAAGATGAGCCGCCGGGACCGGAGCATCGGAGAGAAGACAGAAGAGGAGACGCACCGATATCAGGGGCTCCGGAAGGTGAGTATGTAAGTTTATTTTTTTTATTGACTTGTGTATAAATCGAGGTGAGGTTTTTCAGCACATTTTTGTGCTGAAAAACTTGGCTTATACACAGATATATATGGTGTACCCCCTTTCATTATATATACAGGCAGTCCCCGGGTTCCGTACAAGATTCTTTAGGTTTGTTCTTAAGTTGAATTTGTATGTTAGTTGGAACTGGTATATTTCATACTTGTGGCTCCAGACATGTTTTTTTTTTGTCATGGTCATGGTTCTTGTGACAATTGGATTTTCAAAATTTTGTTCTGTCATGGTTACGAGAATTATCAATAAAACTTCATTAAAGACATTACAGCTGATCATTGCAGCCTAGGCCCAAAGTAAAGCATCCAGAGACCCTCACCAGTGGTCACAGTTGGTAGAGAGGTCGGTCTGTAACTAAAGGTAGTCTGTAAGTCGGATGTCCTTAACTTGGGAAATAAGTATTTTATCCCAGGCTGATTTTGGAAGTTTTCCAACCTACAAAGAATGGGGAGATCTGTATTTTTTATTGTAGGTACACTGTGAGACAGAATCCAGAAAATCACATTATATATTATTATTATGTACTATTTTTAAATAATGAATTAGCCTTTTATTGCATGAAATAATTATATGATCCCACAGAAAAACTGAACATAATATTTGGTACCGAAACAAATTACAGAGGTCAGGTGTTTCTTGTATTTCTTGACCAAGTTTGCACGTAATGCAGCAGGGTTTTCGGCCCAGTCTTCCATATAGAACTTCTCCAGATCTTTCAAGTTTTGAGGCTCTAACTGGGCAACATTGAGTTTCAGCTCCCTCCAAATATTTCTGATTGGCTTCAGGTCTGGACATTGGAAACATTCGTCCTGTCCCCTTTGCAGAAAACCAACCGCAAGTTTCCACCCCATGCTTCACGTTTGGGACAGTGTTCCTAGGGTTGTACTCATCCTTCTTGTTCCTCCAAACCCAGCAAGTGAAGTTTAAACTACAAAGTTCTATTTTGGTCCCATCTTACCACATGACCTTCTCCCATGCCTTCTCTGGATCATCCAGATAGTCGGTAGGGAATTTTGTAAGCCCTGCATCATTTTAATCCATAACGGCTTATTGTGTTACCAACAGTAATCATTAAGACTATGTTCCCAGTTGGCTTCAAGTTGACCAGGTCCGCTCTTGCCGATTCCTGACCTTTCTTAGAATCCTCCTTACCCAACAAGGTGAAATCTTGCATGGAGCTCCAGACAGAGAAAGGTTGACGGTCATCTACTGCTTTTTCCATTTTCTAACATTTGTGCCAACAGTTTTTGTCTTCTGACTAAGCTGCTTGCCTTGCTTATTGTCCTGTAGCCCACCCAAGCCTTGTAAAGGTTTACAATTTATCCATGGTGTCCCCTGGGTGCATTCACAGTTTTTCAGATGAAGCCAAAAGCAGGAGTGGATCATGATGGGCTTAAAGGACACCTGTCATCAGGTCTGTGTCACTTGTCCTGTCACCACTACCTGTTGGAGAAGCTCACAAGGATCCCATCCCAGCCTTTATCTAGTTATTTCATACATTAATCATTGTAAAATCATCTATTCTTTATTATGTAAATGAGGCTGGTCACATGGTCAGAGGCAGTGATGTCACACCTGTTCCCCCTCCCCTCTCCTCCCCCTGCTCATGTCTGTGTGTAATGTATAGTAAAACATGACTAGTGTGTGCTGCATCTGCTGACATGCTGCATCCTCCTAATATACAGGTGAGAGACACAGACATCAGCTACACATGAATCTGACATGTTCTGCTGTAACAAGGCTGCCTGGAGCTGCTGTATCTCTCCTATACACACACACATGCACACACAGGCTGCAGGGGGCGTGGCCACCAGCACCAGGAAGCACATCATTATACAGCCTCACATCATTATACAGGCTGTCAGTCAAGCACTGGGGGTGTGGCTGTGCCTCCCACTCATGAATAAGGTGGACAGCTTGAATATGCTAATGCTTCATTGGACATTTCACAGGTCATTTGCATACAGCTTTAGGACCTCATTGCTTAGGTTTACAGGCATGTAGAGGGACAATGAAGGGATAGAGGCAATGCTCTCTAATGGCAGTTTATGAAAATATATTTAGCTTAGGGGGGTTATTTTGCATGACGGGTTCTCTTTAAGCGAAACTGCTTCTCCTCTTTTTTAACTCCTTTCCTGGTTTGGACATCACAAAAAAATGCATCTGAAAAACTGAACGTGTGAATGCACCCTGAGACGGCTAATTAGTCTCACCCATGGTGGAGAGGTTGGAGTGTGAATGATTGAGTCTTTGGACAGGTGTCTTTTATAGAGGAAACAAGTTCAGATTGTATAATAAATACATGCGATGAGTGCAGAGTAGAAGAAAAGAAAAACTAAGGCCGCGTTCACACATGATCTTTCTAAGCGCAACTTTCTTCTCCTGCAATCACCTATTGAAGTAAGATTGCGTTTGAATCATGTTAACTAAACACAATCTTACTTCACTATGTGATCACAGAAGAAGTATGCAAAGCAAACGCTTCTTGTGAACGTGGCCTAACAGCACAGAAAGAGACAGAATTTTGGATTGTTGGTAGGGGGACAAATGCAATAAAATTCTATTTATTTAAAAATCATACAATGTGATTTCCTGAATTCTTTTTAGATTCTGTCTCTCCCAGTTGAAGTGTACCTCCAATAAAAATTACATACCTCTCCATTCAATATTCAGACCCTTTGCTGTGTCACTCACATATTTAACTTACATGCTGTCCTAAGAAACTGCCCATGGAATCCAGAGGCAGAATTCTGGCAAGGCACAGATCTGGCCAAGGTAACAAAAGAATTTCTGTGTCTCTCAAGGTTCCTAAGAGCACAGTGGCCTCCATAATCCTTATATGGAAGAAGTCTGGGATGACCACAACTCTTTCCCAACTTGGCCATCCAGCTAAACTAAGCAATCATGGGATAAAAGCCTTGGTGAGAGAGGTAAAGAAGAATCCCAAGATCACTGTGGCTGAGCTCCAGAGATGCTGTGGGAGATTGGAATAAACTGCAGCCTCCACCAGTCCGGTCTTTATGGTAGAGTGTGCCCATGGAAGCCTCTCCTCAGTACAAGACATATGAAAGCTGCATACAGTGTGCAAAACACATGAAGGACTCCCAGACTATAAGAAATAAGATTCTCTGGTCTGATGAAACGAAGATTCAACTTTTTCGTATTAATTCTAAGTGCTATGTGGAGAAAACCAGACACTGCTCATCACCTGCCAAATACAATCCCAACAGTGACACATGGTGGTGACAAGCATCATGCTATGGGGGTGTTTTTCAACTGCAAGGACAGGATGACTGGTTGCAATTGAAGGAAATATGAATGTGGCCAAGTACAGGGATATCGTGGATGAGAACCTTTTCCAGAGTGCTCTGGAGCTCCAACTGGGCCAAAGGTTCACCTTCCAATAAGTCAATGACCCTAAGCTCACAGCTAAAATAACTATGTGACTATGCTTCACTGGCCCAGCCAGAACCCTGACCTGGACCCAATTCAGTATCTCTGGAGAGACTTTAATGGAAACTGTCATTAGATTTACTAATAAGCCTGATAGCAAGTTCCCAGAGCACTCAACTGTTTTTAGCTAAAAATGCATAGTTCCTATCCCCAAAAAATGAAGTTTGTAAGCCTACCTGGTATTCTGCCTGAGGAAGAAAGGTGACTAAAGGGAGAATATGCAAGGATGAACGGCAGAGGATCTCCAAATCCAGGTATGAAAAACTTTTTCCATTATTCACAAGAAGACTTGTGAAGATATGAATACTTATTACCATATGATGTTTCAGTTTACATGTCTGTTTTTTTCTGTCAAGATGGGGGGGGGGGGGGGGCAGAGTGTGCATTAACCCCTTAAGGACGCAGCCATTTTATAGCTTAAGGCCCAGCTCCATTTTTTGGATTCTGACTTGCGTCTCTTTTTATGGTTATAACTTTTGAACACTGTTATTTATCGAAGCGATTCTGAGATTTTTTTTTTCCCCACATGTTGTACTTCATTTTAGTGGTAAATGTTGGCTGATAAGTTTTGCGTTTATTTTCCAAAAAAAGAAAAAATTAATTTTTTGAAAAATGTTACTTTTTTGAAATTTGAAATCATTACATTTTCAGGCAGATAGATTTACCACCTAAATAAATTGCTGAATAACATTTCCCATATGTCACGCAGCTTACAAATCGAATAGCGATTTTCTGTATTTTCAGAATTTACTCTTTTGAGGATAAATACTGTTTTAAATGAAATTTTACATATTTAGCATCAAAACCCCCTATATAATCAACCCATTTTCAAATCTGCACCCCTCAAACTATCAGAAACAGCTTTTAGGAAGATCGTTAACCCCTTGAGATCTTCATAGTAATTGAATCAAATCAAAGCATCAATTCTGTACTGGATTTTTTACTTTTTTTTTTTTCGTGTTCACCGTTTAGCCTAACAATCTTGTTATCTTTATTTTATCGGTCAATACGATGACGGGGATACCATACTTGAATATATTTTCTTACATTTTACTAAATTTGTCAAATTGATGGCTTGTTTTTAGCGGGACATGTTGTACTTTGCAACGTTATCATTCTGGAGTACATGTGTTTTTTTGATCACTTTTTATTGCATTTTTTATAAGATTGAATAGGTAAAAATGATAATTTTTGGTGGGTTTTCAACAGTTTTTTTTTTACGGCGTTCATCATACGGGTTCAAAATTGATTTACTTTTATTCTACGGGTTGTCACGGACGCGGTGATACTATATATGTGGGGTTTTTGTTATGATTTAGATTTTTTTGGGGGGGTTATATGTCTCTTTATATGTTTTGGGGCTTATGGGCATTTTTATTGATTTATTACTTTATTTTTTATTGAATAACATTTTTTTTTGTACTTCATGGTACATGAACAAGCAATCATGTGAGTGCTTGTTCATGATAATACTCTGCAATACTGATGTATTGCAGGGTATTATCAGTGTCAGCCTAAGCACTTGCATAGCAGCGATCGGCGCCCCCCAAAAATGGTTCGGGAAGGGGGGGGCCATCGTGGGGGAAAGACCCCCCAGAGGCATGTTAGATGCCGCGGTCGCGGAGCCCACTCTGATCGCAAGTGTTACACTGGGGTGCCGGCTATTAGTTACAGCCGGCACCCCTTTTTTTCCGATGCCGGTTCGGCTCCGATCCAGCATCAGCTCCGTGGTGGATATATCCGCCACTGAGCGCTAAGTCACTGCGCTCTGTGGCGGATATATCCGCCACGGAGCGCTAAGGGGTTAATGAGCCAAAAGAAGAACTTTTTTGATCTTGCCAATTGGCTGCAATGAAAAGAAGAGTGAAAAATTTAAATGGGTCTGAATACTTTCCATACCCACTGTAAATACTGTCACCTCCATTCATTTTACATATACAGCCCTCTCCTTCTTTTATTTTATAAAAATAGCCCCCCATACATCCTATCAATATTGACCCACCTTGGGCTGAAAAAACATCTCTTACTCCATACATCGCTTAAAGGGATATTCTCATCTCGTTATTCCCATTTAATTTAATTCATCTGCCATGTAGATACATTTCTTTAATTGGATGTTAATTGGATGTTAATAGAAGAAATTAGTTGATGTCCCATAAACGTAGCCATGTTGTCCCTCAGAAACAAGTTTGTTGTCCATAGGGTGCAGTCACACGTGGTGCTTAATGCATGAGTTTCAAAACGCAAAGGCCGAAGAAAGATTTGCCTAATTAAACAGCTGTTAACATTTGTGTTTACAACTGAAAATGTTTACACAATGTTACTGCATGTGTTAACATTCCTTTAATGCAGTTATTTAACATACATATGTTAACATGTGTTTACAGTTGCGTTGTATAAACACAAATGTTAACAGCTGTTCAATTGGGAAATCTATCTTCGGCTGTTGAAATGTGTTTTGAAACTTATGCATTAAGCGCCACGTGTGACTGCACCCTATGGACAACAATCTCATTTCTGAGGGACAACATGGCTACATTTATGGGAAATTATCTTCACAGAGCTAATTTTTTTCTAATAACATCCAAATCAAGAAATGTATCTAGGCAAATAATTTTTTAGCAGTCCCAATACGGTTTGAAACGCATGTGTTAAACGCCACATGTGACTGCACCCTTAGATACAACCACCTCTGCTGGAGTGATTGCACAAAGAAGCATATGAAATGACCAGGAGTCACTGCATATCCCACAGCCGTCCTGTGGTAATGATCGCTGATCCAGGTGGTCGGGCAGGGGTCAAAAATATATATCTGGCTAATGCTGGCAGAGTGCGTGGGGCGGTCGTATCTAAGGACAGCTATCTTGTTTCTAAGAGAGAACATGACTACATTTATGGGAAATTATTTTCACACATGTACATATTTTAATAACATCCAATTGAAGGAATGTAATTAAATGATTAATTAAATTAAATGTGAATACCTAGATGGGAATACCCTTTAACCAACCATGTTCAGTCAGTGAAAAACGGGACAGTGCACCAACCCGATTTCACAGACTGACCACAATATCGAGGATGGTACTTGTGCGTCATAGAGATGTAGGATACAAGTTGCTTCTACACCACAGAACATCAGCGCCAGGTTGTAATCATGAAAACCTGTGGAAATATAGGATGCCACTCATTTTATAAAACAAAACCATTGCACAAGACGCACAAGGTTGTTGGTATCCAAATGCAGAATGAAATACCTGGCCTGAAATACCTAGTTGAGATGTTTCAGAAGGGCCTTTTCATTTAGGCTACATTCACACAAACTTATTCCCGCCGGGCCGACGTACCTCTGGTGCCATGGATAGGACGAGGGATGACCTCTCCCCTTTACATAGAAATGCACAGCGTACGGGCCACAGTACAGGGAAAGGTAGGCCGTATATACGTCCACTATACGTTCGTGTGAATGTAGCCTTAGGGCGCATTCACACGTTGCGTTTTTAAACGCATTACAACAGCTGAGATGAGGCAATTTGCTGAATTACATTACTGTTAACGTTTCCGTTCACAAAACACATTGTAAATGCAATGTTAACACATGCATTAATGATGCGTTAACAATTGTGTTTGGTTAATGCATGTGTTAACATTGCATTAACAAATGTAAACAGTAATGTAATTAGGCAAACCACCTCTCCTCAGCAGGACAAAACGCAACGTGTGAACGCATGGGGTTCCTGCGCTTTGACGCTACACAAGTATAAAGTATTGTTTTTTTATTTGCGCCCACAGAGTGTCCTCATACAGGTCCGTATTGACCTATAGTTGGTTCAGGGTCCTAAATTGACCTGACATTGCTGCCCCTGTAAACAAGCTGGAGAGAAAGAGAAGCCAATAGACTAATGTGAACAGCACCTTATCATGTACTCATATTCTGGTCATACGATGGGATTTATGGGTAACTCTCTCCTTATATCACACCCCTAGATGAGCAGACATATATGAACAAGCTCTCTTCTCATACAAGGTTGCCTCACTAACAGGCTGACATGACAGTGGCCTTTGGTGCAGGGAGCCACACGCATTAGGCACCATACAGATTCCTGCGGACTACATTTCCCGCCATCCTTCGTAGTGTAATCGTGCCGCGGGGCATGCCGGGGGTTGTAGTGCTGCACAACGCGCAGGTAAACAGTCACGTGGTGTCGTTCCCGTCACCCCGCGTCACTGTAGATCCTCTCGCGAGAGTTGGAGGCCTTTATTAGCCGGTGGCCGGACCCTCCTCTTCCCCTCTTGGTTTGGCTGCTGGTGAGTAGAGGAGCGCGGCGCTGGCTGCGGGTGTGTGTATAAATACGGGTGTTGTTTATCGGGATGTAGTGTGAGCGGGGTAATGTGGGCGCAGGTAATGGCCTCGGTTATGCAGCTCGCGTCGTCCTGCGGTGTGCGCCGCTATCCCGTCATATCGCCGCTGTGCAGACCGCCGCCATTATCGTGTGCAGCTGCTGCATTAGGCCGCGGTGACTGGTCACATGACCGCGCCCGCAGTTATTGTTCGCGTCTCTTGTCCCGCCCCTTCATTGCCCGCTCAGAGCTGCCCGTGCCCTGCTGCGGCCAACACAGGGGGGCAGAGTGTATCCTCTCTAAAACACAGTGCGGGGCAACCCCCCTCCTCACTGTATCCTGTCGTGAGGTACAGCTCAAAACCGGCCGGGGGTGGCGCCACCCAGTGGTGAGGTATTGTCGTCATCCTGTTATTACTGCATAGTGTGAGGGGCAAGTGACAGCCGTCCTGCAGGGGGAGGTAGTGTGCTCTGATCCAATTGTAAGGTCCTCCATGGTGCATAGTACAGAGCAGGAACAGTGGGAGTAGGTTGCATAGCTTATTATAGAGCAGGATAGACTGGTTAGCACCGCAGGCAGCATATTGTAGAGCAGGAGGCGCTGTGCAGATAATAATTCTTTATTTATTAGTGCAAGCAGATTATGCAGCACTGCACAAAGCATGGCAAATTGTGAGCCCAATGGGGACAGGGACCAATCTAAACAACCTAACAGTATGTTTTGGAGTGCGGGAGGAAACCCACGCAGACACTGAGAAAACATACAAACTCTCTGCAGATGTTATCCACCATGTCCAGACTTCTTAGCGCCTCCTGTTCTATCATTCTAATTACACTAAAGGCAATATTCATCCTATCCTGCTCTCTAAGCATGCTTCCTGCAGAGACCATGTGTAACCTGTACAGCTCCTCCTGCTCTATACCATATTGATTACTCGGCAGCTACTGTGACCAGTGCTTGCTTGGGCTGTGTGCACATGTGGCGTTTAAATTGCTTTTAAAACACAAGAGCTGATAGGTTCCATTTAACAGCAATGTAATTCAGTAAACCTTTAACCAGGGACCTCATTTTCACTAAAGACAGGTTACAGAAGCCCATCACGCCAGCATTGCAAAAAATGTCTTTGGCTTTCAGCATTTGCAGTACAATACAATTGTGTATAACTTACCTGGCTTTCTGGCACAGCCCCTGCCTTTGTGCTGCCGTACAGCTCCTCCCCCACTGATGCCGCCTCACCACATGAGTGAGCAGCAAAGAAAGGTCAACCCCTGGGACTAAACTGAATTTTGGCAGGAAGCCAGGGAATTTAAAACACAATTAAATTGTATTAAGCATTTGCAGTATGAGGGGCTTCTTCAACCTGTTTGAGGTCTGTGGTGACAGGTTCCCTCTAACATTTACATTGTCTTATTAATGCAATGTGCTTGGTGGTAACATTGTGCCTTGTAAATGCAGATGTTACTGTCAATGTAACTGGGCAAATTTCTTCTCAGCTGTTGTATTGCATTTCAAAATGCAGTGTGAACGCAGCCGTAGTATGGTAACTTCAAGTTGGACTGGACTTTTCATTTGTAGGTCACATTATCCACTCAGTTGGATAAAAGCGAGCAGCACACAATGGTTGTATAGATTGAGGCTTTTCAATGCAAAATTCTGATTCTTGGATCACACAATCATTCAAGCTCCTCCTTTTGGAATGGACCGGCTGTCAGTTTCCGTTTCTGACTTGTAAATGTGTTTTTATTTTTAGGAAATTCCTTTGGAAACCCTTATTCCAGTGACAATTGAAGTGGCCTTTCTGACGTGGAACTTTCTTTTTACGCGAGACTTGTGTGTGCACCAGGAGGTTTTTTTCACAATGGGTAAAATGAAAGAGTTGAATGAATTTGAGCGTGGCATGATAATTGGCACAATTCTTTCGGGCAAGAGTGTAGCTGAAGCTGCTAAACTGCTCGGCTATTCACGTGCAACAGTGTCCCGCGTGTACAGAGAGTGGTCCAATTCTCAAACTGATGAGGACAAACAGCAGGCCACTGCCCCCCAGACACAGACGGCCAAGTAAATGCTCCAGCGTACCCTAAACTCTACATCATGCGGAAAGACACGGGTGTGTTTGCATTGTTCACTTCCAGTACAAAATGTTGACCTTGTCTTTGCAAGTGATCTGCTTTATGCAGTGATTTTGGTATCTGAGTCTCCATGTATGTACATCTAGTGTGTTCCACATAGGCAGGCACTACATTTTTGAGCAAGTAAAGCTTTGCAAACCTAGAGGTTTAATAGGAAATCGTGTAAATGCTTCAGACTTTTAGAACATGTCTTTGTTTCTATGTGGTCTCAAATCTCAATAGTAGCTCAAGGTAACATCTGTGTAATCTTGCTTAGTCCTGTACAGTGTAGTTCTGGCAGCTCCTTGGTCCCACTTGTTCACTTCCTGTCCTGGGATATAGAAGCGGTGCTTGGCTGAAGTGCAGCAGATGTTATGAAGGTTTACATAAATTTTCGTTTATCCTGTTCATGTATTGCTGTTGGATCTGAAACTATTAAGCCTATATAGCTTGCCTTTGGGTTATACCTTATCCCCTTATCAACGCACCCTTTAAGAACTGTTCTTGAAGTGGTCAACACAGGGGGGTATATTAAAGCTTCCTAAAACTCAAGGTAAAAGTGTTTTTTACTTTGTATCCTGTCGGGAGCAACAATCTGTAGAGTGACTTTTAACTATTTCCTAGTTTTCTTCCACTTGCATATTAAGTTTTCGCTGTCTTATTCCTGCAGTGAATCTGAGAATCATCTACAGTCTGAAGTCCACTTCCTCTTGCGGCTTACTATCTACAAACTTGCTACCCTGATGGCCACATGTATTGAAGACCCCGTTTTACTGAAACATTGTGAAAATCGGTGGACTGGCCTTGTGGATGCTCTGCTTACCACTTTCACCTGTCTACTGGAGAGCTTTGTAAAATGTGTGCTTGGTAAAATACTATGCAGTGTGCACAGTTAAGTTTTAGTCTATATTTTCACTTATTTCCAGGCATATTTTTCTGTTCCTGTTTATTCGCCCTAGTTTGCAGAGTTGAATCCTAATCAGGTGAGACATTATGTTAATGGTTTGGCTTAGTTGTTCCTTATTGGGTATGCATAACTGTTAGATGGTGGTGGCTGTTTTTATTCTCTCATTTAGGTAAAATGTCCATAAACAGCTTTGAGGAGACCATTTGCATCTAGTATGTACACTTTCCTGAATGCTTACCTGGCTATGGTGTTGTATTGGTAAGGGTGGGGACGCAAGCACTTAAATTTAGATATTTGGCCAGGGGCGGTGGTTACGCTAAAGTGTCATGGTGGTGAAATATGGATGCAAATGTCTGAATTGCCATTTGGTAATTGTACATATCTGAAAGTCTTGCACACCACCTTTTCTGGTGATGGGTTAATCACCTGAAGCTAAGTCACTTTATCATGAGACTAATTACCTTCCTAATTCTACCTACTGGGCACTTTCCTTTACCTTGCTGTACTCTCCAGTAGCTTAAAGAACTTTTTTTTGAGTAAGAAGACTGATGCATTGGACTTGAAGGGGTTGGCCACTCTTTGATATTTCAAACTGCCCAATTGTGTTTAGTTGCATGGCATCTAAAACCATAATTCCCTAGTCTAAAATCATTATACTGAGCATAAGCTGGATATGGAGCCATACATTGTGGATTTGATTCAAAGATGCCTGCAGTATTTTCCCTACTCTAAATTTTGAGACTGAGGAGGAATAATCTGCATGAACCCGCTGACTAGGTTTGTGGGGTGCAGTAGATAACATGGACCACTGCTATGTTGCATCAGTGAATCTTTAAAGTCCAAACCCATGAACAAATCTTTTCTAAAGGGTCATCACTGACCTACAATGTGAGGCTCCATTATTTATGCCATTGAAATGAGAATGCGGGCAACTGCAATAGTGTTAACCTCTGCTCATGCAGTTTATTCTCCTATACATATTGTAGTTATTGAAGCAGTATTATTGTGAACATTTTTTGCCAACAGTATTCCCTTGAAACGAAGTTTCAAATTCTCATGTTGGTACAAGGTCACTTGATTTTTGTAAGGTCATGTGACATTACTTTAAGTCCAGTCTTCTGCACTCCAAAACATACTGGTAATTTCCTATAGCACTTGTCTTGGTGAGCTTGGATGGTAAATTCTGTCAACCTCTGGGACTGTGACAAATAAGGGTGTTTTTGTAATTTTGATATCAGTGGTAGGTTGATGGTTTTGGTTATGTGAAGTGTTTTGAACCATTGTTTTGTGTGTTGTGGACCAAATGCTCTTATTCTATGTGCCATTGTAATGCTGAATATTCATACTGCGCTTGGCAAAACTTTTTTTGTATCCTTTAACTGACATGAATAATAAAGAACATAAGAACATTAATAAAAATGGCTGTGTCTGAGTATTGGAGCACATCCTGGGAATGAACACATTACACAAAGGCAGCAGGTTGTGGAAAAGGTTTACAAAGATTTTTTTCATCAGCAATTAAACAAAACTGGACATGCAAATGGATCATAAGCTTCCTGTCAACTAAACTTCAAGGAAGTAATGTATACAGAAATGCTTAATGTCACATTGGGTATTAAAACTTAATGACCAGATGTAAAATCTGTATGCCAGAGTAATTTGCACCTTTATAACATGCACTACGTTTAGTGTTTTTGCCCATTTAAGTGGTTTAAGAGGACCTGTCACCTGAAATGATGACTCGAGGAGCTCCTTACTAGAGTAAACACCTCCCTAACCCTACCCCAGGTATAGTGGTGGTTAACTGCTAGCTTTATTGGAACATACCGATAAAGCTAGCAAACACTGCTCTCCATAGCCATCTGAACACTGAACCAAGCTTACAGCAGTCTGGTGTATTCATAAGGGGGGGGTGCCCTATGTAGTGCTGTGTTTGCTAGCTTTAATGCTATTATTAGGATAGGGAGATGTTTACTTTCACAAGAAGCTCAGTGAGTCATTATTTTGGGTGACAGGTCCTCTTTAAAGACTTGTCCAAAAAAAAAAAAGCCTGTGCGCTGGTGAGTGACTCAAAAAATCCTCTACTAATAGGAGCAGTAGAGTGTTTTGCCAGATTAATCCAGCATCAATGATAAATCCAGTGCTGCAGAGAATGGTCTCATTCTCATGGGGGGGGGGGGAATCCTCATGCTGTTGAGGTATATGATCTCTCAAACCTTACTTAAAAGAAACTGTCAGGCAAAATAACTCCTAAACTAAATATATTTTCATGCCTGTAAACCTAAGCAATGAGGTCCTAAAGCTGTATGCAAATGACCTGTGAGATGTCCAATGAGTCATTAGCATATTCAAGCTGTCTGGCTTATTCATGAGTGGAAGGCACAACCACACCCCCAGTGCTTGACTGACAGCCTGTATAATAGTGTGAGGCAGTATAATGATATGCTTCCCCTGCAGCCTGTGTGTATAGGAGCGATACAACAGCTCCAGGCAGCCATGTTATAGCAGAACATGTCAGGTACTTGTGTAGCTGATGTCACGTATGTATGGGAGGGTGCAGTATGTCAGCAGATACACTAGCAATGCTTTACTATACATTACAAACAGATATGAGCAGGGTGAACAGGGGTGACATCACTGCCTCTGACCATGTGACCAGCCTCATTTACATAATAAAAAGATGATTTTGCAATGGTTATTGTATGAATTGACTGGAGAAAGGCTGGGATGGGGATCCTTGTGAGCGGCTCCAACAGGTTGTAGTGATGGGAGTGGCACAGACCTGATGACACGTGTCCTTTAAAACAACTTTTAAATTGTTTTAAACTTTTAAATTGCACACCTCTTTCCTTTGGGAGCCATGGACAGGGAGTTCTCGTGCTGGTGTTGGTCTTCTATTTACTGCTTCTGCAGTAGCAGTCAGCTGCTTTGTGCAGAGGCTGAGGGCGGTGTAGTTAAAAGTAAGGCAAATTAACACAAAACACCGGCGGCTCGTTCCCGATCGCAGGCGTTTCCATTGAAACGCCGATGCGATTGGGCCAAGGCCCGCCCCGGTGGGCGCGACTTTGTTTGCGTTTGCAAGCGCAGACAAAGCGCTACGTGTGGCGCGAGCCTAAGGAGGTGATGGCAATGTTTAGAGCTCCAAGGAGATTATATAATGTACTCCAGCGCACCAGACTGATTTAAAAGGGTTTCCCCATGAAGCAAAGTTAGTCCCTATCATACATAGGGATACATGACTGCTCCATTAATCTCTATGTAACTGACAGAAATTGCCGAGCACTTTGCTCACCTGATCTTGCGCGTCCAACTGCTCCATTAGTCTGAGTGCTGAGGGTTCAACGGACCCCATGTTTTCATGATCTGGGGGGGTTTCGGCACAGACCTCCACTGATCAACAATTAAGGCCCTATCCTGGCTTGCGAGATAAAGATATGACACCTTTTATAAGCACAACAACGCCTGACAGCTAGTGGCTTTGGTTAAAATGCTTGATACCCATGTTGTAGGTTTCCTGTAAGTGATGCTAAACTGACACAAGTCGCTGTTTCCCCAGAACTACTATCCAGACAAGCCTTGGCAACAATAGTTGGCTGAAGAATCCTTTCTCTGTGATACTATTTAAAGTAAGGTTTCACTAACCTATTCTGGAAAGGGTCATTAGCTGCTCGTGGGGTGCAATACTTTTGAGCATGCCACTCACTTGGAGCAAATTGTCTCTCAAATCTAATTGAGATATTGCACTCATCTGCGCGGATCACAAGAGGCTTGTCGGAGAACATACTGTATATACTCAAGTATAAGCTGAGATCCCCAATTTCGACAAACTGGAAAGCCTATTGACTAGAGTATAAGCCGTGGGTGGGAAATGCATTGGTCATAGCCCCCTGGAGTATATAGCCCGCCAGCCCCTCCTGGTCCGTTGCAGGCACCAAGACATCAGCCGCAAGCTGACAGTGTGGCGATGCAGCTGATGTCACGAAGACTGACGGACCAGGACCCGATGTCGGAGCCACGATAAATGCTGGGGAGCGTCAGAAGGTGAGTTCACTTTTTGTTTTGTTTTTTTCCTTGACTTTAGTATAAGCCGAGTTTGGGTTTTTCAGCACTTTTTTTTTGTGCTGAAAAACTAGGCTTATACTCGAGTATATATAACTCCAAAAGAGAGACTGTATCCAACACTCCAAGCTTAAGATATAAAATTGTGCTTTTCATTTCCACTAAGAATTACATTGCATAGTCCTTTAGACCCTGAAAGGACTATGCAACGTAAATCTCAATGGAAATTAAAGCAGTTTGGAGCACCGGAAAGTCTTTTTCTCCAATACCTGGAGCTGGCAGCCCTGTTTGTAGCCTATAGGCATCACAGAAGATGAGTATAGTGTATTGGCAAACTGCTGCCCTCAGGATTGTTACAGGTAGTGGGAGTCACATTGGCTTGTGGCCCACCGTCAGTAGGAAAACGTGTCCTTTCAACAGATCAAAGGGCCATGTGCTCCGTACATCTGCAGGGATTGTAAATCTTCATGCATAAGAGCACTGTTCTCCATATTTAAATTACAAATGATAGAGAATATTAAGATTGTTTTGATAGTTCCATTTTAATAACTTGTCTCCATTATGTGGTCCTGTCTGCGGTCAGGGGGTACAGCATGATGTATTCTTGCTTGTGTGGTTATTAAGATGAGCCAACACACTAGTATAATGTGAATGAAGCTTCCCCTGTTTTGATATAATCAGTTGTTCTATCCTCACACCCACATGTTTTCAAGTAGCAATTTCCAGATGACACTTGCCATGTGCTGGCTGCTGTTACAAGTGCTTCATCCTTTACTGCTAGAAGATGTGAATCAATAAAAGTGACGCATCCAAATTTGAGTAAGGTAATGGAAGTATGACTCAATCAGATTTTTTTTTATCTTTTATTTCATTTTTCCTCCATAGGTTAGAGTTGAATATTTGCCAGCCATGGCCTCCTTCCTTATAAAATGAACTTTTACAATTATGCTAATGAAGCTGAAAGGATCTGGGGGGGTATTATTAGAGCCCCCACCCCAATGCAGTACTAACTGCTGCATTGAGATTACATCAGGCAGATGAAGGGGGCTCATTCACATGGCTGTACTGGGGGACGTGATCTGGTGACATGATTATCAACTGGATCACGGCCCCCATAGACCTCTATAGCTCCCGGTGCATCACTGTACTGTGACCGTGTTGGACGTTCTTCTGCCTATAGAGGGAGGAGGGGTGTAGAGCGCTCAACCCTCCCACCTCCTCGCCCTGTGCTCGCCCGGGATCCTGTCAGGGTGAGCACAAGCCAATGTGAATGAGTCCTATGACCTCATGCACACAAGCATATGTTTTTTTTTTCCTTTTTAGCTGTATTTTGGACTTAAATTTAAGACAATTTTCACCCGTATAAGCATGTATGGAACCGTATCCGTAAAAAATATGGTTAGCTTGCTGACGGAATGCACCTCCCATTGGTTCTGGTCTCCATGGATACTGCATGTATATACAGCAGCATATGGTGCACAAGTGTATGCAACAGAGTATAGGTTCCCATAGACTTTCATGCGGTGAGTGGAATAGAATTACAGCTGCTCCTTCACTGAGCTCACACCATGTTGAGTTGACAGCAGTGGTGGTGGGAGTAGTTGTACAGGAGCACAAAGGTGGGGGCTAAGAGCTGAGGAGTCTGCAGCAGAGACGAGTCACATGTTGTTTTTTGGAATGCATCCAAACCAAAGCCCAACCACTAGGACTACACACAGGATTCTGTCAGAGTGCCAGGTAAGTTAATAACGCACATTTATATTGTAATGGAAATGCTTAGAGAAAGCAAAAAGGCAGATTTGCACTGCAGCTGTAATGAGCATCTGTAACCTGTCTTTAGTGACAATGAGGTCCCTGTTCACAGGTTCCATTTAACCCCTTAACGCCGAAGCCACTTTTCACCTTCCTGACACGGCCCATTTTTTCAAATCTGCCCTCTGACACTATAAATCGTTATAACTTCGGAACGCTTTAACATATCCAAGTGATTTTGAAATTGTTTCTCATGACACATTGTACTTCATGTTAGTTACAAAATTTTGGTGGTGTGTTTTGCATTTATTTTTTCATCTTTTCGGAGACGTAACTTTAATAATTTTTGGTTGACAGAGCTAGTTTAGGGCTTATTTTTTACGTGTTGAGTCGTCCTTTCAATTGGTACCATTTTGGGGCACAACTTTTTTTTTGATCACTTTTTAGAACATTTTTGTGAAGGGATTTTATGAAAATGTATATTTTTGGGGAGTTTTTCGGGTTTTGTTTTTACGGCGTTCACCGTACAGGTCCAATAATGTTTCTGACTTGTTGTACAGATTGTTACGGACGCGGCGATACCAAATATGTGGGGGTTTTTTGTGATTTACAGATATTTTGTGATTTACCCGGAAGGAGATCGCGCAGCCCTGGGCACTGGCAGTCCCGGGGCTGCGATCGGAGCAGCGGGACCCCCCTCCCTCCCCCGGTAAGCGCCGTGGGGGGATCCGAATCCAGTTAAATGCCCCTAACTAGTGTTAGGGGTTAACACCCGCGATCAGAGAAATCTCCGATCGCGTGTGTTAGAGGAGGGTGTCGGCTATAATATATAGCCGACACCCGCAGCTTCTGGCCCCGACTCCGTTAAGGAGCCGGGGCCAGAAGTTTGACGTATTATTACTGCATATTGCGGGAACGCACCTCCCGCCATGCAGTAATAGTACATCTAATGTTGGGAAGGGGTTAAGGACATGAATCAGAGAAGAGTGAAAATCTAGATTTTAACAAGATGAAATAAAGAATTTGGAATTTTATTCACTATTTTTCAATGTGCCAGTGCTGGAAGCTTTTCACTCTTCTCTGATTCGTGTCTCTGGAATCGGACCAGCCTTTGCTCCACATGCAGGACCCCAAAGAAAGCAATAACTAACCACAGGCAGGTGAGCCGGAATTTCAATACAATATTTTTCTATTGTATTTCTTTTAAGGACAATTAGTACTAACAATGCAGCTGCACGCATGCACATACGGTGGAGGGAGTATAGCAACATATAATTTCAATCTATATTTCCTTGGGTTTCCTTCTCCTATTCCACTGTTGTAATAAACTCATACATATACATCGTGGTTGACTTCAATAAACACAAAACCTATCTACAAAAAAAGTCATTCCAACCAAAAAATTGCAAAATACAATTACATCTTTATTATAAATCAAATGACAAACCATTTAAAAGCAAAGAGAACAGGCTGGTCACATATAAGGGGAAGCGGAGACACTACACAAAATCAGACAAATCTTGCAGGGTGATGCATGGGGATAAGTGCTGCCCTCCTAAGGGAGGTGTGCCTGAGGAGATATGCTATGAATCCAGAAGGAGGAATGATCCTAAAATCGGTATACAATGTTTAAAGTGCATAGTGCCTGTACATCCAAATGGGGGGCATATCTTAATCTAAGAGCACACATTTCATTGTAGCTTATCGTGAAACAAATAGGACAGCTCTATTCTATATCTTACTCTAAAGGTAAACAAATGTATTTATCATGATAGCAGTAATTAGTAATCATATTGCACGTACCCATTGTAATTAGTTCGCCTGCCGTCTGACACAGAAGCCCCGATGCGCGTTTCGGCGCTAGCCTTCGTCTGGGGGTAATGTGTGACTAGGACACCTGGGTTTTAAATAAGCATTGGCCAATGGTAGAGGGGAAAACCTCTCTGTACCTGTCAGGTGGTGGATATCATTTCCGGTCAGCGTTATTGAGCGCACGCCGTCCCGGGGGCGACACTCCCCCACCCGTATCCAACCCGGAACACGTGACCCACCGCGTGATGGTGACGTCACGCCGGGGCACGTGATGCGGGTAATGGATCAGGTGATCGGGGGGCGTGTCCCCTACAGAGCGTGTGCGCTGCTGATCGGAACCTGACAGGTAATGTGAGCACTAGGAACCGTTGTCATGGGAGCACTATCTATAGAGAGGCATGTATGAGAAACCTATATATTTACACACAAGAAAAAGCGAATCTTTTGAACTCCAGGCGCAGGAACTGAGACGCAGATTCAGAGACCGCGGATATAGCCAGAGAACGCTAAGGAAAGCCTATAATAGAGCAAAACAGACCCCAAGAATTGAATTATTATATCCAGAAAAGAAACAGAAGGAAGATTGCAAGGTAAGATTTATTACTGATTATCACTCGCAGTGGAAGGAGATGAAAGAAATATTGGAACGGTTCTGGCCTCTATTGAGAGCGGACCCTATTCTACAAAAATACATCCCTGAGTATCCAGGCATAGCAGCACGAAGGTCCAAAAACCTCAAAGACCTTTTGGTTAAAAGCCATTATGAAAAAAAGAACAGACACACTTTCTTGAGCACCAAAGGCCCCAAATGGGGATGTAAACCATGCGGTCGATGTGTGGCATGCCCCAATATCGTGCAAACAGACTCATTCAAAAATTCTGATGGATCACGGACGTATAAGATTACACATACAATTACATGCAACACAAAAACAGTAATCTACCATGCCTCATGCCCCTGTGACCTAATTTATATAGGTTTGACAACGAGAGAGCTAAAGATAAGGGTCCGCGAACATGTACGTGACATTACAGCAGCAAAAAACACGGATGCAATCCGAAATATCTCCGCGTCTGTGGCATTGACCACGTCAAGAATAATATCCGGGGAGGTCCGGTAGCACAAAAATTTGCCCAATGTGAGACCAAATGGATCTGGACCCTGAAATCCCTAAGCCCATTAGGCTTGAATGAAACCCTGAGTTATGCACCCTTCCTCTGACTCCCGACCCGGTTCACACTGGGTTTTTAAATTGTACATAAACATTTTTTTAAACTATATGTTTGATGAAATGTTGTTAATTTGATTTTATTATCACTTTCTTTCTACTAGCAGGTCCACTATGTGATCATCTAATGAAACAGGAGCACTTGGACTCAAGAGAAACCAGCCATAGGATATATAAGCATAAGATCTTCATAACTACCCATGGATCAACTATCATTTGATCTGGGACTAATAGAACATACATTTTTTTCGGTCCATCTTAAGCCTTTTCCCCTTTTTTTCCCCTTTTTCCCTTCCCTCTTATATATATATTTTTCCTACTCAGGGCATTGCAGATAATAAATATGCACATTATTGCATCACTGCATTACCCCCTTTAAACCTTTTGCATAAGCTCCCCCTATTTACACGAACCAGTATCTGGGCATACTAGAGACATACTTATGGACTCGGTCCATAGACATATTTATATTCCCTTGGACCACTCTCGAGTCCTTGGGATATTTAAATAGTTATCTTAATCTCCAGATATATAATGACCAGAGGCAATATGCAATATCATCTCACGCATTTCTTATTATTTTTTTATTATTATTTTTTATTTTTTAGGTTTGTAGTCTTTGTGCACTTCCTCAATGTTGAGATATGTTTTTATGTAGTAATTTTGAACATCACTTATTTTGAGCACTTCACAAATAGATCCAGAGTAATCCTATGGTGGTTACTCCTATTAATTTTAATAATTTTAATAACTCCAACAATTTTTTATTTATGATTCACTTGATGCACTTTATGTGCCACAATTCACCTCATGCACTTTAAAAATGTTGTGCACATTTATGAATTATTATGTACTTTAACAATGATGTGTGGAATGCATGAAAACGTCAGGTAAAATGGGTTTTAGTAATGTTAAGGTAAAATGCACTTTAATATAGGTTTATGTAGAATGCACTTTAAAATGATATACGCATTCACTTCTCATGCACTTTAATAATAATGTCTTGCACATTTAGTTTGTGGTCAACTGTGGACCGTACTCCATGATATATGTGTCTTTCGTTTAACACGCTGTAAGACCCTCTTCTAACTTTCCCCTTCTGTTCCTCCTCTTTTTCCCTTTTTCTTGTGTGTAAATATATAGGTTTCTCATACATGCCTCTCTATAGATAGTGCTCCCATGACAACGGTTCCTAGTGCTCACATTACCTGTCAGGTTCCGATCAGCAGCGCACACGCTCTGTAGGGGACACGCCCCCCGATCACCTGATCCATTACCCGCATCACGTGCCCCGGCGTGACGTCACCATCACGCGGTGGGTCACGTGTTCCGGGTTGGATACGGGTGGGGGAGTGTCGCCCCCGGGACGGCGTGCGCTCAATAACGCTGACCGGAAATGATATCCACCACCTGACAGGTACAGAGAGGTTTTCCCCTCTACCATTGGCCAATGCTTATTTAAAACCCAGGTGTCCTAGTCACACATTACCCCCAGACGAAGGCTAGCGCCGAAACGCGCATCGGGGCTTCTGTGTCAGACGGCAGGCGAACTAATTACAATGGGTACGTGCAATATGATTACTAATTACTGCTATCATGATAAATACATTTGTTTACCTTTAGAGTAAGATATAGAATAGAGCTGTCCTATTTGTTTCACGATAAGCTACAATGAAATGTGTGCTCTTAGATTAAGATATGCCCCCCATTTGGATGTACAGGCACTATGCACTTTAAACATTGTATACCGATTTTAGGATCATTCCTCCTTCTGGATTCATAGCATATCTCCTCAGGCACACCTCCCTTAGGAGGGCAGCACTTATCCCCATGCATCACCCTGCAAGATTTGTCTGATTTTGTGTAGTGTCTCCGCTTCCCCTTATATGTGACCAGCCTGTTCTCTTTGCTTTTAAATTGTTTGTCATTTGATTTATAATAAAGATGTAATTGTATTTTGCAATTTTTTGGTTGGAATGACTTTTTTTGTAGATAGGTTTTGTGTTCTTTTAAGGACACTATACTGACTCCTGTGTCACCCCACTGGCAACTTTAGCCAAATATGAGGGTGTGATCAAAACCTCTTTTTTTCACTAAGCCAATTTCTAACCCAAATACAGATTTATCCCTAGACCTAGTATTTTATGCGGCAAGGTATTGCATGCCTTCCAAGCTAGCCAAGAGGACATTATTATTTTAATGGGGGTTCCACTGTAGACATTTCATTAGGTTTGGAGTACTGCTGGGGACATTTTTATGGGGGGAGGGTGGGGCTCTGATGTGGACATCTTATTTGGGGGGAGCACTGTTAAGGGCATTTTATTAATGGGTGGTAGCACTACTGGGGGCATTTTATGTAGTGGGGCTCACAGCTAGGGACATTTTAGGGGCATCTGATGTGGACATTTTACGGGTGTGGGGAGCCTAGCTGGGGACATTTTATTAATAGGGAAAGCACTGCTTTGGGGAATTGCATAGGGGGAGCACTGTTGCTAACATTTTATTGGGGGCTCTGCTGTTTACAATTCATTAATGGCAGGGAGGCTGCGGCAGACATTTCATTAGTGAGGGGAGGCTGCTGCAGACATTTCATTAGTGAGGGGAAGCTGCTGCAGACATTTCATTAGTGAGGGGAGGCGGCATTTCCCACCATGGGCTTATACTTATTAGGTACCTACAAAAAAAAGGGGCATCTGCAGGAAATTTATGGGTTGTGGTTAGATATGGACTATTTGCAGGGCACACAATTTTTTTTTTCCAGGGACCATGACCATGGGTGCAGCTGGTATCCACATACTAGCTGAGACTGATCCCTCATAAATCACAAGGTGATGCAGGCATATAATGTTATGTACAGAGAGATACTCCAATATAGCATCTCTACAAAACCACTCAAATATGTTTCTCCCAACCAAAGTTAACATCCAAGGTCTGTAGTTTATAGGATTGATTTTTGACCAGCCTTTGAATGTTGAAACCACAATATGTAGTAACAGGAAGACCAGTTTAACAATTGAGGCACCAGCAAAGAACTTTTGACCTCCGCATGTAGCGCAGGTTAGTAGCTCCCAACTGTCCCAAATTCAGTGGGACGGTCCTGTTTTTTCGGGGCTGTTCTGCCTACCTGGACAGATTGGTGTTTGCCTAGCTTTGTCCAACACATCTTCTTGACAGGACCAGAAGGCAGGACGCAGAGAATTGCTTATCAGAGGAGATGTGTGGGACATAGCTGCTACCTACCTCCGCCACCTGCTGCATCCAAAGGTTGGCCCCGCCCCTCCACCCCTTCCCCAATAGCCTGTGTCCGGAGACACTGGGGGATGGTGTTCTTTGGCAGTTGCTGGGGGGTGGGGCACTGCAGGAAGGAGAGCTGCTGAGATGGGCACAGTAAGAAGGGGGAGCTGCTGAAGGGGGCACAGTATAGAGGGGAGATGTAGGGGCCCTCAGTGTGAAGGGGAGCTGCTGAAGGGGGCCCCTCTATGAAGGGGAGATGCAGAGAGAATCACAGCATGAAGAGGGAAGCAGCCGAATGGGTCATCACTAGAAGAGGAACTGCTGGGAGGGGTGCACTGTGAAGAGGAGCTGCCAGGGTGAGCACAGTGTGTAGGGGAGCTGCTGGGGGGGGCACAGTATGGAGGGAACCTGCTGGAGGAGGGCAAAGTGTGAGGGGACCTGAATATGAGGGAGCTGGGGGGACTAAGAAGGGAACTATACTGTGTGGAGATGGAGTAAGGGGCAGGGCAAAAGGGGTTGCTTAGGGGTAAAAAAAAAATTTCACTTTTCCAAAAGTTGGGAGGTATGGAGTAGGATTAATTTGGTGAGATCCTGACAGTGTCCCTTTAATTCTATCAGTATATGCCTCCTGGGCCCGGTGATTTGTCTATTTTTTGTGATTTTGAGGCTGCACTGCATTTCGTCCTGGTGTAAACAGTTGAGGTTCAGTAGAGGATGTACATTATTTAGGCTCATGTTAGCTTTTTGACCAGGGTTAACAGAAAATGGAAACAAGATTGAGTTTTCTCTACTGTCTTTTCCTTTATGACTGTTCTTGTTCTTATTAGGAGACAATCGACTCTAAAGTAAATAGTCACCAAAGGATTGTGATATCATTCAGCCATTAAGAGGGATTTTCATATTTCATGTGACCTCATTGCTTGCTCATAAACGAGTCCAAGACATAAAACCAAATAATGAATAGAAATAGCTCTCTAAGCAAAACACAACAATTCCTAGAAAGAAGCCTTAGCAACTTAGCAGCGCTGCCGCTGTTTGTGTCCAACTAGGGATTGGTCAATATTAAAGTCATTAGATGAGATGCTCTGCTGATGATAATTTAATGGCTGCTGTGCACTGCAGGCAAATGACATGATGTCTCTGTCATTATTGATACCATGTCATCGAGTAGGATTATAGTAAAACAGATCAGACTGCACAATCCTTTATTGCCCATCCACAAGAGTGATGTCTGCATACTGCATTCTGATCCCTTCTATGCGTCTGCCAAAGATAGCAGATTGCTGCACTTGGCTTCTCTTTGGCACAACAAGAAAGTTGGATGGAGAGGAAACATATAGGTGGTCTCAAAACCTCCATCCTGGTAAACAATGAGGTTACCAGACGTCAGACAACAACTGATTAGACACCCCCTTCAATTACTGTACCTAATTCTGATTTGCCAATCATGGATGAGAACATATATGGGATAACGGTCAGTACATTCCCACCCCTGCCTTCCCCTCCTTAGCACCAAATCCCATTTGTCCCATTTAATGTTAAAGGGGTTTCTTAGATGTACTCAGGATAACAAAATAACACATTCTCTAATTCATTGTTATTAACAAAAATGGAGCATTTCACAGATATAATTCCAGCATGTTTCTATCAGTCCTGCTGTACACAATTTCATTTGCCCCTAGACACAATCCTGTAACTTCTGACTTTAGGGTCGGGGGAAGCCATCTTGGATTTCTGTGTGAGATTGTACAGGTGAGATTGTACAGATGAGATTTCTGTCTCTCGGCTCTGAGCCTGTAGCCACACCCCCAGCACGGAGCTCAGAGACACTCACATCCTGCCAGGAGATGGGGAGCAGAGTGAGAGACTGAAAACTACACGGAGATAAGGCACATATCTGTGAGATGTAGCAGAAGTCACAATGTAACAGTGTAAAAGCCTGTCAGCCAATGTGTAATATGCATCATGCATCTCATGCATCTCTGATCTGTCTCATCTCTTTCTATGTGTCAGTGTGTTAGTACAATTTCAGAAGCCAGAGGAAAGTGTATTTACACCTGTACCCTGATAACGTGACCACATTGTCTCCCCACACAACTAGATGGGTCATAATAAGGCACATTTACTTACCCAGTCCCTGCGTGATCCCGCAATCCGGAATATCCGACAAGTATGAACTGGTATCCTGCATGTGTCGCTTCCCCACTGAGGTCCGCCGGAGTTCACCATCTTCTTCCTGGTGCATGTAAGTGCTTGGCTTGCGACACAATTTTAAAGTTAAATCCCCCGAATTCATCGGGTCGTCCCTCTATTTGTGTTGCATGAAAGCCGGCGCGATTGTACCTAAATCCGATCGCGTGCGCCACAATAGCCTTTTAAATGCGGCAGAAATCGGTAAACGGCAGAATATCCGACATTTGTGCGTTCTGTGGACCCTTAGTAAATGAGCCCCAATGTGTCTGCTTAGAGAGTCCTAACTCTCTTAAAGTTTTCTAACTCTCTTGATTCATATGAGAGAACAGATGAAGGGCAAATTCTCACTCTGATGGGGTCTTATAACTTGATGCATGTTTCAATGCACAAGATTTAAAGGGGTTAGTCACTTTACCTCATGTTTTTTTGTAATGTGTTTAATTAGGTAATTTACCAATATACATCTATTAATAGTTCTGCACCTGTTTCTTGATATGTAAAGTGAAGCCGCCTGTCTTTTACATCACCAGACAAACATTTCTGTCCATAAAATGGCCGCATGTGGAGAGTCATGTGATCTCTAATGTCTGGCTGATGAGGTAAAAGACAGGAGGCTTCACTTTACATATCAGGAAAGCGAAGCAGAACTAGTAATAGATGTATATTGGTACATTACCTAATATCCTGCCCCCCTCCCCACACACACACACACTTACACACATTACAAAAACATGAGGTAAAGTGGCCAACCCCTTTAAGTCTTCATGATGTTATTTAGAATCTTAGGCATTAGCTGTTATCTGTTCATCTTGCATATCTTGTATAGATAATAGCCTTGTTAGGATACACCTCCTGATCGGAGGATCCTTTTATATAGTGTAATATTTTTTGATATCTTTAATAAGCTTGAGTTGAAACAAATTATGATTTTCTTCTATTTAATTGTATTTATAATTCATATTGTACATTAGCTTATACACATTGTACTTGTATCCATATAGAAGTGGTAATGACTGACTGTTACTGCTGTATGTGATGCACAGTAAGTGATATGGCAGCTAAAATATAAGAAGTACATTTACTTATAGCATTTTACATTCCTCATATGTCAGCAGTAGATGATGGTCTTATACTGCCCTCTGGTGGGAGCTTTGATTCACATGGACCTATTCAGAAGTATATAGCATACCTCATATTATATTTACCTATATATATACCTCATTGTATATTTAAATCACAAATTTATACACTATGGTGCAGACCACAATCTCCTTCCAGACCTGCTGATTTTTTGATTTTGCCATCAAAATCTGTCACCCTGACTGTGGTAATCTTATATTTGTAAGGCCCCTTGATCAGGGAGCGATCAGGGTTTGGTCAGTGAAAAGCGCACATTTTCAGTCAGAGTTTGTTCAGTGTCTCAGTTTTTCACGCGCGTTTTCAATGCAATTTCAATGCGTTTTTCACGCGCAGAAAAGGACTGAGCTCTATCTTTTCTATGGCAATTGATGCGTGAAAAACGCATTGCACTTGCATGTGTCTCAGAGTGCGATGCGTTTTTAATGCATCTCCATAGACTTGTATGGTGCGTGTGTGTGAAAAAAATGCAAGTCTGAAAAGACCCATTGATCACAATGGGTCAGAGTGCAATGCAAGTTCTGCGCATCAAAAGCTCGCGCAGAAAACGTGCGTGAAAAACGCAAGTGTGAAAGGGGCCTTATCCACTGCCTCCTTCCATCTAAAATCAACTTTTACAATTTAGCTAATGAGCTTGAAGAGCTCTAGGGGGTGTTGCCAGAGACCCTCCTTTCTGCAGATTCACAGCCTGTTATACTGTGCAGAAACACTTCTCCCTCCCACTGTGTGAGATTACAGCAGGCAGAGGGAGGAGTTGGGGAGACAGTGAATCAGTCTGTGAAGCTACAGCTGGGGTGGGTTACCATTAGCATACTTTTAAAAGTTGATTCTAGAGGTTGTGGATAACAAATATAAGAATATTACCACAAGCACGGTGCTGGGATCTATTGGTAAGTGCAGTGTCATACTGAGTTTCCTTAGGCCCACCAGAGAAAATCAATTTGGGGACCCACTCTTTATTATCCCCCAGGAAATATACTCTAGCTGCCTTCAAATTGTGGAGTTTTCAGATGTAGCTCTGGGGTTCAGTATTGGGTTGAGCCCACCGGAGGATGCTCTGGTACCCTGGTGGGCCAGACCAACACTGGGTAAGTGCCCCTTTATTATGATGCATTTTGATGGTAAATGTCCTTTATACTTTTTCCACCTCACATATTAGGTTTAGGTTTGGATTGACCCATGAAGGGACTAGGTGTAAACACAATTATAAGCCATAAAACATATAAAACAAAACACAAAAAAAGATGGCGCATTTGGAGCAGAATTGAAGGCCGTAGAAAACTCAAAGCAGGTCCTAGATATTGTATATGTTTGTTTGTGGCTCAAATCTATCGGATTGCAAAAGAGTGGATGGCACACACATGTTTCATGTATGTGCAGTAAGTATTTGCAGGTCAGTTATTAGGTAACACAATCGTGATTGTGACAAGTTAGAGACTTTGACAGCCTTTTTTTTAAAAAAAAAAGATCTGCAAAAAAGGATGGACCACGGATTCATTGTTTGCAGCCTGAGAACGGCATGTACATGTAACCTTAATACAGTATTTTGGTTATAGGTACATAATTAGAAGAGGGCTTCTTTAATATTTCAATGGTTTAATAAAATGATGACATAAAGGGTATTATGGTCACCCTTATTCTCATAGACTGTAATCTCTTGTTTCACCCCTTATTCTCATAGACTGTAAGCTCTTGTGTCACCCCCTCATCCTCATAGACTGTAAGCTCTTTTGTCACCCCTTCATCCTCATAGACTGTAAGCTCTTGTCTCACCCCTCATCCTCATAGACTGTAAGCTCTTGTGTCACCCCCTCATCCTCATAGACTGTAAGCTCTTGTGTCACCCCTCATCCTCATAGACTGTAAGCTCTTGTGTCACCCCCTCATCCTCATAGACTGTAATCTCTTGTTTCACCCCTTATTCTCATAGACTGTAAGCTCTTGTGTCACCCCCTCATCCTCATAGACTGTAAGCTCTTTTGTCACCCCTTCATCCTCATAGACTGTAAGCCATAGCTCCCAACCGTCCCGATTTTGACGGGACTTTCCCGTTTTTCGTACCTCTGCCCCGCGTCACGGGCAGCTATGATATTGTCACGGATTCTCCCCCGGCGCTGTGTCCGCATAGTAAATACTTTGAAAGCCTGAACTCACAGTACAGAATGGCTTCTACAGACATCGGGAGGGAATCCTTTTCAGAGAAGTGTCGGGCTTAGCGGAGAGAGCAGGGACCACGTCATCAGCTTCAGATCTCTATCCATATATGGTCACTGCATCTCCTAGGGTTCCCCAGAGCAGACATCGGGAGGGAATCCTTTTCAGAGAAGTGTCGGCTTAGCGGAGAGAGCAGGGACCACGTCATCAGGTCAGATCAGCATCTGTCCATATATGGTCACTGCATCTCCTAGGGTTCCCCAGAGCAGACATCGGGCAGGGAATCCTTTTCAGAGAAGTGTCGGGTTAGCGGAGAGCAGGGACCACGTCATCAGGTCAGATCACCATCTGTCCATATATGGTCACTGCATCTCTTAGGGTTCCCCAGAGCAGACATCGGGCAGGGAATCCTTTTCAGAGAAGTGTCGGCTTAGCTGAGAGAGCAGGGACCACGTCATCAGGTCAGATCAGCATCTGTCCATATTTGGTCTCCAGGGCTTCCCCAGACACAAGCTCTTTATATAATTAAATTACATAAAGTTTTGCCCAGGCTGAGATCCTCTGCACCATAGACAGGAGCTTAACTAACTGAGCTATAAGCCCAGTGATACAGAGCTGAGGATTTCTGGTAACTAAGACATGTTATCTGCCAGTGTTACATTGTGATACAGACTAATGCACTGATATATAGAGAGGGATCTTCTCAGAGATTATTATTGTAATTATTGAGACTATTATTATTATTATAAATTTTATTATTTTTATTATTATGGAGATGATTATTAATAATGGTAAAAATAATAATAATCATAATGGTTCATTATCATAATTATTAATAATGGTAAAAATAATAATAATCATCTCAATAATAATAATAATAATAATCTCCATAATAATAATAATAGTCTCAATAATTACAATAATCTGAGAAGATCCCTCCCTATATACCAACGCAGTATATAGTCATAGTTCTTAGTTACCAAAATTCTCCAGCTTGTTAATCACAGAGGCTATAGCTCAGTGGGTTGAGGCGCTGTGTTATTATTGTACATGGACACTGCAGGTTCTGGGTTCAAATCCCAATGAGGATAATTTTTTTTTTTTTTTAATTGAGATGATTTTTATTATTTTAATATGGCTAAAATTTGGGGCGTGGCCAGGGAGTGATTGGGGGTGTGGCTTAGGGGGATCGCTACGCGTGCCGCCATTTTGTCCCTCTTTCGTTTTCACGAATGTTGGGAGGTATGTGTAAGCTCTTGTGTCACCCCTCATCCTCATAGACTGTAAGCTCTTGTTTCACCCCTTATTCTCATAGAATGTAAGCTCTTGTCTCACTCCCTTCATCCTCATAGACTGTAAACTCTTGTGTCATCCGCTCATCCTCATGGACTGTAAGCTCTTGTGTCACCCCCTCATCCTCATAGACTGTAAGCTCTTGTGTCACCCCCTCATCCTCATAGACTGTAAGCTCTTGTGTCACCCCCTCATCCTCATAGACTGTAAGCTCTTGTATCACCCCCTCATCCTCATAGACTGTAAGCTCTTGTGTCACCCCCTCATCCTCATAGACTGTAAGCTCTTGTGTCACCCCTTTCATCCTCATAGACTGTAAGCTCTTGTGTCCTCCCCTTATCTTCATAGACTGTAAGCTTTTGTGTCACCCCCTCATCCTCATAGACTGTAAGCTCTTGTGTCACCCCCTCATCCTCATAGACTGTAAGCTCTTGGGTCACCCCTCATCCTCATAGACTGTAAGCTCTTGTGTCACCCCCTCATCCTTATAGACTGTAAGCTCTTGTGTCACCCCCTCATCCTCATAGACTGTAAGCTCTTGCCTGCAGGGCCCTCACTCCTATTGTTTCATGTTTTACTCTGTAATGTCTTATTTTATTTGTTTATGTTCCCCATAATCTGTATAGCACTGCGGAATATGATGGTGCTGTATAAATAAAGATTATTATTATCATCATCTCCTATATTTTAGACATATGATGATATCAGAACAATGGGGCTCAAGTACTGATGTTGATCAGATGTTTGAAGAAGCTGCTGTGCTCATGTGTCATATGGCCAGTTTGCAGGTAAGGATACAGTCAGAGGCCGTGTGCTCCCTGTGCCGAAACCTGGACATAGCACAGCCATAGCACAGCCATTATGGTTGTGTGAATAGGCCCGAATTTGTATTCAAATAATATAAATGTTTCACCAATTACTTGTGGGCTTTGGTTTTTTTTTTCATACCCGAGCCAGGCAGGAATCAGACCCAGAACATACCAGGCCTATAAAACAGCCAATGTCCACAATAAATGGTTGTGTTACCTATACCTCCCTATTATAACGGCTGTGCTTGTATTTGTACTCTGCTAACCATATATATCATATATTGTGATAGGGCACAGGGTATCGTGGTTAAGGGCTGATACGTCTCACCGAGGTAAGCCTGGCCTCAGTGAAGTAAGCCGCTAATCTTTGTCAGGAACCTTAGGTTTCTGACCCTTATTTAAAAGTAGTATAGCTGCTAGCTGCAGCTGATCCGGGCCGGCTTTTATTGGAGTAGTCTGAGAGCTGAGTGGGGTAACTACTCCCATGTATCCAGGCCAGGTGTTGCTTTGCATTTATTAGCCTGGAAGTTTAGCAGAGCTGAGAGTGTGTGGCTCCAAGCCTGAAGTGTTGGTCTGGTGTCTTTCTCCTGCTGTTGTCTCAGGACTGGGTCAGAGACGCTGGAGGACTCTGCTGTAACTTTACAGACTGTGTGAGGATTACCTGTCTCATGTTAAAGCCTTTTGCCTGAAGAAAAGTCAACTTTATGTTATGCCTTCATTTTGCACCTGCTGAAGAAAGCTCTTTATTTTCATTAGTGACTTTGTTTAAATAAACCTTCTCTTATTGGACATTACTGTTTTGGTGACCTGTGTGACGAAGCATAACCCCCACAATATCTATTGTGTGTACTGTTTGTCTAGTGTGTGCTTAAGGCAATTGAATATAAAATTTAACCTGTGTTCCTCTTTTATCTTGTTTCATGAATCCTCACACCTGAGTCTCGGTGATATACACACTACCAAGTTGGTTCCTGACCCTATATAATTCCGTCACAGACCGTACTTGACTTGTATAAAAGAGAACTGGTGGCAGCTATTTGGTTGGATAAGGTTCTGTTTCACTGAAGATAGTGAACGAGGTCTTTCAGCTGTTCAGGTAGGGATTTATTGGTGTGCCATATCCAGAGGTTGTGTGGACAATTCTTACTCACTTTCTGCACCTCCCAGAACCTGTGTCTATAAAAGGATAATTAAGTGACCTTGTGTATCCCTCAAGGGTCCGAAAACGTCACAACTATTAATATATATGAAACTAATTAACAGTAAGAAGAAACGCATTAAAATATTTTATAACATTGGGCAAAAACATATAATTTTTTATATATTATCTTGCTCTGTCGATATTATTCCCAGTCTGTTATTCCCATTGGAAAAGTATTCTGGGCTAAACTTCTTTTCTGCTTTTAGTATCTTCTTTACTCTTCTTTTTTATATAAAACAAACACAAATATTATTTTGTGATATCATCCATAGGACATGAGAAGGAACAGGAATAGAGCGAGCACTAAAATGCTCGAGTGTTCGTTATGCAAGACAAACTTTTCCCGATGCTCGAGTGCTCATCTCGAATAACGAGCCCCATTGAAGTCAATGGGAGACTCGAGCATTTTTCACTGAAAGAACAGATTGAAAGTACACTAAAGAAGAACACATTGCAGATGTTTGCAGATGTTTTCACTGAAAGAACACATGTTTCCATACATCTGCAATGTGTTCTTCACACATTGTTCTTCACATACTATTGTAGAGAACACCCTTGGCACGCGTGTCTTCCGATAAGTTAACAGATGTTCGGAACATCTGCAATCTGTTCTTCACTGTGTTCTTTCTGTGCTGTTGGTCCTGCTCCAGCCCCGCACCGCTCCAGTCTCCTCTTCAGCCCCCGCTCCAATCCTCCAGCCCCGCTCCACCTGCTCCACTCCATGATGCCTGCTCCTCCATGCCCTCTCCGATCCTCCATGCCCGGTACAGCCCCACTCCGATGCCTGCTCCAGCCCCCGCTCTGCTCCAGTCTCCTCTACAGCCCCCGCTCCAATCCTCCAGCCCCGCTCCACCTGCTCCACTGCATGATGCCTGCTCCTCCATGCCCTCTCCGATCCTCCATGCCCAGTCCAGCCCCGCTCCGATGCCTGCTCCGGCCCCGCTCTGATGCCCGCTCCGGCCCCGCTCTGATGCCCGCTCCGGCCCCGCTCTGATGCCCGCTCCGGCCCCGCTCCGTTGCCCGCTCCGATTCCCGCTCCAGCCCCTCTCCGATGCCCGCTCCAGCCCCGCTCCGTTGCCCGCTCCAGCCCCGCTCCGTTGCTCGCTCCAGCCCCGCTCCGTTGCCCGCTCCGATGCCCGCTCCAGCCCCTCTCCGATACCCGATCCGATGCCCGCTCCAGCCCTGCTCCGTTGCCCACTCCAGCCCCGCTCCGTGACGCCCGCATACCTGCTCGGTGATGCCCGCTCCGCTCCTCCATGCTAACTCCAGCCCCGCTCCACTTCAGCCTCCGCTCCCTGATCCAGAGTCAGCGCTCGTGTCTTCGGCTAAGTGAGCAGATGTTCCGAATATCTGCAATCTGTTCTTCACTGTGTTCTTCACTGTGTTCTTCACTTAAATGATCCTGTGTTCACTGTTTTTATTCTATTCTTCACTGTTCTTCACTGTTCTTTTCTTAATTAAATGCTCGATCTCGAGCAGGGGAAATACTCGTCCGAGCAACGAGCTGTTCCGAGTACTCTAATTCTCGAACAAGCATCAAGCTCGGATGAGTATACTCGCTCATCTCTAAACAGGAACTATCTAGAGTGGGTCCTGGTGTTGTAATGTAAGACTAAGAAGGTCTCCACCCTATGTCCCAGGTCTATCCTGCATGGTGTGATCCCTTCATGATTAATGGCTCTGTAGCAGAGGATTGATCCCTTGATGGCTCACAGGAGACCTGTGGTGGGATGCGCTTGCCAAACAGATGTGGGGTTTTATTAGCTTCTGTGGTGTCGCCATCAGAGTTCTGCTGATGGACTGGAAACCGGATCCTTTGTGCAGAATTACTTGTGTGACATAACATTTGGATACAGTAGATTAAAGGGAAATCCTGTGTTTTCTACATCTATAGTATTCGAAAAACAGATACACGGTGTAGTCATCTAGGATTCCAGAAACGGCTTCCAAATCATTAAAAATTCATTACAAAAATGACTGTAGAAAATGCTGACAGTAAAATCTACTAATCATTTGATCAGCGAAGGCTGAGAGGTTTTGCAGATACAACAGGATTTTCTTTACTGTTTTAGTGATGTAATTCATATGCATCTGATAGGAAAGTCCAGATGAATGTGTTGATTTCTATGAAGGTGGAATACAAATAGGGGAGGAACAACAAAGGTGGAAATTAGAAATGTAAGTACAAGGCACACAACAATATGGCTGACATATCAGGAATATCCCATATATTAAATACCTTGTGACGTGGAGAGATAAGGGTCCTCAGCGTCAAAAGACTATCCACATCGAGGATTTTTTAACAGTCCTTTTATTCATTTTTTTCATTTTTTTTTTTTGAATTTCTTTTTTTTTTTATGAGTTTGAAAAATAAATTATTAGAATCCCCCTATGACCCGCCCCCATATTTTAAAAAATACACCCCTTAAATCTATTAAAACTCTTAGGAAGATTTTTTAACCCTTTGAGCGCTGCATAGTAATTTAAACAAAATGTCAGTAATACATTAATAGTAAAACATTACTTTTTTTTTGGTGTTCACTATTTAGCCTAATAAACATCTTGGGGCACATTTACTTACCCGGTCCAGTCGCGATCCAGCGGCGGGTTTTCCGCTAAGGTAGTGCACCCGATGTCCACCAGGTGTCGCTGCTGCGCTGAAGTCCGCTGGAGTTCACTGGAGTTCAGTATCCTATCCTGGGTGCAGGTAAGCACGTGTCAAGCGACACATTTTTATTTTTTTAATTCCGCGGTTTTTCAGAATCCGTCTGGTTTTTTTGACAGCCACACCCGCCCACTTCCGTCGCATGCATGTCGGCGCCGATGCGCCACAGCCCGATCATGTGCGCAAAACCGAGCAAATCAGTAATATTCGGGAAACCTGACGAAAAATAGCGATTCGGGGCCTTAGTAAATGACCCCCAGTATGTTTATTCTAAGGGTTAGTAGGATTATGGGGATACTATACTTAGATATTTTTTCTTGTTTTCCTAAATTTGCTAAATAAAATGCCTTTTTTTTTTGGCGGGACATGTTGCACTCGTATCATTCTAGACAACATATATTTTTTTGATAGATTTTTGATAGCTTTTTTTGTAGGATGAAATAGGTAAAAATTATAATTTAAAATTGGGGAAAAGGCTGGCCTAGGCAGTGCAGAAAATTAATGCCATTCATGTATATCATGTATATGTGTTTGGGTTCTATCACGTAGCATCTTGACTACGTGTCTTTCAATGGTTTGCCTCATGCAGAAGAGAGGCTAGGTTCTTCCCCGATGTAGTGTTACATTGTATCCTGACCAGTACTTGATGCATATGTTACACATTATTTTGTGCATCACGTACGTAGTGTTACATTATATACGGCTAGTATTAAATGCAGTTGTTACATAGTTTTTGTGTACTGTGTATGTAGTGTTACATTATGTCCTGACCTGTACTCTGTGCGTGTGTAATGCACCTTTAAGTGCACTGTGTACGTGGATCGATTGTTCAAGCCAACCCTGTAAAAAAAAGTTTTAAAACAATAAATAAAGGGTTTTGAAAAATAAATAATTAACTAAAGTAAAAATCCCTGAAACGTCACCATTTCCTATGCACACCTATAAAGTATTGTAAAAAAAAAAAAACCTCGAAAATTTCCTTTTCCTCTATGCATTCAAGAGTTAATAAAATCTCATTAATAAAGACCCACTAAAATGAAGTATTTTTAAAGTGCATTTAATCTAGCTAAAAATAAGTCCTTATATGTCCAAATTGCCAATAAAATAAAGATTTTATAATCCTTTAAAAAGTTACGATGCATAATCTGCTCTGAATGGTGCACCTTCCCTTTAGTGCCCTGGCGTGTGCCCATACAAAAGGTTACCACCACATATGGGGTATTGTTATACTCGGGAGAAATTGGGTATCAAACTTTGTGGTGCATTTTGGTATATTGTCCAATGAGAATGTGTTTGTATTTTGAAAAATACAAAAAAAATGGAAAATTGCACCTGCTTTTGTTTTAACCCCGTCAAACAATTAAAGGGTTAAAAAGGTCATAAAAGCTGTTTTACAACGTTGAGGGGTATAGTTTCTTTATGGGTTTTTACTATTATTTAGGCCTCTCATAGTGACCTGAAAGCTGAGCAAGAATTATTTTGTGTTTTTTATGAAAATTTGAAAAATCGCACCTAAAGTTCTAAGCCTCATAACATCCTTCACAAATGAGAGGACACAAAAAAAATCATGTCAACATAAAGCAGACATTTGGTAAATGTTATTTTGGTGAAGCAGCATATTTGAAGCAGCAGGCCGCACCTTCCCTTCTGGGCCTGCAATGTGCCCAGAGACTAGATTATTACCCAGGCGAACCCACAAATCCAGCTTTGGGGTGTTTTTCTCCATAGACTTCAGCTGAGTACAAGATATTTCAAATTAAAATGCAATATTGAGAAAAGCAATTTTTTACTATGCTCTATCCATTCTGCTTTATTGTTGGGTCACCACCTGTGGGGTTAAAATGGTCACTACGACACTAGATAAATTATTTGAGGGGTGTAGTTTCCAAAGTGACGTCACTTCTCAATTATCTTTGCTGTATGAAAACACAGTTATTAGGTATACAGGCGGTCCCCAACTTAAGAACACCTGACTTACAGACGACCCCTAGTTACAAACGGACCTTTGGATGTTGGTAATTTACTGTAATTTAGCCCTAGGCTACAATAGCCAGCTATAAAAGTTATTAAAGAGGTCTGTATTGAAGATTTATTGTTAATCCTGGTTCTAATGACAACCCAACATTTTTAAAATCCAGTTGTCACAGAGACCAAAAAAATGTTGTCTGTAGCTACAATTATAAAATATACAGTTCCGACTTACATACAAATTCAACTTAAGAACAAACCTACAGAACCTATCTTGTATGTAACCTGGGGACTGCCTTTATATCCGAGCCATTTGACCTGCACCTTTGGGCATTACAAAAACCCAGGACCAAAGCCTGTATGGAATAGGCGTCCCACTAGCAGCCTACCCCTACTCCATAGTAAGCAGGCCCAATACAGACTTTACTAGGCCAACAAAAGAGTCTACTCCCCTTAAGTTACTGCAGACAAATCCAGCGCTTTTACCAAACTTCCTTCACCTGCCTGTACGGCCGATACCTGTCCTACTAAAGTACAACCCTCACTTTCTCACAATAATAAGCAGCCAGCTTAAAGTGGTTGATTTCTCGCCGTACATGTTTGTTATATAATGAAAATCAAGTACATTATATGTCATTTCATTTCCTCTAATTCCTCAAATATAATACACTTCAGTATTGAAAAAGGAGGTCAATTTCTTCAAGTGCAAAGAAAGAGGCAATTACTGGCTTATAGGGACGTCATTTCACAAGGGTAGTCAGCGTATATGTTGTCATAAAACCATTTACATTTATTATGTAGTATTATGTAGACAAAACATTGTCAAACAATACATAATCTAAAGCGTGACAAAAACAAAATCATAATTGTGAATGTTTTATGGAAATATAATATGCATAATGTACTATTGCATCACAAATACAGCCCAAACATTTTTCAATTTACGTACATCAGAAAACTGAACATTTTGGACTTTTTCATTTGCGACACTGTTATACCAAAACACAACCATGGGCCACAATTTATCCACTAAGATAAGCGGTGGAGGGTGGGGCCAATATCATACTCTGGCGAGTGATGTGCCAGCAAATGATAAATGTCCCCTAGTCCTTCCAAGTCCGCTTGTAGTTTATGAACATCATCCATAGACTGTATTACACTACAATGCTTGGTGTCTTCAACAAAAGTAGACACAGTGCTATTAATGCTGATCTCAATGGTGCCCATGAAACAGTTTATAAGGAGCCAGGTGTCTTTCGTAGCCCCAATGGTTTGAAAGGCTCCACCTTGTGTAGGTGGGCGGGGCTTTATGTGCTAAAGTTGAGGCTCTCTAGCGTAGGTGCACCCCTTGATGTCACATTCGCCATAATGAAGGAAGATAAAAAGAGGGCTAGGTTGTAACGATAGGTTTCTCTTCTGCAGCATCTGGAATTTCCTTGAGGTATTCCAGCACCATATCCAGGTGGTGTTCCATGATGGACATTTCAAGGGCATCTGGGAGGTTGTTTCACTCCGTGTGAGTAGATTCCAGGTGCTGCATCCGTCTTAACTACTGGAGACAGGGGAGGAGGTCATTAGTGCCGCCTCTCCATAGGGGGTGGAGATGGACTGAGGCAGAAGGGTCACCTTAGTGGCTTATGACAGAATATCTGAGATGGGGACTAGATAAGGGGAAGGGGAGGTTTATGAGAGGGCTGGGAGGTAAAAGGTATCTTTACTGACTTCGGCTTTGATGCCTCTGACAGCTTTTCCACATTCTCTGAGGCCGCATTTTAGGTCACCTTTGTCCTGGGCTGTGGTGTCAACCCAGCAAGAGTCCGAACTTCAAACATCTTTCAAACAGTCCTTGTAGAGATGTCCAGCAAGGCCACAAAGGTAACATTTGGTTCTTTTTGGGCTATCCTTGGAAACATGCCCTATCACCCGGCAATTATAACAGTCTTCATCCTTGCAGGTCTTCATTACGTGTCCTTCTTTGCCACATTTCTGGAAGGTCTGCAGAATGTCCGGGTAAAAAAATCATACCGTGGTAGTTTTCCAGCATGAAGGATTGGGGCAGGTGCTTGAGTCTGTCTTTAGCTTCTAGGTCAGCTAGACAGTCACCTACCACTTGGCCGTCCAGAGACTATAGCAGTTCAGGATCTTCATGTGCTCCTTCACTACTATGCATAACCTCTTGAGAAAAGTGTGGATGTTGCTGCCGGGGGGCCGCAAGTTACACATCAACATTGTAATTTTCCTCTTTACCCTCAAAAATGGAGAAGGGAGAATCTGGTGCCACCACTTTGATCGCTTCCCTATATCTTCTACAGACTTTCACAGAGATGAAGATCATGTAGAAGAGCCAAGAGTCCAAGTTCACATAGAAAATTAAGTTGATTGTGGATTTAGCTGCAAGGCAGATGTTGTGCCCCTCAGAGCTCCTTCCATCTGACCTGTACCTTTCAGCAATTTTATTGCCTTTAGATATTAACACACACTTCTTTGAAACTCATTGCTGAAGCAAAAGACAATAATCTAGAGGATTGGAATAATCCATTTCACCTCCTCTGAAGGAGAGGATCAGTCCATATCTTCTTTCTCTGCGAGGAAGTAGGGGTAGTGATACAGTCCATGAACTCTCATGTGAGAAAGAGTGGGCTAGTCCAATTCCCCTTCCTCATAGTCTTTCTGTCTGTCCGAGATGAAATAGTCTCTCAGGATTCTGAGAACCATTTGGTGGCAATCCAGAACTTACAAAGTCTTTCCATGCCATGTAAGGCATCTCCTGGATTACCAGATGGCATCCTTAAAACAGTTCATAAGGTGCCAGGCATCCTGGATAGCTCCCACAATGTCCCTTGAAACAAGCCATAAAACACTACATGGTGCCTCATTGTGTTCTACGGAGGTTTGGGAATCGTGATCCAGGGCATCCAACAAGCGCTGAGCAAATTGGCACTGCCAAAACAGGTTCATGGTTGTTTCTACCCTCCGGGGGCACCTGGGACAGTTGCACATCTTGTTAAGCTTCCGGGTGTACATGAAGGCCTTGAAGGCAAACCACTCTTGATGGCCCTTCATAATAAGTCAGTACAGGCAGTCCCCGGGTTACATACGAGATAGGGTCTGTAGGTTTGTTCTTAAGTAGAGTTCTTAAGTTCGTAAGTCGGAACTGTATACTTTATAATTGTAAACCCAGCCAAAAATTTTTGGGTGTCTGTCACAATTGTATTTTAAAAATCTTGGGTTGTCATAAGAATCAGAATTTACACCAAAGCTTCATTACAGACATCATCTATAACTGTTATAGCTGTTTATTGTGGCCTAGGACTAAAGTACAGTAAATTACCAAAATCCAGAGGTCCGTTGGTAAGTCGCGTGTTCTTAAGTAGGGGACCGCCTGTACATACATAAAAACATACAATTGCCAGTTAAAAGAAATATACACAGGGGGGTATACAGTGGAGCCTCCACCATATAATTTAACAGCATACATCAACATTGAAAATATTCATTTTCCTAACATAGTATTTTTTTCTTCTCATAGTTTTCAGCAGAATATTTCCTAATCTAAAGTTAAAAAACTATTTCAAAATGGTTTTAACCAGTATCAATAAACTTTCTTATACAAGAATTCCACTGCTTATGCAACAGATTTGATACAAATTGCATTACGACAAGGGTAGCAGAACACAGCCCAGCAGTTGTGGTGCTCTCATGTGAACTGCATATTATTGTCTTGAGGACCTGCCCTCCTACACACATTATGAGCCCAGAATTACTAGCCCAGAGTTATTGCCTGCAGCTTTCTTATAGAGAATATGCTATGAATGTAGAAATCTTAATGCTGTTGTATAAGCAACATTATTGCTGTTAGGAAACTCATCAATTACCGTAATAGAACACAAAGTCATTGGAGTCTGACCATCAGAGGCGCTAATGTAATACACATGTAATAGCTATTCAATCCTATAATTTTGTTATATAATATAAACATAAAAGTTTTGTCATTTCTACATATAAAGGTAGAGATTAAAGCTGCTGGGATTTTATGCAATTTCTGAAAATTCTTCATAGTCATTTATTATACTGTTCTCCTCATATGTTCCATGGCCCAGGTGCTACTGCAAGCATTGCACCCCCAAATAGTTATACCCATGCCTTTGTCCTGTATGGGATTCATGCAATAATATTACTGTTTTACTTTTTACTAAAAAAAAATACAATATTTAGGCAGTTCTGAGCTTTTTCAAACTGCTCAGCCGATCGGCTTGAGAAAGCGCCACAGTGCGTGAAACGGCCCCATTGCCGGAACCTGTCTGTTTACCCCCCTGCATGCTTCCCCACCAATAAAGGACGCTTTTCATGCTTTTGGAACCGGTGAGTGCCGTCATCTCTTTCTATGTTTATGTATGGATATCTTCTTATATACATTGATTGAGCACCACTGGAAAGTCCTGCCGTGATCACCCCTTCCCCTGGAGAGTCGGGCCACGCGTTGGGCTGTCGGCGGTATCCAGGGGTGTACCAAGCTTGTCTGCTGCCTGAGGCGAGCCATAGAGAGACGCCCCCCCCCCCCATATATGTAATATATCAGGGAATGTCAGGACCAGATCCATCATATTGGTTTGATGTAAAAATAAAGAAATGCAAAATGCATACAGCATGCCACCATGTAGAATAAAATGCATACAGCGTACCACCATGTAGTATAAAATGCATACAGCGTACCACCATGTAGAATAAAATGCATACAGCGTACCACCATGTAGTATAAAATGCATACAGCGTACCACCATGTAGAATAAAATGCATACAGCGTATCGCAATGTAGTATAAAATGCATACAGCGTACCACCATGTAGAATAAAATGCATACAGCGTACCACCATGTAGTATAAAATGCATACAGCGTACCACCATGTAGAATAAAATGCATACAGCGTACCACCATGTAGTATAAAATGCATACAGCGTACCACCATGTAGAATAAAATGCATACAGCGTATCGCAATGTAGTATAAAATGCATACAGCGTACCACCATGTAGAATAAAATGCATACAGCGTACCACCATGTAGTATAAAATGCATACAGCGTACCACCATGTAGAATAAAATGCATACAGCGTACCGCCATGTAGTATAAAATGCATACAGCGTATCGCCATGTAGTATAAAATGCATACAGCTTGTCGCCATGTAGTATAAAATGCATACAGCGTATCGCCATGTAGTATAAAATGCATACAGCCTGCCGCCATGTAGAATAAAATGTATACAGCGTATTGCCATGTAGTATAAAATGCATACAGCGTATTGCCATGTAGTATAAAATGCATACAGCCTGCCGCCATGTAGAATAAGATAGATGCAGCGAACCACCAAGTAGTATAAAATGCATACAGCGTGCCACCATGAAGTATAAAATGCATACAGCATGCCACCATGTAGAATAAAATGCATACAGAGTACCCCCATGTAGAATAAAATGCATACAACGTGCTGCCATGTAGTACAAAATATAAGTTCTATAAATATTACAAACACAGCATATACATACAGCATATATACACATATACAGTCGATACAGCATATACACACATTGCACATACATATAGCAAATATACACACATATTCATATATACACACACGCATATACATATATACACACTCACACGCATATACACACACAAGCATATATACATATATACACACAAGCATATTCACATATACACACACAAATATACACATATCCACACAAATATACACATACACATATATACACACACATATATACATATACACACATACATATGTGTATATATATATATATAAAGATAAAATGCCATTACCTTTCTTTTATGGTCTTGGTAAGTTCTGCCTTGTCCTGCGGCAGCGGTGGGTGGTTTCAGGCCGGGAGCGACGATAGGAAGGAGGGAGAGTCGGGACCGCGGGAGCGAAGGGGAAGGGGGGTCGGAGCCAGCAGCCCAGCAGCGAGGGTTTGGGAAGGGGGGTTTGAGAGTCGGGACCGCGGGAGAAGGGTCGAAGCCGGGAGCTTAGTTTGGGGGGAGTGGAGCTGGGACCGCGGGAGCGGGGTCGGGAGCTTGGGCTGGGGGAGTGCAGCCGGGACCGCGGGGTCAGAGCCGGGAGCTTTCGTTGGGGGGACCGCAGCCGGGACCGCGGGAGCGGAGTCCGGAGCTTGGGCTGGGGGGAGGGGAGCAGGGACTGTGGGAGTGAGAGCAGTGGGGGTAGCGGCGGAGTGTGGGGGGCGGAAGCGGAGGCATGCTGGGAGCAGAGGTATGCGCGCAGGAGTGTGGGCCAGCGGCCGGAAGCACGGTCCCGGACGAAGGGCAGCAACGCGGTCCTGTAGGGCGACAGCGGAGGTCAGGAACACGGTGCCAGCGGCGGCGGGGAACTCGCTGGCGGCTGACGGGGAGTGGGAGCACGGTGCCGCCCCCTCGTCGGGCAGGAGGCGCGCCGCCTGAGGCGAGATGCTCAACTCGCCTCATGGCAGGTGCGCCCCTGGCGGTATCGTTGGGGCTGTGCCCGCCAGAGACTTTTCTCCATTTAATATTGAGTACAATATGTTATGCAGAAAACAAGCTCTGAAAATGGAAAAATAAAACTTACACAAAAAACTGAGAAGCAAAATGCAAAAAAGGACATCAGTGGCAAGAGGTTTTTGGAAATCGAGTATGATAAACCTGGGGCACTTACTCTAGGTACTGTGACTGTGGTAACCTTCTTATATTTGTTATCCATGGCTTTCTTCCTTATAAAAGCAACTTTCAAAATTATGCTAATAAGCCAGAAGGGCTCTAGCGGTGTTATCAGAGCCCCCCCCTTGATGTGCTGCGTCTTCACAAGCTGTTATACTGTCTCCCCCTCCTCCTGCTCCCTCAGCACGTCCCCTTCCCTCTGCCTGATGTAATCTCACAGCAACAGAGGAAGTTTCAGCACACAGTGAGAGGGTGCTCCTGCACAGTGCAACAACTTGTGAAGCTACAGATGGGCTCTGGTAACAACCCTAGGTTCCCTTCAGACTCAGAGTAGCATAATTTTAACTATGGTGATTTTAGAAGGAAGGGGCCATGAATAACAAATATAAGAATATTACCAGAGTCACAGTGCCGGGATCTATAAGTAAATGTCCCTGGTTGTTCATACTTTATTCTGATGCTAGATTTCCTTTAAGACTGGTGCACAAAGTCTACTTGATACTGTTGTAGTGACAGTATAGCCTACTATCTTATACCCTTTCTTCTGTAGCACATCATTCTCCAGCAGCCACAGAGATGCCCTTTTCTCTTGGTCAGGCTAGTGCCCACTATTTGTATTCACTGATATTTCTCATTGTGCTATTCATACAGTAGAATAGAAAATAATGACTGGCACAGGAATAGAGGTCCAGATGTTGTGTCATATACACGACGTGGTCCTCCACAGGTTAATGAAACTTACATACAAATTTAGAAATGGTATTACGCGTAACATTCTGCATGTGCCTAATTTATAAAGAGTACGTTATCTAGAGTAGGTATGTGGAAGATGTATAATGGCTTACAATACGTTCATTCAGCTCTCCTGTAGAATCTCATTAAACCTCCAGGTGCATGTCCATCTTATATCATGACTGCTGCTCAATAAACACTAGATTACAACCGTGAGGAGCACCGGGCCCAATATAATAGCTTAGTTCATAACTAAAGAACATTAGGATTGCATGCACTGCTGGTTTCCACTCCATAGTTTAGAATGAATAGAGGGTATACAGACTGTGCTTAAACGTATCCCCTGCCAAAATCACAGAATCGGGGAACATATCATTTCACATGGCATGCCTTGCACTCCCACCCTCCAGACTGACAGATCTACGACTGCATACAACATTCTCATTATTTGGATGTGATGATTTTTCGAAGCACAAAACCACCAATTTCTCTAGCGGCAAAGAGAATTTAATCAAATAAGTGATTGTTAAAAATGGAAAGTCTAGGCCAGGACTGACTTATTACACGACTAGCTGCTGAGGGAAAAATAAAATGATATTCAGACAAAGCTGCCAAATTTTTCCTATGGGTGTAAGATAAGGACTCAAGCTGTGTTTAGTTGTTATTACAAAATGCACAGGAGACAAGATAAAAGATGGTGCGGATTTGGCACAGGAGTAGTATTCTTATAGGGATACAATTTATTCTATTTCCGGACAAGGATTACATTAATATTACAAAGATATGTTTTGTATGGCTGTAGGTCTATTCGTCATTGTCGTACTGTATTAAACTTTTCAGTCACAAACACATGGAAAATTATGGTAGTGTATGTCATCAGCATTTTTCTTCTAAGGGGAGCAAAATTTTAAATAACAACTAATTACAAAGTAGCTTATATTTTGAGTACCCATTTGTATAAGAAATATGCTTATTCCTGGAATATCCAGTTAAGCTTGCTGGACTTTCATTGGTTTCTCTACCGTGGATCTCTATGCCAATACAATTAGTAAGAGGTCCGTCTTTTCTTTATTTTATTACTTTTTATTGTACTGTTTGCTGTTATGTATGTCTGTTATTTCACCATTTTTGTAACTATTAAGCATTGTGCCTATTTTGCATATTATATAGTCCTTTAATAAGTTTTCCTTGTGCTCTATATGTTCCCATAACTCTGGAGAGTTGAATCACCGCTACGCCTTGTTACCTGGTGTGTGTTTGTATGCTAACAGTAGTTATAAGTAGTGAGTGTCTGTGCTAGCCGTGGCAATAGACAGTGTGGGTCCAGGAGATCTGTACGGCAAGTGTGTATCTGGGTGTATGCGTGCGGTCCTGGTGTGGGTGTCTTGTGAGCCGTAACTACGAGTGGTGGCAGCTGTGTGAACGGGTGACTGTATCGGGTGCAGAGTGGCTGTGTGCAGTAGCTTTCCATAGACAAGTAAGTGGTGGAGGGGTACATAATGTGGTTGTGTGCCCCATGGGGTGTAGTGTCTGGGATTCGGATGCCTTCGGTTTTCCTGACATGAGAATTGAGTTGACTGAGTGTGCTGTGTGCTTCGGGAGAAGTAATTAGCGTAAGGACCCCAGTTTGTGTGAGTGGGCGGAGCTTAAGGGCTAATTAAGGGACATCTCATCTACCTTAATGGAAAAGCAGCAGCAAAACAATAAGGTGGTTTTGCCTTGGAAGGAACCTATGTCAGGAACCTATGCCATAATACTAAACCCCCAATTGCCCCTGCCTATTTTATGAGTGCTCTAAATGACAGATCCAACTGGGCGACCTTTCTTACTCTATGTAAGGCAGAGGAAAGTCAGCTAGCCGAGTCAAAACCAGGAGGTTACATTAAATAAAAAAAAATCATAAACCAATGAATTACCGAAATCCATGGTAAAGTCACAACTTCACATACGTAATGCCAAATCATTACAATGTTTTAGAATATTTATATGCATTAAAGGGGCTTCCCACTTTTTCTTGTAATGTGGATCAGAATATGAGGTAACTTACAAATATACATCTTTTAAAATTCTGCATCGCTTTCAACAGCACTTCCTTCCAGGACTTTAAAGAAAAACTACCATCAAAATTGCACATGATAAACCAGGGACACTTACTCATGAACCACTGTGACTGAAGCAGTATTGTTATATATGTTATCCATGCCTCCCCCCCCCCTTCCTTCTAAAATCAACTTTTAAAATTATGCTTATGAAATGAGAAAGGTTCTGTGGGGTGTTACCAGAGCCCCTCCATGCTGTAGTTTCACAGGAGGTTATAGTGTGCAAGGAGCAAAGTGCTGTGGGAGCAGAGGATGGAGGGGGAGACAGTGTAGCAGCCTGTAAATCTACAACACAGAGGAACTTTGGTATCAGGCTCAATAGTATAATTTTAAAAGCTAATTTTGAAAGGTGAAAATGGATAGCAAATATAAGAAGACGGTCATGGTGCCTGTATCTATGAGTAATTGTCCATGGCCCCCAGAACCAGGGGCTTTGTTTTACATTTCAAGAAAAGTGATGCAAAACATTAATTATTGTCAAATATCCTAATCACCTGCCCTCACATGTTACAGAAAACTTGGTGTAAAGTGACAACTTTAAAAATTGATGCCAGTTTTTTGTTGTTTTGGCTACTCCCCTACAAAAACAAGTTTTTATATAGTCACAAATAATCACAAAAAATAAAAACTTATGGCACACAGAATGAAGGAGGGTTAAATTGAAAATTGGATTGGTCCTTAAAGGGTTAAACTGAGGATCCTAAGGGCACGACTAAAAAGCACACTATTATCTATGATAACGGATTATTCACACAACTTTGGTACCGTATATACTCGAGTATAAGCCGACCCGAGTATAAGCCAAGGCCTCTAATTTTACCACAAAAAAAGGGGAAAATCTATTGACTCGAGAATAAGCCGGGGGTGGGAAATGCATTGGTCACAGCCTCCCCAGTATATAGCCTGCCAGCCCCTGCCCCTGTGTATATAGCCTGCCAGCCCCTGCCCCAGTGTATATAGCCTGATAGGCCCCCCCCCCATTGTGCAGCACAACAATACCATTGTAGCGGATGGATCGCACAGAAGATCTAAGGGGGCCGCCGGAAAGGTGAGTTTTGATTTATTTTTTGGACTCGAGTATAAGCCGAGTTTGGGTTTTTCAGCACATTTTTTGTGCTGAAAAACTAGGCTTATACTCGGGTATATAAGGTATGTTAGATCTCTATTATCGTGCAGGGTTTACAGATTGATTTTAATCAGTAAAGTAAAATTTTAATAAATCAATTATACATTATTCTTATCTTATTACACCGTAGGGTAAGAATAGGGAAAAAAGTTGGAAGGAAATATTGCATAGAATCACTGCAGCACCCAGCGGACACTCACAGCAGGTCCCGAAAATGAGATTGGCCTTGATTTCCCCTTCTCATTGTCCTGGACTATTATTTTAGGACTGAAGCCACCATCCTCTTATGTCCTTATTTATACAATGAATCCACATTGCATTCCCTGGAACGTCATCAAGGCCATGTGTGTTACTCGCAGGTGTTAGAATATATGTACAGTATCTAACGATCCGGAACAGTCTAACATTTCATCCATTATCTGATTTATTCTTCAATTTAGCTGCAGCTCATTTTGCCAGGAGTAACAATGTAAGTAATATGCTTAATTATAACTGAAGTGTTTTAATTGGCTTCAATGTCATTTATTGCAAACAAAGAAATGTTACATTATGGGTAACAATAAATAATTTATTGGAACACTTTTGCCAAAAAGTTTGTTTTTACGCAATAGATAATATAAATGGACCTGAGGAAAACTTGGATGTCACTAGAGGTTAAGTCAGTGAAGAGTTTATTTATAAAGTACTTTACATGCAGTAGATATTACATCTTCTAATCCTACCTTCAGCCAAAAAATAATTGCATCTCAAGATTACATTGCTACAAGGTGACCCTGAAGCTAAATAGGTTGTGTACAACAACCTTGAACATTAGCAATCCACCAGAAATGTGTCCATATGCAGTGAATTTGAAAAAATTAATGTTCTCAAGAGGCATGTTCTTAAAGTAAACCTACCATTTGATTTGATGCATTATGAAGCAAACATACCTTGAGACTGCTGTAGTTACACTGATGCAGGATCATATTTTGATTAATCCTTGAGCTGAGTGCTTTTGCTGATAAAACAATTATACCATTCAGGACCTTGGGAAAGCTGGGATAGGCTGGCTTACACATTACACAAGCTAGAAATTACAAATGGAGGTTAGTCAAGCATGACTAGTCAATCACTAATCAACCTGAGCTGGATCACTCATACACAGCATCTGGGGGATGGAGCAGCAATGGATTATTCTGCCCCCAGACACAAGACAGATTACATCATCATCTCCTGCAGTCACATGCTAAACAAGCGCTGAAGGAGCCACAGAAGCGAGAAAGTTTCATTATCATAATGTTATATCTGTTTTATCAGCAAAACCACTCAGCACAGGGATTAACCAAGATATAATCCTGCATCATTGTAGCTACAGCATTCTCAAGGTATGTTTACTTCATAATGCATCAAATCAAACGGTAGATTTCCTTTAAGAACATTAATTATTACCATACCAATTATAATCAACATTATTATCACACAGCTCCTATCACTATCAGTGATAACGGCTCTTGCACCTTTGGGCCCATCACATCACATGGACAGATTTCTATCCACTGGGAGTAAAAATAGAAGCTTTTATAGCAGGACAGCAAGCAGAGATCTAGAAAACCATGAGAAATTGATACAGAAAGAATATTGGAAACTTGTATAACTTTTCCTTACACAAATCATGAAAGTGGACAACCTCTTTAAGGACATGTTTACGAAAGCTATCCATGGAACTTACACTACTCACAAAAAGTTAGGGATGTTTGACATGTGGGTGAAATTTCAAGATGACCATAAAATGCACTCTGAGCTGTACAGGTGAGCATTACGTTACCTTCTATAAAGTTTTGAATGCACACGTGCAACTGTTCAATGTTTCATAACTTTTTTGCACTCTCTGCACAAGGTGCTTAATAGCAAAATTCAAACGGGTGTTTGATCCATGAATAGTCCAAAAAATGTCCTGGTTCAATTAGTCTTCTCACCATGCTTCTCCAAGCAAGGTGTCTTCTCAGATGAAAGTGGCCTCTGAGCTTTGCATGTCACACAGAGTCATCAGCGGGTTGTAGAGTCACAGAAAGGCATAGAAGTAGATATCCTTTGGCCATACCACACACTGTTGACTGTTGAACAATACTTTGGGGTATTGGGGAGTAAGAGTTCATCTTACGCAGACTTTGCCAATTAAGGCCGCCTTGTAGGCATGTGGAGACGTATAGCCATTGACACTCCACTATGGAATAAGGAAAACCCTGCCTCTTTTAGCTACCTTGAAAGGCAGGTCTTTTGACATCAAGCATGATTTACAGGAAGCCTAATGGCATGGTACAGGATTAAACTCAAACCAGTATATGTATTTCAGAAGGAACAGCGCTGTTTTGCTGTGGTTGCATCTCTTCAGTACAGTGTAGGGAACTGGTTTGGCTTTTGACTAGGTTTGGGAAGTAAGAGTTCTCCTTATGGAGACTTTGCCAATTAAGCCCGCCTTGTAGGCGTGGGGAGACTTATAGCCATTGACACTCCACTAGGGGATTCTGGGAAAATTTGCAAATAAGTTTTCCAGGATTGGATAAGGAAAAACACACCTTTTTAGCTTGTAAGGCAGCTTGACATCAAGCATGAATTTCAGGAAGCAGCTTCCTGGCATGGTGACCGCTGGATTCTCCTGGTATCTGAGTGGCTGGCTTGTGCTAGTTGTGTTAGGGGTAGGGCAGTGTATCACAATTCATCACACAGATTTGTATAATAGAGTTGACCATACTCTAATAAGTTGCTAGGGGTCAAATAAAGTATAAGGTTCGTAAGGTCCTGACCAGTGGGCCATTACATACAGTACATAGTCTGCCGGTGTCACCAAATCCTCCAGTTTGGTTGGCTTTTCTCTTATGAATATGTTTTCTTTCCAAACACATTCTAGTTTCCTTCTAACTAAACGTTGATCCTTGCAGAGTTGTATTTGTATTAATTAAAGATGTCTGACCATAGAGCCCATTAGCGGTGCCTGTTGTATTATCACATTGCAAATCCAACTACAAAAGATTATTTTTGTGCATGAATTTACTTGAATATTTTTTTCTTATAGCGAAAGGCTATTCACTAAAACATAATATGGAGAGCTAAATATAGCAAGAACCCGTGGACTGAAAAAAGACTGTTATTTAACAGTGGAGCTGCTATTTCTGATCCACAGAACTGTCCTCCTGAAATAATTACATTCTTGCTTAGAACGGTAAAAATACATTGACATTTCTAGTCCTTCTTGCCAAGTTGGATATTTGCTTTTTGTTTTTGGACATATTCTTTATATAAAGAGACAGATAGAAGCATGCTTGGCTAGGTATATGTAATGGCGTGATTTTTGTTAGCCATTGCTGCTGCTATATTTATTTTTAGATTCATTCAATAACTGGGACCTTTGAAAACGCACTCAATTCTTCAAAATTAATGAGACAATTAAATATGTATTCATTGTATTCACTTAGTAGCTGCTCCTAAAATAAGATACAAATATTATTAATTATTTCTAATAAGTAATATACAAAAAAGTACATCAAAGTAACAGCTAGAACAGCTCTGCTCTAACAGACTGATGATCAATCTCCCAAATAAAGTTGCTTTAATTTGGAAATGTGTTTACTAAGAAACCACTGGGCCCTATAGAAAATCTTGGATTGAGCCCCATTTACCTTTTGTAATACATTTTTATGAAATTTTAGATATCACATATATCACATATATCACATATATATCATATATATACAGTAGTTAAGAGTGTGGCTGCATCCCACAGAGGGACGATCTCCATACTTGTCACACAGTAAAAGAGTTTAAAGGTTATGGACATATTTGTAAGCTCTTGTGATAAGGGGCCTCACTCCTATTGTTCCAAATGACTGTTTGTACTGTGTGATGTAATATTATATTTGTATATGTCCCCTATGATTTGTACAGCACTGCAGAATAGGATAGTGCTATATAAATAAATATTATTATTATTATTATTTTTAAAAGCACTCATTTCTTGTATAAAAATAATGTAGTCTAATTGGAGTTCACTGAAAATATGTAACCCTTTGTCTTCAGCAGCTCCTCTGTATCACAGGACATAGCAGGCTGCAGGATGCCGCACACTCTCATATCTGTAGTCATATACACCTGTTAGCCAGCATATTATATTCATAGATATCACGTTATACCAACATCACTTATTTCCAAAAATATTATTAGATTCAAAGGAGAATGTAGCCTAATTTTCACATCTGGATTGATCCTTCTGTAAATGTTCCCTTGCTGTATTATAATTTAGCATCATCGAGATACATATCTAAGATTTCCCCTACAGCATTAAAGACATCTGTTAAAATTTCACGATCAGAATTAGTGGAAAATAAACAAAGCAAAGCAAGAACCCAAAATACTAACCCCCCCCCCCCCCATCTCCAACAACTGTTTCTTCTCCGCTAACCCGGCCGTTACCGCAGCACCAAATCAGCCCGTGTACAATTGCCAGGTTCTTGTCAGTCTCGGTTCATGTCGCCTGTATGTAATTTAGATAAAAGTTAGGAAAAACAGGCCACGTATATAGTTTACATATATGCAGCTCAGTGGATCTGATTACACCGGGGCACTCTGGCGCACACAAACACTACTTTATTTGAAATTCAATTTCACTTTATTTCCCTGCCAGTCCTAATAAGTCTCACATGCTCGGACCTCACCAGATCCTGCAGCTGAATGTGCTCAGAATACAGTGATCGGGAACAAAGGGCTGTTTGATTCCAATCTCTTCTTTACATATTCTTTATTTTCACGGCCGAGCCCGCCAAATATGCAGTCCCAGGAGGGATTTTTGATGTGAGCCAAGGAGCAAGTGTTATCATAAGGGAATATATGGCCTGAAATACAAAGTTTCTCTTCCATATCAGCTTTGTGACAACATAAAGTTGTGAACTCCAAGGCACGTAGATAGAGGGGCAAGAAAACAAGAGGCAGACAATTTAAGGGGTTGTATGGGATTACAAAAACATGGCTGCTTTCTATCAAAAGACATTGGGGCTTATTTACTAAGGGTCCCGCAAATCGCACTTTTGTCGGATTCTAGAAATTTTCAGGGATTGCGCCGCTGGGACAGCTATTTAAAAGGGGATTGTGTTGCACACGATCGGATTTTGGAGCAGCTGCAATGGCTTTCATGCAACAGAAATTGGGGGGCGTGCCGTCGGACAATCCGACTAATTCGGACTGAGAGCAGGATTTAATATTCAAATTGTGTCGCAACCAATGTACGTACATGCACCAGGAAGAAGAAGGTGAACTCCAGCAGACCTGAGTGGTGAAGCGACACATGCAGGAAATCGGGCACACGATCTTTGTGAATCGCGCCGGATTGCATTGGAGTCAGACACTCCGGGAACTCCATCGGCCAGATAAGTAAATGTGCCCCACTGTCCAAAGCTTATATGTGGTATTGACCACCGAAAGTGCATTGTCTGGCGTTAATGCACTGTGCCGCGATTCACTAAGATCGTGCGCCCGATATCCTGCATGTGTCGCTTCCCCGCTCAGGTCCGACAGAGATCACCATCTTCTTCCCGGTGCATGTAAGTGAATCGGCTTGCCACACAATTTGGAAGTTAAATCTTGTGCTCAGTCCGAATCTGTCAGATCGTCCGATGCCCCCCCCCCCTCAATTTGCGTCACATGGAAGCCAGCGTAGCTGCTCCAATAAACGATTGCGTGTGCCAAAATCCCAGTACAGACACCTGTTAAATACCTGTCTAGGCTGTGCAATCCCAGAAAAAGGCAAACAGTCCAACAAAAGTGAGCAGCGCGACCCTTAGTAAATGAGCCCCTCAGTCTCATTTAAGTTAATGGAGTTGATAAGTGATTACAGACACAATTAAAATGTTAGGAACGCCTTAGCCTAAATATATGGTTGTTTTCTAAATTTTCTATGATAGTTTAAATACCTTTACACGTAAATTAGAATATATTAAAGTTTGGTAGATATCAATGCTTACAGTCATCCAGATCTATAATCAAACATCCAGTAGCATGTGGTGGTGGTCACAAGTCGTCATAAGTCACTAATCATTATACTCTATATAGTAATCCAAGGTCTAAATCACAAAATGCAATATGTACTAATCAATATATTCTATATAGTATTCATAGCTCACACAGTATCACAGTATCAACCAAAGAGACGCTGCTCTCAACGCTCTTCTAAAGCAACACCCTAGCTGTCTGGACTCCAGGAAGAGTGAGAGGGTGTGGGCAGAACTGGGTCATCTTTGGAGCTGCTCCTGCTGACACCACAATTCTTCCTATACAGAGGAACCCTGGAAAGAAGCTAAAATAATAGCCTTAAAGGGGTTATCCGGTTATAAATAGTTACTTATGGTCGGGCTGGGACGGGCTATTTAAAAATAATAAACTTGTACTTGCCTCCTCCGACGCGGCCGATGTCCCCCGCCACGGTCCATTTGATCCGTGCCCCTGTTTGCTTACAGGGGCACATAAGCCGCGCACAGGGAACTTCTGGCCGGCTCCTCCCAACCGCCCTTATCTCTCAGCGTTGTAAGCCCTGGGAGATGGTGTTGGATGGGAGCTTCCGGCCAGCAGGAAGCTCCCTGAGTACCCTTGTAAACAAACCAGCGCACAGATGAGACTGACCGCAGCGTGGGACATCAGCAGCGCCGGACGAGGTAAGTACACATTTACTATTTTTAAATAGCCCACCCCAGACCGGCCCTAAGTAAATTTTTACACCCGGATAACCCCTTTAAGTTGACCTCCTTTTTTCAACTGTGTTGGTGGCCTCCAGGGGCCGATAGGATTGATAGTTTTGCAAGAACAGGGAGCAATACGTTACTGCCTAAATTGCCATGTTGGTAGTTTGTAATATATAAGTGGGTTTTGGTTGTAGTTTGGGCACTCAGTCTCTAAAAGGTTCACCATAAATCAGTTATAGAGATAGTCATACTATTAAGAGTACTGCCAGCCACTATTACGTCCAACCCCTGTATATATACACATTTGACTTAGCAGATCTGCTGGTTGCATATCTAACTTGAGAACAAAACCACAGCCAAACCAGTTTCCTATGCTGTACTGAAGAGACGCAACCATATCGAAACAGCACTGTCTACAGTTGGGAATCTGTTCCTTCTGGAATAGATAGACTGGTTTGGTTTAATCCCGCATCATGTCATTAGGCTTGAAGAAAGTCATGCTTCATTTTAAGGGAGCTGCCTTAAAAGGTAGCTAAAAGAGGCACTGATTTTCATTATTCTATCCTGGAAACTGTATTTGCATATTTTTCCAGAATCCCCTAGCATCAATGGCTAAAAGTCTACACACACCTACAAGGCAGCTTAATTGGCAAAGTCTTTGTAAGAAGAACACTTACTTCGCGGCCCTAGTCAAAAGCCTCTCACTCAGCCAAACCAGTTTCCTACTGTATTGAAAAGACACAACCACGTTGAAACAGCGCTGCCTATTGTGGGGCATCTGTTCCTTCTGGAAGTCATTAGGCTTCCTGAAGGTCATGCTTGATGTTAAAGGGGCTGCCTTACAAGGTAGCTAAAGAGGCATGTTTTTCCTTATCCCAAGAGTTTGTATGTTCTTTCCGTGTTTTCGTGGGTTTCCTCCCACACCCCAAAACATACTGTTAGGTTGATTCGATTTTGAGCCCCATTGGGGACAGGGAACAATTTGGCAAGCTCTGTGCAGTGCTGCATAATCTGTATGCGCATATAAATAAGTGAATTATTATTATTATCCCATCATTGCATATTTTCCCAGTGAAAATCCAACATACTTGTTTCTTCTTTCCTCCACCATTATCTATCAAGTAAAAAAATTATCATGTTGAGATAGTATTTTATCAATGTGCTTGCCCATCTTTAGTGTAGGTAAGACATATAGAGAATGGAGGGGGAGCGTCACTTCACGGGCCCCTATCTTGGGATCTATAGTAGCTTCTGATGTCATTGTAAAGATGAAAACCTTATCTTTCAAAGCCCATCAGACTTGTGGTTCTGTTAGCTAAAGTATCAGAAATACAGTTATAGACATAGTAAGGAAGTGGATCTGTTATCTGCAGACCAAATTTCCACCTATGTCTTTCATTGTCTGGTTTTATAGTGTAATGAACCACAAGTTTGATGTTATCTGAAAGCCAGATCTTTAATATAACACCAAAAGCACAATTCTAGATACTATAGAATTTAGGATATTGGCATCTGAATTGTCATTTTGCCTGTTGCCTATACAAGTGACTCATCACTGGAGACATTTGACTCTTCTCTGCTCATTTGAATGTAAATATATTATATTTTTAAATAAGCGGCGAGTTTTAATATAAAAGAGGGAAAGCTAAAAAAAGGCAGTTTCATACCCTAGCTCAAGGGGCTGGTAGTTTAATCGGATGACAGTGCCCCTTTAATAAACTAAACAAAATATAAAAAAAGTAGTGGAATGGTGCTTGTTGATGAAGTTTCTTCTTTCCTTTGAAGAGGTTTATATCATTAAGGGAGGCTTGTTCACAAATGGTGCTTTGCTGTCATCGCTGTTGTAAGTGCCTTATCACCCGCGCTTTATAAACTGCAGGGTTTACTATAGCTGGCTTGTGTTTACAATGATAGGTCACTCTACAATAAACAGATTCCTAAGGCATTATCCAATTTTATTTTCCTGATACAGTTATGTCTGTAGGAAAATTGTGTCTAGTTCTTCTGGTATTCATTAGACGTTGTTGTGGAACAGACATAGAAGTGAATGATGTCACCTGACCACAAAATAGAATTCGCAAAAGTGTCCAGACTGCTCCATGCAATTAGTTTTCACATGTCTATGATCTACTCTGAGGTTCTGGATGAAACGCTTTGTAATCATCATAAATGTGTATGTCATAAAGCAAGTGCATACATACACAGAGAGAACGAAATGTGATTCTCACTGCTGTCATAAGTGTTTGTTACTTCTAACGAGATCTGATTTTTTTCATTATGTTTCCCAAAATGTTTCCTCGTTCTGATGGGATCTCTATAAGGATATGGAATTTTTGGTATACACTACATGCCAAGGAGTCTCACATTAAACTTCACAGCTGAAGCCTTATTATGGATGTGTGAGCATGTGTGACCCATAGACTATAGTGGATGAGGATCTGTAAAATACAGATGCCAGACTAAGCTGGCTAATCAGACATGTTTAGGTAGACTTATTCCCTAATCCCTCAAGAATACAAAACTTTGAAAATCCAAAGTGAAAAAAATATACCTGTACCAAATTAGGCTGATTTGACAAGCTCTGTGTAGAGAAGCATAATCTGTGTGCGCTATATAAATAAAGGAATTATTATTATTATTACATACAAATTCAACTTAAGTACAAACCTAAAGAACCTATCTTGCACACAAATCTAAATAGCGATATCTACAGGGCCGGATTATAGGCGGGGCTCCCGGGGCTCGAGCCCCGGGGCCCCCACCTTCTTGCCCCCCCAGGGGGCCCCCACCAGATCGCGCCCCCCGGGCCCTTCCTCCTCAGCCGCCACCTGAGCCGTCCGCCCGACCCCGGCACAAGTTACCGCCTCCCCGCCCGCCCTTCAGCTGCATAGCCGAGCCATCCGCCCCCTGGCACAGGTACCCGCCTCCCCGCCCGCCCATCCTGCTGCATGGCCCGGCCTCCCCACCCGGTCCAACCCCGTTCGCGCTCCCTCCTCCCCCGCCCGAACCAGCAGCCGTCCTCCGCTGCTCCCCCCCCCACGCCCGAACAAGAAGCTGCGCTCCGCTCCATTCCCCTCGCCGCCCGAAGAAGCAGCCGTCCTCCGCTACCCCCCGCCCGCGCCGAACAATCAGCCGTCCCCGCTCCCCCGCCCGAAGAAACAGCTGTCCTCCGCGATCCCCCCCCCCCCCCCCGAGGAAGCAGCTGTCCTCCGCGATCACCCCCCCCCGCCCGAAGAAGCAGCTGTCCTCCGCGATCCCCCCCCCCGCCCGAAGAAGCAGCTGTCCTCCGCGATCCCCGCCCGAAGAAGCAGCTGTCCTCCGCGATCCCCCCCCCCCGCCCGAAGAAGCAGCTGTCCTCCGCGATCCCCCCCCTCCCCGGCCCGAAGAAGCAGCTGTCCTCCGCGATCCCCCCCCAACCCCCCCCGCCCGAAGAAGCTGGTGTCCTCCGCGTTCCCACCCCCCCGCCCGAAGAAGCAGGTGTTCTCCGCGATCCCCCCCCCCCCCTGCCCGTACAACCCCCCCCTCCTGTCGGAACAAGCAATCGACAGACCCCCCCAACACCAGCCTGACGCCACAGCCGGTCACCATAAAAGGGTAAGTATATACATTACATACAGTATGTATTTATCTGTGTATATATGTATATACAGTGAATATATGTATATACAGTATATATACTGTGTGTATATACTGTGTATATTGTGTATATACTGTATATATGTGTAAATGTGTATATACTGTGTATATACTGTATATATGTGTAAATGTGTATATACTGTGTATATACTGTATATATGTGTAACTGTGTATATATGCATCTACTGTGTATATAATGTGTATATACTGTGTATATGTGTATATATGCATCTACTATGTATAAAATGTGTATATGTGTATATATGCATCTACTATGTATATAATGTGTGTATACATGCATCTACTGTGTATATAATGTGTATATACTGTGTATATGTGTATACATGCATCTACTGTGTATATAATGTGTATATACTGTGTATATGTGTATACATGCATCTACTGTATATATAATGTGTATATACTGTGTATATGTATTTATATGCATCTACTGTGTATATACTGTGTATATACTGTGTATATGTATTTATATGCATCTACTGTTTATATACTGTGTATATGTATATATATGCATCTACTGTGTATATACTGTGTATATGTATATATATGCATCTACTGTGTATATACTGTGTATATGTATATATATGCATCTACTGTGTATATACTGTGTATATGTGTATATATGCATCTACTGTGTATATACTGTGTATATGTGTATATATGCATCTACTGTGTATATGTGTATATACTGTGTATATGTGTATACATGCATCTACTGTGTATATAATGTGTATATACTGTGTATATGTGTATACATGCATCTACTGTATATATACTGTGTATATGTGTATACATGCATCTACTGTGTATATAATGTGTATATACTGTGTATATGTGTATATATGCATCTACTGTGTATATAATGTGTATATACTGTATTTATATGTATATACTGTGTATAGTTGCATATACTGTATTTATACACGCATATATATGTGCACATTTAAATATATATGATTATGTTTATATGCTGTGTATGTGGTATGTATGTATATGCTCTGTGTACTGAATGCGTGTGTGTGCATTTCCCGTATGTGTGTGAAAATGCTGTATATACTGAATGTGTGTGTATTTGTGTGTATATTCTGTGTGCATATGGTGTTTTTATACTGCATGTATGTGTATATATGGTCAGTGTATATGTGTGTGATGTATATATACCGTATGTGTGTATATGCTTTATGAGTTTGTGTATACTCTGTGTATTAGTGTATAAATGTATATGGATACATAAATGTGTGTGTATACTTGTATATATATGGGTGCAAGCATACCAGTGTAGAACTTTATGTGTGTATATATCAGTGTATAAATGTGTGTAATTGTATAAACTGCAGGACTGGGTGTCTGGTGCGGGCTGTGTGTTAAATGGGACTGCATATCTGGTGGGGTCGAGGCGGCTGTGTGTAGCTGTGTTACTGGGAGTGAGGCGGCTGTGTTACTGAGGATGAGGCGGCTGTATGTAGCTCTGTTACTAGGGCCAAGGCGGTTGTATGTAGCTGTGTTACTGGGGACGAGGCGGCTGTATGTAGCTGTGTTACTGGGGACGAGGCGGCTGTATGTAGCTGTGTTACTGGGGACGAGGCGGCTGTATGTAGCTGTGTTACTGGGGACGAGGCGGCTGTATGTAGCTGTGTTACTGGGGGCGAGGCGGCTGTATGTAGCTGTGTTACTGGGGACGAGGCGGCTGTATGTAGCTGTGTTACTGGGGACGAGGCGGCTGTATGTAGCTGTGTTACTGGGGACGAGGCGGCTGTATGTAGCTGTGTTACTGGGGACGAGGCGGCTGTATGTAGCTGTGTTACTGGGGACGAGGCGGCTGTATGTAGCTGTGTTACGGGGGACGAGGCGGCTGTATGTAGCTGTGTTACTGGGGGCGAGGCGGCTGTATGTAGCTGTGTTACAGGGGATGAGGCGGCTGTGTGTAGATGTGTTACAGGGGATGAGGCGGCTGTGTGTAGATGTGTTACTGGGGTGAGGCAGCTGCATGTAGCTGTGTTACTAGGGATGAGGCGGCTGTATGTAGTGAGCAGGAGGACGAGTATGCACGCTGCACTCAGTGGGGGCCTCCACCAGATTTTGCGCCCAGGGGCCCCCACCAACCTTAATCCGGCCCTGGATATCTACATGAAGGGACACACGTATTGATATATCACAAAACAAGGTGATAGTGTCTACAGTACAGTAGTTAGCAACCATTAGTGGGGTCCTAAATGGCATCAAATGGCGACACATTACTGGTGTAGAGCGACACACACTTTCCCCATGAAAGGTTTACACAGCCTTGTAAGTGCGCACAGAAAGTATTGAGACCCCCTTCATTTTTCACTCTTGGGTCTGAATACTTATGACCAGGGGCGTAACTTGAGGGGGTGCAGAGGGTGCCTTCGCAACCGGGCCCATGAGGCTTAGGGGACCCATAAGGTATCACTTTCCCATATGAGAAGACTATTACTATAAACCATACATTATAGTCGGGGGCCGGCACAGACTACGCACTAGGGCCCATCAGCTTCTAGTTACCCCACTGATTATGACCATGTAATGTATAAGTTTTTCTAAATATCTACATTTTTGTTTTTTTCTGTCAAGATGGGGTGCAGAGTGTACATTAATGAGCAAAAAAAAAAAGAACTTTTCGCTCAATTGGCTGCAATGAAACAAAGAGTGAAAAATTTAAAGGGGTGTGAATACTTTCCATACCCACTGTAGATACACATGTACTTAGATATTTATACAGATGTATAACAATACACATCACAACTTATAGCAGAGGAAATTATACACAGTTCACCTTAAATTACAGATATTACAGATAGTGAAACTGTTCTCTTCAACTGGACACATTGAGGCACATTCACTTACCCGTCCGGATTAGTTCACAGAAAGTGCATTGTCCGACCATAATGCACTGTGCCGCCATTCACTAAGATCGTGCGCTGATATCCTGCATGTGTCGCTTCCCCGCTCAGGTCTGCTGGAGTTCACCTTCTTCTTCCCGGTGCATGTAAGTGCATTGGCTTGCGACATAATTTGAAAGTTAAATCCCGCACTCAGTCCAAATCAGCCGGATTATGCAACGACCTGCCCCCCAATTTCTGTCGCATTAAAGCCAGCGCAGCTGCACCAAAATCTGATTGTGTGAGACACAATCCCAGCGCAAATCCCTGTTAAATACCTGTCACAGGTGAGCAAATCCCGAAAACTGTGAACAGTCCAACGAAAGTGCGATCTGCGACACAAAGGTGATGACTCTTCTGTCTAAAAGGACAGGGAGGATTATGAATCACAGCATTATATGCAAATACTTTCTAGGATATGACAAGGAATACTTTGCCTCTTGACATTGGGAATTTGTTCCTTTTGGAATCAATACATTGTTTTGGCTTTAATCTTGCATCATGTCATTAGGCTTCCTGGAAGTCATGCTTAATGTTAAGGGGGACTGCCTTACAAGGTAGGCAATGTTTTCCTTGTCCCATCCTGGAAAACATATTCCATATTTCCCAGAATCCTGCAGTGGTGGCCTTAATGGACAAAGCCACCCTAAGGAGTTTTTTTTTACTTCCCAATCAAAGTACATCTGAGGCACCTCAAGGATATGAGTTCATGAGTTGGCATCACCAATCAACAGGTACTGAGAAGATAGCCAGTGATTAAAAATATCCTCAGACATCATGAGGATGCAATCGTGGTCAGCCTAAAATGCTTATTAAGACCACAAAACATGGATTATTATTACCAGCAAATAAAAAAAATGAAAACTAAATATCTCATTCATATCATAAAATGGCCAACATTCTCCAATTCCTAAATTGTATTCCATATCTTCCCAGATCAACACATTACTACATAGTTCATAGAATTACATATACATTTTTTTAACTAAACTGGAATATATTTTTCTTATTGGTCAACCAAACAATTTATATAGAGGAGCACCGCTAATATATCAAAAACTTTTAAAATATAACTTTTATTCACATATTTGAAAAAAGGGGAATGATTATGTGCACTAGAGATAACTATTATAATAGTGGGTGTAATACATCTGTAGGGTGATCCTATAGTGAATTACAAACAATTCTACGTGTAAATAAGGTGACCAGCCATTAATTTTTAAGATATAATATTCACTCTTGTGCCACAAAACACTGTGGGAGAGTATTTTCCATAGTAAGAATGATTAAAAAAGGTAAATGTATGGTTGGTAATGAAGCAGAAGGGCTCAGTGGTGCGTTACCAGGGACTCTCCCAGCTGTAGCTTAACAGGCTGTTAAACTGTGCAGGAGCACTTCCTTCCACCCACTGTGTCGGAGGGGGAAAGTGCATAGGAAGGGGGAGAGACGTGTTCTGAAACAGTGTAACAGCCTGTGAAGCTGCAGCACAGAAGCTGATTTTGGAAGGAAGAAGGCCATAGATTACCACAGTCACAATGCCAGGATCCATGAGTAATATTCCCTGGTTTATCATGCTTTTTTTTAACCTAGATTTTCTTTAAATATGTTCTGCAGCCACATTCAGCCATGACCGGGGTATTATGTGGACCCCCCATGGTTCTACATAACTAAACATAAAATATCATTGAGTTCTAAGGTGAACTTAGTTTGGTTTAGCAGAACCACGGGGATCCAGATTTTATGTCTAGAACAATACAGGTGCGATAAGCCGTTATGTGAAGGCCAAAACACGGAATGGAAACACTAACCTTAGCCTGGCGTGTGATCATGATCATTTCACCCTTAGCCAATAATAACATTTCAGGAAAGTGCTAAATAACAATTCCGCCGTATCCAAAAATCAAATGAAAATATTCCAATTATTTCTTTCTTTTTTTTTTAAGAAAGAAGAACATGGACTCTTGCCTACCGTCCTGACATCAACCCTCTTTATTATTCAAATTTGGCTCCCATGAAATAAATTGTGGTTGTTTATTTATTCTGCTTCATACGTCTTGGACAGAAGAAAAGAGCAGATGTGCGCGGACTAGAATGAACTGTTCTTCTTCATGAACTCGGGATCATGGGCTTTCACTTTCTAACACTTACGATAAATGGCAAATTATAGACAAAACAGGAAATATATTTCTGTCTGGTCTATGCATATGAATCATAAAGACTGAGCAATGACAGTGGATTCCAAACTTCTGGACATGTCTCATTTATGTAATCTGGTGGAGAGTCTATCATCATCTATTTCTCAGTAACAGTGGTTCACAACATGTGGTACGCATATACCCCAAGGGTTAAATTACACACCCTCCACAGGTATATAGGTAAGTTAAAAAAAATAATCTAAAGTGCTATTTTCCCATTCCAAATGGCTTCATGACATTCAGTATTTCCAACATGTAGAGAACATGCTTAATGGTAGATGCAACATCTGGCTTCCTTGGTATAAGTGATCAATAAGCATCAGCCCGGAGCTACTGACATTTGAGTACTGATTCCATGTCCAGAGCATAAACTTCCAGTTCCGAGTCAGTGGGCGCCTGCATAACTACACTGAAGTGTACCCCAGCAGTGTGCATTGAGTCTTACCCAACCTCCCCATTATAAAGTTTCCCACATTATCTCCCATAGCAGCCTGTGACTATGTTCTAGTCACAAATGCCCTCATACTATTGTGTTTTACAAGCAGGTGTCATTAACCAGTGATTGCCAGCTACAGTTGGCTGTGCCATCCATAAGGCCCCATTAACAGCAGGGGCTGCGAGTCAGAGATGGTCCCATAACAATGTAATCCAGCCAGAGGAAAAAAGTTGTGCTATGTGCAATGCATGTTGTCAGAGATTTTTATCCAGGGCTCCAACAACTCTTCTTCAGTTATAAGGTAATCTCCAAATTATTTGCTTCCATGGATGACAGAGTATTACAGAAAGACATGTACTGGTCATAAGCTGTACTCAGATCACACTTTATTCAAGGTGTGGGACTGTGTATATAGAAAACAGAAATCCTTTGCATAGGGCTTGAAAAGGTGATACAATACTGAAATACTATAGGTTAGCTTGTATATACTTTGAGCAAATCCCAGAAACTCCCCTTAAGTGCTTTTCCCAAGTTAGCTCTCATATTTGTTTCTTCCAAAAAAAAACCTGTTCTCAAGGGAAACAGGGTTTCATCACTAAATGTACTGTGAAGGCTTCCTACTAGTCAAAACATGGCCTTCAGAGGCTGCAGATAAGAAGGAAAACAGCAGCAAGGATAAAGACTATCTCTAGACAGATTACACAAAATGGTATCTGAATCATGAGATGGACGACAGTGGAGATGGCGTTTGGGTGAATAAGATGGTGTCTGGACGATAATATGATATCTCTCACAATTTGTTGTTAATTGTTATGCTCTTCGGTCATGTTACAGAAATCATTAACCCTCCTTCATCTGCAGGTTCCTCTTTATATGTGGGTATCTCATGGTTATATCATGTTATCATGTTAATTCAGTATATGCAGCATACTATGGTATTCTCCCCTGCTGATCTGATTTCAAATGGAGCTCGTGATGGTTTATAATTGTTTTGTTGGGAACAAATCAAACCAGATAAAAATGTGCAAAACTTCATTACATCACCATTTGATAAACTAAGCTAAACCATGCCTACCCACACAATGGGGACACCCGGATCGACCATCTCTCTGAGATTGGTACTTCAGAGTAGAGGATATGAGACCTAACCTCAACTATTTACCAAACCTATGGAAAAGTACAACTACACATGCTGTAAATGGATACATACCTATAAGCACCATGAGGGGACTTTTATGGAGTTGATATATTTTATAAGTAGCCAAAACCCTCTTTTTTAATTTTTTTTTTTTATCTTATATTCTTTATTTGTTTTTTTTAAATCTAACTGCCCATGGTCAGTACAGGCAGTCCCCTACTTAAGAACACCCGACTTACAAACGACCCCTAGTTACAAAAGGACCTCTAGTAATTGGTAATTTACTGCACTTTAGCCCCAGGCTAAAATAAACAGCTATAACCGTTATGAAAGGCGTTTGCAATTAAACTTTATTATGACAATCCAACATTTTTAAAATCCAATTGTCAGAGAGACCAAAAAAATGTATCTGGAGTTACAATGATAAAATCTTCAGTTGCGACTTACATACAAATTCAACTTAAGAAAAAACCTACAGAACATTGAATCTTGTATGTAACCCGGGGACTGCCTGTATTAACAAATTACATAACCTATAACTATCTCTTAGTGAAATAAAAATAAAGTGTCACTAAAACATCAGTGGAAATCACAAATAGAATACAGAGAAAACAGATAGGTGAATACGGCTAGGTTCACATCTAGTTTTATGTACACGCTGAGCGCTTACACCAGGACAGCTCCCTATTTTTACAATCAGTGTATACATATACGGGCAGATGGAGGAATAGTTTTTGCCCCCGTCTGCCCAGTATACATCTTGTACTGGGCAAAACATAGGATGGAAAGATGTAGTAAGCTGTGAATTTGCATCCTACTGTCTCCTGCTTAGCAATGTCTAAGCTCAGTGGATGCCATTGAAGTCTAGGAAGGCGGATGCAGTAGTGTTGCATCTCCCCCTGGACACTGCTGAGTATATACAGAGCTCAGCACTAAGGAGGACCCCGGTGATTTCACTGTCCATGAAAGGGGGGAGGAAGAGGCACAGGTAGGACTTATCTGTGCCACGTTACACTGGGTTACATCTGTAGCACACATTGTAAGGACATGTTGGGACTCCTCCCAAGATATCATTACAATGTATGGCAAAAACGAGGTGTGAATGCAGCCTTAGTACTTAGGTTTGCTTTTAAACAGGAGAATGAGCTCAATCCTCAGATCCTCCAAAATCATTTTGATATCATGGCAATGACTTTTGTTACAAGACATTGTTCAAACAGGTCAGTGCCAAGTCACATCCAGCGAAGAGAATGTTCATTTTATTATTTGATGCAGAGAAAGCTGATAATGTGTCCATTGGATTGTAGGCAAGGATTGTAGAAACAAACAAAATCAGTAGTCCAGTGTGTGTACATGAGGAATAACATTACTTCTGCTGTTAGGTGACTTGTTTTCTGGCAGGTCTTCTCTCAGTAGGTGTAATCTGGAGTGTGCACTCCTCTCAGAGCAGCCGAGTGGTGACCTGGCTGCCGAAACTCATTATCCCTTCCCGCTTCCCTTTTCGCTCAGTGACCATGTCTACCTTTTGCAAGCAAGATGGAATTCATCAGAAATTTCATATAGAAAGTCAAGTTATCAGGAATAGTAGGAGCCCGGTTAGTGCCACTTTAAGCGGAGAAAGCACTTTGCTGTGATTAGATTATTCATGCCCACTTGGGCACTTGTGTCTAAGTAATTGTAATAATATTTTATCAATATTAACAAAATTCATCCAGAAAACCTCTCTTAGTGATAATAATAAATTGTTATACATGGATAATCAAAGAACACAGAGAGAGAATTTAATAAAGGTACATTAGATCATTTCTGTGGTTTAAGCTTAATGGGGAACGTGTTTGTAACATTAGAATCCAATGTGCTTCATGCGAGCTTAGTTCTTGAGTCCAGTAACGCTCGAGTCCAGCCTCCACCTCTTGCTGGACGGAGTATCCTTTCTATTGGTATAACCTGTAAACCAGATAAGTTTCCACTATGTGTAATGGAAATGTGTCCTGATAACCCTGACATGTTTATTTGTTCCTCTTGATGTGTTCTGTGTTTTGGAGGCTGCAGTAACATGTTCTGATACACGTTTTTTTAACTTACGTATAGTGCAGCCAACATATTGTAACCTACAATGTTTATAAGTGACTATGTAGGCAACATGGTCACTGTCACAATTGAGGTATGTACTCACAAGATGAGAAAAAAGATGTTTTGTACATGAATTGACACAAATTACATTAAGTATCTCCACATTTTGCACTGCCCTTATATTTCAGCCAAGTTTCACTGTTAGTGAATGAGGTGAAAAGGTTTGGCGATAAGATTTTGCCTTGGGGTATTACGTGCAACATATCGTATGCCTCCATTGAGTATTTGTGAAAACTTGTCATCCTGATAAAGAATAGGAATGTATTTCTTAATGATACGTAATACTTGATTGTATTTATTATTGTATGTGACACAGATAGTGACTTGACAATTGTTTGCACTGTTCTTTTTCGCCTTGGGCTGACCTAGCTCTCCTATTAATGGAAGCCTCTATTGTTACATGGTTATTTTATTATAGTCTCTTTTTTAATCTATCAGAAATCTGTTTGGAGGCACACTTGTAAGTGTCATCTGTAAAGCGAATGCGTTTCACTCAAATGTGCTCTCCCCTGGGAAGACTCTGTGTGACATGCGGTGGATGGCAGCTATATGCATGAATTAAAGTATTGCCAGAAATGGGTTTTCTATAGAGATTAGTATGTACACATGATTTAAGAGGATCACCCCTGACTAAAAGATATAAAAAATAAGAAAAGCTAGTGATAGACAGAGCAAAAGTGAATTTGAGGTTGAAAGCGTTATCATTCGGATATTCAATCAAGTGAGATAAATTGTGTGGAGCCCCTGACCAGATTGGAAGACAATCATCTATAAAGCGCCCATACCACTGAATCTGTGACAGGAAACGGTTGTTGATGCCATATACAAAAGTGTCTTTTTAACGTTAAAAGACATATAAATTTGTTGATTTCTTTAATGGTTTCATATAAATTTAGTTATCAGGTGGGAACGAAATTTAGACCTTTAGAGAGTGTTGATATTTGTGAAGAAATCAGAATAGAGTCAGACAAATAAATGATAGTGTTTTCTGCCACATCAGTGCCTGTGTTTGTTTGTTTTTTTCTCATTTTTTGACCCCCTCCTTGGTTGTATCGTTGTAGCTGGGGGCTTTATATTTGGATTGATCACAATCTAACCTTTAAAGAAGCCCAAGCCTTGAATTAACTAAAGCCTATTCCTTACATAATAATACACTCCTCATGCAAAAGCAGTACAATCACTGTCCTAGATAAAGACTTATACAAACAGGAAGTGTTTAATATGTTAAGTGACTCCAATACATACAGAAAAAGGCTAAGGGATCCAACAAAAGCAGTGAGGACAAATTTACAAAATCTATTACAAGAAGGTGTGACGTTAAATGTATTTTTTCAGACCAAAGCAGATGCCACAATACTTGACTATCCCAACATTCCGATTTTTTACGCCTTACCTAAAATGCACAAGGGTGTTTTCCCTCCACCACTGAGACCCATAATATCGGGAGTGGGTTCTATACTAGAAAAAAACATCATCATGTGTGGATAACATCCTGCAACCCTTTGTAAAGTGCACACCAGGTAACATCAAGGACACCTTTGAGATATTCAAGGTCATGGACACCATTAACTGGCAGCCAAATAATATATGGGTCATCTGTGATGTAATTGTGCTGTATACATGTATTCCCCATTTCTTAGTAGTGAAAGCTGTCAAGCATCATTCATTGTGTTACAGTAATTTTACTCTAGATCTGGTCAATCACATTTTAATGTTATTGTTTTTACTTAAGAACTATAGAGTATTTTTTTTTGTATTTGATGGAGATTTTTACTTTCAATGCCAGGGTTGTCCCATGGGAGTAAAATTTTCTTCCACCCTGGAAAATCTGTAGATGTTCTGGTTCAAAGAAACTTTTGTATATGGCATCAATAACCATTTCATGTCACAGATCCAATGGTATGGGTGCTATATAGATGATTGTCTTCCAATCTGGTCGGGGGCTCCACACTCTATACCATTTTAACTTTTTTCTTCAATAAAGTGGACTTTTGGATCTTCTCACTGGTTCCCACACAGAACGTCCGTGCACCGGCCATCAATACCATCGGCATAGAAAGGGGTGAGCTTGACCTGCTTTTTTTCTTTTTGTAAACATCAAAGTATCATGTCAGACTATATAAGGACTTGAGTTTTGTCTGGAGAACATGGTAGGGTTGTTTATTGCCCACTCTGCATATGAACCTTTGGCGCCTATCCTTTACTTCTTCCATAATTCAAGTAAACTTTTCCCTGTATGGAATTACTGTATGCATTAGTCAACCTCTTAGTAGACATATTTAGATGACTGTCAGATCTTAATTTCCTGTAAAATCAATCTTCAAGGACATCATAAAATCAGTAAAGACAAAGTCTTTCTAATCTTTTCCTGTAAATATCACATTCTAGTTCCATTGTTCACTTGGAATACTAATTGATGTGTCCTGACCTTTACATATTTGGCTGACTTTGTATGACACTGAGCCAGCTCTCCTTGTTATTTCCTTGAAATTCTATGATTCTGTGTGGTTTGAGCTTCATATTGCCTGCTGATGCCTGAAATTCATTGAAAGCCAACAGCCTATACCAGTGATGGCGAACCTATGGCACTGGTGCCAGAGGTGGCACTCAGACCCATTTCTGTGGGCACTGAGGCCATCAGTCCAGGACTGAGTTCACCAAACAGGACCAAATCCATTAAATCTTCCTGCAGTCCTAGGCTACTTATGAGATTCTGCGCTCAGCAATATTTTACAGCGACACTTCATTGACTGTTTGGAACTGCTTGAAAATTGAGAAGGTGTTGAAAGAAGCGCATTATCTTTGGAGGTCCTCCTGCTGGACCCACCATTCTTCCTAAACAGAGAGACCCTGGAGAGAAGCTACAACGAGAGTCTGAATTTTCCCACCTTCTTTCAACTGTATTGGTGGCCTGAGGTGGCCAATACAATTAAAGAAGTGGAAGAACAGGTAGCAATAAGTTACTGCTTAAAATGGCACGTTGGCACATCAGGGTAAATAATTGGGTCTTGGTTGCAGTTTGGGTCTCTAAAAGGATCGCCATCACTGGCCTATACATTTTATTCTAAACTTTAATATAACATTAGCTTTTACTTAAACCATACCTCATCTTTCAACTAATTTTTCAGAAATAATTCAGTGCTTGGAAACGAGGAGTTTCATCGCTTCTTAAAATGATAAGACTTGTAGGGGGTTATTTATCATTTTGGATCATAAGGAAATGTAATATTCAGTGAGACTATGCTATAATGTTACTAATGATGGTGTTTTTGCACACAAATGTTTAATGTCAGTATATGACTGTTAATTCCAAAATATAATTTTAATTACTAAGATATCCCAGTGTAATAGGTCTGAGTATACCCCCAGTCCAGACTATACCCCAGTTAAAGTGGCCTAGGGTATATTATACCCTGGGGGAAATTTGGGATTAGGCCTTTTTATACTCCCATGAGTAGCATTATAATTATACACAATTTTGCAACATTTTATTGGGGATTCAGCTCTAAAAGTGACAACTTAAGTGACGACCTGAACTGACTCCAAACACATAACTATCACTGTAAGGCCCTTTGCGCTCTAACATACGATCAGCCAGGCCATAATGTTTTGCGGGTGCAGGTGTAAAGCACGGTGATCACACAGGAGTGAATGCCATAGATCTCTATAGGGGATGTGATCTGGACGAAAGTTTTTCGGACAGATCACGACCCCCACAATAGTGGTGTGCATGAGGTCTTAGGCTGCGTTCCCATGTTGAGATTTTCTGATTCACCCAGGTGTGTATACTAATGGGTGAAAACATATAATCAGCGGCGTAACTTGAATCTGAGGGGCCCCAGTGCAAAGTCTGTGCCGGGCCCCCGACTATAATGTATGGTGTATAGTAATAATCTTCTCATATGAGAAAGTGACACCTTATGGGTCCCCTAAACCTTGGGCCCAGGTGCGATCGCAACCTCTGCACCCCCTCAAGTTACGCCCCTCACTCCTTGTATGGACATTAAAAACTGCATCTGAAAACCTGAACTTGTGAATGTAGGCCAAAAGGGAGTACCAGTGGATAAAATGTAAAGCGCTATTCCCATCTGGCCGTATACATGCAATCTAATTCATACTTTTATTCAGTGAGATGTTATTAAACAATGTCCTTGTGTGAAGATAATTTCCTATAAATGTTGACATGTAGTCCCTTGGATACAACTGTTAACATAAATGTGAAGTAATCATTGGGGCTTATTTACTAAGGGTCGCACTGCTCATTTTCGTCGGACTGTGCGCCTTTTTCGGGGATTACACGGCTTGGACAGGTACAGGCAGTCCCCAGGCTACATACAAGATAGGTTCCATAGGTTTGTTCTTAAGTTGAATTTGTATGTAAGTCAAAACTGTATATTTTATCATTGTAGATCCAGACAAATTTTTTTTTTGGCCCAGATTCAAATTGTAGTTTCAAATTTTTTTGCTGTAATGGGACCAAGGATTATCAATAAAGCTTCATTACAGACACCTTACAGCTGATCATTGCAGCCTGGGACTAGAGAAATAGCATCCAGAGAGCTTCACCAAACGTCACAGTGGGCAGAGGGGTCTGTCTGTAACTAGGGGTCGTCTGTTGGGTGTCCTTAAGTAGGGGACTGCCTGTATTTAACAAGTGTCTGCGCTGGGATTTTGGCGCACAGGTTCATTTTTTGGTGCCTTCTCTGGCTTCCATGCACTTATATGCACCAATAAAAAAAACTGGTGAACTCTGTCAGACCTGAGCGGGGAAGTGACACATGCAGGATGTCGCGGCACAGTGCATTATTGTCGGACAATGCACTTTCGGTGAACTCCAGTGGAGTGGTAAGCAAAAGTGCCCCATTGGGGGTCATTTACTAAGGGCCCGATTCACGTTTTCCCGACGCGTTACCCGAATATTTCCGATTCGCGCCGATTTCCCCTGAATTGCCCCGGGATTTTGGCGCACGCGATCAGATTGTGGCGCATCGCCGCTGGCATGTACGCAACGGAAATCGGGGGGGCGTGGTCGAACGAAAACCCGACAGATTCGGAAAAACCGCCGCATTTAAAAAAAAAAGGAAAGTATCGCGGAGCTTGCACTTACCTTCACTAGGAATAGGCCGGTGAACTTGAGGACGTCCCGATGCTCTTTAGCGCAGCAGCGCCAGCTGGTGGACGTCGGAGGAACTGCCTTAATGAATCCCGACCGGACCCGAATCCACCGCAGAGAACGCGCCGCTGGATCGCGAATGGACTGGGTAAGTAAATCTGCCCCATTATGTTTACATTGCATTTAAGTAAAAGAAGATTACTTAACTGCTAGACTGCCCTTTTATGGACAGTAATACACTGGGAACCTCCCATAGTATGCTCAGTGGAGGCCGGGGATGGATGCAATAAAGTTGATTCTGTCCCTTTAAGGCTATAATGGCCTCCACTGAGTTTATGGGGCTCATTTATTTACCCGGCCGCTGGAGTTCACCGAAAGTGCATTGTCCAACGATAATGCACTGTGCCGCGATTCACTAAGAATGTGCAACCAATATCCTGCATGTCTCACTTCCCCGTTCAGGGTGATGGCAGACGTGCGGCTCGTTCCCGATCGCAAGCGTTATCATAGAAACGGCGATGCGATCGGGCCGCGGCCCGCCCCGGTGGGTGCGGCTTGGTGTGCGTTTGCGTTTGCCAACGCAGCCAAGACGGCACATCTGCCATCACCCTTAGGCTTGCAACACAATTTGAATGTTAAATCACGTGCTCAGTCCGGATCAGTCGGATCGTCTGACGACACCCCCCCCAATATGTGTCGCATGGAAGCCAAAAATGGATCACTTGTGCCAAAATCCCGGCGCAGACACTTGCTAAATACCTGTCCAAGCCGTGTAATCCCCGAAAATGACGCACAGTCTGGCGAAAGTGCAATCTGCGACCCTTAGTAAATGAGCCCCTATATGTCACTCGGAAGGAGGGAGCAAGATGGAAAGATGCAAAATAAAGTGATATAACAAAGATTTTAAAACAAGTCTGTAAGTTAATATTAAAGTTAAAGTTATCAGAAAATTAAGTTATTAAAGTTTATATTCAAAAATGACAATAAATTCCATGTTAATTTAAAAACAAAGCAAAACATTTTAAGTGGGACACAAGTAACAGTTGTAATAAATGAAAACAAGAAAAGCAAATATTTCAATAACCGGTCCCGAAAAACAACTAAGCTGTATTTGAAAAATAAAAATGTTATTGTTCTTTGAAAGCAGGGTCATTTTATTAAGCAAAACTATTAAACAAGCCCCCATTGTGCCTACATCAAAAATATATGCTGAATTGTTGGCAGATCTTTAATCAAACGTGTTTGTTTTGGATATTTCCTTAAAGTTATATAAATATTAAGTGATTTTTCTATCATATGGCTTTTACATTGGGGCAGATTTACTTACCCGGTCCATTCGCGATCCAACGGCGCGTTCTGTGCGGTGGATTTGGGTCTTCCGGTGATTCACTAAGGTAGTTCCTCCGCCGTCCACCAGATGTCGCTGCTGCGCTGAAGTTGCCCGAGGTCCGCTGGAATGCACGAGCCTATACCTGGTGAAGGTAAGCGCGAGTCCCGCAACACTTTTTTTTTAAAAAATGCGGGGTTTTTTTCCGAATCCGTCGGGTTTTCGTTCGGCCACGCCCTCCGATTTACGTCGTGTGCATGACGGCCGCAATGCGCCACAATCCGATCGCGTGCGCCAAAATCCTGGGGCAATACAAGGAAAAATCGGCGCAAAACGGAAATATTCGGGTAACACGTCGGGAAAACGTGAATCGGGCCCTTAGTAAATGACCCCCATTATGTTTGAAACCACAGCTGAGGAGAGAAGTTTTGACTGATTACATTGTTGTTAACATTGGAGTTTACAAAACACATTAGTTAACACATTGTTAACCACATATGTGTTAACATGGTGTTAACGTATGTGTTAATTTCTCAAGAAGATTGCATTTTGCAAATGCAAATGTTCACATTACTGTAGTTAGGCAAATCTCCTCTTTTCAGCTTTTGTGTTTCAAAGTGCAACCTATTGACACAGCTTACATGTATATTGTTAACTGTAATGTGCAGGATTGTGAGGGCAGCAAGAGTTTTTGTATATGGGGGCCCTCATCCAAAGTTTGCATTGTGGCCAACTGTTGTCTTGTTACGCCACGGCTACTATAGGGTAATAAAGGGCTTAATTTGCTATGCACAATTATTACCGAAGGTCTAGAAAAGTTTATTTTATTTACATCTGCAAAGAAAGGCTTCTGCAGTGCCCCCACATAGAATATATTCAAGGTCAGTACAAAGCAAGGCAAGGGCTGTAATGTGTTATTTTACAAAACACTGCAATTGGCAAACTCTTTCACCAGGGAATAAGTTTAGATCCAGAACATTGAGGAGCTCTGCCTTGTGTATTTAACTTCACTTAGATGTTGAGGTGGATAGAAAACACAACCTTACACGCTGGAGAAAAATAGTACTTGAGACAACAGCGCCATCTTGTGGGAGCCTGATAAAAGTGTCAAAGTGACTTGATATGTTTGTATTGTTTCTTATCAATGAATTCATCACAGGCATAGCTATAGGGGGAGGCTGTGGAGGCATCAAGACCCTGTTTTTTAGACATCATGGGGAGGATTTATCAGGTCTTGTACACCGGAAAGTGGCTTATAGCCCTGAATTGCAAACCCTCAGCGTTCTTCGCCGATTGGCAGAGATGGGCAGTGCTGGGGAGAAGGCAGTGGGGCACATTTACTTACCTGTCCGCTGGAGTTCACAGAAAGTTCATTGTCTGATGATAATGCACTGTGCCGCCATTCACTAAGATTGTGCGCCCGATATCCTGCATGTGTCGCTTCCCCACTCAGGTCCAACAGAGTTCACCATCTTTTTCATGGTGCATATAAGTGCATTGGCTTGCGAAACAATCACGCTCAGTCCAAATAAGTTGGATCGTACAACGGAATGACCCCCAATTTGTGTCGCATGGAAGCCAGCACAGTTGCGCCAAAAAAAGATTGCATGCACCAAAATCCCAGCGCTCATTTATTAAAGGAAACCTACCACTTGAAGTGGCAGGTTTCAGATGGAAATACCGAGCACCAGCTCAGGGTGAGCTGGTGCCGGAGCTTATTTTTGTTAGTGTTTTAAACCGCTGTATTGCGGTTTAAAACACTTTTTGAACTTTATAGCCGGCGCAGGGAGGTACGCGCTCGCGCTTACCATGCACGCGGCTACATAGGAAGTGAAGGAGAGTCGCACTTTTGTTGGACTGTTTGCATTTATTGATCAAAAAGTCCAGAACATTAGTAAAAAAAAAAAGATATTTATTTATACAGTAATATCTGCACTAACCTTGCCCCGCAGAGTGATAATGGGACAGTGGAGGTGCTAACAGGTAATATACAGGTGCCTAACCTGTACCAATATACAAAAAGGGATTGGTGCTAGGTGTTATCATTTCAATCCCTATTAGTAAAAAAAAGAAGAACAGAAGTAGTAAAGTTACAGTGAGAAACATATAAACATATGAACAGGTGGCTCTACAAAAAATGCCTTGAGTAAGAAGGTGGGATGTGCAAAGAGGTTTAAATCACAACTGTTTTAGATAGTGCAGATAAATTTTATTATAAAGTACAGAAACACTAACATTTAAAAACACTTAAAAACATCACAACCAAGTGTTGTGTTGCATACAGTGCATGAGGATAACATGCTCTGAGCTAACTCCCCCTCTTTTTGCAAATCTGAGTAAATCTCTACTTGGTCTCTGAAAGTAAATGAGTATTCTGTAAACATTGACTGACTGTAAACATATATGTGTTGCGTGCTAAACAAGAATCCCGAGATCAATATACAATTTACAATGCACAAATTCAGAGATAGCACAATATGGCAATTGGTCAATGTAAAAAAATAGAGTAATATCACCAAGTTCGATAGGGGGGAGATGCAGTGCCCCACGCGTTCCGCCTCAAGTGTGGCTTCCTCAGGGGTATGATACCCCTGAGGAAGCCACACTTGAGGCGGAACGCGTGGGGCACTGCATCTCCCCCCTATCGAACTTGGTGATATTACTCTATTTTTTTACATTGACCAATTGCCATATTGTGCTATCTCTGAATTTGTGCATTGTAAATTGTATATTGATCTCGGGATTCTTGTTTAGCACGCAACACATATATGTTTACAGTCAGTCAATGTTTACAGAATACTCATTTACTTTCAGAGACCAAGTAGAGATTTACTCAGATTTGCAAAAAGAGGGGGAGTTAGCTCAGAGCATGTTATCCTCATGCACTGTATGCAACACAACACTTGGTTGTGATGTTTTTAAGTGTTTTTAAATGTTAGTGTTTCTGTACTTTATAATAAAATTTATCTGCACTATCTAAAACAGTTGTGATTTAAACCTCTTTGCACATCCCACCTTCTTACTCAAGAGATTTATATGAACAGGGATGTGAGGCATCTAGAGTTGCCCATATTCGTATAGTTCTACAAAAAATGCTTGACAAAGATTCATGGCGAATCGAAACGTTGCAGTTTTTTCATGCCTGTGTGAATAAAGGTTTATCACCTTTTTCATCATATTGGATGCTGTGGCTTTTTCCTTTCCATATTGACATGAATTATAGTAATGCTGGACAATACAATTTTTTGTTATATAGATGATTCTTAGACAGGAGAAAACACAACATGCCATGACACATACAAAACATCTGTAGGCAAAATACTTTATTTCAATTGCTTAGTAAAAAATAAATCTTATTGAATTGTGTCTGCCCAGTAAAGTACACAACACAATTGTTTCCACAACCTTATGAGACCTTCCCCACCTAAAACTGCAAACAACTCACCAATCATAAAACTCACATTATTATTATTATTATTATTATTGTAGTTTTCTTATAAAATCAATATAAAGTACATTAGTATTGTTCACAATGTAGTAATAAAACACACTACGTATAAACTGCACATAACTAAATAGTCTTTCACATTTTTAACAATGAAGGTCTGAGGTACTTTGGAGGACACATGAAGCACCACTGACGTTGACCATGATTCATGATGGACAAATTTCACTCACAATTCCATTTAGAATCCTAAAGAAGAAAACGTATGGGAATTATCTATGGGGGAAATGTGTTACAAAGATTAGCAAAGTGACCAACAGTGATGTATTGTATACCCTCAAATTGAAAGGCTTCATAGTTTCAGCAATACATCTGTATTCTTTACCAGGGTGAATATCCACGGTTCTTTTTAATGATCGACTAAGACTCAATAACACCACTAGACAGTATGATGACGAGCGGTGTGACCTCTTTAGAGTCTACCAAGCAAAGAACCATATATTGTACATAGACTATGCTCAATTTTTCATCTCAGCCCTATTCACTTGAACTGAGTTGTGAACAAGCCACGTAACCAATGGACAGTCTATAAACGAAGAACCTTGTAGAGCTAATATTGAACACCTATCATAAGATATTCAATAATTAAGAAAATCACAGACTACCCCTTTAACACTGCTACAAACAAATAAAAGTATAAAAACATTTTGGTTTTCAGTTTGATTTATTTGTTATGCGGCTATATCCTTGTTTCAGCAATAACTTCAGGTCCTTCAGATGGCTGATGTAGGCTGTTTCTTTAAGTACTTAACATAGATAGGTCAAGGAGCTGGCTATCATTTAACTTACGTGGGGTTCCACTTCTTCGTGGAGATGGACTACGGCTTCTAGATGCCTGAAAATAAATACAAATAGAAGAGATGCTTAGAAATATTCTAAAATTGTCTTTTTCTAAATGTATAGCTTTGGAAAGTATATACAAGTTTATTGTGAATACAACAAAGCCTCCTTGTTTTGTCTTGGAACTCAGTTTGATGTCAAGTGTGAGAATTGAGCACATTGAAAGGTACTACTCCACCTATCTTCTTTATAGGAACACTCCAGTCAGAGCTGACTCATCGTATTTTGCCTAGCACAGGGTCTGAAAGGAGACCCCAAGCCTGAGGGTACACTCACCCAGGCACTGCGGTAGACATGATTCAAATGGGGGGAATATATCAAGACAGGCGTTATTCATGTCAGTCTTGTCCCCCCCTTTACTTCAGTGCAGCATGCACCTAATATATGTTGAGACGCAGGCCTCATCTTAAATAAGGTGCAAGTCCTTCCTACACTTTAGTCATCAGTACTAATACTTTAATACTAATTTCTTATCTGCTACCATCATTAAAGGGGTTTTCCCAGGAAACAAGTTAGGCCCTTGCTGATTGGTGGAGGTCTCAGTGATGAGACCCCCACAGATCACAAAGAACAGGGGTCTGATGGGTTCCGAGGTAGCACAGTCACAACCCTCCACAGTCACAATCGCTCCCCGAGATGAGCCATGCTCGGAAATCTCCGGGGAGCGACAAGGTGTCCAACGGAGGTACCTTGGACCCTATCGAACCCCAACCCCGTTTCTCGTGATCTATAGAGGTCTCTATAGGGATCCCCACTGATCAGGAAGTCTAACTTGTTTCCTGGGAGATCCTCTTTAATGTTACTGCTTCAACTCACTTTTAAAAGTACATAAAAGTTTACCTGGCTCTCCACCAGCAAACTGGATCAAGTCACAAGACTGCATTCATCAACATTATCTGCTCTGTTCATTCTCTCACTCCTCCCTCCTGCAGCCATTAGCTGACCACGAGCTCCAAGCAAATCTATGTTAGTTCAAGTCTGCGAGAGGGAGGGAGGAATAGGGCTAGCAGAGCAGAGAGGATGAAATTAAGATAACACCAGGGACTCCCTTGATCACATGACTCAATGCAGTTTGCTAGCAGGGAGTCTGGTATACTTTTATCAACTTTAAAAAGTGAGAGGAACAATTAATGTTAATTATAAAAGAAGATTATGAAATTGTATTAAAAAGGCTATGTAATCTGTCAAGAGGTGAGAATGTGCGCCCTGATGACAGGTTACCAGGTTTTATCCTTAGAAACCTTTATCCTGACATGTTAGTATACGTTAGCATGCATGGTCTTATTACGTTACTGCACTATTGCAGCTGGGATCATCACAGTGATGGAAATGAGGAAATGCCATAAGGGAGTCATGTCAGATATCTGCTAGCTAGCTAAAGCATAGATAGATTGATTACATTACTCGTATATAGGTAATCTATGTGTTTATTTGTGCAATATTAGTCACACTTCTGTACTTACCAAGGTACGGCCTGGGCTGACTGATCGGGAACGTAGAGGGCTACTGCTTCTACTTCGGCTTCTGCGGGGACTCCACTGACAATACAGGACACCATATTAGTACAAATATCATTTAGATGTTTATGTATGTATAAATAGCACATCGGATATCCTGATACTAATTCTGACTTATGCAGAAAATCATGGACTATTTAGTGTTAATTTGTTTAATTAGCACGCAAGGAGCATTTTGTACATTAAAATTTGATAGCTAACCATAAAAGTTATGTCATGTGTCATACACAAAACCCAAACTGATTCTGGTATTATGTGAAAAAGTGATATTGGAGAAGACCTTACACTCACCAGTGCGCCTCTTTTTGTCACAGCTTCTCCTTTCACAACAACAGAGTCATTTTCCATCAGAGTCGGCCAGACGTGGTAGAAAACCAATGGAGCAGTGAGCTCAGAGTCATATGTACGGCGATATCTGAATAAGAAAAAAATATTTTCATTATAGTACACTCTTTATATGAGTGGATATATACTCCGATAAAGGGGTCCAGGGGTACAAGTTGCAAAAAGTTCCTGAGGTCTGAAAGGTCCATTTGCCATAAAAAAATAATTAGTGACATAGATGACATATGGTGGATGGGCCACATCTTGCTCTACTGAAATTGAGTTGGGTTATTACATTATATTACACGGGGGCCTCCCTTTGAAAGCTGCTGCCTACATTGGTCAAATCTGGAGCTTTTTTTATAATGGTACAAAATGGCAACTATAGTTTTAGAAAAAACACAGTCCCAAATACTCCACGTGGGCTAAACGACATTTGATTTAGTTTGATGATGTCTTGACCAGAAGCGTAAATACAGCGGTAACAGCCATAGCAGCTGCCATGGGACACAGTGTCAGGGGGCCCCGGCATCCGACCTGACACTCAATAGAATCATTGATGTGCACCATTATATACATAGTATGCTGTGAATTGTACAGTATAATGTGAATATAACAGTGCACATCTTCCACTGTAAACAGCTACTCGATCAGATCGGTGTAAGTGTATAAATGTATATACCAGTGCATAAATGTGTGCATATAAGTGTATAAATATGTGAGTATACAAATATGTATAATTCCTGAGGAGGAACATTCAGAAGTCTTCATTGGAAGCCATTTTATCACATGCCAACAGGGCTCCAGAATGGAAAAACTGTGGCAACAGCTTCCAAAATATAGGACCCGTGTTATGATTAATATAAATTTTTACTTTAAACTAGATGTTAAACAAATATAGGACAAAATTTCACTCCATAGACTTTCTCTTACTTGGTTTCACTAAACAGTTCTCCATCGACGGCAAATGCAATGTCTAATGGGTTCTCAAGGGTTTGCATGGCAAATGCAACCCGACACACTTCCCGGATAAATCCACTGATGAGAATAAAGTCCACTTCAGCTGGGAATGAGATTTTAGGATTGACATTCATGGCACTGATCACCTCCTAAAATAAAAATGGAAAATTATTAGAAGGATCATATTCACTTTTACATTATATGTAACAGTTCCAGGCTAATGGCGATTATGTCTACAACTATGACCAATCACTTGCTAAGATAGGGTAGGTCAATTCCATTCTGAAATAATTTATAACTAGACATATGAAACCGTATCAAAGCAACACGTAAAAGTATGCACTGTGCATATTATAAATACCAAAGGAAAGCCATACATTGACACTGGACTGGACATCATAGAGATCCAGATTGCGGACAATGTAGTCAATCACAGCATCTTCCAAGGATTCTGGTCCCATGTGAGATGGAGACAATGACTTGCGTACACGAAGTTTAAATTGCCTGAACGCCATCTTGGCAGCATGGAAGGATTCCTGCAGACAATAGGGGAAAAAAAGAAAAGTGTTTTTCTAAATGATAGCATCTACACTACTAGAAATACATGTTGAGTCATAACTGATCAGTCACCTACCATGGTAGCAATGAATATGATCCTCTGCACCATCTCTAGGTCTTCAATGTAACGTCTCAGCAGGTTCTGAGCATCAAGACGATCGTTGGCATAGATGTCGTTAAAACGAGATATTAAGCGACTATGGCGGGAGGAATTGGTCAGTTGGGCAGCCGTAGGTGATTCGCTTCTGGCAAATGGACTGGCTGACCTGCTGGAGGGGCGGATTGGACTTGGAGAGCGGCTTCTGGAAAGTCTGGAACATGAAGAGATGCATATGAAGACATTATTTATAATCTTGAATAGCTGACTGATCCATCTGTATTATGACATGGATAAGTGACCTTTCCACACCGCCAAGGTCAACACTGCAGCAAAGTCATTGTCTGCAGTGGTCACATATCAGTGTTGGGATATTGTCACATGTTGTCTTACAAAGCTCAGTATCATTTCATATCCTACTTACCTTCCATGCAGGATACTCTTCTCTGCTGACAAAATAGAGATCTCATCTTTCAGTAATCGTATCTGGCGCTGGTAGTCCTCCTCTGAATCTAGTTTCCGGAGTTCCAGTTTGTCATGGGCTGCCCTCAAGCTGTGATTATAATATCAAGTACATTTTGTTTGATACATTTTATTGATTCATGTAAAGCAGATTAAGTTTCCCTTAAAATTCTGATACAATAGATAAATATGAGATGAAATAAGATCAGCCAAAACCACTCAACCTCAACAGAAGAAATATTGGGTATAATGCATGTCGGCATGCTATGTTCTCACAGGAGATATTCTGCTGAGGGGGTTACTTCATACTAATAAAATGGGAAATATTTAATATGATACATTGGGAGAATGTTAAAATGTCAAAAAGAAAAGACTTTAGATTTAAAGTCAATTCCGTTGCTTTTTTAATCATTGGTTTACCTGTCCTTGATGATAATTATGACCCATCTATAGGATAGGTCACCAATATAGGATTGCCTGGGTCTGACACTTAGTACCTACTGCCTCTGGCACTGAGAATCAACACAGAGAACAGAACTAGAAGAACAGCGCTATTCTCTGTGTAGTGGTCAAGCTGTGTAACTGCAGTTCAACTCTTATTCTCTTGAATATGAACTGAACCTATGCTGCATTTACTCTGCCCAGCCACTGCACAGAGAAAGGAGCTATTCTTCGGAGTGTCAGACCCCCAGCAGTCTCATAGTGATGATCTATTAAATGGATAGGTAATCAATATTAGAAAGCTGGGATGTCAGGAGCTCAGTTGCTCCTTCTCTATAGGCCCTTTATTTTTTTTACATGGATGGCTTTGTCCTCAATTTGCTCTTATAAAATAATAGTTCTTAATGTACTGTATAGCTGATCTTGAAAACCAGACTTGCAGAGATTAAACAGTGCAAAGGACATCAAAAGCTTAACAGGTGGAAACAAAAATGTCTTGTAATTTGCTCTTACTCTGCCCTAAGTTGTAGTATCTCATCTTCTGTGGCTAGGAGAGTAGTTGCTGACTTGGTTTTTGTTTCATCAAGTTCCATTTGAGCTTCAAGAAGGCTACAAGTAAAGAAAAAAGATGTATCACTGAATAGTATAACACCCATTGTGAACGGTTCCTGGTTAAAGGGGTATTCTAGGTCTCAGATACTGATGAGCAGTAAATAATATAATGTGATATAATCACAGGATCCCATCCATACAGCCAATGTAGATAGCTGCGGCAACTGTGGTCCCCACTGCAGTAACCAGAGATGACCACCACACAGTGCACGGAGCTGTCTGCTACTAGCATGGTACACTGTCTGAACAATTAAATGTGGGGGTGCCAATTCTTATACTGATAACCTATCCTAAGAATAAATCATCAATATCCAAATCCTAGGAACCCTCTTAAAGTCTTAAAAATGTACACACTTTTACTTACTAATACTTTATTAAATTTTACCAAGAAAGACAATACATATATCGCCAAAGATTCAATAACATATCCTACATAAAAATAATACAAAGTGTACCCCAAATACCCCCTCCCCACTGCTACCCACCCATCTTAGCTATGGTCAAAATAATTCACACACCTAAATGGGTTGTCTGGGCTTTGCAAAATCTATGTAACCAAACTGGGGGGCTGTTAAAAACTAAAAAAATTTTATGCTAGCCTCCTCCGTTGCTCCCGTTATCCTGCACCACCCGTTCTGAGTCTTACCACAGATTGTTTACAGAGGTAGGGGCTGCTGTCCAACTACTTTTGGTCGCCTGATTCAAGAACAACAACAGATTCAATGCCGTTCCAGGTGCGCGGCATGGGACGGGTGGGTGTGTCTGCCTCTGTACACAAAAAGGGGCACGGAAGTGATAGGCAGTGACACGGGACAATGCGATCAACAGGTAACAGGTAATAGAAGCGAGCAATAGTTTTTTGTTTTTTTTTTACAGACACCCCCCCCCCCCCAGGTCGGTTATATAGCTTTGTCAAAGCCTGGACAACCCCTTTAACTCAAACTATTGTAGAAAGTTCCCCCTAGTGGTGACTGCAGGGCGCATCAATTTTAAAATGTAACACTTTAATTTCAGCATTACAGAGCTCTGAATCCTATAAAGATATTTTAAAGGGAATCTGTCAGCAATCAGCTCCGGAGATCCACAACCCAATACCCATCTACTGCAACAATGGAGATTATCGGTTTCCATCGGTTTCTACTACCCAATACTCACATTTTCCCATGAAGCCCACATGTAAATTAACTTGTGTAAACTAAAAAAACATTCTTAACTTTCCAAAGATATGCAAAATTGGAGACTGGTAACTTACTCTTGCCTTACGGAGTTCAGCTCCACACGTGTAGATGCTAGCTGAGCTTCCAGCTTGTGCAGCTCTTTTTCATGAGATGATGACAAGTCCCTCATTCGTTTGTCTCTTTCTAAAGACTCCTGAAATATCATATGAACCCATTTATTCTCATGAGCAAAGGCCTACAGAACTACAACTATCATTGCTTAATATTTCCTTATTCCAGTAGAACCATTCTATTCTTAACTCTTTCCTTCCTCTGTTATAGTATGGTATTACTTTATAACTGAATATCATTAGTGGGTACAGGAAAGCTGTAAAGATGCTTTCAACCAATATAAATTCCTGCAATAATCTAACCAGGATTTTATCATCCTCTCTCTTTCCCTCCTGCGTGGCTGCGTGGCAGGAGAGAAATATTTGTTAACATAATTTTAAAAGTTTATATTAGAAGGGAGGAGGCCGTGTAAACAAATATTAGAAGATTACCACAGTCACAGTGTGGGAGTGTGGTCCACAGAAAGAAGCTGAGGATAGGGGAGCACCTAGGACCGTCCCCTCATGAATACGTTGGACCGCTGTAAACTTGGTCTGGTGTTCGGAGGGATATGTTCTGCAGTGTTTCCTAGATTATCAGTATGTTCTGATAAAGCTAGCAATTTAAAATTGCTATAGGGAGCTGCTTACTTTAGTAAGGGCTGCAAGAGGGTTTTTTTTCGGGTGACTGGTCCTCTTTAATTGATGGGCCTGGCCGCATCAAAGTCCTGGCTGCACTGTTTAGTTGTTTAGAACTTCCAAAATTGGCCTGGACCAATTACCCTAGGTCACGAAGGGGTTAACACACAACTTCTAGATCTCGGATATCATTATGCATGTTGCTACTTTATGCTTCCCTTGATAAGGCCACCATAGAGAATAAGATACTAAAAATAATGAAGATGGTGATGTACCTGGAGGAGGCCAAAGCTGTTGTCGGCACAGAATGAGTTGGAGAAACAGGTACCGAGCCATGGCAGAAAGCGACTCTTAAGTGTTTCTACCCCCGCATACTGACCACCTGTAGGAGCAGAGAAAAAAACATATTCATATAACACACTTACATCTAAAACATATAACAATATATTAATTTGCATTGATGGACAATGCCAATGTAGGAGTGTTTTTGCAGATATTACACATTACTTTTCAGCTTGTGTTGTGTGCAATGTGGACATGTTCAGCAAACTTCCCAGAGAGCAGGATTACCATAAAAATAAATAGCTAATGGTGCCGGCTCAGCTACTCATCTCCTGCCCAGCAAATAGATGACGCAGAGCATGCCCACAACTGGCTCTTAATAATTAAGTACATCCATACCACACATTGGCACACAACATGATGTCAGCAAGCGGCTGATACCATGGTGTATATGACGGGACCTCGCGAGGAGCCGAAGCCTGAGCTGGAGCTGAAGACAGAGAGGACCTGCAGGGGGGCGTCGGAAAGGTGAGTACAGAGTTTTTTGGGGGCTTTTTAGGCTGGGAAGGGGGCTGCAGGCTGTATACTATGGTGGCAGGCACTGACTATATACTGGGGGGCAGGTGCTGGCTATATTCTGGGGGCAGGCACTGGCTATTTACTAGGGGGGAGACACTGGCTATATACTGGGGGCAGACACTGGCTATATTCTGGGGGGGAGGCACTGCCTATATACAAGGGGGCTGCTGCCTAGATACTGGGGGCAGGAAGCAGCATGCTATATACAAGGGGGCAGGTACTGGCTATATAGAAGGGGCTGGCTATATATACTAGTGGACTGCTGGATATATACTGAGGACAGGGGGTATTGGATATATACTAGGGGCAGGCGCTGGCTATATACTGGGGCGCTGCTGGCTATATAGTGGGGGGCATGTGCTTGCTGGCTATATACTGTGGAGGCTGTAACCAATGCAATTGTCCCACTCGAGTGAATAGGTTTCCCAATTTTGTGTTAAAATTAGGTGCCTAGCCTTATACCTGAGTCGGCTTATACTCCAGTATATACGGTACTTTTAGTTTTATGTCTGCTGCTGTTGTTTTATTACCTCAGACATGATAGGATATAATGGTGTCAGTCAGCCCCCAAAATGTGATAATTTTTCGTACTGGCCCTTTCTCTTTTATGAACCCTCCTGATGTGTACAGAACAGTGGTCCCAGCTCTTGCGTTATACTTTCTTAAACATGTGATTCCTTCAGTTTCTTACCTTCTCTTGCTGTGACATTGAGGATTGTAAAAAGTTGTCCCTGGATTTTGGAATTTAACTCCAGAAGTTCACAGCAAACGTTGAGATTTTGATCACAGGAATTAATCTGTGGGTGCAAAAGCAACAATGTAATTGAGGACTGACTTGACATGAATAAAGAAGTTGTGGCTACAGAAGAAGTCTCTACAGCTGCTCTTTGACCTAGAAACTACTATGTTGGATGCATGATCCTTCTAGGGCAGTGATGACGAACCTTTTGGAGACAGAGTGCCTAAACTACAACCAAAATCCACTTATTTAACGGGAAGTGCCAACATGGCATTTTAGGCAGTAACTTAATGCTACCTGTTCTACCACATCTTTCAATCCTATCGACCCCATGAGGCCACCAATACAGTTGAAAGAAGGAGAGCAAATTCAGACTCTCGTTGTAGCTTCTCTCCAGGGTCTCTCTGTAGGAGAAGAATGGTGGGTCCAACAGGAGGACCTCCAAAGATAATGCAGTTCTGTCCACTGACCTTCTCCCTTTTCCCGCAGTTCCAAACAGCCAATGAAATGTCGCTTTAAAATAGCACTGAGAGCAGCATCTCTTAAGTTGCCTGGGACTTGGTGGATTTGGTCCTATTTGGTAAACTCTGTCCTGGGGTGATGTCTGAGTGCCCACAGAAATGGCTCCGAGTGCCACCTCTGGCACCCGTGCCATAGGTTCGCCACCACTGTTCTAGGGTAAGAGGTACAGTAGGTTTTGTACCTAGTTCCCTATGTCTGGATCCTGGATGGTGTTACCGTGTTGTGGTAGAGTATGCCTATACACATAATAGTGTATGAAATCACAGATACATGGCAGAACAATAGGGACTTCATGTACAATAAGGAACCACAGAATAGATTTTAGTCAGTATCACGTCAGGTGATATACCTTTTATTTTAATGGACAAATACCTCAAATACTATTCTCTTCATGCACACACAACATGATTGTGGAGGATTTTTCCCAGAAAACAAAAAAAAAAATTAACTATACTGAAAATTTTGATTGCAGACTGTTTCAGGATATGTGCAAAAGTACATGTGGAAATGATATGAAAAATTGCTTAATGTTTCCATTGTCTAATATGATATTTACATTAAACAAGAAAATTGCATCCATCAAATAAGCAACACTGTAACGCTGTGTAAGGAGGCAAATAGCAGATTACAGTGTGAAATACTTGTCTTATCTATGTTTACCCTTCTCCTTAACATGTGGTTTCTACTAGCTTGGCCTGCCAGTGCATTACATTACATGGCAACCATTCTGAATTGTCTGGACAGGTGATCAATATTAAGTAGGAGGCACAGCGCTCTATCAGTGTGTACAGTAGCTTAACAATCATCAGATCAAAGGCGAGCGTCTGCAAGTCCATTCATGTCAGGAAGCAGACAATAGAAAGAAAATAAACACAGGAACAATTTACTATATGTTCTACATCTTATAGTAAGGAATGTGTGTACGGTTGTGCCGGCCATGAACATTACAAAGATGTTTCTTTTGGCTTCACCATCAGAGGTGTAACTTTAGGAGGTGCAAAGGTTGTGATCGCACCTGGGCCCAAGAGAGTTAGGGGGCCCTTATGATGTCACTTTCCCATATGAGAAGACTAGTACTATAAACCATACATTATAGTCGGGGCCTGGCCCACCAGCTTCTAGTTGCGCCACTGTTCACCATCCACATGTATTCTCAGCCTAGCTCACAATATTTCACCTATATCTAGAATGACTATATCATTACATTAGTTATACTTTATTAACTGCTGCCTTATTGGTGCCAGGTAAAGGAAACAAAGGAAGACATTTATCACAAGTGTCCGAGAACAAAGCTCTTCTAGTTTCTCATGGCAACTAATTGCAGATCAGCTTTCATTTTCCCATAGCAGTTTCTAAAATGAAAGCCGAGCTCTGATTGGTTGCCATGAGCAACTACAACACTCTGGCTTTTAAACACCAGTTTCCCCCCACCCTCCCACCCCATCTGTGTATCTTTTTATCTTCCTAAGTTGATAAGGTCATGGTAAAATGTCGGAGAAGTGAAAGCCATTTGTTGGCTAGAGATTAAAGCCACTTCAATACTACAAATCCATAGTGTCTACTAAAAGCAATGAAACCCCCATTATCACAATAAAGTTCAGAATGAAATCAATCTATATATTAATATTCATCATTCATTGTATAGAGGATAAGTATCAGATCTCTGGGGTCCTACTGCTGGAAGAATAGGGGTCCGTGAGTGAATGTAGAGGTGGTGTTCAGCCAGGGTCGGCTCCAGGTTTCAGTAGGCCCCTGGGCGACAGAGCCTCATGGGCCCCTTTGCAGAGAACTCATATGGTGGCATTAAAAATTCCTAAACTAAAAAACAGTCTCTTGTTCCCTAAAATATTCTTTAGTTTATCATTCCAAACAGCCCCCTCATGGGTATTTTATATAAAGTCCACTCCCTATGAATTCATTAGATACAGCCCCCCTCACCCCCATGGATTTATACAGCCTTATGTGCCCCCCCCCTCAGCTCTGGGCCCCAGCATTTGCCCAGGTATGCCCAGTGCTTGCGTCAGCCCTGTGTGCAGCCTTGCCCTCTACCAAAACACTCTGGGCCCACAGAAATAACAGGAAGGATAGCAAATCCTGTACATGTATATATATTGTGTAGCACAGGTGTATGTGTATATATTGTGTAGTACAGGTGTATATGTATATATTGTGTAGTGCAGGTGTATGTGTATATATTGTGTAGTGCAGGTGTATGTGTATATATTGTGTAGTGCAGGTGTATGTGTATATATTGTGTAGTGCAGGTGTATGTGTATATATTGTGTAGTGCAGGTGTATATATATATATATATATATTGTGTAGTACAGGTGTATGTATGTGTATATATTGTGTAGTACAGGTGTATGTGTATATATTGTGTAGTGCAGGTGTATGTATATGTATATATTGTGTAGTACAGGTGTATGTATATGTATATATTGTGTAGGACAGGTGTATATGTGTATATATTGTGTAGTACAGGTGTATGTGTGTATATATTGTGTAGTACAGGTGTATGTGTGTATATATTGTGTAGTGCAGGTGTATGTATATGTATATATTGTGTAGTACAGGGGTATGTGTGTATATATTGTGTAGTACAGGTGTATGAGTGTATATATTGTGTATTACAGGTGTATGTATATGTATAGTGTAGTACAGGTGTATGTGTATATATAGTGTAGTACAGGTGTATGTATGTGTATATATTGTGTAGTACAGGTGTATGTATATGTATATATTGTGTAGTACAGGTGTATGTATATGTATAGTGTAGTACAGGTGTATGTGTATATATTGTGTAGTACAGGTGTGTGTGTGTATATATTGTGTAGTACAGGTGTATGTGTATATATTGTGTAGTACAGGTGTATGTGTATATATTGTGTAGTACAGGTGTATGAATGTATATGTATATATTGTGTAGTACAGGTGTATGTATATGTATAGTGTAGTACAGGTGTATGTGTATATATTGTGTAGTACAGGTGTATGTATATGTATATATTGTGTAGTACAGGTGTATGTGTGTATATATTGTGTAGTACAGGTGTATGTGTATATATTGTGTAGCACAGGTGTATGTATATATTGTGTAGTACAGGTGTATGTGTGTATATATTGTGTAGTACAGGTGTATGAGTGTATATATTGTGTAGTGCAGGTGTATGTATATGTATATATTGTGTAGTACAGGGGTATGTGTGTATATATTGTGTAGTACAGGTGTATGAGTGTATATATTGTGTATTACAGGTGTATGTATATGTATAGTGTAGTACAGGTGTATGTGTATATATAGTGTAGTACAGGTGTATGTATGTGTATATATTGTGTAGTACAGGTGTATGTATATGTATAGTGTAGTAAAGGTGTATGTGTATATATTGTGTAGTACAGGTGTATGTTTATGTATAGTGTAGTACAGGTGTATGTGTATATATTGTGTAGTACAGGTGTATGTGTATATATTGTGTAGCACAGTTGTATGTATATATTGTGTAGTACAGGTGTATATGTATATATTGTGTAGTACAGGTGTATGTGTATATATTGTGTAGTACAGGTGTATGTATATGTATATATTGTGTAGTACAGGTGTATGTGTGTATATATTGTGTAGTACAGGTGTATGTGTATATATTGTGTAGCACAGGTGTATGTATATATTGTGTAGTACAGGTGTATATGTATATATTGTGTAGTACAGGTGTATGTATATGTATATATTGTGTAGTACAGGTATATGTATAGTGTAGTACAGGTGTATGTGTATGTATATATTGTGTAGTACAGGTATATGTATAGTGTAGTACAGGTGTATGTGTATATATTGTGTAGTACAGGTATATGTATATGTATAGTGTAGTACAGGTGTATGTGTATATATTGTGTAGTACAGGTGTATGTATATGTATATATTGTGTAGTACAGGTGTATGTATATGTATATATTGTGTAGTACAGGTGTATGTATATGTATATATTGTGTAGTACAGGTGTATGTGTGTATATATTGTGTAGCACAGGTGTATGTATATATTGTGTAGCACAGGTGTATGTATATATTGTGTAGTACAGGTGTATATGTATATATTGTGTAGTACAGGTGTATGTATATGTATATATTGTGTAGTACAGGTGTATGTATATGTATAGTGTAGTACAGGTGTATGTGTATATATTGTGTAGTACAGGTGTGTGTGTGTATATATTGTGTAGTACAGGTGTATGTGTATATATTGTGTAGTACAGGTGTATGTGTATATATTGTGTAGTACAGGTGTATGTATGTATATGTATATATTGTGTAGTACAGGTGTATGTATATGTATAGTGTAGTACAGGTGTATGTGTATATATTGTGTAGTACAGGTGTATGTATATGTATATATTGTGTAGTACAGGTGTATGTGTGTATATATTGTGTAGTACAGGTGTATGTGTATATATTGTGTAGCACAGGTGTATGTATACATTGTGTAGTACAGGTGTATGTGTGTATACATTGTGTAGTACAGGTGTATGAGTGTATATATTGTGTAGTGCAGGTGTATGTATATGTATATATTGTGTAGTACAGGGGTATGTGTGTATATATTGTGTAGTACAGGTGTATGAGTGTATATATTGTGTATTACAGGTGTATGTATATGTATAGTGTAGTACAGGTGTATGTGTATATATAGTGTAGTACAGGTGTATGTATGTGTATATATTGTGTAGTACAGGTGTATGTATATGTATAGTGTAGTACAGGTGTATGTGTATATATTGTGTAGTACAGGTGTATGTTTATGTATAGTGTAGTACAGGTGTATGTGTATATATTGTGTAGTACAGGTGTATGTATATGTATATATTGTGTAGTACAGTTGTATGTATATATTGTGTAGTACAGGTGTATATGTATATATTGTGTAGTACAGGTGTATGTGTATATATTGTGTAGTACAGGTGTATGTATATGTATATATTGTGTAGTACAGGTGTATGTGTGTATATATTGTGTAGTACAGGTGTATGTGTATATATTGTGTAGCACAGGTGTATGTATATATTGTGTAGTACAGGTGTATATGTATATATTGTGTAGTACAGGTGTATGTATATGTATATATTGTGTAGTACAGGTATATGTATAGTGTAGTACAGGTGTATGTGTATATATTGTGTAGTACAGGTGTATGTATATATTGTGTAGTACAGGTGTAGGTGTATATATTGTGTAGTACAGGTGTATGTGTATATATTGTGTAGTACAGGTATATGTATAGTGTAGTACAGGTGTATGTGTATATATTGTGTAGTACAGGTATATGTATATGTATAGTGTAGTACAGGTGTATGTGTATATATTGTGTAGTACAGGTGTATGTATATGTATATATTGTGTAGTACAGGTGTATGTATATGTATATATTGTGTAGTACAGGTGTATGTGTGTATATATTGTGTAGCACAGGTGTATGTATATATTGTGTAGCACAGGTGTATGTATATATTGTGTAGTACAGGTGTATATGTATATATTGTGTAGTACAGGTGTATGTATATGTATATATTGTGTAGTACAGGTGTATGTATATGTATAGTGTAGTACAGGTGTATGTGTATATATTGTGTAGTACAGGTGTATGTATATGTATAGTGTAGTACAGGTGTATGTATATGTATATATTGTGTAGTACAGGTGTATGTATATGTATATATTGTGTAGTACAGGGCCGGGGACATGACACTAGATTTGTTAGTTTCTGCCATGTCTGAGCTCCGTGTTGCCATGTCTCCCCGCGTCCCTGGTTACGGCTGTGTCGCTAGTCGCAGGCCGGGATTGCGGGTGTATAACGCAGTGATATAATCCTATAATCTCCCTGCGGTAATACTGTGTGTACAGCGCATAGTAATCCCATTACAGTATATAACGCTATATGATATATGTGCGGCTCCTCACATGGTAGTCCTTGTACCAGTCGTCCAGCTTGTCCTGCAGCAGTGTGCACGTCCCGCTGTGGCTGAGCCTCCTCAGGGTGTCGGCCATGGCTGTGTGTACGGCTGTGTGTACAGGGTGGCGGGGGAGCTGCCTCTTATATACCGGGGCGCGTCCTGCTCTCCCGGTGCCGCGCTGGTTGCTCTGCTCGGGTGTTAGGGACGCCACTGGATCAGATGGAAACTTTTTAGTTGTAGCAACGGCTTCCCCCTGCCCACCCCTCACCCTGCTGTGCTCCCCTCCCCCTGCCCACCCCTCACCCTGCTGTGCTCCCCTCCCCCTGCACTGTACTGGGGGACAGGCAGGATAGACGGGTGATGTCCCAGAGGAGTTGTCATAGGCACCAGAGACTATACATGACTCGTAGGGGACTGCTGACACCAGCATCACACTCTGAACTGAAACCTGCATTAACCCCTTGAAGGATACACATTTTTGGAAATCTAGCAAACATCATTTTACATTTTTTTCATTGCTACATGTAGGAGGGTCCATTCGGATGATATTTCTATCCTGTGTAAAATGGAGGCACTTGACTGTTTGACCATAATAAAGCCCCTTTCACACTAGCGTTTATCTGCCTTTGTTTTTCACATGCAGAACGTGCACGCATACCCATTTTATTCAACAGGTTTGGAAAGATTTGCATTATTTTTAAAGCACAATTTATTTTTTAACACGTGAAACTCTCAGCATGCTCGACTTTTGCAAGTCACACGCGTGTGAAAAACGCACCATACAAGTCTATGGAAATGCATCAAAAACGCATTGCACTCCGAGACACAGGCAAAGTGATGCATTTTATTACTGATCAATTGCCATAAGATAGACCACATTCTCGAGTTTTAGGGTGATGGCACAAATGGCGTTTTGAACCAGTTTTTGGTCCGTTTTTAAGCAATCCTTTAAAAACTGTAAAAAATGGATGCATTTTTAAAAAACGCATGTGTTTTTTAAAAAGCAGATGCGTTTTTAACGCATGCGTTTTTAACGGAGTGCTTAAAAACAGACCACAAATGGTTTCAAAATGCCATGTGTGGCATCACCCTTAGGGTTTTTGCACACATGGCATTTTGAACCCGTTTTTGGTCCGTTTTTAAGCAGTCTGTCCAAAAACGCATGCTTTGTAAACGCATCCGTTTTTGACCAGTTTTAATTAAGATAATTGGTAAAACTGTAAAAAATGGATGCGTTTTCCAAACGCGTATTTAAACTGCTTAAAAACGGACCAAAAACAGGTTCAGAATGCCATGTGTGGCATGACCCTCAATTACGTGTGTTGTCTTCCTTGAAAATGCATTCAAAACTCCAACAAAACTGAATGAAAAACGTAAAAACGCTAATGACTCCTAGAAAAAAATAACCAAAACCGCAGGCAAAAACATCACTTTTTTATGCAATGTACTCTGACGTGATCTGCAACGCAAGTGTGAAAGTGGGATATGCTAATGACACACAGAAAAAACTGACAAAAACCGCAAATTCGGTACCAAACTGAATCTGAATCTTTCCTGCTTCACCTTGGAAAAATATTTTTTTTAAATTGCAGCTAGGTAATACAGTCATTCATCACAGAGCTTGAAATAAATAAATAAATAATCATGAATAAGAAACTTTTAATGAAAAATCAGGGGGAGGGGGTTATATACTAATTTTCAGCTTATTTGGAGCAACAACAGTTCGCAACAAATAGATCATTACACAGATTCCACAAATTGAATTTTTGATGATTCGCTCTTGTCTAGATATAATATTAAAAGAAAACTATACTTTGGGGGGGGGATGTCAAAATATGTGCAACATCCCCCACCGGGGCCTAGCCCTTGAGGTGAGGCCTGGAGACAGCCGGGGCCCGCGGTACCGGAGTGGCTGGCGGTTGCGGCCTAAGCACGCTATTGTCACGGTGCTTGGTACGGGGGAACCGGAGGGCTGTCCTACAGCCTGGCAGGTCTCCAGCAGGGTGGTGTTGGCAAGAAAAGATGAGGGAGAGGCTGCTATAGCGGATCTCCCTGGGGCAACCCCTTAATGTCCCGAGTGTGAGTCTCTGGGTGATGGACAGGGTGCCGGTGATGAAGGCAGCCGTATTAGCAGGGACCAGACGGAGACAGAAGTTGAAGAAAACAACTTACAGTTCTTTATTTGAACCGCAGGAACCGCAGCAAACGTGCCTTTAACAGGTGGAGTACTGGAGAGGTATTTGGAGGGAGCCACAGGATGTAGATCACCAGCCTGGAAGTATAGGGCAGGCTGGGAGGCAGCTGTGTCCTTAGAGGATGCTTCAGCTCGGTCCTGGATCTCTTCAGGTATCACCCTTGAAGGTAGGAATGATACCCCTTTCCTCACTACACTAGCTCTAGTCTTATCTTCCACTTCAGGCAGGGGCTAGGCTCTTCCTGCACTGGTCTGGTGTGCTAGAGACTCTGAGCTGCTGCTCAGCTAACTGCTCTCTGCTTGTGTCCTACAGACCCAGAGGGCCTGACTAGGACCGGTCTATTCTCCCTTCTGGGAGAGACTGCTCTCTTCTCTCTCCTGAGAGAGACTTCTCTCACAACTCTCTAGAACATTCCTGGCCAGGGGGTTTTATTACCTTCCTTTGGTCAGGTGGTGGCTGCTCCTCCAATTACCTCTCAGTTCACAGAGACAGGATGTAACACAGATCTTGGTTGACATAATTACATCACAAATTAACATCTGCCTTGCCAGGCAGGATTAACCACTGCAATTTCCCCTTGATCCTATAAGGACCATGTAGTGTAATGTGATGTTACCTACAGGTGGGACGTATTCGCAAGCACTACCTCGCCATTGCATCGGCGAGGGTGTTGCATACCCCGGGGGCAATTGAAAGAGCCGCCCTCGGCTCGACTACAGTTGTTTTGGGGCACAGAGGGGGCTAAGGGCACTTCTGGGAAGTGCAGGCTGTGTGAGGTGTAGGGACAAACCGCCCATGGTCCTGGAGACAGGCACCTGGGTTGGTGTCGGACTAAGACAAACATGTAGCTATATGACAGTTGGTCGCTGACGCCATTAAACCGAACTGTACAGTAGGAAAGGTGTGGTGTCATGTCCTGTAATCCACTCCTTGCACCAAGGCCTGTATATTTGTTGTATCAACGCTTCTTCCCTGGCGGCAATTATATAAGGTGTCTATCTGCATTGCATGAGCATATGCGACACGAGTACCTCCTGACTGACAACCTTACCCATGTATGAGTGGCATCCAGGTGCTAACTGTGTAACACCCCCGGTCCCCTAAAGACCCGCAGTTTACGGACTACCCCCATGTGCAAACCTCAGTTTGAGGGATCAGGTAGCGGTCAGTGTTTTACATAAAAGACGGTCCGACACAGCCACACTACAACCTGAAAAGCCTATAAAAGGGTTAATGCAGACTACTGGCAGATATGACAGTGTGCAACAGGTTAGCAAAATCACATTGGCTTAGGAGCCTAATGGGTACACATCTTATAACATAACGTTACAGATAGATAGGCTACTCAGAGTAGCACGGTAGCAAATGTCTCTTTTCCTGCAAAGGAAAGGCATAAAAAGTGCAAGCAGAATGTCCGTACCTAAAAAGGAAGGCATTAAGTGCAAAATAATAAGTCAATAGACATAGCAACTTTTCCCTGGTAGTATCTGGCAAAAGTCTCTCAGAAGGTCTCTACTGACAAAGTCCATCTTCTGGGTACAGCCCTTGATGTGGGGAAAAGTGCAATGAAGAAGCAAAGGGTCTCCTCTATTTGGAGAGGGACAGAGTCCTTTGAAGAAATCTCTGCTGTGGCAGAGGAAGGGTGCTATCATAGCACATAATCTCTTGACTGAGATAAATAAGGGTAAGAGTCTCAGGAAAGTCTCTGGTTCTATAGGGAAAATGAAGAAATATACACAATATGTACATAGTTCAGTACCTGGAGAGGGCGACAGCCCTTCAGGGATTAGTCAGTATCGCTGGGTTCAGCAAAGACAGGATCCAGTTCCTGCAGGGAATCCTGTGCATCCTCAGCGGGAGTAGGTGCCGGCTGGGGACACCCAGTGGCAGTAGTGGGTACTGCAGGTGCAGCAACATCCTCCGGACCTTCAGGGGGAGGAGCGCTGTCGCCCGGGGTGTTGGCTGTTCCAGCCGGGGGCTCAACTGAGCCAGGGACCACGGAGGGGTCCAGGAAGAAATAAACAGGGCCCTGCGGCAGCGCCGCAGCCCCTTCCAGCTCCGGTTCTTCCGGGGCCGGGTCATCACCCCATTGGTAACCAGTCAGGGGAGATGTGGGCCTAGATGGGACCTCCGGACAAGGCTCGCTAGCCGGGATGTCTTCTCCCACAGAAGAGCCGCGGGACCTGGCAATGCTCCCGGCAGGGGAACCGGTGGGGGTGGCGCCCTGTATCATGCCCGGCCCATGGATGGCAATGGGACCCGTACTCACAATTACTGTGGATGGGGCATTCACGTGGGTCACCGCCCGGGGACTTGCAGCCGAGGAGGAAGAGGTGTTCGGAGACTCCGGCCACTCGTCGTCCTCATACCAGTCGTCCTGCGGGAAGTAACGGTCCTCGTCGGAGTCGGGGATCCGGATCACGCCAGCCGCCCAGGGTCCTCGAGGTCCTTCCTGCAGGGAGAACTCGATGCACTCTCCCGGCTTCAGGTTGTGCAGGCTCTCCGGCAGATCAGGCCTCTTGACGGACCGGCGGGGTATAAATACTTCCCGTCCGGTGTAGTCCTGGGTGGCGAAGCCATAGCCCTTCCGCTTGTCGAAGAACCGGACCATGCCGGTGGTGCGATTCTTCTCGACCCAAGCTCCCGCTGTGGATCTGCCGGCCATATACCGCTGGGCCTCCTCTTCTCGGCGCCGTTGGTCCGAGACAGCGTCTCGGAGTCGCCGGCGGGCGGCCTCACCTCGGCCTTGAGGCTGCGGAGGTTTCGGTGCTGGGGCTCGTGGCTCCGGTTCAGGCTCGGATCTCCTTGGACGACAGGTAGGTGCCGGAACAGGAGTAGGAACCACCGGAGGATCAGGAACCACCACATCGGGGTTAGCAGGCCGCGCAGCTGGAGTAGTAGGCCTCGGAGCAGGTGGAGCGGCAACACTAGGCCCAGGCGTTGGCTCAGCAGGAGTCGGGGCCTCCCCACGTGGCGCCTCCACGTGGACCCGCGGTACCGGGATGGTAGCCGGGATAGGGACGAGGAACCGCCCGGGTGGGATTTGGTACTGCGTCACCGTTTGGTAACATGTCCTGGTGACGAAGGCCCGAGTCAATCCTCGGTGCAGCCGATGTCCAGCGGAGGGTCGTCGGACGGGCTGCGCAGAGACCACCACCATAGTCTCTAGGACCTCGTAAAACTCCGGACGCTCCACAGGAGGGAAAGGCGGAGGACCCCACATGGCGTTGTCCTTGCTGTCCAAAGTCCACTCCAGTTCTGGCGCTTCTCTGAGGCAGGGCAGGAAGTCCGCCTCGAGCCAGTGGGAGGAGTCCAAGTCCTTCCCGCCAAGAGCTGTGGCGGGCTCTAATTTTTCCTGCGCCACAGGAGGCGGGGTTCGCGCCCTTCGCGCGTGGGTGGAGCTTGATGCGTCATCTGGGTTTCCCGCCAGTGAAGGTTTTGGCGGGCTTGAATTATTTGCTGCGCCACAGTTCCTGAGGTAAAAATCTTCGGGCGCGGCAGCGCCGGATGTAGCAGAGCTGGTACAGTTCTTGCCAGGATTAACCTCTGGAGTGCGGGAGCGGCGCTCGACCGCACGTGGCAGCAGTATAACACAGTTCATTCCAGAAACGCACAAGTCCTTAGGCCTAAACCCGGATGGCAGCAGGGTTAGGCAGCACAGTCTTTTTCCAGTAAAGGAAAGTCTTTAATGCCGTAATAAGGCACAGAAGTCTATATCCTGTTCGTGACGCCACTTGCAACATCCCCCACCGGGGCCTAGCCCTTGAGGTGAGGCCTGGAGACAGCCGGGGCCCGCGGTACCGGAGTGGCTGGCGGTTGCGGCCTAAGCACGCTATTGTCACGGTGCTTGGTACGGGGGAACCGGAGGGCTGTCCTACAGCCTGGCAGGTCTCCAGCAGGGTGGTGTTGGCAAGAAATGATGAGGGAGCGGCTGCTATAGCGGATCTCCCTGGGGCAACCCCTTAATGTCCCGAGTGTGAGTCTCTGGGTGATGGACAGGGTGCCCGTGATGAAGGCAGCCGTATTAGCAGGGACCAGACGGAGACAGAAGTTGAAGAAAACAACTTACAGTTCTTTATTTGAACCGCAGGAACCGCAGCAAACGTGCCTTTAACAGGTAGATGGAGTGCTGAGATGTGAGTTGGAGGGAGCCTCAGGAGATAGTTCACCAGCCTGGATATAGAGGGCAGGCTGGGAGGCAGCTGTGTCCTGGTAGGAAGCTTCAGCTTGTCCTGTAGGGCTTCAGGTATCACCTTTAAAGGTAAGATGATACCCCTTTTCCTCACTACACTAACTCTAATCTATTGCTCCACTCTTCAGAGGCAGGGGCTAGGCTCTTCTTTTTCTGGAGAGGAGGAGAGGAGGTGATCGCGGCTCACCCCTCCCCTCTCCATAGAGAATAGAGCCGCATGGCCGTTCTTACGGCCATGGATAGAGCACGCTCCATCTCTTTTGCTCAAAACAGTGAGTACTCGTACCGAGCGCGGGCGCTATAGATGCCTATGAGGGAAGTATATCCTTATACAGACATGTTTATACAATTACACACTGATATATACACACCTTTATATACACATAAAGTTCTACACTCGTATACTCGCACACACACACACATATACATATATATATATATATATATATATATATATATATATATATATACACACACACACACATTTATGCACTCATATACATTTATACACTAATAGACAGAGTATATACAAACTCATACAGTATACACATTATAGACATATAATACATATACAATACACATACATATATACACCATATATACACCACATACATGCAGGACATGTGTCACAGTCTATGGGGATTAGTCCCTTAGGACTAAGTAAGTGGACTCCCTGGACCACCGCGGGAGATAACAACCTTAGCCACAACCAGGAGCGGAGTCTAAGTGAACTCCTGGTCTTCGCCAGAGCCCGCCGCAAAGCGGGATGGACTTGCTGCGGCGGGGAGTCACCAGGTCGCTCCACGGGTGCGACTAGGCCCACGGTGGCAGCCAAGGTAGGGACAAGGGGACCCCGGATGGCAGGCAGGACCACGGGAAGGCAGGCAGGCAGGACCACGGGAAGGCAGGCAGGCAGGACCACGGGATACCAGGACCGCCACAGGAACCACAGAACAGGGGAACAACACGGAACACAGGAAACCGGGAACTCAGAGGCGTCTGGAAACACTCAAGAAGGCTTTCTCCTCAGAAGAGTGAACTGAAGATCCGGCAGGGGATGCTGGGAGTTGCCAGGCTATATAGCCGAGCCTGGAATGCCAGAGCCAATAAGGAGGACGCTGGCCGTTTAAGGCTGGGAGAAGTCCGCGCGCGCTCCCTCTAGTGGCAGGAGCACGCGACTGCATGGAAGAAGCATGCGGCCTACACACTGGGAGCAAGAGTGCAGGCCGGAGCCTGGAGAGGTAAGTGAGAGCTGGGAGAGCGGGGACCGCGGCAGCAGGCACGGGTACACCCTCACTCCGTACCGAGGATCGTGGGTGTAACCGTGACAACATGCAGGATAAAAACACATGCTGCATATACACACAGAATATACACACATACAACAAATACACACACATACAGACGGGGGGGGAGGGGGGCATGGCGTCGACTGTGTCACCCTGCAGGGAGATGAGCGGGCCGGTCAGGGAGGCATCCAGGAGAGAGGTGGGCAGTCTAGTAGAGATGTGGGCGGTAGCCGGGACACAGAGGGAGGGGCCCGGGGGCACAATCTGGCCAGCACCCAGCAGTGCATCCCCGGACCACTTACCACCGGCAATGGCAAAGCACTGCAGGGACCGTGCATCCCCGGGCCCCTGAACCTCACGGGTCCCGTAGCAGCCGCTACGGCTGTTACGACGGTAGTTACACCTCTGGACCCACATATGAAAACTCAAGTAATGAGGTTATCAGGGTTTACTTTATTGTACTGTGCAGGGGTAAGGGTGCCCCTAAAGCTATGCTGGCTACGCCAGGCAACGTCAAGGTGTCACCACGTATTGCTGCTCTATGGAAGAGATGGCAAGAACTGGTGAACCCCAATGGGAAATAAGTCCAGAGAGTCAGTGTCTGCAGTGAACAGTTTCCTTCTTTATTGAAGAAATTCAGGTGTAGAGCAATACAAGCAAATCATAGGCTGATGTCTCCTATATCCTCCCTGGCACAAGAAGGGTTAATGCTGAGGAAAAGCCTGAGCTCCCTGTCCCTCTGTTTCTCAGAAGGTTGGTACCCTCAATGTTCTTTAACCCTTTCTACCAGTCTATACAGATACAGTGATTATAAACAGAATGTATATAACAAAACGCTATAGATTAATAACTATACACTATTGATGTCAAATAAAATAAGTTCTGAGTTCGCCTTTGAGAAATATTCAAATGCCCAAAGTCCAATCCTCTGATCCAGGGCATTACATTCTCCCCTGCTTTACCTGTGGGGAGAGTGTAAGATTTATGCAACAGGCATTAATTATGTACATGTGGTTGAAGATTTCCCAGTTCTAGGGGGCAGGCTCTTAAAAGTTACCAATGGGAGGAAGAAAGGCTTAGTTTTAGTCCATTTGAGATTGGTGCGCCATTGAAAATTTCAGTAGGTGGTTCTTTGGCAAATGTGAGTTATATTTGGACAGGACACAAGTGTTCGATGCAGGCTGTAGCTGTCACACTGGTCATCAGTGGTCTCAAGCTGGAAGCTGTTGGACGCGTTGAAAATGGTCATCACAGGGTCATCCAGGATTCAGTAGGCCCCTGGGCAACAGAGCCTTAGTGGGCCCCTTTGCAGTGAACTCACATGGCAGCATTAAAAATTCAGAAACTAAAATAGTCTCCTGTTCCCTAAAATATTCCCTTGTTTATCATACCAAACAGCCCAAACATGGTTATTTTATATCAGGGGTCTCAAACTCAATTTACCTGGGGGCCGCTGGAGGTAGATTCTGGGTAAGGCTGGGCCGCATCAAGTTTTCCACACAAAATGCGCTTACAAAATATCATTATTCAGATTCAAATGTCATGGCGTCTCCCAGCGCAAGGAAAGCCCCATGCTGGGAGACGTGTTCTCTCTATGAACGCGTCCTGTGCACCGAGGGGTCCCAAGCTCCTACCGCACTGAGCCCAGGACACTCCATCCCCCCCTCCCCCCCGGTACTTGCCTCCCATCGAAGAAGATGAAGTCGCCGCTCTGACCTGCACCAAGTGCGTTCAGAGCGGCGACTTCATCTTCTTCAAGTACCGGAGGGAAGGGGATTAACCGGTTACGGGCCCTTTCCTGTTTTTTCATGTCCATTTTTCACTCCCCACCTTCAAAAATCTATAACTTTTTTATTTTTACACGTAAAGAGCTGTGTGACGGCTTGTTTTCTGCGTAACAAATTGCACTTCATAGTGATGGTATTTAATATTCCATGCCATGTACTTGGAAGCGGGAAAAAAATTCCAAATGCAATGAAAATGATGAAAAAAACGCATTTGCGCCATTTTCTTGTGGGCTTGGATATTACGTCTTTCACTGAGCGCCCCAAATGACATGTCTACTTTATTCTTTGGGTCGGTACGATTAAGGGGATACCAAATTTGTTATAGGTTTATAATGTTTTTTACAAAAATTAAAACCTCCTGTACAAAAATTATTTTTTTGATTTTGCCAACTTCTGGCGCTAATAACTTTTTCATACTTTGGTGTACGGAGCTGTGGGTGGTGTCATTTTTTGCGAAATTTGATAATATTTTCAATGATATCATTTTTAGGACTGTACGACCTTTTGATCACTTTTTATAGATTTTTTATATTTTTCAAAATGGCAAAAAAGTGCCATTTTCGACTTTGGGCGCTATTTTCCGTTACGGGGTTAAACGCATTGAAAAAACGTTATCATATTTTGATAGATCGGGCATTTTCGGACGCGTCGATACCTGATGTGTTTATGATTTTTACTGTTTATTTATATTTATGTCAGTTCTAGGGAAAGGGGGGTGATTTGAAATTTTAGGTTTTTTTATTATCATTTTTTTTTTTTTAACTTTTTTGTATTTTTATTTATACTATTTTTCAGACTCCCTAGGGTACTTTAACCCTAGGTTGTCTGATCGATCCTATCATATACTGCCATACTACAGTATGGCAATATATGGGGATTTTCCTCCTCATTCATTACAATGTGCTATCAGCTATCTTCGGAAGACTCGAGGCTACCATGGAGACGGATCGCCGCCCCCCGATGACGTCACGGGGAGCGGCGATCCCAGGTAAGATGTCGGCGCCCATGCGCCGCTATCTTTTTGAGGCTGCCGACAGCTTTGCCGGCAGCCATCGCTGTGAAAACACCCGCGATCGGTACTAGCACCGATCGCGGGTGTTACCGGTAAGCCTTTGCTGCAATATGCAGCAAAGACTTACCGGCTATGGAGAGGGCTCAGCCTGTGAGCCCTCTCCATGCAGCGCGACCTGCCCTCTCCATGCAGGTGGGGGCCGCAAAATATTGTCCCGCGGGCCGCGAGTTTGAGACCCCTGTTTTATATAAAGCCCCCCTCATCCTATGGATTCCTTATGTACAGCCCTATGTGGGCCCCCCAGCACCTCTGGGCCCCAGCACTTTCCCAGGTACGCCCTGAGCTGGCGCCGGCCCTGAGACCAGGATACCAGGTGCTGTGGTCTGGTTGCAGATCGAAGACTTATAGGGCTTGGTGCGCCCCTACTTTTTCCCTTGCCGGCAACTGCATCTTCTCCAAAAAGACTCAAAAGCACATACCGTAGTTACTTGACATAACCATTTACGAAACAAACATTGACTCCAAAATTGTCATCACATACACAGCGTACATGAGAATAAGCCCCTTCTCACAGTGGTCATCACACTACATATCATTTGAACATTTTATTACGCTTAACTCTTTGTAGGGCTGAGAGGACAGGAGGCCACAGGAACAGGCTGGAGGATAGGAGGCCACAATAAGAGGAGGCTGGAGGACAGGAGGCTGCAGGAGAAGGCTGGAGGAAGGGAGACTGCAGGAGGAGGCTGGAGGACAGGAGCTACAGGAGGAGGCTGGAGGACAGGAGGAGGGTGGAGGAAAGGAGGAGACTGGAGGGCAGGAGGAGGCTGGAGGATAGAAGGAGGCTTAGGGACATGGGGTACAAGAAGGAGTCTGGAGGACTGGAGGAGGAGGCTAGAGGACCGGAGGAGGAGGCTGGAGGACAAGGGGCTACAGGCAGAGGAGGCTGGAGGACATGAAGCTACAGACGGAGGCTGGAGGACAGGAGGAGGATGGAGGACAGGAGCTACAGGAGGAGGCAGGTGGACAGGAGGAGGGTGGAGGAAAGGAGCTACAGGAAGAGGCTGGAGGACAGGAGGAGACTGGAGGACAGGAGGAGACTGGAGGACAGGAGGAGGCTGGAGGACCGGAGGAGGAGGCTGGAGGACAAGGGGCTACAGGCAGAGGAGGCTGGAGGACATGAAGCTACAGGCGGAGGCTGGAGGACAGGAGCTACAGGAGGAGGCTGGAGGACAGGAGCTACAGGAGGAGGCAGGTGGACAGGAGGAGGGTGGAGGAAAGGAGCTACAGGAAGAGACTGGAGGACAGGAGGAGGCTGGAGGACAGGAGGAGGAGGCTGGAGGACAAGGGGCTACAGGTAGAGGAAAATAGAAAACAGGCGCCACACCATGTGACAAGGGGTGGGGTTAGGAGATCAGATAGTATTATGTGTAAGTTTGGGGAGATAAAAATAAATGTAAAGGGAGGATTAAAGAGGGGTTTAATATATTGCAGATTTTCATTAGGAAGTATATTAAGGGTCCATTGGTGTGTGTGTGGGGGGCATGTGGCCAAAGTAAAGGGGCACTATACTATGTGTGGGCGTGGTTTAGGAAAGTGCGAGTAGCCTTTTGTCCCTCTATCTCTCGCCCAAAAGTTGGGAGGTATGGGATATGGGCGGGGGGAATCCCCATTAGGATATTTCGACCAGAGCCTAGAGGGCTCTGATTACGCCACTGGGAATGGGGTAATATTTGGTGGCAGGTTGCCTTTAAGTATCAGCATTTTTTCTGAAAGCTACTCCACTACTACCCCGTTTTATCCTCTAGGCCTGCCCCATATGACTGCTCTTTGTCAGTGGAAAACGGACCTTGCACGAAGCCAGCCTGGACTCCAGACATCGTAGTGATAAATAATTCACGGAGTCACTGCTTGCTGGAGGAACAGCATCACAGAACTGTAATCATGATAAAATTTCTAATCTGCTGTTTTCAGGAAAGCAGGGACTCCTTACATCAACTATCACTCCGGTGCAAGGAGTCCTGTCCCCAGTGTTCATGAAATCTGGCCAGTACAAGGTCGGCTTTTAAAAAATGTAAGGTGGAGCAAACTGCAAATAATAGGCCAGAATCTCATCATTATGTTGGTTTTGATGTAAAACAAATGATTGTCAAGTTCAGTAATGTCCTTTGTTTAGCTTAGTACTGACTCTGATTCTGCAGTTGCATTTGCATAACTACAAAGATTTTCCCGAGAGTGTGTTCACACAATGTGTTGCGTCATTTTTTTGATAAGTTTTTGACACATTCACATACCTCCCAACATTTGGGAAAAGGAAAGAGGGACAAATCCCCCTAAGGCGATCCCCCTAAGCCACACCCCCAATCACTCCCTGGCCACGCCCCAAATTTTAGCCATATTAAAATAATAAAAATCATCATTTAAAAAAAAAAAAAAAAAAATTATCCTCATCGGGATTTGAACCCAGAACCTGCAGTGTCCATGTACAATACTAACACAGCGCCTCAACCAACTGAGCTATAGCCTTTGTGATTAACACAGGAGAATTTTGGTAACTAAGAACTATGAGTATATACTGCCTTCGTATATAGGGAGGGATCTTCTCAGATTATTGTAATTATTGAGACTATTATTATTATTATTGAGATGATTATTATTATTTTTACCATTATTAATAATCATCTCCATAATAATAAAGATAATAAAATTTATAATAATAATAATAGTCTCAATAATTACAATAATAATCTCTGAGAAGATTCCTCTCTATATATCAGTGCATTGTCTGTGTCACAGTGTAAATGGCAGATAACATGTCTTAGTTACCAGAAATCCTCAGACATATAGCACTGGGCTTACAGCTCAGTTAGTTAACCTCCGGTCTATGGTGCACAAGGTCCCAGGTTCGATTCTCAGCCTGGCCAAAACTTTATGTAATTTAATTAAATAAAGATCTTGTGTCTGGGGAAGCCCTGGAGACCATATATGGACAGATGCTGATCTGACCTGATGACGTGGTCCCTGCTCTCTGGCTGAGCCGACACTTCTCTGAAAAGGATTCCCTGCCCGATGTCTGCTCTGGGGAACCCTAGGAGATGCAGTGACCATATATGGACAGATGCTGATCTGACCTGATGACGTGGTCCCTGCTCTCTGGCTGAGCCGACACTTCTCTGAAAAGGATTCCCTGCCCGATGTCTGCTCTGGGGAACCCTAGGAGATGCAGTGACCATATATGGACAGATGCTGATCTGACCTGATGACGTGGTCCCTGCTCTCTGGCTGAGCCGACACTTCTCTGAAAAGGATTCCCTGCCCTCTGCTCTGGGGAACCCTAGGAGATGCAGTGACCATATATGGACAGATGCTGATCTGACCTGATGACGTGGTCCCTGCTCTCTGCTAAGCCCGACACTTCTCTGAAAAGGATTCCCTCCCGATGTCTGTAGCAGCCATTCTGTACTGTGAGTTCAGACTTTCAAAGTATTTACTATGCAGACACAGCGCGTTCAAATGTTTAGTTTTTCAGATGCAGTTTTTGATGTCCAAACTAGGAGTGGAGTGAAAAAAGAGGAGGGGCAGCTTCTCTCAATTATATGTTTTCACGCATTATGATCCACGCCTGTTTTTGACTTCAAAAACTGCATCTGAAAAACTAACGTGTGAACGCACATTAACCTCCGTTAATCACTGGTACATTCAGCAGAGTCACGGAGCAAAGTTGTCAGAGCGAACTCGCCTGTGAACAACCAGCCTGAATCAGCAGTAGGGCTCATTCACACTGCCGTCTGCGGGGCCGTACATGCGGCCGCAAATTTGCAGCCGCATGTACGTCCCCATAGACAGCAATAGCATCCTCTATCTTTCGGCGGATATGCGGCCATGTGCCGCTATTTCCTATGGAGGGAGGAGGGGCCACCTCCTCTCTAGCACACGGTGGTATGCCCGCACGGCGGGCATACCACGTGTGAATGTACCCTTAGAGTGTTAAACTCCTGGAGAACTCCATTAAAGGGGTTTTCCTAAAAGAAAGTTAGGTCCTATCAACAGAATAGGGCCTATCTTGCTGATCAGTGGGGGTCTCATGAGAACGGGGGCCCATTCTTTATGAGAGGCCTGTGGTAAAAAAAAAAAAATACAATAAATGTGTTAAGGAGGTCGCACTGGTTTCGGACGCCACCTTGACTACTGTCCGCCATCTTAGATACAGCGGCCATGTTCCCTGACCATTGTCAAGTTAATGTCATCATTCAAACTTCATTTTATGTAACCTGTTTGCTCGCCTGTCAGCTAATACCCTTTGACATTTAATGAGAAGCCAGTCTGTCCTCGATGCTGCATAATAATATGATTCTGGAGCCACTTATCATCTCCTTCTCAGCAAACTAGTATAAACAATATCTGTGTACAAGGTCTCTGAGAACTGAGCACAATTAATTAACTTTTTTCCCAGAATGTGCTGATGACCAATAGTTTTGGAGTATACTATTCACGCCCCTTTGATGACTCTTCTGTCTGTTATATATTATGCATTTTGATTATTAAACGGGAGAAGATCTTGACTAAGAGATTGACGTGTGTCTTGGTCTTTATGTTCAATCATGAAAGGGTTAATTAGGACTCACCTTACAAAAGTCAAGAGGGCTGTTGGGGCCCTGAATAAAAAATCCCTATCAAATGTATGGCTTGATAGCTCATCCCAAGCATGACACTCATCCCTCAGCTCTTCTGTGATACTGGACAATAAGAAGTGCACGGCACTTTGTGGACACGCCCATAGTGCACCAAAATGCTAATATAATTATAATGCAAATAATATTATATTATGCATAAAAATGAAGATTTGTGGTGCAGTACATTTCACCTACAGCACCATGTGCACTAGTGCTGTCTGTATATAACCTGCTCCTGATATGATTCCCTTGGACACAGGGGCGGACTGGCCATAGGACCCACCGGGAGAAATCCCGGTGGGCCGATTGGTTTAGGGCCGGTCTGGGACTGGTGGGGCCGGTGGAAAAATAAAAACAGATGAAACTCACCTCTCCGACGCCCCGACGCTGCTCCCCTGCTTGATCCCAGTCCGGCCGCGGTGTCAGCTCCGTACGCGCCGGCGTCGCACAGACCATGACGTCGGCAAGCGGCTGACGTCATGGTCTGTGAGACGCCGTCCCGTACGGAGCTGACACCGCGGCCGGACTGGGATCAAGCAGGGGAGCAGCGTCAGAGAGGTGAGTTTCATCTGTTTTTATTTTTATGTACTGGGGTGGGGGTGGCGCTGTATACCAGGGGCAGGCTGTATATTGAGGCTGTCTAAGCTGTATACTTGGGCTATGGGCTGTATACTGGGGCTGTCTTGGCTGTATATTGGGGCTGTCTGGGCTGTATACTGGGGCTGTCTGGGCTGTATACTGGGGCTGTCTGGGCTGTATACTGGGGCTGTCTGGGCTGTATACTGGGGCTGTCTGGGCTGTATACTGGGGCTGTCTGGGCTGTATACTGGGGCTGTCTGGGCTGTATACTGGGGCTGTCTGGGCTGTATACAGGGGCTGTCTGGGCTGTATACTGGGGCTGTCTGGGCTGTATACTGGGGCTGTCTGGGCTGTATACTGGGGCTGTCTGGGCTGTATACTGGGGCTGTCTGGGCTGTATACTGGGGCTGTCTGGGCTGTATACAGGGGCTGTCTGGGCTGTATACTGGGGCTGTCTGGGCTGTATACTGGGGCTGTCTGGGCTGTATACTGGGGCTGTCTGGGCTGTATACTGGGGCTGTCTGGGCTGTATACTGGGGCTGTCTGGGCTGTATACTGGGGCTGTCTGGGCTGTATACTGGGGCTGTCTGGGCTGTATACTGGGGCTGTCTGGGCTGTATACTGGGGCTGTCTGGGCTGTATACTGGGGCTGTCTGGGCTGTATACTGGGGCTGTCTGGGCTGTATACTGGGGCTGTCTGGGCTGTATACTTGGGCTATGGGCTGTATACTGGGGCTGTATACTGGGGCTGTATACTGGGGCTGTATACTGGGGCTGTATACTGGGGCTGTCTGGGCTGTATACTGGGGCTGTCTGGGCTGTATACTGGGGCTGTCTGGGCTGTATACTGGGGCTGTCTGGGCTGTATACTGGGGCTGTCTGGGCTGTATACTTGGGCTATGGGCTGTATACTGGGGCTGTCTGGGCTGTATATTGGGGCTGTCTGGGCTGTATATTGGGGCTGTCTGGGCTGTATATTGGGGCTGTCTGGGCTGTATATTGGGGCTGTCTGGGCTGTATACTGGGGCTGTCTGGGCTGTATACTGGGGCTGTCTGGGCTGTATACTGGGGCTGTCTGGGCTGTATACTGGGGCTGTCTGGGCTGTATACTGGGGCTGTCTGGGCTGTATACTGGGGCTGTCTGGGCTGTATACTGGGGCTGTCTGGGCTGTATACTGGGGCTGTCTGGGCTGTATACTGGGGCTATGGGCTGTATACTGGGGCTGTCTGGGCTGTATACTGGGGCTATGGGCTGTATACTGGGGCTGTCTGGGCTGTATATTGGGGCTGTCTGGGCTGTATACTGGGGCTGTCTGGGCTGTATACTGGGGCTGTCTGGGCTGTATACTGGGGCTGTCTGGGCTGTATACTGGGGCTGTCTGGGCTGTATATTGGGGCTGTCTGGGCTGTATACTGGGGCTGTCTGGGCTGTATACTGGGGCTGTCTGGGCTGTATACTGGGGCTGTCTGGGCTGTATACTGGGGCTGTCTGGGCTGTATACTGGGGCTGTCTGGGCTGTATACTGGGGCTGTCTGGGCTGTATACTGGGGCTGTCTGGGCTGTATACTGGGGCTGTCTGGGCTGTATACCAGGGGCAGGCTGTATACTGGGGCTGTCTGGGCTGTATTCTTGGGCTATGGGCTGTATACTGGGGCTGTATACTGGGGCTGTATACTGGGGCTGTCTGGGCTGTATACTGGGGCTGTCTGGGCTGTATACTGGGGCTGTCTGGGCTGTATACTGGGGCTGTCTGGGCTGTATACTGGGGCTGTCTGGGCTGTATACTGGGGCTGTCTGGGCTGTATACTGGGGCTGTCTGGGCTGTATACTGGGGCTGTCTGGGCTGTATACTGGGGCTGTCTGGGCTGTATACTGGGGCTGTCTGGGCTGTATACTGGGGCTGTCTGGGCTGTATACAGGGGCTGTCTGGGCTGTATACTGGGGCTGTCTGGGCTGTATACTGGGGCTGTCTGGGCTGTATACCAGGGGCAGGCTGTATACTGGGGCTGTCTGGGCTGTATACTGGGGCTATGGGCTGTATACTGGGGCTGTCTGGGCTGTATACTGGGGCTGCTTGGGCTGTAAACTGGGTCTATGGGCCGTCTGGTCGTATACTGGGTCTATGGGCCGTCTGGTCGTATACTGGGGCTATGGGCCGTCTGGCCGTATACTGGGGCTATGGGCCGTCTGGCCGTATACTGGGGCTATGGGCCGTCTGGCCGTATACTGGGGCTATGGGCCGTCTGGCCGTATACTGGGGCTATGGGCCGTCTGGCCGTATACTGGGGCTATGGGCCGTCTGACCGTATACTGGGGCTATGGGCCGTCTGGCCGTATACTGGGGCTATGGGCCGTCTGGCCGTATACTGGGGCTATGGGCCGTCTGGCCGTATACTGGGGCTATGGGCCGTCTGGCCGTATACTGGGGCTATGGGCCGTCTGGCCGTATACTGGGGCAGGGGCCGTCTGGCTGTATACTGGGGCAGGGGCCGTATACTGGGGCAGGGGCAGTCTGGCCGTATACTGGGCAGACTGAATATATTAGGAGGACTGTCTGTATACTGGGGGGCTGGCTATATATATATTACAGTGGGCTGGATGTATACTGGGGGGGGGTGTAATGGCTACTTTTAATAGTAGCTATATTCTTGTACATAGGGGGCAGTATTATAGTAGTTATATTCTTGTACATAGGGGGCAGTATTATAGTAGTTATATTCTTGTACATAGGGGGCAGTATTATAGTAGTTATATTCTTGTACATAGGGGGCAATATTATAGTAGTTATATTCTTGTACAAAGGGGGCAGTATTATAGTAGTTATATTCTTGTACATAGGGGGCAGTATTATAGTAGTTATATTCTTGTGCATAGGGGGCAGTATTATAGTAGTTATATTCTTGTACATAGGGGGCAGTATTATAGTAGTTATATTCCTGTACATAGGAGGCAGTATTATAGTAGTTATATTCCTGTACATAGGAGGCAGTATTATAGTAGTTATATTCCTGTACATAGGGGACAGTATTATAGTAGTTATATTATTGTATATAGGGGCAGTATTATAGTAGTTATATTCCTGTACATAGGGGGCAGTATTATAGTAGTTATATTCCTGTACATAGGGGGCAGTATTATAGTAGTTATATTCTTGTACATAGGGGGCAGTATTATAGTAGTTATATTCCTGTACATAGGGGGCAGTATTATAGTAGTTATATTCTTGTACATAGGGGGCAGTATTATAGTAGTTATATTCCTGTACATAGGGGGCAGTATTATAGTAGTTATATTCTTATACATAGGGGGCAGTATTATAGTAGTTACATTCTTGTACATAGGGGCAGTATTATAGTAGTTATATTCCTGTACATAGGGGGCAGTATTATAGTAGTCATATTCCTGTACATAGGGGGCAGTATTATAGTAGTTATATTCTTGTACATAGGGGGCAGTATTATAGTAGTTATATTCTTGTACATAGGGGGCAGTATTATAGTAGTTATATTCTTGTACATAGGGGGCAGTATTATAGTAGTTATATTCTTGTACATAGGGGGGCAGTATTACAATATATTTTACTTAGGGGCAGTAGTATCATAGTAGTTACATTCTTATTTATTGGAGAAGGTATTGTAGTATGTTTTTAATGTACATATATGGCAGTTTTAAGTTGTGTGCTCTTAAAAAGTGTTATTCCTTTACAAGGAGGCAGTATGAGTCTCTTTCTCTGCGGTGTACATGTGATTTAGACCATCTATTAATAGTTTGTATGGAGTTTAGTAACGCCACCCACATCACAAGGCCACGCCTACTCGTTTTGACCCCGCCCACAGAAAGGGGCCACTTTTTTCCAGGGCCACTTTAAATTCCCAGTCCGCCCCTGCTTGGACATAAGTGGACACTTTTTAATTGTTACTTCAGTTGTTGAGTGATATTTTCACTTCCTATGTGCTGCCTATAACTTGTGAGACAACTGGTCTCCACATAACGCTATTTATACAGAATCCATCCCCAACAAGGACCAAAATAGTCCAGAGCCCCGTCCATAGCTTCTCCCACCACTACATTCCTATGGACCACAGGCACAAATCACTGCTGAACGAGAGGGGTGCGGGTCGTAGAAATAACAAAGATCATTTTTAATTGACCACCTAATGTTAAAACGATTTTATTTTTAGTTTATGGCTTTGCTTCCGTTATACTGCAAGTAACATATCGTGTATATTATAAATCCGCAGAGAAATGACTACCCCCCGGTTTTCAGGTGGTACAGTCCGCGCAGCCTCTGTGTAGTCCTGCTGTCAGGATCAGGGCGGAGGGAAGATGGCGGCTGCCGAGCAGGTCGGTGCGGAGCTGACTGCATGCGGCTGTGATTGTGCTGGGGATGGGGGAAACAAGAGCTGAAATAAATAACTACAAAGCATAAAGTCTTGTATGTGTATAATGGCGGGCATTGTGGTGTGTATAGGAATGTATCATCAGGCGGGGGGCGCATTGCTGTGCTGCAATAGACATCAGTATAACTTCTCTTATTATAATACAACTAGTATCAGGCTTCTTCCTCACCAGTACTCCCTCTGTATTGTAGTCTCAGCTTCTGCATGCTCATAATCACTAGTGGGATAAGCGGCTGCCGGGTATAGGGCACCCCTTATCTCTAGAGTCCTTATACCAGTCATCAGTCCCATGTAGGACCCCATAACCCCAAGTCTGGGTCACTCAAGCGCCACGCCATATCATCCACAATATAGAAGTGATGTCTGTGGAATAAGAGATGTACACGGGCCATACACTTAATAAAGTTGTACCAAGTTAGGAAATGGTACAGAAGTTTGGAGAAAGGGGTCCCGTTCTCACTAATGGATGGAGCGGTAGGATGAACATGCTTTCTGCTGCTCCGTTCTAAATTATTGCCGTGTACAGTGCTGAGGTATCTCTGACACTCACTCAGGCCTCATGCACAAAACCGTATGGGACATTGTGATACGTTCGCACAATTTGCAGTCAGATCAGGGCCCCCTAGAACAGTGGTGGCAAAACTATGGCACGGGTGCCAGTGGTGGCACTCAGAGCCCTCTCTTTTGGCACTTAGGCTGTGACACCCAGCACAGAATTTGCCAGACAGTCCAGGAAGTGCTGCACTATCATTGCAGCTTCTTCTCCAAGCCCCTGTGATTCTTCTTCTCAAGCTATTGTATTGTGTCCTCAGGATGCTGATACGATTGAAAGCTGTGACAGAGCTGACAGCAATAAGTTACTGCTTAAATAGCCGTGTTGGCACTTTGTGATAAATAAGTGGGTTTTGGTAGTTTGGGCACTTGGTCTCTAAAAAGTTCTCCTTCACTGCCTTAGGAGGTGTACACCAAACTGGGTGGCTGCACGGAAAAATTTTGGAGATGTCCTATATTTGGATAGTTTAGATTAAGCTGCTTCACAACTTACAGGTAGTGGTTTATTAGGTAATTTTCTGATGACAGCTTCCCTTTAATGCTATGTTAACGCACGCATAAACATTGCATTTACACATGCATTTTGTAAGTGCAATGTAATTTGGCAAATCTCCTTTTCTCAACTGTTATGATACATTAACGCAAACAAAGCGCAACGTGTGAACACACCTTTAAGCTACCTGCGCAGGGAAACACCCATGTACTGGTCAGAGCACAATACAATCACGTTTACAGTATGTTAACAAAAGCGACTTAAACATAATGTTTATGCAATGTAAACTTAAAATATGAACGTGGCTTCAAAGTAATTTTTCAGTGGAGCTAGGGGCATTCCAGCCGGAGCAGAGAGCTGACAATGGCAACATCACGTCTGATATCTCCGTCTAGCCGTTCAAGCCCTTTGAAGTAGCTCTGTGTTGGACAGGGGCAAAATTGCACTAAAGTCACAATTTGCATTTCATATGCCAAAATTAGTGAATTTATTTTTTGCATTGTACTAATACTAATTTTCGGGTGTGCGAGGCATGATAAATTACCCACTTTTAGCTGAAAAAAGGTAGTTTGGTTATGATTTTTTTTCATGGATTTGCCATGAAAAGAAAAAAACTACAGGAAAAAGTGTAAGTAAGGGGTTTTAGTGACTGATAAGCCAGGTATGTGCTGTCCTGTTTAGCTTTGGCTTTTTCATACAAAGGATTTGTGAAGTTAAATCTCTGTGGAGAGCAATGCCCAGGACCACTGTGTACTGCATTATTACCATGGTTGCTGAGGTCAGAGTCAAGTTACAGTCTCTGCTCTGATGGTGGCTGATAAGGGCAGGGCTGCAGGCAGTGAGTATGTAACCAGGAGCTTAAAGGGGTTGGACCTACCTGTTATCCCCCATCCACTGTATAATGTTTAAACCCCCACCTACCAGAAGAACTGGTCTCCCTAAATGCAGTGAAACATTGAGCGTGCCTACTGCTGCTCTATTCACTGTGAGTGTGAGAAATCCCTGAGGACTGTGCTCCGGTATCTCTGCTACTCCTATTTAATGTTTATGTGAGTGATGGAGATGGCCTGGCGCTGTGCTCAGCAACTTCTGGTACTCCCACAGTGAATGGAGCAGCAGGATGCATGCTCAATGTTTTGCTCCTTTCATAAGTGAGAATAATCAGAATGGCATCTCCTATCCTTTAAAGGGGCTGTGGTACTGGCAATACTCATCCCCTAGTGACCGTGTAAAGAATTTTTTGGAAAACTTCCTTCTGGGGTCAAAGGAAACTGACAAGTGAAGTGCTGGTGCACATGCCCGATTGGAGCTCCATTCACTTCTATAAGACAGGTTAGGTATCGCTGTGTCCCAAAATGTCCAATCTGTCAAAATATAAAGACAGTTATTCCTGTCGTTTAACCCAGTAATGGAAATAAGCACCCAAATGTCAGAAACATTTCCCACGCTCAGTCCGAATCAGTTGGATTGTCCGACGGCCCGCCCCCGATTCGTGCCGCATGGGAGGCAGCGCAGCTGCACCAAAAAACGATTGCGTGCGATACAATCCCTGTGGAGACCCCTGTTAAATACCTGTCCAAGCCGTGCAATCCCCGAGAAAGGTGCAAAATCTGACGAAAGTGCAGCGCACGACCCTTAGTAAATGAGCCCCTGTACTCCCCGCACCACGACCGGTCGCTATAGACATCTATGGGAAGATGTGTGGCCATATCACCGGCCCCCATACGTTCTTCTGCATGAGGCCTGTTACCATGAACTGCTGAATGAATGAGGTCTTTAAAGATGAAAGATTTCACAAATATAGACTATGGATATCATGTCATTTTTTATCTGTTGCCCTAGAGCTCCAATGGACCAGTCAAGAAGTCGATGCGGGAGAAGGCAGTGGAACGCAGAAACGTGAATAAAGAGCACAACAGCAACTTCAAAGCCGGATACATTCCCATCGATGAAGATCGCTTACACAAGACCGGCCTAAGAGGCAGGAAGGGCAATCTGGCCATTTGTGTCATTGTCCTCCTGTTTATATTGGCTGTCATCAACCTGATTGTAAGTATAGAGCATTGGAGATGGGCAGTAGTGTTTATGGTCACTTCTGGTAAGTGAAGCCCAGAGCTTAACAGGATACGGCCTAAAATGGCCTTCAGTACACAGACCATCTTTTACATTTTTGCCTGCTCCAATTCCAAAGGACATAACTTGTTTATTTTTATGTGACATGGGCATGTGAGGGCTTGTTTTTTGGGGTAAGATTTGGATTTGCCGCTGGGTTAAGTTTTATGGTAAAAATTATTCTAATTTATTAACTCTTTCATGCAGCGGAACAGATTTAAACAACAGTTTTGCCACTAGTTTTTTAATTAAACACAATTACACAATTCACTGTAGAGTATAATAAACATGATAAAGGTATTCTGTATGTTAGTATGATTAAGGAGACAACAAACATGTACAGGTTTTCTTATGTTTTACTACTTAAAGGAAACCTGTCAGCAGATATTGACCTAATAAACCACTACTAGTTATGTTGTCATGCAGCTAACACCTTTCAGATCATGTTCTTTCATATTCTCGTGTGGTGGCATCATCCAGAAAATCAGCTTTGAAGTGAGATGTGTTAAATTCGTGGTATAAATCAAGGAGGCCGAGAATTTTGCACTGAAGTCAAGCTCCCACTGCATGGACTCCACTTCACTGTAATTGATATTCCTGCAACCCAAGACATCACTGAAGCACAGTGCATTATGTCAATCACATGGGAGGATGTAGGTGGAGCGTAACTTCAATGTTAAACTCTTTACATCTCACTATTACATATTTTTTTACAATACAGATATAATAATGTAATATCTGCTTGCCCAAGGTTTCTACGGACGTGACAATATCAATTGTGTGTGTGTGTGGGGGGGGGGGGGATTGATCACAGCAATTAAGGGGTTAAACTGCCCGTCAAGGAAAGATCTCCCTGCTGGGCCATTCCTTATGCAGAAACCAGTTAAAGGAGCAAATAATTGATATTGTTACAGCTTCGCCGATTTCCAGATCTCTGCTTGCTGTCATTCAACAGGAAGCTTCATTGTTTGCTTCCTGTAGATAAATCCTGACCATGGTCATGTAATATCACACAGGTGCACGGCTTGTTATATCATGTTTCGCTATTGGCCAATACTCACGGCTGACCCCGACCTAGCAGAAAAACTAACAGCAAAACCCACTATCACCTATCGGAGAGGCCCAAATCTACGCAATCTTTTAGTACACAGTCACTTTAGAGAATCATCTGAATCAGCCCAGAGACCAAGGAGCGCTGTACAAGGTTCATATCCCTGCGGGTCCTGCTCGTTTTGCCCGTTGATGCTAAAAACGAAAACATACACTAACCCAGTAGATGGTTTTACCTACACGATTAAATACCATCTAAATTGTAAAAGCACAGCTGTGATATACGTGGCACAATGTACCTGCCCACGATGGTATGTGGGCAAGACGATCCAACAGCTCTGCAGGAGAATGTCTAGTCACATCAGCTCCATCACGACAGGGAAGGATACCCCGATCTCCAGACATGTGAGACTGCATCATGAAGGAGATGCCAATGTCCTGCGTTTCTGGGCCATAGATCAGGTCCGATCGGGACCCCGACAGGGAAACATCGACCATAAGCTTCTACAGTTGGAAGCCAGATGGATCCACCGACTTAAATCCCTGAGCCCATCGGGCCTGAATGAAGGCTTTACCTTCGCAGCATTTCTCTAAGGGGCCACTTACGTGCATCTTTATCTTTTTCATCTTTTTCACAATAATATTTTTTTTTTTTTTTTTTTTGTCTTTATTAGAAGTAGTATTGTATACCTCATCACTTCTTAAATGATGGATATTCATTACTTGGTGTGCCAACCAAGAATTCTATACCCATATACCCCTCCCCCTCTATGCACCATTCTACTGACCTAGGATATCATATGGGAAATGCTCAGAAGTATACTTACCTAACCTAGCGGATGGGTGCATTTTGCCTGATCTCCACCGTGGCGTTTGTGGACAGAGTACCTGAGCGTGCGCAGTCAGCTCTATTGCTGACAGCATCTCTCCGCCGGCCGTACTCCGGAGGCAGAGTACCTGGGCATGCGCAGTCGTCTCCACTGCTGAATCAACACTGCCGAACTTGTCATGCGCACACTCGCTCGCAGGGATTGGTGAGTGTCATCGCCAGCTGTCTGAGGTAGCACCACCCCTGGCCCCGCTCCATTGGCACGGATTTCGGCTCCACCCACCTCTGTTACACATCAATCACGTTAGAAAAGTAGGTGGCGGCGAGCAACCGCTTCACCCATAGGTCAAATACCCTCAGAGGGGAGGGGTTAAGATCTTTATATACCCGGCGAGACAGCGCCGCCGATTAGTATTAGCCCGACCCCTGATGAAGCCAGGTCACTGGCGAAACATGTCGGGGGGCTAATTTCTTTTCTTATTTTAAATTGCAGTGGTCCTATCTAGGGGTGGTACCTTGGTTTTGTAGGCTGGATAGACTTAGGGTCTTGTGGGCTGTGGATACCGTAATAGATTCCTGTATAAGTCTGGGATCTCACCGATCCCATACTACAGGAATCAACGCTTGGGTTTAAATGATAATAACCCATAGCGTTCAGGTTTGTATATCTGCCATACTAGCTACCACTACCCAAGTCCAGCCCACTCCGATGTAACTATATACACAGATCTACGATCCTATACCCTAAGGCCACCTCTTCTAGGACACTTGTGCTTTTAATCACGAATTCTGTTTTGAGCACCAAGTATCTATTCATACCCTATATTATATACTTTAGCTCATAAATAAAAGTTAAGTTTTAAATCGCCACTCCTTATTGTCAGGATATGGGCTCCTTTGTGCCGCCCTAGGGCGGTTTTTGTATCTCTTTTCGGCTTGTTATATCACGCGGCTTTTATTACTGTAACGAGCCATGCACCTGTGTGACATTAGATGACCATGGTCAGGATTTATCTACAGGAAGTAAACAATGAAGCTTCCTGTTAAATGACAGCAAGCAGAGATCTAAAAATCAGTGAAGCCTCCTTCACGCAGAGTTTCATTAGATTTTGGTCAGTGAAAAACAGTCAATTTCCATCAGATTTAAATCGGTTCTCGGTCAGATTGTGTTAATTGTGTCAGTTTTTCGTGTGTGTTTTTGATGAGTTTTTACATGCAGGTTAAAAAAAACTGGTGACCAGATCAGTGATAAAGTCCCATAGACTTGTGTAGGACATATCTTATAGGCGTCACATGTGAAAGTAGAGCAAGATGAGAGTTCACGCGTGTTGAAAGGAACATTGAATACAAGTCCTGCACATCAGAAACATGCGCTGCACATGCATGTGAAAAACTCTCATGTGAAAGGCCCTTAGTAGATGATACAGAAAGTATATTGTAAAATTGTATAACTTTTCATTACACAACCAATATATTTACCAAACAGCACAACAGTAACGATTGCTGTGACCATATGGGGAAAAGCTGGCCATACGCATTAGTTAGCTTTTCTACTTGGCAAGAAGTACATGTGCTCAGTGGGAGATGGCTGGAAATTGCTGCTCGGCACATATGGTGACCAATGCTCCCCCCCCCTTCCCCCTTCAAGAAAAACAGAACATACAATTGGCTTGATTCTTATTCCCCCTCTCCCCACATCTTCTATCATGGGACAGTTGGGTGGTCCCATTGAACAAGAAGTTCCCATCAAAATCAGTTCCATCATTAGGGCAGCACAGTGACTTAGTGGTTAGCATTACGGCCTTGCAGGGCTGGGAACCTGGGTTCAATTCCCAGGGTCAACATCTGCAAAGTGTTTGTATGTTCTCTCTGTGTTTGCATGGGTTTCCTCCAGGTCCTCTGGTTTCCTCCCACACTCCAAAACATACTGGTAGGTTGATTAGATTGTGTGCCCCATTGGGGACTGATTTGCCAAGCTCCATGGAGTGCTGTGTGATTTGTGTGTACTACATAAATAAAGGAATTATTATTATTATGATGAACAGTTCCACCTCAGTGTATTATGATGGAAATATTTTGCCGTAAATAACTGATTTTCCTTCTAGCACTATGGAATCTGCTGTGGATCCTTGGAACAGAGTCCAAGCCAATTTGTTGATTTTAATTGCGGTAATAAATGTGAGGCTCATACACGTGGTTGCTACCTGTACAACAATCATATGGATCTAAATGAACTGTGTCACTGTATTCATCCGAAGAATTAATGTTCTTATTCAGATCTTACAAAATAAGATGTTCATTTGTGTTTTTTTAGATCACGTTGGTTATATGGGTTGTCATCCGTATTGGTCCTAGCGGCTGTGAAAGCTTGGAATTTCATGACAACGGGTTACTCCGGTTTAAGCAAGTGTCTGACATGGGGGTAATACATCCATTATACAAGAGCACCGTAGGAGGACGACGCAACGAAGATCTGGTGATCACTGGAAACAATCAGCCGGTAAGTTACATTGTATATTAGTATCTTATTATTTATCCACTCATTACTGAGGATGTACTAAACATGTATTGTCCCCCTTTTACATGTGATTGTTAAGTGGATACAAATAGTTACATGCACTTGATGTTACGAACAAGAACATTTCAGTGTCTTTATGGCATCTGCAAGCTCATTGGGGTTAATAATTGTATATAAGGTACTACTTCATTATGGACTTTACTCATGTCCCATTAACAAATATCCATCAGGGATTTCACTATCGATAGAGAATCTGTGGCAAAGTGTACAGGTATCACATCCAGATTTTGTGCTAGATTTTCACTATCGCATTGAAAGGGGTTGAAATTTGCAGGAAAATCTGCAGATAGCACTTACATGATCTAGAATAAGAGATGTAAAAATGTAATGAAATGTCATTTCATGTCACCCAGCAGACAGGACGGGGACATTGACATTATATAACTCCTTAATAACTGGCCCTTTTTTGTTTTTCCATTTTTACTCCCCATCTTCAAAAATCTATAACTTAAAAAAAAAATGTTGTGTACATTGCTGTATGAGGCTTGTTTTTCATTAACCCCTTAACGCTCTGTGCCGTAGCTCCACGGCGCAGAGGTATAAGGGATGTATGAAGAGGGCTCACGGGCTGAGTCCTTTTCATACAAAGGTGGGGGTTTTTGCATTTTGCACAAAACCCCCACCGCTAATAACCGCGATCGGTGCAAGCACCCTCTGAACGCCGCCGGCAAAGTCGCCGGCGCCGTTTAAAAGATGGCGGTGCGCGGGCGCCGCCATCTTTTTGCCGATCGCCGCGCCCCCGAACGTCATCGGGGGGCGGCGATCGGTTACCGTGGTAGCCTCGGGTCTTCTTTTGACACGAGGCTACATGGCTTATGCAGGTTCGTTACAATGAGCCAGTGGCTCATTGTAATGTATGACCTGCAAAAATAACATTTATTGCAATACTGTAGTATTGCAGTATATGGTAGGAGCGATCTGACCATCTAGGGTTAATGTACCCTAGATGGTCTAAAAAATAGTGAAAAAAAAAAGTTTAAAAAATAAAAAAAATTAATAAAATATTAAAAGTTCAAATCACCGGATATAAAACATAATAAACAGTAAAAATCACAAACATATTAGGTATCGCCGCGTCCCAAAATGCCCGATCTATCAAAATATAAAAACGGTTACGGGCGGCGGTGACCTCCGAGGCGGGAAATGGCGCCCAAATGTCCGAAATGCGACTTTTACACCTTTTTACATAACATAAAAAATGAAATAATAAATGATCAAAATGTCGCACAGACCTCAAAATGGTAGCAATGAAAACGTCGCCTCATTTCGCAAAAAATGACACCTCACACATTTCCGTGCGCCAAAGTATGAAAAAGTTATTAGCGTCAGAAGATGGCAAAAATTTTTTTTTCTTTTTTGTACACATTCGTTTAATTTTTGAAAATGTATTAAAACACAATAAAACCTGTATAAATTTGGTATCACCGCGATCGCACCGAACCAAAGAATAAAGTAGGCGTGTTATTTGGAGCGAAGAGTGAAAGTCGTAAAAACTGAGCCCACAAGAACATGACGCACGTGCGGTTTTTTTTCAATTTTTCCACATTTGGAATTTTTTTTCAGCTTCGCAGTACACGGCATGTTAAAATAAATAACATTACAGGAAAGTAAAATTTGTTACGCACAAAATAAGCCCTCACACAGGTCTGTACACATAAAAATGAAAAAGTTATGTATTTTTGAAGTTGGAGAGCGAGAAATGAGCCGAAAAACCCTGCGTCCTTAAGGGTTTAAACAAATTGTACTCTCTAGTGTCAGGACATATTCCATGCCCTGCACTGGGAATCTTGAAAAAAAATCCAAGTGTCGTGAAATTTACTGCATTTGCACCATTTTCTTATGGGAAACTGTTTTTGCGGCTTGCAGTGTGAGCTCCAAATGACACGTTTTTGTTATGTTTTTGGTCACAGAGATACTAAATTTATATAGGCATCGATAGGTCACCATATCCTGTACAGACCCGTGTACAGTGTCATGTTTTGTGGGATGAGATGATGTTTTCATTGATACCATTGATACATTATCAAGATGTTGTTCAACATTTCCCCTAAGTAACAAAAGTCTTTGTAAGGGTCCATGCACACTAACGTATGGGGGATGTATATCCGCCCCCCATAGTTGTCTATGGTGCCGGGCTTAGTACGGTGAGCACACCATGTGTTCACCACACCGTACTGTGGCTGCAAAAAAGATAGAGCGTGCTCTATCCTTGGCCATAAGAACGACCGTGTGGCTCTATTCTCTATGGAGAGAGGAAGGATGAGCAGCATTCATGCACATTAGCGTGCATGAGCCCTAAATGTTACAACGTGCTAGTTCTAGTGACCTAAGTGTTACTAGGTCCGTTATTTGCAGCCTGCGTGTCATGGGGGTGTGTGATTTGCGCTGAGGACAATAACAAAGATTGCCTAACCCATGAACACCGTCAGGAATAAGACCTGCCCAGTATCATGCAGTCAGCTCACACACAGCTGTGTGTATGTGTCCATAGAAATACATGAGGACGTGTACAAGCCACTGAAAGCATGCAGACCAAAACTTTGCTTGTTTGCAGGGAGACTTATTGTACATAATACTGTGTGATCAGTCCTGACACAAACATGAGGTGGGAGACTGAAAAGGATTTTTTGTATTTTTTTACAGTTTTGGGCCATTTAGAAGAATTATTTTAATGTCATGTTACCACCATCTTCATGTTAGATTCTGATAAATGTGCCTTCAGGTTTATCTTTTGGCATCATTTATGGACATTGATGTCGCCTTCTATAATGCTGGATGCTGAGAATGTATGAAATTATTCAGTCAGTGCATAGTGATAGTTTTCATTGTGACGTTCTCCTTGAAAAGTACTTTATGGGTTATTGGTCTCACATTTTCAGGTGATTCTTCAACAAGGTTCGACAGTATTGAAAGTGGATAAGAACAAGACCTCCATTACCAGTGATATTGGCATGGAGTTCATTGACCCGCGCACTCAGAAGACTTTGTTCAGCACAGACTATGAGAAACACGAATTCCATTTGCCAAAAGGAGTAAAAACGTTGAATGTCAAGAGAGCGTCTACAGAAAGGGTAATTCAGTTTTTAAAATTTTTTAACATTTCTTTGCATTTAATTTATATAGTGACTCTTAGGATAAAGAACCGCTATGATGTTTATAGTCATGACATCAAAAATTGTATTTTTTGTAGCAGAAGTTCAGACATTGTCATATTGAATTGTTAGGAGTTAGCTGCAGATTCTGCAAGAACCAGCAAGTATTTCACTGCCACGTGGAATTTTATAATTCATATATTTATTATTTGTTTATATTATTATTTATGACTTCAGTTGAGCCGATCCCTGCCTTTTATCTGCTTGCAGTTCTTTGTACTCAGGTCTCACCTGTAGCACAAGACTAATTTTTATGGCATAAAAGTTTTACTTAGAAAACTCAGTTGGAATATTGTCTGCAGTGGTAATTAGGTAGTTGGTATATGTCACAATAACATCCACATGGATGGAAGGACCCAATGTTTCCCAGCAAGATATTGAGCAAACTTAATACTATCTGCGGCAGGTGCCCAATTCACATTATGCATCCTCTTATCCAGGTAAGCAGTGGACATGCATCCACATTATGTAAGCCTAGCGGACATCTCCATTAGGTCTTAAGAATACAGGACAGGTGCAAGTCTTTCTGTATAGCCACTGGAAAGACTTGTATCTGTTCCATGTCTTCGACTACTCCTGGTTTTGGCGCGCAAAAACTGAGGCAAAAATCTTAAGACCTGATGGAGATGTCAGCTAGGTCTAACAGATTTTGTGATTCTACAGACCTTCTTCCATTTCCCCATGGTCCAGTAGCGTGTAAGTGCTGAGCATGGGTTGTTTTATATTGCCAATACACAGTGTGACTGGGATGCGGACAGCCATGGTTCTGATGTCGCCATTCAAATTAACACATTTTGCCAATAATTCACTACAAAATGATTCTGTAGTGACTGTATCATGTACTGTACTGCTTTCAACATTCTAGCTGCAAGAACGGCACGTGGCATTGTAAGATGATAATCAATGTAAATTACTTTAAAGGGAACCTGTCACCAGGAGAGCCATTTTAGCACTCCCCCAGTCCCCACAGAGCATAGTACATACACTGCCAAAGTGTTTTTGTATAAAAAATTGGTTTTACAGAACAAAATATATGTTATATTGTACCTTTCATTAGCATCTGCTGTGTGACTAGGCAGTTGCCCACTGGGAGGGGCTGGAAAGGAGCAGTTCCCCCCCACCCTTGGGAAACATGTGACCTTTTCAAATATATGAATAACTCCCAACACTCGGGATTGGCTGTAGAGGAGCAGGGGCGTCGCTAAGCCCAGTGATGGGTGTTTTCATATATTTGAAAAGGTCACATGGAGAAGCTGTTCCCCAAGGGTGGGGAGGAACTGCTCCTTTCCAGCCCCTCCCAGGTGACGACTGCCTAGTCACACAGCACATACTAATGAAAGGTACAATATAACATATCTTTTTTCTGTAAAACCAATTTTTAATACAAAAAACACTTTGGCAGTGTATGTACTATGCTCTGTGGGGACTGGGGGAGTGCTAGAAATGGGTCTCCTGGTGACAGGTTCCCTTTAATGTAAAGGCTCTGTGTATTGTATGACAAATCTATTGTAATTGCTCATCTCTTAATTTTCCAGATCACCAGCAGCGCAAGCAGTGATCTTAAAATAAATGTGGATGGTCAGATCACTGTACGTGGGAATGAAGGAGTCTTTATAATGGGAAAGACTATAGATTTTCGTACTGGTGGAAATATTGTACTGAAAGCAGTAAGTAGATGTAAATGTTAAGTAGTTTTATTGATTTCATGAAATTGCTCCCCTTCTGCTTATATCCATGTGGACTTTGGGTTTATTTCATTTTGTTTGCATCAAGAGAAATACAGAAGGATCATGGTATATGTGTTCAACAACAGAAGGTGTCCTAGAGGCGTTCACACATGGCGTTTACTTTGCATTTCGAAACAGCAGCTGAGGAGAGGAGATGCCTAATGACATTGCTGTTAACTTTGCGTTTTATAAACATAATGTTAACATGATGTTAAAGCGTGCATTTGCGTTTGTAAACACAATGTAAAGGCATTATGTTAACATTGTGTTTGGTAAGCGCAAATGTTAACACAAGGTAATTAGGCAAATCTCCTCTCCGCAGCTGTTGTATTGCATTTCAAAACGCAAAAATAATTAGGCTGATTTCATTTCAGTGATTTCTAAATTTGGTCCAAGTGCACAGAGTGTGTTTGTCAGACTAAGCTCACTCTTGGGCAACAGGATTTAGCTTTAGGCCAAACATTTGTTCTCTCCGGACACCATCATAAAGATTCACAGATGACAATGGTCTCAAAAAACCAAACAACAGCTTTTCAATGTATGGAGAACCTGGGACAGATCTGGTCGTGGATTATCTCCAAAGATCAGAAGGATCGAGCAGTTGAGTTCCATCTTTCCCAATCCTGAAGACAGTTGGGGAGGCAGATGAGATGTGGGGTCTTCATACACATCAGTCTGTGTACGGGGTGGTCTATAAACAATTGTGAACGAATTGTGATATTTTCCTAAAATGTTCTACTGATACAGATTCAATTTTAAAACTGGAAACTAAAAGACTGTGATGTGTTTCTCTCTAGGAAAACAGCATAGTTCTGAATGGCAGCGTGGTGGTCACTCCTTCCAGGTTACCTACCTCTACAGGAGAGCTGATGTACGATGACGGGACGGAGCGATACAAGCTGTGCATGTGTGCAGATGGGACTCTATTCAGAGTACTGGTGGAGAGCCGTAATATGGGGTGCCAAACTTCAGTAAACCCTTGTGGAGCCACATTTTAGAGCGAGAGAGGGGGCAACCAAGCCAGCAATTCATGCAGTATTATGTTTCATTCAGTATTTGTTTTGCGTGTGATCTCTCTAGGATACCGTCCTATGTATTGCAGCCTGTTTTCACAGTGTTAAAGGAGTATTCCCACAAAGACAAGTTTCTTATATGTACTCAGGATAACAAAATAACACATTCTCTAATTCACTGTTATTAACAAAAATGCAGCATTTCACAGATACAAGTCCAACCTGTCAGTCCTACTGACTTCTGACTTAGGGTCGGATGGCAGCCATCTTAGATTTTTTTGTGAGATCGTGCAGATGAGATTTCTGTCTCTCTGCTGTGTGGAAGTAGCCATGCCCCCTCCATGGAGCTCAGAGACACTCACTGATTACATCCTGTCAGCACATGGTGAGCAGAGAGAGAGGCTGCAAACTACAAGCTACAAGGAGATAAGTGATGGGTCATAATGTGCCTGCTTAGAGAGGCCCTGCCAATACCCTGGGATTTTGCAATGACCAGCCTAGGGAGTGATATCAGCTAAAACAGCAATAACACTGAGTAAAATTGTAAAGTAAAGGGTTAAAATGATCTTTATTGTGTTGACACCACTAGCGGATTTTCTTTTGTGGGAAAAACCCCTTTAACCGTCTTCTTCATGATTTGGAAACTTCACAGCAAACTCCAGGAGTCTTCAGTTCTAAATGCTAAAAAAAATATTTATTGGGGGAATTTTATTGAGACAACTTTTTACTACTTTCTAAAGCATTTTTATAAGGGGCAGGAGGGCTGGACACACTTTTATCCTCTTGTTAGTCAAGAAAACAAAGTGGAAAGTTGGAGACGTCTTATAAGAGATTTTTTTTTGCATCTTGTCCCTTATTTCCTGTCTATAGGGGATATATTTTTGATGACCCCCACTGATTATGAGAATGTGGGAGCACAAGTGCCCCATGTGTCGTGGTGCTGGTGCAGACGCTCAGCCAGTCCTCCATCCACTACCATAGGACTTGTGCATGCTCACCACCAGTCCAGTCATATGAGGCCGGTGCGGACCCCTGTTCTTGGGTACAAGAGTGGAAACTTATCTATCATGAGAATTCTTTTATAAGAAAACCAATAGAAGGTTGTTGTTAGTAGATGTGCCCATGTATATCACAAGCTTTATTCTCCTGCCCCTCTTGTCAGAGTTGTGTGACTTTTGACTTAAAAACGGTCAAAAACGGATGCGTTTTAAAAACGGACCTAATACGCCAAGTGTGGCATCACCCTTACACTATACTGCAATAAAACAAAAGGGGTGCCAATAAATATCATCCAAGAATAAACTGTTTTGGTTACTTTTGGGCAAATGACCCCTAAATGTTTTCTGTAGATATTGCACCACTTTTTTTCTTTTTTTGGTGCACCTTTAACATTGGAAGTGTAACACAATTCTGTCTGACTTTTCATGTTATATGTGGTGCATGGTACAACTGTGCACTAGAGTGTCCCCTAATTGGCATGATGCCTAGGGCAGACACGCCACAAAAGGGTCGCGTGTGACACAAATGTGCCGCAGATACTTCTTACATACATGTGCAAGCAGTTTGCACTAACTGGCGCAGGACCCTTAGTAAATGTTCCCCATTTTCTTCTATTCTAGTCAGTATAGAGTAGATCATAACTTCCATATAAGTGTGGCTGTATCCATAGTATATGTTAACAATAATATATCAGTATATTTTAACCAGGGATTTACCCTCCCTTGACTATTGGCTCCAAGTGAGGTATGAAAAGAGGTTGTAGTTACCCCCCTCTGGTGTGGCACCACCTGTCACTACCAGTCTCGTATTTGACCTGAAAACACTAATATTTAACACTTTATACATTGTGCACTAATAAGCCAATCCAGTATTATATGAGAGTGTGCTGCTTTTGTTGAACTATTTATTTGTGGTATGTTTGGTTTGTTTTATTTTTGATGAATTGCTGAAAAAGAAAAATTACAGCGGAAAAATAAAAATGAGACGTTTACCTAAATCTACACCAATGTGGCCCTGTGTGTTTTGTTAATTCCAGCTAGACCATACTATACATATGTGCATTATAAATGGGGGTAGCCTGCATGACCCCCATTAACCCCACACAAAATGTTCAAGCAGAAGATAAAATGTAACACGTATGACTCACTTGCAGGATTGAAAATGTTGTAAATAGCATCGGTATCATGGTTAATAAGTAGCTCAGCGGTAAACCATTGGCTACAGCCGGTCACAGCTTATCAATACTTGTGACAGTAGATTTAGGGATACCTACACCTCTGCTTATCACTAAAGAATGCTAGGAATGTACTACTTTAGCTTGAGTTACAATGCGTATTATATTCCTAATAAAGATACGGGAAATATAGAATATACCAGATGAACTTGAATGTGTTTAAAATCCCCCCCCCCCCCCAAAAAAAAAAAAAATATAAAAAATAGAATTTTAGGCTTTGTCTACATATGCACTGTTTTCCTTTCTAACACAGTATGGACAGAACTAACACTGCCTGTGCTGGATGGCTCCCGCTAGTTTACAATAGATTGTGTTTGCTTCCTCAGAGGTGTTCAAGTATCTCTATCCTATGGAGACTAATGAGAACATTGACAGGTAGTCCCACCTAAGATATATTCCTAAGTGACATGGTCACATGATTTGTCAAAATTTGTCCCAGCTTTGGAAGCCTATCAAGAATAGGGGTCCGCTGACCAACATCCCGGCCAAGGGTATAAGCTCAACATTTTTTTTTGCCGTTCCCATAGACTTGAATGGAGAGACTCACATGCAGGCTCTCTCCATTCGTGTCTATGGGAGTTCCGAAATTCACCTTTAGTTCCAAAAGTCTATTGAAAGTCTCATATGTAAATAGCAGATTGTCAGCTGGTACCATCAATATTGTTAATATCATTATGTATATATTGACTTTGTATTGTCACCTTTATTTCCAACTGCGGTCTACTACTCCATGGATTGATTGCCAAAAGTTAGAAATATATTAACATTATATATCCTGTTGCAAAAATGCAATCTACGGTAATATTGGCCAACTTGGCTTCTTATCTTTACCAAACTTTGACCTCCAGGTTTTACTCTTTGATAATACACTACGTGTAAGTAATTTCACGTCACAATTAAAAGCTGAATCATACTTTTCACCTATGTACGGCTTGTAGAGGTGGCTCATTCTATCTTCCACTTTTAATAGATTTGGCATCAATAATAGATGCTACTTTGTCTCCAAGAGTTCCAAGTTGTCTTCACTGTCATTGCCAACTAGATCACGTCTGATGTGCAAACCTTCTTAAACTAGACAAAATTTGACAAATTTACCTACATGCCTGATGCTACTTTTGTGACACCTTTTCGGTTATCCCTTAGGTCATCAGCCTTAGGCCTCATACACAAACGTGTGCAACAAACTGTCTGCAAACTGGCTGCATGGAGGAGAGAGGGGGTGATCGCTGCTCATCACTGCTCCCCAATAGGGAGCTGAGTGGCAGCAAAAACGCACCGGAATAGAATCTGCCCTACTATCGCGGTGCAACAACATGGCTCGCCGCACAGTGCACCCCTATGGCAGCCGTGAGCTAGTTGCCGTTTTTGTGGCCAGCTCACAGCCACAGTCACCTGCATGAGGTCTTATAGATATTGCACTGAGACTAAGAATAATACCTCTGTGTATGTATTGTATATTGGAGATTTTTAACCTAAACCTTCTTGTACATCTGCAAAATATTCTCTCCTAGTCCAAGACTTTATTAGCTGAAACTATGTGATTGATTGCACATTAGATATGTAAATTCCCTGTAATTATTGATGTAGACTTTGCCCAGTAATAAAACATACAGGAAGAGAAGGAAAGTGTGTGCACCCAGTAGACATTCTGGAGACTGACAATACCAGGACAGAACTTGTAATTCTCCATGATCCACTGTCAGCCTATCTGAACACATTGGGAAACCCAGGATTTCACAGAATCTTTAGATCTTCTAGATATTAGGAAACATACGATGGAATCGGCAGTGGTAGTCTCTGGCTTCTAGTACATGATTCGGAAGAAGACTGTGACGTCCAGGTATTTCTATGTATAGTTTACTTGGATATAGATATTTATTACGAATGATATGTATATTATACTTTTATACCAATTATTTCTATAAACAATGCTCTGAAGACAGAGGTTTACAAAAACTAATACTAATAGTTTAACTATGTGACACCAGTATTGGACTGGAACCACTTGCTGGGAGTAGTGGTGATCACATGGTGCCGTTGTATCTATATACAATGGATACAGAAACTATTGAGACCCCTTTAAATTTTTCAATCTTTGTTTCATTGCAGCCAGTTGGTAAGATCAAAAAGTTATTTTTTTTTATCATTAATGTACACTGCTCCCCATATTGACAGAAAAAAAAAGAAATGCAATATCACGTGGTTATAGGTCATATTTAGTTCACCTGCTGCCCATTTCCTTCTTGAGATGGTTCTAGTCCTTCACTGGAGTCCAGTTGTATTTAATTAAACTGAATGGATTTGATTCCAGGCACAGACCTGTCTATATAAGACCTCAAAACTCACAGTCAGCACGTAAGAATCATGGGGTCTAAGGAACTGCCCAAGGAGCTCAGGGACTGAATTGTGGCTAAGCTCAGATCTAGTCAAGGTTACAAAATAATTTCTGTAGCACTTAAAGTTCCTAAGAGCACAGTGGCCTCCATAATACTTAAATGGAAAAAGTTTGGGATGACCACAACTCTTCCTTGACTTGGCCATCCAGCCAAACTAAGCAACCATGGGAGAAGAGTCTTGGTGAGAGAGGTAAGGAAGACCCCAAGATCACTGTGACTAAGCTCTAGAGATGCAGTAGGTAGATGGGAAAAAGTGCCACAAAGTCACCTATCACTGCAGCCCTCCAGTGATAGAGGGATGACTTCTACCAACTTCTCCTCAGTGCAAGACATATAAAAGCTTCATACAGTATGCAAAATGTATGAAATTCGCATGGGTGCAGAGTGTACATTTATGAGCAAAAAAAACTTTTTTGATCTTACCAATTGGCTGCAATGAAACAAAGTGTGAAAAAAATGTAAAGGAGTCTGAATACATTCCTTCCCCCCTGTATATAGGAGTTTAAGGCTGGGGCTACACCAAGACTGTGAGTAGCACAATGGCTGTCGGTAGGAGACTAAAGTGAGAATCGCTTCACATTGCTGCAGTAAAGTGTGTGTTGCTGAAGTCTTTGGACATTGAACTGTTTTTTTTTAATGTGCTGCATGCTGAAACGCAATATACCCTCCATAGAGTAACATCCAAATCTCATGTAAATTTAGTAGCAGTTGGACAAGCATTTATTCTCTAGAAATCAGTTCACTTTCGCAAAGAGAAAAATAACTTGTCCAGTGATTCTGAAGAGATCTTCCAAATGGATTCATATGGATAGGGAGATCACTGCAATTTTTTTTTTGTTGCTAAAGAACGTCTGTGTGTAACCTCAACATAAGCTGTAGTCATGTATATGAGCTTGTAACTGTATGTATATGAGCTTGTAACTTTTGGAAAATATGTCATCCATACCTGCCCAGCTGCCAGCATAGCACCTAGCCCTGCCCAACTCCACCCTAGCTGCTGCTCATAGGGAAACTATGCTGTACATAACAGCTTAGCAGATAACACTAACTTTATATTGCAGGACTATTCTGAGTAATCAATTCTTTTCAGGGACATCCTCATGATTCATGAATGAGCTGTAAAATGCACAATTACAAAAATCCTATGTCACATTCCCATGGCTGTAATATCTGTATTAAAAGATCCATGGAGGGTCAGGGGCAGAGGGCTTATAAGTCAGCTTATCTCCGTAGGAAAAGACCAGTACTATAATCAATGCATTACAGGCAGTCCCCTGGTTACATACAAGATAGGGTCTGTAGGTTTGCTCTTAAGTTAAATTTGTATGGAAGTCAGAACTGTATATTTTATCATTGTAATCCCAGCCAGAACTTTTTTGGTCACTGTGACAATTGGATTTTAAAAATGTTGGTTGTCATAAGAATCAGGAGTAACACTAAAGCTTCATTACAGACACCTGTGATAACTGTTATAGCTGATTATTGTAGACTGGGGCTAAACTACAATAAATAACCAATATCCAGAGGTCCGTTTGTAACTAGGGGTCGTATGTAAGTTGAGTGTTCTTAAGTAGGGGACCGCCTGTATACTGTAGGGGCCTGGTAGACATTATGTGCCCAGTATCTTCAAGTTATGCCTAACCTTTAAAGTTCAAACATCTTTATCGATGGTTTTTCACGAATATGGAAAACTACCAGGGGGCCAGGGTGAAAAAAATAGAACACATACTGACCCTGCTCCGGCTTCCATTACCCAAGCTGCGGTAGTTCAGCTTTTTGGGCTTGTGTCAAGCCAGGAGTTTCAAGGGGGCACGACACCCGCTTCAGCCAATAGGTGACCTATTCAGACCAGGGAACACCACATGAAATAAAGTCCCCTGGAAAACGGAAGTGACAACCAGTGGTCTGGTTCATCATTGGATGAAGTAGGTCCTGTGACAGCCCAAAACTCCTGGCCGGGTACTGTACTGATGCAGGAACCTGATGCCATAGCATTCATTTCTTTTTACATTGCCTCCTGGAAGTTTTCCATATTCTTAGAAAACCACTTTAAGTTTAGGCTTTAGTTTTGACTTGCAGTTGATACAAGGTTTGCAGCGACAGTACAGAACTTTAACAGGTATCTAAATGTGGCCTCAAGTCACATATCATGGTTGGAATTGGGTCCAGCACATATATGACATACATGTTTTGGGCCCAATATTTTTAAGTTTTAAGTAGCTGGTTCAAGCTTAAAAATACTCATACAAAATACTCTCCCCGTGTATATGATAATGGCCTTAAAGAGAACGTTTCATGAAATAGCCCTCTAATGTAGAGAGAATATATTTTTTCAGAGGTTGGCACACACGTCCCATTTATAAAGAAGAGAAAGATCTATAAGCTGCTTCCTACGCAAACAGAAGCACTAAATACTTTAAAGGAAAATAAAGTATGGAACAAAGGGCGAGCTCATATACAATTTGTGTTTATGGGTAGAAAATAACACCAATCGTTATAATAAACCTTAAAACCATCTGAAAAAGGGCAACAAATTGTTGAATGCCCAAATTTGCAAGGGGCAAATTTACCATTCGACATTATTAGCATTCGACTCAAGATGTACAAATATCACCCACCATATTATTATTATTGGCTGTATAAGGATAAAACTTTTCAAGACATTAAAAAGCTCATAATCATACTATCAAGTCATATAATCATCATACATTAACCTTGGAACAGACTGTATATTACTTACAGGGTTATGTTTTATTGTGAACTTATTATTACAGTACTGATCTTTAGTTTTGTTTCAGCGCTCTTAAGGTATCATGGGGAGTTTCTGGATATTTGTTTTGGCCTCATTTCTTCTTGCTGGATCTCTTAGAGGACATGAAAATGACCTGACGTCTGGGTGTCTCTGGGACAACATGTATTCTCTGAGTTGTACTTCAGCTGGAATCTCTGTTCTACATGATGTTGGACATGAAAGCACAAAATTATCTTCTTGGCCCCGTTCACCAAGATTACTGAAGACTATAAAACACATCAACTTGAGTAACAACATGATATCATCATTGCATATGGCAGCTTTTTACAAGTTCTTGGCTTTGGAAACGTTAAATGTTAGCAATAATTATATCTCCATGGTTTCAATGAATAATGAGCGGGGGAGACAAGATGAAATTTTGACTTCTTTACATACCCTCGTGATTGACAGGAATGGACTGACCTTTGTTCCAAAAGGTAAGAGCACCTAGCCTAATAGTAAATGTGCTTTTGGGAATGCAGGATCCTGTTATCGTGGCATTTTATCCAGCTTTGGGAACTCAACACCTAAAAGGGATTTATACAATATACGGAATATGCATTTCATATATTTTTATTTAGTTCTGTCTACTTCATATTCTTAAATGTATTTAATCGTCCAGAGGTTGTAAAGTGGTACTGTTAATGGATTACACGAATGTGTGCTCGCCGGGCCGTAATCAGTGTGAGCAGGTGGCCGGGTGCAGGAGAGAGGAGGGTTGAGCTCTCCTCACCCATCCCCTTTCCATAGAAAGACTAGCATCTTGGTCGCAGCGTGATGAGACACCGAGTGCTAACTGCACTGTGACCTGATGCCATAGACATCTATGGGGGCTGTGATCTGGCCAATCATGGCCCTCATATCCATAGTGCCTTATGTAATATGTAATGTGTAATAAACATATTATATAATGACTAACATTTTTGTCTCATGTTCCATGTTAGGCCTTGGAAAACTGAGATCTTTGCAGACTCTGGATTTATCTGCCAACCATATTGTACGGATACAGAGGGATGACTTTGCCAGCTGCACCCAGCTCCAGATCCTAGATCTAGGGGACAACAGAATTCACCAAATAGATCCGGATGCTTTTAGAGACTTAAGGAAACTGCAGGTGATTGATTTCATAAAAATGATTATATAGGTTGGACCATAATGATTATATTATAATTAAAGGAGTTGTCTGGGATACATTTTTAATTTTACTATTCAGGCGGCATGAAATAATAAACAACCTATACTTAATAGTAAAATATAATGCAATCCCAGAGAAATCCTTTAAGAATCCACTGGTCCTGACATGATTCTAATCAGAAGAGTGAAAAAAAAACTGTGTTCATTTTATAGTTAGTCTAAATGATAATGAATCCAATGACACCTATTGGACATTGTGTACATCATAACTAAGTTGTGGCCTGGGACAATATAGGCCATACAATAAGGTTGGTGAACCCCACTCTTTATGGTGGGACTGGGGTATCTATTATGTATTAGATATTTGCCAATGTTTGAGTGGCATATGTTAGGTTAAAAAGGATAAGACATGTTTAACTTCAATAGGCCCGAACCTCATGAAGATAGGGATCAGAGGTGTCTGACTGGGGCTTACACTACCCTCACAAAATTGCAAACACTCGCACTCTCAGACAGTTGGTGAAGTGTAGGGGCACTTTAAAGGAAATGCGTTATGAAAAAATCAGATGCTTAAAATCAGGTTTTAATTTTAAAGGGTAACCAGTCACAAGGATTTACCCCTCTAGACTACTAAAATGAATACTCTCAGGTAGGGTAAGAAATGTCCTTTTTGGAATCCCCCCTGGTTCCCCCCTTATGTGAAATCTCAACTATTTATCTATAAAAAAAATCCCCCAAAGTCATGGAAATATGACTCTTCTCCCCTCATTTTCACATGAGATGAGTCAAGTTTAGTGGTTGCAGAGGGAGTGTCATTACAGAAGCCATTATCTTTGGTTTTATGGTAATTAGACACATCCTTTTAGTGATTTATTAAATACTCGTAATCCCACCAGTTTAACCCTATAGATGCCTTTATAGAGCATTGCCGGGTACTCACTCAGACAATCAGCACCCTCCAGAGGTGTCGATCATTTCCATGGCAACCCTGGGGTCCGATGAAGATCATGCTGAAAGCATAATGCATGGTCTGACTAATGTAATATGCTGCAGTACATCAGTATTGCAGTATATTACACTGAACATGTGATCAAAGTCCAAATCCCACACTGGGACCAAATAAAACGGTTAAAAAGGTTGAAAAAAAGTCCTGTAATTCCTGTAATGTTAAAATACATGTGACAAAAATTTTGCTGTTAACCCCTGTGAAACTAACTTCTAAAAGCTGTTTTTTAATTCGTTGAGTGGTGTCATTTCTATAATGGGGTAAATGTACATTTTGGTGTTTTTCATAAAAATGTGAAAAATGAAAAAAAAAAGTGAAAATAGTCCCATAACATCCTATAAAAATAAAAGTATACATAAAAAACCATACCAGCATAAAACTTACATTCGGGAAAAGTTAGTTATGAAGTTATTTGGGTGTCTGACTATCTGCTTGACAATTAACCCCTAGGGGACACAGCCTATTTTGGCCTTAAGGACGCGGCCCCATTCTTCAAATCTGACCTGTGTCACTATGAGTGGTTATAGTTTTGGAACGCTATGAGATATCCAGGGGATTTTGAGATTGTTTTCTCGTGACACATTGTACTTCAAATTAGTTTAAAAATTTGGATGATATCTTTTGTGTTTAGTTATGAAAAAAAACTAAATTTGGCAAAAATTTGGAAAAATTCTTTATTTTCAACGTTCTAAATTCTCTACTTTTGATGCAGATAGTCATAGCTCCCAAATAAATTCATAACTTACATTTCCCAAATGTCTGCTTTATGTTGGCATGGTTTTTTAAGATTCCACATATTTTACTAGAATGTTATGAGGCTCAGAATTTAGGTATCATTTTTCAAATTTTTTGTAAAATCACCAAAACCTGTATTTAGATGGACCTGCTCAACTTCTAATTGACACTGAGAGGCCTAAATAATAGTGGGACTCGTAAAATACCCCATTGTGGAAACTACACACCTCAACGTATGAAAAACCACTTTTAAGAAGTTTGTTAACGCTTTACGTGTTTTATAGGGGTTAAAACAAAATGGAGGTGCAGTCTGCAAATTGTAATATTTTTTCACAATACACTCATTTTGGGTGGAAAATTAAACATTTACAATGGATTAAATGAATAAAGGCTCCACAAAGTTTGTTACCCAATCTCTCCCGAGTACACGGATACTCTATATGTGGTGGTAACCTGCTGTATGGGCGCACGGCCGGGCATAGAAAGGAAGGAGGCGCCATCCAGATCAGATTTGCTATGTCACATTGTACAGGCTATAATTTTTTTCTTTTTTTAATGTGGACCTATAGGGGCTTATTTCTATTGCCACATGAGATGCACTTTTCTGGTACGTAATTTGGGGGAATCTATAGGCTAATTGGTGAGATTTTATTAACTCTTTGTTGGTGGAGGAAATGAAAATCATCACTTTTCAGGAAGATTTTTATGGGGTTTTTTTTTTTGGCTGTTTACCATACCATAAAAATAGTATATTATTTTTATTCTATGGGTCGCCACGATTACAAAAAGACCTCATTTATATAGATTTTTTATTTTTTTCCCATTTTTAGTGCATAAAAAGTAATTTGGCAAAAATGTTGTTACTTTTAGCATCACCGTCTTTCATATGCATAATTTTTTTATTTTTCGCCTCACAAATCTGTTTAAGGGCTTATTTTTTGCGAGAAGGATTTTTCTTTTTAGTGGTCTTATTTTAGAGTGCATAACATTTTTTAAATCCCTTTTTAGAGCATTTTTATAGGGTATTAATTGAAAATGATCTTTTTTCTGGAGCTTTTTTTTGTTTTGTTTTTTACGGGGTTAACTTTGCGGATCTAATAACGATTCTGCTTTATTATGCAGACTGTTACGGACGCAGGGATACCAAATATGTGGGGGTTTTGTGTATTTTATTCAATTGTACTGAATAAAAACCAATTTGGAGAAAATCTTGTTCATTTTAGCATCATCATCTTTTCATATGCATAACTTTTTTATTTTTCGGCTGACAAATCTAGTTAGGGGCTTATTTTTTGAGAGAAGAGTTGTTCTTTTTAGTGGGCTTATTTTGGAGTGCATAACATTTTTTAAATTACTTTTTAGAGCATTTTTTTATAGGGTATTAATTAAAAATTATCTTTTTTCGGAACGTTTTTGCGTTTTTTTTCTACGGCGTGTACCGTGCGGGTCCAGTAACAATTCTGTTTTATTATACAGATTGTTACGGACGCGGCAATACCAAATATGCAGGGTTTTTTGTGTTTTTGTGTTTTTTATACTTTATTAAGTGTTTTTATGGGAAAGTGACATATTAGGGGCTTATATTTTTATGTATTTATTTTTTATTTATTATAATGTGTAGTGTTAAGTGTTTTTGCATATTTTTACTTATACATACTTGAACTTGAACCAGTGATGCTCTGATCACTGGTTTAAGATCAATACACTGCTCTCCAAAATCCATTTTTTATTTGTAGAGCAGTGTAAACTGTCTGAGCAAGCTTGCGCATGCTCAGACAGTTTACAGTCAGACCCGGAAGGGGTCTGACTGCCATGGAGACCGGGCAGCTCCGGGGCACATGCCAGTCCTCGGAGCTGCCCAGAAGTGGATCGGATCCCCCGGTAAGCGGCACGGGGGATCCGATCCACAGCGCAAACACCCTTACACGCCGCGGTCATGTTTGACCGCGGTGTGTAAGGGGTTAACACCCGTGATCGGAGCCGGCTCCGATCGCGGGTGTTAGCGCAGGCTGTCAGCTGTACTAGACAGCTGACAGCCGCTGCTTCTGGTACCGGCTCCGTTCGTGAGCCGGTGCCAGAAGCAGGACGTTATAGAACGTCCCCGTGCGCTAAGCATCTAGCCCCGGGGACGTAGTATAACGTCCTGGTGCGCCTAGGGGTTAAAGAATTTAGAACTTTGAAAATGGAGAATTTAAGTTTTTGCCAAATTTTCATTTTTTTCATAACTAAACGCAAAAGATATCATCCATAATTTTAAACTCATTTGAAGTACAATGTGTGATGAGAAACCAATCTCAAAATCACCTGGATATGTTAAAGTGTTCCAAATTTAGAACCATTTAGAGCAAAGAAATCTGTAAAGTAGCTTAGTCTTTAAGGGGTTAATAAAGTCTATTAAATAAGTCCACACAACAATACCCTCTCACACAATATTAAAAAGTATCTCAAATGACAGTAACGCCTTCAAAGTCTGATAGGATGGGTGTGGGGTGGCCACATTAAGTACTAAAAGATTTTGACCAACGGTGTACCTCGATCACGGCCTAGTGACTGGCTGAGGGAAACTGCGCATGGGCAGTGAGACAGTTAAGACGTGACTCCTCTATACCATTCACTAAACCTTTCGGAACAAGACTACGGTAGACTACATGGTGATTTCCTTGAAAAGGTACAATGACGTAGTCAGAAGGGAGGGGGATGAGGCCGCACTGAGAGAGTCTTACTGCATGACAATATGACTCGTGGATAGATAAAGACACATGACACCCACATGACTCAAGTAGCCAGGTGCATTTTTAAACTTCTTTTTATGAAGAATCTTAGGGATCAGTGTTAAAATTGCTACATGTGACAGGTTCCCCTTAAACCAATAGATGATACCTTTTTACTATGGAAACAGGCCCGGCACTAGCTCCTAATATCTCCTACTACTACAACAACCTGATTGGTTGTATGCTGATATAAAATCTGATGAATTGTGAAATAAATAGAGTTAAATATGCATTTAAATATCCTTACTATAGAATGTATTTGTATTTTTCAGGTTTTAAGACTCAGCAACAATGCATTGGTCAGTATTTCTCCTCTGGTCTTCCTGTACAATCATGTCTTGAGGGCCAACATCAATTTATCATACAATCCCTGGGCTTGTGACTGTAGGATTCTGCCTTTGAAGCATTTACTTACTTCTCTGCCAGTGGATATGAAGAAAGAGTGGAACGTTACATGCAAGTCACCTCTCCCCAGAGCAGGACGTCCTCTGCTTTCCATAGACCACATTAATGGATCATGTGAATCCCCTATGCACAAATATATCAATGCTAGAAATATTGTAGTTAACAAAAGGGAAGATACATATTTGCCCTGTGACATCAAAGACATAAGTGGTAAGTATTTATTTAAATATTACCATTTATAATGAAAAAAATTGCATGCCTAAGTCTTCTGCATTGATATTATATAGTATAACAATACACAAAGGTACAGAATTTAAAGGAAATTTACCATTAAAAATCCAGCATTATAAAACAGGGACATTACTCATAGATCCAGGCACTGTGACTGTGGTAATCTTATTATATTTGTTATCCATGGCCTCCTTCTAAAATCAACTTCATATGCTGTTTCATTGTGGAAGGAGCAATCCCCCTCACACTGTGTGAGGTTACATCAGACACATGGAGGAAGGAAATGCTGAGGGGGAAGGGTCAGGACAGTGCAAAAGTATTTGAAGCTTCAGTACCAAGGGGCTCTGTTAACAAACACAGGAGCTTTCAGGCTTGTTAGCATAATTAAAAAAAAATCTCCCAAATAAGGCTGGGATAAAATCATGTTTTTTTTTACACATTTAGTGTACACCAGGAAAGCTCTCAGCTTATACACTAAATTTGTCCATTCACTGTCAGGCGGAGGCATGCTTTTTGCCTCTGACTGCTCTTATATGTGCAGTCTGCCCAAAATAAAGGAGGCCATAACAACCTATAGGGGTGGGCATCTGTTTGGCATCCATCTCTGGCCTCTGCTGAGAGTACACTCTGGGAGGACCCCAGTGATGTTACTGCCCATATAAGGACCGTTATGAATATTGGAAGAAGCCAATAACTTCCTGATGCTTATATTCACTCATCCAACAGCTTTCAGTGGGGGAAGTCGAATTGGAGGACATATCCTTCTATATGAACATACAGTAGGATGCATTTCAGCCCGCCTTTGTAAGGATACATTTGATATCCTACCAATATTTCCTTGAAATAGAGGGCTAAAAACACAATGTGAATCCAGCTTAAGGAACATAAAATGAGTCACCTGGTGATTGTCCTGGATCTTGGTTCAGAGTGCCATTAGAAAACCTTTCATTGTATCAGAAGAAACTTCCACCGGCCAGGAATGTTGATAACAGTAGGTTATGCCCACCCTTGTAATAAGCCCTGATTCAGCCAGTATGGAAGCCATCATATAGCTCTTAGTCCTGGCTTGGAGAGGGGGATCCCCTATAGGGGGTCCACTCCATGATTTCCTTGTGTCCCAATTTGGATTATGTATTGGGGCTTTCCTCACCGTACCACCCTTTTAATGATTTTTAAGCAACTTATTGCAAAGATTATTGAGAAGAGGAAATATATCTTACTACAGTCCTGGTTACATATTTCACAGAAAATATGTGATGTAGATTTAATTCAAGAATTTTTGTTTTACAGGGAACAAGAAAACATTTTGGTGGACTCCACAAGGTGTCATACCAGGAGAACCCTCAATAGCAAACCATTACATCGACAAAATGAACAACTTCATACTATCAGAGCATGGCCGTTTTCGTGAGGGACTTTATATCTGCATTGCGGACATGGAAAGGGTTGTGTACCAGGTACATTTCCAGGCAGATATAGAGAAGCCTTTAATAAGGAAGCCACGTGATGTGCAACAGCTTAATACCAGAGTACGAACGGATCAAGAGCTTGCTCTAGCAGTTTCCCTCTCCGTAGTCGTCACTTTTGTATGTGCGTTTTTACTGGGTGTCTTCCTTCGACCGTGCCTGGAAAAGTTATTGAGAAGGATATGCAAACCCAACTCAGAGAAAAATACCTCTGATGAGGTGTATGACAATGAAGCTTTTTCTGAGGAAAACATATCAACAAGGAATTCCTCAAATAGACTGGGGAGTAGTTTGCCAGTCCATGTCACTAAGGACAACTCTTCTGAAAGTGATATGGGCTATGAAGAATCCAACACTGAATATGTTAATGTCACATATAATGAAAGAGAAATCTACTATAATGATGAGCAAGCCCCTACACATATTGAACTTCAAGAGAGAAGCAACATTTATGATGCAGTTGAGGCTGATTCTCCTATTCCAGAGACTTCACACTTGCCCAATACAAAGAGAGTAACATGGGCAAGCGATGAAAAGGATAGTCCTAAAATAAACCTTAAACATGCAATTGCATTGCTTAAGCCTATTAATATAGTACCAATAACTGAAATGGGAAGTACTGATGACCATGATCAAAGCATTAGTGTCTCTGGAACGAAAAACGAACAAGATTATTCAAATGTGGTCATCCCTGAGAAAAATAGGGGGAGTTTTTCAGAAACGTCTTCTGATGGATCAGAGTTTTGGGATGCAGAGGATCTTCTTTCTGACGAAGACATTGTAATAAATGATGTTTCTACACAGCAAGTAGAATCAGCCAATAACGGGTCCAATAGGTTAGTTGAAGATGACAGCTCAGAAGAGGATGCTATAATCAATACAAGAGCAAATAGAGACCATGACAGCCCTAAAGTCAATCTAAAACATGCAATATCTCTATTACAACCTATTAATATAACTGTTCCACAGTTTACAGAGTATGACATAGTAAAGAGTCCTACACAGAAGCAAATATTTCCAATTCCTTTGCCAAGATCTTTCAAATCCAGGAATGAAAATATTAATAATGAAGACATCATATTGTCTAGAGTTCCAGAAAATCAACTTAAGACATCATTAGATGAATCACAAAGTAAGGCGAGTTATCACAGCAGTTCATCAGATGATGGGTCCATTGATTTTGATTACAGTTCAGATGAGGGGGTTACATTGAAACCTGATTTGCTGCCGACAAAGAGAGCATCAAGAAAAACCAAAGATGATGCTAACCCTACAGTGAACCTTCGACAACTTATTTCTCTTCTCAAACCTATTAAAATCATTGCTGAATCATCAACAGAAGAAGAACATATTCCTCAATATCATTACCAAGAGCCTAAATATTCATTCATTAGACCAACATTAGAAAGCCAAAAGACATTTTCTGACAGTAGTTCATCAGAGGATGAATCAAAGGAGAATGGAGAGGATCACAGTTTGGGTAAAGGGAGTATGTTCCCATCTCTTGTTATCACAAAGAGACCATGGGAAAGAAAGGAAACCACTACTCCCACAGTGAACCTGCAACATGTAATGTCTCTTTTTAAACCTATTAGTATCACAATTGCTGAACCCACAGTTATTGAACAAGTAAAGAGACCTTCAGAAATGGAGTTCTTACCAACCAATGTATCTAGATATCCAGAGCGCAAAAGTATAGATGATCTAGAATCAGAAAAGGAACCGTACAAAAAGATAAATGACAGCTGCTCATCAGATGAAGGGTCAGAATTTGATTACAATGACAGTTCCGATGAGGACCGTCAGCTTAATTCTGGCTTACCTCCAACACAGATACCATCATGGACAAACAACAAAGCCACAAGCCCTACAGTGAACCTTCAACAAATTATTTCTCTTCTTAAACCAATTAACATTGTAGCTCAAGAACCTGTACCATCCACAAGACCAACTTATAGTATGGAAGGAAAACAAATGTCCTCTGATAGCAGTAGTAGTTCCTCAGACGATGAATCAGTGGACAATCATGGTTCAGATGAGGGAACTATCATTCCTACTGTTGTGCCTACGAAACAAGAAACTTGGGCAAAGCCACAAACAGCTAGCCCTACAGTGAACCTTAAATATGTAATGTCTCTTATAAAACCTATTAATGTCACATTTCAAGATTCTTCAAAGACTGAAGAAGTTACAAGACCTTCACAAACACTATTTTTCCCAGGTAGTATACCCAGATATCCAGACCACAGAATGGAAGATGATATAATTACTATTGCCCCTGTAACTGGTGGAGAAGCAAAGAATATGTTGTATGAAAGCAGTTCATCAGATCTTACCGATGAGGACAGCTCAGATGATGATGTTAAGGGGATTCCACAGATGCCTCAAAATCACCAAGCATCATTCATAACCAACATTGATACTAGACCTACCGTGAACCTTCAACAAGTTATTTCTTTTCTCAAACCTATAAAAATAATAGCTCCAGAGTATGAAATCAGATTGGAAGAAAGAGACAGTCTTCTTAAACCATTACCGGAACCTGAAAATTGGTCCCCCAATCCAAAATATGAAACTAGTTTTATATCATCAAGACCAACAAATGATTTGGAAAGTAAGCAGATGTCTTCTAACAGCAGCTCGTCAGACGATGAATCAAAGAAGGATTACAGTTCAGATGAAGTAAATATAAAACCTCCTTTTGTGCTTATAAAACATCAAAAAGTTAGCCCTACAATAAACCTTCAACAAATTATTTCTCTCATTAAACCAATTAACATCATAGCTCCAGAACCTGTACTATCCACAAGACCAGCTTATAGCATGGAAGATAAACAGGTGTCTCCTGATAGTAGCAGTTCATCAGACAATGAATCAATGGAGGATGACAATTCAGATGATGGAACTATAAGTCCGACTGTTGTGCTGACAAAACAAGAAACGTGGGCAAGGCCACAAATATCTAGCCCTACAGTGAACCTTAAATATGTAATGTCTCTTATAAAACCTATTAATGTCACATTTACAGATTCTGCAAAGATTGACCAAGTTAAAAGACCTATGCAGTTTTTCCCAGGTAGTATACCCAGGTATCCAGACCACAGAATGGAAGATTCAGAAAATCTGTGTCATTACCAAGATATAAAACTATCTGGAGAACCAAAATATAAGGCACCTAATAAATATGGAAGTGATAGTACAATTAGTACTTCCCCTTTAACTGGTGGAGAAGCAAAGAAAACATTGAATGACAGCAGTTCAGACAATAATACTGATGAGGACAACTCAGATGATGAGGTTAAGTGGATTCCACAAGTGCCTCAACAAAACCAAGCAACATTACCAGGCAACATTGATACTAGACCTACTGTGAACCTTCAACAAGTCATTTCTCTTTTCAAACCTATAAACATCATAGCTCCTGAGAATGAAATCAGATTGGAGGAAAGAGACAATCTTCTTATACCATTACTAGAACATGAAAATTGGTCAACCAATTCAAAATATGAAACAAACGACATGGAAAGTAAGCAGATATCTACTGACAGCAGTTCCTCAGATGATGAAGCAAATAAAGATTACAGTTCAAATGAACTGCTTACAAAACATCAAAAAGTTAGCCCGACAGTGAACCTTCAGCAAATTATTTCTCTTCTTAAACCAATTAAAATCATAGCTCCAGAACCAGTACTATTCCCAAGACCAACTTATACTATGGAAGGGAAACAGATGTCTTCTGATAGTTGTAGTTCCTCCGATGATGAATCAGTGGAGGATAACGGTTCAGGTAAGGGACCTATAATTACTTCTGTACTAACAAAACAAGAAACCTGGGTAAAGCCTCAAACAGTTAGCCCTACAGTGAACCTTAGGCATGTAATGTCTTTAATAAAACCTGTTATTATCACGTTCCCAGAATCTCCAAAGATCGACCTGGTAGAGAGACCTTCACAAACACAGTTCTTCCCTGACAGTACATCTAGGTATCCACAGCACACTATTGAAGATATAACAAATAAACCATACAATGAAAATCAGGGCTACAGGGATTCTATAACAACGAATCCTGGCTTGCTTTTAACACATCAGCCATCATGGAAAGGAAAAGGAGAAGAAAGCCACAAGGTGGATCTTCAGAAAGTCATGTCTTTGTTAAAACCAATCAATATCCTAGCTCCAGACTACTCAGTATCGGAACCAACTGGAAGTCCTTCACAAGAACAGTTTTTCCCAGCTAGTAATACAAGTAATGAAGCTGGAGATGATAGCAGTTCATCAGACAGTGATTCAAAAGATGAGGATCACAGCTCAGATGAAGGAAGCATCAAAAGTTATGATTTACCTATAACACAACAATCATCATGGATAGGAAATGAAAGCCCCAGGGTGAATCTTCAAAAAGTCATGTCTTTGTTAAAACCAATTAATATCCTTGCACCAGACCATTCAGTAAAAGACCTAGTTGGAAGTCCTTCACAAGATGAGCTTTCCCCAGCTGGTAGTACATATGATGTTGGAGATGTTTTAGTATCCACAGCACTACCGAATGATAATAAAGAAATGCACACTTTTTATGATAGTAGTTCATCAGAAGATGAACCAGAAAAAGATGAGGATCACAGTTCAGATGAAGGAAGTATCACAAGCTATGACTTACTTCCAACAGGCCAAATACCATGGACAACACAAGAAATTGAAAGCCCCAAGGTAAATCTTCAAAAAGCTATTTCTCTCTTGAAGCCTATATCGATCGTAGCTCCAGGCCATTTGAGGAATCAAACAGTTGGAAGTCCTTTAGAAGAAGAGTTTTTCCCAGCTGGTAGTACATACTCTGAAGCCCAAGACTCTTTGTCACCCACTGGACTCCCAAATGACAGTAGCTCATCAGGAGATGAATCAAAGGAGAATGGGGACCATGATTCAGATGAAGGAAGTATTGGTAGTGACTTAGCTATATTAGATGATATACGATGGATACCCAAAGAAGATATAAGCCCAACTTTGAACTTGAAACATGTCATGTCTCTTTTTAAACCTATTCGTTTTATAATTCCAGACTATAAATCAAGTGAAACAATGCAAAGTCCTGCACAAATGCAGTTTGTTCCAAGTGAATTGCCAAGAAAGCCGGAATATAAAGCAGAAGATACCTTACAAAGATGGTATGACAGCAGTTCATCGGATGATGACTTAAAGGACGACCACAGTTCAGTTAAAGGGAATGTAATGCCTTTTGTACCTATAAAAAATCCAGAAACATGGACAAGTAAGGAAGTCACTAGGCCTTCATTCAACCTTAGACACGCCATGTCTTTAGTAAAACCTATTAATATTGTATCTTCAGAGTCAACAACTGATCTTAAGATGTACTATCCACATAATCATCAGTATATGAAAGAGAATGAAAAAGTTGAAAATCAACCACAATATCCAAATTATGAACAATATCATGTGGAAGTTATTACCAGACCCATAAAACATAAAGATACCCTATATGATGGCACTTCATCTGATGATGGTTCAGATAGAGAAGATGATAACAGGTCACATGTGAGTGATCGGAAGGACTCTGAGAACGTTATATGGACAAGCATAGAAAATGATAGCACAACAGTTAACCTTGAATCTATGATCTCTCTGGTAAAACCTATCAATATCAAAGCTCCAGACAGCACTGTAACTGAAGCATTACGCCGTTTTAAGGAAAAGTATAATATCCAAGTACGTGAACATCAAAGGGGAAACCAGTTACAGGATACAACATTTGAAGATCCTTATTTAGATAAACTCCATAGTCCCAAGACCAATCGAGAAGATGAACCAAAGCAATTTGTTTATGAGATGGGTCTGGATTCAGATCCCAGTAAGGGGATTACAAAATTGTTAGCATGGAATTATGATGAAGATTCTAACCCTAATGTAAACCTGAAACATACAATGTCTCTCATAAAACCCATTAATATCATAGCACCAGATTCCTCTTCCACAGTGACTATGAAAAGTCCTGAGCAGAAACCAAAAGATAAATTGGAAGATACAGAGACATACCAACAACACCATGATCAATACCAGAGATTTTATAAAGACATTCCTACAAAACAAATACATAAAACAAGTTTTAAAGACCCTAATAGTTCTAGTTCAGAAATAGCTAATGCTTCCTACAGCAGGTCTCCTGAGAATGAAAAAAGTCGGCCCTCATACAGGGGTGATATAATAAGTTCTGCTCCTTTTACATTAAAGCAGGCAAGTCCGGCAAGCAATGACAGCACAAGCCACAGACTAAACCTCAAACATGTAATATCCCTAGTGAAACCTATTAGCATTGTAGTTCCAGACTCTACATTGACTGATACTTTAGAGATTCCCACAAAAACATTACTATCAGATCGACTGTCACATAATACAATTTCTGAATACTACACAGATACCCTTCATGATAGCTCCTCAAATGATGGCTCATTCTTTAGCTTTAGTCAATCCGATGACCCCGAAACCATAGATGCTGCCAAAGTAAAGGAGGGAGGACTCATAGGAAAGATTAACAAAGATAAAGTTTCAGAGGGTCATCAAAACATAACAGCCAAAAGCGATGAAGGACTTAAAGACTTTGCCGAAGGTGGATATGAATTGAATAAAACTAAGGATGTTCTACATTGGTTAAATACCAATACAAATGATGAACCATTACTTCCAGCCAGTAAAGCCCTTACTACACAAAAACCTGAGCAAGAACTTGTCTTAGACCTAAACAAACATGAATGGACAACAAGAACTATTACAAGAAAAGAACCCTTGACGGTGCCCAGTTATGAATCTCAAACATCTGGGAACACAACTTATTTATTACCAGATTTTGGTGAAACTAGCACAGATGCAGGTTATAAAGAGGACTCTTCACCTCAATGGGATGTAATAATACAAAAGGTGGATTCGCCCACGGTGAACCAATCTGCGCCAAAGCATCATGGTAATTACCATACAAATAAGAGAAGGGTTTTTGATGCATTTTCAGACTCCATGAAAGAGGAACCAGTCTAGCATTACGGAGATACCATATTCTTAATATAAAAGCTTCTCGGATATGTAAATATATTGTAAATTATAATATGCTGTACATTAATCTACATAATGTTGTAATATCAATCTGTGATACTTATAATCATCCACCAGATTACCAGGAACCACTGGAATACAAGGTCTATAAATCACAGTTGAAATAAAAAGTTATTTTAAACTTTTTGACATTGTATGAAATACAGTGGGTACGGAAAGTTTTCAGACCTCTTTAAAGGGGTTATCCGGGTTTAAATATTGACTTAGGGTCGGGCTGGGGTGGGCTATTTAAAAATAATAAACGTGTACTTACCACGTCCGGTTTGTTTACAAAGGTGCACAGGGAGCTTCCTGCAGGCCGGAAACTCCCATCCGACACCCTCTCCCAGCGCTTACAATGCTGAGAGATAGGGACGATGGGAGGAGCCGGCCGGAAGCTCCCTGTGCGCGGCTTATGTGCCCCTGTAAACAAACAGGGGCATGGATCAAACGGACCAAAGCGCCAGACATCAGCGGCACAGGAGGAGGTAAGTACATGTTTATTATTTTTAAATAGCCCTCCCCAGCCCGGCCATAAGTAACTTTTTATAACCAGATAGCCTTTTTAAATTTTTCACTCTTTGTTTCATTGCAGCCAATTGGTAAGATCCAAAAAGTTCTTTCTTTGCTCATTAATCTAAAATCTGCCCCCATCTTGACATAAAAAATGAAATGTAGATATTTTTCTTTAAGACAAACTGAAATATCACATGGTCATAAGTATTCAGACCCTTTTCTGTGACACTCACATTTAACTCTCATGCAGTCCATTTCCTTCTAATCCTTCTAAAGATGGTAAAGGGGTCTTAATACATTCTGTACCCATTGTAGATCAGGAGGTGAGCATTTCTAGTTATATAGGAGAACAAATAGGGATGGGGGGGGGGGGGAATATTTTTTGGTTACCTATTGGATTCAGCTTCTGCCTGATATAGCTGCTTAAGGCTGAATGGCCAGATATTACCAGCCTGCAATGGCCAGAGATTACAGGACTGTGCAAAAGCTTTAGGCAGGTTTGTATAAATGCTGTAAAGTATGAATGTTTTCAAATATATTGATCATCAACTTTCACCCCTATAAACCTACACTGCTCCCTTATAGAGCTTAGCATCAACATTGCATCTATACCTTTATTTAGAGATTTAGTGAGATTTTTTCCAATTAAAGTTTTTTAAATAAGTAATAACCAAAATATGTTATAAATATGTACTGCATTATTCCATCAGCCTTTACCGGGTTCAGCTACAGATGCAGAGGGTGCATGTACTTCTGCAAAGTGAAAGTCTCCTGCAGCTTCTTCTAGAATCTGCCTTCAGCTGACAGGCTGGAGGGGGGCTTACTTCAAACGCCTATTTCTTCTGAACCCTGGCACCTAGAAACACAATTGTGTCATATTAAACAGGAGTCTCATTTTTAATATGATATATGGATTGTGCATGGATGTTTAAGAAATCTGGAGATATTCACTCTTAAATTTACAATCTAGAATACAAGGTTGTACATAAAAATCATTTTTTAGTACAACTTTAAGGGTGAATATCTCTGGTTCTAATAAGCATCTATTGCCAATATTCAGGAGTTATGGCCGTTTGAATTTGGTCACTGGCAAGTTGTTTATAGACATCCTTTCTGCACGGGCCATGTGCAAATAGGACGTATATAGCTGTATGGCAGGCGTGAAGGGGTTAAAGTAAATGAGGCAGATCTTTGGGAAGTTCTACAGCGCAGTCTTGATGTCCCCTGGTAGTGGGCATTTTGGAGGAGGAACAATGAGTGTTAGAAGTGCTGTGGATGCAATATCAATGTTAATCTATATAGGGCACTGGGGAAGGGTTATAGGCATGAAATTTGATGATAGATTTCAATTAAACCCTCCAGGAGCACTTATTAGAGTAAGCAGCTCCCTAGCCCTACCCCAGTAATAGCAGTGTTAAATGGCTAGTTTTATCGGAACATACTGATAAAGCTAGGATACACTGCAGAAAATAGCCGCTCGAACACCTATCCAAGCTTATAGCGGTCCGGCGTATTCATGAGGGGGTGGTCCAAGGCGCTCCCCTCTCTTCAGAGGACAGCCACTCCGACACCATAGGCCGGTAGTGACTGCCAGGTTCCATGCTGCAGTCACAGTCTCCTCGGACCACCCCCTCATGAATACACCAGACCGCTATAAGCTTGGTCCAGCGTTCGGATGGCTATGTACTGCAGTGTATTCTATGTTCCGATAAAGCTGGCGATTTAACATTGCTATAACTGGGATAGGGCTTACTTTAGAAATCGTTGCTAGAGGGATTATTTCGGGTGACAGGTCCTCTTTAACAAATCAATATTTGATGAGATCATTTGTCTTCAAAACAGCATCAATTCTTCCAGATATAGTAGGGAACTCTGTGTGGAGGTTGTTCCAAACATCTTCAAGGACTGATCACAGATCTATGTATATACGCAGTCTCAAATCCTTCTGTACCTTCATTAAATCCCAGATAGACTTGATGTTGTGATATGCGCTCTGGATATGGACTCTTTGATCTTTTTAAAACTGATACAGATGATTTTGGCTTTATGTTTAAGGTTGTTGTACAGAATACTTCTGCATCTTCTAAAATCACATATGACTATAACTTTTGCACAGCACGATTTATCTTAGTCCTGTCATTAACCAATATGGCTGGGAGGCATTTAAGCCAAATCACGTAGACGCACCCTCAAAAGGAAGATTGTATTTATTTAACATTTTGCAGTGATATTCAAAAAAAACCAACATATAACACAAATTTTTATTTGGGGTTATTGATATTATTAACAGTCAACTGCTCCATTCATTAATGAGAACCAGATGTACAGTACCTATAGTGTCATTTGTTGCTGTGGTAATATATGTGAAGTCCATTGAACCTTTACATTAAATTGGGAAATGTGTGTGATGGTCTATGTCCATAAAACAAATGTTCACTATTCTTGATATATATCATATTCTTCATATATATCAGTGACTATGTGCAGAAATCAGCTTGACCTGTCAGCTTATTGAGAAATCAGTGAATATCTGACACATTTTCAGAATACTTGGTCTAGAGAGGTCTACATGGTTTAGACAGTAGTAGTGAATCAGTAGTGAATGTACCACAATTCTGATTTAAATGTGCACCAGATTTATTAATGGTTTTAGACACTTATTGTATGCCTCCCCAAGTGTTTAGAAAAGGAAGTGTGGATAAGTGGATTATTAAAACTCGCCATATTTCTTTATTGCCTGTGCCAGTTTCTTTGCATGAAATAACACTGAAAATCTTAGCTGGCATAAGGTTTAACTAAACCTTTGAAGCTTTTTTTTTTACTTTACAGAAATGTAAACTTTGTAATATACTTTATTAATAAATAAAGCATTTCTGTCCAATTTTTTGCTTCTTTCTTCTCCTGCATTGTGCGTTTTTTTCACAACATACTCAGATCTGTACACTGCAGATAGAAAAGGACAGGAGGCTAATGAATAACTTTCATACCTAGAGAACATTTTGAAGTTCTCAACTGAGTAGATAAAACTCCTAGTGACTGTTCGGGTATCCAACTTGCGTATAATGTGTGGATTTGCCATATTGCATGAATGTACAGTACATCTGAAGCATTATACGATAACATTGTAGTGTACAGGGTTTACATGATGACAATACCACACACAAATTGTAAAAAAAAAATGCAAAAGTTGAGCTCTACCCCCATGCGGTGGCAAAATCACTGCATTATACACAGGACAAATCTGCAAGTTTTAGCTAGTTTCTGATTAATGTATGATAGCAGCATTATTACCGTAAGGGTTAACCCTGCAGCCATTACCTATCTAATCTCTGTGAGTACTGAAAGGAAAGTTGACTTACATTCAGTAGACTTAAAGCATGAAGAAAGGCAGGGGGGAAAAGAGGATCCTTAAACATTTTTGTGTAACCCCTTCCTGACGCAGGGCATAATAGTACTGCACAGTGAGAGGTGACTTCCCGACCCATGCCGTACTATTACATCAGGCTTCTGGCACCAGCTCACAAGCAGAGTCAATGCCAGTAGCTGCGGGTGTCAGCTGTATCTAACAGTTGACACCTGCCTCTAACACCCACGACAAGAGATACTGAATTATAGGTTTGCTTGTTTAAGCCGAAATGTGGAAAATGCTATTAAAAGTAAAAAAACAAAACCATGAATACAATATATTTTTAAATAAAGACAAATAGATAAAGTCACCACACATGACCATAACATATACACCTTTTATAAAGTACAAAAACACGCAAAATCACAAATAAAACCCACACCGCATAAGTAAAAATCTGTACAATAAATTTGAATTTGGACTCAATTGATGGAAAAAAAGACTAAAACCTTGCCATAAAAATGTAGATTTTATCATCAAATCCCCTCTAAATATTGGTCATAAAAAGTTACGTGCCCTCAAATGATCCCACTGAAAAGTACAACTCGGCACGCAAAAAGTAAGCCATCAACCAGCTTTGTCAACAGATAAATACTACAGGTATGACTCAGACAATACGGTGATGGTAAAACACATAAGATTTTCTCAATTTTAGTTTTTGTTCAGTAAAATTGGGCAAATATAAAATTAGGTATTGCCTTAATCGTAGTGAACCATATAATAAAAATAACATATTAATTTTCACGGTATGGTGATTGGCACCAACAAAACAATGATAAACAAGAATAGATGATAGACTTTACCAGGAAAGCCAACGTAAAGTAGACATTTAGTACATGTTATTAGTAAGTTATTCTAGATGACCATCTGTCTGAGAAGCTGAAAATTTTGTAAAATGGAGAAATTTTTCAGAATTTCTACTTTTTTCATAAATAAATACAAAACGTATCACCCAACTAATATGGAGTACAAAGTGTCACGAAAAACATCAGCAACTGGCCTAATAAACAACTACCACTATATTATCAAACAGTGTAACATCTTCTAGTTTTTGTTTATTTCAAGGTCCAGTGCGGTGGCATTATCTAGAAAATCTACTTTGAAGTGAGCTGTAAACTGGTTGCATAAAGTCAAGGAGGTGGAGAGTTTAACACGGAAGTCAAGGTTGGGAGCTCTGATCGCTTCCTCCTCGGTGATTGACATCATGCATCGGACTTCAGGAGATCTGCTTAGTGATGTCTCTGGATGCAGCACCATCAATTACAGTGAAGGGGCTTTCTGAGGAAGAGAGAGCTTGACTTCAGTGTTAAAATCTCTGCCTCTGTGACTTTATACAACCAATTTACATCTCACTTCAAAGATGATGGCACCACACTGGGTCATAAAAGAAACAGAATTTTGTAGGTGTTCAGCTGCTTGGCAACCTACTGGTGGTGGTTTATTAGATCACTATCTGCTGACAGGTTCCCTTTAAAGCGTTCCCAAGTTATAACCTCATAGTGACAATATCAAATCTGAAAAGGGGTTAATAAAGTTTACTATTATCACTTACACTATTCTTTTATGCATTTTGGTTAAAAGTTTAATTACCCTTTAAAGTAGAGAAAATAAAATCTAGGATTGCCGGCCATTATTATAAGGCGGTGAAAAGGATCAACCCCAAAAGTGAAAACCCCAGGCTTAAACACTCACACCGTAACAAGCTATGGACCACACATGAACAGAATTCACAATTTTAGTTTATTTGTGGGTACAATGAAACAATTTTGGAAACAGAACTAAAGCTGCCACTGTCGTGACAGATAATTGAACAGTTTTTGAGTCACATGACTTTGGTCCACCATGTGTGCTCAGTGAGGGGTACTCAACACAGAAGCATGGGATTACTTTCCACAGCAACAATGTAGCAGCAATCGGAAGAAATGGTTAGATAGAATTAGAAAAGTCAACCAAAATTTTGGTTCAATTTTAGACAGTTTTGCAGGTAGAAAAAAAAAATCTCATTATTTACACCGGTAACACATTCTGTTATAAGGCTAATGTATTTCTAAGGCGTGTGGGGGCATTGTAGCAGCTATTGGGATAACAGGAGGACAAGGTTAGGCGATAGAAAAATCATGGAGACGCTCACAGGGACATCCTCAATTCATTAGTAAGGTATTCCTCCAACACAGCTACAGAACATAAAGAAGCATGCAAAAAATGATTGTATTCATACAGAGCTATACAGATTGTAACAACCTGGAAAACAAAATGTGAAGGTTTACATGAATTCTGGGGTCTGGAAATCAGTTTCCTACTACACGGACCTTGCAATAGTTTCCAATAAATTAATTGATAGATGTCACAGAATTTGAAAAATTCATATGGAACGGCAAATGCCCAGACAAAGCCACTGCTCCATAACATAATGGCCCGGAGTCACAGTGACCCAGCATTTACCAGGCTTATAGTGCATACACCCCTTTAACTATAGTGTCAAGACCATAGGAAAGCACATTCTTCAACATACAGACCCGAATTTTGTACATTTGTACTGATAGCAATTTTAGAACTAATTAGCTAAATGTGTAAAGTAATGTAATATAGCAATATAGTTCACTTGTTGTACACTACAGACAGAAGGGGTTGAGGTAGCTATACCAGCACCAGCCAGCATATATCTCAGATATGCCACTGATGTCAGTCTAGTAAGGTATCACGGAGAAACATGAGATACATTCAGAAACATCAAAATATAATAACTCAGATAAATTTTAGCCCAACATTATGTCCAGGTATAGATACATAGAAGAAACTATTTTGTGATTTTTGTAATATTACAGCTAGAATAATGTTCTCTTAAAGTACTCGTCATTGTAAAGAAGTCTTCATAAATTAATAGTTGAGGTGATATCTGTAAATTGCCCCCACTTTCTGTTACCAGTCCTCTCCTGCCTGCTAAACTGCCCCTTTCACTGCTCAGACCCAACATCAGTGAAGATGGACTTTAAACTACATGTCTATGGAGGGAGAAGCCGGGCAGGAGAGACACAGATACATGTTGCATCAAAGAACAGCAAACCTTAGCAGATTTTTTTATTTTATTGTTATTTATCTTATTGTTACTTCCCCTAGGAGTGCTGTATGTTTGTTTCTGTCTGAAGCAGATCCAAGCAGTAAACTGAGCAGGTTATCAGATAATTGGATATCTTACAAAGTTTCACATATTCACATTAACTAGTCAATTACAAAAATACTTGATATGACAATACTTGATAGTGAGGTTGGCCACTTTACCTCATGTATTTTGTAATGTGTGTGTGTAAGTGTGGGGGGAAGATATTAGGTAATTTACCATTATACATCTATTACTAGTCCTGCTCCGTTTTCTTGATATGTAAAGTGAGGCCTCCTGTCTTTTACCTCATCAGCCAGATATTCCTGTCCATAAAATGGCCGCATATGGAGGACCATGTGATATATAACTGTCCATGAACAATCACCCTGCCAGGGCCTTGATCTTATATTCATGATAACGATCATAAGGTCCTGACAGGGCGACTGCTCATGGACCTGCCAGGGCCTTGATCTTATATTCATGATTACTATCTTAATGTCCTGACAGGGCGACTGCTCTTGGACAGAGATCACCTGACCCTCCATCTGCGACCGTTATATGGACAGAATCTCTGGCCGATGATGTAAAAGACAGGAGGCTTCACTTAACATATAAAAAAAAAACAACATCTAATATCTTGCCCCTTATTAGAATGTTAGTATATTTCCTTCATATACATTTCAGAACACACAACCAAAAATTCTCTCTCAGGAGTAGTACCATATCTAGTAATCAAGCAGGGAAGTAATGTACATGAAAGCAAAGTTGTTCTGGCCTTTTTAAGGCAGAGCTTGTGTGTCCTTGTGTGTCCTATACACATGACTAGTGTATATTATAGCTATTTTTATGTTTAGGTTCTTAAGGTATATTTGCAGCAAAAAAAGTGCCTTTGCAATTTTTAGTGCCAAGGATTCCAATAGCTTCACGTGGAAATTGCACAAGAAAAAGGGCCATCGAAACACTGAAACATTTGTCTGCATAATCTTCCTAAAAAGAAAACTCAAAAACAATATTAACTCGAGATGAAAATTTTAGGGAATAAAAAAACTATACAACTAATAGAGCATTGGCAAAAAATGTATTACCCAGTCCAAAAAACATTTCAAACTTTTGCCAGGGTTGTATAATTTACAGAAATAACTACGCGTACATAGCAGTGACATACAAATATAATTTCCATCACATTCATGGTTTTCCAGAACACAACTGACAACGTTCTTCTAAAATACACTATTAAAATACTTTTTCCAATCACATCAAAATATAGAGTTTTCTGACCCAGACTGCAGTACCCGCGTTTCGTCCAGTTTATACCATACTCAGTTTCTGGTATCAGTGTCCTTTCTGATGTTACAATATTTAGCACAGGGGTCCATTTTGTTCTGCATTTTATACACAGAACACAAGCCATACAACAGATACTTAGGAAGTCCCTATCACTATTAGGCCTATTGAACATGAGTGAGTTTGATGCGTCTAACTCACATCGTGTTCTTGCTGGAATGTCCGCCCCAAACGCTCAGGAACCGGAACTGAATGGACATGCTGACTTCCAGTTGCTGAGCATTCGGGACGGACGTTCCAGCAAGAACACAATGCGAGTTAGACGCATCAAACTTGCCGGTGTGCAATAGGTCTTAGATGAAGAAAGAATATCTCAATGTAAAATAAATAGAGGTAATAGTCTGCAGTGATGATGTCATCAGTCTCCAAGACTACACGTTCCTAGCACGATTACTGTGTACATAAAATAGCAGTAAGTAAATAGCTGATTGATTAGACCTTACATGCTTCTACTTGTCCATCTACACTACTTCCTTGCAGGTGAATGTAAGTTTGGCTAGGGATAGTCACAGATATTACAATATGTAATATTAGACATTCAAATTAAAGGGGATGTCCTTTGGAAGAAGCTGAGAATAGAGGAGAAGTTTCAGATCACTGGGGGATCAGCAAGATGAACCATTCAGCAGCCCTCTAATCACAGCAAGATCTTCAGACTCCGTTCTACTGATAAAAAGATAAAGGATGTGTTTCATTTACGGACAAACAAGCTCCACCATAAATGTTGCAACTACTGTACATGACTTTATGTAAAGATTTATTATTATTTTTACAAATAGGTATATTATTATCTATTGGTAAAAAAAATGGACTGGACATGTAATCCAGCATGCCTGATCTCCTTGAAAGGGAACCTGTCATCAGCAATTGAGCTAATAAACCGCTGCCAGAATATTGTCAAGCAGTTTAACACCTTCTAGTTTTTGTTTCTTCCATTGCCCAGTGCGGTGGCATCATCCAGAAAATCAACCTTGAAGTGAGTGGTAAATTGGCTGTGTAAAGACAAGAAGGCGGAGAGTTTAACACGGAAGTCAAGGTGGGGGAATCTCTGAACGCCTCCTCCTCGATGACTGAAATCATGCATCGGATTTCAGGAGATCCAGTTAGGGATTTCTCTCGATGCAGGACCATCAATTGCAGTGAAGGGGGGTTTCTGAGGAGGAGAGAGCTTGACTTTCGTGTTAAAATCACCACATCCTTGACTTAATCAATTACATCTCATTTCAAAGTAGATTTTCTGGATGATTCCACCCCACTGGGTCATGAAAGAGACATAATCTGGAAGGTGTTCAGCTGCTTCACAACATACTGTTAGTGGTATATATTTTATCAACGTATTTGTGTGCCAAATGCAGAGTAGTTTGAAAGGCAAGGACACAGAAGACAATACTGATGAACCCGTTCACATCTCAAACATAAAATAGAAATCGACTCATACTGAAATCATCAGGTTTGGTTGATATTTCTTTTATGTCTACGCAATATCAGATTACAGAACAGTGGCCCATATTTATCAAAAATAGTGCACTCTGCTATTTGCAGTTTGCCTGTGTAGTGTGCAAGGGGCGCCAGATTCAGGATTTCTGGTGCACGCTCTTCATGTACCTAGCACCCTCAGCACTGTTCTGACAGAGTGCAGCAACTTTTTTTTGCTGCACATTTAACATGGGGCGTGCAACACACTTCTACCAGACACTGCATGATAAATGTGGCACACGGTCATGGCACCGGAGCGCCCCCTTCAGTCCAGAAGTTTTCAAAGAAAGTGCAAAGTCAGCCAAAAGAATGGCGCAGGTGCTTTAATAAATGTGGACCAGTGTCTCTTATTGCTTTGAATGAAACAAAAAGAACTATGTACAAAATGATATACAAGAGCTCTAGATGCAAAGGTTGATCTGCAGCAATAAGTTCACATCTCTTATTGGCTGTGGATCATAAATAAGCTCTTCTACTGTTGCGCGTACTTGGCCCTGAAGCCGAAGCTATTAAGAATGTGCAGTAGCTCTGGCTTCGCAGCCGCGTGACAATCTCATAGTAGGAGGATCCAAAGAGGCTACTACGGCGTGGAGTAGCTGTGCAGTGTAGCTTCAGCTCCGGATACTCCATGCCCCAGTAGCCTCTTTCAGATATTTGCATATTAGGTGATAAAAGACTTCTAAAGTTACAGGCCACTCAAGGATTAGCCCTAAAAAGGGCTCCCATGTCATTCATTATTGAACCTGCCACCGGATCTACCTTAACAGGTAGATCCAAGATGGTAGGTTTCCTTTAAAGGAAAAAGGCTGAGCTCTGTGATATATAGGATCAAAGATTTTGGAACAGAATTAGGATTCACAGGAGAGCCATTGAGTCCCGACTACCATGTCCACACACAGTGATTGACAGCCCGGTACAGGGAGATCTGTCAACCTTTGTTGGCTTGGTAAGCAGGACTCTGAAATGAATATAAAGTGGCCATGCTGGTGTCCCAACACTCTCCCCACTGCAGATGTGGGGGGATTGGACATACTGGCCCACATTTATCAAAACTCCTGTAGAGGGTGCAGTGTGTGACAGATTCATGAAAGGTGTCACACATTCTTCATGAATCTGGCGCCCCCTGCACTTCTCCGGCAGAATACACCATTTTTTTCCCCGTTTCACTTTCTTTATGCTTTAGAATTGTGGCACAGATACAATAGTGGCACATGGTCCAACTGTGCACCAGAACGCCCCTTTTGTAGTACATTTTTTTGTCTTTTTGGACGCTGTGCAGCCGCGACACACAAAACTGGCGCAGACACTTTATAAATACATATACAAGCAGCTTGCACCTTCTTTCTAGTGCAAAGTTAGACAGAACACTTAATAAATGTGGGCCATTGTATTTCCACATGCCCAGAGGTGGCAGCCGATATCCTTTCCTTATAAAGGACACATGCATGCTCAGCCATATCCATACATGTTGGGGTGTAGACAACTGCTTTTGAAGCTTTATTGCTACTTTATAGTCTCATGCAGATGGCTATAATGCCACTAAATTTAAAAGCTTTTTTGTAATGCGTGTGGGGGCCAGATAATAGATGTACATTGGTAAATTATCTAATAATAGTTCTGCTCCGCTTTCTTGATATGTTAAGTGAAGCCTCCTGTATTTTACCTCATCAGCCAGAGATTCCTGTCCATAAAATGGCCGCAGATGGAGGGTCATGTGATCTCTATGTGCTCATGAACAATCACCTTGCTAAGACCTTAATCTTATATTCATGAGTAGTATCATTAACCCCTTCACGCTCCGCGGCGGATATATCCGCCACGGAGCGCAGTGACTTAGCGCTCAGTGGCGGATATATCCGCCACGGCTCCTATGCCGGCTCGGCTCTGGATCAGAGCCGAACCGGCATCGGGAAACACGGGGTGCCGGCTGTAACTAATAGCCGGCACCCCAGTGTAACACCCGCGATCGGAGTTGTCTCCGATCGCGGGTGCTTAACCCGTTAGATGCCGCGGTCAGCGCGACCGCGGCATCTAACAAGTATCTGGGGGGTCTTTCCCCCACGATCGGCCCCCCCGAACCGTTTTCGGGGGGCGCCGATCGTTGCTATGGTAGAGTTACTAGCAAGAATTGCCAGTAAGATGGCGTCTGTGACGTCATCTTACTGGCAAAGTGCCAGCCTATGCAAGTGCATAGGCTGACACTGATAATACTCTGCAATACATGAGTATTGCAGAATATTATCATGAAGAAGCAATCAGAAGATTGCTTGTTCATATCCCATGGTATAAAAGTGAAAAAGTAAAAAAAAAAGTTATTCAATAAAAAAATAAAGTCATAAATCACTAAAAATGCCCCAAACCCCCAAAACATATAAAGAGACATATAACTCAAAAAAAAAGTCTAAATCATAACACAAACCCCACATATATAGTATCACCGCGTCCGTAACAACCCGTAGAATAAAAGTAAATCATTATTGAACCCCCACGATAAACGCCGTAAAAAAAAACTGTTATAAACCCTCCAAAAATTATGATTTTTACCTTTTCAATCCCACAAAAAATGATATAAAATGCGTCCAAAAAACCATATGTACTCAGACATGATACTGGTGCAAAGTACAACATGTCCCGCAAAAAACAAGCCATCAACCAGCTCCGTAGCCAAAAACGTAACAAAGTTATGCCACTTGGAAGACGGCAATACAAAAATTATAGATTTTTCCCCACATTAGGGTTTTGTTTGACAAATTTAGTAAAACGTAAGAAAATATATTCATGTCTGGTATCCCCGTAATCGTATCAACCCATAGAATAAAGATAACATGACTATTAGTCTATACGGTGAACACCAAAAAAAAAAAAGTCAAAAATCCAGTACAGAATTGATGCTTTTCTACTCCTGCCCTCAAAAAAAGTTCCTAAATTTTCAACAATAGGTGATACCAACCCCAAAATGGTAACAATGGAAAAAGCATCTCATCCCGCAAAAAAAATGCCGTCACATGGCCCCAATAACGAAAAAGCGAAAATTTTATAGCCTTCAAAAGGGGCCAATGAGGAAACTAAAATCCTGGCAGCTGCAGCGCCCTCCTTCCCTTCTGCGCCTCGCTGTGCCCCCATAAAACAAGTAACGGCCACATGTGGGGGGTCTTTGTACTCAGGAGAAATTGCAGAACAAATTGTATGGTGGGTTTTCTCTTTTTATATTTTGGAAATGTGTAAATTTTGGTGCTAAATGAACGTATAAGGGAACAATATGACCATTCTAAATTTCACCTCCATTTTGATTCAATTACTATGAAGATCTCAAGGGGTTAACAATCTTCGTAAAAGCTGTTTCTGATAGCTTGAGGGGTGCAGATTTGAAAATGGGTAGATTATATAGGGGGTTTTGATGCTAAATATGTAAAATTTCATTCAAAACTGTATTTATCCCCAAAATAGTCAATTCTGAAAATCCGGAAAAGCGATATTCTATTTGTAAGCCGCGTGACGTCAAAATAAATTATCCAGATATTTCAGAAATTATGAAAATGTAAAGTAGACAAATGGGAAATGTTATTCAGCAACTTATTTAGCTGGTAAATCTATCTGCCTGAAAACGTGATGATTTAGAATTTCGAAAATGGCAAATTTTTCAAAAAATTCATCATATTTTCTTTTTTTTGTAAATAAACGCAAAACTTATCTGCCAAAATTTACCACTAAAATGAAGTACAACATGTGGGGAAAAAACAATCTCAGAATCGTTTTGATAAGTAACAGTGTTCAAAAGTTATAACCATATAAAGCGAAGCAAGTCAGAATCCAAAAAATCGGGCTGAGCCTTAAGCTGTAAAATGGCTGCGTCCTTAAGGGGTTAAGGTCCTGGCAGGGATCACATGACCCTCCATCTGCGGCAATTTTATGGAAAGGAATCTCTGGCCGATGAAGTAAAAGACAGGAGGCTTCACTTTACATTTCAAGAAAATGGAGCAGGATTATTAATAGATTTATATTGGTAAATAGATAACTTGCATGTTGTCCCTTAGAAATCAGATTATTGTCCTTAGGTACGACCACCACCGCCTCAAGAGTGCGGGAATGGTCGTAATAAAGGACAGCCATCATGTTTCTAAGAGACAACATGGCTACATTTATGTGAAATCATCTTTCCACATGTATATTTTTTTAATAACATGCAGTTATAGAAATGTATATCTGTGGCAGATTAATTAAATTGTGTGTGAATGCCCATATGGGAATACGCTTTATGCAAAATATATGTATTCTTTTAGTCCACTGGAGCCGGATACCACCACACACATAATCAATGATTAAACTATAAAGTGCAGGCTACACAAATGTTTTACACAAGAAGTTTTGGCAGAAACGTTTTACTATGAGGGGAGAAGAAGACTGTGCCTGCGTGTAGTCATATCACTAGCATGGCCATTGTCCATTTCATGATTTGTTTAATATGTGCAATATACAGGACAATGTGAGAAATAGTTTCCCCAACTCCTGTAGAGAACCGATTCAGCTTCAGAAGGCAAGATGTATGGGGGGGGGGGCGGGCTGGGGGTTTGGTGGATTTTGCTGGTATTTTTTTCCAAAACATTTACAATATTAATACAATATTAGGCTACATTCACACACATGTATGGGGGACGTATATACGGCCGATATACGTCCCCCATACACTTCTATGGGCTCACGGCCCTGTACGGGAGCGGTACGTTGCAGCACACCGTACCGCTCCTTAGCCCGCCTTCCGCTGTATCTTCTTATGGAGAGGGGCGGGGGTGAGCAGCGCTCATCCCCCTCCTCCTCTCCGCAGCGCCGATGTATGCCCGCCGTACTACGGTACGGAAGGCATACATCGTGTGAATGTAGCCTTAGACTGTACTAGCTGTGCATTGATGAATTTTTGCTTATTGTATATTATTCAATTGACTGTATAGTGTTCCCAGACTTGCTTAACATAAAATATTAATAAAATTTGTTCTTAAAAAAAAAAATACTAAGTCTGAGAACTGAAAGCACTTTTAATTTTTTACTTGTTTATTGAACTAACAGTACAGTAAAATTCCTTGAAATGAGGCTACACAGCAAGTGGAAATCAAGCCAAGATCTTGCTCACTATGTGACATATTATCCGTCAAAGTGTAGCCCTAGTTGGTCACTTTCATCGTACATAGATGTGTGCTTAATATTTTTTAAGCATGTATGATGCTGGGCAGGTTTCGCTGAAAGCCCATTCATGTACAACAAACCAGCTTTCTGTAAGGTGCGCAGTCTTTGGATATCAAATTTTAGGAATTGTACTGTTCCACCTGAGAGGGTTTGGAGAGCAACTGGACTGTACAAGCCTTACCAGACCCTGGTAATTCTGAAATTTTCAGATTATGAGCAAACAGTTTCTAACAATTTCTTACACATAAATGATTAATTCTTAAAGTGAATACACATTTGTCTTGGTTTTCCTCTGCTTCATTTTCTTCCTAAAAGTAAAGTGTCCAGGTTGAAAATATTCTTAGGTATTTGGCTAGCTACAGAATATTCAGATTCCTAATAAACCCGTAGGTTCATAAAATGGCTGTGTTATCAGCTCCTGCATCACCCATAAGAAAAAATTGCATTATGTAGGGCTCTCTATAAACTTTCAATACACCTCTTTCCTATTCACCATCAATGTCTTGTTGCAGAGAAAATTCTAGTTTTACATTTATGCAAATAAGTCTCCCAATGCACCTGTATTCCTGCTTCTCAACAGGGGGGCACAGACATGTTTTGAGAATAGTTTCTAAAATGCTCAAGTTTATATAAAGTGTCCTACAAAATGTAAGAATTACCTACAGAGACATTTAGGAGCTGTTAAACCGTAGGTGAGCAACAAAAGCAAGAGGCATTTTATGGGTTATTACAAAAGACAACAATCACTACTCGCACGGATCAAAAATACAGATTTCTCTTATCCAAAGGTCTACAGATTCAGTGTCACTTTGTGCCACAATAGTAAAGTACACAGTGCAATAATGCATTATGCCAGAAACAAACGTTTACAATGGAGCATTTCCTCTAGATATCATATCACAAGTAAATACAAGTCCTCAATGTGTTCTCATCTGTTAAATCTGTAAAATAAAAATTTAGGGTATACAGAGAGCCTAGAAGAGGGTCTTCTATATGAGTAAGAGCCATGTGCCTATGTAACCACTATAAAAGTCACATGGTAGTCTTATGGTAGTCTACCATACTACCATTGCCATGAGGTTTGGTTCATATTCATGTTGGAGGTTCAAATACGCCAGAAGAAGCCATTTATGCAATTTTGTAATAGGAGGGACACAATAATGGACACCCAACATAACCTACTGTCAATGGGATCTGCAGTATCTATTAAATCTATCCCTGGGATTACATAATTTAAGCAGACAAATGCAAAGCCCACCACACATGTGGTGGTCTTTCCAATGAAAGGACAAATTCCAGGGATAAATTAATTCAAGGATAATTAATTCACAGGACAATATACAGTCAAATTCATTTATATGGGCCTGTGGCCCAATGTGTGGAACAATTGCCCTAGCCGCCAATTATAGAACAGGTCCTATTCCTGCCTGTCTTTGCGGCTCGAGAGTCTTCATTAAGGTCCTCTCACACACCAAAGACACGAGGGATTACGCATCTGTTGTTTGTGGCCCATGAGTTCATATGCATGTAGCCTACTACAGCGAGACAATCCATGCATCGTAGCTGTGCAACATGGAACCAATTTCTTTGATTCGGTTACTTTCATATGTATATAGTTTAGACTTGTTTCACCAACTTCAAAAGAGAAGAATTTAAGGACTTTTATATACTGTGGATTGTAGAGGAAATGGTTTCTAACTTATGAAGATGCAGATCATGTATAAGGGATGCTCCGGTTTAAAGACAGGGAAAGGGGTTAAAACAACAAATAAAGTGGCATCACCTGATGAATCCCTACCGATGCAGCCCTTGGTCTCCGCTGTTCCAGCACAATGTTGTGGGTATGTGACCACTGTAGTCAATCACTGTCCTTAGTCAACCAACACAAGACGGATCAGCGGAGACAAGTGGCTTAGCGTCCGGGGTATCAGGAGGCAAGAAGTGCAGTTATTTCACTCCCTACCCTTCTTTCTCCAAAAAAAAAAAAAAACACAGCCACCCCTTTATCAGATATTTCTAACAACAAATATTTCAAGGAAAACAGAAGAAAAATAAAAATTTGGGAATACGTTATTTTTACAATGCATGTGAGCAACCAAAAAAAAAAAAAAAGTTTAAGATAAGCATTTATGTACAGGCATATACAAAAAATGAACAGCAATATACACAGTATCACAGTGAGGACATTGGCATATTCACCAATCTGTAGTGTAAATACGAAATGCAAAGCAGCCTGAAAAGAGAACAGTGCTACACATAAAGCCAGGCTCCTCCAACAGCTAACACACCGGGAAGGGGGGCCCGGCAGGAGGGATATACTGTGCAAATAAGCAACATGCATTTGATACAAACAGCAATTTATGGCTAATGGTTGACGTAAGTGTGTTAACAATGACTCTTCAGCTGCAATGCATAGGGGATCAGTTATGCCATCTGCTTTTCTTTATACCACTCCACAAACTCATCCAACAATACTGGCCCTGCAGGGAAGACAACAGAATATATATTATATTAGAACAACGGGGGATGTACAATCAGATATGGCTCCCATACAGGTGTTTTCACAGTAATTACATTTATCACTTATTCACTGGAGAATTACTAGGACCCCCAGTTATCGCCGAAAAGGGTACCTAACTGCAGTAATGCAACAAGGAGGAGTCTAAATATGGCGCTGGTCGAGGAACTGTATAGCCATCATGCCATAGCCATTATGCCATATCCTGATGATGACACTTTTATCCCTTATCCTGTAATAGTGTCTGGGGGCTACACGCAGCAGGGTTAGCAATAGTATGTTCAATTCTCATGGCTGAACAGATACTTATTCAACAAACAAAAGATTGTGGTTAGGCTGCATTCAGACGGCCGTTGGGGGGAGTATATACGGGCGACGTATGGAGCGTGTACCCGGGGAAAAGATAGGACATGTCCTATTTTCCCCGGAATACAGCGCAGTGCTCCATGTTTCTCTAAGGAGAGGGGCAGGGGTGAGCAGCGCTCACCCCCTCCCTCCTCTTCCAGACACCAAAATTTCCAGCCATGCTACGGTGTGGCGGGCACACGCCCATCTGAATTTAGCCTTAGGCTGCGTTCACATGCTGCATTTTGAAATGCATCTTATGAAAGTCTGCTTTTTGCCTGATGCAATGATAAAATGCAACAATAGACATTGGGGTAGATTTATCATGTTTTTGAGGTAAAAGTGTTGTAGTTGCCCATGGAAACCAATCAGAACTCAGCTTTAATTTTATAAAAAGTTGTAGGGAAATGAAAGCTGAGCTTTGATTGGTTTCCATGGGAAATTAGAACAGTTCTGCTGTGAGACTTCTGATAAATCTCCCCAAATGTGTGAATGCACCCAGAGCCAATGCTGCATAAAAAAACAACCATCTAACCATGTGGTGATCTGACACCCATCACCTTTAGAATTAGTTGTCTGTAGTAGTCACAACGCTTTTGTGACTGCGGCTTCCACATCACAGGTCAGTAATGTAATGTCATATGGCCTTTTGTGCAGCTCATAACCATTCAAGTGGATGTGTCTGGGTTGTAATACTAAGCATGGCTGCTATATATGTACGGCGGTGTGCATGCTAGGGAATGCATAGACAGCATTCCTCTGAGCACTGTGGCCATTTTACTGAACTGTTCTTGGACAACCCCTTTAAGAAGAGACATTTAATGGACTACTCAACTGAATCCAGCATCTTTTATTCTGAAGGACAAAACTGCCGTTACCTACTGCCCCCCAATACCATTAATCTGAGAACTATGTACTTACAAGCCCCATCTTCGTCGTAGTTGCTGAGGTCAAGGTTAATTGTGCGGCTGAACTCTAGAACGTTACACCATTGGTCCTTGTTAATTACTTTGTATTTCGATTGCTGCAAATAAAACATTGAGAATTTATGCAAGGACCCTGTTAGTGAACCCCGTTTTAAATACACTTTGTAACACACAAGGCAAGTACAGCATTTGGGGTTATGTGACTCTTTGTAGAAGCAGCAAACTTCCCAGACACCATGAACACTGTGCTAGGCATGAAATCTTAGAGCATAGACATCATCATAAAGTAGAACAGAGGCGCAGCAATCATGTCATTACATACAAAGTCACCATTCATTCTCATCTCTGCATGACATTTCTGGAGGAGCCTCTCAAGGCTATGAAATAGGCACAGTATGTATTGTTCTATGGATATTCTGCTGCTTCTGTACATTCCTTCTGTTGTACATGGAAATAGAGCCCCAAGACTCTATTCAGATGTTTATGCTCTTGTACAGTACAGACCAAAAGTTTGGTCACACCTTCTCATTTAAAGAGTTTTCTGTATTTCCATGACTATAAAAATTGTTGATTCACACTGAAGGGGTGTTTGGGGTCATTGTCCTGTTGAAAAAGAAATGTGGTCCAACTAAACGCAAACCGGATGGAACAGCATGCCGCTGCAAGATGCTGGGGTAACCATGCTGGTTCAGTATTCCTTCAATTTTGAATAAATCCCCAACAGTGTCACCAGAAAAGCCTCCCCACACCATCACTCCTCCTCCTCCATGCTTCACGGTGGGAACCAGGCATGTGATGTCCATTTGTTCACCTTTTCTGCATTGTATAAAGACACAGTGGTTGGAACCAAAGATCTCAAATTTGGACTCAATAGACCAAAGCACAGATTTCAACTGGTCTAATGTCCATTCCATGTCTTTAGCCCAAATAAGTCTCTTGTGCTTGTTGCCTGTCCTTAGCAGTGGTTTCCTAGCAGCTATTTTACCATGGAGGCTGCTGCACACAGTCAGTTGTTGTGGAGATGTGTTTGCTGCTAGACCTCTGTGTGGCAGTGACCTGGTCTCTAATCTGAGATGCTGTTACCCTGCGATTTTTGAGGCTGGTGACTTGGATGAACTTATCCTCCGCAGCAGGTGAATCTTGGTCTTCCATTCCTGGGGCAGTCCTCATGTGAGCCAGTTTCTCTGTAGCATTTGATGGGTTTTGCAACTGCACTTTCAAAGTTTTCCCAATTTTGCGGACTGACTGACCCTAACTTCTTAAAGTAATGATGGCCACTTGTTTTTCTTTACTTAGCTGCTTTTTCCCACTTACTAAAGCTGACAGGCCACATCTGTGATGTGAAACCTTTGGTGACTACCTCATGAAGTGCATCAAGAGAATACCAAGAGTGTGCAAAGCAGTAATCAAAGCCAAAAGTAACTAGAAAAACCTAGAATACAAGACATATTTTCAGTTGTTTCACACTTTTTGTTAATTATATAATTCCACATAGTTTTGATGCCTTTAGTGTGACTCTACAATTTTTATAGTCCTGAAAATACAGAAAACTCTTTGAATGTGAATGTGTGTCCAAACTTTTGGTCTGTACTGTATTTGATGGCATGACTACAGTATATTAAAAAATGTGAATTCTTGGTCATGGAAAATAAGACATCCTCTGAAAATAAGACCTAGTGCCTCTTTAGGGACTATTTTCAGGGATCTGTAGTGTATCTGCAGTCATAGAGATTAAGAGTAAATAATGCAGCAAACCAGCACTAGTAAGTTCTCTTCATCTAATAGTGCTGGCTTGCAGCAGTACACAGCTGTCCCGCGGTAAGGCTTGATCAGGACTGCTGTAAAGATACTACGCATGCCCGGCAGCCATCCTGATCTAGCGAGTATGGTATATGTGAACTGCGCATGCGCTAGGTATGCGCGTTCACATACTCCCGGCAGGTTCAGAGAAACCTCACTTTAAGCACCTGCGCGGCCACTGCTGCAAGTGATAACAGAGGGCCATTACTAGGGAGCTGGTAAGCCCCATTTACACTGTTATGTGAATAAGATAACTTTTTTAAAATAACAATGCATTGAAGAAATTTTTTTTTGGGTTAGGGATTAAATTTACTGTAGTAGGGGAGATGGGAATACCCCATTAAATACATTCATAACAAAACATAATTCTGTGTGTATGTAGCCTGAGGATGCACTTATACTCGTACAGAGAGGTTTTGAATTGAAAACAAAAGGGTGGATGAAAAAAACACATCCAAAAAACATAAGACACCGGAGAAAACATATCCAATACAGAGTACCCTCTCCCTATATGACCCACACCTGGATTTGCACCTAATAACATGGACAGATAAACACATCCTTACAACATTTGTGCAATCAAAACATGCGTTATATGCCTGTAGGTTGATAATGCAGCAACATACCTCTAGAAACTGATGAAACACTGGAAACAGAGGCCAGGTTTTTCCTAATAAAAGTCCTAACATACACTTTGCTGTATTCATATCTAAGCTCCGCTGGTCTTTTTCCTAGAAAATAACAATGAAATAAGTGAGAAGCAAATAAGAAGTAACCTTACAAGTAAAACGCTAAAATTTGTCTTATGTGCAGGATTGTTAGTCTACAAAAAAAAAAAAATCAGCATAAGTCATTGTCTAAAAGGCAAAGATCACATACCAGCAGTGGATGCTGATCTTCAACTACCCACTGCACAACTAAAGGAGATTTCACATTATTGTAAGAAAAAGAAACTAAAACATTAACCAGATTCAAAGTTACAAAAAGGGAAAAAATATGCAATATGAAGTTACCACAGCAGTCTCCCCAGAAAAAAGACTGAAACACGGGTGCAAAAGCTGTGCAGACTGCATGGCTTGACAAAAATATTGAGACGTCTACGACCTTCTCCTTCTCAGCTAAAATCTTATTGTATTCACCACGTAATCTTATTGTATTCACCAATGTACAATTGGTATTATCTACTTTGCAACCTGTCCATGTGGGCTGATCTACATTGGCCTAAAATCTAGCGAACATTTGCTGGGAATGGAAATGGCGTCTCAAGTAAAGGATATTGCTAAACTGAAAGTGAACTAAAATCATTTTTAGCTGGTGACAGGTTCCAATAGCCTATGCTATTCCATTTGTAAACATGCCGTATCATTTCAGTACTTGGTAATAGTTTATTTTACCTTACCCGGCTCTCTCCTAACAAACTGTGTTAAATCTCAGGAGGTTTTCTGCTATAGCAACCTTTGCCATGCATTCTTGTGGACTGAGACACAAGTGTGTATATACTGTATGTGTAATAATATGATATATACTATGTGTGTATTTGATGTATATGCAGTGTATAAGATGTGTATACTACATGTGTGCATGTGTATAAATGAGTGTAGAACTGTAAGTGTGTACATACAAGTATATAAATATTTGTATATATGAGTGAATAATTGTGTGTAATTGTATAAACATATGTGAGTCTACAGAGGGGAAGGGGGCTCCGTGTAGAAGTCTGCTATGGGGCCCAGCCTATCCTAGTTACACCACTGCCGGTTACTGTACAGGTCTTGATGTGTTTTTTATATCTAGAGAGAATTACCTGACAAAACCATGATGCTAATAATGTCTCTGTAGTAGCATATAAGATGTTAACAAGTCAAAACGTATTGCGAGCTCCCAACTGCAAACGTTCAGGTCTAAAAGCATCTTCATTAGGGTGTTATTCCCTGATGTACTTAAATTGCTTTTTAAAACGCAATTCAGGCGCAATGTGTGAACACCGCCTAAGTGGTATGCAAATGATTTGTCAGTACAGAGGCTCTCTTAACTAAACCTAGCTCTACATCAAACCTTTGGGCTTGGTGGACAACACCAGGACCTTTTTCACAACAATCTTCAATGAAATCTTGCATGTGTTTGGCCTTGATAGACCTCACCAGCAATGTCATACAGGATCAAATTGAATGAGGACGACTTGATAAATTGGCACTTCTAAGGGCAAGCATTAGTTTAATGAGCAGAAAGAACTGACACCAGTCAGTATTGGCTCTGTGCCCTAAATACTCATCACATCATAGCACTGGACTTCCAGATTTGGGATCAGGCTTGGAAAAGAAATCAAATGCTGTAATAGCAAATGAAAGGGTGAGAAGTGTACAATTCTATTGAAACATACAAAATGTGTTTTTCCAGAATTTGAACCATATTATCAGCAACTTATAGAAAAAAAAAAGGATGTAAAACTTAGTTTGGATTGCTCAATGCTATGCTTTATCCAAGCACTTGCCTATTCAGAAATGCTATACGACATTGCTGTTCTGCACAAGTATCTTCAAAGTGACATATCGGAGTTAAAAAGGTGACTTACCCGTGCAAAATCAAAAGCATATCTATAAATAAGTTTAAAATTAGCTGGCTCATTTAGTAAAGATCTCAAGTAATCCAAAGTATTCCTAAGTTTTTCAGTGGCGTCACATCTGAAAGAGAAAGCACAATATGACTTTCTTGCGTCTCTCGCAATCGGAAATGTGTTCATACAAGCTAAAGTCATATGGACCTGATATGAGTAATGACATTGACATTGACCACTACTGCATCAAAAGAAGCTTTAAATGGAACCTGTCACCAGATTTAAACCCATGAAATATTATGAAATCTCATGCATTTATCTGTATTAAAAAAAAACAAAAAAAACCCGCCAAAACTCATGAAAATGAGCAGAGAGGAGTCATATTTCCTTAGATAGGTCAAGTATAGAGGATGCAAATCACCCTTATATTTCATCCTATAGTACCTAAAAACATGTTTTTGAAGATTAGAATCTAATCTTTCAGGCTGCCTCAGGATTGTGGTTGTGTGAGCTACAGAACCGGAGATATGGACAGACCTGAAAGGGCGCAGGTTAAAACGCAATTGCCACCCATCGGGATACATCAGGAGGTGGGGGCACCGGGAATATCATACAGTGGTGCAAGTTAAAGGGAACCTGTCACCAGGAGACCCATTTTTAGCACTCCCCCAGTCCCCACAGAGCATAGTACATACACTGCCAAAGTGTTTTTGTATAAAAAATAGGTTTTACATAAAAAAAAGATATGTTATATTGTACCTTTCATTAGCATCTGCTGTGTGACTAGGCAGTTGCCAATTAGGAGGGGATGGAAAGGAGCAGTTCCCCCCTCCCACCCTTGGGAAACATGTGACCTTTTCAAATATTTGAATAACTCCCCTCGCTCGGGATTGGCTGTAGAGGAGCAGGGGACGTCGCTAAGCCCAGTGATGGGTGTTTTCATATATTTGAAAAGGTCACATGGAGGAGCAGTTCCCCAAGGGTGGGGGGGGGAACTGCTCCTTTCCAGACTCTCCCAAAAGGCAACTGCCTAGTCACACAGCAGATGCTAATGAAAGGTACAATATAACATCTTTTTTTCTGTAAAACCAATTTGTAATACAAAAACACTTTGGCAGTGTATGTACTATGCTCTGTGGGGACTGGGGAGTGCTAAAAATGGGTCTCCTGGTGACAGGTTCCCTTTAAATAAACCCTATGACTTTAATCGTCTGTACCTCCAAAGTCCAAAAAAGGGCATCTGAAGTAAATTTACTCTTTTCAGCTCTTTTTCATAAGATTTTGTTTTATAAGCAAACAAATAAGATTTCACTTGAAAGAGGGATGCTAAGATTGATACAGTACCTGGCTATTTATCATACCAAACTGTGTTTTCCATGACCTATTGTAAGGCACCATTCTGTTTTCCTTCAATAAAATTTTGTTGAAACTAAAAGAGGGAATGCTAAAAAGGATATTTCATATCATATCTGGGGAGACTTGAGTGCCAGATCTAGACTAGAAGAAGGCTTGAGAAAGCGTGTTTGCACGTGAAACTGCCCGTCGCCTTAGCGAGGCAGCTCCTCATTCTGCTCTGTACCTCCACAACAATAATAAAGAAAGCATTTTCACATCATTCCGCTGAGTGCCGCATTTCCCTCTTTTGTTTTGCCTCATCTGTCTGCATATATTGGACGTGCACCCTGGACTGCTTTGTTTTCCCTAATGCCCAGTCTCCTGCCTTTGGTCTGCAGAATGTGTTCATTTATGTATTCTGGTGTGAGCAGTGCCAGCCTTTGAACTTTCTTTCCTCCTCTCTCTCCTGAACTAGACTAGAATAAGATTTACCTATTTCAAGGTAAAGCACTAGAAAATGGCTGGCTTTCTGTCACAGTGTTCAGAGTTCAAGTATATCTTTATTCATTTTAACACAATCCCTTTAGAAGAAGCAATTGGTCTATAATAGCAATTGCCACAGAAAAAAAAAAAATGAAAAGATACCAAAAAACGGCAATGGCAAAGCTGTAACGCCTGTGAGATTCATTATGCCCTTTATCAGTCCGTACAGCCCACCACATCCTCCCATTTGTATACAGGTGGTTGCTGGATGCCCATCAATCACTCCAATACCAGTTTAGGCACATCCTAACCCTATATAAATTCAGAGAAGTAAACATGCACTTACTGTAGGGATGTCATTCCTTTTAACCACTCCTGTAATGTAAAGTAGCCCATATTTTGTGCATCCAGTTTCCAGGCCAGTACAAGCATAACTACCTATGGGAGAGCAAAAAAATTGCAATGACTAGCTGCACTTAGGGCACGCCAAATGTGTAAGTATTCTCATCCGCAGACCCCAGGTTGTCTGGATTAGTTCCAGCTGTATATTGGACATAACCTTTAGGCCAGAAGCAGATGACCTTGGTCAGACTGTGAATCGCAGACCACGCTATGGGCGAATTTCATGGACCGATTATAGTTTGTTGCTGCTATTCGGTGCGGCATATATGACTATAATGCTCAGAGTCCTGTCCTCTGCACTGTGGTTGGGCTGTGAAATCCGGGAAGCGTGCGGTCTACGATTCACAGGCCGGCCACGTTTGTCGGTTTCTGGACTTACACTGATCAAAATTGTTGTTGAAATCTACATTGTTGGATTTCCGTTATCTGCCCTCATTGCCCACATTGAAAAGCAGCCTTACATTTTCAGGTTCTACACAAATATCTTCACAGAACTTCTCCATGCCTTCTGGACCTACGATGTCATCAGTTCCTGTAAACAGAAGCATGAACCTTGCGTTATGGTGTGTAGTTAGACTTCCTTTAATGAATAGAACAACGAACATCAAAATTTGTCACAATAAACCAGCGTCACTCGTGTCCATATGAACATCCCAATTCCATAACAGCCTTTCTTATTTACACCCTCCTTCTTACAAAACAAAACAAAAAATCAAGTTTTATAAATATGTAAATGAGGCCTATATGCTTGGGGGCCCCTCCGGGCTCCATCTTCACAGGCTAATACACATCCCCTGCAGCGCTTCTTTTACAATTCCTTCCTACTTTGGAGCTTCCCAAGACGCTGGTGACCTGCTTACCCCCCTCAAAGCACTTTTACCATATTTACAGATTTATGAAACTTATTCTTGTAGGAAATATTTCACGAAGTACACAAAGACAGTTATGGAATCAGGGTGCTCAGATGGACAAGTGAGTGACACTGGTTTACCATAAATTGTGAGGATAGATTTCTTTTAAAGAGTACGGAGTGTTTTAAAGTCAGTGGATGTAGTAGAAGACCCACTATGTCATGGTATTAAAGCCCTTTCTTTTATTTACGGACATAACGCTGTCTCTACAATAGTATGTGGACATTTACAAGAGGGCTACTGATATGACAGTCCTCATCAGCAGAAACAAAGATTTAGGGGCTGTTTATTGGCACACATTTGGAGCCTACCGCTGATACCACCTGACCTACAGGGGAAAGTTTAGCCGAATCAGGCTGTCAGATCTGTACATTTTCGACTTCTACATAAGGCAAAGAAGGTAATCAATAATGCTAGCCTGCTAAACCTAACAGTGAATCCTGTAAGATTATGGGGCTTATTTACTAAGGGTCTGCGCGCACTTTTGTAGGACTTTCCGACGTTTTTGGGTTTTGCACGGCTGTGACAGGTATCAGATTGTGGCGGGGCTACGGGGGGCTTGCCATCGGACGATCCGACTGATTCAGACTAAGCGCAGGATTTAACTTTCAAATTGTGTCACAAGACAATGCACTTACATGCACCCCGAAGAAGAAGGTGAACTCCGGTGACACATGCAAGATATCGGGCGCACAACTTAGTGAATCGCGGCACAGTGCATTATCGTCGGACAATGCACTTTCGGGGAAATTCGTTGGACAGGTAAGTACTGTAAATGTGCCCCTATGTCTCCATCACATAATCATGGAACAAAAATAAGTCTGTAGAGACAGGCGGTTTGCTATGATGCGACAGAAAAGCCGTTTCCCTTTTAAGACTGTGTAAAATAAAGGGACCATACCTGCGTATTCATAAAACCATTCTAGGCATCTCTTGCTTGAAAAAGCTTCATCCTCTGCTCTTATTCTGGAAGAGTCGTATTTCTTATACATTCTTCAAGGTAAAAGGTAGAGGGAGATTATGTTCAGCGAGTGCGGCACCATAGCTGGAGGGGGGGGGGCTGTCTGAAGTCATCTTTCCTCTGGCATGGCTCTTATTTATTAAGAAACCTGCCTATTATCTGACTGAATTCATGTTTTTACAGCTGGAACTCAGACTTCTGCCAATGTTGAACCAGCAAGCCAATTATTAAGGCTCTAGTGACTTGCATGAATGCAAGGAATGATATGGAGGGGGGTGGAAAATCCATGGAGAGTCAGATGATTATTTCATACTACATGCATTATACTTTTGAAAGTCACCTAAAAACTCTTAGCCCCATATAGTGCAGGCAGTTAATAATAGGCGTGGATGGAAAATGGAATGTGATGAAGTTAAAACACGATAAGAATATCTCCAAACCCTAAGTTAAATGTTAAAGGGGTTCTCGGGGTCACCCTATAGGTGTCAAATGATTGTGTTCTGTCCGTGAAAAATGTACCGGATTTCATGGACCAACCACAGTGCAGGGGACAAGATCCCAAGCATCATAGTGATATGTAGAGTGCCATCTTCGGCACTGTGGCAGGTGTGCCGCTGCTCTTACTCACCTCTCCTGGGATTTCACATAGGGTCTCTATTCCCATTTGCCTATCATTTCTTAGGATAGGTTATCAGTACAAGATCAGTAGTGACCTATTGCCTATGGCCATACACCATCCCGGTCAGCAGTTCCCGGTACACAGAGGATGGAGCCAGAAGCAGAAGGCTCCATCCACTAGTGGGCAGGGTACTGCAGCTCTGCTTCTATTTACTTGTATAGCATCAAAACTGGACCTGGGACCACAAATCCCGTTTAAAGTGAATGTATTTCATTTACCCATTGAGAAAGCAAAGACTGGAGCAGCAGCAGTGTAGGATACAATAAGATTCACGGCATGACGGACTTCAGGATGCTTTCATTATGGAGCCAACTACATAACAGTTAGGCTACATTCACACTACAGTATGGGGGACGTATATACACGTGCGGCACCGTACCGCTCCGTAGCCCGGGGAAAGATAGGACATGTCCTATCTTTCCCCGTATTACGGCGCCGTGCGCCATTACTTCCTATGGAGAGGGGCAGGGGTGATCTGCGCTCACCTCATCCTCCTCTCCCCGCGCTGCCGTGTGCCCGCCGTGCTACCGGTGCGGCGGGCTCACGGCAGTGGGAATGTAGCCTTAATGGCAATATTCTCATGTGAAATGGGGCTGCTAATGTCCTACCCATCATGTCTACTCTTCTTAGCCAACAGGTCGTCACCAGCAGCAGGTCTCCTCTTTTTCCGTGGTGGCATTGTTTTATTAAAGCAGTCGGAGGTACTGCAGGAACGCAGGCTCCCTGGAAACAAATAGGCAACATCTAGGTATAAGAATCATTTTAGTCAGTCTTTTATGTATATACAGTATACTGATAACAGATCATTAAAACATAGAATGGCTTCGCTGTCAGAGATTTGCTGTATCATTTGTACTGTTAAAAACCTTTCAGGCACCTCCTATATCATGACACGATCTAATGTACATGGGAGCCTTTACACAAAAGATCCATCATATTGTAACTGTAATGCTTCACTTGTATCAAAAACAATGTAAAAACTATAAACAGGGTCTTACTTTATTTTATGAACAAATGTATTAAAATAACTTAAAAGATAACCTTTAGCTAAAATTAAAAGTACCTGTCTGGTGATCGTCTTGACCCACGTCTTCCGTCAAATTCTGCAAATGAAAAATAAAAAGCTTACCCAAGTACTAATGCAGACTTACTGCATTACCCTATTTTCTGGACTATTAGACAGGCTTTTTAGCAAGAAAAATTCTTGCTAAAAAGTGCCTGTGTCTTATAGACTGAAGGTCAGGAGGATCCAGCAATGCCAGACCCTCCTGACAGCTCTAATGGACATCGGGTGATGCCCTGATGTAGAGCTGCACCCGAGGAGAGCCTCCGCACTGCTCTCTCCCTTTGCCTACAGGACCTGCTGTGATATCAGAATCATGTGACTGATCACATGCTTCTTACATTACCATGTACTGCCAAGAATGAGGACATGCTGCGCTGGGACAGAGTAAGAAGAAGAGGGGAATAGGGTAAGGGGTTCTGTGAGTGTAGAGTAGTTCCCTGTGTGTTATTTATGTGTGTATAGCAAAGCTGTGTGTGTATTCATGTGTAGAGTAGTTCCCAGAGTGTTCCTTATATGTGTATAGCAGATCTGTGTGTGTCTTCATGTGTAGAGCAGTTTCCTGTGTGTTCCTTATGTGTGTATAGTAGAGCTGTGTATGTATTCATGTGTAGAGTAGTTCCCATTGTGTTCATTATATGTGTATAGCTGATATGTGTGTGTAAATGTATGGATGATGCAGAGCTGTGTGTGCAACTGTATGGATGATGCAGAGCTGTGTGTGTAAATGTATGGATGATGCAGAGCTGTGTGTGTAAATGTATGGATTAAGCAGAGCTGTGTGTGTAAATGTATGGATTAAGCAGAGCTGTGTGTGCTGTGCTTGAGTGTGACCAACAGGGATATATTAATTGGCGTAAAATATATTTTTCCTTTTTTGGAAGCCTAAATCTGGGGTGCGTCCTATAGTAAGAAGTGTCTTATTGTCCGAAAAATACGGGTATATACTTCCTAGTGATGGATACAAAGAATAGTCTGCATCACACCTTTCCTTGATGAGAAAGCAGTATTAAAGTAATAAAATAAACATGATTTCTCCATCTTACTGGTCACAAGAATAGGTCCTCAATATACATCTATCCCCTTCCATCTCCAGTATGAAAAACTTATGTGTACTTCAGCTGGAAGGATTTTTATATGCTTCAGTCAGATAACTATTATCATCATGCCAAATTCTTGCCCTTACCAGCCGATTGAGTGTGTGGTATATCTTGTGAATATTGGCCAGTGTTGATAGATGGGAGTTCAGCTGAAAATCTGTGCAATGAAATAAAAAAATATATACAAAAAAAATTAAATACAAGATGCCACAATAACTATGTAGATGCAAGATCATACTAACGCTACATTCACATGACCGTTATTGTGGCTGGCAAATGGCACCAGATCACGGCCACAATGGAGGTCTATGGCACTGGGTCACAGTTTGGTGAGCACTTGGTCTCATTGCAACGTGACCCGAAAACTCGGCTTTCTCTGCAGTCGGGAGGGGCGAGGAGAGCTCCCCCCTCCACTGTTCTGCAACAGAGATGTGTGCATGTAGGATGTGCCAAGTTTTCCTGGATAATAAGTCGAGTCATCATAGCAGCGAATGTTAGAACTCCTCTTAGATATAACAAGTGCAAGAGCTGAATTACTTTTTCAATGCTCAATACAAACACATCCAGTTTTTAAGAATTTGACTATTAACAATTTTTAGTGAGAAAATTGAACACCAGCTCACCTCTCCCTCTCACCTCTGCTCAGGTGTATATAATATTCCAATACGAAAGAAGGTCACGGTCCAGCCAAGACTCTCCAACTTGACAATCTTTTATTTCAGATAAATCATAAAAAGTTCCAATGCATATTTAAGGTCTGACAAACATATACTGTATATGTTTGCTATGATTAAGAGCGGGGTCTCCGCTCGAAACGCGTAGACGTTAAATATGCATTGGAACTTTTTTTGATTTATCTGAAATAAAGGATTTGTCAAGTTGGAGAGTCTTGGCTGGACCGTGACCTTCTTTCGTATTGGAAATTTTCCTAATGATAAATCTCTGCTTTAAAATTATATAGGTGTTAGTGTCTGTGTTGCCATAATTTGCATTATACCCCTCCAGACAGAGGTGGCATTAACGATTTATGACCCTTCCCTGCTATAGTTCGCTGCCCGGCTTAAAAATCACGTGACCAAAGCCATTCATTATTGTCCGCCGATGCTCACTTGACCTTCTAAAGTAGACTGCCATGTTTAGCAGTGGGAAATCCTGGCCATCTACATGTTGATATGTGCTCCTCCACACAATGCCATCAGCAGAGTTATTCCCTCCCCAGACCAGTCAGTATGCTCCGGGGGAATCAGTCATAGTCTGCTCCGGGGGAATCAGTCATAGTCTAGGCTGAGGGGATGGCAGGGGCAGTTATGTCTGGTCTAGAAGTTGAAGTTTTTGTGGAGACAAATAAAAATAAATTTGAACCCCTTGTTTAAACCCATAACATTTTGATCTTTTTTTGTTTTCATTTTTCACTCACCACATTCAAAATTCTATAGCTTTTTAATTTTTTTATATAAAGAGCTGTTTAAGGACTTGTTTTCTGCGTAACAAATTGTACTTCGTAGTGTTAGTACTGTATTTAATATTCCATGTAGTGTACTGGAAAGAAAAAACAAACAAACTGTGAAAATATGCATTTGCTGGCATTTTCTTGAGGGCTTGGTTACTGTGTTTTTATACATTTACCAAAAAAAAAAAAAAAAAAGGGAAAACATTCTGTGCAAAAAAAAAAAAACTTTTTAAGGCCATCCTTTGATACAATCAACTTTTCAGATTTGTGTACGGACCTGGGTAAAATGTCATTTTTTTTTTTCCAGATGACATGACATTTCCATTGCTACCATGATCGTTCCTACCACATACTACTATATTGCAGTATATGGAGAATTTGCTAAGTATCTGTAGAAATGTGCCACTGGCACACTGTTACAGATCTGCTGCAATGACAGGTCCTGGAGTCTTATAAAGACGTCACAAGAAGTGATGATCAAATCCAATTTGAAGGCGCCTGTACGTGCCGTCTTTTGACTGCGACCGCTGGAAGTTAAAGGGTCGACATCGGCAACCCGGGGCTGACCCTGGTCCTCTCCAGCCTCCATTTAAGGACTTGTGATGTACTAGCATGCCCCAAGTCGTTAAGGGGTTAATGAATGAAACAAGATCACTAAAATTGTCTCAATTTGCTATTTAAGCATAGAAAACATAGGCAGGAATGATTTTCTTAGATAAGCAGCAGTCTAATAATATAATATATATATATATATCTAGGAGTTACATATTTATGTAACTGAAATTTCATACTCCTCATCCGCTGAAAATAATAGTAAGAATAAAAAAAGCCGTAAGGGGAGTATTTTCACTGTTCTAGAAAAATGTTAGTTTGACCTCTGCTACCAGTCATCATCAAGATCTCTGCTTGGACACAAACAGGGTGTAGGTCAGGAAAGCACACTGAACGTGTCCATAATTTCGCAGTAGATGGAGGCCTCCTTCAGGAAACATAGGAAGAAAAAGCTTATTAGACCTTGACCAAAAAAAGGGGTTGTACTAAGTTTGCATGTTTTCTTTTATCCACAGGAAAGGGGATAACAAGCCGATTGGTGAGGGACCTCCAGAATTATGAGAAATTACCCCCCCAGTGATCCGGAAACTGGGGACCCTGTTCTCAATAATTGATGGCGCGACAGCGTGTACTGACATTCCCATAATATTAACATTCTCCACCTATTAGTGGGAACATTACTTTGGATTGATGGAGGACTAGAGGTCCCAACAGTTAGACCCTCACCGATCAGCTGGCAAAAAAAATAAAAAATGAAGTATAATGTAATAGTAGCAGCACTGTGATGAATCACTGTAAGATCAGTTACATGTGTCACACAGACTGACCTTATCATGAAAACTGAAAAAACATGTGATAGAAAAACGTTTGAAGGAAAAGAAAAAAAGATAATGTACAGCAAAAACCTAAGTGTATGGTGAAATGGTAAAAATGGAACAATTCAGACATTTCAACTTTTTTTTCCCCATGAAGGAATGTACTGCATGGAACAATCATGATGAGCGGAGCAGCAGGACCCGCATGATCGGGCTGCCCCCTTCATCTCTATGGAGCTAACGGAGATTGGAGTATGGCGCCCGGCAATCTCCAGCAGCTCCATCAAGATGAACGGGGCGGCCCGCCCTTTGTGGGGCTGGCTGCTCTATGCGGGGAGCGATGAGTGGTCCGACTGGGGTCTTGTTTTGTGGGAAAACCTCTTTAATGATGCAAAGCAGAGAATCATTTTATTGTGCATAACAAAGTCCAAAATTGAACAACATTTCGGTCTTACACATTTTTTTTCCTTTCATTTGGGGAAAACGTAAAAAAAAAAAAAACATAAACCAATTCTCTAGAATGTTATGGTCATTTTGATATATAATTCACACAGTACTAATAGGACACAACCAGTGATATTTTAGAGTGGGTGAAGGGATTTTTATTTGGTATTCTTTATTTGAAAATATATATATATAATCAGGGACACTTACTCATAGATCCAGGAACCGTGACTGTGGAAATCTTCTTGTTACCATGGCCTCCTTGTAAAATCTACTTTTAACATTATGCTAATGAGCCTGAGGGGCTCTGGCGGGTGTTACCAGATCCCCTCAGTGATGTCTTTTCATTGGTTGTTACAATGAACGAAAAACACGTCACACCCCTTCCCGTTGCTTCCAGATTACACAGGTGGAGGGAAAAACTAGAGAACAGAGGGAAGGCGAGACCTGCTCATTGTAACTGCCTGTGATGCTGCAGCACTAAGGGACTAACACGAACCAGAGCCCCTCAAGCACATTAGCATAATTTTAAAAGTTTAATTTAGAAGGAAGGAGGTCAGGGAAAAGAAATATAAGAAGATTACTACAGTCACAGTGGCTGGATTTATTAGTGTCCCTGGTTTATCATGATGGGTTTTTTTTTAATATACATTGTATCCCCTGTGCGGACAGATGTTTTGAGTACTGTATCTGAAAAACCCAGGAGCTTTGCTACACCCTACGACACCCCGTGATCACTTAGTACATGTTCAGCGCTTAGGTAGCATAGAAAGGAAAAAAAAAAAAAAAAAGCCAATTGATAGAGGACATAGCAGAAAAAAAAATAAAATGGTGTCAGGGTGACAGGTTCCCCATCATTGTACCTACATGAAACCAGTTAACCCACTGGAAGCTCCCCATAGCACACAAAAGACAATGGCTCGACACTTCCTTCCTTACGGTTAGCATCTCATTCCTGAGCAAACACCCCAACTGCAGAAACATCTAGCTATTTACCTTGGCCACACAAGCTTTATTTCTAAATATTCCTGCAGGAACACAATATGAATGGAGACACGGTGCTGCTACAACAAAATGATTTATTTGCAATACATACAAAAAATAAGCACTGGAGTATATTCATTATTTAAAGGTGAAAAATCAGGCTGAAGACTGGTAGATAAAAGATAAACACTTACATAAACAAATATGTTACTTTGAAATTGACTTCCACAATAAAAAAACGAAAAACAAATTGGAGCTTATTTAATAAATGTCCACGGTAGCACTTTCCTCCGTTTTCCCGACGTTTTCAGGATTTGCGCAGCTATGACGGATATTTAACAGGGGTTTGCGCTGGGATTGTGTCGCACGCGATCGGGGGGCGGGTCATCGGACGATCCGACTGATCGCGGGATTTAACTTTCAAATTGTGTCGCAAGGTCAAGCACTTCCATGCACCAGGAAGAAGAAGGTGAACTCTGTCAGACCTGAGCGCGGAAGCGACACATGCAGGATATCGAGCGCACGATCTTAGTGAATCGCGGCACAGTGCATTCCGGATGGACAATGCACTTTCGGAGAACGTGTCAGGATGGGTGAGTAAATGCACCCCGTTGTTTTTTTTTTTGGAGGAAATCAAGGTGGCAGATATTACTGTGTTATAAACTTCAGATCTCTGTAGTGTTTTGTTTTTGCATTTGTTCTTGCTGTATAGTGATGTATATGAACCCCTCTGACTGTACAGCACCATGGAATATCATAAATGAAGCCAGGGAGCCAAGTACAGAATCTAGTAGTCACCAGTGCACCAAGCATTGTTATAAATGTACGTACTGTAGTTAGACTATGTAAAATGACTATCTAAAGATAGTGTAGGGAAGACTATAGAAACAGGAATCTACCAGTTAGCAGATTTTATGGATAGAAGATGACAAGCTGATCAATGAGGGTCTGACCGATGGGACCCCTGTAATTCCAGAGAACAGGACCACCAGCAATCTAGGTAATGGGGGATCCCATTCTCACTAATGGCTGGAACAGCAGGTTGAGCATTTGTCTTGCCGCTCCATTCAATAGTATGGGAGTGCGGATCTGGCAACACCCCAAAAAAGCCCTTATGGCTGATTAAAATTATTTTAAAAGTTGATTTGAGACGCAAAAGGTCCCTGGTTTATAATGCTTGGTTTATCATGCTTGATGGGATTGGACTACCCATGACATTTATTCTCTATAGTTCATAGCCCAGCTGCTGCAGAACCTCTTTCTAAAGCAAAATGATGGGCTTTCCACTAGCAACTGAACAGGATTTCCAACAACTGATATTAGCACTTCTTCAAAGTATAAGGGAAAATTATTTAATAGCTTTGTACCCCACTATAAAACTTCCTAGCTACACTAGGGTTCCCAAATCTCTGCAGGTGGATGTACTTTAGATACAGAAATCTGTATACAGAAACCTTTACCCAGTTATAATCATGGAATATATCTGTATTTATCACAGTCCTGCTGCTACTAGCAAAATATATGGTTACACAGATGTCCTGGGCTTCTATCTACAGCTTTGTATGGTTTAAATCACGGGAAGATTTCCTTGAAAGGGTATGAGATATAGAGTCAGCAGTTGAATTATAGAGTTGCATTGTCAATTATACCATCCCTCTGTTATTCCTCCTGAAAACGTCTTAATAACTTGACAACTAGGTGTTCCCTATTCCCTTGTTAAAGTGTTGTGTCCCTACATCATCAGATACTGGATACTGTATTCACACTCCAAACGGTAACATCCAGTTTCCAATTTCTAGGAGGAATTACGGAGGAAATGTACACCACAGATTTACAGGAAGAGTTCCTCTGGCACTGGGAAGAATCAGGAGAGGTGTCATGATGTCCTATCCTCTGGGTACATGGTGTGCTAGTCATTATACCATAATTATACATGACCTAAAATGTCCTGGACAGGGCTCTCTATAACTACAGAAGTGCCCTCCTATCCCCGCAATGGGCACACATACTCCTTTACACTATTGTTCAATGTATCATAACATTTAACTAACATATACCACCCTGGCAGGTGCTCTTTCCAGCATACATCACACTGACTTGGCACACTTACTGACACATGCCACGCTGACCGACACATGCCACCCGGCCTTGGCAAGCTTACTGAAAAATAACACACTGACCTGGAACACTTACTGACACATACAATCCTACCTTGGCACACTTACTGACATATACCACTCCAGCCTAGCACATGCCACCCAGACCTGGCACACTTACTGACACATGCCATGCTGGCCTGGCACGCTTGCTGACACACGTCACACGACCCTGGCACACTTACTGACACATGCCCTCCTACCTTGGCACGCTTTCTGACACATACCACACTGGGCTTACTGCCACCGCAAGCTTACTGGCACATGCCACCCTGCCCTGGCACGCTTACTGGCGCATGCCACCCTGCCCTGGCACGCTTACTGGCGCATGCCACCCTGCCCTGGCACGCTTACTGGCGCATGCCACCCTGCCCTGGCACGCTTACTGGCGCATGCCACCCTGCCCTGGCACGCTTACTGGCGCATGCCACCCTGCCCTGGCACGCTTACTGGCGCATGCCACCCTGCCCTGGCACGCTTACTGGCGCATGCCACCCTGCCCTGGCACGCTTACTGGCGCATGCCACCCTGCCCTGGCACGCTTACTGACAGCACCACAATTTGTCTGGATAGGCATGGGGTTAGATAACTGGCCACACTGTGCGGTTATGTCACCTGTCAGTCTGGCACACTGCAGCCAGACACAATGGGGGCAGTTATACCCCGGCAATGCTGGCATGTGCCCCCCTGGAGGGTGATGTCCCCAGCTCCCCTTGCCCCTGGGTGTGGGATCTGGATGGAAATATGACAAGATCGATTCCTGCCCGATAACACATCAATTGTCTGCGTTACCTGCGCACAAAGGAATAGAGCGCTGAGCACTGCCCCGCCACTAGGGTGCAGCACTGAGCGTGCACGTCCTGCCTCCCCCTCCTGCACCCCAATGCTGCCAGAGCCGGGCCCCATATCCCACAGGGCTGGGGAGAGGGGGGGGGGGAAGCGGCTCAGTCTCAGGGAGGGGAAAGGAGCGCCAGACGATGATGGCGGCCGCTATTATTACGCAGCAGCACAATGTCCCAATTGCCCCGGCGCCCACAACTAGGGGGCGCCACCGGTGTGACATATGACGCAGACAGCCCCTGTGTGCACCGGGCACCTTCCTCACACATAACAGGTGGAGCAGAGGCAGCGCGGCCTGTACTTACTGACAGCATCCGAGTGCATTTTCGTGTGACGCAGACAGACAGGCACTAGCAGCCCGGTCCCCCCGCTTCCAATACTCGACCCGCACTCACTTCTCAGCGCACACGCACTCTGCTCAACCACGCCCACGGCGACATCGATAGGAAGACAATTTCCCACTCCCCGCCCATCAATCACAGTGATTGGTTCATCTGGGGGGTGATGGGCGGGAAACGCGAACGCTTGGGGCGGGGTTTTATTGGTCTTGGGAGGTAGGTAATAGATGACGTCATAGCTAGCTAGTTTTCTCAGGCCACGCCCACAAATAGATAGGCGTTTATGTAGAGAAGGATTGATTGTGTCCTGAGGGCGACTTGTCTGTGACGTCATAATGTCTGGAGAGAGTTTATGAGTCTGCAGGGAGAGGTGTGAGGACAACACACCGGAGGAGAACTATTCCCGATGTACTGAAGGGGGTGACTGGGATTTACAAAAAAATAAAAGAAATATAATAAAAATAAATAAATTATAAATATATTGTCCTCTTTACTTCTGTGAGATGCCAAATCCTCCACTTTGCTGACTACATATTTTTTTATCTTATTCCCTTCTCCCTGGATAAGGTCCAGTTCACATTTGCTATTATTTTCCCTCACTAAAACAAGAATAAGGGGAGTCTATTGTATCCTTATAATGTCCATTGATTTCATAGGACTGTTAATGGCTTCCGTTAACAGAAAATTATGCGGATGCTGCAGCGCTATTTCATCTCATATAATGGAAGTAGTGGAAACACACACTTACATGGGCCATTAGAGGTCCATTTCGATTGATGAAAATTTTAATGGACCCGATGATTTTGCTTGTGATTGTTTTAGTGGCACAGAGGTCCGAACAAAGGTGTGAGCTGGTGCTAATTTTTTTGTAAACCCCAGACACCTTTGGCTTTATGATGTTATTGATAACGGTCCAGTGTAAATAAAACTGATCAACTTCCAATATCATTTATCATTAAAATAAAATCATACAAAAAAAAAAAATTTTCTACAGTTTTTAAATACAAGTATTAATGATCTGACTGACTGATGGTAGATTTCTATTACTGACCTGTCTGTTTTCAAAATTTGTGCCCGGACCTGGTCTCTGTATATCAATGAAGGCCATTTGTTGTAGAATATGAAGTTTTAAAAATATGCAAATTAGCTCTTGACTCCATTGGCTATTAATTTATTCATGCCCCCACTCTGTTCATTGTAGCATGGCCTTACCTGTCACTGGCTGTCTGTGAGACTGACAGGCCTGGCCAGACTACAGTGGACAAGCTAGGGATAAATTAATAGCAGGCGGGGCCAAAAGTCCAGCCTCCGACTCATTTACATATTTGTAAAACTCAGACATTAACCACTCAGACAGGGGAACATCAGACAAGAATTCTGAGGACAGTTGGTAAACTGGGATGAAAAATTGTAACACACGCGCCATTACGTTCACATCATGGCAGGACAGCTAAGTAGCTGTCCTCAGGGAAGTCCATCTAGATGTATGGTACAGGATTTGACCTAACTTTTTAGCCTCTCCAATTAAAAGCAAACCTGCAACCAGGAATGTCATTTTGAGCTGGTGACAGGTTCCAATAGTCCATGCTATTGCTGATTTTAAAAATGCCTTTTTTAGCATTCTGAATCATTTCAACGCTTTATAAAACTTTATTTCACATTACCTGGCTCCCTGCCAGCAGCACATGGTGAGTCCCAGATGAGTGGAGAAGGGACAATTGCAGCCTGTGTCGCAGAAGAATATGCATTTGGAGACAGAGACACACACAGGCTGCTGTAGCTTCCCTGTACCCCCTCCCCCTGGACTCACACAGTGCTGGCAGGGAGCCAAGTAATGTGAAATAAAGTTTTATAAAGTAGTGGCAACATTTGGAATGCTGACAAAGGCCTTTTTTAAAATAGCCCAGGCTACTGGAATATGTCACCAGCTGAAAAGGGCACATTCGCTTTAAGCAGTTCATCATTCAACGCCATTTTGAGTCAATTTTGTGCAAAAATGAAACCACATTTATTAAGCTGTCTAAGCCTTGATACTAAATATGATAAAATATTTACAGCACTCATAAAACATTGTGCCCCATTTTACTTATTAATTCTGACTCATAATTCCTACATAGTCACTTGGCCCCTATTCACATGCTAAGTCTTTTCTAGAAAAAAAATAGGGGGCATATCTGGGCTTGTATGCCACTTTTTTGGGTACTAATCTTGAATTAATTGCAATATATGCACTGCAATTATTTCCCTCATCACACCTTGAAGAGGTAGTGCCCGGCGGTGGAGTGGCTGCCCTGTTTCTGAGCACTGGCTGGGTCCCCACAGACCTTCATCCCATTCCTAAATTGTACACAAGCCTGCTCCAGCAAAGCATGTGGATTTGTACGTTTCCAGTGAGTCCACAGTATATAATCTGCTACATAAATGTCCCATGTGGACCCAGACTGAAGACATGTAATGAAGTAATACACAATTTTATTTTGGCTGGCACTGCAAATGTTAACAAGCTGTTGTTGTCCTGGAAACCCAAATGTCTCTGTAAAATTGTTCTTAAATTCTAAAAGAAGCTGATTTTATTGAGTAACTAAGAACAGATGGGTCTTCACTTCAGGTCCTGAGATAGTAGTAGATAGTAGTAGATTTCTCCTACAGTATTTAGTAGGAGAAAATGTAAATTGCTCAGCAGAGAACAGTTGTATGCAAGAGACTTTTTACAGGGACCGGTGGGAGAGTATGCTTTGCTGCAAGATTTTGGCAGGGGAGTAGGCAGAGGAGAGCGCAGAGGGAGCAGGGAGCTGTGTCACAACAGTTTCGATGGGTGTGTAATAGTCACAGAGCATCCCCTGAAGCACTTGTGCTTCATATCTATAAAGATAAAAGAAAAATGTTACCATAAAGAGGTACTTCCATTTGAGCAAATTCATGTTAATGTTTTTATGGTAAAAAGTTATACAGTTTTCCAATATACTTTCAGTAACAATTCCTTACAGTTTTCTAGATCTCTGCTTGCTGTCATTCTATAGAAAGCTTCTATGTTTTCTTCCAGTGGACAGAAATCTGACCATGGTCACACAGGTGCGCGGCTCGTTATAACACACGGCTCTGATTACTCTCTGTGATACTAACGAGCCGTGCACCTGTGTGACCATGGTCAGATTTCTGTCCACTGGTGGTAAACAATGAAGCTTCCAATAGAATGACAACAAGCAGAGATCTAGAAAACCATAAGGAATTGATACAGAAAGAATATTGGAAAATTGTATACCTCTTTATCATAATAGGAATGATATTAATTTGCTGTAATAGGAATACCCCTTTACAGGAGCAAACCTCCTAATAAGCATATAGCTGTATTGCCCAGCAGCATTAAAGGGAACCTGTCACAAGGGGTCTGTTTTTAGTCTCCCTCATGCCCCCACAGCCAATGCCTAGCACATTCCCAAACAGGTTTTAAAAGCAATCAGGCTTTTTTAAATATAAAGAAAATTTATATTAAAGTTTACCTGTATCTCAGATCCTGGGGTTGTGTTTAGTGAGGAGTGGTTTCCACCCTCGGGAAACCGCTCCGTCTTCTGCTGACCACAGCAGACAATTTCCTCACCTGCACGGTCAGCATCTTCATGTGGGCATACACAGATGAGTGTGAAGCCGGCCACCCAGTCTCCACATCAATCTGCGCATATGTAGCGCTACGCTTGTGGTTTCTAGGCCGGGAGATAAGAAAACTCCATAGCGATTGGTGCTAGGATCCAGCCAAGCCGGCGGACGTACAAGACTGTGGGTGCCGCCATTTTGGCTTAAATCATTGCTCACCGTGGCGTCATCGGGGAGCAACAATTTGTCTCCTTGACAGCATTGGGTCTTTCTCTGCCCAAGAATTAGCAATTATTTCACTGCTTCTATACCAGAAAAGTAGTGTAGAAGCAGTGATAAATCTCCAGCATGGAATCTGGGAATGTTATGTGCTGTCACTTGGCTTCAGGGCCTTCTCCATGGATAGATGGCTTCATCCATACTGGCTCCTAGGTCTTCTGCTCAATGTTGGTCTTGCAGCTGTCATCCTGCATCCTGGCAGTGGTAAATATAGAGATGACTCTAGAGAGTTGGGATCCACCTTTGCATTCTTTCCTCTTGCTTGGCTCATTGCAAATGACAGCTGAATCTGTAGCTGGTGGACTCTCTCTGCAGCTTCCTGAATGTTGGAACATCCCGGCAATGGGGGATTGTTCTCTCTCTTGCCCATGACTAATGCATTGATTCCTTAGCCATTATCAGAAGGCAGGTGGTCAGGGTTGCCCATTCTCTATATCCCACATGTTATAACAGCAGGTTGCAAGCCTGGAGAAGTTGTTCGCTCTTCAGGCCCAGGGGTAGATCAGTCTACAAATATGTATTTCTTCAAACTGATTGGCCAAGCAAAGTGCTGGGAAAAGTTGTTCCTGTAGTCCTCTGTGTGTAGTCCTGCTCTCCTGAAGTATTCACACACCTTTGCCAGGAGATATTTATCTGAAATCATCCTGCGGCTATCACTGGCAAGGAACAAAACTTCTTTTAGAAGTTTGAGAAAAGCGCCCATCTCCTCGACATCCTTCCTCCTCTTGTGTGGAGGCTCCTGGTGAAGTCTCCAACTGTCTCTTCCTCTTCAGGAAAGGTTGTCCTGTTTCTGGTGTTCTGCAGATCATGTCTGCTCTTCTTCTAGTTGGTGGTAAATCTTCTTATTCGGTGATATGGAGCCGGTTTTGTCAGAATTGAAGAATTCCTAAATGGCTTGGTGCAAGTAATGGAGCCGGTCTTATTTCTGTAAGAGCGTTCACAGACTGGCACCAACCAACGTTTTTCTTCCTGCATTGAAGGAAAATTGGGTGCTGTGCATGGCACCTACCACGAGGAGTCACACAGCAGAAAGTCTTAAAGGGGAATCACACTCCATTAATGTCATATAATTTGTTATACTAGCTTATACACCCAGTTTTACACCTGCACTGTATTTCGACCAATGTACATGTTGCTTTTCTTTTGCTGGAGCAGATAGCAGATAGTCTGAGCTGTGAGAATGTTCCTAGAAAGTGGAAACTATTATGTGTGAGACCACTACAAAAAAAACAAAAGAACTATATCAGACCAATTGCCCTAACTTCTCATATCATGACAAAATGATTATGCTGTATCTGAAAGAGGCTGTGAAAGGGGAATATAGATCCACTCCAATTTGCATACAACAGTAAAATGGGATTCAATGACACCATTCTATTTCTACTTTACAAAACCTACTCTCATCTTTAATGATTCTTGAATGCAGTGTCCACTTCCAAAACATCTTGGATTACCCAGTGATCTCGGCTGTATTCATAATGGCAATGGTAACCACTTCACAGAGGTCTGAAACAAATTGTAGCATGGAGTAGAATAACAACCTGGTTATAAATGTTGAGAAGACCAAGGAAATGGTCCTCAACATGCGGAATATAAAAGTGGCCACGGGGTGTGGAGGTGGGATCCATTCTTCATATTTGGTGGAGCTGCTCGGTAATACAGGTCTTCTGGTGGATGGTGTTTGACACTTATAGCAGAGTGTCTGGTAAGACTATACAATTCAGCCCACAGGTTGCCCTCCTTTCAGTGTTACCGGGCACCATCTCCTCCATCAAAAAAGGACTCCTTCGCCACTTTCTCACGGCGGCAAGGACAGTGATCCCTCGACACTGGAAGAGCCCTCATCCACCCACAGTTGTGGAGTGGATACAGGAGTTCCGTTACATACGGAGGATGGAGGAGCTGGTGGCCGAAGACATGCCTGACCCCAGTAAGACAGCCACTGTGTGGACCCCATGGGAGGAATACCAGCTAACCCCGGCCTTTCAGGATCTTTTTGCTTAAAATAATAAGTTCTTACTTGAAATTGTAACCTTTCAGGACCCTTGCATTGAAAATAGGCGATGCGCTTATTGTGTATGGCCAAAGAATGACACAGAAGCCATCCCTAACCCCAGACCCCTGCCCCTCTCCCCACCCAGCTATGCCCTTCTCGTCTATGTCTTGTGCTGTCTACCCCCTGTTCGTATTTTTGTTGTGTTCTATCTTTGAAAAGGATGGGCGGACCCCCGCAGCCGGTACATTACGATCTTTACCTCAGTACGATTCCACAGTCTGCTGCCACGTCACTATATGACATGATGTTGTATGTATCTTAATGCGAGACCACCCTTCATGCCATGAAAATTCTGTTCGCAATTGTTAGGCCCCTTCCACACTAGCGAGTGTGATGCGATGAACTCGCATCACACTCGCAACGCAAGCTGCCGGGAACGCACGGCCCGAACCCTGCACCGCGGGAGTGAACTCAGCATGTCAGTTCACTCCCGCGGTGCAGGGTTCGGGCCGTGCGTTCCCGGCAGCTTGCGTTGCGAGTGTGATGCGAGTTCATCGCATCACACTCGCTAGTGTGGAAGGGGCCTTACTCTTTTTCACCAATAAATGTTGATTGAACATAAAAGTGGCCACGGAACCAATCATGATCAAAGGTTGGGCCATAAAACAAGTCAACACCTACAAATACCTAGTGGTACACATAGATGACTGATGATTGAACTTGCCAACAAACAGCAACAACATAGGATGTACTTCCTCAGGAAACTTGAATCATTTGATATCTGTAACAAAATCCTCAAAATGACTAGCAATAATCGCTGGCATAATCTTCTTGGAGGTAGGATGCTGGGAATGTATTGTAAATGGAAAATATGAATTTGAAGAGTGCAGAGCATGGTCAGAGATTCGTTAAAGGGGCTGGCCACTTTACCTCATGTTTTTTGTAATGTGTGTGTGGGCAAGATACCAGGTAATTTACCAATATACTTCTATTAATAGTTCTGCACCAGTTTCTTGATATGTAAAGTGAAGCCTCCTGTCTTTTACCTCATCAGAGATGGCGATTGTTCACAGACAGTTAGGCCCCTTTCACCCTTGCGTTGCAGATCACGTCAGAGTCTGATCAGGGTTTGATCAGTGAAAAACGGACAGTTTTCAGTCAGAGTTTGTTCAGTGTCTCAGTTTTTCATGCACATTTTTTGGGCAATTTTAATGCAATTTCACTGCGTTTTTTTCTGGAGCAGAAAACCCGCGTGGAAAAAGGCTCAGGACTGTCTATATTTTCTATGGCAATTGATCAGTGAAAAACTGATACATCTCCATAGACTTGTTTGGTGCAGTTTTCACGCGCGTGACTTGCAAAAGTAGAGCATGCTGAGATTTAAACGCACGTAAAAAAAATTGTGTGTGTGCATGAAAAAGGATGAAAGTCTGAAAAAAAACCCATGGATTACAATGGGCCAGAGTGCATTGCATGTTCTGTGCATTAAAAGCATGTGCAGAACATGCATTTGAAAAAACGCAAGTGTGAAAGGGGCCTTAGAGATCACATGACCCTCCATCTGCAGCCATTTTATGGTCAGGAATCTGTGGATGATGGGGTAAAAGACAGAAAGGGGCAGATTTATTAAGCTGTCTGTAAGTCAGAATATTTCTAGTTGCCCATGGCAACCAATCAAAGCTCAGCTTTCATTTTACCAGTGCTCATGAATATTTTAAAGGGGAGCTGTGATTGGTTGCCATGGGCAACTAGAAATATTCTGACTCTCAGACAGTTTGATAAATCTGCCCCAAAGTCTTCACTTATATATAAAGAAAGCGGAGCAGAACTATTAATAAATGTATATTAGCAAATTACCTAATATTCCGCCCCCCCCCCCACACACATTACAAAAAATATGAGGTAAAGTGGCCAACCCCTTTTAGCTAATTTTAAACAATATGGCGTGACAGATGTTTCCGTCAATTCGAGTCTATAACAATTAATAACTTAAATCCCATGCATTTCATTATCCTGCAACAACCAGGAACACTACCACTAAACTGCAGGACCATGATGTTCCACAACTCATTCATCCCATAAGCAATTGAACTTTACAATTAAAAACAATGTACCAAAAAAGTGTGGAGATGTAAAGAAAAATTAAAAAAAAAAAAAAGACAGTACATTTTTGAAATATATCCATGTTATGTTGCTGTTTTTGTGATATATGCTTGGAGATGTGTTGTACAAAACTATTTCCCCATGCCAATTAAGAAAGTTATATTGTATTGTATTATGTACAGTAATGTCAAGGAAAGCGATGAAGCAGCACTCCGTATAGTGAAAAATCTTTCGTTTTTATTCCACCATGAAAAACATGCAATGTTTCACCTTATCAATAAAATGCCTTTATTGATAAGGTGAAACGTTGCATGTTTTTCATGGTGGAATAAAAACGAAAGATTTTTCACTATACAGAGTGCTGCTTCATCGCTTTCCTTGCTACTACGGTGGGCTGTGTCTAAGCCCGTTTGGAAGATTTTTGCACCCAGCTTTATCCTCTGCACGGTGCTGCTCCACATTTGAATTTGTGTCTGACATGTACAGTAATGTAATGTTTTTATAAATCTTTTATGTAAACATTTTTTACATAAAAAATGGTGTGGACGTATAGTCACACACGTATTTCCCTTCTGCTCTCTTTGTAGTTATCCATTATAGTTTTAGTTCAGAATGATAAGTACTGGGAGCCATTTCCTAATTTCTGACCAAATTTGCAAAATTAATTGGTAATTCCAAGCTAGATACGAATGAAAGCTCTAGCAGTGCAGCACAGTCCTGGAATGTTTCTGGATGACTGGAGATTGAATGCCGCTGACGTTTATTCCAATTAGTGTCATTAGAAGTTCATAGCAATTACTAATCAGCAATGCTAGGATGTGATGTGTTTACTAGTCTACTGTAAGGTATTCTGCCTATTCAGTGAACATATTTAATAAAGTGTTTTATGAAGAGTAAAAGGAGAAGCAGTGAACAGTGACAAAACTCTGATGCTGTGAAGGCACTATTGGCCAGATCTATAATTCTGCCTGCACCACTTTTCTGTCCGATTTTTCACTGAAAAGAACGTCTTTGGAGCTTGCACGTGGATTCATAATAATAATTATATTTCCTTTATTTATATAGCACACACAGATTACACAGAGCTTGCCAAATCAATCCCTGTCCCGTGGGGCTCACAATCTAATCAGCCTACCAGTATGTTTTGGAGGAAACTGGAGGAAATTCACACAAACACGGAGAGAACATACAAACTCTTTGCAGATGTTGACCTGGATGGGGCTTGAACCCAGGAGCCCAGCACTGCAAGGCTGTAGTGCTAACCACTGAGCCACTGTGCTCTGCACCAGTTTTGAATTGCGGCTGCACTGTGCTGAAAAGACAGAAGAAAGGTGCGTGTTAATGCCTAGTCAGATGTTGCAAAGAATTTAATACAGCAACAGAATTGTGTCACACGCTGTATGTTAAAGGTGCATCAGGGTGCACCACATAATTGATGACCGTGCTCTAGTCTTCAATAATCTTCCGCACCCTGCATATTCCTGAGGCAAACTGCACTTGGAAAATCTGTGGATCCTGGGTACCATTGTAGGAACATAACTTCAGTTTTATTATCAAATCACATTAAAAAGTGCAACCCACGTATGTGACAGTTGTTTTGGCGACACAGAATCTTTTTCACGTCTGCTTTTTAATCTGAAGTTTTATTCATACAATGGTACCTTGGACTCCAAACTTTTCTCCTTGTCGGTGGCCATTGAAAAGTAGCCACTCAGCTCCACTCCACACTGGCATTAGTGTTTCCATACTGTATAAAAGCCTCTTAGTGGCCGCTTAAGGTATTATGAAACATCAGTGCCCCCACACATCATGAAATAATCCTTACTCAGGGCCCCAACACACTATAATGCCTCCCTGTGATCATAATATCATTTATAAGCCCCTTGTGACCCTCACATTGTGTAATGGTCCCTTGTTTCCCCAGATGCCCTGCCCCACACTCTTTGCACAGTCCAATGCCAGAAAAAAAGGAATACTCACCTAGTCTCATCTTGTACGCTCTTTGTGGTCAGTGGCTTTGAGTTCAAATTAAGTAATTATTAATTAATATATCCCTCATTTGTGCCATTCTCATAACTTTTACCTGTTGGTGGTAAAAGGGGAGCAGTAAATAGGTGCACACCACATAATTGTGCAGGTTTGTTGGTAGCAAATATATTTATGAGCTGTGTGGGTACCGCAGTATAGTAAGAGCCAGAGTTCTGCTTATGTGTTGTAAAAATGTCACAACAAAAAGAATCAGACACAAGAATGCGCTCATCAGTCCATACTTCTCACAATTTATGTTACCTAAAGAAAAAAAAATGATAATAATTAAACATAAACTATAACCAGAAAAGGAGAATCATAAAGTTATAACAATCAAAAGGATATCAAATTAGATAATGATATAATAATACATAAAATCAACTTATATGTCATGCCAGTGATGAATTTAGTAAATAGGATGATAAGAGCAATGGGCAATAAGAAGTATAAGAGCAATTAGACCCTATTTGTGTGCCTACAGATGTGTGTAGCTTACTCAGTTTTTGCAAGTTTGTATTTCAGGGGTGTAATTACAGCCATACCAGCAGTAGCGGCTGCTAGGGGGTCCTCAAGGTGCGGGGGCCCGTAGCGCACGGGCAAATCATAATGCATTATTGCCATGCTCCCTCAGCCTGTCCCCACCCCAGAGATCGGCACTCCCATCCAGCTGCCCATGCCTCAAACCCAAAAAACCCATCTACCATCCCTCATCCACCCCCGCCAGGGTCGGACTGTCCCACTGACACCTGTTGACTCTCCCCTTGCTGTGACATAAATCTTGTGTACAACTTTGTTCTGACGCTAGAACTCATGACACTTATCCTTAATTTGCAAGTGCCGGAGTCCACTGCACGCTCCTAAAGGCCAGGAAATGACGGAAAGCCGGGTCGGAGGTTGTGGAGGAGGAGGTGTGCGGTGAAGATGTAATGTCCCAGTTGTGACTGTATCTGTAGCTGCTGGTGCTTTGATGCCCTCCCCTTCTGCTGCTTCCCTAGAATAGTATATTTATGTATAGTGTAGCATTATATTATATATATTCTAGCATTACATTATTAAAATCTTCTTGCTCCTTGCTATACCACAGTTTTCAAGGGTCCTGAGGACACCAATATCTTTTACAGAAGGTGGGAAAATTCAGATTGCCATTGGAGCTTCCCTGAACATGAAAAATTGTGGGGCCAAGAGCAGGAGCTTCATGGCTCCAATGATAATCTGACCATGTCCTCACCTTCTCTTCTTGCAGTCTCAGGTAGACCAAGGTGCTTCACGTTTTGGGCTACTTGGGCCTGCAGGAGGATCTTTCAAGTCCTGTCTGGTGAATTCTGTGCTGGGGCAACAGCCTGAGTGCCCACTGAGAGGGCTCAGAGTGCCACCTCTGGCACCCGTGCCATAGGTTTCGCCATCACTGATATAGCGTATTCATTTGTATATTGTGTGTGCTGTAAACATTTGTATGAATCTGTACTTATGCAAGTAATTGGACTATAATATGTATATACATTTATTACATTTTCCAGATTTATTACAGCCCCTGCATCAGTTTTCTGTCTGATGTTGCACATTCTTTTCAGTGCAAACACAAGTGACGCATAATGGGGCGTTCTGGTGTACTGATCCAAAGTTTGAATTGGGGGCCACTGGTGTCTTGTTACGTCACTGAATGGCAGAACCCGGACAGGACCTGCCATCAACCCCAGGGCTGCCACGGGATAGATTGGACTTTATTACTGCCATATATGTCCTGTTTTTAACAATTTCTAGAGTTTTTATAACCTTTCATATCATATAATAAATACTATTAGAGTGGAGCCAGTGCCTATTGTTGTTGATACTCCTATCTGGTGGTCAGTGCTCATATGTTTTAACCTGTTTGCTTTTTGTATCATAGGATAGATTGGTTCACCTGTAAACTCAGTTTGTCCTGCAATCTTTTTCTACGCGTTGATGTAGAAAGGCGCCGTGTCAGATGAAGTACCCTTAATGGCCGCCGTAATAACCCAATACAGTGGTCATTATGGGGTTAGTCGCCCTCCAGAAGTCCTGAGGCCGAAAAATTTATATAAAAATAAAAATTGGGATGATACAGCTGGGATGTAGTGTTCTTGACTGTGAGGAATGGTGTGATAGGATGCACAAGGTCAGAATTATAGCTCCTGCACTGGACAAGATATATCGCTCTTAAAACACTTTAGAATCTTTATTTCAGCTTCTTAATATCACACAAGCAGCACGACAGCGCATACAAATACAGTACTTTGTATTCACCGTCGTGCTGCTCGTGTGATTTTAAGTAGCTGAAATAAGGATTCTAAAGTGTTTTAAGAGCGATATATCTTGTCCAGCGATGGAGCTATAATTCTGACTTTGTAATCCAAAAGATGACCCACAACAAATTAAACTACACCTAAAATATAATGTGGGGTGTGGGGTTCATATTGTGTCACCTATTAGCTGTAGCTTATATTAGGACAGTAGTAGTAGGCTTCTGCTTCTTTCGCTCTTCTTACCTTTCCAACAAAGACGCTGTTTTTCTAAATTATTATTCCTGCAGTTTGTAATTTGTCCAGCAGGTGTCCAGCAGTCAGTGCCCTTGGCAAAAGGCTCATACTATTTTACAAAGCACACTGGGGGACAAATATCATTATTAGGGAATAGTCCACCATTTTATTTTTTGCTTTTCTGCTCCTTAGATTTATCATAGGGAGTTGCCAGCAGTGATTTTGTGCATTTTTGTTGCAATTTCTTAAAAAGTAAATCCAGTATACAGGGGCATTTATTAATTAGGGCAAAGGGTGGAGCAGAAAACGTGCTATAATTTTCAGTGTGATTTAAGTTTTTAGCGCAAGGGATTAATGATTTGCCGCACAAACCAAAAGATTAAGAACTGCCTCCACATTGATGAAGGTAAAATAGAACTCCCTGGATTTGCTTTTAGCTGCTCTATTTTTCCACCACAAATTGAGCAACAAAACTAGTCCAAAAAATAGAAGTGCCAGAAAAGTTTAAGTTTCACATGCAGCAACATAATTTTGCGCCCAAAAACAGAACAAGTCTTGAGTGTCGGAAAACCACCAAAATTGTGGTGCCACCTCTTTATAAATATGGGGCGAAAGCCGCAGCAAGGAAAAAAAAAACATTCCGCCAGTGTTATTGATTGAAAGATGATAATAAATGCCCCCCCCCCACTGTGTTAGAAAAGTACATTGGATTAACTTTAAGCACAGAAAAAAGTATTTCTGTATTGCAATATGGGACAAAGGAGCCGTACTCTTGTTATTGGTGGAGCTCACAGTGGTGGTCAGACACCTATTGCCTATCCTGTGTAACAATCTCTTTACATCATTTGCACACTAAAATTTTTCATTCATCACAATTTTTTTCCCACAGTATAAAAATTAGGGGTAAATATTGAATATGGATTTGGTTTTGAGGCGTAATACTAATCTCGAAGTAGGACGACAAGTAATATGCATTATACTGTATATACTTTATTTTACGGAATATTTTAACAAACTTTACTCTGAAAAACATCATCATACATCTAAGTAAACTACAAGTATAAATAATGTTCTTACATCTCAATTCTACCACTGAGATGTAAACATCAGCAATCCATTGTCATCAAATGGTAAATATGATTGAGAGTTCCATAAAAAAAGATTTCTTTTTTTCCCATGACTTTTTTTCTGATGACTTTCTTCATCGGATTGTGCAGTAAGATGTTATATAGCATTGTCGCACTAGTTTACTTTACAAGAATCCTCTTAGATTAAATACGTTCTAAGTACTGCCTGACCAGCTGTTCTCAGAGCCTCTAGAAAACATGTCACATGAAGACTCTATTACACCTTCGTTAGAGAACCTAAATGAAACGCTAAATAGGGATCCAACACTTTTGTTTTTGCCCATTATCCAAATAATCACAACTTAGTCTAACTACGGTAAGTATCCAGAAAATTATCAATTTTAAATATTTACCCACTCCTTTGAAAGCTAAATGAAAACAAATATTGTATATTTCACCTAACAAATATAGGTGAATACCAATATAACCACCATTAGCTATTAACGTTCCATTTTTGGTAGGAAATATCCACATTCTACATAGAGAGAAAGCATGCCTTGAATTATGACATTTCTCTAGAATAAGGAATCTGTGTTCAATTTCTTAACAGATGCATCATCTTGGTTCTCACAATTATCTGGGGTCAGTGATTGGAATCCCACCTATCTGATATGAAAATGAGAACCTCCAGAGGACCAGGGTAATAAACATAACAATACACACATATATACTACTTTTGTACAAGTGCCACCCCTTATAAACCATTTATTAAAATTACTCTAGGTAAACGGTGAACCCCAGTTAAACTTTGACATCTCACCTTGGTCCACTGAGGAGCTCCTTCCGTAACTAAATAAACAGCTCCAGCTATTTTCTGAAGATGTGAGGTCAACGCACATGGCTTTGCATAAAGGAGTAGACAAATTTTTCATCATATGTGATGTACCCATGTGTGGTTGTAATTTCCTATGGGAAGACTCTGAGTTTCAAGAGACTAGAACAGTGATGGCACACCTTTTAGAGACCGAGTGCCCAAACTGCAATCCAAACCCACTTGTTGCAAAGTGCCAACACAGCAATTTAGACAGTAACTTATTGCAATCTTTTTGCTCCGTGCTATACCACAGCTTTCAACGTTACTGAGAAAACCAATATTGTTGACAGAAGGAGGGAAAATTCGGATTGCGTTTGGAGCTACGATGATAATCTGACCCATCTATACCATCTCTCATTGCAGTCTCAGGTAGACCCGGATGCTTCACTTTAAAATAATGCTCAGCGTGTCACGTCCTGGGCTACCTGGGCCTGCAGGAGTGTCCCTTAATCTCCTGTCTGGTGAATTCTGTTCTGGGGCAACAGCTTGAGTGCCCACTGAGAGGGCTCAGAGTGCTACCTCTGGCATGTGTGCCATAGGTTCGCCACCACTGAACTAGAATATAGAGGTAATGAGAAAGGGTTATCTGTAATCCAAAAGATGTTCATGCTTCATAGAGTGTGACCCAGAAAAGCAATCCAGCAAACATGATCTTGTAATTCTGTTAGGAACTAACGCTCCACCTTGTGCTTCAAATTCTGCATGTTTTTTTTTACTTATTGGGGAAATCAATGGTGTATCTTCAAAACTATGACCTTAATTGTTAGTCACCAAAAGAACCCAACCATGGTATTATGTGCAGTGTTGGTATAGGGTTCCTTGGATCCGCCAAATAAAATCCTGGGGGCCCACCATCCATCAAGCTGTAGGAAGTATACCCTAGTAGTACTGGGTTAAAGACTGGGCCCACCAGAGAATTGTATGGGCTTTGGTGGACCAGTCCAAAACTAATGTTTCAATATAATACAACTAACCAGAAAGTGACAAGTGCTCAGGTACATCAAGTGTAAAGCAATTACAAAATCGTATATTGATGTAGATAACTATTTTGAAAACAAACAAAGAAGAGAGAGAGCATTGCATGCAAGAACCTTTTATGTAGGTGGAAAAATAAAGAACATATAGATGTGGTAGTAAAAAGCTTTTAGATTTTTACATTTGTAGCTTGTGCCACAGATGGAGCTGAACACCCTAATATTTTCCTCAACATCTTCTCAACATTGAAAGTTATATGTCTATGGAAATCAAAGGATCAATAGCCATATCAATTAATGAAAGAATGGAAACAAAATATTTAAAACATCAATAGCAGCAATATTTGGTATGAGTGCCATGTGCAGAAATACGGTTTGTGGACTTACACGCCTTGTCATGCTATGAATTAGGTTATTAATGGTTCTCTAAAGAATGTTCTGCCACCCTAAATAGACTTAGGCACACAAATCATAATAAGACCGCTATTGGCTCTCTTTATAATCGCTTACCAATGCCGTCAATGATGTGCTCAAGAAACGCTTACCAGCACCGTCAATGATGTACTCAAGAGTAGGCCATGTTATCATGTTAAGGCACGCAGGCTGCCACACCTTAAAGGCGTTGGCCACTTTACCTCATGTTTTTTGTAATGTGTGTGTAATTGTGGGGGGACAGGACAATATCTATTAATATATATTGAAACCTGTTTTTTATCTCTTCAGCCAAACATTCCTAACCATAAAATGGTTTCCGATGGAGGGTCATGTGATTGTGTCCCCATGAAGTGGTTAGTGGCTTATTTAATTTTATTAAAATGTAACTAAGAGCCATAGGGTGTGTCACGGGTGCCCCCACGATCCCTGTCTCGGATGGCAGGTGCACCCGTGCCTCTCCCGGGTCCGGTGGCCGGCTTCTCTCACCTTCCCCGGCTCCCACGGCGACCTCTGCAGCTGCCGCGGCTCGGCCAGCGCGTCCCCGTCTCCTAGGGAAGCTGGCCATTTCACTAATTCTATATAAGCCTGCCTCTTCCTGCAAGCCTTTGCCGGATCTTTGTGCCTAACAGCCTGAGAGAAAGCTCTTCTGCGATTTATCTGCGTTCCAGTGTCTCCTGCGATTTACCTGCGTTCCTGTGTCTCCTGCGTCCCTGTGTCTCCAGCCTTCCTGTGTCTCCAGCGTTCCTGAGTCCCTCCATGTTCCTGTGTTACCTGACCTCCTCCGTGTTCCTGTGTTACCAGAGCTCCTCCGTGTTCCTGTGTACCAGTGTTCCTCCGTGCTGCTGTCCTGTGTGCCGTGTTCCCGTACCCATCTGCTTGGACCTCCTGTTGCTGACCGCGGATCGGACTCTGACATTGCATCTCTGCCTCCTGCCCTGACCCTGTGCCTGAACTTTGACCTCAAGATTGTCTGCCGTCTCTGTACCTCGAACCTTGGCCGCCACTGCAGACAAGTCACGCCTGAGGAACGACCTGGTGGTACCACGCCGCAGCTTGTCTAACCCACTTTGTGGTGGGCTCTGGTGAAAACCGGGTACCACTTAGACTCCGGTCCCAGGTAGTGGCTTGAGTCATTGTCTGCAGTGGTCCACAGGATCCACAACCCGCAAGCCTGACAGTGTGTAGATGTGTGCTCCAGATCTTTCTTTCTTGCAATGTTGGTATAGTTTCATTCTGTTCCTTCATTTATTACATTTTTTCCTAACACACCGCCCTATTTGCAGGAGACTGCATAAAGTGTCCGCCTAATTGTCAGTTTTTGAGGCCACCTGGAATGGCGAGCATTCAAGACCTGTTCACATGGTGGGTACAGCATAGTGTCTGCTATGTCTGCTTTTATTTGCAGTGCTGGTTGGGACAAGGGCCTAGAGCCACAGGGGCTATGTCTGCCAGTATGGCTGCTGAGATTTTAGTCCCTGCTGGTACTATGTTGCAGCAATGGAAGATGCCATATGATGCCGCACCCTATAGTGTAGGGAACCACTAAAACAATGACATTAATATACACAATAGTTACAGTAGCACACATACCGCATATACTGTGTCACAGCACAGACAAAAACACAATGGGGCACATTTACTTACCCATCCGGAGTTTCTCCGCGGACCCTTAGTAAATAAGCCCCAATATATAATAAATTAAGATTTGCATTAAGCATTTACAGCACACAGGAGTTTTACCCTCCAGTGTCCCATGAAAATGCTATACATGAACAGTGCTCGATCAGTATACCCAACAAAAACACATACAATTTTAATTACAGCAATGGTGGAAGGTGAATTTGGGATAGGGTATGTGGTCCAGATTATTATAGAAAGAAAGCCACCGCTCACTCACATATGGTGCATTCTCAATGTAGGCAAGGTCCGATTCCACCTTAGCTCCCGGTGCACGGAAAAGGCAGTCCTGCCGGTTGACTGGATGATGCACAATGAAAACGAAGGTATTCCAGCACTCAGTATCTTCTTAAAAATATTTAGATTTTTATTATGTAAATATTAAAATTGCAAGGTCACATCTTGGCATAACATCCCATGTTATCCCATGGGATGTTATGCCAAGATGTGACCTTGCAATTTTAATATTTACATAATAAAAATCTAAATATTTTTAAGAAGATACTGAGTGCTGGAATACCTTCGTTTTCATTGTGGTCCAGATTATTCTCTCTCCCAGTGGTGTTGATCTCTAACTGTCCATGAGCAATTGTCCTTCTAGGATCTTTATCTTATTTTCATGAATACTATCAAAAGGTCCTGGCAATAGATGTATATTACCTAATATCCTGCCCCCCACACTTACACACCCATTACAACATACATGAGGTAAAGTGGCCAACCCCTTTAAACATCAACCAATCACTGATACATCTTAAACATGCTTTTCTTAGAATTGTAATATTCCTTTCAATTCCTCATAATAAAATGATAAATCTGGAAATGTTTAATTAGTCTAAAGATTTTTTTTTATGTTTTTATGTAATGATGAAGAACTGATGTAAGAAGCATCTTCTAACCAGACTATTGTACAGGGCCGGCTATGAAGAGACTGGTTTGTGCAGTATGTATTTTCACCACTAGATGGCAGTAAAAGACTTTTCAGCTTTATAGGGTCACATCACTCCTTTTTTTGCAGGTTTCTTGCACTATTTTATCAAACAGTTAAAACCAACATAGAAAAGGTATTTTAGCGCCAAAGACAGTTTATGAAAACTTCACCCCATCCTTTTCCTTTTGTTCTTCAGGAGGCAGCACCAGTTAATGGATGCCAGTGGCTGCCTCCTGTTAAAGGAAACCTACCACTTAAAAGTGGTAGGTTTAGACACATATACATGGCACCAGCTCAGGGTGAGCTGGTGCCAGAGCATATTTTTGTAAGGGGAACAGAGCCCCTATCGCCGTTTTATAAGTTATATTAACTTATAACTCAGCGCTCCGCACTTGGGCACGGCGCACCATGCGCGTGCCCGTGCGCGCGCCGGATTCTAAAGTGCTGGAGAGCCGGTGACGTCACCAAGCTCTCCTGCACCCACGCGCCTGCGCAACTTAGCACGGCCTGTTTCCCTGTGCTAAGTTGCGCAGGCGCGCGTGTGCCGGGGAGATCGGTGACGTCACCGCCTTTCCAGCACGTTAGAATCCGGCGCACGCACGGGCACGCGCATGGTGCGCTGTGCCCAAGTGCGGTGCGCCGAGTTATAAGTTAATATAACTTATAAAATGGCGATAGGGGCTTTGTTCCCCTAACAAAAATATGATCTGGCACCAGCTCACCCTGAGCTGGTGCCATGTATATGTGTCTAAACCTACCACTTGTAAGTGGTAGGTTTCCTTTAATTCCCTTGGCGCACTGAAAGTGCTTCGTAGCCGCTACGGTCATGTGATGCATCCTGAGCCCATGCATGCTACACATCAGAATTTTTATCAGCGGCTATGGAGGAGGACACTTGCTCAGCAGCCTCAGCGATTCTTTCGCCAAAAGTGCCGAAAAGAGGCTTTACACTTCTTACTTAACTTCAGAGGAAGAAGTAGTGAAACCAAAGAGGATCAAAGAGAAGGTGGTCGTGTCAGACACCTTTCAGTCTCTGAGGACAGGGCAACTTGTAAGGAGAGACAAATGGCTCACAGCTGCAGGGATGTTAGATTTATCCCCAAAAGCACACAAGTTTCCGAACATGGAGACATGTTGGCCCAAAATTCATTCAGGAGGTCAAAGTGAGATACAAGGCTAGGAAATTATTTACCGATTTAAAGAAACCTGCCCATACTTTCAAACATCCTTTTCCATTATACAAGTCCCAGGGACAGACCCGCGACTATACCCAGGGACCATATAGAAAGAAGTCACAAAGGCAAGAGGCCAGAGGTCATTCCTACAGACCCAGAACATCAAAAAGAGGTCAATCAGGTAAATTGGAATTCCAGGGCATATTTAAGTGCCTGGAAGGAGCTCAATACTGGTCTTTGGGTATCACAGATCATAAGAAACGGTCTGAATCTGCCTTTGAAAAAGTTTCCCTTCCAGAGGTAAAAACACAACCATGAGTGACGAATTGAACAAGGTGCTAGACTTAGCATTAAAAGTTCAAACTGCAGCGCTAGATCAGAACAGGTGGATAAGCCATATGTTTCCTGTAGTAAACTCAGACAGCTTATTAAGATCAGTGTTAAACATAAAACTGCTGAACAGTTTCCTGAAACGGAAAAGGATTTTATGAGAAAAAGACATGTATCTAATAAAGTTAGACCTTTCCTAAGAAATCAGTTTTAGATCTGACTCAGTCCCTAATATTTTTAGGAACAAATATTTTTTTCATAGATACAAGCTTATTTCACCTAAGTGTTCCCGGAGATAATTGGGCGGAGGATCAAAGGCTGGCAGGACTGTTTTGCCCAAAAACCAGACAAAAAAAAAGATGGAAAATTAATAGCTATGCAACGTGGGTTTAAACTAGCCCCGACCTGGTGGTCTCACATTCTCGAAAATGTGGTCTCCAGGGGCATGGAGAGAGGACGCACTATCCTTCCGTGGTTGGGTGTGCAGGGCCTATACGCCTTTCCTCCGACAAATTTATTTCCACACACACTACAGAAAATTCAGGAGGAGAAAATTTCTCTGTACAGGAGCTATAGTGAAAGATGTGCAACATTTTTTAAGAACTGTGCACCTGATATTTCATTCTATACATTTCAGGCCTCCTGTGGAAATGGGGCTGTATGTTGGCCAAATCTCACAGACCGCACACATTATACGATATGATACAAGGACTTCCTCTTTGCAGCCAGACTTCAGCAACTGCACTGTAACAGATACAAAACTTCAAGTCTTCAAGTCTTGACAAAACTCTTAAGAATCCCGTGTTCATGACCCAATTCAGTCCTCAATACCATACATATACTTGTATATTGTATTAACTGTATACTGTATGCAACTTGTGATTTACATTTATTATTACATTATCAGTTAAAATATTCTTTGCACCGTGTTAGCTTGTGGTAAAAAAGATGATAATAAAAGGTGATAATAATTGTAAGCTTTCGAGACAACTCAGGTCTCATGGTATAAGAAAACATCTGAATAGAAAACAAATTTATACACAAATGGACATAGTAAGGCTATGGTTGATGAAACAAGTGATAAGGACAATCAATGGATGAAGAAAAGTACAAAAACAATAAGTAGCAATAAATGTTCTAGCACTCGGGGAGTGAGATGTTTATTGTCTCTGTATTGAGATCTGGTCCATGGCAGTGATGAGCCCACCAAGTCTGCGGAGCAGAATCCTTAACTCGTTTTTTGTCCCGCGCTAACCCCGGGAGCAGGGCCCAGGCTCCAGGTGTCAGAGGCTGCTTCTCCGCTCTTCAGTACTCACAGCATTGGGCTGAATGAGCACGATGCACGGAGGAGCATAGCCGGCACTGCCGTCGGCTCCATAGACTCGCCAGTCACGTGACCACCGGGTCTAAAGGGGTTAAACAGAGCTGCTGGGTCTAAGTTATAGCCCTTAAACCGGCGCATACGAAAATTCGCTAAATATGCCCGGTCACTAGAGCCTTTTCAGTCTGCGTCACTAAGGGATTAAGAGTCATAAAAAGACATAAATCCATGTGACACATTCTTTCCTGTTCTGAGTGGGACAATAAACATCTCTCTGAGGACCCTCATCTTTCATCTTTTCCATAAGTCAGAATGACAAAAGCAAAAATATGAATAAAATATGATTTCCCTCCTGCAGTCAGTGAGTGACACATGGTGGGTGAATTATCTGAATGTTGCTCCCTGCCCTAAGGTAAGAAAACGGATTCCTTTCTGTTTTACCAAAGCTCTGCCTATTACCTGCCACCCATAATCCTTAGATAGCTGACAGCCAGCCCTCCCAATAATCCCCTTACAAAAGCAAGAAATTTTCTGATTTCAAAGCAGAGAAGCGAATATGTCTCTTCCAGACACCTTTGGCAGTGGCGCACCTCCTGTAGAAACAATAAATCTTTTTCCCCTAATAATTTACAGCCAATATATTCTGAACACTGAAAAAGAAAAACATTTTGCTCACCCAATGGTCTAATGCTTGGATTAGGCCTTTGCATGACTGGAAAAAGCCTAGGGACTGGAACCTGTTACATGTTCAGATACACAATGCATTTTTTGTATGTGAACCCCACATATTGCACTTTGCACAATGTGCCCTCCATTAAGTACACTACAAAAGTAGTTGCACAGTTCATATACCTGTGAATAATACAAGTTTAGTTATTGGCAGGTAAGTAAAGAAATAGTCTTGTGCCTAAACTTGCAAATGTTGCATAGTCTGCCCCTGCAGCAGTAGTTCCCCTTCTAAATTACCCATGTGGAGGTACAATCTGTAGCAGAAAAGATATTATAAGGACATAAGGATTTGGCTAATGTAGGAGCTCATGTAGACACACCTCCAATACCACCAGAAAGTATATGAGTATAGAGTCGCAGTCCGAAATTGGTAAGCATTTTTTAATCATGTTAGTAATTTGATGGTATTGAGGACTGAATTGGGTCATGAACACAGGATTCTTAAGAGTTTTGTCAAGACTTGAAGTTTTGTTCAGCTAGAAAAAGTGAACGAGGTTTATTGTCTACTATTCTCCTGTCTCTTTAGCAAATAGCCTAGAAGTAACCGCTGTTGCATAGTCATGAAATGATAATTTGACATTCAGATTTATATGCCCGATCTTCCCATGTGGTACAAATGAACTCCCCTATGGGTACGTTTCTGACAGTATGATGTGGGGGATCTGCACTCAACAAGGTGTTACCACTCTTTGGTTTACATTACAAACAGATTATTTACACTGTCACCTGTTAAATAAATGTCAAGGAATGGAATGGAGGACAATTTATGTTCAGGAAATTCAGGACATTAGAGTTAATATATGAAATAAGTCGACCGTCTCCTGAAGACCACACCACACCAGGAGGCAGTAACAATCGATATAACAACCATCCCATTTATTCCACTTATTTATCAACATTGTATAGACATCTCCCTTCCCAGGAAGCCAAGTACATGTTGGCCAGGGTATAGGGAAAACATTCTACCATGGGATAACAATCATCAAACCGAAAGAAATTGTTCTGCAATAGATAAACCAGTACAGAAACAACGTAATCTTGTAAAGTGTCTGGCTGCTCCGGTCATCTTGAGTGCAACAGGGATACAATGGACCCCCATTCTGGAGATCCTTGGGGGTCCCATCACTGAGACACCCACCAATCAGGAAGTTAGGCTGTGGATAGGGCCTAACTTGGGACACCTTTAAGTGTCCCCATTTAAGTGACAATCCCCAGGCGACTTCCAAACAGGCTGTAACTCTGGACCAGTACAGGATAAGTAACACCGTAACAGCAGTATCTCAACCTTTTATATAGACTAGTAAGAAAACATTCACAGAGAATCATAAAAGTGTTTTAATTCCTCATTCTGAGCAGTGGAGGAACCCTGGTACTAGATTCAGTCTTCCTCCTACACACTCCCATATACTGTATATAAGCATGACTGCAAATTTGTCTTACATTTGTCTGTGTTTATCTAATATGTGTGGGTGTCTCAAGGCAAAGATTACAAGTGATAAATCCTCTTATTACAGTGTATCTCCTGTTGTCTTTCTAAAAGGTTACCAGGATAAATGGTATTGATGCAACACAAGCGCAACAAGACTATATTTGTCATATAGAGGGGTATTACGCATAGCAGTGCTCAACGGAGGGCTGGAGCGCTAAGTGAAGCAGTGGGCAGAAGACAGTATGACTGGTGTTTGCAATAAGGGGATTGGGTGTTTTGAATGAGTGGGAAAAAGGGTCTACAGAGGGGCTATATGATAGACAATTAGCGATAGATTAATTATACAAATTATACAATTTCCTTCAAATGCCTGTTCTATAACTTATCCAAGAATTCAGGCCAGGGGTGAACAACATGTATTGTATTATATAGTGTCCTACTGCTCCACTTAAAGGGAACCTGTCACCAGGAGACCCATTTTTAGCACTCCCCCAGTCCCCATAGAGCATAGTACATACACTGCCAAAGTGTTTTTGTATAAAAAATAGGTTTTACAGAAAAAAAGATATGTTATATTGTACCTTTCATTAGCATGTGCTGTGTGACTAGGCAGTTGCCAATTGGGAGGGGCTGGAAAGGAGCATTTCCCCCCCACCCTTGGGAAACATGTGACCTTTTCAAATATATGAATAACTCCCAACACTCGGGATTGGCTGTAGAGGAGCAGGGGGCGTCGCTAAGCCCAGTGATAGGTGTTTTCATATATTTGAAAAGGACACATGGAGGAGCTGTTCCCCAAGGGTGGGGGGGGGTGATTGCTCCTTTCCAGCCCCTCCCAGGTGACGACTGCCTAGTCACACAGCACATGCTAATGAAAGGTACAATATAACATATCTTTTTTTCTGTAAAACCTATTTTTTATACAAAAACACTTTGGCAGCGTATGTACTATGCTCTGTGGGGACTGGGGGAGTGCTAAAATGGGTCTCCTAGTGACAGGTTCCCTTTAAGGGGCTGCATTAGTAACCAGAATTGTAGATGCACCAACAACCACAATACAGCACAAAATACAGCAAAGAATAGCAATAAATACAACTCCAGCAACCAAATACTGCATTTAGAGCAGGAATTAATTCCGATAACTAACTAGACTCCCGCATGCTAAATAGTTACCCCCCCCCCCACACACACACACACACACACATATGAATTTAAGATATGAATTGAAGTGGATCGTTATGAGAATAAAAACATCTATAAAAATACATCAAACTGAGTGCCACCTGGACTGGATGACAAAAACAGAGGATACTTGAGTTGGCCATATCATTTGTACCCAGCTTTTCCAGAAATTGAAATATTTATAAGGCAGCAAATGTTTAGCCAACCATATTTGTGACAAACCTCAAAATGTAAGATCTGGAGAGTTTCCAATACAAAATGTCATTTAAATCTGGATACAAATATCTGGATTTCACAGTAAAGTCGTAATATTACATTACATGTTAGTCCACCTTTAGTGGAAACTATCTACATATATATATGATTGAGTATGTCCTGTATTTAGTTTTTGATTTTGTATTTTGATTTCGGGCTCTCTATACTGAATGCTGTTATTTTGAAAGTCTTTGAATTTCCTTTTCAAGTCTCTTAAAGAATTTCAACGTCATCCTGTGATGGGAGTGACCTGTTCCTCCCTCCTAACTATAACCACACGTAACAGCAGCAGCAGTCTCCTCCAGCACTCACTGCACTCCACACTGTGTTATTGACCTTCCTTCCTTCTCATCTACTACTAGACGCTATGGCTTCTGACCCACAACAAGCTGCAGGCCAAAGCACCAGCTCTGATCCACAAAAAATTCCAGTAAGTCCTAATTCAAGTTACTTATCTTCTCATGAGATATCAGTGCTCCAACCTGTGGATCTCCAGCTGCTGCACAATGAGAGTTGTAGTTCTGTAATACTTGTAAACCCTTAAGTTGGGTATTATAATATTCTGCATTATAGATATCTATGGTTAGAGACAACACTTGGAAGAAGAAAAATAAGTATTTCATAGCACTAAATGCTGCTGTGTGTATAGCTATTCTCTTTATACGCACACCCTTTGTCAGTAGGACATGTAGATGCTTGTATTAGCGGGCAAAACTGCTCTATTGTCAGCTAAAATTGTCTTTCCACATTAGTCAGGCGACGTATAAGAATACAAATCCCACTACTCTTGGAACTGAAAGATATACAGCAAAAAGGAAACATATACAAAGTGTCCCGATGATGAATAACATCTGTGTTCGCTATAAGTCTCTGAATAGATTGGTTTAGTTGAAAACAATAAATGTACTGTTCTTCTAAGTATATACATATAGGAACTACTTTTAAATACGTTAAAACGCGATTTGGCAGCACTTTTGATGCATCCACACGTTAACTCCATTAAAATTCTTCTTTATTGATATAAACGCACATTTAGGGGGTCATTTACTAAGGGCCCGATTCGCGTTTTCCCGACGTGTTACCCGAATATTTCCGATTTGCGCAGATTTTCCCTGTATTGCCCCGGGATTTTGGTGCACGCAATCGGGTTGTGGCGCATCGGTGCTGGCATGCACGCAACAGAAATCGGGGGGCGTGGCCGAGCGAAAACCCGACGGATTCGGAAAAACCGCCGCATTTTTTAAAAAAAAGTGTTGCTGAGCTTGCACTTACCTTCACTAGGAATAGGCCGGTGAACTTGAGTGATTCCGGGGAACTTCAGCGCAGCAGCGCCACCTGGACGTCGGAGGAACTGCCTTAGTGAATCCCGGCCGGACCCGAATCCACCGCAGAGAACGCGCCGCTGGATCGCGAATGGACCGGGTAAATAAATCTGCCCCATTGAGAATGGACAATACAGTGATCTACGCGTTTCGACGCAGCAGCGTCTTAGTTATGATCCTACAACGTGTGGATGCATCAAAAGTGCTGAAAAATCGTGTTTTAACGTATTCTGATCTGGAGGTTGAGGATCTAATGAGCATGCGCCATTCACACATCACCATCTACTTCAAAGGAAAAATGTGATTGGGTGAGCAAGTGAGTAAAGTCAACCAAGATGATTCTCCATAGTCTATGATTGATCTGTGAAAAAAATGGTTCAAACTAGGCTCTTCGTTCTTATTAATAAAGCAGAGTCTTATACATTCATTACTTCAGAGCCACAATTTTATTTGTACAGGTTCTATCGGACTCATAGTAGTTAGAAGCCACTGAAGCAAACGCACACTACAACTAATACTAGCAGTCCAGTGACTATGGTGATGTGAGACCAGTGACTATGATGTCTATGAAGTCTTTCTTCTATATTTTACCAATAACTAAAAAAAGGCAGAAAAACTTTTGTGTGACTATATATATTTCCCTCCAAGTCAGTGAGTATGATATATCTGACCTTTCACTCATTTACACTTCTCTTTAAGGTTAGGGTGTGCTATTGTTGCTTTAACTAACAAATACATACAAAGCAAACATTCAGAAGCATATCCGTCCTCCTATCTGACTATATATTTTTCCCTCCAGTTGCATAGAGGGGAGGTCTATGAAGATAAACATGTTCTACACTGGTCTTTATTCCCTTTGTGCTACTGGGTGATTGTCCCCCTCCAGTTGCACATCCTCCAGCTCAAATCTGCCATCGATTTCACTAATAATTTACACCAGAAAACTGCTGATGATAAATCTCACCACAAACACTCTCATGTAGCAAATGGAAAACTATGTCAAGCCAAAAAAGAGGGCTAACATCCCAGTTACAGCACGATTTGTGTGCCAAAAACACGGACCCTGCGGCACAATTCAAGAATACCCCCCTTTGTCTCAGGGGAAGCAGAAATCCCATTCATGGACAGGTGATGGTATTACCCTGATGACATTGGTTCTTGCTCTGAGGATTCCCCTTACTCTCCATCTCCACAGAGAGGATTCCCTCTCTGAACACAGTACCTGAACACAGTACCTGAACAACATATCAGTTAACCTTAGTCCTCTCACCTGTGCACTATGGTGTATAGAGCCATCTCCATTCAGGAAGGGGTCGTTCTGTGACTCCAGGCCCTTAACTGCAGTCACAGTAAACCCCCCTAATGGCAGCCCTGGTTTTTATACTCAACTGGACCCTAGAAGTCAGATATGGATCCTATTGCCTCAAAGCAATAATATAAAATATTTTTACTACACTTCTTTCTATGCAGATCCGATGTCCCATTCCGCCTGAACACAGAAAACAATTTACTAAAATTGTCAAGGAATGTAATGAGGAAAGTTTCTGGAACAGAGGTAATTAATAAAATCACTAATCACTGTCAGACCCAGTTCACATCACTGTTTGTCTTTCGGTTACTCTGGTCCGTTAAACAAAGAAAAAGAAAAATAACAAATATGTTTATTGTTCCATAAGTTAAAGAGGTATGAATACGGCCCTGATCCTTGCCAGTAGTGTGTAGGAAATATAGTAGCAGGAATGCCGGTGTAGTACCCTGTTTCCCCTAAAGTCATCCCCTGAAAATAAGACCTAGCAGCAGTTATTGCCACAGTTGCCCCCATGCCATACATTAGTATTAGTAAATCATTAAGATATTACAAGAGGTAGTGAAATAGGTGAAGCATTCATGGGACAAAATCACTGACTGCATCTACCCAGACAAGAAGGGGTTCATTGAAGGAAAGCACGAAAAATGAGAGATTGGGGCCAATGATTCAAATAGTAATGGAGTCACAAGAAATAATAATAATGGATATTGGAGAAGTTTTTGGGAAGTAGTTTTTGTTCATGGAAAAATAAGACATTCCCTGAAAATAAGACCTGGTGCATATTTAGGAGCAACAATTAACACAGTAGATGGGTCATGTAGCTCTGGAATTCCTTACTATGAATCCATAAGGAGTCATTTACACAGTGTAGCATTTGCAAATCTTATTTTATGTTTATATTTTTAGGAAGCATTCCTGGACTTACTTTACATTTATAAAAAAAATCTGTTTTTAATTCCTTCCTGAATCTGACGCATTTTTAATACTCTTTTTGGGCTTTTCTTGCAGCTCTGCCTTTGTCCATTACAAGCATGATAGCAACACAAGCCCTCATTTACACAGGTCAGTAATTGTACAAGTTATACTAGCAGAGGACCCATTTGCTACAGTCTAAAATGTTTTGTGATCCACTATATTGTGACTGTGATATGTGAAACAGTGTATCTATGTTTTAAGATCTAAAGTATGGAAGAGGTTTATGAAACTTATGATGTTGCATTCAAGTCCTGCTTCCAACCTGACTGGATTGTTACTAAATAAACAATCCCAGCAAAGTTAGAGAAAAGTCAATTATGGATGTTGTGCTCCCCTAGCACAGAGCCATTCTTTGTCTAAAGAAAAGTAATTATGTCTATTTAGAAGAGGGGTCCCACTCCCCTTACTGACTTGGGCTGACGAAAGACTAAAACCATCCCTGCCTCTTATATAGGAAGCACACCTTAACATGAAATGGCTCTTGTGTGCATGTGTATTGAGAGCATGAACACATGTACAAGGATTTCATGGCTGAATGTTCTCAGTTTAAAATATGATGGGTGGTTTGGGTGGCTATGAGCCACCCTAGAAGGTTTGGACCCCGGGCTACCGCCCAAACGGCCTATATTATAATCTATTACTGCAGTCTACACCATGCAGAATCAATAAAACTGTTATGTGGAATAAATCATATTTGATTTCCTGCCTCTCTAATTTAAAATGTACATTAATTAAAGGGGTATTCTCATCTGGGCATTCACATTCAGTTTCATTAATCTGACATATATATATGCATTTCTTCAACTAGATGTTATTTAAAATATTTTACCTTTGTGAAGATAATTTCTCATAAATGTAGCGATAAGGTCCCTTAGAAACAAGACCTTGGATACGACCACCTTTGCTGGAGGGATTGCACAAAGAAACAAAAGGTTTTTGTATATGAAATGTCCGATAATTACTGCATGTCCCACGGACGTCCTGTGGTAATGATCACTGAAGCCAAGCAGTCGAGCTGGACTCAATAGTGCATGTCTGGCCACCCCTGCCAAAGTGCGAGGTGGTCGTATCCGAGGAAGCTATCTTGTTTCTAAGGGACAGCATGGCCACATTTATGAGAAATTATCTATTTTAAAACATTCAATTGAAGAAATGTTTACATATGGTAAATGAATTAAATAAAATGTGAATGCCAAGGTCGGAATACCCCTTTAAGTTAATGGAACACAGCAAATAAAAGCAGCCAACCTTATAAGAGCAGGTGAACTTGACCCATTAGTTACCGATATACAATGGGGCACATTTACTTACCCGGTCCACGGAGTTTCCCGATGATAATGCACTGTGCCGCGATTCACTAAGATCGTGCGCCCGATATCCTACATGTGTTCCTTTCCCGCTCAGGTCCTACGGGGGTCCACCTTCTTCATCCCGGTGCATGTAACTGCATTGTCTTGTGACAAAATTTGAAAGTTAAATCCCGCGCGCAGTCCGAATCAGTCGGATCATCTGACGCCAGGCCACCAATTTCTGTCATTTGACAGCCCGCACAACTGCTCCAAAAACCGATCACGTGCGACACAATCCCAGCACAGACACCTGTTCAATACCTGTTGAAGCCGTAAAATCCCTGAAAACGTCGGAAAGTCCGACAAAAGTGCACATTCGGCCCCTTAGTAAATTAGCCCCAATGTATCTTTTACATCCATTTAGATCTTGACTGTAGTTTGCTTTAAAAGTTGCTTTAAGTTAAGTTGGTTTCCTTGCGAATCTTATAATCAATTCTAAATGTTATAAATCAATACTGTTCTCATTTTGCCCTGCAGGATATCTGTCAAAAAACAAACGGTTTGGTTCCTTGCCAAAGGTGGCATGTAAGTATGAGAGCTCATCATACAAATGACATCCGTGATGTATCACACATTACCTAAAAATTTGAGACAATAATTAATTAAATACTAATATGCTATAAAATAATAACTCATATTTTTTTTAATGACACAGTGGCTGGTATCCTTGGGTTCGCTGTTGGAAAGATATCCTATGCATTAACATGCAAGAGAAAGTTTGAGAAGCTGGGAATGCACAACCTATTTGAAACTGGTGCTTTCGACCCAGCGTTTTTTGCACAATTTGACAAGTATGTCATACAGAAAATAATGTCTGATTATTGTAATGTAAACCTATTTTTTGCAATATTTTTATGTCCACAGAATTATGCTTAGAGCATGTAGCTGCGGGCGATAAATACCTGCATTTCTTAAAAATTGTGTAAAAAATGATTGCCCCTGAGTAATAGTGTCCTTTATATTTATCAGGCAATGTCCGCATATCTGTGAGGAATGCAAAAAGAAGTGTACCAAGGACAAGGTGCAGGGCGCCCAACCCACTACTCAGTCCTCCTGAGCCCCTGTAAGTATTCTGGAGGAAGAATACATAAATCGATATCTATCTATAATCACGTACAGCATATGTTCCATTAGACACTAGTACACACTACAGGTATCCTATAGAAGGCATAATACTACACTGCAGTGCTGTAATAAGTATGGGCCGTGGGCTGTATGAATATTACAGCCCCTACAAGTCCAAAATTCAATTCCCACATCTGTACTAGAATCAAGCTTCTTGGAGAATGGAGGATGTGTCCCTTTTGCTTTGAATCTGTGGTTTCAGGACCTTTGGATGTCCTTCAAAAGGTCCTGAAATGGTTCTTGTTCAGATGTGTATTGAGAGCAGGAACATATATATGTGGATTTCATAGGTAAAAGTCCTTCTAAGTATAAAATTTGGTGGGGTGTTTGGGTGGCCCGGGGCCCTAGTAGACTTGGGCCCCGGGCCACCGGCAAAACAGCCTATATTATAATCCACTACTGATACCGTGAATCTGTTTGCAGCCCAATAATGCACATGTATGTGTAGTGACTGGGCAGTCTAGATATATCATAGTGACTGACTCTGGATTCCAAGTTTATTCCACCTATTCACTGTGCCAGAATATTGGTGTACACTGTTGGAGGAACATTTTAGGATGTATTTACTATATTTCATTCTGTTTCCTCAGGTTACCCCAACTAATATGAAACTACCTCTTGGATATCCTTTTTAGTCCTTCATGCTTATAATACATTTTTTAAATAAATACTTTATCTCGTCTGAAATTATTTGTATGATATGTATTTCTTAAAAAACAAGTATGAATACAAGCCAACAAAACATTGTTTTATTAAGGCTCATTTACCTTGAAAAGAAGTGCCTTGGGCTGTGGTCCTGAGCTTTAATCCTGCACTATTGTTAATGTACAGCGTGGGTGTAAAGCTCCTACTGGCAGCTGGTAAGAAGACATGAAACCTAGCACTCAATGAGAGTTAAAGGGTTGCTATCATATGTGATCATTTTTATTTCACTATTGTGTTGGGGGATGTGATATGAACATTTTTGTGATATACTTTATTAAGAAATCCTGCCCCTTACAACTTTTATCTCTTTGTTGGTAAGGAAGATCCATATTCCAGGCAGGATAGCTTCTGTGTTGCTCACCCTGTGCTTATGTATAGAGATCTGAACAAGGAGTTTTAACCCTTTCTATTAGTATTCTGTGAGCTTTATTTTCAAACAAAATAGTTTCTGTCCTGGTCTCTTACTTTCACTTTCAGCTAGAGATGGACAGACTGAGCGGGGATTGATAAAATCTTCTGTTAGAATACTATAGCGGGACAGAGTGTATTTTTACAAGCTTAACAGAATTCCTTAATAGAATATATTAGACAATTGTTTCTAATGTACTCCTCCCCCAATACAGAGTAAAATCATCTCAAATTACAGTAACACTTTAAAGGAATCATCAGCTAGCCTGCAGCTCTCCTCCCCTCCATGCCCCCAAAAAGTATTTTGAAGGTGATGCAATAGGACAAAAATTGCAAAAGAGCAGACTATATTATAATGTGATTTTTTTCCGTATATTAATTAGTCTGTAATATAACATTCCAATATTGTTGTAATAATACAGAATTGATCATTGTCGCACCTTCCAACCACACTACTATATAAGCAGAAAGTAAATTCACCACTAGATGGCAGGAAATGACTGATCAGAGATGACCCATTTCATTCTGTTTCATCACACAGGCTCAGACTCTTGCTGGAATATTGCACTATTTTTAAGCAGGTGGAATATAGATCTAAGTTTTTTAAATTGAACTTAAAACAATAAATCGATATACAGCCAAACATGTATGTGTAACTCCCTATATGGCCATGCATAACATCTATGCACACGACACTGTCAATCCATTATCTACTGGATTTTATTACACAAACCTCTGTAATGTGTTCTCAATTGTATCTTTTACCTTCTATATACTCAGAACTTCTCCAGTTTGGATATACCACAAACCCAAAGACTATTCCAATTTCCCAAAGAAATTCCCATTTTTAATCAATATGCTAATGAGACAGTTGGTGCACCAAGGTCATGTCAGCACCTGCAGCACTGCTATTCCTACCTGGACCAAGACTATTTGTCTTGTGAGAAGCAAGGGGCAACACTGGCAGAAGAGGGATGTGGTTTAGGTAGGAATAGCAGTGATCCGAGGGTTGAGCATATTTCCAGGGTGCACCAGCTGCCACATTAACATAAAGATAAAAGTGGGAATATTTGAAAACTGCATAATGGTCTACACATACTCACCTACTCCCCTCTTCATCTTAATCCCAGCACTGGTCTTCTCTAATCTTGACACGCCAAGATCACCTAGAAAAAAGAGGTATAAAAAGCAGCCCGTAGAACTAGGATGAGATGTCCAGTGCTTCGGACTGCCAATTATTCTCACCTCTTGCACCTCCCTCTCCCATGCGGTTAGAGGGATTTGACATCACACCTGCTGCGTAATAAATGCCTCCCTCTCCCATGTTGGAGAATGAGTGTGACGTCACACAGGGGGTGTGAACAATTAGCAGCGCTGGACATCCGGGCTGCTTTTTTCTAGGTGATCATGGCGTGTCATGATTATCGAAGACTGGCTCCAGGTTCAGGATGAAAAGGAAAGTAGGTTAGTATGCGTAGGTGTTTTTTTACATTTGTAAAGAGGTAGATTTCCTCTAAGAGTTTGCTGCCAATATTTAGCTGTGCCATTAAGCTCGAAGGTTGATTCTTGGACTTAGATATTAAAAAAAAAAAAAAATTGTCAAGCTTTGTGACTCCATATGTGAACTATTTTTTTATAAGCTAAGATGAATCATAGAACCTGCAATCGAGGAAAAAAGCTTTAATCCAGCTAGATGCGAGGAGCCAGTGTTATCGATAAAATCATCAAAAATTTATTAAATCCATAAAGCGATAAAATATACAGCACAGCATAATGGGGGAAAAAAGGGGGAAAAGGGAGAACATGAAGGCTACAAGCCTACGCGTTTCGGTACATGACCTTATTCATGGCTTCTGCATTACTTTCTGCAATGTTGCCTTATAAACATGACTTCCGGATCATTAGCTTTTTTCAGGTGAGATTTAACACTTGCTATGCTGGAACATTTAAAAACAAGTCATTCATGAACAATGCATATATAACAAAGACGTCTGTAATGAAAAATTGATTAAGAAAGGCATCACACTAACAAAAATGTATTAAATCTTGTTTTTTGTTTAGACCGAATGGAACTCTAGTTTGTAGAGTAAATATCCAAAAGGTCTCACGGTTTAAAAGAATGCGTTTAAGATCACCGCCCCTTTTAGGTTTTACAATTCTTTCAATTCCTCTACATTTTAAGCTGCTATATTCCCCAGCATGGCAGTCTCTAATATGTTTAGACACTGCCGAAATATTTAGCGCATTATCTGAATTGGCATCAGAAAGGTGTCTTCTGATGCGCGTCTTAAGACTGTTTGTAGTGCAGCCAATGTAATCGATGCAACAACTAGTGCATTGAATTTGATACACCACATATTTTGTGTTGCAATTAATAAAATTTTTTATCTCATATTGTGTATTCGTGACATTTGATGAAAACATTTTACTCGGGTCTGCAATAGAACAGCATTTACACCGAGCCGCTCCACATTTAAAAAAACCTTTGGAACTAAGCCAGGTGGTTTTTGGCTGTTTCGTTTGGAACAGGCTAGGTGATAACATGCTGTTTAAAGTCGGGGCTTTTTTAGCAACACATCTAATATTTTTGTCAACTATTGTTGTTAGCGTTGGATCTGTGTACAGTATCGGTAAATTTTTGTATATAATTTTTTCAATTTCTTTGTATTGAGTACTGTATACAGTTGAAAAAACAATTGGAGGTACATGTTTTACAAGATTAGTTTTATGAGAACTTCTCTTAGATGAATTTAATAAATTGGTTCTTGGAATCTTTTCAACAATATGGGAAGCTCTATTCAACATCCACTTGGGATATTGTCTCTCTAGCAATTTGTTACGTACTTTATTCTCTTCTGGTTTATATATATTAGGGGTAGAGCAATTTCGTTTGGTTCGTATAAACTCTCCTATTGGTATATTTTTTATGACGTGCCTAGGATGGCATGAACTCGCTAGAAGAATCGAATTGGATGCAGTGGGTTTTTCATAGGGTGTAATTTGCACGGACGTAGTGCTTCTTAATGTAATGTCCAAAAAATTAATATCAAAGTTTTGGACATTATATGTAAATTTCAGATTCATCTCATTTGAGTTAATGTACTGTACAAATCCATCGATTTCGGACACCGCACCCTCCCATATCAGGAGCTAGTCGTCTATATAGCGGCCATACCACCTGATATGGGAGAGGTACGGATTGGTATCCGTAAAGAGGTAGAGCTCCTCCCATCTGGCCATGTACAGGTTGGCCAAAGATGGGGAGCACCTACCCCCCATGGAGGCTCCACACAATTGCAAAAAAAATTGATCATCAAATACAAAATAATTATTTTTTAACAAAAAATCCACAGATGCCATGATAAATTCTTTGACTGCAGGTGTGTATTGACTGTACCTATCCAGACAGTGAGAAAGACATTGTAACGCAACCTCATGATTTAACGACGGATACAGCCCCACCACATCACAGGACAGCCATAAATAATCTTTTTTCCATACTTTCCCATCCAAAAGAGAAATTACATGTTTAGTGTCTTTAATAAGGGCAGGTATGACCGCCACCAAAGGTTGGAGGTGGTGATCCACCCATTCCCCCAATCTTTCACTCAGAGACCCAATACCCGCCACAATGGGGCGGAGGGGAGGGGGGAAAATTTCCTTATGGATTTTGGGCAATGAGTGAAAGATTGGGGTAACCGGGAATTTCACAAACAGGTAGTCTGCAATTTTTTGCGTAACGGCTCCTGTTTCCAAACCACAGTTGATGAGTTTTTGTAACTGTAATTGGAAACTAGCTGTCGGATCTGATAGCAACTTTCTATAAGTGTGTACATCATCCAAAATTTCCAAATTCAATCTTCTATATAATTCCCCATTTAGCAGAACTATACCCCCCCCTTTGTCAGCCGAGCGGACCAAGAGGTCTGTATTGTCCTTTAGTTCTCGAATGGCCTTGCGTTCTTGATGGGATATGTTACTTCTTGATGGGGATGATGTATCATGCTTTAATTTGATGAGATCCCGTTCCACCTGTTCTTGAAAAGTGTCCATAACTGTCGATCGTGACATAACAGGATAGAAAGAAGGATTGCGAGTCCTAAAGGTAGAATTGCGGTTTATCGTCATTTCATTTTGTGTTTCTCCCTGTAATTGGCGTAGTATTGACACATGTAGTTGGTCTTCATAGGTGTTCATATCCTTATTTAAACTGAGTCCAGCGTGTGAATTTTTACAGATCTCAGATGGATATGGGTCTTCACATTGGGAAAAATGTTTACGTAAAGTAATATTTCTTACTAATTTGTTAACGTCCAGGATGGTACGAAAGATATCAAAGTTATTTGTTGGGGAGAAACCCATACCCTTAGAAAGGAGAGAAATTTGTTGTGGGCTGATAATATAGCTGGATAAATTGTAGATGACCTACTTTTGTTTCCTGAGAGTATATTTTTTGGAGGCTGGATCGATGTTTTCTGCCTCCTCTCCGTCGTTTTTTGATTTTTGATTTTTATTTTTGTTTTTATCTTGGTTTTCGTTACTTTGCCGTTGTTTGGCCACGGTTTCAGACAGAATTCTGCCCGAAGCCTGGGCTGAAGAGACAGAGGAATCGGACAGTTCATCTGAAGTTGTCAAAATTGAGATGTCAGTATCACTGAAACTGACTTTACTTTCACCTCTGTGTTTTTTGCGTGCATGTCTTTTCTTTAGAATTGATTTAGTTTTATTGTATGTTCTGCCGTAGTTATGTCTCTTTCTCACATACACCTGGTCGGTGGCATAGTCATGTGCATCTCTTTTAAATTTGTTTTGTTTATTGGTCATTATTCCTTCCTCAATTTTTGTAATATTATTTTGTAGTTTAGAGTCCATAGAAACGAATTCCTCCATAGTTGCAAATTATTGTATTGTATGATTGCAAATGATAGGATACGATACAATAATTTGCAACTATGGAGGAATTCGTTTCTATGGACTCTAAACTACAAAATAATATTACAAAAATTGAGGAAGGAATTATGACCAATAAACAAAACAAATTTAAAAGAGATGCACATGACTATGCCACCGACCAGGTGTATGTGAGAAAGAGACATAACTACGGCAGAACATACAATAAAACTAAATCAATTCTAAAGAAAAGACATGCACGCAAAAAACACAGAGGTGAAAGTAAAGTCAGTTTCAGCGATACTGACATCTCAATTTTGACAACTTCAGATGAACTGTCCGATTCCTCTGTCTCTTCAGCCCAGGCTTCGGGCAGAATTCTGTCTGAAACCGTGGCCAAACAACGGCAAAGTAACGAAAACCAAGATAAAAACAAAAATAAAAATCAAAAATCAAAAAACGACGGAGAGGAGGCAGAAAACATCGATCCAGCCTCCAAAAAATATACTCTCAGGAAACAAAAGTAGGTCATAGTCCGATCTACAATTTATCCAGCTATATTATCAGCCCACAACAAATTTCTCTCCTTTCTAAGGGTATGGGTTTCTCCCCAACAAATAACTTTGATATCTTTCGTACCATCCTGGACGTTAACAAATTAGTAAGAAATATTACTTTACGTAAACATTTTTCCCAATGTGAAGACCCATATCCATCTGAGATCTGTAAAAATTCACACGCTGGACTCAGTTTAAATAAGGATATGAACACCTTTGAAGACCAACTACATGTGTCAATACTACGCCAATTACAGGGAGAAACACAAAATGAAATGACGATAAACCGCAATTCTACCTTTAGGACTCGCAATCCTTCTTTCTATCCTGTTATGTCACGATCGACAGTTATGGACACTTTTCAAGAACAGGTGGAACGGGATCTCATCAAATTAAAGCATGATACATCATCCCCATCAAGAAGTAACATATCCCATCAAGAACGCAAGGCCATTCGAGAACTAAAGGACAATACAGACCTCTTGGTCCGCTCGGCTGACAAAGGGGGGGGTATAGTTCTGCTAAATGGGGAATTATATAGAAGATTGAATTTGGAAATTTTGGATGATGTACACACTTATAGAAAGTTGCTATCAGATCCGACAGCTAGTTTCCAATTACAGTTACAAAAACTCATCAACTGTGGTTTGGAAACAGGAGCAATTACGCAAAAAATTCACCTAGCCTGTTCCAAACGAAACAGCCAAAAACCACCTGGCTTAGTTCCAAAGGTTTTTTTAAATGTGGAGCGGCTCGGTGTAAATGCTGTTCTATTGCAGACCCGAGTAAAATGTTTTCATCAAATGTCACGAATACACAATATGAGATAAAAAATTTTATTAATTGCAACACAAAATATGTGGTGTATCAAATTCAATGCACTAGTTGTTGCATCGATTACATTGGCTGCACTACAAACAGTCTTAAGACGCGCATCAGAAGACACCTTTCTGATGCCAATTCAGATAATGCGCTAAATATTTCGGCAGTGTCTAAACATATTAGAGACTGCCATGCTGGGGAATATAGCAGCTTAAAATGTAGAGGAATTGAAAGAATTGTAAAACCTAAAAGGGGCGGTGATCTTAAACGCATTCTTTTAAACCGTGAGACCTTTTGGATATTTACTCTACAAACTAGAGTTCCATTCGGTCTAAACAAAAAACAAGATTTAATACATTTTTGTTAGTGTGATGCCTTTCTTAATCAATTTTTCATTACAGACGTCTTTGTTATATATGCATTGTTCATGAATGACTTGTTTTTAAATGTTCCAGCATAGCAAGTGTTAAATCTCACCTGAAAAAAGCTAATGATCCGGAAGTCATGTTTATAAGGCAACATTGCAGAAAGTAATGCAGAAGCCATGAATAAGGTCATGTACCGAAACGCGTAGGCTTGTAGCCTTCATGTTCTCCCTTTTCCCCCTTTTTTTCCCCATTATGCTGTGCTGTATATTTTATCGCTTTATGGATTTAATAAATTTTTGATGATTTTATCGATAACACTGGCTCCTCGCATCTAGCTGGATTAAAGCTTTTTTCCTCGATTGCTGCTTCGTGTGCACCTGTGGCCAAGGTTGTCCGTGCTGGAGCCATTTTGGAGCCGAGAAAACGAGGATTGTCTGGACTATGTGGTGAGCTGACCTACGATAGTATTTCGTATTTGCTGATTTGCCTTAATCATAGAACCTATCCACATTAGGTGGCAGTTATCTACAATTCTACACCACCCTTATGGCATAATAGTGAATAATGGTGTTCAATTTTCATTATGACAAATGTGTGCAGTCCCTGGAAACAGTCCCATTGTTAACTCGATCCTATGACTGCACAGGATAGGAGTCCCTGCATCATACAGAAATGCAGATCAAACTACAGAGCCAGTTCTGTATTACATTACCACCTATCAAGTTCTACTGGCAAAGGGGAGTCCTTGCATCATATGTCTGTATAATGCATGGATTTCAGCCCACTGCAAGGTGTGCAGTCCATGGGATCGGGACAACACACAGGCTCATTGTCATGGGCTGGACTAGTTTGTGTGCAGCCAGCTGAAAGGTTAAAGCACATAGGGGCAGATTTACTTACCCGGCCCATTCGCGATCCAGCGGCGCGTTCTCTGAACAGGATTCGGGTCCAGACGGGATTTATGAAGGTAGTTCCTCCGCCATCCACCAGGTGGCGCTGCTGCGCTGAAAATCATCTGAACGCACCGGAATACACCGAGCTGGACCAGGTGAAGATGTGAAGATAAGCACTTCCCAAGCGACACATTTTCGGTTTTTAAATGCGGCGGTTTTTCCGAATACGTCAGGTTTTCGTTCGGCCACGCCCCCCCCCCCCCCGATTTCCGCCGCGTGCATGCATGCCAGCGCCAATGCGCCACAATCCGATTGCGTGCGCCAAAATCAGGTACAATCGGCGCAAATCGGAAATATTCGGGTAACACTTCGGGAAAACGCGAATCGGGCCCTTAGTAAATGACCCCCATAGACTTGCATGATCCATGGACCAATGCAGGATAAGTAATGCATAAGTAATTCTACAAATGCAACTGTGCTACACATTTTTTCTTTTGGTTGTTGGTAAAATGTAATTTCAGGTGGGAAAATATTCACAAAATAACAAAAGCGTTTTTCTCCTCATAATGAGCAACGTTGATGCCTTGTTGCTAGAATTCAGTCTTCACTCCACACACACACTTACTGCAAATAAGCATGACTTGCACATTTCCCTTTGAGTGTCTCAGTCTAATATGTGTCTATGTCTCAAAGCTAAGGTGGTGGGAGATAAGTCATTTTACAGTGCATGCGGTGTATATCTACTGATAGTTGTATGTTTACTATGGACAGTGGTCATTTCAGGGATTTTTAGGCTTTATATACACTGGTGATCAAAATTAGACAACAATGATTGATTTTTTTTTTTAGAAATAATGTAATCTAAATTGTTAAGGAGGTCGCACTGGTTTCGGACGCCATCTTGACTACTGTCCGCCATCTTAGATACAGCGGCCATGTTCCCTAACCATTGTCAAGTTAATGTCATGATTCAAACTTCATTTTATGTAACATGTTTGCTTGCCTGTCAGCTAATACCCTTTGACATTTAATGAGAAGCCAGTCTGTCCTCGAAGCTGCATAATAATATGATTCTGGAGCCACTTATCTTCTTCTCAGCAAATTAGTATAAACAATATCTGTGTACAAGGTCTCTGAGAACTGAGCACAATTAATTCACTTTTTCCCCAGAATGTGCTGATGTCCAATAGCTTTGCAGTATACTATTCACACCCCTTTGATGACTCTTCTGTCTGTTATATATTATGCATTTTGATTATTAAAGGGGTAGAAGATCTTGACTAAGAGATTGACGTGTGTCTTGGTCTTTATGTTCAATCATGAAAGGGTTAATTAGGACTCACCTTACAAAAGTCAAGAGGGCTGTTGGGGCCCTGCATAAAAATCCCTAACATACATTGATAAACTTTTGAAGTATTTTTGAAAGGGGTACACCATGCCAATAGCACAGTGTTTAATAACCAAAGTATATCAACATAAAACCTTTATCTTTAAGTTTATTTAGCAAAAAATGCAATGATCATAATTAGAGAACAGCAATGGCTGTAGCATAGAGAAGAGTATACTTATATTTCCTGAAGGTTACAGCAGTCACCAATCTGCAGCCACAGGACATCTCTAGACTCTCACACGGCTCTGCTGGGATTTTGGTCCACTCTTCTTTCAGTCCCTTCCCCAGTTCTGTAACTTTATCACTAATGATTTTCCAGAGGTTTTCTATTGGGCTTAGATCAGGACTCTGGGTTAATGTTTTGTGTTTAAAGGAACCGCTTTACCCATTTTTCTATGTGACAGGGGACATTGTCCTGCATGAAAATTGCTGGCTGATTGGGTGATTAGCTGTATTAAAGGTCCAAATCCTGCTGCAGAAAACATTCCCCGAACCAAGACACTTCCTCCGCCACCTTTCACTGACTTCTTAACACACTTTGGGTTCAGTCTTTCCCAAGTTTGTCGACAAACACAATGGCCCTGAAATATGAAAACTGGTGCAAACTTCCTTAGTGCAGTTTGCCTCACTATTGTAAAGTTTGCGCCAGAGCTGTGTTATGGCTTATTTTCTGCATAACAAATTACACTTCAAAATGGTGGTATTTAATATTCCATGCCGTGTACTGGAAAGCAGGAAAAAAATTCCAAATGCAGTGAAATTGGTGAAAAAACACATTTGCGCCGTATTCTTGTGGGCTTGGATTTTACGGATTTCACTGTACGCCCCAAATGGCTACTTTATTCTTTAGGTCAGTGCGATTATGGGATCAAATTGTATAGATACTAAATTTGTATAGGTTTTATAATGTTTTCATACATTTACAAAAATGCAAATTTTTTTGGGATTTTGCCATCTTCTGGCGCTAATAACTTTTTCATACTTTAGTGTACAGAGCTTTGGGTGGTGTCATTTTTTGCGACTTTTAATTACATTTTCAATGTTATTATTTTAAGAACTGTACAACCTTTTGATCACTTTTTATAGAATTTTTAATATTTTTTAAAATGGCAAAAAAGTAAAATTTTCGACTTTGGGCGCTATTTTCTGTTACGGGGTTAAACACAGTGAAAAACCATTATTGTATTTTGATAGATCAGGCAGTTTCAGAGGCGGCGATAGCTAATGTGTTTATGATTTTTACTGTTTATTTATATTTATACCAGTTCTAGGGAAAGGGGGGTGATTTGAATTTTTATGTTTTTTTTATTATAATTTTTTTTAACTTTTTTCCTTTTTTTTTTAAACTATTTTTCAGACTCCCTAGGGTACTTTAACCCTAGGTTGTCTGATCGATCCTACCATATACTGCCATACTACAGTGGGATTTTTCTCCTCAGGGGTTAAAACGAGACAGCCTCGGGTCTTTGGAAGACGGATCGCCGCGACCCGATGACGTCACAGGGAGGGATGATCCTCGCCAAGATGGCGGAGCCTGTGCCGGCGGCGATCAGTGGGAAAACATTTGCGATTGGTGCTAGCAATATGCAGCAAAGACTTACCGGCTATGGAGAGGCTCAGCCATTGAGCCCTCTCCATGCACCCGCACCCGTAGTTTTACGTCACATGCAGGTAAGGGGTTAAAAATGTTGGATTGTCTTAAAAACCAGGATTAACAATACAGCTGTTTTTGTAGCCTAAGGATAAAGTACAGTAAATTACCAACATCCAGACGTCCGATTGTAACAAGGGGTTGTCTGTAAGTCGGGTGTTCTTAAGTAGGGGACCACTTGTACTGCCTTCTCTGGCATTAAAGTTTACTACCATTGACTCCAGTTCCTTATTGGTGTCAATTGTGGCGGGCCTTGTCACAAATTACAATTTTGTGGTAAGTTATTTTAAATTAATTACCAAAAGATTGTTATATAGAGCCACATGAAGCCCATATATGGACACTAATATTATTATGTAAACTAATATTAGTGTATGGATATAGGCTTCATGTGGCTGTCTGTCACAGTCTTTATGTAATTCGGCATGAATTAAAGGGATTTTCCCACAAACCAAAGTTAGGCCTTATCCACCGCAGCACTCCGTAGAGATTAATGGAGCAGAACGGTCATGCACAGCCCGTCTGCTCCATTAGTCTGACGGAGCAACGACGGATCCGACTGAGGTACTAACAAAATTTCAGAGACTTAGGAGAGCATTTATTATTGGCAGATGGATTTTAGCTTGTTGCTGCACCATGTGCACCATCTTTATTTTATGTCAGTGCCACAATTTAGCTTCGTTTCCAATGCTCACAACTTTATTTTCATGGTCTCTCAATTTGGCCGAAGCTCTTCAATCCTTTTCCTTCACTTCTATAACACCTTCATGAATTTGGAAAGTCATTTCAGACACTTTCTGCCATGTACCACATTATTAAGTGACACAATCTACACATTTCATGTGCCATATAATAAATGCTCCCCTTTATCTTCAGCCAAACAAATCCATACAGAGATGGTGTACATTAGACCAATGAAAAACAAGTCTACCAATTTCGAAACCACTTTTTGAATGTTGTTTGACGCTCATTTGTTCTTCTTGCGGTGCACTAAATACATTAAAGCTGTGCGTCACAATATAACATCCCAGTGCAAAAGACTGCTACAATAATAAATGCCCCCCTTTAGACTTTCAGGCTAAGACTTCTACAACACCACTCTACATTTAGAAAGGTCTAATATCCCATGGGCTGTGAGGATCATCCAGCAACACAATGCAAAATATTTATAATGCATTACTGTTTGCACGGATTTCTGTTGGATGACGCTTTGAAATATATTCACACTATTTAAGACATAAATTAATAAAAGAATATAGGCGATCCCCTACTTAAGGACACTAGACTTACAGATGACCCCTAGTTAAAGACAGACGTCTCTTCCCCCCGTGACCTCTGGTGAAGCTCTCTGGATGTTACTATAGTCCCAGACTGCAATGCTCAGCTGTAAAGTGTCTGTAATGAAGATTTATTGATGATCCTTGGTCCCATTACAGCAAAAAAAAATTGAAACTACAATTGTCACTGGGACAAAAAAAACTACTAATTCAACTTAAGAACAAACTTATGGACCTTGTACGTAACCCGGGGACTGCCTGTACTGCGTATTTCAACAGGAAGAGAAAACATAATGGGGAAGATTTACTTACACAGTCCCGCCGCGATCCCACGGTGCATTGTCCGACGTGGATTTGGGTCCGGCGCGATTCACTAAGATCGTGCGTCCGAGTTCCTTCCTGTGTCGCTGCTGCGCCGAGGTCCGCCGTTCACCTTCTTCTTCCCGGTGCATGTGAGTGCTTGATCCTGCGACACATTTCCTTTTTTAAATCCTGCGGTTTGTCAGAATCCCTCAGGTTGTCCGACGGCCATGTCCCCCAATTTCTGTTGCGTGCAAGCCGGCGCCGATGCGCCAAAATCCGATCGCATGCGGTACAAATCGGAAATATTCGTGAAACTCGATGAAAGTGCGACGTTCGGACCCTTAGTAAATGAGCCCCAATGAATCATTTGATCCTGGCAATAACCATCCTTTAGCCACCACTGGATTTGATGCAACCTCCTGTACAGATCTGTCATTATTTAATCTTATTTTAGTACTATAAAAGCTAACAGCCTTATAGAGGACTAGGACAGGGGTCATAGTAATAATGTCACGCTCTGCCTGCCACCCTGCTTGCTTGTTGTTGCCTCAGATCTGCTATTACTGACTGTTGCAGAATTGCAGTTTTAGGGTTTGTCTATGGGTGAAAAGTCTTCTCATAGTTGTGAAGGAGAGTGATGCAACAAGCGCTCCCGAGTCTTACTATGACCTGGCATCACCCCAGTAGGAAATAAAGTACAGAGTTAACCATTACACTGTCAAGGATATACAGAACCTCTCAACTACTGTCCACTCAGTGTTACAACAAAACTTAGTAGAGTATATTCCCTGTGTCTGTGTGTGGTTTGTGTGTACATCTGGGAAACAATAATTACTTAATGAGATCCATGAGGGACAGGACTGATATAATTACAATCCATACAGTATGTTTCAGAATATCCTTGTATTATATAAACAAAAGGAAATGAGTATCTCCATTGTAAAAGCTGTGTGATAAAATAAATGTACTAAAACAAAGATAAAAGAGTAACAAGTCCACCTAGTTATGAAATGAAACATGATTCTATAAGAGCTGTGTGACAACTAAGGGGACATCGTGTCATATGTTACCCAGCTTTCCCAAAAAATGAATTAAATGTAGCAAACTTGCAGCAGACTATAACTAAATGATTTATATTTTTTTATATTATATATATTTTTTAAGATTATGCGGTTGTTGTACAGATACTGTAATTTTACATAAAACACAAAATTGTTATATCTTATATTACTATAATTTTCAAATTTTAGGTGTTCTAGAATTAAAGCATGGTTCACACTTTGACATCCTTTGACATCCTTCAACTCAAAAACTGTGCTGCAAATTCTGCAGAATTTCCAATACAAATTTTTACAATAATTGCTTTATTTATATATCGCTCACAGATTACGCAGCGCTGCACAGTGCTTGTCAAATCAGTAAATCCATATGCAAAATATGTGGATTACGCATAGTTGTATAATGACATTACATGTTAAGTATGAACTATCTACGTGAATATCCTTGTATGTACTATTTAGATTTCTATGATTTAAGTCATTTGGAAAGGCTTTGGATTTCCTTTTCAGGTCCCCTGGAGATTTTTAACGTCATCCTGTAATGGGCGTGAGCTGTGATCTCTCCTCCCTCCTAACTATACACAAACAGCAGCAGCAGTCTCCTCCAGCACTCACACACACATTGACCTTTCTTCCTACAAGTAGACGTTATGGCTGCTGAACCACAACAAGCTGAAGTCCAGGGCACCAGCCCTGCACCACAAAAAAGTCTAGTAAGTTAGAATTTCCTCTTGCGATCTCAGTGAAGTAACATCTGCAGCCACAACTTCTAGCATGATGAGAGTTGTAGTTCTGTAAAAGATGTAAAACCATAGGTTTGTTAAATTTAAGGGTCTACATATAAGATATCTATGGTTAGTGCCAGGGACAAGAAAGAGGGTCTGATCATAATCGGTTGTCTTGTTTCTGTTGAATATGTTGTAGTACTAAAATATGTTGACACAATTATATCTATTCTCTTTATACGCACATCCTTTGTCAGTAAGACATGTAGATGCTTGTCATGGCCTTCTATAAGAAGTGGGCAAACCGGCTCCATTGTTAGCCAAAATTTGTTATACAAATCTACGCTAGATGCTTTCCGACTTATTGGAATACGTATCTCACTACTCTTGGAACTGAAAGATATACAGCGGAAAGGAAACATATACAAAGTGTCCCGATGATGAATAACATCTGTGTTCTCTATACTGTAAATCTCTGAATAGATTGGTCTTTGCTGCATACAAAAAAAATGTACTATTTACTTATTCTACTGATAACAAATATTAGCAATTAACTTAACATCTGTGTTTCCTATACATCTCTGTTTGGATTGGTTTTGCTGGAGATAGAGAAGTTAATGTCTTGCTCAGTATGTACCAGTACTCAGAACGACTGATAACAAATATTCATAATAAGAGGGTTTAGGCTAAAAATACACAACTGTGGGCAGTCTGTGAATCACGTATGGTGCGGTGGTCAGAGGACGAGGCTCCGAGCATCAAACTAATATATGATGTGGGGAGTCCCTTTTTTCCCTTAAGAAGAGGAAGTTCAATCATGTGACAATTTTTTACACAAGGCTATAATGTGCAGAATTCCTCAGAAAACACCGGTGTGTGTCTGTGTAAAAAGAGAGAAAATATGTAAATAAGTTTTCCAGGATGGGATAAGGATAGCCATGCCTCTTTTAGCTACCTTGTAAGGCAGCTCCCTTTCAGCTCCCTTGACATCAAGCATGAACTACAAGAGGCCTTATGACATGATTAAAAACAAAGCATTATATCTATTCCAGAGGGAACAGACTCCCAACTGTAGACAGCGCTGTTTCGACCTGTTTGGGTCTTGACTAGAGATGAGCGAACATACCGGTCCGAGCTTGATGCTCGTTCGAGCATTAGCGTACTCGAAACTGCTCGTTGCTCGGACGAATACTTCGCCCGCTCGAGAAAATGGCAGCTCCCGCCGTTTTGCTTTTTGGCGGCCAGAAACAGAGCCAATCACAAGCCAGGAGACTCTGCACTCCACCCAGCATGACGTGGTACCCTTACACATCGATAGCAGTGGTTGGCTGGCCAGATCAGGTGACCCTGGGATAGACTAGCCGCTGCCCGCGCTGCTCGGATCATTCTGTGTCTGGATGCCGCTAGGGAGAGAGCTGCTGCTGGTCAGGGAAAGCGTTAGGGTGTTCTATTAGAATAGTATTAGGCAGGAGTGATTCAACAAGAACCCAACAGCCCTTCTTAGGGCTACAATAACGTTATACTTTTTTTTTTTTGTTTGCTTGTGGCTGGGCTTGCTGGCACTAGTAGTGCAGCTAGTACCATATTGTGAGGAATTTGCAGGGGGACTTGCTACCGTTGTGTTTAGCTCTTAGTGACACATATCCACCTCAAACACCAAAGTGGGAAAATTTATTAGGGGTTTGATTTCAATTAGGCACAGTCTGCCATTTACTTTTTATTTTATGTTTATTTTTTCATAACTCAGCGTCATCTCATCAGTGTGCTTTCATACTTGGCTAGAAAATAGCCATAGGAGAATCCAAACGGCTTACTTACGCCTACAATAGCGTTATATATATTTTATTTCTGGTTGATCTGCTGGTGGCTGTCCTTGCTGCAGTGCATCTACTAGCCAATTGTGAGGAATTTGGAGTGAGACTTGCGACCGCTGTGTTTAGCGCTTAGTGACGCACATATCCATCGCAAAGACCGAAGTGGGAAAATTTATTAGGGGTTGGATTTCAATTAGGCACAGTCTGGCAGTTTCTTTTTATTTTACGTTTATTTTTTCATAACTCAGCGTCATCTCATCTGGCATAGCAGTGTGCTTTCATACTTGGCTAGAAAATAGCCATAGCAATAGGATAGCATCGTTTGGTTTTAAAAACTAAAAAACACAAAAAAAACTAAAAAACACAAAAAAAAAGTTAAAAAAAAATTAAAGTTATAACTTTCATTTTCAAAATGTTTAACCCGAGGGCTAGGGGTAGAGGACGAGGGCGGGGACGTGGGCGTCCAACTACTGCTGGGGTCAGAGGCTGTGGTCCTGGGCGGGGTGAGACACCACCTGCTGATGAGGGAGCAGGGGAACGCCGCAGAGCTACACTCCCTAGGTTCATGTCTGAAGTTACTGGGACTCGTGGTAGAGCACTATTGAGGCCAGAACAGTGCGAACAGGTGAAGTCGTGGATTGCCGACAATGCTTCGAGCAATTTGTCCACCAGTCAGTCTTCCACGCAGTCCACCCATGTCACCGAAATCGGCACTCCTCCAGCTCCTGCACCTCAGCCTCCTCCCCCCCAGTCTGCCCCCTCCCATGAAAATTTGGCATTTGAACCGGCATACTCTGAGGAACTTTTTTCTGGACCCTTCCCACAGTCACAAACCACTTGTCCGGTTGCTGCTGAGCAATTTTCCGATGCCCAGGTTTTCCACCAGTCGCAGTCTGTGGGTCATGATGACCTTCTTGACTTAGTGGAAGAAGTGTGTAAAGAGGTGTCCGACAGACCCAAGCTGGGTTGAGAGGCCGGGTGAACACAGTGCTTCTGAGACGGAGGAGAGTCCTCGACCAGAACAGGTTGAAAGAGGCAGTGGTGGGGCCAGAAGGAGAGGCAGGGCCAGAGCAGGTGCATCAGCGCCAAATGTGTCACGTAATGAAGCTCCCGTGGCGAGGGCTCCCGCGGCGAGGGCTAGATTTTCAGAAGTCTGGAGGTTCTTTAAGGAAACACCGGATGACCGACGGACTGTGGTGTGCAACCTTTGCCAAACCAGGATCAGCAGGGGTTCCACCACTACTAGCTTAACTACCACCAGTATGCGCAGGCATATGAATGCTAAACACCCCACTCAGTGGCACCAAGCCCGTTCACCTCCGGCCGTGCACACCACTGCTCCTTCCCCTGTGTCAGCTGATAGTCAGCCCCCTGCCCAGGACCCTGGCACATAAACCCCATCGTCGCCTCCACGATCCTCCACAGCATCCACCAGCGCTCAGCTCTCCATACCCCAGACGCTGGAGCGGAAACGTAAATATAGTGCAACCCACCCGCACGCCCAAGCCCTTAATGTCCACATCTCCAGATTGCTTAGCCTGGAGATGCTGCCCTATAGGCTAGTAGAGACCGAGGCCTTTCGCAACCTCATGGCGGCGGCCGCCCCTCGGTATTCGGTCCCCAGCCGCCACTACTTTTCCCGATGTGCCGTCCCAGCCCTGCACCAGCACGTGTCAGACAACATCATCCGTGCCCTGACCAACGCCGTTTCTGACAAGGTCCACCTGACCACGGACACGTGGACGAGTGCTGCCGGGCAGGGCCACTATATATCGCTGACGGCACATTGGGTTAACTTGGTGGAGGCTGGGACCGAGTCTGACCCTGCGGCTGGTCATATACTGCCGACGCCGAGGATTGCGGGGCCTACCTCGGTCCAGGTCTTTCAGGCCTATTATGCCTCCTCCTCCTCCCACCCCTCCTCCACCTCCTCCTCCGAACTACCATCCGTGGGCATGGCGCCATCAGTCGCTAGCTCTAGGCACAGCAGCAGTGCCGTCGCTAAGCGACAGCAGGCGGTGCTCAAACTGCTGAGCCTAGGCGATAAAAGGCACACCGCCCAAGAGCTATTACAGGGCATCACGGCGCAGACTGATCTGTGGCTGGCACCGCTGAACCTGAAGCCAGGCATGGTTGTGTGTGACAAAGGCCGTAACCTGGTGGCGGCTCTGCAACTCGGCAGACTGACACATGTGCCATGCCTGGCCCATGTGTTAAATCTGATAGTTCAGCGTTTCCTCAAGACATACCCCAATCTGTCTGATTTGCTCACGAAGGTGCGCCGCATCTGTGCGCATTTCAGGAAGTCCAGCACAGATGCTGCCACTCTCAGGGCAGCGCAGCGCCGCCTCCAACTGCCCGCTCACCGACTGTTGTGCGACGTGCCCACGAGGTGGAATTCAACATTAACCATGTTATCCAGAGTTTACCAGCAGCGCAGAGCGATTGTAGACTGCCAGATGTCAACTTCCACCAGAACTGGTAGTCAGGTCAGTCAGCTTCCTCAAGTCTACAATGAGGAGTGGACGTGGATGTCTGATATCTGTCAGGTGCTGAGTAACTTTGAGGAGTCAACACAGATGGTCAGTGGCGATGCCGCCATCATCAGCCTCACCATCCCGCTGCTTGGCCTGTTGAAAAACTCTCTGATCAGCATGAAGTCGGAAGCTTTGCGCTCGTCACAAGAGACGGGGGAAGAAGATTCCCTTGTTGATAGCCAAAGCACCCTTAGGTCTGTTTCTCAGCGCATATCGGAGGAGGTGGAGGTGGAGGAGGATGAGGAGGAAGAGGAGGAGAATGTTGGCGAGACACAAGAGGGGACCATTGTTCAGTCCTTCACTGTTCAGCGTGTATGGGCAGAAGAAGAGGAGTTGGAGGAGTTGGAGGAGGAGGAAATGGACAGTCAGGCCAGTGAGGAGAGTGAATTCTTACGCGTTGGTACTCTGGCACATATGGCAGATTTCATGCTAGGCTGCCTATCCCGTGACCCTCGCGTTCAAAGAATTTATTCCAGCACCGATTACTGGGTATTCACTCTCCTGGACCCACGGTACAAGCAAAATCTTTCCACTCTCATCCCTGGAGAGGAAAGGAGTGTGAGAATGCATGAATACCAGCAGGCCCTGGTGCACAAGCTGAAACACTATTTCCCTTCTGACAGCGCTAGCGGCAGAGTGCGTAGTTCTGCGGGACAAGTAGCGAGGGAGAGTAGGCGAGCAGGCAGCTTGTCCAGCACTGGCAAGGGTACGCTTTACAAGGCTTTTGCCAGCTTTATGTCACCCCAGCAAGACACTGTCACCTGTCCCCAGTCTCGGCAGAGTAGGGCTGATCTTTACAGAAAGATGGTGAGGGAGTACGTAGCTGACCATACCATCGTCCTAAATGATCACACAGCTCCCTACAACTACTGGGTTTCAAAGCTGGACATGTGGCACGAACTGGCGCTGTACGCCTTGGAGGTTCTTGCCTGCCCTGCCGCTAGCGTGTTGTCCGAGCGGGTTTTCAGTGCAGCTGGTGGCATCATCACCGATAAGCGTACACGCCTGTCGACTGACAGCGCTGACAGGCTGACGCTTATTAAGATGAATAAAGCCTGGATTTCTCATAATTTCCAATCTCCACCAGGTGAAGGAAGCTCAACCTGAATAATTTATGCACTCCTCCTCTTCCTCATTTTCCTCCTTCTCCTCCTCTTTGTACAGTAAAGCAGAGGAAACTGGCTATTTTTTGACAGGGCCCACTGGCTCTAGCTATAGTACTTTATGCATTTAATTTTTCTGGAGGGCCACCTACCCGGTCCTCTGTTTTAAACAATTTTTGGGAGTGCCACATACAGGCACTCAATCTATTCAATTTTTCTGGAGGGCCACCTACCTGCTCCTCTGGTTTGAAAACTTTTTTGGACTGACACATACAGGCACTCAATCTATTTCATTTTTCTGGAGGGCCACCTACCTGCTCCTCTGGTTTGAAAACTTTTTTGGACTGCCACATACAGGCACTCAATCTATTTCATTTTTCTGGAGGGCCACCTACCTGCTCCTCTGGTTTGAAAACTTTTTTGGACTGCCACATACAGGCACTATCCAAATTAAATTGTCTCCATAGCAGCCTCCACACGTTGTCTCCATTGCTACCTCCAAAAGTCGTCCATATAGCTGCCTCCATACATCGTCCCCTTATCAAACGAGGTGTGTCAGGCAGAAATTTGGGTTGTTTTCATGGATTCCACATCAAAGTTGTTAACTTTGTCGCCACCCTGCTGTGTTATCCACAAAATATACTGGCAAACTTTTACCATTTAGGGATATTATTTCAGCGCTTCTTGCGCATCTGTTTACATTCCCCTCACCCGCCATATCCCAAACTTATAAGAACGCTACTACACTTAACTTGGTGCAGGCTGGGACCGAGTCTGACCCTGGGGCTGGTCATATACTGCCGACGCAGAGGATTGCGGGGCCTACCTCGGTCCAGGTCTCAAAGGCCTACTATACCTCCTCCTCCTCCCACCCCTCCTCCACCTCCTCCTCCTCCGAATTACCATCCGTGGCCATGGCGCCATCAGTCGGTAGCTCTAGGCACAGCAGCAGTGCCGTCGCTAAGCGACAGCAGGCGGTGCTCAAACTGCTGAGCCTAGGCGATAAAAGGCACACCGCCCAAGAGCTATTACAGGGCATTCCACATCAAACTTGTTAACTTTGTCGCCACCCTGCTGTGTAATCCACAAAATATACTGGCAAACTTTTATCATTTACCGATATTATTTCAGCGCTTCTTGCGCATCTGTTTACATTCCCCTCACCCGCCATATCCCAAACTTATAAGAACGCTACTACACTTGATCTTATACAAAAGGTTCTTAGAAGTGCTGTTTGGGGAGTAGCCTAGAGACAGGGGCTTGGATTGGCGAAAGCTCGCCTGGAAGCGGAGCGCCAGCTCCATCCCAAGATCCAACTAACATAGTTTTAACTGCAGCACCTTTAATCTACTACTAGTTCACTGCCTCCATAATAATAATAATAATAATAATCTTTATTTATATAGCGCCATCATATTCCGTAGCGCTTTACAAATCATAGGAAACAAATACAAATGTAATGTAACAGAGCACAACATTTGTATGGAACAACAGGAGTGAGGTCCCTGCTCGCCAGAGCTTACGGTTTATGAAGATGATGGGGTAACACGAGGTAAAAGAATTTTTAATGGTCAAGCCATTCTTCTTAGGGAATAGAACAAAATATAATAAATGGAATTGCTGTCGCTTGAACCACTCAGCCGTCATCTTATATACCAGGTCCAGGGTGAATGGGACTGCAGAGAAGTCTGGTGCCTGTTGGTTGCTGGATAACAGATGGGAGGACGACACAGGACGGGTTAGTAGAAGAGTTAAAACTTCATGCAGTTAATGAGTGTTATAGGCTTGCCTAAAGAAATGGGTTTTAAGAGCACGTTTGAAACTTTGGAGGTTAGGTATTAGTCTGATAGTCCGGGGCAGAGCATTCCATAGAATTGGTGCAGCTCTAGAGAAGTCTTGGAGACGCGAGTGGGAGGTCTGCACTAGGGTAGAGGTTGATCTAAGATCACTGGCGGATCTAAGAGCACGGGTTGGGCGATAGACTGAGATAAGAGAGGAGAGGTAGGGGGGTGCAGCATTATACAGAGCTTTATGGATGAGGGTTATTATTTTAAACTGTATTCGAAAGGAGACTGGCAGCCAGTGCAGCGACTGGCATGAACTGTAGGCATACATGGTCCCCTTATCAAACGAGCTGTGTCAGGCAGAATTTTGGGTTGTTTTCATGGCTTCCACAACAAACTTGTTAACTTTGTCGCCACCCTGCTGTGTAATCCACAAAATATACTGGCAAACTTTTATCATTTACCAATATTATTTCAGCGCTTCTTGCGCATCTGTTTACATTCCCCTCACCCGCCATATCCTAAACTTATAAGAACGCTACTACACTTGATCTTATACAAAAGGTTCTTAGAAGTGCTGTTTGGGGAGTAGCCTAGAGACAGGGGCTTGGATTGACGAAAGCTCGCCTGGCAGCGGAGCGCCAGCTCCATGCCAAGATCCAACTAACATAGTTTTAACTGCAGCACCTTTAATCTACTACTAGTTCACTGCCTCCATACATGGTCCCCTTATCAAACGAGCTGTGTCAGGCAGAATTTTGGGTTGTTTTCATGGCTTCCATGTTAACTTTGTCGCCACCCTGCTGTGTAATCCACAAAATATACTGGCAAACTTTTATCATGTACCGATATTATTTGAGCGCTTCTTGCTCACCTCCTTTGGTTCCTCTCTGCCACCCATTGGTTTGAAGCCTGAGTCCATTTAGGGTATGTCGCCATGCCACTCTCTAGCCTGCCGCTGCTGCCGCTGCCTCTGCATGCCGTCCCCTATAGTGTCAGGGTCAATTATTGGATGTTTTAGATGCTATCTAGCCTCATTCGGTCACTCTGTCATGGCCATGCTGTTGCCCATAATTTTGGCATAATGGTGCGATTAAGCAGCCTCAGAGGCATCCATGCATGTTGCCCCTGCTGTTTCCTGTCCATTTCCGTGGTGTTTCCATCCTTTTCTGAGGTTCCCAGGTGTTTGGCCAAGCTTCCCTGTGCAGAGCCTTGGTCCCCTTGAAAAATGCTCGAGTCTCCCATTGACTTCAATGGGGCTCGTTATTCGAGACGAGCACTCGAGCATCGGGAAAAGTTAGTCTCGAATAACGAGTACCCGAGCATTTTAGTGCTCGCTCATCTCTAGTCTTGACTTATAATAAAGAGAGGTAGAATAAAGGCCTCATGTACCTCTGTGACAGTCATATTGGGGCAAATTTACTTACCTGGTCCTGTCGCGGACGCTCCGATGAAGATGAAGTCCGGTGCGATTCACGTAGCTCGTACGTCCGAGTTCCTGCATCCATCGCTTGCAGCCGCATTGTGATTGGGTACTATACAGATCACTATGTGCCGTTTTCTCTTCCGAGTGTGCGGCAGAATATTGCATACTGGCCCTCGGTCTTCATGAATTTGAAGCACCTGCACTGCTCGGGAAGTGTGCACCAACTTTTTTAGGTGAACTCTTAACATACAGTCTAAGACACAATTCTGTTGAGTTCCTGTAATAAATGTTGTTTTTCATCTGAAGCAAATAAATAACACGTCCTTGCTGCGGATCGTGGGGTGGAAATCAACTTTTGCAATGCAAAGGTTGAGTTCCTGCACCTGTCAAGATTGAATCGCAGCAGTATATGCAGTATATGATTGTGGTTGGTTTCTAAAATGCAATGGGAATTCTGTTCTTAAAGGGGTTTTCCATTCAGTTTTCTGATCATACACTTTTTTTTTACAGATCTTTATTATCATAACTTTCATGTCGCTAGAACTGTTATTCATTCATTTAGTTGACCTTTGAATCATTTCATCTTTTCTTTATAGTAAGGGCGTGTGCTATTACTGCTTTAACCAACAAACACAAGGCAAACGGTTTCACACGTATCAGTGCTCCAAGGAGAAGATTAGATCTGTCCCAAAGTGAACTTGCAACAGATAGAGCCAAATTTGAGGCTTATTCACACGTGAATGTCCATGGATCTGTGAAAAAATATTTCACAGATCTTAATTACAATTCACACAATAAGTACCTTGTATTGTCACACATGCTTAGAGGCCTCCAGTTATATATTGTATTTTATCAATGATTAATATGTCTGCAAGTTGCAAAAAAAAAAAAAATTAAATTAAATTTTGTCCTTCCTTTGCAGACGCATTGCCCCAAGTCCTACGCACATAGGGAAGATTTTCGCAAAATCATAAAGGAATGTAAAGAAGAGAGTTTCTGGTACAGAGGTAATCATTAATAATAAATCTATATATATCTTGAAAAATATCTCGATTACATGTTGTCTTGGTTATTTTCATTATGCACTTTCCAAAGTACAGTAGATATGTTACACATATGATACAGCCAGGGCCGGTTCTAGACAAAGTGGGGCCCTGGGCAAAACTAAAAGTGGGCCCCAAAATAAAAGTATTTTATGACCAGTCACAGTCAGCAAGAGGCTCCCTTTAGTATGGTAAAACAAACTGTAATTTTGGAGAATTTTATAGGAGATAGATAGCTGATAGGGAGATTGATGGGCAGCATGGTGGCTCAGTGGTTAGCACTACAGCCTTGCAGCGCTGGTCAACATCTGCGTGGGTTTCCTCCGGGTCCTCCGGTTTCCTCCCACACTCCAAAAAATTACTGGTAGGCTGATTAGACTTGTGAGGCCCATTGGGAAGAGGGACCGATATTTTCTGAAAGCAGACACTTGCCCCATTTTCAAAATAGCATCAAAGAGTTTATAGACATAGGCGCTTTCATGCAACTTTGCAAACATTTTACAAAAAAATACTTAAAATTTGACTTTGATGGCAAAAAATGTGCTCCAAACAGAAACTATTTACCTTCACATCTCCTAAATGTAATAGATGGACATGTGTAGAGTTCACAAATGTGCCCTATTGATATGTTCACATAAATAAATCCACATAATATCACTAAAACTGTAATAACTAGATATCTGCTTTTCAGCTAGAAAATTCACACAAATCCATCATTGTATGTTCCTTACACAATGGTCACCCAAATAAATAACTATATATCCATAAACCAAGCTAATGAGATAATAAAGTCACTTTTAGATGTGCGCCATTGTATTATCCGCAGAATAACAGAACCCTCAGCACTTCATAAGAATCTGAGTGAGAACGTCATAACATAGGTGTAAGTAATGGAGGATGGTGTGAAATAAAAACTTTATTCCAGAACATGTGTGTGTTTTTGGTGTTACATATAGCTTTATGGACATGTTCTGGGTTTGAATGTTCATCGTATCAGTCAATTTTCCCAACAACAAAAAACTATCACAAAATCAAAGGGAATAAGAGAGAAAGTGTGTTCTTAGATAGTTCTGCATAGAGAAGGGTTAAAAACATTAATATTAGTTGATATTATCCCTTCTCAAAATGTAGTAACATATAAAGTGAATATTTCCATTATCTGTGAGGTGCAGCAGCTCCTGTGTGCAGCAAATTCTCCCTGCAGCCTGATGGCTAAGAATCTGGAGATGGGGGAGACACTTCAGGGGGCTGTATCTCTGGCTCTGTGACACATAGAACCTCACTTCTTTTTCCTATGAAAGAAGAGAGTCTCCTCTTTTATATGAATCTAAATTGTTTCTAAGTTTTAAGAAAATGGAGATAATAACTGTTGAACTGCCGTTGGGAGTGATTTTTATATATAAAAATGGCACCTGATATTCTCACTTTAAACCTGAATATCTCTGGATCCATAGCACCTAGTAACAAAATTCAAGATTCATTTGAAAGAAGAGATTCTCCTCTTTCAGGGGGCCCTGCCTACTTATAGCACCGGCCCTGGATACAGCTGGGATTGTTGCAGGTTTATTTGTATATTTGTTTGGAAAAAGAATTTGCCATGTAAACTGACCTGTAATGCAAATTACATGTCTATTTCTAGACATTTCTAGATTTTCACTGTGAAATCTGTGATTAAAACTATAGCAAACCTTTGGATCTGCACCATTATATATCCTCATAGGAAATAGTTTATGAGAGACAAGTAAAGACAAAACTGTGATCCGCTCTAGTTTTTACCAGATCAGTCACATATGTATTTAGAAAAACAGGCACGTGAATATTTCTGTTGATTTGAACAAGTTTTAGGCTGGAAAGAGGGTGTATTGATGCAATGGGATGGCCGAATTCAGCCTTTGAATAGCAAAGTTTGAATTCTGCTTCCTGAACCAGCAGTGATAATTCACAGCACGTTGATGGCATTTGTTAAGGCCGGAAGAACAAAGCTTCATCGATGTATCAGCCATATCTAAGCACTGTAGGCACTTCAATGAAGTGAATTATAGCTGGACCTCCAGTACATCCGAAAGTGGATACAGGGTCGGATTATAGGAAGGGTTCCTGGGGCACACGGCCAGGGTCCCCTAACACTTTACTCTGAAAGGGGCCCCAACCAAGCCAGAATGGAGCCAGAGATGCACATATACTGGGGCACATATAGCAATTTGTTGAAACAGAAGCTGGTTCAGAGAACTGGGCGGTAGACCACTTCGAAGGGGATTGGATGAAGGTAAGTACAGTTTTATTATTTTATTTTACTGGGTCTGTATACATGTATTACTGGGGGGACTGTATACATGTATTTTTGGCAGATATATATAAGTATAACTGGGATATATATATTACTATATATTACTGTAAGCTTTATTTGTATTATATGGGGGCTGTGTGTGCTTCCAGCACCCTTAATCCAGCCCTGGGTGGGTACACTATGGAAAGAACTGTCTTCTTTAACCTCTAACTGTGTTAGGAGTTGTCTGGTGTTGAAATTCAGCAGCAAGAAAGAACGTTTACTCTGTCAAACTCGCTGCGTGGATCTGCCATGCCCATGCATGTTACTTTTTCTCCATCTCCCCCCCCTCCCTTTTTTAAGTGGGCGTGGCAGAACACAAAGGATGTCCTGGTCTGCCAAATTTACAATAGCCTGCACCTAAATACTGGCGCCGGTTATTGCTAAAATCTACATCAGGCTTGAACTTCAAAGCACTTCTAAAGCACTTCTGTTGTGGTGATAGCACTTAGAGGCCAGAACCCCCAGTGCAGGGACTGGAGGATGTTCTATTATTAATAAATCCCCCCCGCCGCCGCCCGGACTCACAGTTTTTATATATTCACTTGGATTATTTCTATGGATGTATGTTAATTGTTTCTGGTTTTGCTTTTTGCAGCTCTGCCTCTGTCCGTTACAAGCATGATAGCCACACAAGTCCTCATTTACCAAGGTCAGTAAATGTATAAATGATACTAGCACGAGATCCATCTGCTACAGTCTGCATGTGTTGTGTCCACTATATTATTATTGTGGTGTTCATGTTTGTGCACCACATCTGCTGCACATGAATAACAGCTCTGAAGTAGAGCTCTCTCAGTAATGGCGAAACTTTTACGGACCATTTGCCCAAAACTGTAACCCAAAGCCCACTCTTTTGCAAAAGTATCAACATGGCAATACTGAGGTTTTAACTCAAGAATTAACATATTTTGTCTTAATTGAGAGACATAACAGCTGAACTTTCAATGATACATTCACCACAGACCTCCCAGGATGCATCACCTCAAAATAGCGTGGTACATCCTGGGCGGCAGGAGGAGGCCCGGAGAACTCTGCTAGAGTTGTTTCCATACCAGGATTTGGAATTTGATATCGATAATAATTTTAGTATAATGATTCTCAATACCAAAATGATATTTTGCCACAAAAAATAACTTTTAAGTCTGAAAATATCTTCATGGACTGAAGGAAGTCGTATATACATATTCATTATAATAGAAGATTACAACAACCGTGAGCTCCGGTCAGATTAAGAAAACTTTTTAAGGCACTTGCATGAATTTTAGATTATGTTTTTAGAAGATTATCCTTAGCCTTTAATTTATATGACTGTTAATAATTGGTGACATTTTATAGCTTGCCCTGGCCACAACAAAATATGAAATTTATAACATTTTGTTTGATATATATTTTTAATAATCACATTTATTTGTAATAATTATGTGTTTTACAAAAAAAAAAGAATGGACAAACCAGGACTGGTATATAGGGATAAATCTAGTTAGAACATACATCTATACTAATGCATTAAGCTTGTGATAAGCCATAACTCTATTGAAGCTCTTAGAGAAAATACTCCCATAACAGCCATGGAGTACATAGCTCACTATTTAATGTAGCCTGCCATGCTCACAGTTTAGGGTTTGAGTCCCATAATCTACTATAATGAAATAAACAGAAGATCATTTAAAAATAGATGGTGTCAGAGGGAGCCCACCCTGAGATTGGAATTTACACTGTATGGTCAAATGTTGGGATTCCTCGAAGGGCTTTCTCTGATGACATGTGCTTGCGGTTGCAGTCCCCAGCAGTGCAGACGCAGAACCAGGGTGTGTGCTGAGGGATGGAAGTACCTTCTCTGTAACAGATACCATAGGTTCATCATCACTTCAGTAAAGAATGGTACTGTGTTGGACTGGGTTGCCTTAGGCGTGCCAGAGAAAATGTATCTAGGGCCCATTCTTCATTATCTCACAGAAAATAGACTCTAGCAGCTTCCAAATTGGGTCACTTTCTGTTGGACCTCTGGGGTTCAGTATTCAGTAGGGTTAAACCAGGGCCCACCGGAGGATCCTCTGGGGGTCAGTACACCACTTGCCTGGTATCATTATATCTTGTGTCCCTCCTCCCACTTTCCTCTCCATATACAGGCGGTCCCCTACTTAAGGACATCTGGCTAACAGACGACCCATAGTTAAAGACGGACCCAGCTGCCCAGTGTGACCTCTGACGAAGCTCTCTGGATGATTTACTATATTCCCAGATTGCAATGATCAGCTGTAAGATGTCTGTAATGAAGCTTTATTGATAATCCTTAGTCCCATTACAGCAAAAAATTTTGAAACTCCAATTGTCACTGGGGCAAAAAAATGTTTTTGTCTGGAGCAACAATTATAAAATATACAGTTTTAACTTACATACAAATTCAACTTAAGAACAAAACTATGGACCCTATCTTGTACGTAACCCGGGGACTGCCTGTATTTGAATAAAAGAGAAATAAATTCAGAAGGGGACGTTTTCTTTAAGTAAATATTTTATTTCAATAGTAACTTTCAATTAATTTAAATTAAAATACGTTTTTTTGCTTTTAAGGGTTGGGGTTGAAATAATAAGAGAATAAGTTCTAATTAGGACTGGCTTCCTCTCAAATGTTGTATAAATCAATGGTAGTTAACCAGATTTTTTTTTTTATCGGTAGGATATTTGTCAAAAAACAAACGGTTTGGTTCCCTGCCAAAGCTTGCATGTAAGTATGACATCCACAGTCTATCTCACCAATGACAAACTAGCACATAAAACAAGCTATTTTTGTAGAATAAGTGATGAATTAGTAATGTGCTGTCAAGTAATAACTCATGTTTTTTGTGTGGCACAGTGGCTGGTATCCTTGGGTTTGCCATTGGAAAGATATCCTATATAGGAACATGCCAGAAAAAATTTGAGGCAATCGGAGTGCAGAAACCATTCGATGGTGCATTTGGACCAGGATTCGGTCCAGGATTTTTTAAACACCATGACAAGTATGTCATTAAGTTAGACAATGTCTGTATTAATGTAGTATTGTTCTGTATTGTAGTGTATACTTACAAATTGAATACTTTTGAAGTCAACATATTCATCTCATGAAGAAGACTGCTTTCAATGAACCTACTACTGTTTGGCGTGTTTCGATGCAACAGGAGACACCTATTTGACTAAACCATGACTGCATTGGCATGGCATGTGCCATATTTGCGACATTTTTACAAATGTATTTTATAATATCATGTAGTTTATGTTATTATGTTGACATAAACAGGCTCTTAGGCTCGGGGCCCATGAGGAGTTCTTACAGCAGGTTAGCCATTGAGACCTACAAAAGTCAAACTGTAGAGGGCTCCAAACATGTCCTAGATTTTTCTTATAAAGTATTTGACACAACTTAACAATGGATGTCACAAAATAAACATTAAAACGGGAAATGTACCCGACATATGTAGATGCTAAAGCATTTGTGTTTTGCAAGAGGCAAAACAAAACAACAAAAACGAGATTGACAGTGGTGGTTAGGGGATTCACAAAATTCAAAAATTAATCTATTAATTAAATTGTTTTTATTTTTTTTCATTTCCAATATTTTAGTGATTCTCAAATTGCCACTTTAAAAATCCGACTACTTGTCAAATGGAACAAACTAAATGTTTTATCTTGTATAAGATGCTGAATGTTTTCCTGGCTGCATTAAGTGTCTGCTGAATGATGGCCCCAAGTAATAATGACCTCTTTGTACATCAGGCATTGTCACCACACCTGCGAGGAATGCAAAAAGAAGTGTGCCAAGGACAAGGAGCAGAGCCCCGAGCCCACTGCTCAGTCCTCCTAAGCCTCAGTAAGTATCATCGTTGTGGAAAGACCAGAACAAATCTTTAAAATGCCTTTTCCCTCCTTTTTTAAACAAATATAAATGTGAGGTTTCGGGGAGCTGCAAATTTTTGGTTATAGGAAGCAGGTGTGTAACTAGGAGAGGCAGGGCCCCATAGAAGATTTCTGTGTGGGGCACCCATTCCTCGTAAACAAATATAGATAGGCCGCCCAATCTGTCAACCGTGGGGCCCCTCTATGCCCACATGGCGGGGAAGAGGAGTAGTTGCATATAATTGCAAATTCTTGCAGCACTCACAAATTTGCGATTATTTCACTGCTTTTACGCAGGAAAACTGTTGTAGAGCAGTAGTAAATTCCCCCCATTATATACATACATACAGTATAGGGCCACAATTACCACAGCTTGTACGTCTGTAAACTGGCAGGACCAGAGTGCATGGGCCTGTCTCGAATCGTGCTGTTACACAGAAAGCCAAGAGGCAATAGTAGCTGTGGGGAGTGCTGGAGGTAAGTACTAAGTTTATTTGTTTTATATACTTATTGAAACCAAAAAAATTGTGCTGAAAAACTAGGTTTAGACTCACGTACATACAGTAAGCCATATTCACAAAAATATAAGGCATGTTATGATCTGTCGTGAGTGCTGCATTATGTTTTTTCATGTTTTCCTTTTACTTATGTTTCCTTAGGTTCCTATCATAAACCTCTTGGACTAAATATTGAATTTTCAGAATTTTTGTGTTTATAATAAAATTGTATTTTTTTTAACGAACATGGTATTTTGTCCCAAATTATTAAAATAATGATCCACTGATGTGAAACCAATAGTCCATGCAGGCCATTAAGTATTTTCAGTTCTGTTTACACCTTTCATCTTCATATTTAGGTCCAATATTTTGTGCTAATTCAAGGGATATTTCTACCTTAGTGTGGATTGACATTGGTGTTTTTTTCACATCAGTGATTTTTCACTGAACCCAATTTGGCTTATGGACACACGCAGATTGGTTTTCTCTTCCTGGCTTCATTAATTTTTCACAGATGCCTTACTGAACCATTCTTTACAACTGGCTTTTTCACACTCTGATCAGTCCTCTTAGTATTCACTGACAACATTGAATCAGTGGAAAAAAGTGAAGTGTAAAAAAGAAAAAGTTCAGTAAGGCATCAATAAAAAAAATCAATGAAGACAAGAAAAAAAACAATCTGCATGTCCATAAGTCAAAATGGGTTCAGTGAATAATCCCTAATGTGAAAAAAAACACCAATGTAAGTCCAACCTAACACTGAATGTCGGCAGCCACCACTGGAGAGTCTAAGAACTGTGCAGGTTATTTATAAGGCAGGCTTGTTGCCTGCCTAATCACAAGTTAAGTAAAAAAAAAAAAATGCTGTAGCACATCATACACCAGGTGAGGGGAGTGACTATGGTTTTATAAAACAAAAAAAAAACCTCGTGAATCATAGATATGGCTTTACGTGGCGTTGCACTAGAAGTGGTTCTATGTTTAAGCTACTATTTCTTACTGGTGAGAAAAGACCCTTCTTGGAACTTTTTCATGCAAAAAAGTCCAGAAAATCCTATGATAAATGTGCCCCTGTGTTTTTATCGCTGTAAAAAATGAAAATCTTCAATTTGTAAGCAGTCTACCGTCATATACGAATAAAAGGACTTTTAAAAAATGATGAAAACATAAAGTTAAGATACGGGAAATGTTAGTTTAACCACCGAAATGAGTTACTTACTATCGGTCTCAAGAGCAGATAATTTCCAAATTTGAAAATGATGAATTTCTCCAAAAAAATTAGCAAATTTTTGTTTGTTTTTTTAATAAACCCAAAACATATCAACCAAAATTTACCACTAACATGAAGTACAATGTATCATGAAAAAACAATCACAAAATCATTTGGTAAGTGAAAGTATTCAAAAGTTATAACCATACAAAGCGACACATGCTAGATAACAAAAAAAGAGGCTGAGCCTCTCGTCTTGTCCTTTTTATCCCAGCTACCACTTAGTCTGTGAAGGAACACATCATCAAATTTTGTAGCACTGAGGTACATAAAGAGGCAAATGTAAAATACCATCTGTTCATACATACATACACTATAAACTATAATTGTGAGTGGATCAATAAAAGAAATCCATCATCAGAAAATATATTTGTTTGTTGCCATTATCAGTATAATAATCAGTTGTAAAATAATCACCACTGCAGTTCACAAACTGTCCACTAGATGCCAGTAGACACTGCTATTATATATAAGGCTATTTTCATACATTTACAACTTAAAGGAGGGGTATTCCGAAAAACCAATAATGCTATATACAAATTAATACAACAAAACCCAATTTCATTAATCACAAAACAGAGATTAAATTGCTTGCTTTTATGATTCACAAAATATTCTGGCCTTTCTAAAGTAGGTGGAGTTATCTCCAAGATGGCTGTCATCTACAAATACAACTCCCATGATCCCTCAGTTCTCAGTAACAGCTCCTTGCTCTCATGCTCTTCTCCCAGTGATGATGTAACAGAATGTCCTGCTCTGTTACCATAGTAATGATGTGTAACTGACCACAACACTGATCATAGTGGACCCACTACAGCCAACCCAACCAACCCACTACAGCCAAACATAGTGGTGATCACATGACCTTCCCAGGCAGGTGCCAGACATGTAATGTAGACATGTGACCAGGCCAGTAGCATTTTTATTCTCCATTACAGTGTATGCCCACAGCAATTTTCTGCTAAGGGGAACAAAATTTTAAACAACAACTAATTACATATTAGCTTATAATTTAATGACCCATTTGAATATGAATTTTGCTTATTCCTGGAATACCCCTTGGAAAAGCACCCTGGGCCAGGAGCTTAAAGGGTTATTTCCACAAAGACAAGAACCAAAAATAGAAAAAAAATGGAAATGGAACATGAAAAATTGCATTTTTATTTGCAAATGTGGGATAATTGATAAGCACATGCTTTCTCATTCATGGCCATATGATGTAACACGATAACATGGAAGAAACGTTACGTATAAGATATAGGTATCAGAAGTCAGAAGTGTCAGTCACATGTTAGGATCAGATTCAAAGTCAAATATCAAACTCAGGAGGTCACGTACACTGAATTGTCAAATTACAACATATTACTCATATTTAACACAGATTTTTTCAGAGGTCATAGTCTGCTGTCAGAGTTAGGTTTCTTAGTCAGTGGGCAACGTTAGATACTAGGGTCGGGTGAATGAGATGTCAAAGTCAGTGCCAAGGGTCAGGTGTCATAGTCTAGTGTGAAAGTCAAATGTCAGTGTCAAATGTAGGTTTCAGTAACAGTGGTAACTGTCTGGGTCAGTTATTTGCATAATAGGGTTAGAGTCAGGTCTACAGTAGGGTATTAATAGCACTTCTCTGAATCAGGGGCTCAGTTTCATTTGCCGGGGTCAGCTCCTGGGTTAAGCATTAGGGTCAATGTCCATTGTTCAAAGTTATAAGTAAGATTCGGGGTTATGAGTCAAGTATCATGGTTACGTGTTATAGTTATTGTTGTCAGTGGTAAAAGTTGTTTTTTTTTTTAAGTCAGATATCAGAGTTGGGTCTTGTAGTCAATGGATGTCAGATGTCAGGGGCCTTAAAGAGATTTCAGATTCAGAGCCAGGCTCAGGTGTCATAGCCTAGTGTCAAAGTTAGCATCAGTGGTCAGCTGTCAAATCAAGGTCCATAGTCAAATGTCAGTGTCAAATATTGGGTTCAGTATTAGTGGTAGCTGTCTGGGTTAGTGTCAGATGGCAGAGTCAGTTATCAGCATCAAGAGTCAGAGCCAAGTATAAAGCGAGAAGTCAAAATCATTTGGTAAGTGAAAGTATTCAAAAGTTATAACCATACATAGCGTCACATGCCAGATAACAAAAAAAGAGGCTGAACCTTTCAACTTGTCCTTTTTATCCCAGCTGCCACTTAGTCTGTGAAGGGACACATCATACGTCACCACGCACACCGGCCTGTGTCCTGCAGAGCGGTGCACATAAGCGGAGCTGTGCTGCATCGCTCTGCCCTAAAGGCACCAATGTAATTTAATTTCAAGTAGTACAGACTTTTTGCCACTCCCCACACAGGTCCACAATCTGCCGCCTGAGGCGGGAACTTCATCCTGCCTCATGGCAGATGCGGCCCTGATCATGTACCATCTCCCGACAGGCTGGATACAGATCAGTCTGAGACACAAAACAGATAAACATGCAACAATACAAGATAATAGGGTTGTCTTCCCCTGAGCCCATAAGAAAGTGACGCAAGTGCAGAAAAATTAAAAAGTTATGGATTTTTGAAGGGGGAGAGTGAGAAATGAGAAAAAAAAAACCTGCGTCCTTAAGGGGTTAAAAAATAAAAGTGCAACAATACAAAAAAAGCAACTGTATTTCTCTCATGGACCGATATGACAAGAAAAATTAGTCATGTGAATAGGAATAATTATGTTTCTTTGTATAGCACCATCAATATTTAGCTTTGACATCTGAGGATCTTCTATTGTGAACAAAAAAAATGCCACATTAAAGATGGATGGTGCAGAATTCTTCATTCTTGCTTTTCTTAGATTTTACCATTCTCCTAAAATGTAATAGGACAGAAGACAAATAATATGTACTCAATGAATACTGGCATTAAAAAAACACACATGAGAACAAATGCATCTGTAGATGTGAGAAAACTAGTAGAAGCACCTTTATCAGCTGACTTTATTAAATGTGTCCTGTTTTTCCCCTGCCTTCCTTTATAGCAGTGCCTTCAAAGTAAACTTTTCCTCCTGTACTCTGTATCACCTATACACTGTCAGCTGATAGATAAGGAGAGATAATGACCCAAATAAATGAAAACCAGTTCAATTTGCCTTAGAGCAGTTTTCTTCACTAATGGTTTTCCCACCCAGGAAACAAGATAGGCCAAATCCACAGAATAGCCTATCTTGCTGATCAATACGGGTCTCAGTGATTAAACTCCCACAGATCACAAGAATGGGGTCCGAGATACCTATGTAGGACCCCTCGTTGCTCCCCGAAATGAGAAGAGCAGCCAGCCACACATATCCATGCTGCCCTATTCATCTCTATGGAGCTGAAGGCGACACATGGGCACAGCCATCTTTGTCTTGATCGTGACATCATCGTAGAGCGGTGATCGGTTGCCATGACAGTGTTGAATCTTCATCAGTGTCAGGGTTTGGGGTCAGTGGATTCCCTGGACCACCGCGGGAGATGGTACTGCGGCGTGGTGCCTCCAGGTCATTCCACAGGTGCAACTTGCCCACGGTGGCAGCCAAGGCCGAGGTACAGAATCAGCGTTCAGGCTCAAGGTCAGGTACAGGCACGTAGTCAGGGCTGGCAGCAGAGATGGAAGGTCTGAGGTCACAACAGGAATTCTAGGCAGAGTGGGGACGGGAACAAGAAAGGTCACAGGAACAGCAAGGAAGCTTTCTCTAAGGCTAGTGACCGCAAAGATCCGGCGGGGAATGATGGAAGCTGCCAGTCTTTATGGAAACCCGAAAGTGACAAGCGCCGATCAGCGGTGAGCTAGCCCTTTAAATCTTCGGGTGCTGGCGCGTGTGTCCTAGGGAGCAGGGACGCGCGTGGCCTAGCCTGGACGGGAGCAGGATCGTGGAGAGGTAATTGCGGGCTGGGGGAGCGACGCCAGGGAGAGGGGCATGGGTGTGCCCGCGATTCGTGACATGAATCGCGGGGGCACCATGACAGTACACCCCCCCCCCCATCGACCTTCCCCTTTTCTTGGTCCCAAGAAACCTCTGGAGGAGACTTCATTCCAAAATATTCTCTTCAGGCTCCCAGGATCTCTCCTCAGGCCCGAAACCCTTCCAGTCTACAACGAAGAACCGCTTACCCCTCACGGTCTTCATGTCCAAAACCTCCTTGACTTCGTAGACATCAGTAGAGTCAGCCTCAGGAGCAGGAGGAGAATGTTCAGAGAAGCGGTTCAAGATGCCAGGCTTCAGGAGGGAAACATGGAAGGACTTCGGGATGCGCATAGATGGAGGAAGGCGGAGTTTTTAGGCCACTGGATTGATGCGCTGAATCACCTCAAAGAGACCAAGGAAGTCGGGACAACGTTTATAGCTAGGAATCTTCAGCCGTACGTATCTGGAAGATAACCACACCTTGTCATCTGGAGAGAAGACAGGAGGAGTCCTTCTTATCAGCCGGAGTCTTGGTGCGATCAGTGGCTTGGAGGAGAGACTGGAGGGTTTGTTCCCAAATGGATTTGAGGTCCTGGACCTGAGCCTCTACTGTAGGGACATCGGAGGAAGTGGGCAGCGGAAGAGGCGGACGAGGGATTCGTCCATAGTACACAAAGAAAGGAGCTTCACCAGCAGACCCAGAGTCCAGGGAGTTATAGGAAAACTCAGCCCATGGTAGCAGATCGGCCAAGTTATCTTGACAGGCGGAGACAAAGTGGCGGAGCTAACAGCCCAAAGTCGGATTCACTCTTTCTACTTGACCATTCGAATGACGGTGGCAGGCAGAAGAAAAGTCCAGATTAACCTGCAGCTGGTTACACAAGGAGCACCAGAACTTGGATTCAAACTGAACCCCACGGTCATACACGATGTGCAGCGGAAGTCCATGCAGCCAGAAGATATGCTGGAAGAACAAACTGGCAAGCCGTGGAGAAGACGGAAGTCCTGGAAGGGGAACAACCGGTCTGTCGCCACTCAGACAACAGTATGGCCAGAAGAGAGAGGAAGATCAGTGATAAGGTCCATAGCCACTTGAGACCATGGGCAACTGGGTATCGGCATTGGAAGTAACCGTCCAGCTGGTTTGAGACGTGAGACTTTGTTACGGGCACAGGAGGAGCAGAATCTCACGAAATCCCAGATGTCTTTGACCAGATCTGGTCACCAGTAGTAGCGGGAGATGAGGGCCACGGAACATTGCACCCCTGGGTGCCCAGCCAATCGCGAAGAATGTCCCCCCCCTTCTGGAGAGCAGGTCTGACATACATCTTGCCAGGAGGTAGCTGACAAAGATACACCGGAGCTGCAACAACAAGCTGTTCAGGAGAGATGATATACCGAGGAATTGGCTCCTCTCCAACAACATCCGAAGCAGGGCATCAGCCTTGACATTCTTCTCCGCAGGACAGAAGTGGATTAACAGGTTGAAGCGTGAGAAGAACAATGACCAACGTGCTTGCCTTGGATTCAGGCGCTGGGCTGTCTGGAGGTACAGTAGGTTCTTGTGGTCTGTGTACACACCAACGGGATGGAAAGCTCCCTCCAGTAGATACCACCACTCCTCCAGAGCAAGTTTGATGGCTAACAGTTCTCTGTCACCAATAGAGTAATTTCTCTCTGCGGAAGAAAAAGTCCTGGAAAAGAAACCGCATGTGAGAGTTTGGCCCTTAGGCCCTTTCTGAGTGAGCACTGCTCCAGCTCCCACGGAGGATGCATCCACCTCAAGATGAAAGGGTTTCTCAGAGTCTGGCCTAGTGAGAACAGGAGCCGAGGCAAAGGCTTACTTCAACCTGGAGAAGGCTTCTTCAGCTGCAGAGGGCCACGCACGGGGATTGGCACCTTTCTTGGTAAGTGCCATGATGGGAGACACCAGATTGGAAAAATGCGGAATAAACTGCTGATTATAGTTCCCAAAACCCAGGAACCTCTGTATGACTTGTAGACCTTCTGGGCGTGGCCACTGAAGAACTGCAGACAGTTTAGCAGGATCCATCTGGAGGCCTCTGTCGGAGATTATGTAGCCAAGGAATGGTAGACTGCGTTGGTGAAACTGACATTTTTCAAGCTTGGCGTAGAGATGATTAGCCCGTAGCCATCCAAGAACTTGACGTACGTGTGTTTGATGGGTCTCCAGGTCTGGAGAATAGACCAAGATGTCGTCCAGGTAGACCACGACACACGTAAACTGAAGGCCCCTAAAAATGTAATTCATAAACTCCTGAAAGACAGCAGGAGCATTACAGAGTCCGAATGGCATCACTAAGTATTCAAAATGTCCATCACGGGAGTTAAACACCGTCTTCCATTCGTCTCCCTTGCAGATCCGGACGAGGTTGTAAGCCCCACGAAGGTCCAGCTTGGAGAACACTTTGGAACCACGTAGATGATGGAAGAGCTCTGTAATCAACGGTTGGGGGTAGCGGTTTTTAACCGTGACCTTGTTCAGCCCACGATAGTTTATGCAGGAACGCAGAAAGCCATATTACTTGGTGACAAAAAAGAACCCTGCACCAGCCGTAGAGGAGGATTTTTGTATGAAACCTATTTGCTGGTTTTCTTTGATGTACCTGGATATGGCAGCCGTCTCCGGAACAGAGAGAGGGTAGACACAAACTCTAGAATGGTAAGGTTCCCGGCAGCAGGTCCACTGGGCAATCATAGGGAAAGTCTCTGCCTGTTTTTTGGAAAAAACATCGTCAAAGTCCCGATAGCATGCTGGCAGACCCTCCAGAGACTTGGGGGACACAGAGGAAGTCAAGACAGGTAGAGGTGTCACCATGCAGCATAAGTGCCATTCTGATCCTTAACATAGGACCTCCCCAGTCTTCCAGTCGAGGACCGCGGCGTGAAGCTGCAGCCATGGAAGATCCAGGAGAAGAGATAATGTGGAGCATGACAGAACATAGAAGAACAGTCTTTCTTTGTAAAGAGAGACGGGTTCAGTGCGGTATCGGACCGGATCGGACAAGATTTGTCCACTGACTGAAGATATGGCTAGGGGTTTCTCTAGAGGAACTAGTGGAATGTGATGCCGGGAGACCAGAGCAGCGTCCACAAAATTCCCCACAGAGCCAGAGTCCAAGAAAGCAGAAACTTGTATTGGAGTGCGGGTACCAACACTGAGGAGCACAGGAACTGTCAGGCGTTGAGAAGCTGTGTTACACCTAGGGACGCTTCTCCCATGAACCCTAAGTGCTGGTGGACGCTGGGGGGCGGACAGGACAAGCCCCAATGAAGTGCTTGGGAATGGCGCAGTACAGGCACAGATTCTCCTTGCAACGTCTGGAACGTTCCTTGACGGAGAGACGGACCTTGTCCACTTGCATAGGGTGCTCTGCAGACTGTGCGGCTGTAGGATGGAGCGGCCTTTAGAAAACCGGAGCCAAGCGATGTAGACATGGAAGCCGGCCCTGTGGTTGCTCGTGACGCAACTCTTCATCACGCTCCATGAACCGCACATCTATCCGAGTGGCCAGGGTGATGAGACCACTGAGAAATCTGAAAGTGACCAGTGCCAATCAGTGCCAATCAAGGTGCGCTGGCCCATTAAAGCTTTGAGGGCCGGCGCGCACGTGCCCTAGGCGGCAGGGACGTGCGCGTGGCCGAGCCTGGATGGGAGCAGGATTGTGGAGAAGTGTGGGCCGGGGGGAGTGGTGGTCTAATAAATAGTAAAAAAAAAAAAAAAAAAACTAAAAATTCACCTCCCTTTCCCTAGAACTGATATAAAATAAACAGTAAAAATCACAAAAATGTGAGGTACAAGATACCTTGTAGAACTCTTATTATAATCTTCTTCAAATCTTTCCACATCCATAGTACAATAGTGGCTTAGCCTATTTTAGGCTTTTCTTTGACAAAACATTTTTAATCTGGGCTACATGGTTCTACCCTGAGCAGACTGTGGTCGGTATTGAGTCAGATTGTAAAATTGAGGGGGGGGGGGGGAGCAGCTACATTTTGAGTTCCTTCCTTTTGAGTTCCTTTTAAGAGTTCATCTCAAACCAATGGTATAAAGCAGACTAAAGTAATAGAAATGATAGAATGTTTACCAGGGCCAGAGAGCTGTGAGCTCACAAGCTTATGATGTCATAAACTTAACTCCTGGCAGCATTATGGGGTCCAACACAATTTACAATGCCTTGCTAAAGTATTCAGCCCTTTTCTTCCTTATGCCACATTTGAAGCTTCAAGCATAAAGATATAAAATTGTAATTTTTAGTGAAACAATCATGAAGTGAAACAAAATTTATTAGATATTTTTAAAGTTTTGTAAAAAATAATAAACTGAAAACTGGGGCGTGCAATATTATTTGGTCCCTTTTAAGTTAATACTTTGTAGCACCACCGTTTGCTGCGATTAGAGCTGCAAGTCGCTTGGGATATCAGGTCTCTATCAGTTTTGCACATTGAGAGACTGAAATTCTTGCCCATTCTTCCTTGGAAAACAGCTGGAGCTCAGTGAGGTTGGATGTAGCGTTTGTGATCAGCAGTTTTCAGCTCTTTCCACGGATTCTCGATTGGATTCAGGTCTTGGATGTGACTTGGCCACTCTAATATGTGGATAAGTTTATTTGTGAACCCTCCATTGTAGATTTTGCTTTATGTTTGGGATCATTGTCTTGTTGAAAGATAAATCTCCGTTACAGTCTCAGGTCTTTTGCAGAGTCTAACAGGTTTTCTCCCAGAATGGTCCTGTATTTGGCGCCATCCATCTTCCCTTCAATTTTAACCAACTTCCCTGTCCCTGCTGAAGACAAGCCCAAACCATGATGCTACAACCACCATGTGTGATAGTGGGGATGGGGTGTTCAGGGTGATGAGTTGTGTTGCTTTTACACCAAATGTATCGTTTGACATTGTGGCCAAAAAGGTTTGAGTTTGGTTTCATCGGAGCAGAGCACCTGTTTGCTGTCTCCTAGGTGCCTATTTTTTTTTTAAAGAAAGTTTAGTGTGACTAATATTAGGCTATGTTTTACTTTATAACTGTGATTTAAAGTTAAGATTTAGGTCTGACCAACAAGGTTTTTTCTGCCTCAGGACAGTTTTTGAAAATAAGATGTTACGTTGCCATCGCAGTCCTAAAAGGGCTATCTTTGTTCCAGGTGGCTTGTGGCAAGACTTTAAACAAGACTTTTTATGGATTTATCTATGAGAAATGGCTTCTTCTTGCCTCTTCCATAAGGATGATGTCACATGTTCAGTTTTTCAGATGCAGTTTTTGATGCCCAAACCAGGAATGGAGTAAAAGTAGGAGGAGGAACAGCACCTTTCAATTATTTGTCTCACCCATAATGATCCACACCTGTTTTTGGCTTCAAAAACTGCATCTGAAAAACTAAACGTGTGCCATCACCCTTAAGGGCAGATTTGTGCACTGATTGTTGTCCTAGGGACAGACTCTCCCACCTCATCTGTAGATCTCTGCAGGTCATCCAGAGGGATCACGGGCCTCTTGGCTGCATCTGTGATAACTTTCATCTCAAACAAGGAGAAGACTTAAGAGAGACATCCGGGTCTTGGTAGATTTGCAGTGGTCTGATACCCCTCCCATTACAAAATGATTGCTTGCACAGGGCTCCTTGGGATGTTTGAGGGTGCATCCACACATTCAGTTTTTCATGCCCAAACCAGAAGTGGAGTGAAAATAGAGGAGCAGCACTTCTTAATGATAAGCCCTCACCCATCATGATCCATACCTGCTTATGGCTTCAAAAACTGCATTTGAAAACTGAACGTGTGGCTGCACCATAAAGTTTGTGAAATATTTTTGTATCCACATTTGGCTTTAAACTTCTCCACAACAGTAACACGGACCTGCCTGGTAGGTTCCTTGGTCTTCATGATGCCCTCTGCACTTTAACACGTTAAGGACACAGCCTAAAATGGCCTTTAGGACATTTTTTTCTTGCTCAAATTCCAAAAGATATAACTTGTTTATTTTTTATCTGACTTAGGCATATGAGGGCTTGTTTTTTTGTGGTAAAATTTGTATTTTCTAATGGGTTAATTTTTATGGTAAAAATAGCATAATGATTCAAATTTATTAACTCTTTCCTGCAAATGTACAGAATAAAACAGCTGCTTCGCCACTTGTTTTCTTATTTTTTACACAGTTGTGCATACAGTATAATGAACACATTAAAATCGTTCTATAGGAAAGTACGATTAATGAGATACCAAGCATGTACAGGTTTTCTTATGTTTTACTACTTTAGCAAGCTCCTCATTAAGGAAACCGCATTTGCCTAAGGGTGATGTCAGACGTGGCGTTCAGTCTGCGTTTGCAAACGCAAACAAAGCTGCATCCACAGGGCGGGCCGTGGCCCGAACGCACAGTGTTTCTATGGTAACGCCTGCGATCGGGAACAAGCCGCTGGTGTTTTGTGTTAATTTAATGCAAAACACCGGCGGCTCGTCCCCGATCACAGGCGTTTCCATAGATGCATGGTGAAGATCACTGCGTTTTTACGAATACCAAGAGACACACCTGAATGCACTTAGCGCACATCAAGCATTGCGTTTTTAAAAAAATGCAAGCAAACATTTGAAAAAAAAACACGTAAAAAACGCATGCGTTTTTCAATGAGTTCGAAATTGCAGCCGAATAATATTGCACGTCCCACTATGGGATAAATCATGCTCAATTTAGTCAGAAGTCCAAGGCCATTGCCCACAGAGTATCAAATATACTAAAGTACAAAATACAATTGTTGTGCTGGGAAAGTCTCACTCAGCTTATACACGAGTTTGTTTTTTTAAAATAATGTTAGTACCGCCCCCCAGCGTCCTTTTCTCCCTGCAGCGCATCTTCACGTTTCGCCGGTGTCCCCTTCTCCGCTCACCACCTGGCTGGGCCGGCAGATACACGTCTATGCAATTTGCCGGCAGAGATACTATAACGCGGCAGTGTCGTCGCCTGCTGGTGTCATAAGTTCTGTGTAGGCAGATAACATAGAAGTGCATCTGCCGGCCTGGCCAGGAACCCAAGGAGGTGGGACGGGGAGAAGAGTACGCCAGCAGAACCAGAGTGCTAACTTTAGTTTTTTAATGGGGCACTTTGCTCTGGACACACTGCTGTGGACATTTTATTGATGAGGGGAGACTACTGGGCATTTTATTATAGAGTGGCGGCTGCATTTCCCACCCGAGGCTTATACTCGAGTCGATACATTTTCCCAGTTTGTTGTTGTAAAATAAGCGGCCTGGGCTTATACTCAAGTATATTTGGTTGGAAAAAAAAAAACCACATATGTCCATCCACAAGCGAGTTTAATGGGTGCAACTCAGATCATATAACGATTGGAATGCCCAGCCTTAACTCTCCTAAACCAAAACTGAACTCTGCCTGTCAGTTCAGTCCCAGTTTATGAGCGTTCGGGTCTGACGTTCTTGTCAGAACTTGCTTTATGCATCAGACTTGCTTGTGGGCAGCAGGCCTTAGTGTCATCCTAGTGATTTCAGATTCTCAAAACTTTAAGCTGCTTCCTAGAAACATGTGCATGATTAATAAACCGCAATACGAGGGCAATCGCTTTTTATTTCACGCTCCCATTGACTTCAACGGTTGATTAGGATCAGCAAACTGCGTTCTCAAATACAATCACTGGGCTGTGAAAAACATCTGACATTGGCATAGCACAATACACAATGAGACAGAGTTCTGTAGATTTGGACAGAACTTGAATGAGGAAATCATTTGCGGCCAAGGGACCCAGGTCAGAACTATCTAAATTGCAGGCAAGAATAGCCACTGCTTATTTTTACATATTCCATGTAAACAGCCATATATTAGGAAACAATGTGGGAGATCTATAGAGAAAAATACAGGATTAAATGGGTTTAAGACACAGTTTATCCCATTCAAGGGGAATGTGGTAAAAAGGAGTCCTAGGGCTTTTACACACAGTCTGTGATAACAGACCAGGTATATCCCTGGGTGCACACTACAGTGATGGGATTCCTTGAATCATATCAATCTATGATGAAACAAATCCCTGCTTTCCCTGATTACAGCTGGCGCTGCATTTGGTGAGAAAAGCTCATAGATGATGCAAGGGATCCCATCGCTGCAGTGTGGTCAGTTCAGGACACAGGACTCAGCATTATCTGTGATCACAGACTGTCCCCGATTTAATATTTTGGTGCAATATGTAGAGCATGTGACATTGTCAGCTCTAGATAAAAGTGTGGCAATTAAAGAAATGTATGCAAATAAAGAGTGCTGTGATTTTCTCACATATGGTGTACAGCTCCTTGTTATATTACATCCCCATGGGGCAAATCATTGGTGCCAAGAGTGAAATAGGTGAACATGAGGATCATCTCTCCGGTTACCACATAGACAAGAGATTTGTGACCACAGCAGCCAGAACACCAAAACCTTCAGCTGGAAGATGTACACAGGAAACAACATTTATATTCATTTTTATGTCCCCTCCACCCTTACCTTCCCCATTGGAAAATGGAATATGATTTGAGAGGTACCAGTATCATGTAAAGGGGATTCAAGGTTCAATACAAACAAAAGCTCATATAATCAGAGCTAAAGCTGTTTATGAAATTCTAAAAGTACTTATGTATTAATCCAAAAATCACTAAAATGTTTGTATGACCAACGATGTGTTTAAAAACAGAAAACGAAAAAACATTTACAAAAATTTAATTTTAATGTGCTAAAATATAGAGGCCATTCTTCCCAATGACTGATCGTAGTCACTCATTTAATAGTTGCAGCAACATAAAGCAATAAACCAGATTGCAGGAAATCGTAAGGCTGCTTTTTTTTTTTGCATTAATTTATTGAGTGCCAACATATGGAGCGGCTATGACGGACGACATTAGTGTTATGTAGATTCATTCTTCCCACACATCGCCGTATTTGTTCTTTTTCACTGGAAAACAGAAAACATAAATTAGAGGGTTTTTTTGGCTCTTAGAGCCAGACAGTGAAACATCACTTTTTCACTAATCTGTTTGTACTTTCTGAGTGCAGATGTGTTTATATATATTATTATGGGGGCTGTTATCCTGCCTGTAAGCAGATTTTAAAGGATGTATGTAGTAGAATGGAAGTGGAATATACCTCAGCAGCCGTTCCTCAAGTATAGAAAACCGCAATTTTGCTACAGAAGGGAGGCAAAGCACAACCTTTGCATTGCAAAGTCTGAATTCTGCACCATTATCTACAGCAATTATATGAACGTTGCAGATTTTTGCCCCCAATGTGTATTATGCTGCAAAATTTTATTTTTTTCTCCATAGAAATAAGTTTAAAATAGACGGAGAAGGAAAAGATCCTCAGCAAAGAATCATGTTACATAAACTAGATGTAAAAGACTCTGACACTGACTTTTATATTTTGTTCATTCCAAATTTAGTGAAAAGTGAAGCAAATATAAAAATCAACTTGTTGCATAATCAAGGTGTTACAGCACAACACGTTACATCCTCTTTTCAAGGTGTGTGAAGATTATTTCCAATAAAAGTAGCCATGTTGTCTCTTAGAAACGAGATGGTTGTCATTGGATACGACCACCCCGTGAACGTAGCCCTAGACTAGTTATGACAGTACCTTCTTTCCAGGGCTTCTTCTCCTGTACAGGTGCTCTAGAAGATGCCAAACCCGCTTTGTGGAAGGAGTCTCTATTCTGGTCCCTCAGCTCATCATACGTGACCGGTTTCTGTTTTGTTTCTTCGAGGATTGGTTCAGGCTCTACATAATACAAATTTAAGATTAACAGCATGGAGCCTCTGCATTTCTTGCTCACGGTCAGTTGGACCACCACTCCATTTGAGAAACAAGCAAAACAAAACTTGTAACTTTATTGAAATAATTTTCTATGTGAATAAATCCACATGTAAATCTTGTAAGGGATAAGAAAAAGAAGCAGGTCTGGGGCAAATGCAAATCACGATCAACATTTGTGACATGTAGATTTTTACAACCAAATTTTTCTATGGCATAAAAAAACCCCACATATGAGGTCACATCATTAGGATGGCTGCCAATTAAGCTGCCCCGTTTAGCTGAGCAATGATTAAAGGGGTTGTCGTAGAGATATACAAAACCAGCGATATGCCTGGCAGGGGGTCGGCGCTTCTTAAAAAAAAATAAACATGCGACACCGGGAGGGACGGGGAGATAAGTACGTCTCTCACTGTATCAGGTGCTGGGATATGATGCCAGGTGGGTCTCCCTGCCGGGAAGCTGTCCGAGGGTACACGCAGAAAGAACGCGGGACGGGACACCAGGAGGGAACAAGGTGGCACATCCTTTGGCCACATAGTTTGTTGTTTTTATATCTGCCGGCCAACCCCTTTAAGCAAAGACCTTGCCACTCTATTCAAAGTCTGTAGGGCTGATAGTAGAATTCCATTGAAGCAAATATGTCGCAGTACTTACCTACTACAATATTGTCTCCTATTCCAGTGGGTGAAGACTCGCTCATAGATGCACTAAATGGCACTTCTGCAGCACCAGTCTCATACTCGCTGTTGTACACTCTGGGTGGTGGTTCAGTCGCTGTTGGGGCAAATGTCTGAAGTGGGGCTTGGGCTGTGATGTCAGTATTAGAAAACTCTGACGGATGGGCTGCATGTTGGGGAAATCTGAAAAGTTATTCAGAAAAACAAAACAAAAACACTAAAAGACAAGGTCAAAAGTTTACAAGCTATTAAAGACAAAGAACATTTAAATTTCACATATTTCCACAGCAGAACCACTGACCATATGACATGAATATTCAGAATGGTCAGACAATTTCGAACATCAAAATCCATCGTGATAAACCAGGGACACTTACGTATAGATCCAGGCACCGTGACTGTGGGTGTAACCAGAGCCCCTTCATGCTCTGGCTTCACAGAGTGTTACACGGTCTCAACCCCCCCCCCCCCCCTTCCCCAGATACCACTTGAAAAAAAGATTTGAGCGTAACGACCTCTTAAAAATACAAGTTCTTACTCATGGTCATCTAAAGCACGTCAAGCTTAAATAACATAAAATAACAGTTCACCGTCCGGCGCATTCGTCAAGACCTTCACATCGAGGTTTTATACAGGCAAGTACAATACATATAAATATAAAATAATGTTGCATGAATAAAATGGATACTATATACATTAATATATTGGCAATAACTAGACTAATAGTAATAAACTATATCCTGGAGCTGCAGCGTGCAGAGTTATGCGATTGCAAAAACAGAAACCTGCATACGATTACTAATAACCAATTTTTTGGGCAACTCACATTCTGCAATTATTACACACACAAAAACTAAAACTAAATCATATATAGGCCCGCTATACAAAAACATAGAAGTAGAGCAACAAATAAGTATATATTTTATAGTAAGTCCATGAATTCTGATCAACAAAGCATAAAAATGTTTATCAATTTAGAAGAGGTACATGAGGTCAGTGACTATTCATTCTTCTGGGGTTTCCAATATTTAAGACCAATACGCTTCCCTGTTATGCAATTTGTCTAGTCTCCATCTCCTTTAGGTATGCAAACCCTCGCAATAGCAGTGACTGAGACTATAGATGTCACCCCTACATGTTCAAATCACAAATGCTTAGAGAGGCCAATAATATTTGTAACATCCATTTTTTCCCCCCATCCTTTGTAGCATCTGTTATATGTTCTCCAAGTAACATTCAGGACTCTCTCCATGCTCCCCTCATACTGAGGATTGAATGTTACATATACCTGCCAAATAAACAGTATACTTGGTATTGCAATTCACATTAGTAAATATGAAAAAAAATTATTTTCTTTGATAAGAATTACATCAATTGCCTCCAAAACCATTAGTGTCATTGATCTTAAGCCAGTGGGCTCATAACCAGCAGTGGCTTCAGAGAGGGTGATGTAACATGGCCCATAGAACAGGCCCTTCTTTATACAAACCTACAGCCTTCATGTAAGATCTATTGAAATTTCTCATCAGTATTTAAAATCAGAAAAAAATAACCCCACTTTGCAATGGGTCAGTTCTGCTACAGTGTCCGAGCCGACTAAATTCAAGATGTAGAAGAGGTACTTCAGTGAAAGGGACAATTTACCGAATTCTTTCTGCTCCCCCAAATATATGTTGAAATGGGATTAACAAGCGTATTCGCCCTGTCGTATGGCAAATCATATGGAGTAGAACTAATAAATCATCCATTTGCACCACCTATAAGGAAGCACAATACAAGGTGTCACACCCCTGCACTGCTACATACACTCAATTCAAATTACCATCTACTTTCTGGAAGTGTCTGGCGGATGTGGGTAAATTGCACCGTATCTTCTGGACTTGCCCTCTTCTAGCTCCCTTCTGAGAGACTGTGAGGGCTTTGACAAGAGAGATATTTTGCACTAGAGTCCAGTAGAACCTATTTGATATACCTTCTTAATGTTCCCCCCTAAGAATATGCTAAATCACTTCCGAAACTGCTTCTAAGCCTCTGTGTGGCAGATAAATGTTTGATAGCAAGGGTCTGAAAACAGACGGCTCCCCCAAACACTTCTGCGTTTTATATATGGGGTTTCTCTCTCAGGGCTATATGTTACTTAGATATTAGTTTGCAAAATAATCTTGCAGACCAGTACTGATAACCAATTTTTGAGGAAACCCAAATACTGCAAATATAACACACAAACTAATATTTTGGTGCTCTACAGGATATTTTAATACTTTTATATTTCTGTATATAGCATCCCTTTTATTCATGCAACATTTGTTATATTCATATGTATTATACTCACCTGCACAAGACCACAACATGAAGGTCTGGATGCATGGGCCGGCTGGTGGAGAGCTTGTCCGCTGGTATGCACCTTTGCCATCTCCTGTTCATTTCCACTATTTAAGCTTCAGCATCTTCACATGACCACGAGTAAGAGTTTGTATTTTTAAGAGTTCGATGCATGTATTTTTTTTCTTCAAGCTATATCATGCTTGTCTTTTAAGATGGATTAAATAAAGAAGTTGTACTTTTAAGGAATTTTTGAGTGCCAGAGGAAATTGTTCTATAAAACGTAGAATTTGTCTGTATGGATTTAAAGAAAATCTGCTGTCTGGAATCTAGTTATTCCAGATCCAGATGGTAGATTCCCCAAATATCCTTCATCCCTGTACACCTTTTACAATTTTCTAATTGTTTATTTTGTTGCTAATTAGTTAGAGGCTACTAAGGGCGTGGAGGAGCCTTAGCGCCCAAGGCTGCATTCACACCCGGAGTAGCTTCTGCAGAGCCACTCCACGTGCATCCATTGCTGCATGTGAACGTGGCGACCCTTGCAGTGGCTTCTGTATTGTGCTTGTAATGTCAATTAAGCCGGCTGGGCACCAGGAGATTTTGCAGTGAGCTCCCTTGAATCAGACGGAGCACCGGAAGCCACTGCCCTTGTGCAGCCTTTGCCACCACGTTCACAGGCAACATGGACATGCAGGGAGGCATATGTGTAAAGCCACTCAGAGAGTAGAGTTCACTAGTCCCAAGGGCTCACAAAAGGTATTCCACGCTCTCAGTAACCTCTGCATCTAATTAGCATAGAAATCAAATAAACCGAAACATTTTAGAAAACAGTAAAAGGTGTATAGGGATGAGGCATATCTCCTGCCTGGAACAACCAAGTAGATTTCTGATGGATAGCACATAGACAAAGATACTTTTCTATGGGCTCACACACACACAATGACACTCACGCAGCAAACAACAGACCACGGGTCTGCGGCACAATAATGCACACTTATGTGAAACTATAATACCTCTGTGTAAAGGTAAAGTGTTAAAAGTAAAAAGTGAAAGTTATGCTATCAGCTATAAAGAATTGCTCTATTTGTCAGAATGAGAGACATTATCTTACTGTGGTTGAGGTCTTGATCCTTGCCGAATCATATCACCCATTGGAGAATTCTCTAATCGCAGAAACTTTGCCCGGCATTCTTTAATGTATGAAATTTTTCCAGCTATGTATCCAAAAGCACCAGCAACTACCAGACAAAAATCAAGGCATTACAAGGCAGGAAAAAGTAATCCACACAATTCAGTGGATTCACATAGGGAGCAACTCACACTGAACCACATTGCTTTCTGTTGTACACTTCATGCAACACATGAATAACAGACTATAGACACTTTTGCAACGGGTACAACAAAGGGGTTATGGTCCAAGTTTCACAAAAATCTGGCTATTTTTTTTTTTCAAGTGTAAACTAAGCAAGCTTAGGTTTAGGCTGTGTTTACATTGCACAGTTACTGTTTCAAGTAATAGAAGCCTAATGGAAGTGATTTCAACGGCAGACAACAGAAGCCACTAGAAGTCATTTTAACAGATGCGCTAGATTTCAATTATTACAGAAGAAAATAACACAGGTGTGAGCTGAGCCTACACACGTGGCGTTTTTTGTAGAGCGTTTTTAGATTGGAAAAACCGCATGCGTTTTTGAGCAGTTTGAATTAAGATAATTGGTCAAACCTGTCAAAAACGCATGCGTTTTTTACGAACTAAAAACTGCCCAAAAACGGCCTAAAAACGCCACATGTGTCTTCACCCTTAGGGTGATGGCACACGTGGCGTTTTGAACGCGTTTTTGGCCCGTTTTAAAGCAGTCCGTTAAAAAACGCATGCGTTTTTCACCAGTTTAAATTAAGATAATTGGTCAAACCTGTCAAAAACGGATACGTTTTCAAAAACACATGCGTTTTTTGACGGACTCTTTAAAAAGGGCCAAAAACGCATTCAAAACGCCACGTGTGCCATCACCCTTACACTACAGCAGATTAATTATCCAGCATCAGGTACAGTGATAAAAAACTTGGTGCAACAAGTAACCCCACTGTTTAGTGTATAGGAGGATTTACAACTCATACTATATGTCACATATATGCATTACTACAGAATGTTGTAGCATTTATGGCCTCACTGTAAGGTGCCATAGATTATGTCAAATTCTGCCTTTCAGACTGGGTACAGCCTAATGAGATTCATGGCATGCAGGTTATAGCTACATGTATATCACCTGTAATCTTAAAGTGCATCTGCCAGCTTAGTATCAATTTTTTAAAAAAAATGACAAAAATACAAAACAAAAAAAAAAAAAAAAAAACATATCCACTTACAGGCTAGCTTTGGGAAAGGACCGAATCTGCCAGACGCAGTCAGCACCCCTGCAAGAAAGGAGATATGTGTGTTTATAAAATGTGGCTGCTTCAGGAGGAGTCCATCCATAATCTCTCCTATACAAAATCAAGTTCTTACCTCTGAGGATGAGGGTCTGTGTGGCAACCATGCTTACAACTGAGATGGGGAGAGCTGAAATAAGATTAAGAAGGTAAATTACACATGTGAGGCATCACCTACAACAGCCCTGCTACTTCCTCAATAGGATTGCATTAAAGTGTCCAAACTTTTCACCAGACTTTGTATAAATCAATAATACAGACTGTGCACATTAGGATTAACACTATTGCATGGCTAAAACAAAGTTGCCTGTTGGTGGAGACTAGCTGTTAGGTCTGCCATACACAGAAAGGGGATGGATTTCTCTCTATCCTTTCCTGCAGGCTGTGTCCACACGTGGCGTTTACATTGCGCTTTGAAACGCAATCCAACAGCTGATAAGAGTAGATTTGCCTAATTAAATTGTTGCCAACATTTGCATTTACAAAATGCAACCGTTAACACATGTGTTGACGCAATGTTAACGTTGTGGCTTTCTCACCGCATGTTCTGCTCTGCGGATTATTAGCTGGCGGCGCCAGAAAAAAATGACTTTTTCCGCCTGCTCCAAAAAGGGGTATGGCTTTGGCAGAGTGGAAACTCCGACACAATGTGGCACTTTACTCATCCGTTTGGGTGAGTTCACAGAAAATGCATTGTCCGACGATAATGCACTGTGCCGCAATTCCCCAAGATCGTGCGCCCGATATCCTGCATGTGTCACTTCCCCGCTCAGGTCTGCCGGAGTTCCCCATCTTCTTCCTGGTGCATGTAAGTGCATTGGCTCGTGGCACAATTTGAAAAGTTAAATAAAAATGATCGAAAACCCCAAAAACATTGGAAAGTTCAACCTCGGACCCTTAGTAAATAAGCCCCAATATGTGTCATAGCCTTTTTTGGGCACTGTAAACTGGCGGAAAGTAGACCAAAAGAAAATTGCTCTAGTAGGGACACAAAACCGTGCTATTTGCACTCAGCTTACGCTAGCATACCCAAACTGCAGTAAAGTAGCGTTTAAAATCAAATTGCGTTCCACTGCAATTAACATCAGATTTTGGATTAATGGTACAATGGTCTTTAAAACATAGATGGCTTTTACAGCTGCGACAAGCATAGGACTCCCAGAAACCCTAGATATGACCGCACGGAGAGTGGGAGTACTGAAGTCATTGCTGCTCCCTGGTTCTTCCAAGAGGCTCATCTCAATGTTATATGGGGCATTGCAGGACAAGTTTCTTTAATGGTATTGTATTCCCCAGCAGGCCCAAATTGGAGGCTGGTATAGGTCCATTTACAGATGCCCAATGGCATGCCATCCTTTCCCCAACACCAGTGCTCTCCCTCAATGAGTCCTCTCCCTTATCTGTTGCTGCTACACAGGGCTTACAAAACGCAAACTCTTCTGGCAAACATTGGGGCCAGATCAGACTCAAATTGTCCAAAATGTAACATACCGGATGCAAATCTTATGCACATGTACTGGGAGTCCCAATACTTTGCATTTTGGTCAGTCCATGTAACCTGGCCAATATGCACAGTCCGTGATAAACAGACTGACACCATTTGTTAGAATTTTCACTGTTCTGACAGCGCCACCCGCCTGGCACAGCCACCTGTTCCTATGTTCCAGTGCATTAGCGGCCGCTTGGACAGGAGAGCAGAGCTGGCGAGGGGCACGGCGGTGACCGACAGCGCTGATTGTCACCAGGAGTCACCAGGATTATATCTTTGTTGCAGCATCCCCTCCCCCTCCCAAGCCCACCAGTAAAATGTTATTAATGTGAGACAAACCCTTTAAAGCAAATCTACTATCAAAATGCATTATGATAAAGCAGGGACACTTGCTCATAGATCCAGGCACCGTGACTGTGGAAATCTTCTTATATTTGTTATCCATGGTCTCATTCCTTTTAAAAGCAACTTTTATAATTATGCTAATGATGCCTGAAGGGCTCATGGGGGTGTTAGCAGAGCCCATCATTGCTGCAGCTTCACAGACTGTTAAACCCCCTCTCTTCCTTATTTATCTTACTGCAGCAGAGGAAATTTCAGTACACAGAGGCAGGGGAATGCTCCTGCACAATGTAACAGCCTGTGAACCTGCAGCACAGATGGGCTCCGGTAACACTTCCAGGAGCCCTTTAGACTCATTAGCATAATGGTAAAAGTTGATTTTAAAAGGAAGGAGGCCATGGATAACAAATATAAGAAGATTACCAGAGTCACAATGCCCGGATATGAATAAGTGCCCCTGGTTTATCATTCTTGATTATGATTCTGGATTTCCTTTAAAATCCAGATTGACAATTTGTACAAGAACAGGCATGCTACAAAGTTAAAATATGTATCATTTCAATTCCTGTACATATTTTTCGGCACATAGCTACTACCGTAATACACTGTGGACTTTCCACCCCAGAAACCTGGATGGAATTAGAATATATTTTCTGCAATTTAATACAGTATTTCTTTAGAGTATTGCTAGAATCTCGTGCCATGAGACACCACTTACATCTGTACCAGAAGCTCTCAGAATTGCATTCTCTCAAGACTCTTGTCTCCTCTTCTGTGGGAGTGTAGCCACTCTGTAAAAATATATATAAAATGTCAATACATATTTAAGGGAACAGTTTATATCTGGGGAGCAAGGACCCACTCTCAGTGGAGTAGGGGAGTGTCAGAAATTGCCATACACAGCGCTCAATTATCTAGAGCATTCCCATAGAAAGTAAATGGGGTTCCAGAGATAACAGAGCGCTGTGCTTGGTAATTTCCATGCTCCAAATGCACCCCACCAATTAGTGTGAATAGGACCACCATTCTCCAGACAGCTGGGGATTCCACTCATACGGCTATATTCACACATGGCATTAACACAATACAACAGCTGAGAACAGAAGATTTACCGAATCACCTTGCTGTTAACATTAGAGTTTACAAAGTACAATGTTAACATTGTTTTGTAAATGCAAATGTTAACAGCAATAGAAATTCAGCAAATCTCTTCTTCTCAGCTGTTCTATTGTTTCAAAATGCAACGAAACGCCACGTGCAAGCACAGCCTCCGATTTTGTATCCCCCCCTATCCAGTGAATAATGGGGATAAAATGAAAACATGGCACACGTAAAGCAAGTACTAGGTGCAGATTTTCCACATGCTGCCTATTACATTGCCAATTAAATCAATAATCCCATTTAGACAACGCTGAATTTTTTTACAATGCAGATTTTTAAAACAACGGAAACGTGTGGCCATAATATGGTTTGTATACTATGGATTTATTACTGCTGTGTGAATGAAGCCCAAGATATAACAAAGAACATTTGAAGGAAAATCTGAACAAAAGATTGCATCCTTCATATAGATTTTGGACTTGAATAGAAAATCTACGTCCTGCAAAGAAAATGAGCCAACCATTAGGTAGTTTTGGGGTGATCCCTGTTCCTCCTGCACATGTGGTGATGTGCTGGTCACTGCAGACATGATATCTGCTTATAATTATTATTATTGCAGGGTGTCTCCTCTTTACCCTCTGGGTGTTTCACATTTGGCAGATGGAAGGGCTCTTGTGAAGCATGACATGGACACGATGCAGCTATAACTCCACAGCGCGCCGTGCACACGGTGCGGTACCTGCATCCTCCCGGGCGGCGGCGGCTGCTGCTCGCTGAGGTTTGCCTGTGGGGAGTTCATGTCCATGGCCTCGTGTAATAACCATCAGTGTTGTGTACAGCGCCGTGACCTCTGCACTGCTCCTCGTACAAGTACAGCAGCCGCCCGGAAATCCTTCCTACACCCGGAAGACGTAGTGCAGCCGCCCGCCCTCCGCTCACATCACACACAGGGCACAGGCACAGCAGCCCGGAGGTCCTGACTGTGACATGTACAGGTCCTGACAGGCACAAGGACAATGCTTCTAATGTCACTTTGTGACAACCAATCATGACACTGCTTTCATTTTTAATAAATTATATCCTAAGGCTGGTTGTTTTGGGGAAAACCCTCTTGTCTATCCTAAGCCTCACACATAACTTTATATAGCATCATGTCTGTCAGGTATTTCACATAAACTACAGCAGAGTGTAATATCTGTGCTGACATCCAAAATTGTATACAAGTTTACTCTATAAAGCCAGTGCAAGCTGCTATAACGCTAAAATCCACGGTTGTCTGGAGCAGTGGTGGTGACCCTATGGCACGGGGTGCAAGAGGTGACTCTGTGGGCACCCAGGTCATCACCCCAGCTGAGAGATCACCAGACTAGACTCAAGACCTCATCCCAAAGTCCCAGGCCACCCAGTACCATGTTGTGATAAGGCCCTTTTTCACACAAACGTATTAAAACAGACGTGTTCTACCCGTACCGTACCGTTTTCAGCTATATCGTACAAGGCGCTGGCAGGCTATATATATATATATATATATATATATATATATATATATATACACACACTCACCGGCCACTTTATTAGGTACACCATGCTAGTAACGGGTTGGACCCCCTTTTGCCTTCAGAACTGCCTCAATTCTTTGTGGCATAGATTCAACAAGGTGCTGGAAGCATTCCTCAGAGATTTTGGTCCATATTGACATGATGGCATCACACAGTTGCCGCAGATTTGTCGGCTGCACATCCATGATGCGAATCTCCCGTTCCACCACATCCCAAAGATGCTCTATTGGATTGAGATCTGGTGACTGTGGAGGCCATTTGAGTACAGTGACCTCATTGTCATGTTCAAGAAACCAGTCTGAGATGATTCCAGCTTTATGACATAGCGCATTATCCTGCTGAAAGTAGCCATCAGATGTTGGGTACATTGTGGTCATAAAGGGATGGACATGGTCAGCAACAATACTCAGGTAGGCTGTGGCGTTGCAACGATGCTCAATTGGTACCAGGGGGCCCAAAGAGTGCCAAGAAAATATTCCCCACACCATGACACCACCACCACCAGCCTGAACCGTTGTTACAAGGCAGGATGGATCCATGCTTTCATGTTGTTGACGCCAAATTCTGACCCTACCATCCGAATGTCGCAGCAGAAATCGAGACTCATCAGACCAGGCAACGTTTTTCCAATCTTCTACTGTCCAAATTCGATGAGCTTGTGCAAATTGTAGCCTCAGTTTCCTGTTCTTAGCTGAAAGGAGTGGCACCCGGTGTGGTCTTCTGCTGCTGTAGCCCATCTGCCTGTTGCTGTAGCCCATCTTCGACGTACTGTGTGTTCAGAGATGCTCTTCTGCCTACCTTGGTTGTAACGGGTGGCGATTTGAGTCACTGTTGCCTTTCTATCAGCTCAAACCAGTCTGCCCATTCTCCTCTGACCTCTGGTATCAACAAGGCATTTCCGCTCACAGAACTACCACTCACTGGATGTTTTTTTCTTTTTCGGACCATTCTCTGTAAACCCTAGAGATGGTTGTGCGTGAAAATCCCAGTAGATCAGCAGTTTCTGAAATACTCAGACCAGCCCTTCTGGCACCAACAACCATGCCACGTTCAAAGGCACTCAAATCACCTTTCTTCCCCATACTGATGCTCGGTTTGAACTGCAGGAGATTGTCTTGACCATGTCTACATGCCTAAATGCACTGAGTTGCCGCCATGTGATTGGCTGATTAGAAATTAAGTGTTAACGAGCAGTTGGACAGGTGTACCTAATAAAGTGGCCGATGAGTGTATATATATATATATATATATATATATATATATATTACAGTGTGCTGGGCTGGCTGTATACTATATATATACTACAGGGGGCTGGCAGGTTATATACTACAGGGGACTGGCAGACTATACACTACAGGTGGGGCTGGCAAGCTATATACTACAGGGGGCAGGCAGGTTTTATACTACAGGGGCTGGCAGGCTATATACTACAGGGGTGGCTGGCTATATACTGAGGACGCTGTGACCAATGCATTTCCCACTCTAGGCTTACACTCAAGTCAATAGGTTTCCCAGTTTTTGGTGGTAAAATTTGGTGCCTCGGCTTATACATGGGTCGGCTTATACTCGAGTATGTACAGTATTTATTTACTATATTTACAGATCCCCTAGGGCAGAGGTCCCCAACCTTTTTTGCACCAGGGACCGGCTTTAAGCTAGGCCAGTTTTCCATGGCCCGGTGGGGGCGGGGCTTTGGTCATATGGGGTGGGGTTATGGAGGGGTGGAGCTTAGTGCATACTTATCATATAATTATGACATTTATAATGAGAATGTGATTCAACTTACCATAGGTTCAGAATGAGTGGGAGCACCAGGCTTGTTTCCCTGAATCAGTGGGAGCACTGGGCTTGTTTTCCTGCACCCACCCGCCCCACCCCGTCCTGCATAATGTTCTCTGCCGGGAGCTGCGAGCTGTCACGGCTATGGCAGAAAACATTATAAATCCACACAGAGGGAGCTCTGACCAGGCGCAGGGCCGCAGAGCTAGCTGTCAGCGGCGCCACGGACCGGCTGATTAACTCCAACGGCCCGGTCCTGGTCCGCGGACCGGCGGTTGGGGACCTCTGCCCTAGGGTACTTTAACCCTAGGGGTTTGATCATTCGTACCATATACTGTGATACGGCTGTATAAATAATATGTATAGTTTGTATGTTCTTTCCGTGTTTGCGTGGATTTCCTCCGGGTACTCCGGTTTCCTCCCACATTCCAAAACATACTGTTAGGTTGTTTACATTGTGACCCCCATTGGGGACAGGGACCAATTTGCCATGCTGTGTAATCTGTGTGCGCGATATAAATAAAGGATTGTTATATTATTATTATATATACTATTTACTATAATATGGTGGATTTACTAATGATCTATTACAATGTGCCACTGAAACATTTTAACAGATATTCAGAAACGACAATGTCATGGCGACAGATTGTAGCTTCAATACTGGGAGCGCCGATCGCTGCCAAGATGGTGGCGCCCACTCACCACCAAAATGTAACCCCTTACCGACATACTATTACCCCTATACCGACATGACGTACTATTACATCACATGCTGGCTACGGGTGTATGAAGAGGGCTTACATGACATGGAATATTAAATACTGTCACTATGGAGTGCAAAATTAGCTCTCATACAGCTCTTTACATGGAAAATGTATAAAAAAAAGTTATAGATTTTTGAATGTGGGGAGCAAAAATTTGAAATGCAAAAACGGAAAAGGGCCTTGCCGTTAAGGGGTTAAACCTATATAAATATGGTATTTCCATGATCGAACTGACTCAAAGAACATAGGGGATGTGTCATTTAGACTGTACAGTGGAAGCTGTAAAAGCGGAGCCTATACATAAATGCATTTTTTCCATAGATTTTATAAATTTTTAGATAATGACACTAAAAAGTCCAAATTGTTATGCAGAAAACAAGCCCTCATACATAATACATACATAATTGGAAAAATGTATCTTGCTTTGAGTAGAAGGGGAGCGAAAAACAGAAATGCTAAAATGGAAAAGGGCATTGGAAGAAAGGGTTAAAGGAAACTGTTTTATGCAGTAACTTACAATGGTTTATATGCACATCATAAATATCTGTAGAAACCAATATCTTCCTGTTTGCTTTTACCTTTTCTAGATCGTCATCTGAGTTTATGACTTGTATGACTCTTTATGCGAAATCAATTTGTGTCTGATGTTCTGTGGTTGTTTTATGACATTACTTTGTTTGTACATTTCTAATAGAGATGAGTTATGCAGAATTTTAGCTGCATATATATATATATAGATGTAACATAGAGGAAATGAGCAGCGGATGTATAAAGTGAAGGTCATATCGATCTAACTTTCTTGTTTTTTTTACCTGCTGACAATGTCATTTCAACAGTAGTAAAGCAAATTACAGTAATCAGAAGGATAAGGTTCATTCCAGGTATCTGTAAGCAGTATTAAAAATACTGATGCACTTGGGGTGGCAGTACCCTTTGTCTGTTATTTTAAGATGTAACCAATAAAGCAAGTTATTATTTTTATTTTTTCTAAAATGTTGTAGTTTTGCCTATATACTGGGGAGTGAGCATTGCCTATATACTGGAGACTGGGGGCTGCCTATGTACTGGGGGAGGTGGGCTGCCTATCTACTGGGTAGTGGGGGCTGCCTATACACTGGGGAGTGGGGGCTGCCTACATGCTGGGAAGTGGGCGCTGCCTATATACTGGGGGAGGTGGGATTCCTATATATTGGGAAGTGGGGGGCTGCCTATATACTAGAGTGTGGGGCTGCTTATATTCTTGGGGAGGGGGGCTTCCTATATACTGGGCAGTGGGCGCTGCCTATATACTGGGAAGTGGGGGGCTACCTAAATGGGGGGGGGTTATGGGGGTTCTATATACTGGGGAGTGGCAGGCTGCCTATATATTGAGGACTGGATGCCTCCTTATATACTGGGGAGTGGGGGACTCCACTGTGCCGGAGCTAACTATATACAGGCGGTCCCCTACTTAAGAACACCTGACTTACATACGACCCCTAGTTACAAACGGACCTCCGGATGTTGGCAATTTACTGTACTTTAGCCTTAGAGTACAATAAACAGCTATAACAGTTATCACTGCTGTCAACAATAAAGCTTTATTGTTAATCCTGGTTCTAGTGACAATCCAACATTTTTAAAATCCAATTGTCACCGAGACCAAAAAACATTTGGCTGGGGGTTACAATGATAAAGTATACAGTTCCGACTTACATACAAATTCAACTGAAGAACAAACCTACAGACCCTATCTTGTACGTAACCCGGGGACTGCCTGTACAAGGTGGGTGGGCTGCAGTACCTATATACTGGGGTTGCTGCTGTGTGCTTGCCCCTTATATACAGGGGAGCAGTGCACTGGATACCTATATCCTAGGGGGGGGGGCATTTTTATAAGCTGTTGTTGTGAATATTCATTGTTTGGATTCTTTAGTTTTCTGTGGTTACCAGTGCAGTGGTCTTGTCCTGTAGGGGTGATCAGCGTGTGATCAATGATATGTATACAGATGCATCCTTACAAGTATAGCTAATACAGGAGGCACAGTATATAGCTAATACAGGGGGCACAGTATATAACTAACACAGGGGACACATTATACAGATAATACAGGGGGCACATTATTTATGTTATTTATTACAGGGTGCACAGTATGAATTAAATAGGGGACTGCATGTATACATTCATTATGGGGGTACTGAATACATGTAAATCAGAGGGCTCTGTACATATTTAACCCCTTAAGGACCAGGCCCTTTTTCGTTTTTGCGTTTTTATTTTTCACTCCCCACCTTCAAAAATCTATAACTTTTTTATTTTTCCATGTACAGAGCTGTGTGATGGCTTATTTTCTGCGTAACAAATTGCACTTCGTAGTGATGGTATTAAATCTTCCATGTCGTGTACTGGGAAGCGGGAAAAAAATTCTAAATGCAGTGAAACTGATGAAAAAACACATTTGCGCCATTTCTTGTGGACTTGGTTTTTACAGCTTTCACTGTGCACCCCAAATGACAGATCTACTTCATTCATTGGGTCAATACGATCACAGGGATACCAAATTTGTATAGGTTTTATAATGTTTTCATAAATTTACAAAAATTAAAACCTCCTGTACAGAAAAAAAATTCTTCATTTTACAGTGTTCTTGCGCTAATAACTTTTTCATACTTTAGTGTACAGAGCTGTGGGTGGTGTCATTTTTTGCGACTTCTGATGACGTTTTCAACGCTTTTATTTTTAGGACTGTGCAACCTTTTGATCACTTTTTATTGAATTTTTTCTGTTTTTCAAAATGGCTAAAAAATGCAATTTGCGACTTCGGGAGCTATTTTATCCGCTAAAGGGTAAAACGCAGTGAAAAACGGTTATTATATTTTGATAGATCGGGCATTTTCGGACGCGACTATAACTAATGTGTTTAGGATTTTTACTGTTTATTTATATTTATATCAGTTCTACGGAAAGGGAGGTGATTTGAATTTTTATGTTTTTTTAATATAATTTTTTTTTTAAACTTTTTTTTACTATTTTTCAGACTCCCTAGGGTACTTTAACCCTAAGTTGTCTGATTGATCCTATCATACACTGCCATACTACAGTATGGCAGTATATGGGGATTTTGCATACCATCTACTACAATGTGCAGATCGCACATTGTAATAGATAGCCTCGATCATGACATCTTTGTGTGATCCGAGGCGGTCATGACAACGGATCGGGGAGTGACGATCGGAGCAAAGATGGCGGCGCCCACGCGCCGCCGGCTCTTTAATGCTGCCGGCAGCTTTGCCGGCGGCGATCAAAGGGTTAGCAAGCACCGATCGCGGGTGTTAGCGACGGGCGTTTGCTTCATTATGAAGCAAATGCCCGGTGAGTATGAAGAGAGCTCAGCCCGTGAGCCCTCTTCATACTCCCCCATGCGCAGCAAGACATAAGGGTACATCTTATTGCGCTATGGGGTTAAAATAATTTGGGATACTGTATATATGTATATAGGACCCGGGACTTGGTCCTGGTGCTATGATTCTGTACAAAGCTTGGTTCCAGTACTGTACTTATATATTGGACTCCATACTGGTAATGTATTTATATACTAAGCTTTGTTCTGGTGAATTATATATGTTAATTGCTATTATAATAATTAATGACATGCACAATATTAAAATTTGGAAGACAATGTACATTTTAATTAAATGGTGGATACTGTATATGTTAGAATTATTTTGGGGGGAGCAATGTTTAAGGTAATTTAGTGGGATAGTGTGGCATATACTAAAATCCATACATAAATGCATGTCTCTAATATTTTAAATTTGTGGGGGGCCGTTTATGCTAAAAAATGGGGCGCATTGTATATATTTAAATTATTTTTCAAGGGGGGGGGCGATTTTTGAGATCCCCCCCTGGACAGGGCCGGCTCCAGGTTTTAGTGGGCCCCTGGGCGACAGTGCTCTAGTGGGCCCCCCTCCAGTAGTCACACTGTCCCCCCCTCTGCCGCTTGGACACACGGCCCCTCATCCCCATGTACACATTCCCCCCTCCTGTATACACACTGTCCCCCTCCTCCCCCTGTATACACACTGTCCCCCTCCTCCTGTATACACACTGCCCCCCCTCCCCCTGTATACACACTGACCCCCCTCCCCCTGTATACACACTGACCCCCCTCCTCCTGTATACACATTGCCCCCCCTCCCCCTGTATACACACTGCCCCCCCTACCCCTGTATACACACTGCCCCCCCCCTGTATACACACTGCCCCCCCTCCCCCTGTATACACACTGCCCCCCCTCCCCCTGTATGCACACTGACCCCCCCACCCCTGTATACACACTGACCCCTGTATACACACTGACCCCCCTCCTCCTGTATACACACTGACCCCCCCTGTATACACACTGCCCCACCCCCTCCACCTCCTGTATACACACAGCCCCCCATGTTTCCCCCTTCCCTGGCCCTGTTATGTCTCTCCCCCCTCACCTCACAGATGCAGGTCTGTGTTGTCACTGCTTTCCCCGGCAGGTCATGTGACCATGTTGTCATCACAGGTCCTTCAGCCTCTGCAGCTCCTGCCGGGGAAAGCAGTGACTGCACATGTACTCATCGCAATCTGTGTCCGGATGTCCTGCTGATCTGGGGGCCCGAGTGGGCCCCTCCAGTACCCCGGGGCTCCGACACTTGCCCGGGTTACCTAGAAACTGCCCTGCAGTGGGATACAACCTCAAGTTCGGCTGCCCCTAAGAACGGCAGGAGGAGCGAACATTGACATCAGGGAGTGATTGGCTGCTTCCGATGTTCAGGGTGTATGCTCAAGGCAGGCCAGGGATGGATGCAATACAATAGCATCCATGCCCCATAGACTTTATAGCCTCTGCTGAGCAAATACATTACTCAACAGCAAGAAGCAAAAAAGTGGTCTATTGTGTTTTTCTATTCTTTGTTTCGTATAGAAAACAATATATACTGTGCAGGCAAAACGGATGCATCCACCTACCAGTATTGATACCAGCTTTCCTGGTGAATAAGTTGAACATATCAAAAAAACGTGTTGTGAATGTACCCTTACCTTGACAATAAGTGCATTAATTTTCTGCTACTTTTTTTCCTTCCTCTTTGACTATTTCTCCGGATCATTCTGGTGCTTTACAGAACAGAATCTTACACCTCCTGTACCCCTTCGTGTGCTATCTTTTGACTATCCCCTAGATAAAGAAACAATAAATCTCCTGACACAATCACACATCTAAACAGAGTAAACATATATATCCTGTCACAAGATTGCTGTTTATCTTTGTTAGGAGAAGTTTGCTGTGCTTCTTGGCAACGCTAGGAGCTGAAGCCATTGATCATCGGCCTAGTAAAAGCATTACATGCGCCTGTGTGGATTAATGTGAAATGGATAAGGCCTCATGCACTGTGCTGTATAGAGCTGTTAATGGGTAACCACATAGGGCCTTACATCGTGCCTCTGCATGTCTCCAATTTCTTAGGCTAAGCACTCATGAGCGTGCACTTTAGTTCTGTCATAGCCCTTCTTTCAGTGGTGCATGTATTTTAAAGGGTTCAGAGTTTCTATGGCCTGTGTGTGAGCCACCAGCTCAGGCCGCAAAATATGGTGCAGGTCCTATGGCATTATATGACATAAAAAAACAAGCATTAAATAAAAACACTGACACATGCTTAGTGGTAAAATATTACAATTCTTTTGTTGGCACGGCCTTTATTAAGATAACAAAATTAACAATTCATCTTAAAAACTTTATTGTTACACAAAACTCATTTCATCTTAAAAACTTTATTGTTAACACAAAACTACAAAATGCTCAGCAGCTTAAAGCCAGTTTACCAGATTTTAAGATTATGGGGGATATTAATCATAGGTCTCTTAGAGCTGAACTGTTCTAGTTGCCCAAGGCAACCAATCAGAACTTAGCTTTTATAAAAGTAAAGCTGAGCTGTTATTGGTTTCCATGGGCAACTCGAACAGTTTTACCTCGGAAACTTGATGATAAATCTTCCCATATGTATATACAGGCAGTCCCCGGGTTACATACAAGATAGGGTCCGGAGGTTTGTTCTTAAGTTGAATTTGTATGTAAGTCGAAACTGCATATTTTATAATTGAAGTTCTGGACAAATTTTTTTCTTTTGCCCCAGTGACAATTGGAGTTTCAAAATTTTAGCTGTAATTGGACCAAGAATTATCAATAAAGCTTCATTACAGACACCTTACAGCTGATCATTGCAGTCTGGGACTATAGTAAAGCTTCCAGAGAGCTTCACCAGAGGCCACAGTGGGCAGAGGGGTCCGTCTGTAACTAGGGGTCGTCTGTAAGTCGGGTGTCCTTAAGTAGGGGACCGCCTGTATCTATTGTCCACTTATAAAGAGCAACTAATCTTCAAAAATAGAAGTGACCAATACAATTAAAACATCCTGCATGACTACTCCAACCTACATTCAAATCTATTAGAAATAAGGGGAGGCAGCTCTCAGGTAACTCTGATAGGATGACTGAGCAATCCTGTCAGAGTGAGTATTTCTTACACAGAAAATAAATTGGCAGAGCCAATCCAAAAACCAACACCAAAGTGTCACCAGGGGAAAGATGGCAAAGCCACTTTGGTGACAATTACCCATTGGTCCCCATTGTCCAAACAGCATGCAGAAAATTACAAAATTACCTAAGCTCCCAGAGTGGGGTATTTGACCTCATAAAGGTGAAAAGGTCAAATGCCTTGGTCCCCCTCCTAAAGGTCCGGGTGACTTCATTCCTGCCAGTTTAACAGCATGGTCCAGTGTTGTGGCATCATCCACAAAATCTACTTTGAAGTTAGATGTAAACTAGTTGTATAGGGGTTGGGAGTTTAGCACTGAAGTCAAGCTCTCCCTTCCCTTAAACATCCCTAATGCTGTAATTGATAGCCCTATGTCACAGAACAACACAAAAGGTGCGGTTATGCTTACCGCTTTGATTCCGTTAAGAAGTGCAATGAACGTGCACAGGAAGTGCCATGGCCCCCTATAGAAGCACATGTGATTAGTAACCAGCACCCACTGTCTTGTATTGTTTAAATGCAAGACACTGGGTTCTGGGTAGTGATTTCATACGTCTCCATAAAAATGCAAATGCACTTTAATTGTGCTTTTAAAAGGAATCAAAGTAATACATGAGACCACACCCTAGAGGGCTCTCCTAAAGTCTGACTAATTATATCATAGCAGAGGGGGCGTTCTGTGTCTGGGAGAGCTTGACTTCAGTTCTCTCTCTTCCTCTCCGACTATACAAGCAATTCACACCTCACTTCAAAGTTGATTTTTTGGATGATACTACCATATTGGGTAAGAAAAATGTTATTCTGCTTGACAATCTAGTGAGGAGGTTTATTAGGTCAGTTTCAGCTGACATTATCCATAAAACGATAATAGTGCAGCAACATAATTCAATAAGAAATTGCCTGGTAGAATTTCTAGCAACTTGACAGACTCAATGGGGCTCATTTACTAAGGGTGGTACGCTTTACCTTTTTGTGGAATTGCATGGCTTGGACAGGTATTTAACAGGAGTCTGCGCTGGGATTTTGTCTCACACGATTGTTTTTTGGCGCGGCTGCGCTGGCTTTCATGCAACACATGCCGTCGGATGATCCCACTGATTCGGACCGAGCACAGGATTTAAATTTCAAGTTGTGTCGCAAGACAATGCACTTTCATGCCCCACAAAATAAAATATGAACTCGGAAGCGACATCAAGCGCACAATCTTAATGAATTGCAGCTTTGTGCATTGGAGTCGGACAAAGCACTTTCGGTGAACTCCAGAGAAAGAGTAAGTAAATGTGCCCCAATATGTGCCCCAAAATGTACATTGCATTTCAGAATTTATTTCCCTTTTTTTTTTTAATTCTGGCAATTAGATTTTGTTTTTGGAGTGAGAACCTAGATGGAAAACTTTTTAGTGGTGGTCCCCAAAGAAGTTGGTGTATTTCTTTTTTTATTTTAGATAGTACTAAAGATGGTGGACAGTTTCTAGTAGAATAAAGTTAAAAGGGCCATTTATTACACATGTTGATCATTGTAAGAACAAGATCCCATTAAATACAAAGCCCTCCAAAACAGTGTTTTTTCATAAAGTAAGCTTTTTGAAACATTCTCCTATGAACTCCAAAAAAAGAGGCATTAAAACATATTACATGTCCTATATAGTCAATCCTCATATGAGCTTTGCATAAAATTAAAGTATTCAGAGTAGCATGAAAAATAAAAGGAAGCAATAGCAAAACTATTTTGTAAAGGTCTGAAATGGTCTTGTCCTTAAAGTAGTGCAGTTATATAAATGTCCACTAGGTGGTGAATTTCTCTGTCCCAGACCCACAGAAAATTTCTAACTAAGGCTACATTCACACGAACGTATGGAGGACGTATATACGGCCGACGTATATACGGCCGATATACGTCCCCCATACACTCCTATGGGCGCACGGCACCCTACGGGAGCGGTACGGTGCGGCACACGTGCAGCACCGTACCGTTCCGTACCCGGGAAAAAGATAGGACCTGTCCTATCTTTTCCCGTAATACGGGGCCGTGCGCCATAGGTTGCTATGGAGAGGGGCGGGGGTGAGCTGCGCTCACCTCCTCCTCCTCTCCCCGTACACTGCCGTTGCCCGCTACGGTACGGTACGGGCAGGTAACGGCAGTGTGAATATAGCCTAATAGTCATAGGGGGGTAATATTTATAAAGGGCAAATTGTGGTTGATGTTTCTCATACCGCATAATATATACCAAGAGACTATATCCTGCACCCGACTGCACAGCCAGACAATTCTATGTCAGGTCCTGCGTGGACGTGGCGGAAGGGGAGGCTGGGGTGAATAGCTGTGCTCTAGGAAATTAGGACTTTATCAAGGCTTTTATCCCCCACTTAGAATAGAGGCACTATTTCTTCTATTTATGATAGTATTATGAAGGAATATTTGAAAACTCAACCCTAATCCATAAAAGAGAAATGGGAAGCACATTTAGGATAAATGTCAGATTCCCAGTAGAAGGCCCTCTACCGTGGTTGTCCCCAGCCCAGCAACTATCCAAGAAACACTTTTTGTATAGGATATAACCCTGGATGCAAAACTTCTACACGTGGAAGTGTAGGAAGTTAGGAGAATTCTGGAAGCAAGTATTACACCTGCCCCATAGGGTACTTCTGGGGGATCTTGAATCGGATCCTGAAATCTGCCTACTAGGTATTATAGAAATAAAATACTTTTGAGGGGGTTACTTTGTTATGTGTACAGTAGTTACTTTATTTGGCACGCAAATCCATTGCTGCCCAGTGGAAACAGAGTTTGGCACCCACTGGGCAGGAATAAAGTGAATAGTATTATTAAATTAGAATGGAGAGTATATTTAAAACAAAAAATGCCAAAAGAAATTTGAGAAGCTGTGGGGGAGATGGATGGATACTCCGTTGCTGAACATACAGACGCACCCTTAGGGTACATTCACACAGCCGTATGCCTGCCTGGCCGCAGCCTGGCATACCGCTGTGCTCTGGAGGGAAGTTGACCCTATCCCCCACCATAGAGAAAAGCTTTGCTTGGCCGCACATATGGGGAAAGATAGAGCATGCTCTATCTTTTCCCTGTGTACAGGCCGGAACCGTGCCGCCATTGCCGTTTATGGGGATGTATATGCAGCCGCATATACAACCCCCCAGACTGCCGTCTGAATGTACCCATAGGACCTAAAGACTGGTCTTTGCCTAAGGGTGATGCCACACGTGGCGTTTGAACGCGGTTTTGGCACATTTTTAAGCAGTCCATTCAAAACGTATGCATTTTTGACCAGTTAGAATTAAGATAATTCATCAAACCTGTCAAAAACGGATGCGTTTTATTGACGGGCTGCTTAAAAACGCGCCAAAAATGAGTTCAAAATGCCACGTGTGGCATCACCCTAAGAATTACTTTGGGACTACTCTCTGTCTGCTGTGGAAGGGGGCTGACGTTCGAGGGTGGAACTGTTTGATATAAAGGTTTATGTTTTTGCTACTTGTGTAAATGTTTTTATGTGTAGGAGAAAAATGTATAAGAAGCTCTCAATAAAAAAAAAAATTCACAGATCACTCATTAGAGGGTTATATATCTTTAGTCAATAAATTTGCATCCGTCTGTTTTTGGGGGTGCCATAGTTTTGGACTTGTTTGATTTATCTTAGAGGACGATAAATCTGGAATTTTTACAATCTTCTTTTTTAAAGTTGCACAAAAGTCGCAAATTCTTCATCAACCCCTTCTCATCTTTTCCAACACCAGCAGGGCAGTGAAGGTTTTTTGCGTAAAACTTTAAAGACTTTTTTTTTTTGCAAAACTGCACAAAAATTAGCAACTTTTGGAAACCGCAAAATCTGTATTGTAAAGATAAATTATTACTGAAAAACTTGGTCACAGCAAACATTGCTGGGCGTGTGAAAAAGCTGCTAATTTTAGTGCAAATCTGAAACAAAAAAGTCACAAATATCAGTTCAAAAATGTGAACAAGTATGATAAATAAGCCCATAGATTATAGTTTATAAGGAGCTGTGAAAAATGGATGCCAGACTGATAATCAGAAGTAAAAAATGAAGGAAAATGAGCCTGAATGAGTATTTTCTGAGGATGTGTTAATATGAAAAAAGAGAACCAGAAAACCCCTTTTATTATTTATTCATAGTATATAAAATCATATTGTTATTCCCGTCATGTGAAATGATGCCATATCACAATGACTTACTGTAACATTATGATTAGTATGCATCTGACCTCTTGAAAGTCCATGTCCTCACTGAATTCCTAAGAATAAATTCTGATCTACTGCCAAACTCCCTTCTAACTTACCAGCACCATTGGTTTCCCGGGACACCTAACTACCTTAGGCAAGCTGCACACATAAGTGTGCAGCCCATGGTACGTACCTGTATGTTGGCCCATTTCCAAGGGCAGAACACTATGCATAGGATGGGAGTCCTTGCATTATATTGAAATACAATGCAAGGACTTCCCATATACCAACCAAAGAGTCACTGTAATAGTTAATACAGTACAGGTGGTGCTGTTCGAGCAGGGAGGAGGGAGTCCTTGCATCATATTTCTGTATAATGCTAGCCATCCCGTCCTGTGCAAGGTGTACAGCAATGAAGAAGAGCCATCACTTCATCAACTTTGCATCCTCTCTGTCTTGAAGGTCTTAATATGGTCATGATAGATGCTAGTGATATACCATCTCCATAATAGGGTAGGGACACCTCTTTATCAAATCACTTATTTCCTTTCTATACATGCTAAAAAAAAGTATGTAGACACTGCATTGCTCCAATAGTTGTAAACTAAATACCTACAGGCTTGAAGCCTATTTGTATGAATTTACACAGTCAGTCTCTTAAGCCTATTTTGACTCCTGAATATTTGCACTGTTCACACAATGCAAAATAACCTATACTGGTACCATACATATCATAATCCAATTATGCAAATAAATGCAAATTTGCATAACAAACTACAGTAACTTCCAAATAGGTTTACCTGACTGAATAGATTAGAAGACGGTATCAATAACATTTCCCTGATAAAATATCACAAGAGGTCCATGTGGGTTCAGAACTGTTCCTCAAATAACACTAAGGCCCCTTCCACACTCGCGTTGCATTTCACGTCAGGGTGCAATGCGTGAAAAACTGACGTTTTTGGCTGCGTTTTTGTTCCATTTTTTTTTGTGAAGAACACATTGCAGATGTTTAAATACATCTGCAATGTGTTCTTCACACATATATATTGTTCTTCACATGCTATTTTGAGCACACCGTTCCGCGCGTATCTCCCGACAAGTAAGCAGATGTGCCGAACATCTGTAATCTATTCTGCACTGTGTTCTGCACTGTGTTTTTCTCTTAAATGATCCTGTGTTCACTGTGTTCACTGTTTTTATTCCATTCTTCACTGTTCTTCACTGTGTTTTTTTAATTAAATGATCGTTCTCGATGCAATGCGTTTTAAACGTAAGGGTTGCTAGGTGACCAGAATAACAGTATTTCCCCTGCTCGCGAACGATCATTTAATTAAAAAAACACAATAAAGAACAGTGAAGAATAGAATAAAAACAGTGAACACAGTGAACACAGGATCATTTAAGTGAAAAACACATTAAAGAACACAGTGCAGAATAGATTACAGATGTTCGGCACATCTGCTTACTTGTCGGGAGATACGCGCGGAACGGTGCGCCCAAAATAGCATGTGAAGAACAATATATATGTGTGAAGAACACATTGCAGATGTATTTAAACATCTGCAATGTGTTCTTCACACACATATATGTGTTCTGCACTGTTTTTCTCTTAAATGATCCTGTGTTCACTGTGTTCACTGTTTTTATTCTATTCTTCACTGTTCTTCACATCTGCTAACTTGTCGGGAGATAATATACACGGGGAACAGTGAAGAATAGATCGCAGATGTTTGCAACTTATCATAAGACATTATTTTTCAATTAAATAACACATTTTATTCCCAAACCATGGTTCCTTTGAAAAATGCTCGAGTCTCCCATTGACTCGCGCGTGAAAAACGCACCGAAAACACAAAAAAACGCTAACAACACGCGCATGAAAAACGCAAAAACGCTAATTACTCCAAGGAAAAATGGAACAAAAACGCAGCCAAAAACATCAGTTTTTCACGCATTGCACCCTGACGTGAAATGCAACGCTAGTGTGGAAGGGGCCCAACGTTTAAAACGCATTGCACTCGCATTGCACTTGCAATGATTGCGAGTGCAATGCGTTCTTGATGCATCTCCATAGACTTGAATGGGGCGGGAAAAACGCGCGTGACACGCAAAAGTAGAGCATGCTGCGATTTTGACGCGCGTGAAAACCAACGCAAGCACGCGCGTGAAAACCAACGCTAATGAAGAAAGACCCATTGAATACAATGGGACAGAGTGCAATGCAAGTTCTGCGCGTCAAATGCACACGCAGAACTCGCGCGTGAAAAACGCCAGTGTGGAAGGGGCCTAAGGGTGCATTCAATTCATTTACAATCTTGTATGGCTTGCTGTGTCATCCAGAAGGAGAAAGCTGGTTGTGATTCATATGTGACCTGCTATTTTATTGTACTGCTATGTGGATGTGGTCTTATTTGGTTAGTGGCGAGTGACCATGCTTAATTGGTCCTGCGCAAATGGACTGCACATGCCTCCAGTAGTTATGAAGCCACAGCACATTACCCAGTAGATAGGTAGCCACAGCACATGCCTCCCAGTAGATAGGTAGCCACAGCACATGTCTCCCAGTAGATAGGTAGCCACAGAACATGCCATCAGGGATTATCGGGTTATCTGTAGGGAAGTGTCTGTAAAAAGCAGGAAGAAGGACAAAGTGTAGCTGCCAATATGAAATTCCTGTGTGACCAAGTGCGTAAAAGTCTGTGTCCACACACCAAGGTGAAGGTCACTCAGAGGGACACAATATCACACAATGACAAGGCTTTTTGTAGCCTTTGTGTGAATAAAGAGTTGTACATAGAAAGTGATCCTACACCCAGGGCCGCTTCTGCCATGAGGCGGGATGAAAATCCCGCCTCAGGCGGCATTTTGCAGCTCCGTTCAGAGAGCGGCGTTCGGAACGATCGCCGCTCACCTCGTGTTGCCTTGCCGCCGGCAATACCGCCGCTGTGTCCCGGGCGGTGTTGCCGGCGTTTGCGCAGCAGTAAACCGCTGCGCTTAGTCTCCGCCCCCCATGTGTGCCTCCACGGTCCCGCGGCCCGCCCTGACTTCCTATGGCGCCGGAAGTTCGCGCGCCAGAGCAGAGAGGACCGCTGAGGACCGCCCCGCACCTGCCTCGACCAGCTCCCGGTAGGAAACTGCTAAGCAGGCCTATGTCGGCCTGGTGTGCCTTTAACTGGAATAACCATACTTAGACACACCAGGCGGCAGCCCAGTGGATAGGGTTCGATTTCTATATTAACCCTGTCAACTTGCACTGCAGGAGTATGAGGAGAATATTCCTTTCATGTGGCTTTCTGCATTGGAAAGGGTTAATATGGCATTGCAAGGGTGGTAAAGGTTGTCCTTTACCACCCTTGCAATGCCATATTAACCCTTTCCAATGCAGAAAGCCACATGAATGGAATATTCTCCTCATATTCCTGCCATGTTGCTTTCTACAAGGCAAGATGACAGGGTTAATACAGGAAATTTTCCAGCTTGGTAGTTCTTAACCCCTTCCCGACGCGCGCTGTACTAGTACGGCATGTGTCGGGTCCCGGGGCATGGAGAGGGCTCGCAGGCTGAGCCCTCTCCATAGCTGGTAAGTCTTTGCTGCATATTGCAGCAAAGACTTACCGGTAACACCTGCTATCGCTGCTAGCGGCTTCAAAAAGATGGCAGCGCATGGGCGCCCTTTATACTGCCATACTGTAGTATGGCAGTATATGGTAGGATCGATCAGACAACCTAGGGTTAATGTACCCTAGGGGGTCTGAAAAATAGTAAAAGTAAAAATAAAAAAAAGTTTAATAAAAAACCCTAAAAATTCAAATCACCCCCCTTTCCCTAGAACTGATATAAATATTAATAAACAGTAAAAATCATCAACATATTAGGTATCGCCGCATCCGAAAAAGCCCGATCTATCAAAATATAATTACGTTTTTCACTGTGTTAACCCCGTAACAGAAAATAGCGCCCAAAGTCGAAAATGGAACTTTTTTGCTATTTTGAAAAATTTTTAAAAAAATCAATAAAAAGTGAACTAAAGGTCGCACAGTCCTAAAAATGATAGCAATGAAAACGCTGTCAAAAGTCACAAAAAATTACACCACCCACAGCTCCTCACCGTACCGCTCTGTGCGCCCATTGCCAGCCTATGGGGGACTTGTGTGTGTGTGTGTGTGTGTATATATATATATATATATATATATATATACGACCCCAACAGTTGTGTGAATGTAGCCTAAGGGTGTATTCACACAGTTGATTTTTGTATCACTTATATTTGGCCATAGTCGCTTTTTTTACTGGGAAGGGGGGGGGGGGTTGCTGTGTATGTTATAAGGGCAAGAATCGTTTTATGCTTTGGGGGGGTGCTATTTATTCTATGAGGGGCCAGAATCCTTTTATACTGTGGGGAAGGGGGTTCTGTGTATTTTATATGGGACCAGAATTGTTTTATACTGTGGGGGGGAGGGGCTGTATATATTATATGGGGCCAGATTCTTTTTTTCCTGGGGGGGAGGGGGGGGGCTATATATATTTATATGGGGCTAGATTTCAGCTGGGGGTATACAGTATATTACTAAGCTGGGGGCTGTATATGGGATACAGTATATTACTAAGCTGGAGGGCTGTATATGGGATACAGTATATTACTAAGCAGGGGGGGCTGTATATGGGATACAGTATATTACTAAGCTGGGGGGGCTGTATATGGGGTACAGTATATTACTAAGCTGGGGGGATGTATACGGGATACAGTATATTACTAAGCTGGGGGGCTGTATATGGGATACAGTATATTACTAAGCAGGGGGGGCTGTATATGGGATACAGTATATTACTAAGCTGGGGGGGCTGTATATGGGGTACAGTATATTACTAAGCTGGGGGGATGTATACGGGATACAGTATATTACTAAGCTGGAGGGCTGTATATGGGATACAGTATATTACTAAGCAGGGGGGGCTGTATATGGGATACAGTATATTACTAAGCTGGGGGCTATATATAGGATACAGTATATTACTAAGCTGGGGGGGTGTATATGGGATACAGTATATTACTAAGCTGGGGGATGTAAATGGGATACAGTATATTACTAGGCTGGGGGGGCTGTATATGGGGTACAGTATATTACTAAGCTGGGAGGACTGTATATGGGGTACAGTATATTACTAAGCTGGGGGCTGTATATGGAATACAGTATATTACTAAGCTGGGGGGCTGTATATGGGATACAGTATATTACTAGGCTGGGGGGGCTGTATATGGGATACAGTATATTACTAAGCTGGGAGGACTGTATATGGGGTACAGTATATTACTAAGCTGGGAGGATGTATATGGGATACAGTATATTACTAAGCAGGGAGGCTGTATATGGGATACAGTATATTACTAAGCTGGGAGGGCTGTACATGGGATACAGTATATTACTAAGCAGGGAGGCTGTATATGGGATACAGTATATTACTAAGCAGGGAGGCTGTATATGGGATACAGTATATTACTAAGCTGGGAGGGCTGTACATGGGATACAGTATATTACTAAGCAGGGAGGCTGTATATGGGGGTGAATAACAAGGACTTTAAATATATGAGAGCAGGGCTTTATAAAAATAAAGACATTATTATATTTATACAGTATATATGCATTATTGGGTGCTATATGTTTACATTGGTCAGGGGAGCACTGTATTTAAAATCATGTAACATAATAACAGGATGGGATATATTAGTGATAGGATATAATAGATTACTTTGCATCATGTAAAACAAATGTTAGAGGGTCTGTATTAATAAATTAGGGGTGTTGTATATTGATGTGCTGTACCTGCTATAATTCCAGTAGAATGTATATATATGTGTATATATCTATAATGAAGCGATGTTTTATATGTGGGGAGAGTGCGGTCAGTTGTGTTGTGAGGGGTATATATTATTTAGGAGCGCAGTGTTGTTATCCAGGAGACTTTATACTGTAAGGCCCCTTCCACACTAGCGAGTGTGATGCGATGAACTCGCATCACACTCGCAACGCAAGCTGCCGGGAACGCACGGCCCGAACGCTGCACCGCGGGAGTGAACTGACATGCTGAGTTCACTCCCGCGGTGCAGCGTTCGGGCCGTGCGTTCCCGGCAGCTTGCGTTGCGAGTGTGATGCGAGTTCATCGCATCACACTCGCTAGTGTGGAAGGGGCCTAAGTGACTGTGGTATTTTTAGGGACGCCGGGTGGAGATGCTGCACGGAGCTGAAGATATCCGGCCGTGAATTCAGCAGTGATAGGTAATAAAGTCCTCCTGATGGAAGAGATTGTCATCTATAAGGTACTAGATGCCACTAGTGACTCTCTGAACCTGTAGTCAGTCACACAGTGTCAGGGAGCTGTCTGTGGGGATGTTAATTGTTAGTAAAGTTTTCAGCATTTACTAAACAGGGAGCGGGGGGGGGGCAGCATTTTAATATTCGCCTCAGGCAGCAAATATGCTAGAATCGGCCCTGCCTACACCTGATAACTACAGAATGCACCTGACAAGCAGGAGTGGTGTGGGCCGTATTCACATGATGTTGATTGTTTGCAGATTTTAACCAAATTCTCTAAAGATAGAAAAACTATTTGCGCACAGCAGGAAGGAGTTTCTCCTCAACGCAAATGTGTTTCAACCAAATGGTTGAGATTGGGAACAAGCACATGCTCGTTCCCGATTGCAAGTGTTTAGGGTGCGGTCACATGTATGTTAAGGCCGGCGCCACACGTGGCGCTTTGTCTGCGCTTGCAAACGCAAACGCAGACAAAGTCGCGCCCACCGGGGCGGGCCTCGGCCCGATCGCGTCGGCGTTTCTATGGAAACGCCTGCGATTGGGAACGAGCAGCCAGTGTTTTGCGTTAATTTAACGCGAAACACCGGCGGCTCGTTCCCGATCGCAGGCGTTTCCATAGAACACCGATGCGATCGGGCCGAGGCCCGCCCCGGTGGGCGCGACTTTGTCTGCGTTTGCAAGCGCAGACAAAGCGCCACGTGTGGCGCCGGCCTTTGTGTCCCTGCTAGACCAAATTTCTTTTGGTCTTCTTTCCGCCAGTTTACAGTGCCCAAAAATGGCTGCGACACAAATGAATTGTGTTTGAATTTCCACTCTGCCAAAGCCAGAGTCTGAGCAGGCGGAAAAAGTAATTTTTTCTGGCGCCACCAGCTAATAAATAGGTCAGAGAGCAGAACGTGCGGTGAGAGCGCCACAAAACCTGCTGAAATGCCATAGTAAATGTCCACCACATTGCATTACCCCCCTCCTATACACTTGCACTGCATTTGTAAATACGCTAGCAGTCATGTGACCGCACATGAAAGTCTGAGGCAGAAGTGCATTTCCGCTGTCCAGTTTTATGCAGCGGATAGATGGGATTTGTGTGAATCGCATCCACTGCACTTCTCTTCTGTTTGGCCCCCTGCACACAGACGTGCTCAATCTATGAAAATGAACCCTTGTGCTGGTCAGACCGAGCACAATGTAGTGCATCATAGTGATATCGGATGCAAGGATTCCCTCTCTGCTGGATGAAAGTGGTGCTGACATTGTAACAAATGTTACAATGTTCTGTGCTCGGCCTGTGGGATCTGACCAACACGGGTCCATTTTTACGGCACGTTTGTGTGGATTAGGGTGATGCCACACGTGGCGTTTTTAGTCCGTTTTTAAGCATTGCGTTTTTTGAAAACATCAGTTTTCCAATTATCTTAATTAAGATAATTATGAAACGGACAAAAACTGATGCATTTTTTAACAGACTGAAAACACCTCTTGTAGCATCACCCTAACATTTGGTGTGTCATGTTCAGACAGCCTTGAAGCTATAATGACCTATCTACGGGATTGATAAACCTGTTGCTGTGTACATGCTTAAATAGGGTACTTGAGACTGCATGTCATTTCTTTTCTCCAGGCTCCGGTTTTTGCTCCAGCATTTTCCTGCCACTAGCAAAATAAGTGACCAGCTATAGCTTGTACCTTGTAGCATTAAAGGGGCTACACCAAATTTGCAATCTATTCTCTTAACCACATAATAGGGCATAACAAGCCGATTGCTTAGGGTAAAACTGCTGGGACCCCTACAGGTCATGAGAACAGAGGTCCCGTTTCCACTCATGGGTGGACTGGCAGGACTACCATCCACTGTCTATGTGAGTGCCGGAGATAGTTGAACACTGTGCTCAGCCATTTCAGACACTCCATACTACTGAATAGCGCATTTGTCCTGCCATTCCACCAATTACAAAAAGAAAGGGTGCCTGTTCTCTGAAGCACTGGGTGTTTTTGGTGTATGGGGGGTCCCAGCACACATACATGTCTTCTTCTTATCTGATTTAGTACAACACAAGGTGAAAAACAAGGAATAATAGGAAGTGTGATTCAGCACTGAGCAGTAAGTGATCAGGCAACTTCTTATGCCTAGTTTTAAACAAAATGGACATAGGTGATTGTGATGTAACAGTTGTCACAGCTTCATTGTATGTCTTTTGTGGCCACCATTGGTGCATGAGATTTCTCATTTTTTTTTTATCTTTATCCTAGGCTGTTGTTTTTTTTCTGCTAAGTTTAGGTTTACACATTCGGTATTCTCCCGAAGACAAGTTTCTTATATGTACTCAGGATAATAAAATAACACATTGTCTAATTCACTGTTATTAAAAAAGTACAGCATTTCTCAGCTGTCTCTGTCCGTCCGGCTGTGCACACTTTCAGTTGCCCCTAGACCAGCTTAAAAACGCTATGTGTGTCACCACCCTTAGGGTGATGGCGCACGTGGCGTTTTGAACACGTGTTTGGCCCGTTTTTAAGCAGTCCATAGAAAAATGCATGCGTTTAAAAACGCATGCATTTTTGAAAAACGCATTCGGTTTTTTAAAACGCATGCGTTTTTGACCAGTTTCAATTAAGATAATGGGGCAGGTTTACTTACCCGGTCCATTCGCGATCCAGTGGAGCGTTCTCTGCGCTGGATTCGGGTCCGGCTGGGATTTATTAAGGCAGTTCCTCCGACGTCCACCAGGTGGCGCTGCTGTGCTGAAGTTCCCTGGAACGCACTGGAATACACGGAGCCGGGCTGAGTGAAGGTAAGTGCAAGCTTCCCGACACATTTTTTTCCGAATCCATCGGGTTTTCGTTTGGCCACGCCCCAGATTTCCGTCGCGTGCATGCCAGCGCCGAGGCGCCACAATCCGATCGCGTGCGCCAAAATCCCGGGGCAATTCAGGGGAAATCGGCGCAAATCGGAAATATTCGGGTAAATGACCCCCAATAGGTCAAACCTGTCAAAAACGGATGTGTTTTCAAAAAATGCATGCGTTGTCTATTGAATTTAGATTTAGAAAAGAATTCACAGAGGGAGGGAGTAAAAAGGATAAAGGCAGCTACAGGCACTTACTCTTGTAATTAATAAGAATCTCATCCTTTTACTCATAAATCCCCCTCAAAATATACATAGCAACTTCTCTTGTCAGCTACATCTGCACAAAAACGCTTCAAATGATTCACTGACTAAGGTGCTATTGTTCTGCAGTTGAAGATAAGCCAGAGAACAACATTTGCAATCAAGCATCAGAAAGATTTTTAAAACAATAGCGCTGGACTTTGGAGCAATGGAAGTTTGTCCTCTGGAGTGATGAATCATTATGGCCATCTGGCAATGGCACGGTAAATATAGCCCAAAAACACCAATGTTCTTGCTGCTGAATGCATTAACATTTAATAAGTTATGTTCTCTGAAACCAAAATACCTTTGTGGTCAGTAACAATGAGCTTTTATTGTTATTTTTTTTTACATTTACTCTATGTGTCAATATGAGGCCTTGTTTATTGCAGTAGAAACGGTATTTTTGTGCCACAAAATCTTATATAATTTATAAACGTGGAAAAGTAAACATTTATTAACATTCTTTTTAATTTTTGTAAATTGTGCACATTTTACACTTTATAACCTTTTTCTGCATCTAATTAACTCCTCTCTGTTCGCCCGCTGATTTTAGAGGTCTGCAGCAACGTCTTTGGAGTTAGCACTAGAGCAGGTCCGGGTCTTTGGGTGAGACCCTAGGCTAGGGAGAAGGTAGATAATAATAATGCGGTTTATTAGCGCTTCTCTGCTCCTCATAGCATTGCAGTGAAGTAGCACGGTGCATAGAGGAGCACAGCTACCGCTGCTGTCAGCTCTATGGACTTGGCAGTCACGTGACTGCCGGGTTTAAATGGGTTAACCAGGGCTGCTGGGTCTAAACAGACCAGTACAGTAACAGTAAGCAGAATAGCTATGATCAACATAACCCTTCACAGGTGGTCGTTTCCCCCAGAAATTGGGGCTCCTAGATGCTCCAGTTACAGAGGAAGACTTTAAAAAAAAAAAAAAAAAAAAATGTCCCCCAGGGGTTTTTTATGACCTCATGAGGGACATACAAAATAAAAACACCCATACACCAAAAAAAATTAGAAATATTCATAAAAATACATTTGAATTTCCCCATGTATTAAAAAAAAATCCCAGACTACACTACAAAAAATATAGCCAGTCACCCCATTTGCCCAAGACTATACATATCATACATCAAAACGACCAAATTAATATAAGGAATTCGTGAATAATGTTCATTTTGAGATAATTAAAAAAAAAGTACTATAAATTACAAAAAAAGCCTTTTTTCCACAAATAAAATTAAGCCCGAATAAAATTAAAAATGGAAAAAAAAACTTTAAACTTTTATTACATTTTAACTAGCTCTATGTGTCCCGAACAAAAAAAAACCACTGCAAAAAATTTTAAGGTAGCACGCAAAAAAATACTCTTGTTTCTAACTGTATCTCGGGCACTCTCATAGAATGGAAGGGCTGGAGATAACTGGACGCTGTGCTCAGCAATTTCCAATTCTCCTATAGTATTGAATGGAGTGGAGCTCAATTATCGAGAATGAGACCCACTCTAGTGCATTGTGAGGGACCATTCTGGTGATCGGTGGGGGCAGCAGACGGACCCCACCAATAAGATTGTTATACTGTTGAGTCACTGTGTAGGACATTTGGGAATATCTGGTCTTATACATACATGAATGATTGAATATGTTATTACTAGGTCATAAACACATTCATCTGCTCTAAATCTGTAATTACAGATAGTTATCTCCTATCCTATGCTAAATTTTGGATCCCAGTACTCCAGAATCTTAACCTCTGTTAACACTTTCAGCAAAATTTTCATTGATTTATAGTGTTTCTCACACCTAATCTGCTATGTTTGCAATGGAGAGGCAAGGTAACTAGTTAAGCAGGTGGCACTAGAGAGGCAGGGGAGCTAACCATAGCTGGCACTAGATAGGCGGGGGGAGCTATCCATAGCTGGCATTAGAGAGGCAGGGGAGCTATCCATAGCTGGCATTAGAGAGGCAGGGGAGCTATCCATAGCTGGCACTAGAGAGGCAGGGGGAGCTATCCATAGCTGGCACTAGAGAGGTGGGGGGAGCTATCCATAGCTGGTACTAGAGGGGCAGGGGAGCTATCCATAGTTGGCACACGAGAGCCAGGGGAGCTATCCATAGTTGGCACTAGAGAGGCTGGGGGGAGCTATCCATAGCTGGCATTAGAGAGGCAGGGGAGCTATCCGTACGTGGCCCTCGAGAGGCAGGGGGAGCTATCCATAGCTGGCACTAGAGAGGCGGGGGGAGCGGTCCATAGCTGGCACTAGAGAGGCGGGGGGAGCTATCCATAGCTGGCACTAGAGAGGCGGGGGGAGCTGTCCATAGCTGGCACTAGAGAGGCGGGGGGAGCTATCCATAGCTGGCACTAGATAGGCGGGGGGAGCTATCCATAGCTGGCACTAGAGAGGCGGGGGGAGCTATCCATAGCTGGCACAAGAGAGGCAGGGGGAGCTATCCATAGCTGGCACTAGAGAGGCGGGGGGAGCTGTCCATAGCTGGCACTAGAGAGGCGGGGGGAGCTATCCATAGCTGGCACTAGAGAGGCGGGGGGAGCTATCCATAGCTGGTACTAGAGGGGCAGGGGAGCTATCCATAGTTGGCACACGAGAGCCAGGGGAGCTATCCATAGTTGGCACTAGAGAGGCTGGGGGGAGCTATCCATAGCTGGCATTAGAGAGGCGGGGGGAGCTATCCATAGCTGGCACTAGTGAGGCAGGGGAGCTATCCGTAGCTGGCACTAGTGAGGCAGGGGAGCTATCCAGACCTGGCATTAGAGAGGCGGGGGGAGCTATCCAGAGCTGGCATTAGAGAGGAGGGGGGAGCTATCCAGAGCTGGCACTAGAGAGGCAGGGGATCTATTCATAGCTGGCACTAGAGCCAGGGGAGCTATCCATGGCTGGCACTAGAGGGGCAGGGGAGCTATCCAAAGCTGGCACTAGAGGGGCAGGGGAGCTATCCAAAGCTGGCACTAGAGGGGCAGGGGAGCCAACTATAGGTGGCTCTAGAGAGGCAGGGGAGCTATCCATAGCTGACACAAGAGAGGCAGGGTAACTATTAATGGCTGACCTAGAGAAGAAACAAAGATTATCTAATCTAAGTATCAATTGTGAATAGTAAACCCATTACATTGTATCTGTATAGCACCAAGAGTAAACTGTACGTCTGTAATCTTGTAAATCTAGCAGTTAGTGGGGTCCTTTGTGCATGTTCACTGTTGTGTATAAAGCGTGAAGAAAATCTGCCTGCAATTCCCATGTTGTAGGCATCAGTGTTCTAGAACCAAACAGTAGAGTTACTTCTCTTTATAGGGAATATCATTATTAACCCCTTTAAATACCAAGTGTATTTTTACAAAGGGAGCACACCCTCACCCCATATAAACTATTGGCACTAGCACTCCAATAATCTACATATTAGTGCCCACCTTCAGTGTCTGACTGAGGTACCTTGGGTGCACCAAATAAAATTATTTATCCTCTGACAAACCCAAGTACCCTGAAATTTGGGTGTCTTCTGCTGGACCTCTGGGCATGATACATTACTTTGGTCTGGGCTCAACACAGAATAATCTGCTACATTGCTGGGCTAATCCAGCAAAGACTTTTGCTATGGTGCATCACACAGATTTATGCAGTAAGCACTTTTTAAAATAAAATGACTTTTATCTCTGTTTTCTTTAAGTCGTAGACATCATTATGGGTTAATGTGGTTTGCTTGACAGGCCTGCTTTTTAGTTCCTGCCCAACCCTATAGAGGTGTGGCACAGATGAACTATAATATCTTCTGAAATGTGGTTTCTGCAGTTGTTTTAGGCAAGATCTGCTCCCCGTAATAACTGGCATTTACAGAAGTAATAGGAGCAATTACAACAAATGATACAGCGGACTTCTTCCTAACCCACTCATTTCAGTACTGCATATGTAGCACATCCAAAGATTGTGACACTGTATCCAAAGATTGTGACAGTGAGCGAATATTAGTGTAAAACATAATATGCAATATTGTGTCACAATGGAAATTTTGTCCACTAAGCACTAGGTTTATATCCCCTTCCTAGAGTTGTCCGTTTTTCTTCTTTGTGTACTTGTGCATGCAGCTCTATGAAGTTTCTGAGTAATTCCCTCATAGTTTTGTCTTTAAAGCTGCACTAAAATCACTGTGTGAAACCACTTTGAAGGGGTTGTCCGACTTTATTAAAAACTCTGCAGGTGGGTTGTTAAAAAAATTAAACTTGTACTTCCATCCTCCAGTGCTCCCGGACTGCCGTTGTGTGGTCCGTTGGAGCCATGCCCATTTGTTTGCAACTTCGCTCCGGCAACTTCTACTGGCACACTCACCCGTCCTCCATCCCAGTGCCTGAAACAATGGGACTGGCAATGAGGCCTCATGCACACAAATGCCTGGGCAAGTATACAGCCAGATGCAGGAGGAAGGAGGAGGTAGTGCTCCTCACCCCTCCTCTTTCCATTGAATGCCAAATGGATCCTGCCGTAATGCGGAAAAATATAGGATACTTGTCCTGTATTTTGTATGGTCAAGGTGCGACTAGATAGCGCGTACTCACTGCACTTTACTAGGTGCCAAAGATGTCTATGGGGGCCATGATGCAGAAACAAATTGTGCCACGGTATCAATGGCAGCCATACGTTTGTACGCATAAGGTGTAAAAACAACAAATATTTCATAGGTTAGTATAGAGCACACAAAATTGAGGGGACAGAGTTTATGATAAATTCTACTATTTTACATGGCATGTTGGTATAAGGGAATCAATCAGTCTCTAGCATAATGTATCAACATAAGGACCTCACAACTGTAGCGGAGTAGCTATGAGTTTCCAAAAGATTAAAGGAAATTTAACATCAAAATCCAGCATGATAAATCATTATAGGCATTAAAGGCTGTTAGGGTGAAGACACACGTGGCGTTTTTAGGCTGTTTTTTGGTCCGTTGCATCCCCGCCTCCTCCCTGGGGCACCACAGTCGATTTCGGAGCGCACTGCGCAGCCGCCCCACGGACGCCATGTTTGCGTAGCCCATACTCGGCCCTCCCATCGTCCACTGGGGCATCACATGACCACGGAGATGACGCGCTTATTAGGCGCAGCACTCACCGGCAACACATGAGCAGCTCCACTGACACACAGGGGCAGATTTATCAAGCAGTCTGAAAGTCAGAATATTTCTAGTTGCCCATGGAAACCAATCACAGCTCCCCTTTAAAATATTCATGAGCACTGGTAAAATGAAAGCTGAGCTGTGATTGGTTGCCATGGGCAACTGGAAATATTCTGACTTTCAGACTGATTGATAAATCTGCTCCACAGTGTCCCAGTGCTCACCCCGGCAGCATCACTATACTGCCCTGACGTACACACTCCCTGTGCACCCACTTTGGAGAACTTCTCTGGCCTGTACATAGACCTCAGGTAAGACTCTCCCCATGTTTACTTATGACTCCTGGCAAACTATTCCTCCTAAGGCCATCTGACATTTCTGCTCTGTTATCACCACAGACAATCCTCCGATGCACCCTAACCAATCCTTCTAGGCATGCTGCATAATTCTACTTTGTAAGGGTCTTATTTCCCCTGATGAGCCTATATTTAATAGGTGAAACATGGCATGTAGGGAAGATTGACCTTACTCCAACTAGCGCATGGTGTAATCTGTCGCATGACTTATACCATGACCATGTATAGACTACACTAAGGGATTCGTACCTTAAATTTGTCTCATCACCCTATTCTTCTACCTTTTGCACTTATCTTCTTCTCTGTGGACACATTACTGTGACCCCCACAGTTTTTCTGTCCTAACTTTGAACATACCCCCTCCCCCTCCAACTAGGGTTTTCCGGCCGAGGACAGGGGTAGGTTAGAGTCGGGACGACAGCCATCTAGGGCTGCTGCCCCGAGTTTAGGACCAACCAGGGACACCTAGGGTTCCCACTCAGCCACTGTTAGGGCTTAATAGCGACCCCCCGCACTCCTTTATCTCCACGAGTGCGTCCCCCCTTTTCCTGTGCAACTTACACACTGTGTAAACACACCTCTGAGTATATGCGACCACCTGGACGAAGACACCACATTTGGCTCCTCCTGTTCAGCCCAGGATCTACTTACTCTTCAAGTGACTACGCAGATCGACTACGGAGCATCATATTAACCCTTATTGACAACACGGCAGACGCTCCCGCATCTTCTTCTCTATGCACAGCTGCCGGTGTGCTCCTCAGGTCTTTTGACCTTTGGCTTTTTTGCCCAAATTATCTTTGTTCACATCACCTTTTCCATTGTTTATTACAAATAAATATCACGTATTTAACAAATCTGGACTTCCACCAATTGTACTCTCTTCTAAGCTCCACAAGGTGGATGAGGTTGGGAACTTACGTTACCCACCCAGTGTACTCCTCCTGCAGGGTAATTAGCATAATTGTAGAAGATGATTTTAGAAGGAAGGAGGCCATGGATGACAAATATCAGAAGATTTCCACAGCCACAGTGCCAGGATCCAGTGCTTGGAACATGCTTTGAATACTGCCCCTAATTCACCAGGACCCCCCCTCATTAGACCCATGGCACCCTCCCACCTGGATTTTTCTGTATTGCCGTGAGAGGCAGTGTTGATCTGAATATGTTTGGCACTCTAAACCGCAGTTGCTGGCAGATTAGTGGTCCCAAACTGCCTGACTGATTCCATTTAAGGGATTTGTATGAAAGAAGTAAAACAGCCTTGTTAGGTATGAGGAGTTTTTTGGGAGGTAGATGTAGAATGTCTGGCACTATCTGGGTATCTGCACACTTTGCAGAATGGTTACTGGATTTACTCCAGTGGTAATCCTGCCCCCATTCCGCAAGCATCAGAAACCACTGCTTTCTGATGTGGATAATGTTGCGGCCTCATCCAGACGGGAGGCGGCCATGGGGTGGCGCACCACCTTTGCAATAAAATAGTTCATTTCTGTACCAGGATACATGGCAAGTGATAACCACTAAATGCTACTGTATTAAGCTGCGAGGTGAACAGCAGATAAAATGTACATGGTTGTTACAGTCTTCCAGGCCTCCAAGTTGCAAACACCGGATGTTTCCACAGGATGCTTGTGGTAAGAGGGGGGCAGGAACAAACCTCACTTTTTATGACACTTTCCAAGTAAAATAATATCTCAAAAACATTGATTTAATTTGAAATAAGATGTGGTGCTAGTTTGTAATCATGGGTCTATTTATCAATAATTATTTAGTATGATTGAAGAGTATGAAGTCCGTCTACAGCCCTGCTCTTGTTACTCCAGTTAAAAAAATTGTGGGGTCTCTACATTAGTTTCCCATCTTATGTATACTGCCTCCCCCTCCTCCATCCGACAGAAGCTTTCCTGGAATATAGCATATACAAAAGACGAGATGTTAATATAGCTTCACACTGCACCTGATGTATCAGCCTGTCTCACGCTGGATGATTAATCTGGCGTATCCATGTAGCTCCCCCTTATAGATGAAGATAACAGAGAATCAAAGCTCAGAGGAGATGTCAATTTCTGAACTCAAAGTTAAGGCCAGCACTATAACTCAGGTGATTGACATAGAACGTCATTGATCGGAGGAGTCTCTTTCATCTTTTATTACTACCATGTCAGCTTCTTTCAGCCACAACTCATCTCTTCTTTCAGCAACACAAAAACTTTAGCAACTTTATGTGACAAACTTGATACTTTTCTGCTCACAATAGCCAATACAGACACAGAGGCATTACTTACAAAAAAGTCCCCTAAATATAACTAAACATTGGACAGAAGGTATCCCTTAGGGCTCATTTAGATGAACGTAATGGGAAGCAATATCCGGCTGCACCATTTGAGCACACGTCTCACCGCATTGTGACTGTTCACGGCGAAATATAGAACATGTCATATATTTCCAACAATAGGATAATGAAATGGCCACTGATGCTACCCGTCCTCACCGAACCCACATATTAGGGATGCCTTCTATGAGTTAAACATTTAACAGTAGATATATCTAACTTCAAAATGTATTTAAAGATGAAAGAATGGCACTCACCAAATCGCAGCTTCCCATTATTACTTTTTATTCTTAAGTTCTGGACAATTTGAGGGTAAGGGAGTGACGCAGTAGTGCACTGTGAAACAAGCGTCGGCCGTTTTGCATGTGTATTGCTTTTTCCGGCTTGTTAATTAAGACCATGATCAACAAGCTGAAAGAAGTGCTACATGCATGAAATGGCCGACGCTTGTTTCTCAGAGCACCACTGCATCACTCCCTTACCCTGAAATTGTCCAGAACTTTGGAATAAAAAGTAAGAAAGGGAAGCTGCGATTTGGTGAGTGCGATTCTTTCATCTTTTTATACATATGTCCTATATACTCCTCTCTCCTGCGCGAGGCTGTATTCTGAATGTACCCTTAAACATTTAACCTACAAAAAGGAAACCTTTGTATTTAATTAAATATATTATTCTTTAAAAGGAACCAGTAACCAGTAATGTGATTTTTAGCTGGTGACAGGTTCCAATAGCCTATGCTATGTGGATATTAGCAATGCCTTTGTTAATATTCTGAATTATTTCAGTAATTTATAATATTTTATTTTACATTAACTAAATCCCTGCCAACAGCATGTGACGAGTCCCTGTAGGGGGTAGCTGCATCAGTCCATATTTGTATGCCTGTGTGTTTCCTTGCACATTTCTTCTTGTATGTTTATTATAATCCCAGGTGGCCCCTTATTAGCCAATATAGGCACAGTGCCCACCACCAAAGCCAATATTGTTACAGAGCCCTACTGTAGACATTATTGTCATGGTCCCCACAGTAGCCAAGTCACAGTGCTCTCCATACTAGCCGTATCACAGTTCTCCCAAAATAACCTTTAGTCATATTCCCCCCATAACCATTAGTCAAAATGTCCCCAAAAGTAGTATTTCTACTAGCGTCCCCCACAGGAGCCTTTGGTCACGTTGCCCCCACAGTAGCCTTTACTCACAGCGCTCCCCACAGCAGCCAGTAGTCTTATTGTCCTCAAAGCAGCCTTTAGTTACAATGCCCCCAACAGTAGCCTTTATTCAAAATGCCCCCCACACTAGCCTTTAGTCAAAGAACCCCATTTAGTAATAATAATAGCCTTAATTCACAGCGCAACCCCTCCCCCCCCCCCCCCCCCCCCAATCATACCGTATCTGCAGCATGCAGGACCTGGCAAAAAGGTCCGTGTGTTATCCGTATATCATCTGTTTATTACAGATCTGCAACAATAATGGAAGGTGAGCCAACCATGTCACCATCTCCTGCCAACCAATTCATTGACTGGACTGTAAATATGGGCAGCTAACAGATGATACAAAAATTGTATGAAAAACATTTTTCTCTGTTTTACAAGGCATCTGTCCTTCTTTCACGGCTCCTCATATTATATAATATGCAAATCCATGAAAACCAGTACAGATTCTGAGCACTTACCTATTAAAAAGTATTGTATTTAGCGCAGCCGTGTGCTAACCATTTGCAATTTGAACAATATGTAGGCGATTTTCACTATTGTGTGTCACCGTCTGTTAGTAAATGTGGTCCATAGTGTGTGAAAAGCAGCACCTTCCATCTCTTTGTGTCAATCTATGTACTTTCCTCCCCAATCTGAGATCTAGCACAAATTTACAAATTGTAAATACAAAGTATTTTACCTACAACTTATACATCTACATTCAAATCTGTTGATTCCAACGCAAGATTAAAAAAAAAAAAAAAAAAAATTTAAAATACGGGATAATGTGAACCAAGCCCTATCTACACGTCCGGATTTAGGGCATGCTCAGTGTTTGGTGCCCCCAGCAGCGCACGGCTCTCACACACGTAGCTCCATAGTAAATGCCTGGAGCGCTCAGAGCATTTTGAGATGTATCAACATGTGTAAAAACATGTCTGAAGTCTACACTTTATTGACAGCGCGTTAAGCCAATCAGCAAGAAGGTGTGGTAGTTAAAACCAATCTAGTTACCCAATCATAGCACTGCGTTTCTCTGTGGGCGTGGTCAAGTAATCCAATCAGATCATTGCATCGCTCCTTGGAGAGGGCGTTTTCTCTTGTAGCTCTTCAGCCAATCCCAGCAGCTCTGCGAGACATCGCAGTGTGATTGACAGGCTCATGTCTGTCTACATGCTGAGCTTTGGACATGAAGGAGGCGGTGACAGTTGCCGAATAATATTGACGGGTTTGCAGTCCAATAACATTGACTATTTCCGTTTACACGCCCACTTTCCGCAGCTTGCTGGCCAATGAGCGCGCAGCGGAGGCTGGCGTGTAACTAACGTCGGGGAATCGAGGGGGAAGAGAAAGAATAGAGAGAGGCTGAGAGTGGGAAAGAAAGAATCTGGACGCTGCGGGGACGGATTGGCAACTGGACTCGGATGGAAATATTACCGATAACTGTACAGGGTGTGAATCGGAGGAGCCAGGGGTTAGAACCAGCGGACATATTGATAAAAGGACATCGGCTGCAGATCAGATCCGGAGCGCTGCCTTATTATCCGGCCCGGTGAGTGTACACAGTGGAGGCAGCACAGACGTACATCTATGTGTACATACATGTCTAGTACGTCCCCTAGACATGAGCTCACGATGATGTCATCAGTCCAAGCAATCCCGGTGCTTCTGGCCCCAAGAGCTTGCAATCTACTATGGCAGTCACGGCTCTGGCTGCTCTAAATAATATCTGCTACATGTGTGACCTCATGACATCACTTCATGTGGCTGCAGACGGTGTGACGTCACACCGTGTGGTTATGAACAGTGTGATGTCATTTCACTTCTGTAAACGGTGTGACGTCACACCGCTTGGCTGACGGCAGTGTTGCGGTTGTGGACAGTGTGACCTCACTTTGCCTGGCGGCAGGCAGTGTGACGGCACTTTCCGTGGCCACAGGTGTCACATCACTTTGCGCGGCTGCAGGCTGTGTCATGCGGTTATAGACAGTGTGAAATCTGTTCACATGGCTATAGGTGGTGTGTCGCCACTTTGCGTGGCCACAGGCGGTGTGCGACTACACTGTGCATGGCCACAGGATGTGTCGTGTCACTTTGTGTGGCTGCAGGTGGTGTGACACGGTTATGGACGATGTAATTTATTTTCATGGCTGTAGATGGTGTGGCGACATTTTGCGTGGCTGCAGGTAGTGTCAATTCACTTTGCGTGGCTGCCGGCAGTGTCACGTGGTTATGGACAGTGTGATGACTTTCCACATGGCTGTACGCAGTGTGACGTCACTTTGCTTTGCCACAGGAGGTTTCACGGGGTTATGGACAGTGTGATGTCTTTCCACAGCTGTAGATGGTGTGACATCACTTTGTATGGCTGCAGATGGTGTCACAGGTTATGGACAGTGGGACATCTCACATGGCTGTTGGCAGTGTGACTAGACTCTGTGTAGCAAGAGGCGGTGTCACTTTGCATGGCCGCTGTGATGTGAGGCAGTTATGGACAGTGGGACATCTTTTCATGGCTGTATAAGGTGTGATGTTACTTTGTGTGGCTGCAGGCAGTGTGACGGCACTTTGCGTGGCTACAGGTGGTGTCTCCTGTTTATGGACAGTGACGTCCTTTAGCGTGGCCGCAGGCGCCGTGACGTCCTTTGGCGTGGCCGCAGGCGCCGTGACGTCCTTTGGCGTGGCCGCAGGCGCCGTGACGTCCTTTGGCGTGGCCGCAGGCGCCGTGACGTCCTTTGGCGTGGCCGCAGGCGCCGTGACGTCCTTTGGCGTGGCCGCAGGCGCCGTGACGTCCTTTGGCCGCAGGCGCCGTGACGTCCTTTGGCCGCAGGCACAGGCGCTGTTGCACCTATGAACATTGTCACATCATTTCAAGTGGTTGTAGAGAGTGTGTGACGTGTGGGGACATGACCCCTATAAGTAGAATCCATGTCACTGGATGTGGGGTAATAGATCAAACATTTCCATACACTGCACTTGTGACCTGGGAGATCTTAAGATGAATTTATCTGGTCGGCCCCTATGTTCATTATTGGGCTTCCTTTCCACTGCTGCAATGTAAAATATTAACATTAACTACAAAACTAATTTTGAGAGCGCTGTTAGAAACAACCAATAGTGTGACATTTTTTGACGGTGACTTCCTTCTTCATTGGGTACATTGTGTCAGTATGAGCCTGATAAAAAAGGAAGTCCTCTTTGAAATGCGTTGCTCTTAGCATATGATTTGGATGTTATTTTAATACATTTTAATGATCTTCCAGCAGCACTTTCAAAGTTTTATTTATTTATTTTTTTTAACCCTAACCCTGATAAGACAATGAGAAGCTGCAGGAGGCGCATCTACTCAGGGAGTAGATCCCAAATCTTTGCACTCTTGTATATCTTCTTATGATCTCCCCTCCACCATTGTACCATGGGTAAATCCCGGGTGCGCCATAGCGGTTCTTTACAGATGCATACGCACCCTGACATTGTCTGTGTCACCTGATAATGTTGGGTACATGACTCGTCTTGCATTGTGAACCATTACACAGAGCCTCCATTGTGGTGTCTGACAATTCCTGATGTTTGACCACCTGGGGCTGATGACGACATGATGACTATGCAGGTGTTGTTTCGGGAGTCTCTCGGCTGCTTATGCAATAAGCGTGGACTGGAAAGTATCTATTTGGGAGTATCTTGGTGATTTCTGTGTATTTTCTTTGCTACCATGGAGTCTTTACAAGTTTTATACAAGGGATACGGCACATATCAAACTTTGGGTGCTGTCACACGGTGCGTTCTTGGTCCGTTCCAGGTGCACTTTTAAACGCACTTAAAACGGATGGCTGGTTTGAATCCTGTATTAACATTTTCACAACTGCACGGCTGATAAACCCCCAACCATACCCCCAACTGAAATATCAATTTATTTTCATGGGCGGGTAGCAGGCAAAATAAAGGCACATCCACTCACCTGCGCATTCGCTGTCGGCCATACGTTTCAGCACTTCGTACCTTTGCCGGTGGCGCGTGTGCACAGGAGGATGGGGAGGCAGGGCAAATATCGGCTCAATGGAGAGCAGTAGGGTTTTTATGGTGCAGCAGCCTGAAGGATGGGTGAGCACTTGACTGCTCTATTCCTAACCCCACCCCCCTGACTGCAACCTTCCCATGAATATAAGTTGATATTTCAGTGTGAGGCCAACTCAGGACATGCCTGGAAAATAATTAATACACCTTATAAGGTATGTTTGGGGGTTTAACAGCCATGCGGCTGGTGACAGGTTCCATTTAAACTTCCACAAATGATGAAAAACGGATTCAAACAAGTCTAAGGCCAGAGGCACACGTGGCTTTTTGAACCCGTTTTTGTGCCGTTTTTAAGCAGTCCATTAAAAAAATGCATGCGTTAAAAAACACAACCGTTTTGACCAGTTTTACTAATTATCTTAATTAAAATGGGTCAAAAACGCATGCTTTTTTAAATGGACTGCTTAAAAACGGCACAAAAACGGGTTCAAAACTCCACGTGTGCCACCGGCCTAAGGGTGATGCCACACATGGCGTTTTGAAACAGTTTTTGGTCCGTTTTTAAGCAGTCCGTTAAAAAACGCATGCGTTTAACGATTAAACCAGCCAAACGCTTGGTAAACATACAAAAAAGCATCCGTTCAAAAACGGCCCAAGAAAGCCGGTGTGGCAGCACCCTAAGGAAGTGATTGACCATATAATCATGGTTTCTGTGAGATTATTAGGTTATGTGCATGTTGGTGGGTTATTAAGGTGGATAAAATAGTGTAGAAATACAGTGTTGTGCAGATATTACAGAATAGGAAGCATGTCACCCCTTAGTTATGTCCCAGTATCTGTGTCGCCTATTAAATATTATCTATCCCGTGGTCTGCAGAGGCTATGACCAGTCACATTGTCTTTCCAGTTTCCGTTTAATAACTCACTAATAATTTAATTGTAACCTCGGGGTCATTGTGTCATTGTGGTCATGTCTGCTTGTTTCTGTCCTGTTATGCAAAGAACCTGATGTTGTATGACTAATGTCTAGTATCACTTACTGTAAAGACCATGATCGGCTTCTCTGCCCAGTTACATTTTGCTACACAGTGACTTGTGCATGTGGAGACAATCCCACATTGTAACTAAACCTTTGCCCACACAAATTCTAGGGGTTGTGTTTGGAGGGTGGGTTTGGATAGCAGATCCATCAGGCATAGCTGGAAAATTCTCCAATGGAAGTCGCTGAACTTCTGCAGTCTGTGGGTGGTGGCACACGTGGCGTTTTGTACACGTTTTTAGTCATGCGTTTTCAGTCGGTTAAAAAACACATGCGTTTTTGAAAAAGCAGGTCGGTTTTTGAAAATGCGTCCGGTTTTCCAGATAATCTTAATTAAAACGGACAAAACCGCATGCGTTTTTAACGTAGTAAAAAGGGGTTCAAAACGCCATATGTGCTGCCACCCTTTTTCTGTAAAGCATCGCTCTAAATGCTGATTACAGTTCAGGCAAGATGGCTGCCCCCATAACCATATACAAAATAGGCAAAAATAATCTATAATTGGAAGATAAAAGCGATGATACATTTCCTATAACATTTTCAGCCAACTATAGTCATTTACATTCTTATGATATATCCTAAATTTTTGGTGAAATGACGCTATATTCTTAGTCCCAGTACACGTGATCCCCCGTTCATATTACCACTGCCCTATTCAATTTTATGAGGCTTATGAAGATGGCAGAGCTTATAGATCCATTGGACCCATAGGAGTGAGTGGAGCACCACTAATCCATTCGCACCATTGGGACCTTGTGGTATGCCGTGGGACCTCAGCCATCGGACACAACCCTGGTATGCTCTGGAAAGGGCATATGTATAGTTAATACAAAATATCTAAAAGTATATTTTGTTGTGGGATTAGGGCTTATTCACACCCATTGTATTCTTTGCACATATTCTACTTCTTTGCAACTTCTGCCATGTTATTGTTGATGTGTCTTATCCTAGTTTGTTGCATGCCCCAGAGACTTGTGGCTACTCCAGCCGTGTATACGATGCAGCGTCTGTACGGTGTGAGAGTAACCAGATGTGTGTAGCTCCTGCTGTGGGAAGGCCATGTGTATCCTGGCCTCCAGACACCTGTCTCTCATACTATGATAAAAACGTGAACTTTTGTGCTTCAGTCTTTTGACCAAATTTTGACTTTCACAGCACCTTTTACAGCAACTTTTCTCTAGATTGAGGTAACAGGCAGAGATGACCCGGATATGTCTGGGCGTAGCGGAATAAAGGCTAGTGTGACCCAAACACATATTCCCTTTTAAAGAATACTACCATCGAAATCCATCATGATAAACCAGGGACACTTACTCATTGATCCAGGCACTGGGACTGTGGTAATCTTCTTATAATTGTTATCCATGGCTTCCTTCCTTCTAAAAGCAACTTTTACAATTATGCTGATGAGCCAGAATGGGCAGCATTACCAGAGCCCCTCCATGTTGTTACGCTGTGCAGGAGAACTTCTCCATATCACTCTGTGCTGAAACGTCCTCTTTTGCTGTGAGATTACATCGAGCAGAGACAGGGGGGAAGTGCTGATCGTGCCGCCTTTCATGCGACAGAAATTGGAGGGCGGGCAGTCAGAACATCTAAATGATTCGGACTGAGCACGGGATTTAATATTCAAATTGTGTCGCAACCAATGCACTTACATACACCGGGAAGAAGAAGGTGAACTCCGTCGAACCTGAGTGGGGAGCGACACATGCAGGACATGGGGCGCACAACCATATTGAATAATGCATGATCGTCGGACATTCCGGATTGGGAATCGCGACGTGGACAGGTAAGTAAATGTGTGTGACAACCTGTAAAGCTACAGCACATAGGGCCTCTGGTTATGCCCCCAGAGCCCTTCTGACTCATTAACATAATTATAAAAGTAGATATTAGAAGGAAGGAGGCCATGGATAACAAATATAAGAAGATTATCACAGTCACGGTGCCTGGATCTATGAGCAAGTGTCCCTGGTTTATCATGTTTGAATTTTTCATGGTAGATTTCCTTGGGGGCTACTAAAATAAAAGAAATACTAACTTCTTCTCGGGTTTTGTTAATCCTCCCCGTGTTGCGCTAGATTTCTTGGGTGTCCACATGGAGCAGGTGCTGGGAGTCACTCAGTAGCTTGCTGGAATGAGGACGCAGAACTGTTCTTATTTGGGCCTTACTTTTCCTCAGTTTACATTCTTCGGTGAGAAGAGATTACACCACAGTACACTAGTACATGTAATCCAGCGTTGTGACAAACACTATTATCACTTGTAGAAACATGTCCATTGCAGCCTCAAGACCTGTCTTTTGTTTTGCTGCTTCAGCAACTAACGTTTAGTAGTGTCTTTGTATTTTACTACGAGCTGCAACTTTACTGCAGGACTCCAGATGAAATCTGCCATAACTTTTTTTTCCCCATGTCTCCAACAGGAATGGTTGTCGAGATATTTGGGAAGGGATCGTCCTTATTGGGATTTGGGTTTCCTAATGGAGTTTACATACTTGGCTGAAACCTTATAGACTGATGTGCACGTGATTTGGATTCCTCACTGCTGATTGACAGCCTTCTCCCTATGCACAGCAATGGGAAGAATACTGTAAGTTAGCCATGGAGGGATGTTGATTCTACTGTATATATACAGCTTGGCTTCACCTTATAAAATGTGATTGCATTGTATAAGAAAACCAGTAAGTGGCAAAGTGCTATATGTATGATGTCTGCCACCTCTTCACACATACAGCGTGTTCTCCAGATGGATGTACATTCCTACTGGAAAAGACTCCGACTTGCTTTTGTCTGACATATTTGTGTAGATACACGCCGGTAGCATGGAGGGTAAAGTGATATGTTTATGTAGTAGCAGTCAGAAGCCGGGTGTAGAGCTGCACTCTGTGACATCTGCGCTCTGTCAGAACACAATCACTACATAAAAATGTTTAGTGAGATACAAGTCACACTGACATATACCGCTTATGTCGAAGCATCTCTGAGAACGCGCAGGATAGGAAATCAATAGGATCACAAAGTGTGACAGACACTGGGAATACAGGACCATAGACAGGTTCTTATACCCCTCTTATAGGGGAGTAAACCCTTTCCAGTTGGGATGGCTCTGTTGAAATTCCTGTATATACTTGAGTATAAGCCGAGGCACTTAATTTTACTACAAAATACTGGAAAAAAATGTATTAACTTGAGTATAAGCCTAGAGTGGGAAATGCATTGGTCACAGCCTCCCTCAGTAATGAAATGCCCCATGCAGCAGCCTCCCCCCCATTAAAGAAATGCCCCATGCAGCAGCCTCCCCCCAGCAAAGGAATGCCCCATGCAGCAGCCTCCCCCCAGCAAAGGAATGCCCCATGCAGCAGCCTCCCCCCAGCAAAGGAATGCCCCATGCAGCAGCCTCCCCCCAGCAAAGGAATGCCCCATGCAGCAGCCTCCCCCCAGCAAAGGAATGCCCCATGCAGCAGCCTCCCCCCAGCAAAGGAATGCCCCATGCAGCAGCCTCCCCCCAGCAAAGGAATGCCCCATGCAGCAGCCTCCCCCCAGCAAAGGAATGCCCCATGCAGCAGCCTCCCCCCAGCAAAGGAATGCCCCATGCAGCAGCCTCCCCCCAGCAAAGGAATGCCCCATGCAGCAGCCTCCCCCCAGCAAAGGAATGCCCCATGCAGCAGCCTCCCCCCAGCAAAGGAATGCCCCATGCAGCAGCCTCCCCCCAGCAAAGGAATGCCCCATGCAGCAGCCTCCCCCCAGCAAAGGAATGCCCCATGCAGCAGCCTCCCCCCAGCAAAGGAATGCCCCATGCAGCAGCCTCCCCCCAGCAAAGGAATGCCCCATGCAGCAGCCTCCCCCCAGCAAAGGAATGCCCCATGCAGCAGCCTCCCCCCAGCAAAGAAATGCCCCATGCAGCAGCCTCCCCCAGCAAAGAAATGCCCCATGCAGCTGCCTCCCCCAGTAAAGAAATGTCCCATGCAGCAACCTCCCCCCCAGCAAAGAAATGTCCCATGCAGCAACCTCCCCCCCAGCAAAGAAATGCCCCAGGCAGCAGCCTCTCCCCAGCAAAGAAATGCCCCAGGCAGCAGCCTCTCCCCAGCAAAGAAATGCCCCAGGCAGCAGCCTCTCCCCAGCAAAGAAATGCCCCAGGCAGCAGCCTCTCCCCAGCAAAGAAATGCCCCAGGCAGCAGCCTCTCCCCAGCAAAGAAATGCCCCAGGCAGCAGCCTCTCCCCAGCAAAGAAATGCCCCAGGCAGCAGCCTCTCCCCAGCAAAGAAATGCCCCAGGCAGCAGCCTCTCCCCAGCAAAGAAATGCCCCAGGCAGCAGCCTCTCCCCAGCAAAGAAATGCCCCAGGCAGCAGCCTCTCCCCAGCAAAGAAATGCCCCAGGCAGCAGCCTCTCCCCAGCAAAGAAATGCCCCAGGCAGCAGCCTCTCCCCAGCAAAGAAATGCCCCAGGCAGCAGCCTCTCCCCAGCAAAGAAATGCCCTACAGCCCCTCGTCGTATAAGAAAAATAAATTTGTATACCTCTTCACCTGTAACAGAGCAGGCAGAGACGAGTCCATGTGCTCTGCCCGCGCGCACACTATGATGTGTTGCTGCCGCCACTGCTGACGTCGTGGTGTGTGTACAGGCAGAGCACATGGACATGTCTCTTCCCTTTCTGTTACGTGGGTAGAGGCGGAGGAAGAGGAGCCACGGGAAGCGTTGGAGGGTTAGTATGCAAGTTTATTTATTTTTTTCTTTTTGTTTGTTGTTTTATACACTCGTGTATAGGCCTAGCTGTTTTTTTTTACACACAAGTATGTATATATGGTATGCTGTAATGAGAACTTTCATCTCCAAGTTGGATAAATGCTTAAAAATCAGGCAGGACTGCTTGGAATTAGACATTTCCTGCATCCTTATTGTAGGAACTGAGTGCAAGTTGGACTTTTTATTTTTTTTTTTTTGTATTTTTTTACATGGAAAACCACATGTGTGAATATAGCCAAGAAAAGGCTGTAATACACTCATATAGTGTTGCCGTTATTGTCGCTTGCCCCAGTCCCGTTACAGTAATATAAGGTCTTCTGCACACACAGTGTAATACAGTAGCAGTGTAGTGTATGGGATTTATGGCTTTATGATCCACGGCATTTATCCGACATTTCTTCCCAATGCGGAATACATCCTTTGCATTGCCCCGCCCTCTGCTGTGGCTAATTTGCAGCATTAAATTTATTAGAAACCAGACAACTGTGGCACCTTACGGATCACAACGTTTGCTTGTTACTAGAGAGACGCATAACAATTGCATACAAAAGATTAAAAATGATCTTGGACTTATCTCAGAATGGACAATCCATTATAATAATGTGTGGTATAGGGAAAGCTGTAGTGGATGAATGATTTGCGTTCGCTGCCATAAATGGTGTATGACCAGATGTTTTCGTGGAGACATTTCAAGTGTTCTTGGCATTACCTGAGTGACATGACAGAATCCAGAGTATCTATGTTTTACCTGGCAACCAGGGAAGCTATAGATTTACATATTGATCTGCTTTACTGTGCCGTCTTTCTGCTTCTTGCATATGTATTGCAAAATCTAGAGGATTACAGGCAGTCCCCGGGTTACATACAAGATAGGTTCTGTAGGTTTGTTCTTAAGTTGAATTTGGATGTAAGTCGGAACCGTATACGTTATAATTGTAGCCCCAACCAAATTTGTTTTGGTCTCTGTGACAATTGGATTTTAAAAATGTTTGGTTGTCATAAGAACCAGGATTAACAATAAATCTTAATTACAGACACCTTTAGTAACTGTCATAGCTGATCATTGTAACCTATGGCTAAAGTACTGTAAATTACCAATAGTCAGAAATGACTGTCACCTCATCAGTTGCCATTATTGTCCATAAAATGGCCGGAGAGTCATGAGATCTTACCTTTCCATGACTAATCTCCCTTCCATGACCTTATGATAATACAATCTTAAAGTACTGGAAGGTAGATCCTCCATCTCTGGCTATTTAAGGGACAAGAATGGCAGCTGCTGATGATAAAGACCTTTCTGAATAATAATAATAATTCTTTATTTATATAGCGCACACAGATTACGCAGCGCTGCACAAGCATGTCAAATTGGTTCCTGTCCCCGTGGGGCTCACAGTCTAAACAACCTACCAGTATGTTTTTGAGTGTGGGAGGAAACCAGAGGACCCAGAGGAAAACCACGCAAACACGGAGAGAACATACAAACTCTTTGCAGATGTTGACCTGGGTGGGATTAGAACCCAGGACCCCATTGCTGCAAGGCAGAAGTGCTACTCATTCAGCCACCGTGCCGCCCTTAACTTTACATTGCAAGAAAGTGATGCAGAACTAATAATAATTTTTTATTTTACCTCCTTAAACTTACACACATTACAAAAAACATGAGGTAAAGTTCCCAACCTCCTTAAGTCACTGTTATTTGGAGTGAAACGTATCACTGGGTCTGTAGTAAAATGTTTTGTCGAGAATATTTAAAGGTAATCTACCACCAGGATGAAGGATTATGATCCAAGCACACTTATAATGTGGTGTGTGCCCCCTCTGATGGGATCTGCTCTTTTTGTCACTTCTTATTCCCTTGTTTATACAAAAGAAAGGCTTCAAAAATTATGCTAATTAGTCTGAGGGGCTCCAGGCTCCACAGCTGTTAATTGAAACTGGAGCCCCTAAGGCTCAATTGCTTGAAGCCTTACTTCTTGTATAAACAAGGGCATAAGAAGCTACAAGAAGAGCGGATCCTGCCAGAGCGGGTACACACCAGCATGTCAGTGTGGTAGATATCCTTTAAAGTGTGGACCTCGTTGGTGAAATATTCATCCATTATGTGGCTGGAAGTGGGTATAAAATGACTGCACTCTTGTTCCTATCTCCACACATTATATTCTACATTCACACATACTGTACACAAGGGTGGATCCTTGGTATTTAATGGTGTACCCCTTTTATTGCTCCACGTATACAGTGGGAATGGAAAGTATTCAGACCCCTTTAAGTTTTACACTCTTTCACATTGCATCCATTTGGGAAGATCCTTTTTTTGCTCATGTACACTCTGCACCCCATCTTGACAGATAAAAAATAGAGTGTAGATATTTTTTCTAATTTATTAAACACGTAAAAATGAACGATCAAATGGTGATAAGTATTCATAACCTTTGCTCAGTAGAAGCACCTTTTGGGCTAGCACAGCCAGGAGTCTTCTTGGGAATGATGCAACAAGTTTTTCACTCCTGGATTTGGTGATCCTCTGCCACTCCTCCTTGCAGATCATCTCCAGTTCCCTCAGGTTGAATGGCGAATAGTGATGAAATTGGGTTTAGGTCAGAGCTCTGGCTTGACCAGTCAGGAATGGTCACAGAGATGTTCTGAAGCCACTGCTTTGTTGTTTTAGCTGTGTGCTTGGGGTCATTGTCTTGTTGGAAGGTGAACCTTTGGCTCCTTGGGCAGTTCCTTAGACCTCATGATTCTCATGTGCTCTGACATGCATTGTGAGCTGTGAGGTCTTATATAGATAGGTGTGTGCCTTTTGTAATGGAGTTGAATCAGTTGAAACACAGCCGGTCTTCAATGACCGGGCAGAACCATCTCAAGGAAAATCAAAAGGAAATGGACAGCATGTGAGCATGTGAGTGTCAGAGCAAAAGGTCTGAATATTTAATATGACCGTATTATATTTCAGTTTTTCTTGTTTAATAAAGTAGCAAAATATCTACATTTATGTGTACATTAATGAGCAAAAAAAGAACTTTTTTAAACTTACCACTTGGCTACAATGAAACAAAGAGTGAAAAATATAAAGGGGTCTGAATACTTTCTGTACCCACTGTACATTATTACTTTTCTTTGTTATGACGTTACTTGACTATCCAATGTTGTAATTTCCAGCTTGTGATCTGTACCCTGCTAAACCCACAATACTTGTATCTTCCCGACTCCCAGCAGAGTAAAACCTTTTCTGCAGCATCTTTGGCTCATCTTTTGTATAGTTTTGTTTGTGACCCACTACTTCCTGTGTGAGATCTGCTCATAACCCGAGTGTCAAACACTACATATCTGCTATTTCTGTGCTCTGGCCTGGTGAAGGTTTCTGAGGTTATGTGTTGAGTTGATGGAATTTTTTTTCTTTTCTGAGTTTTTGATATTTGCAGTGGGACTGCATGTACAGATAAGAGCGCTCTTTCTTCCACTTTCTGTCAGACATGTAGACGTCTGCTCCGCTGGGTGGGAAAATGTCTGAATCTGGGAATGTTACTGTGTATGGTTAGAGGTTTAACTGGGATGTGACATCTCCTGCAGCGCTCTACATAGAAGTTCTTGACAACTCGTCAGGCCAAGTTCATTGCTAATTTACCAGGTTTTGTCTAGATTCTAGATCTTTTTTGCTCATTCAAATATTTATATTATTTTGCTACCTTGCACTTAAGATACAGTTAATAATGGCTTGTTCCAAAGCGTTAACATTGTACAAGTGAGGATTGGAAAATTCCACCGATATTTACATATTGCGAACCAACTTAGAGGCTCACTTATGTAGACGTTTTGACAAGTTATGAAAAACTGCAAAGGCCTGGCATCACCTTTTTATGGTAAGTTATAAGCCCTGTCTTGGCTGTGAAATTTTCACAAACTTTATCAAAAACTGAAGAAGCCTTTCTAGAACTTTACTATAGATGATGAGGTCCAGGCATCATCTGCTCCAGTAGAAAAGATTGAGAAGCTCTGTCTGCTATAAAGACTGTGCCCACTTCTTAGGCTACATTCACACGATTGTATGATTTCTCCAGTCCCGTATTTACGGGCCGTATATACGCGACGTTTTACATCCGTATGCAGCACGTATGTAACCCGTATTTTATACGTCCCCATAGACTTCTAGGGCAGTGATGGCTAACCTATGGCACGGATGCCAGAGGTGGCACTCAGAGCCCTTTCTGTGGGCACTCAGGCCATCACCAGAGATGACTCCAGGTATCTTTCTGCAGTCCCAGACAGCCCAGGACTTGCTGTGCACAGATCTATTTTAAAGTGACAGTGCTATCTGGGACTACTGGAGGAGTGGGAAGGTGTGGACAGATCTGGATTATCATTGTAGCTCCTGCTCCGGTCCTGACAATTCTTCCTGTTTATGGGACCGTGGAGGGAAGCTACAATGACCATCCAAATTTCTCCCATTTTCTGCTTTATTGGTGTCCTCAGGTGCTGGTATCAATGAAAGCTGTGACAGAACAGGGAGTATAAATCACAAATTAAATTTCTGTGTTGGCACTTTGCAATAAATAAGTGGGTCTTGGTTGTAGTTTGGGCACTCGGCCTCTAAAAGGTTCGCCATCACTGTTCTAGGGCATACGGAACTGAAATACGGGAGAAAATAGGACATGCTCTATATTTTTATACGGCCAGTATACGGTACGGTTAACAACGGCAATATAAATGGTCAGACATATTGTCCATTGAAATGAATGTGGCCGTATGTAATCCGTAAAAAAACGGTACGGTACGGATACAGCCGTTTTCATACGTCCGTGTGAATGTAGCCTTAAACTGACTTTCCATGGCACAGAACCCTAAAGCTATATCTTTGTATTTGTCACCAAGACATTATTAGTAGATCCCCTAGGTCCTATTTGTACATGTTCTTGCTTATGTTTGAATAGATCTAAGAAATTTGGGAATGTGTTGAGAAGTCAACCCTTAGAACTATTTTAAGTCACATGTTGCAGGTAAAGAGTGGGGTGCTACTATTACCATAAAGGGGTTTTCATGGTCTTCAGCAATGTTTAGGATGGGACTATGTATTAAAGGAAGAACCACATACATGACTCTACCAGTATTCTTCAACTCTTGGATCCATCTTTCTCTAGAAGCCATCTATAATTCCTAGTGAAATCGTACTACTCTGGGACATTTGTGTGCTTCACACGTGCGTCTGTGAGCCTTGGACATCAATCACTAGTTTGCCAGTTTTGTTCTGCTTTTGCACACTTTTTAGTGTGTACCAATAACTAATTGGTAGAAGCCTGCTAGACTTGCAAGATATAGGGCATCTTGCTGATTTGCGATTTCCGATACCTCTGGAATGGCAATGGAATTACCGCTAGGGTAAATTCCACCGCCATTATGCTTTGTATGCTAATAGTTATAAAGATTCTCTTAGGATACATTAACAAGTTGCGTTGTACATATTGTTTAAACAATGTAAATATAATGTTAATGCAGTGTAAATGGAAAGTAAACGCAATGTGTGAACCCAACCTTGGGTCTCGTGCACACAACCGGCTTCTTTTTTTTTTTTTACACTCCAAAAAATCCAACGCAAGGTACTTTTTTGCATCCAAAAGGCGGTGCCATAGCAATACGGCAATTTATAAGGTCACCATATTTCTCAGACCACTGGAACATATGCTATTATTTAGTGTTTTTGCATTATGGTCTCTCCTAGAAGTTTATGTCACCATAGCAGATACAGCTCGCTTTACGGTGGCATAAAGGGTTATATACAGGAGACGACGGACGATTTTACAGCCCCAACAACTTGGCCAAAAATACATACGGTCTTTCCCTACTTTAACAATTGGAACCTTGTCCAGGGTATTCTAGACAGGGCAAGAAACGACTGTGACCTTACAAGACAGGATAATCCGTGTCTTTATCCAGTTTCTGTCATTTCCCTTTATGATATGTAACAAATGAAAGCAGGTGTGGGAAATGACATTGGCCTGAGGATGGTGATCTTTAGGCCTCGGTCGTCGTTGTGCAGGACAGTTGGCGGCCGCCTCATCCATGTGAGCGCTGAGGATTTCTAGCTTAGCGCTGGGTCCATAATACCCGCTTTTTAGTCCTAATGAAAGCAGTTGTTCAGCATTCTCATGATTAAATGCTTTGCTCTATGATTTGGGCCAGATTTACCAGAACGAGCGCGTGCGCTGCATCTCTTATGAGGCTGCTCACATTGTCAATCCTTATCTGGATGCGTTTCAGGCCGTGGCTATCAGACGTGTCCCTATTTACTATGGGGACCAAATGGAAGCTGGTTTATGTAAGCGCCTGGTGATGCAGCATTAATCTGTGTCGCCCTGCATCTGGCTTCTCCCAGGATGAGGAGCTCTGTGATATCTCAGTGCTTTTAGTCAGTGACTAATCTCCCTAAAACAATGCAGCGCGTTCTTGTTTATTCCCAGCGTTTTTAGTGTCATCTCATCAGGTGTCAGGGAGGGGACGCAGCTATGGCCATTACTTTCCCTCTGTCCAGGGCTGTAATAAAAGACACTTTCCCAGCCTTTTGTACATTGGCTTCACACGCACGTATGTATGCAGCTGCCTGCCATGGGGACTGCTGAGAGAGTGCAACTTGTTACTATGACTGCTGTGCGTATAGTAATACACTTGTATCCTGTATCTGTGTAATGAGCAAACAAAGCCGGCAGTATACTTACAGGCCACCCACTATGCAAACACTCATCCATCTCCGGGGCTTCCTGGACAGATAATAGAATCGCTATAGAAATCGTATCTTCATTTGCTGGTCAGCAGAATGCAATCTATTGTTCCCTGTTATCAGCTGTTCAGGTGCGGAGTGTCTGACTCTGTCAGAATTTGTCGCAATTTGCCAAATAAATGACATGCGATCTATGTGAATCCTGCAAGAACCCTATTCACACTTATGCATATATCTCTGCATTTATATTCACTTGTATTGAGGCCGAAAGCTGCAGCAAAAAAGTCACAGCTGGCAAGTGTGAATGAGCCCTAAGGGGATTAGAGTAAGCCCAGACTGCTTACTACCTTCCATGAATTTGATGATCAGATGCTTAGACGGGGCTGGTGAGGTCCATTTCATGAAACACGGGAGATAAACACAAATAAAGGTGGAAAGGTTAGACTGGACCAAAGTGCAGATGTTGAATGATAGTTCTGGCATCGTATAAGACCGTCTAGTCTAATATTTTTGGTGGCAAAAAAAGTCTGTCACATTTCCGTGCACAATGTCACACTACGATGCAGAGGTAGCCCTGGGGCCCCTTCCCAGATCGCGGTAAAGTCCTTGGAGTAAAAATAGCTGGTTTATGCACTGATCTGAATCGCAACGGATTGTGTAGCCCAGGCCATATTTAGTGGTTTTGGCATGTAATTGTCCCCGACCTTTACACAGTTTTTTTGTTTCCAGTTATACTACAAATCTGGTTCCCCCTTTGTCTGTAGCATCAAAAATGTTTTTGATTTTTTTGCTTAGGATGATGCCACACATGGGGTTTTTGGTCCGTTTTAAAGCATGCATGTTTTGTTCGTTTAAGAGCACATGCATTTTAAAAATGCATGTGTTTTTAAAACTCATCGGTTTTTGACAGCGTTTGACCGTTTTTCCTGATTTATTTTAATAGATAAACAGGTTCTAAGTAGCCAAACGCATATTGAATGGTCAAAAAATGGATGCATTTTAAAAACGCATACGGTAAAACGGACCAAAACGCCACATGTAGCATCACCCTTACTGTTCAGTTTTATAAACTTTTTGGAGAAGGAAATATTCCTGTAAGCTAAGCTTTAAGGTGACCATTTTTTAAAAGTTTTTAAGCCAAGTGACCCTACCACCTTCTGACATGTATAAGATGGTTTGATTCAGGTTTCAATTAATGACATTGACCGATGTGGTGGATACTTGTTACATCTGTCATGGAGCAGATCATCAGGCAGGAAGTTGACAATACACGGAAAATAGCTCCTAACAATCATGCTTCACCTTAAATAAACTTGTTTTCCAAAGTTCTTGACACTTTCATGGTACTCCTTCATTGCCGGGCCACCCCCTGCCAAACGGACAATGGATCACCGGCAACCAAGACCCAATCGTAAAGCAGGAAAGCGGTCCTACAGATACTGTCCTTGGATGTTTTGGTCACTCCACCATGTTTTAACTTTTAAAGGAAATCTACCATCAAAATCCATCATGATAAACCAGGGACACTTGCAGGCAATGAAGGAGTACCATGAAAGTGTCAGGAACTTTGGAAAACAAGTTTATTTAAGGTGAAGCATGATTGTTAGGAGCTATTTTCCATGTATTGTCAACTTCCTGCCTGATTATCTGCTCCATGACAAATGTAACACAACGAGTATCCACCACATCGGTCAATGTCATTAATTGACGCTTTTTTAAAAACTGAATCAAGCCATCTTCTACATGTCAGAAGGTGGAGGGGTGACTTGGCCTAAAAGTATTAATTAAAAAAAACACTACACTGGCACAATGATCAAGAATAATTCACAGCACATCTGAGTAAAAGCTGAAGTAGCTTTTGATTTGAGCACTCTGGGTGCTGCTACACGTCGCATTCTTGGACCGTTTTGAGACGGACTGTAAACGGATGCGTTTTTGTAAGGGCGGTGTCACATGTGGCGTTTTGAATCCGTTTTGGGCCCGTTTTCGATCCACTAAAAAACACTTGCGTCCGATTCCCATGTAAGATGATTGGGGAAAAATGGACAAAAACGTTTGCATTTTCAAAAAGCGCATGGGTTTTTTAACGAAATGAAAACGTAATGTAACCTCAGAATGTGATCAAGGCTGAAGACTTTTGAATGCGTCAAAAATGCATCAAAAACGTGATGATACGCATTGTGTGAAAGCGCCTGCAGGCTATGCACTATAGCTATGGTTCCTTGCCAAGGAGACGGCCGATTGCATCTATATTTATGCCCAACTCAAATATTTTTATCTAACAATTGCATCAACAGTGAGGTAAGGTAGAGTTTGGCAAAGAGCAGCACACCTTATTATCATATGCCAGATGTCAACGTAAAAAGAAAGCACTTGAGCCGAGAGCGGCCGTCTAGACAATATTAGTTTTCTTAATTGCACAGAAGGATGGATGGAGACCACAGTCTAGACATGTCGAGTGCTACATCTGACTGTGTGATGTTCTAATCTCCCTCCAAATGTTCCCATTTTCAGAATGAAGTCATCAAGACTCTTAGTACGGCCTTATTCAGTCTGATCTTTAATCAGTTTGATACATTGTTGTGTGTTTCCTGGATACCATCATTATATTGTCTAATGTTATATTCTCTCACTTCCTGCGATCTATGAACACTAAGGCTATATTCACACTGCCGTTGCCCGCCCGTACCGTACCGGGCAACGGCAGTGTACAGGGAGAGGAGGAGGAGGTGAGCGCAGCTCACCCCCGCCCCTCTCCATAGCAACCTATGGCGCACGGCCCCGTATTACGGGAAAAGATAGGACAGGTCCTATCTTTTTCCCGGGTACGGAACGGTACGGTGCCACACGTGTGCTGCACCGTACCGCTCCCGTAGGGTGCCGTGCACCCATAGGAGTGTATGGGGGACGTATATTGGCCATATATACGTCGGCCGTATATACGTCCCCCATACGTTCGTGTGAATGTAGCCTAACATAGACGGCGATGTAGGTATCTAGTTATGAAGCTGCTCAGAGTTTGTAGAAGAACCTGTTGTGACAGCTATATAGAACTGCAGGTAAGAGGGACGTTTACTAGTTGCTCCTCCGTGATTAATGCGATGCCACTAATGGTGCCTATTGTTTTTATTTGTGCACAAACAATTGATAGTACAGGCGGTTTTCTACTTAACCCCTTACAGGGAACCCGTCACCACTATTTTCACAAATACAGGTAGTGGCAGGTTCCTATAGAGCTCTAGTAACTATCTGACACGCCCATAAAATCAGAGTTATAATCTTGCCTGGTATCTATGCAGCTTTGGAGTGAGTCCACGGGGGGCGTGGCCTAATGTTATGTGACCAGGGTGACATCATCAAAGGTCCTTGAGCTACTTAATATGAAAACTACACCCCATGTACATATCTCACCACATAAAACCATCACAGCAGCCTCCATGGACTTCTACTCCACTGCATGCAGGCTTCTGTGATTTCATGTGATAAAATATGCTGTGATTTCATGACATAAGTTCCTAATGCTACAAAAGCTATAGGACCTGCGATGATGTCACCCTGGTCACATGACATTATAGCAGCATACAGAGATGGGGATGGGGAGGAGCTGCTGGACTCAGCCTAAGGAGGCCACGCCCACCTGGACTCTGTGTAGCCATGCTTAGTTACCAGATAAAACTATAAAGTTGAATATATGGGGATCTCAGGGGAATATTTTTTAGATACAAGCAGGGTGTCAGATGGTTACTAGAGCTCTATAGGAACCTGTCACTACCTGTATTTGTGAAAATAGTGGTGACGGGTTCCCTTTAAGGACGCAGGGTTTTTTCGCTCATTTCTCGCTCTCCACCTTCAAAAATCCATAACTTTTTTCATTTTTACGTGTACAGACCTGTGTGAGGGCTTATTTTGTGCGTAACAAATTTTACTTTCCCGTAATGTTATTTATTTTAACATGCCATGTACTGCGAAGCTGAAAAAAAATCGATCGGCCCCCCGATGACGTTCGGGGGCGTGGCGATCGTAATAAAGATGGTGGCTTTTAGATGCCACCCGCGACTTTGCCGGCGGCAACTGACGGGTTAATAGCCGCGATTGGTGCAAGCACAGACCGCGGTTATTAGCGGTGGGGGTTTGCTGCAATATGCAACAACCCCCACCTTTGTATGAGCCCTCTTCATACACTCCCTATACCTCTGCGCCGTAGAGCTACGGCGCAGAGCGTTAAGGGGTTAAGGACACCCGACTTACAGACAACCCATAGTTAAAGACTGACCCCTCTGAGCACTGTGACCTCTGGGGACCTCTCTGGATGTTACTATAGTCCCAGGCTGCAATGATCAGCTGTAAAGTGTCTGTAATGAAGCTTTATTGATAATCCTTGGTCCAGTTACAGCAAAAAATTTAGAAACTACAATTGTCACTGGGGGCAAAAAATTTTTTTGTCTGGAACTACAATTATAAAATATACAGTTTTGACTTACATACAAATTCAACTCAAGAATAAACCTATGGAACCAATCTTGTATGTAACCTGGGGACTGCCTGTATTTTATAAATGTTGAAAAACCCCTTTAAAATTTCATTGACTAGTGGAATGATTATCTACCAGGGATGGATATCTACCAGGGTTTGGTAAATCCAGGGAACTCAGAAGTCCACGTATTTAGAAATTGTGACTTTTCAGTGAGAATTTAGTGATATAATGCAATACAAGTTTATTCCGAAAACATAAAGAATCAACAAGAAATCGGTAACTAGTAAATCCTTTCTTAATTGACTGTTCCCCAGGACATGTGGAAGACGAATAGATGACCATTGTTTCTCCATTCCTTTCGAGCATGTAAAACTGTTGAGTAAAAAGCGGTGCATAGAAATTTTGGTTTAGTCCTCTGTGACCTTTAGTTCGGGTTAAGTCCATTGAACAAGTAAATGTCCACCTTGTGATATCATGTCTCTTTTAAAATCCAAAATTCTAATTATATTATGTTGAAGTGCAACAATTAAAAACATTTTGATTTTCAGCCTTTACCACTAGGGGGAGCCAAGGCACTTACTGCATACATACACATTGAACTTGGTTAGAATTTCCTCGTAGTTGTAGTAACAGGCAGATGAAAGTTTGTAGTTCAGATGTATGTGTAAGTAATTCTATACTGTATCATGGACATACAGCTCATCATGATTCTTCTGTATTCTGATGTAACCACCCATTCAAGAGTTCTGTTCACATTTGAGTCTCCATTAACATCTTTAGTCGCAGATTTTCTGTAACTGTTATACATGAATTAAAGAAATTATTAGAAGCTGAAATTTCTCTCTTAGCCTTCCCATTATCATATAGACTGCTGGGACTTGTAGTGCTGAAACAGATGGTGCACGGCAGGTAGTCTCTTACATCTGTATGCAAAATGAGTGACTTGTACTTTCTGTGCTCGTTATATCCCGCATTCCAATCAAGTTTCTGATTTGCATGTATAACCAGGCGCGTTTCGTTTCATTTGGAATCTTTGATGTAAAAATGAGAAATGCAAGGGTAAAAAATAGCACAATTTAGACGTTCTCACTCCTGCTTCTTGCAGTAGGAAAGAAACAATATTATCTCATAATTACCAATTGTGCACATTGCAGATTTATTTTTAGTTCACAATGGGAATTGATTATTGAGATGGGGATTATCTAGCACTCCATTACTGCTCGGCTCTATCTGCTTCTTCACATGGGAATATGGGGAGTTCTGGAAACGTACAAGCATTTGTGAGCGGTAAAGGGATGGCATTACAAGGTTAAAGGGGCGCTCTGGGGTCTAATAATGTACCTTTTGGTTATTGCGGCCCCATAAATGTTGACCGGTGCTGCTGAAACGGAGCATAATGACTATATGGTTATCTGCGGTGTACATGATGGAAGTAATAGTGCCATGTATGAGCTTCATATACGTCAGATATTCATATTATCTACATCCTATATAAGTCTATTGTGTGGATCTGCCCTGTATCATTTCCCAATGCAATGAATTGGCAGGATTCGGGGCATACAGTAGATTAAACTGGAACAGGATCCAGCATATGCAAAATATTTTTTGTCTATAGTGTGTATTGAGACACACAGGACAATTACTAACGCATTTTCAGTTATATTTGGACCTTTTGTTATGATCCTTGCCTCCCCTTTTGTCCTTTAATATATACAATAAAACCTAAAAAGTTGAATATTGGCGGATCCTGTTTGTTTTACTGTATTTGATCATAGCAATACTGAATGTATGCACCTCAGGCTACATTCACATGAACGTTTTGGGGACATATATACAGTGTATATTCGGCCCCCATACACTTCAATGGCCTCACGGTGCAGTATGTGCAGCACCATACCGTTCAGTAGCCCGTAGAAAAATAGGACATGTCCTATCTTTCGATGGGATACGGCGCGGGGCCCTATGTTACTCTATGGAGAGGGGGGGGGGGGGGGTGAGCAGCTCTCACATACCTTGTGTGAATATAGCCTTAGGGTGTTTTCACTTGGTACAGTCAAGTCACTTCATAAGTGCTGGAAACTTTTCAGCATGCTGCAACGCATAAAAACAGAAGTGCAAATCTGAACTTGGAGATTACGCGTAATTCCTTTGTAGCTACGGGATGGAGGGGCTCTGGTAACGCCCTTCTATCTCATTAGCATAATTTTAAAAGTTGATTTTATAAAGGCGCCCATGGATAACAGATATAAGAGGATTACCTCAGTCATGATACCTGGAGTAAGTGCCCCTGGTTTATTATGTTTGATTTTCATGTAAAATTTCCTGTAATGGGTTAAAAAAAATGTAAGCACAGTTGTGTGTACATTGGAAATTCTAATATATCTGACTTGTATGCTCCATTTATTAGCATTTTATCCATCTGCTTGCATCATATGTAATTGGGCAGCAGAGTGGCTCAGTGGTTAGCACTACAGCCTTGCAGCACTGGGGTCCTGGGATCAACATCTGCAAAGAATTTGTATGTTCTCTCCGTGTTTGTGTGGGTTTCTTCCCACACTCTAAAACATATTGGTAGGTTGATTAGATTGTGAGCCCCGTTGGGGATAGGGACCGATTTGCCAAAATTTCTGTGTAATGCTACGTAATCTGTGTTCGCTATATAAATAAAGGAATTATTAATTGAAAACCTCTGACAACTTCTTCCAATGTACACTTCACATGGAGAAGCAGCAGCAGAGGGGATATTATATAGCAGTACTGAGCAGTATAAGTCTGAATCTAGCATTAATGAAAGAATGTAGATAAATATGAAAGTAGATATAGATCTTTCTTTACCACCCCCTCCATCTTCTACATAGACTTCTAGATATGATACAATTTGTCTTCCCCTTATAAATTATAAGGAAAGGTAATATATGAATTATAAAAAAGGTAATATTTAGTTTCTCTGCACCTCTTTGTTAGAGACACAACCTCAACTCTGCTACATGTGAGTGTATTTCTGCATATCTAAGTGCTTACACACAGAATGAGTGCGGTTCCTTCCTTTTTCTCCGAACACCTCCCCCCATACCGGGTGCATGTCTGTACCACAGCCGCATTCCTTCTCTTCCTCCTATTATTTTATTGTATGCCCTAGAATCGGGATATTGCTGGAATTACCATCTTCATACTCAACAAACACCAAGTTATTTACTCAATTTTCTATGTGTGCTATGATTTCTTTTGTGAGGTTGACCAATGGAGCCTCTGCCATGAGCCTCCTGCACCCCTCTGGTGTATGTGAAGGCACTATGGTGGCTATATAGGATGCATCTATGTATATATCCGTGTGCTGTTTGTTGTCAGACAGCTGATGTCTACCTCCCGGAGGGATCGCTGCATGGGCTGCTCTCAGCCGGGTGTCTCCAGAGACTGGGGCCTTGTCTCTTCTCTGCATTGAATGCAGTATTTGTGTCTTATCTGTTCTTTTCTTGTAGTATTGTATAGTTGTCGGACATTCTGTGCTTCACTTCCCATTACTTCATGGATGTAATTGGCTTCATGTGCCCGCACTTCAGTTGTTCCCATATCTGTCTTGTTGTGTAGTGTCTGTAGCAGATAACATCAGGGGTACAAGAGTCACTTTGTTGTTGGGAGAATGTCTGGAATTTCTGTCTTAAATACAACGTAACAACAGGGCGTTCTTCCTCACACTTCTACACATGCACCCTCGGATTGCCCATGTATGCATGTGTCTTGAGCGGGCGAAACAACAGATGTCAGCAACTTACTTCCTTGCTTCTTTAGATTCAGTGTGTCCAATACTTCTTCCCTCCTCCATCATCTTCAGATGCTGTGTCTGGCACCCAGCACCCCGTCCGAATAGCTATTCTCCAGCAGCCAATGCACATAGAATAGAAAATAAAGCAAACTTTACTACTCTATGTAGTGGCCAAGTATAGTCGCTGCGGCTCAGCTCCAATACAGTGATGGGGATATGATCTGCAGTAACCCAGTTGGACCGGTGGACAGGTGGGGGTGCTGGGTGTCAGATCACCACTAGTGATGGGCGAATTTTGTGAAAAAATTTGTTTCGACCTGAATTGAATCATGAGGCTGTAGAGAGCTTGTAGGGCAGTGATGGCAAACCTTTTAGAGGCCGAGTGCCCAAACTACAACAAAGACCCGCTTATTTATCGGAAAGTGCCAACACAGAAATTTAATTAGTGATTTATACTCCCTTCTCTGTCACAGTTGTCATTGATACCAGCACCTGAGGACACCAATAAAGCAGAAAATAGTCCCAGGTACAGCTGTCACTTTAAAATAGCTCTGTCCACAGCAAGTCCTGGGCTGTCTGGGACTGCAGGAAGATACCTGGACTCATCTATGGTGATGGCCTGAGTGCCCACAGAAAGGGCTCTGAGTGCCACCTCTGGCACCAGTGCCATAGGTTAGCCATCACTGTTGTAGGGTGTTGTAGAACGTTGTGCCATGCTCAAATATGCATAGGGAGCGCGGTTTGGTCTTCAAACAATGCTGTGTTTTAGTATGACACGCACATGACAGCGGCCGCTTTTAGAATCGCTTCACTCTTCACTTCCATGTGCACTTACATAGGCCAACTTCATCAAATAAGCGAAGCGGGAACGCAGCCTGACAAGGTAACGTCTGTGCCAGCTCGAAAGGACCGAGCTGAGGGCCAAAATTCCACTATGACATCAAAGAGTGCACTCTTTACACTGACATCAGATGATTCCATAGATTACGACAGAACCTGTCCTGTTAAACGCTGATAAATGTAGAAACCTCCCAAAAGAGTGCAGAGGGTGACGGCAGTAATTCTGCATTGACGTCACTGATCATTTTGCCCTTCATTTCGTCCGCCAGTGCCCACTTTCAATCGGTCAATAATCCATCATCAGTATTGCTAAAGCCAAAAACAAATTTGCATGTCCTCTGTGTTCTGTATCCACTCCTGCTTTTGGCTATCAATCCTGAGGCCTTTCATTCCTTCTGACAGATGAAATGAAGGGGGAAACTAAACATAGTGGCAACATCATAGAGCGGTGGAGGTTGAAAACAACATTCTGGAAATCACAGGGTGTTCCATGGAGACGGCGGTCAGTTGGCAGCAGCATGAGTAGGCTGCAGAGTGGCACTATGACAAATTATGGAGGTTGGGGAAACATGGTAGGCCAATGACAGAGCGCACAGGCGGCGGCAGCAGCAGGAGCCCACAGAGTGTCACAATTAAAGATTGTGTAGGTGGCGGACAATGGCAGTCCCTGGTAAAGATGGTAGGAGGCAGATGGACCAACTGGCTGCAGATGTGTGGCATCAGGCGGTGGCAGCATCAGAATAGTGGCTAAGGCAGGTAGTTAGAACCCCGACTAATTTCTCAACATTTGGGGGAGGTGTCATGGCTGATCTAATCTGATGCATAAGGCATTGGTGATGATAATGGGTTGTCTATTAGAAAAATGAGTCAAGTAGACTGGAAAGGGCTTATATAGATGTAGGGCGTGGGATAGCCGGAGGAAGAGAGTATAGCTTTATTTATTTTTTAAAGAGCCCTCTCCAGCCCACCCGATACATTTTTCTTAAAGTCGGACCACCCCTTTTAATTATTCTGTCTGCAGTGATGACACAATATCTTATTTCATCTGTTATAAATCTACATTCTAATAACATACAGGGTTCTTAGATCCCCCTCCCCGATCCATAGCTATACATTCTTTATAGAGGTTATGATACACAGCAGGACCCAAAGCTGCAGCCCCTGAGATCAGAAGATCGGAATCTTACTGTGGTCTGTAGGATATTAGTCTTTACGTATTTTCTCCTCTTGTTTCCATTAACTTGATAAACATAATCCTGGGGAGTGTCTAACAGGACAGTGCTCCAATGACGAACACGCTGCTGGAAGGTGGATAACCTAATCTTACATTTTTGTCAAATAGACATATCCTTTGTACAATAAGGGTGAATGCAAAATTCAGTTTAAGGGCTAAATCACGCAATTTGTATGTAAAACACAGACTATGCGCTGGATTTCACGGACATGATGCAAGGAGTTCCTGCAAAACTGCAACACCAAACTGTATTCTTGATTGCAGAGAGGAAGAAGGGATTTCTTATATCTTATATATTCTTTACATTCTTATTTCTTATTTGATGCATAGAGTCCGGGGGTTAGTCTGTGAATCATGGTCGAATTTTATAAGGACGGGACTCCTTACATCTTACTGATATGATACAGGGAGTCCCTGTTTTCCTGCAAAACAGCAGCACCAAACTGTATTCATGATTACAGTGGGAAAGAAGGGACTCCGAGCATCATACACTCAACGGCCACTTTATTAGGTACACCATGCTAGTAACGGGTTCGACCCCCTTTTGCCTTCAGAACTGCCTCAATTCTTCGTGGCATAGATTCAACAAGGTGCTGGAAGCATTCCTCAGAGATTTTGGTCCATATTGACATGATGGCATCACACAGTTGCCGCAGATTTGTCGGCTGCACATCCATGATGAGAATCTCCCATTCCACCACATCCCAAAGATGCTCTATTGGATTGAGATCTGGTGACTGTGGAGGCCATTTGAGTACAGTGAACTCATTGTCATGTTCAAGAAACCAGTCTGAGATGATTCCAGCTTTATGACATGGCGCATTATCCTGCTGAAAGTAGCCATCAGATGTTGGGTACATTGTGGTCATAAAGGGATGGACATGGTCAGCAACAATACTCAGGTAGGCTGTGGCGTTGCAACGATGCTCAATTGGTACCAAGGGGCCCAAAGAGTGCCAAGAAAATATTCCCCACACCATGACACCACCACCACCAGCCTGAACCGTTGATACAAGGCAGGATGGATCCATGCTTTCATGTTGTTGACGCCAAATTCTGACCCTACCATCCGATTGTCGCAGCAGAAATCGAGACTCATCAGACCAGGCAACATTTTTCCAATCTTCTACTGTCCAATTTCGATGAGCTTGTGCAAATAGTAGCCTCAGTTTCCTGTTCTTAGCTGAAAGGAGTGGCACCCGGTGTGGTCTTCTGCTGCTGTAGCCCATCTTTGACGTACTGTGCGTTCAGAGATGCTCTTCTACCTACCTTGGTTGTAACGGGTGGCGATTTGAGTCACTGTTGCCTTTCTATCAGCTCGAACCAGTCTGCCCATTCTCCTCTGACCTCTGGCATCAACAAGGCATTTCCGCCCACAGAACTGCCGCTCACTGGATGTTTTTTCTTTTTTGGACCATTCTCTGTAAACCCTAGAGATGGTTGTGCGTGAAAATCCCAGTAGATCAGCAGTTTCTGAAATACTCAGACCAGCCCTTCTGGCACCAACAACCATGCCACGTTCAAAGGCCTCAAATCACCTTTCTTCCCCATACTGCTGCTCGGTTTGAACTGCAGGAGATTGTCTTGACCATGTCTACATGCCTAAATGCACTGAGTTGCCGCCATGTGATTGGCTGATTAGAAATTAAGTGTTAACGAGCAGTTGGACAGGTGTACCTTATAAAGTGGCCGGTGAGTGTATATCACTATGTCGCATGGAGTCCTGATTGCTACCGTTTAACAAAATTTGGCTAGCAAAAAAACCTCATTTGCTGGCAGAGATATGCTTCAGCTTATGCAGCAGCATTTCAGCGTCTTGTTACTTCTTCAGGATAATTCGAGAACTGCTCTGTTCCAAAGACTGGTTTTCACCTGGGATTGCCTGGAACAGAAATGAGACCCATTCTTCCCTACAGGGACTCTTCTCCGTAGTCATCTGTGGCTCTTACTATAGTGTCGTGCGCTGCGCTCCCATTAATCCTGCTTGTTTCCCAGCTCAAGCTTTGGCTTTGGAAGAGCTAGAACAGACTATTGGCTCACTTTAAAAGACAATTGCATTCTGCTCAAGGTCTTCTGTCTGCGGTGGGGGGGGGGGGGGTAATTATTGGGGACCAATTAAGTTACTTTCATCTTCTTCCGCGCATGTTTTCAAAATTTAACCTTAAATGTTGTGCGTGTAGTTTAGAGTTATTTAAAAGCAGTAGGCACAAAGACTCATTAACAACATAAAATATAAAGCAACAATGTCTGTAAATAGAAATGAAAAAAAAAAACCCATAAATTGAGGAACTTTAGATTATGCAAAAGAAAACTTGACTGTCATAAACGAGTTATTGAGCCCTTAAAGGGAACTGGTCTTTTTGTATTCCATCCTGTTCTTTGATAAAAAGAGAACCTTCCACCAAAATTAAGCCCATTAAATTACCAGCCGCCTCGGGTAGGGCATGAAACTTCCTTTCTAGAATTCCCTTAGAATTTACTTAAAAAATGAGTCACTTTTTTTTTTTAAACTGTAGTTTTTATTTTTTTCATTTTTACAGAAAAGAAAGGCATATAACGCATTAGATAGTGTACAAATGAGAGCCACAATGATATAGCAGACAAGGAAATACATTCCACATAATATCCAACATGATGGGGCAGATTTACTTACCCGGTCCCGTTGCGATCCAGTGGCGCGTTCTCTGTGGAGGATTCGGGTCTTCCGGCGATTCACTAAGGTAGTGCGCCCGATGTCCACCAGGTGTCGCTGCTGCACTGAAATCCGTCGGAGTTCACAAGCTATCCCAGGTGCAGGTAAGTGCATGTCAAGCGACATTTTTTTTTTTTAATACGGTGGTTTTTCCGAATCCGTCGGAATTCTTATGGCCACACCCCCGATTTCCGTCGCGTGCATGCCGGCGCCGATGCGCCACAATCCGATCGCGTGCAGTAAAAACCTTGGGCAATTCAGGGAAAATCGGCACAAAACTGTAATATTCAGGTAACCTGACGGAAAAACGCGTTTCGGGCCCTTAGTAAATGACCCCCGATGAGTCTTAAAGGCTGCATGGAGACCGTCACCTTAGTAGCACCTAGAAACATGCGTTCGGTGTCCTCTTAAAGATGAGAATTGCATCTTTGAGATCGCAGTAGGCTTGTAGATATGTGCGCTAGAGAACCAGAGATGTTTCTAAGTAAATTTAATAAGCAATTCAAGCACATTGTGTGTACACAGCCTTTCTTATACAGTGATATGTTTTCTAGAACGTTAGTTATTCAGACATGATATAAAGACCCAGTTTATTAAATTCTCCACAATAATTTACAGATGGGGGGTGTGGTACCCTGTCGCTGGATAGCCATACTGACGCCTCATGGGCGGTGCAACTTGTCTTTGGAAATATTAAGTAGCATTTTCCCTAATTGTCTTTTGGACTATGTTCTGTGTTTACTCCCTTTTTTACAAGGTCTTGCTTGGCAGACAGACTCCCGTGAACATGAGTTACGTTTTAGTGCCATCATACTAGACGCTTGTGGATGGAAAAGCATGTGAAACAATTTAAGTCTTATTTAGGTCTGCCCTGCTAGGCTGGGTGTGGGCAGAGAATCTGGAGTATGCTGGGTCCTGGGTGCACAGACTTGGCATTCTCCAGCCTTTTTGTCCATTGTGTGTATGTATTGTGTATATGAGCTACAGATTTCTGTACTTGTGTATTGGGGCACAGCCATCCCAATGAATTGAGAATATGATTAATCCAGTTCTCTGGATAAGGACTATGGGCATGTACTTACACAAGAGGTAAGTCTCTGTATGTGTACATACTGTCCTTTATACTATTCATTCTCCACTGGTGGCATAATAACTATCCTAGTGCTAATTACTGTCATTTTAAAGTTAATCTACCATCAAAATCCATCATGATAAACCAGGGACATTACTCATAGATCCAGGCACCGTGACTGTGGTAATCTCCTTATATTTGTATCCATGGCCTCCTTCCTTCTAAAATCTACTTTTAGAATTATGTTAATGACACTTGTCCCTCTGTGATCTGGCTTTACAGGCTGTTACACTGTCTCACTCTTCCCTCTGCTTTGTCAGCACTTGTGCAGTAAGTAGGAGGTGCTTATTACACGGAAGGCGTGACAATGTAACGGTCTGCAAAACCAGATTAGAGAGAGGCAAAAGTAACCCCTCAGGCTTATTAGCATACTTGTAAAAGTTGATTTTAAATGGAAGGAGGCCATGGATAACAAATATAAGAAGATTACCACAGTCACAGTGCCTGGATCTATGAGTAAGTGTTCTTGGTTTATCCATGCTTGATTTTGATGGTAGATTTTTTTTTTTAACTCGCTTTATACTATGGCAGTACTACAACTTAAGGCTGCATTCACATGAACGTGTAATTTCTCCAGTTCCGTATTTCTGGGCCGTACGAGACTGTATATACGTGATGTTTTCCTTCTGTATGCTGCACATATTTAGGGTGGTGGCACACGTGGCGTTTTGAACCCGTTTTTAGGAAACATATCTTTTAGTCCGGTTTTCCCAATCATCTTAATTAAAAACTGACAAATACGCATGCTTTTTGTAATGGACTGAAATCGAATGACTAAAACAGGTTCAAAACGCCACGTGTGCCACCACCCCAAATATGTGCAGCACACAGAAGGAAAACATCACGTATATACAGTTTCATGCACACTGATGTATGCCCGGACGGGCATATAAGTCTGCCGCGATGGAGAGGAGGAGGGGTGACTCCACCCCTCTCTATTGAAATGCATGGCGTATGAACCGTAACTCGGGGGAAAGATAGGACATGTCTTTTCTTTTTCCTGTGTCTACGTAGCGGTATGTGCAGCACCGTATCACTCCGTGCGGCCATTGCCGGCCATTGTTAACATTTGAGTTTTGTGTGAATGCAGTGTTAACATTGTGTTTTTTAACTGCAAATGTTAACAGCAATGTAATTTGGCAAATCTCCTCTCATCAGCTTTTGTATTGCATTTCAAAACGCAATGTAAACTCCATGTGTGAATGCAGCCGTAGGCTGCTGAAGCCGCCTCAAATGTATTCTCAATCGGTAATCAATATGGTGACCAAATGTCTGTGAGCAATCCTTATATTCTGTCCTTATATTCTGTCCTTAAATTCTGGCAATCTATGGCAGATGATAATATTAAACTTTGTTATGTATTTTATTAAAGAAATTTGTTCTGGTGTGCTTCTTTTTCTACTCTTTCTTCCTGAGATTGTGTAAAGCAACTTTCTGTCCCGTACACCACTTATAGCTGAGGGATAAGGAACTCTTTATAGAGAATGGAAATATTCTCTAGGTATTGAATTAGTTAACCAATTGCCGCTTTCTCTGTCTAAAGTGTACAGATCTTTCGGATAGACTGCTCACTACTGGAGAAAGAAGCAGAAACAAGACAATGTTGCTTTATTAAATAAGCTATATTACAAAGTTTACAATTATTATCTGCTCTCTAAATTTCTGAAATAGCAAAAAAAAAAACTTCAAAGGTTTAGTCAATCTAAGTAGCTGCAGTTCTGGAATTTTAAGGATTTGTTTTGTCTTTGTAAAATTACATCTGAATATACATATATTGTATATACTCGTGTATAAGCCTAGGTTGCAGCACAAAAAATGCAAGGCATTTTATTAATGGGGGGAAGGGGCCGCAGGGCATTTCATTACCATGGGCACTACAGGGCATTTCATAACTAGGGGGGACTGCTGCAGGGCATTTCATAACTAGGGGGGACTGCTGCAGGGCATTTCATAACTAGGGGGCTGCTGCTGGGCATTTCATAACTAGGGGGCTGCTGCTCGGCATTTCATTACTAGGGGGCTGCTGCTGGGCATTTCATTACTAGGGGGCTGCTGCTGGGCATTTCATTACTAGGGGGCTGCTGCTGGGCATTTCATTACTAGGGGGCTGCTGCTGGGCATTTCATTACTAGGGGGCTGCTGCTGGGCATTTCATTACTAGGGGGCTGCTGCTGGGCATTTCATTACTAGGGGGCTGCTGCTGGGCATTTCATTATTAGGGGGACTGCTGCTGGGCATTTCATTATTAGGGGGACTGCTGCAGGGCATTTCTTTACTAGGGGGCTGCTGCTGGGCATTTCATTTCTAGGGGGGGACTGCTGCAGGGCATTTCTTTACTAGGGGGGGCTGCTGCAGGGCATTTTATTACTAGGGGGCTGCTGCTGGGCATTTCATTACTAGGGGGCTGCTGCTGGGCATTTCATTGCTAGGGGGCTGCTGCTGGGCATTTCATTGCTAGGGGGCTGCTGCTGGGCATTTCATTACTAGGGCGCTGCTGCAGGGCATTTCATTACTAGGGGGGCTGCTGCAGGGCATTTCATTACTAGGGGGGCTGCTGCAGGGCATTTCATTTATAGGGGGGGGGGCTGCTGCAGGGCATTTCATTTATAGGGGGGGGGCTGCTGCAGGGCATTTCATTTATAGGGGGGGGCTGCTGCAGGGCATTTCATTTATAGGGGGGGCTGCTGCAGGGCATTTCATTTATAGGGGGGGGCTGCTGCAGGGCATTTCATTTATAGGGGGGGGCTGCTGCAGGGCACTTAATTACTAGGGGGGGCTGCTGCAGGGCACTTAATTACTAGGGGGGGGGGCTGCTACAGGGCATTTCATTACTAGGGGGGGCTGCTACAGGGCATTTCATTACTAGGGGGGCTGCTACAGGGCATTTCATTACTAGGGGGGCTGCTGCAGGGCATTTAATTGATGGGGAGCCTGGGCTTTTACTTGGGTCGGCTTATATGGTGTGTGTGTGTGTGTGTGTTTGTATACATATAATATATAATCTCGCACAGATCACGTATATGCAGGTTATTTTCCTTTTTAGTCGCTAATCTTAATCTTTAACTATTTTTGTACTGAGGAGCTGATGCCCCCCCTTGCTGATCGCACCGCACCATATACGTCCCACAGTTCATTCAGCTTCTATTTTTTTTTTTTTTTGCGATGGAAATTTCCATCCCTGCTTTTTTTTTTTCTCAGCTAAAATCTTAGACCAGGCTTTTGTTTTTGTTTTCTGGGAACAGAGGCCTTTATTTCTTGATTGTGTTGTGGTAGATTTTATCATCCCCCACCCCCCTCAGTCATGCTGCGATAATTAGGAAGTGGGATCAATTGTGTATTAATTTGGTAACTTGTTTTTACAGGGAGTGTGTTTCCCATACATGACTGGCTTCCCATTGTTTGCCAGTGAGAGGAAGCCGGTTACTTCTTGTAAGAAGTGAGATAAAGAGCGTCTTGGAGGGAGCTGGTGTGGTGAAGGGGTTAGTACCACCATACAGGAATGTCTGTGGGAAGAGGAGTGGGCACATGCCGGCTGCTCTGGCTACATGTCTGGGCACGAGGCCGTCTCCTCTCCCTTACAATGTCCCTTCTCCTGCTGCATTACACTGCGGAGACAAGTCACAGCAAAGAGCCAAGTGACTGACTTCCCCTATTATCTCATTACATAAAATGCCTGGTAGGGCCTGGACATGTTATTGTGTGCGTAAGAACACAGGGCCTCTCCACAAATCTCATTGTAGTGTCTGCCTGTGCCCATTAGCTTTCCTATTAAATTCTTATTAACCTTTCGGGTATTTAGTCTGCAAGTTGCAAAATAACATTATTCACACACACATGCGTACATTCACGTATGCACATTGTATATACTGTACATAGCAGATACATGTATGCATATATATATATATACTGTACATGAATATTTTACACACAGGCATGCATACATACATGCACATTGTGTATACTGTACAGGCATATTATAAATATATAGTGTGCAGACCTACATACACACATATATACACACATGCTTATTATGAATACAGGCATGCATGCATACATACACAAACATGTACTTTGCACGTTCTTTTTAGTGTAAACTGCACGGGTATCCACAGAGGTGTCTGTGCCACATTTGTGTAGCAAACGACCTTCTTGTAGCGCACATTTCTGCACTAATGGGGGCGTTACGGTTCTCAGTCGGCTACATTTGGCATGCAAAGTCCAACAAAATTGTTAAAGGTGCACCAAAAAAAAAGGTGGTGCACTGTAGGAGGAGTAAATGGGGAGCCAGATTTTCTGACGCCATACACGGGCAAACTGCACATGGTACATACTTTGCGGTTGTTAGTAAATGTGCCCCATTGTATATACTATACATGCACATAAATACAGATGTGCGTAACTTCTTACATTCATACGTATATGCACATTCTACATACATCCCAGCATGCATGTACATACATATTTATAGTTGGCGACTAATAAACTTTACTGGGTACAATACCCTAATGGATTACAGTCACCCCTAATATATTTACCCTAGTAAAGGTTTACAGTGAGAGCTGATAGGTCACGTGACCATGGACAGCAGGACTCAGGACTTCTTGTGATGTCCTGCTGGCTTCTAGCAGATAGAGGGGGCCGTGCAGTTATTACTGTATACACCCCTCCCCCCTATGATAATCACTCACATGTCAGTGGTTGGAGGGACGGGAGGTTGTCAAATTAGGCAATAATATGTTCCTAATGAATGTGAATGGAGGTTCTTAGTGCTGTTCACAAGGAACAGAGAGTTTGCAAAAAGATTATATGGGCACTTGTGAGTTGGGCACACTCCTCTTATAGGGCGTCCATCTGTGTCTAGCTTTACATACCAGTCCCCAGACAGACTCTGCTTACACGTCTTATCCCAAGGAGTCACACGTCACATCTAGAACCATCATCGTCACCATTCACGGACGCAGTACTAGTAGTCCTGATGTAAGTGATGTGTTAGAAACCATTTCTTTGATCTTTGTCTTCTTATATCCCCTGAATTGCTCTTGGCATAAAGCCCATGCTTACACAGCCGAGGAGAAATTCTACTTGTGACCGGAGTAATGGGAGTTCTTGTACATTTTTGCAGCACCGTCATAGTTTATAAACCAAGTCTGAAAGGGTTATAGTGTATGACTTTCCAGATTAACATATTAGAATTTGGATGTACTAAAATATCTTGTTTTACTGAATATTTTTTTTTTCTTTCTTAACAGCCTGTAACAGGCCTGATGGATGTGCGATATTAAGCATTAAAGCAGACCATCTCCTAGCAATGCCTTGGGGTAAGTTTCTCTCCTAAGATTAAAAGGTACCAAATGTATCCAAATGTATTAGGCAGAAACTGGGGATATCTGTAGTGTTTTAGGTTTCATTGGGTTTCTAAAGTAACCTGTCAACACCTTTTTCACAAATTCAGCTAATGACTGGTTCCCATAGAACCCTTTTATCTAAATTACAGCCTTATTTTCCTCACAACCACATAAAATCAACTTTATTTTACCTGGAATCCAGAAAGATATAGCTGGAGTCAGAGGGGGCATGATCACGTGAAATAGCAGCATGCCTCCTTGGAGACATGGAGCAGAGTAGAAGACTGTGAAGGCATGCTGTGATTTCATGTGATCATATAAATATTAGGATACATTTTGCAAATGTTAGTGGGTAAAGGACACTAGATGATCACATGACATCAAGTGCTGAATGGTGAGAAGAAAGCATTCACCAACCTGAGCAAGACACACCCCCACTGAATGGATCTGGCTGTATGTCTGGTAAGATAACAAAGTTGATTTTATGGGGATGTGAGGGACATATGTAATAGGACATATGGACAAAGGTTGTCTTCATTTAAAAACCCTTTAATGGGTTTGGCCTGTTATAAGAAATTTTAATATGGTCACCCATATTGTAGTTACCCAGGTAACCTTTACTTCTAGTCTATTGGAGCTGTGGGTCACAATACCCACCAACAGCTGTTTTCTGGAGTTCCTGCGACGTTGTATTAACTACATATTTCTGGAGGGAAGGGGGAAGCCGTGTACTCATTACTGTATGTATGCCCCCTCCATGACCACCACTCCCATGTCAGTGGTTGGAGGATGACTTTCGCCCACCATTCCAAACATTCCTATGGTACTGATGTTCACAGAGGCGGAGTTCATATAGTGAGGAGTTCTCCTTCACCTTACCCGCTGGAGGTCCCCAGTCCTGCTGTTGGTGGGTCACAGGTCCGGCAACCTCTCAGGCAGAGAAGAAAATATACCAGGGTATTGTCTGGGCTTTCCTATTAGGGTATAGCACTTGCCCCTGGTAAACTTTCTTATTAGTGCCAAAACCCTTTAAGCTTGCTATAAATATCTTGGCCATGACACTTCTGGCAGCACAGAGCTTGTTGAAATCCAACTCGTATAACTATTTTTTAATTTTATACATGGTTTATCCAGAATATGCAACATCCAGATTTCTCTCTGGTGTATTTACCAGCTCCATAGTTTGATTCAGGGAGGCAGTGGCTTGCAAGTGACTAAAAATGTATAAAAAAAAATACTCTTATTTCACTTGACCACTGTGAATTTTTTGGGTATTTCTAAGGGCAATGACATTTTTACACCCTTTTATATTACCAAATTTATTATGAGATTATTGTTGTATATTAATCTTACTATGTATTGGAATATATAACATTGTATTTGGCCAGTTTTTGGCTAGATTGTGATATCGGCATCTTGGCAAACAGCGAAACAGATCTCTCTTTCCCCTGTGCAAGGTTTCAAGATTCCTCAAGGGAAATGAATGGAGTTTCTATATATACAAATCGTAAAGGAACTTGTTGTATGCCAAGTGTAATGACTTGATACCAGTGGGTAATGCTGCTTGTCAGTAATATCCCTAATTACCTCTAGAATGGATCAGACACAGGCAGTAGAGGGCCCCTGTGATGGATCAGCCTTTCATTGCATGTAGCCTAGTAGACAGTAGGATGCATCAGTATATTGTGCCATATGGCAGCACATATACTATCTCTGTCCTTGATTATTGACCGCTACTCTACTAAGGACAATACAGACTCGATTCACTAAGCCTAAGACTGGTTTTTAGGTTCTATACAAACAAGTTTCGTGGCTTTCTCTTTCACAGGCGCTGTGATGGACAAGAGAAATTTGATATGATCTGTTGTGTGGGTTATTGTTGTGTGTGTACATATAGGGGCAGATTTATCAAGCAGTCTGAAAGTCAGAATATTTCCAGTTGCCCATGGCAACCAATCACAGCTCAGCTTTCATTTCACCAGTGCTCATGAATATTTTAAAGGGGAGCTGTGATTGGTTGCCATGGGCAATTGGAAATATTCTGACTTTCAGACTGCTTGATAAATCTGCCCCATAGTGTATTATATGCCATATTGCAGAGCATATTATTTCTATATGCGATCAGTTTTTTTTTAGGAGGCCACTGAGAAGGCTGACATATCCATTACATTTGCTGGTAGAAGAGTGACCCAGTGCATCAGGGACTTCACAGGTTAATGGTGGAGACAAATATTTTTTGGTATTTTGGGATAGGAGCAACTGAAAGTGGTTAGAAAGTGGTCTAGTGTCTCCTCTTGTTCTCTGAATCTCTTTAGGTGGTTGTACGAACCTTGACCTTGATCTATCCCACAGCATAGAGAATAACAATCTGACCGTTGTTCTTATTATTTGATGGAACAGTAGGCTGAGCATGCATCCTACAGCAGCTCCTCTCAGTGTCTATGAGAGTGTTTGAAATTGCCGAGCACAGGGCTCAGGTATCTCTAGCACCCCCTTCCGTGCTATTCCCAGCCTTCCCATAGTATTGAATGGAGCAGCAGTACACATGTTCAACCTGCCTACAGTTGGCAAAACTGTTCCCATAAAATCTCATGGATCAAAATGGATTGGGCTTTGCTTCTGTCCGATAAGACACGCCGTAAATGTATGTCATCTGATAAGAAAGCTGTTGCCCATGATTTTATATTGAAGATCTCTCTTCTTCACACTGTCTTATCACTGGGGCCTACATCTCTGTTCATAGATCCCATTCATTTCATTGGGAGACGATCCTGCAGTTCCAGTGCCCGGCCACTACACAGCTTGTCGCCCTATGTTTATTGCCCGGGCGAATGAAAACCAGGGAAGCGGATCATTTTGGGGGCTAGTTGTCTGCCCATCACCAATCAGATATTGACGTGTTACCACATCCTGACCATAAGCCTGTAATATAAAATCACATTACTATGTGTAATACTTTGAGCAGATGGTTAATCTTTATTTCTTAGTTGTCTTGTATTTTGGGGAACACAGCGCACCCTATAATTTCCATATTGTGATTATGCACATTCATCTGATGTAAAAGATCAGCTTTTGTGGCTTGATCAGACCTTGTCCTTTTCAACATATTCAGCATTTTTCCCTCTGGGAAGGTTTTGCTGCTTCAGCTCGGATACTATTGAATAGACTCATCAGCTCTCAGACACAAATGGGCCAAGGCTGCCGCAATGGACTCCGAGCCGATCCCATTTACTGCTTCACGTCATAGATAAGGAGAGAAAAAGTTTTGTTACTTCCTTTTGGTCATGTTTCATATTCTGAGAAAAGGGGAGTAGTATAACTATTACGGGGGTCAGACACCCTCCTTCCCTTGTTCATCTACTGATGCCCACTCCTTGTGTTTTCTGGTGGTGGCTCAATAGCAAGGCACACTGGGTTAAACTTCAGTTCAGGTTGTTAGCACCACGGGGGTAATCTGTATAGGTGAAAGCTATTATATAAATTGGTCCAGAGACAGATTAATGGTAGTGCGACCAATGGGTGCAAACTGGTGCAGACCCTTCCCACAATTTTCTTTCAATAAACTAAATGTATAAAATAAATGTAAACTAAATGGCAGTAATAAATATATAAAGCTCCCCGGTAATGCACATATATATATACAGCTCCCACAGTAATGAGTATATATACAACCCCCAAGTATGATGTCTTGTGCAGGTAGTGTATTATTGGCCTGCTCTACCACAAGTATGTTTTTGGAAGGGGTGGTAGGTGAGCTAGGCCTGCCACTGGCTAACGCCTGGTTCTCTTGACTGGCTGTTGTTTTAATAGCCGCTTCAGGAGAGCCAGAGATTCTATCCCCGCACGTATAGTGTGCTTCCATGCGACCGCCTGAATCATCCACACTATAATCAACCATTGATTAGTGGAAATCCCATTTAAGAGAAAAGTGGTGGTGGCCCCAGGGCGTGCTGGAGTTCCACCCTGAATACCAGAAAAACGAGTGCCATGTTTCCTATTCTCCCCATCTGCAAGACTATGACTTTGGGTGTGAAAGTGTCTGCCCTACTAATCCATACATCATCTGTGGCAGGAAGATGCTGTGGTGGTCTTGGGCTACTTACACAGAAACGTGGTCTTGAACTGCAAACAACAATTTTTTTTTGAGGTCCAATTTTGCGATCCAGGTGTTAAAGACTATCTGGAAGGTCGCTTTGGGACCTGAACCAACTACAGGTCCTTATGGGCCAGTGCTAGTGGTTTAGGGACCTGAATCAACCTGAAGGTTGTGGGTGGAGGAAAATGAAAAAGAAAAACAAATCATACTTGCCTAGATGTGAGTCCAATGAGGCACAACCGACTCAAATCTCAAAAACCGCATCAGCGGGATAACATCCTGGTTTCGGTGTGCATGCCGGAGGTGAGTATGAAGGTTTTTTTTAAATATATGACACCCTTGAAAAACCCTTTAAATTAGTTGGCGAGTCATAAACGGTAGACTAACAAGGTACTAGTTTGTCCCAATCACTTGCAGAGGCACATTATTACTCCAAAACATACTGGTAGGTTGATTAGATTGTGATCCCCATGGGGACAGGGACCGAATCGGCAAGTTCTGTGCTGTGTAATCTGTGTGCGCTATATAAATAAAGGAATTATTGTGTTAACTCACCCAAAGTTCTGGACGGGTAACAGACGACACCAGTCTGGTATCATTGTTTTTCTCGTTCTCATAGACGTCTCAGTGAAGACTTGCTCTGAGTTTTCTGCAGCTTATGTAAAATACACATTCACGGGCCACTGTCCTTAGGGTGGGGTTGTGCGGGGAACTGGACCCTCAACCAGATGAAAAGTGGTCCCCAGGAGTCGGACCACCTGGTTATGCCATGACCCTAAGTGTTTTGTGTATGCACTCGCGTATACTATATGTAGAGGTGTATAATTTTCCTGGTCAGTGAGGTGGAAGAAGCAGTTAATTTTGTCCTACGTTGCATATTATTGTGCTTTGTTTTGGAAGCTGAGATTTAATGATATGACCTTTTAAGGTTGTATTTTGGGTCTGGATTTTCCAGGAAGTCTTTTTCTCCGTGGTGACGCTGCCGCTGGAACGCACTTGTTTAGGTTGAGCTGTAAATACAAATTATTACGAAAATGACAAATGTGTTGTTTCCACATCATTTTAACACGATTCATTCCATGTTCTCTGAGCGTGCGGAGGAATAATCCCAGACACATATACATAGAATCACCAAACCTTATCAGATTTTGTTTCTTTAGTCCATGAGGATTTTCAGTGTTTTAGTTCCCATAACTGGATAATAGGGGGGTTGTTAAATGGGTCTCTGTTCACACTACTCTTTGGGGATTTCACAAATGTTTCTGCCACTTATGACTGGGGCTAAGTTTTACTCTTTCTATTATGTTGTAAAATATATTTTTTTAACTTTTTATAGTTATTGGGCATCAATTACATATGACATTTGGTATTTGTTCTCTAAGCAGACGGTAGTGTTAGTCTGAGCAGAGCAGATCTTGCACTAGGCTGATTTGCACATACATGTATGTCCTGCAGGTGGAGTAGTTGTCCTCAAGTCAATCAGTGACTTTCTTGGAATCGTCCAACCATAAGAATTTGTTATATTTATCAGGGCAATGTTCCCATCATTTGGGATGAAAAAGATCAAGTAAAAATCAATAACCAATGTTTAACCAATGCATCATAGTTTGAACATAATACATTTTTACCCTGAAATTATCAAAGACTTCTCATTGATTTCTTCTGAGTCCCATCTATTACATCTCAACAACAGTACTCCCTGATCCAATCTCATGTATACAATTAATGTAGCAGCTGCTGCGCAAGGTACGCCCAAAAACCTATGTGTGGATTGCAGATGTGAACTGGATAGCGTTGTATACAGAATTGTGGAGTCAGTGACGTTTTTGGTGGAGTCGGAGTTGTGATAAAATGGACCGACTCAGACTCCACCAACATATAATAAGTTATAAACATTTTGAAATTTCCTTTAAATGTCCGTCCTATTCCTGATCTTGGGATTTAGGGCAGGGGTGAGCAATGTTTATTGGTCCAAAATATCACATTGTTATACTGCTCAACTTTAAGGGGCTGCATCAGTAACCACCTCCCTAAATGCACAAACAACCACAGTATAGCACAAAACGCCACTACAGAAATTATACAGTACAGCAATAAATACCACCCCAGCAGAAAATAATAGTGCAGATAATAATAGTACTGGAGACCCCCAGAGCATAAAACTAATAATACTGGAGACCCCTATAGCATAAAAAAAATAATACTGGAGACCCCCAGAGCATAAAACTAATAGTACTGGAGACCCGCAGAGCATTAAACTATTAATACTAGAGACCCCCATAGCAGACTAACCCTACTGAAGACCCCAAAGCAGACAATAATACTGGAGACTCCAGAGCATAAAATTAATAATACTGGAGACCCTAGAGAAGACAAAAAAAACAAATCCTTTCCTCTCCTTTTCTGTGTCCTCCGTGCACCACCTTTTGCTCTGCTCTGCAGCCTTGCTGGTTGTATGCAGTGGCATTGGACCCGGGAGCAGAACAGCGCCAGGAACAGGAGACGACCTAGATGCAGTACAATACAGCTGACAAGTACTTGCCACTCCTGGGTCCTCTCCTGCTCTTGGGGTCACTCTGCTCTGGGTCCTGACCTTGAAGCATACAACCAGTGTCAGGAGGCAGGACACAGAGTGGATCGGGGAGCAGTGAGCACTTTTTCAGCTATGCTCACAGCTACCTCCTGCACCAATGAACACTTCCATCAGTTGTGTTACATGAATAATGGAAGTGCTCATTAGACTCCCTTCTAATTGAGATGAATGTGGCTGCACTTTATGTACATGCTCAGGAGTGAAGCTCCTCTGCTGTAGATTACAGGACAGTAGGGAAAGCCTATTTGCATTTGTCTTATCCCTGCTAGAAGGACTGACTGTGGAGTCGGAGATGTGACCATTTTGGTGGAGCTGCCGTCGGAGTCGAAACACAGGAAAATGAGGAGTTTTGAGTTAGAGCCTGGTTGTATTGCACATACTTTTCTCATGTCTCCAGTTCCATTCATTGCCACCTTGAGTAGTGTGCTGCCCGCCCAGTGTAGCGGAGCTCACATATCCCTGGAGCCCACCGCTGTGCAGTGCTGATGTGTACGTGTGGGAGGTGTAGTGTGTACACCAGGCACTGTACTGTAGTGTTGAAACATCATTACAAGTTGAGATTTCGGCTATATTATTGGGAGGTGTCTGTCGGCACAATGCAGAGGGATTCTGTATAACAGCTGGCAGCAGGAGCTATAAGAGAGGATGTAAATGAAAATCAGTACAAAGGGAATAAGCAAAGGACCTGTAAAGTATATAGCGTGTATGTTATAGAGAGCTCTGCTTATTTATCTTCTAGGCTGTATAACCCTGTATATTTAATAGGTACTGACTATGTCCTAGACTCCACTACATGAATACGGTACATGTCTCAGATAATTGATGTATATGTTCCTCTCCCCTCCAGCTGCTGCAGCTCACTGAGTTCTGATGGTTCCACGCCTGGCTGCCTACTCAGCTCATCTGCTCCGGCTTCCCGATATTAAGATAGATGCACTGAACTCCAGCACATCACCTCGACCTGACTGCATCCATGTAAGCGCAATACTTTACAGGGCTTCATTTTTGACTATGATATTCTCTACCCTTAAAGAAAATCTTCCATGAAAATCAAGCATGATAAACCAGGGACACTTACTCATAGATCCAGGCACCGTGGCTGGGGTAATCTTCTATGTATTGTCCATGGCTTCCTTCCCTATAACATCAATTATGCTAATGAGTGTTCCCAGAGCCCCTCAGTGCTGCAGATTCATAGGCTGTTATAATGAGCTGAACACGTATCACCCAACCACCTTCTCTAGTAGCAGCATAAAGTTCAGGGGGAGGGGAAACCTGCTCTGCTCATTGTAAGAGGCTGTGAAGTTACATCACTGAGGGCCTCTGGAAACACCCACCAGCATTGTCCTTGGTTTGTCATGATGGATTTTGATGATAGATTTTTTTTTTAAATAAAGAGAAATCTATCATCTGTCAATCTGTAAGAATCATCTTCATTTTAATGCGTTTGGGGACAGCTGTACTAAACGCTGCATGTTATCCCCTATCCACAGTGTCTCCAGCATTAGGACTGCAATCATTTTAAAAACTATTGAGGGTGCTTCACACGTGGCGTTTTTAAACTGCTTTGAGAGCGTTTTTTTTTTTTTTACTTTTTTACACTTGTAGCAATGAAGAAAGACACTTTCAAAGTGGGAAAATGTAAAATGCATACGTCCAGTTGCATGCCCAAAACACCACGTGTGAACGCACCCTCAAGGTTAATGTGCATGCTCAGACACTGCTCTATTCCCTTCTATGGGACTTCTGGAAGGCAATCCCCACCACTCCAATAGAAATGAACTGGGCAGTGGCTGATATGCGGACCAACACATTTGCAGACCCCGGGTCTAATGGCTACTGGGCCATATACAATCCGATGTATATCTTGTGGGTAGAGGTTAAATGTTAATAGCTACAAAACTGTTTTCATGGCCTTCTAAGTTTAGTAACATAACAGCGGAGACATGAGTGGATGCAAGTAATGTCAATCTCTGTTCATCATTGCAGAACATGTTGCCATTATTGTATTCATTGGTATAAATGCTGGCTTTTTACTTTTCCAAATAATACTAAATCTTCACCTCATTGCCACTAGGAAGATTTTTACCCGCATGCCAATTCATATCAGATTACTGGAGATACTTGAGCACTGTGCTCAGCAATTTCCAACACTCCTGCAGTATTGAAAAGAGCGCTGGACACATACTTGACCTGCCCGCTCCATCAATTAGTCAGAATGGGACCCCCCCTTCTTGTTTTTGGGGGAGATCACAGCTGTTGGACCCCATAATGAGATCATTATCCCCTGTCCTGTACAGACGTTGGTACAACCCCTTTTAACGTGTATTTGACGGTCTCTTGCGCTTCTGAGCATACAGTTTGGTTACAGATTACCCGAAAGCGGTAAGGATACAAGCCGCCTACTTTAGCCGTACACCTCGCCGTACTGTTGTATCTGAATTACCGTCTGGCGCACAGATTATGGCGTCTCCTCTTCCAGTCTGATTGTGGGAGTCGTCCGGTTTGGTTATTAACGTCAAATTATCCATTGTTCACAAAATCTTCTCTTTAGCTTTTAAAAATGTAAATTCGGATCTGCCCGGAATTGCATGCTAATACCGCGCTAATTACAATCGGACAAAAGGGAAGTTTTGCTTTGATTGTTGCTCGGCGTCCTCTTTTGTGAGGATTTAGAAGCCGCCTTTCATCAATGAGAATATAGTTAATGACTTGACGGGATAAGTGGAAGCTTCTTATGACACCGGGCCTCGTGGATGGTTCATTAGTCGCCTCACAAAATTGCAAGAATGTAAAGGAAAAATTGCAATATTGTCTGAAGGTTTTTTTTTCTTCTCTACCCAAATGTTGTATTTTAGTGCAGCCTAATAATTTGCTTGTCTCCTGTCTGACTCGTCCTTTGCATCGCAGTCTGCTGAATACATAATGAGGGATGTGTTTTGTCTGCTTATTAAAGGGATCGTTAACTCTACAAAATATATGGGTGATAATGAGACCTCCAGTCTGATACAGTTCAATCAGTGGGGTGGGGTCACATTCTGGATATTTGGGTGCTTGGCTGGGTTCCTATTTGGTAATTTAGTTGTGTACCCCCATAGGGCTACATTTGTCTGCATTACCACCGAATGTGAAAATCATTTTTACAGTCATTCCCATATCCACATTTAACACCATTCTGTGTACATCTCTATAGCACTGACAAATTACTTTTTTGGATACAGGTCACAATCCCCTGCCTAGGGTAAAATGATTAATACTGGCTGTAGATTGTACAGGCAGCATGTTATAGAGCAGGAGGAGCTGAGCAGTTTATACATAGGGGCACATTTACTAAGGGCTTTGCTCCAGTTTTCTGTCCCACTTTGCACATTCTTTTAGGTGTAAACTGTTTTATCACATTTCCAATCAAACTGGGTTTTATACATTACATACTTATTTATTTTTCTAAATTAACCAATGGCAGGCCTGAAATGTACCGTATGTTTCTTTCTTTGGCTTGTTGGCGTACTTTCATGTGGGGATTACATTTACTCAATGCTTGTTGTTTGGGTTTGTTCAAATGTTTTGGTTGCCTTGAATTTATGATTCTTCTACCTTCCTTGTTATGTATTATACTCTTTGGCCTCTCATCTCTTGGTAAGCCGGTCCTGATACACAGAGATGAGCTGCAGGGTAAAGTAAGGTAAAAAAAAATTCAAGACCTGTATTTATTAGTTTTGTGGGTCTGTGTAGATGAAACAATGTATCGTTAGTGTGACAATAACAAGTCCTACAAACAATCTTAGACATTGTGGCTGGTGATTTTTATATAGTATATGGTTAAATAGCTCTGATTTTATTAAACTACTATTAGAAGTTACTCTATTGTTGAACGTTGACACTTGTTTTCCCTTTTCCCTCAATATTGTTCTGCCTTCACCTTCATTACTCTAAATCATAATTCAAAAATAAAGAAATTGTATTATACGTTCAAATTTTCCCTTTTTTTTCTATTACACTTTTAGCTAACTTTCACTTTCTTATTCCAAGTCATTCTTCTCAGGCCGCTCCTTACAGGGCAAAGGCTCTTGACAAAATAAACAAGTTTTCATTGTTACAAGAATGAGAAATTTCATTAGTGGGGAAGATGGTGACAGAAGATATAGGATATATATATATTTTTTCCAGCTGAATTTATTTTGTGGCTCTATTATTATAGATGTGAGCAGTTTTGTTTGGCCCTTTTGTGTTGGAGAGTTAGATTTTTGAAAGGTCTGTTGTATTGTATATGTTACATACAGTAGTTTTTGATTAGATTTTTTTTTCCTATATATTAGATTTATGATATGTTCTTATATCTGTGCAGGTTACCTATATCATAGTTAGTACATTAAATATTGGGCAGCACAATGGCTTAGTGGTTAGCATTACAGCCTTGCAGCGCTGGGGACCTGGGTTCAAGTCAACATCTGTTTGTATGTTGAGTTTGTATGTTCTTGTGTATGTGTGGGTTTCCTCCGGGCCCTCCGGTTTCCTCTCACACTCCAAAAACATAGTGGTAGGTGGATTAGATTGTAAACCGAATTGGGGACAGTGAACAATTTGGCAAGCTCTGTGCAGCGCTGCTTAATCTGTGTGTGCTATATAATTAATGGAAATTATTATTATTATTATTATTATTATTATTATTCTTTTAGATATTCACACTTGTTGGCAGATTCAGACACATAGGGTAGAGCATGGTGATAACGTAGTGTTTGTTGACCATGTAATGACACGTTCATCTTTCACCATTGTTGTAAGGTGCAGATTCTTCATAGGAGTATTAATTTAGAGGTGAGACCAAAAAGTGCAGTTTACAAAATGCAGCCAAACCACATAAAGTAACCAAGACTTTTGTGACATTGATATGTGGTCATGGTCACTACATTATAGTCTTCCTTGATACTAGAAGTCCCTGCCTTCACCTTGTGCTTGGAAATGGCAACCCTTACCATCATGGATGACTTCAATGTGAGTACTCCAAGCTCTAGCCAAGGTGGCCATTATATTTTACATACTAAATGCACACAGCGGAATACAGAGCTTTAGGTCACCTGCATACAATGAAATAATTCAATTCTCATCACTGGCACCACTAGAGGGAGCTAAACACATGCTATATTATTGTGGAAAATAATAATATAATACCAAAAAAACTTTTCTGTCCGGCACTGGAACACACTTTGCATTGACGATGGGTGAAACTTCTTTATGGGTCCAAGAGTTACAAAAACCTGTACATTGATGCAGTGAAATCGACACGTTTCGACGCACAGCTTCTTAGTCATGAGATCATGAAATGCATTGATTTCACTGCACCATTATACATGTTTTTGTAACTAATAAAGACTGTTCTCCCATGCAAAGTGTGTTCTAGTGCCGGACAGAAAAAATCTTTTGGTGTTGCTCATTACATGTGGACTTCGGGGTGTTTCCGTGCACCACAGGTGTATGATTTGGGCCCATATCGACCATAAAAAGGGTGAGCTAGCTTGCATTTGCTTTTTTTTGGTTATATTATTGTTGAGATCAGTGAATAAATGTGCATTGGGAGTTGTAGCCAAATTGCCAGGTAGCCCAAGCTTAGTTGATGCCACTAAATGAGAGGCTTAATTTTACATAAGAGACGTTTGCACCTCATGTATGCCAAGACAAGTTTTCAAAGCTTAGTAATCAGTAGACTGATTTCTTAAAAGTCTATTAAAACGACTAATTAAAAGTCCACTCAAGCAGACTATAGTTGAAAACTATAAAAAGTAAAGTTTATATCTCGACTAAAGTTCGGAACTGGTGGAGTTTGCGAAGGAGCCTCTTGGTGAATATTGGCCCCCCAGTTTGTCTAAGGCTACAGTCACAAGACTCTTAGGGGACATATATACGGCAGCCGTATATACATCCCTCATAGGCCGGCAATGGGCACACTGAGCGGTACGGTTCCGCACCAGGGGAAAAGATAGGACGTGTCCTATCTTTCCATATATTACAGCACCCTGTGCCATGTATCTATGGAGAGTGTCAGGGGGAAGCAGCGCTCACCACCGCCTCCTCTCCTGTGCCCAGACGTGTGTAGCATGGCGGGCACACGTTAGTGTGAATGTAGCTTAAGACTGTGTAGTCTAACTCTGCATCTCCTATTTGTTGCCTCTGTTTATAACAAGAAAATGGGGCACATTTACTTACCTGGTCCATTCGCGATCCAGCTTTGCGTTCCCAGTTGAGGATTCGGGTCTTCTGGCGATTCACTATGGTAGTGCGCCCGATGTCCACTAGGTGTCGCTTCTGCGCTGAAGTCCGTCGGAGTTCACTGGAGTTCACCGTCCTACCCTGGGTGCAGGTAAGCGCGTGTCAAGCGACACTTTTTAAAAAAAAAAAAAAATTCTGCAGTTTTTCCGAATCCGTTGGGTTTTCCGACGACCACGCCCCTGATTGCATGCCGGCGCCGATGTGCCACAATCTGATCGTGTGCACCAAAAACCCGGGCCAATTTGGCTCAAATCGGAAAAATTCGGGAAACTCGACGAAAAAGAGCGATTCGGGCCCTTAGTAAATGACCCCCAATGTGTCAAAGCTTTGTTGCATTTGCATAATTTTTGGCACACAACACTTTTCTTATGAGGACGTTCCCCTTTCAATAGGCTACACCCTATTTAAACTTGGATTAAAAGTGTTCAAAAACTCTTGGTCTAAAATCCTTTGTCTTAATCAAATTAGTAAATCTTCCCCAAATTGTCTCAATCTTTTATCTTTTTTTTTTGTGTCCTTTATTTCAGCTTTTCTGTTTAATGGGGCAGAGGCCAATCAAGTTCCGGTTCCCCCCCTCATAAAGATTGCCTTATTCTGAGTCAATTAATGCTACTGAAATCCTTCTCTGTGGAGCTACTGATGTTGTATTGCAGCTTAATGAGCGGTCGATATCACATACCTATACTGTGATATAATGGTAGTAACAAACCACACTCAACGACGACAATAATTGTTCCTCGGCCTGGATGTGATTTATTTTAAGGGTCTAATCGAGCAAATTCTCAATTGTCTTTAGTTTTGCTTCCTCGTCCCTTGAGGCCTTAGGGGGATCTACATACCTGTTTGGTATGAGTGTTGTCAGTCCTGTGTAGCAGTGTGTAGGCGATAAGTCTTATCTTCAGCTGCAGACTATTACTCCTCCCTGCTCGCTGCCTTCGTTCGTGGTTATCTTCTTCCAGTTAACAAGCAAGATCATTTGGCACTTTACCCTGTGGCAGTCTATAAGATGGTCATTTTCTGCACTATATGACTATATGGGCAGCTGTGAAGTCGCTGTGTTTTATGGAGCACGTTGCAGGTTTTTTATGATCTTGTTATCTCTGACTTTTATCAGTTTGTACAGTAAATACTATCGAGGACCTGCTTCATAACAGCTGGCTGTTGACCTGTTCACGTCTGGCACCACCCATCCGTCGCATGACATCACTATGTAAAGCAAGCCGGGCTAGTCCACCTTAATGTTATTTCAAGGAAGCTGTGTCTACACCTTGCCGCGTCTTGGCTGCCGGAGAGTTGTACAGTAGCTGTCAGGGATGTGATGGAACATGGAGTTTTTAAAAAGGGTAGTGCCCTCCTCCGTTTCGGGTGAGGTGGTCTTGGATGTAGGAAGCACCTTGCGGGATAGTGCTCCAAGGCTCCTGAAGATGAGACGGGTGAGCCTTCTCTCTCTAGGACAGACCATAGACGAGGACCATGAGACTAATTTTCTGGTGCACAACTTGAGTAAGCTGAAAAGGAGGGCTCAAGGTACGTCCATACAAGGAGAATTATTTGTGTGTGTGTGTTTTTTTTTTTTTTTTTTTTTTTTTTAATCTTGACTTGTGTTTCATAGACTGAATTTATTATTAGTTGACTTTTTCAGTTTTGGTTTTAGCTTTTTGTTTTATGTGGCGTTCTGCTCTTATATATCCCATCATAAATTGCGGTTATAAAGCATTCGCGTGCAGAGGACGGAGAGCAGGCCGGGTCCTGAGGTCCTTGCATGCTAAGCAAGTGAGGAAAAGTACACCTTTTGTAAGCTCATCAATCAGTCCTACTTAAACACTGCTGTGGGAGGGAAGTGTTTGCTTTAGGTGGATTTTAAGATTGAGAATCAGATGGACATTTAACACCCTTCTTATCGGTTTCTTTCTTAAGCGCCCTATTATTTGCAATTTATCAGCCTTGTCCTCGTGTTTCTAAAATGACATATGGGAAACAAAGTTTTAACAAAGTTAAGAAATAGAAAATAAGTTGTAAAACACAATCTTTAGGACTAAAAATAAAAACGACATTTATTACCCACAACAAGGCCACGATAATATTGTCAAAATGAGGCAGCCAAGAACTGTGAGTTGTGTGTCAAGGACAATGATGGCTTTGAGAAAAGGGTCAAGTAGCTCCTAGGAAAAGATAAATGATTGAGAGGTTTTTAAAGTGATAATATATATATATATATTTTAAGTCTGTGTTTGTGACTTGTTGTTTGGCTAAAGTCTCGACCACCTTGGCCATGGATAGCGGGAAAGGGGAGGAATCCATTTGAAATCCAATGTTGGATCCTTATCTGACATGACGTCTATTATTAGGGAAGAGTTGAGAGGCCCCCATCAACATTAGATTGTTAGCCGTATGCATTGAAATTGGTTACTTCCAGCAAAATGCATTTGGAGGGTATGTAATAAAAGAAGGATTCATTTAATTTTGATATACTGTATATTAATAATGTCTTGGAATCTACATATTCCTATATATTTTTCACTTCAATCAATCTTCATTCAAAAATGTTAAGAGTCTTTTCCTCATTGAAGTTTGGTTGATGTTTTAGACTAAAATTGTATTTAAAAAAATTATTATTCATCGTTTGTTCAGGATTTCTCCAATTGCCTACAAATAAATGGGGGATGAGCTGCAATTCCAGACAGGAGGGGAACCATTTCCGAGGGGAAAATTGAAGGTTTCCTTTTGTACAATCCTATTCCAGGACATATTGGGCTCTGCTCAGGATGATTCAGTTAAGACATCAGTGGGACCCATTGCGTGTGTTTGGTTAGTATGTAGCCTGAGCACAGCCTAAAAAGGCTTCCCCTCCCATTGTGCATTGTGATTGTTCATACTGATCTTTTTGTCCTATAGCAATTAAGGATTCAGGATTCATCTTTTTTTTTGTTTTGTACTATACTCGAGGAAAAACAAAGACTCAAATAGACCCTAAAATTCCCTCTTTTTCTACTTTCTTCTACCTAATAAAAATCACCTACAAAGTCATATGCAAATAAGCAGAGAAGAGTCTTTTTTTGTGTGAAATGAGTCAAGTCTCATAGCTCTATTTTCAGAATTATGCTTTTGGGTTCATAGAAAAGGCAAGATTCTAATCTTTCGGATCACATCTGACTACTTTTTTACTGAGGGAGGGTTCCCGGCCATGAGTGCACACTTTTTATATAATGTATTTTGGAGATCTGTTGTGTCTTGCATACTGTATATAGGCAACTTGAGATTCTTGCTATTTGCTTTAAAATCAGTGGGATAAATTATACACATTCTTACCGCTGTGAAACTCATTGTCAAGTCCTGCTGGCTTCCATATGGCTTCACAAAGTTATAGAAAGTGATCAATGGAGAGACGAACATAGCGACAAGCTCTTAATAAAGACTTATATGTTTACTGTAAGTTATGTGATTACACCCCCCCCCCCTTCCCCGTAGATATACACTGTATAGTATTAGCAGCTGAGTGATTATATATTTATATATATTGTAGATCCCTCAATTTATAGACAGATGTATCCGTATTCCCCCAGCAGCGACTCTTCTTACGACGCGGGTTACTTTCTATCTATCACCTTGATTTGTCTCCGCAGCTCACTTCTATCTGCAGTGTCCGAAATATCTGCTGTTTGCTGCATTAGAAATCTGCCTCAAAATACAAATTGAATGTATTTGTTAAAAAGCTGCATCCACAGCAAACCTCTCTTGTTTACCCTGTTAAAAATCCATAGACTTAACTTCTTAATCCCGTGCAGTTATAAAATGTGATGTGCACATGAAAACTGAAAATGCAGCTGAGCAAAGCTGGAGGATCTGGCAAGAAATTGTTGACGCACTCATTGCATAGACAGATTCATTTCTGTACTGGCAGAATTTTTTTTTCAAGTCCTCTGTGAATATCTATCTATGGATCTAGCTGTGCTGCATATCCGCCATTATTGCCCATCAAAGTGTTGACTTTGGAAAATTTGCACAAATATTCTATACAGTTGTCATCCATCTAAAAAAAAATAGTCCACCGGAAAGGGAGACCTACTCTGCTGTGAGAAGTAAAGTCCGGAGAGTGAGTTTCCATCTCTGTGATTGGCTTATATATAAAGCATATGGAGAGAGGTTGGATATATATATATATCTCTATCTTCTGTATCTGAAATTCAGGAACATATATACAGTACTTGTATCAGGACGCTACGTGGGCCCCATGTAAACAAAACCCAAACATTCATATCTAGCTACTTGCGTGTCTGATTAAGCACATCGGGCTCACATCTTGCTGCGTGAAGGCGGGATAAGACCCTGTCTTCACTGTGCATGCGCTGTACCCACTACTTCAGCATCACTTGCAGCAGATTGCCTGCACATGGAGCTCAGGAGGGAAGGCAAGTATAACAGTATTCATTTTTTAATTGGGCCCACATAGGAACCTCATACAGGGCCATTAAGGGTCCATAAGGACCTGTGGGTGGCTTAGTGCCCTGAATGGCCCTGACAGGTTCCCTTTAACAATTTCAGGACTCCACCCAACCAGAAGTTCTGGAGGTCACAGGACCCACTTCTTCCAATGACTGGCCTCCTCCGACCAAGAAACAACACAGGATGGGAAGTCTCTTGGGTAATGGAAGTGACTTTCTGGATCTATGGAGACCACTTATCGGATGAAGCTCATATTCATGAAAAGTCCCTTTAATCATTTTTGCTGAATGCTCCCTTACAGCTATTCTTCCAGACTTCTCAGTTCGTGTGATCTTGGTGGATGAGGCCCAGTAGTTGCAACCAGACTCTTCTTTTTGGGTTTATCTGTGATGGGGACTGTATGTTGATTCTCTAACTTCCTCATCTACCGTTCCTCAGCACAATCTTTCACAGAACAGTTGGAACATTGTTATGCACAGATAACATGACCATCTAGTGCCATCCAAATCACCAGGTTTGGCCAACTTTGCTTGTCACTGTAGCCACTGTATATTCGATGTGGCTCACAGTTGCCATTGTGACTTATCCCCAATCCCCTGGTGTTAATGAGTTTATTGCACTGAAACATATGGTTTTACATTACAGCTTCATTGTAAGAATCTGTTTTAAGTCACTTGTGTGCATTTTATATAGAGGCTCATTGCATGGTCCATTGGATATTTGGATATGTTATGGACGTGTCTTCCCAGAGGCATTTCTTGAGTGTCCTTTAGATGTCTTGCACCAGCACTAGTTAGATCCAGACATCCCATTGTAGAGGCAGTGGTATATGAAAGGTGTACATTTAGGTAAAAAGAGCACTATGGCCTTGGTCACATCCATTTACTGCATACTATATTTTTTTTATTTTACTGTTCGTTGTTATAAAAGTTCACAGCCCCAGTAAAGCGTACAGCATCACAACACATTATTGTCTTAGGCTCAGTTTACCCCAGCGCTGAGACTTCTATTGGTCTGCGCCGTAATAGAAGCACAACAGCGAAATGAATAAACGCCTATGTTAAAAATGATGGTCACCACATGAAACTAATAGATCCCATTGACTATAAAGAAATATAATAAAGAGCTTCTATTCTGGGGGTTGTCTTTTGTGTAAGAAGAACTCCACATGTGAACTTCTGCTTTCTCTTTATCCTGGAATATAAAGAATAGTAAAAAAAAAAATTAAGATTTGTAGCAAAATCATAAGATATAGTCCTATAAAATGGAATTTTTCCTGTGAGGAGAGTAGATGTAAACAGCGATCTGTGAGAATGACGTGAACCGTCCCTAATAAACTGTGACCTAATTATGCCGCCGGTAACGAGCATTTACCATGGTCTGTGATTGAGCACCAGTGATTACAAAGGTAATTTTCCATCCTCCAGGAATCTTTATCCTCTGGGTATACGGGATTATATTGTGAACACCTGGTCTATTCCTTACTTTTAATTTAGTTTTTATAACACTGAAGGAGTTCTCTCTTGTTCTTGGATGTGTACCAACTTACAACCTGAGTGAGAATTATTATATATGTGTGTGTATATGTATATATATATGTGTATGTATGTATGTATGTACGTATATGTGCATGTATGTATATATGTGTTTACATGTGTGTATGTATGTATTTTTAATTTTTTTTTTCAATTAATTTTCTTGTCATGTCCTATATTGAATACATCATCCAGTCCTGGCATTTTACAAGTCGTTTCTTACGGCCCACAGCTTTATAAAATGGTGGAGTGAAATAGGACGGAAATTATATTTTGGGTTTGATTGACAACTGGGTGTTTTTCCCTTCTCCAAATGGGTGTGCCCTTACAGAGTTTGGAATTGCATGGTGTTAGGCCTCAAGCATATGCTTGTATATTTGGGATGTGTGCTAGCCGATGTTTATTTTCCCGATGGCACATGTCCCCATGTTTTTCTATGTCCGCAGATGTGGTTTCAATGCTGCCGTGACTGTCCATGCCACAGACTATAGAGCAGGGTCTTGTTTGCAGCTTAGGCAGTCGTTTTCTGCTTTCATAGGCATAAGAGGTCTTCTCATTGAGACTCAATGGCACCCGGGCATCCCATGGGGCAGTGGTGGTGAACCTATGGCATAGGTGCCAGAGGTGGCACTCAGAGAAATCTCTGTGGGCACCCAGGCTGTCACCCTAGCCCAGAGTTTGCTAGACAGGACTCAAGGCCTCCTCCTGTAGTCCAAGGAAACCCAGGACATTCCGTGCTCTGTTCTATTTTGAAACACATCCTGGACCTGAGACTACTGGAGGAGAGAGAAGGGTGGACACAGCTGGGTGACCATTAGAGCTAAGGATCCTGGCGCTGTGTTTCTTATTGATCAGGGGGACCCTGGGGAAAAGCTAAAATGATACACAAAATTTCTTTCTACTGTATCGGTATCATCACTACACTGATACGATTGAAAGCTCTGACAGAGCAGGGAGCTATAAGTTACTACTGAAATTGCCATATTGGCACTTTACAATAAAGGAGTGGGTACTCTTGTCGTTTGGGCACTCAGTCTCTAAATGGTTCACCATCAATGCCATGGGGGGTGCATGGGCCTGTTTTTTTATGGCCTGAGGGCACACAACGTTCGTGTACACAAGGCCTTAGATTGTGATGGTAGAAGTTTCAGTTGATGGAGTGGCGAACATCAGGACACATATTGGTGTTGAATGGAACTATCAGTATCTTTTTTTATTTTTGATTCAATCGTGAATAAAATTGGTGGTCATCTCTAGTACAGCATGTATCCAGGTGGGATCCTTTTTTTCCTATTCCTCGAGGAACTAAAGTCTCTCTGCCGTTAATTGGAGGAACCTCAAAATGCTTTGTACTAGAGACCACCACTGATTTTATTCATGATTGAATAAAAAATAACATAAATTGCGTTTCCCGGGGTTTGGGTTGCTTCAATCGGTTGCTGTAGATTGATTATAGACATTACCAATGGTGGTGGCCCAAGCATTTCTTACACCTGCTTTTTCCAATTACATAATCACATGAACACCTTCTAAACATTGAACCCAATTCACTATAACAAAAATTACACCATAAAAGTTTTTTGCCTTATCTTTGCTTCGATTTTGAAGGCACCCCTCCCTCTACTGGTGACGCTTACTTTTCAATTTACTCACAAATTTCTATAGGGCAGTGGTGGCGAACCTATGGCACGGGTGCCAGAGGCGGCACTCCGAGCTCTTTCTGTGGGCACCCGGGCCATTGCCCAAGCACAACAGACAGGACTCAAAGAACTTTCCTTCAGTTCCAAACAACTTAAAAGATGCTGCTTTCAATGATATATTAAAGTGATACGTACTTGGCACTGTAGGAAGAGGGGAATGTGTAGACAGGGCTGAATTATCTATGGAGAACCTCCTGCAAGCCCAATGATTCTCTGTGTACACAGGGACACGGGAAAGAAGCTACAATGATGCAGATTTTCCATCTTTTTTCTACTATGTTGGTATCAGGAGGTCAGTGTGATTGAACTTTGTTGAAGAACAGGGAGCAATAAGTTACTGCTTTATTTTTGGTTGGCACCTCACAATAAATGAGGGGCTTTGGGGCTGCAGTTTGGGCACTCGGTCCCTAAAAGGTTCGCCATCACTGCTATAGGGAATATCACCACGGAAATTATTCACCATTGAGCTATAGTAAAGGATCTGCACAGTAGGTATTCCATAGAAAGCTAGGAGATGAAATGGGTCTTCTTTGTTTTTGCCTTAAGTTTTCTACTTAAAGGGATCCACTCTGCAGTGTATTGTTTTTATATTTCCTATACTTTAATTGGATTGCAGAGAACCATAAGAATTTTTTTTTTTAGCTTGGGAATCTTAAAGGAAACAATTTGATTTGATGCAGTATGAACCAAACATACCTTGAGACTGCTGTAGCTACACTGATGCAGGATCATATCTTGTTTAATCCCTGTGCGGAGTGGTTTTGCTGATAAAGCAGATATAACATTATATTAATGAAGCTCTGTTGCTTCTATGACTGGTTCAGCACTTGTACTAGCAGTCAGTTATTCTCTGCAGGAGAGGATGATGTAATCCCTGGGTTGTGCCTGAAGGCAGTATAATCAATTGCTGCACCATCCCCCAGCTGCTGTATATGAGTGATCCAGCTCAGGTTAATTAGCCATGTCTTGACTAACCTCCATGTCTAATGCAAAGCTCCGTGTGTAATGTGTTTATGTAGGCAACCAGCCTGACCCAGCTTTCCCAAGGTCCTGAATGTGATTTGTTTTTTCAACCACTCAGCTCAGGGATTGACCAAGATATGTTCCTGCATCAGTGTAGCTACAGCAGCCTCATGGTATGTTTGCTTCATAATGCATCAGGTTTCTTTTAAAAGCAAAACAATGTAATACAATCTGGATAGGCCCAGAGCAACCAATCAGATTCTAATTTAGCAATTTCCCAGAAGCCTTTAAATTCTGTCTCTTTGTTTTTTTTTGTTTTTGCTATTTTGGTCGTCATTCTCTAAGTCAGTAATTGCAAACTTCTAGTCCCTCTAGTGATGGCGTTCCTGTTTCTAGCACATAGTAAACTGGAGTATTTTTTATTTTAATTTTATATATTTCTTTTCTCTGGCTCCTGAGACTCCCAGTGTTCTGATAGCGCTCTCTGGGAACAAGACCTTGGCTGAATCATCCTGTCTGGCAGTGCTTTTTATATTACTTTTTAAGTAACACAGTGGAAAAGAACAGATGGAGGCAAGCACCAACATAGGAATTGTGAGTATTAAAGTACAAAGGCAGTCACCGTGGAGACATATTGACGGATACCAGCTTAACATATGCCAAGCAACAGGCTTGTTAGGAGTTGATTATTTAACCTGTTGTGGCAGTACAGTTGTGTGGAATATTAATTAATCTGTGCTGTGCACCTCGCAAACATTTGGCTTTCTTCCTGCACTCTCAGGAATATCGCTGATATGCATCAGGTAGGCAGATGCCTAAATCTGCACCAAGAAGGAATTCCATCATGATAAAGCAGGGACACTTACTCATGGATCCAGGCACCGTGACTGTGGTAATCTGCTTATAATTTTTTTTATACATGGCCTCCTTCCTTTTAAAATCAACTTTTAAAATTATTACATATTACGTATTACATATTCTGTGAATATAGGATATTTTTCCCTTCCGTGGTCTGTGGCCTCCTGTTGGATCTCATCAGACACTATCATGAATGTTAGATAAGATCTCTACTGAAATATTCTCAAGTGACAAGACGCGTCCCAGGTATATTCTTTATTTCACGCAGGTAATGTGTTGGCTGGTAAAACCTGCATGGATTTGTGTATATGACCAATGTTCTCTGTCTCATTTTGTGCTGATGGACTATATCACAGACTCTCCACAGAGGGGAGCACAAAACATATCATGACTACTCCTGATGATCGAGGCTTCTGTTATACGGTTATTATGACAGAGGTGAAAGAAGGAGGAGGAGCTTCCTGCTTCTATACATCTGATTTTGTTGGAGAATATAGTGAGAAGAGTTACAGGACAGTTCCTATGTCATTTAGCCACCAGGTCTTACCTTAAAATTTTCTCCCCCCGAAGTCAACCCCCGCTTCTGCAGAGCCTCATAATACACACCGCTGCTGCTGCAGAACATCAGGAAGTACACCTTAACTGTGACAGAACCTCACAATACACACCTCTTTGACTATCTTGTCAAATCCAGGACAGTAGGGAGCTATGCTAATGCACGCTGCTGCAGAATGACCTCAGCTGCTGCAAAACCTCATAAACATAATTGCACATATATGCAGATAAAAAGACATGCATGCACTTCAGCATAATCCTTAATAAATGGTATATACAGTTATTTTTAAAAACACACGCACACATATTTCTCACATACTCAACAATGAAGTCTATCATGCAGTATTTTCACCAGCAGCATCTTCCCATGCAGTGCCCCTCCCCCTTCTCTCTGATCTGACTGCTGCAGGAGTGGCGTAGAGGAGAGGGAGGTCAGGCTGTGCAAAATTGCTCTGAAAACTTATTATACTATTCTCCAGCAGGTAGAGTTGGTACATTTTGTAGTCTCCCATGTGTTGATCTCCTGATGCATCAGAGATGAATGTCTCTCACACTGTGCTTATATGGGTAGCGTTGTCTATAGACTGCTGTACACATTGCCCCTCTTGTGGCTGTGATATCTATGACGCACACCAGTAGTTTATCGCTGATGCAGGACTTTGTTTTGGTGGTCAGAATTCCTTGGCTCGTGCCGCCTGGCACTGGGATCCGTGTTGAGTACATTGGAACGCATACTTTGTCCCATTGCCCTAGTAATGTCTCACTTGGCCAGAACAATTTGTTTTCCCAGAATACCCTGGGATCTTCTTTGTTTGCATGTTACCTTAGAAAATCAGAGAACACCTCGCTAAACTGTCATGACAGCCAAGCCTCTTTTTGGCTAGCGCTCATGTTCAGCATCTGTGCGGTCATTCTGCCCGTGGTCTTAAGATACATTTGCTTGTCCTTTGTTTGAAAGCAACATCCGTCTTGTACGGTTCCAAAGACTTCTGCTTGGCAGCGGTAGTGGGCTGAATGTTGTGTACAAGTCAGTCATCTGTAGATACACAGATACACATGTTTCCTGTGTATTGATGGCGCGTTCAGATGCTTACTGGTGTTATATGGACTCAACCTATTAAGTTAATGGGTTGTTTGTGATGCCTTCAAGACTTTTTAGATGTCAGAACTGGAATTAAGAGTTTAAAGTAGGAAAAGTCATTTGTCCTAGCGCCAAGCATACTATTACTCATAACTAATGCCTACTCTAATCTAATCCTCTGCCTAATTTTACATAAACACCCATCAAGTATGTAAATGCCCATAGACATATGTACATGACTACGAGACAGCACCCATATTCTTTCCATTGGCTGCTTTATAAACTAAGCCCATTGAATGGTCATCACTCTGGATAGCATGTCCAGCACAGGACGTGGTGGTGGAAGGAATCTGTAGATCCTTCATTGGCGCATCTGCCCATTCAATATTTTGCATAAGGTGTTACTGAAAGTAGAGGCTTAATGTCACCCAGGAGCTTCGTACTTTGGAAATATTGGAGCAGGTGACATGTATAAAAATGGGAAATAAATTATGGTCCAATATAGTTTGTATTAGTGTTGATACTCCTGATTATTGTTGGCCATTAATTGAACTTTACCCTATAGGATTCCTCCCACTAAATCAAAATCCAGACTTTTTTTTTTGTACTGTGGTTAATGAAGACGCTTAAACATTGCATTGGATGGCCTTGACTTTATTTCCCATCTGGTGGCTACATGACGCCTTATCTTGGATGTTGGATAGAAGTTTATTTTGCACCCGTTTTTTTTTTTTTTTAACTTGTGATGTATAGATATTCACTAAAGCTGACATTTGAGATCATGACTGCAATATACCTGAACTGCTTAGCTGCTCAGATAAGTTTGGAGGTTTTGGATGTACCCTTGATAGTGATACCATGGTCATAGTCATTTAATGCTTTTCAGACCACAGTAAAAAGGGTTGAGAGCTCTAATCTAATCAGACTTAATCTGTCAAAATCAATATGTATCATATGGTAATAATAGCTGTGTAAAGGCTATATTACAATATGACGCATGGAAGTACATGAGCAAAATTAATTACGTTATGAAATGGGAATGGGGAGAGTTATCAGAGGTGTCTGATAGTAAAACTGTTCTAGTTTCTCATGGCAATCAATCAGATTCAACCTTTCACTTTCCCACAGCAGTTTATAAAATGAAAGCTGATCTCTGATTGGTTTCCACGGGCAACTGGAACAGTTTTTCTCTCAGACACTTCCAATAAATCTCCCTGATTTAATGTGTCCAGGTAGAAAAGTTGAGTTAGGTCAAGGCCACACAAAGCAAACGTGTTAAGCAACATCCACTGAAAATTGTGAGGTTTTTTTTTTCTGCAGCTTGCTTACAAAATCTTGTAAATCTTGACAAAAGTATTAACTTAAAAAGTAGTACAAGAAGCCAGACAACATGGTGCTAAACATCACCATTGACTTCTATTGCAAAAAAACTATAAAAAACATACATGACAAAATTTTTTCCAGCGGACTGTAAACCAAATGTAGAAAAACGGACATGCGAATGGGCACATAGACATTAAAGGATCTGAATGCTTCCTTTAAAGTGACGCACATGGGGGGCACATTTACTTACCCGGTCCCTGCACGATCCCCGATCTGGACTGTCCGACGAGGATGAACTCTGCCGCGATTCATGAAGATCGTGCGCCCGATATACTGCATGTGTCTGTTCCCCGATCATTTCCGCCGGAGTTCACCTTCTTCTTCCCGGTGTATGTAAGTGCATGACTTGCGACACAATGTTTTAATTAAATCCTGTGGTTTGTCCGAATCCGTTGGATCTTCCAATGGCCCTCCCCCCCGACTTGTGTTGCATGAAAGCCGGCACGATTGCTCCAAAATCCAATCACGTGTGCCAAAAACCCCTTTTAAAGCCCTGTCCCATTAGCACAACAGAAATCGTCGGGATGTCCAACGAAAGTGCGGTTAGTAAATGAGCCCCATTATGTCATTTACATATGTGTATAGGAGCCTAGTGCACACTATATTTATAAGGATCCCAATATTGTCTGGGCGCCCACGCTTTCGTATGTTTCCCTTCCAGTCTTTAAATAGCGGCTTCTGGCTCTTGTTATTCTTTCATACACTTGACAATGTGAGGAATTTTGTTCTTGGCAGAAGCTTTCAGGCATGAAATCTTTCCTCTTACCACGTGGTTTATCCTCAGTTACACTGTGTTACAGACCAGGTTGGCAGATGATATGAAGTGTCAGCTGTGAGGGAGCAGTCTCCGGGATTACACTGGCGTTTAGTAGAGTCCACTGTCTATACTACACCGTCATAATATTTGCCTCTAGAAGTGATGGCTCGGTAGTTTAGTCTCCAGGATATGGCCTATCTTCATAATAGGGTGCTCAGAGATTAATGGGTCTGGGTCCCGGGAGCCGACAACAAGTTTATGAAGTGTCTTCAATTTTCTTTTTTTATTGTATTCAGAAGTTTTTAAATGTTTGTGAATGTTAAAGGACCTGTCACTTGTAGGAACGGCACTAAAGTAAGCAGCTCCTAGTGCTACAACAGACGCAGCAGTGTTACACTGCTAACATTATCCGAAACCTCCGATAACGCTAGCAGACACTTCCGTAATGTACACTAGAAAAGCCGGACCAGCGTATTCATGAGGGGCGCTAGGGGTGGTGACTGCCGCATGATGCTCAGCAGTCACTGCCGGCCTATGGAGTGGTCCGCTTTCAGTGTGGTCCGGCGTTTCTATTGTACAGCACGGCAGTGTCTGCTAGAGTTATCAGAGGGTTCCGATAACGCTGGCAGTGTAACACTGCTACATCAGTTGTAGCACTAGGAGCTGCTTGCTACAGTAAGCAGCTCCTAGTGCCGTTTTTACAGGTGACGTTTTTAAGGAGAACATGTATAGATGTGTATGTCAATGTAGCTTTTCCATGCTCACTGGCTTTGTGTCCTCACACTGCTGTGGTCTTGGATCTCTACATTGAGCTGAAAAACAGTGCATGGTGAGGACATACCCCAATTGAAACCACAATCCTTGAGCATCAATGGATTTTCACAGACCTGCCGGTACCAAAAAAAAAGAAAAAAAAAAAAAACACAAACAAGTTTAATAGCTCTTCAGGGCCAATACCTAACACAGTCTGCAGGTTTTCTCTCTCTCTCTCTCTCTCTCTCTCTCTCTATCTCTCTCTCTCTATCTCTCTCTCTCTATCTCTCTATCTCTCTCTATATGTGTGTGTGTGTGTGTACTCTGACACAAAAAATGTTTTGTGGTAGGAATTAAACCTTCTTAACTCAATTCTTGAACTATTAAAAATAATATAATACTGCATCAGCCCATGCCCTCCCATATTCCACAAAGGTGTTGTGATTTTATGTCTATCTATCTATCTACTTCAGGAAAATGTAAACAACACACAATCGAAATAGGTAGAGGTGGGTGCAGGCACAATGGGACCAGGCCTCAGGTCCCTCAAAAGTAGAAACAATAGAAAATATGCAGCACTCCAAGACAACTGTTAAAGGGTGTAAACGGTGGGTTCTTTTATTCCATGTTTAGCAGATACAATAAGGTGCAGCGACGTTTCGGCACGCTTGGAGCCTTTTTCAAGCCAAGTAACAATGGTGGACAATACATCTATATAGCAATGTACCATTACCCACCCCGTGATGTGCCAGTAGCTATATAACACACTCCGATCTCCATTTTCTCACTTGTGTACAATGCCATTTATGCAGCCCATAACATAGTTGTACAGGGATCGCGGCAGACGGTATCCTAGTAACCAGTACGCTGTGACATGCGCACTCTACCGCCCCCCAGCTTGCGTTCACCTGATGTGTGACCGGCGCGCCAATCCAGTTATACACTGGTGAGCGACTGGCGCGATAATGTTGTTACACGCTGGCGAGCGATCGGACACTCTTTTCATACATCTTGAGGATGAGGTGGTGAGAATCCGGTTTTTATTTTTCATTTTTGATTTGTACATTGTAATTTTGTTACACTGATCATCAGTAATCACATCAAAGCACTTTATTGTCACAAGCACTTTTGATGGTAAAATCATGCCTTACCTATTGTACTGTACATGCATTTGCACTTTATAATATGATACATTGTTGTTTTGTATTTGTAACACAATTTACTAAGTCACCTTAGACGGAAAATATGTTAATGAGGGGGAGGGACCAATTGAATCATGTGATCACTTATGTTTGCTATATATATGTATTGTCCACCATTGTTACTTGGCTTGAAAAAGGCTCCAAGCGAGCCGAAACGTCGCTGCACCTTATTGTATCTGCTAAACATGGAATAAAAGAACCCACTGTTTACACCCTTTAACGGTTGTCTTGGAGTGCTGCATATTTTCTCTTGTATCTATCTATCTATCTATCTATCTATCTATCTATCTATCTATCTATCTATCTATCTATCTATCTATCTCTGTCATATCCATATCTATCTATCTATCTATCTATCTATCTATCACTGCCATGTCTATCTGTCTATCTATCATCTATCTTTATATTCTTGGCTATCCATTATTCCTCTGATTCTGTAAATATGTGATTTCTTCTAGATATAACACTAAGGAAAATATTCTTGGATGCATCTATAAAATTCGACACAATTGTAGACGTTCATGCATGAGCCGTAGAAGGCCACCAGAGAGCCATCAGAATATTCTTGTCACTGTCCTCTTTCCTGTATAGACCGCTGAGTGTTTCTGTATTTCAGATTTAAAAAAAAAAAAAAATATTTGCAATGTCCATTAGGATCTTCTCAACTCCCTATGGACAATGAGGACATTACCTCTCTCCTCCTGATGGAATGACTCTTGGCTTTCAGGCTGCAGTAGGACCCCAGGGATTTTCAGATTGGATTTTACAACAACCTTGATGTTGATCTCCTTTTTTTTTTTTATGCAATGAATATAGAACTCGCACAATATCACTGTACGTTATGAAAAGTGCAAAAGGTACTTGTCCTGCCAAGTCTAAAAATACTCTTCAGGAGATTGTTAGTCACGGACCTCTTTGGCATGGTTTGAGTTTTATTACCATTTATTATTTTTTTTTTCACGTTCTCACTTGGATTTAATTTGACATTTTCTAAAGTTGTCTACCACCCCACCCATTCATAAATGACTTCATTATCGCTCCTTAGGTCACACCTTTTTGCCTTCAGAGTATCTTGCACACAAAAAAAATGAAGGGTTCTTGCATTAAAACAAATGTTTGCAAACTATAGCATTTTTATTTTATAGGACCACAAGGTTACATCTTCATACTAGAAAGAAAACCTTTTTCCGATACAGGAGGAAATGCTCTGTCTCCTATCTGTGATGGGGAAATGTCTCCTCCCAGCTCCCTTACACTGCTTTGTAAATATTTAAGTTTTTAAAATGCAGGATTTAAACTCAAGACTTCAGCTGTTAAAGGAAACAACCAAGAAAGGAGAAGCTTGCCGCTTACAGGAGACAGGAGTTTACTGGCCTAAAAGCCTCAATAGTATTCTTCTTTACAGCTACAAAGTGTTGTTATAGGGAAGAAAATCTTTGTACGATTTTTACATATTTGTTTAAGATACTAGATTGTATAGATGTACCAGTACTCTGTGTCTGTAAAGAATAACATTGCTATTTAGGCTTTTGGGGTTAATAAAATCCTGTACCTTCTAAGATTTATTAAATCAGGAGTCTTAAAGTCAAATCTCACCAAAGACTAACCGGTATAATAATTGCCTGAAATATATACAGGCACTCCCTGGGTTACATACAAGATAGGGTCCGGAGGTTTGTTCTTAAGTTGAATTTGTATATAAGTCGAAACTGTATATTTTATAATTGAAGTTCTAGACAAATTTTTTTTCTTTTGTGCCAGTGACAATTGGAGTTTAAAAATTTTTGCTGTAATTGGACTAAAGATTATCAATAAAGCTTCATTACAGACACCTTCTAGCCTGGGACTATAGTAAAGCATCCAGAGAGTTTCACCAGAGGTCACAGTGGGCAGAGGGGTCCGTCTGTAACTAGGGGTCGTCTGTGTCGGGTGTCCTTAAGTAGGGGACTGCCTGTAGTATTATTATTTCATGCCCTAACAAAAGCGATATAGATATATAAAAGGTGGTTTGTATTTATCTATGATGCTAGTGGGTTCTACATAGATATGTAGCTGTTGTTTCCTAGATGCTTGTCTGAATGGCAATACTTGACGGTAATTAGATTGAAAAAGTTTATTGTTCCTTTCTGCCCTTCAGCTTTGTGTATGGCCGTAGCTGCAGGAGAACAGGACTCCTTGTAGTACAGGACATTTGGCTGACAGCAGCTGCTAATGAAGCGGCGGCATCATGGCGTTCAGCTTGAGCTCCTGAGATCATTCTAATATATGTCTGAGCATTCATCCAATTGCTGCTGTAATGATTAAGAATGTGTGATTTGTGCTGCGCGTCCTCAAGATGTGCCAGGGAAGTAGCGGATTCTCTTGTAATACAATAAGGGATACTTGCTTGCTGTTTAAATGAAGCTTTACATGATGGGTATTCAGTAGCTTTGTGCCAAGCCAGCAGATTCCAGTTTAATGTATGCTCTTCAAAATAATAATGTCTTTATGGACCTAAAGGGGTTTTTCCACCAATCAAGTTGGGCTCTATTCACAGGATAGGGCCTAACTTTGTGATGAGTGGGGGCCTCAGTAATAAGACCCCCACAGATCACAACAACACGGGCCACCAGTATACCAGTTCTTGTCCCCCAACGATCAGCAGGTTAGGCTCTATCCTGTGGACAGGGTCTAACTTGATTGGTGGGAAAACCCCTTAAAAGGAAATCTGCCATGATGAACCAGGGACGCTTGCTGATAGATCCAGGCACCGTGACTGTGATAATCTTCTTATATTTCTTGGCCTCCTTCTAAAATCAACTTTTAACATCATGCTAATGAGCCTGAAGGCCTCTGGGCCTTTTTACCAGAAGCCCTCCATTCTATAGCTATTACACTGTGCAGGAGCACTTCCCCTCTCTCTCTCTTCTCAACTCCACTTCCCGTAATTTCGGTACGAGTGAAAACACAGTGGGAGAGGGAGAAGGCTTTTTGAAAGCCTTTCAATTCTGCTCCAGGTTGTGCCAGAATGGGCTCTAGCAGGCTGGTTAGAGCTCTGCAACTCCCCAATTCAAAGAAATTCAATTGGGACCTTAATCTATTTTTTTGGGTAAAAAATTCAACAAAACCGTCGTATCAAATTTTTGCGAAATCTGCTCCTCTCTCCTCATTACCATGAGCGCTTTAGAAAGTGAAAGCTGGAGTCTTATTGGGGAGTTGGAGGCCTGACGTATCCTTGCATCGCCTTCACGTATGTGTGGCTATTTATGCAGACAAGTTTGTGGCATGATATCTCTTCATGAAGCATGTTCTATAAGGAAATGGTTATTTTCTTTTTATATGATGCATTCCCAAGGCTCGCCAAGAGGGACTGTTATCACACGTCTCCATTTGCTGACTTTGGCGTGGATGTCGTTTTCCCTAGTCATAGGGTGGTGACATAACCGCTCAATTACTTCCCGTCACATGGACGGCAGCATATTTATCTATTGTTAGGTTCCAGGCAGTGTCAGTATTTACTGCAGATGACGAAGGATTTAAGGACTATAACAAGAAATAAAAAATGGCGCGCAGATATATTGTTTTTCATATGGCTGTGATAAGAATGGCGGCTGTTTTTGTTGTAAGGTCTTGTATAGTCGTTATATTGTCTTTCACTCAAGAACATCACTAAAAATGTCTTCCTCACCTTTGCCACCTATGCACCTAGTTTCTGGGGCTTTGTGTATGGCCATTGGTGCGTCTTTTATAGGCACTGTTCACACAAGCATCGTGGCTAGGATACCAGATGCTTCATTGAACAGATCTTGTTGTATCCCCCCTGACCTGTAACCACTTACTTGGGGTTGTGGTATTTTTAAGGACAAGAATAGCCGGGCATCCTGTGCTATTTTTACCATGATACTAGAAGCGCTAACAGATAGCTAAAACTGTAGTGTGAAGAGAGATTTACCAATTTTCTGAGGTTCATCTTATCTATTACATGTGGTTTTTTTTTTGGGGGGGGGGGGTTCTTGTATAATACTTTGATATTTGTGGTCATACACACAGATTTACTATCCCAAAATAGAGGGATAGACCTTACCTGCTATGGCTATAGATTGGTTAGTCTGTGTGTGCTTGTTTTCTTAATGTTTTTCAAAAAGTTCATTAAGGAGCTCTGTTTCTTCAGTTTTTGCTGTTCTTTGCTGTGTTTTTAGCTCTTTTAGGGCAGAGATGTGAGTCTGAGACACACCCCTTGTTCACCATTGGTTCTGTTTTCTTTTGCAGCTCAGTGTGATTGGTTGCTGTATGTAAACACTAGTCTATCAGACCAGATTGACCAACCATGTAATATGTATGGGGGACACTGACTCGTCTCTGTTGAAAATATTGAGGGAGATAATGTAGAAAATTTAGTTATTTCTCGGTTTTAATTTGCTATAGGGTACATGCCCTATACAGCCTGACAAAAATGAGCATTTAGTCTGTGGGTTTTTTAAAAATGCAAATTGCTGGAGACTAAGAATCTCCGTAATAAAAATATTATTATCATATATATGTGTTTTATATTGATGTATAAACACAGGCAGCACTCCGATGCTTTATATTGGATACTAATGTATCGCTTGTACATTCCATGTTCACCTGATGTTCTGCTATGTATAATAGACATAGGAAGCCCATTCCCTACAAGCGCCATTATATCCGGCCATTGTCATAATTGACGTTTAGTAAGTAGCAGATCTACTACTAGTAGCAGCTACACGTAGTGAAGCGGTTAGCATTGATCAGCTCTGCAGTACACGTAGCCCCGAGCACTTCTCGCCTTCTATTACATTAGTCCTATTCTGCTCCTGAGTGCTTACACCAATTAAGGAGGCAAGACATGAAGGATATTCTCCAGGAGCCGGAAAGACACTTTGCAAAAGAAGCTGAGCAATAGTCTGCGAGCTGCTGTGAGAGCGTTCCCAGCGTTCATGACATCAGCCTCCTCCCTGTCCATTAGCCGGCGGCTTCTCCAGTGAGTGACACAGGCCTGTGTGCTGCACCGTCACATCCAGGAGCCAGGGAGAAGGAGGAGGCGACACTCCAGCCCTGCTCACATTTCTTCTACGAGTTTTCTTCTAGCAGAATACAAGGTCCTGGAGATACCGCACCGTCTGTTTACTAACATTTCCAGGATGTCCCCACTGCAGAAAAGGTGAGGATGTCCTTGAGATCATCCCAGCTGAAAACTTGAGGATTTTATTTCCCTCTCCGTCCCCCGTCCCCCCCTCTATTCTCTATCCCAGTCCTGCATTGAGCAGCAATTTTCCCATATCCGTGCGTCACTGGGAGACTGCGTGTAATGAAGCGGCGACACCGGAGGCCACCACTCTGACACACAGCAAGAACAGACTACTACCCCCAGCAGCTCCCGGATAGTGGGGAGCACCACAGGCTGCATGATGTTAAGCCTACAGGACTCTGTGTTCTTCGAGATCAGCATAAAGTCCCTGCTGAAGTCCTGGAGCAGCAGCTGTAAGTACACGGTCACATTTATGTCTCTGTTACCGCATTCTTTAAGATCTGATTTCTACTCCGGGTTTTACATAAGCCGTAATCTTGTGAAATTCCTGTGCCCGGAGCTGGGGCTGATTCATGTATATAGCGGTGCCCTCCGCCTGCCCGCTCTCTGTCTGTCTCTCTCTCTGCAGAGTCATCTGATAGGAACAGACTTTTGCCAAGCACAAAATGTTCTTTTTGAAGTGAAATGGGTTGCCCATGCAGAGAGTGGTGAATGCCCATAAATAATGCAGGGTGTTTTTCATCCCTGGATGCAGTGATGTAAGGGATAATAACAATTTTTATCTCCACATCCTTGCACTTTCACCACTTACGGTTATTGTACTTTATTCCGGGTAATGTAGAAAGTATACCCTAATTGCTCTCCTCTCTGATCACTATTACTTGTATAGCTCCAACGTAAATACATACATGCACGTCAAACATAGTTAAAGAGGATTCGTCATCTTTTCTGATATGTCTGTTTTAATAAATACTTGCACTCCCCATTAAGTGACAGTTTTTGAGAACCTCTTCCTATAACATTGTGGGGTACCTCTGTTATTACTACTAGTAATGTATATGTCAGTGTATTGACAGGAGGATGTACCAGCTGGGGGTGTGTCCCTGCACTGTCTGACGCTGTCCAATCAGTGATGTCGCTGTGTGTGTGTGTAGGGTCACACCCCTTCATATATAATGAGGAGGAACATCGGAGGAATTCTAGGAAAAGATGATTCAGAATATTTATGATTAAAATAATCGGACAATTTGGTGTTATTGTTTCTCTTGCTGAAGTGGTGTCACTCTATCCAGGCTCACAGCGGCAGCACTGATTGGACAGTATCAGACATGCCTTTAACTGGTAACACCCCCTTGTCAATGTTATCGTACAATGCGGAATTGTATCCCTAAATGCAGTATCCCTAAATACCAAACCATTTACATTGATATTTGATTAATAAACTTTAGAGAACTATATTCCTCTGTATGGGGAATGTCTTTAAAGTTTCTTTACAAAGGAAGATGGAAAAGTTCCTTGCTTGGGTTATTCTTTTTAACATTTATTACATTTTGGGTTTTAGTTGCCAGTTGTTTTAAAAGATTTCCTGTCTCCGCTCCTTACATGCCCCTTTCTCCTATTGTTCCATGTGACTTAATATTATATTTGTATATGTCCCCAATGACGTGTAAGGCACTGCGGAATTTGATAGCGCTATATAGATAAAGATTATTATTATATTATTATTCTTAACTGGTCTACACAAAAAAAACTATTCTCATGACATTAATGAGTTCCTCTGTTACTTTTTAGGTAATCATTATGTCCCTACCTGTTTTTTTTTTTTTATCCAATCAGTATTGACACACTCATTGGGCACACTTTGATTAGGGGCCTGTTTAACACCTTTTTTGTCAACATATTCATAGTAGGAGGAATAACAGAGGAACAGCACAATACAGAATTATGAAGAAATATGGCTCAGATTTGTTAACTCACAGGAATTAGAAGTATTTACTAAAATAGACACGCCGATCGGCATTCCAAGGGGAATTCCAATCACGAGAACAGGGGTTATACGTCCTCCTTACCTACTGCTACAGTGACTGGAGTGTGGAGTAGAGGTCGCCATACATGTGCAGCTTCATACATTCACTTCTATGGAACTCACTGCCCGGTTCTATTCAGAACCCCTGTAACGTGAGTAAGGAGATGATAGTTGCACCTGTGCATGAGATATGGGTTGGAGAGATGTGAGCCCCAGTAGTAGGGTCCCAATTTATTAGACATTTATGGCATAACTTGCACTTATACTAAAAGGTGGCAATGCCTATGTGACAACACTGTGCTCAGCATTTGCATCACGTAGGCATCTATAAATCTATAAAGATGTCATACAGTCCTAGAGGTACCCAGAGCTATGTACCAGCAATTCCTCCTATTTGGTTTGGTGCTCTGTCACGTGATGTGCAAGGGGTATAGATGCATTATGTAAGAGTTATGAAATGCTGCGCTAGTGAAATGTGATCATTCCTATCATTATCATGGCAAACCCTAGGGGAAACTTGGAAGTCAGCTGAATTTTGTGACAGCGGGTCTCTCCGTAACACAAAACCTCTGTAGCCCCAGCTTTACAGGCGTGCTTAGCCAACAATACGGGCTGCTGTGCTGGGCAGCGGTTGTCTTTCACAGATGACAATGCGGTGACATTCATGCGCACTATATACAGGACACCGCACCTCGGCCAGCAGTTTTTGGAAGGTCGTCCTCTACTTTAACTCTTTAGGTTACCATTAATGCAGAGTATAACCAACAACTTTATAACATAAGATCAAGCACAATGTGGAAAGTGGATATTGAGAGTCTCACTACTCTCCATTGTGGACTCTCATGTCGGGTGACCTTTACTGAGCCATAGTCATATGTTTTAGGTTACGGTATATCCCTATATAATTTATTCTAAGAAATAACATCATAATGAGACTGAGTCACTGAGAAGTGTTGCAGTGTTCCAGTATACTTTGCCACTTTTAAAGATTTGTTTACTCGGTGAATGGAAACATTTACATGCATAAGATGAAATCCCAAACAGACTGAATATTTTCCACAGCTGAGGGTTCGCTTCAATGCTCTGGGAACAAAACACTGTGCACTCCAGACTAATGGAGTCTTCCCAATAATAATGATCATCACTTGGGGTCTGACGGCTAGGATCCTTCAGCGACCATGAGTTGCCCCATGTGTTTGATCATACTGGCCGTTCACCCAAATTCTGGTATTGGATGGATGTGTTGTAGCAACTCCACATTTGGAGGTAAATAAGAAAATTTTACTGTAAAGTTGTTGAGGCTAAAATGGCATTTATAAAAATAATGGACCCTTTAATTAGAAGCTTCCTTTGAGTAGAACTTTATAGGATGTTCCGTAAAAATGTATAATACAGTACTGTTTTTCCGTTTTTGGTAATACCTTGATATATACACATATTGCTCAGTGCACAGGATACAATGTTACAATGCTGATATCTTGTAGACCCACTTAGAAGAACAACCTTTGAATCACTTCCTACCCTTGGCACTATTTAGATAGACATGGGTTTCACTCGTTTAACATAATAGCGGTGGTAAAATCTCTCTGCACAGTAGCTTTCAGAGTGTCCCTGCTACTGTAAACCCCTGACCCTGTCACTGACCTCAGTGAATCTGGATGAAACAGTTCAGAGGTCACTGAAAAACTGCAAGAAACTTTGGACACGGGAATTGCATACAGATTTCCATGGCTTTTGTGTGTCCTTCTGGGATGTCACTGACTTGGGGGTAGAAAGGGGATTCCTGGAGTCCCATTCCATTGATTTACTGATACATAAGCTTCATTCACTTTCACCAGTCATTTAATTTATCACTTCTTTTAGCTCTGGATCGGTCTGTGTCAGTATTTTTGGACTTGAGTTGAGCTTTTCACTCTTCAGGCTTGTGCAGGCTGACATTTGTGGGATTTATTGTGTTCCCTGTGGATATATTTGCATAGCTTTTTTGTCCAACTTTTTATTAATGCCCCCTATTGTGTGCCCGCACTGGAATGCTGTCTAACCTGTACCCACATCTTCATCACACTGCAGTGTATTTTACTGGAACGATTTGCCTGCTCTTGTGTATCTTCATGTAAGATGCAAGACCTCCCCCACCCCCACCTTCCCCCTAAGTGCCCCTTGTTTTACCAGTGATCTTAAGCCAACCAGGGCAATACGTACTCGGACCGCTGCATCATCTGCCAACAACTGAAAACTTGTCACCTCCTTTTCTAACATGTCTGACTGTTTTAGTACCGTACATACAGGTATTCCCCATAAACTATATAACAAATTGATAACTGGATGTTACCATTTCTTATGTTAAAGGGGCATGTCCATTCACATTCTGGCAGGGTCAGCACTGATTGGACTGTCCGTTTCTAGAAAGACACACCCTAATGGGTAACACTTAGTTTACATTTTGTTAAATTGTTAGGAGGATGAAAAGAGAAAAATGGCTGCATTTTTTTGTATAACTTGGATGAAGTGACTCAGTGGCTAGCATTACAGCCTTGCAGCGCTGGGGACCTGGCTTCATGTCCCAGGGTCAACATCTGCAAAGAGTTTGTTCTCTCCATGTTTCCATGGGTTTCCTCCAGTTTCCTCCCTCACCCCAAAACATACTGGTGGGTTGATTAGATTGTGAGCCCCATTGGGGACATGGACCAATCTGGCAAGCTGTGTGCAGCGCTGCGTAATCTGTGTGCGCTATATAAATAAAGGAATTATTATCTTCTTTTTTAACAGATGTCACAGGCTATTCATGGTGGGGGAGAGCCTCTCTTGGCAATGGATCTGTACCGTAAAGGAAATCTACCATTTAAAATCCATAACAATAAACCAGGGACACTTACTTATAGATCCAGACACTGTGACTCTGATAATCTTATTATATTTGTTATCCATGGCTTCCTTTCTTCTAAAATCAACTTTTAAAATTATGCCAATGAGCCAGAAGGACGTTACCAGAGCCCCTCTGTTTTGCAGCTTCCCAGGCAGTTACACTGTACAGGAGCACTTTCCCCCCTTCCCACTCGATTAGGCAACAGCAAACGGAGGGAGGTGCTGAGGGAGTATGGGGGAGGCAGAAGCAGTGTACCAGCCTCTGAAGCTAGGTCATGGAGGTGCTGGGGCAGTAATTGCACCATATTAGTTGCTAAATACTTGCCAATGGCCAACCTCCTGCTGTGTACAGCAGTACAATCCTGCAGCATGTCTTGTCATGAAGCAGGTTTCACTTGCAGCTTTCAACCTTTGCATTTGGTGAAAACAGTTGGGGAACAGATTAATCTACAGGGAAGCCACAGCTAGTGATTTTTTTTGGGATTTCTGTGATGGTGGCTTATAGATAAGCATGCAGCAGCGTATTCGTCCCATGTGGTCTTGGCCTTAGGGGTTACTCAGTTGAATGTTCCAGTACTTTTATTATTAGTTACTATAAACATACAAGGCAGGGTGTGCACACAATTGTGACATTTGGTGTGTACATACGTATGTCTATGTGCATGCCTGAGGTCACTTCCACATTCCAGCAGACCTGTCCTCCAGTATGGTGAGAAGAAGTGTTTACATAGTCTGCAATACGCCGGTGTCCAGCTCTTACGCTTTGTAGTAATGAGGCTAAACTAACAGAATACTACTAGTCCAGACACATATTTACACCACATTGACATTAGAGTCTTGTATGCATAGCTTGGAGACATTGTGTTTCTTTCTATTAATCATATCCATATACTTCAGTCTGGTCTACACATTTGATAAGTCGGCATTGTTGCTGCAGAAGCAGAGCTTAACTATTTTATGAAATTGTTTGTTATGCACCTCAATTTACATGGAGCACCTGTTGTACAGGTGTTGTCTGTTTCTGCTCTCTGTGTAATGTGCACCACCTAAAACGCAAATGGTAAAAGTCACCCCACTCTCATCCATTGCCATTAGAAGTTGCAATATATCAAGCATGTACCTATACAGGTATGCAGCCTAGATAGACCTAGTTGGGAATATGAGCTGCAGATAAAGATCAAATCTGTGTAACTGATTTTATCTTTGGTTCTATAGCACATAGAATCAAAAACCTAATAAAACAATTACAGGCTCATCCAAGGCAAAAAGTCACTCATTTGCTAATGACTTTGGATGAGATTTTAGAAATTCTAGAAAAAAAATGTCATAGCCTATCTTTTGGTGGCATTAGTGAAGCGGTGAAAAGGCTGTGACAGTGTCCCTTTAATGTGAACTCAAAAGGGCAGATTTACGGCTTGGGTGCTAGTCTTTAGGTGGAGAGGGGAGGGGTGAGGCGCCTTCTCCCTTCTCCATCCAGCCCTTACTTAAAGCGAACCTGTCGTCACACTTCTCACAAATTCAGCGAGTGACCAATTCCCATAGAATGCTATTAACTAAATGATGTCCTTCTCTTAAAAAAATTCTTTTAAAAATCTTTTAAAAGTTTCCCTCAGATCCCCATAAAATCAACTTTTTCCTGAAAGGGGTTTTCCCACGAACCAAGTTACACCCTATCCACAGGAGACCCCACAGAGCACGAGAATGAGGGGGGTTCCGTTGGGGTCGTAAGTACCTCAGTCGGACCCCTTGTCTCTCAGAAGGCCACCCATGACCGTTCTGCTCCAGTCATCTTTCGTGATCTGTGGGGGTCTCATTACTGAGACCCCTACCGATCGGCAAATTAGGCCCTAACCTATGGATAGGGCCTAACTTGGTTTGTGGGAAAACCCCTTCAAGATTTTGCAAATGTTAGCGGGTAAAGGACCTTGGATGACATCACTTGCGTCACATGACTTGAAGTGCTGAATGAGGCATGGGGAGAAGTAGCAATTTATGGATATACTCTGGATCTGGCTATATGCCAGGTAAGATAACAAAAAAGATTTTATGGAGATGTGAGGGAAGCAATTTTTATCTAAAAGAAGCATGTCATTTAGTTAGGGCTCTATGGGAACCTGTCACTAGCTGAATTTGTTAAAATGTTGTGACAGGTTCCCTTTAAACAGACATGTCTTTAAACCCGACTTTACTTAGTCCTCTGCCTTTATCTTTTACTCCACCTGATCTAAGAGAATTTACCCATCTACATGCATAGAAATGTGACAGCGAAACTTTGCAGGAAGTTGGTTAATCTCTTCCTTTGTTTCCCCATTCCCTGTGGTGTGCCACTCTCACAATATAGAATAATTTCCCTTTGCTGGAGGTGCAGGGGTTACTAGCTGGGAGGACGTTGTAGGGTGTGTGAACGATGACGAATACTAATGACTGAATATACTGTATAGAGGATCATAAAAAATGATAATTGTTCCAGTCACATTCTCATTGTGTCATTATTAGATTTCTCCTATTATGGTGTTACAGGGGACCTGAGAAACTCCAAGGGAACCAAAACCTGGCAGGTGGTCCTCCTACGAAAGGTAGAGAACATTCCACCTCAGCCCAAAGCTTATCTGAGCTTTAACAAATGACATCCAGCACATGGTATCGAGTAAGATCTGGGAGCCCTGAACCTCCACGCTCCTTATGTCTAGTCTAGTCAATGTGTTTTGGGTGGGGAGTAGCCAAATAAACTTCATGGCAACAACCTGTGTAAGCGAAGAAGGAAAACTGGTGGCAGATCTAATGGGATAATGGGATAGTTCGGAAGTTGTATATTATCTTAGGCTGCGAGTCCATTTTGAGCGTGGTCATCCTGCCGAACCATGATAGGGAGAGGGAGCTCCACAATGCTTTTTTTTGGCATTTTTGAGGTGGCCGTATCCAAGGGCAGCTATCTTGATCTAGGGCACCATATGACTACATTTATGAGAAATTATATTCACACAGGTCCTTTTTTTTTAATAACATCTAATTGAAGAAATGTATATATATGACAGATTAATTAAACTAAATGTGAGTGTCCAGACGAGAATACCCCTTTAGGGTCAGTTTCTATAGACTAAAGTAGGGGAACATAGTATAGGTCATATAGCAGGTTAGTATTAGACTGAATCTGATATGCTTAGAAAGTCAATTCTGATAATGTGCCGCCCTCTTCTTCTTGTTATACCTCATGGAAAAATGCGGACAGCTTGACATCTTACCTGCTTGAGGGGGGTTTGCCTACAGTGTGACTGTGTAATGATTGGTCTGTGTCATGGTGTGCAGGGACAAGTCCCCAACAGGTAACACCCAGATGCCAATTTATTAAAATAATGTCTAGTCGGAGTAACAGAGGAACCACTGTCCCTGTGTTTTGGGGCATACTTCCAATACTTCCATAGACTTTTACTAAAGTTTACAGAACAGAAAGCACAATTGTTAAACCGTCTCAACCATCTGTAGACGATGGAGCACGTGTGACACATCTGCTAAGATTTGTAGACGTCTCAGCCACCTCTGGTGACAGATCCTTCATGCCTTGTGTTGTAGCACATGTCCCAGAATAAGAATCCACTACAAGGCTACGTGCTGCGTGTATCAAAAGTAGGAACGCTGAAGTAACGGCTGGTGGTGTAAACCAGAGAATTAAAGAAAAGTGGGAATTAGCATCTAATCATTTGTATCTTCCAACTTTATGATCCTCAACAAATGCTTTGGGTCTAAATTCTCGACATTTCTCGGCAATTCTCTTGAAATTTGCATAGGGAAATTGTAGTTAGATCTGTGATTATTATTTTAGGGATTATACAGGATAAGTTAACAGTAACCCTATCACATCAGTGGATCTTTGCTGTAGTACCAAGCACATCCTGTGGATAGATGTGGCGCTGTTTTCTTATCTTCTAAAACGGTATCATTTGAGGAATAAAATGGAAACCAATATAGCACTGGTGTGTGAGGTCTCATCATGCAGAAGCCAGAGACAACAGGGAGAGTGGCTTTGCAGCAGTACATTGAAGAGCTCTCACACACTAGTGCATCAGTGTTCTCCAAGTCTAGCTACAATCCTGGAATAAACATTTTTTCCACAGTTTTGGCTGCTACTAACAACACACACATAAAGGTATTGTTACACAGAACCTAACACTGCAGATTTGTATGGTCCAAACTACTGATGGATTGATTTTTATGACTTATGCTATGGATAAAATCTCTAGAGTAAGATGGAATTGGTTGGTGTGCTGTTTAGGTCATTTTTTGGGTAAAGTATTAATGGGATAACCTAGTGGTAGGTAGAATAGTTCCCAGAATACACATGAGTCCACAGGTCTGGAGTTCAGCCCTGACAGATAAGACTTTTTTTTATAAATAGACCTAGAATTGTGTTTGTTTTGCTTACATTGAATGTTACTATATGATTGTTGATCGGTTGCCTGGTTACTGTATCTGGGATCTTTTACCGCTTACATGTAATTCCATGGACAGGTGGCATATATTTACTCTGTGTTGGTTACATTTTCAAGGTTTTAGCATTGTTGAGGATAACATGTTCTTACTTCCGAGAAGATCACTTCACAATACTTGGCTGCGCTCATGTATAGTGGAGTAGTCTGTGTGTTTAGACATCTTTGGAGCACATATGTCTGTGGATTGTTTCCATTAGTTTCCATTATAAACCTCTTAAGAAGATTCATATTTTGGGTGGGGAGGGGGGATATACTATAGGTTTCCATTGACATTTAGGTCAGTTGTGTAAATATTGTAGCTAGGACCAGGGTGTATGGAAAGGAATTCCTAACTTATTGTCCCTTTTACTTCACTCTTAAAGGGATTGTCTAAAACATATTGCTCCTTGAATGTAGCTGTGTTTTTTTAGTAGTGAGAAAAAAAAATGGTGTTTGACTATTCAGTCATCCATGGTGACCTCTGCATTGACATGACCTTAGTTTAGAGGTCACCCACCCACAGATGGTGCACAGTAAGTAATAAGGAGGATGCACCTGTTAGTTTGCACCTGAATAGCAATATGCAATCAATGTCTTCCCCAAAAACCCCTTCTTGTTCTGTACTGGCTTACAAAAGCTTAAAGGGAACCTGTCACCACGTGTTTCACCAATACTGCAAGTGGCAGGTTCCTCTAAAGCGAGTAACTACCTGACACCCTTCTTTTAGCTAAAAATAGTTTCCCTTGCATCCCCATAAACTTGCCTGGTTTCCAGGGATCTATAGAGCGAGTCTAGGGGCGTGGCCTAATGCCATGTGACCATGGCTACATCTTCACAGGTCCTTTAGCCTCTTAATATTAGCAAACTGTACCCCATGCACATATTTGACCACATAAAAAAAATCACAGCAGCCTGCATGGACTTGTATTCCGTGCAGGGTGATTTCATGCGATATGACATGCTGTGATTTTGAGAGATATATTCTTGGTGTACAGTTTGCTAATGTTAGAAGGCTAAAGGACCTGCAATGATGTCACTCCGGTCACATCACATTACTGCTGCATGCTGAGAAAGCAAGGGGAGGAGCTGCTGGATTCAGTCCGGGGTGGGTGTGGCCTTCTGGGGTATTTATATATTACCTGTAGTAGAGTAATAAAAGGCTGCAGATCCGACTACACATAATACAAATTAATAGATTTTATTGGTAAAAGCATGTGTCTGATGCAAGGTATTACTAGTATTAGTAACTGCACTAGTATTACTAGTGCATCCGAACTTTAGTCTCGCCTAAAAGCAAGATTTTTCCTTTAAAAGCTTAAACCAGCCGTGTGCACACCTGGCACAACAGTGCAGAAGACAGGATCTGTGCCTGGGGTGAATATGAGTCCATGGATGTATAGTCAGTGGAAGATGGGATCTGCTTTAACCTTAAATAAATAATGGAGCTGTCAATTACCTGTCTCTTCTTCGGTGCCACGCCTAATCCAGGTGGCCACCATACCATCAACTTGACTCATTTCTGTCTGTTCCAGGTATAACACGGGTGTGTAGGTGTAGGTGGACAGCACATGAAGAGTTGTTCCTTGCCAGAACCAGTTAAACTGAGTCTCTTGTTGTAGATTATTTCTCATTACTTTGTGTTAGTTTCTTATTTGTAGCTGTCCAGGAGTAACGCCATGGACTGCTGTTATCTCCAGCTCCGTACATTATTCTGCCTGTGCTGCGGATTGTCCTCTGGAAGCAGAAAACTTCTCCAACTTACAATATTGATTCCGGTTGAATAGGTTTTTGCGCACTATAAAAATACAAGGCTCACAGTTCTGGATGTTTTCTAATCTAAGTTTTATGTTTTTTCTTGGTTTTTTAAAGACGTCTTTTTCTTGTAGCTTGTTTGCTTAGGATGAATTCGCTGATCCCTGTGTATAATATTGAAGATGCTTCTAGTGGACTCTTTAAGGTCAAATCTCCGGCTCAGAACTCGCCATTTACAACCCGGGAGATCTTGCATGTAAAAGGGGAACCTGTCTTTGGCTGTCCTTATGTTACATAGATTGTCATCTGTCTGTAAATGAACGGCTACTTTGTAGACCGTATCCTCTCTGCTACAACAACCTGTTCAACTGATCCTCAGATTTGTGTCACTTGGATACGGAACCCTCCAAGTTCTTTCAATTTTATTAGGTTTTTTTCTTCAAGGATGTGTATGCAATAAAAAGAGAAAATGATTGTGTATCTCACTATTCTACTGCTGTATTCACATCATACGTGTATATAAATATATAACAGGCTTGAAAAGGGTGGTTGACGCCGAAACATTGCCACAATCTCAATAAATCATCTTAATTTGATATCTGGATTACTGATGGCTGCCTACATTTCATACCGTATACACTCACCGGCCACTTTATTAGGTACACCATGCTAGTAACGGGTTGGACCCCCTTTTGCCTTCAGAACTGCCTCAATTCTTCGTGGCATAGATTCAGCAAGGTGCTGGAAGCTCCTCAGAGATTTTGGTCCATATTGACATGATGGCATCACACAGTTGCCGCAGATTTGTCGGCTGCACATCCATGATGCGAATCTCCCGTTCCACCACATCCCAAAGATACTCTATTGGATTGAGATCTGGTGACTGTGGAGGCCATTTGAGTACAGTGAACTCATTGTCATGTTCAAAAACCAGTCTGAGATGATTCCAGCTTTATGACATGGCGCATTATCCTGCTGAAAGTAGCCATCAGCCATTGGGGTCATAAAGGGATGGACATGGTGAACAACAATACTCGGGCAGGCTGTGGCGTTGCAACGATGCTCAATTGGTACCAAGGGGCCCAAAGAGTGCCAAGAAAATATTCCCCACACCATGACACCACCACCACCAGCCTGAACCGTTGATACAAGGCAGGATGGATCCATGCTTTCATGTTGTTGACGCCAAATTCTGACCCTACCATCCGAATGTCGCAGCAGAAATCGAGACTCATCAGACCAGGCAACGTTTTTCCAATCTTCTACTTTCCAATTTCGATGAGCTTGTGCAAATTGTAGCCTCAGTTTCCTGTTCTTAGCTGAAATGAGTGGCACCCAGTGTGGTCTTCTGCTGCTGTAGCCCATCTGCCTCAAAGTTCGACGTACTGTGCGTTCAGAGATGCTCTTCTGCCCACCTTGGTTGTAACGGGTGGCGATTTGAGTCACTGTTGCCTTTCTATCAGCTCGAACCAGTCTGCCCATTCTCCTCTGACCTCTGGCATCAACAAGGCATTTCCACCCACAGAACTGCCGCTCACTGGATGTTTTTTCTTTTTCGGACCATTCTCTGTAAACCCTAGAGATGGTTGTGTGTGAAAATCCCAGTAGATCAGCAGTTTCTGAAATACTCAGACCAGCCCTTCTGGCACCAACAACCTTGCCACGTTCAAAGGCCTCAAATCACCTTTCTTCCCCATACTGATGCTCGGTTTGAACTGCAGGAGATTGTCTTGACCATGTCTACATGCCTAAATGCACTGAGTTGCCGCCATGTGATTGGCTTATTAGAAATTAAGTGTTAACGAGAATTTGGACAGGTGTACCTAATAAAGTGGCCGGTGAGTGTATATATTATGGATGTGTGGCTATAGCTGTCCACTATATGTATGGGAGTGTCTCCACCCCCCAAATATAGAGTGAGGAAAGGTTCAGCCATTGTCCATTTTTCCTCCCAGGATTTTCTCTGAACCATGACCAAAGGTGTCTATCAGTTGACTCTTCTCTTTGCAGTATTGAAAACACTCCCTTACCCCTTTGAACCAAGTATGTATAAATGATTAGAGGGGGAATAGGACTTGCCCAAATGAGTGTAAGCTCACAACCCTTGAAGGTCTTTGATCATTTTGTGAAATTTTAAGGCACAATAGTCTCTTTTTATCGTCCCTAAAGAGGCTATTGTGCCTTAAAATTTCAAAAAATAATCAAAGACCTTCGAGGGTTGTGAGCTTACACTCATTTGGGCAAGTCCTATTCCCCCTCCATACATTTATACTCCAGGCCATTAAGTTACGTGGTGACCCTATTAAAGAAGAGTTATCGCAACACTGGCAGGGCCATGTTTGCATTTCAGGGCTCTGTAAAGTTAGGTATGATCTCATGAGTCTCTCTTTATAAAAAGAACCCTGTTAAATCGATCCTTTCCCTTTAATCGCTCTTCTATCTCGGCCTGTGTCAGACTGTATCAATAAATCCCATTATATGTGTCCTAGTCCTGGAAATGTAATTTTTCTCGCCGTTCCTTGCAGCATCTGCTTCTTCTATCCCCATGCCACACATATATTGTGTATGTAACATATGGAGAGACTTACCCACAGCTTGTGTTATCTGATTGTAGTTACATTTACCCTTGAAACAATAGTGCGGACCTCCCTGTAATCCAATCTGTACATTGTGGTACAGGGTCCTGCCATCACCATGGATCTATCAGTATGCTGTCACATTGCCAGGGCAGCGTTCTCTGCAGGCCGCTCTCAATGCCTCTTGAAGGGTATTACAGTATGACCTCTGGCTATGCCACACAATGCAGATCTAGACCAATAGAATAGAATTTTAAGAAGATTAATGTTAGGACAGACCTTCGATATTTGGCCACTGTAATGTAAATCCTGATGGCTTTGGTGCATAACACAGATAAGATTGTATGTACATATCTACTCCATTGCCTTTTCAAACGAAACCTTTTGTCTAAGCATTTGGCTAATCCTAATTGTTGTAATATAATAATGACCTTCTCACGGTCTTCCAGTGGTTTACGGATTACCTATGTCACCTTTAGCTATCCATGTTTCTGTTCATTCAGCGGCCATTTTGAACCAGATGGCTTCATTATGTCTTGTGTCACGGTTGGGATGAGAAGGTAATTGCATATTGCTGGATATTGACAAAGTCATTGTAATTGTTTAATCTGCTGATATGCTATTTTATAATCCCTGTATAAAATCCACACCTACAATATGTTGTGTTTATTGTAGTTATATTCTTTATTTAATTGTCATATTGGACACATTCAGTGTTCAATCCCCTTTCACATAGAATTATATGACGTATTATAGACCAGTTGTCTGTAGAGTAGTTTTTTTGGGCCATAAAGGACCACTTCGACAGGTCGGACTAAATATGTAATGTGCCCTCTTGACTTTAGACATAGATGAGATTAGACAAGAATCCAAAATTCCAATATATCCTTTTATTCCCTGGAAGAGGAGCCATTGGGGCACATTTACTTACCCGGTCCATTCGCGTTCCAGCGGCGGCTTCTCTGACGAGCGTTCGGGTCTTCCGGTGATTCATGAAGGTCCTGCGCCCGATGTCCACCAGGTGGCGCTGCTTAACGTTCGGCCACGCCCCCCCCCCCCCATTTCCGTCGCGTGCATGCCAGCTCCAATGCGACACAAACCGATCGCGTGCGCCAAAATCCCGGGGCAATTCAGGGAAAATCGGCGCAAATCGGAAATATTCGGGTAACACTTAGTGAATGACCCCCATTGTGCCTGACACTGACTTTGTCCTTTTACTAAACAAGCGCTAGCTAGAGGATAACTATAAGAAGAGTATGGCCAGTATTAGCCCATCAACACTTGTCCACGGCCAGTCCATGAATCAAGCACTATGCAATGGCTTCATTTCACAGACCAACCACAGTGCTGAGGACGGGACTCTGAGTATCATAGTGATATATGAGGCAAGAAGACCAGTTCTCTACACTGTGGTTAGCCGGAGATATCCAGCCAGCGCATTATCCAATGGTCATTGTACAATGATCGTATGCTGCTGGTCTTAGATACTGGATAGACTGTGTGACTTGTTCTCCCTCCATCATATTACCTTCACTCTCTTGACTCTGCTTTCTTTATTCACATCACACTCACGAAAACTTGCATGTCGTGTTTGGTCACTTTGGAGGTCGCTGAAGACACCTCTTTAGAACTAAAGGATCAGATATGTTTAGATCCATCAGTTGGGAAGCTCTATACATATTAGTCAACCAGTGCGGCCTAAGTTGTATCTGGTCTACATTAGTCCAGTGCCTGGCTACCCAAATTATGCAATTTCTCAGAGATTTCTATAAAATGGTAACACTTGGCATTAAATTTGCCAAGGATTAGACACTTTTATACACTTTTATTAGTTCACGTGTGCGCCAGAATATTTCTGGCCAATGGTAAGCCAACTAATAGACAGTGCAGAGTTTGACTACACAATCTTATACTACACCAGACTTTTTTTTTACTCAGAATCAAACACTGTGATAAATCTGGCGCAGGGTAGTGTTACTTTAAGACACTTGATAAATGTGTGGTTGTATGTTCGCCCCCTCGAATACCACATGTTACAGACCACTGGAATAAAGGATCTGTCCAATTTAACATGTTTCTGAATCATGAAAATGAATAATTTCCTACAATATTTTTCAGCTTTTCTCGTATGATTTATCACGGCTTTGGGTTGTATTTTGTCCACTTTACACAATTCCAGGCTTATTTTTGACAATAAATCTTTTTTTCCTCTGTTGATGATGATGTTTATCTGTGTCTTGCTATGGTGAGATGTATGACTTTTCTATAAAACGTATAACGTTGTGGCCCATCGTAATGCTGCCAGCCTTGTTACTCATGGTTACGTGTGTGGTGGGTGGCAGCGCATTCTGTACTTTGACTAACGCATAAGACTTTTATAACGGGTGACAAATTACAATTTCCATAGCTTTTACGTTGTTTCCAGGACCAAAAACCTCTTCCCTCATTTGTTTTAATATTGCATTTGCTTGGGAAATTGGCAGCACGCGCAGGTAGTTATGGGAACACAACAAATAAGTCTAACAAAGCGGCTTTACTTCTCATAATTGAACGCAGGTGCGAGCTGTCCGCAGGATCTATTAGCGCCGTCTCAGCTTTTTGCATTTTTAATTTTATACATTATTTGTCTCGGGAAGCCATTAAGATAGAGAGAAACTCTGGCAATAAGGCCAGTTAATGCGTATCAAGAGAGAGATGTATTCTGCGCTGGAAACCTGACGTCTATGAGCAAAATTAATTAAAGGGGTTCTCGGGAATTACATTGGTATGGTTAACTTAATAGTGGACATGTAGCATTCCAGATTGTTGTGTCTATACCATGACTTCAGGTGTAGGAAGGAGGGGGGGTACTGTATACACGTACATTAGGTGTAACTGGGAAATCTGAAAACTCTCAAATGGGGGGTATTGTATTGGGAGAGGATTGGAAGAGTGAAAAGCATCAAGTGCATTGGATATGTAAAAGTCCCATGGTAAACATTAAAGGGGTTGGCCACTTTCCAATAAATCTCTATTATTAGATATGTTTCTGTGTCTTTGCCTCCTTTGAAAGCTGCAGCCTTCCCTTGCTCTCAGTATGCTGCCCTGTGCACATTTATCTCACTGCTCCATGAAATGTTACACATCTTCTCACAGTCCTTCCACACTGACAGCCAGGCGGAGGATTAGTCTTACTGGGCCAGATATATTATTGTGTCTGTGCCAGATTTTTTTTCCCCTTAGTTTTCACAAAAAAAGTGTCTCAGGGGTTGCACATGAATATATGAAGTGTTTGCACTACTTTTTTTTCATGGTGGCATTTTATTTGACCCTTTAGAAAACTGTGCACCTAAAGTGGTAGTATAATTTACTACTGTGAATCGACACAATTCTGTCACAACAGCATTACTTAAATTGCATCAAGAAAAATAAAGGTGTGCAATAAAAATAACTGTGTGCAAACAGACCATATTTACTAAGAGCGTGCAGCTTTATTGGATTAACTGGTGCAAACTGCACATTAATGAGGCAAACTGCTCTAAGGCAGAGAGCACAAATTTTAATATATTTGGCCCACTGTGCTGCTGCAGCTCCTCCTATTCAGTGGAGCTCAGAGATATAAAGAAAGAAACTTGGAGGTCCTGCAAAGAGTACACAAGTAAGTAGGAAGACTGCTGAATCACTTGATGAACATTCAGGTATTAACTACAAGGCATCAAAGGCATTTGGGAAACATATGTAAAGGAGCCGTCACCCCCTTTAGGGCAGCACCTCACCTTGTAAAGAAGTGATAGCTGTCTATTTGTCAACCAATATTGACCAGATTTTGAAGAAACTTGCAGCCCTACGATACAAGTTAAAGAAGTAGACAGTCAAGAAGCAGTCTTTATTTGCCACAACGTGTTTTATTTCAGGATTCTAGCCTTCATTTGTATACAGAAGATGGAAGCTTGAGTCCTGAGCTAAAATGTGTTGTTGCAAATTCTATTTTTACGGACACTGCAACTATTGATTGTCAGTCTACTTATCTGAGCATCTTGAAGATGTGTTTGTATCCCATATATTGGTATGAGAAAATAAGCAAATTGTTTGGTTCTGCGGCTGCAGTGCACAATAATAACCAATAGAGAGATGGTTTAAATGGGAGAATCCTTCATATTTATATGTTTATAACTTTTCCCATGTTTCACCAGTGCTTGGTTCAAGGGCTGATGTAAAATTATATGAAGCTTTTCTAAATTTTTTGGTGTTTTTTTTTTTCGGTGTAGTTATCTGCAATGAGGAACAAGTGTAAAGTCGGTTGTTACCCCCTTGGCCATAAATGTATAGCATTCTGGGAATAGAAACTTGGAGCAAGTCTCAAGAGTTAAAAATACAACATTTCTGGTGAATGAAGTCTTGCACTTACAATGAGTAGAGACAATAACAATCTAAAACAAAATAGCACATTCACACGCTGAACACACTGCACATTATTCGCATAAAACAATGCCATGTTTGTTTGTTCTCTGTCCATGGCTCCGCTATGTGGGAAATGTATGATCAAGAGCCCCCGTGGCGCGAAAGGAAACATCTCCAGCGCTACATTGTTTTCTAGCTGACATAAACATTGCACATTATGTAGGTAATTACCAAGAGCTGATTAACAATGGAGAGCCAGGAATGTTCCTTTGATGTGTTGAAATTTCATAGGATAGGAGTTGTGTAAAACTTTTACATAAAAATTAATCTTTTGTTTTTTAAAACGATTAACAATGAAATGACAGAGAGTAATCCTAATCCTACTAATTGCCACAAGTGTAATAGGCGCTGTGATCTCTACCCTCTCCATACATGGTATGGGTTCATTCACACGGCCGTCTGCGGGGAGGTACATGCGACCGCAATTCTGTGGCCGCATATTCGTCCCCATAGACTGCAATGGTGGTGGTATGGTGCCACACACGTGTGGCACCGTTCCACGCTGCACACCAGGAAAAGATAGAACATGCTCTCTTTTCCCTGGTGAGCGGCCGTGCGCTGTTTCCTATGGAAGGAGGAGGAGCCTCCTCCTCTCTAGCACACAGCAGTTATGCACGCACGGCGGGCATACCGTGTGTGAATGCACCCTTAGGCTGTTCTGCCATATAGAGACTGAGCTGCACCCAGGCCACGTGGCCAGTCAGTGTCTGCTTTGTAATGCGGATTCTGCTCTCACTGGAGCCTATTGGCGGGGTGCCTAGTGTCTGATACCTGCCTATCTCAAGATGACTTCCTCTCCTTAGGATAAGTGATCAATTTTTAAAAAATGGAAAATTTTGTGTTAGTGGTCGCAAAAAAAAACAAGACCTCTGATGTTTTGGAAGTGCCCCAAACCGTGCAATGGTTGCAAATATATAGCACAGGTGTCAGAGGTGTCACTAAGAGGCCCCCTATGTGGGTACCCAGGTTGTCACCCTAGCACAGAGTTCGCCACATAGAACTTGATTCCTCCTCCTGCAGTCTGAGGAAGCCCAGGCTGTTTGGGACTACTGCAGGAAGGTGTAGACAGAGCTGAATTTCTCCACTTTCTTTGTACTGTATTGGTGTCCTCGGGACCCTGGTACGATTGCAAGCTGTGGTAGAGCAGGAAACTCTTAAGTTACTACTTGAATTGCCATGTTGACAATAAATAAGTGGGTTTCGGTTGTAGGGTCTCTAAAAGGATCACCATTACCACCATAGTCTATAATGACAAAGGCCACAGCATTAATCCATGTACCATATGAGCTTACTGCTAACTAATGACCATGCTATTTTCCACATTATTTGTCAGTGGTGAGTTACTGTATTTAGAATTTTATTTTGGGAGTAGTTAGCAGTTTTGATTTTATTTTTTGACCAGCTGCAATTTTTCAGATTCTCAACTGGAGCATCTCTAGGATCTCGTTGACAAAATTATATTAAGTCCCTTTTGTTTGTGTTGTGCTTGATTAGGGTATGACTGCAGAATCTAACTTCACAAAGTATCTTTGTAGTCTGTAGAGAAGTATCATAGATCTGTAGAGAAGCTGCAGATAAAAGAAAATAGGAGTTATAAGAAATCTCTATTCACAGTTACTACTATTTGGAAATGCTGGAACAATACCTGCAGAAATTCACTCAATATTCATTTGTGAATATAAAACTATATATATATATATATATATATATATATATATATATATATATATATATATATATATATATATAACTATATAGCTATAGCTCTTTTAATAGTAATTTGTAAGTTAAAGGTAATGAATTCACTTCCATTAGATATTTTTCAGAGAAGTGCTGGACACTTTATCTGGTTGAAGTGGATGTAGCTCAGAAGACTTTCAGACTGCTCACTACAGGAGAAAGAAGCAAAAATGAGGCACAAGTTAAATTTTTTTTTAGTAAACTGTTGGATTACTTCTTTAGTAATGATTTATTCTTATTATACTAATTTTTCCCCTTTCTAATGAGCTGAGTGAATGGTTTCTTGAGCACTCACTCAGTAAAGATTGTGCTTAGATAAAGTTCTAAACTGAAGGCTGTTTTTCCTTGTCAAAATATTATTTTTGGAAAGGGTTGCAAGGACTCAGCAATTCCAAGAAGTTCCCCTTGTCTTGAAGAGTTGTGTCTTGCAGAGGCCCGGTTTTTGTTTCTTTGATGTGAACTGCGATACAATAGATATTACTAGTTGTGAGGCTATCGACGTATGGTCCTGCTTCAGACTTCATGTCGGTCATCCTTGGGTTGTAGAATATATCTTTAGGAATTAGTTATTGTGTGCACTGGAAATTCTTACTGTCTTCTGCTCTATGGAAACTTCAATGACTTCAGTACAGGATGATGCAAACGTATATGAGAAGCCACTTAACATAGAGTTTGGTATGTACAAAGTTTTCCAAGCTTATAAGATCCCAATGCATGCGCCGATATTTCCCTCAAATGGTATGTAATACATAGTCACAGATATAAACTCAGCCTTATTCAATGCTTGTAATATTTTCCTTCTAACTACTCTCCCTATGGCACCAGGACAGTGAGTGCATACTATGTGTGCTATACCAGACACTTGGCCAAAACCATTAGTAAGAACGAGCTTTCTATTCTGTATATGAGGGAAACCGAGAGGGGTGACTTCACTTTACAAGGCTGGACACCACATTAATGTTTACTGGGTGCCGTAGGAGGTGATATTTTTTCATACATGTTATAGGAACCTTCTTATGAATGTAAAGAATTGATGAAAATAAATGGTTTCCCCTGGATGTATCTGGTACAATTGGTTTCAAGAGAATCACAAGTTGCAGTATTTTTTATGTAATTTACAATTATTATAACTTTTTTAAGATTATGGAGAAACTTGGCATGAGATCACCGTTGAAATATGTCATGGATGCGCCCAGCTGTCTTTGTCTATGGCCAATAGTTGACCTTTAGAGGAAATGGGTTTCCCACTTTATCCCCGTCTCATATTTTCAGTCATCTGATATCCTGGCATCTGTCTGATGCTGGAATGTAAAATTTTTCCATACACCTGTTTAGTCCGACGGATGGTTAGGGTAGTCCGGATAGTTATGTTTTCACGATTTTACTGCGATTGTCTATCTCCAGATTTGTCTGATTTCTTTAGATTGTTTTGTCATCCGTTCAATGTCTCGACCATTGAGTTGGAGGTCTAGGTATGCGTAGTCAGGTTTCATGGGGACATATTCCTCACATTATAAGGACCTGATATGTTATGACACGACATGTTTTCATTAGTGAACATACCACTTTTAGATTTGCCATCTGTATGAAGGGAAGGAATGTTGGTATCTTATTATCATTGTAGTCCTCATGTGTCATGTGATCTTTTCCAAGAACACGGGTGCAGCTGTCCTGCCACTCACTACTGGTTTGTGTACTCGTAAGCTAGTTTTTGGCACAGTTGCATGAGACATTGCTTTTTTTGATATATTTCTATATATTTGCATCTTCTTTATGTATGTATCAAAACAAATTCCATTAAATGCACCCGCAAAGTAAAGAATTCTGAAAATGGAGAACAATCACATCTACCCTTTCTATTCCAGATCTGGGGAAGCCTAGTAATAGTTGAAGCCTGACCTACCGTAGTTGCCAGGGTTGATTTTTTTCTAGTCACCATGGTGTGTTGAGTCTTGTCCAGTCCTCTTGTAGAAGATTCCAGTAACCATGATTGTTCGGAATATAGGGCAGCCCGTTTAAAGTCTGTATTGGAAAGCTTGGCTCTGGATTTTAATCTTATGGAAAATGACGAATTCTGTTATGTGAACTATCCCTAAGGGGGTTGGATCATATATCCTAGTGATCTGAGAATTCCTGCCCCAACATCAATACCTAATAAAGACCTTATGCTCAATAAAATGATAGGAACTAGGGGCAGTGCTCCTACCCCTATATTGCTATACGATGCAGCGGTCGTAAACTCATTCTGACTATAACGGCTTAGCCGGCTGAATCTTTATAGAGAACTGGTCTCTTAGTTTGCAGCTGCTTGGAAAATAGTAATTTCCAGGGACCGGGGGTGGGGGGTGGGAGCAGTGATGAAAATTTACAGTCTACATGTATCTAATACCACCACATTGTATGCACAAAAAGTGTAATACCCCCTTAATGCCCCACACACTATTAAATGCCCCCTTCCAGTGACAGCACCCCTTTTCTGTACCCCCCCTATATATACTGTAGTAGTGAACTCTGAGGATAACGCAATACAACAGCTGAAAAGAGATTTGCCTAATTACATTGCTGTTAACAATTACCATTGCAAAACGCCCTGTTAATGTTCTGTTAACAGTTATGTTTACCACAAATTGTAACAGTTAACACAAAGTTTAATAGTTACGTTTAACATAAATGTTAATATTGTAGTTAACATTTGTGATTACAAAACGCTATGTTAACAGCAACGCAATTAGGCAAATCTCATCTCCTCGGCTGTTGTATTGCGCTTTAAAACGTAATGTAAATGCCATGTACGTGTGAACGCAGCCTAAAGGAATTATTATTTGTTTGTTTTGCGTACATAATGAGATCCATAAAAATTTTCTTTTACAATTTATTTTGTGCTACATCTTAACATATATTTCTAGAATTTTTATTCCACATATGAAGTTGCACTTGGCTTGGGGGCTATGAAATATTTCTCATGATACATCATCTAGAGAAGATCAATATGGCCACTGGTCATCTGCGAAGGGAAGCTGCGCTATCATTGCCGTCATCTTGTTAGCTGTCAATATTTTCTTTTGGCTGAAAGTGGAATCTTTTTCTTCATCTATGAGATACGTGTTCTGAGTACTTAAAGTGCAGTATAGCCTATAGTTAATGTGTGTGTTGGCTCTCTCTACAGCCTCTGCTCCGGCCAGCACTGTAAACAAGAAACGGGTCGCTCCCATCAACCATTGCACTTTGGAAAAGAGAAGTGTCACGATGTCAAACATTACTATTGACCCAGAAGTCAAACCTGGAGAATATGTCATCAAAAGCCTCTTTGCCGAGTTTGCTGTTCAAGCAGAGAAAAAAATTGAAGTCGTGATGGCAGAGCCATTGGTAAGTGCTTATTGTATTGTTTTTTCTGATGATTTGTTTTGACTGGATTTCTGGAACTATCTTGGGCTACATTCACACGGCCGTTGGGGGACGTATATACGGCTGTAAGCCTGTGGCTGTATATATACGTCCCCAATAGGTCGGCAATGGGCGGACGGAGCGGTATGGTGCGGCACCGTACTGCTATGTAAGCGGGTAAAAGATAGGACAGTGCGCCATGTATCTCTATGGAGAGGAGAGGTTTCACCCCCTTCTCTCCATCATGGCAAATGGCCCGGGGGGCATACGTTAGTGTGAATGTAGCCTTAGTCCTATCAAAAATCAAGTTTTCTGTGCTCCCTCTTCTGTCTGCATAGAGTTTCTATGTCGTCTAACATCTCGGTGAACGTGTGTTTTTTTTGTTAGCAAGATGAAATTCAGCAACATTTCAGAGTGAAAAGTATATTAGGATGAAGGAAGCAAAACTAATCGGATAAATAAGCGCCTTATTCAGATCAGGCATACTACAACGTTTCTTGAAGTAATTTGGACTAATGATTTATGCAAAGTTTGTTGAAGAGTTAGTGACTTCTATGTATCATTGTTATCTCCGTTCTTTGACCAAAACTAAAATACCGAACACTCTTTTATATAATATTTATGACTCCATTCCACAACCAGTGCTGCAAAGAAAGTTTTATTTGGTTACTGCCCTCTTGTAATGTTATGTAACTATATTATGTATGTCACCTAGTCTTTTACTGTGAAGAACAACTGAGAAATTGCACTTTGTTCACATATTTTAAAGCAGGAAGCGGTACAGCTCTATATTACAGTGTACAATGCTAAATAGTCCCACAATTATGTCTATAGAAAGTGGCTTAGAGAAATTGTCTCGTGAGTGACTTCGATGTTGTTATAAATGATAAACCTTCACTCCCTTGTTTGTCCTCCACCCTGTCTGAGATGTTGATCTGAGCCACCAGAGCCTCATATGAAGGAACCTCAATATTTTGCTCAGTAAAACTTTATCTTTTTGTTGCCTTTGTGCCTATAAATATTATTAAAAGATATATATTTTTGGTTTTGCTTTTTTAAATAAATGATGTATCAATGCAGAGGGAGTGATTACATTTAAAAAATATTTGTCATTCTCATAGGTCATTTATTGTAGTTTCTTTTTTTTGTTTTTTGTTTGTGTTGTTTTGGTTAGTTTTTTGTGCTTAATTTATCTTGATGTGTGTATTTTTTTTTTTTTTTTAACTTTGTGAAATGCGTCAATTCCCTTTTCTGTTCCTGGCTTTCATTTGGCACAATTTGCCCCTTTTTTCTCCTTACATGGAAAAAAAAACTTGTTAATGCCTAAGCTTTTGCTGGCATAGCTTTCCGACTTTTCAGGCAATTTGTGCCAAAAAGGTGCAAATACAAACAAGTACATCTGCCCTGCTAAGATAATTAGGGCAAACCTGAGGCAGCCAACAACTTTTTTTTTCCCTCCCCACATTTTCTACAACCATCGAAAAAGGTGAACAAAAAGGAGCAATGTACCAAAAGTGGCGCAACTAAAGAGGAAAAAAGAAAAGGAAAAGATAAAAAAAAAATGTATGGGTCATTTAATTAAAGATAAATCCCCATGCAGGCTTAAAGACATGTAAGGCCCTGACTGGTTGCTATGGGCGACATGTTTGTAAACAAATGTGATGTTCTCTAATGCAGTGCTTTATTGTATGGTGGCATAACCAATAGCGTTCATTTACCGAAGCGTCTGAATAACAAGTTAATAACAATAATTAAGAAAATGATATCAAATTAACAAAATGATTTGAAGGGGAAAACCAAGGTCACTCCTATTCCTCTGCCTTTCTCCTTTTGTGAATGAATAATTTGTATTCATTCCCCCCCCCCCCCCCCCCTCAAAAAAAAAACAAAGCGCTTGAAGGCTTGTTGTATGTAACATGATGACATAACATTATAAAGGCTTCCAGGATGCACAGTGGAGCCAATTATAATATAATTTGTTATACACATTGCAACTCAATAACCTAATGGGAATATGGCCGTCACTCATCAGGCAGAATAGGTACAAGACCACAGAGAGACGAATAGAGACAAAGAAAATAGGAGATGAAAAGACAAAGCCTTTTATTTTTCCAGTTACTGTTTTGCTTGTTATCTAAATTATCCTTATTAATTACATAATGAGAAGCTACAACACTATAAATATACTGTGTGTTTCACGCAGGTGCAGGGCCCATTACAGGGGAGCTCTCTTGTATACATGGGGTGCTATTAGACTTATTACGTTTTGGTCACCTGGTACCCCTTTCGCTGTAGTGGATTATAATAAAGGCGATTTGGACAGTCGACTTCTAGGGGGCCCATGGCCACCCAGGCCATCCACCAAATATTATACTGAGAAGGTCTTCACTCATTAAAGTGCTTGTACATCTGTTCCTCCTCTCAATAAACATGTACACAAGGGCCATTTCAGGACCTTTGAAGGTCCTCCAATGGTCCTGAAACCGCAGAATGAAAGCAGGCAGAAGGGACACATTCTCCATTCTGAAAAAGCTTTTTTTGGTACCAATATGCGAGATGTGAATTCCAGATTTCTAGAAGCTATAATATTCATCCAGCCCTGGGCCCATGGCAGTCTTAATCCGCCACTGGGTACAGGTTACGTCCAAAAAAAAACAAAAAAAAAACATGACTACCGAGACTCAGGGGTATCTTTCTTTATAACTCCCTGATGAGAAGGCAGACTCTCTCCTCTAGAACAGGTTTGAAAATTAGCAACTTTTTCCATCAAATGTCAGTTTTACAAAAACTAAAAAGTATAATGTAATAAAGACAGACAAAAGCCCCAAAAAATAAAATTTATTATTGGTTGTGACAATATAAATTGTCAGAGGTTCCTTGACCCAGATAACGTATAATCCGCAATATAATGTGCACGGGACTCGTTCCTAATGTGACAAGTCTTCAGTGCACTTGTCCTCTTCGATTGGTTGGTGGGGTGATAATATGGGGAAAAAAAATTCATGCAACATCCACTATGTGAAGAGATGACACTGACAGGGTGTAAATTGTAGAAGAGGTGATGACATGAGGAAAAGTTCATGTATTGTAATTTCTCTGCCTCATTTGAAGCTGTTTCAAGGAGAGATGGCAGTGATTTTTTATTTTTTTCTGCCCTAACATCATTCGAAGCTTCCCACTTCCAACTCTACCTTGTGCACATACTGTTGCTGACTACACTCTTTGGGGCTGAATTATAAATCTGATATGCTAGCTCCACCAAGCGAGCGCTATAATCAACTGGCAGCATATATGTTGTGATGTCCAACAGAGCTCTATTATTTCTTTCCATAATGCCATTTCTGAGATATTCCCAGTTGAATCGGAATGCTAATGAGGCAGTTGCTGCACCAAGGCTGCGTCTATAGCTATCACAGCACTGCTATTCTTGTCTTAATCCTTTCCCTCCTATTCCAGCATCTCCTGATACTTCTCACAAGTCAAATCTCCAGCTTATTTTATGGAGAGAATAATGGTCCTGGCAGGGATAGCAGTGCTTCGAATACTTCAAGCATGACCTGGGTGCACTAACTGCCTCATTAACATATGGATTAAAGTGGGAAATTCTCAGAATAGACATAATGGCCAGAAATAATAAAGTTCTGTTGGAAAGTAAATACATTTCTCTATAAAATGCTGCCAATTGATTGGAGTGCTTGGTGGAGGTGGTAGACTCCCTTTAAGATGCTATTTAAAACAAAGTTAAGGTATTTTTAACATCACGCCACATTTCTGTACATTCAGCTTGGGAGGGAGCTGATAGACTCTGCAAATGATTTACCGTAGCAGGGGTTTTAAGACCATTTTTTGACAATTTTAGATCATGGATTTTAACAACTTTTTTTTTCTGATCTCTTTTGTCAGTCACTGCTGTCTCATCTGATTCCATCTTGTAATAATTATAGTAGATGATGGACGCCTTCATGTCTGACATAACTGGTTGTTAGAAATATAATAGGTTTTTATGGTCTGCCATAAAGAGATCAGTTGTGGAGACCTGGACGTCTGTTTCATGACCTTTTTGCAGGATAGTAGTCCAGATGATTTGTATAAAGCACCTGCTTGCCGTTATTGGACACAGACTCCACTTGTATGAAGGTCGGTAGTCAGTAATCTGCTTAGAAAGAGCCTTTTATCTTACATCCAGGTGCCTTTGTCGAGAAAACCTTTCAAAGGTGCAAGGCAGGTGTCTGATCCTGTGCACCAAAACCTCCATTGTTTGCCTAGTACAATACCTCCATAAAAAAAGATTAGTGATATGCATGAAAGCCGGGCTGAAGTGGCTGCGAGGCAGATGAATGTGCGGCGTTGTGCCAGGCACGCCATAAACGTGCAGAATTTACTGCTTATACTCCATGGTCTCCCATATGTGGCTCTTAAAGGAAATCTACCTTCAAAATCAAGAGTGATAAACCAGGGACACTTACTTATAGAGCCAGCCATCATAACGATGGTAATCAACTTATATTTGTTATCCATGGCCTTCTTCCTTCTTTCTATCAACTTTTAAAGATATGCTAATGAGACTGAGGGGCTACCCTAGCCCCTATGTGATCTGGCTTTCCAGGTTGTTACACTGTCTCCTCGTTTCCTCAGCACTTGTTCAGCAAGCACTTCCTGCACAGGGGGTGAGGCAGTGTCACAGCCTGCCCAGACAGATTACAGAGGGGCTAGGGTAGCCTGGCAGAATTTAGCATAATTTTGATTTTAAAGTATATTTTATAAGGAAGGGAGCCATGGATAGATTACCATTAAAACAAGCTCCAGTCAGTGCTATAGCCAATGACCTAATATGAGATTTACCATGGGAACAACTAGATTTTAAGGAGCCCAGATAAATCCCTACCTTTTGTAAAGTCTTTAAGTGGAGCTGTCCATCATGAGGATACCCCTGCAGTTCAGCTTTGAAATCGGCACAAAAAATTTGCCGATTTGGTGCGGAATTCGAATGCTTTGTTAGTTGGATTTTAAGGACAGTAATAAACAAAAAAATCCAAGATAAATCTTCTAGCAATAAAATAATGAACACAAATGTGCACGAAAATAATCTGCACTGCTTGTCATGTTTTGCATGGTAAAAATGGCCTAGAGTAGAACATTCTGATTGGATGAACAGGATGCACATGAGATTCCTCTTAAAGGGAACCTGTCACCGCAACCCCCATTATCACGCATGTTTCAAAAGCCTATAAGATGGCAATTGCAGTGTTGCCTTTTTGTCATGGTTGTGAATAGTATAGGTTCAATATCATCATAAATTGTATTTTTCCTGGCTCCTTGCCAAACTCCCATGCGGAGTCCTGGTGCCGGAATTTAAAATTGAGTGGATTTCTACTTGTGGATCGTTTCATTCTCTTCCTCTGAAGTCACGGATGGGCGGGCAGCTAGGAATCTGGGTAGGGACGCCTGCTTCCTAGCTGACGCCCATCAGGGCGTATTTGCAATTTTAATGGAAAATTCTTGCACTGCATAGGGAATGAAGAATCAAACGATCTGACAATTGTTTCCAGCATTTGACCTCTTTCATGTTCAAAACTAATAGTTCATCTTTCCAAGACCCAACTTATTGGTTTATAGCAAAATATGTACATTTCCAGTGGATGGAATCCCTTGGGCATATGTGGCCCAAAGACTAATGGGGCACTTTTACTAAGGGTCCGTCAGACGCATTTTCGTTGGGTTTCCCGAATTTTTCCTTTTTGCCCTGAATTGCCCCGCGTTTTTGGCACATGTTATCAGATTGTAGCGCATCTGCGCTGGCTTTCATGCGACACAAATGGGGGGGGGGGGAGGGCGTGGCCGCCGGACAACCCGACTGATTCAGACAAACCGCAGAATTTAAAAATGAAATTGTGTCGCAAGATCAGCACTCACATGCACCAGGAAGAAGAAGGTGAACTCTGGCGGACCACAGCGGGCGAAGCAACACAAGCAGAAAACAGGACGGCTTAATACCATTAGGCTGATCTGATGAAAACATGTCGATTTATTTTCTTTTTTTTTTATAAATTTTTTTTAAAATAAATATAAATTTAATATTGCCGTTTTCATTGAAGAATTGCAGTTTCGTTTCTTTACTGTATCTCTACAGCATTTATCTTGTGTCTTAGGAAGGATAGAGATATCATTGTGATGTTAAGATGTTCATTCTCTCTCTGATACTTGCTGGACTTCACCCACATTGTACTATTCCTTGGATATCTGCGAGGCGGCCTATTCATCTCCCCTGCACACTTTTCATCTACACCTAGCAGGTTTCTTGTTAAAATGAATAACCCATCTTTTTATTGCTGCAGTAAAATTTTACTGGATCCAAAGTCCTCTCTTTTACTGGCAAGGCGGTGACCCGAGCTTCTGCTTATTTGGTAACGTGTCTTTGTGTAGATCATGATGTCTTTGTATGCTCCAGATGTACTTCAGATACAAGATACAACATAGGATTGAGTGGTTCGTTAGTCAATATTCAGATCAACTCTTAAGTTCGATTTGTACTTCCTTAACAAAAATGCCAAGTATGGCTGACATAATGCAGTATTGTGTCTTCTAATGCATAACTTTTTATATTGTTATAGAGAAAAAATAAAGATGTATCCCTAGAAATTAAGCAACAAGTCACAGCAACCCCCATAGGCAGATGTTGAGGATCAATTTGTTGAATTTGACATTCTAAGGCCACAAACAAGTCTGTGTGTCGTGTGTGTGTGTGTGTGTCAATGCTTTTGGGATTGGTGCCCACAACCGTACTTCCTATCCGTTAAAACTTAGAGGCTATGTTCTAGTCAGACTTTTTTTGTGGTTTTTTTTTAACAGATCACTTCATAGTATGACTTTAGTTCATGAGAATCTGTGAAAAATGGATACCAAGCTCATGGGAATTGCCTTTTTTTCCGACTTTTACAGCAAGGAACCAGCACGTTGTATACACTGTATGTATAGTTGGCTATTATCCAGTGGGCAGTAATGACAACAAGCAGTGTCAAGGCAATACAGTATAACATCTCTGGAGTCTGATAGAAAGAAAGATATCCACTAGCTTCCTTCTTGGGTTTATTTCACACTACTGCTCCTTACCTCCATTAAAAAAAGGTAAAGAATGGAGCTTTAACGTAACAATTAAAAATCAATTGACATAAATTTTATGTCAACCATTATAATCAGTTTGGCCGGTATCCGTTATCCATGTGTTTTTTCAAATGGAGGAAAAGTACTACAGGTTCCGTCATATTTTTCTGTACAAAAAAAAACCTGCAAGGATAACGAATCCCTGCTTATACGGAACATAACGCTTGACCTAAAATTTGCATTGATGTTAATGGGATTCTTAGTTGATACGTTAAACCTCCATTCTTTCCTTTTTTTTAACAATTGTAAGGAGCAGTAGTGTGTAATGAGCATTACTTGGTAACTGATTATACACATGTACAGTTATTCCTTTTATTAGAATTCTCATAATTTCTCTCCTATCTGCAGCCGCTGCTTTTCTTTTCTCCCGGAGCTCTTTTATTTTATCAAGGTCATACCTTTACCACTGTGAATAAGTAGCAGGATGGAGAAACATCTAAATACCAAGTGGTGATCTCCTATACAGTACAGGGCCACAAATTATGGGCCTGAGGTCTGTCAATGGAGTGAGGTGACCGCCTGAGTCACAAACCGGGGCTGGAATAGCTCCTGCTCTTTAATTTGCGGCCCAGGCAGTTCATCTCCCTCATACTACAATGCAAAACCGTCTGTGGGCAGGAAACCATATAAAGACATGGGGACATCCCCAATATATGGTCATGTGCATAGGGCCTAACACTGTTAAGATACAGTTAAACCTCATTGGCCTAACCTTCTGGCAATCATGGCCGATGCTGACCTGTAATTTAGAGGATTAGACCAAATTATTAGTAATCTCGATGACAGGGAGGATCAGTGTTCCCCAGGTGGCTACGTTTTTTGTAGATAGTTGAGTGCTCTTCAGGGCCACGGTGATGATGAATGAAGTGGCGTACATTGGACAACAAAGTGTTGGCCAAAAGCTACTCGTGTTCTGTACCGTTTAGCTTGAGTCATTTGTTCTTGGTTTCTTAGTTAGGAATTTATTATATTTTTCTGTAAGGCCATTTATTGACAGCTGTACATGAATTATTCAGTCTAGCCATGTGATAAGCGGCTTTATTGTATTTAGCACGCAAGGCACCTAAGGTTTTATTAGGTGAGATGCTTGTGCAATATTTTTTTTTCCCTGGAAAATAATATTTAAGAGATGAGCCTTTGGATTACACAAATAAATTGCTGATAAGGCATTGTAGATTATCATTATTATCATTATACTGTTATATTATTTTGTGATGTGTGGGCCATTGGAAGATATTGTCTCATCATAGAGGAACTGATATGTAATCAGCTTAGTGGCACATGGCCACAAATAACAACTTCTTAAAATTGTTGTCCAGTCACAACACGTTAACCCCTCTCTAGAACTTGCCCCAAGTGAATGATGAGGAAGGTGGAGCATGCTCTGCAGCTCCATACACTTTCTATGGAAATGATGGAAGGTGAGTAATGCACTCGGCTATCTCAATCAGTGGCATAGCAGGGCGCATGCGCAATCAGCTGCTTTTTTTTCATGATCCATGCGGCTCCCATCACTGAGACCCCGACGCTTCTGAGGGAGACCGATTTTAATTGTTTTTAGAAGTGATCACTGTTTGCACATTTCCATAGATAACTTTCTAAAGAGTTTCACTCATTATCTGGGTCAATATAGCTATACAGGCAGTCCCCCGGTTAAGTTCAAGATAAGTTCTATAGGTTTGCTCTTAATTTGAGTCAGAACAGGTATATTTAGTTATTGTAACGCCAACAAAATTATTTTTTGGTACCTGTGATAATTGGGTTTTAATACATTTTTGGTTGACAAAGAAAACAAGGATTGACAATGAAACTTCATTACAGACACCTTACAAATGATCATTGCAGCCTGGTACTAAAGTAACATCCAGAGAGCTTCACCAGAGGTCACAGTGGGCAGAGGGGTCCGTCTGTATCTAGGAGTCCTTAAAGGGAACCTGTCATCAGAAATTGGCCTAATAAACCACTACCAGTATGTTGGTAACCAGTTGAACAGATTCTAGCTGATGTTTCTTTCATGGCCCAGCTTGCTGGCATCATCCAGAAAATCAACTTTGAAGTTAGATGTATATAGTCAAGGAGGCGGAAAGTTTAACTTTGAAGTCAAGCTTTCTCCGCCTCTGAAAACCTTCTACCATGTGAAGGACATCATGTGCCAGTCTTCAGGAGATCTGAATGATGATGTCCCTTGAAGCAAGACCATCAATTACAGTGAAGGCAGGGAAAGCTTTACTTTAGTGTTAAACTCTCCGCCTCCTTGACTTCATAAATGTAATTAGCATTTCACTTAAAAGTTAATTTTCTGGATGATGTCACCACGTCATGAAAGAAACTTCGTATTTGGCAAATTTCTAATGACCGGTTCCCTTTAAGTCGGGGACTGCCTGTATATTGTGTTATAGTTCTTAGCTACCCAGTCCAGATCCCTTATAAGAAGCAATGACCTAGTTATAGTATAAAGTCTTGTTTTGGTGCAGCACCAGCAGGATTGTAAAACATTTACTGTGTATGAGATGCATTTTGCAGGCGGAGTACATAAAATGTTACCCTGTTAGTTATGCATTTATTCAGTTTTGAAATGCCACCGTCTGCGCTTTCAGATAAAAGGTGTGTGTTCTCGTGAGAGCAGGTTTGTGCCTGCATGCGAGAGAGCTGAATGGTCGCACATTTTGATTAGGTCCCTGTTCAGATATGGGTTTTAACTAATTTAGAAGCTGCGAGGCTTGCTTCTACCTCAGATTGGACATAATGGGGCACATTTACTTACCCGGTCCAGTCGCGATCCAGCGGCGGGTTCTCCGACGCTGATTCGGGTTCTGCCGGGATTCACTAAGGTCCGTGCGCCGATATTCACCAGGTGTCGCTGCTGCGCCGAGGTCCGCTGGAGTTCACCTGCTTTTTTCTGGTGTATGTGAGTGCTTGATCTTGCGACACAAATGGCTTTTTAAATTCTGCGGTTTTTCCGAATCCTTCGGGTTGTCCGGTGGCCATGCCCCCCGATTTCTGTCGCGCGAAAGTCGGCGCGATTACGCCAAAAATCGATCGCGTGCGGCACAATTCCGTGAAATACAGCGCAGAGAGGAAATATTCGGGAAAAACCCGACGGATTCGCGGCTGCGGACCCTTAGTAAATGTGCCCCAATATATCTTCATTGCCTGAATATGAGTTTTTTTAAACAATAACCTAATGAAAACTAATACAAAATCATTGAGATTAGATTGATTTACAATATATATATTTTTCTTAACCTTTAAAAAAGCGCTTGTTGTCTATAACAACCAGATCAGAATGCAGCTTTAATCTTACTTTAGGACAGTTTAAAGGGATTGTACCAACTCCTCAATAATTAAAATGTGTTGGCCAGAAATGCTCTATGATTTCAAATAATCGTTTATTATTCCTGTCCATTATGATGTTTCCTAAATATTCTAATTTTAATCCGTATGGTAATTGGTGCCCTTGACGTCCAGAGCACTGCTATTCCTGTCTGTTCCACTAGCCTCTTCATTAGAAGAGTAGAAGATAGTCTTGTAAGAAGAATGGTCAACACTAGAAGGACATGACCCTGGTACACTCATTAGCCTCATCAGCATATTGATTGAAGTGGGAATATCTTGTAAATGGTATATTGGGCAGAAGTAATAAAGACCTGTTGGAAATCAGAGTATATTCCTCTACAACATGCTGTCATCACATTATATAGCTTGGTGGAGGTGGAAGACTCCCCTGATTGGTTAATGGAGTAGGTTTAGGTTTTGTAAGGTGAGGAACAGCTGAATGGGAAAATGCACGGTGTTGAATTGTGGTTTTCTTGAGCTATATTTCCAGCATCCCTGATAACAAATTGGCTCCCTCAAGAAATACTTTAAGGACTCCCTGACGGCAGAAGATCTTGATAGAGATGCCATATTTTCAGTGGATATGAGTTTTTTTTTTTTTACCAAGGTCAAGGGTAGGTTTTCTAAACAAAACTAAAAACTGCACAAAACTGAAAGGAATCAATTTTTTCTCCTTCTATTTGATGACATTCAGAAACTCCTGCTGAGATTTGGCCCTGGACATGGAGAAAGACATCAGAAAGACATTCCATGAAGTTAATAAGATGCATCTTTGTTCCTGGATTAATCCCATCATGTGGTAAAGCGCAGAGTTTCGTCCAAACTCTCTTATCTGTTAGTCGCTGACTGGTCCGGGGCTTGTTATTGGCTTGCAATGTCCCGGGCCCTGCAGGGGATTGATTGATCCGCAGACAGTTCTTGCTGTTCTGTGCTCATGTTTATGCCCTACTATTGATAACCCAGCAAGGTCTTTCCTTGGATCATTTACTTTCAATTGTATTGTACATTTTACGGCACAGCCCGTTGCTTATTATCACACTTCCTCTCTTTACCTTGAAGCGTATGATGCGTTCTTGGTTTTATGTATCCTTATCCTATGCTATCAATATCTCATAAATCTTACATGTATTGATACCCTATAAAGTCTTGAACTAGATTTACATTGACCAGTGACCAAAATTCTGCAATGTGAATTAGGTCTTCAGTAGAAACTACTGTGTGAAATTGTGGATTTCACAATCTACTTGTTATTTTTAATTTCTCCGGGCAATACAGTGACACTTATCCTTTTGTGGGTACTGGTGATGCACTGAAGGAGTCAAGAATCCACAGCAAATAAGCCTAAGACAAATCAGCCCCATGTGAACACAGCCTAGGTTCGGGGCAATAACACGTAAGTGGATGATTTTTGTAATTAAAAAGTTCCATTGGTTATTAGTACACTTAGTGCAGGTAATAACTTGTTGGACTTGTTGCCAGGCCAAGTCTCCTGATAACAGGGCTACAGAGGCCAGGAAGTAAGTAATGAGACCCGTAGGAATTGTATTATTTACAGACACTTGTATTGATCTCGCCACTTGTTGATTGCACTTGTCTGCCTACTTCTAGGAACTGGAAGTGTCTTACGATTTCCCCAGATCGCTACAGGTTGTTCACTAGTCCCATCACCTTGAATCCCCCTGTATCCTCCAGTCCTGTTATTTTGCAGCCAATAAGAATCTATAAAATAGGGGCAGTTTCTTATGACCACCACAGGACGTTCAAGTATTGAACAAAAAGAACACTAGAGGACGCTGTGCTAAGTATAAAACTACCAAATATACACATAAATAAAGAGAAATTTCTAGGTTTTGGTTGTAATTTTATATTTGTGAGACCGTTTCTTTCAAACAACATTTTTCAACTCTGTTAAATCATCAGCATTTTGTATGTAAGAAAAAAAAGTACAATAATTTAGGCACTATCTTCACACTAGGCTGATGTCACGGTTCTGCCTAACTTTTAAAGGGAACCTGTCACTACATTTTTCACAAATACAGCTAGTGGCAGGTTCTCATAGAGGCTAGTAACTAACTGAAAGCCTTCTTTTAGCTAAAAATTGTTGAGGTGGGCGTGGCCTCCTCCAGCTGAATCTAGCAGCTCCTCCCCATGCTTTCCATGCATGCAGCAGTAATGTCATGTTACCAGGGTGACATCATTACAGGTCCTTTAGCCTCCTAACATTACCAAACTGTACACCAAGCATATGGGGGCAGGCTGGCTGGCTGTATACTACATGGGGGCTGGCTGTATACTACATGGGGGCTGGCAGGGTATATACAGTATTTCACAGTATACCATATCACATGAAAGCACAGAAGCCTGCATGGAGAGGAGTAGAAGTCCATGCAGGCCATGTGATTTTTTTTCAGACATGTGCATGGGGTACAGTTTGCTAATGTTAAAGGACATCTATCACCAGATCAAGGAGTGTAAACCAAGCACACTGACATACCAGTGTGTGCCCCCTCTGGCAGGACCTGCTCTTCACTTAGCTTCTTATGCCGTAGTTTTTAAGAAAAGGGGCATTTAAAATTATGCAAATGAACTTGAGGGACTCCAGGCTCGATAGGAATTGATGGAGCCCCTCAGGCTCATTTGCATAATCTGTGAATCCCCTTTTTCTTAAAAAGGGCATAAGAAGCTAAAAGAACAGCAGATCCTGCCAAAGGAGGAACATACCTGTATGTCTGTATGTTTGGCTCACAATCCTTGACCTGGTGATGGATATCCTTTAAGGACTCTAAAGGACCCGCAATGATGTCACCCTGGTCACATGACATTGGGCCATAAACCGACTTGCTCTATAGATCCCTAGATACCAGGCAACTTTATAATTGATTTTATGAGGATGTGAAGAAGAAAAAAAGAAGGGTGTCCGATAGTTACTACGGCACTCTATAGGAACCTGTCATTTGTATTTGTGAAAAATGTGGTGACAGGTGACAAATGTGGTATGTGCCATAGTCATGACAGAACCAAGAATTTTACCACATAATTTTATCAAAACCTTCACAGTTGTGGTAAAGTCATGCCTTTTACCAGAAGTAAAAATAGGACCAATTTTCTGTGATTTTTGTGGTAAAGCTGCAGCCGAACCACTGTGATAAAACGTAGCCTCAGGCTTTGTGCACATGAGCATACTAGCACATACTGTGGGCTAGCCTTGTTTCAACAGCTAGGACACATTCCCATGTGCGTCTCATACACACAGCTGGGCTTTCCGCAACCATGTGTGAGCGGGTTGCCGCACAGTCATTGGTGTGTGACCGGCCCTCACACCACGATGATAAACAGAGCACAAACAACGGACCACAGGTCAAATGTTTGACGCTCATATGCACACGTGGCACATGAGGCCTGATACTACAGGCAGCCCCGGGGGTTTCATACAAGATCGGTTCTTAAGTCGAATCTGTATGTACTGTATATACTCGTGTGTGTGTGTGTATATAAGGCGAGTTTCACCTCGCTGTATACTACATGGGGGCTGGCTGGCTGTATACTACATGGGGGCTGGCTGGCTGTATACTACATGGGGGCAGACTGGCTGTATACTACTGGGGGCAGGCTGGCTGTATACTACATGGGGGCTGGCTGGCTGTATACTACATGGGGGCTGGCTGGCTGTATACTACATGGGGGCAGACTGGCTGTATACTACTGGGGGCAGGCTGGCTGTATACTACATGGGGGCTGGCTGGCTGTATACTACATGGGGGCTGGCTGGCTGTATACTACATGGGGGCTGGCTGGCTGTATACTACATGGGGGCTGGCTGGCTCGCTGTATACTACACGGGGGCTGGCTGGCTCGCTGTATACTACACGGGGGCTGGCTCGCTCGCTGTATACTACACGGGGGCTGGCTCGCTCACTATATACTACACGGGGGCTGGCTGGCTCGCTGTATACTACACGGGGGCTGGCTGGCTCGCTGTATACTACATGGGGGCTGGCTGGCTCGCTGTATACTACATGGGGGCTGGCTGGCTCGCTGTATACTACATGGGGGCTGGCTGGCTCGCTGTATACTACATTGGGGTTGGCTGGCTGTCTGGCTCTATACTACATGGGGGCAGGCTGGCTGGCTGTATACTACATGGGGGCTGGCAGGGTATATACTGGGGAGACTGTGACCAATAGGTTTTCCCAGTTTATACCAGGGTCGGCTTATACTCGAGTATATACGGTAAGTTGAAACTGGTATATTTTATAATTGTAGTTTCAGACAAAAACATTTTTTGTCCTAGTGACAAGTGGATTTTCAGAATTTTGGTCTGTCATGGGAACAAGGATTGTGAATAAACACTAATTGCAGACACATTACAGCTGATCATTGCAGCCTGGGACTAGTGTAAGCATCAAGAGACCTTCACCAGAGGTCACGGGGAGCAGAGAGGTTCTGTAAGGCATCTGTAAGTCGGGTGTCCTTAAGTACGGAACTGCCTGTACACAGACCAGATTTCAAATTTATTGATCCAGCTTTGGTGATCTGGTATAATCGGATCAATGTGTAACATTGTGGAAGTCTAACTGCATCAGTATGCCCATGGCCTGCAGTATCTACATGAAGCAATAACATTTACAGAAAGCTTATCTTCTAGGTTTTACAATAAGCAAATAATATTAATAATCACCACCACCGGGATCTATGATAATGAGACGATTGTGAAGACACACCTTGGCAATAACAGACTAGTGAACAATGGGCCCCAATACAAGGTCCCACAAATATATAATCTCTCGTATGATGTCAGAAGATGATCAAAGGTGAATTATCAATAGTGACCTTTTAGCTATTAGCTGCTGTGGATAAGATATCAAACCTATACATATATGTTGCAGGAACACTTGTGTTTTTTCATTGTAGGTAAATTTGATCCTAACTAATAGGGTTTAGAGTTTTTGTGGACAAGTAATGTATGAGGGGGTTGCTATTCTGGTATTTCCACCCATTGCTCCCAAAAATATCACAAAGCTGCAGTGTCAGTGTATCACCAATACTTTTATGAAGAACGACAGCATCTTAAAGGGCCATTAGACCTTGAAGTGGTTTTGAGGCTTTTCCGAGTAGTGTTTTAGGTTGATCTCTAGTAAGTGGACACCATAGAACAGTGATGGTGAACCTTTTGGAGACAGAGTGCCCAAAGTGCAACCAAAACCCACTTGTATTTTGCAAAGTGCCAACATGACAATTTAAGCAGCATTGCTTCTTGCTGTAGCACAGGTTTTAATCGTATTGGGGTCCTGAATTCACCAATACAATAGAAAGATGATGGAGAAATTTGGATTGTAGCTTCCATCCAGGGTGCCCTGAAGAGGAAGAATCAGCAGGAGCTCCAATGACAATCCATCTCTATCCAGCCCTTCCCACTCCTCCTGTAGTCCTGGCAGCCAAGAATGTTGCTTTAAAATAGCGCTGAGCATGGCACGATGTCTTGGACCACAGGTAAAAGCCTTGAGACGTATCTGGCAAACTATGTGTTGGGGTGAAGGCCTGGGTGCCCATAGAAAGGGCTCTGAGTGCCACCTCTGGCACCCGTGCCATAGGTTCGCCACCACTGCCATAGAATAATGTGCTTTAGCCGCTGCTCGGTTCGATGGCCACAATTTTTCCTTCCTGGGCTCATGTCATCGGCACCATAACAATCAGCCGTATGCATTAGTATGACATGATACTAAAACACTGAAGCGTATAATGGTGATGGATGCATATGCCAATTGTCCAGGTTGAAGGTTACGCGGTGAGCAGGCCATTAATGGTTCATTATGTAGCCATCGCAGTATTTTTCGTCAGTCGCACTCTGCACGCTTGATCTTGCTGTATAAACAATATCTAATAGATCCCTTGAGCTGCGGGTAGTGTTCAGCACACAGCACATTAGACAAGTAATGCAGCCTTTTGTTTCCTCTGATGCAAGCACATTATCTCAGCCCTTCCTTATAGGCAACTCCAGGGAAATGTCAGCCTTCCTGTGTTTTATTTCTCATTTATTTATCAATCCATCTTGGAGTCAGTGGTTTCTCTTTGTTCCCATTGATGGCCTTCAGATTGTCTGCGCACATCTTCGAAGCAAGCGCTGTGCGTAATGGCAAGGAATAACACTGTGGTAATCACCGCAGCTAGTAATGGAAATATCACCATCTGACCGAATGATTTGTATAAGGTGCAAGCATACCACTTTTGTGAATTAAAGTAATTACCATTTTTTTATCTAAGGAATTTCTGGATAACCTTTTAGCCTTAAGATGAATTTAATGATGCAGTCACATCCATATGTAAATTTGGAGTAAAAAAATATGTGCTTAGTACAGGATTCCTTGCACTAACCAGCAACCTGGAAACTATAATCATTGCTATGTAGGGAAACAAGGATGTCCTAGACCAGTGATGGCGAACCTTTTAGAGGCCGAGTGCCCAAACTGCAACCCAAAACCCTGCTTATTTATCGCTTGGTGCCAACCGAAAATTAAAGCAGTAACTTATTGCTTCCTGTTCAACAACTTTCAATCATATTGGCCTCCTGAGGACAGCAACACAGTAGAAAGATGGAAATTTTTTTATCATTTTAGCTACTTTGGAGTTCCCCTCTGGGGCAAGCAGGAGGTCCTCCAAAAATCATTCGACCCTGTCTAAATTCTCCCTCTTCCTACAGTCCCAAGTAAGTATCAAAATATGACTGAAAGTTGCTTGGAACTGCAGGAAGAATCTTTTGAGTTTTGTCTAGTGTGCTGGGGTGATGGCCCGGGTGCCCACAAAAAGTGCTCTGAGTGCCGCCTTTGGCACCCGTGCCATAGGTTCGCCACCACTGTCCTAGACTATATGGAAAAAATATTCAGCCCTTGGATTTAGGGATATATATCCCTAAAAATATTCAGCCCTTGGATCCCTAAATCCAAGGGCTGAATATTTTTTTTTCATATACCGTAGTCTAGGACATCCTTGTTTTCCTACATAGCAATGATTAAAGTTCCCAGGCTGCTGGTTAGTCGTAAGCTGGGACTCCTTACATCATATGGTAATATGATGCAAGGAATCCTGTCCTAAGCACTGTGATCGGTTTTTGTCAAGGGCCAACCACGCTAGGTATGAGACAGCCAACACCAAACAAATAATTAGGCACTGGTAAACCCCTGGATGGGATCAAAAAGCAGCAAAACATACAATTCTCAAAATATTTGTTAATTCAAAACTTTACTTTATGAATATCCAAATGAGACTGAAGTGCTTTTGGCGGGTGTTGGTAGAGCACCTCAGGGCTCCATCTCCAAAGCAATAACAATTTCCCCTTCTACATCGCTACTGACGTCTCTCGTCCTTCCCCTTGCAGCTACGGCACTTTTGGGATCAACAAGATATGTCTAAAGCGAAGTCTTTTCATGCAAGGAGCAGCGGGGCAATAAATACACCTGCATGGGAGACATGTTTGAGCATAGCCCTACATAATATAGCAGTTAGTAAGGGTAGGTTAGGGTTAGTTTGAATTCCCATTCATCCCCCCATAACATGCTCATGGGGTATCCAATCATCCATGTTTTTTAAATGGGATGATGGAAGAATCCTTAGAACAAAAAGATTTCAAATTTTGTATCTTTTGGGGAGAGACCCCCAGTACTCAACTGTCAGGTTGAGCAATATTAGTTGTAATAATTTTGACACTTCTTGACATAACAAAAAAAAAATACTGGTTACAAAATAATTAAAAATAATTATAAAAAAAGTGTAATTTTTTCTGCAACTATTATAACTTTTTTGTATATTGAGCACAGTATATTATTCTATTACAAGTCTGAACACAGCCTAAGGCTGGAGATAGCGTGGAAAGGGTAAATTGGGAAGGTATCAGTGGGGACTCATCACTGCTACCTGTTTTGTCTTTAGCTTTTAGCTCGTCTCCACTGAGAGCAATGCTGTTCTCGTGCCTACGACTATAGAAAGATTGCTTACGTATTTCCATTGTTTTCTACCCTCCTGGAAATGCTGAAATTTTAATATACCAGCATTTGCCTACGAGGGTTTTCCATGTTCTAGGGAATATTTTAACCTTCAGGCTATGCAGATTTTTCGTCGAGTGTACGTCACAAGATAAAAGCAGAAAAATCCAATATCTGTTTTATTTTTAGTATTGTGAGCATTGCAGCTATACTGCTGGCCTGGTAAGATGATATGGTTAGTGCAGCAGTGCCGAGCCAGCAGAATATTCTCCTCCATACCGCAGCCTCTGGCCGCAATCGCCTACACACTCCTGGTTACTCCAACTATGGCGTAGCTTCTGCTATCCCACAAAGAGTACTACATTTCCAGGAATACTACTACTTTGACCATTAGCTATTCCTCTCGACCCCCATAGACGTGCATGCTTGGCACTGCTGAGTGTGCATAGGTTCTTATTAGGAATAGGCTTCATAGAAGGAGAAGAAGAACTAGCTCATTTACACCCGGTCCAGTCGTGATCCAGCGGCGCGTTCTCCGACGAGGATTCGGGTCTGCCGGGATTCAATAAGCTCCGTGCGCCCGATATATACCAGGTGTCGTTGCTGAGCCGTGGTCCGCAGGAGTTCCTGGTGCATTTAAGTGCTGATCTTGCGACACAAGTTCTTTTTTAAATTCCACAGTTTTTCCGAATCCGTCGGGTTGTCTGAGGGCCACGCCCCCCCCATTTCTGTTGCGTGAAAGCCAGCACAAATCAGAAATCGTTGGGAAACCAGATGAAAGTGCGCGATTCGGACCCTTAGTAAATGAGCCCCAAAGTGTTAGGGAGTTATCCTGCCATAACTTATTTATCACTGAAATCCCTGTCTCATAAAGCTGCTCCTCTCTCATCGGGCTTAATGATCCATTATATAACCCTCCCCATGTATCTGACTGTCGTCCTTATGTTACTAACTCTTGGAGGCTCCGAATTTTCATTCTGCCTGCTATTCTTGTCTTTCTGACGTTTCTTTACTTCCATTTTCACCATGCAGTATCCGGGTATGTCACTTATCCTTAACGTTACTCTGCAGTTTCTTTCGGTCCTATTTTGGGAGTCTTTATTATATGGCGATAGAAGGATACGGTTATCAGGCGCAGATAACAACTTGTGGTCTTAGAGGATTTGCTACAGTAACACTCATAGTAAAAGTCAGAACTCGTCATTTGTAGCATGTTGTATTACTCTACAGAAGTGACGTGCAGATGAAAATGAATGCTTGTTATGGTCGCCTTTCTATGATATGTGGAAATCTTATAAAAATAGGCGCGTCTTGTATAACTTCGATATATAGGAATGTTACTGGAAGTTCTTAGTCTGGGGATCTGCGAGTTAAGGATCCCGTGCTCACATGTTAAGAGAGGCAGATATTAAACTTTTTTGTTGAACTTTTTTGAGGGATAAGGTTATTGCTGCTCAAATTTAGCAACACTGCTCAATACTACTATATATTAACCTCCATGATGCTGCTCCTCAGGGTATGCTACATAGACGGGACTGAAGGATATTCTGTTAAGTGTAGCTAATCTTCACCCACTCTAATAATAATTTTTAAAAAATGATTCAATACTAAAAATATATTTTATTTTGCAGTTTGAGTTACAGTAATTTCTACTGTATACAAAGTCACTCAGTACAGGGTATATTATTGTGTGTTAACCATAAAAAAGGATCTGCAAAAGATGTATACACTGTAACGGTGCCGTTAAAGACCGATATCATGACTCTAACCAATACATTTCATTTGCTGCTTTTCATTTCTCCCATAAACCTTACGGTTTTAACATTTCCATTTTTTTTCCTTGCACAGGAGAAGCTTTTATCGAGGTCTCTTCAGAGAGGTGAAGATCTTCAGTTTGACCAGGTGAGAGGGATGACCTGGTTACTAGTATATAACACACAGACTTGTGTCATGTTTTTTTTTCCGATCATGCCCTTGTTTTGTAGTGTTGCTTTTTTTTTGTACATTTTGGAGGAGATTTATCAACCTGTCTATGCCAGAAAACTGGAGTCATTTGCACCTGAAATGCCGTGCACCACATTCACTGAAGGTTTTAGACCAATTTTAGGCAGACACCGGGATTAATCCGGCACAGCAGAGAACTACCCATACATTACTAAATCTCCCCCTTTGTCCGTATAACTCTGTTCCAGCCTGTGCATTTCTTCCTCTTCCTACATACGGAGCTGCAGACATGTGCCCCCCATCCATTAGTAGGTGCAGGTGCCGAAACTGTTTGTCCAGGAATGTCATTACATCCCCTTTTTAACAATGCGGCCTGCATTTTATCAATTAACCTCAGCGTCCAGGTTGCGGGATTTGTTTGCTATGGCTCTGTGAGCTGTGACTCTGCCAAGCTGCGCTAGCAGTAATGAGGAGGATCATTGTCGGAGCGCCCACTTAGAGTTGGCTCATTTTGTTAACTATTTCTCCTAAACATTTTTAGATTTGGAGTGGCAATAAAACATTTGTTTAGGCTACTGCCAGCTTCTCCTAGTAAATACAGATATTAACCAGAGTCATCTTCATGTAATGAGGTAGAGGAGAAGTATTAACTGTTTATGGTGGCCGGGAGCCTGGAATGCATCACTCAGCTGTCGGCTTTTACGCTTCTCCGGTCCTAAATACAAATTAAAATAAGAATGTGGTGAAGAACAGGACGTCTTTGCAGCTGCTTGTGTACCAGGCTTCACTTTTCTTTGGTAGTCGTCCGTTTAATGCTGTGTAATGTTCTGTTCTTTACTTGTGAAATCTCAAGGTAATATCATGCTGATGTCCCTGTGAAATCCTTCTTGATTAATCCCTTTGGGGGGAACCATATAGTGGTGAAACTGTGCCAATGACTCTATAATCATCTGTACTACTGTAACAGTGTAATTTTGTCAAAAGTTTAGTTTTATAAGGCATCTTTAAAGGGGTTGCCTACGTATATACTCGAGTATAAGCCGACCCGAGTATAAGACGAGACCCCTAATTTTATCACCAAAAGCTGGGAAAATATATTGACTCGAGTATAAGCTGATGGTGGGAAATGCATTGGTCACAGCCTCCCCAGTATATAGCCTGCCTGCCCCCTGTAGTATATAGCCTGCCTGCCCCCTGTAGTATATAGCCTGCCTGCCCCCTGTAGTATATAGCCTGCCTGCCCCCTGTAGTATATAGCCTGCCAGCCCCCTGTAGTATATAGCCTGCCAGCCCCTTGTAGTATATAGCCTGCCAGCCCCCTGTAGTATATGGCCTGCCAGCCCCCCAGTAGTGCACATGGCCTGCCAGCCCCCCAGTAGTGCACGTGGCCTGCCAGCCCCCCAGTAGTGCACATGGCCTGCCAGCCCCCCAGTAGTGCACATGGCCTGCCAGCCCCCCAGTAGTGCACATGGCCTGCCAGCCCCCCAGTAGTGCACATGGCCTGCCAGCCCCCCAGTAGTGCACATGGCCTGCCAGCCCCCCAGTAGTGCACATGGCCTGCCAGCCCACCGGTAGTGCACATGGCCTGCCAGCCCCCCGGTAGTGCACATGGCCTGCCAGCCCCCCAGTAGTGCACATGGCCTGCCAGCCCCCAGTAGTGCACATGGCCTGCCAGCCCCCGGTAGTGCACATGGCCTGCCAGCCCCCCGGTAGTGCACATGGCCTGCCAGCCCCCCGGTAGTGCACATGGCCTGCCAGCCCCCCAGTAGTGCACATGGCCTGCCAGCCCCCCAGTAGTGCACATGGCCTGCCAGCCCCCCAGTAGTGCACATGGCCTGCCAGCCCCCCAGTAGTGCACATGGCCTGCCAGCCCCCCGGTAGTGCACATGGCCTGCCAGCCCCCCGGTAGTGCACATGGCCTGCCAGCCCCCGGTAGTGCACATGGCCTGCCTGCCCCAGTAGTGCACATGGCCTGCCAGCCCCCAGTAGTGCACATGGCCTGCCAGCCCCCAGTAGTGCATAGCCAGACCCCCCTTTAGTATATATTGCCTGCCAGCCCCCAGTAGGGTATAGCTTGCCGGTAAAAAATAAACTGACTACTCACCATTCCGACGGGCCGGGCAGCTCCTTTTCTATGTTCATGTATGCGGCAGGTCCGCAGCAGCCCCGTGAGCAAGGCCCGGTTGGCACACTCTGTGATGTCAGCAGTGGCTGACATCAAAGTTTTATGCTGGCTGGGCGTGCGCACAGACTTGTTGTGGACCTGCTGCCAGCATGAATAAAGAAGTGACGCTGACCACGAAGCTGTTGCAGACCTGCCACGTACATTTTATATACCCGAGTATAAGCAGAGTGGGGATTTTCAGCACAAAAATTGGGTTGAAAAACTCAGCTTATACTCGAGTATATACGATAGTTTAGAATTCTATTTTGCAAATTAATTGAACAGGACGATAATGGCAAACTTTGTAATACTTCTTGGAGTAAAGCAGTGTCTCTCCACCTTGTTTCTGCTCTTTCTCCTGTAGTAAGCGATGTATCTGAAATCCGTCTGAGCTCCGTCCACATTAGGCAGATAAGGAAGCTAATGGTTATCTCTTTCCATATCTAGAGAGTACATCCCTTGAAGATTCATCAGACACTTTACCAAGTTCCTTTAGCTTTCAGCTGTCAGTGGATACAGGACAGAGAGCTGATTTACAAACTGTTTCATACAGGGAGAAAGGAAGAGGGAAAAAAAGGACACAGGGACATATTTCTTTAATAAAGTGTATTACAAGGTTTACTATTATTGATTTATGCAATTTTGTCAAAATTTTAATTACACTTTAATGTTTGTAGGGCATCTTAAAGGGGTCTTTTAGTTTAAAATTCCCATTTGCATATACCAAATATTAGGGAACACAGAGGGTTAAAAAGAGTCAGGCCCCCTGTTCTGGATTCTCATATTTTTAGTAAAACAGATACATAAAGCTTCCCTCGCTCCATGTCCTTGTTCTGTATAATAAGGACATCCAGTTGATTTAAATTGACAGTGTGTAATTCTCCATTTCCCCTTTGATAGCGCTGCAGGTAAATCGATCACTGCCAGGTTTTGTAAAAGGTTGGAATCTCAAAGGAAATTAGAAATGATCCTATTAGAAGTATTTCTTACCATCATATCATTATTTTTTTTTCTTTACTTTCATCTACCCTCAATGCAAGTCAGATATCCAGGCGCACAGTCAGCGTCTGATAGATGGGGAAGAGATATACAGACCAAGCAGCGGGAGCAGGGTCCTGCTGCAGCCAGTTGTCTTACTCCTAGACACTGGAGAGTGAGGAAGAGGTGGCGTATGGAGAAATAGTGATATACAGTATATATAGGATGATAGAATTGGTAGTTCTTACTTCTTGGATAAGGCCTTCCATAGAATAGCTGCAAGACCCTTCCTTGTTTCAGGCCCGTGCAGAAGGTCCCCCAGACCGGCAAACCGTAATGGCCTTCGCCGGCTCTGTAGTACACTTGGCTTGCTCTTTATAGAAAGTTGTGTGTTTGTGTATGACTAGCGATTATTATCTTTATATATACGATTTGGAGGACTTTTGTGTTGCAATAATATTAGCTTTTACTGACAAGATATATTGTGTGAATGTTAAATATTAGCATGTATACTTAGCGATAAACTTTACCACTTGATAAAGTCCAACATGTCTACGAAATGCTGGTTTACTTGCTACAAATAATAACACTATCCTCAGCAGCCACATTGTGCAAGCAGTGTCTCCTGGGACCTGCACACTGTGTAACTACCTGCATCTGGAAAGCTGATCCTTTTATGCTTTGGGATGTCATAGTGATCATCCATGTTGGTATTATACATCTAGACTGCACTGTACCTGCTACCAGTAGCCCAAATTCTTGATACAGTTTTTGGGGTGTTCCAATTTTTTTTTCTTTTGATAGGTCCAATAAAGTCACCGTCTTGAGATTGTGATACCTTTTATTGCCTAAGTGAAATACAAGATGTTACAAGCAAGCTTTCGGGACAACTTGGGTCCCTTCATCAGCCATGGTTGAGGTGTCCCATTAATACTCAGCGGTCATGCAATAGAACCAAGTTCAGCCCATCTGTTGGTGTCAGTGCCAGATTAACGAGCCTGGAACTCGGACTCCTCTATAATTATGAAAGAAGTTTCCCACCGGACCACTGTTGTGATCATCTTTTCACTAAGGGACAACAGGGAATAACTGCATATCAGTTGATGGCGACTCTGGGATTCCAGGATCGCTGCATAGTGTTCAGGATCACTTACTACTAGATCCAGAAACCGTAACTGTGGTAATTTTATTATATTTGTTATCCATGGCCTCCTTTCTTCTAAAATCCACTTTTAAATTATGCTAATGAGCCATAAGGACAGTGAGACCTTCCATGTTGTAGCTTCACAGGCTGCTACACTGTATCACGCGCCCTTTCCTCTCTCTCTACCTGATGTAATCTCACTGCAGCATAGGAAGTTTCAGCACACAGTGGGAGCGGGAAGTGCTCCTGCACAGTATAACAGCCTGTGAAGCAGCAGAACAGAGGTGCTCTGGTAATGCCGGCAGAGATCTTTCTGTATCATTAGCTTAATTTTAAAAGTTGATTTTAGAAGCAAGGTGGCCATGGATAACAAATAAAAGAATATAACCACAGTTACGGTCCCTGGATCTAGGAGTACGTGCCCCTGGTTTATAAGGCTTGGTTTTGATGGTCCATTTCCTTTAAGAACTATGAAGCCAGGGTAATGTGCATAACTGGACGCCACCAGGTATATATGAATGTTATGGAATAGCATAGACCTTATATGCAATTCCAGCCAAGGGTGGATCACAGGCTTCAAAGCGCGTGATGTGACGGCTTGTGATTCCAGCTCCGCTTGTTTAAGTCTCCGGTGGGAGTGGATAGGAAAAGTCATACAATGACCTTGGCTCCCATTCTTCTCTGTTGGAGACCAGTGTTACATGACTGGAGAATGTCATGTGAGAATTTCATGAAAATGCTGCTTCACGTGCCATATCTCTATGCATTCCATAAAAATCTGAACAATGTCATGAGCATTCCGTCCTGTTCTTACTGTGTTCATACATCTTTCTTCCCAGGTGATAAGCTGTATGAGCTCTGTAGCAGAGCACTGCCTCCCCTCATTACTCCGCACCTTGTTCGATTGGTATAAACGCCAAAATGGAACGGAAGATGAATCCTACGAGTACAGGCCGCGGTCTAGCACAAAGTCGAAAGGGTAATACATTTTTTTATGGGAGCATTTCTATGATATCTACAATATCTTTTTGAACAGTAGGGGACCCCCATCAATTATAAGAATTACCAGTAGTCATTTTTTTAAGGGACGTTATTATGTAAAGGGACACTGTTACCAAATTTTACCCCATTCACCTACTACTCCCCTCAGGTAGGTTATGAAATGTCCTTTCTAGAATTCCCTAAATTATGTTAAATCACCCCCTTTTTCTTTTAAAAGGTATGTTCCAAAGACTTGTTAAAATGAGCAGAGAAGAGGCATATTTGCTTGAAATGAGTCACATTTAGTGGCTGCAGGAAGTGGGCTGTCACTTCAGGTGCCTGTGAAGTTCTTTATTTTCTCCATGAAGTTTGTGGTTCTGTAAGCTACAGAAACTTAGATGCATAAAGTTAGAAAAAGGCAGGAACTGGATTTTTAATCGGCACACATTTCCAACTATTTCTTTGACTGCCTGTGTCTATGCTTGGGAGTATCACCGAACCACAAGCTTGATGCAATCCATCATAAATTGTTATGAAAATGAGACTAAGAGCATATTTCTAGGTACTTTAGAACTGAAGATAGGGGCATATGAGGTGCCACGCCCCCTGCAGGCTCTGAATTTGACTAGTCTCTGGCAATATATGACTGTTCTCTGCTCATTTTCACATTACTTTGGAGGAAGTTTTTTATAGACAAAACATTTAGATTTCCCATTAATGATGGAATTTTAGAAAGAATATTTAATTACCTACTTGAAGGGGCTGGTAGTTTACTGGGGTAAAATCTGGTGACAGGTTCCCTTTAACTATTTCTAGATACCCCATATGAGTGAATGGAGTGACATAATCGTCTAATTCATTCAAGGGGCCACTGTATCCATGGGAAAGGGCTAACTTAAAGTCATCTCCTTTCTAAAACAACTAAACATTTCAGCTCTTTATTTGATAAATGTATGGATATATAATACAGTATCTAAAGGGGTGGTTTATTATGTCCTTACACAAAGATAGAGCTGATAGACTTATAGGACCTGCTCATGTCCCCCAACTAGAAGCCAGGACACACTGTGCTCCCATTGTTTGCAATAATGCATATTCTACTTGTTTTGCAGAGATGAACAGCAGCGAGAAAGAGACTATTTACTTGAAAGAAGAGACCTGGCTGTAGATTTTATTTTTTGTTTAGTTTTGGTGGAGGTCCTCAAACAGGTAAATCTCTGTCTAGTATATATTGTCTGTACTCATATTCCCTATGGTGCCCTCTCCAGGATGTTTGTGATGGAGATGTAGTGATACAACACAAAGTCCGCATAGTATGTATGGCTGGAGGACACTATCCAGGTACCTGCATTATAGATCTGATCTTCCATTACAGATTCCTGTTCATCCAGTTCCAGACCCTCTCATACAGGAAGTTCTCAACTTGGCTTTTAAGCACTTTAAACACAAAGAAGGGTAAGTCCACATGTCCTATAGGAGATAATACACATCCGACTCTCTAGAAACCTTGTGACTCACATATCAAGTGTCTTATAGGAGACAGAGCTTTGTAATCCACTTGAGGGTTATGTTGATCCGTGCAGTGATCATACATAATTAACACTGGGTTAAGAGCTCATCCTTTCTTGGTGACAAGTCAGAGGTCACTGATGGGATGTGTGACATCAGAGGTCATGACTTTACTGTAAGAAAGAAGAAATATTAGAAGGGGCCAAGGGCCTGAGAGGCCAGCTATGACACACATGCTCAGATCATAGGGGACCTCAATTCAATCTACGGATATAAGTCGTAAATAGATTCAAAGTTTGTTGTAAATTGAACAAGTAACAGGTTCTTACATACGCGCGCAAAAAAGTGGCAACGTCCGTAATAAATTTTGAGCAGAGTGATTTTAATTTAATTTGTTGTTCAATTTACAACAAATTGTTAGTACAGGATATTGGATATCCATGTATGCCAGGATATGTATGTGGGGTAGAGAGGTAGACATCCAGCCAAATCCTGGTTTGGCTGCCCCTCTCCCCCTGTACCGGATTCACCCACTATTTCTGCTTTGGGTGCGCAGGGTGTAAAATTGAAATAATTTTTTTCTGTAAATAGATAGACCTCATAGGGTTTATTTATATATACAGGCGCTCCCCTACTTAAGGACACACGACTTACAGACAATCCCTAGTTAAAGACGGACCCTTCTGCCCAAGCTCTCTGGAAGCTTTACTATAGTCCCAGGCTGTAATGATCAGCTGTAAGGTGTCTGTAATGAAGATTTAGAGATAATCCTTGGTCCCATTACAGCAAAAAATTTTGAAACTCCAACAATTGTCACTGAAAAAATTTGTCACTGAGGCACAAAATATTTTTGTCTGGAACTACAATTATAAAATCTACAGTTTCGACTTACATACAAATTCAACTTAAGAACAAACCTATGGAACCTATCTTGTACGTAATACTGCCTGTATTTTTTTTCAGAACAATTCAACTTATTTTTGTTGATATTTTTTTATCATTTCTTGTGGCAACAATTCCAGAACATGGACATAGACCAATTCCCCATTCAGTAGAGCTGTATGGTCTTTGATTACATTGGGGCGTCATATCCATTGCATGTGAATAAGAATTACATTGATCTATACGTTAGATATCTATATTATATGCATCTGGACACCAAATTTACTGCTGAATATGGAACTTAACTGTTTGATCATTGTGGCATCTGACCTAAAATACCAGTATTCTATTCCTGAAGTTCAGACTCCACTTAAATGTATTTTCCCACGTTAGTTTCTTGGGTATAAGGGGAAGTATAATGTCCCATGTCATATCTTATTTGCTTGTGTAACCGGATGTGAGTGAAGAATACATTCTTATCAGCTTGTACATACACACCTGCATTTAGCTACTAAAGACTTGTACAGTATCTTCATTGTTGAAGAGCAGGGCTATAAAGTCATTTGTGTTTTGTATTCACCTTCATAACACTTATGAAGCCTGCATAGTCTCTGTGTGCTATGGAGAGACTGGAGAGGGGAAATATTCTTCCCGATATCTGACAGATAAGGGAAATCTACCATCAAAATCCATTCTTACTCATAGATCCAGGCACCGTGACTGTGGTAAAATCAACTTTTAAAACTTTTAAAATGAAGGAAATGAGCCAGAAGGGGTTTTTTTTTGAAGGTTGGGGGGGCACGTTACCTGAGCCCCTCTGTGCTCTGGCTTCACAGGCTGTTACACTGTATAAGAGCACTCCTTTTCTTCCTCTGCCTGATTTAAGTTCACACAGTGGGTGAGGGAAGTGCTCTTGCACAGTGTAACAGTATGTGAAGCTGCAGTATTGAAGGGCTCTGGTAGTGCCTCCCTCCCCCCAGTGAGTAATTAACATAATTGTTTTAAGTGTTTACAATCAAAATCAAGAGAAAGAAAATGCAGACAGCAGAGTTCCTTTAAGGCAGCGGTTCTCAGCCTTTGTAATGCTGTGACCCCGCAATACAGTTACTCATGTTGCAGTGACCCCAAACCATGCGATTTGCAGTAAAAACACAATAAAATCACGGCTCAAAAGGCTTTAGGCGACCCCAGTGTTTTGGTTGTTCGAGCCCTGCTGGGGTCACGGCCCACAGGTTGAGAACCACTGCTTTAAGGAGTTGACATAAAGTTGATGATTTATGCCTGATGTGATTCTTGATCTTGGTCATTGCTGTATACAGTGGTCCACATCCCTTTCTTAGTAAATATATATTCTATGAACTCTAGAGGACAATGCACCAACCACCAAAAACTCATCCTACTGTGGTTTTATCAGGTTAAACAGCTCTGAAATATTTCTTTACTTTTCTTACAATATACATTACTGTACAATACATCATCGGTCTTGCAGTCCTGTGTTGAGGCCGATGAACATGTTTTTACTTTTCTCTAGTGAAGATTGTTGGATATCTTGTGCAAGACATTTCTTGGTTTTCACTAGCCAGACATAATAGATAGCTGTAAGCTGTACTAGTCCAACCCTTATCTACACATGCACACTCAGCCGGGCAGAGGGTGCATTCTCATAGGCAAGATAGGAGCCTTTTGACTCCTTATTCCCTTGTGGTGCATGTTGATATCCAGATGTAGTCATGTCGGCCTGATCCCGCACATATCGGCAACTGATGTACATCTAATATCTATGTCCAGCTTGAGTTGATTCAGTTTGAATATTAGCAAATGTTATGTGTTTATTTCCATCTAGGTATTCAGGAACCAACACTGGGAATGTGCACATCATTGCAGATCTATATGCAGAAGTCATAGGTGTCCTTGCACAGGCCAAGTAAGGATTTCTTAATTTTTATGTCGCTTGTCAATTGAGTTTGTTTGTCTGTGTTTTATGTGTTTAGGCTTTAGTAAGTGGCCATGGATCCCCTGCTTTCACCCTGCAGGGGATAGAGGAGTATATCCGCCGGCATGGCAGTGTATTAGGATTAAATGGAGCTCCTCCTGCTTTCTTTTCATCATTTAGATTTCAGGCTGTGAGAAAGAAGTTTGTCACGGAATTAAAAGAACTGCGACAGAAGGAACAAAGCCCACATGTGGTGCAGAGCATCATCAGCCTCATCATGGGGATGAAATTCTTCCGTGTCAAAATGTATCCTGTAGAAGATTTTGAGGCGTCTTTTCAGTTTATGCAGGTGTGTAGTGTGTAGTGTGTAGTACGAGGATTTGTTTTCTAAAATGTAACCATATTCATAGTATCGTAGTTTAAATGTTTGAAAAACGACACATGTCCATGAAGTTAGCGCTGATATTGACGCTGATTGACAGAAACTCACTTTATGTTAAGTAACAGCACTTACCTGCTCAGGTGGAAACTTTAATTTTTCTAAAGGAATGATGTACATACTAGAAAAATATCCCTAAATTGAATATACTGTATTTTTTGGAGTATAAGACATACTTTTTAGCAAGAAAAAGTCTTGGTAAAAATTGAAAGTGGCTTGTAGTCCAAAGTCAGGAGGATCAGTCCGTGCCAGACTCCCCTGACTGCTTTCCTGGTGACCTGGATTGTGTATCCTGGTGATCCTGGTGAGCTGTGTAGCATGATGTATGTAGCAGAGCTGAGTTTGTGTGTATGTTGCAGAGCTGTGTGTGTGATCACCAAACATTTTCGAATTGCTGTCAAATATATTTTTCCTATTGTGTGATGTCTAAATCTGAGGTTCATTTCATAGGCTGAAAAATATGGTATATCTATTGCTCCATGAATGGCATACACTGGGTGTGTATGCATTGGCATACCTTTTCCACAAAGTGCTCATTGTCTAAGTGTATTCAAATTATGGTCTGTTGCCAACGTATGGTTCTATAGGCCAAAACGGTGACTTCAGTGGTAGTCACAAAAATATTTCCAGCTTACATGTTCAATGTAACCAGTCTAGTAAATGACATGACAGAGATGGCTAATGACGAGTCCAAGCTTGGTAAGTAGGATGGAGGCGTTGGTCCATGAATGACTGTAGAGTATATCTGTGCAGAATATATGTGTTTTCATAATTAGAGAGATAATTATTTCTGGGCATAATCATTCAATGTAATGGCATTTTTGTAATTTTTGATCTTTTAAAGGAATGTGCTCAGTACTTCTTGGAAGTGAAAGACAAGGACATTAAACATGCACTTGCTGGTCTGTTTGTAGAAATTCTCATCCCTGTGGCTGCTGTAAGTAAATCATTGTACTATAAAACTCTGCGTTCTTTACACTTTTTTTTTCATGTAGCTCGTACAACACCAACCTATTCGGCAGCGCTGTACAAAGATTATGATCATTACAATCAGTTCCTGTCCAGGTTTCACAATTAAACTAGACCTGATTTCATATAAGGTTAAGATCCTTTGTGTATTGGGACACTTGGGACAGGTTCACTCCTGTTATGAGAATGATAAATGAAGCAAACCTGTTGGAGTGAATAAAGAAGCAAACCCTCCCTTTAAACATACATTCTCTATTGTTTTAATCGTATCAGAGCATTTTATTTGCGGTCATGGATATTGGCCCGAGTAGAGTAATATTGTACCAGACGGGTGGGGCGGAAAGTCGTGAAGTTCTTTATTTTCCCACTTCAATCTATTTATATATTTTTTACAGGTGCATTATGTCAGATTTATCCATCTGACATGTTGATTACATCCTCCTTAGGTTACATGCACAGGAATGTTGTTTTGAACACATTAATTTCATTGGATTCATGGATGTGAATCCGTTTTCCCAAGATCTGTGTGTAGAGTGTAGGAAAATCACAGCAGGGTCCTATCCCTGCCCCTGAAAGGCTCAGACGTTTCCATAAAAATCTATGAAAACGTGGAACACATGGGTATCACATGGGTGTCATCCGTGTTCCGTCCATATTTATATATAAAACAATCATGTGACCATTGGTTGGTGACAAGTTAGTGACATCATTTACCAGCCTTCTGGGTTTTTTTTTCCCTGTGATCCACAAAAGTCGAATAACACGTGGACCGTATTTGCAGACATACGGATCACAACAGGTTACATAATTATGATCAATGGACCGCAAGGACAGACCTAGACCTGTTGTTTGTGGCCAGTTAGCAGCTATCCTTACATGTCATGGGTTTTAGGTTAATGGAGACTTCTTCTTTACCACCACTGCTGCCGTTGTGTAATACATTTTGAAAAATGCTATGCTATTATGGCTGGGTTCATACCTCATTTTTGGATTTACATTGGAAGGACACGTTGGGCAGATTCTCAATATGTTATGTTCTTATCCTCAGCTGGAAGGCCAGTATATGTCAATGGGTATGCTCAGCGTATATATATGTCGGGAGCTCTCCCGATGTATGCGATCAGGGTATACATAATAACGAGTTGTGTACCCAACATATTTTTGAGCCACAACTTTCTGGATGATCGGATAAAAGCTCAACATGTTTGCTACGGCATAGGTCTGTTTATAATCCTGTTAGCCTATCCGGTGACATAATTACCATGATGTGACTGTGGCCCTATAATGTTACATTCCAAACAAGTGTCCTGTAATGAGAATGCAGCACTTCTGTCCTGGTAGAAAGGATGAATATGTGGAATCTGAGCAAACCAGAGCAATTCCCACTATCTGTAGGGACTGTCCTTATTAGACAATGCTCCGCAATTTATATAAGATTATGTATAGTACTGTAATAACATGTTGTGGAGACTTTATATCTGTTTCAATTGAATCTTCCCAGGCTGTAAAAAATGAAGTAAATGTGCCATGCTTAAAGAATTTTGTGGAGATGCTCTACCAGACCACGTTTGAACTGAGCTCGAGAAAGAAACATTCCCTGGTGAGATATTACACTATAAATGTGTAGGAATGTGGAGGTCTTCAATTTGTATGCATATACAGCATTAGTCAATAAAAGTATCGGCTGGGTGTATGCCCTTCTCCTGAATACACTGGTCTCACAAACTGTCTGTCTGTAGCACTCCTTAGTTGCCAATTTGCACAGAGGTTTGGTTGTGCTTGAATATTTAGACAATATTGAACATTTAGAGGATAGCGCTATGTATAAATTCTTGTCTGTTATTGATATCTATGTCATGTGAATGGGTCTTTAAGGGAACCTGTCACCAGGGACCTAATTTTCACTAAAGACCGGTTGCAGAAGCCTATTACACCTGCATTGCAAATATGTCTTTGTGCCTTCTCTCAGAATGTTCATTACAATATAATTGTGTGTTTAACTTGCCTGGCTTCTTGACAGAATCCTTTGGTGAGTCCCAGGGTTTGGCTTTGATTTGGATGGATTTAAGGATAAAAAAAGTGACTTGTCTGTGCTGCTCATTCACTTCTCAGCGGTCTCCTTTCTTCTCATGTACTGCTCCTCCCCTCACACAGGGTAGAGCTCATGGTGTGGTGAACTGACATCGGTGGAGGAGGGAAGAGCTGGACAGGAGCACAAAAGTGAGGGCTGAGGATTGAGCAGCACAGACATGTTTTTTTTTTTACTGCATCCAAACCAGCCAAACCCCTGGGACTCAACATAAGATCCTGTCAGGAAGTTAGATAAATTAAAACACACACTTATGTTGTAATGAAAATGCTGAGAGAAGGCACAAAGCCATCTTTGCAATCCAGCTGTAATGGGGTTCTGCAAACTCCCGTTAAAGGAGCCTTTATCTGATGGTCATGTATAGGTCTGTTTACCTCCATTCTCTTCTGTTTGTTCTGTGTAATGTAATATTATATTTGGATATGTCCCCTATGATTTGTAAAGCACTACGGAATTTGATGGCGCTATATAAATAAAGATTATTATTATTATTCTCCACAGGCTTTATACCCTCTGATAACCTGCTTGTTGTGTGTCAGTCAGAAGCAGTTTTTCCTCAACAATTGGCACATCTTCTTACAAAATTGCTTGTCACATCTAAAGGTAGGTGGCCGTACTCCATGCCTTAGCGAGTCTGAAGGGAAGGCCTGCATATGATCCTGCAGTTCCTCCATGTATTTCTTTCCTCCATCTTTGGAACAAATCAAACAATGAACTTGCCATTTCGATATCTTCTGTATGAATCTGTTCTGTAATCTCCAGCTTCTTCCTATTCTGTTTGGATTGACTTTCTCGATAGCGGCGCTCGAGACAATTCTATTCCTCTTATTATTGTATTGACCACATTCCAGGTGAATGTTGTATCAGACATCTGTCCATGTATTCCTCCAGCACTTTCTATCTGTTGTAATATGGAATCAGTGATTTTGGAGAAGATTTCTGCAGCTGATCATTTTCTGCATGTCTGTGGATGTTATGGCTGCGTCATCTCATATTTCCGTTTCATGCTCGCACTGCTCTGCTTATCACTCCATTGATTTTTCATTCCCATGCAAAACCCTTCTGCCTAACATTTTGCTTCTTCTTTTTTTTCTATGGTAGATGATTTTTGTAATTATGTTGCTGTTTGTCCTAATTGTTGCAGTTTTTTTATTTCATGCTCTACTTCCAGTGTCGCATGTTTCGATATATATATTGCTTACATTTCTGACCTTTGTGTACATATATGAGATTACACCCTAACACTTCTATATAACAAGAGCCAGAAGCTTGATATACAGCTGGAACGTTAATTTTGTGTGGCTGCAAAGTTATTAAATTATTAAAATAATAATAAAATAGCCATGCCGATGCGCCACAATCCGATGGCGTTTGCCAAAAACCCAGGGCAATTCAGGGCAAAAGAGAAATATTCGGGAAAACACACACACACATATACACACACATAATGTTTAATATATATATATATATATAAATGACAACATGCAGATATATATACACTTTCATTCATTACTGTTTTCTAGATCTCTGCTTGCTGTCATTCCATAGAAAGCTTCATTATTTCCCTTCTGTGGACATAAATGTGTCCCTGGTCATGTGATATCACACAGGTGCACAGCTTAATATAACACACGGCTCTGATTACTGTCTGTGTTATAATGAGCAGTGCACCTGTGTGACATCACATGAGCAGGGAGCAGTGTTTATCCACAGGACGTAAACAATGAAGCTTCCTGTTGAATGACGGCAAGCAGAGCTCTTGAAAACAGTGAGGAATTGATACAGAAAGTATATTGGAAAATTGTATGTCTTTTAATGACCCTGAATCCAAATAATAAGGTGATTTACAATGCGTATGATTCTATCACCCAACTGCTAATAATCTCTAACCAAAATTCCAAACCAGTGATTATTCATAAAAGGTAACTTTTCATTACACAAACTATAATTAATTGCTTAAAGAAAGGCTTGTCACCAAGAAAAGAAAATCTTGAATGACAACGGCCCCAGATGTTGTATCAGTGGACAGCCCGTACACATGCAAGCACATCTCGATTTAGCATGCATGTGCCAAAAATGGAGAGCAAGCCACTGTCGGACACCCCTGGCTGTGGAAATTAAAATCTACATACCCAATCATACTTTACTACCGGCTTAAGTCCTGGGCCCTACACATCAAATAGTTCAGGAATAGATAGGGACCATAGCACTGGGTCTCTTCTCATCTTCTTTTAGTTTTGTGCTGTTTGTTTTGTGCTTTTTCATCTAACATGCATGTGGCTCCATTCTCATGTTTGTTTTGCTGTCTCACGTTGCTTTATTTAGATGCCATCTAACAACAGTATCAGAAAACAAATAGAAACTCTTCAGGTGAGTTCATGTGAGAGGATGCTCCATGGAGCTCTAGATCAGTGGACAAGAGACCCCTAGAGTCCTCTATCTAAGCTGTAACACCTATCTTGTCTATGGGAACCTATGAAAAAATGTGTATGTTGCCGTATGTGTGTGTAGTATCCAGGGATTTGGTGGCTTGTAACGTAATTTGCCAACCCACCATATTTTATATGGATACGGAACCAATACGGTGACATTAGTGCAGATATGGTGGAAAAATGTCATGTATATTTGTTCAAATGCGGCACTGAAATACATGACTGAAAAAAACATAAGCTTTGTTAAAGGATAAGTCTATACAGGTGTCTTTTTTTATGGTTGCTATGGAAACACAGAAGTATGTATAGGAGCTGTAAACTAAAACCAGAAGTGGATTATAAAGTGTATTTGAGCTGCCTCATTTTTTTAATTTTAGATGTTTAAAGGGTCACAATGAAGGATAATACTAATGTCATGCAAAACTAATTAAACAGATTATCAATAGATAATACAGGCGGTCCCCTACTCGATTTACAGACTACCCCTAGTTACAAACGGACCCCTGGATGCGGGTAATTTACTTAGCCTTAGTAATGAAGCCTCTGTAATGAGGTTTTATTTTTAACCCTCGTTCTTATGACAATCCAACATTTTTAAAATTCAATTGTCACAGAGACCAAAAAAATTTTTGTCTGGGGTTACAATTATAAAATCAACAGTTCCGACTGACATACAAATTCAACTTAAGAACAAACTTACAGAACCTATGTTGTATGTAACTCGGGGACCGCCTGTATGTGTCATTTGTTAGGTTTATTATAGCCGGCCCCCCATTACTGACATATAGGGGGAGATTTATCACTACTTCTACGCCAGTTTTCTAGCAAGAACTTGCGATTACAATTGCGACTCCACTCCATGTGGGCTTGGCGGGATTGTAGAGGGACGTGATGGCGGGCGCAGTGGGCAGGCTTTAGTACATTGGTTTTTACACAAAACTACACAAGGTCAGACCAGTTGTAGTTTTGCCTGGCGTCTGAGCCGAGCCTAAGCCTCTGGATGCATTTGGCGCGACAAGGAGGGGGAGGGGTGTATCCCTGCGCAATTAATCTCCACCATAGATTATGGCTTTTCATCCCACCAAGGCAAGTTACCATAGTAGTTGAAAATAGTTGATAAATGAAGTTGGATTCTTTCTTATAGAACAATAGTAATAATCTAGGCTGGAAAGAAGGAAGGATCTGTGGTTGTGACTGTATATTTTTTGCATTGAAAGAAATCGGTCAGGAATCAGTAACCGCCTAGACGCATGTGATGGTAATTGTAGGCTTATGGATGGCTTTCCAGGCTCATTTACATCCAGCATTTTAATTGTCGTTTACCTAAGCTAGAACACATCTCTTCATTATGTGTCAAGAAAAACCTCCAACGCTTCATTTCCCAACATCAGGGGCTCATCATTACTAAAGCAATGTTTACATTCCTGGCTTTTCTTTTCTTCTTCTTCTTTTTTTTTCATTTATTTTAAGTTTTTTTGTTTTGTTTTCCACATTCACTCACATAGCGGCAGTCATTGTTCACAGCTTAATTCTACTTGTGTAAGATAACTTTTTCATATAACTGCTAACTGGGTAAAGTGTCTAAAATATAACATACAATGGTGTATTATAAAAGCCCCTACCCATAAGCCATGTTGTCATTCATGCATATGTTTGCTAGCAGATGTACTAACTAGTATTACTGTACGATCATGTTCCAAAGGACAAACCAGCTATGCCATACTCTCCTCGCTGTGCTTTATCCAGGGTATAAAACGTTGCAGCAGATACAGAGTCGTTTCTTTCATAAGTGATATGCCACCCTTCTCAATTCTTTCTGATCTGAATTAAAGGAAATCTAAATCCATCATGATAAACAAGGGGCTGTATCTCACAGATCCAGGCACCGTAACTATAGTAATTTTCTTATATTTGTTATCCACTGCCTTCTTTCTTTCTTAAATAAACTTTTAAAATGATACTAGTGAGCCCTACGTGCTCTGTCTTCACAGGCTGTTACACTGAGCAGCAGCATGTCTTTCCATTCCCCCCTCCCTCTGTCTGCTGTTATCTCACACAGTGTTTAGGGAAAGTTTCCTGCACAATGTAACAGCCTGTGAAGCTGTGGCACAGAGGGGCTCTGGTAACGCCACCCCTGAGCCCTTCTGGTTTATTAGCATAATTATGAAAGGTGATTTTAGGAAGGAAGGAGGCCATGGATAACAAATATAAGAAGATTACCACAGTCACCGTGCGTGAATTATAAGTAAATGGCCCTGGTTTATCATGCTTGATTTTTAGGCTAGAATTGCTTTCATGTAAATGATGTATGTGTGTCAGCTTATTAGAATTATTACATTCCCATAGACAGTAGACTAACGGTGAAAACCCTCAGGGTTTTGTCAACAGATTAAGTGGTGGGGAAGCAGTATTGGGCATGTTGGATTCAATATGCCCGGTCCTTTTAATATCGGCAAAAAGACGCCAGAGTTGTGTGAATGTTTTTCTGTCTGGATGGTGGAATTTTAAAGAAATAGTTGTTGGGCCGACAAACATTCAACCCACAACTTGGAAAATACTTGACTGCCAAATCTCGACTAAAATTTAAAAACGTGGAGTACAACGTTAATACATCTGGCACGTTATCGTATCAGAAGTCAAGAGAAGTTTTAAAGGAGTTTTCCCATCTAGTCACAGGATATATAATAACTAGACAATAGATGTGAGCTCTACTTCTGTAACCTGCACATAGAAAATGGGGCCTGCTGACCAGCTTCCTTACAGCTGAACTGAACCGGGAGTGTGTAGCGCTCTCTCCATTCAACTCTATGGGAGCGCCAAACTTATGGTCTCCGCTTACATCCCCGCTCTCCTTTTAGCCTGGTTGTGTGAACCGGCTCACCGCCCTGTAGGTATCCGCTAATTATTCATGGGAAAAACCCTTTAGGTATGGTGAAAGGTATTGTTTCAACTTTTTCAATACACTGCTTGTTTTGCACAGATAAATTACGTATTTTTTGACAATTTTTCTATTTCAGAAGTACAGTGTAAACCGTTTTATGTATCTTTTCTCTCTCTTTCAGAATAAGGATCCTAAAATGTCTCGCGTTGCACTGGAATCACTGTATAGGTTATTGTGGGTTTATGTTATTAGGATAAAATGTGAAAGCAACACTGTAACGCAAAGGTGAGTGGACTTTGACCATCATGTATTCATCTTAGGGGTAGCAGTCATAGCAAAAGGTATGGGGCCCACAGTGTCAAGGGGCCTGGCCTTCCACATTAAAGAATGGAGATGTTATATACCTATTATGCTGCACATTGCAAAGCATAATACATACGGTATATAACAGTGAGCACCTTCCACAGTACACAGCTGAGTATATGAGTGTATAAATGTGTGTATGAGTGTATACAAGTTTGATTTTATAAACATGCATTAGTGCACAAATATATTTTTTTTTGTGGGGGGGGGGGGGGGGATTGCCCATTCAGACATCTGCTATGAGGCTCAGCCTCTCCTAGTTACGCCCGTGATGCAGCTGGTATAACATTGCCGCATTGGATATCTGAATTTTCTGTGTAGTTAGTGTTGGGTTGTGCAGCTTAGAGCTATGGGGTATTCACTTCAGATAAATAATCCTACTTTGTCTCGGTATCAGTATGTGGCTGCTACTAAAATCATCCGTATTGTTAAGCACAGAGGGAAAACGCCAAACTTCAGAGCGGTGCACACGTAATGAACACTTGTGTGAACCCCTGCTGTACTAATCGTTTGCAAAGTCTTTGTATCTTTTGAAAGGTGTATGTAAATTTTGAGTATTCTCAGCAGGATCACTTCGATAATCATCTCATACGTCGCTATTCTAAACATATGATTTTTTATTTAATTTTTTTTTTAAAAACCTTTTGCCTTGCCAAGACAAAAGTTGAATTTCTGCAGAATTGGATATTTTGCTATTGCTGTAAATCTGATCACATTGTTTGGAACATTAGAAATCACTAGAAAATGTTCACATTTATTATTATTCTTGTTGCAGCCGCCTTATGAGCATCGTATCCGCACTTTTCCCCAAAGGTTCCCGTAGTGTAGTACCCCGCGACACACCTCTTAATATATTTGTCAAGATCATTCAGTTCATTGCTCAGGTGAGTTGATTGTTAGTGCTTTACATGTACAAGTTTAATGGAAAATATCAATGTGATTGAAGTGGTTTTCTGGGAACACATTTTATGATACTTTATTCGGGTTTTGATTGCAAGTTCAGGATCACTATCTTTGAGTCCATTTGTAGTGCATCCTTCTACATCCAGGACCTAACATGTCCCTATCAAACAAGGCTGTGTCTCCAGTAGCTCATAGAAGTAGATGCTGGATGTGATCTACAAAATTAGATATTTATCTTTAATATAATACAAAATCATGTTTCTAAGTATTATAGAACCTACGATAGAGGTATCTGAAGTGAAACCCCTCCTGCAGACTTGAAATGTGACTCATCTCAGGCAAAATATGACACTTTTTTTTTTTTTTGTGCCAATTTTCACATGAGTTTGTAGGAGACTTGGAGTTAGATTTTACATAAAAGAGGGAATTCTAGAAAGGACATTTCATATCCTACACAAGGGGTTTTTAGCTTAGTGGGGTAAAACCTGGTAACAAAGTCCCTAAATTATATCTTCCTAATTACCGTAACCAATTCACAAGAACGTTAGAAGTTTTAATGCAGATGCAAAAAGGGCTCCTTTTTAATTAGATTTAAAGGGGGGGAAATGTATATGTGTAAGCGCTGGGAAATTAGGGGAACATGTATTTACCACCTATATTTCCTTATTTTCTTATCCCTATATTCCTTATTTTATATTTTTTTGTACTGCTGTGTAGCACGTGACCGCAGCAGCCAATCACTGGGCATAATGCTTATGTGCCATGGTGTTGGTATTTCAGCGCCATACAATTCCATGAGCAGGAAGACTCATCCATTCTCCCTATATCTGTCAGATTGCTTATGGAAGAACGCTCCATCACCTCCCCAGCAGTTAATACTTTATGCATGTTCATGAATAAATAGTTTTGCATTTATTTTTTTTTTCTTTTTTTCCATTTTGCAGGAACGCTTAGATTTTGCTATGAAAGAAATAATATTTGACCTTCTGAGCGTGGGAAAATCTTCAAAAACATTCACTATCAACCCAGAGGTAAAGTCAAGTGATGCTTTTGTGTGCGTGATATGCTTATTGTACAACACAAATATGTTACATGGAAACAGGATGACCGCAGCTAAGCCCCTGCTCACACCAGATTGTGGAATCCGCCTGAGGAAATCAACTTATGTTGTAGCGTTTACAAGACTCAAATACTTTGCAGCGATTGGTTTTTCTAGGTCAACACAAGGACTATCAGAATTGAAGTCTGGGATAGCAAAATGTTTGTGTTTAGTGATCTAAAGTCATCACAATAGTGAAAGTACTCTGACTGAAAGGTTAAATAATAAAAATGTATTTATGAGACTGGCAATACCCATCGGGCAGCACATATTGGATTTCAGTGATTTGTAACACTAGAACAGGTAATTACATGCTTGAAGTTTGTTTTCCTGTGGTGTCCAGATATTCCAGTTTCCTTCTACACTCCATAAGAAAATTAGCCTAAAAGGGTATGTCTCATATAAGAAATTGTTATTGTTGTGCAGGAGCACCAGTGTCTTAATGTATTATGCCATTGTGTAGTTTGATAACAGTGGAAATAAAGACTGATGATAAATATACATATCCATAAAATAAGAGAATAAATGTCTTATCTCTTGGTGTTTAACTTTCACGACCCCGAGCAAGGACAAGGGTCCCTGCGTGTGTGACCACAGTTACATTCACTTATATTAGGGAGCGTGCACATAGCCGCAAAGAGGGCAGCTAGCTCATGGCTGCCATAGACATGCATTATGCACGTCCCCCATAGGCCAGCAATGGTCACATGGAGCGGTGCAGCACCGTACCGCTCCGTACACAGGGATAAGATGGGACATGTCCTGTCATTCCCCCGTGTTACGGCACCGTGCGCCGTGTATCTCTATGGAGAGGGGAGGGGTCAACCCATCTCCTCTCCATGGCGCCGGACGTATGTCCACCTGGCTACGGCCCGGAGTACACACCTTAGTGTAAATGCACAAAGTATTAAGAGACAATTTGTCAGAGATCTGTGGGAGGTTACATACTTGCATACATACCTTTATATCCGGCATAAACAATACATCTGGCTCTGTCTGTGTTGGATGTGGATTGCCTTGCCATAAAATACTATATGTGATTTTATCACGACAGCTGTGACAGATATGATTGGGTTTTGTCTCTGGTAAATACAAAGCTTTATCCCATCCCCCTGGTTGTATGTCTTGCAGAGAATGAATATAGGTCTCAGAGTCTTCCTCGTCATAGCAGACAGCTTGCAGCAAAAAGATGGAGAGCCCCCTATGCCAACAACAGGAGTTGTTCTTCCCTCAGGAAATACTTTACGTGTCAAGAAAATCTTTCTGAATAAAACCCTCACAGATGAAGAGGCAAAAGTCATAGGTTCGTCCATATTGTTTACTGTTAGGTGAAAATACAGTAAGGTATCTGTATAAGCTAATCTATAAATCACACTATCTATGTAGGCCTCATATGGGCAGAGGGTCAGGACACCATATTGGAAACCGCCTTTTCACATTGCCTTAAAGGGTCTGTTGTTTCTTAAGGGAAAACCTTGAAAAAAATTCATTGGTGAATGACATCCACAGTTAAGATTGGGCCTCATGTTTGACTCCTTCACGTCTTTTGTATCGAACCACGGTTTCTTATGCCAATGCTGTGGGAGGTCCAACTATGTGTTGATGACAGTAGAAGGAACTTCCTGAGCCGCAAACTCGGACAGGAATAGGAGTTTTGTGGCTCCGTCACCACATGTGGCCGTGGAATCCATAGCTGTGTATATAAGGCCACAGAAATGAATTTGTCCATGCGCTATTTGTTGAATCACCATTTAGCACACAGATTCTACATTCATGTGCATGTGGCCTTAGTATTTGAGGGGCAGAAATACTAATTTCTACAACAATGTCTTTGCAGGGATGTCTGTATACTATCCACAAGTCCGCAAAGCAATGGACAGCATACTCCGGCATCTCGATAAGGAGGTTGGCAGGCCCATGTGCATGACCAGCGTGCAGATGTCTAATAAAGAACCTGAGGATATGATTACGTATGTATAATTATGTATAATTCATCTATTTGCCCTCACTTTCTAGCAGTGCTGAACTGTAATATGTTTGATGTACTTAAACCCAATGATCAATAATGATCCGTGCGGCTTATGGTGGCCACCAATTACTGCACTGCACAAAGCTGCTCAATGCCAGTAATTAGCTTGAAAGCCTCTGTATTCTGAAAGTAGAGAATTAAAGTGCAGCCAGGTAGTAATATTCCGACATAGCTTCCTGTGTCCATCCTGACTACTGACTGGTTTAAATTATTAAATGTATTTGTATTTCTTATATATATAACCACACATAATTACTATCCTAATGCTAGTTTTTTTTCACTCCGAAGATTTGGAATACGCCACATGTGAATAATAAATTCACCATTTGCAGTGGCACCCCCATCGCTGGGAAATTGCATTCAGCTGTTTTTGTTGAACCGTAGACGTTCTGTAGCAATTCTGTATCTCCCTTTCCAAAAACTGTTTTGACCACACCGAAAACACTGACCACTGTGTTTCTCAACATCTGAATCTTCCTGTTCTATAGAGATCACTTCTTACCAGTCATCATATCACATTTAGGATTAGAATGAGTTGACCATGTCATATCTCTTTCTTGTCCATCTTTCTATCTATATACGGTATCTATCTATCTATCTTTCTATCCTATCTATCTACATGCTTGATAAAGGTTCACTAGCCGAAAGTAGCCTATAAATAAATGGACTACAAGTGTTTTGCTATTTACTTGTGATTTGGAGTGCTGCTTCCTTCTTCTTTGGATATCTATCTATCTATCTATCTGTCAGGCTCTATCCTTCCTTCTTTCTTTCTGCTCTCTTCTCTCCTTTCTATTTTCGCAGCCTTTTCCTACACCATGATTGCTATGATCTCTAATGAAGATAACCTTGCTTAGTGACTAGTATAGTAAAAGAATGTTACCCCCATGGCCCTGGATTATAATGTTTAAATAAAGAAATATGCTTGTGTTCATTTTATCTTCATTTGTTTGTTATCTATTTAACAGAGGTGAAAGAAAACCCAAGATTGACTTGTTCAGAACGTGTATTGCTGCTATCCCTAGGCTTATTCCTGATGGTATGAGCAGAGCTGACCTCATTGAACTGCTTGCAAGGTAAACCTTTTACTAAAGGAATTTTTTGTCTTTGAGATATATGGTCCTATACCTCCCACCTAACAAATAGGCAGGGATTGTCCTGCCAATATATTTATTTTCATCTGGACAGCCCTTTAACCTTCATTTGGTAAACCATAAAATGTCATGTAGGCCATCACAAAGGCATAAATGAGAATGAAAATAAAATATAAAACTCATTCTTCTTAGAACATTGACACTTCTGCCATATTTGGCAGGCGCCTGGCTCATAAACTGTGAGTTCATCGCATTATGGAGTCTGACATGGTTGCATGGCTTGTTTTTTTGTGGTAAAATAAATGCTATTAAAGTGAATCAAGTGAAAAGCGAACAAGGACGCCGCGTGCGCAAGCGATATGTTAATACAATGAACGTATTCAGAGCTTGACACCTATTTTTTATGGTCATGTCAACTCTTTTCATTCTTCACTTTAGCAGTTTTTTTTGTATAAAAGAGGTTTTTTAGTTCTTTAAAATTGAGAAAAAAAATTAATGGCTTTTCCTTCAGAAGTCATAGGGTTTCTGCTGCCTGGGCTTCAGCTGTTTGAAAGGGCAGGAAGTCTATTTTACTGTATGCCATTCACAGATTCATTCTTTCAGTAGGGGCCGTGTCTGGTGCTCCCTGCCCCCCCCCCCCTCCCTCCCACATTATACCGACTGCTAAACTTACCAGCAAGGATGTACATGAATCATTTCATTCTCAGAGCATCAACGATCAGAAACTGATAGGCACATTTCTCAGCTGAGCATTTCTGCCTCGCCTTCCGCTACTTCTTAAGACCTGGGAACTCCACCAAACACCAAAACTTATGATGTGTCACTATGATATGTCAAATGTAAACTAAAAGTGTAGCTAAGTGTTTATCATATTGCATGATTGCATTTTGCAAATGAATAGACCCTATAATAGTAAATGTTCTTAAATACTTCTTGAATACACATTCATTTTTGTCCTGTTATTTTGCCCTCTTTCTTTCTGCTTTAAGCAGTGTATATAAATCAGCTTTTCTGTACGCTCAGCTAATAGATGAGGAAAGCTGATAAAGTTTCTAAAGACTCTTTACAGAAAGTCCCATGATAGTCAAATCTCCTTACAGAGCTGAATTATCAGGTGAAAGATTCTCTAGATATGGAAAAAGTTAATCATTATCCTCATGTCCTTCCATATATGCTATTTAATGACTTAAGAAAGCTTTCAGATACAATGCTCACTACAGGAGAAGAAAGGAGCAAAACACGGGACACAAGTTTTTTTTAATTAATGTAATATATAAAAAGTTTAATATTAACATTTGCTCAATTCATCTCTCAAATTCCAAAAAAGTTTTTTTTACGCTTTATTCTATATTTGTGCAACAGAATACATTCAGAGCAAAACGCATACCAAATGCCTTGCAACAGGTGAAGAGTTTTGCACAGAGAACATTATTCTTCTCAAAAGGCATATCTAGCATTTTATGCCTGTATTATATAGCCAGGGTCCTGACTTGCAGAAATATGAGAATAATGATATGATTGATCTATTGGATTGTACCTGTTTGAGGTATTATAACAACACAATCCTATATATAAGAAAAAAAAAAGCTTCTGCTCTCTATGTATATTATGTTAAATTAGCACAACAATGATCTATGCAGATTCTCAGAAATACATTAAAATACTAATCTGTTGTAGAATTTTAACCAAGATGTACAAAGCCCTGGGAAACCCGATGTATTTAAATGCCTGTTCCTTCTCCTCCTAGGCTTACCATTCATATGGATGAAGAGCTGCGTGGGCTGGCGTTTAATACCTTACAGGCACTAATGCTTGATTTTCCCGACTGGCGGGAGGATGTTCTTTCAGGATTCGTGTATTTCATTGTACGAGAAGTGACTGATGTGCACCCATCACTTCTAGACAATGCGGTGAAGATGTTGGTGCAGCTAATAAATCAGTGGAAGCAGGCGGTTCTCATGCACAATAAAAACTCAGATGCCCAGGTATTCCTTCCTCATCGTCAGGGAAACTTTCTATTATTATAGTTGGTCCTGAAGGTCAAGCAGGTCATGACATATCCTAGCATTATGCCATCTCTTTGAGATTATAATGGCACCCATTCCAGTTCCTTGAGACATAACAGATCCCACTAAGATCTCATTCTTCATCATGGGTGCAAGCTTCTATTTCATACATTTATATTGTTTGCTAACTGTTTATTAACATTTTTGCAGAGAGGGATGCACAATGGAACCTCCCATACGCTCCATCTTGAAAGAGGTCCAGTCTCGAGCGTATTCCACGTCGTGGAAGGGTTTGCACTGGTCATTTTGTGTAACAGTCGACCTGGCACGAGGAGGTTAGCAGTCAATGTACTCCGAGAGATAAGAGCTCTCTTTACCGTCCTTGAGCTTGCCAAGGTGAGAAGAACAATTCACCATTTTCCTTTACAAATACCTAATCAGTCTGGTCTATAAATATAGGTTTTGCATGAATAGGTTATAATAAATAAGAGTTTTAATTTTGGTTTTTCTTTGTAGGGTGAAGAGGAGTTGGCTATTGATGTAATGGACAGGCTTAGTCCATCTATCTTAGAAAGCTTCATACACCTCACAGGAGCAGATCAGGTGAACTATTAGTTACCTAGTAATGGAACAAGACCTAATGACTTTATCAGTCTTTCACTATGACATATAATGATATGAAAGAACCTAAAATGAGTTATTTAACATACCTGACTGTCCGAAACTAATGTGACTTTGCTTGTTTCTGATAAGGCCCTTAGTGGGGTCTTCCCTCGTATACCATTGTTGGGGTTCTACCAGGGGGTCCATGTGAGTTGTGACACCTGATGAACATTCTCAACACGTATTTCCATTCATGTTAATTGGACTTCTGGGGGAGAATGTGTCTAAACAACTTTTTTTTTTTTTAAGTACTCCGCACTTTTGGGAAATTGACTTTATCCAACAACCTAAAGGGGTTTGCAGTGTTAGAAAAACATTACTGCTTTCTTCCAAGAACAGCTCCACACCTGACCATGGGTGGTGGACTTTATGTGGTTAGCAACCAGGCTCCTTTAATTTCTATGTAGCTGAACTGCAGAACCAGCACAAACTATGGTCAGGTGTAATGCTGTTTTTGAAACCAAGCTACCATGTTTTATTAAAATTCTGGACAACCCCATTTAGTCACCAGTGTGGAGACCAAAATGTCTACTGAAACTCCTAAAATCATAATTAGGTTGGCGAGAGTTCACAATATGGTATATTTTAGGCTGCATCTCTTCTGAAAGGAAATCTAATTTCAAATGACAACCAATGAAGCCTATCTACCATGCCTTATTCCTATTAATTTAGGCCAGCGAGTGACATCTTAAACAATTTTTTTTACTAATATTGTGCTTTTAGTTTTTTATTATTCTCAAATGTCAGATCTTATGGCTAGGTCATTAATTTCACAATTTGGAAACCCCCTTTGATTTTAGATCTGTTGCATGTTTAGTTATCTTCCTCTGCAGAGGATGTGTTCCAGTCTGGTCTGATTGTCATTTCTTTGGTTTAGACCACTTTGCTGTACTGTCCTAGCTCAATAGATCTTCAGACGCTTGCAGAGTGGAGTTCGTCCCCCATCAGCCATCAGTTTGATGTAGTCAGTCCATCGCACACCTGGATCTTTGCACATGTCACGCAGGGTCAGGATCCCTGGATAATAAGCCTCTCCAGCTTTATGAAACAAGAAAACCTGCCCAAATATTGCCCCACCGCTGTCAGCTATGCCTGGATGTTTTCCTACACCCGCCTTCAGCTTCTTTCACCGCAAGTTGATATAAAGTAAGAGATTGTGCTGATATAAGTACCATCATTTTTCTGCTGTAGATTTCTGTTCTAGAAAAGTATGAAATTACATTTTAGAATACATTTTTAATCTTTATTTTTCTTGTTACTGCAGTAGTCCCATTAATGCAAAGAAAGTGACTGCAGTCACAGGCAGCGATTCTTACATTGGCCTTTGGAGAAACTACTTGATTCTGTGCTGCAGCGCAGCAACATCCACAGGTTCTTCAGCATCTACTGGTTCTGTTAGATGTTCCCCTCCAGAGACGCTGGCGTCTACCCCTGACAGTGGATATTGCATTGATTCTAAAGTAAGTCCTGCATAAAGGTCAGGGAAAATGGCCTAATCTACAGCTTTGTGCTACAAAAAGGCACCAAAGTTTTGGCGTAGACAGATTGATACATTTCCCCCACTGTTATACATCTGAGAGTTTAAAGGGAACCTGACACCAGATTTTACCCTACCTAAACTACCAGCCTCCTCAGTTAGGGTATGAAATGCTCTTTCACGAAATCCCTCTTTTATGTGAAATCTCACCTGTCTACCTATAAATAAATTCCTTCAAACTGATGTGAAAATGAGCAGAGAAGAGTGATATTTTTGCATGATATGAGTCACTGAAGTGGTAATGTTACTTCATCATTGGTTCTGTTGTAATCAGTCCTGGTTACTGCCCTGCTTGTTGACCTACATATAAAAGATACAGCATAGTGGTGTCAAGGCCATCTAGCCTTCATGAAAGTTTGTAAAGCTTTGGATTGCTATATTTCCATGGTGAAATAATTTACACAGCTGGTTTTATACTACAGGTCATTGGCAGTCCGTCCCCCTCATCCCTATTCAAGCACATCGTACCAATGATGCGTTCTGAGAGCATGGAAATTACTGAATCTCTTGTTCTGGGCCTTGGCAGGACCAACCCCGGAGCTTTTAGGTAAGAAGGTGGGGGAAGGGGTTTGTCCCATTTCGTAGTGCTGGTTTTTAATACCACATAGATTTTTATTTTTTCGTATGATATTGCTAATTTTCTGCATTGGGTTGAGCTGCTATACCAGACAGAACCCATGAACAAAAGTGTTGCTGGAAGGAAAAATCCAAGAAATGAATGTAATGTGTGCACTGTACTATGTTTTATTGGATTTCTTAGTAAATAGTTTTTTATTAATGGTATAATGGTTAACCGGTAAAAACTGATAAATTCAATAAACGCACAATAAAGTGGTCCATGTCTTGACGTTCCTTCCATTGCATGAAACTGAAGTCTTGTATATTAGTCCAGGTGTAAGCCATGATTTTTATAAATGCTATAACCCCTCACTGACAAGTTGGTCTTTGTTTAGAAAGACAATACAATCATTTCAGGGACAACTTTGTGCCAATGTCAGATGCATTAAGACAAAACACTTGCAATTGAGAACAAGCAACATGTGTTTTGCAATGTTTACAGGAAAACCAACATGTTGCTCATTCCTGATCGCAAGCGTTTAGATCCTCCTAATGCACTTGTATCGCGTTTCTAAACACAATTCAAACGCAGAGCCTTACACGGCCTTACACTGCGATTGGAGTAATTACTATCTTTTCCTGTAAGTGTTGTGTAAACAGCACAATAATGCTGCTGGTCGCGCAGCTGTTTTAGTGACAGGTGTCTAATACGACTGTCTGTTCTTTTGTATCCAGGGAATTAATTGAAGAGTTGCACCCCATAATTAAAGAAGCACTTGATAGAAGGCCAGAGGTAATTATATTACATCTCATTCTTATATGGTGTTTCCAGACAGGATTATATTACTTCCCCTACTGCACGCTAGCGTACTGCACAGCAAATGCAATACAAGTTGCAAAAAAGTTTTCCTTTTTGGATGTATTTACGTCTTGGAGTTAAATAAAGTTGGAGCAACTTTCCTCTCAAGACAACACCACTCTTTATCATCCGTTATATCTGTTACTCCTCCATTTAAAGGGCATCTGCAGTCAGTTTTCTTAATAAGATTACTGATGGTAGATGATATGTTATAAAGTATTGGCACTGACTGGATCCATTTTGCACTCTGATGCAGGATCTTTCCTTGTAATCATTTTTATGGTCTCTTTTTTCCAAATTATGTTTTAAAAATATGCCAATGAGCTGCAAGTGCTGCCTGAGTTGTCACCAGAGCCCCTCCAGGTTCCTGCTACACAGGCAGTGACACACACCCGAAGAATTAGAGTTCATTAGCATATTTTTGAAACATGATTTTTAGGAAAAGGAAACCAGAAAACACTATTACACGGCCAGACCCTGCATTAGAGTGGAAAGAGGATTCTGTCAGTGACGCTGCTTTATTACGTATGAACCTGGCAATAAGGCCATATTGCAATACCAGACACGGCCTTTAGGCAAGAGTGCCATAGTTTTTTCCCCCCCAAATTTAACATGCTTTTTTCCTTTTATGAACATAACCTACTCCATACTGTAGTCTTGAGCTGCAATTTCATGTGCAGCCTTTCCCAAATGTGTAAAGAGATGTGCCCTGTAGACAATAAGAGGGATGTCGTGCCCACTGATCGGATATCGATGACTTGGTCAGAATAAGAAGTCCCTTTAAATAAAGAACTAAAATTTGTTTCCTTGTTAACATGCAATCTCTGTTCACAGAATATGAAGCGGCGCAGGCGTCGAGATATTTTACGAGTGCAGCTGGTCCGTATATTTGAACTGCTGGCAGATGCTGGTGTCATTAGTCACAGGTAGGTCTATTTACCTCTACTTATTCTGTATTTGCTCAAACTGAGGGTGCCTTATTAAGAAGTGATGGCTTCACATATAGGGCACCTGTTAGCCTCTCACTTCAGTAAGCCAAGTGTCTTGTGTGCTTGGGACCCCCTAAGGGTAAAAACCAGACTAGATACAGGTATTTATTACAGTGACTTGTGCTGAATGATACATTTATATGCAGGACCCTCAATTCAATTGTTCCATATGACTGTTTGTATTCTGTAATGTAGTATGTTATTTGTATATGCGCTACAGAATATGATGGCGCTATATAAATAAAGATTTATTATAAGAGTGTGTTCACACGTTGCATTTGTTAACTCATTTTAAAACGCCATTCAGTAGAGTTTGCGCAATGTAAGCATTACGTCACGATTGCATTTACAAAGAATTAACATCATGTTTACATGAACATGATATTAACATATTAGTTAGTGCAGTGTAAACGCATTGCTAACGCATTGTAAAACAAAACACGTAAACGCACCTTGACACTCCACTCCAAAATCCAGAAAAGAAGGATCAGACATGTTGCATTCGTCATAGTAAGAAAGTGTTTTAACTTTTCCATTCTTCCCTAGTGCAAGTGGAGGCCTCGATAATGAGACACATTCCCTGAACAATACTCTGCTAGAATACGTGGACTTAACCAGACAATTACTAGAAGCAGAGAACGAGAAGGACTCTGAAACACTGAAAGATATCCGATGCCATTTTAGTGCCTTAGTGGCGAATATCATTCAAAATGTTCCAGGTATTTCCTAATGTATTTATTATTCTATATTATTATTGGTTATGACTGTATCTTGATTGATGCTCATATTCAGGAGTTAAGCTTATTCCATGTATTGCATGTTTTTGAAACATGTAAACTCTGGATATATATGGAGTACAGTATATAAATTTAGCCAGCGGAGACTAAAAGGGATCAGTTTAGTGGAAAATAGTAGTGAAAAGTGTAGATGCAGATATTACCATCTAGGATGGGGAGAGGATAAGTGGTCACAGCTAACACACTGGATATTTCCTTCCTGTATGGGGTTGAGGTTGGAAAGTGAGCAATGCAGAACCTTTCTAGAAAACCTTACAGAATATGTATTTCCAATGTCCCTGGAAGAGGGGATCTGCATTGTTTCTGTAGTGGTGCAGCACAGTTTCCATTCTTTGTGTTCCTTTTTACACTTCTGTACAATTACAAGTAATACAAGAACTGTTCTGTTTCCTTCCAGTGCACCAGAGAAGAAGTATATTTCCTCAGCAGAGTCTGCGCCATAGCCTCTTCATGTTATTCAGTCATTGGGCCGGGCCATTCAGTATAATGTTCACCCCTCTGGACAGATACAGTGATCGCAATATGCAGATAAACAGGCATCAATACTGTGCACTCAAGGTAATTACATTCATTTACTCATCATAAAGCCAGAAATGTCAGATGTGTCGACTCACGGTGAAGATCTTACTCTATATAGCTGAATAATGGCCCACATTATATTTCATTGCAGTGCCAGGGCCATAGGTGCAATCCCTGTATGCGCAGGTCTATGCTTAGATCACAGTGTGGCAGATTTATCAAGCTGTCTGAAAGTCAGAATATTTCTAGTTGCCCATGGCAACCAATCACAGCTCCCCTTTAAAATATTCATGAGCACTGGTAAAATGAAAGCTGAGCTGTGATTGGTTGCCATGGGCAACTAGAAATATTCTGACTTTCAGACAGCTTGATAAATCTGCCCCTATATCTCTATAGGTCATATTGGGTCTAAAGGGTAATTCGAGAGAAAGAATTTGGTTTTGCGGATGGATGCGCTTGGAACCAGGAATAAGTTACCAAAGCGAATTTTGGTAAAAGCTTGGTTCGTCTTTATTAGAATTGATAAACAATATTAAGGTTCATAGGTGGTGACGCATTTCGGGATAACCCTTCATCAGACCAATATCGTGTTAGCCGGGCAGGGGATGTGCAGCAGCTGTAAACGATATTGGGTTATTAAACGATATTGGGTCTTAAAGCTGTCACTCAGACAAGACTTAGTGCTCATCAGTGCAGAGATGACATTTGGCACTTCACCTTCAAATGCCACTTGGCACTAAAACAGTTAAAAGTTGGAATTTTGGTCATTAAAAAAGCCCTCTAGTGATTTGTCATTAACTTTCACTTTGTCAGTATTTCCTAATCACCAGGTTTGGGAGATTAAACCGTTAACAAACTCCCTTTAATGCCCCATGTGTGACAGTTAAAAGGCCCTCATCCTCAAGGCTCTGCCCCCTATGATGCCCCCACGAGAGGAGTCTGTCCTAGTGCCATATTTCCTATATTGCCATCCCTGCGCTTATTTCTCCCCCCTTTTCCGCTGTTGCTGAATAATGGCCCACATTATATTTCATTGCAGTGCCAGGGCCATAGGTGCAATCCCTGTATGCGCAGGTCTATGCTTAGATCACAGTGTGGCAGATTTATCAAGCTGTCTGAAAGTCAGAATATTTCTAGTTGCCCATGGCAACCAATCACAGCTCCCCTTTAAAATATTCATGAGCACTGGTAAAATGAAAGCTGAGCTGTGATTGGTTGCCATGGGCAACTAGAAATATTCTGACTTTCAGACAGCTTGATAAATCTGCCCCTATATCTCTATAGGTCATATTGGGTCTAAAGGGTAAGGCGAGAGAAAGAATTTGGTTTTGCGGATGGATGCGCTTGGAACCAGGAATAAGTTACCAAAGCGAATTTTGGTAAAAGCTTGGTTCGTCTTTATTAGAATTGATAAACAATATTAAGGTTCATAGGTGGTGACGCATTTCGGGATAACCCTTCATCAGACCAATATCGTGTTAGCCGGGCAGGGGATGTGCAGCGGCTGTAAACGATATTGGGTTATTAAACGATATTGGGTCTTAAAGCTGTCACTCAGACAAGACTTAGTGCTCATCAGTGCAGAGATGACATTTGGCACTTCACCTTCAAATGCCACTTGGCACTAAAACAGTTAAAAGTTGGAATTTTGGTCATTAAAAAAGCCCTCTAGTGATTTGTCATTAACTTTCACTTTGTCAGTATTTCCTAATCACCAGGTTTGGGAGATTAAACCGTTAACAAACTCCCTTTAATGCCCCATGTGTGACAGTTAAAAGGCCCTCATCCTCAAGGCTCTGCCCCCTATGATGCCCCCACGAGAGGAGTCTGTCCTAGTGCCATATTTCCTATATTGCCATCCCTGCGCTTATTTCTCCCCCCTTTTCCGCTGTTGCTGACCAACATGAAATGTTCTGCCATCCGAGGAAGGATTAAATAGATAAATTGTGAGCGCACATCTGTTTCTAGGTCATTGCTCAGAATAACCATAATAGGTGCCTGGATCAGGACAGCACAGATCTTGTTTTCTGCACAAGATAATCTCTCTGTATTTATAACCCTAAACGCAGCTAGTTCTTTTTTAGTGCTGTGCAACAGATTGCTGCACTGCCACATAGTGTCTTTTTATCAATGCATTTATAACCAGCAATAGGTTCATAAGTGGAACTGGGTTTATTTATCTCAGTGATGGCGAACCTTTTACAGACAGAGTGCCCAAACTACATCCAAAATCCACTTATTTACCTTGAAGTGCCAGCATGGAATTTTATACAGTAACTTATTGCTACCTGTTCTTCCACATCTTTCAATTGTATCGACCGTCTGAGGCCACCAATATAGTTGACAGAAGGAAGGCAAATTCAAACTATCATTGTAGCATCTTTCCTGGGTCACTTTGTACAGGAAGAAATGCTGGGTCCAGCAAGATGACCCACAAAGACAATGCAGTTCTGTCAACACCTTCTTACTTTCCACGCAGTTCCAAACAGCCAATAAAGTGTCACTTTAAAATAGCGCTGAGAGCAGCATCTCTTAAGTTCAGTGTTTGGTGAACCCTGTCCTTGGACAATGGCCTGAGTGCCAGCAAAAAGGGCTCCAAGTGCCACCTCTGGCACCCGTGCCATAGGTTCGCCACCACTGATTTATTTGGTCAAACTATTTTGTAATATGTTTTATCCAATTATTATTTATTAAAGAAGCAATACAGCTAATGAGGTTAGATACATAAAAAAAAGAAATGAATGAATAAATAGAAAATAATAAATACAAAATAAATACAAAATATTATAAATGGTAAGAAAAGCAAATGAGAAGCAAATAAAAAAATACAAACAATCCCCACACGCTCCCAACCATCCATTGCTTACCATTATGAATGTACTACAACATGGAATTAATAGTGCTCAATAAATAAATAACATTTTTTTTTCCAGCTCCATAGTACATTGCATGACATGTTCAATTTTGCCTGCAGTGTGTATGGAAATGCTGCTACTGATATTTTTAAAGGGGTCCTCCACTTTTTGCAAATAATTTGTGGTGTTTGTGTAATAAAAAGTCATACAGTTTTCCAATATACTTATCTTATCTTCATCGTTTAATTCCTGTGGATAGAAATTTGTCCAATACACATTTGCACGACACACTATATCCCTGGTAATATGATGTCACACAGGTGCACAACTCACTATATCCCTAGTAATGTGATGTCACACAGGTGCATGACACACTATATCCCTGGTAATATGATGTCACACAGGTGCACAACTCACTATATCCCTAGTAATGTGATGTCACACAGGTGCACGACACACTATATCCCTGGTAATATGATGTCACACAGGTGCACAACTCACTATATCCCTAGTAATGTGATGTCACACAGGTGCACGACTCACTATATCCCTGGTAATGTGATGTCACACAGGTGCACGATTCACTATATCCCTGGTAATGTGATGTCACACAGGTGCACGATTCACTATATCCCTGGTAATGTGATGTCACACAGGTGCACAACTCACTATATCCCTAGTAATGTGATGTCACACAGGTGCGCGACTCACTATATCCCTGGTAATGTGATGTCACACAGGTGCACGATTCACTATATCCCTGGTAATGTGATGTCACACAGGTGCATGACTCACTATATCCCTGGTAATGTGATGTCACACAGGTGTACGGCTCCTGTGTGACATCACATGATCATGGATAGATTTCTATACACTGGAAGTAAACACAGGAGATTTCTATAGTATGACAGCAAGCAAAGAAACGTGATTTGTAGTATTTTTATACTTAAGATATATCCATCATGCTCTTAGGCTATGTGCATATTCTGTTCTCGCCCTTGTTTTCTTATGCCAGATTAGTTTTTTTTGTCACTTCTGCGGGCTTATCTGATCCACGAATACTGTCCCATGTGTCTGATCCATTATTCTTACGTGGCTGACGGAAATCAGACACTACAATTATTGTTTGTGGTAACAGCAGAAGGGTCATATACATCATTTCTGTTATACAGATGATTATTGGATTGCTGACTTTAGTCTCCATTTCTCGCAGGCGATGTCGGCTGTGCTCTGCTGCGGCCCCGTTGCAGATAATGTCGGTCTTTCATCGGATGGTTATCTATATAAATGGCTGGATAACATCCTGGATTCCCAGGACAAGAAGGTGACATATATTGGTTCCAAAAATGCTGTTTTTACATTACACCAGTCATTTCCATTTTTTGGGGGGGGGACTGATTCATAGTTTGCTGCCTCTCTACAAACAGCAGGTCTTCAGGTAATAAGTAGACATAGGATGTGGGCATACATTTTAGGGTTCATTTACACAAACGTATCTACGCCGGCCCGTAGCCGGGCGGACATACATCTGGCGCCATGGAGAGGAGGAGGGTAGACCTCTCCAAAGAGATACACTGCGCCGTAACACGGACAAACATAGGAAATCCAATCTTTAAGGCGTGGTATGGTGCAGTATGTGCGCTGCACCGTAGTGCTACGTGTGACCATTGGCGGCCTATGGGGGACGGATATGCGGCCACAAGCTTGCAGCCATATATATATGTCGTCCAACGGTCGTGTGAATGTAGCCTTAGATGTAGTATTACATATTGTGTGAAACATACGGACAGGCCAGAATGAGGTCCTCCTCTTTATTTATAAAAAGGGTTACTTGGAGGCAACCTTTCCATGATTCCCAACCACCTCCTCCAGGCTGGGTTTATCCACATCAGCCATCAGACCAGTGGTTTTGATATGTAGCCATTGGTCGTGAGATTTCTAATCATGTTGTATTGGTTTGGTCTGTAGGTCCATCAGTTGGGGTGTGAAGCAGTCATGCTTTTGCTAGAACTCAATCCAGACCAGAGCAACCTCATGTACTGGGCGGTGGACCGCTGCTACACTGGCTCCAAAAGAGTGGCCTCCGGCTGCTTCAAAGCCATAGCCAGTGTATTCCAGAACAGGTATTCCCGGTGCTCCCATGTACTGTATGAAAAATGTGTATAATCCCTACAGACTGGGCACGTTACCATATTGAGTGTCTTCTGTGATCATGATGTTCAGTGCAATCTCTGTAATCTCTCCCCAGGGATTACCAGTGTGACACAGTTACCCTCCTTAATCTGATCCTATTTAAGGCGGCGGATTCTGCCCGAGATATCTATGAAGTTGCTATGCAGTTGTTGCAGGTTTGTAAACATTGCCTATACTGTAGTGTATAAAGTCCAGTGACTATGCAATGAGCAGAGGATCACACGGGTCTGGTTTATTCCGTTCCAGAGCTTTTTTTTAAGGATACATGTATTTCTGTGACCTTAGTGTGTTATAGGAAAGGCGTGTTCCTCCTCATAAAACGCAATAACAATACCTCATAAAGTCTATTTTATAGCCATGTTATCTGTTTTCTTAAACCTGTTCCTGATATGTGACGCTGTATTACGTCAAAATGTTAGCAAGGATGTATGGGAAGGCTAAGGTGCTCAAGGGCATGTACAGAAGGCACTCGCTTCTAGCCCTTTAGATGCCGCGGTCGATTGCCACCGTGTCACCTAAGCAGTTGGGACACAAAGCTGCTGCCATATTGACGGTGATTGGTTACAAAGATAGTTGGGAGCCTTTCAATGGGAGAGAAAACTAAATAAACAATGGACCTGATTCTGTGGTTCACCTGTCATGGACAGTAAACCACAAGAACATCCTCACGAGCCAGGGCTTTACATTTCCATGTATCCCTATCCAATGACTCTGTGCCCAGGTTTATGGGTAATGACTATTGTGCATTAGAGCTGACACTTTACAGTGATAAATTGCTGAAAAATGTAAAGTAAAAAGGAATCAAAGATTATAATCGAATATAATCAAGATTCTGAAAATGGAACCCATTCCAATTGATTATTATATATTTGATTATTATTATATATTTTTTTATCTATATACCATTTTTCCACGTAAAATATTCAATATATATGAAAACTGCTACTCTGCTTTATAAATATTGCTACATTTCTGTAAAATGTAAATGATTTAGATACAACTTATGCTCTGGCCCTTATCAACCAGTGTTTTTTTTTTTTAATTCAATTACTATAACCATATAGTAATTATTATATTAACTCTTAGTTTTAACTAATCTCATGATCCTCATAATACACATACACTGTAGCTAGTTATGAGCAGGAATTATAGATCTGATCTTTCATTTCTTATAGTATCTTTATAGCATCCATTTTCTTATTTTAACCATGTTTACTTACTGGCTTTCTGCAGATTCTGGAACCGAAGATGTTTCGCTATGCTCACAAATTGGAGGTCCATAGAACTGATGGAATATTGAGTCACCCATGTCCATTACCACATTTGTACTCTGTATCTTACTACCAGCTCTCTGAAGAATTAGCTCGCACCTATCCAGAGCTAACACTTGCTATTTTTTCAGGTATTCATTTTGACTCCTCTATTAAAGGGAATATGTTGGTTATTTTGTCTATACAAAGCTTGAAACAGAGTTGGGAAGTGGCTCTGGAGATTTGTGTAACCATACCTCTGCGTGTGCTGTTAGTTGCAGCAGGACTACAAGAAATGCATTTTTTTTGCCGGATTGTAGCTGGACTTGGAGCACTGGGGAAGTTTCCTCACACTGCTGGGTTCTAATATTTCTGCATTCAAACTGCTCTCTAGCCCCTCCCCTCTGCTTTAATATCCAACTAGAAGCTTGCTACAACTCTTACTCAGAACATAGGGGCAGGGCCGATTCTAGCATATTTGCTGCCTGAGGCGAATATTAAAATGCTGCCCCCCCCCCCCTGTTAAGTAAATGCTGAAAACTTTACTAACAATTAACAACCCTACAGACAGCTCCCTGACACTGTGTGACTGACTACAGGATCTGAGAGGCATTAGTGGAATCTAGTACCTTATAGATGACAATCTCTTCCATCAGGAGGACTTTATTCCGGGTTCTCCAATCCATGACGTATCACTGCTGAATTCACGGGCAGATATCTTCAGCTCCGTGCAGCATCTCCACCCGGCGTCCCTAAAAATACCACAGTCACTTACAGTATGAAGTCTCCTGGAAAACAACACTGCGCTCCTAAATAATATATACCCCTCACAACACAACTGACCGCACGCTACCCCACATATAACACATCCCTTCATTATATAGGGATAAAATCTATATACATATAATATACTGTATCCCATATACAGCCCCTGCAGCTAAGTAATATACTGTACCCGATATTCAGCCCCCCCCAGCATAGTAATATACTGTATCCCATATACATCCCCCCAGCTTAGTAATATACTGTATCCCATATACAGCCCCTGCAGCTAAGTAATATACTGTACCCGATATTCAGCCCCCCCCAGCATAGTAATATACTGTATCCCATATACATCCCCCCAGCTTAGTAATATACTGTATCCCATATACAGCCCCAGCTTAGTAATATACTGTATCCCATATACATCCCCCCCCAGTATAAAATAATTATAGCCCCAAATAATATATATATAGCATCCCCCCCCAGTATAAAATAATTATAGCCCCAAATAATATATATATAGCATCCCCCCCAGTATAAAATAATTATAGCCCCAAATAATATATATAGCATCCCCCCCAGTATAAAATAATTATAGCCCCAAATAATATCTATAGCATCCCCCCAGTATAAAATAAGTATAGCCCCAAATAATATCTATAGCATCCCCCCAGTATAAAATAATTATAGCCCCATATAATATCTATAGCATTCCCCCCCCCAGTATAAAATAATTATAGCCCCAAATAATATATATAGCATCCCCCAGTATAAAATAATTATAGCCCCAAATAATATCTATAGCACCCCCCCCCAGTATAAAATAATTATAGCCCCAAATAATATATATATAGCATCCCCCCCCAGTATAAAATAATTATAGCCCCAAATAATATATATATAGCATCCCCCCCAGTATAAAATAATTATAGCCCCAAATAATATATATAGCATCCCCCCCAGTATAAAATAATTATAGCCCCAAATAATATCTATAGCATCCCCCCAGTATAAAATAAGTATAGCCCCAAATAATATCTATAGCATCCCCCCAGTATAAAATAATTATAGCCCCATATAATATCTATAGCATTCCCCCCCCCCCAGTATAAAATAATTATAGCCCCAAATAATATATATAGCATCCCCCAGTATAAAATAATTATAGCCCCAAATAATATCTATAGCACCCCCCCCAGTATAAAATAATTATAGCCCCAAATAATATATATATAGCATCCCCCCCCAGTATAAAATAATTATAGCCCCAAATAATATATATATAGCATCCCCCCCAGTATAAAATAATTATAGCCCCAAATAATATATATAGCATCCCCCCCAGTATAAAATAATTATAGCCCCAAATAATATCTATAGCACCCCCCCCAGTATAAAATAATTATAGCCCCAAATAATATATATATAGCATCCCCCCCCAGTATAAAATAATTATAGCCCCAAATAATATATATATAGCATCCCCCCCAGTATAAAATAATTATAGCCCCAAATAATATATATAGCATCCCCCCCAGTATAAAATAATTATAGCCCCAAATAATATCTATAGCATCCCCCCAGTATAAAATAAGTATAGCCCCAAATAATATCTATAGCATCCCCCCAGTATAAAATAATTATAGCCCCATATAATATCTATAGCATTCCCCCCCCCCAGTATAAAATAATTATAGCCCCAAATAATATATATAGCATCCCCCAGTATAAAATAAGTATAGCCCCAAATAATATCTATAGCACCCCCCCCAGTATAAAATAATTATAGCCCCAAATAATATATATATATAGCATCCCCCCAGTATAAAATAATTATAGCCCCAAATAATATCTATAGCATCCCCCCAGTATAAAATAATTATAGCCCCAAATAATATCTATAGCATCCCCCCCCAGTATAAAATAATTATAGCCCCAAATAATATCTATAGCATCCCCCCCAGTATAAAATAATTATAGCTCCAAATCCCCAATTAAAATATACAGAACCCCCCCGCCCCTAGTATAAAATAATTCTGGCCCCATATAAGATCTATAGCATCCCCCTAGTATTAAACAATCATAGCCCCAAATAATATATATATAGCATTCCCCCCAGTATAAAATAATTATGGTATAGCCCCAAATAATATAAGTATATATTGCATCCCCCCCAGTAATAAAGAAATAATTATAGCCCCAAATAAAATAGCATTCCATGATCCCCCCCCCCCCCCCCCCAGTTTAAAGAGACAGGCGCGATTTATTTAGCTGGTGGGCGATTCGGGCGTTAATGGACGCCCGAATCGCCCACTTTAGAGCGGCGAATTTCGCCGCCCTTTACAGGGACCCGCATTCTGCCGCCTGCAGCGAGATTTTCATCTCGCCTCATGGCAGATGCGGCCCTGCATAGGGGTGGGGCTCAGAGATTTCACTCAAGAGTATACCATAATCCAGCTACAATCCTGGAATATAAATGCATTTGCTACTGTTCACTGCTACTACTAACAACACACACCAGAGTATGGTTGAACAGATCTTCAGGGACAATAGCTAATACTGTTTGCAGTTTTGTCTGGTCAATACTGATGTTAGATTTCCTTTCGAAAGAGGATCTGTTCCCTTCCCCAACGTGTCTGTTGTATTAAATATTTGTGTTGCCGTGTATGGACTATCTTTTCTTGTAACAATGTTACTTTTCTGTTTGACAAATTTGACAAATGGGTGTTACCACTCCTCCTTGTGATAGTTTGATCCTGTCAGAACTGACCGGATAGCGGGTAACACCCATTTCTAAGAAGAATAACAGAGCAATGGGAGGATTCCTAGTTCTAAGAAAAGATGTGTATGAATTGCTATATTATATGGAATACAATTGTTGCCAAAACATAAATGTCATTAGAGGTGACAGATCCTTTATAAGCATCCAAGTGATATCATCCATAACATCCTGATGTTCTCTCCCCCTTTTCTACATTTCGTCAGGGAGCTCCAATCCCTTCTAGAGTATCATGAATATGAAATCTATTCAATAGATGCAGGTACATTTGTTAGATTGTAGGATTCAATATAACAACAACTTAGTAAATATATAACTTAAAGGGTATTCTCATCTGGGTGATCACATTTAATTAAATTCATCTGCCATATGTAAACATTTCTTCAATTGGATGTTATTAAAAAAAATGTTCCTGTGTGAAGATAATTTCTCATAAATGTAGTCATGTTGTCCCTTAGAAACGAGATAGTGATAGCTTCCCCGGATACGACCACGTCACACTCTGGCAGCGGTGGCCAGACATGCGCTAATGATCCCTCCCTTACCACCAGAATTCAGCGATCATTACCACAGGGTGGCTGTAGGACATGCAGTAACTCCCAGACATTTAATATTCAGAAACTTTTTGTTTCTTTGTGCAATCTCTCCAGTATAGGTGGCCGTAACCAAGGACACAGTCTTGTTTCTAAGGGACCATATAATTACATTTATGAGAAATTATCTTCACACAGGAACATTTTTTTTAATAACATCTAATTGAAGAAATGTTTATATATGGCAGATTAATGAAACTGAAAGTGAATGCCCAGATGAGAATACCCCTTTAAGTACAAAGATAATGTATAATTCCTTTACTGTGAACAGAATCCTATCGCAGCCTCACCTAATAGAGAACCAGCACTATGAAGCACAGGATTTTACTATCACACAGCAGCCCCCAGATTACCTGACACATGATAGAGGAGACATATGTGGTCAATTATGATTATTATTATTTTTTGGTCTTTTTGCTTTGACAGAGATCAGTCAGCGAATACAGACAGCGCACCCTGCTGGCCGCCAGGTTATGTTGCACTATTTACTTCCCTGGATGAATAACATAGAGCTGGTAGATCTGAAGCCTTTACCTACAGTCCGAAGACATGAGGATGATGTAGAGGAGTCGCTGAGAGACCGAGATGTGATGGTCAACAGCAGGCGATGGCTGCGAGGAGAGGGATGGGGGTCACCGCAAGCTACAGCAATGGTCCTGAATAACTTGCTGTACATGACAGCTAAGGTAATACATGGATATTACAAATATTAGAGAGAGAGAGAGTTTAAATTTATTTGCTTGAAATGAGCCAAGCATAAAGACTCCCATAAAAGACTATACTCCCATTCCAAACACAAGTTCCTACCTAAGGCGTGATACCCCTTTAAGAGATTGAAACTTATTCTGTCTACAGTTGTATTCACTATGTATTTTTGATTATCTCCCAGTACGGCGATGAGGTGGCATGGTCAGAAATTGAAAACGTCTGGACCACCCTTGCAGATGGCTGGCCAAAGAATCTGAAAATTATTTTGCACTTTCTCATAAGCGTTTGCGGAGTGAACAGCGAGCCCAGCCTCTTGCCTTATGTGAGTATTTGAAGTGAACTCCTCTTTAACGACTGCTTATTTATTAAAGGAAATCAATGCCCTGGATCATACCTTACATATCAGCTTCACTGACAGAATCCTCTTTGCATACCCATGCAGGATCTGGACTTGTATTATTTTTTTATGGTCTCCTTTACCTAATAAAGAGGAGCACTTGTAATGAGCTACAAGTGCTTAGGGGTGTGTTATTTCTTCTGGAGCAAGAGCCTGGCAGGGCTCTGGCATCTCCCCCTAGAGCACTTACAGCTCAGTAGCATTTTTTAAAACCTTTTAAGGAAAGGGAGATCTTAAAAAACTATTACAAGGCCAGATGCTGCATCAGGGTGCAAAGAGGACTGTCAGTGACACTGCTTTATAAGACGGTAGATTTCCTTTAAAGGGTTTGTCTAAAGTTTCATTGTTATTCCCTATTCACATCAGGGGGGTTAATAATCTAATCAGTGTTCGTTCGACAGCTTGGACTTCCCTCAAACATGAAAATGGACCTACAGATCACAAAAATTGGGGTACTACTCTCAGTAAATGAGGGAGAGGTCGGTCAAGCACCATTCCCCCCGATCCATTCAGTGTCTATGTGAGTGACGGGGATGACAGAACACTGTGGTTGGCAGGATGAATGCCTTGTATACTGAACGTGCCGCCCCATCATTTAGTAAGAACATGTCTCCTTTTCATGTGATCTGCAGGGCTTACCCTTACTGGTCGAATTCTTATTCCCTATCCTACAGATAGGGGATAACATTGCAACTTAGATCAACTTTACAATCCGGTCATTTTTTTGCTTGTATTGTTAGCTACACTGTACCCAATTTCCTGGAGGTATGAATTCTACAGCAGCTAATAACAAGGGGAAATATTATCCAAGTTTTATAGAGCTTATAGATGATGGATAACAATGTCAATCATCAAGGGCTGCAAAACTGCAAAGAAAAAGGGCAGATTGACTATTTGAGACCATATTCTATTGTCAACTATTCTTCAGATTTTAACATATTTCCTTTTTCAGGTAAAGAAGGTGATTGTGTATCTGGGCAGAGATAAGACCATGCAGCTCCTGGAGGAGCTGGTCAGTGAGCTGCAACTTACAGACCCCGTGAGTTCTGGAGTGACCCACATGGACAATCCACCATATTACCGCATCACTTCCAGCTATAAAATACCCTCTGTCACCTCAGGTAAGGAGACACAAATGTCCCTCCTTCAGGGTGGCAATTATCCTTCTAATTACTGGAGCAGTTATATTTTATAATGGACCATTTACTTTATATGGGTAGTAAAACTATAACTGTGTGACTTAACGCATATTCACGGTTTGGCTTGGATTTTGTTAAGATTCACTCCATTTCTACGTTTTCTTAATTTGGTCAAGAATTGAGAGCTGATTCATGGAATAATTTATCATTAAAAGGAGTTTGTAGCTTTTATTTCTGACTCAGATCTCCAAGACTTCTCCTTGGTGGCTTGCTCCATCGCAGGAGATGAGTTTATGTTTGTCTAGAGTTTTTGTTCATTGTGTCTATCGTTTTCTCAGGAACCACATCTAGCAGCAATACAATGGTAGCTCCTACTGACAGCAGTCATGAGAACAAGCATACAAGGGATGGCATTGAGGATACGTAAGTAATATGACATGCATTGCAGTCTCACTTTTATCTGCTGGTTTATATCTAATCCTTAGTATCAAAGCAAGCGATTTGTCACAGCTGTAGTCTTGCTTGTAGTATATATACATATATATGGTGACAAGAAGATGAAATTTACCATAAAAATCAAGCATAATAAACCAGGGACAAATCTTATATTTGTCATCCATGGCCTCCTTCCTTTTGAAATCAACCCCAGAGGGGGAGTGGACTCGCTGCAGCCAACAACTCCTCAAATGTGAGAAATAGCTGGCTGCGCCTATTTCCACACCAGGTAGGACCTTGCGTAGACATAGAGTGTAGCACAGGCCCCCGTAATATAGTCCGAAGCCTCTTCATGTATCTGGCTGCGTTGAAGGTTTGACGGGGCCATCATACACTGGCGCACAATAAATACTCCCCTATATCTGTTTGAGTACTGTAGTTACTATCTGCTAAAAGTATACTCTCTGTAATCTACTTACCTTGCTTTTTATAGCTATGCCCATCTTGATATTTACCCTGGTCTGAACACCAACCTTAACCGGCAGCACCACAGACTGGAGTCCAGATACAGCAGCAGTTCTGGAGGGTCTTACGAGGAAGAAAAAAGTAAACATGTTATTTCCTAACGCTTCATACTTTTTAGTCATAATCTTGTAATGTTATTGTATGCCTGTGAATTATAGCTCACGCCAGGCTAGCTGTGTTGTAGTACTCTGCACAAGTGGACAGGGACGGTGGAGCCTGAGTGCTTAAAGGAGTTGCCCAAGGTGGAGTATTAGCCCTCTATCCATAGGACATATGCCTGAGCCAAAGCCTCATTTAATTAGTGATAATAGGGCCTCCATCGATCAGTTAGTTATCCCCTATGCTGTGGATAGAGAATACACATCCAACTTGGCACAACCCCTTTTACAGTCATTCTATGGATTTGGATTCTCATGCATATTATACATATTGTCATCCCAATCATTTCACATCAAGAAGGAAAGGTGCGGCCAACTTTTTAAAGTGCTGTACAATGATGTGTAATAAGCTAATTCTCACTTAAATCTGGTTGAGAAGCCTCAATGTGCCTGTGGTACAGTTGTGAAGATGGATCCCATCCATAGATGCTACAAGATGGCAGATGTGTCTTCTAATGTAAATGCACCCAGTGCTTCCATCACAGGCACATTATAGGACACCATCCTTGAGCAGGGCACACATGGCTCCCACTAGGGATTTTTTTTAACCAGGACCGAGTAAAGCCCAGAAGAGAAAAATGTGCATATAATGCAGTGATGGTGAACCTTTTAGAGACCGAGTGCCCAAACTACAACAAAGACCCGCTTATTTATCGCAAAGTGCCAACACAGAAATGTAATTTGTGATTTATACTCCGTTCTCTGTCATGGTTTTCATTGATACCAGCACCCTGAGGACACCAATAAAGCAGAAGATACTCCCAGCTACAGCTGTCACTTTATAATAGCTCTGTGCACAGCAAGTCCTGGGCTGTCAGGGACTGCAGGAAGATACCTGGAGTCCTCTCTGGTGATGGCCTGAGTGCCCACAGAAAGGGCTCCGAGTGCCACCTCTGGCACCAGTGCCATAGGTTAGCCATCACTGATATAATGGAAATGCACTGTAGCATATGGCATGTTTTAAAGTTTGGACAGCTCCTTTAAACACCCATGGCAAATCGCCATGGTAGAATGGTAGACTTAACCAATGTGATCAGTATGAAATATTAGAAGGATATTTCTGTAACATTGACCATATTCTGACATATATAATTGATGGAGGATTTATCAGAGATACACAATGTCAGACTCACCCAAAAATGCAGCATGTAGAGTCTTAATCTTGGGGAGTATTCACAATTGTGCCGCAGTTTATTAGACCTAGTAGCATAGTTGTCAGATTATAGAGAGTGTTATCATTCATATAAATGTGTCTTGTTATTCCACAGGTGACTCAATGCCGCAGTTCTCTAACTGGCGCTTAAAGGTGATGGAACACAACCGAGCGGAGCCCCTGCCCTTCCCCCCTACAGGAGGCTGCTGGTCACCACTTGTGGACTACTTGCCAGAAACTACATCCCCTGGCACATCACTGCACAGGTACTGGAGATCAGAGCCAGGATCAGAGGTTTTTACATACAGGGCCCATATACTCACCCTCTCAGCATGGAGCCACTCCTAGCCGCCAGCCTTGGTTTGTATATAGAGGCTCAGCTGCTGTAGGTGGTGCACGACTGCATGATATGAGCCTATGTATACAAACTGAGGCTAGAGTGAGTACATGGGGTTTGTTATACATACATATATATTAATTATATATATATATGCTCAGTTATGTTTATTTTTTATGCCCAATCTCATACCAGTATAAAAAATTACTTAGGACATATTTGTGATTACGTTTTTATAGGTGCAACATAGCAGTGATCCTCCTGACAGATCTGATCATTGATCACAGTGTGAAGGTGGATTGGGGAAGCTACCTGCATCTCTTGCTACATGCCATCTTTATAGGTAATTGGTTAGTTGTATGTCTCTTTGTGTTCCCTTTAAACCATTTATACGTTAACTTTCCCATTTTCGATGTCTTTATTCTTCGATCTAAGTTTGCAATTTCCTAAGGTTATCATGTTCCTTTCTGATGGTCCAGCGTGACCCACTAGTGAAGAAGAAGAGATAGCTGGCAGACTCCCTTCATGCCTTGCTCCACAGTCAGAATAATACAGGCTGTATTGTGTATGATTTATCATAGGGGATTAGATTTTTTACAAGATTGTCCATAAATTTCAGATCTGTAAATGTGTAGTTCATCTTGGTCTCAGAAGAATCTTCTAAGTATCTCTGTTCGTGTCATTTTCTCATTTAGGGTTCGACCACTACCACCCTGAAATGTATGAACATTGTAAGCGTCTGCTGTTACACCTATTGATTGTAATGGGATCTAATAGCAGTGTACAGAGTGTGGCGTCCATTCTCCTCAGGAACAGGGAATGTAATGAACCTCGGGTGCTGACTGTAAAAAGCAATGCACATCTAGAGTTCTCCTTCACAGGTAACATGTAAACCATCACCAAGATGGCAATACATGATGTGAACTGTAGAGTGACTTACTGTTCTTTCTTTTATCTCCAGGTATTAACGACTTCATTCCTGAATACCAGCCTTCCCCCATGACGGACTCAGGGCTCAGCTCAAGTTCTACCTCTTCTAGCATCAGCTTAGGGAATACAAGCACTGCTGTTCCTCACTTACATACAAGCATTCTCAATGAGACAGATCTCTCTGTGGAGCAGGATGACAAGGTCAAGACACTTATAGATTTTATCACATCAAGGTATGCTTGATTATTAACTTAATCTATATCATTTGGATATTGAGTTTACATACTTGTTGTGCCTTCTCCGGTGGTGGTTTGTATCCTGGGAGCTTCCATCTAATGAGTCCATTGCTGGTAAGCAGAAGGCATGTTCGGTAGATTTCTGGCAGATTTCATCTATATACATTTTGTTACACCAGAACTTGCTCGAGATCAAGTACATTCCAGGTTGTACACATTTTACAGCTTATAGATAAAAATCAACATATAGTAAACAGTTTTCTGTTTATAATTCTAACCTTAAATCACCCGACATTATGGCTTGGTTGTAAGGATAGCCATAGTAAGAAACGTAGGGAGTGGAGTAGCAACCAGGGCATCCACCCTACTTCATTGCCTATGCCAGGATATTGAAATACAGGTCGAACAAACTAATCTGAACCTTTGGCCTAGTCGTAGCTCTGGAAAATCCGATCATTGACGATCTGTTCTTGATCATTACCTGCCCTAATGACTTTGTATTTAGTGGTACCAGGACCTGTGTAGTCATAGTTTATTATCAAAACACCTGATATGTACATTATGTTAAACACAATACAGAACAAGCAGCGTAAATTGTCTCATCCTTAGACAAACTTATGGAAATTAATCAATTGTTTACAAGCACAGTGAAAAAAATTTAGTAATTGATGTACAAGGACTTATAGTGCTGAGACTCTTCATATTTTTGCATATCTGTCTTTTAGGAAAAGAGGACCTCTCTGGAACCATGAAGATGTTTCTGCAAAAAATCCAACGATTAAAAGTGCTGAGCAACTTACTGCATTCTTAAAACATGTGGTCACTGTCTTCAAGCATTGTAGATCAGGTACGTGATCCTCTCATGCCTTTCTCCTGTTTTGCACAGCACATGCAGTATATAATAGATAACATTGCTGTTTACTTAAGCCCTAAATAGGCTACCTTCTTAAAAATTAATAAAAGTAGAAGTGCACAATACAGCTTGAAGGTGTTGTCCCAGCTTACACTGTGGATAAGGGGATAATAAGCTCATCAGCAAGGGACTGACAGGGAATCCCGTTCTCACCAATGGGTGGAGTAGCGGGTTTAGGTTCACCCTGCTGCTCCATTCAATTGCATGACAGTGACAGGAGTAGCCCAGTGCTGTGTGCTCCTAGTTACTGTCAATGAGAGTGCCAGAGGGTGCTGTGCTTAGCAATTTCTGGCACTCCCATACTATTGAATTGAGCCTCAACAATCTGGAGAACAGAAAATGTGGGGCACAGCAGTTGGACCCTCACCAAAAAGTTTCCAAGAGGTTGTCCCAACTTTTCAATTTATTCCCAAAGTTGGGACATCTCTTTTAAAAAGGTACTTGCATATTTCTGGCTTATTTACAGCAGTTCACACATCTATGATGGGGGTCTAGAGAACCCTCCGAATAGCTTAGTAAATGTAAATTATCATGTGACGAATTACTGATGGCAAATGTAGATCTTGAACCTTCATGACATTATTTTATCGCAATTCCTGAAACCCCTTTATAGATCTATCTTTCTTATTTGGTGCTGACCATTTCTTAGGGTACATTCACACGCGGTATGCCCGCCGTGCGGACATACCGCCGTGTGCTGGAGGTGAGGAAGAGGTGACCCCTCCTCCCTCCATAGGAAATAGCGGCACACGGCCGCACATCCGCTGAAAGATAGAGCTTGCTCTATCTTTTTGCGGTGTGCGGCCCGGATCAGTGCCACACATGTGTGGCACCGGATCCCCGCCGTGCCGCTATTGCCGTCTATGGGGAAGTACATGCGGCCGCAAATTTGCGGCCGCATGTATGGCCCCGCAGACGGCAGTGTGAATGAGCCCTAACACAATTTAATGTTCATGCCTGGACATTATTGTCCATAAGAACTTTAGATATGCAGAAAACTTTAGTTTCCTTATTGATGGGGTATTGTATAAACCTGTCCTATTTTTTTTTTTCAGGGTACCAGCTAGAGCAGCACCTGAGTGAGGTGGCGCTGCAGACCGCACTGTCTTGCTCTTCTCGCCATTACGCTGGAAGGTCCTTCCAGATTTTCCGGGCCCTCAAGCAACCTCTCTCTGCACAAACCCTTTCAGACGTCCTTTCAAGATTAGTAGAAACTGTGGGAGATGCAGGGGAGGAGGCTCAGGTAAGGATCTTTACTACAACTATCATATAAAGCGTTATAATTGTTGCACATGGGACATTCTCTGGATTTGACACATACACGCTGCAGAATTTGATATTCTATGTTCTGCTTCAACATTCAACTACTGTCATTTTATTAATTTCAGGGCTTTGTCATTGAGCTTCTCCTGACACTGGAGTCGGCCATAGACACACTGTCAGAGACCATGAAACATTATGACCTCCTGACTGCGCTGGCTCAGTAAGTGATCACTTGAAGTCTGTATTTTTCATAATGATGATGATTCCTTTACATTTTTATTGTATTTTCCTTCATTGCCTTTGGTTGAATGCAGAAATCTGCATATTATAACCAAAAAAAAATGTGTAGCTTAAATTGTTTATTTATTTGGTTCCATTTCCACATTAACCCACATTTTTCCATGGCTTAACCACATACATTTTTTTCTGTATCGTGTTTTAGCACATCCAACCATGAACCCATGATGGGCAATAAGAATGCTATGAACCGGAAGAGCACCGGGCAGCTGAATCTAAGCACAAGTCCTCTGAGTAGTGGGAACTTTATGGGTTACTGCAACAATGCAAGAAGCAACTCTTTGCGGCTAAGCTTAATGGTTGATCGTAAAGGAGACCGGAGGCGAAGTAACACACTGGATATAATGGATGGCAGGATAAATCATGGGGGCAGCCTAGCAAGGACTAGAAGCCTTTCCTCTCTTAGAGAGGGGGGAGTGCATGATCTGCAGCCAACTACCGATCCAACCAATCTCATGGCTACCATTTTTTGGATAGCAGCGTCCTTGCTGGAGTCTGACTATGAGTATGAGTACTTACTAGCATTGAAGCTGTTAAACAAGCTGCTTACTCACATGCCTCTGGATAAAACAGAGAGTTGGGAGAAGATTGAGAAGGTACAAGACAAGCTGAAGTGGAATAACTTTCCCGGTCTGCAGCAGCTCTTCCTGAAGGGTTTTACATCTGTGTCCACCCAGGAAATGACTGTTCACCTCCTCAGCAAACTCATCACCATCTCCAAACATACACTGGTGGACCCTGCCCTGCTAGCTGGTAAGAGGGAAACCATGCCTTGCCCCACTACAGCTTTATGGTTTTTGAAAATAAGTGATAGTATATTAAGTGAACACAATAAGTAAAACAAGTATTACTGTAATGATTGTAAAAGTGAACAAAAGTTGTGTCTGTAGTTACCAAGGCCAACTGGTATGTGCTCTTATGGCACCGTCAGCTGATTTGTTTGTGGGGCCGGTGTTGACCACCCATCAGTCAACTATTGATGGCTTGGGGATGGGGCATCATCATCATTCTTGGAAAACCAAAATTATCTTTGCAATAACTATAGCACTGTGCCTTCTGGGTTATGTGAGATTTTAGTTGTGTTTTAGGTAGATATATATACGTAACCAATATTTTACTTACAGGGTTCCCTCTCAATATCTTGTGTTTATTGCCTCATTTAATCCAACACTTTGACAACCCGACGCCATTCTGCAAGGAGACGGCGGACAGAATTGCCAAGGTAGGCGCTTATTGAACATGCGAGCCTTGCCTCAATGTTTTAAAGACCATTTGACAGACAAAAAGGACATTTCATCAGTAACATCATCAATGCTAAAATTATTCTGTGTGTCAAATGGGACTTATGTACATCCAAGAGAGCAACACTACTGACTCTAGTCCCATTTACTAAGCAAAAGTTACATTTCTTAAGTCCCTTGTCCGCTGCGTCTCACTGCTTTATTGTGGGTATTATAGTTTAATTTTCTTAGGATTGGGGAATCATTGAAAAACCACTACAGACCTTCATCCTACATGTTCCTACGTCATGTTCTGCTCTCCTACCTCATTGTACATTTTTCTCCATTGTGTTCTGCCAATCTTTCTCATTGTACATGTTCCTACATCGTGTTCTACTCTTTTTTTCCCATAATACGTATTTCTCCATTGTGTACTGCTTATCTTCCTCATTGTACACCTTCCGACATCATGTTCTGCTCGCCATCCTACTTTGCCCTGCTCTCCTTCCTTGTTGTACACGTTCCTGCATCATATCCTGCTCACCTTCCTCATTGTACACGTTTCTCCATCATGTCCTGCTCTCCTTCCTTGTATACATTTCTTCATCATGTCCTGCTCTCCTTTCTTGTATACATTTCTCCATCATGTCCTGCTCTCCTTTCTTGTATACATTTCTCCATTATTTCCTGCTCTCCTTCCTCATTGTACATGTTTCTCCATCATGTTCTGCCCTCCTTCCTCATTGTACTGTAGATTCATGCATCATTCTTGTACTTAAGGTTTGCGCAGAGGAGAAGACTGCCACACTGACAAACTTGGCCCATATGATGAGCCTGTACAGCACACACAGCTACTCCAGAGACTGCTCCAATTGGATTAATGTTGTCTGCCGCTACTTACATGACTCGTTCTCAGAGATCACCTTCAGTCTGGTCACCTATCTTGCTGAGGTAAGTGAGGCCAATATATTGTGACCAGGTATCCATGCAGATATTCATTAATCCATAAAAATGCTTGCAGTCATCAGCGAGGTACTATTGATTGGTTCCCATGGCTTAAACAATGTAAAGGGTTTGTACCAACTTAGATTTTAACCTCCTATCCTCAGTATATGCAATCACATTGGAATTGGTCCAGAAAATGGGTCCCTTTCTTACTTATTGATGGAGTGGCGAGTAAACAATGTACAGTATTCCAGGGATATCTGGCCATTTCCAACACTCCCACAACAATGAGTAGAGTGACAGTATGGATGCTCGACCTCCGGCTTCATCAAATAGTAAGATTAGGACACCATTCCCTTGATTGCTGGTTGTCCCAGCAGTCAGATCTCCATTGATTAGATTGTTATCCTCTACTCTGTGTATACAAGTTAACAATCAACTTATTTGGGTACAATCCCAATCTGAGATCTGTTTTGTAACGGCTCCTAGAAATATTGATGCTTTCTACTTTGGTGAAGCCACAAATTGTAACTAAATTGATTTGAAATTAAAACAAGAATATAAATACATTGTCATACAAGTGACTCATATATAGATCACAAAGACTGAGATCTTACACCTACAAGTTAGTATAAGCACCAATGTGTACACAGACAGACATTACTTCAGGATAATAGGCTCTGTATAGATTGTATATCTGTAGCTGATATTCTAGGATCTGGCACTATAAAGGTATAATATAACTTTCTATTGTACTGTTAATGTTATGTAGCTTTTATACTGTTGCATTTGCCCATGTTGTTGCAGCTCCTGGAGAAAGGCCTGTCCAGCATGCAGCAGTCATTGCTGCAGATCATCTACAGCCTGCTCAGTCACATTGACCTCTCTGCTGCGCCAGTAAAGCAGTTCAACCTGGAGATCATAAAAATCATCGGCAAATATGTGCAGGTGAGCGTTCATTCATTCCTAGGCTGTGTTCTCGGGTCGAGAATGAATTGGGTTTTTAAACGCATATTACGTACTATTGGACGCATAAATGATTTCTTTTGAGTACAATCAAAATATGTTTTCCGTCTCTAACACTCAAAACACATGTTGGTTCCCGAACCCAAGCACGCATCTGTGTTTGGGAGTAGCTCCTCCACAATGCACTTAAATGCGTTTCAAAATGCATCGTGCGAACGCAGCTTTGGGGTTATGGCACAAGTGGCTTTTTGAACACGTTTTTGGCCCGTTTTTAAGCAGTCCATCACAAAATGCATGCATTAAAAAACACATGCGGTTTTTGAAAACGCATCCGTTTTTGACAGGTTTAACCAATTATCTTAATTGAAACAGGTCAAAAACATATGCGTTTGATGGCACACGTGGTGTTTTGAACCCGGTTTTGGGCCGTTTTTAAGCAGTCCGTAAAAAAACGCATGCGTTTTTGACAGGTTTGACCAATTATCTCAATTGAAACTGGTCAAAAACGCATGCGGTTTTTGACGGACTGCTTAAAAACGGGCCAAAAAATCGCTCAAAACGCCACATGTGACATCAAATGCATATGTTTTTGACCCGTTTCAATTAAGATAATTGGTTAAACCTGTCAAAAACGGATGACACACGTAACGCTTTGTCTGCGCTTGCAAACGCAGACAAAGTCACGCCCACCGGGGCGGTCCGCGGCCCGATCGCATCGGCGTTTCTATGGTGCAAGCGCAGACAAGGCGCTACGTGTGGCACCAGCCTTAGGGTGAAGACACACATGGCGTTTTTAGGCCGTTTTTAGTTAGTGCGTTTTCACATCGTTAAAAACGCATGCGTTTTTGACAGGTTTGACCAATTATCTTAATTCAAACTAAAAACGCCCCAAAAACGGCCTAAAAACGCCATGTGTGTCTTCACCCTTAGGCTGTCACATATTTTACCTCCTACTGCAGGTCCACGTTAAGCCTTGTGACTGGACTCTTCTTCTATCTATAGCAGACAGACTCGCTTGTTCGTGTTACGTGTTATGTACAATTTATGCCCATGGCAGTCACTTACCATTTTTATCCTTCCTACAGTAGCTCCATACTACTTCCGCTCTGCGATTCTGAACAATCGCTTTCTGTAATTCATGTTTGGCCCCTGAGCAAGTAGCTGGTTTGTTTCAGCTTTCACTGTCATTTACTTAATGTGCCCGACGTGCCGAGTTTTCACTTTATTACTTTGTCCATAAAAGCCAGATGTTTTATGACTTATTTCTAAATTCCAATTTCCTGCTTTGACAGAAACATCTCTTTTTTTGGCTCATGGAAAATAAAAATATAAAAAGCAACCCAGCGCATAGAGCTGCAGCCTTTATGGAAATGGCCTACAGCATGGAGCCAGCTTTTCTTTATGCTTGACTAGGAGTACTCAGATGAAAACCGGGTCAGCGCAGCGGTGCCAGCAAAGCTTTGTTCTGACTCATCTACAAAATATATAGCAATGTATATTGTAGGTGGTAACAACTAGGAAGGGATTAAATAGTGCTATGATTATTACTACTCTTCAAAGATCATCTAAACTTTAGACAAAAGTTTTATAAACGAATAGTGTAGATAATAAATGTAAACTTTGTAATACTTTATACAAGAAATCTGTCCTTCTTTTTCCTCTACCTTTCTACTTTTTTTAAGCAGTTTGTGTAAATCCGTTTTCTGCCCTGTATCCACTGACAGCTGAGAGATGAAGCAACCTGATAAAGTGTCTAATGACTTGATACACTGGATAGTCTAATTTAATAGGGCTGGATCATTGGGTATGGAAAGAGTTATTCATCAGCTTCCTTATCTGTCTGAAGAGGAGGACATCAGAAGGCTTTCAGATAAATACAATTATTTAAAAAAAAAAGAAGGCTTTCAGATACACCGCTCACTATAGAAGAAAGAGCAGAAACAAGACACCTGCCCCTGATACATCATGAGACGGAAGCCTCTTGATGTATCCTGCTGCGAAAATGCAGCAGCGGGGCATGATAAATATGCCCTTTTGTCTTCTATTTACAGAATTGTCAACTTTATATTTTATAATGATTTTCTTGTTAATGAAATTTCTTTATCCCAACAGAGCGCATATTGGAGGGAAGCACTGAATATCCTAAAGCTTGTGGTGTCTCGCTCTGCCAGTCTGGTTGTGCCAAATGATGCCCCAAAATCCTATGTAGATTTAGGCCCACCTGAAATCTCCTTTGCAAAAATATTTAACTGCGCCTCGAAGGAGCTTCCGGGAAAAACTTTAGATTTTCATTTCGACATATCAGAGGTGAGAGGACATGGTTTTAATGTATACAGGCTGTCACAGGTTAAGTATAAGATATGTTCTATAGGTTTGTACTTAAGTTGAATTTGTATCCAAGTTGGAACAGAAACGTGACCTTCAGTCTGTGAATCCTGGACCCTGTGGTGGGTGGCTCTAACTTTACTCTTTTATTGCTATTACTACTCTTGCTCTGCTCATACGTTCAGTAAGACAGTGAATATTTCTCGCAGTGATTTCTGCCAGGATTCTGTTCCCTAAGATCATCCATCATTGTAAGATGACCCTTGTCCAGATTGGTCTAGGTGACATTGTACTTATACAGGCCTGTTTTACATTGTAGACACCCATAATAGGGCAGAAGTACGGGGACCAGCATAGTGCAGCTGGTAGAAACGGAAAGCCAAAAGTCATCGCAGTGACTCGGAGCACATCATCTACTTCTTCCGGATCCAACTCCAACGCTCTTGTCCCTGTCAGCTGGAAGAGGCCGCAGCTATCTCAGGTAAAGGATTGATTTAATAGCAATTTTTATTTAGAGCTTCCAATTAAAGAGTGACACCTTTATAAAACAAAAAAGTGGGTGACACTTCAGAGTTGCTCAAGCAGTCTTTTCTACTGTTACTGGTGCAGGAGTGGACCTTACTGTGCTGATGACACACGGGCCTAATGCAATATTGCATCTGCAGGATCGTATACAGCCTGTGGAAATGGGCCCGTTTGTCGGAATATGGGAAGTACTTGCATCATAATTTGGTATATTGCACAGACTCCTCTGTACAGTGTGTGGTATCTGGCCAACATTTGGGCCCGTTTCCACCGGCTGCACGCAATCATGTGCTTGCGGCCTAAGGGTGATACCACACATTGCTTTTTTGGACCATTTTAAAGCATGCATTTTCAGTCCATTTAAAGGAAACCTACCATTTGCTGTGATGCATTATGAACCAAACATACCATGAGAATGCTGTAGCTACACTGATGCAGGATCAGAGTTGAGTGGTTTGAGTGTGTAGGCAGCTGTGAGATTAAACAGATTAAAACCAGCCACACACATGGTAAACATTCAAAAACGCATGCTTAAATACGGTCCAAAAACGCGTTGTGTGGCAACATCTTTAAGGCATATCTGTCACAGGGTGGATACGTCATAGAATTTTCATGCAGAAAATTTCCAGTTTTTCAGCATAAATATACAAAAATCGCACCAAATCTGATCCAAAGGTTCTACATATGATCTCCTGAATAAAGCAGAATATTTCTGGTGTTGGAGAAGTGATCATGCTGCTTGTGTTGTGATAATATCCTGACATGAATTATGGGAATCTCCGGATTAATCTGATGCGCTTAGGTCACTCATCCCATAGGTCAGGGATTGTGCAGAGAACGAGATTTTATCAGTCTCGCCCTATAACATACCGCACATACCTGGTATTATCCCTCTCGTAATAATCCTTCTTTATATAGAGATACTGATGGAATTCATACTTGCAGAGCACAATGTGTGTGTTTTTTTTTTCTTTTCATTGCACTAATGCGGAGGATTAACCTATTAAGAGCATCTGTTGTATATTTTTAGAATCAAAAAACCTGAGCCTGGATCCATGTTTTGCTTCTGATAAAACAAGATAGCTTATTTGTAATTAGGATGTCAATAATATTTTAAGTTTTCTTTGCAACCTTTCTTTTTTCTATTTCAGCGGAGAACACGGGAGAAGCTGATGAACGTCTTGTCCCTGTGTGGTCCTGACTCTGGTCTCCCCAAAAATCCATCAGTAAGTGCCCCCTGTTTACCTCTTCTCGATAATTATACTTTTGTTGCCCTTTTAACACTTCCCGTGGCTTCGGCTTCATAAACAGTTTTCTTCACCTGTTCATTGCGATGAGCCGACCCCACACAGAGAATGTGAGTGTTTCTCTTCCAATTTCTTCCCACAACAGGTGGTCTTCTCATCAAATGAAGATCTGGAAGTTGGAGATCAACAAACCAGCCTAATCTCCAGCACAGAGGAAGCAATTCAAGAGGAGGAAGTCGCTGTGGAGGACACCGGCAGTGAACAGCAGTTTGGTGTCTTCAAGGACTTTGACTTTTTGGATGTTGAACTGGAAGATGCTGAGGTGAGACCCCTGTGTCTAGTTCTTCACATCTGTCTATCATTTTTGTGAATATTGCTTTTTGTAAACACTAGAACAGATTTGGACAATAGTTTGGTCTAAAAAGAAAAGTAAGAGATAAATCTACCATTCACCATATTGTGGATGGAATTCAATGCCAGAATATGCTGGATATGTGAGCCCAGCTTTACGTGATTCAGATGCTTATATATAATCATGTGTCCATTGCTGACTTACTGTTAGCTCTCCCTGAAGATCTGACACTGTGCAAAATGTTGCGGTTACAGCTTTCCGAAGTTGTGAAAAGCTGAGGCCTGCAGTACATCATGTTAGAACTAAAAATCTCAGCCCGTTTATCAGCTGCATGTACGGCGAATTGTTGAACTGACAACTAAGTATTGACTATACAGAGCTCTAGCCTAGAGTTGGGTAGCTGGCATGTAAATCTGTGTAACCATACCCTTTGTTAGTAGCAGCAGCAGGATTGTTAAAAATGCATTTATATCCCAGGATTGTGGCTTGATTCGGAGCACTAAGGGAGTCTCCCGACACTGCTGTAATCTTTGATCTTTACATTCAAATTACATCTCAGACACTCCCCTCTGTTAGAATATTATAACTACAGCTACTACTCAAAACCGAGGGGAAGAGCTGTGTTCAGTGAAGAGATCTCACACACCATTGCTCCCCAGTGCTCAAAGTCCAGCTACAATCCCAGAATATAAAAACTTTTTCCACAGCTCAGCTGCTACAACACAAACAAATTTTTGGTTACACAGATCTGCAGGAACAATACCTAATAGCTTTTTATGGCCATAACTGCTGGTAGACTCTCTTTAATGTTATGCCTCTTGCCTTCTGTTCTGTATATACGGCTGTATTCTGGTTGTAAATACAGGACGTATTACAACAGTATAGCATCGAATTGCACCGTATCTGTATAAAATACAGTGGGCTGGCAGATGATGGATGGCTGACTATTGGCTAGCTGACAAAATGCACCTCCTGCTGGTTCTGGATACTGCACATATATACGCCAGCATACGGTGCACAGCCGTATGCAGCACATACATATTTAGCGTGGAAAAAAAAGGACACACTGTATATTTTTATATGGCTTACTTACTGTACGGTACAGCAGGGTGGACAATACGGCCATGTACATGGATGGCCGTAAAATGATTTGGATTTGATTGTCAACCCTAATCTTGAGTGGTTCCAAGTGACAGGCTGCAAATATCAAAATGGCTCATTAGAGAAAGGTATAGGGCAGCAAACTGGTTAAAACCTGAGCTTCTTAAACATTCTATGTTTCCGTGTTTTTTAAATGTACGTGTGAGCACAAATTTTAGTTTTGATCCAGTCCTGGATCTCAGTCTTCCTTTAACCCTGATTTCTTTACAACTTGTCATATCTTAAGTCTCGTGTCTCATCTCTTTCACTCTTAATCGTCCATAGTATATGAAAACCTCTTCATTATGATCACGTCAACAATAAGAGGACTATTTCCCGGGGTGATATATTTTACTGGGTTTACAAGGACAAGCTATTTGCATATTAGAAGCCCCTGGCTGACGCAAGAGTTCTGCTTGCAGATAGAAAGTCCTTGCATCATATTTCAGTACAGCGCAAGGATTCCCGTCCTGTGTTGTGTGCAAGGGAATGGAACAACATACAGGACCATACGCGGGCTGCACACGTATGCCGCAGCCGACCTAATTATGTATAATGTTTCTAGTTAAAAGAGAGAAACCTATAATTCACTTTTAGATCTCCCGCTGTTCCATTACCGGCTACTTTGTAGAGTGATACATCATTGCTGTGGCCTAATAACAATTATTCCACCCTGTCTGCTTTTTCCCAATTTTTTAATGATGTCAGACATTCTCTACCATCATTTAATGGCATCCAGTAGAGCATGTCACAAGTTTACTATAGACCATTTATACCAGTGATGGTGAACCTTTTGGAGATAGAGTGCCCAAATTTCAACCAAAACCCACTTATATGTCGCAAAGTGCCAACATGACAATTTAAGCAGTAATATTTTGACCCCTGCTCTATCACAGGTCTCCATCGTATTGGCGTTCTGAGTTCACCAAAATAATAGAAATATGATGGAGAAATTTGGATTGTAGCTTCCCTCCATTGTCCCCTGAAAAGGAAGAATACGGGTTCCCAGTGCAGGAGCTCCAAAAATTATTTCTCTCTATCCACACCTTCTAGTTCCTCCTGTAGCCCTGGCAGCAAAGGATGTTGCTTTAAATGGTGCTGAGAATGGCACATCCTGGGCTGTATTGGACCACAGGAGGAAACCTCGAGTCCTGTCTGGCAAACTATGTCCTGGGGTGATAGCCTGGGTGCCCACAGAAAGGGCTCTGAGTGCCACCTCTGGCACCCGTGCCATAGGTTCGCCATCACTGATATATATTGTTACTGCAGTGTAATATTCAATCCGCCTTTGTGACATAGCCCATATCTATACCACACTGTCCTTTTATGTCCTCTACTAATGTACCTGCGATATAACTGTGTGTTTTTTCCTGCCTCTGTGTTTGTCCTTGTTACTTATGATTATTTGTGTTTTCCTTCTTGCTAACCAGGAGCTGCAGGTAAGTTGCAGCCTGGTGGAGTGGCTTGTTTCTCCTCTGACCCCCTGTGCTGTGATGTATAGTGGCTGTTATCTGTTCCATGTATCCAGTGACGCGATCCTCTGTATTTGTATGAACTTGTGATATCCAGAGTAGGGACCTACTAGTTTTTGGTAACTTTTATTATCTTTCCCCATTCAGGGCGAAAGCGTTGACAACTTCAACTGGGGAGTCCGTAGACGTTCGCTGGATAGTATTGACAAAGGTGACACCCCATCTCTACAAGAATGTGAGCACTCGGGGAGCACCCCCAGCCTAAATCTAACCAACCAAGAAGACACTGATGAGTCTTCAGAGGAAGAAGCACTGACTGTCAGCCAGATCTTGTCTCATTCTAACATGGTATGGTGTTTTACATGAAATTAATCTGACCAATATGTGGTTTTTTTCTTGCCCAAGTTCTCCATATAGTCGTATAATAACTTAACCCCTTCACGACTGTCATACGGTTATATACATCATGACAGTCAGGAACTTCAAACGGCTCCTGGCACCTAGAAACACAATTCTGGTGTCATATTAAAGAGGAGAATGAATTCCCTTAATATGATAGCTGGGTTGTGTATGGATGCGTCATAGAACCAGAGATGTTGTAGTGAAAAAAAAATCCTTTTTGTATACAGCTTTCTATTTACGAGATTTCCGACTGTAACTTTCAGATATCTCCTGTTCCGTGAAGCATCCATGCATAATCCATATGGTAATAGTTTAATATGACACCAGGTGCCAGGGTTCCTGAGTTATAGGCATTTGTGCCCCCCTCCAGCAGGTCAATAGAAGGCAGAATGTAAATGGAGCTGCAGGATAGAATTGGCTTACAGTTTGCAGAATAGAAGAAGTACATGGACTCTCGACATTTGTAGCTGATATTTGGGAAAGGTTGATGGAATGATGCTGTACTACATATTTATGACATATTTTGGTAAAAGTTTATTTAGTTTTACTACAATTAAATGAAAATTTTAATCAGAAAAATTACATAAAAGCACATTTATTTCGCATTTTGTAGTTATTGATTGGCTAATTTTTTTTAAAAAAAAATATGAATATTAATATAACTATCCTATCATGTTACAGTGTCATGATAAAAAAACAAAAACAAAGCAGAAATTCTTTTGTAATGTAAAACTTTTCCAAAGATATTGTCAGATATAAAATTCAGTCCATTCAGACTCCCACTTGATTCTGTAATACTTAGTTCTTGTTCAGGCTTGTGGTTCTGTCAGCAACAGGAAAAAATGGGAACTTTAACTGCCTGTAGCTCAAAGAACCACAAATCTGGTGCAATTTGAAAGATGAGATTCTTATTTGTAATATGAAACCATGTTTCTAGGTGCTACAGAACAGACAATAGAGAGAATAGACAATTCTAGAAATGACATTTCATAACACACCCGAGGGGATAAATGGGGTAAAATGGCATGGTCACATGGCATGAATATTGATGATTCACTTTATTTGTTTTTTTGTAGCTTCAGAATGACTCTGCAGTGGAGGACAGCATGGCCGACCATGTGGACCACTTCCTCCAGTCTCAAGACTCAATTAGTAGTGCTCTGACAGAGGAAGTGTTACAAACCAGATCTGAGACCCCAAGTGTGGAGGTGACCCCTCCTGATAGCGCTAACAGTCAGCTGCCTGAGGTGGGGAGAAATCTGGGCTGGTGCATGGCTGATTTGGGATCTTTTTAATTCTGTCTTTTAGATTCATGTTTTGATTTCAATGCAAATGTCCTTCTCATCAGATTGTGATTTTTTTTTTCTGTTACCCTTTTCATATTTCTAACCTTTTTGGGGCCCTTACCCTCAGTATTATGTATACAAATAGCACATGCCCCAAAGGTTACAAATATTTATTCATTGTATTCTGTTACCGTTTTGGGTGAAGGGGGTCATTTATTCCACAATTGTGGGCCATGGTTCATATGATTCTAGAACACTGTGTTTTCCTTTTGGTGATGCTTTGTAGTTGATTGGCTTTCAGTCTGTGTGATTGGGCAGTAATTGGGGTTAGGACCTCAGGCCAGCTCTGTTAGTGATGGATATCAATGGTGAGCACTTAGAAACCAGACTCTGGATCTCACTGTTAAATGGCCTGTATGGAAGATGGCAGCTAATGGGCGAGCGACTATTTGTAAGTATCACTGTTTCACTTGTGTAAGGTCTTTTGTTAATCACCTAAGGAGTATAGAAACTATTGATGAACCATATTGTAATCTATTTCACTTCTGCTGTTAGCCTATTGATCTAGAGATAGGGTCTGTCTAACTGTATCAAATCACTGGGGCATCAATCATCATCATTATCTCCTCTCTGCATGATCCTACTCCGCCCTCCTCCTGCCCCCTCTCCTCCTCCTGATTGCCCCCTCTACCCCCCCTCCCTCTACCCCACCTCCCCCCCTCCCTCTACCCCCCTCCCTCCTCCTGCCCAACCCCCTCCCTCCCCTGTCCCCCACTTTCCTTCCTCCAGGCCCCTCCCTCCTCCTCTCTCATGTAGTGGTTAGCCGGGGATGGGACGAAGAGGGCGAGAGGTAGCAGGGGGAGGAAAGAATGATGATGATGGGGCCAGTGGAGACTCTAATGCCCCCGTGACTCCAGTTTGCTGGAAGGTAGCCTGGTATAGTTTTAACAGCTTTTAAAAGTGATTGGAACAATTAATGTTAATTATAAAAGCAGATAGGGAAACAGTATTAAAAAGGCTACAGGAACCTGTCATTAGGTGAAAATGTGTGTCCTGCTGGCAGGTTCCTTTTAATAGTTTTCTTCGTCTCCTACACAAATTGACATCCACATTTTTCCTTGATACTTAATAACTAATGAGCCATATGAAGAGTCTTGATGAAAATTTCCCAGTGTTTTGTGTTTGCAGCTCCTAAAAAGATGTGTCTCCATGGCAACAAACTACAAACAAACTTTGTGCTACCTGATCCTGTACTCATGGGTCAATACTGCCCAGAAGCTGTTAACACAAAATTGTATAACACACTATAGGTTTTGTAAATCTTCAGCATGCATTAATGTAGTATATGTGAAACGGGTTTTGCATGGTTTTGAGGTGGGCCTGGTACTGATGGACCCCTTCGAATGAATGAAAGGCCCTACAAATGTACTCATATTACTATTTACATAATAGTTGCTATTTAGACTAGGATCAAAGAAATTTATTATACCTGAATATTTTTCCTTTCAAACCTCCATGTACATCCTCTGATGTGACTACCTGGATGAATGCAGCTTTCAGTACAAATACAAGGATCTATTGTTCTTCTCTTTCAACACCTTGGCGTTGAGTGATGAGATCTTACTACCCGGGTCTCTGACCATTTAAGGATGTTGAGGTGTGCACATAGTCTCATACTTGTGTCCAATACCACAACTCCATTCATAATAAGAAGTAGGTAACCTCCGCAGTGATCCAGCTCGGAGGATCTTATGATCATACTGATATCCCAGCCTTCTGGGAATATTTTTATAATGATAGGGAGATCCCATTCTTCAAGACTTTCCAAATCATTGTGTGGGCTGGTAGGGTTACAGGTAAGTCATTATTGTATTTTTGTTTAAGAACTGTCCCATACTAAATAACGCTTAAGGGATTTTTTCACTTGATGTGCTGCACCTGTTGCCTCCCTTAAACATTTACAGTGGTGTGTGTGCACAGTGGTGTGTGTACTGTGGTGTGTGTGTGTGTGTACTGTGGTGTGTGTGTGTGTGTACTGTGGTGTGTGTGTGTGTGTGTACTGTGGTGTGTGTGTACTGTGGTGTGTGTGTACTGTGGTGTGTGTGTACTGTGGTGTGTGTGTACTGTGGTGTGTGTGTACTGTGGTGTGTGTGTACTGTGGTGTGTGTGTGTGTGTGTGTGTACTGTGGTGTGTGTGTGTGTGTGTACTGTGGTATGTGTGTGTGTGTACTGTGGTATGTGTGTGTGTGTACTGTGGTGTGTGTGTGTGTGTACTGTGGTATGTGTGTGTGTGTGTGTACTGTGGTATGTGTGTGTGTGTGTGTACTGTGGTATGTGTGTGTGTGTGTGTACTGTGGTATGTGTGTGTGTGTGTGTGTACTGTGGTATGTGTGTGTGTACTGTGGTATGTGTGTGTACTGTGGTATGTGTGTGTGTGTGTGTACTGTGGTGTGTGTGTGTGTACTGTGGTATGTGTGTGTGTGTGTGTACTGTGGTATGTGTGTGTGTGTGTGTACTGTGGTATGTGTGTGTGTGTGTGTACTGTGGTATGTATGTGTGTGTGTGTACTGTGGTATGTGTGTGTGTGTGTGTACTGTGGTATGTATGTGTGTGTGTGTGTGTGTACTGTGGTATGTATGTGTGTGTGTGTGTGTGTGTGTACTGTGGTATGTATGTGTGTGTGTGTGTGTGTGTGTACTGTGGTATGTATGTGTGTGTGTACTGTGGTATGTATGTGTGTGTGTACTGTGGTATGTGTGTGTGTGTGTACTGTGGTATGTGTGTGTACTGTGGTATGTGTGTGTACTGTGGTGTGTGTGTGTGTGTGTGTGTGTGTACTGTGGTGTGTGTGTGTGTGTGTACTGTGGTGTGTGTGTGTACTGTGGTGTGTGTGTGTGTACTGTGGTATGTGTGTGTGTGTGTGTGTACTGTGGTATGTATGTGTGTGTGTACTGTGGTATGTGTGTGTGTGTGTGTGTACTGTGGTATGTGTGTGTGTGTGTGTGTGTACTGTGGTATGTGTGTGTGTGTGTGTGTGTGTGTACTGTGGTATGTATGTGTGTGTGTGTGTGTGTACTGTGGTATGTATGTGTGTGTGTGTGTGTACTGTGGTGTGTGTGTGTGTGTACTGTGGTATGTGTGTGTGTGTACTGTGGTATGTGTGTGTGTGTACTGTGGTATGTGTGTGTGTGTACTGTGGTATGTGTGTGTGTGTGTGTACTGTGGTATGTGTGTGTGTGTGTGTACTGTGGTATGTGTGTGTGTGTGTGTGTGTACTGTGGTATGTGTGTGTGTGTGTGTGTGTACTGTGGTATGTGTGTGTGTGTGTGTGTGTACTGTGGTATGTGTGTGTGTGTGTGTGTGTACTGTGGTATGTGTGTGTGTGTGTGTGTGTGTACTGTGGTATGTGTGTGTGTGTGTACTGTGGTATGTGTGTGTGTGTGTGTGTGTACTGTGGTGTGTGTGTGTGTGTGTGTGTGTACTGTGGTGTGTAAGTGTGTGTGTGTACTGTGGTGTGTGTGTGTGTACTGTGGTGTGTGTGTGTGTGTGTTCAGTGGTGTCAGGTCTGTCGGACGCCCATGTTGTGAAGCCCTATTGTGGTCACAATATTGTTCCATATATTGCTCTATGTGTTGATAAGTGAATGTTATTCGATTTATTCTACTTTTTCTAAGAATCATGATAATAATGGAGTCAGCTTGTATTTCTAGTACTGTACTGGTTCTAAAGTATATAGCTGTCTTGAGTTCACCTTGAGTAATTGTAGGACTGATTCTGTGCTGGTTGTTGTGATCATATTATGCACAGGCAGCATGTCTCCCAGTCATTCAGCATGTAGCCACCCTACACAGCCATCCTATTAATGGCCATGTGTAGTGTACGTATCTACATGTTGTTGATAAAACCTGTCTGATTTCAGGATGGCAGCCCAGCAGTGCGAGATGAGCAGTTAAGCACGGCTAGTGAAGACACCGGCTCATACGTGGCACAGGACCAGCACGAAGTACTGATTTGTCAAGAGCCCCTAGAAGTGGAAGAATCATGCGATGTAGCGGAGCCCAGCGCTCCCGACAGCCCCCCCGATTCTGTCTGTGAAGATGATGTCACGCTGGCTTTAAAAGAGCTTGATGAGCGATGTGAGGAGGAAGAAGCGGATTTTTCTTATTTATCAAGGTTAGCTTAGTACTTATGTCCAGTATTCTGTAGTAATAGCTTCCAGTCTAATGGTCGATAAGTCTGGTTACACGCAGAGATTTCTTTCATGATCACAAAAGCAGCCAAAATCTATCAAAGTTATGTTTGTAGGAAGCAAGTCTAACCCAACAGAAAGCTTCAAAAATGAAGAGGTCTTAGCAGTCAGAGGTGCCTACACTCTGCTCGACAGTCACCTGTTAGTGCTGACAGTTTTAGCACTTTTTATTATTAATTATTGATAGAGCAGCATGATTCCCATGGTTCTGTAGATTTCACAAGATGTTCACATACATTACATTAAAGGGGTTTTCCCACAAAGACAAGATTCTTAAATATAATTCCACCCTGGTGTATACAATTTTGGTTGCCTCCGGGATGTGACCGTTAATCTTATATGGTTGGGCTTGGCAGATTCTTCTCCTGTCTGCATTCTGCCCCCACCCCTTCATTACAAGACAAAATCACACACAGACAATGCAATCAGTGTGCAAAGACTTACAAACTACAGGTATGATCTTTATAGCAGTATAGCAGGGGATAGAGGTATATAGCAGAGCTACCTGTGTTAGATGTAGATGAAATGTAGTAGAGCTAGAGTGTGTCATTGTGTTTTATATCCATCTCATGGATCTCATCATCTCTGATCTGTCTCATCTCTCTTTTTCTATGTGTTAGATACTATTAAGGTTCAGAACCTAAATAAAAGTGTAGATAAACCTGGACCCTGATACTTTAAGCACATTGTCAGCTCACAGCATCTAATAGCACAGAGGGATCATGAAGTGTCTGCTTAGAGCAGTGATGGCAAACCTTTTAGAGACTGAGTGCCCAAACTACGACAAAGACCCGCTTATTTATCGCAAAGTGCCAACACAGAAATTTAATTTGTGATTTATACTCCCTTCTCCTTCACAGTTTTCATTGATACAAGCACCTGAGGACACCAATAAAGCAGAAAATAGTCCCAGGTACAGCTGTCACTTTAAAATAACTCTGTGCACAGCAAGTCCTGGGCTGTCTGGGACTGCAGGAAGATACCTGGAGTCATCTCTGGTGATGGCCTGAGTGCCCACAGAAAGGGCTCCGAGTGCCACCTCTGGCACCAGTGCCATAGGTTAGCCATCACTGGCTTAGAGAGTCCCCGCCTACACTGACCATTGTGGAGTGATAGGAGCTAAAACAGCAATAAAACTGTGTAAAATTATAAAAAATCCCATTTAAAATCATGTTTAAAAATCACTTGGGGATACAAATTTGAGAACTTTCTTTCATAGGCAAACCCCATTAAAATAAGAACAGATTGAAGTAGTAAAGATAGAAAACTACACTGAACAAGTACAAGTGAAAGGAGGAACTTCCATGGAGATAACAATCTATTTAGAAGGGCAGGGAGCACAGCAGGAGGTTATTACGTGTTGTAGGCTACTCTAAATACATAAGTCTTGGGTTATGTTTGAAGGTTTGTAACCTAGTGGACTATCTGACACATTTTGGTAGAGATTTCCAGTATGGGGAGAAATCCTGGAGACGGTTGTGATGAGAACGGATGGTAATAGTGAACCAGAACATATTGTCAGTATGGGAGAGGATGTCTGGGATGGTATTGGTTCACATGTTCAGAGATATATGGAGGGGACAGGTTGTGTATAGCTTTTTAGTTCATGGTTAATATTTTAAACTGAATTCACCATGAAATAGGTAACCAGTGCAGAGGAGAAGCGAGGAGACAGAGGGATTAGCCGGGCGGCACAGTTGAGGATAGCTTGGAGGGGCGTTCAGAAATTAGCTGGGAGACCACAGAGAAGAATATTGCAGTAGTCCCAGCGGGAGATGATGAGGGCATGGACTAGCAATTTTATAGACTCCACGTTGAAGAAGGATTTAATTTAAGAAATGTTCTTGAGGTGAAAGCTGCTGATTGTAGTAAGGGCCTGGATGTGGTGCTTAAAGGATAAGGCACAGTCAAACATTTCTCCAAGTTTGAGACCGGGCAGCCATTAACTGAGGTCTGGTTTGTTCATGTTAATTTTAGAAAGTGGTAAGAAGATAGCAAATGTGGTACCAATATACAAAAAAGGATCAAATAGCGTTCCTGGAAACTACAGGCCCGTGAGTCTAACTTCTGTGGTGGGGGAAATATTTGAGGGGTTTGTTAGAGATGCTATCCTCGAGTATCTCACTGTGCACAACCTTAGAAACCAGCGTTAGCATGGATTTATGAGAGATCGGTCCTGTCAGACTAATCTGATTGGTTTCTACGAGGAGGTAAGTTCAAGACTGGATCTGGGGGACGCTGTGGATGTTGTATATCTGGACTTTTTAAAGGAATTTGACACCGTGCCACATAAAAGGTTGGTATATAAAATGAGACTGCTGGGAATAGGAGAAAATCTGTGTATTTGGGTAAGTAATTGGCTTAGTGATAGAAAACAGAGGGTGGTCATTAATGGCACATTCTCAGATTGGGTTGATGTTACCAGTGGAGTGCCACAGGGGTCAGTATTGGGGCCACTTCTTTTTAATATTTTTATTAATGACCTTGTAGTGGGTTTACACAGTCAAGTTTCAATATTTACAGATGATATTAAGTTGTGTAAAGTAATAAATACTGAGGTCGATAGTTTAGCATTACAGAGGGATTTGTGGAAGCTTGAGGAGTGGGCCGAGAAATGGTTGATGAGGTTTAATGTAGATAAATGTAAAGTTTTGCACTTGGGCCATGGAAACAAAAAGTATAATTATGTTCTAAACGCTCAATTACTTGGTAAAACTGGAGCTGAAAAGGACTTGGGGGTATTGGTAGATGGTAAACTTAGTTTTAGTGACCAGAGCCAGGCGGCTGCTGCTAAAGCAAATAAAATTATGGGATGTATCAAGAGAGGAATAGATTCTCATGATAAAGACATAGTTTTGCCCTTATACAAATCGCTGGTCAGACCACACATGGAATATTGTGTACAGTTTTGGGCACCAGTGTATAAAAAGGATATAGTAGAGCTGAAACGGGTGCAGAGGAGAGCAACCAGGATTATTAGGGGAATGGGGGAACTAGAATACACTGACAGATTACAAAATTTGGGATTATTCAGTTTAGAAAAAAGACGACTGAGGGGAGACTTCATTAGAATGTGCAAATACCTGAACGGACAGTACAAGGATCTCTCCAAAGATCTTTTTATACCTCGGCCTGTGACCAGGACAAGGGGGCATCCTCTACGCCTAGAGGAGAGGCGATTTTACCATCACCATAGACAAAGGTTCTTTACTGTACGAGCAGTGAGACTATGGAACTCTCTGCCGCAGGAGGTTGTTATGGCGGACTCTATGTACATGTTCAAGAGAGGCCTGGATGCCTTTCTGGAGAGAGAAAATATCACGGGTTATGGGGATAAAACATTTATTTAATTCTTAAAGGTTGGACTTGATGGACTTGCGTCTTTTTCCATCCTTATATACTATGATAAGATATGGCTGATATCTGCAGATATAAACTCATATCCACACATTGCTAGGAGGAATTATAGAGGAAAGGTCCGAGAGATAAAAAAAAAAACAAAAAACAAGTTTTTAATACAATTATTTAGAAAAAGGTGTCTGGTCCTATTAAAGTATTATCAATCCTATTTCCATAGGATCCGCCGATTACCAAATGAAATAGGAACCACCTGACCATGTCTCCGTGCCCCCTGCGTTGCTAGATCCTCTGTCTCTGCAGAGTATTACAGTACATTTTGTGTTTTAATGTTGTGGATCTCTCCTTACAGATGTGGATGAACCAGGGTTAAAATCTTGAGTCCAGTCATGCATGCATTATAAAGGCTACAGATAGAAGTACACGTTGTCTTCTTTCTAGCTGATCTACATACCCGATACTTAGCTGTCTGCTTTATATTAAACAGATGCTGCTGGTAGCAGGTTAAAGGATTCCTGCTGTAAATTGTTGAGGGCCTTGATTCATCCGTCTGCTGAACAAGTGCATCACGTGTGAGGTCTTTTGGCAGGAAACGCACTATACAGGATCATTAAATTGATCGCCCTAGAAATGAACGCTCTTTAGGCCTTTTCTCCCCTACCCTATACACAGATATTACTTTAGATAATTAAAAAAGTGCGTCTGCTGCAGCCACCCTTGGCCGATCTCCAGCAAGTCATTGTGTATTCTGCCTGCATGTCCTCAAGATCAGCCTCCCAACAAGATAGCATGTAGATGGCAGCTAGCAGCGTGATGTCTCACTTCCTCTATGGAGATGTCGTCTTCCTTTTTGATAAGCAAGAAGGCATTGAAATTTATCTACTCGGCCTGTGTTGTGAGGCTCTTTGGGGATCTGAGTCTGTAAGTAATAGATAGGGATGAGCCTTGGCCGTACGAGACGTTATTTCTGGGTGTACTCCAGGAGAAGCTCTGCACGTGTAGTCACATCTAGTAGATTACAATGCTGATCATCTTACCCTGTGCTTTATTTGTAGCCAAGATGATGGGGAACCGGATGGCTATGCAGAAGTCCAGGCATCTCCTCCACCTTCCCCATTTCTCTCTGCTATACTTGCTGCTTTCCAGCCCGTGGCCTACGAGGATGAGGAAGAAGCCTGGCGCTGTCACGTCAATCAGATGTTGTCTGAGACAGATGGGTCGTGTGCTGTCTACACCTTTCATATCTTCTCTAGACTTTTTCAGGTTAGTCTACACTTTATTGTGTATTAAACAAAGTATTCTAAAAAAGGATGCTTATCACCTATCCACAGAATATCTACTCACTGAGACCTCACTATTGGGACCCCCATTGATCACTAGAATAAGGGTCCAAAAACTGTTATTCCTCCTCATTGCTTGGTTTCAATAGCACAATTGTCCAAAATGTGCAACTTTTTAGCATCAAATGTCGCCACTTACAGATAGAGGCACTAACTAATTTGGCAGCTAGTGTAAGGCCAAACTTCTAAATTACAACTTTTTTTAAAAATAAAGTTGTGAAAAAGTTGCAAAACCATTCCGGTCTCGCCTGGTGTATGAGTAGCCCATGCAACTTCGAGAGTCCCGAAGACAGTCTTAGAACAGTTATAGGTAGTATGCCTGATGATAAATACCCCCTATTTCCTATAGATGACTAATGGACTAGTAGAGGAGCAGAGGAGTGACGGGCAGTGTAGGAGCCCCCTACTAGTGAACAGTAGGTGGCCAGACTTTTGGGCATTTATCAAAGAAGTCAAGGTCTGAAATGATGCAATATTAAAGAGGTTTAGGTTGGAGAGCACAGTTACATGCAAGATAGAAGTCCTGGGGCTTTGTGTTTTGTGCACACCAAGCCTATCGAGGGGGACCACACATGCTTGTCTTCTCTTTCTGTAGAGCATTCAAAGAAAATTTGGGGACATAACAAACGATTCCATAAACTTCCTGGGAGAAAGCCTGCAGAGAATCGGCACCAAGTTCAAAAGTTCCTTGGAGGTGATGATGGCAAGTTCAGAGTGCCCGACAGTCTTTGTGGATGCGGAGACGGTAAGGGTGTTACACTACCGAGCACTAAATACATGGAGACATCTGATTTGTCTACATTTGTTCTTATATTTTAGTGTAGAGGCAAGAACTTCTACCATGTAACTGATTATTATTGTACCTGTAAATTTTTGGAATGTGTCTAGTTTTTTCTTATTGGAATTATCCTGTTAGATCATTATTATTACAAATATGTGTTATGTGTCAACTTTTTCCCCATAGCTTATGTCCAGTGGCTTGTTGGAGACCCTGAAGTTCAGTGTGCTGGAACTGCAGGAACATCTGGACACGTATAACTCCAAGCGGGAGGCAGCAGAACAGGTACTGAATGTTAAGTTGCTTTTGCCTGATAGTGAAGTATATTTTTAACACTTTTTGGCAGCTATTTCTCCCAATCCACAGCCCAGAATACCCCCCTACCTCTACAACCTAGCCAGCTTTCTATGGTGGGGGGTGAGAAGGATTGGGCAAGTAGTATGATAACATGTTTGATCCTGTGCGGATAAGCTGGCTCCAGTACTCCCCTTTATGGACACATACAACAGATGGATGTGTATCGGCAGGTTGGGAGAAATAGTTATTGCCTAAACATATGTTGGACCATCGGTGATATAATGTATATGGACAACTTTGGTCTAGATCATATTTGCTTAGGCTTATAACTAAACACACTCCATCCTTGGATTTCACTTCTTCCTCCTATACGATGAGTCTCACATTCCTCTTTTTTATCTCGTGTCCCTGTAAGTATGACTGCTTATATGTCACCAAGGTACCAAACAGTGTCTGTACTGACACTGGCTGCTCATTTCCCTGTTTTCCTATTGTAGAACTGCATTGTGTTGCACACTGGTTATTCCGCATCGATGGCTGTCAGTAGAAAATAAGATTTATAGTGGACATTGGGTCCATGTCACTAATTGACTCTGGCACAGTATTCCTCTGAGAGCCCTTCCCCCCTCCCCCATAACACTAATGCAGATCGCTGTGGTTAATTCTCTGAGTAGCCTTTATTAAATTGAGCCGGCCAGGGATCCGCATTCTCCTTTCCTCATTGTTGCGGTACTTGAAGGTTGGCCAGAGGTTACAGTGATTACTACCAAGAGTCTATAAATAGCTGGGAATGAATGGTCGTAACTGGACTCTTATAAAGAGCCATCTCATCCTTCTGTACAACACACAATGCAGCACGTTATATATAGTGTCTTGTGTGCAGGTTGTGCCCTGTAATTGTGCATGTTTTACTGGTCCACTACGGTACAAGTCCATTTTATGTGAGCAACACGCTACACGCAGAATATATGCACAGATGACGCATCTGTATCTCCCGACACACTGGTTTTAGTAGGACCTGCATACTATCTAATACTTATATGTCTAGCAGTACTATCCCCTCCTCTCCCAACAGAGAACACATGCATGCCTGGCCTCAGTGTACATGGGGAGGCCAAAGGGAGTAGCTTTCAATTGAACACGCAAGATTTGCAATCCCAAGTGTTCTTTGTTTAAAGGGGTTCTCACAGAATGAAAAATCTGTTATACGTGTTTGGGAAGGGGGGTTGTAGGGAATCGGTGGTTGCTACAATTACAAAGAGCTTATACCAGGCCTCTGTTACCAGCCCTGACAACAGCTGCACACCTGTAACGGCATTAGTTTCAGTGTGTAGCAGGTGTTTGGCAGTGGTCGGGAGGTGGCACGGGATAACGGGAGCGCCGGCAGAGGCAAGTGTAAACTTTAGTATAGTATTGTTATTTTTACAGTCCCCCTCCCAGCCGTATATACCAGATTTTTCCTTACTGGACAACATCCTTAATGTGGTAGCTCTTCTTTATGTGATTATAAGTGCTGAGTACATGGCTGGGTGCAGGAGAGCGGAGAGGTGACCTGTTGCCACAAAAACCTCTATGGGGGCCGTGATCTGGCCTCAAATTTTGCTCCCAGATTGCAGCCCCTATAAGGGTCAAGTGCATATGGCCAAAGAGCTTAGGGTTTTTGGCATTCTACAATTTTTATGTAACAGTTCATTTTCTATGTTTCATTTTTTTCTTATATATATATAGTGGTTGGACAACTGCAAGAAAACCTTTAGTTCGGGAGACGGCCGTCACGTGCAAAACACAGAAGCCCAGGTAACTGCTACATACACACCATGCGTCCTGCCAGCACATGGTGCCTCGATGAGGCTCTTGTACAAGCTTGTAGCAGCACGAATTCACTGCGAGCGAAGATTTAATAAGTATTACAAGCTGATGGGATGTAATGTGATTACTCAGACATCGGAGTAACATGGTTACTGTAATGAACCCTTTAAATACTCTCCAAAGCTCTGCAGATCTGTGGGTGTCCTAGAATAATCAATGCAGTAACCTACGGCATAGTCTCCTGTAGTGGAGACTGGTATATTTACTTCCACCCGCCCATAACAAGTCCTAAGGAGTGTCTCCAGGGGCACAGCCAGCAGCGGCACGCTACATTAACACTACTAATGTGTGCCAGCTTCAGGCAAGGGAGAGCAATGATTCTTCCAGAAAACACATTTGCCACACTTTTTTAGTTCATACTTTCCATGGAGATTAGGCCTCCAGGATCACTGCTGAAGGTTTTCTGCCTCGTGTGAAGCATTAACGTTATTGATGTCATTCATGTCGGCTGATTTTATTATTTTTAGTTAATCAGATTCGCTACTTCTCTTGGAACAGCACATTTTACTGCATTTTATCTATTTAAAGAGATTAAAAAGTTTCCTGGTCATCACAGGTTGCGGCACATCACCCTCATTTGGCGTCACTTGTCAGTCAGTAAAGGCCTGACTGCCGGGACCACTACCCAATTCTAGTGATACGCCGTGGGGTTGTCCCATCAGTGTAACATTTCTTATCCTAAAGGTTATGATAAGCCACTCCGCCAATGATTGGTATAAAGGTGCTCCATTTACTTCTATGGGGCGGCACAAGATTCACAGGTGACTGGCTCTCCGGTTACGGATACGAATCAGGGCACCATTCAAGGAGGGGCTTTTACAGGATTTAGGCCCCCCAGCATTCTGTAAACTGTCCCTTATCTTGTGAGTATAAGTTAATTTCAAGGAAAGACACTTATGTTAGTGTCTATTAAAGTGGGTCTGCACCACTCCTCACTGACTTGATGCTAGACTTATAAAGCTGGTCTATTTTTATTACAATGTTGGTGACTAACAGGAGGAGAACAGCACCGAGTAATACTGTCTGTACTATGGAGAAGGGATCTACCATCATTTCCACTTCATGTTTCTCTCTGTCTCTTCCCGCATGTATAAAGCTCCATACATCACTATTGTATATTCTATCAGCTGTTCAAAACTTTTGATGATAGAATCGCCCTCTAAAGTGAATCGTCCAAAGTGAACAGCATACAGTTACGATACATTGAGCTCCTTGTTGTAGATGTAGCAGTAGATGGGTCATAGTCTATACCTAAAGTCTAGGGGTCAAACTCATTTTATGCAGGCCTGATCGACCTTGTGATTGCCTCAAAAAGGCCTAATTCTTATCAGTTAAACAAGCTGTTTAGTAGTTACAGGGGGCGTGGAAAGGTGAGTATCAGAAATACAAAAGGTAGACTACAGGGAGATGGACTGAATATGGCCCGCAGGCAGGGGCGTAACTTGAGGGGGTGAAGAGGTTGCGATCGCACCTGGGCCCAAGAGGTTTAGGGGGCCCTTATGGTGTCACTTTCCCATATGAGAAGACTATTACTATAAACCATACATTATAGTCGGGGGCCTGTTGGGGGCCTGGCACAGACTTTGCACTGGGGCCCATCAGCTTCTAGTTACGCCACTGCCCGCAGGCTTTGTGTTGGACACCCCTAGACTGATGAAATGCTCTTCTGCATTAACTTCTATTTAGGGATATTACATTACATACAACAAATATATCATCACATGAGCCCAGCTTAGCTCTTACCACTTTGTCTGCAGAATATTGTCTCATTCCTATATCAACCTGAAAAATTTGGAATCCAGCAGGATAAGTTAAGCAAACTACACACAGAATTATAACTTCCGTGCATTAATACAGGTGCAAAATGATGTTCTAAAGATGATCCTGTGCCTTAAGCCATTATGACTGTTTGCATGAGGTTTTACAGAACTTTGTCTATAACTAACTTTCCATCTTTTTCTTCCTTTGTGTTTTGTGACCTGCTCACCTTCTTGCTTAGCAAATGGAAGTTCTAGCAGTAAGTGATGGTTCTTGATTTCTTCAATACTAAACATGTCAGACCCAAAGCTGACTTTCACCTGTCTTGTCCATTTGTTGAGCTAGCAGTGTCCTGCCATTGTAAGATTACAGTGCGCTCTGGGTCTGCATAGTCTTTGTCCGTGAATTGTTGGCCGCATATTAATATCTTGTAGCACGTGTAGTGACTGAGCATCAAGGTTTCATTCCCTTTGCTTGTCTCTGAAATATAACATTTCTGACATATATCGTATTTTTCAGACTATAAGGCGCACAAAAAATCCCTTTGATTTTCTCAGAAATCAAAGGTGCGCCTTATAGTCCAGTGCGCCTTATATATGAACCGTACTTACAGACAACAGCTGCCTTGAACTGTGCACAGGTCTGCCACCTGCTGGTCATTCATCCTTATAATCCAGTGCGCCTTATATATGAACCTAGACATTTAAGCAGGCATTTATTGATGGTGCGCCTTATAATCTGGTGCGCCTTATAGTCCGAAAAATACTGCAAGTTCTGTAGAAACCCTTAAATTAGGCCATTTTGTATTTTTAGAGTGTTAGACAGTATGTAGTGAAACCGTCCATTGCTTATTACTGGATCAGCATCTCATTGGTTGTCCATGTAAACTGTTGAATTTATTCGGCTAGAATCTTATTCTAGTCAGGGTAAGGGGTGTGCCAAGTGCATCTAAAAGAAAAGCGTACTTGTCACTTTTTTTTAACTTTGCATCAACTTTTGTTTGTCTTATACAGTCTTGGTAGACTTTACATCTTTTGGCACACCCCCTTGGTCAAGCAACAAACAAAACGAGTGTGAGCAATGGCCCAACACCTCCATGCGTCAACCTCCTATTTCCCGCAAGTGTCCCCCCCTACATTGCCAGTATATGTGGTCTCACTAAGAGGGCAGCCATGTCCTGCTTTACTATTCTTATTTACAATGAGCCCTATGGTGATGTTTGGCTCACAAGTCAATCCTCTGCTCTGGATCTTGCTGGGGGTGGCCTATTCCAAATTTTGTGACCAACCTTGGCCCTGTCCATAGTGCAAAGTCTAAATCAGTGGCCATCACAAGTTCCATCGATTATGTCCTACTTTTTGTTATATTTGTGTAGCTGATTTGGTCACCGGTCCTTCTCTACAGCTGTGGCCCTGTCTGTTATATATTAGTCTCTGTGCAATCTCTTCCGGTTCTCATATACGCGTAGGATAGTAGTAGTGCATGGATTGCATTGTGTGATAAAACTACGAGCAGTTAGTAGATACTTTATATAAAACTCTCAGTTACATCCCTAGGATATGTCCCTGAATGTGACATTTGTGATGGATTTTTCTATTATTTCTAGCTTGCTACTTTCGTCATACAAAACCGAATCTACTGGGCTGCTTGTTCCCGAAGTAGCACGTGTGATTGCGTCTTCCATGTTTTCCATTTAACACAATCTTCGCCGCTGTGTAGTTAATAGAAGCCTGACCTTCCTTCCTTGTGCTAAACCAGTAACAACGTGTATATCGAGCGGTGTCATACGGTCACCTATACTGATGGCAAACACTCATTTCTTGCAGGAGCTGGAGCTTTGTCGGAGACTTTACAAGCTGCACTTCCAGCTTCTTCTGCTGTTCCAAGCCTACTGCAAGCTCATCAGTCAAGTGGACACCATTAAGAAGCAGACGGAGGTACAGTGTATAGCTGGATGAGATCAATACATTGTCAGCTTCATCCCCCACATGTGCCATCACTAGTCCTGCCATCTGCAATCCTCTTCTGTGATTGCTTCAAACACCCCCCAGAGCATCTTGGTGAAATGACCCTCTAGTCACAGCTCATGGTCTCCTTGTTCCCTCTCTACCAATTTATGACTTCTTCTGCCCTGTACTATATGAGGGGAACAGTATTAGAATTTATCAGGTTTGAATACATAAAGGAATTGCATAAAGATCTGTACTGTCAATTATAACATTAGACCTAACCAAATTCGGGGCAGCAGGAGGGTGTCTTTTGTGTAATTGGGATATGTTTGAAAAAATGTTTAATAAAAAAAAATTGATTTAAAAAAAAAAAAACACAACCAAGTGATGAAATAATAGGAGTTGTAATGAGGTGCCATGGTTTTCTTAGGTCATAAACATGTCAGATGAGCTATGCCAGCTGGAGACCTGCCTGAAAGAGGCGGAGGCCACGTCTAATATCGGCATAGAGGACTGCGACTTCTCCGAATTCTACCAGACAAGCACAGAGGTTGCTGTCCACTCTCTCATTGAAGCCCTACGAGGGAAGGAGTTTGTGTGTGCCATAGCACAAGTCAAGGCATTCAGGTAATGCGTGAAACCAGGGGTGATCACTTCATCAAAAAAAAAACAGTAAACATCTTAAATTGACCAATTACTTGTATCTCTAAATTATATATTTATTGGATAGGTGATAAACTCTGATCACTAGATCACAAGAACAGGGATCCCAAGCCCCAGGCGAAAAGCTGTGGTCCGTCTGTGCCAAACCTTACACAATGTATGTTGCTGACAGTGAAAGCCGAATACAGTGAATGTCACATCTGACTCTAGAATAGTGTTTGAGGATTAGCCCCCCCCCCCCTTCCCATTCTAACAATTCAGGGGGAATTGTTAATTTATCACTAATGGTCACACATGTGCTTTACTATCCTGCACTAAGGCTGAGCTGCAATACCAGCGAATAGCAACCATAAGAAAACTTGTATAACTGACCCTCCATTAGCCCAAGGTTGTTGCTCGCAAGTAAGAAAAGGAGCTTGGCCCAATCCCAAGGTCGTTACAGTGAAAAAAGCCAACACAGTCAAAAGTTGGCTAAAAAATGCAAAAATTTTATGGAACATTATTGTAAAGTCATTACACAGGAATCCCTAACACGGGTCAGTTTTGGACCAAAGTTCTATATTTATACCTGAATGGATAAGCACCTTGTAGTATGGTCCAAAGGGCGTTCTGTTTTCCTATGTCTTTACCTTTTAATCATTTTACAATAAATTTTTCCCATTTTTTTTTTTAAACAACTTTTGCCTCTGCCCCCATTTTTCTTCACCAACAATACCAGCTTTTCCGTGTGGAGTTTTTTTTTGTTGCTGTTTGTTAAACTCCTTAAAGGGGTTATTTGTTGATGGAAAAATATTTGTATGGCTCCAGGAAGGTAAGAAAATAATGTGCCCCAAATACTCTCCTCTTTCCGGTTCAGCTGCAGCTCCACCTGTTACTGCCGGTCTGTGTTTGTATACAGAGGCCGGTAGTGATGTGGTGTGGGCAGCCATGTGCCTGCTACTGCAGAGGTTGCAGGCATTTGGCAGTCGACCTGACGTCACTACTGAGGCTCTGTATACAGACATAAACCGATAGTTACGTGTGGCGATTTATTTGAGTGTGTGTGTATGTATATATATATATATATATATATATATATATATATATATATATATATATATATATATATTATTTTTATATTTTATTATTCTTATTCCCGAACAACCCCTTTTAATACTAAAAATCTCAGAGTGAAATCTCTCTGTAATGTAATGCAGTTTTATTTCACGCTGTTGCGTTTTGCTTTCTAGGACTATCTGGCCCAATGAAATATTTGGCAGCTCCGAAGATGATCCCATCCAAACCCTATTGCACATCTATTTCCGACATCAGACTCTGGGCCAGACCGGCAGCTTTGCAATTGTTGGCTGTAAGCAGGACATGTCTAAAGCCAGCTCTAAGCTCATGGAGTTAAACCTAGAAATCCGAATGTCGCTGCGCATGGTGCAGTCCTACCAGCTTTTATCTAAAGCCAAACCCGTCACTAACGTGGTGAGCACTGAGTTTTGAGCGCCTGCTCAGACTTGAAGCACTGGATGTCGAATGATCTTATAAAGCACCTTCCATTATTACTGTAAAATATCTTTAAGTTGCATTTTTTTTCCCCTTCTATCTCTGAGCTCCAGCAAGTAGGACATTCAGAGTCCAGACTGGGAATAATGGACTTTTTTTGGTTCTGTACAGCAGATGTAAGAGTGAAAGCTATTACTATTTTTTTTCTTTGTTACATATGTACCATCTACAAGCTAAAGGGCTAACATGATGTACATACCGTGCAGTTGCAATATGGCCCCACTGCCTTGGAGACGACAAGGATCCTAGAGGTGTCGGTGGACTGTAGTGACAAACCCAAAGACGGTCTTTGGTTGCTAGTCATAAGGATAGTCCCATGCGACGTTGGCAGAGGAAGACCTATAAAGACTTTGGAAACCATCGAACTTTTGTTTATGTTGCTATTCTCGTCGTACACGTCTTCGTCCTTTTTCTTTCTTGCCTGAAACGATGGGTGACAGACGGAACGCGTGGTTGTATCTAATGGTGTGAATGTTTGTACATAGTCTTCACGCATGCCTCAAAGAGTACTATGACATTATTTTTGGAGAAATTTTTATTTTATTAGATCTAACAACTCATAGCTTGTAAATGTTAAGACCTTTAATTATTTTAAACTGGGCTTTACCTCCCCCCCTCCTCCCTGGTGTTTCTAAAAAAGAAAAAAAAAATAAGAATAAAAAAAAAAGAAATAATATATCTTAATTTTATTAGATTGCTGCTCAGTTCTCTGACCAGTGCTTATGGTATAAATATTCCGAACTAACCAAAAAGTAGCTGCCTGCAGAGACTTTAATAATGTATATTTAGATATATGCTGCCCAACAGCGGCTCTCATTAGACACAACAGGTAACTTATTTTATTCTGTATATAGTTTAGACTCTGCATATGGTGGAAAAGCAGTATGTTTTCCCCTTGTAAATGTGTGCAATTCAGTCTTCTAGGAAGGTCAATGTATAGAGGTTTAAGGAAACCCTGTTCAACAGTCCCTTATTACCGCCCATAACTTATTCTACCAGGAAATAAACAGGATGAGATACCAAAAATATCCAGCGATGGCAATACACATTCACTGTACAAAAACGCGCTTACCCGTTCTTCAGCACAATAGGTGTCTATGGACACAGGTAACTTTTTTTTTTTTTGTGAAAAGAAATGAATGTAGCCCCGCGATTCCTGTGTAAGAAGGAATACTCTGCAATTTTTATACACCTTTTACCCACTGTGATTACAAACAGAAAGTATATATTTATTTCTGTACACAAGGATATGTATTCTTTATAAAGGACACGTTATTGGGCATTGCCTTCTCATGGGGCCGCTGGACCTCGGGGGGATAAAACCAGAATTATGTTATGTACATATATTAACTGTTTAACACTTGGAACCGGCTGACCTATATGTACTGTAGGTGCTACGGCTTTGAAGAGGTTAAATGTTATAGTGTCTGCACTCTAAAGGCTGCAGGTATGAACCTGTAAGAGGAATCTATGTCACCTGAAGGAGCCACCGATCCGACCGGACGTCACGGCACATTAGTACCAAGTAATCATTGGATTTTATTTGCCATTGACGGGGGATGTGGTACTTTAGATGGGATTATTGATTTTCTTAATTTAAGAAATACTTACTGGGGACAAGTAGTTTTATTTAGCAGTGCATTATCCCTTACATCCTACCAGCCATGTTTTTTTTTTTTTGGTTAAATAAACATATTGTATAATGTTACAAACTCTCGTCTGTGTCCTTTCTTGGTAGGATTGAGATACTGCCACCTCCAGAATAGTCATATGGGTTATCAATTCTGTTCCAGGACTGGAATCATAGGTTTCTTCGGATCTGGTTAAGATGATGCCATCTCCCCTCCATGTCCTCATAGTCCTGCAGCCACAAGTTGTGATCCCACATAATTAAAAAAAAAAAACCACATACTGACCTGTGTCTTCCCTCCAGCTTCTTGCAGAACTGCATGACTAAGGCGTGGTCACAGCACCTTGTATCTCCCGTAGGAAGTAGCTTGAAGCAGGAGACGCTGTGTGATATTGTCTCCTGCTCTCTGCAGTGGAGAACGGCGCTAATAGCGATCAGCATCGTAGTAGTGAACGGAGCTTAAAGGGAACCTGTCACCAGGAGACCCATTTTTAGCACTCCCTCAGTCCCCACAGAGCATAGTACATACACTGCCAAAGTGTTTTTGTATTAAAAAAAAAAAAAAAGTTTTACAGAAAAAAAAAAAATTATATTGTACCTTTCATTAGCATCTGCTGTGTGACTAGGCAGTTGCCAATTGGGAGGGGCTGGAAAGGAGCAGTTCCCCCCCACCCTTGGCAAACAGGTGACCTTTTCAAATATATCAATAACTCCCCTCACTCAGGATTGGCTGTAGAGGAGCAGGGGGAGTTGCTAAGCCAAGTGATGGGTGTTTTCTTCATATATTTGAAAAGGTCACATGGAGTAGCTGTTTCCCAAGGGTGGGGGGGGGGACTGCTCCTTTCCAGCCCCTCCCAAAAGGCAACTGCCTAGTCACACAGCAGATGCTAATAAAAAGGTACAATATAACATTTTTTTCTGTAAAACCAATTTTAATACAAAAACACTTTGGCAGTGTATGTACTATGCTCTGTGGGGGAGTGCTAAAAATGGGTCTCCAGCAATGAGAGTGGGGAAACCCCATTGATCCGGGGCATGGGTGTAGCGAGGACTCTGGTGCCAAATTATTTGTCTTTAGTACAGAGTAGAATTTTCCTAAAATGTAATTTAATGGGGAAAGATAGTGGGACACTAAGGTAGTCTGTTGCAGAATCCACACAATACAAATAAGGCCAAGTTCATGCCAGCATTCAAGACTCTGGTCAAACCTTGCACCTGGTGTTCTCTGTTAATTTTGGTTAAGCAAAAAAAAAAAAAAAAAAAACAGATCTTCATAGGAAAAAAAAAAATTCCAGTTCATTTAGGCTACATAAAAGGATATTTCACCATCCACACCTTTTTGCATCCCTTAATGTGCAACACCATTGTCTCTTATCAGATGACCAGTGCCCCATGCCCAGAATCCATGAGAAGAGTTTCATTCCTCAATATGTTATGCACCCATCTCGATAATAGATTAAAAAACACTTTTTTTGGGGGGGGGGGGGGGTTGGCGAGATTTAACATTGTGGCTAGAAATCCCTAGTCATTTGCTGCACCAGATTTATAAGTGATGATAAATTCTGGTGCAGTACAAGACTGTTGCAATGCCTCCTTAATCAGAAAAGGGCCCCCCCCCCCCCAAAAAAAAAAAAAAAAAATATATAAGCGTTGTTCCTAGCACTTTTTCACCACAATTCTGGTGCAAGTGCATTCATAAATTCCCCCCATTGTTTTGGGAATCGTCGGAACAAGAGAAAGCAACTACGTCTCAATCGGTCAATGGCTTCTATTATAGGATGTCAAGAGTTTTAGATCTTAGAGGAAGGGAAGGGGAGTTTTTTTTATGTAGCGTGTCATCCCGGTTTGGCAGAGGGAATTATTAAGCAAGGGTTATGGTTTGTTTCCTTTGTCATGTGTGGGGAAGCTAAGGTTTCATCATGTATGGATTCGCCATTACCAAGGAGGGTTATTGAACCAATTTTCCTCCCAGTGTATATGTACTACAATACATGTGTACATAATAGAAACAACACCACAACAATATGATACTGGGATTTATTAGAGGTGGTGGTAAGATCACAGAGCAAAAACTGGTATGCACAAAACAACCCCTGACCCCCAGATTGACATAACTAAGCAAGCATGGCATAGTGAGGACCTTTAACCAAGCACAATATGCTGAATGACGGGTTTATAAAGTCTGTCCACCAATATAAGGGGGGCGGTCACACAAACTGCTTTGATTCTGTTTCAAAACACATGGGTTTGTGCCACAGCCCGATTACATACGAGTTTCTATGGAAATGCATGCGATCAGAAACCAGCACCCGCTGTCTTGCTTTTAAACCATACAACACACTGGGTGCTGGTTACCAATCACATGCCATGCCATAGAAATATATGTGATCAGGCCATGGCACACCCCCATGCACTTCTAAACAGAATCAAAGCAGTACATGTGACCACCCCCTAATGAATATGGCCTCCAGGCGTTAAAGATGTGACTGAGCCCTTGGGAATATAACACCAAATAGATGAGGGTCAAATAAGACAAGTTATCACATGGTCCCCTTAAAGTGCTCCTACAGAAGTCTTCCACATCACATCCATCAAGCAGTATGAGATTCACTCGCCAAATAGAGCAGTTTTTACAGCAATTCCCTTCAGATTTAAAGGAACAGTCAAACAAAATCTACAATGTGTAAATCCACTCTAAGGAGGCTTCATCCTATAGAAGAGGGAAGCCTTAACTAAATACAATCAATTTGTTATATCTACAAAAATAAATTAAAGTTACATGCACATTTTCATCATTACATTACATCTCTAACCAGCTATTGTATTCAGTACACGTCCTGATCTGCTGTGGGAAGATTATTTTTTATTCATTACTTTCCATCTACTCCAAAAGAAAAAACAAAAAACATGCACATATCCGGCCTAGTGGTACAGGAGGAGTAGACTGAACCAGACTCGATTAAATAATATACTTGAAACTGAAGGTGCTGTCACAGGAGAGCCTCTTGCCCTTGCATCTCCCACACAGGTCCTGGCGATGGGGTCTCTTTGGGTCAACGTGACGGACTTTCACAGGACAGATGCACCTCGTTTGTTTACAGTTCTGCAAAGACATTTTAATATAAATCTGCCGTCATTCCACAGTTTAGACCTATAGAAAATGATGCAATAAGTGATCCCCACATTAAGGGTGCGGTCACACGTCGCGTTTACCGCATGCATTTAAAAACGCATTGCAATAGCTGAAGAGTGATTTGCCCAATTATACAGCTGTTAACGAGTGTTTACAAAACGCAACTGTTAACGCGTGCATTAACATCGCGGTTAATGCGAGCGTTAACATTTGCATTTTGTAAACGCAAGTGTTCACAGCTGTTTAATTAGGCAAATCCCTTCAGCTGTTGCAGTGCGTTTTTAAACGCATGCGGTAAACGCGACGTGTGACCGCACCCTTAAGGTCACACACCACAACCACTATAGTACTGGCTTGCACATAATACAGCTGCCCTGTGGAGGCAGTTCACCCATTAATCCAATATTAAAGGGAACTGGTCAGTAGAAATTGACCTCTAACCCCTATGAGTATGCCGTCAGACATGGGACAACCTTCCAGATTATATTCTAGATGCCACCACACTGGGCCATGAAAGAAACATGGACTTTACACAGCCAATTTAGAATTTGCTTTAACCCCTTAAGGACGCAGCCATTTTACAGCTTAAGGCTCAGCCCGATTTTTTGGATTCTGACTTGCTTCGCTTTATATGGTTATAACTTTTGAACACTGTTACTTATCAAAACGATTCTGAGATTGTTTTTTCCCCACATGTTGTACTTCATTTTAGTGGTAAATTTTGGCAGATAAGTTTTGCGTTTATTTACAAAAAAAAGAAAATATGATAAATTTTTTGAAAAATTTGCCATTTTCGAAATTCTAAATCATTGCGTTTTCAGGCAGATAGATTTACCACCTAAATAAGTTGCTGAATAACATTTCCCATTTGTCTACTTTACATTTTCATAATTTTTGAAATGTCTGGATAATTTATTTTGATATCACTCGGCTTACAAATAGAATATCGCTTTTCCGGATTTTCAGAATTGACTATTTTGGGGATAAATACAGTTTTGAATGAAATTTTACATATTTAGCATCAAAACCCCCTATATAATCTACCCATTTTCAAATCTGCACCCCTCAAGCTATCAGAAACAGCTTTTACGAAGATTGTTAACCCCTTGAGATCTTCATAGTAATTGAATCAAAATGGAGGTGAAATTTAGAATGGTCATATTGTTCCCTTATACGTTCATTTAGCACTAAAATTTACACATTTCCAAAATATGAAAAGAGAAAACCCACCATACAATTTGTTCTGCAATTTCTCCTGAGTACAAAGACCCCCCACATGTGGCTGTGACTTGTTTTATGGGCGCACAGCGAGGTGCAGAAGGGAAGGAGGGCGCTGCAGCTGCCAGGATTTTAGTTTCCTTATTGGCCCCTTTTGAAGGCTGTAAAATTTTAGCTTTTTCGTTATTGGGGCCATGTGACTGCATTTTTTTTGCGGGATGAGATGCTTTTTCCATTGTTACCATTTTGGGGTTGGTATCACCTATTGTTGAAAATTTAGGAACTTTTTTTGAGGGCAGGAGTAGAAAAGCATCAATTCTGTACTGGATTTTTTACTTTTTTTTTTTTGGTGTTCACCGTATAGACTAATAATCATGTTAGCTTTATTCTATGGGTTGATACGATTACGGGGATACCAGACATGAATATATTTTCTTACGTTTTACTAAATTTGTCAAACAAAACCCTAATGTGGGGAAAAATCTATAATTTTTGTATTGCCATCTTCCAAGTGGCATAACATTGTTACTTTTTTGGCTACGGAGCTGGTTGATGGCTTGTTTTTTGCGGGACATGTTGTACTTTGCACCAGTATCATGTCTGAGTACATATGGTTTTTTGGTCGCATTTTATAGCATTTTTGTGGGATTGAAAAGGTAAAAATCATAATTTTTGGAGGGTTTATAACAGGTTTTTTTACGGCGTTTATCGTGGGGGTTCAATAATGATTTACTTTTATTCTACGGGTTGTTACGCACTTGCATAGGCTGGCACTTTGCCAGTAAGATGACGTCACAGACGCCATCTTACTGGCAATTCTTGCTAGTAACTCTGGGGTCCAGATCGGACCCCAGAGTTGCTATAGCAACGATCGGCGCCCCCCGAAAACGGTTCGGGGGGGCCGATCGTGGGGGAAAGACCCCCCAGATACTTGTTAGATGCCGCGGTCGCGCTGACCGCGGCATTTAACGGGTTAAGCACCCGCGATCGGAGACAACTCCGATCGCGGGTGTTACACTGGGGTGCCGGCTATTAGTTACAGCCGGCACCCCGTGTTTCCCGATGCCGGTTCGGCTCTGATCCAGAGCCGAGCCGGCATAAGCGCCGTGGCGGATATATCCGCCACTGAGCGCTAAGTCACTGCGCTCCGTGGCGGATATATCCGCCACGGAGCGTGAAGGGGTTAAAGCCAGAGGTGGAGATTTAAGCACTGAAGTCAAGCTCTCCCCATCTCAGGACACCCTCTTCTGCGATTCACATCATGCACCAGACTTAGAGATGGAGTTAGTGATGCCTCTGAACACATGGGCGTCAAACACTGCAGAGAGGTCACTGAGGTGCGCGGACCTTGACTTCAGCCCTAAACACTCTACCTCCGGGACTTTATACAACCAATTTACATCTCACTTCAAAAGTAGATTTTGTGGAGGACATCACCACGCAGGACCATGAAGGAAACATGATGAGGAAGGTGTTGTGACACTTGACAACATTCTGGTTGTTTATTAGGTCAATTTCTGCTCACAGGTTCCCTTTTGATTACCCATAAAGGATATTAATAAACCATCTCAATCCACCCTTTTAACTACAAATATTAGACATTTTAGCTACATTGAGCAAGAACATGGACACAAGATATTGTGTTACTGGGCAAGGCACACTAACCTGACACATAATATCTTCCACCCGATAAGGATTAAAGGACTTCTGACACGTTCTGCAAAACTGTTTGAAGTAAACCTGATGGAGGCAAGCGTTACAGTGAGCATTCCTGTAGTGTGCACCACATGGCCCAGCCACACTAGGCAAGTCACCCACCTTATTTGTCCCCTGCACACACCACACATAAGCACTTTCCCAGCGAATGTTGCAGTCCTTACAGTGGTAATATCCATACTTTTGTTCTAGAAACTGTGGAGGGAAATGCATGTTGTTATATATTACAATGTAGGTCTGTAAGAAGAGCCCCTAAATGTTAGTGACAATGCATTACATAGCCCATCATTAGAATAGTCAGCAGGTTTATGGTACCCCTTGTACATTTACAGCTGTACATATACAGCTTGTCCTGGAGCAGAGATATTCACTATTGGCCCCAAAACTGTATACAGAGGCCACTTTACCTGTTTTTTGTAATGTGAGTAAACATAGGAGGCACAGGGTAGTAGACAATTTACCAATACACATTACTAATAGTTCTGCTCCGCTTTTACCTCATCAGCCAAACATTCCTGTGCGTACAATGGCCGCAGATGGAGGGTCATGTGATCTTCAACTTTCCATGAACCAGGGGGATTGCTCATGGACAGATGGAGATCACAAACCCTCCATTTAGTTATTTTAACCTCATCAGCCAGACATTTCTGACCATAACTAAAGCGGTGCAGAACATTTACTAGATGTATCTTGGTAAATTACCCAATATCCTGCCCCAACACTTACATTAGAAAACCATGAGGTAAAGTGGCCAAAGCCTTTCAGTAATGTTAACACATTGGCACTACAGCGCCATACAGTGGAAGCAGAACCTGTGTATACCAACAGAGACCAGCATTGGCGGGAGGCGCTGTTCTGGACCAGAGGCAAGGATGCTTTTTGGGCATCAAAGACGCATTACCCGTTGGCATGCGTTTCTCTGTGCTATCGGGCCGAGGCCCACCCCCTGTGCGCTAGTGTCATGTTATGAATGCAACGCTTGCGGGTTAAGGGTGCGTCCACATGTTCAGTTTTTCAGATGCAGTTTAATGCCCAAACCAGGAGTGGAGTGAAAACAGAGGAGGAGCACTTGTTAATGATAAGTCCTCTCCCATTATCATCCATACCCACTTTTGGCTTCAAAAATTGCATCTGAAGTGCTGAACATGTGGCTGCACCCTTAGGCCGACGGCACATGTGGAGTTTTGAACCCGTTTTTTGGGCTGTTTTAAAAACACGTTAACATCATGTTGACGCATGTGTGTTAACACAATGTTAACATGCATTAACAGCTGTTTAATAAGGCAAATCATCTCTTCAGCTTCAATGAGTTTTTAAACCAATGCGTTAAAAGCACAAGTGTTAAGAGCTGTTTAATTAGGCAACGCTCTCAGCTGTTGCAATGCATTTTTAAACATGCGTTAAACGCAACATGTGACCGCACCCTTAAGTCACCGGTGACCAATAGGAACAAAAAAAAAAAATAAAATAAATAAATTATATGAAAAGCCCCTTTAAAAAGTGAAATACTGAAATTACAGCATTGTTGATTGGTTGAATATGAAAATACAGAGTACACTTCCATATTCACAGGTGTACACATCCCGCTAGTACATACATCTTGTATAAGTAATAGTTATGTACTTAATGCCTTTACCTCTTATTCCATTACTGGTTGATATAAAAATTGCATCGATTTTGCGACCTACAGAAGAAGTGGTTACTTGCCTGAAATCTCAGTCTTGTCTGCCCAGGTGAGGAGGTGGGCTGTGCCTCATCTTCGGCTTTTTTGGCTTCCTGGCTCTCACCTTCCTTTTTGCCTTCCGTGTCACTTACGTTTATAGAGACATCGCCCTTTGCCGGGTCTTCTGTCGCCTTCAGGGCCTCTCTACTCTCCTCCTGTAACGTTGCGAGTCTCCCAGCAGCGACAGGCGAGTACACGGCTATTGTTCTGGGGAAATGCACCGTCTTAGTGGGGGATGCGGGACCTCCTTGATCTGTGAGAACCTGCTGAGGTTTTCTGGGGGGTCCGGCCCTCCTCCGCATTAGAGTTCGAGGGCCCAATGAGCACTGGACCGATGCATCCTGCCTGGGATTTACCTGGATGCCGACATCTCTGGTATTGGCTTTTCTCAGCCGTGGAGTCAGGTTGGGGTTCACCTGAGACAGGATAGCCTTCAGCTGAGCTCTCTGGTAGTTATCAAAATATTCGGCATCACCATAGTTGGACAGATAGTTCTTCTGCCTCCAGCTCATGCCTTTATTTTTCGGATTGAGATAGCGGTAGGAGTACGGATTGTATGCGGAATACATGTAGTTATCCATTGCCTCTTCTGTGAAGCTAGCCATAATGTCTGGCCCATAGCAGCGTCCAGGTGCTTGCTTAAATAGCATTTAGCTTGATTGACAATCTGGGTGTGTGTCTGCACGGGAGTCACCGAAATATCCAAGCAAGCACATACAAGCTCTCCAGACAGAAAACTCAGAGGGTGCGGTCACACGTTCCGCTAGGCGTCCGTTCATAATGCGATGCCAGCACACAGGGGGCGGTCCTCGGCCCAAACACACATGCGTTTCCCTGGAAACGCAGGTGTGTTCTGGCCAAGGACCGCCCCCTGTGCGCTATGAACGGACGCCTAGCGGTACTTGTGACCGCGGCCTGAGGGCGCGTGCACACGTTGCGTTTTGACCTGCGTTTTCATTGCGTTTGAAACGCATATACAACAGCTGAGGAGGGGTGATTTGCCTAATTACATCCCTGTTACCATTTCCGTTTACAAAATGCATCATAAATGTGATGTTAACACATGCGTTTTGTTAACACATGTTTTAACATTGCGTTTAGGGCGTGTTCACGCGTTGCGTTTTGGTTGCGTTTTTATTGCGTTTGAAACGCATAGACAGCAGCTGATGAGAGGTAATTTGCCTAATTACATTCTCGTTTACATTTGTAAACGCAATGTTAACGCATGTGTTAACAAAACGCATGAGTTAGCATCGCGTTTATGATGCGTTTTGTAAACGGAAATGTTAACAGTGATACAATTAGGCAAATCACCTCTCATCAGCTGTTGTATATGCGTTTTAAAACGCAATGAAAACGCAACCAAAGCGTTTTCTTCCCTGCATTTTTTTTTGGTCTGTGTTTTTTGATGTGTGTTTTCAGGGCGCTGTCACACGTTGCGTTTGCAAACGCAGACGCAGACCAAACCGCGCCCACCGGGGCGGTCCGCGGTCCAATCGCATCGGCGTTTCTCTATGTTTCTATGGAAATCGCCGATGCGATCGGACCGCGGACCGCCCCAGTGGGCGTGATTTGGTCTGCGTCTGCAAACGCAACGTGGGACAGCGCCCTCAAAGTGGTTGTGTTTTTTTTTTTTAAACGCATGTGTTTGTGGTCTGCATTTTGAAAAAACACATGCGATTACAAACAGCAGGGAGGAGATCACTGAGTTTTTACAAATTCCAAGAGACACCGCTGCGTGTAATTACTGCACATCAAGTGTCGCGTTATGAACACAATGCGAGCGGAATGTGTGACCACGGCCTAAATGGGTTTTTTGATAAAGTGCCTAAACTTCGCATTTTTTCTTCTGTGTTTTTTGTGGTGCATTTTGTACATTTTTCAAAGCAGTTGCATTTTTTAAAATGTGTGTGGTCTGCGTTTTGAAACGCCTGAGATTACATTCACAAACAGCAGGGAGAACAAGAGCATTGTGTTTTTGTCAACATTGCGTTTTGACCTGCGTTTTCATTGCGTTTGAAACGCATATTCAACAGCTGAGGAGAGGTGATTTGCCTAATTACATCACTGTAAAGCGTTAACACACACGTTTTGTTAACACATGCGTTAACATTGCGTTTACAAACGTAAACGGTAATATAATTAGGCAAATTACCTCACATCAGCTGTTGTATATGCGTTTCAAACGCAATGAAAACGCAACCAAAACGCAACGTGTGAACGCGCCTCAGGGTGAAGACACACATGGCGTTTTTAGCCCGTTTTTGGGCCGTTTTTAGTTAGTGCGTTTTCACATCGTTAAAAACACATGCGTTTTTGGAAAACACATGCGTTTTTGACAGGTTTGACCAATTATCTTAATTCAAACTGATGAAAAACGCATGCGTTTTTTTAACTATGTGAAAACGCACTAACTAAAAACGGCCTAAAAACGCCATGTGTGTCTTCACCCTCAGGACGCGTTCACACGTTGCGTTTTCATTGCGTTTGAAACGCATATACAACAGCTGATGTGAGGTAATTTGCCTAATTACATTACCGTTTACGTTTGTAAACGCAATGTTAATGCATACGTTAACAAAACGTATGTGTTAACGCTTTTAATCGCGTTTACGATGCGTTTTGTTAACAGAAACGTTAACAGTGATGTAATTAGGCAAATCACCTCTCCTCAGCTGTTGTATATGCGTTTCAAACGCAATGAAAACGCAGGTCAAAACGCAACGTGTGAACGCGCCCTCAAACTGCGTTCACACATGGCGTTTTGGTTGCATTTTCATTGCGTTTTGAAACGCATTACAACAGCTGAGAAGAAGTGATTCGCCTAATTACATTACTGTGTACATTTGTTAATGCAATGTTAACCAAAAACATATGTTAATGCATTGTATTCAATACATTGTGTGAATGTGCCCTAAGGCCGGCGGCACACCTGGCATTTTGAACCTGTTTTTGGGCCATTTAAAGCAGTCCGTTAAAAAATGCATGCATTTTTTAAAAACACATCCGTTTTTGACCGGTTTTACTAATTATCTTAATTAAGAAGGGTCAAAAAGGGATGCGTTTTCAAAAAAGCGTGCGTCTTTTGTCGGACTGCTTAAAAACGACCAAAAACAGGTTCAAAATTCCACGTGTGCCGCCGGCCTTAGGGCGCATTCACACGATGTACCTTATATACTCGAGTATAAGCCTAGTTTTTCAGCACAAAAAATGCGCTGAAAAAACCCAAACTCGGCTTATACTCGAGTCAAAAAAATAAATATATCTAAACTCACCTTTCCGGTGACCCCTGTATATCTTCTGTGCGATCTGTCTGGCAGCGGCGGCAGGCTATATACACTGGGGCAGGGTCTGGCAGGCTATATACACTGGGGCAGGGGCTGGCTGGCTATATACACTGGGGCAGAGCCTGGCTGGCTATATACACTGGGGCGAGTGTGACCAATGCATTTCCCACCCTCGGCTTATACTCGAGTCAATAGGTTTTCCCAGTATTTTGTGGTAAAATTAGGGGCCTCGGCTTATACTCGGGTCGGCTTATACTCGAGTATATACGGTATTGAATACAATACATTAACATATGTATTTTATTAACATTGCGTTAACAAATGTACACAGTAATGTAATTAGGCGAATCACCTCTTCCTAGGCCGGCGCCACGCGTAGCGCTTTGTCTGCGCTTGCATAGAAACGCCAATGCGATCGGGCCGAGGCCCGCCCCGGTGGGCGCGACTTTGTCCCACTTTTGTTTTGGATGCGTTTAAAAATGCGAGAAAAACTTCATTTGGGAAGGCGCCCTCAGTGTCCATTTGCACGTTCAGGGCGCATTTACAAATGGCGAAACGTGTGCGATTAGTAACCAGCACCCGGTGTCTTGTATTGTTTAAATGGTTACCGATCGCATGCGTTTCATTAAAAAGCCATTACAAGGCTTTGTGATGTCCAAATCAGGAATGAAAAAAGGCAGGCATAAGTCATCTCCCATAATGCTTTAAGATGTTAAAGATATTTAGATTTTAACCCCTTAACGCTCTGCGCCGTAGCTCTACGGCGCAGAGGTATAAGGGATGTATGAAGAGGGCTCACGGGCTGAGTCCTCTTCATACAAAGGTGGGGGTTTTTGCATATTGCACAAAACCCCCACCGCTAATAACCGCGGTCGGTGCTTGCACCGATTGCGGCTATTAACCCCTTCAACGCCGCCGGCAAAGTCGCCGGCTGCGTTTAAAAGACGGCGGCGCGCGGGCGCCATCTTTTTTCCGATCGCCACGCCCCCGAACGTCATCGGGGGGGCGGCGATCGGTTGCCATGGTAGCCTCGTGTCTTCTTTTGACACGAGGCTATCTGGCAGCTGCAGATTCGTTACAATGAGCCATTGGCTCATTGTAATGAATGTGCTGCAAAAATGCCATATATTGCAATACAGAAGTATTGCAGTATATGGTAGGAGCGATCTGACCATCTAGGGCAGTGATGGCAAACCTTTTAGAGACCGAGTGCCCAAACTACAACAAAGACCCGCTTATTTATCCCAAAGTGCCAACACAGAAATGTAATTTTTGATTTATACTCCCTTCTCTGTCACAGTTTTCATTGATACCAGCACCTGAGGCACCAATAAAGCAGAAAATAGTCCCAGGTAGCGCTGTCACTTTAAAATGGCTCTGTGTACAGCAAGTCCTGGGCTGTCTGGGACTGCAGGAAGATACCTGGAGTCCTCTCTGGTGATGGCCTGAGTGCCCACAGAAAGGGCTCTGAGTGCCACCTCTGGCACTAGTGCCATAGGTTAGCCATCACTGATCTAGGGTTAATGTACCCTAGATGGTCTAAAAGATAGTGAAAAAAAAAATAAAAAAAAAAGTTTAAAAAATAAAAAAAATTAATAAAATATTAAAAGTTCAAATCACCCCCCTTTCCCTAGAACGGATATAAAACATAATAAACAGTAAAAATCACAAACATATTAGGTATCACCGCATCCCAAAATGCCCGATCTATCAAAATATAAAAACGGTTACAGGCGGCGGTGACCTCCGAGGCGGGAAATGGCGCCCAAATGTCCGAAATGCGACTTTTACACCTTTTTACATAACATAAAAAATGAAATAAAAAATGATCAAAATGTCGCACAGACCTCAAAATGGTAGCAATGAAAACGTCGCCTCATTTCGCAAAAAATGACACCTCACACATCTCTGTGCACCAAAGTATGAAAAAGTTATTAGCGTCAGAAGATGGCAAAAACATTTTTTTCTTTTTTGTACACATTCGTTTAATTTTTGAAAATGTATTAAAACACAATAAAACCTATATAAATTTGGTATCACCGCGATCGCACCGAACCAAAGAATAAAGTAGGCCTATTATTTGGAGCGAAGAGTGAAAGTCGTAAAAACTGAGCCCACAAGAAAGTGACGCACACGCGTTTTTTTTTCAATTTTTCCACATTTGGAATTTTTTTTCAGCTTCGCAGTACACGGCATGTTAAAATAAATAACATTACGGGAAAGTAAAATTTGTTACGCACAAAATAAGCCCTCACACAGGTCTGTACACGGAAAAATGAAAAAGTTATGGATTTTTGAAGTTGGAGAGCGAGAAATGAGCCGGAAAACCCTCCGTCCTTAAGGGGTTAAACATATCCAAAACGCAAGTGGGAGGGGGTTTGGCCAAAACACATATGCGTTTCCAATGAAATGCATGCGTTTTATTGAGCTTCATTGAAAACGCATATGCGATCGCATGCGTTTCTGCTGGGATGCATATGTGGTGGTGCTGAGCCCCTCCCCGTGTGGTCTATATTACATTTTGAAAAGGAAAGTGAATACAGCCTTATTATATTGCTGCTAACATTTGCACTTGTAAACACAATAATAACGGAATGTTAACCCCTTAAGGACGCAGGGTTTTTCGGCTCATTTCTCGCTCTCCAACTTCAAAAATCCATAACTTTTTCATTTTTCCGTGTACAGACCTGTGTGAGGGCTTATTTTGTGCGTAACAAATTTTACTTTCCCGTAATGTTATTTATTTTAACATGCCGTGTACTGCGAAGCTGAAAAAAAATTCCAAATGTGGAAAAATTGAAAAAAACCGTGTGTGCGTCACGTTCTTGTGGGCTCAGTTTTTACGACTTTCACTCTTCGCTCCAAATAACACACCTACTTTATTCTTTGGTTCGGTGCGATCGCGGTGATACCAAATTTATATAGGTTTTATTGTGTTTTAATACATTTTCAAAAATTAAACTAATGTGTACAAAAAAGAAAAAAAATTTTTTGCCATCTTCTGACGCTAATAACTTTTTCATACTTTGGCGCACGGAGATGTGTGAGGGGTCATTTTTTGCGAAATGAGGCGACGTTTTCATTGCTACCATTTTGAGGTCTGTGCGACATTTTGATCATTTTTTATTTCATTTTTTATGTTATGTAAAAAGGTGTAAAAGTCGCATTTCGGACATTTGGGCGCCATTTCCCGCCTCGGAGGTCACAGCCGCCCGTAACCGTTTTTATATTTTGATAGATCGGGCATTTTGGGACGCGGCGATACCTAATATGTTTGTGATTTTTACTGTTTATTATGTTTTATATCCGTTCTAGGGAAAGGGGGGTGATTTGAACTTTTAATATTTTATTAATTTTTTTTATTTTTTAAACTTTTTTTTTTCTTTTTTTTTCACTATATTTTAGACCATCTAGGGTACATTAACCCTAGATAGTCAGATCGCTCCTACCATATACTGCAATACTACAGTATTGCAATATATGGCATTTTTGCAGCACATTCATTACAATGAGCCACTGGCTCATTGTAACGAATCTGCAGCTGCCAGATAGCCTCGTGTCAAAAGAAGACACGAGGCTACCATGGCAACCGATCGCCGCCCCCCGATGACGTTCGGGGGCGTGGCGATCGAAAAAAAGATGGCGGCGCCCGCGCGCCGCCGTCTTTTAAATGCCGCCGGCGACTTTGCCGGCGGCAACGGGGGGGTTAATAGCCGCGATCGGTGCTAGCACCGACCGCGGTTATTAGCGGTGGGGGTTTTATGCATTATGCAAAAACCCCCACCTCTGTATGAAGAGGACTCAGCCCGTGAGCCCTCTTCATACATCCCTTATACCTCTGCGCCGTAGAGCTACGGCGCAGAGCGTTAAGGGGTTAAAAGAGTATTCCAGAAATATGAACGTCTGATAAAAAAAAACCACATAATTCTATAAATAAATTAATAAAACAAAACTCAATATCAGTAATCACAAATTAATCTTAGTTTCCTTTTATGATTCATAATAATTTGTGGCCTCTCTAAAGTAGGTGGAGTTATCTCCCGGATGACCACCATAGGACACTACAACTCCCACGATTCCTTAGTTCTCAGCAACAGCTCCTCCCTCTTATCCTCTGCTCCCAGTGATGATGTAACTGTCCTGCTCTGTTACCAAGGTAATGATGCCTGAGTGCCATCACTTTACATAGTCCCACTAAGATGCTGTCTTACTACAACAGTGGCCATACTGGATGAAATGCAACCAACCAACTACAGACAAACTTAGTGATGATCACGTGACCTGCCCAGGCAGCTGCAGGACATGTGACGAGGACATGTGACCAGCGGCCATCTTCTGTCCTCTATGTGACGAGGACATGTGACCAGCGGCCATCTTCTGTCCTCTGTTTCCTCCACGGGGCAAAATCAATGGACTGATTAAAGGCCCAGTAACAATTTAGTTCATCGTTATATTGTATGTCCCTAGCATTTTTCTGCTAAGGGGAGCAAAATTTTAAATAACAGCTAATTGTATATTAGCTTATATTTTAATGACCCATTTTAATATAAATTATACTTATTCCTGGAATAATCCCTTTAATATCCTCTCCTCAGTGTAAGTGTTGAGTTTCAAAACACAATATAAACGGCTCGTGTGAATGCAGCCTTAGGCCGCGGTCACACGTACCGCTAGGCGTCCGTCATAACGCGACCCTAGCGCACAGGGGGAGGTCCTCGGCCCGAACACACATGCGTTTCCAGGGAAACGCATGCTATTGTTAGGATGATCGCATGCGTTTCTCTGGAAACGCATGTGCGTTCGGGCCGAGGACCTCCCCCTGTGCGCTAGCGTCGCGTTATGAACAGACGCCTAGCGGTACGTGTGACTGCAGCCTTAGGCTCAGTTCACAATACTGCCAGCATTTCCATTTTTTTTTAATCTCTGTTAAAAAAAGAGTATACTGTCTGTTTTAACATTTATTATGACAAATCGTCAATTTTCTTCTCTTGTCTATTTCTTCTATCTATCTAATAGTGTATCTTTATACACTTATATATACACACACATTTATACCCTTATGTACATACACATAAAGTACTTCTTTTATATACATTTATACAATCTTACACACATACACACATGTATGCACAGATATATACACTCACACATACAGTAGATGCACACATAAAATATATATACTTCTAATATACAACCACAGTATAAACACATCACATATACACACATACGCAAATACATATAATACCATACACAGACATACAGCATGTAAACATACATACAGTATATACACATCACACAGTCATAAAGCATGTACACACATATAGCACTATATAAACATATACAGCATATACAAACCATACACCATCCATATACATACACAGCGTATCCACATCACATATTGACATCCACACATTTACACTGTATATACTCAATCTTTCTATTTCAGGTGGGTGTCAGAGTCCACTTATCTGTCCCAGTAGCTGCTGACCGCAACGGGGAAATAGATTAGGAAGTAAACTCGAAAAATTCCAGTCCTGTTGTTCTGCTGCCCCTCCACAATATTTCTTATAAAAGCTGTGGAGGATGTGAACTGTTATGCACATGTTATGCTGTACAATGGGCATACAATGGTGTACATTCTCCATTCTTTACAGTGTCAGGTTGGATGCCCGGGCCCCATGACACTGCGGGCCCCAGAGCAGCTGCTATCGTTGCTACCAATGTAGTTATGCCTCTGGATGTGTAACACTGTTTAATGGAGATAAAGGCAGGTATATTCAAGGACTTGCACTGCCCGGCGCTCCATCAGCCGCTGTATGGGGCGAGATATCTCCTGCTTTGAGGGGAGAATATTTCATACATATAAGGTGAGGTGGAGCTACTTGAATGGATTCAATAGAAATAAAAATGACTAAAAGTAATAAAAAATACTGTGAACGTAGACAAGCAGATTGTGGAAGAGGGCTGAGGCATTTCTATGGCAGCTCGGATGGATGTTATAGGTAGCATATTACACTGGCTCTGTGCACACTGCTGTTTAAACCTCCATTCATCCTGTAGAGAACCACAGTTTGGTGAATCCATAGTGCATGTCAAATATTATACATGAATTAGTAATTTGTAGCAGAGATTAGGCTTCCCATCACCACTAACGTACTCATATCATCCCAAATAGGATAATAAAAGGCAAGCAATTTAGAGAAATAAATGACAAGATATAGTAATGATTCAAGATATTTATGGTCACGTTCACATGCTGAAGACACATCTGTCACCTCCACATAAACCCACAGTCACTCACTGTACAGTAAACAGCTCGGGATTCTGGGTAACGAGTGAAGCATGCTGTATAACATTAACATCCTGGAGCACAGTCTCCTCCCGTCACACATGGTTGTCAGGACTATGAGACACAAGGCTCGACGAGAGCTCCGTAATAGTCATATATAGTGATATACACAGCACTATTCACGTTTTGGTAATATACCCGAATTTGAAGCCAATGGCCAATTGTATCCAGTCCATAAGAGCACAAGATATTGTCTATGGAAATGTCCAGTCTTCAGTTTACACTAATTTGGCATAAGGAACGATGTCTCTTCTCCTCCACATTATTCTTTTACATATTTGGGCACCTGTAACCGGAGAGTAATGCATTGTGGGTGCCCAGATCTGCATTGGTCAATTTTCTGTGAAATGCAGGTAACAGCAGAAAGGTTTCTAGATAGAACCAGCTGGAAACTTACTGTCATTTTAAAGGGGATGTCCAGTCACTACAAGTTAGCCCTCTTTCTATAGGATAAGGGTTAACTTGCTAATCATTGGGGGTCTCAATTGAGGGACCTGCACGAATCACAAGAGACTTTCTGCTCTGTTCATTTGGGTTCCAATGAGGTCCAACAGACCCCCGTTCTCGGGCATCCATGGCAGTTCCCCACTAGTCAGCAAGTTGTTGTGACTGGACAACCACCTGCAAAGGATCTATAGTTGAATATTAGTGCAAGCAGGGCCGGCGCCAGCACTGGGTGTACCTGGGCAAGTGCCGAGGCCCAGAGCTCCTGGGGGGCCCACGTAAGGCTGTACATAAGGAATACATGGGTTGAGGAGTGCTGTATCTAATGCATCCATGGGGTGTCAGGGGGACTTATATAAAATAACCATGTTTGGGCTGTTTGGTATGATAAACTAGGAAATTTTTTAGGGAATAGGAGACTGTTTTGGTTTTTGAATTTTTAATGCCGCCACGTGAGTTCACTGCAAAGGGGCCCAGTGAGGCTCTGTCGCCCAGGGGCCTCCTGAAACCCGGAGCCAACCCTGAGTGCAAGAGACAGAATGTTTTAGCCTATGGACACCCAAGGTGCATTACAGTAGCAACATGGCGGATTAAACTAAACAAATCTTATCCATTATGTTTGTGAACAACCTGCAGCATGCCATAGCTTGCTCTGTAGGTTTCAACCCGCAGCATGTTTATTCTCATTGCAGATTGTGGGATAGAATGATATCCTGCGAATATATGGCAATAATACAACTGTCTGGTTATGTTGTGACGGAGGCTGCGGACCATCTCGGGCTCAGACTACTACCTCTGCACCCCCTATGGCTACGTCCTGATAATACTGGTGTATGGGGTCTAAATATGTGTATTGTACAATGTGTATCGTAGTTACATTTCTCCCTGAATATGTGATACAATGGCACATATTAGATTCAATTGGCACCGCATTAAAGGAATTTTACTGTAGATGTGTGTAATTATATCTAACAATGAATGTCCTAATAATTAATGTAAACTTGACGGCAGATATGAAGACTGTCAGACTGTCAGTGCAATTGTGATGGCGGCTCGTTGGCTACAGAATTTTGCTCTTCTGCCGTCACTGTCCCATATGATATTTCATGAATCTCTTCCTCTTTCAGCTTTTTATATGAAATATCTGTGTCCTCATCTTCGTCCATGGGTTCTGGCTTGTGGAGGACTTCCTTTCGGTATAGTTTATACACTAAGACGTAAATCCCTGCCTCAGCGGCCTGGAATAATGCATACAGCAGTGGAAACATGTACATGCTTCCTATGAGATGTGCAGGGAAGGCCAGCTTCAGCAGAGCGGTGCACAGCTGGACATTTTGACAACCCGTTTCCAGAGACACAGTTCTTCGGCAGTTCGGGGGCAAGTTGAATAAAGTGGCCAATCCGTATCCCATTGAATAGCCTATCATAGGCATGATCACTGCCACAATATACACAGAGGGGGGGATAGTAGCCAGCAGCTCCGGTCCTAGCATTGCCCCAGTAAGGATAAACAGAAGGACCAAGGTAACCAGTAGGGACCACAAAGATACCTATAAGATGGGAAAAAAAGAGTTACAATGTTATTCTACAAATATTTATAATGTATACATAGACATTCCTGACCATAAAATAGCCGCTGGTGGAGGGTCATGTGATATATTTCTGTCCATGAACAATCAATCTACCTTGATCTTATATTCATTAATACTATCATAAGGACCTAGCAGGACGATTGGTTATGGACAGATAGAGATCACAAGACCCTATTTTATGGACTGGACTGTCCGGCTGATGACGAGGCTTTAATTTACATATCAAGAAAATGGAGCAGAACTTTTAATAGCCTAAATATCTTTACCTTATATCCTGCCCCACACTTGCACACACATAATAAAAAAAACATGAGGTATAGTGGCCAACCCCTTTAATGCTTGAAAACCCAGCCTTACAAGGACCGGTAACGCCAATTCTCAGGATTCTCAGACACAGCTCAACTATTACCCTCCCTAGATAATCAGTTCTGCACAGAACCCAGATCAGATCTGCAATATACATCCATTATACTTTTATGCATAATATTTCTAGTAGCAACAAAAAAAATCAGTATTTCAGTATGAAACATGAAATGATATGGACACTGCAGGGCCTTTTATTTATATTGAAATGTATAAACTTTATGTTGAAAATCTGACAGCTATGACGGAACCTTAGCAGATGTCCATTGTATTTTCTTACTGGGCTGAAATGTTCTCAGTTTGTCCTTAGAACAAACTTCTTCACTAGTCTATGGATGAATAGTTCCCAAGGAAGACATCTGTGTAGTGTCATTGATCCATTCTGATTTTTCATGTGCACTACCTATAGGCTGCAGCATTTCCCGTCCTGGTGTAGAACTGCTCTACCACGCGGAGAATGTATCAGGAGGCAGGAGCCTGCTGATAGATCCAGCACAGGCAGGGGGAACATTATACACTTTATATGATACAGCATACTACATTACATGGCACATCCCCCCATGCAATCATTGGTCTTATTCAGATATGTATTTATTTTAACTAAACAACCACAGTCATTAGATTTTATACATGTATACATAAACACACCAGGTATTATGGGGAGCTTTATCAGATCTTGTATGCCAGTTTTCTTGTATACAAGTTTTGAAATAGTCATAATTCCTGGCCCGTGGCTTGGAATTATGACTATATACCCTTTACTCCACCTCCACACCAAGTAGATGTGGAGGGATCATAAAGAAACTGGCTTAACCAGTGCCAATAGATTAATCTGCCGGGAAGGGATTGTTTTTGCATTGTTCTTAGCAAGAAGGTGGATACTGGAACAGAATCATGCACAGTAGATCATATATTTTATGTACACTATTGATTTTTTGTTTTTTTGAGAAAAACAAGATAAAGGCTGTGACGCACGCTAATGATTGATTACATGACTCGTAGGATACGTGTTATTAGCTGTGACAGAGAGAGTGTTTGTGCTCCCAGTAAATTGGCAGATGAGGGGATAGATATATATCACACCAGTATATAGATTAAAGGGAGCACCATTACTCATAGACGTGCCTGTTTTATGTCTGCCGTCTATAAATCAGGGAGTGCCCTTACTGACAAGTGACGGATGTGGCTGTGCTGCACTAAACAATAATACAATCTCTCAGCTAGATGTAAATGGAGATGAATGTGGAGTGCATACAACAATGCAATAAATGTCCTAAGAGACTGTCTTAGTTTGCTGCACAGCGTCATCAATAGATTTGTACATTTGCCTTATTTCTTCATTCTGGAGCTGAATGTTGTCTCAGAAGTGATCTATGTGATGCTGCACATGTTATTCCCTAGATATGGACAAATGCTCATTTACTTACCCGGTCCATTCGCGATCCCGCGGCGCTTTGTCCGACATTGATTTGGAGTTTGCCGGGATTCACTAAGGTCTTGCGCCCAATATCCACTAGGTGTCGCTGCTGCGGCAAGGTCCGCCGGAGTTCACCATCCTCTTCCTTGTGTATGTAAGTGCGTGTCAAGCGACACATTTTTTTAAGAAATACTGCTGTGTTTCTGAATCCATCGCGTGCGCCAAAAACACGGGGCAAAACGGCGCAAATTTTCGGGAAACCCAACAAAAAATGAGCGATTCAGGCCCTTAGTAAATGAGCCCCATAATGTTTTATATTTGCTAGTTGTTACCTTGAGATGAAAAAGTTCTAAGTGATAAAATCTGCAATGCAATGTTCATTTCTCTGTTTTTTGACCCCCCCCCCCCACCATATGCAGTTTGCCACCTGTTGGTTGTCTTTTTCATATAGAAGCAACCTTCACCTGAACTGACTTCTTCGATAGACCATTCTCTGTATAGACATGTTAAACCATGACCAGGCCCTATTTCATTTTTGCGTTTTCATTTTTCACTCCCCACCTTCAGAAACCTACAACTTGTTTACTGAGTAAGAAATTGCACTTCATAGTGATGGTTTATAATATTCCATGGGGTGATTTGAATTTTTTTTTTATTCGATTGTTTTACTTTTTGTTTTTTACTATTTTTCAGACTCTCTAGGGTACTTTAACCCTAGGTTGTCTGATTGATCCTACCATATACTGCCATACTATGGCAGTATATGTTTTTTTTCACATCATCTATTACATCGCACATTGTAATAGATGGGTTAAAATGAGACAGCCTCGGGTCTTCATATGACCCGAGGCTGTCATAGCAACAGATCGCCGCTCCCTGATGACGTCACGGGGAGCAACGATCTAAGCCAACATGGTGGCGCCCATGCTCGCACATCATGCAGATATTACCAGTGGGTGTTTTTTGCAATATGATGCAAACGCTCACTGGCTACGCAAACATCCACAGCTAATACGTGATGTTGTAATAAGCTACGCGTCGTTAAAGGATTTGTTCAGAGGTTAAAACATGGCTGCTTTGTTCCAAATTCACCTGACCTGACGGGTACTACCATTCAGCTGTATAGACATGAATAGAGCTGTGTGTGTGTGTGTGTGTGAATACCTTATACCAACCATGGTCAGGAGAGAAAACTATTTTTGTAAGAAAGCAGCCATTTTTATGTACGTCTGGACAACCATTCTTGGTGATCTCTCTTCTTTGGAGTACTGTTTTATTAACTTCTAATGTATTTTGAATATTTGTATTTTAAATAAAGAGCTATTATTATTATTGAATGGTGGGTTATCTCCTGTTTCTTACTTCATGGCCTGTTCTCTCTCCCTTCAGGCTAAAGATCATATTCTCTCTGATAGCCTATTTAGCTGTTTTATCCCACAGGGAAGGCAAATGTCAGCCCTTAGTCCACAGTGTCCCCTTGGATCTTTGTCAGAAGAAGTAGCATAGTTAATTAGGTTAAAGGGAACCTTTCACCAGGAATGTTAAAAATAGCAGGCAGGGAAGGGAGATTGGCAGAGGAAGAATGAAAGAGGAGACACAGGCACACACAGCTGCAGTCCCCCGGGACTCACCAAATATGGCTGGAAGGAGCCAGGTAATGTAAGTTAAACTTATATAAACTACTAAAAGAAAATCTACCACCAGTCTATGACCCTGTTCTGGGTTCTAACGCAGCCACGTAAGGAACAGCTGGTTGCACAAGTATATGTGCATGTACTAGATGTGCCAAGGATGAGGTAACCAGCTCTCGGAGGCAGGGGGTGGAGGCCAGTGAAAGACGAGGCGTGCATAATTATAATCCGGTGGAGCACCGTAAGTGAGCTATGATGTGGAAGGAGCGCCTGAACTGCATCTGAATATCATCTGAAGTAGATTTTTTGCCAAAAGCAAAGGTTTTTGTGCCAAGATATGTACCGCACAGAGCCCAGCAGTAAGTGCCTTTAATTAAAAAACGTCATACATTTCAAAATGGCATAGATTGACATAGCATAGACTACTGGAACCTGTCATCAGCTAAAAATGACATTCCTGTCTGTGAAGTTTTCTTTCAATATTATATAATTCTATACACTTACAAAGACATGGGAAATTAAAACCATCAACTGTAAAGCTTACTTTAAGAAGAATATCTGCAATCCTGCTGTAGCGGTAACGTACAAACACTCCTATGCCAATAGGCAGAAGTGTACTACAGAGAGTCAGGGTCACAGCCCCCAGAGGTAGAAACTGCACAAGTGGAGTGTTTATCCATGGTCGGCTGTAAATCCACAGGCAGAGTGGCATCAAGAGCAGCGCCAGGAGGGTAGAAGAAGTGGTCATGATAATACTGAAAGAGGGCAGAAAAACACCAATTAATATTACAATTATATTATAACATTACAACTCAGGCTCAAAATTTTAAATATCAATACCGAGACATAATTTCCAAATAAAATACATGATAATATTTAGTGTACATTTCGGAAGTGATGTGGCCCATTTTTTAGGAGTATCTTGAATATTCTACGGTAAGAAACGTGAAATGTGTAGGATATAATAGTAAACTTTGCGATATGCTTCATTAATAAACAAAGATTTCCTGTGCCTTTTTTGCTTCTTCTTTCTCCTTTAGTGAGCAGTGAATCTGAAGTCCCATGCACAGCACAGAGACAAGGAACATGGGCTTAAGATTATCTCTTTCCAGAACAGAAAGTGGATTTACACAAAAAAAGTCAGGGGGAAAATAAGGGCACAGGGACATATTTATTTAATAAGGTATATTCCAAAGTTAAATATTATCGTCTGCACTATTGATTTCTGCAATTTTATTGAAAGTTTAGTTACATTTGAAGGCGCTTCAAACTACAAGTGCTTCTGTAGCCTTTGATCCCCTATTTCCTGGACATTAATAATTTGATATTTCTATATTCTATTTAAAATACTGGATATACTAATTCTGCAGGTCTCATGATCTGTTATGTCTTCTCTAAAACATAAAGGGCATCTTGGGTGTTTACACTTCCAAAGATCTGAGATGAGTTATCAAAACTGAAAACCATGTTATTTTTCACATGTGAACAATAGAGAACATGGCATATATTTTTATTTTCCTTTCATAAAATAGAAAGAAGATTTAATATATCTTTAGATGGAGAGACTCAGGGAAGCCAGAATACAGGATCCAGGGCATTAGAATTACGGTGTATTACACAGAGATTTCCTTCTAGCTCAACACAGTGATTGACAAGGATTGACCACATTGAGAAGTTCATTTCCAATTTTGCTTATGGCATTAAACCAAGCCGGAAGAGGCAAAAGAACTATCCAGTGTAAATATATGAGATCAGATAGTCCTCAAATACCAATATCTCCCATATGTTTCATCAAAGAAGGGGACAATTCATAATTAGATACTTCAGAATTAGTGCTGTAGCTGCAGTGATCCCAGAGACATCGGATGCTACTGGCCTACCGTACATTATTATGGAGTATCTGGGACCCTAAGTTGATTTTTTTTTTATAATTTTTTGCTTTATGCTTTTTTTAACTGCTTTATTAAAATAAACAGAGAAAAACATCACATTGAAAACCGTCATGTCATTCTTGGTACAAGTACATTTAATAATACAGAGATCTAGAATGGAGGGAAAGGTTACATCTTTCAAATTCCACTGCAAAAACTTCTAAGTGCGGTGTAGTAGGCCTGCTAGGCCTCAAACAGAATTCACATAAGTATAACCCAAACAAAGAAAACAAAAAAAGGGTAGTGAGTGCAGTGTCAAATATTTCCAGGGAGAGTACCTGTAATACAAACTTCTTCCCGGGGGAGTCCCGCCTGATTAAAGTATCACATTAACAATGGAGTAGACATTAGTTCCGGTGATGAGGCGGTTCACCAATTGGTTTGTAGCTCCGCCATTGCTTTTCTAAATCTAGGAACCAAGTAATTAGTGTCTGTACCAAACCAGGTTAAATGTGTCTGGGAGTTTTCTATGCTTATATATAATCCTTTTGTATGGAAGCATTTGATTAATCTGAAGCTTCCAGATTCTAAAAATAGGAGCATACCAATTTAATGCACGTCTGGGACAAAATAATGGTTCCGGTCTGAATATATTTAGGTATATAGGCTAATCATCTTCAGGGATCAGGCCCAAAAGGCATATCTCTAGGGAGAGCGGTACTGGGTTAGGTAGTAAGGAAGACAAAAATTCAATTACATGTTTCCAAAATGTCTCATGTGCCAGAAGTTGACACCTAGTTCTGCACAACGGGAAAAGCTGATGTCCATACACAATCCATCCTGCATTGCCAGATGGGGGTCAAATAGGTTTGATGAGTAAAGTACAATTGTATCATCTTATTGTTGACCGATGGAGACACTCTAAGATGGGAGGAACATTTCAGCGATGTCCTCCTCAGCTAGAGTTGGAATACAGTCCTTCCAGCGATCTATGATTGGTAGTGGAGAACTGCGCAGCTACTTTGCAGTATAGCTATATGTGTATATAGTGCTGATATCAACCCTCTGGGTCCCTGTGTCTTACATTTCCCTGTTAACGGGTATGAGGGGGGGGGGGGTTGGGCCTCAAGGGCATGCCTCAACTGAAGATATCTGTAAAAGAAGGATCTATCCAACTCATATTTTTGTTGTAATTCCTGGCGACATATATATCTCCCGATGTGTGATTCGCCTGGTGCTACAGGCAGCAGTGCCTTCTTGTGTCTGTAAGTGTGGAAGAGAGGGGTTAAGCCATAATGGCGTCTCAGGTATAACATCCATGAAGATGGCCAGAGTTTTGGCTGCCTGGCATACATGTCTAGTCACTTTATGAAGGGTTAACAATTGTAAGGCAGAGCCTGGGAGGGTGTGTGTGTGGGGGGGGGGGGGGCTAGAACTGGTCATAATGGGGCACATTTACTAAAATGTGAGGGAGTGGAGCTATGCAGTGTGCTCCTCCATCTCTTCTCAGCGATTACAGGAAGCAGCTCCATCATGTCTACTCTGTGCAGTCTTCAATCATAATTAGAGTCTGGTGTGGTGAGCACATAGGCCCACATTTACTAAAAACATGTGCAGTTTACCTGTGTAGTGTGCAGGGGGCGCCAGATTCATGATTTCTGCCACTCGTTCTTCATGGATCCCTGCACTGCCCCGACAGAGTGCACCGCTTTTTTTGGTGCACCTTTAACATAGGGCTACGATACAATTCTGTTGAACTTTGCATGTTAAATATTGTGCATGGTCCGACTGAGCACCAGAATGCCCATCTCAGTGCAAAAATGTGTGCAGCGTGCGTCACAATTGTGTCTCGGACACTTCTTAAATTCATGTGCAAGCAGTTTGCACTGAAAAGAAGAAAACTGACACAAGGACCTCGCTGCAAAAGATAGAGCAGGCCCTATTTTTGGCTCAGATTTGCGGTGCGGGCGCTCAGAATCCTAAAAAGCGGGGAGAGGTGAGGAGCGCTCACCTTGACCCCTTCTTCACCAGACCATGTCCTTCACTGGAGTTTTGCATGGTGTGCATGAGTTCTTAGCCCGACTGCACTAAAACATGCTCTGTGCAAACGGGCCCATATGCTAGTCAGTTCCCACGGACCAAGCACAATGCAGTAGATGGGAGTCCTTAAATGATTTTGAAATATGATGCAAGGAGTTGTGTCAGTCGAACAGCAGCTCTGACACTGTAGCCGTAATTTTCACTACGATGCAAGGACTCCTGTCCAGTGCACTGTGGTCTCTCAGTGGAGCTAATTTACTAAGGGTCCGCGGATCGCATTTCTGTCGGACTTCCTGACATTTTGTGCTCCGCTGGGAATTCTATGAAATAAATATGGGCTTTTAATGGCAAACTCTCCCCGTCTATAGGCTCTTACCTACCCAAACCTATTCCTTACTGACGGGATACAAAAACATTGAAACAGCACTGTCCAAAGTTGGGATTGTGTTCCTTTTGGAATAGATAAAATAGTTTGGCTATTATTAAAAATGAGAGGACCCGTAGTTTTATTTCAGGTTTGGCCTAAAACAATGGGTCCGCTAATCTCTAGCTATTAGGGTACATTCACACGGCATACCGCTGTGTGCTGGATAAGAGGAGGAGGCGGCCCCTCCTCCCTCCATAGAGAATAGCGGCACCGTATCTGCGCAGCGGCGCTATTGCCATCTATAGGGACGTACATGCGGCAGCAAATTTGTGCCCGCAGACGGCCATGTGACTGTGCCCTTAACCCGCATCATTTCTTCTTGAAAGTCATGCTTGATGATAAGGGAGCTAGCTTCAAGGTAGTGCTGAGGTGGTCTTTACTGGCAAACTCTCCTTGAGAACAATTTCCTCCTTGAGCAGTAGTTATGTGACGGCAGGCACATGGCAAACAGCCTTGACCTAGACAGACCACCAGTAGAGAGGATTGTATCATCCACTAACAAGCACCAGCATCTCCCAGTTTCATTGTCAATTACCAAGAAAGGAGGCCCCTCTGTTACACAACCCTGCCCAGACAATTTCCAACTTCTTAACATATGGAAATTTGACAGCCAGCCATCATTAACATTAATTTGTGGTAGTGTTGTAAATGAGAAACCTGGACTGCTCCATACTACTGTCAGTCACCCCTAGTATTCATACAAGGGACATTTGCTTTCACTCTACTGTCCAAATGACACCTCCCCTGTATTCTTTGGGTCAGAACAACCATGCAGATACCAAATTTATATAGGTTTTAGTATGTTTTAATAAGTTTTAAAAAAAAAAAAAAATCAGATTCTCAGGCCAATAACTTTTCATACTTCAGTGTACGGTGCTGTGTAGTGTCAATGTTTGCGGGATGAGCTGACTTTTCCATGCTGAAAGTTTGGGGACTATACAACCTTTTTTATTTGTTGCAAAATGGCATGAAAGTTGCGATTTGGACATTTGGAAGTTATTTTCTATTACAGTGGCAATTGCCAGGAATCATTGTCTTTATATTTTGATAGAGCAGGCATTTTGGGATGTGGCTTATATGTGTATTATTATTATTTTTTTTAATTTCTGATAAGAGGGGTGATTTGAATCCGTGTGTGTGTGTATATATATATATATATATATATATATATATATATATATATATATATATATACGTATGTATATGAACGTATATGGTGAAAATTTTGCTGATCTTTAACAGTCTGCTAAACTATAAAAGGCTACTGCAGCTAATCCAGCTGGGAGTCTTGGGGAGACTCCTGGCTGTCATGCCAATGGATTTTCAATGATGCATCGTTCCGAGCCAAGATGCGCATGTGCACTGGAATTTAAATGGAACCTGTCACCACATTTTTTAAACATACAGCTAGTTGCAGGTTTCCATATAGCCCTATTAACTAAATGACATAAAATCAATTTTATAAACTTGCCTTGCATATAGCCAGAAATAGGAGGAGTCGAGGGAGGCGTAGCCTTCTTGGGCTGAATCCAGCAGCTCCTCCCCATGCCTTCTCACTATCAGCAATTAATGTCATGGGACCAGAGTGACATTATGTAAGGTCCTTTTGCCTCCTAACATTTGCAAAGTGTACATGCATGTACATGCATGTATCTGATCACATGAAATCACAGCATGCTTCCATGGATGATAGGGAGGAGTAGAAGTCCATGGAGGCATGCTCTGATTTCATGTGATCAGATACATACATAGGGTAAAGTTTGCAAATGTTAGGAGGCTTAGATGTTGTCACCCATGTCACATTATGCTATTATGATGTTATGACCATGCTATATTGTACTTGGGGACATAAAAAAAGAGTATCGGTGCAACAGAAGACACAACCCCACCCCCGGTGCACCCAGGAGCTCATTTGCATAAGGAGAAAAAACCTTCCTTTACAAACAAAAGATCGTTGCATAATAGGAAAAAATGTATAATATACCCTACGCAATGCTGTTCTTTAGTGAAATTTTGGATCTAGTTTTGGGTTCAGTATTCCCAGACTGTTGTCTGTATTAGATTATGAAGGACTGGCAATCAAAGAGGGGAATCAAATTACCTTTTCACCATAATATTTCTTCGCTATGATATAATATTTGATATGACAAAACCCCAAAAGGTGTGAATTGTGTGTAAAAAGGGGCAAATGTATTAGAACAGTGCAAAAAATTTGATCTTCAGGAACACAAATGTCTCACCTATGGAAAATGTTATTTTGCTGCTGAAATTTATTGCCTTCCTTTTCCCTATATATTGCCCTCAGAAAGACGTCTTGTGATCAATGTTCCAAAATACAGACTTGTGGAGTGTCTTCATACAGTATTTCCACAGAGCACAAATATTTCATTCCTATATCACATACGCAGGAATTGACTTTCCCACTGCCTATATTTAGTGGATTAACCTGTACAAATATCGCTTTAAATTTTTTTTTATTTTGGCATCTATGAACAATCTGTGTGTTCTGTTTCAAATGTCATCAAATAGAAATAACAAATACAAATATAAAAATGTTTTGATTTAGAATAACAGATTTTTGGAGTTATTAATATTTCACAATATGAAATTAGCTAAAAATCACCAATATTGTATACACAGTTCAGTGCCGTTATACCACTATTTTTAGTCCACTCCCAACAAAACTAAAACATATATATTATAAGCGTCATAATTAATATGTATCTTAATAATTTATTAAAATAATTGTAAGTTGTAAACCTGGGCCGACAATGGGAAGTCTGTTGGGGTATGTTTGGGTAATTGGTTGTAACTGACTCAGACATTAATCAATACTGTGAGAAACAGATACTATAATGTATTGTGTGCGTCAAAAATAATGATAACTTCCAGAAAAGCATACTAGGTATGTAAAACCTACCAGACATCTCATTGCTGTCATATATATATATATATATAAGACTACTGATTTTCAATAAACATGGCAATTATTATTTTGCCTGGACACACTTTTCAAACCCCTTTCACACATCATTGGAGGGGGTTATTGTTTGTAGCTTCGTTAAAAACCCCCAAAAAATAAGTAAAAAATCTAACTAAATCTAATAAAACTAAAATCACACAAGTCATTCCTAAATATGATGCACTTCACATGGCTAAGACATATCATTCTCTGGTGTTATTCATTTGATGACGCCTCCGTCTCTTCTATACTATAATGACTTCATATTTCGCTCTCATTGAATATCGTGTTACTATAATCCAATCCTCTAAGACTAAGGTGACCTGCAGATCTCTCCGGTTGCATAGTGAGGGTTTTATGCCTATAAAGCTGTGACAGCCACAGGTTGCCTTCTTACTTTACCAAAAACTATTCCTTTGAAAAAGAAAGAATATGTGTTGTGTTAGACCATGACACCCCCCCCCCCCCGCTCTCCCCCCTCCTCCTCGTCACACACACCCTGTTTGCCCAGAGTAGAGGTCATTTACCTGAGATTCATGTCTCCATTCACAAGGAGTGACATGATGTTGGAGAGGTTTCCTCCAGGACAGCAGCCACACAGTAAGACAGCGATAGCTGCTACTTCATTGAGCTTGAAGATTAAAGCCAGGAGAAAAGCCATCAATGGCATAAGGACAAACTGACTGATGAGAGCCAGGAGGACCCCAATGGGTCTTCTGAGGTGATCTCCAATTTGACTTACTTCCACAGTGCAACCCAAGCCTAGCATTGTCACACACAGAGCCACTCCAACAAATACACTCAGCCCATGGTTCAGTGGGCTATCCCAGAAAGGTGTAGATGTGGCTAGTGTCTCTGGTAGAACCCCCTGAAGCATTGCAGTCATGATGCTTGGATCTGTCCTGCTATCTCCAAAATATGTGTCATTTGGATCTAGAAGTGTCCCATCTGTGAAGTTTTCCACTAAGTTCCACAGTGTAGAATTAGATACATCCAAAGAACTGGCACTTGAGTTTTCCATTTTATGAACCAGTTTTCCTCCCTTGGTCCTGAATGAGCTGATACAAGAGAAGGAGAAGGAGGAGGTGGAAGGAGGAGGAGGCAGGTTGCCCCTATCTCATCTTCAAGCAGCAGCCAGGCAGTAATCTGACCAGGATGAAGCTCCTTCTCCTCTATCACATCTCATACAGCTGTCCAACCTCACCCTCCCTACCACACCTCCTCACAGCATCTCATGCAAAGGAGAAGCTGAAGGTCTGCTCAAGTCTACCTGCTGTGTCTACTAGAGAGTCTAGTGTCTACTATACTGTGCCTCAGTATACACACATGAACAGGACTCCTATGTATAATAGCAGGGATGCGCAGTGTAATAACATTACAGTCATTTGGCTTTGTGCCTGTTGCAATTTACTACCGTATGTCCTACACTGTCGGCACTGAAAGGGTCCTGAGACAAAGCAGAGGATCTGTAGCCACTAGGGAAATTTGCAAATGCAATAAAATATTGTAAAATTCGGATTCAGTGTCAAAATCCTACTTTGCACAGCAAAAAGATTACTTATCAATTAAAGTCTTGCTGTTTGGTTTTTATACTAAATATATATACCACATAACAAAAACAAAATATTAACAATAATTTTATAATAATACCGTAAATAATATTGTTAGACGCACTAACAATATGAAAGATAAGAGTCATTTTATTGGTAGAAATAGCAAACGTGCAATACTGAAAATCTGAATTACATGATAAATCACCAACACCCACCTACATAAAACATAACACAATGAATTGGATGGTAAATAGTCACAGCCTTTATTCACAACCAACACCTAATGCATCAAACTTCCTAAGCTACAGCGGTGTGAGCAGGACATCCTCATAACACATCATGCAAATAATACAACTCACTTACCAGGGACACATATATAAAATCACATTTATAATAATTATAGCAATAACTTATAGAATCATTTTAAGGGAATGAAAATATTCTTACAGACTCCCCTCTAGTGGCCACAAATTCATTTATCCTGTATAACACAGAGGTTTCCCTGCTATTAACCCCTTAACGCCGAGGCCCTTTTTCATTTTTGCGTTTCCATTTTTCACTCCCCACCTTCATAAATCTATAACTTTTTTTATTTTTCCATGTAAAGAGCTATATGATGGCTTGTTTTCTGCGTTACATATTACACTTCATAGTAATGGTATTTAATATTCCATGCCATGAGCTGTGGGTGGTGTCATTTTTTGTGACTTTTGATTTAGTTTAGGACTATATGGCCTTTTTTTGTGACTTTTGATGAGGTGTTTAATGCAACCAAGTTTAGGACTACAGTATATGGCCTTTTTATCACTTTTTATTGAATTTCTTATATTTTTCAAAATAGCAAAAAAGTGGTATTTTCCACTTTGGGTGCTATTTTTCATTACGGGGTTAAACGCAGTGAAAAATATGTTACTATATTTTTATAGATCGGGCATTTTGTGACGTGGCGATACTGAACATGTTTATGATTTTTACTGTTTGTTTATATTTATACGACTTTATTTTAACCTTTTTTTAAAAAAATTTCCTAATCCTACCATACACTGCCATACTACAGTATATGGCAGTATATGGAGATTTTACTCATCATTTATTACAATGTGCAAATCGCAAATCGTTAAAATCAGACAGCCTCGGGTCTTTGTCCTGAGGCTTTCATGAAAACCGATCGCTTCCCCAGCCCCGATGACATCAATTGGTGTCAGCAATCTAATCCAAGATGGCGGAGTGCATGCACCACCAGGATTTCAATGCCTCCTGCAACTTTGTGAAGGTTCGTGAACGATCCATCCGGCGAGCCGTTACACCAGTCATGGGAGCGCAGTATTAACTTTGATCAGCAGAGACACTGAGAAGTGAGTACTGTGCGTTATAAACCCTTAGCTGCCTTTTTCTTTTTGCATTTCAGTTTTTTCTCTTCAACTTCCATAACTTTTTTATATTTCTATATACAGAGATTTCTGCATAACAAATTGCATTGCAGACTATTGTAACTCTACTACAAAATCTGTAACCGCCTGGCACCTCGAGTCTCACAGAGGGGGTGCCTGTACAGCCGTTACTGCACTATGCTGTAATGGGGTGCTGAGTAGTTCAATATAGGCTACAAGCAGGTTTAAACATACAAAGCTTCAGTTAGTGTAAAACTTAGCCCTGGAAATTTGTGTAACCGTAGCTTTGTGTGTGTAGTAACAGCAGGACTGTAAAAAATACATTTATGTTACAATGGGGGCCACTTCAAACAGCTTTGTGTATGTTTTATGTATGTATTTTTCATATTTCTACTGCTACTAACAATAAACACATATCTGCAAGGAAGAGGCAGAGGGTCCCCAAATCCAGGTGTGAAAAACTTGTTGCATCGTCCCAGGAAGACTCCTGGCTGTACTAGCTCCAAAGCTGCTTCTACTCAACACTGAGCAAAGGGGCTGAATACTTATGACCATGTGACCATTTCGGTTTTTCTTGTTTAACCCCTTAACGCTGAAGCCACTTTTCACCTTCCTGACACGGCCCATTTTTTAAAATCTGACATGTGTCTATTTAAGTGGTTATAACTTTGGAACGCTTTAACATATCCAGTTGATTTTGAGATTGTTTTTTCGTGACACATTGTACTTCATATTGGTCGAGAAATTTAATCAATATGTTTAGTATTTATTTATGAAATAAATGGAAATTTGCCAAAAATTTTGAAAAAAACAATGTTTTCAAAATTTTCTACTTTTTGGAAAGTTAGTCATATCACTAAAATAACTTGATAACTAACATTTTCCATATGTCTGCTTTAACTTGGCAACATTTTTCAAACATCTTTTCCTTTTTTTAGGATGCTAGGAGGCTTATAACTTTAGGTGCAATTTTTCAGATTTTCACGAAAATCATCAAAACCTACTTTTGGAGGGTCAGTTTAGTTAGAAGTGACTTTATAAGGCCTACATGATAGAAAACCCCCACAAATTTTAGAAACTACACCCCTCAAAATATTCATAACAACCTTTGGGAATTTTGTTAACCCTTTGAGCGTTTCATGAGGGTGAAAGATAAATGAAAGTGAAATTACAGAAATGTAATTTTATCTTACAATAGATTCATTGAACACTAAAATTTGCACCTTCACAATGGGTTAAAAAGTTAAATGCATTTTACCATGTTTAGGGCAATTCCTCCTGAGCATGCCAATACCCATTTTGTCACTGTATCCTGCTGTACGGGCACAGGGGGGCACTTGGAATGGAAAGAGCGTTGTTTCGTTTTTGCAGGGCAAATATGGCTGAAAAAGTTTTCATGTGTCAGGATGCATTTGGAGAGCCATAATGGTACCAAAACAGAGGAAAGCCCCAACAAGAGACACCATTCTGGAAAGTACACCCCTTGGAGAGTTTAGCAAGGTGTAATTTGTGTATTTGCCCAAACAGGTGTTTGATTCAATTAGGCCCCAAAAGGGAAAAAAGGTGAAAATGTTCTCAAAAAAGTCACTTTTACCCCAAATTTTTGTAAGCCACAAGGGATAAAAGATGAAACAACCCCCATAAATGTGTAAAACTATTTCTCCTAAGCACAGAACTGCACCACTTTTGCATATAAAGTGTTGTATGGGTACACAGTAGGGCTCAGAAGGGAAGGAGGGGCTTTGGCCTTTTAGAAGTCAGATTTGACAATCATCCATTACATGTGTCAGGATGCATTTGGAGAGCCCTAGTGGTACCAAAACAGAGGGGAACCCCAACAAATGTCACCATTTTGGAAAGTGCACCCTTTGGAGAATTTAGCAAGGTGTAATATGTGTATTTTCCCCTACAGGTGTTTGCTTCAATTAGGTTCCTAAAAGGAAAAAGATGAACATTTTCCCCAAAAAGTCACTTTTACGGCTAATTTTTGTATCCCATAAGGCATTAAAGATGAAACAACCCCAAAAAATGTGTACTAGCATTTCTCCCGAGTATAAAATTGCCCCATACATGCAAATAAAATGTTGTATGGGTACGCAGTGAAGCTCAGAAGGGAAAGAGGGGCGTTGGCCTTTTAGAAGCCAAATTTGACAAACATCCTTTACATGTGTCAGGATGCATTTAGAGAGCCGTAGCGGTACCAAAACAGAGGGGAACCCCAACAAGTGTCACCATTTTGGAAAGCACACCCCTTAGAGAATTTAGTAAGGTGTAATATGAGTATTTGTCCATATAGGTGTTTGATTTAATTAGGGCTTAAATAGGACAAAGGTGAACATTTTCTTATAAAGGTCATTGTACCCCTAATTTTTTATAGCCACAAGGGCTAAAAAAATGTAATAACCCCCCAAAATGTGTAAACCTATTTCTCTCGAGTGTAGAAGTACCTCACATGTGTATATAAAATGTTGTATGGGCGCACAGTAAAAGGAAAGGGGGAGGTTTGCCTTTTAGAAGCCAAATTTGACAGAAATGTTTGACATTCATTTGGAGAGCCCTAGTGGTATAAAACAGATAAGAATCCGAAAAGTGACCCTAATTTTTGAACGCACACCCCTTAGAGAATTTTGCAATGTGTAATATATGTATTTGCCCCTACAGGTGAATGATCCAATTAGGCCCTAAACATTAAAAAGGTGAAAATTTTCCTATAAATGTCACTTTACCCCTAATTTATGTAAGCCACAAGGGATAATATATTAAATAACCCCGAAAAAGGTGTAAAACTATTTCTCCTGAGTGTAGAAGTACCCCACATGTGCATATAAAATACTTTATGGGCGCACAGTAGAGGAAAAGAGGGGTGTTTGTCTTTTATAGGCCAAATTTGCAAGAAATCCTTCACATGTGTCAGGATACATTTGGAGAGCCGTAGTGGTACCAAAACAGAGGAAAAGTGACCCTAATTGTTGAATGTACACCCCTTGGGGAATATAGCAAGTGTATTATGTGGTGTAGTGTAATACACATGGTGAAATGATCATTTTGAACATATAGGTGGTTTCCAAATACGATGTGCAATGGAGTCCAAGATGGAAATTGCAATTATTTCTGGAACGTTAAGTGCCCGTTATGTGGCGCCCCTTATGAAATAATGGAGGGGTATAGGGAGCAACGTGACCTACCAGTTGTTACAATTATTCATTTTACTGAATTCACAACAGGTTGGGCGTGAATTGTGAATGTGTTGTGTATAAGGAGGTAGAATAGACCAGGGGACCATCTAAACTTTTGTCACACTTGGAGTTGTCGCAGGTCTCTTAGTAGTATATAGTGTCCATCCTTAGTATATAGTGTCCATCCTAACTCCTCTTTTGGAACAGACTCTTTATTGAGTCCTACCTTTAGAAGCAGCAGAATTTACCGGGAAAATGCTGTCCTGGCAAAACACGGGAACATCTTAACCAGAGGTACAGGGGCTTCTTGTCCCAATATTAGTTTCCTAATATCTTCCTCTTGAAAACGGAGAAATGATACGGCAGGACCTGCACATTGGAACAGCTCGTAAGAGTTGTACAGCATAACGGCCAGCGCTTTTGTACCATATCTTCGTTTTAGTAGGGAAATTATCGCCAAGTGTTGCTCTTATTCACCCTAGCGATGCCCATTGTGACGAATATTGCTACTTTTAGCTGGACCAAATCGACCAGCCAATAGCGGCAAACATGGACAGAGGGGGGCAACAAAACCCCTCTGAACCACAAGGCACAATTGGTGGCTGTCAGGAACAGCCGCCACTCTGCCCCGATCACCGTGTCTACAGACATAGTGACCGGTATTACTGACGTCATAAGTAAATTTGCTGCTATTGGCTCGCCTGAATTGATGAGCCAATAGCAGCGATAATAAACTGGGGGTGTGTGGGGGGGACGTAACCCTTCTGGGGCATGGGGCAGGATGGATGGCTGTTAGGATCAGCTGCCATCTTGCCCCGATCACTGTGTCTGAACCGTGTTGGCAAGTCACTACCCGCCGCACCGTTCTATTACAACGCGCGTTGGGAATAGGCTATACAATCTTTTTTATAAGCAATCTATTTTTTAAGCAATTTAGACAAATAAGGGCTTATTTTTTGCTAGACGAGATGCACTGTAAAAAAAACCTTTATTTTAGAGGGTGTTTAGCTTATCGAAGCAATTTTATTAACTTTTTTCGTGTGGAGGAAAATAAAATCATCAATTCTTGTTTTGGATTTTTAGCATTTTTTGGGGGGGTGTTCGCTGTAGCATAACAATAATATATTATCTTTATTCTACGGATCACTACGATTACAGTAATACCTCATTTATATAGTTTTATTTATATTTGTCCAATTTTATTGAAGGAAAACTAGAATAGAAAAAATTGCATTTGTTTTAGTATTGCCATCTTTATAGCGGCATAACTATAGTATTTTTTGGTTGACGGAGCTGGTTATGAGCTTATTTTTTCCGTGACAAGCTGTTCTTTTCAGTGGTATCATTTTGGCGCTTGTAACTTTTTCGGATCACTTTTTAGAACATTTTTTGTAAAGCAATTTGATAAAAAGTTTTAATTTTTGGCAAGTTTTTGGGGGTTTTTTTTACCACGTTCACCTAGAGCAGGGGTCAGGAACCTTTTTGGCTGAGAGAGCCATAAGCGCCACATATTTTAAAATATAATTCGGCGAGAGCCGTACAATATGTTTAAAGGGACACTGTACTAAAACACAACTGGACCGAAACGATGGTAATTAGCTGTAAAATAAAAACTAGATAATTTACATGCGAGCTGGCAATCCATAACATCTCGTCCAGCACTCTGGCTTCTTTTTAATGTGCTGCCTGGATCTGGCTCCTTCCCACCTGATGATGAGAGATGCAGCTTTCAGGCATGCGCAGAGGAAGGAAGAAGCCAGAGTGCTGGGCGAGATGTCCTGCATGGCAAGCTCCAATGTAAATTATCTAGTTTTTATTTTACAGGGAATTACCATTGTTGTGGTCCAGTGGTGGCCTAGTACAGCATAGACAGACACTGTTACAGACAAGCCTCAGCTGCTGCAGAACCTCCTCATACATGCAAAGACGACAGGAGAAAGACCTGCCGTCTTTGTATCCCGCACAGTCACTTACTCTGGACATTTACGAGAAGAGTACCACTCACCCCACCATTATCAGATGGGTTGTAGACAATGGGACAAAGCCCATTGTTTGTGGCCTGCAAAATGCCCCCATGTTAATGTGCATGTGGCCTAATATTGCGCACACACACACACACACACACACACACACAGTACAATACACATGAAGCACTAATACTGCACACACACACACAGTACAATACACATGACACACTGATACTACACACACAGTACACTACACATGACACACTGATACTACACACACAGTACACTACACATGACACACTGATACTACACACACAGTACACTACACATGACACACTGATACTACACACACAGTACACTACACATGACACACTGATACTACACACACAGTACAATACACATGACGCGCTGATACTACACACACAGTACAATACACATGACACGCTGATACTACACACACAGTACAATACACATGACGCGCTGATACTACACACACAGTACAATACACATGACACGCTGATACTACACACACAGTACAATACACATGACACACTAATACTACACACACAGTACACTACACATGACACACTGATACTACACACACAGTACAATACACATGACACACTGATACTACACACACAGTACAATACACATGACACACTGATACTACACACACAGTACACTACACATGACACACTGATACTACACACACAGTACAATACACGACACACTGATACTACACACACAGTACACTACACATGACACACTGATACTACACACACAGTACAATACACATGACACACTAATACTACACACACAGTACAATACACATGACACACTAATACTACACACACAGTACACTACACATGACACACTGATACTACACACACAGTACAATACACATGACACACTGATACTACACACACAGTACAATACACATGACACACTGATACTACACACACAGTACACTACACATGACACACTGATACTACACACACAGTACAATACACGACACACTGATACTACACACACAGTACACTACACATGACACACTGATACTACACACACAGTACAATACATATGACACACTGATACTACACACACAGTACACTACACATGACACACTGATACTACACACACAGTACAATACACATGACACACTGATACTACACACACAGTACAATACACATGACGCGCTGATACTACACACACAGTACAATACACATGACGCGCTGATACTACACGTACAATACACATGACACACTGATACTACACACACAGTACAATACACATGACACACTGATACTACACACACAGTACAATACACATGACGCGCTGATACTACACACATAGTACACTACACATGACACACTGCTACTACACACACAGTACAATACACATGACACACTGCTACTACACACACAGTACAATACACATGACACACTGCTACTACACACACAGTACAATACACATGACACACTGCTACTACACACACAGTACAATACACATGACACACTGCTACTACACACACAGTACAATACACATGACGCACTGCTACTACACACACAGTACAATACACATGACACACTGATACTACACACACAGTACAATACACATGACGCACTGCTTCTACACACACAGTACAATACATATGACACACTGCTACTACACACACAGTACAATACACATGACACACTGCTACTACACACACAGTACAATACACATGACACACTGCTACTACACACACAGTACAATACACATGACGCACTGCTACTACACACACAGTACAATACACATGACACACTGATACTACAAACACAGTACAATACACATGACGCACTGCTTCTACACACACAGTACAATACATATGACACACTGCTACTACACACACAGTACAATACACATGACACACTGATACTACACACACAGTACAATACACATGACACACTGATACTACACACACAGTACAATACACATGACGCACTGCTACTACACACAGTACAATACATATGACACACTGCTACTACACACACAGTACAATACACATGACACACTGATACCACACACACAGTACAAACACATGACACGCTGATACTACACACACAGTACAATACATATGACACACTGCTACTACACACACAGTACAATACATATGACACACTGATACTACACACACAGTACAATACATATGACACACTGATACTACACACACAGTACAATACATATGACACACTGATACTACACACACAGTACAATACATATAACACACTGATACTACACACACAGTACAATACATATGACACACTGATACTACACACACAGTACAATACATATGACACACTGATACTACACACACAGTACAATACATATGACACACTGCTACTACACACACAGTACACTACATATGACACACTGATACTACACACACAGTACAATACATATGACACACTGATACTACACACACAGTACAATACATATGACACACTGCTACTACACACACAGTACACTACATATGACACACTGCTACTACACACACAGTACACTACACATGACACACTGATACTACACACACAGTACAATACATATGACACACTGATACTACACACACAGTACACTACATATGACACACTGCTACTACACACACAGTACACTACATATGACACACTGATACTACACACACAGTACACTACATTTAACACACTGATACTACACACACAGTACACTACACATGACACACTGCTACTACACACACAGTACAATACACATGACACACTGCTACTACACACACAGTACAATACACATGACACACTGCTACTACACACACAGTACACTACACATGACACACTGATACTACACACACAGTACACTACATTTAACACACTGATACTACACACACAGTACAATACATATGACACACATTTACAGTTACTTTTATACACTTACAGCCTGTGGTGGAGATCCCCCAGGATATCAGTGCAGGGGTCTGTACAGAGGCTGCACAGGAAGCTCAGGCTCTGCTCTCTGAGCTGGATCCCAGCAGACATGAGCTGCAGCCCCTCCCCCCTCCTCACACAGTCGGCTCCTGCAGGAGAGGGTCATGCACAGCTCCAGCAGCACGAGGTCCCGGCAGACTTAGTGTTTGGTCATGTGACCGGAGCGTCATTGGTATGTACACAATTACTGGGCTCCGGTCGCATGACCATCCATCGGGCCATCAGCTGCAGTAATGTAATGTCTGCAGCGCGGGAGGGAGGGGGGAAGCGAGGCTTTTTTAAAAACCCAATCTCTGGATGCGACCCTGCCCTGGCTGCGAGCCAGATGCGGCCATCAAAAGAGCCACATCTGGCTCGCGAGCCATAGGTTCCCGACCCCTGACCTAGAGGGTCCAATTATGATTAGGATTTATTGTACAGATTGTTACGGACGCGGCGATACCAAATAACATGACATGTTACATGATCACACCTTTAGTCGTGGATTTTAACCCCTTAACGATCTGGCCCTTTTTTTTTTTTTAATTTCCATTTTTCACTCCCCACCTTCAAATAACTTTTTTATTTTTACACAAAAAGACTTCTGTGATGGCTTGTTTTCGCCGTAATAAATTGCACTTGATAGTGATGGTATTGAATATTGAATATTCCATGCCATGTAGTGGGAAGAGGGAAACAAATTTCAAATCACGTGAAAATGGTGAAAAAGCGCATTTGTGCCGTTTTCTAGTGGGCTTGAAATTTACTGCTTTCACTGTGCGCCCCAAATGACATGTCTACTTTATTCTTTGGGTCGGTGCCATCATTAGAATACCAAATTTGTATAGGCTTTATAATGTTTTCATATATTTACAAGAATTAAAACCTCCTGTACAAATTTTTTATTTTTTTTTTGCCATCTTCTGGTGCTAATAACTTTTTCATACTTGAGTGTAAAGAGCAGTGGATGGTGTAATTTTGTGTGACTTTTGATGACGTTTTCATTGATACAATTTTTAGGACTGTGCGACCTTTTGATCACTTTTTATAGATTTTTTACATATTTTTCAAAATGGCAAAAAAGTGCCATTTTCAACTTTGGACGCTATTTTCCTTTACAGAGTTCAATGCCGTGAAAAACCGTTCTTATATTTTGATAGATCAGGCTTTTTCGGATGTGGTGATACCTAATGTGTTTATGATTTTTACTGTTTTTTTATTATAATTTTTTTGGAACTTTTTTACATTTTTATTATTTTTCAGACTAGGTTGTCTGATCGATCCTATGAAATACTGTCATACTACAGTATTGCAGTATATGGGGATTTCCCTCCTCATTCATTACACAGTGCAATTAGCACATTGTAATGAATGTGTTAAAACGAGACAGCCTAGGGTCTTCGGAAGACCCGAGGCTGTCATGGCGATGGTACGCCGCTCCCCGATGACGTCACGGGGAGTGACCATTGTCACCAAGATGTCACCATCTTTTTGAAGCCGATGGCTGCTTTGCTGACAGCGATTGCGGGGATACCGGGGATAATCGGTGTTACCGGTAAATCTTTGCTGCAATATGCAGCAAAGACTAATTGGCTATGGAGAGGGCTCAGCCCATGAGCCCTCTCCATGTAACCGCACCCGACGCATGTTGTCGGTAAGGGGTTAAAAAAGCTCTTCTTAGCTCTGTAGGGACGCACACCATGCTGGTAGTTAGGTGCCAGTGGTATAAAGAGTTCATGCACCTGGGGCCATTCATCTTCATCCTAGAGCACCACTCTTCTATGCCCTTCTCTACTGTAATTGTCCAGAATTTTATAGGCCACTTCTTTCTTCGTGCCTCCTTGCAGAAGTTATCGGCTCTGTCAAATGTGATCTGTGCACCTATGACTCTTTATGTTGTGCCTTATGTTTTTATTTGTAAAACTCCAATAAAAAGCATTACAACCATTTATGATTTGTATGCACTTATAACAGTGTAACCATTTTAAACCAAGAACATCAAACAAAAGGTAAAATGGATAATCTTGCATGTGCTGGGTTATCTTATACCACATTATAGTATCATACACAAGGCCCCACAAGGCATTTCGTTTTGAAGATACTGTCACCTATCTATCATCTGTCCAAAAGAGAAAAATAAAGGAAGACAGAAAAGAAAAATCAAAGTGCTGTACAGTTCTCATCAGATTTAATGATAATTTCCAATTGACTTGCCTATATTTCATTTTGTGAGGCTTTACGTGTTCCCATTTGATTTGTTTTAATCTGATTACTTCAATACATTTTCATTTCCTAATGCAACATGTTCCTTCTTGAGTCCATTATCCTCCAGCAATAGGATGAATGAAAACATTGTATTTATAGATCACTTGTTATTCCAGCGTGCGCTATATATAGCCCAGAGGTATGGATATAAGCATTTCATCTAGATGTTGGGCTTCATGTGCAATGTGTGTGATATTATCAGTATATTATCTAGACTGGGTGGTATCCCCTCATCTGTGCGTGCTTATCAGATTAAAATCTATTCATCTATTACTGCCTATAACTGAGCTCCTAAATATGGTTACTGAGATCCTCATTATTTTTTTTTCTACTAGGTATCCTTTTAGCATACAAATGTTCCTCATCAAAAAGTCAAGCTAACTTTTATGGGGACCATGTGTCTCCAGCAGAGAGCAGTGACGTCCTTAAAGGAAATCTACAACTTGATTTGATGCATTATGAACCAATCAGCTACACTGATGTAGACACATATCTTGTTTGATCCCTGTGCTGAGTGGTTTTGTTGTAAAAACAATTGTAACATTCAGGACCTTCCTGAACTGTCCCGGCAGTACTATTCAACCTGAGTTGGATTACTCATACACAGCATATTGTATCAATTGATTACTTCTGCCTGCCAGGCACAACACAGGGATTACATACAGTAATTCTCTTAAGTAGTGCATGGTTTGTTTGTTTTTTTTATCAACTCTTTATTTTTGTATTTTTCATAAAGAAAATAACAATCTTATATATGCTGATTCGCAAGAAGCATACAAAAGTATTAAAAATACTATTAAATCTTGCAATTGCAAAATATAAAAAAAAAACAATAAGAGAAACAAGAAAAACAAATAAAGAAAAAGGAAAGGGAACAAAGTAACAATCGTCACATAAGTAAAGCATTCCTTATGGTACAGCGTAGATGTGATAATATCCTAAATAATATAATCACTCTTAACATTTAGGAAATCAATCTAGCGTTATATACGTCCCATTGAGTCCAGATCTTCTCAAACGTATCTGTGGTATGGCGAAGTACAGCCGTAATATATTCCATTGATCGGAGGTCCCTAAGACGTGCATACAAATCCAGTAATGATGGAGAAGTAGGGCGTCTCCAATTCAGAGAAATCAAGCACTTCGCTGCTGTTATTATGTGTAGGAACAACCTGGCACTCGGACCCCTGAGAGAACTAGGATATAGATTCAGTATATAAATTTCGGGGTCCAATGGGACTTGCACATTAAGGATCCCCCCAACAAGGGACCTAACCTCCAGCCAAAAATGTAGCAAGGCAGGGCAACTCCAGAAAATATGGAACAATGTAGCATCAGGTCCTCCACATCTCCAACATTTATTAGGAACAGATGGATAGAATTTGTGTAGGAGCTGGGGAGTACGATACTAATTTAGTAGGATTTTGAGTTGGTTCCTTTTATACAGGGTGCAGATAGATGATTGGCGTGACCATGCCCAGACGTTCTGCCATTGTTTTGAGTAGTGCATGCTTAATGTGAGAGGAGAAGCACCGGAGCCATGCACAGAAGCAAGAGAGCTTCTTATAATAATTTTTATGTTTTTTTCAGCAGAAACACTCAGCACAGGGATTAAAGAAGATATGTTTCTGCATCAGTGTAGATACAGCATGCTCAAGGTATGTATGGTTCATAATGCATGAAATCAAATGGTAGATTTCCTTTGAAGGTATTGTCTGGAACTACATCCCCCAAGCCTTATAGATAAAGTTTTATAAAACTGGGACTGTCACTTATTTTAACCACACTAAACGGCAACCCCTCAGTTAGTGTATTAACCCCTTCACGCTCTGTGATGGATATATCCGACACATAGCTATGAGGGGTGTATGAAGAGGGCTCACGGGCTGAGCCCTCTTCATACAGAGGTGGGCTTTGCTGCATATCGCAGCAAAGACCCATCGCTAACACCCGCGGTCGTTGCTTGCACCGATCGCGGGTGTTAACCTTTTCTTTGCCGTCGGCGCATGGGTGCTGCCCATATGAAAATATGGCGGCGCATGGGTGCTGCCATGTTACCTTCGATCGTCGCTCCCCCTAATGTCATCGGGGGGTGGGGGGGGAGTGGCGATCAGTTGCCATGACAGCCTCGGGTCTTCGTTTGACCCGAGGCTGAACGGTTTCTGCATGTTCATTACAATGAGCCAGTGGCTCATTGTAATGAATGACATGCAAAAACTATATATCCTGCGATACAGAAGTATTGCAGTATATGGTAGGAACGATCTGACCATCTAGGGTTAAAGTACCCTAGAGGGTCTAAGAAATATAGAAAAAAAAAAAGAAAAAAAAAAGTTTAAAAAATTAATAAAATATTAAAAGTTCAAATCCCTTTCCCTAGAACTGATATAAAATATAATAAACTGTAAAAATCAAACACAATAGGTAGCGTCGCATCCTAAAATGCCTGATCTATCAAAATGTAAAAACGGTTTTAACCGGCAGTGACCTCCGAGACGGGAAATGGCGCCCAAATGTCCAAAATGCGACATTTACACCTTTTTACATTACATAAAAAATGTAATGAAAAGTGATCAAAATGTTGCACAGTCCTCAAAATGGCAGCATTGAAAACGTTGGCTCATTTCGCGAAAAAAATTACACATCACACAGCTCCGTACATCAAAGTAGGAAAAAGTTATTAGCGTCAGAAGATGGCAAATTTTTTTTCCTTTATCGTACACATTCGTTTAATATATGAAAATGTATTAAAACTCTATAAAACCTGTATAAATTTGGTATCACCGCGATCGTACCAAACCAAAGAAACCAAAGTACAAAACCAAAGAATAGAGGAGCGAAGAGTGAAAGTCCACAAGAACGTGACACACATGCGTTTTTTTAAAAAAATTTTCCACATTTGGAATTTTTTTCCTGCTTCCCAGTATATGTCATGGAATAATAAATAACATCACGGGAAAGTTAAGGATTTTTGAAGGTAGAGAGCGCGTAATGAGCGAAAAAACCCTGCGTCCTTAAGGGGTTAAATATACTTTCTATAATTCCCTCTGGGAAATCTCACCCCTTTACCCTATTAAAAAATCTCCAAAGTAAGGTGAAATTGAGAGGAGTCCTATTTTTGCCTGAAATGTGTTAAGTTTAGAGGCTGCAGGGGGAGTGTCACTTCAGACTTACATATCTTTGGTTCTATAGCACCGAGAACCTGGTGACATATTAAAGGAAATCTACCACTTTGAAAATGCAGGAACTCATCTTGATTTTCCATAAATCCTTATATTTTCTGGAAAAAAAAGCACATGTGCATGTTACATTGGGGACTAACTATGCACGCCTACTGCGTGCTGTATATTTTACCAACTCCCTCCGAGTCCACAGTTCCTGAGAGCCAGTGACTTCACCTGGCTCTCAGGAACTCTTGCACATCTGCTTTCAACACCCAAGAAGCAGTCGTTTTTTGTGATAAAACCCAGCAGCTGCCTGGGCCATGCATGTCTGTGCATGAGCTGCCAAAAGTCAGGTGACGTCACCAGCTCTTGGAAACTGTGGAATGGGATGGAGTGGGTAGATTATACAGCACCCAGTAGGTGTGCATAATTAAAAGATGCTAATTTTAAAAGTTTTTTTTTCAGAATAGACAAAGTTCTATGCATAATCAACAAGAGATCATGCATTGGCATGCATGATCTTGGCTAGAATGAGGTATGCTTTAAATAGGCATTTTCAATGTGGTAGATTTCCTTTAAGGATAAGAAATCAATCTTTAAAGGGAATCTGTCAACAGAAAGTGACCTACCATTTATACTCGAGTATAAGCTGAGACCCCAGTATACAGCCTGCTAGCCCCCTGTACTATATAGCCAGCCCCCTGTAGTATAGAGCCTACCAGCCCCCTGTTATATATAGCCTGCCAGTCCCTGTAGTATGTAGCCTCCAAAAAAGAAAAGTGTACTCACCTTCCAACACTCCGCCCAGCTTAATTCGCTGTTCCGGTATCTTCTTCGTGTCCCTGCACTGTCCCTCGCAGAGATCGTGATGTCAGGCGCTCGCTGACATCATACTGTATGCCGATGCTGGCAAACATAGTACTATGTCAGCCAGCGGCTGACGTTACGATCCCTGTGACGGACGGCGCGGGGACACGAAGAAGATATTGGAGAATCAATTGATTGAAGAGGACCTGCCGAGAGGGCGTCGGAAGGTGGTTTTTTCATGACTCGAGTATAAGCCGAGTTAGGCTTTTTCAGCACAATTTTTGTGTTGATAAACTCTGCTTATACTCGAATATATATGGTAATACACCAATACCAGTATGTTGTCATACAGCTGAACACCTTTCAGATTGTGTTTCTTTCATGGCCCAGTGTGGTGGCATCATCCAGAAAATCAACTTTAAAGAAAGATGTAAATTGGTTGTATAAAGTCAAGGAGACGTAGAGTTTAACACTGAAGTCAAGCTCTCTCTTCCTCAGAAACCCCCTTCACTGTTATTGATGGTCCGGCATCCAGAGACATCACTAACTGGATCTCCTAATGTCCGATGCACAATATATGAGAAAGAGGCGATCAGAGCTCCCCACCTTGAATTTAGTATTGAACTCTCCGCCTCCTTGATTTTATACAACCAATTTACAGCTCACTTCAAAGTTTAATTTCTGGTTGATGCCACCGCACCGGAACCATGAAAGAAACATAAACTAGAAGGTGTTCCTCTGCTTCACAGTATTCTGGTAGTGGTTTATTAGGCCAATTGCTGATGACAGTTTCCCTTTAAGATTGCATCAGGCTTCTGTTTGTGGATTCACATAAAAGGGGTAATTTTAGAAAAAGCATACTATATATTATCTGGGAGAACTAGTAGTTTAATAGGGTAAAATCTGGTGACAGATTCCCTTTAAATAATAAGAATAAAATATGAGTATATTAGAAGGTTGCTTTAGACTAACAGAGATAATTTAGGCCGACTGTGACATGTCTGGACGGACCAGTTAATCTCCAATGGCAGTAGAAATCCACAAACGGCTCAGTAGTAAGAAAACCCCATGAAATAAATGTTCTAGTGCTGTCAGTATTTTATCTCTGCAGCCGGGTTCACGCGATGTAGTAGATCCCCCGTCTGTGTTTCTGTGTCATATTTCACCAATGCATGAGCATGAATAAAAGAACAGGCTCCGAGGCTTTCCAAATATCTGGGCTGCAGTGAATGAAACACATGACCCATAAAGATTTTATCAGTTGAGTGTAGTTCAGGACTAATAATATCCTGTAAATATGAATCACATGTCATGTGTATTATTAGAGAAATACTATTCTTAGGTATTAGTCAAATATTTATTACTTAGATCATTAGATATAACTCCAATGGGTTAAATGACCAATTTAGCATTTACAACACATAAAATGCATTAAACCTGCAGAACAAAGCTAACATCATAACCTGCACCTTTTCAAGGTTTTTTGTTTCCATTTTCTTGCCTTCAAATTTCTATAACTTTATTTTCTTTGCCATGTGCAGGCTTGTTTTTTGTGTAATAAAGTATATCTTCTATTGCCAGTACAGGCGGTCACCTACTTAAGAACACCCGACTTACAGATGACCCCTAGTTACAAACGGACCTCTGGATGTTGGTAATTTACTGTACTTTAGCTGTATGAGGTTTGTATTCTGAAGAACAAATTGTACCTCTTAGTACCACCACATAGCATTCATGGAAAAAACAGTCTGGGTGCATTCACATGGACTGGTTATGGCCGGGCGAGAACACGTCGGAGATGGCTGTTCACCCCTCCCCTCTCCATAGGAGACAGTGGCGCACAGCAGTGCCTACAGAAAAAGATAGAATCCACACATATGTTGCACAGTACCACCGCCGTGTGTCTATTTTCGTTACCAGGGTTAAACGCAGTGAAAAACCATTATCAGATTTTGATAGATCGGGCATTTTCGGACGCGGCGATACCTAATGTGTTTATGTTTTTTACTGTTTATTTATATCAGTTCTAGGGATAGGGGGGTGATTTGAGTTTTTAGGTTTTTTATTATCTTTTTTTTTATTTTTACTGTTTTTCAGACTCCCTAGGGTACTTTAACCCTAGGTTGTCTGATCGATCCTATCACATACTGCCATACTACAGTATGGCAGTATATGGGGATTTTACTCCTCATACATTACAATGTGCTGATAGCATATTGTAATGAATGGGTTAACCCGGAAAGATGGCGGCACCCATGCGACGCCATCTTTTTGAAGCCGCCGGCAGCTTTGCTGGCTGCGATCAGCGGGAAAACACCTGCGATCGGTACTGGCACCGGTGGCAGGTGTTACCAGTAAGACTTTGCTGCAATATGCAGCAAAGACTTATCGGCTATGGAGAAGGCTCGGCCTGCAAGCCCTCTCCATGCACCAGCACCGGGCATGTGACGTACTATTACGTCACATGTCGGTAAGGGGTTAAAGGAAACCTACCACTTCACCAGGAGACCCATTTTTAGCACTCCCCCAGTCCCCACAGAGCATAGAACATACGTTGCCAAAGTGTTTTTGTATTAAAAATTGGTTTTACAGAAAAAAAGATGTTATATTGTACCTTTCATTAGCATCTGCTGTGTGACTAGGCACTCTTCCACTGGGAGTGGCTGGAAAGGAGCAGTTTCCCCCACCCACCCTTGGAAACAGCTTCTCCATGTGTCCTTTTCAAATATATCAATAACTCCCCACACTCGGGATTGGCTGTAGAGGAGCAGGGGACGTCGCTAAGCCCAGTGATTGGTGTTTTCATATATTTGAAAAGGACACATGGAGAAGCTGTTTCCCAAGGGTGGGGGGGGGGGAACCTGCTCCTTTCCAGCCACTCCCAATGCTAATGAAAGGTACAATATAACATATTTTTTTTTATACAAAAGCACTTTGGCAGTGTATGTACTATGCTCTGTGAGGACTGGGAGAGTGCTAAAAATGGGTGACAGGTTCCCTTTAAAGGAAACCTACCAGTTAGAATGGCAGGGGTAAGCAGTTAGTACCGAGCACCAGCTCAGGGTGAGCTGGTGCTGGTGCTTAGTTTTGTTAGTGTTAATAACCGCTGTATCGCGGTTTTAACACTGTTTAAACTTTAGAGCAGAAGAGGCTTTGGCACTAACGTCTCCGGCATTTCCTATGTAGGCGCGGAAGCCTCTTCTGCTCTAAAGTTTAAAGGGGTTGTCCGAGTTTAAAAAAATATTTATATATGTGGCCGGGAGCGGGCTGACTAAAATAATAAAGCTGTACTTACCTTCCGGTGCCCTCCCGTATCGCAGCGCTGCATTCAGCTTCCGGCCGGCCGTGGCCGGGTACGCCTATCCGTCCCTATACACAGCATTGTGTATGGGGGCCGGAAGGTTGTCGTGTCCGGCCGGAAGCTGAATGCTGCTCCGGGGGCCATGTTTGTTTACATGGCGCCCGGACCGGAGCGACAGCAGCGCTGGATACGGGAGGGCACCGGAAGGTAAGTACAGCTTTATTATTTTAGTCAGCCCGCTCTCGGCCACATATATATTTTTATGAAAACTCGGACAACCCCTTTAAACAGTGTTAAAACCACGATACAGCGGTTATTAATCCTAACGAAACTAAGCAGTAAAGACAGGTTGCAAAAGCCCATTACAGCTGCATTGCAAATATGCCTTTCTGCTTTCTCTAAGCATTTGCATTACAATATAATAGTGTGTTATAACTTACCTTGCACCCTGACAGAATCCTCTGTTTGGTTCCAGGGGTTGGGCTTTGGTTTGGATGCATTTCAAAAAACAACATGTGACATGTCTGTGCTGCAGACTGCTCAACTCTCAGCCCCCACCTTTGTGCTCCTGTACAGATGTAAGTAGCCACTGCGAAACCCCTGGATCATAACACATTATTGTAATCATGATAAGAATTTGAGTCTTGTACCAATTGCTAGAAAGGATTCCTTACATATGTGACTTTCAAGCTTGGAGTTCTGACCCTGAAACAGCGTTCGATTGACAAAATCCAGCTACAATACGATCCATGAATTTCTGTGTTGTAGGCCTAAGGGTGCGGTAACACATACCGCTAGTGCTGCTTTTACAAATGCAGTGCTAGCGTACAGGGGCAGGCCTTGGCCCAATCGCATACGTGTTTCTATGGAAAACATGCGATCAGTAACCAGAACCCAGTGTCTTGTATTAAAACAATGCAAGACACCGGGTTCTGAGATCAGGCCAAGGCCTGCCCCTGTACGCTAGCACTGCATTTGTAAACGCAGCGCTAGTGGTACATGTGGCTGCACACTTAGGGTATCTGCACACGTTTGCGAATTTACCCCAGCGGTAATACCACATCCATTCCGTATACATCAGAAACCAGCTTCAATACTACATTACTGTACAATACTGCATTCCGGTAGTTTTGTAGCAAAGAGGCAGGTAATCCGTAACATGTACAGATACCATTTTTTTCAGTACGGTTTCATTTATACCTTTTTGGAAAGTGTATATCCTTTCAAAGATATTTTATTAAAATTTTATGGTTGGGGAAACTGCGTGAAAGTGTTGATTCCCATGTAACACACATCTCTTCCAACATCAGGCTCCTAAACATGATAACACAGATTTCTTGCCACCTTTGCCCCCCCCCCCCCCCCCCAAGAAACAACAACATACAGTCCCATGTAAAATGCACCTCTTCCCTATCCAGCCTCTCAGACATGCAGTCCCATGTAACATCTAGCTCTTTCCCCTATATCAACTCAAAAACATGCAGTCTCATGAGAAATAAAAACACTTCTTGCCACCTCAAAAATGCAGTCCCAGGTAAATTACACCTCTTGCAACTGTTTCCAGCCAAATATGCAGTCCCGTGTAACTTACATATTCTATGCTAACACCCTCCCCAAACATGCAGTCCCATGTAACTTACATATTCTTTGTACACCCTCCCCAAACATGCAGTCCCATGTAACTTACATATTCTTTGTACACCCTCCCCAAACATGCAGTCCCATGTAACTTACATATTCTTTGTACACACTCCCCAAAATTGCAGTCCCATGTAACTTACATATTCTATGTGCACCCTCAGCAAACATGCACTCCCATGTAACTTACATATTCTTTGTACACCCTCACAAAGCATGCAGTCCCATGTAACTTACATATTCTTTGCTAACACCCTTACCAAACATGCAGTCCCATGTAAAACACAAAGCTCACACCAGTTCAAACCCCAGAAATGCTTCAATCCTTATAACATCCTGTCCTGCACACCCTCCCTCTGTACTTATACACAAGTGAACAGTCATTACTCTTGTCTTGCACACACAAGTCTAGGCCGCCATTACACCTCCCCTGCTCCCTGTACTGTACATTGCTGGAATGTGCAAAGCCACACCCCTTATCCTGATGCCCCGCCCTTACCAGTGACGTCATAACTAACCGAAGAAGAAGCTTCCTCCATTTTCAGCCACGTCCTTCACACACACAAGAGTGACTAGTGATAGCAGCAGGGTTCAGGGGGGAATAGAAGCTGCCAGAGAGCATAATGAGCCACAAGTAGTCGGCTCAGAGGGAGAATTACCGCGGGGTTAAGTTACCAGTCGGTCCTGAGGGGTTTTTTTTCTGTCATGACGCCATCATTCCTGTCATATCTACCAGGAACATGGCTGCTGTTTGTGGAGATGTGGATATTTGCATTAGGGCAGTAATAGTAAAAAGAACAGCTCTTCAGCTTGTCTGGGACAGTGTGTACCTTACAATCAGATACTGGCATCCCTCACAATGTAATCTATGCTGATTACCATAGTAAGTCCTGGCTATGGCTGCCAGACACTACACACAGTGGTGCAGGTGGTTGTGTCCTGGTCTAATATTTCTTGTAAGACTGTATTCCCAATACTGTGGAAAATGGACATGTGAATAAAGCCCAAGGCTGCGCTCTCACATGCGTTTTGTAAACGCAAATGTTAACAGCAATGTAATTGGGCAAATCTCAACGTTTCTAGACGCAATGCAAACGCCACGGGTGAATACAACCAAGTTATAATGTATATAGTCTAGGTATAGTAGCCCAGGGCATGACTACCTACCTCACTGTGTATAGTGTCCGGCAGCCATACCCAGGCCGCACTATCATGGATTACACTCTGAGGGATGCCAGTATCTGATCACAGGGCACACACTGTCATAGAGAAGCTGGAGAGCCGTGAATATATTTTCCTGACGGGGTTACTGGCCTAATGCAAATATCTTCAGATCACATCCACACAGCATCCATCTCCCTGGCAGGGAGGAGATCAGACAGCACTGACAGGGTGTTTTGACAGAAGAAATCCTGTAAATAGATGCGTTTGTCAGATTCCTGACTTATTCAGTAAATTTTTTTAATACTTTATTTACATAGTGCCCTCGGTATGTGGGAAAAATACGGACAGCATTAGACATTACAGAGCAATATCTTCAAATATTTATGAAGAACCATCATATTCTTCATGTATATGTACTATGGCAGTGATGGCTAACCTATGGCACTGGTGCCAGAGGTGGCACTCGGAGCCCTTTCTGTGGGCACTCAGGCCATCACCAGAGAGGACTCCAGGTATCTTCCTGCAGTCCCAGACAGCCCAGGACTTGCTGTGCACAGAGATATTTTAAAGTGACAGCTCTACCTGGGACTATTTCCTGCTTTATTGGTGTCCTCAGGGGCTGGTATCAATGAAAACTGTGACAGAGAAGGGAGTATAAATCACAAATTACATTTCTGTGTTGGCACTTTGCGATAAATAAGCGGGTCTTTGTTGTAGTTTGGGCACTCGGCCTCTAAAAGGTTCGCCATCACTGTACTATGGGGTACATATACAAGGAACATTAGGCAATACAGAGCAATCACTTGGTCAGTTGATACAATAATGTTGCCGGCTTACAATCTATGAGGAGGATGAAGATGCTTGTACAGCTGCCCAGCCATTTTATGTCAGCTATAAGAATAAAGAAATAAATTAATACTGCATATGCCAGTCAGAAAAATCTCCAGCATTTTTATGTACGAGTCCATGGATAGGGATATATCATTGCAGTTACATCAGTTTTCTATCTTCAAAAGGTCTACCCATTTGTGCCAATTTTGCAAATTAATCCTATTCTACTATTCACTTCAGACCACCACATTTAGGGGTGGTAGACTGTCACCAAATGCATGCTTGTTACCTCAGGGGTTAATTGCGAGTCTTCCTGGCACCTACCGGCACGTCTGTTACCCCGAAATATGGTAAAATTATGGAAATTACCCGGAGGCACTCACAGCTCCATTAGCCGAGGGACCCCTAGCTCCGTTGGAAGATAATTTATTCGCTCCCCCTCATTGATATTTCCCTCAGGAAGGCCAGCCGTAAGTGCTGCAGACAGTTGGTGACATCGCCCGGCTGTCTGCGAAGCTCGTGCATGGATGTGAGCTACCTCCCAAGGTCCTTCTTCACCGGTCGGCTGCGCATGCGCGATGTTAGCAGACTGTCGCGTGACGTAACTGGCTCTCTGCAGCGCAAGAGTTAGTTTGGGTGTTAGATATATTAGTTACTGGGTAGGAAAGGAAGAAACTCACCCAAGGGTATGAGTGAGGTACCAGAGTTGCAAAATATTGGCAGTTTTAAGACTTCTTTTTAAAGAGGACCTGTCACCCATATAAAAGGCACTAGAAGCTGCTAGTAAGCAGCTCCTAGTACTACAACAGATGCAGCAGTGTTACACTACCAGCGTTATCAGAAACCTGATAACGTTACAAACACTGCAACGCTGTACCTGCATGAGGCTCGGCAGTCAATGGAGTGCCATCCTATGGAGTGGAAGGGGTGGATCCAGGATAGATCTGGGGGAAGGATTTAGGTTGGATGATGGATGAAATATGGGGAGCAATATTTACGAACTGAAAATATGTCTTATGGGTTCATTAACTGGAAAATAAAAGCTGCGTGGCATGTGGTGTGTGCCAATGCAAAAACCCCAAAATGTAATTTCCTTTAAGATAAAACTGCCTGGGGCATGAAGGAAAGTGTATAAAGAAAAAAAAACAACAAAAGATGTCATCAAGATACATTCCAAGTTTAATGTTTATGTTCCATTGGTTAAAAAGGGTGTAGTTTCCACAACACTTTCTGTGGATTCCACTTTAGGGCTCTTTCACATTGGCGTTGTTTTTCATTTCCAAAGTTTAAGGGGTCACTTTTTGGAAGCCTCCATTGTTCTGGTATCAAAGTAGCTCTGCAAGTGTGACATAGCACCTGAAATTTATCCCAATAAAATCTGCCCTCTAAATATCATTCAGCCCCTCTTCCCTTGCTTGCGCCAACGTCCTCTACAGAAGTTTACATCCACATTTAGGGGATTTCAGAATTCAGGATAAGTTGCAGAATGATCTGTGTGATGCAATTTTACCTTTAATGCTTTGTGATAAAATGTAAATTTAGGAGTGAAATGGCATTGTAATAGTACATTTGTTGGATTTTCACCGTTATGGTACTTCATGGGCGCTAGGAATATGACATGGTACCTGAAAACTATTAAAACAATGGAGCACATTTACTAAGGTCCGTGCACCAGTTTTCTGTCGGCTTTGCACATTCTTTTAGGTGCAGACTGTTTATACATGTATTTAAGAAGTGTCTGCGCCACATTTGTATCGCACTCGACCGCAGCTGCGATATGCTTCATGCGAAATTCTTCAATACAAATTTCTGCAATGAAGGGGGCGTTCCAGTACTCAGTCGGACTGTGCACCCGATTTAACATGCAAAGTCTGACAGAAATATATTGCATGCCCTATATTAACCTCTTAACGCTCAGCGTCCGATATATCGGACGCTGAGCTCAGTGACTTAGCGCTCAGCGTCCGATATATCGGACGCTGAGCTGATGCCGGTTTGGCTCAAGATCTGAGCCGAACCGGCATCGGGAAACACGGGGTGCCGGCTGTGACTTATAGCCGGCACCCCAGTGTAACACCCGCGATCGGAGTTGACTCCGATCGCGGGTGCTTAACCCGTTAAATGCCGCGGTCAGCGCGACCGCGGCATCTAACATGTATCTGGGGGGTCTTTCCCCCACGATCGGCCCCCCCGAACCGTTTTCGGGGTGCGCCGATCGTTGCTATAGTAACTCTGGGGTCCGATCTGGACCCCAGAGTTACCTGCAAGAATTGCCAGTAAGATGGCGTCTGTGACGTCATCTTACTGGCACAGTGCCAGCCTATGCAAGTGTATAGGCTGACACTGATAATACTCTGCAATACATGAGTATTGCAGAATATTATCATGAAGAAGCAATCAGAAGATTGCTTCTTCATGTCCCATGGTATAAAAGTGAAAAAGTAAAAAAAAAATGTTATTCAATAAAAAAATAAAGTAATAAATCACTAAAAATGCCCAAAACCCCCAAAACATATAAAGAGACATATAACTAAAAAAAAAGTCTAAATCATAACACAAACCCCACATATATAGTATCACCGCGTCCGTAACAACCCGTAGAATAAAAGTAAATCATTATTGAACCCCCACGATAAACGCCGTAAAAAAAAACTGCTATAAACCTTCCAAAAATTATGATTTTTAGCTATTCAATCCCACAAAAAATGCTATAAAATGCTATCAAAAAACCATGTGTACTCCGACATGATACTGGTGCAAAGTACAACATGTCCCGCAAAAAACAAGCCATCAACCAGCTCTGTAGCCAAAAAAGTAACAATGTTATGCCACTTGGAAGACGGCAATACATAAATGATAGATTTTTCCCCACATTAGGGTTTTGTTTGACAAATTTAGTAAAACGTAAGAAAATATATTCAAGTCTGGTATCCCCGTAATCGTATCAACCCATAGAATAAAGATAACATGATTATTAGTCTATACGGTGAACACCAAAAAAAAAAAGAGTAAAAAATCCAGTACAGAATTGATGCTTTTCTACTCCTGCCCTCAAAAAAAGTTCCTAAATTTTCAACAATAGGTGATACCAACCCCAAAATGGTAACAATGGAAAAAGCATCTCATCCCGCAAAAAAAATGGCATCACATGGCCCCAATAACGCAAAAGCGAAAATTTTATAGCCTTCAAAAGGGGCCAATGAGGAAACTAAAATCCTGGCAGCTGCAGGGCGCTCCTTCCCTTCTGCGTCTCGCTGTGCGCCCATAAAACAAGTAACGGCCACATGTGGGGGGTCTTTGTACTCAGGAGAAATTGCAGAACAAATTGTATGGTGGGTTTTCTCTTTTTATATTTTGGAAATGTGTAAATTTTAGTGCTAAATGAACGTATAAGGGAACAATTTGACCATTCTAAATTTCACCTCCATTTTGATTCAATTACTATGAAGATCTCAAGGGGTTAACAATCTTCGTAAAAGCGGTTTCTGATAGCTTGAGGGGTGCAGATTTGAAAATGGGTTGGTTATATAGGGGGTTTTGATGCTAAATATGTAAAATTTCATTCCAAACTGTATTTATCCCCAAAATAGTCAATTCTGAAAATCCGGAAAAGCGATATTCTTTTTGTAAGCCGCGTGACATCAAAATAAATTATCCAGACATATCAAAAATTATGAAAATGTAAAGTAGACAAATGGGAAATGTTATTCAGCAACTTATTTAGGTGGTAAATCTATCTGCCTGGAAACGCAATGATTTTGAATTTCGAAAATGGCAAATTTTTCAAAAAATTTATCATATTTTCTTTTTTTTTGTAAATAAACGCAAAACTTATCAGCCAAAATTTACCACTAAAATGAAGTACAACATGTGGGGAAAAAACAATCTCAGAATCGTTTTGATAAGTAACAGTGTTCAAAAGTTATAACCATATAAAGCGACGCAGGTCAGAATCCAAAAAATCGGGCTGAGCCTTAACCTGCAAAATGGCTGCGTCCTTAAGGGGTTAAAGGTGCACCAAAAAAAGTAGTGCACTCTGTCGGAGCTGTGCAGGTTTCGCCAGATTCATGAAGAACATGCGCTAGAAATCCTGAATCTGGCGCCCTCTGCACTAAACACACATACTGAAGTTGGCTCTATTCTTAGTAAATATGCTCCAATGTCTTCCCTCCTTGGAGCTCAATGGCCCTACAATGTGCCTAAATAGCAGATAACATTAGATTGTGGGAAGTGCACAAATTATTTGAAGATTACTTTTTTCCCGCATGAACATCTAATATATTCATAGTACATAATACACATGGATCAAGCTACTCCTGTTCTAAACTAAAGTGCTTCTCAAAATGTTTGCTATAGGAACAATTTTAATGTCACTTGGGTAAGGTAAAGGATTTTTAACTAATAATTGCATAAAGTGTCAGATTTGAATAACGAGACTTGGTCCTAATGGCGAAAATGAGTCGTATTCTTAAGAAGTTAACCGGTGGTCTTGCAGGAACATGGAAGCAACAAAATTAATGTTGTTTCCCCAAATACACTGCAAGACCCCATTCACACTGGTGTTTTGGGGACGTATATTTACACCTCCTCAGTGCACGGCTGGGAAAGGGGAGCATACAGCAGTGTGAAAGGCCTAAGGAAACTAAATGGAGCTCACTCTTAATATTCCTTAACCCCTTAATGACCTGGCCCTTTTTTGTTTTTTCAATCCCATTTTTCACTCCCCACCTTCAAAATCTATAACTTTGTTATTTTTACAAGTAAAGAGCTGTGACGGCTTGTCTTCTTTATTCTTTGGGTCGGTACGATCACGGGGATAAAAAATTTGTATAGGTTTTATAATGTTTTCCTACATACATACAAAACTTAAAACCTCCTGTACAAAAATTTTTGGAGGGATTTTGCCATCTTCTGACGAATTTATATGACATTTTCAATGCTACCATTTTAAGGACTGTACAATCTTTTGATCACTTTTTAATGAATTTTTTAGATTTTTCAAAATGGCAAAAAAGTGGCATTTTCAACTTCGGCGCTATTCTCCCTTACGGGGCTAAACGCATAGAAATAACATTATTTTATTTTGATAGATTTGGCATTCTCGGACATGGGGACACCTAATGTGTTTATGATTTTTACTGTTTATTTATGTGACTAATAGGGAAAAGGGGGTGATTAGAATTTTTAGGTTTTTTATTATAATTTTTTATAATTTTTTTTTTATTTTTACTATTTTTCAGACCCCCTAGGGTACTTTAACCCTAGGTTGTCTGATACCATACCATATACGGCCATTCTACAGTATGGTAGTACTGTATATGGGGATTTTCGTCCTCATTCATTACAATATGCAAATCACACATTGTAATGAATGGGTTAAAAGGAGAAACCGTGGGTCTTCAGCAACAGTTACCCCATCCTTAACCTCCCCCCCACTGCCCCCAATGATTTCACCAAGATTTTTGAAGCCGCTAGGAGCGATGGAAGGGATAACACCCGCGATCGGTGCTAGCACCGGTGTTAGGCTGCATTCACACGATCTTTTAAATTTTCACGTTCTGTATATTTCTGGCGTATTGTGCCGTATATACGTGCCGTTTTTACCCGTATGCGCACGTATTGCACCGTATCCGTACCGTGTCCGTATAAAACACGGTGGGCCAGCAAATAATGACAAATGATGACAAAAGCTTGCCCATCCCCAAATTTGGTCACCTGACCGGCCCAGACTCCATTTTGACTTTTCTGAGAGCAAGGTTTAGTCTCCATTGCTGCTTCTGGTTCTGGTTTCTGGCACTTCTTATCTTTTGCGATGGCATACAATCCCACAGACGATCTGCTCCTGGACTGGGTTGTTCTGCGCTTTCTCCGAAGGTGTTCTGCAATGCGTGAGGAGGAGCGGCGCTCGACTAGGCGATTTTGGGTTCATCCCATTGTTGCCGAGCGGCCTAGGAGGGGTCACTTCATGAACTTGTACGCTGACCTGCGCCAGCATCCGGACAAGTTTCACAACTACGTTCGGATGACTGTGACTTCATTTGATCGTCTTTTGACGGACCTGCGATCGGGGCTCCGGTTTCAGGATACCAACATGAGGCGGTCTGTGACACCAGAGGAACGGCTCATTGTGACACTGCGGTAAGTTTTTTCAAGTATATACATTTCATTATTTCAAGTTGGACAGTCTCTTTAAATATTAAATGTATTTTTTTTTTTTTAGGTTTCTTGCCACTGGGAACTCGTTTGCTTCGCTGCATTATGAGTTCCTGCTGGGCGTTTCCACCATTTTGATGATCGTGAGAACAACCGGCAAAGTGATATGGGAGCGATTGAGAGCTGCGGTGATGCCTGTGCCAACTGCTGAAGACTGGATCCGGATTTCTGATGGTTTCCTGGACTCAGCACAGTTTCCAAATTGCATCGGGGCGCTGGATGGGAAACACATACGTGTGAAGAAGCCAGCTCACTCAGGGTCCCAATTCTTCAATTATAAACAATATTTTTCTGTGGTTTTGTTGGCTTTGGCTGACAGTGACTACAAGTTTATAATTGTTGATATTGGGGCCTATGGAAGCTCTGCGGATGCAGCGGTCTTCAGGGCTTCCAGAATGGGTGAACAACTTCGCTCCAACCAGCTGACCCTGCCCGAGCCGAGATGTCTACCTGGATCTACTGGACCTCCTGCACCATTTGTTATCGTCGCTGATGAAGGCTTTGGACTTTCCCGTCATGTGCTGCGGCCATTCCCACGGCGTGGTTTGGATGAACGGAGGCGCATTTTCAACTATCGGCTCACCCGAGCAAGACGGTATGTGGAGTGTGCCTTCGGGATTCTTTGCAGCAAGTGGCGGGTTCTACATAGCTCTATTCAGATGGACCCGGACAACGTTAAGAAGGTAGTGCAAGCCTGCGTTATTCTTCACAACTTCGTTCGGATCCACGATGGTGCTTCAGATGGTGACCTGGAGGGACAACATCCAACAGCGTCTATCCCCCTGGACAACACTCTCCAAGGACGACCCGGAGTGGCTGGACTGTTTGTTCGTGAGCAGTTTGCCTCCTACTTTGTTTCTTCGGAGGGTGTTGTTCCCTGGCAGATGGATGCTATTAGTGGACGTTGAGGCTCTGGACTTTTAGATTAGTGTTTTTTTTTTATTTTGAACCTTTTTTGTTTTGGTAGTTTAGTGTAGGGACTCGCAAGTGATGGGGCCCCTTGACGTGGGTTGTGAGCTTACTACTTCTTTGACCCATATTCGAATAGTTGCTTTTTGGCTGACATTGGAAAATGAGTCAAAGGAGTAAACTAAGACCTCATCCATTCTTTTTTTTTTTTAATAAAATTATATACACAATACTTTGTCATGTGTTTTTTTTCAAAGACATTAGCAATGTGGATGGATGGTTATGTGTGCATTTGAATTTGGATGTAATAAACTTCAAAAATTGTTTTAAAAATGTGGCCGTATCTGCTCTTCTTTTAGCTTCTTTGTTCCTAATATTTAGGATATAATTCAAATGTACATGTGGAGCTCCAGGTATCATAGTCGTTAATGGAGCTTGGAGTTCCTCAAGCACATTTGCAAATTTTAACAAAGGGGTAAGTAAAGGAGGTGTGAGTGAGATGGAGGTATTATAACAAATATAAGAAGATTACCACATTCAAGGTGCTCGTATCTATGAGCAAGTGTACCTGGTTTATCCATGCTTGATTTGATGGTGATTTAAAAGTAGAAGAGACAGAGGAGTGCAAGGCTACTTTGCTGTTTGATCCCTGCACCCATCTGTCTCTTTTGCATGCATATACAGGATGGTAGTGGATGGAGTAAAGAATAATGAAAGAAGATTTTTTTTTTTTAACGAATTTATAAACAAATATTAACAATATATACAATTCAAAATGCTGTATTTAAAGTTCAAACAGCTCTCTAGTATATGGCCCTGATGTTGATTGGCCATGAGGAGCCATGGCTGAAGAGCCTTCGTAGGGGCCATGGAACACAGGGGCCATGGCAAGGTATCTGGTGGATGGAGGTGGGCTTGGAGGTAGCAGTCCACCCACATGCTGGCGCCGTCTTTCCAAAAAAAGAGCCACCTCGGACTTGTCCTTTGGTGTGCCCTTTTGAAAAATCTGCAGGACAGCCATCATGGCTACCCTGCAATTCATTCTGTCATCCTCATGCACTCCTTTAAGGTCTTGCACCATGGAGCGCATGAAGATGTCCTCCGCCGATTCATCGCGCCTCCTCCTCAACTGATCCAAGACCTCCGTCTCAGCAGCAATACTGAGACTTGACAATCCCAGCTGCCTCCTTCTACGAGAACGCATCGGTGCTTGTGGTGGTGGTGGTGGTGGTGTAGATGTAGATGGAGGTTGAGGTGTTGGTGACTGGGTGGATAGATCCTCTGGCTGCTCTTCAAAGGACTCCTCCACCACATCTTCCCCAGTCTGCATAGAGGCGGATTCCTCTAAATTATCCGCAGTTCTAGAGAAAAAAAAAAATTTTTAAATTTGTGCACATATTCTATAGTGCATTGATGCAACGACAATTCTGAGGACACAAGAACTTACAATTCTTTTATTAATAATGCTTTAAAGTAAAAATATATTTTGATAACTTACTCTCCAACGTCCATCACCACATCCAAAAAACGTAAGAAACTTGTGTAGAGGTACGGTTTCTTGTGCAGTTTCCCACTGCCACTTCTCCCTTTCTCTGACTTTTCCCTCTTATATTGGTCTCTTGCTGAGACCCAGCGTGTGGAGACCTTTTTTACTATAAAAAAAAAAAAAGTTTTTATTCATTTGCGGTTTCAAGCAATCATACAGAATAGTAATAAGAAGGTACAGGGCACATGGCTGCAGGGGTGATACAGGGCACATGGCTGCAGGGGTGATACAGGGCACATGGCTGCAGGGGTGATACAGGGCACATGGCTGCAGGGGTGATACAGGGCACATGGCTGCAGGGGTGATACAGGGCACATGGCTGCAGGGGTGATACAGGGCACATGGCTGCAGGAGTGATACAGGGCACATGGCTGCAGGGGTGATACAGGGCACATGGCTGCAGGGGTGATACAGGGCACATGGCTGCAGGGGTGATACAGGGCACATGGCTGCAGGGGTGATACAGGGCACATGGCTGCAGGGGTGATACAGGGCACATGGCTGCAGGGGTAATACAGGGCACATGGCTGCAGGGGTGATACAGGGCACATGGCTGCAGGGGTGATACAGGGCACATGGCTGCAGGAGTGATACAGGGCACATGGCTGCAGGGGTGATACAGGGCACATGGCTGCAGGGGTGATACAGGGAACATGGCTGCAGGGCTAATACAGGGCACATGGCTGCAGGGCTAATACAGGCTACATGGATGCTGGGATTATGCATTACAAATGTCTGCAGGGGAAGGTCATGCGCATGGCTGCAGGGATCCGCAGGGGTGGGGTATGCACATGGCTGCAGGGCAGGGTAATTAGCTTACCAAGAGATGCACGTTCCCGGGTACTGCTACTAGCCCATTCGTCCGGCAACAGTATTGCAGTAATCTCCTCCCACTTTTTGTGCTTGAGGGCACGGTTGTGGAAGTCTTCCAATCGCTTATCCCATAGGATAGGGTGCGCTTGCACCAGAGCCAGGAGCCTCTCCATCTGCACATAAGCCATGTTGCTTCTGACTCCCAGGAAAGTCCTCCCCTCCCCTCCCCTAGTTCCTGGTATTCCTAGATACAGAACGTATATACGGCAGCATACGGTGGCCACAACGTATGTCACCCGTATTTTATACTTTCCCATAGACTTCAATGGGGCATACGGCCGCAAGAACGTGAAAAAATAGGACATGCTCTATCTTTTTATACGGCTCACATACGGTACGGTACGTTACAGTGACAAACAGGGCAATTCTTTGTATCACCGTATCTCCCATAGGAATGAATGGTAGCGTATTCTGGACGAATATACGCCCGTATATACGGCCGTTTTTCAACGGTCGTGTGAATGCAGCCTTACCAGTAAGTGTTTGCTGCAATATTCAGCAAAGACTTACTGGCTATGGAGAGGGCTCATGGGCACCCGCATCCGACAAGTGCCGCCCTATTACAGTGCATGTCGGGAAGGGGTTAATAAGGAGTCAAAAATGTCTCCTGCAGAAATTATAAGATTCAACCAAAACTGGTATCGGAAATGAAAAGTGCAGGAGCAGAACTGGAAGATGAAAGTGAGAACTTGGGCTAAACCAAACCTTTATTACTGTCCTTGATCCTAGAAATGATTCTATTATTGAACTCGGCCCTGAAAGAATGATAATGATCTTTGCATAGAACATTTAATATCCGCCTGGATACAGTCTCTCTCTTACTCAGATGTGTCATCAGATGAATATAAAACAGAAAATGACGTGATGTCTACTACAGTAAAAGATGGCCCGCGGTGTGTCAGGTCAGTCCAACATGACATTACAAGATGCTGACATCATCACTCAAGGACATTTGCTTTGTACAGCTGGAATTATAAAAGCTATAGTAATAATCAGCATTGCCTTTCAGCATTATTTATCATGCCAGATGACAACAAATTGTACACAACTAGTAAGTATACAAATTAATACCCACCCCTTTTTTCTAACCTAGATCACAATCAGGAACAGGGTATAAGTGGATCATATGGATATACTAACTGGAATTTCTCCAAAACCACAGTTCACATTACAATTACAATTAATTACAATAAGCTGCAAACACATTTTCATTTAGATAAAGGAATCTGATGTAAATCAAAAGAATAACAATCAAAATATGTTATTAAATCAAATATAATCAAAGACATGATATCCTACATAAAATGATTACACATAAATTTATTTATGAGAAAATCAGATATTTGGTGAAATATTCACGATTTTTGGAATTCGTTCTACTTTTGTTCTACTTTTTCCACGCGTAGTCATAACAGCAAAAAAACTTAATAACCAACATTTGCCGAATGTCTACTTTATGTGGACATGGTTTTTATGCATACTCTCATTTTTGTAGGATGTTATGGGGCTTTGAACTTTGAATCGTGATTTTGAGGGACCTGCTCCGATTTCAAGTCACTTTGAGAGGCCTAAATAAAAGTAAAACCCCACAAATTACCCCATTATAGAAACTACACCTCTCAACGTGCGTAAAACAACTTTCATGAAGTTTGTTAACCCTTTAATTGTTTTAGCGGGTTTAAACAAGATCATATGCAATTTTGAAGTTAATATTTTTTTGGTCTAAATGAATGTGTTTTTCATAAAATGTACAAATTATCAGTGGATAAAATACCAAAACGCTCCACAAAGTTTGATATCAAATCGCTCCCGAGTATAACAATACCCCATATGTGGTGGTAACCTACTATATGGGCACACACCAGGGCATTGAAGGTAAGCTGCGCCATTCAGAGCAGATTATGCATTGTCACTTTACACTCACCGGCCACTTTATTAGGTACACCATGCTAGTAACGGGTTGGACCCCCTTTTGCCTTCAGAACTGCCTCACTTCTTCGTGGCATAGATTCAACAAGGTGCTGGAAGCATTCCTCAGAGATTTTGGTCCATATTGACATGATGGCATCACACAGTTGCCGCAGATTTGTCGGCTGCACATCCATGATGCGAATCTCCCATTCCACCACATCCCAAAGATGCTCTATTGGATTGAGATCTGGTGACTGTGGAGGCCATTTGAGTACAGTGACCTCATTGTCATGTTCAAGAAACCAGTCTGAGATGATTCCAGCTTTATGACATGGCGCATTATCCTGCTGAAAGTAGCCATCAGATGTTGGGTACATTGTGGTCATAAAGGGATGGACATGGTCAGCAACAATACTCAGGTAGGCTGTGGCGTTGCAACGATGCTCAATTGGTACCAAGGGGCCCAAAGAGGGCCAAGAAAATATTCCCCACACCATGACACCACCACCACCAGCCTGAACCGTTGATACAAGGCAGGATGGATCCATGCTTTCATGTTGTTGACGCCAAATTCTGACCCTACCATCCGAATGTCGCAGCAGAAATCGAGACTCATCAGACCAGGCAACGTTTTTCCAATCTTCTACTGTCCAATTTCGATGAGCTTGTGCAAATTGTAGCCTCCGTTTCCTGTTCTTAGCTGAAAGGAGTGGCACCCGGTGTGGTCTTCTGCTGCTGTAGCCCATCTGCCTCAAAGTTTGACGTACTGTGCGTTCAGAGATGTTCTTCTGCCCACCTTGGTTGTGACGGGTGGCGATTTGAATCACTGTTGCCTTTCTATCAGCTTGAACCAGTCTGCCCATTCTCCTCTGACCTCTGGCATCAACAAGGCATTTCCGCCCACAGAACTGCCGCTCACTGGATGTTTTTTTCTTTTTCGGACCATTCTCTGTAAACCCTAGAGATGGTTGTGCGTGAAAATCCCAGTAGATCAGCAGTTTCTGAAATACTCAGACCAGCCCTTCTGGCACCAACAACCATGCCACGTTCAAAGGCACTCAAATCACCTTTCTTCCTCATACTGATGCTCGGTTTGAACTGCAGGAGATTGTCTTGACCATGTCTACATGCCTAAATGCACTGAGTTGCCGCCATGTGATTGGCTGATTAGAAATTAAGTGTTAACGAGCAGTTGGACAGGTGTACCTAATAAAGTGGCCGGTGAGTGTATAATGGCTATACAATCTTTATTTTTTTTGCCAATTTGGACGTGAGATGCACTTTATAAATACTTGAATGTGTGCAGGAAAAAAAATCGTCAATTTTGGTTTCCTTTCTTTGTGTATTTCTTTAGGGTTGTACACTGTACACTAAAAATACTTTATAATATTTATTCTGTAGATCACTACGATTATGGTGATACCTCATTTACATAGTTTTTAATACTTACACCGAGCGGGAACAAAATAATGGTACTGATTTATTTTACAGATTGTTACATATGTGGCTATACCATGTGTGGTTTCATGATTTTGTGTATATTGCACTTTATTAGATATGAATAGGGAATGTTGGTGTTTAGGAAACTTTCATTTTATTTATTTCTCAGTGTGTTACAGCCGGGTCCTAGTCCCGGAAGAGGATCGTGCAACCCCAGGGCACTGGCAGACCCTGGGGCTGCCATCATCACGTGAAGTTCCCCTTGCACGTTGCGGCGTGTAAGGGGTTAACACCTGCGATCAGGGATTCTTAGAGGCGGGTATCAGCTATAATATACAGTCGACACCCGCAGCTTCTGGTGCCGGCTCTGATCAGGAGCCAGTGCCAGAAGCTTGACGTAATAATACTGAAAAATGCGGGAACACACCTCCTGCCATGCGGTACTATTACGTCAAATGTCGGGAATGGGTTAATAAGATCCCACTCACCCATAGATGGAATAAAAGACAGACCTGTGGATGTACTTGAATGCACACCTGAAACCCACTGCTTCTTTGTGTAACATAATGGGAAGGTCTACAGAAATTGGTAAGATTTCAGGAATTGATTTATGGACTTGCACAAGTCTGGTTCATCCTTGGGTGAAATTTCAAGATACCTGAAGGTGTCTTGTGAACTGTACAAACAATAATACGCAGATGGAAAAAGGCAGGTACAAGAAAGGTAGCCTATAAACATTGCTTGGTTACACCGGTTCTATCAGAAGGAATGGATTCAAACTTCTTTTGTTAGAAGTTTGTGGAAGAATATCCAAAACATTTGACAGTTTAAGGCAAGCGCCATGCAGGGCAATGATACCATTGTCGTCCTAGATGACTTCCTCAGGGGTATGTGGCCCAAAATTGGATGAACTCACTTTAACCCCTTCCCGCCGCGGCCCTTTTTCGTTTTTGATTTTTCATTTCTCACTCCCCACATTCAAAAATCTGTAACTTTTTTATTTTTACATGGGGGGAGTGTGTATCTGGATAGATGATGCAGAGATGAGTGTGTATCTGGATGGATGCTGCAGAGCTGAGTGTGTAACTGGATGGATGAAGCAGAGCTGAGTATGTATCTGGATGGATGATGCAGAGCTTGAGTGTGTATCTGGATGGATGAAGCAAAGCTGAGTGTGTATCTGGATGGATGATGCAGGGATGAGTGTGTATCCGGATGGATGATGCATAGCTGAGTGTGTATCTGGATGGATGATGCAGAGCTGTGTGTGTATCTGGATGGATGATGCAGAGCTGTGTGTGTAAATGTATGTCTGTGTGTACTGTGCTTTAGTGCGACCAACAGGGAAATTTTAATTGGTGTAAAATATATTTTTCTTTTTTTGGAAGCCTTAATCTGGGGTGCGTCCTATAGTAAGAAGCGTGTTATATCATTTTTGTGATCTCAGGAATGGTAACGAGATTTCTTAAAATTTGCAGATAATTATGGGAGATTGACTTTCTTAAGAAACTCTGCTATGGAATGTTCGGTTGGCTCATGGCTATTAGGATTATTTTTTAACTTGTGATAAAAACTAATCGCTAAACCTCAGAACTTTTTTAATCAGTGAAAACACAGATGCCCAGAGTGGAACTAACAACTTGCAAGACCACCATATGTGAAGTAGTGAACCAATTTCGGATTTACATCTCCAGCACCATGGAGTAGAGCCTGGGTACATTTTGGATAACCTGTACGGGGTAAGATACCACCTATACAATAACTTATGGGAGGATTCTAGATGGTTTATGCAATGGATGCCTAGGACCACAGTGTGAGGGCTTCATGCCACTGCTCGTCCGTAAACTGTTGATGCAGTTCCTATTCCCATTTTTCTCTACGTAGAAAGGTGCTGCACGGGGACGGTTTTATGATGGCTGAGTAAACCATAGAAATTCCCTTCTTTCTTTTAACCTGGGAAGAGAAGTAGAGTTCATACCGCGAGGGCTTCAGGCTGCTACATGGTTTGGAGCCATTAATGAAGTGGCGGATTTGCAGATATTTGAAGAACTCCAAGTTAGTTTTTGGGCAATCTCCTCAAAGGAGAGAAGTGCAAGATCCTTAAAGGGGTGTTCCTATCTGGGCATTTACATTTAACCTCTTAACGCTCAGCGTCCGATATATCGGACGCTGAGCTCAGTGACTTAGCGCTCAGCGTCCGATATATCGGACGCTGAGCTGATGCCGGTTTGGCTCAAGATCTGAGCCGAACCGGCATCGGGAAACACGGGGTGCCGGCTGTGACTGATAGCCGGCACCCCAGTGTAACACCCGCGATCGGAGTTGACTCCGATCGCGGGTGCTTAACCCGTTAAATGCCGCGGTCAGCGCGACCGCGGCATCTAACATGTATCTGGGGGGTCTTTCCCCCACGATCGGCCCCCCCGAACCGTTTTCGGGGTGCGCCGATCGTTGCTATAGTAACTCTGGGGTCCGATCTGGACCCCAGAGTTACCTGCAAGAATTGCCAGTAAGATGGCGTCTGTGACGTCATCTTACTGGCACAGTGCCAGCCTATGCAAGTGTATAGGCTGACACTGATAATACTCTGCAATACATGAGTATTGCAGAATATTATCATGAAGAAGCAATCAGAAGATTGCTTCTTCATGTCCCATGGTATAAAAGTGAAAAAGTAAAAAAAAAAATGTTATTCAATAAAAAAATAAAGTAATAAATCACTAAAAATGCCCAAAACCCCCAAAACATATAAAGAGACATATAACTAAAAAAAAAGTCTAAATCATAACACAAACCCCACATATATAGTATCACCGCGTCCGTAACAACCCGTAGAATAAAAGTAAATCATTATTGAACCCCCACGATAAACGCCATAAAAAAAAACTGCTATAAACCTTCCAAAAATTATGATTTTTAGCTATTCAATCCCACAAAAAATGCTATAAAATGCGATCAAAAAACCATGTGTACTCCGACATGATACTGGTGCAAAGTACAACATGTCCCGCAAAAAACAAGCCATCAACCAGCTCTGTAGCCAAAAAAGTAACAATGTTATGCCACTTGGAAGACGGCAATACATAAATGATAGATTTTTCCCCACATTAGGGTTTTGTTTGACAAATTTAGTAAAACGTAAGAAAATATATTCATGTCTGGTATCCCCGTAATCGTATCGTCCCATAGAATAAAGATAACAGGATTATTAGTCTATACGGTGAACACCAAAAAAAAAAAGAGTAAAAAATCCAGTACAGAATTGATGCTTTTCTACTCCTGCCCTCAAAAAAAGTTCCTAAATTTTCAACAATAGGTGATACCAACCCCAAAATGGTAACAATGGAAAAAGCATCTCATCCCGCAAAAAAATGGCATCACATGGCCCCAATAACGCAAAAGCGAAAATTTTATAGCCTTCAAAAGGGGCCAATGAGGAAACTAAAATCCTGGCAGCTGCAGGGCGCTCCTTCCCTTCTGCGTCTCGCTGTGCGCCCATAAAACAAGTAACGGCCACATGTGGGGGGTCTTTGTACTCAGGAGAAATTGCAGAACAAATTGTATGGTGGGTTTTCTCTTTTTATATTTTGGAAATGTGTAAATTTTAGTGCTAAATGAACGTATAAGGGAACAATTTGACCATTCTAAATTTCACCTCCATTTTGATTCAATTACTATGAAGATCTCAAGGGGTTAACAATCTTCGTAAAAGCGGTTTCTGATAGCTTGAGGGGTGCAGATTTGAAAATGGGTTGGTTATATAGGGGGTTTTGATGCTAAATATGTAAAATTTCATTCCAAACTGTATTTATCCCCAAAATAGTCAATTCTGAAAATCCGGAAAAGCGATATTCTTTTTGTAAGCCGCGTGACACCAAAATAAATTATCCAGACATTTCAGAAATTATGAAAATGTAAAGTAGACAAATGGGAAATGTTATTCAGCAACTTATTTAGGTGGTAAATCGATCTGCCTGGAAACGCAATGATTTTGAATTTCGAAAATGGCAAATTTTTCAAAAAATTTATCATATTTTCTTTTTTTTTGTAAATAAACGCAAAACTTATCAGCCAAAATTTACCACTAAAATGAAGTACAACATGTGGGGAAAAAACAATCTCAGAATCGTTTTGATAAGTAACATTATTGAACCCCCACGATAAACGCCGTAAAAAAAAACTGCTATAAACCTTCCAAAAATTATGATTTTTAGCTATTCAATCCCACAAAAAATGCTATAAAATGCGATCAAAAAACCATGTGTACTCCGACATGATACTGGTGCAAAGTACAACATGTCCCGCAAAAAACAAGCCATCAACCAGCTCTGTAGCCAAAAAAGTAACAATGTTATGCCACTTGGAAGACGGCAATACATAAATGATAGATTTTTCCCCACATTAGGGTTTTGTTTGACAAATTTAGTAAAACGTAAGAAAATATATTCAAGTCTGGTATCCCCGTAATCGTATCGTCCCATAGAATAAAGATAACAGGATTATTAGTCTATACGGTGAACACCAAAAAAAAAAAGAGTAAAAAATCCAGTACAGAATTGATGCTTTTCTACTCCTGCCCTCAAAAAAAGTTCCTAAATTTTCAACAAAATGGTAACAATGGAAAAAGCATCTCATCCCGCAAAAAAATGGCATCACATGGCCCCAATAACGCAAAAGCGAAAATTTTATAGCCTTCAAAAGGGGCCAATGAGGAAACTAAAATCCTGGCAGCTGCAGGGCGCTCCTTCCCTTCTGCGTCTCGCTGTGCGCCCATAAAACAAGTAACGGCCACATGTGGGGGGTCTTTGTACTCAGGAGAAATTGCAGAACAAATTGTATGGTGGGTTTTCTCTTTTTATATTTTGGAAATGTGTAAATTTTAGTGCTAAATGAACGTATAAGGGAACAATTTGACCATTCTAAATTTCACCTCCATTTTGATTCAATTACTATGAAGATCTCAAGGGGTTAACAATCTTCGTAAAAGCGGTTTCTGATAGCTTGAGGGGTGCAGATTTGAAAATGGGTTGGTTATATAGGGGGTTTTGATGCTAAATATGTAAAATTTCATTCCAAACTGTATTTATCCCCAAAATAGTCAATTCTGAAAATCCGGAAAAGCGATATTCTTTTTGTAAGCCGCGTGACACCAAAATAAATTATCCAGACATTTCAGAAATTATGAAAATGTAAAGTAGACAAATGGGAAATGTTATTCAGCAACTTATTTAGGTGGTAAATCGATCTGCCTGGAAACGCAATGATTTTGAATTTCGAAAATGGCAAATTTTTCAAAAAATTTATCATATTTTCTTTTTTTTTGTAAATAAACGCAAAACTTATCAGCCAAAATTTACCACTAAAATGAAGTACAACATGTGGGGAAAAAACAATCTCAGAATCGTTTTGATAAGTAACAGTGTTCAAAAGTTATAACCATATAAAGCGACGCAGGTCAGAATCCAAAAAATCGGGCTGAGCCTTAACCTGCAAAATGGCTGCGTCCTTAAGGGGTTAATTTAATTCATTTGCCACATGTAAACATTTCTTCAATTGTTATTAAAAAAAACGTACCTGTGTGAAGATAATTTCTCATAAATGTAGTCATGTTGTCCCTTAGAAACGAGATAGCTTCCTCGGATACGACCACCTCACATTTTGGCAGCAATGGCCAGACATGCGCTATTAAGTCCTGCCTGACCACCTAGATTCAGCGATCATTACCAATGGATGGCTGTGTGACATGTAGTAACTCCCGGACATTTCATATACAAAAACCTTTTGTTTCTTTGTGCAATCCCTCCAGCAGAGGTGGTCGTATCCAAGGAGTCAGTCTTGTTTCTAAAGGACTATAAGACTACATTTACGAGAAATGTAGTCACAGGAACATTTTTTTTTGAATAACATCTAATTGAAGAAATGTTTATGTATGGCAGATTCATGTGTAAACTCTTTAAGTGTTTCACAGGAATTAAAGCAAAATAGAAGTAAATTTAGTTTTTTTTTTCAATAAAATATTAATTTAGACCTAAAATTTAAAAATTAACAATTGGTCAAAGGAAAAAAACACCACACAATTTAAATTGCTACAACATGCCTTTAAATTGTTAGGCAACAATAATAGTCGAATGTGTTTGTCAAAATAAACTAAAGATCCTATAAAAAATAAAGGTCAGCCAAAAATATATCAATCTTTATTAGATACACAAAGGTTATCCAGGATATATACACACATGGGAGTCCAACAGCATAAAAAAGCAGGGAATCTATCTGCAGTAAAGATGTTCGCCACTAGATGGTACAACGTGCCAAGGTATCAAAATGTGATCAAAATAAGCACGAAAAAACCAACAAAAAAAAGAAACAGAAAAACTAATTTTTAAAAAATGTAAATATAATAAAGGTTAGGCAATGCTGGTATTTTTCATATGATCTAAGTTTATAGAAACAAGTATCCAATATTTTAAAGTTGACCTGTAAAAATATCCACTAGTAACCCACAATGTATAGGGACATATCTAAGGGTTCCCTTAATCAGGCATAGAAATTAGCTTAGGACTGATTGCAACTTTTGTTTTTAAAGGTCGTCAATTCACTAAAAATCAAATGCGTATCTGTCAATAAGGAAAGATTGCTAAAATACATCCAGCAGAAAAGAAAAGCCAAGAAGAAAACAGTTTTGAGGGCACATAGCAGGATACAGAACCGAGTGGATAGATTTTGCTTTTAGTTTTTAGCCACCATGATGCATTCCCAGACTATCGGAACAGTGAAAAACCCCAACAACTGAACCCATATTGGAAACAACTCCCCTTAAGGTTTTTACTAAGGGGTATACAGATTGTTCCTCCCCTCACTGCATTTCACATGAATTAAAACAATATGGAAGTAAAAAAATTTTTTTTAATTGTATCATAATTCCTTCACATCCAAATGTTCCATGGAATCAGCAACTTCTATATGACCATGCCAACTGCAGCCTTTTCAAGACTGGTTTTCTAAAGGCCATCTAAAGCCGGTAGGATGTGGGCGCTACCATATTGGTTTTGATCCGCATTGCCCGTGAAGTCATCGACAACTGTGGGTCTTTATAAGATCTGAGGCTGTGTAATGTATGCAGATCTGTTACAATGTGCCAGTGGCAAATTCCACATATACCACCATGCAGTAGTATGGCAGTATATGCTAGACAATCAGGGTTATCAGAGTGATCCCTAGGGCAGTGTTCTCCATTATTTTTGTATTTGGGCACTGGCTGCACCGAAAAATGTTTTCCAGGGACTCGGGGCAGGTAACCTTTCTCTTACCATGGTCTCTAACCCCATCCCATATAGTGTCCTCCCTGCCTCCCCCCTTTATAATGCCGCTTTTTCTGTAGTCCTTTTTTTTTTTTTTAACTCTTTTATTTGAACAAATAGCAAAGCAAGATCAAGTATTACATCATATCATATTGCAATTGTCAAAATCAATTTCATAAGTAAAATATGTACAGTATTATACATAAACTTTTAACCGTTAGCATCAGGTGTCCTGTGTGTTTATTCCGTAAGTGCAGGATTCGAAAGCAGGTCCAGCAGAATGCCCCACATTCTACAGAAAAGGAGCCACTGCATGGGGTAAGCAGTTATGTTTTACCTAGACACAATACTTTTGATACAATGGTAAGTTACAGAATGGATGGTTCCCCTGCCTTGTTCCTCTTCCTAAGTTAAATCTTGTTGGCCGTTAAGAGTGATATAAGCTGTTGGCCTTCGATATATAATAGATATCCAACGCAGGAAGGCAGGACTGGAGCCAAACCTACATAGTGTCCTGAGAAGGAAATTTCATTCAATAGAATCAAAGACCATGGCTGCATCTAATGAGGTCATGGCCCAATTCTCCCCCTTCTCTACGTCCAGTATTTAAGTTCTGTGGTGGTTGTCTGCTGTGCTACACCCCATTATAAAACCTGATTGGTTCTTGTGGATCAGGGTAGTTAGAAGCTAGAACTTTAGTTAGTAATTTATAATCTGAATTTAGCAGTGAAATTGGCCTATAAGACCCACACTCGCTGGGATCCTTGTCTGGCTTTAACAACACAATAATACTGGCTGAGTCAGGTAATGTCTGTGAAGACTCCCAGTAAAGCTGGCAGCAGCTCCTCCTGATACTTAAGGTATGCCTCTAAGGGCAGGCCATTAGGCCCGGAAGCCTTCCCCTTGGCCATGCCTGTTAGGGCTTCCCCAATTCTGCCCATACCCCTTACATTCCATGTCAGTACAGAGAACGGCATATAGCTAACTAACAGTTAAACAAGAAAATCTAGCAACACTAAAATGGGAAAATAACACACCGTTAGCACCTTCATTTTACTGAAGGTGAATTAAATCCCCATCTGTCCGGCGCTAGACCCCGCGGAGCCCCTAAATATAAGGCAGAGCTCTGCGGTTCCAGCACCAGACAACCGGAGTGCAAGTATCGGGGCAAGTACTTGGCGGTTTAAAGGAAATCTACCATTTGATTTGATGCATTATGAAGCAAATATACCTTGAGAATGCTGTAGCTACACTGATGCAGGATCAGATATTGGTTAATCCCTGTGCTGAGTGGTTTTGCTGCTAAAACAGATATAACATTATGATAATGAAGCTCTGTGGCTTCTATCTCTGCTCTGGCGCTTGCTTTGCCGCTTCTCATAGCAGGAGAGTTTCTCTCTGATTGCATCATCATCTACTGCAGTTCCCTTCCTGCCAGACAGAATACTCAATTGCTGCACCATCCCCCAGCTGCTGTGTAATAGTCATTCAGCTCAGGTTGATTAGTGCTTGACTAGACATGCTTTACATAGCAGTCATTTGTAATTCCAAGCTCCTGAGGGAAATCAGACCAATCTATGAAATTAATAATAAATGGTTCAGTCTTTTCAATTTTTATGCAGGATAGGGATGAGGTAGTAAGTAAGCAACCGGAAGGGGGGGGGGAGGGGTATTAGAATTTGGGCAAATAAAGGCCTAGCCTTTTTCATTGCTTGCGGGCAGCCGGAGCTCTAGGTACATGAGTGGCTGGCCTAGCGCTCACCTGCGGTCATTGTGCTGGGTAACAGGGAACAGTGGCCTCGTCCACAACCTGGCAGGTCTTGGGCAGGTTGAAGGTACAAGAAACGGAGGGAGAGGCTGATGAGATTCTCCCTGGGGCACCCACGATGCAGGTACACAATAGAAGTATACCTGCTTAGCTACATATATCTGAGCATACTAGAATGGAAGACCTATAACTGCCCAGTATGGCAAAATTCTCACAGATGTTTAATGTCCCTTATCAAAGCTGGATTGTCCACAATGGCTTCCAGGTTCTTAAATACCACAGATTCATATTGAAGATACTTTGCTTCTCCGCTGAAGAGTAAATTATGGAATTGGTATAAGTTCAGCAGGGATCTCCACTTTGAAACTAGGTCTTCCTGGTTGTAATTGGAGCAATCCAGCTTGATAAAGGGGCACAATTCTTGTGCTTGGAGACCATTTTTTTGGATAACTAATTTGTATACATGCCATACATCAAACTGGTATAAATGCTTGGTTACTGTTCTTTTATAGTTTTCCTGAAGGACAAATGCCAGTAGGTCACCACTATTTGCACATTAGCAATTAATGATCCTCTGTCATTAGCCTTGCAGAGGAAGTGGGAGGCACCAGACTGGGTAGTCGCAAGATCAAGCACTTACATGCACCAGGAAGAAGATGGTGAAATCCGGCAGACCTGAGCGGGGAAGCGACACATGCAGGAAATCGGGCGCACGATCGTCTTGAATTGCAGCAGATGTGCATTCCGGTCGGGGATTGCGCAGGACAGGTAAGTAAATGTGCCCTAGTGACTGCCCTGCCTGGAGCCGAACTGAGCAGTGCCTACATTTTCTGTGCTAACTAAAGACTCCCCTGGGTTCCCCTGCACTGAGCTGTGTATCTGCTGGACGGAAGGTGCCTGTCACCATGACATGTGGAGGGTGAGGGGCTTCATACTATGTGTAATAATAGAAAGGGACACATATATATGCTGGATACCGCTTGTATGTATAGTGAGGGGGACATGTTTGTGGTGTATACAGCCTGTGTGTATAGTGAGGGGGACATGTATATGGTGTATACAGCCTGTGTGTATAGTGAGGGGAACGAAGGGTGCCAGTAGCCAAAACGTGCGTCAGGGACGGAAATATCATGGGCACCGGGGCGATCACATAGCCCAATATGGGTAAGATTCTAGATGTTTATGTGGAATAGATGTACCATCTGCAAGCCAATGTTTGCTGTTATAGCCTTTATGGACCCATACAATGCAATAGGCCCCATTCACACTACCGTATGGGGGACGTATGTAGGGCTGCAAGCTTGCAACGTTACATACGTCCCGTATAGACGGCAATGGCCACACTTAGCTGTGCGGGCATATGTCAGTGTGAATTCTCCCTGTTGCGTTTGCTCTTACATCTCCTTTGTCGGCTATTAGTATCACATGCCAGCACGGATGTAGTAGTGCTGCATTCAACGTGTTCACCCAGACACCACGCCACTGTATATGTTAGAAGCATCATCGCGTCCAGCTGCTCGGTACGGTCTGTGAGCTTGCAATTGGGCAATTAGGAATAGCGTGGCAGCACACGGATGCAGTAGTGTGAGCTGATATTACAGTGGCATCAAGCTACTTCATGTGAGAGAGATATTGCTCAGGGGGGTGTAATACGACAAATAAAGGGACCCTCTCCTGTATAATCGTCCCAGGCTGGTATTCCATGGCCTTTCTGGCTATGATAATGTATGGTGATACTAGTTATACCATACTAGTTCCTTGTGTTTCTCACAAATGAATATGAGACTATATATGAGTAAATAAAATTTACATTTTATTTTACACACTCCTAACAAGTAACTTCCTCCCTAACAAGTAACTGAATTTGCCCTTAGACTTATCCCTATTTTATGCTTGGACTACTGTTTACATTGATCTGCCTCAATGTGTTTCTCTGAGATTTTCCCTGTATCTGTGTCCCACTACCACCATTTACCAGAATATTTACAAAGAGAAATGTATCCATCAATCTGTTTTGGTGGTCTTTCTACTGAGGTAGTGTTTGGTGGAAGCTAGGATCTCTGGCTGACCCAACTACTTTGTATTTCACCTTCATCAAATTTAAGAATCTTTAGTAGAAGCTTGTTTAGCAATTGTGACTTGGGCCCATTTAATATCTTCACTACCCAATGCTTTTCAAAATTCAAAGAGATATCTGTTACTATTGCCATCATTGATTCCCATCAAACTGCTTGAGTACTGCCTGCACTCTCCCAACATTTTTATTTTGTTCTAGCACTGCCAGTATTCTTCTGGCCATCACGACATCATAATAGAAGTGCACTTGCTTAGAATGATTCCTTGTCAAAGTGCATTTGCTGGAAGACTTATAACTGCCCATTATGGCAAAATTCTCACAGATGCTTATTAAAGCTGGATTGTCCACAATGGCTTTCAGCTTCTCAAATGCTGCAGATTCATATTGAAGCTTTTTTACTACTCTGTTGAAGAGTAAATTATGGGATTGGCATAGGACCTATTACATTCCCATTCAAGAACATCAATGGCATGATGCAGCAGGGAACTAGGCTTTGCAACTAGGTATTCCTGTTCATAATTGGAGCCAGGAAATTCAGCTTAAAAAAGGGGCACATTCTCCTGCTCGGAGACCATTAGGATTTTTTGCCCAACTGATTTGGATGTATGCCACACATCAAACTGGTATAAAACACTGGGGTACTGTTTTCTAGTTTTCCTGATGGACACATGCCGGTCGGTCACCACTATTTGCACATTAACAATAATTATCTTGTCTAATGTTTTATTGAATATCTTGTTGTCCCCACTTACTGAGTAAGCTGGGGGCAACCTGTTCTATTGAAAAATCTATTCATTTACTGGACTTTGTTATCAGCATAGGATAAATGCAGTTTTTAGCAGAAAAACAGGGATGTCTAACCATGACCAGCCAGGCATATAGAATGACTACCTATTGAAATAATTTCTCTTTTCCTCCCAGTGATGCAGAACCATTGGAAACATGTATTCTGTCTGGTTTCTGCAGGTTGTGGACTGGGATATCATGAAAAACTTTTTTTTATCTTTAAAAAAATTTGCCCCTCAAGACAATATCTTATATTACCAATTGGTGTTCTTTTTAAGTTGTTTTAAGTTGTATTTGTCTACAGATGTTCCATACAATAATTTTTGCATTTAACCTCCACAATTATACTCACTTCATTCCTACAAATTTTGATGTGTACAAACTTTTTTTAGAACAAAAAACAGTACAAAAAACAGTCTTAGTGATGATCTGTCCTGGGGTAAACTTGGGTAATTCTCAGGTGCAATGCACACCCCCTAACTGGACAGGATCTGCCGTCACAGCATTATGCTTCGTACTGACGCTATGACAGCCGGTCCCGTAGATTAGGCTCCAGTTGGGGGGGGGGTGGCTCGCACCTGAGCATTACCCCCATGACGTAATTGGTGCACATGAATCAAACAAAACATACACACATGTATCTTACATAAAACCAAATACCAAAAGGAATTTTTCAGCTAAAACTGTAGCACAGCAGATACATCTCCACTCCAAATGATCAGCATATCATCGATGTATCTGCTGTACCAGGGGAGTTTGAAGTCTCTAGGAAGCGTTTGGTTTCCCTCAATTGCTTTTATTTTATCATATGCCATAGAATTTAGTGTTTTTTTAACTGCTGTAGTTGTCACCAATGGGAATATGTACTGCATGTGTCACACCAATGGATATTTAATACATGACAAACTATCTTTCAACCACATTGTCTGGGTCTGCAGTTACTAAATTTTAAGATTGCAAGCAGCTTTTTGTCCAATGGATTTTGCTAGATGCCATACATCACATTGACGCTTGATGCATGGGTGTTCCTCCCTGATGCATTTTGGAATAGCTACATGTCTATCAGTACAACCATTCTTACATTCACATTTGCCTTCAGAACAGAATCCAATGTTTTTTTAAATGCCTTTTTTTCTAGACTCGCAGATGTAGCTGGGGGGGATAAGCTGCTCCGCTTTAAAATTCCGGTTTAATTATCCATCATTGTATATTTGGCTGGGACCCAGGACTATCTGCCTGTCTATCAATGGACAAGCAGACAGGTTTCTGACCAAGAGCACTGCTGATATTTCTTTTTTCTTCTACCTACTACTCATGGATCCTTGGAAAGATCTATTTTGGCTTGTACCTGAATGTGCATAACATGAGATAAAGTACATTTTCAGAAATTAAAGAAAAATATGATATTTTGAAAATGACAATCGCACTGACTACAGGTAGATTTCATGTTGGTATTCTTTTCACTCTGGGCTGACTACTCCATGTATTATTTGTATGCCCAATATGACATCTAACATCAACGTTGATGGATATGGGTGAGTTTTTCACCACACGTCTTTTGTGGATCCAGGGAATATTCATAAGTTTTACCAAACAACTTTTGAAAACTAAATATTTCGACTCATGAACATACGGGGTCATGACGTATTCTAGTTAGTACTTCAAAATCAACAATGGAAGATGTTTGATCTTCTTCATCATCAGACTCTAGAACTGAATCTGTGGTAAATGAGGTAGTATCTCTTTGGTCTACTGTATCAGAGCCCGTAGAGAAATAGAAGGAGCCATCTGAATCATAAGGTGAGATACTAGAACTATCGCTAATATTATTACAGTTGGATTCTTTGTGATTTAGTATCATTCTAGACTGATCAGTTATGGTGTCAAGGCAATCAATAGATGATGGGATAATCACAGATGTACAATCCTGGTGTTTTGTTTTTTTTATGTTAAATTAGGAATATTATCATGACTCACTTCTAAATTTATAAATTGATGCAAATCTGGATCAGGCTCTGAAATTGTTGATTTCCTTACCTAAAACCTGAATTGACCTTTGTGTAGATTATTACCTTGAACTATCAGAGTGGACACTTAGTGGTAATTTCCCTAAGGTTTCACTTAGAGATGGACTTGCATTTCTGCTATTTCTGTATGTTATAAAATTGTGGGCAAAGCGTCACATCTCAATTTTCTTTTAATCCCATAATATTGATATGCGTTCTGGTCAAAGTACTTTGAACTTACTGGTCAGGTTTTTTTTTACAATCTAAAATTTCAACCATTTTGTCGAGATTATTAAAATGTTGTAGAGCTTGTTCTAACCATCTATGTACAGTGATGTTTTTTGGGAAACAAACGCATTAGCATATCCAGATCTTTAGCGGCACTGCCAGCCGTCTCAGTCATAGTGTGGAGAGACAGTGTGTGATCACCGTACTGTGACCGGATGCCATAGACATCTATAAGAGCTGCATACCTTCATCTGCAATGAGTCTGTGCACCTGCAGGAGGATGACCATCTAGGAATGTCAGCTGGCGCTATGATTATATACATACAAAAACATAAACCAAACTTAAGTAGATGTTTATCATAGAAAAAGATCTTGTACTTATTTTTACCAGAATATTTACAGAGGTTATATTTTTCTTTGGTGCAAATCTTAAAATCTGGTCTGAAATTTATCCATCTATCTCCTGTTTTGATGGTCTTTCTACTGAGTCAGTGTTTGGTGGATATCTGGCTGATCCAACTACTTTGTATTTCATCACCATCAGCAAATTTGGAGAATCTTTAGCAGCTTGTTTAGGAATTCCTGTGACTTTGGCTCATTTAATATTTTCACTACCCAATACTTTTCTGACTAATAAAATTTCAAAGCCATTTCTGTTGTTACTATTGCCTTCATTTTTCTCCCCATCAAATCGCTTGAGTACTGCCTGCACTCTCCTAACATTTTGTTCTAGCACTGACAACATTCTTCTGGCCATCATGACATCATAATACAAGTGCACTTGCTTAGAATGTTTCCTAGGCAAAGTGTATTTGCTGGAAGACGTATAACTGCCCAGTGTGGAAAATTTCTCACAGATGTTTAATGTCGCTTATCAAAGCTGGATTGTCCACAATGGCTTTCAGGCTCTCAAATACCGCAGATTCATATTGAAGCTTTTTTACTACTCTGTTGAAGAGTAAATTATGGCATTGGCAGAAGCGCAGCAGGGATCGCCACTTTGAAACTAGGTCTTTCTGGTCTTTATTCGAGCCAGGAAATTCAGCTTGAAAAAAGGGCACATTCTTATGCTTGGAGACCATTAGGATTTTTTTGCCCAACGGATTAAGACATATGCCACACATCAAACTGGTAAAAAATGCTTGGGTACTGTTCTTTTTTAGTTTTCCTGATAGACACATGCCAGTCGATCACCACCATTTGCACATTTTTCATTTTTTTTTTAATATTTAAATCTTTATTACAATTTTTTCTTAAACAATCACAATTTACATTTCTTATTACAGAGATCAAAAACTTATTACAATCCTTATCTTTTTCATCATTATATAAAGATCACATTTTATATTATAAAAAAACATTTACTATTATGACCACTCATACCCATGTCACGAGACAAAAAGAAAACCACCCCCTTCCTCCCACACACATAAAAAAAATAATATGCATCTCCTCCTCTACTCTTCCTCCTCCCCACCCCAGTCTTCCCATATTTTGTAATACATTCTCGATTTATTACTTCTCTCAAAATATATTTTTTCATAGAGCAGCATTTTCCCAGAATATAGAATCCAATCCCTCACTAATGATGGGTCATTTGATATCCATTTATTCATTATAACTTTCCGTGCCCAACATAACAATTTATTTACCCTTCCCTCTTGGTTATACATAGTATCACTTCCTGATTCCCCAAAGATACATATTAACGGATCCCAGGCTTCAATTCTAAGATCAAAATTAATGGTTTCCAAAATACCCTTCCAATAATTTTGTATATGGATACAACCCCAAAACAAATGAACGAAGTCCGCCCTCTCCTCTCCACACCTATTACATTTGGAATCGCGTTCCTTGTACATCTTGGATAGTCTATACAGTGTATAGTACAACCTATTCACAATAAAATATTGCATAACCCTCAACTGTGGATTAAATGATACATCGGGTATACTTCACAATTTGTTCCCATCTATCAGTCCCTATTGCGTCGAGTTCTTTTTCCCACTCATTTAACGCACCAAAATATGGATCTTAAAAAAAATTTTCTATCAATTTTGCATACATAAATGCCAGTCTACCCTTTCTAGGACAGCTTTCACAAGTCTGCAAAAACCTGTTGAGAGGATTCTTCCCTTGAGTAATCTCCACCTCCACAGATTCTAATGCATGCCTCACCTGGATGAACCTAAACATATCCTTATTGTTCAATCCAAAATCCTCTCTCATAGTCATCCAAGTTTTAAGAACTCCCTCATCATAAATTTGGCCCACCATTCTAATACCTTTATTGATCCAAAAAGGGTATTTGTAACTAAAATAATCATCCCTCCATCTTATATTCCCCCATATAGGAGTATCCTCATAAATCCCTTTGGTCTGAAAGTCCTCTCTAATAGTATTGTATACTCATATAAACATTCCTAACGTTGGTAGATCGTTTTTATACCTCCTTCTTACCCCCATTTCAAGAATTCGGAATAAGTTGTAATACCTCCAAACCCTCACTGTTGGTCTCAAATATTCTTCCTATACAGGCCTAATATCCCCATTCCTAATCTGTGCGGCCAAATAATATTTTTCTAAATCTTGGATACCTAAGCCACCATCCTGGATACTTCTCTTAATTGTCTCCAATTTGATTCTAGGTTTCTTCCCTCTCCATACTAAATCAAATAGAATTCCATCTACCGTCTTAAATATCCCTCGATCGATCCATGTTGGGGAATTTACAAATACATAAAGGAATTTTGGACGGAGTATCATCTTTAGTAATACTATCCTCGAAGAGATGCCCAGCATTAGCCCTTTCCATGCTTGCATCTTGTTCCAAGCATATCTTATTACTGGAATAACATTTAATTCCATATATTCATTTATGCCCTTTGAGATATTCACACCTAGACATTTAAAATGTTTACCATGCTTTATTATTTTCAATGGAAGTGGAGGTAATTCCCTACCTTGATCTATATTGATGATCACCGATTTATCCCAATTGATGGTAATACCTGACATTATCCTAAATTCTTAAAATACCCACAATACTCTATCCACAGTCTATATTCCCTAGATACATCCAAATATCTACAAAAAGTGATATCTTTTCAATTCTCCCCCATAATGATATCCGGCTATCTCTTGATAATTTCTAATTGCAAAGGCAAGGGGTTCCATTATAAGGTCAAATAACAAGGGTGACAGGGGGCACCCCTGTCTAGGACCCTTCCTAACAGTAAATGCTTATGACACAGAGTCAATGGCTCTGGCTGCGTCCAAGGATAATACAAGCCTTTCTCCTCCGTTGTCTGGCACCAATTGTATGTTTGAGAATAGTCTATTAAGATTTTCAGTAGTACTTCTTGCACTCATAAAGCCAGCCTGATCCCTATGAACCAGATCTCCCAATATTTTTCTCAATCTTTGAGCCATTATGGTAGCCAATAACTTTGCATCCGATGTCATTAGGTAAATAGGTCTATAAGCAACTACCAGGGCATGATCCTTAACCTCTTTCGGGATTAAGATTACAAGAGCTTCTTTTCTGGTTCCCACCAGGCTCCCTCTTTCATATGCTTCTTGGAAGGTACCAAAAATTTTCTTTAATAACACTTCTTCAAACAATTGATGCCTTTCCCCTCTTAGACACAGCCTGAGCCTCCCTCAATTTTTCCATTTCTATGGGCCTATCCAGCCAAATGGACTTCTGTTGAACTTTGGAATATGCGCCCAACTAAAAATTCCCTAGCCTCCCCACTATACTGATATTGAGGGGCCGAATATTCCCAAAGTACTCAAAAAAAACTTTTTTCACTTCCTCTGTTCCTAATGCCCATGTTCCATCTTCTTTTTTTATAGATGCAATATGATTCTTCCCTTTTTGATTTTTTACCAAATTGGCTAGTTTCTTCCCACCCACTGAAATATCCAAATCTAGATAGTATTGTAAAAGAGTTAATTCCCGTTTTGATTTGGTAAACATAAATTCCTCATACTTGTCTAGTCTATTCTGCCAATTAACCCAATTACCCTTTGTAAGTGCTTTACATACCATCTGTTCGGCCTCACTCATTTCTTTCTTAAAGAGGACCTGTCATGCGATTAATGTATTGCAATACATTTATATTACCACAATCTACTATAGCAAACCTATCCATCTATTATTTAGCACTTTAGACCCCACAGTTACCTTATAAAGTAGCTTTTCATATGCTAATTTCCCTCATGACATCACACTGGGGTGTACATAAATTCATTTGTCACAGCCTACATCTCTTTTGTTTCCACCTCCTTTCTTGAAATCTCATCTCAAATCTTGCACATGTGCAGATGAGAGCCTGTGAAGCCAGAAGCAATGTCACATGATCTCTCTGCCCAGGGAGAGGAGTTCGGCTCCCAGCGACGTGTGTTTGTTTACCCACAGAGTGACAGCATACCTCCCAACTTTTGTGGATGAGAAAGAGGGACAAGATGGCGATTTCTCTCTGTAAGCCACGCCCTAGTCACGCCCCTAACCTCACCCTGGCCACGCCCAAAATCTGCTGTGGCTGCAGTATAGCAGCAAGCATCATGTGAGCACTGCAGTTCCGTCTGGAATTGGGGAGTCCTTGCACAGCACCTCAGAATGAGGTTTTGACTAATAAGCATCTACCATTAATAATTCTGATGGTAGATATCCTTTAACCCCTTGCTGCACCATAACATTCCCCAACATCATGGTGCAGCAGCCGGTGTATTATGCATAATGCAGTAAACATCCACGATCAGTGCTGGCACCGATTGCAGGTGTTAACCCTTTACATGCCACCGCCAAAGCTGCTGGCCGCATGTGACAACCGGGGGGGCATGATGTCATCAGGGAGCAATGGGGGTCTTTAGACTGCAGGAGTTGTCATTTCTGAAAAAAAAAAAAAATAAAAATATATATATATTGCTGATTAACCCCACTGCCACCAATGTATATTTATGTATATAATTGGGGAGGCATATTCCACTCCCCCTAGACAAAGAGGATAGCACCTTCCCCGACGCACATTTCGGCTCGATTGAGCCTTCGTCTGACCCCCAACGCGCGTCGGGGAAGGTGCCCTCCCGGACAGTGGAGCGTGACTTTCAATATTTGGGTAAGACATGTGCAATACTGTGATGGGCTTTTTCTTGACTTGACCTTTGTATTTAACTATGTATGTGACACAGCCACACTGATCGCCCCCACATTGAAGTCCTAGTCTATACCCCTTCATATATGTATTTACTATCCTCCATATTGTGTCCGGTGATGCCCTATTTCTTCCTCTGCCACTACCTAGATGTTTTAAAGTTTTAATGTATTGTATGCAATAAAGTTTTTCCACATTTATACAGTTTTCTTAGTGTGGCTTTCTTCCCTTAAAGGGATCTTTCCCTTTGAGGACAATAGGCTCTATGCATAACTTGCAGCCATAACTTTAGGTGCAATATCCAGGGACCCACACTAGTGGTGAACAGCAATGAGATGATCCCACCTCCCCTGTTCCAATATTGTTTTTTTGGAATATTTTCATAATTGTAACACCAGAAAACATTTTTCTTTATTGAATAGTTTTTGTTTCTCAACAATTATTTATTTCTATCATCTTACATCAGCAACCATAATGATGGCAGCTTGGAACAACTTTGGAAATAGGGAGAACAAAAGAAAAAAAAGTATATAAAATTCTAATGCAATAAAAATAATTATTTGTGTTTTTTTATGTCTAATATTACATATTTTCTAAGTTTTGGAAACTTTTAATGAAAATGTAACTATAGGACAAGTTTGTTGACAGATCTATTTTTTTTTTTAATTTAGCTACATTTATTCAGATATTGGCTGACACTCTTCTACCTAAAAGCAAAACTTTAGGTATCATTAATATATAAATCTACATTCCTCCAAATATGGTACTTTATTGTCCAAAATTATTCGGGAATATATTAGAAGCTATATATAGCTATGTTTTCTATTTATAAAGCTTACACTATTTTAGGGTAATTTATAACTAACATGTTGGTAAGTGTGTAGAGCTCCCACTACCTGGAGAGGCTAACTCATTCCCCAGTAGCCTTTGCCAATAATTAGCCTTTTAGCTGAAAGTGTAGTTTAAGAATTATTTTAGGATAAGGTAGAAAAAGACCTACTTTAACAGGTAGATTTACGATATTAGGTTTATTTTAATAGTAAAGTAGTGTACTAAATTTTTACTACACTAATTACAAAATTAATTCTTTATTAACGATCTCAACTTTTCTCAAGTAGTTTAAGTAATCTTTTTCCCGTGATTCATCTTTCAAACTGAAAAAAAAGAGAAAATCAAAATTAACTTTGAATAAAAAATTATTTGCTGTAAAATAAACAATTGGATGAATTACCTTTTATTCCTAATCTTATTTGAATTTGTGGCTCATGAACTATTTCAGTTGTAACCTGTTAAATGAAATCTAGAAAAAGAAACTTCATTAATCATTAGAATTGAATTTTAACATTATATAGAATTTTAAAGTAAACCTACTATTTGATTTCATGCATTATGAACCAAACATACCTTGAGAATGCGGTGAGGTGCAGCAATTGATTACTTCTGCCAACAACAACACTGACGTATTCTCTGCTTATGCTGGGCAGGACAAGGCTGGAGCAGTGCATAATTAGGGTAAGAGGAGGGGCAGCCAATTATTTTTTGAGCAAAACCACTTGGTTTAGGGATTAAACAAGATATGTTTCTGCATCAGTGTAGCTACAGCACTCACAAGGTATGTTTGATTCATAATGCATAGAATCAAATGGTAGATTTTCCTTAACAGTTGTAATACTGAATGAACAGATAAATTTAGTACAAACTCACTTTTTATATTAAATTTTGATGTCTAGAACATTGCTGTCAATACAATAACACTGAATAATTGAAGATGATAAATCAAATATGATTAATTTAACATGTCAAACATGAGATGTGTATCCCATATCTTAAATTTGTAACCATTAGTTTTGCTAAGCTAGGCAACGACGGAACAAAATAATTTATGCCATTACTCTGAAAAATGTTATATTTAGATGTGCCCTTTTGCACGATAACGGGCTACTCTTTGTTTTTTTACTTCCTCTTTGCTGGGGCGCTCTAAATTTGCAATGTTTGGGGGCAGCAATGGCACCTTAGAAGACCAATTATAATTTTTTCCTCCCTTTACAAGCTTCAGGACAGAAACATAAACCTCTTCTAAGTAATCCACTAAAACTTTTTCATAGACATCTCTAACAATCCATCTCCTCTTACCTTTTGGGAGTACAAGCTTGGTCCTCTTTGTTTCCTTTTTTTCTGTATTTTTTTTAGGTAATCTAACTGTTGCAATTTCACGGCCTACATTGTTACTGTGGGTAAGTACAGCTAGCTTTGTTCTAGCATCTATGGCTTCTATGCCAAAATGGATCCATTTGGTTCTATATTTTAGTGCCATACTATGAAAATTTTCTAATCCACCTGTTTGGCAATTGCTAACCGGATGAGGGAGATCTGATAGTAACTGGGGATTCGAGACAATTTTTTCAATGTTCCGAAAGGAGACTGCCTCCTTATTTAACCAAAACACCATGGGATCATCCACATCCTGTTCTAAGAAACCATGGCTACACTGACTATAATATTCTCCATCCCATGTGTGCTCATTAGTTATATGCTTCAGTAAGGAAAGTCAGCGTTCCTGCAAGTTGTTAACATTAGATTCGCACGTTTGAATGGACCACCAAAAATGAAGGTTAATTTTTTCGATCCATGGTGTAATCCCGTAACAAAATTTTGGTCTGCTGGGTTGGGTCAACTTTTTATTGATCGACTTGGCATAATGCCATACATTGATGCTTCATGTTTTTATAATTAGTGCACATTTCTTTCCAAATCCCCACATGTCGATCAGAGGCAAACATGCGTATGTTGTACCCATCATTCATTACAATACTGAAACCAAATTTCTCCATTGCTACCGAAGAAGAACATTGAGATCACTGGACAACCTCAAAGTCAATGATATTTTCGCTAACTAAATCCCTGACTGAGTATATACAATACTTTGCATTGTGACCTGGACTGTCACATTGGCCATCTCCAGTGACCCTCAGTGGTCTTCTAAGATCCTGAAGATTCTTTTCTTTTTCATTCATCCAAGCGATATCTATTGCAGGAAACAGACATTTAGATTGGTATCGGTAGTAAGATTTTTCTGATATCGCAACCAGCCCAAAAATCTGAAACGGCTCATTCACTTTCTGGAAATTCATACCACTAAAAAGAATAGAAGCAGAAAGTAGAATGTTACCTGACCTGTAATGTCCGATTTTTGGTTGGGTTTCTGCAATGAGAAATTTGTGACCCTGATAACACTTACCTGTGATGGTACAGCATGTTCCCTCAAATTTTTTTAAAATTGTTTTTACCGGGTAATGGCATTCTGAGGAATACTGGCATTTCACTTTGTATACAAGGTTGTTGAGGCATGATTCATAGATAATTAGTTTTTTATCTTGAACCTGTTCTAATTCAGATGTTGTTTGGTAATTTGGGGAGCTTGGAATATTTTTACCATAAATGAGTGATGCAAATCCGACTAAATCAGAATCATTGCCGGAGTCTTCAGGAACATAGTCTTCATCTTTTTTGTCTTCTTGTTTAACGCTGTCTTCTTCCAAAGAGACAACTTGATTATCATATGTTTGTTCGGTATATTCTGGAATTGGATCAAGAGGTGTAATACCTATCAAAAAATCATCTTCTGAAATGTCTGGAACTCTTTGCTCCAGATTACTATAAGGCTTTTTTTTTTTTTTTTATAAAGGAGAACAACAATCTGGATTAATTGTCTTTCGAGTGCTGACCCCTAACACTGATAACCGGACTCAAGAATAAAAGAACTTCTGTTGAAAGAGTGTCGGATAATGGCAGAGCAGATGAAGTGTATGTGATGCAACAATTTAGGAGATTGATATCCTTTTGAGTGGAAACTGTAAATTTAGATCCTTCTTCGTGCTCGTATACATACGTTGTAGATCTTGTATTAGCCACATTTTCACTTGTAGATGATCCTGAAGCAGACAGCAGACACTTCTGTTTTTTTTTTTTTTTTTAATGACTCTTTAATTAATCGCTCTCCATCTGCTGGCTTCTCAAACAGAGTAGGCACAGAATTTGCTTACAGTACAATTCCTTTTTTGGTCCTTGAATAAAATTCCGGTGCAAAGTGTAGTGAACACAAGCGGAACTTGTTGTTGTTTTCTTCCAGGACTCTTGCAGCAAGTTGGTCGATATCAGAAAACGTGTCTTGTGTTTGAATTAGCCATAGTTTAATCTTTTCAATGTTTTTAGGAAAAGGATGTAAGATTAGTTTTTTTTCTTGCCCCTGATGACCGGTTCTGCTGGGAAAGTTAGCTATTACACAAGCAGGCATTTTTTTTAAATGATCTAAATCAAAATAAAAGAAAAATGAGAAATGCACTATAAACCTGTAGGGAGATTAAAATTTTAAAAAATAGTTCACGATATATATATATATATTGTAGGGATTCACTCAAATGGTAGCCTTTAGAGAAGCGCCAGGCAGCAGTCTTTCAGGTGAACAAAACAGGTGTCTTTATTTAGACATAAAAAATAACAGGGAAAAGGGCTTGCTCCAGCCGGCAAAACAAAATGCATAGTCCATATGATAAATCTCAGTCCATGTTATCAAGCACAGTTCACATTCACAGACACAGTACCGTATTTCACCCTCCTGGGTTAGGAGCACCTTTTCAGTCCTCAGACTTCCCCACACAGCAAGGCCCAGCTCTGGCTCTGCTATTCCCTGTGTACCACTCAGCTACACACAGGTAGGGAACCACCCACCCTTCTCCTGACACAGGTGGCTTTACATAGGGCTGCAAGCCCTGGCCTGGAACATGGGAGCAGCCATCCCACCCAGCACTGTGACTGCTCCAGAAAAAACCCGTCCCGGATCAGCTGCATTGCAGCTATGCTAAAACAACAAAAGTGTGACAGTGGCCGAACGCCGCTGACACCAGCAATACTGGTTTTTACTTCACCGAGGCCAGGCACCATGGTGACACGTATCTACCATCCACCACAACACCTTGTGCCTTTCTACATACCCCCCCCCCCCTCTGCCCAACACAGGGGGTCTGGGCACCTTCAGCCAGCATGCAATAAACCCTAGACAGCGCATCTGCGTTACCTTGTAATTTGCCAGGCCTATGCTCCACTGTAAAATTAAAGTCTTGCAAAGCCAAGAACCAACGGGTCACACGGGCATTGTTACCCTTTTTCTCCCTTAGCCATTTCAGAGGAGCGTGGTCTGATACCAGCCTGAACTTTCGACCCAGGAGGTAGTACTGGAACGAATCTAGGGCCCACTTGATGGCTAAGCATTCTCACTCGATTATTGAATAGTTACGTTCCGCTGGGGACAGCTTTCTACTGAGATAGCACACCGGATGTTCCTCCCCATTTACCACCTGCGACATTACAGCCCCTAGGCCTACCTCTGATGTGTCTGTTTGCACCACAAACTCACAAGAAAAATCAGGGGCTATCAACACTGGCTGTCTACAGAGAGCAACCTTAAGCTTCTGGAAAGCCCCCTCAGCCTCTGGGGACCACTTGATCATGGCCATTTTTTTTCCCTTTGTAAGGTCGGTAAGGGGTACTGCTATTTCAGCAAAGTTTGGGATAAATCTCCTATAATATCCCACAATACCGAGAAATGCCCTCACTTGTTTCTTTGTAAGTGGGCGGGGCCAGTCCTGGATGGCTTCTACCTTATTTATCTGGGGCTTAATCTCACCTCTTCCCACGACATAGCCCAAATATCTGGCTTCTTCCATCCCAATGGCACACTTACTTGGATTTATAGTAAAGCCGGCCTTTCTAAGCGCATTCAGGACTGCTTGGATTTTACCAAGATGACTCTCCCAATCCCGGCTAAAGATCACTATGTCATCCAAGTAAGCGGCTGAATATTCTCTGTGAGGTCTTAAAACCCAAAAATCCATAGCCCTTTGGAAGGTGGCTGGGGCCCCCTGTAAACCGAACGGCATGCTGACATACTGGAAGGATCCCTCAGGTGTGGAAAAGGCTGTCTTCTCCCTGGCTTCCTTAGATAAGGGAATTGGTATGCATCTACCTTTGACACCTCATTTAATTTGCGATAATCATTACAGAATCGCCACTCTCCATTGGGCTTTGGGACTAGCACTATGGGACTGGACCACCCACTTTTAGATTCCTCAATGACCCCTAGTTTCAGCATTCTGTGCACTTCCTTGGTGATGACTGCCCTCCTGGCCTCTGGAATCCGATATGGTTTTAGGTTCACTCTCACATGAGGCTCAGTAACGATCTTGTGTTCAATTACATTAGTTAGCCCTGGTGCTTCTGTGAACAGATCTCTATTTTTCTCCAACAATTGTCTGCACTGGTGTTTTTGAGCAGAGGACAGGGTCTCTGCTATCTTCACATTCTCTGTATTGACCTCTGATTGGGTCACAAGGCAAGAGGCCTCTGGGGCATCTCTGTTTCCAGGGCTTAAGCAAGTTAATATGATAGACCTGATAGGGTTTTCTTCTGCCTGGCTGATGTACTCGATAGTTAACTTCGCCCACCCTCTCGACAACCTCATAAGGCCCTTGCCACCTCGCCAAGAATTTGCTCTCCACCATAGGTACTAACACCAAAACTCGTTCCCCCGGACTAAACTGTCTAAGACGAGCCGATCTGTTAGAGACTCTAGCCTGTGCTTCTTGAGCCTGCAGGAGATGCTCTTTGACAATAGGAGTGACCTGAGCTACCCGATCCTGTAATTGGGCAACATGTTCAATGACACTTCTGTAGGGTGTAACTTCGCTCTCCCATGTCTCTTTTGCTATTTCTAACAGACCTCGTGGGTGTCGGGCATACAACAGTTCAAATGGAGAGAACCCTGTGGAGGCTTGGGGTGCCTCCCTAATGGAAAACAACAGGTAAGGTAAAAGGTAATCCCAGTCCCTACCATCTTTCTGAACTACCTTCTTTAACATAGCCTTCAAGGTCTTGTTGAAACGTTCCACCAACCCATCTGTTTGTGGGTGGTAAACAGAGGTGCGTAGTTGAGTAACCTTCAGTACCTTACAGAGATCCTGCATGACCCTGGACATGAATGGAGTCCCTTGGTCAGTCAGAATCTCCTTAGGTAGCCCTGTTCTAGAAAATATCTGAAACAATTCTGTGGCGATAACCTTGGATGAGGCCTTTCTCAGGGGAACGGCCTCTGGATACCTGGTAGCATAATCCACTAGCACTAGTATATACTGGTGACCCCTAGCCGATTTTACCAGAGGCCCTACCAAATCCATGGCAACCCTCTCAAAGGGTACTTCGATAATCGGCAATGGTATTAGGGGGCTGCGAAAGTTTGCCACCGGGGAAGTTACTTGGCACGTAGGACATGACTGACAATAATCTCTGACCTCCCGGTAACATCCCGGTCAGTAGAATCTGCGTAGAATCCTCTCTACTGTCTTATCTGCCCCCAAATGCCCTCCTAACACATGGTTATGTGCCAGGTCCATTACCAGGCGCCGATACTGTTTGGGAACCAGGAGCTGTTCCACTATGTCCTCACGGATTTTAGTCACTCGGTACAACAAATTTTCATTCATGGCAAAATGAGGAAATCTTTTGTCTGCCCCTAGCTCTTGAGGAACCCCATTAATTACCATTACATTAGTAAAAGCACCTTTTAGAGCTTCATCTTGAAGTTGGGCCGTCCCAAAGTTACCCCTAGACACCTCCAGGTCTGGGACAGTATCTTCAACAGTTAACTCTTGCTCCCTGTCCCCCAACATGACAGAGAATGGAAATTCCGGGACTACCTCAGGGTCTGTGCTCAAGGGGCTGTCCTTTTCCTCTGGGAGTCTCGGCTGTACCACCTTATCCCAAAGACCCCAGAACAAAGGACAGTCCCGACCAACAATTATGTCATGCATCAGTCCTTGCACTATTCCCACCTGGTGGGATATTGTACCCCCATCTGTTTTTAAGGTAACCTGGGCCACTGGGTACACCTTGGTATCCCCATGTATACAAGTGACCCCCAAAGTCTTCCCAGGGACCAACTCATGAGATATACGGGCTGTCACAAGTGTTACCAGACTCCCTGAGTCAAGGAGTCCGATGATGGGGGTACCATTCACCCTGATTGCACAAAGTGGTCCCTTCTCCATATTTGGCACAGCACTGCACACAAGATGCGCAAACATAGAGCTCCGCCTCCCAACGGAACAGTCCATGGGTTCCGCATTGAGAGGGCACTGAGCCGCCATATGACCCAGAGCATTGCATCTCCAGCAGATTATTTCTCTCACGGTGGGTCTAGATGTTGTCTCAAGTACATTCTTGGCCTTGGAATGTCCTTCACGAGAGGGCTTGGCTCCCTTCCTTTGGCCTCCAGAGTCACTTCGGGCACACCAGTAAGGAGAGGTCAGGGGTGCTGGGTCCGCAATAGAGTTCTCAACCGCCTGATATCTCTCCACCAGACCCACTAAGTCATCTGCGGTCTGGGGATTTCCCTGTGCAACCCAGCATTGCACTGGCTTGGGGAGTGCATGAACATAGCGATCCATCACCACACGCTCCACCATTTTTGCTGGGGAACAGACATCCGGCTGTAGCCATTTCTGGACAAGGTGCAGAAGGTCGAACATTTGGGACCTTGGTGGCTTGTCCCTCTTGTAACCCCAATGATGCACTCTCTGAGCTCGAACCGTAACAGTTACACCAAGTCGTGCCAGAATTTCAGCTTTCAACTTTTCATATTCCCGGGCATCTTGCAGAGACAAATCATAGTAGGCCTTTTGTGGCTCACCTGTGAGAAACAGGCCAAGACTTCAGCCCATTGCTCAGCTGGCTGTCTCTCACGTTCAGCGACCCTCTCAAAGACTGTAAGGAAGGCTTCCACAACATCTTCTGGAGTCATTTTCTGCAATGCCTCACGTACTGCCTTTCTCAAACGCTGCCCATCCACCTGGCTAGGTGGCGCTGTGGTCTCCTTGAGACTGATTGCTTCTGCCATCATGGCCATCTGTTTAATGAGCAGCTGGTTTGTCTCTTGCTGCTGAGCGCTGGCCTGCACCAGATGCTTTACAAGGTCCTCCATTTTCTCTCTGTGGACTTTTATGTCAGCAGCAGCCTTAACCCAGGACATGCAGTCTTTTAAAGGGGAATCGTGCCCGCAATCCAAAAACCAATTGTAGGGATTCACTCAAATGGTAGCCTTTAGAGAAGCGCCAGGCAGCAGTCTTTCAGGTGAACAAAACAGGTGTCTTTATTTAGACATAAAAAATAACAGGGAAAAGGGCTTGCTCCAGCCGGCAAAACAAAATGCATAGTCCATATGATAAATCTCAATCCATGTTATCAAGCACAGTTCACATTCACAGACACAGTACCGTATTTCACCCTCCTGGGTTAGGAGCACCTTTCAGTCCTCAGACTTCCCCACACAGCAAGGCCCAGCTCTGGCTCTGCTATTCCCTGTGTACCACTCAGCTACACACAGGTAGGGAACCACCCACCCTTCTCCTGACACAGGTGGCTTTACATAGGGCTGCAAGCCCTGGCCTGGAACATGGGAGCAGCCATCCCACCCAGCACTGTGACTGCTCCAGAAAAAACCCGTCCCGGATCAGCTGCATTGCAGCTATGCTAAAACAACAAAAGTGTGAAAGTGGCCGAACGCCGCTGACACCAGCAATACTGGTTTTTACTTCACCGAGGCCAGGCACCACGGTGACAAGTATCTACCATCCACCACAACACCTTGTGCCTTTCTACAATATATATATATATATACCATTGGGTGTGTGTGTGTGTAATATATATGTGTGTGTATGGGTGTGTGTGTAATATATATATATATATATATATATATATATATATTACACACACACGCCCAATGGTAAAAATACATGTAGAGCATAAGACAGAGGCCAAGAGAAAAACAATAGTCAAGGTGTGCACTTTGACCCTCATTTATCAAATCTAGTGATTCTGTACCATGCGCAAAGTGTGGCAGAACAAAATTTGTGCACGGTCCTCATTATTTTGGCGCCCCCTGCACTGCTCTGGATGTGTGCACCATTTTTTTGTTGATGTACTTTGTTCATGCTGCAGAGTTGTGGCACACATCAGTAATAAATGTGGTGCAAACTGTGACTAAGCGCTAACATGTCCCTTTAGGCACATATATTTTCTGCCTTGCCAGACACAGAGCAGCTCCGACTAAAAACTGGCGCAGACACTTTAAACCCCTGTGCAGCAGTTTGCACTGAAAAGAACGTACAAAATCCGACAAACAGTGGTGTTGGGGCTATAATAGATGTGGGCCATAGAGCTGTGCCCAGCACTGACTACACATATATCTGTGCACATGGATGTTATATACTAGCTCATACATTACACACAGACATGGAGCTGTGCACAGCACTGACTACACATATATCTGTGCACATGGATGTTATATACTAGCTCATACATTACACACAGACATGGAGCTGTGCACAGCACTGACTACACATATATCTGTGCACATGGATGTTATATACTCGCTCATACATTACACACAGACATGGAGCTGTGCACAGCACTGACTACACATATATCTGTGCACATGGATGTTATATACTAGCTCATACATTACACACAGACATGGAGCTGTGCACAGCACTGACTACACATATATCTGTGCACATGGATGTTATATACTAGCTTTATACATTACACACAGACATGGAGCTATGCACAGCACTGACTACACATATATCTGTGCACATGGATGTTATATACTAGCTTTATACATTACACACAGACATGGAGCTGTGCACAGCACTGACTACACATATATCTGTGCACATGGATGTTATATACTAGCTTTATACATTACACACAGACATGGAGCTGTGCACAGCACTGACTACACATACACTCACCGGCCACTTTATTAGGTACACCTGTCCAACTGCTCGTTAACACTTAATTTCTAATCAGCCAATCACATGGCGGCAACTCAGTGCATTTAGGTATGTAGACATGGTCAAGACAATCTCCTGCAATTCAAACCGAGCATCAGTATGGGGAAGAAAGGTGATTTGAGTGCCTTTGAACGTGGCATGGTTGCTGGTGCCAGAAGGGCTGGTCTGAGTATTTCAGAAACTGCTGATCTACTGGGATTTTCACGCACAACCATCTCTAGGGTTTACAGAGAATGGTCCGAAAAAGAAAAAACATCCAGTGAGCAGCAGTTCTGTGGGCGGAAATGCCTTGTTGATGCCAGAGGTCAGAGGAGAATGGGCAGACTGGTTCAAGCTGATAGAAAGGCAGCAGTGACTCAAATCACCACCCGTTACAACCAAGGTAGGCAGAAGAGCATCTCTGAACGCACAGTACATCGAACTTTGAGGCAGATGGGCTACAGCAGCAGAAGACCACACCGGGTGCCACTCCTTTCAGCTAAGAACAGGAAACTGAGGCTACAATTTGCACAAGCTCATCGAAATTGGACAGTAGAAGATTGGAAAAACGTTGCCTGGTCTGATGAGTCTCGATTTCTGCTGCGACATTCGGATGGTAGGGTCAGAATTTGGCGTCAACAACATGAAAGCATGGATCCATCCTGCCTTGTATCAACGGTTCAGGCTGGTGGTGGTGGTGTCATGGTGTGGGGAATATTTTCTTGGCACTCTTTGGGCCCCTTGGTACCAATTGAGCATCGTTGCAACGCCACAGCCTACCTGAGTATTGTTGCTGACCATGTCCATCCCTTTATGACCACAATGTACCCAACATCTGATGGCTACTTTCAGCAGGATAATGCGCCATGTCATAAAGCTGGAATCATCTCAGACTGGTTTCTTGAACATGACAATGAGGTCACTGTACTCAATTGGCCTCCACAGTCACCAGATCTCAATCCAATAGAGCATCTTTGGGATGTGGTGGAACAGGAGATTCGCATCAAATCTGCGGCAACTGTGTGATGCCATCATGTCAATATGGACCAAAATCTCTGAGGAATGCTTCCAGCACCTTGTTGAATCTATACCACGAAGAATTGAGGCAGTTCTGAAGGCAAAAGGGGGTCCAACTCGTTATTAGCATGGTGTACCTAATAAAGTGGCCGGTGAGTGTATGCTTGAGTATAAGCCTAGTTTTTAGCACATAAAATGTGCTGAAACCCCATACTCGACTTATACTCAAGTAAAAAAAAATATAATCACAGGAGACCAGTACAGAGGTATTCATCATAGGGTAAAGGCAATAGGTAGGCCTACCTCTAGGGGAAAAGCCTAGGCTGAAGAAGTAGGAAGAGCCAACAGATTAGATAGGCAACCCGCGAGCCAAATACGTGGCCAGAGGGGGCTCTGGGAAGATCCCAGACCAAAAAAGGAAAAAGTCAGATACTTACCAGATGGATCTTTTGTGTTATATGTAATTAATGGCCCGTGAGCCGTATCTATGTACAGTGAATGTTTGTATAAAATACAAAAAAATTAAAAACAAAAAAAAATATCAAAACTCACCTTTCCGGCTGGCTATATACTGGGGCAGGGGGCTGGCCATATACTGGGGGATATGGGCTGGCAGGCTATATACTATGGGGCAGGGTCCGGCAGGCTATATACTGGGGAGGCTGTGACCAATGCATTTCCCACCTTCGGCTTATACTCGAGTCAATAGGTTTTCCCAGATTTTTGTGGTAAAATTAGGGGCCTCGGCTTATACTTGGGTCAGCTTATTCTCGAGTATATACGGGTAATTAAATAAGCAATAATCCCACTGCATATTTCGTTCTAATAACCAAAAGTTAGTACGTATAATATGTTAGGCAGTTAGTCCAGCTGATTTCCCAAAACTAATCCAGGGAAAAGAAAATAAGAAGGAAAAAAAATAGCATCCGGATGGAAGTTCAAAGTCAATATCCAGGAAATAGCCAGCTACTGTCCAAGAATTTAATCCCAACACAGCAATCCGTTAAAGATCTCAATGCATCATCTTGGATTTAAGCGTTAGAGAGAGGCCAGAGAATAAAGTTAGTAGGGATTTAATAGCATCAAGCATGTAGAATCACATAGTTAATTACTTGCAGAAAGAAAGCAAAATAGGGAAGGAAAAAAGGGAACGATATATTCTATAAACTTTACTCGTACTTCTGCTTCCCCTCTTCAAAAATGAGTTTAATAGCCACTTCAGACAACCCGTGTCCTCCCGGATTTCCATGGGGTTTAGCTCTGCTCCCACAGGCCGTTTCCAGTGTCCTCCTATGGTGGGCGCCAGCTACCTCATCCGTCAGCTCCTCACGCCGTCGGGTCATCACAGCAGCAGCAAGCTCAAAGTACGGCTCAGTCCATTCCACTGCCCTGTAACAGTCACTCACCCACAAGGTAAGATTCTTCTGGGTCAAGGGGACAAAGATCTATGCCGCCTCGGAGCTCATAGTCTACCTCACACCAATGTCATAGCCTTCACGGACTTGCTAATCGGAGTCGGGGAGGGACACCTTCATACCGCACGAGCCGTCCTCAAGCTCCCATGCCCCTTGCAAATCATGGGACATTGACCTGGTGACGGATAAAATGATCCGGCCAACGTATACCAGCGGTTGCCAAAGACAACCGCCTGGAAAAAAAAAATCATGCGACCAGAACACAGTCCCCCTCCCTGTCATGTGAATGAGCCCTAAGTTGTAGGAGTACGGTGCTGTATGTGTATGTCAGTGTAGCACATTATAGCAGGGGTAATGTGCATGATGGGGTGGTAGCACACTTTTAGGTATATGGGGACACTGATCCAAAAATTTGCATCAGAGCCCACTGGCGTCGGGTGTTTGTGTTGTGAGTGGGGAAGGGGAGGCTGTATGTGAGTATGTAGGTGATGTCAGTATGAGAGTTTGTGAATTGGCAGTGGGGGAGGTTACTGGATGCTGGTTACCAATCACATGTGTTTCTATGGAAACGCATTTGCAATTGGGCTGAGCTGAGGCGAAATTTTCAGTTCGCCCCTGATCAGAGCCGATAGAGAAATATTATCATAGGTAGATCCTTTGTGATTTAGTATAATTGTAGACTCATCAATACAAAGAAGAAAAACAAGTCCGAAAAGTGTAGAGAAACCTTAATAGAGGGGTTGCAGAACGTCCATGGATCCTGGCAAGATCCTTCAATAGTGAAGTTGTAAAAAGTGTAGGCAGCACTCCAAAAATCCAAAGGTGAAGTTTATTGAAACAGTGGCGACGTTTCGGTGTGAAACACCTCCATCAATCCTTTATCAAGCATGTTGAAGGTGGTTCACACCGAAACGTCGCCACTGTTGCAACAAACTTCACTTTTTGGAGTGCTGCCTACACTTTTTCAGCTTCATTTTTGCTCATCAGTTATGGTGTCAAAGGAATAGATGATGGGATAATCACACATGTACAATCCTGGTGGTTTGTTTTGTTCTGTTAATTTAGGAATATTATGACTCCCATCTAAATTATAAATTGATCTAAATCTGGATCAGCTTCTAAAATTGTTGATTCCCTTATGTAAAGTCTGAATTGACCTTTGTGTAGTGGGAGTATTAACACCTTGAACTATTAGAAGGGCACTAGTGGTAATTTTCAAACATGTTTATCTTCTTCTACAGCCATTTCTTGGCAAATTTAAAATTTATACTGTCATTTACAGATGATGTTCAGGGTTGTTTTATACTTTTACTTATATCTCGAGACGACAACGGCACCACCTTACGTCACTCCAGATACCTTAGAGAAACATATGTTCAACTGAAGTGCCTGTGCTAGGCATTTACACGTATGTAGGGACAAACCTGAATTAGGTGGTGCTCCAGTTCTTAAAGGGGTATTCCGGGAATATGAATGTCTGACTCAAAAACCCATGATGATATAAATAAATGAGTACAACAATACTCAATGTCATTAGTCACAAAATGGAAAATGGAGCTTAAATAGTTTAATTTTATGATTTACAAAATTTATGGCCTCTCTAAAGTAGGCGGAGTTATCACCAAGATGGACGCCACTGGAAAATACAAGTCCCATGATCCTTTAGTCCTCAGTAACTCCTCCTGCCTCTTATGCTCTGCTCCCAGTGATGATCTGACAGGTTTTCTTGCTCTGTTACCATAGGAATAATGTGTAACTGCCATCACCACAACACCGGCCATACTGGATGCACTGCAACCAACCGACTACAGCCTAACATAGTGGTGATCACATGACCTGCCCAGGCAGCTGCAGGACATGTGATGTGGACATGTGACCAGCGGCCATCTTCTGTTCTGCGACGGACCACGCGGAGGAAATTAACGGACTGATTAAAGGGCCAGTAACATTTTAATTCTTCATTACAGTCTATGTCACCAGCATTTTCTGCTAAGGGGAGCAACATTTTAAATAACAACTAATTACTGTATATACTGGCGTATAAGACTACTTTTTAACCCCTTAAAATAATGGCTACAGTGGGGGGTCGTCTTATACGCCGGATATACGGGGGCCGCACTGTGTGAGTTTTTTTTTTTTCCCGTCAGCGCGCAGAGAGCCGCTTCCTGGGACCCTCGCGCATGCGCGGCAGTCCGCCTCTCACAGTCATTAGAAGAGGCTTAGTACGCGCTGACGGGGCGGCGCGCTGTATGCTAATGCAGTCGCCCTGTCACAGCGGTCAACGTCACAGAGCTGGGGGTCACAGGCGGCACTTACAGAAGCATGTCGGATCTTCATTAACCCCTTAACGCTCTGCGCCGTAGCTCTACGGCGCAGAGGTGTAAGGAGTGTATGAAGAGGGCTCACGGGCTGAGTCCTCTTCATACAGAGGTGGGGGTTTTTGCATTTTGCACAAAACCCCCACCGCTAATAACCGCGGTCGGTGCTTGCACCGATCGCGGCTATTAACCCTCTAAACGCCGCCCGCAAAGTCGCGGGCGGCGTTTAAAAGACGGCGGCGCGTGGGCGCCGCCATCTTTTTTTCGATCGCCACGCCCCCGAACGTCATCGGGGGGCGGCGATCGGTTACCATGGTAGCCTCGGGTCTTCTCTTGACACGAGGCTACATGGTTTATGCAGGTTCGTTACAATGAGTCAGTGGCTCATTGTAATGTAAGACCTGCAAAAACGCCATATATTGCAATACTGTAGTATTGCAGTATATGGTAGGAGCGATCTGATCATCTAGGGTTAATGTACCCTAGATGGTCTAAAAAATAGTGAAAAAAAAAAGAAAAAAAAAGTTTAAAAAATAAAAAAAATTAATAAAATATTAAAAGTTCAAATCACCCCCCTTTCCCTAGAACGGATATAAAACATAAACAGTAAAAATCACAGACATATTAGGTATCGCCGCGTCCCAAAATGCCCGATCTATCAAAATATAAAAACGGTTACGGCCGGCGGTGACCTCCGAGGCGGGAAATGGCGCCCAAATGTCCGAAATGCGACTTTTACACCTTTTTACATAACATAAAAAATGAAATAAAAAATGATCAAAATGTCGCACAGACCTCAAAATGGTAGCAATGAAAACGTCGCCTCATTTCGCAAAAAATGACCCCTCACACATTTCCGTGCGCCAAAGTATGAAAAAGTTATTAGCGTCAGAAGATGGCAAAAATTTTTTTTTCTTTTTTGTACACATTCGTTTAATTTTTGAAAATGTATTAAAACACAATAAAACCTATATAAATTTGGTATCACCGCGATCGCCCCGAACCAAAGAATAAAGTAGGCATGTTATTTGGAGCGAAGAGTGAAAGTTGTAAAAACTGAGCCCACAAGAACGTGACGCATGTGCCGTTTTTTTTCAATTTTTCCACATTTGGAATTTTTTTTCTGCTTCGCAGTACACGGCATGTTAAAATAAATAACATTACGGGAAAGTAAAATTTGTTACGCACAAAATAAGCCCTCACACAGGTCTGTACACGGAATAATGAAAAAGTTATGGATTTTTGAAGTTGGAGAGCGAGAAATTAGCCGAAAAACCCTCCGTCCTTAAGGGGTTAATATCACAGCTTACAGTTATGATCACCAGGCACTTGCTCTCTTGTTTGTTTTGCAAAGTTTTAAGCAGACTTTTTTTCATTTGGGAGAGGGGTAGTCTTATACAGTGAGTATATACCAAATTCTATATTTTTAGGGCAGAAGTTGGGGGTCGTCTTATACGCCCAGTCGTCTTATACGCCAGCATATACGGTACACATTAGCTTCTATTTTGAGTGCCCATTTGTATATGAATTATGCTGATTCCTGGAATTCCCCTTTAAGCAAAAGTGACAACTGTCAAACGACAGTTCGGTAGTAGAGATATGGAAAGATGGACGTCACTCACCAATCTTCAGTGATAATTTTCTTCTTTATTCAAGTGAGAGCAAAAACTCTCAGACTCCCAGATGTCTGCACAGTTGTCTGTGCACCTGTAGGAGGATGACACTATGTATAGAGAATTGACATCAAGTGTCCCCATAATTAAATGTGGCTCCCATTTTACCTCTTCTAGTAAATGCAAAATATGCTTAGCATTCTTCAGGTAAGTGGGTAATGTCTGTACATATTTTTGAATATCTCAACCATCATCTTCAAAAATATGTACAGACATTGCCAACTTACCTGAAGGATACTTAGTATATTTTGCATTTACTAGAAGAGGTAAAATGGGAGCCACATTTCATTATGGGGACACTTGATGTCACGTCTATACACAGTAATACAATACAAGGCGTGTGAAGCAGTTCATTATTTTTTGAAGCAAGCAGGAGGAATTTCCAACACCCAAATAGAATGCATACTCTTCACTTTGAACCACAATTACTTTTTGTATAATAACAAATTTTTTATATCCAAACATGGGGAACAGCCATGGGGACCAGGTTTGCACCCAGTTACGCCAATTTATATGTAGGATATTGGGAATCCCAATACATTTTTGTTGGCGACTCACTGATGGAGGACCTGGTCCTCTGGTGTAGATTTATTGACGATGTGGTTTTTATTTGGAAGGGGGCGAGGAGTCATTGAGATCTTTTTTATCCAACTTAAACCAGAACGATTTTTCTCTAGAATTCTCTCCAAATTTCAGTTCAACTACAGTAAATTTCCTAGCACTTACCATTTATGTGGAGGACAATTTGCTAAAACAAAGACTTATAGCAAACCCATTGATAGTAACAGCCTGATACTCAATGACTTAACAATATCCCTAAAAGCCAATTTTTAAGACATTGGCGTAATTGTACTGAAATAGAAGAATACCATAAAGAGGAAGAGGTCTTACAGAATACATTTTTACAAAAAGGTTATGACAACGCCCTGCTATCCAAAGTAAAAACATAAAATAGCTAATATTCCTAGAAGTGACTTACTAAAAAATACTGATCCAGAAGAGGGAAGAATTAACCCCTGCAGGACAGGAACAAATATAGATGGGAAAATTGAGGCCATTGAAATGCCATTTATTGTAGAATATACAAATGATGGGGGAACTTTTAAGCGAATTATACATAAATATTGGCATATTTTAACCGAAGACAAGATAATTGGTGATCTTATCCCATAAAAAAACAAAATTCATCTTTAGAAGAGCACAGAATCTTGGGAACTCAGTGGCCGCCACAATACAAGGAAATAGAGTAACTGACGCACTGATGAATAAGAATTTTGTACATGAACCAGGCTTCTTTCCGTGTCGCATCTGAAAGGTTTGCAAAAACACAAAATTAAAACAACTTATTTTAGATTTTGGTAAAGAAGGTTTGACAGGATCAGAGTATAATATTAAACAAGATATGAATTGCCACAGAAAGGGTATTATATAGTGTATGTGGCAAATTATATATAGGAAGAACTATACAGTCTTTTATAAAACGTTTGGAAGAGCATATTTACAATATTGAGTGAGGGTTTGTACGACGCCCTCTCTCTAGACACTATACATTGAAGCAACAGAATTTACTGGTTCAACAGCATTTGGTTAAGAAACAATTAAAAAGAATTGGGGAGGAGGAGATTTTATCCTCCAAATGTCGCAGGCTGAAAGCCAATGGATTTTTAATTTAAAAAACTCTGGCCCCTAATTGGACTTAATCATGAAATAGAGCCATTTGCTTTTTAATACTTTTTTATGTTTTAAGACATATTGGGGGTCATTTACTAAGGGCCCGATTCGCGTTTTCCCGACGTGTTACCCGAATATTTCCGATTTGCGCCAATGTTCCCTGAATTGCCCCGGGATTTTGGCTAGGGGGCGTGGTTTTCGAACAACCCGAATGATTTGGACAAGCCCACGAATTTAAAAAACTGAATTGTGTCGCAAGACGTGCACTCATATACACCGGGCTGAAGGAGGTGAATGTCAGGGCAATTTTCTTTTGCTTACGATCCTACTTGGAGAATGTTGCTTTTGAAAAGCAAGAAGCCCCAGTTAAAGGGATAAATCTGCAGGTATGCGCTCTCCTCAAGCCCCACTTAAAGGGATAGGTCTGCAGGTATGCTCTCTCCTCAAGCCCCACTTAAAGGGATAGGTCTGCAGCTATGTTTCCTCCTCAAGCTCCACTTATAGGGATAGGTCTGCAGCTATGTTTCCTCCTCAAGCCCCACTTAAAGGGATAGGTCTGCAGCTATGTTTCCTCCTCAAGCCCCACTTAAAGGGATAGGTCTGCAGCTATGTTTCCTCCTCAAGCCCCACTTAAAGGGATAGGTCTGCAGCTATGTTTCCTCCTCAAGCCCCACTTAAAGGGATAGGTCTGTAGCTATGTTTCCTCCTCAAGCCCCACTTAAAGGGATAGGTCTGCAGGTATGTTCCCTCCTCAAGCCTCACTTAAAGGGATGGGTCTGCAGCTATGTTCCATCCACAAGCCCCACTTAACGGGATAGGTCTGCAGGTATGCTCTCTCCTCCTGGCCCATTTAAAGGGGTATGGTGTGATGTATGTGCATTCCACCCTGCTCCTATCTCATGATGAGTGATATAAGTGCTTGTCGAAAGTGAATAAGGATGCAAAACACTGCTTTTGCTTAACATAGGCATCCCTTGCCTCCTATGAGCACATAAGAATTAATAATCAGTCCTTATCAGAATGTTCCCTGTCCCCAATGGGGCTCCCAATCAAAAAAAACAGCAAGTATGTGTTTGGGTGTGGGATGAAACCGGAGGACCTTGAGGAAACCAACACAAACATGGAGAGAACTGCAAACTCTGTGCAGATGTTGACCTGGATGGGACTTGAATCGAGGTCCACAGCGCTGCAAGGCTGTAATGCTAACTAATGAGCCACCGTGCCACCCAGCATACATTGCTCTTGTGGAGGCTGCATAGTGGAAAGATGTATATTTATTTGTAAAGCTTTACGGAATTTACTGATGCAATATAAATAAAAATTATTATCTTGTTAACTTTTGCAAGCGTTTAGTCCTTGATTTAAAGTTTTAGCATCAGATGGAGCCAAAAGGCCAGCCGCCGTCTGCAACTATTTGCCAATGTATACACAAAGGTCACACGTCAGGGGCTTTAGTGACATATACGCTGAGCCTAGACCAAGAATATGGTGTGAACCCAGCCAAAATCACCAAGCTGCCCACATCATGTAAGTTATCTTTAGCCAAAGTGTCTGTGTGTCCCTGTACTCCCCCCCCCCCAGTGTTTATGTCACCATACCCCCCCACCAGTGTTTATGTCCCCATACCCCCCCCCACCAGTGTTTATGTCCCCATACCCCCCCACCAGTGTTTATGTCACCATACCCCCCCCACCAGTGTTGATGTCACCATACCCCCCCCCAGTGTTTGTCACCATACCCCCCCACCAGTGTTTATGTCACCATACCCCCCCACCAGTGTTTATGTCACCATACCCCCCCACCAGTGTTTGTCACCATACCCCCCCACCAGTGTTTATGTCACCATACCCCCTCCCACCAGTGTTTATGTCACCATACCCCCCCCTCCATCAGTGTTTATGTCACCATACCCCCCCACCAGTGTTTATGTCACCATACCCCCCCCCCACCAGTGTTTATGTCACCATACCCCCCCCCACCAGTGTTTGTCACCATACCCCCCCACCAGTGTTTATGTCACCATACCCCCCCCCAGTGTTTGTCACCATACCCCCCCACCAGTGTTTATGTCACCATACCCCCCCACCAGTGTTTATGTCACCATACCCCCCCACCAGTGTTTATGTCACCATACCCCCCCCACCAGTGTTTATGTCACCATACCCCCCCCTCCATCAGTGTTTATGTCACCATACCCCCCCACCAGTGTTTATGTCACCATACCCCCCCCCCACCAGTGTTTATGTCACCATACCCCCCCCCACCAGTGTTTATGTCACCATACCCCCCCCCACCAGTGTTTATGTCAACAAACACCCCCCCACCAGTGTGTTGCTGCCCCTGTTTTATTCTGGAAGTTAACGTAATAAACAGTCTTTTTTATGCAAAAATAAATAATTTATTCAAGCACTGTTTTAAAATCACATTACATTTGTTTCTATTCAGACATCAAAGAAAAATAATGATACCTTAATAAATACATCTCATGCTATTGATTTACAGCAACTTTACAAACACCGTTGCCTGTTTTGGGGGATAATCATGGTAAAAAGACGACTTTACAAACACCGTTGCCTGTTTTGGGGATAATCATGGTAAAAGGGTAACTTTGTGTTAATTTTTTTTTTTCTAACATTTTGTTATTTTTTTGTTGTTTTGTAAAAATTTTATTTTTTTTCCCTCTTTTTTCATTTTTTTTTAATGTTTTTTAAACAAACTATTTAGAACAAAAAAAAAAAACATAGGGTTACAAACAAACTTAAGAACGAGGAGGGTGGAACAACCTTTCGAAATGGGCCATCAGAATGTCCATCTTTCGGTTGAGCAGCTCCATTTCATGGAGGAGCTGCTCACCGATGGACATCTGAAGACCCTCGGCCACTGCTGTGGTGGCTACCTCTGGTGGCTGGACCTCTTCCTGTGGGTCTTCCACTGGTTCCAGCACCAGGGTACCCATCTCCTCCCCCGAAGAAGCCACAGCAAGATCCTGTTTAAAAAAAAAATATATATATAAATTAATACTAATTACAAATTAATTTGTATATATTAAATTTTCCTAAAAGGATGCCAGTCTTTACCTCTTGGCCAGGTGGCACAGGGCTTGGTGGAGGGGGAGAGTCGTCCCCAACATCCACCACAACAGCAGCAGCAACAGAAGCAGAAGAAGAGGCCCCTTCTACAGCCGGTGCCCTCTCCCGTCCGGCTAGAAAGAAAAAGAGAAATCATCAAAAAATGCACAGACATGTCATTACTTAGAGAACCAAGTTGTATCTTCTAACCTTTTGCAGAGCGGTTCCGGCTTCGGACTCGCTCCAAAAAGCGTTCCTCACGGACCTTTATGTCCGAGAACCGCTTCTGCAACTGCCGGACGGAATGGTACCGGCCGTATTTCTCGAGCAGATGGGCTTGGACCTGCTCCATGATTTTGGTCTTAGCTTTATAGCTACCAGTCTCACGGAGCAGGTCGTAGCCCCGCTCGTCGCATATGGTTATCAAATCGACGAGCTCTGCTTGATCAAAAGGGGCGCTCTTCTTCTGCTTTCTCTTGCCGCTGCTGGTGCCTGCCTGGCTTTCATCTGTAAAATACAAGAACGCAAGATATTTGATATTTTTACCAATATGAAATTCAAAAAATTTTTTTGATAGATTTGTTTCAAAGATTTGCATTGGGTTTACCCTGATCTTGTTGTGCTCGGAATTTGTGTTGCCTATCACATGTCTGGCGTCTCCTTGGTAAAGACTTCGGCCTTCTTCTCATGGTGTGTTTTCATAGTCTTTGCATTGTGTATTAACCCCTTAAGGACGCAGCTATTTTACAGCTTAAGGCTACATTCACATGACTGTATGGGGGACGTATATACGGCCGATATACGTCCCCCATAGGCAGCAATGGGCGCATGGCGCACTACGGGAGCGGTACGGTGCAGCACACGTGCGGCACCGTACCGCTCCGTACCCGGAAAAAGATAGGACCTGTCCTATCTTTCTCCGTAGTACGGCGCCGTGCGCCATTACTTCCTATGTAGAGGCAACGGCAGTGTGAATATAGCCTAAGGCTCAGCCCGATTTTTGGGATTGTGACATGGTTTGCTTTATATGGTTATAACTTTTGAACACTTTTACTAATCTAAACGATTCCACACATCTTGTACTTCATTTGAGTGGTAAATGTTGGCTGATATTTTTTGATTTGATTTCCCCAAAAAATGTAACAAATTGGAGTTTTTGGATAAATGTGACATTGTCAAAATTTTGAATCATTGCATTTTCATGCAGATGATTTTCGACCTAAATAAGTTGCAGAATAACATTTCCCATCGTCTTATTTACATTTGCATAAATTAAAAAAAATGTCTCGATAATTAATTTTGATGTTGCGCAGCTTACAAATATATATATATTTTTTTAAATATTTACGAAGCATTTACGAAGATTGTTAACTCCTTGAGATCTTCCTAGTAATTGAATCCAAATGGGTGTGAAATTTAGAATGGTCAATTTTTGTCGCTTATATGTTCATTTAGGCCTAAAATTTACACGTTTCAAAAAGATAAAAAAAGAAAAAACCCACCATAAAATGTGTTCAACAATTTCTCCAGAGTGCAGAGACCCCCCACATGTGGGCTTGCCTTTTTTTATGGGGGCACAGCGAGGCGCAGAAGGGAAGGAGCGCCTTGCAGCTGCCAGGATTTTATTTTTCTGGTTGCCCCCTTTTGAGGGCTATAAAATTTTAGCTTTTACGTTATTTGGGCCATGTGACAGCATTTTTTTTGCAGGATGAGATGCTTTTTCCAGTATTACCATTTTTGGGTTTTTTGAGGTCATGAGTAGAAAAGCATCAATTATGTACTGGATTTGTTAAAAAAAATTTTTTCGTGTTCACCGTATAGCCTAATAATCCTGTTCTCTTTATTCTATGGGTCGATACGATTACGGGGAAACCAGACATGAATATTTATTTGTATGTTTTAATAAATTTGCCAAATAAAATCCTAATGTGGGGTAAAATCTCTCATTTTTGCATCGCCGTCTTCCGAGTGGCATAACATTGTTATGTTTTTGGCTACAGAGCTGGTTGATGGCTTGTTTTTTGCGGGACATGTTGTACTTTGCAACAGTATCATTCTGGAGTACATATGTTTTGTTGATCACTTTTTATTGCATTTTTAGTGGGATATAATAGGTAAAAATCAGAATTTTTGGCGGGTTTGTAAATTTTTTTTTTACGGCGTTCTTCATATGGGTTCAATAGTTATTTCGTTTTATTCTATGGATTGTTACGGACGCGGTGATACTATATATGTGGGGTTTGTGTTATGATTTTGACTTTTTTGAGCGTAATTTGTCTCTTGGGCTTATGGGCATTTTTATTGATTTGTAAAATTATTTTTTCTCGAAAAACATTTTCTTTTCCTTTTTTTTTCTTGATCCACCATGGGACATGAACAAGCAATCATCTGATTGCTTGTTCATGATAATACTCTGCAATACTCATGTATTGTAGAGTATTAGCAGTGTCAGCCTATGCAGATGCATTGTTTATGTCACCATACCCCCCCACCACCAGTGTTTATGTCACCATACCCCCTTACCAGTGTTTATGTCACCATACCCCCCCCCACCAGTGTTTATGTCACCATACCACCCCCCCCACCAGTGTTTATGTCACCATACCCCCCCACCAGTGTTTATGTCAACAAACACACCCCCACCAGTGTGTTGCTGCCCCTGTTTTATTCTGGAAGTTAACGTAATAAACAGTCTTTTTTATGCAAAAATAAATAATTTATTCAAGCACTGTTTTAAAATCACATTACATTTGTTTCTATTCAGACATCAAAGAAAAATATGGAATTAGACTTACCGGTAATTCGGTTTCCACTAGTGACCATGACGGCCCCGACCTGGAGGATGCTCCTATATCCTGTAGGGACAGGAAGTGCAAGAGATTAAAAGCTCCTCCCTAGCACCCAACACCAGTGTCTACCAAAGTACCACCCGGAAGGATGCAAGTGCAAAGAAAATTTTTTATATAGAACCATCTCCAAGAAGGAAGGAAAGAAGGGAGGAAAATAATGGGGGGCCGTCATGGTCACTAGTGGAAACCGAATTACCGGTAAGTCTAATTCCATATTTCCACCACGTTCCATGACGGCCCCCACCTGGAGACTTACCAGATTACCCCATTATTTGGGAGGGACCACCGCCTGCAGGATTTTCCTGCCGAATGCCAGGTCCTCCTGGGAGGCAATATCCAAACGATAGTGCTTTGCAAAGGTCGAGGAACTTGACCACGTTGCTGCTCGGCATATCTGGTCCAGAGATGCACCCCTTTTTTCGGCCCACGATGTTGCCATGGCCCTAGTGGAATGGGCTTTAATATACCCCGGAAGGGAAGTATTTGCGGTCTTGTAGCAGAGAGATATGGTGGATTTTATCCATCTGGCTAAGGTCGCTTTTGAGGCTTTCAACCCTCTATTCTTTCCCCCAAAGTTGACTAATAAACTGGAATCTTTACACCACTCTTTTGTTGCTTCTAAGTAAAAGAGAACACATCTCCTTACATCTAAAGTCTGCCACTGTTTTTCCCGTTCAGATTTAGGATTAGCACAAAAGTAGGGAAGAATAATTTCCTGTCTACAGTGGAAATCAGACACAACTTTAGGGAGGAAGAGGGGATCTAGTTTGAGAACTATCTTGTCGTCTAAGATTCTTAAAAAGGGTTCTCTGCGCGAGAGGGCCTGGATTTCGCACAGTCTGCGTGCTGTGGTAATTGAAATTAGGAAGATCGTTTGAAATGTGAGGATTTTCATGTTTGCAGAATCCAGAGGCTCAAAGGGGGGCTCTGTGAGAATATTTAGGACCAGCGAGAGATCCCAAGAAGGGACTGGGTTGTGTATATGCGGTTTAATACGAGAACAGCCCTTAATGAATCTTTTGATCCATCTGTGATCTGCTAAGGGGAAATCAAAATATTTACTTAAGGCCGAAATTTGGACTTTAAGGGTGCTTGGTTTAAGACCTAGAGAAAACCCTGCTTGTAAGAAATCTAAGATTTGACTTAAGTTTGGATTTTCTGGAGAAGGAGGATAATCCCCGCACCATGTACAGAATTTTTTCCAGATCTTGGCATAAATTGCGTTAGTCACTGGTTTCCTGCTTGCTTGAATAGTGTCGATCACTTCGGTAGAAAGGCCATTGGTCATTAGGTATGCCCTCTCAGGATCCAGGCCGTAAGCTTTAGATGTCGCACGTCTTGATGATACAGTGGACCCTGTAGAAGAAGATCCTGACGATAAGGTAGATGAACAGGATTATCTATAGCTAGTTCCTGAATAACCGGGAACCAACTTCTTTTTGGCCAGTATGGAGCAATAAGAATCAATAATACCCGTTCTGTTCTTAATCTCTGTAAGATTTTGGGAATTAGGGGTATGGGAGGGAAGGCATAGACTAACCCCGACCCCCATGTATGACTGAAGGCATCTAACCCCGTAGGAGAGCCTTTAGGGTCTAAAGAAAAGTATTTAGGGGATTTATTATTTAGGTGGGTCGCGAAAAGATCTAAGGTTGGAGTCCCCCAAATATGACAGATTTCCCTGAAAGTTTGCGGGTTTAGCGACCATTCATGTGGATCTAATGTAACCCGGCTTAAGAAGTCTGCTTCTATATTTTCTGTACCTTTGAGATGGACAGCTGAGAGGGATAGAAAATGTGTTTCCGCCCACCTAAAAATTTGATGTGATAACTCTGACAAAGATTTAGACTTTGTGCCCCCTTGTCTTCGCAGATAAGCTACTGTAGTAGTGTTATCAGAAAGGATTCTTATATGTTGATTTTTTATGTGCAAGTGGCTCTTTCTGAATGTTTCTAGGACTGCCTTTAACTCCCGGAAGTTTGAGGACCTAGAACAAGTCTGGCTGTCCCACTGACCTTGAAAATAGTGACCTGCCAACGCAGCCCCCCAACCTGACAGGCTTGCGTCTGTTCGTATTGTCAAGATTGGGTTTGAATTCCACCAAACTCCTTTCTTTAAGTTTATGGGATTCTTCCACCAGGATAGAGAATGTTTAACTAAAAGGGGAATTTTTACCTTGTGGTCTAGATGTAGAGGGTTTTTGTCCCACACCCGGATTGTCCAAGCCTGCAAAGTCCTTGTGTGATTCTGAGCCCATGCCACGCACTGGATACAGGATATCATAAGGCCCAGAAGACTCAGAGCTGCTCGAATGCTGCACGACTCTTTTCTCTGGAAGAGGCTTATATTTTCCCTTATTTTTTGGATCTTTTCTAACGGTAGGAAAGAACTCTGTTTCACAGAATCTAGTTTTACCCCTAGAAACTTTTTTACCTTCTCTGGTTTTAAATCTGATTTTTTCTTGTTTATGACCCAACCTAAGTCCTGGAGGAGACCTATGACTATCTGAAGGTGGGTCTTTAGTTCTAATTTGGTCTTGGCAACTAGAAGTAGGTCGTCTAGGTAAGGAACTATAATTATGCCCTTCACCCTTAGGTGGGCCACTACCTCTGCCATAATTTTTGTAAAAATACGGGGTGCCGAAGAGATCCCAAATGGTAAGGCCTTGAACTGATAATGAAGTATTTTTCCCCCCGGGGAACGAACTGTGAATCTTAGATATTTCTGGTGATCCTGGCAAATAGGGACGTGATAGTACGCGTCTTTTAGATCGATTGTACATAAAAGATCATTTTTCCCTATCAGGGGGGTTGCTGACTTTATCGATTCCATTTTGAAGTGTTTGTACTTTATAAACCTGTTTAATTTTTTCAGATTTATAATTAGACGGTAAGACCCATTGGGTTTTTTATCATAAATAGAGGGGAATAAAATCCTTCCCCTTTTTCTATCTCCTGGACTGGAACAATCACATCCATCCGAAGTAACTGTTGGATGTTGGTCCAGAGATGGAGAGTTTGATTTTCTGGTAGATTTGGGTTCTGAAAATGTTGTGGGGGAATATGGAGAAACTCTACCCTGTAACCTGACTGGATGGTCTGGAGTATCCAAGGGTTTTGGCAGATTTTTTCCCATTCGGGTCTGAAATGGGAAAGTCTCCCCCCCCCCCACCTGAAAGTCATTGTTTCCTCTGCTTGTGGTCGGGGTTAGAGAAAAACCCTCGACCTGCGCCCCCTTTTGCGTAGCTCCATCTCCCTGTTTTTTCTTTGCCCCTAAAGGGAGGTTTCTCTTCCCTGGAAGTACGAAAGGGAAAGGGAAAGGAAGGTTTTTTAGGGGGGAATTCTATTAACCGGAAACCCCTTTTTTCTGTCTGCAGCTTTTTCTAGTATAGAGTCTAATTCACTGCCAAACAAAAATTTGCCCTGGAATGGGATACCGCAAAGCATAGACTTAGATTTTGTATCCCCACCCCACTGTTTTAAGCAGAGAGATCTCCGGACAGAATTGGTCAAGGCCGCCTCTTTGGCCGAAAACCTTAGAGCTTCTGCTGAAGCATCCGCTAGAAAAGCTGTGGCGGATTTGAGGAGGGGTAAAGACTCTATAATGGAATCTCTAGAGGTTTTATTTACCAGGTGTGATTCCAATTCTGACAACCAAAAATATAGAGTCCTGGCGACAGAAGTGGAGGCAATGTTGGTCTTAATATTTAAAGAAGACGTCTCCCAAGCCCTCTTAAGCAAGGCATCAGATTTACGGTCAAGGGGGTCTTTTAATTGGGCACTATCTTCAAATGGGAGATCCGTCTTTTTTACTACCTTAGCAACTTGGATGTCAACCTTAGGTATTTCATCCCATAGTGTATTATCCTCAAATTGCAACCTGTTTCGGAATTCTTTGGGGATAGAAATCCTTTTTTCTGGCTCCTTCCACTCTGATAATACTAAATCTTTTAATGTGTCAATTACTGGAAAGAAACTTTTCTTTCTGTATTTAAGTCCCCCAAAGAGGTCATTCTGTACTGAAGTCGGTTCTGACACATCTTCTATTTCTAATGTGTTTCTCAGGGCTTTTAATAAGTTGTCTAGATCTTCGGACGCAAACAAGTACTTTGTGTGTCCCTGATCTTTAGAATGTACCCCCTCTAAGTCTTCTTCCAGTCTTTCATCTATAGAACAGGAAGGAAAATCTGAATCTTGATCAGAAGAGGATGACTGAACGTATCTAGGTTTTTTCCTAGGTGGTTCGGGTAAATGAGCAGCAATAGAGGAGGAGACTTCCTCTTTTATTGCGGATCTTATTTCGTCCATTAATGACGATCTATCCTCTTTTAGAATTTTGGTCAGACAGTCTGAACACAGGCTTTTCCTATAATCCTCGGGTAATTTAGAATTACATAAGCCACATCTTTTAGAGGGTTTTTTAAGGGGTTTATCTCTCTCTCTCTCTGTTCTTTCTCTTTAGGTTCTTTTTGCTCTTTCCCCTAAGAGAAGCATACATGATAACAGTTAATAGACAGGTATGAAATGTATGGTGAGAGAGAAGAGGTCAGCCCAGGGCTTGTACTTACGGGTACCAGGACCTGGAACAGGTTGGATGCGTCATCAGCCATATTTGCTGGAAGCATCAGAGCCACCCGACTAGGTTTCTCCAGGGACGCTTAAAAGTGTTTCCTGGAGCGTCTGGAGAGGCTCGTCCCTCCTCCCCCTTCCACTGAGAACGGAAGTGATCGGGCTCCTGGACTGAGCGTGCGTCCACGGAGCCGGACTTTCGGGTCCGCCCTCAATGAGCGCGCCATCATCCCTGCTAATGCCGGAACCCTTCCACCGCCGAGGACCGATGCCCGACTCGAACGCCGGTCCCCCAGCAGAGAAAAGGCCCCAACCACAGGTATTTCTCTGGCTGCTTGTCCCCCCGGAACCAACCCAGCATTGGTCTCCCGGGACCGTTGGTTGGGCTGGAAGAACGGGGGGTGGGGAGGAGGTATTTTGGTGTTCCCCTCCACTCGGTTGTGGAGGCGGAACTCGGCAAAAAAATAAAAGTAAAAAGTAAAAGAAAAAATTAAATCTCGTGTCTCCCTAAGGAGACTTTCTTGCATCCTATATCCCGTAGGGACAGGAAGACACTGGTGTTGTGTGCTAGGGAGGAGCTTTTAATCTCTTGCACTTCCTGTCCCTACAGGATATAGGAGCATCCTCCAGGTGGGGGCCATCATGGAACGTGGTGGAAATAATGATACCTTAATAAATACCACTCATGCTATTGATTTACAGCAACTTTACAAACACCATTGCCTGTTTTGGGGGATAATCATGGTAAAAAGACAACTTTACAAACACCGTTGCCTGTTTTGGGGGATAATCATGGTAAAAAGTCAACTTTACAGACACCGTTGCCTGTTTTGGGGGATAATCATGGTAAAAAGACAACTTTACAAACACTGTTGCCTGTTTTGGGGGATAATCATGGTAAAAAGACAACTTTACAAACACAGTTGCCTGTTTTGGGGGATAATCATGGTAAAAAGACAACTTTACAGACACCGTTGCCTGTTTTGGGGGATAATCATGGTAAAAAGGTAACTTTACAAACACAGTTGCCTGTTTTGGGGATAATCATGGTAAAAAGACAACTTTACAAACACCGTTGTCTGTTTTGGGGGATAATCATGGTAAAAAGACAACTTTACAGACACCATTGCCTGTTTTGGGGGATAATCATGGTAAAAAGACAACTTTACAAACACCGTTGCCTGTTTTGGGGGATAATCATGGTAAAAAGGTAACTTTACAAACACAGTTGCCTGTTTTGGGGGATAATCATGGTAAAAAGACAACTTTACAAACACCGTTGCCTGTTTTGGGGGATAATCATGGTAAAAAGACAACTTTACAGACACCGTTGCCTGTTTTGGGGGATAATCATGGTAAAAAGGTAACTTTACAAACACAGTTGCCTGTTTTGGGGATAATCATGGTAAAAAGACAACTTTACAAACACCGTTGCCTGTTTTGGGGGTTAATCATGGTAAAAAGACGACTTTACAAACACCGTTGCCTGTTTTGGTGATAATCATGGTAAAAAGGTAACTTTACAAACACAGTTGCCTGTTTTGGGGGATAATCATGGTAAAAAGACAACTTTACAAACACCGTTGCCTGTTTTGGGGGATAATCATGGTAAAAAGGTACCGTATATGCCGGCGTATAAGACGACCTGGTGTATAAGACGACCCCCCTACTTTCCTGTTTAAAATATAGAGTTTAAGATATATTCACCGTATAAGACTACCCCTTTTCCAACGCATACAAAACACCGGTAAAAATATAAAAAAAAACAGATTTGAATTTAACATGGTCCTTTTTTAAATGTAAATTCTTATGACATGCAGGTATATAGCAGGAAAACTGTCGCTCATAAACATAAGGCATACAACAACAACATTACCATTACAGCACAGCCCCCAGTAGTATACAGCACAGCCCCCAGTAGTATACAGCACAGCCCCCAGTAGTATACAGCACTGCCCCCAGTAGTATACAGCACTGCCCCCAGTAGTATACAGCACTGCCCCCAGTAGTATACAGCACAGCCCCCAGTAGTATACAGCACTGCCCCCAGTAGTATACAGCACTGCCCCCAGTAGTATACAGCACTGCCCCCAGTAGTATACAGCACAGCCCCCAGTAGTATACAGCCCAGCATTAAAAAAAAAAAAAAAACATATACTCACCCCGATGCTCCCTCGATGTCCGCGCCGTCTTCTTTCTTCTGCCGGGCGCCGCCATTGATCTTCCCCGGCAGGCGCCTAGTATGACGCGCCGCTGCTGACGTCATACTAGGCGCCGACCCGGGGAAAGACATGGCGGCGCCCAGCAGAAGAAAGAAGACGGCGCGGAAGACTGAAGACAGCACAGCGCGGACATCGGGGCCAACGGAGGGTGAGTATTTTCCCCCCGATGTCATTTTGAGGCTGCCGGCAGCTTTTTGAAGCTGCCGGCAGCCATCGCTGTGCAAACACCCGCGATCGGTGCTAGCACCGATCGCGGGTGTTACCGGTAAGCCTTTGCTGCAATATGCAGCAAAGACTTACCGGCTATGGAGAGGGCTCAGCCCGTGAGCCCTCTCCATGCAGCGCGATCCGACCGCGATCGTCTTATACGCCGTCATTACCGGCGTATAAGACGATTACCGGCGTATAAGACGACCCCAGAGAAGACAGAAGATTTTTCTGTCTTCAAAAGTCGTCTTATACGCCGGTATATACGGTAACTTTACAAACACAGTTGCCTGTTTTGGGGATAATCATGGTAAAAAGACAACTTTACAAACACCGTTGCCTGTTTTGGGGGTTAATCATGGTAAAAAGACGACTTTACAAACACCGTTGCCTGTTTTGGTGATAATCATGGTAAAAAGGTAACTTTGTGTTAATTTTTTTTTTTCTAACATTTTGTTATTCTTTTTTTTTATTTTTTTTTTTTAAAATGTTTTTTAAACAAACTATTTAGAACAAAAAAAAAAACCATAGGGTTACAAACAAACTTAAGAACGAGGAGGGTGGAACAACCTTTCGAAATGGGCCATCAGAATGTCCATCTTTCGGTTGAACAGCTCCATTTCATGGAGGAGCTGCTCACCGATGGACATCTGAAGACCCTCGGCCACTGCTGTGGTGGCTACCTCTGGTGGCTGGACCTCTTCCTGTGGGTCTTCCACTGGTTCCAGCACCAGGGTAACCATCTCCTCCCCCGAAGAAGCCACAGCAAGATCCTGTTTAAAAAAAATATATATATATAAATTAATACTAATTACAAATTAATTTGTATATATTCAATTTTCAACATCTTAGATTCCTTAAAGGATGCCAGTCTTGGTGGAGGGGGAGAGTCGTCCCCAACATCCACCACAACAGCAGCAGCAACAGAAGCAGAAGAAGAGGCCCCTTCTACGGCCGGTGCCCTCTCCCGTCCGGCTAGAAAGAAAAAGAGAAATCATCAAAAAATGCACAGACATGTCATTACTTAGAGAACCAAGTTGTATCTTCTAACCTTTTGCAGAGCGGTTCCGGCTTCGGACTCGCTCCAAAAAGCGTTCCTCACGGACCTTTATGTCCGAGAACCGCTTCTGCAACATGGGACGGTATGGTTATCAAATCGACGAGCTCTGCTTGATCAAATGGGGCGCTCTTCTTCTGCTTTCTCTTGCCGCTGCTGGTGCCTGCCTGGCTTTCATCTGTAAAATACAAGAACGCAAGATATTTGATATTTTTACCAATATGAAATTCAAAAAAAATTTTTGATAGATTTGTTTCAAAGATTTGCATTGGGTTTACCCTGATCTTGTTGTGCCTGGAATTTGTGATGCCTATCACATGTCTGGCGTCTCCTTGGTAAAGACTTCGGCCTTCTTCTCATGGTGTGTTTTCATAGTCTTTGCATTGTGTATTAACCCCTTAAGGACGCAGCTATTTTACAGCTTAAGGCTACATTCACACGACTGTATGGGGGACGTATATACGGCCGACATACGTCCCCCATAGGCAGCAATGGGCGCATGGCGCACTACGGGAGCGGTACGGTGCAGCACACGTGCGGCACCGTACCGCTCCGTACCCGGAAAAAGATAGGACTTGTCCTATCTTTCTCCGTAGTACGGCGCCGTGCGCCATTACTTCCTATGTAGAGGGGCGGGGGTGAGCGGCGCTCACCTCCTCCTCCTCTCCCCGTGCACTGCCGTTGCCCGCTACGGTAAGGTACGGGCGGGCAACGGCAGTGTGAATATAGCCTAAGGCTCAGCCCGATTTTTGGGATTGTGACATGGTTTGCTTTATATGGTTATAACTTTTGAACACTTTTACTAATCTAAACGATTCCACACATCTTGTACTTCATTTGAGTGGTAAATGTTGGCTGATATTTTTTGATTTCCCCAAAAAATGTAACAAATTGGAGTTTTTGGATAAATGTGACATTGTCAAAATTTTGAATCATTGCATTTTCATGCAGATGATTTTCGACCTAAATAAGTTGCAGAATAACATTTCCCATCGTCTTATTTACATTTGCATAAATTAAAAAAATGTCTCGATAATTAATTTTGATGTTGCGCAGATTACAAATATATATATTTATTTACGAAGCATTTACGTTTGTTATGCTTGTTTGTTATGCTTATTTAAGATTGTTAACTCCTTGAGATCTTCCTAGTAATTGAATCCAAATGGGTGTGAAATTCAGAATGGTCAATTTTTGTCCCTTATATGTTCATTTAGGCCTAAAATTTACACGTTTCAAAAAGATAAAAAGCAAAAACCCACCATAAAATGTGTTCAACAATTTCTCCAGAGTGCAGAGACCCCCCACATGTGGGCTTGCCTTTTTTTATGGGGGCACAGCGAGGTGCAGAAGGGAAGGAGCGCCTTGCAGCTGCCAGGATTTTATTTTTCTGGTTGCCCCCTTTTGAAGGCTATAAAATTTTAGCTTTTACATTATTTGGGCCATGTGACGGCATTTTTTTTTGCAGGATGAAATGCTTTTTCCAGTGTTACCATTTTGGGGTTGGTATCACCTATTGTTGAAAATTTTGAACTTTTTTTGAGGTCATGAGTAGAAAAGCATCAATTATGTACTGGATTTGTTAAAAAAAATTTTTTCGTGTTCACCGTATAGCCTAATAATCCTGTTCTCTTTATTCTATGAGTCGATACGATTACGGGGGTAAAATCTCTCATTTTTGCATCGCCGTCTTCCAAGTGGCATAACATTGTTACGTTTTTGGCTACAGAGCTGGTTGATGGCTTGTATTTTGCGGGACATGTTGTACTTTGCAACAGTATCATTCTGGAGTACATATGTTTTGTTGATCACTTTTTATTGCATTTTTAGTGGGATATAATAGGTAAAAATCTGAATTTTTGGCGGGTTTGTAAATTTTTTTTTTACGGCGTTCATCATATGGGTTCAATAGTTATTTTGTTTTATTCTATGGATTGTTACGGACGCGGTGATACTATATATGTGGGGTTTGTGTTATGATTTTGACTTTTTTGAGCGTAATTTGTCTCTTTATATGTTTTTGGGCTTATGGGCATTTTTATTGATTTGTAAAAATAAATCGAAATAACATTTTCTTTTCCTTTTTTTTTTCTTGATCCACCATGGGACATGAACAAGCAATCATCTGATTGCTTGTTCATGATAATACTCTGCAATACTCATGTATTGCAGAGTATTAGCAGTGTCAGCCTATGCAGATGCATAGGCTGACACTTCGCCTTTAAGATGACGTCACAGACGCCATCTTAAAGGCCCTGCCTTCAGGCTTCTCTGGGGTCCCGATCGGACCCCAGAGGTGCCATAGCAGCGATTGGCGTCCCCAAAAACATCGCTGGGGCGCCGATCGTGGGGTAAAGACACCCGGAAGGCATGTTAAATGGTGCGGTCGCGGCATTTAACGGAATAAACACCCACGATCGGAGCCCACTCCGACCGCGGGTGTTAGCCGTGGATGTCAGCGGTAGATTACCGCTGACATCCTGCAACCCCCGATGGCGGTTTGGCTCCTGTGCAGAGCTGAACCGGCATCATCTCAGTGCAGTACAGCTACCGCGCAGAGCGCTAAGGGGTTAAACTAAATGCATGTGTATTGCCCAAAAACGGAATCACACGGTGCAGTTGACAGCGCTAGTCCTGCGTTTAGAAGTGCATGGTTTTGGGCCTCAATAAAAAAAAAACATTAGTGTGTCAAATGTAACGCATGTGATTGCTTAACCAGTAGATGCCTTTCAATGCATATGAAAATGTGTCCAGCCCAGGGTGCGCCCCCATTGGGCTAGCACTGCACTTGAAAGCGTAGCTAGTGACGCATGCGCCCATGACCTTATACTTTGATGTAAATGTTTATATTTTGGTGATGACACATATCAACCTTTTTTGCAGAAAAAATCATTTTGACATTTTCTTTTATGTAATAATGTGATTTTGAATATAAAGCACCATAATTGAAAACTGTGTGAACATTGCATTTCTAGGTTTATTTTTGAGTTACCGTATATGCCGGCGTATAAGACGACTGGGCGTATAAGACGACCCCCAACTTCTGCCCTAAAAATATAGAATTTGGTATATACTCACCGTATAAGACTACCCCTCTCCCAAATGAAAAAAAGTCTGCTTTGATTTCAACATGTTAATTTTAATTCAAATGCATATGACATGCAGGTACTGTATATAGCAGCACTATAAACACTTATAAACATAAGGTTGTTTCAAACATGTACGGTAAAGCTAAAACTTTGCAAAACAGACAAGAGAGCAAGTGCCTGGTGATCATAACTGTAAGCTGCGATATTGTAACAGGTCTTGCTGGCATGACAGTTTCCCTTTAAAAGCCTTCAAAATCCTCCTGTTCGTCATCTGATATCATAAGTACATCAATGACATCTTGTGATACATTTGTAAGGCAATCATCATATGGATCAAATTCCGTATTGGATGGTACGCTCTCAGCTCCGGCTTCTTCTACTTCCTCTTCATCTTGCCACAAGTAGTCGTCCTCCATGCCATCTAATGAATTTGATATGCCACACTTCTTGAAAGACTTGATGACGGTTTCTTCATCAATATCATTCCAGGCTTTTATGACAAACTGGCACAAAACATCCAGCTGTGGAGCACGCATGTTTCCTCCTTTTGTGAATGACTTTTCGCCGCTAACCATCCATTCATTCCATTGTTCTCGAATGCGATCTTTAAATGGCTTGTTTAGGCACACATCCAGCGGCTGTACCAGCGATGTTAATCCTCCAGGAATAACTGCGGCATGGGTGTTTAATCTTGCAAGCCTCTGCTTGGTGCTTGGAGTTAAATGAGCCCTGAACATATCCCACACCAGTAGACTAGATTTTTTAAGAAGTCCACCTGGTCGCCTGCTCCACACATTCATAAGCCATAGCCTTACCCCTTCTTCATCCATCCAGCCTTTTTCATTCACATGCACAAAACAACCAGGAGGGAACTTGAGCTTTGGCATTGTTTTTCTTTTGAAAATGATCATTGGTCTCAGTTTGGCGCCATCAGCTGTGCATGCTAATACGACTGTGAAACTGGACTTCTCATGCCCTGTTGTTTTAATTAAAACAGTTTTTTCACCTTTCTGATTAACGGTTTTATTTCCAACCATGTCAAAATTCATTGGAGTTTCATCCATGTTTCCAATGCTACTTAACGGATAGCCGTGTTTAGTGCGCTGTTTTATTATGTAGCGATGAAAACTATTCACTTTGGCATCAAGATCAGCAGGCAACTTTTGGGCAATTTTTGTCTTTTGCCTCAGTACCATATTATGTCTTGCCATGAATCTAGTACACCAGGATGCAGTGGCCTTAAATCTGTTGCTGTGATCTGGGTTAGATTTGGCCCACTGAAGTGCAAACAGGCGTATTTGATTGCGTGTCACTAAATAACCGCTTTGGCGATGCTTATCCACCATATCGGCTACAATTTTTTCAAGTTCTGGCCAGTGTGCGGTGCCTCTTCTTAATGCACACTTACCTCTTGGCATACTCTTTAAAGCTTTTTCATTTGCTTTCCAGTCCCGAACCATCTTTTCTGTAACTCCATACTGTCTTGCAGCAGCACAGTTATTATGCTCCCTGGCAAAATTTATAACTTTAAGTTTGAAACTGGCTTCATATTTCTTTCTTCTTGCTGGAGCCATGATGGGGTTTTGACTGTTGGACATTTTTATACTGTACTGTGTGTACCGTACTGTTGCTACTGTGTAAACAGGTACAGATAATACTGCCACTGTAATATTACTGTATGTGGTACCCAGTGTTATTACAGTAATTACAGTTTAAGAAAGATGGCTGGGCAAGCAGGGAGAGCTGACCAACCCAAGCAGGATTTATACAACAACCAGCCAATTGCTGCAAGCTATGGTATGTACAGTGCTATACCAGTGATTGGCTGCTTGTTGTATAAATCCTGCTTGGGTTGGTCAGCTCTTCCTGCTTGCCCAACTTTCTTAAACTGTAATTACTTAAAGGGATACTGACATGGCCAAATTGCTATATGGAGGGTTAAAAACAGCTTACTAAAAGATAGTAGTCTGTTGTTAACCCTCCATATAGCTTAGTATAGTGATTTTTCATATTCTTTACATATTTTTTTTTTCTGACCGGGAGAAGGGGGCGGGGTCGGCACTTATTGTGTTGTGCATGTAAGCTCTTCATTAATGTCCCTGCATGGATGCGAGGGGAATCTGGCGTTACTGCACCGCCAGCTTTCCCCTCGCATCCATGCTGTGATATTAATGAAGATGACCCCCAGCTCTGTGACCGCTGTGACGGGGCGGCTGCATTAGCATACAGCGCGCCGCCCCGTCTTCTAATGACTGAGAGGCAGACTGCCGCGCATGCGCGTCGGTCCGAGGAAGCGGCGCTACCTAACACAGTGCGGCGTATAAGACGTATCCGGCATATAAGACTAGCCCCCACTGTAGCCCTTATTTTAAGGGGCTAAAAAGTCGTCTTATACGCCGGTATATACGGTATATAAAATGTATTGAGCAGTTTACCTGAGGATGTGGCCATCTTGCTTTTCGAAAGGTTGTTCCCTCCTCGATCACGACAATATAGATCTACGTGAAGGGATTAGAAGTTATGATGTTAAGCTCATGTAATTCTGACGATGCGATCCCCCTGCAACATGTGCTGTGCTATTAGCTTGTGTTTCTTCCCTGTCCTTTACATTCCCCTGGATATCCACCCTTCTTATCTCTCTTTTTGGGCTTTTTCCACTCTTTTTGCCTTGTTTTGGGTGTATTTTGTGTTGTTTTTGTTACTTACAATTCTGAGTATTGTTGTCTGGCTGCTGTGCACGGTATCTGCTGTAGATGCAGGTGTGGCTTCTATTTATGACGCTGCTGCTGGCGTCAGATTTCCTATTTCGCGCCACAATCTCCCGTGCATGCGCCACAAATTCAAGGCTACAAGCTGGAAAATGGCGGAAGCGCGCGACACAATCTGGCCTGCCGTGCGCCACAATTTAAATAGCGTGCGTCACAGGCAGGGTCGCGCACAAATGAGCGCGAAAACTCAAAATAAACGTGCGACACTATTCAAACCGCGACACAAAAGTGTCGCATGAGTACACTGATTGCCGTTATGCTTGTTGAAACAAGGTAAAGGTGGGTGCGACACAATTTAGGGAAAAAATATAAAATGGTTTCCAAAAAAAAAAAAATGGAGAGAGTTAGGAGTCGAGGGTTCTGAAGGAGATTGGAAAAGTTGACTGTTGATCGAGCAAACTAAATCCATTGACATTTGGCTAAAAGGTAAGTAAATGTTCAAATATAATTTACAAAAAAGGCTTGATTTGGGAAAAAATAACAATACAATTTGTAAAACAGGAGTGGAGATTGGTGGTAATAAGAAGACAAACACTCGTCAAAAAAGCATTTGCAAAGGTAAGTCACACTTTAAAATTCAAATTTTTTAAAACTTTGTAAAAATTGGAAGAGAGGCCCAGGACAAATTAAAAATGTGTTTTGTATTTACCACAAATTGGGATTAAACAAATTTGTAGTGTAAGTTAAAATTACTCACAAAGTAACATACCTTATCTGACCAATCTGACAATATGAGCATAAAAAAATTAATATTCCATATTCTTTCTTCTAGGACAATGGATATGCTTCCGATCCTCTATGTGGCCATTGAAAATGACAGGATCATGGCTAGACAGCGCAGACGGAGGCAGAGGAGGCGCCCTCGAGTGTCATTTTCAGATTTTACGGACGCGGAGGTGTATCAGCAGTTTCGGCTGGATAGAGCTTCAATCCTAAGCCTCTATGAGAAGCTTGAAGTAGCTATCGGGGCTAAAACCGGACGGTCACATGCAGTGCCTGGACTCACCAAGATGGTCTCGGCCATTTATTATATGGCTAACGCGTCCTTCCAGCACTGCATTGCTGAGCGTTTTGGTTTTTCGCAACCAACCTTCAGCCGTTTTTTCCACGAGGTAGTGGATGAGCTGTTTAAGCTCTGTACACAGTACATCTCCTTCCCCAAAACTGCTGATGCCATCCGGAGGACGCAAGTGGAGTTTGAGGAAGTAGCGGGGATGCCCAACGTGATCGGTCTAATAGACTGTACACATGTGGCGTTGGTGCCTCCTGCGGCCGATGAATATCGGTACCGCAATCGAAAAATGTTTCGATCTATTAATGTCCAGGTCACTGTGAACCACAATAACATAATAACTAATGTGGTCGCAAAGTATCCTGGCTCGACACATGATTCATTTATCTTTGAGCACTGTGGCCTCAATCGCCGGCTCCAGTGGCCTCAATCAGGCCTTAGTCATGAGTTGACAGTGCTCATGACTAAGGCCTGAACTTACTGTAAAATGGCCATTTTTGTTTTGGCCAAATTTACAGTAACACAGATTAAATTACCCCGGTACCCACCGCCACCAGGGGTGCCGGGAAGAGCCGGATAAAGATGGTCAGGTTCTGGGGCTGCTGCAGGCTGTTATTGTTGCGCTGGAATAGCCCCCTAACAGTGGGCTATCAAAGATCAGTAATGGCAGGCTGCTGCTGCTTTTTTGTATCTGGCTGATGTTAAAAATCGGGTGAGCCCCACATCAATTTATTAAATTTTGAAGAAATTTTCAAGAAAAAAAAATGACGTGGATTCCCCCCAATTTTTAAAACCAGCAAGATACAAAAAGCAGCAGCCTGCCATTACTGAGCTGGGAAAGCACACTGTTAGGGGGCTATTTCAGTGCAACAATAACAGCCTGCAGCCGCCCCAGCACCTGACCATCTTTAGATGGTCAGGTGCTGGTTTGTACCCGGCTCTTCCCGGCACCCCTGGTGGCGGTGGGTACCGGGGTAATTTAATCTGCGTTACTGTAAATTTGGCCAAAACAAAAATGACCATTTTACAGTAAGTTCAGGCCTTAGTAATGAGCACTGTCAACTAAACAGCACCACTACTATGGCTAATTATACAGAATGACACAAACACATCATTGTAAAAATATATTTTATAGAAAGAAAACCAGACACACCCTCGTCAGCCATTTTAATCAATATTTCTTTACAGGTCCTCGCTGGAGTCCACCGAATCCAAAGTAGTCCACAGCAGGCCCGGTCCTGTAAGACAAAGAGAAGGAGGGGGGGAGAAAAAAAAGGGGGGGCAGGGGGCCCTGCTCGTTGCCCAGGGGGCGGGGGGCCCTTGCTCGTTGCCCGGGGGGGCAGGCAATATGCCTAATCCCATAAAATACATTGGTGGCAGTGGTATCGTTGTTGGTATTAGTTGGTGAGCATAGCAGACACACCTGTCCCGTGCCACGAACCTTCAGATAAGACAATGCCTGCACTCTGCATAGGTAGACTATGCAGAGCGCAGGCACGTGGCTGTGCAATCTTGGGAACAAAGCCAAAGCTACTGCACATGCGGAGTACTCCGGCTTATCAGACAAGGGCGCGCAGCTACGAGGAGCTACGTGCCGATGATGTCAGGTTAGGAGGAGTAAAGAGGCTACTGGGGCGTGGAGTAGCCGCAATGTGTAGCCCCATGTCTGGCTACTCCACGCCCCAGTAGCCGCTTCCAAAAAGGATTGCAAAATATTTATGGAAAGTGAAACCAAACATTAGTATTAGAGACATAAAATAAAACGTACATACCAACATCAAGATTAACCGTGTCATAATCCCCGATCCCTTCAGTTTGATCGGGGTGTATAGTTTGGTTAATCTTCTGCTCCACCCACGACATCCGCATGGCCACACTAGGGCCACCACCCGTCCTCCGAGCTGACTCTTTGTGCTTCGCCAGCTTGGCCTTCAGCCTCCTCCTGCAGTCGTACCACTTACTATTCAAAGTGCAATTTTTACCTAGGCCATTGATCCGCACTGTGATCCCCTGCCAAATGTGGTGTTTGGCTGACAGGGGAATTGAATCGGCCAGCCTCCCAAAAAGGTGCTCATAATTTTGGGTAACCTGGAAAAGACAAAAGCCACAACAAAAAAAAAACCTTCATTAAAAACACTCTGCAACGGTGGGTAAAGAGTAGAACAGAACACCAACAGTATAAATAAGTAAAAAAAATGTCACAATACCTCCTCAACCAATATTTCCGTTTCACGTTCCGTGAAACGTGCCTTCTTTGCTCGGCCAGGGTCCTCCTCATCTTCAGCACCAGAGCCCCCAGTATCCATATCCCCGGCAGCTGGTGGTCTGTGATCCCCAGGAGCAGAGGACGGAGCAGCGGACGCTGGGGCCACAGATGTTGGTGGGGCTTGCCGATTCGCCGCCTCCATCTCCCGTGCTCTGCGGATGGCATTGTCGTACGCCTGGGGACACTGCTGCCAGAGTAGCTCCAGAAAAATGGCACTGAGAGCATCTGGTGCTGCTGTGGACTGCTCAGGACGCCCAGCCATGATAGATACCAGCTGTGCAATTAGCCTCACTGTGCACTATTTATGCATAAATTTTGTGGCGCAACTCATGCGCCACATTTATCACGCGTGCGACACAATTAGTGAATGGGCGCATATCCCATTCTAGTCGGAGGGACGCACTTTTTATGCATTCCAATTCGATCTTAGTAAATGTGCCCCATTCTTTCAAAGAATGTGTACATGTATACATATATATTGTATACATATTATATTATTCATATATCTTTTAATAGTATCAAGAAAAAGGGTTTTTTCTAATTTATTATTTACTTTTTTCATTTAGATAAATACATACTTTTACTGTTGTTGAGGGCATGAGATGAGTCATTACTCAGGGAGTCTCCCTGAGGTACGAGGGCGGTTCAATAAGTACCTGTGTTTTACGACAGAGGCCGTTCCTGAGGGAGGTTGGTGTTATCATCGTGTGCTGCCATCTATCAAACAACAGCAAAACAAATTGCAGACTGACTGATTGATAGGTTAGTTTGGATTTGGCAGCCATTTTGAGTAAGACGTGTTCCGTGATCTTCGCTAAGATGGAAAAAGAGCAGTATCTTTCGGTAATTCGGTTTTTGTTTTTGGATAGGAAAAAATGCAAGGAGACAAAAGTTGGATGCAGTTTATGTGGACACTTCGCCATCTATGACCACAGTTAGATATTGGTTCAACGGATTTAAACGTAGGCGAACATCTGTTTTTGATGAAGAGCGACCAGGACCCCCGGCAGACATGGTTACCGAAGAAATCATTCAAAAAGTCCACGACATGATACTCACTGATCAACAAACTAAAGTGCGCAAATTAACAGAGGCCGTAGGTGTGCCGACCGGAATGGCAATTAATATTTTACATGATAAGTTGGCGGCCGCATTTGGCGAAAAAGAAGGTGCTGTTTCAAAGATGGATTCTGGCAATGTGTGCAGTTACTGAACTCTATATAAAGTGGATCGTCATGGTGTGGCACACATACCTTTCATTCCTGCCAAAGAAAGGCGTGACTTTCGAATCGCGTTGAAGAGAAAAGTGTTCCTTTGGACGATCCGTAGATTGAGTGACGTCACTCCAACGGAACTGTTTAGCGGGTTGCAGCCACCGGCCTGGGCTGCTCTGCATTGTTGCTGACTTATTCAAAGTGCACCACTTGTAGGACCTCAGCTATATGTCAATTTCTTGGATGCAGAAACCTCTTTGTATCATTCAGGTGAATAACAGGAATTTGGACTGGATACAATTAGCATCTGGGAGTTTTCATGCTCCATCACAGGTACTATGTTAGCTATCATTTATATTACTAGGGCAGTGCAGCTGTATTATATATTTTTAATCAACTACTCAAATCTGACTAAAACAATATGGGGTAATGCTACCTACACAAATCTGAGTAAAACAGTGCGTGATGATGTAAACTACACAAATCTGAGTAAATTGGTGATGCAGGATGCAAACTACACAAATCTGAGTTATACAGTGCATTATGATGTAAACTACACATGTGGGCAGAAAACAGCGACATGATGCAAACTACACAAATTTGAGTAAATCAATGCATGATGATGCAAACTACACAAATCAAAGTAATACACAGTGGTATGATACAAACTACACATATCTGAGTAAATCGGTGCTGCAGGATGCAAACTACACAAATCTGAGTTAGACAGTGCATGATGATGAAAACTACACATGTGGGCATGATATATGTATAAATGTGGTACAGGAAGTCCCCGGGTTACATACAAGATAGGGTCTGTAGGTTTGTTCTTAAGTTGAATTTGTATGCAAGTTGGAACTGTATACTTTATAATTGTAAACCCAGCCCAAATTTTTTGGGTCTCTGTCACAATTGTATTTTAAAAATGTTGAGTTGTCATAAGAACCAGGATTAACACTAAAGCTTCATTGCAGACATCATTTATATCTGTTTATTGTAGCTTAGGACTTTAGTACAGTAAATTACCAAAATCCAGAGGTCCGCTTGTGACTAGGGGTCGTCTGTAAGTCAGGTGTTCTTAAGTAGGGGACCTCCTGTACTTTGGATGTGTATAAACAATATATCAGAGTATAAATACTAGTGGTATATATATATATATATTTTTTTTAATTCCGTTTATTGATGAGACAAACAGCAAATCGATATACAACAGCATGTATCATATCCAGTACAATCAGTACATGTATATTTGGACAGATATGTGTCCCTGAGTAGATACAACAATAAAATTCTCATATAGGACCAGTTCGCATGCCTGTCTCTTTTTTAATTATTTTAAAAGAAAGTAAAGGGAAACAGAAAACACTGTATATAGAATGCCAGCCCAGTAGGGCTCAAGGAAGACTAAACAGAGGGTTGTAATAGGGAAATGGAAAGGGGAGGGGTTTGGGGGGGTATCGGGGGTGCCGGGGAAGTAGGGGGGAGGGGGGGTCAGGAGAGATGTGGGGGGGAAGTGGAAAAGGGAAGGGGGAAGGGCAGTAAAGAGGGGAGAATGATGAGAGCATGTCTCTCCCAGGAGGAAACTACCGTGCTTCAACCTTCAAAGTAGTGCCCTATATTCAGGGGATTGTTTAAATTGAAGCCATGGCGACCACGTTTTGTGAAATTTCTCATAGGTGCCATTAACGGAGGAGGTGAGGTCTTCCATGTGCATCAGGTCGTTCACTTTCGCCACCCACATAGCCATAGTCGGCGGCGATGTCTGCTTCCAAAGTATCGGAATGCATGCTCTTGCGGCGATGATAAGGAAACGAGTAAGAGATTTTTTATATCGTTGTGTGGACATGTCGCAGTGATGGAGTATGAGGAGGGGGGGTTCTAAGCTAGTCGTTTCTCCACATAGCACAGTCAGCACTCTCCCTGGCTCCTCCCAGAATGTAGACAGTATTCTGCAAGACCAAAACATGTGTAGGAAGGAGCCTTCCTCATTGCCACATCTCCAGCATGTATTAGGTACTTGTGGAAAAATGGTATGTAGTCTGGTGGGGACTCTATACCATCGTGCCATCAATTTATAGCTCGCTTCTTGGTATCGTGAACTAATGGATGCGAAATGACAGAGTTCAAAGATCCTATCCTTTTGTTCCTGAGTCAGTGAGATGTTCAAGTCATCTTCCCATTGTCTGAGATATAGAGGGCCTGGGTCTTCAGGAATTGACAGGAGGCAGGAGTATGCTAATGACAAGGTGTGTCTCAAGCCATTTACATTTCCGCAAAGACATTCAAAAGTGGTCTTTCTCCCTGCATATTGCTCGCATGGGGGTAATGAAATCAGGTAATGTCGTAGTTGGTTAGTTCTCCAAGCTCCCAGGGGGAGAGGGTCAGTCAGTGCTGCCAAGTCTGGGGTCGTCATCCAAGCCGCGTCTTTAATGAAGTGTTCCGCCCTGAATCTCCCAGCTCCCCTCCACTGTCTGAAAACAGGGTCATTCAAGCCAGGGGGGAATTCTGGACTACCGAGGATTGGGGTGAGGGGAGATGTCAACGGTAAGAGTCTGTCACGTACTAGTTTTGATTGACATATCTTCAGTGTGGGGCCTATTGTTGGGTGGCATTTCAGAGATGTCGTTTTAGAGGACTCTAACCAGGGTATGACTTGTAACGGTAGCTGTGCAAAGGATTGCTCAAGATAAATCCAAGGTTTAGAAGTTTGGTTGCAACACCAGTCTAGGACTCTCGCCATATGAGCAGCATTGTAATAGTTTCGAAGGTCAGGGAGTCCCAAACCACCCGACCTCTTGGGCCTGAACAATGTGGAGCGGCCTATTCTTGCTGGTTTATCTGCCCATATAAATCGGTGTTGGAGAGCGTTCAAGGAGCGGAAGAAGGCTACAGGTAGATGGATGGGGATAGCCTGAAACAGGTATAATAATCGTGGGAGGATATTCATCTTGAAAATGGCGCATCTCCCGAACCATGAAAATAGTCCCTTGGACCATCTGGAGCAATCTCGTTGGATATTCTGGAGGATAGGTGGAAAGTTCAATGCGTACAATTTGGACAATTCCGCTGGTAAGTTAATACCGAGATATTTTATACTTGTTAGGGCCCATTTGAAGCTAAAGGAGGCCCGCAGTGTTTCCACCAGAGGGGTAGGTATGGACACGTTAAGAGCTTCCGATTTTGACCAGTTGATACGGAAATTAGTCAATGGAGAGAAGAGGTCTAACTCTTTCATGACATTGGGTAGGGAGACCTGGGGATTTGAGATAAAGAAGAGTAGGTCATCTGCATATGCTGCAATTTTTTGCGTGGATCCTCTAGTCGTGATGCCAGAAACATCCTAGTCAACACGAACAGTAGAGGGGAGAGGGGGCAGCCCTGACGCGTGCCATTTTGGATGTTGAAGCTGTTGGAGAGTAGACCATTCACCCGGACAGTGGCTGACGGGGAGGAGTACAGTGACAACACCCAAGAGAGCATTCGATTACGCAGGCCGAAGTGTCTCAGCGCCTCAGTCACCAATTGACTCTATCGAACGCTTTCTCGGCGTCTGTTGAGAGAAGCATAAGAGGGAGTTTCTCCAGTCGGGCCTTATATATCAAATTTATAGCCTTCGTAGTGTTGTCCCTGGCCTCTCTCCCTAATATAAAGCCCGCCTGGTCCGAGTGGATGGTCCGTCTCAAGAGGGGGGCTAGTCTTGTCGCCAGTACTTTAGAAAATAATTTGAGGTCTTGGTTCAACAGTGATATCGGTCTGTAGCTGGAGCATAGAGTAGCATCTTTGCCTGGTTTGGGTATGACCGTAATTGTGGCCTGTAGTGCCTCCCTGGGAAGAGGGGTGCCAGCAGCAACCGCATTAAAAGCTGCCAACCAGTGAGGTTCAAGTTGTTTTGCCAGTGTCTTGTAAAAAGGTAGGGAGAAGCCATCCGGGCCAGGGGCCTTACCAGTCTGTGTCTCTTTTAGGGCATGTCTGAACTCTATGTCCGTTATCGGGGCTTCAAGTGCCTCTGCCTCTTCATTTGTTAGCGTGGGTAAACCCGATTCTGTGATATAGGATCGCATCTTTCGCCTGAGTTCTTCCCTAGATCTTTGAGATGTCGGCTGTTCTAGGTTATACAATGATTGGTAGTAATCTCTAAAAGTAGCTGCAATGTCTCGGTTAAGGTGCAGAGTCGTTCCTGTCAGGGAGGTGATTTTGGGTACAAAAGTGTGGGTTCTCTGCTCTCTCAGGGCTCTGGCCAGGGTCCTACCACACTTGTTGCTATACTCATAAAAGTGTCTCCTGCATTTGGCCAGAGTGCCCTTGGCTTTGTCGATGAGCAGGATACGCAACGATTCCCTGGCAGATAATAGGGCAGTCCTAGTGTCAGGGGCGAGAGACCTCTTGTGTAAGAGCTCCAGTCTCTTGATTCGTTCTAAGAGGTCAGTTATAGCTTGTGCCCTCTCTTTCTTGCGACGGCTACCATGTGTTATCAAGATGCTACGAGCGTTGAACTTGTATCCCTCCCATGCAATGCAAGGGTTAATCCCCTCTGTCAGAGTTCTGTCGAAATGAGAAATAATTGAGCTCTTTAGCTCTTCTAACACTAGCGGGTCTTCCAGGAGGGAGGCATTGAATTTCCACTGCCATTGAAAATCTGAGGAGTTCGGGAGTGCTATGGTGATGGAAATCAAGGCATGATCAGAGAAGGTGATGTTATCTATCGTGGCCCTTTGAAGTAGTCCAAGGTCTCTGTGTCGTAAGAATAGATAGTCCAGTCTTGAGTAGTTGTCATGGGTTGAGGAATAGAAGGTAAAGTCCTTGTCCGAGGGGTGGAGTAATCTCCACGTGTCCATTAGCTGATGCTCATGTAGAGTGTTCTTATCCTGCGCAAGCTAGCGTGTGTAAGTGTGGATGAGCCAGACGAAGTGTCTAGCAGTGGATCAAGAGCTGTGTTAAGGTCGCCGCCAGTTATTACTGTTCCCTCAGCAAATTCGTCAATCATGTCAAGGAAGGAGCATACGGCTTGGGCCTGTCCTGTATTTGGGAGGTATAGTGAAGCAAAAGTGTAGAGGCTGTTTGCTATTGTACCTTTAACCATAATCACTCGACCCTCCCCATCACTGCGAGAGTCTAGAAATGTCCATTGAAGTGAGTTTGACAAGAGAATAGATGTACCTCTTGATCTGGTATCATCAGTGTAGCTGTGGTAAGAGTGCGGGAACCAATTGTTCTTAAAATTATATGGTCGTGCTTCTGTAAGGTGTGTTTCTTGAATGAAAGCCACTTGGATCTTTCTGCGTTTGAGCAGATTGAAAAGGATGGACCGTTTTTCGGGGCTATGAAGACCTTTTGCATTAAGAGAACCTATAGTCAAGGTGCACGAAGTTTCCCCTGGGCGAGGCATGTCCGACATCGGTTGTGGGGTAAAGGAGGTGGGGGGGGGGATGTGTGGGGTCAATAGTTCAGGTGAAGAAGGGGGGGAAGTAGGGTGTGTCTAGTGAGGGAGGTGGGTGGTAGAGGGAAGGAGTCAAGTGGGTAAGTGTAAACAACGGTGGGGTATACCCCTATGTCCCAGGTGTACACCCAAGGGATCACCTATGAGTGGTGGGTGGGAAGCGTGGAAGTACAATAGCGGAGCTTGTAGACCAGCAGGCAGTAAATTGTAAGACAACATGCGATGGGGTCCGTAAGCGTCGTTCCCCCTGCCCCTGAGAGGTACAGGACAACATGGCCCCGCCAGAGGCATGAGGGGGGGGCACATTCTTAGGGAGCCGCTTTCCCCAACGGTGGGGGGGGGGGGGGGGGTAGAGCAGGCTAGTTACATTTAAACCTGTTGAGCAACAATACATAATAATCAATAACAGTCAATATGTGGGTTATCTAGCTAACCAATAAGCAATTGTTAGACATTGTAGTGAAGCATTAGGCAGCGAACAGTAAGGTATTCCGTTCTGCTTAGCTAATGTAAACGTCTATTTGCATTGGTGATGGGTCAGTAGGATGACGCTCTTATTGACATAACTTCGGTCCCCTCATCACATGTCTGAGAGTTCCATGGACCTATCTAGCCCAACACCAAGACGGAACATTTAAATAACAGATAACATAAACAGGCAACTCAAAAGGATATGGCGTGGGCGCAGGTGGGTCATCACTGTACATCAGACGATGAGGATAAAACTTTCACAGGAGTAGATAATGTGTAATTCGCAGGCTTGGTGCGTTGGTTAGGCCAGTGTTTTTTGAGTAAGTAGTGTTGGCTTCTAAAGAAATCCGTCTCATCCAAAGTGTGGTTTCAGGCCTCTGTGGGTAAGGCCACGGATAAGTCGGGCCCAACGGGGCATCTCTTTCGGTGTGTATGATAGCAGGTTGATTTGTCGCAGTTGCAGTAGATGTGCGTCTCCTTCTCAAGGAGTTTCTTCTCCCTCTGGATGTGGCGGTTCCCATTCTGTTTTGTTCTAAGCTAAGCCAGTTTGGTACTTCGATAGGGGGCATGTTCAGGAAACAGAACAGGTCCGGAAGGTCTTCTGGTTTGCGTAGAAAGAAAGTGTCACCATTGTGTCTGATCACTAGGTGGAATGGATGACCCCAGCGATATGTGGCTCCCATCTCCTTAATGCTATGTAGTAACGGTTGTAAGGAGCGTCTCATATTTAGTGTGCGTGCTGAAACATCTGGGTATATGTGTATTTCGGCTCCATCCTTCAGACCAGGCTGCACGGATAACTTTATCTTTATCAGTAAAGTAATGGAGACGGCAGAGTACATCCCTGGGTAAGGAGGGATCTGTGACTGACATCCTTGATACTCTGTGTACCCGATCCATAGGCATGTCTGCGGTTAACGGTCGGTCCAGTAGTTTGTTGAAAATGGAAGATACCCTTTATGGTAGGTTATCATTAGGAAGACTTTCTGGGAGGCCTTTAATACGCACATTATTCCGCCTTCCTCTGTTTTCCTGGTCGTCTAGGAGAAGCGCCAGGTGTTGCATATGGAGTCTGGAATTACCAGCTTCTTGTTCAAGGGCAGAAACTCTGTCAATTAAGGAAGCAGTGGTACTTTCAGTGTTCTCAGTGCGGGTCGCCAATATGTCCAGGTCTTCCCTGATTTCCACTAGTGCCTGTTGATGTGAGGCCTCTACTCTGTGGATCACAGAATCCAAGTCCTGCCGTGTCGGGAGGGCCTGTATAAGCTCTCTGAGCAGCTGGAGTTCAGAATGGATTGTGCCCCTGTGTGTGGTGTTGCTTGAAGGTGATAAGGCTCTCTGGGGGCTATTCTGCGGGCTTGTCCATTCAGGACTGGAAGCAAGGACAGACTCTAAATTTTGTGGAGAGTGTTGGCTTATATGGAGGGACAGGGGGATACTGGCTTCCCCACTCCCAGTGTCAGTGCCCTGTGGCCTGTTAGTGTTCTGTTTATGGGCCCCGTGTGGGGCAGGCTGTGGGCCTGTCTCAGACTGACCTGGAGGGAAAGGTGCCAACGGCCGTTCCGAGGAGCCAGGAGGGTTTTCTGCGGCTTGCGCTGCTGTGTATGAGGCACCCCCGGCCGCGCTATCTGGCATGCGGCTTGTCGCGGGAGCGGGCGCCATTTTGGCGCTGGTTTGAGACTCCGGCCCGTCTCGCGGCTGGCGCCGGAATCGTTCCAGGCTCGGTGTCGGGGCGGAACTCGGCACATCAGCGTCCCCGGTGCGTACTGTGCTCCTTCCCCTCTTATTTGGCATCTTGCAGGTGCGGGACGGCGCTCCGGGTCCTGTAATGGCGCCTGTCAGTGAGGAGCTCCTGAGGTGAGCGTTCTCACTCCGCCATGTCCAAGCCACGCCCCCTAGTGGTATATTTTGAATAATATAGTGAATATATATAAACACACACTTTAGTGTATATATACATACTACTAGAATATATACTAGACTGTATCATGCAGCATGTATATGTAACCCTTAGAATATAGTACATATACTAGTGTGTATATATAATATAGTATATTTTTATATATACACACTATACTTAAATTTATATATAATACTAGTAATTATACTGTCATATGGATATGTAATTTGCACCCCATATGTACACATGTAAATTTTACTTACGTCTCCATCATAGGAGACAGAAAGTGTTTATTTAAAGATTTATGTAAACTTTACCTCCATACATTAGAATTAATTTAGCATAGAAAGGGGCTGGGGAGAGGATTATGGGGGGCATGTTTGGATGGGGGTCTCTTTGGGGCTGACAAGTCCTCTTCAACCTGATAAAAACAGGATGGGGTCCCTACAGCCTGCAGAGGATCCAAGAGGAGAAGACAGAAGTGGTACTTAACCATTCTGTCTTTTCCAGTTCTCATACACGGCATTCAAACAGATCACTGTGAAGAGGACTAGCTGTTGTCTCAATGCTGTGTGCTGACAATGTGGTTAGATTATAAAGTGTACAGGTTTATATACATTTTCATTTAGCTTCTGAACATTCACTAGTATCTGATACATAGAAAAGGACAGATGAGAGATGATGAAATCCATACTGTCAGATTGGCTGTGCGTCTCTGTCCCCCGGATAGAGATGTGTCTGCAGCTGTACTCCAGCCTGGCATCAGGAATTGTCTGTGTGTGTGTGACCTCGTCCTGGAATGCAAGGGTGGAGGCTAGAGACAGAGAGAAGCTCAGTGTCAGACAGAAGAGTAGATACAGGGTCAGGTCTAGGGGCCACCAAAGTTGTGTACTCCAGGACTGATAGAGACGGGTTGGACTTATATCTGTGAAATGCTGTATTTTTGTTAATAAGAGTGAATTACAGAATATTTTGTTATCCTGAGTACATACAAGAAACTTGTTTTAAATACCGCCTGAGACTGGTAGGATATGTAGAACTGGTTTCTTTCTACTCTACGATCACGGTGTGGTGTTTGCCCACACATAGTACTATTGTCCGCAGCAGAATGGCCTCCTGTAATGATGGCCCTGAAGAAGACCCTTAGTTGGCACATAAATACAGTTTTTAGCATATTTGGGTATTATGCATCATCTGTCCCTGGGCTGTTATGGTTGCTGCATTCACAATTCATTGAGTTGTTTTTATGAAAAGTTATGTATTTATTGCCCCCAAGACAAACCAGTTATTCTTCTTTTATGGCAGTTCTCTAGAGTCTGTAATTAAGGATGAGGCTAATTATAGCCAATGTCATTACCTTCTCAGAGTGATGATGTCTATTAGGACATCCTGTGTTTTCATCACAGAAGAAGTAGCCTTTTCATGTTGAAAACGGCGATGGCTAGGAGAAATCTTTCATTTATCTTACAGCAACACAGATCAGTTGTTTCCATGAATGTACGCTGTGAGCTAAAATTGAATACAGAAACACAGCTATTATGTTACACTACTAAATCTTGTAGGATGATATTTCTGCATTTTATAGCATGTTGCATTTGCACAACTTCTTTTTGAACCACGACAGCACCCAACAAGAAAGGCAGGAAACCCAGTCAATAAATGTTGACTCCACCTTCTTCAACTCATTGTATTTCAGAGACTATATGAGAATTAACGTTTAGATTAAATGTTCTTTTTTTTTTTACTACACCCCGTGAACAGAAACAGAGGTGTAGAATCCTTAAACCAAAAGAGGCTTCTAGAAAGGGTGGGTACTAAGAGGTACTGCCGTGGTGAAAGGAAATACAGTTACTGGTAAGTAATTACGGATTACTGATTTCCCCTCTCACCGTGACAGCACCAAACCAAAGAGTATATCAGAGAAAAAATTCTAGGGAAGGAAAACAGAATTTAACACCCTTTGCCCAAATGAGAGTCTCTGTGCTCCAGCTACATCTAAAGGTTAGGGGTGCAAAAATTTGTGAGGAGAAGGGCCAGTAGCTGCCTGACAAATCTGGTTACAGAAACCTCTCTAAACTCTTCCCAAAAATTAAAGGTACTTGAAGATCTGTGGATTTATAGGCAATGGCTAGCTTGATCCAACAAGAGATTGCAGATGACGAGGCTTTCTTATCCCTATTTCTTTTTCCAAACCAAACAAAAAAACTGCCTAACTTATGCCAACTGGCTAATCTCTGTAAATGTTCAGCACCCTTTGTATATTTAAATTTTCCCTTTCTAATGACAGATTTTCACAGAAGGAAGGTAGCACTATCTCTTTCATTCCGATCGGGGGAATTTATTAGCAACCTTTGGAAGGAAGGCATAGTCAGTAACGAAAGCTACTCTATCCTCTATCCTTGCGAGATAGATCTGAAATCTCTCCTAGCTCATGTAATGGTGGCAAGAAAAAAAACGTTTTTTTAACGTAAGCATTTTATCAGAAATCTCCTCAATTGGTTCAAACCGGGCCCCAGCCAAGGACTCAAGTACTAAAGATAAATCTGAAGGAGGATCTGTATACCTCTTGATTGGAGTAATTCGAGAGACAGCTCTAATAAACAATCCAAAGATGAGAAGCAAGGGATCTTTCAAGCAGAGACTTAACTTTAAGTGTTGCAAACTTTAATCCCTTTTCTAAGCTTAGATACATCTTGGTACAAGCACAGATATATATATATATATATATATATATACAAAAAAAGAAAAAAAGCAGCACAGTCCTTGAGAGAAAAAGAGTTGATGGGTGCTATCCTCACTCTCACCAGTAAGAGTGTAGTAGATATCCAAAGAAATGAAAAAAGGCAGCACTCCAAAATAGTGAAAAAACAAGGGTGTTTATTCCACCTCCCGCTAAAGCTTCATTACCAGACGCCTGTGATAACTGTTACCGCTGATCATTGTAGACTAGGACTAAAGTACAATAAATTACCAATATCCAGTGGTCCGTTTGTAATTAGGGGTTGTATGTAAGTCGAGTGTTCTTAAGTAGGGGACCGCCTGTATATATGTTTTATTATGTTTTCATTTAATCTTTTGTACAAAAAAAGTTTTTTTCATTTTGCCCTACAATTTCATTGCTTCCAATTTTATTAATTTTATTAAAATGTGTTAAACTGTTTCTATATTTTGATAGATTGGGCATTTTGGGAGGGGACAAGTTGTAACGTTTATGATTTCATTTATTTATTTAGTGAAGGGGTGAACTTTTATTAAAAAAGAATTACTGTATATACTCGAGTATAAGCCGAGGCTCCTAATTTTACCACAAAAACCTGGGAAAACCTATTGACTTGAGTTTAAGCCGAGGATGGGAAATGCATTGGTCACAGCCTCCCCAGTATATAGCCTGCCGGACCCTGCCCCATAGTAACTAGCCAGCCCCCTGCTTCAGTATATAGCCAGCAGCGGGTATAAGCCGAGTATAAGCCAAGTTTGGGATTTCAGCACATTTTTTTGTGCTGAAAAACTAGGCTTATACTCGAGTATATATGGTCATTTTTTTTTCTACTTTTTAAAATAAAAAAAAAATTACTGTATGTTTAAACCTTCTAGGATACTTGGAGCCGATCATATATGGGAATTTTCCTATTGATCTATAATAGTGTGCCACTCACGATGTTAGCGATGGGTGTTTGCTGCATTATACAGCAAACACCCAGGTTGTATGAATAGTGATCAGCCCATGAGCCCTTTTCATGCACCTCCTGTAGCACCATGACGTTGGGGAACGTCATGGTGCGGCAAGTGGTTAAAGGGAATCCACCACCAGGATCTCGGTTTCTATGCAAAGGAGACAGAGGGGCTCCTGCCTCAATTCAGCTTACAAGGCCGGAGCACCTCAATCATTTTCATGCCATACTTTATCCTGGCAAAAGATTTTTTGCAAAACCAAATAATGCTTCCACATCCATAACTATCCAAAACACTAAGATACTTTTTGTATGTCCATTTGGGTTTCTTTCCACTTGTACTTTTTCCTTTTTGGGTCCTTAAGAAAATTAAGGAACTGGGCACATGCACATGGCTGTGGGTGCAGAACACAGCTGCAGGGGATTGAGATGATGCACTTGAACTCAGGAGACTTATTTGGGGCAAAGTGGAACAACAGCAATCACCCAGTTCTTCTCATTTCGTCACTCCACCACTACTCCATTTGTCAGCAAGGATTTGCACCGTGATCTCCTCCCACTTCTTGTATTTCTTTGTCCTGCCTGCAAAGGAGTCTGGCTGCTTGTGCAACATCCCCCTGAATATCTTAGTGGCTGGCTATATCAGCCTAGCACTCGTTTGTGGTCATGGTGCCTGGTATTAGGGGAAAAAAAGGCATCGTCCACAGTCTCCAGTAGGCGGGTGGTACAAAATGGAGGGAGAGGCTGGCAGTGTAGGTTTCTCCTTGTGGCAGCCTCAATGTAGTTATGGGATCCCCGAAGTTGGTGAGGGGGGCGCCCTTGATGGTAGACTTCCTGGTACAGAGATCACTTCAAGGCAATGTTGGTAAAGCACATAACTTACAGTTCTTTATTTGGGAACTGGCAAAAGTCACAACTTCAGCAACTGGAGATAGCTGGTTGGATCTGGTTCCTCAGGAAAATTCTCACAGCCTCACAAGGTGGCTTCAGGCTTGGTAAATAATCGGCTACTTCAGCAGCAAGGTAGGGCAGACTCCTAAGGAAGCCTAAGCATGCCACAAACCCCCGTGCTTCTTGTTCTGTCCTCCCTCTTGGGGAGGGCTCTCTCCAGCAAAAGACCTTGCTCACACAGGGTTTTATAAACTCCCCTTGTGAGGTAGCAAGCACTAGCATCCAACCAGCTTTCTCTTGGCATTACAATTGTTATAACTAGAGATGAGCGAGTATACTTGCCTGAGATTGATGCTCGTTCGAGTATCAGAGTACTAGAAACGTCTCGTTGCTCAGACAAGTATCTCGCCGGCTTGAGATTGAGCATTTACTTAACGAAACACCATGAAGAACAGTGAAGAATTCAATTAAAACATTGAAGAACACGTTGAAAGAACACAGTGAAGAACACATTGCAGATTGAGATGATGCACTTGAACTCAGGAGACTTATTTGGGGCAAAGTGGAACAACAGCAATCACCCAGTTCTTCTCATTTCGTCACTCCACCACTACTCCATTTGTCAGCAAGGATTTGCACCGTGATCTCCTCCCACTTCTTGTATTTCTTTGTCCTGCCTGCAAAGGAGTCTGGCTGCTTGTGCAACATCCCCCTGAATATCTTAGTGGCTGGCTATATCAGCCTAGCACTCGTTTGTGGTCATGGTGCCTGGTATTAGGGGAAAAAAAGGCATCGTCCACAGTCTCCAGTAGGCGGGTGGTACAAAATGGAGGGAGAGGCTGGCAGTGTAGGTTTCTCCTTGTGGCAGCCTCAATGTAGTTATGGGATCCCCGAAGTTGGTGAGGGGGGCGCCCTTGATGGTAGACTTCCTGGTACAGAGATCACTTCAAGGCAATGTTGGTAAAGCACATAACTTACAGTTCTTTATTTGGGAACTGGCAAAAGTCACAACTTCAGCAACTGGAGATAGCTGGTTGGATCTGGTTCCTCAGGAAAATTCTCACAGCCTCACAAGGTGGCTTCAGGCTTGGTAAATAATCGGCTACTTCAGCAGCAAGGTAGGGCAGACTCCTAAGGAAGCCTAAGCATGCCACAAACCCCCGTGCTTCTTGTTCTGTCCTCCCTCTTGGGGAGGGCTCTCTCCAGCAAAAGACCTTGCTCACACAGGGTTTTATAAACTCCCCTTGTGAGGTAGCAAGCACTAGCATCCAACCAGCTTTCTCTTGGCATTACAATTGTTATAACTAGAGATGAGCGAGTATACTTGCCTGAGATTGATGCTCGTTCGAGTATCAGAGTACTAGAAACGTCTCGTTGCTCAGACAAGTATCTCGCCGGCTTGAGATTGAGCATTTACTTAACGAAACACCATGAAGAACAGTGAAGAATTCAATTAAAACATTGAAGAACACGTTGAAAGAACACAGTGAAGAACACATTGCAGATGTTCCGCACATCTGCTTACTTATCCGAAGACACGCGTGCCGAACTGTGTTCTTCACAATAGTATGTGAAGAACACATTGCAGATGTATGGAAACATCTGCAATGTGTTCTTCACATATTATTGACAACTGAAGTCCAGATAAATTCCCAGAAAGACCTTTGATTTTGAAGGGATAAAGGAGGATGTGTTTAAATTTATTAACCAGTCCAGTTGAGGATTTTCTGAACTCTGATCAGCTATTCTTTTACTGGAGTAAAACATCCTCCAGTTGCATTTATCTAGTAAGAAGCTACCAGTTTTGTGAATACACTAGGCGCCACTGCAATCCCGAAAGAAAGAACTCTGAATTTCTAATGTTTTACAAAACCTTTTAGGTACACCACTACCTTTAGATATTTTAACTGCATGTAAATGGGTACATGACAATCAGCATTGGATAGTTCTATCAATGCCATCTTTCTATTACAAGGTGTTTGCGCAGGGGTTTGTCCATGAGAGAAAGTTCTCAAATTTTAATACCCTATGTTTACATAATAAAGATAATTTTTAACCCCCTACTTTACAATTTTACTCAGTTTCATTGCTGTTTTTGCTCCTATCGCTCAGTGATGGTCAGTGTAAGATTCCAGAGTGTGGGCTGGGACTCTCTAAGCAGACACTTTGTGATTCCTCTGTGCTGTGACATGCTGTGTGCTGAAAGTGTGCTCATTATCAGGGTATAGGGTTTATCTACACTTTTATTCAGCCTCTGAACATTCTACTAGATCAGAGATGATGAGATCTCAACTGTTCCAACACCCCCAAATTCCCCAATCAATAAAACACAGACTCAGCTCTGCTGTATGCCTCCCTCCTGTATAAAGACCTTATTTATCTGTACCATGTAGTGCAAGTCTGCACCCTGCTGCTTATCTGCAGGAAGTGACTGTTGGAGCTGGTCTTGTAATGCAAGTGGAAGGGGCATGAGGCAGAGAGCACTGCTTCCAAGAGAAGCTATTCATGAGAGGAATCTGAACAGTTAGAAGATTTACGGTCATATCCAGGGACAACCAACATTGTAAATACCAGGACTGGTAGGGACAGACTGGAATTATATTTGTGAAATGCTGTATTTTTGTGAAGTAGAGAATGTTAAATATACTCAGGATAACAAGAAAAAAAAAATACTAACTCGAGCTGTTTTTTTCATATGGAAAAAGGTTGAGTAGAACCATTGCCCCCTTTCATGTAGAGGCACTTCCAGCAATAACCCTACTTCCATAGCCTGCTAAACTAACCTACAAGGTGATTTTTAAACGAGGTGGGGAGAAAAGAATTTTAACTTTAGACCTTCCTGGAACCAAATTGCTGGCTGATATCTGCTCTCCGCTGGATAAAAATGGGAAAGCTTGCCTCCCACCAGAAATCTTGGCCATTGTTGCATGGGCTAAATAAACCCAAAACCTTAAGATTTTCTAGTACCTTTCCAGCCGTCCTCTCTTTGTCCATACTTTTGTGACCTGGATGAAATTTTCTAGGGGCATGAAAAGTTGTGAGGTGATGTTCTGCTAAAGCCTAACAGAGAAGAGGTTAAAGGATTTGTCATGCGATTGCATTATTGCCGAGCACCTGACACAGCATTAAATTCAATGCAGTACCAGACGAACTGAAGTAGTCAGATGGGAGCACCTGCTTCTAAACCAACAGGGGCACAATACTGATGGGTGGCGACGTGGGAGAACGGTAGGAACAGAGAAGGTAAAGCTTAAGGTTTTTTTTGTTTGTTGGTTTTTACAGATCCACCCCCCACTCCCAGCCCAGATATATAGTTTTTACAAAGCCCGGTCTACACAATCCTGATGGAGATTCATGGAGTTAAGAACTGCAGACATAATGACCAGACATAAACATACTGTTAAGAATAAATCTATATTTTTACAATCTGTACACTTTTATTAACACACATACAAAAATTTTAAATAACTTTGGAAGCAGTGAGTTACACAATCTGCTCGCTTACATAAAAATGAAAATTCAACAGCATTGGCACAAAAATAATCCACATTTGAAAGAGATCCTTTTGTAATATGCAAACATAAATAAATCATAGGCACTAGTTATTATATCCACACGTCTGTCATGAAGTACAAAAAGCAAACCCATTTCCTGATTCAGAAAAGTAGAACAGGCAGGTCTCGTATCAAGAGTCTATAAACAGAGGTACCAGTTCCATGTACGTAGGGATGAATGTCAGCCAAGCGGCAAATTGCAGAGAACTGATGAATACCACTTGTCAAAATAGGGACAGCAATACCGCAACTACAGTACTATAAACTGCCCCCCCCCCCTCATACAAAAATAAAAGGGCTCATGTCAAAACTATAGTCAAGTAGGTACCCAAATCTATTTGGGTGCATTTGTCCCACTAAGTCCTTGAAAGGTCTTCTTGCATTTGTATATGGCAGACTTAGATGTCATTTTGCATAGACAATTTAATAAATAACTAATTAACAACTATGGTCCTAACACTGTCATTGTACTACAGTGCATCACTTTCTAATGGCTTGAACAGGGAACTGCAGTACCATTCATGGCCACTACACAGCGTATGAAGCTGTGCCCTTTTAGGTGGCCGTGGATCTGATCAGCTGATCAGGAAGGGTGCAAAGAGCCAGACCCCCAAAAGATGTCATTTTGATAACTTGTCCTAAAAGATAAGTTATCAATATAAAAGTCCCCATGTGAAGAGACACTGAGAGATTTAGAATTCTGCATTAAAAAAAAACCAGAACTTATCCATAAACATAATTTTATGCAGTTTTCATAAAGTTAAACCAACTGTGTGATAAAAGCAAAGTAGATAAATTAACATAAATATTGGACATTTCCATATTTGGGCTGGACTGGATTGGCGTGGAAGATTAGTTAAGATGAATAGATGTCATATCAGAAGTTAATTCTGTTAACATCTTCACCAAACATAAAAGACAGATGTGAATTTGGGTTTTTAGCTTACATATTTGTATAGCATGGATTTATTGGAGCAATGGATGGATTTGGTGGTCTGCTCACACTGTAGAGCTGCTTTGGTCGTCAGTAGTTGTGTCTACAGCTCCTGCAGCATTAGAGGCCCTTGTTATCCAAGGATAAGGCTTAATGAGGTTACACAAAGGCACATCTGTTATGGTTAGGAGTGCAGATAAGTTTCTATATGGACAATTTAAAACTTTACTAAACAGTTAACAAAATTGGATAAATGAATGTAGATGATAATAGTAAACTTTGCTTTAATAAGGGAGGAAGGCAGGGGAGAAAGAAGGAAACAGGAATAGATTTGATAAAGTATATTACAGTTTGTGTAAATCTTGTATCCACTAAAGCTGAGAGACAAGTTATTAGACACTTTATTGTGTTCATTTAACTCTATAGAGATAGTCCCTGGATTGTCTAAACTGAATTATGAAAAATGTTCGAGATTTGGAAAGAGTTAAATGGAACCTGTTCCCACATTTTACACAAATACAGCTAGTGACAGGTTTCCATAGAGCCCTATTAAAAACCACCCTTCTTTTAGCCCAAAAATAGTTTTCCTCACATCCCCATAAAATCAACTGCTAAGTTACCCGTCACACAGGGATGTGTCCTGCTCGGCCGAGTTTAATGGCTCCTCTCCATGCCGCCTCCTCACCATTCAACACTTCATGTCATGTGAACACAGTGATGTCATCTAAGGTCCTTTAACCACTAACATTTGCAAAATCAACACAGATCATCTGTCTCCCCCCCCCCCCTCCGTGACTGTATACTGCAGCCCCCCCCCCTCCGTGACTGTATACTGCAGCCCCCCCCCCTCCGTGACTGTATACTGCAGCCCCCCCCCCCCGGTGACTGTATACTGCAGCCCCCCCAGCCTCCGTGACTGTATACTGCAGCGCCCCCAGCCTCCGTGACTGTATACTGCAGCGCCCCCAGCCTCCGTGACTGTATACTGCAGCGCCCCCAGCCTCCGTGACTGTATACTGCAGCGCCCCCAGCCTCCGTGACTGTATACTGCAGCGCCCCCAGCCTCCGTGACTGTATACTGCAGCGCCCCCGCCTCCGTGACTGTATACTGCAGCCCCCCGCCTCCGTGACTGTATACTGCAGCCCCCCCGCCTCCCTGACTGTATACTGCAGCCCCCCACCTCCCTGACTGTATACTGCAGCCCCCCAGCCTCCCTGACTGTATACTGCAGCCCCCCAGCCTCCCTGACTGTATACTGCAGCTCCACCCCCCCGCCTCCGTGACTGTATACTGCAGCCCCCCCGCCTCCATGACTGTATACTGCAGCCCCCCCGCCTCCATGACTGTATACTGCAGCCCCCCAGCCTCCATGACTGTATACTGCAGCCCCCCAGCCTCCATGACTGTATACTGCAGCCCCCCAGCCTCCATGACTAGAACAAAGGAGTCAGTTAAAGTCTTTTTAGAAGAATGGATAGAGGCATCAATAAAGACATTTAAAGGGGTCCCTGGTGACAAGTTCTCCATGCTCATTGCATGTGCACCACGTAGTGAGTGTATACATCCACTTCTACAATTGCACTCCACCCCAGACATACTTGTATATAACCATAGAGATCATCTATAGAATTATATGTCTGTATTGTCCTGCATTTGGTACAAATACCCCGGGAGTCGCATTCATTTACTAATCCAATCCAACATCATACAGTGTAAATGTATCACTTGGATTGTGGGTCTTGGGAAACTTTTCACACCTTTCCACCTACTGAATGGCTCACCTTGTGCCAAAATGTTTGTGTCACAATTTTAATGTATTTCAAGATAAAGATTTCTGTTAAACCACACACACAGAAATGTAATAAATGTGGTGCACAGCTCGTGCATTTGGTTTTTGGTGCAATTAATGTGAGAATTCTGATGAATGAAGCTTAATAACTCGCCCCATGTGTCTCGGCTGTACTTATATTGCCCTTGTCTAGCAATAATGTAGTACCGGGGGTAAGTGATAAGTAGTGAGGGGCATGCTGATAACAAGCTCAATAGTGAGTTACAGCATTGTGTGTGCCCAAACGGTTGACAGCGGTAACATTACAATACCACGGGCAAGTACTAGTACAATCCGCTGTTTGGGCACACACAATGCTGTAACTCACTATTGAGCTTGTTATCAGCATGCCCCTCACTACTTATCACTTACCTCCGGTACATCATATGTCCTGGTCTTTGTGAACTTCTGTCTCTCCTGTAGCCATCCTTTTTATTCATCATGTTTTTATATATTCATATTGTTATTAATAGTATATATTTTCACTTTCACAAAACGTAATTTCAATCTTTATTTTATTCCTCTTTCTTTTTTTTTTTTATTTACATTTGCTATGCATGGGGATGAAGTAGAGTTCCCTGGCACGACCCCTTCCACATAGGTATAGATTAGGTATAATCTTGATGGTACACTATTACTAAAAGGTCACTATGCACAGTGTTTTTGATCACAGCAATAATGTAGGATTATAGGAGTTATACCAGCAAAGCTGGACACTAGTTCTCACTAATGGGCTGGTGGACATGGCCACATCGATCAGCCTGATATCCCCTATCCACCGCTATGGTGGTCACACCCTGTTAAAGCATTGGAAGTACTTGCATGCGATTTGTGTTGTGTTCACCTCTTTATAGAGGCTCCCGCTTGTGTTTTCTACCACGTGTGGCCAACTTATCAGAACCACAAACTGAGCCCAAGTGAATTGGGTTACACTATACCGTGAAGAAACACTATGCTAGAAGGTGCAGGAATAGGGGTGTTTTATATCACAAACCCCTTTTATAGGTGACACAATTTAATCGTAATGTAAACCACAGAACTGGAAGCCCCTGTGCATTACATATTATATGGTTACTGCCACCTCAGAAATCCAGGTTGCACATCACAATAGTCACGTTTTAGGTCTAGCTTTGTGTTCTTCCTTTGACCTGCCTGGACCCGCTATGCTTGAGGTGCTCAGCATGGTCTGTGCTTTCAATAAAACTTTAAGGGACATATTCCTTATTAAAACCCAATTCCTTTAGATTGCAACTCTACACATCGAGCCGCATAGCATCTTCAAGTCTGCCAATTGCAGGATGTATAACCTACTGTCTAAAAAGCGATGGACCCTATGGATAGGTGATCAATTTCTGAAAGCCAGAAAACCCTTTTCACTACAGGGAACCTATCGCATCCCTTGCTTCAAGCCAACAAGAGGAACCAACAATGATCCGCAGTGTACTGCATGTAAATACTCTGCTTACACCTCAATGCAAAGTAAATACCTCGGACGTCAATGATGACAGATGCTATACAGCTGACGTCAGCGGTTACAACTCAAGGCGTAGGTCTAGGAAACACCAGTTTTCTTGCCAGTGTAGCGCATGAAAGATCCAAGTTACATATAAAGTACACAAAACATTCAAGATTTCTGTGGTATTTAGAGCGCATTAGTGGCAACGCTGGCAATGACAATGTCATATATGGGATAAGGCAAGGAATAGAAGTAGAATACTGCAGAATTGTTCCTCCTATAAACATTGTAGATAAGGTAAAGATGGAGAATATAATAAAAGCTTTCCAATATTTAACCCTGTGAGTACAGAAAAGGATCGCAGCCGTAAAGAGCATACAGCTATTGGCACACAGTTTTGGATTCAGACAGTGAAATAATAGATGTATGAAAAGGTAGGAAAGGTGAGGAACATGTACATATCTGTGTTGCAGTGTTATACATCAGTGTGTATACTCTTTTATAGATCAGTAATTTCCCTCTTCAAAGGCACGCCACTAGAGGGAGCCTTAGAGGCGTCTAGCTGACCAATAGGGGGTCCTTCGTGTTAGTCCTCAACCAATCTGATATGAATAATCTATACCACGGATAGGCCATTAATTTCGATAACCTATTGTAATGCATGTTGAGCAAATTGCTTTCACTGTCAAAGCAACATGTGAACAGTTAAAGGGATTGTCCACTTTGAGGATTAAAAGTGATCTTGTTTGTGTAATGAAAAGTTCTACAATTTTCGAATATACTTTCTGTATCAATTCCTCCTGGTTTTCTAGATCTCTGCTTGCTGTCCTTCTAGACTTGGGACACACAGAACCATTTCTCTTTGTATAAAACCAGTACTGAAAATAGTCTACCAGTTAATATACCTTTGTAGACAATTGCAATATTAGTGCTTAATGCATAATAAACTCTTAATATATTGTCTATCTATAGAAAAAAAGGAATTATTTTCTGCAGTTGTTCTTTGGCATTAATCACATATCTTGTAACAGCAAAGAAAAAAAAACTATTCTGCTATTACCAGATGTTATTCTTTTAACTGGATTTACTTGAGAAGCCAAAGGTGATGCAGTGCGTTCAGCTAAGACTGTAGAAAGCGCAATGCAAATGATGGCCGATAACATGAGAGACTGATTGTATGAGTAGAACATCTGATGGTCAACATCAATAAAGTGCTCTTCTTTGTCGCCTCCGCCGCTTGTGCTAAATACGGACAGAGGACCCCCACAACGTCCCATGAGGGCGGGTTGCTCTGCAGTCACAGTGTGAAGGACGTGTCCACTGAGCAGTGACACTTTACCATCCCGTGGATCAGTAGCAGCCTTCTTTCCAGCTGTCGTCTTTCATGGCGCCATACGTTTTAGGAGCTGGCAATGATCTGCAAACACAGTTCGAAAATGATATAGTGCAGGATTCATACTCATGTTTTATTTGCATTTCTAAACACAGCAGCATTACAAGAATTATATAAGATTCACTAAAGCTAAATGAAAATAATACAAAACAGGATTTATAGGATCACAAGCAGCGTACCCTCAGCACATGTGCAGTGAAGCCAGGAAGTAGTACGCTGGCTTCACAGTGCGATGGTGCGGGGAGCTACGGACCAAGGTAAGAATACAAAGTCTACGTAAGAGAGGAACAGTCACCCAAAGTAATCCCTGCAGGAGCACTTACTAAAGGATGCAGCTCCCTAGAGCTACCCCAGGTACAGCAGTGTTAAATCGCTGGCTTTATCAGAACATACCGATAACCTAGGAAACACTACAATACATAGCGGACCGGCGTATTCATGAGGGGGTGGTCCGAGGAGAAGCATACAATATGGTGTAGGAGTGGCGCTCTGGCAGAGAAGCTAAGGAAAGGGGAGAGCCTAGTACCACCCCTTGATTAATACATTGGACGGCTGTAAGCTTGGTCCGGGGTTTGGACAGCTATGTACTGCAGTGTTTCCTTGATTATTGGTATGTTCTGATAAAGCTGGCGATTTAACACTGCTATTACTGGGGTAGAGATAGGGAGCTTGCTTATTTCGGGTGACAGGTCGTCTTTAAAGGGGGGGGGGGGCGATTTGGAACCCCAAGCCACATGTCTAAGTTTAGTTTCCCAAATCTCCCTGATGTGTCAGGTGTCCTTTAACAGTTTCCCCCAAAATATTGTCCCGTTATTGGTCAGAGCAATTTTTACAATTTTGACGTAAATAAATAAAACCAGCATTACAGCATAAAGAATTACACTAAACCCCATCAAACAATAGATTTTCTAAAAGCAAGCATTTTCAAAATCTCACTGAAGAGTTTATAAACATAGGCACCTTCATGCAAATTTGATTCAAAGTGTAACATTTTAGAAAAAAAAAAAATTCCTTTGATGGCAAAAAAATGTGCCCCCAAAAAATAATAATTAGTTTTACACCTTCTAACTGTAACAGATGAACCACATGTAGATTTCAGATACCTCATCTCCTTTTCAACTAGAAATTTTAATTTCACATTTGGAATTTTTTTCCAGCTTCCCGATACACGGCATGGAATAAAAATAATAATCTCACTGAGAAGTTAAATTTGTTACGCAGAAAATAAACCTTTACACAGTTCTGTATACAGAAAAGTTCTACATTTTTGAAGGTGGCAAGCGAAAGATTACCGAAAAAATCCTACATCATTAAGGGGTTAACATGTACAGGCGATTGAGATTGTACTTCATTTTAGTTGGGCGATATGTTTTATGAAAATAAACAATATTTGGTGAAAATTTTGAAATTCAAAATTTTGTACTTTGACAAGTCATAACCGCAAAATAACTAGATAACCAACATGTACAGAATCTCTGCTTTATGTTGATATGGTTTATGCAGCCTCTCATTTTTGTAAGATGTTATGAGGCTTAGAACGTTTTAATTAAAATTTTTCACAAAAACGCAAAATCAGACTTTTGAGGACCTGCTTAGATTGCAAGTCACTTTGTGAGGCCTAAATAGTAGTAATACCCTATAAAGAAAGTACACCCCTCAACGTATGCAAAACAACTTTTATGGAGTTTATTAATCTTAAAACTAAATCTGTTGCAATTTTGAAATAATTTTTTTTTGATAAATGTTTTTTTTTTATATTTACACATTCTAAGTTGATAAAATACCAAAACGCTCCAACTCCCAATTTCTCCCAAGTATAACAATACCCCATATGTGGTGGTTACTGCTGTATGGGCAAACGCCAGGGCATCGAAGGGAAGCAGCGCCATTCAGAGCAGATTTGCATTATTACGTTATAAAGGCAATAAAATCTTAATTTTAGTGGATCTTTAGCTTATGGGTGAGATTTTATTAACTCTTGGATGTATGGAGGGAAATAAAATTGTCAATTCTGGTTTTGTACTTTTTTTGGGGGCCATTAAACATACCATAAAAATATGTTCTCTTTAATCTATCGATCACTACGATTACGGTGAAATGTCATTCATATAATTTTTCATATATTTTTATAATTTTACTGAAGAAAAAAACTTACAGTATAGAGAAAATCTCTGGTTTTCGTATCACTTTCGTATCATCTTTTCTAATACATACATAACTAATATTTTTTGGTTGACAGAGCTGGTTTAGAGCTTATTTTTATGTTCTTTTCAGTGGTACCATATTGGAGCACACAACTTTTTTTGATCACTTTTTAGACCATTTTTGTAAAGGAATTTTATGATTTTTTTTTGTTTTATGGCGTTCACCAAGTGGGCCCAATAATGTTTTCAATTTAGTGTACAGATTGTTATGGACGCAGCATTACCAAATATGTAGGGGTTTTTCTGTACTTTATTTGATATGTATAGGGAGTATTTCTTCAGGGGACTTTTTTTATTTTATTTAAAAAAAGGTCAATTAAGTGTTTTATTTTTTTATTACAGGTGAGCTTGATCAAGCAATGCTCTTACTCACTTAACGCATAACTGTAAAGTTACTGACAAAAGATAGTTTTAGTACAGCTGGAGAGAACCTTTGATAACAATTCCAGCAACACCGGTATCATATAAAATCTGATTCAGCTAATACTGAGGTAGGTGGGCACTTCCTGGTATTGACATCAGCTCACCTCACTGAAGCCAGAAGAGGAGAGCATGTTTGCAATTGGCCGATTTGAAGCATGTGATGAGTCACATGCTTCTGACATCACTACAGGCCATCTAGACAAGCCTCCTGTCATCTCTAACTGTACTATATGGTTTTCCATGGCAACCACAAAGCTTGGCAAAGGTAAAACCTCTGCTAGCTCCTAAACACCTGCAGATAGCTAATTAGAGAATTGCCGAGTTAGGCAAAAGCTTTAATACTTTACAGTTGTACTTTAACAGGGTAATACAGATGTATTACACTGTGTTATGTAACACAATGAGCATGCCAGAATGCATTGCGCATCCCCAGGACACTGGCTAGACCCTGGGTCTGCCATCGGAGAATCTGTTTACGAGAACCCTTTTAAAGAAGAGCAGAACAGAACTGCAAAAAATCTGGCAGGGACATTCAGGCACCAATGACTCTTGGTCAACTAAGGGTTAAGGAACCATCATAGATAGAATTTGGACATCTGGTAAATGCATGACCACTCTGGGAGAGTAGAAATTCTGAATATACCTACCGTCGAACAGGTTGTGCAAGTTTGCTGCGAGGCACTGGTATACCACCTCCAGATGGTGTGCTAGGTCTGGGTAGACCACTCCTTACTGGTGTGCTAGCTCGAGGCACTGGACTTGCAGAGCCGGATTGTTGGTTAGATGGTGGACCCGACGTAGGGTAGTTCTGTACAGCAGCAACGGCTTCTTGTGTAAGCTGAGAGCCTGGGTTGGATAAAGCCTTCATCGGCTGCCGTAGTGCTAACGGTGATGGGGCTGCCGGTGACCGGAACTTGCATGGAGATGGTACTTAAGGGGAAGAGAAAAAAATATATATATATTAAACCAGAATCCCTATAAATCCTGCATACAATAGGCTGGACACAAGACATAGATGGATGTAAGAGAACAAGCTGGATATGATCAAGCCTGCAGAACATCGCTTACAGGAATGTCAGGTCTCGGCCAATCCCCTCCATCTACACACAATCCAGGCATCAAGGTTTGTTTATGACAAGGTATTATATTTGGTTAGCAAAAAATATGTTAAGAATAAATTCAAAGCCATCTGCTCTTGCTTACTAACCTTGTAGGAACTCGTAGCTGATGATTTAAACTGAGTTTTCAATACAATTTACCAATATAAATAAGGGTTACAGTTGTATAACAGGAAACATGGCAGTATACCACTCAGTAGATTGACAGTTCCTATTCTGTAGAGATCACTTCTATGATCATCTCATTATCATTGCCTGTAGCCACGCCCCCTGCACGGAGCTCAGAGACACTTACTGATTACTTCCTGTCAGCACATGGTGAGCAGACAGAGAGGCTGCAAACTACAAGCTACAAGGAGATATGTGATCGGGGGAAAGAAGGAGGAGGAAACATGTCTAGCAAAGCCCACAGTGTAACAGTGTTATGGTTTATCAACCTCTGTGTAATCATCCCATGCATCCCTGATCTGTCTCATCTCTGTGTCAGTGTGAGTACAATGTCAGAAGTCGGATGAAAGGGTATATAAATCCAGTACCCTGATAATCCAACCACATTGTCACCCCATAGAACTAGATGGATAATACAGGAATGTGTCTGCTTAGAAAGGCCCCGCCCACACACTAGGATTTTACACTAAGCAGCCTAGGGAGTGATAGGAGCTAAAACAGCAATAAAACTGAGTAAATTAAGGTGTTAAAATGATCTGTATTGTGTAAATCTCACTAGGGTTTGAAATGTGACAATTTTCTTTCGTGGGAAAAACCCCTTTAAAACCTCTATAATCCCCCAAGATCAGCAAAAGGTGATGTCGCTACACGCTTAGCCTACAACAATTAGTAATTAGACTTGAGGGGGGAGGTGCAATTTACAATTTCCATAGATTATTTAAAAAAAAAAAAAATTTTTTTAAGGGAACCTGTCACCAGGCAGTCGAGCTTCTGCAACCTGTCTTTAGTAAAAATGAGGTCTTTGGTGACACCATTATTAAATGGTGAACATTTAATAATGTTCTAATAATAAAATTCTAGTCTAGTATTCTAATAATATTATAATAATGGATTCATGCCAGTATGCAAAGACTTAGAAGCCCTGGAACCAAAAAAAAAGGACAAGAATGGACCATGTATATAATTTAGGAGCTGGTCTAGCAGCCCAAGGATTTCAGCATGCGCATATGGTGCAATATGATGTGTACTTTGCATGTGGAAGTCCTGTAATAAGCAGGCGATCGGCAGCAGAGCACAGCCCCATCAGACAACCAGCAGGTTTTATCTACACTGGTGGTGGTGGAATTACCTCCTTTGGCGGACGCAACACCCTGTTTTGTTTTCTGGGATGTGCGTGGAATACTTATCTGCCTTTTTGAAGCTGTTGAAACAGAATGAAATATGTAATTAATCCAGAAAACATTAGCTGGCTGCGGGTTACTAAGTGCAGATACAGAACAGGACCCATATAATTCATGGGGTGGCTGAAAAAGCTGGGAAAAAAAGGAACGTGCAGAGGTGTGTGGCCAAGGTCAGGGGCCGTGGTTAGAGGAGTGAAAGGCTCTGCCTATATGAGACATTTATGCCAGAATATTATTCCCCTACAGATTTCTGACCAATTCTAAAAACACACAAACAAAATATCTGACTTGTGAATTACATAAGGATTGTGACTACTGTAGAATGAATTTGTTTTTAACCAGTAACCTTATTCCTAGGGTCAGAAGAATTACAGAGATACGAAACATATAGGACTTATATGATTTATCAGCGCTTCATAGCCAGTTTTCTGGCCTAGATTCAATGAAATAATTGCAATATTTTGCGAAATGCAGGAAATTGACTTAACTCTTGCAACTACGCCACCTCCACGCCATGTGCCGCTGGAGTGGACCAGCGTAAGATGCTCCTGCCTTGTGCCTGTGCACTAGCTAAAGCCTACGAATATTATCTGCCGAATGTTCACAGGGTTTTACACAAAACTGCACTAGAGTCTTCCACCGAGTCTTAGATAGGTGAACCAATCTGCTGTGGCCATATGGCTCAGTCATCGTCATCCGCCCCCTCCCCCCCCACCCCCCAACCTCTCACTTATTTCTTTCCTCCAACTGGAACATCATTCCCATTGTCTATGTGTCTATGTGCGTTATATTCTAGGGGGGGGGGGGGGGCGACTTATGGCTTGTGTGGCAGATTTACGGCATTCAAGACACAAACAAACTACAATTCCTTTCATACGACCTGGAATCAAGACTTTTCCCCACACCACAGCCCCTCAATGCCAAGTCGTTTAGGAGCAGGCCGGGTTTTGGCACAAGGTAAAGTGCAATCCTAGGCAGGATCTGGTGTAGAATTAATCAGTGTGCGCTCCCAATATACTAGGACACCAGCTCTTGATAACTTCCTACCCTATATTTTTTATTCCCAATGGGGAATTATACAAGGTTTTGCTGAACATAGTTATAAAATTTATTTATGCCTGACACGTAATCTGTATACGATTCCCGCATTGTCGGACCCCTGCAACTTCCCCATTTTCTAATTTTTACTGTTGTACACAATATACCTTACCTGTGTACTTGGGGTTTTTCCCACGAAGGCAAGTTAGGCCCCATCTCCGTCAGATTGATGGAGCAGAACTGTCATGCGCGGCCGTCTGCTCCAATAGTCTGAGGTCAGTCGCCCCCTCGTTTTCACGATCGCGAGACTCCAGCTGGTCAGCAATATGGATAGGGCCCAACTTTCCTTTGTGGGAAAACCCCTTAAAAAAAATAAATAAATAAAAAACACTAAATTATTCATTTCTCAGAATCCATCATGATAAGCCAGGACACTTCCTCATAGATCCAGGTTCCATGACTGTGGTATATGCTTATTTTTGTTATCCATGGCCTCCTTCCTTCTAAAATCAACTTTTAAAATTATACTAATGAGCCAGTAGGCCCAAGTGCACGTTACCTTGAGTGTTGAAGATTCACAGGCTGTTACAGTGTACAAGGAGCACACCCCCCCCCCCTCACTGTGTGGTGAAACTTGCTCTGATGCAGTAAGATTACATCAGGCAAAGGGAAGGGGGAAGTACTGAGGGAGCAGAGGGGAGGGCGACAGTGTGTAATAGTCTGAAGCTGCAGCACAGAGGAGCTTGCTCCCCTGCAACAACTGCCCAGAGCCCTTGTGGCTCATTAGCATAATTTTGGTGGTTGATTTTAGAAGGGAAAGGCCATGGATAACAAATGTAAGATTACCAACGTCATGGTACCTGGATCTATGAGTAAGTGTCCCTGGTTTATCATTTCTTTTAATACTACGTATAAAAATGCATAATAAATGTTGTGACATCTTTACATGGCTGTGCGGTTTGCGCTTTGTATGGACTGAAAAGAACAATTCCCAGATCTCCTAGTGCGCCGTTTAATCTTTTCCTCTGGAGACAAAGTTCAAAGCTCAGACATAAAAGTGGTCATAACATAATAAATCAGCTTTTATACAAAATGCTCAATATATTTTGTGCAGTTTCTCACCACAGCACAGCGAAACTGGACAAAGCGACAAATATAACCTACAAATCAGAACAAACATGGAAGATGATGGCAACAAAAGTTAGTCTAAATGTGATGTTAGAACACGCGGGGGGCCATGCACATGACAAGCAAATCAAGCATTTTTACCAAAATATCACCATTTCATACACATAGGAAGACTATAGGATATCCAGAACATTTATTTTCTCCCTCAAACATGTCAGGAATATTCGAGACAAAAACACCCATAAGTCCTTAAATATTGTATCGTAGTGTCCCATATTCACCAATTTGAACACTATCCAGGGGCTAATGCTTCACTGAATTTGAGCAGCAGTACACCCAGAATTCAGTACACGTGTCCTGGACCCAAGGTGCATGACAGTGTAGCCAAAGTGTAAATCCCAGCTTCCGTGAACCATTTCTGGAACCACAAAAGTGAGACTCCAATCTATGTATTTTAAAATGAAATGTGCAACTATGAAATTACATATATAACTTTATATCACTCATATTTCTGGGGAATTTTTACCATCCACCATCACTATTTAAAGTCTTTAAGGGGTTATTCCATCATAGAAAGTTTTCCCCTATGCACAGGATGGGGGATAACTTCCTCATCGGTGGGGGGGCCCAACTGTTGGACCCCCACTGATCACGAGAACTGGATCCCATCTGTTTCTTTTACATAATATATTGTTACTTGAGAAATCTCATTCTAGGACTCCACTTACTGGAAGAGCTAGGTCCTCGAGATGCTCCACCATTTGGCACTTGCAAATTTGACTCCAAACTTCTGCTGTTCTTCACAGCCTCCACTGTCTGTGCACCCGTGACCCTAGAAAGATTTGGAAGACTCCGTCTCAGTTTCTCTATGGGGCGAAATACGGAGTAAAAACAATAAATAAAATGTTAGAGCAGACAAAGCACTTTGTAACACAGAAATAATTTTTGCATTTTTGCTTTTTTTAAGGACTTAAAACTGATCAGACATATTAAGGTTTCAGTAAATAATTGATATTGTTTCTGCATTAGAAAAATTATTATTATTGAAAAATGTATATAATTTTTATTTAAAAAGCGCCATCAAGTTGCTTAGAGCATTACAGATTCTGGGGAACATATAGAATTTAAAGAAGACATTTCAGAGTAACAGTCATATGAAACAATAGGAATGAGGGCCATGCTCACAAGAGCTTATAGTCTATGCTCTCTGTATCAATTTCTCACAGTTTTCTAGATCTCTGCTTGCGGTCCTGCTATAGAAAGCTTCTATGTTCGTCTATTTCTTGTGAAGGACACGGAGAGGCACAAGCCGTTATTATCACAGTGAGTATCAGAGCCGTGTTATATAAGGGCTTGTGCACCTGCGTGTGCATGGACAGATATCTATCCAGTGGAAGTAACAGACGCTTCCCATAGAAGGACAGCATTCCACATGAAGTGCCTCTGATGTAACACAGTATGTCCTTTAGAAATATGGCAATAAGAATGGAAAGGCTACAACTGGGGTGTCTCTGCGTCTGTGCAGTACCTCCTGGCCCTTTGCCGAGTTTACTGAAGCTGTGTACTCAAGGGAGCTCCGCGCAAGTCAGGAGCCGCTGCACATGCGCAGGCCTGTCTCAGCCAGCTTTTTTTTTTAAAAGTATTTATTTTTGCAATTTTAAAATTTTATACAATTAAAGTAAACAAAATCGAAGAACAAGATTGTCTGTCACATATTTCTTTCCCCCCAATACAGGATTATTATACAACAGCCATGGTAACATTCAGGTTCTTGCTGCGTTCCAAAATTAACTGAGGGATATTACACAGTAAATGACAGCAGATACTGTAGCCAGACATCTTGATACAACACAAATAACTATTGACACATAGACAGTCAGTCACACACACACACACCAACACGCTCAGTCTCCTTCATCATGGAGAGGAGTATAAATCACATGTGATTATAAGGCAGTATGGGGAGTCTCGCACCATCTGGACCAGATGCGGTCAAACTTCTGGGGACACTTCCTGTTGACATACAGGGACCGGTAGTGGGGAATGACACTGTTAATAAGTAGTATCCATCTTTTTAACGGAGGGGGCTCCTGGTCCTTCCAGGTCATCACCACCACTTTTCGGGCGTAGTATAATACAAACCTAAAGAAAATTTTATCATAGTGGCCATTGACAACTTCATTTATGATGCCGAGGAGACACACAGAGGGAGACATCAGGCGTGGGAGATCAAAGTGTAGATTTAGGAACTCCAGCACTTCGGACCAGAAGACATGGACCCTAGGGCAGGACCAGACACAATGCAGGAAGGATCCGACTTCAGCCTGACAGCGAAAGCAAAGATCATTAGGCATTGCTCCCATGCGGAATAGTCTAGCAGGGGTGAAGTAAACTCGATGGAGGAGTTTAGATTGGATCAGGAAGTCCCTCGCACTCACTACAGATGTGAAGTAGGACAGTTCGACCTCCCTCCAGTCATCATCCGACAGGTCAGGGATATCCTGTCTCCAGCGTTCACAGGCTCTATCAAACGGTCTGGACTTTTGCTCTTGTAGGAGAGCATAGCACTGAGTGAGTGGCTTAGGGAGGTCCGGGGTACTCATCAGAGTCTCTAGTTTGGAGAATTTCACTGTCAGGCTGAAGGAGCCGAATTGGGCTTTGAATGCGTGTCGCAGTTGCGTGTAATGGAAGCTGGCCGTATTGGGTACAGTATGTCTCTCCCTTAACTCGTTAAAGCTGAGTAATTCTGCTTCCGGGGATAAGAGCTGACCTACAAATTTCACCCCCGCCGCCCCCCACATTGTCCAGCCCGGGAGGGAGAGGAAGTGAGAAAGCCACGGATTGAGCCACAATGGAGTCCTGGGCGAGAGAGGGGGAGAGCTGCCTGTGTCTACCAGGGATTGTGCCCTACGCCAGCACACCGCTACCGTACATAGGGGCAGTGGGGTATCAGATGGGGACTTATACCTGTACAGCAAGTTTGTAAGGGCCTCGTAGGAACCCACCAGGGCACCAGCCAGTGCAGTAGCTGCATTACCCATGTCTATATCTATCCACCACTGGGCATATACTAGCTGGGAAGCCAGGTAATAAAGATACAGATCCGGGGCAGCCAGTCCACCCCTCGCCTTGGGAGCCTGAAGCAGCGCTAAACTGAACCGCGGGGCACTACTCTGCCAGTAGAAGGACCTGAGAATGCCGTCCAAGCGTTTAAATAGGCTCTTAGGAAGCAGTATAGGGCAAGCATGGAAGAGGTATAGGAATTTGGGGAGGAAGATCATTTTAAATATATTAATGCGCCCATACAGAGACAAGGGGAGAGAGGACCAGGCTTTTAGACGCGATTCGGTTGCAGTTATCAGGGGTGTAATGTTTAACTCCGTGAATGCCTGGACCTTGCGTGATACTAGGACCCCCAGATATTTAAATGTGGACACCACCTGGACTGGGACGGGGAGGGAGTGTACCCCTACATCAGATAAGGGAAAGAGGGCCGATTTGTCCCAGTTAACCCGAAGGCCTGAGAACCCCCCATAGCGTTCTATCAAGGACAGAAGGGATTCCAGTGAGGGGCCCACATCCCCAAGGTATACAAGTGTATCATCAGCATAGAGAGATACCTTTTCAATGATAGGACCTCTAGTAATGCCCTTAATGCCCTCGGAGTGGCGGATCGCCACAGCAAGGGGCTCAATGGCGAGTGCGAAGAGGAGGGGAGATAGTGGGCAACCCTGTCTAGTGCCCCTAGCCATAGGGAGAGTAGGTGAGATGTTAAGATTAGTCCGCACCCTAGCCTTGGGGTCGTTATACAGTAGTTTAACTAACGCTGTAAATCGAGGGCCAAAACCCATTCTAGGCAAGAGGGTCCACAGATATGTCCATTCCACGGAGTCAAACGCCTTACAATTGTCTAAGGATAATATAAACCCAGGGTCTGGAGACCGCTCTGCCTCTGCAATGTTCAGGTGTAGTCTTTGTATATTTATGTCAGTTCCCCTCCCAGGCATAAAGCCTGTCTGGTCTGGGTGAACCAAGGATAATATTACTTTGTTAAGCCTTGTTGCCAGAATTTTTGCTAGTATCTTAACATCTGAGTTTAGGAGGGAAATTGGACGGTATGAGTCGGGAAGAAGCGGGTCCTTACCAGGCTTGGGAATAACTACAATAAGGGCCTCTCGCATGGAGTCGGGGAGGGAACCGCTGTCAAACGCATCGGAGTACAGTCTGAGGAGATGGGGAACCAGAGTTTCACAGTTATCCCTATACCATTCACCACCCAGTCCGTCAAGTCCAGGTGTCTTACCGGGGGGCAACGATTGGATTGCCAGTTCCACCTCCTCCGCCGAGAGCGGAGCATCAAGCTCCGATGACTGTGCCGATGTGAGTCTCCAAAGTGGAAGACTGTCAAGGAATCTGGAAATCTCGACGGAAGAGGCGGACAATCTGGAGCTGTAAAGAGAGGAATAGAATTCATAAAATACCATGTTGATGGCCCGGGGTTCTGTGATCAGGGCTCCACTACTGTTACGGATAGAGGGAACGGAAGCACAAGGACGTTCAGCCCGCGAGAGATATGCAAGCAGCTTCCCATTTTTATCTCCAAATTCAAAGATAGACGCCTCCCTGGCTAGCAGGCGCTTACTGGTGCGCTCCTTCACTACAGCTAGATGGTTCCTCTGCGCCTGAGCCCAAGTCTTTTTATTCCCCGGATTCGGTTTCTTTAGATACTCCTTTTCTGCGGTCACCAGTGCGGTGGTCAGCCTTTCCTCCTGCGCATTTAAAGACTTCCTATGGCCAGCTACACCTGACATGAATGCTCCCCGCACCGAGGACTTGTACGAGTCCCAGACTAGAAGGGGATCAGGATGGGTTGAGTGCACCTCCCAGAATTCGCTGTGCGCTGCCCTAACAGTACTCTGGACCGCAGGAGACAGGAGCCAAGCCGGGTGCAGGCGCCATAAGCGGGAGTCGCTGGGGGGGCCTATAAGGAGACTAATGAACAAGGCAGAGTGGTCTGATGCACTGCGCGGGCAATAGGATACCTGATCAACATGCTGCAGCATATCAGGGGAGACAAAGGCCAGATCAATCCGAGAGAAGCTCTTATGAACAGAGGAATAGAATGAGTATTCTCTCTCCTGAGGGTGCTTACAACGCCAAACATCGGCGAGGTCTAGAGAAGTGAGCCACTCATTCAGACGGACCGAGCCTGTGTCAAGACCACTTGTACGATCTAAGGAGGGATTAGGGACTGCATTGAAGTCACCAATGCAGAGTATCGGACTGGGAGGCATAACAGCCAGCTTACTGGATATTAGATGCAATACAGCTGGATCAAAGGGAGGGGGGACATAAATAGACGCTATAGTAAAGGTAAAGCCCCACAAGACACAATGTACGATCACAAAACGGCCAAAGTGATCCGGTGCTACCTGTGTGACCTCTATGGGAAGCGCTTTGGATATGAGTATGGATACTCCCCTAGCGTAGACAGAGTAGGAGGAATGATAACCTCTAGCCACCCAGGCCCGCTTCAGAGAGAGGACCTTCTGACCCGTAAGGTGTGTCTCTTGGATACATACAATATGGGGGGCCTGACGCTTAATGACGTCTAACATCAGGGCCCTCTTGAATTTGGAGTTGAGTCCCCTCACATTCCAACTCATTACCTTAAGTGAAGACATCTTAGCGGAAGGGAAAGGGGTGTGGGGAAGGAGACGTGAGCAACCAAGCATTCATCCTTTCATACCACAAAGACATAGACAGACAGACAACAGTGAGCATAACAAATATAACAGAACTGAACTAACAATCCCAAGAATACAAACCCCCTGTCTAACACCCTAACAGCAGTAGTGTAGACCTATACCCACTAACAGTCAAATAGTAGAACAGTGGTCCCTAACTCAAGACAAACCTACACCATTTGTCCCGGGACCTTCAACCCTTAATGTATATGTGATCAGGAGGTTATTAGGCAGCCATATTTTGCGAGAACCAAAGAGGAGATAGGGGAGGGGGGGAGAAAGGAGGGAGACATAGGGAGGTAGTGGTAGCAGGAAAGGGGGGAGGAGGGAGAGGGAGGAGGGAGAGGGAGGGGGGAAAGTGCCACGTGTGGCGCACTGGTCGATATGACCAAAAAAGAGAACACAATCAGTCACAGGGTACAATTTGTGAGGTACGCAGTATGTAAACCAATATTAGAAAACTGTAATAATGATCTGGGACCCCTAAATATCTATTCAAGACTAAGTCCAGCACTGTCATTGCATATCAGATAAAAGGATATGTGGGTCCAGTCACTCAGGAGGTGCGGGCCTTCCAGCTGGAGCCCGTGGAGCTGCATCAGCCCAGTGAAGTGCTTCGGTTGGGCAGGTGAAGAAACGAGTCTTCTGGCCGTCCACAATTCGGAGCTTGGAAGGATACATCATGGAGTATTTATACCCCTTGTCACGGAGACGGGCACGGACCTCGGTGAATTGTGCTCGCTGTTTCCTGACGGATGCAGAGAAATCAGGGTAGAAGGACACTCTGCTGTTGGCATAGAGGATTTCTCCCTTGGTACGGACAGCCCTGAGGATAGAGTCCCTGTCCCTAAAGTGCAGCAGCCGGGCCAGGAAGGGTCTCGGATTGCCCCCTGGGGGGCCAGGGCGGGATGGCACACGATGGGCCCTTTCCACTGTGAAGAACGGGGAGAAGGTATCTGCAGGCAGCATATTTTTGAGCCAATTTTCAAAAAAGGATACAGGGTCAGACCCCTCCACTTTTTCGGGGAGGCCAACCACTCTGACGTTGTTCCGTCGCAGGCGGTTTTCGAGGTCATCAGCTCTGTCGATGGATGCAGACATTTGGCGCTGGAGCTCTCTGATCTGTGTCGGCATAGGCCTCTGGACATCCTCCACTTCAGATATTCTGCGTTCAGTTTCTGTTATTCGCTCTTTAGCTTTGTGGACATCGTGTCTTAAAAGAACAAAGTCCTGCCGCAGCTCATCCACTTTGGTAACCAGTTTGGATTGGCACCCATTAATGGCCGCCAGCACCTCTGCAAATTTGCGGTCCAGTTCAGTGGCCACGTCAGGCGGATCAGCACCCTCTTCATAGCTTACAAGCTGCGGCGGGCTCTGGGAGCCTTCAAAGAGGGAGGGAGAGGAGTTTGGGGACCCCTGAGGAGAGCAGGGCTGTGTGCGGGAGAATCTCCCCAACTTTTTGGCAGCGTTTGACTGTATCTGTGCAAGAACGGCTTGTGATGTGGAGCAATCCTGCGCGTCCAGGGGTTCCAGGGACTGGAATGGAGGATCTTCATGGACGGATTCATCATCCGATGGAGGCGCAGACACCCCGGACGCTGCTTTGTGCAATTTAGCCGTTCTCCTCCGGTTACCCATGACGTCTGGACAGGGGGGGCCAGTGATAAACAATCAAGGAGCCTAGCGTCCAGTAATTAGCAGAGATACAGTCCAAACCCACGTGGAGTATTGCAGCGGCACTGCGAGGGTTAATATAAAACAAAACCCAGGAGCAGGGGAACACTGGGAGTATGGTGGGCTGCACAGCTTGGGGTCCCCAGGTGAGAGGAGGGTAGCAGCAGGGGAATTACTTCCCTACCTTATTCCTGGCTGCAGTCCGGCAGTGACAGGGTTAACCCTGCGCGCCTAGGCCTCAGGCAGCGCAGGAGAGTCCAGCAAGATGGCGCCTCCGGCAGGATACAGGGCCGGCTGGAGCGCTGCCACGATCCCCCGACAGGGCAGGTCAGCAGCACAGCGGGTCGGCGGCACAGCACGGGGGGGGGTTCCCTCCCCCGGTATTCAACACCTCTCCGGTGTACAGCCGCGATGTCGGGCGGCTATGGTCCCGCCGCCGCGTGGGACACGTGGGAGGCCGCAGGAGGTGAAGTGCTGGAGGGGACCTCACGGAGCCGGTGACCGCCGCGATACCGCCACCGGAGTGTGGGGGCAGGTACCCGCGGCACCGGGGAGCAGGCTGGAGGGGGTACAGGTGGAGGATGGCTGCCTGGGAAGGGTGATAGGGTGCCAGGTCCCGGGAGCTCCGCGGTGCACGTCCTCCTAGGTCGGCATCAGGCCACGCCCCCCTGTGTGAGCTATTGTTTTGTGCAGGAGGCCACCATGCAGATCTGAGGAGAGAGAAAAGCTCTTCAGCACCCAGGTCCCGCCGGCGCGCAGCTCAGGGTTAGGTGGGGCAGAGTGATGTCTCAGCCAGCTTTAACCTGTATTGTGGACGCTGCGGGGGATAAGACTACTTAAACACCACCTAAAACTCTGCAGAGGCTAGAGAGACATCCAAGTAGATTTTCCAGGCTTATAACTATATTATAAAAGACAGAAAATGGTATGACCTGTTGTCCCAAAAAACTAACAGACACACCCTGGATGACTCTAGCTTAGGGAATCTGTGTCTGGATCCACTTTGCCAAGTAGATTCCAGGTGATAGGCATAACTGTAGAAGCCCCCCCCCCTCCAATCACATTTGGAATTATACAATATTCAACCAGTTAATTTACCTTCATTTTTGACCACATTTGTTTGCATGTCAGTGGCGTGTCCCTGAAGCGAGAGGCGAGGCTGCTGGAGGCGGCTGAGTATAGGCTGTGGAGATGATCCCCTGTACTCCAAATTGCGGGCAGGAGACCTGGAGCGCGGGGAATTTCTGGGCGAGTGTCTGGGCGAAGGGCGAGGAGAGTGCCGTGGAGATGGCGAGAATCTGCTCACGGACAAATGTGCAGAGTGCTGGACCGCATCCTCATCATCTTCTAAGCTTTGAGCGTCAAGTTCCTGGTCACTATATGTCCCTCTCCTCATGGAGTGACATGAAGAGCCGGAGCTGCGCCGGGAAGCGGTGGCTGCATATTCTTGCCGTAGACCTAGCAGGGTTCAAGACAGAGAAAGAATTGCTTTAGATTTTCACACAGAAAAACATATGATTTGACACAAATGAGTAAGATTTTACAATTTACAGACCAAGGCTTAAAATGAATCTTCGATCACTATTTAGTTGCATTTTTTAACCCCTTGATGAAATGCACAGCACTAAAACAGCGCAGCTTCATTTGGGGTGTACGGAGACGGCTCTCAGGTTGAGCTTTATCCGTACATGGTGGGCGTTTGCTGCATTATACTGGCACCAGTATACGGTCTTTCGAGGTGTTGGAATGTGCCCTGAATAATCAGTGTCATTCTTTTGGCTCCCAATATGCCAGGCTGTACAGGACATGAAGAATCTTAAAATGCGCCTTAAAATCAGCGGAGAGACACCACTTAAAACGGTTGTACCAAGTCAGATACCAATCTGATCATAGGGAGTCTAACTGCTGGGACACCTAATTACAAGAATGGACCCCACTGGTCACAGCAATGGTTGTTCTTTTCTTAGTAACCGATGGAGCAGGTTGAGCATTTGTCCTGTCGCTCCATTCAATACAATGGGAGCCTCAGACATTCACAAGCACAGCACTCGGCTCGCTCTCCTATTCAATCTCTATGGGGGAGTTGGAGATAGTAGAGCGCTGTGCTCAGCAATTTCCGACGCCCTCACAATACTGAATAGAGCTACAGGATGCATGCTTGTTCTGCTATCAAAATAGTGAGAACAGGACAGAGGAGAACATGCAAACTTGGTACAGTCCCTTTAAGGTATTCAAAGAGAGGGTGCTGGTGAGAAGTCATCTTTTAAGAGGACCTTTCACCACCCCAAATTTATTAACTTTAATATAGGGTCTTTGTATTGTATTCCTAGCCCCCACCGTTACCTAGATATGAGCCCCGTTCTCTGACTACTCAATGTACTGGATCGTCAGAGAGGAGGTGGTGCAGCAGGGGTGGGGGGGCCTGTGTATATGATAATGCTCTGACGTCGTCCAATCAGCGGTGGACGGTCTCAGATCACATCTTCCTTAGGCACTGTGAACTGTGAACTTGCAGAGTGGTCTTGCTGTTCTACAGCTAGCGAGACCACTCTGCCTGCTGCTGCTCGCTCCCCGTTCGCTCTGCACAGTGATGATTTTGTACGCCAGGTGTGCGGTGCTGCAATGTTCAGCACATAGAACAGTGTGATGTCCCTACATATGGGTATGTTAAAGTTAATACATTTTGGGCGGTGAAAGGTTCTCTTTAAAGGAAGTTCATATCACAGTATATAAAGCGACAAATATAAGCAAGGGCATTGCCACAGACCAGGATAAATGGCATTTCATGTGTATGACAAATTCTATGCCAATCCCAGCAGTGACAGGCGTACACCAGGCCCCGTAATACACCGACTATAGAACTTACTTACAACAATCACATAGGATGTTTCCTAATATATACTCACTTTCCTCTTGCATCCGGGCGAGTATCTGGACATCTGTGACATCATTTAGCTTGTAACCTGACCCTACGGAGTCCTCGTCCATCTCAGAGGTACTGAGCTCGCTGTCTACAGAGGATGGCGGACTGACAGGAGGAGGGATTCTCTCACTGGAGTTTCTGTAGTGACCTAAGGGGGAATAAAGCGACAAAAGACACAGATTACTACCGAGTCACAGATTCTGTACAAAAATGATAATAAGGGAAGTCTAACAGATCAGTTAAAATGTCATTGGTTTCTTTTGGAAATACAATGAACTTTTGATGCCTTGTAGCATAACTCTGGACTTCCTATGGTGTCCTGTGCCCTGCTGGCTTCTGGCAGATGAAGTAGGCTGTGCAGTCTTTCACCATCCACTGGAAGTCAGCAGGACACAGGAAGTCCCTAGTCCTGCCGTCAGAAGGTCATGTGGCACGTGGCTGCTTGCGGTTACACAGAAACTGTGTCAACTTTTGTGTTAGTTGTGTAGTTGAGTGGTCAGCACTCTTCCCAGTACTACCTCGTGCACGTGGAACAAGCCAGTTAGGGGACATATTAAAGGAAATCTACCACCGGAATAAAGTATTGTAAATCAAGCACACTGACATACTGGTGTGTGCCCCCTCTGGCAGGATCTGCTCTTCTTTCATCCTTTTCCTTTCATAAAAGCCTTTTTTATGTTAAAACAATGCCATAAGAAGCTAAAAGTAGAGCAGATCCTGCCAGAGGGGGCACTCACCAGTATGTCCTTCATCCCGATGGTAGATTTCCTTTAAAGGAGATGACAACTAAGTGATAAAACAGTATAATCACTTTCTAATGGCACACACAAATAGTGACCAGTCTGGATAAACCTGTTCAGATCCTTCATCTACAATGTGTTCATTTATTTGCTTGTGTCATTAAAAGATTAAACTATGTAAAATAGCGAAGATGATGACAGAGGATGAATTGTGGTGAAATGGTCCATGCACTGTCCATACCTCCCCCCTCCCCCAATGACAGGCTTAAATACAACATTATTTGTGGCACTCGACTTTGACTATAGGGAAACTATTTAGTAATACATTACATCTGGGCAAGTGCCAAATCCAGCCCTGCTTTGTATTCCAAGTAATGTGATATTCAAAGGCATCATCCGAGCCGAAAATATTCCTCTGTTTGGAAAATAAAGTGTCTCTCAGGAAACAAAAGAGCCAGCAAGTCATAACACAGTACATCGGTGTAATTACCGGGGCCTGGGCTTACTCTGTGGTTACTGAGATAACACTTCACTTGTTCCAATATGAGAAAGCCTTTACCATATATTCACAAGACATTTTACCAACAATTAACAGGTATTGGGACCAGGACTGCAAACCGCTCCAACAAATATCTGCGGGCAGCATGTTATAGAGCAGTAGGAGAAGACAGATGGTACATAGTGTCCTAACTGCAGGCATAAAAATGTTATAAAGAATAAGGAGATTGTACACCTTGTTTAGTGTTCTCATCGGCAGGCAGCATGTTATAGAGCAGGAGGAGCAAAGCAGATTGCACACAGTATTTAACTTGCAGGCAGAATATTATAGAGCAGGAGAAACTGAGCACAAATATGAATCACAGGAACTTAAAAGGAAATCTATTACTTGGACCAAGGATTGCAAACCAAGCACACAGACATGTATGTGTGTGCCCCCTTTGGCAGGATCTGCTCTTCTTTAAGCTTTAGATGCCCTTGTATTTACAAAAAAATGCTTTAAAAATTATGCAAAATTATCCTGAGGCGCTCCAAGCTACATTAACACCTATGTACCCCAAAGCCCCCAATGCTCATTTGCATCACTAGAAAAGCCTATTTTTTTTTTTGTAGAAAAAAAAACAAACCAAACAAAACAGGTCATAGGAAACTAAAGAAGAGTGGATCCTTCCAGAGGGGGTACGCACCAGCATGTAAGTGAGCTTGATTTACAATCCATCATCCTGGTGGTAGATTTACTTTAAAGTGGATGGCCTATTGTTCCCCATTGACTTCAGTGTACAGGTTATTATTTGGTGGTTGAAGAGGATAGATGAGCTCCCACCAGTAATGATGAGATATCCCTTTATACGGTAGAGATAATTGAGGCAAATTCAGGATAGAGTTTTGGTATTTGTTTTTGTTGCCCTCTTCTAAGGGTGAAGACACACGTGGCGTTTTTAGGCCGTTTTTAGTTTGGGCGTTTTCAGATCGTTAAAAACACATGCGTTAAAAAATGCATCCTTTTTTAAAAACGCATGTTTTTTATGAAAACAGATGTGTTTTTGTCTGGTTTTTCGAATTTGCGCAATTAAAAACGGACAAAACCGCATGCGTTTTTAACGATCTGAAAACGCACTAACTAAAAACGGCCTAAAAACGCCACGTGTGTCTTCACCCTAAGGCTGCAGATTTGCAGGTCACCAGTTGTACCAGTGGAGAGTTAATGATGGTCCCATTAAGTCTCCTCCATTTGCTCACCTGTGCTGCTCGGCAGAACCAGCTGCCTCACCACCGGAGGTCTCACCAGGGAGGGGGAGCTAAAACCACTGTTATATGGACTTCCACTAGGGCTGTAAGGGTTGTTATAGCTGGAAGTGCTATAGGGAATGCTGTACATACTCTGCCTCTTGCTGGCTGAAATAAAAAAAGAAGAAGATCTTCAGACATTGCATCCTGAAATGCTGTGGTTTTCACTACAGACTTTACACCTTGGTGCAGCGCGATACAACGAAATCATGGCAGACCTTGCCCCGTGCGGCTTCACCCTTTTCTACTACAGTTCAAGTTCTCTTTTGTGAAGCTTACAGTACAACGAGCGTCACAGTAAGATACAAAGAGTTGGCTATTGTGTGATTTGGCTGAAGGGCAACCAGCACATAACGTTCCATGTGCCCCAGATTTTCTGGATGACAATTTACAAAACAGACGTCTCGCTCTCAGCAAAAGAAAAATAAAAAGATAAATAGATTTAAAGTAGAACTACAACCAAACACCAAAACCTCTTCTTACAGCTCGTTCAGAGAGGAAGTAAAAAAATAGAAAAAAGAACAACAACCAATCATCACAACAAATAACAGGACGCATTAGGCTCACGCTGCGCCCCTTTATCTATCCACACTTTCCAGTGAGAACAGAAACCGGGCATCAGCTGGAGAAACAAAAAATACTCTGCCTCAAACAACTTAAATAGACAGTGTCCATCTTTCTAAGGGGGGGGGGGGAGGGGTAGAAGTTTAAATTAGTTAAAATTTGGAATATAAAATAGGATTAGTCTATGAAGTATGTTGAAGGAAATCTACCACCAAAATCCATCATGATATACCAGGGACACTTACTCATAGATCCAGACACTGTGACTGTGGTCATCTAATATCTTTTATCCATGACCCCTTCCTCCTTAAAGTAAACTTTTAATATTATGCTAATGAGCCAATAGGTCTCTACGTGCTGCAGCTTCACAGGCTGTTAGACTGTCTCCCACTCAACCGCTGTTCCCTTTGCTCCTGCACAGTGCAACAGCCTACAAAGCTAAAGTTTATTTTAAAAGAGAGGAGGCCATGGATAGCAAATATAAGAAGATTACCACAGTCATGGTGGTAAGTGCCCCTGGTTTATCCATGCTTGATTTGATGGTAGATTTCTTTTAAAATAATATTGTAGCCTAAAATATAAATCCCCCATCCAGGGCATAAGCGATAAATACTAGACTATATGGAGGAATGCCATACGCTGCCATTTCAGCAAAGGCCAATGTTTTGCAGGCTGTAAAGCCTCTTCATGGAGATCAACTGGAAGATAATGATCCACATTGTCCCACTTTTGGTCAGAGAGATATTCTTACGAAATAACTCTTAATAAGAAGAATCTTACAGAAAAATATCTCCCAAGATCCCAAATTCTCCAGTGTTCCCAACAACCGCAAGGCATCTTGTATTGAGGCTATAACTATCTTAGGTAACATAACATAGGTTGTCTGTATGGAGGCACCAGTACTTACCTGACATGGTCTGGTCAAGCCGGTGGATGAGGGATTTTTTTGCACTTTCCAAATCAGGCGTGGGACTATCGAAAACCTGTCGACACCAAACCAATGGACTAATGGAGCTCTGTGAAGAGGATAACCTTTTCTTTGGTGATGTATACAACCTGTATGAAGATAAAGAGACCAAAATTGTATATGACGTAGAATACATGATACAGGTTTTACATTTTATACTGGATGTCATGCAAAAAATTAAAATATTTTACCACCAGAATGAAGGATTGTAAACCAATCACACTGACATACTGGTGTGTGCATCCACTGGCTGGATCTGATCTTCTTTATGGAATGATTTTTTTTTAAAAAGGGATTTAAAATTATGCAAATGAGCCTAAGGGGCTCCAGGCTGCATTAAGATCCATGGAGCCTGGAGCCCCACAGACTCATTTGCATAATTTTTAAAGCGTTTTTTTTTGTGAAAACCAGGGCATAAAAAGCTAAGTGAAGAGCAGATCCTGCCAGAGGGGGCACACAGCAGTATATCAGTGTGCTTGGTTTACAATCCTTCATCGTGGTGGTTTGATGTCCTTTAAGATAGTTAAAGCAGTGTTCTGGCACCCAAGCACCTACTTAAACGGGTAGTTCCACTAAGCAGACTCGACGAGAAGGAGTGGGAACTTTCACTCCATCAAGCCATGTTTCAGACAATAACCATCGGCTGGAGTATGAGACCCTTTCATTTTAAGCTGCCATACTAATGTGGAGTGCATGTCCCGGACCCCCAGGTATTACACACAGTAGAATGTGGATACATAGAGTGATACAATAGTTATCTGGTGCCAGGTTCCTGCATAGAATACATGGGACTTCCGGACCCGGTGATGCACATACAGTGTAGTCAAGATATCGCAATATAGAGAATCCCCTGATGGTGCAGTAAACCTACAGCAATTCATGAGTCCAATCTAAAATGTGAAAACCTACAGGAATTCAAGTGTACAAAATGTGTCAAAACCTTAAAAGAAACCCCCAAACATGGTGGAGTCCTCCCAAGTAGACAGATGAGTATAGAGCCCCTGAATTCACTCCAGCTCATATGTGTGGACCATGTCACAGACTAGACATACAAGCTACACAGGGCGCGCCACAGTCCAAAAAGCAGCCAACACCCAACACGAATCATTAAGACGCTAATGTTTCTAATTGACCTTCCTTTTATTTTTAGCTTTTGATGCAGATTTATGAGCTCCATGATCTCACGTGGATATATTACTATAGCTAGTTATTACTTAGAGGGAAAGTGTCATTTCTGAGACTAGAACAAGAAGATATTGTGGTTCTTTTTCCATTTATCAAGTTATTTCCTCAACTGCTTAGACCCCAGTGCAAATCCACCTTCAATGTAGACCGATTAGCAAATCATAAAAGTCTATTGTGGGGGAAGGGGGAGCCATGTGATACACACAGGTGTCCACTGCAGCCAACAGTAGGTATTCAGTCATTTTTTTAAGGAACATTAATAACAATTAAAAAAAAAAAATGTAGAAAACTCACTTAATGTAAAACCCAGCCTTTGTTGGCGAATGTCAGCTAATCTTTATTTAGTAACTCCTTATCTCTGCACCTGTTTTCCACCGTAATGACCATTTCATTTTTCTGTCAATGCCTTCAACAAGAACTTTTTTTTTTTTTTTTTTAATCAATATAGTCGGACAAAATGTTGTTTTTAATAGCACAATTTTATGTATTCATATGTCCTACTGAGGAACTTTTTTTTTAACATACTGCACAAAAAAGGAACGCAAATTTGACACCTTTATAACATTTTTTTCTAGGTCAATATAAATACAGCAATAGCAAGGTAATAAGAGTGTTTTTCTTGTAAAATTAAATCCTTTTGGGATTGCCATAGGGGATAAATACTTTTATAGGTTTTTTTTAGCCAGGCTTGGTCTTTTTTGTTCTTTTAAGTTTTTTCTTTATGACTTTGTCCCACTTGGACAGTGACATGAGATATCAATATTTATGTAGTGTAGTGCCTTCTATGGTCATATTTCTCAGATTTTAAAAACCTTTATGAGAACGCATTCAACAGGCTGCACGCAACTCCATGATAAAACATACAGATGCAATGAGAGTCTCAGAAAACCAAGGCAACATCCAAGCTCCTAGCGTGACCTCTCTAAAGAAAGCCAGCGCTGTCTGTTCTCATCTCTCTCAGTATCTGGAGTCATGTGAAATCACAGCCTGGAGCTTTCTGTTATCTGCTATACGCAGCCCCCACCGCCCCCCCTAGTCCTCGCCTGACTGGGTTATTCTACATTATACTCCCACACTGCTCCTCATCACATTACAGAATCAGTCCACAAACTGTCCAAGGAGTAAAGCAGCATCATAGAGCGACACAGTGGAGACACATCACTACCTTCCCTCTCCCATATACACTTTACACGGCTGTCACTCTACTGCTATCTGGTATCATGTATGTTCCACTTAGGATGCATGTCAAATCACTCACAGATACAAACATCCACCTATGCTCAGCGGAGGCTAGAGATGGATGCCATAGAGTGACATCTATCCCCCATAGACTCTGCTGAGAGTATAATGAGCTCTCCAGCAGAATGAAAAAACGATGCCTCCATCTGCCAGTAAAGTCTATGGCTTTCATGGCATGGGGGTCGTGGGGTGGATAAGTGCACCATGTAGACTGTAACAGCCTGTGAAGCTAGAAGCTACAGCATGAAGGGGATTAGGCAACACACGCAAAAGCCATTCGGGCTCATTTTAAAAGTTGATTTAAGGGAGGAGGCCATGGATAACAAATAATCCACTGATGTCAGCAGCGACAAGTGAGTTTTTATTTTAATCAACTGTCTGTATAATGGGGCGGGGGCCGGCTGTATAGCAGGGTGGGAAGTTGGCGATAGCAGGCTTTCCGCCACGGGGGGGCGGCAGGCTTTCCGCCACGGGGGGGCGGCAGGCTTTCCGCCACGGGGGGCCGGCAGGCTTTCCGCCACGGGGGGCCGGCAGGCTTTCCGCCACGGGGGGCCGGCAGGCTTTCCGCCACGGGGGGCCGGCAGGCTTTCCGCCACGGGGGGCCGGCAGGCTTTCCGCCACGGGGGGGCGGCAGGCTTTCCGCCACGGGGGGCCGGCAGGCTGTTACCAATGCATTTCGCACCCTGAGCTTATATATTTGAGTCAATAGGTTTTCCCAGTTTTTTGTGATAAAATTAGGGGCCTCGAGTCAGCTTATACGGTACGTTCATTCCCCTTCCCCCGGCTTCTTGTTACTATGCCTCAGTAAAGGATAATCATTTGGACTACAATTTCGGATGAGTGTCATTGTCCATCCATTTCTCTACAAATATCTGCTGTCTTCATGAATGGACCACAACCCCACCAGGTCAGTGGTCTACTACAACTCCTGCAACTATATGCTTATTGCTCTACGTTATTAACCATTAGTGTCTTATAATCACCACTTTGCTCTATTACCACCCTTTTACCTTTCTATTCTTCATCTATCTTCATTTTTCCCTAAAACTATCAAAATTGTCAACAGTACATAACACAGCGCTGTGACCCTGCCCAATAGAGCCTAATCAGGCCTCCGTGCCAGTTCACACCACAGTAATCCATTAACTTGTTTGATTCATATATTCCATTCCTATCCAGAAATCAGTAATGGAGACTACACAGAGATCAGAACGGGTATGAACTGACCGCAACTTTAAGACACTCAGAATAAATTTCCTCTATTGTATTGTATTTTAAATTTCAAGATTAAATCCACCAGTCAGATCCAAGAGACTCCATCATGGGTTACATGGGGATAGGATTTCATCTGCATACGTGGAAATGGGAATTCTTTATTCGTGCAGTCATTGTGATTCTCCAGAAGAATATCCAGTAATTACAATCCAGGGAAAAGACAAGTCACAGAAAAAGTACAGTGATACAGGAAACCCAAAAACAACATTTATATATTGCAAGAGTTATTGGTCTGTTACCAAAAGTTGCTCAACATTACCTTCTGGAGACTGGTTAGTATTCCCTAGGGTGCAGTCACGCGTTCTATTAAATCTGGTGTTTAAAAAATTCATGCAGTAACATGGTGTTAACGTATGCGTTAACATTGTGTTAACAAACAAGTGTTAAAAGGTCTGAGATGTTAAAGAAATGTATGTGTGGCCGAGAGCAGGCTGCATTAAAAAAAATAAACATTTACTGATCTCTGCGGCCCCTCCTGGTGTCCCACGATGCCGTCTCTCAGCTCCGTGCCCCTGTAAACAAACATGCGCTGATATATACAGACGGGTGGAAGCTGAAGTCAGCAGAGATGCAACGCCCCTAGAACGGCAGCACGGGGCGCAGGGAGGGACCGCTGAGGTAAGTAAATGTAAATTTTTTTATGCAGCCCCCTCCCGGCCACATATAATTTTTTTTACAGTCGCAGACAACCCCTTTAACACAAATGAGTTAAAGACATGTTAACACAAGTGCTTTGTAAACACAATGTTGCAATGTCTCTTCTCAGCTGTTGTTATGCGTTGGAAAATACATGCATTAACAGAACGTGGGACCGAACCCTTAGGATCTCTCAGCTGTGGACAATCCATAAGATTCCTGTAAACATAGATATACAGGGGTATTCAGGTACAGGCGGTCCCCTACTTAAGGACACCCGACTTACAGACAACCCATAGTTACAGACGGACCCCTCTGCCCACAGTGACCTCTGGTGACCTCTCTGGATGCTTTACTATAGTCCCAGACTGCAATGATCAGCTGTAAGGTGTCTGTAATGAAGCTTTATTGATAATCATTGGTCCCATTACAGCAAAAATTTTTAAACTCCAATTGTCACTGGGGCAAAAGAAAATTTTTTTTCTAGAACTTCAATTATAAAATATACAGTTTCGACTTACATACAAATTCAACTTAAGAACAAACCTCCGGACCCTATCTTGTATGTAACCCGGGGACTGCCTGTATTTAGAAATCATCCATGTGAACTTACTGTTAGGCCAGACCAAATGGCATACAGTAGCCACAAAATAGAGAATTACTGTAAATACTCGTGTATAAGCCGAGTTTTTCAGCACAAAAAATGTGCTGAAAAACCTCATCTTGGCTTATACACGAGTCAATAATAATAATAAAAAAAATTAATACTCACCCTCCGGCTCCCGGTCCTCTGCGGTGGCTTCTCTCTTCTATCTGCACGTGCCGGCAGTCGTGTCTATGCGACTTGCCGGCGGGCGCACAGTGCGATGCGGCGACACCGCTACATCATATTGTGCACCCGCCGGCAAGTCGCATAGACACGACTGCCGGCACGTGAAGATAGAAGAGAGAAGCCACCGCAGAGGACAGGGAGCCACCGCAGAGGACCGGGAGCCGTCACTAAGCATCAAAAGGTGAGTATCGTCGGAGGGTGAGTATTAAGTTTATTTTTTTATTATTCGCTAGGCATACTGAGGGCAGGCTGTATACTTTTTGGGGGCAGGCTGTATACTTCATGGGGGCAGGCTGATTGTATACTACTTGGGACAGGTTGTATACTACAGGGGCTGGCTGGTTGTATACTACAGGGGGCTAGCTGGCTGTATACTACACCCTTGGCTTATACTGGAGTCAATAGGTTTTCCAATTTTTTTTGTGGTAAAATTAGGGGTCTCGGCTTATACTCGGTCGGCTTATACTCGAGTATATACGGTAAACAAATCTGACACAAAAATTGGACCATTATGACTGATTCTTGCAGCAGCCAGTTTTGTGGTGTAATGTTGGTTCCAGTTCTGCTGCAGACATGACCCATTCAAAGGGAACATGTCATCAGAAATTGGCCTAATAAACCACTAGCAGTATGCTGACAAGCAGCTGCACAGCTTCTAGATCAGTGGTTCTCAACCTGTGGGTCGGGACCCCAGCGGGGGTCGAACGACCAAAACCGGGGGTCACCTAAAGCCATCAGAGCTGCAATTTTACTGTGTTTTTACTGCGAGTTGCATGGTTTGGGGTCACCACAGCATGATGAACTGTATTGCGGGGTCACAGCATTAGAAAGGTTGAGAACCACTGTTCTAGATGATGCTTCTTTAATGGTCCAGTGTGGTGGCATCATCCAGAAAATTTACTTTAAAGTGGGATGTAAACTGCATTTATGATATCAAGGAGGCGGAGAGTTTAATACTCTTCCTGCCTTAAAATGCCCGCTTCATGGTCATGCATCCAGGGACATCATTGATCAGATCTCCTGAAGTTGGGCACATGTGTTCAGAGACGGGCAGAGCTGGACTTCCATGTCAAACTCTCCACCTGCCTCACTATATACATCGAACTTCAAAGTTGATTTTCTGGGTCAAGCTGGGTCATAAAAGAAACCTGATCTAGAAGGTGTTCAACTGCTTGACAACATATCAACTTCTGATGACAGGTTCTCTTTAAGGTGGTTATAGAGGCCATTTTATCTGATGCTTAGGCCACAATCACACGACTATATGCTTGTCGTACAAACGGCAGCTAGTCGTCATTAAAGTGCATTGACAATGGTACGGCGAGTTCAAATGTGTGACCATACCGTGCAGGAAAAAAAATAAGAGCATGCTCTATCCTTTGCCATGTGTACAGCCGTACTGCATGACACCCTATGGAGAGGGGTGAGCAGGGGCGCACCTGCCATGAGGCGAGTTGAGCATCTCGCCTCAGGCGGCACGCCTCCTGCCCGACGAGGGGGCGGCACCGTGCTCCCACTCCCCGTCAGCCGCCATCGAGTTCCCTGCCGCCGCTGGCACCGTGTCCCTGACCCCCGCTGTCGCCGGACAGGACCACGTTGCTGCCCTCCGTCCGGGACCATGCTCCCCGCTGGCACTGTGCGCCGTGGTTCCGGCACTCCAGTGCTCTCTCCAGATCCGTGCTTCCGGCCACTGGCCCACACTCCTGCGCGCATACCTCTGCTCCCAGCATGCCTCCGCTTCCGCCCCCCACACTCCGCCGCTACCCCCACTGCTCTCACTCCCACAGTCCCTGCTCCCCTCCCCCCAGCCCAAGCTCCGGACCCCGACTCCGCTCCCGCGGTCCCGGCTGCTGTCCCCCCAACGAAAGCTCCCGGCTCTGACCCCGCGGTCCCGGCTGCACTCCCCCAGCTCAAGCTCCCGACCCCGCTCCCGCGGTCCCAGCTCCACTCCCCCCAAACTAAGCTCCCGGCTTCGACCCTTCTCCCGCGGTCCCGACTCTCAAACCCCCCTTCCCAAACCCTCGCTGCTGGGCTGCTGGCTCCGACCCCCCTTCGCTCCCGCGGTCCCGACTCTCCCTCCTTCCCATCGTCGCTCCCGGCCTGAAACCATCCACCGCTGCCGCAGGACAAGGCAGAACTTACCAAGACCATAAAAGAAAGGTAATGGCATTTTAATATATATATATATATATATATATATATATATATATATATATATATATATATATATATATATATATATATATATATATATATATACACATACACACACACACACACTAATATATATATATATATATATATATACACATATGTATGTGTGTATATGTATATGTGTGTGTGTATATATGTGTATATTTGTGTGGATATGTGTATATTTGTGTGTGTATATGTGAATATGCTTGTGTGTATATGTGAATATGCTTGTGTATATATGCTTGTGTGTGTATATGCGTGTGAGTGTGTATATATGTATATGCGTGTGTGTATATATGAATATGTGTGTATATTTGCTATATGTATGTGCAGTGTGTGTATATGCTGTATCGACTGTATATGTGTATATATGCTGTATGTATATGCTGTGTTTGTAATAGTTATAGAACTTATATTTTGTACTACATGGCAGCAAGCTGTATGCATTTTATTCTACATGACGGTATGCTGTATCTATCTTATTCTACATGGCAGCAAGCTGTATGCATTTTATTCTACATGGTGGTACTCTGTATGCATTTTATACTACTTGGTGGTTCGCTGCATCTATCTTATTCTACATGGCAGCAAGCTGTATGCATTTTATTCTACATGGTGGTACTCTGTATGCATTTTATACTACTTGGTGGTTCGCTGCATCTATCTTATTCTACATGGCGGCATGCTGTATGCATTTTATACTACATGGTGATACGCTGTATGCATTTTATACTACATGGTGGTACGCTGTATGCATTTTATTCTACATGGTGGTACGCTGTATGCATTTTATTCTACATGGTGGCATGCTGTATGCATTTTATACTACATGGTGGTACGCTGTATGCATTTTATTCTACATGGTGGTACGCTGTATGCATTTTATTCTACATGGTGGCATGCTGTATGCATTTTATTCTACATGGTGGCATGCTGTATGCATTTTATACTACATGGTGGTTCGCTGTATGCATTTTATATTACTTGGTGGTGCGCTGCATCTATCTTATTCTACACGGTGGCACGCTGTATGCATTTTGCATTTCTTTATTTTTACATCAAACCAATATGATGGATCTGGTCCTGACATTCCCTGATATATTACATATATGGGGGGGGAGGCGTCTCTCTATGGCTCGCCTCAGGCAGCAGACAGGCTTGGTACACCCCTGGGGGTGAGGAATGCTCATCTCTCTAGCCAGCAATGTTACGTAGCACACATGTATGAGAAAGGGGCTTAACCATGGGTTTTTTTTTTTTTTACAGAATAAATATAATTACTAAGAACATGTCACATCACCACCGCTATACATACTGCAATACACAAAGCCTTAGACAATAGGATGTGATCATAACCCTTTAAACAGTCCCATAATAGTCTGCAGGTCCATACAAGTCCGTACAGGATTGTATATACAGGCGGTCCCCCACTTAAGAACACTCGACTTACACACGACCCCTAGTTACAAACGGACCACTGGATGTTGGTAATTTATTGTACTTTAGTCCCAGGCTACAATAAACAGCTGTAACAGTTATCACAGGTGTCTGTAATGAAGCTTTACTGTTAATCCTGGTTCTTATGACAATCCAACATTTTTAAAATCCAATTGTCAGAGACCAAAAAACTTCTGGCTGGGGTTACAATGATAAAATATACAGTTCCGACTTACATACAAATTCAACTTAAGAACAAACCTACAGACCCTATCTTGTATGTAACCCGGGGACTGCCTGTATAGGGGCAAGAGCATTAGGGTGTAAAATGTAAAAGGTTACAGACGAGAGAACTGCTTATACGCAGCCACCATATGGCGGTATTACATGCATGCAGCTCTTGTAGAGAGGCGCAAGACGTACGTCTCTTTCCTCAGCCTTCCACATGCAGGAGACATCTATAAATGGAAAATCCTGCTCATGTGCCCTGCCAAGATCACTCCAGCTGACGATAAAGGATTACAATGTATCCCACGTGTTGGCCGGCGTTAGGCAATGGCCGCAGTATGTACATGGCCTGTATGACGTCACCCCGGCTACAGACAGACAACAGACCTTTATGTCGGGGCTCCGCACACAGAGGAGCAATGTGATTTATGCTGTGTAGTATCATTACTATTCTATGCAGAGTCCGCCCAACTCCAACGTAAGTGACTGGGAAGAAGTAGTCACCGCAGAACCAGCACAAAACATCCGACCACTATCAGGCCAATGGCCCCTCATGTGCTATGGAGCCATAGTTCTAGCTGAAGGATTATTAGAGCTTCTACTCCACAAATAAAACTTTTCCCGTATAGTTTTAGCATGAGAACAGGAGGAGGAATCCTTACTAAATAAACGTATGCCATTCTACAATCTCTCTTCCAATCTTTCATATATTTGTACATAATGATGACCATCTTATTACAGGGGTATTGCCACGAAGACCAAATTCTTAAAATATGCTCAGGATAGCAAAACACATTCCTGGTTCATGGACAATGTGCTTTACACTGTTCTCTACCAGAACCCCTCTAGCACTTTCTCCCTCCCATTGTGTATCCGTGCTTCTCCGAGATTACAGCAGGTAGAGGAAAGGGAGAGACGAAAACAGCCTGTGTCCTTTAGGCGCATTAGCACAATTGTAAAAGTTGATTTTAGAAGGAAGGAAGCCATGGATAACAAATAAGAAGATTACCACACAATGTCACAATCACACCTGCACAAGTGTCTATGATGCTTGTACAAGCAGTTTTACTCCTCAAAAATAGTCCCATGCAAATAAATTTTTTATCAATCATGGTGCCTGGATATAGGAGTAACCATCCCAGGTTTAACATGCTGGATTTTGGTGGTAGATTCCCAATAAGGATCTTCATAAGCTGAAAGCACCAGAAATGGGGAGCATTCTGCACACAATATTCATTGTTTGTTTCTTTATGCTTATTACCTCTTTTCAAAAAGGGCTTAGCAGAAAAGGAACATTAAAAAAAAAAAAAAAACACCAAATTTGTTTAAAAAATTTTTTGAAAAAATAAGCAAACCAATAGATGGTATATATCTAAAGAGTCTGAATATGCTTACAAAGATTATTAAAGGGGTTACTCAGGATTTGCTTTGTGAAGAGATGAACGCTATGGTCTCTTCACTTCATACCAAACACAGAATAATACATAATACAGGGTCTGTGCTGGACCCGCCACCAATCTTAATACGTTTTGGCATAGGTGATGGGTAAGGATAAAATAAAAATGAGGTAAGGAAAATGAAAACAACATGAGCAGATATGAGATCTTCCATCCCCCAGATGCAGGCACGTTGCACATATATTAGCCTTGCTGTAATCGCTTCTTATAGGTCCACAATGATCATACACAGAAGGTCAGTCTCCGCTGATGACTCAGGCACCTAATGTAATGTCATCCGGTAAGTATTATCCTAATGGATTCCAAGTATCATTTACAGCGTCTCAGGACGCAACACCCACAAATAAGAGTCACTAGCACCCAGGGGCCTGGCAGCATCCCTGTGATGTATTATCCTATCCCTATAAAGGAATAAGACACATGGAGACAACCACAAGAGGAGAGGACCAGATACATGACAAACAGACAAGCAATAGCGAGAAGCCTGGTACTAAGCAGCACTCACAAACCCTATGTATGAGCCATCATGGTTTTCTTGATGAGCACTTTCCTTTAGGTTAATGGGTGGTACGTGTAAAATGCCAGGAAAGTTTAGGTTACAAACGTCGTAAAACATTAAACATCTTTAAAATCCATTGAAAATGTTCTTAAAGGGGACCTACCACTACTTGTCGCGTCTACTCCACGCCCCAGTAGCCTCGTTCCTCCGCCTACCAGGTAATCTTCGGCGCCCTAGTCCAAGTACCCGGCTTTCTGCGCATGCGCAGAACACAGGGTATTCGCACAAGGGCGCACAGCTACGGGGAGCTGTGCGACGAAGATTACCTGGTAGGCGGAGGAACAAGGCTACTGGGGCATGGAGTAGCCGCGACTAGTAGCCTCATGTCCGACTACCCCACGCCCCAGTAGCCGCTTAAAAAAATTAGCATATAAAGACATTAAAGTTTACAAAAGGATAGCCGGGACATAAGGATTAGCCCAAAAAGGGCTATCCTTACGTCACATTCATCCACCTACCACCCGTTCTACCTTTATAGGTAGAATCGTGGTGGTAGGTTCCCTTTAAAATACTTGAAATTCAAGGTTGTTTTTGCACAGTATGAACCAGGTCTTACATTTTGTATACACGTTTACGGCCTCTGTTTAACGTATATATTTTAAAAAAGTGGCAAAGAGATCCATCTATGTGATAGGAAAAAAAGTGTTAAGAAATACAATACACACTTTTTTTTATTCTGCATAACACAGTATAGCGTACACTGTTAGTCCATAACTTATTCTGCAGTATACAGACATATACCAGTCAGGATGAGCCAAATAATGACCTCATCTGCTACCAGCTAATAAACATAAGCGGAACCAAACTTTTGGTTCAACATGTCGCTCAATGGGTTGCATTAGGCAAATCTCAGCGTTGTCTAGTTGCTAAGGGTGTAAACCTGCCTTATTAGCTGCTCTACAGGCCATGAAAACCATGCATTATGAACCAAACATACCTTGAAAATGCTGTAGCTAAACTGATGCAGAAACATATTTTGTTTAATCCCTGTGCTGAGTGGTTTTGCAGAAAAAACAATTATAAAAGTATGATCAGGAAACTCTGTGGCTTCTGTGCTGGGGCTCAGGCCTTCTCCTCTCACATTAGTTATGCACTGCTCCAGAGAATGATGTAATCACTGTGTGCCTGACAGGCAGAAGTAAACAATCGCAACAATCGCATCCCCCAGCTGCTGTGTATTACTGATCAGCTCAGGTTTATTAATCCTGTCCGAATATTCTAATAGTTTTTTCAGCAAAAACGCCCAGCTCAGGGATTAAACAAAATATGTGCCTGCATCAGTGTAGCTACAGCATTCTCAAGTTATGTCTGGTTCATAATGCATGAAATCAAATGGCAGATTTCATTTAAAGGGAACCTGTCACCAGGAGACCCATTTTTAGCACTCCCCCAGTCCCCACAGAGCATAGTACATACACTGCCAAAGTGTTTTTGTATTCAAAATTGGTTTTACAGAAAAAAAGATATGTTATATTGTACCTTTCATTAGAATCTGCAGTTGCCAAAAAGGAGGGACTGGAAAGGAGCAGTCCCCCCCACCCTTGGGAAACATGTGACCTTTTCAAATATATGAATAACTCCCCACACTCGGGATTGGCTGTAGAGGAGCAGGGGGCGTTGATAAGCCAAGTGATGGGTGATTTCACATATTTGAAAAGGTCACATGGAGGAGCAGCTTCCCAAGGGTGGGGGGGGGGTGAACTGCTCCTTTCCAGACCCTCCCTATTGGCAACTGTCTAGTCACACAGCAGATGCTAATGAACGGTACAATATAACAGATCTTTTTTTCTGTAAAACCAATTTTTAATCCAAAAACACTTTGGCAGTGTATGTACTATGCTCTGTGGGGACTGGGGGAGTGCTCAAAATGGGTCTCCCGGTGACAGGTTCCCTTTAAGGGTGCGGTCTCACGTACCTCAGCCTGATCACATATGAGTTTCTATGAAAAGGCACTGGGTTCTCGATATCACATATGCGTTCAGGCTGAGGCCCACCTCCATACAATGGATTGGGACCGTACCAAGGCTGAAGCTACATTCACAAGTGGTGTTGGATGCATTTTCTGATGCTTTTTGGACGCTGACAGGTTTATTACCATTAAACTGCATGTCTTTTAATGTAACAAACAAAGCAGTATCTTTCACAATGCAAAAACACATGAGAAAATGCATTAAAAAAAACTCCAAGTGTGAATGCTGCTTCAGGTACCAAATGTAGGAAGCCAGGCAGGGTGAAGGGGGGGTACAAAGAAGTGACGCTAGGACTGCATTGGGATTTTATTGCCTCAGAAGCTGCTATGAGCAGATTACAAGATCTAATAAAATAGGTGACGGGCTGACAGGAAATGTCACATTCCTAGATCCTGATCATAGCGGGAGTGATCATGGTAATAAATCTGCTCCTATACAGTGGGCTGAGCGCCAAATTCTGCATTTTTATCTTTTTTTGTCTAGTTCAAGTTTTGCATTATATATATATATATATATATATATATACACACACACATACATATACATACACAAATATATATATATATGAAATTCTGATGAAATTAGAAAGACCTTACCTACCCTTCTGATCCATCTATAATCCCTGGCCTTAGGCCCCATTCACACCCTGTGCTTGAAATCAGTTTTGAAACAATCTAAGTGCATATAGAGTGGTTCTCCCTGAACTCACATGCATTTAGACCTAGATTCTTGTAGGTGTGAATTGTAGTGCATCGTGTGAACATGGTCTTAGCGTGCACTTAAATGTGACGTACAAACATTTTGGAAGGCCCCACTAAATTTTAGGACACCCCCTCTCGTTCTGAAAATATAGTGAAAATCACAAAATATTGTGGTCAAACCAAAGTTAAGATGTAATTTTCAATGTTTCTAATAAATGATTCAGGCGACCTACAAATGAATGTGTATTTTCGCAGTGTCAGCAGCAGAGACTTACAATGACATCATCAGATCTCAATATTAATTCTTCCCAACCGGACCACAATAACCCAAAGTTCCTAGACACCGCAGTATACAGTCACACCCACCATGACAGCACAACAGTGATCCCTGCCATAGACACAAACAAGATGTATTATGCCATGGAGCTGGAGAGATTCCCGCTCCAGGACAGCCAGCACTCCCTGAGGACTCCCCATTAGACACCAGCTAAGCAGCTTTGTATAATGAGCTCAGGGCATTTTCCTTTCTGGTAATCTGCTTCCTCCCTGCACTTAAGCTCGTGTGTGTCCACCAAGTATGAGAAATGTCTCCATGGTGGATCCTCAAAGCCACATGATGCCCCCTGCCATGCTGAATACCAAAGGAAAACCTGATCTTATCATGACTTGAGAAATCAGTAAACTCCACCATTAATTGATATTTTAGCTTCACCTTATTGTGGTCTTGTGTCACGTGGCCAAAAGTCCCCATGTTAGGAGATGATCTGACAGATGTGGGGACTACAGGCGGTTCCCTACTTAAGGACACCTGACTTACAGACAACCCATAGTTACAGACGGACCCCTCTGCCTACTGTGACCTCTAAGGGAAGCTCTCTGGATGTTACTATAGTGCAGACTGCAATGATCAGCTGTAAGGTGTCTGTAATGAAGCTTTATTGATAATCCTTGGTCCCATTACAGCAAAAAATGTTTAATCTCCAATTGTCACTGGGGCCAAAACATTTTTTTGTCTGGATCTACAATTATAGAGTATACAGTATCGACTTGCATACAAATTCAACCCCCGGACCCTGTCTTGTATGTAACCCGGGGACTGCCTGTATATTATCAGCAGAGATTACACCCAACAGACCTCAAAGTCTCATCCACATTAGTCATTGTTGTCACCAATTAATAGATTTATAGGCGCTGAGTCACAGTCTGTCTTAGCACCGGTTCACACAGAAGGAAGAACAAAATGGGCGAGCTGAATTCATTACATCAAAATACAAATTAAATGACAGCATTTAAACTGGGTTCACTGGTTGTATCCCAAGAAAACATGGACCAAGTCAGTATGGACCCAATACTTATCCTATAGCTGACAAGAACCACTCCCGAAGTGTTAACCCTTATACAGAGGACAAATATAAGCATCTATGCACCAATAAGATTCTAGCTGTACACAATACCACGATAAAGAGCAGAAAAATATAGGGATTTACCAAGGAATGGAGCTTGAGGGGTGTTTACTAACTTTTAACTCTATGGTGCCCGCTCTACTGTACAGTAATTAGTGCCTTGGCACCTGTTGTCTGAGAAGAGCACAAATTATCAACTTCCATCAGCAGACATATACCTTCTAGCCAGTGCCAGGACCTATGACATCATACACAAACAATTTAGACACAAAGGGATGCGACTCCCCTTGAAGGATTCCTTCATTATTAGATATAACCCATGATTCAGGGGGAGGCCAGGCTGCAGATCAAGACAAATCACTGAAGACTTTACAAGCACGTCCAACCACTTCAGACACCAATTCAGGCAATAAAATCATCAAAGAGGTCAATAAGAAACCACCCAAAAAGCTATGAGACAGCAGATGACTTCTGCCTATCATGGGGAGCAGCGCTGTGGAGTCCAAACTTCCTACTCCAACTCCTCAAGGGGTTCTCCAGTCATAGCAATAATAATAAGAATTCCTTTATTTATATAGCGCACACAGATTACACAGCGCTGCACAAAGTTTGCCAAATCGATCCTTGTCCCCCAATCACAATCTAATCAACCTACCAGTATATTTTGGAATGTGGGAGGAAACCAGAGCCCCACGCAAACATGGAGAGAACATACAAACTCTTTGCAGATGTTGACCCTAATACTTGAACCCAGGTCCCCAGAACTGCAAATCTGTAATGGTAACCACTGAGCCACTGTGCTGCCCCCTTAGCAAGTTAGGACCTATCGACAGGAAAGGGCTAACTTCATAGCGGGTGCAACAGGAGTACAATGGATCCCCTTCTTAAGAGTTGTTGGGGTCCAATCACAGACCTCTACTAATTTACAAGTTAAGCCCTATCCTGAGGATATGGTTTAACTTTGCTGTGACCAGAGAACCCATTTAACATTTAATTCCTCTGACCTCTAGCAGAATAGCATCACTGCTGAGCATGTACATAAAGTGCAGCCACATCCATTTCCCCTAAAAGACTGGCACAACATGTGGACTGTTAAACCATGAGTTGCAACGCAGCTCGATCATGGCATCACCCTGGCACCCCAAACCATTAGTCCATGTATAGGGTCCAGGTTGTCAGGTGACAGTGTAGGACCCTGGTTGTCACACAGGAGAGGGAGGGGCCTGTGGTGACAAGCAGTGTGGCAGAGCTGTGACATGCAGTGACAGCTGCCATCCCCGGGACACACGATGCCACCTACCAGCTCTCCTCCTCCTGGAAGTCCACCATCCGCTCCAGCTCGTCCGGCCGCAGGGGCAGCACCTGGTCCAGCAGGAGGCCGCTCTCCAGCTCCTTCCTCCTCTCCTCCGCCACCGCTTCCATGAACTCTTCCCAGGCGGCGCCGTCTCCCCGCGCTCCCGCAGGCCCGGTGCCCAGGAGTAGCATGGAGGCGGGGGCGGGCTGCGGCCGGGGAGCCGGGGGCGCAGAGGTTGCTCTCGGAGAGTTTGGGACGAGAGTGGAGCGGGAGCGGAGCTGCTCGTTCTGCTTCTCCAGCTTCTTCACCAACTCCTGCAGCTTTCGCACCTCCAGGTCCGCGTTCATGTTGGAGTTGACGTCCTCCATGATTTGCCGGTATGGTCCGTCTGTCACCCCGTCCAGGCTCAGCCCCGGCTGGAGCTCATCGCTCGCTCACTTCCACCAACTGCCACTCTGTGCCAGCTAACCACGCCCCGACGCCACCGAGCCAGTGACACCATCCCCGCCGACAACGCCTCCCATAGACCCGCTCCACCAATCAGCACGTACCGAACATACCCGTCCTACTTGGTGACGTCACCGCGTACTGATGGAACGTGGCACGGCGTGCTGGCTGCGCCCTCTGTTACCGTTTCGGGTTTCTGTACGGCCATCTTTAAGACTGGCAAAAAGACTGGCGATGTGATTGGTTAGAACTGTGCAACTTTTCGTGACGTCATGAGTTCCCGAAAGAAGTTGAAAAACTTTGGTGAATGAAGCATAAGAGAAGGAACAGACAGCACACACCAACACATGAGCGATCCAAAGGTTCGGTGTGTGCGCACGGCTTGAGGCTGTAGCTTAGAGGCAGTGTTTTTATAATAGAAACGTTTAAAGGTGTTTTTTTTTTAATTTTCCAAATACTGAATCAATTAGGGTCTTGTTCAGAGATATACATTGCCCATTATCAAGCTTCTGGTTACCATAGCCCCCCATTAACTCCTCACGGTCGTTTTACGAGGTGGCTGGTGGAGCTATTACTGTGACAGACAGGCAGATCTCCAAGATTCAGGGATTGCTAAGGAGGGGTTAATAACACCCAACAGCATTACTATCACCCAGCCAAATGTCACAGCTGAGCCACCATGGCAAGGCTCTGAATTCACCCTCATGTGTTTACATTGCCATAGACTAAATATGTGCATCCCCTGGTGTATGTATGTGAAATTACACAAATGGGTTCATACAATGGGTATAAAGTTATTTAAAGTGAACCTGTCACAAGGAATGCCATTTTTAGCTGGTGACAGGTTCCGGTAGTCTATGCTAGGCTGATTTGTTTAGTTAGTATTATGAATAATTTCAGTAATTTATTTAACTTAAATTCACATTAACTGGCTCCCTGCCAGCAGCATGTGGTGAGTCCCGGGAAGGGGAGGACAAAGCTGCCACTTGTGTGTACCCAAGGGCGCACCTGCCATGAGGCGAATTGAGAATCTCGCCTCGTACGGCGCGCCTCCTGCTGAACAAGGGGGGCGGCACCATGCTCCCGCTGTCCAGCCCTTCGCTCCCGCAACGGATCTCCGGCCGGCAGGCATCGAGCTCCCGCCTCCTGCCGGCCATCACCATGCTCCAGCCCACTGTCTCCTGACTGCCCTCTGGCCGGCTCTGAGCGCCGCCCCCCATTCACCCGCCGGATACCTCCACTCTCCACTCCCCGAATACCTCCGCTCCCAAGGTCCATTTTATACTACATGGCGATATGCTGTATGCATTTTATACTACATGGCAGCACTCTGTATGTATTTTATACTACATGGCGGCACACTGTATGCATTTTATACTACATGGTGGCACGCTGATACATTTTATACTACATGGCGGCACACTATGCATTTTATACTGCATGGTGGTACTCTGTATGTATTTTATACTACATGGCGATATGCTGTATGCAATGCTGTATGCATTTTATACTACATGGCGGTACTCTGTATGCATTTTATACAACATAGTGGCACGCTGTATGTCTTTTATACTGCATGCCGGTACTTTGTATGTATTTTATACTAATACATTTAGCCACAATGCAATACAAATGCTGCATGTGAACATGGCCTAAAATTCTCTCTAGTCCCAATGAGTATCATACATCTTAAAGGAATCCTACCATGAGAAATCTTCCATCAGATCTACTTCTGATAGTAGTTTCCTCATGGTAGGTTTCCTTTTACAGCAACTCATCCTCATATAGGCAGAAAAAAAAAACATCTCTTCCTCATATAGGCAAACTTATCAGCCATATCAGCATGTTCCACCAGGCACACTTGTTCTTTTTATAGCAAACCACTCCTTGTGAGAAAAAAAAGTGTTGTAAATCTCGTGTAATTACAGAGGACTCTAAACACGTATGTTCTTTGATCTCTGACAAAATTTATGGGAGCAGAAATTTTACAGGTTTTCTGGAAGACAGCAATGTCTTTATCCTTTGACTTCTAGACAAAACTGGATTGAAAGTTGAGAAAAAATGAGAAATTGATGGAAATTATTTTATGAATATAAATTTGCATTCTTGTGAACTAGGAATGGACAACAATTTTAAGACACTGTCGTCTAATAATTCTAAAAAAGGACCACAAAAAGGTTTAAAGACAATCAGTCATCAGAAAATTACTTATTTTAAATCAAGTTTTTATGTTGAATGTTTAAAATATTCTTTGGTATTTTTCTTTTATTAGTATATCACAGTTTTTATGCATTAGGTCCTCTGGATGTTGGTAATTTACTGTACTTTATCTTACAATATCCTACAAACAGCTGTAACAGTTATCACAGGTGTCTGTAATGAAGATTTTTTGTTAATCCTGGTCCTTATGACAATTCAACATTTTTAAAATCCAATTGTCACAGAGACCAAAAAAATTTCTCTAGAGCAACAATAATAAAATATACAGTTCCGACTTACATACAAATTCAACTTAAGAACAAACCTCCATGGCCTATCTTGTACGTAACTCGGGGACTGCCTGTACTGAGAAAAACAGTTACACTGCTGAATATTTCTCTTCTTGACTATTTTAGTGGCTTTCATTTCAGTTCATATTTCTATTCCTCAAGGGCAAAAAGGGCAAAGGGTCAAATCATTCTTCCAAACATATTCCTGGCTAAAACAATGCTTCGGTATAACCAGTTTGATTATTTAACAAACTTTGTTAAAATTAGTAAAGATCCATTGACCTGAATTGAACCTTGATGCCCAACATCCCTTCTCTCAGACCCTTTAAGTGACCATCAAAATAAGTAGCTGCAGTTTATGATAATATTTGCACCTTTGTTTCTTGCACATTTTACTTACAATACAATACCTACAACACTTTTTAAACTATTCACACTAGCCAGAAATTTTTGGATTGGAGTCAATTTGTCTAGCTGCTTGTCCAGTGTATAGATACATGCTTAAAGGAAATCTACCATTTGTTTTCATGTATTGTGAACTGAACATACCTTGAGAATTCTGTAGCTACACTGATGCAGAATGGTATCTTGTTTAATCCCTGAGCTGAGTGGTTTTGCTGAAAAAACAATGATAAAATTATGATAATGAGGCCCTGTTGCTCCTGTTGATGCCCAGCGCTTCTCCTCTTACACTAATTATGCACTGCTCCAGAGAATGATGCAATCACTGGAGTCCCTGACAGGCAGAAGTAATCAATCGCTGCACCATCCCCAGCTGCTGAGTATAAGTCATCCAGCTCAGGTTGATTAGTCCCATCTTGACAGTTCAGGAAGCATGAACAGCATGCAACCCAGCAATAGTTTTATTGAGCAAAACCACATGGATCAGGGATTAAACAAGATGTTTCTGCATCAGTGTAACTACAGCATTCTCAAGGTATGTTTGATTCACAATGCATGAAAACAAATGGTAGATTTCCTTTAAAGGGAACCTGTCATCAAGAACAGACACAAAAAACGTTACTCGACCGCTGTGCCTTTGTTGAAAAGTTTGTGGTTCACTTCCAGCATGGGAGAAAACTTGATATGGGGAGGACTTTTAACCCTTTACCAACATGTATTAATGGTGTGAGGAGTAAAATTCTGGTGACAGGTCTGTGCAGGCCAGGTTTTTTTAAATATGTGTCTCTAAATGTTCATTACCCTTTCTACTAGTCTATATAGATACAATACTAATAAATAGAAAGTATATAACAAAACACTATAGATTAACCCTTGATGTAAAATAAGTAATAAGTGTGTTCGCATAAGGGAAATATTCAAATGTCCAAAGTTCAATGCTCCTCAGTTACAGGGCACTACACATGATATTATGAAGCCTACTGCTGTGGTTTTTACATTTGTTATCCTTTATGTGACCTGTTAGTTGATAAAACACCTCTAGCCAACATTATTCTGAATTACATCAAAGAGACCTTTGACACATTACTGGCTGATTTCCAAGCCAGTGACAACTGGTGCAAATTAATATACAGACTTAGGGCTCATTCACACTGCCGTCTGCGGGGCCGTACATGCGGCCGCAAATTTGCGGCCGCATGTACGTCCCCATAGACGGCAATAGCGGCACGGCGGGGATCCGGTGCCACACATGTGTGGCACCGATCCGGGCCGCACACCGCAAAAAGATAGAGCAAGCTCTATCTTTCGGCGGATGTGCGGCCGTGTGCCGCTATTTCCTATGGAGGGAGGAGGGGTCACCTCCTCCTCACCTCCAGCACACGGCGGTATGCCCGCACGGCGGGCATACCGCGTGTGAATGTACCCTTATTAGATTCTCCTGTGTCTGCGGTGACATAAGTTAGACAGCAAATAGAAATGTGTGCAAGTCCAGACAGGAATATAGAAATGTATGCACAGTGCAACACACTAATGTCTCTACATTTTTCATACTTCAAAACTTAATTATGAAGAAAAGAGGTGCGGTACTCACTGATAAAAGCAGTCCATTTTATTTCATCCAGCAATTTAAATCTGAAACATCATCGGGCAGAAGAGAGGTATAACAGCGGGTTTCTGGCCATTTCGCCTTTTCATACTTCACTCTTTAAGTACATGTAAAGAAGAAAAAGATAATTCAGCCTCACAGCTCTCACAATTAGACCTTATAACATCCAGGTTCATCGAGATAACATTAAGAGCTTCAGGAGACCATAGGAAAATGTACAATAACCAGCGTCCACGGTACTTGAAAAAGGGTTATTTTCTTTATTGAGGTTACAACAACATTGGATTAAAAAAACGCACAGGATAGCTCAAAAATTATGTACGCGTTTTGGTGTCCCGAAACGTACAGGTTTTATATTAAGCTGTTTAAATACAAGGCACCGTTTATTTCTTTTATATGTCAGGCAGCAATGATGAGCTGTACATCCATTTGACAAAATGTGTTAGCTCCTTAGCATCATGTCGATAGGCTTTATTACAAAGTCTGGCTTCACGTTAAGGGGGCTGCCTTACAAGGTACTGAAGAGGTTAAGTTTTCCTTATTCCACCCTGAAACACTTATTTGCATATTTAAGTCCGGAATCACTGGCCTCGGCAGAGATGTGTAAATGTATATTACAATAACAGTTATCACCAACTAATGGATAACACAGGATCTGCTATGTACAATAATTGCTTATTCACATGTTGCGTTTTGCATCAGTTATTGTGAGCCAAGACCTAGTGCAGAGACAACACAGAGAGAGAATTTATTAAGACTGGTGCATTATGTTCTAATCTTCATAGTACCAGCAACGGCGCACAACACGATGGAGTTACTAAGAGGATATGGCATAAAAAAGGAAAAGAAAGACGTGTGATAAGCCACATAAATGGAAACAACTTATCTTTATTAATTATCCAAAATATATGAATCACAAACAAGCCAAACCCATAATAAAAACACTTAAAAGTACAAAAAATTGTACACAAACAATTGTTGGTAGGGGTGAATTTGCCCCACCAACCAGGTCCCACAACACCCGAGTGTAAGACTGCCCTAGTAACTATTCACAGCACAAGCATGGTAAGAAATGCGTATAAGAATTATAAAACAATAACAAAACATAAACAAAGGTCACCCTAGTAATCCAGGCGTAAGAAGCGACTTCCGCAGGGGTAGAATCAATTTCTCATCAACATGTGGGTGCTCCCTGCGCCACAACACCAACTGGACTGGGCTACTGGGTTGACCTTTCTTCATTACTTGTTATTGTTTAGTATTTCTTGTGGGAGCCGACTGGTGGGGACACCTTACCCCTACCAACAATTGTTTGTGTACAATTTTTTTTGTACCTTTAAGTGTTTTTATTGTGGGTTTGGGTTGTTTGTGATTTAAATAATTTGGATAATTAATAGAGATAAGTTGGTTACACTTAGCTGGCTTTTTACGCACCTTTCTTCTCCTTTTTGTATACCATTATATGTGAACTTATACCCTGCATTAGTGTTTGAGACTTAGACATGAGACTTAGGATATGGATGAATGAAATGTGCCAAAATGAAATCTACGACAGGCCATACCATGCGTAGATTTAATTTGGGCACACTTCAATTAGCCGTATCCTCTTAGTAACTCTGTTGTGCACTGGTGCTGATATTATAAGTGGATACATTTAGCTTATTTGGGATATGCATTACATTCCCCATTGTCTATAATTACATAAAATTGGTACATGATTTCCTAAAAGAATAAAAATCACAGCCTTCTCTCTATACATAAACATGAAAGTCTAGAATAATCTCTAGCTAATAGTAACTGGTGTATGTGCAGGGTGTGATCAGGAGAGGCTGGAGTGCCATGGCAATACACATGGATGAGAAGGATTTCCTATGAGTATTGTGATGTTACACAATGCAGGGGAGAAAGTAATCCCGGGAGCTCATTTACTTGTTATCTAATGAGCCAAAGCTGCTATTACCAGTAAATCTCTGGATACATACCTTGCCATGCATTTACACTGATTTGTAAATTGAAGTTTCCATGTGTATGTTGTGCTCAAAAGCAGTCATGAAGGTCAAGTGACTGGAACTAAAATATTGTATCCTAAAATCAAACAAGTACAGGTGGTCCCCTACTTAAGGACACCCTACTTACAGATGACCCCTAGTTACAGACGGACCTCTCTGGCCACTGTGACCTCTCTGGATGCTTTCCTTTAGTCCCAGGATGCAATGATCAGCTGTAAAGTGTCTTGTCACTGGGACAAAAAAAAAATTTGTCTGGAGCTACAATGATAAAATATACAGTTCCGACTTTCATACAAATTCAACTTAAGTACAAATCCAAGGAACCTATCTTGTGGTCATGTAGCTTATCAAGGAAGACCAGAATTATTTCCTTTGAAAACTATTGCTGTAATCAGACCCTGGGCTGTTATCTACGGCACTTTGTCTCTGCCTGTTGGGACGATTGGTCTACCCTCTTTACCTTAACTTACGCCATCGCTTGCGGTGGTTTAGTGGGTCCACTACCGCTGATCCTGACAATAGATATCCATTTTGAGATTTAGCTTTGGTGCCTGATTACCAAATTAGCACTGATCTGAAATATAAATGTTATAAGCAGAAAGATTTTCTATATATTGTCATGTGTGTTCATAATATTGGATCCAGCGCTTTCAGCACATAGATGTGCATCACAGGGATCATTCCTGGTTGTTGGTGCAACTTGCGTTAATGACTTTTGAACTGGGAGAGAAATTGCTCATTTTTTAATGACCAATGTCGATTGCAAATATCCAATATGACAGCTTTCAAGATGGCAACCATTGTCAGGTCATAGCCTAAAAGATAAACCCTCTTACTATTTACATGCTTGGTTATTAGATGTCATATTCCGCTTTGCTTCTGAAATAAAAGGGTGTCCTGGGACTTTTGAATCAACAGGGACAATCTTTTACGCCAAAAACTCTCTAAAATAATAATAATAATTCTTTATTTATATATTGCACGCAGATGACGAAGCGCTAAACAGAGCTTGCCGAATTGAAATGCCTTGCAACATTTATCACAGCTTTTAGATCTTTTTTTTTTTACACTTTTCCGACTAGCCTGACTAAAAGGGAGTGGCCAGATGGAAAATAGTCTGTGCGCCAAAAATAATTAAGACCATCTAAGCGCAGGTTAAATTTAACTTAATAGTCTTAACAGGTTGCATTTGCACGAAGGTATGCGGGACGTATGTACTGCCGCAAGCTTGCAGCCATACATACATCCCACATAGATGGCAATGAGCACACAAAGCGATACGGTGCCACACACGTGTAGACCCGTACCTCTCCGTACACTGGGAAAAGATGGGATATGATTTATCATCACAGTGATAACTCTTGTGCAGGTCGAGTCCATTCATATTCCCTAAGAATGGGATCCCCTGGATCAAAAGACTGGGGGGTCCATTGTACCCCTGTTGAACAATTACGCTCTATTTATTGTCTATGGCACTAACAGAGGGAGGAATAGAGCAGCACAGCACATATGCAATCAGTTGCACTGTTCATTTGGGGTACAACAGACCTCCATTCTTCGATTTGTGGGGGTACCACCACTGGGATCTCCAGCGATCAGCAAGTTATCCCCTTTCCTGTGGATAGTGGGAAACTTGAATTTTTACTATAGGGCAGTGATGGCAAACCTTTTAGAAACCGAGTGCCCAAACTACAACAAATGACCCGCTTATTTATCGCAAAGTGCCAACACAGAAATTTGTCCTTTCTCTGTCACAGTTTTCATTGATAGCAGCACTCCGAGGTCACCAATAAAGCAAAAAATAGTCCCAGGTAGAGCTGTCACTTTAAAATACTTCTGTGCACAGCAAGTCCTGGGCTGTCTGGGACTGCAGGGACTGAAGTCATCTCTGGTGATGGCCTGAGTGCCCACAGAAAGGGCTCTAAGTGCCACCTCTGGCACCAGTGCCATAGGTTATCCATCACTGCTATAGGGGATAGACAAATGACTACATAATATTTATAAATCACATGCTCCCCCTAGTGGTGACAGACTGTTCTAGTGGAATACTGGTGAGAGTCTTGTTCCAGAGCAGTGACTTTTCGGTTCTGTAGAACGGTATATAATTGCGTGCATTGTTTGAGTTTAATGTAAGGTAAATATTGGTAGCAGTTAAAGTAAATGACACTTCACAATGAGTTTATTTTAGTTAAACATCTGGTATAAATCTGTAACGAAAACGTGAGAGGTACGCACAGAGGCGTAACTGCAATGCCAGCAGCCATAGCAGCTGCTATGGGACCCGCAGTGTCAGGAGACCCTGCCATCTAACCAGACACTAAAGAATGGAGTATGTGCCCCATCCTGCGATCCCGTGGCGCGTTGCTCAACATTGATTCAGGGCTTGCCTGGATTCACTAATGTCGTGCGCCCAATATCCACTAGGTGTCGCTGCTGGGCTGAATTCCGCCGGAGTTCCCTTTCTTCGTCTCGGTCTATGTCAGTGCTATTCTTGCGACACAAATTTTTAAATTCTGCATTTTTTCAGAATCCGTCGGTTTTTCCGACGGCCACGCCCCCCGATTTCTGTCGCGTGAAAGCCGGCGCCGATGCAGCACAATCCGATCGCATTTCAGACCGTTAGTAAATGAGCCCCAATATCTATATAACATATATGTGATGTGTATATAATATATATATGTAAGGTGTATATGCTGTATGTGAATATGGTGTATGTTTTATATATGCTGTATGTCTGTACTGTATATGGCACTGTATGTGTGTTTGTATATGTGTAGGAGTGTGTATATATGAGTTAAGTTAGCATTACTGAGCACCTCCATGCTTGGTCTTCACAGAGTGTTACACAGTCTCCCCTTTCCCCTGCTTCATCATCTCTTCCCCCTCCCTCTGCCTGCTTTAATCTCACACATATGGAGGGGGGGAGTGCTTTGCACAGTGTAACCACCTGTAAAGCTATAGCACGGAGGTGCTCAGGTAACGCCCACCATAGCACTTCTGTTTCATTAGCATCATTTGTTGTGGCGAAAATGTTGCAAAAAAGAAAAAAAAAAGTAACAGAAGATATTTGCCTCCAATTGATTGCAGTGTAATTCATGGAGAGCCTTTTATTACAAGTCTGTGCTGTGCCTTAACTATTATTGATAAATGGACAACTATCTATTGCTAATCCCCTCATCAATGGACACTGTCTGTTTTTTTTAGTACACATCCCATTGATAAGAGGAGTCCTAAAGGCAAGCTGTCACTTCATTCACCAAAAGAATTGCTGAACCACATACGGTATGTGGTGTGTGTATACTGTATGTATGTATGATTGTATAGAGTCTGTATATAATGTATGTATATAAGTATATAAATATGTGAATATATGAGTCTATAAATGTGTGTGATTATATAGAGTCTGTATATAATGTATGTATATAAGTATATAAATATGTGAATATATGAGTGTATAAATGTGTGTGATTGTAACTCACATATGTGAGTGTACAAATATATATTTTTATTTTTAAGGGGGCCCCATTCACAAGTCTGCTAGTTACGCCTCTGGTGTTAACCCTTTTTGCTCTCTCCCTGGCTGCAGTATGCTATGAGCGCTATATTCAAACGTCAAGCGAAGAGCTGTATAAACAAACACAGAGGCATGGTGGCTGAGTGAGTAGCACTTCTGCCTTGTAGCACTGGAGTCCTGGGTTCGAATCCCACCCAGGTCAACATCTGCAAAGAGTTTGTATGTTCTCTCTGTGTTTGCATGGGTTTCCTCTGGGTACTCCGGTTTCCTCCCACACTCCAAAACATACTGTTAGGGTGTTTAGATTGTGAGCCCCATTGGGGACAGGGACCGATTTGTCATGCTTTGTGCAGCGCTGCGTAATCTGTGTGCGCTATATAAATAAAGAATTATTATTATTATTACATTGGGATTATACGTGAGATAATGCGGCCTCTATAGACACACACTATACAGGTTGGAATCCATTCTGTATTGGAGGAGTAGCTTGAGTCTTTTTCTTAAAAGGAATTTATTAATGATGTATATTAGACAAATGTTCACCACATCCCAAAACAATATTCAACCTTATGCTTTAAGATTCCACACCAGCGCAAAATCATAGAAAATATGTGTCCGACACTTCGTTCCCTCACGGATCAGCTGACTCCTGCAGTTCCCAGAGTCAGAAACACCACAGATAATGGAGCTGCACATCCCTTTGTGGTTTCTGTGGGGCACATTTACTTTTATATTGGCTTTTAGTGGATTTTTGTCATATGGTACAGGTACAAAGATCCTCCTGAGGTTCCATTTTTAGTGCTTATAGAAAAAAAATAGAAAACTTTACGCAAAACTCACTTCATGCAGATCTCTTACCGCAAATACACCACAAAAATACTTAAAAAAACACTCAGGATGTAGCCGTTTCCTGCTGCCTTTTAACCCCCCCCCACCCCCCCCAAAAAAAAAAAAAAAAAAAAAAAACACAAGGGAAATGCTGCCCTGAAACAACTTTTACCTACAAACCTCTACATCAGTGACATAATTGGGAAAAATTGGAACAGAGGTCAAAGCAGGTAGCAAAATAAATGAAGTGGGTTCAGTCCACATTTATAACAGTTTGATGAACATATAAAAGACTATAATTGTAAAAAAAAAAGAACCTTCAGCATTTCTGAACACGTTAGTAAGTTTTCTTTCCTGCATCCTGTTCACCCTTTGTTGCTCACGCTAGTATAGCCGCTAGGTGGCGCTGCCGCACTGCAGGTGTGTACAGTACAGCGGTGTGTGCACCTGTGTCTCCCCCAGCATATAGCACAGGCCATTACCAGGGGACCTGGTGCCAGCAGGGGGACAGTAGGGACTGAGACTCCCCCATACAGAGGGAGGAAAGAAATGTGCACGTTACACACATTTTCAGTTTCCTAAATGGGCGGGACTGTGGTGTTTCCTCATGAGGAGCCTGAAAGCTCACACTTCCGCAGCTGCGGCACTAGAAGTGGCAGCATTCATTGGCAACGGACCCCAGGTCAGTGACATCTCAGGAGGCCAGGAGCAGGTGGAGTGACATCACAGGAGGCCAGGAGCAGGTGGAGTGACATCACAGGAGGCCAGGAGCAGGTGAAGTGACATCACAGGAGGCCGGGAGCAGGTGAAGTGACATCACAGGAGGCCGGGAGCAGGTGAAGTGACATCACAGGAGGCCGGGAGCAGGTGAAGTGACATCACAGGAGGCCGGGAGCAGGTGAAGTGACATCACAGGAGGCCGGGAGCAGATGGAGTGACATCACAGGAGGCCGGGAGCAGGTGGAGTGACATCACAGGAGGCCGGGAGCAGGTGGAGTGACATCACAGGAGGCCGGGAGCAGGTGGAGTGACATCACAGGAGGCCGGGAGAAGATGGAGTGACATCACAGGAGGCCGGGAGCAGGTGGAGTGACATCACAGGAGCCCCGGGCAAGGTACAGTAGCAGCACCTGTATTATGGATTGCACAGTGCTACTAACTTCAGCTCAGAGCAATGTTCACACTGGAGCATAGAGGGAAATGTCGAGAGCATGGAGCAGGTAGACTTTTATATGTGTTGTACATACTTTCCAGATACTTGTTGCAACATTGTATAATGCTTAGAAGTTATTACAATGTATATAGCAGTATATATCAGTAGTGTGGTGGTAATGTATAGAGTAGTATATGTGAGCAGTGTGGTGGTAATGTATAGAGCAGTAAACAGTATATATCAGTAGTGTGGTGGTAATGTATAGAGCAGTGCTGTGACCTGTAGTACTACCAGTATATATCAGTAGTGTGGTGGTAATGTATAGAGCAGTGCTGTGACCTGTAGTACTACCAGTATATATCAGTAGTGTGGTGGTAATGTATAGAGGAGTGCTGTGACCTGTAGTACTGCCAGTATATATCAGTAGTGTGGTGGTAATGTATAGAGCAGTGCTGTGACCTGTAGTACTACCAGTATATATCAGTAGTGTGGTGGTAATGTATAGAGCAGTGCTGTGACCTGTAGTACTACCAGTATATATCAGTAGTGTGGTGGGAATGTATAGAGCAGTGCTGTGACCTGTAGTACTACCAGTATATATCAGTAGTGTGGTGGGAATGTATAGAGCAGTGCTGTGACCGGTAGTACTACCAGTATATATCAGTAGTGTGGTGGGAATGTATAGAGCAGTGCTGTGACCTATAGTCCTCCCAGTATATATCAGTAGTGTGGTGGGAATGTATAGAGCAGTGCTGTGACCTGTAGTCCTCCCAGTATATATCAGTAGTGTGGTGGTAATGTATAGAGCAGTGCTGTGACCTGTAGTTCTACCAGTATATATCAGTAGTGTGGTGGTAATGTATAGAGGAGTGCTGTGACCTGTAGTACTGCCAGTATATATCAGTAGTGTGGTGGTAATGTATAGAGCAGTGCTGTGACCTGTAGTACTACCAGTATATATCAGTAGTGTGGTGGTAATGTATAGAGCAGTGCTGTGACCTGTAGTACTACCAGTATATATCAGTAGTGTGGTGGTAATGTATAAAGCAGAGCTGTGACCTGTAGTACTACCAGTATATATCAGTAGTGTGGTGGTAATGTATAGAGCAGTGCTGTGACCTGTAGTACTACCAGTATATATCAGTAGTGTGGTGGTAATGTATAGAGCAGTGCTGTGACCTGTAGTACTACCAGTATATATCAGTAGTGTGGTGGTAATGTATAGAGCAGTGCTGTGACCTGTAGTTCTACCAGTATATATCAGTAGTGTGGTGGTAATGTATAGAGGAGTGCTGTGACCTGTAGTACTGCCAGTATATATCAGTAGTGTGGTGGTAATGTATAGAGCAGTGCTGTGACCTGTAGTACTACCAGTATATATCAGTAGTGTGGTGGTAATGTATAGAGCAGTGCTGTGACCTGTAGTACTACCAGTATATATCAGTAGTGTGGTGGTAATGTATAAAGCAGAGCTGTGACCTGTAGTACTACCAGTATATATCAGTAGTGTGGTGGTAATGTATAGAGCAGTGCTGTGACCTGTAGTACTACCAGTATATATCAGTAGTGTGGTGGTAATGTATAGAGCAGTGCTGTGACCTGTAGTACTACCAGTATATATCAGTAGTGTGGTGGTAATGTATAGAGCAGTGCTGTGACCTGTAGTCCTCCCAGTATATATCAGTAGTGTGGTGGTAATGTATAGAGCAGTGCTGTGACCTGTAGTACTACCAGTATATATCAGTAGTGTGGTGGTAATGTATAGAGCAGTGCTGTGACCTGTAGTACTACCAGCATATATCAGTAGTGTGGTGGTAATGTATAGAGCAGTGCTGTGACCTGTAGTACTACCAGCATATATCAGTTGTGTGGTGGTAATGTATAGGGCTGTGCTGTGACCTGTAGTACTACCAGTATATATCAGTAGTGTGGTGGTAATGTATAGAGCAGTGCTGTGACCTGTAGTACTACCAGCATATATCAGTTGTGTGGTGGTAATGTATAGGGCTGTGCTGTGACCTGTAGTACTACCAGTATATATCAGTAGTGTGGTGGTAATGTATAGAGCAGTGCTGTGATCTGTAGTACTACCAGTATATATCAGTAGTGTGGTGGTAATGTATAGGGCTGTGCTGTGACCTGTAGTACTACCAGTATATATCATTAGTGTGGTGGGAATGTATAGAGCAGTGCTGTGACCTGTAGTACTACCAGTATATATCAGTTGTGTGGTGGTAATGTATAGGGCTGTGCTGTGACCTGTAGTACTACCAGTATATATCAGTAGTGTGGTGGGAATGTATAGAGAATCACAGATACCAGACATGAATCACAAAAGCTAATTTGCATATCTGAAAAACGTCTGTAATTACAGTGCCCCACTGGCATCTAATTTTGATATGATGGTGATATGGGGAGGACTTGTAACCCTTTATCAGCAGGCATTGTTAGTCAGGGTGGTCAAAGTCTGGTGACAGGTCCAAAACAAATTAAAGTGTATGAAGTGCATTGTACTGTATAATTATAGTCTTATGGATTAAAAAATAAAATAAACTGCGAAAATGGGGCCATTCTCTGATCAACTCTGTGTGTGAAGAACCTCAGTGACCATGACATAGCTGTAGCTCATAATGGAATGTATTTTGTAAACTTTCAATTGATTAGTAGATAAGGAAATATGTAGCTTTTGTAGTTGACACAATGTTACCATAATATATCATATTTAATTACCGTATATACTCGTGTATAAGCCGAGTTTTTCAGCACAAAAAATGTGCTGAAAAACCTCACTTCGGCTTATACACAAGTCAATTAAAAAAAAAAAAATTTTATACTCACCCTCCGGTGCCCGGATCCACCGGCGGCGGCTCCCGATACCCGGCGGCGGCTCCCGAAGTTCAGCACATTAAATAAATAAACTTAGTTCTCACCTTCCGGCGATACTCACCCCCGATCCACGGCGCCGGCTTCCGATCCTCGTTGGTGGCTTTCGATCCCCGGCTGCGGATGTCTTCTTTCTTCTTTTGCCGGCGGAGTCGCGTCCATGCGATCTCCCCGCCGGCGCTTACTATGATGCAGCGGTGTGACTTCATCAGCGGCGACACCGCTGCATCATAGTGAGCGCCGCCGGGGAGATCGCATGGACGCTCCTCCGCCAGCAAGAGAAGACAGAAGACGCTGCCGGGGATCGAGAGCCACCGCAGAGGATCGGGGGTGAGTATCGCCGAGAATTAAGTTTATTTTTTTTAAATGTGCCCAACATACATGGGGGCAGGCTGTATACATGAGGGGCCAGGCTGTATACATGAGGGGGCAGGCTGTATAAATGAGGGGGCAGGCTGGCAGGCTGTATACATGAGGGGGCAGGCTGTATACATGAGGGGGCAGGCTGTATACATGAGGGGGCAGGCTGTATACATGAGGGGGCAGGCTGTATACATGAGGGGGCAGGCTGTATACATGAGGGGGCAGGCTGTATACATGAGGGGGCAGGCTGTATACATGAGGGGGTAGGCTGTATACATGAGGGGGTAGGCTGTATACATGAGGGGGTAGGCTGTATACATGAGGGGGCAGGCTGTATACATGAGGGGGCAGGCTGTATACATGAGGGGGCAGGCTGTATACATGAGGGGGCAGGCTGTATACATTAGGGGGGCAGGCTGTATACCACTTGGGGCTGGCTGTATACTACACCCTCGGCTTATACTCGAGTCAATAGGTTTTCCCAGTTTTTGGTGGTAAAATTAGGGGTCTCGGCTTATACTCGGGTTGGCTTATACTCGAGTATATACGATATATGTTACATACTCCTTATATGTTATGTTGCAATGTACATATAAACTGTGGCAGACTGATTTTTATCCTCTCCGTGTGGATTAAATCTGATAATAATTTATCCATGTTCTTTCTATATAAGTTATTTTTTGCAAAATTTGGAGTCTGTGCGAGTTGATATTATTTCCATTATTGCTGTTACTGAAGCATCTATTCTGCTGTCACTTAACCCTCTTAGTAGATAAGATTTTCATATTATTACATTTTTTGCTGTTAAAAAAAGAATAAAGATGTATTACATTTCAAGTTTTAAGGGGTCATTTTAAGTAGGTTTGGTATCAGAAATAAGTGAACAACCCTATACTTAGCTTTTGGAGGCCTCCATGGCTCCAGCAGTGGCTTTCATCTCTTGTCCTTCTTGTATTGCTTTCCTTGCATTTGTGACCGCTCAGCCAATCAATGGCTCAGTCTGAATGAAAGGAACACGACCGCTTTGGATAGGAAAGCATCAGCTGCCATTTGTGCAGTGTACATTCAGAGATCGCATTAACGCCTCACCATGCGTCATCGACACATGATGAGGCACCATTACCCCTAAAATAATTTCCAAAGGTACGCTTGGCAATTATTCCCTGTAGCGCGCAGCAGGACACATGATACAGTGATCCATGTAAACGGTGCGCCAGAGATAGCCAAAGCAAGAGTGCAGGTCCAGGGGAGACATATGGCCTGCGGGGCTCCCTGCTCATTCTGTAGGCCTGTGCAGCAGCCACCAGTGTTTGGTATGAGTGTGCGCGCTGCTGGTCGGTGGCATCCCCCACTAGGGGGAGGGGGGGAAGGCACTAGCGACAGGGTCAGTCATAGTCTGTTCATTGAACTTTATGAGGAGACGAAGAAAAGGCTTGTGTACCCCGTGTTTACTGCATTATGTAATAATTATACTGCCACAATTTACTATGTCAGCACAGAGGATAGTGACTGAGATGATTTTTTTGCATAAATAGCGTCTATTAACATTATAGACGGCTATGAGTTATATATATCTATTACCGAAATTTTCATACTCCTCCTCGGCTAAAAATACTCCCCAAAAATAGTAAGTGGAGTATTATTACCCTTCTGGAGAAATGTTAGTGCGACCTCTGTGTACATTTGTCAGCATGTCCTGACATAAGGAGACGGAGAGCTGCCAAGGAAGACTTAGTAGCAGTTGAGTGTCTATGTTTATTTTTTTAAAGCAAGAACTTCCCCTTTGAGGTTTCACAATTCTTGAAAACTGACTTAATTCCCCTGATTTCCCCTGACCTCTGCGCCAAATCTAAGGCTGTACGTCATGTACCAAAGAGCCTCATGCAGAAACTCTGGGACCACTTTATAGGGGCCTGTCTTTTGTTTCCTCCTTTGATGAGCCTTGTTCTTGGATTTAGTAACAGTTTTGTCATGGGAGATGGTAACATACAAGTGTCACACTGCTGAGGCATTTTCTTTTTTTCCTACTTCCTCCTTAAAGAGATTATGTCACCAGATTTTACCCCTTTAAACTCGTAACATCCTCAGGTAGGATAGGAAATATCCTTTCAAGAATTCCCTCTTTTATGTGAAATCTCACCTGATTATCTATAAAAAAAAAACTCCTCCAAAGACAAATTCAAATGAGCTGAAGAGAGCAGATATTAAGTCATGATGTGACACTAAATTGGGAGCATCACTTCAGATTCCCTTATCTTGGCTTCTTAAGTACCTAGAACTGTACTGGATAAAGATATATCATCTTGCTAATTGCATCAGGCTTGTGGTTCTCTAAGCTACAGAACTGGATATACAGACAGTTAACCCTTTAACAACCCAAGACGAAATAGCATGTATCACAGCAAAGACAAAGACTTACCGGTAACACCCGCGATCGGTGCTAGCACCGATCGAAAGTGTTAACCTGCACATCGCCGCGGCCGGCCGCTTCAAAAAGATCTTGTTGAAGATCGTCTCTCCCCGTGACATCATCGGGGGAACGGCGATCGGTTTTCATGACAGCCTCGGGTCTTCCGAAGGTCCAAGGCTGTCTAGATTTAACCCATTCATTACTATGTGCTAATTGCACATTGTAATGTATGAGAAGGAAAATCCCCATATACTACAGTAGTATGGCAGTATATGGTAGGATCTATCAGACAACCAAAGGGTCTGAAAAACAGCAAAAGTAAACCAAAAAAAGTAAAAAAAAAAAATAAAAATAAAAAAATAATAAACAAATCACCCCCCTTTCCCTAGAACTGTTATAAATATAAATAAACAGTAAAAGTCATATACACATTAGGTATCGCCGCATTCGAAAATGCCTGATCTATCAAAATATAATAACGGTTTTCACTGTGTCTAACCCCGTAACGGGAAATAGCAAGAATAAAGTGATGAAAAGTTTGTACAATCCTAAAAAGGGCAGCATTGAAAACGTCATCAAAATTCTAACAAAATGACACCACACACAGCTCCGTACACTGAAGTATGAAAAAGTTATAAGCGCCATATTATGGCAAAATAAAAAAAAAAACAGTATAAAATGTATACAAATTTGGTATCCTCGTGTTCGTACTGAGCCAAAGAATAAAAGTAGACATGTCATTTGGAGGCGCACAGTGAAAGCTGAAAAATCCAAGCCCACAAGAGAATTTGGAACTAACCCAAAGAAGATGTGTAATATGGACTGAACAGTAAACTACATTTTTTTTCTCAATTCCACCATATTTCTTTTTTTTTTTTTGCAGCTTCCCAGGACATTGTGTTGCACATTAAATGGTGCATACTCCTTTTGGAAAAAGGGAGCAATAAAGGGAAATGCAACGGAAAAGGACTGTCCATCCCCATTATCATGCGTATAGCCATGACGTTTGTGAGAAATATGGAAGACCCATTGAGATATATCTTTTCTATTTCACAGTGATCTGTTATTTTAGAGAAAATGTAATTATCTTTATGCAAATTAGCTTTGTAGATCACCAGGGGCGGGGCTACACCTGCTGTTTCACAGTATTTCTTATTGTATTTACCTTCTTTCTGTAAGGGTGCTGCCATAAGGGGCATAAGTGTTCAAACCAGCCAAACGCATGGTAAACATACAAAACACATGCGTTTAAAAACGGTCCAAGAACGCACTGTGTGACAGCACCCTAAGGGTGATGCCACACATGGCGTTTTACCCGTTTTTGGTCCATTTTTAAGCAGTCCGTTAAAAAACGCATGCGTTTTTGGACGGACTGCTTCCAAACGGCCCAAAAAACGGGTTCAAAACGCCATGTGTGGCATCACCCTTAGGGATGTCAGTCCTTCTGTAAGGGGGGGGGGGGGGGGGGTGCTGGTTGCTTCTCAGCAGTAAGAAGTGTAAAACCTGCGCCAGCCTGCATGACCCCACCACTGGTTCACCGAGATGGCAGTTTATATAAAGATTAAAAAAAAACATTTTTTCTCTAAAATGACAGATTGTTGAGAAACAGGAAATGTATTTGTGGAAAGCTTATAAAGTGTCTGACATAATGCTGGTTTCACTTGGGATGGACTTGGTGATAAACTCCCCTTTAGAGTAGTGTAATCCTGTTTCATGGCAATGGTTTGTCATTCTGCAGTCATAGATTTTTGCCCCACCAGTGCAATTCATTATGTGTCACTTACAATTTAATTGGATCTTCTTTTCGAGTATTCATTTGCAAGTTCTCACATGTTCGTTTACCTGTTTTTCCAGTAGGAAATCAAATCTGTGGCTTCACACAAACTTTTAATGGAACATGTTTTTAGAGTAAATGAGCAATTTTCAAGAGATTTTTATATTACTGCTCTAGTGTTGCAGTTGCTGCTGGTATTTCTGTTGTTCTAATACAGTTAACGGAACAGAACTGTGAAGATATCTGAGACACTGGACTTGTTTCTTCACACATAATAAAGGTGCACACAAGGCATTGAGCAGAATTGTCTATCAGAGCTGTCAGCAAGTAATACATTATGTGAGAAAAATTTGCCATTCTGGAGTTGGAGTGTGTGTATGTACCTAGTGAGTTAAAGGACCTCTCTGTTCCCTATTTTTCCCTTATCCCAGTATGTGATTCTGCAGAGCTTTCTCTGTCTCTCTGCACCTCAAGCTGTGTCATAGACTCCTCTGCAGCAACCATCCCCTTCAGCCTCTGCTCTCCTTACACTTTCTACACAATATGGCACTGTTACCCCTTAGTCCTCACACATCATAGTCTACACTTCATGTAGCAGTTTCACTACTGGTTTGTACTACTTATTCCATGCTCCTCTATGTGATGACGGCTGCCAGACTAGTCACTAAAGTCACTTTCCTGTATGTACACTATTCAAAGCTCAATGGATTTGCATGTAGGAATTAGATGTAGATTAATTAACATGGAAGGTCTCTTTTAACGCTCTCAAAAACCTTTTGGCTCTTTAGCATAATCTTAAAAGTTGATTTCAGAAGGTAGGAGACCATGGATAATGAATATAAGAAGATAGCTACAGTTAAGATACCTGGATCTATGAGTGCCCCTGGCTTATCATGATGGATTTTGATGGTAGATTTCTTTTAATGAGAGAACTAAAAGCATCAAGGGAACAGTGGGCAATCTAAATTATACTCCCCTTCAGGGCGAAGACAGGAAGGTTAGACTCTCCACACTTCAATTTGGTAAAAATCATTATGAAATCGAAGTTACACTTTAAGAAGTTTATGTTTTGTAAGTAAAGTTGTAATATAAAAAAACATACACTAACTAGCTAATGTGGGAACAGTGCTGAGAAATTTTAGTTTTCTTATCAAAGTGATTGATCATTTAATTACCAGGAACCTTGCAATCTCCTAGGGGGGCAGGGGTGGAGATGAAAAAGAATGCATACTCGTCCAGCTCCTGTGTTGCTCTAGTACAGGTTTTATGCACTGTGTCTGGATAGAAGTTTCAGGAGGTCTTGGGACCCACATCAGCCAATGGATTTCTTCTTCACCACTTCTGTTTACCTTTAGCTAAAGCAGGTACCGTTGCCCCCCCCCCGAATGCCAATTACTTAATCTATGTCAAATACAGAGTCAAAATTTGCCTTTGGACTTTCTGACACACATTTTCACTTGGGGTAACTATTTTGCAAGTGTCCTTTTTCTAAAGGAGACAAAGACTCCTCATTTTGATGGATTTTCTGTTTGAGCCAACTTCTGAAAGTATCACCACCTCCAGATAATCTTAAACCTCCAACTTATTAGAGGTTTATTAAGACACCCTATTTAATGTCAGAAGATACAAGCAGTCCCTGGGTTACGTACAAGATAGGTTCTTTAGGTTTGTTCTTAAGTTGAATTTGTGTATAAGTCCAAACAGGTATACTTTGTTAAGTATCTGAAAAAAAAAATTGGGCTGTCAAAGATTTAAGATAAATTTTAATTGCAGACACTTTACAGCTTTTACTCTTACAGATTATCATTGCTGCCTGGGGCTAATGAAGTCGGGTGTTATTAAAGAAAAATTACCATTTTTGATTTCATGCATTATAAACCAAACCTACCTTGAAATTGCTGTAGCTACAGTGATGCAGAAACATATCTTGTTTAATCCCTGAGCTGAGTAGTTTTGCATAAAAAACAATTATAAAATTATGATATTGAAGCTCTGTCGCTTCTGTGCCTGGCCCAGTGCTTTTCCTCTTACATTAGTTATGCACTGCACTAGAGAATGATGTAATCACTTTGTTTTGCCTGACAGGCAGAAGTAATCAATCGCTGCACCAGCTGCTGTGTATGAGTGATCCAGATCAGGTTGATTACTCCTGTCTGAACAGTTCAGGAAGCTCCATGTGTAATGTGTTTATGTGTGGCAGCTAGCAGCACCCTGCCTTCCCAAGGTCCTGAATGTTATAATTGTTATTTTCTGCAAAACCACTCAGCTCAGTGATTAAACAAGATATGTTTCTGCATCAGTGTAGCTACAGCATTCTCAAGGTATGTTTGGTTCATAATGCATCAAATCAAGTGGTAGATTTCCTTTAAGTTGGAGACTGCCTGTACATGGCTATGTTTTTTATATCTAAAGATCTATACATACACACACACACTATTTCTGTATAGATGTAAAATGCAGATGTTAGATAGCAAATCTATGTAGACAAGGAAGCGCCTACATATTACGATATTTCATCAATTAAACTGACACTGCTAACAGGAAGTACGCTTAGTATTTATAACGCAAGCTACCATGGCCTTTGCTGCAACTTCCTCAGTGAGAAGTCACTGATGAGGAATCTGAAGAGTCCGGGTTTATGCATTTGATGTTTTATATGACTCCCTGAAGAAAACTCAATGATCACTTTCCAAGTCATCCACAAGCGAAACCAATGCTGTGTTGGGAAACTATATACGTATTTTAGATATACTTTTCCATCTTTCATCTTCGAGACAATTATCCTTGAAAAATTATGCAAATTAACATTTCGAAGCACCACTGTGCACAGCCATGACCCCGGTACACTGAGAGGCTGCTTATTTTAAAAGTGGAATTTTCTCTAAAATAACAGCTCTGTAAAGTTAGTAATGCAGGTTTTACTTGTGGGGTAATCTTGGAGCTATACACTCCCTTTAAGTAAATGAACTCTTTTGACAACAAAAATAATTGTTGGACTTTTGGGTGACACAGAACAACATGGATTGTGGTAATGATTGATTGTTAGGTAACCAATAGCTTGTGAAATGATCATCCCCTAAAGGTTGTATTTGCTAGCACGCAATGCAAGTCATGCACAGTGTTCAATGTACTGAAGCAGATTTACAGCTGCATTTTCCTCATGACATACATTCATTTACTTACTTAAAGGAAATTTATCAAGTATGATAAACAACACTTACGGGAGCAGTACGGTGCAGCACCGTACTGTTCCATAGCCGGGAGAAAGATAGGCCATGGCCTATCTTTCCCCAGAATACTGCGCCGTGCACCATGTATCACTATGGAGAGGGGCAGGGGTGAGCAGCGCTCTCTCCCGCCGTTGATGTGTGCCTGCCATACTATGGTAGAACGGACCCACATCGTGTGAATGTAGCCTAACTCTGTTACAACCATAGATTTTTGGACTCCTATACGTAGTCGAGATTCAGTTTAAAGACACTGGTGCAATCACACAATTATTATTCAGTGAGTACATTTTTATAAAAAAAAAAAGGTGCAATAATTGGCTTTGATGGTAAAAATGTGCCCCAAGCAGAAAATTATATGTTTTACACCTTTGAAGCATAAAATATAATTATGCATAGCCTTCATACATATCTCATAGACTTCTATCCACATGAATATATCTTTGGAAAATTATAAAACTGAAATCGCCCAAAATCAGTTTTTTTTTTTATTAAAAAATGTTTTAATTGGTCATAAGGATCTGTGGGTGGTTTAGTGTCCAGAATCGCCCTGACAGGTTCCCTTTAAATAATTTGGGTAAACCAGAGTTATGCCATAAGGGGGTTTCAGCCGTTTTAGCCTGGTTCCAAACTGCTTTTGCCAATTTATGAGGAGCTGAGGAGCTGAGGAGGTTGGAAGTGGGCTGAACTTTTGACTTTTGCTTTTAAAGGGACGCCACCAAAATAAAAAAAAAACCTCAAACAACACACTGTTAATAAGTAATCCCAATAAACTGCAAAATAATAACAAAGTCATCATTTTAAAAGATCCTTGTATGAGATCAAATTTACTGGAAACTGTCTCCATTGCTTGACATTTCCGCATGCTTATTGTGATATGTCTTCCATTTTCCTTGTTTTTTACACTGATAGCTCAGCTCTCCTCTATATTCTTCCCTCTGCCCTATGGCTAGTTAATCAGTAAGCGATTGAGGAAGATAGAGAAGTGCCAGGCTGTCTGAGATCAGTGCTAGACAGTCATTGTAAAAGACAGATACTTTACATGAGCTTTGCTTAATGGGGGAAACACAGGGCAGGGAGAGGAGAGGCAGAACAAAAATCTTGCATGTACTTGCAGTCTGTGATTAAGAATTTTCCTTCGCAACACTCAGTTAGGGCATTGCTAAGGCAAAGTTTTGTTTTTTTTTTAATAAAAAACAAATTCACTTTGTACGTAACAAAACACATAAAATCTCTTTCCGTTAAATAACACTAACATATTATTGCTGAATACGGAGTCAGAAATTATTTCACTTACAGTGGGTAAGTGGATTAAATTTTCACTCTTTGTTTTATGACAGCCAATTGGTATGATCAAAAAAGTTTTTTTTGCTCATTAATGTACACTCTGCACCCAATCTTGACAGAAGAAAACCAGAAATGTAGATATTTTTGATAATTTCTTGAACAAGAAACACTGAAATATCACATGGAAATAAGAAATACGTATTCAGACACTTTCCTGTGACACTCATATTTAACTCACATGCTGTCCATCTCCTTCTGATCCTCAATGGACACATGGCCATAAGTATTCAGCCCCTTTGCTCAGTATTGAGTAGAAGCACCTTTGGGCTAGTACAGCCAGGAGTCTTCTTGGGAATGAGACAGCAAGTTTTTTACACCTGGATTTGGGGATCCTCTGCCATGTTTTCTTGCAGATCCTCTGCAGTTCCCTCAGGTTGGATGGTGAATAGTGGTGGAAGCCATTTTGAAGTCTCTCCATCGATGCTGAATTGGGTTTAGGTCCGGGCTTTGGCTGGACCAGTCAGGAATGGTCACAGAGATGTCCTGAAGCCACTGTTTTGTTATTTTAGCTGTGTGCTTAGGGTCATTGTCTAGTTTGAAGGCGAACCCTCTGCCCAGCCTGAGGTCCAGAGCACTCGGGAACAGCTTTTCATCCAGGATATCTCCGTACTTGGCCACATTAATCTTTCCTTCAATTGCAACCAGTGGTCCTGTCCCTGCACTGAAAAACACCCCCATAGCATGATCCTGTCACCACCATGTGTCACTGCTGGGATTGTATTTGGCCGGTGATGGGCGACGCCTGGTTTAGAATTCATACCAAAAAGTTGAAACTTTGTCTCATCAGACCAGAGAATCTTATTTCTCATGTATGGGTGTCTTTCATGTGTTTTTTTGCAAACTTTATGGAGGTTTTCATATGTCTTGCACTGAGGAAAGGCTTCCATCGACATACTCATAAAGCCCCGCCTGCATAGGTATATGCCTCTCCCATCATTTTTCATTAGACCATAAAACTCTTACCTAATGGTCTTATGTAAGTTGAGACAAAACTTGTGAATTGTGATGTTCACTTAACCCTTACACCCATACATCATCATGGATACTTGTTCCTTATAATATTTTATCAGGATTAATAAGAATAATGTCCTTACCCTTACTGATGAGGAACAAGTATGCAAACACAATTTTATTGGTTTAAAGTGAAACGGTCACCAGGAATGGGATTTTTAGCTGGTGACATAGCCTATGCTATGTTACTTTTAAAAATGCCTGTGCCAGCATTCTGAATTATTTCAGTATTTTCTAAAACTTAATTTCACATTACCGGGGTCAATGCCAGCAATTTGTCGTGAGTTTGTGGTGATGGGTCATTTGCGAACGCGTCGGCTCTAAGAGCCATCTCTTTATTGCGAGCAACGGGAGTCGGCTCTTATTAGAGAGCCGGTGACTCACTGAGTCCTGCCTCTTGCTTATGGGCCATTCCCATTAATGTCGGGTTAAAAGTGTAGTGAGGATGGGTAGCTGGCTGCCTGAAAGCAACTCCCCATGTAATCACAAGGGGGGCCATTCAGGAGTCAGAAGAGCCGTCTCTTTTTAGTGAGCGGAGTCTAACGTTCCTGATTACTATGAAGAGCTGGACTTCCCATCTGTAACCTGTGCGCCTATTTTTTAGTTGCCTTTCCTCCACGCTCATCCGACTCCCTCCTGTCATATGCAGGGCCGGAGAGGGATGGTGTGGAGTAGAGGAAGAATGCATGAGGAGACTGAGATACAGGCTGCAGCTAAATGATGGAGATGGTAAATGGTTGTCTTTGTCTGATTATATTGAGCTCTTCCGTATACAACCACATTGGCTTAGTTTATCAGAAGACAATGTAATGCTGCTGCACAATTTTTCTGTTGTGAACAACATTGTGGAAAGGTGGTTTTCTAAGTCAGGGTGATGCTAATTGGAAGGTCTGCCATTTGTATCAGTAAAAAATGTTGTTGTTCTGTTCCTATAATGGAGTAGAACAATGAACCCTCACACCTCCTATCAGCAACATCACTAACATTTTATCAGGCATAATATCTGTTCAGCACAGTCAGTTCCTTATTCAGAACAGCAAGGGGGCTATTTATCAAGAATTTAACTTCCTCCACCATTCTTGATCCATAGTGAAGAAATGCCTAGGTATGAGCTGCTTTGCCATTGGTTTGCAAATTCATCAATTACTTCAGAAATTCAGACAAAATTGGAGAGATTTATCACTGCATCAAGAGGCCTAAGCCCGTGAGGGGTGGCCACAATCCCGGCGTATGATAAGTCTCTCCAAATGTCTTTATACTGGGGCTCTGGACGGGAAGCACATTATTCTTTATCGGAGATGTTCCCCTCCTTCATTGCATTAAAGGGAACCTGTCAAAACACAACCCCCCTAGCCCACAAACAGTACCTTCTTTTGTAATATGTACGTCCCCTGGAGGTTTTTTTAGTACATTTTTAAAGCGGCATGAATGAAAAATAATCTTTAAAGGGACCATGTCAGTTTGATTTGGGATTTTTTATGTGGGCACAAAAAAGTTTTACAATTGTTATATTTTAATACTGAAGAGCTATCCTCAGGAAAAAGTTATTAGCAACAGTTCAGTTGGGATTCAACATGTAGACCCAGCTTCCGGTGGTAGCGTCTCTCTGGTGAGGGCTCCTTACACTCCCCATACTTGAGGCAACGGGTCCATTGGTTGCATGGTCTGCTTGAAGTGAATGTGATGTGCAATACCAAGCTCAACCAATATACATTGTATGGCACTGTGCTTGGTGAGAATCCCAAACATCAGCCACAGATTCCAAAAAGTTTTATGAGTGCAGTTTTATACAAGTTTTACCATGAATACAGATGCCCGCATTCAGGTATAAGAATGCATTTACCAAACAAACCTTCACCTCCATCATCAGATTGAAAGAAACAAGAAAATCTTCTTTCCTTTTACATATGCTGCACACATATATATCCACATTTACAGTAAATAGATCAGAAAAACCAGTTTGGCCAACTAATTCTTAGCATTTTGCTAAACTCGGATATCACATTACATTGAGTTTAACCGGGGTAATTAGCTCCCTCAGTATCAGACAAAATTTACAGTTTTTGCATGTGTTCTTTAAAAATTTTTGGTCCAGCAGATTTGGAATTTTTCATCAAAAGTATTTGAATTCTATGTTGGGGACTACAGCCATATACAGAAAGCACACATCCAAGCCATTGTGTTTTTTTAAATGGGTTGTCCTTATTTCCTGTAATAAATTATGTTGTGTGTTTGATGAAAAATTCTTCAATTTTCCCATATACTTTCTGTATCAATTCCTCACAGTTTTCTAGATCTCTGCTTGTTGTCATTCTATAGAGAGCTTCAATGTTTACTCCCAGTGAACAGAAATGTGTTCATATTTACATAGGTGCACGGCTCGTTATATAACACAGCTCTAATTACTCTCTGTGATACTAAATGAGCTGTGCACCTGTGTGACCATAGACTGATTTGTGTCCATTGGAAGTAAAAATAGAATCTTACTATAGAATGACAGCAAGCAGAGATCTAGAAAACTAAGGGAAAATATACAGAAAGTATATTGGAAAATTGTTGAACTTTTTGCTTCATACAAAGGATAATAACATTTACTTTCTGAAATAGGAAAACCCCTTTACATTTTTTCTTTAGAAATATGAAGACATTTGTCTTTGAAATAATTCTTCTTGAGAAGCTTTGTACCATTTTTGGTTGTTTTATTGTTCCTCATAGCGTCACATGAAAGCATTGAATTCAGAGAATAGTCACAGATGACTGACACATCCTGTTTCAATGTCACACCCAGACATCTGTTGTAAGAACGACTGCCCATTAGCTTCATTCATTGACATAAAGATGCTAAATTATTTCATTGTATCCTCATGTCTAATCTGTATGACGTAGTGATGCACCATTGACAGGCGTCCTCCAGGACTTGCAGGTTATGTACTTGGATAACTTGAATATGTTAGTTCTGGAATGAGGAAGCTAAATGTACAATATGTATGTTAACCTGGCCAGTCAGACTGGCATATATTGGGCCTACCAGAGGAGGTGATCTTAAGGGCCCACCCTTCAATCATAAAATACAATTTAAAAAATCATATCATGTATGATGTATCATAAACAAGATCTAATAATCTATAATAATGGAATCATTTTATATTAAATAGATCGTAATATCAAATTATTACTCCATTTACTTCCAAATAAAGATCTTTGGGGCCCATTATACAGTGGAGGCCCAAAAGAGGATTTTCTGATGCTCTGGTGGGCCAGTCCGACACTAGGTGCCGCCATCTTTCAATACCAGTCGGCTCATCCAGTGTCATCATGGAAAGGCTCCCACGGTTGTCAAAAGACAAAATATAATATAGAAGCAGTATATCTACAATATACTGCAATACAACTGTATAAGTGATCAGACCCCATAGGGTTCAAGTTCATTCCTTAGGGGGCCTTTAAAAAAAATTACATTATAATCAACCCATTTCCCTAGAGCAGATGTAAAATTTAATAAACATGTTAATTATTGACAAATCTCAAAATGTCCTATCTATCAAAATATAAAAATGACTTCATGTGTTGAAACCTGTAACAGAAATTAGCCAAATCTTGAATTGCCACTTTTTCGCCGTTTGCCCCCATTAAAAAAGTGAATAAAAAGTGATCAAGTGTAAAGTTGTCAAATGGTATCAGTGACCTCATCAGTCATCATATCCTGCAAACAATTTTTGTTCCCTTCCCAAGATTGTGCCATAACACAACCCTCTCTCAACGCTGCAGGCAGTTTCTTTCCTTTTGAAGGCTCAGTGTTTCAGTTCAGCTGTGAGACCTTGTATAGATGTCTTTCGAAAGCATGTGCAGCATGTTGCGGCCTTGGCACGCTAGTGTCACGGTGCTTGGTATGTGGACCGGAGCGCTGTCCTACAGCCTGGCAGGTCTCCAGCAGGGTGGTGTGTGCAAAAAATATGGAGGGAGAAGCTGAGTGTCTGTAAGATAGGTCACTGGGTAATGGATGGGGAAGCCCGTGGTGGTAGACAGCCGTATCCAGGGATCAGACGGAGGCAACGTTGTGCAAATTAACTCACGGGTCTTTATTGAACAGTAGACAGCAGGCAATGGGCCAGAACGCTCAACAGCAGATTACCTAAGATTATCCCTTGGGTGAGAGAAGGCTCGACAGATGGATCCTGACAGGTAGAGGGCCTTATTTGAACTACCCCCTTGCCTATACGTTGGCAGGGGTGTTGCACATTTACATTCAATTGAATTTACCAGAGGTAGACTCCAAAAGAGGCGTAACATCATAAAAACATTAAAAAATCCATTGCTAACTTTAAAGGCCCCTTCACACCCGCCCAAACCAGGAATAGGGTAAAGAAAAAGATAAGGGGTAGCATCAGGGTGCGGTCACACTTACCACTAGCAATGCGTTTAGAAGCATAGGGGCCATGCCTCAGCCCGAACTCATTAGCGTCTCCAGTGAAAAGCATTGGATTGCTTACCGATTCGCTTGTAAATACCGCACCTGCTTTTGACTTCAAAAACTGAATCCGAAAACCTGAATGTGGAAACGCACCCTTGGGTGTCATAATGAAGGGTCTGAATGTTTATGTCCATGAGAGGAAAAGTAGAAGTGGTTTTATTGTAGCAAAAAGCCTAAACCTAACAAAATGTTGAAAAAGTAGTAAATTCTGATGACTTTCCAAATGCAATGTATGTACCTCCCCCCCCCCCCCCCCCCCCCCCCTGCTATGGACTGATCCCTGGCAGGCATCATCCCACACTCAAACACCATGCTTGTGGCATCTATAGAACCTGTATTTCTAGTCTAGCATTACACCTGTGGAACGTTACAATCATTTTCTCAGTAACCTTTCCCATTGTGTTTACCAGTTGTAAATCAGCCTTGTATTATTAGTGCTAATTTTATAATATATCCCACAATTGCTAATAAATTTAACACATCTTTAAGGGTGCGGTCACAGATCAATGCGTTCTTGGTCAGTTCTTGGTACATTTTTAAACGCACTATGTCTACCATGCCTTTTTGGGGTTTGAATCTGTTTTTCTTCATTGCTGGGAGTGTAAGCACCTGTATTAACATTTTCACAGCTGCTTAACCCCTTAACGCTCTGCGCCGTAGCTCTACGGCGCAGAGGTATAAGGGATGTATGAAGAGGGCTCACGGGCTGAGTCCTCTTCATACAAAGGTGGGGGTTTTTGCATTTTGCACAAAACCCCCACCGCTAATAACCGCGGTCGGTGCTTGCACCGATCGCGGCTATTAACCCCCTAAACGCCGCCGGCAAAGTCGCCGGCGGCGTTTAAAAGACGGCGGCGCGTGGGCGCCGCCATCTTTTTTTCGATCGCCACGCCCCCGAACGTCATCGGGGGGCGGCGATCAGTTGCCATGGTAGCCTCGTGTCTTCTTTTGACACGAGGCTATCTGGCAGCTGCATATTCGTTACAATGAGCCAGTGGCTCATTGTAATGAATGTGCTGCAAAAATGCCATATATTGCAATACAGAAGTATTGCAGTATATGGTAGCAGCGATCTGACTATCTAGGGTTAATGTACCCTAGATGGTCTAAAAGATAGTGAAAAAAAAAAGTTTAAAAAATAAAAAAAATTAATAAAATATTAAAAGTTCAAATCACCCCCCTTTCCCTAGAACGGATATAAAACATAACAAACAGTAAAAATCACAGACATATTAGGTATCGCCGCGTCCCAAAATGCCCGATCTATCAAAATATAAAAACGGTTACGGCCGGCGGTGACCTCCGAGGCGGGAAATGGCGCCCAAATGTCCGAAATGCGACTTTTACACCTTTTTACATAACATAAAAAATGAAATAAAAAATGATCAAAATGTCGCACAGACCTCAAAATGGTAGCAATGAAAACGTCGCCTCATTTCGCAAAAAATGACCCCTCACACATCTCCGTGCGCCAAAGTATGAAAAAGTTATTAGCGTCAGAAGATGGCAAAAAAATTTTTTTCTTTTTTGTACACATTCGTTTAATTTTTGAAAATGTATTAAAACACAATAAAACCTGTATAAATTTGGTATCACCGCGATCGCACCGAACCAAAGAATAAAGTAGGCGTGTTATTTGGAGCGAAGAGTGAAAGTCGTAAAAACTGAGCCCACAAGAACGTGACGCACGTGCGGTTTTTTTTCAATTTTTCCACATTTGGAATTTTTTTTCAGCTTTGCAGTACATGGCATGTTAAAATAAATAACATTACGGGAAAGTAAAATTTGTTACGCACAAAATAAGCCCTCACACAGGTCTGTACACGGAAAAATGAAAAAGTTATGGATTTTTGAAGTTGGAGAGCGAGAAATGAGGCGAAAAACCCTCCGTCCTTAAGGGGTTAAAGGACACCTGTCATCAGGTCTGTGTCACTTGTCCTGTCACCTCTACCTGTTGGAGCAGCTCACAAGGATCCCATCACAGCCTTTATCTAGTTATTTCATACATTAATCATTGTAAAATCATCTTTTCTTTATTATGTAAATGAGGCTGGTCACATGGTCAGAGGCAGTGATGTCACTCCTGTTCCCCCTCCCCTCTCCTCCCCCTGCTCATGTCTGTGTGTAATGTATAGTAATAATGGCTAGTGTGTGTGCTGCATCTGCTGACATGCTGCATCCTCCTAATATACAGGTGAGAGACACAGACATCAGCTACACATGAATCTGACATGTTCTGCTGTAACATGGCTGCCTGGAGCTGCTGTATCTCTCCTAAACACACACACATGCACACACAGGCTGCAGGGGGCGTGACCACCAGCACCAGGAAGCACATCATTATACAGCCTCACATCATTATACAGGCTGTCAGTCAAGCACTGGGGGTGTGGCTGTGCCTCCCACTCATGAATAGAGTGGACAGCTTGAATATGCTAATGCTTCATTGGACATTTCACAGGTCATTTGCATACAGCTTTAGGACCTCATTGCTTAGGTTTACAGGCATGTAGAGGGACAATGAAGGGATAGAGGCAATGCTCTCTAATGGCAGTTTATGAAAATATATTTAGTTTAGGAGGGTTATTTTGCATGACGGGTTCTCTTTAAAGGACATCTACCACCAGAGTGAAAGACTGTATGCAAATGAGCCTGAGGGGCTCCAGGCTCCGATAACAGCTATGCATAGAGTCCTTCATCCTGGTGGCAGATGCCCTTTAAAACTTCCACAAATGAAGAATAATGGATTCACACCAACCAAACGCATGGTAAAAATTAAAAAATGCACCAGTTTAAAAACATAGTTTAAAAATGCACCAAGAACGCACTGGAGTATGATCACAATTTTTCTAGCATGCTAGTCAAATTTCTCTCTACGTTTGGCATTGTTTTGTTACAGTTGTGGCGCAAATGCAGATTTTTTTCAATGACTTTCCATTGCGCCAAATGAGCATAGGGCAGTGAAAAGTAACTTTGATATAGACCCTGCCTGTACCAAATTCATTAAATGTGCATAGCCAAGTTATCACATTAGGATTGAATTCATGCATTCCACCCTGGTCAATGTGCCGCGACTTTTGATGTTTTTTGCAACGTAGCATAAAGAAGACTGCAAAGAGATTTATTAAGAGCTAAAAGCCACTTTAATAAATCTGACAGGTGTTGGAGCTCCAAGGACAGGCATAAAACTGTCACATGGAGCCTACATAATGTGATAAATTACCCCCATAGTGTGTTATATTGTTGCCATACATTATATTTTACTCTTTTATTGTATTCGGATTATCAGTACAGCTATAGTTTGAAAACTTTTGTCCCTGTATATATCATCAAAGTTCTTCTTTATCACCTCACCCTTTAAGTTTGCATGGTCTTGTTCATTTAGTGCTGCACACTTTTTAGTGTTGAGGTAATATTGTACAATGGGAAAATAAGTACTTGATACACCGTATATTTTGAAAGTTTTCATCTCGCGCCCCCCCAAGCTCCATGGTCCAAACATGGCAAGTAGAGTTAATACCATAAAGTTTTATTCTGACCACATGACCAGGGGCATAACTAGGACTTTTGCAGGACTTCTCACCACGTTACTGCCTAATGTCATGTAACCTATCCAAGCTTTGTGCAGGCCTACAATTTCGTCCCTGGTGTCCTACTCTGTACTAATTACCTGTATTTATGTCACCTGTTTGTATTTATGTTATAATGGATATTACTTCAACCCCTCTACCATGGCCAAGACCTATGGTGGCTCTTGGCCATGGTGGAGAAGTTGGAGCGTTATTTATTGATTGACGGAATGTGTGGACCGGTGTCTTTTATGCAGGTAAAGATTTCAAACAGGCGCAATTATTACAGGTAACGAATATAGATTAGTAGGAACTTCTTGAAAACAAACTAACAGCACTGAGAGGCGGAATTCTTGCTCTTTGCCAGGTGATGCTTACAGGTACATTCAGACGAACATTATGTATCGATCCCCATTGATGTCTATGGCGCCCGGTCATGCTGCTATACAATGCAATACAACTTTATTGTGGTCCGGCACTCTGTTGCAACCAGTTGTGCAACATGGAGCCCCTGCTGCTAATGTTCCACTTAGTGGGGAGTGCAAGGCTAAGTGGATGCCCCGGGGCGGGTGGGGGTTAGGGTATCAAAAGCCAGAGCCAATACACAGGCAGACACCTGCAGCTGTGCCATCTTGGTTCTGCTGGATTTTTTATTGTTTTCAGTGTCCGTTTTGTAGGCGAGGAATTCCATATGTAGCAACATGGACATGAATCATAGATGGTTAGGAGTATATCTCACCCATGAAAAAAAGTATTTAAAGGTAAAGTTAGGTACTTTTAATGCATAGGAAAATTACAAAAGTCACATATATTTATAATTGTTGTAGAGTTCCCCTTCAGACATGTGACAGCGGCCAACAATCTTTAGCCACAGCTACGATGTTTGCAGGATGAGTTGTATTTTTCAATTATGCCATTTTTTTTGAGTACAGATAACCCAACTGAAGCAACTTTTGTTAACTCTTTCTGGGAAGAGCATTGTTTATATTCTATTTTTCAGTTCTCACTAAATATAACTAAATATAGATAAAAATAACTTATTAACTTGAATAAATCAGAATAAATTGATTGGTATTTGAGTTTCTATCTAGTAACGGGGGCTTAACGTTTTCCGTTGTGAGGTACGTACAACTTTTTGGACTTGACTAGTTCATTTTATCAAGTCTATAATGGTTTGTGACTCAGTTTCTTCCCATGATTATGGCTAATATGGCCACCTGAGGAAATGTTGTTTTTCACATGCAGAATAAAAAATAATTGACATGCAAAAAAACAAAAAAAAGCACAGTGTAACAGTAGTAGAATCTAGTGACAGTAATATGAACCAATGTAGCCAGCAGAAGGCCTCTTAATAATGAACAACAAAATAACAAACAAGAGAAAACTAGAGGAAAGGACAAGGCTTCAATGCAACAACATAAAGGTGAAAATCTTTATTAGTGAACATCAATAAAAATGTATAAAATAGACTGAGAAGCATCTCAGAATGGATACAAGAAAGGACGCCAGGTAATACGTCCTAAGATACATGAAGTAAAGACACAATACAGGCGGTCCCCTACTTAGGAACACTCGACTTGCATACGACCCCTAGTTACAAACGGACCTCTGGATATTGGTAATTTATTGTACTTCAGTCCTGGGCTACAATAATCAGCTGTAACAGGTATCAATGGTGTCTGTAATGAAGCTTTATAGTTAATTTTGGTTCTTATGACAATCCAACATTTTTAAAGCTGTATACTATACGGGAGCCGTCTGGCTGTATACTACATGGGGGCTGGTTGGCTGTATACTACATGGGGGCTGGCTGGCTGTATACTACATTGGGGCTGGCTGTATGCTACTTGGGGCTGGCTGTATACTACACCCTCGGCTTATACTCAAGTCAATAGGTTTTCCCAGTTTTCTGTGGTAAAATTAGGGGTCTCGGCTTCTACTCAAGTATATATGGCAATTTGCAAAAGTTATTAAAATATTATGTTTTCATAGTGCTATTAGCAGGGTGTATAGTTTAAGAGTGACAAATAGTTTGGGTAAGAAAAATGTAAAATGATCTGCTATGAAACAAAAAATACCTTTCACATGAAGCGTGTCAATTGTAGAAGGATACCTTTCCGGAATTAAAAACAGGTATTTGCCCTTTGGTAATAGGATATTTTTACAGATGATGCGAGAAAGTTCTTGACCTTTGCTGTAACTCATTCCCCTGTGTCCAATATCATAACCCACTCTCGGAGTTTACAATGTCAATTACAACAGAGGAGACATTTTGAGGTGGGGAGAGCTTGACTTCATTGGTGCCCACATGACTTTAGACAGCAAGTTTACGTGCCACCTCAGAGTTGATCTTCTGGATGATACCACCTCGCTAGGAAAAAAAAAGTGATGTGGAAAATATTAGGCCACTTGATGACATACTGGTAATGGTTTATTAGGTGGATTTCTTCTGACAACTTCCCTCTAAGTGCCATTTTTAAAAGATTTATACTTCCCCATGAGATCATATTTTTATATTTGTATATAACTTAAATATCTTTCAACAACACATTTATTTTTTTGGAATGAAGTAACATATACATTGGGGGAAAAATGCATTTGGTCAACCACCAATTGTGCAAGCAAGTTTCCTTTGTTGGCAACGAGGCCAAACATTTTCTGTAAGTCTTCACAAGGTTGATACATACTGTTGCTGGTGTATTGACCCAGATCTCATGTAAAGCAATGAAGTTGGGGCTGTTGCTGGGCAAAACGGACTTTCAACTCCATCCAAAGGTTTTCTGTGGGGTTCATATCTGGAGACTTGCTAGGCTACTTCAGGACCTTGAAATGCTTCTTATGAAGACGCTCCTTTATTGCCTTGAAGGTGTGCTCGGGATCATTGTCATCCTGAAAGACCCAGCCACTTTTCATCTTCAATACCCTTGCTGATGGGAGTTGGTTTGCACTCCTATTCATTCTTTCATGTACACTGATAAGTTATCCTGATCACTTCGCAGAAAAACAGACCCTTGTCATGATGTTGCCACCCCTATTCTTCACGATAGGTCGGGTGTTCTTTGGGTGCAACTCTGCATTCACTCTCCTTCAACCATGAAGAGTTGTGCTTCTACCAAACAGTTTTACTTAGGATTCATCAGACCATATGACATTCTTTCAATGCCCTTCTGAAACATCCAAATTCTCTCTAGCAGACTTCAGACGGCCCGGTATGTACTGGCTTAAGCAGGGGGACATGTCTGGCACTGCAGGTTCTGCATCCCTGGTGGTGTAGTGTGTTATTGACAGTAGCCTCTGTTACGTTGGTCCCAGCTTTCTGCAGGTCACTCACTTGGTCATTTTGACCCCACGGCGTGAGATATTAGGTGGAGCCCCTGATTGAGGGAGATTATCAGTATGTCCTCCATTATCTAAATATTGCTCCCACAGTTGATCTTTTCACACCAAGCTGCTGCCTATTGCAGATTCAGTTTTCCCAGCCTGGTGCAGGACTACAATTTTATTTTTGGTGTCCTTCTGAAGTTCTTTGGTCTTCTCCATAGTGGAGTTTGGAGTGAGACTGTTTGTGGTTGTGGACAGGTGTCTTTTACACTGATAACAAGTTCAAACCGGAGCCATTACTACAGGAAATGAGTGGAGGACAGAGGAGCCTCTTGAAAAAGTTACATGTCTATGAGATCCAGAAGTTTTGCTTGTTTATAGGTGACCAAATTATTATTTTCCACCAAATTGCAAATTGTAAAAATTCTTTAAGAATCAGACAATGCGATTTTCTGGATTTGTTGAAACATTTTGTCTCTCATAGTTGAGGTCTACCTATGATGTCAATTACAGGCCTCTCATCTTGCACAATTGTTGGCTGACTAGATACTTTTTACAAGGGCTAAATAACATATGATCGGCATATGAGCGTGCATGTACTGTATGAGGGGTCTATGTTACATTTATGGTCACGTTGGATGTCAAGCTCTGTATGTGTAGACACACGTTCACTTTAACAGGATCTGACAGTCTCGTGATCTAGCGGTTCCCTTACACCAACATCAGAGAACGCTGCTCTTTCTACTTACTACTGTTTATCTCTGGCTAAATGTGAAGAGGAAATCCTTTCCCTCCCCTTATCACAGTTGACAGCCTTTCTTCTGGGTGCCAATTCCTCATGAGATTATTTTAGAACAATAAGGAGCAACGTCAGTTTACATAGGATATTATTAACTGTGCAACTGGGAGATGTCATTGTTAAACCTCTCAATTCTCATGCCTGGAACAAAATACTGTGTGTTTTACTTAACAATAGTGATGGCTAATGTAAATAAAACTCTGTGTTAATAAATTCCAAGAGAAGCAACACTTCTAAGCCCCCATCTATTATAATAGATTGATCCGGCTAATATATGTGAAGCACCTCTATCTGTGACCTCTGTCTGATGTTGCTGGTCCAGACCCCTATATCTCTACTGCTTGTAGTCAGTTAAAACAGATGGTGTCCTTTGCATTTCCCCCCATAGGCTTCTCATGAGATGGCAACCTATGTTATGTGTCAACAGGCTATGTCATGTGATGTCACACAGGTGCATGGTTTGTTATATCACACTCCCCTTGCAGGTCATCTCCTGTCTTCAGCTCTGTCTTCGGGTCCCCATGCGCTGCCGTCCCAGACACCATGACATCAGCCGCTTGCCAGCAAGCGGCTGACATCGTATATGTGACAGCAGCGCACGGAGACCCGAAGACAGAGCTGAAGACAGAAGAGGACCTGCAGGGTTGTAGGAAAGGTGAGTACAGAGTTTTTTCTTTTTTTTTTTAAGCTGGGCAGGGGGCTGCTGGCTATATATTAGGGGGCAGGCACTGGCTATATATTAGGGGGCAGGCACTGGTTATATACTGGGGGGCAGGGGTTGCTAATTATACACACTAGGGAGACTAAAAGTGGATGAATAAGCGAGTGAGCCGGAGGAGAAGGAGCGTAATGAGACAACCTGGGGTTGGAAGGGGGATTTAACTGGGCGGCTACCAAGACTTTCAAATTATAGATGTAATTTTTTCCAAACCTGACACAGGATATACTTGATTCCCCTAATAGAAATCATAATTGCTTCTATGTATCAAACCTGTATTACAATGGGGAGGGGGGGATATATCACTGCTTCTATGGCAGTTTTCTGCAAAAATTTGTGATTATTATCACGACTACACCACTTTGCGCCCTGTGAGAGTGGAGGGGGCGCAGAGGGACGCGGTCGCTGCCATAGAGGGTGGGCATGGGGCATTCCTTCGTGGCGTAGTTTTGCCCGGTGACCGCCCCACCAGATGGATACATCGCATACAATGTGTTGTTTGATTCCTGTTGAATGTGTGAATTGAGTTGCAGTAAAGGACAATCGCTGTTATTTTTTTACCATAATGAAAATTATTTACAAAAAATCCACGTCTGATGTTATTTGAAAGATACGCTTGTTTTATATGACACCATGGTTTTAGCTACTTTAGAGATTTTGAGAATATTGTTTGGAGATTGGATGACATTTCACATAAGAGAGGGAATGCTAGAAATGACATTTCATACTCTACCTGAGGGGGCCGGTAGTTTAGAGGTGACAGGTTCTGTTTAATGCATCTGTGTTCCTCCTGATGTGCTAGTTGAAGTCAGACAAAGCTGTAGAAGGTGCACAGTAGTGGTCGTGACGGCACTGCCAGCCTCTGTTTATAAACACAGGCCTGGCAGTGATGGGCAATGCCACAGGAGCGTCGGAGGAGGTGAGTATTTGTTCTTTAAATCGGGACAACCCCTTTAATGATGTAAGATTTCATAAACAAAAAAAACATACTTCTTCTGCCCCTGGTCAAAACCCGTAATGTGCTTTAAAAAACTTTTTTTTTTTCTCTAATTTCAGTTTCCAATCCTTGATATTCAATGGCAGGGAAACCAGTGAACAAGAAGCTGAAATGAATTCAGAAGTACTACTTGAAGAAACTCTCATTAAACGTTCACAGCAGAAGAAGAGGACATCTCCTTTGAACTACAAGGAAAGAAAATTTGTTCTTACAAAGTCTAAACTCACCTATTATGAAGAACGCTCTGAGGTAATGGGATTGCGCCATTGTTCTCTTTTGTCTTGTGTATGAATGAAAAAAGGAACAGGGTGGAACAAAAATGAAGGAAGTCAATAGATAGACCACCTTGTCTGCGGTTTAAGAAAAGTTTCTACATGATTCTTGCAAGTCAGGTTTTCATTCCCAACCTGAATTGCATTTAGCTAATCAAACAGAATTTCTATCAATAAAATGTGGATTTCTCATATTAAATATACTGGAGTATAAGCCGACCCGAGTATAAGCCGAGGTACCTAATTTTACCACAAAAAATGGGAAAACATTGCCTTGAGTATAAGCCTAGGGTGGGAAATGCTGCCGCTACTCATCAATAAAATGTCCAGTAGTCTCCCCTCATAAATATAGTGTCCACAGCATAGTGGCCCATAAAAAATAAAGTTAGTACTCACCCTCCAGCGCTGTCCCCTGGGTCCTCTTCTCCCTGCAGCACGTCATCAAGTTCCTGGCCGGGCCGCCTGCTGACGCCTTAGTTTCTCTGCTGGCAGATCGCATAGACGTGCATCTGCCGACCCGGCCAGGGACACCGGGAGAAGAGGACACCACAGTAGCCCAAGGGAGAAGAGGTGCTGTGGGGAGAAGAGGACTCTGGGGGACAACGCTGGGGGGTGAGTACTAACTTTATTTTTTTATATATGTGCTGAAAAACTCGGCTTATACTCGAGTATATATGTTGAATCATGTGAGCCACAGATGGTGTAAAAATAACAAAGAACTTATCCTTTTCTTGATCCGAACCCGTGTTGTAACCTGCCTGGATTAATTTTCTGATGGTATAAGTAATTTTTTTCCTGTTGTCCTAATTCCGTAATGGAACAGAATAACAGAATCTCTAATGTTGTGGTGAGCCTACAAAATAAGTACAGACGGTCCCCTACTTAAGAACACTCGACTTACATACGACCCCTAGTTACAAACGGACCACTGGATATTGGTAATTTATTGTACTTTAGTCCTAGGCTACAATGATCAGCTGTAACAGTTATCACTGGTGTCTGTAATGAAGATTTATTGTTAATCCTGGTTCTTATGACAACCCAACATTTTTAAAATCCAATTGTCACAGAGACCAAAAAGTTCTGGCTGGGATTACAATGATAAAATATACAGTTCCGACTTACATACAAATTCAACTTAAGAACAAACCTACAGACCCTATCTTGTATGTAACCTGCAATACAAAAATTTATATAATTTCCCAACAGTCGGTAATATTATATGAGGCGGTTTTTACTGTTAGACCCAGCTGAATGCTGAGCCCCTTAGGCAAAATATCTAAAAAGCCTTGTCTAGATAAAGTCACTGTTTTCGGTCATTCTGAAAGAAGATCAATCCCCACCTTGCCAAAAAATGTTTAGATGGATTAGTGGAATTTTCACTATTACTATTACTCTCTTTTTGTGACAACAGTAAAAAGAATCTTTTGTTGTGAGCCAGGTGTAACTGCATTTCTTCTGACAATTATTTTTCTTGCATTACAAACTGTGGGTGCAAACCACATCCTTGAAGAGAACCTGTCACCACATTTTTCATAAATCCAGGTTTTCATAGAGCTTTGTTAACTAACTGACACCCTTCTTTTATCTAAATATTGTTTCCCTCACATCCTCATATAATCGGCTTTATCAGATGGTGCAGCGTGTCAAAGGGGACGTGTCCTGCTCGGCCAAGTCAAGGCTAATATTTTGAGAAGTTTATGTAGTCATAGTATAACAATATGTTAGAGTTCCATAGTGAGTTGCCAGGATGAAACACTTAGGGACAACAGGGGAGTCTTGGGACTGAATTATAAAGAAGGATGAAAGATTACTGTCTGATGGTTGGTTCTACTCCACTGGATGTGCACCCTGGACTATAGAGTTTAACTAATGTATTTTTAGAACTATGAAAACACCTTGATGGTATCATAAATGACTATTCATAAGAAGATTTGTGTATGTGGTCTGCAGTAGGAAGATAGCATTCCGGAGTCATCCTTTTTAATCTGTGTATGCATCTGTCGATAGGCTGTTCCTTGTGTACTTTTTGGGCGCAGCTTTATTTATCAATTTTGGGATCATGGGTTACACTTATTTATTGGACATATTTTATTATTTCCTGTGATCTATAACAGAATTGTTTTGTGTATTACTATGTTGTATCATTTAGCACTGTTCTGGCAAATTTATGGAGGAGCCTTTCCATATCTTCCATTGATCCCTTATGGATCTTCTCCCTCTCCTATTGGACAGATTATTGCGAATATAATAGATTTTATGACTAGAGGAATTGACATTTATTATATAGCCTATATTATTTTAAGAGCAGGTAATATCCTCATCACCTCTTTCATTTACTCTCAGAACATAATTGTTTTCATAGTGAACTATTTAATATTCATAGAAAATAATGTTAAAAGATTTCAAGCAGCCGTGGGGATAACTATCCAAATAAGGTGTGATGTTATTGCAGTCAGGATCAATGATATTGGGGTAGTTTTTCTGTACAGGCCTTAGTATAACAAACATTGCTCCTTGTTTTACTTTAAATCATTATCAAACTTGTATGCAAAATTGCATACATTTATGGGGCAGATGTGAATAGAAATCTTTGTTCTACTTGTGTCCTTCTTTTTCCCCTGCCTTTCTTCCTCCTCATTTAATCAGTTTATGTAAATGAGCTTTTTGTCCCATACACAGCTCAGATATAAAGGAACATCTGATACGGCTGAGGTTTTTACGTCTGTCTCACTGCTCCATGTTTTTTGTATGGGTTTGTACACACAGCTGAGAGCAGTGAGCAGGTCCTACTCTTGGTCGTGTTAGCGGCTCTAACCTCCCATAGAAGCCTCCTTCTTGTTTGTGGTATGTTGGTAGGTAGCAAACCTTTCTATGTAGTCTGCAAAAACAGATGACACTAGGAATGCACACGGGCTTATTTTGTAAGGCTACATTCACACACATGTATGGGGGGCGTATATACGGCCGACGTATATACGGCCGATATACGTCCCCCATACACTTCTATGGGCTCACAGCCCTGTACGGGAGCGGTACGGTGCAGCACACGTGCGGCACCGTACCGCTCCGTAGCACGGGAAAAGATAGGACATGTCCTATCTTTTCCCGTGATACGGCGCCGTGCGCTGTATCTTCCTATGGAGAGGGGCGGGGGTGAGCTGCGCTCATCCCCTGCTCCTCTCCGCAGCGCCGATGTATGCCCGCCGTACTACGGTACGGCGGGCATACATCGTGTGAATGTAGCCTAACCACATTGCGGAGACATGGGGGAAAAACTGTGGATACGCGGTCCTTAAAAGCACCCAATATAGAGTGCAGCCATAGGAAAAACCGATTATGTACAGGAGGCCTAAGACTGCAGATTTTTCATCTGCAGCAATTAAAGGGGTATTCTCATCTGGGCACTCACATTCAGTTTCATTAATCTGCCATATATAAACATTTATTCAATTGGATGTTATTAAAAAAAATGTTCCTGTGTGAAGATAATTTCTCATAAATGTAACCATGTTGTCCCTCAGAAACGAGATGGCTTCCTCGGATACGGCCACGTCTGATAGATTGAGTGCACAAAGAAACAAAAGGTTATTGTATATAAAATGTCCGGGAGTTACTACATGTCGCACAGCCGTCCTATGGTAATAATTGCTGAATCCTGGTGGTTTGGCAGGACTCTATAGTGCAAGTCTGGCCACCGCTGCCAGAATATGACGTGGTCGTATCCGAGGAAGCTATCTCGTTTCTAAGGGATAGAATAACTACATTTATGAGAAATTATCTTCACACTGGAACTTTTTTTTTAATAACATCCAATTGAAGAAATGTTTACATAGGGCAAATGAATTTAATTAAATGTAAATGCCCAGATGGGAATACCCCTTTAAGCAACATGTCAATTATTCCTGCGGATATTGGTTCCCCCCAGTCTTGCAGAATTGAGTCGGTATAACTTGAGACTGGTTTCTGCTGCTTGCAGATTGGCTCTAGGATTACCACTGGCATAAATCCCACAGCCATTCCACTGCCATTTTCTCATGTCAACGTATCGCTTTGAATGCCAGAATCGTTATGCTTCACTTAGTATCCGTATAACATTCCAAATGCTGGATTCTAAACAACTGTAGTTTGTGTCAAATGTTTGGTTTCAGAATAGAATTTCACACTTTTATTAGCACTGTTATTTTGCAGCGTTTTTCTTTACCCTCCATCTTTTGAACAGTTCTGTTTATTGGGTGCAATTCAGATTTTCACTTCCGCAGCAGTTCCTATTTCTTTCTAGTTGTATCTTGTAAACCAACCACTAATTCCATGTTGTTTCTAGTCCATGCAATACTGCAGCCAATCACTGGCCTCAGTGGTGATGTGTACACAAACCGTGTGTAACAATTGGCCTCAGCAGTGATGTGCTGTATGTGCACATGTGTTTTGGCTGGTTTTAATATTTACTTAATTTAACCATTTTTTTTTATTTTATTGTTTACAGAAGAGAAACAAAAAGGGCTCAGTTGACGTTACAAAAATAAAATGTGTAGAAGTGGTAAAAAGTGAAATAGACCAGGTTCCTTGCCAAAATAAATACGCCTTTCAGGTGAGTGTTTTACATATTATCTGATCTGTCTTATGTTTAATCCTCTGTGGGGAATTGCTCAGGTAGATGCCTTGTAGTAGTAGTGCAGGAAGCAGGGACACATGCAGGGTTAAAGTCCAAATAAAGTGTTTTATTCACACTTCAAAAACACATAAATTCAGCCTTGGTTTTGGCACATATAAAGCAACAAAATAAACCCTGCCCGGCTAGGCACTGCCTAATACAATATCAGATCCTAGCTATACGGGTCCCAGGCTGCCTGGCACACGCTCTTGGCCAGCTGAATATCAGGAGGCACTCAGTTACCTTTGCTGTGTGAACACGGTCCAGCCTTCAGCTCTCCAGGTAGTGCCTCCCCTACTGCTTCTGGCCTGCAGACTAAATCAGGCTCTAACAAGGCCTGGGAACCACACCTGTGGGCTATACAAAAGCCCAGGACAGAAGCCCGGGTGGAGTAGGAGTCCCACTACCAGCCTACCCCTACTCCATAATAAGCAGGCCCAGTACGGACATTACAAAGGTGTCTATGCTAGCTAGGCCAACATAGACCAAACAGACTACTCTTGTTTACCACATGTCTGCATTAACCCTTGGGTTACTGCAGACAAACCCAGGGCTTTTACCACACACCCTTCATCTGCCTGTATGACAGATAGCGGTTTTCCCAAATGACACCTCTCACTTTCTCACACCTCCTTGTTGATAATTCTTGCAATCACAGGATTTTTATGCAGAAACATTAAATATACATGTGTATGTATGACAATTTGTTCTCCTTTTTAAAGAGGAACTGTCACCCATAAATTGGGCATTAGGAACTGCTTACTAAAGTAAGCAGCTCCTAGTGCTTAAACAAACGTCACAGTGTTAGAGTGATAGCGTTACCGGAAACCTCCGGTAACGCTATATAGCACTGCAGCGGAGCACAATGAAAATGCTGGACCACTCTCCAAGCGGTCCGATGTATTCATGAGGGCGCGGGTTAGGGGCGGTGACTGACGCATGACGCGCGGCAGTCACCGCTGGCCTATGGAGCCAGCGGGCGGTCCAGGAAAGAGGCAGCGCCTCGAACCGCCCCCTCATGAATAAGTCAGACCACTTTACAAGCGGTCCGAAGCTTACATTGTACTCCCCCGCAGTGTTTGATAGCGTTACCGGAGGTTTCCGGTAAGCAGCTCCTGGTGCCCAATTTATGGGTGACAGGTCCTCTTTAAAGGTGTTATCTGTCTTGGGCTAAAAGCACACAATCAGGGTGGGTCAGCAATTTCACAGACCACAGTGCAGAGGATGGGACCCCAAGCGCCATAGCGACATATGATGCAAAGAGTCCCGTCCTTGGCAGGACTGCACAGTCCGTGATGCACAGATGAACCATGGTTGTCTGCTTCTAGCCTTTCTTGGGCTTCTTACCAGCCAAAACATAGTGATGCCTCCACCTGGACATTGGTTGGAGGCTCATTCCACAGTCTGCCTAGAAGTGTGTACAAAAAGAATGACATTACTTGATTTCACACAGAAAATCCCATTGGTGAACACAAGGACAATTTCTTTGGTGAAATCCAGCAAACAAAACCATGTTGCGCAAAATATCGCTGTGTGAAGGAATCTATACATCAAGAAATGACTATTGACTTATCAATGGAATGTCAAATTGATGTGGTAGAAATCTAAAAGGAGTAAACTGCAACATAGATTCTGAGTAAAAGGAATGGGGCACAGATTCTGGCATGTAATCCACGTGGAAGTTCTGCTGTTCAAAAGATTTAGTGCAGTTTTATGGTGTAAACTAAGCCAATAAATAGGAGATGAGTGACATTCCTTTTAAATCCAATTCTTGCTTTGACTCAAAATTATATTTATCAAAATCTGCACAAAAAATAGCAATAAGTATTCAAATTGTGTCGCAAGATCAAGCACTTACATGCACCGGGAAGAAGAAGGTGATCTCCACGATATTGGGTGCAGAATCTTAGTGAATCACGGCACAGTGCATTTCGGTCAGACAATGCACTTTCAAGGAACGTGTCAGGGCATAAGTAAATGTGCCCCATAATGTTAATTGCAATTAAGTGCGGGGCGCCCTCTTCACCTAGCCCTCTCTAGGATGGCCTAGTTTCAAGATACTCTACCATGTGGAACTGACATTGGAGTCTTCCCCAGGCCACCATGAAGGAGGATCAATTCTTTATAAACCTATTTATGGCCACCTTTGTCGCCAAAATAGACTTTTTATTCAAATTAACTGCAAATGCTTACACGCCCCTTCCACGTTCTCCATGTCTCCTGAACCGTCACACACCTGTGCATGTGCAGTACTTTTGTGCATGCAACGGCATCTGCTTCAGAAGACCTCGAGAGCGCTGAAGAGGACGTGTAAGCAGTGCTTTTGGGGAGCTGGTGATAGCCGGAGTTTAAAGAGTCTGTTTTCAGGACAAATCAGCTGCTAATGAAATGATTTAGCATCACGGTGGCCTGGGGAATCTGCCACTGGAGCTACTTGTGTAAGTAGATTGTAGATGGTACATATCCTTTAATGGTCACTGATGACTTCAAGTGTTGTGAGGTATTTGTTCATCATCATATTTTTTCTCTTCATTTCTCAGGTTATCTATGATACTAACACGTTGTATATCTTTGCACCTACTCCCTCCAGTCGGTCTAAATGGGTAGAGAGGCTAAAAAAAGGTAACTTTTACAGATCCCTCTTGGTTGTTGTAGGTGTTCTCATAAAGTGTGGTTTATTTTTAGTGCAAGTATTCCTTCTTGTATTTAGGTGGTTGTGCTGCACTTATAAAGCAATCATGACCTACTGTAGGTCTAGATTTTGGTACACGCAGTATTACGATAACAGTATGTTATAGGCAAAAAGTGGCTAAAGAATACTATATTAAGTTCCCATTATTCTGTCACAATGAGTGTTCCCTGCCATATGCTGATGTATCCGTATGCCACATAGAAAAGATCACGTGTGAAATCTTACAGCTTTGAGAGAAGGAATAGCTTGAGACCATGGTGGAAATTTGTATGAGCAGCCTGAAAACACTAGTGATATACATGTGTTAAATACATAAACTAATTAGATATTTTACATTTCCTTTTATTATTAGGTTGTTATTTGTTATTATAATATTCAGTGATTATTTTTATTGTACTTACACATTTGGTATCAGTCAGGGGACCATAACTGGCTTCGTTCTTTTCTAGAAATAATGTACAATAACCATACGTTGTCCAAATACCATCCTCAGTTTTGGGCAGATGGTGTGTATCAGTGCTGCAGGCAAACAGAAAAATTGGCCCCAGGATGTGAAGAATATCATCTTTTTGGTGACTGTAAGTAGAAAAGTAATTTCCTAATTCTAATGTTGCATTGCCCTGAATTTATTTTATTTTGGCACAACGTCATTCACAACCAGGGCCGGGGTTAGGGGGCGACAAACTTGGCCCTCTGTCCTAAAGGGGCCCCCTGCATGTGGACTTTTGTGGGAAGAGGGTGTATTATTCCTTTAATTTCCCTTGGTTGAAGGCCCGGGTGAAGATGCTTATCATCTATCTATCTAGTTATCTATCTCCTATAATTTGCTATCGATATATCTGTCCACCTAACTATTTATCTAACTAGCTTTTGGTCTATCTATTTATCTATAAATCTTCTATCTAGGAGTGGAAGGGCCCCATAACAGGCTTCTGAAAAGAAGAAAAATGTAAAAAAAAACACCTAGTAATACTCACCTCTGCTCCTCTTCATCTTGATCTTGTCGCTGCAGTCCGCTAGTCTTGACACACCCAGATCACCTAGAAAAATGATTATAATTAGTCAGCTGGAACGCGGGGACAAGAATACCGGCGCTCAATGCTGCTAATTATGCACGCCCTCCCTACCTTCCTCTCCTAGCATGGCAGAGGGAGGCGGATCTGGCGTACATTATTATCAGCATTGAGCAACGGACATCTTGTCCGGTGCTTCGGCTGGCGAAGATTAGCAAGTATGGCACTCAGCTATACGTTGTCAGGTTAATAGAGATAAACAGCTGACACATGCGCAACTAGGTGGTCCAGTCATCTCTGGGTGTGATGGGGGTACATTGGACCCCATTCTTGTGATCCGTGGGGGTCACATCACTATGACCCCCACGATCAGAAAGTTAGGCACTATCCTGTTGAACAACCCCTTTAAACAGTTTGTGCAAATCATATTTCTGATTTGTATTCACTGATAGCTGAGAGATAAAGGAGCCTGATAAAGTGTCTAATGACTTTACAGAGAGTCCCAGGTTAATATAATTTCTGAAAGATATTCACAGCAAGAAGATGGATTAAAACTTTACAATGCTTTTAAAGCTGGTTACACTTGATTAAGCCCTAATTGGACGAAACACATTGGTTGACCAAGTGTAACAAGCTGCTTTGTGTAATGCACAAGATGAAAAAATAAAAGACAAAGTTTTATTTCATCTTCTGTGGAAGTGCTGGAGTTCTTGGTCTGAATATTGATTGTTTGTGGAATTTCTCCAAGCACAGAGGAAGGGAACAGATTCACAGATGGAGTGGTGAGCTGGCATTTTTACTTTTTCAATCTCAGAGAGATGAATCATCAAGGGAAATATGTTATAAGTACGAAAAGAGTTCATAATTACCACTGAATGCTTTTAAATACACTGCTCACTACAGGAGAAAGAGCAGAAAAAAATTACACAAAGAAGTAGCGTTCCTTAATGAAGTATATTACAAAGGTAACTAATATCAACAGTTCTATGTGAAAGGAATATCAGAAGGGCATATATAAGAACCTGGTATGACTTGGCTATGTTTGTAGAATGCAGCCAATGCAGCCCATCCTACTGCATACTAGGTCTGGAGTGCACATCAGTGCCTGTTAATTTGTGAAGGTGCAGTTTAATAAAAGTCTTGAACCATAAAGGGTACATTCACACACGGTATGCCCGCTCCATAGAGAATAGCGGGACACGGACGCACACACACCGAAAGGTAGAGCATGTTCTATCTTTTTGCGGTGTGCGGCCCGGATCGGTGCCACACATGTGTGGCAGCGTATCCCCGCCGTGCCGCTATTGCCGTCTATGGGGATGTACATGCGGCCGCATGTACGTCCCCGCAGACAGCCATGTGAATAAGCCCAAAAATAAAATACAGACAGAATATTGTTTGTATATACTTTTAAAGGCCTGTAATAGCTGGTTACTTTTATTTTCCTTCTTCTAGCATCAAGAAAGCCTCTACCCCCTCCACCAGATGAGGTAAGAGTAACAAATGACAATCTTGTGCATGCATGATTTTTGCCAATGAGGTTTCTAATGGCGTCCTCGATGCAGAAATAAACTTGGGTGTATCTGTTTATATAGTATTTCAAAGGAACCTTATCCAAGGTCCATACAGGGAGGTTGTTGCCCCCAAAGCAAGTTATGGCCAATCTATACAATTTGTCATTACTTGTTTTGATGACAAGTAAGCAGTCATGGCAGTAAAAATGCCATGTTGTAATTAGTGTAGCAATGAATGTTCCACAATCAGAACAGAATTGAGATATCATTTCTTGATCTGAATTCCAAATATAGCACAATTGTGTGGCAGGTAGCCACAAGCTGACTTGTCTATTTCCCTATGTTCCCACAGCAGAACCGTGGCCGAGATCAGAATATATTTGATGTAGGGCATTGTGCACACGTGTGTTTTATCTTTATCCCTACATACTGCCTGGCAGGACATCTTTCTCCACCTCTTCAGCCAAACATATGAGCCTAACAGTTATTGACTCGTTTTTATATATTGTATATAATACTCTTTATGTCATGTCCTTTCGAGCAGAGGCCCCCTCCTCCACAGATCCCAAAGGATATAGTGGAAGAACATGAAGACACGGAGGAAAAAGTTATTGCTCTGTTTGATTTCCATCCTATGGAGCCACATGACCTGGGTTTGGTTGCAATGGAAGAATATGTGATTTTGGAAAAAAAGGATGTGCACTGGTGGAGAGCGAGGAATAAATATGGGTAAGAAAGAACAGTCTATATCACTGTTCTGGTTTAACAAAAATACATGTTGTCTACATTATCTAGTGAGAATTGGAATAGCCGATCCAATATGAAGGGTATCTTTTAGATTTATTTTGATACTAAAAAACCTTGAATTAATGTAATATATATTTTTATTTTTTCCTGTGTCATCTTGTGATGCTACTTAACATTCTACTAACGACTGACAGAATCAGTCTCCTTCCCCTCTGGCAGCGGACAATACAAATAATCTCCTGAGCTATACTTCAATGGGATGATTACAGGGACTGATTTGGAAAGATAAGTGACTAGTATTTTAGCATACCATGTGCTTGAATTGTGTTTTGAAACACATTGGGAGTTACTCCCCCTCAAATGCATCTGTTTTTAGCCCTAAACGCTTTCAGTAAGTAAGTAACCTAATTTGCCAGTCAACAAGGAAATACATGTATTGCCACTTACCAAACACAAGGGTTTGGTTTAACTCGTATGCATTGGAGGAGGAGTAAATCCTGTTGTGCTTGAAATGCGTTTCAAAACACAATTGACAAGTGTGAACGCCGCCTATGGGATACTTTGAACATGATCAATATTAAAATGTTTTCTTTGTACAGGCGGTCCCCTACTTAAGAACACCCGACTTACAGACGACCCCTAGTTACAGACAGACCTCTGGATATTAGTAATTTACTGTACTTTAGCCCTAGGCTACAATAAACAGCTCTAACAGTTATTAAAATATATAAAATATACAGTTCTGACTTACATACAAATTCAACTTGAGAACAAACCTACAGTCCCTATCTTGTACGTAACACGGGGACTGCCTGTATAGGTTTAGGATTATTCTGCAGAGGAGTTTTGGATTCATGATGGTCGACTGAGCAAATGTTTTTTTGTGGTCAAGCTAAGATATGAGCCAGTGGATAAAATCCCTTGAAGATAGTGCATGGCAGTGTACAGTAACAATATAGTGAACCTGGCAGTGTACAGTAACAATATAGTGAAGATAGTGAACCTATCTACCTGCTTTGTAAATATCCCACTTTGCAAAGTGGTTTGACATGGAGAGAACATACAAACTCTTTGCAAATGTCCTGGGTGGGACTTGAACCAAGGTCCCTAGTGCTGCAAGGCTGTAGGGCTAACCACTGAGCCACCCTGCTGCCCATCCCTTTGTTTGCACCTGTATTAATAGTCTTCAGTTGTTGCGATTGTTGTGTGGCTATTATTTGGTGCAAAAGTAACAGTCATCTGAAGTTCTCTAGCACCTGCTTTATGTTAAACATATACTCCATGATTTGTTATCGCCACGTCATTCCTGATGGTCTGGTCTCTAATAACACAACTACTGTATGTTTGACACAGCAACTATACTGATGTGACAAAGGTAACCAGCACTTTCACTTCCCCATCATCACATGATACGCGCGGACATCTGTTCTCAGCTTGCTTTAATCATTCATACCATCAAAAAAATGTAAAAAAGAACAAAAAAATACATTAAAATTACAGTAATACAAAAGCGATACTTTTCATTTGTGAAATCCATTTTGCTGCACAAACCACATTTGTTGGAACTTATGCAAATAGTGAATATGTAGTAATTGATTTCCTGTTTTCCTGGTTTTTCAGTTTTGAAGGTTATATTCCTAGCAACTACGTGACAGAAAAGAAACAAGACAACTTAGAACAGTATCCGTAAGTTTTGTTTGGTCTTGCTGGATAACATCACAGTTGTATAAAAATGATAAAGTTTAAGCCTCACATGGCTCACCCTTTCTGGTTATATTCAGGGAAAAATTTTTAAAAAACACTGTACAAAATATTCTCAAATTTCATGTAGATTTCTGTTTTTAGTACTGTGTGTTTCCACGTGCAATTTTTAATCTTTTTGACCTGTGATTTTCTGTGAAAAAACTCTATGAAATTCTTATCAATGCAAAGTTTGTTTGCAAATTGCTTGCAGATTTTCACTTGCCCGTAGACTTTCCTGTACAAAAAACAACACACAAAAAATCCCCAAAAATGTGGCAGAAAAGTGACATGATCATTCATTTTAATTCGACAACGCCCAACAATTTTTACACCAAAATAAAAATACATTGTTTACATAACTTTATAAAACTGCATTCACTTTAATGCGTCTTTGTTGGAAAACAAAATGTGAGCGGCAAAACATTGAATAATACGCGATGGGCAAATTTATCAAGCTGTCTGAATATATTGCGAGTTACCCATGGCAACCAATTACAGCTCAGCTTTCATTTTACCAGTGCTCATGAATATTTTAAAGGGGAGCTGTGATTGGTTGCTATGGGCAACTAGGAATATTCATGACTTTCAGACAGCTTGATAAATATGCCCCATTATGTTCAGTTAGTCTTGAAGTCTTACAAGAAATGCTGCCAAAGGAAAAAGATTTCAAAAGCATGACTATGATTTTCAGGAAATGTAAAGGCATTTGGGAGGAGCTTGTCCTGAAATTTGTTTACATCTAAACACTTGAGATTGTGAATGAACAAAATGTGGGATATTTATCTTGGGTCTTAGGCCTCCTGATGTATCTTGCAGGTGATGTGAATGCTTGGCAAAACTATGCCAGGTTCCTACGTGGTGTTGTATTGCGTAAAAACTTGTAGGTTTTCCAAAATGACACAGGCACAGGGCGAGAAGGACCCGTGCCCGCCTGCTCTGCCGGCCTTCGCGCCCCCTCTACGCCCCAATGCCGTGGAGGTGGCATCGCTGTAAGGATTGAAAATTCTTGTGCAGTGCAGAGAGTGGTGTAGAAGCAGTGATAAATCTCCACCCATGTGTTTATTTAGTGTTCACACAAAAATACTACACATGCTTAATTTTTTTAGGTTTACTGTATTTGTCTTATATTCAATCAAACATTATTGCATATGAAATTGTAGAACAATGGCACATACATTCTCACCCTTTCATCTAGGCTGCAACCAGGCTCTTTTTGGCCAATAGTCCATAAGATATAATAGCCACAATGTTCCGAAGCTTGAGCATAGATGCTTCACGTGCTGATGCAGGTGTGTGTCCACCTGTTCCTGATCAGGAGTCTAAACACAATGGGGGACGTTTACTATGGCGTTTCCGCCAGTTTTGTGGCGCTTTCACCGCATCTTCTGCTCTCCTACCTATTTATTAGCTGTCGGGGACAGAAAAAATGACTTTTTCTGCCTGCTCCGACTCTTCTCTGAAAAGGGGCGGGGCTTTGGCGGAGTGGAACTCAGACAGAATCAATATGTGTCAGGGCCATTTTTGGGCGCTGTAAACTGGCGGAAAGTAGACCAAAAGAAATTTGGTCTAGCAGGGACACAAAACAGTGCTATTGCACTGTTGCCTGTTCTCTGACTGTTGGACACATTTCTGGTTCTCGGGACAGATTTTGGTCCCAGAAAATGGTCTCGGCGCCAGAAATTTATCTGCACAGCTACACAATATTAAATGTGTGTCTTCTTACCGAGAGCAGGTCGGTAACAAAGCCAATGCAGACACCGACACTTTATGTAAATGTCCCCCAATATGGGATTTGAAGATACTCCTACCCATTTTACTTAAATTGTGTTTCCAAATGCAGCATGTGAATGCAACCTGAAGATGGTTATGTAATTTTAGGGTTCATGCACACGATGACGTGTTCTAGCCATTTCAACGTCCCCATTCTCTTCTGGGTCCTCAAGAACAAGGCTGTGGATTTTAGTCTTTTTCAATTAACATCATCGCACAGGACCTTATAACTGCATACATCATGTGCATGTAGGCTCACAGAAAACTCTCTATGAAAATGTATGCCGATTTAGTACTTCCACTTACTGGTAGTTTTACAGTATATCATTGCCTTACTCTACTCCATCTAGATCTTTGGCCGTTGAACCAGTCCGCTCTAGAACTCCCCCATTTTCAGCCATGTAAGCCCAGAGGGTCTCATTTGCTGATAAAAGGCAGAGGATTATTTTAAAAGTTACTTTTAGGACAATTTTCTTTTTGATATATATAATAAATTGTCTTTTTGGTTGTTATTACCAGTATGATCGGTAAAGCTTATGGAACAAAAGCTTATCCGTCAGATGGAGATAATTAACATATACATTTTTTTTTCTTTGGCAGATGGTACAGTAAAAGTATAAACAGAAGTAAAGCGGAGCAGCTTCTAAGACAGGAAGTAAGTGTAGTGTCACAGATTTTGGGTACATAAACCTATCACCCGTTTTTAAAACATGTGGTTAGAAATAAAAGCCTATTCGGTCACATCTGCCTCTACACTGGTCTCCGAAGTACTGGCAGGTCTACCAAAGAGGTAAACCGATGGTGGTGTGGGTCAGGTAGCAGATGTCTTCACTCCACCCATCCTAGATAAGTGAAACAGACAATAAAGTTTATACAAGTTTTAAAAAGATACAAAGATAATAACAATAACCTTTTTGTCGTATCCAGGATAAGGAAGGTGGATTTGTTGTTAGGAATTCCAGTCAATCAGGCTTGTATACCGTGTCACTATATACAAAATATGGAGGGTAAGTAAATGCAAATGAGAAATTGTCCATGCAAAATAATCATCAAACATTATGAAACATATAAGGCTGGTTGTACACGAGGGGGTTTGTTCCGACGTGTGTGGGATTTACTGGACTGCACCAAAAATTGCTGAACTGGACTCAACAGTTAAGTAGTTCTAAGTTCAGTCCGGTAAATCCGGCACACACCGGGCGAGTTTGTCAGAACAAACTTGTGGTACACAAATGGCCATAGACCCATGGTCAACCTGTGCCATTATAACAACTACATTCAACCAAGGCCAAGCCAAAAAAAACTGTTATAACGCGGAAGAAGAACAAAAATGTAAAAAAAAAAACTTTGATTCCTTGCTTTAATGGGAGAAGGACATACTCCTGGTATACATGTTTATATGACCTTTATGCTTTATGCAGAACACAGTCTGATATGCCTGATCTGGACAAAACTGGGGTGGGAAAAAAGGGTAGTCAATCATTCATTTGTAGACGATTTTCAGATAATCAAATCATAGCATTAAAGGGGTTTTCCCACAAACTATAGTTAGGCCCTATCCATGGTCTCCAGTGCTGAGACCCCCACAGATTATACTCCATTAATCTCTATGGAGCTGATGCAAATCGCCGAGCGACGCGCTCACCAATCTCCTTCAGTTCCATAGAGATCAATGCAGCAGAACAGTCATGCACGGCCGTCTGCTCCATTAGTCTGTGGGGGTCATAACACTTAGAACCCCACTAATCAGCAAATTAGGCCCTATCCCATGGATAGGGCCTAACTTTAGTATGTTCGAAAACCCCTTTAATAGAAATATTTACAGAGATTGCTGATATCTAGCTCACACAATCTGATTATTTCAGATGGTTTTCATTTTCAGGCTGCGTTCACATGTGGTGTTTACATTACACAATACAACAGCTAGGGGGGATTTGCCTAATTACATTGCTGTTAACTTTTCCATTTACAAAACACAATGTTAACAAAGTTACATCATGTTAACAATTTGTTAAAGCATTTTATTACCATTGCATTTTTGAAACGCTACTGTTAACAGAAATTTAATTGGCCACATTTCATCTCCTTAGTTGCTGCAATGCGTCTCAAAATGCAATGTAGAAGCCACGTGTGAACGCAGCCTCGTTGGGTTACTATGATTGACTCAATTGAAAGCATCCTGACAATCATTTTTCAGTTCTCAGTAAATTTACTTACAAGCTTATAGTCCAGTCAGTGTAATTACATCCTGCTGAAAACGCATTGGTGATCATTTACCCGAGGCTTTTCTCTTATATTTGCACCTTTTTATGGCACATTTGAATACTTGCAACTTTTTCAATTGTCTAGGAGAGTTAGATGTGCAAGACTTTGTCAGTGTTGTGCCTAATACATCTTTAAAATCCAGATGTGGACAAGTTTGCCCTCGCTCTGTGCAGGTGTAGGCAGATGTTTAGAAGAGGGATGCAGAAGAATATGCAACTTTTGTGCGACCTTTTTTTTTTTAAAAAAAGTTGCACAAAAACATCCTGTATATATCACCCTCTAACATAAATAAAACAAAATCAGAAAAAGCAAAAAAAAGACATACACAAATGTCTTGACTGAAGATAAATGACCCCCCATTGTCTTTGAAGTCAATTGCATTTATAATAATAAAATTGCAGGTAAAATCATATTAAAATGGTACAAGAACAATAAACCTGAACAATCTCTCTTCAGGGACAATTCCACAGCAATCCGCCATTACCATATTAAGGAGAAGAGGGCGTTTCCTAAGCAGTATTACCTGGCAGAGAAGCACGTCTTCAACTCGATTCCCGAAATGATTGAGTATCACAAGCACAATGCAGGAGGTACCTCTTTAGCACAGATGACAGTAATGTCATATGTATATTCTCAATGTATAATAATATATGCAATCTAATAATTCCCCACATGTCATTTTTTTACCATTAGGTCTAGTTACCAGATTACGTCACACAGTTTGCCAAAAAGATAAGATAGCGCCCACAACAGCTGGATTCAGCTACGGTAAGAAGAGTTGTGCTGCCTAAATGTACACAGCGTTTCCAGCATATTTCTGTTAATGTACCTCATGTGTAACACATGAACAGGAACATGTCCTTTGTATAGAAATAAAAATATTTACACAGCGCAAGCAATATGAGATAAATACTCCCTAGGTCTAGTAATGGAAATACATCGAAATAATACAATATCACAAGTATCCAACATATCCAACATAAATGTCAATAACGGACAGTTGCAAATGTGGTAGCAGTAAAAGGATCAGGTTAATGTCGCGCTGCTCCGGTTCATAAAGAGTTCATTTTGACAGAAGTTTCGGAGGTGAACAGCGTACTGCCGTCTTTTTTAGACCTTCCTCTACCACAGAAAGATCCCCCCATCCAAAAACGGATATAATCATTCCAGCACTGTAAAGTCCAAAGGCAACATTTTCCATATTCTCACAACAACCGTCGGGAACAAAAAGAAAAGAAGGACCAGAGGGAAGAGAGGAGGAACCAAACACTGTAAAAAAGAAGAACCAACAACAGACTCCGCAACCACCTCAAAACTAGTGAAGATCTTCAACCTTTCACAATCAAGAATGTGGAACCCTGCACAGCAGTAGTATACACCAATTCAAAATATGAACGACACACTGGAGTGACTCCGACAAACAAAAGCAAAGTTGTGTGCCACTGTTAGATTAGCACAGAAAACATGAATTTTATTACAACACACACCTAAACACAGACAATACCATAAAAACAATTAAAAATAGTAGTACCAAAGTACATACAGTGCAAAATCGTATTATTGAAACAAAACCCCTCCTGAATGGGTAGCGTAAACCAAGACCAACCCAGTAGATACGTAAACAAATTAAAAGCATATAACCAGCTGACATAATGGTACTGAACAAGTAGACTGGTGCCTAGAAAGAATGGTCCTCAAAGGTTAGTAAGTAGGTACGAGGCAAATCCCCAGTATACATTGCAGGTTATCTGGCATTAAGCCAGGCAGCATGGTAACAACATCAAAAGTGCAGGTTGGTGCAGAAATCAGGAGGTCGAGGGTTCCCCACGCTTTACGTCTCTCACTGGAGACTTCCTCAGGGGTAAAGATGCCCCCATGTTGCCAGGCTCCCCTTATATACCCCCACTGCACATTACCATCAGCTGTTGCATTCAACGCGTTGGGCGCGCATGCTCACTACAGATGCCAGAAATGGCGCGAGAGTGGATGTGATTCTGACTGTCAATCAATACGGGTGCATGCGCAATCAACATAGTCCGGACACCGGAAATGACGAGGCTCCGGACATATCGCTGTTAAGGTAAGTATAGTAACCAAGCAACCAGATGCTACTGACAATAGTTATACCAATCCTCGTGCATAGGAGAGGTATGTAAACCCGGCGATCTATCATTCTGCTCCGACCATATGGCTCATCTAAGGGTACATGGATAAAAAAAACACTCTATTTGTTATAAGTGAAATTGCGCATCTTAGTAGATATAGCACTCAATTTGAAATAAATGAGGTAAGGAAAGGAAAAAGATGAAATAAAAATGAAGATACTGATGTGTCAAGAAGTCTGAGATAAATTCAATTGTACATTAAATTGTAAATTCAATCCTGTGTACATCAAAACACCTAAATAGCAACAGTAAAATTAATACGACGACGATGACAATGAGTCCAGGACCTCATTTCTGAGGCACCCAGGTAAGAAGTGTGTAATATTACACCCACTCTACATAGATAAAGTATTGACAGCGAGATAAAAAGGAATGCCCACATAAAAGTCACCAGTGGGTATTAGTATGCTGTATTGAAGTGCTACTGAGATAGTTGAACTGGCGCAAAAAAAGAGAGTTATAAGATAAAATATATATTATATGCGACGCAGTTACAATAGAATAAAGTGTGGTAGCCGAATATAGTGCCTGGATGTTAATCAAACAGTAACAAGGCTATAAAAGTAAATCATTCAAGTGGCCTGTTATGAGACACATGTATCGTCCAGAGGTACTGGAAGAGTACGAGTGGGAGCATATAGGAGAGCCATGGCAAACAATCAGAAAGATTCCTGTGTACGGTGGGTTTGAATCCCAAAGTAGGTGGAAATCAATTATAAAGATTAAAGTCTCATAGGGAGTCAGAAGTCCAAAATCAGCAGGGGGTAGAGCTGTTGACAAGAGCCGTGTTGGTTATCCATATTACATTGAGTAGTCCTTATCTTTCTTTTTTTCTTTTCTCATTCATTTTCCAGTTCCTTTCCTTTCCTTTTTCTTTTCTTCTTTTTTCCTCTTCATTATTTCTATTTTAATGGGAATAGAGGGTCTGGAAATCAAGGGTCAATTCACAGGTGATATGGTAGATGTACTTGGAGGGACCTCTTACATTAAGGGAACTGTTTAAGTGAACAATCACATATTAGTAAATCCTGCCAAAAAGAAACTCAGTGGGTACCAGAGTGAATGTGAAGAGATAATGGGTGTTAGGAAGTCCCAGACTACAAGGGGCAAGGCCCAAAACAAACCAAATAAAAAAGGGGTGCAAGTGAACTTGAATGTGGAAATATAATACAATATGCTAGGTGAGTTTCTATGAATAAAAAAGGAATACTAGGAGGAAAGAAAAAGATCATCAACCTTTCCACTCACACACTGTCGGACGCAGAATACAGCAAAGGTTTGTCATTCTGCCCCACAACACAAACAAATGAATTTGATCTATTCATGGACCTGAACAGCTATATCCGGAAACTTACTCTTAAAGACACTTTACCATTAATCAGGCTAAGAGTAAAACTGATCAAGAGTCTCCAGATGACTTATTCATCCATACATCACTACGTCCACCATCCAGATTCTACCCCACCCACAGTAGAGGACCTCACATTGATACCTTCTTTTCTATGGTGTCTTCAGAATTTAGGTCTTTACAAAGACCCACTGAATTAAGGAAATCTGACCTTCTCTGAAAGAACCGCATTAAAACAGTCGAGGACGAATCAAGAATTGATAATCAAACCAGCCGACAAAGGCGGAGGAACTGTGGTACTAAATAGGAACGTCTACCTTGAAGAAAGCTACAAAATTCTCTGGGATCAGGAATATTATCAAAAACTAAATGAAGATCCCAGTTCCCAACATCTGGAAATTCTCAAAACCTTTGTCTCTGCGGCTTTTGGTAGAGGCATTTTGAACAAACAGGAGAGAGAATTTATCCTCCCCACGAGTCCCAGGATGGCATTATTTTATTATCTTCCTAAGAGACATAAAAATCCCATATTCCCGCCTGGTCGACCGATCGTATCAGGGATTAATTCCCTCATGTGTAACTTGTCGGAATATGTGGACCATTTCTTACAACCATATGTCAAACAACTTCCAACCTATCTGTGAGACTCCTCCCAACTTATCCTTGAGCTAGAAGGATTTGTCTGGAAACTCTCAATGAGGTTGCTTACCCTAGACGCTACCTCATTGTACACAAATATAACGCATGCACTTGGGATCAACGCAGTACGGAGTACTCTCGAACGTGACCCAAATTTACCTCCACCACAAACGGATTTCCTGATCCAACTATGCGTTTCATTCTTGAACACAACGTGTTCGCATTCAAGAAAAGCATCTTTCAGCAAAAACACGGTACGACAATGGGTACCCATTTTGCACCTAGCTATGCAAATATATACATGGGCGAATTTGAGGCGACCTCTATCATGAACAATGCACAGTACTCAAACAGAATCACATTCTTTAAAAGATACATCGATGATATTTTTATCATTTGGGACGGTCTAGAACAGGAGATCATAGATTTCGTACAAGGAATCAACTCTAACACACGCCGGATTGACCTAACCCTTAACTCCTCCTCTACCCAGATAGAGTTCCTCGACCTACTTATCTCATCCAGTAACAAACAGGATGGTTTAACCATTTGCACTCATTTCAAAAAAATGGACGTCAATAGTTTTTTAGAGTTCGACAGTGCCCATCATAAAAGTTGGCTTACAAATGTCCCATACAGCCAATTTAAACGAATCAGAAAGAACTGTACAGACGACACCACCTTCCATAAACAAAGGTACCTGCAAGGTATCATTAAGGACGCATTTTGAAGACAAAAAAAGCTTTCCCAAAAAGATTGCCTTGCACTGAAAAAGAAGAAGAAATCTCAGTGGAAAGAGCACCGAACTTTATCACCACATATACATCAGATCACAGGATCATTTAGACCATATTATCCAAATATTGGCCAATTCTTTTGAAAGCCCGCCACCTGGACAGAATCATTCCTCCACATCCACAAGTTACATATAGAAGAGCCCCAACTCTCAAGACCATATTAGCACCTACAAAGCTCCGGCAACAGTCCAAAAACAATAAAAAACAAAACACCCATTCTCTTTTTCCAGACCTTAAAGGCAGCTTTAAATGTAGCATCAATAGATGCCTCACACGCGATATAATTTTATATCGCACCCACTCCTTCTGCTCCACGGTCACAGGTGAAACATTCAACCATTTCATGAATTGTTCATCAGACTTTGTGGTCTACCTCTTCCAGTGTCCCTGCCCTCTCAAATACATGGGCAGAACCACACAGTCACTTAGGGAGAGAATAAATACCCACAGAGGCAAGATCAAGAATGGGTACTACATAGTGTCTCACGACACTTAATCAGCTTAATCATGATTAAGCTCTGAGAGAGGGCGAAACGCGTAGGTCATCATACCTGGGCCATAACACAATTGTATTTTTGCCAGTTTTGGATTTTATATGGATGCAAAATAAAGGAATTTGGTTTTACCTGTATATCCCCTGAAGCGCAGACATCGTTTCTTCTATTGTGGATTTCGTGCCTGTGGTCCGTGGGGCTTTACTGGATGTATCTCGCGCTGGGGGTCATCCATGCCAGAAGGTGAGCAGGAACTTTGAATCTCTTCTCTTTGCCAACATATACCCTCATATTCATAGTTTTATTTATACTCTCTCTGAAATCTAAATCCGTTCTATCACCCACCCCAATCTAGTACCTGTTCCACAATATCCTCTCACCAAGTCCTCTCACCCATCAACCAAGTACTTAGCATTTATCACAGAGACCACTACCTTATGCGCGTGCGCCAATCCCTCATGCACGCGCATCCGTGCTCCGTAGTACATTTAAACCGCGAAGCCGGCACGGACATAATACACAGCGCACGTGCAGGCTAGCGTCACATCTTCTGTAAGTACCGCTTTTTACCCAGCTAAATTATCTCTAATATGCCCACATCTTTACTTATTATCAACTTTCATTCTAATAGATCATCTGCAAGCCTACACCAGCCCTTAGTTCCTGAGGTAACCCATTCTTTTACCTTACTCCCACACTACCCCACTTTGTGTTTACTAACACTCCACCTGACATCCAGGTCTACCCGTTGTTGTCCTCTTTCTCCCTAATACCACCCAAGTTCCCCCCAGGACGGACTTTTTCTTGAGAGAAAACAGGGTAGGCACATATTTACATATTTACCTTTTAAAATTTTAAAAAGAATATACTTCCCTATACATGTTTACAATTGTTTATTTTCTCAATGTCACATCTTTTCAATTTCACTGTCTTTCATTACTACAGAATTTTTTATTTTCTTCTTCTTTTATTATTGTGTTATAAGCGCATATTTGAAGACTCCCACTGTTGTTGCCTATCAATTTTAATTTTCATTATATACTTTATGAATCATATGAATTTATGTAAAAACCATCGAACATAGTGTATGAATTGCTATCTTTAAAGTTATACATATTTATTCATATAGTTATTTATTTATGAACATGTTTTTATTGTACATACATTTAGAATTTTTTTCTGTTTATAATCATAGATATTGTATTTTCGGGCCTGAAGAAGGAGGTAGTTCACCTCCGAAACGCGTTGTCCACTTCTGTCAAAATAAACGCTTTGTGAACCTGAGCAGCGTGACATTAGCCTGATCCTTTTACTTCTACCACATGTCCTTTGTCAGGCTGCAAACTGGGGCAGGAATAGGACCTGCTCTATAATTTATGGCCCGGGCTGTGGGCATGAACCCATAGATGTAACAGTGGATGTGTGCCAGTCACTGAAACCGCTAGTACACGGCCAAAAACCATAGTCAGGGGTACAAGGTTTCAGTCTTTTGCAGTAAGAAAAATGCAGTAACAAAAATGGGGAAAAAATCATGCTCCTGTGAACTCTCCTCCTAGGCTTGACGCCCCCTAGGCACAGGCCCTTAAGTGCCTAATAACAAATACGGCCCTTGTGATGTGAGAGCTGCTGGATTTGTGCTGCGTTGGATGCACAAATCTATGTATCTATCTGGAGCTACAATTATACATCAGAATAAATATAATCTGCTCTCACATCTCCCCATGTGATGTCTGGCTCAGGGCTCTATATGTCACAGTTTCTGAATACAGAAAGTGGGGGTAATATATCATTAGGGGACTCCATACAAAAGTTCTATGTATGTTTTTCAAGCTCCACTGCCGTCAGATTCATTAAAATGGCTTTTGGCCCTTGATAATTCTACTGGGAGTGTCTTATGCTATGTGGCTTGCTTGCAACAGTCATATAAAAAGTTGCAAAATACTATCAATCGTCACAGAACATGTATCATCAATGAACTGGCATCAATTTGCGCCAAAACTTGCACCTAAACGTAAAAGTCGCAATTCAGGAATTCAGTCCTATTGTGAAAACCACTCGGGTGTATACGGTATTTCCACTCGTCCCAGGATTTTTTCCCTGATAATTTACATTTGACCTTATTAAAGCATCTTATCAGACACAATGCTGTAGTAGATTGTTGCTAGTAGTTTAGTAAAATTCAATGATATGCGCCTACCATTGCATTTCATTATCACACATGATGGGAAACAAGTCCAGATATTATCAGTCTACTGGTATACAGCTGTTTTTCTCCTCTACATTTCAGATAAGTGGGAAATAAACCCTGCTGAACTCACATTTATGAAGGAGCTTGGAAGTGGTCTGTTTGGAGTCGTGCGTCTCGGGAAATGGCGAGCACAATACAAGGTAGCAATAAAAGCCATTCGTGAGGGCGCCATGTCTGAAGAGGATTTCATAGAAGAGGCGAAAGTTATGATGTACGTATCCTACCAGCAACACTTTGATAAGCAGAGATTTGTGTCATAGTACCAGGCAGTGTAATCTGGAATATCTACATAGCACTGATCATGGTTACACTTTGGGCCACAATTATTAAAATGTTTGCACCGGTTTTCGGCCTCACCTTGCACTGAAAAGTATGTGCAAACCTCTTGCTCATGTGTTTATAAAGTGTCTGCACCAGTTTTGTATCGTGGCTGAACTGTGTCCCTCGCAACACAAAATGTTAAAGGGGTGTTCCACTGCCTATTTGGACCATTCTACATTTATTAATGCGACTCGACAGAATTGTGTTGCACGCTGTATGTTAAAGGTGCACCAGAAACATTAGTGCACACTTCCCGAACAGTGCAGGGTGCGCCACATTTATGAAGATCATGCGCCAATATTCAGTAATCTGGCACACCCTGACATTAGTGAGGCAAACTACTTTTGATAAATGTGGCTCTTTGTGTTTTCCCATGACCACATTAATTCCTTAGCCACAGAATTTGATCACATTGGGGGAGTGTCCTCATATTGCTATTGCAAAATCCCCCACCGAAAATGGTTTGCAAAAAAGAGACAGAGTGGAGCGCTAATAGTAGTATTTTACCCAATATTTTGAAAATATACCAATACAAATGCCAATTAATTCAATTCAAATAGCTAATTTATTAGAACTTTAAAAAATATATATATAAAAAAAGGGGTTTATACCAATTGAAAAGTCCAAATAACGCGTTTCGGGTCGCAGACCCTTTATCAAATTCAGGACATAAATAAATTAATGCATAAATACAGAGAGATACAGAGATATTTATAATAGAGGGTAAGACCTTTACTTACGGTTAGAGGCTGTGGTGAAGTGTAAGAATGTCGCCAAAAGGGAAATTGGCGCGCTATCGGCAATTGGCGGGTGGCGCATGCGCAGTCCCGCGACTGATGCCGGAGATACCGGAAGTGCCGGAAGTAACTTCCGGCGGAGATTGCGACTATCGGCCGTCATAGTAACGGCGCATGCCTATCTTCATCTTGAGTTTAAACATAAGATCATTTTTAATACCTAGTGGCTGCAAGTTATGATATACACATTTTATGATATAATCCATTATGTACCTCATCCCCATGTTTTTACTTATGTATTTGTATATTCATTTATTCCTATTGACGGCATATGTATTTTTAATTAATTTTTAACCTATCGCAATCTCCGCCGGAAGTTATTTCCGGTATCTCCGGCATCGGTCGCGGGACTGCACATGCGCCACCCGCCAATTGCCGATAGCGCGCCAATTTCCCTTTTGGCGCCTTTCTTACACTTCACCACAGCCTCTAATCGTAAGTAAAGGTCTTACCCTCTATTACAGGGGTAGGGAACCTATGGCTCGGGAGCCAGATATGGCTCTTTTGTTGGCTGCATCTGGCTCTCAGACAGATCTTTAATAAATAGTGATGGCTGCTGTGTGTCTTAGACTGATCACTGAGCACAGGCAGCTATGTTACGACCTTTGTACGACCCAGGCGCCATTGCCACCAGCGATGAGGAGCTAGCTGCAGGGAGTAAGTGAATATTCTTTTTTTTTTTGCTGTGACTGCCTATCTACTTAGGGGTATGTGCTGTGGCTACCTATCTCCTGGGAAGCATGTGCTGTGGCTACCTATTTACAGGGAGTATGTGCTGAAGCTACCTGTCTACTGGGAGGCATGTGGTGGGTGTCAGGATTTGGTGTAGTGAACCCCCTGCAGATGATGATGTAAGCAGACACCTGGGACCGGACTCTAAGTGGCAACCAGTCTTCACCAGAGCCCGCCGCAAAGCAGGATGGTCTTGGTGCAGCGTGGTACCACCAGGTCGTTCCACAGGTGCGACTTATCCACGGTTGCAGCCAAAGTCGAGGTACAGGATCACTAGGCAGTCTCATGGTCAGGGACAGGTATACGGTCAAGGTCAGCGAAGGAGCAGAATAAGGAACAGGTCTGGGGTCAACACTTGGGAATGCTGAGAGCTGCCGGTCTCCATAGGAACCCGGGACGTAAGCAGCGAGAAGCAGCAGCGCACTGGCTCATCAAATCTGCGAGTGCCAGTGCGGGAGCAGGAACGTAGAGAGGTGAGTGAGCTTGGAAAGGGGCACCGCCACGGTTAGAGGCACTGGTGTGCCTGCGATCCAATACGTAGATCGCAGGGGCACCCGTGACGCTGGGACTACCCATCTACTGGGGGGCATGTGCATATGGTACGGCTCTTACAGAATAACATTTTAAAATATGTGGCTTCATGGCTCTCTCAGCCAAAAAGGTTCCTGACCCCTGCTCTATTATAAATATCTCTGTATCTCCTCTGTATTTATGCATTGATTTATGTCCTGAATTTGATAAAGGGTCTGCGACCCGAAACGCGTTATTTGGACTTTTCAATTGGTATAAACCCCTTTTTTTATATATATTTTTTTAAAGTTCTAATAAATTAGCTATTTGAATTAATTGGCATTTGTATTGGTATATTTTCAAAATATTGGGTAAAATACTACTATTAGCGCTCCACTCTGTCTCTTTTTTGCAAACCATTTTTCTTGTTGCCTTTGTACCCCCGGACCCCATTGGGGACCCCGGCGTTTTTGAGCTGTGAGAGCTGCATATATAGTGTACTAGCCCTAGAAGTATACCTTATTCCTGACCTCTGACGCAACCAAAGAATTGAATATCCCAGCTGCTAATTCTACATCTTGGAACTTGGGAGCTCATCAAACTATATATGCTTATGAGTAAAGAATCCAAAAGGTGAGCACCCTATGTTTTACCACTAAAACATCACCCTACTCCAAACGTTATCACCCGAGACGCCGCCCTTTGTGTTTTCCCGTTTTTTTGTATTTTGGTGGCTGTAGACAGCTGGGGCCTAGAATACCTGGTTCTCTCAGAAGACCATGTGGTCACCAAGGGTTTATATACTCCCTTGGTCAGGTGGTAGCACTCTCCAATCAGCTTCCAGCTTGCTTCACAATATTATAGAGATTCACATTGTTAACTCTTGCCTTACAAGGCAGTGGCTACAACTGCAATTACAAAGTTCTCCAGTGTTTAGAGACTTCCTAGAGGTGATCAGTCTCCCTAACAGCTCCTAACATGGAGAGGGCGCTATTCGCAACAACCACCTTGCCTATGCGTTGGCAGGGGTGTTGCACAATACTGTGGTAGTATCTCTGCATTGAGCTGTTCTACAGCTGTTCCCCTCTACACGATCAAATCTGCTGACAGGTTCCATTTATTGTAACAAGCAAAAGTGTAACACATATAGTATTTCTCTCATTATTTTTCAGGAAGCTGACTCACCCCAAGCTTGTGCAGCTGTATGGTGTTTGCACAGAAAAGAGACCGATTTACATAGTGACTGAGTTCATGGAGCATGGCTGCCTGTTGAATTACCTCCGTCAAAGACATGGACAATTTAACGCTGACATTCTTCTCAGCATGTGCCAGGACGTGTGCGAGGCCATGAACTATCTGGAGCTAAACAGTTTCTTACACCGTGATCTGGTAATTGTATCAGAATAATTAGATGTACATTGCAAAAAGTCTTCTAGTTAAGCTAGTGATCCAGGACTCCAATTTTAATTTCAAGAGGTTGACACGGATTTACTAAGGCCATGTTCATATCCACATTGGCACTTCTGATTTTCTGTTTCATCGTAGGAATCGTAAAATTTTAAATGATGGTGGTGCCGGATACATCACAACCAAGTTCACCCTACTCACTTTAGTGTCATCTTACCAGATAAAGTTGCACTGCGTGCTGCTATGTTTTTTTCCCTGCAACTTTGACTGGCATGAAGCCTATATAACAATGAAGATGGCTCTCAGCAAAGCAGAAATCTTGTGGAGAAGATTTTTTTACATACTCCTGTAGCCATACAGCAGGGGAGGGCTTTACACAAATTTTACCTGGCTAAGTACTGTATTGGTGACTTTAAATGTGTCTTGTACTTACCATGTTCACGTTTTGAAATAGTGGCCGATCCCTTATGTGTTTTTTTTTTTATGACAAAGATTTATGCCTTATGCACTGGATAGCAGATAAATGTCTCATAGTTAGGGTCTGACTGCCCCTTTAACGGTGCTTTTGCAAGATCAGCTGTAAGGGTCTGTAATGAAGCTTTTTTGATATTTATTATCTGCTTTTCTTTCAGGCTGCCAGAAACTGTTTAGTCAATGACCTTGGGGTTGTAAAGGTGTCTGATTTTGGAATGACAAGGTAAGTAGACACAGAGCAACAATGAAACCTATTTTAACCATGTTATGTTTTATATGCTATACATTGTGAATAAAAAAAATTGAAGTTTGATGATAAGGGCCAGCACCAGGACAGGGCATACCCGCACAAGTGCCGGGGTCCACATAAGGCTGTACATAAGGAATCCATGGGATGAGCGGGGCTGTATCTAATGAAACCAAAGGGGGTGATTTGGGCTTTATATAAAATAACAATGAGGGGCTGTACATAAAATGGCCATAGGAGGCTGTTTAGTATGATAAACTAGGGAATATTTTAGGGATCAGGAAACTGTTTCAGTTTCAGAATTTTTAATGCATGAGTGAGCTTCTAAGGGGCCCACAGAGGCTCTGTCGCCCAGGCGCCTACTGACCTGGACCTGGAGCCGACCCTGTGTAGGAGTAGATTATATTTACTACCTACTTTTAAAAACAGAAGTAGGAATGCAATCTCTCTGATCTTTACAACGCTGCTTATTTTTGACTAATTTCCAATAATTCTTCAGAAGCGTAACATATTACATAAGAGGAAAGAATGACTCAAGAGCTGCACAAGGCAGTGACCACTGTGGGGTATAGTAGGAGATGATAGAACCATGCCCAACAGTATCTCTCTCACCATAATCTTCTCATATCTGGAAAGTATTATCAGAAAATATTCTTTTGCTTCAATTGAGGTTTTCTGTTGAAATAAACCACTTGTGAAATCATTCTGCTTTAACCACTGGTGCAATGCTCATGATATGCTGCCACTTTTTACTGCTGTTTGTAGATAACACATTTAATAACACAGCATTTTATCTGTACACCATCCAACATAATTCATTTTATAACTTTCCTCCTCAGTTCAATGTCCACTTAACGTTTATTTACGTGACGGTCTTCTGTGTGGTTCCTGTGGTTGGCCAGTTAAGGCATGGGCTGTATGTCCGTCTTAGTCATCTTCAATGCTGGTGTGAGATGTGCCAAATTACACAAATTTGCGGAAATTTATCAAGTGTTGGTGCAGCATGCTTTTATCCCTGCCCCCAAGAGGCTATTGCCCCTCCTTATTTCTGGCAAAGGCTATACCCAAAGTGCCAGGGAGGGGACAGGCCCACTTGAGTGGGGGAAAAGTCGCAACACCTGGCCATGCACCAGGAATTATGACTTTATCTCAAGAATTGTTGGAATACTGTCTCATTAGAATTGATTAGAAGTGTAATCTTATTAGACACTGGGCCTTGCCACAGAATGGATTGCATCAGCACCTGCCCTTTAAAAGAAATATACCATCAGAAATCCACCTATTAAGGTAGATCTAATGGAATATTAATGTGCTAAGCCCTGACCTATTATTACCTAGTCCTAAAATACTTTATAAACTAAACTACACTTTATCTAATATGCTAATTATGAGTAGAGGCTAGTGGGGCGTGAAGTAGCTTCTCCAGGCAGTGGGAACAAAGACTACTCGAAGCCCAGTAGCCTCTGCTATCCTTCCTACCTGTGTGTCCTCAAACTTCTGTAGTAGTCCTATTTTTCCCAGTTGATAGTGGGGTACATTTTGGACTTGATAACTTGAAAATTTCCACTTGGATGAAAGCTAATTTCCAATTTTTTTGTTCCTGAATCAGGTATGTCCTCGATGATCAGTACACAAGTTCTTGTGGAGGCAAGTTTCCAGTAAAATGGTCACCCCCTGAGGTATTCAACTACAGCAAATTCAGCAGCAAATCTGATGTTTGGTCTTTCGGTAAGATAATGATAATAACAGCTATTATGTGGAGTACTGAAGGACACTATTTCATTTATTTTTGGCCTTGCCAATTCAACAGTTAAATTCTAAACTAGTAAATCATATGATGAATAAAACCTATGGCAACTACAAGCTGGAGTAGAGTATTTATTAATGTATGTATTTGGGATTTATTAATAAAAATAATAGGATGCAGTGTACAGTGGGTACGGAAAGTATTCAGACCAATTTCCATTTTTCACTTGTTTTATTGCAGACAATGGGTGAGAATAAAAAAGTTTTTTTTGCTCATTAATGTACACTCTGCACCCCATCTCTACAGAAGGAAACCAGAAATGTACCTTAGATATTTTTGCTAACTTCTTAAACAAACACTGAAATATCACATGGAAATAAGTATTCAGACCCTTTGCTGTGAAACTCTGTCACGGGTGCCCCCGTGATCCACGTCACGGATTGCGGGCACACTCATGCCCCTCTCCGTGGCGCTGCTTGGGTCCCCGCACCGAACTCACCTCTCCACTCCTAATGCCTAAGAGCCATTACACATAGGCCAACAAGCAAAAGACTTATCAGGACTTACAGCAGTTATCACAAAACGTTCATCTCCATTCATTTTGCAGCACACTGCCCTGTTTACATAGGGTGACATTCTGCTAACAATCAAATGAGTTGCCACATAAAAAATATGATCAGTTTTTGTACCTTGCACCCTATTTTCAGCCTTATTCCAGATGCCTAGTCATATTTTTCATGATGGATGTACAAGTAAAAAACAGGCTACTGTAATTCCTACTGAATCTAAAAAGTTTTATACTTGTATCATTTGTTTTCTTTTGCAACTTTTTAAAGTTGGCTGAAGTTGGCATACTTTAGCAGGTCTATGTATATTTCTGAATTTGCCAGTGTGATACTGCGATGTTTTAGATCCATGTATGGAACAAAGCATGGAACATCAGTTGTACTTCATTTTGGGCTTAAAAAGTCTCTAATTTGCTCTACAAAAAGTCTCAAAACAAAGAAAACATCTGTCTTGGAAACATACATTTAGGAACACTGCACAGACACAACCAGTTCTTAAGACCCTGGCATAGTTGCAATAATGCAGAAAAAGTGCCAAAAAATCATCAAAAAGAAGAGAAAGAAACTGATCAAAATAAAGATACATGTCCCCTACCGAGTTCCTATTCCTATAAGTCACAAGTCATAAATCTGGCTTTGCACAGCATTGCACTTGCAGATGTTAAAGGGGTTTTCCCAAGAAAGAAAATTCTCAAATCTCAATCCCATAGTGATGTTTACACAATAAAGATCATCTTAAAGGGGTTGTCCGAGTTTAAAAAAATATATATATATATGTGGCCGGGAGCGGGCTGACTAAAATAATAAAGCTGTACTTACCTTCCGGTGCCCTCCCGTATCCAGCGCTGCTGTCGCTCCGGTCTGGGCGCCATGTAAACAAACATGGCCGCCGGAGCAACGCTGCATTCAGCTTCCGGCCGGCCGTGGCCGGGTACGCCTATCCGTCCCTATACACAGCATTGTGTATGGGGGCCGGAAGGTTGTCGTGTCCGGCCGGACAGTGCTGCTCCGGCGGCCATGTTTGTTTACATGGTGCCCGGACCGGAGCGACAGCAGCGCTGGATACAGGAGGGCACCGGAAGGTAAGTACAGCTTTATTATTTTAGTCAGCCCGCTCCCGGCCACATATATTTTTTTATCAAAACTCGGACAACCCCTTTAACCCCTTACTTTACAATATCTCAGTGTTATTGCTGTTTTAGCTCCTATCACTCTCTAGGCTGGTCATTGCAAAATCACAGGTTGTGGGTGGGGAATCTCTATGCAGACACATTATGATCCAACTGATTCTGTGGGGTGACAGTGTGGTTAGATTATCACAGTACAGATGTATATACACTGTCATCTGACTTCTGACATTGTACTAACACATAGAGAGGGAGAGAGCTACATCTGTGTTCTCACAGATATGTTCCTGTCTCCCCCTTCCCCTGGATCACTTATCTGCTTGCTTCCTCACAATGTTATGTTCGCTGGCAGGAAGTGAGTGAGTGTCTGAGCTTTGTTCTGAACTGCTGGGGTCGGGGCTAGAGCCCAGTGAGCAGAGCGACAGAAATCTCAACTGCATGGCATCACACAGAAATCCAAGATGGCTTCCCCGACCCTAAAGTCAGAAGTTACAGGGTCGTGTCTAGGGGCAACTGAAATTGTGTACACCAGGACTGATAGAGACAGGTTGGACTTGTAGCTGTGAAATGCTGTATTTTTGTTAATAACAGTGAATTAGAGAATGTGTTATTTTGTTATCCTGAGTACATACAAGAAACTTGTCTTAGTGTGAATACCCCTTTAACACCAGCAAAGTGAAGTGGTGGAAATAATCCTGTGTGACTTTGTAGTGTTGAAAAATCTCAATGGGTGAAAGCTCCTCTTTGAAGCCCTCTATATTATTAGTCCCCTTTATATTGTAGTCATTTGATTCTTCATCTCACCATTTTCTATGATTTTCCTTTCAAGGTGTATTAATGTGGGAAGTATTCACAGAGGGTAAAATGCCCTTTGAGAACTATTCAAATGTTGAAGTGGTAGAAATGGTGTCAAGAGGAGATAGACTCTATCGACCAAGACTGGCATCAAACAGAATATACAATATTATGATGGCATGCTGGCATGAGGTAAGGAACGTCCCAATAGTATTAAAACTAATATAAGAAATTAGATTCCGTTCCACAACTGTCACGGCAATTGATTGATGTCCCCTAACACAACTAATTGACGTCCTGTCATGATGTCACAGTAGGCACCGATTGGAGCAGATATATGCTGCTGATCATGTGCTGCCAATCAGATTGCAGCAGATAACGGCGGTTGTCTGATATATAATACAGCAAACATCTTCTGTGTATTGAGAGGACTCAGTCAGTAGTGGATTATAATATAGGCAGTTTGGGCAGTAGCCCAGGACCCTTCTAAGGGACCCGTGGCCACCCAAACCACCCACCAAATTTTACACTGAGAAGGACCTTTACCCATGAAATCCTCATACATCTGTTCCTGCTCTTAATACACATGCACAAGAGCCAGTTTAGGACCTTTGAAGGTCCTCCAAAGGTCCTGAAACTGTAGATTGAAAGCAGGCGGAAAAGATGCATCCGTAATTCACCAAGAAGCTTGATCCTAGTACCATATGTAGGATTTGAATCCCAGATTTAAAGGGGATATAATATTTATACAGCCCAGGACCCATGGCAGTATAATCCATGAGCCATGTCCATACAGCCTTGACGATATAATTAAATATTATTATGCCATACGTGTATACTATTTATTAATCTATATATTAATCTTTTTTTTTTTTTTTTAGAAACCGGAAGGACGTCCCAAGTTTAGTGACTTGCTTACTCATATAGGACAAATCTTAGAAGGAGAGCTCTGCTGAACATTACAGTATAGGACACATTTTCCTGTCATTATGGATGTTAGTGACTGATCATCCGGACAGTTTGGACACTTTTGTGGTTTCCACAATATATATATTTTTTAATGTTTAGTGAAACTATTTGCACACTACGTGTTTTGCTGATAACAGATTAACCCACCTCATGTTCAATACCCGATCGATGTGGATTCTGGATGAATGTTCCTTCCTCAGAACTTTGTGGAAGAGCAAACAGTGAATGGTCTTGAATGTTTTAGGTTTGTGTTGTGACTATGACCCACATCTTACAACAAGTGAAGTTGTATATAGTGAAAATACACTACATGGCCAAAAAGTAAGTGGACACTTATTATTATTACACTTATTATTGAGCTTTAGACAAGGTCATAGGAAAGCTTGTTGACTTTGCATATGTCGCTGTCACAGGACATCCACTTTGGTGGAGCTAGTGCATGTGCATTTCTCTTTGGCAAGATCTGTCCAAGTCCCCAGTAAGTGTTAATATTGTGAATTTGATAGGAAGTAGTTGACCACACTAACCCACAAAACCAGGTTGCTGATCCTCTACAATCCTCTGCTCACACACTGCATCTGGAAGTGACATCTGAGTAATAGTCGCGGCTCAAGGAACCTCATGGATTGGGTTTCTACGGTTGAGAATTTGTATGGTCAAGCAGCTGCCTACAAGCCCATGGTCACCAAGTGCATTGCCTAGAATTGGCCGAACTCTGAAGCAATGTAAATGCGTTCTTTGGACTGATGAACTGGCTTTCCAATATTTGTGGGAACAGTTCAGGAAAGGATTTCTCTTTCTCCAGCTTGACTATGCTGCTGTTTACAAAGCAAGGTCCACAAAGACAAAGCTTGACACGTTAAGTTGCTACAGAATGTCCTAACCTGAACAAATTCAAAACCTTTGGGATGAACGCAAACAAAGTAGGCCAAACCATCTTGTCCAACATCACTGCCAGATCCCACAAATGGCTGTATGAACACAACCTCCCATTCAGTTCCTAAAAACACCATGAACACCATAATCAAATCCATGATTTTGGAATGTTAAAAATGATATTAAAATATGTGTGATTGTAAGGTGTCCACATACTTTTAGCTATATAGTGTATAGATATTTAAGTCCTTTAACATTGTGTATGTTCTGGATTTTGCTGAATACACTTATAAATTCAAACATTTGTACATGTGTCTGTAAATATTTTCTTTTACTGTGACATTAGTCTTCTGCATTACAGATGGTTGCATACAGTCATATTGACCTATAGGTTCCCATACACATTAGCTATAGGTTTTGGTGAACCTTCTGCATTGGGATCAGGTGAGGGGAACCTTGACTCTACTGCAATGTGAATTATCATAGGAAAGAAGGACTGGGTGTGTTGGACTCATACTAGACGTGACTGCTACCAGAAGGAGATCCAAACACTAAAAATGTATGTGCATATCATTGTTAAGCACTGATGAGCACCTTTATAGTGTACATTGGTTGATTTGAACAGTACAATAGTTGAAAGATCTTATTTTAGACATTTTACAACAGTTGAACATGTTGGAGCCACTGGAGGATAAAAACTCAGTACATTAACATCTTTGATAGTAATGCAGAATACAACCCAACATTATCTTAGGGCTCATTCAGATGCCTGTCTGTGGGGATATGTATATACGTCCCCATAGGCGGCAGTGGCGGAAATGTGGCACCGTTCCGCGTCGTACACGGGGAAAAGATAAAGCATGCTCTGTCTTTCCCCAAGTGTACGGCTGTGCGCCCTCCAAAGTGGAGGGGAAGCACAAAATCCATCAAAGTTACTGATGATTGTAAGGCTTCTTGCACACAAACGGGACCGGAACCCAGGCATAGCACACGTTTGGCTGGAGAGGCGGAGGAATAAGCACTGGCTCCTCCGTGCCTGGTGCCCGGCCGCATGTACAGGGAAAGCTTGCTCTATCTTTTTCCTGGCGATGGTACAACACAAATGTGCGCTCACCATAGGCATCTCGGGGGACGTATATACAGCTTCAAATTTGTGGCCCCTGAACATTCGTGTGCATGAGACCTAAGTTACACAGTTACAACAGTCATGATGGTGTCTGAGGAGAGCAGTCAAGTTAATGGGGCGAACTGTCCAAAGTACAGTTTTACAGCGTACAGTGTCCTGGAAATTCACTATGCCTTGATTTCTATGAAAAAATAAAACGGTATAATAAAGTAAACAGTATTAGGATAATGAGCACTTGGAGAATCAAACACGCTAAGATCAGTGGTGCTCTGAAAGAATGATTCTAATTTATTAACCCCTTGCCGCCAAGCCACTTTTTACTTCCTTCCATTTTTACCACTATAAGGCCTCACTCACACGCCCGTCTGTGGGGATGTATATGCGGCCGCATATTACATTGCAAATGGCGGCCCGGCGGCGGTACATGTGTGGCATCGTCTGCACCGTACATTGGGAAAAGATATAGCATGCTCCATCTTACCCCGTGTGTGCGGGCTGTGCGCCTCTGTTTTCTATGGAGAGGGGAGGGGTTACTTCCTCTTCCTCCAATTTTTACATGCACTTTAAGAATATTTTATTTTAGTGGGTCTTTAGCTTATTGATAAGATTTTGTTAACTTTTTAACGTATGGAGGAAAAGAAATCGTCATTTTTTTTTTACAGCGTTCACCAAGTAGGTCCTATAATGTTCTGGAACCGGTGGCAGAAGCTTCACATTGTAGTACATCTCGTTTCAGCAAGTCACTGCTGACCTTGACATACTATTACGTCCAATGTCGGGAAGGGGTTAAAAACAAAAGTACGACCAGAGCATGATTGCTTGCATCCTTCCCTAATGCATGGTATCAGCAATCTAAACCACATATTTCCTGACCTTCAGACTAACACAACAAGTATAAAGAATACCCATCTAGCAGTTTTAATGAATATAATTTTAGCAGTTCTGTATACTGACACAAACAATTTATTTTTGAATTTTAAAATAATTTCTTCAGACTACCAGATTTATCAAAGTTTCTGATGCTCCCACAACTAAAAGTTGGCTTAGTTTATGCCAAAAAAAACCAAAATTCTGGTACATTAGTATAATTTTTGGCACACACACCTTTTCCTACAGGCACACTCCATTTGTAGAAGGTCACACCCCTTTTATCGCACTAGTTGTAAAACAGTCTAAAATGCCTTGCATCACATTTATCAAGAGTTTTTAGACCGTTTGCAAACTGCTTCATTTTTGTTTTTTTTTACCTTTACTTCTTCATGTGGTGAGCAGCCAAGCTATAAGTAGCTTTGAAGCTCATACTATGTGGATACATTGGAGCCTAAAGTTTAAAGGCAATCTGTCAGGTAGTTTGGGGCCCCTTAACCAGCACAATAGTTTTTTTTAAAGCCTGGGTTGAGGGTCCAGAACATATAAAGCTATCCTCTGCCCGTTGCCTGTTGTGGGTAGACAGAGAAGTGATGTGTAACGCCCTCAGGCCTCGACTTCACAAGAAAGAGTTAAATCACTTAAAGGGGTTGACCACTTTACCTTATGTTTTTGTAATGTGAGTGTGAGGGTGGGGCAGGATATTAGGTAATTTACCAATATACATCTATTACTAGTTCTGCTCCGCTTTCTTGAAATGTAAAGTGAATCATCCTGTCTTTTACCTCATTAGCCAGACATTCCTGACCATAAAATGGCCGCTGGTGGAGGGTCATGTGATCTGCAATTGTCCATGAACATGTGATCACATAACTCTCCATCTGCGGCCATTTTATGGGCAGGAATCTCTGGCTGTTGAGGTAAAAGACAGGAGGATTCACTATACATATCAAGAAAGCGGAGCAGAACTATTAATAGATGTATATTGGTAAATTACCTCATAACCCCCTCCCCCCCTGACACGCACATTATAATAAAACTTGAGGTAAAGTGGCCAACCCCTTTAAGGCCCCATGCGCACCACCGCCTGAGGGATATATATCAAAATAGATAGGGCCTGGGCGAGCATACATCACTGTGCATGGAGCCTAAAACTTCTCCTTATCTATCTGCTGTCTGTGTATGGAAGGGAAATGTTCCCATACAAGCTACATTTGTTTTTCTTGCTTATTGCCCTCTCTATACATTACACACTATATACTAAGTTATTTGTTAGGAGATTATAGAGTGTGATTGGATAACTCATTTTTAACCCAGCGGCACTTTTGCCATGGAAATGTATCTTTCACTTATTATCTTATTTATTTCCTTCCGATCAGCAGTGGAAATAGCTTTTTCATTGCTGTGGGTAGACATTTGGCAGAACATGTGGAGAAGTGTCACATCTTATCTACTATAGAAATGAAACTTCACTGGAGACATTCAGAAGGCTCCACAGCGTAATGCAAGGGCTGAGACAAGGCACCTGAGCTGCAGGCCCAAATACCCTATTGGGGTTGTACTTCGAAGTGGCTTCCTCTGTTACAGGGAATGACAACATCACTAAGAACAGGATTGCAAAGACTGTATATGTACCACAATGTATTAAAAGCAGAAGGCCCAAATCAGTGTGAAAAAATTGTTTGTTGTAAAATATATTGCTTTTCGTAAATATATACAGCCCTAGTAATTATATGACTTATGAAGCTAAAAATAGTTTCCCTCCAATCCCCATAAAATCACAGTTATAATCTTGCCTGGTATCTATGCATCTTTGGAGCGAGTCGAGAGGGTGTGGCCTAATATCATGTGAACAGGGTGACATCATCACAGGTTCTTCAGCTACTTAACGTTAGCAAACTGTACCCCATGCACATATCTGACCACAGAAAACAATCAAATAAACTTCTACTCTCCCCCTGCATGCTGCTGTGATTTCATGTGATACAATAGGATGTGATATCATGAGAAATATGACCTACCCATCCCATGCATTGGCAGTGTTGCATATACATTCCTATTGCAGGTAAGCATAGGCTCCAAATTTTGCAGACCATAATACATCAAGGGCGCTGCATAGTATCTAAACGCCTTTTATTTCATACGTGATTCATTGGAGGGTCAAAAAGGAACTCTGTGTACACAACTAATCCATTCACATCCCTGGTAATCTTTACCTTTTATCAGATCACCACACTGTTTTTCTAAAACTATACTATGGTGACTGGCCCTGAGTCCTTATATTTTGGTAATGTGCTGCACCTGTGAGTTATAGCAGAAGGGTCCGAATCCATTAGGGTTAATTCACACGTGGTATGCCGCCGTGCGGGTATACCACCGTGTGTTGGAGAGGAGGAGGAGGAGGTGGCCCCTCCTCCCTCCATAGAAAACAGCGGCGCACGGCCGCACACTCGCTTAAAAAATAGAGCATGCTCTATCTTTTTGCAGTGTGCGGCCTGGATCGTTGCCACACATGTGTGGCACCCTATCGCCTCCATGCCGCTATTGCCGTCTATGGGGACGTCCCCACAGACAGCCATGTGAATAAACCCTAAGGGCGTTTTTAGGCCGTTTTTAGTTAGTGCATATTCAGATCGTAAAAACCGCATGCGTTTTTGACAGGTTTAACCAATTATCTTAATTCAAACTGGTCAAAAACGCATGCGTTTTTTTAACGCACACGGTTTTTCCCAAACTGAAAACGCACTACTAAAAATGGCCCTAAAACTGTCTAAAAACGCCATGTGTGTCACCACCCTAAGGCCTCCCAATGTATGCGGTGGGAGGCTGCATTGGTGGCCAAAACTACACTAGTTACAAGATACTAGTTGTGCGCAAAAACTATACTAATGTTGAAGGTGAAGGCTCTGCGTTGGTGCACTCTGCCTCTGGATGGGGTATCCATGCCTACTTGGCCTTGATATGGCATAAAAAGGAAAATAATCGCAATTACTGGCATTTCACAAGTTATTATTTTAGGGTTACTACACAAGCTGCCTCCCCCTTCCTAGTTTGCTAGAGTCCAGCTAAGGTGTTTTCTATTTCTATGTGTTTTCCTTATGTGATCTTGGGCCTATTGAACTTTCTGCTTTAGCTCTGCTTGTCCTGAATTTGCATGGCTCACTGACTACATGTCTGACTGACCCGTTACATTGACTGCCGCCTGTGCCAAATGCAGTACAGACTAGCAGCCTGCCATAATATGTATTTCCATGCCAAAAAGCTGCTGGTTCCCATTGGAAATTTTGTACCATGCCTCCAATTATAATGTATCATTTGTAAGGTTAGGACCTTATATTGAGTACTATGGGGGGCACATTTTCTAAGGGCCTTGCACCAGTTTTCTGTCAGACTTTGCATGTTCTCTCTAGTACAAACGGCTTGCACTGGTATTTAAGAAGTTTCTGCACCACGAGTGTGTTGCGGCTGTTTTGTGGTGCAGATGCAGTAGGCACCATGCTACACAAACTATGAGACGGTGCTCAGTCGGACCGTACGCCAGATTCAACTTACAAAGTCTGTCACATGCCCTATGTGAAAGATGCACCACAAAAAAAGTTTGTGAACTCTGTCGAGCCAGTGCGGGGAAGCGACAGATTCATGATTTCTGGTGCACAATCTTAATGAATCTGTCGCACCGCACATTATACACAGGCAGAGCACTCATAGTGCAGTTTCCTACGTTCTTAGTAAATGTGCCCCACAGTATGATTCCCTGTGCTCCCCCTCAGGTCTCGTAGACGTATATCTACCATCAAAATCCATCATGATCAACCAGGGACACTTGTTATATTTGTTATCCATGGCTTCTTTCATTTTAAAAAGCTTGAAGTTGGGTTTTTACAGACACCCCCTGTGCTTCAGCTTCACATCTGCCTGATGTGATAAAGGCAGTATCAAGGCTCATTAGCATAATTTAAAAAGTGCATTTTATCTTATCTTTATCTTATTTAATATAGTGGGGATTCCACATTTACTGTGTGTGTTCTTTAAATTATTACACCAGATAGAGAAGCCCAGACCTTTGTACTTTGTACCTCTGTTTCTTCGTTTACAACACAGGCCACTAGGGGGCATCAAAGTAGAAATAATGCAGGATGATGCCTAAGAAGGATATTTCAGTACAGTGTTTGATGGACTCTTGATTGGCAGAAGTAGAAGGAAACATTTACCTACAGTATATGGACTAGAGCAGTAGAACCAAGGATGTAACAAGAAGTTCCCTTGGCCCCAATCCAAACTCCATAAGAGGGTTCTAATCTACCTTGTAATATTCATAATGTATTTATTTTGTTTTGTTATGTTGTTTGTGCTTTACTAATTCCGGCTAGCTTCCCGACTCCCATGTCCCCGACCTTTGACTTGTTCCTTGACTACATTCCTTTATCTTGCCCTGGCCTGCTGTTCATCTGAGACGGCTCTAGCCAGTTGTGACCACAAATTCTTCTGCCCACGCTGACCTTTGAACTAAAACACCACACATCCTGACCACAACATGCTCTGTACCTGACCCTATAGCACAATGGCAGATTAGAATGTGGGGAATTCAGCCAAAACATTGACTAGAAGTAGTGACATGCCAAGAGATGTTTGGCAAGTCCATATCCTGAATAAGAGTCAATAGCACCTGCATCTTTAACACACACAGGCTATTGATTCCGAGGAGCAGCACCCTCTTTATGATGTCATGGCACCACCTGCTTCTACCCGCAATGGCAAGTACCCAGACAGAAGAGTCAGATGAAATGACATATTCCCTTAAGTCTTTGGTGAAATGGAGAAAATAAAAGGAGAACATATCTCTGTAATGTTTTATGCCTAAAAATAAATTCTATATCACAATGGCAGCTGTTAGTTTTTTTTTTCAGTGTTCAGAGCCGTACAATGTGTCATTATTTGCTAATCCAGCAAATTTATATAGATGGCAAAATGGGGAAGTAGTGGTGATACTGATATTTGGACCTTTTTTTTATCAAATGGAATTTGTTAAACAAATGAAATCTTTTTTTAAAATTATTTTTATAGAGTTTTGGAAATTTAGGGGACATACTTTTGGCAGGCTGTTATAGCGGTGCTTCATTGACAACCACAGCAAGCACAATTTAAGCAACTTGGTCTATTTTGACTGTGGCACTTAATTGGTTAACACCTACAATTGCTGCCAGCATCCCAGTTGTTAATACTGGGTGTACAATACTCAAAAGCCCTCTCCGCACGGGTGTTAGTGCAACAACCCTGCCGATGGACAGGGTAGGTAGTTGTTCTGAATAACGCCCTCTCCATGTTAGTAACTCCCTAGGGAGCCTGATCAGCTCACTAGATGGTTTCCATTCCAACTGGAAACACTGCCTGGGAGGGAAACAGTTAACATATCAATTGTCTGTAACCAATGATATGATGTTTTTTTGGCAAGCTGGAAGCTGATTTGACAGTGCTGCCACCCCACTAGGGGAGTATAAAAACCCCTTTCTTGGTTGGGCACATGGTCAGACTCCATCAGCAGAGTAAGCAGAGGAGAGTGCAGCACCTGCCTGTGCTGCACTAGTCGGTGACACACTACCAAGGAGCAGAGGTGTCTCAGGCGTGATGCCTGACACCCTGGGCAAGTCAGGAGACTAAGCACCAGAGCAGAGCTACACTGTCCAGACTCGGCTCCATCTTACCCAGCCCAGCCTGAAGTTATTACCAGGCTGTGAGCAACCCTTTCTGCGGACCAGCTATCAGTTTTCCAGCCTTCTGAACCTGTTGCTGTTGATGTTGCCTGCTGTTCAATAAAGAAACGTGAGTTGATTTGTACAACATGCCTCTGTGTGATCCCTGGTGATCCAGGCTGCTTCACCTTCATGGGCTCCCCGTCCTCCATCACCCAGGGATTTCTATAGACACCCCTTGCACAAACTTGCTAGAGACCTGCCAGGTTATAGGCCCATCCTCTAGTCCCAATACCAAGCACCATGACCAAGGGCGTAACTTTAGGGGGTGCAGAGGTTGCGATCACATCTGGGCCCAAGAGGTTTAGGGGGCCCCTTATGGTGTCACTTTCCCATATGAGAAGACTATTACTAGAAACCATACATTATAGTGGGGGGCCTGGCACAGACATTGCACTGGGGTCCATCAGCTTCTAGTTACGCTACTGACCGTGACCATAGCATGCCCAAGGCTGCATAAACCAGCCACTCCGAGATTCTGGGCCCCAGCCCCGGAATATAGAAGGAAATCATCGTGAACCTGTCACCATCCTGAATAACAGATTGCCTTTAATATTGATAACCTATACCAGTGATGGGCAACCTTTTGAGCTTGGTGTGTCAAAATTCGCCAAAAAACCGAGCATAACTCGGGTGGTGTGTCACCTTGAGAAAAAAAAAACTAATTTTGTGATATTTAGAGTTTAACCCCTTAACGACTTGGCCTTTTTTAGTTTTTTCACTTCCATTTTTCACACCCCACCTTCAAAAATCTATAACTTTTTTATTTTTCCACATAAAGAGCTCTGTGATGGCTTATTTTCTGCGTAACAAATTGCACTTCGTAGTGACGGTATTTAATATTCCAAGGCGCGTACTGGGAAGTGGGAAAAAAATTCCAAATGCAGTGAAAATGGTGAAAAAACACATTTGCGACGTTTTCTTGTGGGCTTGGATTTTACAGCTTTCACTGTGCGCCCAAATGACATGTCTACTTTATTCTTTGGGTTGCTACGATCACAGGGATACCACATTTGTACAGGTTTTATAATGTTTTCATACATTTAAAAAAATTAAAACCTCCTGTACAAAAATTTTTTTTTTTTGATTTTGCCATCTTCTGGCGCTAATAACTTTTTCATACTTTGGTGTACGGAGCTGTGGGTGGTGTCATTTTTTGCGACTTTTGATGGCGTTTTCATTGCTATCATTGTTAGGACTGTGCTACCTTTTGATCACTTTTTATTAATTTTTTTATATTTTCCAAAATGGCAAAAAAATGTCATTTTTGACTTCGGACGCTATTTTCCGTTACGGGGTTAAACGCAGTGAAAAACCGTTATTATATTTTGATAGATCGGACATTTTCGGACGCGGTGATACCTAATGTGTTTATGATTTTTACTGTTTATTAATATTAATATCCAGGGCCGATTCTAGCATATTTGCTGCCTGAGGCGAATATTAAAATGCTGCCCCCCCCCCCCCGCTCCCTGTTAAGTAAATCCTTAAACTTTACTAACAATTAACAACCCTACAGTCAGCTCCCTGACACTGTGTGACTGACTACAGGATCTGAGAGACATTAGTGGCATCTAGTACCTTATAGATGACAATCTCTTCCATCAGGGGGACTTTATTCCGGGTTCTCCAATCCATGACGTATCACTGCTGAATTCACGGCCAGATATCTTCAGCTCCGTGCAGCATCTCCACCCGGCGTCCCTAAAAATACCACAGTCACTTACAGTATAAAGTCTCCTGGATAACAACACTGCGCTCCTAAATAATATATACCCTTCACAACACAACTAACCGCACTCTCCCCACATATAACACATCCCTTCATTATATAGGGATAAAATCTTGCCCCACATATACAGTCCAGTCCCCTCCCAGCTTAGTAATATACTGTATCCCATATACTGCCCTCCCAGCTTAGTAATATACTGTATCCCATATACAGCCCCCCAGCTTAGTAATATACTGTATCCCATATACAGCCCCCGCAGCTTAGTAATATACTGTACCCATAAACAGCCCTCCCAGCTTAGTAATATACTGTACCCCATATACAGTCCCCCCCCAGCTTAGTAATATACTGTACCCCATATACAGCCCCCCAGCTTAGTAATATACTGTACCCCATATACATCCCCCCAGCTTAGTAATATACTGTATCCCATATACAGCCCCCCAGCTTAGTAATATACTGTATCCCATATACAGCCGCCCCAGCTTAGTAATATACTGTATCCCATATACATCCCCCCAGCTTAGTAATATACTGTATCCCATATACAGCCCCCCAGCTTAGTAATATACTGTACCCCATATACATCCCCCCAGCTTAGTAATATACTGTATCCCATATACATCCCCCCAGCTTAGTAATATACTGTACCCCATATACAGCCCCCCAGCTTAGTAATATACTGTATCCCATATACAGCCCCCCAGCTTAGTAATATACTGTATCCCATATACAGCCCCCCAGCTTAGTAATATACTGTACCACATATACATCCCCCCAGCTTAGTAATATACTGTATCCCATATACAGCCCCACAGCTTAGTAATATATTGTACCCCATATACATCCCCCCAGCTTAGTAATATACTGTATCCCATATACAGCCCCACAGCTTAGTAATATATTGTACCCCATATACATCCCCCCAGCTTAGTAATATACTGTACCCCATATACAGCCCCCCAGCTTAGTAATATACTGTATCCCATATACAGCCCCCCAGCTTAGTAATATACTGCATCCCATATACAGCCGCCCAGCTTAGTAATATACTGTATCCCATATACAGCCCCCCAGCTTAGTAATATACTGTACCCCATATACAGCCCCAGCTTAGTAATATACTGTACCCCATATACAGCCCCCCAGCTTAGTGATATACTGTATCCCATATACATCCCCCCAGCTTAGTAATATACTGTATCCCATATACAGGCCCCCAGCTTAGTAATATACTGTATCCCATATACATCCCCCAGCTTAGTAATATACTGTATCCCATATACATCCCCCCAGCTTAGTAATATACTGTATCCCATATACAGCCCCCCAGCTTAGTAATATACTGTATCCCATATACATCCCCCCAGCTTAGTATTATACTGTATCCCATATACAGCCCCCAGCTTAGTAATATACTGTATCCCATATACAGCCCCCCAGCTTAGTAATATAATGTATCCCATATACAGCCCCCAGCGTAGTAATATACTGTATCCCATATACAGCCCCCAAGCTTAGTAATATACTGTACCCCATATACAGCCCCCAGCTTAGTAATATACTGTATCCCATATACAGCCCCCCAGCTTAGTAATATACTGTACCCCATATACAGCCCCCAGCTTAGTAATATACTGTATCCCATATACATCCCCCAGCTTAGTAATATACTGTATCCCATATACAGCCGCCAGCTTAGTAATATACTGTATCCCATATACATCCCCCCGGCTTAGTAATATACTGTATCCCATATACATCCCCCCAGCTTAGTAATATACTGTATCACATATACAGCCCCCCAGCTTAGTAATATACTGTATCCCATATACATCCCCCAGCTTAGTAATATACTGTATCCCACATACATCCCCCAGCTTAGTAATATACTGTATCCCATATACAGCCCCCCAGCTTAGTAATATACTGTATCCCATATACATCCCCCCAGCTTAGTATTATACTGTATCCCATATACAGCCCCCCAGCTTAGTAATATACTGTATCCCATATACAGTCCCCCAGCTTAGTAATATACTGTATCCCATATACAGCCCCCCAGCTTAGTAATATACTGTATCCCATATACATCCCCCCAGCTTAGTATTATACTGTATCCCATATACAGCCGCCCAGCTTAGTAATATACTGTATCCCATATACAGCCCCCCAGCTTAGTAATATACTGCATCCCATATACAGCCCCCCAGCTTAGTAATATACTGTACCCCATATACAGCCCCAGCTTAGTAATATACTGTACCCCATATACAGCCCCCCAGCTTAGTGATATACTGTATCCCATATACATCCCCCCAGCTTAGTAATATACTGTATCCCATATACAGGCCCCCAGCTTAGTAATATACTGTATCCCATATACAGCCCCAGCTTTGTAATATACTGTATCCCATATACAGCCCCCCAGCTTAGTAATATACTGTATCCCATATACAGCCCCCCAGCTTAGTAATATACTGTATCCCATATACATCCCCCCAGCTTAGTAATATACTGTATCCCATATACAGCCCCCCAGCTTAGTAATATACTGTATCCCATATACATCCCCCCCAGCTTAGTAATATACTGTATCCCATATACAGCCCCCCAGCTTAGTAATATACTGTATCCCATATACATCCCCCCCAGCTTAGTAATATACTGTATCCCATATACAGCCCCCCAGCTTAGTAATATACTGTATCCCATATACAGCCTCCCAGCTTAGTATTATACTGTATCCCATATACAGCCCCCCAGCTTAGTAATATACTGTATCCCATATACTGCCCTCCCAGCTTAGTAATATACTGTATCCCATATAAAGCCCTCTCAGCTTAGTAATATACTGTATCCCATATACAGCCCCCCAGCTTAGTAATATACTGTATCCCATATACAGCCCCCCAGCTTAGTAATATACTATATCCCATATACAGCCCCCCAGCTTAGTAATATACTGTATCCCATATACAGCCCCCCAGCTTAGTAATATACTATATCCCATATACAGCCCCCCAGCTTAGTAATATACTGTATCCCATATACAGCCCCCCAGCTTAGTAATATACTGTATCCCATATACAGCCCCCCAGCTTAGTAATATACTGTATCCCATATACATCCCACCAGCTTAGTAATATACTGTATCCCATATACAGCCCCCCAGCTTAGTAATATACTGTATCCCATATACAGCCCCCCAGCTTAGTAATATACTGTATCCCATATACAGCCCCCCAGCTTAGTAATATACTGTATCCCATATACATCCCCCCAGCTTAGTATTATACTGTATCCCATATACAGCCGCCCCAGCTTAGTAATATACTGTATCCCATATACAGCCCCCCAGCTTAGTAATATACTGCATCCCATATACAGCCCCCCAGCTTAGTAATATACTGTACCCCATATACAGCCCCAGCTTAGTAATATACTGTACCCCATATACAGCCCCCCAGCTTAGTGATATACTGTATCCCATATACATCCCCCCAGCTTAGTAATATACTGTATCCCATATACAGGCCCCCAGCTTAGTAATATACTGTATCCCATATACAGCCCCAGCTTTGTAATATACTGTATCCCATATACAGCCCCCCAGCTTAGTAATATACTGTATCCCATATACAGCCCCCCAGCTTAGTAATATACTGTATCCCATATACATCCCCCCAGCTTAGTAATATACTGTATCCCATATACAGCCCCCCAGCTTAGTAATATACTGTATCCCATATACATCCCCCCCAGCTTAGTAATATACTGTATCCCATATACAGCCCCCCAGCTTAGTAATATACTGTATCCCATATACATCCCCCCCAGCTTAGTAATATACTGTATCCCATATACAGCCCCCCAGCTTAGTAATATACTGTATCCCATATACAGCCTCCCAGCTTAGTATTATACTGTATCCCATATACAGCCCCCCAGCTTAGTAATATACTGTATCCCATATACTGCCCTCCCAGCTTAGTAATATACTGTATCCCATATAAAGCCCTCTCAGCTTAGTAATATACTGTATCCCATATACAGCCCCCCAGCTTAGTAATATACTGTATCCCATATACAGCCCCCCAGCTTAGTAATATACTGTATCCCATATACAGCCCCCCAGCTTAGTAATATACTGTATCCCATATACAGCCCCCCAGCTTAGTAATATACTGTATCCCATATACAGCCCCCCAGCTTAGTAATATACTGTATCCCATATACTTCCCACCAGCTTAGTAATATACTGTATCCCATATACAGCCCCCCAGCTTAGTAATATACTGTATCCCATATACAGCCCCCCAGCTTAGTAATATACTGTATCCCATATACATCCCCCCAGCTTAGTAATATACTGTATCCCCTATACATCCCCCCAGCTTAGTAATATACTGTATCCCATATACATCCCCCCAGCTTAGTAATATACTGTATCCCCTATACATCCCCCCAGCTTAGTAATATACTGTATCGCATATACAGCCTCCCAGCTTAGTATTATAATGTATCCCATATACAGCCCCCCAGCTTAGTAATATACTGTATCCCATATACAGCCCCCCAGCTTAGTAATATACTGTATCCCATATACAGCCCCCAGCTTAGTAATATATTGTACCCCATATACATCCCCCCAGCTTAGTAATATACTGTATCCCATATACAGCCCCCCAGCTTAGTAATATACTGTACCCCATATACAGCCCCCCAGCTTAGTAATATACTGTATCCCATATACAGCCCCCCAGCTTAGTAATATACTGTACCCCATATACAGCCCCCCAGCTTAGTAATATACTGTATCCTATATACAGCCCTCCTAGCTTAGTAATATACTGTATCCCATATACAGCCCCCCAGCTTAGTAATATACTGTATCCCATATACATCCTCCCAGCTTAGTAATATACTGTATCCCATATACATCCCCCCAGCTTAGTAATATACTGTATCCCATATACATCCCCCCAGCTTAGCAATATACTGTATCCCATATACAGCCCCCCCAGCTTAGTAATATACTGTATCCCATATACATCCCCCCAGCTTAGCAATATACTGTATCCCATATACAGCCCCCCAGCTTAGTAATATACTGTATCCCATATACATCCCCCCAGCTTAGTAATATACTGTATCCCATATACAGCCCCCCAGCTTAGTAATATACTGTATCCCATATACTGCCCTCCCAGCTTAGTAATATACTGTATCCCATATAAAGCCCTCTCAGCTTAGTAATATACTGTATCCCATATACAGCATCCCAGCTTAGTAATATACTGTATCCCATATACAGCCCCCCAGCTTAGTAATATACTGTACCCCATATACAGCCCCCCAGCTTAGTGATATACTGTATCCCATATACATCCCCCCAGCTTAGTGATATAGTGATATATAATATATACAGCACCCCCCAGTATAAAATGATTCTGGCCCCAAATAATATCTATAGCATCCCCCCCCCCCAGTATAAAATAACTATAGCCCCAAATAATATCTATAGCATCCCCCCAGTATAAAATAAGTATAGCCCCAAATAATATCTATAGCATCCCCGCCAGTATAAAATAATTATAGCCCCAAATAATATATATAGCCCCCCCCCCCAGTATAAAATAATTATAGCCCCAAATCCCCAAATAAAATATACAGAACCCCCCCACCCCCCCACCCCCGCCCCTAGTATAAAATAATTCTGGCCCCATATAATATCTTTAGCATCCCCCCAGTATAAAACAATCATAGCCCCAAATAATATATATATATTGCATCCCCCCAGTATAAAATAATTACGGTATAGCCCCAAATAATATAAATATATATTGCACCCCCCCCCCCCCCAGTATAAAATAATTATAGCCCCAAATAAAATAGCATTCCATGATCCCTTCCCCCCCCCCCCCAGTTTAAAATAATTTTGGCCCCATATGATATATATAGCGCCCCCCTTCCCCGCCGCAGTATTAATTATTAGCCACAATTCATTAAATACATGAAAAATAATAAAAATCCTACTCACCTGCAGGCAGCTGCTCCCTCGGCGCGGCTCCGGTGTTCACGCGGCTCTCCTGTGAGCCGCTGCTCCGCACAGTGACACAGGCGGCGTGAGGTCGTGACGCCTGTGTCACTGCTTAGAACGGAGCGACGCAGCTGCCGGAAAGGCGCTGCGTCGCTCCGCATATAAATCGCACCTGTGTCTTAAAGAGACAGGCGCGATTTATTTAGCTGGTGGGCGATTCGGGCGTTAATGGACGCCCGAATCGCCCACTTTAGATCGGCGAATTTCGCCGCCCTTTACAGGGACCCGCATTCTGCCGCCTGAAGCGAGATTTTCATCTCGCCTCATGGCAGATGCGGCCCTGTTAATATCAGTTCTAGGGAAAGGGGGGTGATTTGAATTTTTAGGTTTTTATAATATAATTTTTTTTTTTTAACTTTTTTTTACTTTTACTTTAACTATTTTTCAGACTCCCTAGGGTACTTTAACCCTAGGTTGTCTGATCGATCCTACCATATACTGCCATACTGCAATATGGCAGTATATGGGGATTTTACTCCTCATTCATTACAATGTGCTGATAGCACATTGTAATGAATGGGTTAAAACTAGACAGCTTTGGGCCTTCGTGAGGCCCGATGCTGTCATGGCAACGGATCACCGCTCCCCGTGACGTCATCGCTCCCCGGCCCATGCGGCGCCATCTTTTTGAAGCCTCCGGCAGCATTGCCGGCGGCGATCGCGGTGAAAGCACCCGCGATCGGTGCTAGCACCGATTGCGGGTGTTACCGGTAAGCCTTTGCTGCAATATGCTGCAAGGGTGCCATGAACTAAGATAAGTGAGGGTGAGGGGGAATTATTCCAGTGATGGCGAACCTGTGGCAGTCCAGCAACAGCTAGTTTTAAGGACATTTGTGTCCTGAGAAGTGCCCCCCAAAGAGTGTACATCACAGCCCAGCCGGAAGAGCTCAACTCAATAAATTAACTTACCTAACTGGCACAGGCTCCAACGACACCATGAGCCTCCGTTACTCCTCTTCAGGCCGCTTCTGCTCCTGTGTAGATGTTCCCGCGCAGGCACAGCATAGGTTGCGTCTTTGCGAGCTGGGGCTGCTCTGTCTCCACGCTCCACTCTGGCATCATTGGGCGGCCTCCGCAGAGCAGGACAGGGACAGCAGCTGCAATCTCTCTGACTGAGATGCAGCCGCTCGCTGCAGACCACATCGCCAACCGACCGCCCGACCGGCCCCAGACAACAGACAACGGCACTACAGCAATTTCTCTCCAGCAGCCGTGTGTCACTGAAAATGGCTACGTGTGTCAGTGCTGACACGCGTGTCATAGGTTGGCCATCACTGACCTATACGAAGGATAGATCAACAATATAAAAAACCAATGTAAATATTTTGCACAAACAATGTTAATTTGGCAATGAATCAGTAGTAATAAATACAGATTTAGCATTTAATGGGGAGATGTATTAATGTGTTAGTCTTTAGACTAAACTAGAGTAAAACTAGACCATTCTCTACAGCGCAAGATTAATCTGGTGCAGTATGACTGGAGAGTCGGACTTTGCACTTTCTTTTAGTCGGTCTAATTTGCTGCACCACAATATTGAATTTTCTTGGGCACAGGTTATTTTTTGGTGCAGACACCCCCCTTTTACAGAGGGCACGCCCCTTTTTTGTAGGAGTTGGAAAATTGCCTTAACTGGTCTAAAACTTTCAGTAAATGTGGGGTACACTGATGTAGACAGATTGCAAAATCTCCTCCATTGTCTTTTATGGTGAATAAATAATTCCATGGAGTACTGCATCAACACTCCCTGATTACATAATTACACCCGTCCAGTAGTGCACTTGACTCATAAACTTGTTTGGCTAGTTAGTAAAATCACATAAGTAAAAAGAGGACATTAATTACACTGGGGCAAATTTTTCAAGCTGTCTGAAAGTCAGCATATTTCTAGTTGCCCATGGAAACCAATCACAGCTCAGCTTTCATTTTACCAGTGTTCATGAATATTTTAAATGGGAGCTGTGATTGGTTGCCATGGGCAACTAGAAATATTCAGAATTTCAGACAGCTTGATAAATCTGCCCCACTGTGTCTCCGGTTTGCATTTTTTGCGGTTTGTTTGTTCTTTTACTTGTCTTGTAATTTATGTATATTGTTGTTTTGCCTTATTAAATGGGTTTAGAATTGTTGCACAACCAATTCATTTTCGCCTAATTTGTCGCAAATTATTCCCCCTAAGTAGATCTCATTTACAACCAATCATGACGCTAGAATGAGAAAAGCTGAACATTCCTAGCTTCATTTTTTTCACAAAAAAAACAACAAAACGAATGTATAGACTCGAGTATAAACCGACCCAAGTATAAGCCGAGGCCCCTAATTTTACCACCAAAACTGGGAAAACCTATTAATTCAAATATAAGCCGAGGGTGGGAAATGCATTGGTCACAGTCTCCCAGTATATAGCCAGAAATTTCCCTGTAGTGTATAGCCTGCCAGCCCCCTGTCGTATATAGCCTACCAGCCCCTGTAGTATATAGTCTACCAGCCCCATGTAGCATACAGCCAATCAGCCATCCTCCTTAAGTATACAGCCAACCAGCCAGCCCCCTTTAATGTACAGCCAACCAGCCAGCCCCCTTAAGTATACAGCCAGCCAGCCCCCTTTAGTATATAACCAGCCCGCATTAAAAAAATAAACTTACATACTCACCTTCCTGCGTCCCCCATGCTCGTAGTGGCATCCCGATGCTCGTTGCGGGTCCTCTTCTGTCTTCTTTCCGGCACAAACTATGACGTCACCAGCGGCTGCATCATAGTATGCGCCGGCTGGCAGATCGCATGGCGGCGGCTCTGCTGGCTGTTACAGCGGAAAGAAGACAGAAGAGGACCCGTAACGAGCATAGGGGACACCGGAAGGTGAGTATGTCAGTTAATTCTTTTATTGACTTGTGGTGAGATTTTTCAGCAGATTTTTTGTACACGAGTATATACACTCACCGGCCACTTTATTAGGTACACCTGTCCAACTGCTCATAAAGACTTAATTTCTAATCAGCCAATCACATGGCGGCAACTCAGTGCATTTAGGCATGTAGACACGGACAAGACAATCTCCTGCAGTTCAAACCGAGCATCAGTATGGGGAAGAAAGGTGATTTGAGTGCCTTTGAACGTGGCATGGTTGTTGGTGCCAGGGATTTTCACGCACAACCATCTCAAGGGTTTACAGAGAATGGTCCAAAAAAGAAAAAACATCCAGTGAGCGGCAGTTCTGTGGGCGGAAATGCCTTGTTGATGCCAGAGGAGAATGGGCAGACTGGTTCAAGCTGATAGAAAGGCAACAGTGACTCAAATTGCCACCCGTTACAACCAAGGTAGGCAGAAGAGCATCTCTGATGCACAGTACGTCGAACTTTGAGGCCGCTGGGCTACAGCAGCACAAGACCACACCGGGTGCCACTCCTTTCAGCTAAGAACAGGAAACTGAGGCTACAATTTGCACAAGCTCATCGAAATTGGACAGTAGAAGATTGGAAAAACGTTGCCTGGTCTGATGAGTCTCGATTTCTGCTGTGACATTCGGATGGTAGGGTCAGAATTTGGCGTCAACAACATGAAAGCATGGATCCATCCTGCCTTGTATCAACGGTTCAGGCTGGTGGTGGTGGTGTCATGGTGTGGGGAATATTTTCTTGGCACTCTTTGGGCCCCTTGGTACCAATTGAGCATCGTTGCAATGCCACAGCCTACCTGAGTATTGTTGCTGACCATGTCCATCCCTTTATGAGCACAATGTACCCTGTAACATCTGATGGCTACTTTCAGCAGGATAATGCGCCATGTCATAAAGCTGGAATCATCTCAGACTGGTTTCTTGAACATGACAATGAGGTCACTGTACTCAAATGGCCTCCACAGTCACCAGATCTCAATCCAATAGAGCATCTTTGGGATGTGGTGGAACGGGAGATTCGCATCATGGATGTGCAGCCGACAAATCTGCGGCAACTGTGTGATGCCATCATGTCAATATGGACCAAAATCTCTGAGGAATGCTTCCAGCACCTTGTTGAATCTATGCCACGAAGAATTGAGGCAGTTCTGAAGGCAAAAGGAGGTCCAACCCATTACTAGCATGGTGTACCTAATAAAGTGGCCAGTGAGTGTACGTATGCCCACACTACATGTTATAAGTGCAGAGACCAAAAGTTAAAGATATGGAAAAAAAACCATTAATTTTCTTGCAGAAGTCTCTCCCTTTTTTATTATGCAGTATAGAAAATCTAGTCTGATAATATTTTTAGATCTGCACATTAAGATTGACAATTATCCCACTGAAAATATGATCTTATAGAAAATGATGAAGCAGTTACTTGAGGCTGAAGTATTTTTTCATGTTGCTTTCAGTTAATTTTTCATCTGGGAAGTGAAGACCTGCTCAGAGCAGGAAAGTTTTGTTTTTTTCTGTGACTTTTTAGGCACAAAATAATGATAGATGTAGTGCAAATATCTGCAGAACACCCATTCACTATGTCAACGCACAGAGACTCAAAACCACTACGTGACAAATTTTAGCCTGCACCCTAAAAAGTCCCAAATTAGAAATCTATTAACTATGACATAAATTGTGCAAACCCCCCCAAAAATGACTCAAAATATTGTGAGGTAGATTATTATCAAGTAATCATGTGACATATATCACTTCAATAGAAAGTACAATTAGCAGAATATGGGGGTGACGAATAATATCATTCATAATTAACAATTGACTTTTGTGAGACACCAGTGACGGCACAAGAATTATAGTATGAAATGATCATTGTGGAGAAGAATGGGCAGGGTCAGGCCTTATGCTCTCACTGTCAGTATTGTGGCACCAATGCAGTTGGTGCGCTCGTGCACATCTGCCTGTGGTCAACTGCGTGCGTTATTTTGCACCCGTAATGCAGTTGGCTGTGATTCACATGCTGTTTTTTAAGTCCATTGTTGCTTTATCTACATGTGAAGCACTGCATTATAGACAAGCAAAGCAAATGCAGCTGTCGAGTGGATTAACTGCATTGCAGATGCTGGACTCTGAGGTTGTGGCCTTACCCTATTGGTAAGAAGCAGGTGCCTGGTAGGGGCACAGTCCTTGCTGGCTCCTGACATTGTATAAGGTATTCCTATACAGATACATGTATAGAAAAAGAGCAAATCATGAGTGAGACTTCGAAACGCGTTGATCTTATGGCATCTGTTTGTCGCAGTTGCATAAAATTTAATCCACAATAAAGAAGAAGCCTTATTCATATTTTGCGTGTGCTGAGTGCTGGATATCTTGTTTTTTTTCAATATATATAGATACATGTTACTAGTGGCCAAAGGAGGGAGTTGGTATTGGGACAGCATAAGTTTGAGAAGTGTGAGAAAAATGAGGTTGTTACACTTTAACATGCTTGAATAGGGCACCATTGAGTGCACATATGTTCAGTTTATACATGTAATGTGTATTGTCAGCTGTACGGACTGAAGTAAGTATATTATGTAGCGGATGCTCCTGAAGAAGAATCTGGCATGTTGGCTTCCAATATTTCTTCTCAACTGAGATTAAAGGCTACCAGGGGGTCTGGATACAATTTACTCTCCTCAGTAGAGACTTCACGAGCCAAAAGAAACTCTAGAAGAAGTAGCTGTCGGCCAGATGAGCGTTTAGCTTATAGAAGTGCATGGCCAACTAAATGGGTCACATTAAACAGTTCAAGGGGGTCAAGACCAAACCGCTCCGCCTCCTGGATGACCCAATACTGAATAGTTTTTTGTTGTTTGCAACTATTTACGTTTATCATTCGATTAGGTGGGATTGCCCCTGTAAGATATTGGAGTCCTAGGTGTGGAACTTCATTACAGACACCTTACAGCTGATCATTGCAGCCTGGGACTATAGTAACATCCAGAGAGCTTCACCAGAGGTCACAGTGGGCAAAGGGGTCTGTCTCTAACCAGGGGTCGGGTGTTCTCTTTTTGTCAAATCTTCAAAATACCAGCCCATCCTACTACAAAAAATCCCTCTTCTGCATGCGTAAAATCAGCTGTAGGCAGTGCCCCTGCGCCTCACAATGGGTAATCCGTATAAGAATGCTATTATTCTACCTGTATCCACCCCGCCATGTACGGTCATAGGTTCATTTTACCTGTTCACAACGCAGAACCAGCTTCTTAAACACACAGACATCAGATCATATCACTAAGGGAAGCTGTGTTTGCCCTCACATTACACAGCAATGGCTGCTCATTTTTCACTGCAGGTGACATATACTATATGGCTGCCATTAATAGGATACCAGGTAATATGTAATCCTGTGGAGTCCACCATAACTTATTGCAATAGCCTCTCCACTATTATCTGTAATATTGAGCAGCTATACAATGCTGTGGGTTGGCAGGGCTCTGGCCACATGTAGTTACCACAGCGTCTGCTTGTAGCCTTTGGGATTGTTTATACCTTTAGCTTTTTACATGCAGTTTTTAATGACAAAATCAGGTTTGGCTCATAAAGGGTGCAAACCTATAAAGGACAGATGTAGCTACAAAAATTTGAACATGCAAACCCAGCAGCTAAACTTTGTGATCCATTGGAATATATTATCAAAAGAAGACTAAAACTACCGTATTTTTCGGACTATAAGGCGCACCGGATTATAAAGCGCACCATCAATAAATGCCTGCTAAAATGTCTAGGTTTATATATAAGGCGCACCTGATTATAAGAATGAATGACCAGCAGGTGGCAGACCTGTGCACAGTTCAAGGCAGCTGTTGTCTGTAAGTGGTTAATATATAAGGCGCACTGGACTATAAGGCGCACCTTTGATTTCTGAGAAAATCAAAGGATTTTTTGTGCACCTTATAGTCCGAAAAATACGGTAGTATAAGTAAAAAGAAAAGTAAATCCTGACAGGACTCCTACGAGAGACAGAGTCCCGCTGAACCCACCCCAACACTATGTGATTGGCCGCACTCTCTGTATCAGTATATAAATGGCTGTTCACACTGTGTGGGTGGGGTAATCCGGACTCTTACTGTCTCCCCTGGGAGTCAGGATGCTCCATATCATATAAACATTTACATCACAGAGCTCTGTTTAAGTCTCTTCATTATATCCTGTATACACATAGGACAACATAAATCACATGACAATTTCACTTTAAAAATAAAGTGCTGTATTATTCGAAAAAAGCAAATAGAATATAAAGACATTTCATTACAAATTGTTTGTCTCAAAAAAACACTTATCGTTAAAGTATTTGGAAAAACTAAAGAACATATTAAAACATTATTTTGCGAGGACCTTTCACCACTTTCATCCAACCGCAACTCTATGGAACCTATAGCAGCCATTGTTCTACTGATTCTGGAATTTTCTCTATAACCTCCACTATAACGGAGTAATCAATTTTCATAAATTATTATCCTGTTAAATGGGCGGAACAAGACCATCTCCTCAAGCCAAGGACCACCCACCTGACACCAGAGAGAATAACCAGCATAGTTTCATTATCCATAATGATAATAAGGATAGCTGCTATCAGATGGGTGTTCCTTGCTCTACCCATCTGGAAATGATGACATTGATTAATCAGGACTGGTAGGGGTAGAGAGAAAACTCGGTGCAAGGTCCCCTTTAAATGCACGTACTGATGAACTGATATTGATGAAGTCGGTGCAAGGTCCCCTTGAAATGCACTTATTCATTGGTACAGTCCATTTTCATTATTTGTATAATACAGGCATTAATTCTTCTAACGGCTCTGGCCTTTGTACAGTCAACTCTCTGATTCAGGTTCAGGTCCAGAGTACATTATCTGTTGGCATAAAAAAATCAATACCACCGCCAGCACTATCCAGCAGCAGTCTACTTTGGCCATACTCTGCCCTGGCAATAAACGTGATATTATCCACATAGACAAGGGATTTCATAATATGTTTAGGGTCTTGTCTCAGTGTGCTTCATATCTCATAGGGCTTATGTTCACGTAAAAGGGTATGGACAAATATATCTTAAATGACGCTTCCCTCCAAGGCACGTGGGGGGTAAAGGAAACAACTGCGTAATACTTGCTACTTCCAAAACTATGGGGATAATCTTTTTTCACTCAACTTTTGTTTTAGCTCCACCACACTAACGGATGAGGATTCCGATCCGATGAAACCATCTTAGTTCCACATTCCAATTGATGGAGAAATTGCTCCAAGAAACATATGATACAATACATACACAGCCATGACAAAGAAATACAATTCAATGGCTTTTATTTTTTAATTCAAGCACCTTTGAGTTGTAAAATCCATCCATAATGTACAAGAATACTTCAGCATAAGTCGTTCCATATAAAAAATATATATATATGTATATTTACATGAGGTGCAGTGACCTGAGGCTTTTCTTTAGTAGTAACGTAGAACCAGTACAGACCCTCCAGCCATTATGTAGTCACTGGAGGACTCAAGGTTGGTTAGTTCTGCTGAGAATAAAATTATCATCCTCGAATGCCAATGCAGATTGGTCCATGTTCCCGAGTAAGCTGTGTTGGTCTTCTTGTCTGTCTGAGAGCATATGTTTCTCTTTCTGGATACTAGAGGTGATATGGCTCCAGCTAACATTGGTGTTCTTAAAAGCGTGCAGAAGGAAAATGCCCACAATAATGGTGACAAATCCACTTAGGGTCCCAATCATGTCACTGACGTCCATACTGTTCCATTCCTTGAATAGGATTACGGAGCAGGTGACCACCATGGTAGTAAAGAACACATAGTAAATGGGGGTCACCATGGACGTATTGAACACATCCAAGGCTTTGTTGAGATAATTGATCTGCGTGCTGACCGAAAGCATTAAAGTTGCCAATAAGATGTAAAAAAGAGGGTCTTTATAAACAGGTTTTCTTTCAAGGAAATCCTGAATAGCGATGCCCAATCCCTTGACACATGAAACAGAGAAGGCACCAATAATGGAACAAATGGCGATATACACCAGGATATTGGTTGGGCCTTTCTTTGGACTGACAACGAATATAAGGACAAGGGATGTCACAACTGCCAACACAGCGAATGTAATGAACCCTGTTGGGAGATAAATTGAAAAACAAACATTAAATTTCAAATAGGCAATTTGGTTAAAGCATAAAACAGATTTTAAATTATATGAATAACAAAGGAAAATTGAGAGGGTGAACCCAGTACAGCCTTATACAGGCCTCAGCCACCACACTGTCAACACAACGGCACTGCTGAGCCTTGGTACACCAGCAGATGCTGTCTATGATGGAAGGCCCCATGCTGGACCGAAGGCAAAGACCAAGGTAAGAATATGTTTTTTACTATTTTTATGCTCATTATATATATGTATATACACTCACCGGCCACTTTATTAGGTACACCTGTCCAACTGCTCGTTAACACTTAATTTCTAATCAGCCAATCACATGGTGGCAACTCAGTGCATTTAGGCATGTAGACATGGTCAAGACAATCTCCTGCAGTTCAAACCGAGCATCAGTATGGGGAAGAAAGGTGATTTGAGTGCCTTTGAACGTGGCATGGTTGTTGGTGCCAGAAGGGCTGGTCTGAGTATTTCAGAAACTGCTGATCTACTGGGATTTTCACGCACAACCATCTCTAGGGTTTACAGAGAATGGTCCGAAAAAGAAAAAACATGCAGTGAGAGGCAGTTCTGTGGGCGGAAATGCCTTGTTGATGCCAGAGGTCGGAGGAGAATGGGCAGACTGGTTCGAGCTGATAGAAAGGCAACAGTGACTCAAATCGCCACCCGTTACAACCAAGGTAGGCAGAAGAGCATCTCTGAACGCACAGTAAGTCGAACTTTGAGGCAGATGGGCTACAGCAGCACACCACCACACAAGCTCATCGAAATTGGACAGTAGAAGATTGGAAAACGTTGCCTGGTCTGATGAGTCTCGATTTCTGCTGCGACATTCGGATGGTAGGGTCAGAAATTGGAGTCAACAACATGAAAGCATGGATCCATCCTGCCTTGTATCAACGGTTCAGGCTGGTGGTGGTGGTGTCATGGTGTGGGGAATATTTTCTTGGCACTCTTTGGGCCCCTTGGTACCAATTGAGCATCGTTGCAACGCCACAGCCTACCTGAGTATTGTTGCTGACCATGTCCATCCCTTTATGACCACAATGTACCCAACATCTGATGGCTACTTTCAGCAGGATAATGCGCCATGTCATAAAGCTGGAATCATCTCAGACTGGTTTCTTGAACATGACAATGAGTTCACTGTACTCAAATGGCCTCCGCAGTCACCAGATCTCAATCCAATAGAGCATCTTTGGGATGTGGTGGAACGGGAGATTCGCATCATGGATGTGCAGCCGACAAATCTGCGGCAACTGTGTGATGCCATCATGTCAATATGGACCAAAATCTCTGAGGAATGCTTCCAGCACCTATGCCACGAAGAATTGAGGCAGTTCTATGTATAAGTGTGTCAACACTAACCTGGATCTCTGAGTTTGATCTCCATATCATGAAGAGAGGTGACCTCTTCTTCCTGAGGCGCATGTATCACCATCATTGTGGAGCCCAGGACACACAGGAGACAACCCAATTTTCCATGGATATTTAGCTTTTCATTCAGGAAATATGATGATAATACAGCACTAAAGAAATACAGAAAACATGCTATAATGCATCTTCCACACCTCTGTCTTTAACAAAATACTATACTAAAAGTAAGACATCAGCAACATCTATGTACAAATTCATAGACCATGTTCCATTCATCAGGATTTCACACCTAACCCCTAACTCACAGAATGGAACATTTCTCCCATAATCCAAATGAATACGGTATATTTAAATGGGGTATTCTATGAATATGCCCCTAAAGGTCCAGGGTGGGAAAAAAGAACAGATGCTTACCCCAATCTGACTCCCAGTACCTGTATCAACCCAGTAGTTTTGATTTTTGGGCATACACCCACTTGGAAATTACAGGATGACCCGGGGCCCATTTCAACCAAAGAGTGACCTCCTCAGGCCAGAGGACAACACAGGACAAGAACTCCCCTGAAGTACAAATGTCATCCCTTTGGTCCCTCATTGGATGAAGCAGGTCCCCAGTCCACCAGGAACCTCTGGGCAGACGCAGAACTAAAATCTGGAAGTACCCTTAAGCTATTAACATGTTATACATGGTTTTTCCAAACATATTCACATAGATATGTGATTTTTATAAGCCACAGTTAATTCATTATTGCTGTGGAATCCCCATTGAAAAGTTGCAGATTTGCTCCTGTAAAATACAATAAGACTGATCTTTAGCCGTTTTAGCTAGAGATTTCTAAAGAAGAACTTCTAAACCACCCACAATGAATCTACGGACGTTGCATAGTCACCATGTAGTCCGTACAGTAAATGTAATGTAAAAGGATAGTTACCAGATCAGAACGCTCAAGGCTCCCAGTGGTGTCACTAGTGTAGCAGGTGCAAATGCGTATGCTGCAAAGTTGGCGGCTTCTCCTGCTCCCACTAGAAACAAGGAATACAAATAGAATTCCGTTAGGAAAAAAACGAAAAACATGCATAACATTTCTTGAAAATATATTGGCCCAGATTTATTAAAGAGGAATTTATTTATCAAGAGGAATCACTCATAAGGCAGAGGACACAAGCATTATTGGGAACAGGAACTCCTAGGAACCATTGGTGTAACTTTGGACCCCAATACAAAATCTGTAGCACTTCCTCTGACAACAGTTTATCATTTATTGTATTTATCATTTTGCATGGGGAGAAGAGATCCCATGGGCTCCTTAAAAGGATTGTACTAACTTTGATTGTTGTCCGTTATCCACAGGATAGGGAATAACAATCTGGCAAGTGGCAGGACATGTGACACTCCATTCAATAGTATGGGAGTGCCGAAAGTTTCTGGACATGGCACTCGACCATCACCGGCACTCTCAGATAATGGATGGAAGTGCTGGAGATACATGAGGTGCTCCGAAATTTCTGGCACAACCCACAGCATTCAATGAGAATGGGACCCGTAAACTGCGGGGATCTGTTATTTGTGATTGATTGGGGTCCCAGTAGAGACCCCTACTTATCAGATATAAGTTATATTACTTATCAGATTGTTGTATAAAAATTAAAATTGGTACAACCCTTTAAAGGCTCATTTACTGGGTGTGACTGTCCCCACTGCACCCTTCTCCCTAAGTTACTCTTCTTGTAGTAACTCCCATTCTTGACATCTGATCCACGTCAATGTATGAAGGATATCCACCCACTTATTCCTCAAACAGCAAATTCATTACAGTATTTAATTTATAGTCATACAGTAGCAATAATCTGCTGTAAGTGGTCAATGATCGAGTACAACCTTTCCTAGGAACATTCATTCCCAATCATTGCCTACCGGGCCCTATGAATGTGTATACATTGTCACCACCAGCCTAGCGAAGCATCAGATATGACCACAATGTAAGCATTCCAGGGTGTGTCCGGTCACACACACATCACTATTAGCTGAAGGCACAGTTCACTAATAATCAGACTTACTTGAAAGTAGTCCGGCCCACCAGAGCCACTCCTTAAGGTACGAAAATCCACCCTGCCCTGTAAGACAACAATTTATTTAATTACATAGGAAAATCTTTCTAATAATTATAATGACGTTAATAGAGTGCATTGCTATAATACAACATCCCAGGAAGTGACATGTGTTCACCCTAAAAACTTGAGTGACTAGTTATGGCACAAGACAAGGTAAGAATTAAGGCAAGCGACAGCACACTACTGACATGTGATGCCTCTCCATACATAAAATGTAGGTGGACACTGGACCCATATGTTTCATAGGGTTGACAACATAATTATAACCCACAGTTATACGTATCCACATGTCAATACACTAATGTGAAATCACTAGCAGTACTTACTATGAGCTGTAAAATACTGATAAATACAAGTACAAGGATCTTCTCAAGTCAGACCAGACATGAAGAGTTCATGGATACAACAAAATATTTGGAAAAATATTCCCAATTTCCACGAATTTAAGGATGGTTGGGAACAATTACTGGGTGGAGCAGCATTTTTAGCTGCCAGAGTTTTAATCAGGGTAAGTACACAGCTGTGCCATACCAAAGTTAACACAACCTGCTTTAAACCCACTTATATAATGCGGTATTGGAAATTGCATAACTCTTATAGCCATCACCAGGACACTTCATTCATAAAAAAATGCCCTCAAAACCCAGTAGAACATGCTGTGCATTACTGACAGGATCTAGGCAGACATAAAAATTAAAATGTTCATCCGTTATGGTTTAGCCTACCACCTAATCTATATGTGACTGTCTTCAAGATATTAAAAAAGGAATGGACCAGAGGCAGTAAGGGGTTCACATACATAACAGTAAGACAAGAACAATTGCAGGTACAAATACAAAAACTACAGCCATCGGGAACAAAGTGGTAGAAGGACCCTGCCCATGAGGGCTTATAATCTATGTGGGAGGGCAGACACGAAGTGAGGGAGCAGATCAGTGCAGTTATTATACTATGGCAATATAATAGGACCAGTTCTGCCATAAAAGTAATAATCACAATAAATAAATCCTTAGTCCCTAGTTACCTATTAGTATTGATTACATTGCAGAACAATTACACATTCATTAAGACAGATTTCACAGAAAGAGTTAATTATACATTGCATTTCTTCCTTATCTTGGTGACCCGTTAACCTATTGGGTCCTTTAAAGCTGTGCAGTATGACAAAAAATCCTGTGAGTCCTATTTCATCTGATTACCATTCTCCCTGTCTCATGCCAACAAACTATCATTGATAGTACATAGATGGAAGATGCAGGACTCACAGGCTCGATATAGGAATTACTATTTTTTTGCGTTAAAATACTCAATTGTATCACAAAAAAGTATTTGAAAAGACCTAACAATTGTAGGATTCATATCAAACTCCCCCAAAATACATATACATTATACATATAAGTTGAGCTTTAGTACCTCAGTACGGTCACTACACAGTGGATGGAGCCATCTGCTTCTGGCTCCATACACTGTACTGTTCTAGTCCTGGGGGTAACTAAGAACAGCTTATTGGTCAGAACCCATATTGTTCGACCCCCACAGGCCTCATGCTGATTACCTATCATAATGATAGTTCATTAATATTAATAACCTGGGAAACTCATAAAAAGATTTGTCTAATTGTTCAATAATATGATATTATATGCTGTAAATTATCATAAATTTGAGAAAAATTTATTTTCCACATTTCAAAATAGAAGACATTATTGACCATCGTAGTGCCAGCCATGTTTTCTAAAATAATACTATAACTCACCCTCCATGAATTCCAAGAAACTATACTCTAGTAACCTCAATCTGAGTTGGACCTCTGAGGTCCATTATGATATTACTTCCTGGGCCCACCGGAGGATCCTCTGATTCTCTGGTGGGCCAGTCAGACATTGGACAACTGTTATTTGTAATGACCTTCACCAAAATAAATATTGACTATTGTTACATGTTATATGTAGTGTCTTCAGACAATTAGAGAACTTTAATTGCAGATGATGTGTCATTTGTTACCACAGACAATGTACATCTTATTTCTGGCTAGCAATAAATCCAGCAGTCAGGACAGAACCTTTCACCGGACTCTTCTTCTACAATGGGAAAACTGTACCAGTAACAACACGCTCATTAACTCATTAAGGCCCCCCACAAGCCTTGAATGCCAAAGACTCCTTAAAATTATACCACATACCGAACATAACACAACATAACATGGCAGTCATTAGCCTCCAAATACCAGTCATGAAAGCGTCTATGTCTAATGGATTGTACATGCTTAGGCGACTCCACACGTGACACGTATACAAAGCTGAACTTTATCCCCAAAAATCCATAAAATATTTAAACATCTATCTGGTAAAGATCAGGACAGACCATTTCACAGAGATGGGAGATAAGATAAACCTTCCCAACACAAACCGGCACCGATCTTGTAAAGATTTGCGTGACCTCAACTAGATAAATTTTATTCAAAAGCCTTGAACTTCTACTTCATGAAAAGCTGCCTGTGTTTCTTCACTTTCTTGTCTCTTTCCCCCAAGGTCACATGTCTCTGACACTGACATTGTAAGCCTTCCATAACGTGAGGCCTAGACAAGGCTTTCTTCTGAAAATTCACATGGATTCATAGGGAACAGTCTTGCAATCTTATCATGTAAATGTCAGTAAATAATGGGCGATCATTTATAAATAACGATCATAAATGTCAGGATCATAGGGAACCTGTCAGCAGTTTTATATACTGCATTCTCTCATTAGAAACAGCTCACTTTACTCTGTAAGGTTACATTCACAATGCCGCATGGGGGGATGTTTATACGGCCGGTGTATATACGCTGTGTATATGTTCTAATAGACAGCAATGGGCTCACGGCACTGTACAGGAACGGTACGGTGCAGCACACGTGCGGCACTGTACCATTCCGTAGCCGAGGGAAAGATAGGACATGTCCTATCTTTCTCGGGAATATGGTGCTGTGGAGAGGGGCGGGGGTGAGAAGCTATGGTATGGCAGGCACACATCGTGTGAATGTCGCCTAGCTCTGCAAAAATTCAAAGAAACATTAGGGGCGTTTAGTCTTTAAATTCCCCCCGGTGGTGGTCCTGTGATTATATACACTAAGAGGCTCTGGCATGAATGGGCGAGAACTCCACCTGTAATGAGCAGTTGAGTTTTTTGCTGTAGTCTCTGATGATTTTCTGGCAGAGCCTATAGTAAATGTTCACAACCAAGCCTGCCCTCTGCCAGCCATGCTCCCTGCTCGCTCTCCGCCCTGACACACCCAAAGTAGCGTGCGTATCAGATGGCTACCAGAAACTCGCCAGTCAGCAGGTTATTGACAGGACTTCCAGGATCCTAATGGTCCAAGGCAGAGGCGTAACTAGGAGAGGCAGGGCCCTATAGCAGACTTCTGAATGGGGCCCTGCCTTGCACTTTGAAAAATATACATATTACACTCATATATATAGACACAGGCATTACTCTACTTATATACTGTACATAAACATACAACTCTTCACTAATACACACACATATACACACATACATACATACAGCATATATACACACACATACATCATACACACATACATATACACATCACAGATACACACATATATACAGCATATATACATCATGTATATTATATACAAATTATGACGTAGAATGTGCAGCATAATATATATGTATGGTAAATATTGGTAGTATTTTGTTCTTTTGTTTATTTTTTGTAAGTTTAGTGTTCTCCTAAGGACAGCTGGTCCAGTATTCTCGTGACATGGTGAAACTGATAAAACTGACTCACTGTTTCTCGTCCTTCTCATGAGTATATTTTCTAATAGCACGCTAATGCTTATCTTATCATGAACAAACACGTATTATTTTCCTTACCTGCTCTGGTGACTCCCTTGTCAGCCAATCGTAAAAGACCTTTCTTTTTCATGATAAAGCTCGACCCAATAAATAAACTGGAACTTATCGCCAGCATTAAACCTATATAGAGGTTGTATTTGTTTCTAAACGCAGCAACATTTAGGTTGGTCTCGTTGCTGACATTCTGCAGCAGGATAAATGATGACTGGCTCTGTGATGTGTTCATGATCTGACACCATGCCTGGGATCCCGTGTGATGGCACATCAGAGGTAACACGGAACCTGGAATGAGAAACACAAAAAAAATTATCAGACTTAGTAATGTATGTCAAATTATGGCAATGTAAGAAGAGCTTATCACATTACATGCTTAAAGGAATCTACCATCAAAATTAACCATGATCTACCAGAGATACTTACTCATAGATCCATAGTGACTGTTGTGATCTTCTTATATTTGTTATCCATGGCCTCCTTCCTTCTAAAATACACTTTTAAAATTATGCTAATGAGCCTGGCTGTTCACAGGCTGTTAGACAGTATCACCCTTCCACTCTGATCCTGTTCAGCACTTCCCCCTCCACACTATAGGGGTAACAATCTGATAGATGGGGGTTTGACTGCTGAGACCCTGACTGATAACAAGAAGGGATCCCTTGCAGATCACAAGAAGAGGGTTCCAGTTCTCACTGGTAAATGAAACATGTTGCAGCTTAATTAAACTCTATAGATAGAAGTTGGACCCCCAACGATCAGATTGTCATGCCATAACCTGTGAATAGAAATAAGAATCGAGTAACTACAGCGGTAGCAGCCATAGCAGCTGCGATGGGGCCCACAGAATCAGGGGGCCCCGACATCCAACTTGACACACTAAAGAATAGTGGATGTACGTTTATATATGAATATTATGTTGCACATTGTACATCATAATATGTATATAACAGTGCACATCTTCCACAGTATACAGCAGGAATCGGCAGTTCAGATAAGAAATATCGTGGGAGAGGGAGGGGACAGCAGAACAACAGGACTGGAATCTTTCATCTCTAATTCCTGCCATGTACTTTCCCCATGTGGTCAACAACTACTGGGACAGATCTGTGTAAGTGTATAAATGTATATATCAGTGCAATATGTGTGCACATAATTGTATAAATGTGTTAGTATACAAATATGTATATTGTCTAAGGGAGTATCCTAAGAATGGGTTTTGAACTACGGTTCTACTTAGTCATATCCTGAACTTGGACCATAGTGTCTGAAAAAGACAGCTTCCCTGGAGGTTAGTGTCCATTTTAGTAGAGACCCAAAAGGGAAGTATGAGACCAGAGAGCCATGGGACGGCAGGTAGGGGTAAAATAAGGTGAGTATATCACACTGGCAAATACATCTGTACTTTGTACATTCACACTGCACCAGTCGTGATACTCTCACTGCCAATAATTCTGAATTATTTCAGAATACTGGTATGCACCAACCTGGCCCACTCCCAACCCTTCATACCCACTTGGCATAGAAGATGGAAAAAGTAGCTATTGCCACTTTTTTATGGCCTGTATTCCAGAAAACTGATAAAACAGCTAAATAACCCCCATTATATAATTTTATAGCAAAGGCAGAAGCAGATCCCTGAAAAAAAATGAAAAAGTTTTCCTTAAACTCTTGATGACCTCATATATAAAAAGTCTTCTTCTAGTTCTGACCACCCAAAATATCTGGTATTTGTAAAAAAAAAAAAAAAAAAAAAAAATTATGATATATATATATATATATATATATATATATATATATATATATATATATATATATATATATATATATACACACAGTATGAAGATGTCGTACCAGAGGTCAGTGACCAGAGTGTGAATACAGATGGACCTGACCTCTGGCTTTGCAGGACACATTAACCCTTCTATGTACTACTGGAAATGAGCAAAGTACAGGGATAATCTAAGAGGTGGCTGGCTAGCGGATGCCTGATCACATGTCATGAGCAGCTTACAGTCTTGAATAAATATAGGATGCAAATAGGTAAAATGCAAACACATTATGGGACATGTGTGTCAGTAATTTGATGGGGACTTGTCATGTTGAACACGGTGACTGGTCTGTACACAGCAGGTTATAGAGTAGGAGGAGCTCAGTAAACAGTATGTTATAGAGCAGGAGGAGCAGAGTGGATTGTACATAGTATCCCATCTGCAGATAGGATGTTATAGAGCAGGAGGAACAGAGTAGATTGCACATAGTGTCCTATCTGCAGGCAGCATGTTATAGAGCAGGAGGAGCTGAGCATACTGTATATAGTATTCTATCTGTAGGCAGCATGTTATAGAGCAGAAGAAGCTGAGTGGATTATATATTATATCCTATCTGTAGGCAGCATGTTATAGAGCAGAAGAAGCTGAGTGGATTATATATTATATCCTATCTGTAGGCAGCATGTTATAGAGCAGAAGAAGCTGAGTGGATTATATATTATATCCTATCTGTAGGCAGCATGTTATAGAGCAGAACGTGCTGAGCAGATTGTACATAGTGTCCTATCTATGAGCAGGTTATTAACAATAGTTTATATAAATGATCATGCCATGGTTAAACATTAGTTGTTTTATTAAAGGCCATGTCCTCTTCTGCCGATTTGTTGATTGTACTGTTCAGTTTTTCTAGCTTTCCAGTAAAGCTGGGTAAAATATTGCTGTTTTTGCAACAAAATCATCACAAAGTTTTTCTCGAATCTTCTATCCTTATACCAGTGCACAGCTTGTATTTTGTGCAAGAGCTGTACCATGAAAAAATATTTAATGTATTAAATATGTAACACCTTTTCTTTATACAAGCAGACGGGCTGAGATGTAATACCAGTGACAGCCTTTGGACGAGAATGGCACTTTTTCTATGAACAAAAAAAGACCTCTGTTTCTAAGTCTTTTAACAACTACTTGAGACAAGAAGACGTCTTAATGATATTAATATACAGGTTTTCTTTCAACTGGGACTGGATCCAAGTATAAGAGTTATAAAGGAAAGCTTTGTTATTCATTTCCGTATTGGAACCCTTCTCTGTTTTGGGAGATTCACCATCCTGCACAGGTGTGACACAGCCATAGTAATTCACTAAAGTTTTTAATTATTCAGTCTTATGCTTAAGAGATGTCTTTCTTTATACACTGTATACCATATAAAAAGTCATGGCTCCAGTAGCCTCTTTAAAGGAGATCCACCATGAAAATCCATCATGATAAACCAGGGACACTTACTCTTAGATCCAGGCACTGTGACTGTGATATCTTCTTATATTTGTTATCTATGGACTCCTTCCTTCTAAAATCAACTTTTATAATTATTGTTAAAAAGTAGATTTTAGAAGGACAGAGGCCATGGATAACAAATATAAGAAGATTACCACAGTCTCAGTGCCTGGATCTATGAGTAAGTCTCCCTGGTTTATCCAGCTATATTTTGATGGTAGATTTCCTTTCATCTAATAAAACTTTATGGGTTGTTTTGGCTAAAATACTGGAAACAATAAAATAGGGCAATAAAAACGTTACTTTCTGAATATAGAATACATCTGAGGGAATAAATCAATTCATTTCTATGAGAGGGTTAAATTGTCATCCACTGCCTGGAGGTATTCCCTAAAATACCAATCATTTATAAGGATTTCTACTGATGTCAGCTACAGATATTAGATCATTCTCGACAATGTGATCCGGCTGAGCCTGTTATTCCAGTCTCACAATATGAGTAGAGCTCACAGTATATTCTGATTCATGTCTTGATGTGTTCATCTTGAATAAAGATTCTAGTTAATACCAGGTTTTCCTTATCCCATCCTGGAAAACATATTTGCATCTATCCCAGAATCCCCCAGTGGAGCATCAATGGATAAGTCTCCACACGCCTACAAGGCGGCCCTAAAGAGGACCAGCTCCTAGTGCTACAACAGACACTGCAGTGTTACACTGCTAGCAATATCGGAAAGTTCCGATAATGCTAACAAACACTGCAGCGCTGTACAATGCTGCCTCTCCACCACCCCCTCATGAATACGGCCGACCGCTTATTTCCTTGTCTCATCCTTATCCCAGAATCCCCCAGTGGAGCATCAATGGCTGTAAGTCTCCACATACCTGTAAGGTGGCCTTAATTGGCAAAGTTTTTGTAAGCAGAGCGCTTACATCCCAACCCTTTCTAATACTCGTTATTCAACTGTCAAAATATTGACCAAGACTTAAAGGGATATTCCCACTCTGGCAAATTAATGTTGTTCTTTGTATGCTGAAAAATTATACAATTTTCCAATATACTTTCTGTATCAATTCTTCGCGGTTTTACTAGATTTCTGCTTGCTGTCCTGCTGTCTGACCACGGTCAGACTTCTGTCCACCAGAAGTAAACATAGAACCTTTCTATAGAATGACAGCAAGCAGAGATCTAGAAAACCACTAGGAATTGATACAGAAAGTACATTGGAAAATTGCATAACTTTTCATTATTCAAACAATAACAATTCTTGGTAAAATGGGAACACCCCTTTAAGGCATGATACAGTAGACTTAAATAAGGGTAATAGGAATAGTTTTTCTTCTAAGCAGGATTCTCAATTACATGAGACATCCATTGATAATACTAATACTATCCTGATACAATACAAAACGCATATGGAAGGCTCGGCTTTCATACAGAGGTTGCAATTTGGTTAAAAACTGTACTAAGGTAAACATAAGCAGTCGTGTAGCTAAAAACCACTTCCTTTGGCTACATCCTACATGCACAAGTCTGTATTTTGCTGTGGTGTGCTGTGAGTGATAAAAAATAGTTCATGTATTATTATTTGTAGCTGTTTCCATGGATTCACCAATGGAAGAAGGTCCTCGAAAAACAATGGCAACACATGGGATGATTCTTGGCCAGAATGAGGGGTTGTCATTCTGCAAAACAGATGGAAGTAGTGCAAGCTGCGTCTAAAAATCCTTGAGAATTTCTTATACCAATGTGAATAAACTAATGTATTCCCTAATTTAGGCAGCTGCTTAATAATTATGGTCACTTTTTTATTTCCTGAAGTCGATAAGAAAAACACAGTTGGGCCACTTTCAAGTTTTAGTATTTTGCATGGAAAGCCAAAACCAGGAGTGCAGAAAAAAAGTATAATGGAAAGATTTGACGCTTACCTAGACATGAATATAGAGCTCCAGGGGTGCATGGCCTGATGTCACGTACACATGTGCACACCCGGCCGTATCCAGGACTAGCACACTGAAGTGCGATGGAGAGGAAGAGGAGGTGTGAATGCTGCTCACCCCTCCCCTCTCCATATCAATGCACTGCACACATGCACTGTACCGACGCTGGCCACCATAGCCTTCCATGGGGCCTATATTGGATATACACTCACCGGCCACTTTATTAGGTACACCATGCTAGTAACGGGTTAGACCCCCTTTTGCCTTCAGAACTGCCTCAATTCTTCGTGGCATAGATTCAACAAGGTGCTGGAAGCATTCCTCAGAGATTTTGGTCCATATTGACATGATGGCATCACACAGTTGCCGCAGATTTGTCGGCTGCACATCCATGATGCGAATCTCCCGTTCCACCACATCCCAAAGATGCTCTATTGGATTGAGATCTGGTGACTGTGGAGGCCATTTGAGTCCAGTGACCTCATTGTCATGTTCAAGAAACCAGTCTGAGATGATTCCAGCTTTATGACATGGCGCATTATCCTGCTGAAAGTAGCCATCAGATGTTGGGTACAATGTGGTCAAAAAGGGATGGACATGGTCAGCAACAATACTCAGGTAGGCTGTGGCATTGCAACGATGCTCAATTGGTACCAAGGGGCCCAAAGAGTGCCAAGAAAATATTCCCCACACCATGACACCACCACCAGCCTGAACCGTTGATACAAGGCAGGATGGATCCATGCTTTCATGTTGTTGGCCCCAAATTCTGACCCTACCATCTGAATGTCGCAGCAGAAATCGAGACTCATCAGACCAGGCAACGTTTTTCCAATCTTCTACTGTCCAATTTCGATGAGCTTGTGCAAATTGTAGCCTCAGTCTCCTGTTCTTAGCTGAAAGGAGTGGCACCCGGTGTGGTCTTCTGCCTCAAAGTTCGACGTACTGTGCGTTCAGAGATGCTCTTCTGCCTACCTTGGTTGTAATGGGTGGCGATTTGAGACACTGTTGCCTTTCTATCAGCTCGGCAACATTCTCCTCTGACCTCTGGCATCAACAAGGCATTTCCGCCCACAGAACTGCCACTCACTGGATGTTTTTTCTTTTTCGGACCATTCTCTGTAAACCCTAGAGATGGTTGTGCGTGAAAATCCCAGTAGATCAGCAGTTTCTGAAATACTCAGACCAGCCCTTCTGGCACCAATAACCATGCCACGTTCAAAGGCACTCAAATCACCTTTCTTCCCCACACTGATGCTCGGTTTGAACTGCAGGAGATTGTCTTGACCATGTCTACATGCCTAAATGCACTGAGTTGCCGCCATGTGATTGGCTGATTAGAAATTAAGTGTTAACGAGCAGTGGACAGGTGTACCTAATTAAGTGGTCGGTGAGTGTACGTCCCCACAATGGCAGTCTGAAAGGGGCCAAAGATAGATGTGAGTGCCAGAGCTGGACCCACAGCTGTAAAGTATTTCTAACATATCTTGTATTCAGTATTTCTAACATATCTTGCGGATATGTTGCAAATGAATACAAATTTACAATGAAATTCCCATCAGGCTTGTGTTTTTTTCAAAAAATCCAATTTCTGTTAAAATGTGTTAAAATTGTATTGCAATGCTGCCTATGTGCACCAATGTAACAATATCAAGATTTGTACCAATGGGTGCGGTGGTCTGTGGATGCCCCGTGTTGGTGTTTTAACTATAGCCTGTGCCAGTCCTGGACTGAGTCAATATATGGACAGGATATAAAAAGTAATCAGATGAACAACATTACATCACTGGTAAACGGCGCACATGTCCTTAAGCTACATGTTCATGGCAACATTAGTTGGGTTTTCCTGCTTCACAATGGGACATGTTGTCAAGGACAATAAGAAACAATGACAACAGCAATGCAGTGATTCAAAAGAAACAAAGCTGCTATAGAGCACCAGTCCATTGATCTGTAATTAATGACTAATCATATGGTTAGACCCATGATCAAATACTCTCCCCTTCATTGGATGGGTGAATATGTACTGTTGGTGAGTATTATCTGTGTATTGGGTAGTGCTCCCCAATCCATCTAGTACTTCTCAATGGGAAACAATTTCGCCATCTCTCTGCACTGCGGGATTGGAACAATATGTATCAGGTGTGTCTGTACCTGCAGTTCCTCTAGTTCCTGGAGTTGTCCCACCCTCTTTTCTGTCTTTAGTCAAAGTATTAAGTCACAGATGGCAGTGTTCAAGAAATACGCAGAATCTTTTGACAACCATGGAGGTGTACTTGCCAAACATTAAGTTGGCATACTGCTTCGGAGCCTAACTATTTAGATTCCTTGAAAGTTTTAGTTTTGCTCTAGAAAATATTTTAATTAAAATTTCATTTCCCCCCTAGACCCAGCAAAAGAATACATAATACTGTTGTCAGTGTTTATTTTGGTATAGGAGGGGACAGGTTTCATGGTATTAGTATGCAATCAGTCTTGCCAGCTCTGGCTTCATACTCCAACCATTCATAAAAACCATGAAGGTACGAAATTACATGATTTAGCCCTCTCAACATCAAACATGACTTTCAGGAAGCCTAATGACATGATACAGGATTAAAATGAAACCAGTATATCTATTCCAGAAGGAACAGAATAAAATAATAAAATTGTACTTCACCTTCCTCTGTTTCCCCAATGAGCTCCAACCTCATCTTCTCCCCTCCCTGTGTCCCTCGGAGGTGTACCAGGGGGCGGCGACATCTTGGTTTACCTCTGATCTTCTAATAGCAGAGCAGGGAACTTAGTGTTCCCTCGTTTTGCCATAGGCTGAAGTCGGGGCACGCTGCATGCCGGCAGGGTTAAGCCCGGGAGACCGGACCCAAATACAATGTGGACGAATTGCCCACATTTGGTGGGGTCCCTTTAAGGGCAAAGTGGTGGGGGCCCCGGGGCATGCACCCCCCCCTATAATCCGGCCTGTGTGTGAAAATGCAGCTAGCACACATCCTCATTTTCTCATCTTGTGCAGGCAGCCTAAGTCTCCACACAGAAGTAAGGTGGCCTTAATTGTCAAAGTTTCCGTAAGGAGACTTCTCAGCTAAACCAGTTCCCTACACTCTACTCTACAGGATGCAAAAAAATTAAAACAGTGCTGTCTACATTTGAGAATATGTTCCCTCTGGAATAGATATATTGGTTTGGTTTTACACTTGCATCATGTCATTAGGCTTCCTGAAAGTCATGCTTGATATTAATGGAGCTGCCTTACAAAGTAGGAAAAAGAAGCAATGTTTTCTTTATCCCATCCTGGAAAATGTATTTGTCAGTAATTTGTTATGCTATTAATAGCTTAGGCTTTACGTCATGGCATAGGCTTGGCTCTGAAGTCTTCAGAAGGTACAACAACAAATCTTGCACTGAAACTCAACTTTGTACAGACATTGTGGAAGAAGTCATCTAGGTGTAAACTGCCCAAACCACTCGGCATGAATCAGCTGCATGTAGCCGGGCTGTGTGTACACACTACACACGGGTACAGCCAGTTTTCTCCTGTATTGATGTCAGGCTTATTGTACAACCTGCCCGGCCCCTCCTTGTCATCCATACCTGACTCACTGCATGAGCTCAGCCACACCACCGCACGCACCATGTACAGGACAACGCCACCACCGGGAGAAAGCCCGCACTGATTTGTCACATCGCCTCTGTGACCACACAGTCACGCCATACCGTACGAGTCAGATTACTGACTGACTGCATTCCCCAAAACACACAATCCTACAAAGTATGATTCAGAACTGGAACAGCAAAGGAAAATACTTTTCACATTAGTCACAATTTATTGACATACGTAATTGTGGAAAAAGACACATGCATGTCAGCTTTATGTCATCATTCTGCAGTTTACTACAATGAGAAGTAAAGTTTATGGGGAAGCTGTCTGAAAGTCAGAATATTTCTAGTTGCCCATGGCAAACAATCACAGCTCCCCTTTACAATATTCATGAGCCCTGGTAAATGTTTCAATGTGTTCAATGTTTGTGAAAAACCTATATAGCTACTATATTACATTAAGGTTAAGTTTCCAAAGGAATAACTCAGGATTAGCTGCCATGGACTAACTGATGGCTAATTAGCTGTGATCTCTAGTAGAGGCATAATAGATGAAATCACATCCACACACTGCAAAAAAACCTGCAAACTGAACCACTGCTCAACATTTACTAACGTGTTTGCGCCATTTTTCTATTGGCCTTTGCACATTCTTTTCAGTGCAAACTGCTCGCACATGTATTTAAGAAGTGTCCACGCCACATTTGTGTCGCACGTGACACTATTCTTCAGGCGACACAAATTTCTGCACTGAAATGGGCGTTCTAGTGTCCACTCGGACCATGTGCCACATTTATCAATCAAAGTCTGATAGAAATGTGTCGCTCCCCGTATTTAAAAAGTGAACCAAAAAAATGTTAGTGCACTCTGTGGGAGCAGTGCAGGGGACCCCAGATTCATGAAGAAAATGCACCAAAAATCATGAATCTGGCGCATCCTGCACACTACACAATGGGGGGGATTTCCTAATTGTGGCGCAAGCACGACTGACGGCATCGGAGATCAGTCTCCGGAAAGCACAGCCCGATGTTTTTAAGTGGCGCACGGCTGTAAGTAAATAATGGGTAGACGGTAATAATCAGTTGTGCGCCATAATAATGCCAACATCAATGAGATGTGCGCCAAAGGCTTACATGGACTGCACCTTAATTTTACTCTCTGACCATTTTTTCCTGGTCTATTGTGCGGCAAAAATTGTGCCTAAAAATGCCGACAAAATACACATAAATGTGACGGATAATGTGGAAAAGTTAGGCCACGCCCACTTGTGAAAAAAAAAACCCCGCAGGAATCGGGATAGTCGGAAACATCTGTTCTTTCTGAAACTCATTATAAATAATCCGGAACAATTCTGCACCCAAAAAAATGAAAGATCACTGCATTTTTTTAGGTGCAGATACAATAAAACATGTCCCCCAATGTGCAGTTCGCACTGTTTCCGTCCATTAAAATGCATGGGACCGTATGCGACCCATATCGCAACGGTACAGTATGGGTAGCGTACGGCCGTTTTTCATAGCCTTATACTGTGAATGTTACATAGCATGCCGCTGCAAAATTTGCAAAAGACATGCATCCAGCTTAGTTCTACACTGCAATTGGCGTAGCCGGTGGTATAGGAGCAATCCCCACTCTGCGCCGGGAATTGCAACCAAATCACATGCAACCAAATCAAGCATAAAAGCTGTGCTTAATCTCCTCCCATATATCTCCAGCCATACAGAGCTATAGAGGGTTTCGAGCTAGCAGTGTAATTACAGTCAGTGATACACGGTTGGGGCTTGCTGTGTAGGTTCCAGATGCAAGTCTCATGTATTAGTATATGTAGTGTGCACAGAGTGCCAGATTCAGGATTTCTGGTGCACATTCTTCATGAATCTGGCACTCTCTGCACAGCTCCGACAGGGTTCAACACTTTTTTTTTCTGGTGCAAAACAATTCTGTTGAACTTTGCATGATAAAAGAGGTGCATGGTCTGACTTAGCACCGGAACCAGTGCAGAAATTTGTGCCACATGCGCCAGAATTGTGTCTCGGACACTTCTTAAATACATGTGCAAGCAGTTTGCAATGAACAGAACGTGTAAAGATTGAAAACTGGTGCAAGGACCTTAGTAAATATGGGCCATTCTGTGGATATGGGAAAACTATTTAACACAATGGGGCACATTTACTTACATGGTCCCTGCGCAATCCCCGAGGTGCGTTGTCTGACGAGGATGAAGTCTGCCGAAATTCACCAAGATCGTGCGCCCGATATCCTGCATGTGTCGCTTCCCCTCTCAGGTCCGCCGAAGTTCACCTTCTTCTTCCCGGTGCATGTAAGTGCATTGTCTTGCGACACAATTTTAATTTTAAATCCTGAATCAGTCGGGTTGTCCGACGGCCACGCACCCCGATTAGTTTCGCATGAAAGTCGGCGCGATTGCACCAAAATCCGATCGCGTGCGGCAAAAACCACTGTTAAATGCGGCGCAAAACAGAAATAGTTGGGAAACCCGATGGAAATGCGGTTCGCGGAGCCTTAGCAAATGTGCCCCAATAGATTGATTACCCTACTACTTTTGATCATCAAATCCATGGGTTACAATGATATATTCGTATCCACAGTCTTCATATTGTGTGTTCTTTTATGACACAGGATTGGAGTTTCACAACAGCTCCAGCTTACATTGCTAATAGTGCCCACAAATACATATATACCCCATTGTAAAACTACAACTCTCAGCGTTCCTTGACGGAACAAGTGTTCTAACCACAGATTAATAAGCGGATATTATTCTCGCTACAACTCGCATCATACACTGAAAGTAACAGACTGAGAGTTGTAGTTCACAAAAGCTAAATAGATAACGTTTAATATATAGTGTATTACTACAACTCCCAGCATACAATGACAGTCACAGGCGTAGTTTAAGAAAAGCTAAATAGATAATAAGATAATATCCTGAAGACTGGCAATGCTATATATGTAATGTATGTGTTGTATACTACAACTCTCAACATACGCTGACTGTTACAGGCTTGGGGTGGTAATTTAACAAACAATGTTATGCACTCACACAATGTAACCTATCATTCCAAAACCAAGCATACACTGACAAACACTACTGTATCATATAAAGTATCATCACTACCCCCAGCATAGACCACCCATCAGACAATGCTATGTTATACAATGTTTATCATCTATAAGGTATCATAACAACCCCCAGCAGAGATGAATTTCTTCTAAGCAGCAGGTGACAGTCCCCTCCTAGTAGGAAAGTATTAAGTCCCATAAGTAAACAAGGAATAGACAATGAGCTTTCCTAGGCAGGCAATGGAGCTGACACTCACCTGTACTGCACAGGGCTCCTGCAGGCACATCTATCAGGGCTGGTGGTGACTCTCCCATTCTTCAGGAATGACTCCCCTGAGCTGTCCCCTCCAGAGTCTCCCTGTCCCCTGACACTGCTGTCAGGACTGTGCTTTGTGCTGTAGACCTGCCTCCTCTTCCCTGTGACTCAATGAGGTCCACACCCTCCCAGTGCCTCAGGATCTATCACTCTAGAAGCCATCCTCCAGTCTGGTGCTAGTCCAGGTTTTGCATTTCTCTACAGTGAGCTGTCATCCAGGTGCACATCACACACACAACCTGAGGTTGTCTGACGTCATATCCACTGAACACTGAGAATTTGCCCTAAAAAGATAATGGGGCGGATTTATTATTAGACAGGTAACTTACTCCAGCTTTATAGAGTGACATAGGCTCTATAGAAGTATTTTGCTTGATACATGTGACCAATAAGGTGCCAATGGTGCAAATTTACTTACCTGGTCCTGTCGCGATCCCCTATTCGGAAAGTCCGACGAAGATGAAGTCCGGCACGATTCACATAGCTCGTGCGCCCGAGTTCCTGCAATTGTCGCTTCCCCGCCAAGGTTCGCCGGAGATCACCTTCTTCTTCCCGGTGCTTGTAAGTGCGTGTCTTGCGACACAATTCAAAATGTTAAATCCCGCTCGTAGTACGAATGCGGCGGGTTGTCTGATGCCCCCCCACCCGATTTGTGGCGCGTGCAAGCCGGCGCATGTGCCAAAATCCCCTGTAAAATACGGCGCAAAATGGAAATCATCGGGAAACCCGACAAAAATGTGCTCCATGGACCTTTAGTAAATGCGACCCATTGGGGCAGATTTACTTACCCGGTCCATTCGCGATCCAGCGGCGCGTTCTCTGCGGTGGATTCTGGTCCGGCCGGGATTCACTAAGGTAGTTCCTCCGACGTCCACCAGGTGGCGCTGCTGCGCTGAAGTTCCCCGGAATGCACTGATCTTCACCAAGCTGGACCGAGTGAAGGTAAGCGCGAGTCCCCTGACACTGTTTTTTAAAAAATGCAGCGTTTTTTCTGAATCCGTCGGGTTTTCGTTCGGCCACGTCCCCCGATTTCCATCGCGTGCATGCCAGCGCCGATGCGCCACAATCCGCTCGCGTGCGCCAAAATTCGGGTTACACATTGGGAAACCGCGAATCGGGCCCTTAGTAAATGACCCCCATTGTCTGAAGGGATATACGACTTTACAGTTCTAGCATAGCGCAAAAGTTGCACATTTAGCTCAACATGTTCCTATGTATTTCCTATATCAGGGCGTGACTTTGCGCCTACATTTGAAACTCATAAATCTGTCTACCACATGTAAATTCTCATAAAAAATCTGAAGTTGTCTGAATTGTGAGTGGATTGTCAAAAAAAATTTTAATTGCAACTTTGGAGCAAAACGGCAGATGTGGCAATTGTGACACAATTGCAAAAATGAGAATTGCAATGATACATGAACAAAGGGGCACAAAAAACCACACTTACCAGTATTACTTTACTGACGCACCATGCACTGTATGTGGCTGCTATAGAGCAGGGGTAGGGAACCTATGGCTCGGGAGCCAGATATGGCTCTTTTGTTGGCTGCATCTGGCTCTCAGGCAGATCTTTAATAAATAGTAATGGCTGCTGTGTTCCTCTTAGACTGATCTCTGGACATAGTCCATCGCTGCCATCGTCTAAGCCTGGGTCAAAGAGAAGAGCATGGGAGCAATGGGGAGATGGCTGCTGAGAGCGCTGGGAAGTGAATATTGTTTTGTTTTTGCCGTGGCTACCTATCTACTGGGGGGATGTGCTGTGGCTACCTATCTACTTGAGGGCATGTGCTGTGGCTACCTATCTACTGGGGGTATGTGCTGGGGCTACCTATATATTGGGAGGCATGTGCTGGGGCTACCTATCTCCTGGGAAACGTGCTGTGGCTACCTATCTCCTGGGGGGCATGTGCTGTGGCTACCTATTTACTGGGTGTATGTGCTGGGGCTACCTATCTACTGGGTGTATGTGCTGGGGCTACCTATCTACTGGGGGTATGTGCTGGGGCTACCTATCTACTGGGAGTATGTGCTGGGGCTACCTATCTACTGGGGGTATTTGCTGGGGGCTACCTATCTACTGGGGGTATTTGCTGGGGGCTACCTATCTACTGGGGGTATTTGCTGGGGGCTACCTATCTACTGGGGGTATTTGCTGGGGCTACCTATCTACTGGGAGGCATGTGTTGGGAATACCTATCTACTGGGAGGCATGTGGTGGGTGTCAGGATTTGGAGTAGTGAACCCCCTGGACCTCCGTGGACGATGATGCAAGCAGACACCTAGGACCGGAATTTTAGTGGCACCCGGTCTTCAGCAGTGCACGCCGCAAAGCAGGATGGTCTTGGTGCAGTGTGGTACCACCAGGTCGTTCCACAGGCACGACTTGTCCATGGTGCTTCCAAGGTCGAGGTACAGGATCACTAGGCAGTCTCGTGGTCAGGAACAGGCAGACTCTCAAGGCAGGCAGCAATGATGCAAGGTCGGGGATAGAGCAAGAGGTCAGGGCTGGCAGTTCAAGAATAAGAAATCAAAAGAACCAACAATCTATAGTAAATCCCTCCAACCCCCCAATCTGTAACAGTCCAGCCAGGGATAAAATAAACCTTTAATAAAAATTCTCAGACACCTCCCATCTTTCCCAAACTTCCTTTTATTTACCTAGCAATGCCCTATTTTTGTAACATATTCTTTTCTATCTTTTTTCCCATTTCCACAGGGACTTGTAATTTAGTTTCCATTTTCACATGTTCTCTACAATAATAAAAACCTTGATCAAGGGGTAGTTCCAACTGATGTAAAGAAAACCAACATCCCTGCATCTAACATATTTAGTATTTTCTTTCAAGAAGACCTGTCACCAGAATTTTACTTCTCACACCAGTAATACCTTCTGGTAAAGGGTTAAATGTCCTCCCCATATCACCTAATATTATGTGCCAATTAGGCCCTGTGCCTTAATTACAGCTGTTTTTCTGATATGCAAATGAGTGAAGGTTCGAATTCTTTAAATGTATTAAAACACATTAAAACCTACCGGTATATGACTGTGGTATCCCTGTGACAGTACCAACCTAAAGTAGACATGTCATTTGGGGCGCACAGTAAAAGCTGTATAAACCAAGCCCACAAGAATACAGCACTAATGCAGGAATTTTTTTCCTGCTTCTTAGTACATGACATGGAATATTAAATACAGTCACTGCGAAGTACAATTTGTTACACAGAAAACAAACCCTCAGATCATAGTGACTTCCTCTAGTCATCTTATTCCGAACATATATGAACGGCTCATGCACGTGGCTCTTGCAGGTAACCCATGTGCATGGGTAGAGCTTCGCATTTCTTTACTTCCTGCATTATCCTGGAAATAATTTTATACGGACACTTCATTAGCCGCAGGGTGGCAATGTGCTTTACTTAGAATTCACTATAATTATAAAAGGAGTATAAAAAACCCTGACCGGAGCTCCCAATGATTCCAATACGGCTGTTGTTCAAAATTCCTTCAAAGACCTTCAATTATATTCTACCGATGAGGAAAGTTTGGCAACAAGATGTAGGTCACTATTCAGAACGTCCTTAAGGTGCAGTTTTTCTCCTTAAACTCAACAGTGTGGTAGCAAAAACTAAAAGAGAAAGTAGGCACCAAATCGCATAGTACGTTCTTAAAACCTTGGATTTTATTCTTAAAAGTTATACTCACAAGAGTATGTTTAAAATGCGCATAAAACAGTATACAAAACGGGACGCCAGCTCCACTCGCTCGCCCGACCCTGGGTTTCGCCGTTCTCAGCTTCTTCCGGGGCGTGTGCTGACGTCCAATATCAGTCCCGTATTTAAATACTTAATGACCATAGTACATATTACACAAACTTACATGTGAACAGTACATACATGCATAAAAAAATGTCCCGATAACATATTACATAAACTTGTATGTGAACAGTACATACATAAATACAAATGCCCCAAATATATATACTAAACATGCTAGATATACTAGAGTGCATGTGAACTACAACAAAAGTCTCTAATATTTTTGTGGTGTGAAAGTGACTGAATATGAATGTGAATGGGTGTATATATGCATATGCATTTTTTTTTTTTTAAATTTAATCCTACCTATAGCTATAGATCTATTAGTGTCATGTCACCGCAAGTGTTTGCACTGTATATTGTAGTGTACAGATTAGCTATTTTGAATCCAGTTTTATCGATTATCACACCTCAAATAGGTTTGCCCCTTTGTCACAATATGTGAATAGTCCCCATATGAATAAACAAAATTTTCCCCATCAGAAAATTGGCAATGCCCATCTAGAAAATATAAGAATGGGGAAAAGAAAACTAGACGAGGAGGGAGAAGAAGAAGAAAGCAGGGTAGGGATCAAGAGGACAAAAGAAACATAGACACAGCAGGTATTTTTAATCTTAGCAAAATGCAGTTGAACCAACACCATATTTCATTACTTAACAAAGGACTAAAATTCGCCCCCGAAACTAAGATGAACATTTTCCAATCTTATATTGACATTAATAAATATGTACGGAATATTAACTTGAAAAAATATTTTTTGAATAAAAAGTCTGTAGATCCAAGTACTAATAATTACACGACTTTGAAGAATAAATCAGATTTTATACCACCACCCATGGCAAATAATGATTGCATTGATGCATTTAAAAGGTTGATTCTTAATGATTTCAGCAAAATAAAAAATGATATAAATAGAGATAATTTGAGTAGAAATGAGAGGTCGGCCCTAAAAGAACTTAGGGAGAACAAAAATATTATTATTAAAAGTGCCGATAAAGGGGGGGGGGGTAGTCTTATTGGAAAAGTCGGATTATTATAAAGAGATGTATAGGCAACTCAATGACGCTTCCACTTATATGAAGTTGAGGAGTGATCCTGTAGTAGAGTATAAAAAAAGACCTTATTGAACTCTTAAATTGGGGTAAGGATTATGATGTCATCAATGCTAAAGAGTTTGCGTATTTAAATATACACACCCCCAAGACCACAGTCATATATTATTTACCTAAAGGGCATAAGGATCCACTTAACCCTCCTGGCAGACCTATAGTGTCAGGCATAGATTCAGTCACATGTCGCCTAGGCGAATTTGTGGATTGGTATTTACAACCTATGACTAAAATCATGAAATCATACCTTAGGGATTCCCAACACCTGATCGATATTCTGAGATCACTAGACATAGGAGAAGAGAAAGACATACTATTGTGCTCAGTCGATGTTTCATCTCTATATACTTCAATTCCACAGAACTTGGGTCTGTTAGCCATAAAGGAAAGATTAATGAACAACCACAATATTGGATGGCAAAAACGCTACTTTCTTTTAGAGGCTACACGATTTTGTTTACAGCACAACTATTTTTGGTTCGACCATGGTTCGCCAACCTGTACATGGAGAAATGGGAAGAGGAATATATTTTTGGGCCTCGCAACATTTTCAGTAAACACATTTTGTTATTTAAACGTTACATAGATGATTGCGTGATTATTTGGAGGGGTAATAATGAAGAATTAAAGAAATTCATAAAATACATAAACATGAACGATTACAACTTAAAATTTACATATGAGAAAAACGAAAGTAAGATTAATTTTCTGGATTTAGAATTGTATCGTGAGGGTAATAAAATAAGTAGCAGAAATATTTTAAGCCGGTGGACGTAAATAGCTATATTCAATATAATAGTTGCCACCATAGACCTTGGATAGATAACATACCGAGAGGGCAAATTAATAGAATTGAAAGAAACTGCATGAACAAACGAGATGCAGAAGAACAGACAAAAATGATTAAAAATAGGTTCAGGGAAAGAGGTTATCCGGAAAGGCTTTTAGAAACAAATTCTATTACAAGAAAAAATAAATATAAGGTAGACGACACGACAATTAACCCCCTATTCGTCACCACTTTTTCACAAAAAGCTCTGTAGATTAAGTCTAGCATACAAAGACACTGGCACATTTTAAAAAAATGATCCGATCATAGGAAAAAATCTAATAGAAAAACCCAGGATAGTGTTCCGAAAGGCTCCAGCGTTAAAGGACATCTTGACTCGAAGTTATGTGATAGAAAGCATTGAAACACAAAAAATAAATAGGGATAATCACTTACTGCGAGACATGCAAAGCAGTGAGACTAGACCGATGAGAAAACAAATGAGAGATAACGTAGAGGTGAACGGGCATAAAATTACTTTAAAAGAGGAGACTAACTGCAATACGAACAATGTCATCTACATTCTGTTATGCCCCTGTGGATTAGGTTATGTTGTGGGAGAACTGGACGTAAAGTTAAAACTAGGGTGGCGGAGCATTGTAGGAATATCAGAAAGGGGATCCTTACTCACAGCGTATCGGCACATTTCAAGAAGTTCCACAATTCCAATCCAAATTTATTATTTTTTTCAGTGCTAGAAAAAATTAATACACATTGGCGAGGTGAACGGGTGGATGTTAAACTTAGTAAAAAAGAAGGCTTTTGGATACATAAGTTGGGCACTCTCACACCAGGTGGCCTCAACATTGATTTTGAATTGAAATGTTTTCTTAAAGAATGTTAGATTATTTATACACAGTAATTACAGTTGAACTAATCTGTACACTACAATATACAGTGCAAACACTTGCGGTGACATGACACTAATAGATCTATAGCTATAGGTAGGATTAAATCTAAAAAAAAAAAAAAAAAATGCATATATACACCCATTCACATTCTTATTCAGTCACTTTCACACCACAAAAATATTAGAGACTTCTGTTGTAGTTCACATGCACTCTAGCATATCTCCCCTCACATTTAATCGTTTGAACATTCTAATAACAATGGGATTGGAGATTTTTGGTTGCAGTTCACACACACATACATATATCAAAATGAAAGACCAATGTGTAGTTGAAAGACGCTTGATCTGTACTAACTCAGAGTTAGGGAAAGAGCCCCTCTATAGAGGCCGCACTCCTCCTGTCACACAGGTGAAACAAATTACTCGGAGCATGGTGAATGAACAAGGTTTACAAATCTTCTACTAATTTTGTTTAGTATATATATTTGGGGCATTGGTATTTATGTATGTACTGTTCACATATAAGTTTATGTAATATGTTATCGGGACATTTTTTTATGCATGTATGTACTGTTCACAAGTTTGTGTAATATGTACTATGGTCATTAAGTATTTAAATACGGGACTGATATTGGACGTCAGCACACGCCCCGGAAGAAGCTGAGAACGGCGAAACCCAGGGTCGGGCGAGCGAGTGGAGCTGGCGTCCTGTTTTGTATACTGTTTTATGCGCATTTTAAACATACTCTTGTGAGTGAGGGTGCAGTCACACGTTGCAGTTAAAACTGCATCGCAATTAGTTTTGAGGTGGTTTTAGGTGCAGTTTTGTCAATTTCACAGGTGAAAGACATGAACTGAATGGGTGAATTTAATTTTGAAGGAGAAAGCTGTTCCACAAATGCCATTCACCTGTTGATTTGATGTCTTTCACTTGTTAAAATAAGTAATACCACCTAAAACCAACCCAAAACTAATTGCGATGCAGTTTTAACTGCAACGTGTGACTGCACCCTATAACTTTTAAGAATAAAATCCAAGGTTTTAAGAACGTACTATGCGATTTGGTGCCTACTTTCTCTTTTAGTTTTTGCTACCCCACTGTTGAGTGAGTTTAAGGAGAAAAACTGCACCTTAAGGACGTTCTGAATAGTGACCTACATCTTGTTGCCAAACTTTCCTTATCGGTAGAATATAATTGAAGATCTTTGAAGGAATTTTGAACAACAGCCGTATTGGAATCATTGGGAGCTCTGGTCAGGGTTTTTTATACTCCTTTTTTTATTGTTTAAAGTGGGACTTGTTGGATCGGTCTCGGACTGTGGTGTTAGCTCCTGTGGTATGGAAGTGTGCTGCACTGTGTTTTTATAGTTATAAAAGGGTGGATTTATTTAGGCTAAATAGAACTCCCTCAAACAAGTTTTTCCTAATAATCTGAGCTTCTTACCCAGTTTAATCATCACATACTGTATTATTATCAGTACTTGTACAGTAGCTTTCATTAGCTGTGTACTGTACAAGGCAGGAGCGGAGCCAACATGATAAAGCTCAAGATAAAGTTACAGGGTGACATCACATATGTTAAATAATGGTATTAATAGCCCCAAACTGAGTATATGCATGATAATCCAGGGGCACTTACACATAGATTCACGCACTGTTACTATGGTAATCTTATATTTGCTATCTATGCCCTTCTTCCTTTAAAAATTATCTTATGCTTAGGAGCCAGAAGTGTTCTGGGGGCATTACTAGAGCCACACCATGCTGTAGCTTCCACTGCGCAGGAGCACTTCCCCCCTCCCACTGTGTAGGATTACTAAAGATAGAGGAGGATAGTGCTGAGGGAGTAGGTGTGGGGGGAGCAGGAGACAGTGTAACGGCCTGTGAGGCTACAGAGGGGTTCTGGTAATTCCCATCAGAGGACTGCTGATGCATAAGCATAATGTTGATTTTAGAAGTAGATTTTTTTTGTCAATATCACTGTATTTGGATTTTTTCAAGGCTCCATGTCCATAGAACATGATATTACATGGTATACCTCCTGGGCAGCATGGTTTACTAGCTGGGCAGGAGGGTGGAAGGCCCTTTTCCAACAGATAGGATTGGTATTACTCGGGATGTTCATCCTGGCTCTATTTCTCTTGTGTTGTTGTATACCATTGTATAAGAAGTTGGCCAAGAAAATTGCGAATAACAAGGTTAAAGGAGTTTTTCCGAATATCGATAAACAGTCTGTTTGTTATATGTCCATGAGGAATAGAAATCTGCCCGATTTGCCTGAGATCTCAGTTCTGTCAGAACAGCCTGATGTTCCAGTTCTGGAACACCCAAATTCTTCCCCGATAGATGACCTACCTGCCATTGTGATCTCAGAATACTTAGCCCCCTCCCCAATAGTGGAAGCTTTAGTGTAAGGGAAAGAAGGAGGACTCCATGTGTTAGTAAGGTTAGTGCTGGGAAATCGATCCTGGTGTCACAAGGGCACGTTGGGTCAATGACTCAGTGAAGCAATCCACTCCCCTCTCCCACCACATGGACAGCCTATAGGAAAAACGAATTGCAGTGAAGTGTAGGGAAAAGCTCAGTATTTAGGGGGGAATTGTGAGGGTCAAAGTAATGATTATGTGTCCATAATAATTATATGCTTTATGATTGTATACATGTGCCTTTGCCCACATATATTTTTGTACACTGTTTGTTATGAAATACAGAGCTTTTCCCTTACATCAGTTTTAACCAGACATGCAACTGTCAGCGGAACTCAAGTCTTGTGATGGAAAGCAGAAGATGGAAAAGCAGATGTTTGATAAGAATAGCATTAACATCCAGACTAGTGGTCAATTTACTGTAGACAACGGTGACTGGAAATTCCCCTGGCATAGCAACCAAGGCCTAGTTTTGAGGACCAATCAGCAGGGGTGGGGGGCCAGACATATAGGCTTAGCTATAACCAATTATAATGATTTTAATGTATGTAACCACACCTTTTCCTATGGGTATAAGAAGCTATGTAATCAGGAAATAAACACAGTTCATTTCTCTTTTCTGTTCGGCAAGTTAAGAGCATGAACCTAAGATAAAACAGAACTTCAGTCTTCTGTCTTTTCTTATCCAAACGTGCACGCATGCTCAAATAATTTGGAGTGCCTGAGAGAAGAGTGTAAGGCGGAGTTGACCCGACCCCGACACCAGTAGGAAGAATGAACTGTTATAAACAAAATCTCTGTAAATGAAAAAATGTATTCACATATTCCTTTTTCATACCTCTTAGCAGAGAACGCATTGCCATTTCAACTCATATTCTACCTCTTGTGGGGCTTAAAGGGGTTGGCCACTTTACCTCATGATTTTTGTGTGTGATTGTGTGGGGCAGGATATTGGGAATGTACCAATATACATCTATTACTAGTTCTGCTCCACTTTCTTGATATGTAAAGTGAAGCCTCCTGTCTTTTACCTCATCAGCCAGAGATTCCTGTCCAGAAAATGCCTGGAGGGTCATGTGATCTCTAAATGACGATTGTCCATGGACAGTTAGAGATCACATGACCCTCCACCTGCGGCCATTGTATGGACAGGAATGTCTGAATGATGAGGTAAAGACAGGAGGCTTCACTTTACATATCAGGAAAGCAGGGCTGAACCTTTTATAGATGTATATTGGTAAATTACCTCATATCCTGCCACCCCCCCCCCCACACACACACACACACTTACACTCACATTACAAAAAACATGAGGTAAAGTGGCCAACCCCATTAAGAATACAATGCATGTGCCTAGTATCTGTAACATCACATGTTACCTACAAGACAAATGTTCTATAACCTGCTAAACAACTTCCAACTAATCTAACATGGTATTAACAGGGACAATCAATGGCAACAAACCTGGTCTCCATGGTTTGCTGGAAACTCTTACTGTACTGAACCTGTCCTTAGCACACAAGGTTTCCCATATGTAACAGAATCCACTGTCTCCATTTTTCACATAGATGAGATATATCTATAGCTAACATACATAACATATTTGCATGTCAGTTCAAAACCTGCTTTTACATACAGAACTATCAAACAGAAGATCAAACATCTACATAGAGAATGCATTCTATCAATAGATCCGCACCCAACTGAGATGTTGTATTAACTCTCCCTAAAGATCCATCTGGGGAAAGCAAGGACCTGACTGTGGCCCAAGTATTTCATGTAGTAGTTAAAGAAAATCAACCATTTAAAACAAGACACAAACAAGAAACCATCTAAGGATAATCACCTGTTTTCCGATGCCAGCGCTGTTCTTCACTAAGCTTGGAACGCCAGGATCACCTGAAAAGAAAGTTATAAAAAGCAGCACGGAGCGCAGGACCAAATGTCCGGCACTCCAAGCTGTTATTTATGCACGCCCTTGCCACCTCCTTTGCTGGGAGCATGGGAGAGGGAGGTGACGTCACATGAGGTTCCTAAGAGCACAGGGACCTCCGTAATCCTTAAATGGAAGAAGTTTGGGCGACCACAGCTTTTCCTTGACCAGGTCGTCCAAACTAAGTGATCATGGGAAAAGAAACTTAGTGAGAGAAGTAAAGAAGAACCCTAAAATCACTGTAGCTGAGCTCCAGAGATGCACTAGGGAGATGGGAGAAAGTTCCACAAAGTCACCTATCACTGCAGCCTCCACCACTCGGGGCCTTATGGCAGAGTGTGCAGATGGAAGCCTCTCCTCAGTGCAAGACATATGAAAGCCCCATAGAGACTCCAAGACTATGAGACATAAGATTCTCTGGTCTGATGAGACGACTATTGAACTTTTTGGTGCTAATTTTAAGAGTTTTGTGTGAAGAAAGCCAAGCTGCTCATCACCTGCCATATACAATCCCAACAGTGACACATGGTGGCAGTTTCATGATATGAGGGAAGGGGGGACAGAGCAACTGATTGTGATTGAAGGAAAGATCAATGCGGCCAAGAACAGAGATATCTGGGTACAATCACAACAAGGCCTCCTGAAGTCTTGTTCTGCCACTGCCATCTAAATGGTTAACACCTGCGATCTGAGTCACTTCCGACTGCATATACAGCTGACGACGGCTGTATGGGGCACCAGCTTCTCTTGGGAGCTAGTGCCAAATGCAGTCAGTAATCGTACTGATAGGTGTTGAATTAATTGTTTTCTAGTATTCTTTTTGTATGTATTCTATGTCATGTGAATCCTTTGCTAAAGCAATACTGTATGGCAACAATGTCTCAATGTGTGTCAATGTAGTTACCACACTCTATCTGCTGTATGGCTCTGATTATTGGAGTATGGCTTGTGGAATGGCTTCCAGGTGACCCTGTTTTGATGGATGATTGCTTTGACCATTGTTACCTGCTTTATGATACTATGATAATAATGTGTTGTACAAATGGTTGTCACGCTGTTATATTATCACCCAGTAACACGTGTGTCACCTGGATACTATTTTATACCTATTGTCTCACTTGGGAGAAATTATATCCCTTAAAATCCTGCTGTTGCCATTGAGTTGCTAATTATCTGGTAAAAATATACCGTGTCACATGGACCTGGCTAATGAGTCCCTTTGCATCTGCTTTGTCCAACCCTGGATGAGACTGACATGTGCGGGTCCCATTAATGAGATCCTCTGAGGTCACCGGCTACTGGTTACCGCTGTTGTTGTAGAGTAAACACATACTCTCACCTACCTCTCACCAGGTAACAGCTCAGACCTAGGTGTCACATCACCTGATAAGAACACAACTGTCAGCGAAGAATATATTAGACACGATGGACATCCTCTTACAATGGATTGTAATTAAAGTACATAAGAGCACCGCACAAATATTAAGCATTTAACATCAATATACCATTTATTACTGTAGTGTCTCAAACTGAACACAGAATATATTGTAGACATATACACAAACAGATGACTATACATAGTAAAAGTCCTTTACATGACAGCGCACTGTATAGGAAAAATTAAGTGTAATCATTCATGTAATAATTTCATAATGTAAAGAAGTTTTTCCAATAGCAATATCAGATCGGGGAATAGGAGCTGTTGCTGGACTGGTGACTATAATGAGAATGGAAATGATCTTCTGGCTGTTGATATCAGTGATGGAGGCTGCCACAAGCAGCTGATTACCAGGGGTCTGTGGTGATATTGATGACCTATCCTACAGATGGATCAAACAAAAATGCGATATACACTATATACTTGAACAATTCAATGTAACTCCGAGTCACTCACTCTTCTGTGAAATCAACCTGGCCAGTTATGAATCAACACCGTTTGTGAATCAATTTCTCCTTCTGTTTTGTAAATGGAGAAGACAACAAGTAAAAATTAGCAGCACAACCCCTGTAAAGGAGTGGTACTGTAGGTGGTGACCACAGAGCTTTTGTTATTTCTCATCCTGTTGTTTTGGTCTCTTTTGCATTTTGTCATTTCTGTCACTCCTAGTGATAGCATGAGGTGGTGCCTAGAACCCACAGAAGTGGCTCTGGTAGTGCAGCTGATCCAGGATGGCACATCAATGCGAGCTGTGGCAAGAAGTTTGTCTGTTTGCATAGTGTACAGAGTATGACACCAGGAGACGTATACTGTTAGGGATTTTTATGCAGGGCGCCAACAGCCCTCTTGACTTTTGTAAGGTGAGTCCTAATTAACCCTTTCATGATTGAACATAAAGACCAAGACATACACGTCAATCTCTTAGTCAAGATCTTCTCCCGTTTAATAATCAAAATGCATAATATATATCAGACAGAAGAGTCATCAAAGGGGCGTGAATAGTATACTCCAAACCTATTGGTCATCAGCACATTCTGGGAAAAAAGTGAATTAATTGTGCTCAGTTCTCAGAGACCTTGTACACAGATATTGTTTATACTAGTTTGCTGAGAAGGAGATGATAAGTGGCTCCAGAATCATATTATTATGCAGCATCGAGGACAGACTGGCTTCTCATTAAATGTCAAAGGGTATTAGCTGACAGGCCAGCAAACAGGTTACATAAAATGAAGTTTGAATCATGACATTAACTTGACAATGGTCAGGGAACATGGCCGCTGTATCTAAGATGGCGGACAGTAGTCAAGATGGCGTCCGAAACAAGTGCGACCTCCTTAACAATACCAAGAGACATGGAAGGCGCAATAATATGAGGGCAATAACCCAACAGCAAGGTTGCTACCTCCAACAAGAGGAGCCCTGCAAAATGACCTCCAGCAGCCACAAACATCCATTTGTCTGCCCAAACCCTCAGAAAGAGACTCCATGAGGGTGGTATGAGGGCTCAATATCCACAAATCAGTGTTATGCTTACACCATGGTACCATCATGAGATCCTCTGATTCATTGTAAGACCACAATACAGTGGATTACTTCTGATGCATCACAGTTCTAGGCCTCATGTGGTTGTAGTGTCGGCAGTTCCTGCTTGATGAAAGCATTGATGATGTAGACAGTAAAAATGGTAAATCCCAAGGCACTCATTGTGGTTCCAGAGATTCACTTCCATGTCAGTTGCCGAGATTTTTAACATCATAAACACTTGTCCATCACTATGCATTTCCTTTCTCCTTTATCCCCAACTCAGATCAGCTCCACAAAGCTTCCATCTCATCGAGCTGTTCTGTAGGAGACGATCAAGTACATATCGTCTAGTCTGCTTCTTAAAAAGCTGCTTATTTGTTATACTTACAAAATATTCACAATAAAAAGGCCATGGGTAAAATCCAAACACAGCAACAACACACCAGATTGTCTGTGCCAAACCCAGATTTCCTGTCAGCTTCTTTAAGGGATGCCGAGGACTGGCCTGCCTCTTCCCCGCACCTTAATTCAATGAAGCACATCAGGTCTCGTTCCATCAAGCAATGACTTGTTTCACCACAAACTTCCCAGGAGTTGACTGATGCTTTGATCCAGGTATGGAAGAAGATCCTTTAGGAGAACATCTGCTGCCTCATCTGGAGCATGCCAGAAACACGGGATGGCCCTAGGATGGTGCTGTTTGGCTTTTGGAGTTCACATTAGAAAGTTTGAGTTGTGGATGCCATGTCACTTTTGGTTGGAGTTATGACCCCATCTGGAAAACTACAACTCTCAAGCAGTTTACTTTTCACCATTTTCTGACTTTAGCCCCTCTTAATAAACAGCCACATGTAAAACCATAACTACCCTTGCTTATATTAGACCCATGTAAAAATGTCTCTCCTCTGTTCTTAATCTCTCCAAAAAATATTTGTATATAAAAAAAAATTTCTTGGCGCATTAGCCCCGTTCCACAAACCCATGTAAAATAATACACTCCTACCCCATAGTATAGTATTTTAGACCCCAACATACAGTTTCATGTAAAATAAACCACTTCTGTTCCTCCAATAGTACAGTCCAAGTACGAATACTCCAACTCTCCCTTTAGCCTTTCAAAATGCTTCAGCATAGTTTAGGTAGTTGTAATGGACAGATGCCTCCCCCTCTCACATTCCTCCAATGCTGGTTTATCTAGGTGTCAGGGGACTGGTCCATTAACCTTGTGAATGTCTACCAACATCCCGGTGCTTGCTATAAGTCTTCCTTGGAGCTTGCTAGTATTCTATGGGCTTCTGTATTTTGGATTTTTTTACCCTTTCCTGTCTACTTACCATCCATTTATTTCTTAATTCTGTACTACATTGTGCTCTTGGTTTTTACCCATATTTGTATGACTATTCTTCTTTGTTTTGTCCTGTTTGTCTCTGTGTTTTCACTTTGGGTCAGGAAGGGAATGATGTCCAGCTGTCACTATTTAGGGTAGGATGGGCAATAAGTTAGGGGCAGCTGGGGGTCTAGGGCTCACTGTCTAGTCTAGATTCTCTATTAGAGATGAGCGAACATGCTCGTCCGAGCTTGATGCTCGGTCGAGCATTAGGGTACTCGAAACTGCTCGTTGCTCGGACGAATACTTCGCCCGCTCGAGAAAATGGCAGCTCCCGCCGTTTTGCTTTTTGGCGGCCAGAAACAGAGCCAATCACAAGCCAGGAGACTCTGCACTCCACCCAGCATGACGTGGTACCCTTACACGTCGATAGCAGTGGTTGGCTGGCCAGATCAGGTGACCCTGGGATAGACTAGCCGCTGCCCGCGCTGCTCGGATCATTCTGTGTCTGGATGCCGCTAGGGAGAGAGCTGCTGCTGGTCAGGGAAAGCGTTAGGGTGTTCTATTAGCTTACTGTTAGGCAGGAGTGATTCTCAAAGAACCCAACAGCCCTTCTTAGGGCTACAATAACGTTCTACTTTTTTTATTTTAATTTGCATCTAGTACCATTTTGTGAGGAATTAGCAGGGGGACTTGCTACCGTTGTGTTTAGCTCTTAGTGGCACACATATCCATAGCAAAGACCGAAGTGGGAAAATTTAGTAGGGGTTGGATTTCAATTAGGCACTAACTCAGTGTCATCTCATCTGGCATAGTAGTGTGCTTTGATACTTGGCTAGAAAATAGCCATAGGAGAATACAAAGAGCTTACTTACGCATACAGTAGCGTTCTATATATTTGATTTCTGGTTGATCTGCTGGTGGCTGTACTTTCTGCAGTGCATGTACTAGCCAATTCTGAGCAATTTGTAGTGAGACTTGCGACCGCTGTGTTCTGCGCTTAGTGACGCACATATCCATAGCAAAGACCGAAGTGGGAAAATTTAGTAGGGGTTGGATTTCAATTAGGCACTAACTCAGTGTCATCTCATCTGGCATAGTAGTGTGCTTTGATACTTGGCTAGAAAATAGCCATAGGAGAATACAAAGAGCTTACTTACGCATACAGTAGCGTTCTATATATTTGATTTCTGGTTGATCTGCTGGTGGCTGTACTTTCTGCAGTGCATGTACTAGCCAATTCTGAGCAATTTGTAGTGAGACTTGCGACCGCTGTGTTCTGCGCTTAGTGACGCACATATCCATAGCAAAGACCGAAGTGGGAAAATTTAGTAGGGGTTGGATTTCAATTAGGCACTAACTCAGTGTCATCTCATCTGGCATAGTAGTGTGCTTTGATACTTGGCTAGAAAATAGCCATAGGAGAATACAAAGAGCTTACTTACGCATACAGTAGCGTTCTATATATTTGATTTCTGGTTGATCTGCTGGTGGCTGTACTTTCTGCAGTGCATGTACTAGCCAATTCTGAGCAATTTGTAGTGAGACTTGCGACCGCTGTGTTCTGCGCTTAGTGACGCACATATCCATAGCAAAGACCGAAGTGGGAAAATTTAGTAGGGGTTGGATTTCAATTAGGCACTAACTCAGTGTCATCTCATCTGGCATAGTAGTGTGCTTTGATACTTGGCTAGAAAATAGCCATAGGAGAATACAAAGAGCTTACTTACGCATACAGTAGCGTTCTATATATTTGATTTCTGGTTGATCTGCTGGTGGCTGTACTTTCTGCAGTGCATGTACTAGCCAATTCTGAGCAATTTGTAGTGAGACTTGCGACCGCTGTGTTCTGCGCTTAGTGACGCACATATCCATAGCAAAGACCGAAGTGGGAAAATTTAGTAGGGGTTGGATTTCAATTAGGCACTAACTCAGTGTCATCTCATCTGGCATAGTAGTGTGCTTTGATACTTGGCTAGAAAATAGCCATAGGAGAATACAAAGAGCTTACTTACGCATACAGTAGCGTTCTATATATTTGATTTCTGGTTGATCTGCTGGTGGCTGTACTTTCTGCAGTGCATGTACTAGCTAATTCTGAGCAATTTGTAGTGAGACTTGCGACCGCTGTGTTCTGCGCTTAGTGACGCACATATCCATAGCAAAGACCGAAGTGGGAAAATTTAGTAGGGGTTGGATTTCAATTAGGCACTAACTCAGTGTCATCTCATCTGGCATAGTAGTGTGCTTTGATACTTGGCTAGAAAATAGCCATAGCAATAGGATAGCATTGTTTGGTTTTAAAAACTCAAAAAAAAACAAAAAACACAAAAAAAAAAAAAAAACACAAAAAAAAACAAAAAAAAGTAAAAAAAAAAATAAAGTTATAACTCTCATTTTAAAAATGTTTAACCCGAGGGCTAGGGGTAGAGGACGAGGGCGGGGACGTGGGCGTCCAACTACTGCAGGGGTCAGAGGCCGTGGTCCTGGGCGGGGTGAGACACCACCTGCTGATGAGGGAGCAGGGGAACGCCGCAGAGCTACACTCCCTAGGTTCATGTCTGAAGTTACTGGGACTCGTGGTAGAGCACTGTTGAGGCCAGAACAGTGCGAACAGGTGATGTCGTGGATTGCTGACAATGCTTCGAGCAATTTGTCCACCACCAGTCAGTCTTCCACGCAGTCCACCCATGTCACCGAAATCGCCACTCCTCCAGCTCCTGCACCTCAGCCTCCTCCCCCCCAGTCTGCCCCCTCCCAGGAAAATTTGGCATTTGAACCGGCATACTCTGAGGAACTGTTTTCTGGACCCTTCCCACAGTCACAAACCACTTGTCCGGTTGCTGCTGAGCAATTTTCCGATGCCCAGGTTTTCCAACAGTCACAGTCTGTGGGTGATGATGACCTTCTTGACGTAGTGGAAGTGTGTAAAGAGGTGTCCGACGATGAGGAGACACGGTTGTCAGACAGTGGGGAAGTTGTTGTCAGGGCAGGAAGTCCGAGGGGGGAGCAGACTGAGGGATCGGAGGATGATGAGGTGACAGACCCAAGCTGGGTTGAGAGGCCGGGTGAACACAGTGCTTCTGAGACGGAGGAGAGTCCTCGACCAGAACAGGTTGGAAGAGGCAGTGGTGGGGCCAGACGGAGAGGCAGGGCCAGAGCTGGTGCATCAGCGCCAAATGTGTCAACTAGTGAAGCTCCCGTGGCGAGGGCTCCTGCGGCGAGGGCTAGATCTTCAGAAGTCTGGAGGTTCTTTAAGGAAACACCGGATGAACGACGGACTGTGGTGTGCAACATTTGCCAAACCAGGCTCAGCAGGGGTTCCACCACTACTAGCTTAACTACCACCAGTATGCGCAGGCATATGAATGCTAAACACCCCACTCAGTGGCAACAAGCCCGTTCACCTCCGGCCGTGCACACCACTGCTCCTTCCCCTGTGTCAGCTGCTAGTCAGCCCCCTGCCCAGGACCCTGCCACAAAAACCCCATCGTCGCCTCCACGATCCTCCACAGCATCCACCAGCGTTCAGCTCTCCATACCCCAGACGCTGGAGCGGAAACGCAAATATAGTGCAACCCACCCGCACGCCCAAGCCCTTAATGTGCACATCTCCAGATTGCTTAGCCTGGAGATGCTGCCCTATAGGCTAGTAGAGACCGAGGCCTTTCGCAACCTCATGGCGGCGGCCGCCCCTCGGTATTCGGTCCCCAGCCGCCACTACTTTTCCCGATGTGCCGTCCCAGCCCTGCACCAGCACGTGTCAGACAACATTATCCGTGCCCTGACCAACGCCGTTTCTGACAAGGTCCACCTGACCACGGACACGTGGACGAGTGCTGCCGGGCAGGGCCACTATATATCGCTGACGGCACATTGGGTTAACTTGGTGGAGGCTGGGACCGAGTCTGACACTGGGGCTGCTCATATACTGCCGACGCCGAGGATTGCGGGGCCTACCTCGGTCCAGGTGTTTCAGGCCTACTATGCCTCCTCCTCCTCCCACCCCTCCTCCACCTCCTCCTCCGAACTACCATCCGTGGGCACGGCGCCATCAGTCGGTAGCTCTAGGCACAGCAGCAGTGCCGTCGCTAAGCGACAGCAGGCGGTGCTCAAACTGCTGAGCCTAGGCGACAAAAGGCACACCGCCCAAGAGCTATTACAGGGCATCACGGCGCAGACTGATCTGTGGCTGGCACCGCTGAACCTCAAGCCGGGAATGGTTGTGTGTGACAACGGCCGTAACCTGGTGGCGGCTCTGCAACTCGGCAGACTGACACATGTGCCATGCCTGGCCCATGTGTTAAATCTGATAGTTCAGCGTTTCCTCAAGACATACCCCAATCTGTCTGATTTGCTCACGAAGGTGCGCCGCATCTGTGCGCATTTCAGGAAGTCCAGCCCTGATGCTGCCACTCTCAGGGCAGCGCAGCGCCGCCTCCAACTGCCCGCTCACCGACTGTTGTGCGACGTGCCCACGAGGTGGAATTCAACACTGACCATGTTATCCAGAGTTTACCAGCAGCGCAGAGCGATTGTAGACTGCCAGATGTCAACTTCCACCAGAACTGGTAGTCAGGTCAGTCAGCTTCCTCAAGTCTACAATGAGGAGTGGACGTGGATGTCTGATATCTGTCAGGTGCTGAGTAACTTTGAGGAGTCAACACAGATGGTCAGTGGCGATGCCGCCATCATCAGCCTCACCATCCCGCTGCTTGGCCTGTTGAAAAACTCTCTGGTCAGCATGAAGTCGGAAGCTTTGCGCTCGTCACAAGAGACAGGGGAAGAATATTCCCTTGTTGATAGCCAAAGCACCCTCAGGTCTGTTTCTCAGCGCATATCGGAGGAGGTGGAGGTGGAGGAGGATGAGGAGGAAGAGGAGGAGAATGTTGGTGAGACACAAGAGGGGACCATTGTTGAGTCCTTTACTGTTCAGCGTGTATGGGCAGAAGAAGAGGAGTTGGAGGAGTTGGAGGAGGAGGAAATGGACAGTCAGGCCAGTGAGGGGAGTGAATTCTTACGCGTTGGTACTCTGGCGCATATGGCAGATTTCATGCTAGGCTGCCTATCCCGTGACCCTCGCGTTCAAAGAATTTATTCCAGCACCGATTACTGGGTGTTCACTCTCCTGGACCCACGGTACAAGCAAAATCTTTCCACTCTCATCCCTGCAGAGGAAAGGAGTGTGAGAATGCATGAATACCAGCAGGCCCTGGTGCACAAGCTGAAACAGTATTTCCCTTCTGACAGCGCTAGCGGCAGAGTGCGTAGTTCTGCGGGACAAGTAGCGAGGGAGAGTAGGCGAGCAGGCAGCTTGTCCAGCACTGGCAAGGGTACGCTTTACAAGGCTTTTGCCAGCTTTATGTCACCCCAGCAAGACACTGTCACCTGTCCCCAGTCTCGGCAGAGTAGGGCTGATCTTTACAGAAAGATGGTGAGGGAGTACGTAGCTGACCATACCATCGTCCTAAATGATCACACAGCTCCCTACAACTACTGGGTTTCAAAGCTGGACATGTGGCACGAACTGGCGCTGTACGCCTTGGAGGTTCTTGCCTGCCCTGCCGCTAGCGTCTTGTCCGAGCGGGTTTTCAGTGCAGCTGGTGGCATCATCACCGATAAGCGTACACGCCTGTCGACTGACAGCGCTGACAGGCTGACGCTTATTAAAATGAATAAAGGCTGGATTTCTCAGAATTTCCAATCTCCACCAGGTGAAGGAAGCTCAACCTGAATAATTGATCCACTCCTCCTCCTCCTCATTTTCCTCCTTCTCCTCCTCTTTGTACAGTAAAGCAGAGGAAAATGGCTATTTTTTGACAGGGCCCACTGGCTCTTGCTATAGTACTTCATGCATTTAATTTTTCTGGAGGGCCACCTACCCGGTCCTCTGTTTGAAACAATTTTTGTGAGTGCCACATACAGGCACTCAATCTATTCCATTTTACTGCAGGGCCACCTACCTGCTCCTCTGGTTTGAAACATTTTTGGGACTGCCACATACAGGCACTCAATCTATTCCATTTTACTGGAGGGCCACCTACCTGCTCCTCTGGTTTGAAAAATTTTTGGGACTGCCACATACAGGCACTCAATCTATTCCATTTTACTGCAGCGCCACCTACCTGCTCCTCTGGTTTGAAACATTTTTGGGACTGCCACATACAGGCACTCAATCTATTCCATTTTACTGGAGGGCCACCTACCTGCTCCTCTGGTTTGAAAAATTTTTGGGACTGCCACATACAGGCACTCAATCTATTCCATTTTACTGCAGGGCCACCTACCTGCTCCTCTGGTTTGAAACATTTTTGGGACTGCCACATACAGGCACTCAATCTATTCCATTTTACTGGAGGGCCACCTACCTGCTCCTCTGGTTTGAAAAATGTTTGGGACTGCCACATACAGGCACTATCCAAATTAAATTGTCTCCATAGCAGCCTCCACACGTTGTCTCCATTGCTACCTCCAAAAGTCGTCCATATAGCTGCCTCCATACATCGTCCCTTTATCAAACGAGGTGTGTCAGGCAGAAATTTGGGTTGTTTTCATGGATTCCACATCAAAGTTGTTAACTTTGTCGCCACCCTGCTGTGTTATCCACAAAATATACTGGCAAACTTTTACCATTTAGGGATATTATTTCAGCGCTTCTTGCGCATCTGTTTACATTCCCCTCACCCGGCATATCCTAAACTTATAAGAACGCTACTACACTTGATCTTATACAAAAGGTTCTTAGAAGTGCTGTTTGGGGAGTAGCCTAGAGACAGGGGCTTGAATTGGCGAAAGCTCGCCTGGCAGCGGAGCGCCAGCTCCATGCGCATCATGCGCTTCTTGCGCATCTGTTTACATTCCCCTCACCCGGCATATCCTAAACTTATAAGAACGCTACTACACTTGATCTTATACAAAAGGTTCTTAGAAGTGCTGTTTGGGGAGTAGCCTAGAGACAGGGGCTTGAATTGGCGAAAGCTCGCCTGGCAGCGGAGCGCCAGCTCCATGCGCATCATGCGCTTCTTGCGCATCTGTTTACATTCCCCTCACCCGGCATATCCTAAACTTATAAGAACGCTACTACACTTGATCTTATACAAAAGGTTCTTAGAAGTGCTGTTTGGGGAGTAGCCTAGAGACAGGGGCTTGAATTGGCGAAAGCTCGCCTGGCAGCGGAGCGCCAGCTCCATGCGCATCATGCGCTTCTTGCGCATCTGTTTACATTCCCCTCACCCGCCATATCCTAAACTTATAAGAACGCTACTACACTTGATCTTATACAAAAGGTTCTTAGAAGTGCTGTTTGGGGAGTAGCCTAGAGACAGGGGCTTGAATTGGCGAAAGCTCGCCTGGCAGCGGAGCGCCAGCTCCATGCGCATCATGCGCTTCTTGCGCATCTGTTTACATTCCCCTCACCCGCCATATCCCAAACTTATAAGAACGCTACTACACTTAACTTGGTGCAGGCTGGGACCGAGTCTGACCCTGGGGCTGGTCATATACTGCCGACGCAGAGAATTGCGGGGCCTACCTCGGTCCAGGTCTCAAAGGCCTACTATACCTCCTCCCACCCCTCCTCCACCTCCTCCTCCTCCGAATTACCATCCGTGGGCATGGCGCCATCAGTCGGTAGCTCTAGGCACAGCAGCAGTGCCGTCGCTAAGCGACAGCAGGCGGTGCTGAAACTGCTGAGCCTAGGCGATAAAAGGCACACCGCCCAAGAGCTATTACAGGGCATTCCACATCAAACTTGTTAACTTTGTCGCCACCCTGCTGTGTAATCCACAAAATATACTTGCAAACTTTTACCATTTAGGGATATTATTTCAGCGCTTCTTGCGCATCTGTTTACATTCCCCTCACCCGCCATATCCTAAACTTATAAGAACGCTACTACACTTGATCTTATACAAAAGGTTCTTAGAAGTGCTGTTTGGGGAGTAGCCTAGAGACAGGGGCTTGGATTGGCAAAAGCTCGCCTGGCTGCAGAGCGCCAGCTCCATCCCAAGATCCAACTAACATAGTTGCAGCACCTTTAATCTACTACTAGTTCACTGCCTCCATAATAATAATAATAATAATCTTTATTTATATAGCGCCATCATATTCCGTAGCGCTTTACAAATCATAGGAAACAAATACAAATGTATTGTAACAGAGCACAACATTTGTATGGAACAACAGGAGTGAGGTCCCTGCTCGCCAGAGCTTACGGTTTATGAAGATGATGGGGTAACACGAGGTAAAAGAATATTTAACGGTCAAGCCATTCTTCTTAGGGAATAGAACAAAATATAATAAATGGAATTGCTGTCGCTTGAACCACTCAGCCGTCATCTTATATACCAGGTCCAGGGTGAATGGGACTGCAGAGAAGTCTGGTGCCTGTTGGTTGCTGGATAACAGATGGGAGGACGACACAGGACGGGTTAGTAGAAGAGTTAAAACTTCATGCAGTTAATGAGTGTTATAGGCTTGCCTAAAGAAATGGGTTTTAAGAGCACGTTTGAAACTTTGGAGGTTAGGTATTAGTCTGATAGTCCAGGGCAGAGCATTCCATAGAATTGGTGCAGCTCTAGAGAAGTCTTGGAGACGCGAGTGGGAGGTCCGCACTAGGGTAGAGGTTAATCTAAGATCACTGGCGGATCTAAGAGCACGGGTTGGGCGATAGACTGAGATAAGAGAGGAGAGGTAGGGGGGTGCAGCATTATACAGAGCTTTATGGATGAGGGTTATTATTATTTTAAACTGTATTCGAAAGGAGACTGGCAGCCAGTGCAGCGACTGGCATGAACTGTAAGCATACATGGTCCCCTTATCAAACGAGCTGTGTCAGGCAGAATTTTGGGTTGTTTTCATGGCTTCCATGTTAACTTTGTCGCCACCCTGCTGTGTAATCCACAAAATATACTGGCAAACTTTTATCATGTACCGATATTATTTGAGCGCTTCTTGCTCACCTCCTTTGGTTCCTCTCTGACACCCATTGGTTTGAAGCCTGAGTCCAATTAGGGTATGTCGCCATGACACTCTCTAGCCTGCTGCCGCTGCCTCTGCCTCTGCATGCCGTCCCCTATAGTGTCAGGGTCAATTATTGGATGTTTTACATGCTATCTAGCTTCATTCTGTCACTCTGTCATGGCCATGCTGTTGCCCATAATTTCGGCATAATGGTGCGATTAAGCAGCCTCAGAGGCATCCATGCATGCTGCCCCTGCTGTTTCCTGTCCATTTCCGTGGTGTTTCCATCCTTTTCTGAGGTTCCCAGGTGTTTGGCCAAGCTTCCCTGTGCAGAGCCTTGGTCCCCTTGAAAAATGCTCGAGTCTCCCATTGACTTCAATGGGGTTCGTTATTCGAGACGAGCACTCGAGCATCGGGAAAAGTTCGTCTCGAATAACGAGTACCCGAGCATTTTAGTGTTCGCTCATCTCTATTCTCTATCTTATTGCCTATTCCCTAACTGCAGCATTACAGTATTGCTTCAATCCCTTTGGTCTGCTTGAGTATACAGTCCCATGTAAAACATCCTGCCCAACATACAGTCACTTGTCAATGACATAACGTCTGTTTCTTTAATCACCTATGTGAAAAACAATCAAGTCCATTTAGCACTTCTTACACAGTTCCATGTAAATTCATATCTCCTATCACCTCAGTCATTCAGACTCCTGCCCTCATCACATCCTGAGACTCACTCCATTCTGAAGAATGGAGGGTAGCCACAAGCCCTCGCCATATTCTAAGCCAATCGTTTTGAGGGGAACAGCCACCAATTTCAACTCTGCTTTTAACCCATTGTAAGGAGTATGGTTACCTACTCGGAGCGGAGTTTATTTAGTATGGGATGGTGTTGAGTGAGCCGTCAGCTACCAACCAAGATCTGACTTCTGTCATGCCAAGTACTCCTGACCAATTAGGGAAGGTGCGCATGGACTGCTGGTTGTAGGAGTTGGTTGTAAAGAGTTAACATTTAAAGGGAGTGTTTTGGCACTTTAATAAGGGGAGTGGGCTGGTCCCTTAGGTATTTACTCTCCCTCCTCCTTGCTTCCTAATCACGCTGTCCCACCCTATTGCGGCACCCAAGGGGATTTAGGCTATGCTTCCGGTTTTCCATCCTTCTGTCAAGGGGAAATTACAGCAGTCCTGTCCTCCCTCCCACTTTTTGTTTGTATATTTGATTTGTTTTTATGATATTGTTCTCTTGTTTCGTAGTTTTTTTTTTATCAAGTCCCAGCTGGCGGAAAGAGAATATTTGAGATGGTGATGCTCGGCTGGCCAACTTGCCAGCTGGGAGTCCAGCTGGCATACAGCGGCCTGAGCTTGTTATGTCTGGTACACTTAATCAAAGTGCCCTTGCATTCATGTAAGGCACTTTACGGGTTTACTGAGAAAAAAAATTGTGACCAATTCACCACCCAACAAGGAGTTTTATGTGGTTATTTTATAGGGGGGCCCCCTAACTAATATTTGATTTCAATGGAGCTCTAACATGGCCTCCTGTCTCCAACTGAAAGATCTGGGCAGGACCCGTGCACACCTCATGTGTTTACTCGTATTTCCTTTGTTTGATATTCACATTCCATGTGGCAGAGAATAATCTGATAAATGGATAAGTGGGTAAATAGAGCACTGAGCTGTGCCAGGTCAGTCTAGCAGCTTCCTGGCCAACTCTATGTGGTTCATAGACACCTATGAAAAGTCATCTCTAAATGCATTACATAACAGGGATTATACAACATTGTGACATCCACATCCATTATATTTTCTGAGGTGGTTTCTTGTGTGCAGCAGATTTCACCTTAGAAGCCATGTGGAGCCAGGTAGTTGTAAATTGTCTTTGATGTCCATAATGAGAAATAGCATAACTTTTCCATAGGTAATTCTGTCATCAAGTATATGCAAGAAATCTCAGCAAGACAAAATATTTTTTTTTGACAGTTAAAAGGTATAAGTTTAATTATATTCCTCTAAAAAGTACCTAAAGTACCAACAGCTCACACACATACACAATGATAATTCAATAGCGCACCAAGCAGTGGCACCCTAGTGCGAATCCAATTGTCAACAAATAAGTACATAAAAAATGGACTAACCTCAGAAAAAAGCTGGAGACTGGTAAGTTGAGTTAGTTACATACCCTGAGGGGGTGTAAACTGCATGAGACCCCTCTTGGATCCACACTTACCACTCCTAATGTAGCCAGTTCTGAAAGGGCCTAAAGCGGGAGAAGGTCCATCCTCTGTTTTTTGTGGACTAGTGGGGGAGGTGTGAGATGTGGTCTAAATTCACCCTACACCCCAAAAAGACTCCCGCCCTTACAAGGGCAGTCCCAAGACTCTGTCCGTTGTCCTAAGTAGCACACAAAACACACACCTCCCTGACGCTTTCCACCATCAGGCTTCATCAGAGGGAAAATACATATAAATGGAGGTTAATGGAAACACTAATTTTAGTATTTAAATGCAGTGCCTCCAAACAGACTACCTAAAGGAAGTGTCGCATCACTCACCATAGGGGTCCGTGGTTTATTCCAAAGAGGTGTTAGGTGGGAAGGGAGTGCCCTCTCTCACCAACAATACCTCATATTCACACCGGGTGGTTTGGCATGTGACGCCTTTCCAAGGTGTGAGCTAAGTTTTAAAACGACCAGCCCCACCCCCCGTGACGTCTCCGTTCACGAAGGACTCACCCGATAGGTCCCCCAGTGTGCTCGTCACATACTCACTCTTGATTGACATCTGTGACCCACTGGTTGACGAACCGGAAGTGTCGCACGTCACTTCCGGGGTGGCGGCCGAAGTTACCTCCGGAGGTTGCTTAGCAACCCCTGATACTGCATCCGCGTACCTACATCGCGGATATACTGCATAACTCTTCCATTATGAATAGCGAAGCTTATCCTAGCAGACGGACATAAATAGCAACGAGCCAGGACGTGCCTGGTGTTGGCAGATCGAGCGGTAAGTATAGAAGTATGTTTAAAGAAGAACAGTAAATTGCATTACAATCACATCACACTATTAAGATGTCCCAATATAACGAAACATTCTTGTTCTGCTGTGTTTTATTATATTATATTGAAGAGGGTATACCGATGGATAAATAGTGCGTATTGTCTTTACGTAAAGGGACCCCAAGTGCCACCGTGTTCCGACACTGTCCCAGTCCAAACACACAGTAGTTATTGTTGTTGTAGCATTTTACTGTGGAATTATATTCGAGGAGGTATTTAGATAAAGCATGCATATTGCATCTGCATGTTGAGACCACTAGGTGCCACCGTATTCAATAGGTAGATCCACCTTGCCTCTCTTTGTAACACCCTCCGGTCCCAATCACCACCTCTCTGCGGGGGGGGGGGGTACTAGCTCAATCCCTGTGAATTGTACTGCTGAGGCTTGTCCGTAATGTACCAGGTGTATATGGCGTGCGATCGGGGTATCTCGATTGTTTGCAATATCGCCAAGGTGATCCCAAATCCTCCTTCGGAACTCTTGGATGGTTTTCCCTATATACTCGAGTCCACACGCACATGTCGCTTTGTAGATAACCCCATTTGATCTACAATTTATGAAATCTCTAATTGTGTAGGTCTTATTGTTGTTCCTTCCAAAGAAGGTTTTGCCCGTCTTCAAGTACGGGCATGCTATACAACCGCTACATTTGAAACACCCGCATGTTTTGCGGTCAAGCCATGTTCCACTCTGAGTGGGGGCCCTATAGTGGCTATGTACCACTCTGTCCCGAATTGACCTCCCCCGTCTAAAGGTGATGGCAGGTCTGTCTCCAATAACGTCTCTTAGATCTGGGTCCATACACAAGATGGGCAAGTGTGTTGTCAGAACTTCTTTTGCCTGATCTGCCCCATTATCAAACACGGCAACCATTCTTATTGGTTGTCTTGTATCCCCCTTTTCCTCATCTCTTTTCATAGTCAGGAGGTCCTGTCTTGTTTTATTGGACGCAAACTGAAATGCCGTCCGGAGGCAATGGTCAGGGTACCCTCTCTCCTTAAACCTATTCCTTAGATCATCCGAGACGAGCCTAAAGTCCTTGTTGTTGCTGCAATTGCGTCTCATTCTGAGGTATTGGCCTTTAGGAATTCCGCTGCACAATGCCCTTGGGTGATTACTTTCCCACCGCAACAGGGCGTTTGTGGTGGTGGGTTTACGATATACTGAGGTTTGTAAACTCCCCTTAGTGTCCTTTTTAATCATTACGTCCAAGAATGGTAATTCGTCCGGATGGATCTCACAGGTGAACCGAAGTCCAATATCGTTATCATTCAGACTCCTAACAAAAGTGCAGAAAGACTCCTTGTCTCCCCTCCAGAGTACAAATATATCATCGATATATCTAAGAAAAAGTTCCACTTTATCCAAATCTCTTGAAGGGGAGTCTCCAAGGGGAGACCTCCTGACTATGAAAAGAGATGAGGAAAAGGGGGATACAAGCTGTTTGGAGATTGATTTCTATGGGAAATCAGCACTGACATAGTTTCTTTTGGAAATTTTTAAACATTTTCCGCATGAACTATGAGCCACCTTTAGCCACCCATGGATTTGATTCTCCCATTGACAAAAATATGGTATGTGCGACAGCAGTGCGCAGGGACCCAGGGCCGGAGCATCGACAGAGAAAGAAGAAGATCTGCGTTCGATGGGAGCATCGGACAGGTGAGTACAGTGTTTGTTTTTTGCTTGGGGGCATGGGCTGCTGGCTATATACTGGGGCTGAATGGCTATATACTGAGGGAAGGGGCTGCTGGCTATATACTAGGGGACAGGGGCTGCTGCCTATATACTAGAGGAATGGCCTTCTGGCTATATACTAGGGGGCGGGGGCTGGCAGGCTATATAATGGGGGCAGGGGCTTCTGACTATATACTGGGGCAGGGGCTGCTGGATATATATACTAGGGGCCAGGGTCTGTCATGCTAAATACTAGAGGGCAAGGCTAGCTGGCTGTATACTGGGGACATTGGCTGGCTGGTTGTATACTAGGGGCAGGGGCTTGCTGGCTATATACTTGGAGCAGTGGCTGCTGTCTATATACTGGAGGAAAGGGGACTGGCTAGCTATATACTGGGGGGCATGGGCTGGCAGGCTATATACTAAGTGGCATTGTATGACTGGCTATATACCGGGGGACATAGACAGGCTGGCTGTGTACTAGGGGGCATGGGTTGGCATGCTATAAACTAGGGGGCATGGGCTGGCTAGCTATATACTGGGGTCATAGGCTGGCTGGCTAAATACTAGATGGCATGGGATGGCTAGCTATATACTAGAGGGCATGATCTGGCTAGCTATATACTAGAGGGCATATGCTTGCTATATACTGAGGGGACTGGTTAGCTACATACTGGGGGGCATGGGCTGGCTGGCTATATACGGGGGTAGGGGCTGGTTATATACTGGGGGGTATGGGCTGGCTAGCTATATATAAGGGGGCAAGGACCTGCCTAGCTTTATCCTGGGGGGGACTGGCTATCTTTATTCTCGGGTCGGGTTATACTCGAGTACATACGGTACATTATTTCTATGGAGGGAGGTCGACAAGTAAGTAATAATTGAATTACACTGCTATTGTTTATAACAGAGGAAAAAAAACGAAGGACAAACAATGTAGACAATATGTATAAAATTAAATCTACCACAGAGGAAACACAAACCACAAACAGTGGTGTGGGGGACTTAGGGCTAATTACGTTTTCTTATAAGGCAAATATGATTTCCTCTCAACACTTAATCCATAATTTATTACAAACACTATTTTAACCAAACATACTCACTGGTCGGCGTGCTTATACTGATGCAGCATTAAATCTTGTAATTTCTGTAACAAAGTATTTTTTTTTATTATGCAAATTAATCCCTGACACTCCTAATTATGGACGCCTGCATGCTTTGGTAGACACCCACTCCCTCCCAATCCCCACCCCAGAGCCAGTGACGTTCCCTTGCTTGAGTAGTGATGAAACGCATAAACAGGTAGATCAATAAAGGAATCCTTCATTATGAAGTGAAGATTGTAGGTAGTCCTCGAGGGTTAGACTCAGGGTGCAGTCACAGGTGGCTTTAACGCATTGGATTTCAGAACACATTGCAACAGCCTAAGAGAGATTTGCCTAATTAAACAGCTGTTTACATTTGCATTTACAAAACGCAACCGTTAACGCAATGTTAATGCATGTATTGTTAATGAATGTATTTGTTAACACCATGTTAACATTTGCATTAACAGTTGTGTTAACAGCTCTTTAACTAGGCAAATCTCTCTTCAGTTGTTACAATATGTTTTGAACTGCATCCGTTCATAACGCGACGCTAGCGCACAGGGGGCGGTCCTCGGCCCGAACAAACATTCGTTTCCAGAGAAATGCATGCAATCGGCTTATCAATCGCATGTGTTTCCCTGGAAACGCATGTGCATTTGGGCCGAGGACCTCCCCCTGTGCGCTAGCGTCGCGTTATGACCGCGGCCTTAAACGCCACGCGTGACTGCACCCTGTATAAAATCACAGAAATGACCTTTTATGTCACCACTGGACTGTACAAATATCATTACCCGATGGTTGTGATTTGCACATGTTTGAGAGCAAATTGTACCATGAACAACCACTGTGCACTAAACTTTACTCACAAAATATCGGAATTGTGATAGAGCAGCCTCTAGGAAATCACTAGCGAAAGGTTTCAGTAGACCTGACACATGAGTCCCCAGTCTTTCGCCCGTTTCAGATGAACTTGTGTGGTCCATGAAATATGAACTGTATGTTGACTGTATCTTCCAGATCAATCAGTGCATGGACCTAGACTCTACCTCAACATCTCTGATACCTGGAGTCTCCGGGGACCTCTGTCCAGGGATGCAATTATGTTTTCAGTTTACGACAGAAGTATAGCAGAGATACTTATTGGATCGATGAAATACTGTATGATCAACATATGTATGTACAGTCAGTCCCCGGGCTACATACAGGATAGGGTCTGAAGGTTTGTTCTTAAGTTGAATTTGTATGCAAGTTGGAACTGTATACTTTATCATTGTAACCCCCGGCCAAATTTTTTTTGGTCTCTGTGACAATTGGATTTTACAAATGTTGGATTGTCATTAGAATTAGGATTAACAATAAAGCTTCATTGTAGACACCTGTGATAACTGTTATAGCTGTTTATTTTAGTCCAAGGCTAAAGTACAGTAAATTGCCAACATCCAGAGGTCCGTTTGTAACTAGGGTTCGTATGTAAGTCAGGTGTTCTTAAGTAGGGGACCGTCTGTATTTTATTTTATTATTTTTTTAAAGGGATAGTCTAGGATTTACAAAAGTTGTTCAAAAACAGCCTCATTTGCAATGTGTCTTGCAGCATAGCTGCATCATTTCTGTACAAATGCAATTGCATATCTGCACAAACCATAGTGACTATTTTTTGGGGAAGGCAGCATTGTTTTATTAAACCCTGGAGAACTGAACCTTTCCCCTATTTTAAAACCCCAATTCTCATCATAAATTGCGCTTGCAAAAGCCCCAACGCCCGGACGAGTCATGACCTTACCGCTCCTAGCCTCCTGCCTAGCCCCGTGATACCATTACATCAGCCTCCATCAATAGTCTGATGCCATTCCACAGATAATGCTGTATTCATTTTGTTGCTATTTAGTAAACGAAGATTGCGAAAGCCACTGCACCGACTAATGGGCCGTTCCCACATGCTTACTGATAATAATGGAGATTAGAGGGATTTTATTACTACAATTTCACAACTAAAGTTTCCACTTTTCGATATGTACAATTGTGCTGTTATACAGCAGGGCTTTGGTATCAGTATTATCTCGCATAAAAATTACAACCTGGTTAAAATTAGTTAATCTTGACAGGTGCGTCTTTGGCCGAGGCGTAGCAGGCTAATGACTAGGCCGCTGAACTATAAAGCCACACATCAATGGCGGCATGTATTACTCAGGGGGAGGGGCACCAATTCATATCTTGGTAAATGAAAGTGAAGCTTATTCGATTCCTGTGATCCCGTAAGTACAGTTTCCACAAATTTTATATGATGATGTAAGACTCCTTCTCCCATGTGCTGGGTCTTGTCCCACACAAGAATATTGCAACGATTTTGATTAAAACTTTATACCATGGTGGGAAATGGTAAATTACAAAGTTATAAATGGAATGTGAAATATGAAACTGTTCTTATCTCTAGAAGGAATACCCAAGCCTTTTATCTAGTTATGGAAACATGTTATCTTCACTTCCGGAGGGCATGATTGTACCTTGTTGACAGTACACACCACTGCAGTATCCCGACATACACGGGAGGCAGGTGGTGTCATTAATAACTTTGTCATTAATAATTATTAATGTGATTAAGTGATTTGCATTTTCATGCTGTAAACATAACTCTAAACCAGTAGTGGATCATAATATGGACCATTTGGGCAGCAGCGCCGGCCCATTCTGACATCGACCGCGCTCCCTTCACTCCCCTCCATGCCTATTTGATGGTGTAGTGGAGGAAATAGGCGCAATTTCTGGCCATGCACAAGTCACGATAAATGTAGCCCTTTAGATTCAGTCTTTCCCCAGTTTGTTGATGAACAAAATGTTTCCCATCAGATCTAAATGAATTAAACCTGCTTTCATCACCATAATGTACTGTGGAGCACTTCTCCTCTGTCCACACAACATGCGCCTCAGCCAAAGTGATTCGAGCCCCTTGATTCTTTCTGCTAATAAAAGGTTTGGTCACTGCACACTAGGCTTTCAGTCTAAATGCTCTTTAATGTTGAGACACTGTATGACGAGACAGATCCTTACCCTGTTCAGTGCTGAACTGGCGAGCAATACTAGTTGCAGTGTTTAAATGATTACCCATGGAGATTCTCCGCATTATCCTTTCCTCTCTTGCACTTGTCTTTTAAGCCTTCTTGACGAACCTGAATAAGTTTGTGATGATGTAAAGATGCAATATTCTAGAAATCGCAGACTTGGAACGACCAACTTCTATTGTTGTGGATGATAGGGTAACCCCTTTGGTCTTTATATGGACAACCTGCTGTGAGAGGGTTTCCGTCACTTTGGAATGGCACAACATTTTTGCAACAAGTCAGTGAAAACTGGAAAGTTAGACTGCCAGGTAAATATCAGATAGTTAACAAAATTAACAATAGGTGCCAGATTAAGGGCCCATTCATACAAACGTGAGCGGGGGGCACACGTCAACGCGCTGAAGAGGAGGGATGAGTAGCACAGGGCCGGTGCCGTAACACAACGAAATATAGGACATGTCCTATATTTTGCTATGCACAGTCATGGTGCGGTGAGACGTGTGCTCACCACTTTGTGGCTGGGCGCCATAGACGCACAACTTGTGCCCCTGCATATCAGTTCTCATTGGGTTCGTGTAAATAAGCCCTAACAACAACAAGACTGGATTCACAAAAGTGCTGTGCCACGGACTGATCACTCTTCTGGGGTCTGAACTCTGTGGATCATATTAATATATGATGCACAGAGTTCAAGTTTCCCCAATATGCAGCAGAGCCTAACTTGCAGGTATCTAAAGTGTGAAAGTGTTCTCTAATTTTGATCAATGTTCTTTTACAATGATCTCATTTAGATGTTTATTCTGTGCTTTAGAATATAGACAGTTTATGAAATAAGTTTAAAATATGGCTATTTTACTCATGACCTTGACATTTAGGAAATTCTGTGATGTTCTCTAATTTTGATCTGTAATGTGTATGCAAAACTAGTGTTGAGTGTAGGCAGCCTGTTTTATATTATTCAATTTATATCTGTGCAGGTGGTTTACGAACTGTATCAGATTAATAGATCTGTGACCAAACTGTATAAAAAATCAGGAATTAATTTTAGTCAGTATGGTTCTTGTACCTTATCTATGCTGTAAGCTTAGTTCTTAGTTGATTTTAAAATGTATCAGGCGAATATTTTAGAATTAGAACTAATGATTCACTTTATGTTGAAGTAATATTAAACTTGTGTTCTCAAAATAATGACTCAATTACTGCTCAATACTGCTGTATAATGTGCCCCACGCTGCTGATTTTGCCAGTGTGTTATGGGGAGAAAGGGGAGCAAAATTTCCTTGTCCTTTTTGCTGAATGAGAGAGGAAGATTATTGCAGAATATAAGGCATACCATACCATTACTTACATACACACATGGCAGCTTATTCTGAAAGTCATCAGGAGTCATCTGGAAAGGTTGGTTACACTTTAAGCCTAAAAAGTTATTGTACCACTGTGTCCGACTCTCCTTACGCAATTCTGGAATCTGGTCAAGATAAACTGTAGAGACTGACAAATAACATGATCAGATCAGTAGAACCATTGCAACATGAAAAAATCCACATATCAGTAGATAAAGCAAACATTACTTCTGATAGTATTTGTAAAACGGGTCCGGTTTCCACATGCGTTGCTCTGTTACCGACAATTTAATTAGTGTTGATTTAATTATCCTTCATCGGAGACTTTATAAAACTCAAATAAATCTGATAATGTGTTCAAGTCTAAAAGTGAATGGACAAGTAGTAGGCAAACTATTTGAGCGCCTTAACATAAATATACCTCATAAACGGAGGCATCATTAAGAGTAAGCAATGAGTCTAAGGCTCGTTTCAGATTATTCAATGATCAGTCCTTGACATGGACTGGAGGGCCGGTGTTAGGGGCCCGGCAAACTGGTCATTTTCCCAGGGCCCCGTGCACTAAAGGGCCCCCCTGCAAGTGAACTTTTGTGGGCAGAGGATGTATTGCTCCTTTAACACCCCTTCGTTGAATGCCCGGATGAAGATGCTTATCATCTATCTGTCTAGCTCTCTCTCTCCTATAGTTTGTCTATTTCCTATATATATATTAACCTGTTCGCGACCGCCCGCCGTGTATTCACGGCGGCGGTCAGGTTGCGCTGCATGGAGAGGGCTCACGGGCTGAGCCCTCTCCATAGCCGGTAAGTCTTTGCTGCATATTGCAAGCACAAAAGCTGCCGGCAGCCTCAAAAAGATAGCGGCGCATGGGCGCCGCCATCTTACCTGGGATTGCCGGTCCCTGTGACGTCATCTGGGAGCAGAGATTCGTCTCCATGGTAGCCTCGGGTCTTCCGAAGACCCGAGGCTATTTCATTTTAACCCCTTCATTACAATGTGCTGATAGCACATTGTAATGAATGAGGAGGAAAATCCCCATATACTGCCATACTGTAGTATGGCAGTATATGATAGGATCGATCAGACAACCTAGGGTTAAAGTACCCTATGGAGTCTGAAAACTAGTAAAAATAAAAATAAAAAAAAGTAAAAAAAAATTTATAATAAAAAACCCTAAAATTTCAAATCACCCCCCCCCTTCCCTAGAACTGACATAAATATAAATAAACAGTAAAAATCATAAACACATCAGGTATCGACGCGTCCGAAAATGCCCGATCTATCAAAATATGATAACGGTTTTTCAATGTGTTTAACCCCGTAACGAAAAATAGCGCCCAAAGTCGAAAATGGCACTTTTTTGCCATTTTTAAAAATACAGTCCTAAAAATGATATCATTGAAAATATTATCAAATTTCGCAAAAAATGTCACCACCCACAGCTCCGTACACCAAAGTATAAAAAAGTTATTAGCGCCAGAATTGGCAAAATCAAAAAAATAATTTGTGTACAGGAGGTTTTAATTTTTGTAAATGTATGAAAACATTATAAAACCTATACAAATTTGGTATCCCCTTAATTGTACCGACCCAAAGAATAAAGTAGACATGTCATTTGGGGCGCTCAGTGAAAGACGTAATATCCAAGCCCACAAGAATACGGCACAAATGCGGTTTTTCACCATTTTCACTGCATTTGGAATTTTTTTCCCGCTGCCGAGTACACACCATGGAATATGAAATACCGTCACCATGAAGTGAAATTTGTTACGCAGAAAATAAGCCATCACACAGCTCTTTATGTGGAAAAATTTGGTGAGTGAAAAAAAGTCGTTAAGGGGTTAAAGTGCAATGATATTTATACATATCATAATAAAAAGTGCAAACGATATAAAAGTGACATAGTGCTTTATTAAAACCAGTAATCCCGCCCATCGGTATTCAGACCTGCACCACGTCTCCTGAGTTTCATTCATAAATTGTTTTTTTGTGTCCGGAACCGCCAGGGCCATGCGTCATAGATCCACGTAATACCGGAAGTGGGTGTGTGGAAGCGCCGGAAGTGATGACATTGATGTGTACGTCACCACTCGCGCAGGCGCATTCGGTATATGAAAGTAGCGGTGGCCATCTTGGAATCTGGCAGCCCATTGAGGTACCAATTGAGCATCGTTGCAACGCCACAGCCTACCTGAGTATTGTTGCTGACCATGTCCATCCCTTTATGACCACAATGTACCCAACATTTGATGGCTACTTTCAGCAGGATAATGCGCCATGTCATAAAGCTGGAATCATCTCAGACTGGTTTCTTGAACATGACAATGAGGTCACTGGACTCAAATGGCCTCCACAGTCACCAGATCTCAATCCAATAGAGCATCTTTGGGATGTGGTGGGACGGGAGATTCGCATCATGGATGTGCAGCCGACAAATCTGCGGCAACTGTGTGATGCCATCATGTCAATATGGACCAAAATCTCTGAGGAATGCTTCCAGCACCTTGTTGAATCTATGCCACAAAGAATTGAGGCAGTTCTGAAGGCAAAAGGGGGTCCAACCCGTTACTAGCATGGTGTACCTAATAAAGTGTATATTCCTGTACATAGGGGGCAGTATTATAGTAGTTATATTCTTGTACATAGAGGGCAGTATTATAGAAGTTATATTCTTGTACATAGGGGGCAGTATTATAGTAGTTATATTCTTGTACATAGGGGGCAGTATTATAGTAGTTATATTCCTGTACATAGGGGCAGTATTATAGTAGTTATATTCCTGTACATAGGGGGCAGTATTATAGTAGTTATATTCTTGTACATAGGGGGCAGTATTATAGTAGCTATATTCTTGTACATAGGGGGCAGTATTATAGTAGTTATATTCTTGTACATAGGGGGCAGTATTATAGAAGTTATATTCTTGTACATAGGGGGCAGTATTATAGTAGTTATATTCTTGTACATCGGGGGCAGTATTATAGTAGTTATATTCTTGTACATAGGGGGCAGTATTATAGTAGTTATATTCTTGTACATAGGGGGCAGTATTACAATATATTTTACTTAGGGGCAGTAGTATCATAGTAGTTACATTCTTATTTATTGGAGAAGGTATTGTAGTATGTTTTTAATGTACATATATGGCAGTATTAAGTTGTGTGCTCTTAAAGTGTTATTCCTTTACAAGGAGGCAGTATGAGTCTCTTTCTCGGCGGTGTACATGTGATTTAGACCAACTATTAATAGTTTGTATGGAGTTTAGTAACTCCACCCACATCACAAGGCCACGCCTACGTGTTTTGACCCCGCCCACAGAACGGGGCCACTTTTAAACTTTTTTCCAGGGCCACTTTAAATTCCCAGTCCGCCCCTGAGGACTGATGACTATGCTGGGGCATTATATTTATGTATATATGATGTACAGAGTTCTTATTTCCTTAAGCTATTGGCCCTTCCATGAAGTAACCCATCACATGGGCATCTAGTGGATTTACCATAAATGAACAGTGACATATAAAATAAATTATAATGCGTAAAAAGTATATAAAAATTATTTATAACAAAATTATTTATTATTTTTATAGGCCCCAATGATGACCACTGCATCATGGTATAGATTTCCACGGATGAGAATCTACATGCAAGCCTTACATCACCATCCACAAGCGATGGACAGAATAACATGCTGGAGGTGGACACATATTCCGTGCAATGTGGAAACTCACTTTTCTATCTGGCTTTTAGAAGGACATGCCTGTAAGTCTTGTTGAAGTCAAGGAGAACATCACCCGGCTGCAATGTGCGAACTGTAGAGTTTGATGGAAGAGGGATAATCCTATGGTGTTGTGATTAGAGGTTTTGTAAAACAGCTAAATTTTATGTTTCCAACTTTGTGGGAATAGTTCAGAGAAGGACTTTTTCCAGGATTGCCTCACAGGCAGGGGTGTAACTAGGAGAGGCTGGGCCTCATAGCAGATTTCTGCATGGGGCCCCCCTTCCCCTTAAAAAAATATATACATATGTAGGCTGCATTCACGTAAACATGTGCCTGCCTGGCTATAGCCTGGCAGGCACACGTCTGGCGCGCTGGAGAGGAGGAAAGGTGATCGCGTCTCACCCCTCCCCTCTCCATAGAGAATACAGCCGCATGGCCGTTCTTAGCACGCTCTATCTCTTTTGCTCAAAACAGTGAGTGCTCGTTGTGCTCACCTTCCCGAGCCCGGGCGCTATAGACGCCTATGAGAGAAGTATATCTGGCAGCAAATTTGCAGCCCAAAGTCAAAAATGGCACTTTTTTGCCATTTTAAAGAAAATTAAATATTCTATAAAAAGTGATCAAAAGCTCATACAGTCCTAAAAATGATACCATTGTAAACGTCATCAAAAGCCGCAAAAAAGACACCCCCCAAAGTTTCGTATACCAAAGTATAAAAAAGTTATTAGCGCCAGAAGATGGCAAAATCCCCAAAAAATTTTTGTACAGGAGGTTTTAATTTTTGTAAATGTATGAAAACATTATAAAACCTATACAAATTTGTTATTCCCGTAATCGTACCGACCCAAAGAATAAAGTAGACATGTCATTTTGGGCGCACAGTGAAATCCGTAAAATCCAAGCCCACAAGAATACGGCACAAATGCGCTTTTTTTTACCAATTTCTGAATTTTTTTCCTGCTTGGAATATTAGATACCAGCATTTTAAAGTGTAATTTGTTACGCAGAAAATAAGCCATAACACAGCTCTGTACATGGAAAAATAAAAAAGTTATAGATTTTTGAAAGTGGGGAGTGAAAAATGAAAACTCAAAAACGAGAAAGGGCATCAGCGGGTAGGGGTTAAAGGGATGGGTTGTTTTGTATATATATTTGGGAAAGTGCAATTAATATAGTTATTAAGAGTTATGTTTGTTTACTACTAATAGTCTTCTGCTGAAGGGGCACTGTGAGGGGTATCTGCTTCTGGGGGGCACTGTTATGAGGGACTGCTGCCGGGGGGCACTGTAATGGGGAGTTGCTGCTGGGGGGCACTGTAATGGGGGGCACTGTGCTGGGGGAGCACTGTAATGGGAGGCACTGTGCTGGGGGAGCACTGTAATGAGGAGTTGCTGCTGGTGATGCACTGTGATGGGGAGCTGCTGGGGGAGCACTGTAATGAGGAGTTGCTGCTGGGGGAGCACTGTAATGAGGGACTGCTGCTGGGGATGCACTGTGATGTGGAGCTGCTGGTGGGGGTGCACTGCAAAGGGGAGCTGCTGCTAGGGGGCACTGTGAGGGGTAGCTGTTACTGGGGGACACTTAGAGTGGGCACAGCTTGAAGGGGCTCTGCAGGGGGGAGTTACAATATGAGGGGGGCCTGAATATGAGGGAGCCACGATGTGAGGGGGAGATTAGAGGCACTAAACTGTGTGGAGGTGGAGAAAGTGGTGGGGTAAAAGGCGCCTCAACTTTTGTCCCTCTTTCGTCGCTCCAAAAGTTGGGAGGTAAGTATATGCCTGTCGTTTATAGTACAGCTTGTATGTTTTTATGTAAATTAGGCTCAGCTGTAAAGCCATACACAAATTATTAAAATGTGTGAAACTAGCAGTTTACTAATTCTGCCCCCACCTCAGCAATAACCAGGGTCACCTGTAATAGATCAGAAAGTCCAACAATGGAAATCATAAACTAGTGCCGTACCCTTGTGTCTCGTGATTTTCACCCAGTTATGAAGCAATGTACATCACCGACCTGCACTTTGTGACTGCAGTGAATGATGAAGACAAAGATGTTGCAACCGCTAATTACACCTTCCTACACTAGAAATGTCATAATAGTCACAAGGTGGTTTTTCCGGTGCTAATATGTTTTCTAAATGAGATAAACCTACTACTTATACCAGACAGTCCCTGGGTTACGTACAGGATAGGTTCTTTAGTTTTGTTCTTAAGTTGAATTTGTATGTAAGTCGGAACTGTATATTTTATAATTGTAACCCCTGACAAAATTCTTTTGGGTTCTGTGTAACAATGGGATATTAAAAATGTTGGATTGTCATAAGAACCATGGTTAACACTAAAATTTAATTACAGACACCTTTGATATCTGTTACAGCTGATCATTGTAGCCTAGGACTAAAGTACAGTAAATTACTAACATACAGAAGTCTGTTTGTAACTAGGGGTCGTATGTAAGTCAAGTGTTCTTAAGTAGGGGACCGCCTGTATATCTGTACTGAATATAAGTACAATTTACCTTTCCCATCTAGAAAAATGCGATGAATGAAGCTGCTGTAAAAACTTTGTGTCATATTTGAACGCTGAGAGTGATTGCGCAGTTAACTGTTTAATCCGGAGGAATAACAGAGGAAGGAATTGTGACCAGAGATGTGGAATTATTATTTCATCAGTAACTCATTTGCAAATATTTATTAGAATGGTTACATTTTGAAATGTTGGGGAAATGTTTCCTTTATCTGAGGGGTTGTCTATAAGATGTAAGTCACAGGTATGTATGCATTCAGCTGTCAATGGGGGTTTTTTTTTTCCATACACAAGGTTTTAATTTTTTTCAAATGTATTAAAACACAATAAAACTAGTATAAATTTTGTATGCCTGTGAGTGCACCGAACCGAGAAATTAAGTAGTGGAGTTATTTAGAGTGCACTGTGAAAGTTGTAAAAACCAAGGCCACAAGACGAAAGTGTTTTTTTTTTTTCACTGCATGTGGAATTTTTTCCCCCCGCTTGTACACAGAAAAATGAAAAAGTTATACTTTTTTTTTTAATGGTGGAAAGCAAATAATTAACGAAAAAAGGCTGCGTCTTTAAGGGGTTAACTAAAAAGTGGCATATTCACTGCAGACATTAACTACTAGAGTCACATTTACCAAGCTCTTCAGGGCACTATGATACATAAGATGTGCAGAAGAGCTCCTGAGTGTAAAAGACTGCAGTACTCTCTACTAATCTGTCACGTCTGCTCTCTGCTGCCACCTTCTGTTCAGATACAGGTATAACACATACCGATGAGACAGAATAATAAATACAACAATTATAATAAATCTTCATTTATTAAGCACCATCATAATCATTAGCACTTTACAGATCATCAAGGACATATGCAAACAATTTATACAAAGAAAATGACTGCACGCGGCTCCCTTCCTGCACCCACACATCCCCATGCTATAAAACTAGCCTATAGGCTCTGATTACCCCCCCCCCTCCCCCTCCATCCCAAATAAAATGCCTCAGTGAGAAAAACATTATTTCTTAGGTTAGTTGATTAGTACTGTGGTTATGGCATTTCTTCATCTCATAAGGAGCATCTCATATGTATTCCTCACTGTCACGTCTTAACAGGTAAATGCAGTTACACTGTGAGGCACCAAGTTTCACTTAAAGAGGACCTGTCACCCAATTTATCGGCACTAGGAGCTGCTTACTAAAGTAAGCAGCTCCTAGTGCTTGATCAAACGCTGCAGTGTTAGAGTGATAGCGTTACCGGAAACCTGCGGCGGGGTAATATGTAATTGTCGGATAGCTCGCAAAGCTGTCCGACGTATTCATGAGGGGGCGGGGTTGGGGCGTGGCTAGGGGCGGTGACTGCTGCCTAGCGCGCGGCAGTCACTGCCGGCCTTTGCAAGCTGTCCGATGATTACACAGTAAAAGACTGCAGTACTCTCTACTAATCTGTCACGTCTGCTCTCTGCTGCCACCTTCTGTTCAGATACAGGTATAACACATACCGATGAGACAGAATAATAAATACAACAATTATAATAAATCTTCATTTATTAAGCACCATCATAATCATTAGCACTTTACAGATCATCAAGGACATATGCAAACAATTTATACAAAGAAAATGACTGCACGCGGCTCCCTTCCTGCACCCACACATCCCCATGCTATAAAACTAGCCTATAGGCTCTGATTACCCCCCCCCCTCCCCCTCCATCCCAAATAAAATGCCTCAGTGAGAAAAACATTATTTCTTAGGTTAGTTGATTAGTACTGTGGTTATGGCATTTCTTCATCTCATAAGGAGCATCTCATATGTATTCCTCACTGTCACGTCTTAACAGGTAAATGCAGTTACACTGTGAGGCACCAAGTTTCACTTAAAGAGGACCTGTCACCCAATTTATCGGCACTAGGAGCTGCTTACTAAAGTAAGCAGCTCCTAGTGCTTGATCAAACGCTGCAGTGTTAGAGTGATAGCGTTACCGGAAACCTGCGGCGGGGTAATATGTAATTGTCGGATAGCTCGCAAAGCTGTCCGACGTATTCATGAGGGGGCGGGGTTGGGGCGTGGCTAGGGGCGGTGACTGCTGCCTAGCGCGCGGCAGTCACTGCCGGCCTTTGCAAGCTGTCCGATGATTACACAGTACCCCGCCGCAGTGTTTGATAGCGTTACCAGAGGTTTCCGGTAAATTTAGGTGACAGGTCCTCTTTAAAATCTACCATCAAAATCCAGCATGCTAAACTAGGTTTCAGTAGACACCTGGCACTCACGTGGCAACATTAAAAGTTCTAAAGCTAAAACAGTCCCCTGTTGCCTAAAATATTCTCTAGTTTATTATGCCACACAGCCCCCTCATGGTTACATTATATACAGCCCCTCATGGTTATATTATATACAGCCCCTCATGGTTATATTATATACAGCCCCTCATGGTTATATTATATACAGCCCCTCATGGTTATATTATATACAGCCCCTCATGGTTATATTATATACAACCCCTCATGGTTATATTCAGGGCAGCCATCAGGAAATTCGGGGCCCCATACAGCAAAAGTGTCTGGGCCTCAACACACCCCAAAACCGAACAAGCCTCCTGCCCCCCGCAGTGACCTTTCACAAACAGGGTTTGAGGCCTGTTGCTACGACAAGGCACACTCTTCTGGTAGATTGCCAATAGGAGTCATACTATTGAACGTCACGTGCAATTTTTCACATTTTCATAAAAAAAGCTAAATCCTGCTATTGAGGGACCTGCTCAGGTTTCAAGTCACTTTGAGAGGCCTAAATAAAGTAAAACCCCATAAATTACTCCATTATAGAAACTACACCCCTCAACGTACGTAAAACAACTTTTATGAAGTTTGTTAACCCTTTAATTGGTTTACAGGGGTTAAAACAAAATCGGATGCAATTTCGAAATTACATTTTATTTGGCTAAATTAATGTGTTTTTCATAAAATGTACAAATTCCCAGTGGATAAAATTCCAAAACGCTCCTCAAAATTTGATCCCCCATCTCTCCCGCGTATAACAATACCCCATATGTGGTGGTAACCTGCTGTATGGGCACACGCCAGGGCATTGAGGGGGAGCTGCGCCATTCAGAGCAGATTATGCATTGTCACTTTTTATTGGCTATACAATCTTTATTTTTTTGGCAATTTGGACATTTAAGGGCTTATTTTTTGCGACATGAGATGCACTTTACAAATACTTCATTTAAGTGGGTCTATAGCTTTTCGATGAGATTTTATTAACTCTTTAATGTATGGAGGAAAAGAAAATTGTCAATTTGGGGTTTCTTTTTTTTGTATATTTTGGGGGTCGTACACCATACACTAAAAATACTATAATATTTTCATTCTATAGATCACTACGATTACGGTGATACCTCATTTATATAGTTTTTCATTTATTTTTACAATTTTACTGGAGAAAAACTAATACAGAGGAAATCTTATTTGTTTCTGCATCGCCATCTTTTCGGGAACTTAACCTTAATATTTTTTGGTTGACAGAGCTAGTTTAGGGCTTATTTTTTACGTGTTGAGTTGTTCTTTCAATTGGTACCATTTTGGGGCACATAACTTTTTTTGATCACTTTTTAGAACATTTTTGTAAAGGGATTTTATGAAAATTTATATTTTTGGCGAGTTTTTCGGGTTTTGTTTTTACGGCGTTCACCGTACGGGTCCAATAATGTTTCTGACTTATTGTACAGATTGTTACGGACGCGGTGATACCAAATATGTGGGGGGTTTTGGTGATTTTCAGGTATTTTTACTTTATTAGATGTGTATAGGGAATGTTTGTGTTTAGGGGACTTTAACTCTATTTAATTAATTATTTTTATTAAAAATTGTGTTTATTCAGTGTTTTTAACTTTTTTTTCTTTACTTTTACAGGTTAGCTTGAACAAGTGATCCACTGATCACTTGTTCAAGCTATTCTTCACCTAATACAGTGTAATACAGATGTATTACACTGTATTATGTGAAACACTGAGCATGCTGCGCATGCTCAGTGTGTCACAGCCGGGTCCTGCCAGGAGGCACAGACCCGGCACCCGGAAGAAGATCGCGCAGCCCCGGGCACCGGCAGTCCCGGGGCTGCGATCAGAGCAGCGGGACCCCCCCGGTAAGCGCCGCGGGGGGGTCCGAATCCTGTTAAATGCCCCTAGCACGCCGCGGTCAGCGCGACCGCGGCGTGTTAGGGGTTAACACCCGCGATCGGAGAAATCTCCGATCGCGGGTGTTAGAGGAGGGTGTCGGCTATAATATATATATATATATAGTTTGACGTACTATTACCGCATATTACCCCACCGGCCGGGCCCCCCCCCCCCTAGTGTCTTAGAGTCCGGGCCCCATAGGGCAGTACCAGTTGTACTGCCCTATCGGCGGCCCTGGTTATATTATATATAGCCCCTCATGGTTATATTATATACAACCCCTCATGGTTATATTATATACAACCCCTCATGGTTATATTATATATAGCCCCTCATGGTTATATTATATACAGCCCCTCATGGTTACATTATATACAGCCCCTCATGGTTATATTATATACAACCCCTCATGGTTATATTATATACAGCCCCTCATGGTTATATTATATACAGCCCCTCATGGTTATATTATATACAACCCCTCATGGTTATATTATATACAACCCCTCATGGTTATATTATATATAGCCCCTCATGGTTATATTATATACAGCCCCTCATGGTTACATTATATACAGCCCCTCATGGTTATATTATATACAACCCCTCATGGTTATATTATATACAGCCCCTCATGGTTATATTATATACAGCCCCTCATGGTTATATTATATACAACCCCTCATGGTTATATTATATACAACCCCTCATGGTTATATTATATATAGCCCCTCATGGTTATATTATATACAGCCCCTTATGGTTACATTATATACAGCCCCTCATGGTTATATTATATACAACCCCTCATGGTTATATTATATACAGCCCCTCATGGTTATATTATATACAACCCCTCATGGTTATATTATATATAGCCCCTCATGGTTATATTATATACAGCCCCTCATGGTTATATTATATACAGCCCCTCATGGTTATATTATATACAGCCTCCTCATAGTTATATTATATACAACCCCTCATGGTTATATTATATACAACCCCTCATGGTTATATTATATACAACCCCTCATGGTTATATTATATACAACCCCTCATGGTTATATTATATACAACCCCTCATGGTTATATTATACACAGCCCCTCATGGTTATATTATATACAACCCCTCATGGTTATATTATATACAACCCCTCATGGTTATATTATACACAGCCCCTCATGGTTATATTATATATAGCCCCTCATGGTTATATTATATATAGCCCCTCATGGTTATATTATATATAGCCCCTCATGGTTATATATAGCCCCTCATGGTTATATTTTATACAGCCCCATCATGGTTATATTATATACAGCCCCTCATGGTTATATTATATATAGCCCCTCATGGTTATATTATATACAACCCCTCATGGTTATACTATATATAGCCCCTCATGGTTATATTATATATAGCCCCTCATGGTTATATTATATACAGCCCCTCATGGTTATATTATATATAGCCCCTCATGGTTATATTATATACAACCCCTCATGGTTATATTATATACAGCCCCTCATGGTTATATTATATATAGCCCCTCATGGTTATATTATATACAGCCCCATCATTGTCATATTATATATAGCCCCTCATGGTTAAATGATATACAGCCCCATAATTGTTATATTATATATAGCCCCATCATGGTTACATTATATAGAGCCCCATCATGGTTATATTATATACAGCCCCCTCAAGGTTACATTATTTACAGCCCCATCATGGTTATATAATATATACAGCCCCCTCACGGATTATATTATATACAGCCCCCTCATTGATTATATTATATACAGCCCCCTCATGGATTATATTATATATCGCTCCTCATAGATTATATTATATACAGCCACATCATGGTTATTCTTTATCCCCTCATGGAGCCATTATATACACTCCCCCCTAACCCCTATGGATTCATTATACAGCTCCCTTCAACCCCCATAGATGAATTATATACTACCCTCTCACCCTTCCCCATGGACAAAATGTTATCAGTAAAAAAGGAAAGTACCGTTAATACCTCAGTTCTCAGCTCAGGTCCAGTCATGGTTCTAAGTCGCCTGTCTTCATCCAACTCTTCTACCGGCCGCCATGCAGCACATTTAGTGTTGGCATGACGCCTGGCGGTGCGCTGAGATTTGGCCCTATGTGGCACTTGCCCAGGTATGCCCTGTGCTGGCGTCGGCCCTGGCTGGTTAGCACAAGATTTGCCAGTAGTTGCAGTATTTTGGCATAAATTATGCAGTGGTGGTGGAATTCCTTCCTCTTATGTTATCCATTAATCAATTTCTACCTCCTTCTGTACAGTCCAGAAGTCCTCTGTCTGTGTATTAGCTGCAGTGGACAGGGCAGGGTCTGTGGGGGGCAGTGCAGTTAGTGCCTCCTGGTGTAGGCCACAGCGCATGTGTGAAGGATTCAGCTGTTATAAGAGCGGGCGCTTGTGAGTCCTGGACACTTTTTGCTGAAAAATATATTGAAACATTTGAGGCACATTTCCGTTGTGTTTTCAGTATTTTTCCGATTTGCCCTGAATTGCCCCAGTTTTTGGTGCAGGCGATCAGATTTTGGCGCATCGGCGCCGGCTTGCATGTGACAGAAATCGGGGGCGTGGCCTACGGACATCCGATTCAGACAACGCGCAAGATTTAACATTTAGAATTGTGACGCAAGACACACACTTACAAGCACCGGGAAGAAGGTGAACTCCGGCAGACCTCGGCGGGGAAGCAGCAGATGCAGGAACTCGGGCGCACCATCTTAGTGAATCGCGCCGGACTTCATCCTCGTTGGACCGACTGAATAGGAGATCGCGACAGGACCAGGTAAGTAAATTTGCCCCATTGTCTGTGATCTTTTGGCAGCTCTGTCATATGTTATTTGCTTTTGCTTCATCACAAATTAAAAGTTCCACCAGTATTCAGGTTGGATTAGTTTCGGATGATGTATTTTATCAGCAGCTGACGTCTATAACCAGATGTGTTTATTTATTTATTTTAATATAACATTGGTTTTAGAAACACTATTTATTTAAAGGGAACCTGTCACCAGGAGACCCATTTTTAGCACTCCCCCAGTCCCCACAGAGCATAGTACATACATGGTGTTTTTGCATAAAAAAAATAGGTTTTACAGAAAAGATATGTTATATTGTACCTTGCTGTGTGACTAGGCACTCGTCCACTGGGAGTGGACCTTTTCAAATATATGAATAACTCCCCTCACTCGGGATTGGCCGTAGAGGAGCAGGGGGCGTTGCTAAGCCCTGTGATGGGTGTTTTCATATATTTGAAAAGGACACATGGAGGAGTGGTTTACCCAGGGGGGGACTGCTCCTTTCCAGCCACTCCCAGTGGACGACTGCCTAGTCACACAGCAGATGCTAATGAAAGGTACAATATAACATATCTATTTTTTTATAAAACCTATTTTAATACAAAAACGCATAGTGTATGTACTATGCTCTGTGGGGACTGGGGGCGTGCTAAAAATGGGTCTCCTGGTGACAGGTTCCCTTTAAATATATGATCACAACTCTAAAACTTCTATTAAAAAAAGAACATGCTTGAAATTCATATTCATCCAAAATTGCTCACAAATATTTAAACACAAGTTTGAGCTCATAGCATTTTCTTGATTTATTTACTGAAAAAAAGGGGCAAAAAAAATCACAATTAGTTTTTTTTGCTATTTAAATTACAAGGGGCTTTTCCCAGCACTCAGAAATAGTGGCTTAAACATAGAAACACTGCTATTGCAATGCCGCATAAAGCCAGATGTATAATCTGCAATTTTTAAAAATAATCGCAAAAAATTGCAAAGTCATTCCACTCCCCTTCTGTTCTATGTGCTGCTGCGATTATTTTGAAAACCTAGAGATTTATTAAAGGGTCAACAGCACTTTTTTGAGGACTGAACAGCCTTTTGATCACTTTATATTGCATTATTTATATTTTGCAAAATGGCAAAAAAGTGGCATTTCCGACTTTGGGCACTATTTTCCGTTACAGGGCTAAACGCCAGGAATGACAGTTATTATATTTTGATAGATCGGTATTTAGATATTTTTAGCAGTTCTAGGAAAGTGGGGATGAATTGAACTTTTAGGTTTTGTTATTTAATTGTTTTTAAACTTTTTTATTTTTTTCTTTACTATTTTTTAGAACCCATTGGATACTTTAACCCTATGGCAGTATACAGGGATTTTGCACATCATCTAGTACAATGTGCAAATCACACATTGCAATAGCCTAATATCAGATAGCCTTGCGCCTTTGCATGACCCGAGGCTGCCATGGTAACAGATCGTCGCTGCCTGATGATGTCTCGGGGAGCAAAGATCTAAGCCAATATAGCGATGCCTACGCACCACCGTCTTTTCAATGCCACCAACCGCTTTGCTATTGACGTTCAAAGAGTTAACACCTGCTGTTAACACCGATCGTGGGTGTTACCAGTGGGTGTTTGCTGCAATATGCAGCAAACACTTACTGTGTATTGTGAGGGCTCAACCAGTGAGCCCTCTCCAAACACCCGCAGCCGAGGTGTTATGTACTTTACAGGCTGTAGCTTCACAGGCACTTCCCCCTCCACGGTGTGAGATTACACCAAGCATGGGGAGGGGGAGAGTGCTCCTGCACAGTGTAACACCCCATGAAGCTACAACAAGGAGCCCATCTGACTAATTAAAATATGCTTTTAAAATTTTATTTTAGAAGGCAGGAGGCCATGGATAACAAATATAAGAAGATTATCACAGTCACAGTGCCTGGATCTAAGAGTAAGTGCTGCTAGTTTATCAGGCTTCACTTTGATGGTAGATTTCTTTTAAATGGTTTCAGTTATATAAATGTTAAAATAACACGAGCCAGATTTCAATATCTGCTTCTCCCCCAAATTTCAGCATATTTTGTGCATTTTCCCGATCACAATTAGGCAGCTGTGTAGTGTAGTTAAGTGTTTTTTATGGCACTGCAAATTTATTATCTTTAGACATTATCAATGTCCCCATCAATGTGGCTGCTCTGTAGAGGAAAGAGCCCAATAATAAGACAAAAAGTACAATAACATCAATGCCTGTACGTTTACTTCATCATTTTAAGAGGACCTAGAACTTTGAGAAAAGTTTGATGGAATATGAATTGCTTCCCTTACCAATAAAAAGGTGCTTTTTTGGTATTAACAATGAGCCCAGTGCCCATTGGTAATACCCACAATGCAATAATTATATACAGCAGTTTATAGTCATTGCTCTGTGAATAGAACATCACTATCTTTGTGCTCTGCACATAATGCAATAATTATTTTGCATTCATTTGTTGTTTGCACTATCCATCTATTATATACCCTACCATTATCAGCATAGCTATTCACTACTCAATGTCATGTTTATGGGAATATATAGAGATGGAGATACAACTAATAGGATAAAATGGCATTACAGAGAGCTGAGCAAGCAAGATAAAGGAAGAGATTACAGCCAAGGTTACCAGCTGACAGAAGGCTTGGAGCAATATCCTACATGGTTAGTTATACATTAACAAAGTAATTACTACACAGACATTAGATATGTCATAGTTGTATATCCTATTAATCGGATAATCATCAATATTCTAATCTAACATTCCATCGAATCGCCTCATGGAAAACAATTAGTAAAGGCTCTTAATTATGTACATAGATTTACTTTTTAATTAAAACCTCCTGCAAAGTGTCTTATCTTGATTCCACATTGAATTTTACTGTACAATCCTTTATTAGACATCATGCTGTGTGATTATATATAATATATACCATATAGAGTATATACCATATTCATATACAATATAATTTAAATTGTATCAGTTTCAGCCATTCTAACTCTTAATAATGACAAAAAACTATTTCCAAACATTGTTACAATAATTGGTGTTGATGAAATGAACACACATTATTAGGGGGAATATAAGTCATAAAGGATTATCTACCGTATGTATATTTGACATAGGAAACAGTTTTAGTCCTTTGTCCGGCTCCACATAACTGTATTAGATGTGTCTTGTGTATAGTAATTTTTATACTATCGGAGGCAGGTAAAGATGTTGGTCATTCAGAAGAGACTAAACACTTATTAGTAGACAGGGGCTTTTGCATATTCATAAGCCTCATAAGCCTCTTCTCAGGTGAAAGGATAATGAATGGTAGCTCTATCTGTGCTAGCCGCATCAATCTCCAAATCCTTAATGAAACCTGCTTCTTGTTTGACACTTTCATGGGAAAAATTTGTAAATTTGAGGTAATTTTTGGGCCTATGTCATTGTATGACAATGATTGGATCTAATTTTTTGGAAAAAATACATTAGTCTGGATATGCTGGCAGAGAATTCTTGAAGATTTGAGTAGAGAGGGATTACAGGACTCCGAGGAGGTAAGTGACCAGCTTTATAGATTACTTTACTCATAATATCTGTAATGAGCACGATAAGTAGTGTTTTTTTCTTGTTTCTGTATAGTACGGATAATTACTGTGTATTCATATAAATAACTTTTGGAAGATATTACCATAAAGTGGGTGTGGCCAATGTGTTACTATCATAATCAATGCATGGCTGATATATAGGATATATTATTACAAGATAGATCTCATATGTAGATTTTTTACTTTAGGAGTGCTGCCTGATGTAGATCAAAGATTTCCCCTGTAGTATATCCATGAAATCAGTACTGTCGGACTGGCACTGAAACACATGATGTGCTGCTCTTAACAGGGTTAAATCTATTTTCTTTTCCATCCAATCAGATGATTTAGATGAACACTTTGAACTGACACAGAAATTTTAAAACACTGATGAGAATGAGTAGGTGCTCCTTGCATGGCTGCAATTGTTTTTTTTTTTTGTAAAAACCAGAAAATAAGAAGCAAAAAGAAGAGCAGATCCTTCCAGAGGGACTGACACACAAGTATGTCAGTGTGCTTGGTTTACAATCCTTCATCCTGGTGGTAGATTTCCTTTAATGTAGTATTGGGGGAGCTTACTGTATCTTCAGGCCACTGGTGTCTTATATGGCCATAAAACTCTTTGAGGGCTCCTTCTTATTTATGCAATTTACATATGAGTTAACAACTCTGTAATATTTAATGAGAAAAGGGAATCTCAAAGATTACATCAAGTATATGAAAACAGGGCATTATAATAAATACAAAAATCATTTTGCTTAAAAATTATAAAGAAGTGGTGAGAGTCGGCACCCATACCCTATGGAAGCTAGAGGAGGAGCCGGGGAGTCTCACCGTAGACATAGAGCAGTGTATGTGAGGTCAGGGTAGGGGCTTACAGAGGGGGGTGCATCCAGGAGAGGAACCAGTCCCGAGCATTACATATGACTACTTCAAGAGTACAAAAAAAAAAAGTGCTTCATAAAGGGGGTAATTATCTGGTTTCACAAATGTCAGAGAATTCAGGGATTTAAAATTATTATTCTTTATGTCTCCATCACGTTTAAATCATACATAGCATTTCTTTTGTTCCATAAATAACAGCTACATACTTAATATAAGTCTACTCTTCATCAACTGGTCGCTGGTTTTCACAATAACATGAGGTTCCCTTATACACTCGGACCCCTAAGTTCATTTGTATTTGTATTTGTATTGGTTTACCAGACATAGTCGTCCCAGAAGTTGATATAATTGATGAATATTCATACTTATGTTATAATATCTTAAAGTCTTGATAGATTCTAAAATCATAGATACTAAAAAATATCTTTAGATGCTGAAAAAAGATTTACCAAATCCAGTGCCTGAAATACCTGAAATCAACCTTTTAGCATGATTTCTTCTCCTGACATTCACCAAACCCAAACGTGTCCTTTAGAATAGAAAGATTTGACTTATGACTCAACAGACCATGGTTCCTCTGCTCCAATGTCCAGTGGTGACAAGATGCCACTGTATCTGATGCTGACATTGTGCTTGGTGGTGTACGGGTTGAATGTTTGGGCACAGAAACCCATCCCATGAGACTCATGGTGCACAGTGTTCACGTAAATTTTAATCTAGAGCAGGGTTAGAGCTTTGGAGTTAATCGGGGTCAGGTATCAAGAGCTGAGTTTTTCAACTCATTTATGACGAGGCAAAATCACATGGCTACATTAATCAGTACAAGTTCATGGATCTTTTCACAAAGCCTTTGCATTGAATTTTGGGCATTTGTGGACATTTGAATATTTTTCTTATGCAAACTCAGCACGTCTTACTTTATTTTACATCATGGGTTAACTTGCATTAATCTATAGAGTTGTGTTATGTACATTCTGTTTATTATTACTGTATCTATATAGACTAGTAGAAAGGATTAATGATCATTGAGGGACATTTCTGACTGGGGAACAGGAGCCAGTACATTTCCTCATATGTGGTACAGATTGCTTTGCAGAAAAAAACAGACTTGTTTACCATACAAGCAGACAGCCTGACCTTTAGATTGACAGGTGCTGTCTGGAAAGTTGTTTACACTTTAGAATCTTGTTGCCATAGAATATTATGGGGACTAAATGTACGTCTATGGTTAGAACATTTGGTCATTGTTTTTGTGCTGAAATGTAACCACTTGTCCCCTGGTAGAAGGTATATAAGGAGAACAGTTCAAGTCCTAAGTTAGGGAACATGTTTTGAAGTTAGGGAACAGAGCTTGGAGGAGAAGTCGGCCAGTCTACCTGAGCAACCAGGAGAAGAAGCTGAGATGGGAATACTTTGCTATTGACCCCGAGCTCCTACCTGTGACCAGGGTACCAGCCTTCTGAGAAAAAGAGGGACAGCTAGCCCAGGCCTTTCCTCAGAATAGAGCCCTTCTTCTGCCAGGGAGATTGGAGAAGTCAGCCCTTTGATTTGCTTGTATTGCTTTGTGCCTAAAATTCTCCAGTAAAGAAAGTAACTGTTCATTGCAGACCCTGACTCTCAGAACTTGATTCCTATTGGGGTGTACCACTGTATGGAGAGAGTTAATGGACAGGCAGGGCCGGCTCCAGGTTTCAGTAGGCCTCCTCCATGAATTAATAAGAGGAGGCAAGTCTGCAGCCTCCTCCATGAATCAATATACAAAGAAGAGGCATGAATTAATATGAGGAGGGAAGGATTAAATATGTATATTAAAATACTACAAAGCAGTAAGCACTTTGGCCAGTAAAAAAAAAAAAAACTCTAATTTACCTCAAGAACACAGGTCCAGCGGCTCCATCACGCTCTCCTCTTCTAATCTTCAGCGCAGTACGGACGCATGCGCCGTGAAGTAATCACGTCAGGCGGCGAGCCGGCAAGCATTCTGTAAAGACGCTCTGCAGAAGTATTTTTGTCCAGGACAAATTGTCTTATTCCTGGGATCCGCTCACGGCGCCACCTGTCACAGGAGGATGCCGCAAGAGAGATGGGCGACACAAGGATGCTGTTGCCGATATAATTGAGTTTCTATATCATTGAGGCAGGGGGGCCCTTTGGGAGTTCTGGGGCCCCGGCACTTGCCCGGGTAAGCCGGGTGCTGACGCCGGGCCTGTGGACAGGTATTGCAATAAACACCCCCCAATGATGTCGCTAATCGCGGGAGTTAACTATTTAAACATTATCATTTTTTCCAAGTCTCCTCAGGATACTTCCTAGTAGGGTGTGTGATCACAAGTAATGTGCATGTCATAGAGGGAAAATATTGGGGATGTCAGTGACTATAACAAATCCCTTAGATTTAGTTCCCTTTGCAGGTTACTTGATTTTAAACTAAGTTACATCTAATTTATAGAACATCTGATGTAGCTGCTAGTGCACTGGCAATATTATTACTAAGAAAACCTGAAAATATGCTGTGTAATCTGCTATAGTGCAGCAGAAGCTACACAAACTCTAATATTTTTTTAATGGAAAAAGATATAATATACGCTTAAACCTTATAATCAGAGGACTGACCTACTAGTGATTCACATCATCCGCTCTACGGCTGTGCATACAGAGATAGCTGGCAATCATTTTAGAAAACTATATATGAATCAAAACTTTTAAACCCAAAATATTTAGCATTAACCAATAATTAAATATAGATAAATATGTACAAATACTTTATTTAATAAATGAATATATGAAAATCACTGTGGTGCACAATTATTCCTTTATTAAAATATACTACTGTAAAGATCCTGTCCAGCAACAGTGCAACCACAACCAGGCTTGGCGACGTCCCTGAGAGCTACGGCCCTGCCTGCAGCAGATAAAACCGCCCTGACAAGGGCAAACCTAAGTACTTTGTCTGGCAGTTGTTGGATGGTGGAGTGGACAGGAAACAGGAATTCAGAGATAGACCAGTGTGCACACTAGTACAAAGAAAAGCATAAATTCAGAAACCAAACAAGTCTGGGACAGGGAAAGCAGGGTTAACCCCGGAGAAACACAACACGGATAGACAAACAACAGATGCAGACAGACAAGTGGAGTAGGACAGAACCAGGTCAAAACCAAGATGGCGGCAAAGGTACAGAATCGTATACAGCTACCATGGTCAGCAGGAATAGCATAAGTCAAATATCAGAATAGCAAACAAAACAATAGTACTATATAGCAAGATAAGACTAAATAACCAGCACCCGCTGAAGGAACTGGGCAGAATATATAGCAATGAACACTGCCTCCAACACTGACTAGTTCAACCGTCCATCACAGCTTCAGACAAAACAAAGCTCAAACTCACACCCAGCTGTTGAAGAAAGATCCTGAAAGGAAACTATCAATCTCAGGCAGCTCTGGGTGTACTTTTCAAGCACAGAAGCCTAAAGCCTGATCCCATTCAGAACAATTTGCGAGTTTTGACACCTACAATTTTCAAACCGATGGGCATTATATATAATAATTACGCTCTCACACTTGCGCTCAGCAAATACTGTTCCTCCACCTGTTATGAAGTAGCAGAAAGAATAGGCCACCAGGTCACATCTTTTTCCCACTATTTTAACCGAATAGTAATGGAAAGTAACCTTACAATGATTGATTGATGTGAATGGGGAATGGCAGCTAATTCTTTCACCAACATCACAGTATAAATTGAGCAATGATATCAGAAATCATCTCCTGACCTAACATGGTAATAATGCCCCTACTGTGTCCCCACAATGCCTACTCTAACTCGGGTTTCGAAGCTTGTGAACTTGGTGTTTTTGGGGGTCTTTGTGGAGCACTCTAGCTGATTTGGAAAGTTGTATTTGAGTCTTTTGAAGTGGTTACTGTGCATATCCACATCCATAGGGGGATGGGCATATCCACAAGGGAATTCTCTGATGCTTTTCATAGAAAATGTCATCAATATATCTGTCCCAATGGGCTATGTGACAAGCCATGCCCATTGCGGTCCCTCTTCTCCAATGATAAAAGTTATAGTGAAACAAAAAATAATTTTGTTTTAAAACAAATGATAAAACAAATGATGGTTCTTGGAAGTGTACACTATCTTATGCAGAAAGTAAAATGTACCCTTAAGCTCCAGATGGTGTTGGATATTGATATAAAATGACTCAATGCCTAGAATTACAAACCAAGTACTGGAACTCACTTCAGGAGTATGGATTTTACCAATGGTATGTTTTGCACGATAGGATTTGGGCAAAGTGACGAATGATCTTAAGATTTGGCTACCCTTGTGTGAGATTGTGACAGCCAAAAACTATAGGCCTACCTGGTATTGTAGGTTTGTATTCATCCTCTGAGGTGAGATTTCTCCTTTTTGCATTCATGAGCAATCTCCTCAAATCAACCAGGCAATCATTGGTGTTATTGTGTTTCTTAGTCATCTCATCAGCATATCTAGATTTTGTTGCCAACACTTGGGATTTCTTATTTCAAGGATTCTACATCTTGAGACGCCAGGTTAAGGTTTCAATATTGGGAAATTGGAGAAAGTAGGAGTCATTTTTACTTTAGTTTTAAAGTTGTATGTTCATCATTGGCGGACCATATTCATTTTCAGACTAGAAATCCTCAAAAATTTGTTGGGCCACTTCCTCATTTCTCCTCTGTCCCTTGATTCATTAATGAAAAACTTGTGTAAAGTCACTTTCCTGGCAAATAAGCCAGCATTTATCAAAAGGCTTAATTAATTTATCACAGGGAATGGTATGGGTTAAATATATTAAGAGATTAATGTCAATATTGTCCTCTTTTTAAGGGGTAATTTTCCCATTGTAGCCCAGCTCTCCCGCTCTGTCAACTAGATTACTGGAGTGGCTAGAAGCGCTTAGAAGGTTGAAGATACTGTGCCCGAGGACATTGTAGTTAAATTTTACATAATCATTTAATTTAGTAAGGTAGATGGTTAAATTAGGTGAAAAATGGTAGTATATTTACCCCAGTCCTTGCTTATGTGGGCAAACAACTAGATTATCCACCAAGGAGCCAGACATAGCTGGCTCATTATGCTCAACAGTTTTTCTTATGTTAGGGAAGGATATCTATGATACATAAAGGGAACCTGGCCAAAACAAAGAAAAAGAGCAAGTGTGTAAAGGCTAGAAAATCAATCAACTTTATTACAATTCATAGGTCAAATCCAAATGCTCAGAATGAGCCAGATAAGAATATTGCACAAGGTCCAGGACAGAACTGAGATTGGTCAGTCAGACAAAAAACAGTAAATGACCAGTAACAAGGGTAGTCCCATAGGGTAAGAACAGAGCAGAGCCCAAATCATCAAAGTTGCTAAACATACGAGCCCAAGTGGGAGGAGGGAGAGCTAGGTCAAAGACCCATGGCCGAAAGCAACCCACGTGTTCCGTCGCTTGATTGCGACTTCCTCAGGGGTAAGTCGCAATCAAGCGAGGTTGAGGGTCAGTGGATGGTATAAAAGAGGGGTCAGTTTCTGGTATATTTATTATGGGGGCATAGTGGCTAGCATATATACTTTAAGGGCACAGGATAGATATGGGGGCGCAGGATAGATATGCCAGCCACTGTGCCCCCAGGATAAATATGCCAGCCACTGATCTCCCTATATATGCCAGCTATTGACACCCACCTTTAAATGCCAGCACCTGACCCCCCTTTATATAACAGCCGCTGATCCCAACCTTTATATGCCAGCGACTGACTCCCCTTTATATATACCAGCCACTGACCCCCAACTTTATATGCAAGCCATTGACCCATAATCCTCCCCCCAAAGTAATGCCAGCCATTAACCCTTACAAATAATGCCAGCCTCAGAACCCCCATAAAAATTATGGCCTTCAGGTGTTTCTCTCAGTGACTGAGTGAGAACAAGAGATTGAGGTTCAGTCACTGAAGGAAACACTAGAGACACTGAGGCGTTGGGCAAACTGCCCGGCAATGCTTGCTCTGGTGAGCTGACGTCATGGAATGGGCGGCAGCTAGGAATGAGTTATCCCTCTGGGACGTCCCAGGGGAGGGAATACAGCGTGTGGGCTGCACTGAATCAAACAACTGTTAGAATTTGAATCCCAGCCCCTGGGACTTCTTTTTTTTTTTTCAACTTACATTTTATTGAATAGTTTTAAAGTTTCACAGAGGTTACAAATAATACAACAAAATCAGTGTGGTCATAGAAAGTGATAAGTAATAAGACCTTCACAGCGAGAGTCGGAGCATATACAGCAGGTAGACAACATATCGTTCCAACACGCAAACAGCTGTTTCTGTCTAGTTTCTATTTCCATGTTATTACGCTGCATAGAAACTTCACTTCTAAATAGCAACCAGCGTTTGGAAATTTAAGAAAAAGAAACATTCCCGAAGGGAAAACAGTGTATTTATAAAAAAACAACAAAAAGAAACGAGAAACTACCCATGTATCTCATACGTGTCTCCGCAATAAAGTGTGTAATTCACTATAGAAAGCTATGGTCTATAGCATCCCAGGAGGCCCAGGTCGCACAGAACTGGTCTGTCTTTTCATGTAGAGAGGCCGTCATATATTCCATTGTCCGCATATGCCGTATACGTACACATAGATCTAATAAAGTGGGGGGGGGTCGATTTTTTCCAAAATAATGGAACCAGAGTTTTTGCCGCGCTCAAAATGTGCAAAAAGAGTCTGGCCTGAGATTTCCCCAGTCCTACCGGAGGCAGTCCTAAGAGAAATGACACTGGGTCCTTATTCAGTGTAGTATCCAGGGTCTTCTGCAGTAGTGTGTGTACCTCGGCCCAGAAAAACTGAATAGACGGGCAATCCCAAAATATATGAAATAAAGATGCCCCAGGGTTATCACATCTCCAGCACACGTCAGGGATGGATGGGTTAAGTCTATGGAGCAGCATCGGTGTGTGGTACCATTGCATCAAAATTTTATACTGGTTCTCTTTATAGAGTGCTGACAGAGCACCTCTGGGTGCATTCTCCCAAATTATCTTCCATATTGACTCCGGTAACTCCCTACCCAACCACTCCTCCCATTTGAGCATATATGAATGTCTGCTAGGTTCTGGGTTTATTTGTGCTATAAGCAAGGCGTATAAGTCTGAAATCAGAGCTTTCGAAGTGGAATTATTCAGACATATCCGTTCAAATGGTGTAAGGGATGGAATGGAGACAGATCCTAATATTTTAAGACAGAATTGGTAAATCTGGGGGTAAGTGTCAGATGCTGTTGCAAATTGATCTGATGCCGAGCAGAGATCAGTGAACGTGAGCAGTTGTTTAGTTGTAGGGTGCGTCAGGTCTTTAATTCGGAAAGCGTTCATTGGCTTCCAGAAAGTAACAAAGTCTGCTCCAAGGCTTTGGGGTAAGTGTGGGGTATACAAAAAAGGAGTAAGTGGCGATCTGTGTGTCGCTAGAGAGTAGCGGATCCGACACCTATGCCATATGTCTCTAGTGAAGGCCATAGGGGCTAACAACGATGAATTAGGGATCTCCGTCGGGGGACCCCAGATTAATGAACTGGGGTGCACCGGGGCTAGCCATAATTTTTCAATTTCTGTCCATCTATTAAAGGCAGGCAAAGATGTCCAAGAGACTATATGTCGGAGGTGTGTTGCGTAGTAGTATAGAGTAATGTCTGGAAGGCCAAGACCCCCTTTTGATTTTGGTGCCACCAAGACTGTTTTCGGAATTCTGTGTCTCTTAGAGTTCCACAGAAAGTCTAAGAAAAGCGATTGTATCAGTCGTAAGGATGTTATTGGTACTCTAACCGGGAGTGTCTCGAATAGGTACAAAAATCTTGGAAGAATTGACATTTTGATCGCTGCGATTTTCCCCTGGGACTTCTTGTGGGACCATGGCAGGGAGCCAGGGAAATTACTATAATGCCGATGTACACATCCCAAAACATCACTAAAGCAAATATGCTATAGTAATGTTGTAGGCTTTTCGAACATGTGATACTTGTAAAAAGTTGACAGCTTCCATTTCTTTCTCTAAACCCCTACTTTTGAAGCTGTAGTAAGAGACCCTTTTCCTCAATTTCAGAGACTTGTAGCACATGTAGCAGATCCAAGGTTTTACAATCCATTTGTAATAGGGTAAACTGGGAACAAAGAGAAAGACAAAGACTGTGAGCTCTTAAACTTAAGGCTACCTACCTACTTGAAACCACCCTAGGCAGAGACCAAGTGACATTTCCTGTTTACCTCCATGCGAAAACAACAGACGAGGACAAGACAAACTGAAAAGAGAAGTCACCAAAGGCGAGTCAAAAACCTAGAGGACAATAAGTTGATAGACCAGGAATACTAGAAAGATAAGCCAAGGGGTCAGAAGATTTAAACAGACAGAATATATGCAAGCTTGGTCAAGTGTGAACTATAACAAGCACTGATGGTTGTGTTTAAAGGGGCATTCCGGGAATATGAACGTCTGACACAAAAACCTGTGCTGCTATAAATAAATGAATACAATAATACTCAATGTCATTAATCACAAAACGGAGCTTAAATTGTTTGATTTTATGATTTACAAAGTTTATGGCCTCTCTAAAGTAGGTGGAGTTATCACTAAGATGGCTGCCACTGCAAACTACAAGTTCCATGATGCTTTAGTTCTCAGTAACTCCTCCTACCTCTTATGCTCTGCCCCCAGTGATGATCTACCAGGTTTTCTTGCTCTGTTACCTTAGTAATGATGTGTAACTGCCATCACCACAACACTGGCTATACTGGCTGCACTGCAACCAACCGACTACAACCAACCATAGTGGTGATCACATGACCTGCCCAGGCAGCTGCAGGACATGTGATGTGGACATGTGACCAGCGGCCATCTTGTGTCCTGTGTATGCTCTGCAACGGACCGCGCGGAGGAAATTAACGGACTGATTAAAGGGCCAGTAGCATTTTATTTCTTTATTACAGTCTATGTCACCAGCATTTTCTGCTAACGGGAGCAAAATTTTAAATAACAACTAATTACACATCAGCTTATATTTTGAGTGCCCACTTGTATATGAATTATGCCGATTCCTGGAATACCCCTTTAAATGCTGATAGGATGAGGATTCTGTCCATCACAGCAGGTTAGAGGGAGCCACATCTCACATCACAAATACAGCTAGTTCCCATAGAACCATATTAACTAACAGACACCCTTCTGTTTCCATTCCATCCCCATAAATCAACTTTGCTATATTCACTGGCATCAGAGGGGTTTTGTGCTACTCGGCTGACCCCCTTCCATCTACTCCTCCCCATGTCCCATGCCTCTTCTAATGATTCGGCACTTCATGTCATGTGAGCAGGGTGATGTCACCTAAGTTCCATTTACATCTGCAATGTCTACCCCGTGTATGTATCTGATCAGTGCGGTGCAGAGGCTGTGGTTGCAACCAGGCCCTGTAGGCTTAGCAGGCCCCTAATTGCCTGGCACAGACTTTACACTGGGGCATATCAGCTTGAAGTTACATCACTGTATCTGATCACATGAAATCACAGCATGCCTCCATGGAGGCATGGAACGGTATAGAAGTCCATGGAGGCATACTGTGATTTCATGTGATCAGTTACATACATGGGGTAGACTTGCAGATATAACAAGACCTTAGATGACATCACCCTGATCACATGACTTTAAGTGCCCAATAATGTAACAGAGCTCTCTCTCAATGCTCCATACACCAGCATATCATAGCACTGAGAGCTGTCAATCAGGAACAAGGAGACAGGGCAATGCAGTAACCACTGAATTTGAGGCCTCATTGGACTCATTTAGTGTCATTGGACTCACCTCAGGTAAGTTACATATAGATTTACAAACTGATTTTTTTTTAACATTGCAGCCATGCAAGGCAACTATTTAGAGATCAGGGCATTGCTTTTTAATCAATGCAACTTCATCCGGACCTGGATGACTGGGGAGGATACTGTAGAAGGGAAATACAAGATGAGACACTGCTCCTCTAAGGTAGTTTTGTTGGATACTTGAGGGCCCTTCTATCCATACCCTAAATGAAGCTTACCTGAGGCACTTTTTGTACAAATCCAAACTGCCCAAACTGGGCTTGTTATATGGGGTAGAGATTATACCTCCAAGTGGCGCTAATTAATATTCTTTGCAGTATACTGGGAAGCTGGAAAATAATTCCAATTTTGATAGAAGTGTTGTTTAAATTTGTATGTGTGACAAAAAGGGGTGATGTGTGCATTTGGATGGTTTTCCATTATGATGTTCACTGGTGTTATGGTACCAAAATAGTTTTTTTTTATATTTTGATAAATTAAGACATTGGGATACCTAACCTGATTATGATTTCAAGTGTTTATTAATATTGTTCTTGGGAAAGCAATAATTTTCTTTTAAATATCATTGAAGCCTTTTTGTTACCATTATTAAGACTATAGGCAGTTTGGACCAACAGGGGTTAAATTAATCACACAATATACTTCAATACAGCTGAATTGTAGTATATAGTGATGACATCAGTCTAACATCAGTGTAGCACCAATCCCCTTTGAGAATTCTCCATACACCCTACATGGAATAATAACCTATATTTATGAAAGGGTTAAAGGGGTATTCCCATGTAGTCAAGATTCTTAAAGTACTCAGGACAACAAAAAAAACTAATTCTCTAATTCCCTGTCATTAACCAAAATAAAGCATTTCACACATTTAATTCCAATCTGTCTCTATCAGTCCAGGTGTATACAGTTTTGGTTGCAACGTGATCCGACCGTAATAGTTCTACGGGCGGGCAGGGAAGATTCTTCTCATGAATAGCTTCTCTGGTCTGCTCAATGCAGTGTGCTCTCAATGCACAGCATTATGCTACTATGGCAGACTCCAACTAAATGGTTTAATCAACCAATATTTGTATATAAAAATAAAATGTTGAAGTAGACAACAATGCTGTGTGTTACAGCTACGCACACCGATATGGATTTTTTTAAATGAAATAGGTTATTAAGTATAATACAGCCACAGTTAATATTAATACTAATAATCCCTGATGACGCCCAATAGACAGGCCATACCTGTGGGGGTTTCATCCCCACCGCCTCCATTGTCACCCTGAACAGCCAGTAATGTAACTCTCTATTCTGCATATTGCTGTGTTATATTTCCTTGGAATTGGGTATCATTTATTGATTTCAGGACATATGTTGCATTACATTTTCCTAGGGTTACATATGCACAGTTAGTCATTGTACACACCATTTCTCATTTGAATAGATGCCAAGTATTGGTCCGCCATGATCTGAAGGGGGTTATTTTCATGCACTGCTTCCAGCACAATGTCTTATGTGCTTATTTTAAATGTTAGTAATAAGTGTAATAAATAAAATTTCTATACTTTTTCATTAATTGGTGTATAGCCATTTTTCGTGCACATCCTATCTTTTCTTCTGGTTTTTTGTTACATCTTCCTACAAAGCTGGGAGTCTATTTGTGGGCATTTATGTCTCTAGCATTTGTGTCTCTACCATCATTCTTTCTAGGGTCCACGCTAACTCTCTTTACATTTAAACTGCTGTCCCATATATTGTTGTGCCTGGATTGGTATATTCCCAATACTAAAAGGGAAACTGTCAGTTACACTAAACCCTACTAACTAAACGTATCTTTCAACTACTATTACGCAGCAGTAAAACTATCCCTATATTGTTCCACCCCATGCCTGTAATTTTGTCGGTCCATTCTAAAAGTTTACTCCTGATAAGATGCTTGCTGTGTAACTCCCTGAAGTGAAATCAAGTCCCTCATTCTCCCTTCCTCAGGAAGTCTCTTCCACCAGTCACACAACTCTTATCCCCGGGGGAGGAATGAGGTAGCAGAGCAGAATTGTCTCTGCTGAAGAGGACACACACACTTTGTCAATCAGGAAGCTGGAGGCCCGGCTGACCTGGAAGGCTATGAATATACATAGATGGTGAGTCAACGTTACAAATGGACAGTGGAACTTTACAGGCATGGAGTGGAACAATATAGGGATAGTTGTACTGTTGTATAATAGTAGTTTTCAAAGATATGTTTAGTTTGTGTGGGTTAGTTTAAATAACAGGTTCCCTTTAATGGAGCATTCCCAACGTGGACATTTAGGGTGTATAAACAGGATATGCTAATAATTTATTGATGATGGAGGTCCCATTTCTAGGAATCATAGCTACAACCAGAACAGAATGGATATAGAAACCGTGGGGCAGATTTATCAAGCTGTCTGAAAGTCAGAATATTTCTTTAGTTACAGAGAGTGTAACAGAGAGCCCAAATGTATGTGTGAATTTGGCCTAACTTTTGAGCAAGCGTTGCATAAATGAATAGTATAAGAGACTATTAAAACTCAGTAGTATATCTTTCTCTGCTTACCTTTGTTCTTATCCTCCTTCCGTGCATCCTAATCTGCTGTTCACTATAAAATATGAACTGGATAGTGTTCTGGTGGCAAGAGGGACAGAATTCCACTGAGGTGTGAATTGTCAATGAAGCCTGTTGAAGGAGCTAGATATAGGATCAGAAATCATCCACCAAGAGATGATAGTCACAGCAGGAAGAGATACACTTAAAGGAGAGAATTTATAATTGTAGTTATTGTCGGAGAACGTTGTCAATAGAGGCCACTTTGCAGGTGTGCGGAGACTTACAGCCATTGATGCTCCACTAGGGGATTAGGGCCTAACTTGCTGATCGTCGAACCCCTCATCGCTCCTCAGACTAATGGAGCAGATGGCTGCGCGTGACTGCTCTGCTTCATTAATCTCTATGAAGTTGATTGAGATTGGACGAGGGGTCCGACGGGGTCAGCACTGAGACCCCCACTGATGTAGTGGTGTAAAAAAATATTTTCCCCCTTCCTGATTTGCTAATCTTTTGGATGTTTCAGATCAGCAAACAAATGTAAATATTAGAAAAACATTACACAGGTAACACAATAGGCCATTTATAAATGAAGGTTTTCTTTAATATTAAGGGAAAAAGTAATTGCCCCCGAAACCTAATAGGGCACATTTACTTACTCGTCCCAACGCGATCCCAATGTCCAATGAGGATTCGGAGCTGCCGAATTTCCTGCATCTGTCGCTTCCCTGCTCAGGTTCGCCGGAGTTCACCTTGTGCATGTAAGTGCTTGGTTTGCGACACAATTTTGAATGTTAAATCCCGCGCGTTGTCCGAATCCATCGGATCGTCCAACTGCCCACCCCTCGATTTGTGTTGCAAGAAAGCCAGCGCCGATGTGCCACAATCCGATCGCGTGCACCAAAAATCCCTTCTAAATGCACATCGGAAATCGTCAGGTTATCCAACGTTAGTGCGGACCCTTAGTTAATGAGTCCCAATGACTGGTTGCGGCTCCCTTAGACGCAACAACTGTAATCATGCTCTTGCAATGACGGCCAATGAGTCTTTTACAAGCTCTAGAGGAATTGTGGCGACTCATCTTTGCAGGGTTTCTGCTATTCCGCCACATTGGAGGATTTCTGAGCAAGAACTGCTTTTTTAAGGTTTCTCCAGAGTGTTGTAAAAGACTAATTGGCAGTTATCACAAACATTTTATTGCAGTTGTGGTCGCTAAGGGCTCAAACAGTTATTAGGTTTAGGGGGCAATTACTTTTTCCCTCAGGGTCCTTCTAGGCTATAATTATCTTTCACCCTAATAATAAAGAATTTTATTTATAAACTACATTTTGTTTTACTTGTGTTATGTTTGTATGTATGTGCACTTGTTTTTTTTCTTATTTTTTTTTTTTTTTTCCTTTTTCTTGTATGAAAAATATTTGAAAAAATAATAAAAATGTCAGTTAAAATGTAAAGAAATCAGAAGTGGATCAAAAATGATTTTACACCACTTGCATACTGTCATTTACTCTAAAATGCTAATTTACTTCTGAGTCTTTGGCCCTTTTATGATATTAGTCATAGTTCAGTGTATCCGTCTGAGATAGCTGAAGCAGATGGCGAGTTCATAAGGGGTGGCTTAGTGGTTAGCATTACAGCCTTGCAGCACTGGGGACTTGGGTTCATGTTCTAGGGTCAACATCTACAAAGACTTTATATGTTCTCTACATATTTGCGTGGGTTTCCTCCGGGTCCTCCGGTTTCCTACCACACTATGCAACATATAAATAAAGGAATTATTATTATTATTAAGACTGTCCTTAACGCTTTGCAGAACATCTTAGTGATCCATTCTGTAAATGCATTAAAGGGGCATTCCCATGAAGACAAGATTAAAATTTGAGAATTTTCTTTCATGGGCAAACCCCCTTAAGAATATCCAATCTACCATGGTTAAACTACCTGGTTAAATCTTGCTCATTACATTTTATGATTTTTTACTTTATAGAGTCGCCATGGCAAAGTTAATTAATACCCATCACACATACGGTGCTGTCCCAAAGGTTTCAATCCAAGACATGGATGAAGAGATCAACAAAATGGAACATGGGGAAAGCAGGTACCCAGACCGGTCTAGACCATTCCTAATAAGATTCAACTAATGTTTAACGGAGTATAAATATGTTATATACTACCTCCTTTTATGTAACTCCTCAATATCATGATAAAGGGAGTCTTCCACCAATCATTATCATCTACTGGCAGCAAGTTTTAGAGAAACACACAGTGATTTCTAACATGCCTTTATTATTTCTTTCCATTAGGCTATTTCTGAGATATTCCCAGTTTTATTTGTATGATAATGGGGCAGCTGGTGCTCTCAGGATATTCCTACCTAAAGTACTTTACTCTTCCAGTGTCACTCCGTGCTTCTCATAAGACAAATTTACTTGGACTGATGGAGAGGAAATAGCAGTGCTCTGGGTGCTGAGGAAACTACAGTGGGGCACAAACTGCCTCGTTAGTATATATCAGAATGGAAATTGATTAAAAAAACTGCAAATTGGACAGAAATAATAAAGTTGTATGTGAAATCACCAGAGCATCTACGGGTAAAGGATTGGGGCTACTCAATGGATATCATTCCATCCAATAGGGGTCCAAAAACATGTGCAGTATCAGCAACAAACAATAACATAAACTGGTGCTCTGGACACTTTGTTTTCTTTTGATCAAATACATTTTTTTATTGAAAACCAAACAGTTTTTCATATTTTTTTTTACATTTATACAACATGAACAGTAACCCAAAACAACCCAAACCCCATCACCACCCTCCGTCCCTTTCCCCTGCTTGGTGGATGAAATGTCCATATAGTACACATTCACATATAGCTCACAGCTGGTGTCCTTCATCCGGGAGTACAGATTTCGCGATAAAGTCCATCCAGGGTATCCTTAATTCTGGTAGACTGTATATGCTACATCATGTCACTTGGAGCATACAATGCCACATACCGACATAGAACAAACAATATTGGTAGAAAAGCAATTACTATTAGTCTGAGAGTCATAGACCTTATAATATGGTAATGATGCTGATCATCATACGATGTCACTAATTATTCTGTCTCTAGTAAGTGTTAAAGGGGCTAATCCTGGGGCATCAAGCCATGGGCCCCATATGGCATCAAATTTTTTCAATGAACTTCGTTTTTGGTAGACGAACTTGTCTAATCGTATTACAAGATTGGTTCTAGAGATAAATTCAGAGATTTGTGGGGGTTGAGTATCTTTCCAATGGAAAGCAATACGTTTCTTGGCTATATACAGCAGTCGCAGCAGTGCTAGTCTGTGACTCTCAGACAGTTGCTCTGGACACTTTGTAATTTCTCTACAACAAGTGTATTAAACGATTGCAACATTTTCTGCATATATATTCTTTAAATGATAGTGATGTGTAAATAAACATACAATAAATTTACATGATTAATCTTGTCAATAACAGACTTTTAGACGATCATGAAGACAGTAATGGTACAGCACATCCAGAAGATCATGTAAAATGCTACAGCATATTCGCAAGCAAGAATCGGGTACATGCTGTTACTGCAGCCCTACATCGGTATGTACTCAGTGTTCAGGATTAGAGAAGAAAACAAGCATTTTTACAACATCAGTGTAATTGTCTGATATCTCACTTTGACCCCATTGACTTGCATAGGAACGAGCTCTACCATAAAAGCAAACTTTATTTTTCTCATCTCTGAAAACTTCACTGAAGGGACATCTACCATCATCTAACTGATTTTCAGGACATTGTTTCTCAGGACTTTAGCTGCTGTGTTTGTGGAAATATAGGGCTATAAAGTTATGCAAATTACCCTGGTACGCCAAGGCTAAATCAGGGAGCCTCGTATTTTAATTTGTGCACTCCCCCCTTAGCGCTAGCAGTCCCGCACGTCACCTATTTATGCTCTTGGGTGGGGGGGGGTGAATGGGCGGGCCACTAGTGCTACGGGGCGAGTGCATAAATAAAATAAAAAATGAGGTTCCCTAAGGCACTCGGATGATATAGCCTCATGAAAGCGCGTGGAATGAGGGAGCAGATTTGTCTTCTCTGAGTTACACACAGCCAATGTCTCTCTCATCCCCCCTCAGGAATTCTCTTCAGCAGGTCACACACAGCCAATCACGTCACTGTTCTTATCGAGTATCCGGATTGTATTTTTCAACCTAAGGACTACAAGTAAAACATTTCATTTTTTATTTTTCCTAGTGAACATCACCTTCCTGGCACAGTTGCAGTTGGTAATACCAATAACAGTAACAATAAGGATGAGTAAGTATTCAATACTTATTTTAATACAGCTATAATAAGTGGTAAGGTAAGGTAGCTGTGCTGTTAGAATGTAATATCACTGTTTTCTTGATGCCCGTGGCCTCCTTCTAGGCAGAGCATTACAGTACACATCCATTTCAATAGGACTGTTTCTGCACAGGGACTTGGTGTAGGCGCCATCATGAACGATTAAATCATCAACTACTTTATTTTCAATGTGATCAGAGGTCACAAGCCCAGTGATCAAAATATCATGACATATTTAGGTTAATACTATAACGGTAAAGGCACACAGAACATGTCTACCGCAGACTGTCCACTGTAGACACTCCACTGCAAAAAAACCCCTGAAAAACACCCCCAAAATTTCCTTTTTTGTATTCCATTCACCAATTTAACATTTGTATTTGAGAACTTCAAATTTACTGGCTAAATCCACAACATAAGAGCACGTGGATGGGATTCACTTATTCTGTTCAAGTGAATTTTCATGGTTACGCAAATTCATACCATTATTAAGCCCCTTTTGGCCCCAGCTTGAGGTAGGCACACCCATTTAAAGGGGTTTTACCAACTTCGGCTGTTACGCCCTATCTGATTGTTGGGGGTTCAACTGCTGCGTAGCCCACCAATGAAAATGATCCCCACCAATATGGAGAACAGGGGTCCTGTTGTCACTAAATGAAGGAAGTGGAAGGAAGAATCATGTGTCTTGGTATTCCATTCAATATTTTAGGAAAGCCTGAAATAGCTGAATACTGCACGTATCTTCAGCATTTTCATTTACTGTCAATGAGAGCACCAGATATGTCCTGCCTCTCCCAAAATATTAAATGGATTGAGAGAAGACATGCAAGAGCTGCTGCTTTATTCAATTAGTGAGAACAGGTCATTGTTCTGTGGAGAGTGGATAACAATCTAACCTGGTACAACAGAAGGGGCTTATTGACTCATGTTCCTTTTTCTTTTTTAGGGAAGAAAAAAAGAAAAAGAAAAAAGAGAAAAAAGAGTATGTATAGAAGTTAAATGTCAATTCTCTGTTTGACTTTTTAATTCAAAGCTTAAATGGCTTTTGCACTGGGCCTGTAGGAGGGATTTATCATATGTGCACCTCCTTATGGTGCAAAAACTTTCCCTCCGCCATGCTGGATATACCAGGCTCCAGCCTGCATATGTGTCCGGCGGGAGGCTGTGCTGCCAGACAATTCTACACCAAGCCCTGAACAGTGCGCAGGTGTGGAGCAGAATCACACCATGCTGGCCCATTCTGCTGCCAAGCATGGCCCCTTCACTCCGACTTGGCATGGAGGTGGTGTAAGGGGGAAATATCCGCAATTCTTGGCCTTGGACAAGGAATTTTGACTAATTGTATGCCTGAAAACTGGCATACAAGCTTTGGTAAATCTCCCCCCATAGAGTCTATTAAAGGGAACTTGTCAGTAGAAATAAAGATAGTAAGCAGCTAAATACTTACCAGTTTATGTTTCGTTCATGGCTCAGTGTGGTCGGATCATCTAAAAAAAAAACTTTGAAGTTAGATGTGAAATGGTTGTATAAAGTCAAGAAGGTGGAGAGTTAATCAATGAAGTCAAGCTCTGCCCACCCCAGAATGCCCTTCACTGTAATTGATGGTCCTGCATCCAGGGACATCATAACCAACTCTCCAAAAGTCTAGTGAATGAAGTTGATCGCAGCAGAGAAGACATTCTGAGGTGGGGCATGTACTAAAAACTTGGACTCTATGACTATATATAAACCAATTTATATCTCACTTCAAGGTTGCTTTTCTGAATGATACCACCACACAGGACCATGAAAGAAACATGAACCGTAAGGTGTTAACCTGTTTGACAACAAACGGGTAGTGGTTTAGAAGGTTAATTTTTGATCCTTGCATATCCTTTGGTTAAATAATCTTTTACTGTTTTTTTCAGACTAAATATGTTGATGATCTATCCAAAGGATATGTAGTCATTATCAGTTTGGTGGGCGTCCAACACCCAGCAGTCCCTCAGACCGGCAGCCCCATTGTCTATCTAGTGACCAAATTGAGTATCTGCAGATTAGTTTCTATTCTTATGAAGTCATACTCGTCAGTAGTAACTGGGTTTGACCACTACACATAGAACAGAGCTGTCTGCTTTCTATTTCATTCTCTGTTTAGCAGCGGCTGATCCTCAGTGATCTTATGTTGAGGATCTATTGTATGGATATGCAGTCAACATTTTTAGAAGGAAAACACTATTACGGTGGCCATACAGAGTAGAGGAAGGTTGGCCCATTATTTTGTGGAGATTGTCCGACAGATATTAAGCCTACAGATGCCAGGGAAAAATCTTCACACATGGTCAGCCCTTTATTTAGATAGCAAATACTGACTACACACATACATGAACATCAAGGTTTATGTGGAGATTATGAACAATGGCTGAGCAATAGCAATGGAATGTAAATGGATAATTCTAGAACTAAAATCTACTATAAATTGGTTTTGAATGTCTACTTTTTAAACTCAGCAAAACTGATCATAAAAAGGAAAAGAAAAAAGACAAAGAGAAAAAGAAAGACAAAGATAAAGGAGCAAAAGACAAAAAAGAAGAAAAAGATAATGGAAAAGGCAAGGGAAAAGAGAAAGAAAAAGAGAAGGAAAAGGAAAAAACTGACAAGGACAAAGACAAGGACAAAGATAAAGACAAGAAAGATGAGTAAGTGGAACATGTAATGAGAAACACAATGCATTGTACATCTCTACAGAAATATCATCAACCATCATATATGCAGAAGGAGGATACTTTATATATAGCATGTTATAATGGAAATAGCGCCCAATCTTTACGTCTTGTATTCACAAGGACAAAAAGTCCCTGTAAAAGGCAGAACCTCGTGAATAACAGGCATAAAGATTGGGCACTATTTCCAACTGTCCAACTATATTTCCAACTATATAAAACTGGCTTTACATAAAACGGATTCTATTTGCACAATCCTATAGAATACCTTATACATAACCTCCATAACATAGCTGGAGTGGGAGGTACAAAGAAAAATATAACTTTTTGTGGTCGCATGGCATCTTGTCCCCCATGTCCACAAAGAGACTAGTGTGCATATTGCCGAGGAGTTTCTATAGTAAAACTGGCTTTTTAGATCAAAGTCTACCTTTCTGTATGCAGAGCTGTGTCCCTAGTCCCATGGGACAGGCCAGTGAGGAGTGGTTTTTCCCCCACCATCAGGAAACTGCACTGTCATGCATCAATTTGAAATTAAAAAAAAAATCTACCATGTCCCCCATATCTCTTCCCCCCATCGCTTTGTCTGCCCCACTCCTCACTGGCCATCGGCAGAGGCTACCAGGGCGTGGAGCAGCCTCTCTGGATAGTGCGAGGAAAGGCTATTTCTCGCCCAGAAGCCTCTGCCGATAATTAGCATTTTAGCTACATAAAGTACAGTATAGAAAGCATTTTAGGACTAGGTAAATATAGATGGCAGGATACTGCTATGATACTCCTATGACTACTCGTCTTGTATTTCCCTTTTCCAGGAAGAAGAAAGAAATCTATGTCATTGACCCAGCTGGCAACTTATATTACAACTGGCTCTTTTGTATTACGATGCCTGTAATGTATAACTGGACCATGATTATAGCAAGGTAAGGGTCTACAGCAAAACAAAGTTGATTACAAGGCACTAATAGGCCAAAATTAGCAATTGTGGGGGCAATATCCCACTATTAACATGTTTATGATTCCTTGAATTCCAGTCATTGAGACCCCAGTAATCAGGGAACCGTGTAAGTACCCCATGATGGTCTGAGTGGAGGCACTTGGGAGCCCACACTCTCTAGATTCATATGGTTCTTAACCATATAGAAACAGAAATCAGTCTGTAAAAGCCATTGGAATTGGGCTAAGCTGTAGAACACATGACAGGTCCAGCTCCTGTGACAGGATAAAAATGAATGGACCAGAGTGTGGCATAGAGCGCAATAAGCCCTTTCGGCTTCTGATCACTGTTTGGTCTCACATTGATAGATAGGCCATCAATGTATTGTTCCCTTATTGTTTTTCCAGTTACATGTACAACCTGTAAACATAATGAAAAATTTCAATTTGTCATTTATTTTATAGATATCTCTGTAGCCAGTAAAGAATGTCCTGGTTCTTCATGTCTAATAGCTTTTTCCATCTTGCAGGGCTTGCTTTGATGAGCTCCAGCAGGATTATTTGGAATTATGGTTCTTTCTGGACTACATGTCCGACGCAATTTATATTGCAGATATGTTTGTAAGAACAAGAACAGGTAAACATATAGAGTATAGAGATACTTAGGCTAAATTCACTCCCCGGAGAAGCGGAGGGGAAGAGCCCTGCTCACCCCTTCCCCCTCTCCATAGAGAAACATGGGGTACGCCGCCAAATTCCGGGGAAAGATATGTCCTATCTTTTTCCCGACTATGGAAGGCTCCCTACTATGGAAGGCTCCAGTGCGCCTATTGCCATCTACGGGGGATGTATATATGTCCTCCATATGGCAGTGTGAATGTAGCCTTACAGTGTATTTATCTAGGCCTGTGCACTAATCCCATCTCCACCTGGCTTGGTCACGATGTGGTGAGACACCTTGTGCTTACCACACCCTGACTGTGCACAATAGACTTCTATTGGGGCGTGATCTGGCTCCAATTGGTGTGCTAATTCATGACCCCATATATGGTTGTGAGCATGAGGCCTAAGTTTGTATTTACCTGAATTAAGACCGACAACAGACCTGTTTACCATTGTTTGGCACCAATGTGTCATGAGCCTGTGAGGTTTTCGACAAATGCATACGAGGAAAGAAACTGCCTGAGCAATTGGCTCACTCACGACAAAGTAAGAAACCCAGCAGTGGGCATGAGTCCATAGAAAGACATTATACAGTTGTGTACATGAGGCTTTACTGTGTATGGGGACTACAAAGACATTGACAGCCATGACCAAGTCCAAGTTGGACAGACATCAAATGGGTTCATCTATGCTTCAGTTTTTTTATACTTAGTACACTCTTAAAAAATACACTACAGAGCATGTCCCATTTTGATAAATTTTTAAAGACCACAGCTGCCCACTTCACCATACAGTCCAAGATGTCACTGGACTGTACATAGAAGATGTATAAATGTGTGATTTCTATTGATATCTCGAGGAACAAAAGATAAATCAGAAGAGTTTAGATTTATTGCCTGCATATAAATGATTTATACAGTAACATTATTATAGTTACATGCATAGTTTGAGGTGTGCATATTCCTTTACTTAACACATTTCTTCTCATTTAAGGCTATTTGGAACAAGGTCTTCTTGTCAAAGATGAAGTCAAACTGAGGGACAAGTATAAAAAGACTTTACAGTTTAAGCTGGATGTGGTGTCCATCATACCAACAGATATATTATATTTACAACTTGGACTTAACTATCCAGAACTGAGGCTCAATAAACTTTTGAGAGTTGCCCGTATGTTTGAGTTTTTCCAGCGAACTGAAACAAGGACCAATTACCCCAACATCTTCAGGATCTCTAACCTCATCATGTACATCGTGATCATCATTCACTGGAATGCTTGTGTCTACTATTCTATTTCTAAAGCCATTGGATTTGGAGAAGATACATGGGTTTACCCTAACGTTTCGGACCCAGACTACGGCCGTTTGGCCAGGAAATATGTATACAGTCTTTACTGGTCAACACTTACACTTACAACTATTGGTGAAACTCCTCCTCCTGTGCTAGACATTGAGTTTTGGTTTGTTGTCGCCGATTTCTTGGTGGGAGTATTGATTTTCGCTACCATCGTCGGTAATGTCGGTTCCATGATTTCCAACATGAATGCAGCCAGAGCAGAGTTCCAGGGAAGGATTGATGCTATCAAACAGTACATGCATTTCCGTAAAGTCAGCAAAGACTTGGAAAAAAGAGTAATTAAGTGGTTTGACTATTTGTGGACAAACAAGAAGGCGGTGGACGAAAGAGAAGTCTTGAAGTACCTACCTGACAAGTTGAGAGCAGAAATTGCCATCAATGTCCATCTAGACACATTAAAGAAAGTTCGAATCTTTGCAGATTGTGAAGCTGGACTCTTGATTGAACTTGTGTTGAAGCTACAGCCTCAAGTGTACAGCCCCGGAGACTATATATGTAGGAAAGGAGATATTGGACGAGAAATGTACATCATCAAAGAAGGTAAACTTGCTGTTGTGGCTGATGATGGAATTACACAGTTTGTGGTTTTGAGTGATGGCAGCTATTTTGGAGAAATTAGTATTCTCAACATTAAGGGAAGTAAAGCTGGTAATAGAAGAACAGCAAACATTAAGAGTATTGGATATTCTGACCTGTTTTGTTTGTCTAAAGATGACCTAATGGAAGCACTGACTGAATATCCGGATGCTAAAGCCATGCTAGAAGAAAAGGGAAGGCAAATCCTCATGAAAGACGGTCTACTTGACTTAGATATTGCTAATACAGGTGCAGATCCCAAAGACATCGAAGAGAAAGTTGCGCATATGGAAGGTTTAGTAGAGAATCTGCAAACAAAATTTGCTCGACTTTTGGCGGAGTATGACTCGGCACAACAAAAACTTAAACAGAGGGTGACCAAAATAGAAAAAATGCTAAAGCCTGACCCTGAAGGTCCGGAAGGCGTCGAAACAGAAGCACCAAAGGAAGAAGCAGAACCACCTCCTAAAGAATAAGTCATCAGTGAAGGATTTTATCATCTTGAACTGTGAAAGGACACTCATGTGACCGCAGAAGGTTGTGTGGCTGTGAATATCAATATAGGTCCTTTAATAGGATATACAATACAGCACAAAACTGGAAGTTGGCTGAAGAAGTGTGAATAGTACAGAAAATATTAAGTAGATTTCTTCTATGGGTTTCTGACCAGCAGAACTGGAAAACTGGGAACAAATCAATCAGTAGGAAAAAAGACCTGTTTATTATGATATATACTGATGCTAAAAGAAGCTTATGAAGTCCCAACAGTTTCATATTTTTCAGTGCTGAAAGGATACCATTTGTCTAAACTGTTTTTGTATATATACTCATTACTGTTTCGGGTAGAATTACATTAATCGTAAAGAACCCATTCCTGTAAAATATAATTCCTCCGGATGTAAAGAATATTGTCTGTACACTGTAGTTTCCTACTCCTAAATGCTCTCCTGTTTGCGGGGCCATTTTTGACATTGTGAAGCCCAAAACATAATCTTATGCTTTAAGTCTCTATCATATAATGCTGCATTTTTATAATGCTTTTTTTTATACAACCTAAAATGTTATTGCTTTTGCAGCTTCTACTTGACATTGAGTATTGCTGTTTAGCTTACGAGTAAAGATATGATAGAATAACATGACAAGAGAAAGACTTTTTTTCCACTTTGTATATGTAGTGATACAGAGGCCTATCTGCATCACTTTTTACAGTCACTAAGGTTTATGAGTGAAATGAGTGATCTCATGTGTGCACATCACATAGTTAATGTGAGATTTCACGTGTGGACATCACAAAGTCAACGAGAGATTTCACGTGTGGACATCACATAGTTAACGAGAGATTTCACATGTGGACATCACATAGTCAATGAGAGATTTCACGTGTGGACATCACATAGTCAACGAGAGATTTCACGTGTGGACATCACATAGTCAACGAGAGATTTCACGTGTGGACGTCACATAGTCAACGAGAGATTTCACATGTGGACATCACAAAGTCAACGAGAGATTTCACGTGTGGACATCACATAGTCAACGAGAGATTTCACGTGTGGACATCACATAGTCAACGAGAGATTTCACGTGTGGACATCACATAGTCAACGAGAGATTTCACGTGTGGACGTCACATAGTCAACGAGAGATTTCACATGTGGACATCACAAAGTCAACGAGAGATTTCACGTGTGGACATCACATAGTGTAGACATCTCACTGGAGAAGTGCTCGAGGGGGTGTACATCTCACCTAGGTTGCTACGTAGTGTGAGATGGTAAGTCCAGGATTGATCTGTTGCTCAGCAGTATTATGCTGCTGAGTTGTTGTTTAATCTTGCCGGGCCTGGATTTACATGGAGTGGCAGGTAGGTTTGGTAGTGGGACTTGCCACTCCCTCCCCTCGATCCAGTTCGGGTTTTGGATCAGGTGAGCTCTGCTCCTAATCAGCCTGTGAAGGTAAAAGCTTTCCAAAGCTTGCAGGTCTGGGCTCTCAGCCAGGAAACAGCCTATGTGGGTTTGGAGGAGCCCTGCATCTTCCTGTCTATGCGGCCGCTGTGTTTACGAGTGTTAGATAGGTGAGACAACCTGTTAGTAAGCGCCCAGACGGGTAGGTCTTTTGTTTGAACTTTTAAAAGCACGGTGTTGCTGTATTTATGTTTGCTGGACTGTTTATGCTAAAAATAAACGCCAAGTTGATCTTTTATACATCTACGTCTGCTGTGAACTGTGTCCTAACACACCATCCCCCGGGAAGATCCCTACAATTGGTGCTGCGGAGCGGGCAAAAACGGTTGCTAGGGGCAACGGTGTGTATCAACTTGGCTACAGCTGCTTATGTCCTGGGTGAAGACTGCTACTTCACTCCAAAAACAGACAAGCGCCATGGAGGAGATGTGGAAGCAGTTTATGCAAGTGAATTTGCAACAGCAGCAGGCTCAGACAGCGGCTAACCTGCGCCATGAACAAGCAATGGCTCAACAACAAAAACTCATCGAGCTCCTGATAGCTAAGCAAGAGGCGTCTGCAGAGGCTAATCCACAGCCAGCGGTGGCAGCCGCTCCAGAGACTTTTTATGTGAGACGGGCTGTGCAGCGAGCGCTGCAAAAGATGACTGCTGAGGACGATGTTGAGGCCTACCTAACTGTCTTTGAGCGTGTGGCTGAGCGAGAGAAGCTACCAGCTGCTGAGTGGGCAGAGGTCATTGCGCCCTATTTAACAGGTGAACCTCAAAAGGCCTACTATGACCTCAGTGAGCAGGAGGTCAAGGACTATACTCGGCTAAAAGCAGAGATACTTGCCCGACTAGGAGTTACCGCTGCTGTCCGTGCCCGGAGGGTACGCAACTGGAACTACAGTCTGGACAAATCTGCGAGGTCCCAGATGTATGACCTGATCCATTTGGCAAGAAAGTGGTTGGAGCCAGACACCTCTACTCCTGCACAGATCCTAGAGAGGGTCGTGATGGATCGCTACCTCCGAGCACTGCCTGCTGACCTGCAACGCTGGGTGGGACAAGGTGATCCTAAGAATGCAGACGAACTTGTCAACCTTGTGGAGAGGTTCCAAGCGACTGAGGACTACCTCCGTGATGTTCCTGCAGCTTCTTCACCTCCCCGGAGTGCCAGGTCTGTGCCGTCACCTGGTAAGAGACTTCCATCGATTGGGGGAGTGTGGAGGGGTGCTGATCGAGGGAAAAGGGCTCAAGAGGTATCTCAGGGGCAAAAGACTGGCGATGGTCCCGGGTGGCCAAGTGGCCCTAAAAAGGACTCCCTGCCAGGGAGACCAGGCCCTATCAAGTGCTGGAGATGCCATGAGGTGGGACACGTGTCTGCCCATTGCCCCCTTACCTCTGAGCCAATGGAGTGTGACGCTAGCCGGCGTCAGTCGCTATTTGCGGAACCATCTTGTGTTGCAGTTCCTGGACTAGAGACTGAACCGCAAGTCTGCAACATTACCATTAATGACTTCCCTGTTAAGGCGTTGCTGGACTCAGGAAGCCTTGTAACCTTGGTGCATGCCAGCCTGGTGGCTGGGGACTTTGGGTCAAAAAAACACATGAGTGTGGTTTGCATACATGGTGATACAAAAGTTTACCCTATAGTGCTGGCTAAAGTCGGGACTGAACTAGGCTCCGTACAGTATGAAGTGGGTGTGGTTAAAAACCTCATGCATAATGTAATATTGGGACGAGATTTTCCGTTGTTCTGGGCTTTATGGGGAAAAAGAAAAACCCCCGAAAGGAGTGAGAATACCCCTAAGGTTGTTGCATTACCCACTGTAAATGATAAAACTGTGCAGGATGAAAGTGATGCTTTTCCTTTACAGGTCCTGGCTGGAGAGGAGGAGGAAGCTCCTCCCACTGAGCAAAATATACCAGACTTAGAGGTGTCTAGGGTTAATTTTGGGACTGCACAGTTGCAGGACCCCACTCTTAAAAATGCGAGAGAGCAGGTTACTGTTTTGAATGGGGTACCTCAGGAACCAGATGCTGAGAATAAATTTCCACATTTTTCCGTGACTAATGATTTCTTCTATAGAGTCACTAAAATTAATGATGAAATTGTGGAACAGCTTCTGGTCCCTAAGCCGTACCGGCGTCAGGTGCTTGACATGGCACATAACCATGTTCTTGGGGGACACTTGGGGACTGAAAAAACGCGGGAGAGAGTCCTCCAGAGGTTTTATTGGCCTGCAATTTATGATGACATTAAAAAATACTGCGAGTCATGCCCCACATGTCAGCTTAGCGCCCCAGTGTCACATTTTCGTAGTCCTTTGGTGTCGCTCCCCATTATAGAGGTGCCTTTTGAGCGTATTGCCATGGATTTAGTGGGTCCCATTGTAAAATCGGCTAGAGGACACCAGTACATTTTGGTTGTCTTAGACTATGCGACCCGCTATCCTGAGGCTGTGCCCTTAAGAAACACTGCATCTAAAACAATTGCCCGGGAGCTGTTTTATATGTTCTCTAGGACTGGGATCCCCAAAGAAATCCTGACTGACCAAGGTACGCCCTTTATGTCTAAGGTGATGAAGGAGCTATGTAAGCTATTTAAAATCACACCTATACGCACCTCTGTATATCACCCCCAGACAGACGGATTGGTGGAGAGGTTTAATAAAACCCTCAAACATATGTTGAAGAAAGTGGTAGAAAAAGATGGTCGTGATTGGGATCACTTGTTACCTTACCTGATGTTTGCTGTGAGGGAAGTTCCCCAAGCGTCCACAGGGTTCTCTCCCTTTGAGTTGGTCTATGGTCGTCACCCTAGGGGTCTATTAGATATTGCAAAGGAGACATGGGAGAGTGAGTCCACCCCATACAAAAGTGTTATCGAGCATGTAGCACAAATGCAGGACCGTATAGCCACTGTAATGCCCCTAGTAAGGGAACACCTCCAGAGGGCGCAAGAGAGCCAAAGCAGAATTTACAACCGTTCTGCGAGAATCAGGACATTTAACCCAGGTGACAGGGTTCTCATACTAGTTCCCACTATAGAGAGTAAATTCCTAGCGAAGTGGCAAGGTCCCTATGAAATTGTTGAAAAGGTCAGTGAGGTAAACTATAAGGTGCACCAACCAGGTAGAAGGAAGCCTTTCCAAGTTTATCACATAAACTTGATCAAATCCTGGAAAGACAGGGAATCCTTGGTGGCAACAAATCCTGGTAATAATTTGTCACAACCAATCCCTTCGGTCAAGGTTGGTGATACCCTATCAGGGTCACAGAAACAGGAGGCTAAGGAGTTTTTGCAGAAAAACAAAGACAAGTTTTCTGACCTTCCAGGGCGTACACACCTCATCCGTCATCACATTGAAACTGGGCCTAGAAGCAGAGTAAACCTCAAGCCCTATAGGATACCAGAAGCACGCAGAGAGGCAGTGTCTGCTGAGGTGAAACGTATGCTTGACCTAGGAGTGATTGAAGTTTCACAGAGTGAATGGTCCAGTCCGATTGTGCTAATCCCAAAGCCCAATGGAACTTGGAGGTTCTGTAACGATTTCAGAAGGTTGAATGAGATCTCCAAGTTCGATGCTTATCCTATGCCCAGGGTAGATGAGCTGATTGAAAAGATGGGTAATGCCAGGTACATAACCACCCTCGATCTCACAAAGGGCTACTGGCAGATTCCTCTTACTGATGAGGCTAAAGAGAAAACTGCATTCTCCACCCCTGAGGGGTTGTTCCAGTATGTAGTGATGCCATTCGGGTTACATGGAGCACCTGCGACTTTTCAGAGGTTGATGGACTTGATTCTGCGACCACATCGTGATTATTCAGCTGCCTACCTCGATGATGTGGTCATTTTTAGTCCCGATTGGGAAAGTCACCTCTGTAAGGTACAGGTTGTGTTGAATGCCATAAGTGATGCAGGGTTGACCATAAATGCCGAGAAGTGTGCACTAGCCCTAGAAGAGGCCAAGTACCTGGGTTACATTATTGGGAGGGGTTTGATTAAGCCACAGTTAAATAAAATTGAGGCAATACAGAATTGGCCTAGACCCCTGTCAAAGAAACAGGTCAGAGCTTTCCTGGGTATTACGGGCTATTACCGTAGGTTTGTGCCGAACTTTGCCTCAATTGCAGCCCCGCTAACTGACTTGACAAAGGGCGGAAAGTCAGCAATGGTGACGTGGACTCCAGAGGCCGAGAAGGCTTTCCAAAGCCTTAAGTCTTCTCTGTGCCAACAACCTGTGCTAGTTACCCCCGATTTCAGGCGAGAATTTCTGGTCCAGACAGATGCCTCTAACACAGGGTTAGGTGCAGTTCTCTCACAGGTGGTGAATGGTGAGGAGCATCCGGTGATGTACTTGAGTAGGAAGTTAACCCCGGCCGAGAAGAATTATGCTATTGTGGAGCGTGAATGTCTGGCAGTGAAGTGGGCCCTAGAATCCCTGAAGTATTACTTGCTAGGCAGGAAATTCAAGTTAGTGACAGACCATGCCCCCCTAACATGGATGAAACTAAACAAGGAGAAAAATGCAAGGGTGACTAGATGGTTTCTGTCCCTACAAAATTTCAATTTCACTGTGGAACACAGACCAGGGAAATTACAGGCGAATGCTGATGCACTGTCAAGGGTACATTGTCTGTGGGGACAAAATGCTCAGCCCTCCGGTCTGAAAAAGAGGGGGGGGATATGTAGACATCTCACTGGAGAAGTGCTCGAGGGGGTGTACATCTCACCTAGGTTGCTACGTAGTGTGAGATGGTAAGTCCAGGATTGATCTGTTGCTCAGCAGTATTATGCTGCTGAGTTGTTGTTTAATCTTGCCGGGCCTGGATTTACATGGAGTGGCAGGTAGGTTTGGTAGTGGGACTTGCCACTCCCTCCCCTCGATCCAGTTCGGGTTTTGGATCAGGTGAGCTCTGCTCCTAATCAGCCTGTGAAGGTAAAAGCTTTCCAAAGCTTGCAGGTCTGGGCTCTCAGCCAGGAAACAGCCTATGTGGGTTTGGAGGAGCCCTGCATCTTCCTGTCTATGCGGCCGCTGTGTTTACGAGTGTTAGATAGGTGAGACAACCTGTTAGTAAGCGCCCAGACGGGTAGGTCTTTTGTTTGAACTTTTAAAAGCACGGTGTTGCTGTATTTATGTTTGCTGGACTGTTTATGCTAAAAATAAACGCCAAGTTGATCTTTTATACATCTACGTCTGCTGTGAACTGTGTCCTAACACACCATCCCCCGGGAAGATCCCTACAATAGTCAACGAGAGATTTCATGTGTGGACATCACATAGTCATTGAGTACCATCATTGTGGTCCCTTCTATTTCAGGTCCCATAGCTTTGCTACCTACCAATCATAAAGGGATGCCCTTTTTCAGCAATAGGCTATAACTTTACAAGATAGGATCACCCCTGCATATCAAGAACATTTTCAATGTTTCATGTTAAGGGCTAAAAAATGTTGGGCTAAAATAATTAATCTGTTTAAAAACTGTATAATATGTACAAATAAAGTGAAACCGTATTTTCAGACTACTGGTCATGTCTCCATTTAAGACTAAATTCAGTCAAGTTTGTCTGACATATAACATTCAGCAAGTTACAACCTGTTTGTAGAAATACTGACCTGAACATTGGAACTAGGGCTGGAGGGTTTAATTTTATATTAATTCAACATTTCAGCGACAACTCAGCTCGCAATTTTGCTTAAAACTGTAAAAATGATTTCAGCCATGACCACCCAAAGTAGTGATTTCCTACCTCCTAAGCGTGAGAAGTTGCTACCAGAAGAAACTTGGTGGAGCAGTATAAGGGAAGCCTGAAGAAGTATGAGGTCTGTGCAGAGCAGCAAGCTGCCGTACCGGCTATGAAAGCAGACCACAGTGTTAAAGAGGTACTCCCACTAAGACAAGTTTCTTAAATATACTCAGGATAACAAAATAACACATTCTCTAATTCACTGTTATTAACAAAAATACAGCATTTCACAGATACAAGTCCAACCGGTCTCTATTAGTCCTAGTGTACACAATTTTAGATGCCCCTGGGTTTCAACCCTGGATCTTCTGCCTTAGGGTTGAGGAAGCCATATTGTTCTCCTGTCTTACGCTGCATGAGCTGAGATATTGGGGGTCATTTACTAAGGGCCCGATTCGCGGTTTCCCGACGTGTTACCCGAATATTTCCGATTTGCGCCGATTCTCCCTAAATTGCCCCGGGATTTTGGCGCACGCCATCGGATTGTGGCGCATCGGCGCTGGCATGCACGCGACGGAAATCGGGGGACGTGGCCGAACGAAAACCCGACGGATTCGTAAAAACCGCCGCATTTAGAACAAAAAATCTGTTGCGGAGCTTACCTTCACTCAGCCCGCCTCGGTGAACTCCAGCGCGTTCCGATGCTTTTCAGCGCAGCAGTGCCACCTGGTGGACGGCGGAGGAGCTACCTTAATGAATCCCGGCCGGACCCGAATCCAGCGCAGAGAACGCGTCGCTGGATTGCGAATGGACCGGGTAAGTAAATCTGCCCCATTCTCTGCTCTTTGCCTCTAGCCCCCTCTCCCCTGCAATCCAAGACAAGGTCACAGACACTCGCTTCCTGCTGGCAAACACCTCACATTGTGAGGTGAGAAAAGCTGCAAGCTACGGGCAGATAAGTTCTTTATCCAGAGAGGGAGGCACCGGAGTTCTTAAAGTGTGAGAGTGGAGATGTAGCAGGGCTGGAGAGTGTCAATGTGTGTTATATGCATCTCATCATCTCTAATCTATCTCATCTCTCTCTCTATATGTCAAATACTAGTACAATGTTCAGAAGATAAATGAAAATGTATATAAACCTTGTACCCTGATAATCTAACCACATTGTCAGCTCAAAGAACTAGATGGACCATAATGGGGCAGATTTACTTACCCGGCCCATTCGCGATCCAGCGGCGCGTTCTGTGCGGTGGATTCGGGTCTTCTGGCGATTCACTAAGGTAGTTCCTCCGCCGGAATGCACGAGCCTATACCTGGTGAAGGTAAGCGCGAGTGCCACAACACTTTTTTTTTTTTTTAAATGCGGTGGTTCTTCCGAATCCGTCGGGTTTTCGTTTGGCCATGGTCCCCGATTTCCGTCGCGTGCATGCCAGCGCCAATGCGCCACAATCCGATCACGTGCGCCAAAATCCCGGGGCAATACAGGGAAAATCTGCGCAAATCGGAAATATTCGGGTAACACGTCGGGAAAATGCGAATCGGCCCCTTGGTAAATGACCCCTATTGTGTCTGTTTAGAGAGTCCCCGCCAACACCCTGGAATTTTACACTGCATAAAACAGCAATAAAAAATTGTAAAGTAAGGCGTTAAGAAAGATCTTTATTGTGTAAACATCACTAGGGGATTGAGATTTGAGAATTTTCTTTCAAGGGAAACCCTCTTTAAGATCAGGATCAGCGTGGCTGGTTTTGAAATATGTAGTGTAAAAATCCCATATGCTGAAATTCAGTGGTCAAATTGGTTAGGTGGCACAGTAGGTTGTATTGACCTTAAGAATAAAAAGGTGTTCTTTGGACTGCACAGTGAAAAAAATGTTAAATCAAGGCCCATAAGAAAACAATTTGCCATTTGTTTTTTTCTCCAGCTACCCAGTCTCACAGGTTCTCCTGCGACCCACGACTCCGGTCGCAGACGCACCCTTGCTCCTATCTGTGCCCCCAAACCTCCGCCACTGCTCTTACCTCACTGCGATCCCAAGCTGGCAGCTGCAGCGCTGGATGGCCTCCAATTCTGGTAGATTCCCAGCCCCTGCCTGTGTTCCCTGACAGATCTTTGTTCCTCATAGCCTTAGAGAAAGCTTGTCTTGCACTGTGCGGTTATCCTGATTTCCCATTGTGACCATGATTCTGTTCCTGACCTGGTTCCTGTGCTGCATATCTTGAACTTTCGCTACGTCCCTAATTTTGATCCTGTGCTCCCTGTCTCGATCTCCTGCCTGTCCCCGACCATGACCTAGCCTTATGATTCTGCACTTCGTCTTGGACAAAGTCGCGCCTGTGGAACAACCTGCTGGTACCACGCTGCAGCAAGTCCAACCAGCTTTGCGGCGGATTCTGGTGAAAACCAGGTACCACTTAGACTCCGGTCCCAGGTGTCGGCTTACGTCATAGTCCGTGGTGGTACAGAGGATCCACTACCACTGATCCTGACACCCAGTACATTGTATGTTGAATGGTCGAACAAGAAAGTGACATGTAATGCAGTGCATTAGTAATGTCAACCTTTGACACTTGCATAGGTTAACAGGCAGATTGCTCGGTCCTGCCAGGGGGAAATAAAACCTACCAATATATTAGAAGAAACACATCTTAAGAATCATGTTGAACAATGCTTTTTGAAAGAATAGAAGGCTGTGTTAAAGATAAAAAGTTGGTTTAGTAGCCAAATCAATTTTTAACCAACTGAAATAAACTTAAGTTACAACTTAAAAAAAAAATAGTAGCACAAAGTTAGTGTTTTAAAAAACATTTAACTTCACAGCAAAAACATCAAATAAAAAGTGCAAATAACATAGAGGAACATATTAAGAGGTCCATGCAAAAGTACAAAACTGTTCAGTGTTTACAAAAAATTCTCCATTTGGCTTTCTTTGCTATAAGTGCAATGTGTTTACGTTCTGAGTATTATAGGGGAGACCATGTGATGATTTCCACCTGCAAATTGTAGAACTTCTCTCATGATGGAAAATACAAATTCATGGTTTCCAGTCTCACAGAGTGCCCTCTGAAACCACCGCTTGCGTGCATTGTTCTCCACATTGTAATACCTTGGTGAGGACGATGGATGCAGAGTCTTTGCTGCATGCCTGGTCATTGCCTGTGCACTTTTAACATTGTTATTGTGATCCAAAATAGCCAACTGGGTTCTTGCCATCAAATCATCAACAAAAAACGGATCTTGTTTAGTTCGGTATTTTAAAGTGGCGCCGTGATAAACCTCAAGTTTGACACTATTGCAGAAATTAGACACATGCCTTAGGTTTTGCTGAAGCTTTGTATCGAGCACTATTGTCTGGCATACAGTCTCTGGAATATGTTCATGCTGGCAGTGTTGGTAATTTCCTCCTGTTTGCCATGAATGTGTGTTGACGACATGATACAGAAGAGAATTCCATTTCTGCACCAAAATGTCTGGTTTCTCATTGCAGGTGCTGGCACACCACCACAGGTGTGACTTGATAGGGTTGACCCAAGATGATAACCCAGAACAATTTCTTTTTCGACTTGCATGTGCAACTTTCTTACCTACTATCCTCGCCAATTGCCAAGCGTCAACTTGATGAATAACAGAAGAAAACTCCTCTTTTATCATCTTTCTAATACCCGCACGGTGGCTGGTACATACCATCTTCACGTTCAGTTTTCGATCAAGAAGATTCTGAAGAACTTTCTTGCAGGCTAATTTTTCCAAAGCAAAAAATGTCACTCCAGTTTTCACTTGTTCGATAGGCAGACAGGATTTGTGGACAGCATTTGGAGATTTCTTCCCTGCTCTACTTCCCACTGTCTATTGATGGTGGTAAATATGTATTGAACCTGGTTCTTAAAATATATGAGTTTACTGATGCTCAGAAGTCCCAATAAACTAAATAAGTGCTGTGTCTTTACAAATGATGATCCGCTACAGAGTATTGCAGAAGATAGGAGAAGATTCCCTACTGGCATATGGCCGAGTTTAGGTTGGCTTTCCCATAGACAATAGAAGTGTCTGTCTACAAAGGTGACGTATACGCTTATAAAAGAGCCAACACATCTTTTATCTATTTTGGAAATGGGTTTCTCAAATACCACAAATTTATGTTCCTTGACAGGATCACTAAGGTTAGAGCAGTCAGTCATGGGGGTCACTTCACTGAGATCAGGGTCAAAATCATACACTTCTTCAGTCTCTGTGGAAGACTCTTTAAACAAAGAGAAGTTGGCATCAAGTTTATGTTTCGTTAGGAAACTTTTGGAGTCAAGGTCCATTGTTGATAAGCGCTGCATTGGCAAAGAGGGTTCCTGTGTAAACTGCTGAACATTTTGTGTTGGAGAAAATCCCCTAATTTTTTAGGTTGACAGTCTTGTGTTTGTTCGCTTTCAACATCTGATATTTGGGTTTCATCAGACGTGACAACATACTGTAATGTGGGTGATCCCTCATCTTGAGAGTTTTGAAGGGTTACTGGCGAAGAATTGGCATCTGTAGGTTTCGATCTTGTCCTACACTGAACCTTTTTGTGATACTTTTTAATTTTTGTTTCAGTAGATACATTTCTGCAACCCATTCTGCGATTCGTCTGCGTAAAACAATCCTTCCTTCCTACATAAAAATCAGTTGACACTCCAATAGATCTCATTGTTGTAGCCATGAACAGTGTCCTATAGAATGATCATGAAAAACTTTTTTTTCGTATATTTTTCAAACTTTACTTCATTTTGATATATACATATATTTACAACAATTCTTCTTTAGTCTTCATATACATTTTCTTACATTCATGAAGTTTTCTTACGGCTAGCAAATACATATACAATCCTGTGAGTGTGTTAACATATGATGTAGTTTAGTTAGAAGTTTCACCTCTTTAGGTGTTCAAAGATATCTTCTTAACACTCACTTGTTTGGAGGCCCCCGGGGCTGAGACAGAGACTTCTCTAACTGTTGGACAGAGTAGTATCGTCCACCTGCTGTGACGTTTCGAGGGACACGCCCTCTTCCTCAGACGTATGCGATACGTGTCTCCAAGGTATTTAAAACCCTGTTAGCCGGAAGTGGATATATTATATGATGTAAACTTTAAAAATGCACAAAACTGCTAAATTATCGATATATGTGTTTGTTGTTAAATATTAAATATTTTATGGTCTAATTAAAGAGGCTAAATGTAAATAATATAAACTTAATGTTTTTATGTTTTTATTTATATTGCACTACCCTTTTGTATTATTTCAAAAATACATTATAATTGCACTCTTCGTTAAGACCTTTAGGACTAAGGGACTCCAAACGTTTAATCCAATAAACCTCTCTTTGTAATAATCGTATTTTAATTTGTTCACTGTCACTGCCTTCTACTTCTTCAATTATCATCCACCTAAGATCTGACACTTGATGACCACTTTCTAGGAAATGTTTTGCCACTGTAGTTTCTCCATATTTTTTATTCTTTTCTTCTTTTGCACCTGTTTTTAAATCTGTTTTTAAATGTGTTCTTATAGCACTTCTATGTTCGTTAAGCCTAATTCGAATATTTCTAGATGTCTGTCCTATATAAACTTTCCCACATGGGCATTTCAACATGTATATGTATTTACATTTAGCCTCTTTAATTAGACCATAAAATATTTAATATTTAACAACAAACACATATATCGATAATTCAGCAGTTTCGTGCATTTTTAAAGTTTACATCATATAATATATCCACTTCCGGCTAACAGGGTTTTAAATACCTTGGAGACACGTATCGCATACGTCTGAGGAAGAGGGCGTGTCCTTCGAAACGTCACAGCAGGTGGACGATACTACTCTGTCCAACAGTTAGAGAAGTCTGTGTCTCAGCCCCGGGGGCCTCCAAACAAGTGAGTGTTAAGAAGATATCTTTGAACACCTAAAGAGGTGAAACTTCTAACTAAACTACATCATATGTTAACACACTCACAGGATTGTATATGTATTTGCTAGCCGTAAGAAAACTTCATGAATGTAAGAAAATGTATATGAAGACTAAAGAAGAATTGTTGTAAATATATGTATATATCAAAATGAAGTAAAGTTTGAAAAATATATGAAAAAAAAAGTTTTTCATGGTCATTCTATAGGACACTGTTCATTGATGCGTTTTATGGGGGATATGGAGATCCACCGAGTCTCCTGGACCAAGTGTAAATATACACCTATGTACATCTTTATCAAACACTTCTACTCAATGTTGTATCCGCCATAATTCTTTGGCCACAATGATAGCAAAATCCAGAAGAAGGACCTGGATCTTCATACACAGTCATCAACATTGGGGTTACTGTGTCCTCAAGTCTTTGTCTCTTGAAAGTTCGCTTTTGAAAAGCCGAGAATGCAGGCGATGGTATAATATTAAAGATGGTGGGGATAGCATCTTTTCTCAAAGCTTTCCTCCATCCTTCAGCCACCACGTATGAACCTGGAGAGAAATGCTCAGAGCACATCCGATATTTGTCCGTTTTTTTGCCTTCTAGAACCTTCTCTGCAAATTCATCTACATCACCAAAGTTCTGTCCAGTTTGTGCTAGCCAACATTTAATCATCTCTTTGTTTTTAGGGAACACATGCAGGGTAACGCCTTTTTCATGATGACGTCCACCAGAGGGGCATCCCTTCACCATGCACACTGGCATCCTATATACTTATTTTTTAATGACCTGGTATCATTTAACTAAGCTACTTATATACACACAAGAAGAGTCATGACATGAAAAGCCCTTAATATTCAGCATGGAAATAGATCCTATCTAGCCCAATATCCGTGTATCGCTAGACCCTTTACCTGCTTCTTATAATTTGTGTTATGGATTACACTGCTTCCAATACAACCAGTTGTATCATCAATAGTTCTGACATCTGAACAAAAAGATGTATTAATGTTGGTGGGAGGAGCTTAGAAGTCTCAGAAAGCAGAACCTGCCACCGTGGGACCATCCTTGTTATATTTGTCAGCTAAACTGCTTATTTAGGTTACCTGCTGGGGAATTGAAGGGGAACACTTCAGATGCCCATAACTTAGAATCTGTAGAATATAGAACCAAAAGTTCTTTTTTTTCAAATCAAATAAACTTTATTTAAGCAGATACATACAGAAGTTTGATTGCTTTCTTCATACATATTTGCGATGAATATATACATTAACAAATATAGCAATGTTTATTTCCAAACTAAGCCCCTTCCCAAACAACACCCCCATCCCACTAACGGTCCATTCCCCTGTCTTCCCCACACAATCCTGAAAAGTAGACTCCGTGTCCAGATGCAGGATCCTATACCTCTCCAAATCCTCCCTTCTAGTCTCATATCTCTGCCGACCGCCCAAGTCTCAGTCTTTCCCATCTCCTGAGAAGCTCTACTATCCCCAGTCTCAGTCTTTCCCATCTCCTGAGAAGCTCTACTATCCCCAGTCACGGACATTCCAGCCATTTACTCCATTGCTTTTTATACTTCTTAAGTGCATTCTGTTTCATATACACTCCCAACTCCATTTGGAGTGTGGAATTCACCATTTTCTTGACTTCCCCAAGTCTTGGTGGGAGAGTATCCAACCAGTGTCTGGCAATGGTTTTACGGACCTGATACAATACCTTAGCTACTGCTAACTGTTCTGCCGTAGTGATCTCTAAGTTCCCAACACACCCCAACAAGCATGGCTCATTTAGCTCACCCATTCCATATTTTCTTCATCATGACCGGAGTATGTGAAGTAGGAACAGCTGAGATTGCGTTGCGCCACATTCAGGGATAATTTGCTTGGGGCCTCAAGTACCTCCTCCTATTCCTTATCTAACAACTCTCCCACATCCAACTCCCATTTGCGACGCACCTCTGTCAGCGGATCCCCCAATGTTTTATCCAGAATTTCCCCATATAGTAAGGATATGAGCCCTCGCATATTTTTAGCCTGGACCACTCCTTGCATCACTCCCAATGAAGAAATAGCAACCTCACCATTCTCGAATTGCGCCTGAAGGCAATGCCGCAACTGAAGAACATGTGTCAGGGGACTCTACTTCCTCTGTCAATTGTTGGAACGACTTCAGCGTCGACTCATCATATACCTGATTCAGGTAGGTAGTCCCCCTCTGACTCCATCCCCAACATCCTCCAGCATATATACTTCCCCTAGACACAGGTTATCCCATAAAGGAGTATACTTTTATCATGGACCAATTTCCGACCAACTATTTATAAAGCTGCCACACCTTCTGCATCAAGGACAACGTCTGGTATTGACTTGCCCTACTACCCGGCTTCTTTGCCACGAGCATTGCCACAGGGGCCAATGTATCCCCAAAGTGTCTAACCACCAACGGGCACCATGATTCCTCACCTTCTAACGCCCAACCCCAAAAATTCTGACATTGCGCCGCCATTCAATATGCCCACACATCTCCCCCTTTAAATTTGGGCAATTATAACTTTGTCAACTTAGTTCTAGGAACTCCCTGCTTCCCTTAATAATCTGTGAATCTTAGTAAACCAATATCTCGGAATCCACAAAGGGGCCTTATGGAATACATATAATAGCTGTGGCACGAGGGTCATCTTAATGAGGTTTGCCCGTCCCAAGGGAGATAAGGGGAGTTTCTTCCACACTCGTATGTGGGCCTGCAATTCCAGAAGCAATGGTGTCAAATTCAAAGCTGCATAATCCAACACTGACCTAGTGACCTTAATCCCCAGATATGTGATTTTCTCTACCACCGGCACCCCCTACCTAGCATACCTGGATAAGTCAGTCCGGGACAGCGGCATTAAAGCAAATTATGTCCAGTTTGTGCAGAGACCGGAAATCCCCAAATCTCTCCAAAACCTCCATCACCACTGGTAGTGACTGCGTGTTATCAGAAATAAACTGTAGCACATTGTCTGCATATAAAATAATCCTTTCCTCCGCTCCATTATATTTAAACCCAGAAATGCCAATGTGCTGTCGCACCCAACATGCCAGCGGCTCCATAGCCAAAGCCAAAGAATATAGAAGCAGCTGCAGGAGCCTTTTACTTTGCAGAAGTACATGCACCCTCTGCATCTGTATCTGAACCAGGGAACCTATATGTTCACAGAAATAGTAATGTATCCTGTGCCAATCTCACTATCTGATCCTAAGTGGATATAGATTCTCAGGTAATGACTAGACCCTAGAAACCGCTGAACTGCCCCTTATGATCTAAGAAGTGAACTCAAATAAACTGAAGATAGCCTAGGCGCTCCTGCTGTTAAAATATACAGAAATTAGCCCCCCGACATGTTTCACCGGATAACCGGCTTCATCAGGGGTCGGGCTAATAGTGCTCTGGGGGCATATAGGTACCTAAGCTGAAGTGCTATAGTTTGGTCTGGTATGTAATGGGATCGTGTTTGATCACATACTACTGAACCTAATGCATTGGGTTTAAATGATAATAACCCTTTACATTATAGATACGTTTATCATGGTTCATTCAGCTTACTAAGCTTAACCCCAGCACTCATACCTAGGGTATACACTCGCAGCTGTAAGGTACACCTAGTAGGTACCCTAGATAGCCTTACCCCCATCAGTGGTCCTTGTCTATACCACTATTTCTCCCTACAGTTTGATCTCAGGCTTATTTTGTGCAATTTGTTAGCCTAGGTACCTGTGCTTTTAACCTTTTTTTTCCACAAGCTGAGCAACTATTAGTGACTACTGCCACTTTTTACTTTCGGATAATAATAAAAGTGACGTTTTATTTTCATTCATCTGTCCGGATATGGGTACTCTTTGCGCTACCTTTGGTGGCGGTTTGTGTTAAATATTTTCCCAATATCCCTGCCGTGACAGCAGGTCCATTTCTTGTTTTTTGAGATTTAAGTATGCAGGGGAGGCACATTCTCTCTGGAACCCACCCCAGTAGTCTGTAAGGCTCATTATCATAATTTAGATTTTAGAAGGAAGGAGGCCATGGGTAACACATATAAGAAGATGACCACAGTCAAGGTGCCTGAAAATATCAGTAAGTGTCCCTGGTTTATCATGATAGATTTTGATGGTAGATTTCCTTTAATGTCGCCGAGGCTCTGGGTGCGTCACCAAGCTCCTCTGACCTCCATCATCATGCCCCCCGCAGCACTCCTAACCCCACTGCTGGTGCTTTAAAGAGGTTAAATTAAGTGGTAGATTCCTTTTAGTTTAGAGAAAATATAACTATAGAAATTTGGTATCTCCGTGTACTGACCCGATAATAAAGAGGAGGTGTTGCAATAAGTGGGGGGATGTAACAATAAAGGTGAGGTGTCACGATAAAGGGGAGGTGTCTTTTGGAACAGTGAAAGTCGCAATCGCAAAGCCTGAAAGGATATGGTGCATATAAATTTTTCTGCAATTTTGCTGCATTTGGAAAAATTTTTTCTAGCTTCCTGGTACAGAAGGAAAAAGAAAGCCCCATTGCAATGTGAAATTTACTACACAAGTGCCAGAGTCAGGTGTCAGTCTCATGTGTCAGGTGTCAAATGTGCCATTACATGATCTATGACCTTGTCCTAAAACTGACACTGTACTGACACTGTACATCTCGTACACATGTAGCTCTAATAATAGAACTGTGCCAGGGTATGGCTTTTACTGCAGTTGCTTGCTCCTCTCTGCAGAGCATCTCCCCTGATGCAGCTTCCCCTACATTGTGCATACACCAGTGTTCACACTACAAACGGTAATGTGCGGTGCCGCTCCCTGCTTTCAGAGCATCATGCGGAGACTCTACTTACTCGGGGTCTCCGCCATAAAATGTGCAGCAGACATATACATGTCCTGCACACACCGCCGCGGTGCATTATGGGAGCCGCACTTGCAGCCGCCTGTCAATGGACGGGTGACACGTCATCGGCGGGGTCTCGGAGCAATGCACGCCGGGAGTTGTAGTCCAGACTGCCTGAGCGTTCTAATAGAGTAAACTGCGGCTTGTGCGCGTTGCATGCTGGGAAATGTAGTTTCATGAGGAATTCTGCCGCAGTTTTCTTGGAGGCCACACGGTAGATATCTGGTACGTGTCCGTTGTATCCCCGGGTACTTACCCTCTATGGAGTGACAGGTAAGGGCTTATACAGGATATACTTGGTGCATATAGCTCTAGTAGTTATATATGGAGCCTGGCAGCTACAATGTGGATAAGGTGGTATTATTTTACTACATTTATTAATACACATAAATAATTGCAATATTATTTGCTGGTTATAATAGCATTTTTTTTCTGCATAATAAATACCCTGTTTTTCCATTGCAGCTGTTATGTCAGGGCTGCATTGTACATGTGGCAGCTGCTGGAGATGCTGCAGGGCATGCTGGGAGTTGTAGTCTTACAGCTGGGCTGCTGATCTTTGCACAAAAGTCGCCCAGATTTCATGTAACCACTAATATCCTCATGAAGCATAAAATCAGATAAGTTTGGAAGAAGACATCGGTCTATGATGTCCAACCTGTAGATCACATGGTGCATATCAATATGAAGGAAAGACCCCTACAAGGCTAATGCCAATTGATGCCCAAAGTAGGAAAAAATGCCTTCCCTATCCCAATATGGCAACCAGTATAACTCAAGGGAATCGTGAACCCGTGTAAAAGGGTTTATGAAAATTAGTTTTTTGTTTAAAAAAAAAAAAGCTCTGCCCCTATTTGCTAAGGATGAAAGATCAATATCAATATCAAATTCCTGGAAAAGCCCTCTAAAGAGGTTGCATCCAGTTTGATTGTTATCCTGTACCCCTTCGTACAATCTGATTGGTTAGGCCTCAGCCAATCATTGGTTAGGCCTCTAATTAATGGAGTTGCAGGTTGAGCATTCTTCTTTGCTGTTGCTCCATTATTTAGTACGATGGTAGTTTGGGAAATTCTGGAACGCAGCACTCGTATAGAAAGTGAATGAGAGGGCTGACAATTTAGGAAAATTAAATAGAGCCATTAAGAGAGAATTAAACAGGATAACAGTCATCCTTCCATTCCACTCATTTGTGAGAACCAGGTCCACTCCCAGCAGTTTTACCCCCACGTTCAGATTGTCATCCCCAATCCTATGGATAAGGGGTAACAATCGAACTTGATAGAACCCATTTAGTTGCCATTATCAATCGTACTCTAATAACCTCCTATAGTGGAGACCTGTGTTCATTAAATCTGTAATTTAATTATTGCTCTAAGTGTGTGTAAGCTCTTGTGTATGGTTGTAATAATATAAGTGTGGAGGAGGAGATGCTTTGATGTTCCAGGCCCTGCACCCACTGGGCAAAAATAATTGACAAATGCACTTTTATGCAGTAGGGGGTGGTAGGTCAATACACTTGCTTTAAAGGACATTTTCCACCATGATGAAAGAATGTATGCAAATGAGCCTGAGGGGCTCCAGCCTCTATTAACACCTATGGATCCTGGAGCCCCTCAGAACCATTTGCATACAGTCCTTCATCCGGGTGGTAGATACCCTTTAAAGGACATCTACCACCTGGATGTAGGATTGTAAACCAAGCACACTGTTGTGTACCCACTCTGCCAGGTTCTTCTTTAAGCTTCCTATGTCCTTGTTTTTAAGAAACAAAAGCTTTAAAATTATGCAAATGTGTTCATTTGCATAATAAGTATGTCAGTGTGCGTGGTTTACAATCCTTCATCCTGCTGGAAGATGTCCTTTAAGAACGGCCTTGGCACATTTACATGACATTGTCATTATGTTTATGTAATAAGCTGAGGGTAAATGGTCAACTCAATACAGTGCAATGCAAGTGCTAAATATAGAGTTAACCTAGTTTTTGTGGCCAACCCATAAAAGTACTTGTCACCCAATTTAAAAAAGTTGTCTGGTCAGCACCAGTTTTGTCCACAAGATAGAAGATACATTGCTTATTAGTGGTAGGAGATTCATAGAGCACAGGAATGAGGGTCTGTGGTATCCCAAATGAGTGGAGCGTGTGCACTGCTGCTCCATACACTGTCTATGGCACTGACCGAAGTAGTGGAGTACTGTGCTTGGCTATCCTGATATGAATTGTGAGGAAGGTGGATAACCATCTTCTCTATTCATTCGGGGGTACAACCACTAGGACCACATGTATGCAAAAAGTTATCTAGTAACTGCAAAAAACCCTTTTTTCTAGATTCAAACATATTCGTATGTTTTGTATACAGACAAACGCTTAGTTGTAATCAAGTTAAACTCACTGCAGAAATTCTTTTTGTGAAGGAAAATGTCTGCGTAGATAACAGAGCACAAAGTATGTGACCACTATGCCTATAAACCATATAATGGGATACCTTTCAGGTACTAAACACCTTCATCAGGAATGGATGCTCCCTGGCGCCAAGGTGGCAGGGGTCGAGCAAGAGGCCGCGGGGCTTCCGCAGTTGGTGGTTCATTCCCTGCTCCTGGACCCCCACCAGTGCCTGCCAGGAACGTCACCTTTACAAGTAATGCTTGGTCTGGGGCAGGTCGCGGACATGTCACTGCAGCGTCTGTCGGTAAAGCTGCTCATCCGCTGAACGTGAAAAGTAATGGTAAGGCTTGTGTTCTGTTTTCTTCTTTCCCTCTGCTGCAGCATAGTAATATTTTGATGACTGATGTTCATGTTGTGATTGAAAATCTAATTTTTTTTTTGTCTAGTATAGTTAAAGCATATCACAAAGATATTCCATCATGTAAAATTTGCAAGTTATCCTTGATGTTCAGGATTGTCGAGGGTCTGATTGTTGGGACCCCCACCGATCACCAGAACAGGGCCACCAGCAATCTGGAGGAATCGGGGGAGCGGCAAGTTTAGCATATACTTCATTCAATGGTATGGGAGTGTTGGAATATGCAGAGGTCAGCACTCAAATGGGTAGTAAATGGGAGCTCGGTCTAGTTGGGGCGCTGTGCTCTACCATTTCCAACACTTCCATAGTATTGAATGGAGCATCCAGACACATTCTCAACCTGCTGCTCCACATTAGTGAGAAAGGGACCACTCAAGATTGGTGGGGTTCCCGCAGTAATAATCAATGAGGGTCCCAGCAGTCAGACGCTCACCACTCAGCTGAGTATCCTCTGCAGAGGGAATAACTTGCAAACTTGGTAAAACCCCTTGTACAAGACTGTACACAGCTATGTAGTGAGAAAGGACCATAATAGTTCACACGTCTGTGACTTTTCTTATACAAGTATTCCCGTTTTATTTGTTCTTTTCCTTAGACCCAGTTCACACCTGCATTTAGACCTCTGCTATTAACTTCTGTCTTTTAAAGGCTTCCATTAGGGTCCATTTCCCTTAAATATGATGGAGATGTCAGTAGTGCTCCTTTTTATTCAGCCATGTATTGTACATGTATGTTTTCTCTTCAGTGGACACCTCCAAGAAGAAGTTTGAAGATATTCAGAAAGCCAACCAAGCCATGGTTAAGAAACTTGCTGACAATTACAGCTCTTCCGATGATGAAGATGAGGCTGATGGAGATGAAGATAATGAGAGAAAGCAGAAAAGGATATCGGCTTTGTTTACAACTTACACCAATCAAACGGGTAACTAACTCTATAGATAGCGGCCAAATAGGTCTTGCTCCTGATCCCTTTATCAGGGAGAGGGAAATGAGCCTCTGTCTGCCAGATAGGGCTCATTGATTTCTATCCGTCAATAGATCCGCAACAAAACGGATTTTTTTTTTTCCCGGACGTGAAACAAAACAGATGACAAATGCCCAAATAATAGAACCCTTACGTTAATATATAATATTAGTTGGTTACGTTTCTGACAAATTTTGGTAAAAATTTTGGAACGTATGTTGAATTGTGAGCCCTGTTCCATTAACTCTAAGCCCCATCCGCTAAACCTTACCTGCTCAGGTTCAGACGGTGTCTAAAACACTGCATAAATGTGGTGTGGGGCACGGAGGACATTTTAGATCTGCCGTTTTCAATAGTAAATCTGCCCCCAATCATTTACAGTGATAATTTTAGCTTTCAGGTATCTATAGTGTGTAGGTTATGTCACTTTGATGACTAAAATATATATTATAAATATAATTATCTTACACTTTCATTTTAGATGGTGATGCAAGTGAATTGGCTCGCACTAAACAATATGTGAATGAGGCCTTCCAGTCTGGAGCGGTGACTTGCTTGATATGTATTGCCTCCGTGAAGAGGAATCAAGCTGTAAGTATCAAGCTAGGAGGAGATTCTAGAAAGTAAATACTTACCGTATTTTTCGGACTATAAGACGCATTTTAGCAAGAAAAAAATCTTGCTATAAATGCCTGTGTCTTATAGACCGATGTCAGGAGGATCCAGCACTGCCGGACCATCCTGACTGCTGTAATAGAGATCGGGTGATGTGCTGACATAGCGCTGCAACCAATCTCCCATGGAGGAAAGCCTCTGCACTGCTCTATCCCTCTACCCTCTCCCGGGTGTCTCTTCGTGCCTACTCGCTGCCTACAGGACCTGTGGTCATATGAGAATGATGTGACTGATCACATGCTTCCTACATCAAGGTCCTCAAGGTCCTGATACTGCAGAGAATGGGGACACTCTATGCTGGGACAGGGTAAGAAGATGAGGGAGGGGTTCTGTGTGTGTATTCATGTGTAGAGTAGTTCCCAGTGTGTTTCTTATGTGTGTATAGCAGAGCTGTGTGAGTGTTTATGTGTACATGCAGACCCCTACATAGCCCTCTCCATAGCCGGTAAGTCTTTGCTGCATATTGCAGCAAAGGCTTACCGGTAACACCCGCGATCGGTGCTAGCACCGATCGCGGGTGCTTTCCCTACGATCGCTGCCGGCAATGCTGCCGGAGGCTTCAGAAAGATGGCGCCACCATCTTGCCGCGGATCATCGCCCCCCGATGACGGAGGCCCGAAGCTGTCTCGTTTTAACCCATTCATTACAATGTGCTATCAGCACATTGTAATGAATGAGGAGTAAAATCCCCATATACTGCCATATTGCAGTATGGCAGTATATGGTAGGATCGATCAGACAACCTAGGGTTTAAGTACCCTAGGGAGTCTGAAAAATAGTAAAAGTTAAAAAAAAGTTTAAAAAAAAAAAATTATAATAAAAAAACCTAAAAATTCAAATCACCCCCCTTTCCCTAGAACTGATATTAATATTAATAAACAGTAAAAATCTTAAACACATTAGGTATCGCCGCGTCCGAAAATGTCCGATCTATCAAAATATAATAACGGTTTTTAGCCCGGTTAAACCCCGTAACGGAAAATAGCGTTCAAAGTCAAAAATTAATTTTTTTTTACATTTTGGAAAATATAAAAAAATGTATAAAAAGTGATCAAAAGTTCGCACAGTCCTAAAAATGATAGCAATGAAAACGCCATCAAAAGTCGCAAAAAATGACACCACCCACAGCTCCGTACACCAAAGTATGAAAAAGTTATTGCCGCCAGAAGACGACAAAATCAAAAAAAAAATTTTTGTACAGGAGGTTTTAATTTTTTTAAATGTATGAAAACATTATAAAACCTATACAAATTTGGTATCCACATAATCGTAGCAACCCAAAGAATGAAGTAGACATGTCATTTGGGGCACACAGTGAAAGCTGTAAAATCCAAGCCCACAAGAAAACGTCGCAAATGTGTTTTTTCCATTTCGTCACCATGACGGCCCCACTGGAGGTTGCTTCCCCTTCCTCTGTAGGGACAGGAAATTGAGAGCATTAAATAGCCCCTCCCTCAACCTCCCACCAGTGTTTTTCCTGTCCCTACAGGGAAAGGTTGAGAGTAAACCTCTCTCTCCTCTCGGGGGGGGGGGGGGTAGAACCTCGTACCTCTCGTGGGTGCTTGTTTCCCCGGGGCTTCCCTCGTCCGGCCTCCTCGTGAGTCCTACTTGGGGTCTCCAGGTCCCGGATTGCCAAAATTGGATCTCCTGCGGCATGCAGGAGACATCGGGCAGTACCGGCAGCTTTTTTACGGCCCTCTCGGGGGTCCGCGGCTGCCGGCACATAAAGCGCATGTTCTGGCGCATGTTCTGGCGCACGCGCACGTTCTGGCGCATGGTCACTTCCGGGTTACGGAGCGCGAACCGGAAGTGACGTCAGAGACCTCAGCGTCTCGGCCTAGGAGACAGGCCATTAAAGATGACGTCAGACGCCGGAAGGTAAGCAAGGAGAAGCTTCCACCAAGTCTGCAGGTCTGCTGAGGTCTATGTGGAGCAGCGAATATCCAGCATGGATGAGGCTGAATTCGGTTCCTTAACCCTGGGCTCTGTAAGTAGGACATTAGCTGAACGCCAATAGGTTTTGGCACTATATGCTGTGGGGAGTCGGCTTCTACTAAGCAATACTCCTTTTTCTTTTTCTAAAAACAACAGGAGAAGGATATCCCTGTAAAAGAAAAAGAAAAAACCAAAGTGTGTGATAAAGAAAAACCGTATGTTATTTGATCCAGAAGAAACAAAAGTCTGGGATAGTGTTCCTAAAGTTGACATCCCTATAGCTAAAGTAGTTAAAAAAACCGATCTACCCTTTGAAGATTCCACCCAACTAAAAGATGCCATGGACCGTAAATCAGATTGTTTGCTCAAAAAAGCTTGGGAAGCTTCCATGGCAATCCTAAAAACAAATATTACCACTACCTCTGTATCACGTACTCTGTTTTTTTGGCTAGGACAGCTGGAGGATCATCTTAGAGAAGGCACGTCCAGAGAAGAAATGCTAGACTCTATTCCGTTATTAAGATCAGCAGCAGCTTTTCTGGCAGATGCCTCAGCAGAAACCATCCGGTTTTCAGCAAGAGAAGCTGCATTATCTAATGCGACCAGAAGAGCCCTTTGGTTGAGGCAATGGTCTGGAGACGTGCGCTCAAAAGCAAAACTGTGTAGCCTGCCTTTTTCGGGTGATTTTTTATTTGGACCAGAATTGGATGAAATCCTAGCTAAAGCAGCGGATAAAAAGAAGGGGTTTCCAGAGGCCAAACAACAACCCAAGAAGCAAATTTTTCGGAGCTTTCGCCCCACTAAAGAACAGCCAAGATTCAGGAGCAAGCAGACCTGGAAACAGGGGTACTGGAATACAGCCAAAGGAGGAAAGAACAAATCCTTTCTTTTTGGTGCCTCAAATAAACAAGAGAAGAAACAATGACGCCAGAGTGGGGGGAAGATTGGAAAATTTTCTCCCCCATTGGAAAAATATAACATCCAACAGGTGGGTACTCTCTATAATAGAAGATGGCTATTTTATAGATTTTGTGTCACCTCCTCCTCACCGGTTTATCCTATCCAGGCAACCATCGGACAGACTAACATGTCACCTTTGGAAGGAAGTTTCCGACCTGCTAAAATTGAATGTCATCTGCCCAGTCCATCCAGAAGAAAGAGGTACGGGTCATTACTCACCTTTGTTTTTGATAAAAAAACCAAATGGGACTTTCAGATTAATTACAAACTTGAAATATTTGAACAAATGGGTAACCTATGTAAAATTCAAAATGGAATCAATCAAATCCACTACGCCTTTGATACCTTACAAAGCTTGTTTATGTACCTTGGATCTCAAGGATGCCTATTATCATGTACCTATCCATACGAAATCACAAAAATATTTAAGATTTGCCGTATTATCTCCCTCTGGGGAAGAATTTCATTTTCAATTTACTGCATTACCCTTTGGTCTCTCCTCAGCCCCCCGGGTTTTTACCAAGGTCATGGCAGAGGCAGTAAAATATCTCCGAACGGAAGAAATCAGCGTGATTCCATACTTAGACGACTTCCTAATAATAGGAGATTCAGTAAGTCATTTAGAAAGCCAAAAGGATACAACAATAGAAGTTTTACAATCTCTGGGATGGATCATAACTTTAGACAAATCAGACTTAATTCCGAGTCACATAAAAGAATTTTTAGGAGTGTCTTAAAATTCTCTAACCCAGACCTCGTATCTTCCACAGGAAAAGATGAAAAATCTTCTTGGGAAAGTCAAGAAATTCGAGAAGAGGAAGTCTGTCTCAGTAAGGACAGCTATGAGTCTTCTGGGGACCATGACATCATGCATCCAAAGTGTGGCCTGGTGCCAAAATCACTCAAGAACACTACAGTCATGGATTCTTACAAAATGGGACAAAAATCATCATCATCTTCATTTCCCATTGATAATCCCCTCAAAAGTGAAGGAATCACTAAGATGGTGGAAAAATCCCGGGAATCTACGGAAAGGCGTAAATTGGGTCCAATGGCCATTGACCCAGATCCAAACAGACGCCAGCAGCTCCGGATGGGGGGCTCTCCTTCCGGGCAAATATATCCAGGGTTGCTGGACCCAGGAAACAGCACATACCTCTTCGAACGAGAGAGAACTAAAAGCGGTCCTGAACACTCTAAAATCCTGTACCAGCGAGCTGAAGGGTCACCATGTGAAAATTATGTCGGACAACACTACCACGGTTGCCTATCTAAGAAGACAAGGAGGTACCAGATCAAAAAGGCTACTGAAAATATCACAACAAATATTTTCCTGGGCAGAAGAAAATATCCAGTCGATCTCGGCCATCCATCTGAGGGGTTCAGAAAATGTAGTAGCAGATTACCTCAGCCGGTCCCAAATTCTTCCCCACGAATGGAGCTTGAACGAGGAAGTCTTTCAAGAGATTGTTCTAAGGTGGGGACTGCCGGACATCGACTTGTTTGCCTCCAGAAAGAATTCCAAAGTGAAAAAGTTCTTTTCCTTGAACCCAAAAGAAGTCCCCTGGGGACTAGACGCTTTTTCACAGACCTGGAACCAGGACCTAGTGTATGCTTTCCCTCCGATTCCATTGATAAGCAAGGTGTTGCAAAAACTACTAGTCAGTCCAACCAAGCTCATCTTAGTAGCACCCTTTTGGCCAAAGAAAAATTGGTTCCCAAGTCTACAAAAGTTGGCGATGGACCTTCCGTTTATCCTACCCAGGAGGCCGGACCTTCTACATCAGGGACCAGTCCTTCATCAGAACCCAGGGTTCCTAAACCTAGCAGCCTGGATCCTGAAAGCACCTTCTTAAGATCAAAAGGTTTATCATATAAGGTAATAAAAACCTTAAAGAATAGTAGAAAACCTGTAACCCATGCCATATACTTTAAAATATGGAAAAAGTTTTGTTCCTGGTCAAAAGATATGCCTAACCAGGGTTCCCCAAATATCTGTCAGATTCTTGATTTTCTGCAGGAGGGGTTCGAGAAGGGACTACGACCTAGCACCTTGAGAGTCCAGGTCTCAGCCTTGAGCGCCTACTTCGATACAGCGCTGACAGAACACAGGTGGGTAAAGAGGTTCTTTCAAGCCTGCTCACGCTTACGTCCTACTGTTAAAGATTCATCCCCTCAGTGGGATCTATCTCTAGTTCTAGATGCTTTAACTATGGGGCCCTTCGAGCCGATCGACCCTAGTCATATGCGTTTTTTGACACAAAAAACTGCCTTTTTAATCGCCATTACATCTGCTAGAAGACTGGGCGAGTTACAGGCCTTGTCCATTTGTGAACCCTATTTATCTGTGTCAGAAGATAGGATCACGCTCAGACTTGACAGAAATTTTTTACCAAAAATTGTCTCAAATTTCCATAGGAACCAGGAGATAATCTTACCCACGTTTTGCCATCATCCAAAAAATCCTGTGGAAGAGAAATGGCATCTACTGGATGTAAGACGTACTGTTCTTAAATATCTCGAAGCATCCAATCCTTGGAGAAAAGATTTAAATTTATTTGTTCAATTTGCAGGAAGAAATAAAGGCAAGAAAGCTTCAAAAGCCACTATTGGACGCTGGATTACAGATACCATTAAAGAATGTTATAAAATCAAAGGTGTTCCACTACCTCTCTCTGTCAAAGCCCATTCCACTAGGGCCATGTCTACATCATGGGCTGAGAAAGGAGGTGCATCCATTGAAGAAATCTGCAAAGCCGCTACGTGGAGTACAAATGTCACATTTGCAAAGCACTATAGGCTAAATGTCTTAGCTGCCAAAGATCTGGAATTTGGCCGAAAAGTGCTTCAGGCTGTAGTCCCTCCCTAAACTGGGCATAAATTTGGTATGTCTCCAGTGGGGCCGTCATGGTGACGAAATGGAAAAAAGGAATTAGTCCTTACCGGTAATTCAATTTCCATAAGTCCACCATGACGGCCCTGATATTTCCCACCCATGTATATAAAAGTATTTTTGGATCTTTGCCTATGTATGTGAAATTTAACATACTAAAATAAAATTATGTTGCAACCTATACTGGTGTAGTTATTTGATAAACACTGGTGGGAGGTTGAGGGAGGGGCTATTTAATGCTCTCAATTTCCTGTCCCTACAGAGGAAGGGGAAGCAACCTCCAGTGGGGCCGTCATGGTGGACTTATGGAAATTGAATTACCGGTAAGGACTAATTCCTTTTTTCACCATTTTCACTGCATTTGGAATTTTTTTCCTGCTTCCCAGTACGCACCATGGAATATTAAATACCGTCACTACGAAGTGCAATTTGTTACGCAGAAAATAAGCCATAACACAGCTCTTTATGTGGAAAAATAAAAAAGTTAGTTTTTTGAAGGTGGGGAGTGAAAAATGGAAGTGAAAAAACTAAAAAAGGCCAAGTCGTTAAGGGGTTAAAGAGAACCCGTCAGGAAAAATAACCCTCCTAAACTAAATATATTTTCATAAACTGCCATTAGAGAGCTTTGCCTCTATCCCTTCATTGTCCCTCTTCAAGCCTGTAAACCTAAGCAATGAGGTCCTAAGGTAATGAGGTGAATAATAATAATTCACCATATAAAGATTATTATCTCTAGTCTTTAGATCGCTTGCAGACAACCGTATATGGCGGCTGCATGCTAGCTGTATATACGGCAGTGCATAGAAGTGCATTGTACATTGCTCGATACGGTGAGCATACATGTCGCCGAAAAAACGAGTGTGCAGTACTCATCCCTCCGCTTCTCCAGCCGAATGTATGCTACAGCCGCGTCCTGGCTTAAAGTGTAACCGTCATTTTAAAAAACCTTTGATATGTTGTAGGGCAGGTAATTTTAATCCCTTTTGCAATTGGATTAGTTACTTGAATCTTGCTCCTTTGTCTTGTATTCTGCAGACTTCCCCTAGATGGCAGTGATCTCTCATGTCTGTTATCATGGACATTCCGTCTTCATAAAAAAAGCTGAGACTACGGAGGGAGAGACACGCCCCCATCTCTCTCCCTGCTCACAGCTGATCACCTCATGTCTCCCTGCACACAGCTGATTACCTCATGTGTTACTGCCCCAGCACTCAGTCATGTGCAGGGAGAAGCCCTCACTAATGTAGTGACCAAACACCTAAACTCTCTCCCTCAGCTTCCCCTTCACTTGTGTATAAGCTAATAATCCACACAGACAGAAACTGCAGCCCCCACCCCCCATCACCTCACACAAGGAAATGGCAGGAGACAATCTACAAGCTTTGATGGAGTGTTAGATAGATAGAAGATATATATAATAGATAGATCTGGTCTCATTGGTGAGCATCCTGCGCTTGTGATGAGGTGACAGGAGGCAGGTCCCGCCTCCATCTTGCTGATTGTAGTTTTTTGAGAGCTGGAAACCATGGTTGCTATGGGCCAAAAAGATACTAAATGAGGACCGAGAGGCAAAATATTGAGGAATGATTCCCAGGGACCCCTAGAGCAGAATTATGTATTTTAGTTTTTTTTGTTCAGAATGACGGTTACACTTTAAGCGTAGCATACATTTGTGTGTAAGGAGCGTTACTCTAAGCAATGGCCACATTTACTAAAAACTGTGCAAACTGCACTGTGTGCAGATTCATGACTTTTGGTGAATTTGGGGCCCCCTGTACTGCTCCGACAGAGTACACCAATTTTCATTGGCACACGTTTAACATGGGGCGACACTATTCTGTCGGAATTTGCATGTTAAATGTGTCGCACGGTGCAACTGAGCACCAGAACGCCCCTTTCAGTGCAAAATTTTGTGTCGGGTATAGTGCAGCGTGCACCACAAAGGTGTCTCGGACACTTCTTCTTAAAATATTTCAGTTTAAGTAACAAATGCTATCTTTCAGATATATGTGGCAGATTGGTAAGATGGATGCTATGTGTACTTTTGCATCCTGTGCATGTTTGGGAACACTGTACCGCCCTGTGCTGGAGTGTGTCCATGTGAGATCATTAATAACATCCTAATTGTACATGTCTTGTCTCTAGGTCTGGAGCTGCTTAGGCTGTTACTGCATATTTCACATGCCGTGCATCCAGAAGTGGGCCAAGGACAGCGTATTCCTTGTGTCTTCACCACTGACAGATGATGACTTTGAAAAGAAAGATTATCCTTGGCCATGGTATGGAAATCCTACACGTAATTCCACATTGTGATAATCAGAATTGTTCTCTACAATCTGCTCTGTGATTTTTTTTTTTCTATTTATTCTCATGTAAAATGTTTTATATATTGTATATAAAAATATTTGACATAAAATGTTATATGCTTGTTTAAAGGACATCTACCATCAGAACTTTTGGTGTCAGACTCCCGTTGCATTTTCTACTATTAACAACAGTTTTTCATCTCTCAGAAAAAGAACTTGAGCCAAAGGTGCTCTGGCCTATGTCACCGGAGCCCCTCTCGGCTTTGCAGATTAATTATATATGCACACACCCCTCTCTGAAGCAGAGCCTGGTCCCACCCGCTGACCCAGGGACATCACTGGCTGTGAGCAGATCAGCTGGTGGGCAGGACCAGGTTCAACTTCAGAGAGAAGCGTGCTTATGTAATTAGTCTGTGGAGCCAACAGGCGCATTGCGACATAGGCCGGAGGGCCACCACTCATTAGCATATTTATACAAGTTATTTTTCTGAGAGATGCTTGTGTTTTTGAAGTAAAGAAAAAAAACGTTCTTTACAGTAGAAACCACAACGGTCATGTAAGTGTATTCAATTAATAGGTCGGGCACTTCCGTTGTTATCATAGTCTTATTCCTATGATGGGGAGTGCAGTGAAAATGAATAATGCATGTGTTAACAGCAGCTCAGGAAGATACTTGTTTGTGCTGATCTTCTGTTGTAATTCTCACAACCTCATGGCTTATTTTTCTTTCAGCCCAAAGTGTCGGTATGAATATAAGAGATCGCAGACCCCTTCCAGGTATTACTGTTATTGCGGAAAAGTAGAAGACCCTCCTCTGGATCCGTGGCTTGTGCCACATTCTTGTGGGCAAGTTTGTGAGAAAGAGTTTAAGCCCTCGTGTGGACACAGATGTCTCCTGTTGTGTCATCCAGGTAAGGAGCGATCCACACTTTCTATAACTTACAGCAATGATTTTTAGCGCCTGATCTTGCAACACAGATTTGCTCATGGATTACTTATTCTTCTATCCTGAGGGAAGGGAATAATCATAATAATCTCTATTTATATACCATTCTGACCACTATAACCCTCACCATTCATGAGAACAGAGGTACCATTCCCTTGTCTGAATGGCTTCAGAAGCCTTTTTTTTATCCTGCCATGGCATCGGGATGTTTTTAAAGTGACCCTAATAAAATAATGGTTTTGTCCCATATTTTTGGGAACCACACATTGCTGGACTATCTCTCTCCTTTTTCAACCACGTGTCTAACCCCTAACCTATTTTTATTGAGAAAAAACAACATTTACTTGTGTTAGTTTGTTGCTGTTAATGTTCATTTTTTAAACACCATTGTCTACTGCATATCTGATCGGTTTGGTGGGGTTGACCATAAGCTTCATGTGCTTTATGTTGAGCGCCACTCACATCTACTTTGTTGTCAATATTAGATTATTGAAGATCATATATATATATATGTGTGTGTGTACAGCAGCATATGTGTCAAGAAGATCTACAGACAACCCCTTAGAAAATTGGTTAATTGTCATGTTCAATCTCTTTCAGGTCCATGTCCACCATGTCCGAAGATGGTGACCACAACTTGCTATTGTAAGAAGGCAAAACCTGTTCCTAGGCGATGTAGCACCAAGGACTGGTCCTGTCAGCAGCCTTGCGGGAGAATGCTCCTCTGCAGGCAACACAAGTGTGAAAATCCTTGTCATAAAGGTAGGGTCCATCAAGTGCATACTATTTATAGGATTCTGCTAAATCCTAGGGAAAAGTAGGCAGCGACACATATAGATGAGTTGTTTCATGTATCAGTCACATACTAACAAATCTGCAAATGACAATAAGAGGGTTTTTCTAGATTTGAAAATGATATATTGCAGTGTGGATTATCTACAATATCCACAGCTGGTTTTCCTAGGGACACTCATGTACTGTGTGAACATGCTCTTAATTATTACAAATGCCTATAAATATTTAACAATATTAATGTTTTCAATCTATTTTTCTTACCCTAAGACTTGCAATGCCTCTATATATTCAGCATTCGGACATAAACCAGAGACCATGGATGTCTCTGTGTACAGGCACGGAGTGTGCCCAATTCAGCTGTGGGCATGAGGCCCTAGTTTATTGATATGCTCTCTTATTATGTTCAATTATTTGCTTGTATCACAGAAAGTTCTGATAATAGAAGGCAGATGCTTTCTGTGGAGAAACATTTCTTAAACTTATAATAGCTTGAGAAGTATCTGCTTTTTGAGAACTGGACCTGGCAATTTTTTTATATATATAATTTTTCTCTCCTTCTCAAACTTCAGCAAACGCCTAGTCATTAGCACAGCATTGCTGCAGGTTTGTGGTGTGGATGCTGCAGTGAATTTTCAGCAATATATATCTGTTTTGCATCTGTTACAAGCCCCTCTCTGTTACGGTTGTTATGGTTTTTCTAACCATATTTTCCTCTATAGCCATGTTCTCATGTAGAGGTTCCTGCAAACAACAGGTTCAAAAATTTACTTAAAGGAAACCTACCACTTAGAATGGCAGGGGTAAGCTGTAAGTACCGAGCACCAGCTCAGGGTGAGCTGGTGCCGGTACTTACTTTCGTTAGTGTTATAAACCGCGGTATTGCGGTTTTAACACTTTTTAAACTCTAGACCAGAACAGGCTTCGGCGCTGCGTGCGCCTACATAGGAAATAGCGGACTGTCGCGCGCAGCGCTGAAGCCTCTAATGCTCTAAAGTTTAAAAAGTGTTAAAACCGCGATACCGCGGTTTATAACACTAAAGAAAGTAAGTACCGGCACCAGCTCACCCTGAGCTGGTGCTCGGTACTTACAGCTTACCCCTGCCATTCTAAATGGTAGGTTTCCTTTAAAGGATGGGCACATGACATGTTGCATATAAACCTCTTCCCACAATTCAATCGGGGTAAGAGTTTAAGGAGTATGTCAGGCCCTTTCATGAGGAATGGTTTAGTTTTAGTAAACTTTTGACAAAATTGCATAAATCAATAGTGCAGATGATAATAGTAAACTTTGTAATATGCTATACTTCAATACAAGGAAATCTGTTCCTGTGTCTTTCTTTTTTCCCTGCCTTTCTTCCTTTATAGTTTTTATAAATTTTGTCTTTCTGTTCTGTATTCACTGACAGATGAAGGGACCGGATAAAGTGCATAATGACTTACTGTAAACTCTTTACATATACTGTAGTCCCTGGGTAGTCTGATCTCCTCAGAGAATCATCAAGGGAAATATTCTCTTGTTATTGACAGAGGTAACCATTAGTCTCCTTATCTGTCCGAAGTCTGTCTGGACAGACCTCAGAAGATCTTCACATTCACTGATCTTTACAGGAGAAAGAACCAGAGAAGACAGAGAATCTTTTTTAGTTAATGAAATATATTACAAAGTTTATTATCACCTGCTCTATTAATTTCTATATCTTTAAAGGTTTAGTTATGCTTTAAAGGGAACCTGTCACCAGAGTACTATTTTTATCAGGGTACAGGTTACTACCGTTATAGACTAAGTACTGTATATGCAAATTCTGTGTTGTATTGTTTTTTTTAACCCCTTAACGACTTGGCCCTTTTTAGCTTTTTCACTTCCATTTTTCACTCCCCACCTTCAAAAATCTTTTTATTTTTCCACATAAAGAGCTGTGTGATGGCTTATTTTTTGCGTTACAAATTGCACTTCATAGTGACGGTATGTAATATTCCATGCCGTGTACTGGGAAGTGGGAAAAAAATTCCAAATGCAGTGAAAATGGTGAAAAAACGCATTTGCAACGTTTTCTTGTGGGCTTAGATTTTACAGTTTTCACTGTGCGCCACAAATGACATGTCCACTTTATTCTTTGGGTCGGTGCGATTAAGGGGATACCAAATTTGTATAGGTTTTATGTTTTCATACATTTACAAAAATTAAAACCTCCTGTACAAATTTTTTTTTAAAATTTTTGCCATCTTCTGGCGCCAATAACTTACATACTTTGATATACGGAGCTGTGGGTGGTGTCATTTTTTGTGACTTTTGATGGTGTTTTCATTGCTATAATTTTTAGGACTGTGCGACCTTTTGATCACTTTTTATTAATTTTTTTATGTTTTTTCGAAATGGCAAAAAAGTGCCATTTTCGACTTTGGGCGCTATTTTCCGCTAAGGGGTAAAACGCTGTGAAAAACCATTATTATATTTTGATTGGGCATTTTCGGACGCGGCGATACCTTATGTGTTTATGATTTTTACTGTTTATTAATATTTATATCAGTTCTAGGCAAAGGGGGGTGATTTGAATTTTTAGGGTTTTTATTATAATTTTTTAATTATAACTTTTTTATTTTTACTTTTACTATTTTTCAGACTCCCTTGGGTACTTTAGCCTTAGGTTGTCTGATCGATCCTATCATATACTGCGATACTACAGTATGGCAGTATATGGGGATTTTCTTCCTCATTCATTACAATGTGCACGTTGTAATGAATGGGTTAAAACGAAGTAGCCCCGGGTCTTATGAAGACCCGAGGCTGTCATGGCGACCGATCGCCGCTCCCCGATGACTTCACGGGGAGCGACCATCCGCGGCAAGACGTTAAGAAACGTGATTTGTATTAAAAACTCCTTCTGAGAACTAGTTTGCACCAGTATTTACTTTCTGCTATCCCAGTCTTTCACTTTGTATTCTGGTAATTTTTGATAATAATCTAGCTTCAAACATGCAGGATAATCTAAAAATGTGTTATTCAATTTTCAGGAGAATGTCAGCCGTGCCCAAGAGTCAGCAAACAAAAATGCCTTTGTGGAAGAAAGGTCTCAGAACGGTTGTGTGCAAGTCCAACATGGCAGTGTGACCTTGTGAGTCCCATCACTTATATTGTTGAACAATGTAAAGGTTTTGGCTTGGAGCCTCAATTACATGCAGATTTTTAAGAAGCGGCTGTCTGGAAGTTGAAAAACATGACTGCTTTCTTCCAAAAGCATCTCCTCGCCTGTAAATGGGTAGTTCCTGGTATAGCAATTCAACTCCATTCACCCCTATGCAGCTGGGTTGCAAAACGGCACAAACCATCGCCAGGAAAAGAGCTTTTTCAGAAGAAACCATCCAAGTTTCTCAATGTCCTTGAGTTATGTTAACCCTGGCTGATCTTGAGTCTCTCCAATCTATTGCGCTACTTACTGTGTCGACCCACCTTCCTTTATATCCAGTTCTCAGATGTACCACCCGCACCATTGTGTTGCAGTGTATTAAAATTGATCCCATAGTATATTAGTTAACACCTGTTATATGATACAATTTCTCTATTCTTATTCAGGTATGTGGAAAAACTTTGCCTTGTGGGAATCACACCTGTGAGCAAGTTTGCCACGCTGGAACTTGCGGACAGTGCCCTCGATCGGGGAATCGATTGTGCCCATGCGGAAAGACAAGTACGTTTACCATAGTCTGTCCTTTTGGCTCTTTACTAAACTTTCATCATCTCATACTATTGCTACTTCATTCTATGAGGCTCCGCTCTGACACTCTTAAACTCAACATTCCAGGATCATCTACTTTAACCCTTGTATTTTCACTGGTTACCCATTAACTCTAAAATGCCATACAAAATATAAGCAATCTCCACTAGGCTGTGCACAACCACTTTCCATGGTACACATCTCACCCCCGTCTTCCGATACCTTCACACTTGTTATCTCCATTCTTCATTTCTTCTCTATTGACTTTTTTTCGCCATATCTCCTGCCCTCCATGTGGAACGCTCTACCCCAGCTCTTCAGACTCGTTCTCATTATCAGTTACTTTTAAAACTCGACAGGAATGCCTGCAACATGCAATAACCCTGCTGCGTCATCCAGATATGAGTGACTTCTACACTCCTGTACTCTTTTCTTCCTCCTTCCCTTGTGGATAGTAAGCCATGCGGGAACCACCCATTTACCATTTAAAAATTTTCTCCAAAGTTAAGTCATGTGAAAATGGGAAGAGAAGGGTCAAATTTGTCTGATATTAGTCAAGTTGACACCATACTGGGGAGTGTAACGTCAGATGCCACTATCATCCTTTCTATAGTCACTAGACACTTGTTACTGGTGTCATATAAGAATCTCATCTTCCAGATCACATCATTCTGTGATCTTCAGAACTGGAGATACTGACAGATAAATAAAAGGCAGGAATTGGCTTTTTATTTGCAAGCCCACATTGTCTTTAACTGCTTTATCTCCACTTCTCTAGACCATAGAACCACAAACCCGATGCAAACTTAAAAATAAGATTCTTCTCTTTACTATGACACCAAAAGTATGTTTCGAGTTACTAAAGTACTGAAGATAGGGGGCATCTGAAGTGTCAGACTGCAGACTCTAAACTTAACTCGTCACATAAGAGTGAATTCTATAAAGGAATCTTTTGACAAGTTCCCTTTAAAGGGTTTTCTTTAGCAACATACAAGGCTGCGCATGCGCCTATTAGTCTACTCATCTCTATGGCACTGACTGAGATTGCCAAGCTCCGTATTTGGCAATCTCTGTCAGCGCCATGGAGATAAATAGAGCATCTGGCACATGTGCGACCGGCTTCTCTCTACATCTCAAGGTACAACGGACCCCCGTTCTTGTGATCAGTGGGGGTCCCATCAGTTATACGGCCACTAATCAGCAAGTTAGCAGCTATCCTGCGAAGACGGGCTAACTTGTATGTCACTGGAGAACCTCTTAGAAGGAAATCTACCACTAAAGTTAAGTAAAATGAAACTACATAGATTCACCTATACTCCTCTTTACCTCAATCCCGGCGCTGGTCTTTTTTTAATCCTGAGACGCCTGGATAAAAAGCAGCCCGGTGCGCAGGGACTCAATATTTTGCATTCTGGGCTGTTAATTAATCACTCCTCTCGCATATAGTCACCTCCCTTTCCCAAATTTTACTTAACTTAAATAGTAGATTTCCTGTAAGGGTTTTTCATGCTATAAAGGCTGATGAAATGTATTAATAATAGGTAAAGAAAATTAGATTAATAGGGGTCCTACACTTAGGTCCACCCAAAGATGAGCTGTCCCTGGAGCTGATAAAGAGTAATTAGCTGTATACTCACAGCTTTATTCTCCATGTAGTGGCTCAACCAGGTTATTGAATCTTCAGTAACCTGGAATCACTACTTCACCGAGAATGGAGCTGCCTGCTGAGAGCAACTTATCTGTGGGGTCCACGCCAATATGATATTGACAACCCATTACATGGGTATGTTCTGTATTGTTATATGTGTTTAATATTAAACTCAGACTGAAAAAACTTCTATAATGGTACTTTAAAATAAATAGTCATCCATTCAGCAATACTAGAGCAAGTAGATTAATATCTGTATTAACTTACAAAAGTACATGTGTTACTCCAAAATACCCTTTGTCTACTGGTTTGTATAGTAAAACTTGCACAGTTAAATATTTTATTTTCATTCACTCAGAGTACACCTTGCCCTGTACAGAAGACGTCTCCACATGTGGAGATAGCTGTGACAAGCTCCTGGAGTGTGGGATGCACAAGTGTTCTCAGCGCTGCCATAGAGGTCCATGTGAAACATGCAGACAGGTTAGAGGTTTGCCTTGCATTGTATGAAGCTAATAGGACTGGGTTAAGCACTCGGCTATCATTTATGTATATCCATCAATGACTATTGATTATTAAACTTGCATGTATCAGATTAGTGTTAGAATTGATATAGAAACATGATTTAAAAGAAATCTGTCTTTAGTTTTAACCATAATAAACTTGCAGACTAGGTTAGGCCTTGGAGAACTGTGTTCTCCTACCTTTGTGTGTAGTAAGTAGCAGCAGGACACCTGTGAAAAGTGAACTTTTAATGAAGATTTGCAGTTCCTGCAAGTGCCTTGGTGGGTTTTTCAGCCTGAAGAGCTTTCTACTCTTTGCAATGAACTGTTCCACAATTCCTTTCCTCTGCTCTGAGTGCCTGCTAGAAGTCTACAACCAAAATCCTGATACAGTTCCTACATGTAGGAGAGGGCAGGGGCTGTGGAGCAGCACAGTGCAGAAAGCTCTTCAGGCTTAAAGAAAATACCTAGAGGCCTTGCAGGATCTGCAGAGCTGAATTATAAATTCACGTTTCACAACACATAAAGTTATGGTTACACTGATCTCCATGGTTAATGCCCAATACTTTCTGCAGCTTTGTATGGCCAAAACTGCTGACAGAATCCCTCTAAGGACTTGACTGTGCCCTGAACACCCCATCCTTCTACAACTATTTACCATGCACTATATACTTGTATGTACAGTGTATCTATACAATTTTATACCCCATTGTCAAAGCTGAAGCGGATGCCCCGGTCTATAACATAGCTTTGCAGAGAATGAAAGATAAGCCTGCAGCTATATGCTACGGGTGCCTCTGACTCCCACCCTAGTGCAGTGGCACTGCGAGCACAGCCGCACCAAACGGATGAGTAGGGGTAGGACAACCGGCACATTGATCAACTACTAATGATAAGCCTGGAAAACATTGTTAATATTTTAACAATTGTCCAACTTTTTTCCAACCCCCACATTTATTTCCCTTTCCAATCCCCTTCTACTCTTGTGCAGAAACTATTACAGGGCTCCAGCTTTGACACATTACATCACTGTTACATCCAGCTATTGGTTGTATGAGTCATGTGTCAGGACACCACACCCAATTGTCACTTTATTCCTAAGCATCTTAGAACCACAGAGGGAACCGCACATTGCTGTTACAAAGTTACAACAAAAATTCTCCTTTGCTGTTAATTATTTTCGAGGTTATGTTTTCTTTAATATTTCTTGCTAAATTGATCCAATATGGACAAGAATCTTTAGATTTGACCTTCCTTGAGCTGTACATTTATACAATTCATTTGCAGAACTTGACGGCTTCAGTAATTGACAGAGAAAAGCTTTCAACCTACAGGCCTCATTATCTGAAGAATTGTCCTTAGTGATAGGACACTGTGGCAACTGATCATTGGCTGATACTAAAACATTTTGCGTTTCTCTATTAAAGGAGGTGGAGAAGCAATGTCGTTGTGGCAAGCATACAAAGCGGATGCCGTGTCATAAGCCTTATCTATGTGAAACCAAATGCCCCAAAACGCGGGATTGTCAGAGGCATCAGTGCAAGAGAAAGGTAAGGCTGGTGCATAATAAAAACATTTACTGAACAGGAATGACCTTTTATTCCTTATGTAGTTTCTGATGTTCTATTCACTGACTGCAAGCGGACTTCTAGAAAATTCCAAGGAATGACGCCCATGACCTAGAAATATTTGTGCCACAATTTAAATTGAATGGTTGAGATCTGGTGTGTATTTCAGCTGTCAGCAATAAGGCTATATTCACACCTTTCATGTTTTTCATAGCCATAATTTGTGGTGTGTAATTTGTAAAATATATATATATATTATTATCATGGTCCCATTCAATGCAATTGGTGAATTAGGTTTTTGACAAAAGGTGCCAGAGAATCTGATCATGGGCGATAAGGTTGCCACTTTTTTTAATGTCAGGTCATTGGTGTAGGAGTTAGGGTGGGGTCACACGTACCGATTTAAGTCCGTTTAGAAATGTAATCCAAGCACACGTGTGCGTGTCATGGCCCGGTCGCATATATGTTTCTATGGAAAAACACATGTGATCGGTAACCAGCACCTGGTGTCTTGTATTTAAATGCACGACACCGGGTGTTGGTTACGGATTGTATGCGTTTTCATAGAAGCGCATAAGCAATTGGGCCGCGCACTCAAAGCGGTGCGTGTGACCGCACCCTTAAGTTTCTTGAATAGTCATTCTGAGACTAGACTACACTGTTAATGGTTTTTTTCCATGCAGTTAAGCCGGGTAATTACTCCTAGCAGTAACGTGAAGATTTCCCTGCATTCAGGTTACAGGTTTTCTCAGGACTGGCAGTACACCTCAATTACTAGGCAGTATGTGTAGTTTATATGTGACCAAGATGCTGGATGCTTATTACAGAATTTCTAATCTCCTGCGTCTTTTTATAGAACATCTTGAGAAGTACAAAGTTTTGAATGGAGAACAGTGTCAGACAGTTGCATATCGTGTTACTATATTGTTTAGTTTTTGTTTTGCTGTCAGCATTTTGTTTCAGGGGTTGTAACATGTTTTTTGTGTATAGGGGATAAGCATCTAATTGGTGGTGCTCAGACTGCTAGGACCCCTACCGATCACAAGAAAAGGATCCCATTCCCCCAATGAGCAGAGCTACAATTAGAACTACAGAACTACAACTACAAAAATTAATATAAGACACTGTCCTATTTTCGGAGAAACAGGGTATTGAATGGAGCAGCAGAACACATGCTTGACCTGCCCTTCCATTATTTAGTGAGAAAGGGACCCAAGTTGGCAAGTGTCTCTGTGGTTGGACCCCTGACTGATCAGATTGTGTTTCCTTACCCTGTGGATGGTGGATAACGATAAATCCATGTACAATCCTGAGATGACTGCAGTTTTATATTGCTACCACTGGGGACTCTATAACATTATAGTTCTCTAGATTTAGGCAGCATAAAACAATAACTCACAAATAGTACTTTTTTAAATAATAAAAAGGGCATACAACTAAAATTGTATTTATCTAGATTCATGATACTATGATTATAATTTGTTGAACTACATTTGCATGAACCCATATGTTATGACTTAGAAGTCATACATTTACAAATGATTTGGTAGATGTACAATTTTTTTTCTCAGATGATGCTTTTTAAAGTAATTTCATTTAAGATTAATTCTAGTGTTTAGTATAAAGAATTGTGGGATTTGGCAGCACTAATAAATGTGTGGAGTTAATACACACCATAAATCTGTATATTCACCATTCGGGGTGATTGTGTTCATATGTATCCAGGTTCGGTGCAGAGGAACAAATGTTGATCATCTCACTCCTTTACTGAAAATATAAGATCACTCAATATATGACAATCATAGAGCAAATGTGCTGATTGGTATTGGTAGGAGGGGTTAATATGAAGTTAAGTTCATGTTACCCCTCCCTCAGATTTAGTGACAGATGCAGATAATATTTGTGTGTTCTGCTGGCTGGCTCCTTCTCCCTGCCACCTAAGCCTGGCAGACGTCAGAAGCGACCATGTTAGGACGTATGTGATACGTTCCTGGCTGAGAAAAGGTTAAAGGTAACCTTCCACCCAAAAATATTTTTTGAGCCAATTGAAAATAGAAGTATGTCTAGCTATACCAATGATGGCGAACCTTTTAGCCATCGAGAGCCCAAACTGCAAGCAAAAACCCACTTTTCTACCGCAAAGTGCCAACATGGTACCGTATTTTCCGGACTATAAGGCGCACATAAAAACCTAAGATTTCCTTAGAAATCCAAAGTGCGCCTTATAGTCCGGTGCGCCTTATCTATGGAGGAGGGCAGCAGACCCTACTTACATAGGTCCCCGTTACCGGAGAGCGGGAACTGCAGACCACGCGGCACGAACAACAGGCGCCATAGCGCCAACCAACTTCTGCCGCGTGGTCTGCAGTTCCTGCTGGAGATCTGCTGTCTCCAGTAGCGGGGACCTATGTAAGTAGGGTCCGCTGCCCTCCACCACCTGAACGGACCCCCTTCCCCATCTCCCTGGGGAGACCGCTCACCTCTTGCCGGGTCTGTGGAAAGCCGCTGGTTTTCACACCACGCCCACGGACCTCCTACAGGCCCCCGGACCCTGCGCCTTATAGTCCGGTGCGCCTTATATATGGAATTATTCCATATATAAGGCCTTTTTTAGTAATTCACCTTATAGTCCGGTGCGCCTTATGACCCGGAAAAATACAGTAATTTAGAGCAATATCGCCTACATAAGGGCCAAATAATACTGCCACATGTTTACCACCACTATTACAACAACATAAATAGCATCATGCTTAATATTACCATCATACAGTATTTGATTTTATTGCTAATATTGAACATTATCGCCATATAGTTATAAATATTTGTGCCATACAGTGAAGATATGGCATAATGTAAGAGATACTAATTCTGCTGCTGCTCATATACAATAGAGCCGTGGCACTCCCCAGGCACTTTTATTCTGTTTCTAAACTAAGGGTGATGCCACACATGGCGTTTTGAAACCGTTTTTGTCCGTTTTAAGCAATCCGTTTAAAAACGCATGTGTTTTTTGAAAGTGCATCCGTTTTTGACAGGTTTTCCGAATTTCCCGGACCGAAAACGGTTTCAAAACGCCATGTGTGGCATCATCCTAAATCAAAGCTGTACGTGTGACTGCACCATTAGACCTCAGAGTGTGTTCAATTGTGGCAATAACACATGCGTTTTCAAACGCATCAGAACAGCTGAGAAGTGGAGATTAGCATAGCTGTTAACACTGCGTTTATAAAACGCATGCAGTAATGCATGTGTTGACGCAGCATTAACAAACACATGCGTTACTGCTACAAGTGAACACACCCTCAACACTACCATCCCTGAATGAACACCACATGTTTTCCATTGTTTACATGTCAAACATGTGGTGATTATTCTGGATCACAAGAATTTAGGTTTAATTTAGGAGATATAGTAGGTGAAAGCAGCGCTGCAGGGGAGCAGTAGGAGAGGGAAACAGGGGCAGGGACTGAATGTGACAAGAAAGGCGACTAAATGAGGACCAAGTCAAATCTGGTAAAATAAAACAAACTAGCAGGGCACTGGGGGGATTGGGGAATCCTGTTTGGCAAGATCTCTCTGGGGCAAAGTGGGTGTTGTGGAGTGGAGGGCACACTTAAACACTAAAGGCAACTGTTTAACACTTTAGTTGCTGCCTATACTAGAGTACCTGACCTCCCCTCCGCATAGTGAGGGACTGCATCCTCTTATCTTCATTCTTATCTTCAGACAGCTGCCTGCGTGCTGTACACTCCTGGCCTGCAGTCTGCTCCATCTCTTCTTTCTGTGCGAAAGGTCATTCAGAGGAGGGAGCACAGAGGGAGACAGTGACCCATCAGAACAGGTCCGCTGCAGCCTGCAATGTGTAGCTGGTTTCCGGAGGGCTGCTGATGATGGCACGCGTGCCATAGGTTCGCCACCACTGAGCTATACTGTCTTATCCTAGCCTCTTACAATGCACTCCTGCACTCTCAAGCCTCTTACAATGGACCCGCACTCTAGTGTTTCTGGCTGCTGGCTCATCTGTGTGTCTATGGCTGGGTTTACACCAAGTTATTTGCCATACATTGTATGGATTCCGACATGTCCTTGCAACGTATGGCACAGATGTATCCCACTGCATGCCTATACTGTTGAATACGTCGCCCGGGGACACCCCTCGCCCTTGGAAGCGGGGCGAGGAGTGTACATCAGCAGCAGCCAGCGATTGGACTGCTGTAAAACAGGGTGTTCCTCCAGTCATGTCACTGTCCTAATATGGACAGTGACCTCACCGGGTCCACCCTCGATGCAATCTCTCCCCATAGCCGCGCATTGCCTCTGCTGAGCGCATACGTCGCTCAGGTGGAGGCTGCAGTATGGAAAGACGTAGCTTGCTATGTCTTTTTATCTGCATTTTGTGACGGAACATTTAGTTGGCAACAACTATGCCTCCGTCTGGCACTATTTGTCAATGTATACGCTGAGCATATACATCGGGTGCTTACCCGATGTAAGTGCTTAGCATATACAAAAAATGTCATGTGAATCCAGCCTAAGTCACTAACATGGGCTGGAATAGGGCCTGCTCTAACATTTGGTTTCTGAGGTAGTTGGCTCACACACAGATCCGTGAAAACCTCAGCCATATGTATGAGCCCATAGAAACATGTCCATGTAGACTTCTGCCCCCACAGTGGTGTATGGTATCCGGTCATGGTGAGGTGAGCGACGCAAAATAAAGGACCTGTCCTATATTTTGTCGTTTTTATGGTCTGGTTGCTCCTTTATCCTGCACCAGGGTTATGTTTGTGTGCATGAGGACTTTGATAGAGAATACATATGTTCGGCCGGGGTCATAAGAACTTCTGGTAAAATTCCATACATCCCATAGGGTAATACTGAGGGACATCCATTATGATTAATCCCTTTCATAACTATGTGAATTGTATTGTGTTTAATTCTGGATCAGTCCTTGTCCTCACATTATAGGATATTTTATGTGGTTAGTATCTGCAGCCATCATAAGTAAGTAGTTGTAGACGCCTGGGATTGTAGGAAACCTAAGCCTTTTATTACAGCCGAGTGATGTAAAAGCTTCCTGGTCTAGTATTACACTGTGAACAGCACATGCACACACCCCATCATTCACTTACCACTCACTGGGAGCTGCGAGCGCTGCTCCTCATGGCCATCACACATCATTTTCTAATCAATCATTTATAATAAGCCCGAGGCACAAGGAGTGATTTTCAAGATGTACATCTGGCTCCTGTGTTTCTTGTATTTTCTTCAATGGATTTCACACCGTGTGGCTGAGCGCTTCCCTCTTCCCGTCCTCATGGTGTCCTTCCGTCAGGATCCTGTGGAATCTGGAGACAGGGATATTCATCTTAGTCTCTAAATTACTGACAGTCACCATTTAGTCATCAACTACTCTTATTTTTTTTTTATTTTTTCCTTCATACCAGTTATAACATCACTGGAATTCATTGTCTTAAGGAGACGAGATTTATGATACATAAACTAAATATACAATTCCTGGCCCCTGTGTTCACTTTTCTCATTCACAGGTTTCTGTTTCTTTTCATTTCTGTTCAAAGTTATGTTTTTAAGTAATATTTCCATACTTAATTACTGGGTTTTTTTTTTTCTTTGTCCTGAAAACACCCCGTATACAGGTCAACCACAAAAACAATCCCACAGCTTTCTCCACAGGGAATGGTACATTGGACAGTGCCATTGGAGAGAAGCATATAGTCAGAATTATTTCAATCACTACAAGGGCTACAGAATTTAAATCTTATTCTCTTTCCTCAGGATAATATTTTTTTTCCTTTTGCATTTTTTAAAGGGGTTTTTAATAATTCTATAGGATGTAGAAAAAGTTTTGTCCCATTTTGTTCCATTTGCATGTTTGGCTATATACACAGCAGATCTTCCCTGCCTCTTCCTAACTACAATCTGTGTAAGATTCAGATGTTAAATGGAAATTCCCAGAATTCCCTAGTGGAACATCTATGGCTTTAAGTCTCCACATGCCTTTAAGGTGGCCTTAATTGGCAATGTCTCCTTTAGGAGAACACCTACTGTCTGACCCTAAGATTCAGATGGTCAACTCACTCTCTTCCCTCACGCTTGAGTCTTCTCTGCTCCACCAGGTAGCAAAAAGAGACCTTGTTTTCGTTGTCCCATCCCAGAAAATGTATTTGCATATTTCCCACAATCCCTTAGTGGAGCATCAATGGCTAGAAGTTTCCACACGCCTACAAGGCAGCCTTAATTGGCAAAGTCTTCTGTGTATAGCAGTGTCAATAGATAAAAGACAAGATTTTGTTCTGACTATTTACCACTGTATAACAGGATAACACAGAAGAGAGGACAGAATCTCACACATTGGGGGTCATTTACTAAGGGCCCGATTCGCGCTTTCCCGACGTGTTACCCGGATTGCGCTGATTTTCCCTGTATTGCCCCGGGTTTTTGGCGCACGTGATCAGGAAATCGAGGGGCGTGGCCAAACGAGAACCCGACAGATTCGGAGAAACCACCGCATTTAAAAAAAAAAAAAAAATGTTGCTGGACACGCACTTACCGTCACCAAGTAGGATGGTGAACTCCGGCGGGCCTCGGCGGACTTCAGCGCAGCAGCGACACCTGGTGGACGTCGGAGGAACTGCCTTAGTGAATCGCCGGAGGACCTGAATCCACCGGAGAGAACGCGAATGGACCGGGTAATTAGATCTGCCCCATTATCTATTAGCTACACCATGGACAAGCTTTATTGCTCTTCTCCATTTAAACTAATAGAGGAGAACATGTGACTAGAGGGAATTCCCCACGGCCAAAATTCTGAATATTGAAAAAGCTGTAGTTTGGAAATTAAGACTTATAACTGCATAACAAGAAAAGCTCGCTGCAAAAACAGCAGAGGGCATCCGATTTTACTATAGGAACTTAGGAAATTTGTGTTTATCTTGCACAAAGATCTCCATAGCCTTTAAAATTTTCTCCATAGCTATTTTTTTTGTGTCTGACCCTTTGGTAGGTGCTCCATGCCCTACTGTAACCAATTTGTCTTGGAAGATGGACAGCTTTTGTGTGGTGTCCTTTGTCCCACTGAATTAATCAAATGTCACAACCCAAAGTGTCACAAATACATGTATTTGTGCTATTCCCTCAAGAATGTCAAAAAGTTACACGAGGTGGCCTCTATTGATATATTATGAGGGTTACGGTGAACATCACATTCGCGGCGTGGCATCAGCACACTCAGAGATTACAAAAAGAACAAAGGAATTTGAAATGAGAAAATCTTTTTAATTTTATGGCTTCTTGTTCGTTCTTGGAGCAGAGGAGACATTCCTCAAAAATAATCATCCAAATTTCATGCAATTCCTTTATATTAGTGTCAAAACTCACAGCTTATTTATAGGGAACGCATCCTGGTTCTATCCCATTATGATGATCACTTGTAACTCATTCAGAAAATGGCAAAAATATCACAAATTTCTAGCTTATGGTAAAAATAAAACCTTTTTTTTTTGGGCCATTAACGAGTGTTGGTGCATATCGTGTCTCTTTTTCTTCCTTTATATTTGTGTACTTTTTATCGAATATTTTTTGTAATTTAATTTCATTTTTAAAAATGGTGGTATGCAACATAAGTACTGAATGTATTTTTTTGTTAAATTATTTGCTTTGGAAGTCCCTTAAAAATCTAAAACCTAAGTACAAGCTGGCTAAGGGAGATTCCAAATCTTATTTAGGTTGGGATATTTTATATTTGGTTTGATCTTTGACTTAGAATTATGCCTCTGGTAAAAAGCCATTTATGAACCAGGGGGTTTTACTTTATATTTCCGGAAGCTATGTAGAACAATTTATAGATGTATATTGGTGAATTACCTAATACAGGCAGTTCCCGGGTTACATACAAGATAGGGTCCGGAGGTTTGTTCTTAAGTTGAATTTGTATGTAAGTCGAAACTGTATATTTTATAATTGAAATTCTAGACAAATTTTGTCCCAGTGACAATTGGAGTTTCAATATTTTTGCTGTAATTGGACCAAGGATTATCAATAAAACTTCATTACAGACACCTTACATCTGATCATTGCAGCCTGGGACTATAGTAAAGCATCCAGAGAGCTTCACCAGAGGTCACAGTGGGCAGAGGGGTCCGTCTGTAACTATGGGTTGTCTGTAAGTCGGGTGTCCTTAAGTAGGGGACCGCCTGTATACTTAAACACACACACATTACAAAAATCAACATTACAACCCCTTTAAATGCTAAGCAGTACTTGCTATTTGAACTTTGTTTCCTCAATGCTGGGAAAAAACCTCCATAATATATAAAAGATGAGTTGGTATGTGTCTATGTTTAAAAGTTTTTTTTTATTTTTTAGAAATGTCCATCTGAATAAGTTATTTTTTGTGTCTAGTGTTGTACAGGGAACTGCCCAGGATGTGATCAGCAATGTGGGCGCAGCCTCGGATGTCGGAATCACAAGTGTCCCTCCATCTGCCACAGAGGTAAAAATATTGAGTTATTTCTCTATAAAATACCTTTCCCAAAAGTATTATTCAGGCCACTATGTTTACAATCGATTTGGGTTGGTACAGATGAGCCCATACTGTTGGGTGTATGAAGGTGCAAAGTATGGGACAGTTAAAGGGGTTGTCCACTTTCAACAAATAATTGATCTGGATTGTGTAAGGAAAAGTTATACAGTTTTACAAATAACTTCTGTATCAAGTCCTCACGCTTTTCAAGATCTCTGCTTGCTGTCATTTTTATAGAAACCTTCTATGTTAACTTCCAGTGGATAGAAATCTGTCCGTGATCATGTGATGTACACACCGGTGCACAGCTCGTTGTTATCACAGAGTAATCAGAGCCGTGTGTGATAACAGCTTGTGCCCCTGAACATGGACAGATCACTATCCACTGCAAGTAAACAGAATATTTCTATAAAATGACAGCAAGCAGAGATCTAGAAAACCGTGAGAACTTGATACAGAAGGTATATTGGAAAATTGTAGAAGTTTGCATGACACACACAATATCAATTATTTATTGAAAGTGGACAACCCCTTTAACAGAGTTTTCCAGGCTAAAAATAATTGGAATCTTAATATAATAGGGCCGCAAACCCAGAACTCCAGCAGAAAAGTGGAGGAATTATGAATTCCTTGTAAGGGGTGGAGTGTTATTAACCCCATGAGGGACATGTACTGCCAGAAGTCCTCCTTGGACATTAGATGTGGTTACTTATTACTTTTGTACAAGCCAACATTTCATCAGTTACTACCCCTTCTGTGTTATGAAGTCAATCGTATGGAGAAGTTTCCATTAGTATGTTATGTCTCCCCACTTATGTATCGGCTCCTCAACACACGCTGTGCATCAGCAACCATAACAAGACAAATCAAGAATTCATTCAAAGCCAGAATTTTATGGTCCTAATCTTAAAAGCAACATTGATTTTCTCATTTCTTTGAAGCTAACTTGAGACTAAAATAACAGCCTGCCCTTATTTATGGGGCTGTCACTGGTGGAATGCCTGGCACTTTGTATCTCCATCATTTGAAAGGTTATGATAAAGGCAGAGGCGCTTTATGAGGCTTTCTGTGCCGCCCGCTTTCATTAGCATCTCCTATGTGATACAACTAATAATGGGATCCCTTCTAAAGGTCACAAGGATGAACCCCTTGATAAGTAACCACATGAATGTCTCAATGCCCAGGGTGGTATTTGTTCCAAATTGACTTCTTTAGAATTCAGTGACTGACCTTCTGCTAATCTGATTAAGACGTAGGAAGTGATATGAGAATGGAGAGCAAGAAATGGCAGATTTTGCATTCTGCTTTATCATTATGCAGAGCAATGTCCACTCCAAGGTAATGCCTGAACATACAGCGGCTGTCATAGACAGGTGTAGGAATTAAAATTATGACACATCCCCATATTAACTTAGAGGCATTGTCTCATTATCACATCACTCTTTAAAGAGATCATATCATGGCTGTTTAGGACCCTAAACCACACACTGGTCCTTATGTACCGGTGGTTTAGTATCCCAAATCGCAATTTAGCAAGTCCATATGTGCGCGTTACGGGAAGCACAAGAGATGGGTCCAATGCGCTTCATTGGACCCATCTGAAGGTAAGTATTAAGGTGTTTTTTTGTTTTTATATTGTGCCCACTGAGAGACTTGTTAAAGGCCATTTTGGGACACTAAACCACCGGTCCATAAGGATCTGTCGGTGGTTTAGTGTCCAACATCGCCCTGACATGTCCTCTTTAAAGGAAATCTACCATGAAAATTAAGCATGAGAAAACAGGGACATGTAATTTTCTTATTTTGGTTATCCATGGCCTCCATCCTTCTAAAATCGACTTTAAAATTATGCTAATCAGCCAGAAGGGCTCTGATGGGTGATTCTCAGAGCGACTCAGTGCTGCAAATTCACAGGCTGTTACAGTGAGCAGAACATTTCTCATCCTATCCTCTGCTCTCTCCCTCTGCCTGTGTAATCTGGAAGCAAATGAGGTGCAAGGGGACTTGCTCTGCTCATTGTAACAACCTGTGAAGCTACAGCACTGAGAGGCTCTTTAGGCTCATAAGCAGGATTTTAAAAGTTGATATTACAAGGGAGGAGGCTATTGATAACAAATCCACACTCCTGGTTTATCCATGCTTGATTCTGTTGGTAGATTTTCTTTAATATAGGAACATATGAGATTATTTTAGCTGAGGAGTTGAGACCTCCCAACAAACCACTGATTAAGACTTGGGTCGCCTCAGCATTTACAATATAGAAGCAGAAATTTGAGGGCAGTGCCCACAGATCCAAAATATGATGCCTTGCAGGCAGGTTTCTCTTACACTCCTATAGAGACCCACCATTATTACAAATACACAGCTAGCTCACCTATAGGTCTTTGCAGCACTGATTCATGGGATCTTGGAGCACAGACATTTTACACCAAAGCATAGGAATAGAAAAAGATCTAGTTTTCTGGAGTTACCATTATTTTCTATGTCACTGAATGCTTTCTGAAGTCATCAATTTTTAATTTCAACAAAAAGGAAAGTTTACGAGATATTTTGCTACTATTGCATCAGCCATTTCCACAAGAAGATCGAGAAATGCAGCCATGTGGATGCCGAGGGTGCATTCACACAGAATGTAATGGGAATGTTATTTTATCATACAAAAAATGTCTTTCTCTTATTTTCTATTTATCTTTTTGTATTGTAGGAAGCTGCTACCCCTGCCCGGAGACAGTAGATGTGAAGTGCAGTTGTGGAAAGACTGTACTAAATGTTCCATGTGGCAGAGAACGTAGCACTAGGCCTCCCCGGTGTAAGGAACTATGCAGGTATTATAAAGTGCCCCCTGGCTTTCATATAGCCATATGTTATAATGCTTCATATAGCTGCAGGAATGACCCTCTTTTTACTTTGTATAGTTTCCTGCCTCTACATAATTATCATAAGTTTAAGTTAAAAGGAAATCTACCATTAAAATCCATCATGATAAACCAGGGACACTTACTTATAGATCCAGGCACCGTGACTGTGGTAATCTTCCGATATTGGATATCTATGCACTCCTTCCAATTACAACTGTAAACATTACGCTAATGAGACAGAAGTACCATTTTATAGCTTTAAGGGTTCATTCACATGGCCGTTTGCTGGGACGTAAATGCGGCCGCAAATATGTCCCTTTAGTCGGCAATGGCCACCCGGCGGCGTGGCACCGTTCCTGGACGTACAACGGGAAAAGATAGAGCATGCTCTATCTTTTCCCTAGTGTGAGGCCGTGAGCCGCTGCTTCCTATGGAGGGAGGAGGGGTCACCTCCTCTCCAGCAAACGGTGGTATGCACGCGTTCCGTGTGTGAATGCAGGCTAAGGTTGTAGGCTGTGCACTGTGCAAGAGCACTTCCTCCCCCTCACTGCCTGCTGAAAATCCCTACTGCTGATGTAGCGTTGAGGGGCTCTGGTAACACGGGCACAGCACTTCTTGCTCATTAGCATAATTTAAAAGTTAATTTTCAAAGGAAGGAGTCCATGGATAACAAATCTAATAAGATTGCCACAGTCACGTTGCCTATGGGTAGATGGGGAGAATTGCTCCTAAACTGGTCCGAAAAATTCCCTTTAAAATATAGAAACCTAAAAAGGTAATCATAACTACTTTTATCTAAGTTTTTTGGGAGGGAGTTGTACTGTTTATTAATGACATTTTGTGTTTTGTTGAATATGTGTTTGCCATTCATTTGGTTATGCCTTTGCAATATGGCGTCATCTTCTCTTTATTTAGTCGCCCATCTACTTGTCATCATAAGGCCAGAGAGCCGCACAGATGCCACTTCGGTCCGTGCCCACCCTGTCGGCAGATTTGTCAGCAATCTTTACAGAAGTGTGGTCACCTGTGCCCTGCGTCTTGCCATGATGAGGCTCTTGTTAAACAGAAAGGCTTGGTAAGATTTTATTTCGAATTGGACCTTGATACATGCTGCCCAGGATGCTTAGTGAAAAATTATGACGCCTTGTCTTCTGCTCCCTATAGACTTCAATCTCTTAAAAAAAATGTTCCTCATTGTTGTTCTTGACTGTTTTTTTTATGCTGTATTTTTTGTTAGCCTCAGCCTGCTGGTCCATGGGAGCAACCTTGTGAACCTGCCTATATTCAGACAGCTTTGCCATGCCCACCATGCCAGGTCCCTATGCCAATGTAAGTACTAATTTTGATATCTGCACTGCTTTTTGAAGGAACACCTTGGGAAATTCTGTTTGTGTAACGCCTTGGGAAATTCTTTTAAAAAAAACCTTCAAAGATATCTTGGAGAATTGTGGACTTGCACAAGTCTGGCTCATCCTTGGGTGCAATTTAAACATATCTGAAAATGCCTTGTTCATATGTACAAACTATTATAAGTAAATGCAAACAAGATGGGAATGTCCAGCCATCATACGGCTCAGAGAGGAGATGGGTTCTGTGTCTAAAATATGCATATCAACCAAAGCTCAAAAGCAAAAGAACTTTTGAAGATGCTGGCTGAAGCTGTTTGCAGTATGTCGGTATCCGCTCTGGAAGACTGCTCTGCCAGGAAGAAGCCATTCTTCCAAAAGAAACAAAAAAAAGATTAATGTTTACAAATTGTTTACAAATGCACACAAGGACCACATACATTTTTGAAGACATTGCTCAGTCCCACCAGTTCTGTCAGCAGGAATGGGCCCAAATTCCTAACAACTATTGTAAGTACCTTGTATGAGGATATCCAGAAGTTTGACCCAAATCACAAGAGGTTGTAAGACTTTGAAAAACACTCTGCAGGCCACCTGGCATGCCCATTGTTCCCTATCCCAATGTGTGTCCAGAAGCAGTCGGAGAGGAGGTGCCATGTTCCTGTAAACAGGCGCATGTCCCCAGCATGGGACCCCTGAGCACCAGAGGATGCAAGTACAGCTTTTCAAAATGCCTCCCCCCAACCTCCGCACGTCCACCTCAGATAGTAAGAAAAACTTGCATATATTTCTTTTTTTATTTAGTGTATGTAAACTTCTGGTTAAGTTAAAGGGAGTCTGTCAGTGGTTTTAATCATACAAAGCGGCAGGCAATGCCCCTACCCTATGCTACGAGTCACTACTGCAGCAGGCTTCTTTTACATAAGTGTACCAAAATGATCAAAGTCCATCTATGATCCTGGAATATAAATGCATTTTTCACAGTCTTGCTGCTACTAACAATAACATACACAAGGATGTTTATACAGAAAGGACTGATAACTAAGACTTTCTGCTGTTAGACTCAAACCTGCCCTTAAAGTTAAAATTTTACATAATTCTACAAATTTTAATAATTTTTTAGTTATCATTTTTTTTCAGCTGTGTGTATATGGGTTGCCTTTTTATATCCTTTCCGTTTTTTTCCGATGTTGTTGGCAAGTGTTTGGGTTATGCCTGCTCTTTCTATTATCTTATACATTGGGGATTGTCTTTTGGTGAGACGTGGGTTCACGTTACTGTAATATCCTTTACATGCCTTTATTGCTTCCTCTTTATGATGATGAGATGTCTGGCTGGCTTACTGGGACGAGCGGGACAGGACTTTAACCAATGATTTATTGCTTCCAGATGGGCTCTTGTGTTTTTATTGATCAGAAATGAATATAACTTTTACAGAATCGGGACACCGTGAACAGAAATGTATATTTATATAATAAAGGTCTTCTTCTTTCTGCTCTGTGGAGTAGACTGTGCCCGTCCACCTGCTACATCACTCTACATCTAGTAATGGGCTGCATGATGTCTCTGTTTTTGGGGTTTGGGGGGGTTGTCTGAGGTCATGTCAACCATGCAGCTGAGGTTTTGGGTCCTAAACTTTTCTAAGCTATTGGTTTGCTGCATTTCAAAGATTCCCGAGGGGAAGAGTGATGGGGGTCTGATGAGTTGACCCCTGGTGCATTGGTTTCAAGTCACTGGACTCCACAACTGCTCCCCTCCAGAAACGCAGACGCCTACAAGTGTATAAGATTTTGTGCCCTAAACCCCAGCTGCATGAAGAGATGCTGGCAGATTAGGGGTCTCAGATCTACAGCCACGTCCAAAAAAACTCGATAGCTACAGTATATTGCCATCTGGCTGCTTGGATACAGGTTTGAGTAATGTTAGTAAATATTATTTTAAAAAAGACATTTTGGGACAGTGCCAATCACCATCTAATAAGATAGACCCCCCTCCCACCTTCTGCAATATATTCCATCTGTTATTCATGACTTGATCTTTGATCTATTACCTGCTATAACACGGATGTGGATAGGGTAGAGCTATTTATTAGGAGAAATACCTTTCTGCTTTCAGTCGATGTACAATCCAAAAGAACGTAATATACATAATACTGTGTGTATTTGTATGTGTAAGTTTGTATAGATTTACTAATTTAGATCAGAGTTTTAGATAGAGTTTTTTTTTTTCTTTTCTTTTCCATTTTTCCTTGTGACACATAGGTCGTAGTATGAGGACTTTTACATATATTAGGACACTGTTAAGTCAGTTTAGTATTGTTTCCCATTGACTTTTATGGACCAGCTAAAGTTCGTCTTTAACTGTCTGTAGCACACAGAACCTCTTCCTGATGGGGTTTGAAAGATGAGACATTGGTCATAAAAATGATCAGGGTCTGGTGGTTATAGAGCAAAGGGGCACAGGAGTAACTTATCCCATACCTTATAGGATATGATCCCAGATAATTGCATGGCTGATTGCTGAGCCCATATACCTGTAGAAAGAAGCACTGTAGAAGTGATTGGAGCATTGGTCATGCATGTGCACCACCACTCCATTCACATAGATGTCCCTATTCTGTGTATAGTGGATGGTTTACATTGGTGGGAGAATCCCCTTTTTTATGGAAGAGAATGGCATTACATTTTTTTGCCAATGTGAACTCAGCTTTATTAAGTTACTATAACATTAATCAACTTGTAATGAAGGGGTAAGGGGGTTGCCTGGGTTAAATATTTTTTATATTTGTGTCTAGTGTAAGAAAACAATAGACCATAAAATCTCCTCTTGTCCGGCACTGCCCCCCCCCCCCAATCACTGCCAGTCTCTGTCGGTCAAGATGGCCCCAGTGGTGCGGTTACATCAACTGAGCACCGGCTACAGCCGAAAACTGGCTTCACCCACAAGATGTTTGGGTGTTTAGTGAGACCATTAACTGTATAGACTGGTGCTGACAGGACACAGCACTAGAGAGTATGGAGGTAAATAAAGGTTCTATTGTTTTAGTGCACTAATCATAGTATTATGGTAAAAAAAAAAGGTTAAAAAAGGCATCAATCCAAGTCCAATCTATACCTATATTCAGAAAGTAATGTGTTCTGCACATAGGTGTATCCGAATTTGCCAACTGACTAAATTTCTCTTTTTTTCATGTTTTTTTTTCCAGGGCGTGTCTCGGTAAACATGAGGTATGTAACTATACATGACTGATCCATAGATTGTGTGTTGGTAGGCATCTCGCTAATTTATTGTTGCAAGCGTGTCTATGGTGAGAGCCATCATCTACCTGTATTTTCCATTTGAGGAGATGTGTCGGGGCTTGTAATGTAAAGCATAAATTAGATTTCCTAGTTCCTGTTTGTACTAAGAAGTGGAAAAAATGCAGTACACTAGACAAACCTTTTGCATTGTTTTCTTATGGGCTCTAAACATACGGCCCAAATGACATCTCCCCTTATCTTTGAGTCAATATGAATAAATACAAACTAAGGGGGAGATTTATCAGGTCTGTGGTGTATGAGTCCTAAATTAATAGAAATTACCAGCAAACAGTCAGTTTTGGAAGGCGTTTAGCTGCGTCACAACATACTGGTAGTGGTTTATTAGGTCAATTTCTGCTGACAGGTTCCCTTTAAGCAGTAGGCAATTTTTATTTTTCTCTAACTTTTACTATGGAGAGACTATTCGTCAGAAAATCAAATATGCAAGAGAGTCTAGGAGTAGAGGTTCCTCCTGGCTATGTAAAGCATCTCTTGATACTATCGATAGAGTTCTTATTGGAACAAGAGTATCTAGCACTAATGTAATATAGGTCAAACCCATATTTTTTTCCATAACACCCCTTCACATAAGAGGTCATATGGAACAACCTCACTATGGACACACTTTCTTGACCTCCACGCGGGGTTCAGTATACTTTTTGCATTCCTGCTTATAGGGCAACTTCAATGTTTTTCCTGTCTTCACTCTCAGTAAGAAGAATTTTTGGCATAATTTGAAGCATCATTGGTTTTCACTAAACCACACTTTATGAAGACTTAATTGTCCATGACTGGAGTTGGCTCGGATATGGAGGAATCTGATAAGTTATTATTGACATTCTGTGTTTTTCACATTCGCAGATCAAATGACCATTTGGAATATGCCTTTGTAGACTCGTGTAATGTAAGAAATATTCCTTTGTTGGCTACGAGTTAGAACGTTGTTTGTTGTCAGACCTTTGAAAGGAGATATTGTACACTTTTCAGGTTATGTAAAATTCTCATCAGCAGAAGGTGAATCACAAGTTGCCCGGACAGCGCTATCCATTGTGTTCTCTTATTACCCAAACTCTAAGTCATACAATGTGGATGACATGCACCCCACAGACAATGGGGGATATTTATCATACAACCCTCCGGGCACAGCCGGATACATCAAGAGGCTCCAGCCTCTATCATCTACTTACCGAAGTGACCGATCTAGTGGCCATTTCCTCAGGGAGTGGTGATGCCGGCACGGTCTTTCTATGCATGTGCACTGCTTCCCTGAAGCCGGCAGAGGAACAGGAGCTATTGGTCACAGCATCCCTGGAGCTGGAGGCACAACAGGAGCAGTTATAGTGAATGCCTGCGCATGCACAGTGACTCCTGAGCTGCTGACAGCTCCATGGATGCTCTGCGCAAGTAGCTCCTGTTCTCGGCCTTCTGAGCTGGCGGGGGCAATGGTGATGCGCCCAATACCCTCTGCAGCAAATTAGCATATTACAAAAGGTATATATGCCAATAGATCTACATCGGTGAGTAGATTCAAGATTGTAGATTTCCCTTAGGGTATCATAAGCTACTCACAGGCTTGTACCTAACCAGATTGGTTTTGTCTTCCTTCAGGTGAGTCTCTTACCATGTCACGCTGCCGGCCCCTTCTCTTGCCAACGTCAGTGTGGACGACTGCTTCCTTGTGGCAATCACACTTGTTTAAGGGAATGTCATAAAGTCACCGAAGATAATGGCAATAAGGAGAAGGTGAGGACTAGTGTATAACAAGGTGTAAATTTCTACTATAGTGCATAGCCCAAAATCATGGATGCTTAACAGCACAGCCTATAGTTTGTAGCTAATAATATACTTGTTTCATGTCTTCTAGTATGGACGCGAGTGCTTTTTGTGTGATGAAGAATGTTCTAAACCTCGACCACCCGGTTGCCCCCATCGCTGCAATCTACCATGCCATCTCGGGGACTGTCCGCCATGCCTTCAGATGATCAGGATTAAGTGCCACTGCAAAATTACCACTCTTTACATCGAGTGTCGGTACGACCAGTCTTTACATTTCTTCTTCCTAGGAAATATGCAGATACGTTTTCCAGTACATGATATGGAAAAATGCTTGATGTTGAGGGGATTGCCTTACAAGGCAGCTAAAGAAGTAATGTTTTTCCTTACCCCAACCTAGAAAACATATTTGCTTGTTTCCCAGAATCCCTCGGTAGAGCATTGATGGATATAAGTCTACACATACCTGGTAGACTATACTGTGTATATTACCAATATTGCAGAGATGCCCGTAGGTAATGCATTACCAGCGTTTGTCGCTCATCGATCTCCTTCATGACCAATCACTACGGCATGTAGGGTCCATCCTGTGCTGACATAATTACTTTATAGTTGGATGGTATTGGCACATCCGCTTTTTCCCTACTCTTATTACTGTCATGAGATTTAGCGGTCATTAGTCGCACCCCTGATGATCCTGTATTGACAGGCGAAACATGACATGTAGGGTATACGTTGACCTTGATCTCACACTTCTGGTCCCTATATATGGGCATGTTGCCATCTTTGTCTCTTTGGTTGTTTAGCCTAGGGACAGTTTGCCATTGATAGGGATAGGTTCCAGTTGGGTGGTGGTCGATTAGGCTGCAGCTCCGACGTGAGGATTTTAAGGGCAACCTAGGCCAGTGTCACATGTGTAAGTTTCCGCCCAGCATTATCGATTCCTCTCGACCTTGGAGCTCATATACACCCCATCATCCTGTCTCTTTCATTCTATCTGTATTTTTTCCGCGTTTTATGTACATTGACGCTAGTGAGCATCATCACAGACTTGTATCTCTGGTCCCCTGAACAACTATCTGCAATATTGGACACAGTATAGTCTACCAGGTATGTGGATTCACTAGTGGTAAATAAGTGCGGCATTGGTTTGCCTGTGCTACTTGTCACTTTTTGGCCGGTTTCTATGTTGACATTTTATATGACTAGATTATTAAAAGTTGTGTTTTATTGATTAGAATTACCGATTGTACGTTGGACATTGTGGTGTAACTGGGCTGGGGGTTTGATTCCACCCGTCCAGCCGCCCTCCTTCCTTTTGGTATGAGTAGAATTGGGGCACAGACACAATTGTGACGCACGTTGCACAGAATTGTGGCACATGGTCCTACTAAGCAGTAACCCGTCCCCTTTACCTCCACATTTTTCTGTCTTGTCGGGCACAGTGCAGCTGCAACACAAAACTGGTGCAGATACTATATAAATACATGTGCAAGCAGCACATTCTTTCTAGTGCAAAGTCAGACAGAAAGAAAACTATTGCAAATGCTTTAATAAATGTGGGCCAATGTGTGAACGCAGTCTAAGGATACCAAATAAAAACTAGGATGGTCTGTTTTTGATAAACTGTGTTGGCATGCTGCATTTTTGTGCAGATGTGTAACTCTCCTTCTCTGATCCTGCTGTAAATCCTTGTGTAGATGTTTGTTGCGATTGTTGCTCTATTTTACTATACTTACTACAATAATCTGTTTTCTTTGGTTTAGAAAACTGACTTTGGCTCAAGAGGAACAAAAGAAAATTTTGACTTCATGCAAAAATCAGTGTCCAAAAGAGGTAAGGATTGGATGAAAATGTCTTAAAGAGGACCTGTCACCAGATTTTGTCCACCCTGACTAACAATGCCTGCTGATAAAGGGTTACAAGTCCCCCCCCCCAATATCACCAAAAATTAGCTGCCAGTGGGGCACTGTACCTTAATTACAGATGTTTTTCTGAAATGCAAATTGGCTTTTGTGACTCATTTCTGTTGTTTGATTCTTGGGGATCCACTGCTAATATTCAACTACAGACATATAAAGCTCTATGTACAGATGGGAAATATTGTGTCTTTTTTTTTTTACACAGTGCCTTGTGTTACATTCATGACATGTGACCAGTGACATCATCGCAGGTCTCTCAGCCTTCTAACAATAGCAAACTGTACACCATGAAATCACAGCAGTCTCCATGTAGAATGGAGAGGAGTAGAAGTCCATAGAGGCAGCTGTGACTTCATGTGGTCAGATACATACATGGGGTACAGTTTGCTAATGTTAGGAGGTTAAAGGACCTGGGATGATATGACCCTTGTCACATGACATGAACTGTTGAATACTAAGGAGTTGAGGGGAGGGACTGGCTGAGTAGGGCACACCCCCTCTGAAGCCAGGTAATATAAGATAAAGTTAATTTATGGGGATGTAAGGGAAACAATTTTTAGCTGAAAGAAGGGTGTCAGCTGTCGCTGGCTGTATATGGTTCCCTTTTAAAGTCTGCCATATTTACTTGTCCTGTAAGGAATGAGGTGTGGACCCAGCATGATTTTGAGCGTAATTTTCTCATACCTTGCTGTGGCAGTAACATGTTTGTTTGACCCCATGCACATGACTGTATGGGGGCACGTGATCCAGCTACAGAATTTGTGGTCGGAGCAGAGATCTGCTACACTGTTTACTCACCGCACCGTGAATGACTGGGCCGCTCGGCTTACTATGGAGAGGGTGGGGGTGAGGATTGTCGCTCCCATCTCCACCCGGCCATGTATTATTCCTGGGATCCAGTCCAGGTGGGCACAAGGCCATGTGAATGAGGCCTCAGTCTTAGGTTAAACTCGTACAGTATTAGGGCAGTATATTGGAGGCACACTGTTACCAAACTCAAGAAAAGTGCTGAAATTTGGTTGTGAATCAATGAAAAATGCAGAAATGACAGACTGAACACATTATGAGTCCCTCAGTCCTCGTGTGCTTTTAATAGAGCAGCACCATGGATGATTGGGGATTCCATAAAGATATATCATGTCATATGCACATGAGAACCTGCATTTCCTGCCATGGTATTGAGACTGGAAGTGGTGGGGTGCATTACTTCAGAAACTCAATAAGTACCTCGATGCATGCTTTAGTGTGATATTAAATATCAAAATCTCATCTTTTTAATGGCATCAGGCTTGTGGTTGTGAGCTACAGAAAAAGATACTGTAGTACAGTTAATCTAATATGTGGGAACGGGATGTTTATCTGCAGCTCATAGTTCCAACTATCTGTATCTCCGGTTCTGTAGCTCACAGAACCACAAACCTGTTGTTATCTGAAATGAAGATGAGCTTCTATGTTTAATATGAAACCAAAGGCATGGTTCTAGATACTATAAAAAAGTGACTCATCTCAAGAAAAATACAACTCTTCCCTGCTCTCTTTCATTTATTACAGCCACCCAGTAATCCAAAGTCCCTTATCAAATCCATTTATGGCCTGTGATAACGTTAAAGAAGCTGTTCTAGCGCCAATCTATGAAATAAACTAAAAACTTATGTAAGCCGGGCAGTGCTTGCAGGGTTTCTCATACTCTTTGACTTCTGTCGACCTAATTAGTCTCTAAGTAAACTAAAAAGTTTTTTTTTCCACATAGTTTGGACGGCTGTTTTCACATTTGTGCCAACTGACCTTCCTGCTTTCCTTGAGCTATTTTCAGGGAATCAATAAAAAAAGAAAAAAAAAAAGTTTTGTGCCATCGGATTAGCTTAAGTCAGATCTTCCACTAATGCATTAGAGAGGATTCGGAGTACTGGCAGCCAATTATACAGCCATTATCTTTGCTGCTCTTTCAGCTGACGTATCAGGAACTGTACGCTTAGATAACATTGTGGGGTTTATTGAAGGACAATATAAGCTCTCGGAGGCGCCATGTTTTAGAAAGGCCTTATGATAATCTTTTTAACTTTAGAAAAGCAGATTATCAACACTCAAGCTAGAATAAGTTTTTCTTGTTTTTCAAACTTTCCTTTGTTTCGCTGATCTTTTGGAAAATCTTTTAACAAACACACGGATTATGTCGAGGATCAAATAAGTGATAAAGTGTTCTCGATGGTAGTAGGTACATGACACTTTGATGGTTTTATTTGTTAAAATCTGCACTGGAATTTTCAGCATTTGGACTGTTATGATCAGAAGGAATTGTTACTAGGAGAAGTCTGTTAATGTGTATATTACCTTCCGTTAAACCTTGCAGGAATCAGTATTCCAGTGTGTGTACATGAGGAGTAACTCATACTGCAGTACATACAGTATGTCTCAGAAATAAGCCAAGGCACTTAATTTTACCACAAATAACTTATTTATTAGAGTATAAGCCAAGGGTGGGAAATGATGAAATGCCCAGCAGCCATAGCCCCTCGACAATGTAATGCCCAGCAGCCATAGCCCCTCGACAATGTAATGCCCAGCAGCCATGCCCCCTCAACAATGTAATGCCCAGCAGCCAGGCCCCCTCAACAATGTGATGCCCAGCAGCCAGGCCCCCTCGACAATGTAATGCCCAGCAGCCATGCCCCATCAACTATGTAATGCCCAGCAGCCAGGCCCCCTCGACAATGTGATGCCCAGCAGCCAGGCCCCCTCGACAATGTGATGCCCAGCAGCCAGGCCCCCTCGACAATGTGATGCCCAGCAGCCAGGCCCCCTCGACAATGTAATGCCCAGCAGCCAGGCCCCCTCGACAATGTAATGCCCAGCAGCCAGGCCCCCTCGACAATGTAATGCCCAGCAGCCAGGCCCCCTCAACAATGTAATGCTCAGCAGCCATAGCCCCTCAACAATGTAATGCCCAGCAGCCATAGCCCCTCAACAATGTAATGCCCAGAAGCCACGGCCCCCCTCACTAATGTAATGCCCAGAAGCCACGGCCCCCCTCACTAATGAAATGCCCAGAAGCCACGGCCCCCCTCACTAATGAAATGCCCAGAAGCCACGGCCCCCCTCACTAATGAAATGCCCAGAAGCCACGGCCCCCCTCACTAATGAAATGCCCAGAAGCCACGGCCCCCCTCACTAATGAAATGCCCAGAAGCCACGGCCCCCCTCACTAATGAAATGCCCAGAAGCCACGGCCCCCCTCACTAATGAAATGCCCAGAAGCCACGGCCCCCCTCACTAATGAAATGCCCAGAAGCCACGGCCCCCCTCACTAATGAAATGCCCAGAAGCCACGGCCCCCCTCACTAATGAAATGCCCAGAAGCCACGGCCCCCCTCACTAATGAAATGCCCAGAAGCCACGGCCCCCCTCACTAATGAAATGCCCAGAAGCCACGGCCCCCCTCACTAATGAAATGCCCAGAAGCCACGGCCCCCCTCACTAATGAAATGCCCAGAAGCCACGGCCCCCCTCACTAATGAAATGCCCAGAAGCCACGGCCCCCCTCACTAATGAAATGCCCAGAAGCCACGGCCCCCCTCACTAATGAAATGCCCAGAAGCCACGGCCCCCCTCACTAATGAAATGCCCAGAAGCCACGGCCCCGTAAAATAAACAGCGCACCCAGCAGCCCCTCTCTGTGTTGTTCCTCTTCACCTCATGGCTCCTCCTGGCAGTGCAGACAGGGAAAAAACGGAATGTCGGGCGACTTACCTCCAACTCCTCACCAAGTTCTGTTTGACAACTTTCCCCCTACATACAATTCGGACAAGGTTCTTTTTTTATAACTATATTTGAAATGTACTTCATTGTAAAGTGTTATATTCTGCATGAAACTGCTGCTCTTCAGTCCCATTGCCAAGAATCCGCACGCTAAACTGAGATGAAGACATTAGATCTATAATTACATTAGTCACAGTAAATCGGTTTTATTTTTACCGTAGGCTACTGAATGTTGCGTTCTGTCTCATGTGAAAACAATTTTTAGATGTTGTAACCTCTGGGCTGAAACACCATAATCTTGTACTTTGTATTAAAGTTGTACAGTCTATCAGCGGAGTACGGCTAGCTCTGTAAGTTATAAAATATTTGACTTGGTTTCGGCAGAAGAATGAAAGTACGCGTTATGGAACGCATTACCTGACGCGGTTACAGATTAGCACAGCGTACGTTCTTCTATAAATTACCAGAAAGCACATTGTGCATTGTGAAGTACACACAGAGCGTTCATAGCTTTGGCCTGAGATTTATTGCAGCTTTTTTTTTTTTTTTTTTTTTTTAAATTAAAACAAGGTTTTAGTGTTTAAAATCTGAGATTGGTCTTCTAGCTCATCGGCTTGAAAATAGTCAAAGGCTTGTCTGTATACATCGTTTAATCCTCTTCAGAAGGTCCTGTGACTTATTGCTGGGTTGAGGAAAATAATTTAATTTCATATTTTGAGCCATAAATTTTGTGACCACCTGAACATGTTTCCTATAGGGCTAAGACACAATCATGGAATTGCACTCCGTGCAGTGGTTGGATTTCACTGACCAACCACAAAGCTGAGGACAGGACATCATAGTGGCCGATGCAGATTTCCTTCTTCCCATCAAAAAGTGTTTTTTGGGTTTTTTAAAACTCATTTATTGAAGAAAGGTAGAAAAGAATATGATCTATCAAGAAGAGACACTCCTAGTGGGACAAATGTTCTTCATCCACAATTCCAAAAAGGCTGGCCAAAGGTGAACAAGGCACAGGCCTGGTTAAGTTGGTAGATAGTAGTGAGGTAACTTCATCCCAAAAGAATACATTAATGGGGCATGGCCAAAACATATGCCAAAAATCTGCAGGTATATGATGATGTTTTAGGCAGTGGAGTGTGGCCATTCTACCATTTTTAATGGGTAAATAATGGAGCAAATAGTATTGAGGGCTGTTATACTCAACACACCGAGCAAGACCAGTTCAGAGGCGTTGGGAACATTCAAAGTTTTGCAGGTCTGCAAAAAAATTTGGGCCTACCTGGATGCAGGGCAACCTGGTTTGCAGTAGGTATTGACCCAAAGAGAACCCGTCAGGCAAAATAACCCAAACTAACCTAAACTAAATATATTTTTATAAACTGCCATTAGAGAGCATTGCCTCTATCCCATCATTGTCCCTCTACATGCCTGTAAACCTAAGCAATGAGGTCCTAAAGCTGTATGCAAATGACCTGTGAAATGTCCAATGAAGCATTAGCATATTCAAGCTGTCCAGCTTATTCATGAGTGGGAGGCACAGCCACACCCCCAGTGCTTGACTGACAGCCTGTATAATGATGTGAGGCTGTATAATGATGTGCTTCCTGGTGCTGCCGCCCCCTGCAGCCTGTGTGTGTGTATAGGAGAGATACAGCAGCTCCAGGCAGCCATGTTATAGCAGAACATGTCATGCACTTGTGTAGCTGATGGCTGTGTCTCTGTATATTAGGAGGATGCAGCATGTCAGCAGATGCAGCACACACACTAGCAATGCTTTACTATACATTACACACAGACATGAGAGGGGAGGGGTAACAGGGGTGACATCACTGCCTCTGACCATGTGACCAGCCTCATTTACATGATAAAAAATAGATGATTTTACAATGAATAATGTATGAAATAACTAGATAAAGGCTGGGATGGATCCTTGTGAGCTGCTCCAACAGGAAGAGGTGACAGGACTAGTGACAGAGACCTGATGACAGGTGTCCTTTTAATGTACTTTTTTTTTTTACTCCTTTCCTAATCAAAATAACAACTATTGTTTATGTGCCCTTTAATTTGTCTAGTGACGCTGTTTTGTTTTGTTTTTTTCTTCATGTTTGGGTCATTTGTCTAATATACAAATATTACATTTAGCAGCACTATTTAGGGTTAATATTTGCCAGGCTGCCCTTTGTCCCAACACTTGTGGTATTCCCTGCTATATATTTGTATGTTTTTATAGAATGTTTTTATTTAAATCTAATTAACCCCTTAACGCTCTGCGCCGTAGCTCTACGGCGCAAAGGTACGGGGAATGTATGAAGAGGGCTCACGGGCTCTTCATACAGAGGTGGGGGTTGTTGCATATTGCAGAAATCCTCCACCGCTAATAACCAATAACCGCGGTCGGTGCTTGCACCGATCACGGCTATTAACCCTTTCATTGCCGCCAGCAAAGTCACCGGCGTCGCCATCTTTATTCCAAACGTCATCGGGGGGCGGCGATCGGTTGCCATGGTAGCCTCGGGTCTTCGTTTGACCCGAGACTATCTGGCATCTGCAGATTCGTTACAATGAGCCAGTGGCTCATTGTAATGAGTGAGCTGCAAAAATGCCATATATTGCAATACAGAAGTATTTCAGTATATGGTAGGAGCGATCTGACCATCTAGGGTTAATGTACCCTAAATGGTCTAAGAAATAGTGAAAAAAAAAAAGTTTAAAAAATAAAAAAAAATTAATAAAATATTAAAAATTCAAATCACCCCCCTTTCGCTACAACTGATATAAAACATAATAAACAGTAAAAATCACAGACACATTAGGTATTGCCGCGTCCCAAAATGCCCGATCTATCAAAATATGACCTCCGAGATGATAATGGCGCCCAAATGTCCGAAATGCGACTTTTGCACCTTTTTACATCACATAAAAATGGAATAAAAAATGATCAAAATGTTGCATAGACCTCAAAATGGTAGCAATGAAAACGTCGGCTCATTTAAAAAAAAATGACACCTAAAACAGCTCTGTGCGCCAAAGTATGAAAAAGTTATTAGCTTCAGAAGATGGCAAACAATTTTATTTCTTTTTTGTACACATTCGTTTAATATTTGAAAATGTATTAAAACACAATAAAACCTGTATAAATTCACCGCGATCGCACCGAACCAAAGAATAAAGCTGAGGTGTTATTTTGAGTGCGCAGAGTCGTAAAAACTAAGCCCACAAGAACGTGGGCTCATTTGGAATTTTTTTTCAGCTTCGCAGTACACGGCATGTTAAAATAAATAACATTACGGGAAAGTAAAATTTGTTACGCACAAAATAAGCCCTCACACAGGTCTGTACACGGAAAACTGAAAAAGTTATGGATTTTTGAAGATGGAGAGCGAGAAATGAGCGAAAAAACCCTTAAGGTGTTAAATTTTGTATTGTGTTGGTTTACCCTATTTCTATAGGTTTTATTGTTAGCTTGGAGAGACCTATTGTCTTGCACAGTCAACATTACATTACAACACATTAGTATATTTATCGGTACTTTTGTAGCATTGGGTATCTCTATGTATATTTGGCCCTTGTAGGTAATAGTAAACCTATAAACCGGATTTGTGAGGATCTGGATTCCTGCGATCGAGCACAGTGCAGGGAAATATGAGGAGTCCCTGATTGCAGACTGATAAGTCATAATTGAGCCATACTATTAGTCTATAGTCGATCAAAATGGGCAATTTTAAATGAAATTTAACAACAAAGTGTCCTTTATTATGTATAAACATGATCACTAATCTTCAAATGTTCTTGCCAAGAAAGTCATTTCCCAGAACTTCTCCAGAAAGATTAAAGGTGTTGGCCACTTTTCTTCATGTTTCTTAAACGTCTGGGGGGAGTATATTAGGTAACTTTCCAATATACATCTATGAATAGTTCTGCTCCGTTTTTCTTGATATGTAAAGTGAATCCTCCTGTCTCTTTCCTCATCAGCCAGACATTCCTGACCAGAAAATGGCCGCAGATGGAGGGTCATGTGGTCTCTATCTATCAATTAGAAATCACCCTGCCAGGACCTAAAGCTTGTATACATAAATATTATAATAGGGTCCTGAAAGGGAGATTGTTCAAGTGCAGTTATAACCATAAGACCCCCCACCCCCATTTATGACAATTTTTATGGACAGTAATGGTAATGATGAGGTAAAGATATTTTGAAATCCGGAGGCTTTACTTTGCACATCAAAAAAATCAGTGCAGTACTATTAAAATATATTGGTAAGTTACCCTATATACACACACACACACACACACACAACAAAAAGTGGACAACCCCTTTAATTTGTCATTCTCTTTGTGTTTTTGAATGTGTATGAGTATCTCAAAACAACCATTTGGAGAAAATTGTTAATGGCTGCATCTTACAGACGTCAAACCATTAACTATCATATAATGTGTGTAGGTGTCTTGATCACAATGAATGGGGGTTTCTAAATAATTTTCTGAGTAGAAACATAGCATCTGTACGTGGTTGGCCCTGCTAAGATCATTATAGAATATAAGTGATAGGTTTATTGTGAGTTTAGCAGAACCTTTCTCACGGAGTAAGCATTCAGTTGCGTACTGAACCTTATTCACACCAGGGCCTCTTACTATGGATTGTATAATTGGGATGAGGAAGCTGGGTATCTATCGGCATTAGGGTAATGACCTGTTCTTCGTGGCTGTGGGGATGTCACTGTGGCCTATCTCCAGACATGGATTATTTATCTTGGCTGCAGAGCAGCTTTGTGGTTTGCACTTTCATGCGCACAATTATGCTTCCCATCTCACTGGAGCAGGTCTTTTTTTATAATTGAAGATCTGCAAACATTTCCATAGTGGAAGGTCTTTCCTCTGTGTTTTCACATGGTGTAATGTGATGGTAGATTTCCTGTGGAAGGAACTGAACCATAGATATGGGCAGTATTAATGTAATCGCTGGTGACTACATTTCCATCTGGTCTCCATGCTATGGAGTCTATGGTTTTCCTCTTAAGTTTAGAACAGAATCAAAAAATGAATAACTTGTGATTGATATTACATTGTGCTGAAGGTTGGGAGTTCTTTTGGGAACATATTTGTTTCTCAGCTGCCTTCATATTAAGGGTACATTCTCCTGACCGTCTGAGGGGACTGATATGAAGCCCCCTTGAAGGCAATGGCGGCTCTGAGGCAGTACGGTGGCACTCATGTGGCACCATTCCATGCCACACACCGGGTAATGAAAGATCATGCTTTATCTTACCTTGTGGCACTGTTTCCTATGCAGAGACGAGGGGGGAGCAACACTACAGCCGGGTGGGCATATGTGTGTGTGAGTGTACCCTTAAAACTACATTAAAAAAAAATTAATCTCTGCACAGAGTAACTTTTATCATGTGAATGATACTTTTTGTGTCCTTTATTGCCAAAAAATCTAGTTAATAGTACAAATTTTAAATAATTTTGGTTTGGAAGCTTATGCTATATTTAAAGAAAAACTGTAAATCCTTCTGCCTTGTGTTTTTTGCAGCTGCCTTGTGGACATCGGTGCAAAGAGATCTGTCACCAAGGAAAATGTTTGCTTCATTGCACCCAGAAAGTGAAACTGCGATGTCCCTGCCGTAGGATTAAAAAAGTGAGTCCGGTGCTCTATAATATTCCATGAATACTAATAATATAATGAACTTATATTCAATGCATTTTGGTAGTATCCTATTCTGGCCTACCGATTCTCAGTACATGTATATTAACCCCTTATACTTTTTATGGTACAGTGAACAGCCTTCAAAGTAAAAAACCTAAACCAAAATTAATGATTTTCTTGTCCCCACCAAGAAAGAGTTAATAAAATCTAATCAATTCGCTATTGAACCTCCCTAAGTGATGCACCTGAAAAGCAGATCTCATCCTGAAAATAATAAGCCCCCATATGTCCACGTTACAAAAAGAATAAACATTTTATAGCCTATAATATGTGGTAATGCAACTCTGCTCTAAATGGCGCCTCATTCCATTCTATGCCCAGGTGTGTGCCCAAACAGCAGTTTACCAACACAAATGGGTATCGGCATACTCAGGAGAAATTGGGTATCAAACTTTATGGAGCTTTTTGTCATTTAATCCGTTGTGAATATTTACCTTTTGGCCAAAATTAATGTATTGTCCAAAACATTACAAATTGTAAATTTTGTTTTTTACCCCTGTAAAACACCTAAACAGTTAACAAACTTTTTAAATTTGGTTTCTAATACATTGAGAGTTGTAGTTTCTATAATGGTGTAATTTATGTGGTTTTACTAATATAAGGCCTTTCAAAGTCACTTGAAAACTGGTGCCTGTAAATATTAAGTTTTTGCACCCATATTTCTAAGCCCCATAACGTAGTAAAATGAGAGGATGCATAAAAAGGCATGCCAACTTAAAGTGGACATTCAGGAAATGCTATTTATTAAGTTATTTGGGTGCTATGACTATCTACTTGAAAAGCAAAGAATTTAGAACTCTGAAAATTAAGAATTTTTCATAATTAAACGCAAAAGATATCACCAAAATACTTCCACTAATTTGAAGTACAATGTGTGACTACAAAAAAAATCTGAAAATTACCTATAGTGATACAGGCCATATTTCAAAAATCGGGCTTGGTCCAGAAGCCCCAGAGTGGCTTGATCCTCAAGGGGTTAAATACCAGGTGCACCTCCATTCTTGAACTGCATTTCCCATTTTAGATCATTTTATTGAGTTGCTTTTTTCAGTTTTTTTCGATTTTCTTTAACCTGACAAGGAGAAAGGAGGAATCTGATTTGTAAAGCGTTTTCCAGACCTCCTGAGGAAGTAATCGGAGGTATTCTCCATGTGTCGCTGTGGTTTGGTACTTTGCCACAATATACAAAAAAATCTTCTGATGGGGAAGTTATTAGACATCCATGGGAAAATGAGGGATTGGCTGCTCCAACACAGGTTTCCACTCTGTAGGCTGATCCCACACTACAAAACTTGCTACTTTCCCTTATAAATCACCTTTATTATATTTGTATTTTTTTTATGATATTTGTTTTTTGGACAAGGTTCACCTCTTGTGGACTGCCCATAGTACCGTATTTTTCGGACTGTAAGGCGCACAAAAAATCCTTTGATTTTCTCAGAAATCAAAGGTGCGCCTTATAGTCCAGTGCGCCTAATATATGAACCGTACTTACAGACAACAGCTGCCTTGAGCTATGTACAGGTCTGCCACCTGCTGGTCATTCATCCTCATAATCAGGTGCGCCTTATAATCCGGTGCGCCTTATATATGAACCTAGACTTTTTAGCAGGCATTTATTGATGGCGCGCCTTATAATCCGGTGCCCCTTATAGTCTGAAAAATACGGTACATGTATGTCCTCAAAAGATTATATTAAACAAATGGTGAAAGGAATATAAAATATAACTTTTATTAAATCAAATATAAAAAATGCATCAAATAGCAGAATGCATAAAACAGGCTAGAAACCTCAATTGAAAAGTGCATGGTGGACAATTTCCCAAAAGTACAGAGACATATATGACACGCCTTTTAATCCTGACGGTACCCATTTCCCAAATGAATGTACATAAACGGGGGAAACAAAAATTGCTCAGGTCTTACACATTCAGGCGGAACATCATAAAGCATGGGGAAAAGGGGGCCCGATGACTACATCAAGGTGTCCAGGTCAGGAATAAGGTGACCACACTGCCCCATGCCCTAGCAAAAACTTACCCTTACACCCCAATAATGGCTCACTAAGTACCAGGCTCACCCTAACAGAAGAGGAAACCCTAATGTGCCCTGTCGATGGTGACCAGATATTAAGGATCCTTCATCAGGGGGGAAACTCATCCAGAAGTGCGATATAGCATAGCCTGTGTAGAGCAGTAGTCCCTATCACAGGTGGCCACAGTAGTGACCCAACTCAGGCAGCAGTCATACATGTCAAACCTTTAACTTTTAAAGGTAAAGGCTGTAGAGACACCGTGCCTCCCATATGTGGACACACCTACCACTGATCACAATTCTGTGGAAGCCACGCGAGATTGCGCTGTGTTCTGTGTTTGGGGTGGTGAAAGGTCATCTTTAACACTCTTGATCCAAGTATGTGAATATGTAGCTCTTTTATTACAGTCTGCATCCAGCAAAGTACTTAAAAAATGAAAAACTTTTAAAATCTAAAAATGAGTTTTCTTTAAAGAAAAAAGTAAAAACTCAAATCCCCCGGTTCCATAGAACTCCTATAAAAAAAATTTAAATCATAAACATGTTGGATATTGTGTCCCAAAATGTCCGATATATAAAAATAATTATCCCATGCGGTGATGCCAGTAAGGTAGAGAACCTTCAAAATGTCCAAACGACTGCTCTTTCACATTTTGAGACCCATAAAAATTTTAACGTGATATAAAGGTCATGCAGTTCTCCAAATACCAAAAAAAAAAGTATGTTTTTTGTGCAGGAAGTGAGAAACGCAAAACTGAAAATAAAACTCAGTAGCTTCTTTAACCCTGCCACTATTAAACTTCTCTAACCGTAATCGCAGTCCTTCACTCCCAAGCTCAGTTCCTCTAGTAAATTTAATAAGAAGAAAATTGGGGAAGATCCAGTTTTGTTGGAAGTACTGCTTGTGAAGGAAGTAGGGTTTCTCACCATAAGTTACATTTCATGGCATTGCTTCGATGGCAGCGTCGAACTTCTGGTGACCCGTTCTCTCTGTGATTAATCGCGGTCCGTATCCTGTTGATAGTTCTGTGGTTATGGCGGATGAAGCTACTTTGTTGTGGCAGCTCTGATTTTGAGGATTATTGCTCTGACACAGGCATCTCTCCACAAGATCAGAGCGTTTCATTGTATTTTTCTCCCTACTTGAAGCAAATCTGGCTTTCATTTCTTGGTCCAATCTGAAATCTTGTAGAAAGTCAGATCTACATATCAAGGAAGATGTACAGCTCTTCTCCAGGCTTTTCTAGCAGCACCAAAGAAAAGCATAAATTTCCTTAATACCCCACGGAGTTAACAGGAATTCTGTGTTTTCTTTGCTCAATGGTTCCATTTGTGAGAAGCTGCAGGTTATAAATATTGTATGATTTCTATACCTTTAATTTATGGTGATGCAAATTTTTTTTTGTAATGCAAAATATTGAATATTGTATGTATTTGCCGACAAATGACCTTTGTGAACTGTTGGTGAACGCATTGTTTTACTTTATCCAGGAATTACAATGTAACGCTGCACGGGAAGGTCAAGTTTCTGTAGAGTGTGACTCACTATGCCTGGAAATGAGGAAAAAGGCCGAAGAGGTATATTTTATTTTTTTTTTAGCATGATTTTTTTTTTTTACACCTTAGAAATGTTTTTTAGATTTATGAAATAAAAAATGAGGAAAAGAGATTAGTTTTTGGGCTACATGCACATGACCATATCTGCTGCGGTCAGATCATGGGCCACAATAGACCGTACCTGCTGCAGTGAGATCACGGGCCACAATAGACTGTATCTGGTGCCGTCAGATCACGGGCTACAATAGACTGTATCTGGTGCGGTGAGATCACAGGCCACAATAGACTGTATCTGGTGCGGTCAGATCATGGCCGCAATAGACCATATCTGGTGCGGTCAGATCGCGGCCACAATAGACCGTATCTGGTGCCGTCAGATCGCGGCCACAATAGACCGTATCTGGTGCAGTCAGATCGCGGCCACAATAGACCGTATCCGGTGCCGTCGGATCGCGGCCACAATAGACCGTATCTGGTGCCGTCAGATCATGGGCTACAATAGACCGTATCTGGTGCGGTCAGATCACGGGCCACAATAGACCATATCTGGTGCGGTCAGATCACGGGCCACAATAGACCATATCTGGTGCGGTCAGATCACGGGCCACAATAGACCATATCTGGTGCGGTCAGATCACGGGCCACAATAGACCATATCTGGTGCGGTCAGATCACGGGCCACAATAGACCATATCTGGTGCGGTCAGATCACGGGCCACAATAGACCATATCTGGTGCGGTCAGATCATGGCCACAATAGACCATATCTGGTGCGGTCAGATCGCGGCCACAATAGACCGTATCCGGTGCCTTCGGATCGCGGCCACAATAGACCGTATCCGGTGCCTTCGGATCGCGGCCACAATAGACCGTATCCGGTGCCTTCGGATCGCGGCCACAATAGACCGTATCTGAGGTATATGGCAACTGATCACAAGCCGGTGAGCACACAAGTGTCGCACTGCAACCTGGCTGAGCGGCTATCCCACAAGAGATGGGACATATGCTATCTTTTTGCTGGAATGGGGCCATGGGCTGCTCACCTTTCTGTGGAGAGGGGAGGGGTAAGGAGTGCTAATTTCCCCCTTCCTCTTCTGCATCCGGCCCAGGTGAGCACATGATCGTGTGCATGTATTCTAAGTGGGATTTTTTTTTTAGCTTGGTGTGTTAGAAACATTACTAGATTTATGAATCTGGAGACAACCAGATAAGGTGGGATATCATGTCCCAGAACTAAGGTGCTTTGAGTGGTGGCTCCAGCGGATGGACTCTAAACCAATCAGATTGTTATTCCTATTCTATTGATGGGGGATAATAACTGTACACCTTTTAAGGCTTTTTCTGTGACTAGTGCCACTCTGGTCCACCTATTGTTATTCTTGACTCTTTGGTCAAGGGGCATGCTGGGGCATTCAAGTATCAGATTCTTTCATTGTTCAAGGCTTCTATAAAGCAATGCTGTTGTCTTATTTTAAGTTCTACCGCAAGATTGCAACATGTGTAATTAATTTTTTTTTCTCGATTTATTAACATTGACAGATGAAAGAGGAAGAAGAAAAGGCAGCAAATGAAGAAGAGAAACGCAGACAACAGGTACTGTCAGCTGCAATGCCAAGTTTTGTATTTATGATCACATTTGGAGACTCAGGATAAACTTGCCACTATGGTGGTAAAAAACTGTATACTATAACACCCTTTCTTTTCCAACGAATGAAATCTCAAAATAATGTCATTCAGCCCAAATGTGAAATGCGAACTGCTGTGTTTACTCTATTCTTCAGTTCCAAAATGGCCACTGATGGAGGGGCACGTGACCTGATTAACTCTTGTATGACAAGGGAGACTAGCACGAATATTTTCTAGTGGTAGCCCAGTAGAAATAACAAGTAGTAAAAGAGCTGACAGATACTCTTTAATGTTGTTAGTATTGAGTGGGTGTATTTTTTTATTTTTTTTTCCCTGGCTACTAAAGAGAAGTTGTAATTTTTTCTTTTTCTCTAGCTCAGGGTTCATACACACGAACTTAGTTTGGGGATTGTGCTAGATGTTGTTGTATAGCCCCCCCCCCCCCTCCTCCGTATGAACCATCTGTCTGATAAATAAAAAAAGAAATTATAGAGCAGGTCCTATTTCTGGCCAAGTTTTCAGGAGTCTTTTCTAAAGTCACTGGAAATGAGTGGACCTCACATGCCGATGTCATGAGACCGCAAACATTGGGCTATGGGTCATTGTTTACATCTCTAAAATGCACATGTTCACATTCAGCACCCAATAGGATAATTAGGCTCTCTACTGTCAGGTAGGTGGTGTTATTAGGTATTGGCGCTGGAGAGCTGTGTAATCCTTTGTGTATGTTCTTAGCAATGAAAGGACTGTGAAAAGTGAAGCTATAATCCAACTCTGCAGTTCCTACAAGTGCTCTCTGAAGAGCTTTCTGCACTGTGCTGCTCCACAGCCCCTCCCCTCTGCTACAAGTAGGAGCTGTATTTTGCTTGAATATTTACAGCAGTTACTCAGAGCAGAGGGGAGGGGCTTTGGATTTGTCCATTGCAAGATGCAGAAAGCTCTTCAAGCTGAAAGACCAGCCCCGGAGCTGCAATACTGTATTAAAAATTCACATTTCACAGACCTACTGCTACTTACAATAAACACACTGGTATGATAACACATCTCTCCAGGGCTTATACCTGGCATTATGTGAAGTTTATTATGGTCTAAAACAATGATGGATTTATTGAAACGATTTTAGGTTCATTTTCGTTCTCATGGTAAAGTTGTCAGAACTAGCTGCAAACTGAACAGTGTTAATTTTGAGATGATCCAGTTATGCTCATAATAGCCACTGCATAGCAGAGGAGAGTTGTAGTGTATAATATAGTTGAATATGACCGTATTGAAATGTTCCGAGTAACAAATGATTTTGCTTCTTCCAAGTGTGGATTAAGGCGTAGAACATTGTTGTATTCAAAACAGGTGTCTCCTGTATCAGGAATGCAAAAAGCAACGCAGGCACACATCCACGGACTAAATCATCGCGTGTGATGTGTGAAATTGATGATGTGGTATCCTCCGTGTTACATCTGGTAGAAGCCATTCATTCTCCTCTCATAAAATGTTGTGTTTCCCTTCTCACAGATTGTACAAGGCCAAATGTTGTGTAACAGAAAACATATTACCCCCACAGTTGTTAGGTTTGATTTTTTTGGGTTTCATAGGGCGCAGGATCTGAAGCCTTTTATACAACTTGTATCCTCCAGCCATATAGTTTATCATGGTGGTAAATTTCTTATCTTTTATTGTCCATCAGGAGGCTTTACTTGGCTGGAGGGTGTTCTGTGAATCTGTCTGTGGGATCAGGTGAACCTTTTTGGGACTTCTGATGGAGACATGTTATCGGTGAAGTACCGTTAAAGGGGTTGGCCACTTTACCTCATGTTTTTTGTAATGTGTGTGTAAGTGTGTTGGGCAGGATATTAGGTCATATACAATATAAGTTTATTTCAAGTTTTTCTTGATATGTAAAGTGAAGCTTCCTGTCTTTTACCTCATCAGTCAGACCTTCCTGTCCATAAAATGGCCGCAGATGGAGGGTCATGTGATCTGTCCATGAACATTCACCAGTTAGAGATCACATGACCCTCCATCTGCGGCCATTTTATGGACAGGAATCTGTGGCTGGTGAGGTAAAAGACAGGAGACTTCACTTTACATATCAAGAAAGCGGAGCATAATTATTCATAGATGAATATTGGTAATTTACCTCATATCCTGCTCCCCACACATTACAAACATTACATAAAACATGAGGTAAAGGTGCGAACATTCATAGTACTTGACTCTTAGACAACTGTGCTCTACAAACCGGAACCTTCTCTTAGGAGAAAAGTGGGTACCCAAGTCTCCTGTGTGAATGAAGCTGTAGAATACTTCGCATTTCCTACTATGAGTATGACTCTCCACTTTCTGCAGGAGAGTCAAAACTTGTGGAAGTCCTCCCCTACCATCCGCTATATGGACATATGTAGTGTTCATGAGACACATCCTTTTAAAGTAAAAACGAACATCGAGTCCCCAATGTAAGGATTGTATTATAGTAATACAAGCAATTCATGTATTGTATTCTCTTTATAGGCTGAATTAGAAGCTTTTGAGAATCGCATGAAAGGGAAGAAGAGAAAGAACAGGAGGAAAGAAGAGGTGGAAATTCAGCCGTCTGTATGGAAGAAATACAAGAACTACATACTGATGCCGGTGTGTGGTGTCGCCTTGGCTGTATTCACACTGTACCTCACTCAGATTAATATATGATGAGAACTGTTATATGGGGAATACTATGCTGCACAATGTAAAATAAGAACTGTACATGGAACATCTGTTCTCGGAAATAACAATATGACTTCTTTAATCATCCTAACAATACCTTTTATTCCCTTTTTTTAATATAATTAAGAATGAATTTGCAGTTTGATACAGTTTTTAGTTTTTTTTTTCCTTTTTGTCGTTTGATCAATTTTGCCTTATTCAAGGAAAAGTGCATGAAAAAGTCTCTATGATATATGAAATTTTTACAACTATTTAAATTGCTGAAGCTATGACAATATCATAGTAGGTCCAGGCTGTATATTATGTGAGACACGGTTTTACATGGACAGAGTGCGCTTGGATTTCAATGTTACTCCGTTTAGATTTAGCAGCTTTTTTGCTTATTTATGTATAACTATAAAACTAACTTCTTAGATATGCTATTATAATTATCTACCGTACTCTACCCTAACTACCTTATAAATTCCTATTACCTATTGATATATAATCCTCTGGGATTATCCTGTAATACTGTATATTTAAAGAATAGTGCTGGCATTAAAGGTGGTCTCCACCTAAGTAGTAATATAGCTAAAAGGGGTTTGCTGGTGACCTACAGTTACCTACGATTGACTGTGTATAATTTACTCCTGAAAAACACAAGTGCACCCACCTGATATCGCTGCATCACTGTGCCCATCACAAGGTGTTAAATAGGAATAATACCTATATTCATGTCGCTTGTCGGGTGATCAATTCAGAATGGTCTTGCTACCCCCTAGAAACCCAGTGAAGACCTAAATGCACATAGGACACATGTGTTTCTTCCATGATAGCCTTGTAATGCTAAATGCAACGTGTGGATGGGACTTATCTATAGATTCGTATGGATGCGTGTTAGTATATAGGACAAGCATATGAAAACAATGCAACATCTGCAGTCACCATTATCAATCTGGGATGTTTATGTTGTGACCTCCAGAATCAAATTTTTGGGGTCCCACCACATCTTAAAGCTATTCACTTTTTCCTATCAAAAAGGAGATATACACATGCTTGCCCTAATCCAGCTCTGGGTTCCTGTGTCACTCTGGTTTTCAGCACTGTGCCCGGCAGGAAGTTCCAGGGGGTTGCTGGACTCGCTTGGGCAAATAAATGGCCTCTTCTGACCTGGGGTCAATATAGCAAGTGACCATCCGTGGTCAACAAATGTAACATTTGGTGGTCAAAATAAGTGACCTCCCATGAAGCAGGTGCCATGACCACACAAGCACAGTGCCCCAACCAGCCCCCTGGGTTTTCTAGATTCCTGGGTAACAAGAATTTATGATTGGTTCTAGATCCCCTCTCGCATTACTAATCTGAGTAAAAATTATAACTAGTGGAGGGCTAGGAGAGCATTTAGTGCCAATAGATGCTCTAACAAGCCGCCCTGAATTTTTTAGGCTGTTAATGTAAGCTAGGGTCACTAAATCACTCATCCCCAGGGGACAGAAAGTCTAGGTACAACCTGGAATAAATGTAATTGTGGGATTCCTGTATCCTGAAGATTTTAGCTTCAGCTGGATAATAATTTTAGTTGGATATGAATGTATCGGATTCTGTTGTAAGACAAATATAAGTCTGATTGCATACATTTGTCTTTTGACCATTATGTTACCTTGTGTATGTTGATGTTTTGATCTATTCTGCAGCTGCTTGTAACCAAGTACAACACGTGTGAGATAACAGAGTAGAGGTTCTGCAGAATCGCACATTGTTAGGAAAATCCTCTAAGACGAATACAATGTGTCATAATATTGCGTGATACGAACGCCCCAGATTTCTGTTAACTTTGATCCTTTGTAATAAAATCTTGGTCTGCTGTTATATTGTGTCCGGTCCATCTGCCTCTTACTTCTATAAAAAAAAAAAAAGTACATTGTTCCCAAAATATCTGCAACGATTCAACTTTATATTGAGAGCTGAAGACTAGATGTAAGGTCACATAAATTTGTAAATACAGTTTATCCTCTTAACCCTTTCACATAAACGGATGGATATATCCCTCAATATTGTGTAAAAATTGTATGGAAAGAACTCGGGATCCCTCTCCATACAGGACAGGTATCTGTTGTATTGTACAGCAGACACCTGCCGGTTACTGTTGCTGTCACACCTGCCAGAGACACCTAAACTGCTGCAGCACATAGGCTCTGGCCTTAAAGGGGACCTAAAGAAAGAGAAAAGTACCAGGTGATTTAAGCTGGCAACCAATTGGATCTCTCGTATCAAACTATTTCATAAGGCAAAGAGATCAATAAAACTTAACTTTTACTGTGATTGTTTAAAACATTTGTCAATCTGTCATACATAGGTACATAGAATCAACATGTACATCAAACACCATCAAAGGTATATGTCAACACATAAATAATTTTACAAAGGTTTAGAAAATGGATAGATCTTACCAGGAGCCATTTTGTGGGGCGCACTCATAGGGAAAGGGATAATGGGTCAAAAGTCTCGTCGACAGACTCATACTCGTCCTAACCTGTTCCCTAATCTCCCAGACAAGGACAGTCGCACACTTGACCCCATCCTTGGTGTACTATACCTAAATTTGTCTTGTATGTATATATGCCAAGTTCCTACGCGTTTCATGTGTATCAAAACACAATCACCAGGAGCGGTATCCTATGGTGCAATACTAGCTGTGGGTATCTCAGATGGTAAGAAAACCCAGAGCCATTTGTATTTCGTCCGGAGCAGTGGCTCACAAGCCGGAGACTAACCAGCAGTGTCTGATGTCAGTAGCCACATGCTACAGTAGTATCCATATGCTACTGACTTCAGCCACTGCTGGTTGACCCATTATCCCTTTCCCTATGAGTGCTCACCACAAAATGGCTCCTGGTAAGATCTATCCATTTTCTAAACCTTTGTCAAATGATGTATGTGCTGAGATATACCTTTGATGGTGTTTGATGTACATATTGATTCTACGTACCTATGTATGATAGATAGACAAATGTTTTAAACAATCACAGTAAAAGTTTTATTGATCTCTTTGCTTTATGAAATAATTTAAAGGGGACCTGTCACCAGTGACCACTCACACAGAATGCCTATTAGATGTCTTTATACGTGTTCCACTGATGCCTCTGTCCATAGGATTGGAGTCGCCATCTAGGGAGTTGCAGTATACATCAAACTACCCCGCCCTCCTGGCCAACCCTACTAAACCCGGCTGAAGCCAATTCCCAGAGGGAGGGGTGAAGAACAAGGTTACTTTCTCTTCACATAGCCAGCGTCTCTCTCAACGCCCATCTTCCTGAGGGAGTGGTTAATGATCTAGCAGAGCAGAGTCACACACAGCCACTGTCTTTCTCACCTGCTCTTAATCCTACTGTAAGGAATGCTATTCAACCTCACAAAGGTGAGCAGTGGAAAGTAAAGGGAGGTGAATGTCTGTAGTTGAATATTGGCAGATGGTCCTTAAGTACTAATTCCATAAGTGCTAGACCTGTCAATCAGGAAGGTGGGGCAGAGCAGGGAATCATGAATATGCAGGGTTCACTTTCTGTGATTGGACTGACACTAGTTTTCAGCTCAATGACCAGTCTCGATTTTTCAAATCTGACATGTATCGTGATAATTGGTTATAACTTCGGAACGCTTAAACATATCGAGGTGATTTTGAGAATGTTTTCTCGTGACACATTGTACTTCATGTTAGTTCTAAATTTAAGTGATAAGTTTTGCATTTTGTTCTGAAAAAAAGTGAAAATTTGGCAAAAGTTTCTAAAAATTCTTCATTTTCCAAGTTTGAAATGTTCTGCTTTCCAGACCGGAAATAAAACTACCTAAAAAGCTTGATAATTAACATTTACGGAATGTCTTCTTTATGTTGGGATGATGTTTTATGCGTCCTGTCATTTTTCTAGGATGTTATGAGGTGCAGAACTTTAGGTGCGATTTTTCTCATTTTCATGAAAATTGCTAAAACTCACATTTTGAGGGACAACTCAGCTTTCAAGTGACTTTATAAGGCCTATATGATAATAAAACAACATAAATTACCCCACTATAGAAACTTCACCCCTCAATGTATGTAAAACAACTTATATTGAGTCTATTAACCCTTTAAGTGTTTCACATGGGTTAAAACAATATGAACCTGCGATTTAGAAACTTTAGAATTTTTTGGAAAATACATTAATTAAGGCCAAAACTGACAGTTTCATAATAAATAAAATGATGAAACGCTCTGCAACGTCTAATGCCCAATTCCTCCCGAGTGTACTGATACCCCATACTTGGTGGTAAACTGCTGTATGGGCGCACGGCCGAGCATAGAATCAAAGCAGCGCTATTCACAGCAGATTTGTATTGTCACATTGTACAAGCTATAAATTTTAATTTTTTTTGGTAATGTGAACATATGAGGGCTTATTATTTGTGTGGTGAGATACAATGTATAGATAATTCATTTTGGGTCTATAGCTTATTCATGAGATTTTATTAACTATTTCAAGGGTGACACAAACAAAATCATCAATTTATATTTTGGATTTTAGCGCTTTTTTTCCCCCGCTCACCGTAATGTAAAAATAATATTTTATCTTTATTCTCTGGATCACTACGATTACGGCGATACCTCATTTATATAGTTTTTCTCATCTTTGGTCAATTTTACCGAGCAAAACCAATATTGGAGAAAATCGCATTGTTTTTACTATTGACAACTTTTCAGGGCCATAACTTTTGTATTTTTCTGTTGTCAGTTCTGGTTGAGGGCTTATTTTTTGCGAAAAGAGTTGTTCTATTCAGTCGTATCATATTAGGGAACATAGCTTTTTTTGATCAGTTTTTAGAACATTTTTTGTGATGGTGTTTGATGAAAAATTGTATATTACGGGAAGTTTTTAGTAGTTTTTTTTTTTTCATCGTTCACCGAGCGGGTTAAATATTGATTTATATTTATTGTACAGATTAATACGGACGCGGTGATACCAAATATGTAAATTTTTCTTGTGTTTTTGTGTTTTATATACTGTATTTGCATTATACGTGTAACTGGGGAGATTATGGGACTTTATTTTATTTATTTAATTATTATAAAATGATTTAATCTTTTTTTTTTTTTTTTACTTTCATACATTTTCCACCTTTTGGCTTCAGCAAGCGATCATCCGATCACTTGTTCAAGCCTCTACACTGCAATACACTTGTATCAGTTACATACAGCCAGGTCCTGCCAGGAAGTCAGAACCCGGCGAGAAGAGGAGCCGGAAGCCTCGGGTCACTCGCCAGACCCGGGGGCAGCGGCAGGAGGGATCGGATCCACGTGGGACACACTTGCACGCCGTGGTCAGCCTGACATCAGCACTATATTGAAACGATGTCCCGAAATCTTCTTCTGACGCAGCGCCGTAGAAAGGCGTCGCGTCAGAAGAAGTACCCTTAATGACCGATGTAGATTCCCGATAGGGCGGTCATTAAGGGGTTAATTATAGTTTTGATGAAGTATTTTTTAGTGGGTCAATTTTAATCTAAAATACTTATACATAAATTAAAATTATGAACAAGTTGTCTTTTTAAGAAATTAAGCTGTAACAAAACTATATAAATGTGGTACTTACACAAAGAAAAAAGAGTTTTTTTTTTTTTGTTTTTTTTCCAATTCCTCCATATTTGTTTTATTGGCACCAAGGATGTTATGGCAAACACTGGTGTGTGGAATTGTCTTTTTATATATGGCTCAAATTCAAGGACATGGAATCTGTGGAACCATAGTAAAATTGTTACAACTTTTCTGTAAACGGTTAACATGAAAGTTTGGGTGACCGTGGGCCTCAGTTAAAGCATGAAACGCTTATATTATAATCCACTAACGATTGTGCAGCCACAGCTTTACAGCTCAGTGAATTTGCTATATTTGTTATATTTGATGGCTGGAATTAGAAATTCAGTGGATTGTGAATAAGAAGTCCTCTCAACTTATTTTTGAGCAGCATTCCACTGTCATAACATTTAGTCTCTGCCTATTTTATACTAATAAAAACTGTTTACCTCCAAAAATCCTCTGTGTGTGAGGTATTTAGTCTTAATCTGGGCAGGAAATGACACCAAAGTTGTCGTGACTTTTTCAAGTCAAGTAAATGACATACTTGGCAAACGGCTTGCTCCAAGATAATCAGCCATCCCTCCATTATAATCAGGGAGGGTAATTGCATTCACTTGAGCCATAAATAGATAGGGAGAGGTAATTAAAAACAAATACCGTCTGCAAACAGAAGTGAGTCATTCATCACATGTCATTTTATAATGGTGATTAGCATATATGATAGCCAGGTAGCGAGAAGTCACACCTTTACTACCAACTGCAAGACTTGTCAGGAATATCACGAATAAGACTTGATAATGGGAATCAGAAACAACACTGCAAAAATATAAGGGTATTATTGTCATCTTTAACATCTTTATCATTAAAGGAAACCTACCTCTACGGATCTACCTATTAAGGTAGAGCCGGTGGTAGGGGCATCTAGATTATGTAAGGATAGCCCTTTTTAGGCTAATCCTTTACTTTTCGTATAGAGTCTGATAACTGGAAATATGGAGATCATCCAGAGGAGCCACTGACCAGGCAAACTCCCACACGCCAGACAGTAAATAGTAGAAAGAATGGCAGTGCTCTACTCTGTATCAAAGACAGTCAGTATTCAATCCTGTCACCTCTTCCGGGGTTAAAGACTCGAGGATCCCCTCGGCTGCACAACTCTCCCTGTGTTGTATTCCACCTTCTTGTTTTAAGGTTAAACCCATTACACTTCGTGTTTGTGGTGCACTGCTGATCCTAAAAAGGAGGCAACGGGTAGATAGTGCAGATAACCGAGGTACAGGGGGAAATTTTTTATTGGATATACTCACAGAGTCATAGTTAAAAAAATGCCTGTAACAAATCTATAAAACACCAAACACAGCCTGACCTAGGTTTCGACTCAAGCTTCTTCCCTCTATCTTTTCCAATCTTTAATCAGGGTAATATGCAAATTTTCTAAAGAGGCTACTGGGGCGTGGAGTAGCCAGAGCTTTGATGCTCTTTAGAGAATAAATTTGAGCCTCTTTAGAAAATGCACATATTACCCTGATTAAAGATTAGAAAGATAGAGGGAAGTAAAGGATTAGCCCTAAAAATGGCTATCCTTACATTCGTTAGATGCACCTACCACCTGATCTACCTTAATAGGTAGATCCGTAGTGGTAGGTTTCCTTTAACCCATTCAAAAAAAAATTGTTTTATCACAGTTAGAGAGAGCCTTTGACAACAATTCCAATAACACCTGTATCATGCCTCTAGCTTCTTCCTAGCCTGAGATACAGTCTGGTATATCTATCATCAGATTCATCTATTCCTGAAGTGGGTGGCACTTCCTGGTTGTCACATTAGCACTCAGGGCATTCATATGAATCAGGACAGCATGTTTGTAATTGGCCGACCCAAAGTATGTGATGAGTAAGATGATACAATTGTGGAAATACCACATTTCTATATTTTTGCAATATGTTTTACTAATTTTGTAAACCTAAGGCTGGAAAAAATCTATAACTTTTGCATCACCGTTTTCCAACTGGTATAACTCTTTTAATGATCTATATACCGAGTTGAGACCTTGCAAGATGAACAGTACCATTTTTTTTTTTGACACGTTTTTGATTTTGATATTGCATTTTATGTTGGACAAGATAGGTAAAAATCATAATTTTTGGAGTTTTTCTTTTTAATTTTTCGCTGTTTATCATGCTGGTTTAATAGTGATTTTTTTTTTATTGCATGGGTCATTACTGACTCGGAAATACCTTGTATGTGCGGTTTTCATGGTGAATTTCCCTTATTTATTTTATATGTAATGGTTATATTACATAACCATTACATATTAATTTTATTTTTATTAATTTGTTTAAGTTTAAAAACAACAAGCAGACGTTTGATGTATTGCAGGGTATTAGTATTGTCAGCCTGTCACAGACAGGACCTTACAGGCATTTACTATCTGTTGAGAAAAGCCCCCAGAAAATGGTTTGGGGGGCACTGATCATGCAGGGAATGCTCCAGCAGGCATTTAAAGGCTGTGACCATGTGCAACTTGTTAGCCATAACAACCTCCTGTGGCAGGCAGGTGTGCAGTTTCACTGCTCTTACAGTAAAGAATCCCGGGCTATGACGATGGTAGAACTTAGGTGTAGAGGATGCAACCTTGTCCTGGTCAACAGCCTAGCTATAAAATGATCTTTGTAATAAAGTCGTCCATTTTTTTAAGTCTCTCTTGAAACAGATCTGGCTGTTGGGCTTTGGTCAGTAAATAAAGTTCATTGCCCAACAAGACCCTAAGTTTTCGCACTTCAATCTTAGCAAGCATTTCACTATTGAAAACGTGATTGTACTTGGTTTCCTTGGCCCAAGTGTTTAACCTTACATTTATCTACATTAAATGTAATACTATGGGACATGTCTGTAAGGTCTCAACATTGAGCTCTTAAAGGGGTTATATGGGTTACAAAAACAAGGTTGTATCTGCCACTGTTGCTTCATTCCTTTGAAGGAAATGGAGCCTGAATCCAATAATACACATAATATGTGGACAGGTAAGGCTATGTTTTAGAAAGAAGTTGGTCCATATTTGTAATTCTATAAAACCAGAAACTTTGGGATCAACTACCATGAACTATGTCCGGTTACTCTCTAAAACAACAATGACAAAGCACTGGGCAAGAGCCACCTCCACCTATATTACCAAAATGACTGTGTTATGTAAACTAGGACCGGGGCCCAGAGCTGCTGGGCTCATGGCCACATCTCGGTACCCAGCACACAGTGCCTGGCTGCTGGATGTCAGCCTGCGTCTCTGCATTTAAAGCCGGCAAGAGGATGCAGACAGCAGAGCGGAAGCCCTGAGCCTGAGTGGAGGATTAAGATGGATTTTTTAATTTCTATGGGCAGTGAGGGGGACCTGGGTTGTATATGATTATTCCATTGGGGGCGAGGAGGCTGTATATAATTAATCCATAGTGGTGGAGGAGGGGGTGTGCTTATAATTAATCTATGGGAGCCCCGGGATTTATATAAATAAATTTTTTTAACCAACAAGGAAAGTTGGGTCCTATCCATAGTGCTGAAACCCCCGCAGATCAGAAAAACGAGGAGTCCGTCGGATGACCGTTGACTGTTCTGCTCCATTAATATCTATGATGGGGATCGCTGAGCTGCTCCATTAATTTGACGGGGCACTCAGCACTGAGACCCCTACTGATCAGTAAGTAAGGCCCTATCTCATGGATACGGTGGGAAAACCCCTTTAATCCATGGGGATGAGGAAGCTATGTGAGTTTACTGCAAAGGGGCCACTGAAACTTGGAGTCGGCCCTGATGTAAGCTGACTGACAGAACCTCAGAACTCAGAGTCATTTCTACTGTCGTTGGGATGTGAGTGGATCTCACACCGATGAACCTCGGGCCGCATTCAAAGGACCATGTTTACAGCCAGTGAAAAGCGCATGTTTGTGAGCAGGTAGCCAAAGGAAAGATGCACAGTCTACCTTGTCATCTCTCTCTCATCAGATGTAGGAGTTCTGTTACCAGGCACATGTACTGGCACATTGCCTTCTGTAGTCCGTCTTTCATCACTATTCCTCTCGTACTGTTGTATTTCTATAACCATCCCGCAGCTGTCTTGCTGCCCTGAATCCGGGCATGGTTGGCATCTGAATGCATTTAATTAGTAAAAGCATCTGGGACCCTGAGAAAGAGGTTCTTGCTGAGGACGTGATTTATTCTCTCTCGGCACTTGATGATTTTCTATATTATGTAAAGTGAATTCTTTGAGTTCTTTGTCTAGCCCTGGCCCTTGTCTCGCTGGCACTGAAGCTCTGACATCTGAATCGTATTTATCTGAGATATACCAAGCACATCTTGACTCTTCATGTACAGGTCAAGATGCCTGTGTATAGACCATTGGTTCAGAGTGATCTTATTCTTCATGAAAATCCATTTCCATAGAACTTTCATTTGCACGTCCCTTATTCAACACTTTAAAGATTCTCAACAATCATATCAGCCCTTGTTCGCAATGGGATCCTATTTTTCTTTGAGGCGCACTATGTCTGAATTAGTACAAAAACGGGGAGAACATATTAACTTGCAAATGTTGTCTTTGGTCACATTGAAACCTAGGATCTACCTCTGGAACCTGTACACAACACAAAACTTGAGGGTTCACTGAACCTTCTAGCCAGGCAAACTCTATTTTCTCATAGACCTAATGATATCATATATGATATATATATCAAATATATCATATCACTGTCATATTTGTAGAGTGAGGTACTAGAGCATACACAGTGTTTGGAAGAGGGGCGATACGTGGAGGACCCCTACCTGGGTCCCCATCCATGACAATCTTTGTACATTATATTTTTAGATGTTTTTAAATGTGTGTTTTGTATGTCTGATATATCCTGGTATATCAATAAACTGATAATGTTGTTCATATATTATGAATGTATGACAATCATATACACTCACTGGCCACTTTATTAGGTACACCTGTCCAACTGCTCGTTAACACTTAATTTCTAATCAGCCAATCACATGGCGGCAACTCAGTGCATTTAGGCATGTAGACATGTTCAAGACAATCTCCTGCAGTTCAAACCGAGCATCAGTATAGGGAAGAAAGGTGATTTGATGCCTTTGAACGTGACATGGTTGTTGGTGCCAGAAGGGCTGGTCTGAGTATTTCAGAAACTGCTGATCTACTGGGATTTTCACGCACAACCATCTCTAGGGTTTACAGAGAATGGTCCGAAAAAGAAAAAACATCCAGTGAGCGGCAGTTCTGTGGGCGGAAATGCCTTGTTGATGCCAGAGGTCAGAGGAGAATGGGCAGACTGGTTCGAGCTGATAGAAAGGGAACAGTGACTCAAATCACCATCCATTACAACCAAGGTAGGCAGAAGAGCATCTCTGAACGCACAGTACATCGAACTTTGAGGCAGATGGGCCACAGCAGCAGAAGACGACACAGGGTGCCACTCCTTTCAGCTAAGAACAGGAAACTGAGGCTACAATTTGCACAAGCTCATCGAAATTGGACAGTAGAAGATTGGAAAAACGTTGCCTGGTCTGATGAGTCTCGATTTCTGCTGCGACATTCGGATGGTAGGGTCAGAATTTGGCGTCAACAACATGAAAGCATGGATCCATCCTGCCTTGTATCAACGGTTCAGGCTGGTGGTGGTGGTGTCATGGTGTGGGGAATATTTTCTTGGCACTCTTTGGGCCCCTTGGTACCAATTGAGCATCGTTGCAACGCCACAGCCTACCTGAGTATTGTTGCTGACCATGTCCATCCCTTTATGACCACAATGTACCCAACATCTGATGGCTACTTTCAGCAGGATAATGCACCATGTCATACATACACTCAACGGCTGGGACCCTCTTTTGCCTTCAGAACTGCCTCAATTCTTCGTGGCATAGATTCAACAAGGTGCTGGAAGCATTCCTCAGAGATTTTGGTCCATATTGACATGATGGCATCACACAGTTTCCGCAGATTTGTCGTCTGCACATCCATGATGCGAATCTCCCGTTCCACCACATCCCAAATATTCTCTATTGGATTGAGATCTGGTGACTGTGGAGGCCATTTGAGTACAGTGAACTCAATGTCATGTTCAAGAAACCAGTCTGAGATGATTCCAGCTTTATGACATGGCGCAACATGGCGCATGACCAACGTTTTTCCAATCTTCTACTGTCCAATTTCGATGAGTTTGTGCAAATTGTAGCCTCAGTTTCCTCTTCTTAGCTGAAAGGAGTGGCACCCGGTGTGGTCTTCTGCTGCTGTAGCCCATCTGCCTCAAAGTTCGACGTACTGTGCGTTCAGAGATGCTCTTCTGCCTACCTTGGTTGTAACGGGTGGCAATTTGAGTCACTGTTGCCTTTCTATCAGCTCGAACCAGTCTGCCCATTCTCCTCTGACCTCTGGCATCAACAAGGCATTTCTGCCCACAGAACTGCCGCTCACTGGATGTTTTTTCTTTTTCGGACCATTCTCTTTAAACCCTAGAGATGGTTGTGCATGAACATCCCAGTAGATCAGCAGTTTCTGAAATACTCAGACCAGCCCTTCTGGCACCAACAACCATGCCACGTTCAAAGGCACTCAAATCACCTTTCTTCCCCATACTGATGCTCGGTTTGAACTGCAGGCGATTGTCTTGACCATGTCTACATGCCTAAATGCACTGAGTTGCCACCATGTGATTGGCTGATTAGAAATTAAGTGTTAACGAGCAGTTGGACAGGTGTACCTAATAAAGTGGCCGGTGAGTGTATGTACAGCCAGTGGCCAATAGCCCACCTAAAGTGTCCTATGTACATGTGTGGTCTTCTTGTGTAGAACAACCTTTCCACTTTCCATATGATTAATGTGAGGTATAATTTAGGTCTCTAAATAAGCTTTTAATACAAAGAGGATTCAGGGTGCTTCCACACATTCAGTTTTTCAAATGCAGTTTTTGAAGCCAAAAGCAGGTGTGGAAAATAATCGGTGAGGATTGTCATTAAGAAGTGCTCCTCCTCCTCTATTTTCAATCCATTCCTGGTGTGGATGCACCCTCAGTATGAGAAATAGCAGCCATTACTATGTTTTGGTAAGGTGCAGGGTTTACTCACAATCATACAGTGATTTTGAGTAACCACAGAGTGAGTTATACCAGGTATCCTTATCCATTAAGAAAAATGCTCTGGGGTACAGCTACAACGTCTTTCACATTACTGGTTGGACAATCTGGTTCTGGTTCTATATTTCTTTCTGAGCTTGGTTTTTCTGGAGCTGCATATATATGCTGATCTTGGTTCTAGTGCTGTATATCTGTATAGAGCTTGGTTTTGGTTCTGTTTATGGTGTGAGCTATGGTTTTGGAGCTGTATTGATGTGCCAATCTTGGTTCTGGTGCTGTATTTATGTATAGAATCAGGGTTTGGTTCTCTTTCTGATTTATGGTATGAGCTTGGCTCTGGAGCCATATGTATGACTAACACTTGCTTTCCATAGTCATATTGAGTAAACACTCACAGTGCTGTAACAAACATAGGCTGAAGATGTGACTGATTTATTTGTATATGGCCATTACATTTGGTTTTTTTTACAAAAAAGGGGTTAACATTTATGCAAATGAGTAAAAACAAGGCCATGAAAAGCTAAAATAAGAGAATAAGAGTAGATCGATGTCAGTGTTGGTTTACAATCCTTCATCCTGGTGGTGGATTTATTTTAAAATATTTTCTGTCTTTTTAATGTGTCTGTTATTGATAGATTATAGGGCAGCAAACTAAAATGTCATCATCATTCTTTTCTTAGTTCTGTATTAAATCTGTATTTCTACTGTTATATTTCTACTTGTGGAAAATTTTACTTGCAGGGGGTCTTATAAACATAAAACAAACACCAGATTTAGCATCCTACTTTTCCAATATGAAGTTAAACTAAATTGATTTAGTCTCTGGCTATGACAACCCTGTGTAAATCACTGACAGCAAGTAATTTCCATGATGTCTCAGCATCAACCTTACGACATGTCATCTTTATCCTAAAATGTGCATTTATGTGGTAATGTGGTGTAAATTATATGGTGTAATTCATAAGTGAAGATGTAAATCTGGCAGGCAGCGCAAGTCTGATTCATATGAAAGCCATTATAGAATAACAGATGTGTCTAATAGATAGAAAGTGTAAGTTAGATCCCCCCCACAAAAAATCCCACCTAGAGGACGGTTATATGTCAGGGGAAAAAGTTTCCAATTTTTTTTTTGTTTCTTTATGAAATTAAAATTTAAGACCCGTATCAGGAGGCTGAACATTTAACTATTGGTATAGTAGAGCCGTGTCTGTCCTCTCACATGACGATTATTATGAGAGGGGACAAGTTTTTTGGGTGCCTAAGGCAATGGTTTTCACATATTCTCCAAATGCTTCCATAGCCTGAATGCTCGGGTTACAGGTCCATACTGCTTGTAGTCATTACAGAACCGAATAATTCTGCAGATCTGGTACTAGCAGTCCTGTAAAAACACTTTGGGCTTATAGGTAAGTCTTGCTGGATTCGGCAGGAGAGCACTAACCTCACCTCTCCCAACTTCTTGAGATTGGACTGACACCATGGGTAAAAGTGAGGGGTCATCAGTCCGAATGAATACAATGAAGCACAAGCTAAAGTATTTGTCCCACATTGATATATAGAACAGATATCTGGTGAAACCCATCCCATAGAGGAGACTAAATACTTACACTTACTACTGTGGGAGAAGGAAGGATTGACTATACCCACAAATCCCGTACAAGTGGATGTATAGGGTGGCACAAGATCCCTGTGTCAGATCCCTTTGTATGGTAATACACTTTAATATGCTGCACTTTTTAAAGCCAGCACACTGTAGCTACAGGTCCATACTGCTAGTAACCACATTGGCACAAAAAAAAACGTCTGCAGGTTTTCTACTGGCAGCAGTAAAAGAATACATCGGACAAAGTCTGTTTGGATACATGAGCAGAGCTTTGAGTCTCACCCCTTGAGACCTGACAGACCGGCTGCAGTGTATGCATAATACAAAACTGCTGGCCCGCCATGTCCTCACGGGTAAGGGTGAGGAGTCCACATAAAACATAAATACACCATTTTTGTGGTGTATTTTTTGTAGAGCTGCTAGAACCTTTATAGAAAGCTGTGGGGAATATGGTGATCGGATGTTGAGGGTGAGTTGCTGTTGGACTTATTTTGGGCATGGTAAGGGGACAGGCTAATGGTTGAGAATGTTTGATACTATTTTATTGTTGTTATAGTGATATAATTTTCAAAGTGTATTGTTTTTCCTAAAGTTTGTAGAGTTAAGATTTTAAATGTTTTTTTTTTACTTCCACAGTAAGAAATATGCTATTATTTAAATTATTGTGAATGTTCCTCTCGTGCCTAAGGCCGCAGTTACACGATCTGCAAGTGTGGCGCTCATAACTCAATGCTAGCGCACAGGATGCCCGATAGCTTATGAGTTTCCAGGGAAGCGCATGTGATTGATAATGAGACCCTGGTGTCTTGTATTGTTTAAATGCAACACACTGAGGCCTGGTTACCGAAACACATATGGAAACACATATGCGAGCGGGCCGAGACACGACCCCATGCACTAGTGTTGCGTTATAAAAGCAACACAAGCGGAACGTGTGACCGCGGCCTAAGGTACCTGCATGAAACGCGGTCGATGTGTTCGGACAATTTACCAGCTGACCACCCATTTTTCTAAATTGAACTAACCCTGTTCAATGGGGTTTGGGCTGATAAGTCCATCAGACACATGCAGTGAAGAGATTTCAACGTGTGGGGCCTCCTCCCATCAGTCCCCCTTTGAAAGTAGCGGTGCTTCAAGTCTGTAGCTCTAGTGATATGATCCATTCATAAACTAGTTTTTCTGTGGCAACATGCAGCTGAAAGAGGGGTCTGCATATTGGTCTGTACATTGTTTAGGTAGATTCTATTGGGGGAATTTATTTAGACTGGGGTATTTGTACAGCAGTCTTAAAGGGGTTATCAGGGTTTAAATTTTTTTTTATGGCCGGGCTGGGGAGGGCTATTTAAACATAATAAACATGTACTTACCTCCTCCGGTGCTGCCGATGTCCCGCGCCGTGGCCCGTCTTCTCGTGCGCCGGTTTCAGTACAAGGGCGCACAAGGAGCTTCCGGCCGGCCGGATGCTCCCATGCGCACCATCTCCCAGCGCTTACAACGCTGAGAGATAGGGACGGATGGGAGGAGCCGTCCACAACGCGGACCGGAAGCTCCCTGTGCGCGGCTTCCGTGCCCCTGTTTGTTTACAGGGGCACGGATCGAAGTGACCGCGGCGTGGGACATCGGCAGCGCCGGAGGAGGTAAGTCCATGTTTATTATGTTTAACTATCCCTCCCCAGCCCGGCCATAAAAAATTTTTTAAACCCGGATAACCCCTTTAATCTTCCTGGATGTTGGTGCAAAGTTGCCTGGATCACCATGACTGTGGTAATTTACTTATATTTGTTATCCATGGCCTTCTTCCTTCTAAAATCAACTTTTAAAATTATACTAATGAGCCTGAGAGGCTACCCTAGCCCCTCTGTGATCTGGCTTTACAGACTGTTACACTGTCTCAAACTCCCCCTGCTCCCTCAGCACTGAGAATAGTAAAGGCAAGTGCACAAATGCTTAGGGAGCAGGGAGAGTGCAAGACTGTGTAACAGCCTGTAAAGCCAGATAATGGGATAATTAGCATAATTTTAAAAGTTGATTCAAGAAAAAAGCAGGCCGTGAAATCCTGGTCTTTTGGTTCCTTTATTGCCAGGCTTAGTACAATAGCAAATAGCAGACTGGTGGTAAATTCCTCCCTGTGGTGGGCTATTAGGGCTGAAGATTGGCTGTGGCGATAGTATGCACTGTTGGCTTGCAGGAATAACAGTGTGGACCAATGGACAGCTTTGCTGGTAAGAATCTCCTGTGGAGCCAGATAAGCTTTGCTGCTTAAGCAGCATGACAACTAACAGACAAAAGTCTCTAGATTGTGACAAATCCAAAAGGAATGAGACCCAAAAATCTAAACAGAGTCTAAATTTAAAGGTTTGTTCATTCTAGACACCCTGGCTTGCCAGCCAATGAGAACATCTTCTATACCTCAGGAAGATACATCGGGGCACATTTACTAAGGGCTTTGCGCCAGTTTTCTGTTGGACTTTCTACATTCTTTTTAGTGCAAACTGCTGGCACAGGTATTTAAGAAGGGTCCGTGCCACATTTGTGTCGCAGTTGTACTATTCTTCATGCGACACAAATTTCTGCACTGAAGGGAGCATTCCAGTGCTCAGTGAGACCGTGCGCCACATTTAACAAGCAAAGTCCAACAGAATTGTGTTGTATGCCCCATGTTAAAGATGCACCAAATAAAAAGTGGTGCACTCTGTTGGGGCAGTACAGGGGATGCCATATTCAGGAAGAACGAGCATAACAATTCCTGATGCTTGCGAGCTCTGCAAATTACACAGGGAAACTGCACATAGTACACACTGCACTGTTCTTAGTAAAATTAACCCTGTTATGTTACAAACAGACATATACTAATACAAATGATGCACTTATGGTGTTCTATTCCAATAATTTTGGTGATAGTGTTGTGGCAGAATGCAGCCTGATTAAGGGTTTTGGATGCAATTAAAGTGATCCTGAATGCGAATTAGTCCCTAAATATCTGCATTTACCTGTGCTGGGAAGTTAAAGTGGTGATCTAGATCCCTGGAGCAAGGATTCCAGAATTTAGTTTAGTAATTGCTCAGCTTTTAATTTAATAATTGGTTTGGGAGAACCAGGAAGAACCAGTCAGATTCCACCCCCTCGGATGTAGATGCAGAGTATTTCAGTGCCGCTGGGTATTTCAGTGATTTCTGCCTCATCTTCCATTATCAGCAAATAATTCTTAAGAATGACTTTTATAAATATCATTTCAGCCACATGAAGAACGAGCAGTTGTAGTAGAGGGGAGATGTTCTATTAACCTGACAACCCAGTTATCCTAATGGATCAAAGAACACAGGTTCTGTTCTGCTTCGTCTTCAATATCCACTTTCCTTTCTTCAAATTCCAGTGGAATTTTCTGAATTACAATTCTTTGGAAACATTCCACTTTCATTGGATAAGGTCTAGCATGAAACTTCAATATGTGGGGGATTTACACTGGAATATCATCTGGCTAAATGCAAAATAAGACTGACTACGTGATGTGAGATTGTTCTAAATACATCCATAAAGAAAAATAGAGCAGGAAAAGAAATCCATCAAATCATCTGCAGATGTCGGAGGATTTTGAATATGCCTGGCATGACCCTGTATGTAAATGTAAAATTACATATTGTTAATACAGGCGGTCCCCTACTTAAGGACACCCGACTTACAGACAACCCATAGTTACAGACGGACCCCTCTGCCCACTGTGACCTCTGGTGAAGCTCTCTGGATGCTTTAAAATAGTCCCAGATTGCAATAATCAGCTTAAAATTGTCTGCAATGAAGCTTTATTGATAATTCTTGGTCAATTACAGCAAAAAAATTTGAAACTCCAATTGTCACTGGGGCAAAAAAAAAAAATTGTCGGGAACTACAATTATAAAGTATACAGTTTCGACTTACATACAAATTCAACTTAAGAACAAACCTACAGTCCCTATCTTGTATGTAACCCGGGGACTGCCTGTATTGTGTAATCCCTTTGTAGAGTAGACCCAATGAAGTCTTACAGAAAGACTAACTAGCATCTGTGTCTCCATATAGTATATATCAACTATTTTATGATTAATATATACTCCATAGTAACCACAATAACAAAGCTTTCATTTCAGATTCTGTGGCTAAAAGCTGCGATTAGTTACTATGGGTAAAAAAATTGTGGTGGGTGGGTTGTTAGGGGTACTTATTCTCAAAAAATTACCCCACAGTGGAAAATATAATAGGAGAAGGGTCACAGGTGACATCATTGAAGAAGTGATATTTTTACTTTTCTATAGTATCTAACTATCCACTATCAAACTTTTTGGTTTACTTTACATATCACAAGAAGAGTAAAGAAATCAGGCAATACCTCTTCTTCTGCGCTCCATGGCTAACACGGTACAAATCTACCCTACTTTACATATCACATACAGAAAATCGGCAGATGGACCAAGAGATTACAATACTTGTATTATAGGCTTCAAGGGTATTGGTGGGTGGACCCAAATCACAAAGTTTGGGTCTGTGTCAATCTTTGCGGGTTTAGACTCCCCAAACCCGACCCTGAACTTTCGGTTCACCCAGGGGCGTAACTACAGCAGTAGCAGCCATAGCAGACGCTATGGGGCCTGCAGTGTCAGGGGGCCCCATCATCCGACCTGACACAATAAAGAATGGAGGATGTGCACCATTATATCTATATTGTACTGCACATTGTCCAGCATAATATGTATATAACATATATTGTGATGTATATATGCAGTTTCTGTGATGTGTATATGGTGTCTGTATACACTGTATGTGAGTTTGTTGCATATGGCACTGTATGTGTGTGTATATGCACATGTGTGTATTTATATGTGATTGTAACTCACATGTGTGAGTATACTAATATGTATATTTTTTAAGTGGGAAGGGGGGCTCCATGCAGTACCCTGCTAGGGGGCCCTGTCTCTCATAGTTACGCCACTGGGTTCACCCCCTTCCCCCTAAATTTTTAACTGCTGCATTTATATCAAAGCGGCATGTGCGAGCCACCACTTAGTCGCTGGCGTGCGCCAGCATTTTGTGGAAGATTGTCGCTCCCTGATGATGTCACAGGGAGCGACAATCCCACCCAAAATTTCAGTGTCCAATCTCTCACTGTGGTTTAAATGCTGCCACGTCTCAAATTATTCTGTTTCTCAAGGTACGGCTATGAGTAATGCAAATTTTTTAAGAGTGCTCCCATAATACCACAACAGAAGAGAACAACTCTAGTGTTTCCTAATGATTTTTTGATTTAATACAATTTTCGTTGACATATAAATTACAGGGAGACAAGTCAGGTCTATTCACGGTCACGCTAGCTAGATGTTCTGAAAGCCTCTTTGGATCGAGTTCTTCTTAATGACTGGCTTCAAAGAACGCTTTTGATTACTTTTGTAAATAGTCTTAATTGTATGCCCTAGTTCTGCACAAATCCACATGAATAGCATCATTGGTCTCCTGAATCTTCATAGCCTTGTTTGATGAGTCATTGATTTATTTTGGTGAAACCCAATATGCGTCTTTTCACCATAGTTGATTGTTTACATCAATAAAGTGACGGATCTCATACAGACCCCATCAGTCCAGGCAGCAGCCAGAGAACAAAGTACAGCACACAAACATCAGGCGGAAAGCTTTATTTCCTCTCCAAAAATTAAAATAACTTATTTCAATGAATTCTTTTTATGAGGCGACTTCCCACTGTGAGAGCAATATATGTCCTCCATAATAAAAGAGTCTATAAATTTACTAATAAATAGGCTTTTATAACATAGGCATGTATTTATATGGATAAAAAGAGAGGGATATAAATAGCAAATGTGTGGTCAAAAACCATGATGATTATTATGTATGACCTCATTACTATCCAATGTTTTCCAAACTTGGAGAAGGCGCTTCTTCTATTGATGAGCGGGGACACCAAATACCATCACAAAGCAGACATAAAATGGAGTTCTGAAAGTTTATATTGGGAGTAGCTCAATAAAGAAAGTGTTATTAGCAGTTACTATTTATGGGTAAGTGCCATACATTAGGTAATAACATTATCCTGCTTTCTGGAATACAGATGTCACTGCAATACGATGTTTAACATGAGGTTATTTCCACTGCCATGCATTCAGTGAACTGCTTGTTCATATAGCAAAATTCGATTTTTTTGTGTGATAAGATGCACCATTTTGGGACGGGGCGTAACTAGAAAAGGTAGGGCCCCATAACAGGCTTCTGAATGGCACCCCCTTCCCACTTAAAAAATATACATATTTGTATACTCACACATGCGAGTTACAATCACACACTTATACACTCATGCACACACAGCATATACATACATACAGTGCCATATACAAATGTAGAACATATATACACACACAGTATATACACACACCATACACATACAGCATATGTACAACATGCATACACACACATACACACACATATATATATATAGCTGTACAATGGGCAGCATATTATGTATATAACGGTGCACATCCTTCAGTTTTTAGTGTGTCCGGTCGGATGACAGGGCCCCCTGACACTATGGGCCCCATAGTGGCTGCTATGGGTAAAATGACTAACAGATAATAAACATGTATTGTTTCTAAATAAGAACCTCTATATAACCACCAAAATTACCAATAATATCATTGTACCAGAACCACATATTACTGCCATTTAGTGATAAATAATACTGCCCTACTGTTACTGAACACACACCATGAGGAAAAAATATTAATACAAGAAAAAGATAATAGAACCCTAACCATTAGCATTACCAATATAAAGTTGAATCGAACCACCCTACTGCTTCTGTATAATACCGTAACTTTATGACCACTATCATTACCACTACATAATGGAGCAGATGTACTTACCCGGTCCTGTCGCGATCCCGCGGTGCGTTGTCCAACGAGGATTCGGGGCATGCCGCGATTCACTAAGATCGTCGCCCGAGTACACCTTCTTCTTCCCGCTGCTTGTAAGTGCGTGTCTTGCGACACAATTCTAAATGTTAAATCTTGCGCGTTGTCCGAATCCGTAGGGTTGTCCGATGGCCACGCCCCCGGATTTCTGTTGCACGCAAGCCGGTGCAGATGCGCCAAAATCTGATGGCATGTGCCACAATCCCGGGGCAATTCGGCACAAACGGAAATCGTCGGGAAACCCAACGAAAATGTGCTCCGCGGACCCTTAGTAAATGAGCCCCAATGACTGATTAATACCAGCCTCCCACCCCTACCATTGTCCAGTGTATGGTGTGTATTGTGGCTTGGGTCTGCTGATGGGAACGCCTGGGTGTTTGGCCAGGCCCAGATTTACCCAGCTCTGTTTATACTATATCATTATCTAGCACTTGCACTTTATGTATATGCACTTATGTATCATGCTTTAATGATTGGAAGTACTGATCTATTTTGGCAGGTGGCATTATATGGTTTTTATCCTTGCATGCAGATTTTTTGGATGTATATTCTTTTTGCACCTTATTGCCTACCCTAGCCACAGACTAGGCCCCAGAAGAAGCACAGAGGCGAAACCCTGGGTCGGGCAAGGATTGGCGTCCTCGTGGAGTCATTTGTGATATGCGCATTTTTTATCTACATATGTGAGTAGAACTGGAAATAAAAGTTTTAAAAGTTTGAAACTGTCTACACTATGTCTGGATATGTCTCTTATATGCAGTGAGTGGAGGAGACTAGGACAGGAGTGAAAATATTGACGGTTTCTGGTCTGAATGGTGACTTATCCCTGAAAGTGATCCCTTGTGTTTGGTGCACAAATAAGGAGGAAACCTGCATGGATCGTCTTTTTCAATAATAAAGACCAATCCTACAAAAACTATTTGTACACCATAGACCAGCGTACAGCATACTTAAATTTCATGAATTATACAGTTCACATTTAACTGTCTTTTTTTCAATTGAGCACACTCAACATTGTAGCCTTTATAGCACCCCTAAAGTATGGCCTTGCAGAATTTGTCCCGAAATGTCTCTGTTTTTTGCAGCAAATCTCCACACTGTGCCCCTAAAACTACCACAGTAAATTACAGTATATTGTCCCCTGGATAACAACTAGGTTCCACACCGTACAGCTAAATAATATATACCCTTCACAAGTAACCATGCTGCACCCCTTGCATATAAAACATACACTGTGACCCAACCCTATTATATATACTAGAGCTCCTCTAATATAAACATAACACCCTCTACTGAAATGAAATGCAGTACTTCCCTGATGAATTTATATACTGCACCAACCTAATGACTTTATATAATTGTTCTCTAATGAGTTAATATGCAATACCCTTAATTAATTTCGTTATATACTGCATCCCCAATGAATTTATTTACAGTGGCCAACAAACAAACTTGCAGAGCCCTAATGACTATGTACTGTATATAGCTCTCCATAATGAATTTACACTGTATATAGCCCTCCATAATGAATTTACACTGTATATAGCCCTCCATAATTAATTTATAAATGACATATAGCTCCTTAATCAATTTTTGTAGCCCCCTGATGAATTTGTTTGCAGCATTTGTGCAATCCGCCTACACCCTCCCCCAATACTGCCCCCTGGAATGTAGCATATAGAAAAATAAAACCAACTATTTAACACCCTTCATTTCTTCCCAGTATCTTTGCTGCTGCACCCATATAGTGAATTACATCTGGTAAAAGATGCTTTTGATTCTTTATGGGCCATTTCAGAGCCTTTAAAGGTCCTTTAAAAGGTCCCATAAACCTAGATTGGAGGCAGGCAGAAGGGACACATCCTCCATCCCCCAAGAAGCTGATTCTAGTACATATGTAGGGAGTGATTCCTAGACTTGTAGGGGTTATAATATTCATACAGCCCAGAGATCATGGCAGTCTTAATCCGCACCTGATTCCAGGGTCATATCTGTTGCTAGGTTCAGCACCCAAAAGACTAAGTGGGCTCTGTACTGTCCAGTGTGGGTGCCAGGTTATCTCCTCCAGCTCAGGACTCCTACTCAATTCTGGAAAGCCTCATTTCGTGCTGAAACTGAACTGATTACTTGGGATGATAGGAATTACAGATACAATTTCAGTGATGCTGAAATCAAAGTGATAAAATCAATCATAAAATGAAGACATCTCAGGAAAAGTAAATATATGCACGTGAGGTAATAGAACGTAGTATGAAGTACAGTTATATGGTTATGATAAATGTAATAAAGCCAATAACACACTGAAAAATACGGAGAAGGGATCCTTTGACAAAGACCTGCTGTTGTTGAAACGCATGTCGGGGTGCTAATAATAGTTTGTTCTCTTCAGCCCCTCACTCTGTTCATCTTTTGCCGTTTAATAATTCTTTATTTTTAATTATAATAATTCTTTTTTTTTTTAACTGTAAATTTTTATTGAAAGATTTTATTTTTTTTTTTGTAATAACATAGAATAAAACACCGTATAAAACAGCGGGTATTGCATGCATTGCTTGATAAGTCATACATTTTTCTGCATTTACAGTGTACAAAGCAGTAAATAAGAGGTATATGCACATTCAAGTAAAAGAGCTTTCGGGTGGAAGACATGCTTATAGTGCGATACAATGTAAATCTGCCTTTACCCCTTAAACTAAATAAAGCTGTAGCCTTATACCAATAATGCCAATAAGCCTCCAATATTCCCTTAATTGCAATAATGCCGTTAGTTTTTCTAGGGAGCACATCTCTTTCAATCGAGCGAATAGTTCGGATTCTACCGGGGGCGTACTCCGCTTCCATGCCCTTGCTATCAAGCATTTGGAGGCTGTGCAGAGACTTAAGAAGAAACTAGAAAGATGTTTTCTCAGATTGCGTGGGGGGACATTGAGAAGATACTGCATAGGGTCTAGCGGGACGACATCACCAAACAGCTCCCCAGGGAGAGCTTCTATTCGTCGCCAGAATGGGATTATAATTGGGCATGTCCAGAAGATATGGAACAATGTGCCTACCTCAGTCTGACACCTCCAACAGGCATCCGGAACCATTGGATTCAGCCTATGTAGCAGCGCTGGGGTATGGTACCAGTGCATTAGTACCTTGTACTGAGATTCTTTGTAAGTGGTACAAATGGACGACTTGGCTGTTCTGCTCCATATAATTTGCCAAGTCTCTATCGAGATCTTTTTGTTGAGATATCCCTCCCATTTTGTCATATATTTATGTGTTAGCGGGGCATCACCTGGTGGGGTGCATAATATCTGATATATTCTAGAGATCGTCCCTTTTACTGATGTACCTAATTTGCATAGTTGTTCAAATTCAGTAGGCTTAGAAACCTTAGTAGATCCAAATAAACTAGTTACATAGTGCTTCACCTGGAGGTAGTGGTACCACTCATCCTTATGGAGGGACCGCTCACTTAATAGATAAGTAAAAGGCCTTAGTTCCAGTGTAAGTGGGTCCACCATATCTGCCAGATGAAATACTCCTGCCCTGGTCCATCTCTGGACCATATTCGTCGTCAAGCTGTCAGGGATGTCTGGATTATAGAGGACTGACATCAATGGCGGGCTACTGGAGGATAAGTTAAAGCGCTTTTTACATACCTGCCAAACCGCTAGTGTAAATGCTATGGGACCTAATAAAGACTGTGTAGGGAGAGACGAATTTGAACCCCACAAGTATGAGTTCGGGTGTACCGGTGCCATCCACAGCTTCTCAATCTCGACCCATTTAGTATAGGCCGCTGAGGTCACCCAGTACGGTAGGTATCGCAATTGAGCAGCCCAATAGTAGTGGGCTATGTCCGGTACTGCTAGTCCTCCCCGGGCTTTGGGGGCGAGCATGACTGATTTTGGCATTGTATGCCTCCTGTTGTCCCATATAAAGTTAAAAACTGCTCCTTGTAGGGCCTTGAGCTCCGCCTGTGGAATTTTCAGAGGCAACGTCTGGAAATAATATAGTAGCTTTGGTAGCCAAGACATTTTTATTGCTGCCACTCGAACAAGCAGGGAAATATGGTGTCCCCTCCACCTAGTTAGCATTTCCTTCAATTCCTTAAAGAGGGGTGGGTAGTTAGCATTATATAGAGAGGAATATGATGCTGTTATTTGTACCCCAAGATACTTGACAGAGTCCGTCTTCCATTGATAATTAAAGTTCTGCTGTAGTAACAATAATTCCGTAGTCGGAATATTCAATGGGAGGGCTTCTGTCTTAGAGGTGTTCACCTTATACCCAGCATAGCGCCCATATTCCTGCAGAACAGTATGCAGATTTGGGAGAGAGGTATGGGGAGACCTTATGGGGAGCAATATGTCGTCTGCAAAAAGTGACACTTTAAATTCTTTGTCCCTTACTAATACTCCCTTAATATCTGGATGCAGTCGGATTTTGGCCGCTAAGGGCTCAATACACAAGGCAAATATAAGGGGAGAGAGCGGGCAGCCCTGTCTGGTTCCATTCCGGATAGGGAGAGGGCCTGACATAGCGTGAGGGAAACGCACTACTGCCGTAGGGAAATTGTAGAGTCCTTGTATAGCCGCCAGGAACCTTCCTGTTATGCCATATGCCTCCAAGGTTGCGAACATAAAAGACCAATCAAGGCGATCAAAGGCCTTCTCCGCATCCAGGCTAAGGAGCAACGCTGATTTTGATTCCAGGTTGACTACATCTACAAGGTCAATTGCCCTTCTAGTGTTGTCCGACCCCTGCCTCCAGGGTATAAAACCCACTTGGTCTTTATTAATCAAGGAGGGGAGCAGGTTATTGAGCCTATTAGCCAGGATGCGGGTGAAGATCTTCAGATCTGAATTTAAGAGGGCAATGGGTCTGTAATTGCAGCAGGCTGTTATGTCCTTGCCAGGTTTGGGTATAAGGGATATAAAGGATGACAACATATCCCTATGTAGGCATGTCCCTTCCATAAAGGAGTTAAATAGGGGAAGCATATGTGGAGCTAAGTCGTCGATGAAGACTTTATAATATAGGTAAGTAAACCCGTCCGGGCCCGGGGATTTTCCCGAAGGTAGCATTTTCACTACCTCATCTAATTCCTCCCTAGAGATAGGGGCATTAAGGCCGGCTACCGCGGATTCCGTCAGCTTCGGCAAGTGGCAAGTGGACAGGTATTCTTGTAGCAATTGCTGCCTTACTTTAATATCCTGTGGGAGACCACTTGGTAGTGAATATAACTTGGTGTAGTATTTTTGAAATGCTTGAGCTATATCTCTAGGGTGATATCTAAGGTCCCCTTTTTCATCTTTGATCGCCTGCGGAGTGCCATTCGTGTGCCGCTCTCTAAGCATACGAGCTAGCATTGTATGAGCCTTATTGCCTTTCTCATAGTAACGCTGTTTGGAAAATATCAGGAGCTTTTCTACCTTCTGGTGCGCATGCTCCTTCAAACGTTCCCTAGCTGCTATCAGGGCTCGCAAAGTAGTAGTGTTAGGCCGGGACACCATCTTCTCCTCCAGCTCCCTCACTGCTGCCAGTATCTTCAAATAATAGGCCGATGCTGTCTTTTTCAGTCTAGCAGACATAGCCATGCACTCGCCCCTCACCACCACCTTGTGCGCCTCCCAGAGTGCCATTTTAGAAGGGAGAGTTAAACTCTCTTTTGCATAGAATGTGTTGAGTGCGGCCCGCATTTGTTCACGGAGCGCCGGGTCTTTGAGCAGAGATTCATTTAGTCTCCATCTGCATAGTTTTGTTGGCAAATTTGTGCGGGAGAGGGTGACTGTGACAGGTGCATGATCTGACCATGATATGGTGCCAATGTCTGCCGAGCTCAAAAGACGCAAAGCTAATATGTTTCCAAAGAAGTAGTCAATGCGAGTGTGACAGCAGTGCGGGTGAGAATAGAAGGAGAACAAACGGTCTCCAGGATGGTCGACCCTCCACAGGTCATATAGTGAGTGCATTCTAATTAACTTGCGGAATTCCCTTGCTAACCGCTCCTGAGCCCCTGACGCAGGAATACTAGACAAGGATAACCTATCTACTGTAGGGGAGAAAACCATATTGAAGTCCCCTCCCAATATCAGGGCCGCCGGGGGCATTGACTGTAACTTGCGGAGTATGCGCTTCAGGAATGGGATCTGGGTTGTGTTTGGGGCATATATGTTACTTAGTATAAGAGGCTGACCCCTCAGAGTACCCTCTAATATAACGTATCTGCCATTAGGGTCTATGTGGGTGGTAGAGATAGTTATTGGGCAGTTACCTGATAATAGGATCGCCACCCCTGCTCTTTTCCTATCCTGGAAGGCTGAGTATACATGTGGGAAGTGGTGTCGGGCAAAATTGAAGGTCCCTGCCTGGTCAAAGTGGGTCTCTTGTATAAAAGCAACCTCAGCTTTCAACAGACGGAGCTCTCTTAGTAAAAGTCGGCGTTTAACGTTAGTGTTAAGGCCCTTGACGTTTAACGTGACACAGTTAACCATTACATAGGACAAGGATAAACATTAGCAATCCAGTCATGCTCACCCCTCCTGCACGTGTTCGAGGCCGACACCACCTTGTATATGGCCCGCTGGCCAACATACAGACCATTGTACTGGAGAAGCTGCGGCTCCTGGGGGAAGGAAAGAACAAAGAGGAAATGGGGGCCATGTAAGACATTACACATATCTCAACATTGAATAAAAAACATAGAAAAAACACTAAAACAAGAAGAAATTGAATTAGTAAAGCCAGGCCTAGAGCACCCGGCAAGGGGTAGGATGGCGTTGGGCTTCTACTCCCCCCGCCTACCAACTGGATCCCAAATGGGTCTCCGATAGTGGCAATACCCCTAGGTATTAGGAAGGTGAACCGTAGGCCAACAAGAGACAACATACCCGTAACTCCCGACCCCCCTCTCCCCCCCACACCCACCTCGTCCCCTAATCAGGGACATACCCTTCTAATGTTAAACATAAATTCTAGACCACCTCGTAAGCCTTAGTACGAAGGTATTATACCCCTATAGGGGAAAAGAAAAAATAGACAGAGTTGATAAAAGCGCATATGCGTCAAACCCTCTAAGCCCTCCACTGTGTGCTATAGAGTCAATCGATCGAAGTGACAGTTGGGGACCTTCCAGGCGTCGATCTAGCAGATGGGGGGCGTCGTTTCTTTGCCCGGACTGGTTGCCACGCGGGTGGAGGGGAAGGTGGTGGGAGGCCTATTTCCCAGTCGGGCAGTTGCGGGACTGGAATGTCCAGTTCTTTACAGAAATGCTGTAGCTCCCCGTGAGTGCGTAGGGTGGCTGAGTGGCCATCCCGCCTTGCTGTGAGGGCGAAAGGATATCCCCATCTGTAAGGTATCTGGTGTTCCTTCAGCACTGCCAGGAGGGGGCGCAGGTGCCTCCTTTTTTGAAGTGTAAGCCACGATAGGTCCTGGAATAATTGCACTTGTGAACCCGCGTACTTGAAGTCTCTTGTCGTTCTTGCTTTTGCCATAATTGCCTCTTTGGTGAGAAAATCGTGCACACAGCATATAATATCCCGCGGTTGCGGAGTCAAGTCCTTTGGGCGCAATGCTCTGTGGGCCCGGTCTAGCTTTATCTTATGAGTGGCAGGTCTGCCTAGTATTGAGTTGAAGAGTTTCTCAAGTGTCTCAGGAATATCTGCATCTGTAATAGATTCTGGCATTCCCCGGATTCGTATATTGTTTCTCCTTCCGCGGTTATCTATGTGGCGTTGCATTGCTCTGAGGGCTTCTGACTGGTCAGAGACCGTGGATTGGAGCTGGGCGACATATCCTCTGGTAGTGTCATGATCCCCTTCAAGGGTTTCTACTCTGGAGGCAATATGCTGCAGGTCCTGCCGGACCGATGCGATTTCAGAGCGGCAAGCTCCCTTAACCTCAGAGATGAGTTGTTGAAAATCTTGCCTTGTTGGAAGGCTGCGCAAGAATTGTGAAATTTCTAGTGGGAATCCATGAAAGTCTGCACAGGCAGGTCTGGAGGGGGAGGGTGGGGTGTCCCCAGTCATCACGGATGGTTGGGCAAACTGAGATAGGGAGGGGGTTGCCCCTAGGCTGTCTTCTGAGCCATCATCTTCCCATGAGTGCGGCTCCACTATTTCTGGTGGGGTCCCCTGCCCTTCCCCGTCTGTCACACCTCTGGCCGTGCGTGGGGTCATATTCCCCGGGGGGGCACATAAAGGGGGCACCTGAAGTCCCGTTTGAGGGGCAGAGAGTGCCTCTACCCTCTGTCTCTGGGGTAGTGCTGCTGCTGGAGGTGGTAGCGCAGGCCAGTCTGAGCTCTGTTGCTCATTAGCAGAGGGAAGCTGGGGCTGTAAAATGGCGGGCCACGGGTCTGGTGTAATGGCGGGCAGTGGAGGAGAGCATGGGCAATGGTCTCGTTGTTGCCCCTCCTGCCGTGTCTCTGCGGGCTCCCGCTGTACCTGCTGTGTCGTCTTCGGCCGGCTCTGACCCTCAGGTGTTGAGCTCCGTCTCGCAGGGGGAGAGGAGTAGGAGCGGGCAGCAGCTCCGGTTCCTGGAGCCGTCACCTCCGCTCTGCTGCTGCGCTGTATGAGAGGGGAGCCGGCTTGCTGCGTCTCAAGCCAAGATGGCGCCTGTCCGCGAGCGGACCGCATGTTCCTCATCAGGAACGGCTCTATGGAGCCTCCGGGAGGGCTCACCGGAGCTGGCACGGAGCTGCTGGGGGTCTTCTTCTGCCGACTTCTCCCCATCAGAGGCAAGTTAGCGGCGGTCTGCGGCTGTAAGGTGGGTGCAGGGACGGAGCCACGAGCTCACACGTCCTCTCTCATCGGCAGTCAGGCCACGCCCCTCTAATTATAATAATTCTTAATGCGATCACAGTCTAAACAACCTACCAGTATGTTTTGGAGTGTGGGAGGAAACTGGAGGACACCCATGCAAACCCGGAGAGCACATAAAAACTCTTTGCAGATGTTGACCTAGGTGGGATTCAAACCCAGGACCCCAGCAATGCAAGGCAGAAGTGCTACCCACTCAGCCACTGTGCTGCCCCTTATCGGCATTTTATCCCCTTATTACTGTTGCCATTATATCTTAAGGTTTGTGGGCTACATTATTACCTTTAATGCCATACACACGTTATATATCATTGTCATTGCAGCATTTATCTATGTTTTTGTACTTCTCCGTATTTTATTGGCTTTATTACATTTATCATAGCCATTGTACTGTACTTCATACTACGATCTATTACCTGGCGTGCATATATTCACTTTTCCTGAGATGTCTTTATTTTAGGATTGATTTTATTTATTTTTTCCATATTCCTGCTGCATGAAGCCTTGATTCTTTTCTCTCTTGTCTCCTTTTTTCGGCTCTTATTGGTTATACTGAGAGGCCGTCCTTGGCTATTCTGGTATATGTCACTAATTGTCAGGATATATATACTATTCTTGATAGCGATTTTTTACTATATATGTGTAGGTGCTGAAATCAGTAGATCAGTAACTATTAAATAATGCAAGTAGCTGAAGTTGGGGGCGAAAGGTGTAGCTCAGTATTTTTGTCATCTCCATGGTAGTATTCAGTAGCCATCAATATTTGTTGTCGCTGTACAGATCACTCCTGTTTCTCCAATGAGTTCATCTCTAGTCATAGGTGCTTGTTTTGTTACAGCCGGGAATACGAGCACTGGTTCATTGCGCATGAGCCATGTGTTGGTTGGTGTTACTATAAGGAACTCTATACAGAAGGGCCTGCAGTTTATACTGTGTGGAGGTTGGTATTGTTCCTCTAAAGTGCTCTTCCAAGTTAAATCCCGCGCTCAGTGCGAATCAGTCAGGCCTGCCCCCTGATTTCTGTTGCGTGAAAGCTGGCGCAGCTGCGACACAATCCGATCGCATGCGACAAAATCCCAGCGCAAATATTCTGTGCTCTGTGTCTTATTTATTGTTCCTATTATCCATAGTTTAATAATTTAGGGAAGCGGACGAATCCACCATTTTTTCCCTATGATCCTGGTAAGTGTCCATCCTTTGTAAATATATAATAGTATATAATATTATATAGAAGCTTTCTCTATTAATACATTCCTTCTTATGCAAATGTTCTTCCTTTGTGATGTAAGGTGTACGCTTACATATGTGTAATGTAAATCCATGTTTGATACCCTTCGGGTCGTGGCTTCTCTGATTAGAGCTGCCTTGGCAGGCAGTCAGCCCCCTACCGACACTTACCCATAGGCTCTTTTTAAAGTCAGCCGCCTCTTTTCAGTACTTGATATAGATACTGGAAAAACTTCCATCCCTTCACTGCCACAGGGCCACATCAATGGCTAGTTTCGAATCTTTCGCTTTGCTTTTATAGTGGTTAGAAAATATATTTGATGTCCATCCAAGGAACACAACACGCTTCCAGTACTGGGTGGAAAGCACATAATTCCTTACAAAAACATAGAAAGTTTGTATGTGACATGGCTATGAATAAACACTCAATCAAAGGAAGTCTTTACTTTTCCTTAGTCCTAGATGTGTAGTCACAAGGGAAGACATTAGTTTGGAAAATTTCCAAATTCATGTGGGTAGAGGCTTAACTTGAAGCTGCAGCTCCCTCCTCCCCCTCCTGACCATGTGGCATTTACAAAACTGGTGTCTTCTTATGTGGCAGAAGGGCCTTTGGCCAGGGTGTAACTACTAATGGAGCATCCCCTTATAGCCTAGTGGCTGTCTGATAATCTGTTTGTTATGCAGAACTTGTATGGAGACTTTCTCTTATAAGCCAAGGGTTTCGTTTTCCAGATGTCTCCTGCCTTCGAATTCAAGAATGGTAATTCTATTACAGATAGAAGAACAGCTCCAATCCTGTTCTTTAAGCCATGATCAGTAACTTGATGTTAGATACACATGAATTATCCACCTAATTTATAAACTCTACAGATACCTGCCATGGTTATGTAAATTAACCTGGGCAGCAGGTAGACTTTCTGTATCACTGTAGCACCTTGTTTACCCGTCTAATTTTGGACAGATTGATTTCTATTAAGTGCCACTGCATGGATATTGATTCCAGCCAACTAGAGAACCTTCACAGATTATGGGAATCCAGAGAAAGCACAATGGGCCACATTTATTAGCCCATAAGTGTTTGCGCCAGTTTTCTGTCTGACTTTGCACTGAAAAGAATGTGGAAACAACTTGCACATGTGTTTATAAAGTGTCTGCGCCAGTTTTGTCTCCTCACTGCACTGTGTCCGACAAGACAGAAAAATGTGGAGCTAAAGGGGCTGTTACTGCTTAGTCAAAGTTTGTGCCACATTTATTACTGACATGTGCCACAATTCTGTCTGCGCACAGTTCTGCAGCATGAACAAAGTGCACCAAAAAAAAAGGTGCAGAAGACTTTCCAAATAGCACAGGGGGAGCCAGATTAAAGAAGACCTTGCGCCAGTTTGATGAATTTGGCACAGCCTGCACACTCCACAAGAAAACTGCACATACTATAGACTGCACTAGTTTTGCTAAATATGGGCCAATAGGTTTTGCATTTACTGTATTGTTTGAAGCAAACTGGTCAGGACTACTGGAAGTCCTGCTTTCTCCAACCACATGCAGTGACGGCTCTCTCTGTATGAGAGGTAACCAGGACTCTTATTCTCTTTCCTAGTACCTGTCAAGGGGGGAAACCAGACACAGATAAGATGGTGGACTGACACTGAACTCCCAAAAATAGAAGATAGTCCCTCCCTATGGAAAAGTAAAAGGCAAAAGATTTTTGCATTTTGAAGAAGAACCAGAGTAGGTAAATACTCTCTATAGAAAAGTGAAAATATGAAACACAAGGACAAGCAAAACAAACCTATAAGCAGGGCCGGCGTTATGGGTAGGCAAAGGTGGCAATTGCCCAGGGCCCCCTGAAAGGGGAGAATCTCTTCTTCAAATTAATCTTGAATTTTGTTTCTAGGTGCTATTGATCCAGAGATATTCAGGTTTAAAGTGAGAATATCAGGTGCCAATTTTATATATAAAAATCACTCCCAACGGCAGTTCAACAGTTATCTCCATTTTCCTAAAACTTAGAAACACAACAATTTAGATTCATATAAAAGAGGAGACTCTCTTCTTTCATAGGAAAAAAAGAAGTAAGGTTCTATGTGTCACAGAGCCAGAGATACAGCTCCCTGAAGTGTACCCCCCCCCCTCCAGATTCTTAGCCATCAGGCTGCAGGGAGCATTTGCTGCACACAGGAGCTGCTGCACCTCACAGATAATGGAAATATGCACTTTATGTGTTACTACATTTTGAGAAGGGATAATATCAACTAATATTCATGTTTTTAACCTTTCTCTATGCAGAACTATCTAAGAACACACTTTCTTTCTTATTCCCTTTTATTTTGTGATAGTTTTTTGTTGTTGGGAAAATTGACTGATACGATGAACATTCAAACCCAGAACATGTGCATAAAGTTATATGTAACACCAAAAACACACACAGGAATAAAGTTTTTATTTCACACCATCCTCCATTATTTACACCTATGTTATGATGTTTTCACTCTCATTCTTATGATCCGCGGAGGATTCTGTTATTGTGGTGCTAATACAATGGCGCACATCTAAAAGTGACTTTATTATCTCATTAGCTTGGTTTATTTATGTGAACATATCAATATGGGACATTTGTGAACATTACACATGTCCATCTATCTCCTATAAAATTCTCCAAAATTACAGTTTTACCATACTAAAGGGAGCCTCTTGCTGACTGTGACTGGTCATAAAATAGTTTTATTTTGGGGCCCCACTTTTAGTTTTGCCCAGGGCCCCACTTTGTCTAGAACCGGCCCTGCCTATAAGCAATTTCGACAAAAGTCGGATCACAGCACAGAATCAGGTGGAAGCGCAGCACAGAATCACCAAGCCGAAGTCAAGATACCTAATTGCAAAATACAGATAGCAAACTAGATATGGAGCTGATAAGAATCTTCTTTAACCAACACACAGGACTGATAAGTGATTTCAAAGCCCCAAGCTTCAAGGAGATTGGGCCCGAGCTCAGAGACCCAGAAAGTGAAAAGAAGTGTGGAGCTGTCAATCACTAAGGGTTGACTACCGCTCGAACAAGCTAGGCTGCAGGACAGAAACAGCCATGGTGCTAAACCAGTCAAAGCAGCACAGCAAGTAAACCCTTGTTCACACTATAGAAAAGACACAAAGATAAAATCAGCGCCTCCTCAGTCGCAATCCACGAACCATGGATGACGCTGACGAAGATGTTACATTATTCCATGTATGTATTTACTCTGCTTCATAAAAACCCTTGAACTTAAGTAATACTAAATCCAACTTCCCTCCATCCATCATATCACTATATGGAACCAGAAAGCACCTGAAAGTGTAAATTTAAGTCAAGTTTACATGGAGAAAGGAAAAATTAAAAGTAATCACAATAAATGTAATAAAGTCAAGTAGAATTTTTCTAAGATATGTAGAAAAAAAAGAACATATCCTGAAGGAATGCATCTTATATATGTTTCCCTGTCTCTTTATCCATCTCATGATTCCTCACATAAGATACAATGTTGAATAAATTTACAAACAGCAGAAAAAAGAAGAAACCTTCATCTTTATATGTAGAAATAAACTTATCTTAACTCTCTGCTATAGAGGGGAAAATTCTGTGCATTGACATTGATGAAACTTACAGAATGTTTGAGACGCGTCTAAGAATATGTCTACAATAAAAATAAAATGACGGGAAGAAAAATGTCACAGATAATTGAGAAAAATTACTGTTCTCTCAAAGGTCTGAAATGAATGGAAATGGCACTTCATGCTTTACCCAAAATAAGTGGATGAAAATGGTACTGAGAGAAAATAACAAGACAAACTCCAATATATCGAGATGCAGCTGAAATACACATGCCTGTTACTTAAAGTAACAGGCTCTGCTTAAAGGAATCTATCATCGAAATCCATCATGGTAAACCAGGGACATTACTCATAGATCCAGGCACTGTGACTGTGGTAATCTTCTTATATTTGTTATCCACGGCCTCCTTCATTATAAAATCAAATTATAACTTGGGGGCAACGTGGGACAGTTCCTTGCACAGTGTAACAGCCTGTGAAACTGCAGCATGGAGCAGTGCCTTTAGAGCCCTTTTGGTGAATAATTTTAAATGTTCATTTTAGAAGGAAGGAGGCCATGGATAACAAATATAACAAAATCACCACAGTCACAGTGCCTGGATCTATAAGGTAGTATCCCTGGTTTATTATGTTTGATTTTGATGGTAGATTTCCTTTAACTGGAGACACTAGAGAGTGAAGCAGTATCATGAACAAGGAATGTTGTAGTTAGAATCCTATAGATATGGCCTCTCTAATTTTTCCTCCTTGCCTGATGTGCCCAGATAATTGTTGTGACATGACCATCATTCCCTATGATATTATAGTGCAATACAATGCTAAATAACATGCCACAAGACTCCTTGTGCTGCCATACAGTGCATGGGGGCTGTAGCCTATCAACAGTTTTGCCTGCTTGTTATGATATTGGGGCACATTTACTTACCCGTCCGGAGGAGTTCTCGAAAGTCCCGACAATGCACTGTGCTGCGATTCACAAAGATCGTGCTCCCGATATCCTGCACGTGTCACTTTCCCGCTCAGGTCTGCTGGAGTTCACTATCTTCTTCCCGGTGCATGTTAGTGCATTGGTTGCAACAGAATTTAAATATTAAATTCCGCGCTCAGTCTAAATCAGTCGAATCGTCCGACGGCCCGCCCCAACCCCCGATTTCTGCCGCATGAAAGCCGGCCTTAGTAAATAAGCCCCATTGTATTCAATTGGTTTCATAACTACCTGCTACATAAAAGGGAATCGTGAAAGCTATAGCCAGTAGTAGATTACAATATGTGCATTTTTTTGCAGTAGCACGATGACCAAGACTTCTAGCGGTCCCATGGCTACCCAATAACCCACCACATTTTATACTACCCTGTTTCCCTGAAAATAAGACAGTGGGGCACATTTACTAAGGGTCCGAATCACGTTTTCCGCCGGGTTTACCAAATTTTTCAGATTTGTGCCGAATTGCCCCAGGATTTTGACGCACGCGATCGGCTTTCACGCGACAGAAATCAGGGGCGTGGCCGTCGGAAAACCCTACGGATTCGGAAAAACCGCGGAATTTAAAAAAAAATTGTATCGCAAAAATAGCACTCGCATACACCGAGACGCAGGAGGTGAATTCCGGCGAACTTCAGCACAGCAGCGACAACTAGTGGACATCGAGCGCATGACCTTAGTGAATCCCGGCAGACCCAAATCAACATCGGAGAACGCGCCGCTGGATCGCGACTGGACCGGGAAGGTAAATCAACCCCAGTGTCTTATATTCATTTTTGCTACTAAAGAGGGACTAGGTCTTATTTTCAGGGGATGTCTTATTTTTTCCATGAACAAGAATTTACATTTATCGTTCTAACATCCTTATAACTCTCCAAACTCTCCATCTCTCATGTTTAGTAAAACCACTTTCCATAAATGACCCTTCTTATCCTGGTAGCTGCTGGTATTACATTTGCAGCACAACAGCCGGTGATTTAATTCCATGAATTCTTCTCCCATGTCACAACGTTCTGCATCATCTAAAAGATTTCCTAATATTAATGTATGGCGCGGGGGGGCTGCCTCAATGGCTGCTGCTAGGTCTTATTTTCAGGGGAGGCCTTATATTTCCAAGCTTGAACAAAATTCGACTAGGGCTTATTTTCTGGGGATGTCCTATTTTAGGGGAAATAGGGTAAGAAGGACCTTTACCTTTATAAAATCCTCATACATCTGTTCCTGCTCTCATTACACATGTACACAAGAGCCATTTCAGGACAGTCCTGAAACCACAGATTGTAAGAAGCAGAAGGGACACATCCTCCATTCTCTAAGAAGCTTGATTATACTACCATATGTAGGAAGTGATTCCCAGACTTGTAGGGTCTATAATATTAATTCAGCCCAGGACCCATGGCAGTCTATAGCAACACGGGGATTAGAAAACATCTATAGAGATCACAGACCAGACTTGTCTAATGACCAAGAGCCAGAATTAGCATACTAGAGATGAATATGAGAAACAAACTGAGAAAAGTGTGGGTTATACCTATATTACACAATAGGAATTTCCCTTTGGTGAAGAGTTGTATGAAGTGTTATATACGCTCAGGCTTCATACAACTCTATGAGATGAACCCGTGTCTTTTACATGCTATGACACTACTATTTGTGTTATTGTCTCTTAACGCTACTAAAAATGCCATGTACTCAATTTCTGGGCTGATTTATCACCACTTCCTAATTCATTATTCACAATTCATAAATCCTCCCTCCATGAAGAATATTATGGAGAGAATTTGATAAATATATGTGCACCGTAATTGTAAATTTTTGGGTGCAATCATTTTTACACATCTCTTTGTAAATTAGTTTTCATTGTTTTGCAGTTTGTATTCTCACCACAAGAGGGCGCTTGTAATGATAACTTACTGGAACTCAAACCAGATATAGATTCTCCTCTCTAAACAGATGTATGAAAGAGATTCCAATATTAATATTTTATATAAAATAATCTTAGTTTATGATATAAAAGGCACACCAAATCTGCTATCACTATAAAATACAACTTGTGTTCTTTAAAATTGAACTGATGTGACTTTTATTGAGAAAATAAACCTTCAATCCAACTGATAGATAGATCCAGCTGATGCATATTTTGCTAGCATTGACACAATCGTAAAATATTGCAACCCATAATTTACAGAGCAGCGGAAATGTTGAGCAGAGTTACTAAGTGTCCATGCACATTGTTATAGAATATGGAGAATATGGACATGGTGTCCTTTCTGGGGCAGCATGTTATAGAGCAGGAGGAGCTAAGAATATTGTATATGTGTCCTATCTGCAGGCAGCATATTATAGTAGGACCTGAGCAGATTGCACTGCAGCTATACATTAGGACCACAACATGTTTAATTAAGTAGAGTTGTTGGTCCACATCTATTATTTTGTTACTATTTCATATTTTACATCATGTCCTATCTGGAGGCAGCATGTTATAGAGGAGGAGGAGCTAAGCAGATTGTATATTGTGACCTATCTGCAGACAGTATGTTATACAGGAGGAAGGGCTAAGCATATTGTATATCATCTCCTATCTGCAGACAGCATGTTATAGAGAAGGATGAGCTGAGAATATTCTATATCATGTCCTATCTGCAGGCAGTATGTTATACAGGAGGAAGGGCTAAGCATATTGTATATCATCTCCTATCTGCAGACAGCATGTTATAGAGAAGGATGAGCTGAGAATATTCTATATCATGTCCTATCTGCAGACAGCATGTTAAAGAGGAGGAGGAGCTAAGCAGATTGTATATTGTGACCTATCTGCAAGCAGCATGTTATAGAGAAGGATGAGCTGAGCAGATATACATAGTGTCCTATCTGCAGGCAGCATGTTATAGAGAAGGAGGAGCTAAGCAAATTGTATATTGTGACCTATCTGCAGGCAGCAGGTTATAGAGAGGGATGAGCTGGGCATATTGTATATCATGTCCTATCTGCAGGCAGCATGTTATAGAGAAGGATGAGCTAAGCATATTGTATATCATGTCCTATCTGCAGCTAAGTGAATGTATCTACCAATGAACTTTAAACTACGCTATGTTGAGCGACTGACTTCTATTGATTATTGCTACGCTCATGGGAAAATGTGATTTGCAAGCTATACTACTTACATATTATGATGCAACAAATTTATGACACTAAGAAGAATGAATTGTATTTGTGTACTATGAAGTGGAATTATGATTCTTGAAAACCTTTCTATGGTCTGTATTATTTTACACTGTTCATTGGTGCGTTTCCTGCGAGGAGTTGGAAATCCCCTAGTCCTAGACCTGTTTGGATTATGTCTCCACATAACCTTATCCTTATCTTTGTACTAGCATGATATATAACAGGAGGAGCTGTGCAGATTTAATAAAGTCCCCTATCTGCAGACATCATGAAATAGAGCAGGATAAGCTGAGCAGATTGAATATACTCCATGCAACATGTTATAGAGCAGGAGGAACTGGGCAGATTGTATTTAGTGTCCTATCTGCAGGCAGCATGTTATAGAGCAGGAGGAACTGGGCAGATTGTATTTAGTGTCCTATCTGCAGGCAGCTTGTTATAGAGCAGGAGTAACTGGGCAGATTGTATATAGTGTCCTATCTGTAGGCAGCATGTTATAGAGCAGGAGGAGTTGGGCAGAATGTATATAGTGCCCTATCTGAGGCAACATGTTATAGAGCAGGAGGAGTTGGGAAGATTGTACATAGTGTCCTATCTGCAGACAGCATGTTATAGAGGAGGAGGAACTGGGCAGATTGTATATAGTGTCCTATCTGCAGGCAGCATGTTATAGTGCAGGATGACCTTGGCAGATTGTACATAGTGCCCTATCTGCAGCTAACATGTTATAGAGCAGGAGGAGCTGGGCAGATTGTATATAGTGTCCTATCTGCAGGCAGCATGTTATAGAGCATGAGGAACTGGGCATTGGATATAGTGTCCTATCTGCAGGCAACATGTTATAGAGCAGGAGAAGCTGGGCAGATTGTACATAGTGTCCTATCTGCAGACTGCATGTTATAGAGCAGGAGGAGCTGAGCAGATTGTATATTGTGTCCTACCTGCAGGTAGCTTGTTGTAGAGCAGAAGGAGCTGAACAGATTGTAAATAGTGTCCTATCTGAAGGCAGCATGTTATAGAGCAGGAGGAGCTAAGCAGATTGTACTGCAGATATACAGTAGTTGGATAACATATTAAATTTTAAAATGTTGTGGAACCACACCTTATATTTTGCTATTGTTTCATATTAATAACCAAATATTTTTTTTTAGGTTGGACTAAATGTAGATTGAAGAACAACTGATGAATCTTGTTGGAAACCACAAATAATCAACCAACTGTTCCATAGAGGGCACATGACTGACAACACATTCCAACACAGCAGTATCCAGAATAATCTGTCATATAAACATAGGAATCTTTATAATCTTAAACATCTCTGTCCCTGAGAAAGTCCCACTTCTCCCGCGCTCTTATCATGCAGTGTTTTTGGTATATTTTGGGAGTGACGGTCACATTTTTGTCCCATCTCAGGGCTTGTTTATTTCTGGTTTGTTGTCCAAGACTTTTTCCACTGGTGGTAAGTGGCCGGCGTCCACTCCTTCTACTACTCCCTCGCTTCTTCCTGACAGATGCTCCATCACGCTTTACAGTGTGAACATTCCTCGTCATTTATAGATAGCCATCTGTGAGCAACAATTGCAGCTTTCATAGTGACTAGGAATAGCAGCTACCTCCAGCTTCCTCCTCATATTGCCACAACTTTATTTACTTTACAGGAAGCACCCATGTGTACACGAGTATATATATATATATATATACTGTGTATGACATAATCTAAGCTATTCTACCTTGATACAAACATACGATTGAAACGGTGTTGAGTTTGTTAGATGTAGCAGAGCCGAGCGTGTAAACTGAAACAATTCATGCTTATTATGTAGTAGTTTCCAAGGGGACATACATATTATATATAACTTGGCACAACAATGTCAGATGTATAAGTAAAGCCTGTCTGTCCTCAAAGACAAGGACTATCATTTCGGAACTGGGGATTGTGATTTGAGCAGCCAGGGTTCACCACTAACTCCCTTCACCTTACATGCCTCATAGCATTGCAGCATTTGCTTTATGGCAGATATGTCTTCACATATAGGCACACTGCTGTAAATTGGCTTTTGGGAAGTTTGTAAGACTTAGGCCGGTTCCACACTTCCGAGTGTGATGCGATGACCTCGTATCACACTCGCAATGCATGCTGCCCGTGTGACATGCTGAGTTGAGTCCCGGTGTGCAGCGTTCAGGCCGCGCGATTTAGTATTTAAAGCCTATTCTACTTGGGAAACAATTTTTTACTTGTTTTCCTAGAAAAAGTAAAATCTTTAACTTTTAAAGGAAATCTACCATCAAAATGAAGAATGATAAAACAAGTACACCTACTCCTAGATTCAGGCACCGTGACTGTGGTAATAGTTGTTATCCATGTCCTCCTTCCTTCTAAATTATGACTCTTTCCTGTAACTTAAGAGCCAGAAGAGCTCTGGGGGTTTAACCAGAACCCCTACGTCCTGCAGCTTCACAGGCTGTTACACTGTGCAGGAGCACTCCCCCCCCTCTGCTCCCTCGGCACTTTGTGCTAATGATTTTGCAGAGCCTCTCCGTACTGGAGCCTCACAGGCTATTACACTTTGCAGGAGCACTCCCCCCTCTGCTCCCTCGGCACTTTGTGCTAATGATTTTGCAGAGCCTCTCCGTACTGGAGCCTCACAGGCTATTACACTTTGCAGGATCATTTCTTTCCCTTCCACTGTGTGAGATAACAGCAGGTAGAGGGAGGGAGAAATGATTCTGCAAAGTGTAATAGCCTCTGAGGCTGCAGCACGGAGAAAGGCTCTGCAAAATCATAGGCACCATTTTGAAAGTTGATTTTAGAAGGAAGGAGACCATGGAATACAAATACATAAAGATTACCTCAGTCACAGTAAATCTATAGGTAAGTTCCCCTGGTATATCATACTTGATTTTGATGGTAGATTTCCTTTAAGAAATGATTAGCAACTTTAGAGTAAGTGCATCACCTCCCCTTATGCATCAAAAAATGATAAAAATACGGTAATACATGAGAGTCATGGAGGCCTGTGATTTTCATGGCTAAACAATAACTTTGTAACTATAGGGAATGTTTAATGACCCCCCTGCCACATAATTATAAATGGGGGGCTCCGTGTTATTCTGCGAAGAAGGTCAATGTCACATCTCAGGAGCTCAATGTCCTTTGCTGGTATACTGTATGTATGGAGTATACATTAATTACCTTACTCGTGCTTGAGAATGGCTACATAGAGATAGCTGAAAGGTTGTGTTTTCCACTGGTGAGATAAAAAACCTTTATTCAGTGGCGTAACTAGAAATTGATCGGTCCCAGTGCAAAGTCTGTGCCAGGGCCCCGACTTTAATGTATGGTTTATAGTAATAGTCTTCTTATATGGGAAAGTGACACCTTATGGGCCCCCATAGCCTCTTGGGCCCAGGTGCGATCGCAACCTCTGCACCCCCTCAAGTTACGCCCCTGCTTTTATTTACTACGGAGTGCTGCTTCCCTATCTTGGATATATAATTAATTACCTTACTTTCTATAATATCTGCTGTGGTTTCGGTTTTATGACATAATACACATTGAGAAGACTTTGTTAGACTCCCGGCTATGACTGACAGTAATGTTTTACTCTCCCAGCAGCTGCAGCTTATATGGTATAACAAGTCACTTCTGTGAGGAGCGCAGGGCTCAGCTCTGTCTTTCATCAAAACTATTTAGGAAATGATTTCTACACACACATTATAAGTTTAATTTGACAGAGTAAAAATATACAGTAACATTTCTTGAATCTGCCACCCAATAGTCCAGAAACTCCAGCTGCAGGATGAAAGAACCTTACAGAAGAGAAGTAGAAAATCATTACAAGATTCCTCTCATTAGCAAAAAGCAATAATGCTGAATATTTTATCATCTGGAACCTTTTATTGTGGGATCAAAGAAATAAAAGCAAAGTAAAAATGACTAATTGATAAATTGGCTTTGATGCTCATTGCAACCAATCAAAGCTTAGCTTATATTTGTTTATCTGCTCTGGAAAAATGAAAGCTGCGCTGTGATTGGTTGCTATGGCCAATGAAAACACAGATAGTTTGGACGAATCTGTTTTTATTTTAATCATTTTATTTGCTCATCTACCTGTGATGGAATTAGATTGTAGTGTGGGAATACATACAGTAGAAGAAAAAATGATGTCAATTTAGTACATGGCGCAGGCTGTGAGGTAATTTATTGCCTTAGTAAATCCTCTGCCTGTAAACCCCCAATAATCAGTCTATTCTTATCAATTTCATCTGCCACAAAGCATATGTAGAATGGTTGAGAGTTATCATTTCTTCCTTTGGTCTTTTTTCTTCTTTTTTGTGCTTATTTTGCACATAACTGTATTTTTGCACCTTGTTTGCATTTCCCCATTTGCGCTCCATTTATCCTTGTCCAGCAGATGTTATGCTGCGACCTTCAACACAATCCTGTAGATGCTTGGGAGGTAGAGGTTAAACGGAGGAGCCACTGACCAGGCACACTCCCGCAACAGCTAAAAGTCCACAAAAAGTCTAGAAAATCAGTGCTCTACTCCATCAATAGATCATTAATACTGTTCCAAATAACGGTCTCACCAGCCACTTTAGGACAAGAATGGAAGAGTCCTCGATAGTCTTCTGTTCCTTTTTGTCTTCCTATGTAACACACCATAGCAGACCCCGATTCACCCTCCGACTCCAAGGTCAGCTGTAGATCCTACATAGAAAAGCGAACGGATCGTGCAGATAAGGTAAAGTGATAAAAGCATTTATTTGTGTACTCACAAACAGTGGTTAAAATCGCGAATTTAATCATAAAAAACACCAGGCACCTCTCCTGAACTAGGTTTTGCCTCTTCAGGCTTCTGATCAGTACTCGGCAAACTCCGTCAGTTTCATGGAGATGAACGGAGCAGACCGACCGTGCTCCACCTGCTGCTCCGGTCACCTCAGGAAGAGATGAGGGGTCCGGCTGGGGTACAACAGACCCCATCAGACCCCGGTTCTGAGACCCCCACTGATCAGAAAGTTTGGCCCTCTCCAATTGTTTCATGGGAAAACCCTTTTAAGCCTGTGCTAATTTTTTATAGAGTTTTCTGTTATTTACAAAAAAATGATCATTTTTATAAAAAAAATTTTTTTTACAAAATCAACCTTATTACGGCGCATACATTTTGCAGTTCAGTCCCATTCAAATTTTCTGCTTCGTGAAAAATGAAGACCCTTTTTAAAATCTACTCCAATTATTTTCATCATTTATTACGTGACAGACTGAGAATCTCGTAAACTAATGGGATGTGGAAAGCAGCATGGCCCGGGAATGGTGTGCGTGGGGGGGGGGGGGGGGCTGTAGGAAAAAAAATCCTATAGTAGCTGAATCAGTGGAGTACACCTATAAAAGAGTTTGTGGTGGTCAGCGGTCCTCTTTAAGTACCATGCTTTGTAGGGTTTTTTTTTGCCTTCATCTGATTAACAATGTAGGATTTATCGGTCGCTATTGATGGACCAATATCTTTTTCCTTTCTTATTTACTATGATAACAGCCATCTTTAGAATTTAGAGAAATGCTTATGTCTAATAAATTCATCAGTGGTTCAGTGATTTTTACGGATGCCGTACTGAGTCATTGATTTCTATGGGAGTTTTCACGCAGGCTTTTTTTTCCCGGAATCCGTTGTCCGTGGAAAGAAATGTTAAAACCTGACCACTGATGGGTGGAGCCAATAGAAGTCTATGGGTTAGCAAAAAAAAATTGATTAAAGTTCAGTTTTTTTTTTGCACTGATGAGACTGGGAATGTTTTCTAACCAATGTTAAAAGTTCAGACAATGGACCCTTACTCCAATGGATTTAAATGCTTTGTAAATCTTGTCCACTGTTCCCAGTATCTACAATAATGGTAAAAATTTTTATTATTATTTCTTCTGCCAGCCATTATCTAATGTGCCCATTAATGACCACAGTTTTACCATAATGACCACAGTTTTACATCGGCTAATGTGCACTGGAATTAGATGTGATAAGTTCCAATAAGATTTGGCAATTTTGAAAAAAAATGGCAAGCACGGTACAAAACTTTAAGCTTTGATGTTTTTTTTCTCTTAAAGGGAATCTACTACTTGCCTCGGGTAGTTTTTAAATGAGCGCACTTACATGCTGGTGGTGTGATCCTGAAACAGGATCTTTCCTTTAGTAACAGTAAGCATAATCACATCCAGAGAAAATACATAAAATTAAAAAAAATTGTAAATCAAGCTAGGGCACTCCCAAGCTGCTCAGTGCTCCGTTGGCTTATAATTACTCACACCTCACACCTACTGACTGTTATTCCCTCCTCCTCCTTGACTTCAGCAGGTCTCAGGCAGGAGAATGGGATGGAAGAGGAGAAAATAAGTGAGAGCGAGATCGTGACCAGGTGACATCAGGAAGGAGGAGGAGGGACTAAACTCCATCAGAATAACTATAAGGTGACAGAGCGCTGAGCAGTTTGGGTGACGCTCACAGGAGTACCCAAGCCTAATTTACATATTTTTATAAATCTATTTTCTCTTGGATTTTAAGCATTACTAAAGATAAGATGCTATTTCAGGATTATAGTGCCGGCATGTAAGTGTGATTACAAAAAAAATTACCTGGGGGTACATTTCCTTTAACAAAAATTATGTGTGACTAAATCTGGTACTAGTGCAAACTTCCCCCTTTCCTCAATGCCCAATATAAATAGGCTCATAAATTGCAATTTATAGAGGTATAGGGGGGCATTTATTGATGTTTTTTGTGTAGAAAAAGGCTCATGTCATTGGATTGCATTCTACTTGACTTGAGCAACAAAATTTGTGCAGAAGGAGTCTTGCCCTTGGAGAGAAACAAGACAGGTGGGGAAAAGGCGACCCAAGGGCTCCGATGGATTTATACCTTTCACACCAGGCGTAAAAGATCACTACATCTGACTCCAGTTTTGTACTAGAGTCAACTGTAGTGAGCCGGGTGCTGAATACATGATTAGAAATATATTACGTGCCCATTCTACCAAGGTAAGGAGGCGACATAACAAACATGGTTCTTATTAAATGCCCACCATAAACATTTTCATGTCAGATGATTGACTACCCTGCTGGAGAGGTTGTGACTGCTGTATTGTTGTCAGCTTTACCGTAAATTGATGTATTTCATAGCCAAACACAATTTTTGCGGATGGACATTTCGGTGCTTTTTCCTTATTGCAAGTTGGAAAACCCCAAAATTGAAGCTTACAAACATGGACTTTTTACTGTAATGATTGGGTTAAACTTATGTGTACAGTGGCTAATCTGTCAAAAGCCCCAGCACATGAACAGAACCATATTGCTTCCTGTGGCAGATGCGGAGAATGCATCTATTCATGCTCCTGTTTGGAGGGAGTCAATTACCAGGTTTAGGACGTGTTAGGACTCCGTAGAGAACAAGGGTCAGAGGTGCAGTTTATTACAAGCTCCACAACTGCTAAAACAAATTGTCTGCTGTTAGAAATAACTGTTTGGCTTTCGGTGCTAATTATTTCCTGTTTTCTCCTTTTCTCCCCGTCTCATGGATGCTGGGTCATTTATACCTCCACCTCAATCATGTTGTTTTAGTGTTAAGCTACTGCAATTCTCTGGGGGATGGGGGGCAAGAAAGTTATTTCCAGGGACTTTAAAACATCTTTCATCATTGAGGTAACAGCACGTAAAGATTTGTTTAATCAGTGGCATCCTACAGTATATATAGGTTTTGTTGGGAGAATAGAACATATTCACTAATATACGGTAGATAGAGCAGATACAATCTTTCCTATAGATTTACATCCCAGAGCTCTAAAATACACACTATAATAAAGCCTTAGCTCAATTTCTTAAAGGTGATTTTACCATCAGCTGTCATTCCTGTCCATAAAATGGCCACAGATGGAGGGCAGGGCCGGATTATAGGCGGGGCTCCCAGGGCTCTGGCCCCAGGGCCCCCCACCATCTTGCCCCCTCCCCCCCGCGATTGCTACACTCAGTGGGGGCCTCCACCAGAATTTGCGCCCAGGGGCCCCCACCAACCTTAATTCGGCCCTAATGGAGGGTCATGTGATCGCTAAATGTCCATGACCAAGAGCTCCTCCAGGACCTTATAATAGTATTCATGAATATTAACATAAGGTCCTGGAACGTAGATTGGTCATGAACATTTAGCAATCACATGACCCTCCATCTGTAGCCATTTTATAGGCATGAATGGAAGCTGATGAGTTAAAAAACATTTCAGAACAGGGGCATTTACTTTACATTTCACAAAAGCAGAGCAGAACTTTTAATAGATGTATATTGGTAAATTACCTAATATCCCCCCCCCCATATTTGCACACACATACATGAAATAAAGTGGCCAACCCCTTTAACATATATATGTCTAATGTTAATCATGACAATCACTGGAATGTATTAGTGATGCTAGTTTCTTGCTTTTCCGATCCACCACATGATGGACCTTTGTTTACAATGCAAATCTCAAGGAGTGAAGTAGTGTCATTCTTAGGACCAACGCCACTTCATTTTAGCAATTTGTGGGGGAACAATAATGTCTGTAGGTAGATACCCTCCTCTCAAATATGATTACGTTTATTCTTGTATTTTTGACAGTTTTTTGTTATTTTTTTTCCTTGCTGAGCCTGTTGCCTGTGTTGGCACCACAATATTTCCAACACAACTTTTTTAGGGGAGGAACATAATTTGGGTACAGCTTTGGACTCTTTTCCTGCACTTCTAGCTTCCCTACACTATTTTTGGAGCAAATTTTGTCGCACAAAAAGCTGGTCTGTGGAGTTCTATTTCACCTTCATGAATGTGAAGACAGTTCTAAACCTTTTCAGCCCTACGCCAATTCAGTAACCCCTTGCACCACAATTTAACATCACAGTGCAAATTATAGCACAGACCCCGCGCCACAATTGATAAGTGGTCCTCAATGTCTTTTCCCTTGATGATAAAGATACAATTTTGGAAAGGTGCATATTAGCTTTATTAGTTTTTTTGGATCAGGGATAACAATATAATCATGGGGTTCCTTTGGTGGTCCCGTTCTCACTAATTGATAAAGTAGTTGGTAGAGCATGCAACCTCCAGCTCCATTCAATACTATGAGAGTTTTTGAAGTTGCTGTGTATCTCCAAAACTCACATTCACTGTCTATGAGAGTCCTGTATATAGCTGAGCGATGTGCACCATTGCCATAGGTCTGAATGGAGCTGAGGGCCGCATGCTCAACCTGCCGCTACAACAATAACTAAGAATGAGATTTCCATTCTCGTGATCAGTGTGGGTCCAACGATAGGATAGGTTAGGATAGAATGATAATCAAACTTGGTACAGCCCCTTTAATTAGAACTGAGCTGCAGTTACCTTGGCTGGCCACTACACAGAGAATGGAGCTGTTCTTCTGGAAACAGCTGGTAAATGGGGTTTCAGACCCCCATGATTTGATATTAAAGGAAACCTACCACTGCCCGCATGATGAAATCATGCGAGCAGACCACCCGGTAGGCTACTTAATGCTGATGCCGGCACATAGTTTTGTTAGGCACGGCAATCGTTAGTTTAGCTAAAAAAACTATTTTCTTACATATTTAAATGAGCCCTCTGGTGCTACCCTGAGCCATCTTCGGGCTGGCGGTGGCTTCCGATGTTTAATTATTCCTCCTTCAGGTGCCGAGAGCCGTGACGTCACCAAGCTCTCAGCACCTATCGCCGGCCGGCTGTGCGAGACTTAGTGTCTGCGCATGCGCGATAGGTGCCGAGAGCTTGGTGGTGTCACGGCTCTCGGCACCTGAAGGAGGAATAATTAAACATCGGAAGCCACCGCCAGCCCGAAGATGGCGCAGGGTAGCACCGGAGGGCTCATTTAAATATGTAAGAAAATAGTTTTTTTAGCTAAACTAACGATTGCCGTGCTTAACAAAACTATGTGCCGGCATCAGCATTAAGTAGCCTATCGGGTGGTCTGCTCGCATGATTTCATCATGCGGGCAGTGGTAGGTTTCCTTTAATGACCCATCCTACAAGAAGGTCAGTTTTTCTAAGCTGTAAAATCCCTTTAATAAAAAGAATCCTCTGTAATATATCATCTTTTTATAGGAATCATTGCTTTTTATATCGGAAGTTTTTGACAACAAATTTACATGTAACAACAGACTGCAAGCTGCTTTCTGAAAAATGACTCATGCTTTTAGGGAATCTGAAATATATATGATGGATTATTGGGGTAATGGATAGGGGATTTCACAAATCCTGGTGCCCTGTGTACTGTCATATCGCTGATAAATCTGTACATAGGTTATAAGTGAATTGGGGTCCACAATTTGAAACAATGGGGAGCATTTATCAGGAATTGTGCCTATTTCCACCTTACTAGAGGAGAGGGGTGCGGAGGGGGCAGGCTGGCGGGGATTAGGGCAGAGCAGTGCATGCCTATAGACCCATTCAGGCGCATGCTAGGGTGCAATTCTACACAAGGTCGGGCCAGAGCCTCCTGACAGATATCAGGGTTGGGAGCATGATAAATGTGCCCCAAAGGATTTAGAGCAGAAATGCAATATCAGACAGGGAACATGAACAAGAGTTGCGCTATTTTAGAAAAAAAAAAGAGTAGGCCCTTAATCTAAACCTGGACAAATCCTTTAAGTGAATACTATTGTTCTGTGGCAGAGAAGATAAACCCCTGGTAACTTGCATGGGATCGTCTATGAGTTTAGTCTGTCGTTCCCGTTGCTAATGAAATGTGATCAGATAGTTGGATTGTGATCATCATTAATAATGATCTGCATCTACATGACAGTCTTCTAGCATCAGCATCTCTAGTAATGTAATCTTCACAGTAATATCATCTGAGTAATCTAATACATTCAATCAATGGTCTCTACATCAGTCCCACAAATGTGAATATCCTATGTACAATGTCAGTGCGGCATGAATGACATTGGCAGCAGCGGAGAAGGATGTACTTAGGGTTATCTGAAGCGATGGAGATGTGATGGTTTACATGTTTCTTTACTTTTCTATAAAACCACCATATAGCAGGAGTAGCCCGTATCTAGTCTCTTTACCAGGGCCTGGGGTCAGGTAAGGGTTCAAGCTTATAACCAACAGTAAGGATGTCGTCATATAACATTTCTCAAACTTCACAGAACAATTTACATCAAGATTTATTATTAGAACCACTGAATTCATCAAAACCAGATGCCATATTAATCTAAACAAACTGCTAAATTTATTCAGACCCTTTAAAGGGATATTCCCATCTCTGTTCTTTATGCCTTCCATATGCTACCCCAAAAAGTGGTCAGGATCATAGGCAATCACATTATTTCATGCACATAAGAAGGTCGGCCGGATCCATCCTTATCGGTGGTTACTAGTCAGTATGGTCAGCTGTAAATCAAAGACCAGTCAGCTCGCCTGACAAGTCAGAATCAGTAAATAATAGTTTTTTTGTTTCCACGAAAGAACAATTTATGATCATTTTTTCGTAGAACTCTGCATTGTGCCGTTCCTCTGTTATTCCTCCTGGGGTTATATGAATAAATCAACAACTGCCTGTTGCCATTCTCATTGTCAAAGGAAATTCTAAGGGCGCGTTCACACATTCTTTTTTTCAGGTACAGTTTTTGATGTCCAAACTCGAAGTGGAGTGAAAAAAAAGTGAAGGAATATTACCTCTCAGGGATATGTTCTCACCCATTATGATTCACATCTACAATTGGCTTCATTAACTGCGTCTGAAAAACTGAATGTTAGAACGCCCTTTCGGGCGATCTGCACACGTTCCGAATTCTGTGCGGATTTTACTCACATAATTCGGTGCAGAGAAGCATTAAAATGATTGGGATTTGGAAAAAGTAATGTAGACAATACGATTTCTTCCATACGGAAATTATTGATCTGTGCAAAAAAACCCATAAAATAATGACCATGTTACTTTTCTTGTGCGTCCTCGCTGATATTTGCATGCATTGTGAAAAAGTGAAAATCTACATTAAATCCACAGCATGAAGTCAGATCAGGTGAAACCAAACAGGTACAAAAAAACATATTTGGAAAATCTGCATAAAAAAACGCACAAAAGCAATACTTAATAGACAAATAGGGAACTCTGCATAAAAAGTGCATATAAAAGCCATACTTATTTGATGTAGATTTCCACGTGGAGTTTTTCGCATGACGATCTAGAATGTGTACAGATAGCCTGAGGGTGCGTTCACACGTTCAGATCTAGCAGATGCAGTTTTTGAAGTAAAAAACAGGTATGGATCGTAACGGGTGAGACCCTATCATTGAAAGGTGCTACTGCTCTTTTTTTCACTTCACTCCTCTTTTGGACTTCAAAAACTGCATCTGAAAAACTGAACGTGTGAATGTACCCTTAGGCGATCTGCACACAAATTGGCTGTGATCGGCCAATCTGCATCAGTTTGGTAAGCTGTTTTTTCATGGATCCTCATAACCTGTAGTCTATGGGGGAGATTTTTCAGGGCTACTATATCAGATTTCTGTCATACAAGTCCTGAAATAATCACAATGCCTGAATGTTATTTTCCCCTTTACACCTCCACGCCTAGTTAGTGTTATTTAGTTAGTTAGTTAGTTAGTTAGTTAGTTAGTTAGGCCTGGGCCTGGTGTAGAAATGTACTCCAGTGCAAAACACATTCAATTGGGGAGATTTATCAGTAATTTCTGAGAGCAGAACTGTTCTAATTGCTCATGGTAACGAATCAGAGCTAAGCTTTCATTTTCCAACAGCTGTTTATAAAATCATAGCTGAGCTCTGATTGGTTTCCATGGGCAACTAGAACAGTTTTACCTCAGACACTTCTGATAAACGTCTCCAAATCTCCAATGAGGGATCTGTGAAAGACGCTTCTTGACGGTCTGCAAACAATGGGCCACATGTATCACTCGTTTTTTCTGTTGTTTTTGCGCCTTTTCATTCAGGCGCACTGTTTTTGCGCCATTTTTGCGATTAAACGGCAAAATAGCCGCGCAGCAGAAATAACCAGCTTTCCCTCATCTATCTTACCAATCCAGATGTTTTGCTGCGCCTAATGATATCCATCACTTGCAACGTTTTCATTTAGGCGCAAAAACGGGCGCAAAAACACTCCAGCCTGAAGGTGGCGTTATCTGAGAAGAAAGCACTAAGCCCCTTTGCAGAAGAGCTAATTTCTAGCAGCAAAGCTCAGCCAGACACTAGAAGAGATAATAGATACATTAGATACACTGCAGACACTAGAACATATAATAGATACATGAGATACACTGCAGACAGGAGCTGCAGACTCTATTTACAGTTCATCACCTTCTATTTACAAAACATTCTGCAGAATCCTGAGCTCACAGCAAGAGCAAGAGAAGTTTGCACAAGTTTGCAGAATGTTGCAGATACGACATACAAGTGTCCCCCATGTAATTCTGCACAGTATCACCAGTGTGTCTGAGGGGGATACTGTGCAGAATTACAGGGGTGCAGCAGGAGACCAGCACTGGGGGATCCCCTCCAGGAGAAGCCACTGCTGAGGAGGTCACTGGGTGCTGGGTGTCACACACCTGGGTGCTGCTGTGAGTGTTATCTTCATTCTGGGCAGTGGGAGAAGCAGAGAGGAGCTTGTAGCAGGATCACATGTAAGTGCCCGAATCTAACATTGCGCCTAAACTGCGCCAAAATTGCGCCTAAACCGTTTTAAAGTAAAGTGATTAATAAGAGGCAGAAAATATACTTATCACAGATGGTTGCAGCTTGTGATAATTCTGGCAAAACAGTGCGCCAGAATTTAGGCGCAACTACTACACTTAGGCGCACAAAAGTGATAAATGTGGCCCAATATTGCAAGTGGAGTAACATTTCCGAACAAACGTGAAGTTCTACCAAATGAATAAAACAGTTCTTAATTTTCCCCATTTGTCTTTCAACAGTGGGAGAGTGGCAATTTTTTTACTTTTTGGGGAGTTTACCCTTGGATAATGCATCTCTTTGACCTAATATTTACTGATTTGCAGTTGGACATTACAAGAGCAGAGACCTATTACAGAAAAAGAATGACAAATATTTTTTTTGTTCCTGTGACAATTGGATTTTCTAAATTTTAGATTGTCCTGGGAACACGGATTAATGATAAAACTTAATTGCAGACACCTTACATAACTCTTACAGTTTATCATTGCAGCCTGGAGCTAAAGAGATCTTCCCCACAGTGGACCGAGAGGTTCGTCTGTAACTAGTGTCGTAACTGTAAATCGGGTGTCCTTAAAGGGGTGTTCCCATTACAGCAAATTAATGTGAATGTTTGCTTATAAAAAGTTATACAATTTTCCAATATACTTTCTGTATCAATTCCTCACGGTTTTCTAGATCTCTGCTTGCTGTCCTTCTATAGAAAGCTTCTATGTTTACTTCCAGGGGACAGAAATGTCACACAGGTGCACGGCTCATTAGTATCACAGAGAGTAATCAGAGCCGTGTGTTATAACAAGCCGTGCACCTGTGTGACCATGGTCAAATTTCTGTGCATTGAAGTAAACATAGAAGCTTTCTATAGAATGACAGTAAGCAGAGATCTAGAAAAACGTGAGGAATTTATACAGAAAGTATATTGGAAAATTGTATAACTTTTTATTATACAAACAATAACATTTATTTGCTATAATGGGACTACCCCTTTAAGTGGAGGACTGCCTGTTCACAGACCATACATACCAT